>NC_140592.1:389008259-393808259 GCF_964204655.1 Triturus cristatus
ACCACCACCCAGCGTTCCCCCAGGTCTCCCGGTAAAAATGGTGCCTCACTTGTGTGGGAGGCCCAAGTACCCGCGGCAGGCAAGGACAACAAACGTAGTGAGGCGACATCAAAATGGCCTATCGCCAAACCACCTGGTTTTGCAAGGGGGTCACTTTGGTTTTTGGCCCGGTGCGCGGCGGCCATCTAGGGAAACCTAGCAAACCCACGCATTTCTGAAAACTAGACACCCGGCGGCTTCCAGGGAGGTATGGCTTGCGTGGATGCCCCAACGTTTCCTTACCCAGAATCCCCTGCAAACCTCAATTTTTGCCCAAAAAATCACTTTTTTCACACATTTTGGGGTGGGAAAGTAGTGGCATCACCGGGCTCACACAAATTTACCACCACCCAGCGTTCCCCCAGGTCTCCCGGTAAAAATGGTGCCTCACTTGTGTGGGAGGCCCAAGTACCCGCGGCAGGCAAGGACAACAAACGTAGTAAGGCGACATCAAAATGGCCTATCGCCAAACCACCTGGTTTTGCAAGGGGGGTCACTTTGGTTTTTGGCCTGGTGCGCGGCGGCCATCTAGGGAAACCTAGCAAACCCACACATTTCTGAAAACTAGACGCCCGGCGGCTTCCAGGGAGGTATGGCTTGCATGGATCCCCCAACGTTTCCTTACCCAGAATCCCCTGCAAACCTCAATTTTTGCCCAAAAAATCACTTTTTTCACACATTTTGGGGTGGGAAAGTAGTGGCATCACCGGGCTCACACAAATTTACCACCACCCAGCGTTCCCCCAGGTCTCCCGGTAAAAATGGTGCCTCACTTGTGTGGGAGGCCCAAGTACCCGCGGCAGGCAAGGACAACAAACGTAGTGAGGCGACATCAAAATGGCCTATCGCCAAACCACCTGGTTTTGCAAGGGGGGTCACTTTGGTTTTTGGCCCGGTGCGCGGCGGCCATCTAGGGAAACCTAGCAAACCCACGTATTTCTGAAAACTAGACACCCGGCGGCTTCCAGGGAGGTATGGCTTGCGTGGATCCCCCAAAGTTTCCTTACCCAGAATCCCCTGCAAACCTCAATTTTTGCCCAAAAAATCACTTTTTTCACACATTTTGGGGTGGGAAATTAGTGGCATCACTGGGCTCACACAAATTTACCACCACCCAGCGTTCCCCCAGGTCTCCCGGTAAAAATGGTGCCTCACTTGTGTGGGAGGCCCAAGTACCGGCGGCAGGCAAGGACAACAAACGTAGTGAGGCGACATTTGGGATAGGCAATGTTGATGTCGCCTCACTACGTTTGTTGTCCTTGCCTACCGCGGGTACTTGGGCCTCCCACACAAGTGAGGCACCATTTTTACCGGGAGACCTGGGGGAACGCTGGGTGGTGGTAAATTTGTGTGAGCCCGGTGATGCCACTACTTTCCCACCCCAAAATGTGTGAAAAAAGTGATTTTTTGAGCAAAAATTGAGGTTTGCAGGGGATTCTGGGTAAGGAAACGTTGGGGGATCCACGCAAGCCATACCTCCCTGGAAGCCGCCGGGTGTCTAGTTTTCAGAAATGCGTGGGTTTGCTAGGTTTCCCTAGATGGCCGCCGCGCACCGGGCCAAAAACCAAAGTGACCCCCCTTGCAAAACCAGGTGGTTTGGCGATAGGCCATTTTGATGTCACCTCTCTACGTTTGTTGTCCTTGCCTGCCGCGGGTACTTGAGCCTCCCACACAAGTGAGGCACCATTTTTACCGGGAGACCTGGGGGAACGCTGGGTGGTGGTAAATTTGTGTGAGCCCGGTGATGCCACTACTTTCCCACCCCAAAATATGTGAAAAAAGTGATTTTTTGGGCAAAAATTGAGGTTTGCAGGGGATTCTGGGTAAGGAAACGTTGGGGGATCCACGCAAGCCATACCTCCCTGGAAGCCGCCGGGTGTCTAGTTTTCAGAAATGCATGGGTTTGGTAGGTTTCCCTAGATGGCCGCCGCGCACCGGGCCAAAAACCAAAGTGACCCCCCTTGCAAAACCAGGTGGTTTGGCGATAGGCCATTTTGATGTCGCCTCACTACGTTTTGGGCCCTTGCCTGCCGCGGGTACTTGGGCCTCCCACACAAGTGAGGCACCATTTTTACCGGGAGACCTGGGGGAACGCTGGGTGGTGGTAAATTTGTGTGAGCCCGGTGATGCCACTACTTTCCCACCCCAAAATGTGTGAAAAAAGTGATTTTTTGAGCAAAAATTGAGGTTTGCAGGGGATTCTGGGTAAGGAAACGTTGGGGGATCCTAACAAGCCATACCTCCCTGGAAGCCGCCGGGTGTCTAGTTTTCAGAAATGCATGGGTTTGGTAGGTTTCCCTAGATGGCCGCCGCGCACCGGGCCAAAAACCAAAGTGACCCCCCTTGCAAAACCAGGTGGTTTGGCGATAGGCCATTTTGATGTCGCCTCACTCCGTTTTGGGCCCTTGCCTGCCGCGGGTACTTGGGCCTCCCACACAAGTGAGGCACCATTTTTACCGGGAGACCTGGGGGAACGCTGGGTGGTGGTAAATTTGTGTGAGCCCGGTGATGCCACTACTTTCCCACCCCAAAATGTGTGAAAAAAAGTGATTTTTTGAGCAAAAATTGAGGTTTGCAGGGGATTCTGGGTAAGGAATCGTTGGGGGATCCACGCAAGCCATACCTCCCTGGAAGCCGCCGGGTGTCTAGTTTTCAGAAATGCATGTGTTTGGTAGGTTTCCCTAGATGGCCGCCGAGCACCGGGCCAAAAACCAAAGTGACCCCCCTTGCAAAACCAGGTGGTTTTGCGATAGGCCATTTTGATGTCACCTCACTACGTTTTGGGCCCTTGCCTGCCGCGGGTACTTGGGCCTCCCACACAAGTGAGGCACCATTTTTACCGGGAGTCCTGGGGGAAGGCTGGGTGGGGGTAAATTTGTGTGAGCCCGGTGATGCCACTACTTTCCCACCCCAAAATGTGTGAAAAAAGTGATTTTTTGAGCAAAAACTGAGGTTTGCAGGGGATTCTGGGTAAGGAAACGTTGGGGGATCCACGCAAGCCATACCTCCCTGGAAGCCCCCGGGTGTCTAGTTTTCAGAAATGCGTGGGTTTGGTAGGTTTCCCTAGGTGCCGGCAGGGCTAGGGTTCAAAATCTACAGCTAGTCACTTTGCCAAAAAAAGGGTCATTTTTCACTGCAAACCACGTTGCGTTTTGCGCCGTTTCCTGTCGCGGGCACTATGCCGACCCGCACAAGTGAGGTACCATTTTTCTCGTAGGACTTTGGGGAACGCGGGGTAGGTGGAAATTTGTGGATCCACACAGATTCCAGAACTTTCCATCACAGAAATGTGGGGAAAATGTGTTTTTTTTGTCAATTTTTTACGTTTGCAAGGGATTCTGGGTAACAGACCATGGTGGGAGGCAGTCAAGTCACCCCCTCCTGGATTCCCCTGGGTGTCTAGTTTTCAAAAATGTATAGGTTTGCTAGGTATCCCTAGGTGCCGGCAGGGCTAGGGTTCAAAATCTACAGCTAGTCACTTTGCCAAAAAAAGGGTCATTTTTCACTGCAAAACCACGTTGCGTTTTGCGCCGTTTCCTGTCGCGGGCACTATGCCGACCCGCACAAGTGAGGTACCATTTTTCTCGTAGGACTTTGGGGAACGCGGGGTGGGTGGAAATTTGTGGATCCACGCAGATTCCAGAACTTTCCATCACAGAAATGTGGGGAAAATGTGTTTTTTTTGTCAATTTTTTACGTTTGCAAGGGATTCTGGGTAACAGACCATGGTGGGAGGCAGTCAAGTCACCCCATCCTGGATTCCCCTGGGTGTCTAGTTTTCAAAAATGTATAGGTTTGCTAGGTTTCCCTAGGTGCCGGCAGGGCTAGGGTACAAAATCTACAGCTAGTCACTTTGCCAAAAAAAGGGTCATTTTTCACTGCAAAACCACGTTGCGTTTTGCGCCGTTTCCTGTCACGGGCACTAGGCCGACCCGCACAAGTGAGGTACCATTTTTCTCGTAGGACTTTGGGGAACGCGGGGTGGGTGGAAATTTGTGGATCCACGCAGATTCCAGAACTTTCCATCACAGAAATGTGGGGAAAATGTGTTTTTTTTGTCAATTTTTTACGTTTGCAAGGGATTCTGGGTAACAGACCATGGTGGGAGGCAGTCAAGTCACCCCATCCTGGATTCCCCTGGGTGTCTAGTTTTAAAAAATGTATAGGTTTGCTAGGTTTCCCTAGGTGCCGGCAGGGCTAGGGTTCAAAATCTACAGCTAGTCAGTTTGCCAAAAAAAGGGTCATTTTTCACTGCAAAACCACGTTGTGTTTTGCGCCGTTTCCTGTCGCGGGCACTAGGCCGACCCGCACAAGTGAGGTACCATTTTTCTCGTAGGACTTTGGGGAACGCGGGGTGGGTAGAAATTTGTGGATCCACGCAGATTCCAGAACTTTCCATCACAGAAATGTGGGGAAAATGTGTTTTTTTTGTCAATTTTTTATGTTTACAAGGGATTCTGGGTAACAGACCATGGTGGGAGGCAGTCAAGTCACCCCATCCTGGATTCCCCTGGGTGTCTAGTTTTCAAAAATGTATAGGTTTGCTAGGTTTCCCTAGGTGCCGGCAGGGCTAGGGTACAAAATCTACAGCTAGTCACTTTGCCAAAAAAAGGGTCATTTTTCACTGCAAAACCCCGTTGCGTTTTGCGCCGTTTCCTGTCGCGGGCACTAGGCCGACCCGCACAAGTGAGGTACCATTGTTCTCGTAGGACTTTGGGGAACGCGGGGTGGGTGGAAATTTGTGGATCCACGCAGATTCCAGAACTTTCCATCACAGAAATGTGGGGAAAATGTGTTTTTTTTGTCAATTTTTTACGTTTGCAAGGGATTCTGGGTAACAGACCATGGTGGGAGGCAGTCAAGTCACCCCATCCTGGATTCCCCTGGGTGTCTAGTTTTCAAAAATGTATAGGTTTGCTAGGTTTCCCTAGGTGCCGGCAGGGCTAGGGTTCAAAATCTACAGCTAGTCACTTTGCCAAAAAAAGGGTCATTTTTCGCTGCAAAACCACGTTGCGTTTTGCGCCGTTTCCTGTCGCGGGCACTAGGCTGACCCGCACAAGTGAGGTACCATTTTTCTCGTAGGACATTGGGGAACGCGGGGTGGGTGAAAATTTGTGGATCCACGCAGATTCCAGAACTTTCCATCACAGAAATGTGGGGAAAATGTGTTTTTTTTGTCAATTTTTTACGTTTGCAAGGGATTCTGGGTAACAGACCATGGTGGGAGGCAGTCAAGTCACCCCATCCTGGATTCCCCTGGGTGTCTAGTTTTCAAAAATGTATAGGTTTGCTAGGTTTCCCTAGGTGCCGGCAGGGCTAGGGTTCAAAATCTACAGCTAGTCACTTTGCCAAAAAAAGGGTCATTTTTCACTGCAAAACCACGTTGCGTTTTGCACCGTTTCCTGTCGCGGGCACTATGCCGACCCACACAAGTGAGGTACCATTTTTCTCGTAGGACTTTGGGGAACGCGGGGTGGGTGGAAATTTGTGGATCCACGCAGATTCCAGAACTTTGCATCACAGAAATGTGGGGAAAATGTGTTTTTTTTGTCAATTTTTTACGTTTGCAAGGAATTCTGGGTAACAGACCATGGTGGGAGGCAGTCAAGTCACCCCATCCTGGATTCCCCTGGGTGTCTAGTTTTCAAAAATGTATAGGTTTGCTAGTTTTCCCTAGGTGCTGGCAGGGCTAGGGTTCAAAATCTACAGCTAGTCACTTTGCCAAAAAAAGGGTCATTTTTCACTGCAAAACCACGTTGCGTTTTGCGCCGTTTCCTGTCGCGGGCACTAGGCCGACCCGCACAAGTGAGGTACCATTTTTCTCGTAGGACTTTGGGGAACGCGGGGTGGGTGGAAATTTGTGGATCCACGCAGATTCCAGAACTTTCCATCACAGAAATGTGGGGAAAATGTGTTTTTTTTGTCAATTTTTTACGTTTGCAAGGGATTCTGGGTAACAGACCATGGTGGGAGGCAGTCAAGTCACCCCATCCTGGATTCCCCTGGGTGTCTAGTTTTCAAAAATGTATAGGTTTGCTAGGTTTCCCTAGGTGCCGGCAGGGCTAGGGTTCAAAAACTACAGCTAGACTCTTCGCAAATAAAGTGTAAATTTTCAGTGTGAAAATGTGGTGCGTTCACCTTAGGTTTTGAGCCACTTCCTGTCGTGGGCACTATGCCTACCCACACAAGTGAGGTACCATTTTTATCGGGAGACTTAGGGTACTTCAAATTTGTAAAGCAACTGTTATTACCTATTGATTTTTGATGCATTTCTCCCTTCCAAATGAAAGACATTGTGTAAAAAAAAAGTCATTTTGAAAAATGACCAATAATTGTCATGCAAATATGAGTATTCCCAATTTCGAAAATGTGCAAATATGCACTGTTTCTAAACTCTGTAATTTGTTCCCATTTCAGAAATGCATAGGTGACTTTCATACCGATTTTTCCATGTATACATTTTCCCACAATAATTGCTATATACCCGGACCAAAAAAAAAAAACATTACAAAATGCTGCTCAGTTTTCTACTCTGGGTTCGTTGGGCTCTTGGTGAACCTACAAGTCCTATATGTCCCCACAACCAGGAAGGTCTACCGGATGTAACGGTACATTGCTTTCAAAGAGATGTCATAATTCGAAGAAGTTACAGGTGAAAACGTTGACTCAAAAGGCTGCTTTTTTCAACAAATTTTTAATTTTTCCTATATTTACCTGTAAATTTCTATAAAGAAACCTTGATGGATCTACACAAAGGACCCTTGCTGAATTCAGAATTTTGTCTACTTTTAAAAAATGTATAGCTTTCCAGGATCCATTATTGTTTTTGTACCCATTTCTACCGTTAACTGGAAGGAGGTTGAAAGCACAAAAAATAGCAAAAATAGGGTATGTCCCAGAAAAATGCCAAAACTGTGTAAAAAATGTTGGTTTTCTAACAAAATTCTGTCATTCCCTAAAAGCTGGAGAAATGGTGATTTCAGCCCCACAAACCCTTTTTTGATACCATTTGCAGAGAAAAACCCAGACGCTTTCATTTGCAGCCCGTTTTTCCCATTTTTCACAAAAAAAAAAAAAATTGCTGTATTTTGACTAATTTCTGGGAACCCTCTAGGAGAATCCACAAACCCTGGGTACCTTTAGAATCCCCAAGATGTTGGAAGAAAAGGACGCAAATTTGGCGTGGATACCTAATGTGGTCAAAAAGTTACAGAGGCCTAAGCGCGCACTACCCCAAAAAGCCCAAAAAAGGCTTAGCACAGGAGGGGAAAAGGCCTAGCAGCGAAGGGGTTAAATTTGGAGCGATGATTTTCGCATTTTCATCCGTTTCATTAAAACCTGTATAATCAAAAGCTGTTGCAACATCGTCGGGTACAGCTCCACCGGTTCCGGTGTTATTATCCCAGTTTAGGGACATTGTTTAATGAAAATTGCAGAGCAAGTTTCAATGGAACAAAGATAAGGTGCACAATATTTTGGAACACTGTATCCTTCAACGTTGAACAAACCAAACAGCTAATACATAGGATTTTTGTCCTACTCAGCTATGGTGGATATTATCCCTACCCACTCCAGACGTCTTATGAAGTAGGGGTTTCTGAGAAAAGCACGACTGAGTTACTTCAGTATCTAGTGTTAAATTAGTGCCTTACCAAACTGTTGGGTGCCATGTAGTGTAGTTCCTATATCCCTGATAGGCTCTGCGCATTGGAATAATATATACTATAGTGTTGACATAGGACTGAGGTTCACCATTACTGACTATTTGAAAAAGGTTCCTCAGGTCTGGGGTCATCGATTTTCATCAGAAAATTGATTTTTTTACCTGTACAAAAAATGATTCAAAATGTCAACTGTATCGCACCTCATGTTGAATAACCACTTTTATGGCCTCCCAGTGACCAAAATGGGAATTAAAAAGACTTTTCCTCCTACATAAAAGCCTGAATTTTGTCCTATTTTGAGCATGAAAATGACTCTAAACACAGTTATTTTAGGTCCAAAAGTGATGATTCACATCTGACAGTCATTTACAGTCAAAAGATTATGCATTCAAAATTCACCATTACTGACCTTTTGAAGAAGGTTCCTCAGGTCCTGGGTCATCCTTTCTCATCAGAAAATGGATTTATTTGACTGTACAAAAAATGATTCAAAATGTCAATTGTATTCTACCTCATGTTTAATAGCCACTTTTTAAGTCCTCCCAAGAAACAAAATGGCTATTTTTATAGACTTTTCTTCCTACTCAGAAGCTTGCATTTTGCCAGGCTTCGAGCATGAAAATGTCCATAAACACACTTATTATAGTCCCATAAGTGATGATTCTCACCAACAGTCATTTACAGTCAAAATTTTAAACATTCACAATTCACCATTACTGACCATTTGAAGATAGTTTCTCAGGTCCGGGGTCATCGTTTTTCATAAAAAACTGGATTTTTTGGAACGTACAAGAAATTATTAAGAATGTCTATTTTATTGCACCTCATGTTGAATAGCCACTTTTTAAGGCCTCCCAGTGGCCAAAATAGGCATTTTCTAGACTATTCCTCCTACTCAAAAGATTGTATTTTGCACTATTTCAAGCATGAAAATGACTCTGAACCCACCTATTTTAGTTCCAAAACTGATGATTCACATCCGAATGACATTAACAGTCAATAGATGAAACATTCAAAATTCACCATTACTGACCATTTGAAGAAGGTTCTTCAGGTTCGGGGTCATAGTTTTTCATCAGAGAATGGATTTTTGAAACTGTACAAAAAATTATTTAAAATGTCAATTGTATCGCATGTCATGTTGAACAACTTTTTTAAGTTTCCCATTACTGACCATTTGAAGAAGGCTCCTCAGGTCTGGGGTGATCGTTTTTCTTCAGAAAAGCGATTTTTTGGACTGTACAAAAACTGATTCAAAATGTCAATTGTATTCCACCTCATGTTAAATAATCACTTTTATGGCCTCCCAGCAACCACATTGGCCATTTTATAGACTTTTCCTCCTACTTAAAAGCTTGTATTTTGCCATATTTTGAGCATAAAAATGACTCTAAACACAGTTATTTTAATTTCAAAGTGATGATTCACATCTGACAGTCACTTACAGTCAAATGATTGAACATTCAAAATTCACCATTACTCTTTTCTTTGTTTAATAAGTTTTCAGATGAAGAAGAAAATAAAAACATTATCAAGCAAATGAACACGTTGTGAATAAAATACAACAATTAATGTATAAGAAGAAAACATGGGAAAATAATTTAAGAGAAAAGAGAAAAGGAGAGGAAAGAAAAGAAAAGAAAAGAAAGAAAAAGAGAAAGAGAGGAAGGAGAGATACAAAATATAAAATGATTATAGAAAAGGGAAAGGATGAAAAATAAGATAAAAGCTAAGATGCAGGTGCATATGTAGAAATATATGAAGTAGAGGGTAACCATAATAGGTCAGATTTAATTTTCTGAGATAAGGAAAGAGAAGAGGCATTAGCAATTCTGTGTTCATCACAAATATAGTTCCACCAAGTTAATGATGATAATTTAGAATTTTCTTTCCAGCAGGACAAAATCACTTTAAATGCTAAAGCAATAAAAAGATCAAACAACAAAGAAATAGGAGAAGAAACTTCTAAAGTAGGTGAGGCGGAATCTAGAAAAACATTTTGCCTTGATAATGGAATATTACATTGAAATATTTTCATACATTTAGACCAAAATAGATTGCCAAAACTTCAATACATTAGAACATTCATATAATTGATGAATTAAAGTCCCAGTGGACATCGAACAGGACCAACAGAGGGGAGAGGAAGTAGGAGAAAACTTGAAAATGCATGCAGGAGTAATTACAGCTCTACTGTAAATGAAGTACAGGGATTGAGTGATGCGGGCTGCAATAGAAGTTTTGAATAACTTGATCCAAAATGTATGCCAAGAAGGAATAGTGCCCTGATGACATCTCAAATCATAGCATAGCAAGATGTGTTGTACATATATATATTCACTGAAAAAAACATAGGTTTCAGGCCTGATATACTTAGCTCAGTGGCGCTTACTGGAGGTACCTGGTGGGCTAGTTGGCCCCTAGGGAACCTCTCGATTGAAGAGGAATGAATTACCCAACTTAAAACGCGCCACAGGGCGTGTTTACACAGTATCACCTCAGGCCCCACCCCCTACCTTCACCACTGTGCAAACGCACCCCATGGTGCTTTGTAAGTTGGGGGATGAAGTCCCCTTGAATCCTGAGGTCCCCTAGCGGCCAACTAGGCCACCAGGTACCTCCAGTAAGCGCCACGGAGCTACGTTGCAGAGAGGTGTAAAAAGGGGTGTGGCCTTATTACATCTCTCTGCATTGCAGCCTCCTGGCGCATACTGGAGGTTCCTGGTGGGCTAGTTGGCCCCCAGGGACCCCCAGTATTCAAGGGGAATTAGTTCCCCCTCTGCAATCGCGCTAGGGGGTGCGTTTGCCGAGTGGTGTAAGGAGGGGGCGTGGCCTCTGGCCTGATCCCGGTCTTTTTTTTTTTCGAAGGGGGGCTGTGTAGCCCCCCTTCTTTTTTCATTTTTTTGGCCCTGGGGACTCCATCCCCCAAGGCCTGCCCCCAATTTTTGTTTATAAAAAAAAAAAAATTGGGAAGGGGGCCGCGTGGCCCCCCTCCCAAGGCCATAATTTGCCCCGGGGACCCCATCCTTTTTTTTTTATGGAGAGGGGCTGCGTAGCCCTCCCTCCTCTGGCCACTTTGAGGCCCCGGGGACCCCATCTCCTGGGGCCAGCCATTGATTTAAAAAAAAAATTGAATTGGGGAGGGTGGGTGCGTGGCCCCCCTCCCAGGCCACTTATGGCCCCGGGGACCCCATCCCCCCACGGTCCCAGCTGGCTCCCCGTGTCCTGTGGGTGCCGGCATTGCTTTTCCACATGGGGAGCAGCTAACATGCTGCTCTCCATTTGGAAAAGCAATCAGCTTTGCTTCATTGAAGCGAGAGCAGGTTTCCCTGCTCTCGCTTCAATGAAGCAAAGCAGTTTGCAATGACAGGGCGGGAGCCGCGAGGCTCCCGCCCTGTCATTGCAAACTACAGTGTCCCGGGGTGGGCACCCCGGGACACAGCAGGAGCCGGCCCTGGGGAGTGGCGGTCCCCAGGGCCTATTCAAGGCTCCAGGAGGGGGGCCGCGTGGCCTCCCTCCCACACTGACAAGTTGCCCCGGGGCTGGGGGGGCCTGAGAGCCCCCCATCCCAAATAATTTCAAGCCCCAGGGGGTGGCAGTCCACCGGGGCTGCGGGGAGGCCGTGAGCCCCCCCCGCATATATTATCTTTGAGCCCCGGGGTGTGGCAGTCCCCGGGGCAGTGTGGGGGGGATTGGGACCCCCCCCATACTTTTTTTTAATTCTGCCCCCGGGCCAATTACCAAAGAAGCGCGGGAGCCCCGCGCTTCTTTTTTTTAATTTTTGGCCGAAATTCGCGCTGGGTGCATGAATCTCGCCGATTTTCTTTTTAAACAAATGCTTTTTTTGGCCCTGAGGGTCCTTGTGGGACCCCCTGAGCAGGCCTAGGAGGTCAGGGTGTTTCTACCCTGCCCCCTTGGTGCGTTTTTCGCGTTTGTTTTATAGGTTTCTTGTGCCTCGGTTCTACCGAGGCACAAGATGGCTGCCAACACTTCCTGATCTGGAGTGTTGACAGCCAATTAGAATACAGCTCGTGCACAGCAGGGTGCGCGCTGGGTGCGGGGAGGGTGTGCGGATCCTCCGAGGCCATAGATATATCTATCTTTTTAACTATAATTTTCTCAGGAACTACAAAACAGATTTACATCATTTAAGCAAAAGGCAAGAGTCTGAACTGAGGACTACCTCTTTGCCAAATGTGGTGTAATTCTGTTCAGCAGTTCGGGCTGTAGCTGCGTCAACAGGTCCTATGGGAAAATGCATGGGGAAAATGCATTTTGGGACCCCCCTTTTTCTCGGCCCCCGCTTGACGAATCACCGTGAAATTTTCAGGATAGGAGCGGACCGGACCTCCAAAAAGTTTGGAAAATTTTGCGAAGATT
The DNA here is from genome assembly GCF_964204655.1 of Triturus cristatus. Lineage (NCBI taxonomy): Eukaryota > Metazoa > Chordata > Amphibia > Caudata > Salamandridae > Triturus > Triturus cristatus. The sequence continues at coordinate 389,020,343 of NC_140592.1, forward strand.
CGTCAATCGGCGTCAACGTTATTCCAAATAAAATGTTGCAGATTTCCTATGGAAAATAGGTCCTAACTATATCTACCTACTGGCGACCGCCAGTAGGTAATATATGTTACTGTTTTGGACTTAGGATGACGTCGGGCATGACGTTTATAATAGATATTATACAGGAGATGGTAGTCCTGCTGCACTTCCAAGAATCCTCATGCATAATGTATGAGATTTCGAACTAGAGAAAACCCACTTTCTGAATGCAGTGTTGTATCTAGGTAAAAGGTCAGTCCCTGTAAACCGGTATGAGTGTAATGTAGGGAACAATACAGGTAAAGGGTTACAATGTTACCTGGGCCTATATCAGGGTACCTATATGGGATATAACACCCACTCCTCTTCCGAATGAATGACTTACTTCTAGGTTGACTAGATACTGGTATGCAAATAGTTAAAAACATTAGTTTTTTGTTTTGCTAAAACAATGTTTAAAAAATCTAAAGAAAAACCTTTTAAGAGGTGAAAAATAAAATTGTCACTCAAGCTGTAGCTCTAATGTGTCCGTAGGTATAGTTCAAACTACTACAAGCATTTAAAAGCCATGCATTCCCAAAAAGAATGTCAATTTTGTTTTGAAGTTCCAATTTTAGTTTGGTTTATAAAAAGCCGAATTTCTTTCAGCACATGATGGGCCACATAAGTCAAATGTTTATGTGTCCTGGCTGGTAGACGCAACATTATCATTGCCTGCCTCCGCAGACGAAGGTCCCGGTAACAGCTTGCAGATAATGTCAATTAAGCACAGATAATCTTCCGTACTGTCCACAGCCGATGCTGGGGCAGCCTGTGAGCCATCCAAGGACTGGGTGTCAGAGGAGGAGCCGATGTCCATACCAACAGGAGCCAATACTGCCTGTGGTGGCTCTAGGAATGCCGCCATCAACATTGGAATACACATTGGACACTGCAGAACATGGGCCGTTATCGGGTCCAGTAAAGCATCAACGTCCGGTTGCGCACATGATGGGAGTGTCAGACAGAGGTCCAACACGCATTCTTTTCCACAAAAAAGGCATGGGAGGACAGATAAGATGCAGTCCATTCAGAATTGTAGTGTAGTTTTTATGTCCCTGATGGGCTCTGCGCATTGGAATAATATATACTATAGTTTTGACATAGGACTAAGGTAAGTATGTCTCCATCGAGTACATTAAACTTAATTACTTGTGTGTGCCAGCTATGTCAGAGGTCACTAGAAAACTTCTTGAATAATCAAGAGGGGATTAGTTTCTGACAATCGCATAAACATGACAACTTTGTTTCCCTTAGAATCGGAACAATCTCAGAATCGTGCAAACAATAGATAACAGTTTCACTCAGTCAATCGTGCATGCTTCGTTTCTACAGATTTACACAGAAATAGATAGACGGGCGTTTCAAAAAAAGGGGTTTATTGAACAGTCTTATTCATCGTGCAAGAGATATGAACTGCTACAATCGTAAGATAGAATGCGAAGTATAATATGTACAGCGTTAGCAGTAAGATAAAATAATACTGCAATAGCATGGTTTGAAGCTATGACAGATATTCATAAAAATACATACATAAATAACACAGGCTAAAATGTTAATACTCATCTGATGCTTCTAGCTAGTTCTACCCCAGTGTACCTATCCGAAGTGTAGTATGAGGTAAGAAGTAGGTGCTGTTTGTCTATAGTCTAGTTTAGCTATAGTTGCCAAAAGTCCCTCTAGGTTCTAGTCCGCTCCATACCTTAGAATGAGTGAGGTTGGAATCTCTTTCTGAGTCTCGAACTCTAACACCCCGCAAGGGGAGTCAGAAACACTGGAGCTGGATTCTCTGCGAGGAGGATGACAGCGTCTGGTCAGTGTGTCAGGCGGGGACTTGACTTCCTTCCGAACTTGCCATGGCGAGCCGCGTCGTGCAAGTAGGCAGCAGAACCGTGGTTTGCCATGGTAAGTGAAGGTATATCTATACCTTGAAGGTGTTTAGGAATGCCAGTATTGATGTAAAAGTCAGGCAGAAGAACGTCATGAATGAACCCCTAAGGAATAGATGGTCATGCATAATAAATGAGTTCTTGGAGATATCAATATCCAAGCAAGGGGAAGTCCTTAAGGCTTAAGAGTCTGGTTTTCCAAGAACTTGTTGTGACGTAGATGAACAGATGTAGGTGGCCATGCCTGTATTTGGTTAGCATGGATAATGCCTAAATAGGGGTAGGATTTCTATGCCTAAATATGGGCAATGCGAATTGTGCCTATATAAGGACGTAAATCGGAAATCCTATATACGGTATCTAAATCGACACACAACAGAATGGTCTAAATGATAGGAACCAAGGCGTGCTTAGTTCTCTCAGGTGAGGTGTGCCCAGATGTTGTACCATGCAATCATGGTATTTTCCCTCCAGGAGTACTGTTTCCATCTCATTGGTGCCTGGGATGTCCATTGCGTATTAGAAAAATAACAATCAGGATACCTGCTATTAGAAACAGAATCAGCGGCAGTCCTCCAAAAATGCTTCTAAATACGGAGTGTATAAAGTTTGGTATAACTCTGAGGACCATCTAAAAGGTGTTTAATAGTCCAGAACCTAGGATCTTAAATAGGTGGACGATGCCTGTCGTATCAGACATGTTAAAGATACGATTTACCATTTCTGTGAAATGGAAGGGGCAGTTTGTACGTATGAGCGCCTGTATCTCTGCAGAAGTCCTTGCGATCTGGAGATCAAAAGTCTCTAGAGCGGAGGTTAAGGGCACGAACTTCTGTAAAAGCATGGCTTTCATTCTGCTCAAAGTATCAAACCGTATTAATGAAACATTTAGCGAAGGCCATAACGGTGCCTCCCTGACTGTATGTGTAGGTGGAAACAATACTTGCATACAGCAAGTAACCCTGGAACTGACGGTCACCAGATATGTAATCCCTGGAAGCATCCCACAGCAACCCTGATCGTTCAGCATCAGGAAACTCCCATTTGAAAGTAGCCTGAACACTGGAGTAATCACGGCATCTGGGGCACCCCTCAAGCGACAGGATAAGTTTGCTACTGAACCATTACAGGCCCCATGCAGCATTATATCCTGGCATAAAATAATCCACTTAAGTGTTCTCACGGTTTGTACCGTTTAAAAATACTTCTCTATCCCCACTCTGGCATCAAAATCTGTATGGTAATTCCCAATATTCCTTGATGAATTCCTTACCCATTTCTTCATATCTGCCTGCCTGCTTTTGTTCAAGGCAATATTGAAATTGAAAAGTAGTGACCGGTAGAGTTATATTGCAATGGATTAACCACTCTGTGGACGGTGACTCTCCCATTGTAAAAGCTAATAAGTCCAGTTTTTCAATACGCAGCATTGTATACTTTGCTCCCCTTTCTGTTTTTCTGTTACATTGTATGCCGAAAACAGAGATGTGCTGTTGATGAAATGCCAAGGCACATAGCCTGAGCGCAAAGATTGCAGCATCCAGCTTAACAATATAATAGAACGCAATTGTGATTGCCCGTGTTGTAATATGGATAAATGCTGTTCTAGTACATCAATAGCAGGAGATACAATGTTTCCCAGTGAATATATCATGGAGGTTAGTGTAGTTAAACCATTGTCAACTAATGCCAGAGCTTTCTCTAGGTTTATACGATCTATTTCTCTTAATCTCTCTGCGGTCTCTTGCTGTGATAGTTTCCAAATCTCATTACAGACAACATAATAGAAACATTTATGGTGTGGCTTTCTAGTACCTAATAAAATATCCTGTAGGTCCACATCCTCTGCAAGTAAGGATAAGTGTTGTTTTACCTGTGTAAGTGTTGAGGTTTTTAGCCAATCGAGGCATAACTTCACAGCACTGTATGATGTCACTACCCCTGGATGTACATATTGTGGATCCGGCATGTGGATATTAAACCCTTTGGTTTTACCCAAGAATCTTTCATGACATTTATTGGTGTCTGTGGGTCAAATCTACCTTACCTTCTAATCAGGGTCTGATCTATTGTATTTCATGATCTCACCTAACCTAATCCCTTCTTGTCATGATATGTTACCCTCGGTGGGTGATGGTGTGGGCATCTGAGGTGTATTCAAGTCTTTGTTCTTGGTTATTCCTAGACAAGTAGTTTGATGCACAGTTTCATTCAAATACATGATTGCTGAGGAATGAGGCATGCTCTAAATTAGCGCTTCTGTTCCCTGGACCCGACAGTCTCTAGTACCCCAGACAGATTTCAAGTCTATAGTGTCTTTCCATTAGTCGAAACCTTGTTCAGACAACCGGGCAATAAAGGAAGCAAAGTAAATCTGTTTGGTGTTTGTCAGCATATTTTTCTGTGCTGGTATTTGTGTAACCTTATAATAGTATGAGGCTGGGTCGGACGTATTTAACCCTGAAAAATATGGAAATTTCTGTGCAAATGTCTTTGAACTGCTTTTCGGTGGTGTTGGGCAATGTTCCCATTGGTTGTATTTGAAAACATTTCTGGGATTATTAAATTTATGCAGAAAATGATGACAATAATGTTGATAGCAATATATTGTTTCAAAATCTGATGTGTCTTTGAACATTTCACTAGTAGAAAAGGCAGCAGATTTTTCTAAATCAGACAACATATTATTTACAGTTTCATAATCCCAATCGTCGGAAAATTGACTGGAGGTAATGATATCACTCAATGATATTTTAAATAAATGTGGAATTTTTAAAAGTTCGGTTGGACCAAATATATCGTAATCAACCTTGCCCCATACTATACCATCAGGTATAGGAACTGCTGTAATGTTCACTGATGACAAGTCTCTTTTTTCAAGATTTGATGATAGGTGAGGTTTCAGAATCAGATTCACTTTTTGTGCTGCAGAGCTTTGTCAAAGGTAAACTCCATTTATAAGCATACTAAAGACAGTTACTAAGTCTATCCAGAAAAGAAAGAAAAGTACCCTGGTAATCACCCAGAGTTCTACCCAAAGTGATACAAGGTAAGTCTTTTTAAGAAAGTTCAGAAAATCCTTAATTTGCTGCTGATGGGTTTTTTGGGCTGGCATCGTTTCACGTTCACATGGATCCAATGAAAAGGTATCAAAGTCTTTGAAATAGCCAGATGCAGTTCGATCAATTTTCGGTATTTCCGCAGGTCTTGTGGAAACTGCAGCTTGCTCTTGTTGAGGCATGTTGATGCAGATATCTGTGTTTGGTTGAATTGAAATTTGTCTTTCAATTTGGTTTTGAATTTGAACTTCATTTTCAAGAGGAACGAGTTCTATGGCATTGTTATAAAATCCATCATTCCGTGCAGGTGACTCTTCAAAGTGATGAGTCTTTCTGTTTGAACTTCTTATATGGTAGTAAGAGGAGGGTTTCTGTTACTCTGGAGTCTACGTGGCCTACTACTCAGTATCGGCCACATAGTGTGGTTTGATCAGATCAATTGAGACAAATCTTTTCTCCTTTTCACCAGCAATAAGCAGCAGAAGTACAGTTCTTGTTCCTTTAACGGCCAGGACGGGGGTAGGCTTTCTGTATGATGGCCTAAATACTTTTTTGTCTGCAATTTGTTTGCTGACCAGATCCCCAACTTTAGGGACCCAGACAGGTCTTGCCGTGACTGACTTGACTACCCAGTGGCGGTCCACTTTACCTTGATATTGCTAGTGCCCTGGATTCATTTAGCTCCTATAAAACAGCCAAACATTTATGGATGACAAAAGGTTTCTCATCCGCCACTGTGCCTTCACAATCAAGATCAGGTACCCACATTCTCATCCTAAATAGGACCTCATAAGGAATGACACTCTCTAGAGAACTTCTTGGCATGTCATTCAATGCTCTTTGAACTCCATAAAAATATTTTACCCAACTCTCACCAAGCCTAAAACTATTGCTGTTAAAGACTGCTTTAAGTCCTGGTTTTTCCTCTCCACAACTGCATTTCCCTCTGGATGGTATGGAGAGGAGTACCGCAATGCTACACCCAAACCTCCCATGGTTTCCTTGTAAGCCCTAGAGCTAAACGCAGGGCCACGGTCAGAATGTAATGTGCCCATTGAGTACGTCCCTATAAAGACTCACAAATCTTTTATAACACTTTGAGTGTCAGCCGAGCGCTGGGGCCACACCCATAGGAATCTAGAGCAGGAATCCACTGCAACCATTATATACCTGTAAGCCCCATCTGTTTGTAAGGGGCCGCAGTGGTCCATATAAACGCACACAAGTGGTTTGTCTGATATTAGCAATGGTGTCTGCGCTGGACGTGTTACGGTGGAGCCTTTCATTTGCTGACAGATGTGGCATTTCAAGACATAATCTCTAGTCTATTTTGTTAATCTTGTGGTAATTTTTTCGGTACTGGCAATTTATTGTGTGTACCAATAATCGCAACCATAATCTCACTGTCTATTCTCGTTTTTGAACAAGTGATTGTAGCTACGGAAGCCGTACGTACAGCCCCCTTCACGGCTTCGTCAGCCAATTAATTCCCTTCAACGTGAAAACCATCACGTTGATGACTCAGTGTGTGAATCATGTGAGCCCTTGGTAGTTCGTTTTTCAACTCCACTACCTGTTCCCATAGTGTTTTGTGCTTAATGGTGCAACCTTTTGCATCTTTGAACCCATTGTGTCCCCAGTGGTGTAAGTATTAATTGTATGACTGCATACAGTAAAAGGAATCACACACAATTAGTATGGGGAATTCTCGACCCGTATTTACCAGTGCCAGTAATAAGTCTTTTAATTCTGCTAGCTGTGCTGTGCAGTCTCCTAGAAACTGAGTTTTAGTGCAACTCGGATGAAATTTTCCATCCTGCATGCGTCCTTTAATGATTGTACATGCTGCGCTGTATTGCACCTTACTTCCAATGGCTGACTGAGCAGAACCGTCAGTGTAAATTATATATTCATACTGATCTAGAGGCATTATTTCATTAGGGAGAGGATATTCTTGTTCGTATTGCAGGCGTGCTTGTGTTTTTAAACTTGGGTCGCACCTGTATTCTACATCTGATGCAGTAAGAGAATTAGCCTATTGTATCCATCTCGGATGTAAGGCTTTAGCATTCAGAATGCTAGCCTTTGTAGCAGCCTCTAAGGTCGGTACTGGGGTAACTACAATTATTTGTTTCCCCTGAGCCAGTGCTCTTTCTCTCACTACAACAGTCTGTACACCAGTCAGAATTGTTTCTGTTGATGCAAACCCCATCTCAGCATTTGTGTACAAATTTGATTAATATGCTATTGGTACTGTTTTACCTTCATTATATGTTAGGTAGGTGTATCCTGATTGACCTGCAACTATACGGATCACTAGGTTGCATACATTTGTGTGTGTCTGTAAGTGTTTTGAAGCTATCATATCAGCTTGTAGGGAACGAAGAATATGTGTGTTCCTATGTCCATTGTCTTTTTTAAATTACATTATGGTATTTACTCAGTTCAAGTGTTCCTCCAGGTCATCATCCATTAGATAAATGTCATCCACATAGGACAATGCCTATTCATCCAGATTTTGAAGTAATTCAGTTACTTTGGATGAAAACATCCCTGAGCTGTTCTTATACCCCTGGGGGAGTCTACAAAATTGATGCTGGGTGCCTAACACGGTTAAATACCTGCTTTCAGGCACTATATTTTGGCAAAAAATTCATTTGAGATATCTAGTGTTGTTTTGTATTTTTTGTGCACAATATTATTCATTAATGCGGCACTGTGTGCATTTTGCACTGCAAATGTTTTAGTGCAAGTGTTTAAATGTCTGTAATCCAAAACTAGATGATACGAATTGTCAGGTTTCATTACTGGAAACAAAGGATTATTCATTTGAGAGGTGCAAGTTTCAATCACCCCTTGGTATTCAAGTTGATCTAAGATCTCCCTGACCTGTATTTTAGCTTCTTGCTTTATTGGATACTGCCTCTTTGAGGTCGGAGTATTTTTTAATGGAATTATGTGGTGGGTTGAATACTCATCCCATCCAACATGGTTTTTATATAATGCTGGCGCTAGGGATACCATCCACTCCCGTGCAAATGTGTATTTTAGATGTTTGGGAACAGGGTCAGAAAAGGCTGGTAAAATTACTGTTTCTCCCCTAGGGCAGTCCATGACGAATGCTGGCGGCCAATCTTGTTCAGCTAATAGGGTGTCATAACCACTTTATGTGGGACACTTACCCTAGTATCAGGTGTTTCCACCGTGATATAATCATTCGAGTCCGCTGTCACCAGAAAAATTCCATCAGGTTCTGGCGAGCTATTGTTACTTCTGCCGCACTGTCTAGCATCATCAGAGCCCATTCCCTGTTCAGTAGTTGAGTCCTCAGAATTCCAGGCATGTCTGATCTTTAGACCTGCAACCTTTTTTTTTTAACTAAGGTTTTGGTTTGGCTTTATCTTCTTTTTTGGGAGTATAGTCTTGAGCGTGCTGCTTGTGTCTGGACTTTGTACCCTCTTCTTGTCTGTCTGACTGTCCTTCCCTCTCAGAGTTTTTCATTGTACCCTGAAAGAAACGAGAGGATCGTGTATCAGTATCCTGATACCTGTCAGGTGTCCTAATATTGTCCATATTCCTAAGGTTATGCCTCCTTTTTGAGGGCTCCTGTGGAGGAGATCTACCTCTGGATTGAAATCGGATTTCCTTTTTCGTTTTTTTGTTACTGCCCCGCTTCTTTTTAGAAGAAGCAGGTGTCTGTTTAAAGGTGTCCTTATCGGGACTAGTAATTAGTTGTGGTTTTAATGCTCTCCCACCCAAACTGTCTCTGCCTAACTCTGCATATGCAGTTTCAATTATTTTAGGTTATTCATGCTCCTGTTGTAAAAGACTGAACTCTCTTAGGCGTTGACGGATTGTCACTGATGCTGCTTCCCCTTTAATATTTGCTAGTATTATAGCCGATACCTGGGCATAATTACCGGGTGTAGTGAGCTGGCAGCTGACACCCAATCCAAACAATCAGATATAAGTCAATAAGGACACTCAATGAGGAGCAATACACCAATAGTGTGCACAAAATAGCTTTAATAAGACATTAAAGTAAAGAAATGTGTTAGCACAAAAACATGGTTATTATGCACATCAGGATATAATGAATAAAAGTAACAATCAAAAGATCCAATACACTAAATATACTATGATTAAGTATGAACTACACCAAAATAGCATTTACAGAGCTTGGCTGCTGAGGATCTAATATCAAACTGTATAGCATTCCATTGTTCTTGGTTTGCAAAACAAAATTAATCAACTGGCTGTGAAGTGCACAATAGCTACCACATTACATTGGAATATTAAAAACAATCCCGTATGTACAAGAGTCAGAATAGAGCATAATCATTTGATCACAGACACAACACTGATGCCTTAATCAATAGAATAAAACAGTGAAATAAAGGCCCATCATCCCTAGGTGGAACTTAATTCGTCCACAGTGCTGGGAAGCCCTCTCCTTTCTCTCGAGTCCCTCTCTCTCTCTCTCTCTCTCTCGAGCGTCACAGCCAAGGAACAGCACGGCCAGGGAGGCAGCTACGTGGGTGATGGCAGTTTGCACAACCCCATCTACGAGCTTCAGTCCCCCACACGTGCCTCTGCGCTTAAATACCCTGAAGCTTGGGAAGTTTCAGATTCTGTTCCTTAATCGCAATATCTAGCTGTGTCATCAGTGCATGTCCTTTGGCTGCCCTGACGCTCACTAATCATCTCTCTGGCCATCTTTTGGCCTGTTCCTTAACTCTCTTTCTCAGGGTTAGATCAACCTTCACCTGCACCTCTCCCACACTTCCTGCTTCTCGTAGCTTCTTAGTGTATTATAAATAACATGCCGGCCACAGATAACTTTGTCTATGGCATGCTGAAAACAAGCTTGGAAGCAACAGCGTGAACCTTATGCGCTGTTCATGTTTTCTGCATGTATTAACGCTCATCTACACTGTTCAAACTAACTAACCCTTCACATCACAATGTCTTCCGCAAACTATCCCTATACTACACACTCCACCCCTTTAGATGAGTGTTAATACATGCGGAAAACATTCACTTTATTGTTTCTCTAGTTAAGTTGGTACGGATTCCAGTAAACATTGCATTAAGTGCCGGTATTTTTTTTTTTTTTTATAAAGCAGCTTGGTACGTGCATATAGTCTAAATAACATAATCGGTATAATACAAGCAATGAATAAAATACAATATGGTTGATTATCCTCGCATGCAAAGCTTGTTTACATCTTATTCTATACTGAACTATGGAAATAATACCCAAGTTGCTAACCATGCGTCTTTCAGCCACATCAAGCATAAATGCTGGCGGCTTTAAATATCAAGCTCCTTTTGTCCCATTGTTTCTTGTGACATCAACCAAATGCCCCGGCAAAATACTCTGTTTATCAGAACATTCATATTGTTTACACAAATATATTGATGCTAGCGTGAATAGCACAATTGTGTCACTATACTTGCATATCATAATTAAGGTGTGATTTAATGCTTGTACTATTGCAGGTGTTCATTGAAACTCATTTAGTCCAGTAGCATTCCGAATCTGCTGTCCCATTACTTTCCAAGATATAGCCTTGGCAGCCATCCACTTACTTCCAGGCACTTTTATATTACGAAGTGAGATTGCTCCTGTATTGTCTGTAACATTAGTCACTCGTGATGCACAAATGATGTTGAGGTCTGGGACAACATTTTCTGCTATGTTTGATCGAACCCATATGGTTTTCCCAGTTTCAATTATCGCAGCTAACATGAACCACATCATTGACTCAAGCTTCATCATTCACGATCGCGGAGTGAGTCTCACTACAGGTATAAATACAGGTACATTAGAATTTTTCAAAAGTACAACATATGTGCTTCTCTCTCCCTGACTTAGTATCTCTTCTGCTTCTGGTCTTTTCCCTGAATAATGTACCCATACTTTCTTTCCTGTGCTACCGAATCCCCATCCCCTCTCAGGGTAGTATCGGGGGGGCCAGATCTCTCTTCTACGTGTGGAATTTGTGCTCTCTCACAAATCAACTGTGCAAGTTTGTCATGTGTTTGATGCGAAACAGCAGCATCCCCTTGCTTTAACAACACTGTTTTAATTTCCCTTCTATAATCTTGGTCAATGACTCTTCCAAGTACTGACATCCTTGTTATAGCTAGACTGGATCGGGAGCAATCCTGCCATAGGTTCCTGGCGGCACCCTTACTTCTATTCCTAGAGGTATAACTTTTATTTGTCCTACTTGCACTTCTCCACTTTCTGGGGCAAACAAATCCAGTCCTATGCTGCCCCACTGGTCTATTGTTTAATTCAAATAGGGCTTTGTTTGGATTGCTGCTCCACCCTTACATTGTATCTCTCAATCATTCCTGCGGCTTGTGGATAATAACTTAGATGCAATATCCATTGACTCCCCCTTCTCTTGGGCCCAATCCTGTACAGCTTTCCCTGAAACGTGTGTGCCCCTATCTGTTTGGATTTCATCAGGCACTCCATAATGTCTAATCAGGTAGTCTAGCCCTCGCAAAGTGGATTTTTGATCCGCAGACTTACAAGGCATGCCTAACATGAGGCCAGAATAGGTGTCCACCAGGGTTAATATGTCTCATTTGGTTACATGTAGGGCACTCCTTCACTGCTTATTGCACTTGCTCTTTAGACACTGAATTTTGCTTTTGCTGCGCCAAGGCATAAGTGCAATTCTCTCCTAGATGCCCTGAGGTTGCATGGGCCAAGTTTACCAAGGCTACTTCTGCTTCTTCATTAATGACCACAGTTCGTGTTTTGGCCATCTGATCTGCGATATTGTTGAATAGAGATGCAAGGGAGGCGTTTCGACAAACAATAGGCGTCCACATGGCCCACATAGATCTGACACTCTTGCCCTTTCTTCCACATCACTTCCCATAGCTGCTCACCACCCCAGATAGGAGTGCCTTTAATTTTCCATCCGTCTTTGTGCCATGTTGGGGCCCAACTTACTAGTCCTTGATAAGTGGTCCAACTGTCAGTGTACACAAATGTTTTATCTCCAATGAGGGCTTGCTCAATTACTGCTGCTACCCCTTGCAGCTCAGTGAACTGACTTGATCCATTATCTCCTCCTGGCAACAAAAGCGTTTCCGTAGCAGGCTGGAATGCAACTGTCTTTTGCCTTGATGATACTGGGCTGTTCCATTTTTAAACCATGCATTTTGTTGTTCTTCTTCAGTAATTTGTTCAAAGGGTGGGGCTGTCTTGAATGGTGATGGTTCCATTTCAATAACTTCTAATGGGGGGCTATTGCCTGTAAGTCCACTGCCCCCAGCTTATCTTCTTGTAACTCGATATTCTTGCAGGCCCAGGCTTTGCCCTCTGCTGCAGATACCATTTCTACTTTACGACGGTAGACTCCTGTGCTCTACCTACTTTAGCACCAACCCCTCCTTCTCTTATCCAACCTAGCAAAGGGACTTGTGTCCTTAAGGTCACCGTCCAGTCACCAGTTATGCGTTCTGTTTCCACCAGTGCCCAATATGCTCCTGCTAACTCTTTCTCTAATGCGGTGTAATTATACATTGATGGTGTTAATCTCTTCGACCAAAATCCTTGTGGCACTTTCTTTCTTCCTTGCGTTTGCCATAAGCTCCACAGCACTACACCAGCCTGTATTATAATTTGTAACTCAAATGGATCTCCTTCTGTGATTGGACCTAGCGCAAAATAGTTTGGTAATGCATCTTTTGCCTCTTCAAAGGCCTCTTGTTGTTCAGGTCCCCATTGAAAAGCATACCTTTTCCTAGTCACTTGATATAATAGTCTCAGTATTAATCCTAAGTGAGGGATATGCTGCGTCCAAAACCCCATCAAGCTAATGAATCGTTGTGCCTCTTCTTTTGTTGTTGGAACCTTTAACTGTTGTACTGTATCAATCACTTTTTGTGGTATTCTTTTTACTGGTCCTGACCAAATAGCACCCAATAATTTGACCTCCTGTGCAGGGCCTTGGACCTTTTTAGGGTTAATGGCCCACCCTCTTTGTTGTAGGTATTCAATTAACCTCTCTAGTGTTTCTGAGACCTGTTCTTGATTGACTGAGAAAAAGACACTCGCTAAATCCATCACAGCATGCCATTCCCCCACTTCTCCCATCGGTCACCCCTGGGCAGGGGATGTATGACGTTACAACGCATGCTATTACAACGCATACCTTTACATCGCATTTTTTACAACGCTAGTACTATTACAACGCAGTACTTTACAACGAATTCTGTTACAACGCCAAACCTATTAAAATACTGAAAAGTGCTGTAACAACGAAGTATATTACAACGCATACCATTACAACGCGATTTTATTTTTTTTTAAATAAAAAGTACAATAAAATCTGGCACGGGATGCAGGGAAATTAGGGGTTTTAGGGTGGGGAAGTGTATTAAAACGTGGAGAAGAACTGTACGTAAATCGACTGAAACGCATTACCAAATTAATACTCGGGTATTAAAATTAATACTCGAGTATTAAAATTAATACTCAAACTTCCCCATAAAAATCCGTTTTCACACATTACTAAGTTTTTAAAAAATAACGAAAAATTAAATAACAGATCAAACACATTTGTAACATGATTAGATCGCAAAGTAAGTAAACCAACTAAAACATAACACACATACACATAGGCGCCATTTTAACCATCTCACTTGTAAAACTTGTCCTACCACAGTTTCTATGTAAACAATACCAAAAGACATGTTCCAAAATGGATGCCAAAACGGAGCAAATGAATGAAAACAATATTTGTTAAAAAGCATTTTTAAATTATCATTTTCCACAGTAAACCAAAGTATTAAAAAAAACACAACGAACGCAGTTTTTTAAAAAATTATTAGTGACACACAGTAAAACTTATAAATACAAGTGAGACACCATTTTGCACTCAGTTGATTATCAACTAGCAGAGAGAGCAGACGTAATAAGCTGACCCTCTGTCACCTGCACTGCGACCTCCTCAGAGAGAGAACGGAATTCACAACAGAGCAACTACTAGTAAGTTATTAATATATTTGAAAACAATAGTTTTTAGAAAAATATATTTTCTTAAACCACAAAAAATATTTTTTCACTTAGTAATAAAAACTTAAGAAATGAACTGTTTAAAATATATTATAAATAAAATAAAACACAAAATTAAAACAAGTAATTTATTTCCCTCAACCAGAAAATCGGAAGACTGTTACATTCCACATCAGCTGAACCTATTTGGACATCCCCACCACGTAAACGACTGACAAACTCAATTGTTTAGGTAAATGTAATTTTTGTGTCATGGTTTTACTTGTAAAATGTATTTGTAAAAATTTCATTAAGTTATGTATGCCAATGGTGTTTTTTTTTAATACTCAATCACACCGCATAAAAATCAAAATTTACAGTTTATAACCAACGTTGACAAAGGAACAATATTATTTTTTTTTTTCTCCAACAGTGAACATCTTTTCCCAAAAACCTATTAACCTCCAGCAAACATCAGGATAAAGGCACGTTAACCAAAAACCTACTAGAAAAGGTATGTTTTCTTTCCCATTTTATTTTAACGATACATTATTAATCCTTACTTTTGCATTTATTCCTCCTGTATCGTACCTAATTTGAAAACTAATGGATAGTTTTGAGAAACAATATTCAATTTCTTCTGTAGGAAAGAACACCATCAGTGATAATTTTTTTGTAGGGTAGGGGTACATATCTCTATTTCTACTACAGTAATGTGTTTTAATTATGACAGTATCATGTAGTACTAGTTATATTGTATGTCTGTTTAATTTTAAAGATACTCAAGTACTACATTTCTACCCACCGTTAATTATTTTTTTATCGCCTTTTCTTCAGAACAGAAAAGATTTTTTTTCTCAAAACTACAATTTTGAGTCAACAAAGAAAAACATCCTCTACCACCTCATCCACAAAAACGAATTCTCAAAAACAAGGTATTTTTTTCCTGCACGCATTCTTTACCTGCAATATATTTGACTAACTATCACATAGCTAAATGTCAAAGAAATAATCAATGCAATTATGATTATATTTTCAAATTTTAGATTTATATTTCATGTCTAAAGAATGGTTTTTCATTACGGAAATAGTTATGTGCAGCAACTTATATCACATGTGCAATTTTTGTAGAATAATTTTACTAAACACATTTCTCAACATGGTTCTGTGTTCAAATTTTTTTCTTTTTTCACTTTTCCAGACATTTATTTATCCATTCCCCAACAAATCACCTCAAAAGTGTCTACACAAACCGACTCACCAATACCACTGAACAAGAGTCTGCCAGAAAACCAATTCGGAACAAAAGGTAATTTAGACCAACATTGTAAGTTGCAACAATTTTTAAAATGTACCATGCTGTAGAGGTAACAATTTTCTTTTCCAAAATCTGTAAGGTGCAGCAGTAGGGTAAGTGTTGGATAGTGTAGGGGTATTAATTTACTATTCTAACTCCAGGAAGGTGCAACAGTAGGGAAAGTGTGGGATAGTGTAGGGGTATTAATTTACTATTCTAACTCCAGGAAGGTGCAGCAGTAGGGAAAGTGTGGGATAGTGTAGGGGTATCAATTTAGTATTCTAACTCCAGGAAGGTGCAGCAGTAGGGTAAGTGTGGGATAGTGTAGGGGTATTAATTTACTATTCTAACTCCATGAAGGTGCTGCAGTAGGGAAAGTGTGGGATAGTGTAGGGGTATCAATTTACTATTCTAACTCCAGGAAGGTGCTACAGTAGGGAAAGTGTGGGATAGTGTAGGGGTATTAATTTACTATTCTAACTCCAGGAAGGTGCAGCAGTAGGGTAAGTGTTGGATAGTGTAAGGGGAATAAATTTACTATTCTAACTCCAGGAAGGTGCAGCAGTAGGGTAAGTGTTGGATAGTGTAGGAGTATTAATTTACTATTCTAACTCGAGGAAGGTGCTACAGTAGGGAAAGTGTGGGATAGTGTAGAGGTATTAATTTACTATTCTAACTCCTGGAAGGTGCAGCAGTAGGGTAAGTGTTGGATAGTGTAGGGGTATTAATTTACTAATCTAACTCCAGGAAGGTGCATCAGTAGGGAAAGTGTGGGATAGTGTAGGGGTATTAATTTACTATTCTAACTCCAGGAAGGTGCAGCAGTAGGGTAAGTGTTGGATAGTGTAGGGGTATTAATTTACTATTCTAACTCCAGGAAGGTGCAGCAGTAGGGTAAGTGTGGGATAGTGTAGGAGTATTAATTTACTATTCTAACTCCAGGAAGGTGCTACAGTAGGGAAAGTGTGGGATAGTGTAGGGGTAATAATTTACTATTCTAACTCCTGGAAGGTGCAGCAGTAGGGTAAGTGTTGGATAGTGTAGGGGTATTAATTTACTATTCTAACTCCAGGAAGGTGCATCAGTAGGGAAAGTGTGGGATAGTGTAGGGGTATTAATTTACTATTCTAACTCCAGGAAGGTGCAGCAGTAGGGTAAGTGTTGGATAGTGTAGGGGTATTAATTTACTATTCTAACTCCAGGAAGGTGCAGCAGTAGGGTAAGTGTGGGATAGTGTAGGAGTATTAATTTACTATTCTAACTCCAGGAAGGTGCTACAGTAGGGAAAGTGTGGGATAGTGTAGGGGTATTAATTTACTATTCTAACTCCAGGAAGGTGCAGCAGTAGGGAAAGTGTGGGATAGTGTAGGGGTATTAATTTACTATTCTAACTCCAGGAAGGTGCATCAGTAGGGAAAGTGTGGGATAGTGTAGGGGTATTAATTTACTATTCTAACTCCAGGAAGGTGCAGCAGTAGGGTAAGTGTTGGATAGTGTAAGGGGAATAAATTTACTATTCTAACTCCAGGAAGGTGCATCAGTAGGGAAAGTGTGGGATAGTGTAGGGGTATTAATTTACTATTCTAACTCCAGGAAGGTGCTACAGTAGGGAAAGTGTGGGGTAGTGTAGGGGTATTAATTTACTATTCTAACTCCAGGAAGGTGCATCAGTAGGGAAAGTGTGGGATAGTGTAGGGGTATTAATTTACTATTCTAACTCCAGGAAGGTGCATCAGTAGGGAAAGTGTGGGATAGTGTAGGGGTATTAATTTACTATTCTAACTCCAGGAAGGTGCAGCAGTAGGGTAACTGTGGGATAGTGTAGGGGTATCAATTTACTATTCTATCTCCAGGAAGGTGCATCAGTAGGGAAAGTGTGGGATAGTGTAGGGGTATAAATTTACTATTCTAACTGCATGAAGGTGCTACAGTAGGGAAAGTGTGGGATAGTGTAGGGGTATCAATTTACTATTCTAACTCCAGGAAGGTGCAGCAGTAGGGTAAGTGTGGGATAGTGTAGGGGTATTAATTTACTATTCTAACTCCAGGAAGGTACTGCAGTAGGGAAAGTGTTGGATAGTGTAGGGGTATCAATTTACTATTCTAACTCCAGGAAGGTGCAGCAGTAGGGTAAGTGTTGGATACTGTAGGGGTAACAATTTGCTATTCTTACTCCATGAAGATGCATCAGTAGACAAAAGAAAGGATTGAGTACATGTTATGTTTTGTATACAAATATTTAAAAATATCAAGCTAAATGTTTTATCTTTTCTCCTTTTTTCAGATAATGTCTAGCCTTGGAGCAGCCAACTTCATAAAATCCAGGAAGGGCAAAAATCTGTTAAACCATGCTGGATACATATATAGTAAGGAAAGAATAAGTTTAACTAGAAATCATTGGAGGTGCGTGCAATACTACACTACCCATTGCAGTGGCAGAGCGGTTACTGTTGATAATTTGGTTGTGAAAACCACAGAACATAACCACTCTGCCTCTGCAATGGATGTAGAAATCAGAGAGACAATTAATGAGATGAAAGCTATTGCAAGCACCTCCAATGATTCTACAGGATCCATTTTAAGGGAGGTTGCACAGCATGTCCCCAGTCATGTTGCTAGCAACATGCCTATAATACCCAATTTGAGAAGAATTATTCAGAGACAAAAGCAGGCAAGTAATATTCAATTGTCTACACCACATACATTCTCTGACATTAGAATTCCTCATGATCTTTCTATTTCTTTTTCTGATGAACCTTTCCTTCTGCATGACAACGAAAACCCTCAGAAACGTATTTTAATTTTTAGTACCCCCCGTAACCTTGCTAAGTTAGAAAGTAGTGAAATTTGGATGATGGATGGGACGTTTAAAAGTACACCCCATCCTTTCACTCAAATTTACACTATACATGCTAAGATTAACAATAGTGTAATTCCCTTAGTGTATAGTTTGCTACCTGATAAGACTTCTGCAACATACACTGAACTTTTATCAGTGATTAAAAGCAAAACATCTGCAAGTCCTCGAAAAATAATAATCGATTTCGAATTGAGCATGATCAATGTGATCACCAAAACGTACACGGATACCCAAATTCAGGGATGTTTCTTCCATTTTTCGCAGGCATTTTGGCGTAAACTACAAAAAACATCCCTAGTTGCAGAATATTCTCGGGATAGCAAATTACAGTTTGAACTAAAAAAATTAACTGCACTTTGTTTTGTTCCTCCCGAAAGTGTGGACGAGTACTACACTGCAATTATAGAATCTGTTTATTATACGAGTAATGAGGAAAAATTGGCACCCATTCTAAATTACTTTGAGGACACATGGATTGGACACCTAAGCAGATCGGGTCGCAGGAGGAAGCCACGATTCCATGTGGAGTGGTGGAACTGCTACACGAGTTGTTTAGAGGGAGAGGCCAAAACAAACAATGCCATTGAGGGGTGGCATAACTCCTTCAATCATACAATTGGAAAACCACATCCTAACTTCTACTCATTTTTGGAAACTTTGAAGAAGGAGCAAAGTTTCCAAGAAATGAGAATAGCACAAACACTCGCAGGTAGTCTAAACCCACGAGTAACAGTCAAAACAAGGGAAATGTCTGAGAGACTATTGGCAATTTTACCACAGTTTTCGTTGTGTGTGGCTATAGACTACCTCGAAAATCTTTCTAACATTCTTTCTTTTTAAAACAATGAATTTGCTTACTTTCCTGCTTTGCTAAAAATTATTGTAATTACAATGATTCAATTGGCATACAAAGATTTTTTTTGTTAAAATTTTTTTCAAATTAACAAGTCGGGTTTTTTGCATTTTTTCAAACAAATCTTCATTTCATCAAAAATAAACCAATGCTGCAAAATTTACTGTTCCATAGTATTCGAACCATTTATCATTATCGGTACGCCATTTTTCAAATTTTCAACAAAAATCCTATTTAAATTCCGTCAAAACCAATCACCAAAACTCAATTCGAACTATAAAATAGAAATAAAACCATATTCCTTAATACACATTGCAGCTGAATTTTCATTTGTATTTCAATTGTACATTTACAAAATATTAAAGTACGCACAATTTTTGTACAAAGAAATGAAGATCGACAGTACATTTTTATCTTCGGAAACAAAGAAAACAACTGTCTGAACCGTAACTTTTCATTTAGAAAGAGTTACATACTTTTTTGAAATAACTAACTTACTTTCAGCAACCCGACATAGGCATGTATTAATGAGATTAATGTGGACATGTTTAACAACTTTTAAAACATCTATTAGTTTTCCAGCAACCTCCCCTTATTCTTTCCTTACTATATATGTATCCCTTAAAAAGGTTTAATCTATAATATCAACAGAAAATATTTCCTACCTGGACGCAGATCAGCTTCCTGCTGCTTCCTCCTCCGATGCTCTGCAAAATGGCGTATTACGTCGACGCACACGTCCTTACGTCATCGCGTGCTTCTCTATTTATGGCGGACTACTTTTTTACATTCAACTGTAAATAAATGTTAATATATGTAAATAAAATATTTATATTTTGTTTAAAAATTAAAACTTACTTTGAAAAATTAATGAAAAATATGTTTATTTTTTTCATGTTTAATAAAGCAAATAAAATTGTGAAATAAATAATTTTTTCCTGTCATTATTTTTAATTAAGTTTTTAAATCTCCAATACTGTAATTATATAAATGTTAAATTACTTAATATGTTCCTTACCTTGGCTCTATTCTCTTTTCCTTGCAAAACTTCCTCTTACTTCACTTTCTGTACCTTATTTTCTTGTTCCGCGGGCTGTATATGCTGAGGCTGCCAAAATAAATAAAGGACAAACACGCTCATAGACTTCAATTGAAAACCGTGGGAAATAAATTCAAAAAGTAAGTTATAATTGTTATTTCTGATTTATAAATTTTTTAAAAGTTAAATTGGTATAATTATTACTGTAAATATTTTTTAATGTTGATATTAATATTTTAAATATATTATTAATTTATTTATATAATAAATTATTCATAAATACACTTCCATTTATTTATAAAAGGACACTTTCTTTTAAACATATAAATACTCTTGTCTTTTCATATATGATAAAAATACTCTAGTATTTAAAAATAGGTACTCAATCATTTTTCTATATATTTAAATATTATATACTCTTTAATGTTTAAGAAAACTAATTTTTATGTAGATAAATACACAACATTTAAAATAATTTTTTATGAAGTATCTATTTTTTATATTTTAAAACACTATACTAAATGTTCAAGTATTAAATTTAAAAAAACTCAAGTATTAAAAATTTATACATAATAAAATACACATGCATTAATAATTTGATTATCTACTCACTTTTTTGAAACTACTATAGAAACTAAAAATACTAAAGTATTATTTTATCACCAAACAAACCAAACTTTTCTACTAGTCACAATACTCAAGTATTATTATTTTTATAAACTACTCACTTATTTCAAATAAATATTGCATTTTTTTAAATTATTTTAATACTGAAGTATTTATTTTACTGCTAACCAACCAAACCTTTCTACCAGAAATAATACACAAGTATTAATTTTTTAATTAACTACTGCCCTTTTTTTAATTAGAATTGCTATATTAAAAAAAAAAAATACTCAAGTATTAATTTTAATGCTACCCAAGTAATAATATTTAAAAAAAAAAAAAAGATAAATATTTTGCAAAAAAAAATGCGTTGTAATAGTATATGCGTTGTAAAAGTACTTACAATATAACATCTTGCGTTGTAAACACATGCATTGTAAATACATGCGTTGTAAAAGCATTTCCACAAAATGCGTTGTAAAGGTATATGCGTTGTAAAGGTACTTACCATATAATGGAACGCGTTGTAAAAGCATGCGTTGTAAAAGTTTTAGCGTTGTAAAAAAAGCGTTGTAATAGCACAGCGTTGTAAAAGTTGCGTTGTAAAGGTAGTTCCCCCTGGGCAGGTCCTAGGAGGGCTAATAAGGCACATTTCATAAGTAGAGGGGCATTATGACTAAACCGTGTTCTAATCCTTGCAGTTAAAAGTTCAAAGTCAGGTCCTGCGAATTGCTGGGAATATACTGCACTCTGCCCTCTGCATTCCCATTTCTCTTAGTTGCTCATTTTCCTTTGTAATCGTGTGCCAAGAACCCCAATTTTCTTCTACAGTCATAGCAGTTGGATATAATTGTCTCATTCCCTCTATCAACCAGATCATCAGGGAATATGCTTGTTGTCCCTGCACACGTTGTAATTGTTGTCCTGACATGGCATGGGTTATTACAGACCCCATTTTTAAAAGTTCAGTTGGTGATAAAAATGCACCATACACTCCGATATCCACAATTGCTCTAACTATATAAACAGGGTCTCCTCTGGCCTCTGTCTAAACATGCGTGTTTTTCCTAACAATTCACTTTCTGTGTAGTCTCTCACCAAACTGGTATTTCGTACCTGTCCTCCACCCACCCCCTTTGATTTGTTTCGCACAAGAGGGCGAGCTTCCAAAGTCCCCTCTTTCTCATCTTCCCCTATTTCTGCTACCCATACTTGCACTTCATCCTCCCAATCATTGTCATCAGAAACTGTCTGTCCCAAGTATTGGGATTCCAATTTCCTCTGCGTACTGGTACCCTCATTTGCACAGCTGAGGATACTTCAGGCTTCTGCCTATTCTTCTGTTGTACCCTCGCTAGAGAAAATGACTCTAAACACACTTATTTTAGTTTAAAAAGTGATGATTATTATCTGACGGTCATTTATAGTCAAAAGATTGACATTGAAAATACACCATTACTGACCATTTGAAGAAGTTTCTTGAGGTCTGAGGTCATCGTTTTTCCATCAGAAATTGATTTTTTTGTACTGTACAAAAAATGATTCAAAATGTCAATTGCATTCCACGTCATGTTGAATAACCACTTTTTAAGGCATCCCAGTGAACAAAATGGCCATTTTATAGACTATGTCTCCTACTCAAAAGATTGTATTTTGCCCTATTTTGTGCATGAAAAAGATTCTAAACACACTTATTTTAGTTCCAAAAGTGATGATTTATATCTGACATCAATTTACAGTGAAAATATTAAACATTCAAAATTCACCATTATTGACCATTTGAAGAAGGTTCCTCAGGTCATCGTTTGTCATCAGAAAACGGATTTTTTAGACTGTACAAAAAATGATTCAACATGTCAATTGTATTGCGCCTCATGTTGAATAACCACTTTATAAGGCCTCCCAGTGACCAAAATGGCTATTTTACTAGACTTTTCCTCCTGCTCAGAAGCATATATTGTGCCCTATTTGGAGCATGAAAATTATTCTAAAAATACGTATTGAAACTCAAAAACTGATGATTCACATCCGAATGTCATTTACAGTCAAATTATTAAACATTCAAAATTCACCATTACTGACCACTTGAAGAACGTTCTTCAGGTCCGGGGTCATTGTTTTTCATCAGAAACTGGAATTTTTGGACTTTACAAAAAATTATTCAAAATGTCAATTGTATCACGCCTCGTGTTGAATAACTACTTTATAAGGTCTCCCAGTGACCAAAATGGCTATTTTTATAGACTTTTCTTTCTACTCAGAAGATATGTTGCCATATTTCGAACATGAAAATGACTTTAAACACACTTATTTTAGTTGCAAAAGTAATGATTCACATCCAACAGTCAAAATGTAGTCAAAAGATTAAACATTCAAATTTCACCATTACTGACCATTTGAAGAAGGTTCCTCAGGTTCAGGGTCATTGTTTTTCATCAGAAAATGGATTTATAGGACAGTACAAAAAATGATTCAAAATGTCAATTGTATCGCACCTCATGTTGAATAACCACTTGTATGGTCTCCCAGAGACCAAAATCGTCATTTTATAGACTATCTCTCCTACTCAAAAGATTGTAGTTTGCTCTATTTCGAACATGAAAATAACTTTAAACACACTTATTTTAGTTCCAAAAGTGATGATTCATATAGGACAGTAATTTAAAGTGAAAATATGAAACATTCAAAATTCAACATTACTGACCATTTGAATTAGGTTCCTAAGGTCCGGGGTAATCATTTTTCATCAGAAAACTGATTTTTTGGACTGTACAAAAAATTATTCAATGTGTCAATTGTATTGTGCCTCATGTTTAATAACCACTTTATAAGGCCTCCGCTGTGACCAAAGCGGCTATTTTAATATACGTTTCCTCCTACTCAGAAGCATGCATTTTGCCCTATTTGGAGCATGAAAATGACTCTAAAAACACTTATTAATGTTCCAAAACTGATGATGCACATCTGAATGTCATTTAAAATCAAAAGATTAAACATTCAAAATTCACCTTTGCTGACCATTTGAAGAAGGTTCTTCAGGTCAGGGGTCATCGTTTTTCATCAGAAAATAGATTTTTTGGACTGTGCAAAAAATGTTTCAAAATGTCAATTGTATTCTACCTCATGTTGAATAGCCACTTTTTAAGGCCTCCCAGGGAACAAAATGTCTATTTTTATAGACTTTTCTTCATACTCAGAAGCTTGCATTTTGCCAGGCTTCGAGCATGAAAATGTCTCTAAACACACTTATTTTAGTTCCAAAAGTGATGATTCACAAGCTACAGTCATTTACAGTCAAAAGACTAAACATTCAAAATTCACCATTACTGACCATTTGAAGATGGTTCCTCAGGTCCGGGGTCATCGTTTTTTTTATTAGAAAATGGATTTTTTATACTGTACAAGAAATTATTTAAAATGTCAATTGTATTCTACCTCATGTTGAATAGCCACTTTTTAAGGCCTCCCAAGAAACAAAATGGCTATTTTTATAGACTTTTCTTCCTACTCAGAAGCTTGCATTTTGCAAGGCTTCGAGCATGAAAATGTCCCTAAAGACACTTAATTTAGTTCCAAAAGTGATGATTCACATCCAAATGTCATTTACAGTCAAAAGATTAAACATTCAAAATTCACCATTGCTGACCATTTGAAGAAGGTTTTCAGGTCCAGGGTTATTGTTTTTTTTATCAGAAAATAGATTTTTGGGAGGGTACAAAAAATGATTCAAAATATCAATTGTATCGCACCTCATGTTGAATAACCACTTTTTAAGGACTCCCAGTGCACAAAATGGCCATTTTTATAGACTTCCTGCTACTCAGAAGTTTATATTTTGCCCTATTTCAAGCATGAAAATGACTATAAACACACTTATTTTAGTTCCAAAAGTGATGAACCCCTCCTCGGCACCCGACATCGCCATAGACATCCCGGAAGGCTATAAGATCACCCGCAGGGACCGCACCAATGGAGTAGGAGGAGGAGGAATCGCCATTGTCCACAGGAACACTCTCAAAGTCTCAACCAACACCGACAACACCCTCAGCACCGCCAAACACCTGCACTTCCAGATTCACACCGATCCCAACACCACCCTCAGAGGAACCCTTGTTTACAGACCCCCCCGGACCCCGAGCACAGTTCAGCGACTCCATCACCGACCTTGTCAGCACACACGCCCTCGCCTCTACGGACTACATCCTCCTCGGGGACCTGAACTTCCACCTCGAGAACAACGACACCAACTCCTCCACCCTGATTAACAACCTCGCCAACCTCGTACTCAGACAACTCATCACTACACCTACCCACTCCGCCGGCCACACGCTCGACCCCATCTTCTCCACAAGCTCCCACGTCTCCTTCAACCACACCACTGAGTTCCACTGGACCGCTCACCGCTGCATCCACTTCACCTTCCGGAAACCCACCACGTACCACCGCACCCAGCAGATGCCACAAAACTGCGGGCAACCTCAGACAGTGGATCAACGACTGCGCCAACACCCTCGCCCCACTCAAGAAGCCCTCCAACACCCACACCAGCAAGAAAGGCAGCTGGTTCACCGAAGACCTCCAGGCCTCCAAGCGAACCTGCCGAAAACTAAAAAAAAAACTGGATCCGTGAACGAACACCGGAAAGCTACACAGTCCACAAGAACGCCACCCGCAGACACCACCACCTCATCAGACCCGCCAAAAGGACCTCCATCAAAGACCGCCTAGACAAAAACGCACACAACAGCAAAGAGCTCTTCAACTTTGTGAAGGAACTCTCCATCCCCAGCTCCAACACCAACGACATCCCACCTTCACAAGACATGTGTGACTCGCTGGCCACCTTCTTCCATCGTAAGATCACAGACATCCACGACAGCTTCAACACCGTCACCACCCCGGCAACCACTGAGACCCCCGCTCCCACGACCACCACCCGCACCAAGCGCCTGCTCGCCTGGACCAACATCAACGACAATGACACCATCAAGATCATGAACACCGTCCACTCCGGATTCCCAGAAGACCCCTGCCCACACCACATCTTCAACAAAGCCAGCAGCACCATCGCACCCCATCTCTGTAAAACCATCAACATCTCCTTTGAGACAGTGACCTTCCTGGAGAACTGGAAGCACGCAGAGATCAACGCCTTTCTCAAGAAACCAAAGGCAGACCCCAAGGACCTCAAGAACTTTTGACCCATCTCCCTGCTCCCGTTCCCGGCGAAGGTCATCGAAAAGGCCGTCAACAAACAACTGACCAGCTTCCTCGAGGAGAACAGCATCCTGGACCCATCCCAGTCCGAGTTCCGCAACAACCACAGTACCAAAACTGCCCTCATCGCCACCAGCAATGACATCAGGACCCTGCTAGACAACTGAGAAACCGCAGCCCTCATCCTCCTGGACCTGTCAGCTACCTTCAACACGGTCTGACACCGCACACTACGAACACGCTTCTACAATGCCGGAATCCAAGAGAAGGCCCTGGACTGGACCTCCTCCTTCCTCTCCGGCAGAACACAGAGCGTCCGCCTCCCCCCCTCTGCTCCGAAGCCACCGGGATCATCTGCGGCATACCCCAAGGCTCATCCCTCAGCCCAACGTTCTTCAACGTCTACATGGCACTGCTCGCCTATGTCACACAACGGCATGACCTCAACATCATCTCCTATGCCGATGACACCCAGCTGATCCTCTCCCTCACCAAGGACCCCCACACTGCCAAAACCAACCTCCACGAAGGAATGAAGGCCATCGCCGACTGGATGAGGAACAGCCGACTGAAGCTGAACTCAGACAAGACGGAGGTCCTCATCCTCGGATCCACCCCCTCGGCCTGGGATGACTCCTGGTGGCCGACTGCACTAGGAACACCCCAACACCCACCGACCACGCACGCAATCTAGGGGTCATCCTCGACTCTACCCTCTCCATGATGAAGTAGGTCAACGCCGTATCCTCCTCCTGCGTCAACACCCTCCGCATGCTTCGCAGGATCTTGAAGTGGATCCCCACCAAAACAAGAAGGACGGTCACCCAGGCCCTCGTCAGCAGTAGGCTAGACTACGGAAACGCACTCTACGCAGGAGCCCCGCTCGCCTGATCCTCAACATCCCTCGCTGCAGCCACATCACACCCCACCTGAGAGACCTGCACTGGCTCCCTGTCAACAAGAGGATAACCTTCAAACTCCTTACCCACGCACACAAGGCACTCCACAACACCGGACCAACGTACCTCAATAGCCGACTCAGCCTCTACACCCCCACCCACCAGCTCCACTCGCAGACCGTGCCCTCGCCACCGTCCCCCGCATCCAAAGAGTGACCGCCGGTGGCAGATCATTCTCCCACCTCGCCGCCAAGACATGGAACACCCTGCCCACCCGCCTACGGCAGACTGAAGACCTTCTGACCTTCAGAAGACTTCTCAAGACCTGGCTCTTCGAACAGTAGCAGCTCCCTCCCCCCAGCGCCTTGAGACCCTCATGGGTATGTAGTGCGCTTTACAAATGCTATGATTGATTGATTGATTGATTGATGATTCACATCCGACAGTCATTTACAGTCAACAGATTAAACATTAAAAATTTGCCATTACTGGCCATCTGAAGAAGGTTCCTCAGGTCTGAGGTCATCGTTTTTCATCAGAAAATTGATTTTTGGACTGCACAAAAAATTATTCAAAATGTCAATTGTATTGCGGCTCATTTTGAATAATCACACTTTAAGGCCTTCCAGTGATCAAAATGGCCATTTCAAAAGACTTTTCCTCCTACTCAGAAACATGTATTTTGACCTATTTTGAGCATTAAAATGACTCTAAATATACGTATTAAAGTTCCAAAAATGATGATTCACATCCGAATGTCATTTACAGTCAAAAGCTTAAACATTCAAAATTCACTATTACTGACCATTTGAAGAAGGTCCCTCAGGTTCGGGGCAATGGTTTGTCATCAGAAAGTTGATTATTTGGAGTGCACAAAAAAATGATTCAGAATGTAAATTGAATCGAACCTCATGTTGAATAGCCACTTTTTAAGGCCTCCCAGGGAACAAAATGACTATTTTTATAGACTTTTCTTCCTACGCAGAAGCTTGCATTTTGCCAGGCTTCGAGCATGAACATGACTCTAAACACACTTATTTTAGTTCCAAAAGTGATGATTCACAATCTACAGTCATTTACAGTCAAAAGATTAAACATTCAAAATTCACCATTACTGACCATCTGAAGAAGGTTCCTCATGTCCTGGGTCATCGATTTTCATCAGCAAATTAATTTTTGGGGACTGTACAAAAAATGATTCAAAATGTCAATTGTATCACGCCTCACATTAAATAACCACTTTATAATGCCTCCCAGTGACCAAAATCACCATTGATATAGACTTTTCTTCCTACTTAGAAGCTTTTTTTTGCCCTATTTCAAGCATGAAAATGACTCTAAACACACTTATTTTAGTTCAAAAAGTGATGATTCACATCCAACAGTCATTTACAGTCAAAAGATTAAACATTAAACAAATCACTATTACTGACCATTCAGAGAAAATTCCTTAGGTCGGTCATGATTTTATCAGAAAATAGATTTTTTGGACTGTAGAAAAAATGATTCAAAATGTCAATTGAAGCTAGCTTCATGTTGATATCCACTTTTAAGGCCTCCAAGTTACCAAAATTGCAATTTTTATAGACATTTCCTCCAAATTAGAAGCTTGAATTTTGCCCTATTTTGAGCATGAAAACAACTCTAAAAACATGTATTTTAGTTCCAAAAGTGATGATTCACATCTTACAGTAAGTCAAAAGATTAAACATTCATAAAAATCACCATTACTGACAATTCTGAGAAAGTTCCTCAGGTCCGGGAGTCATCGATTTTTCATCAGAAAAGGGATTTTTTGGAGTGTACAAAAATGATTCAAAATGTCAATTGTATCGAGCCTCATGTTGATTAACCAACTTTTAAGGCCTTCCAATGCCAAAATATTCAATTTTTATACACCTTTACTTCTACTCAGAAGCTTGTCCAGATTTCGAGCATGAAAACAACTCTAAACACATTTATCTTAGTTCCAAAAGTGATGATTCACATCTTACAGTGACAGTCAAAATGTTAAACATTCAAAAAATCACCATTACTGACCATTCGGAGAAAGTTCCTCTGGTCATCGTTTTTCATCAAAAAAAGGATTTTTTGCACTGTAAAAAAAAAATCTAAATGTCAATAGTATCGAGCTTCATGTTGAATAACCATGTTTCAAGGCCTCCCAGTGACCAACATTGCCAAGAAGCTTGTATTTTGTCATATGAAAATGACTCTAACACTTATTTTAGTTCCAAAAGTGATGATTCATTTACAGTTAAAAGATTACACATTAAAAAAATCAACCAAAAGTCAAAACACTCATCAGCCAAACTACACTTCACACACAAACTTTCCTTGGTGGTCTAGTGGCTTCTGTCCACCTTGGGGGATGATGGGCCTAAAAATACATGGCTGATCTTCCAGAGGGGCAGAAACAGCCAAATTATTCACCCAAAAAAGGGGAGCGACCCTTTACCAAGGGGTCGCTCCCATGACATTTTGCATATATAAGAATAATCCCTGGTGGTCAAGGGGCTTCTGCCCCCCTTGGGGGTAAATGGGGCTAAAATTATACAGACTATCTGCACCCAAGGGGGGCAGAAACGGCCATATCATCAATGCACCAAAAGTGGCAGCATCCCTTGCCCAAGGGGTTGCTCCCCCTAAACATAATGCACAAAATCCCTGGCTTTAGTGGGATTCAATAAAATGGCTGCTCTAGCCCCAATGGGCCAAAACACAAGAAAATATGCTGTCCCCAGTCCAAACTACCCTTGCCCAAGGGGTCGCAACCCTTAGAAATATATTTAAATGAATCCCTGGTGCCTAGTGGGTTTTAACCCCCCCTCCGTGAGGCTGATCGGCCAAAAAACAGCTGAATCAGCCCCAAAGGGGGGGGGGGGGGGGGGTCTGAAACATGGATTTAATATACCCCCGGGTAGCGAGCCTAAGGGGTTGCTCCACCAAATTAAATTTAAAAAATCCCTGGTGTCTAGTGGTGTGGATTCCTTCTCCACGATCACGAGCCCACCTGTGATCTGTGCGCAGGAATCCACTCTGTACAGACCCAGGGGGAAACTTCTTCCCCCCTGCATCTGTATTCCTGTAAACCCCCTCTGGGAGAAGTACTTACCAAATGCATCCTCTCCATCGACATGCTGGAAGCAAATGGCTGCCAGCGCGTCACAAGCTGCACTTGATGTCGGAAGCCATGAGCACGCCAATGTAATCAGATTGCTGGGGTGAGGGATCAGGGTGACCAGCGCTTCCCCTGTAGGACAGTGCCAGTACATATTGGTTACATTCTCAGCACATCAGAACTGCTGCTGAGGCCATAACCATTACGTCCTTGGCACCAAAGGGGTTAAAGCCTGAATGCCCAGAGTCGAGCTAAGGGTTTACGAACGAACTTGTCTGGACCCAAGACGCCTTTGTGAGCGGATGATGGTGAGGTCGCACAACCATACCATTTCCTCACATCTCCTACATCTTGAATGTGGCACGGAAAGCTTTTAAGCGTGACTAGAATGTGTGTGTAAATCTGGACCTTCATGACAGTCTCTGGCTTGCTCCACTTTTGCTGTAGTTGGGGAACTTCATCAAATTGCTGTTATGGATCAGATTGCTGGTACAAAAGAGTCAATGGTGTGCGGAAACCTGGGCTGGTCATCCTTCGCCTCCCTCCACTTTTGTTGGTGTTGGGGCATTCCCTCAAATCCCTTATTGGTGGCCATAGGGGTGAGTGGGGTCTGTGTCACAACCTATACCTGCATTGCATACCCTCCATCTCATTTCAAGTTAGCTGTTGTTTGGACTCTCCCCCAAATTTCTGATTGTGGACTTGAGTGGGGGTATGGATGATGCTGAGGGGGTGCGGAAACCATGACCATGTTTGGCACCTTGTACCTCACTTCAGTTTTACAGGTTTGGGGTACTCTTTAAAATTTCTGATTTAGGCATGGAGGCCAGGTTAGGGTGAGTGCTGTGTGTGCAGAAAAGTAGACATGCACTGGGCACCCCAATCTTCAATTCACTTTTGCTTACATTGTACCGCTCCCTGAAATGCTTGATTGGGGTCTGGAGAGCAGGTATGGCTGAGTGGAATGTGTGCAGAGACCTGGACCTATGTGGGCCACTTTGACCTACAATTGCTGGAGTTGGTACGCTCTCTCAAAACCTCTTGTTCTGGTCCAGAGTGTTGGTATGAGTGAGTGTGTTATGCACAGAAATGTGGAAGTGAGTTGGCCACCCCCCAAGTTGCTCCACTTTCACTGGTTTTGGGATACCTCTCCAAAACCCTGATTGAGGTCCAGAATAAAGGAATGGGTGACTAGTTTGTGCTGAGAAAAAGATGCAGCATTGGGCACTATACGCCTCATTCCACATTTGCTGGTGTTCCGGTGGTCCCCCAAGACCCCGATTGTGGCTTGGAGAGCTAGTATTGGTAAGTGGGGTGTGTTAGG
This sequence comes from Triturus cristatus, assembly GCF_964204655.1. Classification (NCBI taxonomy): domain Eukaryota; kingdom Metazoa; phylum Chordata; class Amphibia; order Caudata; family Salamandridae; genus Triturus; species Triturus cristatus. Next base: position 389,051,589 of record NC_140592.1, read on the forward strand.
AACCCTAGACCCACATTGGTCACGCTTTGTCTCTGTCCACTTGCGCTGGTATTGGGACACAACCCTTGCATATCTCTGATTGAGGGAAGGGGATCACTGACAATATCATTGTAAGGAATATTGTTGACAAAAATATTGTGTTAAAAATATAGTTTACCACAATATCATGTTCCCAAACTTATGATGGCAAGTACAAAGATACCATAAAAAAACTATTGTTGACACTAATATCTTCCATAAATATTCATGTTTTATCATAAATAGAGTTTAAAGTAGTAAATGTTAAACTATCTTAAATATATATATATATATATATATATATAAATATATATATATATATATATATATATATATATATATATATATTACAATATTTAACTCCACCTTCTCAAACAGATCAACAGCCCAGGTGGCAGAACTGCGTGTTCTGTCGTGAGACCCGATTAGTTTACGAAGGGCAACTTCTCCATGGCACAGAATACATGCACTCCTTACTGTTTGCATCATTGAGTTTGTTTAATTCACCAAGGAGAGCATCAGGTCAGGCCAAACAACACTGTTGGAGAGATGGACGGAAACAGAATCTAGGAGGCCGTATACGGTGCTCAATTTTGGCTTATTTATTAGGCTGTGATAAGTCTTAGCATTATTACAACTGTATCTGATAGTATTCTTCGTTATGGAGATAATAGGTTCTTCTTCTTCTCTTCTTTAGTGATGTTCCTTCTCTTCTTTAGTGATGTTCTTCACTCGTTGGGTGGCTTCCCCAGGAGGCTTAAAGAGAGAGAGAAGGTGGGCAGAAAGTAGTATGAAAGTGGGATTACCTTATGGTGCTAACCGTCACCTACACCTGATGAGACAATGTGCAAAACGTTTTTTCCTGGCTTGATGGTTGGTGAGAGGATAAGAGTTAAAAGGAAAGAAAAGGTGACTGTAACATAAAAATAGCCCTAATAGGAAATTAGATGTATGGAATGAGGGTGATTATTTAGCTCATTCCCTAACAAATACGTTCAGCACAAGAGTATACATTGTACTGGAATTTCTGTTGTTTAAAAGAAAAAAACAAGAATCTTTCCTCTCTGTTGGTCCCAATAAATGTAATTTGACGGGACCCCCTCTTGGAATTTGAAACTTCCTCTCCTCCCCTCTCAAATTACAGGTGTTTGTGCACACCCCACCCTGGAATATCGATGGTTTATCTCAGCAGTCCCTGAGCTTCTCCCCAGCCCCGTCCGTTCACTCACTGCCGAAGCCGCAACTCTCCAGAGCTGCGGCGGCAAGCAGGTGTCTAATGGGGGTTTCTGTGGTGTTGCGGTCTAGTCCGCGGCGCGCGCGACGTGCGACGTGACCGGACTTCCGGCGGCGGCCATCTTGGACTCGGACTAGCGCGCCGATTCAAAGGGGATCGGAGCTCCGTACCGGCGCTCCTGCTGGCAATTGTAAATCTGAAATAAATACCCTTCAACACCACCACCACGACTACTATCTTCTGTGGGGGTACCACTTGTGAGTAAAGGGCACAACATTACAATGGCGACGAGGAGGTGAAACGGCCCAGCGCTGCCTCCAGGGTGAGTGCCACGTGGTGAGCACGCTATCTACACCCACGGTCACCACCCCAAACCGGCAGGAGCGCGGCAGTGTCACGGAGAGCGGCAGAGGGCACGCACCAGGTCGGAAGGGCCCCAACCGAGCCTGGTTCAGGACGGCGGCAGCCCGGCGGTAAGAGACTGCGCCAGGGAGAGTGCACGTGGCCAGGCAACTCCACGCATCGTGGCGGGGGTCACAGGAAGACACGCGGGAAGCGGAAAATCCGACCAAGACGACGACCCAGGCGAAGGGAGCTCCAGCGGCACCAGTGCGTCGCGAAGTTCGAGCCCAAGGACGCAGCGGACGGAGGCGGGGAGTAAGATGAGTACCACATCGACTGGGTTGCCGAACCCAGTACCCTTCCTAACGAAGGCGGGGGTTCCGGAGTTGCCGTGGGAGGACTGGAAGCGGTATTTCTTGAACTACCTGTTCGCTTTAGAGGAGGAAGGCGGCGAAGAGTTCTCGAGCACGTGCAGGAAGAGGATACTCTTACACCATCTGGGCCCAGCAGGTCAGAGAGTGTACGACGATCTGGTGAAGGTAGTGCGGCCCACAGGAGACGATGATGTGTTTCAGCACGCGATCGACGATATGGATGCCCATTACCGCCCGACTGTGTGTACAGCCGTCGACAGGTACAACTTCTACCACAGAGCGAAGCATAAAGGGGAAACGATCGACCAGTATGTGGCGGGGTTACAGAAGCTGGCCCTAACGTGCAAATTTGGGACCTTCCAGGAAGAGTTGATCAGGGACCAAATAGTAATGCATGCGGCGAACACGTCCATCCAAGACAAGCTGTGGGCCAATGGCGACGAACCCCTTAAGACTGTGGTGGCCATGGTAAAGAAAGCCGAATTGTCCAAGAGGTGTGCAGAGGTCGCGAAGAAAGACCGTCTCCCGGAACAAGCGGTGTGCAGGATAGAGGAACGGAAGAGCCGCGAGGGCCAAGCGGCGGCAGAACAACATACAGGAAGCCCACGACCAAGGGCGCGAAACAGCAAGTACAGGGACAGGGGAGCACCAACACGTGCTACAGATGCGGCAGCAATAGACACGCCGCCAACGACAAAGGGTGCCCAGCGTTCCGGGCCAAATGCACGTACTGTGGCTTGATGGGCCATTACGAAAGGGTATGCGCCGAGGCAGCAAGTGAAGTACGTGGCACAGGAGACGGGCAAGGAGGAAGAAGTGGAAAGCCAGGAGGACGAAGAAGAGATCCTGATGATAGAGTATCAGATATTGGGGATTGACGGGGCGGTCGACAAGAAACCCAGATGCGACATGAACATCGGGGGAGTGAGAGTCACAATGGTCGCAGACTCGGGTTCTCCCTACACGATCATAAGAAGGAAGATATGGGAGGAGGACTTCGAACCGGGTACAACACACCAACTGCGTCCCACAGACATCCATCCTGTGACATTCACCGGGGAACCCATACCGATGGTCGGGTATTGCCCCCTAACCTTCGAGTTCAAGGGTAGAACGTGCGAAGGGAAACTATACGTGGCAGAAAAAGGGCCATCAGTATTAGGATGGAGGGATCAAGGAAAGCTTGGGATAAAATTGAACCCGGGAGGTCGTGTTCAAGTACTCATGATGGAGGAAGACCCTGGAGTGGGTGCAAGGCAGTGGAAGGAGGAGTTTCCCGAAGTCTTCAGAGATGATATAGGGAAGTTAACCAAATTCACGCACCGAATAAACCTGAAGGAAGGAGCCCGACCGGTGTCACACAAAGCGCGGAACATTCCGTTCGGCACCAGAGAGGCAGTACAAGAGGAACTGCGGAGGTTGGAGGACAACGGGATCATTGAAGCCATTGACAATGCAGAATGGTTGGCCCCCTTAGTTGTGGCACAGAAACCGAACGGGAAGGTGAGGTTGTGTGTGGACCTCAGGGAGCTCAACAAAAACATCGTAGTGGACAAGTTCCCTCTTCCCCGCATCAACGAGATGCTGGCCAAGACCAAGGGCACCAAGTGGTTCTCCACGGTAGATTTAACGTCCGCATACCACCAGATCGCACTCCACAAATCGTGCAACCATCTCACATCGGTCATAACGCCGTTTGGGTGCTACAAATTCTTACGGATGCCGTTCGGGCTGGCCTCTGCTGCAGCAGTGTTCCAAAAATTGATGTACCGCCTGTTCAACAAAATGGAGGGAATCCAGTACTTCCAGGACGACATCTTGGTGATGGGAGCCTCCAGGGAAGAACATGACCGGAAGCTAGCGGACGTACTGGCAGTACTCAAGCATAACGGTCTCACAGCCCAGTGGGACAAGTGCAGGTTCGGAATGGAGAGTGTCACGTACCTGGGGCATGAAATCAGCCAGGACGGCATAAAACCCAAAGCGTCAAACGTGGCGGCTATCAGGAACGCACCCACACCATCGAACAAGGAGGAGGTACGGACGTTCTTAGGGATGGCTGAATTCTACAGCAAGTTGGTATCCCACTTCACGTCAAAGACACACCACCTGAGGTCGATCCTGAAGGACAAGACGGCGTTTGCATGGAAGGAGGAACAACAGCAGGAATTCGAGAGTATGAAGGGAGAAATATGCGGAGCGGTACCCATTCAAGGATTCGACCCAACGGCTCCCACGATCCTGACCACAGACGCAAGCGACAAAGGTCTAGGCGCAGTGCTAACTCAACAGTCCGCACAAGGAGCGGCGGCCACGATCAGCTTCGCATCCCGCACGTTGGCAGACAATGAACGCAAATTCAGCGTGATTGAAAAAGAGATGCTGGCCGTGGTGTGGGCAGTAGAGAGGTTCCGACAGTTCCTGTGGGGAGGAAGATTCCTTTTGCGAACAGATCACAAACCCCTGGTAAAAGTCCTCACGTCCAACGGCCATGAGCACGCAACACCGAGGATCGCCAAAATGACGCTACGACTCCTCGACTACGTGTACGACGTGGAGTACATACCCGGTACCAGGAACAGAGTAGCAGACTACCTAAGCAGGGCAGCAGCGAAGGAATCTGCAGAGACACAAGACACAGAAAAGTGGGCAGAGTACGCAGTGGCATTCATGGGTGATCACGAGAAAGCCGGCAAGAGTGGGAAGAAGAGTATGAGGCTGACGAGAAGGTGAAGGCAGTCAAAACGTATGTGACACAAGGGTGGCCGGAGAAGAGGCTACTCGGAGAAGAACTCAAACTGTACTGGGAAATCAGAGAAGAACTGTCGTTGGGAGACGACCCATGTTTCCTGTTCCGGGGCAACAAGGTAGTGCCTCCGATGGCATTGAGACCTAGAGTGGTGGCCTTGGCCCACGAAGGGCATTTGGGAATCGTGAAAACGAAGGGAAGAGTGAAGGAAGACTACTGGTGGCCAGGGTTGGACCTCGCAGTGGAACGACACGTCAGGGCGTGCGAACAGTGCAGCAATGCAGACAAGACCCAAAGGATGCTGCGCCCACCACTCGGACGTTTTGAGTGTCCGGAAAACCCGTGGGAAGAAATCTCCATAGACGTCCTAGGCCCCATACAGGACGCCAGTGGTAACCAGAAGTACCTCACCGTGGTCGTGGACAGGTACTCGAAGTGGCCTGAAGTCCATGTGGACGAGAACGCGGAGACAGACACCATCTTAGGATTCCTCACGGACATATTCATCAGGGAAGGAATCCCCAAGGGAATCCTAAGCGACAACGGCCGCAGTTCACGTCGACCAAATGGGAGGCCTTCATGGACAGGAATGGGATAACGGTCAGACGTACCCCCGTCTACCACCCCGCGGGGAATGGAGCAGTGGAAAGATTCAATAGAGTAATAATGGGGTCGGTGCAAGCTGCAATCGGACAAGGGGCAAGCTGGGAGAAGGAACTTAAGCGTTTGCTATGGGCTTACAGGATAACTCCCTCTTCCACAGGCTACAGCCCGTTCCGCATACTGAGAGGAAGAGAACCGTTCACCCGAGACAACGTGGCATGGAAGAGGCTCACCGTGCAGAGTCATTGGTCACCGGCAGTGGTGCGCAAGAACTTGGAGAAGGCGCAAGCCGTGTACACGAACTACTATGACTCAAGGCACAACACCAAGGAAGTCGCACTGGAAAAAGGGGAGTGGGTTAGGGTGAAGCTTCCAACACCCGGGAGAAAGGGGGACAGCAAATTCACACCCCCCTTCCAAGTAGTGGAACCCTACTCCACATCGGCCTTACTGAGCGACGGGAAGGTATGGGCCCAAGATCGCATGGCAAGATGTACCAGGGCAGAGGAAACAGAGCACAGAACGGTACTGAACAACAAGGACGAAACCCCGTCCATACCGGCGACAACGGGAGATAGGAGAAGACAGGAAGGAGAAGCGGGAGGCTCTCCTCAAGGGACCTGGAGTCCAAGAGGAGGGGGAGTTGAGACACCAGGACTTAGAGACCAAGAGACAGCGATAGAGACAGAGTTGGGTGGTCCCGAACTCAACGGAACGAGTGGAGCAGCATCCCCGAGTGGGGAGGGCACCACTCCAACCGCGAGCACAGGAGGTAGGAGAACACGCTGCGGGAGGAGAATAATGCTGCCACGAAGATTCGAAGAGTTCAGCCTGGACCACAAGTAAGACTGTACACGTGCGTAGGGGGGACATGGCATGTTGTGTTTATAAAGGAGGGAGATGTGGTGTTGCGGTCTAGTCCGCGGCGCGCACGACGTGCGACGTCACCGGACTTCCGGCGGCGGCCATCTTGGACTCGGACTAGCGCGCCGATTCAAAGGGGATCGGAGCTCCGTACCGGCGCTCCTGCTGGCAATTGTAAATCTGAAATAAATACCCTTCAACACCACCACCACGACTACTATCTTCTGTGGGGGTACCACTTGTGAGTAAAGGGCACAACATTACAGTTTCCACCAGTCTTCACTCCAGACCTCCAGGACGTCTTCTTTGGCCGCCGCTTCCTTGGCTCCCTCACTCCGTTTCCAACCGTCCGAGTGGTTATCCCACTGCCGTGGAGCCTCCTCGCTTTCACGTCCTCTGTTCGCTCCCTATTTCCGGCTTCTTCCTCGCAACAACTCCCTCTCTGCTCTCACCAGTTCTCCTTTTCTCCAGTCTTCAGGGCTGTTGATTGGCTCTCCTCGAAGGCAGGCTTCATCTCGGTCTGTGTAGGAGAGGAGACGGTGAAAGGTTTAACCCCTTGGTTACCTTTCTCTTCAACTTCATACCTATTTTTAGGGAATTTGGGGTCCGTGAAGTGTGTCGGGACTCCTGTTTCGCTTCCACCTGACAAACATTCAACGCATTTTGGCGAATGAGTTGCATTGTTCCCAAGTGGGTAGCTGCTGTGCTGCCCCCTTACAGATCAAAAAGGAAATTGAAATTGGCTGCAATTGGACATAGATGAAGGGCTAGCACACCCAACGATAATCACCGTTACCATTGTCACAATTATTTGTGTTGGGGTTGAGTGTCTTGTAAGTGAATAAATACATACATAATTATCATCCACATGACAAAATATTTATTGTGAGTAGCAGTATAGACACAAGATAAGTACATAGATAATTACCAATTAATCATAAATTGTTAATTATTTCTTAGCTTCACACCCGATACCCCTACAAACCCAGCAGCCCGCAAATAAAATATAATAATTAAAATATAATATTTAAAATAATTATTCCATTGATTACATAATTGAAAATCAATTAAATAACTAATAGTTAATTAATTGGTAATTAATTATTACTGAACGTCCATCCCTATACCCCTACAAGTCTTACAGCTCGCTAATGAATTAGAAATAAATCAGTTTTACATAAATTACAAAAAATATATCAATTATATAATTAAATATAATCCCAATACAACTGAACAACTTGCTATTATACTAAAAATGTATATGAAATATGAAAAAACCTAAATCTTTAAAAATTACAAGTTATATTTTAGACACAAGTAATAACATTTATATAAACAATTGAAACACATACAATAATATAAATCCACTAAAACCCACTAAAATATTTTTAAAACATGGGCGTGGCCAAGGAAGCCAAGATGGCAGATGAACCCAAACAGTGCTTCCGTCACCCAGATCATATCATCCTGCCTGGCAGCAGCTCGATTGGGCCCCTCCATTTGCCCCCTGGTGACTGGGGACCAATGAGCACGCATTCTGGACCTTCTCGGCCGAGGGTGACATGACAAAGCCCCTGCGGTGGGGCTGTCCACACATTACCCAGGCTTAAATGGCAGCCGCGCAGCTTCTTACTGATGGCCACAGAGCAGGTTGTGGACGCTGCCTCCCCATGGGGCAGTGACGGCTCCACATACAGCTCCCGGAGGTACAGCTGTGAAGTGCAGACCCACCCTTTTTTCAGTCACAGCAATCTCCAGCTTGCTGGTGGTGTGTTGTAGGGTCTGGCAGGGCTCTCCCATGTTGGACCCTTACAGCAGCTAGGGCCGGCAGAGAACTCCCTACTGGAGCAACTCTGGCTGGCTGAGGGCAGATCCTGATATTGACGGTGAGACATTGTGGGCCCTGGGGAGTGGCCTGGACTGGCGGTGCAGCTGGGACACCGTTCGGCTGCAGCAGAGATTGGCGGTGATGTCGAGCCTACTGCTTAGGGTACGTGGGCCAATTTCTTTGACTGCCTGAGCCGCCCCCCGTCCATCAGTCAGAAGTCAGCAAGAGGTGCTTGTGACCTGTCCTCCTGCCAGTGGCACTGGATATACAAGCCCAAGACCTTCTGATCTCTGTGTGATGGATTGTAGATGCCCTTTGGACTGTGCCCGAGGGCTCCATGCCTACATAGGCGAAGCAGTTGGCCAGTATGTGAGCCGGGCCTCTGGACCTCTGGTGGAGACAGGTCCTAGGTGGAAACGATGTGCAGTCTTGGAAGGGTGGGGCTGAACTCCCTCGGCAGCGGGGGGACTTCTGAACGGTTGTGCCCTGAATGCTTTGGGAGGACCCCTTAAGACAACAGCCTAGTGCGGTCTGGTGTGGCCCACTCCCCACCCCGGACTGTGGAGTACAGCTGTGGGGTGGGCCTGGGGCCCTGGTGGAGATGTGGTGCCTCGTTGCCTTTGATGCTGAGAGTGTCTCTGATACATCCTGGTTATTGGCAGCTTGAGGGGTGTGCTTGAGGCACCTTGTATTGGATACTGCTGTTCCCTGTAACACCGATGGGGTGCCTGGTGGAATGCTGGGGCTATCTCTACCCCAACCCACGTTCATCATTTGCTGTGACTCATCCTTTTGGGCTAGCTTCTCGCTTTCCTCTTGGGAGACTTGGACTGGCTGCTGCCAACTGCTCTTTCTGTCCTGGAGCAATCAGGTCGGTGACACTTGACTCTTACACCTAACTTGTATTTGGATCTCACTCACTTTGGAGCCGCACTGGTAGAGGTTGTGGCACATTCCTAGGGAGAATAGGGAGTGGGCAGCTTGTGCTGCCCTGAAGCAACGGGGCCGGCTCTCTAGTGTTTTTTATCCTAATACCATCTGCTATCTTCTGCTGGGTGATGGGGTATGATTAACCCTCTCCTAGACCAAAATGGATCAGTACACATCTTTGAAGCCCTACAATTGTAGAGCTTTGGTGGAGCCCCCCTTGTAGTCCTGAACCAGCCCCCTACAGACTTGGCAGCTATCCTTAAAGAAATTCTGGAGTCAAGGAAGACAATGGAATCCAAGGTGGATGGTGTCCCCATCAACCTCTCCCTTCTGCATCAGGAACTATGGAAAGTGGCGGAGAGAGTGACTGAGACGCGAATTACGATGAACGAATGTGGTGTGGCAGCTCTCAACCGCCAGGTCTCCAAGCTGCTGTCCATGTGGCTGTTCTGTACTAAAGGGCGGAGGTTGCTAAAACCTTCTCTAGATGGAACAACCTGCACTATATTGGCTTTCCAGAGGGGGTGGAGGGCTCTGGGATGGACAGCTCCTTGAAGAGTAGTTCTGGTCCAGACAGATAAACTGGCCCATTGGTTTGTTGTAGAGTGTGCACACCGTGTCCTGATAAAGAGAACTCCGCCCGGTACCCCCCCTTGCCCTGTGATATGATGTATCCTTATTCACTGCAACCGTGATACTATCCTTTCAGAAGCCAGGAATCAGCAAGATCTGTGATTTCTCAACACAAAGAGCCTGATCTTCCCAGACTATAGATGAGCCGTCTAGCAGCAGCACCGCTCTTTGAAGAAGTCCAACAGAAACTCTGTACACTCAACATCCGATATGCGCTTCTGTTCCTGTCCCGTCTTAAGGTTATCTGTGACTCATTGACCTACGTCTTTCATACCCCTGAACAGGCTTGGGAGAGGGCAATGAAGCAGCGTCTGCGGTGCCTGACGGGCTCTGCAGGATTGGATGACCCGGACACCGTGGAGCATCCCACCTCCTCTCCCCGTTCGAGAGCCCTGGAGGAAGCGCACAAGGGCCAGGAGGGCTCGACTGGGTTGGAGTGGGAGACAGACAGACCATCGCGAGCCGGTTGCCTGTGGGGGAACCCTGAATGCCACAGATGTGGAAGTGGCCCTTCCTAACACTCTGGTCCTCTTTAAATCCTACAAGACCATACCAGACTCTAATCATTTGCTGACTGTCGAATGATGCATTGTACCGGCCACTGTCAGTGGTGCACCTACATGAAGAGACTTGTCAGCACTGGTAATGTATGTCCAGCGGCTAGCCTGGTTAGACAGGATGGGGCGGAGGCACAAATCCCTTTGCTACCTCTTTTTGTTTTGTTTTCGTTTTCCATTGGTTGCCATATTTGCGGGTCCGCATTTCAACTGTTAGCATTGTTTTCCGTTATATGAGCAACTGGGGATCCTTTATTGTTTTGTCGTTTTTGTTGGGATGCTTGTACATTTGTGTATATTAGGTCAACAGATGCTTCTTGGAGGGGGGCACAATCTCCAATAGTTGCAGCTCGTGCTGGTTGTTGTGTTTTTATTTCCTACTTTGTTGACATTTACTTTTGACCCTTTCAAGCGCCCCATGGCATTTCTTTGTTGCAATTGGTGGACCGTAGCAGCGGCCCAGTCAGGGGAACACACTATACTTAGCTGGAATATTAACAGCACTAACATTAGGATCGAATGGGGGGTGGTTCTGGCATATGTCAAGCAACACTGCCCTGCAGTGCTCTTGTTTCAGGAAACACGTGTTGTGCACAAACCGCTCCTTCTTTGAGTTGATGGCTACTCCAAGGATTATCACTCGGGATTCACAAGAGCCTTTGGTAGTTCACATGGTACAGTAAAAAAGTGAGAACTGAATTTAAATCCCACTGATAAAGGGAGTGGGAAAAAACCTATTTGTGAGACCTTTAATGAATATCATAACTATGGGAGATTTAAGTAACGGGGGTTAATCTGGTAAACAGAGAAAAGCCGACAAGGCAGATAAGAAGCCCTTAACAGTAGCTACTGCACAACGCTGCTGAGCCAGGGAAAGAGAAACTCAGAACATCAGACAAATGGGCCTGCAAAGGATCTATCGATTTCTCTCCACACCATTTAACAAACTTGGCCCACCTACCAGAATTGACAGATTTTGTGGAGTGTCTTCTGGACGATAAAATAACATCCACCACATCTGGTAGGAGAGAGAAAGAACTCAGGGTCCCCAGTTCAATCTCTGGGCTTGCAGGTGCAGGCTCTGGAGGTGGGGGTGTATAACCTGCCCCTGTGACTGCAAGAGGAAGTCTGACCTGAGAGGGAGAAGGAGCGGATGGTGCAATGAGAGTTACAGGAGGTCTGTGCACAACACCCTTTGTGGCCAATCCGGGACGATCAATATGACTTGGGTCTGGTCTTGGCGAATCTTCCTTCAAACTCGAGTAATCAAGGGTTTGGGAGGAAACTTGTGAAGAAGTTGTGAGTCTCAATCTAATAGAAAGGCATCCCCCAGTGCTCCCTGCATTGGATACTGGAGACTGCAGAATGACGGGCAGTGGGTGTTCTCATGAGTGGCAAACCGGTCCAACCGAGAAAACCACCACATCCTGAAAATATGATGGACCACCTCTGGATGGAGACACCACTTGTGATCGACCGAGTACTGCCGACTGGGACTGTCCACACGCACATTCATTCCTCCGGCCAGATGATTCAAAATCACACAAATCTGATGGTCCTGAGCCCAGGACCAGAGTCGCAGAGCCTCTCTGCAAAGAAGATACAACCCTACTCCTCCCTTTTTGTTGATGTACCACATTGCGGTAGTGTTGTCTGTCAGGAACCGAACCGACTGACCGCTAAGTCTTTCCTCTGGAGACCAAAGCCCTTTCACCTCCATATCCCCCATATGAGCTCCCCACCCTAGAGTGGAAGCTTCCGTTATCACTGTGGCCACCGGAGAAGGAGATCGAATGGTTCCTCTTGAGACAGGTTGCCCGGAACACTCCACCATAACCACTCCGCTATAGTGTATCAGGAGATTCTGACCATCTCATAGAGATCTCTGTTGTGTTGAAACCAATGCCTGCAGAGGCACCACTGGAGGGCCCTCATTTGTCAGCGTGCATGGTTGACCAACATTATTTAGGAAGCGAACAGAACGAGCAGGCTCAAGACCTTCAGGACTGGATCAACCGCTCCATTCTGATAAAAAGGAATCATAGCCTGAATGTCTTGAATCCTCTGTAGAGGTAGGAAGGCACAACTCACAGTAATATCAGGTAATGCCCCTATGAGCAGGTCGCACTGAGAAGGCAGGTAAGATTTGGGTACATTTATTGAAAACCCTAAGTCAAACAATAGTCGTGTTGTTTCTCGCAAATGATGCAGCACCATCTCTGGCGAATTTGCTTTGAGCAGCCAGCCATCCAGATAGGGGCAAATAGTAAACCCCGACCTTCAGAGATGTAGTGCCTCCACCGCCATCACTTTTGTGAAGACCTCAGGTGAGGAAGTAAGACTGAACGGAAGGACCACAAACTGGTAGAGTTGAAACCCCACCGTAAAACGAATCTACTTCCAATACGACTTCAGGATGAGAATGTGAAAATATGCATACCATAAATTGATCAACACCGTCCAGTCTTCCTTCTGCAGTGCAAGAAGAACCTGAGCCAAGGTCAACATCTTAAATTTCTCCTTTTTGAGGTAATAATTCAAAACCCTGAGTTCTAGGATCAGGCTCAAGCGACTGTCCTTTTTGGGAATCAGGAAGTACCAGGAGTAGCATCCCTGACCCCTTTCCTGCTCCGGAACCACCTTGATCGCAGAACTTCCTATTGGAGAAGCAGGAGGTGCTCTTCTGAGCACAAACCGTGACAGAGAGGGAAAGGAGGGGGGAGGGAACTCCCAGAAATGTAGGGCTTACCCATTCTCTACTATATTCAACACCCAGAGATCCGAAGTAACAGACCTCCACTTTTGTAGAAAATGGGAAACCCATCCTCCCACGGGACAAGCATACTCTAGGATGGCGGAGCAAGAGCTGCTTCCCGGTCGTACCAGTTGGAGGAGCTGAGGAGGAGGAGACTTGCCATGCTGTACCTCGCAGACTTCCTCTGCCCTTTCCCCTGAATGACCTATACAAGTGATTTGCCTGCTTTTGCAGCTGTTGCTTGTCACAAAAGGATGCATTCCTGCCAAAAAACCAGCACTTTCGGTATCCAAAGTCCCTGGATTGAGACTGGAGACCCAAAGATCTTGCTGTGGTTCTGCAGTCCTTAAAGCGCTGCAGTGATGAGTCCGCTTTGGGCCAAAATAGACTAGATCTGTCGAATGGCAGGTCTAACAAGTGATCTTGGACATCAGGGGAGAACCCCGAACCCGTAACCAAGCATGCCTCCTGGAAGCCACAGACGAACCCATTACCCTGGCAACCGAGTCAGCAGTGTCCAGACCCGATCATATGACCTGATGGGCCACAGCTTTTTTTTTTTTGATTTTTCAAAAACCTTTATTGAGGATGAGACATGACAAAATTACAGTGTTGCACCATAACAAAATAATATGCACTGCGATACAACATAAAAGAGTAAAGATTACCACATATATATACAACAAATAAAAAAACAATATCAATGAAATAAATCGGGGAGACAGCAAAACCACTGTAGAGAATATGACTTGCTTGGCACCATGTGTGAAGAGAGGGGGACACAGAGTCGGGGGAGGAAAGAGGGCAGAGAGGAGGAGACTCATTGACCTTCACCGGTGGCCGCCACAGGCGGAATGCCGGCGGGGAGCGCGGGAGAGGTAGCCGGGTGCTGGGAAGTGTGACTCAGGAGCTAGGAGATAAGCAGTCCCCAAATATCCAACAGACGGGATCTGGCAGGCATAAGGTCCCAGAATTCGGACAGGAGGGTCTGGCAAGGGGAAACATCTTCCAGCCAAAGGGCCACCTTCAGCGCCGGCCGGCAACTCCAGCACATGGAAACCCTGCGCCCCCCGCAAGAACCAATAGCATAGCAATCAGTTTGCGGGAGGCATCTGGACTGAATTTGACGAAGACTAAAAGGCAAAGCAGAGGGTCAGGTGGGAAAGAAGAGGAGGTGATCTCAGAAATGACAGCGCATACCTCGTGCCAGTAAGCGGGGACCCTGGGGCATAGCCAGGCGAGGTGGGAAAAGTCAGCAGCGGGCGCTGAGCAGTGCAGGCATTTGTCACTGGCAATGAGTCCCATCTTGTGTAGTTGTACAGGGGTTTGGTAGAACCTGTGTAGGTACTTAAAGTGGATAAGGCGCACATGATAGTTGGGGGAGAGGAGTTTGATCTGAGTGCTACAATACAGCCAGACGGCCTGGGAAATTTCGATGCTTAGGTCCTCTTCCCACGCCACGCGCGCCCTGTCAGTGGAGATGGAAGAAGCTACCAGTGTGGAAGCATAAATGTGGGTGACTAATTTCTTTGGGGAGGAGGATGTGTAAAGGAAATTTAAAGTGGCCATCTAGGGGGGGAGGCTGGGGGAAAGTGGGATGAAGCTTCCTACAGACCGTCCGGAGCTGATAATAAAGCAAAGTGTCCAAAGGGCCAGAGTTAGCAGTAAGTGTGTAGAATGTGTTCTCAGGGTAGAGATCAGACACGGTGGAGAGCCCAAGACGAGTGGCATATTTCGCCATCCCCAAAGATTGAAGAGGGGCAAAGGCCAGATGGTCATCGCAGCGGCAGAGAGCATGTCCGAACCTGAAAATTTCCGGAGCGCCTCCCAAGACCAGCACAGGGTCTCGACCGTTTCAACCTCAGCGTGCGGAGGCCTCAATGGAGCAAACAGAGCAGTGGTGAGCGGCCACGGGGCAGCCAGGTCAGTCTCGACTGCGACGTGGGACTGGAATGGAGTGGGGTGCAGCCAGAAGTGGAGAAGGCTGGCCTGGGTGCTGAGGGCATAGAGTTTGAGGTCAGGGGCACCAAGACCACCACGCGACATCGGGAGGGTTAATACATTATATGCAATCCTGGGTTGACAATCAGCCCAGATCAGAGTGATCACTAGTGAGTGGAGTTTACGAAAAAAGTGAGCGGTGAGGGGGATATTGAGGAATAAATATAAAAACTTCGGGAGCACCACCATTTTGGCAATGGCTATGCGACCGGCTAAAGAGAGTGGCAAACTACTCCAGAGGGGAATTTTGGATTCCAACCAGTCCAGCGCACGGCCGAAGTTGGCTCTCCAGAGTTCGTCAACGTCCCTACTCAACCAGATCCCGAGGTACCTAGTGGGTTCAGTTACCCAAACAAAAGGATAAACCGGATCAAAGGGCAACATAGCGTCGGTGAGAGGAAACAGCACAGACTTGTTCCAGTTTACCTGGATGCCAGAGTATCCGCCAAAGCATATCACCTCACGAACTAGGGGACTGAGGTTCTCCTGAGGGTGACGGACGTATAGGGTAACATCATCCGCATACATAGAAACAAGCAAAGCGTGAGACCCAAAGCCGATGCCCCTCTGGGTGTGATGTTGGCGCAATCTAGCTGCAAGAGGCTCCATTGCAATGGCAAAGAGCATTGGCGACAACGGGCAGACCTGCCGTGTGCCACGCTCGATGGGGATGGGATCGGAGATTTGGCCTTTAAGTTGAAGGTGGGCAGTGGGAAGGGTATAAAGGAGCAGCACTTTACGTATGAAAATCGGACTGAAGCCCAAGCGGGGGAGAAGATAAAATAGGAAGGGCCACTCTAGGGTATCAAAGGCTTTAATTGAGTCTAGCAAGGCCGCCACTGCCGGGAGCGCTGGGTTTATTTGATGAAGAACGGAAAAAATGGTCCGGAGGTTATGGGAGGAGAAACGGCAGGGAATAAAACCGGACTGATCCGGGCGAGCGATAAGCGGCATGAGGCGTTACATAAAACATATTATAGACCACATTACATTGTAAAGTAGGTATCCCAGCCTGGTAATTTAAACTCCCCATTTTGCTGTTTTTTTCTCTATTCTTCTTCATTTCGTGATTATTCTCATCCAATCTTCCCTAGTATTTAAACCCGTTTCCACAGTATTCAGATGGCAAATGTACCATTGCTCTCTCTGTTTCCTCCTCATTTCTACATCGCCCCCTCTTCTATTAATACTTATTTTTTCTAAAATGAACCACTGCAGTTGGTCACAATTATGCCCTAGTTTTGTGAAGTGTTCAGTCAAAGGGGCATTTTCTTTTTTAGTCCTGATGGCTGATTTGTGTTCTAGGAGACGTATGCGTAACTCACAACCCGTTTCCCCCACATATCCAAGTCCACAAGGGCATTTCAATAGGTATACCACATTATTACTGCGACAGTTATTCAGAGTGGTCGCTGTCATAGTTTTACCTGCAATTTTTATGCTTTTAGATTCTACACAGAGTGGGCAAATGGAACATGATCCACATCTGTAGTTTCCCACTGCCTTGTTTCCTTCTAATGTTTGTTGGATCTTTGGGATCATAGGGTATGTTTTTAGTAAAGCGTTCTTGATTGTCTTGTTTCTTCTAAAAAAAAACAATGGTTTTTGCAATTGGGTTGTTGCTCCTTGATTTAAGATTTTCCAATTTTTGTTTACTATGTTTTTTATTTTATTGCTTAGACCTGAGAATTGACTCACAAACAACTCTGTGTCTTGCTTCTTTTTCTCCTTATTGATCTCCAATAGACAGTCTCTATCATAGAAACGAGCTCTCTTAAATGAATGTTTAATAAGTTTATTGGGGTATCCCCTATCTTTAAGTTTATTTTTCATTTTATCTGAATGCTTATAATAGTCAGACAGGGTAGTACAATTTCGCCTTAGTCTCAGAAATTCACCGAAAGAGATGATGTCTCTCTGCGATCTGGGATGGTTGCTACTGGTCCCCGAATGAAATTCTAAGAAGTGTCCCTGACTAGTGCCAAGCGACTGTAGTTGCCCTGAAGAAATCGCTATAAATACCTTTGGCAATGAAACATGTTGGCACAGTACAATGGTATGCATATTAAGCAACCTTTTTAAGTTTTGAATTGGGTGCACATCTAAGGAGGAATAAAGTTTGACCTATAGAACGTGCACCTTTTTCACTTTTTTATTTTCACAATTCAGTCGCATCTTGGTATGTGATTTTCTCACCACTTACCTTTACATTTTGGGTTTATTTTTGTGGACACTTTATTTATTTATTTTGGGGGCAAGATGACAACCGATGATGATAAAAGTGGGCAGAGCTGGCGAGTACCAATCAGCAAGCTCAGTTGGTGTTGCGCACGTGAGGTGTCATCTTGCTTCTTCACACATTTTTTCAAAGGATTGTAGAAACACCCGGTGTATTTGACGTGCGAGTTCTTAGACTGAGAGGTTTATTAGTGGGAATTGTCAGAAGTAAAATTCTTTGCTAAGTTTTTTTAAATTACAAATTGAAGGTGGATGGCTGTTGGTGACTACCTCAAATTTGGAAAAGCGGGGAGTACAAAACACCTAGGTCCTGATTACGATCCTGGAAAATAATTCCCCGTACGACTCGTATCTGGTCTTTTTACCGTACGAATCGTACAAGTGCCGTACAAACTGCCAAGTACGATGCGCATGGGAAAAAGTCCATACAAATCGCATTGGGAATTATTCCCCACACGTCCTCGGGTCGGAAAATGTGTCCGACACATCCTCGGACGAATTACCGTACAAATGTGAAAAGTGAAGTCCGACCGCGCAAGTACGATCCATCCCGTGCGTCCGATGTTACAACTGGATGGAAAAAATACCGTCCGCACCGAACTCCCATAGCAACCATGGAGACATGTGCCCGCATACGTGCCCAACACTCCCCCCAGCCCTCCTATGTACGAGTCGAATCCCCACCCGTGTATGTACACCCGTGTATGTACGAGACGTACCCCCACCCATGCATGTACACCCCTGTACGTACGGCCCGTACCCTCACCCACGTATGTATGGAGCGTACCCCCACCCCAACCATGTATGTACGGACCGTACCCTCACCCCAACCGTGTATGTACGACCCGTACCCTCACCCGCATATGTATGGAGCGTACCCCGACCCCAACCGTGTATGTACGACCCGTACCCTCACCCACGTACGTATGGAGCGTACCCCCACCCCAACCGTGTATGTACGGCCCGTACCATCACCCTCGTACGTATGGAGCGTACCCCCACCCCAACAGTGTATGTATGACCCGTACCCTCACCCGCGTATGTATGGAGCGTACCCCCACCCCAACCGTGTATGTACGTACGGCCCGTACCCTCACCCGCGTACGTATGGAGCGTACCCCCACCCCAACAGTGTATGTACGACCCGTACCCTCACCCGCGTATGTATGGAGCGTACCCCCACCCCAACTGTGTATGTACGGACCGTACCCTCACCCGCGTATGTATGGAGCGTACCCCCACCCCAACCATGTATGTACGGCCCGTACCCTCACCCGCGTATGTATGGAGCGTACCCCCACCCCAACCGTGTATGTACGGCCCGTACCCTCACCCGCGCATGTATGGAGCGTACCCCCACCCCAACCGTGTATGTACGGCCCATACCCTCACCCGCGTACGTATGGAGCGTACCCCCACCCCAACCGTGTATGTTCGGACCGTACCCCCCCCCAACCGTGCATGTACGACCCGTACCCTCACCCGCGTATGTATGGAGCATACCCTGACCCCAACCGTGTATGTACGACCCGTACCCTCACCCGCGTATGTATAGAGCGTACCCCCACCCCAACCGTGTATGTACGACCCGTACCCTCACCCGCGTACGTATGGAGCATACCCCCACCCCAACATTCTAAGTACGGAGCGCACCCCAGGCCCCAACACCAGCACCTTCACCCAACATCGCGCATGTACGAATCGTACCAAGACAGACACAAGGACAGCACTGTACAACAAAATTGCCGAAGTACACACCGTACACACGCTAAAAACGCACGTACACAACCAGGACAAAGCAAAACAACACAAGAATACACTATTCGAATGGCACAAAGCCACAAAACATGTCCAACAAGCACAAATACAACACATTCACTGACCTGCAACTGCCAAAATCCCAAACAGAGGCCCAAAACACAACCACTCCTTATAACACACCCACCCAAAGTTCAAACACAGCCACACCCATCTATGGACCAATAAAAAGGGCCCACAGACACAAACCATGAGCCTTTGCAACAGACTCACTGCTGCCAGACCCCACAGACAACCTACAGCACCATACTTGAACCTTTACTACACCTTACACTTGCACACCTTCACACACCCACCTACACAAACACCCCCTCATCACATTCACATACACACCTGCACAACCACACCCACACACCCACAACCATCCACACCCACACCCCCCACAACCATCCACACCCACACCCCTCACCATGCCCACTAACAAGAATCCAAAGTTCACTAGCCGAGAGTTGGAGGTCCTTGTCGACGAAATCCTCAGAGTCGAGCCACACATCTTTGGAACATTGGTCAGACAGACCAGCATTTCCGAAAAAACAGCCATGTGGCAGAGGATTGTTGATGCTGTGAATGCTGTTGCGTCCACCAGAAGGACCAGGCATGAATGCCAAGCCAGGTGGTACGATCTGCGGAGGAGGGTCCGAGCCAAAATGACCGACGACCACAACCAGGCCAACATCACTGGAGGAGGGCCGCCCCGCAGACCCGTACAATACCATCCCTGGGAGGAGAGGGTGATGGCCAAACTGCCGGTGGTGTCAGTGGACGGATTAGAAGGACTCCGAGACCCGGGTGAGTACACAAACAACTCACCTCACATGGGGGGGGGACGTCATCCACAACCAAACTCACAATCAGGCACGCAACCACCCCAAGCTATCGCATGACTCAACCACACTCCATGAACACGCACATGCCACTAGCGCCACCATGCCCCATGCACCCAGCTGGACAATGCCAAGTCACAGGCCACAGAAAACACCAACACAAGACACGTTAAGCCGGATGGCGGGAGTGTGGGCCCCAAAAATCACATAGTGCAACTCAGAAGCAGACAACAATGCCCTCTGCCCATATGGCCTAGGTCACAGCCAGACAAACAGTGTGTCCCCACACAGGAAAGACTTGCCAGCAAATGGCAGACGCCTTGCATTAAGACATGGGGGTGAAGGCACGTTTTTGCACATGACAGCAGCTAATGAACAGCCAACACTGTGAAAGAGTGGCAGCACACACCACCACAGCAGCAGCGCAGACACAGACAATACACCCAATGGGTGCCTGGAGATCAGAAACAAACTCACATCAACAAGCCAAGGGCCTTTCAAAGATCTGCAAAACGTGTGTGCCTAGGAAGCTGGGCTGAGGTGACAGAGGGTGACACACAGAGGGAGGGAGAGGGGGAGAGAGAGGGAGGGAGACACAGGGAGAAGGACAGAGGGAGGAGGCTGACACAGGGAGGGAGGGAGGGAGAGGGGGACAGAGAGGGAGTGAGAAAGGGACACACAGGGAGACCAATTCAGCCTTGGGGGGTGTGGGAATGTCTGCTCGTCAGCAGGTGGACTGCGTGCATGTAGACAAGGGTGGCCAGTGCCTGAATCCCCCTCTCTTCTCCATGGCAAAACACTGGGCCATGTCCCAACCTGTGCACGAGCACAACGCCAGCTACCTACATTATATAAGTGTGTGGAACAACTCCATGTGCCCACGTACAGTGCAACACGGAAGGCGCCAATGCATGGCTCGCCACACCTGCTCACTCCACTGCTGACTGCAGTCACAATTGACGCAGCAAGTAAGACTGTGCCACACATAGGTAAAGTCTCAAAAGCTGTGGCCAAGGGACATACCCATGCACAAGTGCACTGTGAGTGGAATGCAAGACATATCCAAATTCCCAGAGGAAATGTGCCAACTTAGAAACATGGATGTTGCATGGAACAAAAAGAACATTGTCTCTCTCCCACACAGGTCAACGTCGTGGATCACCCCCCAACACTGGGGGGGGAAGACTCACAGGACCCGGCTCTGCGGGATGACGGACCCACCGGCAGCGACGACTCTCACCACTCTGTAGACGACCCCGACCAACCTGGCCCCTCTGGTGTCCAACCACCTGCAGCACCTGCGTCAGGTACAACTGGGCCAACCACCACCCCCACTCCTGCCACATCCCAGGAGACACCCAATGGCAAGGACACCAACTCCCCTAGTGAACTTTGGATCCACACACCCAGAAAGCCCCTAATGTCATACCCCCCCCCCACGTACCCCAACAAAAATAAAAGGTTACACGATAAAGAGATGATGCCTACATTTTGCATTATTACCTTACATGTGTCTTGTAAAGTCTAACCATGCCTGAGTTCATATGACTTCAACCATCCACACCCTGGGGCCTGAGTCTGGCACAGGACACACATGGGTCACAATGTATTAGGCAACACAGACATGGAGCACCATACACACCTGTGATGGGCCCAACCAGCTGAGGGGGTGGCCGCACAACCTTGCCGACAGACATATTGAGTACAGCAACAGCCATGCGCAGAGGTCAGGGATCATGTGGAGTATCCTGGGGGGCCCCCCAAGTATGTGTGGATAGGTGGCAGAACCATGTCCTGCAAGCTTGAGTCAGGTGGATGCAGAGAATGGTGGCCTGGCCAATGTTGGATGCATGGGGATGGCACATGTCACAATACCCACACAGTCATGGACATCATGCACAATACAGAGTCTAATCCCACACAAACAGCTTGCATCTTGCTACTCGACACATAGAGACATAGCCACTATCAGGGAAAACCATGCCAGACATGCCGTATGCACCGTGGCAACACACCAGCATTGACTGAGAAGAGGCACCTTGGAGGCATAGGGACACCTTTATTATTCATGTATTCGGGAATGCAGAGGCAAGTCGGAGTACACAGACACAGGTCATGTGGAGTAACATGTGGGTCCAACACTGGAACCCCCCTTCTGCAGCACAAATGCGTGATAGCCATGGAACTGGCACACAAGTGTCGGCTAACAGCTAAACACCCCCTGCTGCTCACGGAGAGGCTGCCATACACCATTGATCCTCTGATGTGGAAGTCCCACACCATGTCAAGCCAATGCAAACCGTATGTGTCCGAGGGCAGTGTTACACACATTGATGCCATCATAACAATCCACTATCCCATTACAGATGACTGTCAACAAGTCTGACCATCGATTCAGGTGTACCCAGCTACATGTCATGTGTCTCATGGTGATGCTACATGGCTGCAGAGGAACCAAACATCGACAGGGGCAGTGTGCACACATCGTAAACACCTGCCACACCCAATACACCCCTGATGCATCCCTTACCCTAAGGAGACTTCCAAACTTGTCCGTGCGTGTAACGCTGAGTCAGCACACGATGACGTGTCCATGAGGAATAGCAGTGCCACAACAATGCAACCAGCAGACGGCATGCGCAAGTACCTGGGGATGAGAGACACACAAGAAGTCAGCCACAAAAAGCACAGCCACTTGCATGTGCATGTACTCGACACATGTAATGATGACAACATGCTAGGTCACAATTATGACTGGGGAAATACACTCATCACTGGCACCATCACTCGAGTGACACATCCACACACACCTCTGACTCACGTGGCATACATGCAGATGGACACACACATCGCAACACATGCCACACGGGGACCAATGCGCGCACACTCAGACACTAGTACTCACCACTAAGCAAA
Source organism: Triturus cristatus (assembly GCF_964204655.1). NCBI lineage: Eukaryota > Metazoa > Chordata > Amphibia > Caudata > Salamandridae > Triturus > Triturus cristatus. The sequence goes on from NC_140592.1 coordinate 389,074,273, forward strand.
GAAGTCGCGTATGAGCCGACTCCGAATGTCCTCTTGTGGAACCACATCCTCCACATCACTAGCCCCATTGCCAAGCCCTTCGTCCTCCACGGGTGGATGGTCCTGATCATCTTGATCCAGGATGAGTGGCACAGCTTTCTCAACTGCCATGTTGTGCAGCATGCAGCAGACCATGAAGATTTTGCAGACCTTCGCCGGGGCATATGGGTGGGCGCCGCCGGTCTTGTTGAGGCATCTGAATCGGCTCTTCAGGAGGCCAAATGTCCTCTCTATCACTCGCCTTGTCCAGCCATGGGCGGTGTTGTAGCGGAGCTGGGCCGGCGTGGTGGGGTTGCGGAGAGGTGTGATCAGCCATGGCATGTTGGGATAGCCAGCGTCCCCTACATGGAAACCACATGGACATAAGTAGGACAGGAGAAGCGGTCGTGCTGGAAGTCTACGCAAAATACAGGACAGACAGAGTGTACCCACCAACAACACATGCTCATTCGTTGCGCAGCTGCGTCATCATTTCAGGCACCCTGCTACGCCTCATGATGTAGGCATCGTGTGCTGATCCTGGAAAACGAGCACAGACATGTGAAATCACCATGTTGGACAGACACACCACAAGGGCATTGATGGAGTGGTAGTGCTTACGATTCCTGTACGCTACCTCCTGTGCCTGTGGTGGTACCAAAGCCACATGTGTCCCATCTATGGACCCAATGACATGGGGCATCCCTCCCAGGGCATAGAATCCACGCTTGACCCCAGTCAACAGTTCAGGAGTTGGGAAATGGATGAACTCATCCAGGTGAAGCAACATGGCCTCTAAGAAATCATGCAGCACACGGCTGAACATGCTCTGGGACATGCCACCAACATGAGCTATGGTATATTGAAAGGTACCCGTGGCAAGAAAATGTAGGGCTGCCATTACCTTCAGCTTGGGTGTCAGTGCCGTAGGATACCTGTGCAGCGGTTGCAGGTGTGGTGCCAGCCTTGCCGTCAACTCCTCAATCAACGGTTGGGGGAAGCGGTAGCAGCGTATACAGTCATTCTCCCGCATGTCAGCCAAGTCCGGAATTGGTCGGGGAAGAGGCGGCGCTCTGCAGGAATTTGGAAGTGACAAGGAAGAGTGAGTGCACTACAACAATAATTTTTTTGTACTGAGCACATGTTAATCTGTCAATACACATATGCTACATACGGAGTCAGGTATGTGCCACATGCCCTGGACACGTATGGCTGCCAGGTGACACTCCTACCAAGACCCAGCTACACACGGAGATTGTGAACCTCCACATGCCATGGCATGGGATTAGCTGTGTCCCAGTGTAAGTGAACAGCCAGATGCAACACAGGAGTGACATACATCAACACATCAGCAGAAGTAGGATGTCGATTTTAGAGACAGGTAGCGGAACACTAGAGCCACAGGTCACATGACATTACACTAGGACAGCCCACACACCTTGCCATGAAGGTGTACATGTAATGACTCACCACACATACATTGAGAGGATGCAGACATGTCCTTGTTACGCCACTCCGTGTCCCATGCATACATACGCACCTCACATCCGATACCACATGTGGCCTGGTGTGCGTAACAGTGTGCCATGTCCATCTACACACAGACACATGTTGGTTGCTGCAACAGCTGATGCCTTTGAGGGAACACCAACATCAAGCTAATGGGAACACACCACACATACATGACATAGACACATCGTGCACCGTGGGTAGTCACATGTCTGGTGTGGTAACCCCTGTAGCGGGCATCAGGGGACACTTGCGTGTGTTGTTGACTGTGCCATGCCAGTGACGCTCATCCCAAGTGTGCAGTATGACATGCACACATGTCAAAGGAGTTAAGGGCATGACTGGCACATATTGCATCATCACACATAACATCTGTACACATCTCATCATACATCTATAGCCTTCTCGACTCAGGAGTAATCTGCCACATCACAGCCTTTCACACCTGTGCCCCACACATGTAGTACTGCCCGGACAATGCCTTGATGTCCATCCATGGACAAGTATGTCAGCTCTATTCCTTCCTGTGTGCTGCCTGTCACCACTGTGATGTGTGAAAGGCACCGTACATTCGCTCAGAGGGCCTGTGTACGTTCCCTATCACTATGGGAGTGCTGCCGTATGAGTACCCATAGTGATAGTGAGCGTACGCACGTGTGTACGGTCCGTATCACTATGGGTACGCATACGCGAGCACACCCACAGTGATACGGACCGTACACACGCCTGTACGCTCACTATCACTATGGGTACGCATACGCGAGCACACCCATAGTGATACGGACCGTACACACGCCTGTACGCTCACTATCACTATGGGTACGCATACGCGAGCACACCCATAGTGATATGGACCGTACACATGCCTGTACGGCCCGTTGCTATGCATTTGGGGTGCCCTAGGGCCCCGGAACGCACCGTACCTGTGTGAAACTCCAAATTACATAGGGGACACATGAGGGACAAGTATAAAGGCCTACATGCATGCTGGTTGTCATGGAGACCAAGTTTAAATTATGATTTTTTTGCTGCAGGTGCACACCAGAAGTCAGTTTGAATGAATCTACTTTGTTGCAATGTGGTTCTGGAGTTGACATCATGCTCAAGAAAAAAGAGCAATAAAAACACACTGACTGTGCTAGGTTTGAAGGGATTGGAGGAAACATAGGATGCAAATGTGAGTGACCAATCACTCTGTACTCCTGTGCATGAAACAGGCCAGCAAGGCAGATATAAGGCAGCCAGGTCCCATGAGGGAGCACTTGCCTGCACATCTTGGATTCTACGACCCAGCTGCTGCTCCTGATTCCCTGGAACCAGGTCAAGGTCTGTGGAGAGGGCACAGCCTTTCGCCCTGGAGGAGAACCTGGCATTGCTGGATGTGATCCTCCCACAGTACCACCTGTTGTATGGGCGACCAGGGTATCAGGTGAGTGCAGAGTCTACTGGCACAGACTGTGTCCCTTTTTTGTGACTGTGACTCCTGGCATTGTGTCCAGGTGTGACACACATGCAATGTACTGTAGGGGGGTCCCAGGGGGCGGAATGCCTGATGTTTCCCAGCCAGAGCATGCTGTGGTGCATGTCTGCCGTCGTTCACTTGCATTGTGTTTACTGTGACAATCACTGCATGGTGCATGCCACAGTCTTATCCTCCTGGGGATGTAGCCTCTACAGTCCTCATGTGATTATGTGGTCAGCCCAGTGTGACAGGTGACTGTACCCACAGATGTGTGTTAGTTCTGTGTACCTGTGCTGAGAGTGTCCACATGATGTGTTCGTACCCTGGACATCGGTGTGTGTGTGTAAGTCCCCTGTCATGTGGGTGGGTGCATACGTGGAGTGTAGCACCCGGGCTGCATGCGGGATGGAGATACCCTGCCCATCTGATGTGAGCACGGAGCAGTGCTGTGTGTCTATACGTGCAGAGCCAGCCCCACACCTGTGAGCCCCCCCCCCCGTCTAGTGGCACATGTGCAGAGTGAGGTTTGTCGCTGCATTTGGCAATGGCAGGTGAATGTCCTGTGCCTGTGTGTGTGTGTACTCTGCTGAGGTAGCGTCAGTGGCCTGTGGCATGTGACTGCTTAGAGGTGCTGCACATAATCCTGGTGTAGCTTGTGATGCACAGTGTGAGCCTGGATCATTGATTGTGTCGTTGCCCTCATTCCACCTGTGTACTTTCAATGGCACATACTGCTTTTGCCCTTCCCCAGAGGATCATGTCCCTATGACAAAGGTGCAATGCGTTGGATGCATACTATGCCTTGTTGTAAACAGCAAATTTGTTCTAACATGTGTCTGTGACATGTGCCAGGTGTATTGATGTAGTGTCACTTGTTCATCCTCACAGGTAGGCGCCTCTGCCAAGAAGCAGATCTGGATGAACGCCGTCAGTGCCGTGAGGACGACGGAGGGTCGCAAGCGGCGCCTGGCCCAGGTGAGAAAACGCTGGCAGGATATCCGGTGCTGGACGCGGAGGATCGCACGGGTCCTGCTGGGGGACTCACCTGAGACCCATAAGAACCACGGGCGCCGCCGTCTGACCCACATCCACAAGCGTGTGCTGGCGGTGGTCTTTCCAGACTTGGACAGGCGCTTACAGGAGAAGCAGCAGCAGGAAGGGGGTAGGTACATGTGTGTTTGTTGTGTGTCACCAGCATTTGTAAGTGCACAGTTGCATGGATACACTGCCAGGGTTTAAAGGTGCTGTGCAGATCCGGTTACCCACAGTATAGCGGTGCTCTCTTGCCTCCCTTCCCCTCCTTGCAATGTGTTCCCTGGTCCTTGTGTAGTCACTCCTTCACAAGGTTATCTAGGCTGGCACTTTATCCACGTGAACAATGCCTGTAGCATCATGTAGGGGGTGGTTGGTGCGGGCAAAGCCTACATGTCAAAACCTGATATCTCCTTGCTAGGTCTGGCCAGTGTGTGATGTTTGTCTGGACATACACTCAAGGTGCAGTGAGCCAGTCATGGTCGGCATGTTTTCAGTATTACCTATGCAGCATGTGCCTCAAGTTCATGGATATGGTCCCTGCTCATCCCTATTTTCGGCGACGCTGTGTGGTGCAGATGCAGTGCTGGATTGTCCCCAGAGCCTGGCTCCTCTGTCAAAATCCATTTCATGTCATTTGCTATTGTGTCATGCTCTCCATAGTTTTTCAGTGGCATGGTGGGTCAACCAACTTTGTGTTGCAGGGCCTACATATGTACCTTGTTTTGTAGATGTTACTCATCTTTCTTTTCAGGCTATGCACTGTAACCTATGTAGATTGGACTCATGTGACATATGTATACAGGTGTATGATTAATTGCTGTCTCTTCACCTTGCCCACAGCATCGTCGGGGGGACACGGAGGGAGACATCAGCACAGACGGAGCGGAGGGACCGAGCACCAGTGCCAGCGGTGACATCTTGGCTGGCACATCAAGTGGAACTGAGGCAGAGGAGAGTGAGGCCGAGGACCTGTCCAGTGCCACTACAGAATACGAAGCTGACGGGTCCGAGGATGAGCTCTCAGAGTGGGCGTAGGATGCACCAGCAGCTGACAGCGGCACAACATCTCTCCCCGCCCCCTCCATTGCCATCAGCCGCCTCCCACTTGCTCGTGTCCCTTCCTTGCGTGCCCGGTCACCACATGTCTCCTTCCTGCCAGGCACCGCACCCCCTGCCCCTGTCTCCACTGCTGCTGCCAATGCCGAGTCTGTGGACATCCAGCGGCAGTTGCAGGTTGGTCAGGCTGCGATGCTTAATGTCCTCCATGGCCACAGCCAAGTGCTGAACAACATGGAGGCATACTTGGAGGGCATTTTCTCATCGCAGGCTGACCAACGCAACTTGCTGAGGTCCATTGACTCAACACTGACTGCAGCAGTGGGTCTCCTGCAGCGCTTCGTCCAACCCCCTACCCCTAACCCATCCACACTTCCCACTCCCATGCCTGTCCCACGTACACCCAGACATCAGCATGCACCCACCACAACAGGCACAGGCACCACACCAGCAGGGAAGGTCAAACACACACCTCCTGGCACGCACACACAGGGTGAAGTAGGCACACCAACTGGGTCGGGGGGCAAACGTAAGACACGCAGCCAGAGTGGGAGTCCGCATTCCACCAAATCCACTCCCTCCAAATCCCCTCCCCTCAGCTCTCCTGGCCACATATCCAGCAAAGACTCCTTCATGGCCGCTCTGTCCCTGAGCCCCACAGTGACACCACCCCGCAAGCGGTCAAGGGAGTCCCCGGTCAGGGTGGTTGAGTCCCCCCCCGTCCACACCCTCCCCCAGTGGCACTGCGACCCATCCCTCTGACCCCCCCCCTCCTTGGGGCCTGTGGTTCCTTCGGGTGCAGGCGAGTCGCTGGAGGACCTTGCTAAGGTGTGCAGCGCCATCCTGGCCTCCGCCTTTGGCGCTGCCCCACCCCCTGTGGTGGAGTCCTCCGTCCCTGCACCCACAACGCCTACCCTTCGCCCTCATGTCCCTGCAGTGCCTGGTCCCTTCCCCCCCACATGATGCCCCCCCCTCTGGAAGACGAAGGAGTCTGACTGTGCAGGCAAGCTAGGGGACACGCGTCCCACTGTGTCCCCCACCTGGATTTGAACTTTGGATTGCCCTATGGGCATTGTACATTTTGAACTTTCAAGGGACAAACAGATTTTTGGATGCTGAATAAAGCAATTTCTTTTTCCTTAGTACACTACTGTCTGTCTGGTATTGCTGTTGTTGGACCTGCTCCATTATTGTGGGTGGTGATAATGTGTTGGGTGTGTGGGAATTGTAGTCTTGTGCTGGTCATAGGGTGGATCCTGGTATCTGTGTGCCATCACAAGCTGTTGGCTACATAACTTTGTTCATGTAAGCAGTTACTGCATGGTGATATCGTCCCAAGGTGTGTTCCTCCCTCTGTGTAACCTGACATCTTCCCTGCAGGGTGTTTCCAATACGTGGTGCTGAGCTGTGTCTACATCAGCTGGGTGTGTGACGGACTCCTTCAACTTTGCACATGCATGCTGAGCGATGTCTCCACCTGCATCATTCGTGGCATCCTTGGTGGTCACTGTACTTGTGTATGTAGACTGTTGACATGACTTCATGTGGACATGTTCTCTTTTAGGTGCTATGCATGTGTGTACTCCCAGCCTCACACACATGTGGTACATGTGCTGCAGGGTCTTTGTGCACCTGAGTGACATTTGTGGGCATTGTATCTGTGGGTACTCCACCCTTTGCATTCAATGGGCACTGCTGGGAGGACTCTGCACCCACCCCTCCTGTGTCTGGGCACTGCTGGGAGGACTCTACACCCACCCCTCCTGCATCTGGGCACTGCTGGGAGGACTCTGCACCCACCCCTCCTGTGTCTGGACACTGCTGGGAGGACTCTACACCCACCCCTCCTGTGTCTGGGCACTGCTGGGAGGACTCTGCACACACCCCTCCTGCATCTGGGCACTGCTGGGAGGACTCTGCAACCACCACTCCTGAGTCTGGGCACTGCTGGGAGTGTTAGGAACCCACCCCTCCTGTGTCTGGGCACTGCTGGGAGGACTCTGCACCCAACCCTCCTATTTCAGGATATGTACGCTTAGAACATACACGGGTGTGGGTTCGCTCCATGCATACGCGGGTGGGGGTACGGTCCGTACATACACGGTTGGGGTGGGGGTACGCTCCATGCATATGGGGTGGGGGTACGGTCCGTGCGTACACAGTTGGCATGGGTGGTACGCTCCATGCATACGCTGGTGAGGGTATGGGTCGTACATACACGGTTGGGGTGGGGGTACGCTCCATGCATACGGGGTGGGGGTACGGGTCGTACAAACACGGTTGGGGTGGGGGTACGCTCCATGCATACGCGGGTGAGGGTATGGGTCGTACATACACGGTGGGGGTATGCTCCATGCATACGCGGGTGAGGGTATGGGTCGTACATACACGGTTGGGGTGGAGGTACGCTCCATGCATACGCGGGTGAGGGTATGGGTCGTACATACATGGGTGGGGGTACGCTCCATGCATACGTGGGTGAGGGTACGGGTCGTACATACACGGTTGGCATGGGGGGTACGCTCCATGCATACGGGGTGGTGTATGGTCCGTACGTACACTGTTGGCATGGGGGGTATGCTCCATGCATACGCGGGTGAGGGTACGGGTCGTACATACACGGTTGGGGTGGGGGTACGCTCCATACACACGCGGGTGAGGGTACGGGTCGTACATACACGGTTGGGGTGGGGGTACGCTCCATGCATACGGGGTGGGGGTACGGACCGTACGTACACTGTTGGCATGGGGGTACGCTCCATGCATACGCGGGTGAGGGTATGGGTCGTACATACACGGTTGGGGTGGGGGTACGCTCCATACATACGCGGGTGAGGGTACGGGTCGTACATACACGGTGGGGGTACGCTCCATACATACGCAGGTGAGGGTACAGGTCGTACATACACGGGTGGGGGTACGATCCATGCATACGGGGTGGGGGTACGGTCCGTACGTAAACTGTTGGCATGGGGGGTACGCTCCATGCATACGCGGGTGAGGGTACGGGTCGTACATACACGGTTGGGGTGGGGGTACGCTCCATACATACGCGGGCGAGGGTCGTACATACACGGTGGGGGTATGCTCCATGCATACGCGGGTGAGGGTACGGGTCGTACATACACGGTTGGGGTGGGGGTACGCTCCATGCATACAGGGTGGGTGTACGGTCCGTACGTACACTGTTGGCATGGGGGGTACGCTCCATGCATACGGGGGTGGTGGTACGGTCCGTACATATCCGTAACCACGCTGTGGAATGCTTGTGCAGGCCGTACCCAGGCCTTTGCCACGTGGGTACAGCCGTCCCGCCATTGTTGGGGTGACGTAGGTGTGGGCGTGGTACGACTCGTACCCACGCTCTTAAGGCTTGGGTACAGGACGTACCTGTATTGTTGTGTCACCGGTTCGCGTCGTCAACCACTTCCGTTGTGGCGGACGCTGACTTTGCTGGACACGCCCCCACCCCCTCGTAGTGACCAGGGCCCGGGGGTCAGGTATGTCCAGGGCATGTGTGCTGTGTGACTTGGGTGGGGGGTTTGTGGCCTGCCCCTGCTCCTGCCCCCCCCCTTTCCCCCCTCCCTTTGTTGTTCTGACCTTCTGCGGCGTCTGCGTTGTAACCTGTAGAGGAGGTCGACTGCTATGAGGGCTGGGATGACACGTAGGTTCGGGTCCATGACTGTCCGTCGCGTGCAGGTACTCCTTGTTCGCGTCGTCCTGATTTCCCGGCAGTTTTTGGCTGCCGGAAAATATTCTCCATGCGGGATGACGTCGGTGCGAATCGTACTTCCTGGTTCGTGAATGGCAGGCTGCGTGCGTCCCGACGTCACGTCGGCGCTTTCCCGGATCACATTTGTATGTATATTTTCGTCGGTCGGTGTTTTGTACGATTCGTACGGAAATAGTATTTCCGTGCGAATCGTACTTCCATGTTTGTATATTGTTACGACCGGGTACGCGTCGGACGGAGAATATGCTCCGTCCGACGGTTCGTACCCGGTTTTTACAGGATCGTAATCGGCACCCTAATGTTATAGGGTTTGAACCACAGTTGATGTTGATTATACCTTCATAGACCCAGTCTTGTGTAGATGTAATAGAGACATGCCAGTGTATTAAAGCTTGGATATTGTAGCAGAGTGGCCTCTGCATGAAGAACTCAGTACAGGGTGAAGGCTGTTCAGAGCAGTGGTTTGGCTATGTAATGGGGTTAGGTGTGGTGAGGGCCTGGCCTCTATGAAGAGCTCAAGCCAGACAAATGCTGGTCACAGTATGGGCTTTACCAAGCAATGGAGCTTGGATGAGGTGTAGGACTGGTTTCTGTTTAAATAGCTCTATACAAGGTGAAGCTTGTCCATGATAGGGGCTTGGACAGGCATTGAGCCATGGATGTGGTGAAGGACCAACCTTTGCGTAAACAGCACTGTACAGGACAAAGGCTGTCCATATGAGGCGCTTGCCCATGAAATGGGCTTGGATGTGGTGAGATTCGCCACGGCGAGAGGAGCTACATACAGGGCAAGAAGTAGGGGTTTGGCCACCTAATTTAGCTTGAGTGTGGTGATGGACTGGCCGCTGCATGAAGACTTCTGTACGGGGCAAAGGCTGGTATATAGTAGGTGCTTTACCAAGCAAAGAGGCTTGGATGGTGAAGGACTGGCATCTGCCCACATAATCGGGCTGGAGTGTGTTGACGGACTGGCCTCTCTGTAAAGAGCTCTGTACAGGGCGAAGCCTGCGCACAGTATAGGTATTGTCACAAAATAAGGCTTAGGTGTGGTGAAGGACTGTCTTCTGTGTGAAGAGCGGTGTATAGGCAAAGGCAGTCCATAGTAGGGGTGTGCCCAAGGAATGGGCTAGGGTGTGGTGAGGGACTGGGCTATACATGAAGAACTCTGTAGAAGGCAAAGGATGTTTGTAGGAGATTTACTAAGTAATGCTGCTTAGATGTGGTGAAGGTCTGGCCTGAGCGTGAATTGCTCTGTACAAGGCGAAGCCTGCCCATAGTATGGCTTGGCCACGTAATGAGGTATGCCTGTGGTGAAGGACTGACCTTTGCATAAAGATCTCCATAAAGGGAAAAGGATCTCATAATAAGGGCTTAGCCACCTAAGGCAGCTTAGGTGTGATGAGTGACTTGCCTCTGGGTGAACAGCTTGGCGCAGGACAAAGGCTGTGCATAGTAGGAGCTTGCCCATGTAAGAGCGCTCGCCCATGTAAAAGCGCTCAAGTGTGGCGATTGGAGTGTCCTCTCCATAAAGAGCTATGTACAGGACAAATGCTTTGTTTAGGAGGTGCCTGGCCAAGAAAGGAGGATTTTGGTGCACCGAAGGACTGGCCTCTCCTTGAAGAGCTCTGCACAGATCAAAGTCTGTCAGTAGTAGGGGCTCGCCCACAAAATGAGGCTTGGGTGTGGTGAGGGACACATCCCTGCAAGAGGCGATCTTTACAGTGCAAACACTGCACATACTAGGTGTTTGGCCATGCAATGGGGCTTGGATTAAGGTGACTTAATGCCTCTGCATGAATAACTCTCTACAGTAAAAAAATATAAAAGTGATGGATGGAATGTTTGAATTAATCTCAGCCACTGGTAATTACTTGGGGGCCGCATTCCAAATCATCGCTATTTTTCATACCATGCTACCTCAGTTTCCACCCAGCCACATGCAAATCAATTTTGACCCTGGCATCAACTAATTATGGTAAATATACTGTATTACAATCATCACACTACTTTGAAATATTTGGGATCAGTTATTTTCTTGAGGTTACAGGCAAAGGTACTAATGAAGCGCACTGCAGCCCATTGCGTGGCCAAGTGTCTTCTATATACAGTCATTGTTCTGTACAGACTCTCACGGATAGCCAAGACCTGCACTGCACACTACACACACAGTCTTCTGGACAGTGACTTATGAAGATGTAATCTCTTCTTTATAACCAAGTATAATGAACAATCTAAATGCTTGTGTACAAGTATCTCTTCCAAAGACTGTTACTGATGCTATTGAATTTGAGGGTGCTCAATTTTAAACCATCAGTTTCTTTAAGTGAAGTATAACCGAAGTAGAACTGTTAATGGACAAAGTTACTTAGTGATCTGAAGCACTCAGGAACACTGGGTTAAAAGAGCACTGAAGCATCACTATCTACTCAATAGACTGTGGTATGCAATAAAACCTTTATAGGTTTCTTTATGAAGAATTTAATCCCCGCAAGTAAAAATTAATTAAATGGTCATAACATTGCATTTTTCTATTCTTTATTCCAGAGATGATCTACAAGTAAAATCAATGACAAGAGGAAATAGAGGAGGCGCGGCTTGCCATCATGGCTGCGTAGACGTGCTCTGAAAGAGCTCTGCGCGGCGGCCCGATTTAGGCAAGAATCCAGACACATCCTGATTCCTGCTGGTATAGGAATGGTCTCCTGGGACCCGCGAGACCTCCAGCTGCCACACGAGCGACTGACAGCGTGGGGACCCCGCAAACATAAAAACGGAGCTCCGGGTCCTGAAGGGGGGCCGGAGCAATCTTGGCATCGGTGGTGCGGCTGGGATGTGACACTGGCCTTGGAGGAGGTCGGACTACCGCAACACGAGTGACTGACAGTGTGGGACCCCGCAACTACTGAAACGGAGCCCGGTCCTGTGGAGGGGCCAGTGCCATCTTGGTGAGGGAAGAGCGGCCAGACTGCGACGATGGGCCTGGGGCAAGTCGGACCCTGCCAGGGTGGCGCAGCTGATCTCCGATCCCAAGGAGGTCAGATCTTGACCAGATATATGATGGAGGGGGAGCAGGACTGAAGATTGCAGGGCAGTGCGACATTCGACCTGCGGCGCGGTGAGGCCCAGAGGGGTGAGAGCTGCTGAGGAGGGCTAGAGGGGAAAAGGCCATCCCTGCCCGGAAAGCAAAGCACCCGGCGCCGGTGGAGCTGTAGGCGTTGCGGGGCACTGGTAGGTGGAAGCCCCCTCCCCTGCCTATTGGAGGGGGCTTACCGCATCGGGGTCTGTCCGGGGTTGAGGGACAGCTGAGGAACGGCTGTATTGCAGGCGTGACCTGTGGCGGATTTGTCTGGGCCCAAACGCGACACTGTCCAGCTGGTGGCGGTGCCTCGAGGGGAGACTGGCCGATGTGGAGCGGGGCAGCATCCTAGGACCGCCAGACGACTGAGGTGAAGCAGGGGGGGGGGGGGGGGGGGTGGGGGGGGGGGTGTCTGGAATGGGGACCCCCCCGGAAGCCTAGTCAGGGAGGCCGCACGCAGGCCGGTCCGACCTTTCTGACTGGGAGAAGGAGGCATCCCTTGGTGAGAGAAGTACCATCAACTGGGGGTCCGTGGGAGAACAGAGAAACTGAGGAGGTGGGCCTGGGCCAATACGGAGGACCTATTCACACGAGAGCCCCGGGGTGGGCAACCAGTGGTGAACAGAGCTGGTATTGTGCTGAGGCACCGAGATTAGGTGCCCGGGTGCGCTTCCTTTTGGGATCTTGAGGTGCTGATCCCCTTGCGGTGGTCCTGGAGGGGAGATACTGGTGAAGAATTGTGGGGATAGAAACTAGGTCTGTGCACGGAGGAGCAGACCGCTGGTGGGGTTGAAGATACCAGGTAGACACACCAGAGGGGTTTCCCTGACTGGTATGGTCCCACAGGATATTTTACAACATTGCTGACCGGTAACCAAGGGGAAGGACTAAGTGACGTAGGCACAATCTAATAAAATATCAAACTAAGTGCAGCCCATATTACATGGCCCAGATCCTGGAGAAGAGGACCCTGCGCCGGGGATGGGGTCATCAGAGGGAACGGATGGGGACGGACCAATGCTAAAGGATGTCATCCAAGCCATTCAGTCGACCACAGATGATATGGTTCAGAAGATTGACACTGCGGACATGGATGTTAATTTATTGAGGTGTGACCTCCGGAAAGTTTCGGACAGAGTGACTGTCACAGAGAAAGACATGGAGGTCTTAAAGGAGGAAGTTAAAACCCTTAGTGCCATGGTGGTAGAACTGAAGTGACAAGTGATAAAGTTGGATTAAAAGGCAGAGGACACAGAATGAATGTCAAGGACAGGGAACCTGAGATTTTTTGGGTTCCCTCAGAAAGCGGAGGGCCCCTCAGTGACACTGTTCCTAGAGGACTGGATAGTTCATGAAAGGGCTCCAGAGCGGTTGTCAAAGTTTTGCATAATCAAATGAGCGTATAGAGCACTGGTGGCCCCCCTTAGACCTGGAGCACCTCCCCGGGCTATCATTGCAAAATTATTTAATTTGTGGGACAGGGATCTTCTTCTCCAGCTTCCTCATAGTGGACGCTCTTCTTCTTTAATGTCAATCCGTATCGGTGTACCCCGATTACACTCAAAGTTCAGGAACAAAGAAAGGCCTTTACTGCAGTCAAACGGAGGCTGAGAGACCTGAACTTAAAATACAGCCTTATGTTCCCGGCAAAATTACGAGTGGAACGTGAGGGCTGGGTCTTGTTTTTCTTCTTGGCCGAGTAGGTGAGGGACTGGCTACAAACCAGGGCCCCAGAGGTAAGACGACTGGTGCCCTCTATGGTCTCCACTGAGACAGCATCTGCAAAATCATCCGAAGGGCCGCAGACAATCTACATGACCGGTACAGTGCAAGAGGATGACAAGACTGGGCCGCATCACTGTCCTCTAGGACGTCACGTTACAAGCTTCAGATTCGGAGATCATGCCAGACTCGATGGAAACCACGCCAGACATTGTAGTCTGAACCAGAAACCAAGGTTGCGGCCAAGAAGGAGCTCTGCACGCTGAACTATAAACTTGGAACAGTACAGATAAGTCCGTTATGTATGTGTATCGTGAAGGGGTCCCCGAGAGACTGGTTCGAGGATTTACTATTGGGGTTCCTAGGAGACTCGTAACTTAAGGCCACATTGGTGGCTTGCTTGACCTCTTTAGTTCTTCTATCCTTCTTACACTCAGTCCAATGTACAGGTTGGGGGCCATGTTGGTTATTTACACTGCAAGCATGGGCAGCCGCTGGAGTAGCGATGCCCCTCTCCAGAGTCCAGGCCCATTGAGGAAGCTTTAGAGCAATCTCATGCCCGGCGTAGCCAGTTGTCTCGCAGTGTCCAATAGCCGTTACCACCTGTATCTCAGACAAGGTGGAACTGGGCATCGGCCCTGGGACTGTTAAGCTGTTGAAGTGCTTACAGGGAGGGGGGAAGGTATGGGGCGGAGTGTATTGTTTCTTCTATGGATCACAGGATGCACATCGGAATTCATACTGCTGTACATGGGGGGGGGGGGGGGGTCATGCAGGATTACCCATGCCATACGGTCTACAGAGCCAACAGGACGGACGTACCAGAGGAGGGGGAGCACTCTTTGGACACTTACTACCACATCATTATGACAGTACAAAAGCTGAAGGTTCTTAATTGGAATGTTCAAGGGTTGGCCGGTCTTGACAAATGTCGCAGAATACACGCCTTCCTAAAGTGATACAGTATAGCAATTGTGGGGCTCCAAGAAACACATATGGGGGAACACAATAGCGAGCTTACGGAAAAGGTGGCAGGTTCAGATGTATGCCACCTCGTACTCTGGTTTTGCACAGCGGTTCTGGTGTGGGTGGAGCCAGGGGTCCCATTCGAACACATCCAACATGTCCTGGACCAAGAAGGGCGGTACATCTTTTTGTTTGGAAGGTGGGAAGGGAGATACATTTTGTATTGTAAATGTATATGCGCCCAACTCGGACAGGCCGACTTTTTACCAGCTGTCTTGAAGGCTGCAACACCGTATATAGATTCAGAGACTCTTCACTTTGGAGACTTTAACTGCATCTTTGACGGGGAATTGGATAGAGAGAACACCAAACCCAGCAGGACTAGATCCCTTGAAGGCATCCTTCAGGGCATGCAGATACGAGATGAGTGGAGGGCACGCAACCCCACAAAAAGACTTTTCTTGTTTCACTCCCGCAGCTGATACCTTCTCCCGAAATGACCACTGCTGCCTCTCAGATGGCCTTTCTGGCACAATGGAAGGCATTTCCTATTTACCACGATATTTGCCTGACCACGCACTATTGCTACTGACCTTGACTAGAGGGCCATCCCACTATGGCAACTTTGGGCTGAGGAACTTACGGACCCTCCATATGCACAGACTGTGGTGGAGGCCTTGCAACACTATTTTGGGGAGAACTGGAGAGCGACAGCCAATAGATCCACAGAATGGGAGGCCATTAAGGTCATCATTGGGGGGGGGGGGGGGGGGGGGGGTTGCAGGAGGACCGCGTATGGGGTCCAACATCAGCTGAGTGCCAACATCGACTCCTAAGAAAAAGGACTAAAGACCCTGAATGACACTCTGCACAGGGTTCCGGCCGATATGGACTAGTGGAGTCACTAGCGGCATGGTCCCAATTAGAGAAACCCAGATATACCACTTATAGGCAGAGACTACATATGGAAGGGGATAGATCAGGAGCGCTCTTAGCCGATTACTTCGGTGGAGGCGGAACACACACCCATGTTGCAGCTCCGCAATAGTATAGGGAATGTAGGGCACTCCCGGTCAAAACACCACACATAATTTGCACCAGACTTGCGGGAGGAGGGCTGGGCTCTGTATCCTGGATATCCAGCAGGAGATCGACTGTTGAATGGGACTACATGTGGATGGTGTTGGGTGGGATGGGGTTATGGGAAAAGTATACAGGGTGGCTGAAACTGCTCTACCTAGACCAATGGCTCGGGTCTGCGTCCGGAATCCGGTGTCTGATAGCTTCGAGCTCCAGAGGGGTACCTGACAGGGTTGCCCCCTGTCGCCACTTCTATTCGCCCTCGCGATGGAGCCCCTGGCAATCACCCTTAGAAATAAGATGGGAGCGATGGGGGATTCCGTTGGGAATTGCTACCCACGTGGTGTTAATGTACGCTGATAATACAATGGTGGACCTTCGCCTGTCTGAAGAGGCAGTACCTGTGCTCCTTCAGGAGATGACCGGCTTTAGGGAAATATCGGGACTGTGCCTTAACCCAGAGAAATCTAAGCTCTTCCCCATGAGAACCCTGGTGGACACAGAGGAGGGCGTGTTACCCCTGGTGGGAATGCGATGGGTCAGGTAAGAAGTATGTTACCTTGGGATCAGGCTAGTACATACACAGGCTGCCTATCTGAAGCACAATATGGGGAGGTGCGTGGAGGGCATCTGCAAATCGATTGAGTTCTGGTGAGACTTACCATTGTCTCTAATGGGCCGGGTTGCCCTGATAAAAATGGTGATCCATCCGCACTGTTTGTATGTCATGCAGACTCCTGGTGGCCCCCCGCCCTGGGAGCCACCCCCAAGCCAACGAACCACGCACGCAACCTAGGCTTCATCCTGGACTCCTCCCTCTCGATGACCAGACAAGTCAACGCCGTCTCGTCTTCATGCTTCAAAAGATCTTCCGGTGGATCCCCACCAAGACCAGGAAGACGGTCACCCAGGCCCTCGTCACCAGTCGGCTGGACTACGGGAACGCCCTCTACGCCAGCACCACCGCCAAACTCCAGAAGAAACTCCAACGGATCCAGAATGCCTCAGCACGACTCATCCTGGACATCCCCCGACACAGCCACATCTCCGGACACGAGAGACCTGCACTGGCTCCCCGTCAACAAAAGAATCACGTTCCGACTCCTCACCCACAAGGCCCTCCACGACCTGGGCCCCAAGTTCCTCAACAGCCGCCTGACCTTCCACAAGCCCACCCGCCAGCTCTGCCAGCCTCGCTCTCGCCACCGTCCCCCGCATCCGCAGAGCCACCGCCGGAGGAAGATCCTTCTCCTACCTGGCAGCCAAGACATGGAACTCCCTCCCCATCCACCTTCGGACAACGCAAGACCATCTCGCCTTCAGGAAGCAACTCAAGACCTGGCTGTTCGAGCAGTAGCGTTCCCCCCCCCCCCCCCCAGCGCCTTGAGACCCTCCGGGTGAGCAGTGCGCTATACAAATGCCTAGGATTGATTGA
The DNA here is from genome assembly GCF_964204655.1 of Triturus cristatus. Lineage (NCBI taxonomy): Eukaryota > Metazoa > Chordata > Amphibia > Caudata > Salamandridae > Triturus > Triturus cristatus. The sequence continues at coordinate 389,091,365 of NC_140592.1, forward strand.
TTGATTGAATTCTCTCAATCGTATACCTCTGGCGTATTTCCGCCAGCTAGACCACCTACTGGTGGACCTGCTGTGGGGATCCAAAAGGAAAAGGGTGAAATTAGAAACACTACAGAGGACATGGGAACAGGGGGGGATTGGAGGTTCCTTGGCTGGGCCTCTATTATATGGCGACACAGCTTCAACATGCAATACACTAGCTGGACGAGAATAACAATTGGGAGAGGCGGTTACTGGATGGCTCCCACCGGGGGACTCCCTTCCCTGACCTTCTTAAGCTGGGATCAAGGGTGGCCAAACGACTCCCGTACATGGTTAGGCATGTGGCTGCATCCTGGGAAGATGCAATTAAAACCGTGGTGAAACAGGCCCCTATGCCCCGCTGTTGGCAGTGATAACATTGAAATTTATAACTCACACCATGTCCATTACCAAATGGACGGAGGGAGGCTGCCGCATGATGGGGGGGGATTTATACTCTGTTCAGCAGTTCCTCACTAGGGAGGAGGCGGAATCAGTGTTTGAGTTGGGCAGGGGGCAGTACCTCCAATTCGCGAAAATCTCGGCAGTGGCTCACAAGCTGTGGCCAGTGTTCCCACAGGAGCCGCCCAGATCTGCTACTCTACAGGCTTTCTTGACATTGACAGGGGGCGTACGCTAGTTTCCCACATCTATAGAGCACTAAGGGAGGACATAACTATGGATCCCCTCTCAGTCCAAGCTAAATGGGACGCGATGGCAGAGGAACCTTTAACAGACTCGGAATGGAAAAGAGGGGGTCAAGCAAATTAGCTCCTAAGCCAGAGTTAAACTTACCCAATTCAACATTGTCCATCAAACCTACCCAACTCCACGAGTACTACACAAAATATACCGGGACCGCCCTGCCAACTGTCCCAATTGTGGTTATACAGATTTCTTACATATGAGCTGGGACTGTCCAGAATTGAAGCTATTTGGGGCGGGGGGGGGGGAGGGGGCGGTGCTACACCGCTTGCGGAAAGTTACTGGATGGATACTGACTTACTCCATCAAGGAGGTACTTCTCCCTAGACCCAAAGGGAGAAAGCTTATGAGGAAATTTCTCTAGCTTGGGCTGGCCAAGCAGAGAATTGCAACCAGGTGATGAGCTCGATGCCCACCCCCCTCACAGTGGAGAGCTGGGCCAAAGACTTACGGGACTGGGCAACAGCAGGGCTAATCCGCATGAGGCGAGTTCGGAGGGATGAAAAGTTGGAAGACGATGCGAGGTCCTGGTATACCAGGAGCACAGAGGTCCCCATGGGAGGGGTTCTCGCCTCACAGGAGATGGAGGGGACTCAAGCTGACCACGCCGGCTCAGGGATGGTAGTACCGTCTAGGGGCACCCATAGTCCGAGAATGTAGTAGAAAAAAAAAAAAAAGAGGAAATAGATGTACAAATCATGGTTATGTGCTTTTTCTATATGTGCGCAACTTTATAAAATAAAGTGTACAGAAAACAAAAATCAAGAGGGACAGTATGATAATTATATCAAAATCTATACTCTGCCTGCCCTTTTATTGCTTTTGAAAATATATTCATAGTTCCTTATACTATGAAAAGTTTTTCACACTGTATAGAGATCTTCAAGAGGCTAGCCAGACACCAAGCCCTATTATGGATAAACTGTCACACAAACATACCCTCACACACATGCATAAAGGCACATTAAAATATAAACTCATTTAAACATGTGTAGACTGGCCCAACACAACAGTTTTCTTAAACTCCTACACTTGCACACTTACAGGCATACAGTTAATACATATACACACAGACACACATTGACAGTCATTAACCCCTATGTAAACTCACATAAGCACAGTAGTACACACTTTCACAATTGCTCATGTACAACTCAGGCACAGATGCTCACATGCAAAAACTGACATATGTAGGCTGAAAAACAGACACAGAACACACTATCACACTTATACACAAGTATCACTTCGATACAGATATCCTTACACATACTACTAACACAAGCACATTCTTACACACAACACTCATACATGCAGTCTGGCACAATCATACAAACATGCATAAACACACGTACACACATACTGACAGCCAACACATACACACATTTATGCACACCAACTCATAATTAGATCAACACAATTGAACATACAACTAAAACAAACATATGTTTACAGTGTATCATATACATATATGACAGAACATACATTTTGTCTTTATTAAACCAGAAAAAGTGGTCCTGAAAATTACTTTTTTCCCCTCAAAATCCTACTTGTGAAAACTGGCAAAAAACTGGTGAGTAGAAACTTTGAGATGAACTAAAGAACAAGCTACTTAACTTCGGTAACGCTTTTTCTGGTGGATACAGTATCTGGTTGTGGATTCCTCACCTTGTGAATATCCCCTGCGCCAGCAACATTCGGAAACTTTTGTAGCTCTCCACGCTGACGTCACAAAAGCACGGCTCTGCTCGCGGCTCCGCTGACGTCACTGGATCCATAAGAGGACCTCGTCGGCGTGATGACGTCAATACCGCCCTTTTTTCTGGGTCTTCGAGGCACACGGATGGACTGACAGCAATATATATACAGTATACACAGTACATAATACACAAAACAACACACACAGTGTGAGATAATACAGGAAGGCAAAAGAAATAACACGCTTCCTTTGACAGTAATAAATGAATTTTGAAACATCACTTTTGTAGGTATACAAGGGTGGACAACGGGGAGGCGGGTGGGTCAGTGAGGAATCCACCGGCAGATACTGTATCCACCAGAAAAAGCATTACCGAAGGTAAGTTACTTGTTCTTCTGATGGATAGATCTGCCAGTGGATTCCTCACCTTGTGAAAAGATTCCCACAGCAGTCCCACTCCTGGAGGAGGGTCTCCACCCTTCTATACCAGAAAGTCCTGAAGGACGGAACAAGCAAAGTGTCCGTCCCTCCTCACCTCGGAATCCAAGCAGTAATGCTTCGCGAAAGTGTGGAGGGAGGCCCAAGTTGCCGCTCTACAAATGTCCTCCACAGGAACACCTCTAGATAAGGCAGATGTAGAAGACTTTGCATTGGTAGAATGAGCCCTTACACCCTCTGGGGGTTCCTTACCGGCCAAAGAGTAACATATCTTGATGCACAAGATAATCCATCTGGAAAGGGTGAGCTTGTGCACCGCTCTGCCTTTCCTGCAGCCAACAAAGCCCACAAGGAGCTGGTCATCCACTCGAAAGTCTTTAGTCTTATCGAGGTAAAAGCTCACTGCCCTCTTAGGGTCCAAGCGGTGAAGTCGCTCCTCCTCCTTGGAAGGGTGAGGGGGGAGGATAGAAGGTAGGAAGGGTAATGGACTGCCCCAGATGGAAAGGAGTTACCACCTTAGGCAGAAAAGCAGCCCTGGTCCGGAGTACCATTCTTTCAGCATGAATGGACAAGAACGGGGGTTTTGCACTTAGAGCTTGAAGCTCACTTACCCTCCTTGCCAAGGTAATAGCAATGAGAAAAACAGTTTTGAAAGCCAACAGCCTCAAGGGACACTTGTGCAAGGGCTCGAAGGGAGAACCCATCAAGTGAGTTAAGACAAGATTTAAGTCCCATTGAGGCGCAATAAAAGGAGTAGGTGGAAACTTGTTGGTAAGGCCCTTAAGGAATCGTAATACAATAGGTGTCTTAAACAGGGACGGCTGATCCGCCAAGCAAAGGAATGCAGACAAAGCCGATAAATATATCTTTACAGTAGCTACAGCAAAGCCCTGCTGAGCAAGAGAAAGAGCAAACTGAAGGATGTTGGCTAGACCAGCCCTCACAGTGTCAATAGACTTCTCAGGACCAAAGAACAAATTTAGACCACCTATAGTAATAGATAGAATTGGTAGAATGACGTCTGGCAGACAATGTTACATCTACCACATCTGGCGGGAGAGAAAAATAATTCAGGTTGCCCCGTTCAATCTCCAGGCATGAAGGTGTAAGCTCTGGAGGTGGGGGTGTAGAACCTGCCCCTCCGACTGCGAGAGGTCTGCCCTGAGAGGTACACGGAGCGGAGGGCAGGAGGAAAGGTGGAGAAGATCTGTAGACTACACCCTTCTTGACCAATCCGGCGCAATCAATTTGACATTGGCCCGGTCTTGGCGAATCTTCCTCAGAACCCGAGGAATCAAGGGTATGGAGGAAACGCGTAAAGGAGATTGGAGTCCCATCTCAACTGAAACGAGTTCCCCCAACGCTCCCTGCATCGGATACTGGAGACAGCAGAATGAAGGGCAGCGAGGATTCTCGTGAGTGGCAAACCGGTCCACCCGAGGAGTTCCCCACGTCCGGAAGACGTGACGAACCACCTCCGGATGGAGCCGCCACTCGTGGTTGGCAGAGAACTGCCGACTTAGACTGTCTGCATGCACGTTCAGAACTCTGGCCAGATGATTTGCCATCAGACAAATCTGATGATGCTGAACCCAGGACCAGAGACGCAGAGCCTCTTTGCAGAGGCAATGCGACCCCACTCCTCCCTGCTTGTTGACATACCACATCGCGGTAGTGTTGTCCGTCAGAACTTGAACCGACTGACCATGAAGGGAAGGGAGGAAGGTCTTGAGTGCCAAATGTATCGCCCGCAATTACAAAAGGTTGATGTGAAGCAACCTTTCCTCTGGAGACCAAAGACACTTGACCTCCAGATCCCCCAGATGCGCACCCCACCCTAAAGTGGATGCATAAGTTATCACTGTGGCCACCGATGGAGGCAGATGGAAGGGCTTTCCTTGAGACAGATTGCCCTCCACGCTCCAAGACAGATCCGCTGCAGCTTCTCTGGAGATCCTCACAGACTCCCCGACATCTCCGTTGTGCTGATACCACAGCCTGCGGAAGCACCACTGGAGCGCCCTCATGTGCCAGCGTGCATGGCTGAACAACAGAATGCAGGAAGCAAACAGACCGAGCAGACGAAAGACCTTCAGGACTGGAACGACCACTCCATTGTAAAACAAGGGAATCATTTCCTGTATGTGGAGAATCCTTTGAGGGGGAGGGAAGGCTCAACACACAGTAGTGTCCAGTACCGCCCCTATGAACAGGTTGTGCTGAGAGGGCACCAGGTGAGATTTGGGCACGTTTATCGAGAAACCCAATTTGTACAACAGCTGGGTTGTAACCTGCAGATGATGAAGCACCTTCTCTGGTGACTCCGCTTTGATCAGCTAGTCGTCCAGATAGGGGAAAACTGGAATCCCTGCTCTTCTGAGATGGGCTGCCACCACATTGGTGAAGACTCGAGGTGCAGTAGTAAGACCAAAACGGAAGGACCGCAAGCTGATAATGTTGAGACCCTACCGTAAAACGGAGATACTTCCTGTGTGACTTCAGGATGGAGATGAGGAAATACGCATCCTGCAAGTCGATCGACACCATCCAGTCCTCCTGTTGCAGCGCTTGAAGAATCTGCGCAAGGGTGAGCATCTTGAACTTCTCCTGCTTCAGAAAAAGGTTCAAGATCCTGAGGTCCAGGATTGGACGTAGCCTGCCATCCTTCTTTGGAATCAGGAAATACCGGGAGTAGCATCCCTGACCCCTCTCCTGCTCTGGAACCACCTCTACAACGTAATGACTTCCTCCTGCAGGAGAAGAAGGTGGTCCTCCGAGCAAGCACCTTGGCAAGGAGGGTAATTCGGAGGAAATTCCCGAAAGGGAAGAGCGTACTCATTTTCTACGAGATTTAGAACCCAAAGGTCTGAAGTGACCGATTCCCAATCTTGTAGAAAATGGGTAAGCTGGCCCCCCCACAGGACCAACATGATACAGAATGGTGTATCTAGGGATGCTTTGCAGTGGTGGGAGGGAGGAAGAGGAGAGCTACCGACCTATAGCACGACCTCTGATCCTGCCCCTATAGCTCGTATACAGGGTGTTCTGTTGCTGCTGCCTGTAAGTCCGAAAGGACGACCTCCCAAAGCCTTTGTATCTCCTAAAAGAACCCCTAGGCTGTGTCTGCAGACCCAGAGATTTGGCCGTGGTTTTGCTTTCCTTAAATCTGTCGCATCAGCCTTTTACCAAAAGCCCAGAACTGTCAAAAGGCAGGTCCAGAAGCGTTGCCTGCACATCAGTGGAGAACTCAGATGATTTCAGCCACGCACTCCTCCTTGTGGCGACCGAGGAGCCCATAATTCTGGCGACAGAGTCCGCAGTGTCCAGGCCAATCAGGATAACCTGACGCGCAGCCGCCTGAGTGTCTGACAGCACCTCATTAAAGTTCTGCCTGTCCTCCTCAGATAACTTCGGAGCCAGCTGTTTAGCAGAATCCATGAGAGCGTGGATATAACGGCCCAAGAGACAGGTGCCATTTGTTGACTTTAAGGCCATACTAGCAGAGGAGAAAACTTTCTTGGCCGATTGGTCGAGTTATTTAGCGTCCCTGTCACTAGGGACCTGTGTTAAGGCACCGGAAGACCTCTTAGAGCAAGCAGCCTGAACCACCAGACTTTCCGGAGAAGGATGGGAAGTAAGAAAGTCTGGATCACCTGGAGCCGTCCTGTACCTTCTAGCCAGTTTTAGAAACCGAAGGAGCTGAAAAGGGCTTTCGCCATACCTCCATGACTTGTTCAGTGATGGCCTCATTAAATGGTAGTAAAGGCTCTGTCACGGTGGAGGGAGAATGTAAAACCTCAGTGAGGATGTTAGGTTTGAATTCAGCAGTTGGCAGCTGTAGAACCAAAAGCTCCGCTGCTTTTCTAATGACTGTGTGGTAAGGAGCCACATCTTTAGAGGGAGTATCGGCTGGAGGAGTAATCTCCCACTCTGGTGACAAATCCAGGCCACTAGTTTCCTTCAATTCTTCAAACAAGTCATCAGACTCCATGAGCTCACCCTCTTCCATCTCTTCAACCTGGTACCTTTGCTCCTCCAGGACTCTGAGCTTCTCGCCTGGACCTAGTCCTCAGGACCGGCATCGGCAGTGCCGCAACCGACTCAGACGGCGCCGAACACAGATCCGGAGGAGCAGCCGGAGTCGAACGAGGTGGAGATGGAGCCGGAGAAGATGGAAGCGGCGTCGATGTCCTCGGCGCCGAGAAATGCCAAGACGGCGTCGCTGGGAAAAAAGGCATAAATGGAGCCTGAGCGTAGGCTTGAGGAACCCCCAGATTAAAAGCCATTGGACCCGAAGGTGCTCCAGAGGGGTACATCGCTCTCGTGAAGACGCCATACATTGCATTCAAATAATGCGATGGGTCTTGTCCCGGGCCTGGAAAGGGGGGGAATAGGGCTCAGATTGAGGCATAACTGGACTCGGGCCAATCGGCGCCGACGGTGGACCCAGCGGAGTGGAAGACTCATCAGGAGCCGGAGTTTCTTCAACTGGAGCCGGAGAATGTGTCCGCGTCGGAGATGGAGCCGGAGAGTGCTCCAGTGAAGCCGCTGGCGAGGTGAGGCAAACAGGAGAAGCAGGATTTGAGACAGGAGAGGGAGAAACATAGTCCTTACGACGTAGAGTAGGCGAAGTTGATCTTTGAGCCGCTTCCTTATCCGAACAGTGTCGAGAACCATGCCTCCTCTTCTTTATATGCTTCTTGGACTTAGAAGCATGTCCCGACGTCGACGCCGACCTCTATCTGGAGCGCCTTCAACCTCTTCTCTTTTTTCATCCTTGCTATAAACAACTTGGCTTCTCTTTCTTTTAAGGCCTTAGTACTCCTCTTTAGGCAGCAAGAGCATACCTAGACGTCGTGATCCGACGAGAGGCACCAAACAGTCCTCGTGCGGATCCGTGATGGACATGTGCTTACCGCACTATCTACATGGCTTGAATCCGGACTTTTTTTTGTCAACATCTTTAAACAAGAAGAAAGAGAAACACCAGCAGAAACATAAAGTAACTAGCCAAAGCTACGGAGAGTCCCAGAAAACAGTTAGCGCCGACGGCACGGAAAAAAGGGAACGGACGTCATCACGCCGATGAGGTCCTCTTATGGATGCAGTGACGTCAGATGAGCTGCGAGCGGAGCAGTGCTTCTGTGACGTCGTCCTCATCGGCGTGGAGAGCTACAAAAGATTTCGAATGTTGCTGGCGCAGGGGATATTTACAAGGTGAGGAATCCACTGGCAGATGTATCCATCAGAAATATAAAACAAAAATTTAAGTTTTGAACATGTGGACCCTTTCCAGTGTGTTGATGTTTCCTGAGCATTGCGTTGCAATTCGGCCCTGAAAATTTTGTGCTGATTAATTGCTCGTAGGTAGTGCCACATCTCCATTGTCCCATGGGTGTACTTGATGGGTGTCCCCCATGAAAAAATGTTGTTGCTTACATAAACATGCTTTGATTACACTTTTGTAACCTGGTAGCAGATTTGAAAAATTGCCACACCAGGGACTCTTTACCTGTAGGAAGAGTATCCTTTTCTCTGTCCTTTCTCTCCTCTCTAGCACCTCCTGATAACATTTCCCAATTATGAATTGGAAAATATAAGCAAATAAAAGACCCGCAACAGTAAAGGACAGAATAAAAATTACTTTCTGCATTGAACTGAACCACAGGTATGACAAAAGCTGTGGGGTCTTCCTGTAAATATATATTGACAGTCATTCCAACCAAACACAATGCAATGCGGATTCATGAGAGACACCCGCGGACAGCTTGCAGGGGTGCAAATTAGTACTACAGTTTGAATATTAGTAAAGAAAAGGGCAGAAAAAGTGTCTTGGTCGGATAACCTTTGAACTGATAGTGCAATTTAAAGCAGTTATATGAATTTCAAGAAAATAAAAGTTAAAAAAAACAAAAAACAAAAAAAAAAAAAAAGATCTTGCGAGTGTCCCTTGAGAGTTGAAACCACAAGTACAGCTCGCTCTCTGATCCCACAGAAGCCTGTCATTGGCTGTAAATGCTTGCGGGTCTCTCATGAAAGTACAGCGAGATCGGCGAAGTTCAGAAGCAATCAATTATTAACAAAACACACTTCAATTATCATAAGCCCATTGCTTTATAAAAGGTCAATCAAAGTTAAGCAGAAAACACTATTTCATAAAAAACTAAACGCTTACTAATTTTGCTTTTTTTTCCTCCTGCAAGTCACCTGTGAGAGTCTTGCGAGAGATGCTACCTACAACATACTGCCTTGGTGTTTGTATAATCTCCTACGAGGTTCCAGTGGGAGTTAATCAAATTAAAATAAATTAACTAATAGCTTCCGTAAAAAACAAATTTAAAAGACGACCACTACTTTGCCAAATCCTACTATGGAAACAGAGTGACCAGTGCAGAGGTCTTCGCACAGAGGCTACTCCCTGATCTAAACCTACTATGCAAAGAGTTCACCCACTGTAGTGGTGCTTATAGAGGGAACTTACTCACCAAACACTAGCAGAAAAAGCTTTCACCCAGTGCACTAGTCTTCATGGAGAGCAGTTTCTCTACACACTGAAGCTTTTTTACAATGTAATATTATCTTACTTTGTTACAAAAAGCATAACAGTTTAATGTTCTAGTTAGGTGTGTAGGTGTGCGAATAAGATGGTACTTTATGTTAGAAGAATCTTAGAAATTCACCCCCCTGACAGAAAAAGGTTAAAGTGATGTGTTGGCTGGGAAAATGATGGGAAGGTTATACTTTACTTTTTTTCTTTTTACTCAGAATTTCAGTGAAAAAAACTAAAGGGTACTGTGAAGTTATGGGTATGTAAACATTTTAGGTGAAAGGTCAGGCAAAATCTAACATTTGAAGCAAAGAAATCATTCATGTTTAGTTATCAGAGTTAACTAGAACGTATGCCCCTGCCATGCACAGCTTATGACCTTACATCCTCGTGACCTGTTCAAGTATTTCACTATTAACATACGAGCGTCTGCTGGGCCATATATTCCATAAATCAGTACAGAAATGCAGATATGAAAGTACTAAACTGCATTGATTTATATACAGAATATATTACCATTCACACAATCCCCCATTAGGTGAACCAAGCTGCTCTTATGCACAACCTTGGTGCTATACTGAACAAATTTATGAATAGGCAACCTTATGTGGGCAATCAACCACACTAAGATGAGTAAGCACCTGCTTCAGGTAGTATTCACAATGTGCACAACTCTTAGCGTTAATCTCCTTCCAGACACTGAAGCCTCATCAGGTGACCAAGCCCCTACTATGCAGACCTTCCCCCCTGTATGAAAATTAGAGGTCGGCTATCTGTGAGAGTTAAGTAATAAACCACACATGGATAGAAAAGTAGCTAACGGTGTTAAAGGATTTTGCACACTGTAAACAGAGAGCTCACTCACTCTAAACACCCAAGGCCTCTTAGGTGGTGATGGCCTCATTACCCACATCCTTCACCTTCTACTAAACCCTTTAAAAATAGCAAACCTTCTGTGGGCAATCAGGCATACATGAGTTGTCAAGTACCTGGTGTGTACTGTGTTAAGTCCTACACAGAAATGTTCATGCAAAGACCACTCCCTCAAGACATTCAAGGCCCCGATACAAGAGTAAGCATCTACAATATACAAACTTCTCCCTGTTGGAAAGATTTTACAAACAAACGTCTTGCAGGCAATCTATTAGACACAAGTCACTAAATGTCACTTGAACACATTGTTAGTCCTGTACATAACTTCATGAAGAGGTCACTCCCTCAAAACACCCAAGACCCATTAGGAGGGCAAGCATGTTGGAAAAGCTCATACTAATTAGCAGTAAAGACACTAAAGAAAATTAAGTGTAAATGTACCTTGATGTATACCTGCCACTCTAATAGTTTGTTAAACACTTATCAAATTAATTTATTGTCATCTGGGATGCCATCAATTATGCCATTTGAGAGGTCAGTGATGTCACTGAAGAGGCCATGAGTGATGCAATGGGAGGTCATAAGCAGTGCATGGTGGGGGCACAAGTTATAATGTGCTCTGATAACTATAGCTGGTAAAACATAGTTTTTTTAAAAATGTTATGTTTTAACTGACATTTTCCCCTAAATATAACACCACTTTAAACTTTTTATTCCGTGAATTTGAGGTTTTAACCCAATGTATAACCTTCCCATCATACCCAACGGTAATGTCACTTTAATCATGGTTTCTTTCAGTGAAGATAAAATCGATACATAAATAAAAGGCCTTTGGGTCATCCCTCTGTCAGTCCATTTGGTATCATTAACACTTCTATTGTCCCATGCAATATGGTCTCCTGAATGGAAGTGTTCAGTCCACATCAGTGACTGACTCTTGCTCTGTGAAAGTTGCTATTTTATGATCCCATGTGCACATCAACATGAAAATGAGTGCATTTCAGTGCCAGGGACGGTTTGACAGTCTATTAGTTTCCATTTATTTTTTATCCCCCCCCCTCTTCCATTCAGATTACTTTTTCTTAAAAGGATGCTACAGCCCCTGGCAATGTTAATGGTCCCCTTGCTTGTAGCCCATTTCATCTGCAGTGTGCCGCTTGCTACATTGACACTTCCACTAAACCAGCCAATCATTACAGAAAGCTGTTGTACGTACAGTCTCATTTTTTTACCATTCCAAGATGTCCAACACAGTGGAAGCCATGCTGGTACTATAAAATAACATACTATGTACTATACCATTACAAGACCGAAATCCACTCCAATGTTTAGCACAGTCGTTGTGTGTTGTAAATAGCAAGTTTTCTTTTTTCTACTTATATTTATTGTGCATATGCTGTGCCGTTTGTGTTCGTGGTTATGTCAGAGGGCTAATGCAAGAATGAGTCAGTGGCTGGATAAATGGGTGCAAGAGTGCAAAGAGGAGTGATTGGAAAATGATTTACTCAGTGCCTCAACCAATCAATAACAAAATACACTTTCATTCACTTCATCAATCTTTTGCCTGATGAATGTTGATCGATAAAAAGCCAATTCAGCTCGGGGCAAAATTTGCACTGCAGTCACTTGATAACATTTCTATTGGGGAAGTCTCTCCAGCTGATACATGGTGATTGGCACAATGATAGCTTTGATTCTAATGCAAAACAAGAGTTGGGCTGAATTAGAAAACTGACCACACACTCCCCCCCCCCCCCGCCAAATATTGACCTGCAGCAGGAGTCGAATAAATTCGTTTTGCGAAAGCCCAACCCAGCCAAAGAAATGCGAGTAAAGTCAATGCATAAGCCCATTCCTCTTCAAGCAGAGAAGGGACACGGTACCAGGCAGAAAGGCTGGGATCCGATACCAATTGGGCTGTTTATTGGAGGAAGCTTTCAAATTAACCTGTATGCTGTGCAAAATATACTTCCATCTACTTGCCTAGGACTATGGACTGTGCAAAAGTCTGAAGTAAGGAAAGTGTGCGGCCTAATTCATATCAACCCAAATAAGGAGACAATCTGAATTCCCTTTATCTCCCGCTAGACCTGTTTTAACTACACCGATGTAGCGGTTAGTGACGGGTTGTTATCCAAAATGCCATACTCAAGGCAGCTAGGCACAAAGTTTGTGCATAACATTGGATTTTAACTCCTTCCTGTAATGCCAGTTCCAAACAAGTTTTCAGACTTGAGGAGACACAATGAAATTCAATACTGTACTTCAAAGATTGAGACCCAGCCCAGAGAAATTAAGTCATCTTGGTTTCTATTTCCACCACATACAAACGTTCAACTTAATTCTTGGGCGTACAGTAAATAAGGAAAAAAAAAAGAACACGAACAATCGACACAGTATTGTTGTAGTGTACTTTATTTCCACACAGAATTTACCAGCCCTCCAAACAGAAAATATCCTGCAGTGCTGTTCATCCAAGCAGGACAGAGAATGTAGTTCCTAAAAAGAAGAAAACATACTACTCTAATAGGAAACTAATCAGTCTGTGGAAGCAGATAGAGACCTTTACACGTGTGTGCAATCTTGTGCAAAGTGGCAACAGAAGTCATCTGCAACAATTAGTTACATATGTATAACCTGTTAAAAATATCCCAAAAGTTAAATGCTACATTTCAACAGTTCTTATCGTGAATGGTGTATCCAACAGATTTAAAAAACCTGCAATATATGTATAACATCCCAGCTTCTGAATAGCAAGGAGTCTTAAAACATGCGAAAAAAGAACCACCAGGGCAGTTTTTTCCTACTACCAGTACCACAATGCAACAGGGTACTATTCGTGTCCTACAGAAGCAATAAAAACCTATTTTGAGAGAAATTAGTTTGACATTTTCCGATTGAGTAATTGTGTGGTGGAACGATTGTTAGAAGGGTGGTGAGTTCCATTGCAAGCAAAGTTCAAAACATGTGAGGCCTCTTTCACGGCGACATGCTGCAAGATGCTTCGGGAGAGTGCAGTGCCCCGCAGGACATTTCAGCCGTCCCCGTCATGAACTGCTCGGCCAAGGTGAAGGAAGCAAAGACGAACTGAACTGTGGGGCGAGAAATAAAGGTATTGCCATTACACAAAATCATAGTTGTTGCGGGTGTGACGTCACATGCTTTAAGTCCCACCTTTGGGGAGAACATAGCACCTTCAGCTCTCAATTTAGAATGCTAGACAGGTCTTTGTTTTTAAACAACTTAGGTTTTATAGTACATACTACATACTTTTAATTTGATGCACAACACAAATGAACTTACCAACTTGCATCTTCACTTACGAAGCTTAACTTTAAGGAGCATATATTCACGTTTTACATGAAGAAAGGTTTAACCTCTGATCCTGCCTCTTCCTCCTGTGTATTGTGCTATTCTGCCACAGATTCATCAAAGAGGCGCGAGAGATGGGCCACTTTCAGCATGAAATACAGGCCCTTTACAAGGGCTCCCTCCCTTTTTAGAGCGAGTCTTAAACGGCTGCCATGTTCTTCCAAATGTGTTCGGTCTATAAGGTACCCGTGCAGTAAGCCTCAACATGGCATAGAACTACTCCCTATTTAAACCCAGCTTTGACCCACGGGTGGCGGGTGCGGATAGCCCAATAATAAATGAGACCAATTTGTCTAATGATGTGGTCATTGGGTAATTGTGTTCCCGCACCTGGGGCTCTAAACAGTATTATGGTAGGATTGAGCAGCAACTCCACTCCAGTTATCTTTAATTCTGGCTAATACTTCTTTCCGACAAACTTGTATTTGATCTGAGCGCATGACCACCATATATGGATCATCGTTCCCACCTCTCCAGAGCCCCTTCAACACAGGTCCCAAATGCCAAACATAGCTGTCAGTCTCACTGGCGTGAAGCACCGTCGGGTCGTAAATTGGTATACATTCTTTTTATGCTGTGTACAAATTGACGAGCTGCAGCTGAGCCATCTGTTTAGTCAAACCATTGAGATTTTACTACATTGATCTCTTATCAAGCTTCTATGTTTGTGAGTTTCCTTATTAGTAGTGAGTCATGGATTCCATTATATAAACCTGAATGTCCCCTTCTTTGGTTATTATAAAAAAAAAAAAATCTCTCTTCATCATCTTTCAAACCGCTCTAGTTCCCAGCCCATGTGACCCAAATTAAGCTCCAAGTGGAAGCTGCTGTTTGTCTAAACATTGTTCCTTACCGAGTAGTTATCCTGCTTGAACATTTTTCCCCTTCTGGACGGAATGTTATTATTCCATTTTCTGAAGTCTCTATCAGCCATACCTGGCTTGAAGTAAAAGTTAAAAAATACTGGTGTCATAGGAGGAGATGTAAATGTTACTGCATCGTTCCATCCAAGCGACAGACCGATCTAAAAGAACCCTTGTGGCTGTTAGAATAGCAGGCTATGGTAGATTAGTGAATGGTAACCACATTTTGTATTGAAACGGAGTAGTTGAATAAGCCTGGTCCATCTTGGCCCACTGATTTGAAGGGGGCGGGGCTTGTGGTCTATTATACCAATCCAGAACCAGGCAGAGATGTGCCGCTAACTAATATCGACCTATGTTGGGAAACAGAAGACCCCCTCATTTTCGGATTTCATAAGCGTAGTTGTATGCAGTTGTGCCTTATTCCAAATAAACGTTTATAGTTGAAGTATTTGAATTTGTCTTTTTGGGACATTTCTCTGGCAACGTTAGAGTTTTATATAACAACTGAGGTAGGAAAGTGATTGAGAGTTAAGCCTGCAAGAGCATGCACTAGCGCCAGAGTCTCGTTTGGGAGACTCTGTAGTTAACAAAAAGGGCTTAGAGCCCGCCAGTTGCTTACTATTTGTGGGTTTTTACAGCCTTGTAGTTCATCAAGGCAGGCCTAACATCATTACTATTCCTATCAGTGGAGCAGGGTTTAAGCACTGATTGATTCAACTTAATCAGTGTCCGTCCACTGCTCCAAAGCACCTTTTTTTTTTTATAGGCCGAGCCCTGAAAACAGAAGGCGTATCACTAGTAAAAACATGTTCAGGTGAACAAACAAAATTGCTAATATTTTCTATCGTTAACTCTTATCTACCGGAAGAAGCCAAAGGATCAGACTCCCACCCTTCCTCTCTGACCCCATGAAAATCACCTGCGGAGTGCCACAGGGTTCATCCCTAAGTCCCACCCTCGTCTACACCTACATGCCCCCCCCCTCACCCAACAACACTGCCTCAACATCGTATCCTACGCCGACGACACCCAGCTCATCCTCTCCCTCACCAAAGACCCCACCACTGCCAAACTCAACTTCCAGAAAGGAATGCAAGACGTCGCAGTCTGGATGATCAACAGCTGCCTGAAGCTCAACACCGAGAAGACAAGTCCTTGTCACCACCACTTCTGCATAGGACAGCACCTGGTGGCCGACCGCCATCGGAAGCCCACCTACCCCCTCAGACCATGCCAAGAACCTCTGCATCGTACTCGACTCACTCACCATGAACAGACAGGTCAACGCCGTCACCACCAGCTGCTTCAACACCCTCCGCAAGACCTTTTTAGAGGATCTCCCCAGAGTCAAGGAAGACAGTCACCCACGCACTCATCAATAGCAGACTGGACTATGGAAACGCACTCTACGCCGGCATCAACAAGTCCCTACTCCGCTAACTCCAGACAATACAGAACACCGCCGCCAGACTCGTCCTCGGCATCCCCCGACACGAACACATCAGTCAACACCTACAAAGTCTCCCACTGGCTCCCCGTGGAGAAGAGAGTCACTTTCAAAATCCTCACTCACGCCTACAAATCCCTAAACAGACCCAAATACCTCAAACGACAGAATCGACTTCCACATACCCAAAAGAAACCTCTGATCTTCCAACCTCGCATTGGCCGAAACCCCGTGCATCCACAGAGCCAGAGCAGGCGGAAGATCCTTCTCTCACATTGCAGGCAAGACCTGGAACGAGCTACCGGCAGACATCAGACGCGTCCCCTCCCTGAACACCTTCAGGAAGGCCCTCAAGACCTGGCTCTTTGGCTAAACAGATCTGCGGACCTCCCCCCACCTCACCTTGAGACCCTCACGGGTGAGTAGCTCGCTTACAATTTCCCGATTCATTGATATTTTGCCAAGTCTTCTTCTTTTACTTTGCACCCACGTTTCCTATTGTTTTTACTTATGGCCACTGTTCTCAAAAGAGGAGGATTAGCTTATTGGAAAGCAAAATGGCTTATTTCTTCTGTGTAATTTCTTAAATGATGCATTTACACAATTGCTCAGTGCACCCAAATCCAATCCGACCCACTCCAATCCACCCAACCGCACCCCAATTCGCCCGCAGGTGAGACCTAATGGCTTTGTAAATGCTTGTCATACTTTTGAGCTTGCCAAGCTGGAAGATTCCTAGTGTGCCCAGTCCATACAAAGCCTTGCATAGAATATCTAGAATTTGTGGTAAATTCTGTTAAAAGATCTTTTATTGAAAGTGTGAGAAAGACTGCTAAATTATTTAATCAGCCCCATCGTCCATTCAAACCCCTTCTGTAATAGCAGGAGTTTTCCCTCTGTTGCTGTCCGTTACTTTCATCCCCTGTGACTTATTATACATTTTAAAGACTGAAACCTTCGGAAAGTGATAGAGTTCCTCAATTAATGCCAGAAGCGATATAAGGAAATTCCGCTTTCTGCAGGATCACCACCAAAGTTTTGGGCTGATGCTACTGGTATTTTGACACAGGGCACTGAGAAAGGCTAACCAGACCTCCAAGTCAGTATGATGACCTTTAGAAGTATGCATTTAATTGGGTTATACCCAATTCGTATAACTTGACTTACAAGTCCCTAGTATTTAGTACCTATGGTTCCCAGGGCCTGCAAGTCAAAGTGTACCACTAGGACTGCAGCCCTTCTAGTGCAACCCTCAGACAACGTGCAAACAGCTCCTAGTCTGCCACTGCAGACTGGCACAACAGCTTTAACACTGCTAACTCAACTTTTCCATTTAAACTAATGGCAAAGCCCAAATCTTCCTTTTTAATATATACAAGTTTCCCCTGATGGAACAAGAATTAAAGAAAACAAAACTTGCTCGGAGCAATCCCTCAACAGTACTAATCGTTTGAATTATAGATAAAACTAAAACTAATATACACGCAATATCGACATTTGAGGAGAAAAGCTTTATGCATGCGTAAGTACCGAAGAATAAAATGCAAAGCGACTAAAACCTGCTTTAAACTGGAAAAATATTTTGCGCATGTGCCAACTAGGATTGCATAGATCGTAACATGACTAACCCGTTTTGAGAGGGAAAACTCACGCGCAAGAACTATTAACATGAAGTCTTGAGGCACTGCATGCCCGGCACATGCTTGCCTGAATTTAAAGAGCTATTGCTGCGAATGCTTTTGCTTAAAGAAAGAAATAATAACATGGGATAGAGTAGAAGTGGGTGGTGAACAGTGAAAATCATGCGTTTGAGAAATTAACATTTGTTTACGATTCCTTTATTAATAGTGTACGTGTGGGCCCATTATTACACATAATGAAAGAAAGATGGCAGCGAGATGGAGGCAAGCTACGCATGCGCAGTGAAGCCATGATGTGACCCGATAACCGTGTGGCTGAACGGCTGCCAAGATTCAAGGACAAGAGTCGTGTGAAAAGTATTCGACTGTGGAACTGCACTTAAAAATGTTATTTGATTAGCAACATTAGATATATGGGAATGAAGAAGAATTAAGTTATGAATGAGCTAAAGAAGAAGGGTTTGTCAAACAAAAGAGGATTATTAAGAAAGAATGTCAGCATCAGGTGACGACAACTCCCCTGCCCAATCAAAGTCCGTATCCCATCGATATTTGCAACTTTTGAGGGTGGGACATGCAGAAATTAAGACTTTAACTAGAGTGGGAGACGAGGAAGGCATGTGAGCGAGCTAATAGAGATTGACATCGATGAGAGAGAAAGAGGCGAGAGTTGCTGCTGCTGAGGAAAGGAGAGAACAGACTGGGAAGATTCACTCCTGAAAGACAACCTGATTAGATTGAAGATTCCAGTAGAATAGCGAGGAGGGACAGAGTGTGAGAGGGATGCGCCCAGGTACGTCGGGTTTGTAGAGAAGTTTATTAAGTTTTGCCCTGTCCTGATCCTGTCCTATAGTCTGTCTCCCGATTCTTAATCAGGGGACCTCCACCAGTCCTTTGGCCAGAGGGTTGGTTTTCCGTTATCACCATTGGGTAACTATTATTGTGTCTTAAATTTGCATATCCTTTTCAAATGTATGATTTTGACTTTTGTCTCTTCATCTATCCACTCTTAATGCATTGATTTGTTGAATGAGTGTGAATTTGAACGTATTTGTGAAATTAATTTTCTCTCCCATGAAAGCTGGAGTTGGCACTGTGAATTTGTACTAATGAGCGTTCAATTACAACTGAGATTAGATAAAATTCATTGAATCTTACCTGGAGTCTGTGGTTATTTCACTTATGATTTGTAAATTAGTTAGTTGATTGTTAATATCACCATCAAGTACTCAACTAATGGTCCATCGACCAGAGGAAAGAGTGTTGATCGGTGAAGATTAGTTAGGTATTGAAATAATTTCCTTAAATGATTGAGGTTACAGTGAATTAACTAATCAGAGTTGAAGTGGAATTATAAAACTTGACCCCAGCGAAAACAGGCAGGATATTTGAATGTATATATGGGGCCACTGAAATTTTCCTTGACTGAACTGTTCATCCCTGGCCTTTCGCTGGATCACCCCATAAGCAAGCCTATCATCTCCTAAGTCAGGGTGCTATATATTATTAAGTAGTACAAATATTCACATCAATCATGACATGTTCTATAACATCATTGATGACATCATCCAATTAGTTAGTTTGTTTCATAGTTTACATAGTAGCAGGTGGGTACCATAATACTTCTCTACCTAATTATTTACAGCAGGTGTCCAGCTAATAGATGCATTTAGAAAACACATATGCTTCTAATGCGTCATATGTGTAGATATACTGAAAATGTTCTAAATCTTTATATTCAGGAGTAACTGTGTACAGGTGACATTTGACTTGTAACAAATATGTTCGCCACGTTTTTGGGTCTACAGAAAACGTTTAACAGGGCAAAGACATCATCCAATGAGTGTTAGTTTGTTTTATACTTTGCATAGGGCAAGCAGGTATCATCCTAGGTCTCTACCTAGTTTTGTACAGCCACTTTGCTGCCAACAGGTGCAAGTGCTTACAAAAGGTTTATGCTCCAAATGTGTCACAGGGATGAGAATGTATTGAGCACGTTATGAATGTCTGTGTACAGGACTAACCTTGTGTGTAGTTGACCGATGACTCGCACACAAGTCTTTTGCTTTTGAATTTCTTTTTGTAACAGTGCATTGAGTGTATGTAGTAAATACTAAGTATTGTAAACACCCTTGAGTATTTTGAGGGAATCATCACAGCATGATCATTTCTATATAGGAGAGACAACTGGTTGCACCAGGTACTTACACATTTACATAATCTTGCTAAGTCACCAAAGTGGATCTCTCTATAACGCTTTCCGCAGAGTATAAAGGGTGAGGGTAGTAGGACATTTAGCACCCTCAGTTTGGGTGTTTAAGGTGAGCAGTCTCTTCGATGGGGTTTTGCATAGAGTTAACACTGTTCTTAGTAGATACTGTTTAATAATCTGTGGTATAT
This sequence comes from Triturus cristatus, assembly GCF_964204655.1. Lineage (NCBI taxonomy): Eukaryota > Metazoa > Chordata > Amphibia > Caudata > Salamandridae > Triturus > Triturus cristatus. Next base: position 389,111,370 of record NC_140592.1, read on the forward strand.
TCCTCATGAGAGTTTTGTTGCCTGCAAGCACTGTGGTACAGGGTAAACTGTCTGCAAAGTGCACACACGGTTTATCGTTCCCACTTTTCTACTCATGTCGGTTTCATTCCTCACGAGAGGTTCGTCAACTTTGAAGGGTTTGATAAACGCTAAAGGCTGTCCGTAATAGGGTATTAGTTATGTAACAAGACTTGAAAGTCTGGAGGAAGTTGGTTTTCTCTAAATAGTTGTATATAGATTGAACACTGTGTGGCATAGGGGTTACGCATCTAAATGTTGTTGCTTGTCACCATGAGCTTTGTTACCCATGAAGTGTACTGTGTAGTGCCAATGCAGCACATTGCAGGAATATGCTTCTCCTGAGGGGTTGTATGTGATATGGCATTAATTATGCTTCATATTATTGGGAGGTATTTTGTACTTCCTTTCATACCTCTAATGACAAACTCCTTTATGGAGTAATGTGTACAAAAGTAGTTTAGATGATTTAATCAGTAATATCATAGAACAGGTCATGTGTGATGTAATATCACAAGCAGTGCATGGTTGGGGTGCAAGTTAAAGTTAGCTCGAACTGTAACTTGTGAATTTGTATGGGGTTTTTTTTTTAGGTCCAAAATGTATTTTGGCACAGACGCTCACCTAATTAAAACGTCACTTTAACCTTTGTTTTTTCATTGATCTGAAAATAAGTTACTTACCTATAACTGTGTTCTCCAGTATTGGAATCTTTCATAAATTAAAATCCTTGAATCAATTCCCACTATTGACGTGGGAAACCCACAGTACATTAAAAGCAGTAAGTAATGACTAACATTGAAGTTCATGGAGAAAATGTTTTACTAATATCTCATCCAAGTCATTAGGAATGGTCCAAAGTCCAGCAAACCAGGCGACATCATCCTCTAGAACCCTCTCCACAGAGGCTCCAGACTGACTTTCTAGCACAAGTAAAATTTAAAGCGTATTTAGATAGCTAGGGGAGCCTCTATAGGGAGGAGGGTAGGTCGCATGTGAATCTATGAAAGATACCAATACTGGAGAACCACAGTTACAGGTAAGTAACTTATTTTCTTCTCCAGCACTGGATCTTTCAAAGATTCATATGCTTGAATCAGAATAGATGGCAGTTTTACTTTAGGAATATATTCATATACGAGCCAAAAAACATACTTAACCCATGTATGATATATATATCTATAGATTTATCCACATACCAACATCAATGCAAATTCATTTATATTATTTCACAAAATGTTAATTCTGTTGTAAACATAAAAAAACCATAAGTATAATTCAACCATATAGGAAGGTTGGAAGTAAAAGAGGCTCACCTTATTGAAAGATATTATGGGCAATTGCTCCTCCTACAGCTGCATCAGCGTTGCTTACGGCTTCCAAACAGTAAAGCAGTGTAAACGTGTGCCTGCCGGACAAGATTGCTGCTCTGCAGATCTGTTGTATGTGCACACCGGCAAAGAGGGCTGTTGAAGAGGAAACAGCTCTAGCTGAGTGGGCTTTACGCTGTAGAAGATAGTGGTTTGCCTGCTTGCAGATGGCATGACTGTATGGCTGCTGATTTCCAATCGCGCTAGTCTATTTAGTAACAGGGTATCCTTTCCTGACATTTCCAAATGCTACTAACAGTTGGTATGCTTTGCAAATGCTGACTGTCTTCTGTAAATAGAATTTAATAAATCTCTTGAGATCCAAGGAGTGTAATGATCTCTCTGCTGGTGTTTGCATATTTGGGAGAAAAAGTCTTTAAGATGACTGGCTCATTTAGATGAAAATCCGATGGGACCTTCGGGATGAAAATTGGATTGGTACTAAGTATTAGAGTCCCCAGTAAATTGAAAGAAAGGGCGACAGTGAAAGCTTGCAACTCACTAACTCGTCTAGCAGATGTAAGTGCCAGCAGAAGGGCCATTTTCCATGTGATACATTTTAGCTCCGCTCTATGTACGGGCAAATGGTCCTTTCATAAGTTGAGCAAGCACAATGTTGAGATGTCAAGGCGGATGTGGCCGCTTGATTGGTGGGAACATCCTAAATAATCCCCCTAGATTTTTTTTTATGATCCTTGAAGAGCAAAACGATTGAGAACCTTCATGCACTTGAAAACTGGATACTGTGGTAAGGTGGACTTTTATGGAAGAATAAAAGAGACCAGATTTTACCAACTGGAGGAAAAAAAGAAAGTAGCTGCTCTGGTGGTGACTGAATAGGATGCACCTTGGAGCTCGAACACCAGTGACAGAATCCTTTCCATTTGAGCTTGTATATTTGAACAGTGGACTGTGCCTTAGCATTAGCAAGGACTTACCGACAATCAGCTGGGATGGTTATACCAGCAAACTCCTAGTGTTCAGGAGCAAGGCCGACAATCTAAGATGTCGGATCTGGATGATGGACCTGGCCGTGATTCATCGTCAACGGATTCGGTATTCGTCGTAACTGAATGGGTTTGCATTCAGAGAGAAGGAGGAGCTACGTGAACCAGAACTGGCGGGGCCACCTCGTTGCTATGAGCAATATCCGACAAGGTTCTTTCTTCATTTTCCGGAGCACCCCTGGAATTAACTGAATCGGAGGAAAAGCTTAGGCATACATCTTTAACCATTTGATCAAAAACGCATTCCCCCACTATCCCAGTTGGGGTAGCCAACTGGTGAAGCACTGGCATTTGCGGGTCTGGCTGGTTTCAAACAGATCCAAACTTGGTTTGTCCCACAATTGAAAGAGGTGGTCCAACATTGGTTATTGCAGTCCACACTCGTGGCTGACAGAGCTTGCCCTGCTCAGGGAATCTGCAAGAATATTGGCCACTCCCGGAACATGTTCCGCTGTTCAGTTTCTCGTGTTGAATTGTCCATTTCCATATTTGCTGAGCTTACAGAGACAGCACAGTCGATCTTGTTCCTCCCGGTTTGATTATATAGTGCATACTTGTAGTATTGTCTGTCCAAAATAGCACTGATGCTCCTGAGATTTTTGAAAGAAAAGACTTAAGAGCCAGGAAAACAGCCTTGAGTTCCAACAGACTGATATGTAGGGACCGTTGTTGGCGGTCACATTTGCCGTGGACTGTTAAACTCTGCAGATGTGCTACCCAGCCTTCGAGGTAGGAGTCTGTCGTAATTACATATTGCGGAGAGTGTCAAGAAGGAGAGGTCTGTGGCTACGTTTGGGACGAGAGTCCACCATTGAAGCGCATCTTTCACCTGTGGTGTTATCTGAATAATAACCTCAAAGTACCCAGAGATCTGTAACCACTATCTAGTTCTTCCTGCAGAGGCCTCATGCACAAGCAGCAGTTGGGAATGAGGGGAATGCAGGAGGGAAGCATTCCCAGTAGCTATTTGTACCTTCGTACTGAAATGGACATTTTTCTTTTTACGAAGAGCAGAGCTGCCAGCCTGCATATCTTTTCTTGCCTTACCTGTGAGGCGAAGGCCTTTGCCTGCAGTGTGTCTATAGTTGCTCCTAAGAACGTTCTGACCTTTGAGGGAATTCGTTCAGACTTTGGAACGTTGATGGACAGCCCTTGAGGCTGGAAAAATGATAGGCACTCCTGTGTATGTCTGCTTGCCATTGTAGAGGAGTTTGCCTTTACAAAGCAATCGTCCAGTAGGGGAATATTTGAATCCCTGCTTGTTGAAGATGAGCCGCCACTAGTGCCAATACCTTGGTGAACACTCGAGGTGCCGAATGAAGGCCAAAGGGCAGAACCCGGATAAATTGATAGTCCGTGCCGGCCACTCTGAAGCGTAAAAATTTCCTGTGTTTGGGGTGAATGGGAATGTGGAAATAGGAGTCTTGATGATGCAAGGTAGTCATGTGATCTCCTTGATTCAAGAGCTGTAGCATCTCCTGAAGAGACAACATACAACATTTTTCAGGAATTTGTTGTGGTGACAGAGGTCCAAGATGGGTCTCCATTTCCCAGATTTTTCTTATGAGGCAAAATCTTGAATAAAATCCTGCCCCTCGTTGTGCACTTGGTACCATTTCGATCGATCCCTTGCGCAACATGCTGTTTATCTGAGACAGTAGTTCTGTTAGATGAGAAGGCAAAGGGATCCAAGGTGGACAATTTGGAGGAATCTGTTGAAATTCCACTGTGGGAACATTGTAAACTATATCTAGGATCCAACAGTCCATTGTTATCGTAGATGTAAAGAAAGGTGGGGACCAGGAGCTGTATTTAAACAGGTCCTGCACACTAGCTACAGTGTAGGACTGTATAACAAGGGTGTGCAGTTCCTAGAGGGGGAGGGGAGGTCTCTTCTTCATGATTCCCTCACACACCCTGAAGGATGTCATGCTTCATCATTAGGCCAAGCTCCTAGTCAGGCAGGCGCTGTAATGCCTGACCGGGTTCCCGTAAACGGGGCTCTTTGGCGGAGATCTTTTGAAGAAGTCGTAGGGTGAGTGGGAGGGCAGGGCAGTGCACAGGCTAGTGGGTTAAAATAAATCTAAAGTGGTCCTATTCTTTTATGTCCCCCTCTAGGAACTGCACACCCTTCTGTTATACGTTGTTATCGTAGACCATTTGGGGAGGAAACAGGAAATCTTCCTACCAACTTTTAGGGAAGTGGTGCGATTTGTGCCCGACACCAGGGATTCGTCACAGCTTCTTGGAGCGGTCTCTGCCTCTGAAGGACTTCTTTCCTCTATAGTGATTGCTGGAGCAAGCAGGCGGTTGTTTGCATGATTGTTGATGCTGTTCTGCTGATGAGTATCGGGATTGTGCCTGATACGGCTCAAAGTGCTTGTACTGGTTGTAACCTCCATGAAAGGAAGACTAGCTGCAGCCTCAAACTCCACGAAAAGATGGTCTTTTAAATTGCAGGGTGCCTAATGCCTTTGCTGTGTCCGTATCCTTTTTTTATTGCTTGCAGAGCACCAATGTGTTGGCCAAACAGGGATTTGCCATCGTAAGTTATTTCAATGTCCTTAGTTTGCACCTCCTGGCGAAAAGAAGTAGCTCTCAGCCATCCCCGTTGTCTTAGTACTGCAGCCCCAGCCAAATCACAGAAACCGGTCGATAGAAAAGTCTACAGCACAATCAATTATCCCCGCTGAGATCCTTTCTTCTTCCTGAAGGATCTTCCTTGCTTCTGCGTTTGACTCCTCAGGCAGATCAATAACCAGCAAAATGTCAAAGCACATTTGGCAGTCATATCTACCTAATATTGCAAGCTAGTTTGCTGCACTAACTGTGGTTGCTGTCATACTGAAGAATTTCTTGCCAACAGTGTCAAGACGTCTCCCATCCCGGTCAGGAGGGGCAGACAGGGGTGAAGCAGGATTTCTGACAACGTTGAGCCGCCTGGGAAGTCACTGAATCCAGTTTTGGCTGCCCGATTAGGCAGGCAGGCGAGTTGTTAGGTGCCTTGCATTTCTTTTCCAGCTTAGGTAAGACTGCTAGAATGAAAGCGGTGTTCACATTACCTTCATGCTTACTCCCATATGAAATCCACTATGGGGATTGACCCAACCTGTCTCTTAGCTTGTTCCTTGAAATCGTATAGGAAACAGATGGTTTAGTAATCACGGGGAGCTGAATTCTCTTTGCTACCCTTTCCATTAGAGTATGAAAGCCTCCTATGTCTTCCAGTGGCGAATCTACCAGAGGTGGGATTGCCGAAGATAGTTTCTGTATCTGGTAATCATTCCATTCGTTGGAAAGGGAAACTTCTTCCAGTTCTCCTTCCTCTTTCATTATCAGTAGTGTGATGTACCTCCACCTCTGGATGCGGTGTTGTATGTGGTGAAGATAGAGGAGGTGAGCCTGCGATCAAAGATGACTTGGTAATCTGAGTTTGAGGAAGCCGGTTCTGATGGTGGAAATCTGTGGTAGTAATCTTCAACCATATGTTGCAGATTTGACACTAGGGACACAGGCATCTGAATAGTTTTCCCCCTCGGACTATTATGTTGGTTGGGGTCATGAGAGTAATCATAATATTCAAAGTCATCCTCTTGATATTTTTTCGGAGATCTGAAGGGTTGTGTGCCACACCAAACATGCTCTCTTCATCAAAGTCCCCATCCTCTTCATCCCCATAATCAAAAAGTTCCTCTGGAGGACTGGGGGAAACCTTCGTAGGAGAGGTTTGAATAGGTCAAATGATTCTGTGAAGATCTTTGTTTAGGCTAGGAAACTGCAGATGAAAGAGCAGAGTCCTTGGCTGCCTGTACCTTCATTGACGTCAAATCAGATCAGTTACCTTGTGCCACACGAAGGAATGAAGGCCGTCGCCGACTGGATGAGAAACAGCAGACTGAAGCTGAACTCAGACAAGACGGAGGTCCTCATCCTCGGATCCACCCCCTCGGCCTGGGACGACTCCTGGTGGCCGACTGTACTAGGAGCACCCCCTACACCCACCGACCACGCACGCAATCTAGGGGTCAGCCCCAACTCCACCCTCTCCATGATGAAGCAGGTCAATGCCGTCTCATCCTCCTGCTTCAACACCCTCCGCATGCTTCACAGGATCTTCAAGTGGATCCCCACCTCACCCAGGCCCTCGTCAGCAGTAGACTGGACTACGGCAACGCACTCTACGTAGGAGCCCCGGCCAAACTCCTGAAATGGCTCCAACGCATCCAGAACGCATCCAGAACGCCTCCGCACGCGTGATCCTCGACATCCCTCGCCGCAGCCACATCACACCCCACCTGGGAGACCTGCACTGGCTCCCCATCAACAAGAGGATAACCTTCAAACTCCTCACCCACGCACACAAGGCACTCCACAACACCGGTCCAGCGTACCTCAACAGCCGACTCAGCCTCTACACCCCCACCCGCCAGCTCCTCTCCGCAGACCATGCCCTCGCCACCGTCACCCGCATCCGAAGAGTGACTGCCGGCGGCAGATCATTCTCCCACCGTGCCGCCAAGACATGGAACATCCTCCCCATTCGCCTGTGGCAGACCTTCTGACCTTCAGAAGACTCCTCAAGACCTGGCTCTTCGAACAGTAGTAGCATCCCCCCCCCCCCCCCAAGAGACCCTCACGGGTCTGTAGTGCACTTTATAAATGCTATAATTGATTGATTGATGCAAGATCGTCGACTAAGGGATCATAGAAGGAGTAACCGACGTCGGAATAGTCATTGCCAAGCAAACGGTCGACGAGGCTGTCGACGACGGAGTCTTCGCTGACAACTCTTCCGTCGACTACTTCTTTGACGTCAATGATGTTAGTCGATGCAAATCTGTGGTCACATGCCTTGTGTCTATTGACGGAGCAACAGTTGATGAAGTTGACCTCGATGAGAGATTCTTGTGTTTGAGGGCCATTGACAACCACAGCGGCGATGCTAGAGCAGTCGACAAATCTGTAGACTATGTTGCCGTCAATGTAGAAGAACTCACCTTTACAGGAACTATAGTCAACGGATACGAGGACATTGTAAGTTAAGCCTGAAAATGTGAGAAGGTTGATGTAGTCGTAGTAGTAGTGGCGACGGAAGCTTTTGCTGACGAGGGCGTCGTTGACGTGTTAGTTGACGGTACCTCTGCTGTGATGAAATAGTCTCTGGTTAAGACCTTGAAGTTGTTTTTACCTTACAGGTCGTAGATGGCACAGAATGACTCTTATGAGAGGCAGATTCATTTCTGGAGGAAGAGGGCTAATCTTCAGCTTTCGATGAATGATGCTGCCTTTTTTGCACCTCTGCAGCCTTTGGGGAGACAATTTCCACATCACTTATCCTCTTTTTTGAGGCAGTAGTTTTGAGGAAGAAATCACTGTTTTCATCAGCCAAGGGATTGTCCTTGGTTTTTAACTTCAGTAGACACAGAAGAAGCCCTCCCTCTCCATCTCTCAAAGTTTTTTGAGAGAACGTTATACAGATTTTTACAAATGCTCACCTGGTGGTACGGGTGAAGGCACAAAATACACTTTAAGGGGATCATCCGAGTGTAGTCTGAGCTTCCCACAGGTATCCCAGTGCCTAAACAGAGACCTCTTAGTTGAAGACCTGCTGTTCTGAAGACAATATCTAGTCAAGTAGTCCAAAAGAGAAAAGGACCGAGCAGACCTCAGGAAGACTCTTCACATGAAATGCGGTAGAACATCTGTGAGCCTGGAGCCTCTGTGGAAAAGGTTCTAAAGGGTTCTCTTGCCTAATCGGCTGGACTCTGGACCATCGCTAAGGACTAGGACGCGATATTAAAGTGAAAGTTTTTTTCTCCATTAAATTCAAGTGGTAAAGTCATTACTTACTGCTTTTAATGTACTGTGGGACAACCACTTCAACGAAGGAGAATAATTCAAGCATGTCAATCTATGAAAGATCCAATGCTGGAGAAATATATATATATATTCACTATAAAATCAAAATGTTTAAAGCTTAATTATAGTCAGAAAACCTTTTTTCCCCCTTTACCAACCAAACTTAAACTACACAAGCTTTAGACATTCTAAAGCTTTCATTTACAATTTATCCAACACCTTTAAATTGTTAAAAGTAGAGCACCTCCATACACACTCCTTACAGCTTCCTAACCAATCAACATCAACTATGCCTTCTCACTCTACCATGCACTGTGTTGTGACTGATGACATATTTTGAGATGCTATGATTTCACATGCTATAAGCAATGTTGTAAGCAAGAGTATAAGCAGTACATGGAAAAGGCAAGAGTTATAGTTTATGTAGAGTAGAGAGTGAGGTGACAAGACTGTTTGGAGGTGCACGACTTAACAGTAAGTTAAAGTTATAATTCTAACTTAACAATTTGTAATGTTTGTGTATTTTAAGTTGGGTTTGTAGAGAAAGAAAAAATACTATTTCCAAATATAAATGATCTTTAACCTTTGTTTTTTTTTTTTTCATTGTATGTTAATGGCTTCTATTTTTTAAATAACAAATTGTTTATAGTTGTAGTGTGGAGTGTCATTTACTGGAGTGTCGTTAAGTGGAGTTTTGTACAGTACAGTGAAGGAGAGTGTTGTACAATAGTAGGACATGGCATACAGTGGATTAAGTGTTAAGAGGCATGGTGTGTTGTATAGTGAAGTATTGCGGAGCAGAATGTTGTACAGTGTAGTGGGTGTCGAACAGTAGTATTGAGTGCTGTACAGTGGAGTGTCATGAAATGGAGTGTGATAGTGTGTTATGATGTAGCATGTCGCAGAGTGCCAAAGAGTGCAGTAGAGTCCAATGGCATAGAGTGGAGTTCAGTGGAGTATTGCGGTCAAGTGCAGTGTCGTACAGTGAAGTTTCATTTGTGAGAACAGCGCATAATAGAGTGGAGAACTGAAAAATGTTGCCATAATCATAATAAATTTGAAAGAGTTGGATGAATTGTGAATGAAAGTTATAACTATAGAATTTCTAAAGTTTGTGTACTTTGTTTAGTTTGCATGGGAGAAAAAAAAGTTTCCTTAACTGCAACTAAGTTTGAACCTTTGGTTTTTTCATTGAACTTCAATGTTTTTTAGCATGTAAAAAAAGGTTGCAAATCGTAGAGTCCAGTGTTGTTAAGTGGAGTGTCGTAGAGTGGAGAGGCATGGCACACAGTTTAGTTAAGTGCTTTTCAGTGTAGTGTCTTGGTGTCTCATATTGTAGAGTGGAGCGGCGAGTTGTACAGTGAATTGGCATGTTATTCAGTAAAGTAGGGTGTTGCAGACTGTCAGAGTGAAGTCTTGTGATTTAGAGTGGAGTAGGGTGAAGTAGTTGTAGTAGAGGGAGTATCAAAGAGTACAGTGGAGGTGAGTGGCGTATCGGAGAGGAGTGCCGTCTAGTGTCATACAGTGTAGTACAGTGGTGTAAAGTGGATGGGAGTGGAGTAGTATTATACAGTGGAATTGCATACAGTGAAGTAGTGTCGGAAAGGAGAGCGGCGCAGAGTGAACTATGGTACAGAGGCGTAGAATGGCATAAAGGTAAAGAGGAATACACAACTGAGTGGAGTGGCGTGTCGTTGACTATAGAAGAGTGTAGTGGCACAGCATGCAGTTGAGGAAAGTGTCAAATTGGAGTACCATGTTGTATAGTAGAGTGTAGTGGTGTGTTGTGCAGTATTGGAACGTGTTGTAGACTACAGTAGATTAACATACAGTCTAGTAGAGTTTTGTGGAGTGGCTTACAGTACAGTGTCGCAGAGACTGGTAAAGTGGATCGGCATACAGTGTTATAGAATACAAAAGCACAGAGTGGCATACGGTGGAGTACTGTGTCAGAGTAAAGTGGGGTGCTTTGGCATACAAAGAATTGTGTACAGTGTTGTGTATCGAAGAGTGGCATAGAGTGGAGTAGTAGTGTACAGTGACCTACTGTACAGAACAGCGTTGTACAGTGGAATGTATGGGTATAGACTTGAGTAAAGTGTTGGAGTAGCAGCATACAGTGTAGTGGAGTGGAGCTGCATAGAGTACAGTAGTGTGTCAATCAGTGGAACTTGTTAGAGTGGATTGTTGCACAGTAGTGTAAAGTGAGGTAAAGTCTTGTACAGCAGAGTAGAGTCAAGTGATGGAGTAGAGTCAAGTGATGTGTGGAGTACAGTATAATCGAGCGCACTGGTGTGTGAGAGTAGAGTGAAGTGTCTCAGCATAGGTAGTAACCAGTTATAAATTGGAGTGGGGTCTTGTACAGTAGAGTGGAGTGGATCGCTGTGTCAGAGTATACAAAAGTGTTGTATAGTGGAATAGTGTGTTGTAGAAGGAGAATGCTATAAAGTGTAACAGACTTTCGTTAAAGTGAAGACTGTGGGGTGAAGAGTGGCATAGCAAACAGTGGAGTGGCGTCCAATGGACTAGCACAGAATGGAGTGATGTTGAGTGGAGTGAAGTCTCTGGAGTGCCACAGAGTTGCTTATAGTGGAGTAGCATACAGTGGAGCACCATAAATTGAATAGTGTGTAATAGCATACAGTGTAGTGGCACATATTGGTATTGCGTCCAATGGGACAGCATAGAATGAAGTGGCGTAGACTGGAGTGACGTACACTGGAGTGGTGTAGAGTTTAGTTGCATACAGTGTAGTGGCATTCAGTGAAATAGCATACAGTGGAGTGTTCTAGATGGGATTGCCACATAGTGGAATAGCATACTGTGGAGTGGCGTATATTGTAGAGGCGTATAGGGTTTCCAATGTAATAGTGTAGAATGGCGTGGCATAAACTGGAGTGGCGTACAGTGGGGTAGCACCCTGTAGTAGCACAGTGGAATGGCATAGTGAATAGCATACAGTGGGGTGTTGTAGAGTGAAATGGAGTGGCATACAGTGGAATAGCAGAATGGAATGGTGCAGAGTGGACTAGGGTATAGTGGAGTAGTGTTCAGTGGAGGGACATACAGTTAAAAGAGCATACAGGCGTACAGTAGAGTTACATAGTGGAGCGACATGGCGTGTGATACAGTACACAGGAGTGGTGTATACTGGAATACCGCAGGGTGGAGTGGTGGATAGTGTATCGGCATACAGTGGAATACCATACAGATAGGTGTATATAAAATTTAGTAGCAATGCAGATTATGGCCTTCAGAGTAACGTAAAACAGAAATTTATAGCACATTGCTTTTCTCCAGATTTACCAAAGCAATGCAGGGCCACACAGGGCGGCCTGGAGTTGCTTTGTAAATCTGACTGGTACATTGGGGAGTCAGGGGTGAAGGGTGAGAGTTCTGAACAGAGAGGAGTGTACTTTTGAAAAGGGCTACTTGAAAAACGGTCACATGCACATGTACTGCACTTTTGATGGGAACCTCAATCTTCCATTTCAAGCTCCGATCAAGAAGTCTTCATTTTAGCTGAAGGGTAAATCTTCACTCCTATTTTAGCTACGGAATTAGGTTAATGTCCTGACACAGAAGACATTATAAAAATTATTTGTCCCGGCCACTGCTCTCATTTTCCAATTTTCATTCATCCGAGGTTTCTAAGCATGTGGGGATAATGGTTTGTCATCAAGAAGTTTGGGAAAATACTAATCATTTAGCCAATACAATAAACGGCACGATGATCATTTAATTGATGCAGGAGATAAAGCAGACCACAGGATGCACAATATACACTTCTTGGGTTTTTTCCAATAATCACCCTATTCTAGATTATGCCATTTGAATTACTATAAATTACTTGAGGGGTTTCATGACTAGATATTGGCACTACTGGTTTGTCTTTCAGTTCAGTTTAAGCTTTTGTAATCTCGTAGGGGTCATTTTCACCCTTTTTCAATGCCGCTTTTAAAATATGTTGTAGATAGACTCAAGGGTGTAAACTGGTAGCTTTATTTGCATGAAATTGAATATGCTACTTACCAGTATGCATCTGTTCTTGGCATGTAGGGCTGCTGACATTCATATCTGTGCATAGATTGCCGCCTAGTGTTGGGTCCGGATGATTGCACATTGTTGTCCTGGAAGAGTCTTCGAAGTATCCTGAGATGGGTGACTCCTCCCCTGGACCACAGTGCGCATGGGCATCCTCTCCATCCCCAGATTGTTTTTCGCCATTGTGGCAGTGATGGAGTAGATACAGGAAGTGATGACCATGCTATACAGTAATTCTAGAGCTGCAGCTGCGACAGGCGCCGGGGAGGAGGGTGGGCAATATGAATGTCAGCAGCCCTACATGCCAAGAACAGATGCATACTGGTAAGTAGCATATTCAGTTCGAGGCATGTGGGCTGCTGAATTCATATCTGTGCATAGAATACACAGCAGTACCTCCTATTAGCGGTGGCTACCCGTGCCAGCTGCAGCAGTCTGAAAAAGAGTTTTGAGAACAGCCTGTCCTACAGCTGCCTGCTGTTTTGAGTGTACATCTACACAGTAGTGTTTGGTAAATGTATGTATAGTGGACCATGTGGCTGCTCTACATATTTCTTGTAAAGGAATGTTTCCCAGGAAAGCCATGGACGCCCCTAACTTCCGCGTTGAGTGGGCTCGTGGTGGAATCGTGGTGGAATCGTTAATGTGCGTTTAGCTTTTTGATAACAAATTTGGATACATTTAACGATCCATCTGGCTATACCTGCCTTGGAAATGGCGTTGCCTTTGTGTTGTGGAGAGAAGGCAACAAATAGTTGTTTAGTTTTCCTAAAGTTTTTAGTTCTGTCAATATAGTACATGAGGGCCCTCTTTACAGCTAGTGTGTGGAGCATCCTCTCAGCGACATTTTGTGGGTTTTGAAAGAAAACAGGCAGTTCAATGGTTTGGTTCATGTGGAACTGCGATATTACTTTAGGCATGAATTTGGGGTTGGTACGTAGTACGACCCGGTTTGCGTGAACTTGTATAAATGGCTCCTGAATGGTTAGTGCCTGGAGTTCACCAACTCTTCTTAAGGAAGTGATGGCAACCAGGAAAGCCACTTTCCAGGTGAGGAATTGAATCTCACAAGAATGGAGATGTTCAAAGGGTGGACCCATTAGTCTGGTGAGGACCAAGTTGAGGTTCCACACCGGTGCTGGGGGTGCCTTGGGGGAATCACCCGTTTAAGTCCTTCCAAGAAGGCTTTGATGGCAGGCACCCTGAATAAAGAGAGGTGCTGCCTGTTTTGGAGGTAGGCTGCTATTGCTGTTAAATGGACACGTATTGAGGTGTACGCCAGATTGCATCGGTATAGGTGGAATAGATAGCAGATTATGTTCTGAATAGATGCGTCTAGCGGGTTAATGTGATTGTTGTTGCAATAAATGACAAACCTCTTCCATTTGGCTGCATAGCAAGCTCTGGTAGTGGGTCTCCTAGCTTCCTTAATGATCTCCATACAGTCAGGTGGCAGGTTTAGGTAGCCAAACTCTAAGACTTCAGGAGCCAGATTGCCAGGTTCAGCTGTTGCGGATCTGGGTGTTGAATTTCTCCATGGTTCTGCGTCAAAAGCGCGGGTGTGATCCGCAGCCTTTAAAGCGGCACCACGGAAAGTTCCAGAAAGGTGGTGTACCATGGCTGGCGTGCCCATGTTGGAGCAAGCAGGATGAGTGTCAGTGAGTGCTGTCGCAGTTTGCGTGCCACCTGCGGGATCAACGGCGCTGGGGGAAAAGCGTACGCAAATCTGCCGGACCAGTTCATCCATATCGCATTGCCCTGCGACTGTGGATGTGGGAACCTGGCGGCAAAGCTGGCATTTTGCGTTTTCCCTTGTGGCGAATAGCTCTATCTCTGGATGACCCCACTGCTGGAAGTACGGTTGGAGTACTGATGGGTGTAACTCCCACTCGTGCATCTGGTGGCTGTGTCTGCTGAGCAGATCCGCCATCTGGTTGTCTTTGCCTGGGAGGTGTTCCGCCATGAGGAATATATTCCTCTGAATGGCCCACTTCCACATGCTCTGAGCCAGATGAGACAACTGTGGAGAGTGTGTTCCTCCCTGCTTCTGTATGTAGTACATGGCAGTCATGTTGTCCGTCCGGATCAACACGACCTTGTTGCACAGGTGTACCTTGAATGCTTTCATTGCCAGGAAGATTGCCATCAGTTCCAGAAGGTTGATGTGCATCTTCTTTAGTTGTGTAGTCCATAGTCCCTGCACTGTGTAATTGAGTACATGAGCTCCCCATCCCTGGAGAGACGCGTCCGCTGTCAGTATTATTTGTGGAACAGGCTCTTGGAACGGTCGGCCCTTGCAAAGGTTTTGTGGATTCCACCAATGCAGAGAGTTTTATGCCCGACCGCTCACCAACACTAGGTCTTTCAACTGTCCTTGAGCCTGATTCCACTGACGTGCTAAGCACTCCTGAAGCGGGCGCATATGTAGTCTCGCGTGTGGGACTATGAAGATGCAGGAGGCCATCATGCCTATCAACTGCATGAACACTCGCGCCGGAAGGGAGTGTTGAGGCTTGAATTTTGAGATTAGCAGTTGCATGCTGTTGATTCTCACTAAAGTTGGCTGAGCTGTGGCAGCCAGAGTGTTGATTGTCGCGCCTAAGTACTGTTGTACGTGCGCAGGTTGGAGACTTGATTTTGGGTAATTTAGTGAGAATCCCAGATCGTGAAGAAGGTGAATGGTGTGGGACATGTGGGTGGCACATTGTTGTGCCGACTTGGCCTGAACTAGCCAGTCGTCCAAATAAGGGAAGACGTGAATATTTTGTCTTCGCAGATGCGCGGCCACTGTCGCCAGGCACTTGGTAAAGACCCTGGGTGCTGTGGTTACTCCGAAGGGGAGAACTTTGAACTGATAGTGATTCCCTTGAATGGTGAATCTGAGGTATTTCCTGTGTGAAGGGTGTATTGGTATGTGAAAGTATGCATCCTTCAGGTCTAGCGTAGCTAGGAAATCCCCCTGACTGAGTAGCGGGAGAACCTGTTGGAGGGTGAGCATATGGAAATGCTCCGATAGTATATATAGGTTTAGGGGTCGCAGGTCTAGGATAGGTCTGAGCGAGCCGTCCTTTTTTGGTATCAAGAAGTACAGAGAGTACACCCCTGTGCCCTGCTGGGCGGTGGGCACTACTTCTATGGCCCCTTTTGCGAGCATAGCAAGCACTTCTTGCTGGAGTAAATCTAAGTGTTCGGCTGACATAGGACGGTGCTTTGGTGGTATGTTGGGTGGAGTGGAAGTTAGTTATGTTACGACTATTTATTGTGCGCACAGATACTCCAGCCAAGGAGCGTCCTGGCGCAGAGACAAGGTAGCACGTAACACAACCACAGGCTAAAAACAGATGCTAAGAGACAGCTAAAACAAAAAGGTTTTTATGGCCCTCCGAAAAGTCAGAATGTCCTCCAGCAGGCGGATTTCAACAGGCAAGGAGTTCCATGCTGACGCAGCCATTACCCTAAACGAGCGTCCTCCCATGCGGCTAAGCCTGAATCTGGGAACCACCGCAAGGGCCAGACCCTGAGAGCGAAGGCTACGGGCAGGGACATAGAAAGACAAACAAGTCGACAGGATTTCCGGGCCAGTACCTCGCAAGATTTTAAAAGCAAGGCACAATACCTTGAAAAGGATGCGCTTCCTAACCGGAAGCCAGTGTAGGGAGCGAAGGACACTTGTAACTGAGCAGAATCTGGGCAAGCCAACGATCGCCCTCGCCGCAGCATTCTGAACCCGTTGTAAGCGGGTTAGTTCAGCCTGGTTAGCCCCAGCCAGGAGAGAGCTGGCATAATCCAGGCGGGAGATGATAGTAGCCTGGATCACCAGCTGCCTGGTCGGGGTGTCAAAGAACTTGAGAACAGGTCTCAAGCCCCTCAGGAGACCGAAACAACAGGCCGCGGTTCTTTTAGTATGGCCTACAAAGGAGAGGCCCGCATCCAGCCATACCCCCAGATTTTTCACTTCCGATACCGGGATCGGAGTAGGTCCCAACTCTGAGGGCCACCAGTGGTCACCCCACAGCTCCACTCCCTTCCCGACGACCATCACCTCTGTTTTAGTGGCGTTTAGCTGAAGGCAGTTGCCTGTCAGCCAACTAGCCACCGCCTTCAGTCCGGACTGAAACCTGGGGGCCTCAATCTCCGCATCCCCACTGAGAGTAACCGCCAGCTGAGTGTCGTCAGCATATGAGACCAAAGTAAGGCCCCACTGCCTAGCGACATCCGCCAGCGGTCTCACGTAAAGATTAAACAACGTGGGACTCAGCGAGGACCCTTGCGGAACCCCCATGGCCAGTGGTTGGTAGTTGGACTTGAAGGGAGGGATGGCAACACAGAAGGAGCGGTCATCTAAAAAGGAGCGGAACCATTGCAACACCTGACCGCCAATGCCAGTCTCCTCGAGCAGACGCAGGAGGATGCTGTGGTCTACCGTATCAAAGGCGGCGCTAAGATCTAACAAAATAAGCGCCGCCGTTTGACCAGCATCCAACCTTGCCCGGAGGTGTTCCACCATCACAAGTAGCGCAGTTTCCGTACTGTGCCCAGCACGGAATCCGTTTTGTGTGGGGTCGAGGGCATTGGTCCGAGTCAGATGTTCAGACAGGGCCAGGTTAACGTGGGCCTCCGTGATTTTGGCTGGCCAGGGTAACAACGAGATGGGGCGATAGCTCTCAGGCTTGGAAGGGTCCAGGGTGGGCTTTTTGATGATCGGGGACACCACAGCTTGTTTCCACTTAGATGGAACGGTTCCCGTTTCCAAGGAGAGGTTGACAAGGGAGCATACGGCTGTACGCCCCATAAAAGCCTGATCTCGGAAGAGAGCAGGCCTTACTGGATCGGATGGGGACCCAGATTTGACTTGCAGCGCAAGTTTGTCAAAACCATCCAAGGTAAGGGGGGGGAAAACAAGCAGTGTAGTCTGATGATGGACCCCATTTATACTTTCCTCAGTGAACCCTATGCTAGGGAATGTCCTATATATAGCTTGGACCTTCCCCAAGAAGTAAGATGCAAGGGATTCACAATGGGAAAGGGAGCTCACGGTCGTAGAGGTAGTCCGCTTCGCTGTGAGATCTTTTACGGCCTTAAAGATAGCTTTTGACGGATTCGGACTGTTCCGGAATTCGATGGCATAAAAAGCCGCACGGGCTCGGCAGATAGCTCGATGGTAAAGCTTAACGGACTTGGCGTATGCAGCTTTTAGATCAGCCCCATAGGTTTTCCTCCAAGCCCTCTCTGCTCGTCTACAGGCACCCTTTAGGGCCCGAAGAGTGCCATCGTACCAGGGACTCGACTCTCTGGAATTGATTTTAGTTGAAACGATGGGTATCAGAGAGTCCAAGGCCCTAGTTATCCATGAACAGAAGAGGTCATACCCCCTTTCCACATCCGTCAAAGGACCCAGCGGCTCCTCTAATAGAAGACGATGAAAGTCCTCTAGCCGAAGCTTTTTCCAAGCCCTCTTCTGGACCCTTCTAGCCGTAGAGATGGAAGGAGTGGCCGAGACCGGGCAGAGGATGGACACCAAAAAGTGGTCTGTCCATTCCACCGGAGAGACAGAGGTAATTTGAATCCCCAACAGATTGGTAAACAGGGGATCCAAAATATGCCCCCCCAGATGGGTAGGCTGGGAAACCATCTGGGGAAGTTGAAAGGCCTCCAGGTCAGAAGAGATGGAACGCACTGTCAGGCCGGAGAGGGTGTCGAAATGTAGGTTTAGGTCACCCATGATAGAGAAGTTGGCACAGTCAGCGACCAAAGGGCCAACAGTGTCAGGGAAAGCATTTCTAAACGCCACATCACTGCCGGGTGGGCGATAGACGACCATCCCGGACAGGGTAAACTCAGGGCTGACAGAGACCTTGAACATGGCGCTTTCACACCCGGAGATGTTTAGGGCACCCCAGACGCAAGGGTAGATAGATTTTACCACTAACGCGATACCTCCACCCCTAGACAGCCTATTCAGAGTATACATAGAATAGCCGGGTGGGCAGGCTAGATTAGTAATAGCGGTATCAGCGTCCTGTAGCCATGTTTCCGTCATGGCAAATACGTCTGGAGCTTCCTCCTTAATGAGGTCATAAATATGCTGATAGTGTTTCAGCGCAGACCTAACGTTTAAATTCAAGATCTTCAGAGTAGTGCGAGTGTCTGTAGTACGGCGGGTCTCCGAAGAAATAAACCTTGGAAGAGGATGCGGAGAATCGAGAGTCCACCCATTACAAGGGCAATGATATGGGCCACGCAATGGGTGTACCGGTAGAAGGGTGCAGCAGCGGCTTACCTGACCGATGGCAAACAGGCAATCCCGCGAGTACGTCAGCATGGTGGACCCAGGATGGTATGATAGTCCTTGCACAGAGTACCGCGGCGTCCAGCACGTCCTTAGCGCGTCCTTAGCGCGGACGGGCGCAGACGGGCAGGACTCTGGCACGACTCCGGCCACGCGAGGAAACGCCCGCTGCGCGATCCCGCTGCGCTAGGGGAGGAGCTTTAAGTAGGTGTTCCCAGGCTGCTCCTGCGCACTGAAGCGCTGGAGGGTAGAGACACCTCTATCCACACACCCCACTCCAAGATGGCTGCCAAAACGAACAGGTCACCCACCCCAGAGCCAAATCCGCCAAAACGGCAGTGCGGGGGCCAATTAAAGTGCAGGTAAGGGGCGCTATCTAAAAACAGATACACAGACAAATAAGACACAAAAGTTATTAAAAATCACAGAGGTAAGAGCACATGCGCGCAGAGCGCTCACGCAGCTACCTTGTCAGGGGTGGTTTCAGGAGGGACTCGCCTTAAGTAGGTGTTCCCAGGCTGCTCCTGCGCACTGAAGCGCTGGAGGGTAGAGACACCTCTATCCACACACCCCACTCCAAGATGGCTGCCAAAACGAACAGGTCACCCACCCCAGAGCCAAATCCGCCAAAACGGCAGTGCGGGGGCCAATTAAAGTGCAGGTAAGGGGCGCTATCTAAAAACAGATACACAGACAAATAAGACACAAAAGTTCCAGACAGTACCCATGTTGAATGATGTCCCTGACCCACCTGTCCGTGGTGATGTTCTTCCATGCGGGCAGGAACAGCTGAGTCGTCCCCCGACAGGTGTTAAGTGGTCGGGGGGTAGGGAGAGGGCGTCACGGTTTGTTTTTTGGGGAGGACCTGGTGTTGCCATATCCACGTCCCCTGCCCTTGGTGCTGGATCCACGATATCCACCCCTGTTTTTGTCGTAGGTGGTTTGTGTGCCACCTTTAGCATACTGTTGTTGTGACCCCTGGCCCCTTGACGTTCCCCTATTTCCAGTGCGACGAAAGGAGCCACTACGAAATTGTTGGGTTTGTAGCGCCCCCATAGATTTGGCAGTATCTGTGTCTTTTTTTATTTTCTCTAGGGTAGTGTCAACGTCTGGGCCAAATAAAAATTCTGTGTTAACCGGTAAGTTGAGGATATTGTTTTGGATCTCGGGTTTGAAGCCTGAGATGCGTAACCAGGCATGGCGTTGCAGCATGACACTTGTGTTTATTGCCCTGGCCGCTGTGTCAGCTGCGTCTAGGGCGCATTTTATGGACGCATTAGTGAGGAGTTGTCCTTCTCTAATGAGGAGTTCGGCTGACTCTTTATACTCCTCTGGTAGGTGTTGGAGCAGTGACTCCAGCGTGTCATAATGTGACCTGTCATAACGTGCCAGGAGTGCCTGTGTATTGGCAATGCGCAGGATATTGGCTGCTTGCGCTGCAACACGTTTGCCCGATGTTTCAAGGACCTTTGACTCTTTGTCTGGGGGAGGAGCATCACCAGTTGTCTGTGAGTGAGCTCTTTTGCGAGCGTTGGCAACCACCATAGAGTCCAATGGCAACTGACCCCTA
Source organism: Triturus cristatus (assembly GCF_964204655.1). Classification (NCBI taxonomy): domain Eukaryota; kingdom Metazoa; phylum Chordata; class Amphibia; order Caudata; family Salamandridae; genus Triturus; species Triturus cristatus. Next base: position 389,131,527 of record NC_140592.1, read on the forward strand.
ATGTATTTAGGGTCACCAGGTGCAGGCTTATATTTCTTTTCAATCCTGGGGTTTAACACTCGGGCTCTTGTGGTGTCCTTGAAAATGTCTTTGGCAGGCTTCAGAACCCCTTTAAGCATGGGCAGAGTCTTGACAGTCCTTTCCGAAGATGCAAAAGTGTCTGTGAGAAGTTGGCCTGATGTATGATGTCACTAGTTCTAGTGTACACCTTATATCAGTCCAAATACCCTTATGGTGATTGGTTGTAAAGTCAACCTTATAGACCAGCTATCCTAGTGGTAGCATGGACAAGAGCAGTCTTAGGCTAAACTCTGAATGGCATGTGAAGCCAGCTGTGGTACCATATATAATCCCTTGAATACCAAATGAAAGGACACCACAACAGATATATATATATAAAATAAAGTGTATTTATTCTAGTCAAACCCTCAGCACTCTTTATGAGATTAGAGGTAAGTACAACACAGTCTTATTTAAGCATACATTAAGTCACACAGGTAAGTAATACAGTTAGGTCCTAGGGGCCACGCAAACCATATACTAAGTAAGTGGTATAAGAACCACTGTCACGGAAATAGAATAGGCCTAGGCCTAGGGAATCGCTGGGGCTACACTACACTAGCGTTAGTTAGGAAGTGGGAGGCCCACGGGATTCGTGTGCAGAGTGGAAACACTCACGCGTAATGCGTAAAAGTCAATAGCAATAGTACAGTTTAGAAAACGGTAGATTTAGGACACTTCCGGAGTAGCTAGGAAGTTGAGACTTGAAAACTAGACACTAGGATAGTCACTATCCTGATGAGCACCGGAGTACCCAAGTTACCTAGCCCACAGGCTGCGGGTGCATAGGGGTGAAGATGCGTCGTTTTCGTTGTCGACTCCTATGGATGCCTGAAGAAAGATGCTGACAGGCAGTCAGTGAAGAGTGTCCGGTGGATCCCAAGGCTGGGATCAAGAAGAGAGGAAACCTGCAAGCAGAAGGGACAGAGTCAAGGTCACTAGCCAGTGACCACGTGGAACCAGGAAGGAACCAGGCGATGTCGTGAAGATTGCAGGTGAAGGTGAAGCTTGTCGCTGCAGCCAGGAGGACCAGGAAGCGTCGAGGACGACCAGGACCAGGAGGCGAGCTGTCCCACGAAGGCTCTTGCTGTCGGCGGCGGCGAAGTTGGACTAGGACTCACCAAGCCTTGGCAAGCGGAACCCACGAAGAACGGAGGACTTGCTTCTGGTACAGACCAGGAAGGTCTGGGGTGCTTCTTCTTTGCAGAGAAGCGGGAGCCAGTCTGGAGGAGCCAAACCAGCGCAGAAGATTTCAGGGTGCGTCGTCACAAAGGCCACTAGCCAGCGGGCAAGCAACCGGACAGACGCGGCAAGCAGGAAAATGCAGAAGGGCCCCACGCAGGACTCGTGGAGTGTGGGGGGCTGATCTTCAGTGCAGATGGTGCTTGGGGTTGGGGCTTCTCAATCCCCGGTGCACAACTTCGAGGGTACCTCAGAAGCTGCGCTTTAAGTTACTAGCCACTTTTTCCAGGTAGCCGGTCCCACGTCGCTCGTCGCCTCCACGGATCTCAGCTTTGCTGTGGATGTGGATCAGGGTCGGAGAAGTCTGGAAGTCAAGGCTCTGGTCGGGCTCTGCAGTCGGTTCCTCGTAGAACGTGGGCAAAGCAAAGGGTAGTCTCTTGATGGTGCCTGTTTGCACAGGGTAGCCACTCCTTGGCTACAAGGGAGATTCTTCAGTCTTCTTTCGTCGAATGTCGAAGGTCCAGAGTTTCTGTTCAGTTTTGCAGGTTCAGGATAATCTAAAGTCTTGAGGCCCAACTCCCACTCTTATACTAATCTGGGGGGCTGGGATACCTGCTAGGTCACGCCTTATGGGTGGGACCTGGGAGGGGGTGGTTACACCCACTTCCCTTTGTCCAGTTTCGCGCCAGAGCTGGGGCTGGAGTGCCCCAGCGCCGGTTTGAACTGGACTATGCAAGGAACACCTTGTGTGCCCCAGGCATGTCTCATTCCTTTCAGCCCACCCTGCCCCAATACACTAAAGGCTGTCTGGGGAGGTGCTAGCACCTCCCCAAGCAGGAAACCTATTGTCCAGGCCTCCCTGGCTGGGATCACTCCCAGCTGCAGGAGGTCAGACTTGTGTCGTGGCAGCAGCATCCATTTTGTGATGCTGAGGCTTTGGTCAGAGGCTAACAGTTGAAGTATGATTTTAACATGTCTTTCCCTCTAGAAGGGGGGAATAATATTCTCATGTCCAGAAATGGCATGGGGGTATTATTCCACAGTGTTAGACACCTTACACGACATGTTTCGATAAAGCCAAACCATAGTTACCATAACCGTCTAAGATTATAAGGCACTTTAAGAGTATATGGTAGGCTATATCATAGAACAGCTATAAGGACAAGGTTCCGAAAGCTGCAGACAGGCTCAGCTCATGCTAGAGCACCATCTCACATGTTACCAAGCACTCTGCCTCCAGGATTGTTAAGGCCTGCCATAGGAGTGACTGATAGGTACACATGTGTCTATATGTAAGTTAGGTATAGGAATACTACACCTAAGCAAGGGGTGATTACACGACCTTGCCCCAGCTGAGTGATCAGCCAGTTGTGTCAGAATGGAAGGCCAGGCCAGAAGTGGCATAATACATGCTGCAGCCCCTGGTAGGCCTAGGGTACACCTATGCCCTGGGTACCTAGGGTACACTGTACAGGGGCCAATAAGGTGATCCTATCCAAATGGGTTATGCACCTAAAGTACATAGTATTAATTTAGAGAGAACAGCAGGGCTGTGGGTCTGATTAGCAGGCCCACAGCCACATCTAAGTCGAAAACCAGTAAAGCAAAAGCAAAAAGTGGGGGTGAACATAGAAAGCAGACCCTACTCTCCTACACAACCCCCCCCCCCCCAAACTTAGGGACATTAAACTAACCTTGACCAGTTGAGTCTTCATGTTCTAAGTGGAAATATCTGGAGAGTCCATCTGCATTGGCATGGTCAGTCCCAGGTCTATGTTCCACTGTGAAGTCCATCCCCTGTAGGGAAGTGGACCACCTAAGAAGTTTGGGATTTTCACCCTTCATCTGATTTAGCCACAAGAGGGGCTTATGGTCTGTCTGAATCTTGAAGTGAGTGCCAAACAAGTATGGCCTCAGCTTCTTCAAGGCCCAAACCACAGCAAAGGCCTCCCTCTCAATAGCTGACCAACGTTTCTCTCTAGGGGTCAGCCTTCTACTTATAAAAGCAATGGGCTGGGCTTGACCATCTACATTCAGTTGTGAAAGAACAGCTCCCACACCTAACTCAGAAGCATCTGTCTGGACAATGAACTCTTTGGAGTAGTCTGGACTTTTCAGAATAGGTGCACTGCACATGGCCTGCTTCAGGTCATCAAATGCTTTTTGACAGCTTACTGTCCACTGAACTTTCTTTGGCATCTTCTTGGAGGTCAAGTCATTAAGTGGTGTCACTATGGACCCATAATTCTTAACAAACTTTCTGTAGTACCCAGTCAGGCCCAAGAAAGCTCTGACCTGAGTCTGGGTAGTTGGAGGAGCCCAGTCCTTTATGGTCTGGATCTTGCTCTCCAGTGGTTGAACCTGACCCCCACCAACTAGGTGGCCCAGGTATACAACCTTGCTCTGCCCTATCTGGCACTTAGTGGCCCTGATAGTGAGGCCTGCCTTTTGCAGGGCCTCTAAAACATTCCTCAGGTGGACCAGGTGATCCTCCCAGGTGGAGCTAAAGACAGCAATATCATCAAGATAAGCTGCACAATAATCATCCAACCCAGTAAGGACTTGATTCACCAACCTTTGGAAAGTGGCAGGTGCATTCTTCAAACCAAAGGGCATTACCACAAATTGATAATGTCCTCCTGGGGTCGAGAAAGCAGTTTTGGCCTTTGCACTCTCAGCTAGTCTGATTTGCCAGTAGCCTGCTGTTAGGTCAAATGTGCTCAAAATCTTAGCAGCTGCCAGTCTGTCAATGAGCTCATCTGCCCTAGGTATTGGGTGGGCATCTGTCCTAGTGACAGCATTGAGACCTCTGTAATCCACGCAAAACCTCATCTCTCTCTTACCATCTTGGGTGTGAGGTTTTGGCACAAGAACTACAGGACTAGCCCAAGGGCTCTCTGAAGGTTCAATGACTCCCAGCTCCAACATCTTTTGTACCTCAACTTTTATGCAGTCCCTGACATGGTCAGGTTGCCTGTAGATTTTACTCTTCACAGGCAGACTGTCACCAGTGTCCACCTCATGGGTGCACCAGTTTGTCTGACTTGGGGTCAGAGAGAACATATGTCTGTAGGATTGCAGAACCTGTCTGCAGTCCTGTTGCTGATGGACAGTGAGGCTGTCAGAAAAGACCACACCATCAACTGAGCCATCATCAGGGTTCTGAGTCAACAGGTCTGGGAGAGGGTCACTCTCTTCCTCCTGCCCCTCATCTGTAGCCATGAGTAGCCCCACGTCTGCCCTGTCAACATATGCCTTCAATCTGTTGACATGAAGCACCCTGTGGGGGCTTCTGGGAGTCCCAAGGTCCACCAAGTAGGTGACTTCTCCCTTTTTCTCAAAAATAGTGTGGGGTCCAGACCATTTGTCTTGGAGTGCTGCTGGGGCCACTGGCTCCAACACCCACACTTTCTGTCCTGGCTGGTAAACAGTCAGTACAGCCTTTTGGTCATGCCAAGCTTTTTGGAGTTATTGGCTTGCCTCAAGGTTTTTAGAAGCCTTCTTCATATACTCTGCCATCCTGGAGCGGAGACCAAGTACATAATCCACTATGTCTAGTTTGGGTTGTCTGAGAGGTCTCTCCCATCCTTCCTTTACCAAACACAGGGGTCCTCTTACAGGATGCCCAAACAAAAGCTCAAAAGGGCTGTAGCCAACCCCCTTTTGTGGGACCTCTCTGTAAGCAAACAGAAGGCAGGGTAAAAGGATGTCCCATCTTCGCCTAAGCTTGTCTGGTAATCCTTTCATCATTCCCTTTAGGGTCTTGTTGAATCTCTCAACAAGCCCATTGCACTGTGGGTGATAGGGTGTGGTGAACTTGTAGTTAACACCACACTCCTTCCACATTGCAGTCAAGTATCCTGACATGAAGTTGGCACCTCTGTCAGAAATGACCTCCTTTGGAAAGCCCACTCTGGAGAATACTCCAAGCAGGGCCCTTGCCACAACAGGAGCTGTTGTGGTCCTCAGGGGAATTGCTTCTGGGTACCTGGTGGCATGGTCCACTATCACCAGTATGAATCTGTGCCCAGATGCTGTTTGTGGGTCCATTGGTCCTACAATATCTATGCCCACTCTTTCAAAGGGGACCCCCACCACAGGTAGTGGTATGAGGGGGGGCCTTTGTGGTGCCCCCTGATTTGCCACTGGCTTGGCAGGTGACACAGGAGCGACAAAACTCCTTAGTATCTTCTGACATATGGGGCCAGTGAAAGTGAGGGACAAGCCTGTCCCAAGTCTTGTTCTGGCCTAGATGTCCTGCAAGGGGAATATCATGAGCCAAGGTGAGAAGGAAGCCTCTGAACTTCAGTGGTATGACCAACCTCCTGGATGCACCAGGCTTGGGGTCTCTAGCCTCTGAATACAGTAGCCCTTCATCCCAATACACTCTATGGGTACCTTGAGCATTCCCTGCAGCCTCAGCAGCAGCCAGCTGTCTGAGGGGTTCAAGAGAGGGGCAGTCTAATTGAGCCTGCCTCAGATCTGCCCTTGAAGGTCCCCCTGTCCCAAGAAACTCAACCTGATCAGGTTCAAGTTCTTCTAGGACAGTTCCTTCAGGGCTCTCAGAATCATCCTCCTGGGAGGGCTGATCCACCACCTGAGGCAGGGGGGAAGGCACAGCCTTCACCCTACTGCTCTTTCTCTTGGGTTGTGACTGGTCCATAGTTTCAGGATCCAGCACTTGTTCAGTGGTGCACTTTTTGGCCTGTGACCTGGTCACAGCAAGGACATGTGCATCTATCCCCAGCATTTCTGCATGGGTCCTATACTCCACTTCAGACCAAACTGAAGTTTCAAGATCATTGCCCAGTAAACACTCTACAGGAAGGTCTGAACTAACAACAACTTTCTTGAGGCCAGTTACCCCTCCCCAGGAGAAGTTAACAATAGCCACACTATGGGAGGTAGTGGCATTGCTAGCGTTGGTCACTAGGTAATTCTCACCTAGTATGATCTGTCCAGGGTCCACAAAAGCAGGTGTCACCATTGTGACTCTAGCTCCAGTGTCCCTGTAGGCCTGAGCCATTCTTTGGTTGATAAAAGGAGTCTGTCTGTACTTGCCCAGGTTACTGGGGCCTACAGTAGAGGACAAAGCTAAGTCCCCATCACAGATCAGAACAGCCTGAGTAGGTACTCTGACTAGGCCAGAATCCTCCTCAGTTCCCAGGGTTAACCCTACTACACCCTTTTGCTGGGAACCACCACTTACAGCTGAACTAGGGGGTACAGTTGCCTTAGGGGCAATGGTGGCTGGGGGCTTATCCTTTTTGGTGCACTCACTAAACCAATGTGAGTTGGACTTCCACTAGTTGCACCATGGTTTCTTTTGGCCATCTTTCTTTTTATCCTTTTTGGGACCACCCTCCCCCTGAGCCTTTTGGGGGCCTGGTGAAGACTTCTGGTCTTTTTGTTTCTGCTCATTACCCTTCTGGTCTGCCTTTTTCTGATCACCGCCCTGGTTCTGGTTTTTCTGCTTAACTCTAGTCCTGACCCATCTATCTGCCTTCTTTCCCAATTCTTGGGGAGAAGTCAGATCAGAATCAATCAGGTGTTGATGCAATAGCTGGTTTTGACAGTTGTTAAGTATTTGCTCTCTCATGATCAAATTATACAATCCTGTATAGTCCTTAACCTTACTTCCCATTAGCCAGCCTTCCAGAGCCTTAGTGGCACAATCTACAAAGTCAGTCCAGTCCTGAGTCTGTGTCTTCTGGGTATCCCTGAACAACAACCTGTATTGTTCAGTGGTTAGGCCAAACCCATCAATCAGAGCACTCTTCAGGACAGTGTAATTATCTGCATCCTCATCACTAACTGTGAGGAGCTTGTCTCAGCCTTTCTCAGAGAAGGAGAGCCACAAGATAGCTGCCCACTGACTTTGGGGTACCTGCTGTACTTTGCAAGCTCTCTCCAAAGCAGTTATCCATTTGTGGATGTCATCCCCACACTTGTAGGGAGGGACAATCTTGCTCAGGTTTCTATTGTCATAGTGCCTGTCTCTATCGTTAGGGATATTGCTGCCACCAGTGGGTTCTGACCCACTCAACTTTTGTTCTCTAGCCAGAGCAAGCTTCTCTTTGGCAAGGGCAAGTTCTTCCCTCTGAATCCTCAGATTAGCTTCCCTCATTCTGGCTTCATGCTCCTTTCTCTCAGGGGAAGTCATTCCCCTGTGAGAGGAAGCATTAGAGATGTTAGAGACATGGGAGTGGATGGATTCCCTTGAAGGGGATCTGTCCCTCCTGCTTCTCTGTGTAAGCCTACTTGGGGGTCTGTAAGGGGGGACCCCATGCAAACTCCCATGTAAGCTTAGGTTAGCCTGGCTAAGTCTTCCTACTTGGCCCTGGCTGTCTACCTCTTCATCTGCAGTCTCCTCTGACTCCTCTGTGGTGGGTAGACCCTCCTCTGTACCTAGGGTACCTGCCTGAGATGCCCTAAGAAGGTCATACTCCTCTAGGAGTTGTCTTAACTGAAGGAGGGTAGGGTTTGCACCCTGTTTTATTCCTCTGGAGGTACACAAGTGTCTCATCTCCTAAAATGTTAAGGTATCATATCTAGAGGGGGTCTTTTGCAGACCTGATCCTCCTGAGAGAGCATCCACTTGATCTCCTCTCAGAGACATGATCTAGTGAGGGTGTGGTGTGTGCACCTACCTACACTAGTTGTATCTACTAAACCTCTCTAGTAGTTGTAGTCAGGGTGTGTTACTCCCTTCAACCTACAACTACAAAGTCCAGTAGGACTTACGTATTATAATCTATGTTATATGTACCTAGACAATATCTGTGTGATCTTTCAATTTAGTATCTCAAGATTACAATGGTATTACAACAGCAAGCTCAGATCCCAACCGCTGCTCACCAATGTGAGAAGTTGGCCTGATGTATGATGTCACTAGTTCTAGTGTACACCCTATATCAGTCCAAATACCCTTATGGTGATTGGTTGTAAAGTCAACCTTATAGACCAGCTATCCTAGTGGTAGCATGGACAAGAGCAGTCTTAGGCTAAACTCTGAATGGCATGTGAAGCCAGCTGTGATACCATATATAATCCCTTGAATACCAAATGAAAGGACACCACAACAGATATATATATAAAATAAAGTGTATTTATTCTAGTCAAACCCTCAGCACTCTTTATGAGATTAGAGGTAAGTACAACACAGTCTTATTTAAGCATACATTTAGTCACACAGGTAAGTAATACAGTTAGGCCCTAGGGGCCACGCAAACCATATACTAAGTAAGTGGTATAAGAACCACTGTCACGGAAATAGAATAGGCCTAGGCCTAGGGAATCGCTGGGGCTACACTACACTAGCGTTAGTTAGGAAGTGGGAGGCCCACGGGATTCGTGTGCAGAGTGGAAACACTCACGCGTAATGCGTAAAAGTCAATAGCAATAGTACAGTTTAGAAAACGGTAGATTTAGGACACTTCCGGAGTAGCTAGGAAGTTGAGACTTGAAAACTAGACACTAGGATAGTCACTATCCTGATGAGCACCGGAGTACCCAAGTTACCTAGCCCACAGGCTGCGGGTGCATAGGGGTGAAGATGCGTCGTTTTCGTCGTCGACTCCTATGGATGCCTGAAGAAAGATGCTGACAGGCAGTCAGTGAAGAGTGTCCGGTGGATCCCAAGGCTGGGATCAAGAAGAGAGGAAACCTGCAAGCAGAAGGGACAGAGTCAAGGTCACTAGCCAGTGACCACGTGGAACCAGGAAGGAACCAGGCGATGTCGTGAAGATTGCAGGTGAAGGTGAAGCTTGTCGCTGCAGCCAGGAGGACCAGGAAGCGTCGAGGACGACCAGGACCAGGAGGCGAGCTGTCCCACGAAGGCTCTTGCTGTCGGCGGCGTCGAAGTTGGACTAGGACTCACCAAGCCTTGGCAAGCGGAACCCACGAAGAACGGAGGACTTGCTTCTGGTGCAGACCAGGAAGGTCTGGGGTGCTTCTTCTTTGCAGAGAAGCGGGAGCCAGTCTGGAGGAGCCAAACCAGCGCAGAAGATTTCAGGGTGCGTCGTCACAAAGGCCACTAGCCAGCGGGCAAGCAACCGGACAGACGCGGCAAGCAGGAAAATGCAGAAGGGCCCCACGCAGGACTCGTGGAGTGTGGGGGGCTGATCTTCGGTGCAGATGGGGGTTGGGGCTTCTCAATCCCCGGTGCACAACTTCGAGGGTACCTCAGAAGCTGCGCTTTAAGTTACTAGCCACTTTTTCCAGGTAGCCGGTCCCACGTCGCTCGTCGCCTCCACGGATCTCAGCTTTGCTGTGGATGTGGATCAGGGTCGGAGAAGTCTGGAAGTCAAGGCTCTGGTCGGGCTCTGCAGTCGGTTCCTCGTAGAACGTGGGCAAAGCAAAGGGTAGTCTCTTGATGGTGCCTGTTTGCACAGGGTAGCCACTCCTTGGCTACAAGGGAGATTCTTCAGTCTTCTTCTTTCGTCGAATGTCGAAGGTCCAGAGTTTCTGTTCAGTTTTGCAGGTTCAGGATAATCTAAAGTCTTGAGGCCCAACTCCCACTCTTATACTAATCTGGGGGGCTGGGATACCTGCTAGGTCACGCCTTATGGGTGGGACCTGGGAGGGGGTGGTTACACCCACTTCCCTTTGTCCAGTTTCGCGCCAGAGCTGGGGCTGGAGTGCCCCAGCGCCGGTTTGAACTGGACTATGCAAGGAACACCTTGTGTGCCCCAGGCATGTCTCATTCCTTTCAGCCCACCCTGCCCCAATACACTAAAGGCTGTCTGGGGAGGTGCTAGCACCTCCCCAAGCAGGAAACCTATTGTCCAGGCCTCCCTGGCTGGGATCACTCCCAGCTGCAGGAGGTCAGACTTGTGTCGTGGCAGCAGCATCCATTTTGTGATGCTGAGGCTTTGGTCAGAGGCTAACAGTTGAAGTATGATTTTAACATGTCTTTCCCTCTAGAAGGGGGGAATAATATTCTCATGTCCAGAAATGGCTTGGGGGTATTATTCCACAGTGTTAGACACCCTACACGACATGTTTCGATAAAGCCAAACCATAGTTACCATAACCGTCTAAGATTATAAGGCACTTTAAGAGTATATGGTAGGCTATATCATAGAACAGCTATAAGGACAAGGTTCCGAAAGCTGCAGACAGGCTCAGCTCATGCTAGAGCACCATCTCACATGTTACCAAGCACTCTGCCTCCAGGATTGTTAAGGCCTGCCATAGGAGTGACTGATAGGTACACATGTGTCTATATGTAAGTTAGGTATAGGAATACTACACCTAAGCAAGGGGTGATTACACGACCTTGCCCCAGCTGAGTGATCAGCCAGTTGTGTCAGAATGGAAGGCCAGGCCAGGGGTGGCATAATACATGCTGCAGCCCCTGGTAGGCCTAGGGTACACCTATGCCCTGGCTACCTAGGGTACACTGTACAGGGGCCAATAAGGTGATCCTATCCAAATGGGTTATGCACCTAAAGTACATAGTATTAATTTAGAGAGAGAACAGCAGGGCTGTGGGTCTGATTAGCAGGCCCACAGCCACATCTAAGTCGAAAACCAGTAAAGCAAAAAGTGGGGGTGAACATAGAAAGCAGACCCTACTCTCCTACAGTGTCAAGCAGGAAGTCCTCCTCAATGGCGTCAGAGTGGAGCTCCACCCCATGATGAGCAGCAGCCCGTTCGATAAGGGCATTAAATGCGGCCGTGTCCTCTGTAGGAGACGTTTTAATATTGTAGATTTGCGCATCCTGAGTATATGGTGTGACACTTGGGTCTGTGGGGTCATCCCATGCCTGATCAGGATCTTGTGTTTCATCGGGATCTGCGTCCCCGGGGTAGATGGTATCGTCCCCACCATATTCCTGCATCGGGTCCGATTCAGAAGGGGTAGGAGAAAAGGACTGCAGATCTAGTTGGAGGGGATGGAAGTGTTCTTGTAGCACTGGTTCCTGCTCCGCCGGTAGCTTGCGTTTAAGAGGAATTTTGTATGGCACCTCTTCCCTGACTGGCGTGATCTTGCGCTTGTGGAGCATGAGCCTGCCAGTGTCGGCGTCGATAAATTGTGGCCCTGAAGAGACTTGTTCTGTTAGGCCAGAGGTGGTGGACTGTGTGTGGAGAACACGTGTCCGAATTTGAAAGAGTGTCGGTGCCGATGTCGGTGGCAGCCCAAAGGTAATGTTGGTGGGCTCCGAGTGCACTCTACAGGGTGAGGTAGTGTCGGGACCCGAGGTAGAGTGGAGGGCTACCCGGTCCCGGATACGTTGTAGAGATGCAGAGACCTGCTGCACAGCAAACTGAGATGGTGGTTTGGTGGGCATCTTGGTAGTAGGCGTGGAGGCCGACCCCGACTTTGTCGGAAGGGGGTCACTGGTTTGAAGGGATGCATCGATAGTCGACGTAGTCGAGGACTTCTTCGGCATCGGTGCTTTAGGCGTCGACGTAGCCGAGGCGGCCATTTTGACTGCGGAGGGTACAGGCTTCGGTGTCGGCGCCGAAGGTGTCGGTATCTTTTGGTGCCCGAGGGCGCGCTTCTTTTGTGCGTCGACCGCGTCTGCTGCGGTGAGCTCGGCGCCGAAGTCTTTCTGTACGCGTTCGGAGCCGACGACTTTTTTCGGCGTCGGGGTAGTGGACTGTTTCGACGCCTTTGATCCGACCACTACCAGTTTCGCTTTCGATTTTGAAGGGACTGGAGCGATGGATGTGTTTGGGTTTAACAACCCAGTCTTGGGTAATATTGGCTCTTGCATAGTGTTCGATGCCGGGCCGGAAGGCGGGGCCGAGGAACCATGGATTAGGTCTTGGGTAAGGCCCGAAGGCGATCCCTCGACCGGAGCCCGGCGACTAATTTCGGCCTCCGTTTCGACGGATTGGCCTAACTCCTCGGGAGAGCTGTCTTCTTCAGCCCCATAGGCTTCGTCGAAGTCCCCTACCTAGTCGACGGCTTCTTCACGTCGAAAGAGCTCTTCGTCATCGTCGTCCGATCGGGAACCATGCTCCGAAGCGGGGCTAGATAGTATTTCTTCCACACTCTCGGCGTCCTCGGTGCTGAATATGTTGGTGGGTGCGGGCGCTGCCTGCTGCGCCTCGAGCCTCGCTGCTCGTCGGTTCCGTAGAGTTTTCTTGGATCGGAACCGCGCGCAGGCCATGCATTTCGATTCGTCGTGATCCGGCGAGAGACATTTGTTACAGACTGGGTGGACGTCGATGTGAGGGTACTTGGCGTGGCACAACGGACACCTCTTGAACGGAGTTCTCGATTCCATCGTCGATCGAGCGTCGAAGTTTGGACCAATTCGGTCTTAAATTTGGAAGAGGGTGTGGATCACTAGAACTAGTAGTCGACACCGAACGGTAACTGTACCGACGAAAACTATAGGCCTTTTGGCCTAAAACTAAGTATTCCGAAGTTGAGCTAAGATAGTTGCATCCGAACCCAATGGCGGAAAAAAACAATCTGGGGATGGAGAGGATGCCCATGCGCACTGTGGTCCAGGGGAGGAGTCACCCATCTCAGGATACTTCGAAAACTGTTCCAGGACAGCAATGTGCAATCATCCGGACCCAACACTAGGCGGCGATCTATGCACAGATATGAATTCAGCAGCCCACATGCCTCGAACATAAAGCTTAAGCAGCCCCACCAAGAGCATGGAATTGGACTTCTGCACAGCCCTTAAGTGACACTCCTGACACTAATGCAATATTTTCACACTCACCATACACAATCATATACACTCATCAACACTCAGTGCAAGAATGCCACACTGACCTTTGTTTAAATGTCAGGCCTCCTATGGCCAGACGTTACATCTTCAGGGCTCGTTCAATAGCTGCTGTGATCTTCTGCATCTTTGAATCCCTGTCGACATACCCATCGCCATTCTAGCCAGGGACAGAAGAGATTACAACAAATTGTCATAACAGTAGCCATAAGGCACAAAAACACACCCGTTGGTCAAAATAATTCCTATTTCTCAAAAAAATGCTGCCAAATGTGCATATGGACGCAGACGTTTAGATCATTCTTAAAGCCAGGTGACTTGTATAAAAATATATAGATAGATAGATAGATATTTCTTCCCATGGCAATAATTGCCACAGACAAACGTCCCTTTCAAACAGTTTACTTCAAATACTTTTTCAGTTTCAATTGGGGACTTGTGGCCAGAAAGGAGTTTTAAACAACTGTAAATAGCTATATAGTTAAAATACATTGGCACCTTGCAAGTGATGTTACACTGACTCAAACGTTCAGTAGGTAGCCGAACAGGTGAAAGCCTGTTTACAGCCAGTTTCAAACGAATAATGAAAAATTACTTACTTGCAATCTTAGTACTCTAGGTATCTTTAAGTAATCAGATATCGCCACCTATGTGTGGACCACTTTGTTAGGGAAAATTATTTTTATGATCATTTTAAAGTGTTTATTTTTAATTGAATCTCACTCTAATTAAACATTGGCATAACAACTTGAACTAAAAACATTAATTTAGGCTTTTTATCCAAAAGTAATACAATATGAAATTAGGACAGATGAACTTCGCTCATTACACACGTGCTTTTAGGTAAATTCTACACTACTGCTTCAACCACTTAAGTGCCAAGGGTCCCTGCCACCTTTCCTCTTCACTGAACATCCTGAACCCTGTGCTCCTTCAGCTCAGCTCTTAGCACTTTTTGATATATGGGACAGTGGACATTTAAGGGTTCATAATATTTTCCAGGAAAATTATAGCCAGCCCTAATTATGTTACTCTAACACCCTCCACCCCGCCAGCAGACCAACGTTTAGTATTTGTCCCCTAAAAAGTGTTTTTAGTGAGACCTCATGTAGGAAATGACTATCTTTGTCATGGTCTTGCCTCGACTGTGCTGGCTGTAGAACTCTGCACTTTACTCCAGGTAATCAGAGGAAAAGTGCCTGTGCTCCCCCTTTCAATAGAATGGCATACCCATTATTGGTATATTTAGCTTACCTATGAGCTACTAGTATATGGTACAAAGTGTACCTGGGGCACGCAAGTTAGTTAATGTCATTAGTGGACTGCAGCACCCATTGTGCCACACACAAGCAGTGACAGTGCAAACAGGCCTGTAGGCTAGGCCTGGGCGGTAAATTCCGTTCCGCTCGTGGAATTTGCAGAATTTGGGTAATTTCGCGTTCTGCGGAGAACGCGGAATTGCCCAAAATTCAGCATTACGTGGTTTTGCGGAATTTGCTTGTTAGCGTTCTCAAAATGCGTGTTCACGAGATATTTACCCCCCCGAGCACGCAAACAGCGTTCACGAACAGGAAAAAAGCATCGCTAACAAGCAATTCCGCAAGTTCGCAGAATTTCTGCATGCTCGCGGAGATTTTACCGTTGGGTAGCTTTGCGTAGCGTGACTACGTAAATTCCGCCCACTCCTATTTTGAGCATGGCTATGCGGTTTTGAACTGTAAATTCGACTGTTCAAAATAACCCCTTTTGACAGTACAAAACCCTCCTTTTAAATATTAATAAGTCACCCCTTTTGGCCATAAAGCAGGGTGCACGTTATTTAAAAGTAAGACATGTAAAAGTTTAAGGTGACCTGTCCTTATTATGAAAAAGCTTGAAAAGCTATTTTTGCTGTGGCAAGGCTGGCCATTAATTGTATAGGGATGCAACATTACATTATAATAATGCTAATTCTGAAAGATTACTAGAAATAGAATTCAGAAAAATCTTTTTATAGTCATTTATCATATGTAATGGTAGAAATGAATTAGTAATAAACATTCTACAAAGCTACCTTTCCCCTGCCCTAATGCATCTGGAAGCACATTCGCATGAGCTCTATCACTTGGTAGCTGAATAGTCCCCTTGATGAGGTATGAACGTGCTCCAAGAGCAGAGACAAAAGGCCTTGGGTGTAGAAGATGTTCCCCCTAGAAGGATAGGCTGTGCTGAGCCAAACAACTTAAGTTCTGAGGCCTACCCTATCAATCAGAAGCAGCCAATATCTCAGCCTGCCCCCTTCCTTTGCCCCACCCTCAGCCAGGCACCATTCCGCGTGAGAGGGGAGCTGCCCCCAGAATTGGTTTAGAGTTACCACACAGGAGTGGATGCTCGCTTCCATGGCCACCTCTCTGGGTTGGATAACGGAGCTCTGCACAGGGTAAGAACAATCTGATATCTTAGTTTTAGAATGAGAGGGGCACTGTGGGATTGTTTGCAGTAGGGTACACAGGAAATGCCGCAAAAGTGGGTAGGGTTTTCCTTGGGAACTTTTACCCCAAAGGGTAGGGGGTGGCTAGGAGTTTCGCCCTACCACTTGCTGGTGCCAGGCACAAACGAAGCATCCCACAGTACCCTCCTTATAACACTTCCTGGGACTGTGGCGGAACAAAACAGGGCGTGGTGTCTGTAACCTAAGAAATCCCTAGAAGACTGGACTTACTCTCTAGAACAAAGACGTGCCCCAGGGGTCATAATACTGACTTCCTATTCAAGCTGCAGGAATACAATAAGATACAAGAGGCTTACTTCTGCATCTGTCCAGTTGAGCAGTTGCAAATAGACCTACCATGGACCCTGTTGCTGGCCTTTCCTTGAGTGAATCTTGCTCTGTTCAAGTAATGTTTCAAATGTTCTAGACCCTTGGTTGGTGTTAAAATGTACTACACGTATTATCTTTTGTAACCTAGGACTTAATGAACAAGTTACTTACCTTCGGTAATGATATATCTGTAAGAAACAGTTATCGATTTCTTACCTTAGAATTACCCCCAGGCGTCAGACTGGATCCGGAAAGTTTTGTCAGCAGTACTTCTGGGCATCGGAAGGTTGCGTCGGTTGGCTCTGGGCGGGACGTAGTGGGGCACCCCTTCCGTAGTCACGACAGAGGTGAAAGGCAGACTGCGCAGGGCGGGTGGAGAGGCCCAAGGACTTAGCCGTAGCCCTGGAGTCCTTGAAATGCTCTAGAGCGTTGTCTGCCTTGTCGCCAAAAAGGCGACGGCCATCAAAGGGCATGTCCATCAAGGTGTTCTGGACATCCCCTGAAAAGTCAGTCGATCTCCGAGGCGTAGCGATGAAGCGCTACAGACGTTGAAACGGTCCTGCGTAGACAGTCGGCAGTGTCCAGCCCACAACGGATGGTAAACTTTGCCGCATCCCTGCCAGCGGCGACAGTTTGGGAGAGCACTGTCCGGGCTTCCTCCGGACACTGAGACAGCACCTGCGCAACGGTATCCCACACAGAGTGGGAATAACAGCCCAGGAGACATGCGGTGTTTACCGACCGCAGTTCTAAGCTGGCAGAAGAGAAAATCTTCTTCCCAAGATGGTCCAGCTTCTTGGATTCCCTTTCCAGTGGAGCGCTAGGGAATGCACTCTTGGAAGTGGAGGCTTGGACCACCAAGCTCTCTGGGGCGGGGTGTTGGGAGGGGAGAGGAAAGTGGGGTCACCTGGAGCCGGGCGGTGGCGTTGGGTGATCATCCTGTCCACGGGAGCCCCCATGTTGGGTCTGGACCACATGCCCAAAAGGACATCGGTGAGGGCCTCATTAAACGGCAGCAGGGGCTCAGAAGAGCTTGCAGCCGGTTGAAGCACCTCTGTCAGGTGGTCCTGATCACCATTGTAGGAAGGTTGAGAGCCTTGGCCGCCCTATGCAACACCACTGCTTATGATGCTCCCTCCTCCGTAGCCACAGTAGGAGGAGACAACATGTCAAGGTCAGGGGAGGTGTCGAGACCATAGGCATCCCCCAGTTCCTCTCTCCAGTCCTGTTCATCTAACTGGTCGGTCAGAAGGTTACCTTACCCCTCTTAGTCCTCCTCCGGGTGCCATTCTGGTCGAAAAGGGACCCCAGGAGTGAACAGGGGCACTAAAACCCCTCTCACGTCTGATCTGGCGTCGCCAGTCCGGCTCTGGGTCCACGTCGGCCGGGGGGCCGAACTGTGTCAAAATCGGAATTGGTGCCGGAGGAAGGGGCGCCGGTGGAGGTGTAATCAGGTCAACCGACGCTGATCCGGATCCAGGCCTGGATCCAAGGGGGGCCTGCGGTGCAGGGGACATGGGCAGAGAAGGCCTAGGCGTCCCAACAGAGTCCGCGGGGCCCGAAGGCGTGCCAGCGGGTTCGGGCCACCCAAAGATGGCATGTATGGTCTCGTGGAATGTACGAAGCTAGGCGGGGGTCGCTCCGGGACCTGGAAAGGGAGGGAAACACAGTCGACTCTTCGGGCTACACGCGGAGCCGCGTGAGGGGCACCACCCGCATCCCTCGTCGGGTCGGCCGACCGTCAAGGAGAAGTCGAAGTGATACGATGCTTCTTCGACTTCGACTTACCTGACCCAGAGTGCGAAGACTCCGATGACTTGGATGAATGGTGGTGGCTCCACGACCGGTCCCTTGATCTCCCTCGCCACCGGGACCTCGAACGGCGCAGAGACTACTGCCGGCGCTCAAGCAGCTTTCGGGACCACTCCCGCAAAACCTTTGGTGCCATCGACCGGCAGTCGGAGCACGACTTGGGGTAGTGGTCGCGCTCCAGGCAAAAGGAGGCACAAGCGGTGCAAATCCGTCACCGACAGTCGGATACAGGAACCACATGCCTTGAAGCCGGGCATCCCTTGTGCCAGGAGTCGAAGACTCGAAAAAGAAGCCGAGAAAAAAAGTGAGTCAAACCGTGACAGGAGGTACCACTTTTCCCTGATCTGCACTGGCTGGTGCAGAAAAAGAAAGAACTGTCAGCGCGCGAGGGCGGTGTCTAAGTAGCTGCTGTGACGTCATCCCAGCCACACGACGCCAACGACGAACGCGGAGCAGACAGACGCCACCTTCCGACGCACAGAGGTACTGCTGACGAAAAACTTTCCGGATCCAGTCTGACGCCTGGGGGTAATTCGAAGGTAAGGAATCTATAACTAACGTGTTTCTTTCACATACATTTTGATTCAAGATCCTCCGGAGGACCAGAACCACCCTGCCAAGCAGATCAAATGATGCATTGCTGCTCGGCCAAAGATCCAGGTGGCTCCCGCTCAGAGCTTTTCCACAGAAGCAAATCTCCATTCAGTGGGAATTCGTGGGGAAGGTATCTGGACTTGCGGACCTACTTCAGCTATAACCAGCAGTTTTGCCCCGCTGGAAGTATCGGAGCTCCAAAAAATATGTTTGAAGGTAGAAATCTTCACTGGGTGAAGGTGCTAATAGGTGCTGTAGGTCAGCGGGGACCCTTACTTGGGCATGAAATTAAACTTTCTCCTCTGAGCTTTCCTACCAAAAAAAAGTCACAAGCTTCACTGGGGCCGCATCCAGAAGCTATCCAACACCAAGGAGCCCTCTTTGGTCACATTGTGCTGCCTCATAGAATTTTACTTCAAAGACTAAGCCCGAACGTAAAATGTCTGACCAGGTAGAACCTGGTTTCTGAATCCAACCTACTCTTCATTAGTCAGCCTTACCTTGCGCCTAAGGTGTCAAGTGCAACCAGATGACTGCGGTTAACGCCCAATGCTTTTTGGCGCTATTTTTATATTTAACTTTAAAAAAATCATAACTCTGGTTTCCCTATTGGACTTTTATCATTCTAGTATGATATTTATTACATTTGACTTTTTTCTAACCTGGTTTGCAATTTTTCTTGCGTGGTCTTAATTACAATTTTGGTACTGCATAAATATTTCACACATTGCCTTCAAATTGAGCCGGTATGCTCTGTGCCATAGCTACAATGGGATTGAGCTCAGGCTTATTCAGTGACTTTAGCAGTTCACCTTGACAAGGATTGTGGTCATTACTTGAGGTGGTTAGTCATCCACCTCAACTATTACCTCGGTTTCTTACACCTCACTTAAAATAAGAACTCAAAAATGTGGTGAAAACATCACCTTTCAGCATCCTGCATAGCGAAACCTCCTGCAATAAAAAAAAAAAAAAAACATACAAATGATGGTGGTCATATAGTAGAAGAAAAAAAAATATTTGTTTTTCTTCCTCAAAATGTCAGTTTACATGGTCTGATTTTGCTCCATCAACTGCAATGGAGAACTGCTGCAATATAATGGCACTGTCTTGAGGCATCTGTAGCTTTTATGAATCCTACTACTCTGGAAGCCAAGTATCCTGCACACAATTCACAATCAACCCCCCTCCATTCCCCCCAAAAACAAAGTAACCACATTTTAATGCTAGAAAAACACAGGCAATTGTGGCAAACGGCAAGGGTCCTACAATTTTGTGTTTCCACACTTTACTTGGTACCACCGAGTAGGTTGTATGACTTTACCACACATGCCTTTACAATGCATCCATTACAATACTATGCATTTAACACACGCTTTTACAACACAAATATATACACACACCACATACACACACACACAGGGACGTTATGGTTTTGCTCAGATTTCATTCATACAAATCCAGCAGTTAAGGTTACCTTAGCTAATTATAACTTCCGCCCCGCAATGCACTGCTTATGACCTCACATATTACGTCACTCACACATGGTAAATGACATCACTGGCGACATCTACAAGGACATCACTGATGACATCATTCAGTAAGTGTATTCGAAGAGTTTGATTGTTACACATATATACTAACCTACTACTAAAGTTAGATTAGTATACTAGGTGCACTACTACGGAGTAATACTACTAACATTATGAGAGTGGCTGTGTGACTATGAATCTGTGTGTATCGGTGTGGGAGTGGCTGTACTGGTTAGTGGGTGTGACAGTGAGTGTATGGGTGAATGATTGGGTGTCTGAATGACTGTATGAGTGACTGAGTGTGTAACTGGCTGTCTAGGGGAGTGAGAGCCTGTGAGTGGGTGCTTGGTTAGGTGAGTTGGTGTGCGAGTGGCTGTATTCGAGATGAGGGTCTGTGTGAAATGATGTATGTGCGAGTGAGCAGATGGGGGAGTGCTTGTATGGATGAGTGAATGGTTATGTAAGTGGTTGGGTGAGTGGGTGTGTGAGTGACTGTAGGTAAATAAGAGGGTGTGTGAGTGGCTATATGACTAGCTGTGCGGTTGAGTGACTGGCTGTATGAGTGGCTTTAGGGGTGAGGGAATGGTTGTATGGGTGAGTAAATGGTTGTATGGGTGAGTAAATGGTTGTATGGGTGAGTAAATGGTTGTATGGGTGAGTCGTGTATGAAAAGCTGTACGAGTGGGTGTGTGAATAGCTTTATGGAGGATTGAGTGGGTGTGTGAGTGAGTACTGGTATGAGTCTGAGTGGTTGTGCGGGTGTGTGAGTGTGCATATGAGAGGTTATATGGGGGTATGAGTGGTTTCTGTGCATGGTGTCATTTGAGATGTCACTGACCATGTCATGAGTGTTGTAATATGTGAGGTCATAAGAAGTGCATTGTGGGGGCCCAAGTTACAGCTAGCTCAAGTAACTAACTGCTGAATTCCTATGGTTTTCTACGAGTGAAATCTGAGCCCAAGTAAAGTTTTTATTAAATTCTATTTCTTAACTATAACGGTCCTGTAACCTTTGTTTTCAGTGAATTTCAACAGTTTTAACTAGTAGTCATTTGTGCAGAGCGGTGGAGAAAAGAGGGAGGGGCCTCCAACCATCTCTCAGGAATCTGCCATGTCGGACTTACTGGAGGTAACAGGAGGGCTTCTTGCCCCCTCCCCTCCCCCCCCCCCAGGACTATTAGCATACAAGACTTCATCCCACAACCAGCAGTGCCCCAGGAGGCATGTTTGCAGAGTGGTGTAGAAAGGGGGTTTGGCCTCCGACGACCTCTCAGTAATCCCGCTGTGTGGGACTTACTGTTGGCAACAGGAGGGGTAGTTGGTCCCCAAGGACCCTTGGGAGCCCACAGGACTTCACCCCATGCCCCCTGGTCCCTTTCTTGGGCCGATTTGGGACCCCAGGATCACATCCCCAGGAGCCAGGCCTTTTTTTTTTTTTTTTTTTTTTATTTAGGGGAGGAGGGTCAAGAGGGCCCGCTCGCCGAGCTGAATTCAGCACCAAGATTGCAAACCCCTGGCTTTTTTTTTTTTAGAAATTGTAATCTTATTTTATTATTATTTTTTACATTGGAACTGAGAGGCACCCCAATTCTATATATATAGCCTTGGGGAGGTGGCGGTCCCTGGGGCTACATGTCTTCCCTCCATCTGTTTGTACATAGCCCCGGGGAGGTGGCGGTCCATGGGGTTGCAGGAGGTCCATATTCCATCTGCATAATTTGTTAATACTCTGCGGTGGTGGTGGTCCCCAGGGTTTTGTAAACCCTAAGAGGGAAGCCCCATGCACCCTCAATTTTTTTACATGCCCCCAGGATTTGGAACACCCAGGGGCTTCCTGAAAGACACGCGGAAGACCACGCACCTCCCCCTCCCACCATGTTGTGGCAGATCCACCTGCGAATTCGAGGCAAACTTAAATTTTAAAAATTGCTTTAAAGACCCGGCAGGGTCCCTGTGGTACCCTGCAACCACTCAAAGAAAGTCAGGGTATTCCTACACCACCCACCCTTTATTTTGTACATTTTGTTTTTAGGACTCTGCTTCAAGCCAAGTCCCAAAATGGCGGCAAACACATCCTGTTGAAGTTTTGGCTGCCAATCAGATTACAGCAGGAGGACTGTCGGATCTGTGGGTAATCTGGGTCCCAGTTAATATCTCCAAAACTATTGGACGGATTTACACCATAACACAGAATGTACGAACTGCGTGCCAACACTAGCTTCCTGATAAATTTGGTGTAATCACTTCCAGCGGATTGGGCTGTAAACTTGTTCAAAGGTTCTATGGGAATTAACAGGGAAAACACACCTTTTTGAACCCCCCCTTTTTTTCTCGCGCCCGCTACACGAAACACATGGAATCTTTCCCAGACTCCATCTGAAGTACCAGACACATTTTTGGTGAAAATTTAAAGGCGATCCATCAAGTGGCTCCACAAATATAAACACCTGTAAATGGCCTTTTTGATAGAATCACTGCCCTAAATATAACTACCAATTGGCGACTGCCAGTAGGTATAAAAAATAATAAATTATATTACATATATATGTATAAACGCAGTTAATTACCTTCAGTAACGCCTTATCTGGAAGAGACTATCTAGCTACACATTCTTTACCTCAGACTAATCTCAAGGCATCAGAGTGGATCGGCAAATTTTTGAGCAGTCTCCTTGCGTGCTGGTAGAAGGCGCCCCGTTTGGCTCCACGTGGTGTTGCCTGCACCATAAGCAACATGTGGGGTGCTATATAGGTACCAGCCCATAGTCCTCAGTTTGCAACTATTCTGCGGCAGAAGCACAAAGCCATACTGAGCTGGATTACCAGTGTGCCAACATGAAGTCCTGAAGGATCTCACGCAGATGCTCAGTTCATGGGGTGGGGGGGGGGGGGGGGGGGGTAATCCAGTAAGGAAGCTGCGACTAGATAGAGTCTCTTAGATAAGGTGTTACCAAAAGTTGAGTAACTTGTTCAGCTGAGAGATTGCTAGCCGCAGATTCCTCACTTTAGAATACATACCAAATCAATCCTTCCTTGAAGGTGGGTCTGCAAATCTGTTAGACCAAAAAGTCAGAACGGGCAAAATGCCCATCTCAAAACAGACTGCCCAGACAGTAATGCTTGGCAAATGTGTGCAGTGCTTTCCATGTAGTTAGCTGGCTGACATCCAGGACTGGGACTTCTAGCTAACGCAGTGGTTGCTACTTTGGTTCTGGTGGAATGAGCGTGCAAGCCCTCAGGGGACATTCCTTTGCCACTGCGTGCAGATTTTTATACAGAGGACAATCCACCTGGGGATTGCTCTTGTGGCCGGACTCTCCTTTCTTCCCACCCGCAAATCCAATAGAGTGGATAGTCCACCCCTGTGTTAATTTGTACATCAGTATGTGCCAAGCACTACTTGGAGGCCACTGCAGCCTGCTCTGCCCTCTGCCCTTGCCAGCGCTGCCAATGACTTTACAAACACAACTTCTAACCATCGCACTCCTACAGGTGTGACAATTCAGACTATTCCAGGCCACCCAAAGCTATATTAATGGTGTGAGTGGCAGATATTATTCATTTAAATATATTTCAACTTCAACACAGATGTCTCATCTCACAATCTGACAGACAGTGCCACCATGTGATGGACTGTCTGTAGAGACAGTGATGACAATGAAGTGCCAGTGCAGAGCACCGGAAACCACTGGCTCAAATAAAACACTAGTCCCCCCGAAAGTCTATGGATACAATTTTTATAGAACAGGTACGCTCTTTTTAGAATCCAGGAGGTGGAAGTCTCTCCTATTCCTTGCGTAGGCCCCCCCAAATGCTACCAACCTGATGCAATGCTCGACATGAAAATGTCGATCCACCTTGGGTAAGGAGGCGGCACGGATACTAACCTTTTTCCAGATAAGCTGTTCCTTGGTGTGAGTGTGGGCGGGGAGCGTGGTAGGGCTGGGGGTTAAGAGAGCCAATTAATTTCACTAACCTTCCAGGCAGAAGGAGTAGTTTCTTACCTGTAAATCCAGTTCTGTAGTAGGGGTATCTCTGTTATAGTCATAATCTGTGAATAGTCCCACCCATGTGCGTGGACCCCGGAGCAATAGAAATAGTCTCTTAAGTTGTCCTCTTCTGCAGTCCTGCATAGACGCTTAAGAGAAAATCAAAGACAAATAATGCAGCCCGACATTAACAAGGCTACACTGGCCAGCACTTCACCCTGAAGTGACAAAAAAGATAGCCAAATAATATTTAAGTGTACACATTTTGCTAAGTTTCACACCAAGAGAAACTCCCCTTCACAAAAATCCTTTGTCATGATCGAGAGGAAGGGTTGGACAGACAAGCCCCATAGGCTGCCATTATGTGTCTGGAAAAGGGATACTGTGCCTTTAAGGAACCCTCTAGAGATCCTCTGTATCCCATGATGCACAGCCAAAGGCAAGTTACTTTCAGTTCTTTTTGAAGGTGTATAAAGCCAGGCCTGTAGCATTCATGATGTCGTCGTTTCATCAACCAGGGAGGAGGGCGGGTCGCTTACGACTATAACAGAGATACCCCTACTACAGAACTGGAATTACAGGTAAGAAACTACTCCTTCTGTAGTAGGGGATCTCTGTGTATAGTCATAATCTGTGAATAGAATGGCAAGCCCATCCCAAACAATCCAAACCCAGCGGTGGAAGAAACATAGAATCACTACTGTGCAAATAAATTCCTCAGCGAAGCCTGCACAACCTGCGCATCTGCCCTGGCATCAGAGTCCAAGCAGTAATGCTAAGGTATGGACGGCTTTCCAAGTGGCAGCCCTACAGATGTCTGCAATGGGAACATTACACAGCAAAGGCGCAGTTGCCGCTTTGCTCCTCGTAGAGTGAGCCTTAGGCTTACCCCCTAGAGTCTTTTTAGTTTTCTGGTAAAACAATTGGATACAGGACACAATTCCCCTAGAAATGGACTGTTTAGAGGTAGCAAGACCAGTCCTGACCGATCCATAATTAACAAATAACTGGTCCGATCTACGAATCTCCTTGGTCTTACCTAAGTAGAATTTTAATACCCGTATCACATCAAGTGAATGAAGGGACCTCCCTGCCGGAGAGGAAGGATGTGGAAAAAACAGTGGTAAAGTGATCGTTTGATTGACATGGAAATCAGATATCACTTTAGGGAGAAACTACGGGCGAGTCCTCATGACAACCTTAGATGCATGAAATACAGTATAGGGCTCTTGGCAACACAGGGCCTGGATCTCTCACCCTGCGAGCCGATGTTATAGCTACAAGGAAAGCTGCCTTCCAGGATAAATGCTCTAAAGAAGCCTTATGAATAGGCTCAAAAGGCTCCTTCATCAATCTAGACCGCACCACATTAAGCTCCCACGGAGGCGAAGGACGCCTAATGGGAGGAAACACCTTCAAACCTTCCAGAAAATCTTTGATGACAGGGATTTGGAAAAAGGAAGTTTGTGAAGGGCATTTCCTATACGCAGTTAAAGCTGCGAGGTGAACCTTAATAGAATGAAAATTAAGGCCAGATTGAGCCAAATGCAGCAAGTACGGAAGGATGACATCCTCCGTGCAGGATGTAGGATCAGCATCTTTAGAGTAGCACCAAATGCAGAATCTCTTCCATTTGTATGCGTAGGAAGTCCTCGTAGACGGTCTCTTTGCCTCTTTTAGTATCTCCATGCAGCTCTCTGGAAGATTTAAATGTCCATCCTGCACTAGTTCAGGAGCCATGCTGCCAAACTCAACGATGAGGTTGGGATGCACCATCTGCCCTCTGAACTTCGTGAGAAGGTCTGGCCGACATGGAAGCCGAAGATGCGGCAGGAGAGACCGGTGTAGTAGGTCGGTGAACCACCACTGCTGAGGCCATTCCAGAGCAATGAGGATCATTCTGGCCCGTGACTGGGACAGCTTGATCAACACTGTCGGGATTAGGGGAATGGGTGGAAAAGCGTAGAGAAAGCTGTTCGACCAGTTGATGCACAGTGCATTCCCCAGCGTGCCCGGTTGGCAAATCCTGGAGGCGAAGTCTCGGCATTTGCTGTTTTCTGCGGTGGCGAACAGATCGATGTCTGGAGTGCCCCATCTTGCGAAAATATCTCTTAACACCTAGTCGTTTAAGACCCACTCGTGGTTTTCTTGAACAAGCTTGCTAAGAGCGTCTGCCTGAGCATTCTGCACACCTGACAGATGGGTCGCCGTTATCGTCAGTCCCCTGGCCAAGAGCCATTTCCAGATCGCTTGCGCTTCCAGAGACAGTGAGCAAGATCTTGATTGAGGTAATACATCGTTGTTGTGTTGTCCGTCTGTACAAGCAGGGAATTGGTCTGAAAGGACGGGTGGAAGGCTTTCAGCGCCAGATGAACAGCTCTGAGTTCCAGAAAATTGATGTGTTACGTGGATTCTGTCTGAGACCACATGCCTTGGATCTGAAGTTGGTCCGAATGCACTCCCCAGCCCTGGAGAGACGCATCTGTCACAATGGTCTGAGTCGGTATCTCCTTGTTGAATGGAATCCCTTTGAGGAGATTCTCCGGTGAACACTATCACTTCAGGGATTGTAGAGTGTGTTGAGACAGTAGGATCCTGTCCTCCCAGCTCCCTCGTCTCTGGTCCCACCGATCCTCCAGACATTCCTGCAACGGCCTCATGTGGAGGTGTGCATGTAGAGTGAGAAAGATACAAGAGGCCATCGACCCCAAGAGAGAGGACACCGTCCTCACAGTCAGTGATGGAATAGACGAGAGTCTGAGCTTTCTGAAGGATCGATAAGCGTCGCTCCTCCGAAGGACACACGCTTGCCTTGAGAGCATCGATGGAGGCTTCCAAGTACTGCAGACACTGAACAGGAGTTGGGACAGATTTGGATATGTTGATGTGCAGACCAAATTGGTTCAACAGAGCAGCCGTCCTGTTGAAATGTAGCTGCGCCTCCTGGAACGTGGATGCTTTGATCAGCCAGTCGTCCAGGTACGGGTAAACAAACACCTTGTTCTCTCATTTGCGCTGCCACCACCGCCATGCACTTTGAAAAAGTCCTGGGAGCAGACTTCAGGCTGAACGGAAGTACTGTATACCGATAGTGGTTGGTGCCGACCAGGAAACGCAGGAACTTCCGATGCTTCTGGGCAATGGGGACATGGAAGTGCGCGTCCTGCAGATCTATGGCGCAGAGCCAGTCTCCTCGATGCAGCTGAGGATAAATCTGGTGCAGGGACAGCATACGGAACTTTTCTCTGCGAATCCATTGGTTTGCTTTCCGCAAATCCAGAATGGGCCTGAACTTGTTTTTGTCCTTTTTCCGCACAAGAAAGAACCTGGAGAATAGACCCTTTCCTCTCAGAGATGGAGGAACAAGCTCTATCGCCCTTTTTCTTAACAGGGTATCGGCCTCCGCTTGGAGTTCGCGTAGTAGGTATTGTGAGCGAACTGGTGGAATAGCTGGAGGAGGGCTGATAAAGCGTAGACTGTATCCATTGCAAACAATATTCAGCACCCACTTGTCCGGAGTCATTTTTCTCCACTCTGTTGGGCAATTCTCAATGCTTCCCCCCACCGGCTTGGGTAACAGAAGTGTGGGGGGGGGGGGGGGGGGGAGGGGAGAGTAATCCCTCAAGGCTTAGACCCATCCGGGCCTTTGTTCCCTGATGTGGACTGTTGGTTGCCTCTGCCCCTTTGTCGTCTCTGAAAAGGCTGCCACTGAAACTGCTGCTGCTGTCCAGCCCGACGACCCGGCCGGTGTTGGAACCGCTGGGAATAGCGTTGTTGGTAGGGGCAGAAAGTTTTACGCTGTGCTCTGGGCTTCTCCAAGCCAACAGCCTTGAGTGTCTCAACTTCCGCCTTCATGCAAACCATTTCCTCGTCTGCATGGGCACCGAAGAGCATGGAACCCGAAAGGGGCAGATTAGCAATCCGCTGCTGTGCCTCCGGTTTCAGGGAGGTAAGCCGCAACCAGGAGTGCCGTCACAGAGTCACACCGTGACAGTATCCATGGGCTGCCAGGAGAGAGGTATCTGCTGCCGCACTGATGATCTGATTTGACACCATCATGCCCTCATTAAGAATCTCCTGAAAGTACTCACGTTTGTCACTAGGGAGGAGTTCAAGAAATTGCTGGGGAGACTCCCATAAGGAGCGGTCATAGCGGCCCAAGAGGGCAGTCAAGCTTGCTGCCTTCATGGAAGTGGCTGCTGTACTGCAGACCTTCCTCCCCGCCAAATACAGTCTGCAGCTTTCTTTGTCCAGTGGTACAGTGGACAATGGAGTCATAGAGTGCCATTTCTTAACCGCCACCACCACTGTAACCGAATCCGGAGGAGGATCCGTTCGCAGGAATGCGGGGTTAGAGTCCGGGGCCTGTACTTCTTTTGAAGCCATGATGGAGCAGACTTCACAGAGGCAGGCGTCAGGAACAGTTCCATAGCCGGTTCCTCCAAACCGGGCACCAGAGGAAGCAGAGGACGATCCCCAGTTTAGCCGCTCCTCTCAACAGCACGGTGTGAAACTTTGCCAAATAATATTTAAATTTACACATTTTGCTATCTTTTTTGTCACTTCAGGGTGAAGTGCTGGCCAGTGTAGCCTTGTTAATGTCAGATTGCATTATTTGTCTTTGATTTTCTCTTCAGTGTCTATGCAGGACTGCAGAAGAGGACAACTTAAGAGACTATTTCTATTGCTCCGGGGTCCACGCACATGGGCGGGACTATTCACAGATTAGGACTATACACAGAGATCCAGATGTTAAACCGCCCAAGAAAATGCCCTGGCAATCCGGTCATGTCTCGAGACACAAGGCCTCTCGACACAGGGCCCGTGATCCCACCCAGTCAAGTTTGTTGCAATACAACATAGTAGTGGTGTGGTCCGTGAACAGTTGAATCAGCCTGGTCTTGAAGGAAGGAACAATGGCTTTCAATGCCAAGCAAATCACCCTAATTTCCTACAGAATGATGTGGAGCGGATACTGCGCATGAGACCAGAGTCCGCTGATCACCACCTGCCAAAGATGTCCCTCCTTAAACTCAGAACTGATACATCTGTCACTACGGTGAGCTCTGGGTGGTGAAGGAAGGGGGGTTTGCCGGTGACCTGATAGGTATCTGAGTCACCACTGCAGAATCTTTACAGTTTACTCAGATATATGGACTAGGTCGGAGAGATTCCCCTGATGGGGTGCCCACTGGGAGTTTAGATCCCAATGAACAGCCCGCGTATGCCAATGGGCATGCTTTACCATCAAGATGCAGGGAGCCAATGAGATTTAGATGTCAGTCATTCTCACTGAAATCCAGGATAAAGCCAGAGGAAAGGCTTGTAACTGCACTGCAGCCAGACAGCTCCGATGAAAAAGAGCTTCGGAGAGACAGTCAGGTGTGACCAGCATGTTGATGGCGAACCCCAGCAAATGCAGAAGGTCTGCCATAATCTGGTGCTGGGAGAACTGCCTGGGGCGATCCTTCCTTAAACAACCAGTCATCAAGGTAGGGAGAAGACAAACTCTTGACTACCATAGATGGGCTGCTGGTAAGGCCAAAAAGGTAGCACAGCAAACAAAGTGCTCTTGGCTAACTGGCGGAAGGCGGAATGTGGCTGTCATGGGGCCATGGTGAGCAGATGACCTAGCAGTGCCAATACTTTCTTTGAAGTGTTCAATTGCCAAATCCACCCGGTCACCAACACATGTGCTGTTGAAGGGCATTTCCATAAGAGATGCCTGGAGATCCCCCAAAAAGCGAATAGTCCTCAGCCAGGCATGCCATTGGACTCCCACCGTGGAAGCAATGATTCTGCCCAGTGAATTGGTCGTATCCAATCCGCACCAGATTATTAACTTTCCTGCAGCTCTCTCCCAACAGCAATAGATTGAGAGAGCATGGCTCGCGCCTCCTCCGAGACAAAAGGCAGCACTTGCACAAATTCTCTCATATAGTACAGATTATTGGCCCAATAAGCATGCAGTGTACACAGCCCACAGTGCAAGGCTGGTGGAAAAAGAAAGGAAAATGCTACTTACCAGTATGCATCTGTTCTTGGCATGTAGAGCTGCAGATCCACACACTGAGCATAGATCGACATCTGGTGTTGGGCCCGGATATGTGCACTTGTTTTTGTCTTGGAAAAGTCTTTGGAAGTCACAGGATAGGAGACTCCTCCTTTGGATCATAGTGCGCATGGGCATCGGCTCCATCCTCAGATTGTTTTTTGCCAGCAGGGAAATTATGGAGTTGTGTCAGAAAGAGAAAAGATGTCCATGTTGCCGCATCTAAAAAACAGAATACTGGAACAGATAAAGGTAGCCGGGGAGGCGGGTGGGCGTGTGTGGATCTGCAGCTCTACATGCCAAGAACAGATGCATACTGGTAAGTAGCATTTTACGTTCAAGGCATATGAGCTGCAGATCACACACCGAGCATAGATTGCATAGCAGTACCAATCTCTAGCGGCGACCACCAGTATCTGTTGCAGTAGTTTGAAATAGTGCTTTGAGTACAGCCTGGCCCACAATAGCTTGTTGTTTTGTTTGCACATCTACACAATAGTGTTTAGTGAATGTGTGCTGTGTAGACCATGTGGCTGCTTTGCAGATGTCATCTAGGGGAATGTTCCCTAAAAATGCCATTGAAGCCCCTATCTTTCGAGTAGAGTGGGCTTTAGGAGGAACAGATAAGGTGCGTTTAGCTTTGTGAAAGCAAATCTGTATACATTTGACAAACCACCTGCTATGCCAGATATGGGTTTGCCCTTATGTGGTGGCGAGAAGGACACGAAAAGCTGTTTGGTCTTACGAAAAGATTTTGTTCTTTCAATGTAATAAAGCAGTGCTCTTTTAACATCTAGAGTGTTTAGAGCTCTTTCTGCAACGGTCTGGGGTTGCGAGAAGAATACTGGCAACTCAGACTGGTTGAGGTGGAAGAGAGAAATAACTTTAGGCAGGAATTTTGGATCGGTTCTGAGAACAACTTTATTATGATGGAGTTGTAAGAACGGTTCTTGAATAGTTAGTGCTTGTAGCTCACTGACTCTAAGGGAAGTAATGGCTACTAGGAAAGCAACTTTCCATGTTAGAAACTGTAGTTCGCATTTGTGCAGAGGTTCAAAAGGTGGACTCATTAGTCTTGTGAGGACACTATTTAAGTTCCACACAGGGGAGGGGGGTACCCTGGGTGGAATTATTCTTTTGAGGCCTTCCATAAATGCTTTGATGGCAAGTACCCTGAAGAGTGATAAGTGTTGTCTATTTTGTAAATCGGCTGCAATGGCAGCGAGGTGTGATCTAATAGATGTATAGGCTAAGTTACACCTTTTAAGATGCAGTAGGTAACCTATGATGTGTTGAATTGACACATCTAAAGGATTGATAGTGTTGTTGTGGCAATATATCACAAATCTTTTCCACTTGGCTGCATAGCCGGCTCTAGTGGTGGGGCGTCTAGCTTCTCGGATAATGTTCATACAGTCAAGGGGAAGGTTAAGGTAACCGAACTCTTAATACCTCAGGAGCCAGATCGCTAGGTTGAGCTGTGCTGGGTCCGGGTGTCTGATCTCTCCATGGTTCTGGGTTAAGAGGCGTGGGGAGAGGTGTAGGTTTTGGTGCGGGACTAGAGACAGTTCCAGTAACGTGGTGAACCATGGTTGTCTGGCCCATGTTGGAGCAACTAGGATGAATGTTGCTGCAGTTTGCGCACTACCAGTGGGATGAGTCGGAGAGGCGGAAAAGCGTACACAAATCTGCCTGACCAATTCATCCATATCGCATTGCCTTTGGACAATGGGTGTGGATGTCTGGTGGCGGACTTTGGGCATTTGGCGTTTGTGTGTGGCGAAGAGGTCTATCTCTGGCTGCCCCCACAACTGGAAAAAGGGTTGAAGAACTTGTGGATGAAGTTCCCACTCGTGAATCTGTTGCGTTTGATGACTTAACAGATCGGCGATGCGGTTCTGGACTCCTGGAACATGTTGGGTTGGAGAAAAAGGTTTTGAGGAACAGCCCATCTCCAAATGCTTTGCGCTAATTTCGGAGAGCTGTAGGGAATTTGTCACGCTCTGTTTCTGTATGTAGTACATGGCTGTCATGTTGTTGGTGCGGACTAGGACAGCTATGCCTGATATTTGCTTTTGGAATGCCTTTAGGGCTAGAAAAATCACAAGTAACTCCAGGTGATAGATGTGGAGTAACTTTTGTTGTGGAGTCCACTTGCCCTGCGTGGTGTGATGTAATAGATGAGCTCCACAGCCGGAGAGCGATGCGTCCGCTGTGAACATATTCTGTGGAACCGGCTCGAGGAACGGTTGCCCTATGGAAAGGTTTTTGGTGTTCCACCACTGCAGAGAGCGATAAGTGCGGCCTTCCACCAACACCAGATCTGTTAGCTGACCTGAAGCTTGGTTCCACTGACGTGCTAAGCACTCCTGCAGAGGACGCATTTGGAGTCTTGCGTGAGGTACTATGAATATGCAAGAGGCCATCATCCCCATGAGCTGCATGAACACTT
The DNA here is from genome assembly GCF_964204655.1 of Triturus cristatus. Classification (NCBI taxonomy): domain Eukaryota; kingdom Metazoa; phylum Chordata; class Amphibia; order Caudata; family Salamandridae; genus Triturus; species Triturus cristatus. The sequence continues at coordinate 389,163,698 of NC_140592.1, forward strand.
GAGCTGGAAGAGAGTGTTGCGGCTGAAATTGTTAGGAGTTTCTGTATACTTGCTATCCTGGCCGGACTGGGGTAAGCAAGTGCTTTGGAGGGGTCTATTGTGGCACCTAGGTACTGGTGTATGTTGGACGGTTGTAGATGAGACTTTGAGTGGTTTGCTGTGAACCCTAAGTCGTGGAGTAGCTGCATTGTTGCATGGGTGTGACGTACACTGATTGTATGAGTTGGCTTTTATGACACAATCGTCCAAACATGGGAAGACGTGAATGTGTTGTCTTCTCAGGTAAGCTGCAACTACCGCCAGACACTTGGTGAATACTCTGGGTGCTGTGGTGACTCCAAAAGGCAGTACTTTGAATTGGTAGTGCTGGCCTTCCACTACAAACCTGAGATTTTCTGTGAGAGGGGTGAATGGGAATTTGAAAGTAGGCGTCCCTGAGATCTAGAGTGGCAAGGAAGTCGCCTTGGGACAGGAGAGGAAGGACTTGTTGAAGCGTGACCATGTAAAAGTGGTCTGAGTGTATGTAGAGATTTAGGGGTCTGAGGTCTAGGATAGGTCTCAGAGATCTGTCCTCCTTTGGGATGAGGAAATACAGAGAGTAGACTCCTGTGTTTTGATAATGCAGGGGGACTGGTTCTATTGCATGTTTTTGTAGGAGGGAGATTACCTCCTGCTTTAGAAGTGATAAATGTTCTAATGACATTGGGTACTGTCTGGGTGGTATGGTTGAGGGAGTAGAGGTGAATTCCAGACAGTAACCTGTTTGAACGATTTGCCTCACCCACCTGTCTGTGGTGATTGTGTTCCAGACAGGAAGGAACTGTAGTAATCTTCCCGACAGGTGTAGGATGGTCGGGGGGGGGGGGGGGGGGGGGGGGGAGCGGAGGAAGTCATTGGGTAAGGGTGGAGGCCGAGCGGGTGTGGTTAGTTCTGCCTCTACCGTTATTATTGCCTCTGTTTCCGCCTCCGATAACCCTTGCTGAATGTGGTTTGGGTGGGAGTCTTGTAAGACGTGGAGGGGTTGTCTGAGGAATAACCTCTGGAGTTGCCTCTGTAAGACGAAAGGAGCGTCTGGGAGCTTGCGATTGCAAGGCTCCCATTGATTTAGCCGTGTCAGTGTTTTTCTTCGTCGTCGAGAGATGAATCCACGGTAGGTCTGAACAAGTGTTCCTGGTCAAATGGCTGATCGAGAATGGAAGTTTGTACTTCAGGTTTAAAACCGGAAATGCGTAGCCAAGCGTGTCTAGGACACTTGTGTTTATGGCTCGGGAGGCGGTGTCTGCCACGTCTAGAGCGCAGCGAATGGAGGTGTTCGTGATGAGCTTACCCTCTTGTATAAGGTAGTTAGCCCGGTGTTTATATTTGTCAGGCAGGTGCTGCACTAGGGTCTCCAACTGGTCGTAGTGCGCCCTATCATACCTAGCTAACAAGGCTTGAGTGTTGGCGATACGCCATAGGTTAGCTGCTTGAGATGCTGTGCGTTTACCTGAAGCATCCAAGAGTTTGGATTCCTTGTCGGGAGGTGGAGCATCCCCTGATGTTTGAGAGTTAGCCCTCTACCTGGCATTGGAGACTACTAACGAATCCAACGGAACGTGGCCTTTAATGTCTGCTGGGGCAGCTTTACATTTCTTTTCTATCCTTGGGTTGATAACCCTAGCACTAACGGGGTCTTTAAACACGTCAGGTGCATGGTTAATAACCGCTTTTAGCATTTGTAGAATGGAGGTTGTCTTTTGCGAGATATCAAAAGTATCCGTTAAAAAATCCTCATCCACGGGGTCTGTGTGTAAGTCAACCCTGAACGAGCTGGTTGAAGCCCATGGGATCCTCTGGAGGGGAAGGTCTAGAGGGATAGATGCCATCCTGTGGCACGTTAGTGACATCTGGTGTATTGTAATCGTCCCATAGGTCTGGGGTATGAGGTGGACTAGGATCCCCTAGTGGCTCATTATCTGCACCCTCCCCTGTGTCATCAGAAGTGTCATCATCGTCCATTGGTGGAGAAAATGGTGTAGGAGTGTGGTGTGGTGGAGAAGGGATCCCGAGAGGAGATGTGGCAATGTCCTTTTTAGGTGCTGGAGCCGGTGTAGGCGAGTCCAGTGGTCTCTTTTTAGAACTGAGAATCAGTTGACCAGTCTTTGGATCTTTAAGAAGAGTCTTATGAGTGGGATTCGGTTTAAAAAGCTCTTCTGTGGGAGGCATGTCCTTCAGTGCCGATTTTTTCGGTTCCGAATACTTGCGCTGCACCGAAGGTAGAGTGGTTTTGTGCTCTTTGGTCTTAAACGTGAGGTTTTGAGGTGTCTGTAGAGACCTGTGGAACCGGGTGTTTTTTTAGCTCCGAAGTTTGTCTGTAGTCTTCGGTAGCGTCTTTTTTAGCAGTTCCGATAGTTTTTTCGGAGTCAAGGGATTGGCGCCGGTAGGTTTGGGTATAGAGTGCGTCGATGTGGAGGCAGTAGTGGGCACCGAGGAGGAGGACGGTGTCTTCTTTTTCGGTGTCGGGTCTGAGTTTCGGTACCGACGGCAGGCTGACTCGAACCAGAGTGGCCTGAAGACTTTGTTGGCTTCTTGGCCAGGCCCGGAGGCGGGGCATGAGAAGTACTTTCTCGGTATGCACCTGGGCCCGAAGGTGAAGGTGTGACCAACGCCTTTTTTGGTGGTAGGGGGGAGGGGATCGGGGGGGGGGGGGGGGCGTGGTCGACGGAATTACTTACGACCCGTTGCCCAGGAGTGATGTCTTCGATGTCGGAGTCTGCTTCGGAGGCGCTGACGAGGCCTTCTTTGACCCCGCTTCTGTTCGGGTACATAGACTCCCTCTTGGAAGATGTCGTCAGGAATGGAAGTCGACGAGCGAGCCTTTCTTCTTCGGGCTAGACTATCCCGAATGGTTTTTTTTGGAGCGGAAAGAGGCACAAGCTGGACAGTCTCTGGCCTCGTGCTCCGGCGAAAGGCAGAGGTTACACACCTCATGCAGATCTGTGTGTGGGAATTTCGACCCACATTGAGGACACTTCTTGAATGGAGTCCTTTCCATGAGCCAGATGTAGAGGCCCAGGTAGGCCCGAAGGCCTTCGTCGACGACCGGAATCGAGGACTTCGATGTGGGTGAAATGCGCGAGGATCGGGATCGCGATATAAAACAATACCGTAGAAAAAAGGTGAATGATTGCGCGTTGAAAGTGGGATCGGTAACGGTACCGAGCTGGAGCGCGATAAACACATCAGAGCCCAATGGCGGAAAAAAGCAATCGGAGGATGGAGCCAATGCCCATGCACACTATGATTCAAAGGAGGAGTCACCTATCCCGTGACTTCCAAAGACTTTTCCAAGACAAAAACAAGTGCACATATCCGGGCCCAACACCAGATGGCGATCTATGCTCAGTGTGTGATCTGTAGCTCATATGCCTCGAACATCCTCTTTCCTAAGCTAGCCACCTCTTGGATTTCCTATCCAGTTGTGGTAGGGAACACCCCAGGATTTGTTTTGGAGGTAGAAGCCTGGACCATCAGTGTAGGAAAGTAGGCTTTCATGGTTACCCCCACTTCTTGCCTGATGTTTTTGACCTAGTCTGCTGGGATTCTGCTAATCAGGACCCCAGCAACTGTGCTGTCCCCCAGTCTTGAGGGCCACCGTAGGAAGATCGAGGTTGATGAACTCAGCTGTCCGACGGAGCACCATCATGTAGGAGGCACCTACCTCCATGGTAGGCGGGGAGAGGCAAACCCCGGGTCAGAAGAGACAAAGGTCGCCGGCGTCCTCCAAGTCGTCCACCCAGTCCTGCTCGGAGTCACACTGATGGCCAAGAGGGTCCTCGGACCCCTCCCAGTCATCCTCCACCTCTTTTGCATGGGGAACAGACCGCGGCGCCAGAGCTGGAGCCAGAGAAGGAACATATGGCGTCGGAAACGGTGCCGTGAACGGCACCGGCCGGGGCCGAGCCGGCGCCGCGTCCCAATGTGGATCCCAGGTAGGAACGAAATGGTCCTGGAACCGGGGCAAGGGCGTGACAAACGGCACCCACTGCGGCACCGGAGGCAGAGCCGAGGGTGGCGCTGGGGCCGGCAGCGCTGGACCACGTGGTGCCGGGGCCGGAACCAACAGCGCAGGCTCCTGTGGCGCTGAAGCTGGATCCGCCGACGGCCCAACAGGATCTAGACATGTGACCGCGGGGCCCGAAGGCGAGCCAGAGCCCTAAAAGGGCGGTCCATGGTGGCAAGAAATTCTTGCTCCTGTTCGGGAGTCGCCAACGGATCCGGGTAAGGCGGGTAGGCCGCGGGACTCCCAGGCTCCAAAGGAGCCGCAGGAGCAGAACCCCTGTCCCCCTCGTCTGCATCAGAGGACCGACAAGGGGGGGGGGGGGGGGGGGGGAACGGGACATCGGAGAGCGAACACGCTTTGACTTCTTTTATGTCGTCGCTTACTGGAATCCGAGGGCTAAGACTTGGAGCTCGAGGAGCGACGACTGTGGCCCCGCGAGCGTTCCCGGGAACGGTCCCTGGAACGGCGTTGGGACGAGTGCCCGACCTCCAGCAGCTGCCGGCGCCGCTCCCTCAAGGCCATGGCCCGACAGTCCCAGCAGGACCGGGAGTCGCGGTCGGTCCCCAGGCAGTAGAGGCAAACATCGTGGGGTCCGCCACCGACATATTGCGACGGCAGGCCCCACAAGACTTAAATCCAGGCAGCCCTACGTGCACCAAGGAAAAAAGGGAGACAAAAAGTCTCAAAAGTGTAGTCAAAAAGTGACTAAGGTACGTAGTCTAACCGGATCTGCACTTGCTGGCGCGGAAAAAGAAAGAACTGACGTTAGTGCGCATGGGTGGCGCCCAAGTAGTCTCTGTGACATCATCTCGGCGCATACGACGCCAGTGACGGACGTGGAGCCGCACGACGCCACCTACTGACGCATAGGGGTACTGCTACGAAAAGACTTTCCGGATCCAGTCCGACGCCTGGGGATATTCTAATGTAAGGAATCTATCACTATCATGTCTCTTTCAGATGTCCAACTATATAATGGCTCCAGCGAACTTGGTCCTGTTTGGTATCTAACATGTTGGAATCATACCCAAACACCGATTCCAGTGTTGGAAGTATGATCCATGTACTGGGAGGCCCCTTAGGGAACCATCCCCCTGTACTCCTGGTAACATACCTGCCAGCAAACTAGAGTGTTGCTGTTTACCACAGACACAATTATGACCTCCTGCTGCAGAGCCAGGCTCGAGAAGGTAGAATAGGCTTCCTGTCACAGGGAGATATGACCACTTCCCAGACAGGACTTGGTGCATTGTGCTGGGGTGGGGGCGCTTGCCAGCGCCACCAGACTGCTTTGAATGGCCCAGATGGTGCCCCACTTGCATACTCCAGTTTGAGTCAGTTCAGGAACCCTTAGATCGCGCTCTGGCATGAAACTGGACAAAGGACAAGGGAGTACCCCCCCCACCTTCTGTCCAGCCCCTCCTCTGGGAGGGAACCCCAATTGGTTTCAACCCTTTCCATAGGGTTTTTAAGAGCTCTCCTGTTTTGGGTCCCCAGATTAATCGTGGGACCAAACTCAACCCTGACTCTACATCATTCTTCATCCGTCTGGACACTTGGACTTCGACTAGAACAGACTGCAACAAGGAAGACTCCTGCTGCTCCTGGTCTCGTTGTTCTTCAAGTCTTCTGCGTCATCCAGGTTATCCAGTAGAGCTGTGTGCATCAAGGATATCCAAAGAAATCTCCCATTGAATGAAAGTCACTCCCCTGCATCTGCAGGCACTGCAACAAAGCTGACCAGTCTGCTGCTTCTGGCGTCCTACAGACTTTGAGGCTCAGCAACACAGGTTGCGCTTCTGAAACGGAGGCTAGACCTGTTCTCCCTGCAATTTTGAGGACCGTATCCCTCGTCTGAACTGCAGGCACCAAACCCATGTGCACCCTGTTGACTTGCCGTTGCCAAGGCTTTTTGGCTCTGCATTCAGGAGATCTTCGGGCTACAAGAATCTCTAGCCTCTGGCACCTCACTTCCTGAAGATCAGTGTCCTCCCTGCAGATCTTGAATTGTGGGCTTCCATTTTTGGAGAGCTGCCTGAGGTCCTCCTGTGACTTTAGCAGGCGAGTACTCGAGGGTCTTCATTTGCTTCAGTGGGTATCCCTGCTTGCTCGAGCCTGCTCGGACTCTCCCGATGCTGGAAAGTTTGCTTCTCTTTAATCTCCATGCCAGTTGTAGCTACCAAGGCTTGTTGGTGCTCAAGCCAGACACTGACCACCTAGTCACAGACATCCGATGCAGGACAAATCGTACACGGCTCCTGGTCTTCCCCAGCATCACTTGGTCCTCACAGCTGCAGCAACAAGCTCACAGTTGACTCTTCTGAACCTCCTGAAATCAGTGGGCATTGTGTCTTCGTGCCTCCTGGTCACCTCCTAATGGCAGACTCTGTCCCCTATGCTTGTAGGTTCTTCACTTCCAGAATCCACCTTTGGATTCTTCCAGACTTCAAGGACTCCTCCAGAGGCATTTTCTTCAAAGTCTCCCATTGTCGTCAATGGCAGGTTCTAATGTCTCTTCACCCCTACGCACCTGGCTTCCCTAGTGTAGGTAACCTTGTTTCTGGGGCATCCATGGGTGGGGTAACTCTCCAACCTTCAGCCCTCCAAGGGAGTTTTTCTAGGCCCTCTATGAAGGGTCCTTTATCTTCAAAACTGCAACCGCGACTTCACCATTGACCTCCATAAGGCACGCAACTGTTTCCACTCTGCACACAGCCTCCATGGGGTTCTTGGGTAAATACCTTGGGTGGGTCCTTGTGTCTCTAGCTCCTCTGAGTCTTCTGGTCCATGTTCCATTCTCCTTTGCAGTTCGTATTTCACTTTATTAGTATATGGTTTGTGCTCTATATTGTGATACTTTGCTTTAAGTATTCTTGTGTATTGTGTGGATATCTCTTGGTAGGAAATACCAACGTGTTAGTGATTGTGTGTGTAATAAATATTCTTATTTTTGCAAATCACTGAGTGGTTTCTTTTCATACAACTTCCACTAAGGATTAAACAGGTAAAAAGATGCTTAACACTCCTTCAAGATAATCCTGAAGGCTGCTCTCCACAGCTACCACTTTGAGAGCGTTCTTTGGTCAAAGATCACTAAAATACCATAAGGGTTGCTTGGATTACTGAAGGTGCACTACTTGAATAAGTGTGCACCATATACTAAGCCAGCCTCCTACAACCAGACTCTCCAGGGTAGAATGCTGGGTGAGGGTGGCTGGGTCCCTGGGAGCAGGGCAATGGCAGCAGGAGATAGTCCTGTGCACAGGAGTGCCTGTGCAGGGCTTGTCGCAGGCCCTGAGCAGGACACCAGTGAGGGCTTAATTGTAGGGGAGTAAGGGCTCTGAGGGGTATACCCTGGGTTGAAGCACCTCTGTCAAGGCATTGGCCCTGACCTTAACCATGGGCAACTGAAGGTCCAGGACCTCAGCTGCCTGAAGGTCCAGGACCTCAGCCGCCCTCCGGACCACTTTCGGAAAAGAAGTCCCTTCGCTGTAGCCAATGCGGGAGGAGAGGAGGCCAGTGTCTTGTGAAGTGTCCAAGCCACCTGCATTGGCCAAGTCCTCATGCCAGGTGTCACAGGCCATGGCCTCCAATGAGGATGGAAAGAGGCGGGATGTGGAGGGTTTGTACAGCCATTAAGATTCTTCGATCCCATTTGTGTTCTTCTAGGGGGCCTTCAGGGAACTAGGACTCCAAATTCTCTTCAGGCTGTGTGAGCCTGGTCAGTGCCAGAACAGACGTCAAGCGACACTGGTCCGGCCTTTGTCAGAGTCGGCAATCACAGTGGCATGATCCGGATCCACCAACAGATCCGGAGGGCCCAACTGATGCAGAGGTTAGACACGCAGGCAGAGCCCTAGTCAGTTCCTTCCGAACCCATGGGTGCTCCAGAGGAATCCAGCCACCCAACAAGATGGCCCATGGCTTATAAAACTAAGTTGGGAGGAGGGATGTGTCAGACATGGTAGGAGTAGTCACTCCACAAACTCAGGGAAGCACAGAGCAGACCAAAGGTCAGGCGTGGTTCCAAAGGGACAACCTGGGAGCTTGGCCTGGAGGCCTTTCTCTCAGGCCTTGTCCAATGAATGAACCAGTGCATAGAAGTCGAAGAATCCTTCAACTTCTTGCTGTACTTACCTGAAATCCGGATTCGTGGATATGACTGCTGCCAGTGATCAGAGCAGTTTTAGTCTCATGGATAGTGGCCATAAGCTTCATGGTCTGCTCGCGAATGGGTATTGGATTCATGGTCCTGCAATTCTGGCAGGCCTTGGAGTCGTGGTTCTACTCCAGCAGCACAGACACACCAAGTGTGGGTCTGTCACAGACATTTGCCAGCGACAGGCACAAGGTGTGAAACCATATGGTTTTTTTCCCCAGACGCATACTCCAAATAAGGTGAAGGTCGACAAAATGGTCAAAAAAAGGGCAGTCAAAATACGACTGAGGGGAGGTAGTCTGGAACCGCACTGATGGCATGGAAAACAAAGAAACGAGGTCAGCATGCTGGGGCACAACTTCTATAGGTAAAATGCACATAACTGAAGGTGCAGGCGACAGCACGGAGCCAACTGAGGTCCCATACCAGTGCGCAAGAGGACTGCAAAAACATTTACAGATCCAGTCTGGCACTCGGGGAATATTCCAAAGTAAGCAATCTGCAACTAGAAGTAGTCAGATAAATATATATACTTTTAATCCGATAAATATAACATAGCTAGGATTAAAATCTAGTACATATAACCATGTAGGAACATGTATTGCAAAACAAAAAAGGAAGAATTATCAGAACAAACAGTGTGTCTTGACAAGTGCACTTCTACTTTACATGTGACTGGGCACATCAAGCTTATTTCTCCCAAGAATGACCAGTGGATAGAAGATGTCCAACATATGAGCTCCTACCCATTTGGAAAACATATCATCCAACTTCTGTGGTATTTTCAGACCAGGTGAGAGGAGGTGAAAATAGAGAATATTTACCACTATTGTTATATGACGTGATATAGAGCCCTTATTCATAGGACCATGGTTATATTTTCTCAATATAAAAAGTCCTGAGGTAGAGTGCCACGTTTTTAATTTATTGGATCATAATTTAGTGATTCCTATATGGTGGGACAGGATTTAGGAGGGTGTAGAATTTTAGATACTGACTCAGTCTGGTTGGTAAGGTGAAAAAGGTGTGTGTGTTGTGGGGTGCTGCAGCAGCTATAGATGTATGAGAAGGATGAACGAAGGTATACTCCCTGAAAAAGATGGGATGAAAAATTCAAGATTAGCACCAGAATGTCAACGGATGCCAGATAAATGACTATTTTATCTGTGTGTATATAAACTGTGCACATAGTAATAATGTACATAACTGTTTGCATACCATTGCAGGGCTACGAATTGAGTTTTTTTTCTTAATATAAAAAGAAACCGTCTGCTTTAGTTGATGTATCTGGAAGTTGTTCATGTTATTAATGATGGACTTAATTGTTTTTGTTTTGCAGATATTGTAATGTTTTCTAACTGCAAGGAAGATATTTTAGTCCTGAAGTATGTGGAGCCCATATAATTTACCCACCAAAACGTAATGAAACACTGGCATTATCTGCTGGCACTGGTAATTCTTATTAGAAATAAGGTTCGTAAGTGCCCGATGAAGAGTAGAAGTGTATATGTCAAAAAGACTCATTTGGTCTGATAGAATTCTTCCTTTTGGTGTTGTGCAAAATAGGTTTTCATGGTTGTATGTACCAGATTTTAATCATTGCTATATATTAGATTTTTATCAGGTTAAAAGAATACATTTAAAACTATATTTTTCTAGTATTTTGACATTAATTTCTGCTATTCTTTTGAGTTGAGGAATCTACTTTAAAATGTGTGAGATAGTGTTTGTGCAAGTGTGTTTTTAAAAATATAGAAGATGTGTTTTTTCTTTTTTAAATATACTGAGGGGAGCATACTTTGGTTTGGCTTAGGTAACCCTGTCCCCTTAGTTTGAGGGCTTCCTCTTATCTGGATGGTAAGCAAGTTATCTAGCAACTGCTTTCTGAATACTGATGAAACGCATTCTGCCTGAATGCTCAGTTTGAAAAACCAAGAAAGGAAACAGGGGAGGGGGGAGGGTGCAGGGTTTAACTCTACCATAAGATTTTTAATCAAGAGTGGTCAATCCCTACGCTCCAGCTCCAAATCGCCCTTACAAGTCCCCAAGATTAGGAAAGCAAGAACAGGAGGAAAATGCTTCTCCTACCAGGCCCCTCGCATTTGGAACCAGCTACAGCTGGCCTTAAGACAATGCCCTGACCACTGGAAATTTAGGAAAGTTCTCATAACCGCCCTGTTCCTAGTCTGATAACCTCGAGCGCTGAGATACCCTCCCGGGGGTGATTCAATACGCTATATAAAATAAAAAGTCAAAATCAATGCATTAATAGTGTCTATTTGTAGTAATTCAAAGGGTTATGTTATGAATCAAGCTCAGCTGCCACCATGTTCATTTATTGTAAGCAAGTTATTTTAAAGGCAGGGCTGTCCGTAGGTCTTGCATTTGCAGACAAACAAGCAAACCATTTTAGTTCAGTGTTCACCCAATCAGAAGGCAAATTAAATACATGCATTTGACACTTTGCGCCTTACGGTATCAGAGTTCATCCTGCACATTCGCAACAAAAGTATACCACAACAAGAAAAAACAAGTCTTCGTGTGTAGCAGGCCAAACTTACCTTTTTGGAATGTACCAGTTGACCTTCAACTGTGACCTCCAACCACCCTGTTGATGTTGGAGTACCCTCTCCAGTCTGAGCAAAAGAAAAGCAAATGGTCATTACGCATTTGAATGTTGCTTCCATTTACCTCCCCATACACCGGAATACACAAACATAATAGCGGCATATGTGCGATTCAAAAGACTTTCATATAATAGTCTGATAAATAGGAGTGCTCGAAAGGGGTAAACGGATTAGATAAAACCTAATCTATCTAGTTATTTCAATTAAACCAATTTGCAATACATATCATCAGAAATACGTAGTAGGTTCATCTTTATTAAAATAAACATTGGTAGACCTCAATAATATTCACCTGGGGCCGTATACCAAAGAGTGCCCCGGGGACGTAATGGGCATTTGCGCCCGCTACGAGCGCCCCCGGGGCACTATGGTATTACAGAAGTGGCCACAGATGTTTGTGCAGCCCCTTCAGTAATAACGATAGCACTTGCAAACAAAGCGCCAGTGTAATCTGCAGAAGGCATTGCCTCATTTGCATGGGGGCGTGCCTCATGCAAATGAAGGAATCCCTTTGCCTCTGCGCCCGCGTCGTATTACAGACATGGGCGCAGAAGTAAAGCAGCAGTCAGGAGGCGCACTGACAGTGCACCACCTAAAAAGTGGCGCACTGTCAGTGCACCCTCTGAGAGCAGCCCCTGGAGGCAGGAAAGGGGGTCCTATGGACCATCCAAACATAAGCTTCGAGGCGGATGCAGTCACTGACTGCACCCGCCTGCAATGGGATCTCCAATCCCCTTTGAAAGTGCAGCTTTAAAGCAGCCGCTCAGTTTTTCACAGGAATGTGCTGCCCCCAGGGCAGCACAAGTTCACGGCTGCCCTGGGGGCAGCGCACTCCCCATAATGCAGCACATTTGCATTGGGCGCACCTTTTAAAAGGTGCGCTTGGCACAACAATTAAAATGCGCATTTAATGCAAACAGACACCCCTGTTGTGTCCACGCCACATTGCTAAGCTACAGAACCTGCATCGTCTACACAGACACCAGATTATGTACTTTCTAACTTTCATTGAGAAATTGGCAGATTTATTCCTTTCATAAAGTGAAGGGAGTTGGTGAAATGTTTGGCATTAGACTGGAGAACAAAGATAACTTTAAAGAAGAATGAACCACCACTTTTGGTGAGAGACTATGAAGATTGTGTAATTAAGCATATAGGTACATGCATTATAAAATAATGCATTTTTAAGACTTGTGGCAATCTTGAGTTTGGTTCCACCTATGGAGTTCTACATGACTCCATGGGCTGACGGATACAGCCACAATCTTTTTTTCAAGCACTTATCAGTCTTCCTCCTGTGTGTACCTTCCCTCCAAAAAGCACTCACCATTTTCAAAATATCCTTTTGAGGGGCTCAGTTTTTGCAGTTAAGAATACACAAGTGGTCTCAAATCTAAACACAATCAATGAAATTATAACGCAGCCCATTAAATACCAGGAGCACGTAGAATTCACTCAAGACCTGAAAACTGAAGACCTCTGTAGAAAGCATACATTTAAGATAGTCCAACATAAATTCCCACTAGTAAACGCATGCACCAAAATCCTAAATAGTCTAAAATTATCCATTTTAAATCTGCTTCAATATGCATCAGAAAATGTTCATAATCTATATTATCTCCCCCAAGGCCACCTATGCATTGTCCCCTCACCCCATCCAATTCACTTCCATATTAAAAAAAAAAAAAAAAAAAAAAAAGAAGGTCTTCAAGTTAATCTGATGAACAGCTTTACAATAAATCTTGCCTTTAAGAGCTGCTTGCGCAGAAAATAATACTTACTATCGCCAGCTTGCCTGGGAACATTTCTTCCAGTTCCGCCTTGAGCCGTTGATACTGAAAAAAAGCAAAAACAAGGTTCATGCGCCAGAGCTCCAGTTGAGTAACCTACATATTCCCCAAGTCATGTATGACAACAAAACAGACCGCTGTGAGAAGTAATTAATGGTGCCAGATTGCAGCACCATGAAGGGACAACACCATAGACCTGGTGGATTTAATACCCATCCTTTTCATGTTCTTTCTTCTGCCGTTTCCATATGTATTGAGATTTTTCTTATCATTGATGACCTCCAAGAAGACCTTGGATACTGCAACCCCTGACCCGTTTATCATTCTCTGGTACTCTTGCCGAGCGACCTGCACCGACATTCTCATGCCGTGCAAGTTTGGAATTCATTTGTACCTTGCAATACCTAGATCTCTTCATACTACTGATGGGAGATGTTACCCCTACTGCTTGGATCGGTTCCGTTGATTAAAGTATTGCCTCAGTTCTTTTGGCGGATTTATTAATCCTTCACACGGGGGCTCAGATTGGGGGTGGCAGCAGCATTCATTTATTCCCGAAGACCACCCCATCAACTTGCGCAGCTGAGGTGGAAAAACCTTCAACCATTAGTTACCCTTTGTTAGTAAAGAAGCCCTACTGAACGTTTTACTAACAACTATAATGTTGGTTTTTGTTAATATTGTTTGGGAGTAGTATATATTTTAACTACCCCCGTCGCTTAGGCATTGATCATTGCACGCTCCAGCCACCACTGTAGATTTGTTTTTTAAAGTGAGGTGAAGCAAACTGTTGCAGATTTTTTTTATGTTGTTTTATTTTGCGCAAGCTCAACCCCAAGTATTACAGCACTTTATATGAGCACCAGTTGCATTGCACAAATACACAATTTGTTTTTTATTTAGTTTTTTTACACACTGGGAAATTAAGTGATTTCCCCAGAGATGTTTGACCGATGCAGGGACTGTTTACCTAGTTTCAAAGTCGGCAGATCATATCTTTACATACACACAAATTACCTTTATATTTCACTATACTAATTCATCACTAATCCTTCATGGGTTCTGGAGTAGCATAGTACTCGCCGAGAAAGTGCTTATTCGCCTCGCCAGGGGTAGTAAGCGCTACATAAATGCAATAAATATACATACACACACTATATATATATATATATATCATCAAAATGTTGCCCCCTGCTTGGAGACGCACTCAATGATCAAGCAGGACCCCGTTTTTTTAGTGTCAGAGTCCTTTATTCGAGCACAACCGGCATGCATTTTCCAGACTTCAATGAAAAGCCCGACGCGTTTCGCGGCTCCTTGCCGCTTGTTCACGGACTAGCACAGGCGGTTCTGGCAGGTGTTGCGAGAGAGTTCAAATGCCCTAATTAAGTACTTGGTTACCGCCCCCTAGTGGGTCCGCTCTGGTGCTTTGGTCCCAAGGGTTTGTGGGATTTGTAGTACTCACTCTCAAATATTCTCGCACCAGAGCGGACCCACTAGGGGGCGGTAACCAAGTACTTAATTAGGGCATTTGAACTCTCTCGCAACACCTGCCAGAACCGCCTGTGCTAGTCCGTGAACAAGCGGCAAGGAGCCGCGAAACGCGTCGGGCTTTTCATTGAAGTCTGGAAAATGCATGCCGGTTGTGCTCGAATAAAGGACTCTGACACTAAAAAAACGGGGTCCTGCTTGATCATTGAGTGCGTCTCCAAGCAGGGGGCAACATTTTGATGAAATTATACGGCCAGTCCAGGTCGTGGAGACTGCACCACCTTTGAAAATTAAAGGACTGCTGCGAGGTACTGGAACCTGCGCGCCAGCAGAATGACAAGTTTCAATGCCATTAGAAACCGGGTGCCAATCCAGAGACCCACTGGAGGGTAAATAAGTATGCACTGAACGACGGGAATGGCAGAACCCACCGAAGGGAGAGAATATTTGAGAGTGAGTACTACAAATCCCACAAACCCTTGGGACCAAAGCACCAGAGCGGACCCACTAGGGGGCGGTAACCAAGTACTTAATTAGGGCATTTGAACTCTCTCGCAACACCTGCCAGAACCGCCTGTGCTAGTCCGTGAACAAGCGGCAAGGAGCCGCGAAACGCGTCGGGCTTTTCATTGAAGTCTGGAAAATGCATGCCGGTTGTGCTCGAATAAAGGACTCTGACACTAAAAAAACGGGGTCCTGCTTGATCATTGAGTGCGTCTCCAAGCAGGGGGCAACATTTTGATGAAATTATACGGCCAGTCCAGGTCGTGGAGACTGCACCACCTTTGAAAATTAAAGGACTGCTGCGAGGTACTGGAACCTGCGCGCCAGCAGAATGACAAGTTTCAATGCCATTAGAAACCGGGTGCCAATTCAGAGACCCACTGGAGGGTAAATAAGTATGCACTGAACGACGGGAATGGCAGAACCCACCGAAGGGAGAGAATATTTGAGAGTGAGTACTACAAATCCCACAAACCCTTGGGACCAAAGCACCAGAGCGGACCCACTAGGGGGCGGTAACCAAGTACTTAATTAGGGCATTTGAACTCTCTCGCAACACCTGCCAGAACCGCCTGTGCTAGTCCGTGAACAAGCGGCAAGGAGCCGCGAAACGCGTCGGGCTTTTCATTGAAGTCTGGAAAATGCATGCCGGTTGTGCTCGAATAAAGGACTCCGACACTAAAAAAACGGGGTCCTGCTTGATCATTGAGTGCGTCTCCAAGCAGGGGGCAACATTTTGATGATATATATATATATATATATATATATATATAACCTACTGGCGGTCGCCAGTAGGTAGTTATAGTTAGGACCACGTTTCCATAGGAAATCCGCAACATTCTATTTTGAATAACTTTGGCGCCGGTTGACGAATCCTCGCGAATTTTTCAAAATAGGTGGGGCGCTACGCTCCGCTCCTACCCTGAAAGTCTCGGGGGGATTCGTCGAGCGGGGGCTGAGATAAAAGGGGGGTCCCAAAACGCGTTTTTCCCATGCATTTTTCCATAGGACCTTTAGACACAGCTACAGCCCGAACGGCTGAACAGAATTACTTGAAATTTGGCAGAGAGGTAGTCCTCAGGTCAAGGAAGTGCCTTTTGTAGGTTTGGTGTAAATCTGTTCAGTAGATTCTGAGAAAATAGCCTTTAAATCAATATATATATCTGAGCCAGCGTACGGTGCGCTTACGGTGCGCTTACCGTACGCGTACGGTGGCGTGCGCGCGATTCTGATTGGCCCTTAGATCTTAGTAAACATTCGAATCGGTCGAAACCAGGAAGCGGCGGCCGCCATTTTCTCTCTCGCACTCTGACAGGGGGTTGAAAAACCAAGTGCAAAAACATGTAAAGGGGCTGTTTACACAGCTCCCAAGCACCTAGCCATGTCGAGGGAGTCCCCAACGATCCCCCAAGTGAAAAAAGTCAATTTTAATTTTTTCGAAAAATTTGCCGATTACGCTTACCGTACGCGTACGGTAAGAAATAATAAAAAAAAAAAATATCCACATTCTCCCCACCCCGTGTGCCAAAGGTGCCCGAAGGGCACCTTTTGTGCATGGCTTATTAGAGCTAAACAAAACATATATTTTACCTGTCATAACGATGCTCATCATATGTCCTCCATGTGCGCACGGTGCGTGAAGCGCATCGTGCGTTCATGGCCCATCTAGCGTAACGTGGGCACGCGGTGCGCGAAGCGCACCGCGTGCTCACACTGCGCGCACGGTGCGCGAAGCGCACCGTGCGCGCACGGAACGAACTGCGTTAAGTGGGCGCGCACGCCACAAATGGCGTAAAGTAACTTAGCATTTAAAAAACCGTACAAAAATTCACTGAAAAAAACCATAGGTTTCACACACGTTATAGTTAGGAATTGGCATTTAAAAAAACCTTGCAAATTCACTGAAAAAACCATAGGTTTCACACATGTTATAGTTAGCTGGACATTTTACTGATAAAAAACCAATGAAATTCCCCCGGCAACTATAACTCACGCGACCGTAATCCTCTGCTGATGACATATGTGTCTTTATGAAAAAAAAATATTTGTAATATATGTATAGCTAAAATTTAATGGAAGAAGACATGGGCAAATAAGTGTCTAAATACAGTATTAGCATCAGCAGAGGATTGCGGTCGCGTGAGTTATAGTTGCCTACAGTAACTATAACGGGGGAATTTCATTGGTTTTTTATCAGTAAAATGTCCAGCTAACTATAACATGTGTGAAACCTATGGTTTTTTCAGTGAATTTGCAAGGTTTTTTAAATGCCAATTCCTAACTATAACGTGTGTGAAACCTATGGTTTTTTCAGTGAATATATATCTATACATACTATAGAATATATATATATATATATATATATATATATATATATATATATATATATATATATATATATATATATATTACCTACTGGCGGTCATCAGCAGGTAGTTATAGTTAGGACCTATTATCCATAGGAAAATCTTAACATTCTATTCCCAATAACCTTGCTGCCAGTTGACGAATCTTCGCAAAATTTTCAAAACTAATGGCCCGTTCCGGTCAGCTCCTATCCTGAAAGTTTGGGGGCGATTCGTCAAGCGGGGGCCAAGAAAAAAGGGGGTCCCAAAACACGTTTTCCCCATAGGAAATTTTAGACCCAGCTACCGCCTGAACTGCTGAACGGAATTCAACCAAATTTTGCAAAAAAGGTAGCTCTTGGTTCAGAAATGGTGTAAATCCGTTCAGTAGTTCCAGAGAAATTAAAAAAAATAGGAGGTCAAAAATCAATTTCCCATAGGAAACTTTAGACAGTTATAGCAAAAATTGCTGAACGGAATTACACCAAATTTAGCAAAAAGGTACTGCTTGGCTCAGAAAGCGTCTTTTAAAAAAATGGTGTAAATCCATTCAGTAGTTTGAGAAATTAAGAACTGAAGATAGTGATATCTAGAGCTACAGAGGATCCGCGCAACCTCCCGATCACGAGCTTCATGCTAATTGGCTCTCAACACTTCAAACCAGGAAGTGTTGGCAGCCATCTTGTGCCTCGAACCGAGGCACAAGAAAAGTGAAAAACAAACACGCAAAACACAAAAAGGGGGCAGGGTAGAAAACACCCTGACCCCCAAGGCCTGCTCAGGGGGTCCCACAAGTCACCCTAGGGCCCCAAATAAAAAAAAAAAAAAAAAAAAAGAAAAAAAAGAGTCAAAAACGCGGGATGCGCAAAGGATCCGGCGGCGAAAACGATAAAAAACGAAACACGGGCTCCCGCGGTTTGATTTTAATTAGCCCCCGGGTGGGCCAAGTCCAGAGAGCAATGTTTACATTATAATGGGTGGCCCAAAGGGGCTTCCCAGCACCGGGGACCGCCACTCCCCGGGGCTTTTCAAAAGTATTTGTGGGGGGGCTCATGGCCCTCCCGCAGCCCCGGGGACCGCCACCCCCTGGGGCTTCAATAGTAAATGGGTGGGGGACTCTAAGGCCCCCCCCCCCAAGCCCCGGCGACTGGCACCCCCCCCGGGCTTTTATAAAATATTGGCGGGGGCACATGGTCCCCCCGCAGCCCCAGGGACTGCCACCCCAGGCTAGTTAAAAAAAAAAATTAACTACCTGTGTGGGGGAGCTCGAACCCCCCACACGCCGCGGAGACCGCCACCTCCCCGGGGCTCTAATTATTAAAATTTGGGTGCCCGTTACAGACGCCCGAGCCCCAGGGACCACCACCTCTCCGGGGCTTTGCACATGTTGGGAGGGGGCTGTGCGGTCCCCCTCCTGGAGCCCTGTGATGGTCCTGGGGACCGCCACCCCCCAAGGCTGGCTCCTGCAGTGTCCCGGGGTGCCCACCCCCGGGACACTGCTGTTTGCTATGGCAGGGCGGGAGCCTCCCTGCCTCCCATAGCAAACTGCTTTGGTTTTTGGAAGAGAGGTACCCAGGTACCTCCAGTATGCACAAGGGAGCTGCGTTGCAGAGGTGTTGAGGCCACGCTCCTTTTTTACACCTCTCTGCAACGCAGCTCTGTGGCGCTTACTGGAGATACCTAGTGGGCTAGTTGGATCCTAGGGACCCTCAGGATTCAAGGGGTCTTAATCTCCCAACTTAATATGGCCACAGGGCGTGTTTACACAGTGGTGAAGAGAGGGGACGGGGCCTGAGGTGATGTGTGCAAACACGTCCTATGGCACGTTTTCAGTTGGGGGAAATAATTCCCCTTCAATCCTGAGGATTCCTGGGGGGCAACTAGCCCACCAGGTGCTTCCAGTAAGCGCCACTGTGCTGCGTGGCAGAGAGGTGGGCTACGCCGAGCCCCTTTTTACACCGCTCTGTGACGCTTACTGGAGGTACCTAGCGGGCTAGTTGGACCCCAGGGACCCTCAGGATTCAAGGGGACTTTATCCCCCAACATGAAACACCCACAGGGCATGTTTGCACACGTCCCCGGAGGCTCCCCCCCCTCCCTTCACCAGTGTGCAAACGCACCCCGTGGCACGTTTTAAGAGGCAGTTTTAATCCCCCTGCCCTATTATGTACTAGGGGCTTACAGAGGAGGTCATGCTAATCACAGGGGTACCCCAACGCACAGTGATCCCTAGGGTATGTAGGTGTTTTCACTGTATTCTAAGTGTTGTTTAGCATACCACTGGCTCTAGGCCTGGTTAGTCAGTCAGTTAACACCAGTACCAGTCTGAAAAAGTTGTGGGCACAGGATGATTTTGTAACAAGGCCCGTTTCTGCTCCTCTGTTGGTTCTTTCTGCACAGGTCTTGCTTCTTCCTGCACTTTTCTTAGTCTTTGAGGACTTCTGTTGCTTCTTTCCGCTTTTGTTTTGCTTCTTTCTGTGCTTTTTTCTTCTTTCTTCACGTCCTACCTCTGTAGGCATAGTTAGAAACTAGCATTTAAAACACCTTAAAAATTAACTGAAAAATACAATAGGTTTTAGGTAAGGTTAGTTAGTTGGACATTTCACTCGTACAAAACCATAGAAATTCCCCCGTTATAGTTAGTTCAGCTAACTATAACTCGCGCCCCCGCAATGCACTGCTGATGATGTCACACATTACATCACTGATGACAGTCAGTGACATCACAGATGACATCTATGTGATAAATTGATGTATCTTCTCACACCCTCATATAACCTTTGATACACCCACTCTAAATTACAGACTGCCATTCTCAAAACCATAGACACTCCAACATCAATAACTACATACCCATTCACCGATTCTTCGGATTACACACACATCCACTCACTCACCCGTACGGTCACTCATACTTATGGTCACTCAGTACAGGATTATCATATGCACTCATACACCTATATAGAAACTCACACACTGCCACTCATACATAGAGGTACTCACACACTTAAGTCATGCAAATAATTAATCACACTGCAAAGTAATCACCTATACAGTTATACACACACCAGCTCACTTACTCGTACAAATACTAGCACATACTTACGCTCTTATACAATCACTGATACAATCACAGACTCATCCATACAGTCACTCTCACAATCACACTCAGTTATAGCCATTTATATACTCCAACACACATATACTGCCTTTCACATATGTAGTTACTCACACATATGAAACAGATATGAATTCACTCACTAACACACCCACACACACTCACCGACCCATACAGTCCATCACAGATGCACTCTTGAAACCATGCACCCAGTGAATCACCCACTCACATATCTATGTACAGAGTCACACACACCCCACCCACACAAACACTCAGGCACCCATACAGATACTTAGACAACCAATCAATAACCCATATAGACACTCATGTTGCTATTCGCAAACCCATGCAGCCGCTCACACACCAACAGACAGACTGATACAGACATTCACACAGTTTACTCACTAACCCATGCATTCAGTAAGATAAGTTTAATCACTCACTTGGAGTCAGTCACGCACCTACTAAATCATCCATTCAGACTCTTATACACCCGCTCATTCTTCAATACGCCTTTCCCTATATATATTTTAAACTTATTTAAACTTTACAGAAACACACAGTCACTGGATGATGTCATCAGTGATGACACTGACCATGTCATGAGTGATGTAATATGTGAAGTCATCAGCAGTGCATTGCGGGGGCGCGAGTTATAGTTAGCTGAACTAACTATAATAGGGGAATTTCTATGGTTTTGCACGAGTGAAATGTCCAACTAACTATAATTTTCCTTAAAACCTATGTTATTTTCAGTGAATATATACAAGTTTGGCAAATAAATGTAGTTTCATTTCTAAAAGACGGAGTAATATGCAGTTTGCAAATATATCATTTTCTACTTTTTTCTCTCCAATGCACGCTCTTTGTGGGTGCAAAACAGTGCTTCATTTGAGGTCACCAATTGCCTATTCTAGATTCGGTTTGCTGTACTTGCGCAGCTCCCACAAATCAAGATAAGTACTAAGAACAATGCCATTTGCTTGCCATTATTTCTAACCATTCATAATTTCTAACCTGTCACAAGTGGTTATGAAGCAGGTCACTTTACTTAAAGGAAGATGTGTTGTAGCAAGTTATTTAAACTTACCTTGGGGCGGTACCCTCAGGCTCCACTGAAAGAACAGCAGTAAGGGGGGGGGGGGGGAGAAAGAAAGAATCAAAACAATTAATATAATGACCATAATTGGAAATATTTAGAAACATGGTCATGATCACAGTAAAACAAAGGTCGCAAAATGAAACTTTTCCAACCTTACACTAGATCTGGCATAAATCAGATTTCTATTGAATTTAAAACAAAGCAGCATTGTTGCAACCTTCACTCGGTTACAAGTATAGCTCCATTTTATCCCATTTCAAGGAGGCTACATTAAACAAATGTTACAATTCAGTTAAATCGCTGCTCAAGTCTTGGACAGCTATCCGGGCCTCGGGCAGATAAAAATCAATGCGGGATTGTAACTTCATTGCAACCATGAAAAGCGCAATTACTGTAAAACTAACAAAACCCAAGGCCGCTGGACTGCGCTTTTTTGACGTGGTGCCTACATTTTATGCAGAGATGTGTTGCTTCGGGATTAAGAACAGGCCCTAAAAACCTCATGAAAGCTGGAGGGTCCGTCTGTCCAGGCTCATGAAAAGTAACAGCGTAACGTTACACATTTTAAAAGCAGACAGATTACTTTTATCTTTCTTAATAACAAAAATCTGTTAAAATTCTATGTTTTGAGCGCGTTTGTGACCTTTTATTTGTTTCACGTGTCATTGAGTGGCACGCTATCGGAAGCATTTGTATAAGTAAAATGCAAAAATCTCGAGTCATTTTAATTTTGAGACCTTGAGTCTCATTTTAATTCTCTTGAACACCCATATTTGTACTAAGAACAGCATAATAAGATCATAATAAGTAGTAACAATTCATATTAAAATTATCTCCTTAAATAACTTGGAATAACTAAAATATCCAGTTGTCACAGGTCAACCTCCTTTTCCGGTTTTGGCTTAGTGCAGAGCCCTCAGAGTCATCATTGGAGCACAGTTTAGTCTACAATGTCAATGAAGGTGGTTACCGTCTTCCTTACTTAAAATACATGATCAAAATGGTCACCAAATAGATGGAAACCTACTTTTCACATTTATTTATTTTCTAACAGGTAAAGATCACCCCTGCATCGTTACATAAAATACATGTCTTACACAATAGTCACTAGATTTCTTACACACCTATTTTAGCCCGTATTATCTACTGGCGGTCGCCAGTAGATAGTTATAGTTAGGACAGAGTTCCCATAGGAAATCTGAAAATTCTATTTTGAATAACTTTTGCGCCGGTTGACTTATCTTCGTGAAATTTTCAAAACTAACGGGGCGCTCCGCTCAGCTCCTACCCTGAAAGTCTCGGGGTGATTCGTCAAGCGGGGGCTGAGAAAAAAGGGGGGTCCCAAAACACGTTTTCCCCATGCATTTTCCCATAGGACCTTTAGTCGAAGGTACAGCCCGAACGGCTGAACAGAATTACTTGAAATTTGGCAAAGAGGTAGTCCTCAGGTCAGGCATGTGCCTTTTGCATATATTTTGTCAATTTGTTCAGTAGTTCCTGAGAAAATCATAAGTAAAATCACATATATATCTGGGCGGAGCCGAACTACACATCTCATCATGAGATCTGATTGGCTGTCAGCACTTCATCCAAGAAGTGTTGGCAGCCATCTTGGGACCAATATATATGATAGCACCTCATTAACAAGCATTTGCAATGCAATAGGTCTCGCATTATTAAAGTTTGAGCTATTGGAATTGCTAAATAATGCAACACCAATAGCTCAAACTTTAATTATGCTTGAAAATGCACAATTTGTGCACTCTTTTTTCCAAAACTTTTTGCTCGCTCGCCGCGGTGCACTACGACAATAATTTTACGCTCACCGCTTTCAAATGTCACCAGCCGCCACTGGCCACTTAGCTGGGGATGCCTTACAGCAGGGTGAATATACCAACAGGGGGAGTAAGCAGAGCATGGCACTCGCAGCCCAGACTCACCAGACGGCAGGGCTCAAAATGGACTGAAAAGGTAGTGAGTTGGGCCGAACAGTGATGAGTCTACCCCCCGAACGCGATCAGAGAAAAATCCACAAGAAACTTTATGACCCCAACAACTAAAGGCATCATAAATATGACAAGCAAATGACAGGACTGGATTGATATATGGCAAAGGTGATTTATGACCTGTCATCTACTTGTGACATATGGCCTGTCATGCATATGGTCCCTGTCAGATAAAGTTTTATGGCCTGCAGAATGATTTATGGGCCTGTCATAATGATTTAGGACTGGCCATTGTGAGTTATGAAGGCATCACGCAAAGTATATCATACATGTTAAATACAAACCGCGACTAAGATTTATCACAAGAAAAACAAATGCACACATCTGATGTAACTTTATTAAAAAAATTATGCAAGTTATGACATGCGTGTACAGGTTGGAGTGGGCCTAATACGGGGGTTATAATGCAGGCAGGCCTGGCCCTGGGCCCAGCTCGTCCATGCCTAGTCTACATTTTTTCCTAGAAACTATTATTTCTAATATATGTCCTTTACTGTAGTAATATTCTAATGTCCTAAAGTAAAATGATACTTTTTCTTTTTTTTTTTTGAAGAGTTGTTATCGTATTTTTAGCCTTGTTGTTCTCGCACGATGCACATGCCAGGTAGCTGGATGGCGCGGCCCGTTCTCAGGCTCCTAGAACAAAGACTCTTGGCTCTGCTCGACCTGTTAACTTGCTGGCTTGCCCGTCCCTAATATTTTCAAGTCCTGCGGCACTCCGGACCTCATGAATGTCTCAATGTCAAGGTCCCACGGAGATCCCACGTGGAGAATCAGCTCTCCAATTCTGGAGTTCAGGAAATACACTTTTCATTCATAATCTTTCTGACATGCTTGCCTTTGCAAGACACCGGATGCCAACGGCATCTGCTGTTTTACACCTTGGAGCACAGACATCTGACTCTTTGGTAGTCCGATCACACGTCGTTAATGAAAAAAAGGAAAACAAAATCCTTCCTGTACAATGTTCGCTGTCTGTAATTCATTTTATTAAAGTTTTTTTTCCAGGCTGATGGAATTCTGACATGCAGACTGAAACATGCACTTTGAATACCAGCAGCAGACTTCCCTGGTGAGCAGTAGCTTGACTACAGTGATCTAATGAGCAACTAGAGTGCTAACATTCAGAATTTATGCCAAATGTGTGACACATCTGAATGCCTTCTTGATGGAACCAAAGTAAAAAACTGAAAGCATTTCCTACTGAGGAGACTGCAGTAAATGAAGAAATTAGGAAACTTCATAACAAATAAATCTCCCAAGATGGCCACCAGAGACAAAAGAGCCCAAATGTAGCCCAAAGATCACCCAGATGTAGCCCACATGTAGCCCACTGACAGAAGTGTGCAAAACACTTATTTTTTGTGTATTTGCAGTTTTATATACTGCAGACTTGTCAGGTATTGGAGTGCTTTACATGAGCATTGGTTACATCACACAAGATCAAATTCATTTTGGTTGTAGAGATGGGAAGATCAAGTGATTTGACCAGAATCACAGAATGTTGAGCTGAAGCAGAAACTCCAACCTGGTTCCGCAGTTGCAAAGTCTGCAGCTCTGGAAGTAACACCACATCCTCTCCCCTAGGTGCAACATTTAATCAAGTGGTCAACTGGATAAAAAAAAACCAAAGATTACAAATAATTTAAAAGTTCTTTGTTGCTATTTGAAAACTCAGAAAATATGTCCTCATTTTAGTTTTTTAGAGCACTAACCATAATTTTGATGCAAATAAGACCCTCGCATATATGTGATTTTTAAAGGAAATACTCTAGGTATTACAGTTTTGATTACATCAAGATGACGTCAGGCGTTCCACACTTTTGTAATAAATAGAGAATGTTAGCAATCTAGTTGTTCATTGGGATACTGTTGAGAGGCAGAGGCCAAGGGCACGGACTCTGAAAATTGAAGGCAGGTAGGAGGGTGCAGAGGCAACAATTTGACCACACTGGGCAGGCAGGAAGGGCAGTGGCAGCACAACAGACTATGGAGGGCAGTGGAAAGGGGGGCAGGAGCAACAAACCAACAATACAGGACTGGCAAGAGAGGCTGTGGCAATATAATAGACCATTGTGGGCAGAATGAAGAGGCAGTGGTAGTACAACCATACATGCCAACAGACCCGTTTCAGCCAGGAAACGTCCAATGTTTTTAAGCTCAAATGGGCTTTACTTGATCTGTTTCCTGTCTACAATCTTCTCTTTTTTAATGTAACTCAAAGGGGAAAATCAATACCCCAGTTTTTTTCAAAATCTCCCTATTACCAAGTTCAAAATGTTCGCAAGTATGGTACATTGGATCATGGTAGGCAGGAGGAGTTGGGGTAGGGAGATGGACTTGGATAACAGAGGACAGGAGGGACATGGAGAGGTGCACCAAACTGACCCTACAGGGCAGGCATCAGGGTTTTCAGCAGCACAATACAGCACACAGCGCATGCGGGCTGGGAGTGCAGCACAACAATCCATAGAAAGCAATAGGGAGAGGACAGGACCATGCACATGGACAACAGAGAACAGAGGGGAAAGAGGCAATGGTAGCTTGCTGACAATAATGGACAGACAGGAGAGAAAGCTGCAGCATAACAGACCATAAATGGCGGAGGGACGGACCAGGGGCATTACAATGGAACAGACAAGCCAGGAGGGAGGGAATAGGGGTCTGCACATGGAAACAGAGGGCTGGGGGCAAGGGGGCAGGGCAGGGCAGGAGCAGCAAGATGACCATGGAGGTCAGGCAGGATGGGCACTAGAAACAAGACACCATGGAGAGCAACAATGAGACTATGATGGCATACACACAGACCATGGAGGGAAGGTGGGAGGGGGTCAGGGACAGCTAGCTGACCACACAGGGAAGGTGGGAGGGGCCATGACAGCACAGAAGACCATGCATGGCAAGCGGGAGGGTTAGTGGCAGCACAATGGCTATGATGGGCAGGAAGGAGGGTGCAGGGGCATGCACAAAGGACCATGGAGGATAGAAGGGAGGGTCAGGACCTGGCACAGACAAGAGAGTTCAGAGGAAGGGGCTTCTCAGCAGACCGCGCGGGGCAGGCAGGAGGAGCAGTTGCAGCACAACAGACCAGGGAGGGCAGAAGGGTGTGGCAGTAAAATGGACCTTGGAGGACAGGAGGAAGGGGATAGGGGCATGGCATGTGGACAGGCAGGGTGGAGGTCGCAGGGGCAAGTTACAGTCATCTGACAATGCTAGGCAGGTGGGAGGGGAGTGGCAGCTCAACAGAACACTCAGAGTAGATAGGAGTGGCAGGTCCATGGTACATGGTGGGCAAAAAGAATGGAGCAGGGGCATAAACAAAGACATCAGAGGGCAGGGGGAAGGAGAATAGGGGCGGCAAGCTAAGCACAGAGGCTAAGCAGGAGGTCAATGATGGGCCATAGAATTGGGCAATGGAGGGCAGGTGGAGTGGACTGGTGCATCATGCTAAATGGAGGGCAGTGGCAGCACATCAGACCATGCATGGCAGGAGGGAGGAGGCTAGTCCATGGATTCAGACAACAGAGGATAGGGAGGAGGTGGATGGGGCAGCAAGCTAACTGTTCAGAGAAGGTGGGTATTCGGAACTTTATTGTTTCAAAATGTGTGTCTGTGCGAACTACTTAAAATATGAAGTATGCAGCATAATCTCACTTTTATTCAGGAAGATGAGGACGTTTGTGACTGACTCCGGGCTCACTTGGCAGAAACAGCCCCTGACCCTCCACCCCCCATCGCAAAATGTAATGCCCGTGAAAAGGGTAGGTGGACGCAGTGTTATATAGAACATAGTCCTGAGAGCACGATTGAAAATGAAAACTAGATATAGTAAATGGTATAAACTATGCACCAAAAAGTGTGATACAAGATGAACCGGGGCTTGAAATATAATATGCAATACATTGTGCGCAATGACATTGGAGAGCGCGAGATGGCACAGGCACTAGCGTGTGCTATGCAATATGCGCCTTGGAGTTTAATATGCACAGGGCAGTGTTGTGTAACCTAACTAGTCTCTAAAGTTGTAATATAAAATATGTGCTGGGGAGTGTAACGTTGCATATGCACTGTGACAAAGATATGGATCCCAGATTATAATATGTATGGCATAGCGCTGTGCGTTATAACATAGGCATCGAGGAAGGCACGTTAGATGGGGCAATATAACCCGTGCGAAGGCAAGTGTGGCATGACATTCACGGGGTGGTGTTACAGTGCACATGGGCTAGAGTGTGTCATAGTATACGCACTAGCTGGTGGAATACAACACAGAGGTGTGAGGCACTCGGCAGGCACTGGTGGGTGTAACACAGCATTGGGCTCAGCCCGGAGCACGCTGTGACTCTCCAGTGAGATTCATCTCCTTTCCAGAGAGTAAAATAAAAAGTATTACACATCCGGCGGTGGATGTGTGTTTTATTAACCGTGAGGGGGGTTTCTTGCATAGTTTGGTCGAATTTTTGTCGAATCCCCTTTGAATGACTTGGTGTGCGTGTATATTAAATGTGCCCGTCAATAGCTATCCATGTTTGTATAAATAAACGACAAGGGTGTCTACTTGGAGAGTACCCACCAGCGGGGGTGCCGGGATTAGGCACGGTAGAGCGTCAGACACGTCAGAGCTTCACTAGCGGTGTAAATACATTCCACGTGGATTCATTCTATGCATAGTCGCCTTTTAATGAACATCACGCAAATAGTCATGGTGATATGTACATACGGTTTGTCCAGCATGTCCTAGGTGTTTCTATAAATATATATTTTTTTTTAAATAACAAAAAACAAAGGCCGGCCCCGGGGGATGGGGTCCCCGGGGCCATAAGTGGCCTGAGGAGGGGGGCCACGCAGCCCCCTCAAAGAAATTAAAAAAAAATAAAAAAGGCCATGACCCGGGGGTTGGGATCCCCGGGGCCGATTAAGAACTTGGGAGGGCCAAATTAATTTTTTTTCAACAACAAAAAATTAGGGTGCAGACCCTGGGGGATGGGGTCCCCAGGGCCAGTAAATTAGAAAAAGAAGCGGGGGCCACAAAGCCCTCCTTCTTAAAAAATAAAATAAATAAAAGACCGGTATCGCGCCGGAGGCCACGCCCCCTCCTTGCAGCACTCTGCAAACGCGCCCCCTGGCCAGTTGTAAGTTGGGGAATTAATTCCCCTTCAATACTGAGGGCCAACTAGCCCAACAGGTATCTCCAGTGTGAGCAAGGGAGCTGCGTTGCAGACAGGTGTTCTGAGGCCACGCCCCTTTTTACACCTCTATGCAACGCAGCTCTGTGGCGCTTACTGGAGGTACCTAGTGGGCTAGTTTGACCCTAGGGACCCTTAGGATTCAAAGGGACTTCATCTCTCAACTTAGAACGGCCACAGGGCGCGTTTACACAGTGGTGAAGGGAGGGGACGGGGCCTGAGGTGACGTGTGCAAACACGCCCTGTGGCGCGTTTTAAGAGGTAGTTTTAATCCCCTACCTTATTATATACTAGGGGCTTAGAGGAGGTCATGCTGATCACACGGTGATCCCAACGCATAGTGTTCCCTAGTGTATGTAGGTGGTTTCACTGTATTCTGAGTGTCTTTTAACATAGCACTGGCTCTAGGACTGGTTAGTCAGACTCCGTTACCACCAGTATCCGTCTGAAAAAAAGTTGAGGGTACAGGATGATTTTGCAACAAGGCTTCTTTCTGCTCTTCTGTTTGTTCTTTCTGCACGTTATCCTTCTTCCTGCACTTTTCTTCGTCTTTGAGGACTGCTGTTGCTTCTTTCTGCATTTCTTTTTTTTCTTTCTGTGCGTTTTTTCTTCTTTCTTCACATGTCCTATCTCTGGAGGCATAGTTAGAAATTAGCATTTGAAAAACCTTTGAAATTCACTGAAAAAACCATAGGTTTCAGGGGCGTTATAGTTAGCTGGACTTTTCACTCGTACAAAACCATTGAAATTCCCCCGTTATAGTTAGTTCAGCTAACTATAACTCGCGCGCCCGCAATGCACTGCTGATGACGTCACATATTACATCACTCATGACATGGTCAGTGACATCACTCATGACATCACTGATGATATCTCAAATGACATCACTGATGACATGATCCTTGTGATAGTGTGGCAGACCTCCTCTCCCCCGAATATAACCTTTGATACACATTCAAAAATAGAAACTAAAATGTTCAAAACAATTGACATACCAATATCAGTTACAACAACCTATTCAGTAATTCTAAGATCCACATACACATCCACTCATTCACCAACAGTCCTATACAGTCACTCATACATGTACTCACTAATCATATGTACTCATACACCTATACATCCAGTTACACAACGCCACTCATCCATAGAGTTACTCACACACATAGTCACTCATGCTAATAAAGAAGCAAACATCCATTTACTTGCATATACAGTTACACACACCACCACACTTACTTTTACAGAAACTTACACATACTTAGTCTTTTAAACAATCACTTATAGGAACACATACTTATTCATACAGGAACTCTTTCAATCTCACTCTCACATATACTCACTTATATACACCAATAGTCACATATACTAGTTTAAAACATATGTAGTTACTCATAAAGACACTATTGAGACAGTCATTCACTCACTAACACACCCATGCACACACTCATCCACCCATACAGTCCTGCACACATGCGGTCTGCAACACATACAAACAGTGAGTCACTCATTCATACACCTATGCACTACGTAATACCCCCCACCGAACCATACAGACATTCAGCCACTTATACGGATACTCAAAAAACCAACTAATAACCTATATTGACACTCATGTAGCTACTTACCAACCCATGCAGCCACTATAAGTGAGAGACTGATACAGATATTTACATATTTAAACATTATTCACCAAGCCATGTATTCACTAAGATACACTTAATCAGTCAGTTATACAATCAATTTTTCAAAAACAAATCATCCATTTAGACAATTATATACCCACTTCTTCCATCGACCTTGAGATATACATATATAAAACATATGTAATTTTCAGAAAAACACACATTCACTGGATGATGTCATCAGTGATGTCATTTGAGAGGTCACTGACCATGTCATGAGTGATGTAATATGTGACGTCATCAGCAGTGCATTGCGGGGGCGCGAGTTATAGTTGGCTGAACTAACTATAACGGGGGAATTTCTAGGGTTTTCTACGAGGGAAATGTCCAGCTAACTATAATGCCCCTGAAACCTATGGTTTTTTCAGTGAATATAAGTAAGTCTGTAATCCACTTTAGACACTTCCGCCAAAGAGACGTAGGTGTGAATTTCGATCAGACCAAACCTAACATTTAATCCTTTTCCAAACAAAGACGCTACACAAATGAGCATCACAAAACATCATTTCATAATACTTTAAGGCTTCAAATTGATCAATTCAATTCTTAGAATTCCAGATACTATTCTGCGGCAAGGTAGAATATTCAAATGAAATTTCAAGTTTTAGAAGTGATCCTGCAAAAGTTTGCGAAGTGAACTCAGTAGATTACGGTTATTCTGGATCGAGAAATTAAATGGAATTCATCCCATTGGCATAACAGAAAGTATTGACTCTTTGAATTTCCTACATACATGGTGGGGGATGTTTTTAGCATGGCGAGCAGAGACCCAATGGAACTAACTCTGATAAGGGCCAGCATTGGTGTGTAGAATATATTTTTGGTTCTCCAACGTAATCGTGTGTTAGGTTATGGCACTACTCTACTTAGAGGACGGCAGTTAAACGAAATGAGATATTTGGAAATATGGTGTGATCATTCTATAAGCGGCGGAGGCTTTTTGATAACCATTTGTGCAGTGTTCTGGTGTGGGGAAGCATTAACTTAGTTCTTTTCTAACCGGATCTCATCAGTAGTCTCTCCCAGAACTGGATATGCAAAGCACACAAGTTATATGCCTCTTTGGGGCAATTTTCCACAGGCCACAATCTGCAGAAAGGGCACAAAGCATGCAGTCAGCCATCTAAGCTGCAATTGGAATCATCCATTCGTCGCACACATTATATATTAGCGTATCTTGACAGCAATGACATGCATCATTGGTTCCAGACAGAACATGAAGCAATTGTCAAAGGGCCTCCTTATAATGTCAGGCAGAAAGTCTCCAACCAGTGGTCGGAGGCTTTCCACCAGACATGCTGGGTTTACAGTTCGATCTAAGTATTAGGATGATGGTGGTTGGAGAGAAACCTGCGGGGGAATTCCAACATGGTTCCAATTGGCTCAAGGAGCCAGCCAGTGAGTCAGACAGACCACATAATCCCTCAATGACGTCAGCTCCGCTGTCGGAATTATGTCGGTTTCCGACAGCCATTCCATGTTGGCCTTTCCGACATGGTAAAGCTGTCAGAAAGCAACATTGGGGGCACCTAGCAGGGCCCCGACCCTCCACAGTGGGGCACCTATGGTGCCCCCTAAAAATCCCTCCGTGTGGAAGGCACCATGAGGCACCTGACACAGTGTGAAGGGATGTTTACAAACCACCATGTGTCAATGGAAGCTTGTGCTGCGGGCCTTTTCTGCCCACTGCACAAGCTTCCATTGACAAATGAAGGTCTGTGGCCACCCTATGGACAGTGGCATCGTAATGCTGCGGTCAGAACAGCCAACCTAAGGTCAGGCTGTTGCTTTCTGCAATGGTGTGGTTGCGTAGGACCAACATCTTAATTAGGGCCTTAGCCTTATATGTTCTAGTCCTGCATTAACTGCCCCATGCAGAAGCTAAGATCACGAAGTAAATGAAGCCATGTGCATGTATAATTAATGGCCAAAACATGATGAAAGCATGGTCAGATAGTACTAATCTTTAGTCCAATCAACCCCAACCCACAGTGGCCACCTCGTACCAGCCCATCTATATTCACCAACATCAGTCCACCTGGCCCTCAGACTAACTAAAGCAGCAGCACTTACCAATGGCAGAAATCCTGAAGTCTGTCAGTCATTGTCTGTGCATGGTGGGACACTGCAGTATCAGTTTTAAGTTGCACAGGTATCATGCACTCTTGGCTTAACAACAACCTGTGAGTGCCAGCCCAGAGCTCTTGCACATCTGCCTGCTGATCTCCTGGTGCCAACTCAGCAACATGAGTAGAGATGGTGCAGAGGTACACAGTCCACACCCACTCAAATTCTCAGCATCAATCCTCCACAATACTTTAAGGTGTGCCATCTCATTGCAAGCTCCCATGAGCCGCTTTTTAATGGGGCAGTAGCTACACCAAGGATAATCATCTAAGAGACTGTGCTGAGAGTCATCACCAATCACATTGCCTGTCACAGAGGAAGTCTAGTCTGAGATCCAAGAGTGTTTTAGGAATATGTGAGGCCGACCCATCAACTGGATCCAGAAACACTCTTCATTCGCTGCATGTGGCACGAAGAATTGGGGCAAAATCCAAGAAGCTGCAGTGAAAGGAGAAGAAGCATGCAGTCTGATCAGTCACACGATTTGCGTGACAATTTTAGCACCCTGCAGTAACGCATAAATGTTCCCAAAACGAAGTCCAGCAAAAGTAATGTCGGTAGTGTTATGCACTTATGGTGAAATAGAGGAAATAATGTCGAGGGACCCGTGAACTGGAAGTAGTTAGGCAGGCTCTTAGGCAGCCGTTGCTCAATGGTGCAAAAGTAGGGCTGTCAGCAATGCAACACCAGATCTATGAATTTGGCAACAAATCTAGGAAGCTCATCTACTGGCTAGCCAACCGCAGACCGGGTCTAGATTGGTGCTGATGCCAAGAGATGCCAGTGGAAGAGTGGTACGGAATGGTCAGGGAATTGCAGATGCTTTTGCAGTTTAATACAGGGCACTGTATATAATGCATCTGCCCCCACCCCCACAGAGGGACCGCTCACAGCAGAGAGAAAAGCGTAATTATGTTTGCATTGTTTGGGGTCAGAGGGCATGGAAGTATTTGAGCTCTTGCCTGATCTAGATGACAAGGATGACCCAAAGTTAGAAGAATTTTGGTGGTTGCCAAGTGAGTCAATCTATTACCTGTATAGAGGTTAGAAAACGGGACAACTTCTCTGAGGCTACCAATAATGTTGTGTCTGTCTCTAAGAACTAGTCTAATCGGTCTGGGAAATTGCCTGTTGAAAAAGCATATAGATTGCTCCGGCAATTGTAATAAGTCCACTGATTCATATCACAGGAAGCCTTTTAAGGGAAGGTGTTTCAGATGAGACATCATTGAACATCTAGCTAACGACAAATCTTGTTCTGTCATTTTGGTCAAATGTCATATGTGAGGTAAGCAGGGTCCTCTGGCTAAGTGCTGCAATTCCAAGAAAGATCAACCGTGTGGAAGAAGTGAAGTATGCTGCATTGTGGTGAAACTGTACTTCAGGTAGAGCATTTTAAGGAAAGTGTTTCACCGATGATGTTCTCGTAAATGGTAAGTGTGAGAATGCTGTTTGACTCCGGGGCAAAAATCACACTTGTACCAAAACAGTTCTACTTAAATACTTTGAAGGACAACATTAAGCTTTTTAAACCAAAACACAAGACCTTTAGAATATGGGGGTCAGCCTATCAAGTTGCTGGGCTATTTCTAGGTTGATTTAGAGAACACGAGTCATTTAACAGCTGGGAAGGTGTACGTTTCATGCAAGGGAGAGAGCATTGTTAGCTGGTTACTCCAGAAAGGCTTAAACGTGATGCTTTACCCCAACAGCGACCAGTGTAATGTGTTGAGACGTTTCATCTGTTTGCGAGGTGACACCAAATGTAACGGCATATGGTGGTGCCAAGTTCCGGAATGGGTGTTAATGTGGTTTGGAGGAGTGTTGGCATGATGAGTTCAAAGATGTATTCAATGAGAAGTTAGGGTGTCTCACCAATTACACACACAAAGGGGCAAATGCAGAAAGCCTTTTACAGTTCGCAAATGGGCAGATTTGCAGAAATGGCCCGTTTGAGAATGAAAAAGGTATTTTCAGATGCATGTACCTTTTGTCATTTGCAATTTAGGTGATCGCAATTTTTTCTAATTATCTAAATACCGAATGCATTTAGGGAATCGCAATTTGCGAATCCCTATTTGCCGATGAATGTAGCCTTTCCTAAATGCGAACTGTGCATTTAGGAAATGCTAATTACCATCAACTTGATACTAATTTGTGCAGGCTTTGAAAAATGCACAAAAATGCATTTTTCAAAGTGCCATGTGGCACACACATGTGCACACTTACCTTTTTGGGGGGTGATGCATTAGGGGGCTCTTAGGCCCCCAGGCAGCCTTGGATTTGCATTTGCGATTACCAATTTGGTAATTGCAATTTGCAAATGCATTACCATTCATTCCTATGGGCTTGTAGGCCCATAGGAATGAATGGAGTCAAATTAGCCAATAGCAATTCACAACTTCCAAATTGCTATTAGCTAATATTAAGGAATTGCAAAATGTATTGCGACTCCTACATGCATAGGCATTTGCGATTACCAAATATAGATTCCTTAAAATTCTCTATTTGGTAATCGCAAATGAGGAGTTTGAGCATGTGCCCCAAAATGCTGAAAGAACTGTCTGAGCCAATTGCTTGTAAAACGAGAGGAGTATGTTTAGCAAAATGGGAGGCGATGAGCTCAGAACTTAAACTTAAGAAAGAAGGAATAATTGTAGAGACCGAAGTAATTGAATGGTCTGTGCCCTTTGTGATGGCTAGCAAACCATACAGTGAGATTAGGCTCAGTGTGGACTTCAAGGGCCTTAAAAGAAAATTAGTCATGGATAAATACCCTCTACCTAATGTCTCAGAGATGTTGGCTCTGCTGAAGGGAGCTGCAGTAGTCAACACTAGACCTGCAGCCCGCTTATCACCAGACAAAACTCTATAGCGCTTTCTCAAAGTGGACCTCATTCATAACTCTGTTCGGAGTGTTTAGATATCTAAGGCTACCTTTCAGGTTGAATTCTGCAGTCTCTGTATGTCAGTAGGCCATGGAGGAGGTTTTGCAAGGCATTTCTGGGGTAAAGATGTATCTGGACAACATCCTGGTATAGGGTTTGTCTCAGGAGGAACATGATTTGTTAGCGAGACAGGTTTTGACAAGGTTTAAAGAGGGGGTTCCCACCCAAAGAGAAAAGTGAATATTTAGAGTCTCAGAAAATAATTATTTGGGCCACAGGTTAACCACCGCCGGGGTCAAACCTAGAGTGTCTGGTCAGCCCCCTCGTCAATCTTCCAGCTCCACAGAATATGGAAGACTTGGTCACTTTCTTTGGACTAGCAGAGTATTATAACAATTTTTTCCCAAACTTGGCTGCTCGCACTAATGCCATGAGGGATCTTTTGAAGTAAAGGGTCAGATTTTCATGGACCTCGCAGTCTAATTCTGAGTGCCATGATGTCAAGGAAGGCTTGACTTGTGCCCCGTCCTTACAAAGTTTCGATACAACAGGTGCCTTTTTTCTTGTAACAGATGCCAGTGCAAAAAGGCTTGGGTGCAGTTCTTAAGCAAATAATAAATGGCAAAGAGGTAACTGTTTTCAACCCAAGGGCCTTTTTTGGTTCTGAAAATCATTACTCTGATTGAGAAAGGGGCCCTATGTATTTACTATCCAATAAGAAAATGTTTAAAAAAATACAAAAATGGGGAGATACTTTTGTCGTGAATTCGGACCATAAATCCCTGAAGGACATGTTTGCAAAGAAAAATCTGGATGCGGTTTCTTCCAAGAATTTGTAGATGGGTGGTGGCCATTCACGATGTCGATTTCAAAGTCTTACACATTCCGGGTACAGAAAATAAGGGAGCCGATTGCTTGTCCGTATTGGTATCCATGTCCATGGAGGCTG
Organism: Triturus cristatus; assembly: GCF_964204655.1. NCBI lineage: Eukaryota > Metazoa > Chordata > Amphibia > Caudata > Salamandridae > Triturus > Triturus cristatus. Next base: position 389,199,717 of record NC_140592.1, read on the forward strand.
AAGTGGAATAAGAAGCTGATCATTGGGATTTGGATGAACTTAGTCTGTAACAAATCACAGAGGGAGTGGTAAATAAACATGAGTGGAATGTTGAGCTCACATCTGGGAACATGAAGGATGAACCCTTAGTCAAGAATGAGCTGCTGTGGAGAGGAACCAGGCTGGTACAGCCCACGGTGCTCAGAGAAAGACTGATCCATTTCAGGCATCAGGGTGTCCAAAAAACAAAGGAGAGGATTAGTGTAGGAAAGTGGCTCTATATATACTGTTCCCAAATAGGTACAGTGTGCATAGAGTCCACAGTCCCCAGAGGTTTGGCAGAGGCTAAAGTTATATACAACCTTACTCTCTAAAGTGGTAGCTTGGTCGAGCAGTAAGGCAGTATCAGAGGACAGTGTAAAGCATTTGTTGTACACAGTCAGCAAATGGTCTCACACACTCAACAAGAGCTATCAAAATATACTTTCTCAGAAGGAGATGCTTTAGTTAAATACTTTGCCAAAGACAATTGATTTGGAATGCAATAGTTACCGTTTGTTGCAATAGGCAACGCAATTTCAAACACAATAATACATTGAGCTCAATGGGAATTTTAAGTTCTATGCAATTGATTACTTTTCTAACTCCAGGACTGGATCCTAGATTCAGTCCTGGGACAGTTCTTAGAAACAAGTGAGTAAATACTTTCTAGTTATGGTTTTTAAGCAATATTTTGCTATTTTAAAAGTTGACACTTAGAAACTTTTTCTGATCAAATTACCAATGTTATCCTATGGAAATTCACTTAGCAGGTAAGTGGGGTTCTGGTTACTTTTTCTAGGTCAGTGTTGGATCCTGGATCCAGCACTAGTGTACCACCTGTAAGCAGTTGAGAAACTGCGTTTAAGTTATACAGGCGATTAAGAAATATTTAGAAGTTTGCAAAATCGACACTTAGAAGAAATTTCACAGAAAAACAGTCAATGGAAGAAAATTCAAGTTACGGGTAAAGTATGTTCTTGTTACATTTGTAATCCAGTGCTGGGCTCCTTGGTTGGTGACTGCTGACTAGCAGGCCACGCGGCTGTGGGAGCTGGGTTCCTGGTCACTTGCTCAGGGCAAATGGGGGAAGTAGGTAGGAGTAGAAGTTACACTGCCAGGGCCACTCGGGCGGCTGGGCGCAGGGTGCTTTTGTTTGAGCCTTCGGACCCTCCATGGATTTCTATGGAAAAAGCTCAAGGACAAACAAAGGCTGCAAGCTCGGGGACGAAGATTCTTCAGGTGCCACCACCACTTTGAGAGGTAAGTTGGGTAGTTGGAGGATAGGTAGGTACGCAGGAATCTGGCACAGGGGGCCGCGGTGCCTGGTGTTGGGAAATCTTACCCTCTGTTGATCGCAGTAGGGGGGGGGGGGGGTCCCTGGTTCTGAGGCTGCAGGCATCGTCGGGAGTGTCGCGGCAGGTCCTTGGGTGCCGGATTCAGGGTCACAGTCGCCGGGGGGGGGGGGGGGGTTGGGGATGTCCTCGGGGTCTTTGTCCACTCCAGCACAGGCCAGGCTTGGGGGGTGCAGAGTGTGCAGGGTTCGCGGTTCCGGGCTGGTGCCAGGGGTTAGATACTTACTTTGAGCAGAGCCACTGCTCGTGGGAGTCCCAGGTGCTCAGAGTCACAAGGCAGCCAGGTCCTCTGGGGTTTGTGAGGTTGCTGGCCACAGAAGGTGCCGGGATTTAGCAGGAGCAGGTTCAAGGGTCGACAGGCCGGTTGGGCTGGGGCCAAAGCAGTTGGTGTCTTCCTCTTCTTAGAAGCTGCACAGCAGGTCTTGTTTCTTGCTGTTTTAGAATCTGGAATCTAAGAAAGGAAGGTTCAGGGTGCCCCTAAATACTAAATTTAGGGGAGTTACAGGTAGTTAAAGGGCAGGAACCACCCCCTATCCTGCCACTCTCCTGTGGGAGGGGGCAGTGGCCTAGTCCTGATTGGGTAGGGCTCCCCATCTTCAAGATGGCGAGGGCCCGGAGATGTACTTCACTTCACCTCGCCTCCCCCACCTGAGGGATGGGGTTGGCAGGGCAGGCACATCCCCTGTCCTTACTTGGAGTTTCCGGCCAGTCTTCCCGTCAGAGTGGGGGTTAGAACCGGTGGGGGCCAGTTGCTGAGTACAGCAAGTGGCCTGGAGAAGCCCACAAAGGCGGCATGCCTTTGAAGCTTCCCCCTGCCCATCCTGGGGGAGGAGACCTTGCACCTCGCCCAGGATGTGCATTGTTGCAGGCCCAGGAGAGCAGGGGTCCAGCAACATGTCTGCTGTGTGGCAACCTAGGCAGCCTCTCAGGCAAGACGTGGATTGTAGGTTAGGTTTCAGATGCCCTCTGTAGTGTATTGAACATTAAACCCCACTCTGGCATCAGTGCGGGTTTAATGTGCTGAGAAGTTTGATACCAAACTTCTTAGTCTTCAGTGTTGCCATCATGGTGCTGTGGAGTTAATGTTTGACGAGCTCCCAGCTCCATATACTCTTAAATGGCAGCACTGCACTTACAGTGCCCAGGAATGGACCTGGGTACTGTAGGGGCACAGGGCTCATGCTCCTGTGCCCACACCACTGGCATAGGGCACCCAGCTAGAGGGGTGGCTGATGTATGCCAGGGGGGTGTAGGTGGTGGGCATGGCACACAGGGATGTGTGCCGTGTCGACTCAGTTTTGTCTTGTACCGAGACACTCAGCCTGCAAGGGCAGTGTGTTTGTGTTAGGGTACAGGGCCTCTAAGGGTGGCACATTAAGTGCTGCAGCCCTTAGAGGCCTTCACTTGTCACAAGGCCCTGGGTACCTAAGGTACCATTTACCAGGGGCTGACATGTGGCCAGGGTTTGCGAATTTGGGTTTTAGGTAAGGAACATAGGCCCTGGGCACTTGATTGGCAGGAGTCCAGGGCACACTCAGTCAAAATACATTCAGCAAAAGGTGGGGGCATACCATGCAAGAAAGATGGCACTTTCTCACAATTAGGCTATATTTTTAGTGGCCGTGTTTGGATTTTCAAGTAAAACGAGTGGTGCGAGACTGCGTGGAATGTGCTTCCAGTGATGAGAACTGTAAGACTAGTTCAACCCATGGTTATTCAAGAAATGTCAGAAAGGGTTTGGCAGGAAGATCGCTTAAGATCTTCTGGGGCCTATCGCCTGCAAGTTTTGGCTATTTTATGGTATGGTACTGATTCATTTGTTTTCATGTTGGCCTGAAATTTGCATTACTCAAAATAACAAAACATGCAAGGGGATTGAATTTCTAAATAAGATTTTTGGCAGGGAAGGTTTACCCGATTGCATTCTGACCAATAAGGTGCAACTGATCTCCAAAGAGATGGAGGAGTTCCTGGTGTTGAGAAGTATAAACGCATAAACGTGGTTCTCTCCATCATCCTGAAACAAATAGTATGCTAGAGAGTTTTAATAGAGTCTTCAAAGAGACTATACAAATTGCAAGGTCACAGAAGAAAGACTGGAGGTCAGAGATCATACAAAGGGTACACCTCATTCCACTTCCAAAATAATGCAATTTGAGGTGTTAAGGAGAAGAAGACCTAACACTGAAATGTATCTTGTGGGGAGGAATTGTAAGGAAGTGGGATTAACCCCGGTGGTAGAGAGGAGAATGGAGATGAAAAAAGAAATGATCAGGAAGAGAAGTGTAATTTTGACATTAAATTCGCCACTGCCACAACTAAAGTAGCAGTGGGTGACACGAAGTGTAAAGTTTCCTCTGAAGAATGGGACTTCAATGTTCTACCCTCCTACAAAAGGTTTTCAAAGTATTTCGCAGTGCAGTGAGGGTGAGCGATAATCGCATTTGGAATCTAAACAGGATAACTCTTGTTGCTGCTGGCACAGCACATCACGATGGCCCCATGTTTGAAAACGCAATGTTACAGGTCTTAAGCAGGTTCCTGTGATGAGAAAGCTCAAGTGTTGTGACTCGTCCAAAACATTTGGGTGACTGTGTGAATGGTCTTTTAACGAAAAATAAGTATAGTTTATGACTTGCACCTCTTGTACCATATCTTAAGAACTTGTGTGTTGCAGTTTTTGTTTTACTTTTGTTTTGGGTTGGGTTTTATTGGAGGGAGGGAGGGAGGGAGGGGGAGGGGGGGGGGGGGGGGGGGGGGGGGAGTTGTGGAATCCTGTTGCTCTCGTGGGATTGTAGAACGTTAATAGAGAGTAGAACACTATGGGTCAGCTGCCTGCCTTTGGGGCTGGGACGTTTCTAGGATTACTCCCTTCACAATAAATTACTATTCAAGAACTGACATCTACTGTGAGTGGTGCTTTTCCACATACTTATTTCGCCCAGGACGACCCAGCTTTTAGTCTGAAACTGGCAGGTTTTCCGGCACCATTCCAATGATCATGGCCCACCCGCAAATACCCGAGATCACCACTATCCCAATTCAATGCTGGCATAAGGCACTGAAACAAATGGGGTGGGCACAAGGTTTCAAGGAAACACTCGCTGTGAATGGGCACGTGCTTAAAGTCGTTTGCATTGATAAAGGGGTTCCAGAGGTGGGACAAGCTGGACAGCTCCATAATGGGGCATGTTTGGAGCCACAAATATGCTCTCCTTTGCACAACTGAGCCAGAAGTACAATTTACAAGTTTCAGTTCATCCTCTATTTATTGATACAGCATGCTTTGGTATACAGGGAAAAAACTCTGCCCTACTTTCCGATCATAACCTACTGGAAGCAAAGATCACCATGGTGGAGATTGGCAGGAATGTGTATCACAGTTGTATAGAATTCTAGCCATTAATAGCCAAACCCTATAACTATCCGGCGGGACCGCCAGGAAGCAGACATAGGAGAGCTGGATGAGTAAAACTGGGCCGAGGCAAAGATGGCAGCCTGACAGTTGGTAATTCCCGACAGATTGCAAACCATACAATTCAAAAACATTTTAGGTGTATACGATACACCAGATAAGCTTTGGAGGATGGGGAGGGCCTTGGCGCTGGGATGCTTCTGATGCAGAAGGCACCTGGAGTCACACGGTGTGGTGGTGCCCAGTTATTTCCACTCATTGGACCAGAATCTTTTCAATATTCCTGGGGTAGGATGGGCAGATCGAGTTTTGGCTGGTATTGCTTCTGCGCTGCTTAAGCGCGACAGACACGCACTGGTAATTCAAAGCATTCCACCCACACTGGCTCCTTTTGGGTTATGGTTGCAGGGTATGGATTACAGCTCAATAGCAGAGGAGGTTTGTAGATCCAGTGGTGGTCTGCATAAGTATGTTTAAAATATGGAGTTTTTGGAAAGACTACCATCACATCCTTTGACCAGGGCAGGGGATGTTTGCTCCGTAACCCACAGGCTACATATCGTGAAGTCCTTATTGGGGTTGAGGCAGGTGTGACTATATTGACATAGTGTACCTGTATAACCAATGGTATGTCTGGCCCTGGCGAAGTTTATATGTAATGCTGCAGATGTCTTATTCGCATTTCCATTTTGTTACGAATACAAAAATTACAAAAGAAAGGAAAAAACAAAATAAATTGCTGTTCAGGAGTTGCACTGTATTTGTGTACGGTTCCAAAAGACACGTGGGTTGGTGGTCAAACAAAAATTAAGGACACCAGTCCCACTGTGCCTTAACCAGTTCTGGAAGGGACTGGAACCAAATTCCTACAGTTAATTCGCCCTGACCTAATCATGTACATGACAAGACTCCAAGCTGTACAACTGTCTCATTGCCATCCACCTCTGCCACAGATTCATATCAAGTTGCAATTCCTAGTACCACTATGCACATTGTTCGATGCCATCTAGTTGTCCATGCATCTGGTTTTTTGACACATGCAGGTACAGCTCTACTCCATCACCCTATAATCATTGCAGAAACGCATTATGCAAATTCAATTGTCAAATGTACAAGGTCTGTGTACAAGTTCCTAAGCTTAGCATAGTTTTTCTGTAATAAACTAGGAGTTCTTCCTCCAGCTATCACTTATTGAAGACGTTCTCCAAAACTGGCAATTATTTAGCAATGGTCAGTTCATAATATGTTATGTGTTTCCAATTCACTTTAGACTGCCTAGCATTCTCCATTCGTGAAAAAAAAAAAAAAAAAAAAAAACCACACATGACATGTCCTATCACTTGCAAGTGAGAGGACCTAATCTCAGCTCTCAGTAAAGTGTTTAACTGCAACGGAGTGTTATAGCTACACAGTGTTAATTCCACATAAAATAAACACAAGTGAACACTCAAACAAGCATTAGTAAGGTGAATGCTGTGCACCTGCTATAAATTGGGCAACATAGGTGGCAGTGCCGACACAGCAGTGGAGTGAGATAAGAGATCACCTCAGTAGGAGGGCAGAATGAGGGGACAGCATTGTCAGGGCATGGCAGCCAGTGTGCCTAGAGCAGGTGTCCTACTAACAGGATTATACGGATAGGAGTGTTTGATGTACGTTTACAGGCCTAAAAAGAATCTATGCCAGTCGAGTTAATTATAGGACCTACTCCTCCGTGCTGGTGACTGAACTTAAACTGAAAAGAACAGGTGGTCTGTTCATTTATAAAATAAATAAGCAATAAAGACGCCTTTAAATCTGGTGTTAATCTCGACACATTTGCTGTCTGTTCAAGGACAGAGGGCAAATGTTGGTTTGGCTTTTCCCTAATTGATGCTTATTTTATCCAGGCAAATGGTGTTTACTTTTCCCCCCTTATTAAAGTTAGAGGTTTTTATGAAATTATCCGATAATTATTATGAAACAAAAGGCGAAGGTATCAGTTTTTTTCTAACTGAACATTTAAACAGTTTGTACATGTATAGTACACATTTTTTTAAATATATCAGGAATTACAATAGGACAGTTTTGTCATTCAGAAACGTGATGCAAAGATTTAAATAGGAGCAAAACAAATCAGAACACTTTACATGGTGATGTGTAAATGCCAATTTTAGAAACTCAATTTCTAAACATGGTTTGTACACTATACAGTTTTATCAGTAGGTAGCATGTTAGTGGATAATTGTGGCCATTTCAATGGAAAATCTGCGGATTGCAAATAAGGTTGCTACCACTTCATGCTTGAGGAATGCATTTGTTGAAAGTGATAGTTTCTAAGCATGATTTAAGAAACATTCCTGTCCCCGCCCTGCAGTCAGTGGTCACGTGTAGCCCATGTGGCTAGGTTTGTAATATATGGAGCAAATGTTTAGTCTATTAAATCAAATATAAATGTGTGTACAGCAGACATTCTGAACTCGTGTATTTTAAGGTGCTCTCTCAAAATGTGAATAAGAAAATTATACTCAATGAATTAAAATATTTGCCCAGGATCACATAATCTGAAAGCAGTTTATGGGTCTACAGATTTATAATTAGGTTGACCAGATTACTTAAATCATATATTCTTGGAGAAGGCAGTTTGTCAGATAAAACGTAGACAGTATGGAACCATCTAAAGTCTGATGCTCACATCTCCAGGAATGCTCCCTGGCGGGCAGGTCTCCTCAGGTTCTGGTACAGTACCCAGGAGTTACCAAGAACAAGCATTGGCATAGCCAATAGGTCTCGCCTTTGGGGCCTTATTAGAGTGTTTAGCCAGAGCTATTGACTTTGCCAATGTCTTTAAGCTGTGCTGTAGAGAAATGTGGCTGCTGTACAGCTTGCTGAAGATTTTAAAAGTGTCAAGAAGCATTTTTGTTACCTTATATATGACCAAGAAGGCATTATGTACAACTGAACGACCATATTAAAAAAAGTATTTACATTAAAAAATGTCCTCAGTTTTTTGTTCTTGCAATGCTGGCAACTTGTTTCTGCCTATTCCAATGGTTGTTTGTTAAAGCTTTTTTTTGAGGGGGCATAAACAATCGGAGGGTGAAGGTTGGGAACTAGTACCTGTATTATAACACTAGTAGCGGCCAGACGCTAGGGGAGAATCAACAGATGCCAGATTCCGAGAGCAGGCTGAGGTGGTGCCGAGGGATGCTGAGGTGGTAGTGGTGGTGACTGGTGACTGGTGCGGAGACTATGCTGAATGATACTCAGGTCTTGCTGAGTGATGGTGTGGTGGTGTACTAGGGCAAAGGCAATGCAGAGTGATACTGCGGCGACGGCCCCAGAGTGATACTGCGGCGACGGCCCCAGAGTGATACTGCGGCGACGGCCCCAGAGTGATACTGCGGCGACGGCCCCAGAGTGATACTGCGGCGACGGCCCCAGAGTGATACTGCGGCGACGGCCCCAGAGTGATACTGCGGCGACGGCCCCAGAGTGATACTGCGGCGACGGCCCCAGAGTGATACTGCGGCGACGGCCCCAGAGTGATACTGCGGCGACGGCCCCAGAGAGATACTGCGGCGACGGCCCCAGAGAGATACTGCGGCGACGGCCCCAAGAGAGATACTGCGGCGACGGCCCCAAGAGAGATACTGCGGCGACGGCCCCAAGAGAGATACTGCGGCGACGGCCCCAAGAGAGATACTGCGGCGACGGCCCCAAGAGAGATACTGCGGCGACGGCCCCAAGAGAGATACTGCGGCGACGGCCCCAAGAGAGATACTGCGGCGACGGCCCCAAGAGATACTGCGGCGACGGCCCCAAGAGATACTGCGGCGACGGCCCCAAGAGATACTGCGGCGACGGCCCCAAGAGATACTGCGGCGACGGCCCCAAGAGATACTGCGGCGACGGCCCCAAGAGATACTGCGGCGACGGCCCCAAGAGATACTGCGGCGACGGCCCCAAGAGATACTGCGGCGACGGCCCCAAGAGATACTGCGGCGACGGCCCCAAGAGATACTGCGGCGACGGCCCCAAGAGATACTGCGGCGACGGCCCCAAGAGATACTGCGGCGACGGCCCCAAGAGATACTGCGGCGACGGCCCCAAGAGATACTGCGGCGACGGCCCCAAGAGATACTGCGGCGACGGCCCCAAGAGATACTGCGGCGACGGCCCCAAGAGATACTGCGGCGACGGCCCCAAGAGATACTGCGGCGACGGCCCCAAGAGATACTGCGGCGACGGCCCCAAGAGATACTGCGGCGACGGCCCCAAGAGATACTGCGGCGACGGCCCCAAGAGATACTGCGGCGACGGCCCCAAGAGATACTGCGGCGACGGCCCCAAGAGATACTGCGGCGACGGCCCCAAGAGATACTGCGGCGACGGCCCCAAGAGATACTGCGGCGACGGCCCCAAGAGATACTGCGGCGACGGCCCCAAGAGATACTGCGGTGGGGCGTTCGTTACAGTGTGCTTAAAAACTGTTGTGTAAGGGGAGGCGATTTCCGTGTGAAGCGCTATAATGCCCTTTATTCAAGTTTGCGCTACAATTATGCGGGACAGGCAAGCGGTGTGGCCTAATGTAATGTCAGACAATATCAGGTGAAAGCACTACGTATTCACAGCTCAGGGAGTGCTTCTTCTTATGACAAATCTCCTAATATCACACCCGTTGCGGCTAGGGCTGCGGATGTTAAAACTGGGTAACTAGGTTAGAATCTCGGCTCAGGCGCAGCATCTTGTGATTCCGTGCAAATCGCTTTGTTACACTGTGCTTAAAAACTGTTCTGTAAGGGGAGCTGATTTCCGGGTGAAGCGCTATAATGCCCTTGGTTCAAGTTTGCGCTATAATTATGCGGGACAGGCAAGCAGGTGTGGCCTAATGTAATCGGACAATATCAGGTGAAAGCACTAAGCCCGGGAGTTGTGTGCGCGCGCGCTAAAAAGAAATTTAAAAAAAAACACGAGTGGTGCACGCGTGGCAGCAAAAGTGAAAGCAGCTGCAGCGTCCAGATGGCGGTTGTGCACGTAACCACAAGCTTTAGGCCACAAGTGAAAGCTTGTGGTCAGATTTCTGAAGCCCACTCACTAAATGTCTCGCCAGACCAGCGCATGCGCTGGCTCAGGCGAGACCTAAAAATAAGGGTGAACACTACACCCATCCAGTGGTGTAGCATGGTACCTCTATGAGGACAGTATAGTCCTCCATACATTCAGATAGACAGTGGCCTGGGACCCAATAGAGAAGAGCTTTCAACTCTAGAAGGGAGAATAGAAACCCTGCCAGAGCACTGCATCTCAGTTGAACACCACCGCCATTTGTAGGTCTTAAACTTGCACAGCTCATTAATGTTTCTGATGGGTTTTGTCCTATATATCTGCAGTCCGCTAGGTGATCTGTGGGGAATGTATCCTGATTTATAAATCCATACAGCTGGCTCAACTAAAGTTCTTAATAAAGTAATGGAGGTCACTCCCACTCCCCCCACCCCCATGCAGAACTATAGGCCCTGCTTCTGCAACTAACCTTTACACTACTTTAAGAATCAACTGTAGTTGCCGTGAGAAACCAAGTCCCTGGTAACACATTCACCTCACAACACAAAAACATGTACGCTGGCGAAATACATGACATAGATAAAGAATCCATGGTAACTTACTTGGAGGCCTATAACACATGCTCTTAAAGTAAGGGTGGCAGCTATGTTCTACGGCATTCTCTGTCACTATTGTTAAGGCTGACTTGTTTCATTCATTTGGTACAAGACAAGTTCTGGAAAAAGGGAGGGGGGGGGGGGCTGTATAATTCCCAACTCCCAACCCTAATTTACAAAAGTAGTAGGCAAGGCTTAGATTTCTGGATTCCTACAACTTAAACTGGATTCTGCTCCTTGCAAATCTGAAGATGCGGACTCATGCCCAGTCATTGAGCTCATATCTGGACCAGTACAAAGCATACTGTCACATCCCTGCCTGGATGGGCTGCAGACAAATCCTCAACAGCACCATCAGGAACTAGTGCAACAAGTTACAAACACTGGAATTTCGTTCTGGAAAAAGCATTTATCAGCTACAATAGGCCTGCTATCACCCCTACCTGAATGACTGTCTTGTCAGGAATTGAGTCAGATGGTTACAAGCTGCACTCTAATACCCTAAAGCTTTATGATCTTCTGATAAGCGTCAAGTGAAATCTCATCATGGAGTGCCTTTCTGTGATCGTCAGGTGGTTCACAAAGACTAGCAGTTGGGAGGCAGCATGCAAGGGGGATTGTTGCCCATGCCCAGAAGCTTATGATACATACAACTTAACCAAGCAGAATACTTAAATCACCAGCTGGAAAGCCAACCCTAAATTCTTCATGTAGGAATACTACAGGAATCATGAGTAAGTAGACCAGCAGAATAACTTGCAACATCAGGGGAATCCATGTGTATTTCTGATCCAGCTGTACTATATTCCTCACCACCCTCTCCCTTCTACCAACTGCACTTAAAATAGAATACAATAATGGAGAACAACAAAACAGTGTCTGAAGTTTGTAAAACATCAGCCTAGATGGTAAGTTGCTCAGGTATCTGCACATGAAGAGGTCCATCACCATCAAGGCTGCTTATTATAGCTGGATGCAAAACAATCTGGAAACCAAGATCTGAGACTAGGGAATTAGAACAGCCCCAATATTTTTAATTAAGAGCACAGGCCTTTCCTTGGTTACCAAATTGTAATGAAGTAAAGATTGTGACAGACGCAATTTGTTTTCACCATTGGGCCTTGGTGCAATGGCTACATTAAGGCGGTTTGATCAATTTTAATCAAATTTTCAAAGTCCAAACTTCTTCACTCAAGAACCATTGTGGTGAATTCCATTAAAGGCCAGCTCGAAAAGCTCAGGTTCCAAAAGGTTTGATGAACCACAGGTGGATAAGCTTGGATCTTAGGTGTGGATTAAGGGAGCTAGATCTTTGTTCATGTACGCCCAGATATCTTCTTCCTACTTTTATCCTACTGAATGAACATTAGTTGATATGATGGACATGCTCTGGGAGAAGAGGGAAGGAGAGTAGGGGGAGTGAAGTGCTAGTTTCTCTGATAAGGAGAGTCTTTCGCCCACTTTACAGTCTTAACAGTACATAGTCACGAATTTGATCCTAGCATCTACTGGAGCAAATACGTCTTTAATGGTAGGCTTTATGTCATCCTGCCTGCAACTGTAAGGATGCTTTTGGTTGGCGATTTAAGCCTTGCCAGCAATAAGCTTGAGAAAGCCAGAGTTGATATTAAAATAGCCAAAGCATGCCAGAAAGAAGGGCTTGTCAGTCTGAGTGAACTGAATGTAGGAGAAGGATAACTTTTCCCATTGGAAAGAGATCGAAGTTCAGAGTGAAGGACTCTGTTGACAAGTTTGAAAAGGCGAAATCACCATGGAAATATAGAGAAATACTAAAGTTGCTTATTTGGTGATAATAAAGTGTTTGGGGTCCTGGAGGGGGGCGTGAGGTCAAACACAGGCCCCTACAGTGGACATTTTGGTCCACTAAGCCACAGACCGGTATATGGTCTAAGCAGGAGGTATTTTGGTTGGGTTCTATAGGACGCTTTCTAGGAGAGAGTGGATTTCTAAACTATTCTCTCTTAACCTCCAAACCACAGGTAAACAGTGTGATTAAATTTATCTTCCACCACCTGAACCCAACAGGATATTTTACCCCCACTGGCCTTAAACAACCAGTCTGCACCAAGCCACCTGGTGACATACTTCAAACTGGATAACTCAAACCCCAAAATAAATATACCAATATAAATCAATGGCAAAGTGCAAGGACTCAGAACCACTCTGCCTGCCATGTCCCCAGCTTTGTCACACATACCCTATCGAATTATTGTTTTCCCTAAAGTGGCTAATACTAAAAACAGCATACACAGTTTAAAATCTTATTTAAAAAGGAGGTTGCGAAATAAGCAATTCTGAGGCAGCTCTCTCCACTCCTCATTTTGAATTCAGTTTTCCCATCCTAGATTAGAAAATGTCCTGATCTTCAGTAGAGAGTCAAAACATTTTGGTTCTGAAGGCATCTAGCCACTGCACAAGTTAATGTCATTCGTATAATCTTCTGACTGCAACTCCATCTTCTGACTTTTCTGCTCCCCACTAAACAGACTGCAAGGTCTATGTTTCAGAGACTGCAAAAGTACACCCTCTAGACCATCGCCTTCTCAGAAGTATGAGAGGACTGTAAGGTAGTAACTGCTATACATAATCCAAAAGCAAAACATACTACATAAGTGGTGCAAGTTTACAGTACCCCTTGTCATTGGTAAAAATCTATGGAACCCTTTTTTTGGTGGGGGTGGGGGGGGGGGGGGGGGTAATGCAATATAAATCAGTTTCACAAAACATATAGATTATCTATAGCCCAAACTCGGACACCAGAGGTGATTCTTACACCTGTGAATACTTCCTAGTTCGGTTCCAACAGGAACCTACTCAAACTTTACTGAGAAGGACAAGGCAACAGCTTTCTTATATCACAGAAAACGTAGGACTCTATGGTCCAAGACAATGTCTTTCATACACTTAGTAGCGGACGTTGGAGTGCCAACACCTTCAAGGCACAGCTACAATGAAAATATGTTTGTTGCAGGTATCACAGATCTGCAATGTTGACGACTGGCTGTGGGCAAAAGTATTTTTTTTCCAACTTAACAGTCACAATGAAGATCAACAGCATAACACCCAAACTTGTAGCAACCAATTTCACTGCACATTCCTCAAAATGCCATGTCACCGTGAGCAAGCTGACTACACAAACAAGTGGACAGCCTTTTACTGAACTGTGAAAGCAGGCAAAACATTCTTTTCTAAATGCTACCTTCCTTAAAAATGACACCTTGCGTGCTCTGATAATGCGTTTCATAACCCACCTAACCTGTAGCACCACTTTAGGAATAAACAGCAGTTACCATGAGAAACCACGCCCCTGGTAACACAAGCACCTCAAAACACAAAGACATGTACGCTGGAGAAATACAGAACAGATAAAGTATCCATTGTAACTAACTTGGAGGCCTTTAACATATGCTCTGAAGGAAAGGGTGGCAGCTATGTTCTACAGCATTCTCTGACACCATTAAGGCTGACTCTGTTTCATCCATTCGGTACAAGACACGTTCTGGAAGAAAGTTGGGGGGGGGGGGGGGATTGTACAATTCCCAGCTTCTCCACCCCTCCCAATTTACAAAAGTAGGAGGCAAGGCTTAGATGTTTTGACAACCTAAACTAGATTTTCCTCCTTGCATATCTGAAGATGCAGACTCATGCCCAGTCATTGGCCTCTATTGAGCTCATGACTGGACCTGTACAGAAGCATACCGTCATATCCCTGCCTGGATAGGCTACAGACAAATCCTGAACAGCATCATGAACTAGTGCAACAAGTTCCAAACACCGCAATTTTGTTCTGGAAAAAAAAACTCTCAGCTATAGTAGGCCCGCTATCACACCTGCCTGAATGACTATTGTTAGGGTATCCCCCCAGAGTGCTGCTTGAAACAATTGGACTCTGCAATTCCTAACGCTTTAAGATCTTCTGATATCAGTTGAGAGAAATCTAATCATGAAGTGCCTTTCTAGGATTGTCAAATGGTTCAAAAAGGCTTACAGTTGGAGGCAGCAGGCAAGATGGGATTGAGACCCATACATAGAATCCTTTCACCTGTACTGTGGACAGACTCATTTCTTTCATCAGTACCCGTCAGAATCAGTTACCTGCCAAACTAATCAAGTAGCAGCTGAAGACTACAGAAATAGACAATCTTTCTGCATTCCTACAAAGTTTGGCCGACTGGTAACTTATTTTTCCCCCTCACGCCTCCTAAACTAAAGTAACCATATGTAGTTACACTAGGCATGCTCTTCTCTAATGCCACATTTTCTCCTTCTCTTGCTGCAAAAACTACCCAGGGTGGAAGCGCAAAAGACTGACAAGATGAGTAGGATAGTATTAGCTTGAGTGGTCTTTCCGGCACGTAGGCAAAGGCTTTCCTACAAAAAAAAAAAAACATCACTCAACACCTCTCCCATTGTCTGGAATTGTCCACATCAACCGGGTACATTTCAAAAGGAAGGGAACTAGCAAAAACGTACAACTACATGGCGAGTGTTAGACTTGGCATCTTTGGCGTTGTTTCCCCTGGCTTTCGTCCTCTACCCCCTGTATTTTTTATGCTGTGCTGGATTTCGTTTTTGCTGGCTGAGATACTTTGGGCACTTTGCCACTGACGATCATTGTCAAAGGGCAAGTGCTTCCTGTGTGAATTGTGTTTTACAACTGATTCTCCCTGATTGGCTTATCTGATTTACTGCGAAGTCCCTAGTAAAGTGCATTGAGTGTGACAGGGCCTGTAAATCAAATGCTACTAGTGGGCCTGCAGCACTGATTGTGCCACCCATATGAGTAGCCCTGAATAGGCTTTTTTAGACCTGCCACTGCAGTGTCTGTGCACAGTTTTAAACTGCCATGTCGACCTGGCAAGTGCACCCACTATCCAGGCCCTAACCTTAGCTTTTCTTACATCCATGACACCTCTCTGGTAGGCCCAAGGTACACCCATGGTCAGGGCACGGTGTATGTAAAAGGTAGGACATGTGCTGGTGTGTGTGAGACATATCCTGAAAGTGAAATACTGCCAATGTTGTTTTTCACTATTGAAAGGCTATATGTTCCACAGGATACAATGGGAGATACTTCACAACATCTTATAAGTTGTAGTTCAAGATGAAAGAATAATGTTTAGGCTCTCTCCTCAGAATTTATTCATGCATCTTTTAGTAAAGATGGTTTTTAAATTGTGTGTTGGAAAATGAAATTGTTAGAAAGTAGGCATTTTCTAGTTGAACCATTCTGTGTGCCTCTGCCGGTTTGTGGATTGACTGTCTGGTTTTTAGGTGACGGGGATGTGCATTCACTGTAGACAGCCACTGAGAGGGTTGAGGTGTGCCTGGGAATTCCTGGATGACTCTGATCGAAGTTAAATAGACCTTGGCTACATTTAGAGTAGTGGGAGGAGTTTTCCTTGCACCTGAATAGGGCTGGCCTCCCTTGCACAATGCTGCACCAGTGAGGAAAGAACTGGTTTGGACTTGGCTCAGAAACTCTTGCACAAAGAGGAACAAAGACAAAATGCGGTATAAGTAGTTGACCTTAAACCCCAGAATTTCGATCACTTCTGGACTCAAGAGGAACCTTTGCCAAGGAGAAGAGCTGGAGAGCTGTGAGGAGGATTACTGCCCCTTTGCTGTGCGGGGTTGGCTAGCAGTTGCTGTTTCTGCCAAGGAAAGGACAAAGACTAACATTTTTGAGGAACCTGCTAGAAGAAGTATCTCCAGGGTCCTGTGTGTGCTGGCCTCCTGTTCTGAAGTCTCAGGGTCACAAAAGACTGCAGCCCCAGCTCCCCTGAACTCTACTGCTGAGAGTTCTGACCTGCCAGGAGGTGTCTGCTTCAGTTTTGGGCCTCTGGAGGTTGTTACTGCTGTTGGGAGCTGGATGAAACTGGAGAAACTAAGAAAATCATTGCATCGCCTTTCTTCCAGTTGAGTTTACCATGCAGTACCGCCGTGCAGGAAGAATCTCCAAGACAAGTGTCCAGACGTTTAATTTCCACAGCTGAGATGCCTTGGCTGAAATGGAAGGGAGGGAGGGTCTCCTGTGCTGTGAAGCAGAGGGAGGAACAGACGGCTAAACAAAAAAATAATAATAATATCGAGTTTGTAGAGCGCACAGTAACGCCATCACGGCGTGTCCCCGCGCTAACACTAACCAAGAACTCAGCATACAGACCGACCGGATTAAGATGAGTAAAGATGAGTTTTGAGCAGGGACCTAAACCGCGTTTCGTTGCTCTCCAGTCTCATTGCACAGGGGAGTTTATTCCACTGTTGGGCTGCTTGGAGTGCAAATGAGCGTCCGCCCATTCTAGCCTTCTTAGTTCTAGGTACTTTCAGCAGTCCGGCGCCCTCTGATCGAAGGGACCTGGTAGGTTCATATCTGCTGATTAAGTCTCTGAGATATGTCGGTGATCTGTCCCAGACGATGCGGTGACAGAAGAGGAGACACTTGTAGCGCACCCGTTTCTTTACAGGTAACCAATGAAGCGCATCCAGTGCTTTTTTTGAGTTGGCTCTCCTGGGTCTTCTTAGCACCAGTCTGGCAGCGGAGTTTTGTATGACTTGTAGGCGACCTATGCTGCCTTCGGTGGACCCTAGGAACAAGACGTTACCATAGTCTAAACGCGAGGTTACTAGTGCCTGCATTAGCGTTCTTCTGGCCGATAGAGGGAGGAGGTCTAACGTTTTGTTTAGAGTCTTTAGCACTCCAAAACATTTGCCTACAAGACGCCTAATGTGGCCATCATAAGAGAGAGCAGGGTTCATCCAGATCCCTAGATTCTTTGCCTCCTGACAAGGTATGGGGGTAGGACCCAGACAAGTAGGCCACCATTCATCCGACCAGTCTTCCCTTTTTCCCCCTACCACCAACACCTCCGTTTTAGAGCCATTGAGTTTTAAACAGTGGGCGTCCATCCATTCAGCTAGGGCCTGCATACATGCTTTGAAATTGTAGGGGGTGTTGGAGGTGTTTTGTGATAGGGAGATGAGCAGTTGGGTGTCGTCAGCGTACGACACCAACTCCACCCCATAGGACTGTACCACTTTTGCTAGTGAGGCCATATATAGATTAAAAAGAGTAGGGCTAAGAGCCGAGCCCTGAGGCACTCCCTGGTCTAGTGACACCTCCGCTGAAACACGCCTTCTTGACAGGGTGCCTGAAAGAAAAGCAAACCTGTGCAACTGGTTAATCTGCAAATGCAAAGGATGCCTAGAAGACGGAATTAGCTTCAACGGCGTCACATGAAGTTTAGTGATGACAAGGGTATTTTTTTTTTTTTTTTAAGGTTATGCTGTGTCACATGCTGAACAATAAATAAGTTTGTACTTTTAATGGATGCATATAAAAACAAGCATTGGCATAGCCAATAGGAATCACTTTTGGGACCTTATAAGTATTTAGTTATGCAACTGTTGCATGGCTAAACACTTATAAGGTCCCAAAGGCAAGACCTATTGGCTATGCCAATGCTTGTTTTCTTTCTAATCGCGGCACCGATGCTTTACTTTTAACATTAAAAGTAAAGCGTGGGTGCCGCGATTATAGCAAAAGTAAAGAAATAGATGTTTGTTTCTATTCCTTTACTTTTGCTATAATCGCGGCACCGGCGCTTTACTTTTAATGTTAAAAGTAAAGCACCGGTGCCGCGATTAGCAAGCTAAAAATGCTACCGCCAGCCACAGCTTGCAGTGCATGTGCGCGAGTGGTGCGCGCGCAGCAGTAATCACGCCATATGGCGCCTCTGCTGAAGCGCACGCCCGTGCACATGCACTGCAAGCTGTAGCATTTTTTAAAGCCCTTACTAAAGTCTCTCCAAGGAGCGCAAGCGCGCTGACTCAGCGAGACCTAAAAATTGCACTAAATACAGTTTAATTGTGTTATCAAAGTCTATATTTTGAAATCGCTTTTTTAGTTTCATCTTAAACCTAAAAAAAATTGTGCTTTTTGTTGCAGCCCGTTTTATACGATTTAAAATAAATAAACCGTTTAAAGTTTAAAATAAAGACTGACCTATTTAGAGTGCTTTCACAGGCTGGAACCTCGTAGCACTAAAAATACACCAGTCATACTTCCCCACTGCACCAACCAAGATTGATTTTTGTGGTTCTCTGTTCCACATAGACTGCAGGGATCATATTACCAACATAACGTAAAATAATGAAGTTCCCACTGATAAGATTCACTTGCATTTATTTTTCATGTGAGGGGGCATGTGGAAGGCTAACAAAATAGTTCTAGAATAGTTTGTTCTTTGTAATCACATATTTGACCCTGCCCCACGATCACTGACCCCAGACCCCTTTGCACGGAGGAACAACGTTATAGTATTTTCTTCACTAAGTCCTCGACAGCTGATTAAAGTGTAGAACACTACAAGGCAGAACAGTATCTTGCTTAGATTAGGTATTCTCTCAGAAGGCTAACAAGTTCTGAAAACATAAAATGCAAATCATATTCCTAAATTATCTACTAAACTGCCACATGCAGAATTTTGTGCGTTCGATTTGGAATATCAGATAAATGTTCGTTGCCTACATGAGACACAGCGAGTAAGTAATACTCTCGCTCTCGAATGAGCCGCCACGTTTCACACCCCCATCTTGGCGCAGTTCCACCCAAAACCGCGCCGTCTTACCAGTAGATAACGTGTATTTTCACCGGCATGGCTACAGGACAGTTTCACCGACTACAGAACAGACGGAAGAAGCTCCACTTCCAGCAGCAACACAATTCGTTACGTGAACAACTTCGCGCATGCTCCGTACACGAATTTAAAAGGCCATGCCTGTCCGCCCATGCAAGGGCCGACGAATCCATTTACATAAGCTAAGAGGAGGGGTAGGAAGGGATATAAGAGTAACCAATTCAACGCTGGGGTGGGGGGCTGTCGATCAGGAGGCAAGCCTTAAAACAATGGTATTTCTGACATTTTTGAAGAACATAGAAATAGAAATTTGATTTACTTGGTGCCATCTCCTCAACCGCCCACCCCCATACTGCGATGGTAGATTCGGAAGGGAGTTGTGAGTCGTATTTTAACAGGAGCTGGAGTAGGCAACAGAACAATTTAAAGCTTTATTTCGAGGGCTTGGATGTTGGTTGAGGTGATAAAAGCAAGCATTAGCCAATAGGTCTTGCCTATGCGAGGTCTATCGTGTTTGTAATCTTTTTTAGCCATATTGTGCGTGGCTGCTGTGGAGCATGGTTGAAAGTCAAACAAGCATTTTTAATGCAATAGGTCTCGCTTTTGCGAGCGTTTAAGTGATTGGCATTGTAAATGACACTGCCTTTTATATATGTGTTTTAAACCCAAAACTTATATAAAAGGCATTGTTATTTTTAATGCCAATAGCTCAAACACCCACAAATTCGAGGGCACTTTAATGTTGGCCGCTCCCATTTATTTTAGACGCTGCTCATGGTATTCAGGTTACAGTGAGCAGAGTCTAAAGAAAGGGGCACGAACAATGTTAAAGTGAAAGCGCATATGGTGCGCTTTCACACAAAGTTAAAATAAAATAATTAGAAAGCGTTCCGCGCAGCTGCCAAAGTGAAAGTGGCAAGCACTATTAATTAATAAAATAAATAAGCGCAGCCGCTAATGTGAAAGTGGCCGCCTGTGAAATAAATAATTAACCCCTTCCATGCGGGGCGGATTCCCCCGCTGTGCTGAGCGCTGCTTGCGCGGGCGTGGTCATGACGGAACGGTTCCGTCATGAGCACAGCTCAACCGACGCTCATGACGGAACCGTTCCGTCATGAGCACCGAAGGGGTTAAATAAGTGCGGCTGCTAAACTGAAATCAGACCGCCCTGTAAATTAAATAAGTGCATAAGTGTGGCCGCTATTGTTAAATGGGACCGCACAGTATTTTAAATAAATACAGTAGTAAGCGTGTGGTGTGCTGCGATGTCGTGGGTGGAATAGGGGAAGAGCATTAAGGAAAATAGTGGTCACCGACTTATAATGCAGAACATGTAAAAACACCAGTAAAAGGTCCAGTCCTTATGGGCAATAACAAAAGGAGACAAGGCGTTACCAAGGAGGGCCTAAAAGCCTCATAATGAGAGCTCAAACTCTTGCAAATACGAGACCTATTGCATTGCAAATGCTTGTGATCCTTTGTCCTCCAGTTTATACGCATCGCTCTGTAACGTGCAGGTACCCGCTGACCTATCAACATAACTTACTAAAATTTGACCCATAGCTCCTGCGAAAAAATATTGTTAGCAAGACAATGATATGGAATGTATACACTATATGCATTTACTGTTTATGCAGCTTTCGAAAAGACGTCACAAATAACATGACTGGGCGAAATCCTAGACCTTTCCTTACAAATATTGGTACAGCTGATCGAAGTGCTTGCACTGTTCCTAGGCACTTTAACAATGAAAACTGCAGTGCAGGAAATACATGTGTGTATAAATAACCTATATTTGTGTATACCGATGTGTTGTATTGCATTGCAACAATCGTGCAGAGTTTCAGTGCCCTGACAGGGCCGCACAGTGCTCATTATAATGTGTTGGTTTGATTTACATGTATGACAAACAACTGAATAAAGCTCATTATAATGGGTTGGTTTGATTTACATGTATGACAAACAACCGAATAAAGGCAAGCTGCGTTATTCAGCCACGAGCCACCGGAGCGGTACACAGGAGGAGATGAGATCTAGGCACTGGGTTGCTAATCTTGGGTCAAAACATTACCAATCTTGGTTTTCCAGCTTTGCCACAATGAGTGACCCTGGACAAACACTTTCATCTGCCCAGGACTCAATAACTCAGCTAAGAGCAAGACTGCGCTGTCCGCAGAGAGGTTGTCAGGGATGGGGAGGGAGAGTTGGTGGTTGTACGGTGTGTGTGTGCATGGTGGGGGTGTTAAAAGCATGTACATGTCATTTCTACATTTCTAAAATGGCAGCCACTACTCTGGTTATGTTGTGCTAGCCCGCTCCAGTCCATCTCCAGGATCTGGTCATTTCTGGTTCCCCACCCCGTGCATTATGGGAATGGACATCAGAGAGCATGCCAAACAGGTGGGAGGGTATCTATAATACAGCCTTTTCAAACACGTCTGACCTCCTGTTTGTAATTCTGGGATATGCCAATGAATACAAAAACCCAATGCTTTTCACAGCACTATAAAGGTACAGCTGGAGACTGAAGTGGAGGAAGGGTTTCCGCTATTCCGTTTGTTTACTGAGGGGGAGAGGCCAGCCTCAGCTCTTGTAGGGCTCCAGGCTCCAAGCTCAGGGACCTCAAGTTGAGACAGAGCCAGACCCTGTAAGGGCTTGCCCACCTTTAAGGCACAATCTGTGTATTTCAGCTGATGGACAGTTCTCTGTTTGAGGCAGACGATAAAAGTGACTCACGCTTCTCTGATGGAGCACTGTCAGGTAGCCTTAATCACCAAAGGTAGGACCGGTATAAAAGATAAACAAGAGCTGCCTTCCCACTGCTTGGCTGCTCCTCCCTCTGAAGTAGCCATAGGCAAGCCCCACCAGTGCCTTGCTCAAAGCTTGTATTGATTAATGTACCCTGCGGAAAGGCACGAGAATGCGCTTAATAGCGAAAGTTTAGGGGGTGGGAGGCGGCGAGGACAACAAGTGTAAACACGTTACCGTACCAAGGTTTGTCGACTGCAGCTATCAGGGTATTTTGAAATGTTTTACTTATGCAGGGCATTGTAATGCATGTGCGCCCATGTGTGGTGAGTGACCTTGTATTCTGGTGGTCAGCGAACAGTGCTAATGATTCAGAATAAAAGAAATGCACAGCACAATTGTTGACCCAGCTTGGCCCGCTGTTGAAAAAAAAAGCGCATCTTAAAAAAAAACCTCAAGAAAGCCAGAAGTGTTCGCTGCTTTAAATCGAATAGTGCTCACCGACTACATAACGCAGACCGTGTGCCAACACAAGTTAAAGGTCCAGTCGTTATGGGAGGTTACAAATGCAGACAAGGCGGTACCAAAGAGGGACTAATAAGCCTAATAACGACTCGGAAGCCAGCATTTACGAAGGACAACGACACAAGCCAATGAAAAATATAGGCGGAGAGTGGGCGGGCCTTCAAGTGCATTCGCCAATACTGTATGCCACACAGCAGCGCATGCGCTGCTCAGGCTCGACTTAAAAACAAAACAAAAACTGCTGTGGCCAGCATTTTACCGGTCATGGCGAAACATTTTCTTTTTTTACTTTCATTCATGCTGGATAGCAGCCGTGCAGCCATACAACATAGCTAAAAGAAAAATGACAAAGCCAGTAGAGCTCTCATAAGCGTGACCTGTTGGCTTTGACAGTGCTTATTGGATATTGAAGGAGCACCGTGGTTGCAATGGTTATTCAGGGCCAGAGTTAGCCTCTGGTGAAGCCAGCCCTTCTCTTGATAGAGAATGCACAGGGAAATTTGCAGGCATCCTACATTCAACTTTTTAGAAGTGGTAAGTGGGCGATTTAGAAAAATGAATTGGGAGAATGTCTTTCCCCCATTGACATCTATTGAAGCAGAGGCGGTTTCAGGTGGGAGGCAGCCAAAAATAAAGCCATTTTTGGCTTAAAAAATCGTCAGTCTTCTGCCTGAATCAGGTATTTTGGCAAGGATGAGGCTTATCAATGGCATTGTGGCACTTTGAGCCGATTGTTGTAATCTCAGTGCACGCACCACAAACCACACACACAAATTCATAAACGCAGCATCTAGAAAGGGGGCATTTACATGTATGAGAAGGCATCGGTTGCATGCTGGTGCCTTTCCAAGAAGACCAGGGCGTATTAATCCTTGTACAAAGAAGCCAATGTTGGAACTCTTAAAGTATTTTTACACGGACGCTATTTAGGGGGTCGTCTGGCTTTCCGCCTGAGACCCCTGGCACTACCTTTTTCAGACCGTGGCCTCAGAGGTGGCAAACTCCATGCCCAGTGGCTCTGCATTCTTCATTATCTGCCTGCCTTTCATTATACTAATAGTGAATAATATTCTGTTATTCACTATTAGTGTAATAAAACATGGACAACACTTAGCTGGAAAGAGACCTTTGGTGTCAGCTATGGCAAGTAAAAATGCTTTTAAATGTATGTTGTGTGAGTGCTTGCGGGGTAAGAGTGTGTGTAAGTGAGAGTATGTATGTGTGCATGTATGAGCAAGTACATCTTTATGAGCAAGCAGTACTTTAAATGGCCCCTGACTTAGTACCGGCACTTTACATTTTCTTCTCTTGAGTACCATAGCTAGTGACCACACCGTCATCCGCTCCACTCAACACGTATGCACAGACGTCACCCAAAGATTACACTGACACATTCGTTATGGGTGAAGAACTGCTGAAGGTTTATTTCATACAACATAAGTATGACGATAGAGTGGGTTATCTTACAGGCGATCCAGGGCAAGCAGCCCCTCGCTGCTCCGCCCGCCTTGCGAGCCAGCACGCACGGTGGGTCGATGCCCGGCAGTGCGGCACATTCTTTTCAGATCCTCCTTTGGATCACGTGATCTGTCTAATACTCCCGCCCCTTTTACGGGGGCGGAGCGTGTTATGGCACACCCCCGGTTGGTCAGGCCCCCCAACCGCCCGAAGGACTAACGGGGCGCTGTCGCGGTCTTCCCAGAACCTCCTTCGGCTCCCGGACCTTGGCTCGGGCACCCTTACTGTGCCGGACAGGGGTACCCTTACTGTACCGACTGTCGCAGAGGTACCCTTACTGTACCCTTCTGCCTCCAGATCGCCCTGTAACTCCGCCACAGCTCTGGGGAGGCTCCCGTCGCTGCCAGAGCCCCCCCTTCCTCCCTTCGCTGTTATAGGTGCCCTGTCCCTGCGAGCTGGCTTTAGTGGGCTAAATTATGGGTTCTGTTCTGTAACCCGTAAATAACAGCAATAATTTGCAACTTACTCAGAAGCACAGGGCAGACTCACAAAGGAGATTTCTACAAGAAGCGAATTGACTTCAATCCATCTGTGCCCTTCATTCCTTGAACATAATTTTATAAACAATGGAAGAATATGTTCTCTGCAGGTAAAGGTGGATGATTTTTGGAAAACAGAGTTTCTTTCCTAGCACGAAGCAGGTTTCCTTTTCCACTTTGTCTGAAAAAGGTGCTGTATTGATAGTGTTTATGGTCCCCGAATTCTGCTGCTTCGATGTTTGCATGATTTCTAAGCAGGGCCAAATATTTAAAGCTGACTGCTTATATGGACGCCTTTTTCATGACTCCGGATAAAGCCAATATGACTGGCTGATTAAAAGTAGAGAATTTGCTTCTGAAGGATACATATCTTTCAGCTCGGGGACCAGAATTTGTGAACGTTTCAAACTCCCTAGGCTACAAGGAAAGACTGAGCGAAACAGAGCAACACCTAAATCTGTTTTTTAGGCTGGAAAATATGGCATGGGTAACAAAGCATTGGTGAAATTGGCGTTCATGGACATGAAATCCTATTGTGATTTTTCAATTGGGCCACATTAGGGTCCTTTCTGGCTTAGAAGTGTGTTTCCAACAGATACAGCACAATAACAAGGTGAAGGTACATGTGAGTTAACTGCCGTCCCTGCGTTTCTTTTTTGTTTTGTTTCCAAAACAAAATTACTTTCGAGATTTTCACCATAACCACTTGATGTGCCATTGGCTTGACTATTTGGCAATGTCCTTTTCGAAGGAGCACAGCTCTCAGATATCATTCACCCAACACAGGGCATCTATGAGCGACACAAATATTTACAGCTCCTTGTGTGTACTAAAATGGACCCGATCCTTAGTTTCCAGAACACAATGCACTTAAATGTCATCTGGCCCTGGTGCCTATCAAACAATTGTGATCCCATCTGTCACCGTCATAAAATAAATACACGAACTTCAAAAGGTCGCCGAAGAGGCAAGCCAGGCTAAGTCTCGGTAGACCATGTCACTCTGGGCTTTACCTTGCCTCCCTGTGGAACAGGGAGAATAACCTTAAAGATGTTATGTATGACACACAAACCCAGGCCTTCCGCTTGTCTCCAAACAGCTCAGGCTGATGACTTTCCTGTATAGACTAGCTGCCACTATGACTGTGAGTTGAAGAAAACATTACACCAGCTGTTTCCGAATAGCAAGGCTAAAGATGAAAGGCAGCAGCATCTCTTGACTTAAGCGTGGAACTCACAATAATAAATACCTTCAAGATGTTCTGTATGACCCACAAACCCGGGCCTTCAGCTTGTCTCAAAACAGCGCAGGCTGCTGACTTTTCTGTATAGACAGAGCTGCCACTATGACTGTGATTTGAAAGAAACATTACACCAGCTGTTTTTGAATTGGAAGGCAAAGGAACGACTTACACAAGAGGCTGGTAAAGCAGTGGACACTGATAGATGTTGCACTTGGCCACACAAGAACTCACACAATAGGTCAGCCTGCCTGGCCCAACGCAGGCAATAACCGAGAAATCACACCTCCTTCCCGGCCAAGAGCCATTGACGGATCTCTAATAGTGTGGGAGAGCTGAAGATTGTCCTTGGATAAGAGTGAAACCCATCAAGTTTAACAATGTATATGTAGACTCTATGAGTCACACACTGCACAAAAAGTCAACAAATTGTGACACCTAACAAAACTTCACCGCACTTTAACAATAAGTGAACCATGGCCACCAGAAGCGGCTTCCGTGAGATGGCCTTCTCAGTAGAGGGCGTGGAGCAAGCACCTCCACAGCAAAGTGCACCACCCTTCGCGCAAAAACAGGCCCGAGAATCTCGCAGAGCATATTCCAAATAGGCAAATCATACTGCGTGAAAATGCAGGATTCGGCAGCATATTCATTTGCTCCTTTGTGCCCCCTGCCACAAACTTCCCTGTGCAAGAGTGACAGCACCATCAAAATCCAGCGAGAGGAAAAGGGTGCGCCTGGGTGGAAGCATCTGCATACTGAAAAGAAAGGCCAAAGGACTGAAAACAAACAAGCACCTTTGCCAGGTGTAACACCCACTCTGATCTACACGCATTGCCGCCAAATAGACAAGAACAAGTATAATACCTATAAAATCTGTTTCCAAAATAGCAACATTGCCAGAGTCGCAATGTTAGGGGTGACCCCCCAGCAACATAGCGCTGCCTGCTTTAAGAAACTAATTAGCCCGCAAAAAACGCCCTAAACTCGCTGCGAAGGCTGCATCATCCTGGTGTTCCCCTTTGGGCCTCCCATCCAAGTACTAACCAGGCCTGACCCTGCGTAACTTTCAAGATGACCCATGAACGTGCAAATTCCAGAGAAGCCGGTTGCGTGCGAGGTTGCCTGACTACAGCCTAATCACAATCCTCAGCAAGCGCAAAGGGCCCAAAGAGCAACACTAACAAGCCTCGCAGATTTCCCTGAGCCGACGCGTAACATCGTCCCCCCCCCAATGGTCGATGAGGGGTAATCACATTAGAAATTGAAGGAGGGAGCTAAATAGAAGATTGAGTCATTTGAGGAGTTATAAGCGGGCCCCCGCTGACACTTTCCAGCAGTCTATTTAGTCTGAAGACTACAACCCGACACTGCCTCAGATATACTTCACTGAGGATGCAATTACAAGGGAGTTCATGTTTCAGGCTTATATATAGCGCAAGCGCCGAGCGCTTTACATGGGCACCAGTTACATTACCCAGGATATATTCCTTTGAATAAACGAACATCGGGCTCAAACAGGTCATCTCAGATTGAAAGGTCGGCTGCCCTAGACTTACGCCGCCCTCGCCCACTAAACAAGCTACTGTTTAAGTTGCCTGCTGCAACGGACGTGTCCCAAACAGACTACAGAGTGCGCCTGATGTAAATAGGTCAGTAGGTCACTGTTCCCTACAAGAGGCATCCCTTTGTTACTTCCCATTTGGAACTTAAAGTCGTAATATTCAACAGTGAGCTATAACGTTCATCCTAGACTGCATACACACCGCAAAGCATACACCACTAGAACATTGATTAATGTTGCAAAAGGGTTAGCTTGGCATGAAATTGACTCTGAGCTTGTGCATTACCACACCAAGCAACCCTAAACTACACTGCCCACCAGTAGGGACGACACGAGACTCCCACACTTCGAGTCCTCCGGCCCAGGCAACACCTACTATACACCGATTCACACGCGCACTCACCCAATAATTCGCAAGGGCTCAAGGAAACCAACAATAGCGCCACACAATAGACACAGAAAGGAGGCATACCACAAGTCTCCTCCGCTGCCCCACCAAGCGGTCGCGCATTCGGGGGCAGTCAACAGCGCCTTTGAGAGAGGACGCGCCGGCATCCCAGCGATGGAAACTCATTAAATTGTTTAACGGTGAAACGTACCATGCGACAAGCAATACGGCATTATGTCCACGTTTAACATCGGTAAGCGCATGCGTTGGATTATGAAGACGAAATGCAGCATGAAAGAGGATGGTATGGGATCGTTACAAAAAGGGGGGAACTGCTTGGGTTTATTTCATGGTAAGAACACACTCACACACAACCTACCCATGCCAAATTTCATGAGGCAACTGATGGTCGTTACAGCGGGCCCATGAAAACTATTCATTTACCGCTGCATATTCAACAGCTATCTATCTTAGCATTTAACTTCGAACAAGAGTTTCGTACTTGATGAGATCTTGAACAGTTATAAATGTATCACAGTATCCAAGTTAAACTCTAAAGTCACAGCTGTTCCTACACTCTCAAAACTTCTGACAGTAATCCTGTTTACCAGCGCTAGCATCCAAGGAAAACAATTAGCATAAGAACACATTCTTCAACCAACTGCGATTCTGAAAGTCGTCGCGCACCACTATTCATTTATGGAAGTCACTGGTGCCCGGAACCTCTCTACCTTGTTAGCATTTGCGTTTCCACAATGACCCTCGCTATGTAAAACCTTATTAGCCCCATTGGAGCCCGCATCTAACGCCTCAAATCAGGGTGGGCCCAACAACACTCGCTGTTGGACAGTGAACCCACTTCCGCCTGAAATAACATTGCATGCATGCGCACATCCTACAATTGAATCGCAGACCACTGTCGCCTACAGCGATGGTGCCGTTCCCTGCGCCATAGGCGTACACATCAACACCTGATATTTAATCTTTGTTAGCATCATTGTAGCCAGAATGTCCCCGCTCAAGTCCATGTGTGCACCCAAAACTTCGCTGTTGTACTCGGTGCACCCACTAATGACCAAATCACAAAATTGACTGCTGGCCATCCCCGCTTATTCTTCACAAATAACCAAGGCAAACGTGGAGATGCTTAGCTAGAGGAAGACAGAACTATCCTCGCTGAGTATCCATAGTAGGGCCTATGCTCGCCAACTCAGGCCAGCAACTACTCGCCAAGCAATCTGGTACCAACATTCACCGGTTCCCGCACCGGTTTCCCAATGCGGTCCCCCCCACGCTTATCAGGCTACCCCTGACCATGCTTGCGGAACGCACTCACCGATCAACCTTGACAAAAAAGGGGACACCCTGCCCCCGCATGGAACCGCCGCCGGGCACTTCACTAATCACTCAAGCTGGGCGAGTAGCACTCAAGCCCCATGCGGCCCTCAGGTGTGGCGGCGCGCCCCAACGGATTCTCGCTGCAGTGAACACCGCAACTCCACTCCTGCCAATACAAACAGCTGCCTCCGAGACTGTAGTTGTTTGTTTGCAGCACCCCTCCTTGCGCCATGCCGCCGATCGCGCTCCGGGACTGACTACGACCACCACCACGACTACGACGGCGGCGGCGGCGGTGGTGGTGGCGGCGGCGCTGTGGACCGGTCGGAAATCTTGCGCGGCCAGCGTACAGGAAGCAGAGGGCGAACTGCAGGGGCAGGAGGCATAAATAGGGCCTGGCCCCGCCCAGCCCGGTGGCCCGCCTCCCCCAGCAGTGCCCATTGGGGCCTCCCCTCCCCACAGGCGCGGCCTCAGGGAGCGATGGACCGGGGGGGGGGGGGAGGCTCCGACGGGTGGCCACTAGAGGGATGCCCTGCTGATGTCCCCCTGCGTGGGACGCGGGCAGCGGCATTCTCCCTAGCAAGCAGAGTACCAGTACGTTCAAGCGGCCCAGCAGCAGTGCAGTTGTTTACTCCTCCCAGACTCTGAATAAACCTGAGGTCACCTGATTGGCTTGCTGCAGCCTGTGATCGGCAGCAGAGCTTGAGCTGCTATTAGCAAACAGAAAGTAGTGTATTCACGTACTAGTATGATAGACTAGCTTGTGCACATGGTTAACCATGACTTGCATTGCCATTCTGCTGACAAATACTACATCCCACTGGCTGATTATGTTGAGCTGAGGTGGGATTTACAGGCTGTTGCATGCACAATATGTCTGCCTATCCTGATCCGTGTTTTTTCGTGTTTTGCAATTGTATATTGCATGAACTCGACCGACTTATTGGAGCACTTTACATGAGCACCAGTTATATCACACAAGGACATATTCATTTAAAAAAAAATTATTTAGGCATGTGGAGATTAAGTGGTTTACACAGGATGTTGCACCGAGACTGGAACCTGGTTCCTCAGCTCCGCAGTTGGCAGCTCTGGCCGTTACACCGAGGGTTGCAATTAGACCGGAACTTTGTGGGGGAAGGGGGAGGCTGACACACCAAGCAATGGAGGCAGAGTTAATACTTCAAACAATTGGGAGCAGACTTATCCTCAGAGCCAATACAACAAAATAGTGACAATATGTGTACTTTAACATATTGGACTAACCCAATACTATTAGAACAAACATGATTGTGTGGATTTGAAGTTTATAGACTACTTACACAGAACATTAAAGGAGGAGTTGAGAGAAATGAAGTAACAGGCAGATTGGACAGATTTTAGTACTAAGCACATTAAGCAAGTTTTCGTAAAGTTATTTCAAAATGTTGACTCTTTTTGCCAATGCTCGGACAATTCCTTACTGGCAGGATAATGTGCCCATGATGTATTTATTATTGCATGTAAAGAAAAGCGCTTTTGCCCGATTGTTGGCCAAAGGTATGTTTAAAGTCTGCTCATCAGGATGTTGCAACATATGCTTGTTAGAGGCTGCACTCATGCATATGTCTAAAAAAAACTGAGCTCAGTGGGATAGCACACCTGGTTGAGGTGTATGACTAGCAAGTGAAAGGTTTGATTCCTGATTCAGCAATTATTCCTGCTGAAATAGATGTAATAGAACTCAATTGGCAGTATTATAACATGTTGTAGGAGAGTAGGATCTGCACTTATGTTGCCCCCACTTTTGTGCTGATGTTTACACTGGTTTCTGGCTATAGTCTGGCTGGGACCCTGCTAATCAGGGCCCCAGCCTCTCTTTTCTCTCTAAACAACTTGGAGTGCATATTAGATGCACTAGTGATTGGATACTGTGGTACCTTATGAGCCCCTAGTATATGGTACCTTAGGTACCAAGGGCATAGGTACTTCACAGGCCTACCATGGGCTGAAGCATGTATTATGCCACCCCTGGGAAGCAAATTAAATCTGACACCACGGGGGGGCGGAGCTTGGCTCGCATTGAGAATGGCTGCCTGAGCCTAGAGCTCCGCTGCGCAGCGCCACTATCCGGCAAATTATCCTGCCCCTCTAACGCCGGGATCCTGAAGTAAACGCTGGGGCCCGAGAGCGGATGCCAGTACGCGTGATGCGGCTCGGAAGCGGGACTCCGGGAGATGCTGTAGCGGCTGCTCGTCGGCTGAAAGAGCTGAGGGCGGACGCAGGCCGCCTATCCCCGGGCTCTAGTTGCGGAGGTGGCTTGGCGACATAGCTGAGCGTGCGGCCTGATTGTGTGCGGAGTCCCGGCCCCCCGCAACGCCCTCGGACCAACAAAAAAAACAAAAAAACAATACATCAAAAATAATAATAACAAAAGGACTCGCAGACGGTGGCCCATCGGCAGCGAAACAACGGAGACTCTGAAAGAGCTGCAGAACCGCTGTTGTAAGTAGCGGATGTGGAGTGCTTGAGCGGCGAATCGGGCTGCTGCCGGCCTGGGCGCGTGCCCGACATTACAAGGCAACGACGAGGGGGTGCTACGGACTATACTTCACTGGCGTGATGGGTCGCTGTGCTCGCTAACTTACCTGATTGGATACCTCGTTGTAGCTCCGGCGGGCTGAGCGGTTGGGGCCCCCCCCGCAGTCAAACTCGGCTGCATGGCGAGCCTGGGTGACGCCATCCACGGTGCGAGGCCGGCACGGAGCGCGCCACGGTTGGCGTGGCCGGAGTTCTTGGAGGTTGCGGCCTCGTGGGTGCCATTCTGGCTCAAGACAGTGTGCAGATGACTGTCGACCCGCAGGGGTGCGTTTAGTGCCGCTCGACGGACAGCCATCGGTGTCAGATTGGGCCACAGATGAGCGGACCTAGCCATTAAGTGGTAGCGATTGGTCCACGGCTGCCGGTCTGCTGCGACGTGTCATTCCTTGGTTACAGCGCGGCAACTGCGATTAGAGGTGCCGTGTCGCGGCGAAGCGCACGATGGGCAAGACCGATAAGACACAGCCGAAACTAACTTTTGAGCAGAAACACCCCAAGACCCAGGCTGTTACTGAGGGGGCGGCCTGCAATGCGCCGGGGGAAGAACAGGATATCCGGAGCTTGTTGCTCTCTATGGAGAAGGGGCTGCAGACTGGCATAAACTCCTTGGGGGCCAAGATGGACGCCCTTTCGTATCGTATGGACCGCATGGCGGAGCGTCTGGACAAGCACGTGGATCGCCTGGACCAAACGGAGCAGCGGCTGGTGGAAGTGGAGAAAGTGCAGACTGCGTCGGAGGCAGACCGCGTGAAGATGGGGCGACTCATGCAGGTGCTGCAGGATAAAATGGAGGATGTTGAGGCCCGCTCGCGACGCTGTAACCTGCGCATCACGGGCCTGCCAGAGACGACGCCTACCGGACGGATGGAGTGCTACGTGGAGACGTTGCTGGTCGAGCTGTTGGGTCCGGGAATATTCTCTACCATGTTCGTGGTGAAACGAGCGCACAGGTCCCTGGGGCCTCGGCCCCCTCCGGGTGCACCACCACGACCGATTATAGCAAAATTACTGAACTACCGCGACAGAGACGCGGCCCTGCGTGCAGCCAGGGAAAAGAAGACGCTGTCTTACGAGGGGTCGACAATTGCTCTCTACCCGGATTTTACGGCTCGTGTCCAAGAGGCTAGGCGGCAGTTCATTCCGGCCAAAAAGCAAATGCGGGATATGGGACTGGACTACGCGATGCTTTACCCTGCCAAGCTGAGAGTTAATCGGCAGGGGAAAACCCATATTTTCCTCGATCCTAGAACACTGCAAAAGGCTCTGAATGACTGGAGCAAGGAGAGGCGACGAAGTCCAGAGAAGTCGCCGCAGGGGGACGAGGCGGAGAGCGCACTTGATCACCAGGACTAAAGTTTGTTACTGAGAGTAATATGTGGTGGTTCCCTTGGGTTGCCGGGTTCTGGCGCTTGGGTAGTGGCTGTGGGGGATTCTGTGTCTTTTTGTGGCCGTTTTGTGGGGTGTACATCATTAGGAAAGCCCTGAGGTGCGGGCAGCAGCCGATTGTCTGTTATGGTTGCGTGAGTCCGAGGCGACCTAGAGTGCTAGCTTACGGGACCTTGGTGGGGTGACTGAAGCACATAGAGCATGGCTGGTTTACTTGGGGTGCGCTGGGCGGCGGAGCCTAGGCCCAGCGTTGCTATCTCTGGAGTTAGTCTTTGAACCGGCGAGGGAGAGAGGGCCAGATATTAGCACGCGGAGGCTTGGGCGCGGTGCAGGGTGAATACCCGCTATAGACTTAGCACTGAGCGACCTCCGCCCACGAGTGTATATCACAGTATTCAGGAGTTATTTGGTTGAGGGAGGGCAGGGGGAGGAGTGGGTTTTCCCTAGATAGGGAGCGGCATGGTCGAGTTTGGGGAGGTCTGCTGTGGGTGGGGTGTGTGGGAGGGGTGTAGTTTCGTTTTTGAGCCGTATGTAGTCATACTAGGTCTGTTTTTGTTTCTTGCCTGCTCTGGACACTATGTGAAGCACTACATGAGCGATGTAATAATGTATAGACAGGAGAGTAATGACGAGTGATGCCGCGCGTGGGGGCCCGTTGGGCTCCTTTAGAGTTGTGACATGGAACGTCAGGGGCCTCAACGATCACCGGAAGCTGCGCAAGGTTCTGCACTACCTTAAAAGGCATAATATAGATGTGGCCTTCCTGCAGGAGATGCATCTCCCTAACCAGAGTCCCATGTTGCGCGCGAAGGGGGTACTGGGGAATGCGCTAGCGGCTGGCTTCACAACGCACGCTAGAGGTGTCATGACTTGGACAAACCCTAAATCGGCTTATAAGTTGCAGTTGCTGTCGGCGGATAGTGGGGGTAGGTTCGTGATAACGCGCTGTCAGGGCAGAGGCCTTGATATCTTGTTAGTAAATGTTTACGGACCAAACTATGACTGCCCGGAATTTTATGAATCCCTAGTCAACGTAATCAGGAGCTGTGGAGTACCTAATATTTTGTGGGGCGGAGACTTTAATATGGTCAGACATCCGGGCCTAGATAGATCGGGGGTCGGGGCAGAGGGCCGGGAACTGCAGTCAAGGTAGTTGATAGAGCTCTGATGAGTGTGGCATTGGTTGACGTCTGGAGAACGCTTAACCCGACGGAGGGGGGCTTTACACACTTTTCAGCATATCATGACCTACATACGCGGATTGACTACTGGCTGGTGTCGGTGTCTCTTCTGCCGCAGATACAGGCTTGTCAGGTTCTGCCGCGTACTCTGTCGGACCACTCCCCTGTACTGCTGACCCTCTCTATACCGAAGAAGACTATTCCGCCCTTTACTTGGCGGTTCCCCCCGTATTCGCTGCTTGACCCCCTCTTCAGGGAGGAAATAGCGGAAGCGATCACAGGGTATTTTGACATCAATGCTGGCACGGTGGATAGTTTCCAAACTGTCTGGGAAGCCTTTAAGGTTTGCATCAGAGGGGTGGCCATGGCAAAGCACTCTGGGGTGCTTCGCGATATCTGGCGAAGGCTGGCGGCCCTAGAGTGTAAGCTGGGGGAATTGGAGGTTCGGCAGCAGAGAGAGGCAGGGGGAGATATTGCAGAAGAGCTGAAGAAAGTGCTGGCGGATTATCATGAGGTGGCATATGCGGAGGTGAAACATTTGGGGAAGTACGCTACTGCCAGGGTGTATGGGGAGGGAGAGAGACCCAGTTCTGTTCTCGCTAACATGCTGCGGGTTCGGAGAGGTAAGGCCAACATCACTAAGATCAGATCGGAAGGAGGGGAATTGCTAATCGACGACTCGGACATAGTCGAGCGCTTTAAGTCATACTACACTACGCTTTATGCCTCGAGACAGACTGACATGGATGATAGTATACGAGACTACCTGGATCATATAAAACTGCCCTTCCTAACCAACTTGCACAGGGAATTTCTGGCCCTCCCCATAGAGAAGGATGAAATATTAGACGCGCTAGCAGGCATGAAGGCAAACAGCGCGCCGGGAGCGGATGGCCTCTAGGTCCTGTTTTACAAAACTTTTATAGACTTGCTGCTCCCGCATATCTCGACTCTGTTCGATTATATATGTGCCAAGGGCCAGATGCCGAGCTCAATGTGCGAGGCTATCCTTGTGGCTATCCCGAAACCGGGGAAACCCCCTGAGGAGTGCAGTTCATATCGTCCGCTCTCCCTGCTTAATATAGATGACAAGCTGTTTGCGAAGGTCTTAGCCAAACGTCTGGCGCTGCTCACTCCGGAGCTGGTAGCTCCGGAGCAGGCGGGGTTTGTTCCGGGCAGGAATCTAACTTATAATTTGCGCACAGTGTTTGGCACGATTCAACATGTTCGGCCGGACTCGAAGGCGCTCGCGGCCTTCCTAGATATGGAGAAGGCGTTCGATTCTGTTGAGTGGGCCTTCATGAGCCAGGTTTTGACCAGAATGGGGCTGGGGCCGGTCTTCTTGCAGATGATGGGGGCGCTCTATAGGAGCCCTACTGCGAGAATACGGCTTGGCGATAGGGTCTCTGCTACGATCCCGATCACCAGAGGGACGTGGCAGGGGTGTCCCCTGTCGCCCATCCTATATGCCATAGTTGCGGAGCCTTTGGCGTGCGCGTTACGGGAGTATCACTCCCTCCGGGGAGTGAGTTTCCCAACCTACAAGATTGTGGTCTCGACGTATGCAGACGATACCCTGCTATATGTACGTGACCCGGAGAATAATTTGTCGGCTGTCCTGCACGAGGTTGTGCTCTATGGAGCGCTGTCTGGCTTACGTGTTAATTGGTCCAAGTCTGTAGCTTTCCCATTGACTCCATCCACCACAATCTTTTAAATGGATTATCCGCTCCAGTGGTCTGACGACCCTGTTAGGTACCTGGGTATACAGTTGCATACAGACTCTGAAATAGTACTGCGGGAAAATTATGGTAGGGCAATTGATAAGCTGGAAGACGACGTGGAGAATTGGATCGGGCTTCCTCTGTCACTGATAGGTAGAATATCAATCGTGAAGATGGTGGTATTGCCCCGCTTCCTATTTTTGTTCGCTAATATCCCCATTGTGCTTCTGCGCTCCTTTTTCGCTCGGCTTAATAAGTCCTTGTTGCGATTAGCTTGGGCGGGTAAGCAGGCGCGGGTCAGTTGGCGCGTGCTTACATTGCCTTATTGTATGGGTGGTCTGGGTGCGCCGGACCTGGAGCTGTACTACAGAGTGGCACAGGGTGCACAGGCGCATAGCTGGTTACACGGGGAGGATTCGGTCCCATACCGAAGGCTGGAGAGATTGTTCGCTGACCCGCTACCCCTCCCGGCGATAATATGTGAGCTGTTGGACCATAGGGTGGGTTTCCTGGACTCGCTCAACTCTACTAGGCATGCTTGGCATTGTATATTACAGCAAACGGCTGGGGCATTATTATATTCACCATTGATGTCCTTGGAATGGGCGATGTGGCTTCCTCCTTGTAGGGATAAGGGGGTGACGCGAGCCCTTCGTGAGCTTGGAGTCAATACGATGGGGGAGCTGTTTGTAGATGGCACGGCTAAGACTTGGAATGAGGTGGCGGCAACGACGGAGGCTCCTACTCAAATGCAATACTTCCAGTTTCACAGGGTGAGGGGAGCGTTGAGACAGCACCTGGGTGATGACCTGGCTGAGCCCCCTGAGGTCCTGGAATTAACTTACCTTATTAAGCACAAAAGCCCTCGCAAGCTGATATCTCAACTATACAACATTGCGATGTCACAGAGATCCCAGCAATACACTAAGGCTAGATTGGCGAGGCAGAGGGACTTGGACACTGTCATAGATGACGCCATGTGGTCGTACTGCTGCGTTGGCACTCGTAGGATATCGCTTCATGGCAGGCATAGGTTGATGCACTTCAAATACATAAACAGAATGTATTACACGCCGGAGAGGCTGCATAGGTATGGCCTGAGAGAGGAGGCGTCATGCGACAGGTGTGGCTATTCAGTAGCAGACTTTTACCATTTAGCGTGGGTTTGCCCGGGCATCTACAAATTCTGGGAAGCTGTTTTTCAGGAGATAGGTAGAATAGCTACACTGGAGCTCCCCCCTGACCCTGCTATTGCACTTTTGGGCTACTCTAGGGGACTGCCTAAGGCGGCGCGGAGGCTTGTTGACATGGGACTTTTGGTGGCAAAACGCAGGGTTGCGATGTGTTGGATGCGGGGACCCCTCCCAACAGTGCCACAGTGGGAGCGGGATGTACTTTACTGCTGCACGCAATCAGATACTTTCAGCGAACTACTCTCACCGCGAAGTAGGCCAAAAAATTACTGGGGCCTGTATACGGAGTACCTTAGGAGAGACCGCACCGCAGCGGATACTGAGCTGGGGGCGGAAACCGAGGAAGATGCCGGGGGAGCTATTGCCTAGCCAGCTCTTACGGCAAATGTTATAAATGTGGGGTTGCACCGGGATTGGGGAGTGGAGGTACTATCGGTGCAGAGGGGGTGTACAGATTTGGGTCTTCACTGCGGTAATTGTTGACATACTGCTAAGCGTAAAGTGTGTTGCAGGAGGGGAGGCGGCTTTCTGTAGGGGGACACAACTCTGGATGGTGTATAGGAGTAGGAATTACTGGCGGGTCGCTGATCAGATGATACTACAGGCTCGGGTGCGGGAGGGGAGGGAGTTGGGTGTGTTGTATAGTTAAGTTAACTTAAAAAATTGTGATCTCTGGTAGTGAATACCTCTATAGAAATGTTGTACGGTGCTGCTCTATCAGCCGCTCATAACACATTGCATATTAGACAACTGTGCTTTCAGGATTGCCGGGAGGTGGGATGAGTGGCGATACAATATATCTCGTGATGTTTTGTCCGCCGGCCTCCGGGTTGTAGACGCGAAGCACTGTAGATCACTGTGAGTTATCAGTAAATAAATAAATAAATAAAAATTAAAAAATCTGACACCACAGACCTGCTACTGCAGCCTGGGTGAGGGAGTGTTAGCACTCCTCACTGAGATATAGGTACACTATATCTCTACCTGCACACACATATAAACCTATCAGTCACCCCTAAGGCAGGCCCTATCAATCCTGAGGGCAGGGTGCTTGGTTTCCATGTGAGGGGGTGCCTCTGCTTGAGCAGGGCCCCTCTGCAGCTCTCAGAGTCCATTCTCTGTGGCTGTTTGTGGATGCGGTTAAACCATATACTCTTAAGTGCATTATAACCTAGCGGTAAATGCTAACTTTGGGATGGCTGCATCAAAACATGTTGTGTTTGGTGTCAAACGCTTTGGAATCATACCCCCACACCAGTAACTGGTGTGGGAGTATGATCCCACCCTTCTAGAGGGATAGACATGTACCCACTGTGGAAACACGGTAGGATCCTGAAGAGCCCTGGCATCACAAAATGGATGCCACCAGCACAGACACTGGGCTGCCATCCTGCTGCTGACCGAAACTCGCAGTGGAGGAGGCCCAACAATAGGCATCCTGTCACAGGGAGGTGTAACCAACTTCCAGACAGGATTTAGTGTATTGGGGCTGGGTGGGTGCACTCCTAGAGTGCTTTGAAGTCCTGCACTGGGGGAGCAGTAGGCTCCTCTGTGCATATGCCAGCTAAACCCGTTCAGGGGCTACCTGCCCCTGCTCTGGCGCGAAACTGGACAAAGGGAAGTGGGTGTAGCCACCCACTCCCCTGACCCTCCCATAGGGGTGGTCATAGAGCTAGTCCCTCCCTTCCTTGTAGTATAAGTAAGGGAACCCTTGCCATTGCAAACTAGATATCCCTGGACGACGCTCTGAAGAAGAATCCTGGACCTTCAATGTTCCACTACCTCTGGAAGACTGAAGAATCTCCCTTGGAGTCAAGGAGTGACTCCCTTGCTTGGCAGGCACCAAAACTTTGAATCAACAGTCGCAAAATTTCCCGCTCCCGCCGGAGTCCGAAGTCCCTGTAGCCCTGGAAGTGGATTTCCTGACTTCTCCAAGGCCATCGTGAGTCCCTAGCGACGCTGAGGCAAGTGGACCCCACGAGTAACGAGGAACAGCAATACCCAGGTCCCGTGCACTATTGTCCAGTGCAACCCCTTCACGACATTCTACAAACTTGTGCATTGGACCACGTGTGGTCCAAGCCTCCAGCAGGATTTCCTCCAAAGATCAGAGGCCTACCTCGTTCCGAGTGACCGTGGGCTCCTGGTGAGTGAATCCTGCCAAGACGTCTTCGCGATCCCATGCCAGTTGGCTTGTGGGTCCCCAGAAGGCTTTTCTACAGAACCAAAGGGCTCCCCTGGTTGCTCCAGGCCTGCCCTGACTTACCCTCGCTGGGTGAGTCCCTCAGACCTTGCTGGTTTGCACCGCTGACTTTTTACACTTTCCACGAGACTTGCTGTTGCCAAGGCTTGTTGGCTCCAATCCGGTTGGCGACACTTCAGTAAGCTGCAGACTTCGTGGGACACAATGAATCCAGCTCCTGGTCATCATCAACACTTCCCGGATCTTGTGGCTGAAGAGTCAAGACACCCATGATCACCTGAAATCACCCGACGACTGTGGGCATCCAGCTTCCTTGCCCCGGGTCACTGCCAAGTGACTTTGAACACTGTCTCTTCTGCTTTCAGGTCTTCTTTCTTCTGAATCGAGCTTTGGATTCCACCAGACACTTCTCCTGTCTTCACAAGCAGCAAGTCTTCTTTGGCTCCCATTGAAAACGATGCCGCGACCCGACACCAAAAGACACCTATGCACCCGGCTTCCCTGGGTGAGGTAACTCCAGAACTACGGTGCGCCTGTGGGTGTTGGCTCTAGAACTACTTACCCTGTAAGTGACTTGCTTGTAGACTGTCCCGAAGTATCCTAAAACTTTAAAATTCCAACTGCGACTCGCTCCATTGAAGTCTATTGGGATCCGCGACTGTGTTCTCACACTGCATGCGTCTCCCGCGGGTCCTTTACTTACCTGCCTTGGGTGGATTAGTGAGGCCCTAGCGCTTCTACATGCCCTAGGCCTTGTCCCCTCGCAAGCTGTTTTACATTCCTCTAAAGACTTAGCCTGAAGGCTGCTCTCCACAGCTACCACTAGGATAGCTTTCTTAAAAAGGTTGTCTTAAACCTATCTACCATAAGAGTCGAATTGTACTGGTGCAAGGTGGCCACTTTAACTAGTGACCAGCATATGCCAGGCCAACTTCTCACATTGGTGGGCAGCGTGTGGGATTACAGCTTGCCATTGTTTTGCCAGAAAATCTCTATTTGAATTACTAACTGAAAACCACTATAGGTACTCAAGGTACATATAAAGTCAAGCTTAGCATCAATAAGTTCTACTGAACTTAGAGCTGTGTGTCAAGGGATAGCACATCCTTTCTACAGCTCAAGATAGGATCAGTAGGCCACAAACTAGTGTAGGTAGTACAACACTGCACAACACTAGAATGTCCTTAA
Organism: Triturus cristatus; assembly: GCF_964204655.1. Lineage (NCBI taxonomy): Eukaryota > Metazoa > Chordata > Amphibia > Caudata > Salamandridae > Triturus > Triturus cristatus. The sequence goes on from NC_140592.1 coordinate 389,240,062, forward strand.
GGGCTGGAACCAGTGGGTCCACCCAACCTCAGTATAAGGACATGGCCTTCTTTGACTTGAAAGCCATATGTGCTGCAAGGCACCTGAGGATAGGACAGAGTCCCTCCACACTTCGCCTGATAGATCTGCTGACAGCAGAATATCTTAGATTAGCTCTAGGAGCTAAGGGGTCTGAATCAGGGGGTGGGTCAATTATAGTCTCTGGGTCAGATGATGAAAATCAAGATGACCTGGACTCTGTGGTTGAAGGGCCAGATCCACAAGGGTCTGAAAAGGACAGAGGCATTCTCCCTATGAGAACTGACAGAGTGGAGGAGAGGCCTAGGTCCCTTTCTAGGGAATCTGACCACTCCTATCACTCTGGCAGGGAATCTGTCCAGCAGAGGAACTCCTACCTTCCTAGAAGGGAGACCTCCTCTGACAGAATGTACAAACTGCTGCAGTATGAGGAAACAAGATTTGCCCTCAAGGCCAAGCAGTTGGCATTAGATAGAGAAGCCTTTGAGCTCCAGAGAGCTTCTAGACGAGAGGGTTTAGAATCCCCTGGTGGCAGCAACAGTGTCCCTAGAGTTAGAGAATACATTCCAGACCATAGGAACCTGTCCATGGTTGTTCCTCCCTACCAGAGTGGGGATGATATCCATAAATGGAAAGGGCCAGTAGAGTACAACAGGTCCCCCAAAAGCAGTGGGCAGCAATCTTGTGGCTCTCCTTTTCGGATAAGGCAGAGACAAGCTCCTCACTGTTAGAGAAGAGGATGCTGATGATTATGAAGTCCTGAAGAGTGCATTGATAGATGGGTTTGGCTTAACCACTGAACAGTACAGGTTGAAGTTCAGAAACACCCAGAAAGCACAGACTCAGGACTGGACTGACTTTGTAGATTGTGCAACCAAGGCTCTGGAGGGTTGGCTGGTTGGTAGTAGAGTTACTGATTTTAAGGGATTGTATAATCTTATAATGAGAGAACAGATCCTTAATAATTGCCAGAACCAGTTGTTGCATCAGTACCTGGTGGGCTCTGATCTGACCTCTCCCCATGAATTGGGAAAGAAGGCAGACAAATGGGTCAGAACCAGGGTGAGGCAGAAAACCCAGAAACAAGGGGGTGACACTAAGAAGCAGGATTCTAAGGGCTCTGAGAAAGGTGGGGATAAGTCAAAAGTCCAGAAGTCTTCACAAGGGACCCACAAATCTGCATCTGGTGGGGATTCACAGTACAACAAAGGGAAAGGCCAAAAGAATCCCTGGTGCAAATTATGTAAACAGAAAGGGCACTGGACTTCTGATTGTACCAAGTCCAAAGACCAAACCACCACCACTCCTGCCCCTAAGGCAACTATTCCCCCCAGTTCAGCAACTGGTGGAGGTGGTAATCAGAATAAGGGTGTAGTAGGGTTGACCCTGGGTTCTGAAGTGGACTCTGGCCTAGTCAGAGTACCCACTCAGGCATTGCTGATTTGTGATGGAGACATTGATATGTCCTTCCTAGTGAGCCCCAGTAATCTGGGCAAATACAAACAGCAGCCTGTAATAAATGGCAAACAGGCTTTGGCATTCAGGGATACAGGTGCTAGTGTCACCATGGTAGCAGAGGATCGTGTGGACCCTGGGCAGATCATCCTGGGTGAAATGTACCAGGTTACCAAAGCAAGCAATGTCAGGACCAACCATAGTCTGGCAGTTGTGAATTTCTCCTGGGGAGGGGTAACTGGCCTCAAGAAAGTAGTAGTCAGTGCAGACCTCCCTGTTGAATGTCTATTGGGAAATGATCTAGAGACTTCAGCCTGGTCTGAATTAGAGTTATGGACTCATGCTGAGATGTTGGGCATACCTGCAGAGGTAATTGCTGTGACCAGGTCACAGGCCAAAATGCATCAAACTGAACCAGCTCTGGATCCTGAAACTATAGACCAGGTGCTACCCAAGAAGAGGAGCAGTAGGGTTAAGGCAGTGCCTTCCCCTCTGTCTCAGATCACAGATTCACCTCTTGAGGGAGGAGAAGCAGATCCTGAAGAAGGAACTGCCCCAGAGGGACTTGAGCCTGATCAGGTTGTGTTCTTGGGGGCAGGGGGACATTCTAGGGAAGATCTGAGTAAGGAGCAACAGTGCTGCCCCTCTCTTGAACCCCTCAGACAGCAGGCTGCTGCTCAGGCTGCTGGGAGTGCTAGTGGGTCCCAGAAAGTTTTTTTGGGATGAGGGACTCCTATATTCTGAGGCTATAGATCCAACCCCTGGAGCCACCAGGAGGTTGGTAATACCTCATATGTTTATGGGGTTCCTCTTGACCCTAGCACATGACATCCCTTTAGCAGGACACTTGGGCCAAAACAAGACCTGGGATAAGCTTGTTCCACATTTTCATTGGCCACATATGTCAGAGGACACCAAGGAGTTTTGTCGCTCCTGTGTCACTTGCCAAGCCAGTGGCAAGTCAGGTGCACAACAAAGGCCCCCCTGATACCACTACCTGTGGTGGGGGTACCCTTTGAAAGGGTAGGGATTGACATTGTTGGTCCCCTTGACCCTCCAATTGCATCTGGGCACAGATTTATCCTGGTGGTAGTGGATCATGCCACCAGGTACCCAGAGGCAATTCCACTGAGGACCACCACAACCCCTGTGGTGGCAAGAGCCCTCATTGGAGTTTTCTCCAGAGTGGGTTTCCCAAAGGAGGTCATATCTGACAGAGGTACCAACTTCATGTCAGGATATCTGAAGGCAATGTTGAAGGAGTGTGGTGTAACTTATAAATTCACTACTCCCTATCACCCACAATGCAATGGGTTAGTTGAACGTTTCAACAAAACCCTAAAGGGAATGATTAAAGGCCTCCCAGAAAAGCTTAGGCGAAAATGGGACCTTTTACTTCCCTGCCTTCTGTTTGCATACAGAGAGGTTCCGCAGAAGGGGGTTGGCTACAGCCCATTTGAACTTCTGTTTGGGCATCCTGTAAGAGGTCCATTATGTTTGGTGAAGGAGGGCTGGGAGTTACCTCTCAAACCCCCCAAACAGGATGTGATGGACTATGTACTTGGTCTCCGCTCCAGGATGGCCGAATACATGAAGAAGGCAACTAAAAACCTGGAGGCCAGCCAAGAACTACAAAAAAATTGGCATGACCAAAAGGCTGTGCTGACTGTGTACCAGCCAGGACAGAAAGTGTGGGTGTTGGAGCCTGTGGCCCCAGCAGCCCTCCAGGACAAATGGAGTGGCCCCCATACCATTGTTGAGCAAAAGGGAGAAGTCACCTATCTGGTGAATCTTGGAACTCCCAGGAGCCCCCTTAGGGTGCTCCATGTCAACAGTTTGAAACCATATGTTGACAGGGCTGACATGGGCTTGCTCATGGCAACGGATGAGGAACAGGAGGAGGAGAGTGACCCTCTCCCTGACTTGCTCTCACAGAACCCTGATGATGGGTCAGTAGATGGTGTTGCTTTGGCAAGCAGCCTCACTGACCATCAGCAAACTGAATGCAGACAAGTTCTGCAACAGTATAGACATATGTTTAGCCTGACCCCTAGTCAGACATCCAGGTGCACCCATGGGGTGGACACTGGAGACAGTCTGCCTGTCAAGAGTAAAATCTACAGGCAACCTGACCATGTCAGGGGCTGTATCGGGACTGAAGTCCAGAAAATGTTGGAGCTAGGTGTGATTGAGCCTTCAGATAGCCCTTGGGCTAGTCCAGTAGTCCTAGTACCCAAATCTCATACCCAGGGTGGTAAGAAATAAATTAGGTTTCGTGTAGACTACAGAGGCCTCAATGCAGTCAACAGGACTGATGCCTATCCAATTCCCAGTGCAGATGAACTGATTGATACTTTGGCCTCAGCCAAGTATCTGAGTACATTTGACCTAACAGCTGGCTACTGGCAGATCAGGTTAGCTGAGGATGCCAAGGCCAAAATAGCATTTTCAACCCCTGGTGAGCACTACCACTTTGTGGTGATGCCCTTTGGTTTGAAGAATGCACCTGCCACTTTTCAGAGGTTGGTGAATAAAGTTCTGACAGGGATGGAAACCTATTGCTCAGCTTATCTTGATGATATTGCTGTCTTTAGTTCCTCCTGGCAGGATCACCTGGTCCACCTCAGAAATGTTTTGGAGGCCCTGCAAAAAGCAGGCCTCACTATCAAGGCCACTAAGTGCCAGATAGGGCAGAGTCAGGTTGTGTACCTGGACCACCTTGTAGGTGGAGGCCAGGTTCAGCCTTTACAGAGCAAAATCCAAACCATCATGGAATGGGTTGCTCCAACCACCCGGACACAGGTGAGAGCCTTTTTAGGCCTGACTGGGTACTATAGGAGGTTTGTTAAGGGATATGGATCTATAGTGACCCCCTTAAATGATCTTACCTCAAAGAAAATGCCAAAAAAGGTTCAGTGGACAGCTAGCTGTCAGAAGGCATTTGAAGACCTAAAGCAGGCCATGTACACTGCCCCATCTTACAGAGTCCAGACTACACAAACAAGTTCATTGTCCAAACAGATGCTTCTGAGCTGGGTGTGGGAGCTGTACTGTCTCAACTGAATGATGAAGGTCAAGACCAGCCAGTAGCTTTTATTAGCAGAAGGCTGACCCCTAGAGAGAAACATTGGTCAGCTATAGAGTGGAAGGCCTTTGCTGTGCTGTGGGCCCTGAAGAAGCTGAGGCCATACTTGTTTGGCACTCACTGCATAGTTCAGACTGACCACAAGCCCCTCCTATGGCTCAAACAGATGAAAGGTGAAAACCCAAAACTTTTAAGGTGGTCCATTTCCCTACAGGGGATGGACTATACAGTGGAACATAGACCTGGGACCCAACATGCCAATGCAGATGGACTCTCAAGGTATTTCCACTTAGAACACGAAGACTCAACTGGTCAAGGTTAGTTTAGTGTCCTTGCGTTTGGGAGGGGGTTGTGTAGGAGAGTAGGATCTGCACTTATGTTGCCCCCACTTTTTTTCTGATGTTTACACTGGTTTCTGGCTATAGTCTGGCGGGGACCCTGCTAATCAGGGCCCCAGCCTCTCTTTTCTCTCTAAACAACTTGGAGTGCATATTAGATGCACTAGTGATAGGATACTGTGGTACCTTATGAGCCCCTAGTATATGGTACCTGTTGGAAATGACCCTTTTTGCAGGGTTATCCCCAAACTTTTTGCTTCTTCCTCCTTTATTTTTTCTGACCTGTGGTTGTTGGCAATAGGACTCTGGGCACTTTACCACTGGTGATCAGTGCTAAAGTGCATATGCTCTCTGTATAAATTGTTATATTGATTGGTTATCCATGATTGGTATATTTGTTTCACCTGTCAGCCCCTAGTAAAGTGCACTGAATGTGCCAGGGCTGGTGATTCAAATGCTACTAGTGAGCCTGCAGCACTGATTGTGCCACCCACAGGAGTAGCGCTAAAATGATGTCTTAGGCCTGCTTGCAGTGCCTATGTGCAGTCCAAGACTGCCATGTCGACCTGGCCAGTGCAATCACTGACCAGGCCTTATCCTTCCCTTTCTGTACATGTCAGGCATCCCTATGGTGGCCCTAGGTACCCCCCTGGGCTGGGTGCAGTGTATCTGAAAGGTAGGGCATGTACTGAGGTGTGTAACATGCCCTGGTAGTGAATTACAGCCATTTTCGTTTTTCACTGCTGAGAGGCTATCTTGCCCATGGGACAGAATGGGGGAGGCTGTTTACATGCCTATCTTCCCCTAAAGGCAAGATAGAAAATCCAAGTTTGGTATCTTTGTGTTCAGAATTTAATTATACATCTTTTTAGCAAGATGGTTTTTAAATTCACTGTGTGAGAATAGCACTTTTTAGAAAGTAGCTATTCTCCTGTTTAACCTTCCTGTGTGCCTGTGTGCAGATTGGCTGACTGGTGTCATGTGATGGGCTAGGTGGCTCCAGGAGTCTGGATGAGTCAGCAGCAGGGTGAATAGGGAGATCTGCTCTAGATGGGTGGGAGGAGTAGCCCCTGGGTTTGAGTAGGGCTGCCTCTACCAGCACAATGCCGGCTCCACCCCCTGCTGGCCAGGCTGAGGACTCTGCCTCTGCCAGCACAAAGAAGGCTCCACCTCCTGCTAAGCGTCTAACGACCCTGCCCCTCACTCGGAAAGGAACCAGGTGCTCCAGGGCAGAGCACACCCAGGAACCGGTTTGAGCAGGGGAATCCCCCACTGAAACAAAGAGAGACAAAGACTTGGAGGGGTATAAGAAGAGGACCCCAGACACCTAAACTTTTGATCACTGTGGAACTAAGAAGGAACCTCTGCCAAGGAGAAAGCTGAAAAGAACTGAAGAGGAGAAGACTGCCTGCTTGCTGTTTTGCTTTGCTGCCAAGGAGAGGGGAAGGACTTTGCTGTGTCCCCTCCTTTTGATTCTGATCTCCAAGGGCCTGAGAAGAGCTGGCTCTCTGTTAAGAAGTCCCAGGAACAAAAGGACTTCACCACCAGCTCCCCTGGAACTCTGCTGAAGGAGTTCTGACCTGCCTTGGAGTGCTTGCCTAGTCTTGGGGCCTCAGGAGGTCGTTTTGCTGTGTTTGGGAGCTGGGAAGTAGAAGCGTGAACAAGCGTAACTGGTACCCATCACATCATCCGTTTGAGGGTCGCATCATCCGATTGCGAGTCGCAGAACCGAGAGTGCGAGGAGAATTTCATCGCGGCATCATCGCAGCACCCGGAGTCCCCACATTGCCGAGTGCGTCGAGTATCGTCCCGGTGCGTGAAGATTCCTGACTGCGAGGGTCGTCGCAGAACTAGTTGAGAGCCGCACCACTGCCGGTGCGTGAAAGTATCCAGTCGCTGCGTGTGTCGACGCAGAGTCCCGTCCCGTGACGCATCGAGGGTTGCGGCGCCTGAAGTCAACGCTGCGCCGCGCACCGCGACGCATCGAGGGTTGCGGCGCCAGAAGTCAACGCCGCGCATCGCGCCGCACCGAAGATCGTCGCATCGTACCTGTGCGTGAAGCTTCCCCCTAAGAAACCTACGCAACGAAAGCCAAAGTCATCGCATCCTCCCCCTACAGATCGAAGCCGGCGCATCCACCTCTGCTGCGTGAAGCAGGGCTGCTGCAAAGCCTCTCCAAGGTCTCAGGAGTATCGCATCGCCTTTGCCATCTTCCTTGTTATAGCTTTTGGGAACCTTATCGCAACTACTGGTAGTGTTGGGCATGAGAGTGTCGCATTTTGTGCATTGAGAGTCGCATTGTGCAGGACACTGATTTTTACATCCTGGAGTACTTTCTACAAACTCTTGAACTATCTTTAAAGTAACCTTTTTAATTGTATGTTGGTTTTTCTGTAGTATTTGGTCTTGTGAAGTTTTTAGTAAAGATACCTTATTTTTCTAAACCTGGTGTGGAGTAAATCTGTGGTGTTTTCACTGTGTTACTGTGAGTGTTGGTACAAATACTTTACACATTGCCTTTGACAGCCTAGACTGCTCAGGCCAAGCTACCTAGAGGGTGAGCAGGGGTTATCTTAACAGTGTATCCCCCTTTCCCTGACTAGAAGCAAGGGTCCCTACTTGGACAGTGGTACCTACCCTGCCAACTAGAGACCCCCAGATCTAACATTGGTGGTCAGCGGTGAGGATTGAACTTGTATTTGTACTTGACCCACAGTAATCGGTGTACATCACTAGGAGAGCAGACCATTGTACAACCACATACTGTATTTTTGGTTCTATTTTTGAGTAACTCTTCAAGAGCATCATGTCTCAGGTGGCAACAAGTGAGAAGGCAGAATTGGAATTTTCCATTGAGGATCTGTATTCGTACAAAGTTGAGGAGCTCAAGCAATTCTGCAAAGACCTTGGTTGCCCTGTGAAAAGCGGATCTAGAAAGGATGTGCTACAAAGAGTCTTGAAGGCCTGGTGGGAGGCCCAAGAGGAAGATGATGCAGGTGAAGAGAATGGTTTTGTTCCCCAAGATCTGCTTGTGGTCGGACCAGTCTCAAGGGCTGGCAGCTCCCATTCCAGTGGGAGTCTCACTCCAGAGGAGTTGGAGGAAAACCAAAGGGTTAGAGATCATGAGTTAGAAGTCATGAGGCGTGAGTTGAAGCTGATGGAAATAGAAACCCAGAACAAAGTAGAAGAGAGCAAGAAGATGTATGCCTTGGAAGAATTTAAATTGACCTTGGCACATGAACTAAGATTGAGGGAGCTTGATTTGGAGCTCGAGAGGCTTGAGGCCATGAGTGTCTCAGCTGAAGAAGAAAAATGGGTAGCTCAAGAGGTGAGCTTGGCTGAGTTGGAGGTGGAGTCCAGCTCAGATGGTGGCAGCAAGATTGTACTTTCTAGTGCTGAGAGAAAGGTACAAACACCCAGAGATGTGGCACCTGACTTGAAGGAGGGGGTTGACATACACCAGGGGGTTCAGGTTTATGATGTAGTTCCTGTGGGGTGCAGTGTCCCTGAAGTAGATTGGGGAACTGGCACAGGGGACCATATTCCTAGTGGTGGGAGGGACACTCTACTGACCCTAGATGAGAGGTACAGGGAGAGAGGTTCCCCCATGGTAGACACCTTGGTGTGTGAGTGTGAAGACCGCCCAGAAGAGTGTGAGTTGTGTGACAGAGACAGTCAGATACTGTCTTGCCAATCTCAGGAGAGTGGTGTGGGGTACTTGTGTGAGGCACTGGAGGGTGAGGCAAAAGGTAGCTTGGTTAACAACTGTGGGGAGCTGTATGATTCATTTGTTGGAGAGCATATTTTAAGTCCCTGTTTTCCAGAGCTATGCCAACCCCCGGTGGAGTGTGAGTTCTCAGGTTCCAGAGACCTTGCGTTGGAGGCAGACCTTTGGTTGGATGCCAGAGGGTCTGAAGAGGCATTGGGGAGTGATCCCAAAAGGAGTGGCAAAGATATCTTCCAGACCTATGAGGTGGAAGAGGTTCAGTGTAGCCCAGTTAGGTCCCAGTGTAGTGGGAGGGGTGTAGGGGCTCACGTCCTGTCTCAGTGGAGAAGGGGTGAGTGTGGGACTGTGGGTCCCCAGGTGCCCGAAACCCAGTCTCAGGGCCTGGAGGGTTCCTTAAGGGGACACCAGGTTGGGGCCTAGACAGTGCTAGTAGGCCATTTGAGGAGGATCTCCTAGTGTCAGGAGAACCTGGAGCCTCTGTAAACAGAGCTCCAGTGGTTCTGGTGTCTGGCGGTACCGCTCCAGTTGGGAGGGTGCAGAAGTCCAGACTGAGGGGTGAGAGGGGGATGTGTTCCCCAGTGGGAGAACCAGTGGGTCAGGGACCGGCCAGAAGGGCTGAGTCCCCTAGGAGTGACCATGGTGACACCACTTCTGTCCTGGGGGATCTTTGCGCACTGTCAGGTGGACAGGGGTCGGGAGATCTGCGCCAGGCAGACTGTCACGAGACACATGAGTCATGTGTCACCCTCGGGGAGATACTGTGTGAGTCCCCAGAAGTCCTGGCATGCCAGGCAGGTGTCCAACCGCAGGGTTTAGTCCCTGGGTTGGGAGGCCAGGTTCAGGATCTGCCTGACCTGGAGGGAAGGACATCTGTAAGCTGTGTCCTGACCGGTTTGGCTTCCAGGGGTACCACTCCAGTGGGGATGGTGCAGCACTCTGGAAGGGGGTGCAGAGGGAGAGAGTCCTCGCCTCTGACCCCGGTGCAACCTGAGGGTTTAGACCCTAGGTTGGGAGACCAGTTGCTGGAGAGAGGTCCTGAACTGGTGGGTGAGTTGTGTTCTGAGGGGGACTCTCCGGGGAGGAGAGGGCAGGACCCCAGAAGGAGAGGTAGGGGGAGGAGAGCCTCGCCCGTGACCTCTGGTCAGCCTGAGGGTACAGACCCTGGGCTGGCGGGCCAGTGTTAGGATGGCCTAACTGACTTGGCAGGAGGGAGAGTGGGGGAAAGGTGCCAGGCACCTGGGGCTACTGCCCGCCACAGAGGTTAGAGAGGCCTGATAGGCATGAGGCCTGGCTCTCATCACTGACAGTTGTCAGTGGCCCCTGTGGCTGGTTGTCCTGGTGGACAGGGTTGCCCCTGGAAGGGGGGCAGGAGTCACACACTGGGGGTGGACTGGGCCACACCGTTGTGTTGGCCAGGTGGGTGCTGTCTACCAGTGTGGACACATCTGTGAGTGAAGTCCTGGTGCGCGGGGCAAGTGTTCAACCGCAGGGGTTGGTCCCTGGGGTGGGAAGCCAGGTGCAGGTGTTTCCTGACCTGGAGGGAGGGACATCTGTAAGCAGTGTCTCTACCAGTTTGTCTTTGAGGTGTACCACTCCGAGTGGAAGGGTGCAGAATTCTGGAAGGGGGTGCAGAGGGAGGGAGCCCTCGCCTCTGACCTCGGTTCACCTGGAGGGTGTAGACCCTAGGTTGGAGGGCCAGGTCCGGGGTGTCCCCCCTGACCTGGAATCCCAGTTGCAGGATAGAACCCCTGAACTGGTGGGCGAATGGTGCAGGACACCTGCCACAGGTGCCCTGACTATTCTAGAAGGGGGTACTGCTCCAGGTGGGAGGGTACAGAGCCCCAAGGAAGAGGAGGACCGGGTATGGAACAGCCCACCCCAGCCTCCTGTCCAGCCACCGGATACAGGCCCGGGGTTGGTGGGTCAGTGCCAGGTTGTCAGACCCGACCTGACAGGAAATGGAGTGGACAAAGGGTGCCAAGCACCTGGGGCTACTGCCCCCCACCCTCTGACGCCACAGGGGTTTGAGGGCCCTGAGAGGCATAAGGCCTGGGTCTCATCCCTGACCACTGTCACTGGTCACTGCGGCTTGCTGTCTGTCGGTTGGGACACACCTGTGAGCAAGTTATGGCTAGGTGCTGCACAGGTGGTGTCCACAGGTGAGGAGAAGGGTTCCACATGGGTTGGCGTGGTGGACCCTGAGAGTATGGATGGAGAGATCCAACCGGGTTCAGGAAGGCGTAGAACAGGAATAGTGCCCTGCTGTTTGGGCCAGTTTCCGTGTTCTATCGCCCTAAGCAGGGAATCCCATCGAGATATCGCTTGGTCTACCCTGGCTTTAGGCTGGAAGGGGGTTGTGTTGGAAATGGCCCTTTTTTCACGGTTATCCCCAAACTTTTTGCTTCTTCCTCCTTTATTTTTTCTGACCTGTGGTTGTTGGCAATAGGAATCTGGGCACTTTACCACTGCTGATCAGTGCTAAAGTGCATATGCTCTCTGTATAAATTGTTATATTGATTGGTTATCCATGATTGGTATATTTGTTTCACTTGTCAGCCCCTAGTAAAGTGCAATGAATGTGCCAGGGCTGGTGATTCAAATGCTACTAGTGGGCCTGCGGCACTGATTGTGCCACCCACAGGAGTAGCGCTAAAATGATGTCTTAGGCCTGCTTGCAGTGCCTATGTGCAGTCCAGGACTGCCCTGTCGACCTGGCCAGTGCAACCACTGACCAGGCCTTATCCTTCCCTTTCTGTACATGTCAGGCATCCCTATGGTGGCCCTAGGTACCCCCCTGGGCTGGGTGCAGTGTATCTGAAAGGTAGGGCATGTACTGAGGTGTGTAACATGCCCTGGTAGTGAATTACAGCCATTTTCGTTTTTCACTGCTGAGAGGCTATCTTGCCCATAGGACAGAATGGGGGAGGCTGTTTACATGCCTATCTTCCCCTAAAGGCAAGATAGAAAATCCAAGTTTGGTATCTTTGTGTTCAGAATTTAATTATACATCTTTTTAGCAAGATGGTTTTTAAATTCACTGTGTGAGAATAGCACTTTTTAGAAAGTAGCTATTCTCCTGTTTAACCTTCCTGTGTGCAGATTGGCTGACTGGTGTCATGTGATGGGCTAGGTGGCTCCAGGAGTCTGGATGAGTCCGCAGCAGGGTAAATAGGGAGATCTGCTCTAGATGGGTGGGAGAAGTAGCCCCTGGGTTTGAATAGGGCTGCCTCTGCCAGCACAATGCCGGCTCCACCCCCTGCTGGCCAGGCTGAGGACTCTGCGTCTGCCAGCACAAAGAAGGCTCCACCTCCTGCTGAGCGTCTAACGACCCTGCCCCTCACTCTGAAAGGAACCAGGTGCTCCAGGGCAGAGCACACCCAGGAATCGGTTTGAGCAGGGGAATGCCCCCACTGAAACAAAGAGAGACAAAGACTTGGAGGGGTATAAGAAGAAGACCCCAGACACCTAAACTTTAGATCACTGTGGAACTAAGAAGGAACCTCTGCCAAGGAGAAAGCTGAAAAGAACTGAAGAGGAGAAGACTGCCTGCTTGCTGTTTTGCTTTGCTGCCAAGGAGAGGGGAAGGACTTTGCTGTGTCCCCTTCTTTTGATTCTGATCTCCAAGGGCCTGAGGAGAGCTGGCTCCCTGTTAAGAAGTCCCAGGAACAAAAGGACTCCACCACCAGCTCCCCCGGAACTCTGCTGAAGGAGTTCTGACCTGCCTTGGAGTGCTTGCCTAGTCTTGGGGCCTCAGGAGGTCGTTTTGCTGTGTTTGGGAGCTGGGAAGTAGAAGCGTGAACAAGCGTAACTGGTACCCATCGCATCATCCGTTTGAGGGTCGCATCATCCGATTGCGAGTCGCAGAACCGAGAGTGCGAGGAGAATTTCATCGCGGCGTCATCGCAGCACCCGGAGTCCCCGCATCGCCGAGTGCTTCGAGCATCGTCCCGGTGCTTGAAGATTCCTGACTGCGAGGGTCGTCGCAGAACCAGTTGAGAGCCGCACCACTGCGTGAAAGTATCCAGTCGCTGCGTGTGTCGACGCAGAGTCCCGTCCCGTGACGCATCGAGGGTTGCGGCGCCCGAAGTCAACGCTGCGCCGCGCACCGCAACGCATCGAGGGTTGTGGCGCCAGAAGTCAACGCCGCGCATCGCGCCGCACCGAAGATCGCGGTACAAAAGGGGGTGGTGATGGACGGAGCATCAGAACCAATCAAACACTCACACCCAGTCAACAGATCTGGGTTTGATCCATCACCGTTCTTTATCCCACTCTGCCACCCCAGTTCAGACATGGCCATATGCAAATCAGTCTGACCCTGTGCCTCATGGGAACAGTCCAGCCCGAACTGCCAAGCCATGCCTTCCCTGGACCGAAAACAAGCTTCCTAGGACCTGTTTCTGGCATTTCAGCCGTCTTCAGCCAGGCTTGCTTGAATCCAGTGGCAAAGTGAGCAAGGGACTCACGTCTGAGCATACCCTGCCAACTTATGGCGAACAAAGCGGTACAAAAGGGGGTGGTGATGGACGGAGCATCAGAACCAATCAAACACTCACACCCAGTCAACAGATCTGGGTTTGATCCATCACCGTTCTTTAGCCCACTCTGCCACCCCAGTTCAGACATGGCCATATGCAAATCAGTCTGACCCTGTGCCTCATGGGAACAGTCCAGCCCGAACTGCCAAGCCATGCCTTCCCTGGACCGAAAACAAGCTTCCTAGGACCGGTTTCTGGCATTTCAGCCGTCTTCAGCCAGGCTTGCTTGAATCCAGTGGCAAAGTGAGCAAGGGACTCACGTCTGAGCATACCCTGCCAACTTATGGCGAACAAAGCTGTACAAAAGGGGGTGGTGATGGACGGAGCATCAGAACCAATCAAACACTCACACCCAGTCAACAGATCTGGGTTTGATCCATCACCGTTCTTTAGCCCACTCTGCCACCCCAGTTCAGACATGGCCATATGCAAATCAGTCTGACCCTGTGCCTCATGGGAACAGTCCAGCCCGAACTGCCAAGCCATGCCTTACCTGGACCGAAAACAAGCTTCCTAGGACCTGTTTCTGGCATTTCAGCCGTTTTCAGACAGGCTTGTTTGAATCCAGTGGCAAAGTGAGCAAGGGACTCAGTCCAGGGAAGACATGGCTTGGCAGTTCGGGCTGGACTGTTCCCATGAGGCACAGGGTCAGACTGATTTGCATATGACCATGTCTGAACTGGGGTGGCAGAGTGGGCTAAAGAACGGTGATGGATTAAACCCAGATCAGTTGACTGGGGGTGAGTGCTTGCAATGTTCAACACTCCGTCCATCATTTCCTTTGGTTTTTGCTTTGTTCGCCATAAGTTGGCGGGGTATGCTCAGACGTGAGTCCCTTGCTCACTTTGCCACTGCATTCAAGCAAGCCTGGCTGAAGACGGCTGAAATGCCAGAAACCGGTCCTAGGAAGCTTGTTTCCGGTCCAGGGAAGACATGGCTTGGCAGTTCGGGCTGGACTGTTCCCATGAGGCACAGGGTCAGACTGATTTGCATATGGCTATGTCTGAACTGGGGTGGCAGAGTGGGCTAAAGAACGGTGATGGATTAAACCCAGATCAGTTGACTGGGGGTGAGTGCTTGCAATGTTCAGCACTCCGTCCATCATTTCCTTTGGTTTTTGCACCGAAGATCGTCGCATCGTACCTGTGCGTGAAGCTTCCCCCTAAGAAACCTACGCAACGAAAGCCAAAGTCATCGCATCCTCCCCCTACAGATCGGAGCTGGCGCATCCACCTCTGCTGCGTGAAGCAGGGCTGCTGCAAAGCCTCCCCAAGGTCTCAGGAGTATCGCATCGCCTTTGCCATCTTCCTTGTTATAGCTTTTGGGTACCTTATCGCAACTACAGGTACTGTTGGGCACGAGAGTGTCGCATTTTGTGCATTGAGAGTCGCATTGTGAAGGACACTGATTTTTACATCCTGGAGTACTTTCTACAAACTCTTGAACTATCTTTAAAGTAACTTTTTTAATTGTATGTTAGTTTTTCTGTAGTATTTGGTCTTGTGAAGTTTTTAGTAAAGATTCCTTATTTTTCTAAACCTGGTGTGGAGTAAATCTGTGGTGTTTTCACTGTGTTACTGTGAGTGTTGGTACAAATACTTTACACATTGCCTTTGATAGCCTAGACTGCTCAGGCCAAGCTACCTAGAGGTTGAGCAGGGGTTATCTTAACAGTGTATCCCCCTTTCCCTGACTAGAAGCAAGGGTCCCTACTTGGACAGTGGTACCTACCCTGCCAACTAGAGACCCCCTGATCTAACAGTACCTTAGGTACCAAGGGCATAGGTACTTCACAGGCCTACCAGGGGCTGAAGCATATATTATTCCACCCCTGGGAAGCAGATTAAATCTGACACCACAGGCCTGCTACTGCAGCCTGGGTGAGGTAGTGTTAGCACTCCTCACTGAGATATAGGTACACTATATCTCTACCTGCACACACATATAAACCTATCAGTCACCCCTAAGGCAGGCCCTATCAATCCTGAGGGCAGGGTGCTTGGTTTCCATGTGAGGGGGTGCCTCTGCCTGAGCAGGGCCCCTCTGCAGCTCCCAGAGTCCATTCTCTGTGGCTGTTTGTGGATGTGGTTAAACTATATACTCTTAAATTCATTATAACCTAGCGGTAAATGCTAACTTTGGGATAGCTGCATCAAAACATGTCGTGTTTGGTGTCAAACGCTTTGGAATCATACCCCCACACCAGTAACTGGTATGGGAGTATGATCTCACCCTTCTAGAGGGATAGACATGTACCCACTGTGGAAACACAGTAGAATCCTGAAGAGCCCTGACATCACAAAATGGATGCCACCAGCACAGACACTGGGCTGCCCTCCTGCTGCTGCCGAAACTCGCAGTGGAGGAGGCCCAACAATAGGCATCCTGTCACAGGGAGGTGTAACCACCTTCCAGACAGGATTTAGTGTATTGGGGCTGGGTGGGTGCACTCCTAGAGTGCTTTGAAGTCGTGCACTGGGGGAGCAGTAGGCTCCTCTGTACATATGCCAGCTCAAACCGGTTCAGGGGCTACCTGCCCCTGCTCTGGCGCGAAACTGGACAAAGGGAAGGGGGTGTAGCCAACCACTCCCCTGACCCTCCCATAGGAGTGGTCATAGAGCTAGTCCCTCCCTTCCTTGTAGTATAAGTTAGGGAACCCTTGCCATTGCAAACTAGATATCCCTGGACGATGCTCTGAAGAAGAATCCTGGACCTTCGATGTTCCACTACCTCTGGAAGACTGACGTATCTCCCTTGGAATCAAGGAGTGACTCCCCTGCTTGGCAGGCAACAAAACTTTGAATCAACGGTTGCAAACTTTCCCGCCAGAGTCCGAAGTCCCCGCAGCCCCGGAAGTGGATTTCCTGACTTCTCCAAGGCCATCGTGAGTGCCCAGCGACGCTGAGGCAAGTGGACCCTACGAGTGACGAGGAACAGCAATACCCGGGTACCATGCACTATTGTCGAGTGCAACCCCTTCACGACGTTCTACGAACTTGTGCATTGGACCACGTGTGGTCCGAGCCTCCAGCAGGATTTCATCCGAAGATCAGAGGCCTACCTCGTCCCGAGTGACTTTGGGCTCCTGGTTAGTGAATCCTCCCGAGGCAATCCCTTGCCGGTTGGCTTGTGGGTCCCCAGAAGACTTTTCTACAGAACCAAAGGGCTCCCCTGGTTGCTCCATGACTGCCCTGACTTACCCTCGCTGGGTGAGTCCCTCAGACCTTGCTGGTCTGCACCACTGGCTTTTTATACTTTCCACAAGACTTTCTGGTCCAAAGCCTTGTTGGCTCCAATCCGGTTGCCGACACCGCAGTAAGCTGCATACTTCGTGGGACATGCCGAATCCAGCTCCTGGTCGTCGTCGACACCTCCTGGACCTCGTGGCTGAAGAGTCAAGACACCCGTGATCACCTGAAATCACCCGACGACTGTGGGCATCCAGCTTCCTTGTCCCGGGTCACTGCCAAGTGACTTTGAACACTGTCCCTTCTGCTTTCAGGTCTTCTTTCTTCTGAATCCAGCCTTGGATTCCACCGGACACTTCTCCTGTCTTCACAAGCAGCAAGTCTTTTTTGGCTCCCATTGAAAACGACGCCGCGACCCGACACCAAAAGACACCTATGCACTCGGCTTTCCTGGGTGAGGTAACTCCAGCACTACGGTGCTCCTGTGGGTGTTGGCTCTAGAACTACTTACCCTGTAAGTGACTTGCTTGTAGACTCTCCCAAAGTATCCTAAAACTTTAAAATTCCAACCGCGACTTGCTCCTTTGAAGTCTATTGGGATCCGCGGCTATGTTCTCACACTGCATGTGTCTCCCGACTTACCTGCCTTGGGTAGATTAGTGAGGCCCCAGCGCTTCTACAGGCCCTAGGCCTTGTCCCCTCGCAAGTCGATCTTCCTAAGTCTCTTTTTTAGTATATGTTGATTTTTGCATATGTTCCTGACTTCAAATCTCATAAAGAGATTAGTAGAGTGTGTTAGAAATAAATACATATATATTTTATATATATACCTGTGTGGTGTCCTTTCATTTAGTAATTCAAGAGATTATAAGGTAAAACAAGCTGCTTTACATTCCTCTAAAGACTTAGCCTGAAGGCTGCTCTCCACAGCTACCACTAGGATAGCTTTCTTAAAAAGGTTGTCTTAAACCTATCTACCATAAGAGTCAAATTGTACTAGTGCAAGGTGGCCACTTTAACTAGTGAATAGCATATACCAGGCCAACTTCTCCCACATGTTATTTGCCCTGCCATGAATCTGCATTATTTTAAACATAACCTAGTTGTTATTAGTACCCCACATTGAGCAGTTCTCATATGCAATTCATGATTGAGCTTCATCCATGCAGTAAGCCAGCACGCTGGTGCTTTGTCCCGTGTCTACGTCACACCAAAGAAAAACAGAAATAGTGTCTCGTAATAACATACATTATAACAACCAGCTTTCCATTCTCTTCTAAGACCCACAGCATATACAGTATCAGAACCACTAAAATATATTAGTGGCAAATCTTGAATAGGCAATGTGCTTGATAAAGTGTGTAACTTGTAGCTAATTTCTTCAGTACCCCTTCTGGTAGAATGACTACAGTCTCTGTAAAAGTGGTTCTTAAATGTCTTTTAGTAATTACAGGAAGAGGTGTGATGTACACATTGAAATATTGAAAAGTGTTGCGCACAAAGAAGTGTGTTTTCCTTGTGTAATGCTTTTGTATTGGTAACCGGCTCAGAGTTGTGCTGCATTTGACAGCCCCTGATTTAGTTTGACAGCAGAGTTAGGTTTCACAAGTGTTTTGTTGCCATCAACACTAGTTAGAAAGGCACAACACAGTGATGCAATACCTATATAAGGGGAGTGCTGCTGTTGCACTGTACCGCCTCTTCATATACACCTTTCCAGCAATTTCAACATCTGTTTGCACTATGAAAACCTGAACATAGTGGTTCTTACTTTAGGCAGCAGAGGTGTGTTTCAGGTTACACATACATTTGATATACAGCATTCCCATAGCCAAGCTGTTTCTCAGTGTACCCAGAGATTCTTCTCCAAACACCTGAGCTATCTATCCCTCATGGAACAATGCTTCTTCACCAAAAGACAAGATCCAAAAAACACTATAACAGCTTGATTTATTCCAAAAATACCAACAGCCCTGTATTTAACACCTGTAGGCAACCACTATACCCAAAGAAAATGTATGCATTCCACGTATCACCACAAAGGACCATAGAACGGAAAGATTGCTCATCACCGCCACAAATGACATACGTTTCATCATGGACAGAGGAGACATGGTGGAACTCATTCTCCTGGACCTCTCTGCAGTATTTGACTCAGTTTGCCATCCCATCCTTATCTGATGCCTGCAGGAGATTGGCATCCAAGGACCCACTCTCCACCAATTTGTCTCCTTCCTGACAGGCAGAACATAAGCTGTCTGCCTGTCCCCATACACATCAGAAACTCACAAACTTTTCTTTGGAGTGCCACAACGCTTGTACCTTAGCCCTACCCTCTTCAATGCATACCTGCTCCCTCTGACCAGGGTCATCCAGGACCACAGCATCAACCTCCTCTCCTACGCCGATGACACCCAACTCAAAATCTCCCTGTCGAACAAGACCCACAGTGCATGGAAAATGTTTGCAGCCTGCTTGACCGACTGGATGAATTCATCTATCTAAAGTCAAACACCAACAAGACAGAAGTAGTGATTTTCAGCAAGAATACCCCACCATGGGACTCCATCTGGTGGCCTGCCAACCTTAGACCCACGCCAAGGGCGTCAGGATCATCATTGACATCTAACTGGACATGACTGCGCAGGTCACATCATCACTACATCCTACTTGCATGCCCTCAACATACTGAGGAAAATCTTGAAATGGCTCCCAAGCAACAACCTCATGCATGCCATAATCTCCATCAAACTGGACAACAAGAGCACCCACAATGCAGGAATCAGCAAGCAACTCACTAGAAGACTTCAAAATGTCCAGAACTTGTCAGCTAGACTTACCCTAAACCTCCCACGCAGTACCCACATTACACCACACTTTATGGAGCTCCACTGTCTCCTGATACCCAAAGTCATAACTCACTCTTTCTAGGCACTACACAACATCCGCTCCACTTACATAAACAGATGCATCTCCTTCCACAAACCCTCCAGACACCTCTGCTCAGCTGGACTCCTACGTCCACACATCACACACATACACAGAAACTGATCTGGAGGCTGCTGAGTGCCACAAGAAGATGAAGATCTGGCTCCTCTAATAGTCCTGCCTGCCCAAGGTGGGGCTAGACTCTTACCCTGTTGATAATATGCTCTACAAATCCACATAATATAACACAACTAAGGAGAAAGGGGAACACAGATGTATATTAACCTTTACTGCAGATATACTCCAGTGTTAGGGGGAAATATAGTATAGTGTTATCATATTAAAAAATCACAAAATGTACACTTTTGCACAGTCTTCAAGGCAATAAATCAGGGATAGGGGCATCTGTTACTTTCCAATCAACTCCTCAGAGTTAGCCAAATAAAGACATGTATGGTTTGGTAACATTTCCTCAGAGTCCAGGGACTCCAGTATTCTCCTTCCAACCTATACTAGCGCATAGCCCAGAGAAATAGTGAGCAAGATATATGAACTGCAAGACTGGACTTAGTCTCAACTTTCTTCTAAAATGTTTCACCTGTACTGCATACAGCTTGTGCCGATGGGCACTATAAAACCAGTGAAAAAAGATAAGTGCCAATTATTGCCACAATTAGAACATGTAAGAAAATAAACCACATCCACTGACTTGTTCTCATGAGAGACCTAAAACATACATGCCACCTTTTTCAAAATCAACATTTCATAGAGCTTGAATATGTAAATTACATCAACTGATACACTAAATTCCACCAACCACACTTTTTGTGAAGTAATATGTTCACACAAAGTTGCAATGCAGAGTCTGATTTAATAGAGGTCTAGATTAAGACCCCTACCTCCATTTTCACCTACCCCAATGCGCACTCACAGTACGGTCCATTTATATCACACACAAATTAACAGTCGGTTCCTCTCCAATACACAATGTTCAATTCAATAGTATTCTTTGCCCTTTCTTCATACAAATAAATGCAGTGCTCTGTGATGATGTGCATAACGCCCACGTGCTCCCTCCTAGATAAGTATTGAATCAAAGGATTCCAAATCTCCAAAATTACCTAAGTATCTATGCCAAGGTGTGTGTAATTTTCTCTAGAACAAGCTTCTGTCATAGTTTGTGAAAGTAGTACATAATGTTCTCATATGTATTTGTGTTAAAAAATTAACCAAAGTCAGGATGCAAGAGGTTACATTTGTGCTGTAAGGAAATGTCACAGTGAAGAAGACACTTGACCATAAGAAAGTTGTTTCCAAGTGTAAAGCATTTGTAATATGAAATCTGTTCCTGGTCTCATGAGTTTTTAATTTTAAAAAGAAAAACTTCTATCTATTAAGGTTTGGCATGGCACGTTTTGTGCTGGTCCATCAACTGAGAAGAAAGCAAATGAGGAGGGGGTCCAAAACATTAAAAATAGTGATGTTTCTCAGTTTAATTCCTACAGGAAGCTCTTGATAGATAAAAAAAAAAGCTGAAAGGAATTACACTCAACTTGGCATCAAAGTAGATTACTCAAGGAATTACCTTTGCTTAGTTTGGTGTGAATCTGTCTAGTTGTTTTTGAGAAATCTGAATTAGAGAAGTGGTTTTGTAGTCCTCAAGTTGAGCCAGCATGTCAATCAAGCTGTTAGAATTTGGAGTCTCTAGTTGGCAGAGATCTGCACCTTGTCCAAGTAGGGACCCTTCCTTCTAGTCAGGATAAGGATATTACACTTCTAAAATAACCCCTGCTCACCCCTTTGGTGGCTTCACACGAGCAATCTGGCTTATCTCAGAGGCAACGTGCAAAACATTTGCACAAAATTGTAATTGTAAAAAATATTTATTAAGCGCGGTTGCTGCCCGTAGGCGTCCAAGCGCTGAGTTGAAACAGAGAAGTGACGGGAAGAGGAGCTAAGGTATACAGGATTTGACGAACAGCAGTGTCTTTAAGTTTTTACGGAATAAGAAGAGGTCTGGGTTGGAGTGGAGTGAGAGGGGGAGAGCATTCCAGAGCCTGGCGGTATTCAGAGAGAACAACCTGCCCCCAGACCTGGCTCGCTTCACTCTGGGAACAACGGCGAGGAACGCCTCCGTTGACCGAAGGTTCCTGTTAGGGTGGTAGGGGATGACAAGGTCGTTGTTAATGGCTGGGCCCGTTTTCCAGAAGGCGCGGTGCGCCAAGCACAGCGCCTTAAAGGCCACTCGCTGCCTCACTGGCAACCAGTGGAGACTTTTTAGAGCAGGTCTGGCCGACTGGGTGCGCGGGATTTTCAGCAGAGAACGTGCTGCACAGTTTTGCACAACCTGCAGTTTTCGGAGGGTCATCTCAGGAGCCCCCACATATAGGGCATTGTTCGAGTCCAGGCGAGACTGGATGAGACCTTGTACCGCCACCTTTTTGGCCTCTAGGGGAAGTAGAGGGAGAACCTTCCTTAGGATTCTAAGTAGGCCAAAACATGTGGCGGACAGTTTTATGGCCTGGGTGGAGAAGGAGAGTTTGTTGTCCAGCCACACTCCCAGGCTCTTAACACTTTCCTTAGGGGGGGGGGCCCAGTGCACTGGGCCACAAGGAGGTGAAAGGCACAGGAGAGGTTGGGCCTAGGAGCATGAGCTCCGTCTTTTCTCCGTTTAGTTTTAGGGCGGAGTTGGTCATCCATCCCTTGACGTCCTCTAGGCATTTTAGCAGATCGACTGGGGAATGCCTGTTATTCTCAGTGGCCAGCGAGACCACAAGCTGGGTGTCGTCGGCGTATGACACCATTTTAATGCCATACGGTTCGACAACACCCGCCAGCGGCCCCATGTACACGTTGAATAAAACCGGGCTCAGGGAGGAGCCCTGTGGTACTCCGCAGCTCAAGGGTTTGTTAGAGGACATTGTCTCACCGTCGAAGATCTGAAACGACCTCCCAGACAGAAAGGAGTCAAACCACCTTAAAGCATCACCTGAAACTCCGATGTTATGGAGACGGTCCAGCAAGGTGGTATAGCTGACCGTATCGAAGGCGGCACTTAGATCAAGGAGGATCACTGCCACTGATCCTCCCTGGTCCAATATCCTTCTAGTTTCTTCGGTGACCGCTAACAAGGCGGTTTCCGTACCATGCTTTGGTCTGAAGCCTGTCTGGGATGTGTGTAATAGAGAATGGTCCTCCAGGAACTGGACCAGCTGTGCATTTATATATTTCTCTAGCACCTTGCTGGCCCAGGGGAGAAGTGAGATGGGGCGGTAGCTGGAGTGGTCATCTGGGTCTAGGCTGGGTTTCTTCAACAACGCCCGTACCATGGCCTGTTTCCAAGCTGTGGGGACAGAGCAAGCGGATATGGACGTGTTTAGAAGATCCAGGATTACAGGCAGGGTGGCTTTGCTAGCCTGCATCAGGACTTCTGGAGGGGCAGGATCACAGGGAGAGCCCGACTTGACTTGTCGTGCCACTTTGCTTAAAGTGTCGAGGTCCAGAGGAGGGAAGTGCTCGAGAGAAGGCTGGTCAGGGTGAAAAGGTGGTCTAGGGGGGGGTGGATTAATCACATCCGGGGTTGTGGCTGCAGTTGGAAAGGAGGAATAAATTTTTAAAACTTTATTGTAAAAGAAATCTGCAAGCTCGTTGCATTGGTCCTGGGTTTTGTTAGGAGGGGGTGCCGTATTGGCACTGGAACATTGCTTCATAATTTGAAAAATTTCTTTGGGCTTTGATTTCGCTTCTAGTATTTTCTCAGCGTAGTGGGTTGCCTGGGCCGCTCTGATCCCTTCTCTGTAGGCTTTGATCGCCTCTTTGTAGGAGGCCTTTTTATCTGGGAGGAAGTCTAAACGCCAAGCTCTCTCTCGTTGCCTGCAGCGGCGTTTTAGCTGTCTTAGAGAGTCGGAGAACCAGGGGGCAGATTTCTGTAGTCTCTTCAAGGAGGATCTACGAAGCGGGAGGATCGAGTCTAGCGAGTGGGTGATCCAACTTTCATAGTTGACGTTTGCCACATTGGGGTCTAGGCAGGGTGACGGGCGAGTGGAGTCCAGGTTGTGCAGCCAGGCCTCCAAAGGGAGTTTTGACCAGTTCCTCCTGGTGGTGACTTGAGAAGGTAATTGGGGGGTTTTAAGTGTGACCCAGGTAAACGGGACCAAAAAATGGTCTGACCATGGAAGAGGGATGGGTTGATCAACAGTTAGATCCAGGCAGTTACTAAATATAGGGTCAAGTAAATTGCCTTTTTCATGGGTCGGGGCTGCGACCAGTTGGGACAGTTGGAGAGCTTCCAGATCATCTAGTAATTCCTGAGCGATGTGGTCTGAGGGGGAGTTAAAATGGAGATTAAGGTCCCCTAGGATCGTGTGGTTGGCGGAAGAGAGGATTCTTTCCGCTATAATTTCTGGGAGAGACCTATGGAACACTTTTACAGGCTCAGGGGGGCGGTAGATCAGGGTGCCGGAGAAAGAGCTGTTTGCGTTGAACTCTATGCAGAATGCTACACTCTCGCACTCAGAGATAGTTTCTGCTGTAGTACGGCATCGGTAGTGGTTCTTCAATATGATCGCCAGACCTCCGCCTCTCCCTACCTGTCTATCCAATCTAAGAATATGGTAGCCTACGGGTAAGGCTAGAACCACATCTGGCTCAGAGTGAACAGTGAGCCAAGTTTCAGTCAGGAAAACCGCGTCTGGCTTTTGCTCCTCAAGCAGCATGGCAATCTGTGTGCTATGTTTTGGTAAGGAGCGGCAATTTAGCGCATACATACGGTACATTTGTTCCCCGGCCGACGGGGATTTGCGGAAGGAGTGTTTGCACCCCGAACATCGTGCGGGTAGCTCTGTGGGAGCATAGATATGGGAGCACTGGGAAGTGGCAGTCCTACCTATGCTGTATAAGGCCGCCGAGCTGTAAGTCCTGCTCTGGATAGGGTGGGAGCCAGGGTTTGTTGCCCCGGGTCCCGGCTGGTCGCGGACGGGCGCAGACGGGCTTGACTTGTGCGCGACTTCGGCGCGCAGTCGGCGCTCCCGCTGCGCTCGTCCACTGCGCTTGCGTGGGAAGCACATTTGAAGTGAGGGGGTGTGAGTGTGGCCTGTAAGGTGGGCGTGGCCTCGCAAGAGCAGCGATGGCCTCCCTGGCAGAATAATGTCCCAAACAGCGCTAAATCCGCTGATTTGCAAGATCCTGCTGGGCGCTTCAGGCCAGAAGATAGCGCAGGTAAGAGTGCAAGTGAATTAAAAGCACAAACAAAGATTCAACAGTTTTTAAAATTCCACAAGTTTTCTCCTCCGGCTTCCGCCTCAGAGGTTAAGGTTCAACTAACGCGCTAGTGCTCCGCGCTGTAGTTATAGGCAGGGGTGTGGGCGTGGCCTGTAAGGTGGGCGTGGCCTCGCAAGAGCAGCGATGGCGTCCCTGGCAGAATAATGTCCCAAACAGCGCTAAATCCGCTGATTTGCAAGATCCTGCTGGGCGCTTCAGGCCAGAAGATAGCGCAGGTAAGAGTGCAAGTGAATTAAAAGCACAAACAAAGATTCAACAGTTTTTAAAATTCCACAAGTTTTCTCCTCCGGCTTCCGCCTCAGAGGTTAAGGTTCAACTAACGCGCTAGTGCTCCGCGCTGTAGTTATAGGCGGGGTGTGTGGGCGTGGCCTGTAAGGTGGGCGTGGCCTCGCAAGAGCAGCGATGGCGTCCCTGGCAGAATAATGTCCCAAACAGCGCTAAATCCGCTGATTTGCAAGATCCTGCTGGGCGCTTCAGGCCAGAAGATAGCGCAGGTAAGAGTGCAAGTGAATTAAAAGCACAAACAAAAATTCAACAGTTTTTAAAATTCCACAAGTTTTCTCCTCCGGCTTCCGCCTCAGAGGTTAAGGTTCAACAAAAACACACAGTGATGCTACATAAGGACACCACACCCATTTTAGAAACATAGCCAATATTTATCTGTGTAGAACAAGACCAAAATGATAAAAATCCAACCTATAGTAATCAAAATATAAAGATTGCAAACATAGACTTAAATTACACTTCCCTGAAGTCAATAGCTCAGTTCAAGGCTATCACGGCATCATGAACAAACAAATCCAACAGTTCAGGCCGACTGTGCCATTGCGGGCCAGCTACGGTGGAGACCCGAAAACAGTACCTTCGAAATGCAGGCCGTCGTGGACCCAGCAATGAGCTCCTAAGAGGTGGCGTCGGTCCCGGAGGTCAGTGCAGGAGTCGTCGGACCCTTGAAGTCACATGCGTTGCATATAGAACTCGTGAGATGGAATTCAGGAGCACCGGTGTCCGCAGGCATTGGGGATGCGGTGCGAAGTGGAATGGTTCAGTGTGCGGTGCCCTCAGGTTGTGGTGCAGGCAGTGGTTTGGTGACGGCATCAGTGAGACCAGGGCTTTGGTGCGAAGCGGGTTGGTGCTCGTTGCGGTGCTGGCAGGTCACGGTGCAGGCAGCGTCTTTGTCATTGCTGAGGTGCTGTCGTTGGTAGATGATCTGGAGTCAATGGTGCCGACATTGGTGTGCCAAGGCTGTGGTGTGGGATGGGGTGGTGCGTCTAGTAACTTATGAGCGTTGCTCCCAGGCCACAATGCAGGCAGTGGTGTTGATGTCGGTGTAGAGTGGCATCATTGGAGAGGCCAAGCAGCGATGTGAATAGAGGCGGTGCAAAGTGCGGTGCAAGCAGAGGCTCGGTGGCATCGTCAGTGAGACCAGGGTTGCGGTGCGAAGCGGGGAGGTACTCTCTGCAGTGCCAACAGGTCACAGAGCCAACAGCGACCTCGTTGACGGCGTCAGGTTGCTTTTTCTTCTGTTGCAGCACAAAACACTTAGTTCCCAGTGCTGGTAGCAGATGATCTTTAAGTCTATGCTGTTCCTGAGACTTCTTGAACAGGGGGCAAGCTCTAACTCAAGACCTTGGAGAAATGCAGGAAAATAAGTTGCAGAAAGTCCAGTCCTTTCACTGTCCAAGAAAGAAGCAGCAACTTCAGGCCAATCCACAAAGCACCACACAGCAAAGGGGCAGGACTGCTCCTGGCAGCTCTTCTAGCTCTTCTTCTTGGAGAGGTCCTTAGTCCAAAAGAGTTCTAAAGCTCTGGGGTCAAGTCTCCAAAATGTATACAACTTTTCCCTTTGAAGTTTTAGTCAGAAAGTCCCTCTTGCTCAGTAGAAACCCGGTCTGTCCTCCCTAGCACAGCTTCACTACAGGATGTGGAGATAGCATTGTGCAGAGCGGACCTAGCCTATTCATGTGCTAGTGAAAACTCCTCCCACCACTCTAAATGCAGAAAGATCTTTTCAGCCTAGCTATGAGTCACCCAGGACAGGCAGGACACACCTCAAACCCCCCCCCCTTTGTGGCTGTCTAGGGTGTATGCACATCTCCAGCTCCTGTCACTCCAAAACCAGACAACGACATTTCCAAACACACAATTTAAAAAGCATCTTTACTAAAAGCTGTGTTATTAAATTCTGAGTTCAGAAAGCATAAACTCAAAATCTCTAGCTGTTCCCAATTGAAAGTTACACTTGGACGCTGATGGATGTGCTGCCTCGGCGTAGAGAGGGAGTACCTTCTGTGAGGGCGAACTCTTAAAAGGCAACTTTTGTTTATGGGTATATTAGCGGCCGGCCTGGTTGCGAGGACGCCCCGCCGCTTGTTACTGCAGACCTGTGGCAACGTGAAGGACATTATACCACCTTGGACTGTAGGCCCATCGCCGAGGGTGATAAGGGCAACATTTGCAGCTTACTTAGCTCCTGTCTACCCACCGGGGAAGTTTATGAACTGTTTAATAATGGACACAGTAACACCCACATGGGTTTTGATTTTTTGAAGGTAGACACTGCAAGTACCAGAATGCTTTGGTGCACACGCCCATCTGGGCAGGACTTTCGTTTATGCTCTGCGGGGCTGAAATTCATGAAAGCAGAAGGTCTACAGTCACTGTTGCTGTTTCTTTCTTTGAGGCTCGTGATCAAGGACACCTGTTCCGAAACGCGTAGAGCAATGCATGCATGATCGGGGTTTGGATGCTGATGGATGTGCTGCCTCAGCGTAGAGAGGGAGTACCTTCTGTGAGGGCGAACTCTTAAAAGGCAACTTTTGTTTATGGGTGTATTAGCGGCTGGCCTGGTCGCGAGGACGCCCCGCCGCTTGTTAAGGCGGACCTGTGGCAACTTGAAGGACATTATGTCACCTTGGACAGAAGGCCCATCGCCGAGGGTGATAAGGGCAACATTTGGGCTTACTTAGCTCCTGTCTACCCACTGGGGAAGTTTATGAACTGTTTAATAATGGACACAGTAACACCCACATGGGATTTGATTTTTTGAAGGTAGACACTGCAAGTACCAGAGTGCTTTGGTGAACACGTCCATCTGGGCGGGACATTCGTTTATGCTCTGCGGGACGGAAATTCATTAAAGCAGAAGGTCTACAGTCACTGTTGCTGTTTCTTTCTTTGAGGCTCGTGATCAAGGACAACTGTTCCGGAACGCGTAGTGCCATGCATGCATGATCGGGGTTTGGTCGCTGATGGATGTGCTGCCTCGGTGTTGAGAGGGAGTACCTTCTGTGAGGGCGAACTCTTAAAAGGCAACGTTTGTTTATAGATGTATTAGTGGCCGGCCTGGTTGCGAAGACACCCCGCCGCTTGTTAAGGCGGACCTGTGTCAACGTGAAGGACATTATGCCACCTTGGACAGAAGGCCCATCGCCGAGGGTGATAAGGGCAACATTTGCGGCTTACTTAGCTCCTGTCTATCCACTGGGGAAGGTTATGAACTGTTTAATAATGGACACAGTAACACCCACATGGGTTTTGATTTTTTGAAGGTAGACACTGCATGTACCAGAGTGCTTTGGTGCACACGCCCATGTGGGCGGGACATTCGTTTATGCTCTGCGGGGTTGAAATTCATTAAAGCAGAAGGTCTACAGTCACTGTTGCCGTTTCTTTCTTTGAGGCTTGTGATCAAGGACATCTGTTCCGAAACGCGTAGAGCCATGTATGCATGATCGGGGTTTGGACGCTGATGGATGTGCTGCCTCGGCGTAGAGAAGGAATACCTTCTGTGAGGGCGAACTCTTAAAAGGCAACTTTTGTTTATGGATATATATATATATATATGTATATATATATCTGTTCCAAAGGTTGCCCTGTGCTCGAAGATGCACTCCACCGCCGGTTATTCAACTGAATTATTCAACAGGGGAACTGGCAAGTTTCATCTTGATACTTTTGGCCTTACGCGTTTCGGAGCCCCCTGGCCCCTTAATCATAGGCTGCAGGTAACTGTCGCAGTTCACTTTCAAACAGCACTTTTATTTTCAGGTTACGCCCTCTGGTGGGTTCAGCAGGTGCGTTTAAATTACTCAAGGATTCTGGTATCCGTAGTGTTGCTTTGAAATAATTTTAAACCCTTCGGTGGGTAATTGCGATGTTACAATTATTTATTAGCAATGTTCAAGCCCTCCAGTGGGCCTCAGCATAAAACTTGCACAATTTAATTTCAAATACACAGCAGTCTCGCTTTTAAAGCTAGAGAGAAGTTCTCTGACCTTGCGACCCCATCTCCTCTTTGAAAGGGTGGTGCATCTTCCACGGCCGGACTGCCGTGAATTAACATGTTCCAAAGGTTGCCCTGTGCTCGAAGATGCACTCCACCGCCGGTTATTCAACTGAATTATTCAACAGGGGAACTGGCAAGTTTCATCCTGATACTTTTGGCCTTACGCGTTTCGGAGCCCCCTGGCCCCTTAATCATAGGCTGCAGGTAACTGTCGCAATTCGCTTTCAAACAGCACTTTTATTTTCAGGTTACGCCCTCTGGTGGGTTGAGCAGGTGCGTTTAAATTACTCAAGGATTCTGGTATCCGTAGTGATGCTTTGAAATAATTTTAAACCCTTCGGTGGGTAATTGCGATGTTAACAATTATTTATTAGCAATGTTCAAGCCCTCCAGTGGGCCTCAGGATAAAACTTGCACAATTTAATTTCAAATACACAGCAGTCTCGCTTTTAAAGCTAGAGAGAAGTTCTCTGATCTTGCGACCCCATCCCCTCTTTGAAAGGGTGGTGCATCTTCCACGGCCGGACTGCCGTGAATTAACATGTTCCAAAGGTTGCCCTGTGCTCGAAGATGCACTCCACCGCTGGTTATTCAACTGAATTATTCAACAGGGGAACTGGCAAGTTTCATCTTGATACTTTTGGCCTTACGCGTTTCGGAGCCCCCTGGCCCCTTAATCATAGGCTGCAGGTAACTGTCGCAATTCACTTTCAAACAGCACTTTTATTTTCAGGTTACGCCCTCTGGTGGGTTGAGCAGGTGCGTTTAAATTACTCAAGGATTCTGGTATCCGTAGAGTTGCTTTGAAATAATTTTAAACCCTTCGGTGGGTAATTGCGATGTTACAATTATTTATTAGCAATGTTCAAGCCCTCCAGTGGGCCTCAGGATAAAACGTGCAGAATTTAGTTTCAAATACACAGCAGTCTCGCTTTTAAAGGAGGTCTACCACTCTATCACAAGGATGATGTCATCAGTGATGTCATTTGAGATGTCATCAGTGATGTCATGAGTGATGTCACTGACCATGTCATGAGTGATGTAATATGTGACGTCATCAGCAGTGCATTGCGGGCGCGTGAGTTATAGTTAGCTGAACTAACTATAACGGGGGAATTTCAATGGCTTCATACGAGTGAAAAGTCCAGCTAACTAGAACACCCCTGAAACCTATGGTTTATTCAGGGAATTTCTAAGGTTTTTTAAATGATAATTCCGAACTATAACGTGCCTGAAACCTATGGATTTTTCAGTGAATATATATATAGCATAGATCATACAACTGGCTTGTCTGCAGTTAAGTATTTTTTGGACAAGAGATCATGCGAACTGTATCAACACAACAAAGTTATTCTCAATCATAATGACTGGTGCCTTAACAACAACTTCTTTTTATTTGGCAAGGAATTGTTTAAACAACTTCGCGGAGTAGCGATGGGAGCCTGTTTCTCCCCCAGCTACGCATGTTTACATGTTGGCTGGTGGGAGGAACAGGTTCTGAAACTAACTCATAGGGCATATTTCAATAATCATGTGGCTTGTTACTTAAGATATATTGATGACATCTTTATATTGTGGCAGGGTGAAGAAAGAGAAGCTTTAAATTTCATAGAAGCGATCAATCATAATTCCATGAACCTTTATTTCACATCTCATATAGACAAGGCCAGCATTGAGTTTTTAGACGTCAGAGTCTACATTCTAAACAATCAAATTGAAACGACCCTATTCAGGAAACCCACCGCTGGTAATGTCACACTCCATGCTAAAAGTGCCCATCCTAAACATCTCATCGCCAGTATTCCTTACGGTGAAATCTTAAGACTCAAAAGAATTTGCAGTCAAGAATCTGATTTTGACACCTGTCTGAGGAATACCATTATTAGATTAAAGGCGAGGGGCTATTCTAATACTATTCTTGATAATGCCATGACAAAAGCCAATGCTCGGCCTAGATTGAGTTTATTCAAGTCCACTCAGTGTCCAGCCCCATTAACTGAGATGGTTACACAGAATCTACCAGAGAATGAATCAGGACCCAGATTGATTACCACCTTTAGTAGAGAAGAAAGGAAAATAAGATCCATTGTCAAAAGGCATTGGCCTATCATTCTGACCGATGCTGTACTCCGTACTAGAGTACCGGCTACTCCCATGGTCACCTTCAGGAGAGCCAAAAGCATGGGAACTTGTCTTGATAAAAGCAGCCCTGAAATCAGACAGAAAGCTATGTGGTTAAAATCTGCCCCTGGTTTCCGTAAATGCTCTTCTTGTAGAGCTTGTAAGTTTGGCATTAATAAAACTCACTACCTCACCCCTTTTAGCACTAAAGAAGTAGCTTCTCCTGTAGAACTGACTTTGCTGTGTATATCCTGACATGCACCTGCGGCCTTAATTACATTGGCAGTACGAAGCTGCAGGTGCATGTTAGGATTTTACAACATCTGAGAGCCATCTTACACAATGATCCTGCGTATCCGGTGGCACGCCATTTCAATTCAACTCATAACAGTGATGTCAACTGCCTTAAATATTATGTAATAGCAGCTATTCCCAAACCCCGAAGGGGCGGCAATAGGGAACTTTTACTAAGGCAGTTAGAAACTCGTAAGATCTTAGAGTTTGACAGCAAGTGGCCGAATGGCCTCAATAATACTGAGGACATGCATAACTTTGTTTAATGATGTCTTGATTTGATGACTTAACCTTTGAGAGATTACATATGTATAAATCTCAGTAATCTCCTTGTTTCATTCCACCCCTTTTATAATGAGCCTCGTTTGTGTACATATCTTTGTACATACATATATATATTTTGATATTTATTTTTATTTCTTGCTTTGTGCTTTGTGTACTATACATCTTCTTGGGTGGTTATCTCTTGCACTACGCACTTTAGCTATCTGGTCACAGCGCAGATTTTTCCCTATACCTCTTCTGTCATATATATAATATACATTATTCTATGACTTATCAGCACTCTCCAGTAAGATGATGGAATCTTAGAAATGAAATTTATATGATTTTAACAATAACTATCAGGACTGTATTTTTTATTGTTATTAATATTTATTCATTCCTATTTTAATCTTACTGTTTTGTTATATTTGCACATATTCCCTAATATTTTGCACATTCGCACGGTTTTGCACAATCATTGAAAATGCTGCTATGTACCTTTTTGCATTGGTACAGATTTTGAGTGTCCTTATATGATGATATTATACGGTATATGGTTTTAATGGCATTGTTTTATTTCTCTTGTCGGTTTGGTGTTTTTTAAGGATTTATCCTGTTATACCAACACTCACATACTTAAACAAGTTCAGTCACGTGTATAAGCTTTATGCTGGCTGCCTATTACAATGTTTATCATTACATTTCCGTACTTCAGATTGCATGAAATACCAACTATACGTATTTTACATTTGTATAACGTTTTCTATAATCATCGTGCAATTTGACTCCACTGTTTCTCAGAGCATCACACGAAGTCTGTTTTCCTGGTCTAGTAGCACGTGATCAGGAAGTGGGTGTACACTTTGCAGCGCATAAAAAATCATTCAGTGCAACTTGTCTCCGCATGTGAACAAGGGCTTTCGAGCCCGAAACGCGTCATGGTTTGCTGAGAAATGGTCGTAATGGTCGAATAAATATTCTTGCCTGAAGACTCCTGTGGTCCGTCTCTCCTTCTGCGCCGCCCGTTCGGAGGTTGTGGGAGTTCCAACATTTCATATATATATATATATATATATATATATATACATATATATTACCTACTGGCGGTCGCCAGTAGGTAGTTATAGTTAGGACCCTGTTTCCATAGGAAAACCGCAACATTCTATTTTGAATAACTTTGGCGCCGGTCGACGAATCCTCGCGAAATGTTCAAACTAGGTGGGGCGCTATGCTCCGCTCCTACCCTGAAAGTCTCGGGGGGATTCGTCAAGCGGGGGCTGAGATAAAAGGGGGGTCCCAAAACGCGTTTTTTCCCATGCATTTTTCCATAGGACCTTTAGACACAGCTACAGCCCGAACGGCTGAACAGAGTTCCTTGAAATTTGGCAGAGAGGTAGTCTACAGGTCAAGGAAGTGCCTTTTGTAGGTTTGGTGTAAATCTGTTCAGTAGATTCTGAGAAAATAGCCTTTGAATCAATATATATATCTGAGCCAGCTTACGGTGCGCTTACGGTGCGCTTACCGTACGCGTACGGTGACGTGCGCGAGCGCGATTCTGATTGGCTGTTAGATCTTAGTAAACATTCGAATCGGTCGAAACCAGGAAGCAGCGGCCGCCATTTTCTCTCTCGCACTCTGAGTGGGGATTAAAAAACAAAGGACAAAAACATGTAAAGGGGCTGTTTAGACAGCTCCTAAGCACCTAGCCATGTTGGGGGAGTCCCCAAAGATCCCACAAGGCCAAAAACGGAATTTTAATTTTTTCGATAATTTCGCCGATTACGCTTACCGTACGCGTACGGTAAAAAGTTAAAAAAAAAAAAAATTATCCATACTCTCCCCACCCCATGTTTCAGATGTGAAAAATTAAAATATTACCTTTCACAACGAAGCGCATCATATGTCCTCCATGTGCGCACGGTGCGCGAAGCGCATCGTGCGTACATGGCCCATCTAGTGTAACGTGGGCACGCGGTGCGCGTAGCGCACCACGTGCCCACCGTGCGTGCACGGCACTAACTGCGTAAAGTGGGCGCGCGGTGCGCGAAGCGCACCGCGTGCTCACTGTGCGCGCACGGTGCGCGAAGCGCACCGTGCGCGCACGGAACAAACTGCGTTAAGTGGGCGCGCACGCCACGAATGGCGTAAAGTAACTTAGCATTTAAAAAACCGTACAAATTCACTGAAAAAACCATAGGTTTCACACACGTTATAGTTAGGAATTAGCATTTAAAAAACCTTGCAAATTCACTGAAAAAACCATAGGTTTCACACATGTTATAGTTAGCGGAAATTTTACTGATAAAAAAACAATGAAATTCCCCCGTTATAGTTAGTGCAGGCAACTATAACTCACGCGACCGCAATCTTCTGCTGATGACATATGTGTCTTTATGAAAAAAAAATATTTGTAATATATGTATAGCTAAAAATTTATGGAAGAAGACATGGGCAAATAAGTGTCTAAATACAGTATTAGCATCAGCAGAGGATTGCGGTCGCGTGAGTTATAGTTGCCTGCACTAACTATAACGGGGGAATTTCATTGTTTTTTTATCAGTAAAATTTCCGCTAACTATAACATGTGTGAAACCTATGGTTTTTTCAGTGAATATATATATATATATATATATATTCCATTTCCAAAGTCCACCTCTTGCACTCTTGCAGATGGGTGCGGTTAGTATGGAGGTGGGTCACACAAATATTAAAGCTCCGGTTCCCAAAAGAAACACACCAAACTCACAGGGCCCAAGTTGAAGATGCTTTGTTCACAAGGACGCGTTTCGGCATTTTGCCTTCATCTGCTTGTGTTTGAAAAGCAGCAAACCTATCATGATGGTTTTTAACAGGTGAGTTCCATTAGATATGGCCACAATCATCGAAAGAGGACTCGGACCCAGCATTCTTCTTCCCTGATGTATTCTGGGATTCGAAGTCCGTTAAAGAAAAAGATTTTTCTTAGTTGCGGCACAATTGCTGTCCTCTTTAAGTGCCCTGTCGATCATACCAGCCATACCACCTTTGCGCCATGGAGTGCATCCTCTCCGAGGACCCCTCGCCTTGCCACAGGGTCTCACTGCGCTCAGCGCGGGAGCAGGTCAAATGGCCTTAGCTTCCACAGGCATGATTACTGTCAACGAAAGTCAGCGTCGGTGCCCTGATGCCCTGATGGCGGTGCAATTGCCAATTAAATTCTAGCTCCATAGTCCACCTCGGCAATGTATGCACTCTTGCAGATGGGTGCGGTTAGTATGGAGGTGGGTCCACACAAATATCAAAGCTCCGGTTCCCAAAAGAAACATACCACACTCACGGGGCCCAAGTTGAAGATGCTTTATTCACAAGGACGCGTTTCGGCGTTCTGCCTTCATCTGTTTGTGTTTGAAAAGCGGCACAACCTATCATGATGGTTTTTAAGAGGTGAGTCCCATTGGATATGGCACACAAACATCAAAAGAGGGCTCGGACCCAGCATTCTTCTTCCCTGATGTATTCTGGGATTCGAAGTCCGTTAAAGAAAAAGATTTTTCTTAGTTGCGGCACAATTGCTGTCCTCTTTAAGTGCCCTGTCGATCATACCAGCCATACCACCTTTGCGCCGTTTAGTACATTCTCTCTGAGGACCCCTCGCCTTGCCACGGGGTCTCGCTGTACTCAGCGCGGGAGCAGGTCAAATGGCCTTAGCTTCCACAGGCATGATTCCGGTCAACTAAAGTCGGCGTTGATGCCCTGATTCCCTGATGGCGGTGCAATTGCCAATTAAATTCTAGCTCCAAAGTCCACCTCGGCAATGTATGCACTCTTGCAGACGGATGCGGTTAGTATGGAGGTGGGTCCACACAAATATCAAAGCTCCGGTTTGTGTAATATGTGACGTCATCAGCAGTGCATTGCGGGGGTGTGAGTTATAGTTAGCTGAACTAACTATAACGGGGGAATTTCACTGGATTTGTACGAGTGAAATGTCCAACTAACTATAACGCCCCTGAAACCTATGTTTTTTTCCGTGGATTTTGTAAGGTTTTTTAAAAGCTAATTTCTAACTATAACGTGTCTGAAACCTATGTTTTTTTCTGTGAATTTCAAAGGTTTTTTAAATGCTAATTTCTAACTATAACGTGTCTGAAACCTGTGGTTTTTTCAGTGAATTTCAAAGGTTTTTAAATGCTAATTTCTAACTATGCCTACAAAGGTACAACATGTGCTGAAAGAGGAAGAAGTTAAAACTACCTCTAATATTTATATTTATTAAACAATATTATATACTTTTCTGAAAATTGAATTCTTTTAAAAAAAAAATTATAAAAGTGTTATAATGTATAATTATATATTTTTTTAAATAAATTTTAATATAATTATATAATCTCCTTTTTTTAAATTATATATATTTTTTTCAACTTTTTTTGGGGGAGTTGCGCACCCAAAGCGCACCTCACACTGCGGGTGCGCGTATTCTAGCCACCATTTTGCAAAAGTTGTGAAGGATCCGTGGACGGTCTGCGACAGGTGCTTCCAGTTACATCATATACGTATAATATCACGTGGTATGCGCAATAGGTATGCGACTGATGCGCGACTCCTTTTCCCGTGTATTTGCAACACATGCGCATTAAGGTATGCAACGTTTGCACGGTGGCGGGCCCCGAGTGATGTCATATGCGTGATGGGACACGCTGGGTGCGCGACTCCCGTAAAAGTTTTTATATTCTAAAATAATATGTATGTGCCTTTAATGTACATATTAGGGCAAGAGATTATCTAAGGTATTCATAAAAATAATATATTTGTACTTGTAATAAACTTATATTATTGTTTAATATCTTTTCGCGAAGTCATGTCGGGTGCGTTCATCGTGAGCGCAGGGTACGCGAATCCCATGTGACCTTAAAAAAAGGGATTTGATTGGTTTTTAACATTTTCCATTGCAACAGTTAAAGGACCCCACCCATTTTAGTCATTCTGTTTGGACCAATTGATGAGAGACATCTCTTCTCCATCAAGAGCTAGTTTTGCAATTTTTTTGGTGTTTTTTCAAATATTGCATTGGAACAATGGCATCTGGTTCAGAACCTCCTCATCATTCTTCAGATGAAGATATCTTGGAAGAAGATCCACCCAAGCAGAGGCCTGAGTCAGTGGTCTGGAAATTTTTACCTTTCCGGCTGGATAAAAAAAGGTAAATGCGACAAAAGTCGCATGCTCGCTGTGTGACATTGTCCTGTCGCGAGGCAGTGAAAAAAAATACTCCTGTGGAACTGCGAGTATGTACAAGCATTTACGTACCATTCACTCCCGGAATCTGGTACGAGAAGAGATGACACGTGCAGCAAAAAATCCACCACCAGGCATTGCTAGCATCTCTGTAGCTTCCACATCAACATCTCCGATAGACATTCGTCCAGAATTCGCATTTCTGCAGCAGCACTGCACTAAGTGCAAAGCCATCATCTGCTACGGTGAACAATCAGTAGATGCTGTTTGCCAGCACAGCGCAACCATAAATGCTATTTTGTTTTTATTTTTTTGTTCTCGGAATGATGTTTAATTCCAAAACCTACCTGTTTACTTTGTTCTATTTTTTGTTTACTTTTTAGAAAAACACCCAAAAAACGACAAAGTTCTTCAAAGACTACAAAAAGAAATACAAAACAAAAAAAGAAGAAAAAAAAAAGTTCTTGTCAGAACTATCTTATCTGGTTTAAAAAAAGAACTATAATTGCATGGTAATGTCTGAAAGTTTGGTTGAATATATGTGTAGAGCATGATTGACTGAAAGAATGCATTAGTAGTGTATGGTGAATTTATAGAGGCAGATCTATGAGGAAGTGCTGCAGCGTGACACTGCAAGCCCTTTGGCTGAACCATGCTGCGACACTTCCGAAGCACAGAGATGCGCCATATATACATGAATATGTCGCATCTCTGTGCTTCTCTCTGCAGTGGCGCACAAACTGTAGCCATGCGCTGGCGCAGGCATCCTTGCACCATGGTGCAAGGATGCCTGCGTTGTGTGGAGATTGTTTTTGTGCAGGAAGGGACACCTTCCTGTACAAAAACAATCACTAAAGGCATTTTTCTCCTTCAATGCATGCTGTGGAATGCAGCACGCATTGAAAGAGGAAAAAATGAGGAGAAATTAAAACATTTCTCCCCGTTGCGCCTTTCTACGCCACCTCTACGGTGGTGCAGCATTCACACACATCTCCAGATTTACGATTTCTCGTAAATCTTGAGATGTCTTGTTCCATGGGTGTTGTATGGGAACATACACAGCAACACCCATGGAACGCACCTTTAACACAAAGTGCTATGTGTCAAGGGGCCGTATTTTCAAGGAGAGGAAAAGCCATGCACAGTGGCTTTTCCTATCCTTGTAAATATGGAGGTGCCCCCAGTGCCACCACTACATCACAAAAAGTGATGTACTGGTGGCGCAGGGGGCTTGTAAATCTGCCCCATAAGTGCTTAGATATTGACGGAGTGATACGATAAGAACATAGTGCTGGATGGGTGATTGAGGAAGTGCATGAGACTGACAGGAAGAATCCTAGACTGTATGAGTGCTGCTTTAGTATTTAGTGGAGTGTACCAATAGTATGTATGTGCTTAGATATTTGTTGAGATTGTGCACAGAATATTGTAGGTGTAGGTGTGTTAGTGCCTAGACCATTCCATAAGAACATGACTAGTAATTGCAATTATCACAGTGCTGCAAATAGAGTGCATGGTCAAATTATAAGTGCTTAGGTATTGGCAGAGTGATAGGATTAGTGGATAGTGCTGGATGGGTGGTTGAGGAAGTGCATGGAAGTGACATGAGGAATCCTAGGCTGCATGGGTAGTAACTTAGTATTTAGAAGAGTGTACCAATAGTATGTATCTAGGTACAGGTCTGCATGCATTGTGCAGAGAATATTGTAAGTGTACTTGTGTTAGTGACTAGGCCACTCCATAAATACATGACTATTAACTACCATGATGACAGTTCTGTAAACAGAGTGCCTGGTGAATTTATAATAGGCTAGGTATTGGCAGACTGATAAGATAAGTAGATAATACCAGATGGGTGATTGGAGAACTGCATAGGACTGACAGGAGGATTCCTAGCCTGCATGGGTACTACTTGGATATTTAGTGGAGTGTACCAATAGTATGTATCTGGTTAGAGGTCTGCATGCATTGTGCAGAGAATGTTGTAGGTGTACCTGTGTTACTGGCTAGGCTACTCCATAAATACATGACTAGTAACTACCATGATGACAGTTCTGTAAACAGAGTGCCTGGTGAATTTATAATAGGCTAGGTATTGGCGGACTGATAGGATAAGAAGATAGTGCTGGATGGGGGATTAAGTGCATGGGAGTGACAGGAGGAATCCTAGAGTGCATAGGTAGTACCTTTGTATTTAGAAGAGTGTACCAATAGTATGTATCTGGTTAGAGGTCTGCATGCATTGTGCATAGAACATTGTAGGTGTACCTGTATTACTGGCTAGGCCACTCCATAAGGACATGACTAGTAATTGGAATGACCACAGTGCTGTAAAGAGAGTGCCTGTTCAATTTATGAGTACTTACTTATTGGCGGAGTGATAGGATAAGAAGATAGTGCTGGTATTCGCAAACTAATAGGGTAAGTGATTGGAGAAGTGCATGGGATAGACAGTAGGATACCTAGACTGCATAGTTAGAGT
Organism: Triturus cristatus; assembly: GCF_964204655.1. Taxonomy (NCBI): domain Eukaryota; kingdom Metazoa; phylum Chordata; class Amphibia; order Caudata; family Salamandridae; genus Triturus; species Triturus cristatus. The sequence goes on from NC_140592.1 coordinate 389,279,282, forward strand.
GCTGGTAGTTGACAGTAGGGTGAGTTTATAAGTGCGTGTGTTTCAACACAGAGATTAGATAAGGACATGGTTCTGTCAGGATGATTGCAAAAGTAGATAGAGAGTGAGAGTGTGATTGGAGCATTGCATGAGTACTACATAGATTATTACAGGACTGACTCAGTAGTCTACAGGGGGTTAGGGGCCTGCATACATTGTACACATTTGACTGTAGCACGGTGTCTCTTCATGCCCGAGTCATTCTACAAGTGCACGGACAGTGGCTGGGTAGGTAGAGTGCTGGTAGTTGACAGCAGGGTGAGTTTATACGTGCTTGTGTTTCGGCACAGAGACTGAATGATTACAAGAGTGAACAGAGAGTGAAAGTGTGATGGGGCACTGTATGAGTACTATCTGGATTATTGCAGGAGTGAATTAGTAGACTGCTGGGGGTTAGGGGCTTGCATAGATTGTGCACATTTGACTGTACCACTCCATGTGTTAGTGCCTGAGTCATTGTACAAGTACATGGACAGTAACTGGGTAGGTAGAGTGCTGGTAACTGACAGCAGGGTGAGTTTATAAGTGTTTGTGTTTCGGCACAGAGATTAGATAAGGACATGGTTCTGTCAGTATGATTGCAAGAGTGGTGAGAGAGTGACAGTGTGATTGGGGCACTGCATGAGTACTACTTAGATTATTGCAGGAGTGAATCAGTAGTCTATAAGGGATTAGGGGCCTGCATAGATTGTGCACTTTAGACTGTAGCACAATGTCTCTTCATGCCTGAATCATTGTACAAGTGCATAGACAGTGACTGAGTAGGTAGAGTGCTGGTAGTTGACAGCAGGGTGAGTTTATAAGTGCTTGTGATTTAGTACAGTGATTAGATAAGGACATAGTTCTACTGAATGATTAGAGTATTGCAAGGAGATCATGTGACAAAATGCATAACTGCTTGGGTACTGACAGAGGTATTGAATTAGTACATGCTAGTAGTAAATAACTTAAAAACTGCATTACCAGTAACATAGTGATTGGTGGACTGTATGGTTTTTACCTGAGGTATTTTAGACATTAATAAGCAGTGAGTAGGTGTTTAAAGGTGTGTATGAATAGTGCCTGGATGAATATAGTAGAGGATGGATAGTGTTTGGATTACTTATCCTTATCTTTACAGTAGTAGATATCAAAATATTGTAAACATTTTTTGCAGTTGTGTGTTATATTTTAAAGTTTAAAAACCTTTTAACTTTAGAATTAGGATCTGTAAAAGAGAAGAAAAATACAGTTATAATATATAATATTAGCATTTTATAAATACAACATAGTTTAAGCATAATATACATTATTTTGTTGGCCTATTTTGCTGTTCTCAGAATATATTGAATTTCACTATAAATATTGGTTTCAATGTTACTCATCACATAACAGCGGGCAAAAAAAAAAACAATCAAGAAGATTGTTTTAAAAAAAAAAAAATCTGTGTCAAAAATATTTTAAACATAGTCAACTATCTCTGCACATTGCATAAAAATAACATAGCATATAATACAAATCAAACATATATAACATGCTTCTTTGCAAGAGAATATTGTTACTACAAAAAGAAAGAACTGAAACAATAATTTAATCAACAATTCTTTAGAATTTCCTTATACTCTAAATGATGTTCTTTATAATATATGTTGTCAGAATATCCCAGAAAAAGTGCTTAGTTCATATTAATATCTTTTCTCTAAGCCAAATGATATTCCTGAAATCCTTTCTACTGAAACTGTCCAAAGTAATCATATTAATACACTTTAACATATTCTCAATAGGCCGAATTATGTTCTTAGAACTTTGGCTTTAAAAATATTAGGTATGAATTTGGTAATTAGTTCGGCAAACCATATCTAAAAACCAAATGAGCATCATTACAATATGTCCATCCTTTATTGCATTTTAAATAGACAGTGTAATGTCCAGATGTTGTAGAAGGACCATCGTGGGAAATAATTGCTACTGCTACAAAAGTTCTTCCTGATATTGATAGTTGACTTGCTACAAACTTTGTAATTAAAGTTTCCAATTTTCTTCCATCAGCTGTACAACGTTGTATCATTAAAATTATATATTGTCCAAATCTTTGTATAAGTAATGTTGATAACATTTCTGATTTGCATTGGCTACACTCCATGTTTTGATTTGCGGATTGAACTAATTTGTTGAAAGACACTGTGTCTATGTTAGTGGTAGAAATAAACCTACAATTTTCACATTCATGTTCCCATTTATAACGAAATCCAAATAGATTTTCAATTTGTATTCCTTCCTGTTCTAATACTAAAAGCATATACATTAGAAATTCCTGAGCATCTTGCACATTCTGTGTAAATTGCGTAGATCCAGAACATATATCCAAAAGATTCCAAATATCAGAAACACTTTGTATTTTACTTTTATCAGTACCCAATTTTTCAAAAATAGAATGCAACAAGGAACAAAACCTTTTTTCTCGATTCTCCATAATTTGCTGTTGCAGATTTTGTAGAAAAAATACATTTACCACTACATTAGCATAGCAGTTGATACCTGAACTATTTTCTAACTGATATCCGACAGTCTCTTCAATAGTGTCCTTTTTCTTTTTGCTTGGAATTTCAACATTATCTTGAATTTTGTTCTTCTTTTCAACTTCACTACAGACATTCTCATATCTTCATTTTCGACCTACTACAAACTTTTCATATACAGGATATTCACCTAAATTGGGAGCATACAGTCTTCTTAACCGATTATACTCTCTTACACAATTTGCACTAATCTTTCTCTCACCAAAATCAATCAAATGCAATACAGATAACGTTCTGACTCGGGACAAAGCAACATATGCCATACCCTCTTTAAATACGGTACTTCCAATGTTTACTAAAGCACTGTCAACACTTAAACCTTGAGATTTATAAATAGTCACCACATATGCCAAAGAACGAGGAAACTGTTTTCTACGAACATGCAAATCTTTAACAAGCAAAAAACGAGCAGAACAACAAGCAATTTTTTTTACTTCTTCAATCTGATCAAATTTGATTTTCAAACATTCAATTCCATCTTTTTTTGATAATTAACAAAATCAACAACATTCCCCATTGCTCCATTTACTAAACCTTTTTCCACATCCAAATTGCGCCGTAAAATAACCTGACAGTTTACACACACATATAAATTATTTTCTAAACCAGCAGTTTTAGATATAGATTTTTCTAAAGAATCCAATTTTCTTTTCAGTTTTTCTGTCAAAATAATAGTAATTCCTTCATGCTCTATTTTATCTATGGCTTCCATTTTTATTATTTGTTCTTTTTCCAGCTTTAAAAGTTCTTCATTGAATGTACAACACTCTCGCAGTGTTGGCATGAGGCAGATTATAGATTTATTTTTTGCAATTATTTTGTATATTTTTGCAGGAACTATATTTCCATTTGGAAACAAGTCGGTAAGTAGCCGACTTTGCAAAGCTTGTTTGCCATGTTCTGTCAATACTCCAATTCTTATATCTTGAAGAATGGTTCCATAATCTTCATCATTTGTTTGTCGCATATTTTTGATGAGTTCTTTGTACTCAAAATATGACCAAATGTTAACGTTTCCAACACTTCCCAAAGACTTTCTGGTATCTTCGTGCACAAGCGTTTTAAATACTGGTTGCCATTTTACAGGAGTAAGTTGCAGTAGATCACCAAAAACTATCACATGTTTTCCTCCAAATAAGACATCGTATTCTGTTTTTAAAATTTGCTGCATTCTTAAATGCACAAAGGCAAGCATTAAGTTTGAGACCATGCTCACCTCATCAATAATCAGAAGTTTCATTTTCTTTAGCACTCTTGAAACCTCATAACAAGCTTCTCCAGATAGCTTGTGATATTCCAATTTATTCCACAGGTAGCATTAGTAAACGATGTAATGTAATTCCTTTAATGTTGTGTGCTGCCAATCCAGTTGGAGCAGTTACAACACAAGACAATTGTGAGTCAGTTATTTTCTGTAGATAAGTGTTCAAAACTTTAATCAAGAAACGTTTTCCTGTACCAGCTTGACCACTGATATACATTCGGATAAGTTGAAATGATGTTCATGTGCATTCTTTCTTTTCGTGAAGAAAACCATGGTCAATCTGTTGTCTAACTTGCTGATATATTTCTTTCTGTTCAATATTTAGTTGTTCTTCCAAGTCCATAATATCTTCTTGAGCTTGATGCATTGCTGTTTCCACTTCATTCATGGCGATTGCTGCTTCATTTTCAAGAATTGGTTGTCCTAGTGGATCTTGACTCAGTGAAGCAGAACTTTGACTGTCTTGAGAACTGTCTCTAGCAATCTCAGCTGCAGTAGTAGCTTCTTGATCAATTTCTTCATTCAATATTTTGAGATAATTTGCAAAAACTGGGCATTCAATGCTATCTTTACATGCATTGAAAGAATCTTCATAGCACTGAAAATCTCCAAGTAATTCCAATTCCGTACGCCAATGCTTGAACAGTTGTAAAAGTGCTAAATAGTAAAATTCTCTTTTATCAGCAGTATCACAACTCAGTTTCCTGTGATTAATCAGATTTCCTTTACTATGTTTCACCAAACATCCTTCTGAACCAATCACTGCATATTTTCCTTCATTTATGTTTTCTGTAGTATTTTTCTAAAAACTGTAAAATTGCAGCACTTCATAGAGACATATGTTCTCAAGATGACGACTTTTATTTGGATAGTATGTATCCAACATGTTTGTTTTGACAATATCTGTACTTCCTGGTTCATTTGCTGCTGAATATTCGATTTTTTGTATAGGTTTAAGTACTCGATTTCGCATTGCAGCAAGACCTAGACTCACCCAAATGATCCCTCTTGACTTTGAATATAAACTTGCAGACGACAACCGATCCGATCATTCGTACGCTCCAATCTCTCGATGGGATAACATCTTCAATCTAAAACTGTACAATTTCTTACTAATACTCTTATCGTGGGAAATTTCTTCCCACATTTCTTTCAACTCCGTCTTTTCTGATTTTGTTATGTATGATGTTACATACCGAGCAACAGCAATGGAATTGTCCGCAACATACTGGATATCCATGTTAGCATTCCACATTGAGAGAATAACTGGATTATAATCATTGATATACTTTGATTCTTCACTTCTTCTCAAATTGTACATATTTTTTGGAGATTTTCTAGTGATGGTATGTCTCACTGCTGACATCAAACTGTTTACTCGTCCTTTGGATATTACTGGACATGGAAATCCAAAGCGACATTTGGTATAAAACTTTTCCTTCGACTTGTCTTTCCGTCGACAGTATTTGCCACATTAATGGCTTTGGAATCGTAACACTTGTTGCTTTAAGGTGTTTTCTTCTGTTCTTTTTGGTATAGCACATATGACATAATCTTCAATAAAAGATAAAACAGTGTCATCCAAATCCGTTCCAAATTTGGGTGCATCCTTGATCCATAAAAGCATATGTATATGAGGAGCACCTCTAGCTTGATACTCCTTTCTCCAAAAGAAATCAATAACTTCTCCAAGAGGAGGATTCTTTTTTTTGCAGATAAAAGACATCATACCTTCAAACCTATGGTTGAAATATCTGCATACATTTACAGGATCCAAAGAGCACAATTCTCCAGGTGTCTTGTATTGAATATTTTTTATATTTGAATTTGCTTCTCGAATAAATTCAAGTAAATCATCCCAGGCGTATTCAGCACAGTTTAGGGTAACAAACCATGTAGGAGTTCCTAAGTTCCTTAGCAAACATTTAAGTTCTCCATGACGACGATACCAATACTCAATAGTACTGCGCTGACATGCCATCAAATTAATCATTTGAGTTTCGAAATGATCGTCTCTCTCATGTACTTTATCCATGAATACCTTTGCAGAAGCATTTTGAAGATGTACTCCTGTTTTTAATATGTGGTTGACTGCATATGAAAGTCCAGACAAGTCACTCTCAAACAAAAGATGAAATATATATGGGATACATTGTCGAAATCTTGGATCTTCTGCATGCAATCTTGTTGTCCGATATTCTAATGCAGGAATCTGTACTGATCGTTCGTCATATCGTCCACCTTTGCCAGTGGGGTAGAGCTGTGGAAAACAACGAGCTTCCAAACTTTTTTCCCATACACTCATGGGAGTCCTCTTCGCTTTTTTAATTTGGAATAATTCAATAGTATTCCCCATCACTTTTTTTTAATGAAGTGGATGTACACTATGATGTTCATGAATTTTTTCACTTTTGGACATGTCAACTTTTTCAATTTGACCACTTGACGTTTCACTATCATCTCCTAAAACTATTTCTTCTTCTTCTACATAAACATTTTTGTAGTAATCATTGTTTTTTCTAAGATATAATGTTGCCTTTTGCACTTTCCTAACATCAACTAATTCCTGCCAAATTTTCTTACTCTTAGTAGAAACACCATTAACTAGAATAACTAGTAGTTCACTTTCTACATTTTCTACACCAATAGTTTCAATATTTTTCTTTAAATCTAGAGGCAAATATACAATTCTTCCTTTTAATCCTCACTGTAAATCTGTAGGAGGCAATTTACCTATGTTAGGCTCCATGCGAACAATAGCCTGAAATGGGTGCACACATTGAATAAGAATAGACTCATACATGTTTAAATCTATCAGTTCTGGAGCAATAGCTACGTACTCTAGACTATTATAGACAGCTTTAGCAGGCATTTGATTATCGTCTAATTTGTTATAACAATATTTACAAATACGCTGATCAGTACCCAAATCAAAGCAATCCTCTACCAACAAATAAGTTGCAAATTCCTTCCATTTATCATTATTTTCTCTTTCACTTTTTAAATACAGATCAACAGTCCTAGTCTGATTTCTATAGTGAGTATGTCGGCAACAAATACAAGTGTAATTTGGTCTTTCACACAAAATGACCTTAAACTTTGTAATTTGTTCTTCAAACTTCTCTGTACTACTATTTTCCACATTTTCTTCAACACCTACTTCTATCAATGTCTCACTTTGCCCACTCTCTTCTTCAGGACCAAAGTAACAAAACTCTATTTCATCACAAACTTTTTTAACATCTGACACTGTTCCATGCAAAAGAGCACTGTTTAAGTCAATTAAAATTATTGCTGGACTTTTTGCGTAATACAATCTTCTCACTAACTTCCGCATTTGAGAACGATGCACTGCTAACATTCTAAAATGATGAAAAACACTTTGACATACTTTTCTTGAAAGACAAGCCAGTGAATGGCCTTGCAAACCAGTTTTTTTCTCACTCTGAAAGGATCTAGTCCTTGCAACATCTTAATCTTTTGTTTAACACTTTTTTCACTATACTCTAGTAAGAAATTGCGAAAAATATCAATAGATTCCTATCGTATACTACAAATACTACTACAATCCCAAGTATACACTGGAGTTTTAGAACGTCTCCCTAGAACTTCCATCAGCTATCATTTCTTCTACATTTCTGGGAACCATCTTCTCTTTCTCAATTGGACAACCATTTCTAACCTCATAAGCTCGACCACTGGTATCAACTGCAAGCAATAATGTATTGGTTTGAAAATAACTCTCTTCATTAAAAAAAAGGCTCTGAGCTTGGACTGTGTTTCCATTCACCCAAAAAAAATCACAAAAGTTACTTCTGTTATTTTGTCTCTTCTTCTTACTTTTGGCCTTCATAACATGTAGTGGCTTATCAAGTGATCGAATTCTATTTCAAACTAAAATGAATAATTTCCTTTTTAATTGAACAACCTTCTCCACAATACTTTCAATCTGTTTCTTCTTTTTATAAAATGCTGATCTTTTCTTATATTTCTTCACATCTTTCAACAGATCAGACACAACTCTATTGTAAAACATTCTCTTTCTAATTTCTTCATACTGAGTCTTCCCCCTTTTACCATACATGCTTTTTTTCTTCTTATTCTTTTTTGTTGTTACGGCATTCTTTGTACTTTCCATGCTATGCACACTGTTTCTAGGCTTTGAATTTTTTTAAATAAATTCTTTTGTTCTCTTACCACAACATTTTTTCTTTTTTACCCACATGTTGTTGTTCATCTAATTCTTGCTGTTGTCTTTTCTTCAAATAATACAATTGTTTTTGTTGTTTCCGCTTTTCCGTTTTTTTAGCCATGGTAAGTTTTTTTTAATGATGATGAACAATATCTGTTTAAAAAAAAAATATATATAATATTATTAAAATAAATCTATAAAATATACTGTTGTATTAGTAAACAAACATGTTGTACATAAAAACCATTGAAACACTTTGTTTTGAAATCACAATCCATTTACTGCAGTATACAGTTACTAATTCGATAATTCTAGGACTGAATAAGTGAATAAGTAGTGTATACGTGTTTAGAGGACTGCATCAATATTGGATAGATGATTGTAATACTGTAAGTATAAGTACCTGGGTCAGTGCATGAGTACATAGGAACTGACTGGATAATTAGAGTACTGCATGAAAAGAGAATGCAAAAATCATTAATGCTTGGATTTTGCACAGTGATTAGATAAGGACATGGTACTGGCTGCATAATTAGAAGACTGCACAGAGAGTGTCATTGTGATTACTGGCACTTCATGAGTACTACCTGGATTTTTGCACGAGTGAATCAGTAGTCTGCAGGGGGTTAGCGGCCTGAATAGATTGTGCACATTTGACTGTAGCACTGTGTGTCTTAATGCCTGAATCATTGTACAAGTGCCTATACAGTGACTGGGTAGGTAGAGTGCTGGTAGTTGACAGCAGAGTGAGTTTATAAGTGCTTGTGTTTCTGCATAGAAATTAGATAAGGACATGGTTTTATCAGCATGATTGCAAGAGTAGACAGAGACTGATAGTGTGATTGGGGCACTGCATGAGTACTACCTAGATTATTACAGCAGTGAATCAGTAGTCTACAAGGGGTTAGCGGCCTGCATAGATTGTGCACATTTGACTGTAGCACTGTGTGTCTTAATGTCTGAATCATTGTACAAGTGCCTAGACAGTGACTGGGTAGGTAGAGTGCTGGTAATTGACAGCAGGGTGAGTTTATAAATGCTTGTGTTTCGGCACAGAGATTAGATAAGGACATGGTTCTGTCAGGATAATTGCAAGAGTGGACAGAGAGTGACAGTGTGATTGGGGCACTGCGTGAGTACTATCTGGATTATTGCAGGAGTGAATCAATAGTCTGCAGGGGGTTAAGGGCCTGCATACATTGTGCACATTTGACTGTAGCACTGTGTGTGTTAGTGCCTGAGTCATTGTACAAGTGCATAGAGAGTGACTGGGTAGATAGAGAGCTAGTAGTTGACAGCAGGGTGAGTTTATAAGTGCTTGTGTTTCGGCACAGAGATTAGATAAGGACATAATTCTGTCAGGATGATTGCAAGAGTGGACAGAGAGTGACAGTGTGATTGAGGCACTGCATGAGTACAATCTGGATTATTTCAGGAGTGAATCAGTAGTCTGCAGGGGGTTGGGGCCTGCATACATTGTGCGCATTTGATTGTAGCACAGTGTCTCTTCATGCCTGAGTCATTGTACAAGTGCATGGACAGTGACTAGGTAGATAGAGTGCTGGTATCTGACAGCAGAGTGAGTTTATACATGCTTGTGTTTCGGCACAGAGATTAGATAAGGACATGGTTCTATCAGCATGATTGCAAGAGTAGACAGAGACTGATAGTGTGATTGGGGCACTACATGAGTACTACCTAGATTATTACAGGAGTGAATCAGTAGTCTACAAGGGGTTAGCGGCCTGCATAGATTGTGCACATTTGACTGTAGCACTGTGTGTCTTAATGTCTGAATCATTGTACAAGTGCCTAGACAGTGACTGGGTAGGTAGAGTGCTGGTAATTGACAGCAGGGTGAGTTGATAAGTGCTTGTGTTTCGGCACAGAGATTAGATAAGGACATGGTTCTGTCAGGATAATTGCAAGAGTGGACAGAGAGTGACAGTGTGATTGGGGCACTGCATGAGTACTATCTGGATTATTGCAGGAGTGAATCAATAGTCTGCAGGGGGTTAGGGGCCTGCATACATTGTGCACATTTGACTGTAGCACTGTGTGTGTTAGTGCCTGAGTCATTGTACAAGTGCATAGAGAGTGACTGGGTAGATAGAGAGCTAGTAGTTGACAGCAGGGTGAGTTTATAAGTGCTTGTGTTTCGGCACAGAGATTAGATAAGGACATAATTCTGTCAGGATGATTGCAAGAGTGGACAGAGAGTGACAGTGTGATTGAGGCACTGCATGAGTACAATCTGGATTATTGCAGGAGTGAATCAGTAGTCTGCAGGGGGTTGGAGCCTGCATACATTGTGCGCATTTGATTGTAGCAGAGTGTCTCTTCATGCCTGAGTCATTGTACAAGTGCATGGACAGTGACTAGGTAGATAGAGTGCTGGTATCTGACAGCAGAGTGAGTTTATACATGCTTGTGTTTCGGCACAGAGATTAGATAAGGACATGGTTCCGTCAGGATGATTGCAAGAGTGGACAATCAATCAATCAATCATAGAATTTGTTGAGCGCACTACTTAACCGCGAGGGTCTTGAGGCGCTGGGGAGAAAAAGGGGGGGTGCCGCTACTGGTCGAACAGCCAGGTCTTGATTAGCCTCCTGAAGGTCAGCAGATCTTGTGTCTGTCGTAGGCTGAGTGGGAGGGTGTTCCAGGTCTGGGTGGTGAGGTGGGAGAAGGATCTGCCACCGGTGGTTGTTCTTCGGATGTGCGGGACGGTGTCGAGGGAGAGGTCGGCGGAGTGGAGCTGGCGGTTAGGGACGTAGAAGAGTAGTCGTCTGTTGAGGTAGGCTGGGCCGGTCTTGTGCAGTGCCTTGTGTGTGTGGATGAGGAGTTTGAAGGAGATTCTCCTGTTGACGGGGATCCAGTGCAGTTGTCTCCGGTGGGGCGTGATGTGGTGGCTGTGGCGTGGTACGTTGAGGATGAGGCGTGCAGAGGCGTTTTGAATGCGTTGCAGTCGTTTGATGAGCTTGGCCGGGGCTCCCGCGTAGAGGGCCTTTCCATAGTCGAGTCTGCTGCTGACGAGGGCCTGGGTGACTGTTCTTCTTGTATCTGTTGGGATCCACCTGTAGATCCTGCGGAGCATGCGGAGGGTTTGAAGCAGGAGGAGGAGACGGCGTTGACTTGCTTGGTCATGGAGAGCGTTGAGTCGAGGATGACTCCCAGATTGTGTGCGTGGTTGGTGGGTGTCGGGGCTGCCCTTAGTGCTATTGGCCACCAGCAGTTGTCCCAGGCTGATGGGTTGGAGCCGAGAATGAGGACCTCCGTCTTGTCAGTGTTCAGTTTTAGTCGGCTGCTCTTCATCCAGTAGGCGACGGCCTTCATTCCTTTTTGGAGGTTGGGTTGGGTGGTGATGGGGACCTTGGTGAGGGAGAGGATCAGTTGAGTGTCGTCGGCGTAGGAGAATATGTTGAGGTCGTGCTGTAGGGCAATGCGTGCAAGCGGGGCCATGTAAATGTTGAACAATGTCGGGCTGAGGGAAGAACCCTGAGGTACGCCACAGATGATCTCGGAGACTTGGATCAGAATGGGGGGAGGCGGACTCTCTGGGTTCTGCCGGAGAGGAAGGAGGTAGTCCATTCCAGGGCCTTGTCTTGGATCCCTGCGTCATGGAGGCGTGCGTGTAGGGTACAGTGGCAGACCGTGTCGAAGGCGGCAGAGAGGTCCAGCAGGATGAGGGCTGCGGTCTCGCCGTTGTCCATCAGGGTCCTGATGTCGTCGGTGGCCACGATGAGGGCAGTCTCTGTGCTGTGGTTGTTGCGGAACCCTGACTGGGATGGGTCCAGGATGCTGTTTTCTTCGAGGTATCGGGTTAGCTGTCTGTTGACGATCTTCTCGATGACCTTGTCTGGGAACGGGAGCAGGGAGATGGGCCGGAGGTTCTGGAGGTCCCTCGGGTCCGCATTGGGTTTTCTGAGTAGGGCGTTGATCTCGGTGTGCTTCCAGCTCTCTGGGAAGGTCGCGGTCTCGAAGGAAAGGTTGATGACGTTGCGCAGGTGGGGAGCGATGGAGCTGCTGGCTTTGTTGAAGATGTGGTGCGGGAGAGGGTCTGACGGGGATCCCGAGTGGATTGTGCTCATGGTCTTGATGATGCCATCGATGTTCACGTTGGTCCATGCTGTCAGGGGGTCGTGGTCGATGGTGGGTGGCGAGTCCAGTGTGTCGGTGTCTGTTGGGACTGCCCGGGTGTTGAAGCTGTCGTGGATGTCGGCGATCTTGCGATGGAAGAACGAGGCAAGGGAGTCGCACAGGGCTTGCGACGGCAGGATGTCGTTGGTGTTGGAACTGGGGTTGGAGAGTTCCTTCACGATGTTGAAGAGCTCCTTGCTGTTGGGTGCGTTGTTGTCAAGGCGGTCTTTGAAGGAGATCCTCTTGGCGGACCTGATAAGGTGATGGTGTACGCGGACGGCGTCTTTGTGGGCTGTGTGGCTGTCCGGTGTCTTTTCACTGTGCCATTTTTTCTCTAGTTTCTGGCAGGTACGCTTGGATGCTAGGAGTTCCAGGGTGAACCAGCTGGCTCTCTTGCTGGTGTCTCTGTGGGTGGGTTTTTTCAGCGGGGCGAGGGTGTTGGCGCAGTCGTCTATCCATCGTCTGAGGTTTTAGACAGTGTCGTTGGTGTTGGAGGGGTCGGCAGGTGGGCTGAGATTGAGGTTTGCCTGTAGTTGGTCTTCGGTGACTTTATTCCAACAGCGGCGTGGGATCTGTTGAGTGCGGTGGTGTGTGGTGGGTTTCTGGAAGGTGAAGTGGATGCAGCGGTGGTCGGTCCAGGGGAGTTCGGTGGTGTGGCTGAAGGAGATGTGGGAGCGTGAGGAGAAGACCGGGTCTAGCGTGTGGCCGGCGGAACGGGTCAGCGTTGTGACGAGCTGCCTTAGTCCGAGGTTGTCGATCAGAGTTGTGGACTTGCTGCCGTTGTTGTCCTCCAGGTGAAAATTCAGGTCTCCGAGGAGGATGTAGTCGGTGGAGGTCAGGGCGTACGCGCTGATGAAGTTGGCAATGGAGTCGTTGAACTGGGGACGGGGCCCGGGGGGGTCTGTAGACGAGGGTGCCTCTAAGGGTGGTGTTGGGGTCTGTGCGGATCTGGAAGGGCAAGTGTTCAGCGGTGCAGAGAGTGTCGTCGGTGCTGGTCGAGGCCCTGATGGTGTTCTTGTGGACGATGGCGATTCCTCCTCCTACTCTGTTGGTGTGGTCTCTGCGGGTGATCTTATAGCCGTCTGGGATGGCTATGGCGATGTCGGGTGCGGAGGAATCGTTCATCCAGGTCTCTGTCAGGAAGGCGACGTCCGGTGATGATGTGTCGAGCAGGTCCCAGAGATCAACGGCTTGTTTGCGAGTGGAGTGGGTGTTCAGTAGGATGCATCGGAGGTGGTTGAGGTCCTTCTTGGCGGGTGCTTCGACGGCTCTGAGGCTGGTGTAGCTGCAGTTCCGGCAGGTGAAGGGACCATGGGTGCGTTTCGGGGCGACCTTGAAGCAGGTGTGGGTCCGTTCGGGGTTGAGTGCGTGGAGTGTGCTGGCATCATAGTGGTGGCGGTCGTTGTGGTGGGCGCGGGGGGGTGCGAGGACCAGGGGTTCTGGCGCTGGGCATGGTACAGGCGCGGACGAACGCAGACTGGCTTGCCTTAGGCGCGCCGCCACGGCGCGCGGCCGCTGCGCGGCAGTGCAGCTGCCGCCATATATGGGGAGGTGGAAGGGAGGAGCAGCTGGGAGGCGGGAGGCAGTGGCAGCAGCGAATGGTCAGTGAGGGGGCGGAGCCACAGGGGACGCAGCAGCGGGGATCGGGAGTGGCGAGGTTCAGGGCACAGAAGGCAGAAAAAACGGGGCACAGAAGGCAAAAAACGGGGCACAGAAGGAAGAGAAAACGTGGCACAGAAGGCAAAAAATGGGGCACAGAGGGCAGAAAAAACAGGGCACAGACGGCAAAAAACGGGGCACAGAAGGCAGAGAAAACGGGGCACAGAAGGCAAAAAATGGGGCACACAGAGAGCAGGCAGAGGGGGAGCTTACCAGCAGCAGCAGCGGGCAGGATAGGACAGGTGGAGCTGTGTAGTGGGGGAGCGACCTACCTGGCAAACAGAGTGTGACACTCTGATTGGGGCACTGCATGAGTACTTCTTAGATTATTACAGGACTGAATCAGTAGTCTGGGAGCCTTTTTGAAACAGAAGGGGGATGGGAGCACACTGCTACCTCCCAGCACAGTTCGCCCCTTTGCATCCTGGTACATGCAGATCAATTTAAATGCTTACTTGAAATTTTGCAGAGTGTCTCACCAAAGTTGGTGCAGGTTAGTGCTGTTAATCTCTAGACACATGTGTTTCTGGATTTCATCCTTCTTCAGTAGAGATAAAACAAAATTCTTCTGGGGTTTGCTGAGAAAGCTGCCACAATCCTCTAAGGTCTCTGTACCTCTCCCTGGCGCACAGGTGCCTCCCATGAGCTCGTCAGCCCAGTGGCTCAAGGGAGCCTTTTTGAAACAGAAGGGGGATGGGAGCACACTGCTACCTCCCAGCACAGTTCGCCCCTTTGCATCCTGGTACATGCAGTTCAATTTAAATGCTTACTTGAAATTTTGCAGAGTGTCTCACCAAAGTTGGTGCAGGTTAGTGCTGTTAATCTCTAGACACATGTGTTTCTGGATTTCATCCTTCTTCAGTAGAGATAAAACGAAATTCTTCTGGGGTTTGCTGAGAAAGCTGCCACAATCCTCTCAGGTCTCTGTACCTCTCCCTGGCGCACAGGTGCCTCCCATGAGCTCGTCAGCCCAGTGGCTCAAGGGAGCATTTTTGAAACAGAAGGGGGATGGGAGCACACTGCTACCTCCCAGCACAGTTCGCCCCTTTGCATCCTGGTACATGCAGTTCAATTTAAATGCTTACTTGAAATTTTGCAGAGTGTCTCACCAAAGTTGGTGCAGGTTAGTTCTGTTAATCTCTAGACACATGTGTTTCTGGATTTCATCCTTCTTCAGTAGAGATAAAACGAAATTCTTCTGGGGTTTGCTGAGAAAGCTGCCACAATCCTCTCAGGTCTCTGTACCTCTCCCTGGCGCACCGGTGCCTCCCATGAGCTCGTCAGCCCAGTGGCTCAAGGGAGCCTTTTTGAAACAGAAAGGGGATGGGAGCACACTGCTAGCTCCCAGCACAGTTCGCCCCTTTGCATCCTGGTACATGCAGTTCAATTTAAATGCTTACTTGAAATTTTGCAGAGTGTCTCACCAAAGTTGGTGCAGGTTAGTGCTGTTAATCTCTAGACACATGTGTTTCTGGATTTCATCCTTCTTCAGTAGAGATAAAACGGAATTCTTCTGGGGTTTGCTGAGAAAGCTGCCACAATCCTCTCAGGTCTCTGTACCTCTCCCTGGCGCACAGGTGCCTCCCATGAGCACGTCAGCCCAGTGGCTCAAGGGAGCCTTTTTGAAACAGAAGGGGGATGGGAGCACACTGCTACCTCCCAGCACAGTTCGCCCCTTTGCATCCTGGTACATGCAGTTCAATTTAACTGCTTACTTGAAATTTTGCAGAGTGTCTCACCAAAGTTGGTGCAGGTTAGTGCTCTTAATCTCTAGACACATGTGTTTCTGTATTTCATCCTTCTTCAGTAGAGATAAAACGAAATTCTTCTGGGGTTTGCTGAGAAAGCTGCCACAATCCTCTCAGGTCTCTGTACCTCTCCGTGGCGCACAGGTGCCTCCCATGAGCTCGTCAGCTCAGTGGCTCAAGGGAGCGTTTTTGAAACAGAAGGGGGATGGGAGCACACTGCTACCTCCCAGCACAGTTCGCCCCTTTGCATCCTAGTACATGCAGTTCAATTTAAATGCTTACTTGAAATTTTGCAGAGTGTCTCACCAAAGTTGGTGCAGGTTAGTGCTGTTAATCTCTAGACACATGTGTTTCTGGATTTCATCCTTCTTCAGTAGAGATACAACGAAATTCTTCTGGGGTTTGCTGAGAAAGCTGCCACAATCCTCTCAGGTCTCTGTACCTCTCCCTGGCTCACAGGTGCCTCCCATGAGCTCGTCAGCCCAGTGGCTCAAGGGAGCCTTTTTGAAACAGAAGGGGGATGGGAGCACACTGCTACCTCCCAGCACAGTTCGCCCCTTTGCATCCTGGTACATGCAGTTCAATTTAAATGCTTACTTGAAATTTTGCATAGTGTCTCACCAAAGTTGGTGCAGGTTAGTGCTGTTAATCTCTAGACACATGTGTTTCTGGATTTCATCCTTCTTCAGTAGAGATAAAACAAAATTCTTCTGGGGTTTGCTGAGAAAGCTGCCACAATCCTTTCAGGTCTCTGTACCTCTCCCTGGCGCACAGGTGCCTCCCATGAGCTCGTCAGCCCAGTGGCTCAAGGGAGCCTTTTTGAAACAGAAGGGGGATGGGAGCACACTGCTTGCTCCCAGCACAGTTCGCCCCTTTGCATCCTGGTACATGCAGTTCAATTTAAATGCTTACTTGAAATTTTGCAGAGTGTCTCACCAAAGTTGGTGCAGGTTAGTGCTGTTAATCTCTAGACACATGTGTTTCTGGATTTCATCCTTCTTCAGTAGAGATAAAACAGA
Source organism: Triturus cristatus (assembly GCF_964204655.1). NCBI lineage: Eukaryota > Metazoa > Chordata > Amphibia > Caudata > Salamandridae > Triturus > Triturus cristatus. The sequence goes on from NC_140592.1 coordinate 389,295,901, forward strand.
ATTCTTCTGGGGTTTGTTGAGAATGCTGCCACAATCCTCTCAGGTCTCTGTACCTCTCCCTGGCGCACAGGTGCCTCCCATGAGCACGTCAGCCCAGTGGCTCAAGGGAGCCTTTTTGAAACAGAAGGGGGATGGAAGCACACTGCTACCTCCCAGCACAGTTCGCCCCTTTGCATCCTGGTACATGCAGTTCAATTTAAATGCTTACTTGAAATTTTGCAGAGTGTCTCACCAAAGTTGGTGCAGGTTAGTGCTGTTAATCTCTAGACACATGTGTTTCTGGATTTCATCCTTCTTCAGTAGAGATAAAACGAAATTCTTCTGGGGTTTGCTGAGAAAGCTGCCACAATCCTCTCAGGTCTCTGTACTTCTCCCTGGCGCACAGGTGCCTCCCATGAGCTCGTCAGCCCAGTGGCTCAAGAGAGCATTTTTGAAACAGAAGGGGGATGGGAGCACACTGCTACCTCCCAGCACAGTTCGCCCTTTTGCATCCTGGTTCATGCAGTTCAATTTAAATGCTTACTTGAAATTTTGCAGAGTGTATCACCAAAGTTGGTGCAGGTTAGTGCTCTTAATCTCTAGACACATGTGTTTCTGGATTTCATCCTTCTTCAGTAGAGATAAAACGAAATTCTTCTGGGGTTTGCTGAGAAAGCTGCCACAATCCTCTCAGGTCTCTGTACCTCTCCCTGGCTCACAGGTGCCTCCCATGAGCTCGTCAGCCCAGTGGCTCAAGGGAGCCTTTATGAAACAGAAGGGGGATGGGAGCACACTGCTACCTCCCAGCACAGTTCGCCCCTTTGCATCCTGGTACATGCAGTTCAATTTAACTGCTTACTTGAAATTGTGCAGAGTGTCTCACCAAAGTTGGTGCAGGTTAGTGCTGTTAATCTCTAGACACATGTGTTTCTGCATTTCATCCTTCTTCAGTAGAGATAAAACGAAATTCTTCTGGGGTTTGCTGAGAAAGCTGCCACAATCCTCTCAGGTCTCTGTACTTCTCCCTGGCACACAGGTGCCTCCCATGAGCTCGTCAGCCCAGTGGCTCAAGGGAGCCTTTTTGAAACAAAAGGGGGATGGGAGCACACTGCTACCTCCCAGCACAGTTCGCCCCTTTGCATCCTGGTACATGCAGTTCAATTTAAATGCTTACTTGACATTTTGCAGAGTGTCTCACCAAAGTTGGTGCAGGTTAGTGCTGTTAATCTCCAGACACATGTGTTTCTGGATGTCATCCTTCTTCAGTAGAGATAAAACGAAATTCTTCTGGGGTTTGCTGAGAAAGCTGCCACAATCCTCTCAGGTCTCTGTACCTCTCCCTGGCTCACAGGTGCCTCCCATGAGCTCGTCAGCCCAGTGGCTCAAGGGAGCCTTTTTGAAACAGAAGGGGGATGGGAGCACACTGCTACCTCCCAGCACAGTTCGCCCCTTTGCATCCTGGTACATGCAGTTCAATTTAAATGCTTACTTGAAATTTTGCAGAGTGTCTCACCAAAGTTGGTGCAGGTTAGTGCTGTTAATCTCTAGACACATGTGTTTCTGGATTTCATCCTTCTTCAGTAGAGATAAAACGAAATTCTTCTGGGGTTTGCTGAGAAAGCTGCCACAATCCTCTCAGGTCTCTGTACCTCTCCCTGGCGCACCGGTGCCTCCCATGAGCTCGTCAGCCCAGTGGCTCAAGGGAGCCTTTTTGAAACAGAAAGGGGATGGGAGCACACTGCTAGCTCCCAGCACAGTTCGCCCCTTTGCATCCTGGTACATGCAGTTCAATTTAAATGCTTACTTGAAATTTTGCAGAGTGTCTCACCAAAGTTGGTGCAGGTTAGTGCTGTTAATCTCTAGACACATGTGTTTCTGGATTTCATCCTTCTTCAGTAGAGATAAAACGAAATTCTTCTGGGGTTTGCTGAGAAAGCTGCCACAATCCTCTCAGGTCTCTGTACCTCTCCCTGGCTCACAGGTGCCTCCCATGAGCTCGTCAGCCCAGTGGCTCAAGGGAGCCTTTTTGAAACAGAAGGGGGATGGGAGCACACTGCTACCTCCCAGCACAGTTCGCCCCTTTGCATCCTGGTACATGCAGTTCAATTTAAATGCTTACTTGAAATTTTGCATAGTGTCTCACCAAAGTTGGTGCAGGTTAGTGCTGTTAATCTCTAGACACATGTGTTTCTGCATTTCATCCTTCTTCAGTAGAGATAAAACGAAATTCTTCTGGGGTTTGCTGAGAAAGCTGCCACAATCCTCTCAGGTCTCTGTACTTCTCCCTGGCACACAGGTGCCTCCCATGAGCTCGTCAGCCCAGTGGCTCAAGGGAGCCTTTTTGAAACAGAAGGGGGATGGGAGCACACTGCTACCTCCCAGCACAGTTCGCCCCTTTGCATCCTGGTACATGCAGTTCAATTTAAATGCTTACTTGACATTTTGCAGAGTGTCTCACCAAAGTTGGTGCAGGTTAGTGCTGTTAATCTCCAGACACATGTGTTTCTGGATGTCATCCTTCTTCAGTAGAGATAAAACGAAATTCTTCTGGGGTTTGCTGAGAAAGCTGCCACAATCCTCTCAGGTCTCTGTACCTCTCCGTGGCGCACAGGTGCCTCCCATGAGCTCGTCAGCCCAGTGGCTCAAGGGAGCCTTTTTGGAACAGAAGGGGGATGGGAGCACACTGCTACCTCCCAGCACAGTTCGCCCCTTTGCATCCTGGTACATGCAGTTCAATTTAAATGCTTACTTGAAATTTTGCAGAGTGTCTCACCAAAGTTGGTGCAGGTTAGTGCTGTTAATCTCTAGACACATGTGTTTCTGGATTTCATCCTTCTTCAGTAGAGATAAAACGAAATTCTTCTGGGGTTTGCTGAGAAAGCTGCCACAATCCTCTCAGGTCTCTGTACCTCTCCCTGGCGCACCGGTGCCTCCCATGAGCTCGTCAGCCCAGTGGCTCAAGGGAGCCTTTTTGAAACAGAAAGGGGATGGGAGCACACTGCTAGCTCCCAGCACAGTTCGCCCCTTTGCATCCTGGTACATGCAGTTCAATTTAAATGCTTACTTGAAATTTTGCAGAGTGTCTCACCAAAGTTGGTGCAGGTTAGTGCTGTTAATCTCTAGACACATGTGTTTCTGGATTTCATCCTTCTTCAGTAGAGATAAAACGGAATTCTTCTGGGGTTTGCTGAGAAAGCTGCCACAATCCTCTCAGGTCTCTGTACCTCTCCCTGGCGCACAGGTGCCTCCCATGAGCACGTCAGCCCAGTGGCTCAAGGAGCCTTTTTGAAACAGAAGGGGGATGGGAGCACACTGCTACCTCCAAGCACAGTTCGCCCCTTTGCATGCTGGTACATGCAGTTCAATTTAAATGCTTACTTGAAATTTTGCAGAGTGTCTCACCAAAGTTGGTGCAGGTTAGTGCTGTTAATCTCTAGACACATGTGTTTCTGGATTTCATCCTTCTTCAGTAGAGATAAAACAAAATTCTTCTGGGGTTTGCTGAGAAAGCTGCCACAATCCTCTCAGGTCTCTCTACCTCTCCCTGGCGCACAGGTGCCTCCCATGGGCTCGTCAGCCCAGTGGCTCAAGGGAGCATTTTTGAAACAGAAGGGGGATGGGAGCACACTGCTACCTCCCAGCACAGTTCGCCCCTTTGCATCCTGGTACATGCAGTTCAATTTAACTGCTTACTTGAAATTTTGCAGAGTGTCTCACCAAAGTTGGTGCAGGTTAGTGCTCTTAATCTCTAGACACATGTGTTTCTGTATTTCATCCTTCTTCAGTAGAGATAAAACGAAATTCTTCTGGGGTTTGCTGAGAAAGCTGCCACAATCCTCTCAGGTCTCTGTACCTCTCCGTGGCGCACAGGTGCCTCCCATGAGCTCGTCAGCTCAGTGGCTCAAGGGAGCGTTTTTGAAACAGAAGGGGGATGGGAGCACACTGCTACCTCCCAGCACAGTTCGCCCCTTTGCATCCTGGTACATGCAGTTCAATTTAAATGCTTACTTGAAATTTTGCAGAGTGTCTCACCAAAGTTGGTGCAGGTTAGTGCTGTTAATCTCTAGACACATGTGTTTCTGGATTTCATCCTTCTTCAGTAGAGATAAAACGAAATTCTTCTGGGGTTTGCTGAGAAAGCTGCCACAATCCTCTCAGGTCTCTGTACCTCTCCCTGGCTCACAGGTGCCTCCCATGAGCTCGTCAGCCCAGTGGCTCAAGGGAGCCTTTTTGAAACAGAAGGGGGATGGGAGCACACTGCTACCTCCCAGCACAGTTCGCCCCTTTGCATCCTGGTACATGCAGTTCAATTTAAATGCTTACTTGAAATTTTGCATAGTGTCTCACCAAAGTTGGTGCAGGTTAGTGCTGTTAATCTCTAGACACATGTGTTTCTGGATTTCATCCTTCTTCAGTAGAGATAAAACGAAATTCTTCTGGGGTTTGCTGAGAAAGCTGCCACAATCCTCGCAGGTCTCTGTACCTCTCCCTGGCTCACAGGTGCCTCCCATGAGCTCGTCAGCCCAGTGGCTCAAGGGAGCCTTTTTGAAACAGAAGGGGGATGGGAGCACACTGCTACCTCCCAGCACAGTTCGCCCCTTTGCATCCTGGTACATGCAGTTCAATTTAAATGCTTACTTGAAATTTTGCATAGTGTCTCACCAAAGTTGGTGCAGGTTAGTGCTGTTAATCTCTAGACACATGTGTTTCTGCATTTCATCCTTCTTCAGTAGAGATAAAACGAAATTCTTCTGGGGTTTGCTGAGAAAGCTGCCACAATCCTCTCAGGTCTCTGTACCTCTCCCTGGCACACAGGTGCCTCCCATGAGCTCGTCAGCCCAGTGGCTCAAGGGAGCCTTTTTGAAACAGAAGGGGGATGGGAGCACACTGCTACCTCCCAGCACAGTTCGCCCCTTTGCATCCTGGTACATGCAGTTCAATTTAAATGCTTACTTGACATTTTGCAGAGTGTCTCACCAAAGTTGGTGCAGGTTAGTGCTGTTAATCTCAAGACACATGTGTTTCTGGATGTCATCCTTCTTCAGTAGAGATAAAACGAAATTCTTCTGGGGTTTGCTGAGAAAGCTGCCACAATCCTTTCAGGTCTCTGTACCTCTCCCTGGCGCACAGGTGCCTCCCATGAGCTCGTCAGCCCAGTGGCTCAAGGGAGCCTTTTTGAAACAGAAGGGGGATGGGAGCACACTGCTACCTCCCAGCACAGTTTGCCCCTTTGCATCCTGGTACAGGCAGTTCAATTTAAATGCTTACTTAAAATTTTGCAGAGTGTCTCACCAAAGTTGGTGCAGGTTAGTGCTGTTAATCTCTAGACACATGTGTTTCTGGATTTCATCCTTCTTCAGTAGAGATAAAACGAAATTCTTCTGGGGTTTGCTGAGAAAGCTGCCACAATCCTCTCAGGTCTCTGTACCTCTCCCTGGCGCACAGGTGCCTCCCATGAGCTCGTCAGCCCAGTGGCTCAAGGGAGCCTTTTTGAAACAGAAGGGGGATGGGAGCACACTGCTACCTCCCAGCACAGTTTGCCTCTTTGCATCCTGGTACAGGCAGTTCAATTTAAATGCTTACTTAAAATTTTGCAGAGTGTCTCACCAAAGTTGGTGCAGGTTAGTGCTGTTAATCTCTAGACACATGTGTTTCTGGATTTCATCCTTCTTCAGTAGAGATAAAACTCAATTCTTCTGGGGTTTGCTGAGAAAGCTGCCACAATCCCCTCAGGTCTCTGTACCTCTCCCTGGTGCACAGGTGTCTCCCATGAACTCGTCAGCCCAGTGGCTCAAGGGAGCCTTTTTGAAACAGAAGGGGGATGGGAGCACACTGCTACCTCCCAGCACACTTCACCCCTTTGCATCCTGGTACATGCAGTTCAATTTAAATGCTTACTTGAAATTTTGCAGAGTGTCTCACCAAAGTTGGTGCAGGTTAGTGCTCTTAATCTCTAGACACATGTGTTTCTGGATTTCATCCTTCTTCAGTAGAGATAAAACGAAATTCTTCTGGGGTTTGCTGAGAAAGCTGCCACAATCCTCTCAGGTCTCTGTACCTCTCCCTGGCGCACAGGTGCCTCCCATGAGCTTGTCAGCCCTGGCGCACATTTGACTGAAGCCCTATGTCTCTTCATGTCTGAGTCATTCTACAAGTGCATGGACAGTGACTGGGTAGGTAAACTGCTGGTAGTTGACAGCAGGGTGAGTTTATAAGTGCTAGTGTTTTGGCACAGAGATTAGATAAGGACATGGTTCTGTCAGGATGATTGCAAGAGTGGACAGAGAGTGACAGTGTGATTGAGGCACTGCATGAGTACTATCTGGATTATTGCAGTAGTGAATCAGTAGTCCGCCGGGGGTTGGGGCGTGCATACATTGTGCACATTTGACTGTAGCACTGCGTGTGTTAATGACTGAGTCATTCTACAAGTGCATGGACCGGGAATGGGTAGGTAGAGTGCTGGTAGTTGACAGCAGGGTGAGTTTATAAGTGCTTGTGTTTCGGCACAGAGATTAGATAAGGACATGGTTCTGTCAGCATGATTGAAAGAGTAGATAGAGACTGATAGTGTGATTGGGGCACTGCATGAGTACTACCTAGATTATTATAGGAGTGATTCAGTAGTCTACAGAGGTTTAGGGGCATGCATAGATTGTACACATTTGACTGTAGCACAGTGTCTCTTCATGCCTGAGTCATTGTACAAGTGCATGGACAGTGACTGGGTAGATAGAATGCTGGTAGTTGACAGCAGAGTGAGTTTATAAGTGCTTGTGTTTCAGCACAGAGATTAGATAAGGGCATGGTTCTGTCAGCATGATTGAAAGAGTAGACAGAGACTGATAGTGTGATTGGGGCACTGCATGAGTACTACCTAGATTATTACAGGAATGAATCAGTAGTCTACAAGGGGTTAGGGGCCTGCATAGATTGTGCACATTTGACTGTATCACGGTGTCTCTTCATGACTGAGTCATTGTACAAGTGCATGAACAGTGACTGGGTAGGTAGAGTGCTTGTAGTTGACAGCAGGGTGAGTTTATAAGTGCTTGTGTTTCGGCTCAGAGATTAGATAAGGACATAGTTCTGTCACGATGATTGCAAGAGTGGACAGAGAGTGACAGTGTGATTGAGGCACTGCATGAGTACTATCTGGATTATTGGAGGAGTGAATCAGTAGTCTTCAGGGGGTTGGGGCCTGCATAAATTGTGCACATTTGACTCTAGCACTGTGTGTGTTAATGCCTGAGTCATTCAACAAGTGCATGGACAGTGACTGGGTAGGTAGAGTGCTGGCACTTGACAGCAGGGTGAGTTTATAAGTGCTTGTGTTTCGGCACAGAAATTAGATAAGGACATGGTTCTGTCAGCATGATTGCAAGAGTTTACAGAGACTGATGTGATATGGGCACTGCATGAGTACTACCTAGGTTATTACAGGAGTGATTCAGTAGTCGACAGAGGGTTAGGGGTCTGCATAGATTGTGCACATTTGACTGTAGCACGGTGTCTATTCATGCCTGAGTCATTCTACAAGTGCATGGACACTGACTGGGTAGCTAGAGTGCTGGTAGTTGACAGCAGGGTGAGTTTATAAGTGCTTGTGTTTTGGCACAGAGATTAGATAAGGATATGCTTCCGTCGGGATGATAGCAAGAGTGGACAGAGAGTGACAGTGTGATTGGGGCACTGCATGAGTACTATCTGGATTATTGCAGGAGTGAATCAGTAGTCTGCAGGGGTTAGGGGCCTGCCTATATTGTGCACATTTGACTGTAGCACGGTGTCTCTTCATGCCTGAGTCATTGTACAAGTGCATAGACAGTAACTGAGTAGGTAGAGGGCTGGTTGTTGACAGCATGGTGAGTATATAAGTGCTAGTGTTTCGGCACAGAGGTTAGTTAAGGACATGGTTCTGTCAGGATAATTGCAAGAGTGGACAGAGAGTGACACTGTGATTGAGGCACTGCATGAGTACTATCTGGATTATTGCAGGAGTGAATCAGTAGTCTGCAGGGGGTTAGGGGCCTGCATACATTGTGCACATTTGACTATAGCACAGTGTCTCTTCATGCCTGAGTTATTGTACAAGTGCATGGAAAGTGACTGGGTAGGTAGACTGCTGGTAGTTGAAAGCAGGGTGAGTTGATAAGTGCTTCTGTTTTGGCACAGAGATTACATAAGGATATGCTTTTGTCAGGATGATAGGAGTATTGGGCAGAGACTGACACTGTTATTACTGAACTGCATGGCTACTACCTGGATTTTTGCAGGAGTGAATTAGTAGAGGGGGTTATGGGACCGTATAGATAGTGCATATTTACCTACATACTAACTACGAAATTAGACAATATAGAACCACAAAAGCACTTCTCATGCACTTATAAAATCACATATTCACTACCTTTGCACTCCTGTAATCTATTAGATACCTCTCATTAATTAACTGCACCTTATATAAAGTATTTTGAAAATACACATTCTTTATCCATATTAAACCAATTATCAATAAATAAGAAGAATCATTCAACTATACCTTTCAAGAGACTTAATAATATAAATATTAGTACACATGCTATTTTTTAAACAAAGTTCAAATACAATAGAAATTATCCCAATTTATATCTGTACATTTAATAAATTATTTTAACCAGCAGAGTTTCATAAAAATGTCAAATCTATATTACATAAATCTCTTAAAAATATAACTCACCTTTTAAATAAATCTGTTGATTGAAAAATCTCACACACTCAGTCAGTATTTTCTTTTACTCACAGACAATGTAGATGAGCACACTCTCCAATGTAAAACCAGTAATGGCAAACTCTCCCTCTAATTTTCCCTACATATACACATAACCCACAAATGACATTGCTTCCCAGTGTTTTTCAAATTGAAAAATGATTTTCCATTGGTCATAGAGAATAATACTTTTCAACCGACATCTTCATCCCTTGTCCTTAATGTCAGTTTCCATAGCAACAGGTCATGCAACATTCTACTTAGCTGTCAGGTCAGAAGTTCACCACACAATGTTGCAAATGACAACAGCAGGTGTGGTGGACTTTGCAAAGCATGCCCTTATCCTTTCTGCTGTACCTTTCAAACATTTCTTGATAACCAATAACAAACCTGCTTTCAAAACAAAGTAAAATGCACCCTATATGTGAATGTAGAGTGTTCTTAAACAGCCAATCAAATCTCTACTTTCTTAAAAACAGCATATTGTCCACCATTTTAGATAGATTTCATTCTTCCACCTGCCTACCTCACCTACAGACATCTTTTGATAACCTTCAGAGATCCCTTCAAGATGCTTTCAGTATAGATTGTTGGACACAGCTATGTTTTCTGATGCAAAAGGTATGCTGAAAGCAGAGGTCAACAACAAAGGTACCCAAGCACACGCAAAAATAAAGTTTACAAAAATTAATGCGTTAATTAAAGCATGTAACACAATAAGTGAATCTCCGTTTCTTTCTTCAATTTAATATTCATGTTCTCATAATAAGTTTGCAGTCTTCACAGTGGTATCCAAGCCAACACGTGTTTCGTCGCCTCTAGTATTATTGTACATGCGACTTGTTCACGGCTGAACACTGTTTAGTTATCAATCGTTTATGTATGACGGTAATTCCAGGTCATACAGTACATCGACGGGGGGGGCCCAATCTCTGCCTCCAACTCGAATTGGAGCCAGACGCGGTTGGGGGCAGTTGCGGACAACGGATACACTCTCTTCTACTCGGAGATGGGAACTTTACACTAATATTGAGCACAGCTACTGATGAAATACGTCTTCCTTACAAGGATTGGGCCCCCCCCGTCGATGTACTGTATGACCTGGAATTACCGTCATACATAAACGATTGATAACTAAACAGTGTTCAGCCGTGAACAAGTCGCATGTACAATAATACTAGAGGCGACGAAACACGTGTTGGCTTGGATACCACTGTGAAGACTGCAAACTTATTATGAGAACATGAATATTAAATTGAAGAAAGAAACTGAGATTCACTTATTGTGTTACATGTTTTAATTAACGCATTAATTTTTGTAAACTTTATTTTTGCGTGTGCTTGGGTACCTTTGTTGTTGACCTTTGTGGCTCTGACCACTATCCTTTTGGGAGGCTAGTGGTTCTCCCCTACCCTTGAGCACCGCCACTAATTTAGGACGTCACTAATATCAGGTGTACTCGCTACAAGCGCCTAGTCTCTATTAAGAATACCACTGCCTAGTCTAAAACATGCTGAAAGCAGAGGTGTTGACAAAGACCTAGCTTTGCAAAATGTAGATATTAAATGGATTGGACAGAGAGGATTAAAGTGGCACCAATTGATGCCATTGGTTAAAACCTTTATGCACCTCCAAACCCCTGACCTCATGATTGTGTACTGTGGAGGCAGTGACCTAGGCACATTGACTGGGGTAGGTCTGGAATTGCTAATGAAGGACACCTTTGCAGAATTTATGTTGCTTTTCCCCCAAACTGCCTTTGTCTACTCTAACATATGCCAAAGACAAAAATGGAAGTGGTCCAATCAATTTTGTCCACAGATTGAGAAAGCTAGAAAAAATGTCAATAAAGCTGTTTCTGCTTATCTCAGAGACCATGGTATGGGGTCCATTTACAACAACAATCTGCGTTTTGATATGGATGGTATCTACAGGAGTGATGGTGTACACTTCACAGATAAGGGAAACCGAGTCCTTCTCAACAACTTAAGACTCTGCATCGGCACTTACATGTAGCTACAAAAATCTCCCAATGAACACAAGGGCTCTTTTTAGAGCCACCCAAGATCCTAACATATAATATTGGCTTTTAATAAAAAAATCTTACATTTTGTGTTAGGAGTCACGCACCCAGCACGATTAGGAGTCGTGCACCCCTCGCGTACACATCAGGGGGCCGCGCTGGGAGTCACGCACCCCTCGCGTGCACACCAGTGGGCCGTGCTGGGAGTCACGCACACCTCGCACGCACACAAGGGGGCCGTGCTGAGTGCAGCGCTAGGGTCGCGTCTCCAAATTTTTTAATTAAAAAAAACAGCTCCTACCAGTAATTTATATTCACCCCCGGTTAACATGCAGCTCCCCATGTGGAAAAGCAATTCTGCTTTGGATTTTGGAAGAGAGAGCAGGTTTCCCTGCTCTCTCTTCCAAAATCCAACCAGAGTTTGCTACGGTAGCGCGGCAGACGTGCTCCTGCCCTACCATAGTAAACAGCAGTGTCCCGGGGGTGGGCACCCCAGGACACTGCAGAAGCCGGCCCTGGGGTGGCAGTCCCCAGGGCCATCAAAGGCTCCAGGAGGGGGCCCCCCTGGGGCATGTGGGGGGACTGGAGCCCCCTCACACATTTAAAATGTATTTTATTTAAAAAATTAGAGCCGCGGGGAGGTGTCGATCCCCGGGGCTGCGAGGACCTCCGTGGGCCCCCGCTTTACATTAGACAAATCCCCCCAGGACCTGGCCCACCCGGGGGTTAAAAATAACGAAAGCGAGAAAACCCTTGCTTCATTTTTTTAAAACATTTTCACCTGGATCCGCGCACCCCCTGAGCAGGCCTAGGCAGTCAGGGTGTTTCTACCCTGCCCCCTTTTTTTCTTTGTCACCTTTGTTTTTCCGTTTACTTCTGACTCGGTTCTCCCGAGTCACAAAGTGGCTGCCAACACTTCTTGGTTTTGAGTGTTGACAGCCAATTAGATTAAAGCTCATAGTCGGGAGGGTGCGCGGATCCACCGCGCCTCTATATATCGAAACTTTTATTTTTTGATTTTCTCAGCAACTACAGAACGGATTTACACCATTTAAAAAAAAGGGCTCTTTCTGAACCAAGCACTACCTTTTTGCCAAATTTGGTGTAATTCCGTTCAGCAGTTTTGGCTGTAACCGTGTCTAAAGTTTCCTATGGGAAATAGATTTTTTTACCTCTATTTTCTGATTTTCACCGCAACTACTGAACAGATTTACACCATTTTAAAAGAAAGGGCGCTTTCAGAACCAAGCACTACCTTTTTGCCAAATTTGGTGTAATTTCGTTCTACAGTTCGGGCTGTAGTCGTGTCTAAAGTTTCCAATGGGAATTAACATGGAGTAAACACGTTTTGGGACCCCCCTTTTTTCTCGGCCCCCGCTTGCCGAATCACCCCGAATCTTTCAAGACAGGAGCTGACCAGAGCGCCCCACTAGTTTTGAAAATTTCACGATGATTCATCATCCAGCGCCAAAGTTATTGGGAAAACAAAAAATGCTTTTCCTATGGAAACTAGGTCCTAACTATAACACCTACTGGTGACTGCCAGTAGGTAATATATAGATATAGATATATAGATGCGAAAGCTTCACAACACATAAAATGGTTATATGTTGGTATTCATGCCCAGGCAGCAGTGCCCGTTACTGATCTGAGAACCACATGCTCGGGTGAACTGGGGCAGGAATTGTCCGACAAGGAATGGGCCGTTATTCTAGAACACCCTAAACGAGTGACTCGAAATACAAAGTTTAAATTTATGCAATGCATGGTTCTTCACAGGTCCTATCTAACACCACGCCGTCTACAACGGATGTTCCTAAACACACAACATTGCTGTCCTCGTTGTAACATGAATGAGGCGGATCACATCCACATGCTATGGGCATGCCCATGCTACAGAGAATTTTGGGAAGAGGTGCGCAGTGCTATAGAGGCAACCACACACTTGCAAGCTGCGGACACTATTGAAGAGTGCATATTAGGGCTACGAAAACGCGTAGGTTCTCAGAAAGTTCAGCTTCGATTTCTAGACCTTGCTCTTATAATAGCAAAACGGTCCTTAATTATGAGGTGGACGTCAATGAGACCCCCCGCGACATACACTTGGCATAGCAAGATAGTAAGATGGAGTGGAGCCGAAAGTGAAGCTATAAGGCAGGAGGAGGCCCGGGGGTTGCGCAAACACCCAATATCCATGGAACGGGATATTCTGCTGAGAGCTTTAAAGTCATAGACCCCAATCCTCATCCTGACACGCCAACTACGCAGTAAACGCATGTCTAGCCGCAGCACCCTGGGCTGCAACAGAGTGACTAGGAGCTACACGCACCTGCACAGCTCAGAGTACTATGCAAGTTGGTCTGGGAACCATCATCAAACCTGACAGTAGCCACGTTGGGCCAAAACGAGGGCTGGGGGAGGGCAGAAGGGAGGGTAGTTGTTTTTAGTTGATAACCTCATTCTCAATGTGGATGACTATACATTAAAGCAATGTATTGCATGAAAGTATAAAAAGTGATAGTTATTCTCTCGCATAGTGGCAATGTAAAGCACACTTAAATGCTGCTAGATGTAAGGTTGCAAGAAACATAGAAGATAAATGTTTATGATTGATACATGCGACATTGTGAAAACCAATAAAATTTATGCAAAAGCATCCAACACTGCTGATTACGTTCGCCTGGGTGGGGCCGGTGCAAGATACGGGTGCCAGGACCCGTTTGTAAATAACAAGAAATCTCGTATTCTCGGTATTGAATACAATAGACTTGTACTCCAGGATCGTGTTCAAGAAGTTAAGCGTTTTAACCAATACACTTAACTTCTTGAACACAATCCTGGAGTGCGAGTCATTTGTATTAAATACCAAAATTTCTTGATATTACCTACTGGCAGTCGCCAGTAGGTAGTTATAGTTAGGACCTATTTTCCATAGGAAATCCACAACATTCTATTTGGAATAACGTTGGCGCCGATTGACAAATCTTCGTGCAATTTTCCAAACTTTTGGCCAGCTCCGGTCCACTCCTATGCTGAAAATTTCACGGTGATTCGTCAAGCGGGGGCCGAGAAAAAAGGGGGGTCCCAAAACGCAGTTTCCCCATGCATTTTCCCATAGGACCTGTTGACGCAGCTACAGCCCGAACTGCAGAACGGAATTACACCAAATTTGGCAAAGAGATAGTCCTCAGTTCAGACTCGTGCCTTTTGCTTAAATGGTGTAAATCCGTTCAGTAGTTCCTGAGAAAATTAGAGTTAAAAAGATAGATATATCTGAGCGGAGCCTAACCACACATCTCATCGTGAGATCTGATTGGTTGTCAGTACTTCATCCAAGAAGTGTTGGCAGCCATCTTGGGACCAATATACATGATAGCACCTCATTAAAAAGCATTGCAGTTAATAGAAGGTTTTAAGACTTTAGTTACATTATAAATCATTTGTTGATGGTACCATACTCATTTTAGGAATTGTGGTGTTTTCTAAGGTGATTTTACCATGTGAAAAAGCCTTCTGCTGTGATTTCATGAATCATGTTTGAGAGAAAACTCTTTTCTCATGCTTTTCCCACAGAGGTTTGGAAGGTGATCTATAAGCTAAACTGAGAGCATATTTTCTGTAAATTCACCTTATCCTTCTCAGTCATGTGAGAATGAAGTCTGACATTCTCAGTAAAACATGTACATCCAACTTGGGCAGAGACTGTCAGTTGATTCCTTTGTGTTCTACTGCAGCTTCCCAGAGTGTTCTAGAAAAACAACTAGAGTGCTAACAGTCCTACTTATGACAAACATATTGCACACCTGAAGCCATCTTGATTGGAATAAAGTTGTAACTCTTAAAACATTTAATTTAAAAAGGAACAAAATGAGGGGGTTCATTTTGCCACAGAAAATATGATTAGTGCTGCAGAAACATGTACTTTCAATACCAGCAGCAGACTTCCCTGGTGAGCAGTAGCTTTACTACAGTGATCTAATAAGCAACTAGAGTGCTAACATTCTGAATTTATGTCAAATGTGTGACACATCTGAATGCCTTCTTGATGGAATCAAAGTTAAAAACTGAAAGTATTTCCTACTGAGGAGACTGTAGTAAATGAGGAAATTAGGAAACTTCATAACAAATAAGTCTCCCAAAATGGCCACCAGAGACAAAAGAGCCCAAATGTAGCCCAAATATCAACCAGATGTAGCCCAAGTATAGCCCAATGACAGAATGTCCCAGAGTGTTCTAACGAACAACTAGAGCGCTAACAGTCTTACTTATGACAAAAGTATGGCACACCTGAAGCCATCTTGATTGGAATAAAGTGGTAACACTTAAAACATTTAATTTACAAAGGAACAAAATGAGGGGGTTTGTTTTGCCATAGAAATTATGATTAGTGCTGCAGAAAGAAAAATTAGGGCACATTTTGACTTCTAAAATCCTCTTCTATTTCATAAAAAAATTCTGACATGCAGACTGAAACATGCACTTTGAATACCAGCAACAGAGTTCCCTGGTGAGCAGTAGCTTTACTACAGTGATCTAATGAGCAACTAGAGTGCTAACATTCAGAATTGATGGCAAATGTGTGACACATCTGAATGCCTTCTTGATGGAACCAAAGTAAAAAACTGAAAGTATTTCCTACTGAGGAGACTGCAGTAAATGAGGAAATTAGGAAACTTCATAATAAATAAATCTCCCAAGATGGCCACCAGAGACAAAAGAGCCCAAATGTAGCCCAAATATCACCCAGATGTAGCCCAAGTATGACTCAATGACAGAATGCCCCAGAGTGTTCTAACTAACAACTAGAGCGCTAACAGTCTTACTTATGACAAAAGTATGGCACACCTGAAGCCATCTTGATTGGAATAAAGTGGTAACACTTAAAACATTTAATTTATAAAGGAACAAAATGAGGGGGTTCATTTTGCCATAGAAATTATGATTAGTGCTGCAGAAAGAAAAATGAGGGCACATTTTGACTTCTCAAATCCTCTTATATTTCATAAAACAATTCTGACATGCAGACTGAAACATGCACTTTGAATACCAGCAGTAGACTTCCCTGGTGAGCAGTAGCTTTACTACAGTGATCTAATGAGCAACTAGAGTGATATCATTCAGAATGTATGGCAAATATGTGACACATCTGAATGCCTTCTTGATGGAACCAAAATAAAAAACTGAAAGTATTTCCTACTGAGGAGACTGCAGTAAATAAGGAAATTAGGAAACTTCATAACAAATAAATCTCCCAAGATGGCCACCAGAGACAAAAGAGCCCAAATGTAGCCCAAATATCACCCAGATGTAGCCCAAGTATAGCCCAATGACAGAATGTCCCAGAGTGTTCTTAAGAACAACTAGAGCGCTTACTGTCTTACTTATGACAAAAGTATGGCACACCTGAAGCCATATTGATTGGAATAAAGTGGTAACACTTAAAACATTTAATTTATAAAGGAACAAAATGAGGGGGTTCATTTTGCCATAGAAATTATGATTAGTGCTGCAGAAAGAAAAATGAGGGCACATTTTGACTTCTCAAATCCTCTTCTATTTCATAAAAAAATTCTGACATGCAGACTGAAACATGCACTTTGAATACCAGCAACAGAGTTCCCTGGTGAGCAGTAGCTTTACTACAGTGATCTAATGAGCAACTAGAGTGCTAACAGTCCTACTTATGACAAACATATTGCACACCTGAAGCCATCTTGATTGGAATAAAGTTGTAACTCTTAAAACATTTAATTTAAAAAGGAACAAAATGAGGGGGTTCATTTTGCCACAGAAAATATGATTAGTGCTGCAGAAACATGTACTTTCAATACCAGCAGCAGACTTCCCTGGTGAGCAGTAGCTTTACTACAGTGATCTAATAAGCAACTAGAGTGCTAACATTCTGAATTTATGGCAAATGTGTGACACATCTGAATGCCTTCTTGATGGAATCAAAGTTAAAAACTGAAAGTATTTCCTACTGAGGAGACTGTAGTAAATGAGGAAATTAGGAAACTTCATAACAAATAAGTCTCCCAAAATGGCCACCAGAGACAAAAGAGCCCAAATGTAGCCCAGATATCAACCAGATGTAGCCCAAGTATAGCCCAATGACAGAATGTCCCAGAGTGTTCTAACGAACAACTAGAGCGCTAACAGTCTTACTTATGACAAAAGTATGGCACACCTGAAGCCATCTTGATTGGAATAAAGTGGTAACACTTAAAACATTTAATTTACAAAGGAACAAAATGAGGGGGTTTGTTTTGCCATAGAAATTATGATTAGTGCTGCAGAAAGAAAAATTAGGGCACATTTTGACTTCTAAAATCCTCTTCTATTTCATAAAAAAATTCTGACATGCAGACTGAAACATGCACTTTGAATACCAGCAACAGAGTTCCCTGGTGAGCAGTAGCTTTACTACAGTGATCTAATGAGCAACTAGAGTGCTATCATTCAGAATGTATGGCAAATGTGTGACACATCTGAATGCCTTCTTGATGGAACCAAAATAAAAAACTGAAAGTATTTCCTACTGAGGAGACTGCAGTAAATAAGGAAATTAGGAAACTTCATAACAAATAAATCTCCCAAGATGGCCACCAGAGACAAAAGAGCCCAAATGTAGCCCAAATATCACCCAGATGTAGCCCAAGTATAGCCCAATGACAGAATGTCCCAGAGTGTTCTTAAGAACAACTAGAGCGCTTACTGTCTTACTTATGACAAAAGTATGGCACACCTGAAGCCATCTTGATTGGAATAAAGTGGTAACACTTAAAACATTTAATTTATAAAGGAACAAAATGAGGGGGTTCATTTTGCCATAGAAATTATGATTAGTGCTGCAGAAAGAAAAATGAGGGCACATTTTGACTTCTCAAATCCTCTTCTATTTCATAAAAAAATTCTGACATGCAGACTGAAACATGCACTTTGAATACCAGCAACAGAGTTCCCTGGTGAGCAGTAGCTTTACTACAGTGATCTAATGAGCAACTAGAGTGCTAACATTCAGAATTGATGGCAAATGTGTGACACATCTGAATGCCTTCTTGATGGAACCAAAGTAAAAAACTGAAAGTATTTCCTACTGAGGAGACTGCAGTAAATGAGGAAATTAGGAAACTTCATAACAAATAAATCTCCCAAGATGGCCACCAGAGACAAAAGAGCCCAAATGTAGCCCAAATATCACCCAGATGTAACCCAAGTATAGCCCAATGACAGAATGTCCCAGAGTGTTCTAACTAACAACTAGAGCGCTAACAGTCTTACTTATGACAAAAGTATGGCACACCTGAAGCCATCTTGATTGGAATAAAGTGGTAACACTTAAAACATTTAATTTATAAAGGAACAAAATGAGGGGGTTCATTTTGCCATAGAAATTATGATTAGTGCTGCAGAAAGAAAAATGAGGGCACATTTTGACTTCTCAAATCCTCTTCTATTTCATAAAAAAATTCTGACATGCAGACTGAAACATGCACTTTGAATACCAGCAGTAGACTTCCCTGGTGAGCAGTAGCTTTACTACAGTGATCTAATGAGCAACTAGAGTGCTATCATTCAGAATGTATGGCAAATGTGTGACACATCTGAATGCCTTCTTGATGGAACCAAAATAAAAAACTGAAAGTATTTCCTACTGAGGAGACTGCAGTAAATAAGGAAATTAGGAAACTTCATAACAAATAAATCTCCCAAGATGGCCACCAGAGACAAAAGAGCCCAAATGTAGCCCAAATATCACCCAGATGTAGCCCAAGTATAGCCCAATGACAGAATGTCCCAGAGTGTTCTTAAGAACAACTAGAGCGCTTACTGTCTTACTTATGACAAAAGTATGGCACACCTGAAGCCATCTTGATTGGAATAAACTGGTAACACTTAAAACATTTAATTTAAAAAGGAACACAATGAGGGGGTTCATTTTGCCATAGAAATTATGATTAGAGCTGAAGAAAGAAAAATTAGGGCACATTTTGAGTGACTTCTCAAATCCTCTTCTATTTCATTAAAAAATTCTGATATGCAGACTGAAAAATGCACTTTTAATACCAGCAGCAGACTTCCGTGGTGAGCAGTAGCTTTACTCCAGTGATCTAATGAGCAACTAGAGTGCAACATTCAGAATTGATGGCAAATGTGTGACATATCTGAATACCTTCTTGATGGAATCAAAGTAAAAAACTGAAAGCATTTCCTACTGAGGAGACTGCAGTAAATGAGGAAATTAGGAACCTTCATAACAAATAAATCTCCCAAGATGGCCACCAGAGACAAAAGAGCCCAAATACAGCACAACTATCAACCAGATGTAGCCCACATGTAGCCCAATGACAGAAGTGTGCAAAACACTTATTTGTTGTGTATTTGCAGTTTTATATAGTGCAGACTTGTCAGGTATTGGAGTGCTTTACATGAGCATTGGTTACATCACACAAGATCAAATTCATTTTGGTTGTAGACATGGGGAGATTAAGTGATTTGACCAGAAACACAGAATGTTAGAAACTCCAAACACAGAATGTTGAGCTGAAGCAGAAACTCCAACCTGATTCCCCAGTTGCAAAGTCTGCAGCTCTGGAAGTAACACCACATCCTCTCCCCTAGGTGCAACATTTAATCAAGTGGTCAACTGGATAAAAAACATAAAGATTACAAATAATTTAAAAGTTCTTTGTCGCTATTTGAAAACTCAGAAAATATGTCCTCATTTTAGTTTTTTAGAGCACTAACCATCATTTTGATGCAAATAAGACCCTCTCATATATGTAATTTCTAAAGGAAATGCTCTAGGTATTACAGTTTTGATTACATCAAGATGACGTCAGGCGTTCCACACTTTTGTAATAAATATAGAATGTTAGCAATCTAGTTGTTCATTGGGATACTGTTGAGAGGCAGAGGCCAGGGGCACGGACTCTGAAAATTGAAGGCAGGTAGGAGAGTGCAGAGGCAACAATTTGACCACACTGGGCAGGCAGGAAGGGCAGTGGCAGCACAACAGACTATGGAGGGCAGTGGAAAGGGGGGCAGGGACAACAAACCAACAATACAGGACTGGCAAGAGAGGCTGTGGCAATATAATAGACCATTGTGGACAGAAGGAAGAGGCAGTGGTAGTACAACCATACATGCCAACAGACCCGTTTCAGCCAGGAAACGTCCAATGTTTTTAAGCTCAAATGGGCTTTATTTGATCTGTCTCCTGTCTACAATCTCCTCTTTTTCAATGTAACTCTGTGGAAATGTGGATTTTCCTGGTCAGTTATGTCCCCTATCTTGGACCCCAACGGTTCTATATGCATGTTACAAGTACATGTATGTTCCCTCCAGTTCCAGTTTCTAAGACGTAAACATATGTGTGTCTACCGTCGACATGTTCTCTGTCAGATCCGCCATCGATGGGCTGGATATTCGATTCCTAGGTATGAAAGGCCACCGACTTTATATGGCTAAGTTACTACATTTTTACAGCTCAGGCAAGTAGGCCCGATTCTGTCCTCAAAGCCTTTCCCTGCTCTCTGTCTCTGACAGCTTCAGCTTGAGCTCGCATCTGTATCCATGAACTTTGTCCTACTCCCTGTGCAGCTAACGGTGCCTGCCTCGGCCAGTTTTCGCATGCCTGCCAAGAAGCTGTATTTCACCTTCGAATTATCTATTTTGCTCTTCAGCCGATGCATTCCTGTCTAGTGATTTAGGTAAACATTTCCTTTAGCTCACAAGCAAGGACTCAGCCTTTCCGTCCTCCTGCAAGTGATTCATAGCCCTGCTGCCATGGAAAGTTTTCTGCCCCTCGCATCTCATATAGACACTTAGACGCTTGTACACGCACACACAGTTAGTATAGAATAGATTCTGTCCGAGAGTCCTTCCTTGTGGATAACATAGTTCTCCAAACATAGGATGGTAGATATGATTTGGGATTAGGTTGACTTGACCCCCCAGACTTCTCGTCTCCACATGTAGAGCTAAATGTCAAGTCCCCTTCACCCCCTAGTTGCACGTCAATTACACGTCATACTGCTGCGCGCGCATCTATGCCAAGTATTATCTTATAGATTCACCTATGTCTGATAATGCAAACCAATCATGTTTCTTTTATTCCTTATTACGCCTAGTTTCGATTACGTACCTGTTTTGTCACTCTTCTTATCAAATGTTACGCCTTCTACATTCGTTTCATTGTAATGCACTTATTATAAAAATACATGTCTGTCAATAAATTATTGTACTTCACTTCCTGAACCCTCGTGGTGACGGAACCTGAAGGCCGCGACTCGAGTCGGCCATTTTGAATGGAATAAAGCCCATTTAGAAAACC
Organism: Triturus cristatus; assembly: GCF_964204655.1. NCBI lineage: Eukaryota > Metazoa > Chordata > Amphibia > Caudata > Salamandridae > Triturus > Triturus cristatus. Next base: position 389,316,985 of record NC_140592.1, read on the forward strand.
TCTTATACCACGGATTCTGCCTCTTGTTATTTTGAGCTATTTTACTTTATTTTAGGATTCCGTATGAAATTCAGTCCGGTATTTTATTTACCACAACTCAAAGGGGAAAATCAATACCCCAGTTTTTTTCAAAATCTCCCTCTTACCAAGTTCCAAATGTTCGCAAGTATGGTACATTGGATCATGGTAGGCAGGAGGAATTGGGGTAGGGACATGGACTCGGATAACAGAGGACAGGAGGGACATGGAGAGGTGCACCAACCTGACCCTACAGGGCGGGCATCAGGGTTTGCAGCAGCACAATACACCACACAGGGCATGTGGGACGAGAGTGAAGCACAACAATCCATAGAAAGCATTAGGGAGGGGACAGGACCATGCACATGGACAACAGAGAACAGAGGGGAAAGAGGCAATGGTAGCTAGCTGACCATAATGGACAGACAGAAGTGAAAGCTGCAGCATAACAGGCCATAAAGGGCAGGAGGGACGGATCAGGGGCATTACAATGGAACAGACAAGCCAGCAGGGAGGGAATAGGGGTCTGCACATGGAAACAGAGGGCTGGGGGCAAGGGGGCAGGGCAGGAGCAGCAAGATGACCATGGAGGTCAGGCAGGATGGGCACTAGAAACAAGACACACCATGGAGAGCAACAATGAGACTATGATGGCATACACACAGACCATGGAGGGAAGGTGGGAAGGGGTCAGGGGCAGCTAGCTGACCACACAGGGAAGGTGGGCGGGGCCATGGCAGCACAGAAGACCATGCATGGCAAGCGGGAGGGTTAGTGGCAGCACAATGGCTATGATGGGCAAGGGTGCAGGGGCATGCACAAAGGACCATGGAGGATAGAAGAGAAGGTCAGGACCTGGGCACAGACAAGAGAGTTCAGGGGAAGGGGCCTCACAACAGACCGCACGGGGCAGGCAGGAGGAACAGTTGCAGCACAACAGCCCAGAGAGGGCAGAAGGGTGTGGCAGTAAAATGGACCATGGATGACAGGAGGAAGGGGATAGGGGCATGGCATGTGGACAGGCAGGGTGGAGGTGGCAGGGACAGGTTACAATCATCTGACAATGCTAGGCAGCTGGGAGGGGAGTGGCAGCTCAACAGACCACTCAGAGTAGATAGGAGTGGCAGGTCCATGGAACATGTTGGGCAAAAAGGATGGAGCAGGGGCATGCACAAAGACATCGGAGGGCAGGGGGAAGGAGAATAGGGGCAGCAAGCTAAGCACAGAGGCTAAGTAGGAGGTCAATGATGGGCCATAGAATTGGGCAATGTAGGGCAGGAGGAGTGGACTGGTACATCATGCTAAATGGAGGGCAGTGGCAGCACATCAGACCATGCATGGCAGGAGGGAAGAGGCTAGTCCATGGATTCAGACAACAGAGGATAGGGAGGAGGTGGATGGGGCAGCAAGCTAACTGTTCAGAGAAGGTGGGTATTAGGAACGTTATTGTTTTTAAAATGTGTGTCTGTGCAAACTACTTAAAATATGTACAAGTATGCAGCATAATCTCACTTTTATTCAGGAAGAAGAGGACGTTTGTGACTGTGACTCCGGGTTCACTTGGCAGAAACACCCCCTGACCCTCCACCCCCCATCGCAAAATGTAATGCCCGTGAAAAGGGTAGGTGGACGCAGTGTTATATAGAACATAGTCCTGAGAGCACGTCTGAAAATGAAAACTAGATATAGTATATGGTATAAACTATGCACCAAAAAGTGTGATATAAGATGAACCGGGGCGTGAAATATATGCAATACATTGTGCGCAATGACAGATTCATTGGAGAGCGCGAGATAGCACAGGCACTAGCGCGTGCTATGCGATATGCGCCTTGGAGTGTAATATGAACAGGGCAGTGATGTGTAACCTAACTAGTCTCTAAAGTTGTAATATAAAATATGTGCTGGGGAGTGTAACGTAGCATATGCACTGTGACAAAGATATGGATCCCAGATTGTAATATGTATGGCATAGCGCTGTGCGTTATAACATAGGCATTGAGGAAGGCACGTTAGATGGGGCAATATAACCTGTGCGAAGGCAAGTGTGGCATGACATATTCACGGGTTGGTGTTACAGTGCACATGGGCTAGAGAGTGTCATAGCATACGCACTATCTGGTGGAATACAACACAGAGGTGTGTGGCACTCGGCGGGCACTGGTGGGTGTAACACAGCATTGGGCTCAGCCAGGAGCACGCTGTGACTCTCAAGTGAGGTTCGTCTCCTTTCCAAGAGAGTAAAATAAAAAGTATTCCACATCCGGCGGTGGATGTGTGTTTTATTAACCTTGAGGGTGGTTTCTTGCATAGTTTGGTTGAATTTTTGTCGAATCCCCTTTGAATGGCTTGGTGTGCATGTGTATTAAATGTGCCCGTCAATAGCTACCCATGTTTGTATAAATAAACGACAAGGGTGTCTACTTGGAGAGTACCTACCGGCGGGGGCGCCGGGATTAGGCACGGTAGGGCGTCAGACACGTCAGAGCTTCACTAGCGGTGTAAATCCATTCCACGTGGACTCATTGTATGCATAGTCGCCTTTTAATGAATATCACGCAAATCGTCATGGTGATAGGTACATACGGTTTGTCCAGCATGTCCTAGGTGTTTCTATAAATATATATTTTTTTAAAATAATAAAAAACAAAGGCTGGCCCCGGGGGATGGGGTCCCCGGGGCCATAAGTGGCCTGAGGAGGGGGGCAACGCAGTTCCCCTCCTAAAGAATAAAAATAAAAAGGCCATGACCCGGGTGTTGGGGTCCCCGGGGCCGATTAAGGCCTTGGGAGGGCCAAATTATTTTTTTTCAACAAAACAAATTAGGGTGCAGGCCCTGGGGGATGGGGTCCTCAGGGCCAATAAATTAGAAAAAGAAGGGGGGCCACACAGCCCTACTTCTTAAAACAATAAAATAAATAAAAGACTGGCATCGAGCCGGAACCACGCCCCCTCCTTGCAGCACTCTGCAAACGCAACCCCTGGCCAGTTGTAAGTTGGGGAATTAATTCCCATTCAATACTGAGGGTCCCTGAGGGACAACTAGCCCAACAGGTATCTCCAGTATGCGCCAGGAAGCTGCGTTGCAGACAGGTGTTCTGAGGCCACGCCCCTTTTTACACCTGTCTGCAACACAGCTCTGTGGCGCTTACTGGAGGTAACTAGTGGGCTAGTTGGACCCTAGGGACCCTCAGGATTCAAATGAACTTAATCTCCCAACTAAAAACGGCCACAGGGCGTGTTTACACAGTTGTGAAGGGAGGGGACGGGGCCTGAGTTAACGTGTGCAAACAAGCCCTGTGGCGCGTTTTAAGTTGGGGAAATAATTCCCCTTCAATCCTGAGGGACCCTGGGGCCCAACGAGCCCACCAGGTGCTTCCAGTAAGCGTCACTGTGCTGCGTTGCAGAGAGTTGGTCTAGGCCGTGCCCCTTCTTACATCTCTCTGCAACGCAGCTCTGATGCCTGCCCTGAAACTGTTTATTTTACTGTTAAACAGAATTCGATCACTAGATAAACCATTATATGTAATGAAGGCCAAAAGTAGGAGGAAAAGAGTTATTATTAAAAAAAAAAATTGTGATTTTTTTTGGGAGAATGGAAACACAGTTCTAGTTCAGAGCCTTTTTTTTAATGAAGAGAGTTATTCAGTAAGTGAAAATTTATTGTATGCAGTTGACACCAGTGGTAGAGGTTATGAGGTTAGTGATGGTTGTCCAATGGAGTAAGAGAAAATGGTTGAAAGAAATGCAGAAGAAGTGATAGCCGATGAAGTTTTAGGGAGACGTGCTAAAAACCCTGTGTACACTTGGGATTGCAGTAGTGTTTGTAGTGTACGACAGGAATCTATTGAAAAATTATGTCGTTTTTTACGAGTCTATACTAAAAAAAGTGTAAAACAAAAGATTAAGCTGTTGCAAGGACTAGACCCTTGCAGAGTGAGAAAACATACTGGTTTGCAAGGTCATTCTCTGGCTTGTCTTTCTAGGAAAGTTTGTGAAAGTGTTTTTCACCATTTCAGAATGCTGGCAGTATATCATACTCAAATGCGGAAGTTAGTGAGAAGGTTGTATTATGCAAAAAGTCCAGCACTAAAGTTAAGTGAGTTGAACAGTGCTCTTTTACGTGGGTCAGTTTCAGATGTGAAGCAGGTCTGTGAGGATATTGAGTTTTGTTACTTTGGGCCTCAGCAAGAGAGTGAAGAAACTGACACATTAGTAGAACAAAATGTTGAAGACAATGTAGAACCTGTAATTACAGAAAAATTTGAGGATGAAATCACAAAGTTTAAGGTAATTTCAGGTGAAAGACCAAATGTTTCTTGTATTTGTTGTCGGCGAAATCACTATAAAAATCAGACTAGGGGTGTCAATCTGTATTTAAAAAGTGAAATAGAAGATAATGATAAGTGGATGGAATTTGCAACTTATTTGTTGGTAGAGGATTGTTTTGATTTGGGATGCGAGCAGCGTATTTGCAAATATTGTTATAATAAATTAGATGAGAATAAAATGCCTGCAAGAGCTGTTCATAATAATCTAGAGTTGGTTGCTATTCCTCCAGAGCTGATTGATTTAAATACGTATGAGTCTATTCTGATACAATGTGTTCACCCGTTTCAGGCTATTGTTCGTATGGAGCCCAAAACAAGTAAATTACCTCCATCAGAGTTGCAAAGAGGATTGAAAGGAAGAGCTGTGTATTTACCATTAGATTTAAGGAAAAATGTTGAAACTATTGGTGTAGATCATGCAGAATATGAGCCACTGGTCATTCTAGTTAATGGTGTTCCTACTAAGAATAAGAAAATCTGGCAAGAGTTAGTGGATGTTAGAAAAGTGCAAAAGGCATCATTGTATCTGTTAAAAAATAATGAGTACTATAGAAATGTGTTTGTTTGAGAAGAAGAAATAGATTTAGCAGAAGATAGTGAAACATTAAGTGGACAAATTGAAAAAGTGGACATGTCCAGATGTGAAGAGATCTATGAACATTACAGTGTACATCCACTTCATTCCAAAGAGGTGATGGGGAATACAATTGAGTTGTTTCAAATGAAAAAAGCAACAGGAAGTCCCATGAGTGTATGGGAAGAGAGCTTGGAAGCTCGTTGTTCCCCGCAGTAGTTTTCCAACAGGGAAAGGTGGACGATATGATGAACGTCCTGTGCAGATTCCTGCATCTGAATATCGGACAACAAGATTATATGCAGAAGATCCAAGATTTCGACAATGTATCCCTTATATGTTTCATCTTCTGTTTGAAAGTGACTTTTCTGGACTTTCCTATGCACTAAATCACATTTTAAAAACTGGAATGCATCTTCAAAATGTAACTGCAAAGGATTTTATGGCTAAAGTGCATCAGAGAGATGATCATTTAGAATCTCAGTAGATTAATCTGATGGCATGTCAGCGTGGGACTAATGAATATTGGTACCGTCGACATGGAGAACTGAAATGCATGCTACGGAACTTGGGAACTCCTACATGGTTTGTTACACTAAGCTGTGCTGAGTATGCTTGGGATGATTTACTTGAATTTCTTCGAGAGGCAAATTCCAATATAAAAAATATTGAATACAAGACACCTGGAGAATTGTGCTCTTTGGATCCTGTCAATGTATGCAGATATTTCAATAATAGATTTGAAGCTATGATGTCTTTCATCTGCAATAAAAAAAATCCTCCTCTTGGAGAAGTTGTGGATTTCTTTTGGAGAAAGGGGTATCAAGCAAGAGGTGCTCCTCACATACATATGTTGTTATGGGTCAAGGACGCCCCCAAATTTGGAACAGATTCAGATGAAACTGTTTTGTCTTTCATTGAAGATTATGCTACATGTGCTCTTCCAAATAGCAGAGAAGAGAAAAACTTAAAACAACAAGTCTTACGATTTCAAAGCCATAGGTGTGAAAAATACTGTCGACGAAAGTACAAGTCAAAGGATAAGTTCTATACCAAATGTCGTTTTGGATTTCCACGTCCTGTATTAGCCAAAGGAAGAGTGAACAGTTTTATGTCAGCTGTACGACATACCATCACAAGAAAATCTCAGAAAAACACCTACAACTTAAGAAGAAGCGAAGAATCAAAATACATAAATGACTACAATCCAGTTATTTTATCCATGTGGAACGCTAACATGGATATTCAGTATGTAACGTCTTACATTACTAAATCAGAAAAGACTGAATTGAAAGAAATGTGGGAAGAGATTTCTCACGAGAAGACTCTAAGTAAGAAATTATACAGTTTCAGTTTGAAGATGTTATAGAAATTGGAGCATATGAAGGTTCAGATCGGCTATCATCTGCAAGTCTATATTCCAAAAGTAGAAGAATCATTTGGGTGAGTCTAGGTCTTGCAGGAATGCGAAATCGGGTACTGAAATCTGTTCAAGAAATTGAATATTTAGCAGAAAATGACCCTGAAAGTACAGATATTTTGAAAACCAATATGTTGGACACATACTATCCAAAGAGAAGTCGTCATCTTGAGAACATGTGTCTCTATGAAGTGCTGCAAAACTACACTTTTAAACGGAATATTACAGAGAACATCAACGATGGAAAATATGGAGTGATTGGTTCTGAAGGATGTCTGGTGAAACAAAGGAAAGGAAATTTAATTAATCACAGAAAACTGAGTTGCGACACTGCTGACAAAAGGGAATTTTACTATTTAGCCCTTTTGCAAATGTTCAAACCATGGCGTTCTGAACTGGAATTACTTGGAGATTCTCCCAGCTATGAAGATTCATTTAATGCTTGTAAAGATAGCAAACAATGCAGTGCTTTCGCAAATTATGTGAAAATGTTGAATGATGAAATTGATCAAGAAGCTACAATTGCAGCTGAGATTGCTAGAGACAGTTCTCAAGACAGTCAAAATTCTGCTGCACTGAGTCAAGATCCACTAGGACAACCAATTGCTGAAAATGAAGCAGCGATTCCAATGAATGAGGTGGAAACAGCAATGTATCAAGCACAAGAAGATGCAATACAGTTAGGAAACTTGGAAGAGCAACTAAATGTTGAACAGAAACAAATATATCAGCAAGTGAAAGAGCAGATTGACCATGGATTACTTCATGAAAAGAGAGTGTGCTCATGTACATCATTTCAACCTATCCGAATGTATGTGAGTGGTCAAGATGGAACAGGAAAAAGGTTCTTAATTAAAGTAATTACAAGTTATCTGCAAAAAACAACTGAGTCGCATTTGTCTTGTGTTGTCACTGCTCCAACTGGGTTGGCAGCACATAACATTAAAGGAATTACTTTACATCGTTTACTAATGCTGCCAGTAGAGCATGAGAACAAACTGGAATACCACAAGCTATCTGGAGAAGCTTGTTGTGAAGTTTCAAGAGTGCTGAAGAAAATGAAACTTCTCGTTATTGATGAGGTGAGCATGGTTTCAAACTTGATGCTTGCCTTTGTGCATTTAAGAATGCAGCAAATTCTTAAAACAGAGTAGATCTCCAAAAACTATGACGTGTTTTCCTCCAAATAACACGTCATAGTTTTTGGAGATCTACTGCAACTGACACTGGTAAAAGGACAACCGGTATTTAAAACACTTGCCCATGAAGATACCAGAAAGTCTCTTGGCAGTGTTGGTAATGTGAACATTTGGAGTAATTTTAAATACAAAGAACTGACAACAAATATGCGACAGGCAAATGATGCTGAATATGGAAGTATTCTTCAAGATATAAGAATTGGAATTCTTTCAAAAAAAGGGAAAGAAGCTTTGGAGAGTCGATTACTTTGCAATGTCTTTCCAAATGAAAATGCAGTTGCTGCAAAAGTGTACGTGGAAATTGCTAAAAATAAGTCAGTGATTTGCTTAATGCCGACACTGCATGAGTGTTCAATATTCAACGAAGAATTAATAAAATTGGAAAATGAAGAAATTGTTAAAATGGAAGCCATCGATAACTACATGAAGGAATCAAAACTAGATTGTATAGAAAAAAAAATATCTAAAACTGCTGGTTTGGAAAAGACACTGTATGTGTGTATAAACTGTCGGGTAATTTTAAGGCGTAATTTGGATGTAGAGAAAGGTTTAGTTAATGGTGCAATGGGTAAAGTGGTGGATTTTGTGAATTATCAGAAAAAAGAAGGAATTGAATTTTTAAAAATTAAATTTGATCAGATTGATGAAGTTAAAGAAATTGGCCGTTGTTCAGTTCGTTTTTTGCTTGTTAAAGATTTATATGTCTGTAGGAAACAATTTCCATTTTCTCTGGCATATGCAGTGACTATTCATAAATCTCAAGGATTAAGTGTAGACAATGCATTGGTGAACATTGGATCTACTGTATTTAAAGAGGGTATGGCATATGTTGTTTTGTCGCATGTCAGAACATTATCTGGTTTGTTTTTGATTGATTTTGATGAGACAAAGGTTACTGCAGATGCAAACTGTGTAAAAGAGTATAATAGGTTAAGAAGGGTGTATGCTTCAAATTTAGGTCAATATCCTGTATTTGAAAAGCGTGTGGTTTGTCGAAAAAGAAGGTTAGAGAATATCTGTACTGAAGATGTCAAGAAGGGAAAAGAACAAGATAATGTTGCGATTGCAGGTAAAAAGAAATTGGACACTGTTGAAGAGATTGTTGGTTATCGGTTTGAAAATAGTTCTGGTGTCAACTGCTATGCTAATGTAGTGGTCAATGTTGTTTTATATCTGGAAGGTTTGCAAGCACAAATTATGCAGAATCGGGAAAAAATATTTTTTTCTCTGTTGCATTCTGTTTATGAAAGATTGACAACAGATAGAAGTAAAATACAATCTGTTTCAGATGTTCGTAATCTTTTGGATGTGTGTTCTGGTTCTACACAATTTACACAAAATATCCAACAAGATGCTCAGGAATTTTTAATGTATATGCTTACAATTTTTTAAAATGAAGGTGTAGAAATAGAAAATATTTTTGGCCTTTCTTACAAATGGTAACGTTATTGTGAAAATTGCATGTATACATGTATCACCAATGTAGACCCTGAGAGATTTCTGTATTTAACATTACCAGACTGTAAATCAGTGTCTTTCAATAAATTAGTGAAAGGTGCAATTCAAACCATGGAGTGTAGCCAATGTAAATCAGAAATGTTATCCACATTATTCTTAACAAAATATGGAAAATACATAATTTTAATGATGCAACGTTGTACAGCTGATGGAAGAAAATTGGATACTTTAATAAAGCAGTTTGTAGCAACACAAGTATCATTATCAGGAAGGACTTTTGTAGCAATTGCAATAATTTTCCATGATGGTCCTTCCACCACATCTGGACATTACACTACCTATCTAAAATGTGACAAAGGCTGGACACTTTGTAATGATGCCCAGTTGGTTTTCAAACAACGTTGGCCTAGAGAATTACAAAATTCCTACCTAATATTTTTAAAGCCAAAGTTTTAGGAAGATAATTCACTCTCTGAGGAATTTATTATTATAATTTAATAGGACTACCATTGGACAATTTACATAAAGAAGAAGTGCAAAAATACCATTTGGCCTCAAGGAAAGGAATATTTTTGAATTATGGACTTTTTGGTGGTCATTTATTCGGTGATTATTTTAATGTGGCAACATTTACAGTTTTTATAAGTTAAAGTTATAAAATTTTGTAATCTGAAAGCATTTCATATATGTATGATTTGTATTTTCTGGTATTTTACTGAGAATAGTATGTTTTTTTTTTTTAACAATCTTGCCCGCTGTTAAGTGATGAGTACCATTGAAATCACTATTTCTAGTGAAATTCAATATATTCTGAGAACAGCAAAAAGGGCAAACAAATTACTTTGTGGAAATTATGTTGTGTTGTAAAAAATGTATTATTATATGTTATAATATTTTTTTTTCTTTCACAGATCCAAATTTTAAAGTAAGCAATTTTTAACAATTTATATTTGAATGAAAAACAGCAAAAAATGAATACCATTTTTTATTCCTATTACTGTGAAGGTAAGTTTAACTAAGTCTCAATATGCAGAATGAAGAGGCCTGCAAGAAGCTACAAAGTTGAAACACGTTTCTAAAAACACTCTGTTTATGTAGTTTTGAAATCTGACCATAACCAGATATCATGTGACCTGCAAAAAAAGAGATTTGAGGGGTTCATAATATCTCACGTTTTTAGCTGTTGAAGGACCGCAATCATTTCAAATATTCTTCTTTGAACATCTTTGCAGACAAAACTCTGTGCTTACTTTTATCATTCGCAAGGAAATTTAAAAACGGAAATATGTCACTTTTTGTAACATAGTTATTGTGCAAGATACTCTTTAATATTTACAAAGAGAGGAAGAGGCACTCTGTGCACTTTTTATACTCCATGTAAATACAACCTCATCATTTAGACCACTTTGTGTTGAAAGGCTGTTCTATAAGTGTTGTTGTGCATGATTGCACTTAATACTCATAGAACAAGACACATGTTTAGATTTATCAGAAATCATAAATCTCGATATGTGTGTGAATGGTGCACCATTCTACAATTGGTGTAGGAAAGCACAACAAAGAGAATTGTTTTAATTTCTCCACATTTTTATATCTTCAATGCATGCTGAAATGTTCAGCATACATTGAAGGAGAAAGATGCATTTTCTCATTGTTTTTGTACAGGAAGGTGTGTCTTCCTGTAGAAAAACAAACAGCACATGACACAGATATCCTTGCACTATGGTGCAAGGGTGCCTGTGTCACCACATGGCTGCAGTTTAAGCAGCCGTGCAGACAGAAGCATAGATTTGCAACATATTTATGTACATATGTTGCATCCCTGTGCTTCGGAAGTACTACAGCACACTGCAGTTAAAGATGTTACTGTGTGATGCTGCAGCACTTCCTTATAGTTCTGCACTTATACATTCACCATACGCTACTAATGCATTCATTCAGTCAATTACGTACTACACATACATTCATCTAAACTTTCACACACTAACAAATACATTTAGCTCTTTTTTTAAACCAGGAAAGTTAGTTCTTACAAGAACTTTTTTTTGTCTTCTTTCTTCTTTTATATATTTTTTTTTGTTTTTTCTGACAGTTTTGTGATTTTTTTGGTTTTTCTGAAAAAAAACAAAAAACAAACAAAACAGGAGAAACCAAAGTATGAACTTCAGGGAACAATAAAAAAAAAAATATATAGCAAATATGACTTTCTTGGCGGCTTCAGATCAGATCGATCGACTGCTCGCCATAGCACAAAGTCTTATTGCACTTAGTGCAGAGCACTTTTAAAAACTTGAAATTGAGGACGGATGTCCAAGGTTTGGTCTGATGGATGCACTTTTGATGTGCTCAGCTGCGATGAGGTGGATGGCGCAGGAGCAGGAGCGTTTCTCATCCGTCGGCACTCTTCTTTTGCAAGATTGTTTGGATGAAGGGTCCTCATGTGCTTTATCATACTTGCCGTGCCGCAAGAGTATTTCTTGTTAGGATCCCCTCTCGATAGGACTCTTTTGCAAATCTTGCATGTGACCAAGGTGGCATTGGTTTTATTCTGCCCCTCGGGAAAAGTAAAAAATTTCCATACCACTGAAGAGAAACGTTCTTTGCATGGTAACTCCGGCAAAAATTAATCCTCAGAAGTATGAGGTGATGCAGGTGATGCCTGCTGCCCTGAAGCCATTTTTGGTTGAAAAAAGTTAGAGCTAAGTGTAAACTTAGTCTAAAAAATCTTCTTCTCTCCAAAGAGGTGATTCTCCAAAGAAGCTCAAAGAAGAATGATTGAAATAGGTGGGGTCTTTCAGTAGTTAGAACAGGAAGTGTAATGAACCAATCAAATCTCTTTTTTTGCAGGTCACATGGGATCCGCGCACCGTGCGCTTATGCAGCACGCACCAGGCGCGCATCCGCGAAATTGAATTAAAAAGAAATATAGGATTAGATGTCAAAATATATTAGTTTTAAGACTAGTTTAGAGTTTGTCTTCAATTAATATTCACATGAAATACATAAATGTTTTTTTAAATGTTAAATACTTCGTGGGATCCGCACACCCACCGCGTCATAGACGCAAATGACGCATCGTGGAAGCGCGTAAACGTCGCGTTACGTGCATCGAACGTGTCACGTATAGGCTGGGAGTCGCGTACCGGTCGCATTGAAATCACGCACTAACCACGTACCCGATGCAGACCATGCGCGGATGCTATCGCGTAGGGATCGAGAATGGTACGCTTAGGGTTCGCGGATCCAAAAACATGGAAAAAAAATATATAAAATAAAGTTTTGCACAAATAGTTAAAAAAATATTTTGAAAAATATATTTGAAAAACCCATTAAGTTCAAATAATATTTTTTAATTTTTAAAAGAATTAATTGAAAAAATACATTTAAAAATGGTGATAAAAAAGTATTTAAAAAAAATGTAATTAATGAAATGACACACTGAATTTGAAAAATATAGAAATCCAATCAAAATCATTAAACATGATGTCGTCAGAGATAAGTTATAGATAGGAATTAGCATTTAAAAACCTTTGAAATTCAGTGAAAAAACCATAGGTTTCAGGCCTGATATAGCTGGGAATTAGCATTTAAAAAACCTTTGAAATTCACTGAAAAAACCATAGGTTTCATGCACGTTATAGTTAGGAATTGGCATTTAAAAAACCTTAGAAATTCACTGAAAAAAACATAGGTTTCAGGGGTGTTATAGGTAGCTGGACATTTCCCTCGTACAAAACCCTAGAAATTCCCCTGCTATAGTTAGTTCAGCTAACTATAACTCGCACCCCCGCAATGCACTGCTGATGATGTCACATATTACATCACTCATGACATGGTCAGTGACATCACTGATGACATCACTGATGACATCTCAAATTACATCACTGATGACATCATCCTTGTGATAGAGTGGCAGACCTCCTCTTCCCCTAATATAACCTTTGATACACACATTCAAAAATAGAAACTACAATGTTCAAAACAATGGACATACCAATACCAGTTACAACAACCTATTCAGTAATTCTAAGATCCACATCCACATACACATCCACTCATTCACCAACAGTCCTATACAGTCACTCATACATGTACTCACTCATCAGATGTACTCAAACACCTATACATCCTGTTACACAACGCCACTCATCCATAGAGTTACTCACACACATAGTCACTCATGCTAATAAAGAATCAAACATCCATTTACTTGCATATACAGTTACACACACACCACCACACTTACTTCTACAGAAACTTACACATACTTAGTCTTTTAAACAATCACTTATAGAAACACATACTTATTCATACAGGAACTCTTTCAATCTCTCACTCTCACATATACTCGCTTATATACACCAATAGTCACATATACTAGTTTAAAACATATGTAGTTACTCATAAAGACACTATTGAGACAGTCTATCACTCACTAACACACCCATGCACACACTCATCCACCCATACAGTCCTGCACACATGCTGTCTTCAACACATACAAACAGTGAGTCACTCATTCATGCACCTATGCACTACGTAATACCCCCCACCGAACCATACAGACACTCAGACACTCATACTGATACTCAAAAAACCAACTAATAACCTATATAGACACTCATGTAGCTACTCACCAACCCATGCAGCCACGTATACACAAAGTGAGAGACTGATACAGATATTTACACATTTAAACATTACTCACTAAGCCATGTATTCACTAAGATACACTTAATCAGTGAGTTATACAATCAATTTTTCAAAAACAAATCATCCATTTAGACACTTATATACCCATTTATTCTTCCATCGACCTTGAGATATACATATATAAAACATATGTAATTTTCAGAAAAACACACATTCACTGGATGATGTCATCAGTGATGTCATTTGAGATGTCATCAGTGATGTCATGAGTGATGTCACTGACCATGTCATGGGTGATGTAATATGTGACGTCATCAGCAGTGCATTGCGGGCGCGCGAGTTATAGTTAGCTGAACTAACTACAACGGGGGAATTTCAATGGTTTTGTACGAGTGAAAAGTCCAGCTAACTATAACGCCCCTGAAACCTATGGTTTTTTCAGTGAATATATATATATATATATATATATATATATATATATATATATATATATATATATATAGATATTACCTACTGGCAGTCGCCAGTTATAGTTAGGACCTATTTTCCATAGGAAATCTGCAATATTCTATTTGGAATAACTTTGGCGCCTGTTGACGAATCTTTGCGACATTTTCAAAACTTTTGGCCAGCTCCGGTCTGCTCCTATCCTGAAAGTCTCAGGATGATTCGTGTAGCGGGGGCTGAGAAAAAAATGGGGTCCCAAAACGTGTTTTCCCCATGCAATTTCCCGTAGGACCTTTAGCCGCAGCTACAGCCCAAACTGCTGAACGGAATTACACCAAATTTGGCAGAAAGGTAGACCTTGGTTTAAAATCCTTCTGCTGGGATATCATAAAGCATGATTGAGAGAAAAATATTTTCTCATGCTTTTCCCACAGAGGTTTGGAAGGTGATCTATAAGCTAAACTGAGAGCATATTTTCTGTAAATTCACATTATCTTTCTCAGTCATGTGAGAATGAAGTCTGACATCCTCAGTAAAACATGTACATCCAACAAGGGCAGAGACTGTCAGTTGATTCCTTTGTGTTCTACTGCAGCTTCCAAGAGTATTCCAAAGAACAACTAGAGCGCTAACAGTCCTACTTATGATAAACATATAGCACACCTGAAGCCATCTTGATTGGAATAAAGTGGTAACTTTTAAAACATTTAATTTAAAAAGGAACAAAATGAGGGGGTTCATTTTGCCATAGAAAGTATGATTAGTGCTGCAGAAAGAAAAATTAGGGCACATTTTGAGTGACTTCTCAAATCCTCTTCTATTTCATTAAAATATTCTGACATGCAGACTGAAACATGCACTTTCAATACCAGCAGCAGACTTCCCTGGTGAGCAGCAACTTTACTACAGTGATCTAATGAGCAACTAGAGTGTTAACATTCTGAATTTATGGCAAATGGGTGACACATTTGAATGCCTTCTTGATGGAATCAAAGTAAAAAACTGAAAGTATTCCTACTGAGGAGACTGTAGTAAATGAGGAAAATAGGAAACTTCATAACAAATAAGTCTCCCGATATGGCCACCAGAGATAAAAGAGCACAAATGTAGCACAAACATCACCCAGAGGTAGCCCAAGTATAGCCCAATGACAGAATGTCCTAGAGTTTTTTTAAAGAACAACTAGAGCGCTAACAATCTTACTCATGACACAAGTATGGCACACCTGAAGCCATCTTGATTGGAATAAAGTGGTAACACTTAAAACATTTAATTTGCAAAGGAACAAAATCAGGGGGTTCATTTTGCCTCAGAAATTATGATTAGTGCTGCAGAAAGAAAAATTAGGGCACATTTTGACTTCTCAAATCCTCCTCTATTTCATTAAAAAAAACTGACATGCAGACTGAAACATGCACTTTGAATACCAGCAGTAGACTTCCCTGGTGAGCAGTAGCTTTACTACAGTGATCTAATGAGCAACTAGAGTGCTATCATTCAGAATGTATGGCAAATATGTGACACATCTGAATGCCTTCTTGATGGAACCAAAATAAAAAACTGAAAGTATTTCCTACTGAGGAGACTGCAGTAAATAAGGAAATTAGGAAACTTCATAACAAATAAATCTCCCAAGATGGCCACCAGAGACAAAAGAGCCCAAATGTAGCCCAAATATCACCCAGATAGAGCCCAAGTATAGCCCAATGACAGAATGTCCTAGAGTGTTCTTAAGAACAACTAGAGCGCTTTCTGTCTTACTTATGACAAAGGTATGGCACACCTGAAGCCATCTTGATTGGAATAAACTGGTAACACTTAAAACATTTAATTTAAAAAGGAACACAATGAGGGGGTTCATTTTGCCATAGAAATTATGATTAGTGCTGAAGAAAGAAAAATGAGGGCACATTTTGAGTGACTTCTCAAATCCTCTTCTATTTTATTAAAAAATTCTGACATGCAGACTGAAACATGCACTTTTAATACCAGCAGCAGACATCCAAGGCGAACAGTAGCTTTACTACAGGGATCTAATGAGCAACTAGAGTGCTAACATTCAGAATTGATGGCAAATGTGTGACATATCTGAATACCTTCTTGATGGAATCAAAGTAAAAAACTGAAAGCATTTCCTACTGAGAAGACTGCAGTAAATGAGGAAATTAAGAAACTTCATAAGAAATAAATCTCCCAAGATGGCCACCAGAGACAAAAGAGCCCAAATGTAGCCCAAATATCACTCATATGTAGCCCAAGTATAGCCCAATGACAGAAGTGTGCAACACACTTATTTTTTGTGTTTTTCAGTTTTATATAGTGCAGACTTGACAGTATTGGTTACATCACACAAGAACAAATTCATTTTGGTTGTAGACATGGGGAGATTAAGTGATTTGACCAGAATCACAGAATGTCGAGCTGAAGCAGAAACTCCAACCTGGTTGCCCAGTTGCAAAGTCTGCAGCTCTGGAAGTAACACCACATCCTGTCCCCTAAGTGCAACATTTAATCAAGTGGTCAACTGGATAAAAAAACATAAAGAGAACAAATCATTTAAAAGTGCTTTGTCGCTATTTGAAAACTCAGAAAATATGTCCTCATTTTAGTTTTTTAGAGCACTAACCATAATTTTGATGCAAATAAGACCCTCTCATATATGTAATTTCTAAAGGAAATGCTCTAGGTATTACAGTTTTGATTACATCAAGATGACGTCAGGCGTTCCACACTTTTGTAATAAATATAGAATGCTAGCAATCTAGTTGTTCATTAGGATACTGTTGAGAGGCAGAGGCCAGGGGCACGGACTCTGAAAATTGAAGGCATGTAGGAGGGCGCAGAGGCAACAATTTGACCACACGGGCAGGCAGGAAGGGCGTGGCAGCACAACAGACTATGTAGGGCAGTGGAAAGGGGAACAGGGGCAACAAACCAACAATACAGGACTGGCAAGAGAGGCTGTGGCAATATAATAGACCATTGTGGGCAGAAGGAAGAGGCAGTGGTAGTACAACCATACATGCTAACAGACCCGATTCAGCCAGGAAACGTCCAATGTTTTTAAGCTCAAATGGGCTGTATTTGATCTGTCTCCTGTCTACAATCTCCTCTTTTTCAATGTAACTCAAAGGGGAAAATCAATACCCCAGTTTTTTTTTTTAAATCTCCCTCTTACCAAGTTCAAAATGTTCGCAAGTATGGTACATTGGATCATGGAAGGCAGGAGGAATTGGGGTAGGGACATGGACTTCGATAACAGAGGACAGGAGGGCCGTGGAGAGGTGCACCAAACTGACCCTGCAGGGTAGGCATCAGGGTTTGCAGCAGCACAATACACCACACAGGGCATGCGGAACGGGAGTGCAGCACAACAATCCATAGAAAGGAATGGGGAGGGGACAGGACCATGCACATGGACAACAGAGAACAGAGGGGAAAAAGGCAATGGTAGCTAGCTGACCATAATGGACAGACAGGAGAGAAAGCTGCAGTATAACAGACCATAAAGGGCAGGAGGGATGGATCATGGGCTTACAATGGAACAAACAAGCCAGGAGGGAGGGAATAGGGGTCTGCACATGGAAACAGAGGGCTGGGGGCAAAGGGGCAGGGCAGGAGCAGCAAGATGACCATGGAGATCAGGTAGGATGGGCACTAGAAGCAAGACACACCATGGAGAGCAACAGTGAGACTATGATGGCATACACACAGACCATGGAGGGAAGGTGGGAGGGGGTCAGGGGCAGCTAGCTGGCCACACAGGAAAGGTGGGAGGGGCTGCGGTAGCACAGAAGACCATGCATGGCAAGCGGGAGGGTTAGTGGCAGCACAATGGCTATGATGGGCAAGAAGGAGGGTGCAGGGGCATGCACAAAGGACCATGGAGGGTAGAAGGGAGGGTCAGGACCTGGGCACAGACAAGAGAGTTCAGGGGAAGGGGCCTCACAAGAGATCACGCGGGGCAGGCAGAAGGAGCAGTTGCAGCACAACAGACCAGGGAGGGCAGAAGGGTGTGGCAGTATAATGGACCATGGAGGACAGGAGGAAGGGGATAGGGGCATGGCATGTGGACAGGCAAGGTGGAGGTGGCAGGGACAGGTTTCAGTCATCTGACAATGCTAGGCAGGTGGGAGGGGAGTGGCTGCTCAACAGAACACTCAGAGTAGATAGGAGTGGCAGGTCCATGGAACATGTTGGGCAAAAAGGATGGAGCAGGGGCATGCACAAAGACATCGGAGGGCAGGGGGAAGGAGAATAGGGGCAGCAAGCTAAGCACAGAGGCTAAGCAGGAGGTCAATGATGGGACATAGAATTGGGCAATGGAGGGCAGTAGGAGTAGACTGGTACATCATGCTAAATGGAGGGCAGTGGCAGCACATCAAACCATGCATGGCAGGAGGGAGGAGGCTAGTCCATGGATTCAGACAACAGAGGATAGGGGGGAGGGGGATGGGGCAGCAAGCTAACTGTTCAGAGAAGGTGGGTATTAGGAATTTTAATGTTTTTAAAATGTGTGTCTCTGCGAACTACTTAAAATATGAATAAGTATGCAGCATAGTCTCACTTTTATTCAGGAAGAAGACGACGTTTGTGACTGGGACTCCGGGCTCACTTGGCAGAAACACCCCCTGACCCTCCACCTCCATCGCAAAATGTAATGCCAGTGAAAAGGGTAGGTGATCGCAGTGTTATATAGAACATAGTCCTGAGAACACAATTGAAAATGAAAACTAGATATAGTGTATGGTATAAACTATGCACCAAAAAGTGTGGTATAAGATTAACCGGGCGTGAAATATAATATGTAATACGTTGTGCGCAATGACAGATTAATTGGAGAGCTCGACATAGCACAGGCACTAGCGCATGCTATGTGATATGCGCCTTGGAGTATAATATGCACAGGGCAGTGTTGTGTAACCTAACTAGTCTGTAAAGTTGTAATATAAAATATGTGCTGGGGAGTGTAACGTTGCATATGCACTGTGACAAAGATATGGATCCCAGATTGTAATATGTATGGCATAGCGCTGTGCGTTATAACATAGGCATCGAGGAAGGCACGTTAGATGGGGCAATATAACCGGTGCGAAGGCAAGCGTGGCATGACATATTCACAGGGTGGTGTTACAGTGCACATGGGCTAGAGAGTGTCATAGCATACGCACTAGCTAGTGGAATACAACACAGAGGTGTGTGGCACTCGGCGGGCATGGTGGGTGTAACACAGCATTGGGCTCATCCGGCGGTGGATGTGTGTTTTATTAACCGTGAGGGGGGTTTCTTGCATAGTTTTGGTCTAATTTTTGTCGAATCCCATTTGAATGGCTTGGTGTGCGTGTGTATTAAATGTGCCCGTCAATAGCTACCCATGTTTGTATAAATAAACAACAAGGGTGTCTACTTGGAGAGTACCCACCGGCGGGGGCGCCGGGATTAGGCACGGTAGGGTGTCAGACACGTCAGAGCTTCACTAGCGGTGTAAATACATTCCACGTGAATTCATTGTATGCATAGTCACCTTTTAATGAATATCACGCAAATCGTCATGGTGATAGGTACGTACGGTTTGTCCAGCATGTCCTCGGAGTTTCTATAAACATATATTTTTTTAAATAATAAAAAACAATGGCCGGCCCTGGGGGATGGGGTCCCCGGGGCCATAAGTGGCCTGAGGAGGGGGGTAATGCAGCCCCCTCCTAAAGATTATTATTTTTTAAAAGGCCATGCCCTGGGGGTTGGGGTCCCTGGGGCCGATTAAGGCCTTGGGAGGGGGGCCATGCGGCCCCCTTCCAAATTTTTTGTTTAAAAAAAAAACAAAATTAGGAGGCAGGCCCTGGGGGATGGGGTCCCCAGGACCAATAAATTAGAAAAAGAAGGGGGGCCACACAGCCCCCCTTCTTAAAAAAATAAAATAAATAAAAGACTGGCATCACGCCGGAGGCCATGCCCCCTTCTTGCAGCACTATGCAAATGCGCCCCCTGGTGAGTTGTAAGTTGGGGAATTAATTCCCCTTCAATACTGAGGGTCCCTGAGGGCCAACTAGCCCAACAGGTATCTCC
The DNA here is from genome assembly GCF_964204655.1 of Triturus cristatus. NCBI lineage: Eukaryota > Metazoa > Chordata > Amphibia > Caudata > Salamandridae > Triturus > Triturus cristatus. The sequence continues at coordinate 389,337,150 of NC_140592.1, forward strand.
AGTATGCGCCAGGGAGCTGCGTTGCAGACAGGTGTTCTGAGGCCACGCCCCTTTTTTACACCTCTCTGCAACGCAGCTCTGTGGCGCTTACTGGAGGTACCTAGTGGGCTAGTTTGACCCTAGGGACCCTTAGGATTCAAGGGGACTTAATCTCTCAACTTAGAACGGCCACAGGGCACGTTTACACAGTGGTGAAGGGAGGAGACGGGGCCTGAGGTGACGTGTGCAAACACGCCCTGTGGCGCATTCTAAGTTGGGGAAATAATTCCCTTTCAATCCTGAGGGACCCTGGGGGCCAACTAGCCCACCAGGTGCTTCCAGTAAGCACCACTGCGCTGCGTTGCAGAGAGGTGGTGCAGGCCGTGCCCCTTTTTACACCTCTCTGCAATGGCACTTACTGGACGTACCTAGTGGGCTATTTTGCCCCTAGGGACCCTCAGGATTCAAGGGGACTTAATCTCCCAACTTAAAACGGCCACACAGCGTGTTTACACAGTGGGGAAGGGAGGGGACGGGGCCTGAGGTGATGTATGCAAACACGCCCTGTGGCACGTTTTAAGTTGGGGATATAATTCCCCTTCAATCCTGATGGCCCCTGGGGGCTAACTAGCCCACCAGGTGCTTCCAGTAAGCGCCACTGAGCCGCATTGCAGAGAGGTGGTCCAGGCGGTGCCACTTTTTACACCTCTCTGCAACGCAGCTCTGTGGTGCTTAATGGGGGTACCTAGTGGGCTAGTTGAACCCTATGGACCCTCAGGATTCAAATGCACTTAATCTCCCAACTAAAAATGGCCACAGGGTGTGTTTACACAGTGGTGAAGGGAGGGGACGGGCCTGAGTTAACGTGTGCCAACACGCCCTGTGGCGCGTTTTAAGTAGGAGAAATAATTCACCTTCAATCCTGAGGGACCCTGGGGGCCAACTAGCCCACCAGGTGCTTCCAGTAAGCGCCTTTGCACTGCGTTGCAGAGAGGTGGTCTAGGCCGTGCCCCTTTTTACATCTCTCTGCAACGCAGCTCTGTGGTGCTTACTGGAGGTACCTAGTGGTCTAGTTGGACCCTAGGGACCCTCAGGATTCAAGGGGACTTAATCTCCCAACTTAAAATGGCCACAGGGCATGTTTACACAGTGGGGAAGGGAGGGGACGGGGCCGGAGGTGACATGTGCAAACACGCCCTGTGGCGCGTTTTAAGAGGTAGTTTTAATCCCCGTGCCCTATTATATACTACGGGTTTACAGAGAAGGGCATGCTAATCACAGGGGGAACCCAAGCATAGTGTTTCCAAGTGTATGTAGGTGTTTCACTGTATTGTAAGTGTCTTTTAACATAGCACTGGCTCTAGGACTGGTTAGTCAGACTCAGTTACCACCAGTATCCGTCTGAAAAAGTTGAGGGTACAGGATGATTTTGCAACAAGGCTTCTTTCTGCTCTTCTGTTTGTTCTTTCTGTATGTTATCCTTCTTCCTGCACTTTCTTCGTCTTTGAGGACTTCTGTTGCTTCTTTCTGCATTTCTTTTTTTTCTTTCTGTGCATTTTTTCTTCTTTCTTCACATGTCCTATCTCTGTAGGCATAGTTAGAAATTAGCATTTAAAAAACCTTTGAAATTCACTGAAAAAACCATAGGTTTCAGGGACGTTATAGTTAGGAATTAGCATTTAAAAAACCTTGAAAATTCACTGAAAAAACCATAGGTTTCAGGGGCGTTATAGTTAGCTGGACTTTTCACTCATACAAAACCATTGAAATTCCCCCGTTATAGTTAGTTCAGCTAACTATAACTCGCGCGCCCGCAATGCACTGCTGATGACGTCACATATTACATCACTCATGACGTGGCCAGTGACATCACTCATGACATCACTGATGACATCTCAAATGACATCACGGATGACATCACTGATGACATCATCCTTGTGATAGAGTGGCAGACCTCCTCTCACCCTAATATAACCTTTGATACACACATTCAAAAATAGAAACTAAAATTTTCAAAACAATGGACATACCAATACCAGTTACAACAACCTATTCAGTAATTCTAAGATCCACATTCACATCCACTCATTCCCCAACAGTCCTATACAGTCACTCATACATGTACTCACTCATCATATGTACTCATACACCTATACATCCTGTTACACAACACCACTCATCCATAGAGTTACTCACACACATATTCACTCATGCTAATAAAGAATCAAACCACCATTTACTTGCATATACAGTTATACACACACCACCACACTTACTTCTACAGAAACTTACACATACTTAGTCTTTTAAACAATCACTTATAGAAACACATACTTATTCATACAGGAACTCTTCCAATCGCTCACTCTCACATATACTCACTTATATACACCAATAGTCACATATACTAGTTTAAAACATATGTAGTTACTCATAAAGACACTATTAAGACAGTCATTCACTCACTAACACACCCATGCACACACTCATCCACCCATACAGTCCTGCACACATGCTGTCTTCAACACATATAAAAAACAGTGAGTCACTCATTCATGCACCTATGCACTACGTAATACCCCCCACCAAACCATACAGACACTCAGACACTCATACTGATACTCAAAAACCAATAACCTATATAGACACTCATGTAGCTACTCACCAACCCATGCAGCCACTTATACACAAAGTGAGAGACTGATACAGATATTTACATATTTAAACATTACTCACTAAGCCATGTATTCACTAAGATACACTTAATTAGTCAGTTATACAATCAATTTTTGAAAAACAAATCATCCATTTAGACACTTATATACCCATTTATTCTTCCATCGACCTTGAGATATACATATATAAAACATATTTAATTTTCAGAAAAGCACACATTCACTGGATGATGTCATCAGTGATGTCATCAGTGATTTCATTTGAGAAGTCATCAGTGATGTCATGAGTGATGTCACTGACCATGTCATGAGTGATGTAATATGTGACGTCATCAGCAGTGCATTGCGGGCGAGCGAGTTATAGTTAGCTGAACTAACTATAACGGGGGAAATTCAATGGTTTTGTACGAGTGAAAAATCCAGCTAACTATAACGCCCCTGAAACCTATGGTTTTTTCAGTGAATATATATATATATATATATAGATATATCTGCAGTGTTATGTACCTTAAAGATATCACCATAATACAAACATAAAGACAGAGTTGGAGATTTCAATCCTGATTTTGAGTTGTGCAGAATTCGGGTGAAAATTGCAACACCTGGTAATAACTGCTACCCTGGTGTGGCTTATTTACTGGGTGATGTTACTACATTCTTTTCTGAGTTCCCCATTCCAGAATGAGACCCAACATGTGGAATCAGCAGTTACAGAGTACTCAAAGTTTAGCAATTATTTAGAGCATTTTGTCCTGATTCATTTCACCTGGTTTTTTGTGGCAAAATCTGTCAAGGGAACATTGAGCAATATAGTTATAGATACACAATTTTGAATCCAATCACTGCAGAAACTTCTATGTGCGCTCTAATGGAAATTAAAAACACAACTTTTAATCAGAGCCAAAATAAAATCTGTAAGATTGTAGAAGGTAGGAATAGATAATTGTTCACGTCTGTGTAGCTATTATTATAGTCCAGTAGTGCTATGGGGTTCAAGTATATTGTACTGAATTTTAATTGTATTTCTATGAGGCTTAATACTCCTTATGAGACGTTGAAGCTCGCTGCTCTGTGAGGCTGCTATGGATGGAGTGTGTTTGTCATGCGACCTATAAAGGTTGTGCACATGTTGTACATGATATTCAGAGAGTGCTCCTGCCATGTGTTGTCGCCATGGGTGGGTAAGCCAATACATGCACATGAAGGGCTGAGCCAGAGCGAGCCAATGGTCATGGCTCCGATCCTAGAGCCCGTGCATGAGCTGAGCTCTGAAAAGGTTTGCTATGTAAATCACACAACAAATAACATATAAAATATGATAAAGTTGTTCAAAATTCAAGAAAGGGTATTTCTTTAACATTTGAAGCTTTGCCATTAATATGTCATATTTAAGCAATGCACTGAGGAGTATTCATTAAAAGATATGAGGTAAAAAGGGTTTTGGTGAACTAAAATATTTGCTTAAGTTCATAATTACCAGCTGACACTGATTTATCCAGGATTTCTGGTTTAACTTTATACAAATCAGCCGGCAAATGGGTATCGCTTTGTTTTTCCACATGTTTAGGTTTTGTTTTTACCTCTTTGCGAACTCTTAATTTTTTTTCCTGACGGAATAGTGTCTTCGGCCTCACAAGCATTGGAAAAGCGCTATAAAATTGACAATATAACACAATCTAAATGTCATGCTGAATTACATTGTAAAGTAAGCTATGCTTGTTATTTCCCCTTTTTAGAAGTTAAGCTGTGACAAGTAACTGCTGCAGTGTACATGCTAATAGGGAGAGTGAGAGATATGCTGATGAGGCCTTTCATCTGTCCCCACCAAGTCTTTTACACCTTACAAATGGGCTGCAGAGAGGTCGACCAGGGAGCACAAGAAGAAATTAAAAAAGAAAAAAACGAAGCCTTCTCCACTTTTCAAAGGTGTTTGGACGGTCTGTGAAGTACAATTGGCCCACCGTACACATGTGCTGAAAGAATCCTGTGTCCTGAGGCTGCAGCAGCCCAGGCTGCAGAGCTTGGGGGGGAGGGTACTAAAGCCCATTTAGCCCCATGGGCGTTGCACGCTTGTTTAAACCACATCCTCTCCCATGCCGCCTGTGCTTTGGAGCAGCCCCTTCTGTGCCCAGAGGGTACTGTAGCATCAACGGGTCTGCTGGCTGGGGCTCTGACCCTCTGACCCCCTGACCTCTTCACCTGCACGACTGCCAGGCCCTTATAGACAATTCTGAGGAAGCAGGGCATTGCATAGGCCCATTCTTTCACAGACACACCCATATTGCAGCCCCAGTCTTCCGAGCGATCAGCCCAGCGACACCGGTGCTTAATTTGTAAAATAATGAGTGCCAGGGCCCTGGCCAGGAGGCCATTGCAGCTTGCCCCACCCATTGCCCGCCATCGCTGTCAATGACAGTACCAAAACAACTCTTTCGCCCGTAAGTACGACAGTTTAGATTATTTGAGGTCCTTTAAAAAAAAGGAATGGCTGGGAGGTAGATATTAGTAATTTTTAATGTATGTTGTAATCATAAACAACTGTTGTTCTGCTCATCTGTAAATTAGATGAGCAGCGCCACCATGTGGCAGACTGTCATACCTGGGTTGTTGACAATTAAGTACTGGTGACCAGCACCGAAAACGAATTAAGTGCCAGTGCTGAGCATTGGAAACCACCTGCTCAAACTAAGCACTGCAGAGCCCACTGATGTGGCCTTTGGAGTTTGTTTATTGAGAAACCGCTACCTTCCAGTCGAGTTGTCAGATCCTGACACTGCAGGGTGGCATGACAGCAGCATTATGGTCTGTGCCACTATTTCATGTATTTTATCTCCCACTGTCTAGTTAAAATCCTTCATAGATGTGGAACAGAAGAGACAACAAGAGGGAAGCCTTTAGGTAAGCAAGCCTAGAACTGTGTGTAGGCATCATTGGTGCACCTGCTGTATCATTGATATCTATGCCTATGCGACAGACCGGGCAAATAAAATCATCATATCTTTTTCAGGACTTGCTTGTGTGGAAACATTGTGCTACTTTGTGCTGATTACTATCAATGCGTGTGAGTACCTGTGTTTTTATCTGCATGTGTGTGTATTTTGCGTGCATACCTGTAGGAAAGTAGCATCTGCTTTTATGGTTAGCTGCACTTTTTACTTGAAGTAATGCTGTTTCTAACTAGTGTGACTGGGGTCTTGCTAATAAGGACCCCAGTCTCTGTTCTTTCTCCCCTAAATTGGTATGGTAAGTACTTGGGTCCATCCCAGAGTGGATACTGGTGTATACTTGTCGGCCACTAGTATATGGTACTAAAGTACCCAGGGCATAGGTACACCAGGGGTCCCCCATGGGCTGAAGCATGTATTATGCCACCCATGGGAGACCACTCAATTTGTAACTAGAGGCCTGCCATTGCAGCCTGTGTAAAATGGTGCTAACACCACTTACAAAATATATAGGTTTCCCTATATCTAAGGTCACTGCACTCAAAACCCATAAGTCACCCCTAAAGAAGGCCTTACAATTCTGAAGGCAGGGTGCTCGGTTCTATGTGTGAGGGTGCCCCTGCATGAGCAGGACAACACTCTACAACCTATGGGGTCCATTCTCCCGGGTTGTAAGTGAGACAGCCATATAACATATAGAGGGGCACCGCGTCATTACGTGATGATCATCTCGAGACTGGCTTGTAGTATCTTCATGTTATGTTTATAATATTCCCTTTTACCTAGTTCCTAGCTACTCAGCCAGTGTGAGTGTTCTGTATGGAATGTTGGTGTGATGGACATGTGTAGAATGCTTGGGTACCTGGTATGAGTGTTGAAAGTTGGAAGATGGGCTGAGCCGCTAGCAGGCTGCTCTTGGTGTGGCTGTTACTACAGATCTTATGAACTTAATAAATATCCTTTAAAGACACTACCTGGCTATGTCTACTATGTCATCTCTATGCATGGGACTATACCACTACATTTTGGCGACGATTTGGAGACTTTCTCACGCTCTACAGTTTGTCTGAAGGAAGCTAAAGATGACGTTTACAAATAGTCAACATGTTGGGAAGAAGCTATAAGATCTACAAGTGCAGACAACACACTGGAAAGATCGCAACAAGATTGGGTCACAAGAGGCCACACTTACATCGCAAGTTGTCTTCCAAGAGGTTGTCTTGAAACCTAAGAATCCACAAAGGAAACTGGAGCAGCACGCCTTGCAACCCTACCAGTGTCCATTACATCGGACAGCCACAGCCCATGCGTGCTGTGCTCTGTTTCATGTGGCCAAATCTTCAAGAACTGTGCCATCAAGAATAGTAAACCGCTTCGTTATTGACATTGCACATGTCACTTCGTCTACTATGCGTGGTCTTTCTGAAGGTGTTTCTTGCTCACTGCCTACTGCCTATATGGTCTTGCTCAGCGTTGGACCTGTGGATAAAGTTCTGGTGCCTAACATGCAATTTTTTTAAAAATGGATACACCAATGTATGGGACATCGGCTCTTACAAGGTTGCTGCAGCTGACATTGTTCGTGGAAACTCTCTACCGGCAGCTTTCTGCTTGTTTGGACATTCACGCAATTCATTGTGCCTTTCTATGGTTTTTCGCCCTGTCTCATGCAAGAGGGGGCCATCAAGGTGAGGAAAATACTGCTTTCAATTGTTTAAAAAAAACTAAAATGACTCGGCTACTTTAAAGGGAGGTAAAGACTGCTACGCACTGTTTTGTTTTAAAATTATGCTCACACACCTTACCGTTTTGTTAGTGCTGCGCGGTGGAGCAGGGGAATCCTCTATGTCGTGTTTGCTTTACTCTTAGCTGCCGTGTGACGCCTGCCTGCAGCAACGCGCCTTGAGCCAGCCAGTGCTGCGTCTCTTGTGCGTGCCGCTATCTTGTGTTTGGCGGCAATAGTCTTCATGATCCTACTCTGCATTTTTCCATCCTTATGGTTAATCCAAATACGCTTTTTAAGTAAGCGCAACGTTCGTCATGGCTGAATTTAAGTTCTTGCAAGTCTCTAGTGTTTGAGTGGTGAGTTCGAGTTTTCTTTGCTTTTAAACGCGCGGAGGACACTGGACTTTGCCTGCAATTCGTGTAGTGAGTTCTAGTTTCTTTTAAAGCCCTGGTGCCATCCAATTTTCAGTGGGCGTATTCTGTGCAGCATATTACTTTTCTCTCTCATGTTTCGTGGAGATGCCGTTTGCCAATGAAGTCCTGTCTGGTTAATAGGAACCCATTTCGGTTGACTTTTTGCTCCCATTGGTAAGAGTGAAGGTTGTAAAAAAATCGTCCTGTGCCGTAAGATCGCGGTGACAGGCACACTATTGACAGTGTCTTTATTTTTTTATTTTTTTATAAAGCTAATAGTAATTCTACATTTTAAGTGCATGATTATATTATATTTTGAGTGACATGTTTTAGTTGTATGCCAACATTTCTCACGTTTATCTCTTTTGTCAGCCCATTTCGTTTTGTTGGGTGTACTCACTGTGAGAAGTTGGCCTGGTATATGCTGACCACTAATTAAAGTGGGCACCTTGTACCAGTCCAAACAACCATTATTTATGATTGGGTTAAAAACAACCTTTACTGAAAGCTATCCTAGTGGTAGCTCTGAACAGCAGCCTTCAGGCTAAGTCTCGAAGAAATGTAAAGCAGCTTGTTTTACCAGATCAGAACTTCCTGAATGACCAAATGAAAGGAGAACCACACAAGAGATATATAAAATATATGTATTTATTACTAAACACTCTCTACTAACCTCTTTATGAGATTAGAGCACAAAGCACACTATAATATTAAGTCACTAGAACAACAGTAAATAGCACAATACACAGTGGGCTCCAGGGGGAGACCAAACCATATACTCAGAAAGTGGTGTAACCACAACTTAACTAGACACAGTTACTAGAGCACGTAGAATCGCTGCGACCCCAAGCAACCACCCAAAGTAGTGACACAGGGGATCCATGGAGGACGGGTGCAGTGTGTGAACACAGGCGCGAGCTCTGTACAATCTTATGGGAAAGTTGCGGTTGGAAATGTAAAGATTAAGCACACTTCGGAGCGGACCTTTAGCAAACCCTTTCAAACATAGAAGGTTCTAAGGCCAGCACCCTTGTGAGTACTGAGATACCGTGTTACCTATCCCAGAGGAGCCGGGTGTATAGGGGTCAAGTGATGTCGGGAACCTTCATCGTTTTCAATGGCGTGATGCGGAAAAGTGCGGCTGCCGGGAAGACGAAAAGTGTCCAGCGATATCCAAGCCTGGATCCGAGGTGAGAGGAACCTGAAAGCAGAGGGGACATGATAGACGAATGCCCACCGATGTCAGGTGCTTCAGGTGAGAAGATGCAATGCTTGACTCTGCAGCCACGGGGACCAGGAGACATCGACGAAGACCGGAGGTGAGCTGCCCCACGAAGGATGTCAAGTGCTGGGGGGTCAGTGTCCGGATGGAGCACCAGCAAGCCTTGGCAACTGCAACCCACGCGAGCAAAGTAAATAAGCTTCGGTGAAGACCAGCAAGGTCCTGGGGACTCTCCAAGCTATGGAGAGTCAGGGCACATCTGGAGCAACCAGGAAAGCCCACTGAAAGTCAAAGTTACCTTCACAGGGACCCACAGGCCAACGGACCAGGGATCGCAAAGGGACCTCAAGCCGAATCACAAAATACCAGCCCACGGAACACTCGTGGAGTGTAGGCCAGAAATCATCAGTGCAATTACTGCTCGGGTCAGGAATACAAGTAGCCCAAAGCACAGTCTCAGGGATTGCCGAAAAGCATATGCTGCTGAAAAAGTACACGGTGCACGGATACTGGTCTCAGAATTTCTGAAAGGTCAGATCAGCCTCAGGGACACTCAGGAACCCACCTCCTGTGTTTCAGAAATCTTCGGAGTCCTCAGGAGCTCGGGAGATGCAAACCGGTCAGATGCGTTAAAGGTGCCTGCCTTGCAGGGGAGTAACTCCTTTACTCCAAGGGAGATTCTTCAGTCAACCAGCACAGTGTAAATCGTCGAAGTACTTGGTTTCTGTATCAGAGTTTAGTCCAGGTAAAATCTAAAGTCCTGTAGTCAGGGGTTCCTACTTTATACCCAAGGAAGGGGTGGGACAAACTCTGGGGACCCACCTATGGGAGGGTCAGGACAGAGAGGTGGCTACACCCATGTCCTTTGTCCAGTTTCATGCCAGAGCAGGAGCAAATGGCCCCTGCAACCGGTTTGAGCTGGACTATGCACAGGGACACCAAATGTGCCCCCAGTGCAGACTTCAAAGCACTCTCAGAGGGCACCCACCCAGCCCCAATACACTAAATCCTGTCTGGGAGGTGGTCACACCTCCCTGTTACAGGAACCCTATTGTCAAGCCTTCCCCTGCTCGAGCTTGGCTCAGCAGCAGGAGGGCAGACTTGTGTCTGTGGCTGGCAGCAACCATTTTGTGATACCCAGGTCGAGAAAGCTGATACCGGGTAGCCCGGTGTGTCACATATGTCCCTCTAGAAGGGTGGAATCATACCTCCCCCACCAGTTACTGGCGGGGAGGTGTGATTCCAAGGTGTTTGACACCAAACACGACATGTTTCTAAGCAGCCGTTTTAATGATAGCATTTACTGCAAGGTTATAATGCACTTAAATATATATGGTTGGCTGCATCAGAAACAACCCCGGAAAATAGGTTCTGAAGGCTGCAGAGGGGCTCTGCTCATGCAGGAGCACCCTCTCACATGATACCCAGCACCCTGCCTTCAGGATTGATAAGGCCTGCCATAGGGGTGACTGATAGGTTTATATGTGCAGTGATTTAGAATAGATATTGTGAACCTATATCTAAGTAAGGGGTGCGTGCACCACCTTACACAGGCTGCAGTAGCAGACCTGTGGTGTCAGTTTGAATGGTCTCTCAGGGGTGGCATAATACATGCTGCAGCCCCTGGGAGGCCTCTGGAGTACCTATGACCTGGTTACATAGTATACCATATACTAGAGATTGATAAGGGTGCCCTAGAATTCAATCTGGAGTGTACCTAAAGTACATGCACAACCAATTTAGGGAGAAAGCAGATAAACTGGGGTCCTGATTAGCAGGATCCCAGTCAGACTAGTCAAAAACCAGCAAAACACCAGGAAAAAAGTGGGGGTAACTATGTAGTCAGATTCCACCTTCCTACACTCACCCTTACAAGAGGGTGGTCAACTGCTTCTCTATTGGTGGTTTTCGCATGTTTTTCAGTCCCATGTCCACTCTGTAAGCTAATTTACCCTTACTTGAGGGTTGGTTTAGGGAGTTTGTTTGCCTTTAATGCTCTGTAGTCACATAACTTTAACAGGAAGGGCGGTTTACGTTTTTTTTTTCTCCTTTCCTTTCTGTTAATGGGTTTTAGTTCCATTTTAAAGCTTTGTATACTCATGTCACCAATATGTGTAAGTCACCCTGTGCTTCATGTTGGACATAGTGTGTGTTAGTCACTATGTGCTTCACGTAGACATACTCTGTGCTTAAGCCACCTTGTGCTGCACTTTGGTCATGTTGTGTAGCCTTCTTGTGCTGCACTTGTTCTTATGGGTGTTAGTCCCATAAAACCCAGGTTGTTTGTCGTATTCTAAATATTTTTTACCCTTACATGAGGGAGGTTTTATAGGTCATTCTACACTGTCTAGAGGGACGACTTGATGGGTTTCAGTCCCATTTACACAATTTTCGCATGTGTCCCTACATGAGGGGTGGAAATTTGGGTTACAGTCCTTTCTCCAACATTTTACTTGGTTTTGTTCCTTACATAAGGAGTATGTACATGGGTGCGGTCCACCCATAGTGTTTCACTGCTGGGAGTGCGTTTTTCCCGAGTTCCTCGTCATAGTGTTCACTTGTTTTGTCTTGTGGTGTTAGATCACTTTGTGTCTGTGAGCTGTACGTTCTCTACTTACTTTTTATTTCAATATTATAGGAGGAGGATTGTGATAGTTTGTGCGTATCTTTTCATTCTTCTTTCCTCCTTTGTTTAGTCTGTATTCTCTCTTGTGATGTGGGTTTTACCATTCATCCCAGGGTTACAGACTATTGTCTCCATTTGTACATTGTTGTGTATAGTTGTTTTAATTTTTAGTATGGTTTTATTGGTTTTCAATTTAAAAGGGAGAAGATAATGTAGTATCTTCATGTTCCTGAAGGAATCTCCCTTGAAGTAAAGGAATCACTTCCCTGCATCTGCAAGCACCCCAACTAAGCTAACCGGTCTGCTGATCCTGGGCTCCAATGGATTCTAAAATGCTCAGCAATACAGGTTGTGGTTCTTCACATTCCTCGAGGCCGTCCCTGTCCTCTCACCAAGTTTGAGGCCAGTACCCCTTATCGGAGCTGGAGGATCTAAACCCCTGTGAAAAGCATTGACTTGCAGTTGCAAAGGATTGTTGACTACCTTCCACCAAGATCTTCAGGCTCCAAGTAGCCCCAACAGCAAGCATCTCCTGTGACCAAGATCTTTGTCCTCACCACATTTCTTGTATCGTGGTCTTGCATCTTTTGTGAGCTGCTCGAGGTCCTCTCGCCACTCCAGTGCCTCAGGCCGTGGGTCCTTTTGAGGGTCATCTTTGAATTCTTTTGGCTCCCCTGATTGCTTGGGGCCTGCCTTGATTCTCCTACTCGTGGTGAGTCACCTGGACCTTGCTGGTCCCGACATTGCACCTTCCTCGGTTTCCACGTTGCCAAGGCTTGTTGGTGCTCCCGACGGACAACGACCCCTCAACACTCGACATCTGACATGGGACAGCTCGTGAATGGCTTCTTATCTTCCACAGCATCGCCTGGTCCTGGCAGCTGCAGCTCCAATGTCACTGTCAACTCTCCTGCAGCATCCAACATCGGTGGGCATTCTTCTTCCGTGCCTCCTGGTCACTTCCAAGTGGCATAGACTCCGTCCCCTCTGCTTTCTGGTAATTCGCAACTTGAATCCACCTTTGGGTTCCACCGGGCACTTTCACCATCTCCAGCAACGGCATCTTCCTGAAATTGGGTTCAACAGCGGTTGCCAACGCCAATTCACACCTATGCACCCGGCTCCCCTGGGGCAGGTATCCTGGTTCCTAAGGTATCCACGGTTGAGGTGGCTCTCCAGCCTTCTGCCTTCCACTGGGTTTCTTCAGGATCCACTGGAAAGGGCCCTTCTTCTTTAAATCTGCAACCGCGACTTACCCATTGACTTGCATTGATCCCGCTGTCGTGTTCCCACTCTGCACATGGCCTCTGTGGAGCTCCTGGTTACTTACCTTGTGTGGTTCCTTGGGTCCCCAGCACTTCTACATCTTCTGGGTATAGTATTGACTTTAGGCGTGGTTCGCATACCACTATTTTAGTATATGGTTTGGTCTCCCCCTGGTGACCACTGTGTATTACATGCTACTTACCTGTTTGTATTGAAAAGTATTGTGTGCATTGTGTGTATCTCCAGCTAGGTGATACCTGTAGGTGTTAGTGAGTGTTTTATAATAAATACATATGTTTATAAATACACTGTGTGATTCTTTTTCACGTAATCTTCATCAATAAGATTATGTTATGGTAAAACAAGCTACTCTACACTCCTTCGGGACTAAGCCTCAAGGCTGCTCTCCACAGCTACCACTTAGAGAGCTTTTTAAGGTTGTCTATGACCACTAAAATCACCATAAGGGGTGTCTGGATTGGTGCAAGGTGCCCACTTACATGAGTTTACACCATATACCAAGCCAGCTTCTCACAATACCACTTCGTGAATATCTGGAAACTTGTTTGTTTTTTTTCTTTTTGAGCTAACCTGGAACGTTTCTACCTTAGAGATCAGGTAGAATATTTTAATAAAATGCTATTTCCATGGTCAAATGTCCTGGGCATGCAATGATCTTCAGTGGACTATAAAAATATGAGTGCATTGCAATATATGTGCAGTTATATGACTTTAACATATGCATAGACAAAAAGATTACTCTACAGATGGCAGAACTGTTGCTGTATTATTGTGCTGTTTCACACCAAGAAAATCTCAAATTAAATGCTTGTCTCCTATCCATGCCCCTAGCCCCCCAAGCCCACCCCCGTTAAAATTTGGTGAGTGCCTGCGCATATTGTTTTTCATGTGTGTGTGTCAGTGAATGAGACTGAGGCCCAGAGCTACAATTCTGTTGCTGGATGCAATACAGTTTGGAAACCAAGATCTGAGACTGGAATTAGAATAGCACCAATATTTTCAATAAAGGGAACAGGCCTTTTGTTTCTTACAAAATTCCAATGAAGCAAAGTCTGTGACAGACCCAATTTGTATCTACGACTGGGCCTTTATCAGGCTAAATACATAACCCAATTCCGGTATGGCAGTGAGGTTTGGGGATATGTAAACTTGGATAAGATTAAAGTTTCACAATCTACCCCAGCATTTTCGGTGCAGGCGGAGCAAGGCCTTGGACAAGTGACGGACTTGGTGTCCTGAATCCCTTTATTTTGCTGGATTAAGATTTGGAAAAAGAACAGATGATGGACGGAATACTGAATCAATCAAACATTCACCCCTGTCACAGATCTGGGTTAAATCCATTGTTTTTTTGCACGCCACGCCATTCCAGTTTAGACTCAGCCATATGCAAATCAGTCTTGACCCTGCTCCCCATGGGAACAGCCAAGCCCAAACTGCTATGCCAGGTCCTCCCTGGACTGGAAACAAGCATCAATTCCCCTGTTGTATTCCCTGAATTTTAATCATCTAAGGCCAGCTATTCTCTATCTCCATATTCTTCCTAATGAATGTGTTATTTTTGCTGTTTCATTATTTCTGTGAGCTCCCTTGGCGTCCAGAAGACCGAGACCTGATTAATTGACATACTGTTTTATTTGACGTACTGTTTTAGTGGGATGTGTCATTATGTTTTTTTGATTACTAATCATATTATGTAAATTTATAGTTCTGGGTTTTACAATGATGATGTTGTTTGTATTCTTTTATGGCTGTTTTATCAGCCGAATAAAGATGTATGATGATAATACCACTGGGCTTTGGTGCAATGGTTATTACGTTAAGGCAGTTTGATCAATGTTCAAAGTCCAAACTTCTTCATTCAAGATCACTTTCTGTGGAGAATTGATTTAAAGGGCAGCTTGAAAGTCTCAGTTTCCAAAAGGTTTGATGAACCACAGGTGGCTAAGCTTGTATTATAGCTGTGGGTTAAGGGAATTAGATCCTTGGTCCATATATGACCAGAAAAATTCCTCCAAGTTTTATCCTATTGAATGAGCATTGGTTGATATGAAGGGGAAGGCTCTAGGAGGGGGAAGTAGGTACAGTGAAGTGCCAGTTTTTTCTGATAAGTAAAGCCATGTGCCACACTTTACTGTCTTGACAGTATACAGTCCTGAATTTGATCCTAGCATCTACTGGAGCAAATACTGCGTTAATGGTAGGCTTTATGTGATCCCGCCTCCAATTGTAAGGCTGCATTCTACCTGTCTAGTGATTAGGTCTAACCTGCAATAACATTATTGAAAAAAGCCAGAGTGGCTATTACAGTAGTTGAGACTTGCCAGAAAGAAGGGCTTGTCAGTCAGAGTAGTCTGTATGTAGGAGAGGGATGACGTACCCCATGAGGAAGATCTGTAGGTCCAGACTCAACCACTCTGTTGATACAGATTTGCAAAGGTGAAATCACCACGAAAAGACAGAGAAACACCCAAGTTGCTTATTTGGTGAGAATAAAGGTTTGGAGTTTTAGAGGGTACGGGTTAACAAGAAGTGTTGAGCAGAAAAGGGTAGGCTCAGCCTATGATTGAGAGAATCGCTGTTTTTGCATGCTTCATCCACAAAAAGCTTCCCTTTATCAAGTGGAACAGCTTCTTCACCCTCCAACCCTCCTTCCCCCTTCTAATTCCTCTCTAAGCAAGCTCATAAAGAGATCTCAGTCATACCCAGAGGCATGATTTGCAGACTAGTGATGGACGGGAGCCATACAATAACTTAGATAGCAGTCTTCGTTCTTAAGGAGCTAACTGCCATCTCTTTTAAAAATGGGGAGTTTGTGACAGTTGACAGGAAATCCACCTTTCAGTACAAGAAATTGTGTTTTTAGGACGAGCCTGCATGCACTGTCACCTGACAACCTATTTTCTCTTAAAAAACAAACAAACCCTTGAACAAAGGGCTTTTAGCTAGAACCATTACCTACTATTGATTGGCATCATCTCACTTTTTGAAGCCTTCTAATTCAGCAGGGCGTGTGAGGCGTCACCTCCTTTTCTTTCTGTGGCGCATGGACCAAGTACAGATTGATTTATCATAATGTCCGTCCCCTGCTCACTGTGTGATTGAGATACTTACTATTTCTTCTTTTTTGGCATTTGTATACAGTGCAAACTCGACCTGAAGGTATTTGAGAGCTTTACATGAGCCCCAGTTACACTGCACAAGTTAACATTCATTTTTTTCTACGACGAGATTAAGTGATTTGTCCAGAAATATTTTCAATTGTCTTTGAGTGAGTGTAGAACATTTTAGTGTAGAAAAATAGAAGTTAAGAGCAGGCCCTTTGGCTGAAAAAACATAAAGGGTGTGTTTGGATCGTTTCAGATATAATTTGACTTCCTTAGAGTGTCAGTTTGCAATTGCAATGAGCTGCATCTGTGCAGATTGTAAACACTTACCACAGCTGGTGGTTCAAAGACAGTGCAAGACTAGAGGGGCATCTGGTTATCTCTGTAGGTAGCTACTTGTGGAATTCTGAGTGGGCCACATCTGGGTGACGTACAGAGCAAAAATACAAGCATCGGCAAAACCAACAGATCTCGCCTCTGCAAGATCTATTGGCGTTGCCATTTTTTTTTTTAGCCATGTTGCACAGCAGCACACTAGCTGTGTAATATGGCTGAATGTAAACAAAATAAAAGTTATGAAGTGGTCAGCACCTTCTCTTTCAGCCATGTTATAAAGTAGCTGCTGTACAACCTGATTCAAAGTTTTAAACAAATGCTATGTTGTGGCCAGCGTTGACCGCATCACAGCTCTTTTACTACACAAAGAACACACACTGAGGCCACGCAAATATCCCTTAGCCAGTGCCTAGGACACCGTACTCACTGCCTTCCAGGCAGCCTCTCTGCCACCAGGAAATTTGCAGTGACTCACGTGATAACCATGGACCTCGGACCAATGCTTGGTATATTGCCCTTACACAGCATCCCCCTCTTGCTGAGCCGCGACGTTCCCAGGTACTCATTTCACATATCATGACATGAAATTGGAATCAGACAACTGTTCATTGCTCACGAAGGCTGGGTATGGCATAGTTCATAAGTTTATCAGCTTTGACATATTGATAATAATTTGACATGTCTGATCCTGTACTTTAGTAGAAACCATATTTTATTTACTGGGATATTACTTCATGATTGATGTCACGTACTACACCTTTATTGTGCTTGTACACAGTCGCGGCCGGGATGGCTCACGGTTGGTCGAGATGGAAGGGGGGGTCGCGTGGGGAGGGGGGGTTAAATAGTAATTTGTTTTTAAAAACGTACCTTTCCCAGGTCCTGTGTTTTCTCAGCTCCAGCTCCTGCTTTCCTGCCTCTGCAGAAACAGAAAGCAGGCAGCCTCCCTCCCCTTCCCTAAGCCAATCACAATGCTGCAATGGCAACGTTGTGATGGGTTGGGATGCCAACCACACATGCATCTATGGGGAGGCCATTTTCTCCATGTAGGGGAGAGTGCACATGACTAATGTGGTCGGCCCCAGAGGGCTGACCAAACAGTGAGATCCCGCAGCATTGGGCAAGCCACTCCTCCCCTGCCCTCGAGCAGACCCACCCACCCACCCGCCCCCAACCTAACCCTTGAAGCAGTGGGGCGTCGCTCCTCCACCCACATGGAGGAGCAGCACCTGCTTGTACACATCATATCCTGTTGTTCACTGTTTGCAGGCGATTCATATCGACTTTGAACTTTATACTAAGCACACTGCACATGTTAATTGCCTGTACTATCATCCTCAAGCGCAGCCTGCACATCACTACGTAAAATGTATGTAAACATTGTGAAAAATGTCAAAATGTCAATAAAGAGATTGAAGAAAAAAAACTATGGGAAAAAGAATGTAAAGAATATTGATGAACTAATATCGGCCAGGACTGATATGGCCTTAATACTACTTGACAGGAGTTTTAATGGGTTTTCCCTAAAACGTTTCTTGTAAGTTTACTGGGAAATTGCGCATTTGAAAGCATTTTGGGCATAAAAATTGTTTAGAACTGCATAACGCTTAAGAACCAGATCAAGAGATCCTTTTACAGTTGCCTTCATAAGAAACTATTTCAAAACAGAGTATTGTTTTATGCTGTACTGATGAATATAAATATAGGTTTAGCATTACTCATCTTTACAAGTATGTTTAAGTGCTCAAGAAGAGCTTTTATATCTCCTCATCACAAATAGTACTCTGCACAATAAATTGAATTATTTATTTTTTAAATAACGCCTAAACAAGCCTCAACAATATGGTAAGAAAAGCAGTCCTCTTTGGAAGATCATCTATATATGGACTGTCCACGTTTTCATATATAGAGCAGGCAAAATATACATACTTTTGTATGATCAGATATGGTTAAGGGAAGAAATTAAGAAGCTAGTGGCTATTTCGCAGACATCAGCCGTGAAAGGGATTGTTTGAATATTGGCTTGTCTTTTAGACTGAATTGTGTGAGTCTAGGCGAACCGCTCTGCTAGTTTGATCCCTTCCCTTGTTGAGAGCGCCTAAAGGTGGCTCTTGTTGTTTTGTGTGCCATATAGGATATTTTAGCCACATTACCGATATAATGAGCGTGCACAAGGAGGAATACTTTGGGATAAATTAGGGAACTGTTTTCAGTAGTCTCGTTTTCACTGCTTTAATTGTTTTATTTTTTTTCAGTATAATATGAATGTCATGAAGACTTTAAAAATAGGTGCAAATTGGAAATTTCATGAGTGTCACATTTAAAACTTAGGGTCATACTCTCAAGGAGCTATCGCCAAGTTAACGACACTTTATCACAGCCAAAGTCGAGATAAATTTATCACCCCATTCACAAGCTGGTGCTAACAGCCCATAGCACCAGTTTACCTGCGATAGCAGCCGCAAAAAACATTGCCACAGATGACCCCGGCAACTATCACTAATGCGATGCAGAGTAGGCGTTTCCCATGCAAAAAGCCGCAACAACACCACTTCGCAACATTGTCAACCGACCAGCCAGATCGGCGAAAAGACTACGAAACATGCGATTAGCAGCAGAAGATTAACACCTGCTCTGACTTGTGCAATGTCGGACGGCAGCCTGCACCACAAAAGGGAGCCCAGCGAGGAGCCACACCTGAAGAACAACAGATGCCATGGAGCCACTGAACATGCGTGCTGGACACCCAAGAGGGCCACAACACCCACCGCCACCACCCCCCCAGGCCCCACCCCGGGCACCCCCCAACTCCCCCGGACCAAGACACTGCACATCAACGGCACGTATACATTAACAAAAGCACCCACCTGATGTCACACAATTGCAACAATCAACATCCATGTGAGCACTGAAACCCTGATTCACGCATTCACCATTGAAAGACCAAACCAAATATCACATCCTAATTTGTCACCAAACAACTATTTTGAAGAGTCATGGCGGGGCATCCCTGGACAATCTGTCACTCACAGCCTGCAAGACAATATCCAAGATTAGAAGGTGTGTCAGGCACTCATCAAAGGACAGGGAGAGAGAGCGAAAGAGAGAGACTGAACAAGGAGCGCAAAGCCAATCGGGCCCTTGGCTCATGCAAACATGCCAACAGCTGCGTGGGTCTTGAAATCTGTGCACCCCAAATCACAGGCCTGGCATCAAAGTCAGCGCAAAGTCCACATCACATTTAGGAAATGCAAGCAGTAGCCAGACTGAAATCAGGAATGAAAGCCCCTTTGTCTCAACACACAAGGCTGAGGGCCAACCAAACCCCTGATCTTGGTCCTGAATGCGGCTGGCACACCCTGCGTGAGATACCATACCAGCCTCTGACGACTCCCACACCACGGACTGCGCTAATGAAACACCAATATGCCAACACTCCCCACACACTTGTCCCTGCACAACCTATACCTGCAAGGGATGCCCTTGACACATTGGCTATAAACTACCCATACGTCCAAACATTGCACACACATACGACCCATTGCCCAGAGCTGTGGCATATCGTCCACTGAACTTCCGCCGGTCTGAGGAGTGCTGGTTCCACAAGCCCAGCAAACGCAATGGCAGGCATTCCTAAGGCACATGCACAACCCCTGTCACGTGGAACTGTACCGTGCACGAATGCTGTATCTGTTGGGATCACTGCCACTGGCAGTGTTGCGAATCAGTTTCCGGCTGAGTTTCCGTCTTGCCTACGTCACCTGTGTCCAGTCCTGGTTCCACTGTTGATCATGCACATTTGATTGGCCCATGGAGGTCTGCCTATCCAACGCAACGGTAGCTGAATTGGATTATGACCTGACAGTGCCCCTCCTGTTGGCCCACAAACAGGAGTGTCACCGGGATAGCCGTGCATGGGATGCACTGATCTTTGGCGTATGTGCTGGCAGTTGCGCATGGGAGATTGCACAACTCCTCGTGTGCAGTCACCACATCGAGGCGCTCCCCTATTGGACTGTGTTGCGGATTGGGGAAATGGCGTGGACTGAGCACATCTGCCAGGACCAGTTAATGGATTGGCTCACCCTGGTGTTCCTAGAACCCAACAATGGCGTACTATTGGAACACATTGCATATAAAGCTGCGCTGGCATTCATGGACGAGTAACTACATTCCTGCAGCCACATCGGATTGTCACCCACAGCACAGGTCCCAACACCTTGTTGCATTGTGAGGAAGATCACCTATCCCACCACAACAGAGGACATGTCTGCCTTCATCTGGACTCTGAATGCATGTGCTTGGAACTACGTGTGTGTACACACACCTGTGCAAGGTGATGCAGTTCCATGGTCGGAGCAGCACAGCGTTGTTTGTCAATGTTACCAATTCGGACACACTGCTGGGGGGAGAGCACACACATGGCAACGCAGCACGATATGTGACCGTGTCGGACCCCTTCACCTGATCACTATCAGCAGAGCAGACAGTCGGCGCAGTCCTGTGGCAGAGCACAATGCAGACCCCATGGGCTGTGAGTCGTGCCCCCTCACACGGGGCAATGGGCAGACGCCAAACAACACATGACTCGTCCTGCAAGGCAAGGTCGGCTGAGACTGTTGCCATCCGTAATGATTGGTGTTCCATTCTGCCTCCCCATTTGCTGCACCTCGACATGTTCCCATGCTGCGTGTAAGTGTCTTAAGCATGTCCCTGCATGTTGTGGCCGTTGCCTTGTCCATACTGACACACACATGCCAATAAAGTCTACGCAACTTCACTGGTGTCTAACTGTGATGAGTGTTGATTAGATTGACCACTCGTGTGCCGCAATGAGCATCGTCTCTACACAGGGAGGGTCTGACTGACACATGTGCAATTGGGGTGGGTCCCTTTTGACAGCTCCACCTCTGTAAGCCAGACATTGTTTTGGGATAGTTGCTGGCAGACATGTGCACTTACGTGTCTTCACCAATGTGATTATGATGTCCAACCTCTGACCGTGTGGAGCAATATCATAAAGCATGACAGAATGTGTCCACACAGATGTGTGCGAGTAGGTATGCGACGTGAAGTTCTGTTGTCACATGTAATGTAGGACACTGCTCTTTGCCTGGTACCGATTTGGTTATTCCTACACACAGCCCTATTCAATTCATGGGTGTGTGCCTATGTTGGGGGGTTGTGAGATTGTAGTTAATGTGCAATGGGGGCACAGCTAGTACTCACCTTCACAGTCATCCCATTGGCCATGTGTCTCAGGGATAAACATGCGCATTGATGTCCTTCACCAGGGTGTGCCTTCTTGTGGAATCATTGTCCCTACATCCAGCCATACTTTTATACGAGTGAACATGGTCATGACACATCTGTGTGATTTCGAATGTTTTATTGACATTCTGGTGACTGATGGAGCTGGAGCTGTACCTGGCCATCCAAGCCCACATAATATGGAAGCCCAGTGGTGGGCCAACCAGAGTCCTTTGGGGATTGAAAGGTGATTTGGAAGAGGGAGAGTGCAGTCGGCAGCAGGATTGCTGTGTAATTGTCAAGCAGTGAAGACGTGGCAGTCCATGTTGGGGTCTGGGTGGATGTTGCAGAGTGTTCTGGGGGTCAGTGGAAGGTGTTGTTCCAGGGCATGATGCATAGGGCAGAACCAGGCAGGGACAGGCCATCTGGCGGTGATGGATGTTACTACTTCCTTCCTCACACAGCAATTACCATCCATGTCTTACTCCTCTGATACTTCTTCTGTGTCCGGTGTGTCGGGTGTGTGTGGCGGTATAATGGCTGCATCACTGTGTGCCACTGACACATCAGGGTGCGACGGTGATCGGGCTGCATCACTGTGTGCCACTGACACATCAGGGGTCAGAAATGTGTGTGTCGAAGTTCCCGCTGCAGTTATCTGGGACTGGCTCAGTGGCAGCAATGGCAAGATGATGAACTGCAGGGCATGGAAAATCCCAGCTACATCTCGCTGGTGTCCAGCCATGGCAGCCGTACTTCCATCCTGCATCTGCTCCATGGTCTCCATTGTCCCCCGCATCTGTGCCAACTCTGTGCTGTCATCGCTGGTGCCTGTCTGACTAGATAGTTCCTGTATCCGAGTAATGGCCCCAGCGAAGTCAGCCAAGGATTGTCGGTGAGCATAGTGCGGACAGGGGGTGTCTGTTAGGGACTGTATGTGGTCCCTGATGGGACTCAGACACCCACGTATGGCATCTAGTTTGGCTGCCAGGAACTCGAAACCCACCGCAGCAGACCTGCCAACTCCACCTGGCAACCCAAAACACGGCGTTGGAATTCTATGTATTGTTCATGGGGGTCCTGGGAGACAGCCATGGTGGTGTGTGTTTCCTGCTTTGTGGTCTGTGCAGGTGGGTGGGTCACCTCGAGGCAGCTGGCCTGCCCTGCTCCTTGGGGTGGGGTGTGGAGGCTGTCCATTATCCTTTGGAGGGTGTCTTGACATATGTGCAGGTTGTCCTCTTCATCATCAATGTTGGGGTTAGTGGTCTGCTGTGCAGTAAGTGTTGATTGCCCCTCTGCAATGTTAAGGGGAGATGCAGGTTAACAGAGTTTTCCATGTATGTTGACGCTTAGCAGATGTTTACATACAGACTGCATGACAAGGCAAATTGTGACTGTTTTGGTGAAGCTGGCTATTTGATGGCAGACAGTGGGATTTTCGACTACATAATGGATGTGTGGTAGTACCCGTACATTATCATCACACAGTGTCAGGCAATGCCAGATGTGAGTGAACAGTTACTATGCACAAGCCGAACCTGTTGTGTCCTCTGTTCTGCAGTGTAGGTGTTGCACTTTATACCACATTGTCGTCACATGTGCTGTTATTGCTATGTGTGTGTGCTGCAGTGTGCCATGGGGATGAGGTACATGTTCCACAGTCACTGTGCGTGTGCAGTGTGCTTCACATGACCATGCATGTGTGCCTTTGTGCCCATCTCCCCCGTCCCCCCAGTCCCCAGTCTTTACTCACCCTGTTGCTGTTGGGTCAGGTCATATCGAGCTGTGTCCATGCCCCCAACTCCTGCCACCGTCTCCATGCTGATGACTGTGGCCACCATTTCCTCCTGCTCATTTTGCTCCTCCTGTGGCGCAGGATTCCCACCTCCAGTCACCCTTGCTGCCTTCCTGTTGGCTGCGAGCTTCTCCTTGGTTTGGCTGTGCACTTCATGCCAGTGCCTCTTGACCTCCTCCATTGACCTACTCAACACTCTGACTGCATTGACTTTCGTGACGATGGACTGCCATATTTCCGTTTGGGTTGCCAGTCCCGCAGTGGTTTGTCGCGTTGGTTTTTACGCGGTCATTTGGCACGATATCGTGCTGCTATCGCATGGTGCCGCCGGGTTGGGAATTGGACGTTAAGACGGTGTTATTTTCTCGCGATGGACTGCGATATGCAAAGTTGGGTTAAGCTAAATTTGCGATGGTTATCACACGTTCTTGAGAATATCCCCCTTAGTTTTAGTATTGTTTACTCATGTACATATTTGAGAATGGATTTACATTTATTAGTTTCCCCCAACACTATACCAAAATATAAATTGTAGAGATACTTAAAACATTTTTTTATTGCTCTTTTACTTTGTTTGCTTTTAGCCATCTTGCATAGAGACTGTGCCGTTGTGCAACATGGCTTAAATAACATTGACAAAGCCAGTAGATCTTGTATATGCAAGACCTGTTGGCTATACCAACTTGTTATTCTTGGGACTTAAACAAGTTCTTTAATCCTTTTACCTGCACTGTGGACACAGTCATTTCTTTCACCAGTGCCTATCTGAATCAGTTGTCACCTGCCAAACTAATCAGGTAGCAACTGGAGAATACAGAAACAGACAATCTTTCTGATTCCCTACAAAGTTTGGCCAACTAGTAACTATCATCATTTTTCCCCTCAGGCTTCCTAAACTAAAGTAACCAGGTGTAGTTACACTAGGCATGCTCTTCTCCAATACCACATCTTCTCCTTCTCTTGCTGCGAAAACTACCCTGTGTGGAAGCGCAAAAAAAGATAAGAGCAGGATAGTATTAGCTTGAGGAGTCTTCCCTGCAAGGACGTAAAGGTTTTCCTATTAATAAAAACAAAACCATCTCCCATTGACTAGAATGCACCGACCAGGTACATTTCAAATGGAGGGAACTGGCAAAAATGTACAACTACATGGGGAGAAAGAAGCATGGTCACATGTACACTGTGATGCAGGGCTGAGGCTAGGAAAGCAATGCTCTGAATTAAACATGCTTGACAAGTAGCTCCCTGTCCTATTATTTGGTATCAGAGTACCTACTGGGCTGGAACATATGGGACCTCACAGACTAGAGTCTGTTACCAGCCGTTTTGAGGTAAATACCCTCTTTGCTGCTTTTGCAAGAAGGATAACTAAAGCTACTTTTAGATTTTACCATAACCAACAATATTTTTGTTAAATGTTACTTTAGACTACCTTTTTCTCTAGGTTTCTTTTTAACTAGGAAACAGGACTGAACGGCGTGGCACTCGTTTGTATATTACTGTTAAATCCAACACATGGGAAATTGAACGAGTATGGTAGCTGCCACCACGTTCAAAATATAGCTTTTAATATTAATCTGTACAAAAATATAATAGAAACGCAGAGGCCAAAATATACCACTCCAAACATCGGTATGGCACATCAGATCCAATGCCAATCAAAAACGAATTTAAAACCCACCTGTTCAAATCTTCCTACCGTGTCCTAGCAAAAAGCGCCAGCAAGAAAACCTTTTACAGAAGTGCTCTACATAATTCCCATCAACTGAGTGCATCAATGACGTCACATGGGTGCTAACAGCGCAGTAATAAAGATATATTCCCAATGGCCCGCTCACCCACCACACTGACATTTGTAGAGGAATTTATTCCAAGAACCTAGGGGGAGATTTATCATACCTCCTTCCTAAAGATTGATATTAGGAAGCCAACAAGAAAGTTAAAAATTCCTGGAACCCTGAAGCAAAACAAACAACGTACATTTTTTTTACTGCCCTCTCTCTTCAAGGCCCCAGCTCCTCAAGCAGACATTATCGCCCCAAACCAGCACCTTTGGAGGAACCTCGGCAGGGTGTGATAGAGTGTGCTCATCCTTTAATCTAGAACCCATTATAGCAGGTCTACTCCAGTACCAAAAAATGTGGTCTAGGACATAATTCTCAGGGCAGTGCTTGTTAAAGAGAACCACCTCAGGCTGTTAAACAACATGAAACAAGTGTTGCTACATTTTGACATCTTAACCTATGTTGTTCAACACAGTCTACTAAGCCAATAGCGCCCTTCACTTCAACCTGGGTACAAAACTTTCTCCAACAATCACCACTGGGCTACCCAGGCAACACTGTCGGGCTTGATTGTTTCAGCAGGACACTATAAGAATTCAGGAGGACTGCAGATGCCTTGGAACCTTCTACCTGATTTTGAACCCTAGTGTGTACTGTGCTGTCGTCCTACCAATCATTGTATGTTATCCGTGCTGGAGCAATGTATTGTTGCCATAGGCTTGCCCTGTGTGCAGGGACATCTTAAGGATTTTGGGGGCCCTGGGTCAAACATATTTTGGGGCCCCCTGATGGGAACAGCTTTGGATGTATGATCCAATTCCAGCTCTTTCATGCCTTCTTTGACCAGGTCACTGACAGTCCACAGGCACTCTGGCCAAATTCTAAATGTGTTTGCATATAGGATTCAGGGATGGTGATGTGTGTTTTCAATATTGTAACACAGCACCAGCTCACTAATATTACTGTAAATAATCTCTGTGACACCCTCCCATTTCTCATTTGTGAGGTCCTGGTTTGATCTAAAAGAAACTTTTTTATGAATGTTACATGAAACATAAACACAAAATTTCTCTGTAAAATGTCTGTAATAGATTCTCACACTTCAACCACATTAAAAATAAATTGAAGGAAAACGGTATTTAACTCAATCTTCTTAAGAATTATTCAAGGCAATCGGGACAAGACTCTGCAGAACAGAGCTGGCTCTTTCAGGGGCCCCCCTCGAAGGCTGGGGCCCTGGGCCAGAGCCCACTTTGCCCATGCCTTAAAACGTCTCTGCCTGTGTGGAAGGCTGCCTGGGTATACTCGCCTCCTCTATTGTTGTGTATTTGTTTTGGGTGCGAGTTTGCGCCCTTGCTGTTTATGCGCAAACCAACAAACAAAATAAAGATATTTAAAATATAAATAAATAATAATAATTCAGGAAAACAGCAAGGATTGCCGGATAGGAGTGAGGATGGGAAGGAAGAAACACATATCGAAGATTTTCAAACTTGAACAAACTCCACTGCCTAAAATTAGCAGGAAGCTGCTGCAGAGATAAGGACATAGGGAGTCTTCATCAGTAGCACTACCTACATATGGGCCTGGTAAGGGCCCTACACTGCGGCCCAGCGCTCACAGAAGAGCAACAGAATCTAATTGGCGTCTAAATCGGCGATAATGACGTGGGGCCGAGCCACGTCCCTTATGCTTGAATCAGGACCTCTCAGGACTCACCCCGGGCCACAAATTGTTCCTCGCTGGCGAAGATTCCTCCCCGGGTCCCCGGAATTACTCACACCCCGACCCTTCATTCCCACGCAACGGCCCCCGGTGACGAGGCTCGGCCCCACGTCATTATCCCCGATTTAGACGCCAATTAGATTCTACTGCTCACACTTCAGTCCTGATGATGATCTTTTTTTAACAAGATCGAAACGCCGTCGACCCCACAACCAGAACTCCTCCATTGTAATTTAAATAGATTGGAGTTCTGTAGGTTGTTATCAATGCGATGTAAAGCTTTTCATATCACCAAGCACTTTTCACTTCACGCACTTGCACATTTTTGTGTGAGCACCAGAACTATTATTCTTGCATTTTGAATGATACTCCATTTATGCTGCTAATAAATGTGATTTCATTTCGTACCTTGTGTCCTTGCATACATTGCTTATTGAGTCCACCTCGGACTCCCTTTAAAGTGTTTCTGTAGATTAATATGACACTCAATATTATTAGTAGCCCAGGCTACACAAGGACCTGTGAGGCCTCACTGAGACCATTGTTCTTTGCAACGCTTGCCAAGCAGGACATTCAACTAGACCTGACTCTCAAACCAAAGCGCTTTGCCAAGATATTTTAGCCCACACTTATAATTTGTACGCGTGCTCTATAAGTCCCAGGATGAAACATGCTGCTGGTTAAATATCAAGATGTGGCTGAAGAACCACATGCCACAGGGCCACTTGGCAATGGCAAATAATCCATCCCTCTTTTTAAGCGGGCATCTTACTTCAATATACTAGCAAGAACCTGATAAATAACAGATAAGAAGAAACAATGAGGTATTTACACCCCACCCCCACCAAAAATCCAAACACAAACATACTTAGAATATTACAAAAGCTGTGAAGGAGGTTTAAGAAATAACAATCACACTCAATAAAACATAATATAAGTCGCTTAGCCACCTATCTCTTACCAGGAGAATCACAGGCTAAAAAGTAGGGAGACCCTCAGAGCCTTTCACTTCTTGAGGTTGAAAGGAGTGGCATTACGCTGGGATACCAACACAAGCTCTTGAAAGCACTGGAAAAGCTCATTCTAGTGGTAGCTGTTCTAATACAGCATCACTAGCAATATGTTACGTAAGGTATGTAACACAGCAAGTAAAAAATGTAACACATAATCATCTTTGGTGCTAGACCCAAAATCGAACGAAATTTTGTAAGAAGGTAAGAAAGTCTACGCAGTCTAAACTCCTTTAGTCATTGGTGCTCATCCCCTCTCTATGTTGCTTACCAAGTTGGTCTAAGGCCATGAGACCCAAGGATAGCTGCACGTTATCAAGTTTTGTTACCCTAAGTTAAGAGGTGGCTGGCCCATCAGGCACCATAACCATTCTAACAAGCTAACAAACTCCCACGTTACAGGCCCTACCCTTCAATAGTCACTGGGCCCTAGCGTCCTTCCGAGATCTCTTGCCACAAAGGAACAGTCAATCGGACACCTGAAGACACCTATTACTTGCCTAGGGTAAGAGAAATAGAGGTATCACTTTTCCAAGTGCTTTGTGTGACTAACTTATCAAAATCGGTTTTTCAGGCATTCGGAGACCTGTTATCCCATTAAAGAAAGAATTTGAAGTGGGCGGGGTCTGTGGGGCATGACGAGTCCACACATTTTTGTATTTAATAAAAACAGTTTACCCAACTTTTTGTTAAAGGACAGCCGTTTCCATACAGTTAAATTCGACAGTTGAGCTGCCCCGGCTCAAATTAAATGAAGGGCGTCTCCTGTGCTGTAAGACCGAGGGAGGAGCAGACAGCTAAACAAGAAACAAGCCTTCTTGACAGGGTGCCTGTAAGAAAAGCACATGTGTGCAGCTGGTTAATCTGAAAATGTAAAAGCTCTTTAGAAGCCAGAATTGGCTTCACCAGAGTCACATGAAGTTTCGTAATAACAGGTATATTCTTTGTTTAAAGTTATTGTAAGGTAAGGGAGTCACCTGCTGAGCAACAGACTGTGTGCATTTAATGGATGCATATAAAAATGTTTGCACTAAATGCAGCCTGTCTTATACTGTGTTTAATGTGTAGCATCCTCCCCAGACCGGTTACATGCGAATGATCACACTTCACACAAAGCTAGGTATTACACCTCTTTATTTCTCAGTGTGTAACCATTAACTGAACATTCTACATCACAAATTCTATCACCCACACCCACATGCCACTGTTTTAAGGAGTACTTCAGGAGCCATAAGGCTCAAACTCAAGAGACACTACATCTAACCCATTTTTAAATAAAAAGTACAAATAATACATATATACATCACAATTCTTCAATAAGTCATTTTGGTGCTCAAATCAATCGCCCATATCTGGTCATGTGAGGGTGCGGAGAACAGGAGACATGTCCATGACTGGCACTGTTCGCAGAGACACTGGTACAGTAGTTGGGCTTTCCGGATTCTCAGGTGGATATGTCTCACTTCTGACATCTAGAGCTGGTAAATTTCAAGGCAGATTTTTTTGATTTATTTCACTGAGTTTTATATAGCACAAACTTGACCGGAATTGGGTATCAGAGCGCATTACATAGCACCAGTTGCATTACATGAGGACACATTCATTTTTTGTTAGGCAGGGGGAGATTAAGTGATTTGCTCAGAATCACAGAATGTTCAGCGTCATTGCCGGGACTCGAACCCAGTTTCCCAGATTCGAGGTCGACCGCCCTAGCCGTTAGGCCAATTCCTCTCCCCAGATGCTTTGAAATGTGAAGAATCTCGCGTAATGAACTTTCCAGGTTATCATGTGTCCTTTACTAGTCCCATTTTCAGTGGGTCGGGATCAAAAAGACAATCAGGCTTGCGTTTTAGTTTCGGCCTGATGAGAACTTGACCTCTTATTTTGAACACAGTGCTCTGAGTAAAGCGGCGTCTGTCTGCATAGGTGTTAGACTTGTCATCTTTAGGCATATTTTCCCTGAGTTTTTGTTTTCTGACCTCCCGGTTTTGAATCCGTTTGTGCTGGCTTAGTGTTTCTGCGCACTTTTCTCACTGCTAATCAGTGGTAAAGTGCAAGTGCTCCTGTTGTAAAATGTGTTATGGATTGGTGTTTCCATGATTGGCCTATTTGATTTATGTGTCAGTCCCTAATAAAGTGCACTGAGTGTGCCAGGGCCTGTAAATCAAATGCTGTTAGTTGGCTGCAGCACTGGACTGTGCCACCCACCCAAACAGCCTGTAAATGTAACTCTGGCCTGCCATTGCAGAGCCTGTGTGCAGTCTGGAACTGCCATGTCGACTTGGCAAGTGCACCCACTTGCCAGGCCCTAACCTTTTTTTTCTTACATGTCAGTCACCCCAAAGGTAGGCCCAAAGTACCCCTGTGGGCAGGGTGCAGTGTATGTAAAAGGTAAGACATGCCTTGGTATGTGTGGCATGTCCGGATAGTGAATTACTGCCAATTTCGTTTTTTACTATTGCAAGGGACAGAATTCTGTTCCCCATAGGACAGAATGGGGAGTTTGTTTATAACATCTTATAAACATAACTGGCCCTGGGAACTAGGTAGGTGTCAGGAAGTCCCTGCCATGGATGAGGGAATACCAGAGATGAAAGACAAGGACTCCATTCCGTCTCGCATCTCTCCCCTCCTTTACTTGCAGCCCATGTGGAGTGCAGTAGCTGACGTACCTTCGATCGACATAGGAGACGAGAACAACGGATGCAGGCCCTTTAAGAACACCTCTGAAGCGGCCCACATGGGAGTTCACGTGGGTTATGAGGAAGTGCGATCAGAGGAGGAGACAAGACATGAGGCAGCGCAGAAGGAGAGACGAGAAATGCCGGAGAGTGGGAAGCAAGGATGAGAGGCGATTTTCGTGCAGAGGGAGTTCCCGATTGGAGGGAGGAAGACAGTGAGAGGGAGAGAAGAACGGGCGTTCTACGTGGCGGAGCAGATGAAGGTGCCCGGCCATCCCCAAACAGAGTGGTAGAGTCCTGCCACGGCCTTGGAGGGTCGTGGCTCTCCCAGGTGAGTGGGCATCTGAGGGGATATCTACGGGGAGAGGCGGAAGGGGGTCAAGAGGGCAAAGAGGAACGAGGGGAAAGACACAAGGCTGAATGGAGGCATTTTTGAAGTGTACTAGGTGCCTTTTTGCTTTCGCCTTTTCTATTTAGTCCGATACACTCACCTCTCCCATTACTTTTGGCTGGCTCGTTTTCTTTTCTTTTCCTGGTTTTGGTGGTCCCCCACTCCCTCCCCGATTACTTATTGGTAAACAAAACACAAAAACACTTACCTGAGCCTTTCTGCTCTCCGAGGGAGGGCGTTGGCCAGGAAGACTCTGCCCAAGGGACTGATGTAGAAGACCCTGAAAAAGAAGACGGAGACATGAAAAGAAACCATTAGAAGACTGTTTTGGCATATAAATACCCTAAATAAAGAGAACAAAGCACCCATTCTAAGCTGTATAAGTCATTTCGAGTCCCTGCATGCTACGGTTTATGAAATTTGGTCGAGAATGCGGGCAGTACTCATTAGTCTGGCATAATGGAGAACCTTATACAGCAATTGATACGCGGACAGGAGAAATTAGATTGGGCCATCGAGAGAAAAATGACGTCTGCCCAAGCCGATAGGGATATGTTTAAAGCCTCTCTAACCCAACAAGTGGACTGTATCCAAAGGGTTGCTGAAGGACAGGCTCTCTCGTCCCCGGGTCAACAGAGCCGACAAGGGGCACAAACATGTTATCTCACTATATTGCTACAAAAAAATCAGCCCGGTGAAGACCCGGATGCATGTCTTTTGAATTTTGAAAGGGCTGCCCAGGCCTGTGGATGGCCTGAGGTGAAATAGCCGATCTTTTTGGCACCGCTATTGACTGGGGAGGCTCAGGCAGCCTATCAAGTGGCAAACCCTATGGGGAATACAAGTTACAAAGAAATAAAGAAAATCATATTAGATCACATAGGAGTGGACCCAGAAGTATTCAGGTTGCGGTTCAGGAAGGAACGTGGCCGTCCTGGAGACACCCCAAAGACTTTGTTTTTAAGGTTAAAGACAGCTGCTGATAAATGGCTCAGGCCTCAGGAGAACAGCAAGGAAGACATAATGGCACTGATTTATTTGGAACAATTCCTAGAAGCCTTACCGGCACCTACCCAAAGATGGCTTAGACAACAGACCCATTTTTCTATAGAACAAGCAGTGGACATGGCAACGTCCTTTGCCCGAGCCCAACCAAAACCATTATCATATGAACCCAAGAAAAACACATGCTTCATTTCAGGACACGGGCGAATCGAGAAGAAAACCAAGCCCTTTGTGGAACCCTCAAAAGATCGAGTTCCCAAAAGTTACACCACCCCATTCAAAGGCCCACAATGCTATGAATGCGGGTAGTGGGGCCACATAGCTAGGTTCTGTCCCCAAAAGAAGAACTATGATGAACCGATGGACGTTAGCTGTGTTCCAAGAAGCATCCTGTATACAGACGAATGGGGTTCCTGATTTTTTGTAAGTCTTACCCTTAATGGAAATACCATCAAGGCTCTTTTGCACTCTGGTTGTAGGCAGTCTGTTGTGCGAAGCATTTTAGTGAAAGAGTCGCAACTCTGTCCAAACGAACAAATACCTATTCGTTGTGTGGATGAGGATATTCGCATTTATCCCGTGTCCAAAGTCCCTATTACAATGGCCAATGGACTTACTGTACAGGCTAGGGTGGAGGTAATGGACAGCTTTCCAGATTAATTGATTTTGGGAACAGACAATTCTGTGTTTAATTTCTTGCTTAAAAGCTCTTTGAAGAAGGCTCCGACTCACCCTTCCGTTCTTCTCACACAAGCCCCATGGCTGTCAGGCAGGTCCTTTCGATATGCACAAAAACAAGATTCCACTCTCCAGAATGCCTGGCAACAAGCCAGGGACACCACGTCACCACCCTCTTATCCTCTTTTTCAGATTAAGAATGGTTTGTTGTATCGAGTAGGAAAGCTAGATGAGTCTCCACAGCTGGTAGTCCCTCAGAGATTTCGTGAGCAAATTATGTTTTTTGCTCATTCACATCTCTTAGCCGGTCATAGTGGGACTGCAAAAACAACCCAAACGATGTTAAGATATTTCTATTGGCCTGGTATATACGCCAAAATATACTGATACTGTAGGGAGTGCGAAATATGTCAAAAAAAGAACCCATACACACCACCACCCGTTCCATTACAGCCACTGCCTATCATTGAGAAACCATTAGAGAGAATCGGCATGGACCTGGTGGGACCCCTTCCTAAATCAAAAAAAGTGTATCTATATATACTGGTCATAATCGATTATGCAACCAGATACCCGGAAGTGTTTCTCTTGCGAACACCAAATACTAAGACCATCAGTGAAAAATTGTTGGAATTATTTTCCAGGGTAGGGTTTCTTAAAGAAATATTCACAGACCAAGGGACTCCCTTTGTGTCTCGCCTAATGAGACAGGTCTGTAAAACACTGAATATCTCCGAAATAAGAACGTCTGCATATCACCCTCAAACAGACGGTTTATCTGAACGGTATAACGCTTCCCTGAAGCTTACCCTTAAAAAAATGTTGTCTATCAAAGGAAAGGAGTGGGACATGCTGTTGACCCTCGCTCTCTTTGTCATCCGCAGTCAGGCTCAAAGCAGTCTGGGCTGCTCCCCATTTGAACTTCTTTATGGAAGACAGCCCAGAACACGCCTGGAGATGACGAAGGAGGCATGGGAGCAAGAGATGCAGGAAGACACCCAGAACCTTCTCGAGAATACTCAGGCATTAAGATCACGTCTTCAGAAATTGCGAGACTTTGCTTCTGCAAATCTAGAACGAGCTCAAAGAAACCAACAAACTTACTATAACAAAGGGAAGAAGTGGAGGCAGCTTAACATTCATGATTTGGCCCTTGTACTCCTACCGTCTTCTATACCCCATAAACAAGCAGAATGGAAAGGACCCTATGAGGTTGTTGACAAAATAGATCTTACTACCTACCGGTTGCGATTGTCATCAAAAAGGACCCAAATATATCATATAAACCTTTTAAAGAAATAGTTGGGCCCCTTCCCAAAACTGTCCAAGCGGCCTTCACAGAGACAACTTTCCCTACCTCTTCCGTGAACCAGATAAGCATAAACAAAAATTTGACCCAAAAACAAAAAGAGTCCCTCCTCAACCTCTTAGATACCTTCTCTTCCATCTTCTCTGATTTACCTGGTAGAACAAGACTAGTCAAGCATGCCATCACCACCCCTCCGGGTAAAATAGTGAAGCAACGCCCCTATAGAATCCCAGCAGCCAGGAGAGACGATGTTACCACAGAGATAGAGAACATGTTAAAGTTAGGAGTCATAAAACCATCCCATAGCAATTGGTCCTCCCCTATCGTCATTGTCCTGAAACCAGATGGTTCAATACGTTTCTGCATAGACTTCAGAGTTGTCAATACCATCTCAAAATTTGACTCCTATCCCTTACCTAGAGTTGACGAGCTGATTGAGAAATTAGGCAAAGCTCAATATATAACCACACTTGATCTTACCACGGGATACTGGCAGGTTCCGTTGAAAAAGGAAGACCAACACAAAACAGCCTGCAGTACCCCCACTGGTTTATATGAGTTCGCGTTGTTACCTTTCGTGTTACATGGGGCCCGCAACTTTTCAACGTCTCATGAATAAGGAACTCTATCAACACTAAGCCTATTCATCAGCATACATTGATGACATCATCATATTCAGTCTCAATTGGGAACAACATCTTTTCCACTGTGGAGAGGTGTTTCAAGCGCTCAAAATGGCAGGTCTACACGTCAACTTCAAAAAGTCCAAGGTGGGCTTCACTAAAGTGAAATACTTGGGTTACCTCCTAGGGGATGGGGTCATTGCACCCCAACAGGAGAAGATCAAAGCAGTCCTTGACATCCCTTTCCCTTCTACCAAAAAGGGTGTTAGATCTTTCCTGGGTTTGATAGGCTATTACCGTCGGTTTATACCTAATTATTCCGAGATAGCAGCACCCTTGACTGACCTACTAAAGAAAGAAGTAAAGAACAAGGAACTGGTACATCCCCCCAAACCGCCAAAAGGGCGTTCTATGCCCTCAAAGAGGCCCTGACCAGCAGTCCTATCCTTGTTTCACCTAACTTTAGGAAGCCATTTATACTGCAGACTGATGCTTCAGAAACAGGCTTGGGTGCCATCCTTTCTCAGCATACAGAGGATAATATGGAACGCCCTGTGCTTTTCATTAGTCTTAAGCTATTCCTAAGAGAAAAGAAATACTCCACAATTGAAAAGGAATGCCTGGCCATCAAATGGGCAGTAGATAAGTTGCATTATTACTTAGAGGGATCCCACTTTACTCTGTATACCGACCATGCTCCCCTGTTGTGGATGAGTTGCAATAAACGCAAAAATCCACATGTTCTCCGGTGGTTCTTGTATCTACAGCCATATTCCTTTGATATACGGTATCGTAAAGGAATGGAAAATGGAAATGCGGACTTCCTTTCACGTAATCCTTGTTTCCACAAATGTAAAAAAACTGGGGTTGGGGTGTGTCAGGAAGTCCCTGTCATTGATGAGGGAATACCAGAGATGAAAGACAAGGACTCCCTTCCGTCTCACATCTCTCCCCTCCTTTACTTGCAGCCCATGTGGAGTGCAGTAGCTGACGTACCTTCGATCGACATAGGAGACAAGAACAACGGATGCAATCCCTTTAAGAACACTTCTGAAGTGGCCCACGTGGGAGGTCACATGGGTTATGAGGAACTGCGGTCAGAGGAGGAGACGAGACGTGAGGCAGCGCGGGAGGAGAGACGAGAAACGCCGGAGAGCGGGAAGCAAGGAGGAGAGGCTATTTTCGTGCAGAAGGAGTTCCCTGTTTGTAGGGAGGAAGACAACGAGAGGAAGAGAAGAACGGGTGTTCTACGCCGCGGAGCAGACAAAGGTGCCCGGCCATCCCCTAATAGAGCGGAAGAGTCCCGACACCGCCCTGGAGAGTCGTGGCTCTCCCAGGTGCGTGGGCGTCTGTGGGGATATCCTCAGGGAGAGGTGGAAGGGGGTCAAGAGGGAAAAGGGGAACGAGAGGAAAGACACAAGGCTGAATGGAGGCATTTTTGAAGCGTACTTGGTGCCTTTTTGCTTTCGCCTTTTCTATTTAGTCCGATACACTCACCTCTCCCATCACTTTCGGCTGGCTCGTTTTCTTTTCTTTTCCTGGTTTTGGTAATCCCTCACTCCCTCCCCCAATTATTTATTGGTAAACAAAACACAAAAACACTTACCTGAGCATTTCTTCTCTCCGAGGGAGGTCGTTGGCCCAAGGGACTGATGTAGAAGACCCAGAAAAAGAAGACAGAGACAAGAAAAAAAAACATTAGAAGACTGTTTTGGCAT
Organism: Triturus cristatus; assembly: GCF_964204655.1. Lineage (NCBI taxonomy): Eukaryota > Metazoa > Chordata > Amphibia > Caudata > Salamandridae > Triturus > Triturus cristatus. Next base: position 389,373,435 of record NC_140592.1, read on the forward strand.
ATAAATACCCTAAATAAAGAGAACAAAGCACCCATTCTCAGCCATCCAGCAGGTCTCTGCTGGGTTTGTGGATTGACTGTCTGGGTTTTGGATGACAGGGGCTGAAGAGCAGCAGTGGCTCCGGATAGTCTAGGTGGGTCAGGAAAGGGCTGAATAGACCTGGGCTGCATTTAGAGTAGGGGGAGGAGATTTCCTTTCACCTGAATGGGCCTGGTCTGCCTCTGACATTGCCGTTTCCACCTCCTGCCAGGAAGCCATGTCAGAGAGGACAGAACTGGTTCTGGCTGGGCACAGACACTCTCTGCCTGAGAGGACAAAGGATTTTGGGCTATAAAAAGTGGAGCCCAAACCCCTGAACTTTAGAACTCTTTTGGACTAAGAAGACTGCCAAGAAGAAGATCTGGAGAAGCTGTGTAGAGGAACTACCACTTTGCTGAGTGCTTTGCTGTGTTGGCCTGTAGTGGCTCCTTCTGTCTTGGGCAATGAAAGGACTGGACTGAACTTTCTGCATTCTACCTTTGTGAATTTCTCCAATGGCTTGAGGTAGAGCTTGCCCCCTGTTCAAGAAGTCTCAGAAACAGCAAAGACTTCAAGTTCTCTGCCCTCAGCACTGGGGACTGTGTGTTTTGTGCTACAACAGAAGAAACAGCAACCCAACGCTGTCTACGACGGCACTGCCGACTCCGTGTCCTAAAGGCACGGCAGAGGGCGCCACCGCAATGCCGCACTGTGACCCTGGTCTCACTGACGACACCTGCTGATGCCGCCACAGAGCCGCTGCACACACCGTGACCTGTGGGCACAGCACTCCACATCGCCTCTCTTCACGACGCTGCCTTGGCATTCCCAACGACGCAGCTCCACGCCAAAATCTATGCCGCTGCTGGACCGTGGTTTGAGGACACCGCTCGTAAAGTTACACGACTCACCGCCCTCCTCCCACACCGCAGCCATCGACTCCAGTTCATCTGCCGATGACAGTGCTTCAGCAACGACGACGATGCTGCTTGCACCGGGACCTGCCAGCACCGTGACGAGCACCGCATCACTTCGCACCACGACCCTGGTCTCACCGCCAACGCCATCTGATGCTGCCGCCGAGCCGCTGCTCGCACTGCAACCTGAGGGCATCGCACGCCGCACTTCGCACCGCAGCACCCAAAGCCTGCCGACACCAGCGCTCCTGACTTCAACCGCGAGGAGTTCGATCTGCAACACGTGTGACTTCAAGGGCCCGATGACTCCTGCACCGACCTCCGGAACCAACGCCTGCAGAAGCCGCGCTTTCTGAGGCTCAGCGAGAGGTCGCCAACGCCCTGCATTTCTAAAGGTACTGTTTTGCGGGTCTTCCCGACACCGTAGCTGGCCCTCAATGCCGCAGTCAGCCAGAACGGTTTGGATTTGTTGTTCACGATTCCGTGATAGCCCCAGAACGAGCTATCGACTTCAAGGAACTTTTTTTCAAGGTTATTTTGATAACTGAAGATTTCTAAATACTGTTTTGTGGATTTTTATAGTTGTTGGTCTTGTCTTGAGTATATAAAAATATTGGATATTTTTCTAAACTGATGTGTTGTCCCATTGTAGTACCTACACTGTATTACTGTTGGTTATGTGCAAATGCTTTACACACTCGTGCTCGTGCTAAGCTACCAAGGTGGTGAGCAGGGGTTATTTTAGAAGTGTAACTCCCTTATCCTGATTAGGAAGAAGGGTCCCTACTTGGACAAAGGTACCTACCTCTGCCAACTAGAGACCCCCATTTCTAACAATAGATCTCAATTTGTATTTGTGAAACAAATCAGTGGCACTAAGTTTATCAATGTCAATAGATCTCTCATAGATCCATTATGGCAATTTGGTTCCTATCGCTCCCTCAAACATTAAGGTGGCAGGGCTTTCACCCATGGTAGACGGAGATTTGACCTGTATGCACAGAGAGTATACTGAAGAACTGATTTGAGAACAAGCTTTTCCAATGCAGCCCACTGAAAGGTCTTCTTGAGTGTGCTCATAAATCTCTCTACTACGACATCATTCGCATGTGGCCATGAGGTGTGCTTTTCTGTTGTTTAACATTTAGATAAATGGAAGATCTTTAAATTCTCAACTACTGAACGGCAGGCCATTGTCAGATTTCAAAATCGAAGAACACTCCATGTTGCATAAATATTTTCTAATGAATCAGTGACTCTGCCATGAATAGTTGACGACAGATCTTCCACAAGAGGACAACAGGAAATGTCATCAGCAATAACTAGTAGATAATGTCCATTGTCAAGGGATCCATAGAAATGAATTGCAATCTTCTCCCATACATGCTTTGGAAGATCAGACATGTTTAACGGACACAGGGTTGTCTTGGATGACAAGCAGTTGCACAAATGACATGCCTTTAACACTTTTTCAACTCTTTCATCAAGATGAGGGAACCACAATTGGTCCCGTAGAGCTCATTTGGTAGCACCAGCTCCACGATGTCCCTCTTGGGCCAGTTCAATAACTTGTTGTCTTAGACTCTCTGAAATGAAAATTCTCTACCCTCTTAAGATGATGCCTTCTGGGGTAACTGAAAGTCCCCAAAATCAAAAGAAGGAGGGAAGAGCAAAATATTTTAATGAGGTCCTACACCCAAGCTCCTCCCAGGGAACAGATCAATAGATATCAGAGTCGGGGTAGTTCCTCCTTAGCCAAACTGGTCACTAAAAAGTTGACCCATGTGGCTGATTGTCCTGTCACAGGAAGACCTGTAGTTTAGATCTTGGTGCCCTCACACACCTGTTAGGGTGTCATGCTTTACCATTGGGCCCTCCTCGTCAGGCAGGCGCTGCAATGCCTGACAGGCCTGGGGGCTCTTTGTAGGAGATATTTTGATCCGAAATTGCTTTGTAAATGAATGCGTGTGAGGGGGCTATCTTAACAGTGTAACTAGTGATGTAAGTGAGTGGTGAATAAAATAGGCTCAGGTATCCTACAAATGAAGTTTTATAGAGGAAGGATACTCGGTCTAAATAAAAGCAGTGGTGCTAACATGTGGTCTTAAAGTACCAGGACAGCTTTTATTGTAGAATGGTCAACATGTTCTGTGCCTCGAAATCCCCAAAAGTGGGCATTACTTCTTCAGGACCAAAAACAATAGAGTGTGCCTCAAACTGAGGCTTAAGGTCTCCGCTCTAATAAGGGATGACCTATTAATGTTTACCCGCCTACCCCTGAATGTATGCTGGCCTGTGGTTCCACATAAAAGAAAGGGAAACACAAGGTGGAGAAATACATGGAACAGGTAATTAAAAACACTTCTCTGTCTACCATAGTGGTACATAGGTGAGCTCATCCATGTCTCTAAAATAGGTGATGTGTGTCTGCTCACTCTGACAGTGCAGTGACCAACGTTCACAGGCTGAAGCTCAACAGACTTCCAATAAAAATATATATCTAATTAGCAACACGTAGAGGTACCATGTGGATAGTGGTGTAATCACATGCATCAACTCCACATACATGATCGGGTGGGGAAAAGGCTTACACTCAAGATGTGGTGGTACCTATTTTTATTTTTAATTTGAGAGGCAGCTTCAAGCTCCTTAGGAAAGATGGAGGGTCCCGATCAGATTGAGGGACGCATTCATAGGAGAGGGGAAAAGAAAGGAAGCCTTTGAGGTCATGTGTAAAAGAAGGTAGCATGTGTCAAAGCTTGCATGCACTCTATGCGTCAGGAACAGGCGTGAGTTCCATGTGGTGTCATAAAGATAGCTGTAGAAGACTATATAGAATTATGTCACTTAACCCCTTGTATGCCCATGACGAGCTGGACTCGTCATGGAGCACAGTCGCGCTGTGCCCATGACGAGTCCAGCTCGTCATGAGGCATACCCTGGGGAATCCCTCTGGTGCGGGCACCAGAGGGATTCCCTTTCATGCAAAATAGCCTCGGGAGCTGGCTTCCCCAGCTCCCGAGGCCCCCCCCCCCCCCCTTTCACTGTAATGACGATCGGCGCGCACGTCATTACAGTGAAAGTGAAACTGAAATGAGCCAAGAGGCTCATTTCAGTTTCACTTTCTACGTGCTCAGGGGGCTATCTCAGCCCCCTGAGCACATAGAAAGACGGGAGAGGTATCGTTGGAAAGGGTAGAATCTCCCCTTTCCAATGGTACCCCTCCCTAGTGGATCCCGGCTTGGGTATCGCCACAGGAGGGCGATCTCCAAGCAGGGATCCACCCACTAGACACCAGGGAGGGGGGAGCGGCCCCTTGGGCAAGGGCCTTTGCTCCCCCCAAATATTTTGGGCATTATTTAGTCTTTTTGCCCCCCCTGGGGGGCAGATGGGGCAGTAGCCCCCAATCTGCCCCCCCGGGGGGGCAAAAAGCCATACCTCCCTGGAATCCCCCGGGTGTCTAGTTTTCAGAAATGTGTGGGTTTGGTAGGCTCCCCTAGGTGGCCGCCGAGCACCGGGCCAAAAACGCAGGTGACCCCCCTTGCAAAACCAGGTCGTTTTGAGGTAGGCATTTTTCATGTCGCCTCAATACGTTTTGGGCCCTTGTCTGTCGCGGGTACTTGGGCCTCCCACACCAGTGAGGCACCGTTTTTATCGGGAGACCCGGGGGAACGCTGGGTGGTAGGAAATTTGTGTCAGCCCGGTGATGCCACAACTTTCCCACACAAAAATGTGTGAAAAAGGTGATTTTTTCAGCTAAATTTGAGGTTTGCAGGGCATTCTGGGTAAGGAAACGTTGGGGGATCCACGCAAACCATACCTCCCTAGAATCCCCGGGTGTCTAGTTTTCAGAAAGGTGTGGGTTTGGTAGGCTCCCCTAGGTGACCGCCGAGCACCGGGCCAAAAACCCAGGTGACCCCCCTTGCAAAACCAGGTCGTTTTGAGGTAGGCAATTTTCATGTCGCCTCAATACATTTTGGGCCCTTGCCTGTCGCGGGTACTTGGGTCTCCCACACGAGTGAGGCACCGTTTTTATCGGGAGATCGCTGGGTGGTAGGAAATTTGTGTCAGCCCGGTGATGCCACAACTTTCCCACACAAAAATGTGTGAAAAAGGTGATTTTTTCAGCTAAATTTGAGGTTTGCAGTGCATTCTGGGTAAGGAAACGTTGGGGGATCCACGCAAACCATACCTCCCTGGAATCCCCCGGGTGTCTAGTTTTCAGAAAGGTGTGGGTTTGGTAGGTTCCCCTAGGTGGCGCCGAGCACCGGGCCAAAAACCCAGGTGACCCCCCATCAAAACCAGGTCGTTTTGAGATAGGCAATTTTCATGTCGCCTCAATACGTTTTGGACCCTTGCCTGTCGCGGGTACTTGGGCCTCCCACACGAGTGAGGCACTGTTTTTATCGGGAGACCCGGGGGAACGCTGGGTGGTAGGAAATTTGTGTCAGCCCGGTGATGCTACAACTTTCCCACACAAAAATGTGTGAAAAAGGTGATTTTTTCAGTTAAATTTTAGGTTTGCAGGGCATTCTGGGTAAGGAAACATTGGGGGATCCACGCAAGCCATACCTCCCAGGAATCCCCCGGGTGTCTAGTTTTCAGAAATGTGTGGGTTTGGTAGGGTCCCCTAGGTGGCCGCCGAGCACCGGGCCAAAAACCCAGGTGACCCCCCTTGCAAAACCAGGTCGTTTTGAGGTAGGCAATTTTCATGTCGCCTCAATCCGTTGTGGGCCCTTGCCTGTCGCGGGTACTTGGGCCTCCCACACGAGTGAGGCACCGTTTTTATCGGGAGACCGGGGGGAACGCTGGGTGGTAGGAAATTTGTGTCAGCCCGGTGATGCCACAACTTTTCCACACGAAATGTGTGAAAAAGGTGAGTTTTTCAGCTAAATTTGAGGTTTGCAGGGCATTCTGGGTAAGGAAACGTTGGGGGATCCACGCAAGCCATACCTCCATGGAATCCCCCGGGTGTTTAGTTTTCAGAAATGTGTGGGTTTGGTAGGTTTCCCTAGGTGCCGGCAGAGCTAGGGTTCAAAAACTACAGCTAGGCACTTTGCCAAAAAAGGTTCATTTTTCACTGCGAAATTGAGGTGTGTCCATGATGCGTTTTGCGCCGTTTCCTGTCGCGGGCACTAGGCCGACCCACACAAGTGAGGTACCATTTTTGTCGGAAGACTTTGGGGAACACGGGGTGGGTGGAAATTTGTGGATCCACGCAGATTCCAGAACTTTCCACCACAGAAATGTGGGGAAAATGTATTTTGTTGGGCAATTTTTTAGGTTTACAAGGGATTCTGGGTAACAGAACCTGGTGGGAGGCAGTAAAGTCACCCCATCCTGGATTTCCCTGGGTGTCTAGTTTTCAAAAATGTATAGGTTTGCTAGGTTTCCCTAGGTGCCGGCAGAGCTATGGTTCAAAAACTACAGCTAGGCACTTTGCCAAAAAAGGTTCATTTTTCACTGCGAAATTGAGGTGTGTCCACGATGCGTTTTGCGCCGTTTCCTGTCGCGGGCACTAGGCCGACCCACACAAGTGAGGTACCATTTTTATCGGAAGACTTTGGGGAACACGGGGCGGGTGGAAATTTGTGGATCCACACAGATTCCAGAACTTTCCACCACAGAAATGTGGGGAAAATGTGTTTTTTTTGGCAATTTTTTAGGTTTGCAAGGGATTCTGGGGAGCAGAACCTGGAGGGGAGGCAGTCAAGTCACCCCATCCTGGATTCCCCTGGGTGTCTAGTTTTCAAAAATGTATAGGTTTGCTAGGTTTCCCTAGCTGCCGGCAGAGCTATGGTTCAAAAACTACAGCTAGGCACTTTGCTAAAAAAGGGTAATTTTGCATTGTGAAAATGTGGTGGGTTCACGTTGGGTTTTGAGCCATTTCCTGTCGTGGGCACTATGCCTACCCCTACCAGTGAGGTACCATTTTTATCGGGAGACTTAGGGTAATTCAGATTTGTAAAGGAACTGTTATTACCTATTGACTTTCGATGCATTTCTGCCTTCCAAATGAAAGACATTGTGTAAAAAAGAAGTCATTCTAAAAAATGACTGATAATTCTCATGCTAGTATGAGTATTCCCAATTTCGGAAATGTGCAAATATCTACTGTTTCTAAACTCTATATTTTGTTCCCATTTCAGAAATACATAGGTGTCTTTCATACCGATTTTTCCATGTACACATTTTTACAGAATAATTACTATATACCCGGTACTTAATAAAAAACCATTGCAAGTTGCTGCTCAGTTTTTGGCTCTGGGTCCGTCGGGTTCTTGGTGAACCTACAAGTCCTATATATCCCCACAACCAGAAATGTCCAGCGGATGTAACGGTATATTGCTTTCAAAGAGTTGTCAAAATTAGAAGAAGTTACAGGTGAAAACGTTGACACAAAGGGCGCTTTTTTTCAACACATGTTCAATTTATCCTATATTTAACTGTTAGTTTCTATAAAGAAACCTTGATGGACCTACACAAATGACCCCTTGCTGAATTCAGAATTTTGTCTACTTCTCCAAAATGTATAGCTTTCCAGGATCCATTATTGCTTTTGTACCCATTTCTACCATTAACTGGAAGGAGGTCGAAAGCACAAAAAATAGCAAAAATAGGCTATGTCCCAGAAAAATGCCAAAACTGTGTAAAACATGTTGGGTTTCTGACAAAAGTCTAGTATCCCCTGAAAGCTGGGAAAATGGTGATTTCAGCCCCACAAACCCTTTTTTGATAACACTTGCAGGGAAAACCCCAGATGCTTTCATTTGCAGCCCGTTTTTCCCATTTTCCCCCCAAAAACTAAATTTTGCTGTATTTTGGCTCATTTCTGTGACCCCTCCAGGGAATCCACAAACCCTGAGTACCCTCAGAATCCCCATGATGTTGGAAGAAAAGGACGCAAATTTGGCGTGGATACCTTATGTGCTCAAAAAGTTACAGGGGCCTCAGCGCGCACTACTCCATATAGCCAAAAAAGGGCGTGGCACAGGAGGGGGAAAAGGCCTGGCAGCGAAGGGGTTAAATAGACACAAAAACAAATCCACAAAAACAAAAACAAATGCCTCCATGCTGAGTATATTTTCAGCTGAACCGGTTCCAGTTGTAAGTCAAAACCATCATGAGTAATGATTGTCAGGAAGAGGAAGCAATTAAAACGTAATTAAAATGTAGCACAGTGTATCAGCAGGGGAGGTGGGCTACAAGTATAAAGTTATGAAATTACTCATTGTAAAAGAAATACCGCCACAGTAGTGTGCATGCACCTGATCATTAGCCCTGTGTTCGGTATGGCAGGGAGATTGCCAAACCCAGTATTGACATCGATCAGGCCAAAACTCAACCTTTAGGATACTGGTACTGTGATGCATGGTAAGCGTATCTTAGTTAACAACGTTAACGGGATATGAGAGGTAGCGATAAGCAACATATTAGAATAGACCAACAGATATCATGCCGTAGGGTATGTAAGCATATCTATAGTGCCAACATAAGTCACATAATGGTCAATAACGGGTGACTAGGATCGTTCGTCACCAGAGCTCACCGTGTAAAAAGAGCAACTTTGCTCAATAGCCAGTATTGCCAAAAGTAGTAACGGGGGACCCAGGGCACTCTCATGTGATAAAGCAGGACTGATATGGGGTTGTGCGCAAAGAGAAAACGGCCCCCCATCCCAGTTGACTTATTTGGTGGTGGTCAAGACTTTGTCGTTTTAACCTACCCACCTCCATCATTCTGGAAACACTGGGGCTGCGGGACGGCGTCCCTCTCGCAGAGGTGCCGGTCACATGGTCGCGTGTTGCGTCCAGCTACTAAACGGCTTCCCTGTATGATGGGCGGCCAGTTTGGTGGCCATGTTGGGGGTGAAAATGTATGTCATTTTATGATGTCATTTATTATTTGTCAACCAAAATATCGTAAACCGAAGTAGGTGTAAAAATAACAAATGCTAAATATATAACAATTTATATATCTGCTTTCAGGGCATTGCTGCATCATGGGTCTATAATAGGAACCAGGTCATAGCAAATTGTAATGGTGCACCAACATCACAGGCCTGAACCATGATATTCCGTGGACGAGCTGAATTCCTGATCACTCTCTGCAGCACACCATCTTGCTGGTACACACCCACTACCTTTCTCTGGGTTCCTGTACTCTGGGGCATATTCCTATGGGGCCGTTAGGGGTTACACGTATAGGGTAAAAACGTGGGGTATTTCTTCTAGCCCTGGGCCATACTGACTGGTGTGTAACCTTGTCTACCTCTGACAGTATCAGCTGGGCTGGACACCGTCACTCCTGGCCACACATAGGAATCATGTTAACATCCTGTTGGACTTGGCCCTTTTTGCAGGGTCATCCCTGAACTTTTTGCCTTCCTCCTGGTATTTTCTCTGACCTGATGTTGGTGGTTTTAGGACTCTGGGCACTTTATCACTTCTGTCCAGTGTAAAGTGCATGTGCTCTCTATGGTAGAACATGGTAAGATTGGTCTACTCCTGTTTGGCGTATTTAATTTACCTATCAGTCCCTTGTAAAGTGGTATCTCAGATACCCAGGGCCAGTAAATTAAATGCTACTGGTGGGCTTGCAGCGCTCCCTGCGCCACCCACCAAAGTAGCCTTTCAAACCTGTCTCAGGCCTCTGCCATTGCAGGTCCTGCATGTACAGTTTACTGCCGCTGTGACGTGGCACATAAGGTGGTTGCCATGTCTTTGACTCCCCTTTTACTACATAACAGTCACCCCTAAGGTAGGCCTGAGCTAGCCCTATCGGCAGTGTGCAATGTAGGTAAAAGGTAGGACATGTACCATTTTGGTTTCTCACTACTGTGAGAATGCCCGCTCATAGGAATGCATTGGGGATTCCCTGATATGTGTTTCAGTGGTAATTCCTGATATGAGAGGAGACACGTGATCAAGTTTGGTATGTTTGGAATAGTCGTGATAAATGCTGCATGGTGGTGTACAATGCTGGCTCCGCCCTCTGTGGTGTGTCTGGGGCTAGGACCTACACTGTCAATGGTGACTGTTGTGCACTGTAAACAAATGTTTGAGTGCCCCCAAGACTGGTTTGGACCTGGCAGAGAGCCCTGTGTCAGGAGAACAAAGAACATAGCTGGTATAAGTATTGGGGCTGTGACTCCATAAAAAAGGAGAGAACTTTGTGTTGACCTGTGGGAAGCTGAAGGACTGCTGGGCAAGGAGGAACCAGTGTGGGACCCAGCTGCTGCTTCCGGGGGGTCCCTACGTGCAGGCCTGCCTGTGCCCAGATCTGCCCCTCTGAATTTAGGACTTCAGGGTTATTTGCCTTGTGAAAGAAGACAGGAGGATCGCTTGTGCCCTGCAGCGTGGGCCGTGCTCCCCTCCCCAAGGTGACCAGAGCCCCAGAAGGGAGCCCACACAGCCCCAAGGCGTGAGGAGTGCCCCAGGGGTCTCTGAGCTAGAAAGCGCTGTGCAGAAAATTGCTCCAAAGGAATTCCAGCGTGGGGATTCCCCCATGCTGCCTGGAGGTGGGACGGCCCGCCGGAATTCCGGCAGGGTCTGCGCCAATCAGCGCGGTGGAGCGGTAGCCTACCCTGCCTTCGCGGGCCTGTTTGGGGGTGGCCGGAGGAAGAGCGGATAAGAGCAGAAGTCAGGCAAGCTGTGCCTGAAGAAGGGTGGGACTCCCATGTACCGGTGAGAGTCCCATCCGTTGGCCAGAACAAAGATGGAGTCTCGCGGGCCGCCTACTGCGGCGTCTTCCCTGTTTCTCGACTTTCACCGAGAAGAGAGGACGGCAGCAGGAGCCATGAGGAGCTCTAGAATCCAGTCCGCTTAGCCCTGGGAGAGGAAGCTGCTCTGGAGGCCAGAAGACGGGCAAAGGTTGCCTGATTGTGGGCAGGGCCACAACGAGTGCGGGTCCGACGGAGACCTTGCTCCGTGTTCTACAACAGTGAAGTTGTTACCTGCCACGAAGGAGAAGCCCCGGTGAGTGGGGCTGGAAGGGCACACTGTGGGTGCCTGCTACTCGCCTACCAAGAGAAGTCCCGGTAAGTGGGGCTCCCAAGGCACTGTTGGGGCCTGGTGTTACACAGCTGTATGGCCAGATCGCGGCAGCTGCAATGTAGGGGGGTTTGTTGGTCTAATAAGACGGTATGGGTGAGCTACACCCTCGCCTCTATTTTTGGTACCGGCCTGTTGGGGCCCGTGCCCTGCTGCAGTGGCAGCCTGGTGCCAGACAAAAGCCACATGCTCATAGAGCCCTGACTTTGCGGGACAAGGGCAATACGCGACAGCCCCAGACGGGCCCCCGAGGAAGGCCAGTTGGCCTGGGATCACCTTGTTTTTCTGGGGGGGCGCAAGGCCCTAAGGCGCACCTTACCAGTGTTACTGTGATGCACTGCTGATTAATGCCGATTGTGAATGCCTAATGTGATTTATGCATAATGTGGTTATGCTAAGTACAGTGGTTTACCAGTAGTTACTGGTTGTGTGCTTCACTAGTTGGGTGTTCTAATGGTTCTGACAGTGACCCGATTGGCCCTGTCATGTATATAATCCCTGTAAAGTAATACCTAGTGTCAGGTGGCACAGTGTATATATGTGATTATGCTCTGATGTGTTTTATGAGTAATACAAAGGCTATTTTTTATATAACCTTGTGTGGAGTCTTTTGTGGTGTGACTAGTGTGTCGCTGCTGTGTGAGTGTGTTGCACAAACGCTTTACACATTGCCGCTGGTATAAGCCTGACTGCTCGTGCCAAGCTTCCAAGTGGGTGAGCAGGGGTTATCTTCAGCGTGTAACTCCCTTGCCCTGACTAGAGTGGTGGTTTCTGCCTGGTTTAGGTGCCTGCCCTAGCCAACCTTAAATCCCATTTCTAACACATCCACACTAGGAAACGTTTGTTAAACCCCTGTCCCTACTATTAGGACACTGCCTGACGACATTCCTAACTCGTGTCTGTTGTGCTTGGAGACCACACCACTGGGCTGTCCCCAACCCACATCACTGAAAACCTCAACCATTCCATGTATGGCCTCCACGCTCTGCAACCATTTACACCTTTACGATTTGCTCTGACCTGCTTCCTATTATAGACCCATGATGCAGCAATGCCCTGAAAGCAGATATAAATTGTTATATATTTTGTATTTGTTATTTTTACACCTAGTTCGGTTTACGATATTTTGGTTGACAAGTAATAAATGAAATCATAAAATGACATACATTTTCACCACCAACATGGCCACCAAACTGGCCGCCCATCATACAGGGAAGCCGTTGTAATGCTGTTAAGAATGATATATTGACCATTGACTCCATTTTGCATAATTGACTCAATTTTCTGTGCTGACTCCATCTTATGTAACAGACTCCATTTTCTGTGCTCGCACGTAGCTGCAAAGTGGGGAGGAGATGTTTTCGCTCTTCACTCGATCAGATTGAAATTGAACATGTTGTGTGGAATGCGTGTTTGGTACCTTTCAGGGAATGTGTGGAATGTACAGCTCTGTCTCGGAGTCACAATACAGGAGCCTGGCCAGCTTCTGTCTTGACCTTGACACAGACCAGTATGGCCAGCTTGTTTTTTGGAACAGAAGAAAGGGGGTGAGGTTATTAGAACTTTCGCCTCACATTGAGTAAAAGGTATTAAAGGCGGAGAATGTTGACAGGCGGATTAGAGCTCACTTGTGGGGTAGACGTTCCATCACAAGAAGAATCTGGATTTGAGTCCCAATCACAAGTCTTTTCTGGCTGCCAACTGGCTCTCCAGCTTGAGTTGGCAAGGATGTCGAGTGAACGATCGGTGAGGTGTTACTTACTTTGTGTATATAATTTCTAAGTTTATTTGCAACATGTATATATGCTACATGTTATTCTGGTATTGTGCTTAAGTTACTTGATATTTGGGAGTCTGCATTAACCAATATATTTTGCCTCACTTTTCAAAGTATTGAATCAATAAACATGTGCGTGTCACTTTAAATGCACCTGAATTTGTTTTCTTGCCTCGCCTTAAGAGAGTGCCGGGTCTTGTTTTAGCACCTCGTCTTTTGGGAGTGCTGTTTTACATGTGTTATTTAAAGGTGCAGCAGTCCATTTGACTCCTCTCTGGAGTGCTGGGTTTAGGTGTCAAATTAGTAGCACGACAACCATTTAGTAGCTAGATGCAACACGCGACCACGTGACTGGCACCTATATGAGAGGGACGCCGTCCTGCTGCTGCGGTTTTTCCAGGATGATGGAGGCGGGAAGGTGAGACAAAAAAGTCCCGACCGCCACCAAGTAAGTCATATGGGATGGGGGGCCATTTTCTCTCTGCACACAACTCCATATCAGTCCTGCTTTATCACGTGAGAGTGCCTCATCATCACGAAACTTCATGTGACTCAGTTGAAGCCAATTCCGGCTTCTAAGCAGCCTTTACATTTGCAGATTAACCAGTTGCACACATTTGATTTTCTTACAGGCATTCTGTCAAGAAGGTTTGTTTCTTATTTAGCTGTCTGTTCCTCCCTCGGTTTCACAGCACAGGAGACTCCCTCCATTTCATTTCAGCTGAGGCAGATCAACTGTCGAAATGAACTGTCTGGAAACGGCTGTCCTTTAACAAAAAGTTGGGTAAACTGTTTTCATTAAATACAAAAATGTGTGGGCTCATCATGCCCCACAGATCCCGCCCACTTCATGTACGATCACCGTCACCCGTTATTGACCATTATCTGACTTATGTTTGCACCACAAATGTGCTTACATATCCTACGGCATAATATTTGTCGGGCTATTCCAATATGTTTCTTATTGCTACCTCTCATATCCTATTAATGTTGATAAGTAGGATGCACTTACCATGCATCATGGCACCAGTAACCTAAAGGCTGAGTTTTGGCCTGATCTATGTCAATACTTGGTTTGGCAATCTCCCTGCCATACCGAACACAGGGATAATTATCAGGTGCATGCACACTACCGCTGTGGTATTTCTTTTACTATGAGTAATTTCCTAACTTTATACTGGTAGCCCGCCCCCCCCACTGATACACCGTGCATCTTTTTTATTACTTTTTTAAATGCTTCCTCTTCCTGACAATCATTACTCATGCTGGTTTTGACTTTCAACTGGAACAGGCTCAGTTGAAAATATACTCAGCAAGGAGGCCTTTGTTTTTGGTGTTGTGGTTTTGTTTTTGTGTCTATTTAAGTGACATAATTCTATATAGTCTTCTACAGCCATCTTTATGACACCACATGGAACTCACTCCTGTTCCCGAAGCATAGAGTGCATGCAAGCTTTGACACATGCTACCTTCTTTTACCTATGACCTCAAAGGCTTCCCTTCTTTTCTCCTCTCCTATGAAGGCTAACCTCAACCTGATCAGGACCCTCCATCTTACCTAAGGAGCTTGAAGATGCCTCTCTTGAGGTAAGTCACTTTAATGCCTAAAAATACAAATAGATACCACCACATCTCGAGTGTAAACCTTTTCCCCACCAGATCACATATGTGGAGTTGATGTATGTGATTACACCACTATCCACATAGTTCCTCTTCGTGTTGCTAATTAGATATATATTTTTATTGGATGTCTGTTGAGCTTCAGTCTGTGAACGTTGGTCACTGCACTGTCAGAGTGAGCAGACACACATCACCTATTTTAGAGACGTGGATGAGCTCACCTATGTACCACTATGGAGGACGGAGAACTGTTTTTAATTACCTGTCACATGTATTTTACCACCTTAGGTTTCCCTTTCTTTTAGGTGGAACTACAGGTCAGTATACATTCAGGGGTAGGCCGGTAAACATTGATAGGTCATCCCTTATTAGAAGGGAGACCTTAAGCCTTAGTTTGAGGCACTCTCTATTGTTTTTGGTCCTGAAGAAGTGTCGCCCGATTTCTGGGCTTTTGAGGCACGAAACATGTTGACCACTCTACACTAAAAGCTGTCCTGGTACTTTAAGGCCACATGATAGCACCACTGCTTTTATTTAGACCGAGTATCCTTCCTCTATAAAACTTTGTTTGTAGGATACCTGAGCCTATTTTATTCACCACTCACTTACATCACTAGTTACACTGTTAAGATAGCCCCCTCACACGCATTCATTTACAAAGCAATTTCGGATCAAAATATCTCCTACAAAGAGCCCCCAGGCCTGTCAGGCATTGCAGCGCCTGCGTGACGAGGAGGGCCCAATGGTAAAGCATGACACCCTAACAGGTGTGTGAGGGCACCAAGATCTGACCTACAGGTCTTCCTGCGACAAGACAATCAGCTACATGGGTCAACTTTTTAGTGATCAGTTTGGCTAAGGAAGAACTACCCCATCCCTGATATCTATTGTATCTGAAAGTGCTTCCTGCACATTTTTGAATTTCTGGTATTCAAGGTCGTCATAAAGAGGTCAAGTATGTTTTCACCATCCTTGATGTGTAATAATGTCTAAGTATTAGCAAATTTCTATCAGTGCTTGTGGCAGCAATGATTTGTTCCAACGATATGGCAGCAAGGGTACTGGATTTCAGGGTGATGTTAACATAAGCATCAGCTGCTTTAAAAGTAGAGGTACAACACTGTGTTGGTCACGTGAGAAGTAGTCAGCAGGGTTTTGATCTTTTCATGGAAGATGTACAATCGTATAATCATTTAGTTGAAGAGTTTCATATAGCGCTGGATAGACCCGGAGGTATCAGAGCGCTTTACATAAGAACAAGTTGCACACAGTTACATCAGTTACCATAGCATAAAATAACAAACATATACGAGTTACCTGGAGCAGGAGGGAGGGTGGGGGGAGAGGGTTCGAGACAGGGGTGTAGGGGAAAAGAAAAGTTCAGATAGGGCTGGAAAGGGGAGTCAGCCACAGGATCACGGAGGTAGGAGGCGGGGGAAAGAAGGATACACAGCGTAGAGATGAGGAAAAACAATGTCCAATGTCCATCTGGGTAGGTGATGGCTATAGCTGCCTAAAACAGCTCCACTGGGCATCGCCCATGTTGCTCGGGCACCGCGGTCAGTATAACGTATAAGGTTTCCACCAGACGGCATCGTCATAGTTCCATCAGCCACGCCAGTCCCAGTGTTCAAGGAAAAATGCCGCCCGCCTCTACTGCTAATGGCACTGGAGTCGAGTTCCTTGGATGTAGGATGTTGAGGTCATAAAAGTTCTCTTGATTCGAGTGAAGGAGGCAACAACTGGGACGCTGAAGATCGTCTGGCATGATTCAGAGCTGCTGTTAGTCACCATCTTAAGAATAGGCAAGTTGTCAGGCAGGCTGTGAGTTGATCATTCAAGCTGCAAGGGGCTATTGTACAAGAACAATGCTCTAGAGCCCTCTAGAAATTGAAAGGGAATCTAAGTGATCGTTTTTGTCTGATTAGCATTAGTGGGCACTCTCATTGGACATTTTAATGCATGTGAACAAATCCGACTGGTGTGTACAGACCGTTTCTCTCGCCGACTGTGGTTGCTGCATGTGAGTTGGCGATGACACATTAGGCAGGGTGATCTGTGGTGTTGACGAGTACATAACTTGCATAGCGTGTATACGGTATGTTGGTCAGCTGAGCATGTGGTCGTACAGTCGCTTCAGCGAAGCTCCGGAGTTATTTATCGGTCACCATTTTGCTTGAGCACTTCAGTATGTCGCATTGGAATGTTGGTTAACTGGCACGTACTGAGCGATCAGCAGAAGTGGTGCGGAGCAAATCAAACCAGAATTATTGGGTTGTTAATACTTGCACTTTAATGTTAGCAGATCAAGTTGAGTCATCGGATTCAGCGGACTCCAGATGGGCGCCTTTTACAGATCGTTGTCTTTCCACCCCTCCCCCTCTTCGCGTTTTCTCCAGTGGGATTACTTTGGTGGGCGCAATTTTGGGGTCAAGCTCGGCGAATCCCGCTTACAAGTACTAGCCAAGTTTTTTTAGGGGATTAATTTTGGCGCCATCAGTTCCTCAAAACTCCCATTGTGATCGCTGGAGGCTATTTCCCGCTTCCCCACTCACCGCCTCTGAAGCGTGTCCACTGTGGATCTCAGGGGGCGCTGGGGGTTGGGCTCTAGTGCCCCTCCCCCTCCAGCCGCAGCCATGCCATTATAAGCCGAACGGGTAAACAAAGTTGTACAATGCGGCAAAATCATCTCAGGAGGGTCAGCAGGGACTTCAAGATAAGGTCCGAGGGGTGGGGGCATTGGTTGCTGGATAGAACAGAGGTCGGTGGCATCACTGTGCACTTCATTCGGCGCCAGGCGAGTGTTCAAAGCTCCACAGGCACCATCTTGGCATTTTCACTGAGAAGGTCGGCACGGCAGATATTTCAGCGATGCTTGAACAGAGACAGGCAAAATTGGTCTCCAGGTGAGCCGCCTGCTTTCCGGTTGCAGAACTTTTGTTGATGGTGGGAAAACATTGCGGAAGAACGCCGTTTAGGAGGCTGGAAAGAGGGTTCGCAATGGAGCATCAGCTCCGAGCGGCCATGATGGGAGCTGGCTCCTCCTTGAAAATACTTCTGTAATTGCAACCCCCACCTCTGAATGCGATGGGATATCTTGGCTGTAGGATTGCCAAAATAGTGATCAACGCTTGGTGGTCGGAGATAACTGTGAAATGCTTTCCATATAGGAACACATGAAAATGTTCACAAGCCCACACCACAGCGAGGTTTTCTTTTTCAGGTTGTGAATAGGCACGTTCCGTCAGTGACAAACTTCGGCTAGCATAAGCCACAATGTGTCTTGGGGCATTGGGATGTCCAGTGTGCTGGGCAAGGATGGCACCCATCCCCAATGCGCTTGCATCAACAACAACCTCCGTCTGCAATTACGGATAAATACATGCCATTTCAGTGGCATTCTCAATTGTATGCTTGATTTTCTTGAAG
This sequence comes from Triturus cristatus, assembly GCF_964204655.1. Lineage (NCBI taxonomy): Eukaryota > Metazoa > Chordata > Amphibia > Caudata > Salamandridae > Triturus > Triturus cristatus. The sequence goes on from NC_140592.1 coordinate 389,391,248, forward strand.
GTTTGTTCACATTCATGTGACCATCGAAATGGAACATTTTGTTTAATTAAATCTATTAATAGGGCACTTACAGTGGCAAAGTCACGTATATACCTTGAACAGTAACTGGTCATAGCAAGGAAGGATCACAGCATAGTTGCATCTTGTGGGGGAGAAGTGGATGACAAGGCTTGTACTTTATTCGGATCCAGAGTCATTCACCCATCAGAAAAGATATGACCAAAAAACTTTAGTTTGATTTTATGAAACTCACACTTTGCTGCATTTAAAGTGACACCTGCATCTGCAAGTATACAACACACTTGTGTAAGAGCTTTAGCGTGTTCCTTTTGTGTGGCCACAAAAACTAATATGTCATCACTGTAATTTGAAGCATTTGTGACTGACTGTATTGGGTGACGAATGACATCCTCAAAAATTTCTGCAGCTGATGACACTCTGAAACTTAGCGTTTTATATCTAAATAAATCAACATAAGATGAAAAGGTAGTAATGTAACTTCAATTCTCTTCCAGTTTGAGCTGGTAATACCTTCTGTTCAAATCAAGACAGGAAAAGACTTTAGCTCCATTCAGCTGCATAATCATGTCAGCAATGTGCGGACCTGATGTCGTTCTCTTTCAATCACCTTGTTCGCTTGGTGAATATCAACGCAGATGCGCACAGCTCCTCCACTGTCCTTTTTCAGCACTACCATTGTGGGTGATCAGTTGATAGCCCAATGATGCCAAGCTTTAATAGTGTCTCAAGTTCTCTTTCAACAGCCTCTTGTAAATGAAATGCAATTCAACAATGTCGTTAAGCAAAAAGGATGGATATCCTCATTTATATGAAGTGGCACTTTCATGGTCTTAAGTCTTCCTAGTCCATGAAACAAGGAGGCTCCAGGGGGGTTCTCCCCCTGAGAAAATTTTGAAAAAAGAGAGGGCAAATGATGCATTTTGAAGCAAATTTGAGAAAGAAAGAAGGTCAATAAAGCAATTGTGAAAGACAAATGGTAAAAAAAGAACGTTTTGATGAATGATACCACACCACACCAACCATCTGAAACTGGCTATTCATCTCCAGGTTAGATGGTAACCCAGTACCAGCAGGCGTACCCCAGTGCAACCACTACATCCCTAAAAATGGTAGTACTTAATTGACAGTCAGGCTTGCCCAGGAGGTCAGGAAGTATAATCACACAATGTTTGAACGCCTGGAATTACACTGGCTTCCAGTCAAATGCAACCTAACCTTCAAATGCTGTCGCTTAACCCACAAACCATTCACCTCAGCCCAACTGCTCGCCGACCTGCGCAACAGTTCCATTGTCAGGTGAGGCTTGAAAAGGAGAAATTGAAATTCGCTAGTGCATGCCAGTAGGGCCTAGCTTCAGAAACATTTCTATCTGCAAGAAATATTACGTTTCTGAAACTAGGCCCTGCTGACACGCACCTCTGAAAAGCAATACGCTATGTGCCACTGCCAGCAGGGTCTAGCTTCAGAAACATAACATTCCTTGTAGATAGAAATGTTTGTGAAACCAGGCGCTGCCAGCGCCACGCTTCTCTGAGCAGTGTACATGCTGCACTGCCAGCAGGGCCTAGCGTCAGAAACATTTCTATTGTCATGTTTCTGAAGCTAGGCCCTGCTGGCACCCAGTGTGCATGCTTCTCTGAGGAGCGTCACGTGTGGCAACCTGCAGGGCCTAGCTTCAGAAACATTTTCTGCACCAGTCTGCATCTATAAACACTAACACTCTTTGAAGTGCAGAGTCACTCTGCACTTCAAAGAGTGTAAGTGTTTATAGAGCGGGAAATCGACCCAAAAGTAATTCAGTTCTGCTTATGATGAAGGTGCCCATTTCCTTTGTGTGAGTGTCCTTTAATTGTTCCAATTGCCTCTGACAGTCAGAGGAGGCAATTAGAACAATTGAAGGACAGTCTCACACAGCAAATGGGTGCCTTCATTAAAAGCAGAACTGTTCTCGTGATAGTTACCGGCCTTGGCTCTACCTGACAGCCTTATATAACACTTGTTTCTTTTTGCCCTAAGTGTCGGACTAGTCTGAAAAGAATGTTGGTTTCCACCTATTAGACGACTTGATTTTTTTTTTTATTTCAGCTGAAGATTAACACGTTTCCTGCAAATCTTTATAGAATGTTTTACTTTCAAAAAGTGCCCAGAAGCAAAGTGAATATCAAAAAGAGCCAGTCACCAATAACCAGTGCACGTGCCCTCGGAATGAACTCAATTCACCGACACACTCTGCATCTCCTGAACCGGTAACTAGCCACATAGGTTTTGTATTTTAACCTGGAGCCTCAGTAACCCCTTACACGCTTCGGGGTGACATCGATGGAATACAACAATGAAAAGCTAAAGTATGATACAAATTAATATCTCTTGATTTTGCTTGTTGATCACAAGAATTAGTGTGGGTAGAGTGACCCTTGGCAGAATCATGCTGCAACAGATCACGCACTGCCTTTAGAATACTTTTACAAACATCATTAACGTCCCCACCGAAGAACCAGCAACGCACACGCATGATACATAATTTAATGCATTGTGGTAGGCTGCAGTGTTTGTCTTTATTTCAATAACGGTTCATGCTCCTGACGAGGCTTCGAAGCCCGTTGCCACTCCTGACCAGTGGAGCGCTGCGTGCGGGAGAGTCCGCTAAGTAGGAATCGCAACTGCTTTGCAGTGCACTGTTTTAATTCGCAGGGAGCAACTCAGAAGAGAAGCACAGACACCACATAAGATGTGACAGAGCGCTCTGCTTGACAGTGTGTGCCCGTGATCCAAATGTGTCCATCAAATGTATGCACCAAGTTAGTTAGTTGTCCGTGTTATTGTCGTTACTACAACTCCCCTTTACAAATTCACGCTAACCAGGAACACAAAGATGGCGAAAGCAGCAAAAGCCAAGAGTGTCTGAACCGAATGTATACGGAGAAATTGCTCAGGGTATATTTTGCGACAGAAGTTAAGAGCCCCTAATCAAGCACATAAACAATAATACAATATGCGCAGCTAGTAGTCAGCTAGTAGTCAGTACTCACTGAATCCTCTTTTCCGAGTCTGATTCTAGTCTGCACTCAGTCTCACCGTCAGATTCAAGACATCAGCTCACATTGTCTGCAGCAGGGCTTGCAGGCTGCCTACCATGATGAGGCCTCCCAGGGCAACGAGGTCAGGCGAAGCTCTCTGAGTGCTCCCGACTCTCTCTCACTCTCTTCTGTTCCTTGTGTGCAAAATGCAATCAGCAATGGGTGCACGCAGCGTATTTTAGCAAACCAATGCGATACTCTGTTTTAAGAAATGTTTAGAACGTTTAGGATTTAGTAATGTCGTTCATACGAAACTGGCGTGGGTGTTGTGTGTAGATTTAGATTCCGTTTATAGGTATCCCGATTTATGCCCTTATATAGGTACAATTCACATTGCCCTTATTTGGACATAGAAATCCGGCTCTTATTTAGACATTGTCCGTACAAACCAAATACAGGCATGGCCACCTACATCCGTCCATCCACGTCACAACGAATTCTTGGAAAACCATACTCTTAAGCCTTAAGGAATTTCCCCCAGCTTGAATATTGATTTCTCCAAGAACTCATTAAGAATGCATGAACATCTATTCCTTAGGGGTTCATTCATGACGTTCCTCTGCCCGACTTTTACATCAATACTGGCATTCCTAAACACCATCAAGGTATAAATATACCAGCACTTGCCTTGGCAAATTGCAGTTCCCAGAGGATTCGATCCGACCTAGACTATGCGGGTTTGCCACGGCAAGTTCAGAAGGAGATCGAGTTTCAGCCTGATGCACTGACCTGACGCTGCCATCCTCCTTGCAGAGAATTCAGCTCCAGTGCTCTCTGACTTCCCTTGCGGGGGGTTAGACTATCGAGTCCAGAAAAGAGATTCCAACCTCTCTCATTCTCAGGTATGGAGCTGACTAGAACTTAGAGAAACTTTTGGCACTCTTGGCTAAACTAAAATATAGCTAGCTATACTTTAGAAACAGCACCTACTTCAAACCTCGTACTACACTTAGGTTAGGTACTCTGGGGTAGAACAATTTAGAAGCATCAGATGAGTATCACAATTTAGCATTATGTTATTTATGTATGTATTTTGATTAATATATGTCATAGCTACAAACCATGCTATTGCAGTATTATTTTATCTTACTGCTAACCTCGTACATATTGTACTTCGCAGTCTGTCTTACGATTGTAGCAATTCATATCTCTTCAACGAGAAATAAGACTGTTCAATAAAAACTTTTTATTGAAAACGCCCGTCTCTCTATTTCTGTGCAACTCTGTAGAAACGAAGCATGCACGATTGACTGAGTGAAACCTTTATCTATTGTTTCCACGATTCTGAGACTGTTCCTATTCTAAAGGGAAACAAAGTTGTCATGTTTATGCGGTTGTCAGAGACTAATCCCTTCTTGTATATTCGAGAAGTTTCTAGTGACCTCTGAGTTAGCTGGCGCACACACGTAATTAAGTTTAATATACTCGATAGAGACATACTGACCGTAGTCCTATGTCAAATCTATAGTGTATGTGATTCCAATGCGCAGAGCCTATCAGGTATATAGGAACTACACTACAGCAAGGAGGGGAGGGGAAGGAGAGAGAGGCTGAGCTAGGGCAGGAATGACCAATCACTGCACAGCTTCACAATAAAGCCATGCAGTGATTGGTCAATATGCTTTCCATGCTGCTGGACATGCCCAGTCAGTGTTCTCTGCCTAGAGATGCTGAGCCAATCCAGGCGCTGCTAAAGCTTGGATTGGCCTGGGCAGCAGAACTCTCTGCTCCTTAGGAGGCCGGGGGCTGCGGCTTTGACCCCCCCTTCCCCCTCCATTGGATAGGCGAGAGTGGCAAGACCCTGATGACTGCGCATGTTGGGCTGGCCAGGGAAAGACACCCGGCCAACCCGACATGCGCATTGCTGCTCTGGCTGAATGGCTGAGTCTTGAAAGTTGCTCCCCCTCCTAACCCCACCTCCCGGAAGCCTGCCGCAGGCAGATCAGCCTACAGTGAGTGACATGATGTCAGGTAATGCCCGTGTTGAGTGAGACAGCTGACTTCTGCCGTGCTGCGGCCTGAAATTATCTTAGAAATTAAATTGCTGGTGGACCCCTGGGGCAAAATATTCAGTGGGGCGATGCCCCAACACCCACACAAAGGAACCGCCACTGGAATTGGCGCATGAACTTTCATCTTTTTATGCTTCACAGTTGCTATGAATGAACCCTGACTTTGCAGTGGCATTGAAGCAACCCACATTACACTTAAGTTTTAGAAGGGGTTAAACAGGGCACTGGAGACGGTTCATAGGACTTTTCTGCTAGCATAATGTTTATCGACGCACCACTGTCTATGATGAAAGATATGGCACACCCATTCGCTTTCAGTGTGCTCTTCTAACTGTGTCCAAATGAAAATCGCACTGTCACTTGTCGATGTAGCTTCAACCAGCATTCTACCTTGCAAGAAGCTAATCCTACTTGTGCACTTCGTCCAGGAGTCAATATTCACATCACACATCCATCTTCCTCACTGTCGCTTGACAACAATGGTGACAGACTTTTAGACTAGGAAATTGATGACAATCAATGTCGTTCAGTTTCTACTTGCCTCAACTGATGTTGCAGATTGGCCTTTTGGGTATGGTTGGAACATCTCTGGCACTTTCTGACATCAATTTTGTTTCCTCAACGCAACACACTTGATCTTTCCTCCATTTTGCTTTAGTGACGTGATGCACTTGATATTTCCCTCCCTTTGCAATCCATTACAAAATGGTTCTCTTTCCTGCCTCCTTTCTATATCTGTCCAATGGCGGAACATTTACCTTCATGTGAAAAGGAAAATCCACATCAAAAACACAGCTTCCTCTTCTTTGGAAAGATTAATTTATGGGCATCTACTATGCATTTTGACTTACTTTTCATACTCAGTGCTGGGTCATTTAGGGCCGTTCCGGCCTCCATGTTAGATACTTGTCTGTAAGCTCTTTCTTCTGCTCTGGTAGCCGTAAGTACTCACTCCAAGCTGAGTGTCTCTGTCAGCATTCATCCTCTGAAGGAATTGGAGAGACAACAATCTATTACTCTGAAACTCATGGCCTCAGCATCATTGAACTTGCAAGGCTTTATGAGCGAATCAAGTCTTTCTGCAAACTCATCTATCATTTCACCAGCTTTCTGCCTTTTCTGACTGAAAATGTACCTTTCATTCGGCATTGGATTGAACTTAGTGTTTTTGATTTGATTTGATGAAATGTCACTTCATCGCCTTGTGGTATTTTCTTCATTATTTATTTTACTCCTTCACCTGCTAGAATCTTTAGATATTTATTAATCTTTTTGTCAATTTTTTCTTCCAGCTCATCAATGAAATCATCAATAGTTTGGACCCTGGCAATCCATCTATTGCCAGTATTTTGCATTTTGGCGGTATCAAAGAGAGGCGGTGGTCTCAAGAAGGCGGCAACGCCGCCCTATTTGATGCTCTTTTGAGCAGCCATTGGAAAAGAAAATGTAACTATTCCAACTGCCGCTCACGGCCTTTCAGTCGGTCCAGTGTGATTCACCAGCCTCGTAAGCACAATTCCTGTGCTTCTGCTTGTGTTGCGGCCAGTGGTGGCTGCCGCCAATCTAAACCGGTAGGGTGGTGCAGGGGGGAAGGGTTGGGAAATAAAAAATATTAATAAAAATCACTTACCTGCCACTTTGCTCCGCTCCCACTGCCAGCCGCCTCGTTGCTCCCGCTCCTCTCGTCCTAGAAGGCATAGGCTCCCCATCCAATCTAGATACACTGCTCTCTAGCATGAGAGCAGTGCCAAAATTGGTCTGAGAGGCCTGGTTGGCTGCTCAGACAGTGCCTGGGAGCCTGTGTTGTTTCTCCAACTAAGCTGTGGAACACAGCTGGGTTGGAAAAACAAAAGTGTGCATGTCTGTTTGCCCGGCCTCAGATGGCCGGCCAAACCGACGTGCACACTTATAAGTGCACAGTACTCCACCCTGCCATTTCCTGGCCCTGCCCCTCTCCCTCCATCTGCGTTGGATGTAAGCAGCTCAGACAGATATAAATAAAACTATAATAACAATGTTTTATCCTCGTTTTATCTATCATCTTCTGGCAGTGGGGCAACGCTCGTCCGCCATTACGGAGGAGCCATCCCTGGTTGCGGCACCTGGTGGTGAGGTCGGATGGGTCTCTTTATGCAGGTTCGGGTAAGCCTGGTCGTATTCTCTATATCTGGCTATTACCACTTGCAATTTTTCTCTGCGTTTACCTGCATCTGCTCACAGCGTTCTCTTGCACCTGGTTGTCGCCCCTCGTATCACTTTCTGCACCTGGTTGTCACTGCCTTTAACGTTTCTTTGTGTCCGAAATGTGTGCACTCTTAGCTCTGCCTTGCACTCAGCTTTCATGCTTTTAGCGCTTATCTGTACCTGGTTGTCGCTGCCTATAGCGTTGGTGTACACTGCGAATGACTGCTTTGTGTTAGGCTGTGGCGCAGTATGTCTTGTCTCGACTTTACCAGCAGATTTCTTGCCGACGGCAAACAAACGTTCTGTAAGGCCTGCACTTTCTTCAGAGGTCTGGCACTGGCTGGATTGGCGCTTTGACTCCACATAAGCCATGCATAGATTTTCACATTGACTGAGGCACACGAAGCAAGCACAAGCAGTTTGCTAGACCACGAAAAACTCTCCAGGATAGCACCCTTGGTTCTTCGGGTCGTGGGGCTTATCTAATCCCCTAACTCGTTGCCAGTTGTAACATCCTACGCTGCCTGGGTAAATACAAATGATCTTGCCACACATGGAGCTTGGTATGACAGATCTTTATTCCTTAGGATGTACCCATAAACTTAACATTCTGCATAATGAATTCTATCACCCCCACACTTATGTCACTGTTCTACGGAGTCCGCCAGGAACCAAAAGGATCCTGTAATCTCTAACTCACAAGACACTACATGATGCTAGTTTAAAATAAATACTGACATTTCAGAGTGATTTTTATCACAGGCTGGACCTTTGTTGCACTAAAAATACAGAAGTCATACTTCTTCACTGCACCAACCAGGATTCATTTCTGTGGCTCTCTTGATTACACAAAAACAAACATAATATCAAATAAATCCTTTCCCACAGATTAGATTAATTTGCATTTATTTATCATGTAAGGGGGTGTATGGTACTTAATATGTAGTTACTTGAAGGTGAAATCCTAACTAAATAGTTACAGAATATTTTTTTCTTTTTAATCACGCATTTGATCCTGCCCCGATGATCACTGACCCCTTTGCACAGAGGATCAACATTATCAAATTTTCCTAATACACCTGGATGGCTGATTAAAATTCAGAACTACAAGCTAAAGAATAATGTTGCTTAGATGAACTATTCTCTCATGAACCTAATAAGCTCTGGAAATCTGAGCTGCAAATCATATTCCTAAATTATATACAAAACTGCTAAATGCACCAAACGCAGAATCCTGTGCATTCAATTTGGTATGTTAGATGTTTGTTGCCTACATGCTCCACTACAAGTAGAACTCACAAATCATCTGCTGTGTTTCACACCCCATCTTGCTGCATTCACACCACACCTTGTTGCATTTCCACTCAGAGCAGCGCCATCTTATCAGTAGACAACGTGTATTTTGACTGGCAAGGCTGCAGGACAATATCTCCAGGAATTCAAAGGAACTGCTTGTCCTCCCATACAAGTGCATTTAAATAAGAGGATGGGTAAAGAGGGGTAGACGAGTAACCAATACAACGCGGGGGGTCGATCAGGAGGCAGACCCTAAAACAATGGCATTTCTGACCGTTTTTGAAGTACATAGAATCAGAAATTTGATCTACTTGGTGCAATCACATCAAACCGCCCCCACCCCATTTACTACAATAGTGTCTTCCGAATACAGTTGGTGAGTGGTATTTTAACAGGAGCTGGCGTCGATAACAGTGCATTTTAAAGCTATGTATTGGGTACCTGAAAGTTGGTTTGTGTGATAGAAACAAGCATTGGTGAAATTCAAGAGGTCTTGCCGATGCAAGATCTATTGTGTTTGTTAATGTTTTTAGCCATGTTGTGGAGCTTGGTTGAAAGTTAAAAAAATGAAACAAAAATCTGACATGGCCAGTGTGTTATCACATTGTAGCGATTTGGTTTTTTACCTTCTGTCATGGTGGACAGCAGCCGCGCTACTATACAACATGGCTACTATACAACATGGCTAATAAAAAATTACAAAGCCAATAGATCTCTCATAAGCGAGATGTGTTGGCTTTGACAATGCTTGTTGGATATTGAAGGAGCACAGTGGTTACAATGGTTATTCAGGGCCAGAGATAGCCTCTGGTGCAGCAAGCCCTTCTCTCCGTACCAAATGCACATGGAGATTTGCAGGCTTCATACAATGCCAACATTTTAGAAGAGGTAAGTGATCGATTTAGAAAAAAAATATCAGGAGAATGGATTTCCCTCATTGACTTCTATTAAAGCAGAGGCAGTGTCAGGGAGGAGACAGGTAAAAAAAAAAGCATTTTTGGCTTCAAAAATCAGGAGTCTCCTGCCTGGATCGGGTATATTGGCATGTGTGAGGCCTATCAATGACATTGTAGCACCTGGAGGCGATTGTTGAGATCTCAGTGCATAGACCACAAATCACACGCACAAATTGATGAAAGCATCAGCTAGAAAGTGTGCATTGCCATGTATAGGGTCCTATAAATGTTGAGCTGGGTCAACTTCCCAGATGAAGTGACCTTTACAGGAGGATGTAAGGCAGAGTAGGCCCTGCAATAGTGCAGTCGGTTTTCTTTACTTTCTTCCTCACCACACAGACCAAGAAAACTCTCCCAGGGTTGGGCTGAGTCTCCGGGGCTGTTAGCTTTTTGCAGATCTCGGCACACTTTTTGTCTCCATTTGGATTACTAGATTCTGATTATCGACTCTGAGAGTGTGCTGAAGCCTGCTAACCAGGCTCCAATGCCAGTGCTCTCTTGGCATCTTTGGGTCAAAAGACTAATCCTTTTCCCTTATATCCTTGTTGTTGCTGCCACCATCTTTGGGCCTAATGCCCAACTTAACACTTCTTACCTCAAGGGCTAGTCTTTTCTCCTCAAGTTCAAGCCTTCTTTCCTCCAAGGAGATTTGGTCAAGCTTGTCCTCAAGGGTTCCTACCACCCTACCAGTGGGAGTGAAAACTAGAGGACTCCTGTCACTTACCACTGTTGAAGGAGGTCTGACAAAGAATGTAGAAACTATGGCTCTCACCATCCTCCCCATTATTGTCAATTAGGGCTACGGCTTCATCCTCATCCTCTTCAGGATCTGCTTCTGAGATATGGCCCTCCTTCTCAAATCTCTCTCTCTCATAGAAGCCGAGGAGCCTTTCTACGCCATGTATAGGGAGGCATCTGGCACATGCAAGTGCCTTGCCAAGAGGAACAGGGCACATTATTCCATGTACAAATAAGCCAAAGTTGGAACTCTTAAAGTATTTTTCCATGAATGTCATAAAAATCAAAACATTCTGAAAAAATACCTGTTCATGCTAAAGTCAATTTTGTGGATTTCAAATGCATTATTAGCTTACGATCAGTGTCAGAACACAAAGCACAGGTTCAGGATCCACACTGCTTGATATCAATGTTGGAAAGTGGAATATTATGTGGTATGGTTGCGTAACCTGACCACGCAATTTATCACAATGCCTCATAGTTGATCCTTGGATTCACAACAAAAACTCCTTAGCTCAGCCCTGGTCGTGTGGCAAAGGGCAGTCCGACTTTACTGGAGGAACATGTATTAAGCATTTAACAGTACCTTTATGGTTCTTAGGTAATTGAGACAACTCAATAGAAATCTGACACAACTTTATGAAGATAAATCTTATTTTTATATAATTGTCGACACCAAAACAAACTTTTTAGCATACATATAACCAGAGTAATGGATTTTCCAAGCAATGGAAACTAAATGCATTAAATACAGCTGTTATTTAACATTGCAGTCAATAGCAAAAACTACTAGTGACAAACGGTCTCTTAGAGGTCAATTTGCATTCCACCCTCGCAGGGTAGAAGTGGTAGGAGTCCCAAGACCAGGCCACAACAGTCAATTCAATTTTACTTGACCTGTGTGTAGAATGCTTGCTCTTTATATAATAGACCAAAATGAGGTACACTGTGTAAAGAGTAAAGGCAGTCTGTATTGGTTTACACAGGCAAACATGATAACAATAAATGCTCTCTTTTGTGGTGGTGTGTGTGAGGGGAAACAACCTTTACAATGCAGTCATTACTACACACTACCTTTACATCGCAGTAACTACAACACAACATCCTTTACATCGCATGCCATTACAACGCAGCCATTACATTGCATGTCACTACAACGCATGTCATTACAACGCATGTCATTACAACGCATGCCATTACAACGCATTATAAGGTAAGTAATGGGGAATAGTAATTTTTACCCCTACACTATCCTACACTTACCCTACTGTTGCACTCACTGGAGCGGGAATAGTAATTTATACGCCTAAACTATCCAACACTTACCCTACTGTTGCACTCACTGTAGTGGGAATACTAATTTTTACCCCTACACTATCCAACACATACCCTACTGTTTCCCTAAAAGTAATATGTGTTGTAATGGTATGCTTTTTAATGGTATGCGTTGTAATGGAATGCGTTGTAAATGTAGTTCCTAAAAATGCATCGTGATGGCATGCGTTGTAAAAACATGCATTGTAAAGGATTTAGTGATGTAAAAACTGCGTTGTAAACGCATGCGTTGTAAATGTTTGCGTTGTAACGTCATACATTCATGGGCGAGCAGGGTAGGCTTATCAGGGGGTAGTGCTAAGCATTTATTGTACTCAGAAAGACAATAAATGAGACATGCACTAAAGAATACATTTGAGACCAATTAAAAAAAAGTCATATTTTTATATAAATTTGAATACCAAGAACTTTGTTATCAAGTGAGTACTTTTGCAGTTATGAATTTTTGGTATGTAAAATGGTTCCATTCAATCCGTCTTTCCGCAACAAGGCTTCCCTATGGGAGAAAAGGTATATGTTGCATACAGTTATTTGCAGTTGGTTCCTGGTGGTCTTGTTACCTGCCCTATGGGGGTCAGGGTGCAGAGGTGCTGGTCAGGCTGGTAGCTGTACTCGCTATGCTGGTGGAAAGAAGGGAGGCCACCATGAACCATGTGCGGAGGGGGGCTTGGGGACACATCTGGGAGCTCCCAACAGGGGGCTTGGGTCTCAATAGTCCTGGGAAGAAGGGGGCACAGCCTGTTCATCAATTCCTGGGCTGGGACACTCAGGTGCTCAGTGGAAAGGGCGGATGAGCTTAGTGTGTCCTCGGGTCTTGCGGGTGTCGGTCTTCGCCAGTTGAGGATGCAAAATCTGAGCAGCTGGGCCACTCTGGATGTGGCTATCTGTGGTGCTGACATACCTCAATGGCTGCTTGGTCTCGGTGCAGTGTGAGTCCGGATTGGACTCTCACGGTCTCTGTTTGCTGCAAGGGGTCCGGTACCACCGGTATTGATCCTGTGCGGCTCTGGTTGGTCCTGGTGTCCTCTCACTTGGTGGGGGTACAGATATGACCTTAAGGAGCACATGGTCCTCTTCTTCCTTGGAGGGCATTGCATCAGGATGGTCAGGGAGCGGCAACTTGGTAGACTGGGCTTTGCGTTTTCAGTTCCTGTTGACTGCAGAGGAGTAGCTCCTCTACTCCAAGGGAAATTTCTGGCAATTTGCAAAGGGCTGGCTGTCTCCCGGGCTTTTTGGTTGCTGGTCAGCTGCAGGACGAGTCACTGGTTACGATTATCAAGACTGGTGCAGACAGGCAGGATTTGATGCCAAAAGTCCTGATCAGTCTTTAGTTCTCACTTTTCTTGAGGCTCTTCTTCGTCCTCTCTTTTTGGCACGTCAAATCAAAGTTCATGGTGACAGAGATGCCACCTAAATACTGAATTTAGGGGCATTACGGGAAATGACAGGTGGTGGCCTAAGGGCTACTTACTTTTAAGGTGTCTACATCCTCTATATGACCACGTCCTATAGAAAGTGGGCATAACCCTGACCTAGAGATACTAATTCTGCCAAAACTAAGATGGGGTAACTTTAAAAGTCGCGTTCACATCAGGTAATTCACCTTAGGGATGGAACTAGTCTGAGAGGGAAACATGCCTCCTGACTAACTTATTTTCCTAGACGTCGGTCCCTTGCTCACTGAGCCACTGGATTCAAGCTAGCCTGGCTGATGAGGCTTGAAACCCTGAAACCGGTCCCAAAATGCTTGTTTCCGGTCCAGGGAGGACCTGGACTGGCAGTTCGGGCTGGACTGTTACCATGAGGCACAGGGTCAAGAATGATTTGCATAAGGCTGGGTCCAAACTGGGGTGGCATACTGAGTAAAAGAATGATGGATTAAATTCAGATCTGTGACTGGGGGTGAGTAGTTGAAAAGTTTTAGCACTCCGTTCATCATCTTGTTGTGTTAGCTAATGTTTCTGCCTATGCTGGTGCCAAATGGACGTGGGAGCTGGGGGTGGCATTTCCCCTGTCTGGGGAAGCCTTAGGTTGCATATCAAGGGCGGCAGAGGCCTTTGAAGCCTTCTGCCTTGTTATGCTGAATACTTAGCCCTTTTGCTTGGAGGAGGTGACAACACCTCCGGCTAGAGCAGGCCTTTTCCCAGCCCTCAGAGAGCGCAGGCTGTCACCTACAGGGAGTCGGAAACCTGTCTGTGGTGGAAGGCTGGTCTGCATAAGTCAGCCAGTACACAGGTAGTCGGTAGGTTTTCAGGGAGCACCTCTAAGATGGCCTCTGGGTGCATGTATTAATAAATACAGGAGGTGCTAAAGATATTTCCAATTGAGGCGACAATTGTACAGTTTTAGGGAAATAAATCTGGCACTGGGGAACTGGAAAGCAGGAGCCCAGTGCACTTTGGTTAAAATTGCATTAGATACCAGCAAAAAGTCAAAAAGGGGCACTTTCCTACACCGTGGAGCCCAGGTGCAGTGGTTGTCCTGGCTGTCAGTGGTCCTAAATGAGACCTGCAGTAAGGGTGCTTAACAACAAGAGCAAGGTTGTTGCTGATGTTGTTCGCAGGTGTTTTGGAATGACCACTTATTACAGCATCGAGTTAAGGGGTCGGTTAACAGATTGGTGACCAATACGCATTGATAGCAGTAAAAGTGACTTAAAGAAACTTCAATGTCTGGAGGTCTAGGGGAGTGTGGGTGGCAGCTTTAGACATCAATGAAAGCCAGACTATAACTCCAAAAATTTACTATATCATTTAACTTTGGGCGATCCATACAGGGCCTAATGCCCAGCTATTCTTTGGTTCCTGAGTGTCGTTTTACCTGTACTTTGCAGGGGTCCCACCAATCTAGTGAAGTCTGAGGGCACTTCTGGCTTCCACAAGATTCCCACACTTCGGAGTGTCAAGTCTTAGTCAAGGACGAGGGTTGTTTACGCAGTTCCAGGTCTATTGCCTCAGGGACATAATATCCCTCTTTTGCCTTTTGCTGGTGGGCAAATACCTTTTGTCGTGACATGGGTTGTCTCTTGGTCTTTCTTTGAAGTGAGTCGATCTCTTGGTGGGTGAGAATGCCATGAACCTGCTTGTCTATGTAGGCAGAATCATGTCGACCAGAATATAGAATAGGGAAATATCCATATCCCTATCTCACCAAGCTTGTTTTTTTAACTCTATTCATTGGGGGTCCCTGAATAAAAATTGTCCTCCCCCACCAAGAGATAGTTTGAATTCACACACAATCTTTTGTTTGCACTCTGCCCCTCCCTCCACTACAAAAAAGATAGAACTTGTAGTGAGGTTGATAAACCCCCCTTGCTCCTCTCCTATGTGAGAGTAGTAACCAGGTGAGCAACACTAGGTAGCCACCTGGGTGCATGCCAGCCTTCCCTTGACACCATATTCATGCCAGGGGAGAGAAGGCATATTGTTTGATACCAAACTCTACATATTTAGGTAGTAGTATAATGGAGCTAGCAACCCGGGTGTGCCTCAGTCCCAAGTCCCATGTTATCCTATGGTCCGCATATCACTTATATTGTATTTTAATGGTAAAGCCACTATAGAGACATATTGGCTTACACTTACATGTCTACACTCTTAGTATACTTTATCCTGCCTCCTGTGCACAAGAGCCCTACTCTAGGGGTGACAGACATATACTTAAAAGCAGTGCTGTGACCCTGTCACACATTGTGAGGACAAAGTCAAAATGGAGCAGTTAACTCTGTTCCTGCAGTCTGCAATGGCTGGTCTGCTGTCATCTGTTTATCTAGGTCATTCAGGATGGCACAACCAGTGCTGTAGGCCCTGAGTACCCCTTTACCATCCATGCCCTGGGTACCACAGTACCAAGTAGAAGAAACTTACAAGGGAGGTATGGGCTATTGCAGGGCCTACTCTGCCTTACATCCTCCTGTTAAGGTCATTCCCTCTGGGCAGTTGATCCAGCTCAACCGTAACAGGACCCATTTTTAACTGAACTTTCATTCAGGTGGGTCGTTTTCTTCCTCCTCTTTTACTTTGGATAGTGAGGTGCCCACCTCTTCTATCCCTGACTTTGCTAGGGCAACACCTAGCTTACCCACAGAGGCCATCCAACATTTGAGTAACCCCACTAGACCAGCAGTGTCATGGGCCTAACTTGCTTTTGGTTATGGAGTCTGCCTCCAGTGCCAAGTACAGTGCATGAAGGCCAGCACCCAGCATAGGATACTGACAGCTGTCAGAATCCAAAACCACACACTATGGTCTTCACTGACAGGTGGCTGAGCTGCTTTAGGGGCAAATGTGGGTTCTTGAAACGTCTTCTGCTATTTAGAGGGCGCAGGCTACCTCACCCTGTGGCAGAGACCCTACTTCCACTCTCCTTTCTTTCAGTACACGGGGGAGACCCTGATTCTGAACAGCTGCCTGATATTTCAGGATTTTTGGGGGGGTCAGGTGAAGCCTTTCCAGAACCAATCTTGGGTTTCCCCCATACTCAGGTAGTAGGCCCTTGGCTCACTGGACCTCTAATTAAGAGTGGCTTCCCTTTCCTTTCCTTTTGCCCTTTTTCTTGCTACCCCAGTCTCGTAACTGTAGGGATGGGATCCCAGGATATTTAGGATGGGGCCATTCTTAGCAACTGCCCCACCTGGGATCAGACCAAACTCTGGGAGGTCATTGCCAAGGATACAATCTATAGGAAGGTAAGAACTGACTACTATCCTATGTGAGCCAAGGAAATCCTCCCTTTCATGGGGCACTATAGCTACAGGTCTAACAGTGACCTCCCCAGGGGCTACCCTTATTCTTCTTGTCTCTTCTGGCACATACTGATCTGGGGACACCAACCTGTCAATCACTATGGTATGATTGGCACATTCGTCTCTCAGGCTAGTGGTAGGTATCTCATTTACCCAAATGAGTTGAAAGTGTCTACTACCACCCTCAGGGCTTACCAGCTTACCATCTGGATCCTTCACCCAGTTAAATGCAAAGAGGACATTCTCATCAGAGGTGTCCTTCACTATAGCTACACTGGACAACACACCTGTCCACCTGTTTAGAACGGGCTGGGTCACCTCTGTAGTGACCTGACTGCTGACAGTAAAAACACACCATGCTCTCAATGATTTTTTAAGCCCTAGGTCCCCCTGCCTCAGCTTGCCAGAGTTGGAGGTTGGTTTTACCCTCCTCCTTTTTAGGGTTCTGGGTACTGAGGGAGACTCTTTGTGGTTTTACCACCTCCCTCCTTTGGCTTTTGTGGGTCAAGCCCCCCTTTCTGGAG
Organism: Triturus cristatus; assembly: GCF_964204655.1. Taxonomy (NCBI): domain Eukaryota; kingdom Metazoa; phylum Chordata; class Amphibia; order Caudata; family Salamandridae; genus Triturus; species Triturus cristatus. The sequence continues at coordinate 389,408,135 of NC_140592.1, forward strand.
TCACCTCTGGAACATTTTGGGAACTCTTGCTCCTACCGACTCATCAGCTTTCTTGGCCAGCTCTCTGGGTCCAGAAAGAGATGAATCTACCAGATGCTAGTGTAACTTGAGTGAGGTTACGTTTGTCAATATGTGTTCTTTCATACTCAAATTATAAAGCCCATCATATGTGTCCACCCCATTACCTTTTATCAAGAGTTCTAGTGCATTGACTGAACAGACCACAATGTCCACCCATGTCTGGCTCTGGTACTTATGGGTGTCCCTAAAAATTAGCCTAGACTCTCCCATGGTGAGCCCAAACCCTTCAATTAGTGTCTCCTTCATATGGACCTGAAACAAACTTCCTGGGACCGGTTTCGGGGAGTTCCCTTGGGAAAAAGGGTCAAGACTGATTTGCATATGGCTGAGTCTAAACTGGAATGGTGTGGCATGTAAAAAACAAGATGGATTCAACCCAGAAATGTGAATGGGGTGAATGTTTAGTTAATTCAGCATTTCGTTCATAATCTGTTCTTTTTACATTTGTCGCTCTAGGTGGGAAGGGTATGCCCAGACGTGGGTCCCGTGATCACTGCGCCACCAGATTTTAGCTTGCATGGCAGATGAGGGGTGTTACCCTGAAACCGGTCCCAAGATGCTTGTTTCTCGTCCAGGGAGGAGCTGGCCTGGCAGTTCAGACTGGACTGTTCCCATGGGGAACAGGGTCAAGACTGATTTGCAAATGGCTGGGTCTAAACTTGAATGGCGTGACGTGCAAAAAAATAAAAAAGATGGAATTAACCCAGATCTGTACTGGGGGTGAATGTTTGATTAATTCAGCATTTGGTCCACCATTCTTTTTGCTCTTGACACTGGGAGGCATGTTCAGTATTTTCCTGATCAACAAATTCAGGTTTGTGGGCCTTCCTTTTCCATAAGCCAAAGAGTGTCGGTAAGATTGAGGTTTACTGTGTTCCTACGGAACGTGGAGCCAGGACTACATCACCTTGGTATTCAGCCACCTCAACATTCCACAGCAGTGGCTGTGGGCTTCTGAAAAAAACGTTAGGGCCTGTCACTTATTCATTTACAAGTTAAGCACTGCACTACTCTTAGGAGGGCTCTGGGGGCGGGTGACGTAACAGTGCCCCATTCGCCTTCAGCAGGCATCGAATGGTTAGAACATTGGTTTCACAATTTTTCAGGGAGAAACAGACACAAGTGATCGGTTGCAGCTCTGGAGTGTTAAAAAGGAGGACAACAACCTTTGAGGGCAAAAACCGAGGGCGATAACAAGATGGGCAGGTGCCAAAATTTGGAAAACTTAGCTTCTGGCACTTTTTCATCAAAACTTCACGAACTTGGGGAACTTCATAAAGTTGACAAAGTTATAAGAAAGATGAGGATGTAAAGTGATGCAAAAAGTAGGGTTTGCAAGAGAAAACCCCATTGAAACTAAATTCTGCCAACAAATCCACCAACAAAGAAGTTATTGTGCCCGCTATTGAAGTTGTGTGACGTCCGCAAGCTTTACAACTTCACAAAGCTGTGAAATTGTGAACATTGCCCAACTCTGCTGTCAAATCGAAATGCTGCATAGAATTCACCTAAACACCAGGCGGCTGACCATGAAACAGATCCTGCCCTCACAGGATCAAATGGAGAGATCCTTGCACAGGCTCCATACCAGGCAACCAGGTATGCTATATGCTAGCTAACAGTAAGGTATGTTTCCTGAAGCTAAGTCCAGTCCAAGATTGAAGCAACACCCATCATTCAGGAGGAGATTGATAGACCAATGGTTACAGTGTTGTGTTTCAAGGAAAATAGTAGTGACATGTTCTTTGGATTAGATAGCTGAAACAAAATCAACTACTATCTACTATACTGTCAACAAAATCTTCAAGGCTCCTAACGTTTTGTGTAAAGGGTCATTTCAGATTCAGAAGTGTGTGAAAAAAAAATAGATTAGAAATGGAGAGTACCAATCATCCCAAAAAGATGGCCGCCATCTTGGAGTGTCTGAGTTGTATGCAGTTCTCTTGAAACTGGGGCTTCATCTTCTTTGGCCACTGAGATTGACCATGGTTTTGGGTGGGGTCTGAAACTATGATGTGAGTTAGAGCTGTGCATCATCAGAGGATGATATGCAACAGAAAACTCTCTCTAGTGATGCTAAATGAAACCCTCTCTAGTGATGCTAAATGAGTGCTTTATGTAGACATTAAATAAGATGGGGAGAGGAGAGATGCACTGTGGTGGGCTGGAAGTGATAGAAATTCTCTAAAACGTAAATGAGCCAAGCTTAATTGCTGTGTCCTGCCCTCTACAAAGGCGACGAACCACTTCAATGCAACGGCTGCAACAGTCAATGCTCTGGACCCTAATTTAGTTCAGAGTGATTGGTCTACAGTGTGAAAACTGCTGACGATCCCAGCTACACAGTGTGTCGATGACCTCAAATCTGAGGGTGTCATTGTGTGTCTCGGCTCATGGCAGGCTCGAGTAAGGATTAATAGTTGCGAAGAGCAGAAAACCTATTGAGAACTTCCACAACCAATTTCTGCAGAAGATTTGCCACCACAGGCCATCAGGACTTTACTCTCTTCCGGCTCACAAACTCACTTTCTTGGGCCCATCCTTGGCAGTAGTTCTGGAGCAATTTTCAAAGTGGGAGTGCTGCCATTAATGTTACATCACTAAAGTCATAGTGAGTGTGAAAAATCCAAGCGTTACACCAAGAACAAGTGCAACACCTGTACCACGCCGATTCAGCCGGAAAGTAGTAAGGGTGTGGTATGCAGCCAGTGGTGAATTTGAGAGCACTATTGTGGTTCCACACTGGCATTTACAGATAGCACATTTTCCATTGAAATGGCCTCTAAATTTGCATAGACGTGCAGTTTTACAGGTAAAACTATACAGCACACAAATGTTAATCTGCAGAAATCAGTTTTCAGGCATCTTTTATCATTTGCCTATCCGCAAATAAAGTGTCTTGATTTGTTTTGATCCTATTAAAATCTTTGTTTACATCACACTTCAGAATTAGAAAAAATGTGCTTCAGGAGTTCTCCCCTATTTGTTGATATATTTTGAAATATATGTGTAGTTCATTTACAGGTATTTAAATGTTGTATTGTGTTAGGAAAAAACTGACATCCTACAGCATTTCCTTTCAGTTCCATTCCCTCAGCAAGATTGTCCCCAAGGTCACTTTCACAACATCCTCTCACTTTGCAGTCAGAGAAATTAAAGCATTTTTTCCAATAAGTAGCAATTTTTCAAAAGACATAGCCTGACATTTCACCTCTACCTTTGAACTCACAGCAAATGCAAAAAGTAAAAGCACAAAATCTAAAGGCATCTTTATTACTCATTCACCTTCTGAACTCCAATATGGGTGCTTCAGCTCCCCTAGCACCCCTACTTCGAGCGCCGATGATCCGTGGCGCTAGCTGCAGACTCAGATTCAGTTTCTCAGTATTGCGGGGCTTTGGCAATGCTGCACAGCCTCAGCCGGTCCATTCAGGTGAAGGGGCCATGCCCCCCCCCCCCACACTTTTGTCCTGACAAGAAGAGTGTCTGTTAGATTGAGGAAAGGTATGTTGGACAGGCCACGTGAAGGGCTTGCTCCCTCCCCGCATGACAGGGCCCGAGCCCCGGCCCCCCAGGTGTTACCCACAGAAACAACCCGCACCCCGTCCCCAGACGGGACTCCTGCCCCCGGACCTCTCTGTATCATGGGGCCGAACCACTACCGGCTCCCTCGCCCGGCCCGGCCGCCATCTTGGACACTGCACCACGAGGCCGCGTGGCCCCAGCTCGACCCTAACCCTGGGCCTGGCCAGGCCCCGACATCCCGGCACCACCATCCACCCAGGAGGTGAACGGACCACTTGGCAGGTCGAGGGGAGAAAGAAGTGTCGATGGCTCTCCCCCGCCAGGTGCCGATCGCCCCCCAGCTCCCCCGGGCGCTGGCTCCACCCCCCTGCTGGGTGTCTGGACTCCCTCATCCCGGACCTCCCGACCTCCAAGGGCGAGGGTCCGGACATCAAAGGGCGCCAGACCTATAACTGGGGCAGCTCCAGAGCAGGAAGGCAGTTGTATCCTGGAGTCGAGAGACACCGTGAAGAACTCATCCCTGACGGACTACTGGCGCTGCCGTAGCCCTGCCTTGCGAACTATCGTCCTGCCTGCTGGCGCTGCCGCGGCCTTCTGCATCCTCCATCCTCACTGGGACCTGCTGGCGCTGCCGCGGACCGTTGTAACTACCGCCTTCACTGGGACCTGCTGGCGCTGCCGCGGACCGTTGTAACTACCACCTTCACTGGGACCTGCTGGCGCTGCCGCGGACCGTTGTAACTACCGCCTTCACTGGGACCTGCTGGCGCTGCCGCGGACCGTTGTAACTACCACCTTCACCGGGACCTGCTGGCGCCGCCGCGGCCCGTCCATCTAGAACGCCGAGCTCGAGGATTGTGAGCTATCCATCATACCATCTCAGCTACCAGATTGGTAACAAGACTGTCCCGCTACCCCCTTTCCCAACCAAGAGACTAGAATCGAGGGGACCCCTGAGTACTGACCTCCTTGTACCATTCTATCGTACCTAAAGACTGCTTATAAAGAACGTCAAAACCTTATCTTTGTGTGGTGTACATCTGTGGGGGGGAAGTTACTCGTCTGTACTGTCGCTGGAGACGGCTCTCCCCGGAGACCTCTCCCCTTGTCCTCGGCCGACCCTCCCGGTCCGTCTAACATTGGTGGCCAGCGGTGCGATCCGAATCAACGCATAATCGTACAGAGAGTAGCTCACCCCACGACGAAACCACAATGTCAACCAAAGAGAGCGGATCCACCGAGAAATTCCAGATGGAGAAATTGGAAGAGTACAGCCATCGTGAATTGAAACAATTCTGCATTGAACTAGGCATTGCTACCACCGGCCTGAGTACCAAAGACGATTTCAAGCACGCCATTGAGTCGTGGGCAGAAACCGGGGCCGCCAGATCCCCGGACCAAAACATTGCAGCATCAGAGAGGAACACCACGGCTCCCGAGGAGCGAAGAACGGGTCTCTCGCAGGAAGAGATCCAAGAGAGAGAAAAAAGCAGACTACATGAGCTAGAAATGGCACGGCTCAAAATGGACGGTGAACTAAAATTAGCCGAACAAAAACTGAACCTAGAACATCTGCGGCTCCGAGAAGAACGGGAAGAAAAACAGAGGCAGAGGGAGCTCGAAGAAAAGAGATTAGCATATGAACACGAGCGCAAACTGGCAGAAATAGACCTACGGAAGCAGAACAAAGAACTGGAGGTGCCCGAGCGACCGCGCACCCCGGGAGCGACAGAAAAGAAAGTCCACATCCCCAAGGATGTCGTTCGAGAGTATGTCCGAGAGGACGACATACAACAGTGGTTCAAGGCCTACGAGATCGCCATGACCTCCCACCGGATCGATCGAAGTGACTGGGGAGCCGGTCTATGGGGGAGGTTCGTCAATGAAGGCCGCGATGCCCTGTTACAGCTCCCAGACCATCTGATGTCATCCTATGACCACATGAAGGCGGCCCTCCTCACCCGATATGGGCTCACACCCGAAATGTACCGCCAGAGGTTCCGAGACTGCACCCGGATCCCGGGTACAACTTGGGTGGAATATGTCAACTATTTCAGCCGAGCCTTCGAGGGTTGGATCAAGGGAAGCCACGTAACGACCTACGAGCAGCTTTTTAACCTCATGGTGTGGGAGCACCTCTCTAACAACTGCTTCGTCGAGCTCAGGCAGCACCTCCTCGACAGTAAATTGACTGACCCACGGCAACTCGCCGCCGAAGCTGACCGGTGGGAAAGCACCCGAGTGGGCCGGAGAGGGCCGCACGAACAGAACCGGAACAACCAAGGTCAGCACCGTCCCCGAGGGGGAGGAGGAGGCCAAGGACGAGGAAGAGACACCGTCCCGGCCACTCCCACTGCCAGCACCCCGCCCCCGGCCAGCCGGGGCAACCCCCCGATGCGCCCGGGGTTCCGAGCCAATGTCACGTGTCACCGATGCCAGTGAGTCGGCCACTACGCCAATGACCCGAACTGTCCACAGAACCAAACTCCGAGACCCCGCCAGGTAGCTGCCGCCGCCCTGGGGGGAGAACAAATCTCCGAAGAACAGGAAGAATACGAGCAGTAACAACAAGAGTGGGAACCGGCCGCCATGGTTCTAGCGTGCCTAGGGGGAAGAGACATGGTCCCGTGGGCTCCCCTACCCGCCAACACCAGAAAATATAGTCAGTGGGTGAACATTAATGGACGCCGGGCCGAAGCACTACGTGACACGGGGGCCAGTGTGACGGCCGTCCGCTGTCACCTGGTAAAACCGGAGCAGATCCTGCCGAACATTCTCTGCCCCGTCCGTTCAGCCGACAATTCGGAGAGTCTATATCGGATGGCCTGCGTCCCCTTCGAATGGAGAGGAGTCTCCGGCATGTTGAAGGTGACGGTCCGAGATGATGCCCCCGTGGACTGTCTCCTTGGGAATGATCTTGAGAGTTCCCCGTGGGCCGCCGTAGAAAGAAGAGAGCACCTGGGGATGTTGGGCCTCCCGGACTGGGCGTGCGTAACCACCCGGTCCATGGCCGCCCGTGCCATCCCCCGACCAGAAGAACCAGAATGGCCAGCACCTCCTCCCCCGATCGCTCCAGTAGAGGACACCGACCATACCGACCCCCCAGAGCAAACCCCCGAAGGGCTCGCTCAGCCCCAGGACCTTCCCAACCTGGCTCAGTGGCGTCAAGAAGGGGGGCCCACCCAGGAACAGTTCCGTCAAGAACAGAAGACCTGTCCCTCCCTCGAGGGACTCCGCCAGCAAGCCCTCGCCCAGAGCGCAGGGGACACCACCGGAGCCCATTGGATCTATTGGGACAACGACCTATTGTACAGTGAACAGAGAATCGCGGAGTTAGGGGCCAGTCGAGTGCTGGTGGTGCCCCTCCGTTTTAGAGACTTCCTGTTAAATTTGGCCCATGATGTCCCTCTGGCTGGACACCTGGGCCAGGACAAAACCTACAGTCGCCTGGTGACCCACTTTTTCTGGCCAAAGATGAGAAACGACGTCCTCAACCACTGCCGGTCCTGCCCCACGTGCCAGGCCAGCGGGAAGAGCGGCCGCAAACTCAAAGCACCTCTGCAACCCTTCCCAGTTGTCACCACCCCGTTCGAGAGGGTGGGAATAGACATTGTGGGGCCCCTGGACCCCCGTACAGCACAAGGACATCGGTTCATCCTGGTACTGGTGGACCACGCCACCCGCTACCCCGAGGCTGTGCCCCTGCGAACTGTAACAGCCCCGGTGGTCGGCCGGGCCTTAATGGGGATCTTCTCCCGGGTGGGCTTCCCCCGAGAAGTCGTCAGCGACAGAGGCACAAACTTTATTTTGAAGTATATGAAGTCCCTCTGGCAACAGTGCGGGGTCACCTACCGATTCACGACCCCCTATCACCCTCAAGGAAACGGACTAGTCGAGCGGTTCAACCGCACGCTCAAGGGAATGATTGGGGTATTGGAAGAGCCCCTCCGTCGCCAGTGGGATGTACTACTTCCGTGCCTCCTCTTCGCCTATCGAGAAGTTCCCCAGAAGTCCCTCGGCTTTAGCCCTTTCGAACTCTTGTACGGGCACCCTGTGCGAGGGCCCCTCAGCCTAGTCAAAGAAGGTTGGGAGATGGCCCCCCTAAAGACCCCTCCAGACGTCTTCAAGTACCTCCTGACCCTACGCAATCAGACCAGGCGATTCAGAGAAATGGCGAAAGCGAACCTTGAGGCCAGTCAGGAGGACATGAAAAAATGGTACGATCAAAATGCCTCCTCCATCGAATTCGAACCTGGCCAACAAGTGTGGGTGATGTCCCCCACCGAACCATGTGCCTTGCAGGACAAGTGGACGGGGCCCTTCAAAGTGGTCGAACGCAAGAGCCCCGTCACCTATCTCATCGATATGGAATCTCCACGGAACCCCCTCCAGGTCCTCCACACCAACAGACTCAAACCCCACTTTGTGCGCTCGGAGCTCAGCCTCCTGATGGCTACAGACAGTGGAGCGGAAGAAGACTCCGAGCCTCTCCCTGATCTCCTGAGGACTCGTGAGAAAGATGGTTCCGTGGACGGGGTCCGGCTCTCCGATGCCCTTACCCCGGAACAGCGCCAAGGCTGCCGGGACCTCCTGCTGCAGTTTGCTACCTTGTTTTCCCTCACCCCAGGGGTCACCCCCTAGTGCTTGCACGACGTGGACACTGGGGACAGTCCCCCTATCAGACACCGGGCGTACCGCGTACCAGATCGGGTACGGGCCTGCATCCAAGAGGAGGTATCAAAGATGCTCACGCTCGGGGTCATCGAGCCCTCGGACAGCCCCTGGGCCAGCCCGGTCGTGCTGGTCCCCAAAGCTGCTGCCCCCGGCACCACTCCTGAGCTCCGATTCTGCGTCGACTATCGGGGCTTGAATGCTGTCACCAGAACCGACGCTCATCCCATCCCCCGAGCGGATGAGCTGATCGACCGCATGGGGGCTGCCCGCTACCTCAGCATCTTCGACCTGACAGTGGGCTACTGGCAGATCGGTCTCACACCCTGGGCCCAAGAACGATCCGCTTTTTCTACCCCCGATGGCCACTACCACTTCAAAGTCATGCCCTTCGGCATGAAGAATGCCCCAGCTACCTTTCAGCGACTGGTGAACCAGGTCTTGGCGGGGCTCGAGGAGTTCAGCGCCGCCTACCTGGACGATATCGCTGTGTACAGCCGCCACTGGTCCGACCACCTCCACCACCTCCGAGAGGTCCTGCAGGCCCTCCAACGGGCCGGCCTCACAATCAAGGCCAGCAAGTGCCAAATTGGTCAGGGGTCCGTGACCTATCTCGGACACCAGGTGGGAAGCGGTCTGGTGGCCCCTCTGCAACTCAAAATCGCTGCCATCCAGTCCTGGCAGCCTCCAGTCACGCAGACCGAGGTCCGAGCCTTCTTGGGGCTCACCGGCTACTACCGGCGGTTCGTGAGGGACTATGGCAGCATTGTGGGGCCCCTCACGGGACTCACATCCAAAAACCACCCGAAGAAGGTCAACTGGACCCCAGACTGTCAAGCGGCCTTCGAGAAGCTGAAAGCCGCCATGTGCACTGCCCCTGTGCTCCAGGCCCCCGACTACAGTCGGGAATTCATCGTACAAACAGATGCCTCCGATCATGGCATCGGGGCGGTCCTCTCCCAGCTGAACTCCGAGGGACTTGACCAACCGGTGGCCTTCATCAGCAGACGCCTCCTGGCCCGAGAACAGCGCTGGAGCACCATCGAGAGGGAGGCCTTCGCAGTGGTGTGGGCCCTCAAAAAGCTCCGGCCCTATCTCTTCGGTACCCACTTCCGGGTGCAAACAGATCATCGACCCCTGCAGTGGCTAATGCAGATGCGGGGGGAAAACCCCAAACTATTGCGTTGGTCCATCTCCCTGCAGGGGATGGACTTCACTGTGGAACATCGACCGGGCCAAGACCACGCCAACGCAGATGGCCTGTCACGCTTTTTCCGCCTCGACGAGGAGAGTCCCCAAGAGAATGGGTGACTCTCCCCGCCTTCAGCTGGGGGGGACGCATGTTGGACAGGCCACGTGAAGGGCTTGCTCCCTCCCCGCATGACAGGGCCCGAGCCCCGGCACACCCAGGTGTTACCCACAGAAACAACCCGCACCCCGTCCCCAGACGGGACTCCTGCCCCCGGACCTCTCTGTATCATGGGGCCGAACCACTACCGGCTCCCTCGCCCGGCCCGGCCGCCATCTTGGACACTGCACCACGAGGCCGCGTGGCCCCAGCTCGACCCTAACCCTGGGCCTGGCCAGGCCCCGACATCCCGGCACCACCATCCACCCAGGAGGTGAACGGACCACTTGGCAGGTCGAGGGGAGAAAGAAGTGTCGATGGCTCTCCCCCGCCAGGTGCCGATCGCCCCCCAGCTCCCCCGGGCGCTGGCTCCACCCCCCTGCTGGGTGTCTGGACTCCCTCATCCCGGACCTCCCGACTTCCAAGGGCGAGGGTCCGGACATCAAAGGGCGCCAGACCTATAACTGGGGCAGCTCCAGAGCAGGAAGGCAGTTGTATCCTGGAGTCGAGAGACACCGTGAAGAACTCATCCCTGACGGACTACTGGCGCTGCCGTAGCCCTGCCTTGCGAACTATTGTCCTGCCTGCTGGCGCTGCCGCGGCCTTCTGCATCCTCCATCCTCACTGGGACCTGCTGGCGCTGCCGCGGACCGTTGTAACTACCGCCTTCACTGGGACCTGCTGGCGCTGCCGCGGACCGTTGTAACTACCACCTTCACTGGGACCTGCTGGCGCTGCCGCGGACCGTTGTAACTACCGCCTTCACTGGGACCTGCTGGCGCTGCCGCGGACCGTTGTAACTACCACCTTCACCGGGACCTGCTGGCGCCGCCGCGGCCCGTCCATCTAGAACGCCGAGCTCGAGGATTGTGAGCTATCCATCATACCGTCTCAGCTACCAGATTGGTAACAAGACTGTCCCGCTACCCCCTTTCCCAACCAAGAGACTAGAATCGAGGGGACCCCTGAGTCCTGACCTCCTTGTACCATTCTATCGTACCTAAAGACTGCTTATAAAGAACGTCAAAACCTTATCTTTGTGTGGTGTACATCTGTGGGGGGGAAGTTACTCGTCTGTACGGTCGCTGGAGACGGCTCTCCCCGGAGACCTCTCCCCTTGTCCTCGGCCGACCCTCCCGGTCCGTCTAACAAGGTAATTCTGACAGACTCTTTTTGTTCAGGTCAGACAGCCAGGAGCTAGACATGCACTAAATGCACCCATGCCAGACTGCCTGACCTGAACTTTGCTTGGCTGAAGATTTCACAGCCCTGTGGGCGTGACCTCCGCAGTCTGACAAAAGTGCATTGAGTCCCCCCCCTCATCACGAGGGGAAGGAATGTCACTGATTGCCCCGGATCTGAGCACTTCAGCTTTAAGGCCTGAAATGCCCTCAGCCAAGTGTCAATCAGTGACACCTCATTACAGATTGAGGAGGGGCAGAAGTTTCACTGACCCCATCCCACTCAGTGACGCGTGAGGGACTGCTGCCTTCTCTCATTGGCTGACCCGGCCACTCTTTGACAAGTGTGGGACTACTGCCTTCCCTCATTGGCTGACCTAAGGCCTGCCAATGAGAGAGGAGAGCAGCTTAACCCTCTGGGATCTCCGAGGCTTCCTACTCGGAGAGCTGCAGTGAAGCAAGTTTTTTTGTTTTTTTTGTGTTTGGAGCATGGATGCCTGTATGTGGGAATGTATGTATGTATGTATGTGTATTTGTGAGTGAGTGTTGTGAATGTGTGTGTGTGCACATTTGTGAATGCATAGGTGTGAATGAGTGTGTATTTGTCCATGTGTGGAATGCCCACCCCCCTCCCTGCTAAAATTACTGAACGCCCCTGAAGCTGCATCTGTGTAACAGTCTTGGTGTGAGTAATAGTTCCTGCTTGGGGTCAGCGGCGGCTGGCACAGCTCGCAGGTAGCGGGCAGGCGAGGGTGTAAATGTAAAAATGAAATACAAAAAAATAAACACTTACCTTGTCGCCAGGTCCCCCACCTCTGATCCTGCCCTCCAGCGTCTGAATCCAGGAATATGAAGAACAGCCAGGCTCCCCTGACCAATCACAACGCGGCAATGCAGTGAAGTGATTGGAGGGATGGGCATGTGAAGTACTGGGTTTTTAGAACCCAGCGGTGCAGGGGAACACACCCTAAGACTTTGAGTTCTTCCTGTTTCAGACCCACAGAAACACAGAGTCTTCTAGGTGAAGTCAAAGATCGATTTATTGGCTGCAGACCAATTACAGGTATCCGAGAAGTACAACACAATGTATGTTCTCAGGAGACTGCTTAAACTTACAGAAACGGCCTTCTCCTTATATACAAATTATCATGCTTCAGGCACACATTCCTTGTTTTACGATATGGTCATTCACATGTATTTATTACAAACGAAAAGGCAGAGTCATGATGACCATCCCACATTCCAGTTAAGCCAGCCCACAATTATTTACCCAGCGAGGCTCAGATCCCACATCAGATATCAACAGGCCCCAATAAACACGGGCACCTCCTGTTTGGAAAACAAGCCATAAAGCAGGAAGAGTCAGGTGTGAAAGAGATTAGCTGGAGGCTTGTGTGGGATGAAAAGGCTTTATGGTGTGTCAAACCCTGATGCTAATCACAGGTGGCCGTAGGACGGGGAGCTCGTGGGACCGGACTGACCTGGGGCACAGAGAAGTCAAAGGAAGGCACATGTGTTCTAAAGGCCCGTATTTGTTCGTAATGTGTAGCCTATGTGAGGGCAACCATAAGATGGCCACCGCTCCAAGATGGAACCCACGAGGTCAATGTGTAACATCGTATACATAGTGCATTTATCGATGAAAGGTTATGCAAAGCACTTGTACATACCGCATTGACCATTCGCGGTTCGCCAATACCGGAATAGACAGGGGTAGGGCCCTGCCTCCTACGCGGTCCCAAATTTTAAAGTACCACACATGTTCTCCATGCAGGCTGTAATTCAGCCTGCATGACATATAGGGAAAGTGTGCATGACTGTTTTGGGCGGTCAAAAAGGGCCAACCAAACAGTTATTGCGCTCTTAGGAGAAGGGCTCTACCACTCGTCCCCTACTCTGCAACTCCACCCCCTCACGCAAAGCTGCCGCAGCAGAAGCATAAAATAAAATAATAATAATATTACGTTATTATCATTTAATTTTTTCCTTTCTTTTGTTGCTGCAGAGTAGTGGGACAACGCACCTCTGCCTTAGAGGAGGAGCCGCCGCTGCTTGGGGTGCATATGCAAGGTAGGAGTCAGTATTGGGAATTTTGGATATTCTGTCATTTGGAATTGAGGAGAATTGTATGAACTGGTGCGCGTGGGTCTGTGTACTAGAATTGCACAGGATGCTGACAAATTAAGACTGGCGGCTGCCAGCAAAATACTTTATGGCTCCCAGTACTGAAATAACATGAGTCCCACCACGTTAGATCATAATGGAGGCACATTGGCGGAGCACACTATAGCTCCCCGTATCGAAACAGCCAAGGTGCTTCAAGTTAGCATTGAAGGGCGTTGACAGAGCCATGTATCACTCTCAGTATTGTAAATGCTGTCAGTCAGCAAGTCTGTATTAAGTTTTGTGTCCCATGACTGCTACAGATGATGAGTGAGATGCATCGGTAGTGCTGTTGGCCTTTCATTACTGACATTATAAAGTCTGATGAAGAGCAGGACTGAGGCACAGCAGAGGTTTGTGAGCATCTTACTATCAGTATAGAGCTGTCCGCACAGGGATATTCGAAGGATCCTTGCGGTCTGTGCAAATAAAAATTTGAAGCCCCTAGTTTGTGGCAAGTTTAAATTCATTACCCATTTTCAGGTCAATCAAGCCCAAATGATACTAACCAATGCTGAATTATATGTTAAACCTTTTTAAAAAAAAAAGTGCGCTCAAAAGCCAGCCGATAGATCTAGTTGCCCAGCATGCGCCAATCACATACTGCCAAAAGAAAGCTTGTAACAGCAGTGCCCAGGGCTGTTTCTGTTTGTGATTGTATTAAATGTGTTTGGTCTTGCAACATTTTAAGAGGAATTTAATGTCTAACCAGTCTGCTACTCTCATTTTCGGAAACACAAGAAAAATGTGACTTGATTGATATTTAGTGGACAAGTGCATAATGTTAATATAGGACATATGCACATAGCACTTGAAATTTGTAGGTTTAATTATTAGATATTCCTAATCACAAACACATTTACCTTCATAACTGTTATTCTTGCTGGCACAGGAAAATCGAAAGCGCAGATCCATGCCAATATGTGAGATATGATAATTTTCTCCTTAATTTTCCTCCCATGCATTGGTTTTCCTCTACGTTTTCTACATGAACACTTCTCTGGCTAGATAGTGATCCCCACCTCTGCTTAAAAGAAACAAGGGCCGACAGAGATAGCTTGGGAGGTGAAGGAGAGATTGGTGAGGTTAGGAGAGAAGTTGAGAGAGTTGAGAATTAGGAAGATGGAGAGAGAGGAATGATGCTGAGTGAGAGGTGAGGCTCATGTAGGGTAGATACAGGGAGGCAAAATAATGGAAAGTGCAGAGAGTGGTGAAGAGAGAGGGAGAGAGACAGAGAGGTGAGGTAGAGAGGGAGATAGAGATAGATAGAGAGAGAGAGAGAGAGAGAGAGAGAGAGAGAGAGAGAGAGAGAGAGAGAAAGAGAGACAGAGAGAGAGGAGAGGAGAGAGGGACTGGTAAAAGACATGAGGTAGACAGAGATGTATTGAAAGATAGGTGAGGTAGAAAGAGGTGAGTTAGAGATAGTAGAGACAGAAATAAAAGGTATGTGCATTCAGATGGAGGGGAAAGGTGTGAGGATGAAAGAGCTGAGTTGAAGTGAAGTGAGGTAAAAGATATGAAGCAAAAAGATATGTGAGGTAGAGAGAAGTAAAGCGTGGTATTGAGAGGTGACATAGCAGTTCAAAGAGAAGAAGAATGGAAGCAGTGAGGGAGACAGAAAGGAGATTTAGTGATTCATAAGGTAGAGAGATGAGATTCAAGATAGAGAGACGCAGAGGCCCACATGCATCAAAAAATGTGTTTGCGATTCCTTAATAGCGAAAAATAAGGAATCGCTATTTTGGAATCGCAAAAACTAATGCAGCAATGAAATCGTAAATATTTGTGATTCGGTAAAATTCGCAAATATCATTACCGATTCCGTGTTTACCGAATCTGTAATTGCTAATTCGCTATTACAGAATTGGAAATTGCGAATTACCTGTATTGCTGCATTGCGATGACATCACAACCAGGAAGTGTTTCACTGATTCCACACACCTGTACACAGGGAGAGGAGGAGGAGGAGGAAGGCTGGTGGAGCACACCCTGGAGGAACTGTTTCTGAACAGGAGCTGTGAGAAAAACACACCATGGCCACTGAAAAAGCACAAAGAGATGGAGAAGGTAGGAAGAGAAAGATCAAGTTCAGTGGCAAGGAACTTGAAATCCTCACTGAGGAAATTGTCCAGAGACATGACCAGCTGTTTGGGAAACAATCCCTGCATGTTGCAGAGTCATTGAAGAGGAAGATTTGGCTAAGGATACAAGCCAAGGTGAATGCTGTGGGAGTGACACACCGTGACATACCAAACCTGCAGAAGAGATGGTATGACCTGCGCAGCCGAGCAAAAGAGAGGGTGGCAGACAGGATAGCCGCAGCTAAAAAACACAAGAGGGGGACCATTTAGCAAGCATCCAAACACCCCATTGGAGGCCATGGTGGAATCCACTTTGCAGCCAGAGGCAGTTGTTGGTGTGACACAGATCGACACCTCAGGACATGCGGGCACCTCCCAAGGTAAGAGCAAAGCTAAACATGTTTGTATGTCAAATGTAATCACAAACTTCCCCAAATGCATACCCTGCGTAGTGTAGCACACCTGAGTCCAGTCGACCTTTTACTTGCAACACCCTAATGCATTGTGGGAGTTGTATTCAGACAAATGTAAGGGCAAGGCATGGAGGGACTAGCAAAGCTCTAGTGCAGCAGAGTACAGCAAGGAAGTGACAACAGTAAACTTTTTACATTACAGAAGTAGATTTTATATAACTGCGCAGGCGCAATGTTACTGATGGAGCACGTAGAACGAAATTTTGTATACCTCCTCTATTTTTTGCATGAAAAGACTAACCATGTAACTTACTGATTATAGTTTGCATACAAGGAAGTGACAACAGTAAACTTTTTACATTACAGAAGTAGAATTTATATACCAGCGCAGGCGCAATGTTACAAACAAGTGCAAACAAAACCTAACTGAACTTGCACTGTTCCAATCACAGATGCAGCACAGGACAGTGACGTGGCTGACGACCACGAGTCCGAGGGACACATGGAACAGCATGATGAGGGACAAGAAATGCCAGCATCCTCACCCATACCTGCTCCCACTCACCGCAGGAGAAGAGTACAACCACTTCCTGATTTGGAGAGTGATGAGGACAGCAATACAGGAGCTCACACACAGCAGCCTGCACAAACACCACCATCACCACCACCAGAGCCAACAATGCGGCACCATTCCGTGCAATTCCACAGGCGAAGGCCCAGGGCAATCCTCATGCCTGCTGAGGACGATGGCGAACCCACCGCAAGTGTTCTGGAGTCCAAGATGCTGAGGGTCCAGCGCCTGCAAGGGAAGAATATCCGTGTCATATAAGGCCAACTGGGAACAATGTCAAGACACATGGGTGGTATTCATGACTGCATGAGGGAGCTAACTACTGCAGTAGTTGAAGAGCACAGGGCGAACAGTGAGAGACTAGACCGTGTTGCGGATATGTGCAGGGTCATCCTGGCTGAGCATGTCTCAAATGGCAGGAGGCATCAGACTTTAATGGGACGCATGCAAAGTTACACCAGGGCCATAAATAGGCTGAGTCATACTACAGTTCTGCTTTCAGGGCGTGCAGTCAGCATGCAGGTGGAGAAGACCCACTGCTGCGGGGATGTGGCCAGGGGCCTCATCCAGGTCACCACTGCTGTGGAAGGACTACAGACTGCAGCAGCTAGTGGAAGCCTCATGTGTGCAGGGGGGGACAGTGAGGAGGGCTCCAGCCTGAGCAGCATACTGGTACCTATGTCACATGACAGGAGGCACAGTACCAGGAGACAAGCCGGCACAGAGGGGTCAATGACGGGGGTAGCAGAGCCTACTGACAGGGCCACAGGAATGTGTGGCAGGAGGAAGTAGACAAGTGGACATGTACCATTCTGGTGACATAACCAGAAATATGTGTCCTGTCCACACTGATGTTGCAGTACCAAGACAATGACATTTGATTGTCTGCACCCGCACTGCACTTGTCTGACAATGGTATGTGTGCATCAACACAACTACTCACATAACAAAATAAACCTTTACACAAATACTGTGTTGTGTCATGATTACTCACCTCAGAAGTAATGTTGTATGATTTCTGCCTGTCTCCGTCTGCCCTCTGCTGCATTTGGACGCATGCTGCTTGGTGTGGTTGTCTTGGCAGGATGTCTAGTTCTGGCTCACTATCAGAGTCTTCCAGGGGAATGCCCCTATTAGTGGCAACGTTGTGCAACATAGCACATGTAGAAACAATTTTACAGCATGTCTCCGGCCTATACTGTAAAGCCCCACCGGTTTTGTGGAGGATGCGAAATCTGGATTTGAGTTCACCAAATGTCCTCTCAATCACATTGCGTGTCGCAATGTGTGCATGACTGTTTCGCTGCTCCCTTTGTGTCGTAAGATTCAGATAGGGAGTGAGGATGAAAGACCTCACAGCGTATGCACTATCACCTACAGGATGTGAAAAATAGATTTACATTAGTTACTGCTATGTGTCACCATGGCCGACAGGTGTGCAAGACAGTATTACATCTGTTTACCCAGCAAATATCCTTCTCCAAATTCACCCACCAGCAGACGTCTGTGTATGCCAATTTGTCGGAAGATGTAGGAGTCATGTGCACTGCCAGGGTAACTTGCCACTATGTCTGTGATTATTGTTTTTGAATTGCAGATTACTTGAATGTTCAGTAAATGGTATGATTTCCGGTTCCGGTAGATATGCTCATTCACTGAGGGGGGACATATGGGTACATGCGTCCCATCAATGCAACCAATGACATGTGGAAATTGTGCAACCTGATAAAAATCTAATTTAGTTTGCAGCAATTCCTGTGGTGTTGTGGGGAACCTAATGTGGTGGTGTATCCTCTGCAACATGGCATTTAGGAAAGCTTTGAAAAAGCGCGATAGGGCACTTTGAGAGACACCTCCAGCTGCTGCAATTACTCCCTGGAAGGTCCCTGAAGCTAGGAGATGCAGAGAGCTTAGGACCTGCACATGGGAGGGGATGGCATGTGTCCTGCGAGTCTGACGCTGCAGTATTGGGTCTAACTCAGCAATAAGATCTAAGATTGTGGCAGCATTCAGCCTATATTTATCATAAATCTCTTCCTCCGTCTGCCCTAGCAAAGTGACGCGCACTCTGAAGATTCTCTCCTGTATCCTCCTTCTTCTCTGTGCTGCTGCTGCTCTTAGCCACATCCTCCTGGCCATGACGTAGAGCGCTGCCCTTGTGAGACACTCTGATACATTCTGGGATTGTTTATGTAGTTTGCTGATGATTTACACCTGATTTGTTGTATGTAAAATATTTACCACCTGATATGATTTGTTCTTATTTAGGAGATGCAATTTGCGATTCTTGACTAATTCTGTATTTGCGAATTGTTGTTGCATAGGAGTTTGCAATTTCTTATTTGCGATTCCATAATACAGAATCGCTATTACAGATTTGGAAATTTAGAATTTGCAAATTTTGCAAAAAGTAAGGTTTTCTGTGAATTTGCTTCAAGCATAGGAAGAAGCTATTTTGCGATCGCAAGCAGCCTTTTTTTGCGATTCACAACGTTTGCGATCGCAAATTACCTTGATGCATTTGGGCCAGAGAGGTGAAGTAGAAAAAGGTGAGGTAAGTATTATAGAGTTAGTAGACAATGGGAGGGGAGAGTAACTTAGAGGGCGGCAGACATAAAGAGACAGAGAGATGAGACATATAAAAGAGTAGAAGAGAGAAATGTAGAGTGGTGTGGTATGGGTGTCCAGAGAGAGTTAGAGAGAGGAACAGAGGTTGAGACAAAGAAAGAGAACATTGAGAGAGGATGTAATTGTCCTAATAGTTTTATTGAGGGGTGGGTCATCAATAGGTAGGAACTTCGGTAAGTGCTCACGTTGCTCATGGCTTAAAGTACTGTTGGGTCCCAGTCCACGAAGGACGAACAGAATTTCAGCAAGATGTACAACAAAAGAGCCATGTGTTGGTCTCTTAACTCTGTGATGCAGGGCATCAATAATGAGCAGTGCTTAATTTGAGCCGGTGGTTTCCAGTGCTCAGCACGGGCACCTATTTGTCATCACTGGCACTTATGACAGTTGCCACATGCTGGCGCTGTTTGTGCAATATAGAGATGAGCACAACAACAGTTGTTTATTAATCAAATCAACATTAAAACAACTAATACCTGCCTCCCAAGCCATTCTTGCAGATTTGGGAGACCTGGAACAGTCTGAATTGTCACACTGATGGCTAGCAGTTGTGTATGAATTGCCAGTGGCAGCTCGGGCATTCCTACGAGGAAAGGCATGCAGTTACAGAATGATCTATATATAAGTGCAGTGAAACTCAACCTTGAATAATAAAGAGAAACAATTGAGGCTGCTTTCTGTCGAGGCAGACAGTATGAGACAGAAGCTTGATTTCGATCATGGTACAAAATGGCGGCCATTCTTACAGCTTTGGGAGGCTTCGAACAGTCTGAATTGTAACACTTGTAGCAGAGTGATGGCTAGCAGGTGTGTATGTATTGCCATTGGCACCTCTGGTAGTGGCAATGGGTGGTACAAGCTGGGGTGGCCTCCTAACGAGGGCCCTGGCACTGATAATGAGGGACATTAGCAAAGCTGTATGGATTACCAGTGCTGGGATAATAGGCTCTAGTGAAGATCGGTAAAGGGGTACATTGGCAGAGCGGTATGTGCTTTTTTTGCAAGGCTCTAGATTTAGGTATAGCAGCCGCACTGCTTTGGTTTTAGTACTGGGATGATAGGGTGTGTAACTTGTCAGGGGTGAAATGTAATGGAAACACATTTTTGAATGGTCCTAGCACTGGAATAAGAGGGAGTTATGCAGTTTTGGGGGCAGGTACTTCAGGATATCTGTGGAAGTTGGTCCCAGTACTGGACTTACAGTTTTTTCAAAGATTCAGGATTGAGGTGCATCACCAACGCTGTGTGCGGGTCCTAGCCTACAGCATTAGCGCCATGGTCCCTGCTAACCGGGCGAGATGGAGGACAGCCTACCATGATCTAAATGACCCGATAAGACTTTTGTTCACTATTAGCTTCAATAGTTTAGTAAATGTGATACTTTTACAGTTATACATATACATTGTTCCTAACCAAAAGTAGGGGCAATCTGATTTCCTCAATGCACTAGCAATACACACTTGCATGCATTTAATTATGGGTTAGGGAACATCTGTGTTCGAGGACTGCAATTCTGGCCAGGGATCTGCATGTCTCAACTGCTTAGATCATTCACAGATCTGACAACTTTGCAGTTAAGTCTTATGTGTCTTTGTAGATGTTTGGCAGCTCCAGAAATGCCAGAGTGCTGTGTGACTACAGAGTCAGGTCACTGTCAGCTCTCGAGCCAGGCTCAAGGGAAGCTGCTGGGACCAAGTGGCATGCTTGGGTGGTCCATATCAATGTGGGACAGTTCCCAGTACCAGCCGGAATGGACAGTCACGAAACTGGAGGGGGTTGAACACTGGAAGAAAACGTCCATGTCAGCTTGTGGGAGGGGAACATCTCAGGCAGGGCTTCAAGTGGGATGAACAAACTGGTGGGGGTCTCTCAACGGGGCGTGGCCGATGTAATTAGGGGCGTGGTTTATAAATAGGTAAGCAAAAAATATGTGCTTAGCATAGTGTGCCGACTGGCTGGTATTTTGCTGCTTCTGTCATTGCATCCAGATATATAATACAACGAGTAACCTTACACCTCCAACAAGCCAGCACTATTGGCTTTGTAAATGGTTGTTAGTTGCATAAGATAAATAAGCAACAACTACAGCTCCGTTGTTTATAATATAAAAAATTCTTCAGTTCTAAAATGATGTGACTGTGAAAGAACTATATCGAGTCTCTTTGAAGTTATATCAAAGGCAGTGAAGGGTGGTACTGCTGCAGAGTTAAGATTTGTTTTCATCCTGAGGGTGAGGGTAAAAATGGAGAGTCCGATAGGGACCCGTCTTGGCACCTGCTTTTTAGAACTGCCGGTGATGAGCACCGGCAAGACCCGGCCCACTTAAAGCACTGATCTCAGGCATCCCGCCATCTCTGTCATGCCACCTCAAGGATACGGTCTTCGATAAATGGATCCCCCTCACATCAGCAAAACAAGACGATTTTCTTTACAATGCGGTGCTTTTTGGGTCAGACTGCACAGCAGCGGAGGCATCCCATTCTCAAGGATGCTCAGTGTACTATGGGAGCAGGAATATAGCAGTTAAGCCTTAAAAGCTCTTTGACATGAGATAAATCAGGTTCTTACTACACAAAACAGTCTACCGAATGTTCCATAGTTCTAGAGTGGTATATAAAGGACAACCACACAGGCCTGTCTCTTTCCCAAACCGGTGTTCTGTGCAAGTACACAGAGCTTAATCCCAGCCTAAACTGTTTTTCAGGGTCACAGGGCCTATATCTATTCCGACTTTATCAGTTGACCGCAATCCAGTCAGTCAACCACACAGATTGTGTTTCCAATATAATACGTGGAGGCCACAAACTCAATTCAAATGAATCTTTGGAGGTGCACAGTCAAGTTCCCTTGTAACTGTCTCAAAGGTGATGACAGACTTCCTATTTCGCTTCCAATCCGAGGATGTTGCAAGGACTCTCAGACCAAGATTTAGAAAGACTTTGCATCGGGTTTGTGTTACTTTTTTAACACAAACTCGATGCAAAACCTTTTTGGGGATTTTCAAACTAACGCAAATTGGTATTTGCATTGGTTTGTGAGGAAAAGTAACAGAAACAAGTGCCAAGCATTACTTAGCGTCAAGTGGGTATTACATGGGTTGTACATGGGCATTCCGATGCAACCACCCATGCTTTTAAACGCGAAACCCTTTGTACTAACATTAGTAGACAGGGTTTTGTGCCCAAAAACAATCGCTGCTGGAAAGCAGGCTTTAAAAGCAGAAATGTTTTCATTTCTCCTTTCTTTTCTGACGTTGCATGTATTCTGCACTGTACAGCACGCATACAAAGTAGGAAAAACTTTAACACTTGTCTAGTCATAGTATTTTGGGTATCATTTCAGTACAAAAACAATACTAGACTCAAGCACACACCTTTGCACTATGGCGCAAATGTGTGTGTGTGGTGCTCTACAGCAAAATTCTGTACCAGCACTAGGCAAAGGGGAGGAGAGTGCAATATCGCTGTGTATATGGTGCTCTCTTGCTCTCTCTCTGTCACGCAATGCAGCGCAGCAATTTTGGATGCTGCGCTGCATTGCATGACACCTTCGTAAATTTGGGCCTGACTCTCCTGCTAGAGCCCGACACCGAGGGCATATTTAGAAGCCCCTAGCACCACCGGAGCTTCACTTTTTTTGATGCTCCAGAGGTGCTCTATGCTAGCCTATATTTGCAAGGCGGCACTAAGCCATTTTGTGTGGCTTAACACAACCTTGTAAACATGGCCCTCTGCAATGCAGTTTTCTGCGGCAAAGGATGTTGCTGTGGGCTTTCCTAGCAACACCCATGGCTTTTTGAAACTGATCCAGATTTACAAGGATCTGTGGCAGAGCCAAAAACTAACGTCTTTCAAAAGGAGGCATTAATGTGGCGCAACAAGGAGAGCTACTTTTATCTCTCCTGGTAGTTTTTTGCCCTTTCTATGTTACTGCATTCTGCAGCTCACATAGAAGGATCAAAACGCCATTAATAATTGTTTTTGTGCAGGAAGGTGTCCCTTCCTGCACAAAAACAATCATCCCTGCAATGCAGACACCCTTGCTCAATTGTGCAAGGGTGTCTGCATTGGTGCTAGGCAGCTTTTTTAGCACCAGCATAGGGATGAGCACAGTGATGCGCTGTATTCTTGGTAATATGGCGCATCCCTGTGTTTTGAAAATGGCACAGCACAGCAAAGCGACTTGCGGCACTGAGCTGGGCCATTTTCATGTAAATATGCCCCCTAATGCGGGGAATGGATCATAGTGCACAGCACATCCCTTTGTTCTCTTTAGAGCAGGCATGCTGTTCGTCTCTACTTTTTGGGTCAGCTTTTTTTCTCGAAGGCAGTTTCTCTTGAACTGGGTGAGCAAAGTGGCACACGGCTACTGGACCAGGGTATTTTAACATAAAAGCATTAGAAGGGCACAGGCAGTGCTTTAAGTGGGATGGAAAAAGTTGTCAATACCCTAAAGCTGGTCTTGCTTGAGAAGCCTTCAAACAAGACTTGAACAATGTAATAAAGAGATGTCAAATAGCGTCCTGTGTTCTCAAATGTATAAACGGGGTCTCACTGGACAAAGCATAATAAAAGCCAGAAGAATATTTTATTTGACATCATATTTAACACCTTTATCCAGGGCAAAAAGCAATTAAAAAATTGAGGTAAGTTTAAAAGTAAGTGGCAATATATTAGTTATTCATTTGAAATGAAAACTTGCTTTAGACCTTGCAACACCATTGACAACCAACTGTAACTACCTGTTACTTAGTACTGGTGTCACAAAAGGGATTTATGTTGACATTACCTGGCAGGGGTAGTATTTGTCAGGCAGCAAGTCAGGTTTATATTTTCTGAGCCAGTGAATGACAGAAATAGATGGCCCCACAGGGCCTGGGTTTGATGCCCATTTATTTGCTTTGCCAGGGCCCAGCCTGACAGGCCCTGGTTCACTTAGAGTAATGAGCACAGGGATGCAGAAAGTCTGGGGTACTGTGCATCTTTATACCAGCTGGTAGTACGATAATGGCTCTGTTCACAAATACCAGTACTTGAAGAAAGGGAAGGGAGTATTACATGTCAGGACTGAGATGTGTTTGTGTCCCTCCTGTTAGCAAGCAGTACTTTCTGTCAGCATTGGTGTGAGGGGTCAAAATCCCGGCTGTCAGTGTTGCAAACAAGATCTGACTGATATCAGCTGCCAGGGTTAGATTAGATGGGGTGCTGTCAGTGCTGAATTTGTAAAAAATGAAGTGCCAGGGATGGCAACTGCAGCCTGCAGCACCCATACCCTGCCAGTGCTGCCAATGACAGTACCAACACAACTACTTACCATCACACTCCTACAAGTGTGACAATTCAGACTATTTCAGGCCACACAAAGCTATAATAATGGCATGAGAGGCTGGTATCATTCATTTAAATGCATATTGACTTAATAAACATGATTGTTGTGGGCATCGCAGACAGCGCCACCATGTGGTGGACAGTCACTAGAGCTGGTGCTGACAATTAAGTGGTGGTGCCGAGAACCGCAAACCGGCACAAATTAAGCACTGGTGTGCTGTAAATTAACAATGAAGTGCATCAGCAGAGATGCTTGTGGCCCCCAGAGGTGGAATAGTAAGGGGCTCTTGGGGACAATATTTAAAGATGTGTATTTGTAAAGCGCAAGTTCGCCGCGAAGGGTATCTTGGCGCTGAATAACTGATGTTTATTGTTACCCAAATCAATGGTACTCTATTTAGATCCAGCGGCAGGGCAGTGTATGGATCTCATGGCTGGAATTGCCGCAGCTGCTGCAAATTAGAGCTGAGATTAATCAGCAGTGCTGAATGCGGGTCTTTGTGCTAGAATAGCAGCGGGTGCAGCATCACAGAGATGTTTCTGAGTCCAACACAGCAACTGAGATGCTGACAGGTTCGATGTGCATTAGGAAAGTGGACAGCATAGCGCCCCGGACTCAACATTTGTGGTGCAGCAATGCCACTTAGTGGTTGTATGGTAGATCGCCCACAAAGTGAGCGTTCAATGGTTTGTGTTGAAACGCGGTTTATAGACAGGTTTCGCTGTAAACCAGTGATTCTAGTGATAAAAAAAGAAAATAAAGTGAGAGGGTTTTTGGATCACCCCTCCCCCCAAATTCATTCATTGTTGATTTGGCATATTCTACCTCCACCATCGCTTGATGAAAGTGCTATTCAGATTTGAGATTAGACCATAGAATATTTTCTCCTTACCATCATGGTATTGACTTTAAAGCGTATGGGACACATACAGAGTGCTTCTATTGTAAGGAGTGGAAGGTGAAATGCCGATACACTACAATGCGGCACAACCCTTTTTCTATTCCCACCATACACCTACCCACACTCCTTTACCGTCTAACTCTACTACCCTTACTCATATTACCACTTTCTCTCCTACCAAGACTTCTAAACATATCAACACTTGTGTTCTTACTCCGACTCCCATCCTTTTACCTTCTTCCATCCCCATGCCTACTTCTACCCATACTGGGAGTCCAAATCCTACTTTACTCTCACACCTACTATGGTTCCTACTCCCATTCGTACTGTAAAGTTCCTAGGGCTACTTCAACAACAAAGCTAGAACATAATTATATTAATAATGGTAGTGAGACTAGGAATAGAAAAATAAAAAAATGTTTATTGTGAAATAGATTCATTAAAAGAGGTTTTTTAGACTTCATGTGCATTTTGTTACAGAAAAAATTGTATATACAACATACTAACTATTGTCACTCATCCATTCATTCACACATACCTCACTCTATTATTTTGTACACATTGTCAGCATAGTAAATTGATTGGAAGTCTGACAAAAAACGTTACAGTACATATAGATAATATAATCTTATAAATTAATATAATTGTAGGGTGGTGTCCAAGATGTCTCAACGCGCGTTTCGGCAGAAAACTTCCTTCCTCAGGAGAACCACCTCCAATAGTTATATTTCAGGTAACCAATATCACAGAGTGTAAGACAATATTCTTACAGGCGGGGTTCATGGCCTTGAATCTGGCACGTCCTAATTAATGATTGAATCCCACAGCAGAAATGATGAACATGATGCTGGAGATAAGTTTCCGAGCGTAGCCTGATAAATATAATGATGTTCTAGCTTTGTTGTTGAAGTAGCCCTAGGAACTCTACAGTATGTATTTCCCTGCCTAGGTGTACTTCACATTAGTATCAGGGGGCCATCTGTCTTTTCAGTAATCCTACTCTCATTCGTGCTACTATTATTATTAGGGCTCCCGGTTTTATGGTATTTTTTTTTTTACATTTCCGTCTGCATTTATCCATTTCTTTTAAAAATTTCATCTGTATTTATCCTTGTTTATTTTGGGGTTTGTGAAAAAAAAAAAATTTGATTTGTAGTGCACACAGCTACCCGAGGGGTTTCCCGGCGCAAGGCAGGTAGGGGAAAAGGTTTCTAAATTGGAAGAGCCAGGTCTTCAAGACTTTGCAAAAAGCCAAGAGAGATGTACATTCTCTCAGTGAGTCTTGAAGAGAATTCTAGAGTTTTAGACCCAAATATGAGAAGGAGTGACCTTTATTACGAGACAAGCAGAACCTAGGCACGCTAAACAGAGAGTGATTCATAGACCGCAAAGAGCGAGAAGGTAGGTAAAGCGTGACCAAGTCCCGAATATATTGAGGACCAGTTCCTGCTTTAGCTTAAACATAAGGCAGAAGGTTTTGAACTTGATCGAGTTCGGGATTGTGAGCCAGTGAAGCTCATGGAGAAGGGTGGAAACTGAGATCGTCTTAGGAAGGTGGTAAAGCAGCCTCGCGGCTGAATTCTGGACTATTTGTAACCGGCTGGTAGTAGCTTTGTCAGCTCCCAGACACAGCACATTTCCATAGTCCAGTCTCGCTGTAAATAAAGCCTGGGTCACAGTCTTTTGAGCAGAAGCAGGGATCATCCAGATGCTCTTTCTTGCCATTTAAGGACCGAAAAGCAGGTGACTGTCATCTTTGCCACCTAAGGCTTCATGGACAATTTATCATCCAGAAGGAACCTCAGATCTTGAACTTTCTGCAATGGAGTAGGCAAGACCCAAGGAGATTCGGGCCAA
Organism: Triturus cristatus; assembly: GCF_964204655.1. Lineage (NCBI taxonomy): Eukaryota > Metazoa > Chordata > Amphibia > Caudata > Salamandridae > Triturus > Triturus cristatus. The sequence continues at coordinate 389,434,883 of NC_140592.1, forward strand.
AAATGGAGGTCCTAGAGCGAGGAGTTTTTCCCCAGAATCATGGCCTCAGTCTTATCGCTGTTGAGCCTGAGAGAGTTTTAATTCCTCCAAGATGAGATACAACTCAGGCTTAGACTTAACTGTGAAGGTCCATGGTTCTGTTCAGAAGACAGAGTAAAGGTGATCTGTGTGTCATCTTCATAGGAAAACTTTGTCAAACCATATCTTTCCACTTCATCCGCCAAAGGGCGGACATAGATGTTAAACAATAGAGGGCTCATCACTGAACCCTGGGGGTTTCCTGACCTCAGGGTATGAGTCTCAGATCTGGCAATTAACAAGAAAACTTGGAATATAAAATCCGTTAGGAGTGATCTAAGCCAGGCCAAAGCAGGGCCCTCCAGTCCCAGGGCAGCCAGTCTTTCCTCCAGAATCGAGTAAGACTCAGTATCAAAAGCTGTGCTAAGGTCTAACAAAATAAGCACAGCCATTCTGCCTGCATCAAGGTGCTGCCTCAGATATTCGGTCATGCCCAACAGGGCAGATTCCGTGCTGTGCTCAGCCCTGAAACCAGATTGAGAGGAGTAAAGAACATTCTGAGCATCCACAAAGTAGGACATCTGGCCATTAATATGTTTTTCTAGGATTTTGGAAAAATAGGAAGGAGGAAAATAGGAGAAATTGAGCATATTGGCCAGGTCCAGATTTGCTTTTTTCAGAAGGGGAAGGACAATGGCATGTTTCCATTTCTGGCCAACCCGTCCCTCCCTGAGAGAGATATTAAGAAGATCTCTTAGTGCGGATGACGAGTTGGAGTCAAGTTTGTTGGTCATCTTAGGGGGTAGGGGGTTTAGAGGGGAACCTGTTTTAGTAGATTGCAGAATGAATCTGAAATTGAAGCTGCAACCGGTATATTTCCACATGTATATAACAGATAAATATGCGCCTATACTTGAATGCATGCCAGGTTTCAGTGATATGAACACCCGCAGAAGATAAATCAATGCACTTATATGAAAATACAAAAATTTCATTATCGACCTTCTGCATATCTACTGCTGTTTAAGCCTCCTTACAAAAATGATTTTCTTTTTTAACGCCCTTATCCCTCAATCCACACAGCTACTGGCCTGGCAGTCATGGCAGAGAGTATTTAGAATCACTCAAAAAACAACCCAAATTCAGTTTTCATCCACATTTAAAAATAAATACAGACAAGGAAATAAATGTTTTTCTGTTTGTAGTTATCTGTAAAAATCAGTAAAAATTGAAAACAGGGAGCCTTAATTATTATCCATAATCTCTTACTTCTACTCCCTCCTACTCTTACTTCAAGTTTCTCTAATTACTCAAATGCTTAATTACTCCCACTCCTCCCACACCTATGTCCAGTATTACCATCAAGCAGCACCCATACCTTCACCCTAAACTCTTTCACTCTAAACATGCCAACACCCATCACCCTGTCAGAATCCAATTCACTCACATGCCTACACTTCGTCAAGTCCAAGCACCAACTTCCATTCTATGCCTCAAAATGCATGGCGCCTCCATTTGAGCGGAGGGGTGTGTGGTAAATATTTCATTACCGGTACTATTTTTTATGCGGTAAAGTCTAGTAAGAATAACTCAGTAAATATAAGAGGCAGAATCCGTGGTATTAGAGGTTTAAAAAGGCTTTATTCCTATACAAAGGAATGCAATTCGAATTGCAGGCTTCTATTCCATCACCACGAAAGTTCAGGAAGGAAGGGCATACATTATTGACAGATAATCGGTTTTATAGGAAAATGCATTTACAGTGAAACAGATGCAAGAGGCGTAACAGCTGATAATACAGATAAACTGTGCATACGTAACTAATAGAGGCGGTCATATGGGCGTAATTTAATAAACGTCATTATACATGATGGGTGGATCCATAAAAGAATCCTGCAATGTCAGCAGAAATATTTGGCAGAGATGCGCGCGCAGCCGCATGACGTGTGATTGACGTGCAACTAGAGGGTGAAGGGGACTTGACATTTAGCTCTACATGTGGAGACAGAAGTCTGGGGGTCATGTCAACCTAATCCCGAATCATATCTAATATCTTATGTTTAAAGAACTGTGTTATCCAAAAGGAAAGGTCTCTAGGATAGAATCTATTCTATACTGCCTGTTAGTGCGTGTACAGGCGTCTAAGTGTCTACATGAGATGCGAGGGGGTAGGAATATTCCATGGTAACGGGGCCTATGAATTACTTGCATGAGGAAAGCGAGGCCTGGCCCTCTGCACGGTAGCTGGAGGAATGTTTACCTAAACTGCTAGACAGGAATGCATCGGATGAGGAGCGGAGCAGATAATCTTGAAGGTGAAATACAGTTTTTTTGGCAGGCAATATGCTGGATCCGGCACCGTTAGCCGCGCAGGAAGGAGGACAAAGTTTATGGATACAGATGCAGGCTCAGACTGGAGCTTTCAGAGGCAGAAGGCAGGAAAAGGCTTGATGACAGAATTCAGGGCCTACTCGCCTGAATCTGTAAAATGTGGAAAGTGAACCATATAAAGTCGGTGGCCTTTCATACTTAGGAATGGAATATCTGACCCATTCTTGGCGGATCTGAAAGAGGACATGTTGACGGTGGACGCACATATATTTGCGTCTTCAAAACTGGAATTGGAGGGAACATACATGTACGTATAGCATGCACATAGAGCCGTTGGGGTCTACGATAGGGGACATAACTGATCACAAAATTCATATTTCCTCATTCCCTCCTTGTCCCCTACGGACCCTCAGGAGATATCGATCTTCATCAATCCATCGATCTGTTCATATAGCATCATTTGTTCTTCTTTCTTCTTCCGGGATCTTGAACGAAAACGTGGATGTGGGATACACGATGTGGCACACAGACCACAAATCGCTGGCCCACATTGTAGACATAAGCAACAACTGAATAGTATGAGAAAGCCAATACCTAGGAAGGATAGGATTCTCCATCCCCAGGCTGACAACACGCCCCAGAACCAACCGGACCAAGTCCAGGTGCCTGGATTCTGGTGTATCTGGCTTATAATCTTATGAAGGCGGGTTATGGCTTTATATACTGACGGCGAATTTTCTGGTATGAAAATGCAGCAACTTGATCCGATGACCCTACAAGCTCCGCCCCTATCGGCCAGGATGACGTCAAGGACAAGACGATTTTGAAGCACAACAATCCGCATAGCAGACTGCTCTTCTGTTAAATTGCCTAAGGCGGAAATAGTCTCGTTCACTACTGCTTCAAGGGTTCTGGTTAATCTACGTATCAGCTTACTATTAGTGACTGTACCTATATAGGGAAAGAACCCTTTATTGAAATCTGTGTATTTTTCCCATGCTGTTTCAGTGTAATCGACAATTGGGAGATCTCTCTGTTGTCTATTGTGTACTAAATGGGTATTTCTGTGATAATCAGGAGGAGCTAGGAAAACAGGTGGCAGAAGGAATGCTATGTAACAGGTACCATCCCAATCTAAAGGTAGACATATATATGCGGTCTGGCCACATATGAAGTAGGAATGATGAGAAGCTCTAAATGTAGACTTGCCTTGATCCCTGAATTTTATTACAGTGTTGCATTTACTATGGCCCATGTGTATGGAACCATTCTTTTGTACACATAATTCCCCTTTTACTGGGAATACTGACATGGCGGGCAAGATTGGTGTAGCTTCAGATTCAACGTTCAGGATCATGAGGTTAAGTGTAAAATTACCTAATCCATATACTTCATTTTCTAGATCAGTTCCTGTTCTTTTGGGGAGTCCCTCCTTGTTAGGGTAGCAGACTTTAAGCAAAACTAGGTTCAGGTTTCCCCATACCCAGTTGTCTTGATAAACTGCGGAATTTGAATCTAAGGAATTAATCAAACTAAACCATGCTCCACAGGAGCCATTGTGTGTGAACGGATATGGAAAGAGGGGGAAAACTCCCTTATAGTTTTGATAGGGAGGGAGTCGACCACATATCCAACAATTTGTGGCATTGCTGGTCTGATGGGAATGATGTAACATACTAATGAATGTGTTGTTGCGCAGCGCAAATCTATAGGACAACTCATGCGGAGGTAATTCGCTAAAAGAATGTTCTGCGGTTACATTGTAAGCACGCTTAAGAATAGGGTAATACATATGCAATAGTATGCTGAAAATAATGATCAGAAGACTTAGAAAAAACAAAATTAATAGTGTTACTGTGCAGTGACTACGAAGTGATTTACAATACGCATGCTTTTTAAGCTGCATCTGCTGATTTCTTTCTCTATTCCGGTCTAGAGGATACATGTCAGAGACAAATTCAACCGATTCACCTTGGAGAGGACTTAAACAATCAAATTGTCTGACTTGCTAGACCTCAATTTTAGTTTGTAAAGTTCTGGTTTTGACTGCTCAACCAAGGGGAGCTTTGAGTCTGTCTGTGAGGGAATACAAGGTTGAGTATTCACACTGGATGGTAGTCCATAAAACTTCTTGATATGACTCGAGTGCAACCACCCTTTACGACCCTCAATCTTCACGGCTGTCCTTGTAGTTAGTAGAACTAGCTTCGGCGACTTCCACCTAGGCTCCAGTTGGGTCTTCCGGTCGAAATTCCGGACCAGAACCAGGTCACCAGGAACCACGTCATGGGGCTTCACCTCAGTATTATCGGGAAAAGCTGCGGCTACCTGTGAACGACAAGATTGTAGTGCAGACATCAAGGAAGCTAGGTAATCTGTCAGCATATTACAGTCAACATCAGTGATTTTGCGAGGTACAGACGTCCCCCACATATTTGGTGGTCTACCGAAGATCACCTCGTACGGGGATAGCCCTGTTCGAGAATGTGCTACCATTCTCATGTAAAAGAGCGCAACTGGTAAGGCTACTATCCAATCGACACCTTTTTCCCTACATATTTTGGACAATCTAATTTTCAGAGTTTGATTATGGCGTTCCACGAGACCTGCTGCCTCGGGATGTCGGACACAGTGGAATTTCCATTGGTAGCCTAACAAAAGGGAAACGTGTTTCATTAGTTCGGATGAGAACGGCTGGCCGTTATCTGAGTAGACAACACGTGGTAAACCGTACCGTGGGAAGAATTCTCGAACTAACTGTTTGGCAGTAGTCGGGGCGGTGTAATCTGAAACCGGGTAGGCTTCTGTCCAACGGGAAAGAGCACAGACAACTACGAGAACATATTTGAATCCTCGACATCGTTCCATCTGGATATAATCCATCTGGAGGACTTCAAAAGCATGATCGGGAGGTTGAAATCCACCCTGCTCTACGGGGATGCTTTTACCTGGATTAAACTGACAACATATCATACAGGTACGAACTTTTTGTTTAGCTGCTGCTCGCAAGTGTTTGTTGAACCAAATGTGTTGAATGCTGTCTAGCATAGCTTTCTCTCCTAGGTGCGCTGGACTATGTATTGTATTAATGATGACTTGAACCATGGAGTCGGGAAGAAACCATATAGATTTTTCCTTCGTCATCCATCCTTGATCCGTTTGGATCCCTCCTAATTCAGTCCATTTCTTTATTTCTTCTGGTGTAGCATGTGTCTGTATGTCAATTACATCAAGGGCAGGATCCTTAACTGTCATGCAATGTGTTGGTGTCGGAACTATTGTCTTTGTCATGTCAGTTGTGTGAGTCTGATTCTGAGCAGTCTGTTTAGCTGTTCTGTCAGCTAGGTCATTACCCTGAGAAATGATATCGGTAACTTTTGTGTGGGCTTTGCATTTCATAATCGATATTGCAGTAGGTAGATGAATCGCGTCTAATAGGGCTTGAATGAGGGGTCCGTGTTGGATGTGGGCACCGTGAGAAGTTAAATAACCTCTCTCTCGCCATAGTACGCCGAAGTCATGGACGACTCCGAATGCATAACGTGAATCTGTGTATATGTTGACTTTCTTATTCTTGGCTTGAATACAGGCTTGTGTCAGAGCGATGAGCTCTGCTGCTTGAGCTGACAAAGTGTTAATACAATTTGTTTCAATGACTTCAGTGTCTGTTGTGACTGCGTAAGCGGCCACTAACTCTCCTGTACTTGTTCTCATACATGACCCATCTACATACAATGTCAATTCTGGATCTGACAAAGGGATATCTGTCAAGTCTTGTCTGGGTTTCGTCGTGATAGTAATGACTTCGACACAATCATGTGCCAATGGATCTGTTCCGCCCACTGGTAACAGTGTGGCAGGGTTTAACGTATTACAACGTCTGATTTCTATATGTGGCTGAAACAATGTCAGTTCGTAACCAGTGAGTCTCGCTATAGTCAAGTGTTGTGTTTGTGTGCGGTTCAAGAGAACCTCTACTGCGTGTGGTACTTGTACTGTCAATTGGTGTCCTAACACTATGGCATCGCTTTGTCTGATAGCTAAAGCTGTTGCTGCCACCGATTTCAGGCACGCAGGAAGAGCCTGAGCTACTGGATCTAATGTACTAGAGAAATAAGCACATGGTTTGTGTGATCCTGCTTGTTCCTGAGTGAGTACTGACAAGGCAGTACCTTCGCGTTCTGTAACAAAGAGTGTAAACCGTTTACTGTAACATGGTGTTGCTAAAACAGGTGCTTGGCATAAAGCTTTCTTTAAGCTTTCAAAGGCGTGTGTATGTTCTTGAGTCCAAGGGAGGACAGTCGATGTGGCTGCCTCCTGTGTTGTTAACTGGATGAGTGGTTTTGCTAGAAATGCATATTGAGGGATCCACTGCCTACAGTATGAAGTGAGGCCTATAAAAGCCCGCACCTCTTTTTGTGTCTTGGGTGGTGGCATGTTAGCGATTAACTGGATACGGTCGGGTGTAAGCTGCCTTCCCTCCTTGGACAGCGAGTGCCCAAGGTAAACAACTCGCTGGACACAGAATTGCAGCTTAGAAGGGGACACCTTGTGCCCCTTGTCGGCCAGAAATTTTAAAACCGTCAGTGACGCTTTTTCACATTCAGGTTCGCTTCGGGCGGTGATCAGCAGATCATCGACATATTGAAGCAAGGCAGTGTTAACTGGCATGTGGATACTGTCAAGTTCTCGTTTCAGTGCTTGGCTATAGATGCTAGGGCTTTCTGTAAATCCTTGAGGTGCGCGTGTGAATTTAAAGCTTCGTCCATTTAAACTGAATCCGAACAGATATTGACTTTCCGGATCTATTGGGACGCTAAAGAAAGCATTCTTGAGATCAATTACAGTGAAGAACGTTGCTTCTGAGTCAATAGCTGTTAGTAATGACGAGATATCTGGGACCACAGGGTATTGTGGTACAATACATTTATTTAATTCGCGCAGATCAATAACTAATCGATATACTGATGGTGCTTTTGGATCCGTTCTTTTAAGAATCGGAATTATCGGGGAATTACATACATTGGAGTCGGTTTCGACAACCACTCTTTGTGCAATGAGCTCGTCAATGATTTGCAGCAAAGCCACAACAGCATCGGGTGGTAACTTGTATTGTCGCATTCGTGGTAGTATTACTCCTGTTTTTAGTGTGACACGATATGGTGTAATATTCATGCAACCAACATCAGTGGGGCCTTGTGCCCATAAATGTGTAGGTAAATTCTGCAGTCGGTGATCCATGTCTCTGGACACGTAGTGACCTTTGAAGTCACGTAGAAATAGTCGTACTCCTTCCGGAGAACAACATATTATGGCTCCTAGGGCTTTCAATGTTTTTATACCTAACAAGTTTTCTGGACAGGATTTGGTAAGCAATAAATCTGTAGTACGTGTCAATGGACCGATCGTAAGTGGAAGAGGTTGTGTTACGTCATTTATTATAGGTTTTCCTGAGAATCCAAGGGAAATATTCTGTGAGCCTGAGAGGGGTGCCCCTGGAACTTCACTGCGTCTTATAGTTGTTCTGCTTGCCCCTGTATCTAGTAAAAACTTTCTGTCTTCCCCTAATAGTTCACTATGTACATAAGGTCCCTCTTGGTCTACAGGAACCTCAATAAGGGGTAAGCCAACTTCCCTCTCTAGGCTATTTCATGTATATCGCTGATAATCGGGATAATCTGCTTGTGCATACTGATACATCTGTTGTGTTGTTGCTTGTGTTGCAGCAATAGGCTGCGCTTGTGGTGGTGCTACGGTCTGTTGTGGAGCTCCCTGTTGCGGAGCTAGTTGTTGCGGAGCTAACCTAGGTTGTGCATGCTGAGGGATTTGTTGTTGATTCTGATCCTGTCTAGGTGGACGTGGTCTCTCCTGGGTTCTACCTGTAGCAATATTATGTTTCAGGACTGGACAATCGTGTATATAATGACCTTGTTGTTTACAATAGTTGCATGTCCCTTTCGTAGGACCTGCGGGATCTCCCTTTTGATGACCATCAGCTGGGACTGACTGAGCAACAAGCATTTTCATTTTTGTATCTTTCATACGTCTTTGTTCGTGTTCTTGTTCTTCTCTAATTCTATTGTGGTGATATTGTAACATCTGTAACATCTGTGATGGGGTATTACCTTGCCAGGTACTTTCGAATTTCAATACTCTATTCTTGACTTGCAGCAGAGAATTTTCAACTAATTTTGTCACAAACAGATGTGGATATGACTCACTACTGGCTTTTATGCCACTATTTATACCAAAACATTTTTCAAATCGGGAATAGAAATCACTAGTGTCTTCCTCTGGCTTTTGTTTACAGGCTGATATTGCACCCCAGTCTTCCTTTTTCGTAGTTAATAAGCGTGGCAGTACCTGCACTAGTAGTCCTGCTAGTGCTGTAGTCTTTTCCCCAAGTCCTGCTCCTGCAGCTCGGGCCCTTTCTTCGTTTTCTAATGCTGTCCAATCTATCTTTTGGTCTCCCACCTCCCATTCCTTTTCTTTAAGTTTCTCATAAACACCAGCGGGTAATAGGACTTTTAATATTTTCATAATGTCGGGGTAGGTATACTCTCCCATGAGTAACATGTCCTTTATTTCACGGTGGAAACCTGCTGGATCCTTGTCATGGCTGGGTACTACTTTCTTCATTTCTAATAATTCCAGTTTAGTTATAGGCGTGTACACAAACACGCGTGTAAAGTTATTACCGTCACCTCTGATTGGGTGTACTTCGCGTAACGGGTTCTGTCTATCTATGTGATACATTTTTCTTCCTGTGATGGGAACTGGAACGTGTTCTGGGCATACGAAAGTTAAATATTGGTTTCGGAATTCTAGAATCTCTTTAATCAAATCAGTACCTGACCCTCTCCATATATTCGTGAGTAGTTCTGTCAATATGTCAGGTAAGGGTCCTGGATCGGAGTGTTGGCTTTTATATAATATAAGGAGGTGTTGAATCATGTATATACTAGCTAAACGCTGTTCGTATGGGTCAAGATTCAGAAACGTGTGTGCAAGTACATCATCATTGTAGTCGCTGGGACTGTCAGCCCATTGTACTGCTGACCTAGCTAATTCTTGTTCGTCCATGGAATCGAGCATATGGTACCCCCTTCGATCTCGGAGTAATTTATCAGCGGCTTGGAATAGGTGCTCGGGGGATTTTGTATTTAACATAGGATTTGGAAAATGTCTATTATATTCTGGACGTATTGGACGTATCTGATCATTAAAGCCTCTAGTATTATTATGGGGTCTTCCTCTACCTACGTAAGCTATCGTCTCCAATTGTTCTGAATCTTGCTCCTCCTCTTCTTCTGATTCTACTCTGTCTGTTTCTCGTCTTTCTTTATGTATTCGTTCTACTTCCTTGCGGATTTTTCGACACATGGCGATTATACACGCCTGTCTATCATGTTTCTCTTCTGATATGTTCTGACCCCATTTGACAAGTTTTTGCATGGTATCATGATCTGCCCCGGGCCTGTCTTGATTCCTAATTACACAATTTATGAAAAAACGTAGTAGTTGTCTTTGTACATCCACTTTCTGGTATTCCATAGCTTCGTTAATACTTTCTAGACCTCGCCCTGTTTGGACAAAGCGATATATATTGTCTAGGTGTTCAACCATTCCTGGTATCGTCATTAAATACAATGTAGCTCGTCGTATACGTAGTGATGATATGAGCAATTTGTCCTGTCTACCTGGTACTGGATCGTATCTACAATCCACAAGCTGTTCTTTAAACATGTCGGATGTCGCTAATTGGGGTGTACGTTGGAGTGCTAAATCTCTAAGGGTCTGTTTATTTCTCGGCGGGGTGGCAAACATGTCTGTCGTACCTCCTGTAGCACCATCTGAGGCGCTAGGCACGAAAGGATTCGTTGGACGTAGGATAGAGATTGTGGATGCGGGAAAGACTGTAGAAACGGACGGACCTGTAGGAACTTGTGTACGAGTTTGTAGTTGCGGGGATACAGGCGGATGCTCTTGGTGTTGAACACCATCGGCAAGCGGTGTGGGTGGCATGGCATTAGCATACTCGGGAGCTACGTCATCTAAATAGGAGGAAAGGAAAACGTCCTTTGCTGTTTTGGGATGTGTTTTGGGATGTGCTTTTATCGGGAGTAATGGAGAAGTTAAGTCTTTTGGTATTTCCGGGATAGCCTTAGGTAACCCTTCGGCCAGAAGAGGATACATACCATTCATAAGAGTGTTTCTTTGTCTATCTACTTGTTCTGAGTTTACTCGGGTACCTTCCTCAAGTAATAGATTTTCTCGGGTTTTATTTGAATTCTCTCTACCTTTCTCTTCCTGTCTGAGTGCTTTTTCTGTACGTCTATATGATTCTTTACGCCATAATTCAATGGCATCTTTCTGTGACTGTCTGGCTTTCTTTTTCCATAATTCTTCTTCTACTCTCATGATGCAATCTGCATCCCAGGTCCCCGCTGCGGGCCATCTCTGACTCTCTGGTAATTCTTTGGTGTAGTCCACCCATAAATCAAGAAATAATACGGCATCTAGGCCATGCTTATGATACATAAAGTATCCTGGAGTGTCCCTAGGTGGAATGGGAACAGCTTCTTCGAGTACCCCTTTTCTGGTTTTGATCTGTCTTAGTTTCGAAAAGAGCGGCATTTTTAGACCTTATTACTAGAACATACTTTATACAATAAACACACTAATGAACAGTCATTCACACCACAATGTATAGAACGTATTAAAACATTTAACATTTAACAGTTTTAACGAACAATGATAACTAATAGAAAACTAGTTACTGACATAATACTGACACTAGATAATACTTATTTATATGCAAGACATACTATATATACTGCTAAACAGTACAGATACACTGCTGAAACAGTGCAGACCGGATTTGTGTACCCAAACCCGTCTTGACCGGCACAGACTATGTGCACGTTAAATGCCTCCCCGGTAATGGTACTCACCGGGTAGCTCGGAACGGAAGGCCTCGGAACGGAACTGAAACTGGACCGGACTGGACTCGACTTGATTGGACTCGGAACTTCGGAACCTGGTGGGCCTCTGTATACCTCGGATCTTGCTCTCTCAGCTAGGCTCTGGTCGGGATACTTCGCACTTCTCACCGCCTCGTCTGGGTGTTGATCGCAGCCTCAGTCGCCCCCGCTTGGCCGGAGGGAGATACAGGAAATCCTGCAGGTACGCGTTTTTGTCCGTTCAGCTGTGGCAGGAGACCGGGCCTGCAACGCACCTCCGGCGCGTGAGATGAGAAAGTGTCCCTGTTCGGGCGCCAATTTATGTGGTAAATATTTCATTACCGGTACTATTTTTTATGCGGTAAAGTCTAGTAAGAATAACTCAGTAAATATAAGAGGCAGAATCCGTGGTATTAGAGGTTTAAAAAGGCTTTATTCCTATACAAAGGAATGCAATTCGAATTGCAGGCTTCTATTCCATCACCACGAAAGTTCAGGAAGGAAGGGCATACATTATTGACAGATAATCGGTTTTATAGGAAAATGCATTTACAGTGAAACAGATGCAAGAGGCGTAACAGCTGATAATACAGATAAACTGTGCATACGTAACTAATAGAGGCGGTCATATGGGCGTAATTTAATAAACGTCATTATACATGATGGGTGGATCCATAAAAGAATCCTGCAATGTCAGCAGAAATATTTGGCAGAGATGCGCGCGCAGCCGCATGACGTGTGATTGACGTGCAACTAGAGGGTGAAGGGGACTTGACATTTAGCTCTACATGTGGAGACAGAAGTCTGGGGGTCATGTCAACCTAATCCCGAATCATATCTAATATCTTATGTTTAAAGAACTGTGTTATCCAAAAGGAAAGGTCTCTAGGATAGAATCTATTCTATACTGCCTGTTAGTGCGTGTACAGGCGTCTAAGTGTCTACATGAGATGCGAGGGGGTAGGAATATTCCATGGTAACGGGGCCTATGAATTACTTGCATGAGGACAGCGAGGCCTGGCCCTCTGCACGGTAGCTGGAGGAATGTTTACCTAAACTGCTAGACAGGAATGCATCGGATGAGGAGCGGAGCAGATAATCTTGAAGGTGCAATACAGTTTTTTTGGCAGGCAATATGCTGGATCCGGCACCGTTAGCCGCGCAGGAAGGAGGACAAAGTTTATGGATACAGATGCAGGCTCAGACTGGAGCTTTCAGAGGCAGAAGGCAGGAAAAGGCTTGATGACAGAATTCAGGGCCTACTCGCCTGAATCTGTAAAATGTGGAAAGTGAACCATATAAAGTCGGTGGCCTTTCATACTTAGGAATGGAATATCTGACCCATTCTTGGCGGATCTGAAAGAGGACATGTTGACGGTGGACGCACATATATTTGCGTCTTCAAAACTGGAATTGGAGGGAACATACATGTACGTATAGCATGCACATAGAGCCGTTGGGGTCTACGATAGGGGACATAACTGATCACAAAATTCATATTTCCTCAGGTGTCACCCCACAAGCCCCAGAACCGAAAAATAAAATGGTAATACATTTTATTTATTACCGTTTTATTTTTCAGGAACCCATCCTGAACTAAGTTTCATGATGGGGTGGGGCCAGCACTGCCAAGTGGAAGCAGCAGGGAGATGTGCACTTTAAAATGTGCATGCCCCTTTGGGCCAGCCAGCCAGACATGCGCATTTTAAAGTTCTCTCAGTTAGAGACAGCACAGGCCTCCAGTGCTCTCAGGAGTGCTGGATGAGCTGCTCTATGCAATCCTGGTGGTGCTTTCATGCTGTGAAAGCAGTACCAGGATTGGTTAATGCATTTTCCTGCATCGGGAGATTCCCCAATCTCCGTACATGCCATCCGCCACTGATGGCCAGGCAACACTCGCTGTCCTGAACTCTCCAACCTCATTACTGACCATGAAATGGACATTCCATGCATCTCCAATCCAATGCTCAATACACACGTCCAATCCGCCAGACTGCAAACCAAATGAAAGGTAACTGTGGTTTTCCGAATCCCAATACAACATGTAGTCTTCTTTTATGACATCTTCTGCAATCATTACACACTACTCATGAAGAAAAGGGGCAAGGCTGATGCCTTATAGCTGCCCTATCCAGGGTAACTTGCTGAGGTAAGTTCCTGTCCCTTTACACATACCCAGCTACTGGCATGCATCCAACTCAAAAATGAAACAATGACTTCTGGTGCACAAATTGTGGCACCCTCCAAAACCCTTTCGGCCACTACAGTGAGTTGTGACAGCCTGGTACCATAATTCTACCCTGTCAATTCACACGGGTATAAGCAAGACCACAAATCTTATAAAACCTGAATATCGGTGGGGAACTCTTTGTGAAGGGACATCTTGTATGTTAATAATACTTGTGATGTGTTTGCTTACAACAAGACCAGTACAACAAAACAAGCAAGGTTGTTCTCTCCGAACCATGAAAGTAGCAACCGCTTGTACAGCATGTGTAGTGGTACAGTGGCCACAGCCCTGAGGGGGGTCCATTGAAGCCTGATGTCAATGCCTACATTTTACTGCCTTAATAGCAGTCAAAGGGGCAATTTTCCTTGCTTGCAACCTTGCTACGCTACTGCTCCGAATGCCAACCTGCAGGTACCATGGCGCACCATCTCCAAGGGTTTTGTCATGGACCTACCAATTGATGATGGGAATTATACCATTCTGTTTAGAGTTGATCCTGTGACATAAATCCTATTGCACAGGATTCCATTGACAACAATGTTGCCACAATGGTTCTTTCAGCACATTGACAGGTCCCGTGGCCTACTCAACAGAAGCGTTCTAGATCATGGTCCCCAGTGTATGTCCCACTTTGCGCCAACTTTTTGATCTCAGTTGGATATCGAAAACTGCCTGTCAATCACTTGACATTGTGAGATGGATGGATGGCCATACCAAGAGGATGAAGAAAGACAATGAACAGTCCTCTTCACAGCGCTGCCGCGGGACAGCAAATGTAGACAGAAGGCAGGGGTCCTCTGACTGCCAGAATTCTCGTAACAGTGCTAAGAATGCATACACCCATTTCTCGTCCTTTTACAACCTAACTGGCATCCATCCTGGGGTTAATCCATTAACTGGAGAACCTTGAAATCCAGTGGTTGCCAAACGTCATTTGGAGGTGTACTTTATATCAAAGCTAAGAACACCTACAAACTATGTGCTGCCCAAAAGCCACCTCTCGACTACCAACCTGTTCATTGGGTATTGTTGGCCACAAAACACCTCTGTCTATGAGGGAACCACAGGCTGAGATCCCATTTCAATTATCCGTTCATGATAATTCTGGAGATGAAGAACAATGTCGTACAGTACCCCCTATGGATCACTCAAATTCTACTCTATCTTCCAAGTCTGATAAGTGGAAATGGTAAAGCACGGGTGTTGTCTTATAACACTTCCATTGCCTGATATCATGGATGGAAAACCTGGATATGAGTTAGTGGTCATTGTGAAGGTTTCAGGGCTATGATATATGTTAGGACGGTATGGGATATGAGCCAGAGGACAGAGTCTGTGAGCCTCCTTCACAAGTTCATGCCCCAAAAAGGCATAGGGGCTTATTTACAAGCCCATTGCGCAGCCTGTGCAACACCTTTTTTTGATGCACCGGTGGCGCAATGGCCTTACCCATATCTGCAAGGCCACGTAAAGTCACCCTGCGTGACTTTTCATGGCCTTGTAGATATGGGCCCCTTCCACAAGGTATTCTGCATGAAAGGGGCGTTCCATGGGTGTTGCTGTGGGTATTCCAACACAACATCCATGGAACTTGACACATTCCCAAATTTACAACATTTTGTAGAACTGGGAATGCGCCAGAATCCTACGCCTCCCCAGGGGAGGCATAGGAACGGTGCAACGATGAGAAATACTTTTGTTTCTCCTCGTTTTTTGCTCTTTCTATGCATGTTGCATTCTGCAGCATACATAGAAAGAGGAAAATGCCATTAATTATTGTTTTTGTGCAGGGAAGTATCACTTGCTGCACAAAAACAATCATCCCTGCAGCGCAAGCACCCTTGCAAAATGACGCAAAGGTGCCTGCACTGGTGCATGGCAGCCAATTGAGCACCAGCGCAGGGAATGCACACACATATGTTGTATTGTTGTTAATACGATGTATCCCTGTGCTTTTCAAATGAGGCAACACGGCACAGCTAAATTGCTTGCGTCGCTGTGCTGCATCATTTTCTTGTAGATGAGGCCCTTTGTTTGCTCTTACCTACAACATCCTAACAAGACTGGCCCTGAGACAGCCTTGATAGGGGTGGGTACTATCAGGCATTGGGGACACCCAGCACATGCTCTAGAGACTGAGCTAGGGTGCTCTGCCTTATGGGCTGGTTCATCGCACTGCGTCACAATGTGTGTGGCAGCATCTACTGGCATCACAGAGACCTTTGTCCTCAGCCGTCATCCACACGCGGCCGATCCCACCTCCATGGCCATCGCTTCCCCTCCCTTTAGAAGGAAAATCTCTGGCCCCAATCACGGCCTTGCTAACTGCCCTCCTATCATTCTGGATGTTAGATTTGATGTGTCTTGGAAGGCCGAGGGCTCATGAAAGTTTATCAGGTCTGTGTGATGACTCTTCTTGGTGGCCATTTTGAGGGCGCGGTTATGTAAGAAATGCATCCTATCTTGTTAAGTGGAATAGAGAACGGATGGATGGGCATTGTGGAACTGAGCCTGGTCAAGCTGACCGGACATGCTCTGTTCTGCCTCTTAGAACCCCGTGTTTTGTACCAAGCTCGCTGTAAGGACTCACAATGGTGGGCAACCCATTTCCAGTGTCTGTAACTTGTACCTTGCTCTAGTGTGTAACTCTGATGCTACTTGTCTAGCTAATGAGGGTAGCCATTGTGTCTTCTGACTTGCCGTTTTGTCAACTACCAGTGAATTGTACTGGTATGTGAACAAATCCTCCGGCACATAACACTTATGCTTTCCGTAAGTGTGCACGTTGCTGCACTGCTCTCTTGTGTGACCTGTGATGTGTGGCACACATTTTATGCTTTTGTGACTGTGGACAATATGCCATAGTGCTTTCATGCACATTCTCTGAAACCACATTGCCAGATGCATGTGCAGCCGTGATCGTGCACAACTCACCTCCCCACCCCCTTGTGCTTGATTTGTAAAAGAATAGGGCCAAGGTCTATGATGATTTTGCATTCCAGCAGTGTAACTATCATGGCCCAACCCCAACGCAAAATCATTTATGGCATTTACAAAGTCAAGCAAAATGTGGTTGTGGTTTAGTAAATACAAAGTAGTGCAATGCAGTACATACTGTTTACACAAGATTTGTGCTGGAAGCATACCCTCCCAGTACAAACAGTCTGCCAAGCACCACCCACAACCTTGCACCACTGCACAATGATGTGTCCATGCTGTCTAACATGCATTTGTGCTGGAAGCATATCCTCCCAGTACAAACAGTCTGCCAAGTACCACCCACAACATTTGCACCACTGCACGATAATGTGTCCATGCTGTCTAACACGGATTTGTGCTGGAAGCCTACCCTCCCAGTACCAACGGTATGCCAAGCACCACCCACAATCTTTGAACCTCTGCACAATGATGTGCCCATGCTGTCTAACACGGATTTGTGCTGGAAGCATATCTTCCCAATACAAACAGTCTTCCAAGCACCACCCACAACCTTTGCACCTCTGCACAATGATGTGGACATGCTGTCTAACATGGATTTTTGCTGGAAGCATAACCTCCCAGTACAAACAGTCTGCCAAGCACCACCCACAATCTTTGAACCTCTGCACAATGATGTGTCCATGCTGTCGAACACAGGCTTTGTACTGGAAGCATATCCTTCCAGTACAAATAGTCTGCTAAGCACCACCCACAACCTTTGCACCTCTGCACAATGGTGTGTCCATGCTGTCTAACACGGATTTGTGCTAGAAGCATATCCTCCCAGTACAAACAGTCTGCCAAGCACCACCCACAACCTTTGCACCTCTGCACAATGATGTGTCCATGCTGTCTAACACCGATTTGTGCTGGAAGCATATCCTCCCAGTACAAACAGTCTGCCAAGCACCACCCACAACCTTTGCACCTCTGCACAATGATGTGTCAATGCTGTCTATCAACGATTTGTGCCGGAAGCATATCCCCCCAGTACAAACAGTCTACTACGCACCACCCGCAATCTTTAAACCTCTGCACAATGATGTGTCCATGCTGTCTAACATGGACATGTGCTAGAAGCATATCCTCCCAGTATAAACAGTCTGCCAAGCACTACCCACAATCTTTGAACCTCTGCACAATGATGTGTCCATGCTGTCTAACATGGATTTGTGCTGGAAGCATATCCTCCCAGTACAAACAGTCTGCCAAGCACCACCCACAATTTTGAACCTCTGCACAATGATGTGTCCATGCTGTCTAACATGGATTTGTGCTGGAAGCATATCCTCCCAGTACAAACAGTCTAACACGCACTAGCCAGAATCTTTGAACCTCTGCACAATGATGGATTTGTGCTGGAAGCATATCCTCCCAGTACAAACAGTCTGCCAAGCACCACCCACAATCTTTGAACCTCTGCACAATGATGTGTCCATGCATGCTGGAAGCATATCCTCCCAGTACAAACAGTCTGCCAAGCACCACCCACAATCTTTGCACCTCTGCACAATGATGGGTTCATGCTGTCTAACATGGATTTGTGCTGGAAGCATACCATCCCAGTACAAACAGGCAACCTAGTACTGCAAACAACCTTTGCAGCATGGTGCAGAGATGTGTGTGCTGTCTAACACAGGATATGTCCTGGTGGCATATTCTGATGCCTAGACATATTCTCAAACATTCCACACATTGGGGCAGATTTATGAGCCCCTTGCGCCACTTTTGCGTCACGTTTCCCATGTTAAAAGTGACGCAAAAGTGGCGCAAGGGGCTCATAAATCTGCTATATTGTACGTATGCTGCACAGTGCATTGTGTAGAATGTTTGAAGAACTGAAAACATTTCTCCTTGTTAACGCCTGCTTCAAATAGTCCTTCATTTCTGATCCTATTCTCTGGTCAGTCTCACTATCTTAGTAAATCAGGCTGTGTGTCAAAATCTATGTGCATGCACTGATCTGGTCAAGTTACACCCAAATAACGCTTCCTTGACTAAACGTGGTGCAAAGTGTCACAAAGATACGGAAAGTGCTCTTTGCTCTGAGTAAGGGGCACCTTTACCATGCCAAATACCATTTTACACTTAAAACTAAATATCCTTTTAAGAATTTACACCACTTTGCATGACTTTGCCCCAGGGCAAACTCTTAGTAAATCTGGCCCTGTGTGATCTCCCTTTGCCCCAGCTGCATATTCTACTGGGAGGAGCTTTAAATGGGCAGGTCTAGTTAGTCTGCATGGCGATAGCCCAACACAGTTCTCCTTCGCTATGTCCCAAACAACCAACTTAGCTGCACAGGCTGTACAAATAAATACACCACATGAAAGAAATAAACAAGTCCGGCTTCTGTGTTCTGACTGCCTTGTGGAGATGTCAGCAGAGCAACAGAAAATGAAGGCTAAAGCCAAATGTTGGGGCAAAAACCCCTTGCATGTCTTTCGGAAGCTGTGCCACCATGGACTCATACATTTCTGAACAGTCTTGTACAATTTTATGGCACGACACGGAGGCTAATATTATGCAAATCTCCTTTATTGCCACAGCTCAGCAGCAACAATTGAAGAATACAGAACTTCAATGAACATTCTAAATAACTATATAGTCCCATCGCGACCAGCCATCTTCCTTCTTTGTTGCTGCTGCTCAGAAAGATAAGTACTCCTCAATCGTACTTCTTATTTCTTCCCCTATATGTTACCTCAACTATTCTATTGACTTAATACTTTAGTCTAACCTCCGGATTGTCTCTCTTTTTAATTTTCCTACCCTTTGAGGTTAACTGTTATATAAAGCTTTACAATGCGCTTTTCAAAATGTCAAGATGTGGTTAGTTTTAAAGAATTTATACTTTCTCCGATCTTTCCCTCCTCCGATCCCACTCTGGATCGGATTCACTCGTTTTTACTCGTCTCTCTTATCTAATTTGATAGTTATTTCCCCGCTCGCGCTTACTGTTCCCAACCAGCTCGCGCTAACTGTTTGCATTCAATTTTAGCCTCGCGACTATGGCGCTCGTGATGCTGCTCGTAATGCTCACCCAGTAAAATACCCTTTCAAGCCAAACTTACTTATCGGCCCATATCTCCTCAGAACAGACCCTGTCACGCCTTCGGAGGTTTTTTCTCCGTATCCTCCGATCGGGCTGCCTCAGACGCGAGCGAGACGCGTGGAGGCAGCCGGGTTAGAGAAAAGGGCATTAGCAACCAACCACGCTCGCGTTGTGAGCGTGGCGGCCATTTTAACTGGTTGGGAACACCTTCATATACTCCATGTCTCCACCATCTTACCGCTTTGGGAACAATTCGAGTTTAACCTCGATCCAACTGCCTTTTACCACTCGATCGCCAGAGCATTCGCCGGAGCACACAAAACTCACGACTTACCAATTAAGAACATTATCAATCACATTAGGGATTGGTCTAAAGTAACAAGCCTTAAACATAGTATCATTTGACCAATCTGCTGCCCTAAGAATATCTTGAAGACCACCACCCATAAAAAAGGCCTTTGAGGCCGAAGCACCTCTAAGGGAATGTGCTCCAAAAACAGATACATCCACTCCACTTTCATGCATAACATCTTTCACCCATCTTGCAAGGGTTGGAGAAGAAACAGCTTTATGGGGGGATCTATAAGAAATGAGGAGTTGTTGTTCATTCATTCTCAGATATTCAGTTCTTTTTTCATACTCTTTCAGACACTTAACAACACAGAGTCTTTCGTTTTGAGGAAAAAAGGGATAAAAGATGGAGGAAGACATAGTTTTGGTTCTCTTCTTGAGGAAGAAGCAAGCTCCTTCAGGTTGAAAAGCCCTGCTAGATATTTCTAACGCTTTAACGTCTGATGTTCTTCTAAAAGATACTAGACAAAGTAAAACTGTAAGTTTATGAGAAATACGCTTAAGAGAAAGAACAGAGTTATCTCCCCATGAGGATAGAGTTCTAAGAATAAGAGTGACATCACACATGGCGGTGTACTTAGCGGAAGGCGGTTTGAGAATTCTCATACTTCTCATTATTTTTTTAGTTAATAAGCTTTGCCCAACAGATATTCCGTTAATTAAAGAGTGGCCAGCAGAGATAGCAGATCTATAAACATTAACGGTTCTATAAGATAGGCCAGAGGTAAATAAATCCGAAAGATAATTGACAGCATGAACTAGATCAGTTGAAACGGGATCATAACTTCGTTGAAGGCACCAGCGAACCCATTTGTTCCATGCCAATCGATAAGCTTTCCTTGTACCAGGTGCCCATGATTCTGAAATGAGTGTGAAAGCATTTGACGAAAGACCTGGGATTCGCCACTGTTTCCTGAAATCTTCCAAGCCGTCAGAACCAGAAGACCCTGTTCTACCAGGGGATGAATGTCCCCTTCCGGTCCCATGAGTACCTCTCTGAAAGAAGGAATCAGAATGGGGAAGTCGATAGACATTTCTAGAATTATTGGAAACCACGCTTGGGATTTCCATAGAGGAGTTATCACTACCATGCTCTCTTTGTAACGACGAGCATGAAGTAGAAGACGGGGAAGCAAGGCAAAAGGCGGGAAAGCATAAGGGGCCAGACCTCTCCAATCTTGGAGGAATGCATCTACATTCTGAGCTTGAGGGTCCGGTCTCCAACTGAAGAAGTTCTCCAACTGGGTATTCAGCTGATCTGCAAATAGGTCTGTATGGAAAGGACCCCATCTTTGTTGCTGCTGCTCAGAAAGATAAGTACTCCTCAATCGTACTTCTTATTTCTTCCCCTATATGTTACCTCAACTATTCTATTGACTTAATGCTTTAGTCTAACCTCCGGATTGTCTCTCTTTTTAATTTTCCTACCCTTTGAGGTTAATTGTTATATAAAGCTTTACAATGCGCTTTTCAAAATGTCAAGATGTGGTTAGTTTTAAAGAATTTATACTTTCTCCGATCTTTCCCTCCTCCGATCCCACTCTGGATCGGATTCACTCGTTTTTACTCGTCTTTCTTATCTAATTTGATAGTTATTTCCCCGCTCGTGCTTACTGTTCCCAACCAGCTCGCGCTAACTGTTTGCATTCAATTTTAGCCTCGCGACTATGGCGCTCGTGATGCCGCTCGTAATGCTCACCCAGTAAAATACCCTTTCAAGCCAAACTTACTTATCAGCCCATATCTCCTCAGAACAGACCCTCTCACGCCTTCGGAGGTTTTTTCTCCGTATCCTCCGATCGGGCTGCCTCAGACGCGAGCGAGACGCGTGGAGGGAGCCGGGTTAGAGAAAAGGGATTTAGCAACCAACCACCATCTTACCGCTTTGGGAACAATTCGAGTTTAACCTCGATCCAACTGCCTTTTACCACTCGATCCCCAGAGCATTCGCCGGAGCACACAAAACTCACGACTTACCAATTAATTGTTGCCTTCTTCACACCCTTGGTAGGAATCAAAATAATTTAAAAAAAAAAAAAAAAAAAAAAAGGGAAGAAGACCTATCTGTGATCCAAGTTTAATCTAACTTTACTATAATCATAATGTCTTCCCCTCAACCATCTGTTGATGATAGACTGGAAGACCTCATAAATAAAGCGGTAGAAAAAGTAATTGGGTCGATTGATGATAAAATTAAACAAAAATTAGAGTCCTTCTCTCGCGTTACGCCCCACCCTTCAACTTCAGGTCAAAATGAAGGAGCAAATAAGGCTCCAAAAAGAGGTCGCATGGGGATAAAGACAAAGTAGCTTTTAAAAAAGCCAAAACCAACGCGCCTCTTTCACGCTTACAAGGCGGTGACAAGATTGGTGCCTCGGGCACCCAATATGGGCATGATATAGGCCCTGAGCTTCCAATTATCATAGATAATGAAGACAAATCTGATAATGAAATTGATTTGTCCTGCTCTTCTGGCTTCAACACTGATGCGGAAGAGGAACCAAGGGGGACGGGAAGCTCTGGAGAGGTTTCAAAGACCTCACAACCCAACATGGGACTCTTGGACCCCTTTGGGGACCTAATGTTTGACCCTTTGTTAATAAAACATCCATTATCCCTTGAATGGACCCCGTCCCAACACATTGCGGAATACCTCACCTTCTGGCTCAGGAAGGAGATCCCCCAAGAGGTGAGATCTAGGTTACGCTCCGAATGTCCGAGACCCTCCCTCCCAAATAAGATAGCCGCAACACCGGAACTAGATCCCAAAGTTGTGGCATTTATAGCTAAAACTGCGAGGGACCCGAGGAAAGGGATTGATAAAGGATTAAAATCATGCCAAGATCGCCTTCTTGACATCATTGGCCCCCTTACTAAAATTTTTGAAATGGCCGAATCTGCTTACCTAGAAGATTCCTTAGTCGATCCAAAGGAACTAAGGGAGTGGGTTCAACGGGCTATATGCCTATTAGGAAACGCAAATACTGCTATTTCAACTGAGAGAAGGAAGGGAATTCTATTTAAAATAGATCCAAAACTTATTGAATTGGCCAAGAATGACCCGGGTCCTAGCTCACAAGGCTTCCTCTTTGGTGAAGAGTTCATCAAAGATATGGCCAAATACGTTGGCGCATTTAATTCCATTCAGAAGTCACAGAAGGACATAAAAAGAGTATTCCAAGATCGTGTTTTCACTCGGGCCGGGAGAATACGGGGTCGTTTTCCCGGCCGAGGAAATTCTATTACAAGACCCTTCATGTCCCGTGGAGGGAGATACAGCTCGAATATCGGAAATCAACAATTTTACCCTCAAAGACAGAGGAGTCGAGGACGTCCCTTCAGAGGAGAACGCAGACAACGCTCCTTCTCGTCAGGTAGGAATCTTGAAAGACCTTTCAGATACCCCTCCAAAGGTGGGTGGGAGACTGCGTCAATTCGCAAACAATTGGAACTTGGTAACCCAAGATCCTTGGGTCTTGAACACAGTAAGAGGCTACAAAATAGACTTCACCCATACACCTTCACAATCAAATCACCCTCAGGTAATTACTTTCTCTCACACAGACAAACTTCTGGTTTCCCAGGAAGTAAGAGATCTTTTAAACAAAGGTGCGATTGTAGAATCAAATTTAATAGGGTTTGTCAGCAACATATTTCTAGTGGAAAAGAAAAACAAAGAACAGAGGCCTGTTATAAACTTGAGAGAATTAAATCAATGGGTAGTATACCAACATTTCAAGATGGAAGGGATATACCTCCTAAGAGACATCCTTCGAAAAAAAGACTGGTTAACCAGACTAGACCTAAAGGACGCTTACTTAACAATTCCTATCTGGGGACCTCACCAGAAATTCCTTCAATTCTTCTGGGAAGGGAAATTATTCCAGTTTCGCAGCCTTCCCTTCGGTCTCTCATCCGCCCCTTGGTGTTTTACCAAGGTTCTCCGTCCTGTTACCGCTTGGCTCAGACAGAGGGGAGTCAGACTGATTATATATCTCGACGACATCCTCATTATGGCACAATCGAAACAAACCGTATCGCTTCACACAGATCTTACAATTCGTCTTCTTCAACATCTCGGATTCATCATAAACATGAAGAAATCTTGTGTGACACCAAGTCAACAGACACAATTTCTGGGTTTCTTAGTAGATACAATAAAGGCAGAACTAAAACTTCCTTCGGACAAAGTAAGGAAAGTGAGGAAAGAACTCAGGAATCTACTCAAACTAGATCGGTTCCCCTTAAGGTACTTAGCAAAGATCCTGGGCCTTCTTTCTTCAACAATTCAAGCTATCTTTCCGGGCCCGTTACACTTCAGAGACTCAAAGCAAGATCACTGAGATCGACTCTTTCCTACTCCCAATTGATTCCCCTCGACCACGACTCGAAGAGCGAAGTTCTTTGGTGGTTGAAGAATGTAGAGGCATGGAATGGCAGAGCCATTTTTGGGGAGGAACCAGACCTAATAATAGAATCGGACGCGAGTTTGGAAGGATGGGGAGCCAGATGTGGGAACTCATCTACAGGGGGTCGTTGGACTCTTCAAGAGAAGAAATTGCATATCAACTGCTTAGAATTATTAGCAGGTTCATTCGCGATTCGTTGTTTCACCCAGAATTCTGCGAAGTGCTGTGTAACGTTACGGATGGAGAACGTCTCCGCAGTACGTTATGTCAGCAAACTAGGGGGTCCTCATTCGAAGGGTCTGTCGGACCTAGCAAAAGGTTTCTGGGACTTTTGCTTGAGCAAAGGAATATCAGTCGTAGCGGAACATATTCCTGGTCTGAACAATGGTGTAGCAGACTGGTTCTCAAGGAATTTCAAGGATTCCAGCAACTGGAGACTAGACAGACAGATTTTCTTAACCATCCAAGCCAGATGGGGTCCTTTCCATACAGACCTATTTGCAGATCGGCTGAATACCCAGTTGGAGAACTTCTTCAGTTGGAGACCGGACCCTCAAGCTCAGAATGTAGATGCATTCCTCCAAGATTGGAGAGGTCTGGCCCCTTATGCTTTCCCGCCTTTTGCCTTGCTTCCCCGTCTTCTACTTCATGCTCGTCGTTACAAAGAGAGCATGGTAGTGATAACTCCTCTATGGAAATCCCAAGCGTGGTTTCCAATAATTCTAGAAATGTCTATCGACTTCCCCATTCTGATTCCTTCTTTCAGAGAGGTACTCATGGGACCGGAAGGGGACATTCATCCCCTGGTAGAACAGGGTCTTCTGGTTCTGACGGCTTGGAAGATTTCAGGAAACAGTGGCGAATCCCAGGTCTTTCGTCAAATGCTTTCACACTCATTTCAGAATCATGGGCACCTGGTACAAGGAAAGCTTATCGATTGGCATGGAACAAATGGGTTCGCTGGTGCCTTCAACGAAGTTATGATCCCGTTTCAACTGATCTAGTTCATGCTGTCAATTATCTTTCGGATTTATTTACCTCTGGCCTATCTTATAGAACCGTTAATGTTTATAGATCTGCTATCTCTGCTGGCCACTCTTTAATTAACGGAATATCTGTTGGGCAAAGCTTATTAACTAAAAAAATAATGAGAAGTATGAGAATTCTCAAACCGCCTTCCGCTAAGTACACCGCCATGTGTGATGTCACTCTTATTCTTAGAACTCTATCCTCATGGGGAGATAACTCTGTTCTTTCTCTTAAGCGTATTTCTCATAAACTTACAGTTTTACTTTGTCTAGTATCTTTTAGAAGAACATCAGACGTTAAAGCGTTAGAAATATCTAGCAGGGCTTTTCAACCTGAAGGAGCTTGCTTCTTCCTCAAGAAGAGAACCAAAACTATGTCTTCCTCCATCTTTTATCCCTTTTTTCCTCAAAACGAAAGACTCTGTGTTGTTAAGTGTCTGAAAGAGTATGAAAAAAGAACTGAATATCTGAGAATGAATGAACAACAACTCCTCATTTCTTATAGATCCCCCCATAAAGCTGTTTCTTCTCCAACCCTTGCAAGATGGGTGAAAGATGTTATGCATGAAAGTGGAGTGGATGTATCTGTTTTTGGAGCACATTCCCTTAGAGGTGCTTCGGCCTCAAAGGCCTTTTTTATGGGTGGTGGTCTTCAAGATATTCTTAGGGCAGCAGATTGGTCAAATGATACTATGTTTAAGGCTTGTTACTTTAGACCAATCCCTAATGTGATTGATAATGTTCTTAATTCACTTTAAACTTGCATAATATGGCCTCCGTGTCGTGCCATAAAATTTAGATTTTTCACAGCCTGCTGGGCAGAAAATCTGGATTTTATTAAGGACATGGAGGCTAATATTATCCCACCACTAATGATGTATTTCCCTCCCTTGTGGATACATTTTATTACGTGGTATTATTCTTTTTCTTTCAGAATGAAAAGATGGATGCCTGCAGAACACTCGTTACAAATTTTTTATTCAATCTTTTGGCTGTTCTCTTCTCGTTGATGGATCTTTCATCGCATCTTTAACAAAGAAGGAAGATGGCTGGTCGCGATGGGACTATATAGTTATTTAGAATGTTCATTGAAGTTCTGTATTCTTCAATTGTTGCTGCTGAGCTGTGGCAATAAAGGAGATTTGCATAATATTAGCCTCCGTGTCCTTAATAAAATCCAGATTTTCTGCCCAGCAGGCTGTGAAAAATCTAAATTTTTTCCTCCCTCTTCCAAATGCTCTGTGTGAAATGTACCAGGAATACTCAACATTGACATGGACCCTGCAAAGAATATTCCACATGAATCCTGCCAAGGATACTCTGCAATGACTCTGCCAAGTATACTCTGCATGGTCCCTGTGGTGTTGGGCCTCAGGCCCACATGGTACCAAAAAGGATGGACACAGACAATCCGTACTATGGTGCGATAACTGGCCACGAGCACGTGCACCCGAGCCCTTTCATTAACAAGCTCACGTCACTCGTGACGCCTGTGAGGGATGCGTATGGGGGTGCAAGTGTGCCCACTCTCATAGGGGAGTGGCTACTAAATCTGTGCCTGTCAAGACACTAGAACGTGTCTCGCAGGACACAACATTCCTCCCAAATTTTAATTAAAACAAAGGCTCCCTAGTCCAACCTGTAGGGATAAACAACAATGAAATATACTCCACAGGGTCCATCAGTTTCTCGGGTCAGCCATCCAGAAGACAGCAGACCAGGACTGGTGACTCCGACTGTAGCAGGGCAATCTCGGCGGGCACTCATCATTTAACCTGAGAGATTCAGGACACGAACACATGCTTGGAGATGTCAGCTGCACTCTAGTACCATGCCGGTGGAAACATGTCCTTTGGTCCCAGGTGGCTTCCTTTCGCTGACATTGAGGACGGTATGTGGTGGGTAACAACAGTTCATTAACTAGGTGCGTCAAAATCATGGCTGGAGTCCATGGTGAAAGTTCACAGGAGTGTTGCAGGATCGCTTGAAGACTGTCTTGCTGTGTCTAGTAGCCTGTCGGTGGGGCAATGTCTCTTCCACCTCTCCCGCCTGGGGAGGCCCTTTTGTCGGGTCTGCCACGGGACTGCTTGTAGTCTGCGCCGGGGCTGCGTGTGTGCCGACTGGGGGCAGCTGCAAAACCGCAGAGGAGCCAGTAGCCAGTCTCTTGCACAAACCTCAAGGGTGTATGGGTCTTGGTCAGGAAATGCTCTAGCTGCCGCAGGGTTTGGCTTATCAGCAGGTTTGGCAACAGTGTAGAACTCCAAGCCATTGGTATTTGAGATGGTGTCAGTAGACGCACTTGATGAGGACTGGCATGGTGGCGTTGCCAGCCGTGTGGTGAATCTGGACGATGGGGGGTGATGAATTGTCTTGATGGCTGCAGGCGTTTAGTCTGGAGTCTATCACCTGAGGGAGGGAGTGGCCAGGTACCGCCATGTCTTTTAGGGGAGGCACTTGCGTCCATTCACTTGAACTTATTGGGCTGTTGAGATGTTGATGACAGGGGAGTGATAGACACGCTGAGAAACGTAAGGCTTGAGACTCGGTTCGCTCAGGCTGTGCGGCTTACTCTCGAACTCCCGCTGTGTGGTTGCCAGTTCCTTCTCGGGTTATCACCCTCTTCCCTTGCTGTCGCTGTGTCAGGACTCACTCCTTTTGTAGCTAGGGTTCTCTTCACCGTCCGGCCCTGCCACTCACGACTTCCCCTTCAGACCTCAGTTGGTTGTCCGATTCTTGGTGTCCACCCTCCGGTTACACTTCCACGTTTCTTGCTGAGTGCGGTGTCATGCACATGGCACTGATGATGTAGCTGCCATTGGGCCTGGACGACAGGTGGTGATGATCAGCTAGGAGAGGAGGCTTCTGGAGGGACATCGTGGCTGCCTGTCTTTGCTTTGCTGAAGCTGTTCTTTCACCTCTGGCATTTCCGGACAAGAGCAGGGACGCCATCCGACTTCTACTGCCGACACTCAGAGCTGGACGGTCACGCTGTGAAGCGTGGGGAGCAACGCGGTTTGCGCTTGCTGCGGCTTACGTTCGGTTCTCCTCTCGGGCTGTCGCTAGGGACGTCGGTCCACCTTGGTGGCTGTCTGATGTCTTTGGATGTGCTCTTGGATGGTGGCGCTACGAGACCTCGTGCTTCTCCTCTTGTTTCCTGGGCGCACCTCTGTATGTCCAGCTCTTCTAGGTGAGAGGATTGCCCCTCTTCTTTTGCTTCTTCTCTGGGTGCAGTGACATGCACCGTGTCCCAACAAAGCCAACAGGGCCTCTTAACTTCACTGGTCTCTGGACCATGCGGGCGATACTTCTGTCGCTCTTCTCTGCTGCGTGGCGAGCAGCCACTTGTCTCGGGTGCTCCTTTTCCAGGCAGCTTCTTGAAGCTCCTACTCCGGGTGTTCCCTCTTCTGAGAATGGTTTCCATGGGCAGTAGGGAGCTGTGGTAGCGGCTGGCCACTTGTGGTGTACGACTCTCCTCTTGCCTGTCTTGGGTCACTGACGACTCCGTCTTGAGGCAGTGCAAGGGAGGACACTCTGTGTTGCCTTCGGCCCACTGCGGGGCTTCGCTGGGGCGGTGGAGACGTGGATGCTCTCCCACCTGCGTTTAGTAGTGCTTCTTTGTGGAGATGTCTCTATCTCCTAGGCGTTCGCCCGTGCGTCAGGTTCACTGGCGCTGCCTTCTGCGTGCATCTGATGTAGAGCACTCTGTCTTCTTCTGGGACGCATTCTTCTGGCACGTGGTTATGTTATGTTATGTTATGTTATGTTATGTTATGTTAAAGTGCATTTTTATAGCGCTCGGCTACTCTAAAAGAGTGTCCCGGCGCTTTCCACAGGCAGCTACAGAGTATAACAACAGAGCAAGAAGAACAGAACCCAAAAGAGAAAGAAAGAAACCCACCTAAACAGAATGATTAAAAAGCCAAGTCTTCAAATTCTTCCTGAATTGAAGCAAGTTGGGAGTGCTGCGGAGTGCCAGTGGAAGCGAGTTCCACAGCTGGGAGGCCTTGAGGCTGAAAGAGCGTCCCCCAATGCGGGCCTTCCTCACGCGTGGGACCACAGCAGTGAAAAGGGATTCCGAACGCAGTGAGCGAGCAGGGCGATAGAAAGCCAATCTTTTCTGCAGATATCCTGCGCCTGAGCCAAACAAAGCTTTGTGCATCAGCGTCAGGGATTTAAAAATAATCCGCTTCCGGATCGGCAGCCAATGAAGCGTCTGCAGCAGCCCAGAAGCCCGTGCTCGTCTATGCAGACCAAAGATCACACGGGCTGCAGAGTTCTGTGCCACCTGCAAACGCTGGACCAAGTAGTCCGGAAGGCCTAGGAAAAGAGCATTGGCATAGTCTAACCTAGATCCGATGAGCGCCTGCACCGTAATCCGTCTGTGCTTCGCAGACAATAGCGGAAGAAACTTGCGGAGCATTTTCAGGATGCCGAAACAGGTGCCGGACAGGCCAAGGACATGCGCTCTCAAAGAGAGCTTGTTATCAAGCTTCACACCAAGGTTCTTGGCAACCAAGGAGGATTGTGCCGGAGGACACATGGCGGCCGGCCACCACTGCCGCCACTCGGGATCGATGGCACAGCCGAAGAATAAAACCTCCGACTTACTGGAGTTGGCCTTCAAGCTATTCTGCTGGAACCAGCCGAAGACCCTGTCCAGGCAGTCCCGAATTCTCTCCCCATCAAATGTCTGATCTTTGCCACATGTGAAGAGGAGTTGCGTGTCATCGGCGTAGGACACGATCTGGGCTCCGTAAGCCTCAACCACAGCCGCCAGCGGGGACATAAAGATGTTGAACAATGTCGGGCTCAGCACAGAACCCTGTGGAACCCCAACTCCCAATGGCGGCATCTCGGCGGAGCTCTGGGAAACCCAGACCGTCTGGCGGCGGCCCTCCAGAAAAGATGTAAACCATCTGAACACCGTCCCCCTTAGGCCGATGTCATAAAGCCTGGCGAGAAGCGCCTCATGGGGGACGGTGTCGAAGGCCGCCGACAAGTCCAACATGACTAACATGGCCTTGCCACCCACATCCAAGGTCTCCCTGATGATCTGAGAGACCTCCACCAGCGCCGTTTCCGTGCTAAACTTCGGACGGAAACCGGATTGGGATGGATGGAGCAGATTGTTGGACTCTAGGAAGCTCGACAAGACGCCATGAACATGTTTCTCAGTGATCTTAGCCAAAGCCGGGAGAAGTGAGATTGGCCTGTAATTGGCCAAGACCTCGGCATCAAGACCAGGCTTTTTCAGGAGGGGGATCACCATCGCCCTTTTCCAGGTGCGTGGGACACTCCCCTCCCTCAAGGAGGCATTGAGGATCGGGTTGACCAGGGGATTCACCACTGCCGCCATCCCAGCCAAAAGTTTGGCGGGGCAGGGGTCAAGTGGGGAGCCAGATTTAAGACTGGCCAGCAGAGTCCGGGACATGTCACTGGAGACAGGAGGAAAGTCCTCCAGGGTAGCCGTAGGCATGGACGATGTTCCAAGTCCTGCCCCGGGGTCACAGCAACCCTCCACCAAGCTCTCCGAGAAGGAGGCCTGAATTGCCTTAATCTTGTCGGTGAAAAAAGTGGCAAGATCACACGCCCACGCATCAGGTGATACAGGCGGGGGTGAATAAGAAGTAGGGGACGTGAACTCCTTCACAATCGTGAAGATCTCCTTACAGGAGTTCGCCGACGCCTCAATCCTCCTGGCAAGATATTCCCGCTTGGCACCAAGAATGTCACGGTGATAGGCCTTCACCGCCGACCTATAGGCGCCAGGCCCGCTCAGCGGCCTTACATTGGCTGCGAGCCATACGTAGCGCCTCCGTAAACCATGGTGCTGATTGCCGTATCGCCGTGGACCGGGGGGTTGCCCTTGGGGCAAGATCATCTAACCTCTCAGTCAACCATCGCTGCAGGGCCTCAGTGTCTCTTTCCGGATCCCCCGAGAGAGGACAGGGATGTTCCGTGAGCGCCTGCTCCAGCATAGCAGGCGTCACTCTGTGTAACGCTCTCGAGGCCGATCTGGGCACCGTGGGGGCGCAGGTGTCAGACCGCCCATTCTCCAACACAGAGAACCCAATCAGCCTATGATCCGACCAGAGCACCGGCCGCGTTACAATGTCAACAATTGGGACAGAGGAAAACACTTGATCAAGGGTGTGTCCTTTCTCATGTGTAGGCCCTGATACAAACGGTGCCAGGCCAAGCGGAGATGTAATATCCAACAATTTAGCCCCATCCAGGTCGTCCGTGACATCAAGATGAAAATTGAAATCGCCTGCCAGCAGACAATGCTGTGCAGACAGCGCCAGCTCCGAAATGGCTGTCTGTAGGTCCTCCCAAAAGGAGCCCACCGGGCCAGGAGGCCTATAGACCAACAGGCCCTTAAGCGCATGGCCTGGAGACAGTCTCAGCATAAAACCAAGGGATTCAGAGCCCTCAATGGAGTTCACGGGAAGAACTGAACAGGAAATGTTCTTCCTCACCACCACAGCGACTCCGCCCCCCCTGCCCTTAGCTCTGTCTTGGCGAAAAATGTTATAGGTTGGAGGGATCGCAGTGAAGATGTCCGGATTGGACGCCTCTCCCAACCAAGTTTCGGTCAGGAACAGACAAAGAGGATTCTCCCTGACAATAAGATCGTAAATGTGCAAGGCATGTCTTCCTACCGACCTTGTGTTAAGTAGCAGACAGAGATGTTTCGCATGCACCTCCGTTGTCCTAAGGGCGCTACACTGCGCCCCAGTGGGCGACCAACCGCAGGCCGGGCAGCGTTGTTTACCCTTGTGTCGACCAGGAAATACTGAGCGACACAGGCTAGATGTAGTACGCATGGCGCGGAGCATCGCCGAGGTGTAATGGATCATCCTCGCCCACGCCTGACCAGAGTCCTACGCC
This sequence comes from Triturus cristatus, assembly GCF_964204655.1. Classification (NCBI taxonomy): domain Eukaryota; kingdom Metazoa; phylum Chordata; class Amphibia; order Caudata; family Salamandridae; genus Triturus; species Triturus cristatus. Next base: position 389,467,138 of record NC_140592.1, read on the forward strand.
GCCCCGCCGCCTCCGGGACGCTGACGGGCGCAGACGGGCAGGACTCCGGCACGACTCAGCGTCCCGGAGGCGTCCACCTGCGCGTCCCGCTGCGCGTAGGGAGCGACTTTAAATAGGCTCTCCAGTGAGCCCTTGGCGCGCGAGACCGCTCCAAAATGGCGGCCGCCGCCGGACAAGAAGCCCCAATCAAAGATGGCGCCTGAGATGGAGCCCAGGACCCGGACCCACCAAAGTGGTGGTGCTTTAGAGGCACAAAGGTGCACTTTTTAAATGCGGTAAGGGGAGCGGGGCGCGAGCTGCAGGCAGCAGAGTTTAAAAACAGGGGTAAATATAAAGCAAGCAGTAACCCAAATACAAAAACAAGGAAAGCTTAAAATTACACAGCGCTAGTACAGCGCAGTCGCAGCAGTGTGGTAGGTGGTAGAGGTGGTGTGCCTGGGGTGTTATTTGTGGTGACGCCTGTACACCTGGAGGAGCAAATGATGTGATCTTTGCTCCGGCATTGGTGTTGGGCAGCCACGTGTGGTGCGTGCTCTGCACCAGTCTTTTCTTGTGCTGTCAATGGGGACAGCTCCCTTGAGACATTGCCGTATATTCCGCTTGCTTGCGTCTTGTGGCAGCATGGAATCTACAGTAGCGTTCCTACTGCGGTGAGTGTCGCCACCTGGCTCGAATGGCCGGTCTGTGTCTTGGACTTCTTGGGGCCTTTTGGTGGACATGGAAGTATTCGCGTTGCCGCTGACTATTTCTCCTGTGCCGCTGTGGCTTATTTGGCTGTGCAGGGCATTAGCTGATTCTTGGTGGGTGTCTTTTCTGCTTTCTCTTGCAGGGTGCAGAGGGCCACTCTCTGAGCATTCTTCTCTACAGGCACGTCTTGCAGTGCCTGGGGCAGTCCGTCTCAGCTACTGGGTGTAAGCAGGCAGTCTTTCTTGTGGTGGCGGTGTGCACGCTGGCGTTTGTTGACTGCTGTTGCTGGTCGGTTAGCAGGACACGTTACTGTGCTCTGGTACTGCTGGTCTGCAGGGTGCAGTGCAGCCACCTTTACCACTGGCCTGCTGACGTCGGTCGCGGTGGGCAGTCAGTGTGCTGGACCACTCCTTGGATGTGCCGGTATGGATCCTCCTGCTAGGATCAATTGGCAATCTCTCCTTGCTGATTCTGCCACTTCCGGCAGGGCAGTGGGGCATCAGGGCCTCTCCTCCGGCCTTCTTTGCTGCGTGGCTGCCGGTCGTGGGGGCACAGCTGGCTATCAGCTCTGGCCAGGCAGTACGTCTGTTCTTCAGCGTGCTACTTCTGGGGAGCCACCAGGTGGCGCTGCGGTCATCACGGTGACTTGCCCTGATTGCTGCAGGTTTTGGGTGCTGGAGGAGCTGGTGCAGGGTTCGGTACTGTGCTGACACGTGGCGCTGCTTGTGTGTGGGCAGATGCAGATTTGGCATGCAATGTTGGCCACTAGGTGGCGCTGATGCTAATGCTGGCGTATAGGCTGCTGTTGGGAACTGAGTCTCTTCCTGGGGTTACTGGGTGCAGTCATTATGCTGCTGGTTTACATGCTGATAGGCAGCTTACGTGGTGTGGCACCTCGGCCACAAGGTGGCGCTGCTGTCATTCTCTGGGCCGCAGTAACTTCCCTTCTGCTTTCTGAAGCCGATGCAGTGACTCTCGTGCTGGCCAGGGGGCGCCTTCAGCTCTGGCGCGGTGCTCGCACGCAGCCGCTAGGTGGCGCTGCGTACCTTCCCCCGCTCGGGCCAGGCCAGCCGCTGGCACTTAGCAGGTCACGGTAGCATCTCTCTCTCCGCTGTGAGCGGGTGCCTCCGCTCACTATGCCTCCACATAGTTCCGGTGAGACGACAGGCAGCAGTCCAGCACCGTCGGAGCCCCGATCTGTGGAGGCTACCGACGCGCTGGAAGTTGGAGTCTTGGCAAGTGGGTGCGAGCGGAGCCGTGGGGCATGGCAGGCGCTGTGTCGTGGCAGGGTCGAGGGCTCTCTAGCCGCTGCGGGCTGTTTGCTGTGCTAGCATAGGGGCTTGTCTGCTGGAACAGCCTTGGGCTCTGGCCTGCTGCTCGGGGACCTTCAGGTCGCAGGTTTTCTTACCGCTGCGGGCTGCTTGATATGCTGCGGGCTGCTTGCTGTACCAGCATGGGGGTTTGCCTGCAGGAACGTCCTTGGGCTGTGGCTTGCTGCCTGGTTACCTCCAGTTTGGGCAGCGTCGCTGGCTTCACGGCCTTCAGGTCCTTGTCGGGTGCTTTCCCATAGCAAGTCTGTGTCTGGACACACGCCGGGTAAATACTGGCTGCACTGGCAAGAAAACAGGGCGATGTTGCGGGGTTCTCGCTTACACTGGGACCACCTGTTCACCCTCCTCCGCTTCTGATATCGGGGGGAGGGGTTTAGGCACAGCTAGATTTGGTCACCGCTCTGCGACTGCGGAGAGTGGCGTCTCGCCCGATCACCACTGCAGTCATCGGTGGCCGTGGACAGCGCTGTGGGGGTGCCACCTGTCAGGCCCTTTTCCTCCCCCACTAGGGACGATGAAGCAGAGCAGCAGGCACGCGGGTTTAGCTACCCGCCTCATCGCCAATGTGATGTTGGGCCTCAGGCCCACATGGTACCAAAAAGGATGGACGCAGACAATCCGTACTATGGTGCGATAACTGGCCACGAGCACGTGCACCCGGGCCCTTTTATTAACAGGCTCAGGTCACTCATGATGCCTGTGAGGAATGCGTGGGGGGGTGCAAGTATGCCCACTCCCATAGAGGAGTGGCTTCTAACTCTGTGCCTGTCGAGACACTAGAACGTGTCTCGCAGGATACAACAGTCTCTTCCATGAAATGTTGACATGGACCTTGCCAGGAAAACTTGGCCTTAGGCCTGGGTAGCCTGCGTGTAGCAACCAAGAAATGCTAAGCCTGTACCCTGCTAGGAACACTCTGCATGGATCCTGCAAAGAATTAGCTGCATGCAACAATCAAGAATAATTCGCATGGGCCTTGTCCAGATGAGTCTACATGCGCCTGCATGTTCTGCATGCGCCTGCATGTTTTGCATGCATCCAACTGTTCTGCATGCATCTGCATATTCAGCATGCACCTGCATGTTCCGTCAAGAATGATGCACTCCTATTTTATACTGTTATCCTGTCCCCATCTGTTTCTATTTACTCATTTTTAAAGTGGAGGCAATGATCGAAGAGCATCGAGGCACTAAGACTATCAACATTGTTCAATGGCCATCTCTCTATTGCACTCCTGCACCCTCACTTCCAGAGCCCCGCATAAACAATGTCACTTTTAAATTATCTTCGTTTACCAGCATATCTATTACAGCATAATGATGACAAAGCAAACAGTTTGGGCATTGTTTATAGTTTATTTACACAAACTCACACATTATACAGCGACGGTTCAAGAAGAGAAAGCTACCTGCAAGCTTCCATGCGCAATCAGACCAACATACATGCTGGCACCTTTCCACTAAGGCAACAAGAAAATGGGAATATTTGTACACACATAACACATAGGGAAACAAAGTCACTCCCCTCATGAGGATTCTCGAAAAGACCGACGATACCAGAACAGTTTTGATTATGTCCTCAAGACAATGCGTACCGTATTCCCATAATGCGGATAACATCCTCATTCCATTCTTATTAAAGATATAAATAGTTTCTCCGTAATTAAAAACCGTTCTATTACAGGCACACTCAAGCCATTTCAGCCTCATGACAGGAACTTAATACAGTTCCTCTTCAACTACTACGAAAACGTCATATTGCAGAAACTCACATTGCTGGAAATGACCCTTTTTGCAGGGTTACCCCAAATGTTTTGCCTTCCTCCTCCTCTTTTTATGACCTCATTTTTGTTGGGTTTAGGAATCTGAGCACTTTACCACTGCTGACCAGTGCTAAAGTACATTTGCTCTTATCTAAAATGTAAGGACAATTGGTTAATCCACGATTGGTATATTTGGTTCACTTATAGGTCCCTAGTAAAGTGGTATACCATATACCCAGGGCCTGTAAACCAAATGCTACATGTGGGCCTGCAGCGCTGATTCATCACCCACAGAAGTAGCCTTTTAACCTGACTCAAGCCTCCCAGTGCAGGGCCTGTGGGTGCAGTTTACTGCCACCTCGACTTGGCATTTCCAACTACTTGCCAAGCCTTAAACTCTCCTTTTATTACGTATCAGTCACTCCTAAGGCAGGCCCTAGGCATCCCTAAGGTCAAGGTGTTGTGTAAGTAAAAGGAAGGACAGGTACCTTTTCGTTTTACATGTCCTGTTAGTGAGAACCAACGACATTTGTTTTCACTACTGTGAGGCCTACTCCTCTCGTAGGTTAAAATTGGGAATTCCTTAAATGCCCTTTTTAAGTGTAATTCCTGATTGCAGAGGACTAGCTTCTTTATGTTTAATATCATTGGATAGGTAATGACTAACCCTTTTTAGTGATAAAGTTAGATCTAGTATTGCTAAGCTAGAAATGCCACTTTTAGAAAATTGACATTTCTCTGCTCCTAGCTCTCTTGTGTGATTTATAGCCGGTCTCCAATACGTGTCTAGGTTGAGGTGGTAGCTACACTTTGTGCATTCCCTATAGAGCCACAAGTACCGGACACTCAACTGCATCTTCATCTGCATATGTATGGTTCTTCCTGGGTAAGAGGGAGGGGAGGAGCTGACACATACATCTGTATAGGTAGTGGCCTGGCCTCAAACAAAGCACTGATTTACCCCTCATAGATAGGCTGGCAGACTGAGCTGGGGTGAAAGGAGACTTGTGCACTACCAGGGCTTTGCTTGTAGTCACCTGCACTTCAAGGACACATCTGGGTATAAGTATTGGGTCTATTAAAACCCTCTCACTAGTTCACTTTGGGGTCCTAATGAGACTGCCAAGAAAAGGAGCTGTGCTACAGGAGGGACTGCCACTTTGCTAACTGCTTTGATGTGTTGGTCTACTGCCTGCTGATTGCTGGGCTACAGTACGAACTGCCACTTTGCTACCTGTTTTGCTGTCTTGGCCTGCTGCCTCTGACCCGGGCAGTGAGAAATACTGGATCTGTTCTCTTCAACCTTTTGCAACCTGAGTACCTCCAAGGGCTTGTTGGCTTGCCCCCTATTCAGAAAATCTCAGGGCCATCAAAGATTTTATTCGCACAAACGATAATTGCTAGACACTGCTAATCTGGAGTCTGACTGCCTGACTTGCCCTCAACCAATCCTGGGCCTTTGCAGAGTGTCAGCAGCCACTTTTGGGCATCTATACGCATCAGCATGGTGCACTGATCAAGAACCGCTGTGTCTGCCTGGTCGAGCGCAGATCATCGTGTTTGTTGACTTTGCCGTAGTTGCAGTGGTGCAGATCAGAGCTTCCAAATCCCCTCTACTTCCACGGACGTAATGATTTCACAGTCACACACACATACACACATCACACGCTGGTGGGGCCCATTACACCAACATTCACCCTAAATCACTCTATCCGTGCCCTGTAAAGGAGAAACACCTTTCACATATGCTCTATCTAATCTGCCTGTACTTTGAGGTCAATGCGACCAGCTAGTTGCTATGGATCTAGTAAAATGCATTTCAAAGGATACACAATAAAATCAATAAAACATGACCAGAAATAATCACCCGAGACAGGAATTCAAACAATTTGTTCTTTTATCTAAAATTTCAGGAAAAGCCAATTAAATGCAAATTCATTTTCTCATATTTACCTATTCTGTCTAAATGTCAGATCCTAAGTCAGAACCGGTCCTCTGGAGAAAAATTAGAGTTTTCTGCCGTCATGTAGAGTCTTCGTCCTCTCCGTCAGCATAGGGACCTCGCATCATCAGCTCGGGAAGAAGTGGCGCTAGACCTCTCTAGTCTACTATTATTTATACTGAAATTTACATTCTAAAAAGTAACATTTCTTTATTCAGAACGGATGAATGGCGGAAATAATGTCATCTTGGTACTTTTTCGATATTATACGGGAGGTTCTCACACATAGATTGTCCCAAATAATGAATAGCAGAATTGAACGTCCATGACTAATTCGCTACATCTATGGATGTCTCTACGAGTTGAATTTGTTTCAAAAATGGGTTCACACTAAGTTCGTATCAACTTTTCCGTCTTTCAGGGGCTTTTGGCAGATATCCCAGACTTGTCATCATGCTTATGGCTTTTCAGTTCATCGGAGGTGCAAGGTCACAGGCAGAGCGAAGCCTTCCTGTAAATTTCCAGCAACTCCAATGCAGGCTGCGGGTGGTGGCCATTTTGTGGCAGGCCACAATGGACAACTTAAGCAAAAATAAACATAAAACAGAATTACTGCACGGAAATGATTATACAGTATTATTCCCCTGCTAATACCCTTATGTGTGTGTATTTATCTAGCCATTTGCGACATCAAAAGCCATTAATGCATATTAATTATAAGCGCAAACACAATAACATCACATAAGCAATATCGATTTCTGTCAATATGCTCACCAACTTAGTTCACCTATTATTGTAGCCATGCAATAGCATTCCCACATGTAATTCTCTTGTTAATAAGGTTGATTAGACAACATTTGACAAACTCTTAATACTTAATAATTAATCAGTAGTATTTTTAGTCATAACATGCGAAAATGAAACAGACATTCGGTTTTAAAGTAAAACCCTGCTCCATCAATCCCCCCTTTGGTGATATATAATCACCACAAAAATCAAAACCCCCAAAATCAATTTAGTTTCCCCTTTTGGAAGAATTTGAAATATCTTCTTGTTCTTGTTTTTAGACCCTAGTTTCCATCTCATCTTCCTTTTTAGTTTCTATATACATGCTTTCTCTTAGCTCTTCCAGTTCTATTTCTTGTGGATCTCTTTCTGATTTCTTTTGTCTCTTTTTAACATTTTCTTTTGTTATTTTCTTTTTATTTCTTCTATATCTACAACACATACATCCTAATCTAAGGATCAATAGTGCAACAATTACACATGTTAATGGAAATAATATCTTACCAAATATGGTACTACCTATCTTAGCTACGAAATTCTTAATAGCAATCATCTTGTTAGCCATTTTAGTCCAGATACTTTCAGCTTCCAGTGGTACTAATTCTTCATGCAAGTCAGTAATATTTTTGATGTAAACTCTTAGATCTTTACTTTCGTCAGGAATGTAAGTGCAACAATGTTGAACTTTCAGCATTCCACAGACTCCACCCTCTTTTGCCAAAAGAATGTCAAGGGCAAGTCGATTTTGCATCGCCATAGCACGCAAAGCAACCATTTCAGTATTAACCAAAAGAAAGCCTCCAGCGGTGCTTGTTGACAAGCGATCTACCACTGTTGACAGCTTCCGAATGCCATATGCATTTAAAGAAATTCCCACTGCTGGAATTAAAGCTCCAAAAATATCTCCTACAATTTCTGTCCATGTTTCTCTTTTATAGCGTGTTAATGTGTTAGAATGTTCAGCATCATCTACTCTATCCATGTGAAAAATCTTTGGAAAGACCAGGCCAACATAACATGTACCAAACCAATGGTCAGGCAAACGGTAATAAGCCTTGTTCCCACAAATATAATACACTCCCGGAAAAACTGGATCTTCTCCTCCTCTGAATCCCCATCCGGTTGCAATAAAGTATGTATCATGGCACTCACTAGTCCCTATGAAATAATAATCATATTGGGATCTCTTCCTGGTAATGCACAGTTTTCCTTTCTGTGGGGCATCTATAGCCATAGTTGGACTGGCTCCATTTTTCAACTCCTTTTCTTTCTCAATATCCCACATTGTGTCACTCATTTTATGCCCTTCTGCTTTCTTGTGCATGTTCAACCTTCTTCTCTCAACCATGTCTAGAAAATTCTTCTCTTCTCCTTTCAATCTGCAAGTTAAACTGTTTCTAAAAACATAGTCTAAGGTTAATTCTTTGGTTTCTAGAAAAATCTCACCTAAAGTGTTAGCATCCTTTGCAGGATTCAGTGCTTTATTCATAGGCAACTGCCCAAGAATATTATCTACATTAGACATATTATAATCTAATTTCCCTAATTGATAAAAAATACTAATCAACACACTACAGGAAATTCCATACGTAGCCGGAAGATGATGATAAGTCACTCCTTCTGAAACAGAGGCAGGTAATTGCATGCAGATGTAGCAATCCCTTACTTCCATTGTCTTTACGTACTCATACAACAATTTAGAAAAAACATTGCTAGAAAAATCGTTAATTGACCTATCTTTATGTATATGTACATTACTAGTTCTAGTTGGAACTACTTTTAACGGACTCTTCCCTGTATTAGTCTTGTTCTCAGTATGACCTTCTAAAGTGTCTATAGTGACTCTAAATGAAATCAGTAGAGCAAGCACGCTCCAAAGCAACATTAATAAACCTGTACAGCAGCAGCACATTTTGCACCATCTTTTCAGAAAGGTACATCTACTTTTATTCTCAGTGTTAGCCATTTTGTTAATTTGACCGTGTCTTTTGACTTAGCCTCTTCTACTCCTTTACTGAACTTTTAAGGGCAGCAAGTACCCACCAGATTATTAAACTCTACGGGCCCGATTCACAGAACAAACTTAAGACTAAATCCTAAACTTAGTACCAATCTGGTATTCACAGAATGCACCTAGTACTTCTGGTATTCACAGAATGAACTTACTACTTTTGCTATTCACAAAATGAACTTAGGACTTTTGCTATTCACAGAATCCATTTACGACCACTAAACTTACGTCCACACTCGGGCCGGAATTTCCGCACCCGGAGCGGAATTTCCAGGCCTGCAGCGGAAAGTCCGCATACGGGCCGGAAAGTCCGCTCCGGACGCGGAATATCCGCTCCCGGGCCGGAAACTCCGGCCTCGGGCCGGAAATCCCGCTTCCGGGCCGGAACATCAGAATTGGGACCAGACTACATTAACTGTTGCCATTGATCATTTGAGCCAAGGGGAAACACCTGTTCAAGTCCCTACCATCCCCCACCATGCATCAGCTGACGCACTCCAGCCAATCCCAGCCAACAGCTCCAGTGAGCCATCATGTTGCTAGTGCCTACCATCCCCCACCATGATCCAGCTGAAGCCAATTAACACTGATTGACCAGCAGCAAAAAACATTTAAAAGCAGCACACAGTGAAGGAACAGGTTTGGCCACACACAGTTTGTATTTGCAAGCAGAGACCGGCTAGGAAAAATGGACCTCCTGAAGAGAAAGAGGAACTATACAGCAGAGGAGACCACCATGCTTGTGGAGTTCATTGTCAGGCACCACAAACGCCTCTATGGACTCCCACCCTACTGCACCAGTGGGACCCAGAAGGCAGCCCTGTGGCAGCAATTAGCCACTGCTGTCACAGCATTGGGGGAGGAGAGGCGCACTGTCCAGGACCTTAAAAAAAAAAGGCAGGATGAGCGGCTGAGGGTAAAGGAGAAATACTCCAGGATGGAATTACAACGGATCCTCCCAGCCGCACACTCTGGACCACGCATCCGCCTCACCACACAGGAGGAGGACATCCTGACAACCATACACCCCCACTTGGTCCATGGGCTGCCTGTCAGTGACGTCCGCTACGTGGTACCAGGTAAGTGGGATGAAAAGATAAAGTGCATGAATAGAATGTCTGTGTTGCACTGTCAGTGTGAATAAGGAAGTAGTCCAAAGTGTATAAATTAATCCGTCAGTCAGAGACTCCTGTGTCACCCTCTGTATGTAGCACTACAAGTCCCACAATCCTTAGCGATGGAAATGGCAAATTCCTCCCCCACTTCTGAAAACATGGCCACTGTCCAGTTGCATTAATACACCAGCCCTCTAAGTAGCAATTGACAAATACCAGCAGAGATGCGCCAGTAACAATGCCACACCCAATCCAACTCTTGTGCAACCGAGGAAGCGTCACATTTACAATGCGGTGCACTGTGGCGCTGGGATAGACAGATGGGTGTCGCAACTGATGGCATTAGGGGGATGCTCTGCTGGAGTAGTGTTGCAAGTGTGACGCTACTCCAACTATGTCCATGGACCGCCTACACCTAACGTTCAGGGCAACTCATTACAGGTGCCTCAAGCTGGTTTAAGTTTGCATGGCAACACCCTATGAAAAGTGACTACGTGAAATGCCGTCAATTACAATGCATCACTTGTACGAGGCATAACCAAATAAACACACACCCTGCCTACATCACAGCTGATGCATGTTTAATGTTGCGCAGGACCGCACACCGTGAGGCATCCCCATAGATGCATAACATTGTGAATAAGTCTAAATGTGTCACCTGTATTACCCCACCGCTGTGTCACAGAAGTGACGTAACTGCGGTGTAAATGTATTACAAGGGGCGTGGAAACATGACACTAAATCTCTAAGAAGTAAATCACCCCGTGCACGCTCAAAGCACAAAGCAGAAGGTGAGAGAACCATCTGGTCCAAAAGTCAGACACCTACTCTGTTGTACATTTCCCACCCTGCCACGCCACTACGACCCCAATGCACCACTGCTCCTACCTGCCCAGTCAGCAGCAGTACTGCATAACACTGTTAGCATGCAGAAGAAATGGGGAAATCACAGAAATGTTCCACAAGCACATATTCCAGATGTTTAGTTTTCTCTCTTCTCACCCATTGACACATTCAGCCAGAGCACAGACAACTGCAGCAGCAGAGGTCCCTGCATCGACTGGGAGGCATCGCCACCGTACACCCTCACCGACTGGTAAGTCAAAGTGGCCAGGAGATGGTCAAAATGCATACATTGCCAGGAGTGACTGAGGGACATGTAGTGCCCACATATGAAAGTCAACCAGAGATGGACAAATAGCTGCATTACTATTGGAGTAGTCAATGGACATCCACCTTTAGCTAATTATAATTGTGAACAGCTGAAGACAATATATTACATGTCTTGGCTCATCAAACCTTCGTAATTGCGTAACATGACATGTTTTACAGCAACAGGCCCAGACCTGGCTATCCAATCCTGTTATCGAGTGCCACAACTACTCAATAGGGTGCCCCCACTATGTTGTAATGGTGTCTGTAGACGTAATCAATCAAAGTAATTGACTGAAATATGGCAATGATGAACAAGTGAGATCCCAGGCTCATTAGTATTGACAATGCATACACTGTCCAACTTTGAATGTTTCCAATATAGATCGAATTCCCAGTCCACACAGCTGGTCATGTACCGCTTACATTGTCTGGCTTTTGAGTTGCCCATCAACAAAACACGATAGTGGACCTCACATCAGGATCCGTAGACATGTCATTGTGATATAGGTTGCATCCAGGTAGTGGGCCTATTCGAAGTTATGTGGGAGCAATCATGATATTACGTATAACACACTAATGCAACGCTGGTGCCCACAACTGCTTGTGCTCATCCTTTGTGCCAGAAATCTAGTGCATCACATGTGGCTGCCGGAATGTTAAGTAGCAAAACACACTTATCATTGTAGGTACAACGAGGTCCTCCCAGAATCAAAGACACACACTGACTTCTGCCACAAGGTTGGCTGTGACATCTGTTCAGGGCCCACACACTGTTCCCGTGCTGGGCCAAGGGAGGGGAACCCAAGAACATATCAGGCTGACTGCTCATGAAATGTGCCATTCACGTCCGCCGTATGTTGCATGTGTATTACAACACTGTTGTTCTGCATCACAATATGCTCACATATGGCATTTGAACCCATGCAAGATCAGACCCTGGTGGCTAATGAAAGGATGACACAAAATGTATGCCAAGTGAGTGCAGAATGGACATTCAATAGTACCATGAGTCATATGAAGTGACCAAAACACAACCGGCTTGCAATTCAATGATAGGAAACACCATGATGAAAATAGCACGGCTGAGGCCAACACTGATGCCAGTAGTGTACCTTTGAGATTAATGTAGGGGCTGCTAAGGTGAATCTTCATGCAGTTACACCTGCTAAATGACTAGGCAGAAGTGCAACACGCTAATCCAGTGCAGGCAGAAGGCATCAAAGCCTCTCAGCCTATCCGCAATGTGTGAGTATAAACCAAATGTTACATTCTGCTTGCCTCCTCTCCTACTGTATTCACATGTATAGGTGAGTGTTTGACAAAAGAGGTTTGGATGTCTGCTGTACAAGACACCAATCGTCGTCAGCTAAGTAGTACCCTGATCTGGGAAATAGAGTACGCAAAGAGAGGACACTCAAAGGATGGACATGAGACATCTGTGTTCTCTCATACAAATATGTGTGACTTCATGCATGGGGAAGCACAAATGAGCAACATCATGTCCCTGACTATTGTAAATCTCACACATGAAACCCTTTCTGACTTGACAACAAACAACATGAGACTCTGGAAATATGTAAGTCAGAATGGCAAATGTGATAGCAGTGTAATGGGGAGGAATCCGGGTCATTTATCCCTTCCTATCAGTAATCTTCTCATACATGTGTGTCTGTTGATGTGTCATCTGATTGATGTCACTGCTGTGTGGAGGGAACGGCTGGCAACTGCTGCATGTGAGCAGGTGCCCAAATGTAATGTTCAGGAGCTAAACATGCTGCCCATAGTTCTGGATTACCCACAAATGGTCATTGAGAATGACATGTTGGCTCAGAGCTACCATCTGTTGTTGCAAAATATAGACCTGTATGTCTTATCACAGCTGCTGACCGGATTACACCCCAGCAGCATGCACCATCCCGGGGACTGAATGACATCCAACCCTCGCGCTGCCGTCCTTCAGGTAATTCTGGCATGAGGTGTGTCACTGGCTTCAACTCCAAAGCCATGACAGAGATCCTGATTCCCCTCTGCATGTAATCAGCAGTTGTTGTGTACAAAGTGAAATACTAATCAGGAGTGTCATGTGCCTGTCTGACAATTGGTGATGCAGATAATTGAGAATGTTGTCACTTCCCTCTACAGCTGCTGGTTCAGGGACAGCTAGGCTCGTGAGGAGACAGGTCCAGCAGGTGACACTAGGGAGGAACACCAAGGGACAGAGAGTTGTAGCTGGAGCTGGTGAGTTTGCCTGTATCTGTGTAACACCTCAGTGCTATGGTGTGAGCTGTCATTTGTGGTGGTACCCTACACAGGTCACATGATCCTCATCTGTTGATGCAAAGTACAGTTGATACAAACCCTTGTGTTGCACCACATGTCATACCAGGTCAATCCCTAATACAGTTGCAACCTCTGTTCCAGGGGATGCTGATGACGAGGATGACAGGCCTATGACCAGTGCGGGCCGACGTGGAATCAGAGGGGAGAATCCCCTGATCCTCCAAGCTGTGATGTCGGCTGCAAGCACTGCTCAGGAGGAGGAGGAAGAATTTCCTGAGGACCTCTACTTGGTGGATGATGAGGACTACATGTCTGACGATGAAGATGCCAATGCGCGATATCGTGCCAGATTGGCTAAATCGGTCAGGGCATCAACTCCTCTGCCAAGCAACGTCCCTCCGCCTCCTCCCAGGCATACCATGGCCTGTCCCCAGACTCGAGCAAACCAGCCACAGCACACACGCATCACAACACTGACATCACTCCCTCACAGTCCTCACGTCCAGGAGCAATATGGTGGTTCCCCTACCCACTCTTCCCTAGACAGTGTATCCCTGGCATCCTCTCCGCCATCTGGGGGTAGTACCAGCCCTGTTGTGCTGCTGGAATCCCCTGGGCACCATTCACCTGCCCACAGGCTCCCACCTCCCACCCCACCCCCTGCCGTAGGACCTGCACATCCCATCCATGGCAGACAGCTGCAGAGAGGGCCTGCACCTGGCTGTGATGACCAGTGGAAGCAGGACTTCTTCCAACAGCAGAGCGATGTGAGGCAGGACATTAGTGCCATAGGGGCTACCCTGTCCGCCATGTCGGACTCCCTGCAGGACATGGTCCACTTCCCTCAGGCGGTGGAGAGGCTGAGCCAAGTGTTGGATAGGATGGATAGGACTTGGCAGGACATGTCCAGAAATATGCGAGACATGCTATCCATCCAGAGGGAAGAGAGTGCAAGACACCATGCCTTGGCCATGAAGTTGATGGAGGGCATTTTGAGAGTGAGCCAACCTTTCCCTTCACGGTCAACGCAGGGAGGGGAGCCATCATATCTGCCCACAGGACAGCACATCCCCACACCTGTACCAACTGCACACCAACACAGCAAAGGGAGACATCCACACCAGCGGCCTGAACTGGCACTCCCAACACCACCCCCTGTACAGGCACTCCCACCACCTGCACAACCACCACCACCACCTGTACAGTCACTCCCGCCACCTGCACAACCACCACCACCTGTACAGTCACTCCCGCCACCTGCACAACCACCACCACCTGTACAGTCACTCCCGCCACCTGCACAACCACCACCACCTGTACAGTCACTCCCGCCACCTGCACAACCACCACCACCACCTGTACAGGCACTCCCGCCACCTGCACAACCACCACCACCTGTACAGTCACTCCCGCCACCTGCACAACCACCACCACCTGTACAGTCACTCCCGCCACCTGCACAACCACCACCACCACCTGTACAGGCACTCCCACCACGTGCACAACCTGCCCTTGTCCAGGCACAACCATCAAGTGTGCATACACCATCTGCCCCAGCACATGTGGATGACCCTGGACAGTCCCTTGGACAGTACCCACCTCCACGTAGGCGGCGAGCCAGACCTGAGCACTCGGAGCGGTCATCCCCCCCCAAATTGCGGCGTCGCACTCACCAGTGACAGGAACCCAGGACAATGTGATCACGTGATTGTGTGTGCACCAAATAAACACCTACCAAAAATAAAAATCTGTTGTGTATCATGTCCTGTGTAACGTTGCAGGTGGCCTCGAGATGTGAGAAGGTATGTGTGTGTGTGACACAGTTACAAGTGTAACCCATCATTGCAACCAGCCATTATGTGCATAGCAGATGACTCACCAAATATGTGTCCATATTCAGAACCAGACATTCAGAATGAAGTCAAACAAGTGGAAGTTATTAGTATTCCGATTTGTATTTTAAGAAGGTACAAAAGAACAACCGTACGTTTGGAAGGGAGAAAGGAAAACAAATGATGATCTTAATGCAGAGGGAGATGGGAACCTGGATTGGGGTGGGGCAAAAAAAATATAACACGTCAGGGAGCGTCAGGGAAAACAGTCTATTTACAAGGGGAAAATGAAATAATTGTTCACGTCAAAAGTCAAGTGTCCTTCTGGTGATCCTCTAGGACCACAATGTCCAGATCCTCAGAGTCCGATGCAGGCACACGTCTGGCGGGTGCAGGAACAGGCACCACTTGGGTTCGTGCCACACGAGGAGTACGGGGGAAAACAGTGTGGGCCAACGGACAGGGGGAGACATTGACAGTGGTATGGGAAGGGATTGGGGAGACAACAGACGAGATGGCTGCGGTCAGTGAATTGATGCTGGTGGTGAGGGTGGCCATTGTTCGGAGCATGTCCTCTCGCATCATGCGTACCTCCATACACACTTGTAGCTGGATGCGAGCGGACATGTCTGGCTGACCCTCACACATCCACATCAAGTCCACTGGCACAGCCACAGGAGGAACAACACCGGGAGGGGCCTGGGGGGAAAAGGAGGGATGTGGTGCCTGAGGTCCGGAGCCAATGATGTTGGGGAGCTGGCGGCTACGATGAGGGGGACTGGTTGCAGGGTATGCAGCTGGAGCCCCCGATGGAATGGGGAACTCTAGAGGTAGGGAGGGGCTGATGGCAGGCCTAGATTGTTTGTTGGCCTGCCCAGAGGACACCTTTTCAGGGACCACAGGTGAAAAGTCCTGAGGAGAGTAGCTCTCCAACACCTCATGGTCCGAGGTGTCGTGTTCACCCCCCCCCGATTCAATGTCTGCAGCCTCCACCCGGGTTGTGGCACCAGCATCAGGGTGTCCCTTGTCAGTCCGGGTGGGCGCAATCCCCTTGCCTCTTGATGTTGAGGGTCCCTCCTCATCCTCCTCTTCCTCGCTGGTGGAAAGAGGGTGTAGCCGCCGCCGCACTGGTGGCCTCTTGCTCCGGACCTGGTCCTGCTGCCCTTCTGTTTCGCCAGCTGTGCCTGCTGAAATGTAAGCAAAATCCGAATGTTATGTTTGTGTCATGCAGGACGAGGCACATTCATAGGAGCCAAGGTCAGACTTATTTTCCTCTGATCATACTCAATAGTTGTCAGTGTCTATGAGCTGACATTACGTGTATGTTCACCGTCATTTACTGGATTGAGTCTGACATGGCCATCTCACGTGGATGTGTGTGGCTTATACAACTGTATTGGCCAACCCTCAACCTGGCATTCTGGTGATCTGTGTGTCCTGCCACAGCTACATGTGCAGGTTCCAAAAGCAGTCCACCTATGGAGAACATGAAGTCCCGAATCTCAGATTATGGCCATTCATAGGGAGTCGCAGCTATTGAAGGTCTGGACAAGTGTCATCTGCTTTGTAGCATTGTATGGGACACGACAAGTGGCGAATGTGGGTCACACATGCACTGAGGCTCTGGCCTATTTCTGTAGCTAAATTGTGAGTCTAGCCTTTGGCTGTCCCCACACATGTACTGACAATCCAGTGGCACATATTGGCTTTGGTGACTGATATGGTAATGCAGTACACCGCTGAACACTGGGGGAATTTAGTGACAGCTACCTGTACATGTGAAATGTGAAACAGGCCACTGAGGCTGAGACGTCTGTCAGTGGACACCCCTTGCAAATTTAGAAGCGCTTAAGAGTGATGCAAGGATGTCAAAGTTTGTCTTGACTCCATGGCACATGATGTTTTGTCACAATTGGAACCCAAACTCTAAAAATGCAATGCAAGTCATAGCATCCAATACCCTTTGGCCTGCCATGCGCACACTGGACAGTGTCTGTACCATTGCTCATCCAATGCACACATGATTTCCTAGTGCCAATTGTAGTGGTGCGGGAAGAGCTGATTTCAGTACAAATGCACAATTATGGCTCATTTAGCCAGTTGTCATGACGAGACTCCAACTCCCAAAATGCACTCTGCCCTGTACAGTCCATATGCCACAGTGTGCCTTTTTAAGCTTGGTGACTGCTGCATGGACACGGAATCTGTGAATGGAGGCATCGGACACACAATGGTACAGCACTGTTTCACTCAAATCATACTCCCAGACACATTTAGCATATGATGCACTTACCATGTCCCTGCTGCTCATGCTCCTCCAGCTGAGCATGGAGGGTCGGCCAAGCTGATCGCAGGACCCTCCTGTACAGTGGGGATAGGCGAGGATGATGCACATGGTGCTGGGAAGACTGGCCCACCAGCTCCTCAGCCTTGTGCCGGGCCCACCGTTTTAGGTCCTCCCAGCGCTTGCGGCATGCCCTCGCACTCCTGGTGTGGACTCCCACTGCACTGCAGCGCTCGGCGATGTTGGCCCACAGCCTGGCCCGGGCTGCATTGCTCAGCTGGTGTTCAGGGTCCCCATATAGCTGAGAAAATTTGGCCAGCACCCCCTCAGCCAAGATGTCCAACTCACTTTCAGTGAAAGGGGGTGCCTTCTCTTCGTAACCCTCAGCCATTATGGGGATAAAAAGAAGGATGAGAGCAGCAGGATGTCAGAGGATCTGTCTGTGATAGAGGATGACTCAGAATGAACACAAAATGGCTGCCAACTATTTCCTGTGATGTATTTCCTGCCTCCCACTTCCTGTAAAACATTTCCTGAATGAAATTATGTGTTCCGGGTCATTTTCGGAGTTTACGGCCCGTGAGCGCAGTTTCCGGTTCCGGAGCGGGGTGTCCGCACACGGGCCGTACGCTCCGTAATCGGAGCGTCCGCACACGGGCCGTACGCTCCGCAATCGGAGCTTCCGCTTTTTGGCCGCAAACTCCGAAAATGACCCGGAACATATAATTCCATACAGGAAATGTTTGACAGGGAGTGGGAGGCAGGAAATACATCACAGGAAATAGTTGCCTGCCATTTTGTATTCATCCAGATCCATCCACAATCTGGAATCACATCTACTGCCATCCTGCTGGTCTGTTGTGGATAAAAAAGTAAAGACAGTGCATGTGAGAATTATTTAAATGTGACAAGAGGGTGAAGAGACCATTTCAAGACATTTCTGCAGTTTCTGTTTCAGTTTCTCATGCTTTGCATTATGGTACATGTAGTCCATATTAGGTGCTCATTTGCAGAGTTGTGTGATGTGTTCCGGAAGATTGTGTTTGAGAAGTGTGGATATATCACAGACACATAGGGGCAGATTTACGGCTTCTGGCGCATCTCTGCTAATCAGCAGAGATGCGTCAGAAGAGTTGCGATGCATCTGCCCACCCGTGCGCCAACACAGATGCGCCGCATTGACAATTCGGTGCACCGTGCTGCTCGGATGTGCAGATGCGTGACGCATCCCCCGTTGGAAAGGCGGCGCATTGCTGGAGTTGCGTCGCATGCACAACGCAGCTCCAGCAAGGCTCGGGGGTGTCCTATCCCTATGATGCTGCGTCAATCCTTACGCCTGCTTCAAGCAGGCGCAGGGTTTTGACGCAGCATGGCCTTAAAAGTGACTGAGTGAAATATTGTGGATTTCAGCCAGCCACTTTTATGATGCATTCCTGCGCCGGCAGCCCCCCCCCCCTGCGCCAGAACGCCTACATGTGGCGCAGGCCTTTACAACGTGACGCATCTCCCAGATGCGTCATATAGTACATACCCCGCAGCATGGCGCTGGCTTTGCACCGCCGCTGCGTCACAAAAGTGACGCAACGGCAGCGTGAAAGGGCCGCAAGTCCCACATTAATCTGCCCCATGGTGTCTGATTGACCCATTGCATCACTCACGTCGTGGGTGCATCATTTGTGGGGGAGTCACATCTGTTGATGGCACAGGGCCGACAATGCTATGGTTATGGCCTTTTCTGATTAAGAGACCCATCCTCATGAGGTCCAGCTGTGTCTCTCAGTACATGTATCATCTTGCATCTGCGGCTATAGATTCTTTTGGGACATCCACTACACTGATCGCTGACATGGGCACATGTGCTGATGCAGGCTCAACCTTTTGACTACTGTCAAGAGCTGTGATTAACATGTAGTTAGTGTGGCTTGCAAAGTTGCCTCAGGAAGGAATTTATTGACACAGTCGTGTATATCCAAGTTTCATCATTGGCAACAGACAGCAATCCACATTTAGTCCATTCCACTACAGATTGCTCATGTGAAAAACGTGGCAACAAGCTGCTCACGGACTTGCATGCCCTGACCTCGGTTATGTGCCATGACCCGGTTTCCCAGATTCATAGGTAGCCGAGGTTCCAGCGGTATCTGTAAGCCATGCGTTAAGGCAATGTTGTGCAAGACACAACAGGCTAAAATGATCTTGCACACTACTTCTGGGGAGTACTGCAGCACCCCCCCTGTACGGTCGAGACATCTGAATCGCGACTTCAACAGACCAAAAGTGCGCTCTATGATAGCTCGAGTCCGTATGTGTGCCCTATTGTACCTACGCTGTGGTACAGTGTCTGCACGCCTGTAAGGGGTGAGGAGATGTGGGGTGAGTGCATACCCAGCGTCACCTGAGTAGAGGGGAAAGGGCAGTTGGTTAGATTTCCCTCTTTGACTTGCACAGGACATGATCTATACTGTATTACATGCATTGTCAGGTGGGCCCTGTATCTAGCTTTATAATTCTTATAGTACAATGGTTAATGTTGGGGGGCATTCAGACATTTCAAAAACACATATTCCTCCTTTCTAACGCTTGGTACTTACCCAGTAGCCACATGTTGCCAAATTCTTCCGCAGCCATCCGCCGGGCAAGAGGTGACATGCGGAATATGAAGCTGTCATGGGTACTGCCGGGGAACACCGCATGCACATCAATGAACCTCCCTCTGGCATCACAGACAGCTTGCACGTTGATGGAATGCCATCGGTGTCTGTTGCAGAAGATGTGTGCAATGTGGCGGGGTGGCTGAAGGGCCACATGGGTACAGTCAATTGCACCCAGCACACGTGGTAATTGTGCAATGCGAAAGAAATCTCGTGCTGCCCTTTGTCTCAGGGCCAGTGTCGGTGGCATATGTATGTGGTGGTGGGATCTTGCAGTGATGCATCGCAGTACCTGATGCAGGCACCGCGACTGGCTCGCCTGGGATATGCCCACATGGTCACTGGAGACCCTTTGGAATGAGCCAGTGGCGAAGAAATGGAGCGCTGATAGGATCTTTAGGTATGCTGGTATTGCATGTGAGCAGCAGGTCACGGAGTCCAGTTCCTGCTCCCACTCACATACCATATCCAAGATGATTTCTGGAGGGAAACGGTACCTGGCCCTTATATCTTGACTGGACATTCCAAATAAGTTGATCCTCTGTCTGAAGATCCTCTCTGCTCTGGCTCTCCTCCTCCTCCTCCTCAAGTGGTTTTGCTGCATGGCAAGGGGCAGTGCAACAAACACATTCAGTGACATGTTGAAAGGGTTTGTGTGTGTCTGCTCTGCAGTTATACGTGCTGCCGAGCTAGGATTGGCTGGAGTGTGTCAGCTGATGCATGGTGGGGGATGGTAGGGACTTGGACAGGTTCACCCTTGGCTCACATGATCAATGGCCACCAAACCGGAATTTCCGGCCCGTAATCGGAACTTCCGGCCCGGAGCCGGACTTTCCGCCCGTAGCCGGACTTTCCGGCCCATAAGCGGACTTTCCGGCCCGTAAGCGGACTTTCCGGCCCGTATGCGGACTTTCCGCTCCGGGACCGGAAATTCCGCTCCGGGTGCGGAAATTCCGGCCCGAGTGCGGACGTAAGTTTAGTGGTCGTAAATGGATTCTGTGAATAGCAAAAGTCCTAAGTTCATTTTGTGAAAAGCAAAAGTAGTAAGTTCATTCTGTGAATACCAGAAGTACTAGGTGCATTCTGTGAATTCCAGATTGGTACTAAGTTTAGGATTTAGTCTTAAGTTTGTTCTGTGAATCAGGCCCTACTAATTTTAGTACTACTTCTTCTTCTCTTCTCCAAGTGATTTTTCTTGGATTCACTCAATTTGGATTTTCATCACTTTTCACTTTCTCTTCATCATCATCAAACTGTATCAGGTCCTGAACATCCGTCTCTTCTCCAATGTCGGACAAGATAACTCTCAGGATTCCCACAGCTTCTTCTTCAGCAACCTCCTTCAGTAAAGCCTCCTCTGGACTTCCTTGGCTGTCCGCCTCTTCTCCTTCTTCAGGCAGTGCCACATACGTCCATTCCGGTGACTTGTACCTCTGGTTTGGTTTTCTTACTCTTTTAGTTCTCTCTAGTATCTTTGCTTCTTCTTCCTTGGTAGGATTCTGACTTGACACTTCGTTCACTTGTTCAGCTTTCGAAGAGTTAACTCGTGTCAGTCTGTATCTTAGTCTCTTTATCTTATTTGGCCAAAGATCTCCTTTAGCATTTCTCTTTTGCTTTCCTTCTTTATTGTTTCTTTCTCCAAGCCAAGTTCTCTTTCTCAGAACTCGTCCTCCATGAATTTCATTGTCACTTTCATCAGACTCTGTTTCAGTTGCTACTGGTTCATTAACAGCTTTCTTTTCTTCAACAACTTCTTTTTCTCCAACAGTCTCTTTTTCCACCACTTGAGATTTCCCTACTTCTGTCCCTCCTCAGGTCTCCGACACGCAATCTTCTTGCTGTCTACTTGTCCCTTCACCTAGCTTGTTGTTGATGTTCCCTACACCTCCTCGGGGTTTTTCCGCAATCTGTCCCTCTCTGTCTTTGTCTGTCCCTTTTTCTTCAATATTTATATCAGGTGGAATTTGTCCAATTCCTTCATGTGACTCAGGTGTCTCTTCTGTTGGAATGTTCTTTTCTTTTCTTTCTTTCTTTTTGTGTTGGTCACTGTCAATTGGAACCTCAGGCAATTCTTCTGAATCTGAGCTCGTTTCTGCAGTTTGCACTGTTCTCTTCAGAACCTCTTCTGGTGGGATGAAAGCTTCTCTTGACTCACTTTCCCCACTTTCAGGATTCTTTTTCCTTCTTACTGCCTCACTGTCTGCATCATCACTGGAATCTGATTCTTCAAAGTATTCTTTTCCAGTACCATCTCTTGGATTTGGAACTCTCAGTGTGTGGCTTGCATGTATCCAATTTTTCACACCAGCGCACTTCACAGCAGTCGTTGTGGTCAAGATGACTTATCTTGGCCTTCCCCACCTTGGAACCAGGCAATTTCTTCTTCTGTGGACTTTTATCCTTACCCAGTCCCCTGGGCTCAGATCATGGGCTGGTTTCTTTTCAAGTGTGGTGGCGTCTTCTCCAACCTGGTGAAACACAGAATGAACTGCGTCAGCCAGGCCTTTGCAGTAATCCAAAATCATGTCATCAGTTATAGTCCTCAGCTTGTTCACTGGTACATATGCATGCCTCATAGCACGTCCCATGATAATTTCATGTGGACTCAAACCTGTTGTTCTGTCTGGAGTAGACCTAATGGTCATCAGGACTAGAGGCAAGACATCGGGCCATTTCATTCCTGTGGCTAAGCACATTTTGCCAATTCTGTTTTTGATAGTACCGTTCATCTGCTCAACAACCCCAGAAGCCTCTGGTCGGTAAGCACAATGCAACTTCTGCTGTACACTCAATGCTTCACAAATTAGAACCATGATTTCATTATAAAAATGTCCTCCTCTGTCTGATTCAATGGTTACTGGGAACCCGTACCTTGGGATGAACTCTCTTAACAGTAATTTTGCCACTGTTATCCCATCATTTCTTCTGGTTGGGTACGCCTCCACCCACCTTGAGAACAAACAGACCACCACCAGGACATACCTCAACCTATTGACTGGGGGCATTTCAATGAAATCTATCTGCATTCTTGTGAAGGGTCCTCCCTCTCTGCCTATTGTTCCTAGGCTCACCACTGTTTTCTTTCCAGGATTGAATTGCTGACATATCAGACATCTCTGGCAGAGACTTTCTGCTATCAGTCTGAACTTTGGACTGTACCAGGTTTGCTTAAAGGCTCTTATCATAGCATCCCTTCCCAGGTGTCCTTGGCCATGATACATCCTTGCCATTGTTGATAGCATGCTGTTAGGCATGACTGGTCTTCCATCCCTGTAGACCCACACATGATCCTTTTCTCTAGGTGCACAACCTGCCTTCACCCAATCTCTCATTTCATCATCCTCTGCCTCATCCTGCAGCTGTTTTACTTCCTCCCATGTCCCCACTTCATTAGTAAACATTAATGAACAAGAAGACATTTCCCTTTCTTTGCTCCTGTTAATTGAGTGATTGTTCCTTGCACAATATTGTGCTATGTCGTTGGCAAACTTGTTACCAACTGTTACAAAATCGTCACCCTGACCATGAGCAGCACATTTTACAACTGCTAGTTCTTTAGACAGCTGTATCACCTCTAGCAGTTTTCCAACCACTTCAGCATTCTTTATGGGAGTTCCACTTGAGGTCAGGAAACCTCTTTGTAGCCATAGCTGGCCAAAATCATGGACAACTCCGAAGCCATACTGGCTGTCAGTCATCACAGTCACTCTCACACTTCTTCCAATCTTGCATGCTTTTGTCAGTGCCACCAATTCTGCCACCTGAGCGGATTTAACTCCTTTCAAAGGTGATGCTTCCACAACTTCTGAGACTTTACACACAGCATGTGCAGCACTCAACACTCCTTCATCTGTTCTCAGACAAGATCTATCCACAAACAACACATGATCACTTTCAGGCAGTGGCAGATCTCTTATGTCTGGCCTTGGTTTTGTGCAGTAATCAAGTACATCCAGGCAGTCATGATCAACATCATTTCTCACTCCCACACATTCAGCATCAGGTAACAGTGTCGCTGGATTCACATTCACACATCTCTCCAGACTTACATTTGTTGCACCAAGAATGACTTTCTCATATTTAGTCAGCCGACTATGAGACATAAACTGTGTCCGGCTCCTTGTTAAAAGGATTGCCACATCATGAGGTACAAATACCCGTACAGGGTATCCCATTATGATTCCCTCACTTTGTTCCAAACTTTTGCAGGTAGCAGCTACTGCTTTCAGGCAACCTGGCAAACCCACAGCTACTGGTTCAAGAGTTGCTGAGAAATAGGCAATTGGCGTTCTCAGACGTCCGTGTTTCTGGATTAACACTGAAAGTGCACATCCATTTCTCTCACTACAGTACAATTCAAATTCCTTTTCATAATCAGGCATCCCTAGGGCGGGAGCTTCACAAAGTCTGTCTTTCAGCTCTCTGAATGCAGCCATTTCTTCTGGGTTTAGTTCTAATGGGTCTTTCACCTCACTTTTGGTCAATTTGATCAATGGTTTGGCAATCAGGGAAAAATTACTTATCCACTGACGACAATAACCTACCATTCCCAGGAACATTCTCACCTCTCTTTGTGTCATTGGGGCTCTCATTCCCCTAATGATTTTGATTCTGTCAATAGTCACTTTTCTCAGGCTTTTCTCAATATTGTGTCCCAGATACTGGACTTCTTTCTTACAGAACTGCAATTTGGCTGGAGATACCTTTAATCCTCCATCTGCCAAGTGATTCAGTAATGCAATGGTATCTACTTCACAAGCTGCGCGTGTTTTTGATGCCACAAGTAGGTCATCAATATATTGGACCAAGACTGAATTTTCAGGCATTGTCAGACTTTCCAGAGATTTCTTTAGCAATTGATTAAATATTGAAGGGCTCTCTGTATACCCCTGTGGAATTCGGCACCATGCCAAAATCCGTTCTCCAGATCTAAAAGAAAATATTGGCTGGCTGTCATGATGCAATGGGATTGAAAAGAAAGCATGACACATATCAATTACCGTATACCATTCTGCATCATGGGGAATCTGATACAAAATCACTGATGGATTTGGCACAATAGGACAACATGGCACAACAATCTTATTAATTTTTCTCAAATCCTGTACTATTCTGAACTTTCCATTAGGTTTCTTCAGTCCCATTATTGGTGAATTACATGGGCTGCTCAATATTTCTCTTAACACCCCCTGCTGAATCATCTTTTCAATAATGGGTGTTATTCCTTCAATTATTTCAGGTGTCAATCTGTATTGCGGTATGTTTGGGTAAACCACTCCCTCTTTTACAGTAATCTTTACTGGATCTACATTTCTCATCAGACCCACATCTTCTCCAGTAAAATCCCAAACTGCTGCTTTCACTGTCTGTTTTAATTCTGGGGGTAATGCATCTGGATTAAATATTGCATATGTTCCCATAGCCTCACATTCTCTGTTATCCATGGTCATTCTGTATAGAACATCCTCATCAGGTGTCTCAAAGGTTATTTCATCTGGAGTACAGAAAATAGTGCAATTCATCTTGCATAGCAGATCCCTGCCTAGCAAGTTCACAGGACTTGTGTCACACACCACAAATCGGTGCATGTCTGAAAATTTCCCTATTCTAACCCTTACTGATTCAGTAAGTAGAGTTTTAATCTTTGTGTTGGACACACCAACTACTTGGATAGCTTCATCCGAGAGAGGAAGATTCTTTATATCAGCTGACCTGACAGTTGATCTCGTGGCCCCAGTATCAACTAGGAAAGTGATGCTTTCACCATTAATTTTCCCGTCTACAAAAGGTCCTGCCTGGTCTATTTCCAGAGTTGCGCCAAGTACGCACTCCTCCTCCTCTCTTCGGCACCGTCAGAAGTCTCCCTCAGAGTCACTTCCCTCATTTTTCAGCCAGTACTGAGATACAGCGCTTGCGCGTTTTGGTTTGATTACCTGCTCTTCATCGTAGAACCCCGATTCTTGGCTGTACTTCTGGGATCCTTTTCTCTGTGGCAAGGGTGGATTTGGCACCTGATTCTGCTGCTTATCAGCCTTCTGCTGTTGCCGATGCTGACCACACCCCTCGCTCTGCACCTGCGAATTCAATGATGAATTATCATCGTTAGTGGACGGTGGATTCTTACACTCGGATTTCCAATGCCCCAATTTTCCACAGTTGTGGCAGGGGAACTTTTTCTTTGCTTCCTCTATATTCCCTTTTCCTTTACCTGAATCAAACCTAGGTTTATTTCCTGGGTTATTTGCCTGTTCAACCAGCTGAGCTTCCTGTCTTTCTGCAACTTTCACCTGTGCCCACATTGCCTTTTCTTTTAGTTTTCTCTGCTTTGCCTCAATCTCATCACTGAAGAATTTTGCATGTCTCAAAATCTCATCAATCTTCTTACTCTGCCAGTCCAAGGTATGCTGCCGTATCATTTCACTGATTTCAGGCCGCAAACCATACACAAATCTGTACACAAAATGACTCAGATCCTTGTCACCCAGGTGTTCATCTCCACTGAACTGCTTAAAAGCTAGTATCAGTCTTTCATAGTAAGCATGGACTGATTCTTTCAATTCCTGATGTGTTCGGTCTATTTTAACCCAGTCTGTCTCCTTGGGGGGTACTTTATTTTTCAAGAAGGCCATAACCTGCTCATACTTTTTCATTACCTCCGGGTCTGGAGCTCCTGTTTTTGGATCTCTCGAGTATTCGTTATTGGGCCTGTCTATGACTATTTTACATTCTGCCCACAGGTCTGCTGGTACAATTATATCAAACAGACTGTTCAGGTCAATCCACAGTACTTTTGACAGCTTTACAAATCTGTCGACTTGTCTGTACCACTCCACAGGCTTTTCCCTTAATCGAGGGAAATCATTCGTAAATGATAAAATATCCTGTCTGGTCCATGGGACATGTACATACCCTCCTCCTGGAATCTCTCTCATGGGGTAAGCTGTCACTGCCTTCTCTTTTTCTGCTAGGGGAAATGCTGAGTAGGTTCTATCCACTCCATCCTCTCGCTTTCGATACCATCTGTCTTTCCATCTTTCTACATCTCCCCATTTCCTTAACAAGGCAATCATTTCCTTAATCTGTCCTGTTTGGCCTGCATTGTTCAGATTCTCAATATCCTTGTCTGAAAAATCCACTCGGTATGTTTTCTGTAAAGCTTTCACCTTATCCATGTCAATTCCTACTTCACTGGCTATTCCTTTCAACCTGTCGTGTATGTTCTTTGCTCTCCATGTGATACTCTTACATAAAAAGAGGATCTCCCCTTCCTGATAATTCTTTAGTGTTTCTGTAGGTATGGTTCCTACTATCAATTCTTCCATTTCCATACGTAGCCTAGCTACATCCATTCCCTGTGACTCTTTCTCCTTTTTCTGTAATGTTTTCAGCCAGTCATTCAAATCTTCAGCAGTTATCACAGATTTTTCCGCACCCTCTGGTTCTGCCACCCTTTGCGGTTCCAAAATTGATCCTCTGTTCCCTTCCATACATCCAGAATTCAAACTTGAGTTAGTCTGCACACTCATTTCCCCTCCACATACAGTGTGTCTCCACTGATTTTCTCCTGTTCTCCACTGTGTTTCTCCCGCTCTCATTTCTGCCTGTTCCGGAGGTACAATCAACCTATTGCCCACATATGGCACCGTCAAACCATTTTCACCCGTCCTCTGCTTGTCAAAAATCGGCATAACCGGGCCTATTGTCACAGGCACTGTAACAGCCTCCAGATTCTTAGTCAGCTCCCTGATTTTCTCTGTTAGTTCAGATGTAGTTCTTGCTAGTTCTCTGGTCTTTTCATTTTCAAGTTCATTCTCTCTCTCTATCTCTCTTTCTCTCTCTCTCTCTCTCTCTCTCTAACTCTCTTTCTCTCTCTCTCTCTCTCTCTCGCTCTCTCTCTCTTTTTCTATCTCTCTCTCTCTCTCTCTTTCTCTCTCTCTCTCTCTCTATCTCTCTTTCTCTCTCTCTTTCTCTCTCTCTTTCTCTTTCCGCCAGAGAACAACCGCTTTTCAGCTCAGGGGCTGTAGCCTCTGTCTTTATAATCCGCAGGGTGTTTCTCATTGGGGTAACTACTGTTCCTACCTCTGGTTCTCTTCTATACGGGGGTGGTCTTTTGTAGAGCATGTCCTCTAAGACATCATCATCAGACTCATTTGCCCCATATTTTCTGGTCTCTACATTCTGTTCTTTTTCTGTACACTTTCCCCCTCCTGATTCCTCTGCTGTTCTTACAGGATATAACCCCTCGGTCATACTGGCATCTCGCCACCTTCTCATTCTGTCATGATGGGTTTCGCGATCATACTTTCGCCCAAACATGTATCGGTAGCTACCCCCACCCCTCTGCTTTTCTCGTTCATGCATTTCGTCTTCCCATTCAGTTAATGCCTCAAATTGCGTCGGCCTAGGCCGAGGCTCTAGGTTCATCATCTGCTCTCGTAAGTTCCTCAGTATGGCCAGATTAAATGAACCATGTTCTGGGAACGCTAACACTCCGTCATCTTTGGTGTATTTCACCCAGTTATCCAACCAAATACAGGTATGATACCCATACTTCGCAACCATGAAGGATGCCGGGGTTCTTATCGGGGGCAATAACTGTCCTTCCCTTGTCACTATGTCTTTATCCTTGTCAAACCAGGTTTTGACCTTACTAAACAAGGACTTTTTCTTCTTTTCCTCAGCATGGTAATACATCTTCTTATTTTCCATTAGCTGTTTACTCTTACTGCAGCTGTACGATCCTTTGTCC
Source organism: Triturus cristatus (assembly GCF_964204655.1). Classification (NCBI taxonomy): domain Eukaryota; kingdom Metazoa; phylum Chordata; class Amphibia; order Caudata; family Salamandridae; genus Triturus; species Triturus cristatus. The sequence continues at coordinate 389,495,723 of NC_140592.1, forward strand.
AATTGCAGCGCGACTCACACCAACGCACCAATCCTGGAGCGTCTACGTCACTGACTCAGTCCACGAATCCCAGCGCGACTCACACTAACGCACCAATCCTTGAGCGTCTACGTCACCCTGTATGTCTCCCAATCCTAGCGCGGCGTACACTAGCACACCAATCTCTGCGCTTCCACCGTTCTAACCCACTGTCCAATCACAGCGCGGTCTTCCTGACGTCAGCAGTCGCTGCAGTCGCTTCTGCTCCTGTCTCCTGTCTCTTCCGTCTACCCCTCCTTTACAAGACTACTTGGTAGACTTTGTTTCAACTTTTACGAGTCTATTAGTTACAACATACAAACATCTCCATTGTCTGCTTCGCTAGCTACAGAACAGCAAAAGACCTTTCCCACGAGAATTCTGCCTTTCCCGAGAACAGCGCTTACCTCTGCTCTACTACAGAATCGTTACTTCCGTTGATAAAGTAGCACATCCCTCTACTTTACCCTTCTAACAAGCATCAATTAACTGTTTCCCTCCGGAATGTTCCTAAGAGTTTCACAATTAACCAGAATGCCTTCTCATTCACACACTTACACACCAGAAAATGTAGTACATCCACACAGAATTCCGTCTTTCCCGAGGACAGCGAACAGTCTGTCCTACTACAGAATTATATCATACGTTAACAAAGCAGCGCTTACCTCTGCCCTGTCCTTCTAACAAGCTCCGAGAATACCTATTACTTCCCCAGCGGTAAGCTTTAACGGAATACCTTACGGATCCCTGGGACTTAAGACCAAAGTTTCACAGATAACCTTTGCTATCATATACACTTCTCTCACACAGAAATACGTTTCTAATGGCAACACACGGCGATGCTACCTTGTCGAACCCAGACAATGCGACGCGCAACTTCAATTGTCACACATTTTTCCCTGTCTGCATACAGGGCTAACAATCCCACCTTTTTCCGAGAGCAACACTCCCTCTGCTCTACTACGGAACTGTCACTGACTCCCTACATCCCAGAAGCCGTTCACAATACATAGAACTCAACACGACTTTAACATATAGTGTTAGTACAAATATCAATCAATAATCAACAAGCCTATATACACGCAATTTCGCTAGATCAAAACAATAGCTAACCATCATTCTGCTACCAAGAAACTGGTGCAGATCAGAGCTTCCAAATCCCCTCTACTTCCACGGACGTAATGATTTCACAGTCACACACACATACACACATCACACGCTGGTGGGGCCCATTACACCAACATTCACCCTAAATCACTCTATCCGTGCCCTGTAAAGGAGAAACACCTTTCACATATGCTCTATCTAATCTGCCTGTACTTTGAGGTCAATGCGACCAGCTAGTTGCTATGGATCTAGTAAAATACATTTCAAAGGATACACAATAAAATCAATAAAACATGACCAGAAATAATCACCCGAGACAGGAATTCAAACAATTTGTTCTTTTATCTAAAATTTCAGGAAAAGCCAATTAAATGCAAATTCATTTTCTCATATTTACCTATTCTGTCTAAATGTCAGATCCTAAGTCAGAACCGGTCCTCTGGAGAAAAATTAGAGTTTTCTGCCGTCATGTAGAGTCTTCGTCCTCTCCGTCAGCATAGGGACCTCGCATCATCAGCTCGGGAAGAAGTGGCACTAGACCTCTCTAGTCTACTATTATTTATACTGAAATTTACATTCTAAAAAGTAACATTTCTTTATTCAGAACGGATGAATGGAGGAAATAATGTCATCTTGGTACTTTTTCGATATTATACGGGAGGTTCTCACACATAGATTGTCCCAAATAATGAATAGCAGAATTGAACGTCCATGACTAATTCGCTACATCTACGGATGTCTCTACGAGGTGAATTTGTTTCAAAAATGGGTTCACACTAAGTTCGTATCAACTTTTCCGTCTTTCAGGGGCTTTTGGCAGATATCTCAGACTTGTCATCATGCTTATGGCTTTTCAGTTCATCGGAGGTGCAAGGTCACAGGCAGAGCGAAGCCTTTCTGTAAATTTCCAGCAACTCCAATGCAGGCTGCGGGTGGTGGCCATTTTGTGGCAGGCCACAATGGACAACTTAAGCAAAAATAAACATAAAACAGAATTACTGCACGGAAATGATTATACAGTATTATTCCCCTGCTAATACCCTTATGTGTGTGTATTTATCTAGCCATTTGCGACATCAAAAGCCATTAATGCATATTAATTATAAGCGCAAACACAATAACATCACATAAGCAATATCGATTTCTGTCAATTTGCTCACCAACTTAGTTCACTTATTATTGTAGCCATGCAATAGCATTCCCACGTGTAATTCTCTTGTTAATAAGGTTGATTAGACAACATTTGACAAACTCTTAATACTTAATAATTAATCAGTAGTATTTTTAGTCATAACATGCGAAAATGAAACAGATATTCGGTTTTAAAGTAAAACCCTGCTCCATCAGCAGCACCCGAAGGCAGTCCAGTGTGATCCAGCGCACTCTGCACGCATCAAGGAAAATGGGCGTCTCCCCCCATCCAGCAAGGGGAGACTATAGCAATGCAGGTCCTGATCCCGAGGTCTTAACACTGCTGCGATCCCCTGAGAAAGGTACAATGCACTCCAGGACTTACGAAGTCCCTGCCACCTACCAGCGCTCTTGCGGGCAGCCCTGAATGGAGCGAGTAGATCAGCCTCCCGCAAACTTGACTTTGCATTTTAACTGTAATAACTTTGGAACCATTGCTTCACGCTGACCCGGGGAGAAAGTCTGTTTTCGATCCACAGGATGGATCGCTGTCATTTCCACAGCAAAATTGTAAAGAACCTTTTGAAAGCACGAGGGATTTTTCAGCATTGTGCATTCTTGAAGTATTTGTAACTTGAGATGATTTAATTGGATTCTTATTGTTGTTATCTTGTTTTGAAGAGTAAAAGAGATACTACCTTTAATATCTCATTTTGAAATATTTTTTGTGGTGTTTTCACTGTGTTACTGTATCCACGTATGCACAACTGCCCTACGCATTGCCTCTTATGTTAAGCCTGATTGCTCTGTGCTAAGCTAAGCTACCAGAAGGTGAGCACAGGCTGATTGAAGTGAGTGACTAACTTACTCTGACTAGAATTGTGGTACCTACTTGGACAGAGTGCATACCTCTGTCAAATGGAGACCCGCTTTCAAACACACATGAATATAAGTATTATGAAATATTAACTTGGAAAGCGTCCCTGGCCTGCATGCCTTGATAGGCTGAAACACATATTGACTGAGCTAGTAAACTTGTAAATGGATGATGATTGATCACTATTATTAAATGTTCTATAGGCACTTTAATTCTGTCTGAGCATACTCTGTGTTTTGATGTGTATGTCCACCAAATTAGAACATATGAGATATAGCAATTGTAAACTTTAATTACCGTGTTATGTGCATATTATGTATACAACTTAGGAACGCATGCTCACCTGGATAGCTGTCAGTAACCTTTTGGCATGTGTGACACCTTCAAGTCCTGTGTTTTTGACCAAAGTTTTTTACGTTCTTAGAGATTTAAGCCTTTCATTTTAATGGTAAAAAAAAAACTGCTCGTCCGAGAAAGCAACGTTACATTGGCTAAAAGCTCCAGAAGCTATAACCATTGTCCTCACAGAAACTGACTCTGTAAGATAAGCAGTCACTGTAAAGGCCAATAGTTTACAACCAGGCAAGGTCAACCCAGCCTTTTATGCTTCTAAGCTTACCAAGAGGTGTAGTGTCACTCACATTTTACTTGGATGTTATGCCTATGCACCAATGCTCACACCAGTTTGATATGATGGAGACAATTGAATTTATTTGTGGTTGGCTGCCCTCGCATTTTGTAACAGAGTAAATGAACCTGGAAAAGCTGTGTTTGCTTGCATCTCACAGGAGACAGAAGGCCAAATCAAATACTTTTTTGTAATTAGACAGTTTTGATTTGTGTCACCGCTCGAGCACTGCAGTGCATAGATGATTAAAAAAGCACACATTCTTGTAGCCTACAATGTTCTCTGTGAATACCGTTTTATAAAGATGGACTTTCTGGGTTTGATTCATAAAGGTAAACTTACAGTTTACGTTTGCAGAGACTCCGCCGTTGGAAAGAGAACTCAGCACATAAAAAGATACCACGGGGCATATCAGCAAGGGCTTTATCTCCAATTTTTTGGCTTTAAAAGCCAGAAAAGCGGAGATAAAACCATCGCCCTATCAGCAAGAGGGTGCTAACATGCATATTCGCATGTTAGCACCCTTTTTCACTACGCCTACCTTTGCATCTCTAATGAGATGCAAAGTGGGCATTCCTGACATTTACTACATGTCAGAACATCCATAACGCGGCTTCGCGCTATCAGCAAGGATGCCCTAGCATTTTAGCAGACGTTAGTTTTTGGAGAAAACTGCTGTTTTCTCCAAAAACTAACGTCTGCTAAAATCCTGACTTAGCCACCCCTAACATAGGGGGTGGATTCTGCTGATACGACCACAGGTTTTTTCAGCAAGGTTATCGCCGTTTTGCAGGGAACATCGCTGGAAAACCAGCGATGTTCCCTGCAAAACCGCGATTTCCCCGCTATCACAGGAATTTTTATTGCCTTGGAGATACGCGTTGCTAATAACGCGATATCTCCGCGATAAAAACCTGCAATAGCGGGCGTTAGGAAAATGAGCGCTAAGCACGCTTTGCAATAGTTATCGCAAAGCGTTGCTAATATGCCCCCACATGCCTACTTTTTCATGTGCGTAGTTCTCTGCCCGACTCCGGAGTATCGCATTCATAAACTTAAACTTACTAATAAAATGAAGATTTGTGAATCCCAAAACAAACATAAACTTACACAAAGGTGTAAGTTTACTTTTGTGAATCAGGCCCTCTGTCAAACAGCACCACAGGTATGAAATGTTAACAACGCTGTGGAGCAAGACCACAGACCTGGTCAGTATGACTGCTCTCCCACCGCGCAGCTCCACTGTTGAGGGACTGCCCTCTGAGCCTGGAGCCTCTGTGCCAGGTAAGTGTTCAAGGCCCTCCTCCACCCACAGGCTCCTGCCTGTACCTCATCCCTGGTGGTCCAGTGGGAGAGCACTCTGCTCTTATGCTGGTACGCTCAGTTCTGTGCACACTGTGCCCTTTTTTCTCTTTTTACTCTCTCTCTTTATGCTCTCCTTTTTTTCTCTTTTTGCCCCCTCTTTCTATTTTGATCCTTTTTTCTCCTTTTGCTCTTTTTCTCCAGTGCTCCCCGCTGCTGCTGCCTCCATGTTCCCTCCCCTCTCCAGCGTGTCCTTCATGCTCCTGCCTCCCAGCTGACCAAAGGCAAGCCCGTCTGAGCAATTCCGCGACCCGACCAGACCAGCGCCAGAGACCCGGGTGGCCTGACCTGCCTCTGCTACGACTCCAGCACCCTCCTTGCTCTCAACCTCAGAAACAGCAACAAGGCCCGATCTCCTGCAGACACTGCCACTTCACCTTCACCCACCTCCGGACCCCAGCACCTGCCCCCAGCCTACCGGACGCCACTGCACACAAACCACTGAACTGCATCCTACTCAACTTGTGCTCCCTACACAGGCATGCCATAGAAATTTCGGATCTTCTGAACACCCACACGCCCGACGTCGCCTTCCTCACAGAGACCTGACCCAAAGCCAATTCCGCGCCCGACACCGCAACCGCCATTCCCGATGGATACAAGATCCTAAGAAAAGAATGCCCTACCCTCTCAGGAGGAGGCATCGCCATCGTTCACAAAGGTTCCATCCACATGACAACCACTGACCCGGACGTCACCACGACCCCCATGGAACATCTCTACTTCCAGACCCAGACCAAGCTCAAAACGACTCTCCCCGGAACGCTCATCTACAGGCCACCCAGCCCAGCGCTCCTTTCACCGACACCATTGCTGACCTCATCGCACCCCACGCCCTCTCCTCCACAGACCACATCCTGATTGGAGACTTAAACTTCCACCTGGACCACCGCCCTCCTAGAGAACCCTGCCAACATAGGACTGAATCAACTTGTCACCGCCCCCATGCACACAGCAGGACACTCACTCGACCCCGTCTTTGCAGAAGTAAACAGCATCTCCTACAGCCACATCTCGGAACGTCTCTGGACGGACCACCACTCCATCCATTTCTCCTTTAGAAAACCCACCTGTACACAAGCACGTGCTCCGCCTCCCCCGCAGAAGCTGGAACAAAGTCATCGAAGAACAGCTCACCTCCGCCCTCACCAGCACTCCACTTCCAATGATGCCAGATGCCAACGCCGAGGCAAGCAACCTCCACAGGGTGGATCACCAACTGCACCGACACACTCGCCCCCTCAAGAAAGCTACAGGACAACACAACAAAAAAGACAAGCTGGTTCACCCCTGCATTCCAAGAATCCAAGTTCTCCTGCCAACGACTTGAAAAGACATGGAGAAGCAGCGAAACCCCTGAAACAAGCACCACCTACAGAACAGCCACCACAGCACACCCCCAACTCATCAAATCCACAATGAAGAACTTCCTTCAAGACAGAATCCTCACCAATGCCCACAACTCCAAGGAACACTTCTCCATCATACAGGAATTTGCCAAACCCAGCAGCAAAACAACAGACGTCCCACCCTCCCAAGACCTCTGCAACAGACTCAGCTCCTTCTTTCGCCTCAAGATTAAGATGCTCTATGACAGCTTCGACAACCAAGACCTCTGCACTGCCCCAGCCCCCAACCCCAGTGATGCCACCCAACAGACAGGGCCGGACTGGCCGTTGCGGGCACCGGGCATTTCCCCGGTGGGCCGCAGGGGTGGGGGCCGGTTTTGTGTCCACAGTGGGCCGCTTTTCTTACAGGGTGCCGGTTTTGCAGCAGTACTGCAAAATCGGCCCTTTGTAAGAAAAGCGGGAGCAGTGCTTAACGGGTAACACCCCCTCCCCTTCCATTCCCAGGGCCGGTGGAGAAGCAACCTGCCAGGGCTGGTTGCTGTTCCCAGTCCGGCCCTGGACCCTACTCACTTGGACTCCGCTCACGACAGAAGATACCTTAAAAATCATGAGGAGCAGCCACTCCGGAGCACCCTCAGAAACCCGGCCCCCCCACATCTTCCACTGGGCCTGCCACAGCCATCACATCCAAACTATGCCGGACAATCAACTGCTCCCTCAAGACCGCCATATTCCCCGATGACTGGAAGCATGCCAAAGTCAACCCCCTCCTGAAGAAACCCTCTGCGGACCTGACTTACCTCAAGAACTTCAGTCCCATCTCACTGCTTCTATTCGCAGCCAAGGTCATCAAAAAGGCTGTCAACACCCAGCTAGCAAACTTTGTTGAAGCTAACAAAGTCCTGGACATTTCCCAATCTGGATTCTGCAGCAACCACAGCACCAAAACCAACCTTCTCGCCACCACCCTCATCCTCCTGGACCTCTCAGCTGCCTTCGACACAGTCTCCCACTGCACACTAGCCACCAAACTCCACAACGGGGCATCCGAGGAAAGGCACTAGACTGGACATGCTCATTTCTTACAGGCAGAATGCAGCGAATCAGACTCCTGCCCTACCTCTCAGAACCTACAGAGACCAGATGTGGAGTGCTCCAGGGATCCTCCCTCAGCCCCACCCTCTTCAACATCTACATGGCCCCCCTCGCAACCATCATCAGAAACCACAGACTTAACATTGTGTCCCGCCGCCGACGGGATGAAAGCTGTCGCAAACTAGGGGAAGAAGAGCTGCCTGAAACTCAACTCAAAGAAAACAGAAGTCCTCATCCTCGGCTCCACCCCCTCAGCATGGAACGACATCTGGTGGCCCCTCACCCTCGGAAACCCCCCCACCTGATAGACCATGCACAAAACCCCCACATCATACTGGACTCATCGCTCACTATGAACTGCCAGATCAATGCCGTATCGCTAGCAGACTAGACTACGACAACACCCTCTACGCCGGAATCAACAAAAAAATCCTGCACAACCTCCAGACCGTCCAGATCGCCGCAGCCAGACTAATCTTTGACATCACCCATTACAACCACATCAACCAGCACCTCTGCAATCTCCACTGGCTCCCCATCGAAAGAAGAATAACCTTCAGGCTCCTTACGCACGCATACAAGGCCCTCCACAACATTGGACCGGCATACCTACAAGACCGCCTTTCCTTCCACGTCCCCAAGAGAAACCTCTGATCAGCCGACCTCTCCCTGGCCACCATTCCATGCATCTACAAGACCAGAATGGGTGGAAAGTCCATCCCCTACCTCGCAGCCAAGACCTGGAACAACCTCCACCTCCGGCAAAGCCCTACACTTCTCCCGTTTAAGAAGGATCTCAAGACCTGGCTCTTCAGATGATCCCAGCACCCAACGGAGCCACCCCCCCAGCACCTTGAGACCCTCACGGGTGAGTAGCTGCACTTCACAAACACCTGATTGATTGATTGATTAAGCCTAATAGCACCCTCTAGCATATAACTGTGGTACTGCACATAAATAGTAGGAGGTTCTCAACCACACCCTCTAAGGACAAAAGGAGACATCCTTCCTCAGACCCTTGATCTAATGCCAGAATCCTTTCCTTTGTCTCTTCACAGTTCGCAGCACCACTGTCAGGCACTGCTGTCTCCAGGGCCTGTGTGGCTCAAGTGCCTTTAGACAATCCTTGTAAACAAGTATTGCTGTTGTTCTTGGAAAGACAGGAACTAGATACTACAGCAAGCCATGGAATTGGCAAGACATTTAGTCTTTGATTTTCAGAGGGAAGTGAGGTCGAGCAATCAAGTCTTACTCTTGGAGGGTGATGTGGGGCAGGATTGTTCAGACAGCATGTGTCAATCACAATCCATATAAAATTCCAGCTGTGTTATTATTTTATTATTTTTATTATAATATTCTCAGTAGTGGTAATAAACGCTTATTTCAGGTTGCCAACCAATAAAGTGACACAGAGCAAATAATATAAATGCAAAGTTATAAATTCTGTTACACAGGCTATGAAACATAGAATCAATGCAAAATAAAATAAATTGCTTATAGTTACCACATAAAACTGCATCCACATTACATTTTCATATGTTAAGAAGCAAAATAATATTTTAAGACAAGTGCTGCTTTACAAAAAGGAAATGTAATTGCGCACAGAGGATCAATGTCAAGGGAGCCAACATGATTCACTACAAACTTTGAGTGATCTACTGCCCAGAAGATTTGATAAACATATTGTAAAAAATTGGTTTAGTAGAGAGTTGTAAGTACCCACCTTAAGTAATAATCACAGTCCTCATCAGGGTGAACTACTAAAGCTGCTAAGGTACTCCTAGTGTCCTCCCACATCTAACACTAACTCTAAAATCCAGTTTTAAGCAGTCCCTGTACCCACAATAACCTCAGAGACTGAAGTCCGGTAGACAGAAGTCAGCTACCAGACATGAGATATACAAAATAATTGGTTTGGGCTTTCTGCTTTGAAGTGCACTCCAAATGTAATATGCAAACTCAGAAGGCCTGTCAAACAGGCTGTGACACTGTACTGTCAAAAGCAGGTCCACTAAGGGTGGGGCCTGACTGGCCTGGGGGGACAAAATAAGGGCCCTGCCTACGTGTCACCGAACATTTGCCTGTCAGAGAAGAGGCCTCTTTGAAGTGTTCCCTAAGTATCACATGAAAAACCCCAGAGAACCTGTCAAGCTGGTCTTGAGTCTCCAGAAGTATCTGATGCTGTAATGTCAAAAGAGGCTCACTGTGATGGAGACAAGTCTGGCTGGGGGTTGGAAGTAAAATAAGGGTGAAGCCTGGATTGTAGCTGCATCTTCTTGTGACAGAGTAGGCCTCATTAAAGTTAACCAAGTCCTTGGGCTACGCCCTGAGACCATCCTGTCAAGAGCACAACAATATCTTCCCACACTCAAGGCCTTTTCTCTACGTTCTGTGAGCAGGTGCACACCTCATTCACGCCTATTGAAATGTTAACTATTGGCTGGCAGAAGAGGGAAAGCAAAATGTTGCCAGGGCCTTCACGCAGGGCAAAAATGGCTTTCTAAAAGTCCACTTTCCAAACTATTTATTACAACTACGACTTCACTAGTTGATTGGAGGCTTGTAATAGACATTTGGATGAGTCCAAAAGTTAAATTTGTAACTGTTTCTTATGTTAATGACATTTATTAAACCCAATACTATAGCCCAATGTTTCATAATGCAACAGAAAACCCTGCTACAATGACAGTAACTGTAAGGTGCTAGTCACTGTAAGGTCATTTTTAACATTAAACTTTCACATGTCCTGCTTTTAAATACACTCCACCCCACCATATCGGCAATAAAGCCTACTTAGGGATGACTTATAAATATATTAAAAAGAAATGTTTAACCTGTCAAAAGGGGTTATTTTGACAGGTCAATTTTTTGTTAAAACATGCACTGCCAGGTTATTGATGGCAGGCTTGTCGTCATGTTTATACTGTCACAGTAGTAGAGGACACAATGGGTGCTCCAGTCCACTTATGATATTTAAATCACTGGCCCTGAGTACACCTTGATACCATATAATAGGGATTATAGATAAGTTAAATATGCAAAAAAGGGAAGCAGGGACGTTTGGGTAGTTCTCAAGATTTGTTGGAGAGCATCTTCCTAATAACACACCCTACAGTACCACAACACTCTGCTCACCTCAATTTTCTGTATTTCTAGCAAAGTTTTCAACCATAGTTTTAGCACAATGCCATCCACACCGAGCTAAAAAGGGCCAAACCATTTTGCCATTATTACAGCAAAGTCTTCAAGCATAGGATTAGATAGACCTATCCATGCCGAGCTGAAAAGTGACAAAAGCCTTTTACTACTTCAGGCATAGTATTAAAGCTTTGGATTGGTAAAATACCATTCAAGCCAACCCAGACATAAGGGAGCACACAGAATAAGTCAGAGTGCTGCATACATTATGAAAAAAAGGGGAAGCAGGGAACTCTGGGTAGGTCCCAAGTTTTAATGGCACCATAGAACACCTGAAACTCTGAATCTGCTCACCTCATTTAAGCAGATTCAGAGTGTTGATGGTGTTGTAGGGTGTTCTATATATATATAGGAGCTGCTCTCTACCAAGTCGTGGGAACTAGCCAGAGTTCCCTGCTTCCTTTTTTGCATAATTTATGTGGCCTTTAAAGGTAAGTTAAATATGCCAGCCAGGAGAATGCTTATTTTATAATGTTGAAAGCAGGATCACAAGTACTTTACAACTGATTAGCAGGGATATAGTGCACAGGGCTCTATGACCATCAAAAATAGGATTCAGCACAAAAAATCAGGGTAAGACCATGCAGAATGAGGACATTCCCAACATATAAAATATGAACAAATTCAAATTAAGTAATTTCTCTATTGATATCACTTATTTCAATCAATCAATCAATCCGCATTTGTAGAGCACACAGCTGCCTCAGCAGAGGTGTCCTGGTGCTAATGCGGACTAACAAAAAAAGATCAGCATAAGGATACTACACCTGAGAAAAAAGCCAAGTATTTAAGGCATTCCTAAACTCTTGTTCTGACTTGATCAGGTGCAGATAGAGAGGCAGAGCGTTCCAGAGTTTAGCTGCCCTTACCGGAAAAGAACTTCCCCCTTGACGCTCTTTAAAATATCGTGGAACACGAAGCAGACACGAGTGCTTAGATCTAAGTAAGCGATCCTGAGGATAAAGGCTGAGCCTCTTCTTAAGGTAACAGGGGTCAAGGCCTCTTGTGGCTCCAAAGGCCAAAGCCAAAACCTTGAACTAAGTCCTCTTGACCACCAGGAGACAGTGTAACTTTCTCAAATGAGGGGAAATGTGATGTCGAAAGGGTACCCGGCAGATCAGCCTCGCTGCCACATTCTGAGTAATTTGTAGCCTATTATCCAGATATGCTGGGAGCCCAATGTAACGGCTGCTAGCATAATCCAACTGGGAGGTTACCAAGGCATGTACAATGATCTTACCGCTCTCTTATGGCAGATATCGTAAGAATTTTCTCAAGGATCGTAGCTTTCAAAAACAGGAGGTTTAAATTAGTCAGATGTGTGCCGTAAAAGAGAGATCGATATCAAACCTGATACCCAGATTTCTTGTGGACTCGGCTGGCGTTGGAGGGGGGGTTCAATTCCGTGGGCCACCAGAGATTAGATGGCGGTGGTGAGCCCAGATTAAAGAACAAGACCTCAGTCTTAGCCTCATTCAGTTTCAAACAATTATCATACATCCATGTAGAAATATTCTTCAGACATTCTTTAAATTTATTGAAGACGCCTGGGAGTGCTCTTTAAAGGAAAACACCAACTGCGTATCATCTGCATAAGAGACTACCTCCACCCCCCCCCCCCAGAATAAGATAAGGGTGGCTAGTGGGGCCAGGTAGACATTGAAGAGCAGCGGGCTCATGGTCGAGCCCTGTGGCACTCCATACACCAAGGGCTTCGGTGAAGACGAGAATGGTTGCAAAAAGACCTGTTGAGAGCGGGCTTCAAGATAGGACCGAAGCCATGAGAGTGCCCTCCTTGCACGCCCAGGTGGTTTAAAACTTATTTTAAATGTCTACTGTGTACATACTACGCACATAGCCTGTTCAAGAGTGAATAAAACATTAAAAGCAAGGTATAACTTTTGCAAATGACAGATGCAGCAAAATGGGTTTCACCTATTTAGTCCATTAAGATATTTTGCTTTTTGATCACACAGTTTTTGGACCTTTACTTTGGGTACGTCTCACTACCTGATTCTCACTCACTGTAATTGCATGGCAATTGGACTGAGCGTGTTTATCACCAGTGTCCTCCTGCTAAGATAAGAGCACTGTATTGCAGCTAGGGTAAGTGGCACAGGGCTGATAACACCGGAACATGTATGCACACGTTTGCGCACATGTGCAGGCTGCGCATGTGAGACTACTGCTGTGGACAACCCGATAATTGAGCACAGGTACCCTGGAGCAGAAGGGACCCTGCCAGGGTAGGTGCTGACCTGGAGTACGCCTTTTCATAGTTTTGGACATTCATAGGTAGGTCAGCAGGGTTTACTGGATTATCTGTCGTGTTACTGTATTATACTCATAGGTGAAATCTGCCTTAAAGTGCAGTTTCACTCAACTACAGTCCAGTGAATTGTCAAACTGGAGTGAAGCATCCACACCGAGTTTGAGGATGCAGGTCCAAATAAAATATATGTGTATCTCCTGGGTCACCCAGAATTGTCATATTTCTCTGGCTCAGCTTAGAATGAGATTCCAGGCCTTTTGTTCCCTTGTCTGGCCAAGTTAATTAGCTTGCTCTCCAGCAGAGGGAACAAAGCCCCCCCCCCCCCCGGCACAATAGGAGCAATGATCAGTGCTTGACTCAGTTCCTGAGAAGCAAGAGATAGGAAGGAGAGTCTGCATCTGGTAATTGGCTGTCACAGTGCAGCTGGGTTGGTACAGCCCAGGGCCACTGAATGAAGGAGGAAGCCCAGACATTTGGAGCCAAAACAGGAGGGTCTCTCCTTTTAAATTTTGGTGGGAAGGTAGCTGGCAGTGATGTCAGTTAGGGGTGGAGCTAAGGTCCTCAGAGGAGCTCTGCACAGAGAAAACATGATGCTACCATATTGGATTGTCCCAGAATGCTTTGCAAGAGGATTGGGACAAGGATGGAGGGATGATGTGGCATCCTAGGAGTGGCTAGGGTGCCCAGCATCTTGACCTTTCCACTCATACTTAAAAACCCCCACACAAGGGAGAGACAGTGAGCAAGACCCTTGACCTGGATGGTGCAGAGACATCATGGATAGCTGGAAGAAGAGGCTACCTGATGTTGCTAATGTAATAAGGACTTTGCATGCAGCTATCTCCCAGGTCTAGATGGGTCTCTCCAGGACCAGTAGCGTTGCCCCCCTTATGCACCCTGTAGACCAGTTAGGGGAAGACTTGGGCTCTACTGCCACCCAGATTCTATACAAGGCAGCCAGGAAGCCATGGGTCCTGTGAAGGGCAAAGCAGTAGGCTCGTGCAGGGAACCAGTGAAACCAGCACCCACAAGGTGTGCCTCTTTTGAGGCAAGGAGGCCAGTTGTAAATGTTCCTGGTGGCTAGAGCTCACCCCCAGGAGTCCAATGAGCCTAACATCATAAAAATAAGTCTGATAGGGTCTGAGATATGGCTGTTGTTAAAGATCTGACCATTGACCTCTATTAAGAGAATGGAGTGTGTGAGGCTTTGCTGCATTTCCCTAAAATACACTTAGGTTGGGCCACTGCCCGGGGGTCAGGGTAAAATACATTTTTTATTTGTCTAGTGGGATTGGGCATGTGTGGGCCCAGATTGCCGCTGAGATCCCCATCTCCCTGGGGGCCGAAGTAAAAGGAAAAAGCTCTGTCAGGGCTGGCACTGCCATAGCGTTCTTGGGACTTCATCCCTCAGGATCTAGAGCAAGGAAAAGTCTCAGATGCTGCTCCTGTCCCCTGTTTCCATGTCTGGGAGATGGATGATATGACCTGCAGCCTTCTGTCTGCCTGCACGGACCGCAGGTGGGAGAAACAGAATGTCGACTCCCAAGCCGGCAGTGCTGTAATGAAAGGTCTCAGATCTCCCCTGGACCAAAGTATGAACCGTCACTTTCCCAGGGAGAGAATATCAGTTCCAAACTTATGGAATATAACATATACACAGCACTTCCTAAGGTGGGCAAACTTTCAACACTCCCCCAAAGGCAAGGCAAGAAAACAATATCACATGAGTCTCCTCTAGACCAAGGTAACGCACACAACACTTCTCTAGAGCGAGATATACTTTTCACATCACTTGCCAGGAGTAGAACAACTTTCTATAACACAATTACCTACTAGAAGGGAATTCACCCATCCTTCTACAACAGAATACTTGGCCAAGAAGAGTCCACACCTCCTGTTACAAGGAAAAGACGAATTCAAACATATGGAATATATAAATTTATTAACTCAATACTTCAATCACGGGCAGGCCGAATATATATTGATCATGGCAGACTCTCACATATCAAATAACCGATTGAAATACACAATCAAAGCAAATATATATGTAGAAATATATATATGTATGGATATAAGAATCAGAAAATAAGAAGGAAAGGAAAGAATCAGTAAGGAATCAAGAGACAGTTAGTAGCAGAGACACCTCACCTACTGCTTCATCATTTCACCCCACTATGCTCAAGGGGAGTACATTGCTTGAACCGGGTAAAAGCTCAGAGGTGACACCAGCCCCCACTCTTCCGTGACAACACGTCTGCTCCACGGCGTGAACTTCCACCAGGCCAGTGTAGGCTCCCCTTTTTAGAACAAATTCAAACACAACGAAGCTTCTAGCAAGCCTCGCCCCCTCGTTCTCATGAGAGCCCGTACCAGCCTGCTCCAAGGCCACTGCATCGGTTGATCAGGCCTTTGCTATGGCTCCGAGACAGACCATGTACATTCCTCTGATAAGAACCAGTTCTCTCTAGTCAGTAAAGTGTGAAAAACAGGAGAAGAGCAAAACATGCCCTCCCCACCTCTGCAGCTTCGTGCAGGCACAGAAAATAGCTTCAGTCATGAAAATGGAGTTAGTTAAGCCATGCAAACAAAGGCCCAAAGCAAGATGGAATCAGAAAAGCAAGGATGACATGAAACCATGTCAAAGGCAATAGTCAGCACTGCCATAAAGCAAGGTAAAGTCAGAAATCAGAATGACATGAAGCCATGTCAAAGGCAATAGTTCAACACATAATTCACATAACCCAAATAACACTATAGACTTTATCCCTCAGTATACAACATTGAGCACATGTGTGCACCACCAACCACAACACTGCACCTCAACATCCCATACCTTCTATTCTTGGCAAGACTATTCTACTAAAAGACAGTAAGATTACAGGACAGAAGAGAAGCAGGCACATGCAAACCCATCCTACATTAAGGCTAGGGTAACATAACACACTTAAGTCAGTACAAAATGGTGGTGGTTGAGGGTCATCATAGGGTGTCAGACCACAAAAGTGGCTCATTCACTACATTGCACCCCATGACCCTCGATCATCACCATTCACATATGTCAAAAACAAAATCTCTTAACTAAAGGCACAACTATGAATGAAGCACTGCATTTCTTAATTGAAAGCAAAACCATTTAAAACTACATTTCTAAATTGAAAGACACAACTACTAAAAAGCACATGTTGAAACAGCAACTCATGTGTTGAAGTGGCTACACAAAATATATAATTCAAAACAAATCATGACTAAAAAGCAACTATGATCAAAATACTACATTGCAAAACTGAAAAACTCATCAAAAGTACATGATAATCACTTTAGAGCAAATAAAGACTGCATTCTCTAAATACATGTAAAAGCAACAACTCAGGTGCATCTAGAAATAGCTCATAGATATCTGGATACATGTTAAATGAATACACAAAATAAATTAATCAAGCTCTTGAATGTTCCTAATGCCTCTAATGGTTAAACCGGAACCTCTACTGTTAAAGTAGTCAAACTCATATATTGGAGCAACAGGTTTTTTCTCTTCAGCCTCTAACTCAGAAAATATCTACTCTAATTTTAGTGTCTCTATTATTTCATCCCTAAAAAAAAAAGGTTCTTCACTGTGAAAAAGAAATCACACACAGCCTTTTCCCATCACATCTGAACTTCACGTTGATAAAACAGTTCACAGTTCTGGCAAAGCACATCCTGTAGTTACCTCGTTTTTTTCTTCACTTGTACACAAGCAGTTCCCTGTTTGAAAGACACACAGCCTTCATGCATGTAAAGTCGGCCCCACGTGAAGGAAACAGTTCCAATCGCAGCACACTCTGCTGATCCCTCTACGCTTGGAAAGAAGCAGTCCATCTGTGTAGGACACAGCTCTCCGGCATCTATCTTCAGCTGTATCTCCTAGACAAAGGAGGACCCCATCCAGTCCGGTGAGCCACAGGAGGACCCCATCCGGTCCGGTCAGCCACAAGGCATCAGCCTCCATCAGCCACATGACATCAGCCACCATCGTCTGGTCTGGCGATCACTCCAGGCTTGAGGGAGGGCCCCACTCACATGGGGGAAGGGAGTCCCACTCACACGGGGGAAGGGAGTCCCACTCACACGTGGGGACTGGGCGAATCTGAAAAAGAAACAAGCATCACTCTTCTTGCAATTTTTTTTTTCAAAAGCACACTTTTTCTGTCTTGCATTTCTGAAAGTACAATATTTTCATTTCTGTCTCCATAGCTCTCCTCTAGCTCTGGGGAATTATCTAAGAATTCTACCAACGCTTTAGCCTCTGAATTCTTGGTAAAATCTCTCTTTTTCATTACACAGCAAGAAGGGCTGTGGCAGTCTCCTTCACTCACTGCACCTCTCACAGGTGCTGCCCCCCTTCACAAAATCTCTGCGGACACTAACTGGTCCCTTGTCAAAAATACCAAGCAGAGCCTTCTTCCTCTGCTGCCTCTAGCTCCCACCTTATCTCCTCCAAGGTCGAAGTGCCATGCACTCCTGCCAACTTTCGTCTGCTCCTATCTGCTATGCGACTCTCCTCATGGGGGGGGGGAGAAAACCTGCGCCTTTGCAAGCCTCCCAAACATCTATCTCCAAGAAGCTGTCTCTGTCTACTGGGGCGAGGAGCTGGGATGACCCCTCCCGTAGGAATTCCTCCTCAGTCTTCACAGAAAGCATGAACTCTTCTCAGCATTGCTGGATGATCTCACTGCAAGCCTCCCAAACATCTATCTCAAAGACGCAAGCACTTCACCATCACTAAAATACAGATTGTCTATTTCATTTCTCCTCCTGCGCCAGATTTCTGCGTGCCACCCACTCCCAGAACAACTCTTTTCATGTCTGAGAGGAAAAACAGCTTTAACATCTCCTGACCTCCAGCAAGACTTCACCTTCTTTAATCTGAAAATGCTCCACCATTCTGTCTAACTAATTCAAACAAATTCTTAACTGTCATTAGTCTACCACCTCATGGAAAAAAAAACTAAACTGCTCTTGACATTCAGGGGCTATTGGTATCAAAAAGAAAAAAGCAATGGTAATATCAAAAGTCACATACCAAGTCCCATGCTACTTCTGTAACAATATCTGGGACAGCATCAGTCAAAGAAGGTATATGTTTGTCCAATTCGCAATAATCAACTGTCATGCGCCAAGAATTATCACATTTGCGCACCAGCTACACAAAATCATTTTAAGCATTAGTGATTGGGGTCACCAAACCTACCTCTATCAAGTCCTGCGCAAACTGCTTTTCTGTCTATATAGGCCATTTAATAACCATTGCAATCTCCCATAGGCAAATCACATTTTCTCTAACTCTGTTCTGTCCAGTATCTTTTGGTGCGCAAAAGCACAGAATCATCTGCATTTGTCCAGCATCTGAATTTAAAAGTGACCTCTTCTTTCCCTGCGCTCCCCTGTAACTAAAAAGGGCACTTTGCTCTTGAATTAACTCACAAAATACATTTTCATATTTCTGAATTAAACACATATCAGAATTATTGTACACAATCTGCTGTTGTTCACATTCAAAATCATATTGTTGCATTTCTCTTTTGAAGCAAAATGTATCATTCACTGTCATGTCTAATTTATGTCCGCAACTGGTGATCGTTAAGTCTAAAACACTGGTCTGTTTATCTCCCTGTACATTACTTTCTGGCTGAAAAATCTCTTTGGAAGAATTAATTAAAACTGTCTGAGTAGCTTGTAGTCTGACTGGGTTCTCTGTCACATTTTTCACATTTGAATCATCTTGGTTATCAGACACGTTTAATTCTGTCTTCAAAGATATATTTTCAAACTGGGCATCAACTAGCTCTGTTTTCAACTCACTATGTTCTTTTTGCAAATGCTCACATTTTTGATGCATATTAACCAACACATTTAAAATAACACAGCTGTCTCTGTCTAAAATGTCATTAATCTCCTGCTGAGTAACACCCTTCATCACAACTCCGGAGTCTGTAACCTCGAAGGAGTACAACGTTTCAGGGTTATGCTCTGATATTTTACATTCACTTTGCAACTGAAAACATTTTATATGCATTCCTTAACAAACACTTGAAAGGGATCCAGCCCTTTCTGCCTAACGTAGCAAGCTATTTATAAGCACTTTTTACAAAACACACTTAAACACACGAACATCAGTTCTAACTCAGCACAATTAGCTCACTTCACGAGCCAGCACATCATATGGGCTACCCCCATTCAAATAAATTCATATATCAATTGGTATCTGAGAATCCGCTTTTAATTTCTAGAAAACATATTTCTTCCCCTTTTTAATCAACGTTCACATCCTGCAACAGACTATGCCAAAATGTAATGAAAGGTCTCAGATCTCCCCTGGACCAAGGTATGTACCGTCACTTTCCCAGGGAGAGAATATCAGTTCCAAACTTATGGAATATAACATATACACAGCACTTCCTAAGGTGGGCAAACTTTCAACACTCCCCCAAAGGCAAGGCAAGAATATAATATCACATGAGTCTCCTCTAGACCAAGGTAACGCACACAACACTTCTCTAGAGCGAGATATACTTTGCACATCACTTGCCAGGAGTAGAACAATTTCCTATAACACAATTACCTACTAGAAGGGAATTCACCCATCCTTCTACAACAGAATACTTGGCCAAGAAGAGTCCACACCTCCTGCTACGAGGAAAAGACGAATTCAAACATATGGAATATATACATTTATTAACACAATACTTCAATCACGGGCAGGCCGAATATATATTGATCATGGCAGACTCTCACATATCAAATAACCGATTGAAATACACAATCAAGGCAAATATATATGTAGAAATATATATATGTATGGATATAAGAATCAGAAAATAAGAAGGAAAGGAAAGAATCAGTAAAGAATCAAGAGACAGTTAGTAGCAGAGACCCCTCACCTACTGCTTCATCATTTCACCCCACTTCGCTCAAGGGGAGTACATTGCTTGAACCGGGTGAAAGCTCAGAGGTGACACCAGCCCCCACTCTTCCGTGACAACACGTCTGCTCCACGGCGTGAACTTCCACCAGGCCAGTGTAGGCTCCCCTTTTTAATACAAATTCAAACACAACGAAGCTTCTAGCAAGCCTCGCCCCCTCGTTCTCATGAGAGCCCGTACCAGCCTGCTCCAAGGCCACTGCATCGGTTGATCAGGCCTTTGCTATGGCTCCGAGACAGACCATGTACATTCCTCTGATAAGAACCAGTTCTCTCTAGTCAGTAAAGTGCGAAAAACAGGAGAAGAGCAAAACATGCCCTCCCCACCTCTGCAGCTTCGTGCAGGCACAGAAAATAGCTTCAGTCATGAACATGGAGTTAGGTAAGCCATGCACACAGAGGCCCAAAGCAAGATGGA
This sequence comes from Triturus cristatus, assembly GCF_964204655.1. Taxonomy (NCBI): domain Eukaryota; kingdom Metazoa; phylum Chordata; class Amphibia; order Caudata; family Salamandridae; genus Triturus; species Triturus cristatus. Next base: position 389,516,139 of record NC_140592.1, read on the forward strand.
ATCAGAAAAGCAAGGATGACATGAAACCATGTCAAAGGCAATAGTCAGCACTGCCATAAAGCAAGGTAAAGTCAGAAATCAGAATGACATGAAGCCATGTCAAAGGCAATAGTTCAACACATAATTCACATAACCCAAATAACACTATAGACTTTATCCCCCAGTATACAACATTGAGCACATGTGTGCACCACCAACCACAACACTGCACCTCAACATCCCATACCTTCTATTCTTGGCAAGACTATTCTACTAAAAGACAGCAAGATTACAGGACAGAAGAGAAGCAGGCACATGCAAACCCATCCTATATTAAGGCTAGGGTAACATAACACACTTAAGTCAGTACAAAATGGTGGTGGTTGAGGGTAATCATAGGGTGTCAGACCACAAAAGTGGCTCATTCACTACAAGTGCACAGTGTAGACAATGTGGGTGCCCCTGCCAGGGGCAGTGGATTCATAGGAGCACCAAGGCATTACCCACCTGCGTGCCAGCCTTCGCATATAAAATATTTAGATTTTTTACACTTTTGAAAAAAGGGAATTTAATTATGGCCCGGGAGTAACTTTTGTTACCACTGTGATGCCCGACAGCGTACCGTGGTCTGGTCCAATCATAATGATTGGCAGCCACCCTGCCCATCACAGTTAAAATGAAGTGTGCATGTCAGTTTGGCCGCTTCGTTTTCAATGGCCAACCTGACATGCGTACTTCAGCTCTTCTCAACCTATGCTGTACAATGAGCCAAGGAAACACAGGCGTAGCCTCCTGGTCCTTATGTGAGCGCTGTGTTTGCCTGCCCCCTCCAATCAGGGTGCTGCTGTCATGCTGTCACTAATACAAACAACATGAAAGCAGCATCAAGACTGGTTTAGTTAGCGGGCGACATGAGGAAACACCTCTGCAGGACTGAGGCATGTGTTAAGGCAAGCAGGCAGCGCTGGGCATGAAGATGATTGGAATGCCTTTTCCCACTCATCGAAGTATCCCTTAAAAGCGGCCCAGCCAGCAGGGAGTCACAAAGAAGAGCCAGAGCGGTTCCTCCAGTGCTTAATTTGAGCCGGTGCTTTCTGGTGCTCAGCACCAGCACTTAATTGGTTCCAGGTGCTCAGCACCAGCACTTAATTGGTTCCAGGTGCTCGGCACCAGCACCTAATTGTCAACACCATGCTTAGAAGTCTATACATGGTGGCACAGCTCATCTAATTTAGAGATGAGCAGAACAACGGTTGTTTAGGAATACAATTTGCATTAAAATTGCTAATACCTGCCTCCCCAGCCGTTCCTTTAGCTTTGTGGACCTGGAATACAGAACTGTCACATTTACGTACGTTAGAGATTGTTAGTTGTTGTTTTGGCAGCGATGACAAGGGCGATGGGTGGTGCAAGCTGCAGTGGCCTCCTGGTCAGAGCTCTGGCACTTAATATTTTACAAATTAGCACTGAGTTCCTCCCAAAACATGGAGCTAAAGGACTACGTAGCAGAGATCGAGCTGCTGCTTTCCACAGTAGGCCCTTACAAATCTTCACAGTCACTCAACGCACCTGCAAACAAGTCGTGTCTCTCGTTGAGACAGCAGTCTCAGCACACGCAAAGCTCATGTGCTGACAGTCGGCAACTTTGAGAAAGCAGTGCTGTGCACTAGGCTCACTGGTTTACAGCTCCGTCTCTCACTGAGACAGCACTGTCTGAACACCGAACTTACAGTCTGCCAGTTGCGTTATACTTCATTTTTGTGAAGCACAACTATAACAGCTTGCACAGACCACAGTGACAAACAGCACTATCTGCAAACACAGTATTCACGGCTGACAACTCCCATGTCTCACACTGTGAAACTGTACTTTTCGCATACCGAACTCACAGCCTGACAATTCCCATGCCCCCTGCACATCCACCATACAGGCAGTGGACATAAATGATAAATGTGATTTATGATACAGTAAGGGGTTGTACCAGATTTGTGTTGGGAATTGTGATACATAGAAGAGTTCTGTAAACTTTGGTTAAATAAGATTGAAAGGAAAAGGTCAACAGTTAATTTTTAAGAGAGGTCTGGGCAAGCTGTCGGCATCGGTTCAACGTCTTGTGGTTTTGGTCAAATCACTTATTCTCCCAGTGTCTAAAAGTGGCCTTGTGTAATGTAACTGGTGCTGATGTAAAGCCCTCCAATACCTACGGGTTGGGTTTGCAGCATATAAAATTGCAAAAAGAGAAAATCCATAAGGAGAGATGTACTTTTATGATGAGTGCCCCTGATGGAGCAAGGACTCGTTAAAAAGAGACTTGCTCGGAAGCAAACCTCTCATCTAACTCCCTAACATTGTATTAATTATGTATTGTGTAAAACTAATACGCACCACATCAAAATATGGGCAAGAGAAGGATGTGCTTTGTGCCATCCATAGGTATCTGGTGGGAAATAGCGCTGCATTTCCCTGAGAAAAAAAAACACAGAGAACTCTATGTCAGTGTTTATCTGTTTTTGTTTGTCCCCGTCATTCTTTTGTTTTGTTTCATTTGTTCATAGTTGAGGAATAATGTAATGTTGTAGGAAGGCAGCCTATGTGAGTCAGTAATAGAGGGGAGCTCCTTAGTACATCAGAACGATTATATTACTGCATTGAGTGGCATTTATTTATAGTGAACAGTTTTAAACATGCACTTACTAGACACATTCAACAGCCCTCTTACAACATGCAAATAATGAACTAAGAGGCAAATCAGTCTTGATGTGCACCCTATCTGTGGCCGAGATTCTTATAGCTTTTTCATCAACTTTTTTGACAAAATTAGCTTAAAATACACTATACGCCCCTTTTTATTTCAAAGGTTTCTCAGGGGGAGAAAACCCCCGGTCCTTCCTTATGCCAGTTGGGCTCACTTGCTAAGTCAAATCTGCCCCAAATGTTTATGCCCTACCACTTTGAATAGTCACAAGTGGCTTCGGGTGGTACCAGGACACCCATTAAAAAAAGAAAAAAAGAAAAAGACTTAGGGACCAACACCACATCGGAACACAAAGAAGCAGGAGCTTCTCATTCTATATTCGTGGATTGCAGGCCTGGCGCACCCATAATGCCTAGCAAGTGGCTCATCTATATATTGTTCTCCAGTGTGGCGTCCCAAGGAGGGGCGGGGTGACCTCCAACACACAGTTTATGTGCTGTGGGGCCTGCAGGGATTGCAGCAGCCCCCCCAAAGAATGATTTCAATAAAGTTTGGGATATCCAAATAGTAGAAAACAAATTCCTAAGAAACCTGCTATCTGTGCCACAGTCAACATCTTCTTATATAATCCACCAAGAAACCGGTTTAGGTTTTAAATCAGACCTAATCGGTATGGCACCTCTACTCAAGTGGATAGGAACCTGGATAAACCCGAAGCTAGGGATGAATTGCGAAATTATTCGCAATTGCCTAGCACTTGATCGTGTAAGTAGCATCCCCTGGTTGAGCTATGTGAAAAGGCTTGCCATTTATCTAGGAAGGCCAGAGATATTTAACTCCCCAGAGAAACTTTTAAAGACAGATATGCTTTGGGCTAAAAATACGTACTTGCAGGTGTCACAGACGGATAGAGAGGCCAGGGAACTGAGAAAGCCATTGGTGAGGGCACATCAATTGTTATCCACTTCATGTGCAATTGAACCCTATTTAAATATAGTAACTAACCAGCATCATCGTTTCCTTTTAGTGAGGTTTAGATTCAATCAATTGCATCTACTTCTTGCTGAACCAAAGGGATGGAAAAAGATTGAGGACCTGGGTGTCTGTAGATGTGATCATTTTTCCACTCAGGACTCTTTGCACTTTGTTTTATTTTGTGAGCACTTTATGCACATTCAGAACCAGTTCATTTTACCTATTTTAAGGGACAAAGGTTTTTTACAGGCTAGACCTGCTTTGATATATTTACAGATGCTGAATAATGTCTGGGAAATTTTTAATATAGCTAGTTTTCTGACTGCAGCGGTCAGAATAAAGAAAAAGAGAAGGATTACTCTGAACTAGTATATTTTTAATTATTTATGGTGAATTTTAATCAATTAAAATATGAACTGTTCCTTAATAGGTTGATGATCATAGGATGCATTTTTGTACCTTGCTGGTGTTTGTGATATTGTAGTATTTAATGTGTTTTTATGTAGTATGCTTTTATGGTTTTAATTAACAGAATAAAGTGAATTTGACTGACTGACTGATATGTCTCCTCAGTCGCGGGATGCATGCCCTGATGAGACTTTTTCCATATTTTAAACACTTTTAAAATTAGACTTTTTGTTCTACAGCTTGAGAGTGCAGGAATTCCTATAGATTGGCCTTATAGTTGCATTTTATGTGCTGTGAAGTGTGAAAGGAAGACTCAGACACATTATATTAATTTTGAATGCCTTATTTACAGTATGTTATTGGCAATGATTTTTGATAAGCTTTGTAATGTTTTTATTATGTTTTTATTAACAGTGTTGATTGTTTTTAATCATTGTTGTAGCTTCCTGTGCTATGATGATGATTTTTAATATGTGATTGGTGATTTTATATTGAGATGAACTCTTGACAAAGCTAACGGAGCCCGATATATTGACTGATGTGGTGACCTCCTGAGAAAGCCAATAGACCTGCTTGATTTCTAATGAAAGTTCTTTATGCTGTGATGTGCTATCTGGTATGGATGAAGCTGTTATGATGATGTGGGTCATGAAATATTAGGGGTCAAATGTGATTTCAGAATGTCACTAAAGATAGTTCCACCTACCTTATGTATGAATTTGTAAACTAATGCATAGTATGTAGCGGTGTGTGTAAAGATTGACTTCTCTTTTTTTAAAGAGAAACACCTTCTGGACTATCATTTAATGAGTGCTGTTACTGCATGCGTGAAAGTGTAGATTATTAGCTCACAGAATCTCCCTTGAGTAGGCCGTTGACTGCTCTACTTCATTACCCTGAGATAGTCAATCTCTAGATTGGGGTGCTTGGTTCCCAGTATGTGTGGACCTATTAGGTGTGCAGGACTCACATCCTGCACAAACAATATCCCAATTTCCTACAGTAGGTAAAACTCAATCATCTGAAGTGCCTAGGTTTCTTGAGAGAGGAATAATATGCTGATGGGGTTTCAAATACTTGTGCGTAGCTTTGCGATCAACTGGGAAATGCTAGTGTGCTCAGCAGGGAATACCCAAGGGTTACACAGTCATTGGAATATTATTTCAATTGCAGTGTCTGCTTTTGCATCAAGGGTCTGAACAGCACTACAATCTGCTGTGATAGTCACTGCTCAGGGCTGTTGAGTAGTGTGATCAGGTGGTGTTTTGCGGTCATAGCCTTAGAGATGGAGGAAAGAGGATGTCAGGTCGCCTTTGTGGGAAGATGCAAGCTCTTCTCTGTGATCTCATTGCTTGGAACATGAATGCTGACTGGAGGCTGCAACAGATACAGGTTCACTATTGTAGACCTAGGGGCAGATTTATCAATATTCCATGCAGTACAAGAAGACACCTTGCTGTGCTGCGTGAAATGGAGCGGGCAGGACTTTGTCATATTTAACATTATTTGATGCATTCCTGTCCTCTGGCTGGTGCACTTTGGTTGCCTAGCACAGACACAGGCACCCTTGTGTCAAGGTTGCCTGCCTAGCAGGCAGGATTTCTTTTGTGCAGAAAGGGATACCCTCCTGCACAAAAACAACCCTATGAGGCTTTTTCCTCTGCAGAAGGCAGCAAACACAAAAAGAAGGAAAAACAAGGAGAAAAAAAAAGAAATTGCCTCGTTACGCCTCCCCAGTGAAGATGCAGCATTTTTACTCATTCCCAGGTCTACCACTTATGGGAAATCTGGGAATTTGCCAAAATCCATTGGTGGATGAGTGAGAAGACCCACTCTCACCCGTGGAATGCCTACCTGGGACAGAGTAATACAGAGGCAGCGACTTGCGCTGCCTTGCTTAACTCCAGATTCACCACCACCAAGGATCACTCATGGTGGCCTTGCGTGGCTTTGTAAATCAGACTTTTGTGTTGCGTTGCCCTTGCATTACCTGATGTGATGCAAGTGCAATGCAACATTTTGATAAATCTGGCCCTTAAAGTCAGAAAGGGCTGTAGGTTTGGCACTGTTAGGCCAGACTCAGAAAGGATTGCAGGAGCTTCTAGAAGGAGGTAGCATCTTCTAGAGATCTTTTGATCCTTAGGTCTGGTTGACTATGCTGGTTGGCTGCAGGGAATCTCAGTAGGTGATGGGCCACAGTGAAGACTGGTGTGAGGGGCAAATGGATATCAGGTGGTTATTGGGCCCCAATTGTATAGATTAGGTCATTTACCGCTGGTGTTCGTAGGTCCTTATAATATTGTAGCCACAGGTTGAAAATCAAGTGCACCTTTTCAATATTTAACCCTTAATTTAGCAAGGGCAAATCAGTCCAAAGATCTATTTGGGAGGTGTTGGTGAATTAGAAACGTAGAAGTCAGTAACAAACATAAAACCCTTGATAAATTATTTTCTAGTTGGTGCTTTTCCCTCTTAAAATGAAGCGCACTTTAATGCACACACGTTAATTACTGCATATAGAAACACAAATATATATACACAATGTAGAGTGGAAAAAAGTATAGAAACATTTTAAAAAACAATGACACTGGAAACAGTGCTTTACAATGCCTCCTAAAGAGGGCCTTGCAGATAACCAATAAAAGGTTAGGCCTACAGACTTGTTCAGGTCAGCTGACAGTAACTAATAAGGGCATATTATGAACTGACTTTGACAGTGCCTATTCAATCAGAAATACACCTGCAAGAGCCATGAGGAAAAACATAGGGGCATATTTACAAGCCCCTATAGCCACAGGAATGTCACTTTTTCTAATGTTACTGTGGAGATAAGGGCTTCGCCTTATTCAAAAGGTGGCGTTAAGCCACTTAACAGTGCTTAACGCTGCCTTGTGAGTAAGGCCCCCTTTCACACTACACTTAACGTGAAAGGGGCAGTCAATGGGTGTTGTGGTGAGCGTTCCGCCACGACACCTACTGATTTTGATGCTGCCCCATATTTAAAAGGGTGGCGTAAATATGGGGTAGTGCCAAAATTAAGACCATGGAAAACCTGGTCTTAACATGACGAAACGAGGAGAAATGCTTTATTTCTCCTTGTTTATGCTGTTTCTAAGTGTGCTGCATTGTGCAGCACATATAGAAACAACAACATGCCATTGATTGTTTATGTGCAGGAAAGTGTCCCTTCCTGCACATAAACAATCAATAAAAAAATGACGAGTTGTAACTTCTATGTGTACTGCATTCTGCAGCACATATAGAAGTAGCAAATCGCCATTACTGATTGTTTATGTACAGGAAGGGACACCTTCCTACACATAAACAATCTTTACCTGCAATGCACGCACCCTTGCACAATAGTGCAAGAGTTCCTGTGTTGACACTAGGCAGCTACATTTAGCACCAGTGCTATGGGAAAGGTAGGGGTGCACCGTATTCTTGTGAATATGGCTCATCCCTGCATTTGGAAACTGTCGGAGGACAGTGTTAGCCTTCTTGGCTTAACGCCGCTCTCCAACAGCTTCTTAGTAAATATGCCCCTAAAGAGCATATTTATAAGCCCCTCTCGCCACAGTAACATCCCTTTTTTTCGATGTTCCTGTGGCGATACGGGCTTTGCCTTATTTAGAAGGCAGTGTTAAGCCACGTAAAGCTGCCTTGTAAATAAAGTACCCTTTCACGCTATACTTAGCGTGAAAGGGGAGGGCACAGGGTGCTGCGGTGGAATGCCCATTGATTTTGACAATTGCCCCATATTTACAAGGGTGGCACAAATATGGGGCAGCGCAAATATTAAGATGAAAAAACCTGGTCTTAACATTGCATAACAAGGAGAAATGCTCCTCGTTTTTGCTATTTCCATGTGTGCTGCATTCTGCAGCACACATAAATACAGCAAAACACCATGCATCATTGTTTATGTGCAGGAAGGTGTCCCTTCCAGCACATAAACAATCATTTTAAAAAAGACGAGTTGCAACTTCTATGTGTGCTGCACAAAGCAGCACACATAGAAGTTACAAATCACCATTTGAGAGTGTTTATGTGCAGGAAGGGACACCTTCCTGCACATTAACAACCATTTCCGCAACACAGGCACCCTTGCACTATGGTGCAAGGGTGCCTGTGTTGGTACTAGGCAGCTGTAATTAGCACTAGCACAGGGGGAATCGCAGGGCAGCACCGTTTTGTTGTAAATATGGTGCAGCCCTGCGTTTCAAAAGTGGCGGAGCGCGGTGTTAAGCATTACTTTTCTTGTCAATATGCCCCATACAGTCTAGGCAGTTTTACATGGTTATCCGAATCATATGAGATGAACGTGCATGCCATACTCCTAAAGGGAGTTGGGTGAATTCTTGCCTTGCAAACGAAGGGGCATGAGATCCTTGAGGCAGTCATTTAATAGGAGTCTAGTGATAATTAGTCTGCAGAGCACCTTGAATTAGGAGTAGGAGGTATCACGAGTAATGTATGGGATATTTTTTTTAAATCATGGTACCAACTAGACAATGCACTGAAAGGATGTATCTGAGGTTTGGGTTAGACAGGAAGTTCACATCAGCCGAGGGCAGGAATTCACCGTAGTTTAAAAAGCTAGACATTCACTGGCAGTATTTGGGTTTCATTGGGAAATGTACAATATCTGGATGTAACTAAGGTGATGCAAAATTGAAATGAAATATTAATTCATTTGGTTCGTTTGCCACCGCATATAATCGATCTGGCTCATTGCAGCTTAATTCTTTTAAAATAACCAAGTTGTAATGGTGTGGACTTAGGTTGTGTGCAGGAATATGTAAAACATTTAGTGGCCATAAAGGTATATTGTAAGTTTCCCTAACCTGAGTACTGGTGGTCTCCCAAATTAAATTAATCAGGGATGTTGGGATCCTGCTTTTTCTTAATCTGAGAACTGGAAGTCTCAAAAAGGAATTGAATCGGAGATGTAGGACTGGTATCCCCAAGGATTTTATTTTGTTACATATGAAAAAAGAAAATATAAGGTATTAACAGTGTTAGGCTTTTCTGCCCTTATTTCGCTGGTAGTAGGAAAAAGTATTTATTGAATCCAGAGTACAAGACTAATGCTAGGAATTTGGTAAATGCTCTTCGATCATCAGTCTACTGTAAATTACTCTCACATTAACAAATCGATATATGGGTCTTTATCTCTGCCAACAGTCGCAAAGTTCTTCTATGGCTGTTTGGGATTTTGAAAGGCTTCCCCAACCCTTGTGAGAAGTTATTGAGGTTTTACTAATGTGTACTTTATGAATCTGTTTTGTGAATTGACTTGTGGAGTGGTTATTGTTTGAATAGTAAGGATTTGTGACTATGTTAACGTCATACTCCATCACACCTGCAGTCTGACTAAACTGCAAGAGATGCCCTGCTCTCAAAACCATCAGATTCTTGTAAATTGCTTTTACATTAACACATGCCCTCTACCAAAGTATAAAATCGATATATGGGACTTTATCTCTGCCTGCAATCCCGAAGTTCTTCTATGCTGAGAGTTGGTTGAGGTCGGAGTCCTTTCCCGACATCGCCACAGCAATTTCATCCAGCTACCTGAGCTATCATTTAAATAGGACCAGTAGGACTTGAATAGCCATTGTTTATCGGTCCTTCCGCTCGTTATCCTATTTCTTTCCTTCTCACTATTGCAATGTCTTTAATCTAAACATTCATCCCACCCTGTTATTCTCTGATGCTCTGATCTACTGACACCATAGCCCACATGGACTTCAGTTCCAAGCTTGCCCACATGTTTGCCACTTTCGTCCTCAGTCTGCAAACGGTTTCATTGCTGGTGATTTAAATTTCCACCTAGATAATACTAGTGAGGTTGGCTCCTGTGCTCTTCTTCGAGACCTGAAGGCTCTCCATCTCGCCAAAATGATCTCACCCCCCCCCCACACACACACAGAGTCGGATTAATTCCCAACCTGCTCTTCTCTAATTGGCACCAGTTTCTGTTCTGGATTCTACCCCTCTTCTACAGTCTGACTACTTGGCTGTTCGAATTTGAATTGCACACTTACCAATTCCCCCTTGTCTGCCAGTTGGAACATCCCTTCACGAGCTCAATTTCAACAAATGGCTAGAAGATGATTTCAACAGCCTTGTCCCCTTCAAATCTTTTCCCATGCATCGCAAAACTCTATCTCCTCTCTGATACTTTCATGAACTCAGAAATAAGAGAAGGGTCTGTAAACCTTTGGAAAGGAATTGACAACTTACACACTCCTTACTGGATAAAGTAACCTCTCGGTCCGCCATTAGACACCAAGAACACCAAGTGAGGACTGTCCATCAAGATAATTTAGCCATTATTCCAGGTTGCTTAACTAGCTGTACTCGTGATGTTTTCTGATTATGTTAAAAGATGTTTACAACCTTCTGCACGCAACAATTCTGTAATAGACACTGAAGAACTCTGTTCCACATTATCTGTGCATTTCACTTTGGCTCTCAAACCCCCATCACTTCTCACAATATTCTAAATACCCCTTAGCAGCTCCTACTGGGGACTTTATTGTGGTTTTACCCCTGTCACCATAGAAGCAACTTCTAAAGCTCATCCTTCCATCAGGTCAGGATTGTCTGACAATCCGTGCCCTACCCATATTCTACCTTATTCCCTCACCTCTTTGATCCTACTCAGCTGGATCTTGTTAATCTATCTATTGACTTTGGCATGGTTCCTAAATCCTAGAAACATGCATCCTTGGTCCAGGCTCTAAAGACATCCAATGCAAACGCAAGGAGATGATGGACGGAGTGCTGAAACTTTTCAAACACTCACCCCCAGTCACAGATCTGGGTTGAATCCATCATCATTCTTTAACTCACTTTGCCACCCAGTTCAGACACAGCTATATGCAAATCAGTCTTGACCCTGTGCCTCATGGGACAGTCCAGACTGAACTGCCAAGCCATGTCTTCCCTGGACCGGAAACAAATCCAATGCCTTCCCTTCTGAACATGTAAACTATAAGCCTATATTTCTTCTGCCGTTTCCCACCAAAGCTATGGAGAAATGTATCAACAGATAACTCATCAGCTGCCTCAAATCTAATTATCTTCTCGATCTCGCTCAGTATGTTTTTGAGTCCCTTTCAACACCCAATCATCACTCTTGGCTGTCACAAATATCATCCATAACATCTTGGATCAGAATGAGTCTGCCACCTTGATCCTAGTTCAACTCTCAGCAGCCTTCAATATGATCTCCCACTGTATCCTTCTTGAGCGTCTCCCTCCCTTTATCAATCTTAAAACTCTTGATTGGTTTAGCTGTTTCCTCTTTTCCTATACCGAAACAAACAGTTTCTTGTCTGCCATTCAAACCTAACACCACTAATATCCTATGTAGAGTCCACAGTGCTCTACACTTAGTCCTACCTTGTTCAACCTCTAGGTTTGCCCACTGTCAACCTAGCAAGATGCTTTGACCTTAACATTATATCGTATGTCCACAATACTCAAATGATTGTCTCATCTCTCATAATCTGTATCAGACCCAAGTTAAATTCCAAGAATGCATGTCAGCGATTGCTTTTGGATGCAACTTAGTTGCCTCAGATTGAATAGTGATAAAACTGAGGTGATAATGTTTAATAAACTCTCTTTATCTTGGTCTTCTGCATGGTGGCTATCTGATATAGGTGTTGCACCTCTCCCTGTTTACTCCTAGGAAACTTAGAAGTTCTTCTAGATCATAATCTTGCAATGACAAACCAAATCACCAATTTCACCGTCACGTGTTTCCTGTTTCTCAAAATATGTCAAAAAGGTTTTCCTGGGCTCCCTGTTCCTGCTAGAAAACAGTTATCAATGACATGATCATCTTGTGACTAAATTATTGCAGTGTTCTCTGTTTCTGTATTGCTGAACATTTCTCCAACGCTTCCAAATTGTCCAGAACTTAACAGTACCCCTGATTCTCATCCTGCCTACTGGCCATCACATCTCTGACCACCTTAAGGATCCGAACTGGCTTCCAATATGGAAGCTAGTCCTTTTTAATACCTTGGGGCATATTTGCAGGGGGATATTGCCAACAGAATGACATTAACTTGATGTTCCGGTGGCGATATCCCTTCTTCCATCTGGGTCAAAATTAGTGCAGATGTTAAAGTCGAACAGCTGGAAACATATGACAGGAGCTTTCAGGCATTGCTTTACATCAGTAGAATAAGAATATGTTTAATAAATTTTTACAATAATGATTTTAAAACACATCCTAATATGAATTTTATAAAGCTGTTTAATTTTATTGATGACATTACAGAAGGACAAAAGTGTGGTAAACTTGATAGGATATATTTAGAAGGAGATTTTAATGCACACATTCATCGTCAAACCCCTCCTTGTAAAAGAGGTAAAGAACTGTCTAACCACCTGGCCACAAGGGACTTAACCAATGTTATGGAAAAGGCAAATACTATTGAAAATAAATGTCCTGTGGCTACTTATGTTGGGCATGGGTGTGCATCTACAATTGATTATGTATTCATAACCTCCCCACTTGTGGATCTTTTATTAGAGGCCATAGTCGCAAGGACAGCACATAGCGACCACTACCCGATTTTATCTAGTTTCAAATCTATTAATAAAAAGGTGAAACGGACAGAAATAGGGGCTAAAAACATAGTCGCGTCGACAGACAAACTCAGGGTGGTCTGGAAGGGGATTGACAATAAGGGGGTGTTAGCTCGTGATATAAAGTCTAACCCCCGATTAGTATCCACCTGTCTATCCTCCGACTGCCCTGGACACGCGATTGTGGAAGCATTTTCGGAGCTGTGCAAGACCATAAAAAAGGAGATATCTAAGCCAGCTTTAATTAACACTAATACTAACCCGAGATGGTTTGATAACTCCTGCTCTAAAGCAAATAGAGAATTGAGAATTGCCCTAAAAGCTGACCCACCTGATCAGTCACTGGTGAGGTCTCTGAGGTCTAGTTATAAACGCACTTTAAAAACACGCTCCGAAGAGCTCTAAAAAACCCATTGGGAATCCCTTGTACGCACAGCAGCAACGAAGGATGTTGCTGGGTTTTGGAGCGAGGTTAAGAACCTGAAATCGTTTGGCTCCAACATTACTCCCATAAACTGTAGCATACTAGGGGATGTATGGGTGGAGCATTTTACAAATATCTACACGGCACCGATCCCTTCCGTGGTAAATTCCCAAACTTTTAAGTTTCCGAACATTTCTATAATGGAGGTGGAGGACGCAATTTTTCAAAGCGCAGGAAATAAAGCACCGGGGCCCGATGGATTATCCATTGATTTAATAAAATCAGAGCCTGACTTTTGGTCACCATTATTGTGTAATGTTTTTAATAATTTATCTATTACTTCACTGCCCGATTCCTGGTCTAACAGCACCATCGTACCTATTTTCAAAAAAGGTAATAGACTTGACCCTGGCAGTTATCGCCCAATATCACTAATTGATAATACATTGAAGATCTTGGGTAGGGTCATTTTTAATAAGATTAGTACTTGGGCTGAAGAAAATAAAATTTTACACCCATGTCAGTTAGGTTTGAGAAGTAATGTAGGGACGGTGGAGCAGTGTTTAAACTTAAATCTAGTTTTAGATAAATATACCATAGCTAAAAAATCCCCACTTTATTTAGGTTTTATGGATTTAAGTTCTGCTTTTGATTTTGTTAACCGTTCCCGTTTATGGACAGCCTTGCTGAGATACGGTTTGGACGAACCGTTGGTTCAATTTTTGGCCCATTTACACAGTGATTTAAAAGCCTGTGTCCGTATTAATAACGATGGTGAGGTTTCGGGCGAGATTTTTATTGGCAGGGGAGTAAGACAAGGCTGTGTCCTTGTTCCCCTGCTTTTTATTTTATATATAAATGAATTAAGCACATCTTTGGGTAAACTAACCACCGATGTTCCGCTCGTCAATGGCAACCCTCTCCCCGCACTTCTTTATGCCGACGATGCGGTACTTATAGGTCGTACACCCAATGCACTGCGCACTATAATCTCAGGCTTCGTTTCTTATATGGCTGATCTTGACTTATGTACAAATTTTAAAAAATCCTACATAATGTCTTGCGGGCCAAAGAAACACAAAATTCGCCATATTATGTCAGGGAATAATGTTTTAAACAGCACTTGTACCTTCCCTTATTTAGGCTTGTTGTTCTCTGATTTTGGATCCTGGCAACCTCATGTTGCCAGAGGGAGGAACAAACTGGGCAAAGCCATCAATTCTATAATTACCCTACGCCAACCAAAGCACGTCGAGGTCATCCCATCCCTTTTACAAATTTACAAGACCCAGTGCGTCCCTACAGGAACCTACGGTGCCGAGGTGTGGGGTTACTCGAATTGCACCAACATTCAGACAGAAGAAAATAAATTCTGTAGGAAGGCCCAGGGGGGGGGTTATTTCGGCACCCTCCTATGTGTGCCATAGAGAATTGAATCTCCCCTATATAGAGGATTTTATAAAATCAAGACCCGCTTTGTTTTGGTTAAACATTTGGCGTAACCCCGCTGCCTCGTTGACCCGTGATATCATTTCAGACTGCCTAAAAAGTGAGCGGGCCAATTACATTCCCTGGCTTAATGCGGTACAGAAGAGTTTAGCAAGTGTAGAAATGGGGCACCTTTTCTTAGCTCCCAAAACAATAGACTCTTCGCATAAGAATATAGTAAGAAGGGCCTTATTCGACCTGTACCGAGTGAATCGAGAAAATATTTAACTCGCAAAGCCAGCAATCCTCAGGTACATTCCTATTCAAGAACCCTGTGCTAGGCCACATAATATGCCCCAAGGTTATTTGCGCAAGAAACTGGGCAGATGGAACAGGAGCTTGCTATTTAGGTTTAGGGATGGAAGTGTGGTAAATTTACTTGTTGTTTCCCCTTGGGTTATACCCATAATTTGGGAAATTTAGATTGTCCATGTAACCAAGGTGGGAAGCAAAGTTTGCTGCATTTTACATTGTTTTGTGGCTTTTATGCAAAATATACCAAACACTTCCTAATTCCCTATTTTAGAGTTAATGCTTTGACGGATTTTAACGAGGCTTTCAGAATTTTACGGGAGCTAAGCACTGACGATGTAATCTCCAGAGTTAGTCACTTTCTCAAAATTGCTGTTCGTTCTCGCGCCTCAATGAACACGGCCTGATAGGTTGTTTACCATCTCGCACCATTTGCACATTGCACTTTTTGCATAATGGGTGTTTACATACCATAATGAACCTGGCCTGACAGTTT
The DNA here is from genome assembly GCF_964204655.1 of Triturus cristatus. Lineage (NCBI taxonomy): Eukaryota > Metazoa > Chordata > Amphibia > Caudata > Salamandridae > Triturus > Triturus cristatus. The sequence continues at coordinate 389,531,466 of NC_140592.1, forward strand.
GCATCATTATTTGCACATTGCATTTTTGTACAATGGGTGTTCCCTTAGATGTGCTTTGATTAATAAGATCTGTTTTATCCTTGTTCATTGGGATGACTTTTATGTTTTATATATATTTAAATGGATGTATTTTATAGAGTTATCAATTTTATCCTTTTATTCCTTGATGTTGAACAAAATGGAAATGGCCTGAATCCAGAAGTATTTGTACTATCTGTACATTGTTATTTGCACTTTTTTGGCTGCTTTGCACAGATCTTAGTTATTACTGTTGTTGTAACTTTTATTGTGTATAGGGATGAATGTTGCAATTTGTATGTACTTTTATGGATGTTTTAAATATATCCGAATAAAGATCATTTGAATTGAATTGAATTGATATCCCTTCTCCTTATTTACAAAACGGCTTTAAGCCACTTAATCTGGCTTAACACTACCTTGTAAATAGCCCCTTTTTCATGCTTCACTTATCGTGAAAGGGGCATGCAATGGGTGTTGCAGTGGGCGTTCAGCCGCAGCACCCATTGCTTTTTGACACTGCCCCATATTTACAAGGACTGGGGCAGCGTCAAAAACTAAGGCCAGGTAAAACCTGGTCTTAGAATGGCAATACGAGGAGAAATGATTAATTTTCCCTCATATTTTTCTCTTTCTATGTGTACTATATTCTGCAGCACACACAGACACAGCAAATCGCCTTTCAAGATTGTTTATATGCAGGAAGGTGTCTCTTCCTGTACATATATTTAAATCAGGGAAGGGGGGATTTAGAAGGAGCTGTGATCCATTCAGCTTCCTGTTAGTCAGTCAAAATCAAAAAGAATGGATCACTTGTACCTGCAACCAGGGTCCAATGCGTTCTATCCGTCAGTACTCGTAGGAGTACTTTAAAAACCCTAATTCACGTAGGCAGGTCTTGATTCTCCGCCTTTGTTAAATACGTGACAGCATCATCATTGGGTCTCTTTCTGTATGCTTCCTCCACCTGGAGTGAACCACTGGTTTTTACAGTAGTGATCAGAAATTGATGGCAAGTGATAGGTGCTCAGGGTGAGGTGTGGTTTAAAAAGTGATCCTCATACTACCTGCAAATAATATTTTTATTCCATTTGGTGTATGGGAAGACTATATAAAAAAAAAGTGATGTGTGCAGCAATGGATTGATTATGAATCCACCGCACTATCTTTGTTCAGCATACAGAAAGAGACGCGATGATGATGCTGTCACGTATTCAACAAAGTCAGAGAATCAAGATAAACCGCCACATGACCTGCCTACGTGAATGAGGGTTTTTAAATACTCCTACAAGTACTAACGGATAGAATGCATTGGACCCTGTTTGCAGGTACAAGTGATCAATTCTTTTTGATTTTGACAATCTTCCTGTACATAAACAATCGCCCCGTCAGGGCAGGCACCCTTGCAACATGGCGCAAGGGTGCCTGGGCTGGTGCTATGCAGCTTATATATGTCAGTGCTAGGGAAAATGCAGGAGTACGTCGTATTTTTCTAAATGCAATGCTCTCCATTCTATTCACATGGCTGGCCCGTCCTATCTTAACAAGTGAGTCAAACCCCACTGCCCTGCTTGCCCATTGCAATCTGCAAACTGCCATCTTGTGGTCGTCCCTTGCATTAAGATAGCAAAAACAGGGATACCACTCTTTTTCTAACCTGACACAGAAATCATGGGATACTTTGCCATTGCCTCCCTGTAATACAACCAACTGGCATACTTTCAAAAGAGACCTCAAAACTTGGTTATTTCAATCAGAATTGTGTGTTTCGTGTTATGTTTTCTATTTCCAAGATGCCTATACTAGTTACCAGTCACACTATACAACTATACAAATATAGATAATATCAAAACGAATATAAATATGAAACCTTACTTGATGCATGCTTATCTTACATTATGCTATTCATCATTGTTTTTGTTAAAAAAACAATATTGTTATTCTCACCACTTACAATACAAATCTCTTTGCCCTACAAATTTCATGTTTATGTCTTAGAATATGAAACACTGTAGGATATTATTACGTTTATGCAATCACAGGAACTTACTTAGAAAAGAGGAAAGCTTCAGATTGTAAGTTTGTCAGACAACTCACAGAGTAGTCCAATGACCAATTTTTAATAACATATTCGACGTGAAGCAATACTATGATACGTGCATGCTTCAATGTTTTCCCTTTAGTTGCTCATTTATATATTTTAAATATTTTTCTATAACGTATACTAATGTTTTTAAATCACTCAATTTTTTGCTTTTGTTTTGAATTATGAGCTATGAATGAATCAAAGCTTTGTTCTGTGAAGCTGTTTTCTTTTCTGAATTTTAGAACTGCTGAATATTTAATTTGTAGGTATACCAAATATTTTTTTTTGTGAACATACTAAACAGTTTTGCCATATTTTTATTTTGTTCTTTATTATTGTTAACACTTCTTTTTGGTATATAGAAATGAGAATTTCATTTGATCGTATCCCTTGTAATACTCGCAATACTGTTGCTCTCTCACGCTCCCTAAGTACTCTTTGCCTTGCTGTCATAGTATTCTTTTTCTTTCAATTAATGTTAGGTGTTTTTTAGATTTCATATGAGTCTTTCTTTGCCACTATGATAGAGTCTTTGAATTCAAACACATACTTCTATCAATATATCTGTGCAATGCAATGTCCTGAAATAGTATTAATCCCTGCTTGATCTAAAATGGCTTTTGTTGTAATATTTATATTTAATTGAGAGACCTGTTCAAATTTTACTTAAATAATAATGCGTTGTACAGTGTATTAGGATATGTGTGATGTATTGTTTTGATGTGTATATGATGTTCACCTTTTTCACATTTGGATTTTTGATTGGCACTGTAGATTAATTTTGTGATTGGATTTGATGGACATAATAGAAGTTTTAAATAAATTACCTGTTCAAATGAGTTTACAAGCATTGTGTTGGTTTGAGCTGCAGGTATGTTTTCCGGAGTAACTTACATTTGTGATATATATGGATATGTATTCATCATGTTCTAAACAATTAAATATAGCCATCAGAAATTCTTGAAGATATTTTTGCATGCTTGTGTGTGAAAAGGGCAGTTTAGTAATGTGTTCTCCAGTCCCATAATTGTAAAGTAGATATAATTTGGACATTTGTCATATTATTTTCAATAGCATGTGAAAAAGAACCATTTAGAAGTTATTTTTTCAAATACATCAAAAACAATCCAAAATATGTCATTTACAGTATGTAATTGTTGTAATGCTAGAAAACTCATACTCTTTTTAAATACTTTATCACCAATGATTGTAAAGACATTCTTTAAATTAAGCTCTTGTGATCTGTAAATAGTGACTACAATAACAAAATATGCTAAGTGCCTAAGTTCCAATTTCTAAAAGGCAGTACCCTTAAAATGCCCTCATTCTGGCAGCACTGATTCTGGACTGACATAGTCACCAAAGGTACAGAATGGCCAAATGAGGAAAGGACAATTAGGGAGGGTACTGAGAGGAAGGAAAGCCGCTATGACACAATTGAAGAATTAACAGGAATCCTTTCTCAGATCAGGTTGTTTCTTACACTCTTTCTGATTCCTTATATTCACTTTACCTGCAAGAATAACATTCTCACATATAATTTCAATACACTATATCTGAGACTGCTTAATACTCTGTTGAAATCACATATATGATTAATGTGAATATCATTAAATCATCACATGCAGAATTATTCATACTCGGTGTATTATTCTCTTTATCAATTGCCTTTAAACTCAAACAATAGCATTCAATACTTTGCAAATGACTTGCTTAGAGAGTTCACTAATAATTCAAACATGGCCAAAAGAACAACGATGCTAGCATCTGGTTTTTTAATTAAAAAAAAAAAGTATATGTGTATTTTCCTGATCCAATGACTTGTTTTGCAATTGTCTCATTAAATTAACCAAAAGTCTAACTTTAGTAGTAAAGTGAGGCTTTTGGTCTGAGTTAGACTTTAAGTATAAACTAGACCAAATGTCCAACTTTACTACTCGTAAATGTCCTTTGTGAATACCGAACGTCGTAAAATTAGACTTTCATCTCAGAGTACTTCTGTGAATCGGGCCCTTAGTGTTCAATCTGCTCATGCCACGGCATTGCTTCTGGCTCAATAGCAGTTCGGTGATTAACAGCAGATTGTTCACAATACTGCGCATATCTATAAAAATGAATGTGATTGGACCATAACGTAAAACTCTGGAATTCTGGGATAAGCAGTTTGAAATGTCCAAGGCCACATATCATAAACTTGGATGTATATAAAATTGCAGTTCATGATGCAAGTTGCAATGTGTATCCAAAGCACAAATGTATTCATATTCAATACGTTCATGAGTCAATGAGAGAAAATAACTCATGACAAGTTGTTAATTTCCAACATTTAATTTAATCCGTTTGCAACAGTATTGAAATACACTATCTGGTAGGCCTCTTTGCGATTCAGTTTGTCATCTATGTCACCGCCTCGAGGATCTGTTTTTATCATTGCCAAAATTGTTCATTGAATGTCTGCTTCCGTTTGATGATTCTCAACCCAATGGTTGACAAGTGGCGCAGTTGCCACTTTGTGCTTAATGCGTGATTTGTGCTGTATGATCCGTTGCCTGATCTCCTGGTTGGTTTTACCAATGTATACCTTGTTACAAGGACATTTGACTGCATAAACCACGTTTTTAGTTTTACAATTACAAAACGGTTTGTGAAACCATTTGACATTATTGGGACGGAGCACAGTTCCTTCCATTGTTTGCTGGCAACAGACACACGTCCCATATTTTAAATGCCCCTCCAAAGGTGGTAAGTCCCAGAATGATCTCAAATTACTCCTCGTTGGTCCTGAGGGTGAATACGCACAAACTAATTGGCTCCCAATTGTCCGTTCTTTTTTTTAATGCAAACAATGGTTGCTCCCAAGATTTTTCAACTTTTTCAATTAAACACCAGTTCTGTCTGATGTTTTTCTTGAACTTGTTAGTTTTTTAACAAAAAGCTGAGACACACACCATGCCTTCTAACGTCGTATTTGCTTTCTCCTTTTCCAACAAAGTTTCTCTGGGAGTCCACCAGGAGCGCTTCATGGTATTCTTCAATAGTTTTTTATGGTACCCCCTCTCTTTTGATTTAGTCACAAAAACTACTGCATTTGAAAAATAATCACTTTTATCTGAACAGTTGTGTCTTATCTGGAGAAATTGACCATATGGCAAATTCTCACATAAGCTGCATGGGTGATGACTATTAAAATGCAAAGCATTATTTCTGTCAGTTGGTTTGGTGAACAATGTAGTTTTTAATTTTCAAAGACCACAAAGTCTATAAATGTAATAGATGACTCACTGCTGGCCATGCTGAATTGCATGTCTTCTGATCTACCATTCAGCCATTGGGTGAACATGTTAAAACTATCATCTGGTCCTTCTCAAATGCAAAAAATGTCATCAATAAAACAAAGCAAAAACCAAAGAAAATGATGGACGGAGTGTTGAACATTGCAAGCACTCACCCCCAGTCAACTGATCTGGGTTTAATCCATCACCGTTCTTTAGACTACTCTGCCACCCCAGTTCAGACATGGCCATATGCAAATCAGTCTGACCCTGTGCCTCATGAGAACAGTCCAGCCCGAACTGCCAAGCCATGTCTTCCCTGGACCGGAAACAAGCTTCCTAGGACCGGTTTCTGGCATTTCAGCCGTCTTCAGCCAGGTTTGCTTGAATCCAGTGGCAAAGTGAGCAAGGGACTCACGTCTGAGCATACCCTGCCAACTTATGGCGAACAAAGCAAAAACCAAAGGAAATGATGGACGGAGTGTTGAACATTGCAAGCACTCACCCCCAGTCAACTGATCTGGGTTTAATCCATCACCGTTCTTTAGCCCACTCTGCCACCCCAGTTCAGACATGGCCATATGCAAATCAGTCTGACCCTGTGCCTCATGGGAACAGCCCAGCCCGAACTGCCAAGCCATGTCTTCCCTGGACCGGAAACAAGCTTCCTAGGACCGGTTTCTGGCATTTCAGCCGTCTTCAGCCAGGTTTGCTTGAATCCAGTGGCAAAGTGAGCAAGGGACTCACGTCTGAGCATACCCTGCCAACTTATGGCGAACAAAGCAAAAACCAAAGGAAATGATGGACGGAGTGTTGAACATTGCAAGCACTCACCCCCAGTCAACTGATCTGGGTTTAATCCATCACCGTTCTTTAGCCCACTCTGCCACCCCAGTTCAGACATGGCCATATGCAAATAAGTCTGACCCTGTGCCTCATGGGAACAGTCCAGCCCGAACTGCCAAGCCATGTCTTCCCTGGACCGGAAACAAGCTTCCTAGGACCGGTTTCTGGCATTTCAGCCGTCTTCAGCCAGGTTTGCTTGAATCCAGTGGCAAAGTGAGCAAGGGACTCACGTCTGAGCATACCCTGCCAACTTATGGCGAACAAAGCAAAAACCAAAGGAAATGATGGACGGAGTGTTGAACATTGCAAGCACTCACCCCCAGTCAACTGATCTGGGTTTAATCCATCACCGTTGTTTAGCCCACTCTGCCACCCCAGTTCAGACATGGCCATATGCAAATCAGTCTGACCCTGTGCCTCATGGGAACAGTCCAGCCCGAACTGCCAAGCCATGTCTTCCCTGGACCGGAAACAAGCTTCCTAGGACCGGTTTCTGGCATTTCAGCCGTCTTCAGCCAGGTTTGCTTGAATCCAGTGGCAAAGTGAGCAAGGGACTCACGTCTGAGCATACCCTGCCAACTTATGGCGAACAAAGCAAAAACCAAAGGAAATGATGGACGGAGTGTTGAACATTGCAAGCACTCACCCCCAGTCAACTGATCTGGGTTTAATCCATCACCGTTCTTTAGACCACTCTGCCACCCCAGTTCAGACATGGCCATATGCAAATCAGTCTGACCCTGTGCCTCATGGGAACAGTCCAGCCCGAACTGCCAAGCCATGTCTTCCCTGGACCGGAAACAAGCTTCCTAGGACCGGTTTCTGGCATTTCAGCCGTCTTCAGCCAGGTTTGCTTGAATCCAGTGGCAAAGTGAGCAAGGGACTCACGTCTGAGCATACCCTGCCAACTTATGGCGAACAAAGCAAAAACCAAAGGAAATGATGGACGAAGTGTTGAACATTGCAAGCACTCACCCCCAGTCAACTGATCTGGGATTAATCCATCCCCGTTCTTTAGCCCACTCTGCCACCCCAGTTCAGACAAGGCCATATGCAAATCAGTCTGACCCTGTGCCTCATGGGAACAGTCCAGCCCGAACTGCCAAGCCATGTCTTCCCTGGACCGGAAACAAGCTTCCTAGGACCGGTTTCTGGCATTTCAGCCGTCTTCAGCCAGGTTTGCTTGAATCCAGTGGCAAAGTGAGCAAGGGACTCACGTCTGAGCATACCCTGCCAACTTATGGCGAACAAAGTAAAAACCAAAGGAAATGATGGACGGAGTGTTGAACATTGCAAGCACTCACCCCCATTCAACTGATCTGGGTTTAATCCATCACCGTTCTTTAGCCCACTCTGCCACCCCAGTTCAGACATGGCCATATGCAAATCAGTCTGACCCTGTGCCTCATGGGAACAGTCCAGCCCGAACTGCCAAGCCATGTCTTCCCTGGACCGGAAACAAGCTTCCTAGGACCGGTTTCTGGCATTTCAGCCGTCTTCAGCCAGGTTTGCTTGAATCCAGTGGCAAAGTGAGCAAGGGACTCACGTCTGAGCATACCCTGCCAACTTATGGCAAACAAAGCAAAAACCAAAGGAAATGATGGACGGAGTGTTGAACATTGCAAGCACTCACCCCCAGTCAACTGATCTGGGTTTAATCCATCACCGTTCTTTAGCCCACTCTGCCATCCCAGTTCAGACATGGCCATATGCAAATCAGTCTGACCCTGTGCCTCATGGGAACAGTCCAGCCCGAACTGCCAAGCCATGTCTTCCCTGGACCGGAAACAAGCTTCCTAGGACCGGTTTCTGGCATTTCAGCCGTCTTCAGCCAGGTTTGCTTGAATCCAGTGGCAAAGTGAGCAAGGGACTCACGTCTGAGCATACCCTGCCAACTTATGGCGAACAAAGCAAAAACCAAAGGAAATGATGGACGGAGTGTTGAACATGGCAAGCACTCACCCCCAGACAACTGATCTGGGTTTAATCCATCACCGTTGTTTAGCCCACTCTGCCACCCCAGTTCAGACATGGCCATATGCAAATCAGTCTGACCCTGTGCCTCATGGGAACAGTCCAGCCCGAACTGCCAAGCCATGTCTTCCCTGGACCGGAAACAAGCTTCCTAGGACCGGTTTCTGGCATTTCAGCCGTCTTCAGCCAGGTTTGCTTGAATCCAGTGGCAAAGTGAGCAAGGGACTCACGTCTGAGCATACCCTGCCAACTTATGGCGAACAAAGCAAAAACCAAAGGAAATGATGGACGGAGTGTTGAACATTGCAAGCACTCACCCCCAGTCAACTGATCTGGGTTTAATCCATCACCGTTCTTTAGCCCACTCTGCCATCCCAGTTCAGACATGGCCATATGCAAATCAGTCTGACCCTGTGCCTCATGGGAACAGTCCAGCCCGAACTGCCAAGCCATGTCTTCCCTGGACCGGAAACAAGCTTCCTAGGACCGGTTTCTGGCATTTCAGCCGTCTTCAGCCAGGTTTGCTTGAATCCAGTGGCAAAGTGAGCAAGGGACTCACGTCTGAGCATACCCTGCCAACTTATGGCGAACAAAGCAAAAACCAAAGGAAATGATGGACGGAGTGTTGAACATGGCAAGCACTCACCCCCAGACAACTGATCTGGGTTTAATCCATCACCGTTGTTTAGCCCACTCTGCCACCCCAGTTCAGACATGGCCATATGCAAATCAGTCTGACCCTGTGCCTCATGGGAACAGTCCAGCCCGAACTGCCAAGCCATGTCTTCCCTGGACCGGAAACAAGCTTCCTAGGACCGGTTTCTGGCATTTCAGCCGTCTTCAGCCAGGTTTGCTTGAATCCAGTGGCAAAGTGAGCAAGGGACTCACGTCTGAGCATACCCTGCCAACTTATGGCGAACAAAGCAAAAACCAAAGGAAATGATGGACGGAGTGTTGAACATTGCAAGCACTCACCCCCAGTCAACTGATCTGGGTTTAATCCATCACCGTTCTTTAGACCACTCTGCCACCCCAGTTCAGACATGGCCATATGCAAATCAGTCTGACCCTGTGCCTCATGGGAACAGTCCAGCCCGAACTGCCAAGCCATGTCTTCCCTGGACCGGAAACAAGCTTCCTAGGACCGGTTTCTGGCATTTCAGCCGTCTTCAGCCAGGTTTGCTTGAATCCAGTGGCAAAGTGAGCAAGGGACTCACGTCTGAGCATACCCTGCCAACTTATGGCGAACAAAGCAAAAACCAAAGGAAATGATGGACGGAGTGTTGAACATTGCAAGCACTCACCCCCAGTCAACTGATCTGGGTTTAATCCATCACCGTTCTTTAGCCCACTCTGCCATCCCAGTTCAGACATGGCCATATGCAAATCAGTCTGACCCTGTGCCTCATGGGAACAGTCCAGCCCGAACTGCCAAGCCATGTCTTCCCTGGACCGGAAACAAGCTTCCTAGGACCGGTTTCTGGCATTTCAGCCGTCTTCAGCCAGGTTTGCTTGAATCCAGTGGCAAAGTGAGCAAGGGACTCACGTCTGAGCATACCCTGCCAACTTATGGCGAACAAAGCAAAAACCAAAGGAAATGATGGACGGAGTGTTGAACATGGCAAGCACTCACCCCCAGACAACTGATCTGGGTTTAATCCATCACCGTTGTTTAGCCCACTCTGCCACCCCAGTTCAGACATGGCCATATGCAAATCAGTCTGACCCTGTGCCTCATGGGAACAGTCCAGCCCGAACTGCCAAGCCATGTCTTCCCTGGACCGGAAACAAGCTTCCTAGAACAGCAACCCTGGCTGAAGACGGCTGAAAAGCCAGAAACCGGTCCTAGGAAGCTTGTTTCCGGTCCAGGGAAGACATGTAACCACTTTTTAAGGCCTCCGAGTGACAGAAATTTCCAGTTTTATGGACTTTTCCTCCAACTCAGAAACTTTTGTTTTGCTCGATTTTGAAGCCTGAAAATGAATCTAAACACACTTATTTTAGATCCAAAAGTGATGATTCACATCCGACAGTCATTTACAGTCAAAAGATTAAACATTCAAAATATAACCATTACTGACCATCTGGAGAAAGTTCCACAGGAACGGGGACATCGTTTTCCATCAGAAAATTGATTTTTTGGATTGTACAAAAAATGATTCCAAATGTCAATTGTATCGAGCATCCTATAGAATAACCACTTTTTAGGGCCTCAGAGTTACAAAATTTGCCATTTTTATAGACTTTTCCTCCTACTCAGAAGGTTGTATTTTGCCCAATTTCTAGCATGGAAATTACTCTAAACAGACTTATTTTAGTTGCAAAAGTGCTGCTTCTCATCAGAAAGTCATTTACAGTCAAGAGATTAAGCATTCAATAAATAAATCACCATTCTGTATATGCCCTTCAATTCAGGGAGTTAACGAAATAGCACCCGTCTGTGTGACTCAAACCTCAAAGTTCTTTTGAAGGCCTGAGACCCTGATGTAGTTCACACACACAGAACATAAATAGAGGTGTTTTATGATTCACCTCAGAGTTAGGACTGAGGATTTGTTGAACAGAGGTTTGTTAAAAGTGTAACATTTAGAAACAATTAGCCCTTATCATGAGTACCACGTTTGAATCTTGGAGTAATGGCTGGGGAGCCTAAGGAGGCTGATTTAGAGGAAGTAGAAATTCCAGAGAATGTATGCCCTAATATCTTTTCTCGTTTGATGGCTTGGGTATTCCCATTAAATATGAGTGCAGTAGTACTTGTGGTCTGAATAGACCCTGTATATACAACAGAGATATTTTACTCCTGGATTTAATTAAAAGCTGCTGATGCTGCTGGGCTCTTCATAAAGTCTGTTGATTGACCCTCCAGCTCAATAAGATCCATTTATATAAATGAAAATGCCTTTGAAATACATTGAGGCCCATACTTAGCATTTTTTCACACAGCGCAACACAGTAAACCACCTTGCAGTGTTGTGGTGCGTGAAAGGGCAGGAATGCACTTTATTTAACATTATAGGGTGCATTCCTGTCCTTTCCTTGCGCTGGTGCACTTTTGTCTGCCTAGCGCCAATGCAGGGACCCTTGCATCATGGTGCAAAGGTGCCTGTGTTGTCGGAAGGATTATTTTTTTGCAGGAAGGGACACTAAATCTAAGGGGGAACTGGATGCAAAATCTGTCTCTACGTCAGAAATTTCTGCTCAATATGCCAAAGCTGCATGGGCAAACTAGGAGCCCTCGAGTAAATTATGATCCAGTGCAGAACCAGTAGGAGTCAGGCTCCTACAAGATAAAATGTTAGATGGCAAACCAGATCTTACAGGTAATCGAAACCTGAAATTAGGTAATATGCTAAATTCTCCAATATATCCTGAAAATTAAAAAGATGTTAAGAAAAGCAAGGAAGAAAAGAATGAATATGGCTGTGGAAATAAAAAACATAGGCGCCATCTACTGGATCTTTAGGAGAAAACCCGAAATGGCAACTACAACCAACTAACAAGTACCACCTCAGCTTCTAAAAATACTGATAAAAAATCCAAATGTTGCAATGCAATCCAGCCAATTTATGGACAACTACCCAATAGGCAACACACTCACCATAAAACAACAAAATGGTGAGCAAGGCTCCCCAAGGGCTAGCACAAAAGACACATACACAAGCACTACTAATTCCCACATACTAGAGCCTAATTTTGCCACCCGGCTAAATCCAATTTCAACAAATCCAGGGGAATATCATCAAGGACCGGCGATAATTATCGCTAAGCGCACTTAGCGCTAGGATATTTGTCGCCGGGTAACATGGAATTTTATCGCTGAGATAGCTTGCTGTTAGCAACGCTTATCTCAAAAGTGATAAAATTCCAAGCGCTAACTGCCAAATGTGAGATTATCGCTGGAAATCCAGCTATAATCTCACGAAGTTTGGCGATTGCTTGTTGATAGGGCAGGACAGACTTAGCCATGATATCCACCTTACATGGGATATCATGGCTACGTCAGTTTTGAAGCAGAAGTAAGGAAAGTAGCAATAACAGAGGTTATTGCTACTTTGCTTGTCACTCTGCAGGTTAGCGTGCCCCTTGATATTTGGAGAAATGTCACTTAGCAACATTTCTCCAGTTATGTCAGGGCAGGAACACCCACTTTTCATCTCATTAGAGATGCAAAGATGGGCGTTGGGGGAAAGGGCGATAATGCAAGGATTCACGCGATAGCGTGACCTTGCTGATTAGGCAATAAAATTATTGCCGCTTTCCGTCCAAAAATGGACGCTAAAGCGGCGATACTTTTATCTCCGGGGCTTGATGATATGCCCCCCAGAAAGTAATATAGTAAAGTCACCTTGCCAAAATGCCAGGCTAAATTTCCCAGCAGATGCCCACAAAAACTGTGATAACAGTGGGGTAAAAAAACACTAAGACTAAATAATTACTATTTGATATCACCAATGAGGTCCTAGCAAACCTCCACCATGCCCTCCAGCCCTATGGGAAATTATGATGGTCCAGCGACAGAACATCACTTAACACACATCTCCTGAAGTGAATTCCACTGTATCCAGATTATGACTCAAAAGGGCAACATGATATATTAAACAGAGGGAATATTTTGAAGATGCTCAGTGCATTGCCCTTATTGGCCCACATACCAACAAGGGATATCATTTGTGTAGAATTTCTTCCAGCATCCGAGAATAACCTGTGGGAAACCAAGCCAGGTCCTCCCTGGACCGGAAACAAGCATCCTGGGAACGGTTTCAGGGTATGTCACCCTTCATCAGCCAGGCTAGCTTGAATCCAGTGGCACAGCGAGCAAGGGACCCACTTCTGGGCATACCCATCCCACTTAGGGTGAAAAGTGTAACTGCAACAAAAGATGGACGGAATGCTGAATGATTCAAACATTCTAATGGCACACATACCAACGAGGGATATCATCTCTGTAGAATTTCTTCCAGCATCCGAAAATAAGCTGAGGGAAACCACATAAGCTACCCCAGAAATAGTGGCAAAAGTATTAAAGGAAAAGCATCATTTTTATCTATGGGGAATAAAAAGCTTCCCTTCTATCTACCATCGATATCCCCATATACTGGAAAAAGTTTTAACTCATATGCTGTCAATAGTTAAACCTCAGATTTACTCAATTCTCAGAGGAGCACTTGGTAAAACCCCAACAATATCTGACAACAAATAAAGTGAAAATTTAACAACAAAATATCTAGCAAAATCAAAAGGAGCTCATGATGATCTGGATTGCAATACTAAACACAAGGAGATGATGAACGGAGCGCTGAAACTTTTCAGACACTCACCCCAGTCTCAGATCTGGGTTAAATCCATCATCGTTTTTTAGCTCACTTCACCACCCCAGTTCAGAACCAGCTATATGCAAATTAGTCTTGACCCTGTGCCTCATGGGAACAGTCCAGCCCAAACTGCAAGCCAGGTCTTCCCTGGACGGAAACAAACATCCTGGGACCAGTTTTGGGGTAACATCACTCATCAGCTACGCTAGCTTCAATCCAGTGGCAAATTACAAGACCAACTTGATCCATAAACAACTCTAATATACCTGAAAATATCTGGGCCACCTATTTAACTGAAGAGTTTGCGAGTAGAATGCCCATTACCAAAGGTCCCCCCAAAAACGGTCTAATACAATGGTACCATCTAGCCAAAAACTCAACTCAAGAACAACTACAGCAGGATCTATTGCATTGTACTGTTCCTGTGACTCTGGGGAGCTCCAGACAAAATTAAAACTTCACAAACTTAAACTCACAAACATCATCAAATTCGGCAGGCGTGATGGTACGTCTGGTCCAAATGGCATAACGCAGGCTATTTACAGGCTATTTACAAAGAAAATCGCCAGTTTTGGGATGACAAATTCACCACTCTCTTTAACCATGTTTCCATCTCAGGTACAATTTCAGAAGGGTGGCACAGTTCCATTTTGAATCCAATTTTTAAAGGTGGATGTAGGTCCAAACCATAAAACTACCACCTAATAGCCCGACTGGATGCGTAGGCAAGCTATTTTGCTTCAGCTCTTCTGCCCGAACTAAACTCCTGGTCCCAGACAAATAACATCATTCCACTAAATCAAACAGGATTTATGAGGGGGTCGGGGAAAACACCGAATATAGTGTCATTGACGCTCACACTTGACAGAGTGAAAAAAATTAAGCAACCTCTTCATCTATGTTTTGTTGATTTCAAGTCTGCCTTTGATTGTGGGAAACTATGGTCAAAGCTTGCTGAATGGGACAATCCTCCATCTTTTTTGAGAGGGATACAACAATTGTATACCAACACTTGGATTTGAATAAAAATAGGCAATAGAACTCACACCTCAAAGAAAATACGGACTTATCAAGCGCTCTAGCAGGGTTGGGTCTTAGCACCGTTTCTCTTTAACCTCTTTCTAGGAGACCTTACAATGTCACTTGATCAGATAAATAGTCACTACCCCATCTGTGTCCACTGCAACTCAGTCACCTACTGTATGCAGGTGATGTGTTCCTTTGCATTCAAACCAAGGCTGGACTTCAGAGTTTTCTGCATGCGCTTTTTCAATATGACTGCGAAAATATGATGGAAATTAATAGAAAAAAGACCAAAGTTATGACAATTTTAACTGGTAACAATCGTTTCCAAAATAGGTCTCTAAATGGGCAGCCTCTTGTGCACATTGATGTTTATAATTATTTGGGGTTCTTGATCGACATTAAAGGAACCTTGTCATCGTAAAAACAAAAACTTATAAGAAAGGGAAATGCACTGACCGCTGCCTTCCTTACCTTACACAATACCCTAAATGTCCCCACACTTTCGCCAATGCTGACAGCTATGGCTTCAAATCTTCTTCCAACCCTTACCTACGGCTGTGAGGCTCTGCAAGGTCGATATACTGCATTGCATAAAGGAATAATAATTAAACCATATATACAACTTTTCAAGATCCCAAGAACCACATCACCAGCGCAGATAGGTTGGGAATTTGGACTTACAAAGCAAACTACTACCAGACAGCGTTGCTACCGACTCCGGCGTTTTAATGAATGTTCTAACAAAATACTGATGTCAATAATTGCAAGCTCTCCACTGACGCCATTCAAAGATTATTTGAAAAAATCTTTAGCCCCTATGTAAGCACAGGCCATATGTGACTCGTCACTACCATATGCAGCTTTTAAAAAAGAGGAATAAATACGTTTTTGAGAAAAATTCTTTGCTAGAGGACAAAGTGACCTTGGCCATGCGATCTCATGCCTGGACATTGGTCAATACTCATAAGTTTTTGAAACCTGTACCTTCTTTCGATCCACCTATTCAGTGTTTCCAAAACACACATTTCTGAATCTAAGGTTAGGATTCTTTCTGTCACTAGCGGGGACACCGCCCTGGCTTGTAAATGATGAGACTGCTTGTAGGCTTTGTGAGGTGCAAAAAGAAGATTTAATCCATTTAGTTTTCATCTGCCCACAATAAAGACAAGCAAGACTAGAACTATTAAAAACGCTGTTCAATACTGAGGCATATGAACACCTAGGCAGGCAATTATTGCATGTCTAAACCCAGAAGACACTGCGCTGAACTGTCAATTTGTTACATTTCTCACTGGGTTTCAATTACTTATCAAGAACAGAAGAATAAGTCCGAGCAATGGCCAAAATAAATATCTTATGGGGTCATTAGGATGCGACCACCACCGTGGCGGCCGCATACAGCGTTTTAGCATTGCGGACAGTGCTGCTGGCTGCAGCACCGCCTCGGTGTTGAAAAACGCATGTTGTGCATTTCCATGCACAACTTGGCAGGCACCACTGTGCCACCTTGTGCATGGAAATGTAGGGGGTACCATGGGTGCCCCCCAGTGCAGCGACCCCCCCCAATAAGGGGGGCCTGCAACAGGCCCCCAAACCCAATCCCCGACAGCCTTTCCATGGCAGCATCGCTGCCATGGAAAGGCGCCTGGCCACACACATCCTAATATGGCGGATGTTGCCTGCTAGGCACCGCCACCATATTAGTGGCCCCGCTCCGCCTGCCAAGCAATCAGCGCAATTGCCACCAGCGGAAAAGCGGTGGACGGACTTTGCATCCGCCGCGATACCCACCACCATCCTAATATGGCGGTGGGTAAATCTCAATGTCATGGCGGAACGATAGCCACCGCCAGCCCGGCGGTGGCGATCATTCCGCCATTGTAACGAGCCCCTTAGTACTGTAAGTGATAGTTTTAAGATCTTTTTGCTTGCTTCTATTTATTGGTTTAAACACCTTGGGCCCAATTACGATAACGGGACCGCCCATAAGACCGCCGGACCACCATTGCGGCAGTCGGGAGACTGCTGACGAGCCTGCAGCAGTCTGACCACTGTATTACAATAGGACCGCTGGGCTGGCAGTCCGATGTTTGCGGTATCACGGCAGTGGCATACCGCTGCCATAGAAAAGGGCAGCAGCAACTGCCGCCGCCATGCAGCGCCTTCAGCACGTTAGTGCACCATGTGCCATGCACCTTATCGTGCATGGCGCACAATGCACACACAACAGTGCCATGGTGGGGGGGCACTGCATGTGCCCCCAGGCACATTTTCCTCCCTGGGCTCCGATGCCTGGGGGTACTGTTTGGGGCACCTTCCTGCCCTTTCTGACAACATTTTTATGGTGAGGTCCCCGCCATGTTATCATAATTCCGATGGCATTGCCTCCATTGCCTACCACTGATACAACCGCTGCATCGTCGGGAACCAGGATCCTGGCGATGGCGGCGGTGTGGCATCCGGCTGCCATCGGTCCAACTGCCACTTCCCTAATTCAGCGGTCGGACCAACGGGCTTTTGGCAGTTGAAACGCTACCGAAGGGTAGGCAGCTGTCTTACCATCTACATCGTAATTGGGCCCTTTATCTTTATATTTTGTTATTTAAATTGTCTATGAAATGGTACATATAAAAACAGTGTTAATTGTGATGGTTTTAATTGACTGATGCACAACCACTCTGCAAACTTTTCCAAGGCACAAGATAAACAGGTCTGTACTGAGCAAAACCTTACTTTTTTCACACTATATTTTTTTAAATCTCAATTATAGCTCTTAGAGTTTACAGTATTTTACAGGTCGTACACACTGTATATCTACCTTCATAATTATATAGTTTGTCCTTACCAATATATGATTCAGTTGCTTCACGACTTTTCCAATATTACTAGTCTGATTTACCTTTAGTATATTAACTCATAAAACCGTAAAGAGAGAGGCCCCTCTAACACTGGTATTACTGGTTTGAGATTGGATGTAGAGGCACGCATGTTTTGAAAGTGATTTATCCAAAGGGAACCAATTTTTGAGTATTTTAACTCATGCCATTCTGTCAGGGAGATAACCCTGGCAGTGGTATTGCAACTTTGCCAACACTAACAACCCTATCTCATTACTGAGTTTTCAGCTTTTACAAGGCCAAACATCACTTAGGGTATAGCGACCTTAGGATGGAAATCGGTGACCACTGCAATTATTGCTGTTCAGTATTACTTTGTTCACTTCATTTATTATTCTAATCCTTACCAGGCCACTACCTCTTACTATCAACCAAAGCAAAGACCGAGACACTTCACTTCACAGACAAACCGTATGGACTAAAACCAGACCGTGGGATACCGCAATGATTAATGTGAACAGTGAGTACGTTCGCCCATTTTGGTGCTTTCACATTTCTGCATATGACTCACAGTGGTGGCTCCTCCGCTAAGGCGGAGGAGCATAGACCCACTGCTTTTAAGTATTGAAATAAAGAGAAAATAAAATGATAATAACTTGTGTTATTATCATTTCATTTTCTCCTACTTCCGCAGGTTTGCGTGAGGGGGTGGGGACAGGGGAGGAGTGGTAGCACCATCCTAAGTGTGCAATGAGTGCTTGGCCGGCCCTCTCGGGCCACCCAAAACAGTCTTGCGCACTTCGCATGTTAGCCATGCAGGCTGCATTACAGCCTACATGGAGAACATGCCCAGGCTCCCCTCATCATCTGAGCATCGAAACACGGCGCTCAGACCAATCATAATGCTGCTAAGGCAGCATTGTGATTGGCTGACTGGGCACCTGGGTGTGTTTCCTGTTGTTCAGATCAGCGAGGCAGAACTACGGTGGAGAGACGTGGTGAGGAAGCGGCAAGAAGGTACGTTTTTTATTTTGTTTCTGCTGCCGCTTCCCCTGCGTTCGCTTCCCCTCCTGCCCCTGCCCCCGCCCCCGCCCCCTACCTCCACCACCACTGATGACTCTTGATAATTTCCCTTACCCTTTCTCATTACATTGTTCATATCTCTATTTATATTCTTCCAAGCTATTCAAGGACAAAACATACCTGGATTACTATACTTTGACGTTCCATCAATCCCAGTCTGAGAAGACTAGAGACCAAATACAATAAATACGTACCTCTTTCTTTAGAAAATTATCATCTTGCCCTTCCCTCGCCCGGTAATTTGGCATTTATCCTTCCCACCCTCCTTTTAAATTTTCCACATTAAGCAAACAAACCTGCTATTTGTTTTGTACTCAAAGAAAGGTCACTCGGGGGAGGGGGCGTGGCTACGACAGCCATCATGTAGGACGCACTCTAACGAGGCTCCGCTCGTCCGCGCCATGAAACATTAAAATCTGCCATAATCCTGCTTCTCAACAGAACGACTGACCTCCCACAAGCGTCTAACAGCAGCACCGTACGAAGGAAGCGAGAATTAACTTGCGATCAGCCGTGAAATGAGAGAGATGCGAACTGCGGTGATACCTGGACCTGGGCCGACTGGTGTGCTGCGGCGGTGGAGGCATGCTGGCGTGGTGACCGGAGAACCCACGGGTACTAACAACAGACTCCTGGGGGTAAGCAGCGACAGAGGCGTGATCTGCGCAATCTGGGGAAACCGCCGGCGGTCACAGCTGGAGTGGCCTGGGTGTGGTTGCTTCACGAGCACATAACCTGGGGCCTGCATATGGCTGACTGACACATGGGTGGGTGAGGACCTCGGGCCGGGGGGTCTGGCGAGCTGGGTCCAGATGGGTGGGCCCGCTTGGCTAGTCACCTCTGGCTGCGGAAGCGGCCGAGCTAGACTTGGTGTGGCTTGCGGCCGGGGGTGGTCGGAATCTGTGAGGCCCCGCCCGGGGGGTAATTCCCATTGTAGTGGACAGGCGGGGCAGAGACTGCCGCAGGATTGCTGCGAGATCAAGACGCTGAGATAGGTTTTGGGGCCTGCGGAGAACCAGAGGGCCCCTGGACATCACCGGTAAACATGGGTAAAGACAAGCAAGGTGGGGCAGGTTAGAAACAAAGTACGCTGGACCAATATACATTGCCCCATGGTGGAACACCAGGAGAGGATGCCGGCAGGACAGTGCCGGACAATGCAGCTCTCTTGGCGGCCATTGTAGACTCCCAAAACTCCCGGGACGCCAAAATCAGAGCGGTAGGGTCCGAGGTTTTCCTATTGTGGCAGGACCTGCGGAATGCAGTAGATAGAATCACAGAAGCGGAAACTCAAGTCTCGACAGTCAAAGACCAAGTATCGGCCCTTCAGAAAAAAGTGAACAAGCGTGCGGTGGCGGCTCAAGAGACAGCCTCGCGAGTAGAAGATGCAGAAGGCCGCGCCCGCCGTAATAATCTATGCTTCGTAGGACTTCCAGAGGGCTGTGAAGGCTCTTCGATGGTCCGCTTAATCACTACATGGCTTATGTCAATACTGCCAGAAGATTCTCTATCCTCTTGCTTTGTTATAGAACAAGCCGATAGAGCACTCACGAAGAAACCTCCTCCTGGTGAAAGCCTAAGGCCTGTAATTGTCCGGCTGTTGAACTATGTTGATAGAGACACCATCCTACAATTCGCCAGAACACATAAAGATAATGTGATATTTGAATCACACCGAATCATGATCCTCCCGGACTACACAAGACTTGTACAGCAGCAGCGTCAGTCTTTTTTGGCTGCCAAGCGCAGGCTCAGAGAGCTTAACGTCCAGTATATGCTGTTATACCTGGTCTAGATGCGAGTGGCCTATAACTCCAAGACATACTTCTTCGACACGCCGGAAGCGGTCTTTGCTTAGGCTGAAGAATGAGCTCCTTTGAGGGCCCATACACCACCGCCATTAGTGTCAGACTACTCTCAAACATCACAGGGCTCGCAAAGAATCCATCCAAAAAGGAACAACTCTAAACGGAGACAACGTTCAGGCTTGAATCGGTGCCCAGCAACCGCCGAAACTGCATCATAACCAAACTCCTGTGACTCCGACCAATTGTGGAAAGACATATCCTATTTACACACCGTTGTGTTCTCGTTCCATTTGACTACAAAATGGCGTGGCGACCTTCCACGGACCAATCACGCCCCTAGACTTTCATGTTTAAGTTTAAAGGGAAGTTGGGAACAGATTGGCGGGGAATCTTCGGGACTCCCTGTTGGGGGTCCAGATTAATCTCCGACAAATGGGGGGGTTTGTTTTAGTGGTCAAAAGGTTCTTGTCTCCATGGTTCAATGTACACAGAGGCATAGTTCTGACCCCATAAACATAGCAACAGGCAGAAGCCATAAAGATTGGAGATGACCAGTTCGACACACCAGGCCCTGTTAGGGAAACTCACACTCGTCAGTTGGAATGTTAGAGGGAAATTGAATAAAGTCAAACAAGGTGCAGTTTTACGACAAGCCAAAAGATATGCGGAAGACATCCTTCTCCTACAGGAGACGCACTTGCTTGGAAATAAAGGGTCTGGACAGATTTGGATACCAGGCGGTTTATCACTCTCGATTCACCAGGGGCTCACGGGGCACAGCTATACTGATACATCGCAGGGTCCGCTACGTCCATAACAAGCAATGGCTGGATTCGGGAGGCCGATACACTATTGTGTCAGGGACGCTATATGGGGAACACATTACCATCGGCAGCATATATGCCCCTCCACCCCTTGGGAACACCTTTATTGAACAGGTTACGTGGCTGTGGGGAGAGCTCCCTGAAGGCATGGCACTTTTGGGAGTAGACCGGAACGACATAGGGCCCCAATGGATAGGCGGTGAGCCCCAAACTACACCTCCTAGCTACTACATTGGGATGGGCAGACGTCTGGCAGGAATATCATCCGGAAGTACTAGGCTCCACATACATGTCAGCAGTTCATGGGTCCCTGTCCAGATTGGACTACATATTTACACTGCGTCGCTGCATTCCCCGAATCTCTCATATATCTCACGAACCGCGGGAACTCTCAGATCACTCCCCGGTCCTATTTAAACTAAATACTTGGGCCCAAAAAAAACAATTTAGATGGCACATGTCTTCTTGGTATCTCCGAGATCTAGAGTATCAGGAGACCATATCAAAGAACGTGGCTGGTTACCTGGCAGATAATGCAACCACTGCCCCATCCAAAGTTATTCTGTGGGAAGCACTTAAACCCACCGTTCGGGGAGCGAACATAAGTTTTTGCACTGGACGAAAACGCAAACAACGGGCGGAGCTAGATGACCTTGAAAACCGCCAACGGTGCTTTGAAGCTCAAATCATAGTAGATTATAACCCACAACACCAACAAAATTTGCTGTTAGCGCAACAGAACCTACAGCAGCATCTCACCCAGGTGGCGAAAGAAATCTGGTTAGCTTCCCAACACAGGATATACCAGTGGGGGGACAAATCTAGCAAAATGCAACACACACTGTGCCAAGCTAATAACTCCACTTCATGTGTTCTAATATTGCGTGGACTGGATGGGACTATATACTCCTTCCCCACATTTGTTGCTGAAGAATTTGCTCATTATTTCTCTACACTCTATAGATGCACCGAGCAAATATCGGAAGCACAAATCGCCAAATTCTTACGAGATATCCCCCCTCGTCCACTCCCAGATCATATGAGAGAGCAACTGGATGCCCCCATTACGGTGGATGAACTTACCACAGCTCTAGGTAATATCCGCCCAGGCCGTGCTCCTGGTAACAATGGGTTCCCGGCTGAATTTCTAAAATCTCAAATAGGGATTTTAGGCCCACATCTCCTAGCTGCAATAGATGAAGCGTTTGACAGTCAAGTGTTGCCAAGGCACTGGAGACATGCGGAAATTGTCTTATTTCTAAAACCCGGATGTCCACCGGAAGACCCATTGTCATACCACCCCATCTCCTTTATAAACTTCGAGCCCAAACTGCTGGGTAAGGTCCTAGCTGACCGCCTTCAAACTTGTATCCTAGATCTGATCCACCCGGATCAGTCTGGCTTTATGCTGCATAGCTCCACTAGAACAAATATATGGCGGGTCCATAATGCCCTGGCTAAGGTCTTTAAGTTGTGCCGACCGTGGCGATTTTATTAGCTGATATTGAAAAAGCATTTGACTCCCTAAGTTGAACGTATTTATTCCAACTCCTGGAAGCTGCCAACTTTGGTCCATGCTTTCGGACATACATACGGTTATTATACACAGACCTTACGGCCTCCGTCCGGGTGGCAGGACATAGTTTGACCCCTTTTAGAATTGGCCATGGCACGAGACAGGGCTGTCCCCTGTCACAGTTACTGTTTTCTCTAGTGGTGGAGCCTCTTGTAGCATGGGTTCGAAGCGACCCGGTGATAAGGGGATTTGAATGGACAGTGTCATGCTCGGATCGCGAGCACTTTATGCAGATGATGTGCTGTTTTTCATGACCGGCCCCTGGTTCTCTGGCCCTCGTGTCTTGCAAATACTTTGACTATTTGGTGAAAAGTCCGATCTCCATACTAACCGCACAAAGTCGGTGCTGTTGTGGTGATCAAGGTCGTACCACCTGGACGGCGCAATTGTCACATGCGACTGTTGGTTTCAAATACCTGGGCATATATGTCTCTCTATATGTCTCTCTCTGTCCGAAAGTCTTGTGGGCCCATTATATAACCCCGCTACTGGCTGGTTTGCAGGACGAGATGGAGATTTGGTCCCACCTGCCTTTGTTACTGTACGATCGATGAGCGATTTTTAAAATGGTCTCCCTTCCTCATATTATTTACAGCCTACAGAATTTCCTCTATGACATACCTCACGCCTGTTTTTCACAAATAAACGCCATACGCAATAAATTCTTATGGGATGGCAGGGCAATTAGAGTGGCACTGAGCACCTGAACGCAGTCTACATACTGTGATGGCATAGCGGCGGCAGACGTGTTTGCCTACTATGCAGCATCCCATCTATTAGTCATCAACGAATGGTGGCATAACTCACCATCGGATCGAGCATACCAGTTGGAACATAGAGCTATGAAATATAAACCTCTCCTTCAGCTCCTATACAGCCACACAAACGTAGATTTCCTGCTGGTAGAGTGGTGATAAGAATTTGGTGACTCTCGGTCTGGCAGATGGGATGGCAGGGCCGCCTGACGGGTTTGACGCTGCTGTGGAATGGTACCTATCTATGCCCAGTAGCGGAGCTAGGGGGGTTCCGGACGTGGGATTTACTGGGTATATCTACTCTGGGCAATATCATGAAGGGAACTACACTTAAATCTTTTACCCAGCTCCAGACTGAATTTCAGCTACATAAGTCACAATTTCATAAGTATCTTCAGCTGAGACATGCACTTCACCCCCAATTACAATCGTTAGAGACTTTGCCTGAATACCACCCGCTAGAAGGACGGCTGCTTACAGGGGACATTGGAGCACACAAAATACACCAGATATATCAGAGGCTGACTACGCATGCCCACACCAACTTACACAAGACTTGGGTGGCATGGCTAAGGGACCTACCAGATATGACTGATGATGATTGGTCGGAGGCTCTGGCTAGCCCCCGGGGTGGGGCGGTGTCCTCGCGATATCGCCTCATTCAATTTAAATATATACATCATATATATTAAACTAGATCCCGACTGTGGCGGATGGTGGTTATTCCGTTCCCAGTGTGTCTCTGCTGTGAAAAAGATGAGGGTACGTTTCTACATACTGTATGGAGCCAGTAGCGCATTGCAGCCATTCTGGCGCATAGTGGCATCCTGCCTGGATCAGGTCCTGGGCTGGGACCTCCCATTTGATTCCCGACTCTTTTTATTACATAGCACAAATGGGATTGGTGGCAACACATATAAACAGCATCTGCTTTTCCTGGCCCTCACCCTGGCTAAAAGAGACATTGCACAGCAGTGGAAGGCGACATCTCACCTGACGATAGGTGGCTGGAGGAAAGCCTTAGACTCGTGCATGGGGGCAGAGATAGCGGTATTTCAGGCGAGAGGGTGCCCCCAAAAACATAGAAAAATATGGTCCAGATGGGCAATCTATTGAGGAATAGAGCTACCGCCGCTGTCAGAAATAGACCCGGTATAGAATGGTTCCCCTATGCGTTGCAAGTCCCATAATAGCTTAGGAAATGTACATATTCTTTGATGGTTGAACATGCGATGATATTTTCAATCGTGTGGGGTTTTAAATGCTCTGTGTAATGTTTATGTTTATGTTGTATTACCTGCAGGTTATGCAGGAGTTCCAATGTGTTCAAAACTACAGGTACTGTGGATGTAACTGATGCATCGAATGTGTATCGCGAGTATTGGCCCGATATGTACCTTGATAATCCAATAAAAAAAATTTTTTTTTTTAAAAACGAAATGTCACTTTTCTAACATCCACTTCTGATGTATTGCCACTAGCTGCTAGGTTTGCTTTTTATTTTTTTAACCATAATCACTTTAGACAAGGTTCAATACATCGATGTTTAGGTGTTGCTTACAACATAATTTATTTATTTATTTATTTATTTGAGTTTTACATAGCGCGAACTTGGTCCAAGGACATCAGAGCACATTACAAAGTTCGTATAGACAGCATTTACAAGTAGGATACAAGAACAATAGTATGTCTATATATAAGCAACATGTATAAAGAAAATATTCAGCACGGGGTGGAATAGTGGTTGATAAAGTTTGGGTGTAGTGATGGTAGGATATTATAGGGCTTGGCGGGATGAATGAGTATCTGTTTCGGGGGTAGAGATGTATAGGCGAACTTGTCCTGAGGGCATCAGAGCGCTTTGCAAAGTTTGTATCGTTCAGGGGTAGTGATGGTAGGATGTAACAGGGCTTGACAGGATGAATGAGTAGATTTTTCGAAAGTAGAGATGTATGGGTTCCTCGACGGAGGGTGGGGAAGTGCATCTGAGCAAGTCGAATATTTTAGGAAGGTTGGTTCAGGTATTTGTTGAGAAGAAGAAGTTTAAGGTCTTTTTGAAGTGCAGGTATGATTAATTGTCACGTAGTTCTTTAAGTAGGATGTTCCAAATTCTGGGTGTGTTCCCAGACAAGGAGCAGGTGAGTGATTTTTATTACTTAAAGTTCGGTGAAATCAAGAGCAGAGCATTTTAACTTCGCAGAGGCCTCTTTTGGCCAGCTTGTCTAACACACATAATATAGATATGCTGCATAGTATGTAGTAGCAGATTACTTTAAACTCTGACAGTCCTATTTGAGGACAAAACACGTGGTGGCTGATATAAAAGAATAAGGCTATTGTTTAAATATAAATACAACCTACGAACTGTTTTCTCTTACAAGCTACTGATTTTGAAACAAATCAATACATTTCCCTTCCAAGGACAATTAACATATAAACCTAGCGGTGTGTGGCAGTGATATGTATATGAATGAAGCATCATCCAAATATTTCAGTGTAGCCTACACAACTAACATACACTCTACCAACCATGCACAATAACCAAGTAGCCTCTTACTCAGCCATCCAGAAGTTATTTGTTGCCTCAACAGGCATATGAAGTACTGTACAAATGATTCAATGATTTCAT
Source organism: Triturus cristatus (assembly GCF_964204655.1). Lineage (NCBI taxonomy): Eukaryota > Metazoa > Chordata > Amphibia > Caudata > Salamandridae > Triturus > Triturus cristatus. Next base: position 389,557,515 of record NC_140592.1, read on the forward strand.
CTATCTGCCTCTCCCCATAAGATATGTGACACTTGTGAAACTTCCTGTGTATGAAGGAAGTGTAAAAGTAAGAACAAGTTACTTCCAACAGTAACCAATAGCTTACGTACTTGGCTCCTCTCTTAGTATCTTCCTTTAGGAGTGCCCGAAGACCACGGTACTCTGTCAGACACGTTGCTGTTGTGTACTTACAAGGAAAGGATGTGCTATGCATGTGATAACTGAGGCATGGATCAAGCACTAACAGTATAACAGATACCAAGAGACATTGGGCCATATTTATCAATATTTGATGCAGCGGAAAACAGCAAGACAAATTGCTGTGCTGCACAGCGTTAAATGGAGAGGGCAGGAATGCACCATATTTTCTATATATGGTGAATTCCTGCTCTCTCACTGCCCTGATGCACTATGTGCTGCCTAGCACCAACGCCGGCACCCTTTCACCATGGCGCAAGAGTGCCCGTGTTGCAGACAGGCTTGTTTTTGTGCAGGAAGGGACACCTTACAGCCATTTTCCTCTTTTTAAGCGTGCTGTAGAATGCTCAACTTAGAAAGAGGAAAAAGTGAGGAGCAATAAATATATTTCTGCTTGTTGCACCTCTATCGGGAAGGCGTGCAATTTTGATGCATTCCCAGGTTTACTTGTCTTGGTACATCTGGGAATGCGCCAAAATGCATGGGTGGATGTGTGGGAACACCCACTCTCCACCCATGTATCAACTTCCTGGCCCAGAGTACCGCAAGGCAGTAACTTTTGCTGCCTTGCGTTACTCCAGATTTACCAAGCCACACAGGGCCATGCGAGGTGGCTTTGTATGGCTTGGTAAATCTGGGTTAAGGATTGTGTTGTCCTTGCGTCACCTTGCTTGAAGCAAGTGCAACACAATCCTTTGAGAAGACTGGCCCCTTGTGGTGTAGAACCACACATGCATAGAACATGGTGAACATGGCTCACTAGGAGCCCATCTCATGGAGGTCTGGTCTGTAGAATCTGGCAGGTAGTTTCTACTGGTGAGTCCCCATGCCCACTTGGCTTCTCTATATGCTCTATAACCTTGAATAGTTCCCTGGGGTGCTCCACACCAAAGTTCCTCATCTTTATCCTCTCCACTTGCACTATATCTTTTTGCTGTCCACTCACAGTAGTTTGTCAGTCTAAGTGATTCTTACACCCCCTTGAAAGACCTTCCCTGGTTTATCGACACGTCTGTTTCTTGGTGGCACAGCCTTAAATAGGAAGGAAGTGGTTTGTAGTAGCCTGACATACTAGAGACGATAAATATTCACTTGTGGTTCTGTCTCCTCATTCTTCTCTCTCAGTTTCAAACTGTTAGAGGTGACTTTGGATACTAGTGCTTGAGCTTCATTGCTCCATATTCTATTAAATTGTTTGGTTCTAGTTTTGTTTTCTTGTTCATCTGTGACACATTGTCAGAGATGAGTTGGTTCACAGGGTCAGCACTGTTGTGGTTCTGTCTCTCAACAGGGTAGTTATAGCGTTTTTCTAGGAACAGCGTCCTACATGCTTGGCCGTGCCTTTATAGGTCACCACAAAAGTAGGGTGGGGAGGTGCATGTTTACTGTCCTACCCCTCCCACCCCTCCCACCACCCTTGGTCATAGGCAGGTGCAGTCAAGAGTCAGCAGGGCCTGACCATGACTGTAGCCTATCATTGTTAATACTGCTATGTTTCCTGCAAGTCCCCTCCCACTATGACACCGCCAAAAACATTGTCCCCCTCCATGAACAGGTCTAGTGCTGTCATGCTCGTTTGAGCTAGGGTGACCCACATGTCCCCACCCACGGTGCAGTCTTTTTCCACTTAGCCATTCAGTCCTTTTTGGTATCCCTGGGATAATTGTCAACTGGGCTTTAAGTGAAATATAGATTGACAGGCAGTGACTACCAAAGAGTATCTGTTTGCTACTGGGAAGTGCCGGCACTCTCCCAATAAAATATTGCACCATTGCTGGGAAGTACAGATACTCTCCCTCTCAAATTAAAGAATTGCAGGGACTCTCCATTTCAAATGAAAGAAGTGCATGGACTCTTCCTTTCAAATTAAAGAAGTGTAGGTATTCACCCGTTCAAATGAAAGAAGTGCAGGCACTCTCCCTTTCAAATTAAAGTAGTGCAGGTACTCTCCCTTTCAAATTAAAGAAGTACATGCACTCTCTCTTTCAAATAAAAGAAGTGCAAGTACTCTCCCTTTCAAATTAAAGAAGTACATGCACTCTCTCTTTCAAATTAAAGAAGTGCATGGACTCTCCCTTTCAAATTAAAGAAGTGTAGGTACTCACCCTTTCAACTGAAAGAAGTGCAGGCACTCTCCCTTTCAAAATAAAGAAGTGCAGGGACTCAGTACCTGAGAAAACCGGCCCATTTAAAGCACAGATTATCAATCCATAGAGAAAGCCTTGGCTGGGGACAGGACGCCTTCTTCTTCCCCTAACAGGGTAAATACACAAGCCACGGAGCTGTTACCAGTGGCAACTCCCTCCAGCTTCCACTCCATAGAGGGCAACTGCTGTCACTTACCTTCATGACACGCTGGCACAAGATAAAACAACTAATCAAACATTCACTACCTACTAGAAAATCCTCGTGTGAATAGAGGAATCCATTCCCTACGACCAGCTGGGATTTGTGGTTTCATCTTAAAATTCGTCATCTTGAGTTGCATAAATGATGAGTCAAAAAGCCAAGTACATTAGCCTCAAGGCCTAGCATGAACAGTACGGACGAGAGCAATGCAAGCTTCACTAACACGCAACAGATACATGGCAGAGGTAGCAGTGTAAGGTTTCACACACAAGACTGGTATAAGGCAGTGTGGTGATTGGGCCCTCAGGCCCTCATGCATACAAATGAGGGACGCAGGACACTGGAGTACTGGTACAGCAAACTGGCCAGGAGCACGTGCGCTCGGCCCCTTTTATTGTCAGGGTCACCTGACTGGTGACGCCTGTGGTGGGTGGGTGTTCAGTGTGGGTTACATGTCAACTGGAACACTAGAACGTATCCAGCCGGATACTACATCCCTCCCAAACTTTAATGAAAGTTGAACCAAAATGAAGTCCGAACCTGTGGGAGAAAACGCACAAGTTACAAACAAAACATTGACTGGCACGCAGGACTTCCACGTAGTCTCTTTGCTGATGGTCGACTGCCGGCGAGGGTGTTCTGACAGCCGGGACCACTCTGTCTCTTTGGCACAATGTCCACGTGCTCTATGGATGCGTGATTTGGGACTTACAACGTGGAAGGGCGCTTCACAGTCTCTTTCTTGTACCGCCGTCGGTGGAAGTGTGGGTGGAATGACGGTGGACCCTCGTTATTCGACCTTCCGCTGTAAGCCCTGGTAGAGGTGTTTCCTCCAACTAGTAGTTGTCTTCTTACAGGACTCCCCGTTGCAGGATACCCCTCTCACGGATACCCCTCTCTCGTGGGTGTCCCCTCTCACGGGACGACCCGGAGGCCCTTTTGTTGCCAGGCTTCCACTGGAACGGTTGACCGCGCCTTGTCGCTCCAATCGCGTTGGAGGAGTCGCTACGGGTCCTCTTTCCGTGTCCGAAGTTCCACCTAAAAGGGTGCTGTTGGCACTTGGTCCTTCGCGCTCTGCCTCTGTTCTCCTAGGATCTCCAGAGCCAGCTTCAACAGTCCATCTCTCGTCTTGGGGCCCCGCTGCCACCGGTGTCCCTGAGGCCTCTGCTCCTTGGATGTCCACGGTCCTGTTTCCGTGACTTCCCAGAGGTGGTTGTTACCAACGGACCGGCCTGCTCGTGTCTGTCGTCCCCGGGTGACCTTCGGGTTTACGCATCGACGTATACTCCCAGTGGGGCTGATGTTGTTTTCCAGGTACTAGGTCTGGGTGCCCATGCACCTTCGCACTTCCCTCTTCGGGTACTCCTTCCGGTGTGTGTGTTGATCTGTCACGCACACCTCTGTGCTCTTCTCCTTTCCTCTTCGGGTGTTCTCCTTCTGGTGTGTGCGTGTTGATCTGTTACGCACACCTCTGTGCTCTTCTCCTTTCCTCTTCGGGTGTTCTCCTTCTCCTTCCACTGCGACGTGATCCAATCTTCCTACCTGTTTGCTCGTCCTTATCAGGCTTCCTCGTGTAGCGTGCACTCTACGCGTTTCCCTCTGGTCTTGTCCCGCCACTCGGACACTGTCTTCCTTTCGCTCTGTGACTGGACCAATCATCGCGACCTTCTGTCTCGTAGTTGCTTCTGATGTTGAGTGATGTTACTGGACCTCTTTTCCTACTCCTCCTGGTCCTCTTGTGAACCTCTCATGGGGTCCTCTTCACTGACGTCCCTTCGGACTTCCTCTTCTCTTCAGCTCTGACCTCTTGGCAGGTCAGTGCACTCTCCGACCTCTTGTAGGTCTATATCCTCCTTACGACCAACTGGTGGTCAGCTTCGTCCTCCTTGCGACCATCTGGGTGGTCGGCAGCCTTCGCGCAACCATCTGGGTGGTCGGCAACCTTCGCGCGACCATCTGGGCGGTCGGCAACCTTCGCGCGACCATCTGGGCGGTCGGCAACCTTCGCGCGACCATCTGGGCGGTCGGCAACCTTCGCGCGACCATCTGGGTGGTCGGCAACCTTCGCGCGACCATCTGGGTGGCCGGCAACCTTTGCGCGACCATCTGGGTGGCCGGCAACCTTCGCGCGACCATCTGGGTGGCCGGCTTCACGAGGTGCGTCACGTCGTGCGACTACCTGTGTTTGCTGAGTTGTCGAGTGCTGGTGCATGCTTCTCTTCGTACCGTCGCGGTACATCTTCAGAGTCGCGTTGCTCCTTGCGCTGTGTGATTTCTTGACGTGGTGGCTTCTTGGCGCCACTGGGTGTACTTCTTCATCCTTCGCCCGCCAGTGTCGGATACTTGCTGCGCGCATCTTCGTCAGTGAGTTCCTCTTCCTTGGCGCTGCTGTGTACCTTCCGCGTCCAGGGTACATCTGCGCTGAGTCCTTTAGTTCGCTCGAGGGTTCCGCTCCACTTGATGCGGCGACAGCGCAGCCCTTGCTGGCGTGGATGTGGCTTGACACTTTCTTACTTCTTCCTCCTTGTCACTGTGGGATGGCGCTGCTGCGCATGCCTGTGCGCCTCCGTCGCGCGCTCACCATCGCGCATCATTCATACCTTGCGGTACGTGCCTTGCTATCCCTTCTCCTCTGCGCTGCGATCCGTCGGTCTCCTGTAGCTGCTGGATTCCCTTGGCTTGCTGCATGCTTGTTTGTTCCTTTGTTGCTGCAGTACCACCAGTGGCCACTAGATGGCAGTGTTGCTTTCCTCCATGCAGCAGCACCCTTCTTGGCTGCCGGAGCGTTCTTCCATGTTGTCTTCCTTTTCAGGCTTCACCGGCTGGGTAGGAGAGCTGGAGCCCGGCAGACCAGTGGAGTCCAGATGGGGCCAGAGCTGGTCAGAGCTGCAGCAGAGCAGTGGAGTCCAGGACAGCAGGTAAGTCTCTTTTGCTTTTAGTTTTGCTTTGAGGCAGGTGAGGGGGGACACAGGCAGTGTCAGTGGGCAGCCTGGAGGATGAGACACCACTCGTGAGCTGGGGCAGTGTATTGCTCATGTGGATGGCGGCTGGGCTCAGTTCCTGTACCTTTATTTGTCTGCACCAGCCGGGCACAGTCACTGTGTGCACACGTGATCGGGGCACTTCTCCTTTCTCTCCCGCCCCCTCGGCAGCTCCAGCATTCGCTCGCTGACCGGGGCGGGGGAGTGGTGCTGTGGCTGCGGGTAGGCTCCGCTTTCTCTTCCTCACTGCTTGCAGACGTCCCCTCTTGGGCCACTGTAATGACCACCTCGCGCTTCATTAAGATTCGCGCTGCGATGCGCCTTTGTCCTGCGATCTGTCCCGCCCCCGCAGCCGGCCTCCTCGTTGCTCGGGCCCTGCGGGGGGGGGGTGTTGGCGCTGGGTGCTGGTGCTGCGGGTGGGCTCCGCACTTGCTTTCTGCTTCTTCCGCCCCTTCTCCTTCACGGGCTGTGCAGGGGGGGTGGGGGTGATGGCAGCTCTCGGCTTGGCCGCGTCGGTCTCCTCACGCAGCCGGTGATGTCACTGCTCTTTCCCAGTGACGGGGCCGCTCACTGCTGTTCCCCGCCGTGGCAGCCGCACACGCTTCCTTCTCTGCGCAGGGGGGGGCTGGGCTGAAGCTGGCACCGGAGTCTGCTCGCCCCGTTGTGGGGCAGAGTTGGTTTACCTCACGGGGACGGGGGAGTGGGAAGCTACTCCACTCTCCCTCCCTTTCGCAGTCAGTCAGCTCACCTTCCGCCCGCTGTTGATTCAGGCCTCGTCCGCAGCGGCGGCCGGCATCCTGGCAGTCCGGCCCCGCATACTATTGTTTCAGCCCGTCCGGGCTGTACTTTACCGGACTCACGCAGCAGGCTCTTCCGATGCGGGGTAGGCTCCCGCTCGGTGTCTGACACTCCTGGGCTCTCCGTCCGCCCACAGACAGCGCTTCGGCGCAGGTGGGGGTGGCGCATGTGGGGTGAGCTCTGCTCGGTTCCCTCGTGTGTGGGGTCACTCCGTTGCGGCCGATGCGGGTGGGCTCCGCGTGGCTCGCCCCTCTCCACCGGGCACAGCGGCAGGCGCGACGGGGTCGGGGTGGGCACCCGACTTCCTCGCCATCTCTCTGGGGCGGCATGCACGCCCACCGGTCTTCGGTGTGGGGTGGGTGCCCGGTCGCTGCTCACGCCCGAGGCTTTGCACACGCCCGGCGGCGATCAGGCGCTGCCCGTGCCTGCTGGGGTTGACACGCAGGCAGCTCTCACCCCCCCTTTCATTTTCGCTGGGCAGCTGCACGCCAGGGCACAGCCCCCTCGTCGCCAATGTGGTGATTGAGCCCTCAGGCCCTCATGCATACAAATGAGGGACGCAGGACACTGGAGTACTGGTACAGCAAACTGGCCAGGAGCACGTGCGCTCGGCCCCTTTTATTGTCAGGGTCACCTGACTGGTGACGCCTGTGGTGGGTGGGTGTTCAGTGTGGGTTACATGTCAACTGGAACACTAGAACGTATCCAGCCGGATACTACAGGCAGGTACCTGCTGTGCATGTATTCCTCCACTGCCAGTGGAAGAGCAGCACGCCGTTTCCTCAAACACACCACAATGACAAAAAAAGTTAGTCCTGCGCAGCGCTTCTGCAAGCACGCAGATTGGGGGCCACGTGTGCACCAGTAGTGCAAGTTTCGCTCGGGTGCACGCATGAAATTGCATGTGCATGTAGGCGGGGGTGTTGCCATGGGGAAAGGTACGTCTGATGGCATGTGTTGGAAAGTGAGGCATACAATTTGGGGAAGCCCTCAGAATGGCTTTTAGTGGTGCAGTTTCCACCTCTGAAAAAAAGTGCATCCAAGTCACTGTAGTTCACACGTAGATGTTGGAGAGCATGCGCTGTTGTGATAGCTCAGTAGGTTGACCTATAGCTGCAGAAAACTGTGTAGCCTGCTATTAGCAAAATGTTCTCACGGCTTTCTTGGCAGAGGCTCTTAAAATCAGTTAACCCTGACTTCAGTCAAGTAATGCCACACTATCAAAATGCAATCAGTGCTCTAGATTCCATGGTTAACTTGCAACTACTTCTCAGAAAGAGTATAGAATCTGAATGCTTACGTATTGCCTGTCCCTTTTCCACGACACTCTGTTCAATTAACTCTTATCTACAATTATTTCATCCCACCTAAAATTTTCTTATTGAAGGACCTTCTGTGAATCTCATCACAATCTATGTCTCGTGACCTCCCCCTATCTTCACCCCTCAACCCTTGTTTAATTCACCACGTATCTCTGTTACACCTGAATCCAACACCTCTTCTCTTTAACTCTCTCACACAGTTTCTGTCCTAAAACCTCCTACTCTTCACTGCCTATTCCCTTCAACCCCTGTGCTTCTTGCACTTTGTCATTTACCCTCAATCCTGGTGATTTTCGATTACATGTTCATGCTCACACAACTTTGAGTATATTATTCTTGAGTTTGTATATTAGCATTCGTGAGTTAATAACTTCAAGACAAAAATTAGGTTCTCTACAACTTCCCCTGACATCCTGACTCCTGAATCAATAAACTCCAGTATATTAGTTACTTCGGTCTCTCTGATAGAGCCTTTGAATCACAAATCTTATTCTCATTACCATCATCACGTAAGCCCTGATCCCTAAAATCAACCCCCTCTCGTTCTATTCCCCTCTCCCTATGGTATACACACTGTCTTTACTCTTGACTCCTCACATAACATTCGGACAGTGTATATTCCTTGCCCTTAGACTCCCTATCCCTGTAAACACTGACTCTTTCTACCTAGTTATCTAACTCTTGACCATAAAAAATGAATCCCCATACACTTATGCAACTGACGATTAATGTAAGTTGACATTCTTCACTCCGTTTTAACGTAATTTCATGTATGTCATTACATTGCATGCAAAAACATCTAGGGGCATATCAGCAACAGACGGCGATAATTTTCTCTAAGCGCGCTTAGTGCGAGGATAATTATCGCGGGCTATCGCTGGATTATATCGCCGAGATAGCGTGCTATCAGCAATGCTTATCTCCGATGCGATATATAGTCCAGCGATAGTTGCAAAAAGTGCGATTATAGCTGGAAATCCAGCGATATTCGCACAGCGACAGGCGATACCTTGTTGATAGGGCTGGGTGGTCTAAGCCCTATAATCCACCACCCATAGGCTAAAATGGTTTAGTCAGGTTACAAGCAGGCGTAATGAAACCTGTGTTAGGTGCGGTTAGCGCTCCATTTCTCGTCGCTGTGAAGGTTAGCGTGCAGCTCGCTGATAGGAGAAATGTCTGTTAGCGACATTCCCTACGCTATTTTGGTGAGGAACGCCTACTTTGCATGTCATTAGAGATGCAAAGCTGGGCGTTAGGGAAACGGTGCAAAGGCATAGAAACACGCGCTAGCGTGTTCTTGCTGATAGTGCGATAAAATTATCACTGCTTTTAGCCCGAAAACGGACGCTAAAGCATCGATAATTTTATCGCTTCCCCTTGATGGTATGACCCCTAGAGTCACTACATCTCGGGCATTTAATAACGAGTCACTGCATCTGGAGTCTAATTACTTTGCAACTAAACAAGTAAGACATTTTTTACAAAAATGTTAATGTCTTTATATATGTTATGTGTATACATGTGTGGGGGTGGTCAAAAGTTATAGTTCAGTAAGCTAATTGTAACTTATGCCCCTGCCATGCACTGCTTAAGACCTCACATATTAAATCACTCATGACATCTCAAAGGACATCATTGCTGACATCACAGATGACATCACCCAATGATTTTGTGAAAGTTGGATATACGCTTTTCAAACTCAACCCAGTTTGCTCTTCACTTCCTGTCCTCATCATCACGATGTTGTGAGCAAGGCTGACATCAAACAATTTTGAGTATAGTGTGTCAGAAGAAGCAAGACTATGGTAAGGTCTCCATCTTCGGCAGCAAAAATGTTTGCTGCAGCTCTGTAGACAAACAATACATTTGTAGGGCAGAAAGTTGCAAGACTTGTAATGAGAATCCTCTTTATAGTAGGATTTGATTATAAAGTCCTCTAGAACGTGAAATAACATTTTAAAATCAAAAAAGCATCAGGGCAAGAGGGAACTAAATTTCATTCAAACAGCTGGAGATTGTGATATTCATGAGGAGTTTATGCTACCTTGTGAGCTTTCTTATGTTAAGTGATGGACACAGCAAAGCAGGGGGGGAGCACCATAAACAACTTCTCCAGTCCTGGGCTTTTCCGGAACCACTCACATTTTCTGTGAGTTTGTCCAGTTCAACTGAAACAGCTCACAGAATGCTCCTATTTGTTGAATGATAGGGCAGCACTTGAAACAGACTGTCCAGGTGACATTAAATAATTTCAGAAGTGCTGGTGCTAGCACCAGAGCATTATATAAAGGATAAAATACCCCATGCTGTACAGTATAAGGATATTGCAAGTCACAGAGGAGATCCAAGAGGCCAAAGGCTGAATTCCTTTATAAGGTAATGGAACTCTGAGAATACTTGCAATATCCTTAGCATGTATGCCAGGGGGTACTTTATGCAAATAATACATGATAACATCATAGCCTTTCCCACAAACCACTTAAAACCTTGGTAGCTCCTTTATATGAAAGAGTGAGTATGTTTGCAAACATAAAGAATAAAAATAAAACCTCTAGTGCAAACTTAAACACATCAAAAACCTATTAGATATTTTTGTTGAACTATTAGAAAGAGTTCAATACAAGTCTGGTAAAAAAAAAAAAAGCTGCAGTAGATCAGAACATGTAGAATCATGCAGAAAGATTCTATCTTTTCTCTAATAAGGAGTGCAAAAAAGTAAACATATTCTCTCTGCTTGTCATTGTAAGCTACTAAGTAGAGCAGAAGAAAGAAAACAATGTTTCAGTTTTCCTTGCTTTAACAGTGGCTTCAATTATGCACTATGACCTGATCTGCTTTCACCTTGGCTGCTGGCTCTGTCAGCAAGCACTGAGAAGTCAGAACTCGAGTGTACATATTGTCATGTAGTTCCTAGGAATCCTAGACCAAAAAATATACTCCAACAGACCACTAAGTGGTCAGAGAAATGAGCACTTGAACGGGAAAGGGGGAAGTATGTTGTGTGAGGATAGGTGTGTAACTTCACCAAAAGGTGAGAAAGGAAGCAATTCCTTTTTGTTTAGTTACCCTCACACACTCTAGTGGTGTCATGCTTCATCATTGGGTCACCACGACGCCTACAAGTCGGGGTGGGCTCAACCACAGTGTTGGGAGCTCTTTGTGATATGTGAAGACCAGGGGGAATTGAAAGATAAAAAACCTCGGACAGATCCCCGGTTTCCCTTTATTCTTGGGTCTGTCAGGGTTATTAAAAAATCTTAAAAGTAGGGTCAAATGGGAGTGTTATGGTCCTATGACCCTGGTGCCAACATGTTTCAGTCCATAGGTGGCCTTAAAGGTCCAGGACTTTCTTCAGGGCAATGGTCATCCACCCTGGGGAGGATAGAAGAGGGAGTTCCCTATCCTCTCAGTTTATAAAGGGCAGAGTAGCTGCTCCTTATGTGTGTAACAGATTACTAATCTGTCATGCGTGGTTCTCCATCTGTGAAAAAAACAAAGACAGACAACACACAACATTGTATGAGCATATAACGGTAATTCCTTAATGCTATTTCCCATTTCAGTGCGTTGGTAGAGACCGAACCAAACAATGCCAAGTGAATGTGCAATAGATGTATTCAATCTCGTCCAACTTGTGCCACTCACATCACTATCTGTAACATAAAATTGCTATGTGGCAGATTATTGTGTGGTGGCGATTTTGCTCTCATACTGACACTAACTGCATGCCAGTGTGTGTGTACATTCCAAAGTGTAAAATACCGCGTGTCAACCTCTTCAAACAGACCTGCTATCATTCATCGTGAAGTTTAAAAATACAAAGAATGTGATTACATTTGTGGAAAGCACTCCTTACATTCGTTAAAACATATACACTCTCTTACCCGAAATGCGTAGAGCAACCGTATCTCAGGGGACCGATAGGCCTGATGGGGTAGCCCTGTAGTCAGACCCTGTAGTGTGTCCCATGGGAGAGAGAGAGGTTGAGTGAGTGACCAATATTAGGGACCAAACAAGATAAAGCCTCCATTAAGCGATACGACGTTATGACTACATGCCCCGTAGTCCTAGGTTCTAATGAGGTACTCACTCTGTCAAGGGTCCTGCCCCGCCTGATCACCTACTTGGTTCCGGTCCCCGGCTTTCGCAAAATGATGCCGGGGACCGATGTATAAGTACTACCGTGTCGAGCGGGAAGCTGTCGCTGATTGAAGGCGACGCCCACTTCGTGATGTCAGAGCGTCATCCTGACGTAACGCGTTAGGCTTTTGTATTCTGGGTAATGTCGTTTAGAAATCCCTGACAGAGGGTACAATGGTTAGGTACACTCAAGCATGGGCGTTTACCAGTGGATATCAACACATCAGTGCGTGCGTGTTATGTATCTTAGTACTTATGCCCTTTTAATCCGACAATCTGCATCCACGCGTATGGGGTGCACAGACAACGTGTGTGCTGCAGTTATCATGTACGGTTTAGAGACCGTAACGGTGCCGGGTAAAGGCTATGTTTTTAACCCTCAAATAATTAGATTTTGTGATGGCACAGTGTAACATCTAAAAAAAGGTCTAAAGACAGGGGGGTATTTTGATTGCTCTTGTAAGTGGTGAAGGTACATGAGAAACCCTTTTATTCAGTTGACTCCATGGTATGGAGTCATTCAAGCCATTCTCGTATGTTTTTAAACGGTACACCCACCGCTGCTCCCGTTCCAGGAGTCTGCGGTGCAGATTACCAGTGCCTTTCACTTTCTCTATGATTGTCCATCTGATCTCTGTATCTTTATGTTGTTTCTCTTTATAATGCACTGTAAATTTAGTTGCTGTCACTGCACATTGTATCGTGCTTCTGTGTTCGCTAATGCAAACTTTCACCTTTCGGCTACTCATGCCTATGGAGGATAGATTGCAGGGGCATTTAATCAAGTAGACCACTGATTCCGAATTACAGTTGGTGTGTGATCTTTGATCCCATGGGGAGTGTAGGCCCAGATCAAGGCTTTTAGTGTGTTCTTCAATGGGCAGTACTTTCGCTGCTAGCTTAGCCTGCCTTTGCATGAGCCATTTTGAAGACCAACACATTTGGACATCTAATCCCTACACAATCAATATATGTAAATGGTACAGATATATTGATGATGTCCTCCTTATCTGGAAAGGAGATATCGCCAGTCTCAATAATTTCACGGACTGGATTATTAATCTGAATCCCCACCTCCATTTTACCATGACTATGCACAAGGAAAGACTCTCCTTCCTGGAGGTAAAATTAACAGCAGCAGGCGGCACCCTGGGGAGCTCCCTTTACACTAAGCCCACTGACAAAAACAGTCTGTTAAGATTTGACAGTGCACACCCACACTCCCTTAGGGAAAACCTCCCGGTAGATCAGTTCTTGAGGGTGCGTAGAAATTGTTCCAAAATCGAAACTTACAAAAAAGAAGCTGAAATTCTCACCACCAAACTCAAACAAAAGAAATACCCTTCAAAGATCATAGAGAGAGCCAACAAGAGAGCACGCAACACCCCTAGAGAGGCCCTGCTAGAAACCCACCAAAGAACCCAACCAGATCAACTAATCTGTGTTACTACGTACAATTCCTCATCAAATGATGTGAAGAAAATAATCAATAAAACGTGGCCTATATTAACATCTAACAAGCTGCCCTTTGAGAAACCTATGTTTTCTTTCAAAAAGAACACAAGCCTAAGAGATACACTTGTTCACGCTGACACACCTATAACCAAAACCATTAGTCAGTCGACACTATGGAACAATCCAGCAGTCATGGGACATTACCCTTGTGGTTCGTGTGTAGCGTTCCCCTTTACAGAACACACTAAAAACCTTGATCTGGGCCTACACTCCCTATGGGAACAAAGATCACACACCAACTGTAATTCGGAATCAGTGGTCTACTTGATTAAATGCCCATGCAATCTATCCTACATAGGCATGACTAGCCGAAAGGTGAAAGTTCGTATTAGCGAACACAGAAGCACGATACGACGTGCAGTGACAGCAACTAAACTTACAGTGCATTATAAAGAGAAACAACATAAAGATACAGAGATCAGATGGACAATCAAAGAGAAAGTGAAAGGCACTGGTACTCTGCACCGCAGACTCCCGGAACGGGAGCAGCGGTGGCTGTACCGTTTAAAAACATACGAGAATGGCTTGAATGACTCTATAACATGGAGTCAACTGAATAAATAGGTTTCTCATGTACCTTCACCACTAACAAGAGCGATCAAAATACCCCCCTGTCTTTAGACCTTTTTTTAGATGTTACACCGTGCCATCACAACATCTAATTATTTGAGGATTAAAAACATAGCCTTTACCAGGCGCCGTTACGGTCTCTAAACCGTACGCGCTAACTGCAGCACACACATTGTCTGTGCACCCCATACGTGTGGATGCGGAATGTCGGATTAAAAGGGCATAAGTACTAAGAAGTACTAAGATACATAACACACACGCACTGATGTGTTAATATTCACCGGTAAACACCCATGTTTGAGTGTATCTAACCATTGTACCCTCCGTCAGGGATTAATAAACTACATTACCCAGAATACAAAAGCCTAACGCGTCACGTCAGGATGACGCTCTGACATCACGAAGTGGGCGTCGCCTTCAAGCAGCGACAGCTTACCGCTTGACACGAAAGTACTTATACATTGGTCCCCGGCATCATTTTGCGAAAGCCGGGGACTGGAACCAAGTAGGTGCTCAGGCGGGGCAGGACCCTTGACAGAGTGAGTACCTCATTAGAACCTAGGACTATGGGGCACGGAGACATAACGTTGTATCGCTTAACGGAGGCTTTATCTTGTTTGGTCCCTAATATTGGTCACTCACTCAACCTCTCTCTCCCCCATGGGACACACTACAGGGTCTGACTACAGGGCTACCCCATCTGGCCTATTGGTCTCCTGAGATACGGTTGCTCTCTGCATTTCGGGTAAGAGAGCGTATATGTTTTTACGAATGTAAGGAGTGTTTTCCACAAATGTAATTGTATTCTTTGTATTTTTAAACATCACGATGAATGATAGCAGGTCTGTTTGAAGAGGTTGACACGCGATATTTTACACTTTGGAATGTACACACACTGGCATGCAGTTAGTGTCAGTATGCGAGCAAAATCGCCACGACACAATAATCTGCCACATAGCAATTTTATGTTACAGATAGTGATGTGAGTGGCACAAGTTGGACGAGATTGAATACATCTATTGCACATTCACTTGGCATTGTTTGGTTCGGTCTCTACCAATGCACTGAAATGGGAAATAGCATTAAGGAATTACCGTTATATGCTCATACAATGTTGTGTGTTGTCTGTCTTTGTTTTTTTCACAGATGGAGAACCACGCATGACAGATTAGTCATCTGTTACACACATAAGGAGCAGCTACTCTGCCCTTTATAAACTGATATGATAGGGAACTCCCTCTTCTGTCTCCCACAGGGTGGATGACCATTGCCCTGAAGAAAATCCTGGACATTTAAGGCCGCCTATGGACTGAAACATGTTGGCACCAGGGTCATAGGACCATAACACTCCCATTTGACCCTAATTTCAAGATTTTTCTATAACCCTGACAGACCCAAGAATAAAGGGACACTGGGGATCTGAAAAGAAAGCAGGGTTAACGGCGGACTCCGATGACTGCACCTCCTTACTTTGTTCCCAGTGTTTATAAAATAGTATTAGTTGATGACGGTGTGCATACTAACACCCCTGCATCCGCCGTTAGTGGATGCCAACTGCCAGGCAGATCAATGAGATTTCAAAAGGGGTTTGGGGTGGTGCACCACCAATTTGTTTGTGAGTATATTACACCAAGTGGTCAGTAGTTGGTATACAAAAAGTCTTTATTTTAAGTTAATTGTCCAAACAAAGCCTCAGCCAACGCGTTTCGTTCAGAATGAACTTCGTCAGGGCATAAGTTGAAGTGCGAGTGCAATCCAATAATATAACCGAGGTTTATGTAGACCAGTAGCCGTCTCTCGACGAACTGTGAATCACGTTGTGTTTTTGTTGGGTAAACAATCCTGTTTGAACTTCCAGTGCCACCTTGATAAGGGCACTGTGCACGTATGCGAGCAAAATCGCCACGACACAATAATCTGCCACATAGCAATTTTATGTTACAGATAGTGATGTGAGTGGCACAAGTTGGACGAGATTGAATACATCTATTGCACATTCACTTGGCATTGTTTGGTTCGGTCTCTACCAATGCACCGAAATGGGAAATAGCATTAAGGAATTACCGTTATATGCTCATACAATGTTGTGTGTTGTCTGTCTTTGTTTTTTTCACAGATGGAGAACCACGCATGACAGATTAGTCATCTGTTACACACATAAGGAGCAGCTACTCTGCCCTTTATAAACTGATATGATAGGGAACTCCCTCTTCTGTCTCCCACAGGGTGGATGACCATTGCCCTGAAGAAAATCCTGGACATTTAAGGCCACCTATGGACTGAAACATGTTGGCACCAGGGTCATAGGACCATAACACTCCCATTTGACCCTAATTTCAAGATTTTTCAATAACCCTGACAGACCCAAGAATAAAGGGACACTGGGGATCTGTCTGAGGTTTTTTATCTTTAAATTCCCACTGGTCTTCACATATCACAAAGAGCTCCCAACACTCTGGTTGTGCCCACCCCGACTTGTAGGCGTCGGGATGACCCAATGATGAAGCATGACACCACTAGGGTGTGTGAGGGTAACTAAACAAAAAGGAATTGCTTCCTTTCTCACCTTTTGGTGAAGTTACACACCTATCCTCACACAACATTCTTCCCCCTTTCCCGTTCAAGTGCTCATTTCTCTGACCACTTAGTGGTCTGTTGGAGTATTTTTTGTGGTCTAAAATGTTGACATGGGAGGTTCTACTCTGGCTTAGGATCCTCTCAACCCATCAGGCACTGGAAATACTTTGGGTTTTTTCACAGCCTTCTTGTGTACACGTTCCTAGGAATCCCCCAGGACCTGCGTATTTTGGATGACCTAAGCTGAAGGCTTGGTGTCCCCACTGTTTCTGGACACCCCCACAGGATATGTCAGCCGTTAGACCCGCTAGCTCTACAGTGCCACAACAACCCCCCTGTATTCTACAGTGGTGTAGGTATTTTTTGACAACCACTGAACATGACAACCCTCATTCCTCAGGGATCATGGAAAACAGTACAGTACATTTCGCTCAGACACTCGTACTTGCTTACTCTCTGAAAATACACAGGTTGGCGAGTAGGACATTTCAATAAGTATTTATTGGTCCAGTGACAATCTGGTGTAAAACATATGTGCTGCGACAATCAGGAGACAGAAGCATACGAAAGAGATTGCTAGTACCAATACAGTAAATAGTAGATACATTTCTACCATAGTGCTAATAAGATGAACATAAGCAGTTCAGATAAAAACAGTAGCACTTGCATATTCCTAAAATGCGCGCCCTAAGTAATTTGCCTAAATGTACCTAGCCTAGATCTGTATGTGTAGCATGAATATTTGTATATAGCCAAGACACCCCTATGAAAGAACTAGCCCTGTCACCTGATGGTTGAGAACGAAGGACCCCATCTCTGCTTCAAAGATGACACCCCACATGGAATGTCAGACCGCTGTGTGTTGAAGATTCAGCATGTAGGACCCTGTGTTAACTTGGAAGGAATTCTCCTCTGATTTTCAGGAGGAAATGAGAGTTTTATATATACTAGAGTGGTCACTCCAGCGTTTCTTTTAGAATCAATATGATTTTAAAACAATCATAAATGTTTTGAAAACAATCACCAATGCTTGTCTAAACAAATGTGATCATGCACAGCTGACTGTTGGCCAAGGATGAAAAAAAGTGGTTACCCATGTACAGAATTATTCTGCCGTGCTTGGGGATATGTTTATGTACGTCAGGTACAGGGATTATGATAGACTACTAAGAGCCTGGTGTCGAAGAGACAAGAGCAAGCTACTAGGTAAATGATCACCTGTTTAGAATCGTTAATGTCATGTGGATATGGCAATGCATGTGAAAAAGGGTATACATGACAGGACTAGCCTAAAGGACATGGCACCCACTCCTCATCAAAAGGTCAAGAGGGTCAGCTAGACAATAATAAAGCTAAGACAATTAAAAAGCATAAAACCTTTTATAAAAAGTACTGAAATGCGTTTTTAAAAAGCCTGTAAAAGTATCCATAAAAGAAAAGTAATTTTCCCTAAAAAGCGTTCAAAAGTTCCTCTAAACTTGTATGAATGGTTATTATTTCACTCAGCAACTTGAAAGCCATTATGCTCAGTTAGAGCAGAGAAAAAAATAAAACAAAGTCAGTTTCGACCTTCAATTTAGTAAATGTTTAAAAAGTCACCAAATTGTTCCTAGCACAGGAAAGGCCAGATTGTTTATGAATCCTGTGGTGAATACTCAACTTCGCTGAACATCGTATCCACAGGTGGCAATCCCTCCAGAACTTCCAGTACCATGTTGAGTGAGCAAAGATGGTCATCTCTGGTTCCCACAGCAGCCACCGGAAAGAGTTAGGTGCCTGCATGCCTGATACCGATGCCTGTACCTCTGGATCAGAGCCAATTTCCCTTCCAACAGGAGTGGAAGCATCCCTTGGAGGGTCTAGAAATGCTGTCATCAACATGATAAAACTCTGTGGACAATTGTGCAAAGGCCCCAGGAGCAAGTCTATATCCGTTTGCGCAACTGATGAAAGTGTCAGACACAGGTCCAACACGCAGCCAAATCCGCAGAAGAGGCAACAGAACACAGGCAGGACACGGTCTAGCCAGACCGGTCTGCAAGACAGGAACCAATGCTCACTCAGCTCTCGAAGCTGAGGTGTAGTCAGATAGAACACCAAACGCTCACAACAACGTCGTTCCAGCTGTCTTCTTTCCATGTCTTGATAGACTGAGATGTCAATTGTGAAGTATAGGATTAAAATCAGGATGCCCGCTACCGATAGCAGTACTAAAGGAAGTCCTCCAAAAACGCTTCCAAGTACGGAGTGTATGAAAGCTGGAATTACTCCAAAGATGGTCTGAAAGGTTGGTAAGGGCTTATAATAGTTGTACGATCCACTGGTATCCAACATGTTAAAGATACGATGAATAATTTCTCGGACGAGGGCATGTATCTCTGCCGAAGACCTTGCAACCTGGAGATCAAACGTCTCGCAGGCTGAAGTTAAGGCCACATTTTGTTGAAACAACATGGCTTTCAGTCTGCTCAGGAATCAAATCTTACACTGGAAGCATTCAATGAAGACCACAGTGGTGCCTCCCTAACTGTGCGAGCCGGGGAAACAATACTTGCTTACAGCCAACAACCCTGAAGTTTACTGTGACTAGATATGTGATGCCTGGCACCATCCCACAACAGCCTTGATCAGTCAGCATTACATAACTTCCATTCAAAAGCAACTAAAAAACTGGAGGAATCATGGCAGCTGGGGAGCCTTTCAAGTAGCAAGATAAGTTAGTTTTGACGCATTACAAATTCCATGAAGCGACACTTCTTTGCACACTGATGACCCACTTACAGCCTCCCCCCAGTCAGTACCACTTAGGAAAACTTCAGTGTCCTTATTTCTGCACCTATATCTATATGGTAACTTCCAGGTTTCCTGTATGTACCCTTTACTTAACACTTCATACCGGCCTGCTTGGATGTATTTAAGGCAGTATTGGAACTGGAATGTCGTGATTGTCAGTGCGATATAGCCATGAATTAACCATTCAGTAGACGGTGACTCCGCTACTGTGAAAGGTATCTTCTCTAATTTTTCAATGAGCAGCATGGTGTATTTTGCATCTCTGCATGCCATTGTCAATTGTCGTTAATATACTGCCATGGCACGTGGCCAGAATGAGGCGATTGTAGCATCCAGCTTAAAAGCACAATGGAGCGTAATTCAGATTGCCCGTGTTGTAGAAGAGACAAATCTTGCTCCATTATGAATGAAATGAATGAAATATTATTTGTAATGCGCAGCTATGCCCAGTGGGCGTCAAGGCGCCTAAACCAAATGTGTAGCTGATAGCAGACAGAAACAGAGCCTACTGGTATGCCTTAACGAAGAGCCATGTTTTCAAGGACTTCCTAAAGAGGTCAAGGGAAGGAAGTCGCTTGATTTCAAGGGGGAGTGAATTCCACATAAGAGGTGCTAATATGGAAAAGGCTTTAGAGCCCCATCTAGCCTTCTTGGCTCTAGGGATTACCAGTTGGTATTGTTCACTGGAGCGTAAGTGTCTACTTGGAACATATCTGGTAAGTAATGAACCAAGAGCATCAGCTGAGCCTGCAGTTAGAGCCTTAAATGTAAGGCAAAGAAGTTTAAAAGTGATCCTTGACGGAATGGGGAGCCAATGGAGGTTCTTCCTCGCTACGGTCATTGATGACAACCAGGGCAAGGCAAGGGCGAACCGCGCTGCAGCGTTCTGTATGACCTGTAGACGCTGGAGCAGGCCCTTGTTAGCCCCGGCGTACACGGAGTTACAGTAATCAAGCCTTGAGCCAACAAGGGCAATCACCACCTGTTTCCGCGCCTGTGGGGACAGATAGTTCACAATCCTTTTTAGGGTCTTAATGACCCCCCAGCAGGTCGCCACCGTTCTATTCACCTGTAGCTCCATGGAGAGCTGTGTGTCGAAGATGACACCTAGGTTTCTAGCAGATTTGGTAGGTATAGGGCAGCTGCCTAAAGAGGGGGGCCACCAATCATCTGACCATATATCCTGGTCCTTGCCAAAGACCAGGACCTCTGTCTTGTCCCCATTCAACTTTAGGGAGTTGGAAACCATCCAATCTGCAACAAGTTGCATACAGGCCCTAAAGTTAGAGGCAGTTTTACTGACAGAGTGGGTTAGGGATACCATAATCTGCGTGTCGTCCGCATACGACACTACCTCCATCCCCTGAGATCTTACAAGTCTTGCAAGGGGGGCCACATAGATGTTAAACAGGGTCGGACTCAATGCCGACCCTTGTGGCACCCCACATTGCAACGACTTGACAGGGGAGAGGTATTCACCTAGCATGACACGTTGCTCTCGGTGTTGTAAAAAGGAGCTAATGAGACTGAGCGCTGATCCGACTACCCCTGCCTCCCTTAACCTAGATGTTAAAGTCAGGGGAGACAGGGTGTCGAAAGCTGCTGAAAGATCAAGCAGCACCAATACAGAAGTAAGACCCAAATCTACTTTTCTGCGGATGTTATCCATGACTTTTGTCAATGCAGACTCCGTGCTATGTAGCTTTCTAAAGCCGTGTTGGGACCCGTCCAAGAAGCCAGAAGCGTCGAGGAAGTTCGAAAGATGGAAGTTCAAGTGGGTCTCCAACATCTTAGCAGGGGCAGGCAGCAGAGAGATGGGTCTAAAATTTTTCAGCACTCCAGGGTCCAGGGTGGTCTTTTTCAAAAGCGGCTTCACGATGGCTCTCTTCCAAAGTGATGGAAAAATGCCCTGTTCCAAGGCTCCATTCATTACCTCAAGCATCGGAGGGAGAATGATTTCTCTGCAGTTTTTAAGCACCTTGAGGGGCAGTGGGTCAAGGGGAGATGAGGATTTAGTTTTATCCAGCAAACTATTGAGATCTTCTAGCGTAAGAGCCGGAAAGTGCGCAAGGGACTGAGAGGAATCTACATTCCAGGCCTCTAATCGTGTGATTTGCACGGAATCCTCCAGACTGAGTGAGTTCCTCTGCGTCTTTAGGGCTATGTAAATATCGTCTATCTTTGTATAGAAAAAATTCGATATATCATCGCATAGCTCCTGGGAGGCAACTACTGGATCAGGAATCTGAAGGGAGCAGAGGGAGTCTACAATTTTAAAAAGCTCTCTAGAAGATGTTAACGAACAGGTTAAGTTAGAAAAATAGTCCTGTTTTTCCTTAATGATTCGCTTTCTATACTCCCGTAATAGGCTCTTATAATCTTCTCTATCTTTTAAATCCCAGGATTTACGCCAGCCACGTTCCTTCTGTCTACATTTTTGTCTGAGCAACCGCAGATCGGCAGAGAACCAAGGGGCGGATGGCTTCTGTCTAGCTGCAGGTTTAAGGGAAGGAGGGGCTAGTGCATCAGCAGCTTTGATAATGGCATCAGTTAAATCCTGAGCCGAGTCATCAACCTTCTGTTTCGTTGAGATACTGATGTTACGGATAAAAGGAGCAAGTGTCTCCTTAGTAAAGTTTTTGAAGCTCCTTTTGAATTGTTTTTTACCGGTGTCAGCCGTGACATCAGGACCGGAAATGTCTAGGGACAGCGGGACTGCTAAATGATCAGACCATGTAATTGGTACCGGCAAACCAACTTTCAGTCTGGAATCGTTGGTAAAGATCCCGTCAAGGGTGTGCCCCGCCAGGTGAGTCGGATGAAGAACAAGTTGGACAAAATCACATGCCTCCAAGGAATTAATAAGAGAGGAGGTGTCTTTTGATGTAGAATCCTCTAAATGGAAATTGATGTCGCCCAAAATGGTAAAGTAAGGCCTACCAAAATAGGGTTCTAAAATTCTAAAAAGCTCTGGGCAGAAGTTGACTCTAGACCCAGGGGGTCTATAGAGTAATATGCCAGAAAAAGAACTCATCGGAGTGTGCGTAATACAAAAATAAAGCGCTTCAAAAGGATCTGTAGAAACTGAAACAGGTTTTATTGTGCAAGAGAGAGTAGATTTAAAAAGAATGGCTATGCCACCTCCTCTACAACGTTCTCTGTCTAATCTTAAAAAGGTGTATCCTTTAGGTATAGCCAAAAGCAGATCATGACCAGCGGACTCAGAGGCCCACGTTTCAGTGATGAAGACCCAGTCTGGATTCCTCAAACTGACGAAGTCATGAAATTCGATCCCATGTTTAATCAAGGAACGAGCATTAACCAAAAAACCCTGTTTGGGTTGACTAATGTGGCTAGTGGACTGAGGAGGGGTAGCACGAGTACCAGATTGAGTAGAACTGGTAAAACAGCTGTTGCAAGAGGGACATAGACGGGCCCAGCTCAGAACTTCAGGTCTAAGCCGGTGATGGCAACAAAGTGCACAAGGTCTCAAAGACAGAAGAGTATCATACAGATTCTCTAATAGAGGGGGAGAATGAACGTCGGGGGACCCAGGGTCCAGCCCGTCCTGCAGCGCGTCCTCAGCGCGGACGGGCGCAGACGGGCTGAACTCTGGCGTAACTCCGGCGTCAATCTGGCGTCCCCGCAGCGCGTATCCGCAGCGCGGATGCATGATTCTCTTAAGTATCCGCCTAGCGTCCTCCTGGCGACTAGAGCGCGATACCAGCCAATCAGCGTTAACGCTGAACCATCCCTATCCAAGATGGCGCTGAAAACGAACCTGCGCCGGGAAGCGGACCCGCCAAACAGCGGTGAGTGTCCCAATTTAAGTGCAAGTAGGGGCCAGGTACACTAAGCGCAAGTTAAAAACAGGGTATAACAAATAAAAATATTAAAATAAAAGACGGAAACAAGGCAGTGTTAAAAACGAGCAGCAGCTCGGTTCCTACAGTGCATTGACAACCTGCACAGATCAGCTATCAGCTATAGAGTCGATTGTTGAGGACACAATGTTTCCCAGTGAATAAATATGCAAAGAAAGTGTGGTCATACTATTGTCTACCACAGCCAAGGCCCTTTCTAGGTGAATCCTGTCAATCTCATGTAATCTCTCAGCAGGGAGACTTTCCATAGTTCATTATAGATGGCATATAAGAAGCGTTTTTACGCCGTTTCTTGGGACCTAGCAAGAAATCCCTAAGATCCATGTTGTCAGCTAGAAGGGACAAGTTTTGTTTCACCTGTTGTAGTGTTGAGGTTTTTACCCATTCTAGGCACAACTTCCCAACACTATCAGAATTCACTACCCATGGCTCGTCTGTGTGTACATAGCGTGGGTCAGGCCTATGGATACTAAACCCTCCGGTGGTACCCGTGAATCTTGATTGACACCTATTTGTGTTAGTATGCCAAACCAACCATTCCTTCCAATTGGGAGCTGAATAATTATACCAATCTGTATCATTGTACCAAGCACCTCCTCACTAATCAGTGTATCATTTGATATACCTTTAATAGGTATGGGCGAGGGGATGCGTGGTGTTTTCAGGTCTTTTATTTTTGCAAACCCGTAGCAGGTAGTTTGTTCCACTGTTCTGTTCAGGAATATTATCTGTAACGGTATGAGGCAAGCTCTAAATAAAGCCTCTGTTCCCTGAACCTGCAAATCTTTTGTCCCCCAGATGGATTTTGTGTCTATCGTGTCCCTCCAATAGTCGAAACCTTATATTGACAGTTGGGAGATAAAAGGTGCTGAATATATGAGTGTGAGCGGGTTGGAAGGATGACTCAAGACGCGACGTCTAGTCAGTGAAGGTTTTATTTTTGAATAGTCCCTTTTTGTAGGCGCAGCCAGATTGTTTTAGACCGGTAGGGGGTTGTAGCCTCAACGGGAACAAGTCTCTGCCTCTTCACGGTGGTTTTGGTTCCGGCTTCGGATCTCTAGATGCTTCGTCTCTTGATCAGCTGGGGAAGAGTAGAGGACTCCGGAGTGCCGTCAACCCAAAAGAGAGACAGAAGCAGAGGCGAGGGTCAATAAACAGTCCCTTCTACTTTTCACACGGGGTCGGGGAGGTGAGGACAACACTTTGGTGCTCTCGTGCCAAGACCTATACTACGGCCGGTGTGCAAAGGGAATCAGTGCAAGTGAGGGAGGGGGTATTTTGGCTCTTCTATGTACAATCAAGTCGGCGAGCGGCGTTACTTTAGTTCTCCGCCTTCTCCCGCCTCCCGACCCAACCCGTGAAACGGTCACATACCTGGGTCAGCCACGCTCCTCCTTGGGCACGGCTCGGCGATACGTGGTTGCGGAGTCCTCCTGTCTCCGGCTTCTCCACCTTCAGCGTACTGCCTCGCTCCTCCTTGCATCCTCGTTCTCCGTGTTCTCTCTCTCGTTCTCTGTACTCCTTCTCACGTCCTTCGTTCTCCAGTTCTCCCGCTCCAGTGTTCGTCCACACTCCGAGATGTTCCTCGTGCGGTCTTATTGGCTGCTGGATTGTGGCGTCAGCATATGGGGCGGGGTTGTCCGGGAGTGCTTCCCAGTTAAAGGGAAAGGCATCTGTTGTTGTGCCCTTGATTCTTGAAGCTGTCCATTCGTCTCCCTGCGGAGTATTGTCAAGATACCAGACTGAACCGCAGGAGTCGAGGATGGTCCCAACGCCCCTCCGCTGCTACACCCTCCAGAGCAAGTAAATTCTGGAATGGCGCACCCGCAGGGGGGAAAGGGGAAGTGGACAGAAAGAGAGACTGCCTTAACACGAAGACTCGGAATGCTTCTTCTGGTCTCCACTACTCTGCTTGGGTCTGGATACTCAGCACCTGTGTAATGACAATGCATTTAACATTCTACTCTAACATCTCTTAAATACATATATATATATATATATATATTAGAATACAATTATGAAATTACCCATTTAGTCAAGGCTTTTGTTTCTCTCTATTTTAACTTTTCTGAGGTTGTAGGAGGATGAGTATACTGTTTTAATGTTCTTGTAGCTTGGATGCCAAGAAACTCTCCTCTGAATATTACAAAAATAAAGTCTTGTATCACAGCAATGAAACAATGAAGAAAATTGTTGTACCTTATCTTCTTGCTGAAATATTAGCCTTTTGAACTGCTTACCAAAATGTTCCACTATGCTTCTTCCGAAGAAAAGAAGGTAATTAGTTATGAAAAATATTTCAGTTAGGAGAAAAACCCTACTAGCGCGCTAGCATAAAAAATGTTCTTCACAAACTTCTGAACTTGGTTAATGTGCAGTGAAACCTTCTCTTGCTGTTTAGTGGAAAAGTGACTACTAGAAAATAATTCTTTCGAGGGTTGCAGTGTACACACATTAACACTGAATGAATTCCAGGCGAAGTCCAGTTTGACAGGAACCTCATAAAAGTGATGAATGCCAGATGCTTGCCTGAATGTCTTTTTCAAGTTTAACTGAATGCGCTTTAAACTGTGAAATTATTATTTCCTAACTTCTCTTGACAGGAACCAATTAGGCATGAAGAATGCCAGACACCAGTTTAAATGTCTTTTTCCAGTTTTACTAAATACGTGTAGAAAATATCCGGAAAGATTACTTAGCTTTTCAGAGCCAAAGCGGTGACAGGAAATAGTCGAAAATACAGCTGAAATCTTCTTCCAGGAATTTCTGTCAGAAGCCAGACTGCAGAGAGACGTTATCGTGTCTCAAATGTCAGTTGAAGTGCACTGAAAGTTCGCAGCGCGAGAGCTTTTCTTCCAGCTAGAGGGCGCAAGGGTCAAAACACTAGACTGCTGACCTAGCTTTATCGGTCTTGACCTGATTCTTTCTCCATTTTGCTTCTGAAGACAAATGACCCTTGTCTTCAAGGTTTGACTGGTTGATGATCGTAATCTCCTCCATCTTGGGTATTTGCTTGCCTTTTTGAGCTCATTACTGATTTTCCTTCCCTGACCTCCAGACGTAATTACGACTGCAGAGGTCTTGACAGTACCTCCCTCCAAAAAGGGTTCTCCCATTTTTGGTTTCTTTGGATGAATCTTATGAAACTTCTTTATTAGCCTAGGGGCATGAATGTTTGAAAAGGGTTCCCATGATCTCTCCTCTGGGCCAAACCCCTTCCAGTCCACCAAGTAGAATAGCTTGCCCTGAGAGATTTTAGAGTCTAGAATGCTGCTAACTTCAAACTCGTCCTCTGATTCTATTCGAATTGGTAAAGGGGATCTCTTTAGTCTGACGTCTGGAGGACTTTTCTTTAAGAGTGATACATGAAACACTGGATGTACCTTAATCTGTTTTGGAAGATGAAGTTTTACTACTACTGGACTTATCACCTTATTAACTTTAAAAGGACCAATAAAACGTGGCTGAAATTTTCTGTTTCCTTTTAACCTAAGATGGCGAGTAGACAACCAAACTTGATCTCCCTCAACATAAGGTGGACTTTGTCTTCTCTTTTTATCTGCATGTTTTTTGTATGATTCTTTTGCTCTCACTAAATTGTCTTGAGTCTTTTGATAAGAGTCTTTTAATTGATCTATTAACTCCTTTACCGCTGGTACTGAATTGTCTTTTTCTCCTAACATTAAACTTGGATGTCTACCCGTATTTAAATAAAAGGGAGTGTAACCAGTAGAATCATGAACTGCATTATTATATGCAAACTCAGCTGTCCAAAGCAAGTCTGACCAATTCCCTTCTTGCTCTAACAAATACAATCTCAAATACTGCTCCAATTCTTGATTCACCCTCTCAGTCTGACCATCCGTTTCCGGATGATAACTGGTGGAAAATCGAGTGTCAATACCCAGATTTTGCATGAATTTTTTCCAGAATCTTGACACAAATTGAGAGCCTCTATCCGAGATCACTACTTGTGGAACACCATGAGTTCGAACGATGTGTTGATTAAACAGTTGAACCAATTGATAGGCAGTGGGAATATTTTTTATTGGAATGAAATGACTCATCTTCGAAAAGGAGTCCACAAACACCAATATAGTGTTGTAACCATGACTATTTGGAAGATCAACAATTAGATCCATTGACACTGTGTGCCAGGGGCTAGGGGGATTTGGTAAAGGCTGCAATAAACCCTGAGGAGCCTGTCTGTTCGGTTTCCCCTTGATACACAATTCACAGGTTGAAACGTACTGTCTTACTCGAGCCGCTATGCCTGGCCACCAAAAATGTCTTTTCAATAAACTTAAGGTCTTTTGTATGCCTTTATGACCCGCTAATCGATCGTCATGACAGCTCCTCAATGCCTTTTCTTGAAGTTCATTCGTGGGAAGGTATAAGGCATTTTCATAATAAGGAAGTCCATCTTTTATCGTTCTTTTTGCATCTTCTGCTGCCCAAACTTCTAAACTCTTTTCTGAGTTTGATCGTTGTATTTCTTGTGTGAATTCTTCTAGATGAGTTGCTCCCAAGATTTTATTAGCTGGAATGATTGACTCAACTGATGGACCCTTTGAATCTTCTGGCATGTTCATTCGCGATAGAGCGTCTGCCTTTCCATTCTTCACTCCTGGTTTATAGGTGATTACAAAATTAAACTCAGAGAAATATAGTGACCACCTAAGTTGTCGCGGAGTAAGAGTTTTAGCTGATTTTAAAAATTGTAGGTTGCGATGGTCAGTAAATACAGTGACACAGTGCTTGGCTCCCAACAAGTAGTGTCGCCAATCTTGAAAAGCTTCCTTCACAGCCAATAATTCCTTATCGGCGATTGAATAGTTAATTTCTGGGTCCAATAACTTTCGTGATCTAAAGGCCACGGGGTGCATTTGGCCAGTTTGTTTATTTCTCTGTGAAAGTATACCACCCGTGGCAAAATCTGAAGCGTCAGTTTCGACAAAAAAAGCCTGATCTGGATCTGGGTGCATCAGGATGGGAGCAGAGGTAAACGCTTCCTTCAAAAACTGAAAGGCCTTTTCTGCTTCATCGGACCACAAAAACTTCCTTCCTTTATTCAACAGTTGAGTTAGAGGACTCACCTTGGCGGAAAAATTAGAAATAAATCGTCTGTAGAAATTGGCAAACCCAATAAAGCTTTGGACTTCTTTGATGTTTCTAGGGGTAGACCAATTTCTTATAGCTTCCACCTTTGATGGATCCATCGCCACTCCATCTGCAGACAAAACGAATCCTAGAAATTCCACTTGTTTAGTATGAAAAGAGCACTTTTCCAGCTTTACAAAAAGGTGGTTTTCCAATAATTTTTGTAGAATTGCTCGCACGTGTAGTACATGTTCCTCCATGTTCTCAGAGAATATCAGAATGTCATCAATATAGACAACTGCTACTCGATCCAAGAATTCACGTAAGACATCATTTACGAAATGCTGAAAAGCCGCTGGCGCATTGCTCAATCCATATGGCATGACCTGATATTCAAAAAGGCCATATTTAGTGCGGAAAGCTGTTTTCCACTCATCGCCTTCGGCCACTCTTACCAAATGATACGCGCCCCTTAGGTCAAGCTTTGTATAAATCTTTGCCCCTTTAACCTGATCCAGCAGCTGAGAAATCAAAGGCAGTGGATACCTATTTTTTACTGTGACCTGATTCAAGGCTCTAAAGTCAATGCAGGTGCGAAGACTCCCGTCCTTCTTCGGAATAAAAAACAAAGGCGACGAGACAGGAGATTGAGAAGGACGTATAAAGCCATTCTTTAGATAATCGTCCAGATAAGTCTTGAGGTAAAGATTTTCTGCTTCAGTGAGCGCATAAATACGACTGCACGGAAGGACCGCTCCTGGTTCTAATTCAATCTTGCAGTCGTATTCACGATGAGGTGGGAGCTTCTCTGCATTAGATTGATCGAATACGCTGGCTAGATCTAAATATTCTTCTGGAATTTCTTTCAAATCCATGACGCAAATCGTGTTTGTTAACTGAGCCAAATTTGTTGCGGGAGAACCAACGGAATGAACTCTTTGTCCATGAAAACAGTTCCTTTGACAATATGCAGAGGACATCTCCACAGTGCGTTTCTCCCAATCGATCTTTGGGTTATGCTCAGTTAACCAGGGTAAGCCTAAAATCAACTGAAATTGAGGAGCGTCGATTAGATTGAATCTTAGATATTCTCGATGTCCTTGTATCCCAATTAATTCGATGGTCTCTGTTTCTTCTGTGATTGGACCAGAAGTAAGAGTTGAACCATCAACTGCCCGGACCACCTCCAAATGTTTCTTTTTAATTGCGTGGATTCCAACTTCTTTGGCATACTTCAAGTCACAGAAATTGCCTGTGGCTCCTGAGTCAATCATCACAGATACATTCTTAATTTTAGTCGATCCAAATTTCGCAGTGAACGACACAGATAAATGTGGGGCTGCAGACTGCAAGGTGTTGATAACTTGTTGGTGTTCCGGAGTTGTCTCTTTTTTATTTCCCACCAGGGCAACTCCCTCTACTGATGGGATCTGTCTTTTAACCCCTGATTAGACTTGGGCTTCTTGGGACAGTCCTTCAAAAAATGACCAGACGCTCCACAGTACATACACAAATTCTTCAATCTTCTCTTTTCTCGCTCTTCTTTAGAAAGAGGACCTCGAATGGATCCTATCTGCATAGGTTCTTCACTTGAACTTGACTCTGACTTGTTAGCTTCTATCTTTGCCCTGTCTAATCGTGGAACAAATACACGAAAATCTCTCTTCTTTTCAGATCTTCTCTCGAACAGACGATGTTCTATTTGAAGCACCAGATCAATGAGTTCTGAGACGTCTTGCGGTCTGTGAGGTATTTGTGCCAGGGCGTCTTTTAGCTCATCCTTTAGACCCCGATAAAAAATTGCAGATCTCTTACTCTCGGGCCACTCTGTTTCCACGATTAATTTGTTAAATTGAGCAATGTAGGCAATTAATTCTCTGTTTCCCTGTTTAAGATCTAATAGCTCATTGTCTACAGCCTGATTTGCAGTTCTCCTGTCAAAAATTCTCAAAAATTCTTTTTTGAAGAGCTCATAATCATAAAGAACAGGATCATTGCGAGAAATCAAGGGCATAGACCATGCGGCTGCATCACCGCTCAAGTAAGACAGCACGAAAGCAACTTTAGCTTGATCCTCTGTGAAAACCACTGACCTACATAGGAAGTGCAAGGAGCACTGCGTTAAGAAAACTTGGGCCTTATGAGGATCTCCATTATACCTTTCAGGATTTGCCAATGGAACAATGGGTGAAACTAAATGGATTACTTGTGTGGCAACCTCAGCAGCTGTTTTGCGATTAGACTCTAAACCAGGAAGAGAGGAGGAACTGGCAGCTAATTCATCCATTCTTAGCCTAATCATATGTGTCTCTTGTTGTGATCTTTTAACTTCTTCTCTTAAACTCTTATTCTCCTCTATAGTCTTAGTTAGCTGAATTTGTAAGCCTTCAAGAATTCCGGCCAAGGCCTTCACATCCAATCCTTCAGCCATTCTCAACTCAGGCGGCAAGATGCTGGCACTTCAATCTGTCAAGATACCAGACTGAACCGCAGGAGTCGAGGATGGTCCCAACGCCCCTCCGCTGCTACACCCTCCAGAGCAAGTAAATTCTGGAATGGCGCAACCGCAGGGGGGAAAGGGGAAGTGGACAGAAAGAGAGACTGCCTTAACACGAAGACTCGGAATGCTTCTTCTGGTCTCCACTACTCTGCTTGGGTCTGGATACTCAGCACCTGTGTAATGACAATGCATTTAACATTCTACTCTAACATCTCTTAAATACATATATATATATATATATATATATATATATATATATATATATTAGAATACAATTATGAAATTACCCATTTAGTCAAGGCTTTTGCTTCTCTCTATTTTAACTTTTCTGAGGTTGTAGGAGGATGAGTATACTGTTTTAATGTTCTTGTAGCTTGGATGCCAAGAAACTCTCCTCTGAATATTACAAAAATAAAGTCTTGTATCACAGCAATGAAACAATGAAGAAAATTGTTGTACCTTATCTTCTTGCTGAAATATTAGCCTTTTGAACTGCTTACCAAAATGTTCCACTATGCTTCTTCCGAAGAAAAGAAGGTAATTAGTTATGAAAAATATTTCAGTTAGGAGAAAAACCCTACTAGCGCGCTAGCATAAAAAATGTTCTTCACAAACTTCTGAACTTGGTTAATGTGCAGTGAAACCTTCTCTTGCTGTTTAGTGGAAAAGTGACTACTAGAAAATAATTCTTTCGAGGGTTGCAGTGTACACACATTAACACTGAATGAATTCCTGGCGAAGTCCAGTTTGACAGGAACCTCATAAAAGTGATGAATGCCAGATGCTTGCCTGAATGTCTTTTTCAAGTTTAACTGAATGCGCTTTAAACTGTGAAATTATTATTTCCTAACTTCTCTTGACAGGAACCAATTAGGCATGAAGAATGCCAGACACCAGTTTAAATGTCTTTTTCCAGTTTTACTAAATACGTGTAGAAAATATCCGGAAAGATTACTTAGCTTTTCAGAGCCAAAGCGGTGACAGGAAATAGTCGAAAATACAGCTGAAATCTTCTTCCAGGAATTTCTGTCAGAAGCCAGACTGCAGAGAGACGTTATCGTGTCTCAAATGTCAGTTGAAGTGCACTGAGAGTTCGCAGCGCGAGAGCTTTTCTTCCAGCTAGAGGGCGCAAGGGTCAAAACACTAGACTGCTGACCTAGCTTTATCGGTCTTGACCTGATTCTTTCTCCATTTTGCTTCTGAAGACAAATGACCCTTGTCTTCAAGGTTTGACTGGTTGATGATCGTAATCTCCTCCATCTTGGGTATTTGCTTGCCTTTTTGAGCTCATTACTGATTTTCCTTCCCTGACCTCCAGACGTAATTACGACTGCAGAGGTCTTGACAAGTATAAAGCATAGGGTCCGTGAAATCCCGAGCCTCCCACCACTCAGCCCCTTGTTGAATGTCCTCCCTGCTCTCCTGGTGACAATGAGCTTGATGTTAGTCAGCATCCTTTTGTTCGCAGTTGCATTTGCCTGTACTAACTTTTAGTTGTATGACACTGGGGGGGGGAGATTTATGAAAAAGTCATGCAATGCAGTGCAGCCCCTCGCCAGGCTGTGCTGCGTTGTGTGACAGGGAGGGAGTAGGACAGCGCCATATCTTTAAAGATATGGCTTTCTCCTCCACTTTCCCATGCACCGGCGCTGCTCACAGCTGCCGTACTCATGCACACACCTTAGCGTCACAACACTAGGGTGTAGGCATGAGCCCAGCATAAGTTTTGTACAGGAAGGATAACCTTCCTGTACAAAATACTATGCTCGACACAAGGGAACGTTTTTTCCACTTTGTATGCATGCTGCACAGTGCAGCACGCATGCAAAGTCAGAAAAGGAAGGAGAAATGAAAGCATTTCTACTTTCTTGCGTCTAGTTGAAAAGAGCGCAGTTTTCTCACGCTAAACCCAATCTACTGTTTTTAGTAAATTGGGTTTAGTGTGAGAAACGTTGGGTGGTTGCATGGGAATGCCCATGCACCACCCTTGGTACACCCCCATGGCGCAAAGTCATGCGAAGCAGCGCATTGCGCTGCTTCAAATTACTTTTACGTTATTTCCAGCAGTAAACCAGTTTAGCACTGGAAAGTAAATTACAAAAAAAAGATTTTGCATTATTTTGCGCCACTTTTCTGATGCAAACATGGTGCTAAAGATTAATAAATCTCCCTTTAGGTCTGATGTATTGAACCCTAAAAATTATGCAAACTTCTGCACGAATGTGGCAGAACTACTCTTTGGTGGTGTTGGGCAATGTTCCCATAGCTGGTAAGTGTTGACAGTGCTTGGAACACTAGCACCATAGTGCTGGTAACAATGCATATTGTTGAATCTAATGTATCTTTGTACAATTCCCTGTAAGAAAGCAGATTGTTCTAAATCTGAGAGCATAGTATTTACAGTCTACATGTCCCAATCATCAGAGAGTGTACATTTTTAATACATGTGGAATTTTCAAATGTTGGGTGGGACCAAATACATCATATGAAACACTATCCCAAACTATTCCATCCGGTACTGGAACGGCTGAAAGGTTCACTAGGGACAGGTCTCTCTGTTCATGGTGTGATGACATATAAGGTTTCAAGACCAAGTTCACAGGTTGGACTGCAGAGCGTTGCGGGAGGTATTGTCCATTCAGTAGTAGGAAAAAGACAGTTACTACACACATCCAAATGAACAGGAACAGGATCCCTAATGCAAACCAAAGATGTAACCAAGGGGACACCAAAAAAGTATTTTTCAGCCAGAGATAGAATTGTTGAAGCTGTACTTTTTTAGAGATGGGTGGTGTTTGCTCAGGTTCACTTGGATCTGAAGAAAAGTCATTGAAGTTGATGAACTAGCCAGACGCAGTTCTAATCATCTTTGGTTGCTCAGGAGTGTTTGTAGAACTGGCAGTTGCTTGTTGTGAAGGCACATTGATGTAAAGTTCATTATTGGGCTGAATTGCAATTTGCGTTTCAGTTTCATTTAGATGTTGTTCAATTTCAACAGGGGTAATTCATACTCCGTTATTAGCTACTCAGAATCTTGCACAGAGGAGTCTTGGAACGTTAATAGTCTTTCCATCTGAACTTCCTGTATAGTAGCGAGAGGAGATCTGTGACTACTCAGGACTCCACGCGGCCTACTATTGAGAATCGAACTCATAGTGTGGTTTGATCAGATCAATGGAGACGAATATTCTTTCTTTTTTGCCGGCAAGAGTTGGACGAAGTATTGTTCTTGTTCCTTGAACCGCCAGGACAGGTACAGGTGTTCTGTAGGATGGCCAAAATTCCTTCTTGTCCACAATCTTTTCTCTGACCAGGTCCCCAACCTTTGGGACCCAGACAGGTCTTGCCAGAACCGGTCTCACTTCCCCAGTAGCAGTACATTTTACTTGGACGTTGCTTTGTAATACCCGGAATTCATTGAGTTCCTGTGAAACAGCCAAACGATCATTCAATTTAAATGGTTTACACCCGCCACTGTGCTGGCTCAATCGAAGGGAGGTACCCACATTCGTGTCTCTAACAGGATCTCATAGGGAGTACATCCTCTCAAGGATTTTATTGGCATTTTGTTTAGTGCCCTCTGGACCCAACTACCCCCTGCACCTAATACCCTTGCTATTAAGGTTTGCTTTAGGTCCCGGTTTTTCCTCTCCAGCACTGGATTTCCCTAGGGGGAGGAGTACCGCAATGCCACGCCCATACTTTCCATGGCTTCTTTGTAAGCCCGAGAGCTCAATGCAGAGCCACAGTTGTAATGTAACGTGCCAATTGCGTATGTTCGAATAAAGACTTGCAAATCCTTTATAACAGTTCAAGCATCAGCCGAGCGCTGAGGCCAAACTCATAGAAATCTAGAGCATGAATCGACTGCCACCAAAATGTATTTGTCAGATGACAGATGTCATACTTTAAGACATAAGCCTTTGTTTGTTTAGACAAACTTGGCCACCAGAATCGTCGCTTCAGTAACAAAACTGTAGTTCAGTGCCCAGACCCGCGTGTGCAGCTAGAATTAAAATTAATCTGCGAACCATGTTTGGTATAACTCTATCTCCCATTCCTGGAATTTGCACATCTAATTAATAGGAATATTTGAGTGGAAAGTCCTTCAGAATGGCAGAGCTTTTCTCTGAGGCGTTGACAGCTATCAGTATGTCTCTGTCTATCCTCGTGCTGGAACGAGTGATTACAGCAACAGCAGCAGTTCGCACTGTCCCCTTGGCGGCTTCATCAGTCAGTGAATTCCCTTCCACGTGTATGCTAAAGCGCAGTTGACTCAAGGTGTGAATAGCCTGAGCCCGTGGCAGGCATGCTTTCAGCTTTGCCACTTGTTCCCATAACAATTTATTTTTAATTGTGCAACCCTTGGAATCTCTAATCCCATTTTGGCCCCAGTAATGAAGATATTCATTGTAGGACTGCACGCAAACTTATCGTGTATTTCCAGCCGTCATGTTCTGTAAAACCCTTTCTGTTAGCCGAGGCCCATCTGCACACCCTACAGGAACCACATTTATGGAAACCTAAGGAGTGTGAGGTGAGCTAATTCAGATGTCTCCTGTCTCATGGAATACTGGAGCTAAGAATGGACTTAAGAGTACTTCCCTTCCTGTATGTAATTTGGGGTCTATTTGTGATGAATTCTTCTAGTCATTTTTCAGATCTGAGAATACTCCAATGTTTATTCATGCACTTGATTAGGGATCTTGTGAGACCATTGTAGTTGGTGATAAGTCTGACTGGCTGTTTTGTTTTGCTGTTTACCCCTCTGTCTACTAGTGTTGCTACTCTGGAGACTTTCAATATTCTCTGTTCTGCTTTTGTGATTGTTTGTGGATCGTATCCCCTTGCTTTGAACCTGAAATTAATTTCTTCCAAACATGAATGAAACTCTTTATCTTTCTTACAGTTCCTTCTGGCCCTCGTGAATTTCCCGTATGGTATTGCCTGGATTTGGTGGGGTGGATGTGCACTTTTCGAGTGTACGACTGAATTGCATGCTGTAGGTTTACAATGTAGTATGCTTTGGAGTTCATTGTCTCTCACATACAGTTCGATGTCTAGAAAGGTGATGTGTGTCCTGCTATGTTGAGAGGTACATTTCATGCCCATGGTGATAGTGTTCATATATTCACAGAATTCTGTCAGTTTCTCTTCAGTACCTAACCATAGTAGTAAGCAATCATGGATGTATCGTCCCCAGTAAATGATGAGCTCATTCCAGAGGTTCCGTTTTTGGCTGCAAAACCATACTTCCTCCAGAACACCCATGACGAAGTTAGCAAAGGATGGGGAAAATTTAGACCCCATTGCCACCCCTTGCTTTTGTCTGTACCACTGTCCTTCAAAGAGAAAAAAGTTATTTTGCAGAATTAAGTCCATCATTGTCAACAACATTTTGGTGTGATGCCATTGTGTGGCTGGTCTTTTGTTTAAGTGATGTTCGATTGCTCCACGGCCTAGATCTGATTTAATACTGATAGAATGGGCTACCACATTTAGAGTAGCTAGAATTATGTCCTCTTCCCATGTAAGATCCAACAGACTACTTAACATGTGTTTTGTGTCCCTACTGTAAGAGGGAAGATTCTGTACCATAGGTTGGAGAAAAAGGTCTACATATTCTGCCAATCTTTCTGTGGGACCCCCTATGTTGGACACTATTGGTATACCCAGAGGCAACAGAAGATCCTTGTGTATCTTTGGCAAGGTGTATAAGCAGGAGAAGGTAGGTCTGTACACCTTGAGATAAAGGTGTTCATGCTCATGTAGTAATCCTACACGTGCCACTCTCTCAAGTGTTTGTAAATCTTGAACTTAAGAGGGCCTATGAGGTTCATATCTAGTTTCTCATAGCGCGTGTTGTCACTAAGTTGTGTTAGAATCTCATGACTACAGTCCTTTCTGTTCATGATAACAATGTTGCCTCCTTTGTCCGCCTCTCTATTTATAATCTGGTTCTCTGTGGTGAGCTGCTCTAAAGCCTTGTGTTCCCCACTGCTCATATTGTCATGGTGCCTTTGTCTTTTCTCCCTCCTTCTTTGGTTCACCTTGTCCAAGTCATCTAGTACTAGTTTATAGAATGTGTCTATCGTGTTCCCTCCTGGTAAGATTGGTGTCCATTTGGACTTGGTTCTTAATCCACTGGCTATGTCGTAATACATGGCAAAGTCAAGGTCACATAAGAGTCTGTCCATGGTGGTAGGTGATTGTTCGAGATCTGTAATTGATAATAATAGATATGTGTCATAAATATATTGGGTACTCAGAACATCAGACCCCATACACATAGGAATGTTTCTTATGCTTTTATTCATAGATGGATTATTGTTGAAGATTTTGTTTTATTTCAAATTCCTTACATATTTAAATAAGTCAATTTTTAGTTTGCATAAACCACCATCATCAGCCGGGCTGAAGCTCAGTCCTTTTTCCAAAAGCAAAATCATTTCTTGGGTGACTATCTTGGATGCCAGTTTCAATACTTCCACCCCTCTGTCCTCTGTGTCTCTCAGTTCCTCTTGTCCCCTGATCATAGATTCATTCTGTACTCATCTCGTGCCTGCTCGTTTACCTCTGCGGGTTTTCTTGTTTGATCCCCGCACCTGTGTTGTGTTCTGTTGCCTTTCTTTATCCTTTGTATTTCTCTTAAAAAAGAACTTCCTGGTCTATTGACCCCCGATGTGCTTGCTGCATTCTCTACCTCACTGTCACTGGTGAGAGGGGCACTGAGACATGTTAAACTAGACGAGATAGAGATGGTATCGGGTTTAGTTACTTGGCCTTTCTCTTGATCTTTGTTTGAGTCCTGGTCATACTTTCGAGAAACAGTAGAAATCCTGCCTTCCTTGTAGTCTATATCGTCCCTCTTCAGTTTCCTAGCCTTCTTCTGTTTAATGTCCTACTGGTGTTTGTGTAGGTCCTCTCTCAGTATGGTATAGTTCTTGTCCGTAGCTTCTTGTAAGCCTAGATCCCTGATCTCCCCTTCTAGAGTATTGATCTCTGCCTGCAATTTTGATACCTTGTGATCGGCATTTTCAATTAAAATGACAGACGGAAATACACGATAAGACACAACATTACCTGCAACTCAAAGTTTGTGGTTTACATCATCGAATGCAGATCTAACAAGATATATGTAGGCAGCACAATCTGGACATTGAAAGAGAGAATAAGCGAACACGCAAGAGCAATAAAACAAATGGATGAAAGATATCCCATGGCGATACATACTGCGACATGCACCTTACAGGGACACCACAAACAATTCTCCTTCTATGGGATTGACATTATTGCACAAAGCCCTAGGGGAGGCAACAGGGAACTAAAACTGAGACACCCAGAGGCAACCTGGATCATGCATCTCAAATCTATTAAGAGAGGTTTAAACACAGACCACGAGATGCAATATTTCTTAGGGGATTAAGCAATCCCTTTGTCGTCATTTATATCTGAGACCACTGACTGGGGGACCCCGATACTCACAACCGTGAAACACGACAGTTGATTGTCTACACCCTGCGCTAGATAACTTAAAAAAATATATACTACACTTACATGACAGAAATCTATGTAGATATTTTCCATTTACACCATGGAATTTTCAAGTAAGAAATATAGTATCTCATAGAGGATGAATTGGAGAAGCAAGCCTATCTCCACATAATTGTGGAGTATATTACACATTAAACAGAAGAAGGCTAGGAAACTGAAGAGGGACGAGATAGACTACAAGGAACGCAGGATTTTTACTTTTGCTAGAAAGTATGACCAGATCTCAAACAAAGATCAAGAGAAAGGCCAAGTAACGAAACCTGATACCATCTCTATCTCATCTAGTTCAACATCTCTTAGTGCCCCTCTCACCAGTGACAGTGAGGTAGAGAATGCAGCAAGTACATCGGGGGACAATAGACCAGGAAATTCTTTTTTAAGACAAAGGATAAAGAAAGGCAACAGAACACAACCCAGGGGCGGTGATCAAACAAGAAAACCCGCAGAGGTAAAAGAGCAGGCACGAGACGAGTACAGAATGAAGATCAGGGGACAAGAGAATCTGAGAATCTGAGAGACACAGAGGTTAGTGGGGTGGAAGTATTGAATCTGTCATCCAAGGTACTCACCCAAGAACTGATTTCACTTTTGGAAAAAGGACTGAGCTTCAGCCCGGCTGATGATGGTGATTTATGCAAACTAAAAATTGACTTATTTAAATATGTAAGGAATTTGAAATAAAAAAAATTCTTCAATAATAAAAAAACATCTATGAATAGATTGCTCGCAAACAAATGATGGAAGGAATGCTGAATAAATCAAACATTCACTCCCAGTCAAGAGATCTGGGTTAAATCCATGCTTCTTTTGCTCACCATGCCACCCCAGTTTAGTAATATGCCATATGCAAATCAGTCTTGACCCTGTGCCTCATGGGAACGGTCCAGACAGAACTGCCAAGCCAGGTCCTCCCTGGACCAGAAACATGCATCCTGGGACCGGATTCTGGGTATTACCCTTCATCAGTCAGGCTAGCTTGAATCCAGTGGCACAGTGAGCAAGGGACCCACGTCTGGGCATACCCATCCCACTTAGGGTGAAAAGTGCTACGCAAACAAATGATGGACGGAAAGCTGAATAAATCATACATTCATCCCCAGTCAAGAGATCTGGGTTAAATCCATCATTCTTTTGCTCACCATGCCACCCCAGTTTAGACCCAATCATATGCAAATCAGTCTTGACCCTGTGCCTCATGGGAACAGCCCAGACCCAATTGCCAAGCCAGGTACTCACTGGACCAGAAACAAGCAGCCTGGGACCGGTTTCTGGGTATTACCCTTCATCAGCCAGGCTAGCTTGAATCCAGTGGCACAGTGAGGAAAGAACCCATGCTTGGGCATACCCATCCCACTTAGGGTGAAAAGTGCTACGCAAACAAATGATGGGCGGAATGCTGAATAAATCATACATTCACCCCAGTCAAGAGATCTGGGTTAAATCCATCTTCCTTTTGCTCACCATGCCACCCCAGTTTAGACCCAGCCATATGCGAATCAATCTTGACCCTGGGCCTCATGGGAAAAGTCCTGACTGAACTTCCAAGCCAGGTCCTCCCTGGACTGGAAACGAGCATCCTAGGACCGGTTTCTGGGTATTACCCTTCATCAGCCAGGCTAGCTTGAATCCACTGACACAGAGAGCAAGAGACCCACGTCTGGGCATTCCCATCCCACTTAGGGTGAAAAGTGCTACGCAAACAAATGATGAAGGGAATGCTGAATAAATCATTCATTCACCCCCCATTCAAGAGATCTGGGTTAAATCCATCATTCTTTTGCTCACCATGCCACCCCAGTTTAGACCCAGCCATATGCAAATCAGTCTTGACCCTGTTCCTCATGAGAACAGTCCTGACCGAACTGCCCAGCCAGGTCCTCCCTGGACCGGAAACAAGCATCCTGGGACCGGTTTCTGAGTATTACCCTACATCAGCCAGGCTAGCTTGAATCCAGTGCCACAGTGAGCAAGAGACCCACGTCTGGACATACCCATCCCACTTAGGGTGAATAGTGCTACGCAAACAAATGATGAAGAGAATACTGAATAAATCATACATTCACCACCCAGTCAAGAGATCTGGGTTAAATCCATCGTTCTTTTGCTCACCATGCCACCCCAGTATAGACCCAGCTATATGCAAATCAGCCTTCACCCTGTGCCTCATGGGAACAGTTCAGACCGAACTGCCAAGCCAGGTCCTCCCTGGACCGGAAATAAGCATCCTGGGACCGGTGTCTGGGTATTACCCTTTATCAGTCAGGCTAGCTTGAATCTAGTGGCACAGTGAGCAAGGGACCCACGTCTGGGCATACCCATCCCACTTAGGGTGAAAAGTGCTACGCAAACAAATGATGGATGGAATGCTGAATAAATCATACATTCACCCCCAGTCAAGAGATCTGGGTTTTTGCATCTATGAATAAAAGCATGATAAACATTCCTATGTTTATGGGGTCTGATGTTCTGAGTAACCAGGATATTCATGACATACATCTATTATTATCAATTACAGATCTCTAACAATCACCTACCACCATGGATAGACTCCTAAGTGACCTTGATGTTGCCATGGATTACGACATAACCAGTGGACTAAGAACCAAGTCCAAATGGACACAGTCAGTCAGTCAGTCAAAATATCTTTATTCGACTCAATTAAAGTCATACAAAGAGATTAAAAACATTTCATACAAAGAGTTAGGAACATTTCATGCGTGTTAAAATATGACAATAAAATAGTTTACATTAAAACAAATCTAGGCATACAAAAGTTAAAAAGGAATAACGATGCATCTAATGGGTGTGTTTTTTCATCCTAACTGCAGCTACCAAGAAATTGGCTATACAAAAGGTAATATGTATGTTGGGCAATGATTGCAAGAAGAGCAGAGCCGGTCTCACTTGTGTGAAGCCCGCCTCCTTCAAAGCTGATACCAGATATTTTTTCCTTGGCTCTAAATAAAACCCACAAAACATAACAAAATGCATGGTGTCTTGGGGTGAGAAATGATCGCAACTGCAGGGTGAGGCTATTTCCGGTTTTTCCCATGTTTTAAAAGTGCCTAAATAAAAATGTAACAAATTAAACCTGAACTTGGTTAAAAGAAACCTATGGAATGGAATTGCAACAAAACCAAGATACGGTGCTAAAGAAAATGAATTAACAAGTAAGTAATGGCCCCTTACTAATGGTTTCACTAATTCTCTTTCTTCACGAAGTGCTCTTGCCCTCCCCATAAAATGCTTTTTGACAAGATCGATGTCTTGGACCTTGATATCTTGGGTGGAAGTAAAGAGCTCTGGTCGTCCCAAATCTGAGAATACCTTCAACAGATAGGCCAGCCAGGGGATCTTTTTACAATGGTCTAGGGACAAGACGTCAGACATGATCTTATGGTTCAGTGGGAGGTCTTCATTAAGCCACGTCTGTAACCAAAAGATCAGGGGAGCCATATTCAACCCATCAGTAAGGAAATCTAAGCCCACCTCCAAGTGTATTGAGTAAGTTGGTGTTGACTGCGGCACAGAGAGGAGTGTCCGTATGAATCTGTTCTCCGCTCTCTGGATTGGTTCCACGTTTACATAGCCCCAAATTGGTGAACCATATAACGCAACGGCGACAGGTTTACTCTTGTAAATTTTTAACAACGCTTCCATGGGCCTGGCACCTAACCTGCCCGCAAAGCCCATGAGGGCAGACGATGATCTAATAACCGCCAACCTCTTCGCCCTCACTTGAGGACCCCAAGTTCCTCTCTGGTCAAAAAGTACCCCCAAGTAGGGAAAAGTGTAAACTCTAGAAACCATATCCCCTCTACACGTAAAGGTTTTTGTTCTCCTCTTACTACTTTCTCGGCCCACCACCATGGTATGCGATTTACTAGCATTTATTTTTAAATCAGGCTGTTCCATGAATGTGCCAAAGGCATTTAAGAGGCGTTGAAGGCCGACACCCGTGCGCGCAATTAGCACGGCGTCGTCCGCGTACAGGAGTGCTGGGATCTTAACTGCTCCCGCACGCGGAACGTCGACTTCCTTCTCCTCCAAATGTGCACCCAGACCGTTAATATAAATTGTGAAGAGCAGAGGGGCCAATATGCAGCCCTGCCTTACCCCCCTCAGGGATTTGAAAAGGGACGTGCACCTACCCTCATTTGTGACTTGTACGGCCGAAAAAAGCTCTTGGTGTAGGGAAGCCATAAATCTTACCAATGCCTTGTTGATCCCCATTTTCAGCAAGGTCATCCATAACTTAGCCCTGTTCACCAAATCGAAGGCCGAGGAGAGGTCCATGAATGCTAGAGACAAGGACCCCTCCTTGGCCACCGTATACTTTGATATGAGCAGGTGTCGGTTGGAGCATTGTTCGATTGTGCCTTTCCTCTCTCTAAACCCATACTGGATCTCTGACAACCCTCCACAACTCTCAACATTATCCCTCAGCCTGGACAAAAGGACTCTGCCTAAGATCTTCACCGACGAGTCCAAGAGGGATATGGGCCTATAACACCCGGGGTCATCTCGCTGGCCCTTTTTAAAGATGGGGACGATGGTGGAAATGTCCCAGGAAGATGGTGTAGGGTTGCTATTAACGGCGGTAAAGACATTGGCCAATACCTCTGCCCACAACTTTGGGGCATGTATGAAAAAATCGGCTGGCACCCCGTCGGGGCCCGGGGCCTTATGCTTGGTTGTGGCCAAGATAGCTTTCTCCACT
The DNA here is from genome assembly GCF_964204655.1 of Triturus cristatus. NCBI lineage: Eukaryota > Metazoa > Chordata > Amphibia > Caudata > Salamandridae > Triturus > Triturus cristatus. The sequence goes on from NC_140592.1 coordinate 389,600,516, forward strand.
TCTGTACTATAGAAATGAATAGGAGTGGCGTCTAAAGTGGCCAGCGACACATCCTGGGTTGCCTGATCATTATCCCCATACACATTTTTAAAATGATTCAACCACTTGTCATCTGGGATGACACAGTCCATGGCCTCGTTATTTTGGTCGGAAAAGAATGGTTGTTTAATTATTTCCCAGAATTTCCGACTGTCCTTTAGGACAGCCACGGATAGGAGATTTTCCCAGGCTTCCCGTTTGATGCTTTCTTGTCTGATTTTTATAGCTGACTTATAGGTTTTCCTCAATCTAACAATCTCGCCCCCTACCCTAGGTATTTTTTTCAAAGCTACCATCAGAGACCTGTGTGCTTTTGAACATGCGGTGTCGAACCAGCGCTTCTTATTCGGTTCTCCTTTCTTTGGTTTAGCCAGGAGATCATGCGACACCTGCCCACAGATCGACTCAAAGGCCCCTATAGTTTCACAACCCGGGGCACGAGGGTTCTGGCAAACCTCAACCTGTTCCTTAATTTTCGGGAAAACCTCAGCATAGAAGTTTTCTGGGACCACCTTAGCCCACTTAACTCTCCTACCCTGATCAGAGGTACACAAAGTATGATCCGACCTCACTTTCCCCGGATTTGGCCCCATGTAATCTCCCCAAGCCACTTCAAGTAAGACAGGGTTATGATCACTGTGGTGAGATAACACAGTGCAGTAGGAAAGCACCTGGTTTAGAATACATTGTGTGGTTAAAATATAATCAATTATGGTTCCGGGATTGGTGCCCGTGAAGGTAGCTATTCTTGGCCCCCCTCTGGTTCGTACAAGTTGAAATTTGCCAGGAAGTCCTCTAGCTCCTCTCCCTCTGTGGTATGTTCAAAGTGAGGTCCCTCGGGACCATCACCCCATTCCTTGTTACTTAAACTGCATGCTAACGTGCAGGGATGAATGTTAAAATCGCCTAGTAGGATATACTCTGTGTCAAGCAATCTGGCTGCCTGACCTTAATATAGCGTCTAAAGTGGCGATATTGCTACCGCTGTAGTCCCTATTCCCTGAGTTATAAAAATTGATGTATAAGGACCTCCTAGTGGGGTTAATCTCTCTCTCTACGATAAGTATGTTGTGCGAGTCAGTACTAATCTGTTTTAGGGAGCCCTTCAATTCTAGAGAGAATAACAATAACAGGCCTCCCTTAGCTCTGCCGCTGCGGCTAGGAATAGCTGCCTTGGCGAAGCTAGTGAACCCATCCCACCAAAAGTTAGCAGTTGTATCCCAGGTTTCCTGGAGGGCAATAATGTTATGTCTTATAACAAAGCTTGACCACTCCTTATCATTACGTTTGGAATTAAGTCCCGCTACATTCCAACATAGTATCTTGCATGTTTCTACAGTTCTCTTCGCCACAAAATCGGTCAAGGGGACCCCATCTTCTGCTCGTAGGTGGGGGCTTCCATTAGCCGATAAGTTGCCCACTCTCTCTACTGCATTTAACTGATCATGCGAAATATCATTATCATTAACAATAACATTCTCGTTCTCCTTAAGGGAGCCACCAACGATCACACCCACAATTTGGTCAGGAGCAGTTTCTCTTTCTGGAGCAACTTGCGCTTTGCGGCCTTCCAGATTAATTGTCTCAAACATGTTTATACCATCTATAAGACCTCTGCCCCTATCTTTGATGTGGCTTATTATGCATGGGACCCTTGATCCATTTTTTAACGTATTTGGGCCCCCCATACGTCAATCGCAATCATTTAAGTTTGCCAAATCCCCATACCTATTCACTGTACCAAACCCCCAATCATAGGGTGGGGCCTCCAATCCCCATCCATTTGTTGCTACATTCCACCTTGGTAATGGGGTATTGGGACGCATCCAAAACTGCTCATCAACCGGCCAAGCTCCAAACCCATTTCCACAGATCCCGGGGTCATTTCGGTCATTTACCGGGACACCTGCCCCCCACCTATTCATTATATTCCAGTTTGATCTAGGGGTCTTAGAAAATAACATATTCTGATGATCACCTGGCCCTGCAGTGAATCTATTTGCTGGGCCAATACCATGGTCATTATGTATGGGTCCAAAATCCGCACCCCATCTGTTACTTCTTGTGACCCACTCTGGTCTTGGAATATTTGGATGGATCGCGTTTTGCTGCTCATTATAGAAAAATTTTAGGGTGAGAGGGATTATAGTTCCACTTCTTCGTTGGGGGGGAAATATATTTGACAGGACATTTGGGAGCACGTCTGCGTTTGAGAAATTTAACACTACACAGTCCCCCTTGAACTTTTTTTCCCTGTTCCCAATCCATGTCATCCTCCTCACCATTACAATTTCCCCTGCCAACTGCTCTTTCCCATAATGTGCCATCTGCATGTTGCTTGACAGCCAGTGTAACGCCTTGCTTGTCAGAGATGAAATAGATTCTGTCTGGCCAGGGGGTAAGATGGGTACATTCGCTAGTACCAGAACCAATGGTGAAGCTTCCACTATAAATTGTGTGGGGTTATCCCCTAGGGATGGCGGTGTTGGTGCAGTAGATGGGGGTATAGAGGCCTCTCTTGCTGCTTCCTGACTAGGTACAGCTGGTGGTGCCTGACCAGGCGGAATGGTCTCTGATAAGCCTTCATCTGCTACTATATCACCCCCATTATTTCCCAACACAGTGTCTACTGGTTTAGTGACAATGGTTACTACATTCTCTATTTCTTCTACTAGCTTACGTTGCAGCCCTCCCGACCTTTTCACCTCTGCGGTAAGCTTATCAATTTTTCCAATCAGTGGCTTAATGATAGTCTTTATCTTCAGATCTATCATATCCGCTATCCTGTTAAATAGATCATCATCTATAATAAAAGGTTATCTCCCTCATGCTCTTGTTTTTTTTCCTTAGACTTTGGTGGGGAAGCGGCCCTTTTCCTCCCTGACAGTGGTCCCCCGCATTTAGGCTGACTTTTTCTGCAGGTTCTCACCGCCCTATTCACAGGCACAGAGGGTGAGGATTTCTCTGCTATGAGTTCCGCCTGAGACTCGGGGTCAGACTCTGCGTTTGTCTCTAGGTCAACCAACAGTTCTATGCTTTGATCATGGTTTCCGACGTCAAGGGGGTAGGTGTCAGGGATGTTCGTGCTGGGGTCTTGCAATAATGTATCAGTCATTTGCGCACTAGTGGAGGGGCTTGCTAAGTGAAGGTCAGGGGATTGACTCAAACCTAGCGATTGCCTTCTGTCACTGTTTATTTTATTTACCACCTGAACCAGATAGTTATCTATGGTGTTAAATGTATCTAAAGCTCCAGAGACGATTTTCTTAGGCATATTTTCTGTTGGTAGTAAACACTGCTATACGACACAAACAAATAACAACAGAATAAGTGCGCGCTAACTACAATCACATGAAAACTACTTTGATAAAATAGGTGGTATAGTATTACTTCAGCCGACTAGCTTTGAAAATTGTGCGGGCAGAGTGGCGGGCCCAGTCCAGTCCCGGCCAGTCTAGGACTGTCTAAGACTGTCCCGCCCTTGTCCCGGGCTTCGCCCGCGCTGCAGTCCGCGCGCATCCCGCTTACGCGCAAGGGAGCTGGACTAAGTAGGAGGAGGAAGGGGGCGGAAAGAGGCACCAGGTGCGCGCGATGTCCTGGCGCAAGCACCTCTGGGCCTCGCAGTCCCGCTCCCGCTAATCAGAACAGCACAGCAAAGCCAGGAATGGAGCACACGGGCTCGAAGACTCCACCAAAGTTCCTTCAATTAGGGAAATGCCAAAATAACACGGAATTCCTCCCCAGAGCACACTTGGTAGAAGCTACTGCAAGCGGCTCCCGCGAAGCGGGGGCCGCGAGGCGTTAAAAGGCCTTCAGGGAGGAGGGGGCGGGAAGAGGCACCAGGTGCGCGCGATGTCCTGGCGCAAGCACCTCTGGGCCTCGCAGTCCCGCTCCCGCTAATCAGAACAGCACAGAAAAGCCAGGGATGGAGCACAGGGGCTCGAAGACTCCACCAGAGTTTCTTCAATTAGGGAAATGTCAAAATACCACGGGATTCCTCCCCAGAGCACACTTGGTAGAAGCTACTGCGAACACCTTATCTGCCCGAAGACACCCGTGTATTTCTTAGAAAACTTGAAAAGTAAAACACCAGCTAACGACGTTATACAAAAGACGCTTACTCAGGCTGTATCCCAATCTGTTGCCTCAATGAATTCCATGAAAAATGCTCATGGAACAATGGAAACACGGGAAGCAGCGACTGCTCCAAATAATGAAACCGCTCAGTAAGCCTGGAACTCACAAGTCGGACAAAGCAGGCAAAGTAGGCTGGCCCCCAGCCTCAAGGACCTCGGGTGCCTCGACAGTCCGGCGATAGTCTGATATTGTTCCAGTATAATCCGGCAAAAACTCGGCAAAAAGCTTTTGAAAACAATGGAGCAAGCTTTTCCGGCATCCAGCGTCCTCGCCTGCTCCCGCTCCCGCCGATCTCCGGTCTCGGGTCAAACGCAAAACCTGGACTCGACCAAGCAGAGTGGATGTGACTCAAATGGACACAAATCTTACCAGGACGGAACACGATAGACACATTCTATAAACTAGTACTAGATGACTTGGACAATGTGAACCAAAGAGGGAGGGAGAAAAGACAAAGGCACCATGACAATCTGAGCAGTGGGGAACACAAGGCTTTAGATCAGCTCACCACAGAGAACCAGATTATATTCAGAGAGGCAGACAAAGGGGGCAATGTTGTTGTCTTGAACAGAGAGGACTATAGTCATGAGATACTAACACAACTTAGTGACAACACGTGCTATGTGAAACTAGATATGAACCCCATAAGTCCTCTTATGCTCAAGATTAACAAACACTTGAGAGAGTGGCAGTCAGAAGGATTACTAGATGAGAATGAACACCTTTATCTCAAGGTGTACAGACCTACCTTCCCCTGCTTATACACCTTGCCAAAGATACACAAGGTCCTTCCGTTCCCTCCGGGTAGACCAATAGTGTCCAGCATAGGGGGTCTCATGGAAAGATTGACAGAATACGTAGACCTTTGCCTCCAACCTATGGTACATAACCTTCCCTCTTACATTAGGGACACAAAACACATTTTGAGTATTCTGTCTGATCTTACATGGGAAGAGGACATAATTCTAGCTACTCTAGATGTTGTAGCTCTTTCTACCAGTATTAAATCAGATCTAGGCAGCGGAGCAATCGTACATCACTTAAACAAATGACCAGCCACACAATGTCATCACACCAAAATGTTGTTGACGCTGATGGACTTAATACTGCGAAACAACTTTTTCCTCTTTGAAGGACAGTGGTACAGACAAAAGCAAGGGGTGGCAACGGGGGTCTTAATTTGTATTGATCCCACTGCATACTTAATAAAAACTACTTAAACCATACATTTTCCCCATCCTTTGCTAACCTCGTCATGGGTGTTCTGGAGGAAGTATGGATCTGGGGCCAAAAAAGGGAACCTCTGGAATGAGCACATCATTTACTGGGGATGATATATCGATGATTGCCTAGTACTATGGTCGGGTACTGAAGAGAACCTGACAGAATTCTGTGAATATATGAACACTAACACCATGGACATGAAATTTACCTCTCAACATAGCAGGACACACATCACCTTTCTAGACATCGAACTGTATGTGAGGCACAATAGACTCCAAAACAAACTACATCGTAAACCTACAGCATGCAATTCAGTCCTACACGCAAAAAGAGCACATTCACCCCACCAAATCCAGGCAATACCATACGGGGAATTCACGAGGGCCAGAAGGAACAGTAGCGAAGATAAAGAGTTTCATTCATGTTTGAGAGAAATGAGGACCAGGTTCAAAGCAAGAGGTTACAATCCACAAACAATCACAAAAGCAGAACGGAGAATATTGAAAGTCTCCAGAGTAGAAACACTAGTGGACAGAGGGAGAAACAGAAAAACAAAGCAGCCAGTCAGACTTATCACCAACTACAATGGTCTCACAAGATAACTAGTCAAGAGCATGAATAAACATTAGAGTATTCTGAGATCTGACAAATCACTAGAAGTCATCACAAATAGACCCCAAATTACATACAGGAAGGGAAGTACTTTTGAGTCCATTCTTAGCCCCAGTGTCCCACGAGACAGGAGACATTTGAATTGGCTCACCTCACACTTCTTAGGTTTCCTTAAATGTGGTTCCTGTGGGGTGTGCATCTGGGCCTCGGATAACAGAAAGTGGTACAATCCTCAATCGAGGGAACCATCCCCATTGGCAAGGAAATGGTTAGCCTTAATAATAAATAATAAGGCCATTTCTAAAGCGCCTGGCTGCACTAAAAATAGTGTGTCCCTGCGCTAGAATACTGCTATATCTCAAGAGACAGAAGTAGGGGAGAACGAAACAAGGGTCAGAGGGAGGAGAGAGAATTAGATGACTGGAAACAGATGAGTTTTAAGTTTGGCCCGGAATCTAATTTCTGAAGGTTCCATTCGAAGATCGAGTGGTAGTTCATTCCAGTGTTTAGGGGCCAGGTATCTGAAAGAACGGCCACCCATCTTGGCTCTGCGGGTACGGGGGAGTTTAAACAGCATGGCTCCGGCCGACCTCAGGTTTCTGGTGGGGCAGTGAATTGTGAGGAGTTTTTGCAGATACCCTGGGCCTTTGCCCTGAGCGATGCGATGCGTAAAGCATAAGGATTTAAATTTAATGCGTTCCTTGACCGGAAGCCAGTGAAGCTTCGCTAGAGCATTCTTCCCAGATGCTCTACGAGGCAGGTTGAGTACCAGGCGGGCAGCAGCGTTTTGCACGCACTGCAGTTGGTGTAGGCCTTTTTTACTTAGACCTAAGAGTAAGACATTGCCGTAGTCAAGATGGGGTGTGACTAGGGCATGGACAAGTGTCTTTCTGGCGTTGATGGGAAGAAGGTCAAGGACTTTACGGAGGGTTTTTAGTGTGCTGAAGCACCTGCCCGTGACTTTATTGACCTGAGACCTGAAAGAGAGATCCGAGTCGAGCATTACTCCAAGATTTCTGACAGAGTCCGTGGGAGAAGGAAAATTGCCCAGTTCCGCCGGCCACCACATGTGCGACCAGGCAGAGAGGGATTTACCAACAACCAAAAGTTCAGTTTTTTCGCCATTCAGGCGTAGATAGTTGTTATTCATCCATAATGCCACTGATGACAAGCATTTGGAAAAGTTACTGGCATCTTCCATATGGTCGAGCGACAGCTTCATCATCAGTTGGGTGTCGTCAGCATAAGTGACAATATCCACCCCGAAAGCTTCAGCTATATGAGCCAGGGGTTCCATATAAAGGTTGAGCAGGGTAGGGCTTAAGCTTGAGCCCTGTGGAACCCCATGGCTCAGCTTCCGGGGGGAAGATTTGAAAGGGGGACAGTGCATCTGGAAACTTCTGTTAACCAGGAAAGATTTTAACCAGGCATGGGTAGGTCCCTCCACTCCCATGTCAGAGAGGCGAGACAGCAGCGTTGTGTGCAGCACGGTGTCAAATGCTGCACTGAGATCTAATAAAACCAACGCTGCTGTCTGTCCTTCGTCCGCCATCTGTCTGAGGCACTCAGTGGAATAGAGGACGGCTGACTCTGTCGAGTAGCCGGCTCTAAACCCCGATTGAGTAGGGTGGAGGAGGGATTCCTTCTCCAGGTATTTCATGAGTTGCCCGTTGACCACTTTTTCCACTATTTTTGCACAGAAGGGAAGAAGGGAGATGGGACGAAGATTTTGAAGTTGGAAGATGTGGACGTTAGGTTTTTTTTTCAAAGGGATAACCTGGGCTGTTTTCCATGCATCAAGCACATGGCATTCTTGGAAAGAGAGAGTAACGATATGAGTGATCTGATCGATCATATTCTCCAAGACTCCCTTACAGCGATTGGGGGGGCACACGTCACAAGGGGAGCCAGACTGTATGCTTTTAGCAATGTTCAGTAGTTCCTGTCTCTCAGGTACTTTAAAGCATGTCAGACGGGGTTTAACAGTGGAGTTATCTTTGACTACCATAAGTTTGCTAGAGGAATCAGCTCCGTCTGTGAAAGTAGCATTCTATGTTTTTCCTGCAGACCCCTATGGGGAAATCCAGAATGGACTTTTCTCCCATTTGGAAGGTATAGTCTCTATTACTGATTTCAGTGTCTTTGGTCTAATAGTAGGTGTTGCTTGATGTGGAAAGCTGGAGGTTGTCTCGCAGGTTGGACTGTCAATGTTCACATGATAAACTGGACAATGTGTCTGTATAGCCTGACTTTGTCTTTGTTTATTGTACAGACTTCATCCACTGGTAGTGTATCTATCTAGGGATGTGGAGTGTATGTCGCTAAGACCGGCCAGGTCGCTCCTCTGCTGAGTAGACCGACTCTCACTACAGATGTTGTGTGTGGGAGGGCACCTTTAAGCCAGTTACTGTGTTGCTGGTAAGTTAACAGGACTTCAATGTCTTTGTATGGAATGTATTCATCTGGTTGTTCGACTACAATGTTTGTGTGGAACAATTTAGTCACCGTATCTGCATGTCGGAAGTGAAACCAAGAATAGAATACCTCTGATCCGAACACCTTGTGTGCCTCAATCACGAAGGTAACACAGACACCTGTTCCTGGTATGCCGTGTTCTAACAATTTCATAGTAACTGCATTTCTACAGTTCTCTGTGATTTTGAGCGAGTTAGCAAATTCTTCTTCTCCCGAGCACGAACCACCACTCGTGGACTCAGTCATTCTCAGGAGACAAATAAAAAGTTCTAATAACTAAGGGTTTTGCACAATTTGGGGAACCTTTTATCCTTACAAGCTTGTTTAAACCTCCAGCCTATACACAGAGTATATCAGCTCAGTTGACGCGGATTCCCCTTCCCACTTCAGAGGTCTCTGAAAAGTGTGAGTAGGGCTTTCAGAGAAATCCCCTATTGTACAACTCAGATTTTCACTGTTCATATAAGAACCAAACCAACGTTGGCGGTGTCATGTTGTGTAGTTCCTAGGATTCCACCAGGACCTGCGTGCTTTGGATGACTTAAACTAAGGGGCTGGAATCCCTACCACTTCCGGACACCCCCACAGGATATGTCAGCCATTAGACCAGCTAGCTCTACAGTGCCACTACCATCCTCCGGTATTCTACAGTGGTGTAGGTAGTTTCTGGCAACCACTGAACATGATAACCATGAATCATCAGGGATCGTGGAAAACAGTACAGTACGTTTCACTCAGACACTCGTGCTTGCTTACTCTCAGAAAATACACAGGTTGCCGATTAGGATATTTCAATAAGTATTTATTGGTCCAGCGACAATCTGGTGTAAAACATATGTGCTGCGACAATCAGGAGACAGAAGCATATAAAAGAGATTGGTAGTACCAATGTAGGAAATAGTAGATACATTTCTACCATAGTGCTAATAAGATAAACATAAGCAGTTCAGATACAAACAGTTGCACTTGCATATTCCTAAAATGCACACCCTAAGTAATTTGCCTAAATGTACATAGCCTAGATCTGTATGTGTAGCATGTATATGTGTATATAGCCAAGAAACTGCTATGGAAGAACCAGTCCCCTCACCTGATGGTTGAGAACGAAGGACCCCCGTCTCTGCTTCGAGGATGACACCCCGCAAGGGCTGTCAGACCTCTGCGCGTCGAAGATTCAGCATGCAGGACCCCGTGTCAGCTTGGAATGAATTCTCCCCTGATTTGCAGGGGAAGTGAGGGTCTTATATATACTAGAGTGGTCACTCCAGGGTTTGTTCTAGAATCAATATGTTTTTAACCCCTTCGCTGCAAGCCTTCCCCCCCCCCCATCCCCCCCCCCCCGTGCTAAGCCTTTTTTGGGCTATTTGGGGTCGTTCGCGCTTAGGCCCCTGTAACTTTTTGACTACATAACTTATTTACGCCAAATGAGCGTCCTATTCTTCCAACGTCATGGGGACTTTAAAGGTACCCATGGTTTGTTGATTCCCCTCGAGGGGACCCAGAAATTAGCCAAAATACAGCAAAATGGTTTTTTTGGGGGTGAAAAATGGGAAAAAAGTGCTGCAGATAAAAGCGTATGCTTTTTTCCCTGCAAATGGCATCAACAAAGGGTTTCCGGTGCTGAAACATCCATCTTCCCAGATTTCAGGGACTGACAGACTTTTGTCAGAAAACCAAAAAACTTTACACAGTTTTGGCATTTTACTGGGACATGGCCTATTTTTGCTATTTTTTGTGCTTTCAACCTCCTTCCAGTAAGTGGTAGAAATGGGTATTAAAGCAATAATGGATCCTGGAAAGCTATACATTTCAGAAAAGTAGCCAAATTCTGAATTCAGCAAGGAGTCATTTGAGTAGATCCTTCAAGGTTTTTTTTATAGAAACTAACAGTTGAAAATAGGAAAAATTAAAAATGAGTTTAAAAGAAGAGCTATTTGTGCCAACGTTTTCACCTGTAACTTCTAAGTATGATAGCTTTTTTTAGAGAGATATACAGTTACATCTGCTGGACCCTTTTGGTTGTGGGGATATATAGGACTTCTAGGTTCACCAAGAACCCGACAAACCCAGAGCCAGTAACTGAGCAGCGTCTTGCAATGGTTTTTTATTGTGTACCGGGTATATAGCAATTAATTTAGGAAAATATAATCAGTGAAAAATCGGTATGAAAGATACCTATGTGGTTCTGAAATGGAAACAAATTATAGAGTAAGAAACAGTGACTATTTGCACATCTCTGAACTTGTGGGTACCCATACTAGCATCTGAATTATAGGACATTTTTCAGAGTTACTTATTTTTACACATTGTCTTACATTTGGAAGGCAGAAATGCATTGAAAGTCAATAGGTAATAATAGTTGCTCTACAATTATGTGTACCTCTATGTCTCCCGATAAAAATGAAACCTCACTTGTTTGGGTAGGCCTAGTGGGCGCGACAGGAAACAGCCCAGAACGCAACGTGGTACCTCCAAATTTTTACTGTGAAAACATACCTTTTTTTGCAAAGTGCCTAGCTGTGGATTTTGAACTGTTCCTGTATGCGGGGTGCAAAACGTCACCCACGCATAGGGGTGCAAATAGTCACCCGTGCATTGAAGATCGAAAAGGTGAGCAGATAGAAAGAGACAGGAATTCCTAGGAAAGAAGGACCCAGATGGTGAAGTGGAACAAACACTTATTGTCCTCTGTTGCCCTCACACACCCCAAAAGGTGTCATGCTTCATCATTGGGCAGTTGCTCCTCGTAGGGCCGGCGCTGCAATTCCCTACGGGTCCCCCTACGGGTGACTTGTGTGGATACCTAGCAAACCTCAGACTTTGTTTAAAAAATAAAACATTTTCCTCACATTTCTGTGATGGAAAGTTCTGAAATCTGCAAGGATGCACTAATTGCCACCCACCCCGCATTCACCAAAGTCTTCCGATAAAAATCGTACCTCACTTGTGTGGATAGGCCTAGTGCCTGCGACAGGAAATGGCCCAAAAAGCAACGTGGTCACACCACATTTTTACAGTGAAAAATGACCCTTTTTTTGCAAAGTGCCTAGCTGTAGATTTTGAACCCTAGCTCTACTGGCACCTAGGGAAACCTAGCACACTTATACATTTTTGAAAACTAGACACCCAGGGGAATCCAGGATGGGGTGACTTGTCTGGCTCTCACCAGGTTCTCAAACCTCAAATTTTGCTGAAATAAATCTAATTTTTCTCAAATTTCTGTGTGGGAAAGTTGTGGGATCACCGGGCTGACACAAATTTCCTAACACCCAGCGTTCCCCCTGGTCTCCCGATAAAAATGGTACCTCACTTATATGGGTGGGTCAAATATCCGCAACAGGCAAGGGCCCTAAACATATTGTGGAGACTTCAAAATTACCTATCTTAAAATGACCCGGTTTTGGAGGGGGAGACACCTGGGTTTTTGGTCCTTGACTCAGCGGCTATCTAGCGAAACCTACCAAACCCACACATTTCTGAAAACTAGACTCCCTGGGGAGTCCAGCGAGGTATGGCTTGCGTGAATCCCCCAATGTTTCCCTACCCAGAATATCCGGCAAACCTCAGATTTTCCTAACATATGTTTGGGCCCTTGCCTGTTGCAGTTACTTGACCCACCCACACGAGTGAGGTACCATTTTTATCGGGAGACTCCAGAACTTTCCATCACAGAAATGTGGGGAATATGTGGTTTTTTTTTACAAAGTTTGAGGTTTGCAAGGGATTCTGGGTAACAGAACCTAGTGAGAGGCACACAAGTCACCCCATCCTGGATTCCCCTGGATGTCTAGTTTTCAAAAATATATAGGTTTGCTAGGTTTCCCAAAGTGCTGGCAGAGCTAGGGTTCAAAATCTACTGCTAGGCACTTTGCAAAAAAGGGTCAGTTTTCACTGTTAAAATGTGGTGTGTCTACGTTGCATTTTGGGACGTTTCCTGTCGCTGGTAGTAGGCCTGCCCAAACAAGTGAGGTACCATTTTTATCAATAGACTTTTGGGGAATGCTGGGTGGGAGGAAGTTTGTGAATCTGTGCAGATTCCAGAACTGTCCATCACAGAAATGTGAAGAAAATGTGTTCTTTTAACTAAGTTTGAGATTTTCAAAGGATTCTGGGTAACAGAACCTGGTGAGAGGCACACAAGTCACCACATCTTGGATTCCCCTTGGTGTCTAGTTTTCAAAAATATACAGGTTTGCATTTTTCCCTGGGTGCCGGCTGTGCTAGGACCCAAAATCCACAGGGAGTCACATTCCGAAAAAAAAGTCAGTGCCTAGAGGGCTTTCTGCCGGTCTGGGGAGGGGGGAATCGGGAGCTATTGCCCTGATATGGCCTCAAGGGGGGCAGAAAGACTGTGTCTATTTTTTGGGGGGTGGGGGCATTGGAATGTTCATTCTGGGCAGCCCCCACCCCTACGTATAAAAAGCCACCGTATTTGCTGGCACCTAGTGGGGCCTCTGCCCCCCCGGGGGGCAGATCAGAGGATACTGCCCCCATCTGCCTCCTGGGGGGAGCAGAAAGACTGTAGCATCTTTTTGTTGGAGGTGTGTGCATTGGCATACACATCCTGGGCAGTCCCCACCCCTGAATTGTGAAAAAAATGCATCCCTGGTGCCTAGTGGGCTTTCCCCCCCGAGGGGACAGATAAGGGGCTATTGCCCCCATTTGCCTCCCGGGGGGACAGAAAGACTCTGGCAATTGTTTGGGGGGTGGTGAGGTTCTGTAGCGATCCGAACCCGTGAAATCGGTATCGTAGTACTGACACGATTTTGGTACCAATGAACCGCAAATGATCCATTACATACATGACAGTGTTTTCGCTACGCAACTAGCATGAATTCACTGAGAAATAGGGCATTCTGTTGTAAAGTCATGGCACCCATTTTAGTTACGGCATCCATTTTGTTTCTTGCCCTCACATAGTCAATGAACGGGCAATGACCCCGACAGAGTCACCTTGTTAAGGACACGTAAGCTCGAGCCCCGAGAAAGGCTGACGCTGCATGACTAGGCAGAATCAAGCTGCCTCCCTTGCCTGAGGCCAGTCCTGCTATACTAGTTCTCGTGTCCGTTGTCCTGACTGAAAGGCCGAAGACGGTAGCCATGCCCGTTTATGATCCATAAACACCTTTTATCCTACTTTTCAATCCTTTGCATCTGGCTCTGCTCCTCTCCTTCTGGGCTTTTACAATGGGGAGGTTACGATTTTTATGATGGGGAGGATCGGGTAAAGAATGGAAAACTGACAAGGGGCTCTGATCGAATACCGAAAACCTACGACTAATTATTGTTTGATGTCTATTTACTGTTTATTTGGGATACCGGGTTGGGCATGAGAAATATTCATGTAATGTTGCCTAAAGACATTTTCCGCGTATTTAAGGAACAACCCACTTAATGCAATTCGAACAGTCTCGTAGATTCTGCCTCTGTGTGGTTCCTATGACTTCTGTGTCCCTGCAGTAAATAAACCTTGGTCTTTGACGCCACCATCGAGAAGCCCGTGTCTCTGTTTATTTGTGCACCGAGACAGGAGGAACTCAGGGGTCTTTGGGTGTTGTTTCCCTGACACCTCTGGACTTTTAAAAGTCCAGAACCTCAAATTGGCGCCCAATGTGGGGCGACGTCATCCGGTACCGGTCCAAAGCCTGAAAAGTTCGAGAAGTTTCGTGTGAAGATTCCGGAGGGAGGTACCCCGCTTCATCGATCCCTGCATGTCGTAAAAGTGGCCCGACGATCTCTTCCACGAGGGTTCCCGTTCCCAGACGGCTACAGAGGACCGCTGCCCTGACTGTCGCCCTGTCTTGGACCCGAGGTGCAGACCTTAGTACGGCGAGACGTAGACGGGTTCTCCTTGGTGACGTCTTCCACATTTCAGTTAAGTATTAAGTGGGTTACGCTCAGTTTGGTTGTTCTTTGTTGCTCTGGTTTAATTCGTAGATTATCATTGGTTGCTCTTGTTTAGATAATCTTTGTTTTGGTAATAGTTCATTTTGGTAGGCCTAAGTTCTTTGCGCATTTTGGTTGGAATTTGTCTTTGTATGTCATGACTACCAGTAGTAATTGTTTCCTGTCCTGGTTACGTTGCAACGGGGATTCCCGGTTGGAGGATTCGTGTTCCGTTCCTCCGATTGGAACTCCTACATATGAGCTCTATTGTAAACATGGTGTGGGTCCTATTACGTATAATGAAGTATGGGTCCGTTATACCAGAAAAGATGGTGTCCTTAGTTGGCCACCGCATGGTAGCTTCGAAACCGAAATTCTAGACAATCTAGAAATGAAGTTGTTTAAGAGAAAAGCCCGGCCGGCAATGTTTGACTCTTTTCGCGTATGGCGCAAAGAAGCCAAACAGAGAGAAATTAGGAAGACGAAGAAAGAACAGAAAGAGAAAGGGTTGACTTTAATGGAGTCTGCTAGGCAGCTACATGTCAACGAGACTGAGAAAGCAATGGAGATGGCGAATAGAAAATATAATTTGGCAATTGATAAATGTTACCCTGTACTGCCATCTTGTCCTACTAAGCCGATGGAGGATCATGAAAAGGATCCTCTGTTGTCTTACCTGTTGAATTCACCTCCACCGTATGCACAGGGTATTACAGTACCACAGTTACTACCTGTTGTACAGCCAGCTGCTGGTCAGCCTGGAATAGTTGCTCCACTTCCTTTGATTCCAGCTCCTGTCCTTCCCGTAGTTAATGTTCCTTCGGCACCCCCTCTTCCTGGGTCGCCTGTTCCGCCTTTGCCTGTCGTTACGCAAACTGCTTTACCTGCTACTCCCACCCTTACTATTTCATCTGCTCCAGCTGCCCTATCCCCGAACCCTATGAACATCCTGACTCCGCTTTCCGTTCGTCGGAAAATAACCGACTCTGTAACTAATATCTTAACTCCTCTCTACAGGTCTTTAATTGGGACCCCCGTTTCTGACTCTATACAGAGACGTAGCCAGCTTCCTGGTCCTCAGGAACGAGACATGTTAGATTCGACAGCTC
The DNA here is from genome assembly GCF_964204655.1 of Triturus cristatus. Taxonomy (NCBI): domain Eukaryota; kingdom Metazoa; phylum Chordata; class Amphibia; order Caudata; family Salamandridae; genus Triturus; species Triturus cristatus. The sequence continues at coordinate 389,615,998 of NC_140592.1, forward strand.
TTAGGTGGATGTCGAAAGCTGTGAAGTATGATGCACAAAGAGTGTTAGATACTTTTATGCAATGGAATGAACCAACTCAACGTTATGTTTTTGACGTGATGTGTTCTCTTGTGCGTGAAGAATGGGAAGATGATGACTTAGATTCTGTCCTCTCAGATCTGATAAATATTCAACAGAAGTTCGCCGCAGGAATGGTGATAGGTTCAGGAGTAAGGGGAGCGATAGAACTGATTTTAGCATGCCCATTCTGGGCAGCCCCCACCCCATGTATGAAAAAACAAGTCTGTGGTGTCTACTGTCCTTTCTGGCCCCTTGGGGCACATCACAGACTACTGCCCCCATCTGCCTCCTAGGGGGGGCAGGAAGACTGTGGCATTTCTTTTGGGGGGGGGTGATGGCATTGGTATACCCATTCTGGGCAGCCCCCCCGAACTTTGGAAAAAAACAATCACTGGTGCCTAGTAGGCTTTCTGCCCCCCGGAGGGACAGATAATGACCAATTGCCCCATCTGCCTCCCAAGGGGAGCAGAAAGACTGTAGCCTTTTTTGGGGGGTAGGGGCATTGGCATGCCCATTCTGGGCAGCCCCCACACCTACATATATAAAAAAGAAAACAATCCCTGGTGCCTAGTGGGCTTTCTGCATCCTGGGGGATGGCAGAAAGTCTTTTGCCTTCTTTGGGGGGTTAGGGTTGGTGCCTTGACATTCCCATTCTGGGCAGCCCCCACCCATGGCCTATAAAAAAAGAATCCCTGGCATCAATGGTGCTTTCTGCCCCACGGGGGCAGCTTGGGGACTACTGCTCCCATCTTCCCCCCACCTCAAGTGTTTCAGTGCTCGGGGGGCTGAGATAGCCCCATGAGCACTAAAACAATGGAATTGAAACTAAGTTTCTTTTTCAATGCATTGACATCAGCGCCCCATGTGCGCGATTGTCATTGCATTGGAAATGCAAAAACTGCCTGAAGAGTTTTGAGAAGCTCTTCCCCACTTCCCAAGGTCAACAAAAAAAATGAAATCCCTCTGCTGTCTGAAGTGGTGGGATTTAGTGCCCCTGTACTCATGACAGAATGGTTCCGTCATGAGCACCGAAAGGGTTGAAACAATCATAAATGTTTTGAAAACAATCATAAATGTTTTGAAAACAATCACTAATGCTTTTCTAAACAAATGCGATCATGCAGAGCTCGCTGTTGGCTAAGGATGAAAAAAGTGGTGACCCTTATACAGAATAATTCTATTGTGCCTGGGGACATGTTTATGTACGTCAGGTACAGGGATTATGATAAAATACTAAGAGCCTGGTGTCGAAGAGACAGGAGTAAGCTACTAGGTATAAGGTCACCTGTTTGGAATCGTTATTGTCGTGTGGATAGGACAATGCATCTGAAAAGGGGTATACATGACAGGACTAACCTAAAGGACATGACACTAACTTACAATAGTCAAGTTCTGACGTCTTTTCATAATAATCACAAGTCTTTAATTATAAAAAAAATTGAGACTACTGTTAATACATGATTACAGAGTCCCATGTATTTTAAACTATTAAAGGAATTGTTGTGTGTCGAACCTTCCATTCTCTACCAAATTATCAGTCGATGCACTCACTAATTCATCTTACTCGCCCGTTTACCCAGCCATCCATCCTCACACCTAATCGACCATGTATTCATGCACTCAGTCACTCAATGCACTTGTATGCCCATTGATCTATCTATCCACTCATTCAATAATTCTTCCATCTGTGCAGTCATTCATCCATCCAAACAATGATGGAAGTGACGTCTGGAGGTTTTGGGCTGAGGGGGTCTCTGGGATGGGCAGTGGGGGGATGCCTTTATGTTTTTAAAGAGTGGAATGTCTTTTTTCAGTCTCCTTACATTTCTGTGCTCTGGATTTGACACTGTAGAAAGTGAAAATTTCAGTTTTTAGGTCGAGCCTAGCGCAGCGCGCATGCACTGCACAGCTCGACTTTAGGTAAGGGGCTTCAGAAAGCTCACCACATGCTCGTGCGTGTGGTCAGCTTTCGTTACAGGCTATTGGGCTTTGCGTGCATCTTTCTAAGAAAGACAGCATGCAATTGGGCAAAGGCGGTTGCATGTCCCGCCTTTGCTCCGCCCACGGCCTATTGCTTGCGGTTAACCACACAGGCCACATCTGTTTTCAATTATCGTGCACAGACACAGGCGGGATAATTGAAAACAGATCGCTCGCTGTGGCGCACGCGCGCGCACCACTCGCGTGCTTGTTTTGTGAAGTGTTCCCCTCTGGTTGACCACAGCTACGTTTTATTCAGTTCAGTAGGGCCTAAAATGTCCTCTTAACTTTTTGCAGTAGGACATTGGGTCAAATGAAGCCTTTGAAGGTCACCCAATTGCAAAGTCATGCATTTGATTCTATAGTGTACTTTTATGAGGAGTTTGCCGCTACTTGAAAGCATGCATTACAGTGTAGACCCTACAGTGTAGACTAAGAGGAAGTGAGGGACATCATTTGAGCCCTATAGACATCAGTAACGAGTAACCCATTGGTAGCATTGGATCTGTGCCTGCTACCCTTGGAATCAGGGGTTATCTGGTAGGTGGCAGTAAGTGAAGTAAACAGCCCCACGGATCAAAAGGAGACCGATTCAGCCTAACTTGCACTTTAATGAGGCTGCTTTCACGTTTTGACCGACAAAAACGTGTAGTTACTGGAAATTCACATTAATAAGTCCAGCTGTGGACTTTCACCGGACTATTCACACTTATAAGATACTTCTCATGTCTGGAATCTTCGAGGTGCGCTTGTGCCATTGGACGGCTATGTTGTGAGTGAATGACCAGGTTTTTGTTCAACAGGACTTCACTCTCAGTGGCTTCTGTGAATGATGTCTTAAATATAAAATGAAGGGCAGGAACAGTCCCAGCAGAAAATGCTCCTATGATTCACAGAGAAGCTAGCGAGATAGCTCTGCTGTACATCCACAACCAACGTTAATCAAGCCCGAAGAAATCCTTCTGGTCGTGCTGTGCATGCTATGTGCATGAGCAGTATAAATATTGACAACATGTTGGTTTAGTAGTGCTTCGGAATACTACTCAGCGTATCAGGTTTTATTGTACATAAGTGACAGTTATCAATGTTAAGGCACTCACTAAACATGTAAACGCTTTGCTTGCCTTGCAGGCTATTTGACAGCACTGCGGTGTACCTCACTAAAGAAAAAAGAAAACAAACCAGCCGCAACAGCTTAAAACCACTGTCGAATAAATTGGCCTATCTCTTCCACACCCCCTAATTCCAGGAATTACACATTGATCCTTTGTTTCATTTCACCGGGAGATCTATTCCTGTCTGGGCGGTGCGGCAGCCTGCTTGTCATTAACAGGCTCCCCGCCTGATACGGCGCGGCAGCCGCGCCCTCTTTGCCGACTTACCTCAGGCACGCTGCGGGTGACTGCAGTAGCGCCGCGAGCCAATTAATATGTACGCTGAGTGTGTGTTTAGTGTTTCCTCACTCGTTATTCTGTGAAGTACTGTTGGAAAGGCGTTCGCCGGAGGGGGGTTCGATACACGTCCTGCCCACCCCTTTGACCCACCTCTCCCAAGTAGGCCGAACCAGGCGCGCACACCCTGAGATACACTACGAACAGAGTGACACCACACGTGTTCTTTGTAGGACGATAGGTTCTTTTATCGATGATTTCAAGGGATCTTTATGATCCAAGATGCAAGCAGTACAGCAGTGGCACAACGTACCACAAATCGGTCGGGGGGAATGGGGGTAGCGGGACAGTCTTTCAAGATAGTGTCTCTGTGAAATACCCTGCGGAAAGCTCACAATCCTCGAGCTGGAGGGTGTCGTGTCTCTGGGCGATCTCTTACCGAGTCGTCCTCAAGGGGGAGCGCCGCGAGTCTCTCAGCAGGCACAGGTGGTCGGAGTTCGGGAGCCGCGATTCCATCAGCAGGCTCAGATGGTTCAATAGCTGGGGGCCGCGAGTCACTCAGCAGGCCTAGATGGTTCAATAGCTGGGGGTCGCGAGTCACTCAGCAGGCCTAGGTGGTTCAGTGTTCGGGAGCCGCGACCTCGTCCGCAGGGCTCAGATGGTTCAATAGCAAGAGGCCTCGAGTCACTCAGCAGGCCCAGGTAACTTCAGCATTCAGGAGCCGCGACAGCGTCTGCAGGCTCGGATGGTTCCAGGTCTTCTCTGCACTCGTTTCTCCGGCACCCCTTGTTATACTCCGCTGGTTCTTTGAAGTCCGGAGTGCTCGCAGAGGGGGGACTGGGGTGACGGAGGGGGTTCGGCGGGGTTTCCTGCCGCTCACTTCTTTGGTCTTTTCAGGTGGGTCTGGGAGGGACACCAGACGCTCGGCAGGGGAGGCGCCTGCTCCCCAGGGGCCTGGTGGCTGATCAAGTCCTCCCGGGGAAGGCGACCCGAGGTGTGACTGGGCTGGCGCCTCTGGGTCTGGCTCGAGGGTTCCCGCTCCCTCGGTTGGACATGCGTGGTAGGGTGTTGAGTCTGTCAGGCCTCTGGCCAGCCCGTGGATCGGGGGTGGCTGGGGCGGCCGGAGTCGGAGATGTCATGTCTTGAGGGTGGTTGCAGGTTGGCTGGGTGATGGAGAGGGCAACGCCGTGAGGCCGGTCTCACACGCGTCCCCCCCAGCTGAAAGGCGTGGAGAACTACCCATCCACTGGGGGGTTCTCCTCGCCGAAGCGGAAGAACCGGGACAGGCCGTCGGCGTTGGCATGATCCGTCCCGGGGCGATGTTCGACAGTGAAGTCCATCCCTTGGAGAGAGATGGACCATCGTAGTAGCTTGGGGTTCTCCCCCCTCATCTGCATTAGCCACCGCAAGGGCCGGTGGTCCGTCTGTACTCGGAAATGGGTTCCGAACAAGTAGGGCCGTAGTTTCTTGAGGGCCCAGACTACGGCAAAGGTCTCTCGTTCTATAGTACTCCAACGCTGCTCTCGCGGCAGCAGCCTTCGGCTGATGAAGGCTATGGGCTGATCAATGCCCTTGTCGTCGAACTGCGAGAGCACGGCCCCGATGCCGTGTTCGGATGCGTCGGTCTGGACCACAAACTCTTGGGAGTAGTCGGGGGCCTTGAGTACGGGGGCGGTGCACATGGCGGTTTTCAAGGCGTCAAACGCCTGCTGGCACGGGGTGGTCCACTGCACCTTCTTCGGGAGCTTTTTGGAGGTCAACTCCGTGAGGGGCCCCGCGATACTACCATAATTTTTAATGAACCTCCGGTAGTACCCCGTAAGGCCCAGGAAGGCCCGGACCTCCGTCTGCGTGGTGGGGGGCTCCCAGGACTTGATGGCGTCGATCTTCGGCTGGAGGGGGCGACCTGGCCGCTGCCCACCTGATGCCCCAGGTAGACCACGGAGCCTTGCCCGAGCTGGCATTTGCTGGCTTTCACTGTTAGGCCTGCTTGGCGCAGGGCCATTAGTACTTGTCGGAGGTGCTGGAGATGCTCGTGCCATTGAGAGCTGAATACGTCGATGTCGTCAAGGTACGCTGCGCTAAACTCCTCAAGTCCGGCCAGGACCTTGTTCACCAACCGCTGGAACGTGGCTGGGGCGTTTTTCATCCCGAACGGCATGACCCTGAAGCGGTAGTGGCCATCTGGCGTGGAGAAGGCAGAGCGTTCTTTCGCTCCCTCCGTGAGAGCAATCTGCCAGTATCCGCAGGTCAGGTCGAAAGTGCTGAGGAACCGGGCGGCCCCCAGGCAGTCGATGAGCTCGTCGGAGCGGGGAATAGGGTGAGCGTCTGCTCGGGTGACCGCATTGAGCCCCCGATAGTCCACACAGAATCTTAGTTCGGGGGCGACCCCTGGGGAAGCCGCCTTCGGGACCAGAACCACCGGGCTGGCCCAGGGGCTGTCGGAGGGTTCGATTACTCCCAGGGTGAGCATCTTCTGTACCTCGGTCTTGATGCAGGTGCGGACCCGGTCAGGCACCCAGTAGGCTCGGTGTCTCACAGGCGGGCTGTTGCCGGTGTCCACGTCGTGGATACACCAGTCGGTGACTCTTGGAATGAGGGAGAAGAGGTCTGCGAATTGTCTGAGCAGCTGGCGGCAGTCGTCGGACTGCTGGGGAGTGAGGGTGGTCGAAAGTCTCACTCCCTCCACGGAACCATCCAGGTCTTTAGCGCACAGGGGGTCGGGCAGGGGCTCGGTGTCTTCTTCCGCCCCATCATCGGTGGCCAGTAGCAAACTTAATTCCGTCCTCACAAAGTGGGGCTTGAGACGGTTCACGTGGAGGACCCGGAGGGGGTTCCGTGGGGACTGTACGTCGACCAGATACGTGACCTGGCTCTTCCGCTCGACCACCTTGAAGGGACCAGTCCATTTGTCTTGTAGGGCGCAGGGTTTCACTGGGGCCATGACCCAAACCTGCTGGCCCGGCTGGAACTCGACCAGGGTTGCGTTCTGGTCATACCAGCGCTTCATTTCTTCTTGGCTGGCCTCGAGGTTAGCCTCTGCGAGTTCTCTGAACTTCCTCGTCTGGTTGCGGAGCGCCAGGATGTAGCGGAACACATCAGGGGGTGTCCCCCGGGGGCTTGTCTCCCAGCCCTCTTTGACCAGGCTCAGGGGCCCTCGAACGGGATGTCCGTACAGCAGTTCGAAGGGGCTGAACCCCAGAGACATTTGGGGGACTTCTCGGTATGCGAACAGGAGGCAAGGGAGGAGGACGTCCCATTTCCGGCGCAGGGGCTCTTCGAGGCCCAGGATCATTCCCTTCAGGGTTCGGTTGAAGCGTTCCACTAGGCCGTTGCCCTGGGGGTGGTAGGGGGTCGTGAACTTATACGTGACTCCGCACTGCTGCCACAGGGACTTCATGTAGCGGGATATAAAGTTAGTGCCGCGATCACTCACAACCTCGCGGGGAAATCCGACACGGGAGAAGATCCCCATGAGAGCCCGGCCCACCACGGGAGCCGTCACGGTGCGGAGGGGGATGGCCTCGGGGTAGCGGGTGGCATGGTCCACCAGGACAAGGATGAATCTGTGGCCCTGGGCAGTCTTCGGATCCAGGGGTCCCAGGATGTCGATGCCGACCCGCTCGAACGGGGTACTCACAACGGGGAACGGTTGTAAGGGAGCTTTGCGTTTTCCGCCACTCTTCCCACTGCCCTGGCACGTGAGGCAGGATTTGCAGTGTACTTCTACATTCGCTCGCATCTTGGGCCAATAGAAGTGGGTAACCAATCGCTGATATGTCTTGTCTTGGCCTAAGTGTCCTGCCAAGGGTACATCGTGGGCCAGGCCCAGGAGGAGGCTCCGGAACCGCAGGGGTACCACCAGTACCCGTGCTGCGCCTAGCTCAGCGGACTTTTGCTCGCTGTATAAGAGGCCATTGTCCCAATAGATCCAATGGGTTCCGGTTCGGTCACCAGCGGCCTGGGCTTCGGCTTGTTGTCTAAGTCCCCCGAGGGAGGGGCAGGTGGCCTGTTCGTGGCAGAACTCTTCACGGGAGGGCCCCCCCTCACAGCGCCACTGGGCCATCTCGGGCAGTTCTTCGAGCTCCGTCAGGGCCTCTGGGGCGGAAGGTTCCGGTCCTTCCCCCGGGTTAGTGTCTTCTTCTCCCTCTGAAGGAGGGTTGTCTGCTTCTGGTAGGGTGTCCCGGCTCTCGGGGATAGTGTTCGGTAAGAGGGCTTCACCGCCCTCGGAGAGAGGCAATCGTGCGGTCATGGAGCGCGTGGTGGCGCAGACCCATTCTGGTAGGCCCATCATCTCCAGGTGGGCTCTTCGTTCTACTTGCCCCCACGGGGAACTCTCCAGGTCGTTGCCCAGGAGGCAGTCTACGGGCTGCGACGTCCGGACCTCTACCTTCAGTTCTCCGGAGACCCCTCCCCACTCGAAGGGCACCAGCGCCATCTGGCAGAGGCTCTCAGATTTGTCGGAGGATACGACCGGACAGAGGGCCCCGGTTAGGATCTGGTCTTCTGAAATTAGGCTGCGGTGGACCGCGGTGACACTCGCCCCGGTGTCGCGAAGGCCCTCGACTCGGTGGCCGTTGATGGTCACCTGCTGTCGGTATTTTTCTGTGTTGGCGGGCAAGGGTGTCCCGGGGACCATTTCTCGATCACCAAGGGAGACCAGGGCCATGGCCGCCGGTCCCCATTCCTCGGAGTCTTCCATCTCTTCCCCCAGAGCCACGGAGGCCATCTGCCGGGCCGTGGGGTTGGTCGTTGTGGTTCGCTGATACTGGGGACACTGTGGGTCATTGGCGTAGTGTCCGGGCTGTTGGCAGCGGAAGCAGGTGATCCTAGCTCGTGGACCTGGTCGCCCTGGGGCTCCGGTGCTTGCTGGGGACGGTGCCGAACCCGCCGCTGGTGGGCTGCTGGGGGGGCTGGTTGAGGACCCCCCAGGGAAGTCTCTTGGTCGGCCGTGGTTCCCTCCGTCCCTCTGGCGGGGGGGGCCTTGACTGTGGCGGCCGTAGTCCCCCACGGGGCCCCGGGTGGCCCGGGTGTTCACCCAACGATCAGCCTCAGCGGCCAGCTTCCGAGGGTCGGTGAGTTTACTGTCCAGGAGATGCTGGCGCAGTTCTATAAAGCAATTGGCCGCTAAATGTTCCAAGGCAATCAGATCGAACAGTTCTTCGAAGGTGGAGACCTTGCTGCCCTTGATCCACCCGTCCAAGGCTCGGCTGTAAAAGTTCACGTATTCTACCCACGTGGTGCCCGGTATCTTCTTGCAATCTCGGAACCGTTGTCGGTACATTTCGGGGGTGAGTCCGTACCGGCCCACGAGGGCTTCCTTCATGTGGCTGTAGGAGTTCATGACCGTGGAGGGCAGATCTAGCAGAGTGTCTCTTCCTTCGCTTAAGAACCGGCCCCATAGGCCAGCCCCCCAATCCTTCTGCGGGACTCGGTGAGAGGTCATGGCGACTTCGTAGGCCTTAAACCACTGTTGGATATCATCGTTCTTGTAATACTCCTTTACCACATCCTTGGGGATGTGAACTTTGGTTTCCCCGGTGGGAGCGGACGGTGGATTCCCGGGTGGCTGTGACTTTTCGCTTCTAGCCCGCCACTCAATCTCCTTCAGGCCGCGTTCATGTTCTAGCTGGAGTTTCTTTTCGTCGTGCTCCCTTTGGAGTCTCTTCTCTTCGAGTTCCCCTTGTAGCCGTAACTGCTCGACGGCCAACTTCTTCTCTGCCAGTTTTATTTCTCCCTCGATTTTTAGTTTTGCCAGTTCAAGTTCGTGGTTGCGGCTTCTCTCTCGGTCCGCTAGTTCCTCGGGGGACAGGTTCCCCTCTGGCCCGTTGTTTCTCGCCGGGATGCTTGGTGGTTCATGGGTAGGGTCTCCTTCCGTTTGGGTCGGGGGCGCCCCCGTCTCGACCCAGGTTTTCAGTACTTTCTGGAAGTCTTCCTTTGTGCTTAGTCCGGTGGTAGCGATGCCAAGGTCTTTGCAAAACTGTTTTAATTCTCTATGCGTGTAATAGTCCAATTGATCCTCTCGGAACGGTGAGCTTATTTCGGTACCTGCGGCACCCAGGGAGGTTTCTCCTTCCATCTCTGTTTGGTAGTGCGTCAGTCGTTCACTGCACGCTCTCTTTCGGTGTCGGCTCGGATCCCGTCGTCTGCCACTAAATGTTGGAAAGGCGTTCGCCGGAGGGGGGTTCGATACACGTCCTGCCCACCCCTTTGACCCACCTCTCCCAAGTAGGCCGAACCAGGCGCGCACACCCTGAGATACACTACACGTGTTCTTTGTAGGACGATAGGTTCTTTTATCGATGATTTCAAGGGATCTTTATTATCCAAGATGCAAGCAGTACAGCAGTGGCACAACGTACCACAAATCGGTCGGGGGGAATGGGGGTAGCGGGACAGTCTTTCAAGATAGTGTCTCTGTGAAATACCCTGCGGAAAGCTCACAATCCTCGAGCTGGAGGGTGTTGTGTCTCTGGGCGATCTCTTACCGAGTCGTCCTCAAGGGGGAGCGCCGCGAGTCTCTCAGCAGGCACAGGTGGTCGGAGTTTGGGAGCCGCGATTCCGTCAGCAGGCTCAGATGGTTCAATAGCTGGGGGCCGCGAGTCACTCAGCAGGCCTAGATGGTTCAATAGCTGGGGGCCGCGAGTCACTCAGCAGGCCTAGGTGGTTCAGTGTTCGGGAGCCGCGACCTCGTCCGCAGGGCTCAGATGGTTCAATAGCAAGAGGCCGCGAGTCACTCAGCAGGCCCAGGTAACTTCACCATTCAGGAGCCGCGACAGCGTCTGCAGGCTCGGATGGTTCCAGGTCTTCTCTGCACTCGTTTCTCCGGCACCCCTTGTTATACTCCGCTGGTTCTTTGAAGTCCGGAGTGCTCGCAGAGGGGGGACTGGGGTGATGGAGGGGGTTCGGCGGGATTTCCTGCCGCTCACTTCTTTGGTCTTTTCAGGTGGGTCTGGGAGGGACCCCAGACGCTCGGCAGGGGAGGCGCCTGCTCCCCAGGGGCCTGGTGGCCGATCAAGTCCTCCCGGGGAAGGCGACCCGAGGTGTGACTGGGCTGGCGCCTCTGGGTCTGGCTCGAGGGTTCAGGTTGCAGGTTGGCTGGGTGATGGAGAGGGCAACGCCGTGAGGCCGGTCTCACAAGTACCAGTGTTTGCGGAGCAAAGCGACAGGCTGCTGTACGACCCCAGCTGGAGATCTGCTGCTAGTCGTTGACTGAAGAGCCTAGTCATGTCTAAAACAAGCGGGAAGACTAAAGAGTAAATGAAAAGGAAAACAATCTTCACCCAGCTAAAAATATAATGTACCAGCGTAGTTAAACGATCTGCAGCGATAGATTTGATAATAAGTAGGTACCTATGACATGCTGCTATAAGCTAGGACAGAGTGAATCAGAAATATAGTTTAATTGGTTTCACGCTTGCTGCTGACATCCGGGGTCTTATTATGAAGCTATTTTCTTTGTTAAGCCAGCGCAAAAGGGATCTGTGTGTTTCTCTTTGGTTCTGAGTTATTGCATGTTTTTCTGAAAGCAGAGCTGGTAAATAAAAACAAGCATTGGCATAGCCAATAGGTCTCGCCTTTGGGACCTTATAAGTGTTTAGCCATGCAACACTCGATGTTATTGCACCCAAGATATTGTGCTGGATAACTAAACACTTATAAGGTCCCAAGGGCGAGACCTATTGGCTATGCCAATGCGTGTTCTTTCTGGAACTCGTGCAATGGAAATAGGTAAATTCTCCACAGTCTACAACAGATATTGAAACAGTAGAGCAGGCCTGTGTACAATTTACAAGTAACAGGCCAAATGTATTCAAACTTTTGTCCCCTTCGCAGGACTATTTGAGCAGGCTAACGTCAACCCCGAGTGCCCTTCCTCTACTTCCTGTCCACGTTACCACATTGGTGTGGCCTAGGCTGGCTGGCATCAAACAATTTTGACTGCCGAGTGTCAGGGGAAGGCAGGAGGAGACCAGGGTAACGTCTCCGACTTCGGCAGCAAAAGTTTGCTGCAACCCCGTCCTGCCGTTATTTGCACTTCGTAAAAGGAGTGAGGGGGCTTACTGCACAATACTCAAGGAGAGGGGCGGGGCTAACACAGAAATATGGGTTTGGTTCAGTAAAAATCATTTAATATGTACGTCGAAAGACCGCTGTGTATGCTAGTTGTGACTGGGAGCCTCATGATGATAATGTCATGTACTCTAAACGAAGATTCAGGAAAAACCCTGGGGTTTATTTACAAGCCCCTTGCGCCAAAGGTGCGTCACTTTTTCCCATATTAAAAGTGACGTACAAGGAGCGCAAGGAGTCTGTAAATAAGTCCTCCTTAATTCTAAAATTCAAGGGAAAGGTCCGTACTTTCTCAGCAACACCAGAAACAGAATCCTGTGTACGCAACACTTATGATACAACAGGCCTTCCAATGTGACCTCAGGCGGCCCAGGGTACTTGCAGGGGGGATGCCTCCACCGCAGCAGAGGGAGAAGGTGAGTTCACTGTTAGGGTAGAATGTCGGGTAGAATGGGATTTTCTATCAGGTTTATCGCAACATCATTTTTGCGACTAAATAGTTGGATTTTCTCACGAAGTTGAATAATATCCGTGCCTTGCTTGCTCCCCTGTTAAACTTAAAGACATGGCATCGCCCACAAAGTTGTGATGTATGACGATGCGCTGAAAAGTCTCCATTGTGACGTTTCCTTGATATAAAAGGCTGGTAACCAGGCAGCTGCAGTATTGCACTCAAGGGCACCGGACGGAGAGGATAGTTGTTGCTGGTTGGAGCTTGGGACTGTGAGAGGCCGAAACTGCAGGTTCTGACCAGGCTTCAAAATGGAAGAGGACAGGAGTGGATATAAGGGGTCAAGGTGAGTGAATAAACAAATTGATTGAAAACTGAACTGAAAACAAATCTGAAATGAACACTGAATTTGTAAACAAACTGAAAATTAACTTGAAGCTAATTCGCTTTAATATTTAATTTCTTCATCCCCATTCTTTCTCCCCATTCTTAAAACCCAGCGGCTGATCCTCCGCAATGAGGGAGGAGCGTCGCCCCACTGGCTCACAGCCAGCAGCTGAAAAATAAAACAATATTTTATTATTGTTTTATTTTTCAGTTGCTGGCTGAGCCAGAGTGTTTCGGGAGTGGTGGGCCGGGCCAAAGGAGGGAGGGAGGAGGAATGAAGTGCAATTTTTACTTCTAAGTGCGCATGTCTGTTTGGCCGGACTTCTTAGGCTGACCAGACAGACATGTGCATTTAGGTTTCTCCAACCCAGCTGTATTGCATAGCTGGGTTGGAGAAACAGCATAAACTCTCTGTGCCTGAGCGAGTGTTAAACCAGCCCGCTTAGGCCAATCCCTGCACTGCTCTCTTGCTATTGGTAATACCATGAGAGAAGTGCTGAAACTACACAGAGAGTCTCTGATGCTGTCCCAGTGTCTGCTGGGACCAGGAAGCAGTGGCACACCGAGGAGCAAGGTAGCTGGCAGCTTCAGGTGAGTCTTATTTTTGTTATTTTTCCCTCCCCTGGCTAACCCTGCGCTACCCTCCCACCTGCCTCACCACTGTTTGTTTGTGTCGTTCGCCGCTGTTGAAACCCATAGACCCCTACTACTCTATCCTACTTTCTCAACCTTATATATTTTACATTTCCAAACCAATCCCTTCCTTTCTCTGTCTACCCATTTCCTGCATTCCTTCCAGTTTTACCTGTGCCCCTGCCATGCACAATGTCATCATCAATGATGTCATTCAAGATGTCCCATTGATGTTATCAATTATGTCATAGAATATGTAATCTGTTATGTAATATGTGAGGTAATACATGGTGAGGGCTAGAGTTATATTTACTTCAGTTAACTATAACTTGTGAATTTCAGTGTCTGTTTATTTCAAATTGTTATATTAAAACAGCCATTTTCACCCAACTATAACATCACTTTAACCTTTGTTTTTTTCAGTGAATTTAGACATTTAATTTTTATGGAAAGTAAAATATTATTACCATACCTAACTATTACGTCACTTTAACCTTTGTTTTTTTTCAGTGAATTTCTAGGGATTTTTTTAACCTAAAGTAAGATTTGGTTACCATTTGTAACTATGCCTATGGCTCACCATGCCCAGCCTTCAGCCGTGCACAGTGTGTGGTTGGCCGGAGGGCCTGGCCTGCCACCACCCCTTGTGCCCAACTTTTGTAGGCAGCCAACCCCACCACACACGGCCTTCAGCCGTGTGCAGCAGAGAGTTAGCCACAGGGTCTGGCCTATAGCAAGGCCCTGCACCCATCTCTCCATGGGCGGCCACTGCACACAGACTTTGCCAATGCAAGACAGGTAGTTACGCTCAACCCTCTGCAGACTCATTAGGCCCTCCCCTTTTTTCCATGAGAAGGCACATCCGCGGTTCCACTGTCGAAGCAAACTGAGCCATGCTGTGTGCCACGGCGAATGAATGGCACTGCAAAATAAAACTTAATTTATTAATTTGCACCTGAGGCGCATCCCTATGGCACCCCCCTACACCCAGGGGGTCAGGCTTCTCTTACAGTGTACCCTTATGCTTTTTAAAACTTTGTTTATAGCACCGAGTCCTAACATGGCAACTGCTACATTTTATTCAGGTTGCGACAAGCCAATCAGATTACTGGTTTGAGCTTGCAGTGTTAGCGCGGCACAAAATAGACATACATTTTAAATGTTAATTTCTCAAAAGCTCCAAAACAGATTCACACCAAGTCACAAAAAGGATGCTTTCAGGGTAAAGAACTAGCTTTCTGCCAAATGCCACAGCTTTTCATGGACCAAAGTATAGTAATACAATATCTCAAATCTCCATTAAAATGTGGAGATGTGAAATATTCCATGTATGTACTTTGTTACTTCTACGAGGAGTTCAGGTATGTTAAATGTATCTTTTATTACCCAAGCGCTCCAAATGAACTCCATTGCAGAGACCTGGGCAATGGAGCTGATGTGAAATCTCAAGGCCTGGGAAATATATCTTGTCTTTCTTACATTTAGTCTAGGTATGATGCATCTATGTTTACATGTGTCAGGTACAGGATAAACAAAAAGAAAATACTGTAAAGGTATAATGTATCTCTGTATCACAAAAAAGACAGGTTTATAGTTGGATTAGTGTATTTTCCACTTTACCACTCGCTGGTAGGTAGGTAGATGCAAATAGGTATTTGTTAATTCTCTAGCTAACACCCTTCTAATAATATTCTGTAGTTATCCCGTATTGGTTTGTTTCATCCACACTTTGGATATAATTAAAGTCCACAATCTGCCTTTAGCGTTTAGCCTACTCATTTGAAATGGCCTAAAAGCTAAGCTACAGACCACAACTATTTGTGCATTAATAAATAAGCTGTATGCTCACCGTTTACCGTAATTGGAACACTACTAGATACACAACTGGTGCACCAGCTTACGAAATCCATCCAAGATCAAGTCTCAATAACATCAGAAGGGTGTTGAGATTGTTTTCTCCAAATTTCAGTTAGGGAGGCGGACAGGCATCTGCAGTTCCACTCCAAACAAGGCTTCCGGTAGGGTTTGGATTTAAATGCTGCCGCAGAGATCTCCAAATGATAACCCCTAGAGCCATCACAAGGGGAGGGCTCTATGCTCCAAGCCCTGGGCCTTTTTGGACCCTGATGTACTGTTTTTGAATAATAAAACTGAAGTTCTTTCTTAATGCAGATAAGGGTCAATCACTAGTATGTGATTACAGCGGGCATGTGTACAAGCCCCTATCGCCACCAGCGCATCTCTTCATTTTGACGCTCCTGTGGCGTGTCGCCATTTCCCATATTCAGAAGGTGGCTTAACGCCTCCTTCTAAATATGCCCCTTTCCACTGCAGTTCTCTGAGGCAAAGGGGCATGCAATGGGTGTTGTGTGAGCATCCAGCATTTGATGCTGCCCCAGATTTACAACGCTGAGGCAGCACCAAACACAGCGCAATTCTAATGCCATGGATTACCAGGCGATACGAGGAGAAATCATTGATTTCTCCTCTTTTGTTGCTCCTTCTATGTGTGCTGCATTCCGCAACACACATATAAAGAGCAAATCTCCATGAATGATTGTTTATGTGCTGTAAGGTGTCCCTTCCTGCACATAAACAATCACCCTTGCAGCGCAGGCATCCTTGCAACATGGCAGCAGGGTGCCTGTACTGGCGCTAGGCAGCTTATTTTGCGCCAGCGCTTAGGGAAACACAGGGGTGCGCTGTATTCTTGTAAATATGGTGCATCCCTATGTTTTAAAAATGTCGAAGTGCGGCACTGCTGATTTTGGCGCTGCACCACCCTCCAACGTTTTTTGTGAATATGCCCGTGTTTTCACTTTCCCTAGAGTACATGGCATCCAAATTACAAGCTGCATCATGAATCAGATACCAAAGTGAGGTCCCGCAAAGGTTTTTCACACCATCCCCACTGAAGCCTCCGACATACCTGATGACCACTAAAGTTTGAATGGAGCTTTACATCTGCGGACAAATACCATACCAATAACATATAGATCGTATTTTTCTGGATTTTACTTTGATTTTGTTTGCCACCTTAGTAAATAAAAATGGTTCACTCCTTGTGTAGTCTCTCCACCACCACATTTATCGTGAGCTTCTTGTTGCTGCAATATTTTGTAAAGCCATTTATCAATATCAGTGGCGAATTTTCATCTGTGTTAGATTCATGTCATTATCTGCAAGGAAGGGAATGGGTATGTGCATTGAGCCAAACTTAGGAATGTTTGCGCCAAGTTTCAGAGGAGATTGGTTTAGAAGGTAAATAAAGATGTTAGAGTGCAGGGGCCAAGATCAATGTCTGAGATAATGAATTTGTTCTGATTGACTAAATGAAGTATTACAAGGCTCAGTTTTATTTATCATGTGCTCAACTGAGTAATAAGGTCAGCCACCAGGAGGCAGGGTAAGAAGGCAGGAAAGAAAGAGTGTGTGTGCCCATAGCTGTGCTCAGAAGCAGGCAGTTGATGCAATTAAACGCCCGGGAGCCGAATATCAAGTATGATAGACTTTAATCCACTACCAGGCACTCCTTCTCTCTTTTTCTTGCTCTTGCAGGTTCCTGCCTTCTCCCTTTGTGGTGGTTTTGCCGTCTTTCTCTTCCTCTGTCTTTACGATCTGTGTTTTTCCTTCTCTTGCACTCGCTAAACATCTGATGTGGAAAAATAAGTACCATTCCCTGTGCGGTATCCGCCGGCTCAAATTAAGCACTGTCTATGTGATTGTGGGATAGACTTGCAGAGTTTAGTATTAAAAAATAATTGTAAATCTGCACTGAAGTGAGTGAATAATCCTTCTGGTGCACATTTAGGATTTTGGGGAGAATCAGGCCCACAAAGGTTCCATACTCGCTTAAGGAAACAAGCAACAGTCAAAGGTTTTCATGAGTAGATCTGAAATAGTTTTGTGATTTCCCAGTTCTATGCATGCAATGGCAATTCTGAATACATCAGTGTATATTTTGTACAATTGTGCTTGTGAACCTGCCTTGGTGTTTGTTAAATTGCATTTAAAGTAGTGATGGGACTTGTAGGGTGATGCAAAACCTTAGTGAGATTTATCAAGTGACACAAGCCCACCTTGCATGGCCCTGTATAGCTTGATAATTCTAGAGTAACTCAAGTTAGCACAAATTGCTGCCTTAAGTTACTCTGTGGCAGGGAGAGGGCCCATGGGTGGAGCGTAGGTGTTCTGACACATCCACCCATGGATTTTGGCACATTTCCAGATTTATCATCAGTAGTGAACCTGGGAATATGTCAAAATTCTTTGCCTCTCCAGGCTTGGTGTAAGGAGGAGAAACATCTTTATTTCTCCTTGCTCTTTCATATTTCTATGTGTGCTGCACTTTGCAGATCATATAGAAAGAGGAAAATATCTCTCTGGATTGTTTTGTGCAGGAAGGTATCACTTTGTGCACAAAAACAATCCTGCCTACAATGCAGTCACCCTTGCAACGTGACACAAGGGTGCCTGTGTTGGCGCTAGGCAGCCAAAAGTGCACTGAACTATGAAAGGGCAGGAATGCCTGGTATAGGGGTAATTACTGTGGATTACTGCCCTTTGTCTCTCATACATCAGCAAGGTGGCTTGCTTCATTGCAGTGCGTTAAAGATTGATAAATCTGTGCCAAGATCATCAAGAGGATTTTCTTCTTAATTTTGAGACAGTTGAAGGGATGAATTTGGTAGTTGGTTTGATCAGATAAGGAGGGGAGCACCTCTGTTTTGTATTCTTTGGAAATGGGTGATCTGGCAAGCATGACACCTTAAGCAGAGGCTATTACAATAGTATAGGCAGATAGAGTAGATGACACTGGAGATAGTAACTTTATCTTAGGGAAGTCCAGTAGAAGGATCCCAGAGTAGGTTTAGGGTCTAGAAGCAAAATATTTAGATTATTGAGTGGCTTGGTGAGTGAGAGAAGTTCATATTGATGACAGAAGGCAGGTCTCATGTTCTTCAGACTCAGGCGTAAGCAAACATTGGGGACTTGACAAGGTCCTTTCAGGACTGTACCTAGAAGAGATGTCCTTCGACGCTGGAAGTGTTAATTTATAGACACACTTTCTGTCCCATTGTTGATGGCTTTGAGTCAGATGTTTCGGAAAGCAGAGTTGTAAAGTCTGATAATAGTTTATGAGGAAGGTGCACATTTAATTGGATATTCTTTGGCCTGAGTTGATTTTTCCAAGCATCACACCAGAAAGACCAGGGGCGGCTCCTCTGCTAAGGTGGGGGAGCGTCTTCCCATTGCCTTTCAGCAGTGCAAAAAAGGAAAAATAAAATGATAATAACGCAAGGTTATTATCATTTTATTTTTCTGTGCTGAGGCAGTTTTGCAGGGTGGGGCTAGGTTGGGCAGCACACGGGGGAGGAGTGGCAGCACTCTTTAAGTGCCCATCACTGTTTGGCCAGCCTTCTTGGGCTGGCCAAACAGCCATGCATACTTTGCATGTTCTCCACCCAGGCCTTACTACAGCCTGGGTGGAGAACATGCCCTGGCTTCCATTCCCTGACTGAGCATCCAGCCACGGCGCTTAGACCAATCACAACTCTGCGCTGCAGCATTGTGGTTGGCTTAGGCAGCCTGGGTGCTTCCTGTTCGCAGAGAAGCCAGGAAGATGACGGAAAGGAAGGAGGTGGCTGGCCAGCCAGCAGGTAAGTGATCTTAATTTTTTACACCCCCTCTCCCCGCCTCACTACCGATTCGCAGGAGAAACCGCCACTGAGAAAGACATTCGTTCTCTTGGAAAATGAGCATACAATGAGAGTCTACATTTTGTAGTCAAGTGTAGTGTCGTTGATGTAATACTATTCTCGTCAAAGAACCCATTTAATTTGGAATTTAGAAAAAAAACTAGAATGCTGCTCAAAGTCTTCTTTACTTTTTGCACTGCAAACTCTTTGTTATATTGAAACAGCAAATGACAAAGAGCTCAGCAAGCAGTTCTAAACAGATAAAGTGAAATGGTCATTCCTCGCTTGACCATCTTATGCCATCAGGGAACTGACTATGTATTCTTAACAACAGCCATTCTTGCTTTCATAGGGCAACGATAGAAGATTGGTGGAAAAATTGAGAATGGACTGTCGTTCCAGGCTTCCAGATGATCCAGCCACCATGTCCTAGAGCAGGGGTACTCACAAACTTTCTCTCGGGGGCCAAATTTACAGTGTGGTTTGTGGCCGAGGGCCGCACTGTGGGGGTGGGGTCATTGGGGGAGGGGAGGGGCTAGAGCAACAAAAAAACCTGTGACCATGAGGTGGAACACAGGCCCCTGCAGCAGACGCCTTCGTCCACTGAGCCACTGGACCCGGCATACACATCTCTCTCTCTCTCTGTCTCTGTCTCTGTCTCTGTCTCTGTCTCTGTCTCTGTCTCTGTCTCTCTCTCCCTCTGTCTCCCTCCCTCTCCGTTTCCCTCTCTCTCCGTTTCCCTCTCTCTCCGTTTCCCTCTCTCTCCGTTTCCCTCTCTCTCCGTTTGCCTCTCTCTCCGTTTCCCTCTCTCTCCCTTTCCCTCTCTGTCTCTTTCCCTCTCTGTCTCTTTCCCTCTCTGTCTCTTTCCCTCTCTGTCTCTTTCCCTCTCTGTCTCTTTCCCTCTCTGTCTCTTTCCCTCTCTGTCTCTTTCCCTCTCTGTCTCCCTCCCTCTCTGTCTCTTTCCCTCTCTGTCTCTTTCCCTCTCTGTCTCCCTCCCTCTCTGTCTCCCTCTCTCTCTGTCTCCCTCTGTCTATCTCCCTCTCCCTCCCTCTGTCTCCCCCTGACTCCCTCCCTCTATCTCCCTCCGTCTCCCTCTGTCTGTCGCTCTCCTCTCTCTGCCTGCCGCCATCCTCCCTCTGTCTGTCTCCCTCCCTCTCTCTCTGTCTCCCTCCCTCTCTCTCTGTCTCCCTCCTTCTGTCTCCCTCCTTCTGTCTCCCTCCTTCTGTCTCCCTCCTTCTGTCTCCCTCCTTCTGTCTCCCTCCCCCTGTCTCCCTCCCCCTGTCTGTCTCCCCCTGTCTCCCTCCCCCTGTCTCCCTCCCCCCTGTCTCCCTCCCCCCTGTCTCCCTCCCCCCTGTCTCCCTCCCCCTGTCTGTCTCCCTCTGTCTGTCTCCCTCTGTCTGTCTCCCTCTGTCTTCCTCCCTCTGTCTGTCTCCCTCTGTCTGTCTCCCTCTGTCTGTCTCCCTCTCCCTCCCTCTGTCTGTCTCTTTCTCTGTCTGTTTCTGCCTCTATCTGTCTCTGTCTGTCTCTGCCTCTATATGTCCCTGCCTCTATCTTTGTCTCTCTCCCTGTCTCTTTCTCTGTCTCTATCGCTGTCTGTCTCCGTCTGTCTCTACCTCTATCCATCTCTGCCTCTATCTGTCAGTCTGTCCCTGTCTATGCCTCTCTCTGTCTCTGTCAGTCTGTCCCTGTCTCTGCCTCTATCTGGCTCTGTCTCTGTCTCTATCTGTCTCTGCCTCTATCTGTTTCTGTCTCTATCTGTCAGTCTGTCCCTGTCTCTGTCTGTCTCTATCTCTATCTGTCTCTGTCTGTTTCTGTCTCTCCCTACTGCCCTCTGTCACCCTCTGTCACCTCACCTGACTCTCACACACTGCTGTCCTCTGTCATTCTTTGATAAATCGCGAAGGAACCGGTTTAGGTTCCACAAAGCTGCACAGCCATATCGTAGCTTGAATCCAATGAATTACATTCATCTCATTTCTTTAGCTTTTTTCGCTTTTCACCATTCATTTTTATCACTTTTCTCTTGTGTTCAATTCATTTTATTCAATCCGTTCTTGACCATGTTAAAAAAAACTCAGGGGCGTTGGGTGGATTGCATGTCATGATTTATTTTCAAGAGCCCAATGCATTTCGGGAATAACACTTCCTTCGTCAGGGGCATCTAGGAATACAAACAAATATGTTCTTTTAATCATATTGTGTCAATGAAGCATTCTTGTTCTACATACCACTTATCCCAGATATTAATGACAGGTATATATGTAGAGCACTGACTAAATGAAAACTGCTGCATTTGACCTTGCCGCTTGTAAAATATATTCGGTCATTTATTCTCCCACGGTATTCATATACATTCTGTATTTCACTATTAAAAGTATCCTCGGTTATTTAACAAAAACAGACAGGTGCCCATCGTATTTTGTGCACTTACCATGACGTGCCAGAAAGTCCTAAAACATATTTACATGATGCCTCGATCAACTGCATCCATTTAAAAATATCGTAACTTCATCTTTCTCCTTGCTAACGTGCCGGAGCACGCGTATTCTAATTAAATGCAACTGGTTATGCTGCCCGGAAGGCCTTGTTTTATGTGCATTTCTGCCCTTGGTAATGACCTAAAGGTGATTAATTGCGTCTGCTGGTTACATAAACCTGAGTTCATTTAAACTACAAACCGAGTGTATTCCAACTTTTAACCAAAACAACTCAATGTCCCAGAATGCACAAACATGTATAATTCTTCACCTGGAGTATTTACCCTGCCACAGTTGCTATTCCAACAGTTAACATTAATACACAGTAAAACCACTCCACTTTTGAACACGCCCCACGTCCGTCAAGTATAGAATTCATGGGTCCTTACGTGAGTGCTTTTAATGAAAATAGTCATCAAATACCTGCGCACCTCACTTGATGAAGTGAACTCTGTCATTCTTTGTCACCTCACCCCCGCTTGTGTGGCAGCTGAGGCAGCTTCCCTTCCCGGGCACACACACAGCTCCACCCGAGTACTTCACAGGTCTTTAAGAGACCATTCGCATGATAACGAGGCTTTGTTGTATTTCACCTCTTCTTAGCGCCCCTGCAGCTCCACTCGGACTATCACTTGAATCTCCCGGCCCCCACAGAGCAGAGTCTGTGTTTGCTGACACTCTAAAAATCAAAATTAAAAAACACCGGTACAATGGCTGCAAGGTCTGCGGGCCGCCAAGAAAGGCTTGCCGGGCCGCTGGCGGCCCGCGGGCCGTACTATGAGTACCCGTGTCCTAGACAGACCACCCAGGATATAGCGGCATGGATTCGCAAATTTAGCGGCACAAATATTGAAATTTAGCGGCACAAATATGGAAATTTAGCGGCAATTTTGCGGCATTTTAGTTTGCAGTTTTCTGAAGTATTTAACAAACAGAAGCTATGTATATTTGGTTTATTTACAATGTAGACACTTTGTTTGGCTTCAAGGCTACATATAAGTGTGTAAAAAAATGATTATGCCCCCCAGGCCTCGCCGCGTGCCCTGTGTGCGGCGGGTCCAAAAAGAATGCCACCTGGGCCCGCCACACATCGTGCTTAATAGATTATGTTGCCATTGCTTTCCTTACATATGTGGATCAAATGTACTATTAAATTACAAAGATATTGCTACATTTGTGTTGGTGTGGATGGTTTCAGCTCAATGATATTTATCTCCCAGTGAAAGCAGTTCATCAACTTCTCATCTAATTACATTGTGAACCTTACTAATGTTGGATGAGCCCATAAAATCATTAAAACTACAATTCATACAACTTAGAGTAAAGCCAAGAATGTATCTAAAAATATGCATTCTGGGACAAAATTTCATTTAAGCCTGCCTCCTTTAACTACTTGACAACTAATTACAGTCAATGCACCTGCACTGGTAAGCTGTTTCTGACTGATCCTAGGGACTTATTCAAGGAGTTTCAAAATCTCACCCTGTATTCTGTCCAGAAATAAAAGCTTATTCATTATAACTCATTTGAATCTATACAGAAGAGTTTAATGCAAACAGCGTTGTGGCTGGCAGTAAAATGTATACTTGCTGCAGCATAATATATTGTCCTCATGTCTGCTGCATGAGCAGTTACTTGCACAATCAAATATTTTATATTTTAATTGTTGGGAACTACGGGGTTTGATCATATATATTGATGTTGGGCCTACAGGTGTGTGTGAAGCGGTTGATTACCTAACACTTTTGGGGAAGGTCAGAGATCTCTCAAACCCTGAATGCATTTCAAGAATCTTCCTGGCAGAATGGAATGTTCAGCGGAGGCAGGCAATTATGGCAAGTCTACAGGAACAGAAGCCCAATTCCAGGAGCTGTGGTTGTAAAGTTGCCCGTCTTTTTTTCGGAAGGTCAAATGCAGGTGATATGCACTAGCGTTTCCCTACAGAAGAAATAGCGCCTGCATCATTGGTTTTGATTCAGACCCAGCAATCCCTCACAGTGGAAAGAGGTCCAGGGGTTGTACATTGCCAATTTAGCGGGCACTTTTGTAAAAATTGCTGCCACATTTTTACAAAAGTACCGATTTCGCGGGCACTTTTGTAAAAATCGCGGCATTTTTACAAAAGTGACGATTTGGCGGCAAACCGCAAAATCGCGAAATCCTGGAGGGTCTGCCTAGAGGTACAATATTTGCGTGCAAAAGACCCTTCTGTATATTGTGATTTTCAAGATGTGAAAACAGGAAAGACTGTCTGAATTGATGATACTATTTGATAGAACCTGCCAGAGGATGAGCGACTAGCAGGGATACTGGGTCTCCATCATACCCGCTCAATGTAATTTTACCCCTTAACATTTTTGTGTGGTTTTATTGTCATATATTTAGGGGCTTATTTACAAGCCCATTGTGCCGCCGGTGCACCACTTTTTTTGACGCACTGGTGGCGCAATGGGCTTACTCAAATTTACAAGGCCACTTATAGTCCCCCTGCGTGACTTTTCATGGCCTTGCAAATATGGGCCTCTTTCACGCATTACTCTGCATGAAAAGGTATTCCATGGGTGTTGCTGTGGGTGTTCCCACACAATATCCATGGAACTTGACACAGTCCCAGATTTACTACATTTTATAAAACTTTGAATTCGTCAGATTCCTACACCTCCCCAGGGGAGGCATACGAATGTCGCAATGAGGAGAAATACTTTTATTTCTCCTCGTTTTTTCCTCTTTCTATATGTGCTGCATTCAGCAGCACATATAAAACAAGCATTTACAATGCAATAGGTCTCGCATTTACGCGAGTTTGAGCTATTCACATTGCAAATAACAATGCCTTTTATTTGTGTTTTCGTTTTTGAAACATAAATAAAAGGCATCGTCATTTACAATGCCAATAGCTTAAACTCGCGTAAATGCGAGACCTATTGCATTGCAAATGCTTGTTGTTCCTTTCACTGTAGCAGTGACCTGGTTTGTTTTTAAAAAAATAAGACCTTTGGCCTCACGCTGTTTGTTCATTTGCATCTCACTGATGCCTGCCGGGAACAAAGAGATTGCAATCTTTACTGCCGATCTTAAAGCACTTAATTATCTTGTCCTGGTTTCGTTTCTCAGCTGGCACAAACAAGCTGACACTTCACACTGTACCAGACTTTCTGTCTCTCTGTTTCACATCCTATACCCAATTGAAGGACAATGCGAAGTGGCTGCTTGGGTGTTGTATGGACGCAGGTAGAAAACACTAGTGTTATGGTGTACATAGGTGCAGCGCTTTATGCAGTTTTACAGTTCTTCCCTGTCTCTTTATAAATTTATAACAAATGGCACGCCATGTCCTGACTTTGTAACGATAGCAGGGTGATTTAATGTCTGAATTAAGTCCTGTAAATATAGAATCACACTTGATGTCATAAGCAAGCGTGAAACTTGCTTCAGTTTTATAATTGCATGTTCACTCACTATCAATGGTATGCTATGTATTGAGTGTGTAAGGATAGTAGGTGGAGTTCTTGTTAGTATTGAGTGTTGTAATTATACCATCCCGCTTGATGTCAGCAGCGAGCGTGAAACTCGCTTTAGTTTTATAATTGCACATTCACTCCCTCTGAATGGTATGCTATGTGCCGAGTGCGTATGGATAGCAGGGTGAGTTAATGTTTGTATTGAGTCTTGTAAATATACCGTCCCACTTGATGTCAGCAGCGAGCCTGAAACTTGCTTCAGTTTTATAATTGCACGTTCACTCACTCTCAATGGTATGCTATGTACTGAGTGCGTAAGGATAGCAGGGTGAGTGCTTGTTAGAATTGAGTCCTGTAAATATATGCCAACCTACTTGATGTGAGCAGTGAGCGTGAAACTCGCTTCAGTTTCAAATTGCACAGGCATATGCATAACACGAAACATTATTTTAAGCTATGCGTGTACTATACTAAATATGGGTTAGCCCTTTAAGCTGTTTTTTGCATCTGCACAAAACAAAGCATTATTTGTTAAAGCTTTGCTTATGTTATACTGAATATGGGCTCAGCGCTTTCAGTTGTAATCTAGTTTTGACCTCTGGTTTTAGGAATTCTTTATAAATGCTCTGTCATGTACCGACTGCGTAGGGTTTGCAGAGCTAATGTTAGAAACATGTGCCGTAATATACCATCGCACTTAATGTCAGCAGCGAGCGTGAAACTCGCTTCAGTTTTATAATTACAGGTTCACTCATTACCAATGGTATGCTATGTACGGAGTGCGTAAGGATAGTCGGGTGAGTTCTTGTTAGTATTGAGTCTTGTAAATGTACCATCCAACTTGATGTCAGCAGCGAGTGTGAAACTCGCTTTAGTTTTATAATTGCACGTTCACTCACTCTGAATGGTATGCTATGTACTGAGTGCGTAAGGATAGTAGGGTGAGTTCTTGTTAGTATTGAGTCTTGTAAATGTACCATCCCACTTGATGTCATCAGCGAGCGTGAAACTCGCTTCAGTTTCAAATTGCACAGGCATATGCATAACACAAAACATTCTTATTTTAAGCTATGCGTGTACTATACTAAATTTGGGTTTAGCCCTTTAGGCTGTTTTTTGCATCTGTTGAAAGGGACATGGAGGCACCGAGGGAGGGAGAACTGAGGGCTGGAGGGAGAACTGAGGGCTGCAGGGACAGCGAGACTATGCGACTTCAACACGACGGACACAACTGTGTCAGAGAGCAAAGCAGGGAGGCATTGAGGAAACCGATCTGGACGGGTGGGGTGGGGGCAGAGAAACTGACGACAAAGGTCGCCAGACAGTGGGTGAAAGTATGGAGACATAGGATGGCGGGCCTTTCAGACGGCACAAGAAAGGATAAGAGGGGCAAGTATCCGAATGGCCCTGTTCTAGATTCCTTTACCAAATATTGTACAACAAATAGCTACGAATGTGACTGACGGGTTAGTTAAAACTAGAAACACGGAGTACAGGAAACTGAAAGAAAGGCAGGGGGTGCCACCTTCAGCAGGTACAGTCCAGAAAGCAAATCATACCAAGGCAAGCATACTTTACAGGGTGGGGTATCCAGTGCCACGAGCTAATGGAAAACGTGAAACTGCAATACCCAGGCCAGAGGTGATGGGTAGAAAGAAAGACAGCAATTGCAGAATCAAACACAAGCAGGCGATTTTGGTGGCAGGAAGGGGGAGGGTTAGACTCTGCAAATTACAAATGAAAGCACAGATACAAAAAAGGTAATTCTCAGCTGGGACCCCGCCATTCGCTCACAGCTTGCAGCCAACGAAATGAGCCCCGCGTAGGCCATGAATGCCTGCCATGGAGCCGGTGCCTCACAAAATGGCCTTTTGTCGTCATTTCTTGAGTGGCCCACCACATTGTGCCTGACCGGTTCATTTTGCCTCCATGCGGGAAAGTGCTTTACTTCTTTCATCTAGTTATTTTTTCAGAGAGGCGGATGTAGCAATTCACTTCAATTGCAGTCTTTAAAAATATTGTGATTATTTTAGCCTTCTTTAAACACCAACAGAGCACACTGTGCCAGAATGACCTGTTAAGCTACTTCTTGCAGCCGACGTTTTTTCGAAATACAGTAGCAACCCTATCCGCCTCTCATACATTGTTTTAGCCTCCTTTTTACTTCCCTCCCTCTCCTCTTTTGTTGTTAAACTTGAGTTGTGTGTTGCAAAGCTCAGCCACCTTTTACATTTGTAATAGAGGCACTGGCCTAGGCTGTGTGGCATGAATTCCTCGATTTTTGCATTAATACATCTCATCGGCTAATTAAAAAATAAACGTTTTTTTCACACCAAAAGATTTGTAGGAAAAGTCAAAATGGTATATAAAAATTGGTGACAGGCACTGTGGAAGAAAATAGTGACTATTTGGCAAAACGACTTTTTCACTGTGGTGGCCAAAGGAAAAATTGGGGGTTCGTATGGACTCTAACCTTTTTGGGGAGGGGATGCATGGTCCGCGTCAGAGCCGTTGGCCATGTCTTCGGGAAAGGAGCTATTTTGAAAACTGACTAACTTATTTACAACCCCCTTGCGACGCCTGTGCGTCACTTTTAATATGGAAAAAGTGACATCCGGTGGCGCAAGGGGCTTGTAAATAGGCCCCTCGGTTTCCTGTGTTAGCAGCCGCCTGCAGTCACATATGACGTGTTTACTTGTTGGCCTACGTATACCTTGTCACGGTAGTTTGGTGGCAGTGGACTCTGATGTCAGCACCTTTTAAAGTGGTCGTCTGTCACAAATGATGGAGGATGTGGAAGTAAGGGCCAGAGCTCTCGACTTTGGAAGGGGGGAAGCAGGTTCGAATCTCGGCGTCGGCAAATTACTTAATCTCCCCCTGCCTAACAACTATGGATGTGTCCTTCTGTAAAATAAGGGGTGCTCATATAAAGCGCTCGAATAGCTGCGGGTCGAGTTCGCGCTGTATAAAATTGCATTGTAGTTCCCAATTTAAACTCCATTTGGCTCTTTATCTAACTAACATCCCTATGGACTCCGAAAGGCGCAATTTTGCTCTTCCTAGCTTAAATATGTTTGTAAACATCCAAATATGACGCCATTACAAGTGTCCGGTTGGATGCACTTTTAGCGGGAAAAATCAAACCCCCCATCTGCTGAGGGTGAGGTCATCGAGTGTGGGGCTGGGCTGTGGGAGTGTTGGCTGCTGCTAGCGCCTGCTTCGACGGCAGACCTGTAGGTAGGTGTGAGCGCTCAGTGCCCAGTGATAAATGGCGCACACCCCTTGTGGTGTCAAACAAAGCCCGGCTGTCACCTCAGGTAGGATCCGTGGTGAAAGACAGGCCCACCACAACACAGGCTGGCAGCCCTCGTAGGCGGGCGTACCAGTGATTTATGAACTGGTCCGGCCTCAGAGAAGTGCTCCGAATGAATCACGAACGTAAACAAACAGCAGGGCCTCGTCAGCATCAATCCAAAGGGGACTTGTAAACCGGGGGGCCAAAGGCCCGGTTTTTAATTCTTTGGAGAAGAATTACAAATGAAAGCACAGATACAAAAAAAGAAGAATTTTAATCCTCATACAGTTCTTATACAGAGCACCAAATAAGAACGCACATGAATAAGGCGGTGGGAGCCGTTTGGACAACACTGCAGTTAAGAAAATCGTAAAAACACATTCCGGGGTGGCTCTGCTTAGGCGACAAGATTGTTTTTCGTCCGCGCAATCACGGAGGTGGTAATAAGCCCACGGCCCGGCTGTTGGGGACAAAAGGTAAAATCATGAAAAGGGAACGAGAGAGAAACAGGTGGAAGTGACAGAAGAGTCACAGAGGCGAATATGAGGCTAAGTAGAAGAAACGTCTGAGAGTGGAAAACGCGAGGGGTTAAAGATGAGAAATAAAGACGGGGAGCGAGAAGTACGCGAAAGTGAAAGCAAATGGTGTGCACTTTCGTGTCCGCTTTGATGTCGTCAGTGCCCGCGAGGCTCACTGAGGACATCAAAGCGGACACGAAAGTGAGCACGCAGGCTGCCAAATGGTGCGCGCGCCCGGCGCACATGCACTGTATTTGGAGGCCTGAAAGCACTCGTTTGCACTTCCAGATACCCCATTTACAAAAGCTCTCACGGGGGCAGCGCTAAAGCGCTAGCTCAGGCGAGACCTAAAGAGGAAATTGCCTCCATTGTCTGTTTTTGTGCAGGAAGGTGTTTCTTCCTACACAGAAACAATCCCCCCTACAATGCAGACACCCTTGCATCCTTGGCACAAGGCAAACAATTGAGCACCAACGCAAAGAAAGAGGACAGGAATGCGCTGTATCTGATAGATAAAGCGCATTCCTGCCCATTTCTTTTTCCGTAGGGCCGTGCAGCAGGAAGGCTTGCAGCGCTATCCTACTGCAAAATATTGTAAATGAGGCCCTCATTCTTTTACAAATCAAGCACTGTAGCAGCTGCTACCCATTGTCACATCTAATTGACTTCCATGCCTTATGGTGGGAGTTCACTTCTCAAGGTTGATGGGAAGTGTAGTTTTCATGCCAATTCACGTAGCTATGATTTAATAAAGTATTATCTGAAAACATAATAAAAGCCTCCCCCCTAGCAATAAAAGACCCATCAGGACTCCTTCGCTCGCTCACGTTCGACTGACTCGTTCTGATGATAATGCTCGGAGAGAGATGTCTTCCATAATTTCAATTTATCATTATTCTCTTTCCTTAGGGGAAGAAATGTTATTTGTGAGGCGAGAACGTCTCAGTTTCCCAGAATTGATTCTGTAGAGAACACTCCCAGTGGTGCTAAAACGCTTTTAGCGAAGTGGAACAGCCACTTAACGCCTGCGGAGCCAAGCAGACAATTCGATTACTATTGGAGATGGGTCTAAAGCCAACAGAAATATGTAAACACTCATCCATGTAAGTTTCCAGACAGAAAGTAACACTCTTCAAATGAATATGCACTGACGTCTCCTTCATACAAGTCCCATAGATCTCGTTTTTAATTGTGAGTGAAAATAATTTCCACTGGCAACTGTAAAACTTGTGTGTCTGTGTGTGTGTTGGCGCTGACGCTGGGAATAATAAACTGTAAAATCAATTGTTGTTCTGTGAACTCTTAAAAACGAAACTAAACGAGTGCAGCACGAACCGGGAGTTAAATTATATGTATTCACATAGGGCTGCCAAGTTTTCAGCGAACTTATGTGCGACAGTACCATGTTTGCAACGCGCTTATGTGTGACATACCATGTCTTACGTGTGACACCATAAAGTGACACTTTACCACGAGTTGAGCAAGTCAATTTATAGTTAAATACATAAAATACCACATTTTTAAAATATTGAGTACACTTCCGGAGATCATATATTTAACTTCAAACCAAATTCTTCACTTAAGATCTCTACTCCATCACTCGAGTTCTTCGTCCACCTATCCTCCCGCAACCTTCCCTCTTTGCCTATCCTGCATGCTGTCTACTGCATCCCTACACTCGTAATCCCTGCCGAGTCTATCTCCCAGCAATCTATTCTCCATTATCCCAAGGTATTACTCTTGGGTACTGTATCTCTTGCCCATCCCTTTTGCCCTCTTTTTCATTCTCCTTAGCCGTTTCTCCATTGCCCCTCTGCGACTATCTGCTCCACTCCTGATCAAGCCGTCTTTGTCTGGCCTGTGTCTAACTAATACTAATCTTTCCTCCATTTCTTCGGGGGCGTTTCTGCATCTACCTCTCCTCAGGTACTCTCACTCCATCTTCCATCTTCCTGAGAGATGCTCTATCCACTACACTCCCATATTTTTTTCTGTTGCCCATCCATCATGAGGTCTTCTCAATTCTTGCCAGATACTCCTTTCTCCATCCACACTCAGCTCACATTTACTCCACCCCTGCACAGGTAATCTTTGGCAGCCCCGTATTTCAGTAATATCTCTTCCATTCTCCCCAGTTTTTACTGCATTAAATTGCCCTCATCCAACTCTCCACGCTGTTTGTCACACTCCTCTGGCACCATTGTTTCATGCAGGTTTTTTCTTTGCTCTCTCGGTAAGGTGCCATCCACCCCCCTCAGGGTCCTTTTAACCATTACCTATAAGCTTTCTCCCACCACTCTTTGCTTCCTTCTATCCCTCAGGCACTTTCCTTCACCTTCTCCTAAAGGATCTCTTCATACTATTTGGGCATTCTTCTGCATTATCCTCCTCAGGTTTCCTGCTTTGTCTTAGTGCCTTTTCTCCATCACCCGTCTCTGGTAATCTCTCTCATGTCCCACCCATGCACCTTCTATCCCCACTTGACATTTTTTGGTACCCAGGATTAAATCTCACTGTTTTCAATATTCCACCCAGAGGCATAACATCACTCGTCACTTTCACGTAGGTTGCATATATTTCCCCACTAAACCCACCTTTGGTCTCTAAAAATATATAGCTGCCTGCTCCCAGCACCAGACAAAAGACAGCACTTGGTTCTGCTAAATACTGGTCCCTTAAAAATTATGGGGCAGATTTATGTTTCCTGGCGCATCCCTGCAAATCAGCAGGGATGCGCCTGGAAAGATGCATCACGCAAGTTTACCCTTGCGCCTCCACAGATGCGCCGCATTTACAATGCAGCGCATCATGGCGCAAGGATAAACAGATGCGTGACGCATCTGATGGCGTAAGGGCGGCGCATTGCTGGAGTCGTGTCGAAAAGCACGACGCAACTCCAGCAATGTTTAGGGGCTGCCCATACCTAACATGCTGCGTCATGCCTTACGCCTGCTTCAAGCAGGCGCAAGGTTTTGACGCAGCAGCGTCGGAAAAGTGACTAAGTGAAATCTTGTAGATTTCACTGCGTCACTTTTCCGAGGCTTTTTCCGATGGAACGCCCACCCTGCATACATTAAACCTGACGCAGGTTTAATGTGGCGCAGGGCTTTACACCGTGACGCATCTCCATAGATGCGTCACGATGTAAATGGGGCGCAACGTGGCGCAGGGTTTACGCCGCCGCTGCGTGACGCAACGGCGGCGTAAAAGTGGCGGAAGTCTAACATAAATCTGCCCCTATATCTATAAAATGAGAATTCGATTTGTGTTTCACGATTTACATCACAGTTGAACCTTAGAAGGTGGGAGGGATGTGTGACCACTCCCTGGACAAAGGATTTACACAGACCCACCCACAACTCGCACCTTTTAAGTCCCTGCACCAGGTTCAGCGGTGTAGGCGGCTCAGTGACAGCACAGCTTTAAGGCCTCTGCTGCACATATCAGCCCACACAGTGACATAGAGGAGCAAATGTTACTACTATCTCTTTCATGCCAGGGAGTAAGGTCTGGTCCTGCTTCTAGGTAGCTGACATCCCATTGTGGTAGTGCACACTTATCTGCCAAGTGGCCACATGTTATGTGTGACATCTGCAGAGTTTGGGATTTTAGGTCACGACAGGACTTTCCAGCCCATGATTAGTTACAAGGTTAAAAGTAAAACTACAAGTTCCTCAAGTTTCAGGATGCAACATTCCATAGGCTTAAAAGCATCACTGGGTGAAGGCTCACAGCGGGCACTTGACGGCTAAGAAACCAGCATAAACCAGTCCCTAAAAGAGGCTGCATAGTTTGTTGACAGCTAAAAGAGTAGCATACATCAATCTAAATTTGCATAGTCATGCTTGGCTTTTTGATGACTATTTGTATATCTCTTAAGAGCAGGGAAATGTAAAGGGTTTCACTTCCTCTAAACAAAGCCTTACAAAAACCTAAATAGGACTACATTTGAATATAGAAAAAAATGTGTTTCGGAAAGACATTTATAAAGTAGGGCAAGAAAAAAAGATCAACACCTGACCTGGCTCTCTCTACGCTGGGCTGGAGAAGGATGTGGTCTCACGGTTAGACTGCTGACTTTGGAGCTGGGAAACCAAGGTGCGAGACTCCACATCCTGTGATTCTGGTTAAAGCACTTGGGGGCATATTATCAAGCCAGGCGATAAAATTATCGCCGCTTTAGGACATCTAACATGGGCCTCAATTGGAATTCCATAGAGCATATTATCAAGCCCATTATCGCCGTTTTAGCGGCAGTTTTCTGCCGCTAAAGCGGCGATAATTTTATCGCCTGGCTTGATAATATGCCCCTTAATCTCCCATGCCTACCAAAAAAATGAATGTGTCCTTGTGTAACGTAACTGCTGCTCATGTAAAGCGCTCCAATACCTTCGGGTCGAGTTCGCGATATATAAATCTGACAAAAAATAAACAATACTATTGATTCTGTCTGTGCATTGACTGCTGTAGTGCTCGCTGGCCTGGCTCCTGAGCCTTTGGTGGTCCAACCCCATTGGCTCCATAAATATTTAAACATTCTTTTGCCGGTGGTGACTGTGCTGCCACGTCGAGGCTCTGGTCAATTCATTTCTCTTGCTTGCAGAGCTACAGCCGTGCTTATTGGACTTCAGTGTCAGAGGGACCTACACCTCCAGTATTAGCAATAAACATGGGCTGCATCTGCATAGAGAGACAATGGGCCAGATTTATCATAGTTTTGCGTTGCCCTTGCGTCGCCCTTGCGTCATGCATGGTTTTGCCAGGACAAACCGCCCAACTAGGATCAGAGGGACACAGAGCGGGCTGAGGCCTGGCTTGACCATCATAGCAATGAGAGCAGTGCTTAATTTGAGCCGGAGCTTTCCACTTAATTGGTTTCCGGTGCTTGGCACCGGCACCTAATTGTCAACACCACACTTAGGGCAGTCTGCCACAAGGTGGCGCTGCTCATGTAATTTAAAAAGGAGCAGTATATCAGCTGTTTAGAGAAACAAAATACATTAAAAAATGACTAATACCTGCCTCCCACAGCCATTCCTTTACCTTTGGGGACCTGGAATAATCTTTACTGTCGCATTTACATGCGAGAGAGAGGGTTATTAGTTGTTTTGGCAGTGATGACAGGGGCGATGGGTGGTGCAAGCTGCATTGGCCTCCTGGTCAGAGCTCTGGCACTTAATATTTTACAAATTAAGCACTGAATGAGAGTAACAACTCTCCCAAGAGGCTGTTCATTCCAGCATGGGTGGGGTGAACATCCGAGGCCTGCCGAAATATTGATAGGCCTGTTGAAAGATTGATTTATTAAGAAAACACACTGCGATTCCAGATTTCCTAAATGCGTGAGAAATCTAAGTGTGCGCGACGCGCAAAAATCTTTAATATGCGTTACCGTAACTCGAGATGCATGGCACTTGGCAGGGCTGTTCATATACAGCCACGTGATGTAGTATTCTTGAATTCTTCATTTGTTTATTTCTCGACCCAAACATTTTTGCGATTTCTCTTACACAAGAATATGGGCAGACTGCTGATCACCACAAAGAAGACAGACAGCATGTTTGCGCAGGTCAATCGAGCTTGGCAATACATAGTGGTCAGTGAGCGCCATCTCAGGAAATTAGATTTGGGGCTGCCCGTGTTACCCAGTCAGTTAATATAAAGATGCTGAAACTCGTGGGCCTATACAAATAGGACCCCAACAAGAATGAGGTGTTATTCCTGATTCTGTCATAAACCCTGTTTTCAGACAAAACGGAAATAAAATTACAGATACCTGAGGTATTGATAACCTGATAAGAGTGGGAATATCATAACCACACTTCCTCTTAATTGTTGCCATAATTGAAAAGTAAAAGTTTCTGCATGCTTTCTACATGTGGCTGAAAAGCAAGCCAGCTTGAAAGTCACCCTCATGATACAAGTCTGTTGTGAGAGATAAGCTTGGCACAGAACAGAATAACCCAAATTTGGCCTACTAAGTGGAAGGAATGAGAGCCTAAGATGGCTGCCCATTCATACATTTGTGTCCTCATCAGAGCCCTGAGATATGCTCTTATATGAAACGTGCTACTCTATTCCCAAAGTGTCCCTGCCTACTTGTTGTCTTTACTTGACTCATTGATCCTGTAATCGCTGCAGTAAATACCCTGGCTTTCAATTGGAAGAGACTATGTGTTCTGCTCTTTGAGAAAGTTGCCCCCAGAGCTTTTTAGTTGAAAGACAAAAACAAGTGAAATACCGTTGGCGTGTGTAACCTCATTGTTGTCCAGAGTTGAATGACGTAAAAAATATATTTGGAAACAAATGGAATGACATGTGCATCAAGGAGGCGTACCTTGGGTGGTACATGAGCGTTCCCCTATCTACTAGCAAGCATTAACAAAGCCAATAGGTTTCGTCTATGCAAGAGCTAATGGCTTTGCCAATGTGTTTTAGCCATGTTGTACATCAGCATGGCTGCTCTTTCCGCATGGCTAAATGTTAGTGGCGTAAAGAGGAGTGTCGTAGTGTGTAGTGGAGTAGAATGGTGCATCGGAGAGTGTCATGGAGTGGCGTGGATTGGTGTGGAATGGCGTAGTGTGCCATAGAGAGTCATGGAGTAGGGTGGAGTGCCATAGAGTGTTGTGAAGTGTCATGGAGGGAGTAGAGTGGAAGGGCGTAAGGTGTCAGAGTTGAGTGGCGTAGAGTAGAGTCTCATATAGGGAAGTAGAGTGTCATAAAGTGGAGTGTCACAGAGTGTCATAGAGAGGGTTGGTGTAGAGCTAAGTGGGGTGGCGTAGAGTGGAGTAAAGTAGCATTGAGTGGCATAGAGTGAGTTGCATAGAGCAGAGTAGATTTTCAGAGAGGAGTGGCATAGAGTGGAGTAGAGTAGTAAAATGGAATGGCATAGAGTGGAGTATGGTGTTGTAGAGTGTTGTGGAGTGGCATAGAGTGGAGTGTCATGTACTGAAATGGCATAGAGTGTCTTAGAGTAAAGTGGCATGGAGTGGCATAGAGGGATTGCGTGGAGTGTTGTAGAGAGTTGTAGAGTGGAGTGGCATGTAGTGGAGTAGAGGGGCATGGAGTGGAGGGCCTTTGAGTGGCATAAAGTGTTGTAGAGTGGAATGGAGTGGAGTGGCATAGCTTAGAGTGGAGTGAAGTGTCATAGGGTGGAGTGGTATAGAGTGGAGTAGGGCTGTACAATAGAGTGAAGCAAAGTGGCATTGAGTAGCATAGAAGAAGTTGCATATAGTGAGTAGTGTGTCATAGAGTGGCATAGAGTGGAATGGGGTGGAGCGGATGGTCATAGAGTGGAGTTGAATGGCGTAGAGTGGTGCAAAGTATTGTAGAGTGGAGTGGCATAGAGTGGAGTCCCGTAGAGTGGATTAGCATGTCATAGGGTGCAGTGTCACAGACTTGAGTATCATAGATTGGAGTGGAGTGGCGTGTTGTGGAGTGGAGTGGCATACAGTGGAATGGCATGTCATAGAGTGAAGTGGCATGGAGTGGTGTGTCGTAGAGTAGAGTGTTGTAGAGTGGAGATGCCTAGGGTAGCGTGGAGTGGAATAGAATGGAGTGGTGTAGAGTGGGGTGGAGTGGAGTGGCGCAGCATAGATTACAATGGGTTAGAGTGGAGTGGTGTAGAGTAAAGTGGCTTAGCGTGAAGCGACGAAGAGTGGAGTAGAGTGGCATAGAGTGCAGTGGCGCAGAGTAGATTGTTTCAGAGTAGAGTGGAGCGGCATTGAGTGGAGTGGTGCAGGGTAGAGTGCAGAGGCATAAAGTGCAGTAGAATAGAGTGGCATAGAGTGCAGTGTCATAGAGTGCAGTGCTGCAGAGGGAATTGGCATAGAGTGTAGTAATGCAGAGTAGAGTGGCATACAGTACATTGGTGTAGAATAGAGTGGCTCAGATTAGAGTGATGCAGTGCAATGGCATGGAGTGCAGTGGTACAGAGTAGAGTGGCAAGAGTGGAGTTGTGTAGAGCAAAGTGGCTTAGAGTGCATACGCATGCAGTGCAGTGGTGCAGAGTAGAATAGAAAGGTAGAGTGAAGTGATGTAGAGTATAATGGTGTATAGTGTAATGGTGTAGAGTGCAGTGGTGCAGAGTAGACTGGCATAGAGTGCAGTGTCGTAGAGTGCGTTGGTTTTGAGTAAAGTGGTACAGAGTGCATTGGTGTAGAGTGTAGTGGCATAGATTGTAGTGGTTTAGGGAAGAGTGGTAAAGAGTCCAGTGGCGTAGAGTAGTGCAGAGTAGTGGCGTGGCATAGAGTGGAATGGCGCAGCATAGACTGCAGTGTTGTCAAGTGCAGTGGTGCACAGTGGAGTGGCGCAGAGTGGAGGGGAACAAAGCGAAGTTGAGTGGTGTAGAGTAGATTGTTTCAGAGTAGGGTGAAGTGGCGTAGAGTTGAGTGGTGCAGGGTAGCTTGTAGTGACGTAGAGTTGCATAGGGTGCAGTGGCATAGAGTGGATTGGCATAGAGTGTGTGGTACACAGTAGAGTGTGTTGGCTTAGAGTCGAGTGGCATAGAGTGCAGTGTTACAGAGTGGAGTAGCATAGGGTGAAGTGGAGTGGAGTGGAGTGGCGTAGAGTAGAGTGGAGTGGAGTGGCCCAGACTGGACTTGTGTCGAGTGCAGTGGTGCAAAGTAGAATAGAGTGCATTGGCATAGAGTAGAGTGGTGCAGCGTAGAGTAGATGGTTTCAGAGTAGAGTAAAGTGGCATAGAGTGGAGTGGTGCAGGGTAGAGTGCAGTAGCGTAGAGTTGAGTGATGCAGAGTAGAGTGATATAGAGTGTAGTGGCATACATGCAGTAGAGTGCCATAGAGTGGTGCAGAGTAGAGTGTAGTGGCATAAAGTGTAGTGGCACAGAGTGCAGTGGCGCAGAGTCGAGTGGCGTAGAGTTCAATGGCAGAGAGTGCAGTGTTGCTGGGTAGATTTGCGTAGAGTGGAGTGGCATAGAGTGGAGTGGTGCAGAGTAGAGTACCGGGGCCTAAACTGGAGTGGTGTAGATTGCAGTGGCGAACGGTGAAGTTGTGTAGAGTAAAGTAGCATATAGTGCAGTTCCGTAGGATGGAGTGTTGCAGAGTAGAGAGCGCAGTGGCGTGGAGTGGTGCAAAGTAGAGTGAAGTTTCATAAAGCAGAGTATGACTGGTGTAGTAGTGCACTGCCATTACAGACAACACATATTCATTTGATATGATCATTACATTTGCGCAGACGTACAGTTATACTAATAAAAGTCTACAGCGCACCAACAATAATGTGTGGAAATGTCAACTAGTGTAATGATTTGTTTTGATCGCATTAACCTCTTCTGTGCCCATGACGAGATAGTCTCGTCATGGAGCACGGTCGCGCTGTGCCCATGACGAGACTATCTCGTCATGAACCCCACCCACTAATTAAACGCCCGGCACAGGAGGGGGAAAGGGCGTGGCACAGAAGGGGTTAAAATATTAATATCCACCACACTTCAGAATTACGAAAACATTTGTTTTGTTGGTGCTTTCCTAATTCTGATATATTCTGAAATTTATGCACAGACATTTACATTTTGTAGTGTCCCAGAAAAACATAATATTGTACAGCCTTCCTCCAGCACTAGTCAGCATAATTGCCACATATATCCTCTCATTTTGAAGTCAGAGAAAGACAAGTAAACACCAAGTTCCCTCGGAAGACAGGGCCTGATATTTAAACTCTGTCTTTGAATGCACACCAAATGTGACCAGATAAGAACCAGATTTAAAGGCTTGTTATAGAAAGGGAGCACTCGGAAGCAGTGCTTAATTTGAGCCAGTGGTTTCCAGTGCTCAGCACCGGCCCATAATTGTCCACACTGGGACCCATTATAGCCAGCCACATGGTGGTGTTGTTTGTCCAATTTTGTGATGAACACAGCAACAGTTGTTTAGTAATTCTATATAGCTTAAAAATACTAATACCTGGGGGGGCGTGGCCGGGCTAGATGGCCGATCAGACGTAGACCATCTCGGCTTCCGGTCCACGCGCTACTCCGGCCCAGCTCCTGGCGACTGAATGCAGCCCTCAGCGATGCCCATGCCCCCTACCTGAAGCAGAAGGTGTGGGGCACCTGTGGGGCTGCTCCGATCGCTCCTGGTGCCGCTGAAACATTGTGGATGTGCGGCACGGGGAGGGGACTGCGGCGGACAAAATGGTGGCCGGAGCCCTGCCGAGAGGGCCGATGGTTTCCACCCTCTGTGGGAGGTACGCTTAATGGGCGCAACTTAAGTGACGCAGCGGCTGCCTCTAGTTGAGGACAATCTCGGGGGCCTCTGTAGCGACATAACACCGGGGGCGGCCCCCCTCGCAATCTGCTTTCCCGCGCCTGCCTCACCTTAAAATGGCGGCCGGGTGTGACCCGCAAATACCGATCGGCGCCTCTACTTGACCATCTGGACCCAGCGATTACTGCCTCATCCGCAACAAAAGCTGCATCTGTTGCCACGATTTGCGACCCCTCTGTCTACACTGCTGCTGGGCTGATGACACCACTGGCCTGCCCTGCGGTCACGCTGTGCTGCTGTACATCGCTGCATGTCCATCCACCTGCAGTGGCGCCCATCCTGCCCTGTAATGGAGAAAGCGCACTCGCAGAGGCTCCTTGTCCATGTGCCCCTCGCCTGCTGAAGACATCTGCGACTAACGGCTCTGAGCTGGCGGCTGCTAACTACTCCCGAAGAGCTCCCTTTTCACCTCCTCCTGGCTGGGCAGAGTGCAGGTCACGATCCCTCTCAACACTTCTCAAGTGGCGATTGCACTCCCTCATAATGATACTGGCGCCAGTCAGATAAGGTGCAGCTAACTTAGCAAGTTCATGGATACGGGAGTATCATTCTTTTGACGTTGCCGTGCCTTGATGCCCAGTGGCCCTTCCCCAGACTAACCCACTTCGCTTGACTCCCTGCAACCTGGGCCCCGTACAGCTTCGCCGCCCTTGATCGCTTCATAGGGGCCTTCTTGGTATACTCCATATGCCGCCGAAGAAGGAGACGAGCAAGACGCCGTGTAAAGTGTCGGACTTCTTCGTCCCTTCAGACAAACGCCCGACGCTGCGGGAAAACACTGGAGCCACAGCCATGGCACTCACAAAGGCGGATTTACTGACCATGTTCATAGACTTTAAAACTGAGCTACGCAGTGATCTTAGCCAAGACATCAAATCCTCTATGGAACAGTTACAGACGGATCTCACGGAGCGCTTGACCTCCCTCCAACGTGATGTAGACTCTGTGGGCACTAGGGTGCTGGATCTGGAGACGCAACATCAAGAGCAAGTGCAACTCTCTACTGAACAGCGTGAGGATGTCCGCACTCTCCAGGACCAGCTGCATCAGACACAACTCAAGGCAGAGGACCTTGAAAATAGAACTCGTAGGGAGAACATACGAATTAGAGACCTTGAAGAGGGCGCCGAGGGGCCCGACCTGGAGGCCTTCGTGGAGGGGCTGTTCGCAGAAATTCTGGTCCCTCAATCCCTTAAAATCAAGCTGGACAGGGTCCATCATGTGGGTAACCTCCAGCCTAGTGAGAAGAAAAGACCCCACAACATCCTGGCAAAGATCCACTCTTTCAAAGTTAAGGAAGCGGTGTTGCAAGCGGCCAGGACCAAGGGATCCATTTCATTCCAAGTACATTCATGCACCATTTATCAAGATTTGGCGCCGACGACCTTAGCGAGGAGACAGCTGTTTAGGCCCGTCACTGCCAAACTGTGGGATGATAACATTAGATACCGATGGACCTACCCGTTTGGACTAAGTTTTGAATTTAAAAACAAACGCCGTCATATTACTGACTTAAAGGAAGGACTAGAGCTGCTGGGTCTCCCGACCGATGACCCTGACCCCCCACAAGATAAAAATGGAGAGTCTTCCCAAGGGCCACCATCGACTTCTGCCTGGTCTACAGGCTCCCGCAGGGGCTGCCGATGAACGTCTAACGACCGCACCAGGGGAGATGCGATAATTATCCCCTATGCCTGGAATGGGTCTCATGATATCACAAACATTTTTTGCTGAGGTCGACATCTTCGGGGTCGTCCAGTGCCAGCGGACGATCCCCGGCTCCTATCCATGATTTCCGCCTCTAATCTCCCTAGGCCCCTGCCTCTTGGGCCCCTGTCACCTGAAAGGGAAGTGGAGAAGCTATGGAATACCTTCCTTCCATATGTAAGAACAGTGCCTTTATCCTTTTTCTAAAGCTCGTTCAGTTTGGATGCTGATATCACAATTGCGCGGTGACCTTTCATGCTTACTGGGGCCTGCACCTTGTTTTGCTCCACATTTCAGGTGAATTATCTGTGCTTTCTTCTCCAGGAACGGACCCATATTACTGGCTAGTCTTCAGCCACACTCGGATGTCTTTTTTTTCTTTTGCGTTTTGTGCCGAAGCGGGCGTGGACGGGGTCCTCGGACCCTTTGTCCCCCCATTTCCCTGTAGGGGCTTCAAAACCCACCGGCGTGGATCTGGTAGCGATTCTTGGTATCGTATTTCTGTTCACGTTTGTTTTCCTTTTGGTTGGGGGTTTTGGGGAGGGAATGGGTGAGGCATGGTGGCGGCTTTTTAACATTTAGTTTTAGTGGGCTCTTTGACATATATGCTCCTGCAGTTGAAGAGAGATGGCGGTACACGCTCCTTTGGGGACTGGCGGGGACACGGGACACGGTAGGGTTGGTGGGGCTTTCAAAGAGTTGTTTTTTTTTCCTCTAATATCATGACGATCACTATTGGAACCTGGCAGGTTAAAGGTCGTAATTCCCCTCAAAAACACCAAAAGGTGTGTAAGTATATTATTGATCATCATCTTGACATGGTGGCCTTATAGGAGGCACACCTAGCCAGAGCCGAATATACGTGTTTTAGACATAAACAATATCCATTAATTTATAGATCCTCTGCTCTTACGAAACATAGGAGAGTGGCACTTATGTTCTGTTCCTCCATACAGTTCCAACCCCTAGATGTTCATAGTGATAAAGATGGCTCTTGGATTATGGTCAAGGGTCGTCTGAGAGGGAAAATTTGCACGTTTGTAGTGGTGTACGCCCCCAACACTGGGCAGACGTTATTCTTGCACACGCTGCTGGAGAAGCTGCTGGATTTTGTGGAGGGGCCCGATGGTTCTCATGGGGGATTTCAACCTGACTTGGCAAAAAGAATTGGACAGCACACACTCACATCGCTCAGACGTGGGCTCCTTTTCCATTGACACTCAGCAGCGCATCCATGACCTGGGCTTGTTGGACGCCTGGCGTACCCTTTACCCACACACCCGAGACTACTCTTTTTATTCTCATGTTCACCATACATACTCCCGACTGGACTATATCTTTATTAGCCAATCTCTGTTAGGTGCCTGTGGCTGCGTGGGCGGTTGCAAGGGTGTGAAGAAACACAAAGGTAAGGAAGTGGAGTAATTGGTCTTTACTATGCACATATAGTGGTAGTATGGTCCAGCGTTCTCATACAGAAGCTATAGGTCGAAGTTCAGTCAGGTTGTTTTGATACGGAGGAAGAGCCGGGCTGTCGGGGTCTTCTGGTTTTCTCCCTCGCTTTCGCTCTTAATGCCGTCGGGTTGGGAAGGGAAGGAAAACAAAAGAGGATGGGGACAGTGTTTTGACCTTGTTTCTTTCTGTTAAGGGGCTTGTGCTACCGTCACCAAAGGAAAAGATGTGTTAGGGGTAAGGTGGGTGTTGGGGTTTGCACACACAACACACCGGTGTACCCTACCTCCCCAGACCTCCCCACCACCCCCACCAGAACAATCCCTTAAGAGGTACTTGCCTCAGGCCACGACCCCTTTCCAGGGCCGCGACGTCAGGACCCGGGGCGTCTTCTCCCTTCTCTAGCCCGCCGGGTATGCTCGCAGTGCACAATATCCTTCTGGTGTCCCGCTGTGCTGGTCCCTTCGTGCCTCCTCCGTCCCCCTCCTCGGTCTGCTTTGTACACGTCTCTCGGTCTTCTCCTCCGCCACTGCTTTTCACCGCCTCTCTCCTCTCCGCGCTTGGCTCCCGCTCTTCTCCTCCTCTATTGCTGTCTTTCGCCACCTCGCTCCGCACTCTACTCCCGCTCTTCCTCTCCCCCGATGCTATCGCACACCTTCTTCCCTCCTCTCGTCGTATTTGGGCACTTCTCTTCCGTATTCGTCACTGGCCCCTCCCTCCTGGCTCGATCCACCACTAGACCGCTGCTTACTTCCGGTAAGGGTGGTTTTGGCACGTCCTTTTCCCACTTCCGTTCCGCCCCGTTCAGGTCCTCATCACAGTGCCCTTCAAGAGGCCAGGATATTCCCTCTGTCAGTGTCAGATCATAGCCTGCTTTCCATCTGCCAGTCCTGGTGTGGGAACACTCCGACCGCTCCCAGGTGGTATTTCCTGGCCACGCTAGCGCGGGACAAGGAATCCTGTACTAAACTCAGAGAAACCATTACAGAATTTTTTGATGTTAATAAACCAGAGGATACGTCGGAGTTTACCACTTTGGACGCATTCAAGGCAGTCTTCCGGGGGAAATGTATTGCCCTCAACTAAGCTTTAAACGCGCAACACGCTAGAGAAAGGGAGCAATTAGAGCAGGAGCTGACCTCTATTGAAAACATTCACAAACTGAATCCCACAAGGCAAACCCTTCGCAGTCTGACAGCGCTCCGCAGTAAACTTTGAGCTATTTATAACAATAGGGCAGAATTCACACTCCTTAAACTCCGCCATTTATCCTACTCTCAGGGTAACAAGATCGGTAAACATTTAGCTAGGCAGCTACGAGATAAGCGAGAGAGAGTACATAGGCGGAATTCAGGGACCTTCTGGGTAGGTTACGTACAGGGATGAGGACAAAGCCGAGATCTTTGCTTCATTTTTCAAAACCATTTACTCTAGGGACGACTTAGTCCCGCTGGGTGTCAGAATCTATCTCCAGACACTACACTTCCCTCAGGTCTCTAATGGATGGAACGAGTTACTCACCGCTCCTATTACCCACGATGAAGTCCATCTTGCTATTAAAGCCCTTAAGCCCCACAAAGCCCCGGGCCCGAACGGGTATACCGCCCTCTTTTATAAAACATTTGCTCCTGACATCTGCCCCCACCTCACGCGGCTCTTTAATAAGATGGCCGAAGAGGGTGAGACCACTGCCTCCATGACTGAGGCCATGATCTCCGTGATACCCAAACCAGGGAAAGATCCCCATCAATGCGCCTCCTATCGACCGATAGTGCTTCTTAACCTCGACGCAAAACTGTACTCCTCCATTATAGCTAAACGATTGAACGACCTTATGCCTGATCTCATACACCCTGACCAATCGGGGTTTATTAAAGGCCGTCAAACCCATGATAACACCCGCCGAATTATACACCTCATAGAGAAGGCCAGCAGACGTCAGATCCCCGCTGTCTTGGTGGGACTGGATGCTGAGAAAGCCTTTGACAGGGTTGACTGGGCATTCCTGTTCCACACACTCACGGTGTTCGGTTTTTCACCCAAATTCCTAACCATGATCCGAGCTAATTACCTTCAACCTCGCTCTAAGGTGGTGGTCAACGGGGTACACTCATCCTCCTTCTTCCACTCTAGAGACACTAGACAGAGGTGTCCCCTTTCGCCCCTACTCTTCGCCCTTAGCATAGAACCCCTCGCGATGGCGATTAGGGCTAACCCTTATGTTATTGCTATTTATAGAGCGCGCTGTTACCCAAGGGTGTCCTGGCGCTATGTGAAGTCCTACGGAGGCCATGAGATGGAAACCAATGTGAAGATCACGCAGAGAAAAGCCAGGTTCTTAAGGCCTTCCTAAAAGAGAAGACATTTGATCTAAGGTGCAGCAGAAGACCATTCCAGGTCTTAGCTGCGCATACTACAAAACTTCTGCCTCCCCAGCTAGATTTGTGGACTCTGGGTACAGAAATCAGCTTTGCCTCTGACGAGCCCAGTGCTCTTTTTGGCACATACCAGGCGAATTGTTGCTTAAGAAACTCGGGGCCTTCACCATGTAGTGCCTTGTTGACCAGACATAGAGCTTTAAATTGAGTCCTCTTTCTTATAGGCAACCAATGGAGCTTTTTCACCTCCGCTGAAATAGATGCATATTTTGGTGTACTATTAATCAATCGAACTGCTGCATTCTGAAGGATCTGCAGTTTATGCATGAGCCCTTCTTGCAGCGTGAGGTAAAGCCCATTACAGTAGTCCAATTTGTGACAGTGATGACCGTTTGAATACTATCTTTGGGGAGGTAAGGTATTATTTTTCTGCATGCTCTAAGCATAAAGGAGGTGGAGGATACAACCGCATTTACCTGGTCTTTAAAACTGAGTTTGCTGTCCACCCATACTCCCAGATTTTAAACTTTTTTCTTGGGGGTGAGTAAGAGG
Source organism: Triturus cristatus (assembly GCF_964204655.1). Lineage (NCBI taxonomy): Eukaryota > Metazoa > Chordata > Amphibia > Caudata > Salamandridae > Triturus > Triturus cristatus. The sequence goes on from NC_140592.1 coordinate 389,660,798, forward strand.
CCTAAAGAGTCCGGACACCTTGCCGGGGTCCAGAAGCTGGGGTCATTGCCGAACCGTGCCACCTCCGTTTTACCAAAGCTTAGTCTGAGGCAGTTCTGATCCATCCAGCTCCCTACCGCTGACATGCACTCTTGGAGACATGAAGCTGTTCGCTCCATTGCACCTGGCACTAAAGACACCACAATTTGGGTGTTGTCAGCGTAGGAGGTTAGAGAAAAGCCATTTGATTCAATGAGTGGAGCCAGTGATGAGACGTATGTATTGAAAAGTGTAGGGCTCAAAGAGGAGCCCTGAGGGACTCCGCACGGCAGGGAGAACGGTTGAGAAGAAAAATCCCCTAAAGCAACTGTTTGAAGTCTGTTGGAGAGAAAGGATTCAAGTAGGTCCCAAGCGGTACCATGGATTCCAATCTCCCGCAGACGGTCCATCAAAAGAACATGATGGACGGTGTCGAAGGCCGCGGAAAGATCCAACATGATCATCACAGCTTTGCCTCCTAGATCAAGTGAGGCCCTGATCTCTTCCGTTGACTTGAAAACGGCTGACTTGGTGCTATGCCCAGCTCTGAAACCGAATTGAGAGGGATCCAGTGCCTGTGCGTCTAGCAGGAACCTACTTAGTTGTGAGTTCATACGTTTTTCTGCTATTTTCGCCGGGAGAGGGAGTCTAGAAATTGGCCTGAAATTATTTGGGTCTTTAGGGTCCAGAGTGGGTTTTTTCAGCAGAGGCAAAATAGATGCGCTTTTCCAGATTTTGGGAAAGTAGCCTTCTGAAAACATAGAGTTTATGAGTGAAGTAAGAACCTGAGCCACTGGTTCCGAAGCTTGTTTAATAATGGAGATTGGACAGGGGTCATAGGGAGAGCCAGATTTCGTTGTCATGATAAGCTGTGATATTTCCATGAGTGTTACGGGGGCAAACCTATCAAAGTGTGTGTTAGGGCCCTGTCCTAACTGATTGGCATTGGAATGAAGGACATTAGATTTAACTGTTGCATTGATGAAATTCGAGAAAATTGACTCCACTTTGAGCTGGAAGAATTGAGCAATATTGTCACATAGTTCCTGATTCGCCAGAACAGTAGGGTTAGTCGGATAGGCTAATGAAGTAACTGTTCTAAATAGTTCTTTGCTTCAGTTTTTGAGAGGTTAATACGATTCGTGAAAAATTCTCGTTTGGCTTTAAGCAGCAGCTGTTTGTAATGTGTTACGCTAAGTTTATATTCGTTCTTATCTCTGTCTGTATATTTCTTTCTCCAATTTCTCTCAAGGTGTTTGCAGACCAATTTTTGGTCTCTTAGTTCCTGAGAATACCAGGGGGAGGATGGACGAGCCCTATTGGGGCGGATATGTTTTTTTAGCGCGAGTTTATTACCGGCTGCCTCAAGCCATGTAGTATATGGCTGGACAGCCTCTTCCAAATCTGTGGAGAGAGAGGGCAAAGTTGCTGTAGTTCTTCATCATTGATCTTATTCCAGGCTCTGCTAGTTATATGCATATTTTTTTTTCCTGGAGTAAGAGTGTGACGGTTGGGAGCGGTTACTGCCCTGTGATCTGACCAGACCACTGGAGAGTGTCCGTAAAGTGCAATTGTGATTCGTTAGTAAATATGCCGTCAAGTGTGTGTCTGGCTATATGTGTGGCGCCGATCACCACTTATTCAAGACCTACATCATTTAGAAAGTCCCGCAAGTTGGAGGTATCGTGATCGGAGAGATTTTCTAAGTGGAAGTTAAAATCTCTGAGAATTGTGTATGACTCTGTGCTGAGAGCATTTGACAGTAAGCTGTCAGCATGCTTGATAAATTGACATCGAGGGTTCGGTGCTCTATAAATGAGAGTACCTTTGAATGTGAAGTGATGAGAGTGATAGAAGCAAAAATCTAATGCTTCGTATTCTGAGTTAGCAAGAGGGTTAAAAGAAGCCCTAATGGAGTTATGGTATATGACTGCAAGACCGCCCCCCTTCCTGTTAGGTCTATACAGTGTATAGCACAGGTATTCGGGAGGGGTAGCATTAACCATGTCTGGGCCCGAGGAATCATCTGTCCAGTATTCTGTGATGAAAGCAATATTTATTTCTTCATCTACAATAAATGTGTGACACTCTAGGCTGTGTTTGACTAAAGACCGTGTGTTTAAAAGGATACATTTCCATGCTCGATTGGGCAACGATTCTTTTTTTTTGTAACTGCTAGAGTTAGTTGGAATTTTGATAGGAAGAAGACTTAGTTCAGGCAGAATGGTACCGCAGCCTGGAAATGTCAGCGAAGAGTGTAGGGGCCAATATGTGGGCTGCAGGCAAAGGCAGTTGGGGTATTTGTAGGGATTGAGGTTATGAAGAGTTTGACTGGAATATGAGCTAGGGGGACTGGCGCTAGGTGAGGCCTTGGCGCGGACGGTCGCAGACGGGCTTGCCTTGGGCGTGCCTTTGGTGCACCAGCGGCGCACCCGCTGCGCACGTCCACTGCCAGCCTCATTATTTATAGAGTATGGGGAAGCAGAAAAAAAGACTGGCCCACTGACCTACCTCCTCCCAAGATGGCCTCCCGCGTTTAGCAGCGGTCCCGGGGAGTGAAAGAAATGTGCAAATTCGCAATTGAGGTGAGCAAATAAAAAGCGCTACAATCGCCGTTTACAGTTTTACATTTTAACAATAAAAACAGTTAATACAAAGCCAACAGAGGCAATTGCGCTGTGGAGAGATTCAGAGCGTTGAAAATCGCTCTTTACAGTATAGAGGTTTTAACACAAGAATCACGTTAGAACCACTTAACACAGAGGCAATCTAAAGCGTTACCTTCACAAATGTCTATCCCGGCTCATGCCTCAGGAAGACTTCAGGGAGCGCGCTCGTGCCAGCCTCATTATTTATAGAGTCAGGGGAAGCAGGAAAAAAGACTGGCCCACTGACCACATTCACTGGGGACCCCCATAAAATTTCCCTCTTCGCGGATGATGTCCTTTTGTCACGTTCCGATCCGGCCACGTCCCTTCCACCTTTACAGTCAGAACTTGCATGCTTTGAAGCGGTAGCAGGTTTTAAAATAAATTTAGGCAAATCGTACATCCTCAACCTCACTCTGCCGCAAACAGAAGTCCGCAGGCTCCAGTCTCTTACTCCTCTCCCGTGGACTACCTCCTCAATACAATATCTGGGAGTCCAATTAACACCGAGGGTAGAAGGGCTTTACGCTAATTTCCCTCCCATTCTCACCCGTATCCAAACGGAACTCACAAAGTGGAAACCCCTTTTCTTGTCGTGGCTAGGCCGGGTACACGCAGTGAAAATGACACTTCTTCCTAAGCTTCTTTATTTATTCCAGGCCCTGCCCATAGAACTGGAGAAAGACTTCTTCCGGCAAGTTAAAACTATGATCCTACATTTTATCTGGCAAGGGGGGCGCGCTCGATTCTCCTTCTCCCTGCTGCGTCGCTCCCGCACGGAGGGTTGAGTGGGACTTCCAGACATCCAATTATATTATAAAGCAGCTCGGTTAAGAGTCCTGATTGAGTGGTCAAAACGGGAATCCGATAAGCACTGGCTACATATGGAGCATAGTGTGACAGGGAGGACTATCTGGAACCTGGTTTGGTGCCCCAAAAAAGACAGACCCAAGAATACCTACATTGCCACTCCTACACGCACCACTCTGAAAGTTTGTGATACGGTCGCAGGACATGATAGGTGGACCTCTTTCCCCTCACCATTTACACCACTCCATTTTAATCCAGCATTCCCCCCGGGCCTGCAAGAGGGTCATTTTGATGCTTGGAGGGAGGGAGGGAGGATGCCTGGCTCTGACTCATCTTTTTCACAATTTTGACCCTCTCACCTTTGATAACTGTCAGCGAGACTATGGCCTAGGGAACACAGAGCGATACCACTATACCCAGTTAATGCATTGGGCCCTTACACCTCAAGTGCGTGAGGCAGCCACTCGCCCTCTCACAAAGTTTGAATCCTTCCTCACCAAGACCACTTCCATGAGGGGGGCGATTTCATTCATATACAAACTCCTACTCACCACCACACTCTCCCCGCGACCACGATACATGTCCATTTGGGAAGGAATACTACAACGCGGTATTTCTGACTACGAGTGGGCACACCTATGGAAAGACATCACAAGATTCAATCATTCCACAGAGCTGCAGGAAGCCCACATTAAGACTATGATGGACTGGTATCTTCATCCGTCCAAGCTTAGGCAGATTTTTCCCACCACTTCTGATAGATGCTGGAGCGGGTGTGGGCTGCTGGGGGACTTCCAACACATATGGTGGGATTGCCCGACTATTCGCCCCTTTTGGGAAGAAATACTCGCGCACATTAAAGATATGCTAGGCTACCCTATCCCGACCACCATGGCACGGGTCCTTCTTTGCATTTGTTATTGTTGCCTCCCAGTTGGGGGTTGTTCCTACATATCTGTAGCTTATTCCCAGTGGCTTCTTCCGATTGGAAGACCTAGGATGTTTACCATCGCAAAAGAAAGATGGGAAGCACGCTGAACTGTCTGCTATCACTTATTGATTTAAAGATCTATCACAAGCTCCGCAACTGAAAGAAACTGTACCCTTCATTTACGCAAACCACTGAGACCGGGGTTGGGCCTATATTGGGCATTGTGTAACTCTAGTCACTTACAGCTCTGTTGAACCCTGCAACACCTCCTGCGAGAGGTTTAGTGATAGTACTGTGGTATGGTGTACTTTGAAAAAAGTTCAATAAAAATATGTTTGACAAAAATACTAATACCTGACACCCAAAGCTATAAAAATAGTTTGAGCGGCAGGTACTTGTCATTTTTAATGTATAGAAAGTCTGGATTGTCATTAGTAGTGTAATAGGTGGTGCAAGCTTCTGTGGTCTCCTGAAAAGGGACATGGCACTTATTTCTTTACAAATTAAGTACTGCTCGGAAGGATACAGTCAATAAGCTATGGGTGAACTCAAGCTGGACAGCCTAAAACAAATACATCCAGCAAATAGAGCAAGCCACTGTGAGTTACAAAGACAATGGTAAGCAATGGGTGGAATGCATTCCCAGGGAAGCTTTCAGAATGTCCCCAATATGTCTGTAGCAAACTGGGACAGTTGCGCTGTCTGGTAGGCTTCAATCTAAAAAGATTGAAATGCCTTTTCACCAAAAAAGTATGCCCTCTTTGAGGCCCGCATAATGTTGGAGAAAAGCTTTATTTTTTCTAAACTTTTCCAACTTTCCATGTGTGCTGCACTGTAAAGCACATATACACACTTGAAAAATGTTACAACTGTCTCAGCATAGTGCTAGTACAATTCCTATACGAGAGATCATGCACACACCCTTGGACTATGGTGCGATGTTGTGTGTGTGGTGCCACTGATACAGCTCCACATCTTAGTTGTTATAGTATGCTTTCTTCCTTTCAAGCAACAAAGCACAGCATCATCGGTTGCTGTGCTGCATTATGAGACAAATTAGTAAATATAGCCCAGTGTGTTTCTATTCTAGATGTTTTTCAACTAACCCTTCATCACTTCTGTTCGGGTACCTAAGCACTACACACTAATTTCCTGATTTAACAGTTATAAAACGTCATACCAGCAAATCTGGAATGAGACTGTCTATTCTCTATTGCAATACCAAACTGTTTCAGCGTTTGAGTGACATCACAAAAATAATATATCACGAAGTGACATCAAATGTCAATAAAAGCCTTACAAGTTTGTACTTGGAGATTTTACAGACTTTTCTTGCCTTTTCATTTGAGCACTCCCTCTGATAGTTTGTTGTTTGGTTCCAGACCTAGAATATTTGATGAATTATTGACTTGCCCAACTAACTAATCAGTTATTCAGATGAAAATTCTAATACCCTTTATCCACAGAAGTGAATTTCTTGATGTGAGTAGCATAGTGGTGAGGAACAGTGCATATGGTTTTCTCACTAAAAAAGTATTAGATGTATCTATGTAAGCGGTTTGAAAGATAACTTAAATTCATGGCAGCGATATTGTAGGAAAAATATACTAGGAGAAATAAGGGGAATGGCTACCAGAAGAGAGACCAGAAACATGGTATGGACTTAACTTGTTAATTATAATCCGAGAATAAAGTATAAAAAGGTTAGCTATAAATCTGATACATGCAGTTTTAGTTTGAGTTTTCTTTGGCAGTTTTATATAGCACAAACTCATCCCAAAGGTACTGGAGCACTTTACATGAGCACCAGTTACCTTACATAAGGACACCTTCATTTTTTGTAGGTACAAGGAGATTAAGTGATTTGCCCAGAATCACAGGATGTTGAGCCGATGCCGAGACTCAAACTTGGTTCCTCAGCTCTAAAGTCAGCAGCTCTAGCCATTACACCACATTCACTATAGGGTACTGCATCACTAGTATTGGTAAAGTCTTGAAATTGCATAGGATAGAGCGTGGTAAAATGTGAGGGGAAGATTTAGTAAGTCAACAGTGGTGACTAATGCCAGAGAGACAGAATTATTGTACTTGTGGTGATTTCAATCAGAAGCTCCACTCATAAGGTGTACTCAGTAAATTTCTGGAAAACATACAAGAGAAAGGGGTTCCAATGAGGTTATATTAAGGCATATCAATTGTAGCGTAGGAGGAACAGGAAACTGTTAATACTCTTTCCCACTGGAACCAATCATAAGAGAGATGATAGCAACCTGCGCATTAACTGGTTCCACCTATGATTGACTCAAACAATGTTCTTATTGCTACATTCTACCATCTTCTTCATTTCTGGGGCCTTAACCTCACTCTGATTCTCAAAACCTTCCACTGTTGCCAAGTAATGCCGGATACCACTCAAGATCATATGCTTGCCATTTAGTACCACAATCAAATACGCCCACTTACCTTAAACGAAAAGCTCCCAAATGTCCAAGGGGAAAGGGCGTTGAAAGGACAAGATTGTCTAGAAGCAAATTCATGTGTGTACTGATCAAGGGCAGTAAACGCAGCCATAATTGTGGAACAGTGGGCCTCTTATGTTATGCACCAGCCCCCTTCTGCACTAATGAAAACCATACAGGGGTTGTGAGGGTAAATATGGGTGGCTGATATAGCGGTGAGGCAGAAGAGGTTTGGTTGCTATGGAGGTGAAGTGAAGAGGGTTGTTAGTGTGGTTGTGAGGAAATGGGGTGGTTAACATGGGAGATGAGGGTCTGTGATGTGTTGAGAGAATGGGGTGTTGCTGCAGTAGCTAGGGGAAATGAGGCTGTTGATTTTGTGGTGAAGGTAAAGGAGGCAATTTGGCTAGGTGGTGAGGGAAATGTAGTTGATATGGTGGTATGGAGCAGTGGGGTGGCTCTCCCTTCACTGGCCGTATTGCAGCAGCTAGTAGACCATACTTCGACAGTATCCAATCAAAACAGGGAAGGACCATCAGTTTCTAAAGTGTCTCAATGGATTGATAATATGCTCTCCACTGCCTGGCACATGGTAAATTAGCACCATCGTCCCAATTTTTAAAAAGGGTGACCGCTCCCAGCCCTGCAGTTACAGACCAATCTCCCTGATCGTCAACACTCTCAAAATCTTAGGGAGGGTCTTATATAATAAGATCAAAACTAGGTCCGAAGACAATGTTATCTTACAATCTTGTCAAATCCGCTTTAGGAGCAACGTGGGCACGATTGAGCAATGCCTTAACCTAAATTTAATAATAGGGAAATATACCATCGCACAGAAGTCACCCAACTACCTGGACTTTATGGATTTGACCTCAGCCTTTGACTATGTAAATCTGTCATGGCTGTGGTCAATATTGCTAGACACACAATTGATAGACGGAATGCAGAACAAATCAAAACATTCACCCCCAGTCAAGAGATCTGGGTTAAATCCTCATTCTTTTGCTCACCATGCCACCCCAGTTTAGACCTGGCCATATGCAAATCAGTCTTGACCCTGTGCCTCATGCGAACAGTCCAGCCCGAACTGCCAAGCCAGGTCCTCCCTGGACCGGAAACAAGCATCCTACTATAGGTTAGTCAAGGCCCTGGTACACTTTTTAGCACACCTTCATAAGGACCGGAGAGCCCGAGTCAGGATTAACATGGGGGGGGGGGCAGGTTTCTAATGACATCATGGTAGGCAGAGGAGTCAGGCAGGGGTTTCTTTTTGGCTCCCTTGCTTTTCATCATATATATAAACAATCTACATAAAACATTGATTGAGTTAACCAGTGATCTCCGCAGAGTTAATGGTAACATACTCCCCACACTATTATACGCTGACGATGCGGTTTTAATGAGCCGCACACCAAATTCCCTATGCGTTTATTATGGTGTTTCGTTGATTTCATGGCCACCCTAGATTTATGCACCAATTTAAATAAATCTTTAGTAATGGCCTGAGGAACAAGGAAGCACTTTTAAAATTCTATCTCTGTTGGCAACCAGAGTTTACAACGCACTAGCACTTTCCCTTATTTGGGGCTTGTTTTTGCTGTTAATGGTTCCTTGTCTGACCACATAGCCTTCTGTAGGAACAAGTTCACCAAAGTCATTAACTCGGTCCTCAGCCTCCCACAAGCAAGGATGACAGGGAAAATCCTAGCTATTTAAAAAAATTTTAAACTTCAGTGCAGTCCCACAGTTACTTATGGTGCGGAAGTTTGGGAAATCTCTAGGGGCTGCAGTATCCATCGCGTAGAAAATAGGTTCTGTCTAAACCTTCTGGGCGTCCCTATCTCTACATCACAATATGTCTGTCATAGCGAATTGAACCTTCATTATATCAAAGATCATATACAGGCATTCCCTGCTTTATTTTGGCTAGCCAGCTGGAAAAATCAAGCGGCAACCCTCACACAGGAGATTGCCTTAAATGCGACATGGGAATGGATATTCCATGGCTAGCAGAGGTGCGCCTAAGCAGGGATAACTATGAGCATATTTTTATAAACCCAAATGAGGCACATACCCTTAGCAAAAGAGATGTACGCACAACACTTTGCATGCACTATAGTAAGGCAAGACTAGACAGGGAGGCAAAGAAACCAACTGTAGCTGCTTTTTTGCCAATTGAGAACACCTCCTACCAGCTGGATAGTTATCTTACAAATCCCATGGGCCAGTGGAAGAGGGGACTTCTCCTTCGCCTAAGAGCGGGCACTGTGGAATTTTTACTCTGTTTCCCTCTCGGGTTCCATACCAACCTTGATCTCTTGCCATGCCCGTGCGATGGCCAGTGTGGGCAATCTATATATAATTTTTTTTCTGCAAGTTTTATAATAAATATGCTAAATGGCTTTTAATACCTTATTTTAAAAATAACTTACCCACTCACCTCGAATCGGCATTCAGATCCATTCTCCTCCAGGAAGATGATGAATTGGCCTTCCGAGAAGGTGCCTTTTTGAAAACTGCTGTGCGAGCCAGCAAAACGATGTGCACTTTATGAACACTGTTTTCACTTACCTGATTTTATATATTATATTATGATGTAATTGTTTTTATGTGCTGAAATGAGACCTGTGCTTTTATGGATATATACTTATCTGAATAAAGAATTGAATTCAATTGATTTATTATATGGATGAACTGAAAGGAACCTGAGGAGTACACTAGAACCTCACAAAGGAGTTGAAGGATGTGGGACTTCTGGTGTTTCCCAGGTTCTTTACTTATACCCATTGGCTTGTTAGTGAGAAATTCCAGTCAGTGGTTAAATTCCTTGAAGGCTGAAATTTACTCTGAAGGAACTAATATTTCTGAAGATGGATCTCCTTCAGATGGAGTGGGCAAAAAGTTATTTTGGTACAGTCGCTCTTGAGAGATTTCCAGACTTTGATTGAAGAGGTGTATGAGAGATGTGATTGTACTGTCACCTAATAAATGATAAGGCAATTTTTGATTTCTATCTGAAATAAAAACAAATTACTATCTCTGTGCATAGCAGCTTTCGCAAGGTCATTGGTGGTTGCACAATGTTACAATTGTATGAGTTAGTGGAAAGATGATTGTTCCAAGAACAAATTACAGCTGCAACTCCCTTTTGATAGAGTCAAGCTTTTTGGGCCTAATTGCAAGAATTAATAAAGAAGTCAGCAGAGGATTACAGATTGATGACTGCGGTACAGCCTTTTCTGGTTTAAATCCCTTTATTGAGTTTTACATATATATATATATATAACAAATAGCAGCCTAAGGCTCAGTAGCTGTGGCATTCTTCAAACTTGACAAACAAAGACTCCCTTCCACACCCACCCCTGGGACCAAGTATGTGAAATGAATGAGTGTCTGTTTCCATAGAACAAGTGAGCAATGTTCATACCTCCCTCAAGCAGAACCCCCAGGAGTCTCTGTGAGACGTAGGAGACAAAGGTATTTACGGCAAGTGAGTTCACAAAACTCCGAAGTTAGGAGCGAAAAGAATGGGCACCAGAGATCTAGGGAGGAAGACCCCCGATTCAATAAGAGGGAGATGCGTTCCAAGAACATACCACATTCGATGTAGCCATCCCTGATGTGCCCCATTGTGCACATCACAATGGGGCACAATTGTGCCCTTTCATGTTAAAATGGTTTGCAGAGCGGCATAGAATGCAAGACTAATCTGCCTGCCTCTGCAAGACTTGAGTGGGAAGGTGAGAGCATTGGGTAGTCCTAGGATAGTGTAAGCGGGGTAGGTGTATGTCAAAGTGAGTGCCAATGTCATTGAGTATCTGTGTCCAATAGGAGGTGAGTTTAGGAAAGTCCCAAAACAGGTGAAAGAGCATACCCTGTGAGCCACATTTACGCCAGCACTCTGGCCCCCATGTTGGATTGCCTTTATGCAGCCGTGAAGGCGTGAGATACCAGTATGTGACCACTTTGGTCATCGTCTCAAAGCCTGCAGCATTGCAGAATGTGTGTCTTGCACAATAGTAGATGTGCAACCAATTTCGGACTCCCAGCATCTCTGGCTAGGAGATTTGTGTAGAAAGGCAACAGGGTGAAGAAGGACATAGAGCTCAGTGATGAGGCAAGCGTTTGATGTTTTGGAGATAAGCCATTTCTCATAGGGGATAAGGTGTCGTTGTGCCATGGGACGTACCGTAGTGTGCATATCCCAGTACCTAATTTGACTGTTGCAAAAACAATTGTTGATGGACAGAATGCCCCACCCCAGTACAGAGATCCTCTTCAGCCAGGATAGCTTGATTCCAGTGGCATGGAGAGCACGGGACCCCTGTCTGGGCATACCCGTCCCACTCGGGGTGACAAATGCAAAAACAACAGTTGATGGACAGAATGCAGAACAATGTCATACACTCACCCAGTGGCGGCTGGTTATAACGGGCGAAAGGGGCGTTGCCCTACCAAGCATCCGAGAGGAAAGAGAGAATGTACGTACAACACGAAGCAGCTTTAAATAAAGTGCTCTCTGCTTTGTGCTAACACAGATTCTTTCTGTTGCCTCTTAATGAAGAGCTGAGGAGCGAGACAAGTCGGAAGTCCTCGTGCGCATGTGCTAGGCTGCTAGCTGGGGAGACGGCTATCGCTCGCCCTTGAGGCACACACACGAGGAGAGTGATGTCAGCATGGCAGGAGTGGCCAGTAGAAGCGGTAATGGTTAACTTGTATATGGGGCGCTTATGCTGTGGCCCAGGTGTTTTCAGCAGAGCGCCATTGCAATAAATGGTAAGGGGCAGGGCTGGCCTACATCGAGGAAGTGAAGTGGGTGGCAACAACTGAAGTACTCCCTTTATGTTTGTACTGCTGTTTAAGCCTCCTGATTGGATGTTGGAGGCTGGGGGAGTGGGCTGGCTGTGGAAGATTTTGTCTAGGCAGCTCCGATTTCATTTCGGGGTCGGGATAATAATCAGAATGCAGCAGGTGTGCGTGCGTCGTGTATTGTGTTGTTGGCACCTTGGCGGTTTATTATCCAGGAGGGACACCGACCAGACGAGATGGGACTTAACCAGGCGGCACAAGCTTTTGAGGTAAGTGAACAAGTATAATTTAATGTGGAACATAATCTACTCTCTTCCGGTCGAGTCGAGTGTTCATTGTGCTTTTTTTGTGTCAGCTTTATTCGGAACGAGATCACCAGTCAAATGCGAGCAAGGGTACAGTCAGTAGAAGACGAGGCCTGGGACTATTCCTTAAATTCGTAAGGATAACAGACTGAAGACTATTTAGAATTAGAAAAGCGGTAGGATTTTGTTGGGCAAGTGCACCAGTGTTAATTACGGCAGTGCCTTGTTAGCGTTTCACTTACTGTTTGCTAGCCACAATCGCAGCCGCAGAACAAGCTGCAATCTGTCTGTGGGCACGTGCGCAACATATTGAAGAATTATTAATAGCCTGCGAGTATTAACAAGCAATGCAATCTGGCAGGGATACAGTTTATGCCCTTGCATGCGCAGTTACTACGCCGTGCCTTCAGATGAGAATGCAAGTTCTCGGAGATTGAGATGTATTTTACCGAGATTATTATAAGCACTGCACTCTGATTAATGGCGTCCAATATCTATCTGCAGTACAGGTCGAGACCACCCTCCACCCCTCTCCCTATCAGAGCGCTTGACTAATGTGGCAACAGAAGGCTCAGTGAAAGCCCACCCAGTGTTACATGGGTGGGTATAAATATTGTTAAACGAGGCCCGTTATGTTACAGGCTGACGGAAACTTAATGCTGAAGCCATCAGAAGTGCCCCTGAGAAACACGACCACACAACAGGTCTAGAATACACAAAAGCCAAAAAAGTACTTTTGCATTTAATGCGGAGAAGGTAGTGCAATTTTTTATAGGTGAATACGCGTGCGAATGTCGCACCACCAACACAGGAAAGACAAGCCCTCATTCTAAAGTTTAGTGGTGCTTTCTTGCATAGCATCTACCAAGTAACCTGTGGCTGATTGGTTGATCTAGTAGGGTTTCAGTGTAATGATTTTTGGGTTCGTTTCAGCATTCAGTTCACATTGTTGGTGAAGGCGGTTCAGTAAGTACGCTAAGCTGTATATGCCCTCGCACAACATTTTTCGCCTCACCACTTTCAAAATCCACCAGCCGCCCCTGACAACGTCACCTATAGTGAGGTTGTGGTGGCGATAGGGGCTGCACCTTATGAACAAGGCAGCGTTAAGCCACTTAACGTGGCTTAACGCTGCCTTGTACATAAGACCCCCTTTGACGCTATGGTTAGCGTGAAAGGGGTGGGCAGTGGGCGTTGCGGTGGGCGTTCCACCACAACACCCATTCATTTTGACTCTGCACCCTATGTACAAGGGTGGCATACATAGGAGGCAATGCCAAAATTAAGACCAGATAAATACTGGTCTTAAAGTGGTGAAATGAGGAGAAATGCATGTGTGCTGCCTTGTGCAGCACACATGAAAAAAGCAAAATGCCATTGTTTGTTTATGTACAGGAAGGTGTCCCTTCCTGTACATAAACAAACTTTAAAAAGAAAATTCAATTTTGTCACTTTCATGTGTGCTACATGAAGCAACATGCATGAAAGTGACAGAATGGCATTCCCAGCATTGCTTATGTGCAGGAATAGACACCTTCCTACACATAAACAATCCTCCCCTGCACGCAGACACCCTTGTATTCTGATGCAAGGGTGCCTGCATTGGCGCTAAGTTGCTAAACCTAGCGCCATCGCAGGGCAAAACGCAAGGCTGCACCACATTCTTGTAAATATGGTGCAGGCCTTGCGTTTCAGAAGTGGAGGAGAGAGGCGTTAAGCCAGGAAGGCTAACGCCTCTCTCCTCCACTTCCTTGTACATATCCCCCATGGTGTTTTGCCTATCGTAGTATTCTTTACCAGAGAGATGGTTTCCTTCAAAACCTGTTGAAACCTCTCCACCATCCCATTGGACTTGAGATGATAGAGAGAACATTTCATGTGTACTAGACCACACCCATAATGAACATTTTCCATCTCCCTGGAGATCAACTGCACTCCATTGTCAGTTAACAGAGTTTCAGACAAACCTTACTTTTAATGAGCTCTTTAAAATAAATTGATCACACAACATGTTTCAATACCTTGAGAAAAATATATATTTCCGGCCATCGAAAATAAGTGCATCACCACTATTACATAGCACTCTTGGCTTTCACAGTGTATTGGTCACAGAATGTCCAAAGCAATGTCTTTCCACAGCCAACAAGAATGCTTACTGATCACCATGGGTTGAACCGTTGCCTTCATTCTCTTTTCACTCAAGTCACATTGCATGCATGCTCTTTCTAAGTGCTCCGTATGCAAATCCATCCAAAGCCACCAATACATTGATCGCAGCCTTTATTGTGTCTTCGAGATGCCTAAACGTTATCTATGTGCTTAATCCAACAACTCTTTCTGCAATTTAACAGGAGGTATTAATCTAGTTCCCCTCCATACCAGATCATTACTAGATGACAATTGATCTCTCACCCACCAGAAATCCTTACAATCTGTTTCATCTTGTTCTTTATGATGCAAACCGACAGAGGCGGCTGGCACGGATCGGGGGTTGCGTGGCAGTAGGGAGCGGTTGGTTGTGCATAAAAATAAAATTCAACTTACGTGACCACTGCATTTCTCCTCGTCGTCTCTCCACAGTTGTAATGGGATCGGGAAGCACCCCGGCTCCCCAAGCCAGTGCTGCAATGCAGCGTTGCGATTGGTTTGACTGCTGTGGTTCGGTGCTCAGACGGGGACTGAGAGCCTGGGCATGTTCTCCACCCAGGCTATAATGCAGCCTCGGTGGAGAGCATGCAAAGGGCGCATGACTGTTAGGCCGGCCCAAGATGGCCGCCCAACCATTCAGTTATCATTTTATTTTTCATTTTCTTACACTGTTAAAAAGCAGTGGGGCGACGGTCCTCCATCTTAGCAGAGGAAACGTCACTGCCAGGCAGTACAGATAAGCTTCATCCACCTTGTAAAACTTCATCCTCACACCACCTCCCTTCAGAAACGATTTTGTAATCAATCTCGCGTGCAAAGTGAGATGACCTGCTGTTGCATCACCACCTTGTCCTATTACAGGTTCCAGTACTAAGATGGACAAAGTTTCCGCTATGAAATTTTATGTCCCTGGAATGTTCTTCACACTAAAACTTTAACCTTGCAGATGCACTGTCCATTTGGAAATTCTGTGTGACTTGGAGTCAATGCCTTTATTAGTGAAAAGCTCACACAAACGTTTATGTTCAGTTTTGACCGCAAATGTACTGCCTCACAAAATTGTTTTTAATTTTCCGATCGCCCATTGAACAGCAAGACCCTCCCTCTCAATGACAGAATATCTAAATTTCACCCTGATGTCAGTGCCCCCCTTCCAGGTCAGCGCCTAGTGCGGTGGCACCAGTAGCACTGCCCTTAAGCCAGCCCTGGTTTTAATATCACAGAACTCTCTTTCACAATCGGCATTCCATGGAAACTTTGCTCCCTTCTTCAACTAGCTTCTCATATTGGAGCTGACATCTGCAAAATTCAGAAAAAACTTTTTATAATATTCAGCCATCCCCAGAAAACGCATGCTTTCTTCTTTGGATGACGGAGAGATCATATTCTGATCAGTATCTACCAGTTCCACCTTGGGAATTACACCATTATCAGCCTGTCGGAGGGATGGGCGGAAGCAGAAGTGAGGAGGCCGTATGTGGTCAATAGTGAGGTGTTTATTTCAGAAAGTAGAACACAATTGGGTCGAGAAAACAAAAATCCGGTTAAACACAGCAGGATATTAGAGTCAATTGATGGTTTCTGGGTTCCGAGGAGGACTCCAGGGAAGGACGTAGGGTGCGCCCTCAGGTTTTGGTTGGCTTCCTGATGGTTCGGACCGTGGTGGGAAACCTATTACGGGTTTCAGACGTTCTGTTGGGTTCCCGGAGCAGGCTCAAAAGAAACAAACAAAAAAGAAAGTGGCGGTCAGATTTGAGTTCTACAACAATGCGTGACACCGTCACCAACCATGTGAGGGGAAGTTCACTCACGGAAAAAAAGGAGAGTTGGGGGGGGGGGGCAGTGTCAAGGTATTGTGCAAGGAGGTGAGGCTATAAGGGAAGGGCCACGGGTTAAAGGGTCTTGAGGTCGAGAGTATACAAAAAAACGAAGTGCACCTGAAGAAGGCGACCACAGGAGTAATACTTCTATTTCCCCGTGTTTTGCAGCCCCACTACCCTTACTCCTTCCCTCCCCTTCCCTAAGTCTCTATGTCCGCTAAGTACCGCTGAGAGCCACAACTCTCCGGAGTTGTGGCCGCTCGTGCGTCCTCCGGGATCCACCAGTCTTCGCTCCAAGTCTCTGGTCCCTCGTCTTCGTTCTCTCCCCCTCCGACGTCTGCGTTGCTCCTCGGCTGGGCTCATCGCTCTTCTTCCGGGTCTTCATTCTATGACGCGCCGTCTGCTGTGCCGTCTTCCCTTTTCTGCCACCCATGACCTTCCACGCTGGTTCCTGATTGGTCGACTGGAGTTACAGTCCCACCTTCCACATCCGGGTGACGCTCGGGACTCTGTGGAGGGAGGTAAGAGGCATCCATTAATTGTATGGGTCCAGAGACGTCATTATGTCTGTGCTGGTAAGAAGTCCATGTCATTTCCCGCGGAACACCGTCCTCGCGCTCCGAGGTTCCCTCACATTCCCCTTCCCTAACTTCCTTGTTGACAAGGAACTGGTCAGAGGGGTATCGGGACAAAAAGTCTGCGTTGGTATGCTCTTTTCCTTTTCGGTGATGTACAGTGAACCTATAAGGTTGAAGGGCAAGGAACTATCAGAGGATTCTCTGATTCTGTCCTTTGTTCCGGGACAGCCACTCAAGGGGGGCATGGTCGGTATACAGTAGGAATTCCCTCCCATCTAAATAATATCGTAGGGTTTCCACTACCCATTTGATAGCCAGGGCTTCTTTCTCGATAACTGCATAACGGGTCTCCCTTGGGAATAATTTTCTGCTAATGAAGAGAATGGGGTGTTCTTGTCCTGTCTCGTCTTCTTGGGACAACACCGCACCGATGCCATGATCGGAGGCGTCTGTTTGTAGTAAAAAGGGTTTTGCATAATCGGGATTGATAAGAAATGGTTTCGAGGTGATGACTTTTTTTAAACTCTGGAATGCTACTACCTCCGTAGGAGCGGGGTGTTTTAAACATCTTTCTGTTTGTCTAGTCTTCTTTAGGAGGTTTGTTAAGGGAGTGGCTATCTCAGAAAAACAAGGAATGAAACGCCGGTAATAACCTAAGAGGCCTAGGAAGGCTCGGAGGTCTTTCTTAGTCTTGGGAAAGGGGAACTGTGCAATGGCAGCGACTTTTTCTTCCTGAGGTATCATACACCCACCCCCTAGAAGGAAGCCGAGATATTTAACTGATTGGGCAGCCAAGTGGCTTTTAGCAGGGTTGATGGTCAACCCTGCAGTCCTCAGAGACTGGATGACCTGAGTTAGGTGGTGAAGATGTTCTTCCCAGGAATTACTATAGATGATGATATCCTCTATATAAGCATCAGCGTACTTCTGGTGGGGTTGAAGAATTTTATTCATAAGCCTTTGGAAGGTTGCGGGTGCTCCATGTAATTCAAAGGGCAGCACCTTAAAGTGGTACAGTCCTTTAGGAGTGCAGAAAGCGGTTTCTTCTTTGTCTTGACACCTCAAAGGTACTTGCCAATAACCTTTACATAGGTCCAGGGTGCTAACATATTGGGCTTGTCCGAGTTTTTCTATCATTTCATCGACTCTAGGGAAAGGATAGGCATCAAATTGCGATATTTTATTCACCTCCCTAAAGTCGATGCAAAAACGGATGGACCCATCAGGTTTGGGTACTAGTACTACCGGCGAACACCACTCGCTTTTAGAGGGTTCTATGATGCCCATCTTTAACATCTGTTGAATTTCATGGTCTATGGCTTCTCTTCTAGCTTCCGGGATACGATAGGGTTTTAACCGTATTGTTTTTCCAGGTGGGGTGGGGATTTTGTGCTCCACCAAGCTGGTTTTACCAGGTGTCAGCGAGAATACTTCTTGTAGTGGTTCTAAGGTTTTTCTTAAAGCTTGTTTTAGTGGCTCAGACAGCTCAGGATTCATGCATTGTTCGGTTAGGGTTGTCTGTGGATAGGCCATCAACCCAGGGGCAGGTTCTTCCCATTTTTTAAACAAATTGACATGAAAAATCTGAGTAGTTTTGTTTGAGGGATCCATTTCTAATTTATAGGTAACCGGAGTAACTTGTTCTACTACCTTGAATGGACCTTGCCACTGACTGAGTAGTTTATGTTCTGATGTAGGACGTAACAACAGGACCTGTTCTCCGCCCTCTAAAGTCCTTTCCTTAGAGGTCTTGTCATATTGTCTTTTCTGTGCTCTTTGGGCTTCCTCTAAGTTGGTGCGTACTATCTTTCGTACCTGATTTAACTGGGACTTTAGACCAACCACGTATTCCAACAAGGGCCTGGAGGTATCGGTTTCCTCTTCACATTCTTCCCGGGCCATATCTAGAAGGGTACGTGGAGGTCTTCCGTATAATAATTCAAAAGGGGAAAACCCTAAGTTTTTTTGTTGGCTACATTGGATAGCAAATAGAGCCAGTGGAAGCATGTCTTCCCACTTGCGGGCTTCAAGGTTCAATAGTTTTCTTAAAGTGGTTTTTAGGGTGGAGTTGTACCTTTCCACTAATCCATCGGTTTGGGGGTGGTAGGCGGCGGTACGAATCTGTTTAATGTGTAATTGTTGGCATACCTGTTTCATGAGTCTTGAGGTAAAGGGAGTGCCCTGATCGGTTAGTATTTCTTTAGGAAAACCTACCCGGGCAAATATATTGATCATTGCTTTGGCGACCTGAGTGGTATTAGGTTGTCGCAAGGCAACGGCCTCGGGGAATCTTGTAGCATAATCTACTAGTACGAGAACATACCGACACCCGCTACGTGAAGGTAGAAGGGTGCCTATTATATCCATTCCCACTCGGGAAAAGGGGACATCAATGACCGGTAGCGGTCTTAAAGGTACACGGGGTGGGAGAGAGTGGCCTGGTCTTTTGGCATATCACACACTCTCTGCAGTATTTTCTGACTTGTTGATAGACTCCTGGCCAGTAAAATCTTTCTAATATGGCTTTCTCCGTTTTTTCCCCACCAAAATGACCCCCTAATAGGTGGCTATGTGCTAAATACAAAACTTTCTCTCTGAAAGGCATGGGGACCAGGAGTTGAGAAGGAAACATTTTCCCGCCTTTTCGATATAACAATCCCTTGGAAGTGAAGAATTGGGGACCTACTTGGAGGGGAGCTTCCTGCTCACGGGCTTGTCTCCACGCTTCCTGTAAAGTAGGATCCTCCCTCTGAGCAGAGCGAAAGTTTCTGTCATGTTCCCAGACAGAGGTGTTGGGGTTTGTTAGAAAGGCAGGCTTCCCCTTCTTTTTCTCTCTGCGTTTTTGTTGTTTGCTTTTCCTGTCTTTCCCCGGTTCCCATTCGGGATAGAGGTCCGAAAATAAGGGTGCTTCCTCTCTCCAGTCTTTCTTTTCGACTTCTGGGTTACCTAAGAGGTGGTTGATGTGGGGGTAGTCAGTGCCAAGTATCATGGGCTCAGGTAAATGGGGAAGAAGACCGACTCTCATTTTTATGGGGTTCTGGGTTGGCTGGTGTTGTACTGTCACCTCTGTTACTGGATATTGCTTATTGTCTCCATGAATGCAGTGTATGTTTACCACTCCGGTAGTGATGGGTGTTCCCCCGGGGACAATTTGAGGCTTCATGAGGGTTTGTTTACTTTCGGTGTCCACCAGGGCTTCTCTGGGTTCCCCGTTTACAGCTACTTGTCAGTGGAATGGTCGGGGTTCGTTGTCCAGACCACAATATAGAACCCGTGTATAGCCGACCTCCATAGGTTCTTCTTTTTGTGGGCAGACTCTTGCAATATGCCCAAAAGCCCCACAGTGGAAACACTGGGGTCCTAGGGGTGTGGTTGGCCTGGGTGTAACTGGTAGGGGGTTAGGTACCATTGCTACTGATTATGGTTTTTTCGGGTACCCCGAGGATCGGACTGGCCGAACAGGCGGATGGTTAGCGTGTTTCCACGAGCCCTCCTCTTTTCCCTTCTGTAATTCTTGTGCCCTGAAATAGGCCGCTGCGACTTCTACTGCCTTGTCTAGTGTCAGATCAGTGTGTTGGCGGTCCCATTTTTGGATTGGGGGATGTAGCGACATAAGGAATTGTTCGAGGTATATCTTCTTGAGGATGGCTTCTTTAGAGGAGACCAGTGGTTTCAACCATCTATCCGCAGCGTCTTTTATATGGTAACAAAGGGCCCGTGGATTTTCTTGAGTCCCTTCCTTAATGTGTCGGAGACGCATTCTGTAGGTCTCCTCATCTATACCCATCCTTTCTAGGACACAGCGCTTAATGTCAGGGTAGGGGGTGGTAGCGAGGGGGTTTGCGGCTTGGTAGGCGGCTTGCAGGTCCCCGCTCAGAAGAGGCCCTAGATATTGCCCCCATCTGTCTTCTGGCCATTGGGCCGCTCGGGCCATTCTTTCAAAGTTAGCGAGAAAAAAATCAGGGTCTTCTCCCTGAACATATTTTTGCACCACTACTGAGGGAGGGGCCGTATATCCCAGAGGTTGGCCGAGAGTCTCTGCAAGTCTTCCCAGGGTGGCTTCTTGGGTTTGCCCTTGACCGGTAATGGTCTTGTGCAGGGCTTCCCGTTCAGATTCCGCGTGTTCTAAAAAACGGGCCATGATTTTCTCTAGGCGGTCCTGTCCTTCCGCCATCTTTTTGACCACGGCCTCCATTTCCTCCGATCCCACTTCTGACACCAAATGTCGGAGGGATGGGCGGAAGCAGAAGCGAGGAGGCCGTATGTGGTCAATAGTGAGGTGTTTATTTCAGAAAGTAGAACACAATTGGGTCGAGAAAACAAAAATCCGGTTAAACACAGCAGATATTCGAGTCAATTGATGGTTTCTGGGTTCCGAGGAGGACTCCAGGGAAGGACGTAGGGTGCGCCCTCAGGTTTTGGTTGGCTTCCTGATGGTTCGGACCGTGGTGGGAAACCTATTACGGGTTTCAGACGTTCTGTTGGGTTCCCGGAGCAGGCTCAAAAGAAACAAAAAAAAAGAAAGTGGCGGTCAGATTTGAGTTCTGCAACAATGCGTGACACCGTCACCAACCATGTGAGGGGAAGTTCACTCACGGAAAAAAGGAGAGTTGTGGGGGGGGGGCAGTGTCGGGGTATTGTGCAAGGAGGTTAGGCTATAAGGGAAGGGCCACGGGTTAAAGGGTCTTGAGGTTGAGAGTATACAAAAAAAACGAAGTGCACCTGAAGAAGGCGACCACAGGAGTAATACTTCTATTTCCCCGTGTTTTGCAGCCCCACTACCCTTACTCCTTCCCTCCCCTTCCCTAAGTCTCTATGTCCGCTATGTACCGCTGAGAGCCACAACTCTCCGGAGTTGTGGCGGCTCGTGCGTCCTCCGGGATCCACCAGTCTTCGCTCCAAGTCTCTGGTCCCTCGTCTTCGTTCTCTCCCCCTCCGACGTCGGCGTTGCTCCTCGGCTGGGCTCGTCGCTCTTCTTCCGGGTCTTCGTTCGCTGACGCGCCGTCTGCTGTGCCGTCTTCCCTTTTCTGCCGCCCGTGACCTTCCACTCTGTTTCCTGATTGGTCGACTGGAGTTACAGTCCCGCCTTCCACATCCGGGTGACGCTCGCGACTCTGTGGAGGGAGGTAAGAGGCATCCATTAATTGTATGGGTCCAGAGACGTTGTTATGTCCGTGCTGGTAAGGAGTCCATGTCATTTCCCGCGGAACGCGGTCCTCGCGCTCCGAGGTTCCCTCACACAGCCGTTATAGTGTGTCCAAAATAATCAAACTTTTTGGCACCAAACTTGCACTTCTCAAACTTGATTGCAAGTTTGTGTGTACATAGCTGTCCCAGAACCTGTCTGACCCTACCATTGTGCTCGGCCTTATCCCTACCATACACCAGTATATCATCCTGATATTTGCAAATACCAGCTTCCATGCAAGATTTTCTCCATGGCTCGTTACAAAACTGAGGCCTCCAAGACAAGACCAAAGAGTAGTCTGGCTTTCCTGAATGTCCCAAGCGGCGTGATTTTTTTAAGTTTTAAAAGAAAAGTTTATTGAAATTTAAGTACAACAGAATTATAATAAAACAGCATGGCTAAATTCGACTAAAAAGAGGTATTGTCTTACAGGAGGGGAGGAAATAAAGAAATAAGGGAAGGGAATAAAAAGGAAAAAGAAATTGTCAGTTAGTAGAACAAAATAGATACGCAAAAAGCATAATTATTACTGTATAAAACGTATGCATAGGAAGTATAAAGATACATTGGGTATAGAAAGACTTCTCCAATAACAATGTATGAAATACTTAGAAATACAAAACATTTTATATGTATAGATGCTTAAACTCAACAGAAATATGTTCAAGGAGGATTGGGAACTTCTTCCATACGAGGATTGTGTAAGGGTAGAGAACGTGAAACTTCATTTAAAAAGTTCGTGATTGGTACCCATAATATACCACCTTTAATAGCAAGTGTAATGGGATACACATAGGCCCTATCTAATCTATGGTGGTAACAAACCCCATACCACCAAGCTTGAAAAGAAACATTAGAGGCATCCTTCCAAGACTTAGTGATTTGTTGAAATGCCACAGCTATAAGTAAATCAATAATGGAAGTATTTGTAGTGGAAAAGGACCATATGTCGGAGAGACTGCCTAAGAAAATATGTGAAAGAGTAAAGGGGAAATGTGTTGAAAAGATTTTGTTGATCTGCCGCCACACGTCATTCCAGAATTTGTAAATCGCTGGGCATGTAAATAACATGTGCTTAAGGTCTGCCAGTGAGGCTGAACAAGTCCAACAGGTAGAAGGCACAGAAGGATCAATCATGTTCAATTTAGCAGGAGTAATTAAAAGTCTATTGTAGATAAAAAATAACGTTTGAGTTGTATTAGCTGCTCTAGACGACTTCCTTATTTTGATCCAAATTTTCTGCCACACGGTAGCAGAAAAAGAGTCTTCTAAATCTGACTCCCAATCGGATTCTACTTTGGATTTATCCTGAGTAGTGGGAAACTCTCTCAACTTTCTGTAGATTTGGGAAGCAGAAGAAGAAGCAAGTAAGTAAGGGAGAGGAAGAGGAGAAGGGTGAGTGTGAGTGGTAGATGAGGAAAGGGAATCATAGCTATTCTGTGCAGCCACACGTAGTAGATTATATTTAGGTTCAAAGGAAACTGGTAAAGAAAAACGAGATTGAAGAGTATTGAAGGAGACACAAGTACCTTCATGAAAAAGCTGGTGAGTCCAATTAAGACCAAGATCTCTCCAGTCCTTCCAAAAAAGCATCCTACTTTTTAATTTAATAAGGGGATTATACCATAGGGAGGAATGCAAGAAACGTGAGCGATCATCGGAGCCATCCACAAAAAGAGGAGAAAACGTTTTCCGAGAATTTTTAAGAATGGGAAGGGAAAAGCTCTTGGGAATGTGGGACAACGACACAAATTCTTCAAAGGTGAAAGGATGAAAGAAAGAGGACTCAATGTCTACCCACAGAGGTTGAGAAAGGATATCAGACTTATGATCAGATAAAAGGGAAACAGAGTGCTGAAGAAAAAATGAAGTATGATAAGTAGCAAAATCCGGGAAATTAACTCCACCCAATTGCTTAGGGCATTTAAGTCTGGTAAAAGACATCCTAGGTTTCTTATGATGCCATAGGAATTTTGATAGGATGGAGTAAATATTTTTATAGGAGGATTTAGGTATATTAATGGGAAGATTAGAAAGATAGAACAAAATTATCGGAACTAACATCATTTTAATAGAATCTAATCTACCCCACCAAGATAAAAACAGGGGATGCCACCGAGCTGTAGAATCCTTTAAAGTTGCTAATAAGTTTTTAAGATTAAGTGCGACAGTGTCCTTAATAGAGGGTTTAAACCACAAACCTATGTACTTAATCTGAGTCGGGCTCCAGTGAAAAGATGAGGCCAAAAAATCTACGTGGAAACAAAATTTATTTAGCGGAAGGATTTCACATTTGTCTACATTTAATTTATAACCCGATACCTTCGCAAACCCAGAAACTTCAGATAAAAAGGATGGAATAGAGGATTTAGGATTAGAAATGAATAAAAGTATGTCGTCCGCATAGGCCGAAAGCTTCAAATACTTATCCCCATATGGAAAACCGGTGATACTGTTATTTTCTCGGAGCTTTGTCAAAAAAGGTTCTAATGCTAAAATAAAAAGAAGAGGAGAAAGGGGACAACCTTGTCGGACACCTCTAAATAGGGGAAACGAAGAAGAGACAAGGCCATTAGCTAATATAAAGGATCTAGGAAAGGAGTATAATAAAGAGATGTATGCAAGAAATTTTGGACCAAAACCAAACCAAGCAAGAACTGCGAACATAAATTGCCAATTAACCCTATCGAAAGCTTTTTCGGCGTCTAATGCAATAGCAGCTAAAGAGTGTGGGTAGGAATGAGACTTACTTAATACGTTAAAAAAGAGTCGAGTATTATCAGAGAGGTGGCGGCCCTTAACGAAACCACATTGTTCCTTACCAATCAAGTGAGGTAAAATTTTATCGAGACGGAGCGCTAGAATTTTTGCAAAGATTTTGTAATCCAGATTAATTAGAGAGATGGGTCTATAATTCTTACATAAGGTATGATCCTTATTCTCTTTAGGAAGGAGGCAAATTAAGGCTTCCTGAAAGGAGCCTTCAGATTTTTTGGAAGATATAAAGAATGAGAACAGTTGATGAAGCTTAGGAACAAGCAACTTGGAAAAATGTAAGTAGAATTCGATCGTAAAACCATCTGGCCCAGGAGCGTTGCCTTTTTTAAGCACTTGAATGGAATCCTGAATGTCTTTAGGACTTATATCAGCTTCCAAGGGGGCAAAGTCAATGTCTGGAAAAGAAGGGGAGGGAATAGAGGATAAATATTGATCTATATCAGTTGACAAGGGAGGAGATTCCGGAGTATAAAGCTTTTGATAAGAATATCCTCATCTTTATGGAGTGTGACGTTAGATGAGGAAATAATAGAGTGAATTCTTGTGCGCTCTCTCTTAACTTTAAGGTATTTGGCAAGAAGATTGCCAGCTTTATTCTGAGCAGTATACTATTTGGCACTAGATTTAAGTAAACATAAATTTGCAGATTCCGTAGAGACTTTATTAAACGAAAATTTAGCCTTGAGAAGCTTGTCCAAATCAGAGGGGGATTTAGTCAAGTAATAGGAATGTTCCAATTGTTTGATTTGTAAGTTAATCGATTGTAAAGACTGGGAAGCGACACGCCTTTTACGAGAGACAAAAGAAATAATGAAATTCCTAGAGGCAGCTTTAAAAGTATCCCATAACACTTGAGGAGAAATCATAGGAGATTCATTTTCGGTAAAAAACAAGGATGAGAACTCAAGAAAAGCTGGGGTAAATTTAGGATCTAATAAAAGAGAGTTGTTAAACCGCCATCTCCTAGTACCTTTTACGGGTGGGAGTAAATCTAGGTGCAAGGAAACTGGAGCGTGATCAGAGATTAAAATAGAACCTATTTCAGAATGAGTAATATGCTGAGTCAAGGCTTTAGAGATAAAAATGTAGTCGATCCGGGATTGGGAGGAGTGGGCTGGTGAGTAATATGTGTATTCCCTAAGTGTAGGATGGCAGAGTCTCCAGGAATCAACAAGAGACCGTTGGGAAATAGTAGAAGTAAATTGAGTGTGCACCAGAGAGGGAGAGAAATGGCAATTGGAGCGACGATCAATAAGAGGGTCCACAATTGTGTTACAGTCCCCCCCCAGAATGAGGTAGTCATTAGAAGATTGCATCAATGAGGTGAGCATCTGTGGCCAAAATAGCTTGTCCTGTGTGGTAGGAGCATACACATTAAAAATAGTTATAGGGATGTTATCAATTAACAAAGATACATTCACCCATCTACCATCAGAGTCATTGGCTTGGTGTATAACTTTGATATTTAAGCGTTTATGACAAAGAATAGCAACACCATTACGTTTTCCTGAACCAGGAGATGCAAAAACATGACCCACCCAATTACGACGTAATTTGGCAATTTCAACCTCTTTTATATGAATCTCCTGTAATAACACAATATCCCCTCTCAAACTTGCTAAATGGGATAACACACGCTGCCGTTTAATGGGAGAACCCAATCCTTTAACATTCCATGTAAGGATATTTAACGACATTTAAAAATACAATTTATACCAAAGAAGTTGTGTGGAAGTCAAATACATACACAAGTGATAAAATACAAAGCATCTTGTAAAAATTGGAGAAAAAATGGCATTGCGTCTAGAGGAGTAGCTAAGAAATAAGGAGAAAAAATATGAAATAGGAGAAAGACTTGGAGAAGAGAGATTAAAAGTAGGAAGGTATGAAACGAAAAGATTGAGGATCAAATATAAACAAGAGGAAAAACGACTGGAGGAGAGATATGACCAGAGAGAAAAGCAAAGAGAGTAAAAAGAAAAGGAGAAAGAGGAGAAAAAACAGTTATTACAAAAAACAAAGGTACAAAACGACAGACAAGAGTAATGAAAAAATAGAAGAACAAATAGACATACCACCAAAAATAATGAAGAGCGGGGTTTGTGAAGCCACATGAGGAAGATGGGATACTAAAACGGGAGACTCTACAGCGACGATGAGGAAGGGACATCCGCTAGGCAAGCTGAGGAGAACAAGGAACGATGGAGAACCACAAAATCGCTACCTGAGAAGGAGAAGAAAAGGGGGAACAAATTAGCACAACATAACAATACAAAATACAAGAGGGGAGAGTTAAATATCATTCATGGTGAGACAAACAGACACCGCTAAAATGAAAAAGGTCCATCATGACTGAGGCACTTCCATGGACTCCATTCTGCAACTGTTCAGGAATTGTTGGAGCAGCGCAGGGTCTTCATAACTGGTAGTTTTGTTGTTATAAGTTACTTTAAAGAGGCATGGATGGAATAAACCATAGCGTGCATTTATACTGCGTAGTGCAGGTCTCATGTCTAGGAATTTCTTCCGACGGTCAGCAGTTGGCTTAGCATAATCCTGGGCAAAGAAAAGAGCAGAACCATTCCAAGTAATTTTCCCCCGTTGCTTGGCAGCCTGCAGGACTCTGAGTAGATCCGTATACTCCAGAAAGTATAAGATGACTCCTCTCGGTTTAGTAGACGATGATGGAGAGCGAGCTAAGGGACCTAAACGATGCGCCCTTTGAATATTTAATGAGGGATTTTCTGGAAGACCCAAAAGAGTTGGCAAAAAGGATTGTAAAAATGAGATTGAATTGGCACCTTCAAGACCTTCAACCAATCCATAAATGCGCAGATTATTGCGCCTATTACGATTTTCTAACATTTCAACCTGTTGTTTAAGTTGAGCCACCTCCTGAGATATAAGAGGAACTTGAGCTGTGATGTTTTGAACAGAGTCAACACGTAATTCCAGGTCTCCAATTCTCTTCTGAGTGAGAGACCAGTTAGCTTCCAGATTCTGAACTCTGGCGTTAGTTTCCTCCATATGTGGTTTGAGGGCACGAATTTCATCAAGAAGGAGTTCCATAGAAATCGGGGACGATGAACTAGTGGGAGAAGGTGGGTTAGCCTTCACCCTTTTGCCAGAAGTAGACAGTGACGCAGAAGGTATCTTGGTATTTTGTTTAGCACTTGAGCGAGGAGTAGACGGAGTACTAGACTTGGCGCCAAGATAGTCTTTGGTATTATCGTCAGTATGTTCTTGTAAAACATCAAAAGGATAAAAGACCTCTAAATTGCCCTCGGTGGAGGAACGGGCGGCGTTACAATTGCTGCGAGGCATGATGTTCTGAGAAAAAATATACTGAGAGTCCTTCAAAAGAAAGCAGAGTCAAAAATGGAAGATAGTAGCCCAGCAAAGATGAAGAAATATTGTTGAGCAGTAACTGCAGGCACACCAGAAATCAAGTAATATAGATGCTGCCTAAAAAGGACGAAAGAAACGTGATACTAACAAAGAAGGCAGCCAAATGTGGATCAGCACCGTCATACAGCTGCAGGCGAGGAGCAAAGGATCGTTGAAAAAACAAAATGGCGGCCGCGACGGTGAGGTAACAGGAAAAACATTAAAATAAACTTTCCAGCCTCACCCTATGAAAAAATAAAGGTATCATTCTGGAGAGTGGCAGTTCCGATTGTCAAAACGAACAATTTCGGCGATTTCGATGAAGAAATGCTGCCTGCAGAGGTCGCGTTCCCTCACGGCTCGCCGGAGCTCCCGGGAATAGCGGCCATCTTCTAAGGCTCCGAAGCCACGCCCTCGCCAAGCGGTGTGATTAACGCAGTGAGATCCTTGGATGTCTCAGCCAACTGTATTTGATGGCCAAAGCAAGGTCTCTTGTGCTAAAGAAATTAGCTTCACCTACCATTATCAACAAATCTTAGATATTGGGAAGTCGATATTTGTTGACCAAGACACACTTCTTAAGGTACCGGAGGTCCACACACAGTCTCAAAGACCCATTAGCTTTTCTGGCCGCCCCCTGGAGCCAGCCAAGCCGTCCCTGCGACCTCCTCAATTATTCCCTGAGATTTGAGTTTCTCTAACTCAATTCACATCTCTTCTCTCACCGCAATGGGAGCACCACATACTTTGTTAGCAACAGGCACAGAACCTGGAATGATTTTATTTTTGTGACAATAACCCTTTAAACAGCCTAAATATTCCCTAAACATGCAAGGATAATCTTTTTTCAACATATCCTTTAATACAGAGACATCACTAGCAACATTGACACCGTAGTCTTTTTTAAATGATTAGAGGAGTGTTATTACGATCCAACATGACTCATAAATCCCTTTGATACCACCAACTCAAAATACTATCTCCTTTCTTAGAGACATATATTTGCCAGGCCACACAGTGACCTTGATATTCTATGGGATCACCTCCATAAGAACATGGGTTAATATCAGGTCTTAGTAGAGTGACTCTCCCTTCAATTTGTCTTCATAGAATTTATTAGCCACAAATGTAATCATTGCCGCAAAACCGAATAAAACTTTCGTTCTTTCTTCCTCGAGTGCTATATAATATAAAGGCCCTTTGCCCAAAACTTGTAGAACTATTTGCCTACAGTCAAAATCTGAGCTACCTTTGTTCTCACTGTCACTGGTTTCTACCTTATTTACCTTTTGTTTGAGGTTTTTCATCCTGCAAGCCCCAGCAAAATGCCCCTTTTTCGTGCAAAGCAGGCACACAGTCTTGGGTGCGGGACACACTCTGTCATTGGCGAAATGTCCCACCCTATCACCCTAAAACATATTTTCTCTTTTCTAGCCTGATACTTTGCATTATCCTTGTTTTAGTGTTCTTACTTCTTTCCCTCATCCTTAATAGATACCTTTTTCTTACCATCGCGAACAACAGAACATACATCCTTGGTAAAATATTTTTTAACTACTTCCACACACTCTAAAGAGTGTTCAATCCTTTTTGTCACCAGCAGTACTTCTTCCAGTGTGGGTTCATCTTTGATGCACACCTCTTCTTGCACCCTCTCAATTCGACACCCTAACATGAATTGATCTCGAATTCTTTCATCCACGATTGGCCCAAATTTACAGGATGACGCCAAATGTCTAAACTCCGTAACATAGCTATCCATTGACTCTCCCTCTTTTTGTATTCGTTCACTGAAATAATAGCGTTCCAGGATAGTACTTACTTTGGGCAAATACTGCAAGTCAAGTTTACGTATACAAGTTTCATAGTCGTTCAAATCAACAGCAAAATTGTCTGGCACATCAGGAAGATGGTCAAATACCTCCTGTCCTTCAAGTGCCACTACAGTGGAGCAATAATGCTGTCCTCCTTTCAGCACTGGAAGACGTGGCACACACACACTCATAGCGCTCAAACACCTGCTTCCATTTAGCCCATTTTATAGGCGGATAACCATGACAAAAAAAACGGAGGTGCTGTGTGTCAGGCTCTTACCGGACTTTATTGGCAGGAGTGAAATGGACACGCCATAAATTCCCAAGTTCCCTATAGATCAAGTGAGTCAGTAATACAGATCCTACCTGACCCAAGGGGAAGTAGGGACATGAGCTGGTGGGCATCAGAGTGCCACTTCTAGGCTTCTGTGGTGTCTTGACATCCTCATGTTTACAAAACAAATAGGAATGTTTTAGTACTCAATGAATACCTTTTCACACTGACTATATTTTAGAAGTGACCTTAAAGTCCCTTACTCCCTTCTATCTGCTTTACCGATGTTTCCATGTACATATGGTCTGCATCTGTGATGAAGACACCACAATGTGAAATCGAATTTATATATTATCTCACATATCTGATCAAACTTGGTTTTGATGTCTATCACTCGTACCTATATTTTATGTACTCTCCATTAACTTCTTATATTAACCGTTTTTTCAAGATGCTGACTTTTGAAAATGATCAGGACCCTTAGAATAGAGCAACTATATATAACATGGGCATTCAGGCAGCAATTCCATTGAAAATTCAAATTGGTTTTTAAATAGTCCTCACATGTGAATTAAATTAAATCAGTCATAGACTCATGTCAACCCAAACGATCATGTGATAAACACCTCACATATATATGTTGATAATAACAACTTGAATGTTCAAAATCTGTGTATATTTAAATCGCAATGTTCATAGCGGGAAACAACCTTTACAATGCAGTCATCACATCGCACTACATTTACAACGCAGTCATTAAATCGCAACATCCCTTACAACGCATGCCACTACAACGCAGCCATTACATTGCATGTCACTACAACGCATGACACTACAACGCATGTCACTACAACACAGGCATTACATCGCATGTCATAACAAAGCATACCATTACAACGCATAGTACCCCCACACTATCCAACACTTACCCTACTGTTGCACCCCCTGGAGTTAGGGTAGTAATTTTTACCCCTACGCTATCCAACACTTTACCCTACTGTTGTACCCCCTGGAGTAAGAATAGTCATTTTTACCCCTACACTATCCAACTCTTACCCTACTGTTGCCCCCCTGGAGTTAGAATAGTAATTTTTACCCCTACACTAGCCAACACTTACCTTAAATGCAATGTAATGGTAAGCGTTGTAAAGGTATAATGCGATGTAATGGAATGTGTTGCCAATGTAGTTTTTAAAAATTTGGTGTAATGGCATGCGATGTAAATGTATGCGTTGTAAAGGATGTTGCGATGTAAAAACTGCATTGTAAAGGTATGCGTTGTAACGTCACACATTCTTCATAGCACTAATAATTGCTTTTTTTTCTATTAGACATTAACACTTCAAGCACTGTCAACAAGTGATCAGAATAGTATAACAGTTTTTTATATTTTTAGGTGCCGCAGTGATTTACCCAGTTGAAGAGACTTCCTATTTTAATTGTTTTTTCTATTCGGTATTTCAGGTGCAGCTTTAGCAGGGATAATTTGGGAATAATCCATAAGAACATGATGCAAGAGGACGGGCCCGATGCTCCAACCCCGACATGCCAGGACAGCGAAGAGCCGAAGAACATGAAGAGACCGAGGAGTTGCAGGAGACGTTGTGAAAGCCAGCAGCAGGTAAGCCAGACAGGAAAATAGAATAACGAGCAGTCGTTCACGGTGCAGCACGCAGTCTTAAGGGCTGCACGCTCCACGCACTAAAGTGGCTGCTCCCTGAGACGTTCGCACCAGAGCACACCCAATACCATGGCATTTTGCATTATCCAAACATAACAATATAACTACAAGAAAAAAAATGTTTATACACCATAAAATTGTAACATGTGGATGAAGCTAACAAATACACATATATGTAAATTTGCATAAAACATATATTAACTATGTATGTGTAAATATAGAGACCTAAACACAATATTGGTTGGGATATGCACTTATGACATGAATACAAATTGTACACAGTGAAAACATATTATGAAACACTGGTAACACACATGAGAGAAATAAAACAGCTAATTGCATCAGCGATGCACAAATCTTCTAGAGGAATATAATAAATAAACCCTTTGCGTTGAAGAGTGAGCTGAATACCTTGAACAGTTTTGTGCATCAGGGACGCACAAATCTTCAAGAGGAATAGAATAACACACCTTTTTAATAAACAATGTACAGAAATGAAGAGCAAATATAAAATGTTTATTTAAAATACCTTGTAGCGATGTGCGTCTCCTTAAAATTCACCAGCTTGCCTCCTGGTCCCAAGAACTAATGGAGTTCAAGAGCAAGAAACAAAATTATAATGTTGTGTGTGCATCAGCGACGCGCTGGTATTTTTTTAATTCTCTCTGATATCTTTTCCACTCTGCATGGAGTCAACGAGGAGGTAGATACATTGCTGTGCGCATCAGCGACACACCGGATTTCCCAAAGATACTGTCGTCTTCAAAAACATTCTTCCAGCTCCACAGGGAACCATTGGAAAGCTAGTTGGCTTGCTATGCGTGTCAGTGACACCCCGGGACCAACGCCTTCATCAACCAATGGGAAGTTCCAGCAGCTGACGTACACACCAGTCTTCCTAATTCACAAGTAATATTGCTGTGCACGTCATAAATACACACTGAGCTTCTTCCAAAAAAGAACGTTGAGACCTCTGTTCAGCCACTGATGTCAGGTGAGTCGTCTAGGCCAGGAGTGTCAGCAAAGTGCTTGAGCGGTCAACAAAGAAGATTTTCCTGCTCCTTTCAAATAGTGCATGGGCAGGTAAGAAAACCTGAAATCTTGCGTTGCTGCCCCTCAGCCAACACCGCTGACTGCCCTCGCACTGTAGACAATAGGCGGTAGTTTGCAGAAAATGTTGTTCATTCAGCTTGTAATAGTGAACAAGAAAAATAGTTCTGCCACCAATAGAAATATAAAGCAAAGGTTCCCAAAGTAAAAGCAAATCCAGGGAAGCAATGTACGCACATACATACACAAAGACAGGGAGAAAAAAACTGTAGAAGTGAGGCAGATTTTCCACAGTCAAAGAGTTGAGCTTGCAAACACAAATCACAAAGTTGAGCTGTCCTTCCTGTCCTAAGTCATCACCAGTGTGAACTAGTAGAATTGTAAGGATGAGATGTAGTCCATAGGTGTAACAGGGAGGATAATTTACTCACTTCTTCTCACAGGAAAAAGAGCCCAGCAATTCCGTCGAGCTCTGCCTCCACTTTAACTTTAAAGCCAAACATTCTTAGAGCTTCTAACATTCTGGAATGTGCTTGTGCTAATACTTATTGCCACACAGTAATGTACCGTATTTATGCAATGGGGTGGCAAAGGGAGCTAAAGAACGATGATGGATTCAACTCAGATCTGTGACTGGGGTGAGTGTCTGAAAAGTTTCAGTGCTCCGTCCATCATCTCTTTGTGTTTGCTTTGTTTGCCCTAAGTTGACAGTGTATGCCCAGACGTGGTTCACTTGCTCACTTTGCCTCTGGATTCAAGCTAGCCTGGCTGATGAGGGGTGTCACCCCAAAACCGGTCCCAGTATGCTTGTTTCCGGTCCAGAAAAGACATGGCTTCTTGGCAGGTCGGGCTGGACTGTTCCCATGAGTCACAGGGTCAAGACTGATTTGCATATAGTTGGGTCTGAACTGGGGTGGTGAAGTGAGCTAAAGAACGATGATGGATTCAACCCAGATCTGTGACTGTGGGTGAGTGTCTGAGAAGTTTCTGTGCTCCATCCATCATCTCCTTGTGTTTGCTGTATTTATGCAATACAGCACATTCCTTTCCCCTTCCCTTGCACTGGTGCTGTTTTGGAAGTCTAGCTCCAATACAGTCCCCCTTGCACCATGGTGCAATGGTGGCTGTGTTGTTGGCAGGATTGCTTGGGTGCAGGAAGGGACACCTTCCCTCACAAAAACAATCCTGAGAGTCGTTTTCCTGTTTCTATGTGTGCTGCAGAATGCATTACACAGAGAAAGAGGAGGAAAAAATAAGGAGAAATAAAGATATTTCTCCTCCTTACATCTCTGCTGGGGAGGTATATCATTTTGGCGCAGTCACAGGTTTACTAGGTTTGGTAAAAATGGGAATGCATCAAAACCATGGGAGTTGCGTGGAAACACCTACGCAACAACCATAGAACGCCTCCCTGCCACTGAGTAATGCATATAGCGATTTGTGCTTGAATTGTATTACTCCATATTCTTGAAGCAATTCAAAGCAACACAAAGTGGCTTAAGGTTTGCATCACTCTTGCCCACATTGCATGGTGCTAGATCGACGCAAACCGGGTCATAAATATGGCCTTTGTATCTTTTAATTTCTAATTTCCTCATTATGTCTGGATTTTAAAGTGCCTCCTAGCCCTATATAGACTCTCTCATATACCTGTAATTCTGTGATCAGGGCTTGTTACATAAAAATGCATCGATTGATTCTAGTAGCCTGAAAATTTCTCTTAATCTCTATCTGTCTCCTCCACTTCTGTCTGCATCTTTAATGACCCGATCGGGCCACCAAAAATGGGTGCGAATTGCTTGCCTGTAAATTTGCAATTTTGGGGGGTTCTCAAAGTAGAGTTTGCCCTATTTGAAACAAGTACACAGTTATGAGCAATGACGCATGAATGGCATATGTTGCACCTCATTAGAGCATGTGCAAAAAGCAGTTTGCACTATTTACCCCCACTATTCTTGCAAGGTTTTTGCAAACTGCAAATCATAGGACCAACCACACATGATTTCCCAAACAGAATAATCCTATTTGTGGCACAAAATACATTTGTTCTCAAAATGGGATTTGCAACAGGATCTTGATGAGCCTGTCAGAACAACCATGTTCTTTCTCAAATTCTCTTTGGTCTGTCTCACTATTCCTGATAGTGGGACAGACGAAAAAGAATTTGAGAAAGAAACAGAGAGCAAACGAGAAAAAAGAGATATGAGAATGAAAGAGACACATGGTGCATAAGCATACAAGCCATCAAATGGGAAGGAACATTTCTGGTAATATGACAATTCTGGTAATTACCACAATCAGTAGCTGTGATAATAAAGCAAACCTAGATTTAAATGGAGGAATCACATGTGGCAACTGTGCACCTGTATGTTTTCCAACATCTAGAGCTGTTGCTAATGAGCACATCTTTCTTTTTTTTGGTCCTCATTCACCTATTTGACTTCCGGTCTCAAGAAAAGCAGTTGGCCCCCACACTAGTGCCCTGTTTTCCAAGTGGGGATCTAGGCTTACAAACCAAGGAAGGCATATGCAATCTTGTCCGAAACTGATCCCAAGTTCCAAGATCTGGTGTAATCATAGGACCATAGATTTTACTGCATTCCCTTCAGCCTCATTTCCAATGCCCCCCAAATTTGTGAACCCCTAATCGACCTGGGTGACCTATCCAATTTCAAAATATACATCACGGAAGCCAACCACTCCACCCTGGTAGGGTCATCTTTTGAAACTCACTTCCTGCAGATCTTCATCCTCACCAGCAGCAACTTGGAGTCTTTACTGTTTAGGGACGCAGGCTCTTCTGCATTACCAAATATTGTTCATTCAAGGCTTACCTTAATTTGCACAAGAAGGATCTGACTTATATTTCCACAGATCTCCTCTCAGAATCTTTGGGCACTCCACAAAAAGATGAATATCATCGGTCTTTTGAGACCGCACTTCTTGCAGCTTGCTAGGGGAGTTCTTCCCAACTTTGCTAGCTTATTCGGAGACCAAAAGACTCAGCGGATGAAAAAGAGATGGCTCCGTCTCGAGTATGTGGGTTTTACCATCAGATAAAGAAGTTGCATAGATACTTGAAATAAGTCGTAACACTGCGGCAACGGCAAGCTTATCCCCCACAGATCCTCTGGCAGTACAAAATCCCAGTCAACAGTGTCGGAAATGGCCCTCTTTACAGGGTTATCCCAAAACATTTAGCTTTTTCCTCCTTTTTTCCCTGACCTGTTTTTGGTTGGTTTTAGAACTCTGGGCACTTTACCACTGCTAACCAGTGCTAAAGTTCATATGCTCTCTGTGTGAATTATGATTATAATTGGTTATCCATGATTGGCATATTTGATTTACTGGTAAGTCCCTAGTACTGCGCACTGTGTCTGCCCAGGATCTGTATATCAAATACGACTAGTGGGCTTGCAACACTGGTTGTGCCACCCACATGAGTAGCCCTGTAAATGTGTCTCAGATCTACCACTGTAGTGATTGAGCAGACAGTTGTAAACTGCCATGTCGACCTGGCACGTGCACCCACCTGCCAAGCTCTAACCTTCCCTTGTATTACATGTAAAGCACCCCTCAGGTAGGCCCAAGGTACCCCCATGGGCAGGGTGCAGTATATCATATAGGGGAACCGGCCTTTACCTCGGCACCGACGCCTCACCTCCACAACATAATGCATCGTCCATAGACTTTGTTTTCCAAGAGACTGTTGTTTGGGGGTCCGTGTGGCTATGTACCTGACGCCGTGCACCTTGCAGTCGGGCAGTACTTTGGATTTTTGGATGTCACTACGTCGTAATAGCCCCAGGTGGAGCTATTTGTTTTTACAAATGCTATTTCTGCAAGTAACTGTTTTTAAGTGCGCTATTTTGATATATGTATGTTGGATTTTTGTCGGTTTGGTCTTATTTTTCTGAACTGGTGTGGTGTTCATTTGTGGTGTTTTCACTGTGTTACTGTGTGTTTTGAGTAAAAATAAGTTACACACTGCTTTTGGGATAAGCCAGTCTGCTCGTGCCAAGCTACCAAGGGAGTGAGCAGAAGTTATCTAAAGTGTGTATCCCCCTTACCCTAACTAGAAGCAAGAATCCCTACTTGGACAAAGGTGCATACCTCTGCCAATTAGAGACCCCCATTTCTAACATTGGTGGCAGCGGTGGGATTTAACTTGTATTTGTACTTGACCCACAGTGATTGGTGTACATCACTTGTTTAGTGCAGACCCCTATGCAATCACACACTGTGTTTTCTGGTTCTATGTTTGATTGACCCTTGAAGTATCCACACATCATGTCTCTAAATGGTAAATCAGCAAGTGATGTTGCAGAATTGGAGTTTGATATTGGAATGTTGCATACATACAAAGTTTATCAACTCAGACAATTTTGCAAAACTTTGGATGCCCCATCAGTTGAACCTCTAGGAGAGAGGTGCTGCAGAAGGCCTTGAAGGCCTGGTGGGAGCCTAGATAAACTAGAGAGACAGAAGATAAAAATGTGGATATGAGGTTTCCAGAAGAGAGCTTTAGGTCTCAGGATCTGACTGTAGTGAGAGTGCCCTCCAGTCCAGGCAGCAGTGTGTCTTCTAGATATCTGTCGCCAGAAAAGATGGAGGAGTCACAGAGGGCCAGGGATCATGAGTTGAAGGTTATTATCAGCTAAAGCAAATGGGAATTGAGCTGGAAGCCATGAGGGCGGAGTCCATCTCAGATGGTGGCAGCAAAAATGTGATGTCTATACTGAGGGAGAAGTACACACACCCAGAGATGTGGCACCTAACTTGAATGAGGGGGCTGACATGCACCAGCGGGTTCAGGTTTATGAGGTACTTCCAGTGGTGCGCGGTGTCCTGGAGGTGGATTGGGGTTCCGGCACAGGGGATCATATTCCTAACGGTGCGAGGGACACTCTACTGACTTTAGATGAGAGGTACAGGGAGGCAGTTTCCCCCATGGTAGAAGTCCTGGTACGTGTGTGTGGAGACCTCTCAGTGTGAGGGGTGAGTGAAAGAAACAGTAAGACTGCCTTACCAGTCTCAGAGGGTGATCTGAGGTACTTTTGAGAGGCACTGGATGGTGAGGTGAAGAGTAGCTTGGTTAACACTTGTGTGGGGATGTGTGATTCAATCACTGGAGAGCATATGTTCAGTCCCTGTTTTCCAGAGCAATGCCAAGACCCGATGGAGTCCGAGTTCTCTGACCCCAGAGAGCTTGCACTGCCAGCTGGGAGTTCTGACCTGCCAGGAGGTGCATGTTCCAGTTTGGGGCCTCTGGTGGTTCCTGCTGTTGATAGCTGGAAGAAACTTAAAAAAGAAAGCAAGAAAAACAACTCTGACGCCATCAGCAATGCCTTCCAGTGATGCCGTGACCTGCACCAAGACCGAGGGCACCTCTCGTGAAGTGCACAATACACTGCCCCACCTGCACCACAGCTCTGATGCCTTTCGACGCCTGCCGATGCTTGCAGTTATCGGCCTTCCCAACGCCAACACTCACACTGATGCTGTCACAGCCAGCGCCAGCATCCTGTTATCACTGAGCCAATAGCCAACGAGGGTAACTTCACAAACTCTTCGACTTTGCCTCGCCTCACCAGAACCGATGCCTCACCGCCGACTTCCCCTGTCCTGCTCGACACATCGCCTCCTCATGGGCACGATCCCTCTTCTCCCCTGTGGCAACCAGGGAACCGGACCCGACCTCTGCACCGACGCCTCACCTCCACGATGCCGTCCATCAACTTCGTTTTCCAAGTTACTTTTGTTTGGGGGTCTGTGTGCCTCCATGCCCAACGCCGTGCACCTCAAATTCGGAGCCGTGATTTAGATTTATGCCTGTCACAACGTCGTAATAGCCGCAGGTGGAGCTATTTGTTTTTACAAGCGCTATTCCTGCAAGTACCTGTTTTTAAGTGCTATTTTTATTTATATATATATATATATATATATATATATATATGTTAGCATTTTGTCGTTTTGGTCTTGTTGGTTCAGATAAAGAAACCTTATGTTTCTAAACTGGTGTGGTGTCCATTTGGGGTGTTTTCACTGTGTTACTGTGTGTTTTGAGTACAAATACTTTACACATTGCCTTTGGGATAAGCCTGTCTTTTTGTGCCAAGCTACCAAGGGGGTGAGCAGGGGTTATCTAAAGTGTGGATCTCCCTTACCCTGACTGAAAGCAAAGGTCCCTACTTGGACAAAGGTGCATACCTCTGCCAATTAGAGACTCTAATATCTAACACACAGTATCCAACATCACCCAATACCAACAGGAGACCTCTTTCTTCCATTTTACCCCGATTGCAGCAATTTGTCAAAGTAATTCGAACACCATTCTTCACCTCTCCTATCTCATACTCAGCTCTATAGCTACCAAAATTTAAAGCCTGTGATTCCACCTTGAGTTGCCTGTATTAAGTCCTCCTTTGAAATTAACTCTCCATCTTGGAACATCTTGCCACATAGATGAATCTCCTCTTCTCTCATGGGGGGCTGCCAGTCTATCAGACAAACACTCTGTTGTACCAGGGGAATCCCAAATTGGTGCATACCTGCTGTAGTATTGTAATTGTATTGCTTTTTGTGTCTGTGCCCAGAGAAGGGCCATAGCTTGTAAAATCTTCAGCCTCACATTTATGTAAAGGTCCACATCCCTAAACTTATATTAAAAGTGGGATTTGCCACCCCTAAGATCCTTCAACATGTCCTTAAAGAAGTCACCCTTGCAGCTGTTTCCTTGAGTAAAGACTTACAGTTCAAGCATTCAACTGGGTGTCTGGCAGAGCTATTCCTCCCTTCCCGTGCCTCCTTCAGAGCTTCTTCCAAGAGATATGCAGTCTCTTTGATACCCAGTTGAAGGAGCCAATTGTGCCCTGGAAAATGTAAGGGGATTAAGTTAAACAAAAAAATAAAATGTTGACAAAATAATCATCTTGATCAAATTCTCCCTTCCCT
Source organism: Triturus cristatus (assembly GCF_964204655.1). Classification (NCBI taxonomy): domain Eukaryota; kingdom Metazoa; phylum Chordata; class Amphibia; order Caudata; family Salamandridae; genus Triturus; species Triturus cristatus. The sequence goes on from NC_140592.1 coordinate 389,700,450, forward strand.
AGATTGTTAATGGAAAGTGCGACCAGCTGACTAGAAGGTCATGGACTTCTTTCACTGTGTTTTAAAGTTTACCCATGGGATCCTACCTATTTCCTGTGCCTGATACCTCATCTCTGTTTTAAATATATGAGGGGCCTTTGTCATGTTCCAAGCCATAATCTCTGTTGTAGAGGAATTTGCCGCATATCTCGATATTTTGCTGAAGTCCAGAACTAATTGTTCTACTGCTGGTAATTATACTTGAAGGTCTGTGGTACAATATAATCAAATCATCTGCATACAAGGAGATCTTTTTCTCCAACTCATCAAATTTAGAGTGAGCTATCTTCTTTTCCTCTCTGAGCTTCCTCGCTAAATGTTCGATATACAAATTGAAATGCAGGGGCAACTGGGGGCACCCCTGCCTTGTACCTCTCAGAATTTGAAATTCCAAAGTTGTGTGCCCATTTATAAGAATTTTTGCCAAGGGGTTAGAGTAGATTTTGTGGATCGCCCTTCAAAACTTCTCCCCCAGGTTATTAGGTTTTCGAACTGAGCTCAAATAGCACTAATTTACCCGGTTGAATGACTTAGTGGTGTCTAATGTGAGAACTGCTCCTAGGATACTATGTGTTGAGGCTAGATCTATTGCACAAATGAGCACATGTGACAATTCATCAAGAAAACTACCCTTCATAAAACCTTTCTGAACATTGTGCACCAGAGTCCAAGCCCCAAGCTCAACCTCTTAGCCTGAATGTTAGCAAATAATGTATAGTCACTGTTTAAAAGGGATATGTGTCTGTATGACTTAGTGTTTTGGGTTTTATCCCGGTTTTGAAATTAAGGTAACCATAGCCGCCCCCCAAGTCTGTGGAAGAGGCAAACCATCCTCCAAAATCTCAGAAAACAATCTTGTCAGGAAAGGGGTTAGTGTTTCTCCTAGGGCCCTATAAAAAACAGTTTGGTAAACCGTCCGGGACAGCTGCTTTGCCTTTCTTACTTAAGTTGACTAGATGGCTTACCTCGTGTTGTCCTATCTCTTGATCTAACTTTTCCCTCTGATCTTCTGTCAGTTTGTTAAAGGTGTCCTCCGCTAGCTAGTCACCCACTGATTCCTCTGTCGCCATCACCTTCTTCAAGTAAAGGTCAGTGTAGAAGTTAAGGAAAGCCTTCTCAGTGCCCTAAGGGCTTAAAACCCTTAGCCCACTACTCTCATCTATTATTTCATGCACCGCATTCCCGGCTTGGGCTGCCCTGGCTGTCCAAGCCAAAAATTTCTCTGTGTTTTCCCTATACTCAAAATGGGCCAACTTGCTTGCCTCCCATCTTGCCTTAACTTGTGGCTCTAATAGTATCTATAGATGGTCTTTTTTTACCAACATTATCCTCTTCAGATCCATCTTTTCTTCTGACATCAGCTGATGTGCTAAATATTGTTTTCCAACTGGCAAAGTACTTTTTCCAGCCTATCCACCTCTCTTCTGTATTCTCTATTCTTCTGGGCTGTAATACTAATTAATCTCCCTCTCCTGGCAGCCATATAAGCATCCCAGGCTACCGGCAGGGAGGCAGAACTGATATTTATACAAAAAAAATGGTTATTTCTGTTCCTAACTGCTCCACCACCTCAGGACCTAATAACAATGCCCTATCCAATTTCTACCTCCTACCTATATGTGACATATTTAGTTCCATTTCTGGTACACATCTTTGATCACATCGCATGAGGTCTGATCCAGTAGAATAGTCTGTCCTCGAGGAGTGACCACATTTTTTGTTGTGCAAAGTGTACCCTCTGTGGTTCCCTGCTCTAATCCTCCAGATGGCAGATGTCACAGAGACCCCACTGCTTCAGCATATTGTTTTAAAAAAACCTGCAGTTGTGGGTGATATCTGCTACCATTGGATTTACCTAGGTTATTATCCATTATAGTATCAAAATCACAAGCCATAATGATTGGGTCAGAGAAGGAGAGTAGTTTTTGGGAAACAGTTTTTAACGGCTCTATATCTTCTACATTAGGGCCATGGTATCCCACCACAGTATACCCTTTGCCATAAAAACACAGATTAGCAATCACCCTCCAACCCGATTTATCTGCCTCACTCCCTCTTAAGATTACCTGCAGATTCTGTTTGATTAAAATTGCCACCACTCTCACATTACAGTTCTGATCAGTACATATAACCTCTTGGACCCACTTCTGTGTACAAAATAGCTCCAAACACGTATTCCTAGTTAAATGGGTCTCCTGTAAAATTATTATTTGAGCTGCAGAATCTCTCAGCTATTGGAGCAAATTGTTGCTCGACCATTCTGAGACCATTAACATTCCATGTGTGTGTCACTCCCCATTTTCTCAGTACAGGAGGTTGACAGCCCTCAATAGTAAAATCTTGGGCACTGTTAGCAGCAAAAGTCTAAATAGGTATTTGAGGACTGTTTTGTATTTTTTATTGTTTCTCCACATGCTCCCCACCCAGTGCTTCCACCCCTCTATGCCCTTCCTGGAGAACCCTCCCCTGCTTCTTCATGACTTCTACGAGCCCTGTGGGTGTCTGCAATGGGACTTTGCTAAGTCACTAATGTGTACAAAGAGAATAAGAAAACAAAGAAAGGAAAGGGATGGACCGTTATCGGAAAGTTTAGTTTTCAAACCCTTCTTCAAATATTAGTCTTTGTTAAATGAATTGGCCCCTTTAATTGTCGCAATCAGCATATCTGCCGTTTTGTAATCCCTCAAACTATGCATTTTAATCTTATACATTACTTACAGGGAGGCAGTAATTTTCAGTTTTGATGTGGTGCCTAATCTTTTAAACTCCCCAATCCGTTTTCCTATGTCCCACTGTTTGTCCAAAGTAGTGCGAGAGATATCTAATCTAATCTGGAAAGAGAAAACGCTGCCTTTCAGGGATTTTTGCTTCAGAGCCCGAGCTCAAATTTGCTCCTTTGTGGAGAATGTTAAGAGATTCACCAGAATCGTCCTAGGCTTGGTCCTGCTGGGTTACGCCTGAATGGGTCTATATGAATTCTATGTATGTCTGTGGTGAGAGCGTCCTCCGGGGTGTCTGCCACACCCGCTGTCCCAAGCAAGGCAATAGCAAACTTCTTTATGTTCTCACTTTCTGCCCCTTCAGGAACATTCAGATTTACAATATTGCTCCTCCCAGCGCTGTTGTCTAGGGATTCAGATGTCTTTCTGATTTGTGGCAGAAGTGGCAAGGCCATTTCTCACTCCCCCTGCCAGGGCCTGCAACATTCTCTCCACTGAGGTTTGATCTGACGCTTGGTTATCGTCACCCTCAAGCTCTCTCGCATTAACTTGTGCCCGCCCTTCCCCTGGCAGAGCTCCTGTTTCGCTCCCCGCTGGTGTCCCTCCTATTGCTTCTATAGGGGTTCCATCCTCCAAAGCCAGTGCTTGGAGGATGGAACCTGTTTTTATGAAAAAACCTATCTATATTCGGAATCTCAAACACAGGGTTCAAGACTCTACTCCTAGCAGGACGCTAAGGAAGGGGGTCCCTAAGAGGGTTGGGAGTTGGGGGGAGAAGGTATAGTGGACGTAACTGTTGTGGGGCTTTCTATGTCCCCCAGCACCGCCCTCATCCTGAGTATCCCAGCCGTCTTCTACCGAGTCCCCTTCGTTATCATATCTGGGTAGAACCCTAAAAAGGTTCTTACCGAGGGCGTCACTTTTAGTGGCACTTTCTCTGCAATTGGCCCCTAACTTTATGGGGGCTTATTTGGCACTTATCCCAGAATCTAGAGTGCGGGGGTTGAGGCTCCTTGCCTCATCCGCCTAGTTTCTTTTGCTCTTCCTCTACAGCTGATTTCTACCTGAGTGGTTTAACTGGTTCGTCAGCCTGTAAAGTGGTATCCAAAAGTTGTTTTTTTTGTGAAGTTCCTTACTGTACAGCGACGTCTTTGCTTTGCCACACCCTCGGTAGAAATATTTGCTTGCCTACCTCGAGTTTTGTTCTTTCCACTGAGTTGCTGGTGTCCTTGATGTGGCTGACTGACCCTGTTGCTGGAATCCTGCCTGCAAGCTTCCAGTGCTAACTCTGCCTCCTTTCCCCAGAGGGGAATCCAGGCTACAGCCCGTCAGCCCTTCCTGACCTCCTAGGTGGCTTGCCACCAACACTTTGTGTAGGCTTTAGCCTGCTGCGCTGCCGTGAAATCACAACCCCTCATATTGCCTGACAGCAGGCAAAGTAGGAAAAAGTAGCTTGGGGCCTCGAAATGTAGGCACAAGTCATGCTGGCATGTCTGCCAACTCTCTCCTTGCTCACCTGTGGCAGACATACCCACGACCGGCACTTGGCTGGCAGCTATGTTCTCCAGAGCACAATTTTCTTATTCCAAGAACAGCTATTATTGCATTACTTAAACTGTTAACATAATTTTAACGTCATAAGTGTGTTTAACGAACATATCTATTTGCAGCTCATTTATCAAAACATTTTATTAAGTCCAGTGGTCTATAAATGAGGGCTTTAGTATTAACTAAATTGCAAGAACAAGAGTTGTCGCAAAATGTCAACTAATACAAGTATTAACCCGCACATGTACTCTCTCAAACCACCCAGTGTCATACTTAGTAACTTTTGGCAGAAAAGAGAGCAGCAACCAAAGGGAGGGAGAAAAACAGTGCCATCTCTACCAAGATATTTGGCTGTTTTTCTCCCGCCCTCTGCTGACACAATTTAGGCGGCCTTCTTCCATCACACACACACACACTCTTGCACCCTAGTGCAAATGTGTTTGTGTGTGATGTCATAGGTTTTGTACGGAAAGGGGATACATCCACTATAAAAACCATGCTTTGACATAGTTTGAAAGGTGTTCACTTTGTATGTGTGCTGTACACTTCAACACACTTGCAAATTTGGAAAAGTGTGAAGATTTTTAAAACTTGGTCCACTGTTACCCCCGTCTTTAGGAGGCATAATTTTGGGAGCAAATCCCCATCTACAAATGTTAGTATATATAGGTAAAGTAAATACCAACAGAACATTTTGTGCCAGGTTTGCATTCATGATTGAAAAACATGCCAGGCACAAAATGTTAGTACATTTTGGGAAAAAGTACATGTTGGAACTCCCATCAGAGATCTGTTATGGTGGAGAGTGACAAAAGAACTTGGGACTGACCTTCAATTGAAGAGTTCCCTGCTCTCAGCAGAGTCTCAGTGTGACTGTGCTCTTGGGCATCGTACTGGTTAGAGCTATGTTATTTTTAACCAGTCAAGCAATGGAGTAGTGAAGTCTGGAAGATACCACTGCTGTCTGAGTTTTATCATTTCTGTCACCTGATAACTAGCTTAACTCTGGCATCTGAGCCATTACCTGCTGTGTGGCATGAGGCAAAAGTCTATAGGGAGGGATTCCACAAACAATATTTTAGCGTTAATGGTTGATGGCTGCAGCTACACCACAAATTATCTAATAATCTGTATATGAGTCAGCTTCAAATTAATATTGTGAATGAGGGGCAAGTGCCTACCCTGGCACTGATTTTGGGAATTTTTATATCAATATTTCTTTTTCTTTTCTTTATTCTTTTTATTTCGTTTTTGGTTTGATAAACAATACAACCAAGAGATAACCAAAACACATACATACTCAGACAATATATTCCTGTTTTCTGACACCCCAATGCCCGACCAGATTCATAAAATAATCTGTTCATGCTGTGACAGTGCAGGGCCCGCCCAATATGCACAGTGGGTGTAGGCCCTTGCATTAGATAATGAGGGTACACATACACAGGAGACAGTACGGGTGAAAGACCATGTGCAGTCTTGGACCCTTTTATTTATTGCCACCGACCATGCCCGGCTAGAGGGTGTGGTGCATGACATCCTGGGCTGGGGTGAGCCCCTGCAGTGGCCAGGTAGCTCACTACATCCCTTTCCCGCTTTGCTCCGAAACTTGTACCTGGACAGTTTGTACAAAGTGCTTGAGCCTCTGGTTTGCATTGGGATGAGGCTGCAGGTCATACCGCCGACTGCGGGGTCTGTCCGAGCCACCGCCCTGGCTCCTCTCTCCCGATGGCTCCATTGGACATCCTTCCATGGTTACCTGTACGCTAGATGGTTCACCGCACTGTGACCAACCTTGGGCTCGTCTGTCACCATGGAGTTGTAAGTCTCTAGAATTTCCACATCCTCCATTCTCTACTGACCAGACACCTCTACCCTCTTGAGCAATGAAATGACTTACTATCTCCCCATCCTTTTAGGCAGTCACCATGGTGTCTCTGCCTTCACCATTGCCCATACGCCTGGTTCGAACGGCGTCCCAAATATCCACCCAGGATTCCAATCCTTGAATAGTAACTGATTACACAGACCCAGCTGACGGTGGGCAGCTTTCCTCCAAATGCTGGCTTTCAAATTGTTCTGCATCTGCCTGTGCTGGGTACCTCCTGGGTTATAAACCGGTTGTCTCCATTCTCGGTGTACAGGAATTGTGTCACATCTGTGGCCCTTCAACATGAGTGTCCATGGGGGTCACCAGGTGGTGCAGTGCGGGGTATCTCGATATTCTTCCAGGAAATGATGAATGTTAACCTCTGAATTCCCTCCTTCATGTGTGGCAATGTGCAATGACTTGTTTAGTGTCCTCATGAACCTCTCGACCTCCACATTGGCCTGAGGCCAATGGTGCCATATACCTAGACGACTGAGCAGATCCTTGAATTCATATCCTTGAAAAGGTGGCCCATTATCTGTTTTGATATCTTCGCGGAGGTTGAATAGTGCTAATACTTTTTTCCAATGCTGGTAACACATTAATGAAAGCTGTTGATTCAATGAGCACTACAATAGGATATTTTAAATGGCTGTCCAAGAGGACCATGGTGGTCCTTCCATCCAGAAACCTCCAAAATCCATTCTGACCTTTACCCAGGCTCATCACAACATTCCTTGGTTATAATCAGAGCCAGCAGTTCTGGGCTGGTGGTAATCTGAAATGCAGCACACTGCCGTACTAATGCATCCACTACTGCCTTCAACCCAGGGAACCACACTCTTCCCCAAAGATGAGACTTTGTTTTTGCTGTCCTCTGATGCCCACAATGGGCAAGCATGGCCACCTGCTCTGTCAAACTCTCAGAAATAGCCAACCTCTGTCCACGCAGTACAATACCGTCTTGTGTTGCATTGAACTCATGCAGAATCCTTAAGAACTGCATGAGACGGTCCTTGTCTGCTCCACTTAAGTTGTTGGAATCCTTCAGAAAAGATCACCAGCTCCGTTGTTGTAGATTTTCCAGCACTCTCATAAGCACTGCATCCCCAGCGGTTGCTTCACATATCTCCAGCAAACTCAGTGCCCTCGGACAGGCTCCTTGGCTTACCAGGCAGATGTATTCTTCGGTTTGGCCAACCTCCTGCACTGTCTCACCTTTAAACTGAGGCGGATGCTGTGATAAAATGTCAGCAGGGTTTTTGGCCCCTGGCCTGTACAGCACCTCTTGTAGCTGTATTGCCCATCATTCAATCCAGGATGGTGGATGGAACACTGTTCCTCTGAACAATGCTACCTGTGTCTGATGATCAGTGATCACCCTGAATGATTGTCCACCCAAATACAAATGAAAGTGTTCAAAGGTCCATTTCATGGCTAGTGCCTCCCTTTCAACTTGTGTGTCTCTAGCCTGCGTTGCCATCAATGCTCTGCTTGTGAACACCAGGGTTGCCCATCTTCCTGACTCCACTTCTTGTGTGAACACCGCACCAAGTCCTACTGGACTTGCATCCACCACTAACTGCGTTCTCTTCTTGGAATCGAAGTATGAAATCGTTGTTTTGCTTAGGAGTGCTGACTTCACCCACTAGAATGCCTCCTCTTTGCCAGGCTTCACTCCCAGCGAGTGTCCACTTTCGTCAACAACCTCATGGGCTCCATAATGGTCACTAGGCTGGGGATGAACAAGTCACAATAAGTGGCCATCCCTAGGAAACTGCGCACCCCTGAGGCATTGCATGGTGTTAGTGCTTGTCTGATGGCGTTAATTTTCCTTGAGTTTACTTGTTCTCCCTCCTGAGGGAATACATAGCCAAATAATTCAGTGTTATTTTGGAACAAAGAGAACTTCTTCCAATGGAGAGTGATCGTGTGTACACACAGGTGCTTTAGAGCTGCGTCTAGATGATGTTCGTCTGCTGTTGCTGATTAGATCAGAATGTCGATATGGGCTACAAAGTGTTCTGTCGGGTGTCACAGTTGCTTTCATGAATAATTGTGTCTAGAATATATCACCAATGTATGGATATCAATGAATGGTCTGGAAAAATAATTAAACAATATACATAACCAAGATGGAGTGTGGCCCTATGTTTGACCAATATTTAACACCCCCATGGTACAGTCAATGTAAGAATAGACAACACACAACATAACCATTAATTATTTTGTATATTCAAAATGATATACCCAAATAATATACACAATTTCCTTCTTATATGGCTGTCACGAACACACAAATATAGAACAATGTGACTTGGTGAAAAGGGGACCCAAAGTGCAAAAGTGCTTAACACAACACAATACAAAAAATGTATATGAAACAAATAAAGAGATGTCTGTCCTTCTTGTGTCAACTAGTTCAACATGCACCCTATCTCATCATTCATTTAATTACAGGATGGTTGACCAAGAATATTGACCGAGAAGATTGTCGTCGACGTTCCGACCCTTGTGTTAGTGGAGACACGTCATGGCAAGGCTTCCTCAGGACTAATAAATTAAGGACAGCCTGTATGGGGAAAACAAAGCCTTATGTGAGAATGGTTTGCGTTGTCCAATAACATTTAAATGGATAAGGAGGACGCCAAAGGGACTCACCAAGCTATAACAAGATTATTTGGGAACAGAACTCCTCCAGTATGGAGCCCACAGCAAAGGATCAACCCGTATCCACAAAAATATGAGGGAAATTATTCTAAAAAACAGTGAGTGTTCCCTGTAGGATAAAATTTTATATCATGAAAACCTGGTTTGAAATGCACAAATAAATGTGCCTGAGACCTAGTGGGACATGTATTTATTTGAAGAGTTGTATATAGCGCTGGCTAGACCCGGAGGTATCAGAGCGCTTTACATGAGGATCAGTGTGTTACAGGTTACATAAGTTACATCAGGTACAATTCCAAGTATAGGCATAGGAGAAAGACATGAGAATACATAATTAAAAAGTTATTAGCGCGTTGCATTAAAACCAATGTCCACTGTACGAGGGGAGAAAAAATAGAACTCCTCTAGCTCAGGATGGGGCATGCTGCTAGGATCACCAAGCATCCACAGTATTATCTTCAAGGAAGGGATTAAATCCCGAAAATACCTATGGGTCAAAGACATATCTGTATTAATACCAAGCTCACATCAAACATGAGGAGCTGCGCCTATATTTCAGTGCAGGAAAACAACAAGCTCACCGGTCTGTGGCCAAAATCCACTGTGTAGCATGTAGTAAATTATATTCAACTTCACAGAGCCTTCAGAGAATTCTAAAACTAAAACGATTAAATAAAGGCCTTTATCACTCGCAGGGATCTTGCAGTGATATAATCTAATTTGGGACAAGGAAGGGCAGCAACCTACCAGAGATTACTCTTTTCTCCAAATGAAATCTATCAGCGGCGCGTGAAATCCAAACGCACCCGGAGAGATTTACTTGATTTGTAGAATTGACAGCTGCTACGTAAGCATGCACGTCTTCCCAGAGCAATGCGTGGAATGCATCGACGTCAACCACGTTTCTTTCGGCCCAAATGAAACATCTCTAATTGTAAACAAAAAGACAGCTGCTTGCAGACGCCTGCCCTCTAACTGGGGAAGTGTAAGCTCATCTGGCAAAGATGCCCGTGCAAGCATAAGATGGATGAAATGCCATCTACATTCATCTTTGATGATACCCTAATGCTTAAGGCTGAAGCATTTTTAATTGTAAACAGAAAGACGGCCGCTTGCAGACACGTGCAAATGTTACTGCGGAAAGTGTATGCTCGTCTGACAAAGATTTCCCGTGCATACATACGATGGATGAAATGCCATCTAAATGTATGCTGGCTGATTCACTAAGGGAATGTGTTCCCTTACTGAACCAATCAGAAGCAGTACATGTTTATTCAAGGAAAACCACTTTATTTCTTCAAAAACTCTCCCACACAGTTATACAAATAAACAGACGGTCGCATGCAGACGCGTGCACATCTATCTGTGGAATGTGCTCATCTAAAAATGATTGCACATATATAAGATGACATAATTTAAATGCCAGCTCCGTGCCCATGTTTTAAAAAAAAAACAACAAACACGATCAGTGTGTATATTTCTGAATGATGACTGACACACAAGAAGGAATAGTGTGTCGGACGCAGGAATTGTGCCAGTCTACTGAACACTAAGCGTGTACAGACATTGGCAAAATATATATATTTAGTAAGGTAGGGTCTTAGCAACCTTATGCTCTCAAAAGTCCAAATATTATAAGCAATTAAAGGTATGCAACCATTTTACACTCATTGCACAGTGTCAAGACCAGGGGGTCAAGATAGTACATTGCATATTCAAAAAAACACATTACGTGTTCAAAAGACATTGAATATTCTAACAAGCGTTTGCAATGCAATAGGTCTCGCATTTACGCTTGTTTGAGCTATTGACTTTGCTAAACAATGCCTTTTATTTTTGTTTTCGTTTTAAAAAGCAATTGTAAATGACATTGTCTTTTATTTCTGTTTTTATTTGTAAAATATAAATAAAAGGCATTGTTATTTACTATGCCAATATTTTAAGCTCTTGTAAATGGGAGACATATTGTATTGCATTTATGCGAGTTTGAGTTATTGGCATCCTTAATGATAATGCCTTTTTTTAATGGTTTTGTTTTTAAACAACATAAATAAAAGGCATTTACAATGCCAATAGCTTAAAGTCATGTAAGGATTGATTCCAGTCTCAGAAAGATCACAAGTGGATTACTATCTAAACTTCGTTTCGGTGGTGTTTTGGGAACAGAGAATGCAGGGAGATAGAGGATAAGGGGAAACACGTAGCTTAGGTTAGTCATGTTACATGGCAAAGCTGTTAGTGCTTCACAGATTACCAACAAGTAAATAAGACTCCGGTGCGACTTAAAACCATCTGTTTTGATTTGGAACGGGAGGGAAGGATAATGTCAAATTCAACATAGACTGTTATTCAAGAACTGTTTTCAATTTCAGAAGACTAGGCGCTTTATCTTCCTCAAATGTCCCCAAACATTTCCTACTCAGTCCCTTATCATGCCAAGTAGAAACTGCCTTGAAAGCATAACCTCGTCTGCCTGCTACTGACTCCTTCCTTCCCTCCCTCCTACGAATCCTTGCAACATTATTTTTGTGTATTGTACCTTCCTATGCTCTTGTAACTAATGTAACTTTTAACGTAACGATCCTAAATGTAAAACGCTCTGATACCCTCTTGGGTCAAGTTCGCGCTATATAAAACTTTATAAAAATAAATAAATAAAGTAACCTTTACCGGATACATGCATAAATAGCTCATCCAGCGAAGGTTTTTTGCATTGTATTCTGGGGCCTGTAGTTCTATCTAGAGCATTATAAAATCAGGACTACAGTCCACAGAATGCAAATCAACAAAAAAAATTGCCCTGGAAGACCTAAACACGTATGTCCTTGGAAATGATTCATTATTCCTCTTGTTTCTTTGAGAGGTGCAGCTTGTGTGATTGTTAGGTGTTTGAACGTGCATGTTTGTAGCATGAGAATGTAAACACACCCCGATCACTAGCGTTTAAGAGAGCATGGTGCACCCATACCAGGGATCATGCTCTGAAAAGGCACTAAGGCATGTTCGCCCCAACAGCCACCACCAATATTGACTTTTTGGTTTACATTTTGTGATTGCGAAGATCTGTGTTTTAAAACAAAGTAATGCAGATTTGTTTTTTTAACATAATACAAAAATAGAGACACTTCCTGAATCTGGAAATCAGGGCAAATGTTTGATTATAGTGGCTGGCGAGTAACTACAACCCCGCGCTGCTTTTATTTTAGTGTTGGGATTCAATGATAAACACGCGCAAAACCTCCCGGACATATGTTTTATGCGAATGAAGCCTGACGGCACCAGCAGCCGCTCCAGAGCGTAGTGACACACTGCCTGGTCTCCCAATAACCTGGAGCAAGCAACCACCCCCAAAAATAAATGTAAAAAAGCAAAGAAAACCCGGAAAAGGAAACTAATGAACTGGTGTTCTTACTCACCCACACCGTATTTTTCCTGTTTCTTGGTGGGGACCCAAGGAGTCATTTTTAGAGAGAGCTTCGATGGGGTACATCTTCCTTTGGAAGTGGTATCTGGGGGTTACTGACCCCTCCTGAATCCCCTTGCTTCCCGTCACACAAGCGCAGGCAGGCCGGGCGGCGGAATAGGCAGGAAACTGCACTCTTCTAAGCGGCCATTTTCTATATCTCTGGCCAGCAGCAGGAAACATTTTTGCCAAGACGGCATGCGTGGCTTTTGCACCGCTGCCAGAGAGAGGCGAGCTCGGGAGTCTGATGGGCCTAAGAGCTGCTCGGCAGCGGTACCTGGGTTTGGTGGGAGGTACAGTGGGCTAGGGCCAGCAGGCAGCAGAGCCGTGGATCCCAGCTCTGGAAGGGAGCAGAGTTGCGGGTTCTACGGCTCGGAGTGGGAGGAAGCTTATACCTGGCAGCAGAGATGGGAGGAAGGTCGGCTACGGCCTCTGGGAAGGAATGAAACTCAGTGGCGGCTGGGTCCCGAAGAACAGCTGGGGCGGACACAACCAGCTAGCGTGATGCGTGTTTCTGAAATGCTGTAAGATCTTAGTAAAAAAAATAACACATGGGGAGGATGTTGACCTAGTGTCTAAAACGACATGGTTACTGACATGCTGGCCTTAAATGAAAAGAAAACACATGAACAGCTTGTTCTTAGATTTAAGTGGCTCTTTTATTAATCAGCACATCATAGTTTCTTTGATCACCAGCACGCTAGGTTCATTTTGTGTGAGGGACGAGCCCCGATATTGGTTTTGCTTTGTGGGGAGCTCTGCGCCAAAGGCAGTCACCTCTGGAAGCTCACTCTGCCCCGTAGAAGCAGTCTGGACCTGCAGCGCTGCCCGGCAGGCATGTAATTTAAAGGCTGGTGGAAGAGCTGACCGGGTATTCAGCCCTGTAATCTATAGGTAAGAGCGCTGTGTGTGCACGCATTTACCAAAGGGCTTTCAATGAGTGGTCTTAAAAGTACACGGCGACCAGACTGAGCGTAACAACCGCCGGGCTCCTTTGCGCTTTCACTTTAATGAAACAAAAGCAGCTGCTTGTTTATATTTGCATCGTGCTTTCAATATAATGAAAGCGCGATGCAAAAAATGATCACGCGGCTGCTTTTGAAAAAGAGGAATGAAATAAAATAGTGCATACTCCACAGATAAAGCCACCTTGTATTTTTCCGCCAGTAAAAGATCAAATCCGGATGGGCGGAGCTGAATGGAGACAGGGTGGTAACAACAAACCCTGATCTTGAATCAGATACTTGCGTTTAACATAAATGATGACGTTAGCCAATCATAACGATGGGCGGGGCTTCAAGTCCTTTACTAAAATCTCTTCTACCCCAATATGTCTCGCAGAGCGAAGAGCGCATGCACGCTCCAGCGCTAGGTCTGCGAGACCTATAAACATCATATGTGATTGGCCCATTTGCACATTTGAAATCAGATGTTTACAATGTATATATTTCACATTCTTGTATTTTCAGTGGGCACATATACATGTAGAATCACAGTAGGAATAATGCATCAAGGTTATGGCAGTGTCGTTTTTTGACTAGACACATGTGTACATAGAATAACAATCAGGCGTCTAAAGCATCAAAGTACAAGTACGAGATTTGTACATTTAGACACTGATGTGTACACAAGGCATGCATGAGGCGATGGACCCACTGTATCACGGTTACCATTATTTAGCAGAGTTGCAATACATATCTAATGAAAGCAGATAGCTGATTAGCCGTTCTTAAGTAAGTCTGTCTGTTAATGTTGTTGCAGGGATTCTGCTTATGCACAGAACTATGCGCAGGAAACCAGAACCTCAGAGAATTGTGGTGTACCAGAAACTCCCCTCAGAACCCCTATCCGACTAGCTTAGTGTCACATACGTTATCCGAGATTTGGCTCGGAGGTCCCAATGTATAGACAACCCAGAACAAGCGACTTAGATACTCTCAGGAGTGGTGGGAACCCAAAATACCCGTTGGTAGCTATATATCAATCCACAACAGAATAACAAAGACACGGTAAAAGTTTAAAGAGTTTATTTTATAAACCTCGCGTCCTAAGATGCAGTACTTTGGCTAACACAAGCAGACAAATGGTTAGGATCAGCACCATCAGCAGTGTTACAATACCATAGAAAATGAAAGGAGCAATCATTATAATAATGACTGTGGAACACAACCACCCTCCTTTCTCTAGCAACTAATAAGGTATTATTAGACTAATAGAAGGTCTCTTAGGCTTGCATGGGGGACCCCATACCTTATAGATCAGCTTAGTGGAATCACATCACAGAATCAGCTAGGCTCTTCCTGCTTCAGCTCTTCGTTTCGAATGTAAAAGAAAACATGCTGCTCTGTAATATTAAAGGGCTCGTCTTTCAGGTATTGGCAGCTGTATGTATGTTATGTCTAAAAAGTGGTACGATCAACCTGAACACAACAACCTGCCCCGTCTAGTGACTCAGACTCGTTCCTTACACGGTGTACAGACCAAGGTCACTGCTCGCTGTTAAGGATGTTAAACAACAGACGGTTCTCATGTGATGCAAAGTCGAGTCAGCAGTTCTCGAATGAATAACATGTAACAACAGTGTCGCGTGCAAAAGCAGCAGAAGCAGCAAGCTGGCTTTCTAACAGCCATCGAGGTTATGCTAACTTAGCGTTGTACATAGGGCGTGGTTAACCCACACTACATCCCCCTTTGATCGGACTACTAACCACTAGGGGCGCACTTATCAAGAACGCAGAGTTCAAGTTAGAAAGAACGGAACCAAGGGCATGAACTATAAGTCCATATAAGGTAAGTGTAAGTTCGAAAAGAAAAAACAAAAACAGAAAAAAGATGTCGTCAGGTGTAAAAAAAAACATGAAAAAATGGGAAAAAACGACACCTCTCGACACATGACAAACAGTCAATCCATAAAAGTATAGGCACAATAAGTTGCAACAGCCTCCAAGAGGAAATCATTGGAGTGTTCCGCAAAAGTATCTGCCATCCAGTTTAACAGGGGAAAGGAACACACGTGTTCACTCACAATCGGAGCTTCCAGCACCACACGGGGACAACAGGAAGGTTCCTCGATATAACTTCGTTCCAGAAAGTCAATCGCAGCCTCTTCGATGGCCCAATTACCAAGGACTCCATGTGCCGCACCCAAGGCCATAAACCCAACACCAGAACATTCAGACACATGAGCCGTTAAGGGGCCCATCAGTTGACCAAAATCCGGCACAGGTGACACCGAGGTTGAAAGGCACAAATCCAGAGCCCACTGGAATGGACAATCCAGGCAGTGAAAGACGGGTTGTACACAAGTAAAGAACGGGAACCGGAAGGACAATCCATATGCGACACTTAAGGTCGCCAGGGGCAACGTGCCATAGTATTCAAGCATCCGGTTGCGCAGATGAAACAGCTGGGGCATGTTGTCTCTGTACGCAAGTGGCGCAGCCATTGCGTAGGACGTAAACCAGCAAAAGTATTCCAGCAATAAGGGCAAGAAGCAAAGGAAGACCTCCGAAGACGCTGGAAAAAATAGAATGAGAAAACGCGGGGATCACACTGAAAATAGTCTGAAAGGAGGTCACGAGGCCGGAGCCCACCAGTTTAAAAAAATGGACAATGCCGGTCGTAGACGAGGCATTAAAGATAGTCTGTATCAATGTTCCAAAATGGAAGGGGAGGTCAGTATTCAAAAGCGCCTGCACCTCCGTGCGGGTGTTAGCCACGGTCTGAAAGGAGGTCACGAGGCCGGAGCCCACCAGTTTAAAAAAATGGACAATGCCGGTCGTAGACGAGGCATTAAAGATAGTCTGTATCAATGTTCCAAAATGGAAGGGGAGGTCAGTATTCAAAAGCGCCTGCACCTCCGTGCGGGTGTTAGCCACGTGAAGAAGAAAGGTTTCACGGGACGAAGTTAAAGCGACCTCCCTTTGAGACAAAAGAGCCCTTATTCTGCTCATCTGGTTGAACTCTGCGCTCAAGGTTGGAATCGAAGGCCAGATAGAAACATCGAGCCGGCCATGCGGGGGCGGGAAAAGGACATTATTGCAGCAAACTACACGCTGGAAAACAGTGACTATGTACGGAATGCCCTTCAGCATCCCACAGCAATTCTCATTATTTAAAAGCAAATAACTACCGTTAGCAAGCAGTGTAAATGAAGGGGTTATAACTGGTACAGGAACACCTTTCAAAACGCAAGCCAAATTAGGAGCGTGTACATTGCAAGCACCATGTAATTGTATATGTCTACACACTACAGAATGATCAGGAGCAGAAGTGCATTCCTCACCTTTCAGATAAACCTCTGTGCCCTCCCGCATACATCTATATGTAAATGGGAGCGACCAAACTTCGTGCAGGAACGCACTACCAAGTTGTTCATATCTGCCCAGAGCATAATGTTTCATGCATGAACTAAATTTAAAAAGCGCAAAAGGTAAAGTGATTACGCCGTGAATAAGCCACGTGGCCGAATTTAACTCGGCAATAGAGAAAGGCAAAGGTTCTAATTTCTCAATGTGCAGTAATGAATAAGTGGCATCTTTCATAGACTAAACTGTTGCTTTGCAGTCAAATTAAAAGGGAGGAACAAAGAGGAAACATTCATGTAATCCCATGGAACTTTCCCTGCCTTTAACGTCTGCAATGTTCATGCAAATTGCATAACAGAACGCAACTGATTCTGGCCTAGGTATAATACAGACAAATCATCCTGCACAATATCTACGACAGATGAAACAATATTATCTAAAGTGTAAATCCTAGAATACAAGGTATTTATACTATTATCAATCACAGCCAACACTTTTTCCATATTGGCCTGATCAATAGCACGTAATCTGGAGGCAGCCTCAATTTGCGACAATTTCCAAACTTCATTGTAAATAGCATATACCCATCTTTTGGACCTGCCTACTGCAGGACCTTTAATAAAATCATTCAGATCAATTTTGTCGTCTAAACGTGACAAATGTAGCTTAACAGACGCTAAAGTGGAATGTTGCAGCCAAGACTGGCATAACTTACCCACAGAGTAGGTAGTTACAGTGTGTGACGATTCAAAACGAGGATCTACCCTGACTTGAGTGTACCCAGGTGTCAGTGTTAAAAATCGACGTTGACAAGAATCTGAACCAGTTTGCCGAACCAACCAACCCTCAGGATTAAATGCCGAAACATTAAAGGTGGAGTTTGAAATAAGGGACTGCAACTTAATTAGGGAAAGATCTGTGTAATTACCCCAGCCGGGATAAGCACCCAGATCCGGGATTGCGGGGGAATTCATCCTTTTAGACGTAGACAAGCCAAAGCAAGTCGTCTGAAAAATAGATGAATTTAAAAATAACATATGGTTTGGGATAAGACAGGCACGATGCAAAGCTTCTGTCCCCTGAACCTGCCACGGTTTAGTACCGCAAACCGATTTAAGATCGACAGTAGTTTTCCATAGCTCGTAGCCTCCGATTGCCAATTCGTCCATAAAGGACTTGGAATATAATAATTTGGTATGTGTCAACCGTACCTTCGAGGCAGTTTCAGGTGCCATCTTAAAATAAAAGGAGGCCGGCTTAGACACACAGAAATCCGAAAAGTATGTGAACTTGTTCACTAACGTTGCAGAACTGCCCTGATGAGGGGTCGGACAATGTTCCCATTGTGTGTAATTAACAAAATTCCGAAATGTTCACCATAATTAGCAGAATTTAAATATAAATCCTCAGCATCAAATGCAGCATAATATTTTAAATCAGAAAACAGTGCTTCTATTGCGTGTACATCCCAATCATCAGATCTAATATTCTGTTTAACGACATCACCCATAGAAACACGAAATACATTAGGCACATTACTCACTTCTATAGGTCCATGAATTTGAAATTTAACAGCATCCCAAGCAATCCCATCACGCACAGGCCAGGCAGTAATGATCACAAAAGTCTGGTCCCTTTTCATAATGTATGATGAGGAATGGGGGGCCAAAGTTCCAGCAATGGATTCAATCGAAGATTGCTCCTTCAGGTAGTGTCCATTTATAATTTTAAAAAACACTACCACAAAGCCAATTGTCATGAACAAAAAAACACAGATTAGCACCAGCCAGATGTAAGTCCATGGTGCCACTAAAAAATGTCTCTTGAACCAGGCAAAAAATATAGCAATTTTGGATGGGGCAGTGGAAGTCATTGATTCAGTGTCAAAGGAAGAACGGGACTGGTCAATCGCTGTTGAATGTAAAAGAGGCTATGGAACACCCGCAGGATAAGCATACTCAGGATCATCAGGCAAACCACCATCAACGGGCGGTGTAAGAGGGGAAGCAACAGCCTGCATCTCAACTGCAACTACAGGCATTATGGTCGAGGGCGGCAGCACAACAGAATTTCGCAGAATGGAAGGGCAAGAAACTGAAGGTGTCATACTATGAAGTATCGGCCACTCGCTGTAACTTGACATTGTCAATCGAGATGTACCTGTTTTCCTTGCGACCAGGAAGTGGTGGTAAAATGACTGTACGGGTACCCTGGACTCCAAGCACCGGGACTGGTGCACGATAAGAGGGGCCAAACTCTTTCTTGTTCTCCACCTTCTCACAGACCAGATCACCAACTCGAGGTAGCCAGCCGACTACCGGAATCTGGAGCTCAGCTTCGCATGTAGAGGGTACGTGTTCCTTCGCCAGAATGTCTCTTGCTTCTTGTAGATTCTGTAATACAGCACAGTGATCATCTAGGTCAAAAGGCGCGTCAGCCGCCGCCATGTCTAGACCCTCAAGGTCCGGGACAAACATTCGTACTCCAAAGAGCATCATGTATGGGGTCCGCCCACCCAGAGACCTTCTAGGGAGATTATAAAGTGCACGTTGCACGTCATACAAGTGGGTCAGCCAGCTTCGGCCCGTACCTAATACCCTTGCTGTCAAAGACTGCTTTAGGTCACGGTTCATTCGCTCCACAACACTATTGCCCTCAGGCCGGTATGGAGACGAAAATTTGACTTGGACCCCCAAACTTCTCATGGCTTCTTTGTAAGCCCTAGAGGCAAACGCAGGGCCCTGATCAGAATGAAGGGTACCACATGCAAAACTCCCAATAAAGACACGCAAATCCTTGATGACCGTCTGGGCATCAGTACTCCTTTGCGGCCATACCCACAGAAAACGTGTGCACGAATCCACTGCAACCAAGATAAACTTGTACGCAGTATCAGAGGAAAAAGGACCGCAGTGATCTAAATAAACACACGCAAGTGGTTGATTAGATATAAACAGCTGTGTTTGTGGTGGACGCGCGACAGTAGAAGGTTTAATCTGCTGGCAAATGTCACATAAAAGGACATAAGCACGCGCTTGTTTGTACAAACCGTACCACCAATAACACTGCTGTAAAAGAGACACAGTCGCCGAAACGCCGGCGTGCGCTGACGCAACACCTTCGTGGGCAGCTGTAAACAGAGATGGTCTGCAGTCCGCGTTGGGAATCAATCTGTCACCAACGTCGTTAATCCTCACTAAAGGGACGTTATCAGGACTTAAACGATAATGGTAGCGGGAAGGGAATCCTTTCGGAAAGCCCGTCCCTGTCTCGGACGCAGCAATAGCTGCCAAGATGTCATCATCAATCCTAGTTTTGGATCTTGTAACTGCTGCTACTAAATATGTCGCCACTGCGGTTTTTGCTGCCTCGTCAGCCAAACTGTTACCGACAGCATGGACACCAACACGCTGGTGATCAAGAGTGTGAACTGCATTCACGAGGGGCAGGCCTTCTTTAAGTTCTGCCACTCGAACCCAAAGCATCTTGTGCTTAACTGTGCTACCTTTCGAATCATGAAAGTCATTCTGACTCCAAAAGTGTAAATTCTCGTTGTATGATTGAACACAATAAAATGAGTCACTCACTATAAGAGTGGTGACCCGAGCATCAGCAAACTCCAGTGCAAGCACCAGAGCTCTCAGCTCTGCCCATTGCGCGGTACAATCACCCAATGACTGCGTATGCACGACATCAGACTGGAACTCACCGTTCACGAAAGTACCTACTGCAATTGCGCAGGCCGCTGAATAGGCGTGCTTTGATCCAGTTGCGGGTTGCGCAGACCCATCAGTGTAAATGACACAATGGTACTCCTCGAGCGGGCGCAAAGTCAGAGGAGCCGGATGAACAAATTCATACTCCAAGAACTCCTGTGTCTGTAATGCCGCGTCAAATATATATGTGACGTCCGGCGAAGTCAAGGAGGTTGCCCATTGTATCCACCTTGGATGCAAAGCCTTTGAATTGGGTACACTGGCTTTAGTAACCGCCTCAAGGGCAGGGTACGGTGTTACCACCAGCATGTGCTTTCCCTGTGATAGCGCTCGCTCTTTCAAGATCGCCATCTGAACTGCTGTCAGTACTTTCTCGACAGCGGAAAAGCGCAGCTCAGCCGAAGTGTACAGATGAGATTTGTAAGCAATGGGGACTGTGTCGCCCTCATTGAACGTCAAGTAGGTGAAACCCACTGCACCTGGTACGATTCTAATGACCAGGTTAGTGTGGTTATCACGAGTTTGCAAAAACTTTGAAGCTAGAAGATCAGACTGCAATGCTTGCAAAGCAGCTGAATGCTCAGGCAGCCAGCAAGATTTGGTATAAGTAGGTTGTACCAAGGCATAAAGCGGCTTGATACGCTGGGCATAATCAGGAATGTAGGTACGACCGAAATTCAGAAAACCCAGCAAAGATTGTAATTTCTTCAGTGTCGAAGGAGTACTGAGGCGTGCGCATTTCTCAAGGAACTGCGGAGCCAAGCCTCGACCCTCATTATTGAGTTCGTACCCCAAAAACAACACTGTGAACTCGGCAATGTGGGACTTGGCAAAGTTGAACTTGTAACCATAGTAAGCAAACATAGTTATTATGTTATCCACACGAGCAAGGTGTGGAAGCAACTCGTCGTCCGTTAGGTAGATATCATCCACATACGAATATGCTTCCGGGTCAATCATCTCCAAGAGTGAGACCACACGAGCAGCAAAGACCCCAGGGCTTTATTTTTGGCATAGAAGAAATGGGAGGAGAGATATTTACAGATTTACGAATGGCCGTGGCTAATGGTTCAATAAAAAATGCAAAAAGGATAGGGGATAGGGGGCAACCTTGCCTGGTGCCCCGTTGAACCGATACTTTACCAACAATAACTGAATTAATAATTATATTGGCTTTAGCACCCGTGTACAAATTCTGAATTAAATTAATAATCTGTGGAGGAATTCCAAAGTGCTTTAAAATAACAAATAAAGTTGTCCAAACCACCAAATCAAAAGCTTTTTCCGCGTCTAATAATAAAATTAAGGCGGAAATTTTATTTACCTGAAAATAATCTAAAGCCTGAGTAAGAAAGTGTGTATTGGTAGCTAATTGTCGGCCTGCCACAAAACCATTCTGATCCGCATGAATGAGGTCCTTGGCAATGTGATTGAAACGTATTGATAATAATTTAGTAAGGATCTTATAATCAGTATTAAGTAATGTGATAGGCCTATATGAGTTAGGATCTTTGGGATCTTTGCCTTTTTTGAGAAAACTAACAACTGTGCCCTCCCCAAAAGAATCTGGAACTTGCCCACCCATTAACAACTGATTAACTAATTGTAATAATAAATCAGAAAAGGCGCAAAAAAAAACCTTAAAAAATTCAGCAGGAAAACCGTCCGGGCCGCAGGCCTTGCCAGTTGGAAGGTTCTTTACCACTGATTCGAGTTCTGATTTCGAAAATAAACACATCATTGTTCCACTGTCTGCCGAGGATAGAGAAGGCATATCATATCTTGCTAGAAAATTAAAGAGCCTAGAATGGTCTATTTCCTGATGTTGGCTATATATCTGTTTATAGTGAGAGAGCATTATATTGCCAATGACATCAGGCTGTGATGTGTCTATAAAGGTGGTGGGAGACCGCAAAGTACGAATTAGGTTTGCAGCAGCTTGTTCCTTAGCCTGCCACGCAAGGAGTTTACCAGAAAAATTACTCTCCTCATAGCTCTTTTGAGATTGTATAAGAAATTGCTGTTCACTCTGTGTAGCAAAAAGCGTACTAAGTTCACGCTTGGCCTCATTTAATTTTTTTTGCGCAATACTAGAAAAGTTGGATTGTCTTAGCTGAGTTAGTAAGCAAATTCTTTGGTAGAGTAAAGTCCTAGTTTGTTTAATAGAACGCCATTCT
Organism: Triturus cristatus; assembly: GCF_964204655.1. NCBI lineage: Eukaryota > Metazoa > Chordata > Amphibia > Caudata > Salamandridae > Triturus > Triturus cristatus. The sequence goes on from NC_140592.1 coordinate 389,722,960, forward strand.
TCAGCGTCTTTACCAATAATGATGCCACGAATAAAGGCTTTTAGTGAGTCCCAGATGATATGTAATGGAGCCGTATCTGAGTTACGGGCAATAAAATCAACAATTTCCAATTTCAAACAAGAAACCCAATTGCTATCTTGTAGATACATTTTATTAAATATCCATCTCTTGGGGGGCCTTATTTCTTCCCCTACTTTAAACTCGATTACCAACATTGCGTGGTCTGAAAAACCATTATGCAAAAATTTCTGATATGAAAATTTTAATAAACTAGAGGCCAAAAAGAAATCAATACGAGAGGAGGATCTGTGTCTTCCCGACCAATAAGTAAATTCTTGTTTATGAGGGAATGTTGATCGCCATGGATCACAAATATCGAGTAAGGCGGCGTTCTTCATAATTGACCTTAATGATTTTGGTTTAGATTGTTTCTTTAATAGACTAGTAGAATCTAATTTTGTATCAATAAGAATATTAAAATCCCCACCTATAACTATATCTCCCCTAACCAATAGTAGTGATTGAAATAATTCCTCATAAATGAAGGCACTATCTTCCACTGGGGCATAATAACTAACGAAGGTAATTGGCCTATTCCTGTCTTTTATTACACAAGTAGCCCAACACCACCGCCCTGCGCCTCCTTCTTCAAACGGAATAATTTCTGCTTCTAAATTACGATTAATAAAGAGCGCGACTCCCCTTTGAGATTCTTGGGCGCAAGAAAACCCACGATATGAAGACCAGTTTTTAAACATAGAAAAAGAGTTAATTTTATCCACAGAAATATGGGTTTCTTGCAACATCACAACTGCTGGACGTTCTGTTTTGATCCATAGCTCAATAGTGCGCATTTTTTTCTATTATTCAATCCATTGACATTAAAAGAAATAATTCTAACCCCTCCAATAGACATTAATTATTGAGAGTAACTTTTTGCCAACATATTTTACATCACATCCCACAAGAATTTCCGTTTTCCATTTTTTCCCCCCACCCCCCCCCTTCCCACCCAAGTGCTCTCCCCTCCACCCAAGTGCACCCCCCCTAACCCTAGTCCCGTGGCCCTGTACTACACCCATATCTCCCTCCCACGCTGGCCACATGGCACTAACCCCTCTCATGAGAGCGCCTTGGTGGTGCGCCCTATTCCCCATGACCCCCTAGTTCCCACCCGCACCCCCCCTCCTCCTGAGTAATAATACAAAGGAAAAAAAGGAGAGAAAAAAGAAAGAGAAATAAAAGGAAAAGAGAAGAAAGGAAATTCTTCAGTAATCATCAAAGCAAATCAAATCACACTCCAGCATTAGCCTAGCCCTGGACTAATTTATCCAGCATCTTACGTGCCTCATCAACCTCCGTAAACAGGTAAAATGTGCCCTTAATCAGGACTTTTAACTTTGATTGCTGTGCAATCGATGCTTGGGCACCTTTATCCTTAAATAGCTGAAGAATCTTAACAAATTCTTTTCTCCGTCTAGCAGCAGCAGCTGACATATCAGAGAAAATCCGGCACTTGGTAGTGGGATTGACGTGAAATTGTCTTTGCTTGAAAGCCTGCGATAGGATCATTTCTTTAACCCGAACATCTGCAAAATTGACAATGATAGTTCGAGGGAACGGAGAATTGGGAAATGGACGAGCTGGAACTCGGTGCGCCCTAGTAATTGTTAAGTCACCCTTAAACTCAGGGATGACCTCTTGAGAAAAAAAAGAAGAAATCCATTTCATCATGTCCGAACCCCCACTATTCTCAATATTCTCTGGTACACCGACTATTCGAAGATTTGACCTTCTGTTATAATTTTCTAACTCATCCAACTTAATTTCGAAAGCCTTAGAACATTTAGAGGCGATGGTAATGTCTTTCTGCATAATCGTCAAGTTATCCTCCACCACAGAGATTCTGGTCTCAGACTCTTGCAGTCGATTTGCGAATGAAGTCATTGAATCTTCAATTTTGTCCAGACACTTACATATTGCCTCCGATTCCCTCTTTTGAGACTGCTTCATCTCTCTGATTTCTTGCAGAATCAGATTCAGCATATCCTTAACTGAGATCTGAAAATCCCCGGTGGTCTCAGTATCGAGCCCCATGATCGGATTCTGAGACATGGAAGCAGTCGTAGAAGCACACCTGGGAGAAGTGGAGAAATCTTTATCACTGAGAGATGTGGATCTTGGAATTAAGGGAGAAAGGTCTGTTAAGCTTGGATCGTGAGTTAGGACGGGATTTTTGATAGCAGGAATAACTGTTGGAGAAGTAAGGACGGTTAAAGGGGTTGAATCCCTAGATAGCACTGCACGAGTACCAGCTGTATTAGTAGGGGCGCATAATGCTCCTTTCCGTTCAAAAAGCGGGAATTGTTTAGCAGCCTTGAAGGCAGAGACTGGCATAGCCTCTTTGCACACCTGTAAATCAAATAAGGCCACTGGATTGGAATTCGGGGATATCTCCGATAATCTGACTTCTGAGCCCTGTAGAGCCATGTCAATTCCCTCAACGGGTAACGTCATTACCTCCTTCGCCACACTGGTAACACTGGTAACGGAATTGCCAGGATTCTGAAGATGGACCTGGGTTAGGGTAGCGCCCAGAAGTCCATCCTCACCTTCACCGGAACTCTCTGAATTTTCAACAGAGGAGGTTTCTCTCTCCGCGACTGACCCAGCCCGTCTGGCCCTTTCAGAGTTTTCTTTTAGTTGCTGGCGTCGTATTTTGGCTTTAGCCCTGGCCGTCAATTGCTTGCCCATTATTAAGACCGGCGATGACGTGATACCTCCTCAACGTCAAATATGGATAACACCAGTGCTGAGAATCACAATAGAAGCAGAATCCAGTCTAACCAGGAGTACTAAAACTGAAAGTTCAGCCCACACAGCGGCTACAGCACAAAATATTAGGCTGCGGCAGCGGGGTAAACAGCCCAAACTGACTGGACTGACACTTCACTCTGTCCGAAGAGTTGGAGACGTAGAGAAAGTTAGTAAACAGCAATTGAATCCCTGCTGTTGAAAAAACTGCACATTTCCATTATCGATTCCATAATCCATCCCATAGTGAATGCTGGGACTTGTAGTCTTGTCACCTATGACCAGCAACCAACGGATTAACACCAGTCTTCATAATGAAATAAATACGATACTGAAGGGCTGGTCACAGCGGAGTTCCCTTACCGGAATCCGAGAGAATTACAGCATCCACAGCGCTCCCAAAGTATCAACTTCCGTATCAGCCTCAGCGTTTTTCCATAGAAATAATCATGCTTCAGCACAGAAACAAACTTCGAAGACTTCGCAGGCCTCAAAGGCTACCGAAAAGCGATCCCAGAAGAACACAGGCATCGGCGTTAATGAAGAAAATCCTCTGACTGCTCCACCGCCGCTGCCGCCGCCACCGCTGCAGCTGCCGCCATCAACCACATGGGAGGAGAGGGAGGGGCTAGGGAACCAGGTGCTGGTGCTACGTGGAGGCGTGGAACTCCACCGTAGCAGGCATCGATCGACCTATGCTGACGATATCTTGTTACTGATTAAGTCGGATATTCAATCTCAAACTGCTGCTCTTCAGCTCTTTGAAGAATTCGAATATCTGCGTGGCTATCGTATCAACAAAAAAAAAACTGAAATTTTAGTTTGCGGGGGGGGGGGGGGGTGAGATTTAGTTACATACTGATTTAATTGGCTGTATCAATTCAAGACCGAAGAGATATTTAGGAGTTATGTATTCTGTTTCGGTTTCCGATTTAGTTAGGTTGAATTTTGATCCTCTTTTACGCAAGGTTCAATCCTTATTTAGTAGATGGGACTCGTTGCCATTCTCCATCCTGGGGCGGGTGGCACTTATAAAAATGTCTATTCTTCCATTATTTAATTTTTTATTTTCCGCCATTCCTTGTTTTTTGCCCAGCGTTTTTTTTTCAAAAGTGCAATCATTAGTCTCAGGCTTTCTATGGGCAAAAAAAAGTCCCAGGATCGCAATGCGGATTCTTTATGCCGATACGGAATTGGGAGGTTTAGCTGTCCCTAATGTTAAAGACTATTATAGCGCATATTTTGCTCAATATTTAGAGAGGTTCAAATTTGGAATGCCGACCCCTACTGTGTTTATTAGTTTCTTTTTTGACAGAATATGTCATGAGGTTCAGATCCCATCTCCGCTACATATTCCTAAATTACCGAAACTTACTCGGTACAAGACGATGTTTTGGTTCTTTAAGCGCTGTGATGTTTTTCTTAAAAGATATTCTCTCCCGCAATTCAATATTAGAACCCCCTTAAGAGATGCTCTCCTTTTTCTTGGAATGAAAATCGGAGTCGACATTGCACTACAATGGGCACGTCTGGGATTTCATTCGCTGTCAGATTTCTTAAGGGAGGGGACATGGTTGTTACCTGGAGAGGTGCAGCTTATTATTCCAGGGAATTTTATGCTATTTGGCTCGTATGTTTCGATTTATAAAACGTTGGTACAAGTGGAGCCAATAAGCATTGGATCCTCCAATCAGCAATGGGACGACTTGTTAATTACTTCTAGGACGAGGAAGCCAGGGGTATGGAAACGCTTTTTGGCACAATATATTGAGGAGGATCTTAGTCAAAAAGTAGTTAAAAAATGGAAAGAACAGGAGAATCACGTACTTACTATTAACACTTGGAAAATTATAAATAAATTAATTTTAGTGTTCTTCGAGGATCTAATTGGAGAAGAATGCTATTCTTCAGTAAATGGCTTCTCTATCGTACTCCTGCTGCCATCGCTAAAATGTTCATTAATACTACTGCCAATTGTTTTAGATGCCAGCAATATACCCCTGCAAACTGGTCGCACACTATAGCTTATTGTGTTAAAATAATGCCTTTTTGGAAAGAGATATTCGAATATCTGCAAAAGTATTGTGGGATCCTGATTACTTACAATGTTAAATTAATATTATATGGATACGATTCTGAACTTGGATTGACAGAACAGATGGTCAAATTATTATTCATTGCAATGGCAATTGCAAGGTCATTGCTGTTGCAGAACTGGAAGTCAACCCAAGTTCCTCTCTTTAATGCCTGGCTCCAAAAAATTAGGAATGTTAGAAAGACTGAAATGCGATATGCACAGAGAATAGGTGGGATTACGAAGTTTAACAGAATTTGGAGTCTTTATTTTGAGTAATGGTCGATTTTTGCATTCCATATATTATTTTCTTCATGTTACTGTGTCTTTCTTGTTTGCTTCTGCTCGCCAATTTATCTAAATTATTTTCTCCATGTCATTCTATATTTTTATTTGCTGTCTGCCAACTCATGCTATTGTCAAGTCGTAACTCTGACACAAGAATTTCAATAAAAAATTTAATTAAAAAAAAAAAAAGCAAAGACCCCAGGGCTGTTTTTATAGCCCATTGGGAGCCTCTTGAACCATTTTTGTTTGCCACCCGAGGTAAATGCCGTCCACTCATAGCTATGAGGAGACAGGTTGTGGCTATAAAAGCCATTGGAGACGTCAAGTGTAGTTTTAAAACGTTTTCTCACAAGACTATCGACGAGAGCCGAACTGTGTGTATTCTGCACCGCACATGTGCGGCAGTGCGAATTTAAGTGCCGGTAATCCAAAACTAGGCGGTACGAACCGTCAGGCTTCGTCACAGTAAATAAAGGATTATTCATGGGTGACACACATGTTTCAATCACTCCCTGATATTCCAGTTGTTCAAGGATAGACGCGACGTGAGACCTAGCCTCGCGACGCATGGGGTATTGGGGTTGTGGCTGGGGCTCCGACCGCAACGGAATTTTATGATTGGGAGAAAATTTGTCCCAACCAACCTGAGTACGGTACAACGCAGGCGCAAGCACCTGCGCCCACTCCCCGGCTAACCTGTTAGAATGTTCCAATGGCACTGTGTGCCCAAAGGAAGGGAGGATTACCACCTCCCCTCTAGGAGCCTCCAACACGAAAGCCGGGGGCCAATCTGCCTCCGCCAAAAGTATATCATAGGTGGAGGTTAAATGATCCCAAAATCCCACCTTAATTTTACGCTGTATGTCACCTTCAATTAAAAGGGTAATTTTAAACATTCTTTCAGGGGGAGCTACGCGAGTATCAGCAGTTTCAACACTTACAAATGTATCAGTTGCTGTCGCCGCCAGAAACGGACGCAGCGCTTGTCGCACTATTGTAACTTCCGCCGCGCTGTCTAGCAGCATTAGTGCCCATGTTTGGTTCAGAAGCTGTGTCCGTACCATCTGAGGCATATCTCGCAGTCAGTGCAGCAACTTTCTTCTTTTGAAACGGTGGTCTTTGACGTGCAGACTCGTCCTGTTTGCCTTTACCGTCAGTCTGACGGGGCTGCTCACGACCTTGAGCACCCTTTCCCTTTCCACGATCTCCGCCACCGGATTGATAAGCCGATGTTTCCTGTGAAGAACGAGGAGAGCGTTGTTCAGGAACCTGAAATCTATCAGGTGACTTAATGTTAGAACGATCGCGCAAATCATAAGTGCGTTCACTCTGTGTCTGCACCGGTGATGCAGAACGAGACCTCCGTTTCTCTTGCTGCTTCCCCTGTTTCTTAGCTCGCCAACTTTGTTTTGGAAAGTTGGGCTTTTCGTCTTTTGTTGACGAACTCACTTTAGGCTGCTGTACTGCAGTCGGAATGACTGCGGCGGGTTTCACACCCAAGTCGCTACGACCCACCATTCTGTAGGCTTTCGCTATTACTTTAGCTAACTCCTTTGGCCTGTCGCCAGGATCCACAAGTGCCATCATATTGCACACCTGGAATTGCATGGCATCTCCTTTGAGGTTGCCCATAACCATGGAACTAACCACATTGAAGCTATCGACAAGCCTCAATCCCAACTCAATCGCTGCCTCGGCACCATGATTGTCTTGGACCTTCTTGATGACCGAGGGCAGTACAGACATAGACGGAGTGCCGTAACACTTCGCATAGGTCGCAGCAAAGACCTTGCCCCAATTGTCACAGTCGACAATATCCGGGACCAGGTCTTTAGGTAATGTTATAGTGAGGATCCTGTGTTTATCCACAGGAGAAGTATTGGGAAACACGGCTTCAAATTGATCAAATTTTTCAGCAAGCCAGTAAGGGAATTCATCCCTCTGCTGGGGGCGCTTGCCGACAACCGAATTAACCATAACTGGACTAATGACCGTCGCATGATGGTCAGTCGTTTGTCCCGCAATCGCAGGTGCCCCCCTGCACATTGCGAGACACGTACTGCACTAACGCCCTATGGACCGTAATCAGGGCAGTGTGCAGCACCCGTAACTCCGCCACCGCCACAGTCATGTATCGGGGATGGGGAGCATAACCGGCTAGCACCGGCCATGTGGCCCCTGCTATTGACAACGGGCCCATTCTCGCCGGCGCTACCACATGGGGGAGGGCGCCATTAAACCAAATAGTATGCTGCCAGGCACTAAGGGGAATTTCAAGTGTCCGATAAGGGACATAGGCAGCAGGCATCGCGGTGTGAGTATAATCGTGGAACAAATTGTCGTTTGCATCCACTTTGTCAAACGTCACCCAAGAGTAAAACAACTCATACGGGAACGCCGCATCAGCGCCTACAACTAAAATAACAGCCAAGCCATCATCCGGGACCCCATAGACCCTCAAATGTGCGGTCAGGGGAACCCTACTATGCGCGGCAACATTGACCGCCATCGGTACACTTGAAAGTACAACGAAAAGCTATACTGTAGCACTGGGTTCAGAAAAAGAAAACCTTTTTAATTATCAAGCTTGAAAGAACCTTTAGTCGAAACCTAGGTAGGTTAAGCCGTCACTCAAGTTATCCGGAAACTAGAGTGAGGGCGTCGTGGACTAATAAAAGCACTACTAAGGCGTTTCAGATCAAAAGACCAAACGTTAGGTACGCCATGTTGCAGGGATTCTGATTATGCACAGAACTATGCGCAGGAAACCAGGACCTCAGAGAATTGTGGTGTACCAGAACCTCCCCTCAGAACTAAGAACCCCTATCCGACTAGCTTAGTGTCACATTCGTTATCCGAGATTTGGCTCGGCGGTCTCAATGTATAGACAACCCAGAACAAGCGACTTAGATACTCTCAGGAGTGGTGGGAACCCAAAATACCCGTTGGTAGCTATATATCAATCCACAACAGAATAACAAAGACACGGTAAAAGTTTAAAGAGTTTATTTTATAAACCTCGCGTCCTAAGATGCAGTACTTTGGCTAACACCAGCAGACAAATGGTTAGGATCAGCACCATCAGCATTGTTACAATACCATAGAAAATGAAAGGAGCAATCATAATAATAATGACTGTGGAACACAACCACCCTCCTTTCTCTAGCAACTAATAAGGTATTATTAGACTAATAGAAGGTCTCTTAGGCTTGCATGGGGGACCCCATACCTTATAGATCAGCTTAGTGGAATCACATCACAGAATCAGCTAGGCTCTTCCTGCTTCAGCTCTTCGTTTTGAATGTAAAAGAAAACATGCTGCTCTGTAATATTAAAGGGCTCGTCTTTCAGGTATTGGCAGCTGTATGTATGTTATGTCTAAAAAGTGGTACGATCAACCTGAACACAACAACCTGCCCCGTCTAGTGACCCAGACTCGTTCCTTACACGGTGTACAGACCAAGGTCACTGCTTGCTGTTAAGGATGTTAAACAACAGACGGTTCTCATGTGAAGCAAAGTCGAGTCAGCAGTTCTCGAATGAATAACATGTAACAACAGTGTCGCGTGCAAAAGCAGCAGAAGCAGCAAGCTGGCTTTCTAACAGCCATCGAGGTTATGCTAACTTAGCGTTGTACATAGGGCGTGGTTAACCCACACTACAATGTCCTCAAATTCGTTGAGACCTTGATTTACTGTGTCCAGAGTATGAATTCATTTACATTCCCTTAATGTCAAAATGATGACATATCTCCCACTCTGAGGTTATGGGTTACCTTCTTCAGTACCCACCACTTAAGACTCTCCACCTGGTGTCCCATGGTCAGAAAATGTTCAACTAGGGGTGGTCCCTGAGCCCAGCATGTGATTCTGCTGCAGTGCTGGAGGATTCTGCCTCTACTTTTTTTCTTGTTTGTCTCTCATATATTTTATCACAAGGACACTTTATCGCATAAATAACCTCGGAGCTGTTGCAGTTAGTGTGATGTTTATGATGTTTATGTTTATGTACATTTTTCCAGTTGAAGTGTGGGAATTCTTTTACTTCAACTGTTAGCTCACAAGCTTTACAATGACCCCACATATAGTGTCCCACAAATGGGAGTAGGTTCAGATGTGCTCTTATATCTGGAGCACGTGGAGCTTTTAGGAGGGAACTGACAACAAAGTCTTTCACATTCCTTCCCCTTTTGAAAGCAAGAAATGGCCTACTGTGCTCACTTGTTTACCAAATGAAGTCTCACGGATTGCCAAGAAAAATGCTGCTGCAGCTTCAGATCACAATGACAGAGGGAGCTGGACACAACTATCACTTTGATATTTTATTCCATGCCTAATGGGCAGTGATTTCAGCTTGGGTACATCTTCAATATGGTAGGACCTGGAAGAGGAAGATGAATGAGAAGGTAATGGCCTGATTACTTTCTGGAAATCTTTACTTCTAGTCTGCCTCAACCCAGTCCTACTGTTCCCTTCCCAATAGAGGTGATTAAAGGAATTGTGGGGAGCTTGGTATTTCAGGAAGTTAGCAAGGCTAGTCCCTCCTTTTAGGCATTAGCTTGGAGGCTGAGTCTAAGCCAGTGTCTAGGTTAAATGAGTAGTTTTTAGTTTAGGATAGGATAGGCAAATCATTTTTAATAAATCAGGCAAACTCAGGTTTGTTAGGACTCTGACGAGGAGCACCAAGACTCTGAGTAATCACGATTATGGTAAACAAGGCCGTGTCTATCAGCCTGTGCAGAAAGAAAAGAAATTACAGAGTTGTCCGCTTTAACAGAAAGTGTTGGCTCCAAACATTGTAGCACGTACAGAAGGAGCCCTGTCAATTAGTTCTGTCAGGAACAAATCATTTAAGTAGCTACATTAATTTAACCACCACATCTGCAACAAAGGGAGGACAAGCAGGTTTATTGCATATGCACAGAATAAGACAGCTGGGAGAGTGACCGCACCATTTGAGAAGCACAAGTCAGTCTCAAATTACACACACTGCAAATCAATTTTTATAATACTATTTTTGGCAAATAGCCATAACTTCAATACAATCTTAACAATAGAAAAAGCTTCCTGTTTTTCCGTTCTCTCCCACCCAGTCTACACACATTTCCTCAAAGTGCAGATTTCCTGGTTTCCTGCAACATATTCAAGTCACAAAGGTTCCCAGAAATACACAATAGGAGGAAAGAAACACTTAAAAGTCAGACTGTATTTAAGCCTTTTTATCAAAGCAAGCTGTAGATTATTACCAGATAAATGTGCAGCTTATACATGCATTTTAACCACACATTTAAACAGCCTCATATAAAATTTCCTTCTTTACACGATAATAATGCTTCACAGTTTCTGGGTGAGAGACAGGTAAGACAGGATAATGAACAGAATGATTAGGGCTTAAAGCTAAATTTGGGTTTTGATTCCTTTCATTCCCCTCTGGTCGATTCTTTGACTGCTTCTTCACTACCCCTGTACATTTCTCCCAGTTATGTATTTTGCATCTCTTCGGGCCAGATGTACAACTATTTCATTTAGCGCCTCGCAATTTGCGACACATTGCGAGTCGCAAATTGCGAGGCGCTATATGAAATGTACAACAGTGTGTTTAACACTGCTTGTGATTACTAATGGGGTCGCAAATTGCGAGGCTCATTAATATTAATGAGCCTCTCGCAATTTGCGAGCTCATTGGGAATGCCAGTCCTCCCAGGGATGGTGGCCTGCTGGGCTCAGCAAACCGCTATGTCTGGGACTACTTTTAAATAAAGCAGTTTTTTAAAAATGCAGCCCGTTTTTCTTAAAGGAAAACGGGATGCATTTAAAAAGAAATTAAAATGAAATGTTTTCCTTTCATTTTTAAGGGCAGGAAGGTGTAAAAGTGCAGCATATGGAATTAATCTGTTTACATACTCCTCCTTCGATTGCTGTCATTAAGTCCAAAATATAATTATGCTCCATTACCATAAATCTGATTGAACACAGTTCCTCTTTAATGGCATTAAAGCCATCTTCAATCGCATTTATAGTTTTCATCAACACCCACCGGGTAATTTGGAACCAGCGAGCAGTTGGTGTTGCTTGAAACATGGGTAACAAACTCCCCAAAAATGTTTGGGCGTCATTGAACAGCCTATACTCTTTGGGCACATCTTGCCACACTGAAGTTCCAAAGTACTCAGACATCCTTTATCTTCTGTGATGATGCAACAAAGTTGATGCTTTACTCATAGAATACAAACGCAAATCTTTTATTTCTATTGCTGGTATTACCATAGATAGAGTATGCAGAGTGACCAAAGCACAGATTCGACTACAGTCGGGGGGGTAGTTGAGTGTATATTTGAGTGCCATACTGCCAGAAAAAATCCAAAAGGCTGGAGCTATCACTCTGCATATCAGCATTGTAAATAGTTCAGCTACAATTGAGGTTCAGTCCCACTTTAACAATCCTATTCCCCAGAAAGCAAAGAGTAAATCTCATTTGTTTCACAGCCAGCTTAGTATGACATTTAGTTCTAGTCCATGTATATCTTTGTATGTTTTCATCCCATACTTGCTGACATAATCATTTTATATCATCAAATCTCAAAGGAGTATTTGTTTCTGTGCCATTCCATAAAGATATAGCCCTACATATGAACCTAGCTCCAGTAAACCATTTATTATAGGCAAATACTGATGCTTTAATACGTAATACTGGCCTGGCTGCACAACCTGGGGGCAGTGGTTTGGCAGAATAATTACTATAGGTGGATGATGGACTAGATCTTCCTAGAACACCTCGTTGCAATATCGCTTCCTACCAACTTGCATAACTATATTTCTGCCCCGCTCCCTTCATTCTGGATATCTCTTTCATTATCTCTGTTTTATCTGTCAGAATTTGTAAAATTTATGGGGTTTTATCAAATTTAGTTGTATTAACTTGGGTAGTCACAAGACTAACATAAGTTGGCTGTAACTGTTCTTTTTTCCTACACAAGAAAAGATACAATAAACAGTTGGTTATATTTGCAGGCACTTCTTTAGGATACACTAAAGGTGGCATTTCTATGGCATGGGGAATAAGAGTGTATTGGTACTGTGATGGAGCGGGGGCGGTCCCTGGAGGCCCCGGGGGCACCATAGAGGATGCATTGCCGGCTGTCAGGAGGCAGAGCGGCAACCCGGAAGAGCTCGTGGACAGAAAAGAGGCGGGGCACGGCAATGCAGCATTCAGCATGGAAGAGACCGAGGGAGCAGGAGAGATGGTCACGGAGTCAGAAGGACCAGCGGACGCCGCGGTAGCATCTGAAAATTAGTTGTCCCCACCAGGTTACTGACCAGTGCCTGGGAGCATTGTCCTGGTCCTCATTGTGGTAGTCATAGTTCACGTCATCAGGCCTCGGAATACCCATGTTACCCGCATGTATGTGGACGAGGGTGCAATGGCAATGATCCTCAGTTTGATTGGGGCAATGCAAGACAGGGTCAGTTACCAAGGTCAGACTTGGAGCTGCCTACTGGTTGACCAAAGACAGGTCACACAATGGGCCATATTCTCAAGGAGCTATTGCCGAGTTAATGGCACTTTATCGCAGCCAAAGTTGCGATAAATGTATCACCCCATTCACAAGCTGGTGCCAACAGCCCATAACCCCAGTTTATCCACGATAGCAGCTGAAAAAAACATCGCCACAGATGACCCCGGCAACTATCGCTAATGAGATGCAGAGTAGGAGTTTCCGTGCAAGAAGCGCGATAACACCACTCCAGAACATTCTCAACGACCAGCCACATCAGCGATAAGTCCACAAAACATGCGATATGGCGTGTTAGCTGCAGGAAATTAACACCTGCTCTGACCTGGTGCAAAGTCGGATGGCTGCCTGCACCACAAAAAGGAGCCCAGCCTACAGCCACAACTGAACCAACAGATGCCATGGAGCCACTGATCATGCGGGCCGGACACCCAAGAGGGCCACAACACCCACCGCCACCACCCCCAGGACCACACCCCACCCCCCGGACACCCACCGCCCGCCCCCGGACCAACACCGAGGCAACGCAGGCAAAGACAGCGACCCCCTGAAAACGCACCAACCTCACACACCCAACACCAGGGAATGACATTACACACCACAGGCACAAAGGGACAACCAACATCCCACCTCAGACAAAGCTGCTGGCCGTGCTGCACCTGTTGGCCCCTGGTAGCTACCATCCAACAACTGCCTGAGTCAGAGGAGCCCCATCAAAGTCCCATAAACCTGTCCTGGATGCCATCATCAGCTTGGCACCCCAGTACCCATACTTCCCACACACTGCGCAGGAACAGCTGGAGACCAAGCAAGGCGTCCATGCCATAGCTGACTTCCCGCACGTTGTGGGTGCAACTGACTGCACACGTGTCCTACCTGTGCCCCCTGGCAACACTGCACACAATAACCGCAACAGAAAGCACACGCATCCCATCAATGTGCATGCAATAGCGGTCCCCCGGGACATCTCCACAAACGTCGATGACAACCACCCAGGCAGTGTGCATGACTCTGACATCTCCAACAGTCCATCAGCAACCAGCGCTACCAGGATGGCACCTAAGGAAATGTACTGCACGTTGGCAAGTACCAATGGAACACAACAAACGCACCTCAGCTCCACAATCATGCAACACACACCACTGGGAATGCACACGCCACAAACTCACATACAACATGCCAAACAACATGCCCACCAAACAGACACGACAGCACAACTCACTGTGGGAACCTGGGCCAGCCATGTACATGAGCCATCAACGTCATGGCACCTCAGCCACACAATAGCTGAATGTGGGGAGAGGTGGGAACCAGGCATGTGCGAAGGAGGCAAGTGACCCATGAATGAGAAGGTACCCATTGCCAAGTGTGGCGTGGATGTGATGGCCAAACTGTAGTATGCAAACAACACACATAACCATGTGGACATGCACTGCTGGTGTATGGAGTGTAGTGGACAGTGGATGCAACCATGTTACCCCAGCCAGTGGGGAAGATCTCGGAAATGCAGCTTGTTACATCCCCCCGTAAGCGTGAGCGGAGTGGGATGGCCCGGCGTACGCCAGGCCAGCGTAGGGGTGTGAATAAAAAGCACGTAGCTCTGGGCGTGGTCCTCTTCAGGAATGCCCAACGTCTCTGCCAGAGGAGCGCCCCTAAGCCCGCCACGAGGCCGACGCCGTCACCGTGAGCGGTGTTGCCTGCGAACCTGTACGCCTGCTTCACCCCAGGCCGCTGGTTCCCAAACACAAATTGCCTGCCCCCGCGCACCCAGGCCTCACTGCTCACCCGCTGACACCGGTGTGTGTCTAAGAAGGCCCACCACGTGCCCGTGCAAGCTGCAAGCCCGAGGCACACCAACCTGGCAACCTGCTACAACCATCACGGCCTCCACGAGCAAGGCCCGCAGTACTCCTTTCTTGTTTACATACTCTACCGGCATACACAGTGGACTAGTACGTCACACATTTGGAACTGAGTCTTGATTTAGCAATGGCGGAGTGCATATCATTGTACCGGCATCATCACAGACTGCATCCCCTCTCAGCCCCGGTGCAACTAAGTCTGTTCCCCGACAGCCATGGACACTTTCTGGTTGGACTTTGGTTGCAGCTTAGTCTATGGACTGGTGGTTGTCATCATCCTCATGTAGTTGATACCTAAATGGTGGTGAAAACCAGGCTGCAGCATTCCACTCCTCAATTTGCTGCTTCCGGATAACATCAGACCTCTGAATCATGCCCTGGAGGACACCTTCAACTGTCCCCCGCAACCCTCTGCCACATTCACCTTCGACATCGACAAGGACCGCTCAGTTCGCGTGGCCCTACCTCAGTGCACCACAAGTCACCGTCCCGTGGCGGGGTGCCTGTGCCAGCCGCTGTGCATTCGGGGCCACTAACTCTGTTCTGGTCAGGTCAGGGACCCCTTCTTCTGAGATATTGGATGGCCTCTGAGGCGATGGCCTTGGGGTCATCAACGCCATGTGTCTGTGGCCCTGCGCTGTCCGCTGCCTCCTGTCTCAACTGCGGCCCACCAGGGCTCACACATCAAATCGAGTCCTGACCGGCCTGGACGTCGCATCACCGCAGAAGGCACACACCATCACCTCCAGGACCAACTCTAACCGCCAACTGCCAGTGCCGAAACGGTCATACTGGCACCTGTCATGGATGCCTTCTTCTGCCTGATCCCCCTGCTCAGCACTCCAGGTGCCACCAACTGAGTGCACCACGAATCATCTTCCATTACTGTTTTGGTCATGTGCGGTGGAGAGCTCACGCAGCAATGTCACCTCAGGCAGTGTGGGAGGCCAGGGACGATGATGAGGAAGAGGATGCAGGTGTGACCCCCCCCCCCCCCCCCCCCCACTACAGCTGCATCAGGAATAACCCGAAGGGACACAATCCTAGACATTTTCTTCACATGAGCACACTCATCTCTAGTGCCCCAACCTCAGTGCACTGCAACTCACGAACACTTCTGTTTGCTCATTGTGTGACCTCGGGACTTGCTCTGGCTACCTCCATGATGCTCCGCAGTTGTCCCTGTAATGCTGGTGTTGTCTGTTTCCGTATTCATAGTGTTCACTGTTGTATTTGCCAGCACCAACAACTCCCTGAGGGCTGGCTTGCACTCCCCTACACACATCCAGCACAGGCGTCACAGTACATGTGACCCTGCAAATAAAGGGGCCGGGCGCATGTGCCCGTAGCCAGTTGTAAAAACTATCTGGGTGTGTCCCTGTGGTCTTGTTGTATGCATGGGGGCCCTGGACCCTACAACATTACATTGTGCTGTGTACAGCGGGCGCAGAAATGTCACCGCAGGCAGCGGGTTAGACATTGGACATGTAGCTTTGTCGTCAGCGTATGATGAGTGGACTGGGCCGTCGTACGGAGGACTAGCGTCGGGGTGTGAATGATGATTCCGTGGCTCTGGGCGTGGTTCAGTTCAGGACATGTGCAAATGCATGTGACTCTGTCGCAGTGTGGGTCTCCTTTGTGGGGTGTAGGGGGTCCCTGATGGAACTTCGACACCCCGTATGTGATGTAGTTGTTCTTCCATGTGCTCTGAGCCCACCCGCACCTGTTCGGCTACCTCCTTTTGGCATTATGACACCTGGCATTGGAATGCGATGTGTGCCTCGGTGAGGTGTTGGGAACCAGCCGTGGTGGTGGGTGCTTCCTGCTGTGTGGTCTGTTTAGGGTCTGGGGTCTTCTCTATGTAGCTTGGCTGCCCTGCTCCTGGGGGTGGGTTGCCTGAGATGTCCATGAGCTGTTGTAGGGCGTCGGTGTGGAAGGTGTGGTGGTCATCTCCGGCATCACTGATGGGTTGTCTGGTCTGACCTGCTGGAGGTGTTGTGTGTCCCTCTGCACTGTGAAGGGGAGATGCATGTTGACATTGTGTTGACATGTATGTTGGCGCATTGTTCTTGTTGATATGCAGACTGTGTGACACTGTGCATTGTGACTGCTTGGGCGGTGCTGGCAATTTGAGGGGGGAGAGTGGACATTTGGACTACATGACGGATGTGAGGTTGTAACAGTGCATATGCATCTCACAGTTCCCTGCTCTGTCAAATGTGATTGGCCTGTTTCTGCTCATGGGCGGACCCAGTTGTGTCCCCTGTTCTGCAGTGTGGGTGTTGCACTTGGTGCCACATTGTCATGGGTTGTGCTGTGATTGCTATGTGTGTGTGCTGCAGTGTGCCATGGGGATGAGGGACATCATTCTGGGTCGTTGTGGGTGTGCAGTGTGCTATACTTGATTGTGCATGTGTGCCATTCTGCCCATCTCCTTCCATCCCCCAGTCCCTGGTCGTTACTCACCCTTGTGTTGTTTTGTCAGGTCCTCTGGAGATGTGTCCATACTCCCACCTCCTTGCACCGTTTCCACAATGGTGACTGTCCTCCATTTGCTCCTGCTCCTCCTGTGGCGCTGGACTCCCACCTCCTGTCGCTGTTGCTGCCTTCCTGTTGGCAGCGTCTTTGTGCCTGGTTTAGGTTTTCAGTTCATGCCAGCGCCTCTGGCCTCATGCATTGGCCTCCTTGACACTCCGGCTGCATTCCAAGTACTCTGATCGTGTGTCAGTTACTGGGAGTGTCCTGTCACCTCCGTGACGCTCATCTTGTTTTCCTGCGGACTGCACCCCGTCTTCCTCTCCCTCTTCTCCCTGGCCTTCCCCGACCCCTTTGTACCTAGGTGGTCCATGGGGCTTGTGGGGTTCGTGTTGGCCTCTGCGCTGGGTCAGGGTGCATCCATGGCGCTGCGCACTTTGGATTGTTTCTGGTGTATTTTTCTTGTTCTGCCTTTATAGTGCATTTTCCCGCCAGATGCGTGGGATTTGCAGGCCTGTGGCTGGTTTTTGCAGCTTTTTGTATTGCACTTGGCCTCATCGCAGCTTTTTTGGCGTTCGTGTTTTGCGGTGTGGCATTGATTTTTGCCTTGTTCGCCATAAGTTGGCAGGGTATGCTCAGACGTGAGTCCCTTGCTCACTTTGCCACTGGATTCAAGCAAGCCTGGCTGAAGACGGCTGAAATGCCAGAAACCGGTCCTAGGGAGCTTGTTTCCGGTCCAGGGAAGACATGGCTTGGCAGTTCGGGCTGGACTGTTCCCATGAGGCACAGGGTCAGACTGATTTGCATATGGCCATGTCTGAACTGGGGTGGCAGAGTGGGCTAAAGAACGGTGATGGATTAAACCCAGATCAGTTTACTGGGGGTGAGTGCGTGCAATGTTCAACACTCCGTCCATCATTTCCTTTGGTTTTTGCATTGATTTTAACGCGGCCATTTGACGCGTTATCTGGTGACAATCGCATGGTACCGCAATGTTTTGAATTCTTGGTTAACACGACGTAAATTTCCTGCGATAGACTGCGATGTTGTAGGTTGCATTAAGTTACTTTTGCGATGATTATCACACGTTCTTGAGAATATGCCCCAATGAGTTTTAAGCACTCACTGGGCCCAGTCCCATTGTTGTCCAAGCTCTGGTGATCAACCCTAAGATTCAGGCTTGTTTTCTTACATTTGGGTGTACCTAGTCCTTCTGTCATGGTAGTAGGTCAGCAGTCCTCATTCCTGCCACAGTCTGTGGCTTGGGAGCTCCTGACCGGTCTAGCAGTTGCATCTTCCATGACCCTTATCTTTTTTTTATCTGTTTTATTAGATTTTCATATACAGGGCATACATACACATTATATATTCTTTTTGATAGTGGCCATTTGGTGGGTACATTGATATTGAATATACATTGAAGCAGATTTAATCAGAAAAGATCCACATTTCCAACTGCAGCATACATATATGGCTGCTGTGTGTATTTGTGTCTTGAATATTAATTGCTGGTGCTCATTGAGGCTCCGCGATGCATGAGGGCATGATACATGTTGGCTCTGTTACCTCTCTCTGTGTAGTGTTTTGCGAATTGGGGAGGCTGGTAATAATATAACAGGGACAACGTAAAACATAACAGGTGATTGTGTGATAATAAACCGGAACGTTCCCTGGTCCCCCGCCTGGTGTGTCCTCTGCACTGTCATACATAAAGTGGAGTCTGATATGTGTCTGAGGGGAAGTATTGGGTAACGCACATTTATGTCCGCCTCCTATTTACTCAAATCCGCGCTTTTGCAGCCACTGCCACCCTCCTCTGATGTGTGCCCCTACGCAGTGGCATTAGTTGAAGGTGAAGCCTCTGTGTTGGTATTGTGTATGTTTTGTAGCTCGGCTAACACCATGTCCCAACTTGCGGCAAGTCGGTCCTGTGGATATCCAGGGTGTCCTTTCGATGTAGTGCAATACGCTCAGTCTTAGCCCACGCCAGCATGGAGCCACTCCACGCTAAGATATGAGAGGGTTCAGGAGCCTTCCATCTCCTTCAATCTTAGCTACTGCAAATCCCAGATCAAGAAACCTAGAAGTCACTTTGTGTGCACCCGGCTTCTAAAATGGATACAGTAGATTCTCCATTCAAATGGAAGGGAACGGTCAGTGCTTTGGGTAAGAGTATCTGCTACCTCGATCCAGTAGCTATGCAGGTTGGGGCATCCCCATACCACATGCTGTAGATATGCGTCAATGAGGCAGCAACGGGGACAAGCGACATCTACTCAGCCAAAGTATCAGTTAATTTCTGTAGGTTTGACATATGCTCTATGTGTGATGTAATACTGTATTTGGCGTAGGCATACATTTCTGGGGATATGCACTGGGCTCTCCAGCACTGGAGCACATTCGGGATCCGTGAGCGAATGGTGTAATTCTCCCTCCCAGTGGAGCCGAAGTGGTGCCAATATGACTGCAGTGTGTTGTCTCAGCGAGGCAGTGAACCATCGTATGGGGTGTCGTCTTCATCCCATTATGTGCAAATGCTGTATGGTGAGATGGGTTGGGGACTCATTGGTTAAATCCCCCCATTTGGAAGCAAGGGCAGCCAATAACGAGCCATATAGTAAGAACTGGCCTGGGTGTAACCTGTCTTCTTCCACTAGTGTGTCATATGGGAGCAGGACACCCTTCTGGTATAGGTCTCCCATATCCTGAATCCCCGCCTCCCGCCAGCCCTGCAGTTCAGCAGTCGTGGTCATCATGTATCCTCTAGGTGTTCCCTTCTAGTGGTAAAGCGGGCGCATATGGCGTCACATGTCAGGTAATATATAGGCTCCTGCGATATCACCTATATGCCACACCGAGCAGTAATGATTCTGGTGGCTTTACTTTCACGCAGGGGTGAAATAGTCTGATATGGGCAGTTAAAGAGCAGGGTGGTTGTATTGTCGATGTGTCACAAAGCTGGCTATCAGCCATCAATCTTGCCTCCCATTGCAGCGGTGCCGCTAAGTAATACTGTTCCAGGTTTGGGGCCGCAAGGCCTCCCAGCTCCATGGGCAAGTAGAGCTTCCTTATTGTCACTCAGTGTTGAGAGCTGCCCCATATAAAGTCTCTAACCAATCTCCTTAGAGGGAGAAAAAAGGAGGAAGGGATGTATAGTGGTAAGTTTGCGAAATAATATAGAAACCATGGAAGGATCACCATTTTAGTGAGGGCCACCCGGCCTGTCACTGACAGTGGAAGTGTTCCCCAGAATGTCATTTGGGAGCGGACGGCGGTCAGTGCTCTTCCCAGGTTACCATCTAGCAGGTCCTTCGGTTGCCTGTATATTCTATTACCCAGGCAACGGAAGGCATCTACTTGCCACTTCACATGCACCCCATTAAGTACATATGCCGGGTCTTGGTACCTCTCATTAAAGGGATATAAACTCGGCAGCGTTGAATTTCGGCCCCGATGAGGAGGAGTAGTCTCCTAAAACATGTGCCAATTTCGGAGGAATCGAGCGTATGTTTCTGATGTATGCCAGGAGATCATCTGCGTACAGTGATATCATGTGTGTGCCACTGCCAAGTGGGATACCCCCGCCTGTCCCGGTGCAGACAGCTTCTGCTAGTGGTTCTATGGCTAGCGAGAAGAGGAGATGGGATAGTGGGCACCCCTGCTTAGTTCCTCTTCGTACCAAGATTGTGTCGGATATATATGGGCCTACTCTCACCCGCACCGTTGGCTCAGTGTACAGTAGTCGTACCATGCATATGAATATGCTACATAGACCATAACGTGCTAGTGCAGAAAATAAGAACTTCCATTCCAGGGAGTCAAAGGCTTTCTCGAGGTCTAGAATGCGGCCAATGGAGCACGGAGTATGTTGCGACTCTAAAAAAGCACCACAGGTTGAGAAAGGTTCTTTGTGAGCGCACAAACCCATTTTGATCCACGGGAATCAGAGTCAGGACCACAGGCGCTAGTCGGTCAGCCAGTGGTTCACGGAATCGATCAAGGAACATACCCTTGTAGACTTAACGCCGTTGCGAGTTAAGTGCGAGGCGGATCGGGGGAAGCCCTACTCGGAGAAGGAATGGTCTATGGTACTGGAAAGCCCCAAGCAGGTCCCCAGAAACGCCCGTTTAAGGGTAATCCAATTTTATATTGTCCACAGGGCCTATCTTTCCCCAGACAAAATCAATCAATACTTTTATTGACTGGATGCGTGCTGCCCGTGCTGCAAGCTGTCAAATGCAGATATCTTACATATGCTCTGGTCCTGCCCTGCTCTGTAGATTTATTCGGAGAAGGTGCTGGAGGCGTTAGCCACCTGCACGGATAGGGAGGTACCACAGACTTGGGAGATGAGCATCATTGACGTGTTTCCTAGGAACAAAAACCACAAAGCATCCACCCGGTTTTTGGATCTGGGCTTTATTGTGGCCAAGCGATTGATTACCCATAGGTGGAAGTCGGAGGAGCCCCCACTGATGAAAGCTTGGCTCCGCTCCTTGCCGAATTGGTTGAAGGCTGTAGTGGTCTCCCTGGTACGGGAGGATACATTGGGTTTGCATAAATTCCCCCTCTCCACTGAATGGAATACTATGCTGTGTGCATTACAGGGGTTGCTGGTGCCGGCTGATCCATTGGATGTTTCCATTAACGATGACTAATGTGTTCGGCCTGGGTAGACCCATGTCCCGAGTTGCGAATTGATGTGTGGACTCAGACCCCTGTCCCCTTTGCTAGGTGGACATTTCTCCTAGTAGTCCGACCCATAGGGTAGTTGACAGGACACTGTTTTGTGACATCAGGGATCCGTGTTTCCCTCCCTCCCTCTTTGCGGCTCTTGCTTCCCTTCCCACCCCCTTTCCCAAAAGTTTTCCCACGTTTGGTGTCTTCATAAAAATGTTTGACTCCCTAAACAGATTCATGTGATATGGCGGAGTGAAGCCATAAGAACCGTGATTGTGTAATTTGTTACATTTTGCACAGTAGAAGTTATGATGCATCATAACATGATTGTACAGCACTCTTGGCGGAGGGAGGAGATACCATGGTTGACAGGATATACAAAAAGTTATTACCAGTCATGTTTACGCTCACTGATGTAACCACGCCGTCGTACTGTTGATTTATTATCTGGACTTGATATCTACCTATTGGCTCTGAATGGTGTTTTCTATGATGCTGTATCGCTCTGTATTCATGTTCCTTAAAAACTAAATCTTTAATAAACAGATCAAACAAAAAAAAAAACAACAATGCTGATGAACTGGTCAGAGCAAGCTAAGGAGATCGATCACTGGTCTGTATTCCTCATGGGCAGTTCATTATGAAGATGTTCTGTACATATAACATTTAATCTATCACAGATATAATTTGTCCATTATTTATGTCGAGATGTATTACATGAAACTGAAGTCTGATTCGACACCTGTGTAGGACATCCCAACATGTCTCACTTAGGCAGTCTTTGATTGGTTGCCAGCTTGACGTGCAGGTGGAGATATGGTGGGCATGTGCTCTCCAGCTGCCCAGTCAGCTCATTTCATCTAAAACATCTTGACAGCCGTCTGCAGAACTGTACAGATGGAATGAAGAACAAACTGTCAGGAACGGGGTGTCTCACCCGGGCCCTGTGTATGTTGTATGCTGAAGAAAGGAAGCGTGCAGTTAGTTCCCAGTCCCTATGTCCGACTCCCTAGATCAGCCTCGTAGTAACAGATGGAGGGTTGCAGGGCCAGGTAAAGGAAGTTGGGGCCTGCATAGCAACACCAGGACACTGGGCTTACTGTATGTTCTCTAACCCGTGCCCTGCCTTCCTTCCCTTTGGATAGGTCTCAGAATGTAAAAGGTCCCTCTTATGTGGTGGCATGGCTAGATGACAAGGAGAATTAGGGAGTGTGAGGTGTTTCTTTTCCTGATCTTAGTTCTTCTTTTGGTTTACCTCTATCCTTTGTCCCTAAATACTCCCTACTTAGGAATACCGTCCTGGAGGTTTATGAGCGGCTCTCGAGCTCTTCTCCTCCCCCTGTTCAACATACCCCTACCCTTCAACTCCACTCTCTCCTGCGTAATGTCCCTAAAGCATCCTCTATCTATAAGCATCTTCATTCATACCATTCACCCCGACCTAAATCCAGGGTTGAGCTTCAATGGGAAATTGATTTTGAAGTGGACTGGTCGATTTCCCTTTGGGATAAGATATGGGCAAAACTCTGTAAAACTTCCAGAGCGGCTTCCCAGACGCAATCCTTATTTTTCATTTACAACAGATTGCTTCATACTCCTTTTACACTACACCAACGCTTTCCTACTACCCCAGACATTTGCTGGTCCTGTGGTTCCCCCAATGCTACCTTATTTCATATGATATTTCTCTGTAAATGTGTGCATGATGTTTGGCTACAGGTATGGGCTCAAATTAATGTTATTTTTCATGCCTGTATTCCTTTTTCTCTCACTCACCTTTTCTTAGGCAGTTTATTCCCTAGTTGGGATAATGTAGATATGTGTGTTCGCATTATAGATCTGTTATTAGCTGTAGCCTTTCAGCAAATTACTGTGAATTGGAAAAACACGTCTAATATTTCTCTCAAAGCATGGTGGTACAATGTCTGTTATAATCATAGACTCGATAATGCTTTTGTTTTTCCTGTTCAGTTAGCAACTAAAAGAGCAGACTTATGGCTTCCCATCACGTTATATTTAGATAATTGTGCTGCCCGTTCTTTTTGTCCAACGCCTGCCCAACAGGAGGTTTCTAAACCTCCATAATGCCCTTTCCACATCCAAGATTTTCTAGTATAATGTTTTGTTTTATTATCTCTTTATTCTCTTCAAATACCCATGATTATTGTTATTATTTTGCCGTATATTCTCTTACATATTACATTTTTGTTATCCCCTTCCTCCTTCCCCTTCCCTCTCCCTTCCTTTTCCTAATTGATGCTATGTATTAATTCACTGTTTCTCATTGACTAATAAAAATCTTATTGAACTTAAAAAGGGAGTGTTGAGGTGCAAGTTGACCACTAAAATCAAATATAAGAAGGTAACCCCCTAACAAAGTACTTGTAAGGCTGGGTACAGGGGGAAAGAAACACTAAAATGTAAATGAGGAGCACCCACTTGACCTGTATTTCTTCAGCTAAGCTACTATATGCTATTGTTTCTGTTCCATTTACATTGAGATATTTGGCCTGTGGTATACAACAGCTATGTCACAATACAAAGAAGGAATTGTTGAAATGTACTTGTAGACTGTTTAAATAAGTATGCTGTTTGTAAAAATCTCATTATAAATGGAACAGAACCAATAGCACATAGTAGCTTAGCCGAAGAAATACAGGTCAAGTGGGTGCTCCTCTTTGCCCTTTTAGCAAGTCGACCACTATCAAGAGTGATGAAGTTAAGTTAGACCAGGGGTATGTGAGGGTGGAGGACTCTGGCAACCGAGTGATACTCTGAGGGCTCTGTGATACTTATATGGCAATGTGTAGCTAAACCAGGTATTTTACACTGGGCGCAAGCAAACTGTACTCCACGATGGCACTGTCAAATTGGCCTGGTGGTGTGATATTAGCACCAGAATGTGGAAAATGCCAATCTGTAACATAAAGCAGAGCCCGGACATATTTAATAAGGTAAGCAGGCAGTCTGCCACATTCAGCATAATATTAATTGCAGCCATCTGGAACCATTGAGCACCACACTAATAACCCGGTCACCACTCCACAGTGTTTAGGGATCAATGAATAAGAATTGTATGAACCATGGTACGCAGTGAAATTGACATATGCTGATATAAAATAGCATTCAGATTGTATTTAATTTTCAGTCACACATTTTAACAGTCTATTAATAATCAGTGCCTCGAGACCCTCACGGGCGATTGCCTGCGTTCTATAAATGTATGATTGATATTAAATGGTGTAGGAACAATAATGTACATTAAAGATCCTGGCAAAACGTTTAGTACCGGTGTAATTTCTACTGGCAGGTGAATTAGACCTGACATTTTTCTTGTGGGGAAGAGCCACAATGTAACAGGCACTGCTTCAGTAAAAGTTCAAATATATTTGCCTACTATGTATCTTATATCTGTGCCTAACACACAGTTTCCTGAGGGGCCATAATTGCTTCCCATTATAGTGAAATAATGCTCCTGTGTATTCCGACAGCCCTAGAAGTATCACAATATTTCAATTGTTTCCTTTCAGAAACTCATGTAAAACCTGCATATTATGATTGCTATAATTGGATAAATTCAATAAAAATTAACATTTTGGCTAACCCCGGACGGAGACCTCCGCTCTGCCCGCAGAGTGTGCAGAGATTTGCCTTCTCCACATTCCGCAGAGAACGCGGAGAAGGCGAATCTCTGCACACTCCGCGGCGGAGCAGAGTTGGCCAGCACCAGCCTCCCACCCCCCATTAACAATTGCTTAAAACTTAAATAAAATGACTTTAAAGTAAATAAAAACCACTTACCTAGGCTGCGGCGTCCCTGGGCTGCACTCCTCCTCTTCATCGCCGTCTCTGGGAAACCTGCGCTTGCGCATTTCTTGGAAATGCATGGACGTGCGTGCATGCACAGTTTTACCAGAGACGGCGATGAAGAGGAGGAGGGCAGCTCGGGGACGCCGCAGCCAAGGTAAGTGGATTTTATTTACTTAAAAGTCTTTTTTAATTAAGTTTTAAGCAATTGTTAATAGGGGGGTGGGAGGCGGATGGCGTAGCGGAGCACCACTGTGTTCCACAGAGTTTGTTCTCAACTCCGTGCCTGCTACGGCCACTACGCCCGGGGTTCATTTTGGCACCATTTTTCTTATATTTGTAATAGTAAGAACCAAACTCCTACAGAGTAGGTAGGACTCACATATTCTTCTAATTCCCTAGGTTCAGTGCAGGTCAGCTGTTTACACCACCCTGTCTTTCAATGATCATCTATTACCACTAGTTGAGAGGTAAGAGGCATTTTGGGATTTGGCCACAGAATAGACTCACAGAGGAATTCTTATTTACAAAGAAGTATTCTTATCTAATGATTTACATAAGAGAGAGGGTTAAAACTATGCCATGAAGTTCATATTTAACAAAGTCCTTGAATCAGGTGCTTTCATGGTGTCTGTAAAAACCACAGGTTACCTAGAATTTCTGTCCATAAAATGTAATCTTATATGATTAAAACAGATCTATTTATTGAAAATCCTGGTATGATAAGAATATTGTCTGGTTAACTCAAATTATTGGAGGCAAATAACTATTACGAGACCTGCAATCTGCTTGCCACATACTTAGACAGCTTTACACAAAATATGTGTTTCTAAGACACACACTTTTGCACATCCAAATTTTCTCTTTGCTGCTGATGATAAGAAATTGGTAATTCTACATTGACTTCAGACCAACAGTTGGAAGGGCATGCTCCCAAGTCTGCAGTACTTAATGCCATGCCACTTGAACCATCAAGGTCTGAAGAAAATATTTTTTGCTGAATTAAAGTGGAAATAACATTTGGAAACATGTTAGTCTGCATTGGTATAGGGCTTAGAGTATATAAAAACTCTAAAACTGCTTCTATTACTCTACCTTTATACTTTACAATTAGCCAACTCCTCTTGACTCCCTCTAAGTTGCAAAAAATGAATTCTACATCTGATGAAAAATGCTGGTCATGTCATTCTGAAACACGTACCTCAATACAAACGCTCTTTTATTGTGAAAATGTTCATCCTTGAGCTCTGCAGGAGCAGCTAACTATAGACAGGAGGGAGTGTAACTAGTACCAACTGTTCTCATAAAAGGCTGCCGCAGCCACATCACACATCCATCCACTACAACAGGTTAAGAGCATGAAAACGCAGAAAAGATAGGCCTTAAGTCTCACTGCCAAAGGGTGTTTCCCTACATACCAGCACAGAGGTACCTCTGTGATAATCATTGATGCGCCCTTATTTGGTTCTTATTGAGTGCAGGTACGCTCCCTTATACAGCAAGGGATCATGGTATATTTACAGTGATGGACATATTCAAAGAAAGGGCTGTCCGAGGGGGGAGTTCAGCAGCAGAAAGTGTCTCTTGGCATTTTGTGGCATCCTGGAAGTCTTCCCTGCATTTTGTGGCAGGTACCTCCTTAGGGTGATCCTTTGGAACGTTCACGCTTGAACAACCTACAGCAAATACATAGGGTTTACCTACTCAGCTGAGGAGGACTGTTCCCTAACACCACCAACATCTACTGTTAAGAGGTGAGTAGGGGTATTAGGCCATACAAAAGAAAACTACTTGGGTGAGCCATTAAATAAGAACCCAAGCTAGAACTTTGGCAACGCCATGTCGTACAGCTTATACTTTCTCAGTAAAAATTGTGCATTTGTAGGACAACATAAACGTCAAAACTGTGCAAGACTGATTCTATGCACACCATCGGGATATTTTAGCCTCAGTCCTGCTAGTTCACAGTGCACCATCTGTAACCCAAACCTGACAAGGTAACAAATGGAATATTCAACCTCAGAACATGACAACCCTGACTCCCCAGGGAAATCGTGCTAACAGAACTAGAACCTTTTCGTTTTTGGTACTCATGCATACCCTAAGAGATACACATGCAGACGATTTGGTGCTATTGGATTACACCCCAATAGGTTTGCAGAGGAAACTAAATGCCCAGGCAAATTATAGCAGGTAGAACCAGCTCTGTATTAATCTGGAAAAGACCAAGATTATGATCTTTGGAAAAAAAGTATTGAGTTTTTCTTGGAATTTAGGTACGCAGGTGGTGGAGCCAATATAAATACTTGGGTTTAATTTTTAGGAGGAATTTAAATTGGAGAGCACAATGGGATGCCACTAAGCAGAAGGCCCTACTGCAGGCCAGTAGTTTGTCAAGATTCAATAGTAGGTTTTGGGGGGCTATCTCATATCCCATTACTGAAAGCTTATGAAGGGAAGATACCCCTGTTAGGCATGTATGGGGCAGAGGTTTTTTCCCTCGACCCAACCTATGAATGGGAGAGACTGGAAGGGGCGGTGCTCAAGAGACTTTTATCACTCCCACAAGGCACAATGGTTCAGGCCATAAGAAGAGAGTGCAATTTGGTCTCTTGGAGTATGGCGGCCTCTACCCGCATTGTCGGAGGATGATGAGGTGGTCAAAGTCTCCAAATTGTGTTGGGAAGATATCCAAAGCAGTGAGAGGATGTGGGCAAAGGCCGTAAGAACTAGAATAATTGCACTAAAGAACCTTCATGTAAATAGTTGTACAGACACATCTTGGCTCCCATTTCCAGACAAACGAGCACTGCGTCAGAATCTATCGGCCTGCTGTATCTAAAGAAGAGATTATACATAAGCTTCTCGGTTGCTACATTGGGCCAGGATACTATTTTTCCCAATCTATCATGGCTTCCAGACCCAGGATTGAGGAATGAAATTTTAAGGGCCCGGGTGGGATGTAACCCAATCTACTCTTCCTGCCTACACAGGACCAGGGTACAGAGTAATAGTGGTCTTTGTTCCTGCCCTCTGAAAGTTAAAAGTACCCTTATGCATATTCTTATGGACTGTGCCTTTTATCTTGCAATTAGAATAAAGTTTTTAAGACCTTTGTTTTTTAAATATGATGCTCTCCATAGGGATAAAGCTGTGGAGTTATTGTCTGAAATGCGTCATTTCGATGTGACAGTTGGAATTGCCTGGTTTCTACGATCTGTAAAACAAAATCTTAATCATGAAATGTAGTGTAGGGGTGGTAGGGTAGCTAGGAGTGGGATCCTTTTACATGTTTTTAATTGTTTTAATGTTTTAATTGTCTAGTGTGTTTCTTTTCCTTTATAATGTTTCATGGACAAATGTCTACAATAAACTTGTTTCTGAACCTAAGAGATACACTAGAAATACACAACATGATGTTTCAATATTCATTTTAGCATTGTGATTCTTGAGTAAAATACATGCGGGCAATAATCAATAGAAGGAAACAGAATAATGTGATCAGCAATACAAGAATGGTGAAGAAGTTAAACAATTCAGGCATTTTGCTGTTTCAGCTAATATATCCTTGCATATAAGTACTGTAATATATAGTACTCCTAACTAGCGCTACCTATCCTAGTGTACCTAGGATGGGCGAATCTGCCAAATCCCTGTAGGGTGATCTAACTCACCCGTTGCGGGTGGGTAAGTGTCACCAGGGTGGTTGTCTAGGTGGAGCGCTGGTCTTCATCCCTCGCATGAAGTAAACCGGAATCACCTGGGCTGGAATTCCAACATGTGGCGACCTTTGAGTGCCAGCGAAATGGTCCTGTTCCTAAACAAGGGAGTGATGTTGTTTATATAGCAAATATCACTGTTGTTGGCAGGCGGCTATTGTTGATTCTATTGTGATAGCTCTGTCACTGAGCAGACAATAGCAAACAACAACATTTTGTGCAGTGAACTTAGCACTTGTACAGAATGTTCAAGGTATTTGACAACATGCCTATGAGGTGGAAATTTAGGCAAAAGCTATTCCAGAGACTATTATCCTGGGGAGGCATCCAAGCAAACGTGTGTCAAATGTCATTGTGTTTAAGAAAGGAAGGCAACTTAAAAACCTAAGCATGTAAAATGGTAGTGTTTCTACCTGAGTCAAATGTTACCACATGACAGAAAAGCTATCAATAATGCAGCAGATGCGGTAGCACTTGCCCCAGGGGATTAAGAATTTAACGCACCCAAATTATGACTATGTTTTACTTTCCAAACGCTGGACCTGAGTGGGAGGAATTTCATTAGTAGCATGTATTTGAAAAGACCTGTAAATTATGTTCCTTCAACATAGCATTGAATTTGATAGAGCGTCATGTTATTCTGAAATTTGTAGGGGTGCATCATATTCACTGTTAGTCAGCACCCACATATTAATCGATGTAGGTTAAGAGTGCCATAGAAATGTATTACTGGAATCGTTTAAGATAGAGGTGATTAGAAATGTAATAATGCTTTTCGTAAAGAGTAATCCAGCAGATTATTGTGAATGTATTTTAGTAAACGCATAATGTTTGATTTTCGCGTAATGCAATGTATTAGGTCAAAGGTGTGCCATGTTAAAGTTACACATGCAAGTTTGTTTATTTAATGCTTAATGTGTGTTTTAGTAATGTGTTTAACAGTGTAAAGGCCTGATCGCATATATGTTTGAAGAGAAAGGCCTGTTCATTTTCTTATGTTAGCTGAACGTTGGAGGCCGAAAATGATTTCCCTTGGTAAAGGCTTTAGGTTGCAGGTGATGGAAATCTTAGAGAAGAGAAAACTTTCTTGTTCCCATGTTTCTGTTGCAGTTGCAAGGACATTTAGCTCGTTAGTGAGACTAGGTCTTTGTTTTAGGAGTTAGGATGGTACGAGAAGCCAACAGGGGAGTGCATTGGAATGTGAGGATGATACTTTCAGCGGAGAAGGTGCCTGGGACCCAAGGTCAAGCTAACTGTCGTTGGACGAGAGACCAGTTTCGTTGGAAAAGTACCGGAAGAAGACCTGGTTGAAGAGGTGTGCCGAAGAGCGTGTTCTACGTTTTTGGGGTTTTGTATTAGGGACAGTGCCCCGAGGGTTGAGTAGTTGAGGTTTAGATGGGGAGCTAGAAGGAGCATCTTAGAACGAGCTCTGACTAAGTGAATGTACTTCTTAGGAAGTCTTCACTTCTGACACATTTTATTCTCTTGCCTGGGAAGGGAAATGCTAAGTAGGGATGTCACCTTAGAGATAGAGCAGGGAAAGACTAACTGATTTTCTTTTAGGCTAATGATTCCTAATGTAGATATTGGATTGACCATTGCATTTCTTATGCTTTTAGAGCTTGTTATTCTTTTTTTTCTGAGTCGTATGAGACTCTTACGTAGACTTGCATTTGTTTTAGTGCCCATTTATCTTCTTCACCTTGTGCTAAGGTGTTTGTATGTGCAGTTATTTTTGGTTGTAATAAAATCCTACAAATTTTAGATTCGGAGTCAGTGGTCCTTCCTAAATGAGATTTGATTCTGGTGATTATGTACTAAGAATTGGATTCCTCCCCTCTACACTTTTTAGCAGATAAAAAGATCCTGGCGACCTGAGAGGATTCTTGGAGGTAACCAGGTAGGCAAGAATCCGGTCCTATCAGTTGGTAGCAGAGTAGGATGGTTATCTCTGATAGTGAGGGGAGGTCTAGATCAGGATAAGAGTTTCTAGAGGCCCATAGAAGTCAAGTGATGGTGACTCATCGGATGGCGAGCAGCAGACGACGGCGGTTGATGTAGATTGATGGAGAGTAGCGGTGCGGCGGAAAGCAGCAGTTTGTGGAGGAGTGAGTATGAATAGGGTGAGATGTTTGTATATTGCGGTGTTGATTTGATTGTGTGATGTCTTGCGGAGTTGGAGTGAGTGTTGAGTGATTGTGAGATGAGGCTGTGAGCGCGCGCAGCCCGGGAAAATCTTAGGCTCGACGAGTAGCTTAAGTGATTGTGGTGTAGAAGACACCCAAGGTAGACCACCGAAATGGGATTGGGAGATGTCATTGATTACCCAGACCGAGATAGGGGGAGCGAATGTGTGAATGCGTGAGTAATCTACGCTGGTCGTGGGTTGTTGTATGTGGAACATTGGGCGCTTGAAACCTATCAGAGAGGTGATTGTCTGGTCGTTTTGCGGACAGACCGTTGCCAGTTGAGGTCGACAACTTCGAGAGACTGTGGACGGGCAGTCAGAGAAGTAACTGGTTTGGGACAAACGGTTATTTCAGCATGTGAATGGGACGAATATAAGAGTGAGACGTGGATTGCAAATGAGGGGAACTGCTGCGAGCAGAGGAAAAGTGACATCAGATTCCAGGAGGCGAGGTGGGATGCACAAGAAAAGAGGTGGAGAGTACAAACTATAGAGGGGGACAGGTTGTACCCACTACTGGAGAAGACAGACAGTGCTAAATCAAAGAGTGTAGATGATGACGACAGTGATACAGATGACAGTCTAGTAGAGAGGTTGTTGTCTGAGAGACCACCTTCATACAATCCAGATTCCTATGAAGGAAAATCGGCTCAAGCAGAAGGGATTTTTGGATTACAGACTCAGTCAGAGGTTAGAGTAGAATGGAGAATCTCGACAGGAACTGAGGGCATGAAACATCAGCCCGTAGCAAACACAGAGGTTGGGAGAGGTGTGAGGTTACCGGATGGTCTAAAGGTACTGGTTACCATTGGAACTATTGTTTCAGTTTACGACCCAGATCAAGAGAAGGTTGGAAGTTCAGTACAGTCAGCTGTAGGATCGAGGAGTGTGGTAGAGGGAAATGGAACAGTGAGCGGAATGGAGCGGACTCCAAAACCTATTGAATGGAGTACGCCATTGCCAGCTACGGCAGACTCCTCTAGGGGACAGGTGGATGCGAGATCAGCAAGACCAAGGTCTTTGGCCGAGTCAAGGTCGGATCTGAGGATGTGGGTACCTCCTGCAAGGAATCAGGATGAAAGAATGGAGAGAGTGAGGAGCGAGGCAATTCAGGAAACCGACCAGTCTCTAGGAATATGACAGAAGAGAATGGACCTCGAGAACAGGAATGCGAGTATGATGAACGAAATGGGGCAGCTTGTCGAGAAATACTGAAGGGAGCCTTGAAAGGGAGGATGTTGGATGTTGTAAGGTTGAAAGTAGACGTAGATGAGATAATAAGTGGAAATTTGCCTCTTGAAAGAACGTACATGTGCGAGCAAGATGAGTTGCTTTTTGTAGCGAAGGATGTGACTCGCAAGGCAAGAACTGCACATGAGAAGTTGTCAGAATTGGCTAAAAATTACAACGTAGACCTGTCTAAAATGAAATCATTACAGGGAAGCCATAGATTGCAGTATAGCGACCAAGAAGAGAAGAGGGCCATGGGATTGAGGTCCCATATCAAGGATTTGATTATAGCAATGCGTGCATGGATCATGCTTGACAAATGGGAAGAAAGGTGGTCCACGAAGAAGAGTTCTAGAAGGACGATAGGAGAGACGCCACCTCCAGGTGGGGGGGATGATGGATGTAGGAAATCTCCCTTTACGAGAGGTACAGAATGGAGGATATGTGCATGTGCCTTGGAGTAGGGGTGATTTGGCAGCATTTACGAACGATTTTCCCCGCTTGAGGGAAAAGCCTGTTGAGTGGTACAAGCAGGTTGATCAGTTTGTCAAGGTCTTGAAGGTGTTGTGGATTGGTTTGAATACATTGTTTGACATTGTGGTTCCGAGTGATTTATGGTCGGCATGTAAGATCGCGGTTGAGTGGCCAACTTCAGAGCCCGAAAGGGATCCTGTTTCAAATGGTCCGTCACCCATAGTCATGAAGAAGTTCGAACAAGTGATTATGTGGCTGAAGTCGAAAATCTCTCCTCAGGATATTGATTGGGTCAAAATAGATCGGACAGTGCAAGAGCCAAAAGAGACAGTGCATGAGTTTTATAAAGGACTCTTGCAGGCATTTAAGCAGTACAGTGGATTAGATGTCTTGGATACAAAGGACATGGGACAGTTTGTTTCGAAGTTTGTGTTGGGATTAAGGCCAGAGGTTAGTCTCATGATACAGCAGCATTTGATTTGTTGGCAGAATAAGCCGGTGGATGAGATTTTGCGGTATGCCAGGTACTGTAGTGATGAGATAGAATCGAAGCACAGGAAGTTGAAAGACAAATTGATGCTTGTTCAGATGCAAACAGCTCAGGGACAGCCTAATGGAGGAACGTTAGGAAGGAAGCAGGGAAACAATCAAGGAGGAAATCAGAATGTCCAAGGTCAGGGAAGACCCAAGTGAGTCGATCCCAAGACAGGGATGGATGTGGCGACATTGAAGAAGGCCACTGTGTGTCATCTTTGTCACCAGGTTGGACACTGGAAACGCGAGTGTCCCTTGAACCCGATGAATCAGGTGAATCAAGAAGTAGAGATAGTTCAGGTACCTATACCTGAAGTAATTCCTACTGTGACTAGACCTAGGATGGTGAAAGGGGGGACTGGTAGTCCGCAGGTACAAGTTCCTCAGCCACCTAGGGTTCAAAGTGTTCAGCAAGTAGTTTGAACTTACCAACAGATGCCCTTGTTCGAAGGGTGTGAGGAGTTTGGTCCAGACCCGTTGGCATGATGGTGACTGAGAGGGGAGGAAGACTGCACGCTTGGAGCAGTCTTGGAGGTAGACTAGAGGGGACCATTTGTAGAAGCAGATATTGATAGTCACCCTACCACCTTTTTGGTTGACACTGGTACTACCCGGTCTACTGTCAGATCAGCAGTAGCCCTAACCTACCCCTCTCGGGACAATTGATCCAAGTCGTTGGTGTAGTAAATAAGAAATTGACTAGCCCATTGACAGAGCCAATTCCTGTGAGAATAGGAACATTCAAAGATCGACACCAGTTTGTGGTGTGTGATTCAAGTCCAGTTTGCCTGTTAGGAAGATATCTGTTGTGCAAGCTGAATTGCACCATCTATTGCACACCGAAGGGAGTTGAAGTGCAGACAAAGGATGATGATGCGACCTTTAAGGTTGCGAATCAGCGCGTGTGTATAGAAATGTACCCGGCGCTGACAGTGGGGAAGCTTCCACTTGATTTGAGGGATTCTGTGTCAATTGATGTGTGGGACCTGAGTGGAGAAGAGATCGGATTGGTCAAAGGTGTAGAGCCAGTGAAGATACAGGTCAAGCCGAATGTAGAATTTCCTAGGACGCCC
The DNA here is from genome assembly GCF_964204655.1 of Triturus cristatus. Taxonomy (NCBI): domain Eukaryota; kingdom Metazoa; phylum Chordata; class Amphibia; order Caudata; family Salamandridae; genus Triturus; species Triturus cristatus. The sequence goes on from NC_140592.1 coordinate 389,757,691, forward strand.
CAGTATAATTTGTCACCTGAGACAATTGCAGGGATCAAACCTGTAATTTAGTCTATGATCAAGCAGGGAATTCTGAAAGAGATCATGGGTAGCCCATGTAATTCACCTATCATGGGATTACAGAAACCGAGTGGGAAATTCAGGATTGTGCAAGACCTGCGAAAAATCTATGAGATAGTTGTTCCATGTTGTCCGGTAGTACCGAATCCATTGGTGATTCTGTTTCAAATTCCATGTGAAGCTGAGTGGTTTACAGTGATTGATCTGTGTCAAGCATTCTTCTCGATCCCACTCCATGAGGAGAGCCAATTTCTTTTTGCTTTCCAGCTGGAGAATCGTGTGTTAACGTGGTGTCGTATCCCACAGGGGTACACAGAGAGTCCATCGATCTTTAATCAGAGCCTGAAGAAGAATCTTGAAAGTCTTGTGTTGCCGCAGAACTCCGTTCTGGTGCAATACATTGACGACCTGCTCGTTGCTTCAGAAACTGAAGATGCTTGCAGGATCGATACCATTGCTCTACTGAATCATTTGGCAGAAAATGGACACAAGGTGTCTCCGAACAAATTGCAGTACTGTTTGAGTGAAGTACAGTATTTGGGTCACAGAATTGAGAAGGGCAAGAGGAAGGTGTCACCAGATCGTGTTGAGGCCATTATGAACATGCCAGTGCCCACCACTCAGAGAGAAGTCAGAATGTTCTTGGGATTGTTGGCTACTGTCGCCAATGGATTCCCAACTTCTCCTTTGAAGCGAAGCCTTTGCAACGGCTGACTCACAAGGATGTGAGCGATCTGGTACTATGAGTCAATGACTGTTTGATGTTATTTTTGAGGCTGAGAGAAGCCCTGTGTCGCGCTCCAGCTTTGGCAATGCCTGATTACAACAAGGCAATCACATTGTTCTGTTGTGAGAGAGAAGGTTGCGCATTGTTAGTTCTGACTCAGAATCATGGAGGTGTCCGTAGACCAGTTGCCTACTTTTCAGCTACTTTTGTAATGGGACACCCACTTACAGTTTATGTGCCACACTCTGTTGAACTGTTGATCACAAGGACTAAAACACAGCACCTCACAAACAACAGGTTGACACGTTACGAGCAAGTTATACTTGCTGCAGAAAATGTAACATTGAAGAGGTGTTCTGTTTTAAATCCGGCAACATTGATGCCTATTTCAAATGTAGATGATGAAGATTGTGAGGATCACGATTGTCTCGATGTGACTGAACTACGCACCAAACGAGACCAGACATTGTTGATGAACCGCTTCCTGACCCCGATTACATTTTCATTGTGGACGGTTCATGTTTAAGAGACGATGCTGGTCGATTGAGAGCGGCGTTTGCTGTATGTACCATCACAGGGGTGGTTGAAGCTGCTTGTTTAGAGGGAGTACACTCCGCACAGGTAGCTGAAATCATTGCTTTGACCCGTGCCTGTTTGGCTGCTGATCAGATTCGGATAACGATATATACCAACAGTCAATACGGGTTTGGTGTCATTCATGACTTCGGACAGTTATGGTCACAGAGAGGGTTCATGACATCTTCAGGTTCGCCCATCAGAAATGGGGAATATGTGAGACAGTTGTTGGAAGCACTACAATGTCCGAAAGAGATTGCAGTTGTCAAATGTTCTGCCCGTTCCAAAGGAAATGACTTTGTGTCTTTAGGAAACAACTACGCTGAAGAGGTTGCCCGGTTCTGTGCAGAACAAGGATGCATATTTATGGGAGGGTACACTGGAGAAAGCCAAGAAAGAATCGATCTCAGCATAATGTTAGCCATGGCCGATACATGGGAAGATCTAAAACGATTGCAGGATGAAGTTACTGATCAAGAATGAGATAGCTGGACATGATCAGGATGTGAGAAGGGAGATGTGGATGTGTGGGTTCCGAGTGATGGACGAGCTGTGCTACCGGAATGTCTGTTGAGTCCGATGGCAAGATTGATACATGGTGCAGTACAGCTTGATAGAGATGCGATGGTGCGAGTGTTCAGACAGACATGGTATCCGAAGTTTTGTGCGGTTGCTGAAGCTGTGTCAGAGGTGTGTTACATGTCAGCAAATGAATGCAGGAAAGAGAACTGCTGTGACTTTAAGTCACACTGGGAGGTCAGGAGGGCCTTTCAATAGGATGCAGTTGGACTTTATTGAGATGCCGAAGTGTAATGGGTTGAGGTACATCTTAGTTGTGGTATGTGTCTTTTCAAGATGGGTGGAGGCTTACCCAACACGTAGGTGTGACCCACTCACTGTAGCTAAACTGCTGTTGAGGGAGCTTATCCCGAGGTTCGGTTTTCCGACCTCTTTGGAGTCAGACAGAGGGACACATTTCCATAGTGAGATCATGAAATTGCTCTGTGCTGCCTTGAATGTGGATCAGAGATTGCATTGCAGTTATCGACCAGAGGCTTCTGGGATTGTGGAACAAGTTAATGTTTCGAGATCCCTGAAATGGCCTGACGCACTGCTCTTGATCCTCATGAGCCTTCGTAGTGTTCCAGATAGGAGAACGGGGTTGTCTCCACACGAGATCTTGATGGGGGGGGGGGGGCAATGCGATTACCAGCGATACCTGCTACTGCTTTGATTAACATCACTGATGACTTGATTCTCGACTACTGTAAGGGACTGGCTGACTTAGTCCGTTCTGTGTCCCAGCAGGTGCAGGCAGCAACTGTTCCAGCCGCAAGTGACCTGTGCCACGATTTGTGCCCGGGAGACTGGGTGCTTGTGCGTAAACACGTGAGGAAGAGTTGTCTGGATGTTGGTTGGCGTGGTCCGTACCAGGTAATACTGGTCAAGAACACGGCAGTGAAGTGTGGGGGACTGCCGAACTGGGTGCATGCCTCCCATACCCGCAGAGTTCCAGCACCCTTGGAAGATACAGCCCCTCTCGTGAATGAAAATCCAGCTGAGGTGGCAGGGCCATCTGAGAGGGCAAGCCAAGCTGTGAGGGTTGCTGATGCAGTTGGTTGTGCACTAGATCAAGCTGAAAGGGGTTGTGCAAATCGAAGCCCCGAATTTGACTCAGATGGAGAAAGTTCTGCTGTGGGAGGAGTAGAGTCAAATTCTGCCGAAGAAGGAAGTAGTGCACAGGGTACCCCAAGGGAGAGCAGAAGTGCCACAGAAGCAGAGAGAGTTTGGCCCGTGAGTCAGAGGCGGCTGAACTTGAGATTGGCACCTGAAAGAGATCTGGCCCCAGTTTCTGAAACGTCTGAATCTGAACTAAGTGACGAAGAGCAAGCGCGAGCTAATCTGAGAAGATCCAGGAGAACAAGAGTGCCCTGTCAAAGGTACGCCTCACCAGAGTGGACATACGCTGTGACTGATGCCAGGAGTGTTGAGCTCGGGGAGGCTGAGGTCCTTGACGCTGGTCAGCGAGTCTCCAAATCTGAAAATAGATGTGTTGTTATTGGTCCCAGGGGTGGAAAACAAAGGAATACTGACCCTCAATATTCCAAATCCACCACTTCTGAGCAAGATTCGTGAATTGATTCTGGAGACGCTGGTTTTTCCAACTTTTGGTTTTGTAACTCCGCATCAAGAATTAGTGGTGCTTCGTCTTGAACTTTTGCAACGTGTTTTAAATATCTTGGGAGCTGATCTTATTTTGGACTGAAGGTGAACTTTGTTGTATATAAAAGTCTAAAAAGAAGATAACCTAGGCCCGAGTGGAAGAAGAATAAATTTAGGGACTTTCCGTCAAGTCGACGAAAGAGGGCTAGGGAAGTCTTTTTATGGACTGTGTAAATAAGGAACTGAAAATTGCAAGGGGATTTCCAGCTTTTGAGGTGTCGTCTGAACGGTCGACAAGCAATACCTGGAGGAGAAAGAGACTCTTAATTGTTGCTGTCGAGCCAAGAACTTTGAGAACTTTGCAAAGATGGCAGATGCTGGAAATACTCACCGTAGAGCTGATAGGTATACTTATAGGGATGGTGATAGTTTCTATAGTTATAATAGTTGTAGCCTCATATATCGTTTCACATGAACAGGAGGGGGCGGTACAGGGGACACCTAAGCCTACCATCTCTAGCCAGAAGGAGGTTACTATAGGAGCTAAAAGAGCTTTGCTACTCGAAGAGAGTCGTAGATTTTACATAGATATATCTAGAAGTGACTTTAAGCTTAATGCGTATGCAAAACTGTTGTACGAATATGGGGATGCGATGGATGCGAAAGATTGCTATGTGTGCATGCAGTTACCTTCTTCTGTAGATGAGGGTATTAGATACTTCCACTAACATATGGAATTTCTTGTAGTTTGTTGCTTAGTATCTTTTGTGAGAGAGGACAGTTTGAGTATTTCTTTTCCAATTACAATGCAGTACTTCCTGAAGTTCCAGCTTACAAGCATTTGAATAAATACGATTATTACAAGTCAGAGGATAGACTCCGGAAGTATTTCATACCGTCTTTGGAACTGGATACGGCTTATGCTCACGACATAATTTGACATGTTCATTGTCAGATACAGAGAAGAAGTTTGTAGGTCAAGTAGAAGATAGATATAGAAAACTGACACAGACACGGAATACAGGAGATAGTCCAGTAGACTGGACTGGTGAGGAGAGATTACACAGATCTAAGGGGAGTTATGGTCCCATAGCATTGGACCAGGTGCAAAAGGGGAAGTTGTGTGTGAGACGTCCTCAGACCTACTATGAAAAGGTTTCGGTGGGGCAAAGTGCGTGTGATCATATCTTTACAATGGAAGATTCTGCTAAGAACTTTTTGCAAGGCTCGTGCAAGTGATTCCAACTGTTTATTATGTGTGCGGAAGGAATGCTTATGTGAGGTTGCCTGCGAATTGGTATGGTACATGTTATTTGGCTATTATTTTTCAGAAAATCTATCATGCGGAAGATTTGGAGCTTTTGGAGACTGACATCATTCTAAAGTATGGAGTGCGGGAGCAGTGATTGAAGATGTCTTTGGAGCAATGATACCGAGTTTGGGTGTGGTTCTGAATGATGTGAAGATAAGATAAGAAGATTGGCGACTGTGGTTGATGAATTGTCAATGAATACAGCAAGGTCTTTGATATTGTTGGATGGAGAGATGTTGTCGATAAGGACGATGGTTTTGCAGAATCGCCTTGCTTTAGACGTATTATTGGCAAAAGAGGGCGGAGTCTGTAAATTATTGAAGGTTCAGGAATGTTGTACGTATATTCCAGACAACAGCAAAGATCTGGAGAGATATATAGATAACATTACCACGATTCATCAAGAGATTGAGGATTTGACTGAAGAAGGGGTGTGGGAAAAGATTGGTAAAGGATTTGGTCATGTGGGAAGTTGGTTTGCGAATTTGGGAAAAGGGTTCCTTGGCTTTTGTTAAAACCTCTTATTATTGTTGTGGTTTGTGTGATCTGCTTGTGGGGTTTCATCAGGGCTTACAAGTGGTACAGAGGAAACAGAATTGAAAGAGCTCTCGGAGCGAGTGAAATGTGAATGGCTAGACTGCAGGACAGTCAATATCAGAATATTAAGAATATGGAGAGGTTCAGATGGGGGAGGATGGCAACAAGTACTGTTTAGGTCGGGACTTTCTCCAAGGGAATTAATTGTGTGATGGTGTGATGACATTTGTCATCAAAGGGGGGAACTGATAGAGCGTCATGTTATTCTGAAATTTGTAGAGGTGCATCATATTCACCCACATATTAATCGATGTAGGTTAAGAGTGCCATAGAAATGTATTACTAGAATCGTTTAACATAGAGGTGATTAGAAATTTAATAATGCTTTTCGTAAAGAGTAATGCTGCAGATTATTGTGAATGTATTTTAGTAAACGCATAATGTTTGATTTTCGCGTAATGCAATGTATTAGGTCAAACGTGTGCCATGTTAAAGTTACACGTGCAAGTTTGTTTATTTAATGCTTAATGTGTGATTTAGTAATGTGTTTAACAGTGTAAAGGCCTGATCGCATATACGTTTGAAGAGAAAGGCCTGTTCATTTTCTTATGTTAGCTGAACGTTATAGGCTGAAAATGATTTCCCTTGGTAAAGGCTTTGGGTTGCAGACGATGGAAATCTTAGAGAAGAGAACAGTTTCTCGTTCCCATGTTTCTGTTGCAGGTGCAAGGACATTTAGCTCGTTAGTGAGACTAGGTCTTTGTTTTAGGAGTTAGGATGGTACGAGAAGCCAACAGGGGAGTACATTGGAATGTGAGGATGATACTTTCAGCGGAGAAGGTGCCTGGGACCCTAGGTCAAGCTAACCGTCGTTGGATGAGAGACAAGTTTCGCTGGAAAAGTTCTGGAAGAAGACCTGGTTGAAGAGGTGTGCTGAAGAACGTGTCCTACGTTTTTTGGGTTTTGTGTTAGGGACAGTGCCCTGAGGGTTGAGTAGTTGAGGTTTCGATAGGGAGCTAGAAGGAGCATCTTAGAACGAGCTCTGACTAAGTGAATGTACTTCTTAGGAAGTCTTCACTTCTGACATCTTTTATTCTCTTGCCTGGGAAGGGAAATGCTAAGTAGGGATGTCACCTTAGAGATAGAGCAGGGAAAGACTAACTGATTTTCTTTTAGGCTAATGATTCCTAATATAGATATTGGATTGACCATTGCATTTCTTATGGTTTTAGAGCTTGTTATTCTTTTTGTTCTGAGTCGTATGAGGCTCTTACGTAGACTTGCGTTTGTTTTAGTGCCCATTTATCTTTTTCACCTTGTGCTAAGGTGTTTCTATGTGCAGTTATTTTTGGTTGTAATAAAATCCTACAAATTTTAAATTCGGAGTCAGTGGTCCTTCCTAAATGAGATTTGATTCTGGTGTTTATGTACTAAGAATTGGATTTCCTCCCCTCTACACTATTTAGCAGATAAAAAGATCCTGGCGACCTGAGAGGATTCTTGGAGATAACCAGGTAGGCAAGAATCCGGTCCTATCAAATTTTAGAAGCAGTTTTATCTCCATGAATCACTTGATAATCTGAACTTCATTCTTATAGAGGTGATAGCCACAGGAAAAGAATGTATTGGACTTACGCCAAAGGGAATAAAGGCAACGAGGCATCATGTGCATCCATTTAGACACAATTTATTTTGAAACAGCGATCAGAGATACAATGGTTGGATTGATATATTCTGCTATAAGCAGCAGTACCAGAAAGATGCGGTTTCACTATACCTGTTAGCATGCCTGATTTAGCCGGCAACTAGTATAACATAGGTTTTCTAAATTAACCAATATTCATGATTTTCTCTTGTTTGATACTGCATGCATTTGTGTTGTTAAGTTTCATTGTTTTATCATGGTGTATTCTGTTATTTACCTTTTGGTATGTTAATACTGCTACATTTCCAGATAAAAGCGTAATTTCCCTATAAATGTTCAGTGACAAGCAGCTATTTACCACAGTCTAACGGGGTAAAATAGTGTTGCTCCTGCTCTTCAACTATTTTGATCACCAGTCTCCCTATAACCGTTGCAGAGACTGTGTCTTGAATTACATTAGCACCTGCAGTGCTAAATTTATGTGATAGGACCTGGTGGCTTTCATAACGAGATGGCTAACTAGCTGGATCAGCGCAAATTGTGTTTAAACCCGATCCCAGTTTTTCAACTTATGTGGTGAAACTGAACTCCTGAGATTTCTCTTCATGCCAATTTCACCAGCTAATATATGCTAAAAGTTGGCAGGAAAAGAAGTCAGAAAGATGAAAATTTGTGGTAATCAGATTCATAAACTCCAGTACCTCTGATACCCAGAATGGATAGAAATGTTGCCGTATTGTGAATGAATTATCCCGAGTAGAGGTTATAGCCAGATAAATCCTAAGGAGGACGGCTTTGGGAGATGAATGCAAAACCTTAACATTGGCAACATTAGAGCGAATCCCAACTATGGCCTTCTATGGTGTCCAAATACCACTGTAAGGATCAAGGTAAAGCTGGAGACAAATATTGTCTCTACAGAATCTTGAGCAGGTGCAGGCCACAAAATCAGAAATAATAGCCTAAAAAGCACATCAGTTCATACATGGGTCAGACTGAGGGAAGTGCACCTGAAAGTTCTATTAGCAGAGTATTCCTCGATTCCATACCATTTCCTTCCTGGAAAAGTAAATTGATGAGTGAGGGCAGGGGAATGTGGTGGAGCAGAGAGATGGATCCATCTTCATACCTGAAGTCTAACATGGTCGCCTCTCCTGTCCACCATCTTCTTGAAAAAACAGTTTTGGTGTGCCTGTGGTCATGTCATTCACATTTTTCTTCCAGTCACTACTACATACAGCATGATGCAATTAGTCAGGCCACTTCAGCTATTGATTAATTTCACTGTGAGTGACTTGGTCTTCCACAAGGAGCACATCCACACACAAAGTAGTTTTGTTTATGCCAGAGGCTACAATGGCAATGTATGCTTTTTGAGACCAAAAGTATGTTTTTGCTTCTAGCCATGTTTTTTTGTTCTGGTGAAGGCCAAAAGTCTCATTCATAAATAAAGTTTTACAAAAGCAATGACAAACAAGCAATGGCAAAAGCAAAAGGCTGGTTGGAATCCAAAACTATTTGTGTTTGTTTCTAGTTTTCTTCTCACTTCATAGAAAGACAGTTTACTCTCATTCTTTCATTCACTCCTTGGGCATAGGGAGATATTCCCCTGGTGTAAACTGTCAAAATGGTGCTAGCTTCACCACGTTTTTGAAAGAGTTCAAATGAACACACATTCTATTTGTGCTTTGTGCTGTTTGTGCATAATTTTTCAATGTCCATTCAACGTTAAGTATGACTCTATTTTACTGCAAGTGCTATCAGGCTTTTGGCCATTGTGGCTCAAATGTAGAAATCTAAATGTTTCTTCAAACCATTATACTGAGAGCATCTGTTCATGGCTTATTGGATATGGAGATAAAAGCAGCTCTGGAAAATGCTGAATACCAGACCCTCAATGCACTAAGCGAAGCCAGCAAACAGGACTGGCACCTTCCGGGGTACTTGTTGTCTGGAGCATGGTTCATCACCCTAAAAACAGGATTTTTTTAAACCTGAAAGCAATTCCTTTTACAGCTCAATTCTTCTTATCTTTTGGCTGAAAACCAATATATCTTTGAAGGCAGTTCTGAAAAGAAACTCATGAAGTAATGTGGAGTGTCTGTCACAATACCATGTATTTCTCTGCTGCAATAAATTGTTTGTGACCCTCATTAAGAGTGTCCTAATCATTTTCAAACTGTGCAGTAACTCCTATTGCTGCACATATCAGTATTATGAGTTTATCGCGCCTGTTAGATACAGGGTCTGATAAAAACGCACCCCCTGGTACATTTTGAAAGGTCTAACCTGCCAGAATCGAAAGAGAGAACAAGGTCTGGAGCATGCTGATTTTGATATGGTAAATATCAAATGTTGCATTTGAGCCCTTATTCAAGGACAGAACCTGTAATAGGCAATAACGTTTGCATCCAATATATTACAAGCGCCTCTGTGTCAGATTTTATTGATCATTGATTCATCTAAAACTGGGCCACTCCTAATGAGAGCCTTTGTGTCCATCGCCTAGTGCTGTTTTGATGTCTGACAGAACCTCAGACTTTAAGCCCTAAAGGCAGCCCTCTGCTCCTGCTATAGTGGCTTTTATTTGCACCCCCTTTGGCTAGACTGCACCCCATCCATCTGAGAGTGAAGAATTAAGTAAATCGTTGGAATAGGACAGACATTCTAGGAACGGAATTAATATTGTATAGCAATAAGAACTGCTTCAATCGATTCAAAGAAATTGCCATCAGCATCTCAGGTTCAGAACTTTTAGACCACCAATAGGAATCTTGATAAGCCATGGATACAACCTGAGGGCATATAGTTGCATGGCGTACCTACAATGGTGCAACTAGTGATTCTACACTCAAATGATCAGGGGCCGTCAATGCCCTCAATTTAGAAATGAAGTTAAGCTAGAGGCCGTAGAATCTCGACAAAACTGTTTGTAGTCTTTGTTTGAGAAGATTTCACTTCAAACATTGTGGCAAAGTCAGGAACAGACAAGGCACCATCAAAATCCCACTCACTAGCCGAAAGTAACATCAAATCGTAACCCTCAAGCATTGCTTGAACAATGCAATGTGCAGGATTAGCTAGGACAAAGGCTAAAATGCACAATTATGCATACAGGCCAGTGCAATCCGGCAAGAATATAGCAAAGCTCGACATGCTCACAAGAGGAAGGAGGAAGACTGGAGGTGGAAAAACGCATATCGACTCCTAAAATCATAGTATCAGGGAAAATTTTGGATCTGCATGAATAAATGCTTTGAACCAAACCATCAGACAACCACCACAAACATCGCACCTAATGACTGGGAAACTCACATCCAGGCACTCTATGTGTATCCCACGATCATTGACTGTCTTCGTAGAAGCAAAGGGACAAGAAATGATGAGCCAATGAAACACATGGAACACAATGGTGACACTAGGTCAGTGGCGCTAGACGACACAAGAAGCTCAAGAAGAACAAATTATTAAGCGGATGCGAGTCGGCGGCGAACCCGGCCCAAACGGCATTCCAGCAGCAGAATATAAATGGGCAACACCGAGATGGGTGGCAGTGATGGCACCTTTGTTCCAAGTGTGCCGACGAGGAGGAAGCATTCGGGAGACATGGAGAGGCTCACTCTTGGTCCAAATCCACAAAAAAGGCTCTCAGGCACGCTCCGAGAACTACTGACTGATCGCTCTGCTAGATGTGGAAGGTAAGTGTTATGCCAGCACAATACACCAATAGCTGCTAGGGTGGGTAGAAGAAGGAAAGCTGATCCCCACAACTCAAACCTTATTTGTATTGCCCATTTGATAGAAGATACACTATCAGGAAAGAGAAGGGCTCTGTACTGAGGATACCTTGACTTTCATACCGCCTTTGACAATGTATCTTACCCAAGGCTGTGGGAAAAACTAAATAATTGGGGCATCCCCCAAACTCTTCTAAAAGTGATCATTGCCCTCTACTCAGACACTTGGGTGAAAATAAGAGTCACCTCCGAATGAGCCACCACAAGTAAAATTGAAACTAACAAAGGACTAAAACAAGGGTGCATTAGTTGGCAGATCTCCCAGAGTATCTAATGTGTGAGAGGGCATTTCCACCCACATTTGCAGGTGTCAAAATCTAATCATTACAGTATGCGTATGACACGGTACTGTTAGACCAAACACCAGTGGGACTGAAGAGACTTTTCACGGCACTGACCAGTTATTGCAGTGCAAATCTCTTGAATGTAAACATAAGAAAAACAAAGGTGAATATATTCACTCTGCAACATGCAAGAAGGGGTCCTGGTTCATTGAGGGAAAAGCCATAGAAGTGGTGACCACATATAAATACCTCAGGGTTCGGCTTGACCATAGGGGATGCTTAGCCGCACACATCACTTCTCAACAAGAGGTAGCAAATTTTTTAGTAGGGTCTTTTAGCAAGGTATAAAAAGCAATGAGCATACCAGATTTACTTCCCCTTCTCAAGGTAATAAGCAGCAAATTCCTTCCTGGTATAAGACCCAAACCTTGAAAAACCCAATTAAGTTTGTTAAAAAAAAGCAGCAATTTCCTTCCTACAGTGGCATACGGGGCGATGATATTCAGAGCCAGACTTGGCTAGATAGAGTGCAATCATGTGGCTGTCGTTGTCATCCAGGCTTCCTGTGCCCTTTTCCTGTCTCATAGCAATCAAGAAACTACCACTCCCACAATGCATTGTAATGGCTACCACCCTGTATGCTTTCCCATACTGCAATGAATACTGGTCAGCTGATATCCCCATAGTATAAAGTCAGCCCTCACCCGTTCCCAGGTGCTTGGCTTTCATCCTTGTTAGAACCACGCCCCTTGTTCTTTGACCCCGGAATTCTAAACCTCAGCGGATTCTCATCCTATCACGAAGTCTTTCCCAGCTGTTGCCGGTTTTCCTGCTTTCCCCCAACTGGAGAGTTCCTCGATCTATGCTGTGCTGAACAGAGCTGTATTAATTTTCGTCCTCCAAGTAAGACGCAAAAGCGCCCTGCTGCCAATTAGAGCAAAGACTGTTTTTCTTCCTTTTAATTTGTGGTTGGCCTTGAGAGATAACGCGTATTAACGCGCCCCTGTTTTCAAGACGCGCGAAGCCGCGCTTAACATTTACGAGCAAAGCTTAGATCGATAGCATCGAACTATTTTTATTTTTATTTTGTTGATTGCTGACTACGCGCCGGAATGCGTGTAGGAACTACACGCTTCTCGTGGCTCACAAATGTGGATGTTTTAATCTACATGACTCGAGTTAGCACGACGGATGTTAAAGTGAAGCTGTAAACAAGCGGAAAGTTCTGTCCTGCTCTTTTGGGGATTCCACGTTTTCAGTTAACTTTAAGACACGCGCTTTTCATTTACAACGGAGAAATCAAGAGACTCTAAGCAAGTGAAACAAAGACATTCAAACAGTGATATAACCAAGGATGTACATTCTTGCCTCTTTCTTAAGGGATTAACATTCTGCTACTTTTGAGAACTACTTAGTAGCAAGAATTTATCGCTAACACGACATTCGCATTCTGGGATCATTACAGAAGTCCCTTCCTTGAAGCAATTCTTTACTGTTGGTCCTTAATAATCCAAGAGAGACCTACATTATAATTAACACTGGCTTTGTGTTCGGTAAGTTTGGGAAAGCATATAGTTTACAACACGTAGTACATACACAGAGTGTTCTTCTGCTCTTTATGTTCTTTATGCCCTTATGTTTCTTATGTTCCCTCCTTGCAGGATATCACGTCCTTGAATTACTGCGCTGCCGGCCTTCCTGGTGGTTCTTTTTGGGTCTCTCCTCCCCTGGTGGGTGTCAGGTGGCCTTCTGAGTATGTAACATCTCGAGGAGCCTATACCCTACAGGAGTATTGAGACGCTCTCTTCGCTCCCGCGGATATTGGTTTCCTGGGCATTGAACACATTTCTCTGAGTAGCCGCGACAGTCGTAGAGTGTTCCTTCTGCGGAATTGTACCTCCCACTCTCAAATTCGTTTAGAATTCAGGTCGACATCAAAGCAATGGTTAATGAAAGCTAGGCCTGTAGCTTACAGTCTGAAAGCTAAGCAGGCCCGGGATTGTACCTTAAAAATCCATATCTAGGCATTAATAAGCAATCCTGTAACAAACTTGAACAACTTCTTAATGCACTCCATAGAGGCCCTGGATGCACAGTCAATATATACAAGCTGGTTGCCTACCCCTGTGATGGCCAAGCTACTGACAAAACAAGTGAAGGTTATATTGGCAGAATGTGATGCACAATCAGTGAAAAACCTGGGGCACTGGAGTTGGGCTTCAAAACTCTATGATTCCCGGTCTCTGCCACCCTATCTTTCTTCACCCCTTAACTTGATAATGAAGTTTCAATTAATTGGCCTGCGCTTTGGATTTGTCCCATTGGGGGCATTTAGGTTCGGACAGAGGAATCTAGAGAAGGACAAGCAATGTCGCCTCTGCTTCAGTGGTGAGGAAATGCTGACCCACGTGCTCTGTATCTGGAAGGCATTAAACCTGTTAAGAAAGTCTCGGCTTTGCCCAATTTGGCTCATTTTAAATGTCTGGACCTGCCAAGGAGCACCAGAGGCTCCCTTGAGAGGAGATTCTGTACAATTGGCAGCTAGCTTAATGAAATTTATGGAAAACTGTAGCAGCCTTTTTGGAGACAGAGCATCATTAAGAGACACAGACCCAAAAACATGTGCCATCATTAGATTTTAATTCCTTGCAGGCATTTTTATACTGAGCTTTTATTGATGAGGTATTTATGAGTAATGGTGTATTTCTTTTATTACAAATTACTATTTCTAAAGTTCTCCTTTTTAATGATCGCAATGATTTTAAGCAATAGTGCAATAGAAAATTAATTTAACTGCACCTCATCCTCACTCACTGTACCTCGGATCCTACCTCTACAGCACAAACCTGCCAAAACCCCTTGGACTAATGTATTTCCTTTTACTCCTAAATAATTTTAAATACTACACATAGGGCACTGCGCTACTTTTAGAAATATTATTGGCTGTATTGGATACCTTTTTGATAATCTCTTTTTAATAATCGATATGTAACTGCACCGTATGGATCCGTACATGTAATGATTTTAATTAATCGAATATGAAAAAAATAAACTTTGAACTTTGTAACTTCAAGTGTATTTTGAGCTGGGATCTACTGGGGTCTGGCCTCCCATTTCATTTTCAATTCCCAGCCAAGCGCAACTGTGCAAACCTGCCAGACTCTAATACCGCCTTAGTTCTAACATTCAGGTTTGTGATTTTTGCAGCACCTAAATAAATTGTTCAGTTTGGTTGTCTAAATATGAGATGCTATTTGGTGATAGATCTTGTAATAATATGTTGGTATCTAATTTTATTTCCTGCAGTGATACATATTTGTGAGGTACTGTGATCACATCCATAAATAAGTTGTGCCTGTCAGGTTACCGACCAACAGAGCCTGGAGATGGTGGCATTGTCCTGGTCCTCATTGTGCAGTCATCACTCACGTCATCAGGCCTTGTAGTGCCCATGTTCAAGCACATGTGTGTGGATGAGGATGCTGTGGCACTGATCTTCGGTTTGATTGGGGCAATGGAAGACTGGGTCAGGTGCTGTGGTTAGCCTTGGAGATGCCTACTGGTCGACCAAAACGATGTCACACGGTGAGTCTCAAGCACTCACTGGGCCCAATCTCTCAGTCGTTCAAGCCCTGATAATCAACCCTAATATTCAGGCTCCTTTTCTTACTTTTAGGTCTACCTAGGCCTTTGTTTATGGCAGTAGGTTAGCAGTCCTCACTCCTGCCACAGTCTGTGGCTTGGGTGCTCTATACCGACAGTTGCTTCTTCCTTGACCCTCAAGAGATGGAAATGCAAAGTCATTGGAGGTGCTGTGGTGTGGAGTGAGCCGCACAGAGCATGACATCGTTCTGATCTACTATTTAAAAATTAAGTGACAACCCCAGTCTCCTTCGATACGGCAATGTCCAATGAAAGTTGTGTACCAATAAATAATAATTGATTGATTGCCAGGGGCCAGTCTGTTGTGTCATGATCAGAACCCACCAGTTTAGCCATGGGCAACAAGACAAAAATAAACATGCTTAGTTAGATTGCTTGGGTGGCTGCATGATCATTTCTCATCTTGTGATGAGGGGAATTAAGCAAAATGCATTAATCTAGCTCTGTATGTGTGACACTTGACAGGGCTGGAAGTCACGTTCACAAGCACTGCTCTCTGTGGCAATCAACATTCCCAGGTAGTCTCACCTTGTCTCTCATACTGCCTTTGTGGTCCTGACCGTATACCCCCTCAGTCAATGCACTGCTGCCTAAGAGACCAAGAATTATTAGGTATTCAGGACACAATTACACTTCTTACATGTACCAATGCGGGTTAACGAGTCAGAGCAAGCTAAGGAGATCGATCACTGGTCTGTATTTTCATGGACAGCCCATACAACCTTTAATCTGTTACTGATATCATTTGTCCGTAATTTATGTCAAGAGATGCCTTACATGAAACTGAAGTCTGATTTGACAACTGTGAAGGATATCCCAACATTTCTCGCTTAGGCAACCTCCGATTGGTTGCCAGCTTGAATTGCATGTGGAGATATGATGGGCACATGCTCTCCAGCTGCCCAATCAGCTAATTTAATCTATTATAAAACATCTTGACGGCCAGCTGCAGAACTGTACAGATGGAGTGAACTGTCAGGAACAGGGCGTCTCATCCGGGCCCAGTGTATGATGTATTCTGAAGAAAGAGATAAGAAGCTTGAGGAAGGATGCAGTTAGTTTCCAGTCTCTATGTCCATCTCCCTAGATCAGCCTCCTAGTAACAGATGGAGGGTTGCAGGACCAGGTGGAGGAAGGACACTGGCCTTACCGCCTGTTCTCTAACCCATGCCCTGCATTCCTTCCCTTTGGATAGGTCTCCGCAAGGAACATGTCCCTGTTGAGTGGTAGCATGGCTGGATGACATCAAGAATGAAATATTGCTGAGGTGCAAGTCGACCACTATCAAGAGTGATGAAGGTAAGTTGGACCATAAGTACCTGAGAGTTGAGGACTCTGGCAACCATGTGATATCCTGAGGTCTCTTTGATACTGATGCAATATGTATCTTAACTAGGTATTGACGGACACTGTGCTACATTCAGGGCAAACTGTACTTCATAATGGCGTTGTCAAAATAGCATGGTGATGATGTTCCTATGAAGAGTGATGTGATATTAGCGCCGGAATGTGGAAACTGACTATCTGCAACATAAAGCAGAGCCAAGACATATTTGATAAGGAAAGCTGTCAGGCTGCCACATTCAGCATCATACTAATTACAACCGGGGGGCGTGGCTAAGCGCCCGAGGGGAATAGCGGCGCCGGAGTAGCGCTCCGTCGGACCGGGGATCAGCTGGCGGTTCCGTGCGTTACTCGCGCACACCGAAGGAGAGCCTCTGCTGCATAAGGACGGCTAGCATGCCCTGAAGTTACTTTTGCCGTCGTGACGGCATTTCTTTAAGCGTTGCTGTCCTTTCTGTCCCGGTCGCGGATCTGAAATGGCCGCGACCGCCATTTTGTTTTTTTCCAATGACCGGGATCTCTTCAGCAATGCGTCCAGCGCGCATTGAATTCCTGGAATTCTAACTATGTCGGTGTTATTCATGGCAGTGCAGGCGAGACAGCAGTTTCAACCAAGCACTTTCAGGTGACTTTCTTTTTATTTTCATGGCTTTTTCCTGATTCAATGGACGTTTCTGGCTCTCCTCAAACCCGGCAGACACAATTTATTTTGAAACTGCTATCAGAGATACAATGGTTGGATTCATATCTTCAGCTATAGGCAGCAATACCAGAAATGTACAGGTTTGCTATGCCTGTCTGCATGCCTGACCTAGCCAGCAACTAGTATAGCAGAGATTTTTTCATTCTAAATTAACAAATATTCATGATATTCTCTTGCTTGATGCTACTTACCGTTCAATTCAATTGAATTTATTCCGTTTATTCAGTGTAAATCCCCATCAAACTGCACACAAGAACAATTCATATATGAAATCAATATCCATTGAAACACATATAAAATAATAAATACTGTCCCTATAATCAGAACATATATGAATTATTTTTTTGTTAAGATTGCATACAACCCACACAGGCAATCTTGCATGGTCAAAACGATTCTACTCTTCAGTGTCTCTGTTTTATGAGCAGCGTTGAAGGCCCCTAAAATACTACCGTAAAGTTATGTGTAACCGCATTAAAATAGTTCCCACAAGTCAAACCAGCTGTTAGGAGGAACCTACATTAACGCTTCCTATCAATATGCAGTCAGTCCCAAAGTTATGTATATTTCTCCAATCTATTTGATATCACATGGTAAATATGTTCTAAAAGAGAAGACGACTATGTCCAATGGACAGGATTACTTTCTTCAAATTCTGGCATACAAAACACTAAGGACCAAATCAGGAGAAAAAAAATCGACTGACACTGTTTCATGTTCTTGATGTTAAATTATGGGTGTGCTTAATGCAAACACCTTTTACCTCTTTATTATGAAGGAAAGTTTCTGCTTGGTAATGTGTGACAAAAATGTTTGTGGATATCTGGTGTGTGGCATTTTCTTGTGTTTGTGAGCTGTTTTGTTCTTTTTTCCTGCTTTTGTTTTTTGTGCTGCATTATTGCAATTTGATGTGTTGTACTGTGGTGGTTGTGTTGAGTTCCGTTTTGTTGCGTTGATGCTTGTTAGATTTTTAATTATGTTGTTAAGTTTCTTTATTGTTTCATGGTGTTGTATTCTGATGTTTATCTTTGGAATGTCAATACTGCTAAATTTCCAGCCAAAAGCATCACATCCCTTTAAATGTTCAGTGAAATACAACTATTTACCACAGTCTAATGTGGTAAGGTAGTGCTGCTCCAGCTCTTCAACTACTTTAGTCACCAGTCTCCCTAGAACTGTTGCAGAGACTGTGACTTAAAATAGATGAGTATCTGAGTGCTAAATTTATGTAATAGAACCTGGTGGCTCTCATAACGAGATGGCTTCAGGCGCAAACTGTATTTGCACCCGATCCCAGTTTTCTAAGTTTTGTGGTGATACTGAACTCCTGAGATTTCTCCTTATGCCAATTTCACCAGGTAATATATGCTAAAATTGGACAGGAAAAAGATCAGAAAGATTACAGTTTGTGGTAATCAGATTCTTAAACTCCAATACCTCTGAAACTCGGAATGGATAATAATTTTGCCCTGTTGTGAATGATGTATCCCGGGTAGTGGGTATAGCCTGGTGAATCGTAAGGATGAAGGCATTGAGGGATGAATGCAGGGGGGAAAGGCAAGATGACGACCGCGTAGCTGCATGGTGGATCGCCCTCCCTCTACGGCTCTCCTCACCTGATGGTTGAGTGTTGTAATCCGGACGTTGGAGAAGATTAAAGGAGGGGAGGCCACGGCATGTGGAGAAAGTGGTGGTCGGACCCCCTATGCGGGCGGAACCTTGAAATGGAGGACCACAGTGACGAACCTCCCTACGACCAGCGTGTGCAGCTGAAACATCGCTGCACTCCAAAAGTGGGCGGTTCTCCTTGGCGTGCTCGTCAGAATGTGCCCTAGCATTGTTTGGATCTGTATTTCGTTCACTATCCCCCCAAAGCCACAAAGCCATTACAGGAGAAGGGAGATGCTGATTCAGCAGGGACCATGGCTACCAGTGTGGGGGCAAGACAAGAGGCGCTCCAGGAGATGACAGGCCTCAGTGCAGGTAAGCCCACAGACCTGCGACCTGTCAAAAAACGGCCTGATAGTAGGGGGGCAGGGCGAAGGAGGATTTTGCCCAGAGCGTTTGGCTAGCTGCACAAGGAAAGTCCCAGCTGTGCCAGTCCCTGAGGCAGAAGAGGCATGCTCCCTTCAGGCAACCCCACAACCTGCAATTACTGATTTTTTTCAGTTAAAGGGCGTGTCCATCAATCTGACCCCCCAGATCCTCCAAGACGTTCGGGGCAAAGGGGAAAGTGGTTTATGCTATGAGCCTGTGGCTGCGGAGTCTGGATGTGTGTTGCTTGGGGGCAACTTGGAGCAGCGGGAGAGTGTCCCAGCGGCAAACCCTCCAGACATAAAAGGGGCACAAGAGAACATCGCTCCTATGGGGCAAGAGGGATTATGTGCTGGCGCAATCAACACTGTGGAGGGTCTAAATGGGAGTACTATAGAAAGTTATGACATGAGATATAACACTCTTCCCCAGTTGAACGCTTTAGGATGCACTAGGGGTGGCTCAAAGAGCAACCCAGAGCCTGGGGCCTGTGAAGCATTGGATGTCACAATAGAAGGGGTAGACACATTTTTCTCCCTAACGTATGACTCATAAGCTTCTGTCTCTTGCTTTAGTGTCAATGAGCAAAGGACCTCCTCAGCGGAATCAAGCACCCCAGAAGCGCCCGACACTGCACTCAAGCGCAGAAAGTCCCTTAAGAGGTCTAAGAGCAATACTGACCTCTTCAAGAGTCGAGGCAAATCTTTGTCGGGCATATTTGAAATGGGATTAATCACACACAATGATTTTGGGAGAATCGAACGCTCCTAATTCGAAGCGATCAGCCCAGCAGGGGGAAGTGGGAGAGACTCCGAACCCCTCTCTTGGACTGATTCCGGAAACAATTAAAGAGCACCATGCTGAGGCAGGCAACAAAAAAACTTGATGGGGCCATCAGAAAGATTGGCAAATCCTGAACTGAGTTTAGAGAGAAGCTTAGTTGCATAGAGGAGAGGACCACGGCTGTGGAATCTGACATTACAGCCTTCAAAGAGCAAGCAAACTCACAAGGAGCACAATTATGGGATGTGATATGGAAGATCGAGTACTTTGAGAATCGGCAGAGATGGAACAACCTTGGCTTCCTTGGGATTGAAGAAGGGCTTGAAGGGGACGGCATAAGAACATTTATGCTGGACCTTCTCAAAAGTGCATTTCCCGAGCTTACAGGTTGGAATTGGGAGCTGGAATTACAGAGGGTGCAAAGATTCCCTTTAATACAGCAGACGTTTGGCCAGGGCAATAGAGATCAGAGGCAACCAATGGCAATATTGGTATTTTTTGGCATTTTTTTGCTCAGGGAAGCTATTTTTGAGAAAGCCCGTCCCAATTCCAGAAGAAGATATAAGGAAGAATCGTTTTTGTGCGTCCCGACTTTTGCCACTCAACGGTGGAGCGCAGATGGCGTCTTCGCCAGCGAATGAAACCATTTCAGGATGCAGGGTTTGAAGCTTATTTGTTTGCCCCGGCGCGATTAAAAACTATTGAAAAAGGGACTATCAAGTTTTTTACTTCCGAGTTTCAAGCTAAGGAGTACTTGTGTGGCTTGACGGCTGGTAAGTAATCTGTTTAACTGGTAGATCCTCTGTTCTGAACACTGGCCCTGGGGCTCTCTGGGCCTGGGTTTTCTCTTTTAGTTTTTTTTTCCTTTCCAGTATTTGGACTAGATAGTGGCCACGATTTAATATCCTAATTGTGGGTGATGGGGAGGCGAAAGGGGGTCGGTGGCAGCTTCACATTAGTCATCACACAGACACCGGGTGGTCTGGCTGCCTTGATTAAAAGTGGAGGAGTGGGGGGGTTGGGCACTGTAGGAGGATGGGCTAGGGATGGGTTGCGGGGGAGAAGGGTGGGGTGAGGTTTCACTGTGGTTAAAAAGCAGCAAGTGTGTACATGGAATGAATTGCCAACAATTGAGGGGTGAAAATGGTAGCGGGGAGAAATGTAGAAACAGGTGGTCAAAAGCAATGGGGGGGGGCCTAGTTGGCAGAGTTACACAAATAGAGGCACATGCTGGAGTATTTTCTAAATGCCCCAATACAGGTGGCAAATATACATGTAGTGTTAAGCATTTTAGCTGGGCATTGTACAAGGGGAATGGCTAGGCTTCGAATGACATCAGTCAATATCTGTGGGATGAATGATAAAACTAAAAGGAAAGGGATAAAAGAGGATCTACAGTTTTTAAGAACTGATATTAACTGTCTGCAAGAGACCCATATTGCCTCGGCCGATCGAGCTGTATTAGATTCCTTGGGGTTAAATGTTCTTTACTATACGAAACAGGATACTAGAACTATTGGGGTTGCCATATTATTTAATGATAAGACTATTGCCCAGGGCCGGAAGGCCATGGATTAGTTTGGGAGATGAGTTATGGTTGAGTGTAAATATAGTACTGGGTCTTTTACGCTCTGCTTGATATATGCTCCCGTGGCAGATGAGCCAGCTTTGTTTAATTTCTTAGTAATAGAGCTTTCGTCTTGGCCGGCCCGTTTATGTTATGTGGGGATTTAAACCTAAATGGCTCCAGAGGGGGGCAAGCAGACAGTGAAGGGTCTATAAGGGACACAAGCCACAGTCTTTTAGATCTTTTAAACATCTTGTAAAAGAAATAGGGCTAGTCGATATTTGGGCAACTTTGAAAGCTTCCGACGCTGGGTACACCCATGGCACTTTTGCAAGACTAGATTACTTTTTGGTGACACCATCATTGGTCAAATGGACTCAAGTAGAGCTTTTTCTGAGATTAATGTTGGATCACAACCCTATTTCTCCCCTGCTGAGTCATCTAGCCATAGGTAAGTCTCGCTTGAATGTAGTCACGGCTAAGAAGATTGCCGGGAAGTATGTGGCCAGAACTCAGGAGTGCTACGAATAGAATGAATGGGTGGGGCGGCTATTAGATGTACGGTCGAGGCAAAAGCAAGCCGCAGGGCTTATTAAGGAGATCAGGAATAGGAACAGTAGAACAGTAACTGATACAGATGAGATTAGAAAAACCTTCCGAGTTTTTAACAAGGATCTTTACAAGGCTCCAGTACCAGCTGGGCAGGAGGGCCTAGAGCGATACATAGCCCATATGATTTTTAATAAAGCATCCCTGGAAGAGCGGCCACTTTTAGGTGCAGAATTGTCTCTGGAGGAAGTCCAATCTGCCCTCCAGGATCTTCCTTCGGGAAAGGCAGTTGGGATGGATTTGATACCCCTGGAATTCTATAAAGTTTTTGCATTTGAAGTTTTGAGGGAACTGGTGGGGTTACTTGGGCACGCTAGAAAACGGGGGCATCCCCCTGACTCTTGGGCTACTGCCAACATTATATTTTTTTTTAAAGAAAGGCAAGGACCCGGCTGATCTGGGATCTTATAGGCCAATCACGTTATTAAATAGCGATGTTAAACTCTATTCTAAGATTTTGGTTAGTAGACTAGGCAATATTATTCATAAATTGGTATTGGTCAGACAACATGGGTTTATCCCGGGGAGGGAGACCTCAGATCATGTGTACCGGGTATTTACATTTGTTGACACTAATGAGACGTGTAAAGAATCTATGGGGGTTATGTTGGATGCCAAGAAGGCATTTAATAGGGCATCCTGGGAGTTTCTGTGGAAAGTTTTAGAAGCTTTTGGTTTGGGGGAGCCTTATATCCAAGCAATCCAGGTGATGAATGCTAACCCAGTAGCCCAGCTTCACATTATGGGGCATGACTCCGAGCCTGTCTGTATAGAAAGGGGAACGAGGCAGGGTTGTCCCGCCTCGCCCTTGCTATTCACTCTGTATATAGACCCCCTCCTCAGGAGACTCGAAGCTTTCACTGATATTATACCAATCCATTCACACGGGTGGGAGACGAAAACCTTGGCCTATGCTGACGATGTCGCTATAGTCACAAGTGAACTAGATAGTGCTCTTGCGAAAAAATAACGGAGGACTATGGTACCTATTCTGGGTATCTGTTAAATAAATGACGTGAGAGCCCAATGCTATTCTTTCTTTTTTTTTACCCTATAGCTATGGAAGCTCCCTTTGATTTAGTGAGGAATTTTTGCTTAAACTTTTTGGATGACTTTATTACTATTTATGGGATTAATGTATTCTCGCCTCTGAAGTTTTGCTAAAAGGCTTGGGAGCTGGACTAGGGGGTCAACACATCATTCGAAGTCTTATCCCTGACGTTGAAGGGAAAACACGTTGGGTCAGGTGCCCGGTCGACCTAAGATCCTAATGTAATAGGCAGTACTTTATGGCTAGTATCCTTTCTGATAATGTCTTCCTACTTTACTATGTGATTAATTCCTATTCAAATTCGAAGATTGATTATATTATTATGTATGGTATTTGTGTAATATTGCTGATGAAGATTTGTTTTCATTGTGGGTGGGGTTAATATGCACAAAAAGCTTAATAAAAATGCAATTAAAAATAAAAAAAGGAGATGAATTCAAAACCTTACCATTGACAGAGTGAATCCCAATTAAGGTCTTCTATGGTGTGCAAATACCACTGTAAAGATCAATTTTAAAGCTGGATACAAATATTAACTCTACAGAAAGCATCCTCAGGACAACTTGAGCCAGTACAGGCCACAAAATCTGAAATAATAGCCTCAAAAAGCACAACAGTTCATACCAGGTTCAGAATGAGGGAAGTGCAGCTGAAAGTTCCATTAGCATAGTATTCCTCGGTTCCATGGAAAAGTAACATGATGAGTGAGTGCAGGGGAACATGGTGGAGCAGAAAGGGGGATCCAACTTCATACCTGATGTCCAACATGGTCACCTCTTCCGTCCACTGTCTTCTTGTAAAAACAGTTTTGATGTCCCTATTGTCATGTCATTCACATTTTTCTTCTAGTCACTGCTGCATACAGAATGGGGCAATTGGTCAGGCCACTTCAGCTATTGGTTAATTTCACTGTGAGTGATGCAGTTCTGGTTTGTCATAAGGAGCACATCTGCACCCCAAGGGACATATGTACAAGGAGTTAACGCCGCCTTAGCTGCACTTTTCCGACGGTTTTGCGGCGAGATTTTTATCGCCCTATGTACAAGCTGCCGCTAGCCTCTGTTAGTGGCAGTTTTCCAGCGAAAAGGTCCATTCTAAGGATCACCACTTCTGTTAGCAATAATGACAAGCAAGGGAGGCTTTCCCATGCAAAAACGGCCGCTAACCCCACTTCGCGATATTTACAAAGGGGTTCCTGAACTTTGGAGGACCAAAAACACTGCTGCTAACTGCAGTAAGAGGCAGTTTTTTAAGACCAGAAAATAGCTGGTCTCAAAAATGGAGATAACACTTGAGGCCTCTTTTCAGCATGTTTTGGTACTGGACAGAGCTGCAAGCAATGTTACTGCACTGCCCTTCAACAAAACTACAGAGCAGGAATGCGCACCATCAACAAGATAGTGCGCATTCCTGGGCCTCAGTCATGAAAAGTGTTGCAGCGTTGCGACAAGACAACGTTGCAACACTTCACTACCCCCTTCTTGTGACACCATGGATGCGCTGTATTCAGTGACTGGGGGTGAGTGCTTGCAATGTTCAACACTCCGTCCATCATTCCCTTTGGTATTGCTTTGTTCGCCCTAAGTTGGCAGGGTATGCCCAGACGTGGGTCCCTTGCTCACTTTGCCACTGGATTCAAGATAGCCTGGCTGATGAGGGTTATGAACCCAAAACCGGTCCCAGGATGCTTCTTTCTGGTCCAGGGAAGACATGGCTTGGCAGTTCGGGCTAGACTGTTCCAATGAGGCACATGGTCAGACTGATTTGCATATGGCCATGTCTGAACTGGGGTGGTGGAGTGAGCTAAAGAATGATGATGGATTAAACCCAGATCAGTTGACTGGGGGTGAGTGCTTGCAATGTTCAACACTCCGTCCATCATTCCCTTTGGTATTGCTGTATTCAGTGGACAGCGCTCCATGACGTAAGTTATGACAGATACTTCTGCATTGCTGCAGTCATGTCACAACCATGACGCAACTCCAGCAATGCATGGGGCCAGCCTATCACTGTGGCACTTGGTCACCCTTATGCCTACCACCAGGCAGTCGTAAGGTACTGACGCAGTGCTGTCCTTGATGGGTGTCGGCACAATTGGAGATCCATCGGGGGCGGTTGCGTGCTGGGGTGTCATCGTCTGTTAGCATTGGCAGAGTGGTGGTGCTGAGGGAGTTGACGAGACGTTCTTCTGTGGCCTTGATCCAGCTGCGAGTGGGGGGCAATGATGGCAGTGGTGTACGGTAGGCATGGTGAAGACGTGATGTATACAATGATGGTCGGTCCAGGAGAGTCCGGTGATGTGGCTGTAGTTGAAGTTCCCGCTGGCGGAGGAGACCTGCTTGACCGTGTGTCCTGCTATGTGGCTTGCTGTGGTGATTAGCTGCTTGAGTCTGATGTTGGGGAGCTTCTCCAGGAGGGGGTGGTGTTCATGTCACTGAGGTTGTCCAGGTGGAACCTGAGTTCACCAAGTGGGATGTCATCATAGGATGGGAGAGTCTGGGGTGCAATGAGGTCGACAATGGTATCGGAGACTGGGGGTCCATGGCCCGGGGGACTTGCAGGTGAGGTTGCAACAGAGGATGGGGTTGGGGTTGGTCTGAATCTAGAAGTTGAGGTGTTCCATGGTCACCGTTGGGTCATTAGAGTGCGTGGTCAGTCGGAGTGTGCATCTGTAGGTGATGGCAATGAATCCTCCTGGACGGTCGGGGTGGTCCTTGTGGGTGATTTAGTAGCTGTCAGTGATGGCGATGTCCAGTCCAGAACAGAGGTTGGTCCTGGCAGGCGATGTGGAGTCCAGGGTTGATGGCGAGGAGGGTGTTGGCTTCGTAGCCGTGGAGTGTCCGAGAGGAAGGGTCCTTGGTGCTGAGTGTGGTCCAGGGGCAGACGGACGCAGACGGCTTGCCTATGGCTTGCCTTTGGCACGGGAGATGTCCATTACAATGCAGGCATTACATCATAATGCCTTTACAATGCAACTCCAACAACGCAGGTGCCTTTACATCGCATTCCTTTACAACGCATTGTGAGGTCAGTAATAGGGTATGTTGGACTTGGCCCTTTTTGGCAGGTTCACCCCTGCACTTTTTTGCCTTAAGCTCTGACATGGTGGTAGTGGTTTTAGGCCTCTAGGCACTTTAGCACTGTGGTCCAGTGTAAAGTGCGTGTGCTGTCTGTGTACGTGCGGTGAGATGGGCCTGCCCTCCTATAGGAATGCATGGGGGATAAGTGTGTCCATGGTATTCCTGTTATGAGAGGAGCAGTGTGGTCAAGTCTGGTATGTATAACATTGTGTGAATAAATGCTGCTCCATAGTGTGCGCAGATTTATTGTGGTTATTTAGAAATGCCACTTTTAGAAGTTGCCATTTCTGTGTGTGCTATGTGTCTGCCTGATGTGAATTGCATGTCTGACTTGTGAGTGACAGGAGCTGAGAGGTGTGGGTGGCTCCAGGAGGGTCAGGGTGAGGGTGAGTCAGCGCTGGGCTGAATAGGACATCTGGGCTGAGAGTAGTGCCTTAGTGAATGCTGGCTCTGCCCCCCTGTGGTGTGTCTGATCACCTAGCCCCCACCTGACGAAGAGGAGCTTGCAAAACAAAGTGCTCCAAATCCCCCCTGAACCAGTTGCATCTGGTTCCCCCATGCCCTGCACTAAAGACAAAGGATTGTGTGATATAAATATAGGGGCTGTGACCCCATGATGTTGCTCAGTTCCTGTGCTGTTCCTGACTTGATGAGGGGTTTGCTGCTGCTGGGGCCGCCATGGGGGCTTACCTCCCTGCTGGAGGGCCCTGTGTGCTGGCCTCCCTGGGCCCAGCTATGCCCCAGGGACCATTTTGCTTATTTTTAGCCTCCAGGACTTTTGGCTGCATCTAGCACCTTATGAGCGCTTTTATTTTTATTTCCACTGAAGAGAAAAAGCGTGGGCTGCGCAGCGCTGAGCTGCAGCCCTTTGGAGAGGGAATCCCCACCGTAGGATTCCCACGTGATGTCTTGGGAGCGGGTGCCCGCCCCGCTTTATGTGTATTTTGGCCGCGTTTGGCCGCCTCCGCACTTCTGCTTATTTTTGGCAGTGGGAGCCCACCCCGCTGTTTTATGCTTTTTGCAGGTGCCCCCCTGCTTATGCGTGTATTTTAGGCAGGTGCCCACCCCGCCATTGTCTTAATGGAGGTGGGAGCCCACCCTGCATTTCACGGCTACGGCCCGAGCTGCTAAAGAATTTCTCTCCGGGCCGCTCTCAGCGCGACCCGGAAGTCTGACAACCTTGCCTGGGATGTGGCCGGGCCTGTTGCGTGCAGGAGAGGAGGAAGTCCAGTGACGCGGGGCTCCCGTGTGGAAGGGAGAGCCCCGCATGTAGGAGAAGCCAGGCGGGAGCCCACCCCACAGTGGCCAACCGGAGGAGAAGTGCTGCAGCTGGCCGGCAGGGCTTCCAAGTCCCGAGGGAGAGCCCCGCATGGTGTGCTTAGTTTCGCAGGCCACCAGGAGCCTTGCTGGCTCCATCATGAAGGCCCGGTCTCAGAAGGGGGACCGGGCGAAGTGAAGGTCAGAGGAGTCCTGCCCCCCCAGAGCCGGTGAGTGTGGGCTCGAGGGGGGAGGCGAGATTGAGGCACAGGAACCGATCTGCTGAGCGGGCCCGCCGTTACGGGTTGCTCCAACGTGGCCCCATTTGTTTTAGAGTCCCGGTGAGCGGGGATTCCACAGCACAGAGTGTACCAGTGCTCATCTCTCTTTGGGGGCAGTTTTGGTTTAAGGGCCCCAGAGAGGATTTTCATTAGTGCACATTGTTGTTTAAGGGCCCGGAGGGGCCCATGCCCTCCCGTTTTGGTCTCCAGCTGCCCCGCTGGCTAGAGGGCAGCTGCAACGCTTTGGGGGCAATTGTATTTAGAGAGAGAGCCCCAGTGGGGGCCCAGAAGGCACCGTGATGCCAGGCCCCTGTACTCTGTTTATCCTCAGCTGCACCGCACCAGCGCGGGCAGCTGCAACGTTTTGCACACATCTGCACAGTAGGGCACAGTGGTGCCAGGCCTTATTACCTCACAGCTGCCCAGCAAGTAGTGGGCCGCTGCAACGTTTAGGCCATCTTTCCTTTGGGGGCATTTTTGCTAGGAGATAGGAGTGAGATGCACTCCTCTGCCCCAGTACTTTCACAGCTGCGCAGCACTTGGTGCCAGCTGCAATGTTTAGGTCTGCGCAATTGCGCACATGGATTCTGCTGCGTTGGCAGTGTGCCCTGACATTTTGGACACAGGGTATTTGTGCCCCTTTCAGAAGGCCAGTTGGCCAGGGGGACTGTTAGGTTTATAGGGCGCCAGGCCCTAATGTGATTTATGTAGTATGATTTATGCACCCTGTTTTATGCCTCTGACTGTGGTTTATGTATGAGGTTATTTGCATACTGTGGTTTATGCTAATGAGATTATTCTCCTCTGTGAGTTATGCCCCTAATGTTAGTTATGCTTAGGAGGTTAGGGTCTAATGCGTTTAGACTTACAAGATGATTGCATAAGATGTTTATGCTGGTGAGGTTGGCGCAGAATGTAATTCACGCCTAAATGTGATACTGTGCATAATGTGGTTTATGTTACAGGATGATGCGGAGTACAGTAGTTACCAGTGATTACTGATTGTATGTTTATGTGATGTCCTACTTTTACTAAGTTCACTTTGTGACGGTTCTGACAGAGGTCCAGTTGGCCCTGTCAGGTGTACATAATCCCTTGTAGATATTACCTAGTGCCAGGTGGCACAATGTATATGATGTGATTACTATTCTAATGTGTTATAAGAATACAAAGGCTATTTTTGATATAACCTTGTGTGGAGTTCATTTTGTGGTGTGCCTGGGATGTTGTTGCTGTGTGCCTGCGCAAACGCTTTACACATTGCCTCCGGGATAAGCCTGACTGCTCGTGCCAAGCTACCAAGGGGGTGAGCAGGGGTTATCTTTGGCGTGTAACTCCCTTGCCTTGACTAGAGTGGTGGTCTCTGCCTGGCTTTGGCGCAAGCCTTAGCCAACCAGAGATCCCATTTCTAACAGGGTATTTTAATGTTTTGGGTGGGTATGGGTTTTGGGTGTCAGAGATTAAATTTGGGGTGTATTATGGGTAAAATTTGAAATTTGGGGTGTGTTTTTGGGTCAGTTAGGAAATTTGGGATGTGCACGTGGGTCAAATATGAAAATTGGGGTGTGCATTTGAGTCAAATATGAAAATTGGGCTGTGCATTTGGGTCAAATATGATTATTAGGGTGTGTTTGGGGGGCGCAAATATGAATTTTAGGGTTCAGGGTTTGAGTTGGGGTGCACGGGTTAGTTTTAGGGTTGCACTCACTGAAGTGGAAATAGTAATATTTACATCTCCGCTATCCAACACCTTCTCTACTGTTGCAATATGCCTAGTATTAGTATGCATTGCAATGGAGTGCGATGTAATGGTATGCATTGTAACTTCATATATACCTTTGGCACACCAGTGGTACACCCGCTGCGCATGGCCGCACAGCGGCTGCCATTGAGGAGTGCTGCGGGGTGGGGGACTGAACAGCTGGGAGGTGGGAAACGCTGGAAAGGACACTGGATGGGGCATGGACGCGGGGGTGTGTGTGAGTGGGTGTTCTAAATATTTAAATGAGAAAAATCTTACCTCGATGCCGGGTCCCGTGTCTTCGTTGCTCCTGCTCTCCTGAGTCTGCTTCCAGGAACAGGAAGTGGGCAGCCAGGCTCCCTCCCCTGAGCCAATCACAACTCTGCAATGCGACGGGATTGGTCATTGGTGCCGGGACAAGGCGTTTAGCCAGGAGCTGGAGGGGTGGGCATATTCTCCATGCAGGCTGTAATGCAGCCTACATTGCAAACAGGACAAGGTGCATGACTGCTGTGGGTGGCCTGAGTGGGCCGACCAAACAGTCATCGCGCACTTGAGTGGGCATGCCACTCCGCCCCTGCCCTGCTCTGTGAGTGGAGCAGCCCTACCCACCCTCCCGCCCGCAAAGGAAACATAGCCAGATTACATCAGGAAGTTATCATCATGTGATGATTTTTCTTCTTCTTGCACTGCTTGAAAGCAGAGGGGTGACACTCTTCCACGATAGTGGATGAGCCGCCACTGGGGGTGCGTCATCCACAGGTGCTAGGCCTCGGTGACTCGACCCCTGGGCCTCCTACGCTACGTGTCTCACCTTCTCCTTAACTGAACATTGACACTGTGGCGCAATCCGCTTCACTCTGTCCAAATCTGTGACTCAGCCAGCAGGAGCCTCAGCCAGGCGGGATTTCACAAGCATGGGTACAGCAGTTGCCGACAAGTCCGCTGGTGAACCACCTGATGCAGTTGATGTAGCAGGGCCCCCTTAGGCGTGAAGTTGCAGCGCTTTCGCCACACAAGTTCGGCGCAGCTCAGGGGCCTCACCCTCCACAGAGTCCAGCCAGCGCAAGATCATCCGGCCTGTGATACAGAGAGGCGCCACCCACTTTTGCAATCCCCTTCGTGCACCCCGGTGTAGTGGTGGATCATAGTATGCGATGCAGACCTCCCTACATTGGTGTGCAGGAATGCCTCTACCATTCACAGCTCCAAGGGGCTCAAGGCGCTTTTCTCAGACAGGTCAGCAACGTGTCTCCATGTGACCTTCCAGACTTCACCACCAGGTATAGGCAATCGCTGCGCCTTAATGTCTACTGCCACGGCTCATCGACTTTACAGCTCCTCCGCATCCCACTCCAGGCTCGGGACGCAGGTCCGGCGAGGCATCCAGGTGCCAGACCCAGGTCCAGCGAGGCGTCCAGGCTCCAGACGCAGGTCCAGCGAGGCATCCAGACTCCAGGTGCAGGTCCTGCGAGGCATCCAGGCTCTCATCCTGGATGCTGGGTGGCTTGAGGGGGTTGTTGATGTGTGCTGCACTTGGCTCTGGCTGCTCCATTCTGCATTTAATTGTTTTTTTTGGCTATTTTCTATTGGAGGTAGACTGATAGGCTATTTTTTTCAATAAAGGCAAAAAAAACTCATGTTGGGCTGACTAATGTGCTTTTTCTTGCTGCTAATGGGCCCTTCGTTGGTTTTCGCCAACTAACGCTGGAATTCCTATCGCCATGACGCTAATGTTAGCAGCAGTTTTCGCCGCCAATACCTGAAGCTATCGCCATGTAGCGACGGCTTGTAAATACGTCGCTAACATGGCGACAGTTTTCAGCGGTACACGGTGGTAAGAAAACTGCCGCTAACTAACGTTTTGCCAGCCCTGGTACATATCGCACCAACTATTTTTGTTTATGCCGGAGGGTACATTGGCAAAGTATGCTTTTTGAGACCAAAGATATGTTATTGCTTTTAGGCACGTTTTTTGTTTTGACGAAAGCGAAAAAGATCCCTCACAATACAGTTTTACAAAAGCAATGACAAACAAGCAACGGCAAAGGCAAAAGGCTTGTAGCCAACACTATTTCTGTTGGTTTCCAGTTTTCTTCTGACTTCATAGAAAGACCGTCTATTCAACATTAAATATTATTCTATTTTATTGCCAGTGGTAACAGGCATTTCACCATTGCTCCTCAAATGTAGAAATCTAAATGTTTTTTCAAACCATCATGCTAAAAGCATCTGTTCATGGCTTATTGGATTTGGAAATAAAAGCCGCCCTGGAAAATATTTAATACCAGACCCTCAATGCACTAATGAACCCGGCAAACAAGACTGGCACCTTCTGGGGTACTTGTTGTCTGGGGCAAGGTTCCTCCCTCTAAGACCAGTTTTTTTTTTTGAGTCAGCAAAGCAATTAATTTCACAGCACAATTTTTCTAATCTTTTGGCTGAAAACCAATACTTTTACAAGGAGTTCTGAAGAGAAACTTTTGAAGAAAAGTGGCTGGTCTGCCACAATACCATGTATTTCTCTGCTGCTATAAATTGTCTGTGACCCTCATCAAGAGTGGCCAAATAACTTTCAAACTATGCGGTAACTCCTGTTACTGTACATATGAGAATTATGAGTTTATCGCACCTGGTAGATACAGGGTCTGATGAAAAAGCATCTCCTGTAAAGTTTTGCAAGGTCTTAACCTTCCAGACTACAAAGAGAAAACAATGTCAGGAGCATGCTGATTTTAATATAGCAAATATCAAAAGTAGCATTTTGTGCCCCAATTAAAGGACAAAACCTTTAATAGGCGATAACTTTTGCATCTGATATATTATAAGCACCTCCATGTCGGATTTTATTGACCATTGCTTCATCTAAAACGGGGCCTCTCCTAGTGAGAGCCTATGTGCCCATCGCCTAGGGCACCTCAGACTTCAAGCCCTAAAGACAGCCCTCTGCTCCTGCTTCAGTGGCTTTTATTTGCACCCCCTTTGGCCAGACTGCACCCCCATCCATCTGAGAGTGAAGAACTAAGTAAATCGTAGGAATAGGACAGGCATTCTAAAAAAGGAATTAGTATTGTATAGCAATAAGAACTGCTTATATCGTATCAAAGGCATTTCCATGAGCATCACACGTTCGGAACATCTTGACCACTCATTTCAATAGGAATGTTGCTAAGCCATGGATACAACCCGAGGCATATTGTTACATAGCGTACCTGCAATGGTGCAACTAGTTATGCTACACTTAAAATGATACATTCCGTCAAAAACCTCAATTTCGAAATGAAGTTAAGCTAGAGGCAGGAGAATCAAGACCAAAATGTTTATTGTCTTTGTTTGAGAAGTTTTCACTTCAAGTGTATTCTGAGCTGGGCTCTCCTGGGGTTTGACCTCACATTTCATTTTCAATTCCCAGCACAGCACAACTGTGAAAAGCTGCCTGACTCTAAAATTGCCTTAATTCCAACATGCAGGTTTGTGATTTTTGCAGCAACTAAATAATTTGCTCAGTCTGTTGTCTAAATATGAGATGCTATTTGGTGGTAGATCATGTAATAATATGTTGGCATTTCATTTTATTTTCTGCAGTGATATATATTTGCAAGGTACTGTGATTGCATCTATAAATTAGTTGGCCCTATCAGGTTACCGGTTAACAATGCCTGGAGATGGCGCCCTTGTCCTGGTCTTTATTGTGGCAGACAAGCTCACGTCATCAGGCCTTGCAGTGCCCATGTTCAAGCACGTGTTTGGATGAGGGCGCCGTGGCACCAGCAGCGGCTCATGCAGGTCAGAGCGGTGGGGCCAGGCTGGGGAGGATTCGACAGACAACCACAAGAGAAATTAAATAAATAAGTAATTAAATAATTAATTTACCCCTGTCGTCTATCGAAATCCCCCCAGCCTGGCCCGACAGCCCAACCGCTCTTACCTGCATGGGCCAGTGCTGCATGGCACTGTTACTCAGTTTGATTGGGGCAATGCAAGACTTGGTCAGGTGCTGCGGTTAGACTTGGGGATACCTACTGGTCGACCAAAGCCACGTCACCCGTTGAGTCTCAAGCACTCACTGGGCCCAATCCCAAAGTCGTCCAAGCCCTGGTAATCAACTCTAACATTCAGGCTCCTTTTCTTACTTTTGGGTGTACCTAGTCCTTCAGTTATCGCAGTAGGTCAGCAGTACACACTCCTGCCACAGTCTGTGGCTCGGGTGCTCTGGACTGGCAGTTGCATCTTCCATGACCCTCGTGAGATGGAAATTCACAGCCATTGGAGGTGCTGTGGTGTGAGGTGAGCGTGCCGCACAGAGCAGAACATCATTTCTGATGCATTATTTAAAAATGTGGTGCCAACCCCAGTCTCCTGGAAACAGCACTGTCCAATGAAATTTGAGTACCAATAAATAATAACTGATTGGGTGTCGTGGGCCAGTCTGTTGTATCATGGTAAGCACCCAGCAGCTTAGCCATGAGCTACGAGGTACAAAGAGACATGCTTAGTTCAGACTGCTCAGATGACTGAGTGACCATCTCTCATCTTTGTAGTGATGAAGGGAACTAAGCAAAATGCATTAATCTAGCTCTGTATGTGTGACACTTGACAGGGCTGAAGTCACATCCACACTTACTGCTCTCTGACAATCAACATTCCCAGGTAGTCTTACCTCCTCTCTCGTACTGCCTTGGCGTTCCTGAGAGTTATTATACCCCATCAGTTAATGCACTGCCTCCTAAGAGGCCAAGAATGGTTATGTATACAAGACACAATTACACTTCATACACATACCCTTGCAGGTCAACTGGTCAGAGCGACCTAAGAAGATCAATCACCGGTCTGTATTTTCATGGACAGTCTATTATGAAGGAATGTACGATGGAGCCACACAATCCATTATCACGTATGGCTTTACAACACAGTCATTACAATGACCGCGACATTACCACACAAGACTTTACCACGCAAAATTTTACTATTTATGTGCCTTAACCAAGCATGCCTTTACAATGAAAATTCATTGAAAATGCATATGTGATAAAGGCATATACGTGATCACATTTTCAGGCAAGTTTTTCCCCAATGTGTGTATATATTTATATATTATACACACACACGTATATGTATATATTATCTACTGGCGGTCGCCAGTAGATAGTTATAGGTAGGACCGTGTTTCCATAGGAAATCCGCAACATTCTATTTGGAATAACTTTGGCGCCGATTGACGAATCCTCGCGAAATTCTCAAAATAGGTGGGGCGCTCCGCTCCGCTCCTTCCCTGAAAGTCTCGGGGGGATTCGTCAAGCGGGGGCTGAGAAAAAGGGGGGTCCCAAAACGCGTTTTCCCCATGCATTTTTCCATAGGACCTTTAGTCCGAGCTACAGCCCGAACGGCTGAACAGAATGACTTGAAATTTGGCAGAGAGGTAGCCCTCAGGTCAGGGATGTGCCTTTTGAAGGTCTCGTGTAAATCTGTTCAGTATTTCCTGAGAAAATAGCATTTAAATCAATATATATATCTATAGGCGCGCTCCGAGCGCGTACGGTAAGCTTACCGTACGCGCACGCCGCCGTGCACGAGCGTGATTCTGATTGGTTGTTAGATCTTAGTAAACATTCGAATTGGTCGAAACCAGGAAGTGTCGGCCGCCATTTTGTCTCTCGCAGTCTGAGGGGGTGAAAAACAAAGGTGGAGAACGTGAAAAGGGGGCAGGGTGGACAGTTCCTGACCCCCTAGCCTTTGTCAGGGGGTCCCAGAAGGACCCCCAAGGGCAAAAATTAATTGTAATTTTTGTCCGAAAAATCGCGGAATACGCGTAGCGTACGCGCACGGCGTAAACGGAAAAATTCCGTGAACTTCGCGTAACGATTCCGCGACTACGCGTACCGTACGCGCACGGCAAAAACATTTTTCAAAAAGGAAAGCTTAAAAAAAAATAAAAAAAATTGTGAGGTAAGGTTGGCTCTTATAAGAGCCGTTGTGTTAATACAGGGATAGAGGAAAGAAAGAATGGGAATATTATGAACGTCTACAAACGTGCTGGTCTATCTTATTGTTAATAAGGGAAACACTGGTCTCCCCAAAAACAATAAGACCACAACACGTTGTACACCTCATTGAAACCCTCCGAAATCGAGGGTTAATGTCCAGAGGAGCTGAAGAAGGTGATGCTCCCACCTCAGAGAAAGGGCTCAGCTGAGCTGCCGATGATGTAGTCGGCTGAGCTTCTGAGGTTGGGCTCCGGTGACTTACTGAAGAGTTTTCTTCAGTATGTCGAGCAAAGGTCCTGGGATGTTTATCCCTAAGGTGTCTCATCATAGAGTGATTTCCAAAGGAATACTTCTTCCTTGGATCTCCTCTAGATAAAACACGGTCACAAAGTCTGCAAGTGACCAATGGAGCATTGACCTTTTTCTGCCCCTCTGGAAAAGTAAAATACTCCCACACAAAAGAATCCTTTTGTTTCCTCCTTCTCTGTCTGATGATGGTGCTGCTAGGCTCACTCTCAGAAGAGGACTGCTGCTCTGTCATTGTATCTCAATGTCAATTCAGCTCCTTCTCCTAGGGGATCTCAAGCAGTAATGAGGGGAATGGGTGTGGTGTGGGAAGTTTCTGGAACTGAAAGTAGTTTCAACCAATGAAAAGTGTTCTTTGTGGATCACATGACCTACCGTGCTCGCTCGGTAAGCTTACGGTACGCGCTCGTAAACAAGTACGCATGCGCAAACGTGACGTAAATATGCGCTTACGGAGCACGTACGTAGGACGCACTCGCGCATGCGCATTACATGCACCCGCGTAACCGCGACATTGGTTCCGCGCAACGCGCATGCGTGTACTCGTACGTCACGTACGTATCATGTAAGCGCACCGTACTTATGACGTACGGAGCGCGTAGCGTCAGCTTACCGTACGCGCACAGCAACAAATCCATAAAAAAAAAAATACAAGTTTCAATGGTTGTAGAAGATAATAACTGTGATGTACAACTGTATGTAAACATTAATTTTTAAAAAATTAACCATTTCATAATGCAGGATATAGTACATATATTATTTTACACATAGGTTGGATATTATTTTTTACCAAAAATCTCAAAAAAAAATTGCATTTAAAAAACCTTTGAAATTCACTGAAAA
Organism: Triturus cristatus; assembly: GCF_964204655.1. NCBI lineage: Eukaryota > Metazoa > Chordata > Amphibia > Caudata > Salamandridae > Triturus > Triturus cristatus. The sequence continues at coordinate 389,794,038 of NC_140592.1, forward strand.
AACCATAGGATTCACACACGTTATAGTTAGGAATTAGCATTTAAAAAACCTTGCAAATTCACTGAAAAAACCATAGGTTTCACACATGTTATAGTTAGCAGGACATTTCACTCGTGAAAAACCAATGAAATTCCCCCGTTATAGTTAGTGCAGGCAACTATAACTCACGCGACCGCAATGCTCTGCTGATGACGTCAGATATTACATCACTGTATTTAGACACTTATTTACCCATGTCTTCTTCCATTAATTTTTAGCTATACATATATTACAAATATTTTTTTTTCAGAAAGACACATATGTCATCAGTGATGTAATATCTGACGTCATCAGCAGATCATTGCGGTCGCGTGAGTTATAGTTGCCTGCACTAACTATAACGGGGGAATTTCATTGGTTTTTCACGAGTGAAATGTCCTGCTAACTATAACATGTGTGAAACCTATGGTTTTTTCAGTGAATATATATATATATATATATATGCAAATACCTGGCGCATTCTTCCACTTCCCAGCAGGTGAGGAGGAAAGCACACGGACACCAAGCGTGCTTCACGAAGATTTATTCAGAAGTCAGCAACGGCATGACATGTCATTACGCGTTTCGGCCACCAGGTGGCCTTGATCACATGAGGTAACAACCAAACTGAACATCCTTATATACACAGCATTTTGTGATCACGTGATAATTGGTGATGAACGACATAGAAAACATGTAGATGGTCACGATTAATCTATAACCATAATGTCTGCTTTGAATTACAATGTTTCTGGTTAACTTGTCATTATACATTATTATAAAGGCGTACAAATATATGAACATTAATGTTGGTAAAGTGCAGATGCTTATTGTGCAAAATACGCAAATTGAAATGCAAATTGCAATAGTATTATTGTGCAAAATCCGCAGCAAAGTGCAAAATACAAATATTCGCACGGGGTATGTGTAAATAAAGTGGCTATGTAGATGTGCAAAATACATTTTGATAAAACCTTGGCATGGTAGCCTAAAAGGCAATTAACGATGTAAAATACCAACATATTCTTGTGCAAAATACGCAATAATAATACCAAAGCTAATCTGCAATGCAAAAATGTCAACCTGGTTCATGAATGCTCATGAATAAAAATACCAAACGCCCATTTAATGATTGACAAGAGAGATACAAAACAGATAACAAATATGTCGATCATGTGAATATTAATTTTCCAGGGAGATGTGGAATGGGTGCAAATGTGGCAAAATAAAAGGATGGAGAAACATAGGGAGGCGAAGGAACAATCATAAATTTGGAAATGGAAAATCTTGGAATACTTTGAAATAAGCATCACAAAAGTCCAAATTCAGAGGCTGGTTCAATAAACGTATACACAGGAGCAGATGTTTATATGTGTGTCTTCAGTGGCAATGATCCCAGATACATAGCAGCTTGTAGATGCTGGGAAAGCCGAATTATGAGGAGCATCAATTGGAAATGCCGTAGACACCAGCACCAAGAAAAAATGTGTATGATAACCAGAAAAATGGAAGAATGGGGGAAGAAAATGACAGAAAGAAAAGGAGAAAAAAGGAAGAAGAAAAAAACAAAGAAAAATATGTAAGCATATGGTTCATCAAACATAAGTCAATATTGCAATACTTGAACAATCATGCAAAATAGAATAAGTATTGTTGTACACAGTCCTTCTAGATATATGTACTCTAAAGTTGAAAGTGGACAAAAGGGACTAAAAACAGGGAGCAACTAACCACACAGGTGAAATATCAGTGGACATCTTGTTTTATTCGCTCAGTTTGTGCGCTAAAAAATGATGATGATGGTGGGCCTGTTTTCAAATACAATTATACAGGTCTTCAGTGTTGTTGAGTCCTGTAGGGGCCTTGCTATCGAATTCAAGGATGTACCTTGTTTCGAGCTGTCTTAAAGACTTTTCTCTATTGCCCCCTCTGCGTTGTGCAGGGATGTTGTCGACAAAGTATTTGAGGCAACTCAGGTCATTAATGTGACATCTCTTAAAATGTCGCGCTACGGGGTAGTTGGAATCGTTATTGACAATAGCTCTTAAGTGCTGGAGAAGTCTGACATGGGCTTGGAGTTTGGTGCTGCCTATATAATTTAGTCCACACGTGCAGTTGAGGACATACACCACGAATTCTGACCTACAGGTATAGTGGCCCTTGATTTGCCTTGTGTTGGGGCTAAAGGGAACAAGGTATTCAGTGGTGTTCTGACCGAATTTACAAGCCCTACAACTTGTACATTTAAAAAATCAATTTTTTGGTTTAAGCCAAGTACTATTGGAGGGTTTGTCCTTGTTGGATCTCGTGAGTTCTCCCTTCATTGTTTTAGCCCTTCTAAATGTAATCACAGGTTTGGAAGGTAACATGGGGGCCAGAACACCGTCAGTAAGTAAGATGGGCCAATTTTTGGTTATGATGGCCCTAATCCTATGGTGTTGCTTGTTGTAAGTCGTAATCAGACGTGGTGCGTCCGGAAATAGATCATCCTTCCCAAGATCAGATTCATTGGGAATGGGGACACTTGACTTATCAATTAATAATGTGTCTCTGGGCATGATCTGCACTTTTTTATAGGCATCCCTCAGAGTCCTCTCAGTGTATCCTCTCTCCTTCATCCTAGTTATAGCCTCCTCCGAGCATCTTGTTCTTTCCTCTGGTGTACTACAGATACGCTTTATGCGGAGGAGTTCCCCATAGGGGATACTTTTTATAAGGTGCTGGGGATGAGCACTGCTGGCGTGCAAGATGGAATTGCCAGCAGTGGGTTTCCTATAGAGGGTTGTCTCAATTTTATTGTCAATGATCATGACTCTGGTGTCAAGAAACTCAACTGAATTGTAGTCAATGTGTGAAGTGAATTTGAGATTAAAAGTATTGTTGTTTAAAATCTCAATAAAATTCATCACACTAGTAAAATCCCCGTTCCAAACCATAAAAACATCATCAATAAATCTGAACCATGTCACAATCTGAGAATTAAAACTTCCGCATTTGTCCCCATGAGCACCTGCTCCTCCCACCTGCCCACATGAAGACAGGCATAACTGGGGGAGAAGCAAGCTCCCATGGCGACTCCTCTCTTTTGGGAATATAGATCGTTACCAAACATAAAATGATTGTTGCATAGAGCCCACTCAATTAGTTCCAAAAGCATAACATTATGGTTATGAAATTCAATTGGTCGGCGGTCCAGATAGTGTTTGGTAGCAGCCATACCGGTAACATGTTCAATGCTTGTATATAGTGACTCTATGTCAAGAGTCACTAGTAGAAACCCTGTTTGCCATTCGATATTGCTCAATTTTCTAATGAAATCACTTGTGTCTTTTATGTAGGTGGATAAGTTCTGGACTAATGGCTGTAAAAAATAATCCACATACCTACTGGTGTTCTCGCTGATGCTGTCAATGGCAGAAATAATGGGTCTGCCAGGTACCGGCCTTGTTCCTTTATAAATTTTCGGTATGAGACGAAGCGTGGGGATTATGGGGAATTCATTGTGCAAGAAATTAAATTCGTTGCTTGAAATCAAACCCTGTCTCTTGTAGGAGTGCAGCATTTTCTTCAGAGACTCCTTGGCAGTGTTGTAACACTTGGTATTTATTTTCTCGTAGCAGTTACTGTCAGAAAGCTGCCTTCTTGCTTCAGACTCATACTCATTTTTGGGCCATATGACTACATTTCCTCCTTTGTCGGACGTGCAGATTATCAAACCTGAGTTATTGAGTTTGGTCATTAGATTTTTATATTGTAACTCTTGTTGATTAATCTTTACCTTTTTGTGACTGGTCGTCCTGTAGAGGTTTTTCAAATCGTTGGTAACCATCTCCTGGAAGATATCCACAGCGTCTTTGGGCATCATAGGGATAAAGCTCGATTTCCCTTTAAATGGGCTAAGGCCAGCACAAGAGTCTGTATTGATAAGGGTTGAAAGCCTTTCCTGTGTAGACCGTGTGTCGTTTGAGGAATTGGCCTCAGAATTGTTAAGTTCAGCCATGGTGAGGAGCAGGTGAGCATCCGCTGCTTCTAGATTGTAATCAGCAGTGATGGCTGTACTGCCTGTAGAAGCATGTGGTTTATTTCCGCCTTTAATGGTGAAAAACATTTTCAGTTTCAATTTCCTCGCAAAGCTGAACATATCTACTCTGGTTTTGCAATCATTAAAATTATTGCTTGCACAGTAGGAGAGGCCCAGGGATAAGATGTTTTCTTCAGCAGTAGTTAGAGCGATGTTGGCCAGATTGACTATGGTGTTGCTGTCACTTAGATTCTTTAGCGTCGCCGCCATTGAGCTTTTTTGCCTTTTTGCACTACACGCTTTTCTTCTGGCGCTCCGTTTCTTGTTGCGCCTGACCCTGCGGATGTTTGCAGATTCCGCTGTCTCGGGGTCTGACGGCGGTCCTCGGCCAAAAAATTCAGCTCCTCTCCTGGTTGTAAAATACTTGGCATCATGTTTGGATTCACACGGTCCTTTTCTTCCCCCTCACTCCCGCTGGTCAGAGAAACCGAATCTGTTGTGTCTGATCCGGCCGTCGTGGGATGTCCACCTGTAGTTGGTACATTCTGTGTGGTAGTAGTCAATATGTCGGAACGTTTTTTTCTTACGTTGTCATAGCGACGGGCAAATGTAAAAATCTGCCCCAATTCGTAGTCCTCCTTGTCTCTGGTGAATTTGCGTACTTTTCTTAGTTTAATTCTTTCTTGTTGTTTTTTAATTCTGTCATCAATTTCCTTTCTTTGTTTCAGGATTTCTTCTGTTTCGGGTCGTTGGTTAAGTTGATCATTAATTTCTTCGATTTGTTTAAGGAGTATATTCCGATCAATTCTAGCATATTCAATTAGGATCCTGACCGCATTCATGGAAGCGCTAAGGTTGTTGTCCGCCCACTCAACAAGCATTTCAGGGTGAATATTGTCGAAATTGGGCGCTAACATAATTCTTAGACCACGTGGGACTCGGACAGCTTCCTCGTATTTAGTTAGTGATATCTCTTCCCACCACTTCATCATTTCACTTTTTTGATGTTTTTCAAGTGTTTTCAGTAAAGTTCTTAAGTCAGGGTTAGGATCCATAGCTATATTCTTACCATCATCCGCTCTCTTTGTGGTTGTTGTACCCAAATTCCTGAACAATTCTTCAGCCTCCGCCTCGCGCTCTCGTTGGGCGTTGCTGGACATGCCTGCGCCGTGCTGACGATGACTTCTTTTACAGTCTGGACCTCGCTGAGACTGTAACGATAAGGAAACACTACCTCGGCATATATATATATATAGAATTAAATATATGTATAGATATAAAAATATCTATATGTACACACAAGCATACCTCCTGCCACCCCAAAACCCATATTCACCCTAAACACCCCTTACCACCCAAAAACCCATACCCAACCTAAACCCTAAGTTGTAAAAATACCCTTGCCACCCAAAAACCCACACCCACCCTAAAAACCCCTCAGCACCCACAAACCCATGCTCATCATGAACCGTAAAAAAACCCTTCCCACCCTAAAACCCAAACCCACTCCAACCCCTAAATCCTAAGAAATACCCTTGCCACCCCCAAAACTCAAACCCACCCTGAACCCTAAAAACCCCTTAGCACACAAAAACACACACCTGTCCTAAACCCTAAAAATACCTTTGCCACTTGAAAGCCCATACCTAACCTAAACCCTAAAATTACCTTTGCCACTCAAAAAACGATACCCACCCAAAACCCTAAAAAAATCATTTACCACCCAAAAACCCAAACCCACCTTAAACACTAAAGATTCCCTTACCACCCAAAACCCATACCCACACTAAACCCTAAAAATACCCTTACCACCTAAAACCCACCCTGACCCCTAAAAATTCCCTTGCAATCCAAAACCCCAAATCCACCCTAAACCCTAAATTTCCCTTATCAGCCAAAAAATCCCGACCCACCCTAAACCCTAAAAATTAACTTACCATCCAAAACCCAAAATACTAAATAATGCAACCCAAAAACCCTCATACTCTTACCCACCATAAACCCTTAAAGAAAAATGTTCCCTAATATTATATGTGTGTGTTTGTGTGTGTGTTTGGGTTTGTGTTACTATCCCTGTGGGGACTAGAGTTGTATAACACACTCACACTGTGGGGACATGATTGCACTGTGGGCACCTGAACCCGACCGTAAGTCGGCGGTTCCATCCACTGAATTTGGATGCAACAGCTCTATGGGCAGTCAGAAACATTCATTTTTCAATAGCAACATGTGCTGCAGCCGGAAAAGGGCCTCAGCACGAGCTGCAATTGAATAATGGATGTTTTCAAATATAGCGCGGCGGGAAGGGGGGCTCTGCTAGGGACCCCCAATGTCACTTTCTGACAGCCTTTCCATGTTGGAAAGGCCGACATGGAAAGGCTGTGGGAAACAGACATCATAATCCCGACGGCGATGCCTTCTCAGGCACCGCCGCCATTTGGGGATTATCTGTCTGACCGACGGCCCAAAGGCATCGGTCTTTCCTCCTAACATTGCGGTCTGACCTACCGCATCATGATGCAGAGGTCACTCTGCTAAGTCCGATGGCGGGCGGATTTCCACCGACAGCCTGTTGCTGGGGATCCGCCTGACATCGTAATCGGGCACTAAATACTTAAAACAACTAATACTTACATATACTTATCTTTAAAACTTTAGCAACTAATATACCTTTACCATTCATGCCTTTACAACGAAATTCGTTGTAATGTCATTCGAGGTAAAGGCATACTCATAAAGTTTTGCATGGGAAAGACTTGCATGGTAGTGTCGCTTGCGTCATAAAGCCTGCTTGGTAAAGGCATGTGGAGTTCTGGCTTCATTATAAAGGCCGTTTCCCATTATGAAGGTGTTCTGCTCATATAACATTTAGTCCATTACAGATATCATTTGTCCATAATCTATGTCAAGAGGTGTCTTACATGAAACTGAATTGTGATTTGTCAACTGTGAAGGACATCCCCCTTTGTCTCACTTCAGCAGCCTACGATTGTTTGCCAAGTGGAGATATGGTGGGCACGTACTCCCCAGCTGCCCAATCAGCTCATTTAATCTAAAACATCTTGACGGCCGGCTGCAGAACTGTACAGATGGAACGAACCATCAGGAACAGGGTGTCTCACCTGGCCCTGTGCATGATGTATGCTGAAGAACGAGGTAAGGGACTCAAGAAAGGATGCTGTTAGTTTCCAATCTGTAAGTCTCGTGGTAACAGATGGAGGTTTGTAGGGCCAGGTGGAGGAAGTTTCAACTTGCCTAGCAGCACCAAGACACTGGGCCTATTGCCTGTTCTCTGCCTTATACCCTGCATTCCTTCCCTTTTGATAGATCTCACCAAGCAACATGTCCCTGTTGCGTGGTGGCATGGCTGGATGACAGCGAGAATTAAGGATTGTTGAGGTGCAAGTTGACCACTATCCAGAATGATGAGGGAAATTTGGACTAAGAGTACGTGAGAGTCGAGGACTCTGACAACCGTGTTATATTCTGAGGGCTCTGTGATACTGATATGGCAATGAGTATCTAAACCAGGTATTGTTGGACACTGTTATATGCAGGGCAAACTCTACTTCTTATTGGCGTTGTCAAAATGGCATGAAGATGTATTCCTAACAAGAGTGATGCGATATTAGCACCAGAATGTGAAATCCGGCAATCTGCAACATAAAGCAGGGTGCAGACATATTTGATAAGGAACGCTGGGCAGGGTACCACTTTCAGCACCAATCTAATACCAGCCATCTGGAATATCTGAGCATCACCCCTGGTCACATCCACACAATGTTTAGGCATCAGTTGATAAAAACTGTGTGGACCATGGTACGCAGTGAATCTGACATATGTTGACATAAAATAGCATTTCATTTTCAGTCACACATTTTAACAGTGTATGGTGTAGGAACAATAATGTACATTACAGATACTGGCACAGCATTAAGTACTGGCATAATTTCTGCTGGCATATGAATCTGAAATGACATGTTTCTTTTGGGGAACAGCCACAAGGTAACAGGCACTGCTTCAGTAATGGTTCATATATATTTGCCTTCTATGTATCCTATATTTTTACCTTACAGTGTTTCCTGGTGGGGCCATAATTACTTTCCGTTATAGTGAAATAATGCTCATGTGGTTTCCACCAGTCCTTGAAGTATCACAATATTTCCATGGTTTCCTTTCAGAAACTCGTGTAAAATGTTCATATTTTGCTCAATGCAAATTAATATTTGACAAATGTATTTTATATTTCTAGTGATATGAACCAAAACCCTATGGAGTAGGTGGGTCTCTTCTATAGGTGCAGTGTGTGTAAGCTGTTTTCCCCACACCTGTCTTTAAAGGATCCCCAATAAGCACTAGTTGAGAGGTAAGAGGCATTTTGGGATTTGACCACAGATTGGACCCACAGAGAAATTCATATTTACAAAGAGATATTCTTATCTAATGTATTACATAAGAGAGAGGTTTACAGTGATGACATGAAACGAATATTTAACGCACTCCTTGAATCAGCTGCTTTCATGATTTCACACAATTAGTTCTGTTTGTGGGAGGGGTCTGAAAAATCCAGTTGAGCTAGAATTTCTGTTCCAAAAATGTGATCCTATTTTGATTAAAAAAGATCCAATTATTGAAAAATCTGGTATGATAAGAATATTGTCTGGTTAGCTCAAATTATTGGAAGCGTATAACTTCATACCATGTCCTGCAAACCTACTTACCAAATACTTAGTCAACTTTATATAAAATATGTGATTCTAAGGTTCACAATTCTGCACAGCTTAATGTTCTCTTTAATTCTAATGATCAGAATTTGGTAATTCCTCATTGTCATAAGGACAAACAGTTGGAAGAGCATGCTCCCAAGGCAGCAATACTTTATGCAATGACCCGTAAGCCACCACACTATGCTGAATTACAGTGGAAATAAGATTTAGAAATATGTTAGTCTGCATTGTTATGGGGCTTGGAATATATAAAATCTTTAAAACTGCTTATTTCACCCACATTTTCTTATTTGCATTTAATGTAGTTCTCTTGACTCCCTCTAAGTTGCAAAAAAGGAAACTACATCTGAAGTAAAATGCTGGTCTTGTCACTCTGAAACGGGTACCTAAATACAAATTCTCTTTTATTCAGAAAATGTTCATCAGTTTTGGGAATCATTATTGGGGGAGATTAATGAAATTCTTTATACAATGGTATTGTTTCTGTTACAAATATCTTTTTAGGCACAATAAGTGTCTCTCCTGATTTGGATTGCGTAAATGTATTGTTTTATTAATTTCAATTCCTTGGAAAGATACCACAAAACTAACTTTTTCAGCACAGCACTATGGAATGGTGCATGTTTCAAAATTAGGGTAACTTCAGCCTGTGCTTTTTATATTAATGAAAATATAAAAATGTACTGCTTATGACAAATTGTCTCTTCAAACACCATAGGAAAAATGTTTCTTATGTATTACATGTGAGATTCCCAAGCCTCCATGAATGTTTATTTGCCTGTGTATTATATTGTTTATTTAACTTAACATAATATTTATATTTCCCTAATTTTTAATATTTTGTATCTAAACAATAGTGACAGTACTCTACTCACTTATACATAGCTCCCTATCGTCTTTTTCTTCTCTCCTTTCCTGTTTTATTTGTATTGTAGATGCAATTAGTTATGATTGCTCATGCCTTCTAAGCTTCTTATCAGATGTGTACAACTTATATTAAGAAATACTTATTTCCATAACAAATGCATCCATAAATCTAACAGAATTTCTTACAGTAAAATTATTCAAAATATAGCATATGTGTGTTTTAAATTCACAACTTTAATAATTTTTCTTGAAAATTGCAATTATATCTACTATCATTCTATTATTTTACTACTGTACCAATTCGACATGATGTGATTGTTGATTTTCCTTTTATAACCAAATAAACATTTTCTAACTCAAAAGGTGATCTTTTGCCCAGATGGTTTTTAGTTACTGTCCAGATGGTGACAAACGAACATTGGAGAGCAACTCTTCACTCACGCTTTCACCAGGTAAGTGGGGAGCCTCACATTAGTGAACATAAGAAGCAAATGTATAACAAACTATTTCCTCATTGGTTAGCTGATAATATTTAAATTAATAGATATCTTCGCCGCTTACGGAACTCCATCATTAAATTAGCATTGAGATTAGATAATAACAACCACAGATGAGCACAATTTGAAAACCATATATTTTGCTGATGTTTATCCATTATCTTGGTTTGTTACTCTGTTCTCTATATGTTTTATAAACATCATTAAATTAAGGGTTTTGCAGATCTCCCTTACCAGTCCTCTTTAATAGGGCATACTATATTGTTCTTACAATATTGAAAGGTGGTCCTGCTAGTGTGTATGGAGAAGTTATACCTATTATACCTGTTATTGTGTCTTTCGGAGTCACTAAGTTTCTAAGGTACTGTATTTTCCATCAAATTAAGACTAAGATATGCATTTTCAGATAAAAGACAGCTTTATCATGTCGGTGATTTGCAGGTACTTAGATCGGTAAAGTTGGAACATCATGGCAAATCTTAGTTGTAATTATGCCTGTGCAAAGCGAGTTGAGTCCAACTTGAATCAGCCACCCCAAACTAGTCTACGTGCCTCATCATAAGGTTTCCTTTGATTCAGGAGTTGCTGGTCCCATTGGAATTGCAAGGTATATGTTAGGTCTGCAGATCTTGACATTTTCAGCAAGAGATTTGACTTGCTAAAAGAGGGTATTATGTACAGGTGAAAAACTGAGAACAATGTAGAACTTACTGCAGAAATCAGGAATTGTATTACCAATTCCCTGGTTGCTCTTCATTGTAATGGAACTATCAGGGTCCCATTTGTAATCCTTGCTAATTATGCCCCACATCACTAGAGTTACAGAGGCCTCCAGTATCACTATCCTGGGGAGGCAGTGGCGGAGATGGCGAAGATCACTATGCGGCTCTTGTAAATGAGTTTACAGCTCTACAATGCAGAGCTAGTCTTTTATTCTATAGCTCTGATCAAGCATAGAAAAACTACATTTTCCGATAAGGACACATTATGGAGGTTTTTGCTCGGGAGCTGTATTTAGGCAAATCAAGGGTGGGCAACGAAACTCTGAGGGTGACACTTTCTTATCATAGACACAGCTGACCCTGCATCTCATTTTAAGGTAGCCAAGTGTCATCAAAGTCAGGTAAAATTTATTTCAAGTAAAATCTTTTAATGGTACATACCCATTAATTATTGAAACAAATAAGCTTGCTAGCTTTAATTCACTAACATCTGGCTGTAATCAAAACGTGGCAGCATGGAAACGTGATCCAACTTAGAATGGCTTTATTTCAATCTGCATTTCAAAGCAAGGTCCCAACAATAAGACCAATGAGCTTACCAATAAAGAGGTGTGGTGCAGCAGCCAGGGCGGCTAACTTTGGAGCACGGGGCTCACAGTTCGATCACCTGTGCCGACGCCCAGTTCGCCCAGCCCCATGTGACTCTGGGCAATAGCGTGCTTAATCTTCCTGATGGCCCCCAGCGCCTTGAGACCCTTAGAGGTGATTAGTTTGCACTCTACAAATACTGGGTTATTACCATACAGAATAACAGAAATTACTATAAAAACAAATTGATCATTTAGTCACCTTGCAGTAAGTACCTTGTGAAACCTGGAGACCTGGTTCTCAGTAATGAATCAGTGAGAGAAAGCCCCAGTGCTACACATGAGAAAGCCCAGTAGTCAGCAACCAATTATAAACCCATTGACTGGGCAAGGCCGAGCGCTAAATTAGCGCACACCGCCATTATGGCAGTCGCACCAGTCACCGGGGGTCAAGGAGAAGGAGGGAACACTCCCACCTCCCCTGAGCGGCCAATAAGCAGTGTGAGGAGGGGCGTGAACCGGAAGCACTTTAGTGCTTCCGGTTGACGGGGGTGTCCAACTTTGGGGTCCGACCAGTTTAGACCGTCCGGGCCCGTGCCTCCTCCCCCCCCTTAAACGGGGGTGCGGGGAGGAGAACAGTCTCTTGTGCCGTGCTCCCCACAGGCACGGCACCCGGTCCACCAGCGGCCCGTAATTTGTTTTCCCTTTTGTTTTCCTGCAGGTCTGTGGCGGCGTGCAAGATCGCACCTTGATCTGTTGGAGAGGTGTGGCGGCGTCTGCGGAATTTCAGGTAGAGCGGGAGAACCAGCGGCAGCTGAATCTGCAGCACTGGAGTGCGATCGGCGGCGGTGTGGAAGGAGGGGTGCTTCCCACAAAAACGTTGTGTACACGCACGCTGGCGGTATTTGTGGCCGCATGACTGTGTAATTCTGGCTATGCAGAGCTACATTCTAGTGAGACAAGCAACAATAACAAGTGTCCAGGTGATACGGTTTGACTGTAACCTGTGTTCAACTTTAATTAGATTTCTGTATAATTTGCCTTTATTCTAAGAGGATGTCGCCTGGGGACAAAGCCTGCTCCCCATCTCCTCGCAGTCAGTCGCCGGCCTTGATAAAATAGTTAAGTGCTAAAGCCAGGTGAGCTGACGGGGTGCCGCGCCTGGCAGACCTTTTGATCACACGCGGCTGGTACAAGCCAACTCTTTCAAAGCACGCTCCGGTTCAAATGCGGGGAGGCCCAAGCGAAGGAGGAAACGCGGGCTCGGCCTCAGCTGGCACCGCCCTCTCAGGCCTGGTTAGCAGAGTGAGGCTTCGGGTGCGACGGGCCCCGTCTGCCGTTGCCATGGTTCTCGTGCAGCGGTGCCCACCGATGAGACACGCCAGGGGGTGGCAGCTCACACAGCAGGGCCTGCCTAGGTGCAGAGGTGAGTTGGCTAGTCTGATGGTTGCCGCTGGCGCACCTCGAGGTCCTCTTGGATAGCATAGTGTGCCGCCCGACTTATATTTTGCTGTTCTTGTCATTGCATCCAGATATATGATTGATACAACAAGTAACATCATACTTACAACAAGTCAGGACTATAGACTTTGTCCATGTTGTCTAACAGCCATATTGCGGAGAGGGACGATTATGATGCCCTACTAGCAAACATTAACATTTTATCAAATTAGCTCAGACGCTCTTAGTCCGCTCCACTATACACCGAACTGTACAGGACACATGCAGTAAGGAGAGTGTTTAATAATTTATCTAGGCCTAGGTTTTTTTTCTAAAAGGTCATGCTTCCAAGTATTCCCACACACGCGCTGGCTGTATTTTACTGCTGCATGATGGTATGGTTCCCGAGATGAGTGAGCGCCAAAGGCAAAATTATTTTAGGGTCAATCTCTGTCCAGCTGTACTGTTAGTCAATCCTAGGTACAATGGCAGCAAGGTAGCCGTGCAGGTTGGTGTCAAAGTATCACAAGGTTGGGCATGGGCTTAAAGTGGCGTCAAAAAGTGCGCTTGTGCTTGTTTGTGCGCAGCGGGTTTTTTAAGGTGTATAAAAAAGTGGACCACTGGCGCTCAGCCACTTATTATGACGATTCCTTGCCCACTGCGGGGGGAAGCTTGCTCCGACATTTTTCCTTGCTGCTTAACTGAGCTGAGTTAGCGATGCCATCAGACATGGCACTATGAGAGGACCTTTATTCCACAGGGCAAAGGTTACATCCTTTATTTCTTGGGGTTAAACAGTTAAGTGTTTGCCCGTCTAGCATTAAAGTTGGGGACGGGTTGAGAGAGTACAGTGGGGTCATGTATGACATTTGAGGGTGCCATTTCGAGCTCAAGAGCATTGGTGCACTCTCTGGGACCACACTGAGAGGGAAGAGAGGTTGTTGTTTGTAGCTCTTCACAACACAGTATTGGCAGTTTCCGAGCACGGTGAAGAACCGTTATTACTTAATGTATGGTTCCCAGGGGGATTATGTCAAATCACGTGGGTGGTTTACCGCTTTGTGGGTGGTTTACCGCTTTGTGGGTGGTTTACCGCTTTGTGGGTGGTTTACCGTTTTGTGGGTGGTTACCGCTTTGTGGGTGGTTACCGCTTTGTGGGTGGTTACCGCTTTGTGGGTGGTTACCGCGTGGATGGTTACCGCTTTTTTGAGTTTTGCCGCATTGGTGTTTTACTGTGGGGGTGTTACCGCGTGACTGTTACTGTCTGTTACACCTCGTAAGGGTTACCTCTGAGGTGTTAACAAGGGGTTGTTACTGCGTGAGTTTTACCATGTGTTATCAAAGTGGCTGTTACCACATGGGTGTTACAGCGTGTGTTAGCGTGGGGTGGTTAACACGTATTATCAGTTCCATCATAGCATGACTGCATCACATGATACGCAGGAGTAAGGCAGGAGATCACTTAATCTCCCCGTGCCTAACACATATGAATGGAGGTGGTTGTACTGATGTTACCAAATGGGCGTTATTGGGTAGTACCACGGAGGTGTTACCGCATGGGTGGCCGTAGAGCAGTTAATACATATTATCATGTCTATCAGTGTTACCTCATGGGTTTTAACACATGTTACAGCGTGTGTGTTTCCATGGGGTGGTCACTACATATTATGTCTATCGTAGCACGATCGCATCGCATGATACGCAGGAGTAAGGCAGGAGTTCACTTAATCTCCCTGTGCCTAACAAATATGAATTGTCATCATATAATGCGATAGGGCTATGTTAAGTTCTCCCAACATAATGTCTTATTTTCACCTATGATAATTTGTCAAAAACGCTCCGAGTCCTCGGCTTCGGGTCAGCCAGCCCTGGAAATGAGCGGATACACTCGTATACTATTTAGTAACGCCGAGATTAACTAATAACGAAAATATGGGAATTAGAATTTGACCCGGCGAGATGGCTGTAATAAATCACTGAGGATAATGCATAGCAAGCTGAGTTTCCGATATATGGGATGCCTTTTCGTGACCAAGTGGTCTGACGGTGATGTAAATGAGGATGTGTTTGCTGGGCAAATAAGGTACATGGTAGCAGTCGGAAGGCACACTGTGCTATTCGGCGCAGATCTTGTGATCTGGCCCCAGGTTGCATTGGGCGCGAGTGGAACCCAACCTGTCATGGCCAGTTTTCAATGTTCAGCAGATAAGGCAATTAGTAGTACGCTAAGCGCTCTCATTTGAGAGTGCGTTGACAGCGTTCCTCATGTAATGAAACGGGTAATATGTTTAGTGCTCTCTAATTCTCTCTAAAAATCTGATTTCAATGTTCTTCATGTAATACAACTGGATATGCTAGATGCTCTTAATTGGTTGATTTCAATGTTCCTCACTTGATGGAACCGGTGCTATGCTAGGCGTTCTCATTGATAGTCTGATTTCAATGTTCCTCAGAAAAAAAGAGAAAAAAAACTTGTGCTAGGCTAGGCACCCTCACTGAAAGTCACATGCAATGTTCCTGATATAATGGAACTGAGGCTATGCTAAGCGGTCAGATTTGAAAGTATGTTTTCAATGTTCCTCAGGAAAAGGCAACTGGGGGCTCTGGTAGGCGTTCTCATTGATAGTCACACGCAATGTTCCTGATGAAATAGAACTGAGGCTATGCTAAGCGATCAGAATTGATAGTCTGATTTCAATGTTCCCCAGGTAAATGCAACTGGTGCTATGCTAGGCGCGCTTATTTTGGTAATATGATTTGCAATGTTCCACACTTAATGCAAATGGTGCTATGCTCTCATTGAAAGTCACATGCAATGTTCCTTATGTAATGGAAAATGAGGCTATGCTAAGCGGTCAAAATTGAAAGGCTGATTTCAATGTCCCTCAGGTGAATGCAACTGGTGCTATGCTAGGCGTTCTCATTTAAAGTCACATGCAATGTTCCTTACGTAATGGAACTGAGGCTATGCTAAGCAGCCAGAACCGTAAGCCTGACTTCAATGTTCCTCAGGTAAATGCAACAGGTGCTATGCTAGGCGCTCTTAATTGGTAATATGATTTTCAATGTGCCTCACCCAGTGCAAATGGCGCTATTCTAGGCGCTCTCATTTAAAGTCACATGCAATGCTCCTTACGTAATGGAACTGAGGCTATACTAAGTGGCCAGAACCGTAAGCCTGATTTCAATGTTCCTCGGGTAAATGCAACTGGTGCTATGCTAGGCGCTCTCAATTGGTAATATGATTTTCAATGTTCCTCACCCAGTGCAAATGGCGCTATGCGAGGCGCTCTCATTGAAAGTCACATGCAATGTTCCTTATGTAAGGAAACTAAGGCTATGCTAAGCGGTCAGAATTGAAAGTATGATGTCAATGTAAAGTTTTAAAAGCCCTGCTTCGGGTCAGCCAGCGAGGTGTATATATACGGTATTGTTACCTGTTATTCTTGTAGTTCCACAAGCAAAGTCTTGCCAGTGCGAGCATATCCCTGCTTGTTAAAGCGTGGGCCTCGTGGTCACACCTTCAAGAATGCAAAAGGCGCGCGGGTGCTGTTACAAATAAGAATTAGGAGTCTGTCGTCAAAATAGCCATAGGCATGCGGGTCCTGTTATGAATATGAATTAGGGGTCTGTTGCAAGTAGCATTGATGCACCCATAGCAGGTACACGTATACATTGGAGGCTGGTTATGTCACACAGTACCTATGCACCCTTAGGCTCATACACTTATGATGAGTTATGTATTATTTCACACAGTACCGCGGCCCCCTTGTGCCAGAAAGCTTGGACATTGGGATGCTGGTGTTGTAGCACACGGTACCTATGCACCCTGTTTGGGCTTGTGCAATCAAGCTTTATATGTCTTGGGTTCGTCACCCCCAGGTGCTTGTACACTTATACCATTAGTACATGGTGTCACACAGTATCTCTGCGCCCTTGTGCCCGAATATTTTTGCATTCGATGTCCGTGTTTGTTTCACGGTACCTATGCTTGGGCGCATTCCGCCAGTAGATGCAGAGGTCGTAGCATACAATACATATGCACCCTGGGTTTGTGTGTTTTTGTACACTTCTTGCACTAGACACATATGTGGTGGCATTTAATGTCCGCATGGTCACACTGTACCTATGCAGCCTGGGTGGAGGGTGTGGGTGGAACAAGGGGGGTACTGTATCATGAAGTAGTCAATAGGCCTGGCATACAAACCGCATCCCTTATCCAAAGGCTAGAAGCACTAATCATCTGTGCTTTGTTCCTTTATGTATGGTGGACCCATGAAGGTGATACCTGTGAGGTGATTCACACCGCAATGACGACGAGACGTCAGGGCCATTCCTGCTACGTGGCAATGGGTCACGCATCACTATCTTTCAATGCAAAAGCCATGGGTTTCGCCATCCAAGACGCCGGGTTAGATTCGGCTAACTTTGGGACCCACTCCTTTAGAACTGGGGCACCCACCGAGGCAGTGGCAAATGGTCTAAGGGAGGAGCAGGTCAAGATGATCGGTAGGTGGTCCTTTAACTGCTATAAGCGCTATGTGCGGCTGCGCATGCTGTAGCCCATTGGTTCTGTTTCATGGGAATTGCAAGTTTCTTTACCCTGTGACTCAGGGAGAATTTTGCATCAGTACACTGTTACATAGTATCATGTGCAGTAGTGTAGGTTTAAGCCTGTCAGTTGGGTAACACACTGACGGATGTGCTATTGTCATGTTTGCTTGCAGTTTCCCGAGGCCAGGGTGCATAATTTGGGAACGAGAGTAGAGTTTCATAGGCATGCATCTAGGGGGCAACGACCCAGCTCACCTGGGACGAAGGGTTTTAATTGAGTCCAGGGGGAGGCGAGTTACAGGGCATGACCTTCCTAGTGGGCTGAGGGGGAAGACAGATAGTCGGGCAACTATGCTGTCCTGTGGCGGTAAGGTCATGATTGGTAAGCATAGTCTTTGGTCCTTAGCGGTCAGAACCATGTAACTGCAGGGGCAGTGACAGCCGGTAGGTAGGCTGTCGGGATGCGGGGGCCGGGGGAGACACTCTTTCCAGTGGGCCTGTGGCCACCCATGCACGCGCATCAGGGCGCAAGTATGCAGAATTTTGCAGCCCCCGTTTATGCAGTTTAAGGCACAGGGCGTGGGGGGCCCGGGAGAGAATATCCGTCCGATAAGCTGTACCCCCTGCGCAAGCCTACTCCGGCAGAGTAATTTGTAGTTTGCTGGGATCTAGAGGCTGCCAGTCATTGACCTTGCCATAGGCTCTACAGGGGACACACAGAAAGTGAATATATGCATGGTTAGATTTACGGTAGGATTGTCGTGTGCATTAGAGTTTAAGGTTAGCCATGTTACATCATCCGTCTAACAATGTATCCGGACTTTCTGCGTAATTGTATATAATGTGAATAAGTAATGTGTTTTTTAATTTTGTAATAAATACGGCCGGGGGGGTTACACCCCCTTATCCAAAAAATGGTGTGGTCTTATTACTTGCCTTAAAGGAGGGAGGGGGACCTCATCCGTACAAGGACTGCTGTGGGTCCAAAAGGTAAATAGGGGACTTAGGGAGTACCAGGCCATATACCATGCAGCATGGACATAGTTCCTTAGAAAATCATAGCAAGAGATTTATCTCAGCATCTTTGTGAGTGCTGTCTGAAGTAATTGCCATCTTCACTGAGGCAAAAGAGAAACTTTACCTAGATGTTATGCTTGTGATCAAGTTCAAGTTGCACGGACACAACATGAAGGTATGAATCTGTGACTCTTCGTCCCGGACAGACAAAAAAGGGTACAAATGCATCTGTATACGCAGAGAAAGCACGCCCACGTTGTCACAACCACTTGGATGCACATGTTCAATTTGTGGTAAAATAAAATACCAATGAAGTGATGTTGCTCCCCTACACCTGAGGGGGCGGGTGTGCACCATTAAGTCATTTTGGGATGTGCTTTCCCTGGCACATTCTAAAACTATTTTCACAAAATGTAATCATCAGTTCCATCTTCTATGGATACAACTTAAGTTCATCATTCTTCATCTATCGGACCATAAACACTTGAATATCGTTATTGATAGTTCCATAGGGCATGCCTTTGAAAGATGTCGCCATTTAGCACCACTCATTGAATGAAGAAGAGTAGCGATCACAACTCCAAATGGCTAGCAAGAAAAGCCATGACTACTAGTTGTGTCCAGTTATGCAAGAAAAAGTTGATCCACAATCAAAGCAGTCCCCACAATACCTGCCAGGCACCAAAGATCCAAGACCACAACCCATGATCAACAGCATGGCAGACTAAAGATAAGTCAAACATTAGTTGAGCTTAAATACAACGCCTGCCCTTGCTTATAAGCAAATTCTGTGCTCCGCACACCAAGACAGATTCTGTCCCAAAATAATGGAAATTTCAGGTGGATATTTCAGAAGCAAAGAATAAATCAGACCGCTCAGAAAGTTTTCAAACTTAAAGCATTAAGCACAACATCCAACCAAAGATGGCTAATTGGTTTTTAGTAAAGGCATTAATGTTTAGACGTACTCGCTTCGGAATTGGTTGCGCCCTCACCTTCTTCAAGACTTGGGGATCAACCCCTGTAAAAGAGACATGTTGAAAGCATCCTCAGCACTTTAGGTTTTGTACGAATTCACAGTGGGTAGAAATCTAATCATATGTGGCCCAATTAAACTCAGCCATGAGAAACAAGAGGATTCAATCAGCGATAAGGCTGAAATGCAGTAGAACATGAGGACTCAGTGGATAACAATATAGCACAGAAACAGTCTCCACAGTGCACACCTTTAATCTTCAGGGAAGGGGTATTAACACATTTAAAAAGTAATTTCACTGAGAAGAGCAGATTTTCGTGAGTTTGAAGTGGGAACGTCGTCAAGACATTGCTCCTCAGAATGTCTATTCTTTATTTAAATAAACTTTATTAATACATAAAAATCTGAGTGATCCCCACAAGTGGCTATCTACAACTACAAGCGATTTTTATAATAAAGAGAAATTCTTCTAATTGACAAAAAAGTACATCTACTCTTATTCTGCGAAAAAAATCACAAATATATTTCACACTCTACTGGTTGCTTCTTCTAAAGGCAAATTCCAATAGTCCTCCTTCTAATAATAAATCCCGGACCCAGTGGCGTTTCCTCCCACTCCACTCACTTACACCCGCCTCCCAACTACCAACCCCTCCAAGTCAGAGGCCGTAATTTACACTTTCTCTAGTTGTCCCACAGGAGTCTAGAAAGCCTGACGAAAAGAAATAGAAACTGGAGGAGGGCTTGTGGAGATTAAAGAGAATGGACATTGGAAAGAAGGGAAAACTAGGCAGGTGAATAAGGAGGGGTAACAGAGAGAGTGGGTGGAGCAAACATTGGAGGAAGATATACAAAGATTGATGATTGATGGCCAGGGTCCTTGGTAAGCTGGCACAGTGGAAACTCGTAATATACTTGGCGGGACTGCAGCAGTCCCGCCAAGCATTTTGCGGCCTCCTGACCGCTGCAAGACCACCAGGGAACAGCCCTCCCCTAGTGGCTGCTGCAATCCCACCGCCCCAGTCATAATAGGGCACTCGGGAGACCACCACCGCCCGCACCCCATGAGTCTGGCGGTCCATGGACCACTAGACTCGTAATCGAGATTAAGAGGATAGGAACTGTATGAATGAATTCTTAAGGGTAAAACAGCATATTACTCCCGTTGCCAGTTCCTCCTGAGGAATCTCAGACTCTCTTGCCAGACAAGCAGCTATGGCAGTGCACAAATAATCCCTACCTCTCATCTCTGGAGACTCTGGCGAGCCAAAGAAGCAGGGCATAGTCGTACTCTCCAACAATTCAGGTCCCGCTCTGAAGCCTAATAGTATCTCTGACCGGAGCACACGGATTTGGTACCACTACCCTCCAGTTTTAATTCCACCAGTCCATGGCCTGTTGCGCAGTCCACTGCTGTGGTTTTTGCCTCCACTAATACCCACAAGGGCTCTCATTGTTGATTCACCTCAGATTATCTGGCTGCCATGTCATCCAAGAGCTGCAGGAAACAACTTCAGTTAGTCATACTCATCACAGCTCAAAAAGGCAAATGTTCTCTGGCCACCATCTTGGCTCCGTCCTATTGTCAGTTTTGCTATAATACATGTAGATTTTTAAATAGAAGAACACAGAGGCATAACATTTTCAAACTGTATTGATTTCATAAATTATTTTATTTTACAGCATTTGTCAAAAGAAACCTGACCCCACAAAATTCATTTAAGAGGAAAAAGTCACTTTGAGTTTGTGGAAAAAAAAGTACATGCTTGCACAATGTAACACAAAAATGTGCACATGGAACATAAAAGGTTATGTATACTTCATGAAATCAGTAGAGACGTCTACAACGTCTACATGAGCCCCCTCGCGGCCATCGCACGCCAACACAACCTCAACATAATCTCCTACGCCGACGACACCCAGCTGATCCTCTCCCTGACCAACGACCCCGCCACCGCCAGAGCCAACCTGCACGAAGGGATGAAGGATGTAGCCGAGTGGATGACGACCAGCCGCCTGAAACTGAACTCAGACAAGACGGAGGTCCTCATCCTGGGCTCCTCGCCCACCGCCTGGGACGACTCCTGGTGGCCCCCCGCCCTGGGCACCGCACCCAAACCGACGAACCACGCACGCAACCTGGGCTTCATCCTGGACTCCTCCCTCTCCATGACCAGACAAGTCAACGCCGTCTCCTCGTCATGCTTCAACATCCTGCGCATGCTACGGAAGATCTTCTGGTGGATCCCCACGGAGACCAGGAAGACCGTCACCCAGGCCCTCGTCACCAGCCGACTGGACTACGGCAACGCCCTCTACGCCGGAACCACCGCCAAGCTCCAGAAGAGACTCCAGCGGATCCAGAACACCTCAGCCAGACTCATCCTCGACATCCCACGAAACAGCCACATCTCCGGACACCTGAGAGACCTGCATTGGCTCCCCGTCAACAAAAGAATCACCTTCCGTCTCCTCACCCACGCACACAAAGCCCTACACGATCAAGGCCCGAGCTACCTCAACAACCGAATCAACTTCTACGCTCCCAAACGCCACCTCCGATCAGCCAGCCACGCCCTCGCCGCCGTCCCACGCATCCGTAGAGCGACAACAGGAGGAAGGTCCTTCTCCTACCTGGCCGCCAAGACCTGGAACTCCCTCCCGGCCGACCTGCGCCTGACCCAAGACCACCTCTCCTTCAGGAAGAAGCTCAAGACCTGGCTGTTCGAGCAGTAACGGCACCCCCCCCTTAGCGCCTTGAGACCCTACGGGTGAGTAGTGCGCTCTATAAATGTCTTTGATTGATTGATTGATAGAGACAGAAAATATGTGTACCTTTTTTCTGTTTTGAACAATGAAAACGCAGGACATACAAACTCCAAGAAAGTTTGGCCTACTTACTGTCTCTTCAAATTAATGAAATTGTGTTCAACTGAGGAAAATGACATATAGACAACGTTTAGGTACTGTGGAATGCCAGACAAGCTACCCTGGGAATGTTTTCTGGCTGGCAAAAGGGTGGAAGCCACTGGAAAGGGCTCTTGGGGCCTAGAAGTGGGAATAGAATGTGTCGCAGTCGATGACTAATAGCTCTTACTAGTTTAAAATTACTGAATATAGGGTGGCAACAATGAGTGTTTAAAATATTTACCAGGGATTTGTGACTCAAGATAAAAGAGAGAATCAAATCATGCAATAGAGTACATTCACTGCGGTGAATTAGAAATCCTGAACTATGTAGAGAGAAAAGTAAAGTGCTTTACTTTAGCATCTATAGTACAATAAAAAAAAATTACCAATACAACCGCACAAATATAGAACATATATCAGATGCAATTTCTAACCATGTATCCTTTATGTAAAAGCAATTTTCACCTCTAAATAAAATATCACCATACAAAAACCACAAACATTTCCCTCATATAAGGCCTGTTAGACCCATCACTGCTTCCCATGGCTCTTTGTACCGGAACACCACTCAGCCTACTTAAAGGCTCCAGTTACTCTGAATGGTTCTAATGGCTTTCTGAAAGCTTTTAAAAATTCTGGTACTTCTTTTGCCCCCCCCTCGATATCATCCACATACCTACCACCTTGTCAGAAAATAACTACTTCTCTGTGTTTCCCCAATGCTAACCCATTCCACGTCAAATCAATGACACTTGTCCAACGCAATCTTTCTTCTGTAGCCGTATTTGCTCCTTTGCCCATGAGTACTTTTGCGATAGGTTCATGTCGTACATGCCACCAGCCTATCGATGGCGCAAGCATATTTTAATACCCAACTCATTGTGTAGCACATATCCCACAACAAACAGTTCCATTTCCCACCCACATGAACCCATCCACTTTTCCAACATTTATTTGATGAGGTGGTCGACGAATATGATCTGTAAGGTGAGGTTTCAACGATGATGCCTACAGAGGTAACACTGTAGTCTATTTCCGCTGGTTGTGGCTTCTCCTTTATTTCGTGCATCTCATTTCGTCAGCCTCAAAACAATAAGATAGGACCATTACGCTCAGCTCCCTAGAAAGAGTGTTCAAGAGGCAAAGAATTTCACCTATAGGCAAAGAGATCCAGAGCTCATAGTCATACTGCCATGACCGCTTATCTTACACCTTGGAACATTTCCAATTGACACAGAGTGCCTCACTCACAAACATGTTTCTCTGAGTAGCTGTGATTTACCACTACTTACTCGTACATTTCTGGAACAAAATCACACTTACTCTTGGAAAAACTATCATGAGGGATCCTATCTGCTGTAGCATGAGGGAGTGAGGCTGTTGCGTGCAGGAACCTTTGCTTTCCTTAGCGGGGAGGAACAGGCAGATACTGATGAACCTCTGAGATCCTGAGGCCATTCACAGTTTTAGATGCATGAAGAATCAGGTCTGTGCTCCTGGAATCACTGTAAGTTCATCTCTGCTTTGGGAGACAGTGAGGGAATTTGCTGTGCGAGAGAAAAGTCAGTTGAGACTGAGCCCTGTGCTGATTCCCAGCTACCTTTCTGAAAAATCAGCGCCCTCTCAGAATAGCCCTGTGGTGAGGGAATCAAGTATGCTACAAACATGTTTAATGGAGGTAGACTGCAGCTTTGGACATGGTTTGTCCTGGAAACACAAATATTGTAACTAAAAAAAATAGAAACAGAACACAAAAAATATAGATAATCCACAATACTCTCTCTCCTAACAAATGTCAGTTTTAAGGAATAAAAATCTCTGATCAATAAACTGACAAATAAGAAGTGGGTCCAAGGAAAATATCTATTCCATCTTTGGCCCATCCTAGTGCAAACAACAAATGGAGTTCAGACTTCAACATACTGGCATCTCTTTTTTCAAAATAACCCCCACACAACTGTTTTGGAGTGCTTAAATTAGTGAATTACATAGAACTGAGTACTGAAAGAGATTAAACTCAGTCGTGTACAAACCCGTATGCTCTTTAACATGATTATATATAAGGCTGCTGATGTATCCTAGCCATGAAGAAGACCTCAGTAGTTTTTAACCAGCTCAACTGATATGCACCATAGCTATGTGCTTTGCAGCTTCCACTGGGGTGCTACATTGCACTAAGATTAGAGTCACAATACATATTTTCTACCTTCTGTCGGAAATGTGCAAACAGATGATGAGTTTTTCTGAGTTCTGCTCTTCAAACCCAGAGCAGCCCCTCAATTTGTTTTTTTAAAAGGTGTTTGGTGTTTATGCTTCACACACTTGGAAGATAACGCTGGGAGTTTAAGCATTCTGCACCTCTGGAGTCAACCGTGTCAATAGAAGCAGCAATGTCCCCTTCAAACACAACTTTCCCCAAGTTTTCACTCAGCCTTTCTCTGACTGCACCATCTCTAAGTGAGTAAACAAGGAGGGTCTTCTTTTAATGTCAACTCTGTCCTTGATGTGTCTCTTCATAAGTCAAACACTGGTGTCAACTGGAGGGGAGGTTCATCGATGTCAGAACCATGATGTTAAACCACAAAAGCCAAAGTACCACAACGAGACGGTACTACGTTTTCAAACCCTGTGACTTGCATTGGGGCCAACCAGAGCCCTAGTGGTGGAAATGTAGGACGTGCTCAGTTGGAGCACGACTGAAACCCTCGCATTATTGACACTTGGACTCCATTTGTTTCCCAGTCTTAGTTACCCCTAACAAGCAACGTACTTCTGAGTGTCCTTCAAGAAGCGTTTTACCTACATTATGCTCTCTTGCCCCCGCAGGGTTCCTCAACATTTGAGACTAGGGTCTTGTATCCTGCGCCAGAGTCGGAGGAGTTCCTGGGGGCTCCTCCGATGGACCAGCAGAAGCTTTTTGTGGGTGCAAGGGTTATCCCTTTCTTTCTCTGCAATGTCAAAGGTCTGAAATTCAGGATGCATCTGCGGCTCCACCCGCAAAGCTTGAAAGCACAGCCCAGTGTAGACATCATCAATGGGATAGAACTTAATGTACTGCGAAATCAGGTACAACCACTTGGCCAAAGACCCAGAGAATACAAAGCCCCCTCCTCCCACGTAGGGAGGATAAGAACCTTCGTAGAATGACTTTGGAATATAATATTTACTTCTGTGGTCTCGGAAGGGTGACGCTTCAGTGACAAGGTGTCCCATGTAAAGGACCTTTGCCCTGTCCTGCTCAATTGATTCCAGGTACTCCAGGATGCCGAGGGTGTTGGTAAAGACGTCATCATCTCCTTTAAAGATGAAACTGATGTTTGGGCAGTGAACGGTGACCCATTTCAAGAACAGGTTATCTTTCAGAGTCAGATTGAGAAAGGAATCCTGGAAGTCCCACTGAAGGATGTCTTGGAAAAGCTCACTCTCGAATCTGACAAGATGCTGTAGGTCAGGTCCGGATCCATCTTTCTCTGTCCCCAGGAGGAAGACGGTCCGAACTTGCAAACCTCTGTACTGCATTTCGCGGCCCCAAGTTTCTCTCAAAGCCTGTCTCTTGTCAAAGCTTTTAGGAACTGATTTGATTGCAAGCAGAAGAAAGGTCTGGTTCTCACTGCATTTATTGGCCTGGTTGATCAGCATTGGAAACTCTCTGCAGTCACTGTATGATACAAACTGCTTGTAAATCTCTGGATAAGTATGGAAATCTCTAATTTGCGAAACTGCTTCCTGATTGACACCGCAAGATGTGGAAACATTGGCCTGTCTCTCGAGATCTTGAAAGATCTCATGCTGTTTCTTGTTCCAGTAACTGTCCTTAACAGGGATTTTTTCCTTCAGCAGCAACGCCAGGTTTGGGAGCAAAGTCCAGGAAATGTTATTTCCTACAAGGTTCCCTTTCATAATACCAACTGATGACATGGTGGAAATAGGAGTTGCCGTCCACCAAGGCTTTTGGTAGGAAAACGAGGAGGCCTCCTTTGGTAGAGGGGTAGGACTTGTCCAGTTTATATAGGTTCCTATGATTAGAAGCATGATGAGGGACATAAGCACTGTTATGCACTTTGGAATCCGCATTTTCGACACAGCTTCCTCCTCTTCTTAGGAAAACCTGAAAATGGTAAGCAAAAGAACTGGTCACATTTGGAACACAGAAAGAGTAAAGGTTCATGTGCATGTACAGAAATGACATTGAGTCTGCAGGTTCTGGTGTGACTACACATGAATTTGAACTGAGCAACCATTACAAATATCTACACCCTGCATCCCTCCTCCTTTCCCTTTACCAGATTATACAATAACTACATCCTAATTGAGTTCCTTATAAATGTAATATGATGTATGTTTCCACCAGTCAAGATTGCAATAATAAGAGCTGCTGCAAAGAACTTTGGCTCCAAAATCTCTTGATATGTGGTTGATCTTTCTAGTTTACAAAAAGGACTATTGAGACTATAACACTCTCACATGCGGTTGACCTTTATTCCACCACTTTAAATATTTTGAAATCATTATATCATAAGAGATCTTTATCGTATGTGTCTAAGATGGGAAGAGCATTGTGGGAGATTGGTGAGTGTAGGAGGTCTGGAAGAGGGAATGGGCAGCTTCATGCAAATGGGACAGGAAAATACCTAGTTATAAAGTGAAACTGTCTATGATAATATCCAAAAACGAGATGTAAAATTTGTATCAGTGTCCCAGTTGTACGACATATGAGGTGACTATAAGTGCTCCAGCAGAGAGAAGCCTATTTGTGATGTTTTATTTACTAGTTGCTTGTTAGCACTCTCACTGTGGATGAAAATCTGCCACTATCGGTAGTGCACTGCCGATTTTCTCATGTCGTCCTTCCCTCTTTATGCACCTCCAGAGGGCAAGTTGCTTGTCTCTACCACAAACTAAGAACATCGAAACGTGAAGGACCTAATGTCTGAATTAATGTCTACCACGGGTAATTACCCTTAATCACATTCCAGTCCATTTTTCATCATTAGACTGTTCTTAGAGGTAACAAAGGTTGGAGTTTAACCTTGAGTAGGAGGGAGGGAGCACACTTTCTCACATTCCAGCACTGAAGTTCCCCCAATGCATCATGGTAAATGCAGTGCATGATGACACTTACTTCAGTGGTAGCCTTTAATTTTTCACCCCTGTTGGTGCAGCCTGTGCTGTGTACCTCTAGACATGTGTTTCTGGATTCATTCCTTCATTAGTAGAGAGCAACAAGTCATTTTGGGGATGCTGTAAATGCTGCTCAAAGTCTTCTCTGGTCTCTGTACCACACACTGGGCGTAGCTCGTCAGCACAGTAGCTCAAGGGAGCCTAAACTTGGACTGATATGATGGAAGGAAATTAGAGAATTTATATTTCAGGGATAACCTTGGAGCAATTATAAGAATACAGGAGAAATTAGCATTATGTAAGGGGGCATACGTAGAAATGAGCAAAGTTAAACATCTGTGGTGTTTATCAGGTGTTTATTTAGCGCGACTACTCACCCTAAGGGTCTCAAGGCACTGGGAGGTGTGGGGGTGTTCGCAGGTTCCAGTCCATCAAGGAGGGGTCTGTCGAAGAGCCAGGTTTTGAGGTTTCTTGTGAAGATTGTGAGCGATGTTATCTGTCTGAGGTGGAGTGGAAGGTCGTTCCAGGCTCTGGCCGCGCAGAAGGAGAAGGAGCGGTCTCCCGAGCTGGTCTTTGTGGTGCGGGGTACCACGGCGTAAGAGAGCTGGGCTGATCGTAGGGTCCTTTGGGGTGCGTGGAATTTGAGTCGGCTATTCAGTTATTCTGGTCCGGTGTCATGGAGGGCCTTGTGAGCGTGAGTTAGCATCTTGAAGGTGACTCTAGCTTCGATGGGGAGCCAGTGGAGTGTGCGCAGGTGCTGGGAGATGTGGCAGTGTCTTGGCAGGTTGAGGACCAGTCTTGCGGTGGCGTTTTGGATGTTCTGTAGCTTGCAGGTGAGGTTTTTGTTTATTCCGGCATAGAGTGCATTGCCGTAGTTGAGCCTGCTGGTGACCAGGGCGTGAGTGACGGTCTTTCTATGTTCGAGGGGGATCCATTTGAAGGTCTTACATAGGAGGCGGAGGGTGTGGAAGCAGGAGGATGAGACGGAGTTGATCTGGCGGTCCATTTTGAGCTCCGAGTCGAGGATGATTCTCAGGTTGCGTGCGTGGTCCATCGGGGTGGGCGGGCTTCGAAGGGCGGACGGCCACCAGGTGTCGTTCCAGGCATCTGGGTTTGGGCCCATGACCGTTTTGTTGGTGTTTAGTTGTAGGCAGCTGTTTTTCATCCATTTGGCTACGGCTTCCAAGCCTTCTCGAAAGTTGTGTCTGGCGGTGTTGGGTTCGTTGGATAGGGAGAGGATGAGTTGGGTGTCGTCTGCGTATGACACAATGTTGAGTCCGTAGGTTCTGACGAAGGGGGTGAGCGGAGCCATGTAGACGTTGAAGAGCGTAGGGTTGAGGGAGGACCCCTGGGGGACTCCGCAGGTGGTAGGTGTAGGGTCCGAGAGGAGAGGGGGGAGTCTGACCCGCTGTGTTCTGCCGGAGAGGAAGGAGCGGATCCAGTCGAGGGCCCCTGCGTAGTGGAGTCTGCGTTTTAGGGTGCGGTGAGAGACTGTGTCAAACGCCGCTGAGAGGTAGAGGAGGATGAGGGCTGCTGTTTCTCCTTTGTCCAGTATGGTACGGATGTCGTCTGTTGCGGCGAGGAGGACGGTTTCGGTACTGTGGTTTTTTCTGAAGCCGGATTGGGAGGAGTCAAGGATGTTGTGGGTGTGTGCATAAAGGGAGGGGTAGTAATTGACTCGGTACATGTGGTGGGCTACAAGGGAATGATGTTGCGAGAGGGTACTTGATAGTGGACAGAGTATTAAAAAATACTTTGCATGCAAAATGTGTGTGTGTGGTCCAAGTGCAGAAGAAAATACAACAATTATTAAATTAATAGTTGATAGGGAAAGTCAGACAGTTTCTTTAATCCCTATCACCAGGTATCCCTGACTCGGATATACAGTCCAAATATTGGGGTAGCCCACGTCTTTATACCACCGATTACAATGTCGTCAACTTCTATATTCTCCTCCCTTCCTGGGGGTTTTAAGTCAAAATTATCAACTACAGAAACATTGTGCTGCCAAAACTTCATGACCAAAATATCTATGATCAAAATATTGAGATGTTAAGTGAGCCTCTTGAGTCCCATTAAACCTATTGTGTTATGGTTGCTGCTAAAGCACCGTTATCGACCTGCTCTAAGTGATATCATGTGTTGTAGCCTAACAGGGTCAAACGACGCAAACCAAAACTACAACTATCAAACCATAGCAGGTTGTCAAACGAAAGCCCAGCATTGGAAACATGAGATCCTGTTGATATTGAGATGGGCAAACCTTGTGTTTGCTCGGCTTGTATGAAGCAGCAGAAGATTTTCGTACATAACTTTGTGACGTTTTTTAAACTTTGCACCTATCAAGCAGGTCACAAAACTTATCAGTCTAAAAAAGTGTTTTTTTTTTTAATGAATTCTATCGCTATACAGTTCTGCAAAAATAACTAAAAAACCTTTTTGGGGGGAAAGAAACCTTCTTCCTCAATTGAATTTGGGAAACTTGATAAACTTCATAAAATGCACAAAGAGGAAAGCCTGACAACTTTGCGTAAAACGGAGTACAAGTCTCAAACTTCAGCCAACCCCTAATCTTTAATCTTACTGCTTGCCCTCAATACCATGAAACCCACTAGCTCTCTTCCTATAGCTGCATAAAAAGCTAAATTGTGTACATTATTTTTTAACCAACCATTTATAATGGCAATAGATCTAGCTTTTGGATAGTGCGTATACAGAAAAACAATACACCCATGCACAAATTCACAAACATCAAACAAACAAGCAGATATGCAAAGGCATACACATTCATTACACAAAGAGCAACATGCCTAAAGGCATCCGTGCACACACAAACAACACAATGAGAGATACCAAACACGCACAGGCTGCCAGACATAACATTCAGGCACCCATACAGACAATAACACATCAAGTCACCCTTGCACTTAGACTAACAGATATACAGCTACCCATGACCACACACCAAATCACAAGAGGCCCTATCTCAAACTAACAAAATGCACATATAAGGACAAATGTGGCCTACTCGTTAAACAAAGAGTATCGACAGTTCACAAGCAGGTTTACACAGATGGCCTGATTCACAGATTGAAGGCATAGCAAGGAATATACAGACAGATGGGAGCGGGCTTTGAGTACAGTTAGTTGGCCATGAAGAATTTGGCAAGAACGGGGAGTTTTTCCCCAAATTGGAAGTTCTCCTTGCCCACCAAACTCAAGCACCCCTACCCCTGTCTCATTTAGAAGTGAGAACAGCTGAGTTTCCAATGGCTGAGCATCAGCTGACTTCTATATCAGAAACTCATCACCTGGTGGTTCCATTCTTGACCGGACCTATATCCTTCCAGTCACAGCGAATGACACCACCCACCTCTATGTATGGCGGGCGACCATTACTAATTTTTCCTGTCAAGGGTACTCACAAAAGGCATTTAAGGCATGGTGGCCCCTGGCATGGAAAACTGAAAAAATGACCTGGCACAAAGAAAAGTAACTCCATTCATAATAGGCCATGGTTATTTACAATTACTTTGCAAGCTTGTTTCTGAAAAGCAGAATGGAAAAAAAACATGGTGCCCAATTGGGCTTCCAGCTGTGCCTATAAAGTGTCCACTATACTTTCAGATGCAGTGTAGGAAAAGCAATTTCAGCCTGACGGGTAGGAATCTCTAAATACTGTGGGTTGTCCTCCAGTAGGTGGGCAGAGGACAGACTTTCAAGGAGGGCAGAGGACAGACTTTCCACCATCCGGAGGTCTGGCAGACCACAAGCTAGAGTCTAAATGAACCCTTAATCTCATCTCTTCTGCAAGAGGACTAAAGATGAAGAGCAGACAAAGGGGTGGAATGCCAACACCCATTCGTACCATGGCTCCTCCTTGGATGATGAGTAATGACTCTGTGTCTCCATGCTCATCCGGTGGTCCAAGTGTAAGAATAACTACATAGTAGAAATTATAGAAAAAATCACAGGAGGCGTGGCATGCGGCTAAGCCACCTCTTAATGAATGGGGCTGCTTTGTAGTAAAATATGCACAGAAGGCATTATTTAAATACTTGTCCTAGTGACAGCAACACAACCTCATGCACATTTTCAAGTTCTAACAAGAAGATTCAATTTAAGGAACAATCCTTGTTCTTACGAGTATGCATATAAAATGCTAAATATAGACACACACACAAACACTCTTTCTGTATGTCTCACAATGACACACAAGCTTTTAACATCAGAATCCCCCGTAATCCACTTTCTTACCCACAGAGTGATTAACACGGGATAAATTGCAAACTGTGGTGATGTCACTGGAAGAGCATGGAGCACAGTGACATCAAAAGAAAGAGTAATGTGGCTGTGATCGAAGTTTTTAGTATCTTGCAGTGTAAGAGCAGTCTTTACACAAACCTGTGCATGTACTGAGCAATACAAAGTTCTGGGGCAAATGTAAGTGTGCTCTGAAGATTACTAATTGCTGTGTTCTAAACATTACCCCCCCCCCCCCCCCCCCCGAACTATTAAGTAATCAGTGTCAAATCTGGGCATACCATGAGGATTACTATGTGATGGGTGGCAAATGTTGGCATATCCAGAGGATTACTAAGGGATTGGTGGTAAACATCTGTGGTCATTGGGGATTTAATCCTAAGTAGTTGGCAAGAATCTGTATTTTTAATACAACTACTCCAACAACTAGAAGACACACTAAGGAACAGTAGTGAACTAGTAAAGCTAAAGCTCATGTAGAGCAAATATGTCAAGAACAGTGGGATAATTAAACAAGTCTTTATCGGATAATGAACAAATCCTTATCGAATGTTACAGTCTGTATTTCTAAGGGTGACCCTTGACTCCTTCAAGTGATTGGCATAGATATTCTTTACTCTTTGAGAAATAAAAACTTGACTAGAAAATAGAACAATGGATGGCTTGATACACAGATGGATGAATACATGTTTGGTGTTAGGGAGGCTCAAGCGTCATATTCACTTAATACTTAGCCCTTTTGCAGAGGAAACAACATTTGCAATGGAAAAACTAGTGGTGGGCCGGTGCTCGTTTTATCCTTAGTCTCTTATTGGTGAAAATTTGGTAAAATCCAACACCTTCCCTGCTGTTACACAAACTGGAGAAGGAATAGTGAATAATACTATTACTAAATCCAGCGCGCCCTCTACAGCAAGTCGTTTGAAACGAGTTGCGACGTAATGGTTTGCACTGAAACAACGCGGTCGTTGTAACGACCGCGTTGTATTGGAATGTGTTAACAACGCATTTGTTGTAAAGAGTCACATTCGGCAATGGGGGTTTTGAAGGTCCAACGGAAGGGAGCACCTTATGGAGGATGACAAGACTGATCATCAGTAGCGGGTAAACGAGGGTTCTGCTAAATACCCTACTGATCAATCTTGGTAAGGCATGATTAAGCAGTCCCAGAGCAACTGTATCAGGACACAGCAGAATGTGCACTTCCTATGATGAGGAGTATGCAAAAGAGGCCAAACTCAAATTTTATGAGTCAAAAACCCCTCATGTTGAAGTGTGAGGTGAAGAAGTGTTGCCTCAGTGAAGTGTGAAGTCTCCTGATGCACACTATGCACATTCCCGCACAAGGAATTGCTTTTACACGGTCCCATTTCTGAATTGATCATTGTTATCCAGGATTACACCTGAAAACCTGATATACTATGAGAATAATCCAGAAACATGCATAACTGCAAGGCTATACACCTTCGGTGTAGATTCCTGAAATTCTTTTCTGAATGAGGCCGCTGAGGAGAAAGATGGACACATGCATGGACACATGCAAACTGGCAATAGAATGCACCTGTACAAATAAACCCGCTCAGAGGGAATGAAAGGTACAAATATTGTCAACCTAGATAGTATAAGGATATAGATGTCTCGATGACATTACTTGAATAGTATTCATTTACAAACACAAAACGTAAGTTCTGTGGAAGGATGAGGTGTGTGTCAATAATAAAGGGGGGGAGGTGTAGATTTTTGAATGTGGACTCCCTCTGCGTGAGAATGTAGTGTGGCCTGTCTAGGAATGTGTAAAGGGAGAAGGAACTGGAGCGAAGTGCTTGGGGTGGGGAGCGCGGGTGGGTGGGGTCCACCCTGAAACATGAAAGCAATAATTAGACACACAAAGATGTGTAAAGTGTATGGTTGTAAAGCGAGAGATAATACGTTCTTTGGTTCTAGAATTCGATATTATCAAACTGATGAGACCACCCAGCTTCAGTGGCAGAGCGAGAGAGACAGAACCTTTAAGGGTTTACTGGAGTCTTTCTATGCGGGTAAGTAAACTACGGCAGCACACAGAGGTCACGCGAATAGCAGCTCCCACGTCCTCAAAGAAGGGAGGGATTCAACTGACAGCACTATATTTGACATAAAAGTGGAACTTCAGTTTACATAGATACTGGTTTTACAGGCCATCGATAAAATCGTCACCGGGAAGCTATTATGTGGCTTTCAGATGTTACTGGAACCAAGGGCTGACAATGACCTATAGTTTGAGTCACCAGAGCTTTCAGGTTTCGCGGGAATCGCTTGTTCAGTGAAGAAAATATATTTAGATTTTAGTAACTGTAGTCCTGGTTGTACAATAGCTTATAAACAGAACTACAAATCCCAGCATGCAACGTAAAATGTCTCGCTTGGCTTAGCTACTCACGCATATAGCCGAGTAGTTTGAGAGCTATGGTCACGTTCAAACTCAACGTGACCACTTAGTTCCAGTAACTTTTGACAGACCGTGCTGTTTACGACGTATAAATATACAGTAGTGTGTAATCAGAAGGTGCCAGGAACACAATGCTGCTGGCACTAGGGTCGGACTGAGACAAAGTAGGTCCAGGCGAAACCGATAGCTACGAAAGTGCCACACGTTTGAAAATCGTGGCACTTTTGAACTTGTAAACAACGCAGTATAGGAGTTTTGCACGATATGAGAGACTGCATGCATGTATTTGCGCGCGCTGCAGGTCTGGTAATATCTGGATAATCACCAGTAAAAACCGGTCCAACTCTTTCAGGAATCAGACCGTAACAGGAAGCTTAAAAGCTTGGGGCATTAAAGGTGTGGGGTTTTTATGGTTTTGCATGAAAAACCAGGCAGGGTCCCGCTTCACGAATGTTCCTTGGGGGGAAGTAGTACATTTCCTTCTGTTAAATTAGCCCTAAAGTTGCCACAAGTTTCTGACATTTTAGAAATTTAAAAAAACTTTGAGTACTTCTGGGAATCTGGGACAGACTCACACGTGGAACCTTTTTTGCGTGTAAAATAATAACAGGTGAACATTTCTTTATGTTAAAAAAGTGATGCAGAAGAGCATTTGCACTTGAAAACTTCCCAAACTTTTTCTCAACATGGAAAATATGTTTAACCATAGCGGAGCCCATTCATTTACACCCATAACAATTTAGGGTGGTGGTGAGCTCCCACACTCCAATGTACATGCTTTTACATCTGCATTTTAAAGGAGTAAAGCTACTAGCATTTTCAGGGTGGGAAACAGTCACATTTGCTGGTGATCATGCACAAATATAGAAGTGTCATGGTGTCGACTCATTTTTTTCAGGTGGACCCATGAAGGACAGCCCACAAATCAAACTCATACTAGATGATTTGCTCTCCTGGAAATTCCACGGTATTGGCGGAATTTCCATGCAAGCAAATCCCATTGGAGAACCCAAAATTCCATCTCCTGAGCAAACCCAGAATGGAATTTTGTCACAGCAAATTCATTTATTTGTGCACCTCAATTTTGAACTTTGGTGGCAAGTTTCATTGTGAATTGAATATTTGGTTGCTCAAGGATGTGAAAGCCAATCGCATTGAGTTTTACATCTTGGATCAATTCATTTACTTAAACGTCTCCCATGGCAAAGGTTGAGTAGCATATCACTCATCTCAGAGATTTTTTTTTAAATAGTTACTTCTATCACAACCACTTAAAAGCCTAAATGCGGACAATACTTCCCACGCAAGATGACGCAGAAGGTCACCTATGTAGATTCTGACATGGACCAAGCTAGAATTGATCGGTACTAGGTGCCCCCAGCTATGCCTGACACCCTTGCCAATTCTGACTTTTCAGCCAATGGAACTTTGGATGATGGAGTTTGTAAGAAACTGGCTCTATATATACTGCACCAAAGTGAGGTACAGTGTGTATAGAGTCCAAGGGTCTCCAGAGGTTTGGCAGAGGTTAAAGTTAGATAGAACCTTACTCTCTAAAGTGGTAGCTTGGTCGAGCAGTAAGGCAGTATCAGAGGACAGTGTTAAGCATTTGATTTACACACTCAATCAGCAAATGAATTCACACACTCAAGAACTGAACTCTAGGCCAATAGTTGTTGTATAAAAAATATACAGTTGTTTTATTTCTAGAACCAATCAAGCCTGGTACAGGTAAGCATATAAATACTTTGCAGTAATAAATTACTTGTATGAACACAGCTCAAAATTGCAGTATAACTTGTACTGATTTTGGTTACAGTTTAAGTAAGCAGTTTGCAACACATTGCAGGTATGGTACATTCGAATGAATGGGCTTTTTAAGTAAAATGCAGTTAATTACTTTTCAGATTACTTTTAATAACACAGGACTGGATCCTAGATTCAGCTCTGGGACATTTCCTGAAAACAGGTGAGTAAATGCGTTTTAGTTAGAAGTACGATTTTTAAAAAATATTATTGCATTTCAAAAGTTGACACTTAGAAACTTTTTCACATAGAATCACCAATGTTATCCTATGGGAGGAAATTCACTTAGCAGGTAAGTTATGTTAATAATACTTTTTCTTACTCAGTGCTGAATACTTAGATTCAGCACTGGGACATTTCCAGAAAACAGTTGAAAAAATGCGTTTTGAATATTCGGCTGATTTTTAAGGAATATTTGTAATTTTCAAAAGTCGACACTTTGAAACTTTTTGGGAGAAAAAGTGTCAATGTTATTCTATGAGGAAAAAGAGGTTATTGGTTTCCAGGTAGGTAATCGGTCTCTTGAGTTAGGGTTCTGGGGTTAGACTCGGGGGTCTCCCA
Organism: Triturus cristatus; assembly: GCF_964204655.1. Classification (NCBI taxonomy): domain Eukaryota; kingdom Metazoa; phylum Chordata; class Amphibia; order Caudata; family Salamandridae; genus Triturus; species Triturus cristatus. The sequence goes on from NC_140592.1 coordinate 389,830,553, forward strand.
GGGTCAGTGATGCACTGATGTTGCACCCCCAGTGGCACTAGGGCGGCCGGCTGCAGAGTGTTGAGGCCCGATGTTATCCTATGGAGGATAGGGGGACTCCGGTTGGTGGCTGCTGGCAAGCAGGCCACGGGGTTGAGGAAGCAAAGCTCCTAGGGTTAAGCTCAGGGCAAGCTGGGGACCAAGGTAGCACCAAAGGGGCACCCTCAGCGGCACTAGGGCGGCCGGGTGCAGGGTGCAGTTTTGAGGTCGGGTGCCCTGTTGATTTCAATGGAGATTCTCCGGGACAAAGAAACACTGCAGGCTCGGGGACGAGGATCTTCCAGGAGTGACCACCACTTTGAAGGGTAAGTTGGAATCTAGAGGGTTGGTTAGGCACCGCTGGGTTGGGCACACAAGGCCGTGGTGCGTCGGGTGCAGGAGTGCCTTGGGACATCGGATTTTCCTACCCGCTCTGGTCGATGTAGGGGGGGGTCTTCTGGATTGAGGCTGCAGGCGTTGTCAGGAGACTTGAGGCAGGTCAGGGGTCGCCGGATCTCGGGTCAGGATCGCCGGGGGGGGCCTCCTAATAGTATTTGTCCACTCGAGCTCCGGCCGGATTCGGCGGGTGCAGAGTGTGCGGGATTCGCAGTTCCTGGCTGGCACCAGAAGCTGCAGTTCAAACACGTCTGGTGTTCACGGGAGAAACAGCTTGGAAAGTGAAGGCAGGCAGGTCCTCTGGGGTTTTTGAGGTTGCTGTCCGCTGGACACGCTGGGGTTTTTCAGGAGCAGGTTCGAGGGGAGACAGGCCTGTAGGGCTGGGGCCAAGTCAGTGGGCGTCGTCCTCTTGTTAGCTCTGCACAGCTTCTCCTCCTTATTCTTCTCTTCTTTTTCTTGTGGTTACTGGATCTGAGGAAGGAAGTTTAAGGGTGCCCCCTAAATACTAAATTTACAGGTAGGTAAAGGGCAGGGACCCTCCTGGGGTGGGTACACCCCCTATTCTGTCACTCTCCAGTGGGAGGGGGACAGGAGCCTGTCCATGGTTGGCTGAGTCCCCCCATCCTCAAGATGGCGGGGACTCGAGGTTGTGCTTCACCTCGCCTTCCCCACCTGAGGGGTGGAGTTGGCAGAGGTGGGCACACCTCTTTTCCTCACTTGTTTTTCCCGCCGGTTCTCCCACCCAAAGTGGGGGGTAGGACCAGAGGGGACCAGTTGCTGAAAGCAGCAAATGGTCTGGAGAGGCTCACAAAGGCGGCATGCCTTTGAAGCTTCCCCTTCATGAACCCTGCCCATCCTGGGGGAGGAGGCTTGGCACTTCGTCCCAGGATGTGCATGGTTTCAGGCCCCCGAGAGCAGTAAGCTCTCGACCCAGGGGTCCAGAAACATGTCTGGTGGTGGCAGTCTAAGCAGCCACTCAGCCAGGTCACTAGTAGTTGGTCGAATTTCAGGGGGCATCTCTAAGATGCCCTCTGTTGTGCATTTTACATTAAATCCTACACTGGCATCAGTGTGGGTTTAATGTGCTGAGTTTGATACCAAATTTCCCAGTCTTCAGTGTAGCCATTATGGTGCTGTGGAGTTCGTAATGACAAACTCCCAGCACCAGATACGCTTAATGGCAGCACTGCACTTAAAGCGCCCAGGAATGGACTTGGGCACTGTAGGGGTACAGGGCTCATGCACCTGTACCCTCACCACTGGCATAGGGCACCCAGCTAGAGGGGTGACTGATGTATGCCAGGGCAGTGGTTTGTGGGCATGGCACACAGGGATGTGTGCCATGTCGGCTCTTCACTTTGTTCTGCACCAAGACACGCAGCCTGAAAAGGCAGGGTGTGAGTGTCAGGGTACAGGACCTCTAAGGGTGGCACAACAAGTGCTGCAGCCCTTAGAATCCTTCTCTGGTCACAGTGCCCTGGGTACCTTGGTCACAGTGCCCTGGGTATCTGTGGTACCATTTACCAGGGGCTGACATGTGGCCAGAGATGCTAATTGGGTTTATTTTGGGGAAAGAACACAGGCCCTGGGACCCTGAATGGCAGGGACCAAGGGCACACCAACAAAAAGTGGGGGAGGTTACTGCAACAGAAACCCACTTACCTACAGGGTGCATAGGCAATAAACGGAGAGGAGAAACTACAAATCCCAAAATGCAAAGTGCTGTTGGCTAAAAAGTCAAAGAGTTTTGCAAAGTGGCACATGATTGTTAATTGCTGCATTTGGCAGTCGAGAAAGAACATAGGTCAGCAGGTTTGAAAGTCCACAGTACAGACATCTGTTGGTAATTTGCATATTACGTGTACCTGTCTTGGCAGGTTGACTTGATGATAAGACGAAGGCCCTTGTGGTAAGTAATATATTAAACTGTCAATAAATGTCATGAGGCCATTCAATTCTGGTTCGTGCTGTATAAAAGAAAGTGTCACATAAATAAAGTAGGCTGGCAGGGCAAGGTCCCCGTTAATAAAACTTTATAGCTAAACGCCCAATTAATAATCCACAACTTTTCATCTCAGCTGCAATTCCTGGTGAATTCCTTATATGTGTGACAACACCTCCAAAGAAGGTTCACTTCATATGTCACTGAGGCAGGATGAAAGGGTTTGCGGTACTTGAGCTTGAGGACTGCCAGACTAGGCTGGACTCACAACCCGGAGACAGTGAATACACACAGTGAAAATTACCAATTAGGTGCATTTGCCGACATGGGCTAAAACTATCAATTTGCTGAATTTGAAAATTCCTGTTTCAAAATACGAAGACTTCCATTTTTAAAATTAAGGACCCTTTGGACTATTTAATGTGAACAGATGACTGTGAAACATTTATGGGAGAGGACAAAGCCCTGTAGAAGTCTCAGGAGAAGGAACAAAACGTGTTGGCTACGTTGGTGTGAATATCTTGCATAGTTTCAATAAAGAATTTTTCAACACACAAAAAGGTTTAACAAGTTTGAATGAATTTATGAAATATGGATGCAAATTAGTACACAATTCAAAGTTGCAATTGATTAATTGTGTTCTGACTAGAAAAGTAAAACAATACATAGTGAGTGCTGATCTATTTGGTGTACATGGCCGGACTGACCATGGCGGGCACCGCCAGGGTGGGGGCTGGTTTTGGACCCCTGGGGGGCTGTTTTTTTATAGGGTCCTGTTTCGTAGCATAGCTGCAATATCCGCCCCCTGTAACAAAAGCGGCAGCGGTGAGATGGGAGTGGTGCCCCCGCCCCTCTGGGGGCCTGCCGAGCTGTTTGCCAGTGCCGGTTTTGGTTCATAGTCCGGTCGTGTAGGCAGGAGATAGACTGATTCTTTGCTTCTGTAACCAAACTCTGAGATAGGATCAAGCTGCAAACAGCCATCTGGACTCTCACTTACAATGGAAAAGTGACCTCTTCCCCTCGTCCTCCCACCCCTCAAACCAAGAGCCACCCAGCAGAGTTGCTGCTTCTGTGCTCATGTGGCTGGATCTGTCATAGGTAGGGAAAGGGAGGGGGAGTATCTGACCCTGTTACACTGTGACTGCTGGGCCTATCTGCAGCAGAATGGGCTCAAGTAAAATTGGACAGGACAGAGGAAAAGCCAAACATGAGTGGGGGAGAGGGAGTTGTTAAGGAAGAAACGGGAGGGGCAGGTGTAGAAAGGAAAAGAAGCAACAGGAAGGGGGGTAGGGGGTAGGGGAAGGAACTGGAAACACAAGCACTCACATTGAATGCTTAAACATGACTAAAAAAGTAGCTCCAAAAACAGGATCAGTGGATGAACACAAGTACTTGGTCCATGCTCCAGGAGAGGGCCAAACACAAAAGAGACATGACACATGCATGGCATAAAAAATAGAAATGAAGGGTATGAGAGTGACGCTGAAGCAACAAATGGTTAGCCTATGGGAGAGCTGTAGCCCACTAACTGTAAAGAAAATGACTCAAAGAGACAGCACATGCGCTGTCTAGCAGAGAGCTAAAACAGTACAATGAAGCCAGTTTGGTAAAATCTTTAACTGTGGACAGGTGACAAGTTGAACACTAATGAACGCACCCATCATGAAAAACATGTTAACAAAGAAATACATGGTAAATCCAACAAATAATTAACAGGAGAACCAAAGCTAGACGTTGGACCTAGCTGGCATAAAAACGAGGACAGCTGACCTCTGCAAGGATGCCCCAAAAGTTAAGAAGGGGAAAGAAGGAAAGGTACAGTCCTGACACCTCCACCACTTTAACTGTATGAGCTGAAAAATTAAAAACATGCTGGATTTTTTTCCTCACCTACTTTTTTCTTACATCTTTGTGAATCACAACAAACACGAAATTTGTAAAAAGAATTGTGCAGAAAAATATTTATAGTTTTGCGTGCCCCTAATGTAGATATTGTAACCTAGATAATTGAGGGTAGTATATTATCAGGAGGCAAGTCGTGTACTGGCCAGGAATATCCCAGTGGGTGGTAAATTTCTTACACTGGTTGCATACATGTGGGTTAGGTAGTGAAGGGTGGGTGGTCTATGATAAAATACTTTTAAAGAGCGCACTGGGGAGTTCCAGTGCACTCATGCTAACCAAAGAATTGACAGACTATTGTATATGGGACAGCCAAAGGACACACACACTTGATGTAACTATGCATTAAAATTTCTGAATATAATGGGTACTTGGGCTGGTGTGCCCTGCATACATCAACCACATACAAGCAGTGAATAATTTGTGCCGGTGGTTGCTGGGGGTGGGTAGCAGCACACAATTTTGCCCCCAGGACTTTTTTCAACTCCAGACTTTGACACAAAGCGAGAGAAAGTCAGAAAGAAAGGAAGAATAAGAGAAATATAGACAAAATTGACAATGGCGAGATCAGAGATTACAAAGAACCTTCAAGAGTGAGCTAGAGATAGAGGAAGTGTAGGTGGTAGAATAAAGAGATGAGTGGTGAAATCAGGACTGGACAGCCATGATATTTGGCAACCCAGGCATTTTCCAGCACCAGCAGAGGGCTTCTAAGACAAACTTTGGGCACTGCACTTTATTTTTTAATTAAGCATTGCCTACATGTCTGCATATTGCCATTATATCAGCTGCTACACAACTCGCCTACAGCTACAAGCTTGTGAGAACCTCATATCTGTCATCTGAAATAGATAACGAATACCAAACCTGAATGTGTAACACGTAGGATAACCATTTCAACACCATACACCCCCCACACACAAGTTCTCCCACCCCCATCGACTATCAAACCAACTCGGGGAATCTTACTTGTTCCGTCCAGTGGTGTAGCAAGTGTGGAATGGATCTGGGTGCAAGACAGAGCAAATGAGCCCCATTGCTACTGAACGGTTAGTAGCATACAACAATAAACAGGCTCAGTGGGACCTTAGGGCCTCTGGGTGCTCGTGCCACTGTACCTGCTGCACTAATAAAAGCTACACCCATGGTTTCATCCACCATAAAAGCTAGTATGCACATTGGGTCTCTGCTTAATCTAGTCCCATGTCTTCCAGTGGTTGGGACATTTGAGATCGTGTAGGTGAAATAGACCTAAAGACTTTAAGATATTTTGGCCAATGGAAGTCCCTAAATATGGAAAGCAGATATCCCGAGAAAAGTTGCCACTCCGATTCAAGGGCCTCCAATTTCCACTCTGAGGACACCGGAAGCTTTTCCATGCCTACAAGTTCCATATACGCCATTACCTGTCCCTGATATCCAGAACTCTCAACTTTCCCCAGAGTTTGTTTCATACCAGTTGTTTGCACTCGACATAAAGCCTACAGATCTGTGTCCCATTCACTATTGCACATGAAAGTGAGTAGAAGCCACTGGAATGTTCCCTCATCCCAGCACTGCATTCCGCCTGAACTTGTTCTCTCCGAAAACCCTTCTTCATCCAACTTATTAAACTACTAGGTCTGCTTCAAGATTGTTTGTACTTGAGATAACAGTTGCTCCTGGAAACGCATTTCTAGCATAGCGCTGAGTTTTTTCATATGCATGCATGCTATATTGGAATAGCTCGGGAAAGCAGAGAAGAGATATACAGGGTCGAATGCAAGGATACAGTCAACGAGGGATTGGAGGGGCAATTGGATTCTGAGAGCAGAAGTTCACTGTTGTGTCATTGTGATGTAGTGTTCTTTAATGAAGTGTGTCTTTAACTCTTTCCAATAGTGGAGCTGGGCATTTGTGGCCCTGACAGAGACGTTTTAAGGCTTGGGCAAAGTGGGCCCCCATCTTCCAAGGGCCCCCTTGGAAAGTGAACCTTCTTTCTATTAGACATCTGTTTAGTCTAATTCTCTCTGTAAACCTCTCTACCTCTCTGCCTGCATTTCTCTCTGCCCATTTCTCAACCCAGTGACATCTTAACCCCTTGCACGCGCGGCAAATTCCGCCGCGGTGCGAAGGGGGGGGGGACTGGGCGTGGCACCCAGGTACTCAGGACAGCTCCCGGCCGTCATAAATCACGGTGGGGGTGTGCTCATGACGGCCGTGAGCCGTCCGAACTCCGCCCACTAATTAATTCACCCGCACAGGCGGCAACGGTCGGACGGCTCCCGGCCGTCATGAGCACACGACTACCGTGACTCATGACGGCCGGGAGCCGTCAAGAGCATGGAAGTGGTTAAGGATTTTTGGGGTCCTGGCAATACATATTTACACTGTTATATTGTGACCCTGTTAAAGTTTAATATATAATTTTGTATTTTTTGGCATCGTGCAGGCTTGAATTACCAGTAACCAAGTAATACAATTTAAATTTGTTCCCCGTAAAAGGGCCCCCAAAATGTCTTGACCAGGGTCCCCAAAATCCTTAAGATGACACTGGGTCCTGATAGATACAGGGCTGTCGTTCCAAATCATGATGCATGGATGGAGAAGGTCTGTAGCCTTGTTTTCATATTTTTGTTACCTCCTCATCTCCAGTCAGATGGTGACCTAGACTGTGAGTGTCCCGAGAGGCACTGGAGATGATGAACTTATGATCCTAGTAGACAGGGCTGCTGGTCATGGCGGTTTTACAAATGATGAATCCGGCCTTCAGGTTGGTGCAGGCCATCAAAGGAAGGCCAAAGTAACTTTATTTTTATTTCCATCAGATACAAGGTAGGGGCAAGCATGCTGTTTTTTTACACAGTATTGACAAAGTGGTCATAGGCTCCTCCTTTTTAGGTCTCGCCTGACCCAGCTCATGCGCTGGTCTGGCGAGACTTATTGAGCGGGCTCCAAAAAGTGCTACCAGGCCAGCCTAGAGCTACAGTGCATGTGCGCGGGCACGCTTGCCGCGCTTGACCGCTATTACTTTCACTTTGGCTGCCGCACAGCCGCTTTGATGTTTGATCGCGATCACTTTCACTTTCGCAGCCGCACGGCCGCTTGGCATAGCCAAAAGGTCTCGCTTTTGGGACCTTACAAGTATTTAGTTATGCAACTGTTGCGTGACTAAACACTTATAAGGTCCCAAAGGCGAGACCTATTGGCTATGCCAATGCTTGTTTTTGTTTATCATAGCATAATAATTTAATTTTAATACAATAAATGTATCAAAAGGTGACAGTTTTGTAAGTGGGAATTAACAAATTATTAGGGCAAATCGGTTAACTAAAAACAAAGGTTAGGTTAAAGCTTAGCTGACAACACAAAGCTCATTAGGATTCAGCTCTGAATGGCCTGCATTACCAATGGGAGAGCTGGACTGACAATCCTTGTTGTCACGTTTGATAGATGTTGTGTGAAAGATATGCATGTGGCGACGAGCCACGTGGCTTTTGCCAACATGCCGGTTTTGGGTTCCAATCTGTCTATTAGCAGCATTCAACAATTAAGGTAAAAAATTGTTGTTGAAACCCATCATGCAATCACCAACTCCTACAAGCCAAGAGATCAAATAGTTAAAAATGCTGCTGCGATCGTGCCTGCTGACTAGTCTCCGCGCGGCTTGGGTTGCCGACGGGCTGGAGCTGGACGACGAGGACTGGATTTCTGCGGTGGCCTCTCCGAAAGAGGTGGCCATCCCGGCTCGCCTTCGTTTCGTCCAGCTCAAGATCCTTCACCGGGTCTACGTGACGGGGCCAAGGCTTCTACGTATGGGTTTTGCCGGTGATGGAATGTGTAAGCGTGGCTGTGGTGCGTTGGCGACTTTCATGCATATACTGTGGGAGTGCCCGAAGGTGGAGCGATTCTGGCGAGGTGTGCATGAGGTTCTACGAGTGGTTACGCGTGTCGCGCTGCTGCCTGAAGCGAGGAGATGCTTGCTGAATGTCTGGGAACCTAATGACTATTCGGTCCCCCAGACGCGGTGGGTGACTCTGGGATACATGATAGCTAAGCGTGATATTGCTCAATTGTGGGGATCCCAGAGGCCCCCTGCGGTGTCGGCCTGGAAAGAGCATATGGATTGGTGTATGTTTCGTGAAAAGGTGGTGTATGTGGCGAGGGGTAAGCCTGGGGCGTGGATGAAACTCTGGGGCCCCTGGAACGCCTACCGCGGGGGTATTTGTGAGCCGCCACTGCTACCGGCTGCCTCGCCTGCTCCGTCTCCCTAGATGGCCCCCCTCCCTCGGCCGCGGGCGCGCGGTCCCCCGGTCCCTGATCTACTCCCGTCCCCCTCTTCAGAGTTTTGCTGCTGTTTGGATCCCCCACTTATGGAGCACGTGTTGTCACTTTGGATCGCGGGTTGCCTTGCGGTTGTGGTTTGTTGATGTTGTGTTGTTTTAAGAAAATGGAACCGTATTGTGGGCATGGAGCTATGTGGCCTGCACCATTGATTACCCCTGTTTTCCCACTGTGCACCGCTGAGAGACTTTTTGCTGTATGTATGTAATATGCTTCTGATGCTCTAGCGGCCGGCCGTGTGGTTGTAGGCCCATACCTGTAACTTTTATAAACTGTAATAAACGGTTTCAAAAAAAAAAAAAAAAAAAAAAAAAAATGCTGCTGCAACAGGTTTCAAATAAACGATTTCCTAGCTATGGAACTTGAGGCAAACACTCAACCTCAGCTCCGAGGACATAGGATAGCAGAGCGACAATATAAACAAGCATTTGCAATGCAACAGGTCTTGCATTTACGAGTTTGAGCTATTGGCGATGCAATACCTTAAAGTCTCGCAAATGCGAGACCTATTGCATTGCAAATATTTGTTTGTTTACTAGTGCCCATGCGGCCTTTCACAGTCATGGAGGCCGCACCACTTTCTTTACACAAACTGCGTCTGCAGAAAGGTGCGGGCCGACATTAAAGTGAAACCGGGCATGGGGTGCTTTGACAAAAAAAAGCATCTCTGTCAAGGTGAGAAACAAATGTTTTTTTTGTCAATGCACCCATGCCACGCTTTCACTTTAATAGGGACCCCACACCTTTCTTTAGATGCAGCTTGTCTAAAGAATGGGTTGCGGCCTCCATGAATGTGAAAGCGCCGCATGAGCGCTAGTAAACAAAAAATAATAATAAGTAAGTGTGGCTGCTATGCTTAAAGTGGACTGCACTGTTAAAATAAAGAAAGAAAGAAAGAAAGAAACACGGCCGCTATAGTTAAAGCGGACCGCCATTAGAAAATAAAATAAAAGCGGGCAGCGTGCTGGGAGGTAGTTGGTGAAATAGGGGCAAATCAGTAAATAAAATGGTGCTCACAGCCAAGATAAAGCAGACTGTGTTACAAGACATGTAAAAGGTCCAGTCGTTATGGGAGTTAACAAATGCAGATAAGACAGTACCAAGGAGGGACTAACAAGCCATATAACGACTTGGAAGTCAGTGTTTAGGATTAACAATGACACAAGCCAATTAAAAATATGGGTGGAGTGGGCGGGGCTTCAAAGCCATACTCCTATACTGCATGCTTCGCAGCATCTCATGCGCTGCCCAAGCTCGACCAGAAAATAGAAAGTAAAAAAAGTGGCATCTATATTGCAGCATCTCACCCAAAACCTATCCACGGGGAGGTATTCTTGTTCCCACATCACTGAGATACGATCAATTGATCTCTCCTCTGGGCGAACCCAGAGAAGTCCAATATATAATCATGTTGAAGTTAGCCTGGATCTCCGACCAGTTTCTCCAACAATGCCCTTACTGCTTTATAATAGACTCAGAAACGTGGCTAGGTTACCCCTTGCGCAGAACCAATATTTCGTAATAAGGTACAGATTCTTTCAAAACACACTCTAGGGAACAAAAAGGAACGGCCACCCACGTCCCAAAAGATCCTCTGTGGCCAAAGGACACAGCGGGTAAACAATAAACAGGATATCGTTCCCGAGCAAATCACCAATAGATATTCACAGGTAAACCATATCAGGTCAATACAGTAAAATGTCCATATCCAAGGTGTACTCAAGTGAAATTTTCTTCTTTTTATTTTCTTGTCTTCTTTTTTATCTTTATCAGAGATATACAGTAGATTTCATAATAGTTGAGTTGGTATAAATGACATCGCCAAATGTAGCCAATAGCCAGTTTCTCCAACAATGCCCTTACTGCTTTAACCAGCAAAAGCAGGTACCTCTTTCATCCATGCTCCATCTTCAGTCGGGCCACATAGTTCACTAACGCGTGACATTCTTTAACAAGGTCTTTCTTAATGTCCGTCAGCGCCCTCATTCCCACCAAAGTGCTAGGATTAAGATCCAAGAATAACATTAATTGGTTCTCCCCATCATCACATTTGTCTTCTGCACAGATGATCCGTCAAGCTTCGTCAACAAACCACTATTGTCACTGTGCTGCTGGTGCTATCTCCAAATTCTGACATATTAAGTGGCAATTGGAAATCCTTCATCACTGAATCTCACTGTTCATCTTGGCTAATCTCCAAAGGTTCAGCAAAGACCTCCTCCATAGAACCTATAAGACAACTCTGCTGTACGGCTCCAAACACCCAACACTCGTACATGGTTGCCCCTTTTAATGTTGTTTAAAATTCCCAGTCTATCATCCATCTTCACTAAGGCATTCATAGATTTTTCCTTTAGTCCCCCAGTTACCATACTCCATAGGCGGCTTACGTTACCTCATTCAAGCAGTTTCTTTTATTTGCTCCCTTGTTGCTCCTGCTTCCTCCTACCTCTCAGCACTCCAGGCCTTCCACCTTTTGCTCTATTCCTTCGTCCGCCACCCCAATAGTGCCTGTTCTGACCTGGAACAGAGCGCAAGAGAAGAGGAGGGCATATCCCTGGCTGTACTCTAAATAATCCCACCTCATACTGGCACACTAGTTCCATCAAAACCAAATCCACCTTTCTACTCTCTTACTTACCAACCCCCTGGAAATGTATAGGTTTTTGGCTACTGTATATTTCATTAGGTCTCTTGCCACATATACCATTAGCTTGCCATGCCTCCTGTGGTGAACAGATACACTCCCCAAAGCAGCACTTTGAGGACATGAACAGAAAACAGGGGAACTGGAGACTGCCCCCTGCAAGTATGCAACAAGCCTGACCAATGTGAGTCTACTGGGGATTTATAGTTCTAGGTATGATTTTTTTTCTAGATGCCGTTAGCAGCACTCGGGTACTAAATTTACATTGACTCTCATTATAATGGAAAATTTACATTCAATCTATTTGTTTTTAGGGAGCACTTTTCGCACCAATGAATCTTCAAAACTTTTACATAATATCTGAAGAGTGATTAAAACTTTTCGAAATCTTGGGCTCCCCTTTATAGAATTCCACAGAATATGTTTATACTATTTACATGGAGAGTTGACGTGTTTCGCAACATTTCATATTGCTTTATGTGGTCCTGTGTATTTTTAACATGCGCATCTTGAAATATTTAGTATCTGCTGACGCACATATACTGGCGTCAGCGGTAAATTTTTAATAACACAATTCTTCCACGTTTTAAATTTCGTTGCCTCATCTTCAACATCTGAGGACAGCATTTCCGCATGGCTCTGGATTGTGGAAAGTAGGCGTCCCTAGGGAACGTCCAACGACTCAGGCTAAACTCACCAAAAAGCTCAAATTCTCTGATCACAGCACCATGTTTTTATACAGCACTTCACAACACAATTTTTCCATTTCTAAGCACTATAACAGTTTAATGATACACTCAGTTCTACTCACTAAGTATGAGGACATTTTCAGGTGGTATTTTTTATATGTGCTTGTGCAAACTTCTTTTCCCCAGAGGTGGTAAGAGTTGTACGAGTACTGTATATTGCACAACAATGGACTAAAAATCATGCCCTAAACCTTGTTTTGAGTGGCAAAGCCTGCTTTGCACTGTGCTTTAATCCCTGTTCATATTTTTTGTTAAAGAGATACTGCCCTCTTTTATCACCCTGGCCCCACAGATGGCTTTTGTAGAACCGGTAAGTTCAGCGGGGAGGCTTGTTGGGTCTTGCAGTGTGACACTAAGTGGCATGGAATGGGTTTCAGCTTTCAGGACGGGTAATAATCAAGGAAATCGCATGCTTCCACCTCGTTGCAGCCCTTGAACTTCCTCTGCCGGCTGACAAGGCGCAAATGCATTAGGGGACGGAGTTAAAAGTCTAATGTTGTTTTAAGAGCTGCCAGACTCTGAGAGGCCAGGGACTGGCAGGAGTTTTGTCTGTAGCTGGAACGCCTAATTAACGCCAATTAATGCAGCCAGGAGAAGCAGCTGCTACCCATTGCATGCTCTTTTGTACCCCTAGCAGGACTCTTGCTACCCCTGGTCTTAGAAATCACGAAGGCAGCGCCAGGAATAGAATGGAAACCGATTTCTATCCCCTCAACAGCAAACTGGACCATGTTCACGGGGTAAATATGGGTCAAAGGCAGAGGTCGAGGTTGGGATCGGAGTTCAAACTTTGTTTGTTTTCTAAGCGCAGTTTCCATATTGTTTTTGTAGTTGCTGAATTTATATAGCGCTTCTTACCTCTGACGAGGCGCTGAAGTGCACTAGTGAAGGGATAGCACACTACACCGCACGGAGTGCTGGCAAGAGTGCTGCAGAGCATCGAGGCTATGCGGGAAGCGCTTTGGAGTTGTGCACAGCTAATAAAGTCCTTCCGCTGTGATTCTACGGTACTGAGCATCCGGTCTCACAGGTAGATCTGAGGCACTCGAGCCATTTAACTCACACTAGAAGCGTTCGTCATGCCAGTAAGAATTTTTCCCCACGTACAAAATGGACGATGAGAGGATTGTCATAAGAATTCCAACTATTGGGCGTGTCCAAACGAGTGTTTTACTCTAGCAATTCAGTCTCACCCTCCTTAAACACCACAAAGCAAAACAAGCGCGCCTCAGAAGCAGGTCCGGTTCTAGCGGGTGGGCCTGGCCCACCCAAACAGTAGCCTGGCCCACCCAAACAGGAGCCTTGGCCATCGTAGTGAGGGCTTGATGGCGGGGACAGACAGACAGACAGACAGACAGACTCTCTCTCTCTCTCTCTCTCTCTCTCTCTCTCTCTCTCTTTTAGAGATTATCGCAGCCGCACCCGAGTACTTCACTGGCCTTTAAAAGACCATTTACATGTTAACGAGGCTTTGTTGATTTTTTCACCCCTTCATCTCCACATGGCAAAGGCGACAAATCCTTTCTTCGGCCACGGTAACCTTTGCCTACTGTCCTGTTGCCTGGATATTTCTTTTTCTATGCAGCATCAGGCTGTGACACAGAGTTTGACTAATGGAGTAGGTAAGAGAATGTGTTACTATTTGTTTTTCTTTTTAAAATATGCACAGGCCCAGCAGGACACATACTTCGTGTGTGCTTCATTTAAACAGTGTTTATCATTATCATGGCTGATGCAGGACAACAATAAGACAATACAAAATGCCCAGATAACGCTGGTGATTTATGATCCTGCTGGAGAGCAATCATTTGTCTGTTAGTAGTTTTTAAATGCAGATGAACTGTATTTTATGTGGAAGCTCAGTGGGTTTCAGCCTTTGTCACAGAGACCCTTGTGCTACTTGCAGTTCAGAAGTTACAATCCTAACATAGGACAGTGACCAATGAACTCTCATCAAAGAGCTGCATGCAAACCTGAGTGGTATAGTTAGAACTTCGCTTTCTTTTTTTGTGATATAGTTAGAACTTCCCCAGTCTTTCATTATTCTAATGTTGTTAAAATGAGTATTTTTGGGCAGATATACATTTTTATCAGTACAGCTGACCCCCATGGAATACTCTTTAAATCCTAAGGTTGTGTTTCCCCAGACCAAACCCTCTTAAAATATCCTGCCAACCAGTATGGATGACATGTGATTCATACACCTGGTAATCCTCATTGGTTTATGTGACATTCCCTGTAGACTGATTTACATACTTGTATGATTCATTGTCTCTGTATAATGTGTGCATGTTGTAAAGTACTGACACACACTACACTGATATGAGTAGCGCTGTACAACAAATGAAATGCATATGAGAGAGGGGCTACGTAAAGATGAGGGGCACTGTTGGAGGGTGGCAGTGAGGGAATCCGAGGAGGAGGTCAATGGGGGAGGGGCTATGGAGAGATGAGAGGCACTGCTGGAGGCTGGCAGTGAGGGAATCCGAGGAGGAGGTAGTGGGAGGGGCTATGGAGCAATGAGGGGCACTGTTGGAGGGTGGCAGTGAGGGAATCCGAGGAGGAGGTCATGAGGGGGATTGGCTACAGAGAGATGAGGGGCACTTGTGGGGGGAGGCAGTGAGGGAATCCGAGGAGGAGGTCAATATGGGGGGGCCATGGAGGGATGAGGGGCACTGTTGGAAGGTGGTAGTAAAGGTTATTTACGGAGAAAGAGGTTACTGGTGCGGCACCAAAAAAGACTTTCACATCAGCGCTGAAGCTGGCCCTATCATGGCCTTTCTATTTTTGTTTATTTAATTAGCAGTCGGGTCATAAGGGCTACTGTGGAACATACTTTAAAGTGCATGCTAATTATATTTACCGCAATATTCAATGTTTTAATTTTGAAGGTGATTTTACTAATGTTTTTACCGGGAAAAATGAAAGTGGAGCCCGATGGTGCCTGATATGGGGCTGGGGTCCAAGGTCAGCTGTGCGATAACGTGCACTGGCGAGGAGTAGTGGATAATCAAGCCTGTAAGGGAGAGCGTTGCAGAGTCCTGGGTCAGGTGGAGGTAGTAATGAAGAGGGATTCTCCCTGAAGACTCGCACAGAGCAAGCCTGAGTAGTGTCACTTGCCTGATAACTCCCACCTTAGAAACCTCCTCTTCCCATCAAAGGAACATTACATGGAAAAAACACTTTTTGAGAGTGACAATATTTAGAAAGAGATTTGGAAAAGAGTGCGTTTTACTGGGCCTTGTAAGACTAAGAAGAGATAAAGGAGGGCCCTGAAGCAGTCCTGCCTAGACATATATGCGACAAATCGAGCCTGCAGTGGCCCACCTAAATGCACCCTTGGCCCACCCAAATAAACATTCCTGGAGCCGGGCCTGCTCAGAAGGCATGCCACCAGGTATAGGAACGGAAAGCAATTCTCCTCATAAAAAGAGGAGCTCTAAATTCACGAAACAGAAAAAAATGTACATTTAACGAAACAGAAAACAAAATGTAGCATTTAACTGAGATTTCTGGCCCTGCTGCCTAATCAGTGGAATGGATGAAGGCTGGGCAAGCGCGGAGTGTGAGCTAAAGATGCAAAATGTAGTCCATTTTCAATTATAAAATGTTGCAAAGAAGACCAGGAGCCCGCCTGTAATGTCGTGCCTGTGACGCAACAGGCATGCCACGTCGGGTCATGTGACCCGGGTTTAATAAAGTGAGTCGGCCCGTACGTACGTCAGTAAGGCAAACGGCGAGTACGACTCCTGATCACTACAAGTGCCTCCTGTGATTATTAGTGCGCCACGGTATTCCCGTAAGCCCGATGCAAATACCCCCCATGAGGTCGCTTCACACGCGATCCTCACAACACCACATTGGCGACGAGGGGTGGGCGTGCCCCGCGCTCACACCGAGTGGCGGCCGCGAGGGTGTCTTACCTGCCCTGTGGTGCTCGTGCCACGGTGCGCCAGTGCTTGCAGTGAGGACCCCGTCGCATGATGTGCCCCGAGGTGAGGTCGACTGCCAGCAACATCGACTCTAGTGAGTGTGTCGCTCTGCTCCCCGGCGCGTCCCATCGCGCGTCGGTGCACTCGACCACGTGTGCTGTGCCCGACAGTGAAACAGCTGATTTCCCCGGCGCTGGGAGACTCGCGCATGAGGCAGAGCGCGTCGTGCAGCACAGGGAGCGCTGCAATACACGGATGGCCCAGCGGGGGATGCAATCTAAATAAGCATCAAATAATTTTTTTTTTTAAAACACAAGGGAGGAAATAAAGGGGACATAATCCCACAGAGGCACAAGGGGGAAACTGCACAGCTGTGACTGCTGCAGCAAAGGCCTGCTCACCAACTGCAAGTCTGGGCTCAGGCTTAAACCAAATCAGCCTGGAAGGAAAGTACACCACAGCATAGCAGGGGGGTGAGGAAAGTGACCCCCAAGCACACAGTTGAGAAGGGGAAAAGCACTACAAACACTCACTTGCGGTGAAGCAGCAAAGGACTCAAGCGGACTGTCAAGTGGGGGAGGACAGTAACGACAGCAGTCTGGCGAGTGCTTCCACCACGTCACACAGACAACGTAAGCCCTCATCAATAGTCACTGCAAGCCACCATGTCCACAATTCCCCGAATAGAACCTTTCATAGTAGAAGGCTCCCCGTCTTCGCTGGCCCCAAAATGGAAAGACTGGGTGGAACGGCTGCTGATTTTTTTTTAAGCCACCAAGGTACATCGAGATCAGAAAAGAGCAAAGCTGCTACATCTTGGAGCTAAAGATATACACAACATCTCCAAGACGCTCAACGAAGCCATGCCAAAGACCCACAATACCCTGATAAATGCTCTCAATGGCCATTTCGAGCCAATGGCCAATCAGGACTATGAGCAGTTTATCTTCCGACAGGCGCGTCAACTCCCTGAAGAGTCCCTCGACACGTTTCACGCCCGCCTCAAGAACTTAGCATTGACGTGTGGATTCCGCGATGAGACGTCGTTAATTCGAGGACAAATCATCCAGGGTTGTGTAACTGCCAAGCTCCGTGAAAGAATCCTGGATGAATCAGGAAAGCCTCTACAGGACATACTAACACTAGGGCGTACAAAGGAGTTATCTAAGGCTCGGGCAGCCAGTGAATGTCGTAGCAACGAAACCGACAAGTCGCTGGACGAGAAAAGACATGGGTGCGGCGCCCCAAGGCCAGGCGAAGACATGTGGCTACTGCGGAGGACCACCACACAGGGCAGGGGACTGTCCAGCAAAAGGGAAAAGATGCTCAGGATGTGGGCGATTTAACCACTTCGAAAAAGTGTGTAGATCAAAGAGATATCGGAAACCTCGTCAAGTGGTAAATATGGTCCCGTAAGAAGAGAAAGGGCTCAGCGATATGGACGACGAGGAGGAGGAAGAACGTGTCGCTCACAAAATACACATGATCGGAACTGCTACCCGGAAATCTCGACGGCTACCTCAGTGCAACATCCAGGTGGGCACTCAGGAGGTAATAGCGGTGGTGGACACTGGGGCCACCATCAACATCATGGCCTCGGCGTTGTATGAAACCCTGCAGCTGACACCCCCACTGAGCCACACGGCCAAGACTCACCCCTGAAGATGCGAGGCAAATTCAAGACCTCGATAGCCCATGGGACTTGCTCAATCACTACCAATGTATATGTTACGGAGGATGGACAGGGCATGCTCTTAGGGTGCCGGGCTGCTGAGGACTTGGGGGTTGTCAAGTTTGCATTTGGAGTGCACCAGCAGTCTGTGCAACACATACTAAACGCGTTCGCAAATGTGTTTGAAGGAATTGGAAAATTCAAAGGCAAAGAGGTCTATCTACACATTGACCCCATAGTACAACCGGTGGCCTTGCGCCACAGGTGGATAGCATTCCACTTACGTCCTCTGGTGGAGGAGGAACTAAAAAAGTTAGAGGCAGCAGGCATAATCGAGAAGCTCTCGGGACCCACGCAGTGGGTCTCTTCAATCGTCGTCACCCGCAAGCCAAAACAACCGGGTGCAGTGAGGATCTGCGTGGACATGAGGCTACCAAATGCCGCCATAAAGAGGGAATGGCACATTACACCAACTATAGATGACCTCATTGGGGAAATGGCGGGAGCCTGCTGGTTCTCCAAATTAGAGCTAAGGTCAGGGTACCACCAACTTGTACTGGACGACTCCTCTCGAAACATAACCACGTTCTCAACTCATGTGGGCCTACGACGATTTAAACGCCTAAGTTTTGGCGTATCAAGCGCAGCAGAGGTTTTCCAAAACACAATACATGAACTGATCATGGATATACCGGGAGTTATAAATGTCAGTGATGACATCATGGTGCATGCCAAAACAATACCAGAGCACAATGCCAGACTGACTCAGTTGCTTCGTCGCATTCAGGATGCTGGGCTGACACTGCACCGAGAGAAGTGCAAATTTTTAAAAACCAAACTACAATTCTTCGGATATACCTGCTCGGCAGAGAGTGTAAATTCGGATCCCGAGAAGGTTCATGACATCAAGGAAGCTGTGGCCCCCACAAATGTAACAGAAGTCCGAAGCTTTCTCGGAATGGTAAACTACTGTGGGCGTTTCATTTGTGATCTCACCACACTCACCCAGCCGCTGAGGGAACTCACAAAAGATTCTACCCTGTGGAAGTGGGACAAAGAACAAGCAAAAGCCTTTGAGGACATCAAAGAAGCGATGTCAGAAGCCACAACCCTAGCATTCTTTGATCCCAAGAAAATGACTCAGATCACGGTGGATGCGGGTCCCACCAGGTTGGGGGCGGTGCTCCTACAACGACGAGCCCCAGAAGAAGACTGGGCCCCCGTGGTTTTTGCCAGCCGGTCCCTCACCGACACGGAGCAAAGATACTCACAAATCGAAAAAGAAGCCATATCAATACACTGGGGCTGTCGGTACTTTCACTTATACGTGTATGGCAAGCCATTTGTAGTCGCAACCGACCATAAACCTTTAGTCGCTCTCTTCTCAGGGACATCCTCCAAACCGCCGCCTCGCATTGAGACATGGATGTTGCAGCTCCAAAATTACAACTGCAGGGTGGAGTATCAGCCAGGGTCCCGGAACCCTGCGGATTACTTGTCGCGACATACTTGAGCTGCCACGGCTCAAGAGCAGGAAGAGGTCGCGGACACGGAGGAGTACGTGAGGTTTGTCATGGCTCGGTCCTGCCCCATTCCCCTCTCTATGAACGACTTGAGAATTGAGACGGAGAAGGACGACTGCTTGCAGCGTGCCAAGGCGGCACAGAGGCATGGGCACTGGCACCGAGCCAAAGTGGAGTGGAAAATTCTGACTGTGGAGGCCCAGCGGATTATGGACAGCCTATATCATGTTCGAGACGAGCTCACAGCGGACTCCTCAGGGTGTCTGCTGAGGGGACACCGGTTGGTGATTCCGACAGCCCTTACTAATAGGGTCGTTTAGCTAGCTCACATCGGCCATCAGGGGATGGTCAAAACCAAGTCTAGACTCAGAACCAAGGTATGGTTTCCGCTCATGGATGAGATGATAGAGGCCACCGTTCGGTCTTGTCTATCATGCCAAGTGACAGGGGATGCTCCCCGCCCGGCTCCCATTATCACGGAACCCCGGCCGTTAACACGCTGGACATGTGTCAGTTTGGACTTCGGCAGCCTACCTGATGGCCGGCACCTATTTGTACTTATTGATGACCATTTCAAGTATCCTGAGGTCGAAATTGTGTCATCCCTCAGTGCTGCGGAAGTAATTCCCAAGCTCGAAAAAGTAATGGCTGAGCTGAGAACAGATAATGGACCACCTTTTCAAGGGCAAGAGCTGATGGGATACCTCAAATCATTGAGCATTCGACACCGGATGATCACCCCAAGATGGCCCCAGGAGAATGGGGAAGTCGAAAGGTTCATGCGAACCTTGAACAAGGTGATAAGGATTGCGTCGGACAAAGGACAGTCCCTCGAGCTTGCTATATTTTCATTCCTACTGAGCTATCGTCAGACCCCCCATACCACTACAGGAGTGGCTCCGGCGCATTTGATCATGGGCAGAGTCGTTCATGATTCCATCCCTCATCACCCTCAATGGCGCCCTGACGTCCTTGATAATCATCAAGTGGATGCTAGACGACTCCGAGCTCATGCTCGGGCTAGTGAGAAACGACACGCGAAGGCTCGATGGTTGGCCTGTGGGGATCTCGTGCTGCTCCGAAACCGGGTGATGAGTGGAAAATTCCGCCTGCCCTATGAAAAGAGTCCCTGGACTATCGTGGGCGTCAAAGGTACCCAGATCACTGCGAGGCGAGGAGGAGAGACTGTGACCAGAAACATGCCTTTCTTCAAGAAGTACCAGCCTTTGCCCTCACCAGCGGAGGCCAGACAGGGGCATCCAGAATGGCAAGGAATGGCACCTGCAACTCCCCGTAGAGAGCTACGTGCGGGGTCAGACTCTCCCAGTGGTCAAAATAGAGAACAGGAGGGTAATCCTGCTATGGAAAGTGAATCCAGAAATGACATCTCTGAAGATGAGACAGGTGCCACGGTCAATGGACCAGGTGTCCTGCCAGCTGAGGGAACTGTCCCAGAGGCTGAGGGACGCAGCCAGGTCCGGTATCGTCTGCGAGAAAATCAGGAGCCCAGTCGTCGGCTGAGGGACTACTTCACGTAAGACGGTTCTTATTTATGTGGTAAAATGTTGATTCTGGTGAGTTAATAAGGAAGGACGCACTTTGAACTGGTGGCGTTGAAGTTGATACTGTTGCCCTAGTTTTTCTGTTTGTTGGGGAGGAATGTAATGTCGTGCCTGTGATGCAACAGGCACGCCACGTCGGGTCATGTGACCCGGGTTTAATAAAGTGAGTCGGCCCGTACGTACGTCAGTAAGGCGAACGGAGAGTACGACTCCTGATCACTACAAGTGCCTCCTGTGATTATTAGTGCGCCACAGCATTCCCGAAAGCCCGATGCAAATACCCCCGTGAGGTCGCTTCACACGCGATCCTCACAACACCACACCCGCCCTCTTCCTCCTGCCTCACTTCTTCGCTGAATAGCTGTCTGTTCTTCGTCACTTGGTAGTTCACTAGTTTTTTTAACCTCAATCACAATTTATTTTGCTTTTCACTGCCACCTTATGGAAATCACTTTTTCCTCTCCTTCAAGTCCAGTTTGTCTCACTTCCAGTAGATATTTGTCGTGCTGACTGCCATTGTTAGGTCTGGGTTTTGACAGCGCACCCGTCACAGATCTGTTGCTAGCAATACACATAGGGGCTTATTTACGAGTTTTTTACACTAGGCAGCACAGTAAGTCACTTTGCTGCACTGCCCTGCATCAAAAGAAAAGGGCAGGAATGCACTGTATCTATGAGATCCTGCACATTCCTGTCCTCTTCCACTGCACTGGTGCACCATTGAATGCCTTGCACCATCGCAGCCACCCTTGGTGTCAGCCTTGTAGGAATAATTTTTTTGTGTGCAGGAAGGGACACCTTCCGGCACAAAAACAATCCAAACAATCAATGGAGGTATTTTCCTCCTATGTGTGCTGCAGAATGCACCACACAGAGCAAGAGAAAAAACAAGAAAAAATAAAGTTATTTTTCCTCGTTATGGCCCCCCTGAAGAAGAGTAGGATTTTGACACATTCCCAGGTTTACAAGTCCTTGTGAATTTGGGAATGCGTCAAAATCCATGGGTGTTACGTGGGTACACCCACCGCAACACCCTTGGAATGACTCTTTGTCTTACTCCATATCAACGAGGCCATGAAAAGCCATGCATAGTGGCTTTGTGTAGCGTGATAGATAGAGGTCTGCATTCTGCACCGCCGGTCTGTCAAAAAAAGTGACGCACTGGCAGCGCAATGTGCTTGTAAATAAGCCCCTTAGTGTACGATGACTTTGGATCCTCCAGTTACAACCACTGGCTTTCTTCAACCAGCCTCTGTCAGCCGTTGGCTTGAGATTTTGTCAATCTTGTCTCGGTTCACCCAACTTGAGTATACAATTCTTATCTAATGCTTTGAGATGTACCCTTCCGTCTACACTTGAATGCTTGCACTGAACTGCATTTCCACCTTGGGAGTTGGGGTAGATGCAGGGAGAGGGAAAGGAGAGGGTGGTGACATTTGTGGTTAGTTTTTCAGAAGATGGAATATACTTCCCTACCCCATTCAATTGTAACATACTAACCTCCACTCCTTCCTTTCTTATGTTGGTCCTTTCCTTTATCTCTTTTGCAATTAATCTTAAACATTTGACCCTTACCCTGATTGCACTACTCAACAGTGACTCTTAGAATATCGTGGGACAAAAATATTGAGTACAAAATATTGAGGAACAAAATATCACCAGGAAAGAGCATATACGGAAGTATATATTTACTATTTCTAACTCCACATTCACGTACGCTGAAGATGTATGTCCCCCATAGGTGTATATATGTGGATTTAGCTATAAGAAATCTAGACAAACCTGCCAATATTTATCTTCACAATTTTGTTCTCGATATTGTGTCCCATCAGTATTCCTGGTCAATATTTGTGTTGCATACCCCACACTCTCACTGTTTGTTATCCCTGTTTCTCAAGTCTTGTATATTTTAGTGCAATCAGATTGCAGTTTTTCCCCAGCACTGAACCTCATCTTCAAACTAACCCTGCTTTGCTTTGGCTTCGGCTCCCTGGATGTGGCTATGCAACCAGTAATTCACAGAAGCCTTTGGGGTGCTGTAAACAAGACCCTAAAAATAAATCCCTAGAAAGTAGGGATTGTCCCTCAAATATCAAGATATACCCAGACTCTTCATGATCTTGCTAATGGAAGGCAGAGAATATTCATGAAAATGCACAGACAAAACTGCACTACTCAACCCAGACCCCCCATTTTAGAGTTGGTGTTGGTGCATCAGGTGGCTGTTTTGATGTTACACCTTTGAGGGAAGGGAGTTTCAGAGATAGGTATCTTGTACAACAACTTGTGGCTTGCTGAATGAACTTTGAGTGCCATGCTATGTGTTAGATAATTGAAGATTGTGACCTGGAATGCATGGCTGAATTGTATTTGATCAAAAAGGGGGGTCTAACACCTGCTTGGGGATTAGAGGTACCAAACTGCACAAAAAAGTGCTAAGTGTATTGTTAAGAAGGTTTCAGTTAAGAGGAAAAACAGAGTTAAAAAACACATTCTTGGCAATCCTGTCGCTTTTAAAAAAATATATATATTTTAATTTTTATTATTTGCATTTGTTAAGAGCAGGCCCTGAATTGGGGCTACACTAAGCATCAGATCTGCACATTCTAAATACAGCAATCCTGTAACTCTTGATTGGAGATGAAGATAAACACAGATATGACCTACGATGTACCAAACTTCCCCTGACAAGAGAAAACAGTCAGACAACATATCCAGAAGTAGAATCCAGTAGAAGCTCCAACTGCTAGAAGAAAAAAAATCGAGAACACATGTTGTACCAAAAAAGATATAAAGAAAGCAATGAAAATCAGGAAACAAATACGTGGCCATACATTTTCCTCTTGTCATTGCCTCATTTACATGTGCGGTAAACACAGCACAGGGAAAGATTGTGCATCTTGAATTGGGAATCTCAAATACCAATCATATTGCCAAACTACCATATTGAAAAGGACTGTTCATAAGGTTTGTCCAGACCCCTTTACTGTAATTCATGGCGTTCATTTGCCAAACCAAGTGGAAGCCCAAGTTTGACATCCTTCGTTTTGTGATTAATTCTGTAATCCCCCCCCCCCCACTTCCCTCTGTGTGCCACTATCAAAATATCTGAAGGAATGGCCTCTTAGGGTTACAGAGTACGGAGATGCTGAAACAATCCTGGTGGGTGGGACACCCAGCTATGAGCTGCGTGAAATCCAACTATGTACTATCAGGTAGCACATGGAGTGCTCCGTCTTCCTCTGAATGCATGAAATCTTAGAATAAATATAACAGAAATCCAGCTGTGGCTCCTCCGCTAAGGTGGAGGATTGTCGCCCCACTGCTCTAAGAGCAGTGCAAAGGAAAAATAAAATCATAATAATTGAACGTTATTATCATTTTATTTTTAGTATGGAGCTTGCAGCCAGGTTAGGGCGGGGTGGATCTGGGCTCGCGTGACATCAGAGGGTTGCTGCACCATAAGTGCGCATGACGGTTTGGCGGGCTGTCTAGAGCCGGCCAAACCGCCATGTGATGTGCACTTAGCATGTTCTCGACCGGCTGTATTGCATAGCCTGGGTGGAGAACATGCTCAGCCTCCCACTCCCTGTCTGAGCGCAGAACCATGGCCCTCAGACCAATCATGACGCTGCTGTCATGCTGGTGACAGCAGCGTTGTGAATGGCTAGGGGAGTCTAGGAGCCTGAGGGCTGCCGGGACCAGGAGAACAGCAAGGATGGAGGAGAGGCGGCGGCTGGCAACTGGCGACCAGCAGGTAAGTCTTATTTTTTATTTTTTCTAACCACCCCAACTCCGCCCCCTGCCAACGTTCCCTACCAGCCACCACTGGAGAAATCAAGGATCCCCGTACTGAGCTATATTTGGACTACGGTAGAAATGTCAGAGTCCTCTTCAAGTTACTCAGGATGTGAAGACAAGCCATGGCTACTGCTCCTATTTGTGAAGTAATATGATTTTAATATCAGGGCCAAAATATCGACAACAACATCCTTAATTGTCTTTGAGGGCGTAATTGCGTAAATATTCCTGCCAGATTTTGGGATAAGTTGGACTTATTTCCTGCCAAGAGTCCCACAGTCTTGCAGCTGTTGAATGAGGGGATCTTCCAATGCACATGCGACTTCTTCATGCCGCAGTATTGACAAGGTAAATGTGTTTGTGTTCTAGACTTTTTTAAATGCCTTCCTATGTTTAGAAATGTCTCCAGAATAAAGCAACTCAATGGACCTTTTGAATGCTCCTCAAAGTATAAGCAACTGAAAAACCCTGGTTCTGAAGACAGCCGAATCATGGAAAACAATTCAGGGACAGAGAGCTATAAGAACAATCAGAACTCCTATCTAAGAACACCTGATTGAAAAGAGAAGAGCGAACAAATGGAAATAGAATAAGAACACCTTAAATCTTGTGCAGAAAAATGCTCATTTAACTATGGTTTGCACTGGATTTTTAGGAGCATTATAAGAGCAATACACTATAAACCTGAAGTGGATGCAGGAATGCCCTGATAAATCACATATTGATATGGTTCTCGAACAAGGTTTTTGAGGTATAATCATGTCTCAATACATCAAAGAAATAGGCTGACATAGATGGATGGGGCACCTATAGTTCTCTTGATTATGTCACTATGTGGTCCTGCATATCTAGTAGTAAACAACAGCCTACAATCTTCTGTAGATAGAATAGAACTATATACGGATACATGCCAGGGGTCTAATGATTGGCAAGTAGCAACAGAATCTTCCGACCCTACGAGTGTGCTTAAATGGAAAAGTGCTTTCACTCCTAGCAGCTGTAATCATTGTGTGCTTTTTATCCAGCTGCATGAGTCAGCAGTGTATGATTGCCTGGAGAATGGCTCACTAACACACATAAATAATCAAGCTTACAATGGGATGGAGTTTGAACTTTCAGCAGCAAAAACATGGCACTGTTAACCAGATTAAGACATGTAGATAATTTACAGTGTTTGTTCTTCTCTGGCAGAAGCACAGCTCCCCATCGCTTTCCGTCATTAACTTTAGACTTTAGCGTGTCCTTGTGTGTTTGAAAGCAATAAGGGATGCACAAGGCTCCAGTAATCCAACCTGATTTTTAGGTGTGCCATGGCCATGCAGCTGCCGGGGGACTTTATGTGATCAACAAAAAAGAGATTTCCAAGTTCCACTGAGAGATGGCCTTCAAGTCTACCCACATCACTGAGCAGAGGTTGTGAGCTTCCACTAAAAAGAAGCACTTGTGTTGCACTTTTTAGCTTGTGGCAAAGTTTATACTCAAAGCAGCAGGACTGAGCAGGTTATTGTGGCAAGCAAATTATCGCTGTGGGCCTGATCTGTTAATTATGAAAGGTTACAAAAAAGGCAGTAGGCCTGATGTATTTATTGTGAAAAGCATATGTTAAAGTCCTAAACGCATTTAAGGGTGGTTTGTTATCACTCTGTATTAAAGCCTACAGATATGCATTTTGGGACATGGTGTCTCACAGACTATTATAGTTGTCAAAGGTTTTGGTTTTGATTCCCTCTCTGACAAACCATGGGTATAGAGAAATTGTGCCATCAGAATCTTTGTTAAATTCACTTTGGAGAGAAGCTACACAGACATTTTGTATACATTTGCAATTTTATGACTGTATGTCTGATGATTGCCTTGTAGAAAAGCTTGTGCTCAGTACAGTAACCCTGAGTTGGTTATGGTGACAAGCCAAAGATAACACCTGATAGGTGCACAGCCAAAAGGCCTCTTAACAGTGGATTGTTATCACACTATATTACAGGCTATAAACGTGTATTTGGTTACACACAATCTCACTCTTTCCCTTAGTACCCAATGATTTTGGTTTTGTTTACCCCCTCTGAGAAGCGTTAAGGGCAGCAGATTTCCATTGTATTATTTCTTGCTAAGATCTCTTTGGAAGGCCTGACAGACTCAGCTGTCTGCTAGGATCTCGTAATAACAAAAAAATCCATATATGTAAATATATATCCATACAGATACATATAGGCCTCTGGGTCTGTATTCTTCTGCCATTGATCTGTCTGAGTGACAAGTACACTCCGCTTCCTTTCATGACAGTGTACTGCCTGGGGTAATAGTTCAATCCACATTAGCCATTGGCCTTCGTGCCATGTGGATGACAGCAGTTTTGAACACATGTGAACATCCACCTGAAAAGGAATGTACTTCAGTTTAGTTGCTACTTGACCAGTCCTTTAGTGTTCAGTTATATCTTTTTATAATTCTCCTTCCATTTTGTTGTGCTCTTCCTTCAATTTTCTTTTTTTTTTAAAGAAGATACTACAGCTTTATAGGCAATGCTAACGGGTCACTTGCTTGCCAGTCCTTTCATTTTTAGTGTGCCGCATTTCAGGTGGCCACTTTCTCTAACAGGCGACGGTAATGGAATGCTGTTGTCCATAGTTTATCATTGTTTTACCATTCCAAGATAGCCAACACATTGGTTATAAGCACAGCAACAATGTTGGAATTTTAAAACTACTATAGACTATGTACAATACCGCTACAAGACCGACACCCACTGCTATATTTAGTTTAGTCTTGCAAGCATATGCCTGCTGTGTTTAGACAGATGCACATTTTGTTTGTTGTACTTGTATTTCTTTAAATTATCTTGCATTTGTTGTTGAATGTGTGTATTTTATTGCAGTTGTGTCAGAAGGTGAATGCAAGAATGAGTCAGTGGATGGATGAAGGTAAGCATGAGTGCAATGATGAGTGACACAGTCATCAGAATTGCACCCTTTGACCCCTCAGTGATAACATGGGATAATCCCTTAATTTCTCAACAGCCTCCTAATTTCTGCTGAGTGGCTACGGAAGGGATGGGTGGCTTCACCCCTAAGGCAGAGAAGTGTCATCCCACTGTTCACGGAGCAGTGTAAAAAAAAAAATGATAATAACAGGAATTATTTTTATTAGCATTTTTTTTCCGGCCAGGTTGGGCGGGGCTGGGACTCTTGTGACATCCTGGAGGAGGAGTTGTTGCTGCACTATAAAGTGCGAAGGACTGCTTGGCTGGCCACATTCGGCCGGCCAAGCAGTCCTGCACACTTTGCATGTTCCCCACCAGACTGCATTACACAGGCTGGTGGGGAACATGCCCAGCCTCCTATTCCCCATCTGAGCACCGAGCCACTGCGCTCAGACCAATCACAACGCAGCATTGTGATCAGCTTAGGGGAGGAAGCCTGTGTGCTTCCGGCAGAGAGATGTCACGATAAGGGACATGGAGGAGAGACCACTCAAGAAGCGGTGAGAAGGTGTGTTTTTAAACATTTTTAAACCTCCCCCACAACCCCCACCTTCCTCTCCCCCTACGAACCCCTGCCCCGCCCCTCCACTCTCGTTCCCTGCCGGCCGCTACTGGTGAAAACTAGATAAAGTAAATTACTTTGATTTTCTCTTCCTGGCAAGAATACAAACCCCTGAGATCAGGTGTTGCAAGGGCAGAGCCTGGGGAACCAAAACGTAGTTGCTAACCCTGGCTACTCCTAGCCCTGCACATGGCTAAAGGTATACCAAAGGATAAGATCAGTATTTGTGGTTCCCCCTAATTTCTGTTGCCTTCCCTTGCCAAAAAAGAGTTAACAGGGAAAATTGATTCTGGGTTTCACTTTGCATGCTTCTGTTGAATTAAGACGACACATCAGTTTGGCACATCATGCTAAAACAACATCTTATTCACAAAACTGTCAAATAAATACAAACTAGAATCTTCTGTGCTAAAACCAATACTCAGTGAAAAGACTGCATATCCCTAACCCTCTCTAACCCTGCAGACAGAGCTGCCAATAAATCTGGGGTTACCCTGAATTTCTGCTGTAGATTGTTGGGTGTTATGTTCAATTGGAAACTAACAATTTTTCTTTTCCTGTAAATGTGGTTCCATCAGTCACTTGCCTGATAGTTTTCTTTCTTAATTATTGTTTGTATTTAGGACATTCAGACCTTTCCCAAGAAAACCTTGAACTCTTTGATCATTTACTTTGACATGTTTCCTGCACAAAAAATATTTTACTGATTGCTAATTAGGTTATTTTATGCAAAAGCGTTCCCTTAATCCTACGGCACCATACTGTCAGAAACTTTAATTTCCAAAGTTTTATTTAATGAGTCCTTTTGGAAAGCCTAAAAAATATGTGTCTTTGTAGCTTCAGTTCTACTTGCCCTGTTTTCTTCGGTTAACTAAATTACCCGTTTACAACAATTAACAACACAATAAAAAGAAACAACAAGCATTGGCATAGCCAATAGGTCTCGCCTTTGGGACCTTATAAGTGTTTAGCCATGCAACAGTTACATAACTAAATACTTATAAGGTCCCAAAAGTGAGACCTATTGGCTACGCGATCACGATCAAACATCAAAGCGGCTGTGCGGCCACGAAACCGAAAGTGATGTGGGTAAAGCGCGGCGCGCGCACCCGCGCACATGCTCTGTGGCTCTAGGCTGGCCTGGTAGCACTTTTTGGAGCCCTCTCAATAAGTCTCGCCAGACCAGCACATGCGCTGGGTCAGGCGAGACCTAAAACACTGCTGCAAGAGATCACATCCCTTCTGTTCATAGGTGATAATCTAAGTTTAGTATAGTGTATCATGTAAGAATGCACAGGCATTTTCATCCTCATATTAGTCTACATCAGAAATCACAATGCGGATAAACGAGCAATGCATAAAGAAAGCACAAAGAGCCTTTAATCCAATGCAAAGAAGTATAGATGAGTGAGTGGGTCATAAATGTTAGCCATCTAGTGGTAATAAATGAGATAAACGTGGCCAAACTCGTATCTTCTGAATCTCAATGGAGTCATTAATCACAAAGATTTGTCCCAGAACCTTCTTTCTTGATGATTAACTTTCCTCAAGGCTGAACTACTTTCTTCCAGTCTGGATAATCCTTTCCTGGCACGGCCGAGGTCAAGCAGTCAATCTTACAACACGGCCTCATGCTGTTTCCTTGTTAGCTGTTTTCTATAGCACAAACTTGGCCCAAGGTCACTGGAGCACTTAACAGAACTAGATTTACTTTACACGTTGTTTTAGGCATTGCATTACCACTGCCTTACCAGCAACAGGACAGTGATAACGACCAAAAAGTGACCATTTGGGCGCGCAAATAATCTTCATTCCTTTTGAAATGTGGAAATTAAACAAAATTACATAGAACATCAATTCCACCATTTGAGCACAGAAACAACCCTAATCTGAACTTGTGCATCTGAAGAATGGTTGCTGATACAAGCAACATTTCCACACTGTTAATCGAATTTGCTGATTACCAATCTGAGGTAAATACATTTGTGGAGGCCAAAGTAATAGTAGGAATAAGTTACACAGTGATTCATCTGCCGTGTATCCACTTCCTCTTGTTATGGCTGTGCATGATCTATTCCTAGTGGTCACCATTTTTCCAAAACCACTCATTCAAGACCAACCAAGGCCAATCAACCAGCCTTAGAGGAGTCATTACTCAGCCAGTAGATGTTCAAGACCAAAACTGATGCTGGCTACTCGTGGACGTTAGCTCCTTTGGCAATGCTGTCTTGATGACTTCCAGAAGGGATCTAGTTGGCTTCGTTTTGTACTTTCCACAATATTTCAGATATGCTCGGCTAGCTACAACTGAGTATGTGGCATCCTGATTTCATCATAACTGAGCTTAAAAGGTAGAATTATGAAGGCACAAACGAGGTCATTTGGAATTTGGGAGAGGAGAGTGCTACAGTAAATTGGCAGTGCTCCCCCACCAAACGTACAGTTACCCCACTCTATTTACACTTAGAAGAAAAGCAGGCGTTACATTGGCGAAGACTCAGATGGCTCTAGTGGCATAAACCTTTGACCTGATGGCCCATTTGCCAGAGGACTTTCAGGCCATAGTGATGGTATCTCTCCTCTATGGCGACAAGCATTGAGTTACCCAACATGTGATTGCAATGCATGCCGGGGACGGGTTGGGAAAACTCACAATGGCCCCCACAAAGACGAAGACAAATCCATGTATCGCAGGACCACTGTTCATTTGTTTTCAATAAACATCTGAAACTATAATAAAAATGTATAGCTTGAAGACCAATAGTTGCAAGTTAAGATTGCGCAGAAAATAAAAAATCTACACAATATATTGATAAATTGCTTTAGTGATTTTAGGGCATGTTCCACTCAGGTTTGCCCTTGAATAACCCTTTTCTCTATATTTGTCGAGACATTTGTTAACAGCTACAAGCCAATAAACAAACTTGCTTAACCTAAAGGTAACATAGGTGGAAAGCATAGCAGTCTCTTAGCAGGAGAGTGGTGAACATCAGCTCGGCTCTGGAATGGGCTTTACATTGTTAGCCCTGGCCCATTGTCTCAGGCCCACACCTCTAAAGGGCGTATGCACCACAAGGTCAGGATCTGTGTGATAAGTCTTTTGCACTACTTCTCCCAGTCGAACTTAAATAACATATAACCTTCGCCCATCATTTTTTAAATAAATGTATTTATTTCACAGATATTTGAAATCTTTAGACTGATTCCTGCACTGGGGGCTCGTAGCCATCAGCCCGTTACACTTTTGCACCAGTTTCCTCAACAGCAGATTTCCCAGTGGCATCCCCTTCACCATGCAGCCTCGTCAATGTTCCCAATTCAAACTTTGACTTTTTCAGCATCTTGACCTTTCATACATACACATAACACATCCATGGTAGACGCCCTCAACACCAGCCGGCCCGACACCACCACCAACCTGGAAGAGGCTGTCCGGAACTTCTTCGCCTAGTGTGCCGACAAAGTCGCCCCTATAAAGCCAGTCAATACCAACAGATCCACAAAATACACCAGCTGGTAAACACCTGAACTCCAGACCATCAAATGTGAATGCAAACACCTAGAAAGACAATGGGCTCCAATCGAAATCCCACAGATTACCCTGCCTTCAAGTCAGCCCTCAACAGATACCACCAACGCTTCAAGGACACACAGATAGATGCCCTGACAAACCGCATTGAGGCAAGCTCTGATCACACAAAGGAACTTTTCAGCATTTTCAGAGATTTCTTCTGCCCTTCAGCCAGCAAGAACACGATCTGACCTTCCCAAGAACTCTGCAACACACTAGCTAACTACTTACACAA
Source organism: Triturus cristatus (assembly GCF_964204655.1). Classification (NCBI taxonomy): domain Eukaryota; kingdom Metazoa; phylum Chordata; class Amphibia; order Caudata; family Salamandridae; genus Triturus; species Triturus cristatus. The sequence continues at coordinate 389,862,365 of NC_140592.1, forward strand.
CAAGATATCTGCCATCTACAGCAACTCCGATCCCCAACCCATCTACATTGAGAACCTCCTGACACCAACGGACACCACCCACAGCCACACGATCACCGCATGGAATCTTCCCACACAGAACACTACAGCCATCATGATGTCCATCCACACTGTAGCACCCACGGACCCCTTATCCCCACCACGTCTTCAACCTTGGACACAAAGAATTTATCAGTGCACTCAACTTCATTCTCGACACATCGATCACCACGGCCATTTTTCCCATGCATGGAAACACGCTGAGATCCAATCTCTTCTGAAGAAACCCTCCTCTGACCCAACGAACTAAAAAGTTGCCACCCAATCACGCTGCTCCCATTTCCCGCCAAAGTCCTCGAGAAGGCCATCAATCACCAGCTCACTGAACACCTAGAAAAAACAACCTACTCGACGCCTCCCAAAGCGGCTTCCACAGCAATCACAGCATCCAAACCACCCTGATTGCTGCAACCGATGACATCAGAACCCTCCTCAACAGCAGTGAAACAGCAACCTTGACCCTCCTCGACCTCTCAGTGGCATTCAACAACATATCCCACCACACCCTTGTCAGAAAACTCAACCACGTTGGTGTCCAGGAAGACGCTCTCAAATGGATTGCATCCTTCTTCACAGGACGCACTCAGACAATTAACGTACCGCCCTTCACCTCCGAGTTCAAGTACATAAACTGTGGCATTCACCAAGACTCCTCTCTCAGTTTCACCCTGTTCAACATCTACCTGACATCCCTGGCCGACATCATCCTAACCCACAGACTCAATATCATCTCCTACGCAGATGACACCCAACTTATCTTATCCCTCATGGAAGACCCCATCACCACCAGAACAACCATCTGCAACGCCATGACGAGCGTCACCAACTGGATGAGGACAAACTGCCTAAAGGTCAACACAGACAAAAAGAAAGTGCTGATTTTGGGGAACAACAACTCTCCCTGGGACGACAACTGATGGCCCCCCAAACTAGGACCCACTGCCCCTCTAACTGACTACACTCGCAACCTCAGCATCAACCTTGACAGAAAATTGACCATGAAATGCCAGGCCAATGCAGTCTCCCCTGCCTGCTTCCATACTCTCTGCCTGATCTGAAAGATCTTCAGATGGATTCCTGTCAATACCAGTGATAAATAGGAACAGCAGCCATCGAAGTTCTGATCCTTGCCATGCCAAAGAATAAGCATAAACCAGTTATTGCTGTGTCTAAGGCATTTTGGCATATGGATTGTCACAAATCGCTATTAGTGCTTAATTATCAGTGGCAACTGTGAATGGTTTTCCAGGTTGCTGACATGGTGGCCACTGTCTCTATGCCTAGTGTATGGGAGCGTTTTCTTGAACTCTTCTGAATTTTGCCTGAATAACTCGTTTTACGGCATGTTTAGAGGGATATGAGAGCAATTTATCCTTTACTCTTAGTTAAACAATTTTGATCCATTTTTTCAAATTGTATTTAGGCAGAATGGTACTACAATTTTTAGGACAGAACTTTGACAGAATTCACCCAGTTCACTCATTTGAACTGACGTACAAATCTAGTTGTTTTAAAAGACTAAGGACTGACTGTCTACATGTTAGTTTAGATTGAGATCTCTGCAATCACTGTCTGACTATCTTGGCAGTAAGCCCGAACTGATTGTTTGACTACCACGACTATCCTGATGATGGTCCTTGCAATTGGTTGACTGGACCAAAACATGGACACTATATCATTGACTAGATCAATAGGAGCTTTTTCCAATATTCCCATTTTTTTAGATGTGTTATGTGGCCCAACATTTTAATAGTTCTATGTGGTATATTTATATGATGTGTGTGTATGTTTATTGTACACTTTTTAAGTGCAGACTGCCTTTTACCGCTTGTATATATTTTTTAAATTACTGTACTCAATCTATAGATAGCCCCCTCTTTGAATAATTATTTTCTATTTTCTGAGTTGACTACACAAGTTGGAGTAGCAATAAGTTTTTGTCTCTTTTTCTTTTAAAATGAGACCCTAGGGTGTGCTTTGTTTGTTAATATTACCCAAACGTCAGGCAATGACAATTATTTTTTTGCGAAGATCAAAGACCAAGTATACCAGATCAGTGAGCTCCATAATGTAATATCTTATCACTTCACACACAGTTTAACAAATCTGAAACAATTGATAGGACTCTCCTTATTTCGCGAGATTCTTCAGTGAGACACTGATGGACACACACTCAGGAATATATCTCACACAGTAATTGTCCATACCAATGATGTAGGTGGGTTGCCAGCGCCCAGGGAGAGGCAAGAATTGCGCCTCCTAACCCATGGACGGCTAGCGCTTCCTCAACGATATGTCAAAATCAGAGAAAGCTACTAGTACGATATTTATTTCTTTTAAAATTTGCGCCCCTAAGGAAATTTGCACCCGGGGAAACCGCTCCTGTGGCCCCGGCCACGCTACGCCACTGGCCCATACCAACAAACGACCTGAGAATGGAGGCATTATCTGAAGTTGACACAAAAGTAATAGCCCCTGATACACTTGCTACCACTGGTCTCAGGTCATGAAGGCAGAGACAGGAACAAGACATAAACAGGACAATAAAGTGATACTTTATGTAGCCTTCACTTCTTAGTTTCCTCTACCTACTCAGTGGCAAATTGTTGGAAGTTAAGTCTAAAACTATGTTCTGTTCAGGGGATGGATACAGGCGTTTTCCATAATTTCCTTTACCTCTGGAACTTTAATGAACTGACATTTATGCTTTAGGACAATTCCTGGAACCAGTTGATGCTACTTCATATCACCCTTGGCTTCTGCATGGTCCTTAGGCAGATAGGGAAAATCTCAGGGAGGCACTTTCCTGTCAGAAATTAAAACAACCATAGAGACCCAGACACACACTCTGTGTCCAGCAATGGTACCCTGTCCCTTATCTGCATTGTCCATTCATACCAACATTTGGGAACAAGTAAGAGAGGGATTTGCCGAATTTATTTAAAGAAATAATTGTTCCTATTAACTTGGTTTGGGTGAAGTTTTCAGTAGGGGAAAGTTACCATAGCATAATTGTTAATATTAAAAAATTGGAGTTTCATGGCTAAATCCTGCATATGTCAAAGAATAATGACTGGACGCCAGTAGATGAAGTTGTTCGACTCCGCATGGCGTCACCCGCATCATCCAAGCCAGAAGTAATGCTTGCGGTGCCAATTTAACGTGTTCTTTAATTAAGTGTTTGATACTAGGAAACATGCTGCTGGACTCACAAGGAGGGTTGCCCTTGCTCTCCAGAGGAACTGTTAGACCAGTTCACACACGCGATAGAGTGATGCAGGCTGTTGGGACCACCAGAGCTTGGAATTCTCTGAGCAACATGGTGTAATCTAGGCAAGCTGCCTCGCTCTGTATTGTCTAGTTTTGTCTATTTTCTTTACCTGCGAAATAAGACGGCTTTTCCTTAGCCTTTGTTTCTTTTTGAACACCCTCATAAGGTTTTTGTCAGTAGCTGATCAGGTAGATCAGTGTGTAAAGCACGCACTGCTGAAATGTGTAAGTAACAGGAAGGAACAATGCTTATGCTGGGCTCACTCATCCTCTTACCCTTCAAAAGGTTCATAAATTGATGAACCTTAATTTAAATATGCATAAATCCTGCTATTTAAAGGGTTAATAATTTGGGCCTGGCCGAAACCTAAATTATGCCGGAGTAATTTTGGTGATTTCACTATACTTTTGTGAGGTGAAATTAATGACAATTCAAATGACAATTCAGGCAATTATGCCTCTTTTAGATAATTTCAGGCAAACATGCCTTCCCAAGAGCTTGCTGCTGATGTTCCTGTACTATTGCATTTGGCACTATTTTCTTAGAGCTTTATGCACCCTTGGGTCCATTTTGGATGTGAGGGTGCATTTTGTGATAAGAAAATAGTGCTAAATGCAGGGTTATGCTTCATGCATAATTCCGCGTAATCACATGTAATTTTAAATAATTACACAACAGCAAATTATGCAAGACTAATATACGATAAATGCTGCCGTAGCATAATCTGCTGTGTATAAAACAACAACAGGTATTATTCCCCTGTGTCTCTAGTCATATGGGCTCCTTCATGTTTTTACAGTAATTTGCCCATATACTTTTACTTATAGTAAGAACATATTTATACTTCTCACACCTCAATTCCACATTGCAGGTAAGTAGTGTTAATGTTTTCTCTATCAACTGAGTATCCTTACACGCTTCCATAGAGCCATCTTTTTATCTAACTGTCCATTCATTCATCCATCCAGCTACAATTTTACATTTCCATCTTACCATGTCCTTTTTTATTACCCAACCATCCATTGAACATTCCTTTCACATATTGAGCAATCCATTCACCCTTTCAGTTTTTTCTCATTCATCTCTTCACCCCTGTGTTTATCCTTGTAATCACCTTTCTATCCCTGTCAATCCAACCTTTCATCTATCCTTTTGTCAACTGATCATTTCACTCTTTTATCCGTCAAAATCTGTCCATTAACACCTCCATCCATCCATGCACCCCATTCCATCCTTTGTGCTTCCCACGCTTCCTTTTGCCTGTCCTTCCTTTCATGTTTCCTTTCTTCCCCATATCCTTTTTTCCTCGTCTTATTTCATCTTTTCTTACCCTGCTCTCTTCTACTCATACTGTTTGCTATTCGGTCTATCCTATTTCTGTGTTTGCATCATTTTTAGGTCTCGCCTAGGCAGCGCTTGCACTGTCTCTTTGAGACATGCTATATTCAGGTATGGACTTTAAGCCCCGCTCATTTTCCACCAGTCTTTTAAATGGCTCCTCTAACTGTCCTTTGTAAATGATGGCTTTTGATTTGTGAATAGACTTAATAGTCCCTCCTTAGTACCTCTCTCTTTTCCGTTATCTCCATGAGGGCAGCCCCTCTTAAATGTGTCCTTACTCTTTAGGTTTCATTAGCAGTTAGTGAGCACTAATTAGTTAATTAATGCCTTGATGAAGCAGGCACGACATGCCTCACCGGTGGCCACTGCATTTATTTTCCATGTATTTACTTTTGTAGCAATTGTGGCACGCTGCGCTTTAGCTTTAAACATCTGAAGCTAAAGCGCAGCGTTCCGCCATTGCTACAAAAGTCAATAAATAGAAAAAAAGGCAGGCGGACGCTGCATCTGTTTTCCATTTATTTACTTTTGTAGCAATGCCAGCAAGCCGCGCTATAGTTTTAAACATCTTAAGCTAAAGTGCGGAGTGTCGCGATTGACACAAATGGAAATAAATGGAAAAAATTGCACTGACCGCACGCCTTTATTTTCAATGTATTTACTTTTGTAGCAATCGCGGCGCACCACGCTCTAGCTTTTAAAATCTGAAGCTGAAGCACAGAAGTAGGCAAATGGCTTTCTGCAGTTTGTTCTTGCGCCTACGGAGTGTTACATCTTCCTTCGTCCTGCGCCGGAATTTCAGTGTGGGCATCATGGATTAGAGGGAGTTTGAGCAGGACAACAGTCGCAGCTGCAGGCTAAGCTCTACCCTGGTCCCTGTGTGTGTCAGAGAACCCTGTCACTTGGGAATAAATAAGGTGGGCCTGGTCAAGGTCCTGGGGATGAGTTGTAATCTTCATTACTGCAGGGTGCAGTACCTTATATGGTTAATAGAGGTCCACAGGGACACCTAGTAACAGACGAAAGGTACTGCACCCTCTACTTGCTTTATGGATTTCTTTTTATTAATTATGCTACTGCTAGGATATTTTTGATTAAAAAACATTCTAACAAATAATCTCATTTGCAACGGCAATAGCTCTAAATTTAACTAATGCAGACCTACTGTATTGCAAGTGCTTGTTTCTCTTTGTCTGTCAGGGAACTTGGTTCGCTTAACTTAAGACCCTGACTCTCAATCATTCCTTTGCATTTCATTAGATTGTTTTGTGAACATTTATCTATTAACATTTATTTACAGCCCAACAGACAAAAGAGGCCAATATAAAACAAAATAAAATGCATTTTTCTGTGACCCAGGTCACCTACCCATTGAGTACCGTAGCAACTCCCACATCAGCTACTAAAGCAGTGGGTCATGACGTCACTGTTCAGTGTGATAGTCCTGCCTCACATGCGCACCTTCTAGAGTGTGGATTTTGTTGATCATTGTGGCTCATGACGATTCTAATGTTCACTACACGTTAACACATGCACCCATACTAGCAAATGGACAAGGCAAGTATAATAACAGCATACACTTTGCTACAGGCACGGCCGTAATGGCCATTAATCTCAACGGGTATTTCCCTGAGGGGGGGTGGGCTGTTTTTTTAAAGGCTTGTGGCTGCTGCTGGTCCCTGCAGCTCCCAAGGTTTTATTTCAGAAGGCACTATGGAGTTTCAAAAGCAGAGATGGGAGAAAAGGGACATTCAGCTTCCGGGGAGGGGGGAGGGAGCAGATGGAGCGAGAAAAAGGAGGGAAGAAGGATGGATGGAAAGACAGAAAGTGGGGATGGAAGGAGTCGAAAAGAATTGAAAGCCAAGCTACTGTAATAGAAACAATGGCATTTTCTCCCTACACTTTGTTGTGCCCGGGCTGCTTTGGTGCACAGTCCAACCCTGGCTCCTTGCGCAGACTGTATACAAGGCAGTCGCCTTGCACTAGGGTTTCGACTCCACCAGAGTCTTGGAACCCCTCACAGATTTCCGTGGTTCACTCCCCTACTTCCCTCTGTCCCTGTATGTAGATGTTTGTGTCAGGCCCAATCCCAAACTTTTTAGAAGGAACCATGTATCTTGTAAGCAGACATGGCATGTAAGGGTGTAGGGGCCAATCAAGTGCTTTAACAAGTCCCCGCTGCCTATAGAATGCCTCACTTATACCAATATTACGTATAAAAGCACACTGCGGCCTGAAACCATGCTAAATATTTAAACTCAATGGACTAATTTCAGATTATGTCAAACGAATTTGCAGGAATGAGGCCTACTACCGACCATGAGCTGATAATGTTTCATGGCAAATGTTCCTCTTAAAAAATACATCTACCAATAAGTATAAACTAGCTTAAAGTATTTATAATTAAACTATTCATCTACATTTTGACTTATGCAGGACATAATTGTATTGGATTGTATAATTGTACAGGATTGTAAATATATCTCATTCTTGTTAGACTCCAGGAAAATGGAAATTATTCAGCCATTTATGTATGCTGAGGCTTTCAACACAGGGCCATTAATGCAGCGATTCGCTCACAGATTACTCTCCAGGCTGTCTTTATGCTTCCTTTTTGTCATGCTTATGTGCCGGCTGCTTTACTAACATTTTGTTTTTCGGAACCTTCAAGGAATGAAGTATGAATAATTTATAAGCACCCTAACCAATATGGGTTAAGGTATTGTCGAGGATCACACAATTTGCAGGAGCTGTCAAATTTAGAATCTTGTCTTCCCCTTGCCCCAAGTCCCTGGTGAGCCTGGCAGGAGTATTGTCACGTGTTGTCTGCTACATGCAATGGAGTAGGTTTGGCCAAGTCTGTGGAGGAAGCTTTCTGACGTAGATCACCCTGGTCGTAGTTAGGCAGGTGTTCCCTACTTGGTTACATGCCTCTCCCAAGTGAGCACGTGGACGCACGTGCTCAGGCAATTAGTCATGAGATTTAGAGAGACATATTGATATTTTAAGGTGATTTTCCAGCCTTCTATTTTACAACTTTGTTAAACCTTCGAGGCATCCCCGTTGTCTTTGGGTTCCACAGCGACATACTCTCTCCTCTTCCCACAAGATGCTCTCACCTCCCATGTTTTAAGGATTACAAACCTCCTACTCATTCCTCACCCACGAAGTGCCCTCCAGCTGCCCCCTCTCCAGTGGAGGAGGGTGGGTGATTCACGAGGACCCATCACCCCCTCAGCTGCAGCCCTGGCCTTCATGATAAAATCATCACCTTAACAGACTCGCACATCAGGAGGAGAGCTGTCCAGGGACCGCTGGCAACCAGTGATGCCAATCTCATGGATGAGACACCCAGGCTTATCCTCGGCTGTCCTTTCGTCGTCTGAAAGGGTGGGTGAGATGCTATTTTTATTCAATACTAAATTCATGTTTTTATCCAAGCCAAATGACTATTGTGACGTTGATGTGTAAAACTTACATTTCTTTCTCTGAATGTTTTTTCCAACAGGACACAACAACATCCAACAGACAGAAAGTCACTGGCCATTAAAACCAGTGGTCCACAGATCTGCCTAACCAAATACAATGACATCTGTATCTCATGTGCTTTATGGGAGTGAAGTGTGGGGCAGTGGCGAAGCGAAAGTAGAGGAGGCCCCCCAGCAAAGTACATGCAGGCCCTCCCCCCTCCCCCCTCTCCGGACCCAGTCCGAAGCTCTCAGACCAGGGACCTGCCAGTGCTTTAGGGGGCACCCTATAGATCAGGGTCCCCTCGTATCATGGGAGCTGTGAGGACCTTTGTTACGCCACTGGTGTGGGGGGGGGGGGGTACACAAAAGCCCATAGCATTCAGTTGATTGACAAATTGTTTCTCAGGCGGGTATTGCAGGTCCCCAAAGCTCTCCGGAATTTACTGTACACGAGGAACTGGGGCTGCAGTATCTAGTAGACAAGATTACTTTGAGGCCATTAATTTGTTGTATCAAAATATGGTCAGGCAGCGAATCGCAGTTAAATGAGGTGATCTAGAGAGATGCCTGTCTATGGCACATGGCACAAAGAGCCCATGGGTTGGGTACATGAAAGGAGTCCTGAGCAACCTGGGCACAGAGGAGAAACATATTTTCGAGACCAGAATCTATGAGTCTCCCCTAGATAAAAGGGGTCAAACAAAAAGCACTCAGTAGGGAAAACGTGGAGATCTTGAAACCTATGGACAGGGGCTGCCTGCTGCTTGATATTGTACCTGGCATAGAACCATACATTTTTTCACAAGGGAGAGTGAGAGAAGCAATTCAGTTGCTGTCTCCCAGTTAATATATTATCACACAGAGCAACTGCTGATATCTGTTTCACAGGAAGTTCTACAGATTTCCAGAATCAGTTTTTTTATATCAAGAGATCCTATATGACGGGTCCGTCCTAATACATAACCGTTATAAGTGTTGGGATATCCAAAGATATTGGAGAAGACGCCTCACTCACTAATAGTGACATGCTTCATCATTGGCGTCTTTCCACACCCAGGTAAGATGGTACTACCTGGGCGGACTCAACAAAAGATGTTATGGGAGTTCTTATATAAATTTTATACTGGTTATGCAGGGAACCAGATACGTGATATATTTAAAAATACCTCCAGGTATGCCCAAATGCTTTGCTGTATTCCTAGGGTACCTGGGGTATAAGATAAAATCCGTGTATTCAATGGGGTTCTTTTGATTTCAATTGATTCAAATGTACCCCCTTAAAGTGCCAACATGTTTCGGCCCTCAACGTGAGCCCTTTCGGGTCTGGGGCCTTCTTCAGGGCTAGATTATCTACTCTTTGGTGTCCCTGTCTATTGTTTGGCACTTTATTTAATGCAAACAAAAGAATGAGGCCTATTGCACTCACCTATTTTCCTTAATGATCCAGTAGTATTTCTACTGGGCGGTGCCACTAAGCACCATCCGGGTCTTGTGAATTAGGGTGCCGTCTTGTAGTCACACATTCGTCAAAGATCGGTCACCGCAATGTTACCTACGATTCACCGCCCGCCGCCGTGTGGCCTCATTCTTTTGGGTATACCTGGAGGTATTTTTAAATATCCCAACACTTATAACGGTTATCTATTAGGACGAACCTGTCATATAGAATCTCTTGATATAAAAAAACTGATTCTGGAAATCTGTAGAACTTCCTGTGAAACAGATATCAGCAGTTGCTCTGTGTGATAATATAGAACCATACATACCTATGCAACTCGGAGAATGACTGGGGCAGATTCTTATTGGCCAGATGTACACTTAATGTGATACACCATCTTCTTGCCGTCCCAGGGGGTTGGAGCCCCACAGGTACTTTGGGTCCCTGTGGCTGCGACTTAAAGTCTCTGCAGGATACCCTATATTTTACTCTGTTCTGCCAATATTTTACAGACCCGAGGAATATGTATCTCAAACCTTCCTTGCAATTTTTGAATTTTAAACAATTCATACATTTTGCCCGGCCCTGCTGTTTCTGCAACTTTTATTGTATACCCATGTAATTTTTAATGTGTGCTGTTTCCTTAGAGCTGCCGCAAGAGACTCTATATCTCATTTATAGCGCAATTATTGTTGACTCTTTATTTCAAGTGAGCTGCTGTGTGACTATGTTCCTTTCGTTTTGCTGGACCATTTGTGCACGATTCATTTACTTTACTTGCTTTTATGGAATACAGTACTTTAATGTTTTTTGCATATTGTATTTATTAACTGTATTTATTTTGCTTGTGCTTTTATGGTTACAATCAAACTGAATAAAGTTTATTTGATGACATCTGTATTCAGAACCCTGAAAATCCAAAGAATTTAAATATCGCCCCACACCAACCGTAAACATATATAGGAATTCAGTCCAGTCAAAGAGTGCTTGTACAACAGCAAAACTTTAATAGACTACTTTTAAAGCTGGCGAAACCATTATCCTATTTGGTCCCTTTAAGGGTCCCAGACCACAATCATACCCACTCTCATAAAAACTGAAATTTGGACCCTGAACTTCATTGCCTCCTCTATGCGAAGCAAATACAAACCTGCCAGTTTAGTGTGAATATGCTGGGGGTAACTGATGTCAGCTGGCAACTTTGCTCCATGGTTTTGGAGAAGTAGCATTCTTCGCAGGATCTTTGGTGGTCCCAAGTACATGGTGCTACAGAATCCTATTCAAGTCGTTATCCATCTCAATAGTCACGTTCAGAGGAAGTGCCAGCTACATTAAAGAAAAAACCAAAGAAAATAATGGACGGAGTGTTGAACATTGCAAGCACTCACCCCCAGTCAACTGATCTGGGTTTAATCCATCACCGTTCTTTAGCCCACTCTGCCACCCCAGTTCAGACATGGCCATATGCAAATCAGTCTGACCCTGTGCCTCATGAGAACAGTCCAGCCCGAACTGCCAAGCCATGTCTTCCCTGGACCGGAAACAAGCTTCCTAGGCCCGGTTTCTGGCATTTCAGCCGTCTTCAGCCAGGCTTGCTTGAATCCAGTGGCAAAGTGAGCAAGGGACTCACGACTGAGCATACCCTGCCAACTTATGGCGAACAAAGCAAAACCAAAGGAAATGATGGACGGAGTGTTGAACATTGCAAGCACTCACCCCCAGTCAACTGATCTGGGTTTAATCCATCACCGTTCTTTAGCCCACTCTCCCACCCCAGTTCAGACATGGCCATATGCAAATCAGTCTGACCCTGTGCCTCATGGTATCAGTCCAGCCCGAACTGCCAAGCCATGTCTTCCCTGGACCGGAAACAAGCTTCCTAGGACCGGTTTCTGGCATTTCAGCCGTCTTCAGCCAGGCTTGCTTGAATCCAGTGGCAAAGTGAGCAAGGGACTCACGTCTGAGCATACCCTGCCAACTTATGGCAGACAAAGCAAAACCAAAGGAAATGATGGACGGAGTGTTGAACATTGCAAGCACTCACCCCCAGTCAACTGATCTGGGTTTAATCCATCACTGTTCTTTAGCCCACTCTGCCACCCCAGTTCAGACATGGCCATATGCTTGCGTGAGTCCCTTGTTCCCATGAGGCACAGGGTCAGACTGATTTGAATATGGCCATGTCTGAACTGGGGTGGCAAAGTGGGCTAAAGAACGGTGATGGATTAAACCCAGATCAGTTGACTGGGGGTGAGTGCTTGCAATGTTCAACACTCCGTCCATCATTTCCTTTGGTTTTGCTTTGTTCGCCATAAGTTGGCAGGGTATGCTCAGACGTGAGTCCCTTGCTCACTTTGCCACTGGATTCAAGCAAGCCTGGCTGAAGACGGCTGAAATGCCAGAAACCGGTCCTAGGAAGCTTGTTTCCGGTCCAGGGAAGACATGGCTTGGCAGTTCGGGCTGGACTGTTACCATGAGGCACAGGGTCAGACTGATTTGCATATGGCCATGTCTGAACTGGGGTGGCAGAGTGGGCTAAAGAACGGTGATGGATTAAACCCAGATCAGTTGACTGGGGGTGAGTGCTTGCAATGTTCAACACTGCGTCCATCATTTCCTTTGGTTTAGCTAAATTAAAGAGGCATACATGTGAAATTCCCCTTCTCACACCGTTAGCAAATTGGGCAGGGGTTTCACACAATTAATGAAAGCCACAAGCAACAGTTTGGATCCTTGGGGGATTGACTGCACATGTAACCTTCACAGGTGATTCTGGCAGACACTTACCCATCACCAGACTGCACTGCTGAGCCAAGAAAGATCTAAACCCTAGCAAAGAGGTGTCTAAGACCCCGGCCATGTTCTTTAACTGATCCATCAATATTACATGATCTATCACAGCAGCTCATGGGTCACAACTTGCCACCAGTGATGCCTGACCCATCATTGACACCTTCAGAAGCCTCTCTTTTACCTCTGCCATTGCCAGCTCTGCCCTTTTTCCAGGTCTGGAATGCTGGCACCATTGTACACATCATACGGCTCCAAGCATGTAGTTGGCGAATTAAAGCCACCTCAAGAGCACATCCCTATCCAGTTATGTTTATACGTCATCCTAGGTCACCAGTACACTTCCTTTAGAAAACGGTAAGGACAATCCAGCCAACATTTCCCACTGCACTCTTACACTGAATGGCAGACAACTGCTTACAAATGAACAGCACCAAGAATAAGAATGGAATGATCGGAGTTACTGAACCTTTGCATTACAGCTTTCTGGAACTACACGCCTTGTAACACCTCAACCGACTTCAACACAAATGGAACATTTTCCCTTCCTTTAGACATTTCTCTCACCTTTGTCCCCCAAGTGTACAAAGATTGTGAGCACACACATCGCCAGTCATCAATAAATTATCAAAATTCTTCACATCAACCATAAAATTGAGCTGATAAGAGCCTTCATCCTGGCATGCCTCGACAACTGAAGCAATCAGATTATGTGGTCTCCACAGGAATCTTATCGATAGACTGCAATACTTCTCAACCAAGCACCTAAAATGAGCCTTCAATTTTAGAAGCTGGGCCAAATGAAACAAGCTCAGATTGCTGTCCACTGGGTTCCTGTGGATGCTACCATTAAACTCAATATTCTGTGCACCATTCACAACGCATTGTGGGGCGAAGGTGCTGAATACCTGCCATAAGACTCCTCACTACATCCAAACTAAACACCTTTGATAAGTGTCTGCTCCTAGAGTCAACAAGTAACCCTTCCAGAGGATGAAACATGGAGGCAGGTCTCTGGATGAGCAAGAGAAGAGTACCAGGAATGCAATTAACATCAATCTAAAATCTAACGTCAACTAAAAGAAATTCAGGAAACTCATGAAAACTGAACTTTTCAGATGTACCTTCAACTGAGATTACCATGAAGCAGGGGTCACTACCAGAATATTGAGCATGATTACTCTCCTAGGCCGATTAGACTGCAACGTCTCCTCTAACAATTATGTTGTTTCCTCACCTGGTAGTGTTCAGAGGTTAGTATAAGGCAAAACACAGCCAACATATGTTTATGCTAATGTACATCCTGCCATGCATTATAAGGATACTGTAAGTCACCAAGGAGGTCTGTGACAATATAGAAGAATGAGGCTGGAAGCAGAGTTCCTTTGTAAGATCATGGAGCTTAGAGGTGACTTACAATATGATTTTAATGTAATTTACAGGGCATTTTATTCATTCTAATCCATGGTCACACCATCACACTTCCCAGAAACTACTTAAATCCTTGGGTCCAGACTTATATACACTTTGCAGCAGGTTTTCTTTCCATTATTTAATGCAAACTTAATGCAAAGTGTTGTGGTGAGATCTACAATTCAACGTAAATCGCATTTGCCTTGGATAGTAACCCAGAATAATGCAAAGCTACACATTGCACTGCTTTATGTTATTAGTATACATCAAGGGGGTGTTCCATTGGTGGTGAATGGGAGTTCCCAAGCAAGGCAGGGATTTGCAGCAAAATCCTGCCCGTCCTTGAGTTAGGTGTGACTAGAAAAATTATTTAATTTCTCTTAATTTTTTCTACTTTGCATGTACAGCACACATACAAAGTAAGAAATGCTTTATAGCATACTTTTTGTGACCCCTTCCAGCACAAAATCTATGCTTTCCACAAGACAGTTTCCTTTGGACTATGATATAAGGGTGTCTGTGTAGGTGAATGACAGTCAAATGCGCACCAGCTCTGGGGGAGAGCAGAACAGTACCAACTTCTATTAGACATTGTGCTGTTCTTCACACTATCCTTCACGCAACGCAGCATAGCAACTTTACTTGCTGCACTGTGTTTCATGCATTCTATGTAAATCTGTGTCAAAGAGTAAAAGCTGGATCTGTAGTATGAATTAAATATCCCACAAAGCAGTTACTAATTTGTTGCAAAAATAGATTACAATTAGTTTAATTTATGGCAGATTTTTCTTTTTAAAGACTCTAGTTGAGGATAAATAGTAACATGCTTTTTGAACTATAGTGTGGAAAAAAATAACAATGTTGCCACAAATCTCTATTGTTATTAGAAAAAGATATCACAATAACTAAAGAATTTAAACCACTGCTATAATGATGATCTGATATTTTCTTACTACAGATGTCTACGGCTGTTACAACTTAACTATAACAAGGAAATTAGAGGCAGAATTTCATACTAGGATTGCAGGCTTCCATGTATTATAAATAAATACAACTGAGACACGATTCAGGTGCCAAGATGCTCACAGTACAGTTCCTAGCCATATAGGTGGCTATGAATTGCCACCTCAACAATACCACCCTAGAAATATATAGTCATAATTTGACCCACATCAAATGTATACATTTGACTCACAACCTCTGGCACTATCACATGTAAAATACAGCATCAAAACCAGTTAGTTTGCTAAGGGAACCGTTACCCCATTGGTTAGGGCATCCCGGCGGGTCATTTCCACTCATTAGCTTATGCCAAGCATAAATGGGGCCTCTCCAGGCACCCACTTTAGAACACCACTGGACCTGTGGAAGACCCAAAGAGGATAAACCTGCTGTCTGAGACATGAAAAGAGCCTAAATGGTGGGACTGGCCAGCAGCCGTAATGGCCGCTGGGAGCTGAAGCTCCGTGCAGACCCCGCACCCTATGACAAGAAGCGGCAATTTGCTCATGGAAATCCCAATACCTGCGGTGATTCAGCTATCGGAACAATTGGTGAGGCTGAAAAACTTGATGCCGCCTCCCGATGAAGTTTGTAAGCCGCGATATAGCATCTGATGTTCCTAGATGTCCGGAGGGAAAGATGGCGGCTATGGAACTGAGAGACCAGGACTCGGCGTCAGGGATGGAGCTGCCCTGCCTAGCTGCCTAGACTGCTGGAAGGCTCCCCCGCGCGGATGATCGGCGAGCTGCTTTATTCCCGCCTGAACCCCTATGTGAACCTCTGGGTCCTGTGTCGTGGTGTGGAACTCCGCTTTGCAGGAGGGGTGACGCAGATGCGTCGCGGCGTGGAGGATCTGACTGGAAGACACCGCAGATGCCATATGGAAAGGCAGACTCCGCCCCTATCTGCCAAACACACTGGGAACCGGGACTCTCAGAGAATCAACGGTGAGTGCGGGAGCCAGTTGCTGGGGGCCGTATGGATGCGTGGAGAGGCCCTTCTGACTGTTGGGAGGCAGGTGTCCCCCCCCATAAGAGACTTCCTGTACACACTTGGCAATCGGACCTCTGAGAAATCACACACTGAATCCGAACGGCCCTCAACGAGCAATCCGATGGAGAGGGAATTTTATAAATGCACCAGTCACTAAGAAGGAGCAACTCCCAGAGCCTTGGCTCGCGGACACAAAGTTTGGGATAATTTATTGGAGCTCCAGGCTGGATCACCGTGTTGCCTGACCTTACAATGGTTGCCACCAAGCAGTTTATGTCACTCGTGATCTCCCTGGTCACATGCTGAGGCAAGAGATCCCCTCGACTCTCAGAATCCTGAAGTTAATGTTGAGGCTAGTCCTTCAGTGGAGCGATCCACAATTTATTGTTTTTCCTCTGTTCCGATTTTTCTTCGAACTCCCTGCCTGTCCACAAGGTGGCCAGCACCCTTATGTTTTTAACCTTGACACAAAGTCCTCTATGTGATCTGGTGTTGGGGGCGAAGTCAACTTAGAGCACACAATCAAATAACCTTCCCCCACGTGGATGGAATCTTCTGATTGACCTCTTACTATGCCCCATGGGCGGATTCTAAAACCACGCAATACACCATTATCCCTAAAGTTACCACCATGGTGTGTGCCCTTTACCAAAGCACTCCTTCTCCCCTTGTTGGGGAGGGATCCAGACTTTATACCCTGGAGTCTCAGAGACCCCCCTAAGAGAGTTCACAGCATCAAGGGAGTCACACACAGCGGAGGTGTGGGAATGGCGCCCCTTGCCAAAGCACTCGCTCTCCCCTTGTTGGGGCGGGATCCAGTATTTTTGCCCTTGAGTCTCAGAGACCCCTCTGAGAGAGTCCACAGCGTAAAGGGAGCCACACACCGCGGAGGTGTGGGAATACACCATTTCCACTGGGATCACAGCACACCGGACGTTGGACACTGTTTTTCCTCGTCTCCCGGTTGTGTTTCCTTCACCATCCCCCACCTCTTTCCCTCTTTCATTCTTTGTCTACCTCACCTGCTCCTATCCTCTCTCCCCTGAATCTCTCTCCTTGCCTGCTGTTTCCCTTACGTATATGTTTTTAACGCATGCAACTACGCTCCTGCAACTTGTAACTATGCTCTGAAACTGTGTAACTTGTAACTATGGAACTGGTAACTATGCTCTGAAACAATGCTCGTCCTCATGTAAAGCGCTCTGATACCTCCGGGTCTAGTGAGAGCTATATAAAACTTTTCAAATAAATAAATAAAATAAATGAATAAATAAAAGGCTGGACCTGCTCTTCCTCTTGTACCCAGTGCAAAGAAATGGCATACATGAGTTATTAAACTGACTTCATGTTAAAGCTACAGGGACACAGCAAGCTACAAGAGAGAGATCTTTTCCTGCAAATACCAGCTGAACAATGGCAACTGGACCTGGAGTGGACCCTCCTGTTGGCCTCTGCCTACCACCCTGCGAGTCTTTAAGTGCCTCTCCTGAGTTCCTGTGGAGCTTCGAAGTTTGCACTTGTAGTGGATTGGGACATGAAGGACTAAAGTTAGAAGGCAAAAAAAATCTTTGATCAGAACAAACCTATCCGGCCCACCCCCCATTGTGGTCAGCATCAAATTGCATCCAGATCCTGTTCTATCACAAACATTGACTATCATTCACATGTTGCGCTTCTTGGCCTATCTCTACTTCAACTTTAAAAAGCATATCGCCCGTTCCCCCCCTTGTAGGCTTTTTGTTATGTTGGTGTCATTTTATTACATTTTACTCTACTATTCTAATTCATTTCGGCATTTTTATTGCTTTGCATTTTGAATTCATTACTGTTTAGTGCTGCATAAATACTCTACACATTGCCTTTAAGGTAAGCTCTGTGCCATAGCTACCAGGGGGCGGAGCTCAGGTTTATTTAGTGACTTTAGTGTGTTCACCCTGACAAGGACTGTGATTATTACATGAGGTGGGTACTAACCACCCACAACTAATAACCCAATGTCTTACAGCTTCATACCACATGTCTGTAGTTTCCAGTGATGTAGCTAGCAGTTGTTAATATTATCCAATTTAATAGTACTCTATGTAGCCATCTGCGAGGTATCAAAAGCTGAGTCGGCCTAACTGGGATTGAAGCTGTAGCTTTCAGACTGCCGCTTTTACAGAGGTGAGTACTTAACTCACTGAGACATCATGCCCACAAATAGTACAAAATGTGCTATACAAATGCATGTACCATAAATTTGGAGTAGATAGAAGCTTTGCTGGAAGGAAATTGATGACAATAATGGTAGATGGAAAGTGATGACAATAGCAGGACAATACATACATATGGATATTTTCACTTCCTAGATTTGTGTCTAATAGCAATCAAATATTTTCCTTTGCCATGACTGTTGCTTTCCTTTCCTACTTCATTAAACATTTTACATGCAATCAGCATACATAACCATGTAAAACATTTATATTCATTCATTCATTCTTTATTACAGTGTAGAGCTTGGGGGGGGGGGGGGTGTGCCTTGAAGGCAGAAGATTACTCGCACACGAGCTAGTAGCGGGTTCCAATGGAAGCTCCCCCCACAATATCCTTTCTCTTTCCCCCTTCACACAGCCTTTTTAACTCACACTGTCTCTCTTTCAGCATCATACAGTTAGACAATCTTCTCTCCTGCATCTCCTCATGCCATCCTCTGCACAATTCCCTGTCACACATACAGAAAACGATGTGAATGTCTTTGTGTGTGTTTTGCACTAGTACTACGTTTCCTTAACCCCTTCGCCACGGCAGGAATTCCGCCGCGGCGCTGGGGGGGGTTTGGGGGCAGTGCGGTGGCGCTGTGCTCGTGACGGAACCGCTCCGTCACGAGCCACGGTTGAGCTGTGCTCATGACGGAGTGGTTCCGTCACGTCTCCGCCCACTGCACTAATCGCCCGCACAGGCGGGGAATTAGCGCCGCGTGGGCGGAGCGGCGGCCAACGGCCGCAGCATGACGGAACCACTCCGTCATGAGCACAGCGCAACCGTGGCTCATGACGGAGTGGTTCCGTCATGAGCGGGGAAGGGGTTAATTTGCCCCTGATCATTATCTCCCCCCTTTTCCTGCCCAGTCCTAAACATATTAGGAGTATCTTCCCATCTTTACTTCTGTCCTAGACACTCTCATAGTTTTCATGGGAAACTAATCACCCTGCTGATTTAACAGACCAACGCTTACACAATTGCCACATCATTAACACAAACAAAGCCCCTTCAATAACCTGACATTAGGTAATCACACCTGTCCAAACACCTGAGCCACCAGGGTGTGTCCGAAAAGATCAGACTACATGAAGGAAGACAGACCGAGGCGTGGCACCTTTCAACACTCAATCTTTTATGAAGTATTCATAGAGAACACACTGTTTGGTGTGGCTGTTACCACCACACCAGCCCTCACCTGTCAGAGGATACTGTGGGAAAGGAAGAGGAAAGGTGAACTACTTGCTTATCGTCGAACTGTTTTTGGTCCTTTGAATTAAAATTTCAAATAAGCTTTATTTGCACGACGTGTCTTGCAGGCGCTGTTAAAGATATGTCATGATGACACACCGAGAAACAGCACAATGCTACATTATTATTTTTCAGTCATAAGAAAACCTGTAAAAATGTGTGCACCCACAGATACAAAATATGCATATACACCCACTAATGTCAACAAAGTACCAAATGTAACCGTTTGCTGTTCTTTATGGCTTGTCTCCTTACCAGTCTATTAGTTCCCAAAAAGTCTTACGTCCCCCCTCAGCTCTTGTGTTACCTCTGCAGACATGTCCTACTGACGCAGAGCTGCCAAGTAGCCTCAAGACTTGTATGACAGCTACGCCCTGGCTTTTTTTAGCAACTTGTGTTAGTCAAGAAATTTGAATTTAACTTAAAATCTTTGTATATAATATACGAACTGATAGCAGCTTTCAGTCAGCCCGTTTCATCCACTGACCTGTTGTGATACAATTCACATTTTCTTCTGCCCTCTATAGTGGATAGCATGAGGTAATGGGTCACCCTACTTCAGATATGGGTTAGCATCTCTGTGATTGGTGGCAGCCTGCTCTTTAAAAAGAAGCATATTCAAACACAAAGTAGTTCCCTCCAGCCCCTGGGACTACTGTGGCATTTTTTTTTTTTAATATTGGTGAGGGCCCAGCAGTTTCCCCAAAAATAAAAATTTTAAAAAAACCTGACAAACCAAGAAAGCCTTGACAAAGCCAAAAGGCCACTGCACAGAAATTAGATGTGTGGACCGTTCTGCTTCATTTCACTTAAAACGATCGACACTGCAGCCTTGTGATCATTGTGGAGGTTTCACAGTCAAGGACATCACAGTACAACGCCTGGAGGCAACCCTTTGCCACAGGTTGCCCTAGTTCTTTTTTCTAGTCGTATGGGGTACCAACCACGGAGATCCATTCACCGCACACCACACCGCTCCAACCACGAATCCCATATAGTGCCATATATGATTTTTTTGGGTACTGCAAAACATAGATTGGGCTCCAATCCCAGCCACTTCAGTGTTGTCCCATGTGTCAGTTTCACTCTGAAGCATCCCACGCGCGTCAATGACGCTCAGAAAATAACTTTGCTTTCATCATATACCTTGGGTAGGTGTCTCCCAAGCATACTTCCTGAAGATGACCCTGTCTAAATTGTATGCCTGGCATTGAAATGTGACTTGACACAATAATTGTGTACTGTTTTTATATGGATTCTGGAGCATTTTCACGCTTTGTCAGAGTGTGTACAAACCAGTTATGCATCCTGGATCAGTCACTACTTTATGCACACAGATGTTTTAGCACCACCACACTTTATATTCACTGATTTTCACTTGCATTGCGTCATGGTACCGTTTGGATTCACCTTCTTACTTACAAAGTGAAAGAAGTATAGAAAATTGCAAATTATTTTTTCTATTTGTTAAAAATTAAAATAAAACTGTCCAAGTGGGAAATGGAAACAATCTCTTGATCGTCAAAATTACTCTCTCCAAGGAAGTGGGGTTCACACTTCTCCCTTTAGGGACCATGTTTTGCTTTATTACTAGATTACTCAGGTCCCAGGGTTACTGGTTACTGGGTTGCCCCTTTCTTACACATAAAGGCATATGCAAGTACACTCCTGCAGCAACTAGCAGAAGGGGTCCAGGTCAAAGGTTTACTGCCATTTTACCAGGAGGGGTTCAGACCAGGGGGCTCAACTGTGGACAACATTACAGTTTCGTCATACTTAGCCCAACAAACAGCAGCCCGCCACTCTTTCCCACTCTTTGCCTGCTCTATCGACTATTCAGCAGCTTTCGACAGGGGAGTTTGCAGCATCCTTTGGCAAAAACTGGCACGGTGGAACCTATACCCGAAATTACTAAGAGCCATTCGATCCCTGTACTCGGGGTCAAACTTTCTAGGGAATCGGCCACAGAACAAATCGCTACCGTTTGGAGTCTAAAGCAGGGATGTGTCCTTTCTCTGCTTTTATTCAATCTGTACTCTGCTGACTTGGGCTGAGCACTGCACGGAGCCTCTCTTGCATCTCCAAAAATTGGGAACACAAAGATCCATTTGATGCAGTATGCCGATGATCTCGTTCTTCTGGATCACACTAAAACAGTCCTTCAAAAGCATCTCACTGCCTTGTCGGCTTATAACAAAAAGAACGAGCTGGTAGCAAATGCGAGCAAGTCAAAAATTGTGATCTTAGAATGCTAGCCAAAGAAAAAAACGTATTAAATGGCAGCTGTGCCCCTTGACCTTGGGCTCTGTACAAAGTTATAACTACCTGGGCACCTGGCTACGCAAGCCCGGCCGCCCACTGCTCCACCTACAAAAATAGCGGCAGAAAGGGAAGATGGTCACACAAGCCCTTTGTAAACTATATGCCACCTTAGATAGCCCTACAACCACAGCGGGCCAAATTATTACCGTCACTCAATTATGCACAACAAGCATTCCCGGGAATTTTCGCCCAGGACCTGGATAAAATACACTGTAATGCGAACAAAAAAATATTTTGTTTGCCCGCTTGTACAAGAAACATCTCGATTCGCCTTGAATTTGACCTTATTCAGCAAAAATTAGAGGGGCTGGCCGCCTTGACAAAATATTTCTATCAGGCAACTGTGGCTACCGAGAATTCCATGAACGTCCTCATTAAATGCATCTTTTTAAAACGAGCAATCCCTGGCCGGCCAACTTTTCCGCAGCTAAAGATCTGCTACAACTAGCAACCGAGAACTGGGAATCAAGCTTAATCACCTATGCAACCTTCAAATCAGTAATAAAAAGGCAATTATGCTCCTGCTCTCGCACTTTGGATATGGAATCCTTGGTAGACAGACACTTTTAAGAAACCCTATGCCTCCCTCAAATTTTACGTATTCACAAGCCCCACCTCATACAGGCCGTGGGGAGACAAGCAATAAATCGGATCTTAGCTGCTAGACTACACCCGCTCCCCTTAAAAGATATCCATCTTGGAAAGCTCTGTCAAACATTACAGCATATCGTCTACGTAACTATAAAAGAGAGCCTCTGGTACATATTTTGTTATGCTGCGCCGACCTTGCGGCAAGTCGGTTCAATTTACCTCACACCCATTTTACTCCAACTGGGCACCCGCAATGCAAAGGAGGCTGTTTGTCAGCTCTTCTCTTTGGACATTGTGAAGAAACATGGCCAACTTTGGTAAATTTGTTCATCATACTCGGACACTTTTGAAAGACAAGTTGGCTCAGGCAGAGACTGACTAACAGCCTGATGAACCTAGGGAGGGCAGTTTTCATCCCTGAACAGTCAATTTGATCAAGAGAAGGCATCGAGCATCAATTTTGTATTAATGATTTTAATTACTATGCTAATACCGGTTGTCTACACATCTCCATGATGGCCTTGTTTTAAATACTAGGAATTTTTAACTTTCACTTCTTATGACTTTTATGCTACATGTTTTAATTTTGTATATTGTAATGGTTTTAAGTAATCACACAATAAATTCACATAAAGCCAAAAGGTTGGCAGCCAACACCAAAACTATTTGCTTTGCTAATGCTTGTTTAGGTATGTTTTTGCCAAGTTAGGACTCAGTAAATGTTTGCCAATGTATTTTTAAAGTTAAAGCCTTCAAGGTTTGTTTATAATAGGTGGGCCATTAGGCGAGGTATTTTGATATTTTCAAACCAAATCAATAGGATATCCTGTACCTTACGTTGTGACGGGGTACCCATTCTCCAAGTTCTAAATCAGGCCCTTTGTGATGTTCTCAAAGATTCAGAAGTTTAAAAAAATCTCCATGAAGTTGTTTCAAACTTTGCACTACCTTTGGGTTAGGCAAGACTACAAATGGACCAGGAATTGTAAAACCCAGATTTCCAAATTGTACTTGAATACCACATAGTGGATAGTACATGCCTCTACAATGTGTCTTGAACGGGTGTAGAAATTACAGGCAATATGATGGCAGATGTCATGACTGGAAACAGTAGGTGAATTGATAAGAAAAACCAACACCGCTTCCTTAACGGTTGATTCACCAGTACCCATGAAGACTCAACATGTAATTGGACAGAATGCTTTTCAATCCCTTGTTTGTGCAGTTTTTATTATAAATAAGCAACTCAGGCTTGTATAGGCTACACTAGATTAATATTTGTATAATATTCATATTTGAACATTACAGTATACTTAATTGTGCTGTGCTTTTTACAAATCATGACCCAGTTTGCACTTCTAATAGTAGTTAAATAGGATAGTATCCTGATGTAATAATAAAACAAAATATACTTTTTCACATTATTTTATTTAAAGAAAAGGTTTTAAAAATAATAATCTTTTTATGCTTTCCACACTGATTTGAACTTGTGTAGTTTAAAGCCCTATTGCTTACAATATACATAGAGTGAGCTTTGCAACCTTTCATTTCAACCATTGGCTTTCTTGCACCAGACTCAGCAATTAGCTTGAGACTTTGTCAATTACTTCTTAGCTCAGTCCAACATACCATTCATTTTTTACCTTATGCTATTGGCTGTCTGTGTGTATCCTTGAACCTCCACTTGAGTGCATGCATTGGACTGACTTACAACTATAGCCCTATTGGGTGGCTGCTACTACCTTTAATGCACTTCATAAGTTACCACATTAAAGGCCACAACTATTGCCAATGCTTGTTTTATTGAACGCTATTCAGCAATAGGTCTTTTTTTTGCATGACATTCTATTACAGCTTCCTTAATTATTACATGTGACATATCTTCTTTGTGTTCTTGTGTGTGTGTGTGGGGGGGGGGGTCATCGGTGGTTTTAGGTGATTAAATGAAAGCCAATCGATGTTTTTGAGATTGGCTATTTTGATTTCAGTGTAAATGTGCACACTACAAACTCTGAAGTTTGTAGGTACTCACATAGTTCTTACAGTTAGTTTCCAACCCTGGAAATGGACGTAAATTGCTTTTACATCAGGCAGGATTAAGTGTCATTCCAGCACAGGAAATTGGAACTGAATAATTCCATAGTGGCACAGAACAATGTTGAGCCTATTCTTACAAATTTAAAAACAAAACTGGAAGTTCTAGAATGCAACATGCAATTAACTAAAAAGCAAGGACTCTCCAAAGTTGTCACACATGAAATGGTACTGATTGGCGGACATGTCAGTGGAAAACATTTCCAGACTAGTCCTCAATTTTCCTTGCACATATTTTTTTTATCGGTATGTTAGTCTCGCTAGTTCAAGAGAATTTAGAAAAAAAATCCTACAGCAAAAGGATTGGGTGGGTGGACGCCCAGGACTGGAAACAAGCGGTGAAACTTATCAGCAATTTGCAGCGGGTTTGCGCCACAAAAGTAACCCAATACCAAATGCAAAGTGTTGCGTTTGGATTTACTTTTCTGCACAAATCCTGATGTGCATTGTAAAGATGTCTAAAGCTACTTTGTGTTATGGGGGCATTCCATGGGTGGTACACGGACGTTCCATTGGCTTTAATGCACATCAATTAACAACTATAGACAGGGATGTGTGCCAAAACGTACGCCTCCCCGGGGTAGGTGTAACGGTTCAGCAAGTTTTAAAACTTTCTTGTGCAACTTTGCATGTGTGCTGCACTGAACAGCATACATACAATCGGAAAATAGGTAACGTTTTATAGCATAGTTTTTGTACTGAAAGAATGTTTCCAGTACAAAACCTGCACCTTACAGAACACACACGCCCTTGCACTACGGTAAAAGTGTGCATGTGTTGGCGCAAGGCAACCAAAAGTGCACCAGCTCAGTGAGAGATAAAAACGGCACCATATCTTATTAGCTATGCCAGTGTTTTCTCTATACCTTGTGATGCTGGTTGCTGTGCTGCGTTGCACCAAAATTAAGTAAATTTGGCCCATGGTGTCCCTTGACAAGGAGCCATCTGGTCAGGCTATCGGTATCTGGTGAACAATTGCCTTTTGTTTTCTTTGTGGTATCACCTTCTGGGATATTAAATTACCCACCCGTGTACCATTTGGTGTTAATATTATATGGACACAAAACTTGACATGCATCAACGTGTATGCTGATTATATGTAGGTTTGGGATGCTACATTCATATAAAGTTATCCAGCCTGCTACCACCCAAAACATACCTATATGTATGTGGGTTTATATAGTGCAAACTTATCTACAAAGCAAGGGAGGTCAGACATTTATGGCTACTCATTTTGAGATAGAAGGGAAGACAGGCACAACAGAACTTTTAAGGTTCCCGGTCCATGTGTGAGTAGCGCATACACTCCAAGATTTAGCTTTGTGTCTGGGACATGTATTAGTTTTGATATAATAATGTGGTAAAAAGGACTAAACATCCTCAAATGCAATAAAAGCTATTCATGCATTTGTCTAGTAACACTGAGAGCTATGCGGTTGGACAGGGGAGGGTGCATGTGGTTATGGGGTAATATGGGCAACAGTTGCAGCAGACTGGGGAAAGAGATGGTGCTCTTTGTTATCCGGGAAGCAGAAAGTGTAACACACAGCAGCGGCCCCTCCACAATGGAGGCAAAGCGTCGCCCCACTGGCCCAGAGCCAGCATCTGAAAAATTTAATTATATTTTATTATTGTTTTATTTTTCAGCAGCTGGCTGAGCCAAGCATGTGCAGGGGGGGCCGGGCTATGGGAGGGAGGACGAGTGGAGTGGAGTGCACTTATACATGCGCATGTCAGATTGGCCGGCTGTCTTAGGCCGGCCAAACAGTCATGCGCAGTTAGATTTCTCTAACCCAGCTGTTTTCCACAGCCGGGTGGAGAAACGGCATAACCTGTGTCCAAGCGAGCGTTAAACCAGCTCACTCAGGCAAATCCCCGCACTGCTCTTATGCAGCATGAGAACAGTGCAGGGATTGGATGGGGAGCCTATGATGGTGTCCCAGGGACTGCTAAGAGCAGGAAGTAGAGGAGCACCAAGGTGCAAGGCGACTAGCAGCATCAGGGACATTTTTCGTATTATTTATTCCCCCCCTCTGCTTCTGCCCCACCACCCACTAATTTTTATTTCCAGCAGCCATGACTGGTAACATAATAAGGTTCAACAATGTGTAACATGACTGCGAAATGGAACTATGTCTCATGTGAACCCTTTAGTTAGTCATAGCTTTTTAGCTACACGCACTGGGATTTGTAGTTTCAATGCAGTATCATAAGTATGAGGGTATAAATCCCAGCATGCCATGCACTAGTAGTTAAAAATCCAACACTGGAAGAAGGCACCACATGTGACATGGGCCACTTGGCAGCCAAAGTGTGGTTTGAATTGGATTTAGGAATATATGTACAATTATTTTTGCAATAGTGGTGACTTATTTAATACAGGAATTCATGCAGCACTTCTCCGCTGTAAAAACAACTATGTAATATAAATTGCACTCTTGGCTACACTGTGACTAGCTCTGCAATAAATTACTGTAGTGGTAGACAGAAAATAGTAAATTATTTACTGGTTTGGTGAGTGTTGCAGTCACAATCAATCAATAAACTTTATTCGGTTTTTGTTTGTAAAACCATAAAAGTTACACAGATACAATACATAAAGACAATAAAATATTAACACTATTTTTTTTTTTAAAACAGACTCCGTTACCTTACTGTAAATAATCTAAAAACATGTCTTAAAGAGAAAATTCTACATGTCCATAAAGTGCCTAGATTTCAAAGATGCTTTTAAAAACCCTACTATAAAAATGATACAATCGTCCTTCAACAATTGAAGGTACATAAGAGCTAGCCTGAATTTGTTAAAATTAAATTTTTTTAAAATAGGAACTAAAAAATACCTCCTGGGGACTTCATATAAGTTACAAAAAAACATAAAGTGCAGCAAATCCTGAGGAGACTTTCCGTCTGAGTGTTGCAGTCATTGACCTATTATGTCCTCTGTAGTTCTTGGAGTGGGGCGGAGCAGCTGACAGAGGGGAGGTGGTAGGGCACAATTAAGTGGGTGTAAGTGACAGCGATTGCCGAATAACTTTATTTTAATCCTTCAGTTGCACAATTCCTGGACCAAAGGGGGTGCTTATGCTAGGGTGGAATACCCTACATAACTCAATTTCTCAAATATCGGACATAAGTGTAAAATTCACCAAACTAGGATATGTTTCTAATTTACTAATTTAATTCCGGTCCTGCCCCCAAATATTGCAGGGCAAGAGTTAAAATAGTAAAACAGCCTTCCAGGCGCTAGCATGCCAATACAGGCATGCACAATGGAAAGTGGAGGGGCAGAGGGATAAATATTCACACTGTTTGTGCCTTTTCGGGACCGTGTGCTGCAACATTTATGTATACATTTTAGAGCAAGGCAGCCATATTTATTAATAATGAGAGAGCTAACACGGCTATTTCCACTAGATGCTGCATCTGTCATGTTCTTTCTTTCCCTCCTTTTAAAAAAATCTCTGAAACAATTTATCGTCTATGAAGGACCCTGAAGCAGTTTGAGGTCCTAGCCCTACAAAACCTTGTGATGTCTGAATACAGGTATAGGGAGAGGCAACGGCAGGGGCAGACTAGCATGTAAGGCAATCTAGCAGTGTGGCTTCACAGGTCAGTTTGTGGCCCTGTTTTATGGTCTGCTGGACCAGTTTTTACTGTTGATGTCCCTGGTGTCAAAACAAACACTGCTTGCAGCTAGTTCAAATCCATGCAGTCTTCCATACTTTGCAAAACATTTATACAGTGTGTCTTTATAATTTCAAAACTGCCTCAATTTCACACAAGGGACTCTTTTTTTAGCTATCTAATTCACTAATGGGGGCCAACTTTATTTTGGTGCCCGGCGCCTATATTCTGGTCCAGTCTGACCCTGGGAAATTGTGGGAATTACAAACAAAGTGAAGTAAAAATTCTCACGTTTCATGTTTGACACCTTTTGCCAGCCCGGACTGCTCAGCCAACAGCACTTGACATGCCGGGGCATGTAAACCAATACTTTTACTGGCAGAAGGACGCATAAAGGACCCAGACCCAAAGTGCGGTCTGCTTAAAATCTAAGACTGATTTAAAGCAGCCACCTGGGTGATAGGTTTTGGGACTGATAATGGAATGGTGATAGGTGGAGAGGAGTTAAATGTTAGACTTGGCTACCAAGAGAAGCAAGTCAAATGTGACACTTTTAAACAAAGGCACTTTGCACACTGAAATACTTATGTCTAGGCTTATAACAGTAAAACCAAAACTACAAATCCTTTGATGCAAAGCCAGACAGCTAAAAAGCCAGGATCGCTGAAGGTGTTACCCTTGACATGGGTTCTTTTGGTTACCATGTGGTAGAGAGTAGGATCCGCAACTGGTTGGAGTAGGAAGGGCAAATGATGGTAGCTGGGGAGGTGTACGCAGTGCTCAGGGTAGGGTAGAGTGGAAAAGTGGAGGGGGCAAAGATTAAGGGAAACCAATAATTTTTTTTGTCACTAAGGGTACTGTGCTCTCCCATTCCGGGATTCTTTTTAAGCACCTTAAGCACTGTGGGAACTGTAGTTCCCTTCAGAATATCAATTTAAACTACCAAATGTATAACACTGATTTGTAAAAGACAAGCCCAGGATTGGAGCATTAGGTCTTTGTTGCCAAAGAGTTATACCATCACCTTAGCAAACGAGCAATGGTGCCAAATGAAATGCAGGGTTAGTGCCGAATGAAAGGGGGTGGTGAGTGAATGGTGGTATGTGGAAGAGTTCAGTGTTGAAAGTTGAAACGTTTGGAAGTCACATGATCTAATAAGTGATTTAGAGATGATGGGCCCAGAGTCTAGCGTGTTTACCACATGTCTCCATGTCGTCATACGCATATTTGTCCAGACCTGTGCTTTCCTTTAATAACAGCATGCAGTCTGGGAATTGTAGTCATTCTTCATGTCCAATAACATTGTGGGATGTTTAGAACTGAAAACAATGATTTTAAATTGGTAATAAAAGGATTGGACATGGTGTCCCTGATGGAAATGCGCCATCTGCTGGTAACATCATTCTTCTAAGACAGGGAGTGGCAAGCACAATTACAGGGTAGGGCAGCAGAGTGAACAACGGGTGGGGTCAGACATGAAGGCAGATGGGAGGGAAACAGACAGAGCAGAGAGTATTGGTAATAATGTTGTAGAACACAATTCCAGGAACGCAGTGTACGGGGGTGGGGGCAGCAGCTGCTGTGCTTTTTGTAGGAGTGTGTTGAAGAGTGCTGCGTCAGTGCATAAACGTACATTAAAGTGGTACCTCTGAAGAGTTGCCAACTCGCTTGAAGTAATAATCCATAGTTTTATATGGTGATCATGTGAAAGTATCATGCCCCTCTTAAGCCCACTTTTTACGTCGAGCCTATTGGACAACACAAGACGGCTGGTAGCAAAATACCTATTGTCAGCTTACTGAGAATCTTACAGCAGGCTTAATGGCTGCCCATTGCTTAGCACTGCCTGGCTTTATTGTCACTCTAATTTGCTTGCTTCTTATTCAATGGCTTGCCTTGACCATATTGTACTGTCCCGCCCCTGGAGAACAACTGCTTTACTTCTGTTTTTCCACTGCTCACTTTTAGGGAACTATTCCTTTTTGCTCAAGCACACCACAAGAGTGCATGTGTTTAACAGCTGTTTCTCTTGTGTCCTTTTCTCCCACCTCTGTGTTGCTCCCTCATGTGCATCTGCTTTTCTCCCTGCCCACCCATGGCTGCTCTCTTTCATTTCTTTTTAGCTCAAATGCTCCACGAGTGCAAGTGTTTTCCAGCTGTCTGTGTTGTGTGCTTCTCTCCTCTCCTGCTCTCTTGTCCCTGTGCTTCTCCTCCCATACTGCTCTGCCCAGTCTGTATAGTTCTCTCCCCCATCCCTGTGCTGTGTGTTGCTCTCTCTCACCCGTGTGCTTCTGTAGTGTTCTTTACTTCTTGTACTTCTCCCCCCTACACTCTGTATGCTGCTTTCTTCCCCCCACCACTTCTCCATTACCACCTAACCCTCCAACAACTACGGTTCTTTTTTTTTTTAATTGGTGCTTTTGTGCAAAAAAAATATATATTTAAAAAAGAATCAAAATTTTTTAAGTTTACCGATACAAGAGGCATCTGCTATTTGGAATTGCTAAATAAAAAAACCTAAAGCAAATGGGCCTTGCATCATTCCATGGGCACTTGCAAACGTGTGCGCATCAGGGGAATGACCCCAGAGAGCTTTTTAGGTCTCGCCTGAGCCAGCGCTTATAGCGTTGCTCTGGCGAGATTTTTTTAGTAAGCGGGTTTTGGAAGTGCTAACCTATGGCTTTTTTCAGGCCTCCAGCTTGCGTTCGCGATGTCGTGCACGCGCACAGCTGCTATCCTGGTTTCTAGCATTCCTCGCATGGCCGGCTTTCTTCCCCCTCTCTCACCCGCTCCTCCTCCTCCCTTACTGCACGGAAGAGTTTCAGCCTTCTCCAATCTGCAAATGAAACAGACCAGAGCGATAAACTTCACAAAGCCTGAAAATACACAATGTAAACACATTTTCCAGGTCAGGTTTATGAAGTGGTTCTTTACCACAAACTAGCGCGCTTTATAAAATTCTTAAAATAAATACATACATAAGTGAATACATCGCTCTTGTTTTGTGGAGTACAGCTTTTTTTTTTTTTTTTTACATAACCCCCATAAAAAACCATTATTTTAGCTGTCCATGTTTAAAATACCTATTCCTAAACAGCTTAATGAATTAATATTCACAGCGATAATACTGCATTAGGTACAGTGTCCCGCAGGAATTCGGAAACGGGCCGTGCTGGCGCAGTTCACGTCACGTACCTCTCCCTCACGCCTCCGCGCTACACATCTCCACGGCGCAAAGCAGGAGCCAAAGCGCCTTTGCTGTCATTTTCCGGAGCTTATTCAGGCTTCTCCTGCGGGGAGTCTGAGGTCAGTGTGCGCTCTCCCAGAGTTCATGCTAATGAGGGGCAGCCTTTAGGGGAAAACATGAATCACTGCTCTGGACAAACCATTAGAGCAAGACAAAACTGCTCCAATTCTTGTCAACCTCCCACTATGCCAAATCCGCAGAGGAATGGGCAGCCGGGCCAACAACACTGTGCAATTATGCCCCTCCAAAAAACTGCCACTTCCCCTATCGCCCCAATCATGGTCTCTCCGTATTGTCAAGGAAGGGATGTCTTGGAATTCGTGAAATAACAGCTTTTAAAACGGGAACAGAGACGCTTTTGTGTGATGACAATATGACTGACAACGTGATGTGCAAAAAAATAATACGCTTGAAGAAAATTGCTTAGATTAAAATATGCAGGGTTCATCAGTTTTACGGCCCGGGCATTCCCCACTCTCTCTCTGGACTTTCGCTCTGTCTCACTCTTTGTAGTCGCTCTCTAATCCCCCCTCTCGCTCCATGCCTTCTTCTCTCCGTTTCTTCCTCCCTCTCTCTTAATCTCTTTTCTCTTATTTTCTCCTATACCTCTCTTTAAACTTTTCTCTTCTTATCTCGCTCCCGTCTTCCTCTGCACACTCTTCTCTCTTTCTTCCTTTTCGGCCTCTTCTCATTTTTCAATCAATTGTTGCTATGTCTCACTCTCTTTTATTCTCACCTTCCCCTTTTTTCTCATTCCCAGTCTGTCTCCTCTCTTCCTCACTCAACCATTCTTTGTTCTCTCCCGTTTTCTTCCCTCCCTTGCTCCATGCCTGCCTCGCTCTCTTCTCTTTTCTCTCTTTAATTTATTTTGCTCTCTTTCTTGTCCCATTTATTTTAAGTCACATACAGGTACCTAATTAGAAAGCCGGCGTTTCAAGGCAAGTGACATGTGTATGTCAAACTATTCTGTGTTTTCAGTCCGTTTTCGGGTGATGTTTACTACTTTCTCTCAGTTTTTATATAGCCTGAACTCAACCAGAAGGATTTGGAGCGTTTTACAAGATCAACATTTATATTATACAGGGCAAGTTAACTTTGCTTTGGGCGCAGGGAGATTAAGTGACTTGGCCAGGATCACAGGGTGTTAAAACAACGTCGGGACTCCAACCCAGTTCCAAAAGCGGTAGCTGTAGCCCTTAAGCCATATCTCATCCCCACCCTTTTCCTGTTAAGCTCTCAATTTGCACACTATTCTCCCCCTTTCACCTGCATGCTTCACCCATCCCAAAGCACCTAATCATCACTAACTAAACACTTATAAGGTCCCAAAGGCGAGACCTATTGGCTATGCCAATGCTTGTTAATCTTTTATTTTGACGATGCTGCCCAGTGTCCCGACGCTGTACAGCACTGCAAAAAGCAATAGACAAAGTCTATAAATCACAAAGGCACAACCGACTGAGTTTGCCAGTGCTTGTTATTATAACATACATAGGTACATGCGTTTTCCTTTTTCCAATGTTAACTGGACTTGTTATTAGTTATTAACCAACTCAGTGCTAATTGTTTTATTCACCCTGTAGGAAAGAAGGGCCGATTGACAGCAATAACACTAACTTTTGACTTTTGGGTTGCATTTCCTAGGAATGTAACCACTGGGCTATCTTAAAAGCTATAATGGCTG
Source organism: Triturus cristatus (assembly GCF_964204655.1). Classification (NCBI taxonomy): domain Eukaryota; kingdom Metazoa; phylum Chordata; class Amphibia; order Caudata; family Salamandridae; genus Triturus; species Triturus cristatus. Next base: position 389,895,215 of record NC_140592.1, read on the forward strand.
ACCAAAAGTATCCGATAGTAAAATGGTTTATGGAATTTAGGTGCCTGCTGCTCTGATCGATGTGCATCACTTCTAAGGTATTATAATGGATAGCCAGTTTAAGTTGTTAATACATTTGCAACAGATCTGTTTGCAATGAACTAGTCACACACTTGACTATTCACACAATATCTTAATTGGGATAATGAGTCTTGTGCATAACACTGCGTGAAACCTGAAGGTTACATGTTCAAATTATGAAAATAATATTTACTGTGCACTTAGCATTAAGTGCTAAAAATTGTTTTTACTGTGCATATTAAATATATGGTGATCGTTAGTGTGATTAACTGATACATTTCGTTTTATACAGCACTTTATACCACATTTCGGCCATTTCTAAGTGCAGAACATGACGGGTGTTATTATTCAATTAATCATTTGTTAATTTACCGACCACAGTGACAGAGATGGAAGGCGGAGTCAGTCTTGGTGAAACTCGAACTTGTAGCATTCAGATCACCGCAAGTTTCAGCAGCAAGCGTTCAACTGTGCATAATTACAGGCAAACACCAATAACGACTGCCATCGTGTTGCACGGGTGGGGCGGGGGGGATAGAAAAATAAAAAAGTTACTTACCTTGCTGCCGGACCGCCGCCTCACATTGTCTCACGTCGGTCCTCTTCTGTTCCTGCTTGAAGCAGGAACACACACAGGCTCCCCTAATGCAGCGTTGTGATTGGTTTGAGCGCTGTCGTTCAGCGCTCAGACAGGGACTATGAGCCTGTGCATGTTCCTCAATAGGCTGTGGGGAACATGCAAAGTGCGCATGAGTGTGTGGCCGGCCCAAGACGGCCGGACAAACAGTCATGCACACTTAAGTGACCAACCATTTCTCCCCTGCTGGCTCTGACAACAGCCAAGCCCCGCCCCGTAAATCTGCCTCACTACGGAAAAATAAATTAATAATAACAGTGTTATTATCATTTTATTTTTCCTTTTTTCACTGCTCGAAATTCAGTGGGGCAGCGCTCCTCCGCCTTAGCGGAGGAGGCGCCGCTGACAAACACCTGCAGACATGTGCTGCATTACGTTACATATAATTTGTACTTAATAAGTATGTAATTTTCTTTGCCCTTACTGAAGTCAGCATGCACTATGTATTGCAGCACCAAGCTGCTGTGTCTTTCATTGTTCTTCTTGTATGATTCTTGGACCAATTTCTATGCTTTCTTTAGCAACTCTCTGTCTTTTTCAAAAGTTTAAACAATTGAACATGTTAATATTGTTTTAATTCTTAAACAACGTGCGGGCACCGTGCTTCCCTAATAGACTGCTGAGTCTGGATGCAAGGTGCTTCGGTGACCATCCATGCACCATTGGAAACTACTCCAGCAAGCACAACTGACAAAAAGAAATTACCTGGTGACATTCCAAGGATGCAATTAAAGATGGACAGAGGACTCATATTGGATATGCTGTAAAAATGCTGCACTGAAATCACCAAGGACTGGCTAAAACTGAAGAAATTATGTTTGATCGATCAGATTTAGCAATGGAAATACTCTCATAGGTCAAAATCAAGATGGATGAACTAATGGAGAACTGAGAACAGGGTAAACACAAGGAGATGATGGACGGAGCACTGAAACTTTTCAGATACTCACCCTCAGTCAGAGATCTGGGTGGAATCTATCATCATTCTTTAGCTCACTTCGTCGCCCCAGGTCAGACCCAGCCATATGCAAATCAGTCTTGACCCTGTTCCTCATGGGAACAATCCAGCCCAAACTGCCAAACCAGGTCTTCCCTGGACCGGAAACAAGCATCCAGGGACCATGTATGCAGTGGGCTGCTTTGCGGCCCCATGTTATTTGCGACTCCATAGTCTAGATATCTTTGCCAAAAAAACGAATTACTGCATGAGTAGCTTCTCTTTAGTGGTCATAAGTATGAACCTAAAAGTCCCATAATTCGCAGTGGTTTTAACTGAAAAGACACTAACGTTCTGGGGTTACTCGAGTTCCCATCTGGAGGGCACCTGGCCTGGCAGTTCAGGGTGCACTGTTCACTGGAGCAGGAACAAGAATGCTTTACATATAGTTGGTTCCTGTCTGAGTGGTATAGTAGGTGAAAAAAGATGGATTGTAATGCAGCCTTTAGCAATCGCCGTTGGATTTCAAGCCTTCCATCATTTGTAATTTGTTGCACGTGACTTAAAAACAAACATGACTGAAGAATTGTCTACTAAACTGAAAAAAACACACATATAGCCCACTCGACGTTTTGGACTGCTAATGGGCTAGGTGGAGACAAGTCTGTTGTAAGTGGACAAGTTAATAAGAGGTTACAAATGGAATATACAAAGTGTTTCACAGTCAGGTATATCCAGTTCTGCTCTCTAAGACCTGACGTGGTCCAACAATGTAGCCTAAGTGACCCCAAAAGAATTCCCTTTGAGCTGCTAATCAAGAGAAGGCTTAAAGTTCGTGACAAAGTGGAGATGAGAGACTTAAAGAAAAACAAGTTCAAGCACGTCAGAAAAAAACGCACAGAATGTCTCCAGTTTAAGCTGACATTTTGTGTATGTCACCAGCAACGATCATTACTCAAAATGACAGGGTCGCCTGCAACATATGCTTACCATCCATGGCATTCTCAGAGATGGCAATGGGGCGCCATGTTTACATGACAGTGGGGTTCTCGTCTGCAGTTATTGTCTGGCATACTCTGTTTTGAAGACAGACCTGCGTGCCGTTGGGGCTCTATATTTAGATGACAGTGGGGTTATGGTCTGCTCTTGGTGATTGGCATGCTCTGTTTTGATGACAGAAAGTATCTCACTGGGACTCTGTTTAGATGACAGTGGGGTCCTGGTCTGCTCTTGGTGATTGGCATACTCTTCTTTGATGACAGAACACGTCACTGGGACTCTATATTTAGATGACAGTGAGATTCTGGTCTGCTCTTGGTGATTGCCATGCTCTGTTTGATGACAGAACACGTCACTGGGACTCTATATTTAGATGACAGTGAGATTCTGGTCTGCTCTTGGTGATTGCCATGCTCTGTTTGATGACAGAACACGTCACTGGGACTCTATATTTAGATGACAGTGAGATTCTGGTCTGCTCTTGGTGATTGGCATGCTCTGTTTTGATGACATAATATGTCACTGGGGCTCCATGTTTAAATGACAGTGGGATTCTAGGCTGCTGTTAGTGTCTGGCATGCTCTGTTTTGACGCCAGAACATGTCACTGGGACTCTGTTTAGTTGATAGTGAGGTTCTGGTCTGCTGTTAGTAATCGGCATGCTCTGTTTTGAAGACTGACCTGGGTGCGTTTGGGGCTCTATATTTAAATGGCAGTGAGTTTCTGGTCTGCTGTTAGGGACTGGCATGCTCTGGTTTGACGACAGAACATGTCACTGGGACTCTGTTTAGTTGACAGTAAGGTTCTGGTCTCCTGTTAGTAATCGGCATACTCTGTTTTGATGACAGAACTGCATGCCTTTAGGGCTCTATATTTAGATGGCAGGGCCGCTCTGGTCTGCAGTTAGTGATTGGCATGCTCAGTTTTCATGAATAACACATGGCACTGGGACTCTATGTTTAAATGGCAGTGAGTTTCTGGTCTGCTGTTAGGGACTGGCATGCTCTGTTTTGATGACAGAACTGCGTGCCTTTAGGGCTCTATATTTAGATGGCAGGGGCGCTCTGGTCTGCAGTTGGTGATTGTCATGCTCGGTTTTCATGAAGAACACATGGCACTGGGACTCTATGTTTAAATGGCAGCGAGTTTCTGGTCTGCTGTTAGGGACTGGCATGCTCTGTTTTGAAGACAGAACTGCGTGCCTTTGTGGCTCTATATTTAGATGTTAAAGGGGGTTCTACTCTGCTGTTAGTGATTGGCATGCTATGTTTTTAATGAAGACTACATGACACTGGGGATCGGTGTTTAAATGACATTGGGGTCCTGGTCTGCTCTTAGTGGCTGGTGTTCTCTGTTTTGATGACAGGACACGTCACTGGGACTCTGTTTAGGTGACAGTGAGATTCTGGTCTGCTGTTAGTGATCGGCATACTCTGTTTTGATGATAGAACACGTCACTGGGGCTCTATATGTAGAGGACAGTGGGGTTCTAGGCTTCTGTTAGTGATTGGCATGCTCGGTTTTGATGACAGAACACAAATGGGACTTTGTTTAGATGACAGTGAGGTTCTGGTCTGCTGTTAGTGATTGCCATGCTCTGTTTTGATGACAGAACACGTCACTGGGGCTCCATGTTTAAATGACAGTGGGATTCTAGGCTGCTGTTAGGGCTCCATGTTTAGAGGAAAGTGAGGTTCTGGTCTGCTGGTAGTGATTGCCATGCTCTGTTTTGATGACAGAATATGTCACTGGGGCTCCATGTTTAAATAACAGTGAGATTCTAGGCTGCTGTTAGTGTCTGGCATGTTCTGTTTTGATGACAGAACTGCGTGCCTTTGGGGCTGTATATTTACATGACAATAGGGTTCTGGTCTGCTCTTAGTGATTGATATTCTCTGTTTTGATGACAGAATACATATTCTCTCACCTACCAATGGTATTTCGCTTATTATCTTCTGGCCATCAATGAGTTATTGGCTGTTTACATACTAAATGCAATAAACCGAATTGTCTCCTGCTTAAAAAATGACTGTCCTTGTCACCTTGGTCCTGTTCTTTATCATCCCAGGACGTAAACCATCAGAGTCTCTCCACAAGAGGAAGACACCTTCTGTTCTTCACTACCCAGAAACAATATTAATAATTAGTAATTCCTATTTGTAAAGCACGAAAATATCACCCCTTAAGGGTTTCAAGGCGTTGGGGGCAGCTGGGGTCATTTAAGGGCCTCATGTAGGAAGCCTAATACCGGTCGGTAACGGCCGATTTTCGGTAAATATACCGTTACCGACCGGTATTTAGGCTTCTGAGATGTAGGGGGATCATTTCTGTATTCGGAATTTACCGAATCGGTAAAATTACCGAATCGGTAATTTTACCGATTCGGTAAATTCCGAATACAGAAATGAGATGTAGGGGGAGTGTGTGGGTGTCGTGGGGATTCGTTATTTACCACCATCTAAAGGTTGGTGGTAAATGACGAATAGGTGAATAAAAGCATTTTTGTGCACGTTAAAGTGTGCAATGTGGCAGACATACATGCCCTTAGGGCATGTATGTGTGCCACATGTGCACACATGGCCGAATCAGGGGTGCAACAGGGTGTCAATGTGACACCCTGCCACCCTTGCATGTGCTCCCCCATTACCGAATCGGTATTTACCGATTCGGTAATGAGGCATACCTTCCCATCAATGGGAAGGTATGCCTCATTACCGAATCGGTAAATACCGAATTTTTCCGAATCGGTAATATTTACCGACTAATTACCTACATAGCATTTACCACTTCATAAATACCGAATCGGTATGATTCGGTATTTATGAAGTGGTAAATGCCAGGCCACCTACATAAGGCCCTTAGTGAGCTATTAACCATAGTCACATGATGATGAGCTGCTGCCAGCGCCGGGGATCGAACCCTGCTCTCTGGTTCAGACACAGACCTCTGCAGTGCATTAACTAATAGAGGTTTCATAAAGTAGAATAGTGCATTTCCCACTGATTAACTTAACTTGCAATCATTTTACATTTAAGCCATGTCTTTTTTTATTTACAGTTACCTGAAGGTGAAAGACAGGAAAAAAGTTACCGAGTATTTTGTTTTTTTAGCCAAGCCTTTGTCTCCGCCCTCACACTTACTCACCCCTCCCCCATTGCGCACAGCATCACAGTTCCCTTAATTTTTTTTATGCACTTTGGCCGCTTTTCCTCCCCCACAGGAAATTGTACACACACAACCACTTTCTCTCGTGTTATTCTCTTTTTGTTGTTTGTTCCTGTAGCAGACCATGTGTTTGCTACACATGCTAACAGTGATTCGGAGATTTCATTTTCTTTCCTATTACAATGCTTATCTGGACCACAGCCCTCCTGACCCTGTGGTGGTCGGTCCTGTGGAAGCAGGCCACGTGAGGCAGGAGTTATAACAGTGCTTTATTTATGCATGGGGTTACAGGTGGCACTGATTTCAGGGCACTAGGACTTTTGTTTCATCATCAGGCTTTGACCCAAACTGGTCCAACTGCATTAATAAAAGCAGGGACACTGGATTAAGGAACTTTGATTCGAAGGGCAACCCCTTGCCAGTCATGCAATTTCTCCGTTGTCACCCGGAAGCCTCAAATGACTTTGCAATTATAACCCTATACTGGCACCCAAGCTGACTTTAGGTTTGCTGGTCAACCTACTGCAGCCATTTGCATTTCTTTCAGGGCGCATGCATCCTGCTGAGAAAGCGGTTTTTCTTCTTCTTTAGCTGCCTGTCCCTCCTCTCCTTCCCTTTCAGCCTCAGGCAACTCAGGTCAGCATTAAGCGATCAGGAACTGTTCCTGCAAAATTAAAGAGGCTTGGGAACGCCATTCACAATAATTCTTACCCACTTCGACCTCCCCCAGAGCAAAAGAAGGAAAGGCAGGATCGAGAGAAGGAAAACTGAGAAAGGGAATGGCAGGGAGAAAGCTGATGAAAAAGAGCCTGCAAGAGTGAGATAAAGACACAGGATTTGTAGGGTGATGGAAGAATGAGGCATGAAGTGGAATCAAGCCTTGGTATTCGGAAACCTGCCATTCGGGAGTCATGGCGGCAGGCTCCTAGCAAAAGTTCTGGGCCCCTGCATGTATGTTTTCTAAAACAAATTAAGCACTCAACACAACCCACTTCGGGCGCTTGTCCTATACAACAGGTTGCACCCATCAGGGAAGCAGAAGTTAGGCATCATGGTGAAGAGAGCACATTCAAGGCGATGGCCAGTGTCTATGGATCCCATTACTATCCCTAACTACCAACTCCCCATAGCGGTTTTCAGTTAAATGACCTCATGGTTTAGGAACTGTGATGAAAAATAGTTGGACTCAGTGTAATGAATGTAATGAGATTTACTGGTAAGTAGTTGGGTAATTAGAACATACCTCAGCTGCATCTATTTCCTTAGAAAGTCTGAGGCAACAGGATTTCGAATCTGCGACCAACAGGTTAGGTAGACTTCTCTGCAGCAGGCACTCATCCCACCGAGCAACCTTAAAGACAAAGTATCAGGTTTAACAAGAAAGACGTGCCAATGCCAAGGGAAATATAATCTGTTCTTTTTCACAGACAGAATTAATATTTAATGGTAGTCGTCTGGCTGTCTATGCTTCAATGTCAGCTTTTCACCTGTCCACGCTCAAGCAGGTGGGAAGCGGAGAGGAGCGCTTTTGATTGGCCAACAAAGAGTGCCTAAAATTCAGAACATCATGCACAAAAGTGTGCAGTATGATTAGAATAAAAACCGAGGATCTAGTGTTATTGATGGAGATACAAGTACCAATTCAAAGAAGAAGATAGTGATATAACCAATGGTGAGATAAAAGGAATATTGGACACACAGCAAAGTGATTTTCATCATCGTCATAATCTTTATTTCGATCTCCAGGATCTTAAAAGCACATTCACATAAAACGTAAAACCTTTTTCCACATTCACCAAAATGATCCAATAAAACCAAAGTGTATACACATATATAAGTGAATTAATAATAGTTTGTTCCCAAGACAAATATACTTCATTAAAAAGTTGAAAAATCATTTGATATCATTCTTTGCTCTACTTAAAACCAAAAACTTTAAGTTTAAGCCATAGCTGTTTAAAAAGAACAATAATAATCAAATAGCTATCTATGTATTATGATGTTTTCATGTATGGCAACAGGGTGGGCTAAAGTGATTTTAGTAACATTAAAAAGATAAATGGTTTTATTTGATTTGCTTCTCCATGTTATATATATATTGCATTTCAGAGACATTCTGCATTTCTGTGATCATTAGGGTGATTCACATTTGTAATATTTTGACAACTTTTAAAACTGATCTATTGTGCTTGTTAAAAACTCAAATAAATGAACACTAAGAAAAAACAGGACCAATGAAAGGAGGAGGCCCATCAGACTTGGAGAACTTTAGGGATCATGCTATCTACCTGATGACCTCAGTGTGTTCACATTGAGATCCAGCGTGTCCTGGTGACTCAAGCTATGCTTGTCACCTGGACATTTACCACTGGCAAGGCAAGTACCACTGTGAGATATTATTTGGAGCACTACATTTACATTGAGTGGTCTATATTTTTGCACCTGTGGAATTCATTTTTGATGTATTGTCCATGGTCTTTACTACTCCCATGTGGAATACTACTCATGTCTCTACTGCACTCCCCACCCCTGCTTTTGTGGGTACTCCGGTTCCAGAAAACGGTCTTCATCTTCATAGAAGTTGCTTCACCAAAAAGATGTGGGAAGCAGAGTGATATCACGTACCCACTCGTTGACTACTGATGACAACTTTGTTGCACATTTTGTCTCTACAGCTATTCGGCAAGAGTAAGCGTAAGAAGTGGAGGCTGTGCTTAATTTGTGAAAGAAAGAGTGCTGGTATCTGAAACTCTGCTCAGAGGTCTGGGATAGGTGCAACTAAACATCATGGTATGGAATACCAAGGCTGGTAGTTTTAAAAGCAACAAATACCTCTTTAATCCACTACCAGAAACTCCTTCTCCTTTATATCACTCGTGCAGGTTCCAGTGGTCCCGTTTTGTGACAGTTTTGCTGTCTCTCTCTTCAAGTTCTTCGGTCTTCTGATCTGTGTTTTTCCCTCTCTTGCGCTCCGTAAATAAATGATGCAGAAAAATAAGTGCCGGTCCCCAAAAATATGTGCTGGTGGCCACCACTGGAAGCCACAGGCTCAAATTAAGCCCCGAGTAGAAGATAAAGAAAGTAGACAGAGCACTTAGTACCACTATTACTTTCTGTTCCAGTTGCTGCCTTCACGACTGAGAGCAGGGGTAGAAGCAATACTTACCAGAGACTCAAAGGACAAGGCTGGGGAGAGGATGTGGTCTCATGGCTAGACTGCCGACCTTGGAGCTGGGAAACCAAGGTTCGAGCCTCGGGGTGGACTCCACATCCTGTGATTCTGGGCAAATCACTTAATCTCCCCGTGCCTACCATAGGAAATGAATGTGTCATTGTGTAACGTAACTGGTGCTCATGTAACGCGCTCCAATACCTTTGGGTCGAGTTCACGCTATATATATCTGCCCAAAAAAAAAAAAAAAGGCAGAGGTAGCCTGTCACTCCTAATTGATGTCCATTTGAGTCTTTCTTCCATGGTTATTCCAACTGCTTAGTATTTTGATCGCCTTTTTCTGGACAGTCTGGAGTTGAAACCCGGGCCAGGGATGGCACAGCCGGAACCGATGGAGGCCCGGGACAAATGCCGCCCGGGGGCGGGAAGACTTTCCCCTGTCGCAGAACCCCGAGAAAAAGGGGGCGACCAGGATTGGTTGCCCCAAGGTAGCCGACGGCCCCCCACAATCAGGGGGTGAGCGGAAAGCAGCTGGGGGGGGTTAAATAGGGGCGCATGGCCCAGAGATAACACTCAACCCCCCCCCCCCTGCAAGAGGAACACGGAATGCACGCTGCCCGTGGCGAGAGCCAGGAATATGAGCAGGCATCGGCTTGAGGTGACCTCACCGCCCCAGGCAGGAAAAATTCGGCCATGTCAATGGGCAACCTGGAGGGTGGCCCTTTCAAGTGATCAGGGAGCCGATCGGGCGTGGCCACGTCCCCTCTACCGGCGAGGATGGATGGAAGAAGCAGGATCATTCGCGTTGAACTTACCAGAACCTATAGCCAGAACGGCAGTGCTCAGAAGAAGATGGCGGTAGGATTAACGGGGGCACATGGAGCCAACAAAGCGGCATTGATGGGGGGACAGGTTAACCTGCATTAGCATAAGATGGCATTGTGTGTTGGTGCGGGCGCTGGTGCGCCCGGAACGAGGGATGAATTCACGGAGTGGAGGTAAGCACAATAGCAAGGCCACGTTTAGCAATGAAGAACATGGGGGCACAGTGTGGAGATGGGGTCAATGCTGGCTGCGGCGTACCGGGCATAGCTGGTCGGACATAGGAAGAGTTGTTAAGAGCATGAGATTTAACAGGATGCTCTAAGATTGAAAACTGGGAGAATCTAGACTGGCATTCTAGGCCTCAACGCGGCTGAGCAGGATTACCTCGGCGCCACTGCCCCGTTTGCTATGGGGCAGAAACGGCGCCGTTTTGGGTTAAAATAATCTCTCTAAAGTGGCAGGTGAATAGCTGAGAGAAAAGCGACATTCGGGACACGTTTGGTCGGTATTGGCGGGAAGGCTTTGTGATCAATGAGGAATCTGACTTAAACTCGGCCTGATCATGACATGTCACTAGCCGTTTTGGTCCCGATGTGTTGTACACAGAATGCAAACGAGGGCGAGTAATTTATGAGAAAAGGGGTGAAGGCGCCAAGAATCCTTTTTAGCATATTGTTAGAAAATGAGAGAAGTGGTCACAGTATTCATTTGACTTGGGACTCTGGTGAGGTGTGATGCGAGAGGAGGCGTAGCATTTCATGACCTCAAGCAGCTTTCTGGGTTGGTTTCTAATTCTATCCCAGTTAATTTCAGACCTGAAAAAATACGACATTTTACAGGCCACTGAATACTTGATTAGAATAATGTCAGGATACACCTTTCATAACCAGCGGGTCATCACATTCAGTAACTGCAGTTTCCAAAGCTGTCACCGGAAGCAGGAACACCTCCACCACCAGGTCAAGAGCTGATTTTCAGCCAAAATTGCGGCAGTTTCACCCCAAAGTGCACAACAAAGCTTTCAATGGCCAAGATTGCCTCATAAGATTCGACTTGGCTGCTTTAGGCAACAAGCACACAAATTGTAAAATTATTTCTAATAATTCATCTGGCGCAAAACAAGCTTATTAGCTCTTTACCACAAGCATGCAGACAGCGTCGGTCTCTTTAAACACTCGGCAACTTGGTTCCTCTGTGATCCCAGCAGAGGGCATTTCCCCTTTGAGGAACAGCTTTCCCATAATTAAACGAGACAGTTATTTGTAGCCCCCTGTACAACTTACTACCTAATGGGATCAGAATAATATATTATAAATAGGGCTTTATTCTATTTATTCTCCAGTTATTGATGCACACTGAATGTATTATATTTTTGAAGCAGTGACATGGTAACTGGTCTCGTGACAAAAGCCGTATATCAGAGCAGGGTTTGAGTCGGCACAATTTGAACCACACACTGCTAGATCAAGGCTGCTAGCAGCAGTCACCCCCTCAGCACCCCGGAGCCCTTCCTTCTCAGCTTTAGAATACAGGCACTTGCCGCAAACAAAATCCCCGGCCGTTTGAGGTTTATGAAATCCCCAGCCTTCTGAGGTTCATGGAGCAGGTCTTTGCTTGGAATAAATGAAGATGGCAGGACAATGAACGCCATTTCAATAGTGAACAACCTCTGAATACTGCTGTTGATTTCTTTTCTTACTAGTGCTTTGCAGATTTACTGTTAAAATATTGTGTACAGTAGAGCCGAATAAAGGGCCAGGGTAGAGGGCCGATTCCCGCACGGCAGGGCTCAGAATAATTACGAGCGGGAAGGCAGAAATAGAGAGTGTTCAAGGGAGAACGGATAGGAAGGCCCTCATCGGAGGCGTTATAAGTTAAGGGCACCAACTAAAATGGTGAGGCGTAGGGGCTAGAGCAGCTGACTTCTGAGCTGATATAACATGGCCGAGCATCACGTCGGCTCAACATCCTGTGAGTCTAACCATTAAAATATGCTCGTGGCATGGAAGGTTAATTGGGTAATGCGAATCCTGCGGGTAATTTGCCTTTGGTTGGGTAGGCCTTTGGTCTCTCAGTTCGAGGAGAAGAAGATCGGGACGAGGAAACGTTTTTAGGTCGCGCCTGAGCCAGCGCTTATAGCGCTGCTCTGGCGAGAGTTTTAGTAAGCGGGTTTTGGAAGTGCTAACCTAGTGGCTTTTCAGGCCTCTAGCTTGCGTTCGCGATGTCGTGCACACGCACAGCTGCTATCCTGCTTTCTAGCATCCCTCGCATGGCAGGCTTTCCTCCCACTCTCTCACCCGCTCTTCCCCCTCTCTTACTGCGAGACAACAGACAATAGGCGCCACTGGGCTCGAAGCCAGACAGAGCCATCTGGCTTGATTAATGATTAATTACAGTGGACAGATTGAAGCATTTTCTAAAAATGGCAGATTGGAGCATTTTCCGAAAATTCAAACATACTAATAACTTTTTTTTTCTTTGTCTTGGAGCACTTCATACAGTGCTCGTGTTTTCCGTTCACAGGCGCTTTTAGTTTCTAGACACCCAAACACCACTAGGGAGTAACGTGGGGGCACCTCAAAACGGATTTGACATTTTTGAAAAACCCTTTGAAAACAACCCTTCGCCGCTCTCAGTGTCCCCCGAGAGGACGCAGACCATGGCAATAATATCCCACTAAAATACACCTTTCCACGCACTTAACCTTTAATTAAATTTGTTTTTAGTCTATTCCCTTTCTCCGCCTCCTCGAAATCATTAAAGTGTGTGCCACGCGCTAGAGCTGGGAACACAACTGCAGCCAAGGGGATGTTTTATTTCTTGTGCACAAACAAAATAACAGACAAAAGGAACGGTTGCAAGTAAGGGGGCGAGGATGGTGCAACGTCAGAGGTGAACGGCCTTGTGCTGTGCCGGTTGTACATTGTGGGGAGGTGACGCGTGTTGTACACGTCTCCACACAGCACTGTTTGCAAGTAGACACGCCAGCCCTCTCCGCCTGCCACCGCCAGCCCCTCTCCGCATCACACTTCCTCCTTTGACGCACCCCAAACCATATTGTGGCTGCCTCGTCCCCGTAAAAAAAGAAACAATCTCATAAAATGTTGGATGCGTTCTGCTCCGCAACAAATTGTTATGGCCCCGCACGCATTTCAAAGGAGAGCGAGGAAGTGTGACTCGCCATGGCGTTGAAAGTTCCCGAGCAACTGGCCACCCTGGGTAAACATTGCGGCAGGCGTGTTCAACGGAACCCCGATATACCAGGGGCTATGGTGGCGCTGGGAATACATAAGTATGCGTTTAGTTCTTTAGAAAGCTGTCTCGTCTGTTTGGTAATAATATCTAATTACCTTGCATGCCATAATGCCATACATTCGACCACTACCATTTAAAGATATAAACAAGCATTGGCATAGCCAATAGATCTCGTCTTTGGGACCTTATAAGTGTTTAGCCATGCAACAGTTGATGTTGTTGTACCAATGATATTGTGTTGCTTAACTAAATACTTATAAGGTCCCAAAGGCGAGACCTATTGGCTTTGCCAATGCTTGTTATTGCTTTCTGCTGATACAGAGTAAGGAAGCTGAGGAACCTCTCAAATATAGTAAAGCTGAGGCAGCTAAGAATTAAATAAACCAAGGTCATGGTGAAAAGGACCAGGTCGGTTGTTGAGATCACGTTCACTTCAGGGCGCCACTCTTCTCAAGGGACGTAATATTAGTTATAGTTAAGAGACAAAATCTCTGTTTGCAATATACTGCTAAGATTGCGCCCATCAGATATTAACAATTGTACTGCGTGGTAATAAGAGGGGTGAGAAACACGCACGCAAAACCCTGACACACGGGAGGCGACAGAGAATGAGAGATGCATGTTACACAAAGGCTTGGGTACACAGAGGCCTATGAAGGTTATTTTATTTGACTGTTTTTCTAGCATGGTCATCAGATTCACCGAGAGGCCAGAGAGAGTTTTAAGTGAGCGGGAATAAGTACAGCTCAGTGCAGGTTTAGGTAACATGGAATACTGCCGTGTGTACAACAAGTAGATGGAATGAAACAGATACGGCATGGAATCCTGCACAGAAGCAGGCACACTGGTGCCCCTAGAATGGCAAGCAAATAGAGGCATTTAACCCTCACACTAGTTAGCAACCCCGCAGAGGCAATAGTCCACAGCAAACTCTTTCAGAGCCTGATACAAATTATGTACATGTGACAGTGATATTTATATTGGCGCGCAGAGATCTGACTACCCAAGTCTCGTGGGTCTGCGGTCGGTGATGAAGCTAGCACGCATAAGAACCAGTTCAACAATTGTAGTGTAGTTTTGGAGGAAACTGCCTTTCGCATAGAGGATGGGCAGTTCTGTTAAGGACTGATGGCTTTGCTAAATGGGAAAAGCAAATGCCACACTTTATTTATTTGACAACCACCAGTCAAATGCATACTTTGGCACGGAGGAAGCGATGTTTATGCAAAATAAAGGAGAAACAGGATAAAGTTATGCAGCAAGAATCGGAAGGGGAAGGGTCACTCCATTTTAGTTCTTACCCAGCCCCAGCAGCATGCGAAGTTCTGCTGCAACCATTTACGGTCCAGATAGAATTGTAGTTATGTTAAAAAGCCAATAAGGGCAATGGATCTAACAAATGTATTTATTTATTTTCAAAGTTTTATATAGCGCTGGCTAGACCTGGAGGTATCAGAGCGCTTTACATAAGTATTAGAGAGTTACAGGATACATAGTTACATCAATAACAGGAACCAAGTATAGACATAGAATTGATAGGTTATGGTTTGAAATTGGCTAAACGGCAATAACTAAGTCGCTTAAATGGCAATATTTAACAAAGCTGGACATTTAGGAGCTAAGTAGTTCATCAGGGCTAAATAAAGGCCATGTCAGCTGGCAGAGTCGCGAATAAACACAGTTGGAAAACGTCAATTTGATTTACATATAGGAGCAAGGATGCTACTGATTCACCCCAAGCAAGAAATTAAACAGGGGCAGCAGGCCTGCTGACATTAGGCACTTTTCAAGCAAATATTTTATTCACCTTGGCGTCTGCTGCACCTTAAGTTGGCTGCATGGTCTCAATGGAAGACAAACAGACAGGTAGAAGTTGGCAGTAAAGCATGTCTTCACCCATGGATAAAGGAGACCAGCCTCCTGCGTCCAATGCTTATATTTGCAATAAGTGCCATGGTCCTTGGCAGGGGGGCCCTGAGGTTTGCGCTACCCACCGCCCCTGACAGTGCGGCATATAACAATACCAACACAACTACTAACCATCTCATGCCTTTAGGTGACAACTCAGGCTACACTAAGCCGCAGAGAGCGGTAAGGCAGGAATAAGAGACATCAGGGAGATACGGCTGAGTATCGTCATGCCAAGAGGAAGGACACAATGTTTGCCTGGTAGGGGGTTTGAAGGATAAAGGAACAGCGCGGGAGTCTAATACATCTGCACCAAAGGCTAAGTGCCAGGCAAATCACAAAGGTATTGTAGGGGACACTGCATTGGCAAAGGGATATGGGCGCGACTGACAGTCATAACAAGATGGCTAAGTGAGAACAGTGAGCCATTACCGACAGCAGAGAGCTGCAGGGAACGTTAAGGCAATGGTTAGAGCATACGATTCCCCCAATCCTGCGTTACCCGAAAGCTGAGTAAAGGGTTGAGTGGGGTAGAAGTCAGTTCTTAAGATAAAGAGGACCCCTCAACATGCCTAATCCCTAGCGCATTTTACCTCACTGCTAGCCCACTGACTCCCCTCGATGCAAAGGTGAGTGGTAGTGCAAAGGGAGTACCCCAGGACAGGAGGAACATACACAGGGTAGCATACAAGGAAGTCTGGGCAAGTCAGGGCTGACAATGACAAGTCAGCAGAATTTGGTAGTTGGGATAGGGGGACTCTGACAGGGGAGGGGACGGTCACGCTCTTACTTAAACACTGTAGGGGTCTTAGAGCAGGGGTTTCTCGGGGAGATGAGGGGGGAGAGGAGAACATGGGGGAGCTCCCTCCGATCGTCAAACCGTAGGTAGCGGGAGGAAGAAACCCAGGAAAGATACACAAAAGAGAGAAAAATTACTAGAGGTAGATGCAAGGCTCACACAGTGTCCTTGGGATGCCTCACGGCAGGGGCACTAAGGGATCCATGGGCGGCGTGCCGCCATAGAAAAGAATAGATGTGATGCTCCCGCAGGACCCTTGGGATGCCCCACGGCACGGGTACCGAGGGAGCTAAATGAAAGGACTCAGCCTCAGGAAGAATAGAGTAGATGCTCAAACAAGGTCCTTGGGATGCCACAAGGCAGGGACCCCTGGGAGCAGGGAGGGCCCATGAAAGTGTCCAGGGCGAGCGAGACGGCACTTGCAGCCCGGGCAGGTCCTGACAGACAACCTCCAAGTAGGTAGCAAGTTGAAGCCTAGACACGTGAACCGGAAGCCCAGACAAGGGGCCCCTCTCTTCCCTGGAAGTTGAGGAGGCTGGGTCCATACAGTGAGCAAGAATGTCACAGGCAGAGTAGATGAAATGCTCAACAGGGTCCTTGAGATGCCACACGGCAGGGGCCCTGAGGAGCAGGCGAGTGGCCAACAATGGGTCCAGGGCAAGCAGAACGGCACTTGCAGCCCGGGCAGGTCTTGACGGACGCCCACAAAATTCAGTAGCAAGGGAAGCCTGGAACCGCAGACAAAAAGGCCCAGCACAAGGGGCACCTCGCAAAATATACTGTCTGTGAACGAACAATAACAATGAATGTACAAAGACAATCAATAAAAAGGATGCGATAACATAGATGTTTATGAATGATCATATGATTTGCAAAATGTACAACCATGGTATGTTTGAATAAACTGCGTCCCTTTTAAGGCACCAAATCACGTTGTCAGTGGAGTAATTAAAAGGTGAAAAGGACGCAGTCATGGCAGGGGCGTAACACAGGCCCCCGCAGCCCCCGCGGTGCAGGGGGACTCCCAAGCTCCAGGGGGCCCCCTCAGCACAGCCCTCTGGCCGGAGAGCTCTTGATTGAGCCCGGATGGGGCCCCCTCCACATACTTTGCAGGGGGGCCCCTCAATTTTTATTACGCCAGTGAGTCATGGGGCAGAGGGTGGTGAGGAGGACTCGCCCTGGGAGGGGTTTGACTCCACCTGCTCCCACGGACTCTACCTATTCCCTGCATGCTGTAAGACCGTTGAGGCCATGCAGTCTCCAGCTCTGCCTCTGCTTCTTTGTTACTTGGGTTACATGCTGCACCCCTTAGCAAAGCCTCCACGACACCTACATCGAGAAGCCATAATATTAAGAAGGCGGGAGAATGATGGGTGGACGTGTTCTCCACAACGTGCTGGTGGCTTGAACCTGCGAGCTATCTTGTGCCGAGGGTTAACTGGGGACGTGGGGATCGGAGCTCCAGAATTGGGCCACTTCTCCTCAAGTCGTCTCTGCAGGATGATTGCAGTTACAGTCTTTCCCTGAGCAGAAAGTTACAACATTGTTGATTTCAAGTTGCTAGTTAGGAGGGGCCCGACACAAGGGGCCTCGTGCCTCTCGCTGTCACGGAGAGCGAAAGAGATAAGAGGCATGGGTGTAACAAACAGCCTACAGTAGGCCCGATGGGAGGTGGGCACTCGCAGTTCACTGGCGTCCAAGTGCAAAGCACATTTTAAAAGGATGCAGGTCAGGACTTGAGCTGCTCAAGGTGACGGGGGTGGACAGCCTCCGTCGCAGCTGCCTGTTACCTGTATGTGCAACTATGCAGGGGGGCGTGTCGAATACCACCTACCTGCTGCATGTCCTCATTTAGGGCCATATGTAGGTAAATTATTTTTACCGATTCATAAATACCGAATTTTACCGAATCGGTAAAATTCGGTAAACATGAATCGGAATTTTCCGAATCGGTAAATACCGAAGCGGTATTTTCCGAATCGGTAAATACCGAATCGGTAAATACCGAATCGGCAGTTTAACAACACATGACTTCAAGCAGCCAATCCTGTGCAACCTCAACCCCACCCAACCAGGGAGTGGCCACACCCAGGCAGGTGCACACAATTAGCAGACTTTGGAGAGGCTGGGAGTGCTGAGGAGAGGAAGAGAGCAACTGCCAGATTCAGACCTGGAGACTGCAAGAATGGCAAGCCAGGACACAGAGAGGGAAGGAGGGGAGAGGAAGCGAAAGCTCAAATTCAGCCCAAAGGAGCTGCAAGTTCTGGTGGAGGAGGTCGTGAAACAGCACCAGAAACTATTTGGGAAACTGTCTCAGCAAGTGCCTGAGTCAGAAAAAAGAAAGATCTGGCTTGGAATCCAGGCACAGGTGAATGCCATAGGAGTGACCCCCCGGGACATCGATGTCCTGAAGAAGCGGTGGTATGACATCCGCATTATCACCAAGAGGAAGGTGGCAGATTTAAAAAAAGAGGCCAGCCAGACAGGAGGTGGACGCAACAGAGCACCAGCCCTGACAGAACTGGAGGAGCTAGTGGAGACAACGATTGAGCCAGAGAGCATCGTGGGGATTGGGGACGCTGACAGCTCCGCCAGAGGCACCTCCAAACAAGGTAAGACGCTTGCACAGCAATGTGCCCCCCCCCTACCCCTATCCAAACTCCCAAAATGTGCCATGAGAATCCAACTCCAGTACAGGTATTAGTGCATGCCTGCAATGCATCATGGGAGATGTAGTCCCTGAAAGGCCAAACATGATACGAGGACAATGAGATACTGTCTAGAAATTGTATTGTCATGTCAGGAAGACAAAGCTTCAGGTACACTTAGCTGCTGTTGCTTTTCTGTACACAGGCACTACTGCGCACAGAACTGGCCATGAGAAGGGAGAGAGAGCACACCACACACCCAGCACAGAGAAGGCCACCACCAGTTCCGGCCAGGGAACGGCACCACAGGCACTTACACCACCCCAGCCAGCATCGCCGCTCCAGCCAGCATCCACAGTCCTGCAGGTTTCACCACCATCTTCACCTCCTGCACAGCACAGGTTGAGGAGGCGTCCTGCAGCTAGGTTGGATGTGACCGACTCATCATCCGATGAGTCGAGGGGCCCGGAAACGTCCACTGTAACCCAGGATGTAACACATGCCAGTGTGCCTTCCGAGTCTGAGGGAGAACACATAGTTGGCAGACGGCGCCGCAGGGCTCGGCCGCAGAGTCCACCTCCCCTTGGGCAGGGCCATGGAGTGTTCTCAGGTCTTGAGGGCACCATGGTGAAAATACAACGCGTACAGGCAAGGGCAATGGTGTCCGTACAGCGACAGATGCGTGGCCTACACAACACCTTTGGAAACATTGAAAAGGGCATCACCACCATGGCAGGGGGCATTGCGGATATGGCAGCGGGCATGCGGGACATGTCCCAATCCATCATGGAGCTGTGCTCAAGGTTCGATGAGGACAGGGCCACACGGCGCAGGGGACATCAGAGGAAGGATCAGACCTCGAGGGCAGTGAACCGGCTGGCGACTGCCACATCGCTGATCTGCAGGCGCTCTGTTGCGATGCAGGAGGGCCTTGCACAGTGCAGCACAGATGTGTCCAGGGGGATGGTTAGGGTCACAAGTGCACTAGAAGTGCTGCTCACCAGCCAGTCTGCAGCAGCTGGCGCTTTGGATGCTGGCGACACAGAAGACACGACCAGCAGGAGCAGCATAACCCCCCCCCGTCCCAGACACTCGTCGGAGCAACAGGCGTCAACGTGGTGCCACTGGTACCCCAGCCAGTCAGGACGCCCCCTCAATTCCATCCCGCACTGCTGCGCGTGGGCGCAAACAGTAAAGCCCCATGCGAAACAATGACACATTTGGGTGAGGTAACCCTTAACTCACAAAATTTAATTTCTCATTGTTGTTGTAATACAGTTTCCTTTGTGTTGTGGCGTAGTGCTGTCTGATTAAACTACGTCATGGCATCCAACTACAGGCTGTGTCCCCTTACTCATTCAGAAATAGTTGGATGTGATCTCTGCCCGTCTCACTCTTCCATCTGTTGCTGCTTGTACTCCTGCTGCGTTGGCCTCTGCATGCGCAGTCTCATCATCATTGTCCTCAATATATGTCATTTCGACCTCTGTGCCTCTCTTTGTGGCAAGGTTGTGCAGCATTGCACAAGTGGCAATAATCTTGCAGCAGAGGATGGGTGTGTACTGGCGTGCACCTCCACTCTTATGGAGGCAGCGAAACCTGCTCTTCAGTAGTCCAAACGTGCGCTCCACCACATTGCGAGTAGATTTGTGTGCCACATTATATCGTCTCTCACTCTGGGTTGATGGGTGTAGGTAGGGAGTGAGGATGAATGACCGCACGGCATATGCACTGTCCCCTAGGTGAGTAAAAGGGAGACATCAGTCACATGCCTCAATACACTATGATTTGCACTGAGTACTATGTAGCGTCACTGTTACTTACCTAGCAGGTATCCTTCCCCGAATTCTCCCGCAAGCAGTCGTGTGTAGATCCCACTGTTCTGGAAGATGTAGGAGTCATGGGTGCTCCCAGGGAATTTGGCAACGATATCAGTGATGATGTTCCCTGCATCGCAGATTACTTGCACATTGATGGAGTGGGTGGACTTTCTGTTTCTGTAGATGTGCTCAGTGGCAGCTGGTGGGCAGATTGGGATGTGTGTGCCATCTATACAGCCAATGACATGGGGGAACTGTGCCATTTGATAAAAGTCAGTTTTAGTTTTCTGCAGTTCAGCCTGTGTGTTAGGAAAGCTGATGTAGTGGTGCATTCTCTGCATCATGGCATCCAGGAACTTCCTGAAGAAACGTGACATGCAACTCTGGGAAACTCCGCCCACCGCAGCTATCACCCCCTGGTAACTGCCAGATGCAAGTAGGTGTAGGCTGCAGAGCACCTGCACATGTGGTGGTATGGCATGGGCCCTTCTTGTTGGCTGGTCCAGGAGTGGGTGCAGGTCCCTTATCAGGTCCAAGATGGTTTCGGGGTGTAGCCTGTACCTTTCATGTATCTCTGCGTCAGTCAGTTGGAAGAGTGTGATGCGCTGTCTGTAGATGCGTTCCTCCCGTCTCCATATCCTCAGTCCTGCAGCCTGTAGACGTAGCCGCCTTGCAATGACATACAGAGCAGCCATGTTGTCCATGCTGTTGCATTTTGGGATTGCTTAAATGCACTGTTGAAAATTACCACCTGCTTTCTATCAGTGTTAATTACCGACTCTTATTTACCGATTTTGAAGGATTTCTTAATTACCGACTTTACATACATAACATTTTTCAGTATTACCACTTCATATTTACCACTTCATATTTACCGAATCGGAAAATATGTATTCGGTAAATTTGAAGCGGTATTTTTGAAGTCGGAAAATTTGAATCGGTATTTACCGATTCATATTTACCGAATATGTGTTTTTGGCCTCCTACATCTCAACTATCTAAATACCGGTCGGTAACGTCTGTTTTACCGAATTTCGGCCATTACCGACCGGTATTTGGCTACCTACATATGGCCCTTAGTTACTTTTTCCGGAAGACTGGAGGCGAAAAGGGTGATTCAGAGCGGACAGAAAGCCTCAGGGTGTGTCCTGTTCCACGGTGGAACAGACTGTTGGAGACCCTAAACCCTCAAGCACGCGCCCTTGTAATATAGACTTTTAAAAATACATTTATTCAATCATGTTGATAGCTGCATATTTTTTATTTTAAATCTCTCAAAGCGCTCTTCCCATTTCTAAAAAGCTCGTAACCCAGCTGCCTCTGGTTCAATTTTGACACTAGGAGCCTGATTTATAAACTATACTTTGTACTGCAGGGGCGGCTCCTCCGCTAATGCGGAGGAGCGTAGCCTCACTACCTTTCATCACGGCAAAAAAGGAAAAATAAAATGATAATAACGCAATGTTATTATCATTTTATTTTTCTGTGCTGGGGTAGTTTTGTGGGGCGGGGCTGTGCTGTGCAGGGAGGAGGAGTGGTGACACCATTCTAAGTGCGCATGAATGTTTGGCCGGCCCTCTGGGGCGGGCCAAACATTCATGCACACTTAGCATGTTGGCTGCTTTATAGCCTAGGTGGAGAACATGCCCAGGCTTCCATCCCCCCATCTGAGCGTCAAACCACTGCGCTCAGACCAATCACAACGCTGCATTGCAGCGTTGAGATTGGCTTAGGGGAGCATATCCTGCTTCCTGTTCCAGCAGAAGCCAGGAAGAGGACGGAAGAGAGACGCCGGCCGGCAAGTAATATTTTTTTTCTTCGCCCCTTAAACCACTCCACCCGCCCCGCTACTGATTCGCAGGACGAGCCGTGACTGCTTTGTAGTATGATCTGCACCACTACAAAGCATACGACAAGTTGCAATTCACAAACTTTGTGCAGAGTTCTACACTTCTGAATAACCTACACTTATATGTGCAGCCCTCCTCTTGACTGCAGAGTCGGCACACTCTTCAGTATATGTTTTAGTAGTGAATGTGGGTGAGACTGGAGGCAGAGGTGGAAAAAGGGGCACGGGTACTACAAAAGGTGATGGGATTATGGAGGAGCAAGAGGGATTAGTGAGTGTCAGAGAAAGGTTTAGGGAGGATGTCACCCTTCCACACAAGAGTAAGCCAATTAGATTGCTCTATGGGTGGAGACATGCCACTTACATATTTGCAGTATGTTTACACTAGGAATTTCTGAACACTAAAAGTAGTAAACTTACTCCAAAGTGCAAACTTACTCAAAAGTGTAAGTTACCTTTATGAATAAGACCCTAACCGTGCACATGATTGCAGGCAAATTATCACATTTAAAGATGGGTGCCTAGAATGTCTGACCAAGTTGCATAAATATAGACATTGCTGTTAAGTGGCTTCATGTCACATACAACAACACCTTCAAGCAGTCCATGCTTTTAGAAAAAAATATGCACATTTTTACATTTATAGTCATGGAATAGGGTGTCACTTGGTAGGTGTGTGGGCCTATCCCCTCACAGTCTCACATGTTGTACCTTTTGTGAGGGAGGCTTACATTTCAGATACCTTTCCCCTACCTGTTTTTTGTAGGGAGGAAACCATAGCTGCCACCCTATCCTTGTTTTCTTCGGGAGGCTCGCTCTGCTGCGTGCTTACAATGCTGTACGTATTCAGTGAGGGGCACTTACACAGCTGCTACTCATGAGCTTTTTTGTGTGACGCAGGTGTGCACCACTCCTTCCAAGTCTGTACCTGTTTTGTTAGGAAGTCTTCAACTGTTGGTTCTGTTTTCTGTATACGGCCTGTACAGATGGTCCCAAATCTACATGCACTTTGTGCAACTGCGGTTTCGTAAGGTGGCGCCATGCAGCTCTTTTTCTGTTTTACGAAATTATGCGCTGTTGCTAAGGAGGGCCTTCTGTGTACATGAAAGAAGCATGTGCAGGGGCTGGACATTTTTTTCTGGTTTGTGTATGGGAGGCTTGTAGTTCAGCTTGCTTTGGTGTTCCAGTTTGGACACGGGTATTTGTCCTGCTTCTACTCTCTGGTGTAGCAAGAGTGCCATGTGTTTTTTGTGCAAGCAACAAAAATGGTCTGACTGCTGGTAGAGTAGGAAAATACAGTAACAGTCTGGCTCCAGTGTGCCCCTGAGCAGTGCTTTATTTGTAAAATAATAGGTGCCAGTGCTCAAAGCGCTGCTCATACACCAGTGGCTGACGCTACAAAATGATGTCAGAGCAGGATTAGCAAGGGTGCACAGTCCCGAATCCACCTCAGGCCAATTTAATTCACTGCCAGTCACTCCCTGCCACATTAGCTCACTCTTAAAAGTGTCTGCTTTCTCCCTTGGTGAAGGATTTTCTGTGTTTCTTTTCCTTCGTCTTTTCACTTTGTTTGTTTTCCCTCTGTTGACCTCGGAAAATGCCTGATGTTGGGAAATAAGTGCTGGTCCCCAAAATACGTGCCGGTGCCCCCCACCGGCAACCACCAGCTCAAAATAAGCACTGGCTCTGAGGCATCTGAACCCCAATGCCACTGTACCTGGCGAACCACTGCGACATCCCTGCTTCTGCCCATGTTGTAGCGAGGAGCATACACTGCTTCTCTCTTTGCTAGTTTGTGAATTCATGCAAATTGTTTTGACATATATTTGCATTTATTGAAAGTCCTGTTATTTAACTTTCAATCATTTTGTTTGCATATGCTAAACCAAGCCTCGTGGGCCTGCTCGCTTCTGGCGTACACAGCCTCACTTTCATGCCTGGCACAGCAAAGCAAGAATTCTCATTTGAGCTGGCTCAGCATGTGGGAACTTGTTTGCTGTATCTTTTTCTTTTTGTTTTTATTTCAATAAGATTTTATTGAGATTTTTGTCATATAAAAACAAAACAGAAACACACAAAACTAAACAAGTAGACATGAGGAAACATAGAACATGCACAACGTCTGTAAAGTATACAGTCTGAGGTACCTTCCGCTTCCCTCTGTTTCTTTATAGGCTGACCTACCCCTCTATTCTAGTAAGGGGTCACGGGTATGAAGGAGGAAAAAGGGCCTGAGCGGCGGCAAAGGATCAGGAGCAGAGAGAGAGAGAGAGAGAGAGAACGTGCTCGCTTTTGTTCAGAAAAGGTAGGAGGCAGGTGGTGATCTCGCCTTCTACATGGAGGTTCATACGGGCCTAGGTACTTGTCCATAGTTGCCCACATCCCTCT
Source organism: Triturus cristatus (assembly GCF_964204655.1). Taxonomy (NCBI): domain Eukaryota; kingdom Metazoa; phylum Chordata; class Amphibia; order Caudata; family Salamandridae; genus Triturus; species Triturus cristatus. The sequence goes on from NC_140592.1 coordinate 389,919,677, forward strand.
GTTGGGCTGTCTCCACGGTGAGTCTCGTAGGGACATCGCATCCGCACCCCTAAGGTATGTTACCCAGTTGAGCCATCCTTTAAACAATGCCTTGGATGTGTCTTTCCACTTATTTAGAATCATTTTAACACTGGCAGTTAGTAAAAGGTCGAGTAGGTCGCTATTTCGTTGTGTGAGTGGTTCTGTTGTACTAGGGGTTGTTACCAGGGTTGCAAACTCTGGTTTAAGGAAACACCCTAACATGTCTGTTAGAAAGGTAAAGATCTTTCCCCAGTAGACTTTAACTTTAGGGCAGTGATAGATGAGGTGAGCCAGGTCCCCTCTCCCGCTATTACAGTTCCAGCATAGGTCATTTTTGTTCATGTCTAATTTCGCCAGGTGCGCTGGAGTCCAGTGTAGTTTGTGTAAGATCCAGAATTTTGTCTGAGCTAGTACCGGGGTTACCTTACTATGTGTGGGGGAGGACCATCGTATTTGGCATTCCTTTTCACTTAGAGTGCTACCTAGCTGTGTCTCCCAGTAAGTTTGTGCTTTCACATTGAGTTTCGAAGTGTTTGGACGCAGAAGTCTATATATGTGTGACACTTGGTGACCTGTTTTGTTAAGTTTGGACATGTACTGGAAGATTGAAGGCATGGTATAAGACAGTCTCCCTTTGGGCAGTGCCGCTTTGATTTTTAGGAAGTTATCAAATTCAATATCTGGCAGGGTGTGTTTGGTTTTAAGCAAGCTGAATGTGGTAGGTCTCCCTTCATTCTCTAGCTGGACGGGAAGGGAAATCCCTGTTTCCACCCATGTCTTCATATAGAGTGTTTTGCCCTTATATTTTATCTTATTATTTGCCCATATTGATTACCATCTCGAGTTTGTTATTCTATGTTCTAACTTCTGGTCGACCTTCAGTAGGGCGTTTCTGGTGTTTGCATGTATAGGGTTCATTAAAGTATTGTGTCTGCTGGTTGTTAGAAGTGCTAGTGGCTCAAGGTTGTTTAGCATGGCTCTTTCTACTTTCAGCCAAGCCGGTGTGTACTCCTGATCTGGTAGAATCGAAATTTGCCTAGCATAGTAACGGTAAGTTTCAATTCTATTAAGGACACGGAGGCGAGGATTATGCTATTTCCTTCTTCGCTTTAATAACATATTTTATCCACAGCAGCCAAAAATAGAAACAATCAACATTTTTATCATCAAATCAAGGAAAACGATCTGGAGAGAGTAATCACGAGCACAACCAAATTTCGTAAGACTACAGCTCCCATCAGTCACTGTCTCATCCAAACGTAGTCCTTCCTCAGTGTTAGCCTCCAGTAGAAGGTCTGCCACATCCGTTGTCCCTCCTCTTTCTTCGCGCGAACGCCTCCACGTTATTGGTCTTGTTTGGAACCATCATTCCCTAGAAGCAAAGTACAAGGCGTAAAGACCCTGAAACTGCATAATGCATCACCACAGCATGTGAAACAGCGAGCAGACATGACAACATCGTGCAGTGTACCAAAACATCTTACTTACTGCCATACGGGAGGGTTCGCACAGATTGTGCCAAGGGAGGGATAATCCTCGCCTCCGTGTCCTTAATAGAATTGAAACTTACCGTTACTATGCTAGGCAAATTTCGATTCTATGGCAGGACCGGAGGCTCCGATTATGCTAGTTCAAAGCTTACTTACCACCAAATGTGCGAAATCTACCACCGGTTTAAAATAAAACCGTTTAAAAGTCGAATCCGAAGACCAGTCCGCAGCTCGCATTAAATCCTCCAAGCGAGCCCCCAGGGAGAATGCTTTCGACGCCATTGCTCCTCTGGCAGAATGAGCACCAAACTGCTTTGTGTCAATCCCCGCCTCTTGCATGACCCACCGCACCCACCGAGCAATGGTGGGTGAGGAGACTGCATTGTGCGGTTTTCGTAATGCAATGAAGAGTTGCCTCTCGCCCGGAGGGCGGATCTCAGAGGTTTTATCCTCATAGACTTTCAAACAGTTCACGACACAAAGTTTGGGCACCTCCAGAAAGGCCGGATACGATATTGACCTTGAAGCCGACTTCGTTCGGCGGCCAATTGTAAAAGTCACGCCATCCGGAGAAAACACTTGCGCCGAAATGTCCAGCGCGCGCACATCCGAGACCCTATGACAAGAGACTAGACACAGCAGCATAGCTAGCTTCGCCGAGATCTCCTTCAAGGAGAGGTACGGATTTGACTGCCAAGATAAGAACAAGTTAAGAACCACATTGACATCCCATAAGACGGAATAACGAGATTCCGGGGGCAAAGACAAACGAATGCCCCTCAAAAGACGACAGACAAAAGTGTGTTCACCCACCGGCACACCCTCTATAAGACAATGGGCCATTGAGATAGCCGAGCGCATTGCGTTAATGGTTCGATATGCCAGGCCGTCCGATGCCATTTCGGCCAAGAAATTCAGAATGGGAGCAATGCCCGCGACCACGGGATCCAAACCCCGTCGAAGACACCAACGAAACCACTTCGTCCAGGCGGACCGATAGCGTTTGGAGGTGCTTGCGGCACAGGCCTGTGACAAGAGGTTCTCAGCCGATCCCGAAAGGCCTGGGAGCGACCAGCGTCGCCGGAAAGCCGCCATGCCATCAAGAGGAGAGAGCCCTGATCGATCAGGTGGTGTCGTTCCCCGTTCGGATTCAGAAAAAGATGAGGAAACAGGGGGAGTGGGATTGGAAAATCCCAAGAAAGTTCCAGAAGAACTGGAAACCAAACTTGGTACCTCCAAAACTGCGTCACCACGACCATCTCCGCTTTCTGCCGGCGAGCCCGCACCGACAACCTCACAATCGTGGAGAACGGAGGAAACGCATAACTCTGTTCCAGACTCCACTCCTGCAGAAAAGCATCTGTTGCCTGCGCCAGAGGGTCCGGCCTCCAACTGAAAAACCTCGGAAGCTGATGGTCCAGACGGGACGCAAACAGATCCACCGAGAACGGGCCCCAAAGGGCGGCTAACCACTGAAAAACCTGAACGTTCAGCTTCCATTGACTGGAATCCCGTAAATGCCGGGAATGCCAGTCTGCCACCTGATTGGCCTGACCCGGCAGGTACTCCGCCGTCACAGAATTGTGATGATCCAGACAAAACCCCCAAAAGTCTTTCGCTAGGTTTGCCAGACCCTGCGACCGAGGGCCCCCCAGGCGGTTGATGTAACGAACCGCGGAGATATTGTCCATTCTCAAGAGGACGCAGGAGCGAACCCTGTCTCTGGTCCAACACTGGATCGCGAACGACCCTGCCAGAAGCTCCAGACAATTGATATGGAGCCTCTGCTCTTCTAATGACCAAGCGCCGCCAGTAGAGAAGTCGCCGCAGCGAGCGCCTCACCCCGACCTGCTGGCATCGGACTCTATCACCATGTCGGGGGCGGCTCCGAAAATGGCTCTGCCATTCCAGGCATCCATATGGGCGAGCCACCAGGACATTTCGTCCTTGACCTCCTCTGACGGAGACACCTTCTGGTCGTACGACACGCCCCTCCGAAGATGATGTGCTTTCAGGCGCTGCAGCGCACGATAGTGCAGGGGACCCAGAAAGATTGCCTGGATGGATGAGGAGAGAAGACCCACCACCCGGGCAATCTGATGGAGGGAGGTGTGGGACTTGGAGATAGTCTGTCGTAACAGGTGCCGAATCTTGGCCAACTTCCGCTGGGGAAGGCTCAAAGACGCGTGCACCGAATCTACTACGAACCCCAAGAAGACTATATTTTGAGTCGGGTGTAAGACCGACTTGTCTCCGTTGATGATGAAGCCCAAGCTTTGCAAGAGTGACACCGCTTGACGCAGATGAGACAGTAACCGCTGCGGGCACTGTGCCATGAGAAGGATATCGTCCAGATATACGATCATCCGCACCCCTTGGCTTCGCAGCAACTCCACTACCGGATGGAGCACCTTCGTGAAGCACCAGGGTGCCGAGGACAGCCAGAATGGAAGGACAGTAAACTCGTACACGTGCTGTCCCCACTGAAATTGCAGAAAACGGCGATGAGGAGGGTGGATCGGGACCACCAGATACGCGTCTTTTAAATCCAAGCATGCCATCCAGTCTCCCTGAAGGAGCACATCCCGAAGGAGGTGAATTCCCTCCATCTTGAAATGGCGATATATCAGCCAGCCATTGAACTCCTTTAGATTGATGACCGGTCTGCGCCCCCATCCGTCTTCTCCACAAGGAAGATATTGCTCAAGAAGCCCTGGGGATGCAAAGTTGACCGACAGATTGCCCCTTTGCAGAGCAGAGCAGAGCTTTCCTCGTCTATCAGACTGGCATCGGCCGCGGAAAATCTTATCGGATGCGGAAGGCCTGCCTGGCGGGGTGAATCGTAAAACTCTATGTGGAATCCCCGAATGGTCTGCAGAACCCAAGCATCGCTCGTAATGGCTCCCCAGGCCTCCCTGAAGTGCGCTAGCCGGCCCCCAATTTAAACTTGGGAAGGGGAAATCAGATTTACCGCCACCTGCGGGTCCTCCGGCGGTGTTCTTGTAGCCTCCACGACCCCGGAATTTCTGTCCTTTGGTCGGGTAGAAATTGGTAAAGTTGGCGGAGGTGTTATATTGACCTCGTCCGGAGCCTTGTCCCCTACCAGGGTTCTGCTGTCCGCCACAACCGGCCCCGCCGAAAAAACGAGACTGAAAGACCCGCTTAATATTGGACTGGGCCTTGTCCAAACTCGTGAAGGTGGCCATAAACTTGCCCAATTCCTTCACAAAAGGGTCGCCAAAAAGCCCCCCTGCTGCGACCGCTCCTGCCTCGGATGAAGCCAAGTCGCCTAGCTTGGGGTCCAATTTAATCAGGAAAGAACGTCGACGCTCCATCGAGAGGGCACAATTGGCGTTGCCCAGAAAGACCACCGCCCACTGCGCCCAGTCGAAAGAACGTCAGGAGAGATGGAGGAACCTGTCGCCTTGGCCTCCTCGGCCATATCCAAAATCTTTGTCAGAGGCCCTATCACGTCGAGGAGCTTATCCTGACAGGAGCGCCAGGAACGGTCTATGCCCTTACGGGGGTCCTTCATACACTTGGCCAGGAAGGTGGCCATCTTGGAATTTAATTCCGGTGTAAGGGCCACCTTCCCGTCCAACGACGGCCTAGGGCACTCCGCCCTCAGACAACCTCTAGCCTCTTTCTCTAAGGGCTTCCGGAGGCGACTCGCTACAAACTTCGCCACTTTGTCACCGGGTGCCCAGGCCGCCGACCGCGGATGAATGATGTCATCCGGGTTCAGCATGCCCGAGGCATCCTGCGGCAACTCCGCGACAGAGCCAGTAGGGCGCTAGGACCACGAAGACCCTTCTTCCTCGTCCGAATCCACCGGCGAACCTGCGTCCGGGGAGGGGGAATCCGGAACTACGGACGCTGCAGGAGTTGGGACCGGGGATGGCGCCGGGGGCGACAGGGGCGCCTTTGCTAGAAACGCGCGCTTTAGGCGGTCAAACGCGTCCCTGTCTACCCCCTGCGGCTCCCCGGAGCCTCCCTCCGTGCGACCCTTTTTAGGTACAGGCGGCCCCTCCCCCAGGGAAGGGGTAGAAATGGAACCCTGGGAAAAAGCCAATTTTGCGCACTCCGCAATAATGCGGTTAGAGAGGCACTCTTCCATAGGCCCCATCACATCATTCACACATCTATAAATGGAATCATCCACCGCCTCAAAAAACTGGTCGTCCAGGGGCAAGTACTGAACTTGCTCCTCCTCTACAAACTCCGAGTGGCTCATAGCAGCTAGGCAGCACCCCTTCGTAGCCCACCGCCCAAGTAACCGGGCGGCAATCACCCCTAACGTGAAGAAAGGGCAAGCCTCCCCTTGGAGTATCAAGGAGTTCAACAATGGAGGGCAGGAACCCCTCGGTGGTATGTGTGCAGCCTGGCAGACTGCTTAAAGATTGGGCAGTGTGACACACCGCGATAGAGGCCGCACCCGCCTCACGCGCACAGCCCCCACTCAGTGACGGGGCCCAACCGCCACCCAGCGCGCCAAAAGCTCTGAAGAGCAAGTGCGGATAGAATTTATACCCGCAGGCAAGTACCGCGGCACTGCCGCTATACAGACCCCCGCCGGGGCGTAAAATTATAAGTGCGGGAATAATACGGACCCCCACCGGGGCGTTCAGGTGTGGCGGCGTGGGGGACAAGGCTCGTCGGACCGCTGGTCTCGCCTCGCGCTCCGTCAATCAAGGAGACGCGTAGCGGGACCAACGAGACGCGCGACCTCCCCCTGGTGGCGGCAATAATCTACCACAGAGGTGGAGAGTCCGCGAAAGGAGCAAAGGCGCTCCCGCGGCACCGGGGAATCTGAAAGAAAGGTCACATAATGAAACCCCGACAAGGATACCTGAGAACCGCTATAACGGTCCCGAAACCACAATGAAAACACGTTAAACACACCCAAAACCGGGAGGAAAAGAAAACGACTTATCTGGTGCTGCGGAGCAGCGAAGAAAGAGGAGGGACAACGGATGTGGCAGACCTTCTACTGGAGGAAGGACTACGTTTGGATGAGACTGTGACTGATGGGAGCTGTAGTCTTACGAACTTTGGTTGTGCTCGTGATTACTCTCTCCAGATCATTTTCCTTGTTTTGAGGATAAAAATGTTGATTGTTTCTATTTTTGGCTGCTGTGGAAAAAATATGTTATTAAAGCGAAGAAGGAAATAGCATAATCGGAGCCTCCGGTCCTGCCATAGAATCCAGTAGCTACCCTGTTTTGCCAGGAAGGCAGTTTGAAAAGTCTTAAAGTCTGCCAGGTTTAAGCCCCCCAGAGTTTTTGCCAATCTTAGTTTTTTAAGGCTAATCCTTGCTTTATCGCCAGATAAAGTTATTTAACATCTTATCTATTTTGCGGTGGAAATCGACAGTGAGGGTTAGAGGGAGCATATTAGTAAGGTAGTTGATCATAGGTGTGACCATCATTTTGATTGTTTCAATCCTCCACCACCATGTGATGAATTTCGGTGACCATCCCTCAAGCAGCTTCTTTATCTTGTTCAAAAGCATTTTCTCATTCTATTCTAGTGTGTTTTTAAGATCTTTGTCAAAATAGACACCTAGGTATTTGATGAAACCGGTTTGCCAAGTGAGGCCCGAGTCTCCCAATATGTCTCTAGTGGTATGTAAGTTGAGAGGTTTACATTCCGACTTATCCTTGTTGAGTTTATAGCCGGAATAGGCCGAATATTTGTTTATGGAGTCCATAAGGGCCATGATGGAGGTTTTAGGGCTTTCAGTAACAACAAGAATGTCATCCGCATATGCTGCTAGTTTCGTTGTTATATCATTGATGGCGAAACCCTTCCTCAAATTGTTGGTCTCGATGTCCCCCTTTAGCGGTTCTAGTGCAAGTAGGAATAGCGAGGGGGATAGTGGGCAACCTTGTCTTGTACCTCTATGGAGTCTGAAAGGCTCGGAGATGGCCCCGTTGACCACTATGCGAGCCGTAGGTTTGTCATATAGTACCATAACTTTCTTTATGAATGCACTACCTAGGTTGAAAGTCTGCATGCATTGTTCTAGAAAATGCCACGATACCCTGTCTAAGGCCTTCTCAGCGTCGAGTGCGATAGCCACTGCTGGGTTGGTTTGCTTGGCTGCTCTGTCGATAATGTGGCATAAGAGTCTGGTGTTGTCGTGTGACATGCGTGTCTTGAGGAAGCCCACTTGTGTGTTCCTTATAAGGTGTGGGAGCATCCTATTAAGCCTCACTGCCAGGATTTTTGCATATATCTTGCAGTCCACATTAATTAGGGATATAGGCCTGTAATTTTGTGGGAACTGGGTGTTTTTGCCCTCCTTGGGTATAACTATAATATTCGCTTCGGACATTGTTTGTGAGACCATCCCTGTCCCTTCGTAATGGTTGAAAACTTTTTTCAACATTGGTTGTAGTAGAGCTATAAATATTTCATAGAAGGTGGCTGTGTAGCCATCCGGTCCAGGAGCCTTTTTAGCTTTAAGAGACTTAACCGCCATCTCAATTTCGGGTGAGCTAATCTCTTTCCCTAAACTGAGTGCATCTTCCAATGTTATTTTTGGAGGTTTAAGCTGTTGAGGTATTCGGAGAAGGCCTTTTCGTCTAATGTTTGGTCCTTATTATAGGGCTCCTGGTAGAATCCACTAAATGTGCGTAGGATTTCTTTATGTTGTGTGTGTGTAATATTATGGGTGTCTGTGATCGCGGAGATAGTGTGTTGTCTTAGTTTGTGTTTTAGGTAGCATGCCAGGATTTTTCCCGTTTTGTTGGCCTCGCATAGGTTTATTGCCTTGTATTTGTTTATCCACAGACCTGCTCTCTCACTTAGAATTCTGTTGAATTTGTATTTCTTCCTTGTGAGTTCTGTAAGGACCCCTACGTTCTTTGAGTCTGAGATGTATGATGATTCTAGTTTTTGAATATCTAGCTCTAGTTGGTCTAATTGGGCCGTGGCAATCTTGTTCATCTTGCCTTTGATGTCCATAATTGTTCCCCTAATTGTGGCTTTCAGGGCGTCCCATATGATTTTGGGGTCCGAATCTGCTGTTAAAGTTAATGTAGTCCTTTATGGCCTGCTCTATTTTGGTTCTATTGCTTTGCTCTATTAAAACATCACTGTTGAATCTCCATCTACGAGGGTGATCTTCGTTATGGTGGCCACTTAGTAGGAGGCTGATACCGGAATGGTCCTAGATAGTTCTCATGGCTATGTCCGTGTTTTCAATTAGGTGGGTGTGTGAGCCAGAGATCAGTATGTAATCAATTCTGCTATATGAATTGTGTGGGTTTGAAGTCTCCAGGTATCTTTTAGGTTGTATCTGGTACATAAGTTTGTGTAATGTGTGGCAATGTGATTGTCTTTCTATCGTGTAGTCTAGTGCCATATTGAAGTCACCTGCCAGCACTGTTAGCTCATTTTGTGGGAGTGCTTCCATCCTATCTGAGATGTTATCCCAGAAGGTGGTATCATCCGTGTTAGGACCGTATATGTTGAGTACATGACATTTTTCGTCTCCCCTTTTCAGGTGTGTCAAAAGAATTCTCCCCTCTAAGTCGCATTGGTGGTCTTCTATGCTTATCTTGGAGTTCCTATTTATCAAGGTGATCACTCCTCGTTTTTTCCCTACAGCCTGAGAGCACGCCATTTGACCAACCCATCTTGCCCTAATCCATTCTGCATCATCCAGGGATAGGCTAGTTTCCTGAAGGAGAAAGACGTCCGCTTTAGTTTTAGCTAAGTAATCAAGTACTTTGTTTCCTTTTGACTGGGTGGTTCAGGCCTTTAACATTTAAGGAGACTATCTTCAGGTTGGGTGAGAGTGATAGTGAATCATTTTGTTTAGAAGTCATTATGTGAAGCTAGTCTGTGGTTTTTAAGACCGGGCTCTGTTACTTTTCCTTATGATAATAAGCATGTTGGTTACTGGGGCTTCGTGAATGTTGTCCCTGTCTCAGATCTCTTCGTGTGAATACGTCTGCTTTTACCCGTGCTCTGGTCTCAATCTCCACAGTGTGTGTAGCTGTGTAGGTGGAAAGATTGGGAGACAAGAGGGTACAGAGGGTAGATGCTACAGTCGAGTGCCTGACAAACAATGCTAATACTAACATGACAAACAAAAAACTAAACCCCCCCCCCACAAAAACCCTCCCTCCCCCCCCCCGCATCCTACATCTGGAATTCTGGACGTGTGACAGCAAAGCTCCAGCTCCATTTCCCCAGGGATGGTACATCTATGGTGCTTATCACCTTCGCGTCAGCAGTTAAATGCAGCATATTTTTCCTTATTTGCAACCTATTTGGCCTGCAGGTCTGTACCATAACATTGTCTTTAAAAGGATATTATCGCTCTGATGCTTGCTTCTGGCTTATTAACACTATTGTCTGCGAAGATTGGTTCAGTGGTGTGTTCCTTCGAGGCCCAAACAGTTCCCAGAAACCAGTACTTTTTTCCTTTTTTGTGGTCCACGTTCGTAGCCTTTCTTGAGCTCGATTCAGGGCGTTTGGCTCCTGAGGTAGTAGAGTGATTAGAGGTAATGAGCTGATTGAGGTAGATATTGAGGATGAGGTAGATGGTTGTTTGCATAGTAGTGCCAGAGGTTATAAGGTGAAGTAGTTTTACACGTTACCTCCTAGTTCTGGTGAGGCTCTTCTCATGTTCGCGTTTGCGTGGAAGAGCTCCATTTCTTGTGTGGTCGGCCCTTATAAGTAGTTGGATAGATCTTTGGGGTCTTCGAAGATGTGCATTCTGCCCTTATCTGTGATTTTGAATTTCGTAGGTCCTATGAATGAGAAGAGGATGTTTTCCTTCCTCAACTTGTCTCTCTGGGCCAGAAACAGTTTTCTTACGTCCACTGTGTGTTTAGAGTAGTCTTGGGTGAGAATTATTTTTTGACCGTTCCACAGAAAATTCTGTTCTTTCCTGGCCACTGCAAATATGGCTTCCGTATGTTGTAGCCTCAGTGGCTTGCATATTATGGGGCGCAGCGCAGCCATATTCGCTGATCTATAGGCCGGAACTATGTAGGCTTTGTCTAGCTCCAGAGGTATATCGAACTTCAGGTTGGTGAGTTTAGAGATCATACCCTGTACGAAGGCCATGCATGAACCATTTATCTCCTCATCTCCTTCGGCGACCCCTAGAATTCTGATGTTCCCTCTTTGGTTGCGGTCGTCTAGCTCTGCTGTTTGTTTTAGGAGTATTGCTGTTGTTTTGGAGAGTTCTTGCAAAGCCTTGTTAGATTTTTGTTCGTTATCTTCCACATCGCTCACCCTCTGTTCTACTTCCGTTAGTCTATTATTTGCTGCGTGTATGCCCGCTCTAACTGCAGCCAGTTCCAGCTGTATAGCATCCGTGGTTTGCTTGGTCGATTTCGCTAGATCATGTACTTCTGCCAATTTTTTTTAAATCATGTCCAGCGTGCTGTTAATGGCTGGTCTTTGTTTGATAGGGGATTCCAGATTTTCACTCTTATTCTTTTTGGATTGCTGCTTGAGCTTACCATCGTTGCCAGCCATCTCTGTCCGCCCCCTCTTCTCCCGCTGTAGGCTGAGCCTTCCTCTGACATTCCACTCTATGATTGATTCTCTTATGGGTCTTCTTTGTTATTGACTGCCTTTAGATTCCTCGATTAAAATCTCTGGCTTAGAGTCGCAGGCCGGTGTTTCGCTTGGTGTTCTTGTCGTGTGCGTTCCTAACCAAGGGGGTCTGGCCCGGACTGTACTATGATTGGCAGGTATGGCCAGTTGGCCATACATGCATGTAAGCTGGTCTGTGCACATGTGTTAGTTGTGGATCTTCTTCTGCTGCCCTGGGCTCTATAGTGTATTATTGATTTTGGCTGAGCTTGCTATTCCACGTTATGTATCCCCCTGAGTTTGTCGTGCTACTCTCCAGTTCCCCCGTGGGCATATCCTGCTTATTCTCCTACTTGGAGGTATTAGCGCAGCTCTTCTCTACCTGAGCGCGTTCTTGCGAGGTCATCTCATGCCTTGGTGCTGGGCACGTTTGCTGTATCTTTTTCAAGGTCTATTTGCACTCTTCTCGTAAGAAAGCCCTTCAACTGCCAACACCACTATCTAAAGGTCTGGTTTCTGTCATGTCTATCCTCCTTCAATTGCTTAGGTCAAGAAAACGTAAAACTGTTGGTAAAACGTGGAGAGGAGTCAACATTAGATGCTCAACAGTTGGGGGGAGGGGTGGGGGAAGCTCTGTCTCTCCGTGCAGCAATATCTCTAGTTTTTCTTTTTTGCTGAATAAGCTTGTTTTAGACTTCAAAACTTCAAACAGGCTTTTAGATTTTCTTCTTCCCCTGTTCCTTGTGTGCATGGAACTTGCCTTTACGAACAGGAGTGGCTCCTGCATTGGAACAGAGGAGCGTCACCCCACTTAAGTGCCCCCCAGAAAGCCCAGAGATTAAAAATAAAACGGTAATTGCTTAGCATTTTATTTTTCATCAGCCCATCCAGAACCGAGCGTCAGGATGGGACGGGGCCTGCTGAGTGACAGCAGGGAGGAGAGGTGGGCAGAGAGCTGCCTTTGCACTGTTTAAAGTGCGCATGTCCCTTTGGCCGGCTGTCTTGCAACGGCCAGCAGGACATGCACACTTTAAACCTCTCAACCGAGCTGTCTTATCAGCTGGGTTGGGAGCAAGTGCAGGTTTCCAGTGCACTGGGGAGTGCCGAGAGAGGCCGCTCCCACCAATCAGGGAGGTGCTCACATACTGGTTAACAGCTTGTGAGCAGGCCAGGATTGGTCGAGGGAGTTTTCTGGGGCCGGCACTGCAATCCCAGCAGAAGCAGTCCACACTGAGGAGGATGTTGTCTGTCACGATCCAGTAAGTGTTTTCTTTTTTATTTTGAATGCCAACGTGTGCACACACTCATTTGCCCGCTCCTCTCCTCTTGGTAGATGCCAGTCGCCACTGCTTCTGAAAGGTATATGCAGCGCCTATTTGAGTTAGAAGTTAAGCATACACTATTGCTGACTGTGCTGTATGTGTTTCCTGGAAAATCTTTGCCATGTCTCCCTTTGCTACTGCGACTGTAGTCTGTCAACTTGACCTGATATGATGGAGATGAATGGGGGCAAATAATGCTACATGGGGACAGGGAACAAATAAAAAGAAGGGGGCATAGAGGGAAAGGAAGAAAGAACATGCAGCAATCGAGGGTTGTGAAATGATTACGGGGTGTGAAAAAGAAAGTATGTGTAAGAGATAAGAGTGAAACAGAACGGGGAGGAAAAATAATGGTAGAAAACAATCTGGTGGAGGGTGATAGGGATGGACAGAACTAGTAGGAAAAAGTAACAGAAAGAAAGTGGCACATAGACTGAAAACTATATAACAGCAAGGGTGAAAAAGAGGGACAAAGGAACACAGAAATGCACGGGGTGAAATAAACAGAAAGAAATGGAAAAGTCAGGGAACTACATCAACAGAAAAGAAGTAAAAACTAAACAGAGCTTGGATTTGGAAAGAGAAAGAAGTGAGGGCCAAAAGGATTGAGACAGAGAGTATGGGAATAGTCAAAGACTGGGAAAAGGAGTATGCGATGGAGACCACAAGAGAGTGGCAGGAGTCAAACAAGAAACAGGGAAGGGGATGGAGCTAACCAGTGCAAGGTGGGTAAGAAAGTGAGACACTGTGGACAAGGACTTATTAGGATGAGTGAAGAGATGCGATGGGAAAGAGAGATAGCAGAATGGCGGGAAAGGCTCAATCATAGAAATACAAAAGGGATGAGAGAAACTTGAGTGAGCTGAAATTGAAATTAGGAAAAATAGAGGAAAGCAAAAACTAAGAGATGTTAAAGTTGCACCTTGAGTGGAGAAGCTAGAAGACGAATGTAAGAGGTTGAAAGGAAAGTTAAGGGAACATGTCATAATAATGAGAGGAAGAGGTTATGGAAACCAGACTGATGTTGCTCAGGGAATGAGAAGTACTATTTAAGAAGGGAAACCCAGGATCACTGTGGACCTGGGGTAATAACTATATTAAAGCAAACAATGGTTGCTGGTAATAATCTGTACAATGCGAAGAACCCAATGGCAATTTAATAGATCAAAAAATAAATGAGCAAACATTTTTTTTAAAGAAAACATACAGCAGCACAGTGAGTGTGGGTGCAGAAAAACATGCTTGGTGCTCTCTTTTTGAAGTACTACACTCAGGTATAAAGTGTGAACGACGCATGTACCCGTACAACAAGAATAGCATGGCCCATCAAAAAACTGACATAACAATCATATGGGGTCCGTGTATTTTAAGGTCGCCAGCATTTCGATATCATTGTGGATAATGGGATCATCAACAGGCCCACCCCAATTTCTTCCCACTCTTCCCCTGAAGGAACTCATTATTAGGGAACCCAAAGACCTCTACTAGCACACTTGTCTTCCTCTTGACTCTCTCTTTCTCAGGCTTACAATTCTTTGAGTCCTGATGATGACCCCACTATCCATAATGGCATCGAAACTTCGACCTTAAAATACACAGACCCTATATGACTGTATATATGGAATTTTCTTATTGGACTGTGCTATTCTTGATTTACTGATACATATATTGTTCACACTTTTTAACCCGAGTGTAGCACTTCCAAAAGAGAGCTCTCAGCATGTTTTATGCACCCACACTCACAGCACCACTATATCGTTTCTTACAAACTGAATTTGTTTGTTAATCTATTTTTTGATCTATTAAAGTGCCTACTTTGCATTTAAGAGAATATTATTAGGGATCATTGTTTGCAACAATACTGAAATGAGTGGAAGGAGACGGGACACTGGGGTGATACAGAAGTTATTTTATGTGCATTGTACAGTACTAACTAAAAGGTGGTGCAGTAGGTGCAGTGCATCAAGGTCTAGGGCAATGCTAACCCTTGCGCCCCAGTTAGGAATGCTCTAACTGCTGAACAGGGGGCAGGTTGGCCCATTTCACATGTTTGCATTAGGGCCCATCTGTATTAATTAGAGCTGGTGGTTTCCGGTGCTCGGCACCGGCACTTAATTGTCAACACCCACACTTGATGAGAGCTCGACACATAATGGACTGTTTGTCTAATTCAGAGACGAGCACAACAGCAGTTGTTTATTAATTCAATATGTATTAAAAATGATTAATACTTACTGAAAAAGTCATTTTCATAGCTTTGGGGGTCTGGAATAGTCAGAAATGTCACAACTGTTGGAGTGGGACGGTCAGTAGATGTGTTGTTATTATAGTTGGCTCCCGATTTTTTTTTTTAAACAGACTTTATTGGGTTTTAAACAGACATTCAATAAGGCACATCAATTTTACAAATTACGTACATTCAGGTGTATTTGTCCATGAACTTCAGTTACTTTTCAAGATGGTCTAGAGGGCGGTGCCAGTGGACCAGGGCCTCTCCCCCACCACCCACTTAATAAAGATAGTACAGTGTACAACCCAGTTAGTCCATCTAGGCCTCTGCTATTAAGTCTGTATAGACACTGCTCAACATTTTAACCCACCCCCAACTATATCTCCCACCCCCGAGCTTGTCACATGCGACCAGGCACTTACCCATCTGAACAAAGTGACCTCCTGATGTGGGCCCTGGCACTTCAATTTTTACAAATTAGGCACTGAGGCCCATAGCATCCTTGTTATGTCAACGCTTACTGGACATTCGTACCTCCGCTTAGCGGTATGAAAGCCTTCCGAGTAGCTGCTCGCTTTACAAGACGGTATAATATTACTTACTAACATTTGTAGGGCCATGTAATGCATCCGGAATCGAGGAGGTCTTCCCGGTTCTGGGTCAGTGTTGACCAAAGCCAAAGTGCTTTCATGAAACTGTACTTGGGTGTGTTTTGAAATGTTAGATGTAAATCATACTTGCAGGGTGTTCTATTAGGTCAGAATAGTCTATTGTAAATTATGTATTTATGTTGAATATTGTGTATGAATCTGTGTGCTTAAGGACACTGAAGATTGTTTTGTTCCACTTGGGTTCTCAAGTTCTTGGCTTTGAATAGCTGTTAGGATTTGAGTCATATTTGCCAATTAGGTGGCTTTAATGTCGTTCTATATGGAGGTGAGTGTAGTAAGTTTTAGTGTTTAAAGAATTTTATTGAAGTTTAAACAAGAAAATACAAATAATAAATTGACTGAGTGATACAGGCTAGACAAAATAATACATATTCAAAAGGTATCAATCAATGAGCAAATGAAAAACAGATAACAACAAAAGTCAGATGGCAATAATAAAAAGGAAAAGCGAGTGTAATAATAATAATAATCCACATTTGTTAAAGCGCGAACAATCACCCCTAAGGGTCTCTAGGCGCTGGGGGCCGTGGGGAAGATTAAGCAAGCTATTGCCCAGAGTCACATGGTGCTGGGCTAATCTGCCGCCTGCGCCTGGGATCGAACCGTGATCCCCAGATTCCGGAGTCAGTCACCCTGGCCGCGGTGCGACACCTCTTCCTGTGTAGTAAGTTTTAAGTTAAAATCAGGGTCACTGGAATTATGTGATTCGGTGCCCACGGCATTTTCCACATAACTATGGTTATGCCACATGACATAATCCATCATCTGCTGAATAATTTGCAGATTTTAGCAAAAAAGAAACGAGGAGTTAACAAAGGGACGCATTTAAGTATATCTGTTTCTGGGGAAATCAAATTTAAATGTGTCACTCGCGTTATTTCGAGCAAAATAATTGACAGCAAAATATGTCCACTGAAAACACTCCCACAAGTTTTAGAGCGTGGATGACTTTTATTTTTTGTTAACTGAATATTTGAAAATGACTGCTAATAGGCAATTGTCTCTAGACACTCTCTACCTGACTAATGTTATTCGTTTTTATCGACTGTGGAAGGATGAAAGCCTGAGTCGGCCCTGTCAAAGTTTTAAATCGTGACCTGTCGACATCTAGGTTAGCAATGAGCCCAATTACTACTAATCTGGCCACTGAACTTTACTGTTTTGCTCATGCATTCCTTTTATGTCAAAGTGAGTGCCTGTGCACTTTGCAGACTTGAGAACTAAATCACGAACAGGCCCTATCATTTGTAGACTTTAGTACAGGGATATGGTGCTCGAGAAATGGACATGAATGATTGCAGCACTGCACAACAAATAGTCCCACAATATTTGGTTTGGTGCATATTAAGAAGTACTATAGAATTTTTTTTTTTAAAACACGCCCCCCCCCTTAAAAAAGATTGAATCATTATAGCATCGGCCATCCTGTAAATACACCGTCATTTCCTTTCGCACTACAAAGCGTATGATATCACGAGTGATACATTTAAAGCCTAAAATGAAAATATACATCCGTCGTTATTCCTCTAGGTCACGCGTCCATCCCGTCCCCTCTCCCCGGTCCGAGTCAGGGATATCCACGTATAATGTAGACTAAGACAGAAGTTGTGTGAAGCACATTTCACTAAGTAACGAAAGACAGTCAGTGTCTAACTCAAATAATCTGAAAACGTGAGTACACGATGATGGTCTGCCTAGGGTCACACAAGGACAAATGGATGAGCCAGGTGTATACCACGTTACCGAGTCAATTCAGCTCCTTGACAACTTGTTACCCGGCCGATTCCTGGCTGCAGGTCTTGACTGTGACCCCACTGAAGCGCTTTCTTCAATCTGAAACGCCCCCGCCCTCTCTAATCCGCGTGGTCGGCCTTGTCCTGCCAGAAAAACACGGCGCTTCCTGCACCGTCCTTCGCCTTTAAAGGGAACGTGCACTCGCTGTGTTTTCATCTGGTCGGGCAGCTAGGAAACAGGCGTGCCGACTAAAGCGACGTCGAACTCCAAAATATCGAATTTTGTTGTGGCTGTTGTTTTTATTTTTTTGTATAGCACAGCGGTTGCCTTTTTTGTCTCTTGGTGAAGTGGAAGGGTGTGTGTACGTGTGGGGTGGGGTGGTGGGGGGCTCGGCCATTGTGATTCTTCGCCTAACATTTGTGAGTTTTGTTTGCAGCATAGTTTATTCCCGTAGATGGTTCTCCGTGACGGAGGCGGGGGTCAGGGTAGGCATAGGTTCGGTGTTCCGTCATATGGCTGCTTTTATAGCTGGAACACTAGTAGCAAGCAAAAAAGCATTGTTAAAGTCAACACGTCTCACTTACATTTTGAGTGGTGAATAAACAATTTAAAGATGCTACAATAAAAGGGCAAACGAAAATGCGCTTCCTAACTGAATACAATGGATCTACGCGATAAAGAATTTATTGTGATGACTCAAGAGTACTTCTGATATGTAAAATAGCCACTTGTGCATTGCAATGCAAGCACCTGCCCTCTTTCGTCCATTTCTTGTCAGTTACTGCCGCCTGAGACACTATATATTAGTTCAGTGGACTTAAAAAATGTGTGTCCCAATAAACTATCTTACTGTTTGAGTACATCTAAAGCACATATTTGGTTAATGCGCCTGCTGCAGAGATCTTATAAGCAGTAGACACGTTTCCAATTCCATGCGTGTGCACCCTACCTTAATGTGTTCAATTTTAGCAACACCGCTCATTTGTGTCATGTATTTACTGAGGAAATCTCTGATCAAATTTGCAGGTCATAAGGTCACATCCATTCACACGTTCACCTTTTCACCCTTCCATTTGTGATAAGTATAATTCCTACTGGCAACTTAACACCTAAAGTCTGTGGTCTAAGAAGCTATGGGGGATATTCACAATGGTCTATTGCCGAGTTAACAGTACTTTATCGCAGCCAAAGTTGCAATAAACTTGTCGCCCCAATCACAAGCTGGTGTTAACAGCCCACAGCACGTTTACCCGCAATAGCAGCCGCAATAAACATCGCCACAGATGACCCCCGCAACTATCGCTAATGAGATGCAGAGTAGGCGTTCCCGTGCCAAAAGTTGCGACAACACCACTCCACAACATTCACAACAACCAGCCAGAACTGCGATAAGAACACAAAACAGGCGATAAGGCGCGTTAGCAGCAGGAAAATAATACCTGCTCTGACCTGGTGCAAAGTCGGACCACAGCCTGCACCACAAAAGGGAGCACAGCCCACAGCCACATCGGAAGGGCAACAGATGCCATGGAGCCACTGGTCATGCGGCCCGGACACCCAAGAGGGCCACAACACCCACCGCCACCACCCCAGGACCCCAACCCCCACTCAGGACACCCCTCCCCCCCCCCCCGGGACCAACACAGAGGCAGCACAGACAAAGACAGCGGACCCCCAAGAAACGCACCCGCCTCACAGATCCAACACCTGACATTATCACTGCCCACTACAGGCTCATAAGGACAACCATCCTACGCATCCTGAACCAACAACGTCCAACACAGGGGCATCTTAAGGATTTTGGGGGCCCTGGGCTAAATGCATTTTGGGGGCCCCTGTTCGAACAACTTTTAATTTATAATTCAATGGCAGCTCTGTCGTGCCCTCTTTGGCCAGGTCACTGAATAGTCATGGGCACGCATTCAAATTTTAAATGTGTTTACATCTAATATTCAAGGATAGTGACAATTTTGTAACACAACAACAGTTCACTAATTTTATCGCAAATAATCTGTGACACCCTCTTATTTTTCATATGAGAGGTCCTGTTTTGATCAAAAAGAAACTTTTTTTATAGATGTATGTAGCATAAAACATAAACATAAAATTTCTCTGAAAAATGTCTGTAATAGACTCACACAACACCCCACATTAAAAATAAAGGAAAACGGTATTTAAAACAATCTGTTTAACAATTACTCAAGGTCATGAGGGAAAGACTCTGTAGAACAGGGTTGGCTGTATAAGGGGGCCCCTGACAGGCTGGGGCCCTGGGCCAGAGCCCACTTTGTCCATGCCTTAAAACGTCTCTGGCCCAACAGGCCGACGGCACCAACACAGCGGACAGCCAACATCTCACCACACACAAAGCTGCTGGCTGTGCTGCACCTGTTGGCCCCTGGTACCCCCCAACCAACAGCCGCCAGAGTCGGAGGAGTCACACAGCCAGCCACATCCAAGTCCCTCACACCTGTCCTGGACATCACCATCAGCCTGGTACCCCAGTCCCCATACTTTCAACACAATGCGCAGGATCCGCTGGAGACCAAGCAAGGACCATACGCCATAGCTGGATGCACGCACGTGTTGGGGGCAATCCACAGCACACATGTCATACCTGTGCCCCCTGGTGACACAGCACACAATCACCACAACAGAAAGCACACGTCTCACAACAATATGCAGTCAACAACCGAACACTGTGGAACCTCCACCAATGTCGCCTCCAAATACCCAGCCACTGTGCATGGTCCCTTCTTCCTCCGACAGTCAATCAGCAACCAGCGTTCCCAGGATGGCACCAAGGGAAATGCACAGGCCCTTGACAAGTTCCAAATGAACACCCCACTCACCTTAACTCCACAACCAGGCAACTCACAACTCTGGCAATGCACACGTCACAAAATCACAACAAACATGCAAAACAACATGCCCACACACCAGACACGACAGAACAACTCACAATGGTAACTTGGGCAAGCCGTGAACATGAGCCATCAACGGCATGGCACCTAAGCCACACACTGGCCCAATGTGGGGAGAGGTGGCAACCAGGCATATGTGAAGGATGCAGGAGAACCATGATTGGGAAAGTATACAATGCCAAGAGTGACGGAGATGTGCTGGACAGACGGCAGTATACCGAACACACCCATATCCATGGCGACATACACCGTTGGTGCATAGAATGTAGTGGACAGTGGACGCAACCATGTCACCCCAGCCAGTGGGGGAGTTCGCGGAAATGTTGCCTGTTACGTCCCCCCCATACGCGTGAGCGCAGTGGGATGGGCCAGCGTAGGGGTGTGAACAAAAAGCACGTAACCCTGGGCGTGATCCTCTTCCGGAAAGCCCAACGTCTTTGCCAGGGTGGCACCTCTCACCACGCCACAAGGCCGACGCCGTCCTCGTGAGCGGAGTTGCCTGCGATCCTGTGCGCCTGCCGTACCCCGGCCCGCTGGACCCCGAACCCGTCAGGCCCGCCCCTGCGCAACCAGGTCACACTGATCACCTTCCGACAATGGCGTGTGTCATAGAGAGCCCACCACGTGCCTGCGCAAGCTCCAAGCCTGAGGGCTGCGACCTTGGCAGCCTCTCAGACCATCACGGCCTCCCCGACACAGGCCCACTTTAGTCCTTTCTCGTTGACGTACTCTACTGCCGCCTCCGGCCTACACTATGGTCAAGTAGGTCAGCAATTTGGAACTGAGTCTTGATTACACCATGGCAGTGAACATTATTTAAGGGAGAGTTCATGTCAATATACTCCCTTCGATGTGGTGCCACCAAGTCTGTGCATAGCATCACAACCACACGTGTCTGTGGGCCTACGCGGACTACTGCCCTTGGCCTACGCTGCGCATGAGTAGGTCACAGAATTGGAACGGAACATTGATCATTCAAAGGCAGAATACATTTCATCGCACACAAGGAGAGGCGTAAGAGGATGACGCGTTGCAGTCCGTAGGGAATAGGATCATCGTTACGGAGGTGATCGAACACTACCGACAACTGCCCTGGAGTCACTGCATCGCGAGGTAATGACAGGTGGGTGTGGTCCCCTGCTGACTACTGCCTTCGGCCGACACTACGGCCAAGTAGTTCACACATTTGGAACTGAGTCTTGATCATACATTGTCTGTGTACGCACAAAAAGGAAGATTCTACTTTACTGTACTCCCTTTGGTCAGGTGGCAGCAACCATGTGCATAGCATCCCAACAACACGTGGCTATGGGCCCTTGCTGACCACTGCCCTCGGCCTACACTGCAGCCGAATAGGTCACACACACCTTTGAATTCAGCCTTGATTTATTTATGGCAGACTTTATGTCATTGTACAGGCCTCATCGAAGACTGCATCCCCTTTCAGCCCCGGTGCCACTATGTCTATTCCCCGAGACCCATGGACTCTTTCTGGTTGGACTTTGGTGGCGACTGAGTCCATGAACTTGGGGTTGTTGTCGACATCATGGCGGTTATTCTGACTTTGTGGCGAAAATGAGGCCGTGGCATTCAACCCCTCCATTTGCTGCTTCCGGACAGCTTCCACCCTCTGCATCATGCCCTGGAGGACACCTTCCACTGTCCCCCACAACCCTCCGCAACATACACCTCAGACATTGATGAGGACCCGCTCAGGTCGCATGGCCCATCTGACTGCACCGCAAGTCACCGTCCCATGGCTGGGTGCCTGTGCCAGCCCCAGGGCATCCGGGGCCACTAACTCTGTGCTGCTCATGTCCGGGACCCCTTCTGAGATATTGGATGGCCTCTGAGGTGATGGCTTTGGGGTCATCAACGCCATGTGTCTGTGGCCTTGCGCTGTCCTCTGCCTCCGGCCTCAACTGCAGTCCACCAGGTCTCACACATCAAATCGAGTCCTGACCGGCCCAGACGTCACATCACCGCAGGAGGCACATGCCACCACTGCCAGGACCACCTCCAACCACCATCTGCCAGAGTCGAAACAGTGGTCCTGACAGATTGACGGAGTTGCTCACACCTGTCGTGGATGCAATCATCAGACTGATATCCTGCTCGGCACTCCAGGTCCACTGACTCATTGCACCACAAGCCATCGTCCGTTACTGATTGAGTTTTGTGTTGTTGAGAGTTTGCGCATCAATGTCACCTCAAGCAGTGTGGGAGACCTGGGACGTTGATGAGGAAGATGATGCAGGTATAACACACCACACTACATCTGTATCAGGAATGTCTCTAAGGGACACAATCCAAGACTTTTTTTTCACATGGGCGCGCTCAGCTGCCCCAACCTCAGTGCACTGCAACTCACGGACACTTTTGTTTGCTGATTGTGTGCCCTCTGGACTTGCTCAGGCTACCTTCATGATGCTCCGCAGTTGTCCCCATGATGCTGGTGTTGTCTGTTTACTTATTCATTGTGTTAACTGTTGTATTTGTTGCCAGCACCAAAAACTCAGAGGGCTGGCTTGCACCCACCCCACATACATCCAGCACAGGCGTCACTGTACATGGGCCGGGCGCACATGCCCGTAGCCAGTTCAACATAATATCTGCGTGTGTCCCTGTGATCTTGTTGTATGCATGAGGGTCCAGGGTCCTACGACATTACATTGTGTTGTGTACAGCGGATGCAGGCATGTCATCGCAGGCAACGGGTTTGAGCTTGGAAATGTAGCTTTGTCGTCACCCACTCAATTTTTAAGGGGAGTGGCCTTGGCCGTCGTATGCAGGGCTAATGTGGGTGTGTGACTGATATGTGTGTGCCCCTGGGCGTGGTTGTGTACTGTGAATGTGCATCAGCATGTGTCTCCATAGCAGAATGGGTCTCCTTTGTGGGGTGTAGGTGGTCCTTGAAGGGTAATAGACACCAACGTATGTGATCTAGTTTGCCTTGCATGGGTTGGGACCCCACCCACACCTGTTCGGCCACCTCCTTTTGGCGTGCTGACACATGGCATTGGGGTGCCATGTGTGGGTAGGTGAAGTGTCATGAGCCAGCTGTGTTTGAGGGTGCTTCCTGCTGTGTGGTCTGTTGCAGGCTCTGTGTTCTCCTCTAAGTAGCTTGGCTGCCCGGGTCCTGGTGGTGGGTTGCGTGGGATTTCCATGGGTTGTTGTAGGGCGTTGGTGTTGAAGGTGTGGTGGTCCTCTCCGGCATCACAGATGTGTTGTCTTCTGTGCTCTGCTGGAGGTGTTGTGTGCCCCTCTGCAATGTGAAGGGGAGATGCATGTTGACATTGTGTTGACATGTATGTTGGCGCATTGTTCTGGGTTACATGCAGACTGTATGACAATGGACATTGTGACTGTTTGGGAGGTGCTGACTAATGCTGCGGGACAGTACATTTGGACTACATGACGGATGTGAGGTCGTACGTGTACATTTCCATTTCACGGTTTCCTGCTCAGTCAGATGTAGTAGGCATATTTCTGTGCATGTACGGAGCCAGTTGTGTCCTCTGTTCTGCAGTGTCAGCTTTGTCCATTGTACCACGTTGTCAATGTGGGTGTGCTGTTCTTGCTATGTGTGTGTGCTGCAGTGTGCCAAGGGGATGAGGGACATGATCCAGGGTAATTGTGGGTGTGCAGTATGCTACACCTCGTTGTGCATGTGTGCCATTGTGCCCATCTCCCCCATCCCCCCAGTCACTGGTTGTTACTCACCCTGTTGAAGTTGTTTCAGGTCCTCTCAAGCTGTGTCCATATTCCCTACTCCTTGCACCGTCTCCAAACTGATGACTGCGGCCTTGGTTTCCTCCAGCTCCTCCTGTGGCGCAGGACTGCCACCTCCTGTCGCCGTTGCAGCCTTCCTGTCGGCAGCGGGTTTGTGCCTGGTATAGGTGGTCACATCATGCCAGCGCCCCTTGGCCTCCTCGATTGGCCTCCTCGGCACTCCGACTGCATTTCAGGTGGTCTACTTGTGGGTCAGTTGCTTGTAGTGTTCTGTCACCTATGTGACGCTTATCTGGTTTTGCTGCAAACTGCACCCAGTCTTCTTATCCCTCTTATCCTCGGCCGTCCCCATCCCCATTGTTCTTTGCTGGTGGTCTGTGGGGGTTGTAGGGTTCACGTTGGCCTCTGAGCTCGGTCAGAGTGCATCCATGTTGCTAGTGCTTTGGCTTGTTTCTGGTGTGTTATTTCTGTGGTTTTTATGGTGCATTTTCCCTCCAGACGCGTGGGATTTGCAAGCCTGTGGCTGGTTTTCGCTTCTTTTTGTACCGTGATTGGCCTCATCGCATGATTTTTTGCATTCATGTTTCGCATTTTTGCGGCGTGGGGTTGATTTTTGCACGGCCATTTGACGCGTTATCTGGTGACTATCGCATGCTACCGCCGCGTTGTGAATACTTGGTTGGCAAGGCGTAATTTTTCCCACGATAGGCTGCGATGTTGAGTGTTGCGTTAAGCTACTCTTGCGGTAGTTATCACACGTTCTTGTGAATATACCCCTAAGAATCTCTGGCAGTAAGCTTGATGAAAAAAATCAAAATAATACTATTTGTATTAGATATTTAATAAATACTCTGTGTCCCTGTGTTGGAATTTTGTTGGGTAACTGAGTCAATGTGCTGTATTTTCATGGTAAAAATACAGAGCAGTTAAAGGGCGGTGCAAAGTTAAGAACATGCTATGTCGTTTGCAGTGTCATGAGAACAAGACTGGACTTGTGATCCGGCACAAGGGAGTGTCTAAGGCAGTTGTTAAGCTGCGTCTGGTATTTAAGACATGAAGCAGATTTCCACAGAGAACATTTTTGCACACCTTAATTACAAATTCAGTGTGCAAAAATATCTGGATTGAGACCCAGAGTGTGTACCTTTGCATTTAAGGGAAGTAGTTTGTTTACAGCCTTTTTCCATTGTATTATCCTACGTGTGTAATTATACATATCTTTTACACACAAAGGCCTCTTGACCGCCACTGCCCTTGTTGTTTTTTCATTTGTTGGGATTGTAAAACGTTTTGTGTTATTTGACCTAAGTGTTTGGACAGTCTTTACATGTTTGAGTTATTGCCTTGGTTATGTTGGCACACTTTAAAAAAAATCCTTTAACATTTATTACTTGAGTGGCATTATATAACTCAGAAGAAAACAAAAAAGTAATGGGGGGAATATTTGAATGAAGCACAACCACTGGTAAATATTGAGGCCCCATTCCAGTCCATCTATTTTTATCCAACATGCGACTCAAGAGACCTGTCATATGCAAATCAGACTTGGTCCACGCCCAAAAGACACAGTCCCACCCAAAACTGAAAAGCCTGGTCCCTTCTGTACAGGAACTTATAAATCACTATTTTGTTTGCAGCCTTTTGGGCTCTTCAGTGAAGGGCACCTTGAGTCATGTAGCACAGGGAGCATCAGCCCCACATGTTTTTTTATAACAACGGCATATGTCACTTCACAGCAACTTTAGTGGGATTTGGAAAAAGTTACAGTATGAACTGTATACTAAATTGTTCCATTTTTTTGTGAATGGGTGTTGCCTTTTTGAGGTTCGTTCTGGTGAGCCCTGTGGAGACAATCCAGGTCCTTGTAAATTCCAACACAGCAGGTTCCTTCTGAACAGGAATAATTTCCGATTTCCAGAGGATTTGAGTTTTCCACATTGAGTGCCGGGGCCCTGTTCCTGAGAAATGTGGGTTAGTACCGTCCAGTTGTGCATACCGTATAGGTTTCATGGAAAGAGAAGTTTGTTTGTCTTCCTTAAATTTGTGGGAGTTTGGTTGAGATATCAGAGTTGAGGCTAGATCGTCCAGAAATGGGTTTCAAGGACCTTGAGGTTTTCCCTCCATGGGCCTTCTAGCTTGATGAGGCGTGCCATTTTGGTGCAATACATTCAGGTCGGAGATTCCCGATGGCACACAACAAGCAACCAGTATTTGGTGATAGAGAGGGCCCCTAACTCAAAAACCTTTGCACCTGGCACAAAGGGCTTGGAGGTGCATCCTTTGATGCTCTGGGAGACATGGCGTGACTCCAGGACAGGGGTGATATCATCTAACTTTTTAGGTTCATGTACAGACCGTACCGTCTGGTAGGATTGTGTGATGTTTTAGGATTTGTGTACTTGTTAGCTCAGAGGTAACTATAGCATAGCCATTCAGCCTTGGTAAGAAAAGGGATCTGTTTAGTTCCACACATTGGTAAGTAATGAGAAGCAACAGCGCTCTTCTAAACACAGATAGCTGGAAGATTGTCCTACAACCACCTGATTCTTTTGTAGGCCATTTTACATCTTGGCTTTGAACCATATATTGAGACCTTTTTTTGCACACAGTCAAGTACCAGCACAGATGACTACATCAAAAATGTTGGGCTGGATGGCAAAACATTGTTGATTGGCACTATTTCATGTCCTCGAGGGGAAGTTACGACAGTTCTTGGTGCATCTTGCTGTGGTAATGGTATTTTCTTGTTTTTGTGTGCTGCTGTGTTTTTGTGCTGCATTATTGCAGTGTTGTACTTTGGATGTTGTGCTCCATTGTGTTTGAGCTGTTTTGCTGTGCCCTGTTATGTTTTAATTCTGTTATGTTACTTAGTCTATGTTATTGTGTTATTTTCTGTTGTTTACTTTAGGCATGTCAGCTAATGCTAGTACATTTCCAGCCAAATGCAGCACATGCCTTCACTGTTCTTCTGACAATTGTCTAAGGTGGTAAAATAACGCTGCTCCAGCTCTTCAACTATTTAAGACCGCAGTCAGCCCAAAAATGTGGCGGAGACATGTCATAAACTAACACTGGCAGCACTCGCTTTATGTGATTCAACCAACAGCGGCGTCCTCTGAGATTGCAACCTCTAGTTTTGCCCTACTGAGGCACAGGAAGACCTCCTTAGTCGAAATGCCCGAGGCAACTACAGGTCTATAAATCCTCTTTACACCTTCCAGTAGGAGATATATAGGCTCCTCAAGCAGGGCTGGATTGGCCATAGCGGTCACCAGGCGTTTTCCCAGTGGGCCGGAAGAGTGGGGGACAGTTTTTGGACCCTGGAGGCTGATTTTGCAGCAGTGCTGAAATATCAGCCCCCTGTAACAAAAGCGGTAACGGTGCTTGACACTAGCACCCTGAAACCATTCCCTTCCACCCCCCTTCCCTGGGGGGCGGATGAGCAGAATTGCCAGAGCTGGTTTCTGTTACCAGTCCGGCCGTGTTTTCAAGATTACATGCTATCATTCTGATTAGACTTTGAGACAGAGGCAATGAAAATAAGTGTAATACCTAAAAAAAAAAAAGAAGTGAACAGAAAAAAAAATATTTTATCAGAAATCACCCTGGCTGCACACCATAAAATGTCAAAGATAAGAGAGCATGTGAGGTAAGAACAACGAAACTCATTCATCACATGCTCCGAATGTTCTTTTAACCCCACCCCTCCATTCACCACAGGCTTCTATTCTAGGCTCTCGAGTACATTTGCTCCTCACACCTTGACCATTTATTGATGTTTGCCACATCCTCTTTTTACCCTGCCCTTCCATTCACCGCTTCTTCCATGTCTGTTCTTCCATAACGTCCCTCCATGAGTTGCATGTTTCAAGTGTCCCTTTCAGACTCATTCCTACATTTATCGAAGGCTGTATTAGATATAATTCTTACTCTTTCCCTAAATGTATCACGTGCTGTCTGTCTCTCCTCTCTCAGTCCAGCTCCTCAATTGTCCCTCATTGAACCCTATACTTCATCTCATGTCTTCTTTCAAACTCTATCCCCCCATTTATCAAAGGCATACTGTTACCTCCTGACTGCAGGGCCAACCTGGAAACCAAAACCAGCCCTGGCAAAATGTTCAAACCAACCCCACGCTGCGCAGACTATGACTCGGATGAAGCCAAAAGGGCATGGTGGGTTGATGGCAGACCTCCTTGGTCTGTAAAAAGTCTCCCCTTACGTGCAGCTCGCGGGAAAATGCCACTGTGGCGGATTAGCGAGTTAGACCTTGTTCGTCTTCTCTTTATTTCACCATCTTTTGCCCTTCACCATTTGATCTCTGTCTATATTTATCACCCTGGTCCTTTATTCATCACAAGTTCACCATCTGAAATGTGATTCTCATGCTGTCCCTCCCTTCATTTCATAATATCAATCCCGCCCTTACCCTTTATTCATCATAGGACCTCTTCCGCAATTCTGCCTCACACCTTGCCCAACCATTTATTTCAGGATCTTCTCATCCTGACCCTCCAGTCCTCTGTGGTTTCTGTATCTCCTGTTCTACCCTCTTTTGCCTCAGTCATCACACACTTTCCGTCTCATCTTTCTTTCATTTCTTACTCCTTATATTCTTACCATGTTAGTGCATTCCCACCCAGTTTGACTTCACTGCATGCTTTAAATGTGATTTAAAAAAAGTTGAGTGGGGGCGTGTGGGGAGGATCCTAAAATGGGAGTGCCCACAGAGGCATAACTAGAAATTCTTTCCAAAAGGTGTGGTCTATGTAGTTATGGGCAGGGCCTTAAACGTGTAAACTATAATAATCCTGTGCTTCACACAGTATGCCAATTGAAGATTATTTGGTGTGCCTCACTTTACGTTTTCTGTTATTGCATCAATACATGTAACACAACAACAGACAAACACATAAAACAAGCCAGACCGATCGGCATTCCTTATTCATGCTAGCTCTGTCCAATAAATGAGCTACATCAATGGTTTGTTGTGCATAATTAGAAATTAAAATGTGTTAATCCATTCACATAATTTCTCCTACTTTTATAGAAAAATGAGATTTGCACAAGGTAAAACAGGTAAAAAAATAACATTTTTGCAGTTATGTACTAAGATATGGATCAACAACTGACTCCACTTTGCAAACATGAAATATAGGGCTGTGCTTTACTCAAAATCAGTTAGTCTGTTTGTTTTAAGCAGCATAAAGTTTGCCACAACAGGTAGCTTTATTTCTAAGGGTTCCTCGTGTATCCGGATTTCTTTGTTAAAATATCTAAGGCTTACGAAAAATGATTTTTTCAAGGAATGTATTTTATTTTGCACATTGCTCGGCAGTTATACGTTCTAGCCCTGATGCAATAACCTTTCAGCGGTATGCACTGGAGTAAAATCCGCCCACACATGCAGCAAAAACGGTAAAGTAGGTTTGCCCGATTTCTGCACCAGCCCCAAGTTTTAGACAATGCCCTCAGGTTACATGGTTTGTTTGCGTCTCAAATCCCATAATCTCTTTCATTGATTTATCTGCATTCATCACACAGCACAGCGCTGGCCTTGCCATCAGGGGCGCAACCTTAAGCAAACAGTCACGAGGCTCCGGAAATTTGTAGTGGCTTTACATGTGCTTTTTTCTGGACTTTTTTTTATTTAGTTACGACTTTGCATCGGTGCTAATGTTTTATCTTTACTCGACACGACTTTGTGAACCGCGGTCCTCTTCCTGTCACTACAGGTAATAAAACGGAAACATGCAGAAACCCTCAGCGCTCCTCCACCCCGTCCGTAACCATCTGCTTTATGCGTTGGGAATGGAAAAATCATATTCCGTCGGTCATACAGGAAATCGTCGCGGAGGGATTCGCTGACGCACCACTCACCTCGGAACAGAAGCTGACAAAGTTAGTGACGGGGCGGGGGCAGCGCCCTGGGGTCCCAGGTGTCCGGCGAGTGTCCCAGGCAGGTGCTGCTCCTCGTGAAGGTGTCTGTGTAATGTCGCTCGCTCCTTCCTCCTGGGCACGCCCTTTGCTCTCTCTTACTAGCCTCTCTCTCACGCTTTTAGTCCCCGCTGGCTGCTGCGCGCAGAGTTTCCGCCTCTCTTTTTCCACCTCCGCCCAATCTAGCCTTGTTCGCCTCCTCGACTCGTCCCTCACTTGTCTTACTCTCTCCGTTACTCCTTGATTCTCTTCCTATTCTGTTACCCTCTGTCCTTGTATTACTCTGTATCTCTTTAACCCCTGCTTTCCTGCCCCAGCTTATTTCCTTTCTCCTTCACGTCTTCTGTTTTTTTACCCCTGCATATTTTCTCACAAGTGTCATTCTCTGTTTCTTTCTCCATATCTCCCTCCCTACACGCTTCATCCTCTCATCTTTATTTTATTTACCCTCCTTTCTCTCGCTCTCATTTTTTTCTTTCCTTCAGTTTACTCTTCTGTCCCGCTTTTCTTTCATCCTTCACTTGACTTTATAATGTTATCGGGATTTTCCCTATATAACCCCTCACCCTTTCTCATTGCATTTTCTACGTTAGGCTAATTTCTCCAACCCATCTCTCTATTCATATTTCCTTCACCTTTCACCCCTCCCTAGCCAGCCTGCCTGCATACCTTCCTTCCACCGTTTGCATCTTTCTTACTCGCTTTCTTTGTCGTTCATTGGGTTCAGTCTTTCATTTTAACGCTTTAATTTAATCTTTGAGGTGTTTCTGTGCTCTCTCCTCTTTCAAGTGTATCGCTGTTATTTTCTTTTATTCACTATCTTAGGCTCCAATCTTGCCCTTCTTATCCTACTTTCTTTCTCTTTTATGTTGCTTGTTCTTTCTGTTTCCTTCCTGCCCTGCCTCTTTCCTTGTTTTTCATCTTATTTTTACTACTTTTCTTTTCTCAACTTATTTTCTCTCTGTCTCCTTTGCTCACCCTCTTTTGTTCTTTTGATCACCTTTCCATTTTCTCATTGTTCTCTTTTATTCTGACCTGTTCTTTCGCTTCATCTTTCTCTCATCTCCAGACAGGCGGTGGAAGGTGCACGTTATGGAGCACTAAGAAGGACAAAGGGAAGGTGAAGATAAAAGGAGCTTGTTTCTTCTCATGTACCCTCTGGGTGTCCCGACCCCCATACCACATACCAGACTTTGTAAATTCCCCGTCTAATGCTCTCTCAACATCAAACCTGCAGGAAAGTCGCTTGTCAGGATTTGACATGTGCAAGGCTGCCCCGGGATGTTGCACAGCAGCCCTCCTATCAGGGCGGCCGCCTTAGTGCCGCATGAAGGCACTGGGGCAGCCGCTTTAGTTCCTGGGCTCAGCCAGGTAGGACGTCTGGCGAATAGGTCTTCCGGTCGAGGGGGAGGGGCCAGGGAAATTTAGGCTGTCCCCGCCCCTTCCTCGCCCTCTTGTCCCTCTCGTCTCGCCTTGGCGCCGTTCGCTCCTCTGGGTCTCGCGGCGGGTTTTTCTCGTGATCCCGGTAAGTGTTGGTGGTTGTTGAGAGCGAGAGTCTCTGTGGAGCGGCGGGTGATACGCTTGGTGTCTTTGCGTGGCCGGGAGGGCCCGGAGCGGTGCTTTCATTAAGGCATTCGTGGGGGAGAGCACGGTCGTCTTTATGCCTGGGTGTAGCTCAGTGGTAGAGCTCAGGGATTGCGTGGAGCAGGCCCCGGCAGGGCTGGATTTAGCACGGTGCGACCGTGGTGCTGGCTTCTTGGGGGCGCCGGGTTTGGGAGTTTATTAGGCTTTTGAAGCACCTGATGCTGCGTTTCTTTCCGCGGCAATTTCCAGGCCTCACATGTGGTTCAAGATAACTCGTGTGATTAATTTTCTTACTGGAGAGAGATCAGCATTTTGTAGAGTTGAGGTTTCGACTAAGGGGAAGTTAGTGCAGAGGGTCGATGTACCTGCTGCTAAGAACGTGTGCCAAGTAGATTACAGAGTGCGTTTGATGTAAATAGGTCAGCAGGTTACTGTTTTCAAAGGAGGCACCCCTTGTTACTTGCAAGATATAACTTTAACTCTGTATATTCAACCGTGAACTAAAAACGTTCCTCCTAGTACTGCATACACACCGCTAAGCATCCATTAATAGAACATTGATTAATGTTGACAAAAGGGTTAATTTTGGGAGGCGGGAGTTTGCATAGCGCGCGTTTGACCCGAATCGGGGATCAAAGCGCTTTCTTAGCACCAGTTGCCTCACATGCTGGTATGTACGCATAGTGTTGTATGAAAGGAGAGAAGGTTAGCACTCCCCTTGACAAGGATGGAAGAGGTCCTAGTGGCCTTTACAACACATATACGGTCAAGGCACTGCCACTTACTTCGTGGCGTCTAACATGTTTTTACGCACAGCAGGCATGATGCGCGCTTTTATTAATACCACTGTGGGCTAGAGAGGCCGGGTAAGGGGCGCTGTGGCTTTGGTTCCTCTTTGTTCTCTCTCCCAACGGAAACTCGGTTGTGTCCTGTCCTCGGAGCTGCTCGATTAGGCGGTAAGTGATCAGGAGGGCCTGGCAGTGGCCCCCTCCTTTCTGGGTCAGCACAGTATGTGCTGGGTTAGGGGGCACTGAAGCGAATTATGCGGTGTGTCCCACAGTTCCGGGGTTGAGTCCACATCCGGGGTGAGGGGGCAATTTACGCATTTCCCACTCGTTCAGGAGTTGGCTACATTCGACGCTGTGTGGGGGGGTCCCGCAGTTCGTGTTTAGCGCCTAGGCAGTAAGGGAGATGTCATCTATGGTCTGTACATTTATGTTATGCATTTGATCGATGTGAAATAATTTTATTCCAGGCTGTGATGCCCATAGCTCTGCTTCCTAGTCACATCCGGTGCACTCTTAGTAGTGTCCCTTTTGGCCTCCATGCATGAGTTCCTCATGTGCACGTGACCTCCGGGGGTGTGGGGGGGGGCTACTACAGCTCGGCAGGTTTGAGTTGGACGCGCCTCGGGGACGCGGCCGGTGGCTGTGGTGCTTGTCCCCGGGGCCGAGTATTCGGGGTATCGCGGCCATGCGGTCTAAGGCGCTGGTTTTGGCTCAAGTCTCTCTGGAGCCGTAGGTTCGATCCCACTGCGGCCATTTGCGGGCATTTATTTATACTCCTGCAGTCAGTACTCTCTGGTGGGCCCACCTAATATTTCATTAGTTGTTTCCCTCGGAGGCGGGCCTAGTGGGTGGGAGGCTACTCCGGCACGGGACGTTCCCCCACGCGCCGTGCCTTTGACTCATTGCCTTGAGTGCTAATGCCCCGCATTAGCACACCCGCAGCACGGTCTCCGGGGCGCGCTTTTATCTCCCCGTGCCCGAAAATGTAGGTCTACACGGTGCTCATGCACAGCGCTCCGACTTCTCTCGGGGCGAGTTCGTGCGGTGATTCACTTTCTCCCCGTGCCCGAATTGTACTTAATACGGCGTTCAGGTTCAGCGCTTCTACTCCTTTCGGGTCGGGTTTGCGCGGTGTATCCTCTCTCCCTGCGCCCGAACATGTACGGAATTTGGTGCTCATTTACTGCGCTCCAGTATCTTTAGGTCGTGTTCGCGCTGTGTCTCAAGGGCAAATCACTTATCGCCCTGCGGCAGATATTTATGTACAGACGGTGCTTATGTACAGCGCCCCAATACCTTCGGTTCGAGTCGCGCAGTGTCCCTGGGCAAATCACTTTAACTCCCTGTGCTCGAATATGTATGTTATACTGTGCTCATGGACAGCGCTCCAATTCCTTTGGGTCAAGTATATGGGTGGCAAGAGCATATGGTGCACTGTATGGTTGGTTTTATGCGGCCGGAGTTGGGCGAGGAGGTGGCCTGTCGGCTGCGCGGACGCATCTGGTGCACGACACCAGGGTTCGAGCCTCGAGCTCGCGTCCACATCCCGCGAGTCTGGGGGCAAATTACTTATCCCTCCATGCCTGAGTGTGTAAGTCAATTACGGTGCTATGTATAGCGCTCCTATACCTTTGGGCTGAGTTAGCACGATATATATATGGTGTGCAGTACGGCCCGTCTGGATCTTTATGGTGTACGGAAGGCGGTGCTGCAGGCTCCCCCCTGGCTTGGAAGGGGCTCTTAGCGGGAGCCGGGTAAAAGGTGGCCGGCTTCATCGCCAGCACTAGGTGCACACCGCCAGCTGGCTGCTGCTTTCCAGTATCGGGCACGCGCACTGTGACCCTGTTCTTCATTTGCTTCTGCTGGTCTTAGCTGGTTAGGCAATAGTTGGCCTTGTGGTAGGTGGTGCTATTTGTAGTAAATATAGGGATGCAGCGACATGTGCTCAGTATGGCATGCAACTGGAGCTCAGGTTTAGGTTTCTACACCTTCGGGTGCACACACCTTTCCTTGTAACTGAGATGAACTCTCGAGGCGCGTCAGAGCAACGTTATGAATGGCGAGCATTCCAGCCTTTCAGCGAGCGGGACACCTAGCAAATGCACGGTGTGCTGGTGGCCGGGCTGCATGCCATAGTCTTTGCCTGAGCTAGTTGGGGTGCCCTGCAAACCAGTTTTAACTTTTAATCGTTCTTGAAGCTTGCGCAGGGCGCACGCGGATCTGTTTGTGTCTTTCGTGTGGAATTGGCGGTTTACTGGTGTGGGGGACAGCCCAGCCTTCGTATCCGCAGGCAGGCTGACATAAGGCAGAATAGCTCTTGGTGGGCCCTGCATCTGAGCTGGATGGGGAATTAGTTCACTATATGCAACTTAGGCACTGATCAGCCAATAGATGGGCTTGGTGTAGGTATTGCTCCTCGCGTAGTAAATATAGGGATGCGCTGTTATGTGCTCAGTAGGTCAGGAACTGGAGCTCATGTTTATTATTTTAACACCTTGCGGTCACTTGCACAGACATTTGTATAACCAAAATGGATTCCCCTAGGCGCATTAGAGTAACGCCATGAATGGTGACCATGCAGGCTTTCAAGGAGCGGGACACCTGGTATATGTGCGGCGGTGCCAGTGTCCGGCTGGCATGCCAGGTTCTAGCCTGAGATGCTAGGGGAGCAGCTATAGTAAACATAGTGATCCACCCACAGATGTATAAGTAAGTCAAAATTTCCCCAGATAAAGTGTAGAACCCCACAATGGTGGAAAGTACACACTAGTTGTTTAAATACCCCTCACACACCAAAAGGGCCCTTGGTGTCATGCTTCATCATAGGGGTCTTCCCGTCCCTCTACGGGACGGGGCGTGCTACGACCTACGTATACGTGGGAGCACTGGTTTTGTGAGACAACTATGTGTTTTGGTAGGGTGTGAGAGGAAGGGTCGGGGGTGAATTGAGAAAGTGAGATAAAAAATACCTGGCTCGTCGGTCAAAAAGATTTTTAATATACCTATGAGCTGGTATTAATAAAAAGTGGGGGGAGGAGGTGTGTATGCCTCAATGAGCTGTGCCTCCTATGTCTGCCGACATGTTTCGAAGCTCCCCAAGCTTCTTCTTCAGGACCATAAGGATCCCTCCCTAAACTCACAGTGCTGTGTAATAACGTGAATAAAGTGTAGTGTAAAAGATTTTTTTTATATATAAAGAATGTATATAATGCCTCAATGGGTCTTCACGGCCAATTTACTTGATTCCTGTAATATCAACAGCGTCATGAGCCTGATGCACGGGTCGTAGGAGTGCCTGATAGGCTATAACTCCCGGGTTCGCTGCCCTCCTAAATACGACCTCACCGTGTGGCTCCGTAGCGAACCCGGGAGTTATAGCCTATCAGACATAGGAGGCACAGCTCATTGAGGCATACACACCTCCTCCCCCCACTTTTTATTAATACCAGCTCATAGGTATATTAAAAATCTTTTTGACCGACGAGCCAGGTATTTTTTATCTCACTTTCTCAATTCACCCCCGACCCTTCCTCTCACACCCTACCAAAACACATAGTTGTCTCACAAAACCAGTGCTCCCACGTACACGTAGGTCGTAGCACGCCCCGTCCCGTAGAGGGGCGGGAAGACCCCTATGATGAAGCATGACACCAAGGGCCCTTTTGGTGTGTGAGGGGTATTTAAACAACTAGTGTGTACTTTCCACCATTGTGGGGTTCTACACTTTATCTGGGGAAATTTTGACTTACTTATACATCTGTGGGTGGATCACTATGTTTATTGACTGAATCTTGGGAGGACGTATCCACCTCCACCACTCAGGTTGAGTGGTCCCCCTTTTTGTTTTTCCTATGAGCAGCTATAGTAGGCAGCGAAGATGCAGTGACGTAGCCAACAGCTGGGGCCTTGGTTGCAGGGACAGAGGAGGAGAGATGGGAGGTTGATTGATCGTATTCCTGCCGCAGCAGGAGACTAGGCCTGGTTTTTGGGGGGCTTGGTTGCAATGCTTTCTTTCATTGGCAAATGAGACCGAGTGGACTTGGAACACCTAGTAAATGCGCGGCGGGTTGGTGGCCGGTCTGTATGCCAAAGCCAGTGCCTGAGCATGCTGGGTAGCCCTGCAGACCAGTTTTTGACTCTTGAGAACACTTGTAGCTGCGCAGGGCTCCCTCGGGTTTGTCGGGTCTTTTATATTAGCCGTGCACTCCCGGGACGCTTCACCACTATGGTCGGGAGCAGGGGCAGGTGTCACTTTGCATCCAGTACCTATGCTAAGCATAGAGTTACGCCTAGTGTTGAGTGAGGGTTAATGTTACCTGGTCATGCATGGGGGCTCCTTAGGGTAGGAGGACCTAGCGGCAAGGAACAGCTAGGGTGGTACACGTGTGCTTCAGCGATCATGAAGAAAGTATGTGTTGCGGGCCCTGGCTCACACGGAAGTGGGCAAAGATCACACACACCACAGGTGCCGAGGCCTGCACTGATGCCTGGCATTGTGGTCCCAGGTTACTTCTGAAATGGCTAGGCATTCAGATGCTGAAAGGATGTCTGTTGTTATTTACTCGATTGTTAAACGATTGGTTATTTCCTGGGTCATCCGCGGGTGTAGCGCGTTAGGCTCTTGTTATCTTTCCATCGGGTCTGTTTGATGCGGGATGGTGGTCTTTGGGCACAGCCACGTGATGGGTCTTTGTGTCTGTTAGGCTGCCTTTAATCTCCCTGTTTGTCACACATGGTTTTAAGACGGGGGGGGGGTCAACTAGCCTTGGGCTGAGAGGCAAATGGATGGCATGTAGTTTGTGATTGAGTTGTTAGACTTGTTATTAGTATTAACACACAGGTACTTGAGGTACTGACATTTGCACCCAAACAATAGGTACGCTAGAACGCATGTCCTCCAATACACACAGCTCCAGAAAGGACTGCCCCCATCCCAATTGTTGAGCAAAAGGGGACTAAAGACTTGTGGGGTTGGCAGGCCTTGACTGATGTTGGTGGCGAGCACGCCCAGCATTCGGATCATGGGATGATTCCGTAGAGTTTTGGGGCAGGTCACAGGCCGCGTCTTCTCGCTGTGTTTGTCCTTCGAAGCGTGGTCGGGTCAAGTGACGGAGGAGAGCAATCATCGCTTGGTCTATCTGGGCATGAAGGAATGCCAGGCAAGATTGTAGCGTAGGCTGGTAGTGGTACTTATCGGGGATTGGAGGTTTGTCTCACTGGCAGGCCGCCATGCAAAGGGACCATGCACCTGCCCCATGTTCATCTAAAAGGGTGTTTGAATCAACAGCCTCTCTTCTCAGCCATACTGTGAGCAGTATGCAAGCGGTCTGTGGATCAGTAGGTTGGGGGGAGCACGTCCGCTCCAGGGGTTGTGACTGAGTCCTGGTGTGACGCGTTGAGTCCTAGTCCTGCTTGCTGCAGGGCCAGATGAGGGTTGATTCATAATTGGTTGCGATGGATGAGGAGGAAGAACACTGCGGCACTCTCGGCTAAGCTATGTCACTGGCGAATTGTTTGCCTTAAGGCCGAAGTGGGCGCGTATAGAGCAGGGCCAGAATGACTAGGCCAGGCAGCATGACAAAGGTCTTTTCAGCACTGGCAGAATGGTGCAGGCTGCAGAGTAGTGCCATCAGGTAACTTAGATCTCTCATAGATGATATCTATATATCTATTATCTATTGATATCTATTAGGGACATAGATTGAACCATGGTGATAAATTGGTTGTGGGTTTGTGCCCAACAGTAGGAAGGGAATTGCATTATGTTCCATCAGGCTACGTGTATCGTCGATGGCACCAGCAGCTGTAAAGCTTCTATTTTCACCCGGGACTGGGGCTGGCAATGTCAGCTAACTTTGCAGCCAGACACCGAATAGGCAAAGACATACTTGCGATGGTGCAACGGGCACTCAGCGGTAGAGTCAGCTGAGTCTCATCATACCCTGGTATCTGTCAGTGATAAAACGTAAGGTTGGGGCTACACTCGAACAGGCACTCTAGGGCAGCTGGGGCGGGAGTGTGCCAGTGCCAGGAGGGTGCGGGTTGCCTGGTTAGGGCTGCCTGTTGGGCTGGAGCTCTAATACGGATAGCCGCAAGAGCGCGTTTGCACTCATAGAAGGCTAAATTGATACTTTTATGGCAGAGTGCCAGTTGCTTCAGTTATGCGCGTGTTCCTTGGCAGTGTCAGGAACATTCAGAATGCAATGTTGGTGGTTAGCCTGTTGTCCTGCTTTTCAGAGGTGCTTTAGCTCAGGCATGGCCAAGCATGGGTTAGAGGCCGGGGTCTGCCCTGGGATTCGTGTTAACAGGCAGGTGAAGCAGCAGAACGTAGAGGGGCTTGGGTCTGACCCCTGGTTGCAAGGGCAGAGCCTGGTCAGCTCACTTAGTAGCCCGTCCTTTAGTTCGACTAAAACAGGTACAATGATAGTGAGTAACGGTAACGGGTAACTTCTCCCGCCCTCTAGCACTGCCTGGCAGCTATGCAGGTTGTGGAAGTGGCCTTCCCACGGGGGCGACTGGGTCCATATGATTGGGGGGAACTCATAGGAAGCATATTTGGGCTGCAAAGTAGCAAGAGAACCATTGGCATTCCCAGTATTAACTTAGTGAGGTATTTATGCTTTGGTTCCCCCCTGGGTCACGCTGTCCTGTCTGCTCCCTGGATGCGGGCAGAACTTTGGGAGAGCAAGGCTTCACATAGGGTGGTAACTGTCGGAAGGTGATGGTTATACTCCGACTAGTGCTAGACTCAGATAACTGAGGTAAGAGGAAGTAGAGCGGGTTTGTCAACTCTTACCTCCACCCGCGTGCACTTCCTGGCAGGAGTGGCTTGTCATAGGTATTGTTCTTCAGCCATGCAAAGGTAACATGGGACCAACGCCTATTTATAGGTTTCAGGTCATATCAGTCAAAATCCACGGGGAGTTTTGATAGAATGTGGGCACTTGTCCTGAGGGGGCATGCCGGCTCCGGTCCTGCATGGGCTAAGACTGGTTTGGTTGGACCTGGGGAAGCCCGGTTATCAGCATGTTGTAAGTTAAAAGGCAAAGAGGTTTTGGCTTCATCAGGCAAGGTCTTATTCACGCCAAATCAACAGGGTGCCTGGAGGGAGATGGGGTACACCTCTCTAGTTTAAGCATGGATCTTTTCCTACTGGACTCAGGGGAAGCTTTGGCTGCAGCAGGTTGTAAGTAATAGACTACCTTGGTGGGGGGCCTTGGTAGTGACGGTGGCCACTCCCAAGGCTGTGGAGGAGTTACAGGGCGATCCAAAGTCTGCAGATACCAAGGGGTACTTCATGCAGCAGCACAGCGTGGTGCTAAGCCAGGATACCCAGGGATGTCTAGAGTTGTCCCCTGGAAGAACTACGGCACCCCGTTAGTCCTACGGGCGGTTGTGGGTCTGAGCAACCGGGGGCTGCCAGCATACGCTCCGCCCACCTCTTTCGGGGGGACGGGCGTGAGTAAGCACGTGGACTGGTGGTCCACGAATGGGAGGGGTGGCCCCTCCCAAGTTTTGGTATGCACCAACCGGCGACTGCCATGGTATAATTTAGGCTTATCAGACGGGCAGGTTGCTAGGGGTTGGCCTGTCCTGGGATCGGATTGCCCGTAAGATAACCCACCATGTTTGCATATTGGTTATGCTAATAAACCTGCAGCAATATTTCTCCACTTACAAAAGGTGTTGTGTGGTTTATTTATGTATTATGTGTTATGTGACAACAGTTGCCGATATTGGCACTATGCAAGGCTGCCCCGGAGGGTTGCGCAGCAGCCCTCCTATCAGGGCGGCCGCCTTAGTGCCGCATAAAGGCACTGGGGGCAGCCGCTCTAGTTCCTGGGCTCAGCCAGGGAGGACGTCCGGCGAATAGGTCTTCCGGTCGAGGGGGAGGGGCCAGGGATATTTAGGCTGTCCCCGCCCCTTCCTCGCCCTCTTGTCCCTCTCGTCTCGCCTTGCCCGCCCCTCCGCTTACCCAGCAGACGGAGGTACAAGGAGAGGGGGTGGGCTTTCTAACATGTTATTTTGTGTTGCAGGAGGAGTTACAGGGCGATCCAGAGTCTGCAAATACCAAGGGGTACTTCATGCAGCAGCACAGCGTGGTGCTAAGCCAGGATACCCAGGGATGTCTAGAGTTGTCCCCTGGAAGAACTACGGCGCCACGTTAGTCCTACGGGCGGTTGTGGGTCTGAGCAACCGGGGGCTGCCAGCATATGCTCCGCCCACCTCTTTCGGGGGGGGGGGGCGTGAGTAAGCACATGGACTGGTGGTCCACGAATGGGAGGGGTGGACCCTCCCAAGTTTTGGTATGCACCAACCGGCGACTGCCATGGTGTAATTTAGGCTTAGCAGACGGGCAGGCTGCTAGGGGTTGGCCTGCCCTGGGATCGGATCGCCCGTAAGATAACCCACCATGTTTGCATATTGGTTATGCTAATAAACCTGCAGCAATATTTCTCCACTTACAAAAGGTGTCGTGTGGTTTATTTAGGTATTATGTGTTATGTGACAACAGTTGCCGATATTGGCACTATATGACTCGCCCTTTCTTCCATTGAAACTGAAGCTCTTCAAGGGCTGTGGCAGGGTCGGACTGGGACAGAAAATAGTTCTGGGCACTAAAATAAAAGTTCCCCCATTAGTGAATTAGGTAGCCAATAATGTAGTGTGGGCAGTTTCGAATTTATACGGTCATGCTGTATGTGTTTTGCAGGAATGGGGAACCTCATGAATTTGAATTAGCTGTAGACAATGTTTGTTGAAGTATTAGGGAAATCAACAGGAAAAACCGGCCCAGCAGACCATAAAACAGGGTCCTAAACAGCAACAAAAAAAATGGCCGACCTCAGACCAGCTTTTGAGGCACTGCTTGATTGTCCTGTAGGCAGGTCCGACCCTAGACTGAGGTGAAGGAGTAATAAGTGAATATTTACTATTTACTCCAGAGCTGTTCAACGAACCACTGTCTTTTTCCTGGACATCTACATCATCCCTCTGCACCCCCAGCTTGTTCTGAAGCTTGCTTTAACCTTACCTTTTCATGTATTATGGGTCTCTGTGTAGTGATCACTCGTCTTTTTTTCTAACCTACCATACCCAGAGCATGAATGGAAGGAGTATTTTTTTTTTTTTAAAAGGAAAACGACTCCTTTTTCTTTAGCCGAAAGGAAAAGGAGTCTATGCCTTTTAATGTGAGCTGAGCAGGACGTTGTGTGTCCTTTCACCACTGCTCTTTGTACGCGTAGTCACTGAATAATATTACAAACACTTACAATTTGGTAGGGCACATAAAGGGTGCCTTGGAGGCTTTCTGCTGTTTACATAATGCCCTGCCCTCCTCCGAGGAGTCCCCACTAAAATGACAGTTTGGCTTTTGGGAAATTTGTCTTCTCTACCAACAAGATAATTTTTTAGTTCATTTACGCCCATGCATCAGTGCAGGCCTCGAAAAAACTACTTGCCATCTTGCTATGGCGAGTAAGATTTTTACAGGTCGGGGTATTTATCGGACCTGCCGGTCTTACTGGCAAGTGAACTTAAGCTGGAAAGGAACATGTGGTCTGTTCATTCATCAAGTGAATGAGCAATACAGAGGCCTTTAATTTTTTTCCATCTTGACACATTTGCTGTTTGTTCATTCAAGTCAATGGATCAGTGCTTCTCAAGGTAATAATCAATTCATTCAGGGATAATGAAGGTCATTCAACGTAGCAGTCAATTCATTCAAGTAACTAAACAGATATTCGCAGCACAGCCACTAGCTCCTTCAGTTAGACATTGCATTTTAGGACAACCATTAACTCATTCCTGTAAATAAGGCAGTGCATTTAAAGACAACAATTAATTCATTTGTGTAAATCAGGCAGTGCATTTCAGGACACCAATTAAATTAATTC
Source organism: Triturus cristatus (assembly GCF_964204655.1). NCBI lineage: Eukaryota > Metazoa > Chordata > Amphibia > Caudata > Salamandridae > Triturus > Triturus cristatus. The sequence continues at coordinate 389,961,567 of NC_140592.1, forward strand.
CTGTGAATAAGGCTGTAACACGGTCAAACTAGTGAATCAAGGGGTTAAACTCCTGCCCACAAATAATTCAGGCAGGTAACCGGTGCCGATAACTTTCAGGGCAACACCTAATGCATACACATAAATTGGGCATGCCCAGAACTCCAATTCACTCTCCTCGCAGAGACACAACCAGTCCTCTCACTTTGGGCTACTGAGGTCAGAGTCTCCTGCGAGCGTGGACCCCCCCCCCCACTCAGTACACCCGGGGCAGTCCTACGCTCACTCTAACCCCCAACGGCTTGGCAGTGAGGCTTAGCTGAGGCCTTCCGGGCCCAGTTGCGGTTCCCGGAGGGGAGGGGCGAACGCGGGGCTGCCTCGCCAGACGATGGAGCCTCCTGGGCAGCCCCCGCGATTCTCGTAGTCACTCCGCCCTCCCCCCAGGGGGTTTTACCTCTCAGTGGGGCTTCAGTCTAGGCGGGAGCCCGCGCAGGCAAAGCGGGCTCCCTGCGTCTCTTGCTCGTGGCGGGGGGGGCCAGGCCGGGGGTTTCGGAGCTGGTCTCGGCCCTGCGGTGTCTTCTTCGTCCCGGGATCACCCCAGGCGCAGGTCTCCAAGGCCGCACCCGCAGCGGCCAATCCATGCGCGACTCACTGGGGGGTGCGGCGGCCTTGCCCAATGGCTACGCAGTACTGGCGGAGGCGTGGCTGGTGACGTGATCGGCGCCCCATCATGTGGTACGGGCCGCGCCGGCTTCGCCGATTGGTTGCAGGCTTCCTCAATACCGCGGCGGCCCTCTACAGGCTTCGGGGGCCGCGGCGGTGATGTCACAATAGGCGATCGCGGTGGCGGCAAGTACCCGGGCCGCGGCGGTGATTTGAGGGCTTACAGCACTTAGGGGGCACAGCACCTTGAGGGCACAGCGCTTGGAAGGCACAGCGCTTAGAAGGCACAGCAGCAATTCAGCGATGGGGCAGAGAAGTAGCGCTGATAGGTGACACAGCGCTCAACAGCAGACAACCTCTTTCTACGGGGCACAGTTCTAGCAGCACAGCGCTTTACCTGTTGGTCCCGTAGGGTTCACAACGACAGTCCAAGTTTCCAGGGCAGCACTTATCTTAGAGGGGAAAGAAGATGGCAGGTCCCCCCTGGCAGGCTTATGAGGGGGAGAAGGGGGATGAGTTGGCAGCCATCAGAGGTAGGGTGGGTCCCTGCAGCACACTGGAGATGGTCCCCTGGGTTGCCCCCTCACGAGGCAAGATCAGCAGGCAGACGGAGTCCCTCATCTAACTTGGGTACAGCAGGGCCTAGACTCAGTCAGTCCCAGTAGTGTAGGTTTCTCCCCTAGGCCCAACCGCCTATGCTCCGGCAGAGGTTCCCCCAGGTCCAGTGGTGCCCCAACTGACTAGTTCAGTTTCCCTCCTTTCCTCTTATACCCCCAGGTCAGGTGACCCTCCTGCAAAGGCAGCAAAGCATAATCCCTCCCAGGGCTGGAAGGTTCCAGGTGCTTCCACATAACTGTCTATGGGACAAAAAGGCGGTATGGTAAAGATACTTTATCAAGATGTCCCAGCCTGCTCCTAACCACTAGTGCGTGTATGCAATGGCCACTCCGCAATAGCAGGGGCCTGTGGCAGCCATGTTGTTAGGAGAGAGCACCTGCACCTCAGCACTGTTTAGCAGTGGTAAGGCGCCCAGAGACCTAGGGCCAATAAAAAGATGGTGGCAAAAATGAGGCAACAAGGGCAAAAAAACCGGGGTAAGACCACCCTAGGGCTGACAGGTCTAACAATGGGCCAGAGGAAATCTTAACCCCTTCGGTGCCCGCCCCTTTCCCCGCCCTGTGCCGGCCGTTGCATTAGCGGGCGGGGTTTGTGACGAGCTGGACTCGTCATGGGCACAGCGCCACCGCGGCCCATGACGAGTCCAGCTCGTCACTGGCACCGAAGAGGTTAAACATTATAGACCCCTTTGGCTTTGGTGCAATGGAGGAGTCTGTGCTGTGCCCCCTGGCTGGCTTTTACAATTTTAGGATCCTTACTGGACCATGGAATTCACAACATTCTCATGCTTGCAGAGAAGATCTGTCATGTGCACCCTGTTTGTGGGCTATATTCTTATTAAACATAGAGAAACACTATATTCCATTAAACCAAACACATGGACATTTTTTGTACAGTGCACATCGTTAGCTGGTATATTTGAAAGCAATTTCAAATGTTATATTGAAGAAAAAGTCAGCTCTGTGTAATAAAATATTCACTTAGGATCAGACAATTTGGTCAATCAAAGAAGCAGGCATTGATCTCAGGATTTCTGGTTTCATAATGTGCTATTCACAAACTACATTGGTAACTTTTTCTCTTTCCTGTTTTAAATCTAAGGTTAATGTTTTGTCTTTAAAGGTTGGCGCATGAGGTTACAATCTGGGTGGCTGGCAGAAGCCACATGAACACTCGGCTTGTTTCTGGCTTGAGAATCCTGGAGGACATTGTTGTGGCTGTAGCTTGGCTCAAGCCTTTAATGGCTCAAGCCTTTAATGGCTCAAATCCCCACTATGCAGAAATAACTTTAATTACTGTAGCTTTAAGCACCATGTCAATCACTAACTCTTAAGGGTTCACAGCATAATCATTTAAACTAATATCTCAGAGTCTTAATATGACCATGACTACTTTTAAGTTTGTGGAAAGCAGAGGGCTTTGGCGAGAGAGTGAGAAGGGCAGCATGATGTGCCAAAGAACGGCCAGCGGGCAGTGGCACATCATGTCAGGTGTGATTGTATCCTCACCAGCTGGGCCACGTGTCCCACTTCTGCAGCTGCCCCCTTTGCAAGGGCTTTTGGGTGCCGCGAGTGTTCTAATTGTAAGGGTCCGTGGCTGTCCATTCACTTCCCTCTCAATGAAGACCTCAAGGTGCAGTCACAATCCTCAGTCCATGACGTACTTGTCCATTGTTTAATATCATGGTGGCAAAATAGTTCACAGTACAACATCATGTTAGAAAGGGGGATTAGGTTAATGATCTTCCATTTCAGGAGCATTGCAGCAAATCAAGACCTTTTCTAGGGCTTCACATTGCCCAAAAAGGGGTAATTTGTGATATGTATCTGTTTACATAGACTTTTCAGCTTGGTTTACTCATGTTAATGTGTCACTTGAAGTGTCACACATTTGGTAATGGCATGTCACTCAGACACCCACTGAAGCCGTGCAAATATCACACATGAGCAATCTGAAAACTTGGCAGCAATGCATTTGTTGCAATATGGTGCCCTCTGGTGGTCTCCTGCAGTAGTACTGTAAGGCCAGGAAGGTTGAGGGTATTTCTAACGTTAAGGGCAATATTGTGCTTTTGCCTGCAGGAATCTTCCTCATACAGTGACAAAATGTACTGGTTGGGGCCTGTTTTTTGTGATGTTTTACAACACACATAGGTGGTCCTTAGGGTGCTACTTCACAGTGTAAGTACCGGATGTCTGTTAGGCAGATGCTGTGGGTGGATTCTTGTCCTGGTCCCACCCACTATTTACCATTATGCTTTTGTATTAAGGCTTTAATAGTATGGAACCGTGTCTCTCACACTCTCATCTATGGCAGTTTATGCATGGTTAAAGGGCACAGGAAGGCACTTTTTAACTCTGACTTGAGTTAAATAAACACAAGGACACAAGCCATGATTTTATTATAATAAATGTTTGCTCTTTAATAGCGTTGTGTACAAACATTTGACATAGCATATTTCTGTTTGCAGTTATGACCTAACCCTACCTGATGCTCATTTATTAAACATGATAAGGATGAACGAGTGAAATGAACATGCAAAGATTTCTTTTTGTGACCTGCAGGACACACATAAACCTCAGCAATAAGTGCTTAAGCCACAGCAACGAATGGGCAGAGTTTCATTTCTCAGCTGGAGAGAATAGGGCCCCTGTGGATAGTGTTTCAGATTTGGCACCCCACCGGACATGCTTGCATCCAAACTGATGACTAGATCGATAGAAGAGTCAAAGATGGCCTTGCTCTTACAGGCCTCCATGTTCAGCAGCCACTAATGTATCTCTGAACAAGATACCGCATCTAGCAAGAAGACTCGATTATTTACAATCCTGATAACAGAAGTAGCTCCTCCATCAATAAAGGGCTCAATAGTGAAGAGACAGAAGAAACATGGCTTGAATGGAGGCAGTTGGAAGGCCACTGAGATTTGATAGAGTTTTTTAGAGGTGAGGTGTAGGTTGACAAGGCAGACTTAAACAGTTGTTTGATAAAGGACAGTTTTTTAGAGCGGTGTTTCATACTACAAAAGGGAGGTTCTAAAGTAATCTTAGGAAGACTTTCTAGTGGCAGGGAGGGACGATGGACTTGAAATTGACGAGAACACCCAAATTGTGAAGCTCAATTGTTTTCAGAGAGTTAGAGGAGACTGATGCATCCAAATTCTGTCATTGAGGTACACGATGTGGCTTACTCCGCTGCTCCACTTGTGGGCTACTTCCACATGGAGCACCTTGGTGAAGCACAAGAGGGAGGCCAGAGAACATGCCTGATGGAAGGCAGCAAAACAGTAACATTTGGTGCTTCCATTGAAAATTCTGGAAGACTTGGTGACCCTCCCAAATTGGGATTGAGAAACAAGCATGTTTTAGATCAAGCCTGGCCAGCCAGTCTTCAGGAAGAAGAGTATGTCATAAATGATGGATGCTGTCCATCTTGAAGTATTGGTACGTCACCTAGTGATTGAGTGCATAAAGGATGATGACTGGTTTGAGCGCTTTCTACTTCTGGTGCAGATTCTTGGTCTACTATAGCCGACTGTTATTCTGGGAAAAGATTGGAAACAGCAATCAGATTGGAAGGGAGGAATGTCAAAATCTATCCAATAGCAAGACATGTTCTGAAGGACCCAGGATTGGAATGTTATGGATTGAAATTGTGGACGGAATTGAGCAATGCCGCCCCTGTGGCAGGTAGAGGGGTAAAATAAGAATAAGTTGTTTTGCTAACCTTGAGTAGGGGAAGGAAGGCCTGGTTGCTTGAATCAGTGATTGAGATTTTGGCATGGACAGCTTCCTCACAGATATATGGGGCAGAAGAAAAGGTCTTGGATTCTACGTGCAGGAGGATTGTCACAGATCTTTCTCGAGATGTAGATGTATGGAGGGTGCCCCAGGAACACCGGGGCACTTTGTGTCAATCTTCAAAATGTGTCTAAATCAATATTACCAGAGGATGCAGCAGCTCATTCGAGAGCATTCAGCAGACAGATGAGGGGTCCAGAAGTGTTCATGAACTGATTCTGAGTGTCTGAGAGCTTGGTCGATGACTCCATGAGGGTCTTGAGTGTACTGCTGCACCAAGTAGAAGGTACTGGTCAATTTCGGGAGTGGAGCATGTCTTGCCTGTTATTGAGGTGTGGGAACATTTGGAGTGGAGAGTACACCTCACAAATTCTACTCACAGGGGCAGACCTAGTGGCAGACAAAATCATACACATGGGGAGATGGGTGTCAGTCACAGCTGGTGGGATATCTCAGCTCTTTGGGATCGAACATGGGTTTGCCTAATACATCCAGAATGGAGGTCCTTGAGTACTCTGTAGCAGAATGTGAAAAAAGGATGCGAAGTCCCTCATTTCTCCCAGTCCTTCATTGGCTTTGGGCAGAACAGGGACCCCTGAAGGGTTGGGGAGCCCCTGAAGGCTTCGGGCCCCCTGCACCGCAGGGGCAGGCATTGCGCACCTGCCCTGTAGGGCTAAGGACGAGAGAAAATGCGGTGGAAGTGTGGTTGCCAACTAGCCACTTCAACAATATCAAGTAAAGACCCTGCTAGGGTTGTTTTCCCTTTTCTGGTGTTATTGCACCTCGTTTTCTCTTTTTACCAATTGCTACTGTTTTCTTATTGCATCATTATTGTTAGCTATATTGCCCCAGTTAAGACTTGTTATTGGATACGGTTTCGTTCTTTAGACACAGTTTGAACCTTTGGAGATTGCCTATTGTATAATATTTAATGCTTTGGGACTATAGAAATCTCCCCCTCAGATTTCCCTTAAACAGCTGTTGGTCTAGGGAAGGTGCTCGTGGAATGGTGGCTGTGCTCTCACCTGCAGGAAAAAGGTTTCTTTGTTTTAAAAAGTTCGAAATGTCCAGGGATGTTTCAAGAGAGGCAGCTTTTTTGGCTGGGCAACAAAATAACTGCCTGTAACTTGGGTGTTCAAAACATGCCTGCATCTGGACCGGAACGGAGCGCCCGAGGTGACCGCGAGGGAAATATTAATCAAAGGATATGCATGGTTAAAGATCTATGGATGTGTGTTGTAGAACGCGAAGTGACCGCGAGGTAATGGAAGGTAATAAATAACGCAAAGACGGGAGCTTGCCGCACGAGCGCGAGAAGAAGGCAAGGCAACAAAAGCACTTAAGGGAGGCGAAGAGGCAGCGCGCGCCATGAAAGGCTTAAAGTTCGAAAGCCGTTGGCACTGTGTATACAATATAGTAGAGTGAAAGATAATTAGTACTAGAGTGAAAAATACAGTAGATAAAAGGGTGCAAAATAAATGGTAAGGAAAGGTGGAGAAGTGTGGCTCAATGATTAGAGCGGCAGACCCTGATACAGAAATCTAGCCCGGGACTAGGATTCAATTCCCTGCCTCGGTGGGTCTTGGGCTCAAAAATTCCACGGACCTGATAATTCTTGCCTCGGTGCCATTCCAATCATGGTGTCCCACTCTGCAACTCTGGGCAATAGCTTGCTTAATCTCCACAACGGCCCCCACAACGCTAAGGATTCCTGGCCTCCACCTTGGGGGTGCCCAGGAGTGGACGCCTCACAGGGAAAGCCAGGATGGGTTCCACAGCGGTATTCGTACAAGCGCCTTGAGACCCTTGTGGGTGAGTAGTGCGCTATACAAGTATCAATTTACATTTTTACATTTACAAGGAAATGGCTGAAATAGGGAGCACACTTAAGTGGAATTGGTTTACTCCCCACTGGTTGTCATTTCCCACAGTCGCCTTTCTTGCAGTCTTCAGTTGTCTGGAAGTGTACAGCCAATGGCAGTGGTGGCGCCCCACTGAATCATTTTATTTTCTCCTGATGTCTGCCAGCTTTGTGGGACGGCGCTGCTATCACGACAGGCGCAAGGGGACAAGTCTCGGCCCAGCCAAACATTCATGCGCACTTTGCATGTTCTCCACGCAGGCTGAATTACAACCTGCGTGGAGAACATGGCTCCCAGTTAGCATCTGAGTGCTGAACCATGGCACTCAGATCAATCACAACGCTGCAGCGTTGTGATTGGCTGACTGGGAGCCTGGGTGTGCTTCATGCTCTGACCGGAGCGTGGGACTAGCATGAGTGACTTAGCGCGGAAGCGCTGAGAAGGTAAGTTACTTTCTTTTTCTTTTTTTTTACACCTGTTTCCCCCACGTCAACCCTGTTCACATCCCGGTAGATATGTCAGAAGTCCAGAGGAAAGTGACAGGAAAGGCAGACGTTAAGAGGAAAGCAGTGAGAGAAGGTATAGTGTGGAACATCATACCAAGGAATGTCACTTTCATATGGGTAACTTTATCAGAATAAGACTTCCTAGTCGGGAAGAGTGTTCAGACCATGCGTCTTATCCAAGAGCGGCCCATGCAGGTAAGAGCAGTGGGGCGGGGTGGGGGGTATTCGACAGACGACGATGAGCTAAAATTAATTATTTATTTAATTTTCCATCATTGGCGTCTGTTGAATCCCCCCCCACTCCGATTCACCGCTGTTACCTGCACGGGCAGCTCCTGGTCTTATGCGTCAAAGATTATGCGTTGTTCTAGTACATGTGTCAACTAACTACTTTAGGCGCTGATTTTTGATGGTGTTCAGTAGGGGACAAGGTATGACCACTTTTTGTCTTCATTTATTGTAGTGTAATTGCAATTTTTAGTTTGTTATTGTGCAGGGAAAAGGATATGTTTCACGTATGTTTGCTTTCTTACTGCCTCATGCTTTGTAGTCCATGGTTGAATGATGTGTGTCGTGATGGCTGCGTTGTTCTCTAAAAGTCAGTTGGAGAACCTTAGCAGTTGAGGTGGCTGGTGTGGTGTAACTGTGACTCTTATCAACATTAAAATTACTTCTTTTTTCTACTATGACGCCTGTGCTGCCTTCAACGCAACACCATCACTTAAAGAAAACAAAAAATAAATATATATAGCATCCTGAGGCACCCGATTCTCAGCTCCCCAGAGCCAACAGTGCTACAAGCGGCCATCTTTTAATGTGAATGGTACTGTCTAATCGCTGCTGCCACAGACTCTCACCCAGCCATAGCAACTGCTTTGACTAACTCACAGCTGAACTTTGATGGTCAAGGTGTGACTTTACAGCAGAATGCATAATGTCCAATAAGCACGAAGCCTTTGTACAAGATCTGGTAAGTTGAGTGTATGTTTCCTGAAATGCAGCTCAATGTGGGCCACATGCAGTTGTTCAATAAACGGTTCTGCAATGTGTGGGACCCTATGTGTAGCGAATTCAATATTCACAACCACTTCTCTTTTGCTCAACAGGTGAGTTAGCACTGAGTGCAAGCAACCAGCAAGTGTAGTTTCCATACTTTTTATGCACTTCAACCACAAAGCTCTCCTCTTCCTCACCTCTGTTTCCTGTTACTCAACTTTCACAAGCTGTCCTGCAACCCTTCACCTGCCCCAGTTGTTCTACTGCTTCTCATCGCTATTGATTTGTCAATGGCTTTTAAAAGTGTGTCGGCATTGCCAAAGCCTATAGCTGAGGATATCCATCTTTGAAGTGGATTTTTTATACTTGAGGCATCTTGACCAAAGTGGTCCGACGCAAAGTGCCATCCATCTTGCAAGTGTAATTTTGTATACTTCCATGATGAGCATCATATTACCACATGCAACATGCTTCCATGATGAGCACCATAATGCAAGATGAAACGTTACAAAAGTTGGTGTGCTGCAACATTGTGCTTGTCTGGAATGTATATTCTTTATGTCTCCAAGTTTGCTGCCATATTACATGGTGCAACATAGTATGATGCAACACAGCAGCCATCTTGGAAGCATAAAAATGTAATGTTCGAAAAAGGCCAAATGTTATTTCTATACTTTCAGGATAGCCACTGCTGGCAATGCTTATAAGTCACCGCTCCGGTAGGCCCCACATTCTCATAGGGCAGGGTGCATGGTATTTACAAACTAGGACATGTATATTTATTTTTTGACATGTCCTGGCAGTGAAAAAACCCAAAGTTGCTTTTCACAGTGGCACGGATGACCTCCCATAGGCTACTGGTTTACCTTATTGCATTTAGTGATACATTCAGTAAGGGATCAGCTAGAAAATACTCCTTCAACTCATTTTAATTGTATTTTTAAATTATTTTAAAAAATAAAGCTAGATTTTAAATAACTATTTTGAGAATGCCCCTTTATAAAGTTGGTATTTTCCTTCATGAGCTAAATGTGGCTTTCTGCTAGTATCCATTAACCTGACTGTTAATGGCTCTCCTATGGTGTGATGTGTGTCCCTCAGAGGCAGCTGACAGAGGGCCTTGAGTGTGGGGGAGGGGTTTGCTAGACAGAGCGGAACCAGACCCAGGGGAAGAGGAAGAACTGACCAGAACCAGTTTTAGAGTTAGACAAAGGAGTGTCCCCCACCAGCATACTGGCACTGAGCATAAAAGTGGCACCCCCAGAACCTAAACTCCGAATACTCCTGGACCTAAGAAGATTTTGAAGGAGGATTGCCCTGCTGTCTGAAGAAGGAATACTGGACCTGCTTGCCTTGAACCCAGGACCCAAGAAGTAAATCCAGGGGTTAGTAGGCTTCCCTCCTGTTTGAGCTACGGGGACACAACAAGCTTCTAGAGGTCTTTCCTACTTTCTAGCTGACAAGATTCAACTGGACCTGACCTGGTCCCCTATGCTGACTGCTGTGAGAGTAAGTCCTGACCTCAAAGTGTTGTCCTCAATGTTTTGGACTCTTGGCTGGAGCCAGAGTATACTTTTTCCTGCATAACTGAAGGTTTCACTGGATCTGATCAGAGTTACGCAGAACCTTGCATCTCACCACCATGAAGCTCCTGATTAGCGGCTCCACTGAATCTGATGTAGAGTATCTCAGATCCTCGCTTCCCAGCACTGCATAGCTCCTGACCAGCAGCTTCACCATATTTGATAAAGTGTGACGCAGAGCTGGGCAGGTCCTGATTGAAAGCCTCATCTGAGCCAACACAGTGCGACACTGGAAGAGTTACACTGCCCCGTCTTCTCATCAAAGTCAGAAGATAACACTTACAGCGGGATGAACCTGGTCTTGTAGCCATCTGCACTCCATCAGGGTTGGCCTGAACTGTGACTTTGTCCTAGTGCAGTGCTACAAAACACCTACAGTTGGCGATTTGCACCTTTTGGTGCTCTTCTTAACTAAAATGTTTGAAACTCATAACTGCAGTACTACTGGTTGGATTTTTGTCATTTTACTTACCAAAATAGCTTCAATTTTTTCATAATTGGTTTGAAATTTGTCTTGTTTTATGTTTTCACTTTATTACTGTTTGAGTGCTGCAAACATATTTTACCCATTGTATCTATGTTAAACCTGACTGCTTTTGTGCCAAGCTATCGGAGTGCTAAGCACAGGTTTACTTAGTAACTTTTGTGACTCATCTTGATAAGGATTTGTATTAGTATATGGAGTGGGTACTCACCCCCTTCAATCAGTTATCCAATTTCTTACAACCACCATGCTATGTGTTTCTTTATCTTTCAAGCATACCAAATATGCTTCCAAGATGGCCAGGTGCCACTATTGGCTGTGGCAACACTTGCTAGCTTTCACAGGAAATGTCAAAACCAATACCGGCAACAAACAAGCATCGGGGAGGTGAAATTGATTGGTTTTGTCTGTGCACGTTTAATTTGAAGTAGTTTCAGATTATGATATTTCACCATGCCCAACGTGCAAGGGGTGATATCAGTGCTGTAAAATAGAAATACAATAACTAAGCCATGAGAATATGGACCATTTTTTCGGTGAAGTGGGTGTAAAACAGTAGCAGCATGGATTCTTTGAGGTATTAAGTAGTGTTTTTAACATTTTAAACAAAAAAACCAACTGAAATTCACCAGTTATAGTTAACTGAAATAGCTATAACCTGCGCCCTTGCCATGCACAGTGTTGTCATGAATGAGTCATTTGCGATGTTATCCATGATATCATAAAATATATCATGAGTGATGTATAATGTGAGGCCATAAACAGTGCATGGTGAGGGTTCGACTTACAATTACTTCAGTTAAAAATGAAAATCAGTACTGCTAAAACAAAAGAAAAATCTAGGGGATCTCTTTTGGACTTCTCTCTTGGATCCCATCACCAGGCGTACCACCAGTGTATCATTGTTCTGCACTCCTATATCATAATTTGTTTTTAGCACACTGGGACTGAGTCCCTGGGTCCTAAAATGACTGCTGGAACATCTTTGTAGATGCTGATAGCAGCCAGTGAGAGACTTATCTTTTGATCTTCCGGTCCTGCGGTACTTCACCGTCTCTATATATGCATACATTTTGAACCTTAATTTCTCAAAAACCGTTGAACAGATTTACACCAAATCAGACAAGCATTTGCAATGCAATAGGTCTCGCATTTACGCAAGTTTAAGCTATTGGCATTATAAATGACAATGCCTTTTATTTGTTTTAAAACGAAAACAAAAATAAACGGCATTGTCATTTACAATGCCAATAGCTCAAACTCGTGTAAGACCTATTGAATTGCAAATGCTTGTTGAAGTTTGTTCTGGCAGACGCTACAGTCAATGTACTGTATTGCATTCATGATGTTTGGTTGATGTTTCTGCCTCAAATCCCTGGTTGGCAATGGCTAATGGATATAGTGAGAAAGGGCGCCATCTACATTTAGAGAAGCTTCTCTAGCCTACTATTTTGTATGTAGTCCATTCAAGATTAAACAACAGGATTGAATGAACGTTTTTAGGGCACTAGGCTTGGTATGTAAACAAACAAGCATCGGCATAGCCAATAGGTCGCGCATTTGGGACCTTATAAGTGTTTAACCATGCAACACTTGATGTTGTTGCACCAAGGATATTGTGCTGGATAACTAAACACTTATAAGTATTTAGCTATGCATCAGGTCCCAAAGGCTATGCCAATGCTTGTTTCGCTTATGGAGGGTGGTGACAGCACAGACAATTGGAAGGTGATGGGTGGTGTGGAAGAAGTAGGAGGGTCAACAGAAGGATGGGGGTGGAAGGGAAGGAGTAACACGGACAAGGGGGGGTGGTGGAAGGGTAAGAAGCATCACTGACAAGCAGGGGCTGGAGGGGAGGAAGAAATCAAGACAATTGGGGAGTGGGAGGGGAAGAAGCGACAAAGTGGGGGGTGGGGTGGTTGGGAGGGGAAGAAGAAATCAAGACCATTGGGGAGAAGGGGGGAAGAAGCAACAGGTACAGGGGTACCCCGTCCTCTGTTACTTCACTTAGGTAGACTGTAGTGTAGAGCTCATATTCCTGCACAACGTACCCAAGTGAAAATATAAATTACACATTCTCTGCTTACTTTCTAAAGAGAAAGCTGCAATGTGCACATTGTGTTCTTGAGTTGTTATAAAAGTAAAACTGTAATGTACATATCATATCACTCCCCTTACCTTCCACTAGTAAAACTGTGATGTACACACCTTTTACCTGCTTACTCGACAATAGTGACATTTTGTTCATACATGTTACACCAGCTTTCTTGCCATGACTTCTGCTTGCTCTATAAAAGTACAATTTTAATGTGGACATCTCCTGCTCTCTTTCCACAAGTACACCTGTAATGTACACATCATTCCCAGCTGAGCTTCCTTACAAAAATAAACTGTGTAATGCACACATCATGTCATTGCTTCCTATATGAAAGTAAATAGGTCATAATATATACATACTCAGCTTAGTTTACACATGTATAAATGTAATGTACGCATTCACAGAAGTGAGGCGGTAATGCACACATCTACTCTACCTCACTTACACGTCACTGGCAGAAAAGATGCGCAGAGACTCGTAAAAGCCTTTGTTCAATTCAAGAGATGCTCGTTCAGAAAACAGAACAGCTTCAAACATGCGCTTTCTTTTCCGCCTTTCTCTCTCTTGCTCGGGGCCAGAGTAAGAGGCTGAGGTGGTGCATCTCCCAGGGCATAGCTTTGTATGTCTATCAAGCTACATCACTGTTTCATTTCTCATTTTCCCAATCCCTCCTAAGTCACATGAATACCATACATTGTAATGAGGGAGCCGGACAGGGCGATAAATATTTCCGGCCTGCATTTAGTTTGATGTATTGCATATCCCTAGCTGGCTGTGTAATAAAGTTTACAAGAGGTGGTCAGGGACTGCAGCCTTTTTGATCACAGTTGAGCGTGTGGCTGTGGTGGTTTGAAGATCAGGGGGAGGGGAGGGAATGGCGGTTTAGGAGGAGAGGAGATGAAGCCTGGGTAGAAATCGATACAGATACAGTTCAGACCAGCTATAGATCAGCCTCAGAATGCACTGTGAAGCCGCTGCTATATAACCCAATCACATACATCAACACCCAGCTGCTGCTCCGGGCCTGTGAGGCAGCTCTGACGCCTCAAACCACACATAATCACACATGTGCAACAGACACACAAAGAACAAGCACGCACAGACACACGGATCACCTACACATGCACAAAGGAACATACGCACTCCCACGCATACAGACGCGCACAGATCACTGATGTAGAAAATCAGAGACGCCCATATATACAACCACAAACACAGAAAACGGACCCCACACAAACGGGTACAAACACACACACTCCACGCGATAATCTCGTAAGTGTGTTAATGTGCTGCCGGGTTGAAGGGTCTATCTGCAGCATAAATTGACACGATCGCTTTCGGCACAAAGGGGGGGATATGCAGACAGCTTCAAGAGGACAGGGAAGAGAAGGATCAAATCACGGACACCGAAAGAGATGGCGCACACAGGAGGGATGGGGTAACAATGAGTGACAGGGGGTGCGTGCCTATACAGAGTAAGTGAGGCAGACGGCGAGAAAGAGGATGAAGGGGTGGGCCACGGACAGAGAAGTGCCAATGGAAGTGGATTGATGTGCAGTGATAGCGATCAGCAGAAAAGTGATGCCGTCCTCAGGGAAAATAAAGGCACAGATTGCGGCAACAGCAGAACCGTGAGGATGCGGAGAACAAGCTGCAGGGATGTACCTGAGGAAGATGGGTGAACAGAAACAAGTACAGGGAAGGATTAGAATAGTGATCGTGGCGCTTATTATGAATGGATGTCAGGTCTACTAAAGGGAATCCAAATGCACTGCGTAAGCGCTTATGGCAGGGAAATGCACACACAGCATTTTGTATTCCTGGAGGGGAATGCTTTTACATGTTACTTGTTTATCAGTAAGTACGAGCAGGGCGGAAGTGGGCGGGTGCAGCCAGGGACAAATGCATGTCGGACAACAATCGCAATTAAAAAAAAAACGAGAAGGGAGGGGGGAATGCCAGCAAACAGAGGAGCCCGCGAAAGTGAAAGTGATCGTGATTACGATCACTACGGAGTTAAGACACATGGCGCTGCGCGCGTGCACGTTCACGTGCACTGTAGCTTTAGGCCACGGCAGCACTTTGAAAAGCCCAGATATAAAATGTCTCTTCGAGCCTTTGGCTCGCGAGACCTAAAAAAGCACACTTTCTGGGTTAAGATCTAGCTTTCTGACAAATTTGGTGTAATTCTGTTCAGCTGTTTTGGCTGAAGCGCTGTTCCATTCCACGCTTTTGGAACCACCCCTTTTTCTCCGCCAGCACTTAATGGGTCACCCGGAAACTTTCCAGGAAGGAACTGTGTTGCTTAATATTTTTCTGTGGAAAGTTTTGTGAAGATTCGTCAAATGGCGCCAAAGTTATCTGTGAACCAAAACATCCATTTCCAATGGAAACCCAGTCCAGTTACATTTTATTTTTTTTAAATATTTTTAATTTTATTTTTCCCCATAATTTACTTACAGACAACAAAAGAAACAGAGAAACAAACTAAGAAAGAGAAAAAAGAAGAAAAACAAATTATTACATACTGTGATTAACAGGGAAAGCGACAAAGTTTGACAAAGCTTTTCCCCATGAACAAAACCATATTACTACAGATTCAGCCTATCCAGTCCGTGATAGGGGCCCAGATTTTCTGACCCATCTCAAGTCTTCTTCTGCCTTTTAATCTGTATACTGCTATTTCCATATTATATGTAGCTAGTAATCGAGCCCTCCAATTAGTAAAAGTGGGTGGATCAGAACTAATCCATTGAGATGTAATAACCCCTCTGAAAACAGACATGGCGATAAGCAGAAAACATTCTTCAGCTTTACTCCGCCGTACCAAGCTTTGCAGCTGATCGACCCCCAAAATCACTAATGTAGATGTTATAGTCAAAGGTTTACCGGTAATCTGGACAAGAAAGGATTCAACATCTAGAATATATTGAGCCAATTTAGTGCAGGAATAAAACGTGGATTGTATCTGCAGCAGGAGAGCCACATCTACTGCACATATTCCCTCGATTACTAGACCATTTGGAGCTTTTCCCAGGAGTGTAATATAGATCAAATATTGACATGTATTGTTGAGCTCTGAGGCTGCCGGTTATTAAGACCTGGCTAGCCACCTCCAGAGAGGCTGCCAGATCGGTGTCTACTAGTCCAAATTTCCGGTCCCACTTGTCGTTTTGGGTGCTCAAATCGTCGGGCAGGTCAGAGATGAGTGTTTGATAGATCAGCCCAATCCTTGATCTTCTTTCAATAAGCCCTACAAGAGGGATTTTCTCAAATATTGCAGCTCCTAAGGTTACCATCTTCAACAGATAGCTCCTAATTTGTAAGAACTTAAAGAAATGCCTAGTTGGAAGCCCATATTTGTCTTGAAGATCAGAGAAGGAAGCAAGTTGACCATCAGGGAAGAGATCGCCCAATACATTAATCCCTAAATTAGCCCAGCTAAAAGTAACTGCATCCAAGAAGATTGGGGGCAATAGACCGTGAGAAAGGAGGGGGGTATATGCATTAATATTAGATATGTCAGACCGACGTCAAATCTTTTTCCAAACGGAATACATTGATTGTATAACTTTGAATTAAATTTTCTTATAGTACCTTGGCTCGATTTTCTTAGCTAGACAATTACGTGCATCTTCCCCAAGTAGCATTTCAAAGATTGTAGGTCTAGCAAATTCAGGCACCGTTGATTTACCCCCAGATATTAATGGTCCCATTAGCTGTAAAAGTGCGGACCAATGATATAACATTAAGGAGGGTAAGCCCCACCCACCCCTTGGTCTGGGGAGTATTAGCCATTTAGAGGCCCTTCTGGCTTTATGATACACCCAGAAAAATCTTAGACACGCCCTTTCTGCACTAAAAATAAGCTGCCGAGGGAACTCGATTGGGATGGTCCTGAATAGGTATAACCCAGTCCAGTTAAAGTGATGTTATAGTTCAGTGAAACATAACATTTTAAACCGTAAATACCACTGAAATTCTCCAATTTACCAGTTATACTTCAGTTAATTATAACTGTTACATTTCAGCGGTTTTTAAAGTTTAACTATAACTTTACTTTAACCTTTGTGTTTCTTCAAGTGAATATCTGAGTTTTAAAAAAAAAGTAAAGTATGATATTATTACCAGAGCTAACCATAAGGTCACTTTAACCTTTGTTCTTTTCAGTGAATTTCTGAGTTTTTATTTAATGTAAAGTAACAATATAAAGGCTGGGCTTCAACCAACGTGCTTTTACTGTGATTAATAACAATTGCTGTCACAAAAAAATTCTAAATAAAGCATTTTTATTCAATGCAATCATACACATGTGGAGAGTCTTTTTCACACTCTACAAACCACAAAATGCAGCCACAGAACCAACCACAAGAGATCCCAGCCCTCCAGCTGAAGAGCATACAGCTCTAGTTTGGAATGCTTTAAAATATGGTAAGGTCTCATGGGGTCATACCTTGAATGACCCAGAAGACTTGCTGTGTGTCTTTTCTAATAAAAAAATAGTTTGCGGTGCTCCTTCCTCTTCTTGGGGTTCGACGGGGAACCAAAAATGTGTTTCATAAGCCCTCGCAAGGCATTATGAGACGCTCCACCCCCAGAAGTGACTATGAAATGAGAGGCTACTCCACCAGATTCCCAATAGGCAGCATTTCATGCATAACTGGGGGAGATTTCAGTCATTATGCAAAAATAAGGAACATTTAAGTTTTGTTGTCCAGTTTCACAACAGGCAATAATCCAAACAGCATGTTCTTAAGTGGTTAAATAAGCTTCCCTAAAGTGCATGTAAATAAAAGGCTGTTCAAGAGGCTGCAATTACAGATTTACCCACACAGGTTATGCATTCCAGCTGGGAAATTATCACAAGCTGCAGCCATGCATTCCAGCTGGGAGGTTATCACAAGGTGCTACCATCTATTATTGATTTTTCCAGTCGAAATTCATCAATCTATGATTGACCGATATGCAGCACGTCACTGTGCTGCTAATCATTTACGCAAGGGGCTACGGAGAAATGATTTTCTCAGCGCAACATTGTGCTTGGATGGTGGGTGAAAAATAATGTCACATAACACCAGCATTATGGGTTCATATACTGCCAGCCCCTGTCATAGGATTACAGAAAAACAGTTAAGATTTATAGAGCTGGCCAAATGTGTTCAGCGCAGAGCTTAGTTTCAGCTGGTGGTTCTGATGGTAGGCACCGGCACTAATTTTTGGAGGCAGGGATTTATTTTCCATCTTCCTACTTTGACTCAAAGGAAGAAAGGCAGACAATTGAGGAAGTGGGATGTGGCAGGGTGAAAGATAGAAAAACAGTACAGGGAGAAAGCAGGGATGAAAAAAGAAACTGCAAATACTGAACTAAAAAAACAGTAAGTGTAGGCAGTGGAAGGAGAATCAAGACTAGCCAGTGACATCTTGCATTCGATAGAGCCCGTGGTGGTCTGCATAGAAAATGTTTGGGCACCTGCCCTTGTATTTGTTTATTTAATAATAGCACTGGTTCATGGGTCGGGAAGTGAGCTCCCTCGCACAGCGTCCCTACGACTCATAGAAAAGGAAAGACTAGATGCCCGGTCTGGGTTCAGGGTCAGGCTGTCCTTTTATTCCATCAAAAGTTTCCTGTAATGTAATTATATTTATATAGCGCTTGCTACCCCTGATGAGGCGTCGAAGTGCTTTTTGGCGAGCTGCACGCTACTCCGGAACCCAAAAGGATCAGTGGTGGATTAGTATAGGCAAATATGAGTTAAGTTGAGGTGTGGACAAGTGACTCTGTCAGTTGGATTGAATAGGGTAATGGAGGGATAGAAGAGGGAAGAGTCTATTTAATGTTATTTGGGAGCTCATAGTAGAAAGATGGGGTTTGGGATGAGTAAAAATGAAAGATGGATTACGGGAGAGTCTCTAGAAAGGGATTAGGGAGATCATAGTAGGTAAAGACCTTTGGGATGAGTCAAAGGATGGGTACATGAGGGAAGAATTTAGAAAGTGTTTTAGAATGAGATTTGGGGTGAGCCAGGAGGTATAGAGGAAAGTCTAGAAAGGGTTATTTTGGAGATGATAGTCGTAGAATGAGGTTTAGGATGAGTCAGAGTGGAAGTAGAGGATATATTGAGAGAGGTATAGGGTGAGACAGAGTAGTGCATTGGAGAGAGTGATTTGTTTTGAAAAATGTTCTTTGCATAGGGGCATGCCTCGTGTATAAGCAAAGGGGCAGCAAGGCACAAGTGCTGGTAACAGCAGCATCAATTAGAGATGGGCATAGATCAGACCAGTAGCGGTCCGTGGAGGGAGTTCCGTGGGGCGGTGAGGCGGGGCGGGGAGGGGCAGGGTGGGGGAATGTAAATACCGGAATATGGATGAACGGAGGTAAGTACACATTTAAATAAATAAAACAAATTCCTTTGCGCGCGCTGCATCGCAAAATGCGATGCAGCGTGCGCAACAAAATTCGTTTTATTTATTTAAATGTGTACTTACCTCCGTTCATCCATATTCCAGTGTTTACATTTCCCCACCCTGCCCCTCCCCCGGCCCGCCTCACCACCCCACGGAACTCCCTCCACGGACCGCTACTGGATCAGACACACATGCGCAACCACACCGCAGGACTGCAACATGCAGAAAAACAAAACACAACTGCAGCACCAGCGTGACACACATCTATTAGCACACACAGCAAGGAAGATGCCGCAGGCTACAACAACTGCACCACAGTCAAAGACAAACAGCACAACATACAATGACTAGCAAATATAACAACATGGAGTAAGGGCCACTCAACAAAAATATACAGCGGCAGATGTTGCGCTATGCCTCTTTTAACTAACATAGTAATATGCTTTTTAATGAAATTTTGTAGTAAGTGGGACATTTTTTAAGTACAGTAAAGATTGAACCCTGTGCAAAATTATTGCTAATCTGAGCCATGTTAAAGAATGGCTATTGTAAGTGAATCACATTTACATTACGTCAATATTGTTTGTATTATTGATACAATTTAAATCTAATTGCTCCTCACCTCGATTTTTTTAAAGTTACTAACAGAGAGGAACTTTCAAAGCTCATTTAACCGAAGACACCTTTCAAATAGCATTAGTTTTAATGCAGATTGGGTGTTTGGGCCTGATATTCAAAGCAGATTTATAATTTGCACACACATGCACCTGTGCCAGACTCGCACAGTGACAGCAATGCACATTTTTCTTCATGTCTACGATAGTCCTCATACTCTGACCTGCTACAATTCTGCAAATCTCCCCAAACGCTGGCATGCAGCAATCCACAGATTTGTCCAACACACAATGATGAAATTATGCACGCTACTATTTAGTGTTTAGGGGGCACCATAAGGCACACATTTTCTTAGTTCCTAGAGCATTGCAATAATGCACCTTTTCTTTCTTTTTTTATCCACTTCTTTTTAACCCTTGGACTCTTCTAATACATGGCTCATACTGAAAGTGCCATACCCATGAGGGAGGCCTGTCACTAGGACCCAAACCCGCAACATACACCTTGCTGCAGCAGGGACATTAAACATGATGAGCTATGATTGCAGCCTGTAATAGAGGTGGGAAACATACATCTCAACAGTATGTGCATTTTATATATTGAGCTTTGTGAATGGTTTTAGGACCGATGACCTGCAGCGTACACATTTATGGCTGCAGTCAGTATATTACCCACTGAACTATTTTACCGGGGTTAGAGTCGGACGGCGGTAGATTACACCTACTACTCTGCATTAGGTGCATCCCCTCTGCTTGTATCTCACTCATATTATATCTGTAGCACACAAGGCTTATGTATTTTTTCTCTGCTTTCTCTTTATTTTCATTACTTTACATTTTTTCTCCTTTTCTGCCCTTTGTTTCAAGAAGCTTTCCTCTGTCGGCAGGCTCTGCTTTCACCTTTCCCCTTGGTTGGTATCTTTTTCTGATTGCTCTCATTTTTCCCTTAAACTGTGATATATTCTTTTCCACCCATTTAGCATTGTCCCCTGTGTTCGATATTAATTCTTTATCGCATCCCACCCTGTCTGTTTTTCTGCTCCGTTATTTCTCTTAATTCTTCTCTCCCCCTCTTTTTTACTCTGTTCTATTCCATGTGTTTTTGTTAAGTTTGCCCCACCATTGTCGCTCTTTTTAATTGCTTGATCTTTCACTTTTCCCCCCATCCTTGTTCCTGTTTCAGCCCACCCCTTATATTTTTAATTCTTTTTCTCCCCACCTTACTTTCTGCCTTCTGTGCATTGAGCACAGGTTCAAGGTGACAAGAACAGCCAAATGACCTTCACGAATGGAGCAGATGGTTGTGAGCTTGTGATGAAAGGGCCCCCTTTACTAATTCAATGAACACTTTTGTTAGCAAATGGCTGCTGATTAGTCAGTCAGTCAAAGAACATTATTCACAATGTTTCATTGCATAAGAGAATATACAGCACAATCAATAAATACAATGCAGTATTAAATTATCTAAAAAGCATTACTATAAACCATATCAAATAAATTATATAAGCTAAACATTCTTAACTCATGGCTACGAATTTCATGAATAATTAATTACACCTCCCATCAAATGAATATGACATTCAGGGACTAAAATCAATATCCACTAAGCCGGACACCACACCCTCTAACCAATAGCAGTGTCCTCTCTTATCAGTGCATTCTTCTTTCAGAAATCTAAAGTGTTATCCTACATTTTGCAATAGCCCAAAGGTAAGAGGCCAAAACCAGCAGACTAAAAAGTTTTCAAACCGTTGAAAGTGGGTCAGTGCTTTCATATATTGTCTAAAATTTGTAGTACGCAAATACGGTGCCAGTATTGTTTTTCTCTGTTGGAAATAAAATAAACAAAAGAACAGTATGTGATGGGCTGTCTGTTCAGAAATACCATCATATGGACACCAGGACACATTTTTATGTGCGTAAGTGTTTGTTGGAAAGCCCAGCATAAGTGGGATAAAATGTAACCGGAAACACGTCAGATTAAGCAATAGTGCAGGTTAAGGACAAAAGTCAGGTATGTTTGAACATCACATCTCAGTGCAAATGACCTGTGATAGAGATCAAAACTAGATTGGTTTTTGTTTGTCTCCCATCTAATATCAGCAGCGTTTTCTTAAAATATCTGCTTCAATTTAGCTTTAGGGAAAGGAGAACAGGCTGATGGGAATCAAATAATTCACACAGGTACAGTCTTGCCAGTGTGGACCCTACATATTTCAGCCAGGGAATCTGTTTAACATGATCCAGTTTCAGGCAATCACTTAATACTGCTTGATTTAGGGCCATTGTCTCTCTCTTCCAAATAAAACATTATCAGAGGGGCCAATCTAACTGCATCAGTAATATATGGGAATCCCAACTCATTATGGCATATGTAATTTGAGCAGCTTTAAGGCAAAGAGAGCAGCCTTTTAGCAAAAGCATCTTAAAATACGTTGTAAAGAATTTATATTTACTATGCCCCACACTGCCGCCCTGTAAGTGGCTGCTTCTTGTGCTTTTGGAGAATAAATATGTACCATTTCGGGGATAGGTTTATTCCCCACCTTGTTTGAATTTTTTTTAAAAAGCTTCAACACCTCTCTCCATGTGAAGGGCTCTATTGTTCACCATATCCTTCCATGAGAAATTCCTATCAAATAAGACCCTCTGATACATAAAAGAGTCAACTACCCCCACTCTACGCTGGGCAAGATAAAAGGCCGGGCACTTCTTTGGTTTGAGCCTGTGATTAAAACATATGATTTGGACTCAATAACAAGCAAATCCAGGGAGGTCATAAAACTGGTATATTCCTCACTTGTATGATAGAGGCATGCATGGTTAAACTACACATGCCGCTATCATGCAGCCCAAACCACAAATGCGTCTTAAGCACGCATTCCTTTACCCCGCAATTTCGTGGTATAGGCATGTATGGTAAAGTGGTATGTGTGGCTAAGGTTGCCAGTTACCTGACCTCCCTCATGCTGTCCCTAAAACCCTGTCTCTTTACTACAAGCACTATCCTAACCCCTCATTCCCCACGCTGCCCCTAAAACTACAGTGTCTAACCATTCCCCTCCCCCGCCCTAAAGCCTAAAACCCTGCTCCTTTACTTATACTACTCCAACTCCACCACCCGCACTGTCCCTTATATATACCAGCCCCTTCCACTGCCCTGAGACCTACCCCAACCCCCAGGTCTAAAAACTACCTGACTACCCATTCCCCTCCCCCTGCCCTAAGGCCTAAAACCCTGCCCCTTTACATACACTACCATGAGTCACCCCCACCCCGCGCTGTCCCTAAAACAACCCCGCCCTCCAGCACCCTCAGCCCTGAAAACTACCCCCACTGCCCCACTTACCACACTGCATCTTTTCCTGGCATCTTCCTGGTTCCACTTTCACCACAGCAGCAACAGCCAGCAGCTAGACTGTGCACTGCCTTAACCACGCATATGCTTGGTTAACCCCTTCCATGCGGGGCAAATTCCGCCGCGGTGCGAGGGGGGTCGGGGCTGGGCGTGGCGCTCAGGTGCTCAGGACGGCTCCCGGCCGTCATAAATCACGGTGGGCATGTGCTCATGACGGCCAGGAGCCGTCCGAACTCCGCCCACTGATTAATTCACCCGCACAGGCGGGGAATTTGCCGCGCGTGGGCGGAGCGGCAACGGTCGGACGGCTCCCGGCCGTCATGAGCAGACGACTACCGTGACTCATGACGGCCGGGAGCCGTCCTGAGCATGGAAGGGGTTAAGGCATATGCATGATTAAGGTGTTGTATAGTTCCTATAAAACTATATAGGATCTGCATGTTTAGACAACATAGACTGTGGGATTGGTGTCCAGGCTGATTCCAGACACCCCGAGCGGGTACGTTTGCCTGTATACCAGCTAGTTCACAGTGCCACTAGAAACCCCTCTTACCAAGGAGAGAATAGTTCTTGGCAACTATCGAACATGACAACTCTGTCCCATCAGGGATCGTGGAAACAGTGCAATACTTTTTGCTCGGTCACTCATGGTCACTTTGTCTCAGAGAGATACACAGAATAAACTGTAGGGACGTTTTCAATAAGCATTTATTGAACCAGCTTCATTCTAGTGTAAAGTAGGTGTGCTGAAACAAACATTAGACAGAAACAGATATAAATGATTAAAAGGGGCAGTGCTCAGTTTCCACATTTCTGAAATGGTTGCAGAGACAACTATTCCTGGCTACCGTGCCTTTCAAATTATATATTACATTATACTCATCTTTCCTTGGTTACTATTGGATGACCTTCATTCTAGATATTATTAGTAAAACCTTATTGAAATCGATACTTCATTATGCCCTGATGAAGTTCCATTAAAAGGAACGAAACGCGTCGGCTGTTGTCCTGTGTGTTCCCATATTTTATATGAAGAAGAATTAAAAGGATTATGTTTGAATAAGTTTATGTCTGTGGATTCGTGACTTCTTTCCTGGTGCCGCCTCCATTTTTCTTCAAAAGTTTGCTCTTGGGTTTCCCAGTGAGATCTTTCTGCAGCAGGTCTTGGAGACGTTTGGCACAGGAGCATCAAACTTATGGGACTTTGACATAGATGTGCACAACATTAGTCGGCTGTGGGATCTTTTGCTTATCATAAATGATTATAAGCACCAACAGAGTAAAAGAATGGTAGATTTCTACCATAGTGCTAAAACATTGAAGACAGGCAAGTATAAAAATAGATGATAGTAATAATGCGTACTCCTACGATGCGACCCTAACTAGATGTACCTAAGTGTACCTAGCATGTATGTAGATGTAGAGCCAATAATCCCTCTAGGATAAAGTCGACCCCATTACATAAGTTAGAGACTGTGGGACCCCGTCTTGGTCTCGAGAGGGACACCCCGTGAGGGATGTCAGACCACTGCGAGCTGGAGTGTATGCGTCCAGGAACCTTAGCATCTTGCATCAGTGTGTCAGCATGGAAGTCCTTTTTCTCCTCTCTCTGCCTCAGCAAAGATATGGTGTTTATATACCCAAAGTGGTACCCTCAGAGTATCTACCTTGCTGTGTCATGTCAACTTAGGATGACGGAAGGAATGACCCTATTCATAGTTATTATGCAGGAGATGGTAGCCCTGCTGAGATTTCAAGAGTCCTCATGCATAATGAATGAGGCTAGTTTTCAGGGAAAACCCCACGTCCTGTAACCAGTACCGTAACTAGGTAAAAGGTCATTCCCAAGAACCGTTATGTAGTGTAATGGCAGGGGAAATATAGGTGAAAGGTTTGGTTGCTGCCTGAGCCTATATTGGGGTAACTATATGAAACAAAACAAAGGCAAGTGGGGTTGAGCTTGTGTAGTCGGAACACCCGTGGTTGAGACCGTGGTGTTCAGACTGTTTCCCATATTACTCTATGAGACTCTGCTGTGCTCTAGGAATGCTGATTAGACTTTCTGAAGCTCTGCCCTTTCTGTAGACGCTAAGAGTGAGTAGGGGTGGAGCTGCAGGTTGAAGGGGACCCTTTAGGTGAGGCCAAGCATTTGTCTACCATAATCAGACTTCAGTGCAGAGCCCTCACAGCTCTTTTATGCCTCCAATGCGGGCACTCCAGGCCGGAGACAGCCCTGCTGTGACGGGCACCACTACACAAAGGCCATGTCTGGAATTCAGCCTGGAAGATATTTGAAATGTAAACATATTCAAATTTACTTTTCCTTATCAGGAAAGGTAGCTGCAGCGGTTCTCGTGTTTTTGGATAGAGGTAATTTCAAAGGCAGGATAACAGTGTCATTGGAGACCGGTTTTGAATGTCCAGGGCCCCTGCTGGTTCTGGTCACTTTCACCAGCTCCCTGAGGTTAATTGGAGCAGGTATAGGGAAGCTTCAAGAGAAAGAACAAGAAAGAAGGGTGTAGCTATAACGAGAGCGAAGAGAAGGAGAGAGGGAAAATGGATGGTTGGAAAGAGAAATAGAGCGAGGACAGGGAGTCGGGCTAGTTTGAGCATGTTTGCAGGGCTGCTATTGGTTCCCCAATCTAGCCCATCTGGTTTGTGGCACGTGCTACAAGAAGACAAAGTGGATTGTGTGGGGGCGGGAGAAGCCTGCAATGGAAACAGGGACAGCAGAAAGCGACGTGACAGCGTTCAGTGAAACACTGGGAGTCTTGGCGTGAACAACATGTAGGCCATAGTTGCCAATTTAGCCACAGAGACTCTCGAGTTTCAAGTTATAAATGGTTTTAATTCAGCTTTATCTTTCTTTAACAATCTTCACTTCGATTCAAGTCAATGATAATTTCTTCCTATTTTTTCTGAATATTTATTTTTTCTGTTCCCCATTGTTGGCATGTATGTAATTATTCAAATACTGCCACTTTTTATATTTATGTTATATTGTTTTTTACAATTGTTGAATCATCACTTTTAACTAAAATTGAATGTAATGTGCTATATGATTCCTTTTTTCATAAAATGAATAATGAAAAAATAAATCTTTTATATTTATAATTTTTTCTTGAACAAATTCTTTCTTGTTTCCCTATAAAGTAATACGTTAGAATTCCATATATTGTACGAAGATTGCCTAGGAATATATTTCACCACACTAAAATTACCCTGTCCTAGGAATTGAACTATTTGCTGTTCAGGGGGTCCTTGTTTTTACTTTTTTTTTTTTAAATGTATGTAATTAATGCCAGAGCCTCTAAAAAGTTGCGAATAGGATTTGTGGAAAGGGTAGGATCCTGCAGGCAAGGGTGTGTCTTTAAGGTGGAGGCGTGAACCACACTCTTTGTTTTTTAGTTATGGGCCTTCCATCATCAGCACAACATAAACATGTGCCAATCTGAACCTTTCAAGAGCGTGTTTAGAGCCAACCCTCCCACACCCAAGGGCCGGGGAGCAAAGGTGGCAATTAAACTGATGCCCATGACACAGCACATTTTAAAAGTACTTCACATCACCTTTTCTGTACAGAGATGAGTTGCTGAGAATGGGGACTGAAATGCACAAAGTCAAAAAAATAAATCTGTGATGGGAAAGGGAAGGATGAGATAAGTCAATGGTCCTCTGTTTTGCAGTTTTTCATTATATTCGCCAGAAGGTAGGATGGTAGAAAGGGACAGGACACACCCTTAATTTAAATAGCATTAAGGTGATCGGATCATTCCGTGTCATTAGGGTTAGTGCTTCTGTTGAGAGTTTTCGTTGTTTACCAGATGTGTTCAGGGAATTATACCCCCTGTCCCCTTCAGTTGATCATGAGAACTAATGCCTGAAGACAATGGCCTGTAAAAGAAAAGTTCAGGGCGAGAGCTGTGCATCCTTGCTGACATGAGTCACCTGATGATCCTAATCGATTCTCCTTCCAAGGTGCTCCTCCTTTTCAAGACAATCCTGTCTTTCAAACCTGCGCTGGGCAAATCTCTATAAATTTTACAGAGCTTTTCTTTTAACCCGTTAAATGCGCCCATCAGCCAACGGCAGTCGCGAGCACTACCTCGGTAGTGCTGCACACGTCTGTTGGCCTGCGCGGCCCCACCCACTCAATGGAACGCCCCGCACCGTGGCGGAATTTGCGCCGCGGTAAAGGGGTTAAAAAATCCATTCTGCTAAATAGTGAAAAGGACCCCTTTCGCTGGTTGGATAGAGGAAAGAAGTGAAACCGGTAGCATATCTACTAGGGCTGTGTGTAATGAAAATTATGGAAGTATATTTAGTGAAAAATAGAAATTTCAAACAAACATAGGTCCAAATTTACATTTTGTGCTGGGTTCGCTTCACAAAAGTGATATAAACCTGCACAAAATGTTTGTTTGGTTTTACTTTGCAGTGCTTCAATGTAACATAAAGCAACACAAAGGTGGCGTTCCATGGCTGGTACATGGGCTCATCCCATGAAGCCACCCATGGTCTGTATCTCATAACCCTATCTACTAACAATAGTAGACAGGGTTTAGCACCCAAAAATGTTGCCACTTTTAAAATGGCTTTCAAAAGGAGAAATGCTTTATTTCTCCTTACTTTTCCTGTTTTCTATGTGTGTTGCACTGTACAGCCCACTCCGGAGTGGGAAAAGTTCTATAGTCTTAGCATAGTATTTTGTACTGGAAGGGTACCCTTCGACTACAAAACTATGCTAGACATGACACACACTATGCTGCAAATGTGTGTGCATGGTGCTATGCAGCCTGATTGTGCACCAGCACTAGCGAGAGGTCAGGGCAGTGCCATATATTAGTAGGTTTGGCACTTTCCTGCTCTCTCCCTCTCTCACAAAGCAGCGCCACACAGAACAGCAACTTTGGTTTCTACGCAGCGTTGTATGACACCTTTGTAAATCAGGGGAGATGTCACCATCGCACTTAAAGCGCTGTCTCGCACCCCGCGGCGATGGACGCTGCTATGACCATCTGGTTGCTGGGACCTACGTCAGGCTGTCATGGGGGGCATTTTTGGAATCCTGCAATCACCCTGGTGGGACCGTAGTCCCAGGAAGCACCCCTCCTCCACTGCCCGCTTTCCCTGAGCGCGCCCCTCACCCTGGTGGGACCACAAGTCCCAGGATGCAACTAGTTCCTTTCCCACCGCCGCACACGAGGGAGAGACGTCACCATCGCGCTTAGAACGCTGCCTCACACCCAGCGGCGCGAGAGACGCTCGGGGGACGAGCCCGGGTGAAGCGCGTGCCAAGGGCGGGCCAATCATTGCCAGGAAGAGGTTGGGCAGGGCGACCCCCCTTAACATTTGCATCCAGGTTCATGTTGGCTATTGAACACTGCTCTGCGAAGTATTGGGATTCTTGTATCGTTTTCACTTCGCTTGCCACAAATAACTGGCTATTTGGGGACTATTTATTTTATTTTTTTTTTTTTTGCTTAGCTCATCTGTGACCTTTTGTTGAAGGGTATGTTTACTTACTGTCAGTACATTGGCCTTCCCAAACTTTAGCAGTTTTTCGAGGGCACATAATGGGGAAGAGGAAAACCATGGAAGGTGCTGGAGGAAGTGGAGGAAGTCGAGTAGCAAAAGGGAAAAAGGCTAGAAAGATGCTCAAACATCCGGGCAGCAATTGTGTTCTTGACCGGATAGACACCTTGATTAATGAGTGCGAGAGGATTCTAGAGGGTAACCAGACTGTGCCTTTAACCCCAGGAGATCTTGTTGATAGACCTTCCCCAAGCCCAAGAACAAACTGCCCCCTTGTGATTCCAACAATGTTTCAAAAACTTCCTCTAAAGAAGGCATTTATAGAATCAGATAAGCTAGCCACGTCTACCCGGGACACATCCCAACCCCCTATTACCCCCATTCCCAGTACTGATACAAGCACTTCCCAACTAGTACCTGCAATCCATTGTGAAAATAGATTCCTACCTCTTCAGGGTCTTAGTGACGAACATCATAAAGATACGCCTGCACCACTTCCGCCTGGGCTGGAGCTAAATACTGCGATGACTAGCATAGAAAATAGAATAGAGTCCTTGGATACTCACTCTATTATAAATGCACTTAGAGTTGAGATTGGTGTAATGAAATCCATGATTGAAGGCCTTACCATCTCAGTTAAAACATTACTGAAGGGGGACCCGCCCTGTACACAGTACGACACTCCTGCAGATAGCCACTATTCATATCTTACCTGTAATGATATGGCGTCCCAAGAACTAATATAATACCCTGTAGCAAAAGCCGTATTTCTTTCGGTCCCAACCCAGACCATCAGGCCTCTCCTGTCACCTCCATCTGTAAACAAGGACTGAATGATCCTCTAGCTGGGGAAATTAACATTTCAGATACCACTATTCAATATAAGCTCAAGAGGATAGCAGCCTCACAGAATCCTTCATATAGCCTCAGAGCCGCACAGCCACGGCAAACTCACACTCCTATTCATGGAAACCGAGAACAGTTGTATCCTCCAATTATTCCAGCCAGCACTAACTTACTACCAACCCAAAAATTTACATGACCAATGTTCCGAGAATCAATACCTAGAATGTCTATGAGAGCAAAGACTCCTTAATTAACAAGGTGAGTCACTGGATTCGCTATGTTAGGGATTGCCGATCAGTAATTAGACACGATATTCTTAGAGCACGGAGGTGTTCTTCCTCAACTCGCCAACTTGATAGCATTGCAATTACTTTAAAGGGATCTGAGTTGGCAGAAAACCTCCTTGCCCTTGAATTTCGCACTTGCGCCCCTGACAGGACTCCCATCCAATTTAGGCACTCTCTTACACATGAGCAAGATAGTGTACCAGTTTTAAAGCCACTATCATCCTTGACAGGTATATCCTCGTTAGAGGCTAATGACTGACTACAGGACATGGCTCCCTATCACGTTGATCCATCAAGCGTAGCATTTATCCCCAACTGCTTAGCTAGTACCCTTGCCATCCCGACTCCTCCTGACTCTACAAATCATATCCGGGCTAGTATTCAGAGCCGGACCAGTACAAGGAGACCTTCCATCTTGGCTTGAGAAGAGCAAGCTTTCGGCACTCCTGCCCACTCAGCCTTGCAAGCATCAATTTACCCGCCGGCTAATGCCCATATCCCAACACAAATCGTTGCTACCGGCTCCACACTCTATAAACAGCTGAAAATTGTGTCATGGAATGTGGCGGGTTTAAATAGCAAAATTCCACTTCCTCACTGGAATCAATTTGTGGAAGGCTTTGATATATGTTTTTTCCAGGAGACGTTGAGCCTGGTCCCATTATATAAAGCTAGTTATACCTGCTTTTATTCACCTGCAACCTCCATTGGGAGAGGGCACCCGTCTGGGGCCCTGATTGTCTGGACAAGTATCGCACTCGATTGTTGAATTACGCTTCAGACAAATTCAAGTCCAGACATCCTATGGTTAAGAATCAGGGGGCCTTGGAGCGGCCTCACAATTGAACTTTTTAGTGTCTATGCAAGAGGGACAAAAGGAGGGAGGTCCTCAGCTACCATCAAAGCACTGGACGAATGCCTAGCTAATTGCTCACCCCATGCAAGAGTGATTGTTGCAGGAGACTTTAACTGTAACTATGAACCCTTGGCCTTAGAAGAATTAACGGGAATGGAAGGTCAAGATAGTAGATGTAAACACACTGAGGGGGGACAAGGAGCCAGAATTAAAGAGTAGGTCCTGTACCGATGCTCCTAAGGTAACTACACAAACACTGGGGTAACAGTTCCTAAGAGAGACAGTGCCGGTTATGGTCTACTGCCTGAGAGGTAAGGGAAAGAGTAACTGGGAATCAGAGGTGAAGGTTCGTAAGTGTGAATGTGGTGTAGGCCAGATACTCCTGGATGGTGTTCAAAGTGCCCTCACACACCCTTGCGGGTGCAAAGCATCATCATAGGGCGAAGCTCCTCGTGGGGGTGGCGCTGCAGTCCCTCACGGGCCCTACAAGAGGGCTCTCTGTCAGAGATCTTTTATTGGAGTAGCCGTAGTTGTGCATGCGGGTGTGTGGGGATGGTTAGTGATGAGGTGAGGCTAAAAAGACTCTTAGGTACCCCAAAATAATTTATTAGTGAGTCCTTCGGGTCTGGGTAAAATCTAACGGGGAATAGTGCCTAGTGAGCACTTAAAAGAGTAGGGGAAAATTTAGGCAATCCCACTGCTCTCAACCCGTGTGTGAGGCTTAGAGTGAGAGTGAGGATGTGGAGAGGGTGGTCAACATGTTTCGCGCTGCCCGTGGTCCCTAGAGGATCCTTAGCGCTTCGTCAGGACCTTGGTGAAGTAAAGGAAAAATAATAATCGGGATTCAGGAACAGGAAAAAAACCTATAATCCCATCTCAAAAAGAGGGAAACACGTATTGTTCGTGTCCCACATGTCGAACCCGCAATTAGTAGGTCCAGGCTATACCGGACTTAGACCATCTGGGGCGGGGGCAACAGATGAGCCCCGGGGAATACTGGTCCGTAAACCTAGGGTGCCTCCAGGGTCGCCGGTCAACCCTGGATCCTCTAGGGACCACGGGCAGCGCGAAACATGTTGACCACCCTCTCCACATCCTCACTCTCACTCTAAGCCTCACACACGGGTTGAGAGCAGTGGGATTGCCTACATTTTCCCCTACTCTTTTAGGCACTATTCCCCGTTAGATTTTACCCAGACCCGAAGGACTCACTAATAAATTATTTTGGGGTACCTAAGAGTCTTTTTAGCCTCACCTCATCACTAACCATCCCCACACACCCGCATGCACAACTACGGCTACTCCAATAAAAGATCTCCGACAGAGAGCCCTCTTGTAGGGCCCGTGAGGGACTGCAGTGCCACCCCCACGAGGAGCTTCGCCCTATGATGATGCTTTGCACCCGCAAGGGTGTGTGAGGGCACTTTGAACACCATCCAGGAGTATCTGGCCTACACCACATTCACACTTACGAACCTTTACCTCTGATTCCCAGTTACTCTTTCCCTTACCTCTCAGGCAGTAGACCATAACCGGCACTGTCTCTCTTAGGAACTGTTACCCCAGTGTTTGTGTCAAGATAGTAGATGGGCAGTCCCCCAACATGACCTCCCTTTAGTCAAAAGATGGACACAACAGATACTTCAACTTAACACCACCACTATGGAGTTTGGGCTAAGGGTAACCAATGGTAGGTCATTATCTGACAAGCAAGGTGCCAACACCTATAACAGAGCAAGCTGTCCATCGTGGATTGATTACATCCTCCTTAATGTAAAACTTTGGGGGAACCTAAAAGATATGAAAGTAGGTTCGACCACAGAGAGTGACCACAACCCCTTGTGTCTAACCTTGAAGCCCCTTTGGGAGACGCATTACCATGAGCAGAACAATCAAGCACTCACAGTCACTTGGGATATAGTCCCACCCAATTGCAAAAATTACCTGAAATGGTAGAAGGTAGCCTTGAGTGAGGCAAAGACTTCTGGCATCAATCACAAACTAATCGTGGGCACGGCTAAGCTTCAAGCTGCGGCCAACAGTACAACAAGAATAGTTGATGTTCCTAAGGCCCACATACACACTGTCACCTGAATTAGTACATATTTTTTAGCCCCAAATTTGAGCAAAAAATCTAGTTGCACCACTAAGGATCCACACTCATGGTACAATAAAGACTGCAGGGAAAAAAGATCAATTCTGGCCAAAGCTATTAAAGAGAAAAACCAGCTGCTCATAAAATCGGCCAGAAATTCCTATAAAGTAGCCCAGCGGGAGGCAACGATTAAGTGGGATGAATCACGCTGGGAACAACTCAAAGAAGCATGCTCATCCAAAAACACCAATCTATTTTGGAAACTGGTTATCTGGGGAAGCAAGACAGATTCATGTTCACCCCCAAATTACATCACCGGCCAGATCTGGTATGATCACTTTAAAGGCCTCTACTCAACAGCAGAGGCCAGTGTAGAAGGGGAATCCGATGGGTTTGATGGGCCTATGGCAGAAGAGGAGTGTTTCACTTTACAGGAGGCAGAGGCTGCCATAAATAAAATTGTCTCCTCTAATGCCGCGGGCCCAGATGGCTTGCCCAGAGAGCTATTTTTGGCTCATCCATGTCACTGGGCACGCTATATCTCAATATTAGCTAATGCAATAGCCAACGGAACACCAGTCCCAGCACCATGGAAGGCTGCTGTAGTAGTCCCTATCTACAAAAGGGAGCGAGAGACGATCCTGCCAACTACAAAGCAATCAGTTTGATTGATACCATGCAGAAGGTCTTTGGCCGGATGCTTCTGCATAGGATTTAATCATGGGCTGAGGATGAAGCTATCTTGTGCCAGTATCAGGCCGGCTTTAGATCAAAGACTGGGAAAATGGACCAAGTGTTCAGGCTCCTCCTCATTTATTGGAAGGTGGTGGTGATAGGCAAGGGCAGTCTTTACCTCTCATTTATCGACTTGAAGACTGCCTTTGACCTGGTCCCTAGATCCAGGCTGTGGACGACGCTCGGTGAAATGGGAATTCCCCCTCTCATCCTTAATTTATTAATTCGGCTCCACGCGGGGAACTTCGCTCAGGTTAGGTGGGGCGAGCAGGGACAACTAACAGAGCGCATCCCTGTCACCAGAGGGGTTCAACAGGCTGTGTTCTGGCCCCAACCCTGTTCTCCCTATACATGCATGGGGTACTTCACTTCCTCTTGGAGGAGCCCGCAGACTCGCCTACCTTGGGGGGCAGCAAGATACCAACCTTGTTGTTTGTTGGCGACACCTTGCTGATATCAAAGACCCCAGTGGGACTACAATGCCTTATTGATAGATTTCAATTCTTTTGTGACACAAGGGAACTGGTTATAAATAGCTTGAAAACCAAATTCATGGCATTTAACTGCCAGAGGTCATACCAGAATGGCCCTTTGCTGGGTGAGGTACCCCTCGAAAAGGTGGACACCTTTGACTACCTAGTTGTAAGACTTACCGACAATATGTCTTGAAGACCCCACTTAGCAAAGATGCTGATGGGACACAAGAGAGTGGCTGGAGTAATAGCGAAAGAACACCGCCTTTCACACACTAGGCCTGTAGCACCTGCCCTACAGGTATACGAAGCCAAGGTCATTAGTTCTGCCCTGTAGAAGTTTGAGGTTTCGACAAACTCGATGAGCTCTGTAGATCGGAACATAAATTCCTAAGAGATCTGGTCACAGCACCTAAATATGTTCCCCTCACTCCCTTATTGCTGGATGTGGGCAGGCGATCGATAGGTGATATAGCTAGGTTGCTCCCTCTGGTTTTCTGGGCACGCATTAGGCAGACTCCCGAGCTTTCCTCCTACGCCAAAGCCCTCACCGAGGTCATCCGCCTAGACACGGGCTATAAAATAGGTTGGATTGCTAACATCAAAAAAATGCTGATAGCCATAGGACTCCAAGCATGTTGGGCTAGTCAGGAAGCTTAATCGGATTTTCCGATCGTGGAGCAGTGTCGGACCAGAGATGACATAAAGAGATTTCGGCTCAAATAGAAGTCTTATAGAAGGGTGAAGGACGTATACCTGACTCCGAATAGAAGACGTTCTTCTTCTTCTGCATGAATATTATGTAGAGATTTTTAGTAAAGCCTAAGAGAATACATACCGAACTATCAGCAATCGCAGGAAACCTATTATTGAATAAAATATATTGTGTCTATGGAGAAATACGGCAAGGTCCTTATGAAAATATAGGTCCCCGTATGGTCCAGGTTGGCCCATCCCATTACGTACGGTATCAGGATGGTTATGACCCATTGATTCAGGCACACATGATTTTAGTGCTACTTCCGACAAAGAGACAATCATTATAAAGTCCTGATGAAGGTGGTGCAAAAGCTGTTTGCACACCGAAACGCGTCGACGCTTCTGGGGTGTTAAATTTGAGGAACTACTGAGTATAAAGATAGTCCATGTGATATGACTACAATATAGATTCTATCAAATTAACGAGATTTTTGATGATTTCTACTATGTCACTTGTTATTGTCTCTTTGTGTCTTTAATGAATTTATGATATGAAATGTTTTTATGAATTGTGAACAGTGTTTTTCTGTTTTTTTTAACATAACTTTTTGAACTATTGGCCGACATTAATGTACATTGAATAAAAATTGTAATTTTTTAAAATAATTTGTGTATTTTTAAAATTATATGTGGGGTTATCGATAGTATACAATTTAGAGAAGAAGCTTGTATGACAGATGGTTGAATGCTGATCAGAGTTGGTGAGTCAATCCAAGGGAAAAACGTTTTTTATTGTTACTAGGCAGGAACCCCCTCGGAGAGAAGAGCTGAAACGCACATATTGGGAATGGGTGGATCAACTGGAGAATTCCAAGCATAATGTGGGCAAATTAACAACAGAATTCTACTCTAATAAACAAACTAGGCACCTCGAGCCCTTTCTTGATACAGTTCAGGTACCGAGAGATAGAATTCTGTATATACACTTCAAGCTTGGCACTCTTCCCGTTCGTGAGTGACAGCAAAGTGGTCCACAAGCAATGGGAAAAACTGCCCATACTGCAAGGCCCAGACAGAAAGCATTGCCCATCTAATGTTCGCTTGCCCAGCTTACAAAACATCACGGGCTAAATGTTGAAATTGCTTTGTCAGCAGCTGGGCACACGGGATTATCACACAGCATTGCGTATCCTTAGGTCCGACCCTAGGCCATTCTTTGCATGTTGTGTAGCAAAGTTTTTGGGACAAGCATGGTTCATTAGGCGGAAAGTTCCCCCTACATTGGCATAGCCTTTGTTGAAATCCGGATAGTGATAATTTAATGATATAATATCAAATGTGTTTTTATCCTTAAGCACAAGCACTTTACTTTTTAAACCTTCGTTGCTATGTCCAGGATAATCTAATAGCTTCCCATTATGATCTATCGTCACTATGAAGCACTGACTTTTTAACTTGGTTTTATTATAGACACGTTTTTTACAAATGAAATTATGTATTTGCAGTTGGTATATTGCTTTTTAACATTTTACATACAACACATGTTCTACTGGTTTGAGGGCTCAACCGATCATTTTATTGTATCATGTTTATGAAGATTGAAAATTTTGTATATATGCATCCTCTATTTATGAGAGAAACAATGAATTTCATTTTTTTCTCTTTAGCTTTTATGACATTTTTGTCGAATAAAGCTTAAATCAATCAATAATGTGCTGCATAGCTAAATACATGTAAGGTCCCAAAGGCAAGACCAATTGCATTGCAAATGCTTGTTTTTAGTTGCAACTAGCAAGGCACTTTGCTTAGCTGCAAGTAGTATCAAAAAGAATTGCACAGATTTGCAAGACTTGGGGCTTGGCTTTCGTTTTGGGTTCTTAAAAAGACCTTATAGTACTCAGTGGAGGGAATTGTTTTTTTGAGAACCAGATTTGATTGCATTTCTGGAGGATATTTTCTCCATAAAGAAATGTCGGAATTCCACAGATGTTCATGGATGTAGTTGCACTTGTCAGCTAAAATTGTTTATTCATATTATTTTCTCTTTTTGAAGAATAGGAGAACTATGTTTATAGCCAACCTGATTTTAGTGCTTCTGATCAGACTTCATCATGAATTGCTCCAGGAAACCATGTTGACTGGTTCTACCTTTTTCTCTCCACTATAGGGGGAGGGTAGTGTATTTACATGTGGTGACAGGTTTTTACTGGATGATCCAGATTTAGGAGTTAGACTCTTGATGGGGGGAAATAGAAGCTGACATATGAATTGGAAATTAATAGGAAAAATTCAGACAAGGCAATTTGGATGTAGGGGATGACTGTGAAATTATAGAATTACTCGGTCCACAATTTAACAAAAGATTAGAACTGAGGAAGGGTTTTTAAAGGCATAAAATGCAGCTGAAAGTTATTAAAGCTGGCCTAATGGAGGGCACCCATCGCTCAGTTCCATTGTACGCACTACTGTTCTATGAACAGAACATCAAATTGTAGAAGTTTCTGATGACAGAAAGACGTTCTCAGTAAAGCACCTTGTTGTTCAATAGAGTTAGGTTCATGTTATATAACATAATTAACAAAAAATACAAAAAAACTTGAGGACATACTCACACGTGTGCAGCAGGAATATTGAACCATCTAGCTGCCACACTGTCATTGGAATCTGTAACCTACAGCGTATACACTGTAGTCTAAATACACGGCTATCTCACTGGGGTTGGATTGTTTTTTTCCTGACAGGTTTTCTCAAATTCTTTTTATTAGGCACACAGAGACCTAAGTTCTTGGATAGATTTTAAAAATGTGTTTACTTTTCAGAATATCATTCACCCATCCCCCCCGGCATCCCAAGATCTCTTCAGCTTTTCAACCATCTTACACCCCTCATCCTCCCTTCGTTGTGCACCCCCTTTTTTTTTTAGATAAGTACACTTTAGTGCTTGTTGAATAATCTCAGACTCACATCCGTGAATCTCACTAAGATACCCCCCTATTTGCAGAGTTTCCCACCCTCAGGCTATGACAGTAGGGACAGGGAAATAAAATACCAGCAGACAGAACACCTTTGGCACACCCGAGAGGAAGAGTAGATGGCGAAAGACTTAAAGAGGGATCTCCAGGGGTGGATCATTCTTGCACCCAACTATCCTAAGACGACCAGGTGGGTGCCACTGATACTGTCTTGAACGAGGCTGTGGGGAAGTGAAACAATTTACGGCTGCTGTACAGTCTCTAACAAACGACCCTCAATACTTACTGTAACGGGCTGAGGACACGAAGGGGCACTCTCGCAGAAACAATATCTGCTTCATGGGAGTTCGGTAGTGGGCCGAGTGTCCCACTTTGGAACTGTTTTATGGAGGACTGTGTCATGACTGTTTCAAAACCCAAAGGTTTTTCTACCTACTACTCTTTTGAGAGAGCTCATTTGATTCCCAGCATTTCCTCGGCCTCCCCTTCCAGGCGCCACACCAAGGGCCGACATACCTAGGTTCCTTAATTATTGTAACTCTGGCACCATTTTTTAAGCAACCATGGGTGGGGACCCAATTTCCCAAGAAATTGCAACTGTGCTGCTTTACCCAGACTTTAGGCAAGCTGTTCAAGTACATTAGTAAAGGACATCAGAGCCAAGTACAAGATGTTGTCCATGGCCAGGCACTGGATAGTTGCAAACTAGAACACTTGCCCTTGTTTTCAAACCAGGATGTCTGAATTGGTTAGTTGGCTGGAAATTCAGGGATGTCAATGCTTCAGTGGTGATGATACCACCCCAGTGGCGGTCCATGCCTGTCCGCCCATCCACTGAAATGCATCAAGGATGTTCTAGGCACTTTGCACTGTGCTTAATCTTACTTGATTCATTGAACAGCTATTACTTCAGGTGGCCGGGGCATGTCTTTGGGAATGCTAGATCTCAAGAGGATTAAATGAGAAAGTTTCAATCCTATGTCTACCTTGCAAAATAAGACGGAAGGAGTCATTTAGAGCTGAATGGAACAGTGCATCCACTTGCACTGGCATATGTAGTTTCTGCCAAATGTGCTATTCCCCCACCTCCTCCAGAGGTGGGGGGGCTGCAGAGTTTCAGATGGAGGAGCCTCACTAGGTCTACCGTTGGAAATCTTTGGCCCTGACAGCCCTACTGACACCGGGCCGAGAGGTCACAGTGATGATCACCAAACCCTATTCATGGAATGGTGACCATCACTTGTTTTCCTTCCCGGTGAATGTCATGCAAAGCATGGCGGTTCCAAGTAGAGAAAATGCAGAATGGCCCCATGCACATATAAAAAAAGTCCTTGTGAGTCAGAGCCCTCATGTTATTGTTTTCTGATACAAAATTGTGGTTTTGCAATTTTTTTTCAAAACACAGAAGAGTTTGTCGAGGTGGCATATAAAACATGTTGCTACTTGACAAAGTTCAGTGCCTTCAGTGGGCCATAGCACCAATCCCCACCTACCTATTGGAGATCTCTAAATATTAGGGGCTGTCGTCCACCAAGGGAGCAAATGACAGAGCTTCTGTTGACCTGGTGTGGCAGCGGGTTGCCCACAAGACTCTAAATGAGCAACATAGCCTCTTAATATTTCTATGTGTTAGACCCACATTTTAATTGAACATTACGGAAATTGATTCTGTTTTGGTTTACATTTGTTAAGCGTTTTTATTTGTAAGACTGATAATGTGATGACAGGTTCCCAGGGATTTTGCACTTTTGGGAGGCAGGTAGTTTTAGGTCTGTCACAAGTCAGTGTTTTTATGCTGTGGAATGGGAGGCTTTAGATGTGTGTGATGCAGTGTGTTGTCTGTATGTTTCTGGAGGCGGAGTGTGGTAAATAATTTAATTACCGGAACTTAATTTGATGCGGAAAATTAATAATAATAGCTCAGAAAAATAAGAGGCAGAATCCGTGGTATTAGAGGTTCGGAACGGGCTTTATTCCAAAATCAATTCGAATTGATGGACTCCATATTCCATCACCACGAAGGTTCAGGAAGTGAAGGACCATACTTTATTGACAAGTAATCATTTTTATACAATAGGCATTACAGTGAAACAGATGCAGGAGGCGTAACAATTGATAACAAAGATAAAACATACATGCGTAACTAAAGTGGGTGTAACTGGGCGTAACTTAAAGAACGTCATCAGGTATGATGTCACAATAGGGTGGTTCCATGAAAGAATTTCGCAATGTCAGCAGAAATACTTGGCAGAGATGCGCGCGCAGCAGCATGACGTGTGATTGACGTGCAACTAGGGGGTGAAGGGGACTTGACATTTAGCTCTACATGTGGAGACAGAAGTCTGGGGGGTCAAGTCAACCTAATCCCAAATCATATCTAACATCCTATGTTTAAAGAACCATGTTATCCAAAAAGAAAGGTCTTTCGAACAAAATCTATTCTATACTGACTGTGAGTGCGTATACAAGCGTCTAAGTGTCTACACTAGATGCGAGGGCAGAAATCTTCCATAGTAACAGGGCTATGAATTACTTGCATAAAGACAGAGAAACCGGGCTCTTTGCTCGGTAGCTGGAAGAATGTTTACTTAAACTACTAGACAGGAATGCATTGGATAGGGAGCGGAGCAGATAATCTCGAAGGTGAAATACAGTTTTTGGCAGGCAACAGGCTGGAGTCAGGCACCGTTAGCCGCGCAGGGAGTAGGACAAAGTTCATGGATACAGATGCGAGCTCAAACTGGAGCTTTCAGAGGCAGAAGGCAAGAAAAGGCTTAAGGGCAGAATCAGGGCCTACTCGCCTGGACTGTAAAATGGGATAAATGAACCATATAAAGCCGATGGCCTTTCATACTTAGGAATAGAATATCCGGCCCATTCATGGCGGATCTAAAAGAGGACATGTTGACGGTGGGCGCACATGTGTTTGCGTCTTCATAACTGGAACTGGAGGGAACATACATGTACTTATGATTTATACATGAAACCGTTGGGGTCCAAGATAGGGGACATAACTGATCATAAAAATCAATATTGCCACATTCCCTCCTTGTCCCCTACTTGCCCTTAAGAGATATCAATCTTCATCAATCCGTTGATCTGTTCATATAGCATCATTTGTTCTTCTTTCTTCTTCCGGAATGAATGAAATCTTGATGGTGGAATACATGATGTGGCACACAGACCACAAATCGCTGGTCCACATTGTAGGCATAAGCAGCAACTGAATAGTATGAGAAAGCCAATACCTAGGAAGGATAAGACCCTCCATCCAAAGGTTGACAATACACTCCAAAACCAACCGGACCAAGTCCAGGTGCCTGGATTCTGGTGTATCTGGCTTACAATCTTATGAAGGCGAGTTATGGCTTTATATACAGATGGCGAATTTTCTGGTATGAAAATGCAACAGCTTGATCCGATGACCCTACAAGCTCCGCCCCTATCGGCCAGGATGACGTCAAGGACAAGACGATTTTGAAGCACAACAATCCGCATAGCAGACTGCTCTTCTGTTAAATTGCCTAAGGCGGAAATAGTTTCGTTCACTACTGCTTCAAGGGTTCTTGTTAATCTACGTCTCAGCTTACTATTGGTAACTGTACCTATATAGGGAAAGAGACCTTTATTGAAATCTGTGTATTTTTCCCATGCTGTCTCAGTGTAGTCGACTATTGGGAGATCTCTCCGTTCTCTATTGTGTACTAAATGAGTATTTCTGTGATAATCAGGAGGAGCTAGGAAAACAGGTGGCAAAAGGAATCCGATGTAGCAGGTACCATCCCAATCTAGAGGCAAACGTATATATGCAGTCTGACCACATATGAAGTAGGAATGGCGAGAAGCTCTAAATGTAGACTTGCCTTGATCACTGAATTCTATTACAGTGGTGCATCTACTATGGCCCATATGTATGGAACCATTCTTTCTTACACATAATTCACCTTTAACTGGAAATACTGACATAGCGGGCAAAATTGGTGCAGCTTCAGATTCAACATTCAGGATCATGAGATTAAGCGTGAAATTCCCTAATCCATATACCTCATTTTCTAGATCAGTTCCTGTTCTTTTGGGAAGTCCCTCCTTGTTAGGGTAACAGACTTTGAGTAAAACTAAGTTCAGGTTTCCCCATACCCAGTTGTCTTGATCAACTGCAGAATTCGAATCTAGGGAATTAATTAAACTAAACCATGCTCCACAGGAGCCATTGTGTGTGAACGGATATGGAAAGAGAGGCAGAATTCCCTTATAATTCTGATAGGGAGGGAGTCGGCCACATATCCAACAATTTGTAGCATTGCTAGCCTGATGGGAATGATGTAACATACTAATAAAAGTGTTGTTTCAATCGCATTTTTTGGTTTCTTTCTCTATTCAGGTCTAGAGGATACATGTCAGAGACAAATTCGACCGATTCACCTTGGAGAGGACTTAAACAATCAAATTGTCTGACTTGTTAGACCTTAGTTTTAGTTTATATTGTTCCTTGTCATTCAGTTCAACCAAAGGAAGCTTTGAGTCAATCGGTGAAGACACGCGAGGTGTATCGTTTACATCTGATTGTAGTCCATGAAATTTCTTGATATGACTTGAATGTATCCAGCCTTTTCGACCTTCGATCTTCACGGCTGTCCTCGTGGTTAACAGTACGAGTTGAGGCGATTTCCACCTAGGATCCAGCTGAGACTTCCGGTCAAAGTTCCTCACTAACACCAGGTCCCCGGGAATTACGTCATGGGGTTTCACCTCGGTGTTGTCGGGAAAGGCTGCAGCTACCTGTGAACGACAAGATTGTAGTGCAGACATCAAGGAAGCCAAGTAATCTGTCAGCATATTACAGTCAACATCAGTTATTTTGCGTGGTATAGGCGTCCCCCACATATTTGGTGGTCTACCGAAGATCACCTCATAAGGGGATAGCCCTGTTCGAGAGTGCGCTACCATTCTCATGTAAAAGAGTGCAACTGGTAAGGCTACTACCCAGTCGACACCTTTCTCTCTACATATTTTGGACAATCTAATTTTCAGAGTTTGATTATGTCGTTCCACGAGACCTGCTGCCTCGGGGTGTCGGACACAGTGAAATCTCCACTGATAGCCTAACAAAAGTGAAACGTGTTTCATTAGTTCGGATTAGAACGGCTGGCCGTTATCTGAGTAGACAACACGTGGTAAACCGTACCGTGGGAAGAATTCTCGAACCAACTGTTTGGCAGTAGTCGGGGCAGTGTAATCTGAAACCGGGTATGCCTCTGTCCAACGGGAAAGAGCACAGACAACTACGAGAACATATTTGAATCCTCGACATCGTTCCATCTGGATATAATCCATCTGGAGGACTTCAAAAGGGTGATCAGGAGGCTGAAATCCACCTTGTTCTACGGGAATGCTTTTACCTGGGTTAAACTGACAACAGATCATACAGGTACGAACTTTTTGTTTAGCTGCTGCTCGTAAATGTTTGTTGAACCAAATGTGTTGAATGCTGTCTAGCATAGCTTTTTCTCCTAGGTGCGCTGGACTATGTATTGTATTAATGATAACCTGGACCATTGAATCAGGAAGGAACCACACATATTTTTCCTTCGTCATCCATCCTTGATCCGTTTGGATCCCTCCTAATTCAGTCCATTTCTTTATTTCATCTGGTGTAGCATGTGTCTGTATGTCAATTACGTCAAGAGCGGGATCCTTAACCGTCATGCAATGTGTTGGTGTCGGGACTATTGTCTTTGTCATGTCAGATGTGTGAGTTTGAGCAGTCTGTTTAGCTGTTCTGTCAGCTAGATCATTGTAACTTTCGTATGAGCTTTACATTTCATAATTGATATTGCAGTGGGTAGATGTATTGCATCTAATAAGGCATGAATGAGGGGTCCGTGCTGAATGTGGGCACCGTGAGAAGTTAAATAACCTCTCTCTCGCCACAGCACGCCGAAGTCATGTACAACTCCGAATGCATAACGTGAATCAGTGTATATGTTGACTTTTTTATTTGTGGCTTGAATACAGGCTTGTGTCAGAGCGATAAGCTCTGCTGCTTGAGCGGACAAGGTATTTATGCGATTTGTTTCAATGACTTCAGTGTCTGTTGTGACTGCGTAAGCGGCCACTAGCTCTCCTGTATTTGTTCTCATACATGAACCATCTACATACAACGTCAGGTCTGGGTCTGACAATGGGACGTCTGTCAAGTCTTGTCTAGGTTTCGTCGTGATAGTAATAACTTCAATACAATCATGTGCTAGTGGGTCTGTTCCGTTTACTGGTAACAGTGTGGCAGGATTCAATGTACTACAACGTCTGATTTCTATGTGTGGCTGAAACAATGTTAGTTCGTAACCCGTGAGTCTTGCTATAGTCAAGTGTTGTGTTTGTGTGTGGTTCAAGAGAACCTCTACTGCATGTGGTACTTGTACTGTCAATTGGTGTCCTAACACTATGGCATCGCTTTGTCGT
Source organism: Triturus cristatus (assembly GCF_964204655.1). NCBI lineage: Eukaryota > Metazoa > Chordata > Amphibia > Caudata > Salamandridae > Triturus > Triturus cristatus. The sequence goes on from NC_140592.1 coordinate 390,005,493, forward strand.
ATTGCTAAAGCTGTCGCTGCCACTGATTTCAGGCACGCAGGCAGAGCCTGAGCTACGGGATCTAATGTACTAGAAAAATAAGCACATGGTTTGTGTGATCCTGCTTGTTCCTGTGTGAGTACTGACAAGGCAGTACCTTCGCGTTCTGTAACAAAGAGTGTAAACTGTTTATTGTAACATGGTGTTGCTAAAACAGGTGCTCGACATAAAGCTTTCTTTAGGCTTTCAAAAGCTTGTGTATGTTCCTGAGTCCAAGGGAGGACAGTCGATGTGGCTGCCTCCTGTGTTGTCAACTGAATGAGTGGTTTTGCTAGAAATGCATACTGAGGGATCCACTGCCTACAATATGAAGTGAGGCCTATGAAGGCCCGCACCTCCTTTTGTGTCTTGGGTATTGGCATGTTAGCAATTAACTGGATGCGATCTGGTGTAAGCTGCCTTCCCTCCTTGGACAGCGAGTGCCCAAGGTAAACAACTCGCTGGACACAGAATTGCAGCTTAGAAGGGGACACCTTGTGCCCCTTTTCAGCCAAGAATTGTAAAACCGTCAGTGAGGCTTTTTCACATTCAGGTTCGCTTCTAGCGGTGATCAGCAGATCATCGACATATTGAAGCAGGGCAGTGTTGACTGGCATGTGGATACTGTCAAGTTCTCGTTTCAGTGCTTGGCTATAGATGCTGGGGCTTTCTGTGAATCCTTGAGGTGCGCGTGTGAATTTAAAGCTTCGTCCATTTAAACTAAATCCGAACAAGTATTGGCTTTCCGGATCTATTGGGACGCTGAAAAAGGCATTCTTGAGATCAATAACAGTAAAGAATGTTGCTTCGGAATCAATGGCTGTCAGTAATGAAGAAATGTCTGGGACTACGGGGTATTGTGGTACAATACATTTATTTAATTCGCGCAGATCAATAACCAATCGATATACTGGCGGGGCTTTCGGATCAGTTCGTTTAAGAATCGGAATTATCGGGGAATTACATACATTGGAGTCGGTTTCCACAACCACTCCTTGGGTAATAAGCTCGTCAATGATTTGCAGTAAAGCCACTACAGCATCTGGGGGTAACTTGTATTGTCGCATTCGTGGTAGTACCACTCCTGCCTTTAGTGTGACTCGATATGGTGTAATGTTCATGCAACCAACATCTGTAGGGCCTTGTGCCCATAAATGTGTGGGTAAAGTCTGCAGTCGGTCATCCATGTCTCGGGACACATAGTGCCCTTTGAAATCACGTAAAAACAATCTTACTCCTTCCGGAAAACAACATATTATAGCTCCTAGGGCTTTCAATGTTTTTATACCTAACAGGTTTTCTGGACATGATTTAGTAAGCAATAAATCTGTAGTTCGTGTCAAGGGACCAATCGTAAGTGGAAGAGGCTGTGATACTTCGTTAATGATAGGTTTTCCTGAAAAGCCAAGGGAAATATTCTGTGAGCCTGAGAGGGGTGCCCCTGGAACTTCACTACGTTTTATGGTTGTTCGGCTTGCCCCTGTATCAAGTAAAAATTTTCTATCTTGGCCTAATAGTTCACTGTGTACATAGGGTCCTTCCTGATCTACAGGGACCTCGATAAGGGGTAAGCCAACTTCCCTCTCTAGGCTGTTTCATGAGTATCGTTGATAATCAGGATAGTCATACTGTGCGGTCTGGTACATCTGTTGTGTCGTTGTTTGTGTGGCAGCAATAGGCTGCGGTGTTGGAGCTGACATAGACTGTTGCGGAGCTGGCATGGACTGTGCATGCTGCGGAGCTCCTTGTTGGTTCTGATCCTGTCTAAGTGGTCGTGGTCTTTCTTTTGTGTTACCTATGGCGATATTATGTTTTAAAACTGGACAATCGTGTACATAATGACCTGGCTGTTTACAATAGTTGCATGTCCCTTTTACAGGACCTGCTGAAACACTGGACTGTGTCATACCCTTTTTATGACCGTCAGCTGGAACTGTCTGGGAAACTAGCATTTTCATTTTCGTGTCTTTCATGCGTCTTTGTTCATGTTCTTGTTCCTCTCTAATTCTATTGTGATGGTACTGTAGCATTTGTAACATTTGTGACGGAGTGTTACCTTGCCAGGTACTCTCGAATTTCAATACTCTATTCTTAACTTGGGGCAAGGAATTTTCAACTAATTTTGTCACAAACAGATGTGGATACGATTCGCTACTTGCTTTTATTCCACTATTTATACCAAAACATTTTTCGAATCGGGCATAGAAATCACTAGTGTCTTCATCTGGTTTTTGTTTACAGGCTGATATTGCACCCCAGTCTTCCTTTTTCGTAGTTAATAAACGTGGCAGTACCTGTACTAGTAAACCTGGTAGTGTTTTGGTCTTTTCCCCGAGCCCTGAACCTGGACCTCGAGCTTTTTCTTCGTTTTCTAATGCTGTCCAATCTATCTTCTGGTCTCCCACCTCCCAATCCTTTTCCTTGAGTTTTTCGTAAATGCCCGCAGGCATTAATACCTTCAATATTGTCATAATGTCGGGATAGGTATACTCTCCCATGAGCAACATGTCTTTAATTTCACGGTGGAAACCCGCTGGGTCTTTGTCATGACTGGGTACCACTTTCTTCATTTCTAATAGTTCTATTTTAGATATGGGTGTGTATACAAACACACGTTTAAACTGATTGTCCTCACCTTTTATCGGGTGGACTTCGCGTAAGGGATTCTGTCTATCCATATAATACGTCGTTCTTTCCTTGATGGGCAGTGAGACATGTTCGGGACATACAAAAAGAATGTACTGCTTTCTGGATTCTAGTATTTCTCTAATTAACTCAGTACCTGAACCTCTCCATTTATTCGTGAGTAATTCAGTCAATATATCAGGTAAGGGGCCAGGATCGGAGTGTTGGCTTTTATATAATATAAGGAGTTGTTGAATCATATAGATACCAGCTAAACGCTGTTCATCTGGGGCGAGGTTCAAAAACGTGTGCGCTAGTGTATCATCACTATATTTTCCGGGACTATCGACCCAGTGAACGGCTGACCTGGCTAATTCTTGTTCGTCCATAGAATCGAGTATATGGTAACCCCTTCGTTCTCGGAGTAATTTGTCAGCGGCTTGGAACGAATGTTCGGGGGACCTTATATTTATTATAGGAGTTTGGAATTTTCTGCTATTATCTGGACGTATCGGACGTATCGGATCAGTAAAGCATCTAGTATTATTGCAAGATCTTCCTCTACCTACATAGGCCATGGTTTCTAACTGTCCTGTAGGCAGTTCTAATTCTTCCTCCTCCTCGGTTTGTTCAGGCTCGTCTACTGCTAATCTTTCTTCGTGTATTCGTTCTATTTCTTGGCGGATCTTTCGGCACATAGCTACTATACAGGATCGTTTATCATGTCTCCCCTCTGATATATTCCGACTCCATGTGGTAAGAATTTGCATTTCTTCCGGATTTACCCCTGGTCGGTCTTGATTTCTGATCACACAGTTTATGAGGAAACGTAACAGTTCCCCCTGTATTTCCACTTTCTGGTACTCCATGGCTCTGTTAATACTCTCAGAATCTCGCCCTGACTGGACAAAGTGATATATACTTTCTAAATGTGTAGTCATTCCTGGTAGCCTCCCTAAATATATTGCAGCTCGTCGGATACGTAATGATGCCAGCAGCATTTCGTCCCCTTTTCCGGGCACAGGGTCATATCTACAATCTATTAGAAGTTCCTTGAGCGTGTCGGGAGTTACTAGTTTGGGCGTACGTTGGTGGGCTAATTCTTGAAAGGAAAGTTTATTTACTCTGGGTGGCGTGGAAAAAATGTTTGATGTACCTCCTGTCGCACCACCTGGGGTGCTGGATGTGAAAGGATTCGTTGAACGTGATATAGCAACCATAGGTGTGGATACAGATGTAGAAACAGATGTGCTTGCCGGAACTTGTGTCGGAGTTTGCTGTTGCGGAGGTACAGACGGAGGAGGGTCTTGGCGTTGAACCCCCTCGGCAGGCGGTCTATGTGGCGCAGCATTAGCATACTCGGGAGCTGCGTCGTCTAAATAAGAGGAAAGAAAAACATCTTCTGCGGTTCTGGGATGCCCTTTGGGATGTACTTTTATCAGAAACAACGGGGGTGGCAAGTCTTTTGGTATCTCCGGAGTAGCCTTAGGTAATCCTTCGGCCAGAAGAGGATACATACCATTCATAAGGGCATTTCTTTGTCTGTCTATTTGTTCTGTCTTTACTCGAGTACCTTCTTCAATTAATAAATTTTCTCGAACTTTATTTGAATTCTCCTTACTTTTCTCTTCCTGTCTGAGCGCTTTTTCTGTACGTCTATATGATTCTTTACGCCATAATTCAATGGCATCCTTCTGTGACTGTCTAGCTTTCTTTTTCCATAATTCTTCCTCTACTTTCATGATGCAATCTGCATCCCAGGTCCCAGCTGCGGGCCACCTCTGACTTTCTGGTAATTCCTTGGTGTAGTCTACCCATAAATCAAGAAATAATATGGCGTCTAGGCCATGTTTATGATACATGAAGTACCCTGGAGTGTCCCTAGGAGGAATGGGAACAGCTTCTTCGAGTACCCCTTTTCTAGTTTTTATCTGTCTTAATTTCGAAAAGAGCGGCATTTTGAGAACTGATCTGATACCTAATTTTGAACACGTTTAATACAACAAAACACAATAATGAACAGTCATTCACACCACAATATGCAGAACGTATTTAAACATTTTAACATTTAACATTTAATGAACAACAATGATGGCCATTTAGGGAACTAGTCACTAAGCATAATACTCGGCACTACCTAGATAATTCTGAATTATATACTAGACATACTTGATATACTGCTAAACAGTACAGATACACTGCTGAAACAGTGCAGACCGGATTTGTGTACCCAAACCCGTCTTGACCGGCACAAACTATGTGCACGTCAGAACGCCTCCCCGACAATGGTACTCACCGGGTAGCTCGGAACAGAAAGCCTCGGAACTGAACTGGACTGGACTTGAACCGGACTGGACTCGACTCGAAACTTCGGAAACTTCGGAAACTGGTGGGCCTCTGTATACCTCGGATCTTGCTCTCTCAGCTAGGCTCTGGTCGGGATACTTCGCACTTCTCACCGCCTCGTCTGGGTGTTGATCGCAGCCTCAGTTACCCCCGCTCGGCAGGAGGGAGATACAGGAAATCCTGTGGGTACGCGTTGTTGTCCGTCCAGCTGTGGCAGGAGACCGGGCCTGCAACGCACCGCCGGCGCGTGAGATGAGAAAGTGTCCCTGTTCGGGCGCCATATATGTGGTAAATAATTTAATTACCGTAACTTAATTTGATGCGGAAAATTAATAATAATAGCTCAGAAAAATAAGAGGCAGAATCCGTGGTATTAGAGGTTCGGAACGGGCTTTATTCCAAAATCAATTCGAATTGATGGACTCCATATTCCATCACCACGAAGGTTCAGGAAGTGAAGGACCATACTTTATTGACAAGTAATCATTTTTATACAATAGGCATTACAGTGAAACAGATGCAGGAGGCGTAACAATTGATAACAAAGATAAAACATACATGCGTAACTAAAGTGGGTGTAACTGGGCGTAACTTAAAGAACGTCATCAGGTATGATGTCACAATAGGGTGGTTCCATGAAAGAATTTCGCAATGTCAGCAGAAATACTTGGCAGAGATGCGCGCGCAGCAGCATGACGTGTGATTGACGTGCAACTAGGGGGTGAAGGGGACTTGACATTTAGCTCTACATGTGGAGACAGAAGTCTGGGGGGTCAAGTCAACCTAATCCCAAATCATATCTAACATCCTATGTTTAAAGAACCATGTTATCCAAAAAGAAAGGTCTTTCGAACAAAATCTATTCTATACTGACTGTGAGTGCGTATACAAGCGTCTAAGTGTCTACACTAGATGCGAGGGCAGAAATCTTCCATAGTAACAGGGCTATGAATTACTTGCATAAAGACAGAGAAACCGGGCTCTTTGCTCGGTAGCTGGAAGAATGTTTACTTAAACTACTAGACAGGAATGCATTGGATAGGGAGCGGAGCAGATAATCTCGAAGGTGAAATACAGTTTTTGGCAGGCAACAGGCTGGAGTCAGGCACCGTTAGCCGCGCAGGGAGTAGGACAAAGTTCATGGATACAGATGCGAGCTCAAACTGGAGCTTTCAGAGGCAGAAGGCAAGAAAAGGCTTAAGGGCAGAATCAGGGCCTACTCGCCTGGACTGTAAAATGGGATAAATGAACCATATAAAGCCGATGGCCTTTCATACTTAGGAATAGAATATCCGGCCCATTCATGGCGGATCTAAAAGAGGACATGTTGACGGTGGGCGCACATGTGTTTGCGTCTTCATAACTGGAACTGGAGGGAACATACATGTACTTATGATTTATACATGAAACCGTTGGGGTCCAAGATAGGGGACATAACTGATCATAAAAATCCATATTTCCACAGGAGGAGACAGGATATGGTGGTTCTCCATCATACTGGAATATTGTGATCTGAAATGACAACGATCTTTGTAAGAAAATGAAACTGTGGGTGATTTCCCTATATCTTTACTTCTTAATAGACACAAAGACAGACTTTTACCCTCATTTACTATTTGGCAGAGCGGGAATCCCTCCAAACCTGTGGTTCCCACATCTCGCTGACTATCATGGGATTTGCTTGGTTTCCTATGGAGGAGCCTAAGCTGGCTCTGATGTCAAGACAGAGGTAGTCGCGAACTCTATTAACTCACCTACATCTTTTATATAGTACTTGTTTCTATGTCTTGCTACTTTGTAGCACTTTAGATGACTGTTGTTATTACCCAGGTGAATGGTCAACCTTCTATGTTTTATATAGATGTTGAAGGTTCTAATCAGGCCTTAAAAGTGGTGGCTTGTGGTCTTCTAACAAATTTAGTCCACCGAACCACTGAAATATGATAGTGGTTGTGCAGATGGTCAGCCTTACTTCTGTGCTTCACACAATTTTTGCTTGCAGTGGAGAATTCTCCAATTATCACTCCAGCACATGGAAAAACAGAGTGACAATCTCACAAGTGACAAAAGGTGATAATACCTTCCTTAGAATTCATTCCAAGCTTTCACATATATAATCACTCATTGGCAAAGAGCTTTTTCTACTAAAGTTTCAGCGAACAGGTCGGATGTTGCCTCTCACAATAGAGGCGAAAGTTATGCATTTTTGAGCTCTTGTGAGAACTTCTTGTGTAAGGCGAGCCGCGTTAGTGAAGAGAGCTCTAATGTCATTAATAGAGCATGGGAAGTAAGCACTTTAGAAGACTGCTTGAGAACTGGTGGGCGAGGTTTCATACAGCGGGGTATGTGTTAATGTCTGCTTGTAGGGGGTTCCTTATGCCATTTTCTGCATGGAATGGTCGAAGTCATTTCTAAATTATGCTTGGTCTTCCCTTTTTAGTGAGTGATCCTATTTGTTTAAAAAAAACACATATTTTATTGAATTTTCACAATGCAGGTAAGTCAAATATTATTACAGTTGCTTCGCGCAGCCCTGCGCCGACCAGGGTTTAATCTGGATCACATTCGAGTATGCTAATGTCACATGCCAATCATAATTGAGTCAACAGTTAGACAATAATATAAGTGACAGTTGGCCGATGCAACTATAGGAAAGCCAGCTATGCTGCTGTGAGTCACAAGCAAAGAGTACAAGGTAACAACATTGTAAACCATAAACCAGCCCTATGAGAGTAAATGTTATATAAGTTCTTAAGCCTTAGATGTTATGAGAGGTGTATGCCACATTGGGGGTTTAGTAAGCCTGCACAAGTACAAGGTAACAACATTGTAAACCATAAACCAGCCCTATGAGAGTAAAAGGTATATAAGTTCTTATGCCGTAGATGTTATGAGAGGTGTACGCAACATTGGGGGTATAGTAAGCCTGTACAAGTACAAGGTAACAACATTGTAAACCATAAACCAGCCCTATGAGAGTAAAAGTTATATAAGTTCTTACGCCGTAGATGATATGAGAGGTGTATGCCACATTGGGGGTTTAGTAAGCCTCTACAAGTACAATGTAACAACATTGTAAACCATAAACCAGCCCTATGAGAGTAAAAGTTACATAAGTTCTTACGCCATAGATGCTATGAGAGGTGTATGCCACATTGGGGGTTTAGTAAGCCTGTACAAGTACAAGGTAACAACATTGTAAACCATAAACCAGCCCTATGAGAGTAAAAGTTATATAAGTTCTTACGCCATAGATGCTATGAGAGGTGTATGCCACATTAGGGGTTTAGTAAGCCTGTACAAGTACAAGGTAACAACATTGTAAACCATAGACCAGCCCTATGAGAGTAAAAGGTATATAAGTACTTACGCCGTAGATGCTATGAGAGGTGTATGCCACATTGGGGGTTTAGTAAGCCTGTACAAGTACAAGGTAACAACATTGTAAACCATAAACCAGCCCTATGAGAGTAAAAGTTATATAAGTTCTTACGCTGTAGATGCTATGAGAGGTGTATGCCACATTGGGGGTTTAGTAAGCCTTAGCCTTTGTATGCCTGGAGCAGATTATTCTTAATAGTGTTGGGTTGCCACTAAGCATCAATTCTGGTTTGGTGTGAGGGCGGGCGAGTCCGAGTCCGCTATAGTATGCCTCATTATCTGTCCATCCCTCCCTACTTGTGGCAGATCGTTCAGTGTTTGTATCCGTGTCTCCACCCAGCTCCCAGGACGCAACCCTCTGTCTGCCTCACTTCACAATATCACACTCTCGAAACCAGCCCATCTACGGAGTTCTGTTAGCCACCCCAGAGTTCTGTGCCCTTCTGGGGTCCACCAGATCATGGTCATCTGGTGTCTACCGAGTATTAATGCCATTTCGGAACACATGGTTGTGATTTCTCATGTCTAAGGTCAGGGGAACCAAATAAAGAGACAGGAAGCAGGAGACAAGGACAACTGGCGTTACATGACCATCAATATCCGTTTCATCACTATTTTCCAATAGGGGGCTAGAACCAGACAGTCACAAACCTTTCGGAAGAATGCAGCATGAGCCTCTCGACATCTGGGGCAGCATGCATTTGCATCTACTGATATTAAATGTATCCTTTTGGTTGTAACATATGTCCTATGGAGAAAGTAATATTGAATAGGTTTAAATAGTACATTAAGCAGGACCTTTGGGGTGTGTTCTCGAATTTTAGCCCAATTCAATCCAATCGGGATCCCCAGGTCCGCCTCCCACAGTTCTCGTAAGGTTCGGATATCCGTTTTCACTTGCCCTAGGAGGGCCTTATATAATAGTGTTATCAAATTGCAGCCACCAGGGATTTCACATATGCACTGTAGGCCCAGATGGACCACGGGTTCTGCAAGTCCTGCACACCACCATTGTCGGATAACCGCTGCCAGTGCATTGTTTAATAAAAAAGTACAGCGTCAAAATCTTGTATTGGTCTCACAGGCCGTCAAAATGTGCTAATGTATCATTAATGTACAAATTACCCACTCTGGTGAGATCCTGCACAATTCAGTCTCTTAGTAGCCTCCAATCGCTCCTATGGGGTAGGGCGTAGAGTGAGAACAGCAGGAATTTCCTGGCGTTGGCGTTCAGGTTTTGGTGAGCGGTAGTGCTAGTTGCCACGTATATCTTAGGGTCGCTATTACAATTCCTACCGCCTGCAGTTGAGTGGGCCGAGGAGTGCTTGTAATAATTGTCCACGCCACAGAAATACGAGGAATACTCTCCTTAAGCACTCCACTCTGCAGATACAAGACTTGTATTGATACAATGATCTAAGGTCCCGACTACACAGAGTTAGTTACGCAGATGCAATACACTCTCTAGATTGTTTGGAACTCTGATCAGCCCTGAAGAAGTCGAGGTGTTACATACCTATTGACGAAACACGTATTGGCTGAACGGTGTTATTTGCTGAACTAATGTATGCTGACTGCACGTTCCGTTTATTGATTGGATCACACATTGGCTGTAGGAAAAACAACCAGTCTTAACTGTGAAAATTGTGAACTTCAATTCCATGTGACCCGAACAGAAGATTTTGGATTAAAGTGGGTTTTACATAATTTCCAATTTACACTGTTACTGACTCTTGGTTATACCCGAGTGCTCGGATTGGTCTGTTGATGCTTTATTATTCTCCTCTTTGAGGGACATATGAGGGTTGCCATGGTAAACAACACTTTCCTTCCTAGGAGCACTGATTATGATAATTAGTATTTGTTTCATATTTCCCCAACACACCGTGCAGAGCGCCTATGTTGCTTTTTTGACCTGGTTACCAAAGGTATGCTAACAACTTGGAATAATTGTGCCAATGTACCACCAGGTGGGCAACTGGGATCTTCTCCTCGTCAATCCCCCCAGCAGCTGTCTCGCCATCTAGCCGCTCATTGCAGCTGCGCCACCAGATAGTACAATTTGAAATCCTGAACCGCAAGGATTCCTTCCGATATGGGGAGTCACAGCTTAGCCAGTGCGATCCTTTTCCTGCCAGTTCCCAATATTAGTTTTAAGATCAGAGCATTTTTAGCCCCCAAAAACGTACATTTAAATCACTATCGGAAGGGCAGTGAAGTAATATAGCATCCTGGGAGAACGATTATCTTTGTCAGGGTTATCCTGCCTATACTCGAGATCGAGAGCTTAATCCAAAACTTGACAGTCGGACACAGTGCCACCATTGCCGTCTGTACATTGCCGTCTAGAAGGTGGTCCGCCGTGTGGTAGATTCGGTCCCAAAGATATTATACACTTACCAGTCGTGCTGACATACATTTAGCAGCCAAGCAGGGATCTAACAGCTACAGATGGAAAGGCAACTCAGCAACATGTTATTGATATAGAATCTACACACAGAGATTGAGGTTGGAAAGGAAGAAGGTGAAGGGTTCTCCATAGCTAGTTTGAAAGGGAGAGTAGTGGCAGGTCTTCATTGGTCTTATTTTCTTCTGTCTTTCCACCCAGACATTACACACTTGCCAGTCCAGCAGAGATGTAACAGCTACAGATGGATAGGCAACTGAGCAACACTGTTGTTGTTATAGGGTCAACACACAGAAGTTGCGGTTGAAAATAAGAAGGTGAAGGATTCAGCAACGTGGACCACCTTGTACCCTATAATGATGGTAACTTTACTTCCAACCTTAAAATGACTCAAATCTACCTTTAAAACAGAGAAAATGGGAAGGTTTGTATACATGGGTTCTGTGCATCTGCAGATCCCTTGATCAGCTGTCATGGTTGTGTATATGGGTGTGTGTTGGGATATGCCTGCACGTAGGATGCTGACTGGCTCTAGTTGCACTCTGTGGGTTGGACGTGAACCAGTTACCAGCAGCAAATAACGTGGAGCACACTCCAGATTGAGTAACTACTACACACACGGGAACTTGTAATGCTTATACTTTTGCCTAGCCTTGATCTTTTCATAGCTGGTGTACAAATAAAGAGTTGTTGTTTATATTGAGTTACATGAAGTGTTTTAATTAGTAGAAACTCTTATTATTGTGCTGCCTTGCACTGATGTTCATTGTTATGCTAGCTGCGTGGTGCAGCTGTAATCCTGGCCAACTGGTCTATCCTCGCTCTTACAGGTAGATCTGTAGTCAAAGAATGAGGCGTTCACTTACTGGGATGGACCTTATGCTGGGGTTCCACATTTTCTTGGAATGGAGCAAGTCTTATCATGAGAACTTAGGAACCTATCTGCACCTGCCATCCAAAGGGTGGAAGACACACAGTGTTTCTGTATTTGCCAGATTATGAAGGCACACCAACCACCTGGAACCCATATGTTCCGACAGGCATGTCTATTTCTTGCAAGCAGTGGGGACAGTCTTGATGACTCAGCGGAGGCAACTATTCCTGGCAGAGAACCCTTTGGCATATCTCAGGTCGATTAACTGGCTAGGAACTAATGGTATGCTAAAATGATGGCCACCAGGAGACCTTGAAGCAGGCCCCTTTGAGCAGCATATATGGTGATGGTCAGCACATTATCTACCCTCAATTTATGTTTCTCCTTGACGTCAGCCAGAAAGTCTTCCTTTTTTCTCGACATGGGTGTAGTCCTGGAGCCTGTGCATGATTTGCTGACAATATGTGCAGGTGCCACTGACAAAGCCATTAAATCACCAACTTCACAGCTGATGCCTAACTGGGGTGGCTTCTGGCTTCACATATATATAAACAATATACTAAACATGTGAAGGAAATAGTTTGGTTTATGCTTCTGGGATTACCTATGAGTAGTATTTCTTTAATGTCTATCTTAACTGTCATATTACATGGGAGGGCCAACAATAATCAAATTGCTCTGTCGCCTTTTTGAAAAAGGCAATACAGTATGAAATCAAGAGCTCTCCTTTTCTGCCTAACTTCATCAATGACGTGTTACTGATGTAATCTTGTAGAGGAGCTAAAAATGATGGAAGTGTTGCACATATCAAAGTAGTTCAAAGATTGTAGGTTCTTTGTTGAGCTGGCATTTCTTGACTTGGCCCTCTTTGTCCACTATGACACTGCAGTTTCACTATTTTCATAATGCCTAACAAGGCAAACCTCTGTCTAGAGTGGGAGAATGCAAAATGTTTATTCTATGAGTAAAGACTTGGCCCTGGGCTAGAGCTCTTGACTTTAGAACAGGAGGAATCAGGTTTGAATCTCAGCAGCCATTTAGAGATTCTGGTTCCAATGAGGCTGTGGGCTGGGAGGGTGATGTAAAGTCCTGGTACTGGGAAAGTACATGCAGCAAAGGCAATTGGTCAATTCGGCTTCGGGTTGCACAGCAGAGGAGATATGTCGGTTCTGCTGGGTCGACAGATGGGCTGGCAGAGCAACTTCAGGCCCTCTTCCAGGGGTCCAGAACTGGGGTGGCACCACTTGGCAAGGTAGGACTCACAAATGGCAGAGTTCAGGTGCTTGGTTCAAGGTTGATGGTAATCTGTTATGCCCCTGAGGCTTTTGACCTGGAGGCCAGGCAACTAGCCCTTGGGGTCACTCTGGGGTCCTGGGTTTTAGAGATGCATGCCCATCCTTCTCACCCAGGCGAGAGGACAGCACAGCAGGGCAGCAGTCTTTCAGAACAGCAGTCTAGTCTAGCAGAGTGGCAGTTCGTTCAATAGAGCACAGCAATCTTTCCTTCTGGCAGAGTCCACAGGTCCAAAAGTGTACTGAAGGGTTGGTGTCTGAGGTCCAATATTTATACCTGGGGCCAACTTTGACGTGGGAAACCTTCCAGTGGGTTCCACCCACAGAGATGCTTGGAATTTCCTGCCTCCCTGCCCTCGCCTCGGATTGTCTGGAGTTGCAATAGATTGGTGTCAAACACCTTTGTGAGAGTGCTCAGGCAGGGCCTTTGTGATGTTCAAGTGTGGTAGGTGGGTGCTCCTACCCTGTGTTAAATCAGAGTGGCCCATCCTTCCAACACCTAGCTTCCCTTTGTCTCACTGTCTGGGGGCATTACAAAACGATCAACCATATCTAGTCATGTGGCCCAGGATACAGGCAGCAGACACCAAATGGTTGGGACAAGAAATGGCCATCTTTCTAAAAGTGGCGTTTTCAAAATTGTGATTAAAAATCTGACATTACCATTAAAGAAGATTTTAAATTACAATTCTTTAGACACCAAACTCAAACCTGTCTACCTCATCTAAATGTAAAGTTATCGCTTATTAAATGTAATTAGGTAACACCATCATTATCCTATGGGAGAGGTAGGCCTTGCAGTAGTGAAAAACAAGTTTAGGAGTTTTTCACCTCCAGGACATGTAAAACTGAAAAGTATGTGTCCGACTTTTGATGTACACTTCACCCTGCCCTCTGGGATGTGTACGGCCTACCATAGGGGTGACATATATATTAAAAAGGAAGGTTCGAGCTGGACACGAGGTTTATATTGCCAGATCGAAATAGCAGTTTAAAACTGCACACACGGGCTGCAGTGGCTGACTTGAGACATGTTAAAAGGGTTAGTTAAATGGGTGGCACAATCAGTGCTGCAGGCCCGCTAGTAGTGTTTAATTTACAGGCCCTGTGTACATGTGGTACCACTCTACTAGGGACTTCCAATTAAATTAAATGTGCCAATTGGATGTAAGCCAATTCTATCACGTTTTAAGGAGAGTACTCCAGCACTTTTCCTCTTGTAAGTTATAAAGTGTGCAGAGTCCCAAGGGCAGCAAAAACGAGATTAACAAAAACAGGTGGGGTGAAGGCCAATGGTTTGGGAGGAAAACCCCCCTACGGCTGCAAGGTCTAGCAAGTGTAATTCATTTCATATATATTGTGTGTATTTGTCATTGGGCTTTAAAGCATAGAAAAATAAAAAGTGAGGCGCAATCTAAAAAACTATAGATGGACAGATATCAATATCTGGGTAGTTTCTCACTCAGTATTTCTGAGTGACATTTGAAAACAGCCTGTTTAAATCTGCAGACTGTGTAGAAACTGATAGAGTATGTGGCTAGTACAGCAAATTTATATTTATGAGGAAAACGTAGTTGCATAAGTGCCTTTTTCCTGTGAGCCGCATACAGAGGAAGGCTCTTGTCTCATTGGTGTACTATTTTAAGCCAAAACATTGCCAATCATAAATTTGCCTTAGATGAGGCTGTTCAACTTTGTGACTTCATAAATTCCGCTAGAGTTGGTTTTAAGAACACCAAATCTCTCAACATACTTCCCTAAATTGTTAGCGGTATTTGCTTGTGACCACAATGTCCATCTTTCTTCACGTTCCCTTTATCTTCCACTTAAAAGGCCTCTGTCACTTGAGTGCATAACAAACGGGTTCACCCTGAGGTATATAAGTGGGTGAGCTGAGTTCAACTATAGCAAAGGACCCCACTACAAAGAGGAATGCACATCTATTTGGCACATCTAAGTAGATAGTGAACTGTTGAGCATGGCCAGCCTTTGCCAGAAGAACATTTGCATTTGATAATTGATAATTCCTTTCTACATCAGAGTCTAGGTATACTTTTTTGTGTGTTCAAGCCAGTGGCTAAATAAAAGATAAAAAATCTTCCCAAAAAATGTATTTCTAGTTAAGATATTCATTATCCAATTTCAGATTTTAGGAGATTTTACCAGCTAGCTATATAATTTACTGTTATTTTAAATTCGTACTCACTACCCACTTTGAAATAATAAAATTCAGCTTGTTATAATTTGATTGAGGCTCATGGTTAATCAGCTGGTAGACTCGGATCCACAAACAATGCAGGGCTGCTAGTGAAATGTTACACATTTTCTCTAGGAATATATTTGCAAAAGCTATACATTTTACAGGAGAAAGGACTCCTTCTTGTTGTACTACGAGTCAATTTACTGTGCTCATTCTAGAACAATGAAATTCTACAACCACAAGTCAACTGACATCTTAAATGCCAGTTCTACATAGGTTACAGTGGGCCCTGCTGGAGTGGAGGGTT
The DNA here is from genome assembly GCF_964204655.1 of Triturus cristatus. Taxonomy (NCBI): domain Eukaryota; kingdom Metazoa; phylum Chordata; class Amphibia; order Caudata; family Salamandridae; genus Triturus; species Triturus cristatus. Next base: position 390,020,943 of record NC_140592.1, read on the forward strand.
AGATATTTTACTTGAAGTGTATGGGGAGAATGCATGCCAACAACAGTTCTGGGAGAACTTTGCAGGTACCTGTGATCTCTCATCGTTAGTGCTAAGAACAAAAGTCTACCTATGAAACAACTATAGTTATCATCAGGAAAAATGTTCAGGGACACCATCCCCGTGTCAACGCTTTAATATCATTGGGCGACACGGGCTAGAAGTGAGGAGTGCAGGGCACCACATAAATGCAAGGGATCATCATACAGGCTCTGTCATACCTCCATGCTGAGGTGAAGTGTCAAGAAAAGTGTCTGGTCATATCCTATTGTGTCACCAGCCTTTTTGGCATAACAAGTACCTCACATGCAGCATCATAGGGCAGGATCAATGTTTTGTGCAATGAGGCCTAGAACACAATATTATAGTAGTTCCATCATGTATGGAGGCCGAGGCACTCTGAGGCTGTGGGGAACCACCAGTCCATCGTCAAAGGCGGAGGCAGATTTTTGTAACCCTAGTCGCTCGATGGCCTGCTTGATGCACCTCAGAGAAGAGCATCTTATATGGACACTGCACTGCTTCTTCAGCCTTGATCCACTCACCCTGTTACATGCTTAAAAAGTATTTGGTGCAGTTGACATATGGGGCTGTGGAAGTAGACATCATTGTAGTTTCTGGCAGGAAGACAGTGTGCAGGCTAAACTAAGGGTACATCCTGAGGCACACTTGTTCATTTTAAGGCTGTTTCGTAATACAGAGATACAGAATTATCTCCAGTCTTGCTGGCAGCAAAGGTGCAGGAATAACAAACCCTTATAGGTCATTTTAGTGGATAATAGACATACAGCCTCCAACTCCCCAAAAATGTAAACCAGAAGGAAAGCGCAAGTTAGACCAGCTAAAGTGAACATTGCAAGAACAGGAGAACTGGTGTAAGGAGGTCCCTGAATTATTGACCGAGTCCACTTGGCAGATTCACAGTAAGAAAAGAAATACCTTAAAGGCTGATTCAATGTGGGTGGTAAATTTAAATAGCATAATTTGCATCAGAAGTGGTGAGCGTTGTCTTTGAGGATTTCCTTTCCAGTGGAGAATCTGCTTAAGAAATTACCATCCCGATGAAAATGGTGGAGGTAATTCTGTTGGCCAAATCTCCAGCAGTGGAGTACTCTACAGTAGATTGTTTATTACTTCCTAAATAACCCCTTAAATGTAGTCCATGTAACAGAGAAGATTGCCATCACTGCTTAATTTCATTAACTCCGCATCCTCATATGAAGATGACGGAGGATCCAAAATGGAGGACCTTAAGTTGCAGGAGAACTATGTGATTGCTGAGTCACCCCGGATGATAGCTAACAGCACACACTTGCTGCTAACAGTACACACAGTATTCCTGCTCTCTGTTGCAAAAACATGCTAACTTAGTTTAAGTTAACAATAAGAGGTGTTGCATGGGCAATCATTACATAGCCTCAAAGGGACTCATTTACAATATTTTGACGCACTGCAGCACAGCAGGTCTTCCTGCTACACTGCAGTGCATCAAAATAAAAGGGCAGGAATGCGCTGTATCTACAAGATAAGGCGCATTTCCGGTTTTCGCCCCTGCGCCGGCTCACAAACAGCAGCCGTGCACCAGCGCAGACACCCATATGTCCTTTTGCAAGGGTGCCTGCACTTAGGGGATGATTGTGTTTTTGAAGGAAAAGACACATTCTAGAATTGTTCTAGAATGAGAAACAATCATTAAAGGCATTTTTCTCTTTCTATGCATGCTGCAGAACGCATCACGCATAAAAAGAGGAAAAAACAAGGAGAAATAAAGTATTTCTCCCAGTTGTGCTTCCTTACGCCTCTGCTGGGGAGGCATAGGATTATGACACATTCCCAGGTTTACAAAATGTTGTAAATCTGGGAATGTGTCAAGTTCCATAGATGTTGCAAGGGAACACCCACAGCAACACCTATGGAACGTCCCTCTCACACAGAATTATGTGTGAAAGGGAAACATATTTACAAGGCCATGTAAAGTCGCGCAGGGTGACTTTACATGGCCTTGTAAATATGGGGAAGCCCATTGCTCTGCAGGTGTGTCAAAAAATGTAACGCACCGACGGCACAAGACGCTTGTAAATAAGCCCCAAAGTGGCAGATTTACCTCTTTTTCACGCAGCACAGTGCAACAGCTGCAAATGCTGCACTGCGCTGCATGAAAAGGAGGGAGGAAGATAGCACAAAATTTACTGAAATATGGCACTCTCCTCCCCTTTCCCTAGCGCCGGCTCTGAAATCAGCTGCCGTGAGCCACAGACACATTTGCGCCATGGTGCAAAGGTGTCTCCAGGAGTCTAGCATAGGTTTTGTACTGAAAGGATACCCTTCCAATACAAAATACTATGCATAGAGTAACTTAAACCATTTTCCCTCTTTGTATGTGTGCTGTACAGTGCAGAACATGTACAAAGTCGGAAAAGGAAGGAGAGATGAAAGCATTTCTCCTTCCTTGCACCTACTTCGAAAGGGCGCAGTTTTCTGTTGCTAAAGCTTGTTTACTTTATTTAGTAAATTGGATATTGCGTCAGAAATCTTGGATGATTACATGGGAACACCCATGCACCACCCATGGTACACCCCATTGGGGCAAATTAATGCAAAGCGCCGCTGTGCGCTGCTTTGCGTAACTTTAACATTATTTCCACCGCTAAACAAGTTTAGCACTGGAAAGTATATCGGAAAAAAAGATTTTGCGCCTATATGTGTCACTTTTGTGATGCAAACACAGTGTAAAATCTCAGTAAATCTCCCCCAAAGTGTGTTGCTGAAGGACACTTACTGAGTGTGTGCTCTATAACAAATTGTTGTTATCTTTTTGTGTTTTTTGTAGCCTTTAAAGTGGACTCCCACTTCTCGGAATCTAATCCTAGAGTCTACCAATCCAACACGCTTCTACGCCCATCAGGATGACTCCATCTTTGTAGCTACTGACATTGAAATACTGATACGTGACATAAATTTTCGGATACAAAGGTCAGCTTGTCACATGATGGGCCATCTATAAACCTTAGATTTGGTGTTCAGCAGCAAACAAAAACCTTTATGAGCCTTGAAAGTTATCAAAATCATATTTGCTCGAGTTGTGCATGTATCAGAGTGTGGATCTGTCATCAATTAAGAGTAGATGCATTGGTGTGGCTATCAGTGGTGCAGAAGGTGTAGTAGTACCGGTGGCAGGAGGGGTGAGAGTCCCACTGCATCCCACCATGGCTGTCTTTTACTACCCTCTCAGTGACAGGTGGGTCATTTACTCTGCTTGCATTTGTGTCTACTGTTGGTTCCCAGGGCCGCACTGGGGAATCTAATGCAGCCCTGGCATAAATGCTTAAACCAGCATGCTCAGTTTCCTTGTGCAGTCTTTCTCTTTATATCTATCTATCCCCTCTCTCGCTCCTTCTCTACTCTCTCTTTTCCATCTCTGATCGCTTTCTCTCTACTTTTCTCCTTTTTCACCCCGATTCTTAAAGCATCCCTTCAGTGGCAGCCGGCATGGCTCGTGGGTCGCCAGGTGAGATGAGTATCGCGCATATTTAAAAATAAAAAATAATAAACTTACCACTGCGGCGGCTCCTGCTTCTTCGATGCTGCTCTTCTCCGGACGGAAGCACAGCCATGCCCGACTAACCAATCAAAACGCTTCAATGCAGCGTTGTGATTGGTAGGCACCCAGGCTCCCCTGACCAATCACAATGCTGCATTGCATCGTTGTGATTGATTTAAGCGTCCTGGTTGGACACTCAACCAAGGAATGGGAGCCTGGGCTTGTTCTCCATGCAGGCTGAAATGCAACCTGCATGGAGAACGGGGAAAGTGCGCATGACGATTTGGCCAGCCCGAGAGTGCCGACCAAACAGGCTTTGCGCACTTAGGAGTGGGCAAACAACTCCTCCCCTGCTCCAAGAGCAGAGAAGCCCCGCCCACCCGCAAAGCAGTACAAAGCATAAAATGATAATAACATAAAGTTATTACCATTTTATGCTTCTTTTTTGCATTTCTTAACCGCAGAGGGGTGGTGACGCTCCCCTGCCATAGCAGAGGAGCCACCACTGCACCCCTGCTTGGGAGCTGGGGAAAGAGACAAAGGCACCAGCAGCGGCCCTGGGCTTTCAAAATTGCCCTTCAAAGGCCCTAGCCTATCGGGGAAATGCCCGGTGGAGTAAAAGGCCCGTCTGAGGGACCCTGACGGTTCCTTTGTTACACTACTGGTAAGAGGTATCCAACGCGCCTCCTTGTGGTAGAGATAATAGTTACACTTGACTCATAAACACAGGCCACAACCATATTATAAATAATGGGACTAATTTCCATATATCACACAGCAGCTACCATGTGTTGAATGCAGCAATATCTGTGAAAAACATGCTTTGGACTTCTGAAAAAAAGCCAATGATTTTTATAAACAACTCCAAGTGGATTGGGTCACTTTCATATATTTGTGCAACAACGTTGTACTGTTTCAGAGAAAGAGGTTTCAGTTTTTTTTAGTAGTAATCCAGGCTGCCAGCTATTACCGAGGAGACCTCCATATATGCATGAGTTAGAAATGAATAGGAGAAAAAATATTCAATCAAGTAAAATCTATGCTTATGTAATTGGAAAATTGCATGTTTGTAGAAAGAAGAATAATACTAGGGCACGAGGGAAGTGAACACAAAAGGAATCTGTAAAACCTCAGAAAACCAAAACCAAAGAAACGCAAAGGAAAGATTTCTAAAAGCAAATGGGTAGGCCAAGCCAGACCAAAGTCTTAACTGCTATTGCACTGTCAGAGCTAGTCTACTTTTTCTTCCTTACTTGACACAAATGGTAATTTGAGGTCCCTCATGACAAAGCGCTGGATTTCCGACCTAAACGATAGTATGTCAAACAATAAAATGAGTACACATTGGTAATAGACATATGTCATTTAAATTGCCTATATTGGTGTGGAATAAAGGGCATGGTCTTCTCAAGGTGAAGATTTCAATGCTGGCACATGGCTGTCCAAATTAAATACAAGGGGGCAGGTAGCAAAACAATTGTGTGAACAAATTGTCTTATAACTGAAGCTGATGGCATAGTTGACATCTTGACTGTGAAACTAATGACTGATAATAGACGACATAATGGCTTTGACAGTCTTGTAAGGTTTATCTAAAAAGAGTTAAGGCCACGTGGACTGAGGAGTGTCAGAAGGCCTTTAACTCCCTGGAGGAGGAGCTGTGCACTGTACTCATTCTCAAGGCACCTGGTTTCAGCAAGGAGTTTGTGGTCCAAACAGATGCTTCAGAACATGGCATTGTGCAGTTTTATCACAGCTGCATGATGAGGGTCAGGATCAACCTTTCACCTTTTTCAGTAGGTGACTGCTTTCTGGATAACACAGTTGGAGTGTGTGTTGTGTGTGTGTGTGTGTGTGTGTGAGAGAGAGAAAGAGAGAGCGAGAGATAGAGAGAGAGAGAGAGACAGAGAGCTCTTTACTGTGGTTTGGTCATTGAAGAAGCTGACACCCTATCTGTTTGGGCCTCACTTATGGCTTCAAACCGACCACAGACCTCTCAGTTGGCTAATTCAGAGGAGAGAACTCCAAACTGTTGAGAATGTACATTTACCTACAGGGTTTGAACCTTACAGTGGAGCGCAGACCTAGAACTGACCATGCCAGTGGGGATCCACCAGATAGACAATTAGAACTGCCAAGGGAACGCCTTAGCTGCTCGTCACTTTTGTCTTTGGGGAGCATGTGAGAAAGTGCTTTTGTAATTCACATTTGTAGAGCGCGTTATCACCTTCAGGTCTCCATGCGCTATGAGAGAGAGCCCTACCCTAGCACGTGAGGAGATGTTAATTAATTAGATTGTGCCCCAGGCTTCCAAAAAAAGAACTGTTTTTAACTTCTTCCTGAACGGTAGAAGAGCGTGTTCCTTACGCACATTCTCCGGCAGCTTGTTCCAAAGTTGGGGAATGGAGGTTGAGAAGGCTCTTCCTCCTTTAGAGGACAAGCTAAAGCGGGGGCAGGCCAGCAGGCCGGCCTCCGAGGACCGTAACACCCTGCTAGGAGTATAGTTGACTAGGCGATCTTTGATGTACATAGGGGGCTTGACCATAGATGGCTTTATGTGCAATGCAGGCGCTCCTAGGCGCTCTGAAAATTAGTCTGGCGGCATCATTCATGATGACCTGTAATCTGGCCAGCAGTTTTCCAGGGAGGCCGATATACAGGGAGTTCCCATAGTCAAGTCGTGACAGTATCATGGCTGATACAGCCATTCTGAGTGTGGCGAAGGTGAGAAGGGGTGCAAGTTTTCGCAGCTGTCTCAGCATGCCAACACATGTTCCCTCTACTACCGACACCTGCTGGATCATGGAGAGCTTGGCATCAATTTTGATGCCCAAGCTCTTTACGGCCAGGGCTGGCTGCGGGTTTGTGCCCAGCTCTTGTGGCCAAAAGAGGTCACTCCAGGGGTTGGAGTCCTTTGAGTTGTCGCCTCCCATTTGTGCTCACTGATCCTACTATTTTTTTAATATGTGCACTGGGACACTGCTAACCAAGCCCAAGTGCATGTACTCAGACCTCAAAAGCATGTTGAACTGGCTACCACCTAATTGCCATATTAACTTACCTATGACTTTTATATAAGTCCATAGTAGAAGGTGTTCAAAGTGCACCTATGGCATAGAAAATGAAATGTCACCTACAGACTGGCCTAGCAGTTCAGGCTGGACTGTTCCCGTGATGAACAGGGTCAATACTGATTTGCATATGGCTTGGTCCAAACTGGGGTGGCATAGTGAGCAAAAGAACGATGGTTTAAACCCAGATCTGTGACTGGGGGTGAGTGGTTGAATAGTTTCAGCACTCCGTCCATCATCTTGTTGCGTTACCTACAGACTACAGCACTACTACGTCATCAACCAGGCAAACATGACCAAGAGCCTGACAATATAAACCCTTTTTGACAGGAGAAAACTTCCCTTTTAAATGTTAATAAGTCACCCCAGGGTAGGCCCTTATCCCACAAGTCAGGGTGCAAGGTATTTAAAAGTAGGACATGTTCAAATGTAAAGATAACATGTCCTTACAGTGACTAACATTCAAAAGTTATGTTTACTGCAGGAAGGCTGGCTTTCAGACAGGGAAACACTGGGAAGCAATATAAAATATTAATTTTGATATATCATGCTAGGGGCCAGCTTGAAATATAATTCAAGGACTATATTTAATACTTATCAAAAGCCCAACTCAATGGTGAAGTCATATTTTTAATACATATTAGGAAACACAGACTTGTAGAAAGTAATCTTTTCTCTGCCTAAACCTGGAGGCAAATTTGCATTAGCCTCCAACTGTCAACCAGCTGGTGAGCAGGAGTGTAAAAACTGCGTCCACAACAGAGACAAGGGGTTGGGTGTTGGGAGGTGTTTTGTTCCTCTGACACGAAGCCCTGTTAGGCAGTGCCCAAGAACTTAATTTACTTTAAAGCTCCCCCGCCCCATGTCACACAAAGATGTAGGTCAAACCTGCACAGGCCCTCTCATTTGACCCCCAGTCAGGCAGACACCAACCCCGGTAGGGGTGGAGCTTCCCCCAGAATGGTCTGAAGTTACAGAGGAGGAGGGGACTGCTCATTAACATGGTCACACCTATAGGTGGGCACATAGGCTTTGCAAAAGGGAGCATGGTTTCTCCATCTTGGATTTAGTGATAGAGGGGCACTGTGGTATTGTTTGCAGTAATCCAAACTGGAGCTGCTGCAGATGTGGGTAGAGTTGCCAAGGGGAATCTTTTCCCTATTGGTTTTGATGTGGCCAGGAGTCCCCCCATACACAAGCTTGTGCCAGACATAAATATGGCATGCCCTGGCACCCTCCCAAAGATACTTTGGACCTGCATAAGAACTGAAAAATGAATTTATATGCTTTTTGAGACCTGGGAGAAAGCGTGAAGGGCTGGACCATCTCATACTTGTACCCAGGACAAAGAAGTAGACTTCAAGAGTCAGTTTTCTGACCTCCTGTGTAAGCTACAGGGCCACAACAAGCTGCAAGAGGCATTTTCTGTGAAGAGCCCAGCTGAGCAGTACCAACTGGATCTGATCCGGACCTTCCTGAGGTCCTGGAACCCTTAGCTATGTCAAAGTGTACTCCTCCTAATAACCCTGAAAAATCTGAGACTTAGAAAATGTTCGACTGCAGACTCAGGAGGACAAGAACAACCTTGATGAGCTGGTCCGACCAAGGTGTGTATCTCTGGCCTGAAGAAACAGGTTTCCCCAGCTTGGAAATTATCCACAATAGCAAATCAAAGTAGGTGGGACCTCACCAAGAAGGTATCCAGCCTCATTGAACCCTTTTGAATACAGCCCGTAGCCTTGTCCCGCTAGTGCATTCTGTGCTCCAAAAAATGAGACTAAGTCCAAAGGTAGAAATCTTGACAGCACAAAGGCGCTAAAAGTATTTGGGTGGCTGGAGGACTTCCCTGGGTGCCAAACTTGAATTTCTCCCACTCTTAGCTTCCCCCCAAAACCAAAAGCTTCAAGGAACCTCGTCAAGTGTCTATCCAATGCTGTGGAGTTCTTTTCGAATACAGCCTACTGCCTTGCCCCTGTAAAGGATTTTGACTTCCAGAAAAAAGATTAAATCCCAAGATAAATCCCCAACCGGGTCGATCATGGTTGGTGGATTCAAAACATGTTCCATTGCTATTTTCTTGTGCCTTGGTCCCATTCTACAGTTTTTACATATTTTGCCGCGACCATTGATTAGCATTGGTGCTCTGCGCTTTTTGGTCCTATTTTACTTAAAACTTAAAAATTCATATCTCAAGTTCCACTTATTGTAGTTTTGTTATTTTAGTACCTTCTTTTAGAAATGATAGTAGGATTTTATAATGTTGTGTTTTTGACATTTTAACAGTTGTGGTACTTCTAAATGCTTTGCACATTTTCTTAATTAAGGCCTGTCTGTTCTGTACCATAGCTGCCAGAGGTTAGGCTGAGGATTAAAATACTAGAACCTTTAACTGGACCTAACAAGATAGTTGTCTTACTACTTGAGATGGACTGCCACCCATTTCAATTAATAATGCACTTTCTCAAAACTGGATTGAGCTTCAGATGGATGCTGGACATCCAGGTGTGGATGATGTGTAGGCAGCGTTTGAGCGATTGAATGTCTGAAGTAGAGGAGTCCTTCAAGTAGAGTTGTGTATCATTGGCATATTAGTGAATTTTGGTGCTTTTGTTTGTGAGTAGGTCACAGAGTGTCTCTTTGCAGATGTCAAAGATGACAGGAGACAGTATGGGACCCTGTGGGGACTCCGCAGGTGATAGGTATCTTTTGAGACATGGAGTTGCTCATGTAACCAAACTGGTGTCAGTTGGAAAGGCGGGAGTAGAACCAGTAAAGTACATTGCAGGTGAATTCCATTCAAGACAAGAGTTCTTATGAGGATGGGATGATCAACTGTGTAGAAGGCAGCTGAGAGGTTCAAAAATATCAGGAGCCAGGGGTCATTCTCATCTGTAGTCAAGAGGGCATTGTGTACGCTGAAGCCAGCCTGATAGCCGTGCAGGAAATGGCTATTATTAATGTGATTATGGAGTTGAATTGAATTGAAATCGGATTTATAAAGCGCAGCTACTGCCCGAAGGCGTCTTGGCGCTATAACAACTGAGGACAGAAGAGACATTAGTGCTGGCGTCAGGCAAAAGAAAAGATTATTGTAGTTCAAGCAGTCTGTGTAAATAGCCACGTTTTTAAGCTTTTTCTGAAACTCAGCAGGGATGAAGCTGTTTTTAGGGTAATAGGTAATTTGTTCCAAAGCATTGCTGTTGATCTGAAAAGGCTCCTACCTCCCCAGGTGGCCTTCTAGAAGGGGGTAACTGCCATGTTCCTAGCCAGTCCTGACCGTAAGGTTCTGTTGGGGACATACCACTTTAATTTGTTCCTAAACTGTACTGGCCCTTGACCGTGTAAAGATTTAAAAGCCAGACAGAGGGCTTTAAACTTACATCTCTGCCTAACCAGTAGCCAGCGCAGTTTTTTTATAGCTTCTCTTGCTGATACATTTTTATGGATCTTAAAAATGAGACGATCTGGAGCCTATTGACCAGACCTGAACATAAACTGCTTTTTCAATGATCTTGCCGATGAAGGGTAGGTGGCTGAAGGGCCAGTAGTTGGCTAGCTCATCACGGTCTAGTGTCGGTTTCTTTAGTAATGAGAGAATGTGACCAGACTTGAGAGTTTCTAGGAAGATACCTTTAGTGGGGGTGTATTGACAATGGTGAGTAGGGTGTTAGAAAGTGTCTCCAGAGAGAGTTTTAATAAAGGATGTGAGTAAGACATCATATTCATAAGACGTGGCTTTCAAGGAGTTGAGTATATTGTCAAGATCTGCAAGAGACAGAGCTTTGAAAGAGGAACATTGTAGGATTCTACAGGTGTAAGAGATGAGTAGGGTCGGTGTTGTTGGTGTACTGTTGGATCTTCTGAATTTGTTTTCACTGAAGAGGTTGCTCTTTTCATCCAGCAATACATCCATGCACTCACTAATGCATTGATCCATGAATGTACTCTTTTGTGTACTGGTGATTCATGCACTTGTTCACTCATCTGTGCACTGACTCATCCATTCATACACATAATTGCTCAACCATTCATCCAAATTATGCACTTAGTCACTCACCGATCAACATAGCATAGCCAAACACACAAAATCAGTAAACAATGAAGAATCACTTTAATTTAACAAAAAAACAGAGCTACATACTTGGTCAGTTGCAAGTCTGGAAGGTGTGCAAAAGATTATGCGCACTGACCCCTCCTCTTGTTACCCCCTCCCTACCGCCTCACCTCTTCACAAACATTTACACTGCTCACTTCACTGCAAAATAGGACTTATCCAGGAGAGTGAAGCTTTTGTGACTGCTTGGTGCAGTCCACATCTTAAGATGGCTTGAAATGTAATGGCCCAGACAAGATCTGTAAAGGGCTTTTTGCATTTTCTTCATAGTCATAGTCTTTAGTACCTACCTAGCCTACCCATAATTGCAAAGAAGCGTTTAAACTCCAATTAAGTCTTGGGGACTGACACTTTTTTTTACAAATTAAGACCTGTATTAAAATCAATTATTTGGGACATATTTTAAATAATTGCAATGCTGCATGAGGTTTGTGGTCTGAATTGGCCTGAATTGGCCTCCTGAAAGCATGTGCACTTTATAAGAAGGATTTCTATCATACAAAAATGTGAAAAGAACATTTTTTGAAGTCAATATTACTTTTTAGGTATCACATATACTATTTCCACATATAAATGTATAACTTGAACATAAACATGCATGTGTAAGAGAAAACAGTTTGTTTGACTTTGTAAGGAGGAGGACAGCTGGCCCTCATATTTGTACCCAAGAAAAAGAAAGCATGACTGTCAGCATGACATTTTTCGAATATTAGACAAGATGGTAGAGAGATTCCAAAGCCCAAAACTTTTCGTTTTGTCACAGTTAGGTCTGAGGGTACTAGCCCTCATCCAGGTGGCTTTTTGGAAATACAGGTGCATAAAGTACCTTGATCACTCCCCAGACTGCTGTCTGTGCCAATGGCAATCCGTATATAATCTCAATAGGCCCTATGGTACAGGTAATCTATATTGAGACCAAAGGTGAGAAATGCAGGTTGAGAAGAAGTGAACTAAGAGAAGACCCCTAAGGGACTCCACATTTGAGAGGTTTAAAGAAGAGTAGTATGGATGATGTGGATGGGTTGAGACTGGTGAGGGAGAAATGTGAGGAGTCAGTTTAGAGCAGATACTAAGATGTCCACTGCAGTGAAGTGAGTCAGCGACATGGAGTTAGCGACAGTATCAAAGGCGGCATCAGAGAGATCCAAGAGAATCAGGGCAGCCATACTGCTCTGGAGCGTAGTTATCTAGAGTTGAATAAACATGGCCAGAAAGACAGTCTTGATACTCTGAAGAGGCCATAAACTGGACTAGGCAGAGCCCAGGATGTTGTTAGATTCCAGAAATTCTGAAACATGGGGATTGATGTATTTTTAAGAACTTTACATGGTTGAGCTAATGGAGAAATTTGAACATTGGAATGTTGAGAGATCCACTGAAAACAATGGAGTAGCTCAGGGCATATAATGGCTGGTATAAGCCTTCTGTTCCAACATTCCAATGTTTGTCTTCATGTTTCTCCCTATTTAATTTTGAAGTTTCTACCCTCAGTGGGTGGAATTTTCTAATAGCCTTAAAGCCCTTCTGCCTCAGGCAATACCGGTTGTTAAAGGCCCTCTCCCTCTTTATAGTCCGCTGCCTGTGGTTCTGGCCTATAGCTTGGGTGCAGGGCCTTTAACAACCATTTTAGAGGCCTCAGCAGCAGGCTATAAGGTTATTTTTAGAAACGGAGTCTCTAGCTGGCAGTATTTTGCAAACTGCCCAAGTATGGACCCTCACTCTAATCATGGTAAGGGAATCACACAGCTAAGATAACTCCTACTCACCTCTTTGGTGGCTTGGCACGAGCAATAAGGCTTATCTCAGAGGCAATGTGTAAAGCATTTGTACATACACACAGTAACACAGTGAAAACACTTCAAAATGAGTCCTCACCAGTTTAGAAAAATGGCAAATATTTGTCCGAATAAAACAAGACCCAAACAACAAAAATCGAACACACACACAAGTAAAGATATAACTTTTCAAACGTTAAAGAAGCTCAATCTGTAGAAATCAATGGATGCATTTCTTTTAGCACAGAATACTTTGGATGCATCAAAACTCAAAGAAGATGCGTTGCTCAGGGGAGGTGAGGCACCGGAAAAGCAAAGAGATGCGTAGGTTCCTTCCTCCCAGGGGAGGTGATATGTCGGCTCCTTACTGCCAGGGGAGGTGATGCGTCGATTCCTTACTGTCAGGAGAGGTGATGCGTCATCTCCTTACTGGAAGGAAAGGTGATGTGTCGATCTCTGGACGCGCGGCCTCGGTTCCTCACTACTGAGCAAAATATTGATGAAGAAATCGGTGCCTCAGGACGATGCGTTAAAAATCCAGACATGCTGCGTTGATGTGACAGCGGCAATGCAGGTGCTGCGTTGATTCCACAGCCGAGAAGCGGCAAATCCTCCCATTACCCTCCTCATGTCCAAAGTAGACTACAGAGGACTGCCCCACCTGACACTTAGTTGCCTTCATGGTCAGTTTTGCCTCCTGTATCCTAGCCAACACCTGGTCCAGGTCTTCAGGTTGTGTTCTCATGAAATGCTGAATACCACATTGTTGTCCAAATAGGTCATACAGAACTCTTCCAACCCTGCAAGAACATGGCTCACCAGGTGCTAAAAAGTGACAGGAGCATTTCTCAACCCAAAAGCCATCACCTTGAACTGTTATAGCCCCTCTGGCATAGAAAAGGCAGTCTTCTCCTTTGCATTTGGTGCCAATGCAGTCTGCCAATAAAAACTGGTCAGATCAAAGGTGCTCAAGTTTTTTGCAGCACCTAACCGATCCACAAGTTCGTCCACTTAGGGGTTTGCGTGGGCATCGGTTTTGGTTACCTCAGTGAAGGCTCGATGGTCCATAAAGAACTGCAAGTTAACAGACCCTTGTTTTGGTACTAGAACCACAAGCTTAGACCAAGGACCATGAGATCTCTATTTTTTTTTTTTCATTTTAAAAAAAATTATAGTAATTTCCAAAGCATTGTTACAGAGATACGACATTTTAGTCCATATTTACTTTGAAGCTCGGTAAAGGGTTTAACTCCTTCAATAGAGATTAAGTCTCCCAGCTTTAAGATACCGGCTTTATACCAATCTTGTAGATAAGACCTACAAAAAATAGCAGGCAAGTTACAGTTCTTGCAGATAGGAGAGAAGTAGTTTAGTCTTCCCAGCCCATAAATCCTACGAACACTGCGAAAGACTTTGAAGGAGTTCAACAATGTCTTGAATCTGACTCGCTTATAATATCCAAAGGACAATTGTCTAAGAAGACAACCACGGGCCTCTTCCCCTAATAGCAGGGGAAATGGCGAGGGGAGCCCAATAGGAGGAGAGAAGGAATGTTTCTTCACTAGTTCCACACTATATTGTAAAACTGAAGCCCAGTAATAGAGCACTATGTTAGGGAAAGCCCATCCGACCCTTTTCCTGGGAAGAGACAGTTGCTTTAACGCCCGTCAGGGTTGTGAGTAAGCCCAGATAAATTGTGTAAAGAGTTGCTTGAATTTTTGCAGCATGGTTTTATTAAATTCAAGTGGGATGGATCGGAAAAAGTAGAGTAACTATGGGAAGTAGGTCATTTTAATTACGTTGCATCTACCCACCAAGGTCAAGTGTAGATTGTTGATTCGATTAAGCGCTCTCTTTGTTTCAGTTGGCAAAGGAATTAGATTTTCTGCCACAATTTCCTCCACACTTGCCGTTATATTCACCCCCTGGTATTTGGCCTTTGTAACAACCCAGCTGTCTATCCAGTTGATTTCTTTATTTACTATTATTTTTTTATTTTTTTTATTCAGTGCGTACCCCGAGATTTTCCAAAAAGTTTGTGCCTCGAGTTCCAATGCCAAAATAGCACTTTCGGGCTCTGGGGTAGTTATGGCTAGATCATCAGCGTAAGCCAAAATTTTAATGTCACATCCATGTCTGCTTACTGCCTGGATAGCTGGGTTATTTTCTATTTTCTTGATCAGGGGGTCTAAATAAAGGGCAAAAAGCAAGGGGGAGCACGGACACCCTTGCCTGGTGCCCGAGAGATGTTAAATTGTTCAATTAGCCTCCCATTTATTGATATGCTGGCTGTCGGGTTCCGATATAGAGCTTGTACTGCTTGTATTAGTTTTGGTCCAAAGTCCATCCTTCTCATCACGCCCCAGAGAAACTGCCAGGAGACCAGGTCGAATGCTTTTTCAGCATCTAATAAAAGTAATGACATTGGGTCTCCTGTTACTTTTGCCACGTCAAACAATGTGATAGCACGCCTAATATGTTCGGCGGTGCTTTTCTTGGGGATGAATCCATGCTGCCATTCTGAGACCAAGGACTCGATTACTGAGTATATTTTCATTGCGAGTAATTTAAAAAAGACTTTAGAGTCACAATTTATAAGTGTGATTGGTCTGAATGATTCCATCTCTAAAGGTGGCATATCTTCTTTAGGAAATATGGAGATTTTAGTATTAGACCAGGAAGCGGGGGGGGGGAGAGGCCCCATTAAAGATAGAGGTTACTAAAATGAAAAAAAATCGTTTTATTTGGGGAGTAAAGATTTTATAGAATTCCACAGGGATACCGTCAACTCCTGCTGCTTTCCCATCCGGCAAGCAGGCTAGAGTTTCGGCAATGTCTTCCCAGGTCGGAGTAGCATCTAGCTGATCACAATTCTCCTGGCTAAGTTGCATTAAAGTCACCTCTTCTATGTATTTACCAATCTCGTCGTCTCTTATGTTTGCTGAGCTACTATTCTTTTCTGAATATAAATCGGAGTAAAATTCTCGGAAGCCTTCTTGTATTTTACTGGGATCACTAGTCTATTCTCCCATTGAAAGTTGAATTGCCAGTATTTCACTGCCTGTAGCCTGCTGCCTGGTTTTAACAGCCAGATGATGACCGATAAGGTCACTACATTCATAATTTTTTTCCCGCATTGTTGCCTACTTAGCTGCAGCCTTTTCTGCAATTACTGACCCAATTTTAGCTTTTGTAAGTGATACTTCATTTTGGATAGCTTCGGTATCCTCCCCTGCTTGAACAGTTTGTATTAGTTTCACCTCTGCCTTTTTTAGGTTTTCCCGGAGTTCACAAATCAGCAATTTTTCTTTCTTGTTTTTCCTGATTGAGAACCTAAGTGTCTTCCCCTGAATACCCGCCTTTAATGTGTCCCACACTGTTGTAATTGGGGCCGATCCCATGTTTATCTCGAGAAATTCTTGGACCCATGTTTGCATGTGTGACCGATATCTAGCATCTTGTAATAGTGCTTTTCTCGAAGCTCCACTTCGGAGTTTCCCTCCAGTTCCCCAATCCCCCAATGTTTAAAATAAGCAGATTATGGTCCGACATAAAGCGCAGAGCAGTGTCTATGGAACATTCGCGCAGTATAGAAGATGAGATCACGAAGTAATCTAATCTAGCGAATGACCGGTGTGGGGCAGAAAAGTAAGTATAGCCTGGTGCGTAGAGTTTAATTTGGCCCAGGCATCACTGAGCCCATGAGTTAGAGCTAAATTAACTATTGCTTGATATACTCGGGGCTACCTTCCTGTGTAAATCCATTTATCATCCATTTTCCAATTACAGGGCAGATTGATGTTAAGGTCACCACATACTATTATTGGAGTAGGCCAGTGGGCTAGCTCCCCAGTAATCCAATTAATAATCCCTGGGTCGTCTTCGTTGCTTCCATAAACTGAGCATAAGGTAAAAGGAGGATTAAAAGGAAGGTGGCACTCTATGATTACCCACCTGCCCAATGAGTCTGATTTAACGCGGGGATATTTTAAGGGCAGTCTGCTTTCAGCCATAACCCCGGCACCTTTTATTCTCGCACCCTGTGTAGTAGCCCCTATGATTTTAAACCCTAGTGAGTTCAATAAATGTTTTTGTCAGCCCTCTATGTGGGTTTCCTGAAGGCTGACAATATCAGCCCCCAGCGAGCGTAAACCTTGCGCTACTTTTTGCCTCTTTGTAGCTTCGTTCAGCCCACATATGTTTTCTGAAACGAGTCTAAGAGTGTTTATCTTAGTCATTTAAGCATTTTAAAAAAGTTAGACTAAAGAGTTCTTGTTCCTTTAAGTATGCTTGAATTTGTAGCTTTAGTGACTTTACCCAGTGTTTTCATAAGTAGTTGTGTGTAGAAAAAAAAAAAAATTGTCCTTGACTCCTCTATTTTGTTACGATTTGCCCCCCTTCCCACCCCAACCCTCCCCCCCAATCAGGAATAACCTGAGTGATGGTGATCAGAAGTGAGTCTCCACCGCTAGACCACGCCTTAGACATTTTAAGTAAGCATTTGGCTATGCCCCCTCAAACTTAATATAAAGAGCTTCTAGATATGCATGTCTTAGGTTCTTAATAGAGCTGTTCCTTGGTAAGGGAACACATAATGATAAGGAGTGAAAGAGAAGAGATCCCTTCTTTGCCCTCCCCTCCCAAAGAGCAGTGAGATAGTCTCCTTAGCTTGAACCCTTCTAAGATTTAATCTCTCCCAGGTATACCCCAGCCTTAGTCTCGGACAGGAAGATTTTAGAGGCCCCATTAAAGATTACTTTAAGTCTGGAGGGAGCAAGATGGAGTCAGAGTGAGAACTCACGCTGCTCGGCCGCACACGCCAGTCATATCGTTGATCGGCTAGGCGCCCTGCGATGCGGAGGAGGACAGCGAGGAGACCGCAGACGATTGGTGTGCACTCTCAGCCGGCTCTGTTAAAAGCAGTTACTACAGAAACGGATGCGGCTAATTCTAAAATCCACCAAGGTTCCCGGCTGCTGATAGCGCCTGTACGGGAGTGCCGGAGGCTACGTTTGCTGTTCTTTCTCTGGGTTGTCTGGTTCGCCGCATTACTGATACTCGCTCCCGCCCTTCCGAACTTTGAAATTCAAGTACAGGAGAGAGGCCAGAGGCGGCGGTACCGGAGCGGTCCTACGATCATGAATACCAGGGGAGCCAGGACGGGGAAGAACAGCAAGACAAAAACAGCCACTGCCAGCGCTGACACTGGAGACACGGGTCCAGGAGAGATCACAACCAAATCCAAGCGCGAGGTCAGTACTAACAAAAAGCTGGTAGGGAGGCTCGGGGGAGGTGGTGTGTGCAAGGATATAGTGGGTACCCAGCTTTTAATTGCAAAACTATTTCTCGGGGCTAAGGGGCCACCTCCTGTCACAGATTCTAAGATTAACTCTGCTCTCCACACATCTCCCCCCGAGAGTGCCCCCCTTGGACTTGCCAACTATTCAACTAGCTATGTTAATCAATCAGCTAGAAACAATCCCAGCTAAGGGGAACCCTGCGAAGGCACAACAAGCTGACACAGGAACTACTAGTGGCCTGCAAGATATGGCTGACAACTTGACTGGCCCTCTCTGTCCTCTGATAGAAAATGATGTTGGTGGACTAACTGCTCAGGGGAGCTCGCTATCTTTAGCCCCTGTAGCCCAAGAAGTAGGAGGCTGTTCCATGACGAGCAACCTGGAGAATACTTCTAAAACCCCTGAGGCAGGTACAGAGAATTATATCCACGGCTTAGAAGCCGCCTCTGGCCTGCAAGTTCCATGGACATCAGAGACGGGTGCAGAACATTCCTACTCAGTATCGGATGGCACTGGGACCTCCTCAGATGAGGGTGAGTTAAATTCCAGCGAAGATGACAGCGAGGAGTCGAGTAAGGACATAGGAACAGTACAGCGCCCCAGGAAGACCAGACGTAAGCCTAAAAGACGTATCCAGCTCAAGTGGGACTACTCAGACTCACAGATGTCCTGCCCTCTTGAAGAAGATGATTCTCACACGACGATGTGAGAAAACACAAAGAGCGCAACAGAGGACACTAGCGAACCCTCACTAGCTTCGATCTTAGCCTCCATCAAATAATTCCAAGAAGAGGCTCGGGCGGATAATCGCGCAGCAAAGGGGGCTGCTAAAAAACTGCAAGGAGGCATGAGAAGACTTGAAAAAATCTGTACTGACATAAGTGACCGTGTCACCATGGTTGAAGGGCGCATGGAGTGTCTGGAAACAGAGGTTTCCGCCGTTAAAAAACAGCGAATCCAATACTGCTTGTCTAGTGGATCTAATGACCAAAATGGAGGAACAGGAAAACCGGCAACGCAGAAACAACCTTCGCTTGCTTGGAATTCCAGAAGGAAAGGAGGGAAAAGACCCTAGGCGCTACATAGTGAAGCTCTTACAAGATTCCTTCCCTGATCATCCAAGCTGGGACTTGGACCGCGAGGTGCAGAGGGCTTATCACTTCCCTTTCAACCTGAGACGACAACGCGACGGTAGCAACTCAACTGGTGGACAACCAAAGGCGTTTCTAGTGTACTTTGGAAACTTTCTTCTTAGGCAACTTGTATACGACCATGCCCGCCCGAACTCCCTGAAGGGGTCTAATGGGGTAACTTTTTTTGCGAAACCCGACTTTTGCCACCAGACGGTAGAACGAAGATGGTGCCTGCGTCAGTTAATCTCTCCGTTCCAACAGATGGGAGCACAAGTGTACTTAAGGACTATGAGATCTCTAAATGGGTCCCAGTTACAACATTTTGGCAACTTCCGCCTTCATGCAACCCTGAACCTGGTCAGATATTCTGTACATTCTGCCCTTTGCTGGCAGACTGTGTCTATGTCATACACACATTGGTACAAGAAAAAAAGGTCACAGTGGAAAGCTGATTACAAATTTACGTATGTGGAACTAAATTCCAATACATTAAATAATTAAAAATGTCACTGCATAAACGAATAGTTTCTTTTGATTTAATTTGCATCACAAAAAACGAAACTAATCTAAACATATGAATATGAGATTAATCAACATTGGTACACATTGGTGCTCAGAAAGAGAGGGGGGAGGAGTGTGTGCTCATGGAGAGTTGAGTGATTGTGCGAAGGAACGGAAAGGAAATGTGGTTCAAGTACATCCAAGCTTTTTAGAACCAATACGGACTTTTACTTGACAAAAAACAATGTAAACATAACACTCTAGGCACAGATAAACATGTTTCTGTTGCCTATGTTTGATATGCATAAAGATATGTCAACGTTTTGACCCCTGTTATCATAAAGGTAACTTCATCCTTATTGGGGGGTCTTCATCAGGACTCAAAGAAATGGTGAAGAAGGGAAAGGAACACCATTGGAAAACAGCACGAACAATCCGGCTATATTTACAAGATGATGGCGCGTAAGCTCTTGAAAAAGGAAACTGATTCCGGTAGAAATTGAGTGATGGGTGTCGTGAGTACACCTTAGTATCCACACTCGGTTGATTAGTAACCTGCTACCTTTCTGCCATCAAATAACGTGACAGAAACCTACAGCTGTGAGGAAGCCTCTTCTGTAGGGCCCCACCTTGTGGCACTTAAAACATGTCACCACTTTGGACTTAGAAGGGCATCCTTGCCTTCCCTTCTCATGATGCTTCTACCTGGACGCACCATTACCATTCCCATGTTTCCCTGGGCCCTCCATGGTTTCCATGAGCAATACTCTGACCCTTACCCTCCGGTTTAGAAACAGTCTGTAGAGCGGTCCTCTTCCACCTTAGAACCATGCTGCTCCAGCCCTTTGTGAACCCTGTTAGCTAACCACTTATCAGCTCACACTGCAAATTCTGTTGGATCCCTCTCTGTTAGATCAGACTAGTATTGTCTAAGTGGGGTAAGTACTCCCCATTGAGTAACTCTGTCGATTCGATTCAATAAACTTTATTTCGATTCATAAGTAGAATCATAAAAGTATACACAGATTTACATAAAACTATTTTAAAAAGAAAACATGTTATATATCCATATTAAATTTGCAATACATTTAGGCTAAAGGGGTCACATATATAAACATATTGTAAAGTGCTTGTGCATTCCATTAAAATACAAATCCACAAAGTAATCTATTACAATAGGTTTCCAATAATAATACTGTTCAATATCGATTTCTAATATTGAGTGCCAATCTAATAAAACTAAGCACAGCACTACATATAGCTGGAGATGACAAAGACAGTAAATACTCATAACCCTCTTTATAGTAACGGGATCCAAGGGTTAACAAAACAGGCTTAATAAACCGGTTTCTTGGATCTTTGTACAAACCACAAAAGAGGATGAGGTGCACTATGCTTTGTGAGGCCTCATCATTACAAGGGCAAGGGGGTAGTCTCTCACACCAGCCCCCTTGTTTTGGGAAAGCAAAAAGAAAGTGCAAAGTGCTGAGGCAGAACCTTTTCAAATAAAAACGCCATTGGGTATGCATGATATTCGATAGGTAAAACTGCTGCTGCAGCTTACCCCTATTATATAATGCATGCTCACTATTTCTTAACATGCCTAAACTGGTACAGTAGCGGTACAAAAGGGGGTGGTGATGGACGGAGCATCAGAACCAATCAAACACTCACACCCAGTCATAAGATCTGGGTTTGATCCATCACCGTTCTTTAGCCCACTCTGCCACCCCAGTTCAGACATGACCATATGCAAATCAGTCTGACCCTGTGCCTCATGGGAACAGTCCAGCCCGAACTGCCAAGCCATGCCTTCCCTGGACCGGAAACAAGCTTCCTAGGACCGGTTTCTGGCATTTCAGCCGTCTTCAGCCAGGCTTGCTTGAATCCAGTGGCAAAGTGAGCAAGGGACTCACGTCTGAGCATACCCTGCCAACTTATGGCGAACAAAGCGGTACAAAAGGGGGTGGTGATGGACGGAGCATCAGAACCAATCAAACACTCACACCCAGTCATAAGATCTGGGTTTGATCCATCACCGTTCTTTAGCCCACTCTGCCACCCCAGTTCAGACATGACCATATGCAAATCAGTCTGACCCTGTGCCTCATGGGAACAGTCCAGCCCGAACTGCCAAGCCATGCCTTCCCTGGACCGGAAACAAGCTTCCTAGGACCGGTTTCTGGCATTTCAGCCGTCTTCAGCCAGGCTTGCTTGAATCCAGTGGCAAAGTGAGCAAGGGACTCATGTCTGAGCATACCCTGCCAACTTATGGCGAACAAAGCGGTACAAAAGGGGGTGGTGATGGACGGAGCATCAGAACCAATCAAACACTCACACCCAGTCATAAGATCTGGGTTTGATCCATCACCGTTCTTTAGCCCACTCTGCCACCCCAGTTCAGACATGACCATATGCAAATCAGTCTGACCCTGTGCCTCATGGGAACAGTCCAGCCCGAACTGCCAAGCCATGCCTTCCCTGGACCGGAAACAAGCTTCCTAGGACCGGTTTCTGGCATTTCAGCCGTCTTCAGCCAGGCTTGCTTGAATCCAGTGGCAAAGTGAGCAAGGGACTCACGTCTGAGCATACCCTGCCAACTTATGGCGAACAAAGCGGTACAAAAGGGGGTGGTGATGGACGGAGCATCAGAACCAATCAAACACTCACACCCAGTCATAAGATCTGGGTTTGATCCATCACCGTTCTTTAGCCCACTCTGCCACCCCGTGAGTCCCTTGCTCACTTTGTTTCCGGTCCAGGGAAGGCATGGCTTGGCAGTTTGGGCTGGACTGTTCCCATGAGGCACAGGGTCAGACTGATTTGCATATGGCCATGTCTGAACTGGGGTGGCAGAGTGGGCTAAAAAACGGTGATGGATCAAACCCAGATCTGTTGACTGGGTGTGAGTATTTGATTGGTTCTGATGCTCCGTCCATCACCACCCCTTTTTGTACCGCTTTGTTCGCCATAAGTTGGCAGGGTATGCTCAGACGTGAGTCCCTTGCTCACTTTGCCACTGGATTCAAGCAAGCCTGGCTGAAGACGGCTGAAATGCCAGAAACCGGTCCTAGGAAGCTTGTTTCCGGTCCAGGGAAGGCATGGCTTGGCAGTTCGGGCTGGACTGTTCCCATGAGGCACAGGGTCAGACTGATTTGCATATGGCCATGTCTGAACTGGGGTGGCAGAGTGGGCTAAAAAACGGTGATGGATCAAACCCAGATCTGTTGACTGGGTGTGAGTATTTGATTGGTTCTGATGCTCCGTCCATCACCACCCCTTTTTGTACCGCTTTGTTCGCCATAAGTTGGCAGGGTATGCTCAGACGTGAGTCCCTTGCTCACTTTGCCACTGGATTCAAGCAAGCCTGGCTGAAGACGGCTGAAATGCCAGAAACCGGTCCTAGGAAGCTTGTTTCCGGTCCAGGGAAGGCATGGCTTGGCAGTTCGGGCTGGACTGTTCCCATGAGGCACAGGGTCAGACTGATTTGCATATGGCCATGTCTGAACTGGGGTGGCAGAGTGGGCTAAAAAACGGTGATGGATCAAACCCAGATCTGTTGACTGGGTGTGAGTATTTGATTGGTTCTGATGCTCCGTCCATCACCACCCCTTTTTGTACCGCTTTGTTCGCCATAAGTTGGCAGGGTATGCTCCGACGTGAGTCCCTTGCTCACTTTGCCACTGGATTCAAGCAAGCCTGGCTGAAGACGGCTGAAATGCCAGAAACCGGTCCTAGGAAGCTTGTTTCCGGTCCAGGGAAGGCATGGCTTGGCAGTTCGGGCTGGACTGTTCCCATGAGGCACAGGGTCAGACTGATTTGCATATGGCCATGTCTGAACTGGGGTGGCAGAGTGGGCTAAAAAACGGTGATGGATCAAACCCAGATCTGTTGACTGGGTGTGAGTATTTGATTGGTTCTGATGCTCCGTCCATCACCACCCCTTTTTGTACCGCTTTGTTCGCCATAAGTTGGCAGGGTATGCTCAGACGTGAGTCCCTTGCTCACTTTGCCACTGGATTCAAGCAAGCCTGGCTGAAGACGGCTGAAATGCCAGATACCGGTCCTAGGAAGCTTGTTTCCGGTCCAGGGAAGGCATGGCTTGGCAGTTCGGGCTGGACTGTTCCCATGAGGCACAGGGTCAGACTGATTTGCATATGGCCATGTCTGAACTGGGGTGGCAGAGTGGGCTAAAAAACGGTGATGGATCAAACCCAGATCTGGTGACTGGGTGTGAGTATTTGATTGGTTCTGATGCTCCGTCCATCACCACCCCTTTTTGTACCGCTTTGTTCGCCATAAGTTGGCAGGGTATGCTCAGACGTGAGTCCCTTGCTCACTTTGCCACTGGATTCAAGCAAGCCTGGCTGAAGACGGCTGAAATGCCAGAAACTGGTCCTAGGAAGCTTGTTTCCGGTCCAGGGAAGGCATGGCTTGGCAGTTCGGGCTGGACTGTTCCCATGAGGCACAGGGTCAGACTGATTTGCATATGGCCATGTCTGAACTGGGGTGGCAGAGTGGGCTAAAAAACGGTGATGGATCAAACCCAGATCTGTTGACTGGGTGTGAGTATTTGATTGCTTCTGATGCTCCGTCCATCACCACCCCTTTTTGTACCGCTTTGTTCGCCATAAGTTGGCAGGGTATGCTCAGACGTGAGTCCCTTGCTCACTTTGCCACTGGATTCAAGCAAGCCTGGCTGAAGACGGCTGAAATGCCAGAAACCGGTCCTAGGAAGCTTGTTTCCGGTCCAGGGAAGGCATGGCTTGGCAGTTCGGGCTGGACTGTTCCCATGAGGCACAGGGTCAGACTGATTTGCATATGGCCATGTCTGAACTGGGGTGGCAGAGTGGGCTAAAAAACGGTGATGGATCAAACCCAGATCTGTTGACTGGGTGTGAGTATTTGATTGGTTCTGATGCTCCGTCCATCACCACCCCTTTTTGTACCGCTTTGTTCGCCATAAGTTGGCAGGGTATGCTCAGACGTGAGTCCCTTGCTCACTTTGCCACTGGATTCAAGCAAGCCTGGCTGAAGACGGCTGAAATGCCAGAAACCGGTCCTAGGAAGCTTGTTTCCGGTCCAGGGAAGGCATGGCTTGGCAGTTCGGGCTGGACTGTTCCCATGAGGCACAGGGTCAGACTGATTTGCATATGGCCATGTCTGAACTGGGGTGGCAGAGTGGGCTAAAAAACGGTGATGGATCAAACCCAGATCTGTTGACTGGGTGTGAGTATTTGATTGGTTCTGATGCTCCGTCCATCACCACCCCTTTTTGTACCGCTTTGTTCGCCATAAGTTGGCAGGGTATGCTCAGACGTGAGTCCCTTGCTCACTTTGCCACTGGATTCAAGCAAGCCTGGCTGAAGACGGCTGAAATGCCAGAAACCGGTCCTAGGAAGCTTGTTTCCGGTCCAGGGAAGGCATGGCTTGGCAGTTCGGGCTGGACTGTTCCCATGAGGCACAGGGTCAGACTGATTTGCATATGGCCATGTCTGAACTGGGGTGGCAGAGTGGGCTAAAAAACGGTGATGGATCAAACCCAGATCTGTTGACTGGGTGTGAGTATTTGATTGGTTCTGATGCTCCGTCCATCACCACCCCTTTTTGTACCGCTTTGTTCGCCATAAGTTGGCAGGGTATGCTCAGACGTGAGTCCCTTGCTCACTTTGCCACTGGATTCAAGCAAGCCTGGCTGAAGACAGCTGAAATGCCAGAAACCGGTCCTAGGAAGCTTGTTTCCGGTCCAGGGAAGGCATGGCTTGGCAGTTCGGGCTGGACTGTTCCCATGAGGCACAGGGTCAGACTGATTTGCATATGGCCATGTCTGAACTGGGGTGGCAGAGTGGGCTAAAAAACGGTGATGGATCAAACCCAGATCTGTTGACTGGGTGTGAGTATTTGATTGGTTCTGATGCTCCGTCCATCACCACCCCTTTTTGTACCGCTTTGTTCGCCATAAGTTGGCAGGGTATGCTCAGACGTGAGTCCCTTGCTCACTTTGCCACTGGATTCAAGCAAGCCTGGCTGAAGACGGCTGAAATGCCAGAAACCGGTCCTAGGAAGCTTGTTTCCGGTCCAGGGAAGGCATGGCTTGGCAGTTCGGGCTGGACTGTTCCCATGAGGCACAGGGTCAGACTGATTTGCATATGGCCATGTCTGAACTGGGGTGGCAGAGTGGGCTAAAAAACGGTGATGGATCAAACCCAGATCTGTTGACTGGGTGTGAGTATTTGATTGGTTCTGATGCTCCGTCCATCACCACCCCTTTTTGTACCGCTAAACTGGTACAGTAAGCGTTTTTAATCTTTAGCTTGGATTCCTTGCCAACCATTTCTGGATTTTCAAATATGTGTCCCATCCCAATCTTATAAAAGGTTTCCCTTACATACAACAGCCATGGGATCTCCATAGAATAATCAAGCTTAAGGCAGTCTTGTAAAATTTCCTTTGTGAGTTTCAATTCTTCAGACCGCCAAACCTTGCTCCATAGCAACAGAGGAGAGACATGGATAATATCACTCACAAAATCAATACCCACCTCAGTATGGCAGAATCTATTTGAAGTACCAGATGGGACAGATAGAAGGTGCTTTATAAATTTATTTTCCATAACTTGGATCTTGTCACAATTTTGTGTCCCCCACACTCCTGCACCATATGTGGCAACAGGGAGGCATTTTGCTTTATATAGAGTTTTTAGTTCTACAATCGGCTTTTGACCCAATTTACTAGAAAAACGAAAAAGGGCCTCTATAGATTGTGTAGCCTTTTGGGCGCGGGCTGCTATTAAAAAGTCCCAACTCAATGTGTTATTGAATAAATTCCCCAGATAATTAAAATTGTCCACTTTCGCAATAATTGAGTCATTCACCATAAACCTGCGAGATTTTACCCCTTTGGGACCACAGGTCATGGCAAAAGACTTTGTGAAGTTGACCCTAAGATCTAATCCTTCCATGAAAGTATCAAAGGCATTCAAACAAATTTGCATACTATTGGCAGTAAGGGTCATTAGCACCGTATCATCTGCATAAGATAACATCGGTATCCGTTTGCCATTTACCTGGGGAAAATCTGCACCGCTGACCAGGAGAAAACTTTCTAGACCATTGGTGTACGCCAGGAATAAAAAAGGAGCCAGAATACATCCCTGGCGTACACCTTCGGTAGATGGGATAGATTTTGTCTTCTCACCACCTGATCCAAATTGAATCCTCACTGTTGTGGCAGCATGCAGCCTGCGAAGCAAGGTGACCAAAGGTTCTTCAAACCCCATAGTCTCCATCATTTGCCACAACTTTGCTCTACACACAGTGTCAAAAGCACTGGATAAGTCCATAAAGGCCAGGTGAATACAACTATGCCTGGCCCTCATGTACTTACCCATAATTAAAGCCAAATTAAGACATTGCTCTGTGGTTCCTTTGCCTCTCCTAAACCCATACTGGGAATCCACAATAATACCTGATGACTCAGCCCATGTTGACACAAACAAACAAACGTTCCCAAAAAGAAAAAGCGTATGTGCAAGACAAGGCTCCTACTTGGCCTTCCATTTAGTTGGTCATATTTTTTAGAAAGATCACTATCTCATTTGGGGTTACCACAATAAAGACTTTTCTGACGTTAACACAGTACAACATGCAGTTTCAAAAGACGTACTATTCAATACAGTCACAGTTAAAAAGAATTTTTATTAAAAACATTTTATATAGTTAATAAAGTGCTATGTGTAATTTTGCCTCCCATTAAAGGTTACAATCTAATATTAAAAATGAAAACAACAGTCGACGCAGCGTTTCGGTGTTCAATTCAATGGTTTCACCTTCTTCAGGACCAAGAATTTTCATAAAATCTATACATAAAAATACATATAAAAAATCAGTCAAGAAACCTAACATGTACTGTGTATATTAAAGCCTGATACATTTACATCTCCCCAGTTTTATTTTTACTACTCGTTATTAACACAATTCAAGAGTGTCATCACACAATTTAAAAAACACGGAACAATAAATATCCGACTATTATTGTATTAGAAGCATCTTTTACTCTATATTGATGCGTCTACAATGAATTCTTGTTGGTGGACGTAGCTATTTTTCATACCTTAATTTTGCAAGCGATTAAGTTTTCTCAGTTACATAATCCTCTTGGGGCACCTTATCATCAACTTAATGGTCTCGATATAGGGCATTTCTAAATAATAAGAGAAAGGG
Source organism: Triturus cristatus (assembly GCF_964204655.1). Lineage (NCBI taxonomy): Eukaryota > Metazoa > Chordata > Amphibia > Caudata > Salamandridae > Triturus > Triturus cristatus. The sequence goes on from NC_140592.1 coordinate 390,048,639, forward strand.
GTATGTATAACTTGTCAACAGGATTTGTTATTAATACATGAAGAACTCAATTTTAGTACAGGTCGTATTACCTATAGATAAGTAGTTGTTTTTCCTCGATATCCGTTGACGCCACCGTTTTTGTGGTTAGAGATAAAGATGATATCAATCCATACTCATTTATCTATGGAGTTCTATAACAAAAGAATATGTGTATGAAATACATATTCATACATAAATAGGGCCAAACAGGAATTCACAATAAATGTAAGCTCACCAATTACGAAAGCCGGGTGAATACTTTTTGCGTTTTTTAGAATGGCTTCTTTTTGTTGTGATGCTCTTGATATCGCATTCACGATGTCAAATTTGTTCTGAAAAACAATTTTAAATATCCCCCGTCATGTTCTTTTGTATTAATGAACGCTTTTTACTATCTACACCAATAGAGTAACAGTCTATTCCTAATTTTGTGGGAAATAATATAATATACCTATCCCTGTGACTTTTTATGTTGTTACATAGATCTATTGGACCTTTTCTATGAACAGCGTGTTTTGCTCAGAGACTAATAATATACGGGAAAAGTTTTCTCGTGTTGAAAAAAGAAACGCTGGAGGCATGGAAAAGTAAATCCAGCATATGGATAACGATTGTTACTCCCGTAATATAGCGTGCAAACTAAACGGGAAAGAACTTGGGATCCCCAGACCTATTTTTTAAAAGTCTCCCGCTACAATCACAAAGACAGTTCGAATTCATTCCCTTCTGCATACCTGAAGATGTGTACGTGGCCTCCCTGCGTCAACGGATATCCGGGGTTCTGGTACTGATTTAGCTTCCGGATGTCGGTCTATTTATATAGCGGCTCTCTAATCACCCGGATGTAGTATTAAGAGTAGCGGATTAAGTTATTTCTTATCATTCATTATTATCATTCATCTAGCATAGTTAATTAGGGTTTGCCTCTACATAATGCGTATAAACCTTATGATCTTTAGGTATTTCGATCAGAACAAACAACGTTAACTCACAAAGATCAAGTTACGCTATTTTGAGTCGGCCATCTTGTAGTGTGCAAAATTGCACTTCACTTTACGCCATTAATGATTGAAACCCACAAGAAAATGGGATAATCACATCAAAAGTCATATTAGTGATCTTTTGTTGTGTTAATATCCCTTCGGCATCAAAAGGGGCAACACGTGCACTTTATGACTAATCGTAAAAAATAGGGAGATTTATTACATAAAATGTATTATGTACAGATAAGCAGGGGCCATGGTTTGGGATTTTACAAACATACCATGTGTTATTATTATCGGTTTTTAGACCTATGTCGAGTCATAAATCATTTAATATACACTACAAGTGGTCGATATTGCAGTCAGCCATCTGTATAGTGTATACGAATACGATAGTGATAGACCCTCTACTGTTTATAATAATATCAAATGTACTCTCCATACAGATGTTAGAACAACATTTTAGGTATCGTAAGCGATATGATAAAGGTTATAATTATTGATAGCATAATTGATGTCAGAAGGCCGGTTTACAGGGCCTAATCACATGGTTTTATGCCCGGCTAAAGTAAATCAACTTGAATGAATAGCTTTTATCAGGAACGGAGCTGAACTACTTGGTAAATGCAGTTCTTAAATTAATCTTTCCCACTCCTCTTTGTTGTTGAGGCCATTTTTATAGGTGTCAAAATGGGACATATAGAATTGCTCGCGTTTTTTTCTTTTACATTCGGAATCCCCTCCTCTGGTGCTGATTTGGATGATCTCCACGCCGCACAATTTAAGTTCCTCTATTTTGTGGTTACTGGTGATCCAGTGTTCAACTAATGGGGCTGTTTTTTTACCGGTTCTAATGGCCGACTTATGTTCAGTGATTCTGGCCCTGATTTCTCGGGATGTTTCCCCGACATAGCCTTTGTTGCAAGGGCAGACAATTAAATAAATCAGATTTTTAGATCTACAATTAATGAAACTTTTTACTTTATGTGTCTTCCAGTTGTGTTTTATGGTATCACCCTTGTAGATACCATCGCAGTTTTTACATGTGCCGCAGGCAAAATTGCCCACCGGAAGTGGGGCACAGTCAATACTTCGTTGTTTACATTTTGTTTCTTCTCTGTATGTGTGTACCAGTTTATTGCGGATGGTACAATTGCGTCTAAAACTAAACATGGGTCTAGGTAAAATATCTTCTTTGTTATCATTTAGGAGTTGCCAATTCCTATTGATGATGTTTTTGACTTTGTTGCTCACGTTACTGAAGTTGGTGACAAATATTAATGGAGCGTTTTGTTTTATTTCTACTGTTGTTTTAGGTTTCAAGAGGGGTTCCCTATCATAATATTTAGCCCTTTTGTAGGCTTGTCTAATAAGTCTTTTGGGGTATCCCCTGTCTTGTAATTTAATGGTTAGCACATCAGCATGACGATTAAAATCATGCATGTTTGTGCAGTTCTGTCTAATTCTTAGATATTGTCCAAACGGTATATTGTCTTTTTGACAACATGGGTGATTACTTTGATAATGCAACATAGTGTTGCGGTCGGTAGGTTTAGTAAAGAGCTCAACCGACAGTGTACCAGCATTATGTTTGATCTTAATATCCAAGAAATCGCAACTTTCTTTGTTTATACTTGAGGTAAATTTTAAATTAATATCCCCAAGATTGAGCCAGTCTATGAATTCTGTGAGATGTTCTTTAGTTCCCTTCCACATAAAGAAAACATCATCAATATATCTTGACCAGCAAGTAATATTTTCATAAAATGGAGCTGCAGTATTATAGATATGTTTATCTTCAAATGCTGCCACATACAGGCAAGCCAGACTGGGAGCACACGTGGCTCCCATGCTGGTACCTTTGAATTGTTTGTAGTAATCTTTCTTGAACAAAAAAATATTATTCTTTAGAATGATTTCAACGCATTCAACCAAAAAGGAAGAATGCGGGGATAAGTCATTTGTGCCATTAGACAGAAGGCCCTCTAGCATCTTAATGGTGTCATCTTGAGGTATATTGGTATACAAAGCCTCTATATCGAGGGTCACCAGCCATTGGTTTCCAGGCGTGCCAGTATCACTCTTCCCATCAACTTACAAGATGCATCTATTAATAATATCGGTCTGTAGCAGCACGGATCACCCTTATCACCCTTTTTAAAGTCACTCTGTCACTGTCAACTGGTTAAGGGCCTGAAAATCCTTGGCCTCCCTCCCTCTTACCCACTCATTTCAATCATGCAATACCCCATGAATCCAAGTCTCAAACGAAACGATCACCATGTTATCTGATAAAATGTAATTGTCCTCTTTAAATATTTAAACACTCTCTCTGAAATTTGTATCTGTAATATAAGGAATATGGGGGCTCCAAATAAACAAAATAAAGTTTGTAGGTACCTAAAGTAAACCATAGGCAGAATGGTCCTCTTCTTTTTTTTCTGCACAAACAAATTTCGATTTGTATCCTCCACGAGTGAAACTGAACTGGCACTGCACCTTTTAACTCTTCTTCAGGACCTGTCATGCAAGATACCAAAAGAAGCTATTTGGTATGGCAACAGGGCAAGCAAAGATTAACACTAAGGCCCACATTTACTTGCGTTTTGTGTGGGTGCTCAAATGATGCAAAGTAATTTAGTGCTGCCCTCAAGGGTCTTTACAATGGTAAGTAGATAGATACTTTATTATGTGTTGGGTTACAATTGCAAAGGCGCACATGCTCTGTTCATCCTAGCTTTCTTTTTTTCTCAGCTTAAACCTGTAGTTTGACTCTTCTGTTAGTGCCAGGATGTCTCTTGAGGGTAACTTTTCATTCCATAAATAATAATCAATAAATCATTCAATCAACATTGAAGTCCTTCTCTACAATCTTCAGAACCCTTTATGGGACCTTGCAGTACTTTCCATCATACTTCCATTTTCCAAATGACATGGGCTATGCGACTTTTCAGATAGTGCAAGAAAGAAATAGTGATGATTTAACAACCCGGCTTTCATTGACCAAATGTTTAAAAGCGATAGGTTTTGCTTATGGTTTTAAAAATTGACAATTTCTAGAATTTCTATATATGCCCCACTCTCCAATTGCTTTTCTCCACTTTGGATTCTCTCATAAACCAGGAGTATTAAAATATGGGAAAATCACCTAACATCATATCGCTGTTGACCACAAAGTCTAAATAGGGTTACTGAGTTTTCATACTCGGCTACCCATAGCAGCCGTAATTCCAAAAGTGTTATTGTTAACTTGCAGACAGCATTGACAATTTCCATCTGGTGTGAGATATAATCTGTGTACCCTCTGAAAACCCTCCAGAGGCCACTACTGAAGAGGATTTGGGGTTACCAGACTTTGAATTGCATTTTTTCATAATGCAGCTGCAGTAGAGGGCCCGATGGCTTGCTGGGCTCGATTGAGTGGATGTGGGTGAGTTTGAGGAAGAGCACAGGGAGGGAGCCCATATTGCATTGCTCTTTGGAGTAGATGTATGCCCCAAGATGAAACAAAGGCTGTTGGCAGTGGCCCTCTGCTGCTGGTAGGGGGTGATTAAAAGACTGGGAACAAGGCTGTTATATGCCCCGGCGACATAAAAAAGTGAAAAAGACCCTAAGCTCTAGGGGATACCGGCTTCTTATACATGGAGGGGGACGTTCTCCTTTGTAGTCAAACACCGGTCAAAATGTCAACCGTGTGGAAGAACCTGCATGGCACCTGCTCCCTGCCGACATACCGTACTGTTGGTGTAGAGCGGGTGCCATGTAGGTTCTTGCAGACAGTTGGCCTTTTGACAACTGTTTGACTACAAAGTAAACCATCCCCCTCTCTGTAAAAGAAGACAGTATCCCCTAGAGCTTAGGGTCTTGTTCACTGTGCGCTCTCAGGTAGGACTTTCCTGAGTACATTAGTATTCTTTCACTTAATTTATTTCTAACCGAATAGCCCAGTAGGCCATTCAGAGCGAGCTAGGGATCCCTGACCCTGAAAAATGCCCAATACCCATATGGCCCCTTTGAGATGGGCAGAAACATGTTCGCCTAGTTTTATGGCACTATACCACCTCACAATTTGAACCGTACCTGATGTGCCCATCAATAAAGGCAAATTGCTGTGATACATCAAGATATTTTTAATCCACTGACTTGTGTCCCTTCACTATCCAGTACTTTTATTTAAGAACTCCCTCCTGCACCAAGTTCAACAGGAGGTTGAGTCTGCCCTGGAGGTATTATCCTTCCAGGGTGGGGAGAGGTTGCCGGTGATGAAGCAGGACATAATTTGTGTGTGAGGCTTCCTCTTCCATAAGGATGACTTCTACCCACTAACCCCCCCCCCCCCCCCAGCACTCATACAGTTGTTTTGTGACTGTCCTAGTTGGATGTTTTGGCTATAGCATATTTTGTTTCAGGCAACAGCACAAATCATGCTTTCTACCTGTAGCTGACGTACTGTCTTGTGTTATCAGTCTTTATCTGGTAGGGGGCTGTACAGCGGTTTACCTCATCCTCTTTTGTGTCAAGCGTAATAACACCAGACTTATGAATAAGTGCCCTGAAGTCTGCAGCGTGGTTTGGCTAAAGTTTAATGTTTCAGTTGTCATATTTTGAAAGCTTATTTTCAGCAAGATATGTGCAGAAAGAACGATGTGCAAAGAAATTAATTAAATCACTATACTTTTAAGTCGTTATGTTATTCTGGTGGGATGATTACATAAAGAATAAATGCTTGCACAGAAAACAATTGTGCAATTGAATGTAAACGATACAAGATCCCAGACGGAAAGCAGGAGAAAATGTTTAATGCTTGTGTGGCACATCGGTTCTCTTGCTGACAGAATGTTATGTATTTAAAAATTTCACAAACTTGTTTAATTGTTCGTTTTGTTCAAAACACTATAAAAGGACATACATTTATAGTAAGTTACTTCATTTTGGCTCATTTTGATATTTTTTAAGCTCATTTTTCATTTGGCAGAATCACTTTGACATACTTGGCTCGTTGCTCATTTCACTTATTTTAGCTTAGTTCCAGGCATGCCTGCCATGTGTACATATTTTTACGGGTTCCCTGAGAACACTCTGATCTTTTAGTGCAGAATTCTCTGTGCTTCACATGAATGATTTGGCTATTAGAATATCTCTTTTTGATATGGCTAACTTATTGTTTTCTTTGACAGTTTATGTACCATGATCATAGAATTTATCTCAAGGTTTGCACTATCTTTGCTGGTTACATTAGTGTTCTAAAGTCAAGTATATGTAGTAAATACATTTAACATTAAAAAGTCAAAGTGAGAGCCTCTTTTGGGATGATTCATTTTTTTATTTATTTAAACCATCTGTTTATTGATTTTTGTATTTTATGTACAGCTGCACACATTATACATAAATCAAAGATAGCATATACAAAGAATGCCTGGTGATAATGTCGATCACATGCTAGTCGCATATATATATTAAGTATGACTAAACGATTTTATAACTAGTCATGCAGTGCTTTGTAATGCCAGAACTATCTAGTACATTGTCCAATTTTTCCCCCACAATCCCTGCGCAGCTATGGTCGGCTATCAAATGATTGTACAACAGATTAAAACGTTTATGTAACAAGAACTTCTGAGCATGGTAAAATAGTTGCGCATCACCAGATTGCATAGTTCGTCCCTAGTTTTCCAACCCCCTTGTGTCTTACACCGTCTTGTATCATGTATGCGGACTGCGTTAGCAGTGTCACAAATAGCGTGCAGTACTTTCAGGCACCACTCATAGTGTCCATAGTTTCTGTGGGAGGAAGGAAGTTATCAGGGCCGGACTGGCCGTAGCGGGCACCGGGCAATCCCCCGGTGGGCCGCACGGGTGGGGGCCGGTTTTGGGCCCCTGGGGGCCGATTTTGTTACAAGGCCGTTTTTGCAGCATTGCAAAATCGGCCCTGTAACAAAATCGGTCGAAAACCGGCCCTGGCAAAGAGCTCAGCGGCATCCCCCCTCCCCCTGGGGGGGGGGGGGGCGCCCGAGCACTTTGACAGGACCGGTTGTGGTTTCCAGTCCGGCCCTGGAAGTTATACTTGGGTAAATAAAGGTGCGTCATGCGCTGCAGCTGTCTGGATTTAATTTGCAATTATGGAGGCGCTCGTGCAGGTATAATTGCTGCTGTTGGGTCAATCCCATCAGTGCGCCCCCCCTCCTTCACCCCTCCAGAGTACCAGCTTCATTAAAGAACCTCCAGCATCTAAGCAGGGCACGTTGGGACGAATCCTCCAGGTCTACTGTGGCCCAGTAGTGCGCTCTGATTGTGAGTTTCCCCCTGGCGCGAGGTCCCCATTTGGGTCAGCAGCCCCCCATCTTTTGGAATGATTCATAACAGAGTTTTTGAATCCACCTTGTCTCCCACTGGAACTGCTGATCAATCCTTTTTAAAAGAACAAAAGTGTTTTTGGTAGAGAATGCGGTTCACAGTTTTGAAGAATTGCTACTGCAACAGTTTTGGTGGAGAGTTGGCAAGGCATTAAAATAATTTCCCCTCAAATTTGAAGATGTCTGTCGCAAGCCCACACTGTGCCGTGGAGATGTGACAGGAGTGTAGGAGGAGCTTTTGATGTGGGAGGTAGAAGTGTCCATCTAGCGCAGTGTTGATATTGACCTATTACTGTTGATGTAATTGTATTAAAATAACACAACTATTGTTGATTATGTTTTGACTGCTACTGTATTGTATGTGTTGACTTTCAGTTTTGGTTGATTTTCTAATGATGGCTTTCTGTATGTTTCCCTGACATTAGTAAAGAATACCTCAGGACGCCTCTTCGGTGGCATCTTAACTCCAACATCCATCTCTGTGGCCTCATGGATATGGGAAATTAGGATAAAGTCCAATTGGATTTTGGTAATGTGAAGACATTTTGATGGTATTATTGTTATGAATATTTACCTACAAATGGGATTATGTTGCTTATGAAACCCATTTTTTTTTTTCAAGGATGATTTGATTAGAATTTCCTTGATGTTTCTACAATATTTAATGTTGTGCTGGGCGATTTTAATCACAGACTAGTTTCTTGTAAGACTGGCCCATTGTATGAAGAAAGGCTGTCTGCATATATTATAGCCTTATAAAGGCCCGCTGCATAGGTAAAGGCCCGAGCCGAAGGCGAGGGACTTTAACAAAGCAGCAGGACTTTAATAGCGGTATAGCCCTGCTACGAAGGGATATAAGGCTATTAGAACATTCTGCCACTAGAGGGTGGAATGTTCTAACAAATAAAACAAATCCTTCAGGGAGCGCGGGTGGATTCAAATCCCCTCAGGCTCCCTGAAGCCTTTGTTCACAGCCAGAGCTGTGAACAAAGAAACATTGGAATGTTGGAGCTCCGGGTTTATACCAGCCATTATAAGCCCGGAGCACTCCATTGTTTTCAATGGAGCTTCCAACATTCCATTGTTCGAATATAATTTGTGCTATATTCTCAGAAACCCTGTTATGTTGAGGGATTTATCATTGTTAAACTTTCTCTCTTCCAATGGTTTATTTAGCTTAAATGGTCAAACACTTATGGATTTTCCCGCAAGGAAAACATTCATACATGGCAATCAAAATTCCCCAATTGATTATGCCTTTATGTATGCCTGGGCCCGTTAGTATGGGGATCAATCTGAAGTTCTTCAAATGGGAGGTAGTGTTCAACATACACTACATATAGTGTTAAAGCTGGGAACACAGCAGAAACGAGAGTTGGTGCTCCCACTAGACATGGACTAACCCAGACACTTAACAACAAAAATAAATGAGAAGCATTTAAACTTTCTACATGATTATCAGCAAAATAATAAGGTGGTAACAGAAAAAGAGGTACCAGTACATTTTGTATGCTGGTATGAGAAAATTGTTAACCAGGTGGTAGCATGTTTAAGGGATAATCTAACCTAGGAAGACAACAAGGGAAAGACAATCATGCTTGAAAAAGGTATATAAATATGTGGTTCAATGAAGAGTTTAGGAACCTAAAAAGGTAGATAAGAAAAATGGAAAAACACACAAGGCTTCCCAGGAATATTGGGGCCAAAGCCCTACCTACAACCTTAGAAGAGAGTATAAAGGGTTAATTAGGAATGAGAAAATGACCCATCAACAAAAATGTTGGAATGCCATGATAGAGGGGATCGATGCTTAAAATACTAGATTTGGGCATTTGGTCCAGAACGGCCTTGGTAAAACAGAGGCAAAGCTGAGGTGTATCATTGGAGAAAACGTTTGGATACAATTCCTGGAGGAATTTTACAACACCGGGACATCGAACAGTCCATGCCTGATAGATTTAGTGTAGAAGGTGATAATAGGAAGCAGTTCTCATTGAGGACAATTAAAGCAACCATTTCAGAACTAAAATTGACAAGAGCAGCTGGGCTCGATAATCTACCAGCAATAATTGAACAATCAAATATTGATTTGTGGTCCCGCTTGTATTATTTGCTCTTTCAAATAATTATAAATGCTGGAATTTTTCCTACTAGTTGGAAGGGAGTAGTGATTAAACCCATCTATAAATAAGGTGATGCAACTGCCCACAAAAATTAAAGGCAAATAATCCTCCTAGATGTGGGATGGAAAATCTTCTTGAAAATACTCTTGGGGATGGAGAAAGATTGGGCAGACATCACATTTATAATCTCCATGGAGCAAGGTGGGTTGAAGGAGAGGCACTCGACTATTGACCACTGCTTCAGCGGATGGGCTTTAGCGCAAAAACTCATGGAGCAAAGGGCACATTTGCACTGTTGATCTATTGATTTTTGCTCAACCTTCAATGTGGTTGACCAGGAATTACTATGGGAAACCTTGAGAATGTATGGTTTACCAAGTGGTTTGCTTTTAATCTTACAAGAAATGCATCGGGATAAGTGGGCTCAAGTGGAAGTTGATGAGCGAGGCTCATTGTCTCAGAAAATATATATTAGGAATGGCCTTAGACAGGGCTGTCTGTTGGTGACATTGTTATTTTCATTGTTTCTAGCAGATTTACCCAAAATTCTAGAAATAATAAATAGTTTCAGCCCAAAGATAAAAGATACCCACATTAGCTGTCTTCTTTATGTTGGTGATTTGGCCATCATGGAGCTAACAGCAATTGGCTTACAGTGAAAACTAGATATGTTGTCTAAATATTGCAAAAGAAAATAAATGATAATTAACCACGATAAAACCAAAGGGCTCCCATTTGGGAAAAGGAAGTGCAAGTACAAATGGTTACTTAATGGAGCTGAAATAGAGGTTGTTAGCAAATATAAATACCTGGGAATGTGGTTTACTGATACGTTGTCCTGGAAAGATCATATTGAATTATTGCAAACAAAAGCACTTTCAAATGTAAGTGGCCTTACGATAGTTAGTAAAGTATATGGTGAGCCCTCCTTAAGACCAGCTTTAGCAGCCTTTGAAGCCATGATTCAGCCCCAGCTCCAGTATGGAGTGGAAGTGCTTAGCTTGAGTGGAAAAACCAACTGGGACCCAGAGGAAGGTAGATGCTTGAAATGATTCAGGCTATTCGGATCGAGACAGGCCTAATGGCTTGGAATTATGTACCTTATGCGAGTGTGATTCGATTTTGAAACAGAAATGCCAAGACTGAGTCCTTTAAAATCTAAATTTTATGTCAAATTGAGTTGTAAAATAGTGACTTTAAATGGGCAAAGACAGTAAGGCAAAGGCTCCACGACCATTGGTAAATGAACGGCAATAAAAAGCAGATGTACAACCAGATCTAGGAATTGGCAAAGGTGAGCTGAGAAGAGTGACAAAATATATGGCCAGGTTAGAGGATTTGAAATATTTGAAGGATAAACAATCTTTATGACACTTAAGAACCTCCTGGATGCAAGAAACAAACTTTCTGTACCTAGAATAGCTGCCCAATGAACATATAAAACAGGAACTGCTTAGGATTAGATGCGGGGTGAAACCACTCTAAATCTTGCCATCAAACACTTTTCCTATAGATAATAATAACATTTCTTTGTGCGGATTAAAAACTGAATGTGGTCTTCTGCACATAATTTTAGATCGTCTCTGGTTTTTACATCATAGAAAAACATTATTGGGACCTTGTCTAAGGAAATATGATGTGAGGGAGAGGAGCCAAGCAGTCACATTAACAATGGACATGAGGTTCTTGAATGTAACATGTGCATTAGGGAGCTTCAGCACTTCGGTAAAAGAAGTGTTAGCGAGGACTTTTAAATTATGGAGTATTTATTGTATGTTTATTGTTTTTATGCTACAATAGTTTAAAGGATATGGTTTGAATAAACTGATTTCTTGAAAGATTCACTAGTTAGGTAAAGTCTTTGTGAAGACTTAAGGTGTAGCATGCCAGGTTCCCAAAAATGAATTATGATTTCCTTAATGGTTACGATATGAGTGGGCATTAATTTGGAATGGAACGATGGTAGTAGTTGATTTGGCAAAAGGGTGAACTATTTTGGATCACGAGTAGGTTATTGCTGGATGAGCTTAGCTCATGGTGTCTTTGTGTAGCACTTCCAAGAGATGGTGTACTTGTGGTAAGTTTGAATTTCCTTCCTGTTTCCTGTTTTTAGTGTATATTGTATTTGCGATGCTTTGTATTGTGGTCATTTCCATTTGATTTGCATTTGTTTGAATGCATGATTTTAACAATGGGTGTAAAGTCTGGTAAATCTGAGAAATCGCTTGATGAGACATAATCATCTCCACTGCTGGGAAGTCGTGGTCATGTAATGCTCATTAAGGTTGGAATGCATATATGTGTGTGGTTGAAACAATGGAACACGGCCACAAAGAGGGATAAAAAGGGACAATTTCCTTTAGAATGGTACATTTGATGTGAAATAAAAAAATTCCTTTTCTGAGCCACAATTTGTTTGCTATGAAACCTCAGCCAAGGCCTGCATAGTTTGAAGAGTTACATGAGTGGGACACATGAGCAAATGAAAAAGCAAATCAGAGTTACATGAAGGTGCAGCTTAGCAAAGCTATTCAGGATTGGATGAATTTTAGTGTATTTCCAATTATTTACATTTTTTTGTAACTTTTTTTGGTACAGCAATAGTACTGCGGTACTACAAAACAATTATAAAAAAATTAAAATACTTTTTCCTACCTATTATCACTTTACTAAGGTGGTAATAGGTATGGGTAAAAAACCATAATACTTACCTACACTGCAAGGCGTGACACAGAACACCAGGGATCTTGAGCTGAAAACTACATGACTGTCTTTAACTTTTGTAAAGGCAGTCATTAGCCAATCAGCTAATAACTTGTCATTGCTATATACTTCAGTAATACCGCAGCAACAGATATAATTAAGTTTAAAACACTTAAAAATTAAAAATTCCTATCTCTGGTCATCCTAACTATAACTACAGAGTAGGTACCGCCACTCGTGATTAATTACCTAGTTAGGTCAGCTGTTATATAGGAAAAGTATTTTTTCTGTAGCTAATAACTTTGACACAGTTTGACACATGAAAGTTTCCAAAAAGGTGCTAATTGTTTACTAGTTTGTGCATGGAACGTTTCAGTGTGATTCGTATATCGGGGGCTAAGAAAAAAGGGGGGTACCAAAATGCGGAATCCCCATCCATTTTCCGTAGACTTCTTTAAAACGGGCGACAGCAAAAACTGCTGAACCAAACTACACTAAATTTGGCAGGAAGCTAGATCTTGGACCTCAGATTATGCTTTTTGGGATTTGTTGTGAATTCATTCAGCCTGCTTTGGAATATTAAGGAATCTAAATAATTCTAAATCTGGACTGTTGGGTCAGCAAAAGTCTTGAAAGACTCTTGTGGGAGGGCCAATTTAAAAATAGAGTGTTCTGAGTGGCCCAGGTAGCTTTATTTACCTTGGGCCATCTCACTCCCATGGGGGTCAGACTCTCGCAAGAGCGAGTGCTCTGAATGGATGCCAGCAACTTGAGAAAAATATTGATGGCAGCCATTTCAGGACCCAGGGATTTAGTACCCTGTCCTGAAAATGTTTTTTTAAAAAATATATAAGGGGGTAAAGTAGAGATAATTTGATCCCCAGATCCCATGGGGGGACCCAGAGGGATTCCCCGGGTGAAAAATAAAAAAATTAAAAAATACCGGCAAAAATTCACACAATCCTGCGGGACTCCCGTGGGATCGTAAACAAACAAAAACAAATTGGCGGCCATGGGCATTTTGTTTTAATAAGGGAAGGGGACGTCAGACCATCAGAGGCCCGAGAGCCCACCCCCAGAGCCAAAAACATTGTGTATTGGGAGGGAAGGTGTGCGGTTCCCCTCCCCAAGCCATCAGAGGCCCCGGGGTGTTCACCCTTAGGCCTGAAAACATTGCCTGGGGAGAGGGGACGTGCGGCCACCCTCTTCAAACCATGACAGGCCCGGTAGTCCTCCACCAGGGCCAAAATGACTTACAATTGGGAGGGGGCGTGCGGCCTCTCCTCCCTGAGCAATGAATGGCCCCAGCAACACCATCACCCTAGGGCGGCTCTCTAGCTATGTACCAGGGAGCCCACCCTGGGACATAGTGGTTTCCTTGTCCGCGCTGACACGGGCAGGGAAACCTGTGTTTGCTCTCGCATGGCGAGATCATTTTTCTATCTCCCGCTAAGCAGGAGCAAACAACAAGTCCACTCCCAGCGGGCAGTAGCTTTCTTTTTCTTTATCCTCATACCACCAGGGGCGTCTGAAAATCTCAAACCACTCGATCTATCCACCCTGTGATCTAATTCATTTGCCCAGGGTCCTGACATAAGCAGACAAGACCATCACCTCTGACGGTGCCTTGGTGTAATCATTGTAATACTAGACCAATTGCTTGGTTCCTGCACCACTTCAAGAGATCGGCCCATAGATCGGAGGGACGGCCCATTTTAGACCCCAGATCTGAGCGCTACACCCAAACAACCACCCTAACCCAACTATCCACCTTCGGGGGTAACGGATCAATCCACATCTTACAGACTTCCCTCCTTGCAATGAGTATAAAATAAAATAGTAGCCATCTCTGCTGCTGATGCAGGAGGTTACACGTTATCTCATCAACTCCCAAGAGGACTAGCATTGAGTTCATAACAATCACCCCACCGACGATATCTCTCAGGATAAGTTCTATTCCTCCCCAATATTCCTTTAACTTGGGGCACTGTAAGAAAACATGGACATCATTAGCTTCCACGCAGCCACACCGTTTACACTTGGAAGGAGGTACGGGGGCAAACTTGGCAATTTTAGATGGTGTCCAATAGAGCTGATTAATAGTGAAGAAATGGTTCCTCTTTAAATTCACTGGTTTGTCAGCTGAATACAAAAGCTTAAAAGAGCTACTCCAAACCGGGAAAAATTCTATCTCTTGAAAGGCTCCTCCCCAGACTGAATAAATAGGCGCTAGGTTCTTCTCGTTAGCAGTCAAGAGTTTCCAATACCAAGCTGCAACCTCCTTACTCTTAGGTCTTCCATCCTGAAGGGAAAGCTCTAAATCCCAGTCACCCCTTATCTCCTGCTTGGAGGCCACGAACCAGGAGGACAGTTTCCCAAATTTAAACCTGGACAGGCTATTTCCGACTTTTGCTTTTAAGACTTCCCAGGGATGCAACCCCTCAGCTGTCATCAGATCAGCCCAGTTAGTGATGTCAGCCCTCCTTAATGGGAGACTTAAGCCATCTTTCAAGTATACCGGGGTACCAGGAGAATCCCATACTGTGTCGAAGTCAGAATAATAGCCTAATCCAAGCATTCTCCTGATCTTATACCATAAATTAATCGCGGACCTCAAGACTTTCAAACAGACTTTCTTGAAAAATCTAGAGGCACCAAACTTATACAAGAATCCCTCATCGCTCAGTACTCTCAACATTTCGCCCAGGAGCTTCCCCCAGGTAGAATTGTCAAATTTCCCTAACAGGATTAGCACATTTTTTAACTGGAACACTGCGCAGTGCAAGTTAAAGTCAGGGAGAGACAGGCCTTTGTTATCAAGCCTACATCTGAGCTTTTTCCAGGCCAGCCTGGCCCCTTATCGGCCCAAATAAAACTATCTACCTTCCCTTGAATTTTATCAATGCTAGATTTTGGAAATGCAAGAGGGATACATATGAAGAGATATGTCAATTTAGGAAGGAACACCTTATTTATCGGATTCACACAGCCATAAATTGTTAGCGGCAAATTCTTCCACCTAGCTAGAAGACGATCCATCTCTCTAGCTACCCTTTGCAGAATACGCTCGGGGATTTCATCCACCTCATTTACAATTGAAATCCCTAGATACCTAATATCCAAGCTGTTTCTCTCATCTCAACCTTTGACATTCTAACACATCTCTTCAGTTTTGGAGACATTTACTAAATACACTGAGAAGGCACCAAGTTCTGCTACCAGGTGTTCTACTGTAGGGCTAGTTAGTGCGGGATCTGCCGTATAAATCAACAGATCGTCTGCATATAGCACAACCTTGCTGCTATAGAATGGGGATCTAAAAGGGACGATCTGTCCGTATGCTCTTAAGAGTTGCACCAAAGGCTCAATATAGATATTAAACAAGAGGGGTGACAGGGGACATCCCTGACACGTACCTCTTGATATACTGAAACTAGGAGTCAATATACCATTAAGGAGAATCTTGACCGATGCATCCTCATACAACATCTGGAGGACATATATAAAACAGAGACCAAATCCCATTGCTCTCAGGACCTCCCAAAGGGACATCCAACATACCTGATCAAATACCTTGGCCGCATCTATTGCGATCACGGCCAAGGGAGCCAAGCGGGTTGCGGCAAGATCCATTGTACTGATAAGTTGTTGTGTCAACTTCTGGATCTGTCTCTTGGGAATGAAACCCTTCTGATCTAAGTGTATTAACTGTGGAGCAAGCTTTGCCAATCTCCACGCTAAAACGCTCATAAAATTTTTATAGTCGGCATTCAGCAGGGAGATTGGTTGATAGGAATCGGCCCTACTAGGTTCTTTAGAGGGTTTCAGAATCAGAACTATTGTGGCCTCCTTCCATGTTCTGGCGATATGCCCACCCTGCCGATAGATTGAATTAAACAAACTCTCCAGAACTGGAACCAGTTCATCTGTTAGAAGCTTATACACTTCTGCCGGCAGGGCATCAGGGCCAGCAGCCTTACCATTCCTGCTCTCAGACAGACATGAACGAATCTCTTCCTTGGTAACAGGGACGCTCAATTGTCAATCTTGGCAATTGCACTTTCCTCAGCCAAGCTTTAAGTAAGTATTGATCAGGGTGAGCCTCCTCCGTATATAATTCAGAGAATAGGGATATAAGGCAAGCTTGCATTTCTACTGTCTTATCCGAAACATCTCCCCTGGGGTTAACTACCAACTGTCTAATAAAATTCCTTGATCTATCTGCTCTGTATTTGCATACTAGTAGTGCCCCTGCTTTCTCCCCATCTTCAAAATTCTTCATACAACCAGCTTCCCATTGCTCCCTACACTTCTGATCTAATTTAATCCTGAAATTCTGTCTCGCCTCTTCCAATTGCCTCTGTATCTGCTCCTTTCCAGCATTTGGCCAAGAGTCAAGACGCAATAGATTGGCCTCTAACGATCCCACTCTATCTTCCATTATTTTCATACTTAGTCTCTCAGTCTTTGTTTTAAGGTGTGCCAGATTTTGTAGCACCCCCTAATACATGCCTTAAAGGCATCCCAAACTACATCTTGGGAAGCTGTCCCCATATTGTCAAGAAAATAGGTCCGTACTTGTTCGCTTTAACGCCTCACCAACCTCTAACTCAGAAAGAACAGCCTTTTTTAACATCCACCTTGGCCTAGGCAGTCCGCCATATCCTTTTAACAACATAGTGACTGCAGCATGGTCAGAGATATGGCCAGGTAAAATACTTATTGTTGTTATACCGTCAGCTATTATCCTATCCACAAAGAAATATTCTAACGTATAGAAGTGTCCATACTTTTTGCTGTGGAAAGTAAAAACTTGACTGGCTCCCATCCTGTGTCTCCACACATCAAGTAGCCCCAAATCGTACAACATATTTTTAAGAGCGTGTTGCACACGGGGGGCATGGACATAAATCTTTGTAGGAGGCCTGTCCTGTGTTGGATCGAGAAGGACATTAAAATCCCCCGATAACTATTGGGGATGTGACCTCCATTAAATTCCACTCCAAATTAGATAGATGGCGAGCGTCGTCATTGTCAGGCCCATAAGAGACTGAACATACTAACTCAGAACCTCCACAGCCCAGAGTTGCCATAATCCATCAGATTTTATAACACACCCAGCCCCCCTCCTGATCACAATTGCTACACCCTTACAGTGCTCAGTCTGCTTTGAAACAAGACAATTCTCTATCCAACAGTATTTTGATAGGAGGGCCCTGCCCTCCCTAGCAGCTAGGTGAGGTTCCTGTATTAAAATAATATGAGCTTGACTTTCTTCCAGATATCTCATTACTAATCTCTGCCCTAAGATCATTAACATTCCAGGACAGAATGTTTAGATCGTAACCCCCCTCATCTAAGTAGTTTGAGATTGATACTACACAGAATTGCCACAGCGGTATGTTCATATATAAAGGTGATATTGAGGACTTATTCTTTTAACTTTTTTCCCACTGCTCCCCACCTCGTCACCAACCCCACCCCCAAACCCATTTCTGTGCCCCCATCTCCCCCCCCACCCTGGGGAACCCTCCCTTGATTTTTAGGCATTAATGCCTAGTGGTCTTCTCTTTCAAAATGCTCCCGCCTGATAAGAGTGGACTTTTGATCTGTTTCCCTGCCAGCATTGATGCAGGCAGGGAAAAAGAACAGAATATTGCTCCTGCCCTGAAGGAGCAGCATCAGTAGCTACTCCCTCCGGGCAGGAGCAATGCCGACTTACGTTAATGGTGGGTACCCTCGAATGGGCACCAGGGCACCCACCATTAAGAAATGTGTGCCCTGGGGGATGGGGTCCCTGGGGCCAATAGCAGCTTGGGAATGGGGTCACGTGCCCCCCCCCTCTTAATTTTTAGAAATAGCCCTGGGGGTGGGGTCCTCAGGGCCTAACAAGGCTAGGAAGGGGGGATGCATGACCCATCCCTTTTAATTAATGAGTGACCCTTAGGCATGGGGCCCAAGAGCCTAAGAAGGGTCAGGGAGGAGAGGTCCTCTTGATTTCTAAAATGGCCCTGGGGGATGGGTTCCCCAGGGCTTAACAATGCTCAGGAAGGGGGGGTCATGTGGCCCCCTACCCTTTACTTAAAATAAACAACCCAGGGCGATGGGGACCCCTGGGCCTAAGAACGCTCGGGGAAAGCGGTCATGCAGCCCCCTCCCTGTTCATAATAAAAAACGGCCCTGGGGATAGGGTCACCAGGGCCTAATAAGGGTCGGGAGGGGAGCCACGCGTCCTCCCTCACCTTTCATTTAAAAAAACAAAAAAACAGCCCTGGGGGATTCGGTCCCCAGGGCCTCATAAGACTCAGGGAGGGGGGCTACGCGATTCCCCTTCCCTTCAATTAAAACAAAATGCACCTTAGGGATGGGATCTTCAAGGCCTAATAAGGCTCAGGGAGAGGGGGCACGTGGCCCCCTTCCCTTAAAAAAAAAGGGTCCTTCCCATTTAAAAAAAGGTCCAGGGCGATGGGGACCCCATGGCATAAGAACCCTCGGCGAAAGGGGTCATGCAGCCCCCTCCCTGTTCATACTAAAAAAATGTCCTGATGGATGGGGTCCCCAGGTCCTAATAAGGCGTGGGGAGGGAAGCCACGCGTCCTCCCTCCCCTTTCATTAAAAAAAAAGACAGCCCTGTGGGATTGGGTCGCCAGGGCCTAATAATGCTCAGCTAGGGGGGCTACGGGATTCCGCTTCACTTTAATTAAAACAAAATGGTGCTGGGGAATGGGGCCTCAAAGCCTAATATGGCTCAGGGTCCCCTCCCATTAAAAAAAAGACCCTAGGAGATGGGGTCCCCAGGGCCTAATAAAGCTCGGGAGGGGCCGCCCTTTAAGGGCCCCCTTTAAAAGAAATTAAGTCCCCTTTAAAAAACATAAGGCCCTGGAAGCCTTTACAACATGTTCATTACCACCCAATACCTTTGCCACGCATCCATTACCATGCATATTCTTTACCATGCATGCATGCCTTTACCATGCAAATGTTTACCACGCATATACCTTTGCCATGCTTGCCTTTTTTCGCAGGTAAGTATAGAGGCTTTATACATATTACCTACTGGCGGTCGCCAGAAGGTAGTTATAGTTAGGACATATTAACCATAGCAAAATCGTAACATTCTTTTCCCAATAACTTTGGCGTCGTTTGACGAATCTTCGCAACATTTTCAAAACTCGTGGGGCGCTCCGGTCAGCTCCTATCTTAAAAGTTTCGGGGTAATTCGGTAAGCGGGGGCCGAGAAAAAAGGGGATCCTAAAACGTGTTTTCTCCATGTTAATTCCCATAGGAAACTTTAGACAAGGCTACAGTCCGAACTGCTGAACGGAATTACACCAAATTTGGCGAAAAGGTAGCCCTTGGTTCAGAAAGATCCCTTTTTGTTAAATGGTGTAAATCCGCTCAGTAGTTCATGAGAAATTAGAAAAAGAAAAAGGCTCAATATCTGGGCGGAGCCTAACGACACATCTCATCGTGAGATCTGATTGGCTGTCAGCACTTCATCCTGGAATTGCTGGCAGCCATCTTGGGACCAATATACATGATAGTACCCCATTGAAATGCATTGTAGAGAATCGAAGATTTTGAGGGTTACCAAAATGAGAACTATAAAGAGTGACAATAGACTTTAGTTACATTAGAATTCATTTGTTGATGGTACCATACTAATTTCAGGAATTGTGGTGTGTTCTAAGCTGATTTTACCCTGTGAAAAACCGTCTGCTGGGATATCATGAATCATGTTTGAGAGAAAACATATTTTCTGTAAATTCACATTATCTTTCTCAGTCATGTGAGAATAAAGTCTGTCATTCTCAGTAAATCATGTACATCCAACAAGGGCAGAGACTGTCTGACTGAATAAACTGGTAACTCTTAAAACATTTAATTTAAAAAGGAACAAAATGAGGGGGTTCGTTTTGTCATAGAAATTATGGTTAGTGCTGTAGAAAGAAAAATTAGGATATGTTTCAAGTGTGATCTCAAATATCTTCCTGTTATATTTCAACAGGAGCAGCCTGTCAGTTGATTCCTTTGTGTTCTACTGCAGCTTCCCAGAGTGTTCTAAAGAACAACTAGAGAGCTAACAGCCTTACTTATGACAAAAGTATGGCACACCTAAAGCCATCTTGATTGGAATAAACTGGTAACACTTAAAACATTTAATTTAAAAAGGAACAGAATGAGGGGGGTCCTTTTTGTCATAGAAATTATGGCTAGTGCTGTAGAAAGGAAAATTAGGACATGTTTTAAGTGAGATCTCAAATATCTTCCTGTTATATTTCAACAGGAGCAGCTTGCCAGTTGATGCCTTTGTGTTCTACTGCAGCTTCACAGAGTGTTCTAAAGAACAACTAGAGCGCTAACAGTGTTACTTATGACAAAATTATGGCACACCTGAAGCAATCTTGATTGGAATAAACTGGTAACTCTTAAAACATTTAATTTAAAAAGGAACAAAATGAGGGGGTTCATTTTGCCATAGAAATAATGGTTAGTGCTGCAGAAAGAAAAATTAGGGCATGTTTTAAGTGAGATCTCAAATCCTCTTCTATTTCATTAGACAATTCTGACATGCCGACTGAAACAATCACTTTCAATACCAGCAGTAGACTTCCAGTTAACTCCCTGGTGAGCATTAGCTTTACTTCAGTGATCTAATGAACAACTAGAGTGCTAACATTCTGATTTTATGGCAAATGTGTGACACATCTGAATGCCTTCTTGATGGAATCAAAGTAAAAAACTGAAAGCATTTCCAACTGAGGAGACTGCAGTAAATGAGGAAATTATGAAACTTCATAACAAATAAGTCTCCCAAGATGGCTACCAGAGAAAAAAGAGCCCAAATGCAGCACAAATATCACCCAGATGTAGCCCACATATAGCCCAATGACAGAAGTATGCAAAACACTTTTTATTTTTAGTTTTGCTGCAGTTTTATATAGTGCAGACTGGTCAGGTATTGGAGCGTTACATCTTACTTGGACCCCTTATTGCGTATTTCGCACGAAGTACATGAGATTGATCTTGCGAAACATTGAACTTTACGATTCTGTTAACCTGAAGTTGCTCTGAACCGGGCTTTGTAACACCCGTTTTTACCTACTGGTTTTAATTAATTTTCACTGTATTTTATTAGGAAAGAAGATTTACTGTTTTTATGTACACTTTTATGATCTATGTTCTAAATCAGATCGAATAAAGTTTAGTGAATTCTATGGCAGGACGGAGGCGAGGATTATGCATATCTTTCATCACTTTATTTGCATAGCAGTTCAAAGAAAACGTAACACAACAATCATTAAACAAAAGACTACACAACCCATGAACCATTAGGAGGGTAGTCTCCAAGGCAACTATAGTCCAATCATATCACAGTCCATCATATATAATATTGTGACGTCCCTTCCGCTTCCTCTTTCTTCACTGCTCGTCAGTTATGTGCATTCCTTACATTCTTGGCTTAATCTGATATTGTTGCTGTTTGTATAGCGGTTTCTTGTGTGCGTTATTAGCATTATTGCCTTGGTTTTGTTTCATATTCCCTGCACAGCAGGCTCTTGCCTGAGAGCGTTCTCCCCCTCGCAGTTTCTCCCGCTGTGCGCTCTGCCCGCGGTGAGATCCTGTCAGGTGCATCTGGTCTGAGCGAAGCAGCTCCGTCGAGTGCTCCCGCTGGTCTTTACGCGCGTTTGGGAATCCGGTCACTCCTTTAGTGTTCGCTTGATTCCCGACCAACCCTCGCCTAATTTTGACACCACTACGCGGTGATTTCCCCACACGGCCAAGTTAGTGACCAGCGCCATCTGGTGGTGGTAATTGGTATTGCGCTTCAGTCTATCCTTATAACAGCTTCGGGGAAAGTCCAGCTGTTGGAGCACCGGCGAGGGTTCTGCCTGAAGGATTTTAAGGGCATTTGTTCTGTGCTCACACCGTCTGCTATCAGGTCTTCTCCAGAAGACCATTTTTACTCCTCCTACCAGGAAGTGGAGGAGGAATGGCCCCCCAACTTCTCCCTCCACCAGTGGACCAAGCCCTCTCTCTGGCTATTTCTAGGGCGCTGGCTCCTCTTAGGGATCAGGTTGATAAGCTGGCGAAAAGCATCCCTGGGGTGTTCAGTGACCCAGATCTGGTGGTGGCGGGTCCCAGCAGCTCCCAGATGGGGAATAAGAGGGCCGTTAAAGATAACGCGGGGCACTTTGAAGGATTTGATAAACTTACGGAGACCTTCCTCAAGAGTGCGCGAATGCTAAAACATGCATCCTGCCGGGAGGAGGAGGAGTCTGGAGAAAATTGCGACTCTGTCACCACTATTGTAGACCCCAACGGCGGGTTTCCCTTAGAGGGAGAGGGTGTATCAGAAGACGATTTCTCCTCCGATGAGGATAAGGATTCGGGGCGTCCCTGGCATCCAGAGTCCCACTCCTCTCAGTCCCGGGTTGGGGACGGGGTCCACTCGGACATGTTCGAGCCTACCCAAATTTACCATCCTAGGTCGGCGGAGTGGACCCCTGACACCAAAGTGGAAGAGTATATGGTGGGGAAAATCCATCAACCCCTTGAAAGGGAGGTCAGGAATAGGATGAGGGGAGAACGCCCCAGGCCCTTACTGAAGGGGAAGGTGGCACACATGCCTGAAATTGATGAGAAACTATGTACCTTTTTCTCCAAGTATATGAGGGATCCCAAGTAAGGAATTGATAGGTCTTGGACGTGGTAGGGCCCTTGACCCAAATTATTCAATTGGCGGAGCGTTCAAAAGAGTCAGGATCCCCTTTGTCCATGGATATTGTGGCTGATTGGGCGCACTACCCTAAACCCTAAAACACTACCCCAGCACAACACCCTACACTACCCAAACATAACTGCACTACCCTAAGCCCTAAAACACTAACCCAGCACAACACCCTACACTACCCAAACACCACTGCACTACCCTAAACCCTAAATCTACCCTCAGCACAACCCCCTACACTACACAAACACCACTGCACTACCCTAAACCCTAAAACACTACCCCCAGCACGACCCCCTTCACTACATAAACACCACTGCACTGCCTTAAACCCTAAAACACTACCCCAGCACGACCCCCTACACTACACAAACACCACTGCACTACCCTAAACACTAAATCTACCCCCAGCATGACCCCTACACTACACAAACACCACTACACTACCCTAAACCCTAAAACAATACCCCCAGCACGAACCCCTTCACTACCTAAACACAACTGCACTACCCTAAACCCTAAAACACTACCCCCAGCACAACCCCCTTCACTACCCATACACCACTGCACAACCCTAAACCCTAAAACACGACCCCCTACACTACAGAAACACCACTGCACTACCCTAAACCCTAAAACACTAGAACCCAGCACGACCCCCTACAGTACACAAACACCACTGCACTACCCTAAACCCTAAAACACTACCCCTACACTACACAAACACCACTGCACTACCCTAAACCCTAAAACACTACCCCCAGCACTACCCCTACACTACACAAACACCACTACACTACCCTAAACCCTAAAACACTACCCCAGCACTATCCCCTACACTACCCAAACACCACTGCACTACCATAAACCCTAAAACACTACCCCAGCACAACCCCCTACACTACACAAACACCACTGCACTACCCTAAACCCTAAAACACTACCCCCAGCACGACTCCCTACACTACCCAAACCCCACTGCACTACCCTAAACCCTAAATCCACCACCAGCATGACCCCTACACTACTCAAACACCACTGCACTACCCTAAACCCTAAAACACTACCCCAGCATGACCCCCTACACTACCCATACACCACTGCACTACCCTAAACCCTAAAACACTACCCCCAGCACGACCCCTACACTTCTGCACTACCCTAAACCCTAAAACACTACCCCAGCATGACCCCCTTCACTACCCAAACACCACTGCACTACCCTAAACCCTAAAACACTACCCCAGCACGACCCCCTACACTACCCAAACAGCACTGCACTACCCTAAACCCTAGGGAAAAAAACACCCCATGCCTAATCCCACTTACCTCTCACTCCTTGTGGTTCCTCTCTCCCCGTGGTTCCTGCTTCACGTCGTCTCTGAGGGGCGGTGCACGTTGTTGTGAGGAAACAGAACAGCCTCTGTTTCCTTACAACAACGTGGATCGTCTACATGTTTTTTAGAACGCATGGTCATTTACCATACATACCTTTACAACAAAATGTGTTGTAAAGGCATGCGTGGTAAATGACCATGCATTCTAAAAAAATGTGCAGTAATGACTTCGTGATGTACAACGCATGCGTGGTAATGGTATCGCAAAGTAAAAAAGTTGTTGTAACGGCTGTTTACCGTTCAAAGCTGGCCCCTGTTCTTCAGTGAGACGTTTATTTGATTAATTAGGGGGAAGGAATGTGGGTTTTTTTACCGAAAAGTGCATTCCCATATGTTGTATTGTGAAAGTGCCCGCGTGGCCTGGTTCCACTTCCGGTGAGAAAGTGGAAGAGTCTGTTTGGATCTAAAGGAGTTCTGTTGTTGGACAGGGCCGGCGCGACACATCATCAGAAAACATAGCTAATGGAAAGCGTCCTCCCTGATGTGTGGAGCAGTGCCATGAGAGGTCAACGAGTGTGCGTCCCACCGCAGTATGACTGTACCGCGTGCCCCATGTGCCGCCTCCACGGTAAGGGAGGCAGAAGCGGCATCGCAGGTCCTCTTGAAGACCGCTGTAGCACTAATTCTACATTTTGGTACTAGGGCATTTTAACTTTGTTGTTCCTGTCAGAAACAAAGAGAAGATCCTGTGCCCTTGTTACCTTTTTTTTGGGTTGTGGTGCTTGTCACTTCGCTGCCCTGCCGGTGCACACGACTGGGTACGCCACCTCATGTGCCATCTGCAGGGCCTCTGCCCTCGGATCACTGGTTTCGGTTTCTGGAGTGGCAACATAAATGGTTGCTCCCAAAGGACTAGCCTGAACACTTTGGTGAATATCCCCTGCACCAACATTCCACTGAAATTCTTTCCTAGCTCTCCCACGTCGACGAGGACGTCATAATAGCACGGCTCCGCTCGCGACACCGTATGATGTAATTGGAGCCATAAGAGGACCTCGTCAGCGTGCTGACGTCAGTTCCACCTATATATATATATATATATATATATATATATATATATATATATATATATATTCACTGAAAAAAACATAGGTTTCAGGCACTTTATAGTTAGAAATTAGCATTTAAAAAAACGTAGAAATTCACTGAAAAATCCATAGGTTTTAGGGGCGTTATAGTTAGTTGGACATTTCACTTGTACAAAACCATAGCAATGCACTGCTGATGACGTCACATATTACATCACTCATGACATGGTCAGTGACATCACTCATGACATCACTGATCACATCATCCAGTGAATGTGTGTTTTTCTGAAAATTAACTTTGTTTTATATATGTATATCTCAAGGTCGATGGAAGAATAAATGGGTATATAAGTGTCTAAATAGATGATTTTTTTTGTAAAATTGATTGTATAGCTGACTGATTAAGTGTATCTTAATGAATACATGGGTTAGTGAATAATGTTTAAATATGTAAATATCTGTATCAGTCTCTCGATTTGTGTATAAGTAGCTGCATGGGTTGGTGAGTAGCTACATGAGTGTCTATATTGGTTATTAGTTGGTTTTTTGAGTATCAGTATGAGTGTCTGAGTGTCTGTATGGTTTGGTGGAGGGTATTACTTAGTGCATAGATGCATGAATGAGTGACTCAGTATGTGTCGAAGACAGCATGTGTGCAGGACTGTATAGGTGGATGAGTGTGTGTATGGGTGTGTTAGTAACTGAATGACTGTCTCAATAGTGTCTTTATGAGTAACTACATATGTTTTAAACTAGTATATGTGAGTATTGGTGCATATAAGCGAGTATATGTGAGAGTGAGAGATTGGAAGAGTTCCTGTACAAATAAGTAGGTGTTTCTATAAGTGATTGTTTAAGAGAGTAAGTATGTGTAAGTTTCTGTAGAAGTAAGTGTGGTAGTGTGTGTATAACTGTATATGCAAGTAAATGGATGTTTGATACTTTGTTTGCATGTGTGACTATGTGTGTGAGTAACTCTATGGATGAGTGGTGGTGTGTAACAGGATGTATAGGTGTATGAGTACATATAATGAGTGAGTACATGTATGAGTGACTGCATAGGGTCTGTTGGTGAATGAGTGGATGTGTGTGTAGATCTTGGAATTACTGAATAGGTGTGCTGTAACTGGTATTGGTATGTCCATTGTTTTGAAAATGTTAGTTTGTATTTTTGAGTGTGTGTATCAAAGGTTATATTAGGGTGAGAGGAGGTCTGCCACTCTATCACAAGGATGATGTCATCAGTGATTTCATCAGTGATGTCATTTGAGATGTCATCAGTGATGCCATGAGTGATGTCACTGACCATGTCAAGAGTGATGTAATATGTGACGTCATCAGCGGTGCATTGCGGGCGCGCGTGTTATAGTTAGCTGAACTAACTATAATGGGGGAATATATATATATATATGTGTGTGTGTGTGTGTGTGTGTATGTCTATATATGTGCACACAGATACTTTTATATAAGTAGCTGTGTGTATATGTAAGTAAATATATATATATACATAGACACATACATGTATCTGTGTGTATCTATCTATTATTCTATCTATATCTATATCGATATAGATTCATACAACTATATAACCTTACTGACCCCGGCCCCTAAACTCACCCACCCTAAACCCTAAAAACACCCTTGCCACCAAAATACCCTTCCCCACCCTAAACCCTGAAAATACCCTTACCCTAATATATGCAAAAAAGAAGCAGGAAACTCTGGGTAATTCTCAAGTTTAGGTGGAAATCAGCTCCTGTATAGACCACCCTCAACACCATCAACACTAAATATCCTCACCTTAAATGTCTGCTTTTCTGTCAAAGTCTTTAAGTGCAGGATTAGCACAGTGCCATTCATGCCAAGATAGAAAGGGACAAAGTCTCTTGCCATTTCTACAGCAAGGATTTTACGCATAGGTCTAGCACAGTGCTATCCATGCCAAGCTGTAAAATTACAAAAGTTGTTTACTACTCTAGACACAGTATTACAGCTTTGAATTGTTAAAATACCAGCCAAGCCAATCTGAAATGGATAAAAGCACCCCCTGACTCGTGTTTCGCTCTCATTAGAGCTCTTCAGAGAGGTGTAACTTTGTCTAGACACAAGGGAGCATCCAGTATAAGTCAAAACAATACCCGTTCGGGCTTAGAATGACGCATACATTATGCAAAAAAGAAGCAGAGAACTCTGAGTAGTTCTCAGGTTTAGGTGGAAAGCAGCTCCTGTATAGAGCACCTTCAACACCAACTACACTCTAAATTTGCACACCTCAAATGTCTGCTTTTCTATCCAAATCTTTAAGCATAGGATTTGTACAG
Organism: Triturus cristatus; assembly: GCF_964204655.1. NCBI lineage: Eukaryota > Metazoa > Chordata > Amphibia > Caudata > Salamandridae > Triturus > Triturus cristatus. The sequence continues at coordinate 390,076,300 of NC_140592.1, forward strand.
TGCCATCGAGGACAAGATAGAAATAGACAAAGTCTTTTGCCATTTCTACAGCAAAGTATTTAAGCATAGGACAAGCACAGTCCTATCCATGCCGAGCTGTAAAATGACAAAAGCCTTTTACCACTCCAGGCACAATATTACAGCTTTAAATTGGTAAAGTACCAGACAATCCAACCTGATGTGAATAAAAGCAACCCCTGACACGTGTTTCGCTCTCATTAGTGCTCTCCAGAGAGGTATGGCTTTGTCCAGACACATGGGAGCACCCAGTGTAAGTCATAACAATACCCGTTCAGGCTTAGAGTGACGCATAAATTAGGCAAAAAAGAAGCAGAGAACGCTGAGTAGTTCTCAGGTTTAGGTAAAAAGCAGCTCCTGTATAGAGCACCTTCAACACCAGCTACACTCTAAATTTCCACACCTCAACTGTCTGCTTTTCGATCCAAATCTTTAGCGTAGGATTTGCACAGTGCCATTGACGACAAGATAGAAATAGACAAAGTCTTTTGCCATTTCTACAGCAAATATTTTAAGCATAGGACTAGCACAGTGCTATCCCTGCCGAGCTGTAAAATGACAAAAGCCTTTTACCACTTCAGGCACAGTAATCTAGCTTTGAATTGGTAAAATACCAACCAAAGCAACCTGAAATGAATAAAAGTAACCCCTGACTCGTGTTTCGCTCTCATTAAAGCTCTTCGGAGAGGTTTAGCTTTGTCCAGACACAAGGGAACACACAGTAGAAGTCAAAACAATAGCAGTTCAGGCTTAGAGTGATGCATAAATTATGCAAAATAGAAGCAGAGAACTCTGGGAAGTTCTCATGTTAGGGGAAAGCATAGCCTGTATAGAGCACCCGCAACACCAGCGACACTCTAAATTTGCTCACCTCAAATGTCTGTTTTTTTTAAAATCAAAGTCTTTAAGCGTAGGATTAACACAGTGCCATCCACGCTGAGATAAAAAGGGACAAAGTCTTTTGTCATTTCTATAGCAAGGTTTTTAAACATAAGACTAGCACAGTCCTATCCATGCCGAGTTGTAAAATGACAAAAGCCTTTTACCACTCCAGGCATAATATTACAGCTTTGAATTGGTAAAATACCAAACAGGCCAACCTGAAATGAATAAATGCAACCCCTGACAAGTGTTTTGCTCTCATTAGGGCTCTTCAGAAAGGTATAGCTTTGTCCAGACACAAGGGAGCACCCAGTATAAGTCAAAACAATACCTGTTCAGGCTTACAGTGATGCATAAATTATGCAAAAAAGAAGCAGAGAACTCTGGGTAGCTCTCAAGTTTAGGTGGAAAACAGCTCCTGTATAGAGCATCCTCAACACCAGTGACACTCTAAATTTGCTCACCTCAAATGTCTGCAACGCCCCTTTTTTACACCACTCTGCAAACACGGCCCCTGGCGCACTGCTGTTAGGGCGATGAGGTCCTCTTGTGTCCTGAGGACCTCAGGACACAATTGGACTTTATCCCCCGAGCAGCAGTGCACCGGGAGCCGCGTTTGCAGGGTGGTGTAAAAAGGGTGTGTGGCCTCGGACCACTCTCAGTAATCCAGGTGTGTGGCGCTTACTGGAGGTACCTGGTGGGCTAATTGGCCCCCAGGGACCCTCAGGAATGAAGCAAACTTAATACCCCAACTTAGAACGCGCAAGGAGGCACGTTTGCAGAGTGGTGGGTGCACTTCTGTTACTTCTTTCTGCTCTTATCTTGCTTATTTCTGCACCTCACAAGCCTCTTTCTGCACCTCTATTGCCTCTTTCTGCAGTTCTCTTGCCTCCTTCTGCACTTCACTTGTCTCTTTCTGTAACTTTTGCTTCTTTCTGCACCTCTCTTGCTTCTTTCTGCACCTCACTTGCTTCTTTCTGCACCCCCTTTGCCTGTTTATGTGCTCCTCTTCCGTCCTTGTGCAGCTCTCTTGCCTCTTTCTACACCTCTTTTTCCCTTTTCTGCACCACTCTTGCCTCTTTCTATACCTCTGTTCCTTCTTTCTTCACCTGTCTTGTCTCTTTCTGCACCCTTGGTGCCTCTTTTTTCACCTCTGTTGGTTCTTTCTGCACCTCTTTTGCTTTGTTCTGCACTCCACTTGCCTCTTTCTGTACCCCTCTTGCCTCTTTCTGCACCTCTGTTGGTTCTTTCTGCACTGCTCTGGCTTTTTCCTGCACTACTGTTCCAAATTTTTGCATCCCTCTTGCCTTTTTCGGCACCCTCTCTTCCCTCTTTCTGCACCTCTCTTGCCTCAGTCTGCCCACATGTTCCCTCTTTCTGCAACCCTTTTGCCTGTTTCCACAACTCTCTTGCCTCTTTTTGTACTTCTCTTGCCTCTTTCTGCACCCCTGTTGCTTCATTCTGTACTTTCCATGCTTCTTTCTGCACCTGTCTGGCTTCTTTCCGCACCCCTGTTGTCTCTTTGTGCACTTGTCTTCCCTCTTTCTGAAGCCTTTCTTGCCTATTTCTGCATCTCAGTTGCCTCTTTCTGTACTTTTCTTGCTTCTTTCTACACCTCTTTTGCTTCTTTCAGCAATTCTCTTGCCTCTTTCTGTACTTCTCTTGCTTCTTTCTACACCTCTCTTGCCTCTTACTGCACCCCTGTTGCTTCATTCTGCACTTTCCTTGCTTCTTTCTGCACCTGTCTTGCTTCTTTCTTCACCCCTGTTGTATCTTTATGTACCTCTTTTGCCTGTTTCTGCAACTCTCTTGCCTCTTTCTGCTGTTCCCTTCCCTCCTTCCACACCTCTGTTGTTTCTTTCTGCACTCCTCTTACCTCTTTCTGCACCCCTGTTGCTTTAGTCTGCACTTTCCATGCTTCTTTCTGCATCTGTCTTGGTTCTTTCTGCACCCCTGTTGTCTATTTCTGCACTTGATTTCCCTTCTTTTGTACCTTTGTTGCCTGTTTCTGCATCTCACTTGTCTCTTTCTGTACTTTTCTTGCTTCTTTCTACAGCTCTGCCCCAAATTTCTGCATCCCTCATGCATTTTTCTGCACCCCTCTCTCCTCTTTCTGCACCTCTCGTGCTTCAGTCTGCCTACCTGTTCCCTCTTTCTGCAACTGATTTGGCTGGTTCTGCAATGCTCTTGCTTCTTTCTACAGTTCTCTTGCCTCATTCTGCACCTCACTTGACTCTTCTTGAACCTCTGTTGGTTCTTTTCCCCTGCTCTTGCCTCTTTCTGCACCTCTCTTGCAAATTTCTGCAGCCTTCTTGCCTCATTCTGCACCACTCTTGCCTTTCTGTACCTCTGTCCCTTCTTTCTTCAACTGTATTGTCTCTTTCTGCAACCTTCATGTCTCTTTCAGCACCTCTGTTGCTTCTTTCTGCAGTTCTCTTCCTCTTTCTGCACCCCTCTTGCCTCTTTCTGTATCCCTCTTGCCTCTTTGTGCACCTTTCCTACCCCTTTCTTCACCCCTCTTGCCTCTTTTCCACCTCTGTTGGTTCTTTCTGCACCTATTTTGCTTCGTTCTGCACTTCACTTGCCTCTTTCTGCACCTCTGTTGGTTCTTTCTGCACTGCTCTGGCTTCTTCCTGCACCTCTGTTCCAAATTTCTGCATCCCGTTTGCCTTTTTTTGCACCCCTCTTCCCTCTTTCTGCACCTCTCTTGTCTCAGTCTACCCACCTCTTCCCTCTTTTTGCACCCCTTGTGCCTTTTTCTGCAACTCTCTTGCCTCATTCTGCAGTTCTCTTGCCTCATTCTGTACCTCTCCTGCCTCTTTCTGCAGCCCTGTTGCTTCATTCTGTACTTTCCATGCTTCTTTCTGTAATTGTCTTGCTTCTTTTTGCACCCCTGTTGTCTCTTTCTGCACTTGTCTTCTGTACCTTTCTTGCCTGTTTCTGCACTTGCCTTCTGTACCTTTCTTGCCTGTTTCTGCATCTCACTTGCCTCTTTCTGAACTTTTCTTGCTTCTTTCTACACCTCTGTTGCTTCTTTCAGTAATTCTCATGCCTCTTTCTGTACTTCTCTTGCCTGTTTCTATACCTCTCTTGCCTATTTCTGCACCCGTCATCCCTCTTTGTGCAACTCTCTTGCCTCTTTCTTATTTATTTATTTATTTGAGTTTTATATAGCGCTGGCTAGACCCGGAGGTATCAGAGCGCTGTACATGAGGATCCACATTGTTACAAAGTTACATCAGTTACAAATTACATCTGTTGCAAGTAAACATTTAAAGAGCATAGAAGACGAGATAATAGAGCATAGAAGGGGAGGGGAGTAAGGTAAACGGGTAAGTACAGTAGAGAGATGAAGGAGAGTCTGCTCAAAGTCCGGCTGAGTAGGTGACGGTTGAGGGGGAAGTCCACAGCCCATCTCCTCTATAGCTATCAAGTTAGCTCCACCGGGCATCGGCCAGAGTGCAAGGTCTCAACAGTCGGTGGCAAGTTCACAGATTCAATGGTAGGGGTAGAGAAAAGGAGAACTATGTCCAAAGTGACAGCCAAAGGCTGACCCAGAGCCAATCTCCTCTATACCTGACTAGGCAGCCCCACCGGATATCGGCCACGTTGATCGGTCTCTTTGCACTTAGGAGTTCATGTAAAATTTAGTTTGTGGGGGAGGCACAGGTTCACTCTTTTCTTGCATTCTCTGCTGCTGAGAATGGGTAGTGAATTGATTATTAAAGTTCACCGAGGACACTTAGCTGATCCCCATATTCGGTTGTGCATTCGGCGGGGAGTAGGCCGCCATTTTAGGATCAGGCATAATCCTTCCTGGACCTGGTGTGCTACTGCTTCTGGGTCTTAGCCTGGCTGGCTGGTGACTGCCGTCCTCCTATGGCCCTCTGGCCACGTCACGTCGCCTCAAGGCATTTCCGCCTTGCCCGTTCTGTATTCACCTCTCTTCCCTCTTTCTGCACCACTCTTGCCTCTTTTTACCTCTGTTGCTTCTTTCTGCACTCCTCTTGCTCTTTCTGCACCCCTCCTGCCTCTTTCTGTACCGCTCTTCCCTGTTTGTGCACCCCTCCTACTTTTTTCTGTGCCCCTATTGCCTCTTTTTGCACCTCTGTTGGTTTTTTCTGCACTGCACTTGCTTCTTTCTGCACCCTGCTTGCCTCTTTCTCCACTTCTCTTGCTTCTTTCTACACCTCTGTTGCTTCTTTCAGCAATTCTCTTGCCTCTTTATGCACTTCTCTTTCTTCTTTCTGTACCGCTCCTGCCTATTTCAGTAGCTCTCTTGCCTCTTTACGCACCTCTCCTAACTCTTTCTGCACCCCTCTTGCCTCGTTTTGCACCTCTGTTGGTTCTTTCTGCACTGCTCTTGCTTATTTCTGCACCTCACTTGCCTCTTTCTGCACTTCTCTTGCTCCTTTCTACACCTCACTTGCTACTTTCTGCACCCCTTTTGCCTACTTCTGTACTCATCTTTTGTCTTTCAGCAACTCTCTTGCCTCTTTCAGCAATTCTCTTGTCTCGTTCTGCACTTCTCTTGCCTGTTTCTGTACCTCTCTTGCCTCTTTCTGCACCCCTGTTGTTTCATGCTGCACTTTCCATGCTTCTTTCTGCACTTGTCTTGCTTCTTTCTGCACCCCTGTTGTCTCTTTATGTACCTCTTTTGCCTGTCTCATCAACTCTCTTGACTCTTTCTACAGTTCTCTTGCCTCTTTCTGCACCCCTGTTGCTTCATTCTGGCATATGCTGGTCACTAGTTATAGTGGCAACCTTGCACCAGTCCAATTTGACTCTTATGGTAGATAGGTTTAAGACAACCTTTGAAAGAAAGCTATCCTAGTGGTAGCTGTGGCGAACAGCCTTCAGGCTAAGTCTCAGAGGAATGTAAAGCAGCTTGTTTTACCTAATCAAAAAAAATGTACCACAACGATGAGGGTCCCGCACCCATGCGCACAGGGAGTCACTTCCTCAAAATATTTAAATTACCAGTGCTCACTTAACGAATGGTCACCGTTAAACCATCCCTAAATTGAAATAATTTCACACCTGTAAGGAGCACTACAAATATACACAATATTTCCAAACAAATATCTTTGATTCAAAAACATTTATTCTCAAATCTCATATTTTTTAACATGGAGAATGTCCAATTGTTCATGTACCAATGTGTTATTGGTTTGATGCCTCGGTTAGTCCTTTATCCATTAATAAATGTTCTTGCCAAAAAAATGTTTTCCTTTTAATCCATCCAAATTTTTTTTTTTAATCCATCAATCGTTGTTACCAACTTTTTATGATCCAATCACTTTATCATCCTTTTGATCCATCCATTGTTACTTTCCAATTTTATAATATATTGTATGATCCAATCATTAGATCGAGAGGTTATACTTCCATTCCTAATGTCCAATACTCTCAACAGCCGACGCGTTTCGTACCCTCCCGGGACATCATCAGGGTTTTATCCAGTAATCTTGGTGAGTGCATCCAAGACACGTTATTTCTAATGCAGTCTGTCCAATTCGACTAACACAAATATTATCTGTGAAAATTCAGAAGTCTTCACCATCCTCTAAGCATCCCCTCACGGTTTCTCTGCAACTCACGCTCCGTAAAGCTTGTTTTACCTTATAATCTCTTGAATTACCAAATGAAAGGACACCACACAGGTATATGTATCAAATATATATGTATTTATTACTAGACACACTCTACTAATCTCTTTATGAGATTAGAAGTCAGGAACAGATGCAAATATCAACGTCTCACAATAAGTTAAGCACAAATATGGCTGGGGCCCTAGGGGCGTACCAGACCATATACTAAAAAAGAGGTTTAGGAATCTCGACTTGCAAGGGGACAAGGCCTAGGGCCTGTAGAATCGCTGGGGCCTCACTAATCCACCCAAGGCAGGTAAGTAAAGGACCCACGGGAGACGCGTGCAGTGTGAGAACACAGCCGCGGGTTCCCTATTGATTTCAATGGAGCAAGTCGCGGTTGGAATTTTAAAGTTTTAGGGTACTTCTAGGGAGTCTACAAGCAAGCCACTTACAAGGTAAGTAGTTTGAGGGCCAACACCCACAGGAGCACCGGAGTGCACAAGTTACCTCACCCAGGGAAGCTGGGTGCATAGGTGTCTTTTGGTGTTGGGTCGTGCCGTAGTTTTCAATGGAAGCCGAAAAAGTTTTGCTGCTTGTGAAGACTGGAGAAGTGTCCGGTGGAATCCAAGGCTGGATTCAGGATGAAGAAGACCTGAAAACAGAAGGGACAGTGTTCACAGACACTTGCCAGTGACCCAGGGACAGGAAGATCAATGGCCACAGAAGTCGGGTGATTTCAGGTGATCAAGGGTGTTTTGACTCTTCAGCCACGAGGTCCAGGAGGTGTCGATGACAACCAGGAGCTGGATTTGGAGTGTCCCACGAAGTCTCAAGCTTACTGAGGTGTCGGCAACCGAATTGGAGCCAACAAGCCTTGGCAACAGCAAGTCTCGTGGAATGTGAAGAAAGTCAGCGGTGCAGACCAGCAAGATATGGGGAACTCACCCAGCAAGCGTAAGTCAGGGCAAGCCTGGAGCAACCAGGGGAGCCCTTTGGTTTGATGAGAAAGTCTTCAGGAGACCCACAAGCCAGCCGGCAAGGGATTGCAACGGTGCCCTGTGAGGATTCGCTTCACAGGAGCCCACAGTCACTCGGGACAAGGTAGGCCTCTGATTTTCAAGAGAAATCCTGCTGGAGGCTTGGGACACACGTGGTCCAATGCACAAGTTCCTAGAACGTCGAGAAAGGGTTGCACTCGACAATAGTGCACAGTACCCAGGTATTGCTGTTCCTCATCACTCGTGGGGTCTAGTCGCCTCAGCTCTGAGGACTCACAATGGCCGTCGAGAAGTCAGGAAATCTACTTATGGGGCTGCAGGGACTTTGGACTCCAGCGGGAGCGGGAAAGTTTGTGAGCGTTGATTCAAGTTTTTGGTACCTGCCAAGCAGGGGAGTCACTCCTTGACTCCAAGGGAGATTCTTCAGTCTTCCAAAGGTAGTGGAACGTCAAAGGTCCAGGATTCTTTTTGTAGAGCGTTGTCCAGGGATATCTAACTTGCAATGGCAAGGGTTCCCTAACTTATACTAAAGGAAAGGGAGGGACTAGCTCTATGACCAGTCCTATGGGAGGGTCAGGGGAGTGGGTGGTTACACCCACTTCCCTTTGTCCAGTTTCGTGCCAGAGCAGGGGCAGGTAGCCCCTGAACCAGTTTGAGCTGGCATATGCACAGAGGAGCCTACTGCTCCCCCAGTGCAGGACTTCAAAGCACTCTAGGAGTGCACCCACCCAGCCCCAATACACTAAATCCTGTCTGGAAGGTGGTTACACCTCCCTGTGACAGGATGCCTATTGTTGGGCCTCCTCCACTGCGAGTTTCAGTCAGCAGCAGGAGGGCAGCCCAGTGTCTGTGCTGGTGGCATCCACTTTGCGATACCAGGGCTCTTTCAGATTTCTACTGTGTTTCAACAGTAGGTACATGTCTTCCCCTCTAGAAGGGTGAGATCATACTCCCACACCAGTTACTGATGTGGGGGTATGATTCCAAGTTTTTTTTTACACCAAACACGACATGTTTTGATGCAGTCATTCCAAAGTTAGCATTTACCATAGGTTATAATGCACTTAAGAGTATATGGTTTAACTGCATCCACAAACAGCCACAGAGAACAGACTCTGCCAGCTGCAGAGGGGCCCTGCTCAGGCAGAGGCACCCCCTCACATTGTAAACCAAGCACCCTGCCCTCAGGATTGATAGGGCCTGCCTTAGGGGTGACTGATAGGTTTATATGTGTATGTATGGTGAGATACAGGCAACCTATACCTCAGTGAGGAGTGCTAACACTACCTCACCCAGGCTGCAGTAGCAGGTCTGTGGTGTCAGATTTAGTATGCTTCCCAGGGGTGGCATAATACATGCTTCAGCCCCTGGTAGGCCTGTGAAGTACCTATGCTCTTAGTACCTAAGGTACCATATACTAGGGGCTCATAAGGTACCACAGTATCCAATAACTAGTGCATCTAATATGCACACCAGTCATTTAAGGGAGTAAGCAGATAGGCTGGGGTCCTGGATAGCAGGATCCCAGCCAGACTAGTCAAAAACCATTCAAACACCAGGAAAAAAGTGGGGGCAACCATGCAGTCAGATTCCACCTTCCTACACCATGCTTCTTTCTGCATCTGTCTTGCTTCTTTCTGCACCCCGTTGTCTCTTTCTGCACTTGTTTTCCCTCTTTCTGCACCTCTCTTTCCTCACTTTGCCCACCCCTTTTGCCTCTTTCTGCAACTCTCACCTCTTTCTGCAGTTCTCCTGCCTCCTTCTGTACCTCACTTGCCTCTTTTTACACTTCTCTTGCCTCTTTCTGTAGCCTTGTTGCTTCATTATGTACTTTCCATGCTTCTTTCTGCACCTGTCTTGCTTCTTTCTGCACCCCTGTTGTCTCTTTCTGCACTTGTCTCCCCTTTTTCTGTACCTTTCTTGTTTGTTTCTGCATCTCACTTGCCTCTTACTGCACTTTTCTTGCTTCTTTCTACACCTCTGTTGCTTCTTTCAGCAATTCTCTTGCCTCATTCTTCACTTCTCTTGCTTGTTTCTGCACCCCTCTTGCCTCTTATTATACCCGTCTGCCTCTTTGTGCACCTCTCCTATCTCTTTCTGCACCCCTCTTGCCTCTTTTTGCACCTCTATTGGTTCTTTCTCCACTGATCTTGCTTATTTCTGCACCTCACTTACCTCTTTCTGCACATCTCTTGCTCCTTTCTACGCCTCTGTTGCTTCTTTTAGTAATTCTCTTGCCTCTTTCTGCTATTCTCATGCTTGTTTCTGCACCTCTCTTGCGTCTTTCTGCACCTGTTGTCTCTTTTGCACTTTACTTGCGTCTTTCTGCACCTCTCTTGCCTCTTTCGTCACCTCTGTTGCTTCTTACTGCACCCCTCTTGCCTTTTTCTGCACCTCTCTTCCCTCTTTGTGCAACTCGCTTGCCTCTTTCTACACCCCTCTTCCCTCTTTCTGCACTTCTTCTGCCTCTTTCTGCACCCTTCGTGCCTCTTTCAGTACCTCTGTTGCTTCTTTCTGCACTTCTCTTCCTTCTTTCCATACCCCTCATTCCTCCTTCTGCACCTCTGTTCCTTCTTTCTGCACTTCTCTTGGTTCTTTCTGCACTGCTCTTGCTTCTTTTTGCATCCCTCTTCTTGCCTCTTTGAGCACCTCTTTTGCTTCTTTCTGTACTTCTCTCACCTCTTTCTGCACCCCTCTTACCTCTTTCTGTACCTCTCTTGCTTCTTTCTGCACCTCAAGTGCCTCTTTCGGCACCTCTGTTCCTTTTTACTGCAGATCTCTTTTCTCTTTCTGCACCCCTCTTTTCTCTTTCTGCACTACTATTTCCTCTTTCTGCACCCCGTTCCCTTTTTCTTTTCCTTTCCTGCCTGTTTTTGCACCTTTCTTGCCTCTTTCTGTACCTCTGTTTCCTCTTACTGCACTTCTCTTGCTCTTTCTGCACCCTTCGCGCCTCTTTCAGCACCTCTGTTACTTCTTTCTGCATCTTCTCTTCCTTCTTTCTGTACCCCTCCTGCCTCTTTCTGTATGTCTCTTGCCTCTTTGTGTACCCCTCCTACCTTTTCCTGCACCCCTCTTGCCTCTTTTTACACCTCTGTTGGTTCTTTCTGCCATACTCTTGTTCCTTTCTGCACCTCTCTTGCATTTTTCTGCACTTCTCTTGCTTCTTTCTTCACCTCTGTGGTTTCTTTCAGCAATTCTCTTGCCTCTTTCTGTACTTCTCTTCCTTCTTTCCGTACCCCTCATTCCTCCTTCTGCACCTCTGTTCCTTCTTTCTGCACTTCTCTTGGTTCTTTCTGCACTGCTCTTGCTTCTTTTTGCATCCCTCTTCTTGCCTCTTTGAGCACCTCTTTTGCTTCTTTCTGTACTTCTCTCTCCTCTTTCTGCACCCCTCTTACCTCTTTCCGTACCTCTCTTGCTTCTTTCTGCACCTCAAGTGCCTCTTTCAGCACCTCTGTTCCTTTTTACTGCAGATCTCTTTTCTCTTTCTTCACCCCTCTTTTCTCTTTCTGCACCACTATTTCCTCTTTCTGCACCCCTGTTACCTCTTTCTGTACCCCTGTTACCTCTTTCTGTACAGTTCCTGCCTGTTTTTGCACCTCTCTTGCCTCTTTCTGTACCTCTGTTTCCTCTTACTGCATTTCTCTTGCTCTTCCTGCATCCTTCGCGCCCCTTTCTGCACTGCTCTGCTTCTTTTTGCATCCCTCTTCTTGCCTCTTTGAGCACCTCATTTGCTTCTTTCTGTACTTCACTCTCCTCTTTCTGCACCCCTCTTGCCCCTTTCTGTACCTCTCTTGCTTCTTTCTGCACCTCAAGTGCCTCTTTCAGCACCTCTGTTCCTTTTTACTGCAGATCTCTTTTCTCTTTCTGCACCCCTCTTTTCTCTTTCTGCACAACTATTTCCTCTTTCTGCACCCTGTTCCCTCTTTCTTTACCTTTCCTGCCTGTTTTTGCACATTTCTTGCCTCTTTCTGTACCTCTGTTTCCTCTTACTGCACTTCTCTTGCTCTTTCTGCACCCTTCGCGCCTCTTTCAGCACCTCTGTTACTTCTTTCTGCATCTTCTCTTCCTTCTTTCTGTACCCCCTGCCTCTTTCTGTTTGTCTCTTGCCTCTTTGTACACCCCTCCTACCTTTTCCTGCACCCCTCTTGCCTCTTTTTACACCTCTGTTGGTTCTTTCTGCCATACTCTTGTTCCTTTCTGCACCTCTCTTGCATTTTTCTGCACTTCTCTTGCTTCTTTCTTCACCTCTGTTGTTTCTTTCAGCAATTCTCTTGCCTCTTTCTGCACTTCTCTTCCTTCTTTCTGCACCCTCCTGCCACTTTCTGTACCTCTCTTGCCTCTTTGTGTACCTCTCCTACCTCTTTCTGCACCCCTTTTGCCTCTTTCTGCACCTCTGTTGATTCTTTCTGCACTGCTCTTGCTTCTATCTGCACCTCACTTGCCTCTTTCTGCACCTCACTTGCCTCTTTCTGCACTTCTATTGCTTGTTTCTGTACCTCTCTTGCATCTTTCTGCATCTCTTTTGCCTCTTTCTGCACTTCACTTGCTTCTTTCTGCACCTCTCTTGCCTCTTTCGGCACTGCTGTTGCGTCTTTCTAAACTATACTTAGCTCTTTCAGCACCTCTGACTTAGAAGTCATTTTAATCCCCTGCCCTATTAAGTACTAGGGCCTTACAAGGGAGGTCATGCCAATCACAGGTGTACTCCAACCCATAGTGTACCCTAGTGACTGTAGATGTTTTCACTGTATTTTAAGTGTCTTTCAGGATAGCACTGGCTCTGGGCCTGGTTAGTCAGAGTCAGTTACCACCAGTACCAGTCAGCAAAACGTTGGGGGCACAGGATGACTTTGCAACAAGGCCTCTTTCTGCACCTCTGTTGGTTCCTTCTGCATATCTCTTGCTTCTTTTTGCACCTTTCTTTGTCTTTCTGGACTCCTGTTGCCTCTTTCTGCATTTCTCCTACTTCTTTATGCGCTTTTCTTCCTCTTTCTGCACATGTCCTACCTCTGTATGAATAGTTAGAAATTAGCATTAAAAACCTTAGAAATTCACTGAAAAAAACAGAGGTTTCAGGGGCATTATAGTTAGGAATTAGCATTTAAAAAACAGGTTTCAGGGATGTTATATTAGAAATTATCATTTAAAAAACCTTTCAAATTCACTGAAAAAACCATAGGTTTCAGGGAAGTTATAGTTAGAAATTAGCATTTAAAAACATTAGAAATTCACTGAAAAAAACCATAGGTTTCAGGGGCATTATATTTAGGAATTAGCATTTAAAAAACCTTAGAAATTCACTGAAAAAAATAGGTTTCAGGGACGTTATATTAGAAATTATCATTTAAAAAACCTTTGAAATTCACTGAAAAAAACACAGGTTTCAGGGACATTACAGTTTGAAATTAGCATTTAAAAAACCTTAGAAATTCACTAAAAAACATAGGTTTCAGGGACGTTATAGTTAGAAATTAGCATTTAAAAAACCTTAGAAATTCGCTGAAAAAAACACAGGTTTCAGGGATGTTATAGTTAGTTGGACATTTCACCCGTATAAAACCAGAGAAATTCGGCCGTTATAGTTAGCAGAGGTAACTATAACTCGCGCCACCACAATGCACTGCTGATGACGTCACATATTACATCACTCATGACAGGGTCAGTGACATCACTGATGACATCTCAAATGACATCACTGAGGACATCACTGAGGACATCATCCAGTGAATGTGTGTTTCTGTAAAGTTTCAATATGTTTTATATATATATGCCAAGGTGTACTGAAGAATGAGTGGGTGTATAAGTGTCTGAATGGATGATTTAGTAGGTGCGTGACTGATTATATAAGTGACTGGTTAATCGTATCTGACTGAATGCATGGGTTAGTAAGTAAACTGTGTAAATGTCTGTATCAGTCTGTCAGTTGGTGTATAAGTGGCTGCATGGGTTGGTGAGTAGCTACATGACTGTCTATATGGGTTATTGATTGGTTGTCTGAATATCTGTATGGGTGCCTGAGTGTGTGTGTGAGTGGGTGGGGGGTAGGTGACTCTGTGCATAGAAGTGTGAGTGGGTGATTCACTGGGTGTATGGGTTCAAGAGTGCATCTGTGAAGGGCTGTATGGGTGGGTGAGTTTATATATGGGTGTGTTGGTGAGTGAATGGATGTCTCAGTGGTATAGGTGTGAATAACTACATATGTGAAAGGCAGTATATGTGAGTGTTGGAGTATAAAAATGACTATACATGAGAGCGAGTGATTGTGAGAGTGGCTGTGTGGATGAGTGTGTGCTTGTATCAGTGATTGTATAAGAGAGTAAGTATGTGTTAGTATTTGTATAAATAATTGAGGTGGTCTGTGTATAACTGTATAGGTGAGTAAATGGGTGTGTTTGATTCTTTGTATGACTGAGTAGGTGTGTGAGTAAGTCTATGGATGAGTGGTGGTGTGTGTGTATGTATGTATAGGTGTATGAGTGCATATGATATTGCTGTATTGATGAGTGACTGCATGTATGAGTTACTGTATGGGTGAATTAGTGGATGTGTGTGTGTGTGTAGACCTGGGAATCACTGAGCGGGTATGTAGTAACTGCTATTGGTCTGTCTCCAGTTTCGATATTGGTAGCCTGTATTTTAGAGTGGGTGTATAAAAGATTTTATTGGGGTGTGAGGAGGTGCATCAGATTATCACATGGATGATGTCATCAGTGATGTCATTTGAGATGTCATCAGTGATGCCATGAGTGATGTCACTGACCATGTCATCAGTGATTTCGTTTGTGACGTCATCAGCAGTGCATTGCGGGGTTCGAATTATAGTTACCACTACTAACTAGAACAGCCGAATTTCTCTGATTTTGTACGAGTGAAATGTCCAACTAACTATAACCTTCCTGAAACCTGTTTTTTTCAGTGAATATATATACACACCCATATTTATATTCACTGAAAAAACCATAGGTTTCACATGTTATAGTTAGCGGAAATTTTACTGATAAAAAACCAGTGAAATTCCCCCGTTATAGTTAGTGCAGGCAACTATAACTCACGCGACCGCAATCCTCTGCTGATGCTAATACTGTATTTAGACACTTATTTGCCCATGTCTTCTTCCATACATTTTTAGCTATACATATATTACAAATATTTTTTTTTTCATAAAGACACATATGTCATCAGCAGAAGATTGCGGTCGCGTGAGTTATAGTTGCCTGCACTAACTATAACGGGGGAATTTCACTGGTTTTTTATCAGTAAAATTTCCGCTAACTATAACATGTGTGAAACCTATGGTTTTTTCAGTGAATTTGCAAGGTTTTTTAAATGCTAATTCCTAACTATAACGTGTGTGAAACCTATGGTTTTTTCAGTGAATTTGTACGGTTTTTTAAATGCTAAGTTACTTTACGCCATTCGTGGCGTGCGCGCCCACTTAACACAGTTCGTTCCGTTCGCGCACAGTAAGCACGCGGTGCTTACTGTGCTTACGGTGCTTATAAGCCATGCACAAATGGTGCCCTTCGGGCACCATTTGCACACGGGGTGGAGAGAGTGTGGATAATTTTTTCTTTTATTACTTTTGTTAAAAATATTGTGGTTTTCCACACCTTTAATAAGCCCTGCACATTTGGTGGCATGCGGCCACCAAAAGCACAGGGGGTGGGGAGAGTGTGGATAGTAGTTTTTTTTTTACATTTTTTACCGTACGCGTACGGTAAGCGTAATCGGCGAAATTAGCAAAAAAATATAAATGGCATTTTTGGCCTTGGGGGGTCTTGGGGGACTCCCTCATCATGGCTATGTGTGTGTGAGCTGTCAAAACAGCTCCTTTACATGTGTATTGGTTTTATTTAACTACCTAACTCTCAGTGCGAGAGAGAAAATGGCGGCCGCCGCTTCCTGGTTTCGGCCGATTCGAATGTTTACTAAGATCTAAGAGCCAATCAGAATCGCGCTCGCGCACGCCACCGTACGCGTACGGTAAGCTTACGGTAAGCGTACCGTAAGCTGGCTCAGATATATATATTGATTTAAAGGCTATTTTCTCAGAATCTACTGAACAGATTTACACCAAACCTACAAAAGGCACTTCCTTGACCTGAGGACTACCTCTCTGCCAAATTTCAAGTAATTCTGTTAAGCCGTTCGGGCTGTAGCCCTGTCTAAAGGTCCTATGGAAAAATGCATGGGAAAAACGCGTTTTGGGACCCCCCTTTTATCTCAGCCCCCGCTTGACGAATCCTCCCGAGACTTTCAGGGTAGGAGCGGAGCGTAGCGCCCCACCTATTTTGAGAAATTCGCGAGGATTCGTCGACCGGCGCCAAAGTTATTCAAAATAGAATGTTGCGGATTTCCTATGGAAAAGGGGTCCTAACTATAACTACCTACTGGCGACCGCCAGTAGGTAATATATATATATATATATATATATATGTATACACACACACTCACTTACCTGCGAAATGCTTACATTTTCACATTGTAATTGTAAAGGCATGCATGGTAAAGGAATATGCATGTTAAAGTCATGCATGAAAAAGGCATATGCATGGTAATGGATGCACTGTAAAGGCCTGAGTGGTAATGGCATGCGTGGTTCCAGCATACATCCAGTCTATTTAATAGTAGCATTTGTTGAGAGTCTCATAATGTGATTGATACACCAAGTGCTTCAGGGTGGTTGAGTATTAGCTTCTCGGTTAGTTGTGCATGGTGGGTTGCACATGGGATACAATAGTGACACATGTGGAAAGAGCTTGCGTGTTGCGCATGAGGTTCGGAGCAGTGCTCCAAATGTGTGACTGCAAACTTCCCATTGTGCATAAACCTGGTGGGAAGTAGAGAGCTGTGAGTCAGAAAGAGTTGCTTTTTCTTATACCTACCAGCTTGCAGTAATAGACTACTCACTCATTTTTGAATGGTTGAGAGAGTGTAGGATAATTGAGAATTCTGTGTGGGAAGCATTTCAGTGCGGTGCAGGAGGATCGTAAGGATTCTCCTTTAGTGTTTTGGCAAACCTGTTCCTGGGTCTAAGCATGAAATGAAGCAGAAAGATGTGAGAGGAGCAGTCATGTTTGCATGGTACCTTACTTGCAATCTTCAGGATTGGGTTATGAGTTATCCTGATGGCTGCTTTTGGCTGACAGGGTGTGTGTGCATTGGTAACCTGGGGTAATGGGCAGTGTTGGCTGTCCTTCCTGATTTGTAGAGTCGGAAAAGGAAGAATTTGGATGAGGATGTTCTGCACAAGCTTCAAAGGAGCGCTCCAAATATGCTGCACAGAACAGCTGGGTAGGCATAAGTGGGGGAAATCAGAAAGATAGATTCAGCTGTGATCCCATTCAACAATCTTGGCAAAGACAACTATTGTTTAACATGGATGGAGCTTTTTTTCTCGAAGGTGTATCACTCACTTCCAAATGGACAGCACTGAGGGATTCTTTAATGAAGCATCCGGTTTTATAAATTCTCTTTTTTTTAAAAAAAGGATAAGGGTGGTGTCCTGTGATAAACCTCAGGAACCTGAACATTATTCTGGCATACAATTGTTACATAAAGAAAAGTATCCTCCTTCTCAGACGTTTCTCGTTACAGGATGATTGGTTGACGATACCCTCAAGAGCGGACGTCTTTCGATCGCATTCTGTGAGAATCACAGCTACTAACTCAGCTTATAACGGAAGGAGATCAGAGGGAATTTACATGCCTCACATCAGGCCAAACAGAAGAACAAAGGGTTAAAATCTAGAAGCCTACTAATTTAAAAAAAAAACTCCTGTACACAAAAACCTTTCAAAGATGTGTTGAGTTGAACTAAAATGCCATATGTTAATTGCAGGTTATTGTGACGCACTCATGTTTCCTTTCCTGTCAGACCTTTGTCAGGCGCGGTGCTGTGATACAGGGTTTTCCTTGTACACCACAAAATGCAAATACACAATGTTTGCAGTGAAGGCTGCCAACTACATTCTCCCCTGGTGTTTGATTAGGATTAGTTTATGGATTTAGATTTCTGAAGCCTTTTGTCTTAGGATCACGATTTCCTCTCGGATTCTGATGTGTAATTTTCCTTTGATATTGTGAAGAGCTCACGGGGCCAGAAAACGACTTAGTAGCAAGGGCAAGGTTAGAAAAATAAAATGCCTCCCACTTTGGGCTACATGGCTGCCAAGGAGTGAGCGTGAGTGCAAAGCGTGTGTTCTAACCCTTTAAAGGAAGGTCCCCAGGAGTGGCTTTCCCAAATAAAGTTTCATTTCTTCCTTCTTACTTTCTTTCTCCTTTCCATTTTTGTTACCTTCTTTCTTTTTCTTTTCTTTCTGACAACCTTCTTCCCCTCCTCTTTGCTTGTTTCTTTTCGTCTTACGTTCCTTCTCTGCATTCTTCTAAACTCCTTTCTTTTGCGCTCCCACTCTATTTGTCTTGCGCAATTTCCTTGCGATTTTGATCATTCCTCTTTTTCTCTATAACCATGTTTGGTACTTGTGTGGCTTCACACCACAACGGCGTCATGGCATCTTTTTTTTGTTATTTATGTGTGTCTTCCTCTGCCTTGATTGCAGACAGTTACAGTTTAAAGTTAAGAACAGCTATAAAAGCCCATGACGCCTCCCTCAGGCATTAATTTGTGAAATAATAAGCGCTGGGGCCCGAAGATTTCACAGGGGACCAATGCGGGAGCTGCTGGATGCCAAGATTGCCAAATTCCAAGGCCTAGTAGTCTTGGTTCAGCCTCTTTCATCCATCAATATATGCTCCTTGCCCCTTTATCTCACTTTTGCAGTTTCTCTTTCTTCACTGCTTTCTCCCTTTGTCACTGTTTTTCAATCTTCCTCTTTCTCCCTTTTCCCCTTTTTGTATTTTTCCTCTCTCTGAATCAAAGTCTTAGGAGGAAAGCTAAGTACCGCTCCCCAAAAATGAGAGTCAGTGGGCCCCACCTGCAAACACTGGCTAAAATTAAGCACTGCCCCCTTTCAAGCTGGTATATTGGGTGTTTCACAACACTCTGGCCTAGGGGTCTTCGTTTAGAGCAGGATGGGCTGCCATGCTCTCATAGCCTTCTCTAGTTGTACCCTCCCAAAGCGCAGGGCTGATTTCCACACCTGCCAGGGATGGCTATGGTTTCCAGTCAGGCCCTGGCTGTTTGGATCATGGTGTGGACGTTTCCAAAGCTTCAGGCTTACAAAGTGGATTGCTGATTTACAGGTTCTGCAAACAGAGGTGGATTCTTGAAATAGTTGCCTTTTATGAAGAAAGAAGGTCGAAGGTTGCAGTACATCATCTTGGAACGTGTAGTATGGCCCTTTCAACACTATTTCCTCTTTGTCTTGCTGCCATGGTGATGCGGTAACCGGCAGGAAACCTTCCAGTGACCCTCAGTCCCGATAGCGCCTTCTAGTGATATATGACTTGTTGGTAATCACTACGGCAAAGAGAAAAAAGGTTTTACTTTTATTACCAAAGTGAGATTAACTCACCTGAGTTTTGGTTAGTACATAAGATCAACACACCTGATATCAGTATTAGCTCTGTGTGTGTGAGATTAATTATGATCTACTCCAGAATGACTAATATGGACTTCTTATCCAGTTTTGTCAGTAAATCTTCATCATCTACTCTAAGCTTTTATTGACCGATCTACTCTGCTTGTAAAAATACACTCCTTTCTGCTTCTTTGTTACAATGCCTTCCAGGCAGCTAACTCTAGTCAAGCTCCTAAACCATGCACCTTCTCAAGTGGTAAAACACTGTTACCATTTTTCCCATGTCGGGGCAGATTTACAAGCCCCTTGCAACACTTTTGCGCCGTGGTTGCATCACTTTTTGTGACTCAGCGGCGGTGTAAACAATGCGCCACGTTCCGGCCAATTCAGTCTAGGAAGATGCGTCATGTAGTAAAGTCCTGCCCCACATTATAACTGCATCACATATAATGTATGCAGGATGGGCGTTCCCACACAGGAAAGCCTCGTAGAAGTGACGCAGAGAAATCTACAAGATTCCATTGCGCCACTTCTAGGACGCCACTGCATCAAAACCTTAAGTCTGCTTGGAGCAGGCGTAAGTAGTGACCCAGTGTATTGAGTATAGGCCTCCCCAAGCATTGCTGGAGTTGCGCCATGCTTGCGACACCACTCCAGCAATGTGTGACTTTTGCCCCGACAGTTGCGTCAAACTTTCTGACGCATCGGTCAATACTTGCACCATGGTGCGCTGTATTGTAAATACAACGCATCCATGGTGGCCCAAGGGTTTCTTTGCCCAGCACAAGGAAACAGATGCATCTCTGCTGAAACGTAGAGATGCGTCAGTTTCTTGTAAGTAAGGCCAGATGCATCCATGGTGGCACAAGGATTTATTTGCCCAGCGCAAGGAAACTAACACATCTCTGCTCTAACGCAGAGATGCGTCAGTTTCTTGTACATAAGAAATGCCATTATCTGTAGTCCAGTAAGACAGCTGTTGTTTTAAACTAACGTTACTTGACATGTTTGTAACCCATTAGACTGAGCAAAAGCGAAGATGGATTCCGTATGTGGCTATATTTGTCCATAAGAACTGTTGATCAAGAATGAATAACATATTGTTGGGTAGAGATGCTACTTGAAAGGTGCGATTTATTTCAACATATCGACTGGATGGTAGCAGGCTAAGAACCAGCTTAAATCAGACTGGATTCTGCCTAGCCACAATTGGGGAATAAACATATTTTTACAAAAACAGTGGATGGCTTTGGTGTTTTATAAGAAAAAATGTGTACACCTGGTGAAATGATCTGCGATGTGATAAATCACCTTCTAGTCCATTTACCAGAGTGGGCATTTATTAAAAAATAGATCCATGGGTCAAGGATGCTCAGAATGATTTATTGGTGTAGCTGGCATGAATAAGATCCTTCAAGCAAAGCAGTGAGTATACTTCTTGCAGTATGCCACTACAACACGTCTCAGACAAGGAAAGTGATATTCCATATTACAAAGTCTAGAGTTGTATCTGTTTTTGTAATGTTTATTCTGATGACTAGGGGCCCGATTCACAGAACTAACTTAAGACAAAATCCTAAACTTACTACCATTTTGGTGTTCACAGAAGACACTTACTCATTTTGGTATTTACCGAAGGCACTTACTCATTTCGGTATTCACAGAAGTTAGTAGTCCTAACTTTAGGACTCCCTAATGCCTTCTGTGAATACCGAAAGTCTTAAAGTTAGGTTTTTTCTCAGTTTAGGAGTAGTAAAGTTAGGACTCCTAACTTTAGGACTTCTAAATGCCTTCTGTGAATACCGAAAGTCTTAAAGTTATGATTTTTCTCAGTTTAGGAGTAGTAAAGTTAGTAGTCCTAACTTTAGGACTCCTAAATGCCTTCTGTGAATACCGAAAGTCTTAAAGTTAGGATTTTTCACAGTTTAGGAGTTGAAAAAGTTAGTAGTCATAACTTTAGGACTCCTAAATGCCTTCTGTGAATACCGAAAGTCTTAAAGTTAGGATTTTTCTCAGTTTAGGAGTAGTAAAGTTAGGACTCCTAACTTTACTACTCCTAAACTGAGAAAAATCCTAACTTTAAGACTTTCGGTATTCACAGAAGGCATTTAGAAGTCCTAAAGTTAGGACTCCTAGCTTCTGTGAATACTGAAATGAGTAAGTGTCTTCTGTGAATGCCAAAATGAGTAAGTGCCTTCTGTGAATACCAAAATGGTAGTAAGTTTTGATTTTGTCTTCAGTTAGTTCTGTGAATCAGGCGCTAAGTGCATACGGTACTTGCTTTCTTAATTTCACTGATAACAGAAGCTTCTTTATTACATGTATGATGGTTGTTAGTTATTAGCTCTTTGTTTAAAAGTCTCCATTTGACAACCAGTCAAGTTCAGTCTGGTAGCAAGATATAGTGTTCTGGGTTGTCTCATTCTTTTTGGCTTTTAGCACTTCAATTGTTTGTATATTAGGCGTCAAGTCTGACGTATTAGTTAGTACCTGGATATCCACCTCATCCAAACTGTGTAGTCACTCTGCAGAATTACCTGTCTTGCCCCCACAAACTCTACACTCCACCTGGAAAACCAGGGAAGAGGTTATGAGTTCCTGGAGAGAACGAGAATGTTGAGAGAAACACTAGCCGGCCACGAATTGCAAGAAATAACAGCCAAATTGTCTATAAGAAGGAACACTATCATATACGTGTTTATCAAACATCAGAGATAAGGTTTTCAGCATAACACATGCATATGACCTCATGACTGTAATTCCTGACCACCTGTTTTGTCAGTAGAGGAAGCAATCTAGGAAAGAAGGATGACAATAAAGGCATTTAAGATTTGATATGTAAGATGCATGCCCTTCGTTCCTTAGTATTCGATGTATTGAGGACAGTTGCCTAAACATATCTAATAACCACTCTATACCAATCATTGTCTTAGCAAGCTCCTTTCACTGCTTGGCAGGATGAGTCCTCAGATTTATTTTCTTTACTCCAAAGCAAAAAGTGGAACGTTGTATTCCTCAAAACTAAACAAACTCACTAACAGTTATGTCCATTCAGTGAGAAGTGAAAAATAACCAGTGATATAGCAACACTGTGTTTTTGAGACAACAACTGATAGTCGTTCAGGTTTCTGCAGATTGGCTTGTCTTCTGTGCTAGCGAGCAAACACTGCTCGAGACAACATCTCCCCTCCTTCAAAAACGTACGCAATGTAAATGTTGTTGGAAAGCAATGTGATGCTTCCGGATGTGCTCTTTATACACTTCAGTGAAACACTAGACTGCTTTCTGCAGTGTGAGTGATTTCCTCCATCTAAAATGGCCGAACTCTGAGACATTTGTCTCTAGGAGTATGGTGTCACAAACTCTACTTTGTTGTATTTGTTGTCGTGAGTTGGGCCACTACCCAACTACAGGAGACATGGATCCCACAATGTCACTTCGGCTGTTTGAATACCTGCTGCTCCTGGCACTATCTGTGGTGATCAATTAAGGAGCATACCAATAATGTTCCATAAAACAGAATGTTAGAAATGGCGGTCTCTATTCGACAGTGGTTGGCACCGATGTCGAATAGTGACCCTTCTTCCTAAGTCAGAGTAAGGGGGCTACACCCTTTGATAACCCCTGCTCAACCCTGTGGTAACGTAGCACGAGCAGACAGGCCTATCTCAGAGGCAGTGTGTGAAGCATTTAGGACCATACACAATAACGCAGGAAAGACGCTACAAAATAGACACCACAAGTAGTTATAAAAAATTGTTATCTTTATATAGATGAAACATGAAACTGAGAAATGCTCAAAGAACCACAATGCACGTAATTACAGATTCGTCTCAAGAGCGATGAAAGCACTTGTGCGTGCGGGTGGAATGAACTTAGTCCGGGGTCTATGCGACCCAGTCATGCACAATGTACGAGATATTTAGGATGTAAAGGGGCACAGCTCCTGCGGGATGGCAGGCGGACCCCCAGTGGCCACAGTTCCAGGGCAGTGGCGATTCGCAGCGTGCACTCACGATAATCCTGGGATGGGCGTGAAAGCAGCACCCAGCGGTGCACGCGGAAGTTGACAAAGTTCCCGATGTGGGGCTAGCGTGGGCACTCAGCGGCACAGCTCTTCAGCTGCAGCGGCCCACGATAGCGATAGCGATGATTCTTGTGGCAAAATAAGGATGGCCACTCAGCGGCACAACTTCTCAATGGCCGAGGCCCAAAACAATGATAGCAAGGACTCTCGTAGCAAAGCCAATGCGGCACTCAGCAGCACAGCTCCCCGGCTGAAGCGGCCCACAATGGCGATAGCAATAGCTTCTGTAGACAAGGCAAATGCGGGCACTCAGCGGCACAGCTCCTCAGCTGCAGCGGCTCACAATGGCGATAGCAATGGTTTCCGTAGACAAGGCAAAGGCGGGCACTCAGCGGCACAGCTTCTCAGCGGCACACAATGGTGATAGCAATAGTTTCCATAGACAAGGCAAGTGCGGGCACTCAACGGCACAGCTTCTCAGCTGCAGCGGCCCACAATGGTGATAGCAATAGTTTCCGTAGACAAGGCAAGTGCAGGCACTCAGCGGCACAGCTCCTCAGCAGCAGCGGCCCACAATGGTGATAGCAATAGTTTCCGTAGATAAGGCAAGTGCGGGCACTCAGCGGCACAGCTTCTCGGCTGCAGCGGCCCACAATGGTGATCGCAATAGTTTCCATACATGAGGCAAGTGCGGGCACTCAGCGGCACAGCTTCTCAGCTGCAGCGGCACACAATGGTGATAGCAATAGTTTCTGTAAACAAGGCAAGTGCAGGCACTCAGCGGCACAGCTTCTCAGCTGCAGTGCCCCACAATAGCGACAGCAATAGTGTCCATAGACAAGCGAAAGCGGCGTTCCCCACAGTAGATCCAGAGGCCTTGGATTTGTCGACAGAGGCCTCACATGCGAGTAGGATTTCTCTCAATAGGAATCCGGGCTGCTGGTGAATGAAGTCTAATGTCCCTGAGACTTCGGCAGGAGGCAAGCTCAATTCAGGCCCTTGGGTAGTTGCTTCAGTGGATGGATGAAAGTTTCAAAGTAGTTTCAAAGTCCTTTCTCTCTCGTTTCCAGGGCCAGAGGTTCGTCTTCGCATCCCGAAGTTACACACCACGAAGGGGTTTCAGCTCAGATCTTTATACCCCAAAAGTCTTTGTTCTTGAGAAAGTCACAAATCACTCGACCCGGCCAGAACCAGTTTGGTGTCGATTTGGGTCACATTATTTACGAGGCTGCATCCTCCCTTTCAGGAAGAGGGGGCCCACCATCAGACACTCAGCGGGAGGTGGAGCCATCATTCACCTTGCCAGGCACAGCCCTGCTCGGATCAAAGGGGTCACCCCTCCCCATACTTCAACGGCAGATTGATACATTCGACCCAGGTCAGCCCCAGCCTGCACTTGCCCTCTAAACCAGATGACCAATACACATACCAGTGAAACACACAGAAAGACTTAGACAAAAAGATACCTACTTTCCAAAAGTGGCAGTTGCACACGCAGAATATAAAGACAATCACTGCTACCAGATGCACTTTAATATTTGGAGCAGAATCATACCAAATTCGACTTCCCTAACATGTTCCTTGGTACGACTAGGACTACACCGATTCATCAGTTATTTTATAATAAGGAGCATTCGCGCTGTGTCACTGAATGGCAGTGGCACAGCGCTCAGAACATCTAACTCCAGCAACCATAAAGGAGACAAAAACGACAAAAATGGAAGGGAGACCTATGCCAATGGTGCCAGGTCTAACATGCCTCCCCTCCAGCTGAAATGTTGTGAGAACTACCCACCCCCTGGGAGTTCTCATCACTGAGGCGGAAAAATCTCGACAGACCGTCAGCGTTGGTGTGTTCTGTACCAGGGCGGTGTTCCACCCTAAAGTCCATACCCTGTAGAGAAATAGACCACCTCAACAACTTTGGATTCTACCCCCTCATCAGTATCAACCATCTGAGGGGCCTGTGGTCTGTCTGAACCCGGAAGTGAGTCCCAAACAGATATGGTCTCAGCTTCGTCAATGCCCAGACCACAGCAAATGCCTCACGTTCAATTGCACTCCACCTCTGTTCCTGGCGGAACAACCTTCTACTAATGAAAGCCACAGGTTGGTCTAAAAGGGGGTGGTGATGGACGGAGCATCAGAACCAATCAAACACTCACACCCAGTCAACAGATCTGGGTTTAATCCATCACCATTCTTTAGCCCACTCTGCCACCCCAGTTCAGACATGACCATATGCAAATCAGTCTGACCCTGTGCCTCATGGGAACAGTCCAGCCTGAACTGCCAAGCCATGCCTTCCCTGGACCGGAAACAAGCTTCCTAGGACCGGTTTCTGGCATTTCAGCCGTCTTCAGCCAGGCTTGCTTGAATCCAGTGGCAAAGTGAGCAAGGGACTCACGTCTGAGCATACCCTGCCAACTTATGGCGAACAAAGCGGTACAAAAGGGGGTGGTGATGGACGGAGCATCAGAACCAATCAAACACTCACACCCAGTCAACAGATCTTGGTTTAATCCATCACCGTTCTTTAGCCCACTCTGCCACCCCAGTTCAGACATGACCATATGCAAATCAGTCTGACCCTGTGCCTCATGGGAACAGTCCAGCCTGAACTGCCAAGCCATGCCTTCCCTGGACCGGAAACAAGCTTCCTAGGACCGGTTTCTGGCATTTCAGCCGTCTTCAGCCAGGCTTTCTTGAATCCAGTGGCAAAGTGAGCAAGGGACTCACGTCTGAGCATACCCTGCCAACTTATGGCGAACAAAGCGGTACAAAAGGGGGTGGTGATGGACGGAGCATCAGAACCAATCAAACACTCACACCCAGTCAACAGATCTGGGTTTAATCCATCACCGTTCTTTAGCCCACTCTGCCACCCCAGTTCAGACATGACCATATGCAAATCAGTCTGACCCTGTGCCTCATGGGAACAGTCCAGCCTGAACTGCCAAGCCATGCCTTCCCTGGACCGGAAACAAGCTTCATAGGACCGGTTTCTGGCATTTCAGCCGTCTTCAGCCAGGCTTGCTTGAATCCAGTGGCAAAGTGAGAAAGGGACTCACGTCTGAGCATACCCTGCCAACTTATGGCGAACAAAGCGGTACAAAAGGGGGTGGTGATGGACGGAGCATCAGAACCAATCAAACACTCACACCCAGTCAACAGATCTGGGTTTAATCCATCACCGTTCTTTAGCCCACTCTGCCACCCCAGTTCAGACATGACCATATGCAAATCAGTCTGACCCTGTGCCTCATGGGAACAGACCAGCCTGAACTGCCAAGCCATGCCTTCCCTGGACTGGAAACAAGCTTCCTAGGACCGGTTTCTGGCATTTCAGCCGTCTTCAGCCAGGCTTGCTTGAATCCAGTGGCAAAGTGAGCAAGGGACTCGCGTCTGAGCATACCCTGCCAACTTATGGCGAACAAAGCGGTACAAAAGGGGGTGGTGATGGACGGAGCATCAGAACCAATCAAACACTCACACCCAGTCAACAGATCTGGGTTTAATCCATCACCGTTCTTTAGCCCACTCTGCCACCCTAGTTCAGACATGACCATATGCAAATCAGTCTGACCCTGTGGCTCATGGGAACAGTCCAGCCTGAACTGCCAAGCCATGCCTTCCCTAGACCGGAAACAAGCTTCCTAGGACCGGTTTCTGGCATTTCAGCCGTCTTCAGCCAGGCTTGCTTGAATCCAGTGGCAAAGTGAGCAAGGGACTCACGTCTGAGCATACCCTGCCAACTTATGGCGAACAGAGCGGTACAAAAGGGGGTGGTGATGGACGGAGCATCAGAACCAATCAAACACTCACACCCAGTCAACAGATCTGGGTTTAATCCATCACCGTTCTTTAGCCCACTCTGCCACCCCAGTTCAGACATGACCATATGCAAATCAGTCTGACCCTGTGCCTCATGGGAACAGTCCAGCCTGAACTGCCAAGCCATGCCTTCCCTGGACCGGAAACAAGCTTCCTAGGACCGGTTTCTGGCATTTCAGCCGTCTTCAGCCAGGCTTGCTTGAATCCAGTGGCAAAGTGAGCAAGGGACTCACGTCTGAGCATACCCTGCCAACTTATGGCGAACAAAGCGGTACAAAAGGGGGTGGTGATGGACGGAGCATCAGAACCAATCAAACACTCACACCCAGTCAACAGATCTGGGTTTAATCCATCACCGTTCTTTAGCCCACTCTGCCACCCCAGTTCAGACATGACCATATGCAAATCAGTCTGACCCTGTGCCTCATGGGAACAGTCCAGCCTGAACTGCCAAGCCATGCCTTCCCTGGACCGGAAACAAGCTTCCTAGGACCGGTTTCTGGCATTTCAGCCGTCTTCAGCCAGGCTTGCTTGAATCCAGTGGCAAAGTGAGCAAGGGACTCACGTCTGAGCATACCCTGCCAACTTATGACGAACAAAGCGGTACAAAAGGGGGTGGTGATGGACGGAGCATCAGAACCAATCAAACACTCACACCCAGTCAGGTTGGTCTAGGCCCTCCTCATTGATCTGTGACAGAACAGCCCCCACACCATTCTCGGAAACATCTGTCTGGACAACAAATTCCTTTGAAAAGTTGGGCGCCTGAAGTACATCAGGGCATCAAAAGCTTTCTGACAGGTGTCAGTCCAGTTCACACTCTTTGGCTGCTTTTTAGAAGTCAGCTCAGTCAAGGGTGTGACAATGTTGCCATACCCCTTGACAAACCTCCTGTAATAATCTGTGAGTCCTAAAAACGCTCTAACCAGTGTTTGGGTCCTTGGGGGCTCCCAAGCCAGGATGGTTTCAATCTTGGATTGGAGGGGCGCCCCCTGGCCGCTCCCCACCTGATGTCCTAATTACACCACAGAACCCTGCCCAATCTGGCACTTGCTTGCCTTGATTGTGAGGCCTGCCTTTTTCAGTGCCATCAACACTTCCCAGAGGTGGCGCTGGTGGTCCTCCCATGAGGAACTAAATACCGCAATGTCATCCAGGTAGGCGGCGCTGAAATCTTCCAGCCCAACCAACATCCTGTTGACCAACCTCTGAAAGGTGGCAGGGGCATTCTTCATCCCAAAGGGCATCCCCCAGAACTGGTAGTGCCCGTCAGGTGTGGAGAACGCCGACCTCTCCTTTGACCCATCTGTCAAGGCGATCTGCCAGAAACCCAGGCGTCAAATCAAACGTGCTCAGGTACCGTGCAGCCCCTAGCCGATCCATGAGCTCATCAGCTCTGGGGATGGGGTGGGCGTCAGTCTTGGTGACTGAATTGAGACCTCGGTAGTCCACGCAGAACTGAAGTTCTGGGGTGGCCCCAGGCACCGCAGCCTTGGGTACCAGGACCACTGGGCTGGACCAAGGGCTGCTAGAGGACTCAATCACCCCTAAAGCAAACATTTTGGAGACCTCCTCTTTAATGTACTCTCTGACCCGGTCAGTCACTCGGTAAGATTGATCCATTCGACCCGGGTCAGCCCCAGCCTGCCCTGGCCCTCTAAACCAGACGACCAATACACATACCAGTGAAACACACAGAAAGACTTAGACACAAAGATACCTACTTTCCAAAAGTGGCAGTTGCACACGCAGAATATAAAGACAATCACTACTACCAGATGCACTTTAATTTTTGGAGCGGAAGCATACCAAAATCGACTTCCCTAACATGTGCCTTGGTACTACTAGCACTACACCGGTTCATCAGTTATTTTATAATAATGAGCATTCGCACTGTGTCACTGAATGGCAGTGGCATAGCGCTCAGAACATCTAACGCCAGCAACCATGAAGGAGACAAAAACGACAAAAATGGAAGGGAGACCTATGCCAATGGTGCCAGGTCTAACATGCGTCCCCTCCAGCTGAAATGTTGTGAGAACTACCCACCCCCTGGGAGTTCTCATCACTGAGGCGGAAAAATCTCGACAGACCGTCAGCGTTGGTGTGTTCTGTACCAGGGCGGTGTTCCACCCTAAAGTCCATACCCTGTAGAGAAATAGACCACCTCAACAACTTTGGATTCTACCCCCTCATCAGTATCAACCATCTGAGGGGCCTGTGGTCTGTCTGAACCCGGAAGTGAGTCCCAAACAGATATGGTCTCAGCTTCGTCAATGCCCAGACCACAGCAAATGCCTCACGTTCAATTGCACTCCACCTCTGTTCCTGGGGGAACAACCTTCTACTAATGAAAGCCACAGGTTGGTCTAAAAGGGGGTGGTAATGGACGGAGCACCAGAACCAATCAAACACTCACACCCAGTCAACAGATCTGGGTTTAATCCATCACCATTCTTTAGCCCACTCTGCCACCCCAGTTCAGACATGACCATATGCAAATCAGTCTGACCCTGTGCCTCATGGGAACAGTCCAGCCTGAACTGCCAAGCCATGCCTTCCCTGGAAACAAGCTTCCTAGGACCGGTTTCTGGCATTTCAGCCGTCTTCAGCCAGGCTTGCTTGAATCCAGTGGCAAAGTGAGCAAGGGACTCACGTCTGAGCATACCCTGCCAACTTATGGCGAACAAAGCGGTACAAAAGGGGGTGGTGATGGACGGAGCATCAGAACCAATCAAACACTCACACCCAGTCAACAGATCTGGGTTTAATCCATCACCGTTCTTTAGCCCACTCTGCCACCCCAGTTCAGACATGACCATATGCAAATCAGTCTGACCCTGTGCCTCATGGGAACAGTCCAGCCTGAACTGCCAAGCCATGCCTTCCCTGGACCGGAAACAAGCTTCCTAGGACCGGTTTCTGGCATTTCAGCCGTCTTCAGCCAGGCTTGCTTGAATCCAGTGGCAAAGTGAGCAAGGGACTCACGTCTGAGCATACCCTGCCAACTTATGGCGAACAAAGCGGTACAAAAGGGGGTGGTGATGGACAGAGCATCAGAACCAATCAAACACTCACACCCAGTCAACAGATCTGGGTTTAATCCATCACCGTTCTTTAGCCCACTCTGCCACCCCAGTTCAGACATGACCATATGCAAATCAGTCTGACCCTGTGCCTCATGGGAACAGTCCAGCCTGAACTGCCAAGCCATGCCTTCCTTGGACCGGAAACAAGCTTCATAGGACCGGTTTCTGGCATTTCAGCCGTCTTCAGCCAGGCTTGCTTGAATCCAGTGGCAAAGTGAGAAAGGGACTCACGTCTGAGCATACCCTGCCAACTTATGGCGAACAAAGCGGTACAAAAGGGGGTGGTGATGGACGGAGCATCAGAACCAATCAAACACTCACACCCAGTCAACAGATCTGGGTTTAATCCATCACCGTTCTTTAGCCCACTCTGCCACCCCAGTTCAGACATGACCATATGCAAATCAGTCTGACCCTGTGCCTCATGGGAACAGACCAGCCTGAACTGCCAAGCCATGCCTTCCCTGGACCGGAAACAAGCTTCCTAGGACCGGTTTCTGGCATTTCAGCCGTCTTCAGCCAGGCTTGCTTGAATCCAGTGGCAAAGTGAGCAAGGGACTCACGTCTGAGCATACCCTGCCAACTTATGGCGAACAAAGCGGTACAAAAGGGGGTGGTGATGGACGGAGCATCAGAACCAATCAAACACTCACACCCAGTCAACAGACCTGGGTTTAATCCATCACCGTTCTTTAGCCCACTCTGCCACCCCAGTTCAGACATGACCATATGCAAATCAGTCTGACCCTGTGGCTCATGGGAACAGTCCAGCCTGAACTGCCAAGCCATGCCTTCCCTAGACCGGAAACAAGCTTCCTAGGACCGGTTTCTGGCATTTCAGCCATCTTCAGCCAGGCTTGCTTGAATCCAGTGGCAAAGTGAGCAAGGGACTCACGTCTGAGCATACCCTGCCAACTTATGGCGAACAGAGCGGTACAAAAGGGGGTAGTGATGGACGGAGCATCAGAACCAATCAAACACTCACATCCAGTCAACAGATCTGGGTTTAATCCATCACCGTTCTTTAGCCCACTCTGCCACCCCAGTTCAGACATGACCATATGCAAATCAGTCTGACCCTGTGCCTCATGGGAACAGTCCAGCCTGAACTGCCAAGCCATGCCTTCCCTGGACCGGAAACAAGCTTCCTAGGACCGGTTTCTGGCATTTCAGCCGTCTTCAGCCAGGCTTGCTTGAATCCAGTGGCAAAGTGAGCAAGGGACTCACGTCTGAGCATACCCTGCCAACTTATGGCGAACAAAGCGGTACAAAAGGGGGTGGTGATGGACGGAGCATCAGAACCAATCAAACACTCACACCCAGTCAACAGATCTGGGTTTAATCCATCACCGTTCTTTAGCCCACTCTGCCACCCCAGTTCAGACATGACCATATGCAAATCAGTCTGACCCTGTGCCTCATGGGAACAGTCCAGCCTGAACTGCCAAGCCATGCCTTCCCTGGACCGGAAACAAGCTTCCTAGGACCGGTTTCTGGCATTTCAGCCGTCTTCAGCCAGGCTTGCTTGAATCCAGTGGCAAAGTGAGCAAGGGACTCACGTCTGAGCATACCCTGCCAACTTATGACGAACAAAGCGGTACAAAAGGGGGTGGTGATGGACGGAGCATCAGAACCAATCAAACACTCACACCCAGTCAGGTTGGTCTAGGCCCTCCTCATTGATCTGTGACAGAACAGCCCCCACACCATTCTCGGAAACATCTGTCTGGACAACAAATTCCTTTGAAAAGTTGGGCGCCTGAAGTACATCAGGTCATCAAAAGCTTTCTGACAGGTGTCAGTCCAGTTCACACTCTTTGGCTGCTTTTTAGAAGTCAGCTCAGTCAAGGGTGTGACAATGTTGCCATACCCCTTGACAAACCTCCTGTAATAATCTGTGAGTCCTAAAAACGCTCTAACCAGTGTTTGGGTCCTTGGGGGCTCCCAAGCCAGGATGGTTTCAATCTTGGATTGGAGGGGCGCCACCTGGCCGCTCCCCACCTGATGTCCTAATTACACCACAGAACCCTGCCCAATCTGGCACTTGCTTGCCTTGATTGTGAGGCCTGCCTTTTTCAGTGCCATCAACACTTCCCAGAGGTGGCGCTGGTGGTCCTCCCATGAGGAACTAAATACCGCAATGTCATCCAGGTAGGCGGCGCTGAAATCTTCCAGCCCAACCAACATCCTGTTGACCAACCTCTGAAAGGTGGCAGGGGCATTCTTCATCCCAAAGGGCATCACCCAGAACTGGTAGTGCCCGTCAGGTGTGGAGAACGCCGACCTCTCCTTTGACCCATCGGTCAAGGCGATCTGCCAGAAACCCAGGCGTCAAATCAAACGTGCTGAGGTACCGTGCAGCCCCTAGCCGATCCATGAGCTCATCAGCTCTGGGGATGGGGTGGGCGTCAGTCTTGGTGACTGAATTGAGACCTCGGTAGTCCACGCAGAACTGAAGTTCTGGGGTGGCCCCAGGCACCGCAGCCTTGGGTACCAGGACCACTGGGCTGGACCAAGGGCTGCTAGAGGACTCAATCACCCCTAAAGCAAACATTTTGGAGACCTCCTCTTTAATGTACTCTCTGACCCGGTCAGTCACTCGGTAAGATTGATCCATTCGACCCGGGTCAGCCCCAGCCTGCCCTGGCCCTCTAAACCAGACGACCAATACACATACCAGTGAAACACACAGAAAGACTTAGACACTAAGATACCTACTTTCCAAAAGTGGCAGTTGCACACGCAGAATATAAAGACAATCACTACTACCAGATGCACTTTAATTTTTGGAGCGGAAGCATACCAAAATCGACTTCCCTAACATGTGCCTTGGTACTACTAGCACTACACCGGTTCATCAGTTATTTTATAATAATGAGCATTCGCACTGTGTCACTGAATGGCAGTGGCATAGCGCTCAGAACATCTAACGCCAGCAACCATGAAGGAGACAAAACAACAAAAATGGAAGGGAGACCTACGCCAATGGTGCCAGGTCTAACTCAGAAGAACCTAGCTTTTCCATACCCTGAATGTGCAACTCTCCTTCCCTGTCCTCGTCCTATACCCTTTCATTTGGCATCTTCCTTGGTTAATCTGAGTAACTGACATGTTCAGGTTCAGGTGATTACAATGTACAACTGGAGCTGCTTTGGATATTACACCGACAGTCTTTTAGTCAGAGATACTTTTGGGTCTCAGCTTCAACTTGATCACTGATCATTCCGGTCTCTGATTCTTTAGGTAATTTCTCTTTATATGATGGGAGACAAATGGGTTAAGTCTGAAACATTTTGACATTGAAGGGAAGGATCCATGCTGAATCTTGGACATCTTGTTTCTCTCTCAATAGAAAAATAGGTGGTGATGAAACTAAAGCCATAGAGTTCTTCTGTCTTCTGAACATACCTTAGGAGAACTTGGCCTAAGAAACAGTTGAACCTTTGACTGTAGTTATGGGACATCTCAAAGGCATTTAAGCAGGGGAACCTTGGAGGAATCTCAGAAAATAGCACTTTTGACAGTGTCAGTGATGCAAGACTCATGGCTTATACATCCCCAGTGAGAACAGAAGCTGGACACGTTTGCCTCAAGTGATACACAAATGCTCTTTTACCATGCTGTGCCTACTACAGAGGTATAAGGCATGAAGCCACCGGATTTAATGATCTTGCTTTAATTGTAGCTCAAAGTTATATCTGTTGATTGGAAAAATTCCGGGGAGCCCGATATCAGAAAATCGGGAACCTCATTCAATACGTGGGCGGAATGTGAAGGCCACATACTTTGGATAGATGTAAAAAGAGGTACATGCCCACCTGACTTCATTTCATACAAGCCTGGGATTTAACTGTAGTGGCTTGTCGCTTGCTAGATGGCAATGCCCATGTGGTACGCACACACGAAGATAAAGGTTGTTGCTAACTACACTTTACAGTTGTATAGCAACTCCTGCATTGTGATGGCTGGAGAGCCCTGGAAGCATACCTAGATTGGTGCTGGCTCACCCCCTTATGGTTCTGCATATTATTTAATATTGCTAGTCAATGAATATGCTCTATAAGCTATCATAGTTCAGTGGTTTGTAGTTGAAGCACTATTGAATTTTCAATTGGGTGTATGGATAGCACAACTATTGTAACTCGTGATTATAGTCTGAGAACAAGATTTACAAGCAGAGTCGTCCGTGATCCAATGATTTGTTGACTATGTTGCTCTAAACTTTGCTGTAATGACAATATACCTTGATGAGACATGTTGTAGTGCACATTTCAATATCATACATGGAATGCAACTGTTAATATAAAACAGTGGTCTACAAACTTATTAATGCTGTCCCCCGTGTAAAGAAAACCAATCTCCAAGACCCCCCTGGAATTTTTCACAATAACTCTATTAAATTGCCAATGTTTAAACATGTCTAAACTTATTTAAACATTGCAGTTAAATTGTGTTACCCCTTTTAAAAATGTAATTCAATACATGATTGCCAGAAATACTGTGTTGTTCAGCCAGGCTTTACTACAGTGTAAAAGTAACCACAGTGTGATTATCAGTAATGGGGGTGGGGCGGGAAGATTGAGGAATATTTGAAGTCTCATCCACTTAGACACCTACTCCCAGCCAGGATATAAATGACAAAATATGTTAATGATGGCCCATTGCAGAGTGACTTACTGCTGCTCATATGTTTCCGCTTAAAACAAGGCACTGTTATCAGCATGATATTTGTTTTGCTCAAAATACACTGACTGGTTCCTCCGCCCCCTATTCACACGCATCAGGTCTTATATACAAGACACCAAACCCCTACTGAATGTCCAACAAGATGTTACATACGACCCTAGGCGCAATGTCTTCGTGTGTTTGGATGTGGAAGCATTGTATACCAGTATTCCGCAGGAAGAAAGCATTCAAGTAATTGAAACACTTTTACATCAGGAGGATTGGACCTGGGATGCCCCGGTAAGCTGGGTAATCACATGAATGCGCCTAGCATTAAAGGAGAACTTCTTCAGGTTCGAGGAGCAACTGTATCCCCAGGTCCACGGTACATCGATGGGCAGCACATTCGCGCCCAGTATAACCTGTTTGTATGTGGGACAACTAGAGGAAGAGCATGTATGGACCCCAAACCCCTATTCTGACAACATAAAGGGTTGGTGGCGCTACATAGATGACATCTTGGTGATTTGGGAGGGAGATATAGCCACCTTGGCCAATTTTCATACGTGGCTAAATCAACTCAATCCACACTTGAAATTTACTATGTCCCATAACCAAGAACAGGTGTCATTCCTGGATGTCAAAATCAGTACAAAGAACGGAGGGGTTACAAGTTCCCTTTTTTCAAAACCAACAGATAAAAACAGTTTACTGCATTTTATTAGCGCTAACCCCCATGCCCTGAGAAAGAACTTGCCTGTGGGACAGTTCTTACGAATCCGCAGGGACTGTGCGGACCTCAATGAATACAAAGCAGAAGCAGAAAATCTGGCAAAAAAATTGGAAGAGAGATCCTACCCAAAGAGGATCATTGACAAAATGAAGAAACGATCCCGTAATACACCTAGGGAGACCCTGCTGGAATCACACCAAAGAGAAGAACAAGACACACTTATATGTGTAACAACTTTCAATGCGTCATCTAACAACATTAAAAAAATCATTAACAAAAAGTGGACAGTCTTGACCTCAAATAAACTAAAATTTGAGAAACCAATGTTCTCCTTCAAACGGAACAGGAGCCTTAGGGACTCCCTTATACACACTGACTTCAGGAAGACAAAAACAAAAACAACACACCAATTAACACTATGGAATCAGCCAGGAGTTATGGGTCATTACCCATGTGGCTCCTGTGTAGCCTGTCCTTTTACTGAGCACACAAAAGAAATAGACCTAGGCATGCAGTATGCATGGGAACAACGGTCGCACACATATTGCAACACCGACAAGGTAATTTACCTCATTAAATGCCCTTGCCAACTCATGTATGTTGGAATGACAGGGAGAAAAATAAAGGTGTGCATTAGTGAGCATAGGAGTACAATCAGAAGGGCAATAGCATCAACCAGACTCACTGCTCACTACATAGAGAAAAAACACACAGACACAGGCCTGTGGTGGACAGTAATCGAGAAGGTGAAGGGTGATGATGACGTGTCCAAAATCCTACTAGAACAAGAACAGTGATGGGTGTATAGACTAAAAACCCACATCTTCGAACTAAACGATTCTATACCGTGGAACCAACTTAACAAAAATAGGTAGCTGACTATAACAGAGGTGCTTTCCTCATGGGTAGCATTATATACTGTTTCCTTCCATGAAGAATCTAATAAAAAGCCTGGTGATTTAGAGTACAGATGAGCCATGCGACTCAATAAATCTCTCCAACTTTGTATGTACGGGCCGGTAAAGTACGATAGGGTAATTACAACTATAAACTAGGAATAGTCTATACCCTAATAATATGGAGATGATGCCTGAAAGTGAGTAAATCTGGCCAACTCTACCCCCAAGATCTCCTTTAAAAGCGACATGTGATCCTATCACATTATACACAACAATGACTTCAAACCACACCAACGAAGTTAGTTTTCGTTTTCTTTTGTCTTAGATATAAAGTACAATTGACTTTATCAATCACAGCCCCCTTTACCTCGCCATTCACGTTATGGTACCTCGACTTTCTGACCAAAATAACATGATAAAGAGTCCTGGATTCAATGAAAAAGAAAGAAAACAATCTCTGGGTTAATAATGCTAATTTGAGCCCTGGTACTGACACGAAATTATAATATAAGCAGCAGAATCGTCATGAGGTTTTCACTGTATTATTAAGGCATAACACCTTGGGGCCGATAATTCACATTGAGAACAGGGTTGTAATATTAGTTAAGAACTACACTTATGAGAGTCGCTCTGACTCGAATTACGCGACCCGGAAATGGGCGGGGCTACACAGCACTATTCAACAGGTAGAGGCTCCTTTATAACGGGAGATCGAGGAACCCTCGTAACTCCAAGAGGTGGAGCCTCCTCCAAGTAGGACGGAACGAGGGGCAGGACCCTTGATGGCGTGAGTAAATACGAAGCGGAATTACAAATACAAGGTATGAGAGAGAGCCAGCCCCCTCGGGAGTCGGCCTCCAACACTATTCTCATGATTGTTGTCTGTTCTTTCTCCCCCATCGCAAATGTTGATTTACTGGTTTGGCTTCTTAAAAATGCACCAAAATCAAAATCCTGATCGTTGTGATCGACCACACTTCTCTGAACAAGCAGAGTTTGACTACAGGACTACCCCGAAGAGTGCTTAGGTTCCACTAGGAGTTGAAACCTCTGCCAAAACGGGGTAAGGGATGTGCACATATGAACAAGTATGGAGTGAGTGTATGTTTCACATATCTTCACAATACCGAGGGATATGGCGATTTTAAGGTTACGAGTTTGAGCGGGAGTGAATGACACGGATGTTTTATTAATGCCAACAAAACACTAGAGAGTGGAAGATGACAGGATGCGGCAAATTGCCGCCACAAAAATGGGCATTACGAAAATACGAGCGTGTGATAGACGAGGTGAGATTTCACACGCAACTTCTGCGTTTTTATTGGAAAAACCTTTAACCACAGGTTAATGAACATGAACGCATGAAGATATGAACAATTTCGAACTCAAAATACAACTGTGGTTGTGTGGTGTCTCTTTCTTTTTCTTTTCCCAGATGGAGTGAATATACGAGACATACTTGTCCAAGAGTAATAAGGAGCAGCTATCTGCCCTTATAGAAAGTAGCATAGGGAAATTATCTTTTACTACTCATACCAGGGGGCACATAGTCTCGCCCTGAAGAAAGTCCAGCACCCTTTATGGGGCTAACACAGACTGAAACAAGTTGGCTATAGGGTCTTAGGACCATAATATCCTTACTGACCCAATCTTTATGTTTTATTATTACCCCCGGCAGATCCAAGAATAAAGGGAAACTGGGATCTGTTGGTGGGCTTTTAATCTTTATCCCCCTGGCCAAAAACGTCTTCTTAAGAGCTCCCTGAAAGATGGTTGAGCCCACCCTGACTTCTAGGCGTCAGGGTGTCCCGATGATGAAGCATGACACCACTAGGGTGTGTGAGGGAATATAAAACAAAAGGCTTCGCCTCCTTTTCCCACTCAGTAGTGGTGTTCCTTTAGCAGCTTCACATAGGGATTTCCACGTAGTAAGAGTTTAGGGATTGTTCCAGCAGACCCGACCACATATCAGTGATTGTGATATTGGGGAGTACTTTTTGGTGAAGCAGCGTTTTGTCAGAACCTGGCGCCCCAGGATCACTTAAAGCCACCCCCCCCCCCCCAGTGGGGTTTGCCCCCCAGTTTGGAGACCTCTGATAAAACAATAAAAATGATGTTTGAGAAAAGGTGAAAGCTCCTCGAGACACAGGGTCTGATTACGATCTTGGCGGATGGGATGCTCAATCACAAACGTGACGAATATCCCGTCCTCCAAATGACAAGTTCCATAGGATATAATGGAATTTTAATTTGGTGGATGGGATATCCCGTTGCTCCAAGATCATAAACAGACCCAACGTGTTCCGTTCCTCTACTCAGGAGAGAAGGATGCTTTAATGTTAAAGGGTGCTGTTCACTGCCAACTCTGACTACCTTGCCCTATTGCAATGAATGCAAAGGGTGTGGTAAATTAGATCATGCCAAACTCGATGTCGCAAGTGACGCCCTCTCTCACTGACTATCCATAAATTATTGCCTGTTCCTGCCACATGGGTCTCAGCCAGTCCCTGGTGCCAGGTTGCAGCTTACTTCTGCTTCCCAGCAGTTCCTGCGCCCCCTTGCTCTGCGTCTCTCCGGAAGATGATGCTGGACCCATCCTACACCCCTAACTCTGAATCAAGAGTTGGGAATCGAGGTTCCCACCAATTTTTGGCAGATGGCCTGGTTCTTGTCACCTCTGACTTAGTCTATCAACTACCAAATCTGACTTTTTTATCTCAACCAGATGACCAATTTATGGGATCTGGGGGCGTACATATTTTCTGCTATGCCTCAGGTACACACATTTTGAGGAGTGTCAAAGCCATTCGTTATTGTCAGTGCTCGCAATGTTAATTTATGGCAAAGATAAGCTTGTGATTCTCCAGTCTCCCTCTTCAAAATAAATAAATTCCACAGCTCCCAAAGTGCAGAATATGTGTCGAAATTCTTAGCATATGAAAATCCTGCAACATCAAAGAGTGTGGTGGTGAAATGCTCTATAAAAGTTATGATCCTTTAGTACAGGGATGTCCATCGTAGATACAGGACACTCAAGTCCATGACAGGTTTAAAGGATTAGCACAAACGATGAATTTGCATATAATTATAAATTGAATTAATTTACTTAGGGGTTACATGGATACAATGGCATGACCTCCACCTCTTTTTGGACCTACACAGGACATCCCTGCTGTAGTCAATCTATATAGAAAATGTATTGTTAAAATGTGGGTGCATATGTACAAGGTAAGTGGCGGAGTGAGGCCTTCCTGGCTTAACCCCTCACTCTGCCACTTCAGAAACGCAGGGCTGCACCATATTTACAAGATTGTGGTGCAGCCCTGCGTCTCTCCGTACGCTGGCGCTACACTTTACAGCCTAGCGCCAATGCAGGTCTGAGTGCAGGGGAAGGTTGTTTATGTGCAGGAAGGGCCCCCGCCCTGCACATAAACAATCTTTAAATGCTGCTTTGTATTTTCTATTTGCACTGCTTAACGCAGCACACACAGAAGTTGCAAAACAGCATTTTAAAAAAATTATTGTTTATGTGCAGGAAAGGGGACCTTCCTGTACATAAACAATCATTGGCCTTTTGCTGTTTTCATGTGTGCTGCACAATGCAAAACACTCGAAAACAGCAAAAACGAGGAGAAATGAAACATTTCTCTACGTTGCGCCAGGGTAAGACCAGGTTTTCCCTGGTCTTAATTCTGGCACTGCCTCTTATTTACACCTCCCTTGTAAATAGGATGCAGCGTCAGAATCAATGGGTGTTGCGGTGGAACACCCACCGTAACACCCACTGCCCTCCACTTTCACGTAAGTATAGCATGAATGGAGACCTTATTTACAAGGCAGCATTAAGCCACGTTATGTGGCTTAACGCTGCCTCGTAAATAAGGCGAGGCACTGAAAGTGGCGTTGTGATGGCGATAGGGGTTTGTACATATGCCCCACAATGTTTTGTTTCATAATTGTTTCATAATTCCAAAATTATTTGGTAGGAGACCACCCTCAAACGTCACTTGAAGTGGTGCTGCTCAGTTGGACTGAGAAAATTGTGGGGTGGTATGACAAAATTTGCTGGTGTTGCTAGTCCGACTTTGGTTGCAAGAATAGTGAGGATCATCAAGATGGCACTTAATACTACTCCAACACGCAGTTGTAGCACTATATCATGGTCGAACATTGTGTTACGTCAAGGTAAGTAGATATGGACTTAAGAATAGTAAGTCTATATTTATCTCTGTATGCCTACCTTGTTGATATAATGGTAGTCGATATAGTGAATACAATATTTT
This sequence comes from Triturus cristatus, assembly GCF_964204655.1. Classification (NCBI taxonomy): domain Eukaryota; kingdom Metazoa; phylum Chordata; class Amphibia; order Caudata; family Salamandridae; genus Triturus; species Triturus cristatus. The sequence goes on from NC_140592.1 coordinate 390,116,805, forward strand.
TGTATACTGGTACATTGACCAAAATATAGTTAAATAAAAACCCCAAAGACTGGAAATGTCTGCATTGTGTACTGGTTTCTCAAATCCACCCAGGACTCTTCTTTAAATAACTCTTTCACATGAGCTTATCTAAAAGTGTCAGGTTCCCAAAGCTCATGAGCCTTGGATCAAGCCACTTAGAGCTTAAACATCATCTGTGTCTTGGTTTCATAACCTTTTAATAATGCTCCATGTTGATATTTCACCACAATAACAATTTCATTCGTTTTGTAAGGCACCTGATTACAGGACAGCAGCAGTTCTTAAGCTGGGATCCATGGAGAGTGGGCATCCACAATGGCTACTCAGTGGATCTGGAATTGTTTAGAAAATTACATAATGAGAGCAAATTATTAAAGTATAAATAGTTTAAAAAAAAAACAAAAATGAAAATGTTAAAACACTCTGCAATTGTGAAAGAATTTGAAATTGAATTCCCCCCCCAAAAAGTTGGTATCTTTATTTTGATTCGTGGGAGCAGTCCAGCAAATGGAATCAAATATGGACACTGCTAGGTGTTGACAATAAGAGCACATGCACTAGGAGCATAAACGACAAAGTAATATGGTACAATCTAGCCTATCGCTTCATCTTTTAGAAATAAAGCAACATTTAGAAATTATCCAATCTTCCCATTTGAGTTTCGAATTTTGCATATTTTTTAATTGTGTATTAAATAAAATATTTAATAATGTGTGTGTTTGTTTTATGTGTACTTGTTTCGGTATTTTTGTGGAAGATCCCATCAGATTAGGTCCATGGAAATTAAAAGGTTAAGAACTGCTGCAGTAGAAGACTATTTACTTCGAAAAGGCGGTTCACACTTAGGCCTTCCTTACCTGCATAAATCCCTGTTTGTGCAGATGTCGTAATTACATTTTTTTTTTACTTCATTTGGTAATTACCGATAGCTTTAAATATCTCACCATTCATTAAATGTCATCAGTTCAAATGGTATTTACCATTCCATGCGGATTTTGGTGCAGTAAGCACCAAAATCTGGATGTTATTCCCCAGAAACTTGTAACAGATGCTATTTATAACACCCGATAAATAATGTAAACCAGGGAACCTTTGTTTCTCTTCTGCAATAAAACGCACCTGGATTCTAACAAACACGCAATCAGGGCCATAGATTTTCTCTCGAACCTTCTGTTAAATTGCATTATAAAAACCGCCTGCAAAGTGTTCTTATTTTGACATGTAGGAGCCGCGGCATAGAGAAACCCAGGTCAAGATTTTCTAGTTGTGTTAACTTGGCACATGAAATACATTTTATCCAAACTGCAAACCAAATATTTAGATAATAAGTTTGATTGGAGGACCTGTAATCCAGCTAGAGGCAGTATGCATGGCTCAGCGCACATGCATACCACAAGTGCATACCGAAGGGGCTTACCGGTCATAATCTGCTTTGGCACAGTCAGGAAAACGTTTAAATAATAGTGGTGAGACCAGCTCTAAAGCTGTTTAAAGCCACTACCAGCAGGTAGCTGGCAGAGGACAGTGTGAAATGAACTAGGTGACTTCAGTCCTAATTCAGGTTGGCAAGGGGACACCACACATAATAAGCATTGGCTACGCAAATCATTTTGGCTTTTGTGAAAATTAAAGGTTTTTTACAAAGCCTTAGTAAGGCATAACACAGTTACAGAATGGGAAGCAATATTGCAAGCTTCCCTTCCTCAGGGAAGAGGTAAAGCAAGGGAAGCAGACATGGAAGCTTCTGCCCAGCACAACAGACACAGCAAAGGAAACTGACCCTTAAGAAAGTCAGCTTCCTTTAGACACAGAACTCGTTAGACAAGCAACACATGAAGCAGGACTGCAACATGGCAAGCTTCCCACAGACGCACAACAGGAATGGCATGTCAACAAGAGGCTTCGCTTCCTTCAGACACAGAACACATGCATCAGGTCAGCAGCAGTACAAGCTTCCCACAGACAAAAACCAGGTGCAGCATGTCAGCGACAGTGTCAGCTGCCTTCAGACACAAAACAAGTACAACAAGACCTCAGCACTGCGAGCTTCAAACAGACACAGACAGGTACCGCATATAAGCAGGGGTGTCAGCTTCCCTCAGATACAGAACAAGTACAGCAGGTCAGCAGCAGTACAAGCCTCTCACTGACACAGACCAAATACAGGTCCCTATTGCCACAGGAACGTCACTTTTTAAGACGTTACTGTGGCGATAGGGGATTCGCCTTATTTACAAGGCAGCGTTAAGCCACTTAATGTGGCTTAACGCTGCCTTGTAAATAAGGCCTCCTTTCAGGCTATGCTTTGCGTGAAAGGGGGGGGGCAATGGGTGTTGCTGTGGGCGTTCCACCGCAACTCCCATTGATTCTGATGCTGCCCCCTATTTACAAGGGAGACGTAAATAGGAGGCAGCGCCAGAATTAAGTCCAGGGAAAACCTGGTCTTACCCTGGCACAACGAAGATACATTTTATATTTCTCCTCGTTTTGCTGTTTTCATGTGTGCTGCGTTGTGCAGCACCCATGAAAACAGCAAAAGCCCAATGATTGTTCATGTACAAGGTCCACCTTCCTGCACATAAACAATCATTTTAATTAAATGCCGTTTTGCAACTTCTGTGTGTGTTGCATTAAGCAGCGCACATAGAAGTTGCAGAGGGGCATTTAAAAAGTGTTTATGTGCAGGAAGGTGGCCCTTCCTGAGCATAAACAATCTTCCCCTGAACTCAGACCCCCTTACACTATTGTGCAAGGGTGCCTGCGTTGGCGCTAGGCTGCCAAACTTAGCGCTAGCACTGGGGGAAACGCAGGGCTGCACCATATTCTTGTAAACATGGTGCAGCCCTGCGTTTCAGAAGCGGCAGAGCATGTTGTTAAGCCAAGGAGGCTAACAACACGCTCTGCCACTTCTTTGTATATATGCCGCAGCCCCACAGTATCTTAGGAACTGTGTCAGCTTCTCACAGACCCCGAACACCTACAGCAGAAGTGTGGCTTCTCACAGAAACAGCCCAGGTACAGCATGTCAGAAAACAGTGTCCGTTTTGCTTAGACACAGAACATGTACAGCTTTACCGCAGCTGTGCGAGCTGCAAACAGACACTGACCAGGCAAAGCATATCAGCAAGAGTGTCAGCTTACATCAGACATAAGATGTGACAGACACTGATCAGGCAAAGCAGAAAGAGTGTCAGCTTACCTCAGACATAACATGTGCAGCAGGACAGCAGCAGTGCAAGCGTCACACAGACACTGACCAGGCAAAGCATGTCAGCAAAAGTGTCAGCTTCCCTTAGACACAGAACAGGTGCAGCAGGTCAGCAGCAGTGCAAGCTTCACACAGACACTGACCAGGCAAAGCATGTCAGCTTCCCTCAGACTTAAGATGTGACAAGAGTCATCTTCTCTCAGATATAGAACACGTGCAGCAGGACAGCAGTAATGCAAGTTTCACACAGACACTGACCAGGTACAGCATGTCAGTAGGAGTGACAGCTTCCTTCAGGCGCATACTGCAAGCCCTCAGCGGTGCAAATTTCCCTCTGTAAAAAGGGCAGGTGCACCACGATGGGTACAAAGCAAGCGTCTTTTCCGCAGAGAACGAGTACAGTTTATGCAGCACTACAGTATGTTGAATACAACAGTTATCCGCTGCATGTGCTTTCTCCACTGATCTACCTTATGGTCACCATCGACTATAATGAACGATGGGGTCTGACCCCTGCTGTACTACAACTAATCATGAAGGTAGGGTTAAACTCAAGCTTGCATGCCTCACATTTAAAGTCCTAAACCTCTATAACCCCATCTATTACTCCCTGCACTGAAGGAACCTCGTGGCTCAAGAAATCTCAGCAGTAAGCAAGCATATGGAGCTCTGAAGTATTTTCTAAATGTCCCTGATGTATAGACTGATGCTGCTGCGCATAGAAAAAGTTAGTTTGTGAAATATGCGTCTGTGTCACCTTCATAATTCCTAGCAGTCACAATAATTGACAGGTAAATTTAAACTGAGCACAATCATGCACTTGGTGGGGTTTCTGGCCTGGATCTCAACACCTTCAGAGCATCTGCTGGTGTGGTGCCTAATGGAGAATGGGTGCCATGATTTTTGTGCCTCATGGACATTCTTATTTGTTTTTCTGAAACAAACTCCCAGAGCTGGAATTTATAATTGAAAAAAAGAGAAAAAAACGACCCTGATCTGCAGGTAGATTTCGCACTGTGCGTCGGAGCCTTCGCTCGTTTTCTCTTCACAGTACCGCTATGCCTCATGTGACGGTCCCAGGCAGGGAAATGTAAAGGCGCTCGGCCCGCACCACCCACCACTTCGGCTTGGGAGTCCAATGTGGATGAATCGCCAGGACAAGAGTTCCCACCAGCTGAGCTAGTTAAGGCTCCTACAGCAGATACCCTGTAGGTCTCCCGCCCATAAATGGGTCAGGGGGAACCAAAAGTTTGCAGACGGCACATGACGTTTGTTGGCAGCTCATTCTAAAAAACCCTATGCATTTCGGTAAAAAAATCCCTTCTTCAGGGGTAACTATAAATGAAATGAGAAACAAGAAAATGTCTATTAAAAAATGAAATGAGATGACGACGTGTAAACAACGATGTGCAAGGGAAATGTTTTTCATGTTTAGAGAAGTGCCCACCCATGTCTTCAATGCTATAAAAAAAAAATTTAATGTGCCGTAAACAACTAACCATGGTGTGATTGACCCTTAGAATCCATGGGACTTATTTACAAGCCCTTGAGCCACCAGTACGTCACTTTTCCCATGTTAAAAATGACGCAAAAGTGGCTCAGGGTGCTTGTAAATAAGCCCCTATGTGCCAAATCCAAGTACGAACCGCATGACTGTTCCTGATTTGAGTGAAAATAGAAAGAAAATGAATCTGATAATGCTGCATCCAGTTTCAAAATACGGCCTTCTTACAAGTTAGTCTGTGAACGGTAAAACCAATGCACCGTGCACTGTGCAAAAGACATACATCGTGACTCAGTAAAACTGCAAGTGCCAGCATTCATCACAATAGAAGATGGAACACATTATTACTCACAAACAATGGCGTTCAACGAGTTTCATCAACGTGACTGGTGAACAGAATGAGTTATGATCAGAATGGGGAAGTAGTCCGAAGTAGCTGGGAGGTATAATATAAGAACAACATTACAATGGTTACGAGATCAACAGGTCCTTACTGAATGCCCATGCAGTCGACTAAATGGCAAATACCTTCCAGAGTAGTATCACACTTTAATCAAATCCAAATAATGTGGTCAATGTAAAGGTCTTTTACAAAACCTGTATCACTTTCAGGACTGTATTCCACTAATCTCCTAGCAGGAAAAAGAACATCAAAAAAGTGTTTAGAAGATTCCTATCCTGCCCCCTTGTCTTTTTCTAAATGTTTTTTTTCGTACTCGACTGAAGCCGAGTCCCAAGATGGCTGCCAACATTTCCTGGTTGAAGTATTGGCAGCCAATTAGATTTCAGCAAGGGAACTGTGGGATCCTAGGAAGATCAGCGTCCCTATAAGGACAATTGTGGTTTTCCTTTAATTACTCGAAAAGCTACTGAACAGATTTACATTAAATAACAAATAGGGTGCTTTCTGGTCCGAAAGCCAGCTTTCTATCAAATTTGGTGTAATTCCATCCTCAGTTCAGGCTGTAGTCATGTTCAAAATCCCTATGGGAATTACTATGGGAAACACACTTTTTTGCCCCCCCCCCCCATTTTTGCGGCCATCAATTGACAGATCATTCCGAAACTTTTCATGCACAACAAGAACCAACTTGACACTTTCTTTGGAACATTTTGTGAAGATTCATCTAACGGCACGAAAGATAGAAAAAAGAAGGCAAGTCAATAAACGCTTTTCCTATGGAAACATGGTCCTTACTATAACAACTATACTTACTATAACTACCTACTGGCGGATGCCAATAGGTAACACATATATACATATATATATATATATATATATATATATATAATCCACAGGTGAACGGGAACACCCGTTGCCTCCAGAACGAAGGGCGCGTCGATGAAGAGACCTCCCAAACGCGGTCACAAATATTATCCAAAACTTCTCCAAGTTCAAGAAAAGCAATCGACGCCGTGTCTGTGCTGAAAATTATTTATTGCCAGCCGAAAAAGCTAGACGCGTTTCGCCTGTCCTGCAGGCTTGTTCACTAGCAGTTTGTTAAAGTTTTCAAAGGCAATTTAAAACAGTGAGTGACGATCAACGCACGTGATGGACTACAAGCATAGAAATAAACAGAAGACTCGTAGTTCACTTCGGCTAAACTAGATACACGATCCTGGCATGTGCCATAAAGTGTAAGACCAATTCATTATGGTCAAACACAGTCAATAAGCACTCATTAGTTTAGAGTATTTGATAACATACATCAATTATGACACAAATATTAACCAAGTGGTCAAATTAGAAACAAAATATTGTTTTAGCCTGCAAAGTTAATACATTACAAAAGAGGGTTTAGATCAAGTGATCAGTCGCACTGTCTATAATTACAGTCATTGTGTCAAAACATGATTTAGCACATCAAATTGAAATTGATAATAAGTACATGGTATCTGTAAAGTTACTGCCCAAGTGGGCTGATGCAAAGTACAGAAAGAGTCAGTTGTAGTTAATAATAGTTGTTTTAAGTCCAAAACAGTGACGTGATCATACAATAAACAAAATACAGATAAAACCAGATAGAAAAAGGACGAGAGGATTCTACAAATGTGTGTGTAAGTCTTCTTCCATATTGAGACCATGTGGGGTTTTAGTATTAAGTCTGATAATGTAGCAAGACTCAAGTTTGCGGAGCTTCTTTTCCCGGTTTCCGCCTCGGCTACCAGCTGGAACTGCATCGATTACAAAGTAAAGAAGACCTTCGGGGTCTTTGTTGTGGCATCTATCAAAGTGTCGGGCCACGGGATAGCTTTTGTCCCCATTTTTAATGGCCCGTAGATGCTGCAACACCCTCTTGTGCACAGGTAAGATAGTAGAGCCCACATATTTGAGGCCACAAGGGCACTGTAATATGTAGACCGCATAGTCAGTCTTGCACGAGTACTGCCCCTTGATTTGTTGGATGGGTTTATGGGAAAAACCTGCTGGGAAACTAGTTGTGTTTTTCCCATACATACAGGCCTTACATTTATGGCATTTAATGAAACCACCCTTTCTTTGGAGCCAAGAACCCGCTAATTTAGTTTGTTTGCTGGGTAACACATTGCTGACTAATGCTTGGTGCAAGGATCTAGCCTTTATAAAGGTAAATTGAGGTCTTCTTTGAACAATTTTACCCAACACTGGATCACTCCTGATGATGTGCCAGTGTTTGTTAAAGATTATTCTCAATTTGTTCTCTTGTTTGTTATAAGTCGTGATGAACCTACACTGATTAGTGTTTTTTGCTGAATTTTTTGTTGACTTATTGTCTTTATTGAAAAGAATTTGTTCTCTCTTAATTTTTTCAATTTTGGTGACAGCTTGGTTAAGACAATTGGCCGAATAGCCTCTAGCTTGAAAGCGAGATTTCCAGCATGCAAGTTCAGTATTGAAATCCTCTTGGCTACTACAGTTACGCCTGGCTCTGAGGCATTCCCCATAGGGAATGCTGTTAACTAGCTTGGCTGGGTGGAAACTAGAAGCATGCAAAAGGGTATTACCATCCGTAGGTTTACGGAACAGTTTAGTATGCAATTTGCCCTCTTTCACATATAGTGTTAAATCCAAAAAATTAATTTCAGAGTCACTGATCGTACTAGTGAGTTTTAGGTTCAGGTTATTGCATTGTAACTCTCTGACAAAATCTTGTGCACTTGTCATGGTGCAATTCCAAATAATGAAAAGGTCGTCGATATAACGACTCCAGTGCATAACATTATTGTGCCATTCGGCATGCCAGCGCGTCTGGACCACCTGCTCCTCCCACCAGCCCATATGCAAATTAGCATAGCTAGGGGCGAAGCAGGTGCCCATCGCCGTTCCGCAGATTTGTTGATACAATTCTCCATCAAATAGAAAAAAATTGCTTTCTAGACAGATGGTAATCATTTGGAGCAACATTTGGGTATGGTGCCAATATTTAGCTGGACGAGTACCCAAAAAATGCTTGCATGCATTGATGCCATCTTTGTGGCGAATACTGGTATATAGTGTAGTGGCATCTATGGTAAGTAGTAGGAAATCTGGTTCCCATGGGATGTCATACACTTTGCGTAGAAAATCGCTAGTATCCAAAATAAACGATGGTAATGCTTGGACAAGAGGACACAAAAAAGAATCAACAAATTTAGAAGTGTTTTCGAATGCACTCCCTATAGCCGAGATGATGGGACGCCCAGGGGGATTAACCATATCCTTGTGCACCTTTGGTATAAGGTATAGAACTGGAATGACAGGGCAATCAATTTTCAGAAAAGACATTTCATCTTTACTTAATACACCTGTTTGTACCCAATCAACTAAGGAATTATTAAAAGATACATAACATTCATCCATAGTCTTCTTATTGACCTTAGTATAATTAGACTTATTATTTAGTTGTTCATAAGCCTCAATCAGGTACTTCTGTTTACTCCAAAGGACAACATTGCCACCTTTGTCTGCATTACGAACAATGCAGTCGTTGTTACTGGTCAATTTATCAACTAGATTATAATAGTTTTTAGACTGTTGATTAAATGCATTACTTTTACTGTTTAGTGATGTACATAGGTTTTTGATGTCATTGGTCACCAAATCATTAAATAGATCAACAGAATCTCTTGCTGTGACAGGTGTAAATTTGGAACGAGGTTTGAAATCAGTCAGTTTGTCAATGTTCATATCAATCCCTTCCTTGTACGCCAAAGATGTCATCAAATCTCTAGAGCTGGTTGCTTCCAAAGGTCCACTTGGAGATACATTGGTATCATCCTGGTTGACTAGCTGCTGCAGCTCAAGCATTAGATTCATGTCATCCACTCCCAGATTGGCAAATTGAGTGTGTGAGGGCACATGAGCAGATGGACTTGCTTTCTCAGGTATTACTGCAAAGAATTTTTTCAGCTTCAAGGACCTGACGAATTTGTGGATGAATTTGATTTTTTACGGGAGGAAAGACGCTTCAATTTACGCCCAAGACCTCCAACAAACGGCGGAGCACAAAGAGCAAGAGGCAGAGGCAGAAGAGGCGAACAGGTGTATTAAGTAAAGATGAAATGTCTTTTCTGAAAATTGATTGCCCTGTCATTCCAGTTCTATACCTTATACCAAAGGTGCACAAGGATATGGTTAATCCCCCTGGGCGTCCCATCATCTCGGCTATAGGGAGTGCATTCGAAAACACTTCTAAATTTGTTGATTCTTTTTTGTGTCCTCTTGTCCAAGCATTACCATCGTTTATTTTGGATACTAGCGATTTTCTACGCAAAGTGTATGACATCCCATGGGAACCAGATTTCCTACTACTTACCATAGATGCCACTACACTATATACCAGTATTCGCCACAAAGATGGCATCAATGCATGCAAGCATTTTTTGGGTACTCGTCCAGCTAAATATTGGCACCATACCCAAATGTTGCTCCAAATGATTACCATCTGTCTAGAAAGCAATTTTTTTCTATTTGATGGAGAATTGTATCAACAAATCTGCGGAACGGCAATGGGCACCTGCTTCGCCCCCAGCTATGCTAATTTGCATATGGGCTGGTGGGAGGAGCAGGTGGTCCAGACGCGCTGGCATGCCGAATGGCACAATAATGTTATGCACTGGAGTCGTTATATCGACGACCTTTTCATTATTTGGAAAGGCACCATGACAAGTGCACAAGATTTTGTCAGAGAGTTACAATGCAATAACCTGAACCTAAAACTCACTAGTACGATCAGTGACTCTGAAATTAATTTTTTGGATTTAACACTATATGTGAAAGAGGGCAAATTGCATACTAAACTGTTCCGTAAACCTACAGATGGTAATACCCTTTTGCATGCTTCTAGTTTCCACCCAGCCAAGCTAGTTAACAGCATTCCCTATGGGGAATGCCTCAGAGCCAGGCGTAACTGTAGTAGCCAAGAGGATTTCAATACTGAACTTGCATGCTGGAAATCTCGCTTTCAAGCTAGAGGCTATTCGGCCAATTGTCTTAACCAAGCTGTCACCAAAATTGAAAAAAAAAAAAAAAAAAAAAAATAATTAAGAGAGAACAAATTCTTTTCAATAAAGACAATAAGTCAACAAAAAATTCAGCAAAAGACACTAATCAGTGTAAGTTCATCACGACTTATAACAAACAAGAGAACAAATTGAGAATAATCTTTAACAAACACTGGCACATCATCAGGAGTGATCCAGTGTTGGGTAAAATTGTTCAAAGAAGACCTCAATTTACCTTTAGAAAGGCTAGATCCTTGCACCAAGCATTAGTCAGCAATGTGTTACCCAGCAAACAAACTAAATTAGCGGGTTCTTGGCTCCAAAGAAAGGGTGGTTTCATTAAATGCCATAAATGTAAGGCCTGTATGTATGGGAAAAACACAACTAGTTTCCCAGCAGGTTTTTCCCATAAACCCATCCAACAAATCAAGGGGCAGTACTCGTGCAAGACTGACTATGCGGTCTACATATTACAGTGCCCTTGTGGCCTCAAATATGTGGGCTCTACTATCTTACCTGTGCACAAGAGGGTGTTGCAGCATCTACGGGCCATTAAAAATGGGGACAAAAGCTATCCCGTGGCCCGACACTTTGACAGATGCCACAACAAAGACCCCGAAGGTCTTCTTTACTTTGTAATCGATGCAGTTCCAGCTGGTAGCCGAGGCGGAAACCGGGAAAAGAAGCTCCGCAAACTTGAGTCTTGCTACATTATCAGACTTAATACTAAAACCCCACATGGTCTCAATATGGAAGAAGACTTACACACATATTTGTAGAATCCTCTCGTCCTTTTTCTATCTGGTTTTATCTGTATTTTGTTTATTGTATGATCACGTCACTGTTTTGGACTTAAAACAACTATTATTAACTACAACTGACTCTTTCTGTACTTTGCATCAGCCCACTTGGGCAGTAACTTTACAGATACCATGTACTTATTATCAATTTCAATTTGATGTGCTAAATCATGTTTTGACACAATGACTGTAATTATAGACAGTGCGACTGATCACTTGATCTAAACCCTCTTTTGTAATGTATTAACTTTGCAGGCTAAAACAATATTTTGTTTCTAATTTGACCACTTGGTTAATATTTGTGTCATAATTGATGTATGTTATCAAATACTCTAAACTAATGAGTGCTTATTGACTGTGTTTGACCATAATGAATTGGTCTTACACTTTATGGCACATGCCAGGATCGTGTATCTAGTTTAGCCGAAGTGAACTACGAGTCTTCTGTTTATTTCTATGCTTGTAGTCCATCACGTGCGTTGATCGTCACTCACTGTTTTAAATTGCCTTTGAAAACTTTAACAAACTGCTAGTGAACAAGCCTGCAGGACAGGCGAAACGCGTCTAGCTTTTTCGGCTGGCAATAAATAATTTTCAGCACAGACACGGCGTCGATTGCTTTTCTTGAACTTGGAGAAGTTTTGGATAATATATATATATATATATATATATTATCTACTGGCGGTCGCCAGTAGATAGTTATAGTTAGGACCGTGTTTCCATAGGAAATCCGCAACATTCTATTTGGAATAACTTTGGCGCTGGTTGACGAATCCTCGTGAAATTTTCAAAATAGGTGGGGCGCTCCGCTCCGCCCCTACCCTGAAAGTCTCGGGGGGATTCGTCAAGCGGGGGCTGAGAAAAAAGGGGGGTCCCAAAACACGTTTTCCCCATGCAATTTTCCATAGGGACTTTTAGTCCAAGGTACAGCCCGAACGGCTGAACAGAATTACTTGAAATTTGGCAGAGAGGTAGTCCTCAGCTCAGGGAAGTGCCTTTTGCAGGTCTGGTGTCAATCTGTTCAGTAGTTCCTGAGAAAATCAAAAGTAAAATCATATATATATGTGGGCGGAGCCTAACCACACATCTCATCCTGAGATCTGATTGGTTGTCAGCACTTCATCCAAGAAGTGTTGGTAGCCATCTTGGGACCAATATACATGATAGCACCTCATTAAAAAGCATTGCAGTTAATAGAAGGTTTTAAGACTTTAGTTACATTATAAATCATTTGTTGATGGTACCATACTCATTTTAGGAATTGTGGTATGTTCTAAGGTGAATTCACCATGTGAAAAAGCCTTCTGCTGGGATATCATGATTGAGAGAAAAATATTTTCTCATGCTTTTCCCACAGAGGTTTGGAAGGTGATCTATAAGCTAAACTGAGAGCTTATTTTCTGTAAATTCTCATTATCTTTCTCAGTCATGTGAGAATGAAGTCTGACATTCTCAGTAAAACATGTACATCCAACAAGGGCAGAGACTGTCAGTTGATTCCTTTGTGTTCTACTGCAGCTTCCCAGAGTGTTCCAAAGAACAACTAGAGCGCTAACAGTCCTACTTATGATAAACGTATGGCACACCTGAAGCCATCTTGCTTGGATTAAAGTGGTAACTCTTAAAACATTTAATTTAAAAAGGAACAAAATGAGGGGGTTCATTTTTCCATAACAAGTATGATTAGTGCTGCAGAAAGAAAAACTAGGGCACATTTTGACTTCTGAAATCCTCTTTTATTTCATTAAAAAATTCTGACATGCAGACTGAAACATGCACTTTCAATACCAGCAGCAGTTTTCCCTGGTGAGCAGTAGCTTTACTACAGTGATCTAATGAGCAAAAAGAGTGCTAACATTCTGAATTTATGGCAAATGTGTGACACATCTGAATGCCTTCTTGATGGAATCAAAGTAAAAAACTGAAAGTATTTCCTACTGAGGAGACTGCAGTAAATGAGGAAATTAGGAAACTTCATAACAAATAAGTCTCCCAAGATGGCCACCAGAGACAAAAGAGCCCAAATGTAGCCCAAATATCACCCAGATGTAGACCAAGTATAGCCCAATGACAGAATGTCCCAGAGTGTTCTTAAAAACAACTAGAGCGCTTACTGTCTTCATTATTACAAAAGTATGGCACACCTGAAGCTATCTTGATTGGAATAAACTGGTAACACTTAAAACATTTAATTTAAAAAGGAACACAATGAGGGGGTTCATTTTGCCATAGAAATTATGATTAATGCTGAAGAAAGAAAATGAGGGCACATTTTGAGTGACTTCTCAAATCCTCTTCTATTTCATTAAAAAATTCTAACATGCAGACCGAAACATGCACTTTTAATACCAGGAGCAGACTTCCATGGTGAACAGTAGTTTTACTACAGTGATCTAATGAGCAACTAGAGTGCTAAATTTCAGAATTTATGGCAAATGTGTGACATATCTGAATACCTTCATGATGGAATCAAAGTAAAAAACTGAAAGCATTTCCTACTGAGGAGACTGCAGTACATGAGGAAATTAGGAAACTTCATAACAAATAAATCTCCCAAGATGGCCACCGGAGACAAAAGAGCCCAAACGTAGCCCAAAATCACCCAGATGTAGCCCAAATATAGCCCAATGACAGAAGTGTGCAAAACACTTCTTATTTTGTGTTTTTGCAGTGTTATATAGTGCAGACTTGTCAGGTATTGGAGTGCTTTACATGGGCATTGGTTACATCACACAAGAACAAATTCATTTTGGTTGTAGACATGGGGAGACTAAGTAATTTGACCAGAATCACAGAATGTCGAGCTGAAGCAGAAACTCCAACCTGGTTCCCCAGTTGCAAAGTCTGCAGTTCTGGAAGTAACACCACATCCTCTCCCCTAAGTGCAACATTTAATCAAGTGGTCAGCTGGATAAAAAAACATAAAGATAACAAATAATTTAAAAGTGCTTTGTCGCTATTTGAAAACTCAGAAAATATGTCCTTATTTTAGTCTTTTAGAGCACTAACCATAATTTTGATTCCAATAAGACCCTCTCATATATGTAATTTCTAAAGGAAATGCTCTAGGTATTACAGTTTTGATTACATCAAGATGACGTCAGGCGTTCCACACTTTTTTTTTTTTTTTTTTTTGAAACCGTTTATTACAAAATTAAAAAAATATACAAAGATGGGCCTACAACCTTCAGGCCGGCCGCTAGCAAGCAAGAGGAGCATGTGATACAAACAATAGCGCGCATGCCGCGGCAAAGGGAAATGCACAGGAGTTAGAAGCGGTGGTAGCCACACCATCCGGGCCCACATAACGGTTTCATTTTAATATAAATAACAACAAAAGAAACAAATCCACAAGGCAACTCACAATCGGAAACAGCAGCATGTGCTCCCCTAGCGGGGGGGACCCTACCCATCCATAGGAGTAGCAAGGGGGGGAAAAAGGTCAAGACTGGGATTAGGTGGACTCAGTGCCCGGGACCGGGGAGATAAACTGGCTGAGGGGATGGGGCCGGTGACGGATCGGGCAATAACGGCGGGGTACAGATTCCCCCGCGGTAGGCGTTCCAGGGGCCCCATACGTTCACCCATGTCCCAGGCTTACCTCTAGCAACATACACCACCTTTTCCCGAAACATGCACCAATCCATGTTATCCTTCCATGCCGAGACAGTCGGCGACCTCTGGGAACCCCACAGTTGAGCAATGTCGCGTTTGGCCACCATATATCCCAGAGTCACCCACCGCGTCTGCGGCACCGAGTAGTCGGTTGGCTCCCACACATTCAACAGGCATCTCCTCGCTTCGGGCAGCAGCGACACACGCGTAACCACCCGCAGGACCTCATGCACACCACGCCAGAATCGCTCCACCTCCGGGCATTCCCACAAAATATGGAAAAAAGGTCCCCAAAGAACCACACCCACGCTTACACAACCCGTCTACAGCATATCCCATACGCAGTAGCCTTGGCCCCGTGACATAGACCCTATGGAGTATCTTGAGCTGGACGAAGCGAAGGCGGGCCGGTATGGCCACCTCTTTCGGGGAGGCCACCGCCGATACCCAGTCCTCGTCATCCAGCTCCAATCCATCGGCCACCCATGCCTCATGAAGGTTAGTCAGCAGTCCCGAGCGGTCATTGATAAGTTTTTTATAGATCAATTAAATCGTGCTGTCCGGTACATGTCCATCTAGCACTCTATCCTCCAGAGGGGAATACTCCGGGATGGAGGCAACGTCCGGGAATACGGAGCATAGCGCATGATGGATCTGCATATACCGAAAGTACTCCCTGTCCTGTAACTGGAATTCTGTCCGTAGCATCTCGAACGTTTTGAATCCCCCCCTCGTCCAGAGATCACCCACCCTGCTGATGCCTATCATGTCCCACTTTTCAAAGCCCTTCGTGGTCCACAGGGAGCCCAACTGCTCAGATGCGTATAGTGGCGACGCCCGGGTCAAACGACCTTTCCACCCCATCGCCACATTAGCCGTGTGCCACACTTGTACCATGACACGCGTGGGGCCCGTCAGACGTGCGTCAAGCGAGCTGGAGTAAAGCGCTCGGTTATAATCACCACCCGGCAGTAACAGCTTATCCATTTCAAAGGCCGGGTTTAGAGCGGGCCCGTACAGGCCGTGATTAATCGCAGCCAGCTGGGAGGCCCAATAATACCGTTTGATATCCGGGAGGGCGATCCCCCTGTCATACCACGGGAGCGTCAGCTTCGCCAGGGCGATACGCGGTCTACCTTCCCAGAACAGTCGGCGCTGCAAGCTCTCCACCTCGCGAAAGTAGCGCGCCGGGACGACGTCCATTTTGTTCTGCAGAGCGTACAGGAAACGCGGCAGCGACATCATCTTAAACAATGCCGCCCGGCCGAGCGGCGAGAGCGGCAAGCGCCTCCAACGCGCAACATCCTCCTTCAGGCGCTGGAGGGGGGGAAGCAAGTTCTGACTATATCGGGCCTCCGCGTCCAGGGTAATGAAGACACCCAGGTACCGGAATCCCCGCGGGGCGATCTGGATAGGACAGCCCCGCGGAAGGATAGGGTCCTCCCCGGAGAGAACATAGACGCACGATTTAGCCCAGTTGATGACAAGGCCGGAGTTAAGACCAAATGAATGCAATACATCAACCAGCACTATAAGTGATTTACGTGGGGAAGCCAGGTACAGGAGAATATCGTCAGCGTATAGAGATACGCGGTCCGCATACTCGGGGGTCCAGCGGAGACCACGAATAGAAGGTTCCCACCGCAGCCATTCCGCCAGGGGCTCCAAGGCGAGCGCGAAAAGGAGCGGCGATAACGGGCAGCCCTGCCGCGTACCCCTGCCCAGCTCGAACGAAGCCGACACTCTACCGTTCACCACGACCTGCGCCAGCGGGCCAGAGTACAACAATTTTACCCAACTGATGAATCCTGGGCCAAACCCAAACTTCGCGAGCGTCGCCCAAATATAAGGCCATTCAAGCGTGTCAAACGCCATAGTGGCGTCCAAGGACGCCAAAATGGCCGGCTCTCGTATGAACGGGACACGTGCGAGCACCCCATGCAAACGCCGCAGGTTAAGCGCTGTATTGCGATGAGGGATGAAGCCGGACTGATCCTGGTGAATCAAGTCACACACTACGCCGACCAGCCGATTGGCCAACACCTTGGCGAGGATTTTGGGCTCTGCATTCAATAACGAAATAGGCCGATAGGATGTGACCCGGTCCCGTGGCCTCCCCTCCTTATGGATAACCACGATAGTAGCTAGACGCTGGTCTAGCGGGAGGGAACCCGCCGAGTGGGCCGCGAGGAACATAGCACGGAGATGCGGTGCCAGCGTATCCGGTCGCAGTTTATACAACTCGATGGGAAGACCATTAGGGCCCATGGCCTTGCCGGAAGCGGCCGAACGTATGGCGAGGGCAATTTCTTCGGAAGTTGGAGCAGCGTCCAACGACACTCTGGCCTCCTCCGAAAGGGAAGGCAGCGCGATATCCCTGAGCAGGGCGTGGGAATCCTCTTCAGAGCGGGAGGACACCGGGGAATACACCCCACGGAAATAGTCTGCAAAGCAGGAGACAATTTCTTCTGGTTCAGTGACACACACACCATTCTGTTTCTCAATCAACGGGACAACTCGACTCGCTCTCTCCTTTTTGTCCAACCATGCAATCAATTTACCAGCCTTATCACCCACATCATACAGTCTCCCCTGTTGCTCTCTACTGAGGCCCCTGGACGCCGCCGTGACGAGGGCCTTATAAGCCGCTTGCTTGAGTCGGAGAACATGTAATTTGTCATCCGTCACCCCACATTCTAGATCACCCTCCAACTCGGTTATCTCAGCTTCAACACGAGTCACCTCCTCCCGCTCGCGCCTCCGGGAATGGGAAATAAGGGACAAGGCCTCTCCCCTGAGTACCGTCTTGAACGCCTCCCACAATGAGATCGCCGATGACACAGACCCCACATTCTCGTCAAAGTAGCGCTTGAGGGATTTAACCAGCTCTGCGTGAATTGTGGGGTCACGCAGGTACCAGGGATTAATCGGGACCACCCTACCCTCTCCCCTCGGAAGAATATCAAAGTGCAACAAGAGTGGAGAGTGGTCCGAAATACCCCGTGCCAAATGGCGCACCTCCCCTATCCTCCCAACGTGCGCCGCCGGAACCAGGACATAATCTAGCCATGAGAGACTACCATGAGCCCCTGAATGGAAGGTGTACTGCAGCTGCGTGGGATGTTTCAAACGCCAACAATCCACCAGCCCCAAGGTATCCAAGAGGCCAGACAACCATGCCTGGGCACGGGGGAGATCCCTAGGGGGGTGACGATCCACAGTTCCGGAAACCACAGCATTAAAATCCCCCCCCACCACTAGAATCCCCTCCGGAAGGCCAAGGAGGAGGCGCCCCAGATCCGCAAAGGTGGTCGTCTGCAGCCCCGGCGGGACATAGACACACGAAAACGACCACTCTGCCCTCCATTCTACCCACCAAAACCGTGTAACGTCCCCTGTCGTCATGGTGCACCTCATCAATCTCCAACGGGAGCGAGTTCTTAACCATAATGCCCACACCCCTTGAACCAGACGTGAAGCCCGAATGGGCCACAAGGCGGTAGTCCCGTCGATTCATGGCACAAAAGGAGTTGCCAATGAGGTGTGTCTCCTGCAGAAAAACTATATCGGGCGAAATTCGCTTCAAGAACTGCAGGACCACACCTTGTTTTATCCTGTCCCCCAATCCATTAACATTCCAGGACAACAGACTCAGTCCCCTACCCCCCATCATAAACAGAAGCCATCACTCGTCCCCCAGAGAGCACTTTAGAAATGATACAACGATGCTTTTGCCTTGTGGTAGAAACGAACAACACCCCACCCCAACCCACCCACCCCAACAAAACTCCCCCCTCCCTGCACCCCTGCATGAGCCCAGACAGCCCCCCCAACTTGCAGTGTGCCTGTCGCCCCTATATAGTGAAACTAGCTAGACCCCCTAGAGGAGGAAAGAGTACCCCTTCTAGACCCCACACAACCTCCAAGGGAGGGGAAAGAACAAAGACAGAAGCTTGGTCGAAAGTGGCATCATAGTCGTCCAGAGTGAGGCCCAATATCAACCCCTCAGTCCCGATCCAGTGGGCCGTCTCCTCCCGCCGCCCCCCCCCCCACCATCTCGAGCACTACCCCCAGACAGAGTGTCCAGCCAGTCCCCGGCCGCTTCGGGACGATCAAAAAAGTGCGTGCGACCATCCACCTCTACCCGCAGCTTGGCCGGGAAGAGCATGGCGTATTTTAAGTTCATGTCCCGGAGCCGGCGCTTAACACCCAGGAAACTCAGTCTCTGTTTCTGGACCGCTTGAGTGAAATCGGGATAAAAGTTCACCTCCATATTTTCCAGCTTAATCGGCCCTTGCAGTCTGGAGGCTTGCAAGATCGCGTCCCTGTCCCGAAAGTTAAAAATCCGGGCAATGAGAGGCCGCGGAGGGGCTCCGACCTTCGGCCTTCCCCCGGGAACTCTGTGGGCCCTCTCCACGGCAAAGAATTTACTCAGTCCCCGAGGCTGGAGATGGGTAGCGATCAGGTCCTCTACAAAAAGATCCGCCGCCGCTTCCTCCCGTCCCTCGGGTACTCCGATGATGCGGATGTTATTCCTCCGGGCCCGACTCTCGGAATCTTCCAGGCACCGATCCATAAGCGCACTCGCCTGACGAAGTCGGTGCACCTCCGTTTGGAGGGCCGCCACCTCAGTCGTGAGGCCCGACGCGGTGTGGGCCAAAGAATCGACCCGGTCGTTGGTCTTGGAGAGATCAGCCCTCACCAGGTTGACATCAACTAGGACCGCGTCAATTTTATGGGCTAAGGTGTCAAACCGCTGGCCCACCGAGGCCTTCATCTCAGCAATGGCGCCCATGACGTCTTGCAGAGTCAGCTCTGTGGGCAAATCCGGGGCATCCGGAGGGCACTCAGAGGACTTGTGCGGTCCACCGGGAGATCCTTTCGGGAGGGTGTAGCGGTCCATGATGTTGGCCTGATGTGCGGCGGCACGCCGGGTCGACTTGGCCTTCAACCGATGCGTTCCACACTTTTGTAATAAATATAGAATGTTAGCAATCTAGTTGTTCATTAGGATACTGTTGAGAGGCAGAAGCCAGGGGCACGGACTCTGAAAATTGAAGGTAGGTAGGAGGGTGCAAAGGCAACAATTTAACCACACTGAGCAGGCAGGAAGGACCGTGGCAGCACAACAGACTATGGAGGGCAGTGGAAAGGGGGGCAGGGGCAACAAACCAACAATACAGGACTTGCAAGAGAGGCTGTGGCAATGTAATAGACCATTGTGGGCAGAAGGAAGAGGCAATGGTAGTACAACCATACATGCCAACAGACCCGATTCAGCCAGGAAACGTCCAATGTTTTTAAGCTCAAATGGGCTTTATTTGATCTGTCTCCTGTCTACAATCTCCTCTTTTTCAAAGTAACTCAAAGGGGAAAATCAATACCCCAGTTTTTTTTCAAAATCTCCCTCTTACCAAGTTCAAAATGTTCGCAAGTATGGTACATTGGATCATGGAAGGAAATGGGGTAGGGACATGGACTTGGATAACAGAGGACAGGAGGGACATGGAGAGGTGCACCAAACTGACCCTGCAGGGCAGGCATCAGGGTTTGCAGCAGCACAATACACCACACAGGGCATGCGGGATGGGAGTGCAGCACAACAATCCATAGAAAGCAAGAGGGAGGGGACAGGACCATGCACATGGACAACAGAGAACAGAGGGGCAAGAGGCAATGGTAGCTAGCTGACCATAATGGACAGACAGGAGAGAAAGCTGCAGCATAACAGACCATAAAGGGCAGGAGGGAAGGATCAGGGGCATTACAATGGAACAGACAAGCCAGGAGGGAGGGAGTAGGGGTCTGCACATGTAAACAGAGGGCTGGGGGCAAGGGGGCAGGGCAGGAGCAGCAAGATAGCCATGGAGGTCAGGCAGGATGGGCACTAGAAGCAAGACACACCATAAAGAGCAACAGTGTGACTGTGATGGAATACACACAGACCATGGAGGGAAGGTGGGAGGGGGTCAGGGGCAGCTAACTGACCACACAGGGAAGGTGGGAGGGGCCATGGCAGCACAGAAGACCATGCATGGCAAGTGGGAGGGTTAGAGGCAGCACAATGGCTATGATGGGCACGAAGGAGCATGCAGGGGCATGCACAAAGGACAAGGAGGATAGAAGGGAGGGTCAGGACCTGGACTCAGACAAGAGAGTTCAGGGGAAGGGGCCTCACAACAGACCGCACGGGGCAGGCAGGAGCAGTTGCAGCACAACAGACCAGGGAGGGCAGAAGGGTGTGGCAGTACAATGGACCATGTGGGACAGGAGGAAGAGGATAGGGGCATGGCATGTGGACAGGCAGGGTGGAGGTGGCAGGGACAGGTTACAATCATCTGACAATGCTAGGCAGGTGGGAGGGGAGTGGCAGCTCAACAGAACACTCAGAGTAGATAGGAGTGGCAGGTCCATGGAACATGGTGGGCAAAAAGGATGGAGCAGGGGCATGCACAAAGACATCGGAGGGCAGGGGGAAGGAGAATAGGGGCAGCAAGCTAAGCACAGAGTTTAAGCAGGAGGTCAATGATGGGGCATAGAATTGGGCAATGGAGGGCAGGAGGAGGGGACTGGTACATCATACTAAATTGAGGGCAGTGGCAGCACATCAGACCATGCATGGCAGGAGGGAGGAGGCTAGTCCATGGATTCACACAACAGAGGATAGGGAGGAGGGGGATGGGGCAGCAAGCTAACTGTTCAGAGAAGGCGGGTATTAGGAACTTTATTGTTTTTAAAACGTGTGTCTGTGCGAACTACTTAAAATATGAACAAGTATGCAGCATAATCTCACTTTTATTCAGGAAGAAGAGGGCGTTTGTGACTGTGACTCCGGGCTCACTTGGCAGAAACACCCCCTGACCCTCCACCCCCTATCGCAAAATGTAATGCCCGTGAAAAGGGTAGGTGAACACAGTGTTATATAGAACATAGTCCTGAGAGCACGATTGAAAATGAAAACTAGATATAGTGTATGGTATAAACTATGCACCAAAAAGTGTGATATAAGATGAACCGGGCGTGAAATATAATATGCAATACATTGTGCGCAATGACAGATTCATTGGAGAGCGCGAGATAGCACAGGCACTAGCGCGTGCTATGCGATGTGCGCCTTGGAGTGTAATATGCACAGGGCAGTGTTGTGTAACCTAACTAGTCTCTAAAGTTGTAATATAAAATATGTGCTGGGGAGTGTAGCGTTGCATATGCACTGTGACAAAGATATGAATCCCAGATTGTAATATGTATGGCATAGCACTGTGCGTTATAACATAGGCATCGAGGAAGGCACGTTAGATGGGGCAATATAACCCGTGCGAAGACAAGTGTGGCATGACATATTCACGGGGTGGTGTTACAGTGCACATGGGCTAGAGAGTGTCATAGCATATGCACTAGCTGGTGGAATACAACACAGAGGTGTGTGGCACTCGGCAGGCAATGGTGGGTGTAACACAGCATTGGGCTCTGCCAGGAGCACGCTGTGACTCTCAAGTGATGTTCGTCCCCTTTCCAGAGAGTAAAATAAAAAGTATTACACATCCGGCAGTGGATGTGTGTTTTATTAACCGTGAGGGGGGTTTCTTGCATAGTTTTGGTCGAATTTTTGTCGAATCCCCTTTGAATGGCTTGGTGTGCATGTGTATTAAATGTGCCCGTCAATAGCTACCCATGTTTGTATAAATAAACGACAAGGGTGTCTACCGGGATTAGGCACGGTAGGGCATCAGACATGTCAGAGCTTCACTAGTGGTGTAAATACATTCCACGTGGATTCATTGTATGCATAGTCGCCTTTTAATGAATATCACTCAAATCGTCATGGTGATAGGTACGTACGGTTTGTCCAGCATGTCCTAGGTGTGTCTATAAATATATATTTTTTTAAAATAATAAAAAACAGTGGCCGGCCCTGGGGATTGGGGTCAAAAAAATATAATTAGGAGACAGGCCCTGGGGGATGGGGTCATCAGGGCCAATAAATTAGAATAAGAAGGGGAACCACACAGCCCCCCTTCTTAAAAAATTAAAATAAATAAAAGACTGGCATCGTGCCGGAGGCCACGCCCCCTCCTTGCAGCACTCTGCAAACGCGCCCCCTGGCGAGTTGTAAGTTGGGGAATTAATTCCTCTTCAATACTGAGGGTCCCTGAGGGCCAACTAGCCCAACAGGCATCTCCAGTATGCGCCAGGGAGCTGCGCTGCAGACAGGTGTTCTGAGGCCAAGCCCCTTTTTACACCTCTCTGCAACGCAGCTCTGTGGCGCTTACTGGAGGTACCTAGTGGTCTAGTTTGACCCTAGGGACCCTTAGGATTCAAGGGGACTTAATCTCTCAACTTAGAACAGCCACAGGGCGCGTTTACACAGTGGTGAAGGGAGGGGACGGGGCCTGAGGTGACGTGTGCAAACACGCACTATGGCACGTTTTAAATTGGGGATATAATTTCCCTTCAATACTGAGGGCCCCTGGGGGCTAACTAGCCCACCAAGTGCTTCCAGTAAGCGCCACTGAGCTGCATTGCAGAGAGGTGGTCCAGGCTGTGCCACTTTTTACACCTCTCTGCAACGCAGCTCTGTGGCACTTACTGGAGGTACCTAGTGGGCTAGTTGGACCCTAGGGACCCTCAGGATTCAAATGAACTTAATCTCCCAACTAAAAATGGACACAGGGCGTGTTTACACAGTGGTGAAGGGAGGGGACGGGGCCTGAGTTAACGTGTGCAAAAACGCCCTGTGGCCTGTTTTAAGAGGTAGTTTTAATCCCCCTGCCCTATTATATACTAGGGGCTTACAGAGGAGGTCATGTTAATCACAGGGGGACCCCAACGCATAATGTTCCCTAGTGTATGTAGGTGTTTTCACTGTATTCTAAGTGTCTTTTAACATAGCACTGGCTCTAGGACTGGTTAGTCAGACTCAGTTACCACCAGTATCCGTCTGAAAAAGTTGAGGGTACAGGATGATTTTGCAACAAGGATTCTTTCTGCTCTTCTTTTTGTTCTTTCTGCACGTTATCCTTCTTCCTGCACTTTTCTTCGTCTTTGAGGACTTCTGTTGCTTCTTTCTGCACTTCTTTTTTTTCTTTCTGTGCATTTTTTCTTCTTTCTTCACATGTCCTATCTCTGTAGGCATAGTTAGAAATTAGCATTTAAAAAACCTTTGAAATTCACAGAAAAAACCATAGGTTTCAGGCAAGTTATAGTTAGGAATTAGCATTTAAAAAACCTCAGAAATTCACTGAAAAAAACATAGGTTTCAGGGGTGTTATAGTTAGCTGGACTTTTCACTTGTACAAAACCATTGAAATTCCCCCGTTATAGTTAGTTCAGCTAACTATAACTCGCGCGCCCGCAATGCACTGCTGATGACGTCACATATTACATCACTCATGACATGGTCAGTGACATCACTCATGACATCACTGATGACATCTCAAATGACATCACTGATGACTCTTACACACATATACACTGAATTTCACATATGTAGTTACTGAGACATGTACAACTGAGATATACATTCAATCACTAACACACTCATACATACACTCACCCAACCATACAGTCCATCACAGTTGCACTCTTAAAACCATGCACCCATAGAAACACCCACTCACACATCTATGCACAGAGTCACACACACCCTACCCACACAAACACTCAGGCACCCATACAGATACTCAGACAACCAATTAATAACCCATATAGACACTCATATAGCTATTCACAAAACCATGCAACCACTTATACACCAACACACAGACACATACAGACATTCACACAGTTTAGTCACTAGTCTGCAGTAAGATACATTTAATGACTCACTTATAGAGTCAGTTACGCACCTAGAAAATCATCCATTCACACACTTGTACACCCACTCATTCTTCAACAGGTCTTTCCCTATATTAAACACATTAAAACTTTACAGAAACACAGACTCACCGGATGACGTCATCAGTGATGTCCTCAGTGATGTCATTTGAGATGTCATCAGTGATGTCACTGACCATGTCATGAGTGATGTAATATGTGACGTCATCAGCAGTGCATTGCGGGGGCGCGAGTTATAGTTAGCTGAACTAACTATAACGGGGGAATTTCTAGGGTTTTGTACGAGGGAAATATCCAGCTAACTATAACGCCCCTGAAGCCTATGGTTTTTTCAGTGAATTTCTAAGGTTTTTTAAATGCCAATTCCTAACTATAACGCCCCTGAAACCAATGTTTTTTTCAGTGAATTTCAAAGGTTTTTTAAATGCTAATTCCTAACTATATCAGGCCTGAAACCTATGTTTTTTTCAGTGAATTTCAAAGGTTTTGTAAATGACAATTTTTAATGTATTAATTGCTATACTGATTTTTTTTATACATTTTTAAAACTATTTAATTTTAGATATATTTTTTTTAATTACATTTTAATTACATGATACATTACAATACAAAATATACTTTCTCAGAATGAATTACTTTAGTTTAAATAATTGGCAAATAGGCAACAGACTTTTAAGTACAGTAGTTACAGTTGTTGCAATGGGCAACACAATTTCAAACACAAAGCAACATTGAGCTCAATGTGAATTTCTAATTAAATGCAATTAGACACTTTATGGATTACTTTTCTAACCACAGGACTGGATCCTAGATTCGGTCCTTGGACATCTCCTGTAAACAGTTGAGTAAAAGCACTTTGGTTACAGTAGTAATTTTTAAGGAATATTATTGTATTTTAAAAGTTGACACTTAGAAACTTTTGCCCATAGAATCACCCATGTTATCCTATGGCAGAAAATTCACTTAGCAGGTAAGTAGTGTTATCGTTAGTTTTTCTTACTCATTGGTGGATCCTGGATCCAGCACTGGCCAACCTCCTGTAAACAGTTGTAAGAATGTGTTTAAGTCATACAGACGATTTTTTAGGAATATTTTTAGTTTGTGAAAATAGACACTTAGAAAATTTTCTGGTGAAAACCACACAATGGATTCCTATCGAAGGAAATACAAGTTACTGGTAAGTACGCTTATGCAGCCCTGGATTCTCTCCTGATAACAGGTGAGTAAATCGGAATTCGTACTTCGGCTGATTTTAGAGGAACATTTGTACATTTCAAAATTGGACACTTAGAAAATGTTCTGGTGAAAACCACACAATGGATTCCTATCGAAGGAAATACAAGTTACTGGTAAGTACGCTTAGAATTACTTTTCAGGGTCAGTGCTGGGCTAAAAGATGCAGCCCTGGATTCTCTCCTGATAACAGGTGAGTAAATCGGAATTCGTACTTCGCCTGATTTTAGAGGAATATTTGTACATTTCAAAATTGGACACTTAGAACATTTTCTGCTGAAAACCACACAATGGATTCCTATGGAAGGAAATACAAGTTACTGGTAAGTATGCTTACAATTACTTTTCTGGGTCAGTGCTGGGCTAAAAGATGCAGCCATGGGTTCTCTCCTGATAACAGGTGAGTAAATCGAAATTCGTACTTTGGCTGATTTTAGAGGAATATTTGTACATTTCAAAATTGGACACTGAACATTTTCTGCTGAAAACCACACAATGGATTCCTATGGAAGGAAATACAAGTTACTGGTAAGTACGCTTAGAATTACTTTTCAGGGTCAGTGCTGGGCTAAAGGATGCAGCCCTGGGTTCTCTCCTGATAACAGGTGAGTAAATCGGAATTCGTAGTTCCGCTGATTTCAGAGGAATATTTTTAGTTTGTGAAAATAGACACTTAGAAACTTTTCTGCTGAAAATCACACATTGGATTCCTATGGAAGGAAATACAAGTTACTGGTAAGTACGCTTAGAATTACTTTTCAGGGTCAATGCTGGGCTAAAAGATGCAGAACTGGGTCCTCTCCTGATTACAGGTGAGTAAATGTGAATTCGTAGTTCGGCTGATTTTAGAGGAATATTTCTACGTTTCAAAAATGGACACTTAGAAACTTTTCTGCTGAAAACCACACAATGGATTTCTATGGAAGGAAATACAAGTTACTGGTAAGTACGCTTAGAATTACTTTTCAGAGTCAGTGCTGGGATAAAAGATGCAGCACTGGGTTTTCTCCTCATAACAGGTGAGTAAATTGGAATTCTTAGTTCAGCTGATTTTACAGGAATATTTGTACAATGGTGAAGGAAGGGGGCGGGGCCTGAGGTGACGTGTGCAAACATGCCCTGTGGCACGTTTTAAGTTGGGGAATTAATTCCTCTTCAATCCTGAGGTCCCCTGGGGGCCAACTAGCCCACGAGGAACCTCCAGTATGCACCAGGGGGCTGCGTTGCAGAGAGGTGTTAAGAGGCCACACCCCTTTTTACAACACTCTGCAACGCAGCTCCGTGGTGCTTAAAGGAGGTACCTGGTGGGCTAGTTGTGCCCTAGGGGACCTCTGGATTGAAGAGGAATGAATTCCCCAACTAAAAACGCGCCACCGGGTGTGTTTGCACAGTATCACCTCAGGCCCCGCCCCCTACCTTCACTACTGTGCAAACGCGCCCTGTGGTGCATTTTAAGTTGGGAGATTAACTCCCCTTGAATCCTGAGGTCCCCTGGGGTTCAACTAGCCCACCAGCTACCTTCATTAAGTGCCACATAGCGGCGTTGCAAAGAGGTGTAAAAAGGGGCGTGGCCTCAGAACACCTCTCTGCAACCCCGTGGTGCATACTGGAGGTTCCTGGTGGGCTAGTTGGCCCCCAGGGACCCCCAGTATTGAAGGGGAATTTGTTCCCCCTCTGCAAACGCGCCAGGGGGCGCATTTGCAGAGTGATGAAAGGAGGGGGCGTGGCCTCCTCCCCGATCCCGTTTTATAAAAATAAAATTATTTTTAAGAAGGGGGGCTGTGTAGCCCCCCTTCTTTTTCTTATTTTTTGGCCCTGGGGACCCCATCCCCCAGGGCCTGCCCCCTAATTAATTTTTTTTATACTGTGGAGGGGGGCCGCGTGGCCCCCCTCCCGAGGCCTTAATCTGCCCCGGGGACCCCATACCCTGGGCATGGGCCTTTTTTTAAAAAAAACAACAACATATTTTAAGGGAGGGGGGCTGCGTAGCCCCCCTCCTGTGTCCACTTAAGGCCCCGGGGACCCCATCCCCCGGGGGCGTTTTTTAATTTTTTATTTTTACAATTTTTTAGGAGGGGGGCCACGTGGCCCCCCTCCCGGGCCACTTATGGCCCCGGGGACCCCATCCCCCGGGGCCTGGCATCTCGTTGGGGACCGTGGGGGGGTCCCAATCCCCCCACGGTCCCAGCTGGCTCCCCGCTTCCTGTGGGAGCCAGCATTGCTTTACCACATGGGGAGCAGCTAACATGCTGCTCCCCATGTGGAAAAGCAATCAGCTTTGCTATTTGGAAGAGAGAGCAGGTTTCCTGCTCTCTCTTCCAAATAGCAAAGCAGTTTGCAATGACAGGGTGGGAGCCGCGAGGCTCCCGCCCTGTAATTGCAAACGGCAGTGTCCCGGGGTGGGCACCCCGGGACACTGCAGGAGCCGGCCCTGGGGGGTGGCGGTCCCCAGGGCCATCGAGGGCCCCAGGAGGGGGGCCGCGTGGCCCCCCTCCCACCTCTTTCAAAGCCCCGGGGGGTGGCGGTCCCCGGGGCATGTGGGGGGGCTTGAGCCCCCCACACAGGGTATATATTTTTTTTAAAAAGCCCCGGGGGGTGGCGGTCCCCGGAGCCGCGGGGGGGCTATGAGCCCCCCCATTCATTTTTTACGCCTCGGGGGGTGGCGGTCCCTGGGTCTGGGGGGGCCTGAGAGCCCCCCCACCAAAGAAATTGAAGCCCCGGGGGTGGCGGTCCCCAGGGCTGGGGGGGGGCTTGAGCCCCCCACACAGGGTATATATTTTTTTTAAAAAGCCCCGGGGGGTGGCGGTCCCCGGGGCCGCGGGGGGGCTATGAGCCCCCCCATTCATTTTTTACGCCTCGGGGGGTGGCGGTCCCTGGGTCTGGGGGGGCCTGAGAGCACCCACAACAAAGAAATTGAAGCCCCGGGGGGTGGCGGTCCCCGGGGCTGGGGGGGGCTGAGAGCCCCCCATGTACTTTACAAAAGCCCCGGGGGTGGCGGTCCCCGGGGCTGGGGGGCCCCTCTGGCCCCCCCATTATAATACCATACCCGGGGGCTAAATCAAAACGAAGCGCGGGCTTCGTTTTATTTTTCATTAGCGGAATGCGCATCCCGCGATTTAAAAAAAATAATAATCATTTTTTGGGGCCTTGGGGGTCCTTGTGGGACCCCCTGAGCAGGCCTAGGGGGTCAGGGTGTTTCTACCCTGCCCCCTTGTCGCATTTTGCGCCTTTTTTTCGGTTTTCTTGTGCCTCGGTTCTACCGAGGCACAAGATGGCTGCCAACACTTCCTGATTCAGAGTGTTGGCAGCCAATTAGCATTCAGCTCGTGCTCTGGAGGGTTCGGGGAGGGTGCGGGGAGGGTGCGCGGATCCTCCCCGGCCATAGATATCACTAACTTTTAACTCTAATTTTCTCAGGAACTACTGAACGGATTTACACCATTTAAGGAAAAGGCACGAGGCTGAACTGAGGACTACCTCTTTGCCAAATTTGGTGTAATTCCGTTCAGCAGTTCGGGCTGTAGCTGCGACAACAGGTCCTATGGGAAATTGCATGGGGAAAACGCGTTTTGGGACACCCCTTTTTTCTCGGCCCCCGCTTGACGAATCACCGCGAAACTTTCAGGGTAGGAGCGGAGCGGAGCTGGCCAAAAGTTTGGAAAATTTCGCAAAGATTCATCAATCGGCGCCAGACTTATTGGGAATAAAATGTTGCGGATTTCCTATGGAAAATTGGTCCTAACTATAACTATCTACATATATATTTATCTGCTTGGGCTGATTTAAGGCATCAATGCCAACTCATTGTGTCACTCTCTCTTACAATGGTAGCATATCAGGGGTGTTGCACAACTTGCATTACTTCTGTTATGTTATTATAATTTAATACATGAGTAAATCACCCTGGGAGGGGTATCTTGACATGAATACCAGGATAACAGGCAGAGAGTGCTACTGTTAGAATAGGTAAGTCTTAAGCAATTTCCTGAATTAGAGATGATCCTCGCAGATTCACATTTGAAGAGGCAACTTATTCCGATAGAAAGGGGCAGGGAAAGAACACAACCTTCAAGGAAAGAAAACAACATTCTCTCAACCGGGACATTCTGTACCTAGGGACTGTGAGCAGAGCTTTGCCGCAAGATCTTAAGAGTCTTGGGGGGGGAATGGTGAGTGAGCTTTGAAGACAGATATGTGTGCCCTTTACCAAATAGAGCCTTGTGAGTTAAACAGCAGATCTTAAAGATAATTCTGTTTCCCACCGATAGCCAATGTAAAGCAAGTAAGAGAGGGGAGGATGCAGCTCCAGAAGGGAGGTTGCAAATGAGATGTGCCGCAGTGTTCTGTACCACCTGAAGTTTAGATAGCAATGTCTAGTAGGCAGAAGTAAGGAGTGCATTGCCATAGTCCGGACAACTCATAACCAATGTCTGGACTAAAGTTGTCCTTGCTGTAAGTAGTAATAAAGGAAAGGCTCTTCTCAGCAAATGCATCATGCGGAAGCAAGAGCCTATGGTGGTCAAAACTTGTTCTTTCATGGTTAGAGAGTGATCCATCCGGACTTCCAAGTTTTTAACTACTAGTTTGCGTGAAGGGGCCATACCAAGTTCTGAGGGCCACCAATCAGGCTTCCAGAGTTGTTGGGCCTTCCCAAACAGCATAATCTACATTTTTGCTACATTTAATTGGAGACAGTTTTCAGTCACCCAGGTAGCAATTGCTTTCATCCTGGCAGAAAAAGATTCTTTACTTGTTTAACCAGATTGTTTTCTAGTGAGATTAGTAGCTGGGTATTGCCTGCATATGATATAATATCAAGGGGTGCAACATATATGTTAAAAAAGTGTAGGGCTGAGGCATGAGCCCGTGGTACCTCTCTGTCCAGAGTCATGATACAAGACTTATAGGGACCCAGAATAATCGTTTGGGTCCTGTTGGACATGAAATCAGCAAGCCATTGTAATGCTGTTTCATGAATACCAATCTCTTGCAGCCTACCAAGTAACCTGGGATGGGATACAATATCAAATGCTGCAGACAAGTCCACAAGCTCCAGCATTGATGGTATGTTAGCATCTGTAGCTTTAAGTAGCTCATAGTCCCAATCTCCCGTATGTGCAATACGCAAAAGGGGACCGGCTTTACTCATCAAAGGGGGCGGAGAATTCTTTGGAATGCATGAATATTTCAAAATTTTATTGTTTGAGGTTTAGGATTATGAAACAGTGAATAGGCGATCTGATTTAAAAAGTACAATGCTGCATCTGTCACACACAAACATTTGTATAGAGTACCACCCATCCTTGTTTTTTATTGTCTTTTTGAAGCACCCATGGGCAAGAGTGCATCTAGGCTGGCTGCCACTCGTGCCGCATTAGGTGTGAACGGTACCACCACCAGTGCCGCCACCTTGGCAGGTGGTTCTGCTGCCCCCTGTAAGTCATTTTTATTCCCCACTACTAAAATTATGCCCTTGTGCATGCATACTAGTATTTTCATGTTAGATGTTGTTTGTTACCCCTGCATTTCCCTGTGTTTACATTTTTCTTATATTTCCTGCAGCTGACTTTGATCGATCTGTACCTTTCTTCTGCTCCCTTTTGTGGTAAGCCTTCCGCTGCCAATCTTTTGCATGTCTTACTATGTAGTACTAAAGGGGAAAGGATTTTTGGCAATGTAAAGAGTGTCGCACAGCCGGGACTAAGTAGTATTCTAGTCACCAAACATGTTGGTGGTTTTCTTGATCAAACAGTCAAAAAGAACAAGGGCAGAGCTACAGAGAGGGACCCCCCTGTTGTCTTACATTATTAGTTTCCATCACAGTGCAGCATGGCAGGAATGAGATACCAATACCATATGTCCTTTGCATTTCCTTCTACCACTGACCCATTCATAGGCTCATCTTATGCCATTCCCTTATTCCTGAATTGTAATTCTATTCACCTCCCTGCATTAGGATTTTTGGGGGGTTTATCTCAATGACTACCTGGTTTTTAAAATGTTGGCAAGCAATAATACCAAACCTCAAAAAAAGATTACTTTGGATTGAATAAGATACTGATAGATAGCTAACTTAATTGTAGTGAGGTATTGTGCAAAATAAATACTTAGGTAGCTATTTGCTATCTAAAATGGATGTATTGTGTTTTTCACCAGGAGCACAGACCACCAGCAGCTCCATCGCACAGATGTTGGTGAAGGTACAGGCATCCCAGGGAGAGGGAGAAGTCCCAGTGGTTGTCAGGGACAAGGGGTAAGTCCCCTTTCTTATTGACAATACTGTATTGGTCAAGCGAGGCAGATACCTCACTTGTCACCTCCGAGTCCAGTCCTTGCCCTCACCATCTTGGCACCTAAAACTGCAGCATGGTATAATCTGGTGCTGCAGTGAGTGTAGGCGATGAAATCATGTGTGTCTGCTGCAGACCAGCAGTATGATCAAACTAAGGGCTCATTTATGATGAATTGGCATGGGGCAATGCCGCAAGTCGTCTTGCTGTGCTATCTTACACCATTGTGAAAGGACGGGAATGCACTGTATTTATGAAACATGGTGCATTCCTGTCCTTTCACCCTGCGCTGGCACACAATTGGCTTTCTAGCGCCAATATAGGCAACGTTGCACCATGGTACAATTGTGCCTCCGTTGCAGGCAGGATTGTTTTTGTGCAGGAAGGCCACCTTCCTGCGCAAGAACAATTCAGAGAGGATCTTTCCTCTTTCCATGTGTGCTTCAGAATGCAGCACACATGGAAAGCATAAAAAACAAAGACAAATAACAATATTTCTCCTTATTACGCCTGCCCTGGGGAGGCATAAGATTTTGGTACTGCCCCAGGTTTATTTGATTCAGTAATTCTGGGCAGCGTCAGAATCCATGGGTGCTGCATGGGAAACCCACTGCATTGCCCATGGAACGCCGCCTTGACGCAGTGTAAGGCAAGGCAGTGCCTTGCGCTTCTTTGACTTACTTCATATCTATGAGGCCATGCAAAGCCACACAGAGTGTCTTTGCGTTGCCTCATAGATATGACCGAGAGGCTTGTGCCACTGAAAAATAAAAAAACAGAGATACTTCAGTCGAGCAAGCCTCCCATAAATAAGCCCCTAAGTCTGCAATGCACAAACGAGAAGACAAGGTGTGTTTCCCAGTGCCCACTTAGTCTCCTCCTAGTGCTTTACTTCATCGTTCTGTTTTTGTCCCAGCCTACCTAAAAAAGTACATTTTGTCTCGCATGTGATGTCTGTGCCATATTTCTCAGCACAAGTGAAGTCATCTGTCTTACATTACGGATTGACAGTTCCAAAATGTTTTCTCTGATCAATCTGTGTTGTGACTCTGAAGCAAAAGAGAAGTACATGATCAGTGGCACCTAACCATTCCATAACTAAACCTCTACCTAGCCCAATCCCTATAACTTAACTCTGTGCGGGCTAATTTTCCAACTGCAAAGTGAAGGCATTTCCTGAGAATGGTTGTGTTAGAGGTCTAGGTGTAATAATGAGGGACTAAGGGAGCCTGATTTAGAGTTTGGCGGATGGGTTACTCTGTGAGAAATAAAATATGTATCCTGTTTGCTGCACTAAAGTTCATAATTTATATTCTTCTATGTACTGTCTACTGTAATACAATGGATGGGATAGCCGTTATCTGCCATGTGTGTCCCATCAGCCAGACTCTACCAGCTTAAGCTTTTAACCTACGTTTAACCTCAGGGTAGAAGAATTGAAGAGGGAGTTGGAGAAGTGCAGGGTCATTGGAATTATAAGTTAATAGCATAACATGCTACAGCTGTGCTGCCCCAAAAACATGCTACAGAGTAAGCAGAACCACCAGCATGGCTTTGTTAATGTTTCAGAGTCAAGTATTAACTGTGCAGCATATTAGATATATACATCCCTATGTATGCCTTGCTCATTAATGGCAGGTAATTCATTTTAACATACAAACTGTTCAGTTTCACTATGAAAAAACCTCAAACAAAATCACGTTTTGAATTGATTATGTGGGTGTTATGGCAGTAAGTGCTACGATTAATTATCTAGCTATGATGTGCTGCTTGGGCAGAAAAAACCTGGGCCAGGCTGTGTGACTAATCAGTATCATCAATCATCACATCCAAAAATTAATTTCCAATTGGCAAAGGCATTGATGTCCCCAAAGCTCTTTTTAGTATTTGTTTTGTTTTGGTCAGAAGGCATGTTGTGGGTGGAGACGGTAGGAAGGTCAGAAAGTTGAGGAAAGGGTTTTGGACGTTTGAACTTTGATTTCAGACTCTTTTTTCATTGGGGAGGGGGTGGGCCTTTTATGGGTGTAGAGGGTGGGTCTTAGTAAAAATAACTGGACTTTACTTTTTTTCTTTGTCATTATTATCTGTCTGTCCATTGCTAGTTGGCCTAATTTAGCACTGTGCGATTACTGTTGATACAAGAGTGCAACACAGAGCTGCCCTCTAAAATTGTCACAGATTATATATCAACTTTCCCCCTAGAGCTTCTCTACCTGACGTCCCTTGCCATGAAAGTATTATCAAATTGGTTACTTTACTTACCTCTTGCTGCAGTCCAGTAATTAATTTACCCCACCACCAGGATGGCACTGTCTGGAAACAGAAAAGTGGTTAATTTAATCCGGTTTCATTTGATGAGGTTTCGCAGCACCCAGCCACCAATCAATTATACAGTATAGTAGTTAGTGTAGTAACTGCCCGGGTTCTACCTTCTGTAACTATTTGCCCTGCAAGGAGTCTGCTAACATAACTAAAAATGTAATATTATTATCTTCCCTTCCAAAGGACAAATTTACTACTAAGTGCTTGATTATGACTTTGGGGGTGTGGGAGCAGGGCACCACTACCCTCCCTGCTCTCACACCACCAAAGCCGACTTCCCACCAGAATACAAGTTGTAATCTACACAGACGGTCCTATCATGATGTGCCCACGGAGCTGCCTTTCAAAGGCTCATAGAGAGCCTTAGAATTGCAGTATTGTGGGGCTGCCACAGCTCATCTGGAACTGTGGGTGCATGCAGACAGGAGGGCTCACCGTGTTCCCCCCTGCATGCATCCCTACACCCTGAGGGACCAGGTGGTCCAGTAGGGCCCCCTAAGTTTCCTCACTACTAGCATTATCATGGCGTTAGAACTGCCAAGAGACTGCGTGTGGTGAGGAAACTCTTAATATGCTTGACGGTGCCGCAGCAGCACCACCAAGCATATTGCGGCCTCAAGACAGCAGTGCCAACACCAGGCATTGCGAAGCCCAAGCAGTTGCAGCAGTCACATGGAGGTCCAATCACCATACTCGTAATGCGGTGGTCGGACCCCTGGTGCGGCGTTCCCCAACCACCACTGCACCTCTACTGCACCTCCCTTGCAAGTTTGGCAGTCCTATGGGCCATCAAACTCGTAATTAGGCCCTAAGTCATCAGCTAGTTCTTCAAGTTCTTCTAACCTGGATTGGTTAAGCGATGTTACCTCTCACAATCTTCCCAAACCTTATTGAAGGGTTTCCCAAAAGGGGCCTTCTTATTAATGGTGATGGTATTAGTGATCTTGTGCTACTACCAACATGGGAGACATCACTAAGCGAGGTCCCACTCCTACCTATTATAAATGAGGTAAACTTCAATTGTCATCACAGGTAACTCTATGTTGCATAGATTTTGTAAGTCACATAGGGAGGGCCTGATTCACAAAGGTAAAGTTACACTGTTGGTGTTACTTTACTGACTCTTGCAGTGTAAGTGTACGACTAGTAACTTTTCCATCAGTAACTTTACGAGTAGTAGCTTTGTGAGTAGTAAGTAATCCCTATCATCTTAACATAGTTACTACTAGTAGTTAGTTACTACTCATAAGACTACTGTATATAATAGTAAACTTCTGGTAGTTCAGTTAAAACTTCAAGAGTGGACTTACAGCAAAAATGCAACTTTAAATGTGTAAATGAGGCTAGATAGACCACACTGGTACTACCAATAGTGAAACACTGGAACGGACATTGATCCGACTCTTCACTATGTTGATTTTGTTATTCCTTTATTGCCTGAGTGGGTAAGTGGGACTGGCTTAGGCTATTTTTCAGGTAAGAAGATTCCCCAGTGTGCGGGTGTTGCTTTCACCACATCCGCCCCACCAAAAGTGTGATCCATTATGGTGTATATTTTTAAGTCACACCTCAATATATCACACAGCCTGGGAGAAGAGAGCTAGAGCCACATGTATCAATATTAGGAATTGCAATTTTCTGCGAATCGAAATTTGGTACTCGCTAACCCTAATGTAGTTTCATGTAGTGATTCCTATGGGGTTGCAAATCATCCTCCCTCATGAATATCAATGAGGTAGGTCGCTATTTGCGACCTATTTGGAATCGCTAAAATCACAGATATGGTGGCCTGCTTAAGCTCTAAACCAACTCATACTCTTCTTTGTTCATACAGGTGAACCTTAGCAACACCTTTGTTTGACTTGTCCTGTATCCGATGATTGCTTGGCTCATTGTACTGTCCTTCTTGCTGACTTCCCATGTGAAAACCTCAAAAGGAAGTAGCATTTGTGTCAGGCATTTCACTAGCCTCCATTTGTCCATCTCCTGAGCCATGCTTTTTCCAGTTGCATCCCCTCTTCTTTGAAGGACATAGTCAGTGATCAGTCTGTACTGCTCAAACAGACATTACAGCATGTATTAGGTTGAATTTCAACATGTTCACACCTCCTGTATGAGGGCTTTAACCGGTACTCTATTATCAAGCTGAATGATCCTCAACTGCTTCTGGGCTTAAAAGAATGACTGAAATGAGTGTAGATTCTTCTGCAGGTAACCAGTATTTTGCTGACTATATCTACTTTTTTTGAGTAAGTATTGCACAATTAGGTTGATGCAATTAGCCAAACACAGGACCCTGAAATATCCACCATCTGCCATGGCCTTGACTACATTACTGCCATTGTCTGTGGCAACAAATCCAGTTCAGAGACCTCTGGGTTGCAGCCATTCAAGCACTTTGCTGTTAAAGTCTTCCAAGATGTTTGTAGTTGTATGCAATATTTCCATGGCAAGCAGCATAAAGTTACATGCCCCCAAACACCCTTAAAACTTTCTTCATTGCTAACACTTGCAGATAGCTGTTGCCTGAGCCCCACAAAAGAGATTTAGTGTGCAGTGATGCACATGTAATCAGTCTCTTAACACCTGGTTCTCATGTCTGTCGTCAGGTGGATAGAATGAACAATACCCTGCTGCAAAGCTTGTCCACCCATTTGCAGCACATCGTGATGGAGCACTGAAACAGCAACTCTGGCAAAATAGGTCCATCTGGGAACCTTCCAATCAGGCAGATGGCTGCTTCAAATACTAAAAAACAGTACTCCTTCCACGAAAGAAAAAGGTATTGGGAACAGTGCTAACATTTTAGCCTACTTACCGTTGTACAAACATGCCATTGGGTGGTTGCTTTGTGGGTCCTAAACTAGGCCAGCTCGTGGAGTTTTTCCCATTCCGTGCTACACGTAGAGCAGAGAGTTCTGAAAAACTCCACATGCCAGTATGGGGCAGAGTTTTTCCACACGCTGCTCACCAATATTAAGTTGGCGAGCAAGAAAATTCCAATGTTATACCACCTCCCGGTGACATCTCTCAGCGTGGGCGGTCACGGCAGGTCGCTTCTGCTTGTGTTGAGAAATCTGCTGCTCATGTTAAGGAAGCTGCAGCTCGAGTAGAACATCTGTTTGAGCGGCAGAAAGAAGCTGTGCCCTCTTGCGATGCATGTGGTGCCATTCACATTGATATTACAGTGCAGGGCAAATGTTTGTCACTAAAAATCAGAGTGAACTGCGTGACTTACCTCACTCTGCTGCTTGCAGAACTCCACGGAGGGCGGCAGAGTTTTTTTGTCACTTCTGGAACTTCATGAACTCTGCCCAAGCCTAGCCTAAACATGCCCGTAATAGTAGCTTGGATTGATCCCTTTTGTGGTGCCACTGATGCAGGCGAGGTCTGGGGAGAACCAAGAGGTGGTAAACTCAATGTGCATCTTGGGGTAATCATCACTGTATGTGGTGGAGTCTGCATCTGAGTCTTGTGTCATTTGGAGGCTGCTGATGGGGCCACACTGAAGGGGACAGGGCTGCGTTGTGTAAAGCTATCATCCTCTTCTTCTTTATCACCTCTTATCACTATTATCAGAGCTGATTCTCTTTTCTCATCAACACAACCACCCCTACCAGCAGCTACTTTATAAAGGTGCTCTTCCCACTGGATTGTGTGACGTTTTTTGTATGAGTTGTTTGGCCTCCAGAATCATAGTGTGAACCAGACTTACTTTGACCAACACCCCCATGACAAATGCAGTATATTGCAATGTTATTCTCCTGCTTGCTAATCGTAAAGAAATCCCAAACTAGGGAGGGGAACTTTCTTAATGTGCTACTGCCAATGCCCGAAGAACTGGAGGTAGGTGGGTGTGTCGATTGCCTTTCTGCACTGTGTACCTTGACTGAGGTAGTGTTGGATGCAGGTCTCAGCAGGTGCCTTACAAATATGGAAGATGGCGATGGTGGTGGCGGAACCAGTGCAACATCCCTCTGAACATGTTGAATAGGAGGGGACATCTCGATGTCCTCAAAGCCAATTTCCATACTGTAAATCACTGGCTTGTCTGACTACTCATCACTATCCTTTTTCATAATTCTAAGGCTTTCCATAACGTTCCTTTTCCCCTGTCTCTTGTGGCGGGTCTTGGACTCGGTGGGTCCAATCCATATTCCGATCATCAGAAGGGGGGCTTGGAGAAGATGTTGGAGAACACTTTCTTTTTCTTGCTGGAGATCGGGAGTCAATGGTTCAAGAGCTACATCTTGTTCAGCAGGAAGCCCAACCTCCTGTTCTGCTCCTACTTCAGGAAGAACTGTTGCTGGCTGCAGTTCATGTTTTCCACTTTGCTCAGTTTTCTGTGATGACTGGGTACTAGTTTACGGCTGAGACAAATCCAGTTTAGACTCACTGCTCGTTGCCATGATTGCAGTGGCAGCCTTGCTGAGAGACATGGCATTGAGCTTAGATTAGGGTGGTGATGTTTATGAAGGAGTTCTGCTCCCAGCTTGGTGCCAGGGTGACGGTGCAACAGACATGCCACTTTTTCTGAAAAAGATGGAGAGTGGCATGCCATTGTTGGCACTGGCAATCTACTTATTCTTCCACTCACTGGCCACTTTCTTGGCAGGAATTCCTTTCTTTGGGGCTGGCTTCAAGTTCTGTCATTTGACATTTAGATGCACAAGTGGTAGCAGGCAGAGAAGGACTCCGGTTCTGTGACTGGTATCACTTTGTGCTGGCCTTCTGTCTGGCAGTACTGTAGGTGATGTCTCTTGTGCACCTAAGCAAAGAAAAATAATACAGTGAAATGTGTCATTTTTGCAGGTTGAATTATTCATACAGACAATAGTGAAGCTATCCCAAATAATTAACACAAATTGTGTATCCATTCCATTCCAATCCAAACCATATATTAACATTTCAAGTAGGATAATAACAACATATGGATTTATAAATTTGATTTATGTACCTCTAAGTTGAGACACCTGTGACAGGCAGGCGGGTGCATGGAAAATTGAATAGTCATTAAATAAAGTGAATGCTGGTGTGTGCCTTTGGCCTATGAGACCTATAGCCGGCAGGGGGATGCAGGGAAACATTGAATAATCCTTAAAAAAGGTGAATGCAGGTGTGCACCTATGGCCTTAGAGACCTATGGCAGGCAGAGGGTGCAGGGAAAAATTGAATAATCCTGAAAAATTGAATGAATACTGATGTGTGCCTATGTCACAAGATACCTGTGGCAGGCAGGCGGTGCAGGGAAAAATGGAATATTCCCTAAAATAGTTAATGCTGGTGTTCACCTGCCGTTGTTTCCCCTGACGTTTTACTTTCTGGTCTCCTGTTTTGCCGATCTCATTTTTGCTGGCTTTATGATGCTGGGCATATTACCACTGCTAACAAGTGCTAAAGTGCATGTGTTCTTCCCCTAAAACATGTCAACATTGGCTTATCCACAATTGGCATATCTAATTTACTTATAAGTCCCTAGTAAAGTGCACTACATATGCCAAAAGCCTGCACATTAAATACTACTAGTGGGCCTGCAGCACTGCTTGTGCTACCCACTTCAGTAGCAATTCAAACATCTCTCAAGGCTGCCATTGCAGAGCCTGTGTGGGCAGTTTTCAACTGCCATGTCGACCTGGCAAGGTAACCCTCTTACCAGGCCCAAACCTTCTTTTTTAATACAGATAAGTTACCCCTAACGTAGGCCCTAGAGAGCCCTAAGAGTAGGGTGCAGTGTATTTAAAAAGTAGGATATGTACTTATAAGTTTTACATGTCCTGGTGGTAAAAAAGGAATACATTTGTTTTTCACTACTGCAAGACCTATCTCTCCAATAGGTTAATATTAGGATTACATTATTACATTTTATAAGTGTGAGTTTCGATTGGTAAAAGATATACATTTCATGTTTGGTGAATCTGGACTCATGATTTAAAATCACAACTTATGGTAAAGTTAGATTTTAAGTTGCAATTCTGAAAATGGCACTTTTAGAAAGTTGGCATTTTCTTACTTTAACTATTTTGTTCCTTCTGCCCGTCTCTGAATACACGTCTAGGGTGGGTGACAGCTGGGCTTTGTGTTTTGTCCTCCAGACAGTCACACGCAAAGTGAGCCTAGGTGTGACTGATGGGCCATCAACATCTTGATGGGTGATCCTGGGCCGGATGGGAGGGAAGAGCTGACACTTACACCTGAATGAGATGTGCCTGTCCCCACACAAAGAGCTGTAAAACCCCAATGTATTGGGTCTTGAGCCAGGGCAGGAAGAGCAGGGACTCTGTGCACGTCAAAGGCCTCTCTTTCAAGTCCCCCCACTTCAAAGGCACAACTGTGTATAAGTACTTGACCCCATACACCACGACTGGAACTGAGGGCATTCTGCTAGGAAGATGGACTACTGTGCTTACAAACGGACTGCCACTCTGATGGACTTTGCTGAACTTTTCTGGACTCCTGCTCTGCTGCTCTTGCCCTACTGCCTCCTGGCATCTCCTGGAACTGCATCTTTACATTTCCAGAACCAAAGTGACTCCAAGGGCTTACTGGCTTGCCTCCTGTTCTAAGCATTGTTGGCCGCGCTGTTTGAGAATGATACATCGGCTTCATCGGAAGAAGCCAACACAATCTCAATTTGCACTGCTTTGACCCAGCGCATTGCATATGTCCAGAGGGATCGACGCATCACCTCCCCTGCTCCAGGAATCGGGTCCAGTTAATGGCGCAGCAAGGAACTTTTTCAGCAGGACAAGGTTGGCCCCTGTATCTGATCTGCACTCTGTTTCTTTCTTTCTTTCAGCTCTGAAGAGCCATAAAAGTACACAATAACAGAGTTAAAAAAATGGAAATAATAGAATAAAAACAAGATAGAAACATACAATTCACAGGAGTAAAGAAAAAAAATGTCTAGCAGCCAACATTCCTGAGTGAAATGGAGAAACAAAAGTTATAAAAACCCTCTGTAAATACATGGTTAAGATCACAAAGTCTGCACTCAATAAAAGGAAACACACAAAATACTTCCTCATTCTACTACCATCACAAATGGGCAGCCTATACCAATAGCCTAAAAAAGCTCTCGGCCCCTCTGGGCTATCAGGGCAGCTAAAGTTATAATATGAATTTGTATTTCCCTCTCATCAGTAGGTTTACTAGTGAATTAAAGTGCACAGTGCAAGAGATAATAAACGTTTTACCAATATAGTGTTAGTATCGGACAGGTCACAGCTCTAAAAGATGCTTGCCTCAAAAAACGTTTGTCTAATCTACCACATTGAGCGTAAAAAGTTAGAAACTGAATATACAGCACAGGGCCTAATATCTGACTTACACATTCTTGAAGCTAAATGTTGGTTCTCTAAGTAGAGAAGCCGGCAAAGAGGAATGATCCAACGTTTGTGCTGTTTAACATAAGCAGCACAAAGAATAAAACGTGTTCTTCATTTTCA
Source organism: Triturus cristatus (assembly GCF_964204655.1). Classification (NCBI taxonomy): domain Eukaryota; kingdom Metazoa; phylum Chordata; class Amphibia; order Caudata; family Salamandridae; genus Triturus; species Triturus cristatus. Next base: position 390,158,543 of record NC_140592.1, read on the forward strand.
ATTACAAGGCATCCCATAGGGCAAAAATTATTGTTGAGCGTGGCAGAGCTTTTATTCCATGTACTAGTAAAGGCAGCCATCGGGAGTGTTCCTAGTCTGAACTTAATAAACAGAGGTCTCACCAAAGGGACACTCACATAATCCATAAAATCTTCAAAGCGAATATCATACTTGGTGACAAATAAACATCAGTCAAACTACCCGCCTGGACAAGGGAAATTCTATTGGAAAAAAACAATGTTCCAAAAACATAATTTAACTATTTCCCAGGCGTTCTAGGGCACGGAGGAAGGATTCTGACAATATTCAATAAGCCCAAATTTGGACAGCCAATATTTAATATAGGATGCCCATGGGGATCGTAAGTGGCAGGTGATTTTCAACTATCTCCCTGACATAGTATCTATACGGGGCTAGTTCCTCTTCTACCCAGAGTTTGGTCCAGTATAAGATGGGTTTTCAGGCAAACTATGTCAGAGCGGTATCTGAGGTTTAAATCAAACCTCAGAGGAAGTGACGGAGAGATTTTTGGTAGTCTCAGAAGCAATCTAATAAAAGTGTTTTCACCAATATCTAACTTGTCGAGGTTACAGTACCTCTATAGGTCAGCCCCATATAGCACTGCCACGCAGGCTTGTGCCTTATACATTTTTATTGCTGGGGAAATTGGATAAGAAGCTGCCTTGTTAACAAATCTTAATATTAGCCCAGTTCTGTGTTTAGAATTAATGCACCCTTTTCGATTTGGGTTAACCATTTGTGAAATTCGCTCAATCTAACACCCAGATAATTAAATTCATCAACCTTTTCTATTTTACACCCTCCAGTGCCAGGTTCCTCTTACCTTTTTTACAATGACTAAATATCATGAACTTTGCTTTATTAATATATATTTTTAATCCATTGTCCTTGCACCTCCCCAAAAAGGTGTTCAATGCAGACAAGGTTTTAGAGAGGAGGAGAGTATCGGCTGCAAAAAGCAGGCATGGCACTTTGGTCCAGAGCATTATAGGGGAATCATTTTGACAGTCTGTTAGGTAAGAAATGCACTCATCAATAAAAAGTAAAAGCAATATAGGGGCCAGAACACACCCTTGTCGAACACCACACTGCATAAGAATATTAGTGGTGGTGTCACCGCCAGGGCTCCATCTTACCCTAGCGAAATTCCCTGAATAAAGCTCTTCAATTAAAGACAATAAATTCAGTGGAACCCCAATTTCTCCAAGGACCTCCTTGAATTTTTTCCTGGGGACAAGATCAAATGCCGCCCGTAGGTCGACAAAAGCCATGAATAGCGAACCCTGATAAAAGTCAACTGGCTTCCACTTAATTGTCAGAAAGCGGAGAACCTGGTCCACTGTACTAATGCCAGACTTGAACACGGCCTGGAAGTGAGATAGAGCATTATTTGAACATATCCCGTCCCAACGCTTCATCAGTAAATGTTTGATGTAAATAGTGTGCGCATTATCTATGAGGCTTATGAGACGGTAGCTCCTGGGTCTTGCCTGTCTCCTTTCCTAAAGAAATATTTATTTTCAGTCCCTCTCCAGGAATCCAGTAAGGGAGCACCAGTCGCAATTGAGTTAGACAAAGCGTTGATATAAAGGCCCCATATTAAGGGTTCAGATTTAAGTAAATCAACAGGAATCCTATCAAGACCCGGGGCTTTTCCCAGCTTCTGTGCAGGAAGCACACTAAGAGTCTCCTCCAGTGTAAAGGTAACAAGGTCCCCACCCTTTCCCAGAGGAAAAATTGAAGGATCATGGAAGTTATCAGGAAGATCAGGCTCAGCATAGAGGGTATTAAAATGGTCAACCCATTCCCCTGCAGAAATATAACATTCGGGCGGGCATTATCCCTAGATCACGTCTGAGTCATTAAGTGTCAAAACAGTCTGCTATTCTTAGCCCTACAAGCTTCTAGCATGTCTTCTCAAATCCCAGATTCCCACCTGAACTTGCTAGATTTAATAACCAAAGAATAGGTCTTTCTTGCTGTTGAAATGTCAGACCTAATATTACTTTTTAAGGCTTTCATTAGGCTAGATTTTGCCACTCTGCATTGGCAATCAAACCAGTCTTTTGTTTTAGGAGGTTTCTTACAGGGCTAAATCTCTTTTTCGAAAAAGGATTTGAGGCTGGTAAACAAATTATTATGTGCAGCCAAAATCTGAGAGGTTTTCAAGTCATAACCCACTAATGCCACCAGGACTTCACTCGTTCTTATATAAACATCTTCTTGGGTGTGCTGCACATTACACATATACACCCATCTCAGATTACGCCTATTGTTGGATACAGTGGTTCAGATGGACGAGGTTAGCTTAGGGCGAGAAAGGTCTCTAAAAAAGGGACCCCACTAAAGTGAGTAAAAGAGGAAAATGCTTGCTTTCCAGACGGGGTCTTAAACTCCATATCGACCATTTCCATTCCCAGTCCTAACATCTATTAATACATCATCTATATAATTCCTGTAGTCCCCTCTCCTTAAAGTTGGATTGGCTTCTAAATCAGACGGCTAGCGTCCATTGCATGCTCGTAAGTCGTGCGCCACAACTGAGTTTGCCATCTGTACGGTTGCAGAGCTCATTCTCACTTGTTTCCTAGTACCAGAATAAGTTGGTATCTCCCAACCTTCGTCCTTCATTAGCTCTAATAGAGGATAATTGGGCTCAAAGGAAGTATTAAAATCTCCAGCGATGACCGGATGGTGGCTAATTCCATAAACTTCTAAAAGAGCATCTAGCAGTTTTAAAGTTTTGTTAAAGGGAGATAAACATTAACAAGCAAACAAGGAGTCCCATATTTTAGTGCCAGTTTAAGCACATACAGATCAGTGCAATTAGTGTCTACATTCTTTACTGAGCAAACAAGGGCTGATTTAAACTATATTTATTAGGTCTCCCGAAGGCCAGCAGCTGGCGAACCCTTAGCTTCAGTTCCAAACGATTTAACAGCTGGCGTGCCAGAGTTGGCTGTTGGAGTCTCCCCATTCGTAATGGAGTGGGTATCCTCTTTGTGTCTAGAAACGATAGACAAGCCAGGGATGAAAGTTATTGATGGCCCATCAACTAATTGGAAGGGAGCAGAGCTACAGAGTCAAACCACTATCACTTGCAAGACGATGACTAGGGGGGATGCTCAAACTAGAGCCCACACCAGATCTTAAGGATTGATTGGGTAATCTTTCTACCCAATTGGACTTGTCGCTGGGGCGTCTCAGCTTATGATTAATTTCAGACCCTATTGGAGGGGAAGTGACCAGATCAAGTGAAATAAAAACCTCCACAAAGCCCTCAGAGATTAACTTAATTTCAATAAAACCCCACTGTCCCTCTAGGGTTGAAAAACGCCCTGCTTGTACAATGTCAGAATGAATAATCGAATAGCGTTGCCTGATGTCACTTATCCAATTGAAGATCGTATTCTTGAGTGAGGTGCTATCCTCCCGAACCCCTGGCTTTAATTTAGGGCCTTTAGTCATATAAATAATATGGTCCTTCGTAGGGCGTGCAATACAGGAGGGTCTCTTTGTAGAAGCTACTCGCATTCGCCTGTTAATCACAGAATGGTCCCGCTGGATATCACAGCTTTGTGAGAGGCATGGGGAAAAGAAGGAGGTAGTAGTGGTATTGAGTGGTACCCTGCGCACAAATGAGGGTTTAAATGGAGGATTTACAGGATCCTGCAGTGAGGAGGATGAAAGACTGGGTGGACGACACATACAGTCAATGGCTCCAGCAACAGTGCCCTGACTACTACATAGGGTAAACCGCAACCTAGCAGAGTCCACAGTGTGCTAGTTACACAGGGTGGCACACCGTGCTGATGGACAGAGTAGGATGGAGGAGACTTTGGCTTCCCAACATTTTAGCAAGTGTTTTCTTGATGTCAAGCATTGCAGATTGTAAGTCATTAACTTAGTTTCTGAGCGATTTGATAAGACTGAGGGCATCTTCCATTGAGTCCGATTAATTCCCATTGCAGGACTAACCAGGGGTGGATTCTCCATGTGGGCGTGGAGCGTCACCCCACTGCTTTCTTGCAGTGCGAGATGCAAAAACATAAAATGGTATTTTATTAAATTCCATTGCTATGTTTCTGCTTCTCGCACTGTGAAAAAGCAGAAGGCAGTGTTTGGTTGGGGGCGGGCAGGTGGGTGGTCCTGTTGAGGACAGGGGACGAGTGGCTTGCCCACTGTTGTGAGCGCTGATTGTTTGGTTGTCCCAAGGGCCGACCAAACCAGTCATTCGTACTCTGCATGCAGCCTACATAGAGAAAATATCCTCCCCAGAGACACCAGTGGGGTCCACGTCCCAGCGATTCACAATGCTGCCATTGCAGCGTTGTGATTGGCTTAGGGGAGGAGAGGGAGGCTGCCTGCGGCTGCTTCCTGTTGTAGAGAGGACGACGCAGACCGACGATGGGGATGGGCTGGCAAAGGTAAGTTAACGTACCTTTTATTTTATTTTTAAATTAAACCTCCACCCGTGCGACCTCCTCCTGGCGCCACCTCTACTGCCCCCCCCACCAGCGAGTCATACAGCCGTGACTGGGACTAACACTAGGAGAGAATGCATCCTGTTGCGGAGATGGATCGATTGCAAGGTCTGCAGACTGAAGAATATCAAACCTGTTAGAGCACTCAACATTGCTAATGACTTGTTCAAGCACACCATCCACAATCTTGGTTATCTTTGGACTAGTTTGCGGACCAGGGCCAGGTGTAAGTTTCTTTAGGAGGAGGGGAGGACTAGAGGTAGGCTGATTGTCATGAGCAGTGGGTGCTGCAGGTTTCCCCCCTTTCTCTGATTTCGTTTTTTCCGAGGTGTTAGTTTTCAACATGGTTTCAACTTCCTCAATTAAGGTGTCAGTATCATTAGAGATACAATTAGTGGCCATATGCTTAAGTTGCTTAGGACGAGTCGGTTGGCCTGAGCTGCCAGAGGCAGTATCCGCTGCTTTCCTTTTCCCCATTATGAAAAATAAGGCACACATAATTGAATGGTAACATGTGGGAAGACTTAGTCCCATTCAATGGATCCAAACAACCAAAAAAAACAATACCCTGTTTTGGTGAAATGTCATCAGCGAGGATATTTGTAAGTCCCCCGTTTTTGTGTAAAATAGCAGGTGGAAAAATCAACAGGGGGTCGGCCAGCCCTGCCTGTTCTGGGCAATAACGGGCACAGGACGGGCCCTCTCTTGGCCCGGGCTCCGCCTGTGTGCATCCCGTGCTTTCAAGTACTGACTGGGTCGTGACTTCCTCCACCCTGAAGCTGGACATGGGTGCCTACTGGCGCAATGGAGACCAGGACTCAAAGTCCATGATAGAAGGCTGTTGGTATGGTTTGCCGTGCTCTCCGGTCAACTGGAGCCCACAGTGCACTTTCAAGCGATGGCTGGGTCGTGACCTCCTCCTCCCCGAAGCTGGACAATGGCACCAATGGAGTCTGATTCTCGAAGTCCCTGATGGATGGCTGTTGGTTCGGTTTGCAGTACTCCCCGGTCAGCTGGAGCCTGCGATGCACTTCCAAGCAATGGCTGGGTTTTGACCTCCTACTTCCTGAAGCTGGACATGAGCGCCTCTTGGTGCAATGGAGTCTGGAATCAAAGTTTCTGATGGAAAGCTGTTGCTCTTGTTTGAGGTGCTCCCTGGTCAGCGGGAGCCCGCAACGTGCTTTCTAGCTTTCTGGCGCTTTATGCTTTTAAGCACTATAGTTACAGATATTCATTAAAAAATCATAACTCCAGTTCTACTTATTGAGTTTTTGTCGTTTTGCTCTTGTTTTGTTCAATAAATTAAGCTCTGTTTTCTTACTAGTTATGGTATATTTTTGTGAGGTGTTTTCACTGTTTTGCTGTTTTAAGTGTTGCACAAATACTTTCGGGGCCATACTTGCTGTACCGGGCATCAGGCGTTTCTCTGGGAGGCTGGAAGGGTGGGGGCCGGTTTTGCAGGGCTGGGGGCCGGTTTTGCTCCAGTGCTACAATATCGACCCCCAGTAACAAAAACAGCAAGCGTTTCCAGCCTCCAGGGGCCAGACAGTGCTTCCCCAGGGGCTGGTCTGAGAAAATTGCCAGGGCTGCTTTGGGTTCCCAGTCCAGCCATGAATACTTTACACATTGCCTTTTAAATTAGGCATGACTGCTCTGTTCCAAGCTACCAGAGGGTGAGCACAGGTTACTTTAGGTGTGTATCCAACTTACCCTGCCTGGATTGTGGTCCCGACAGGGTGCATACCTCTGCCAACTAAAAACCCAATTTCTGACTGTGTCTATTGCCTCAGACTCAGAGACCTATGGCAAGCTGGGGGTGCAGGGAAGAATCAAATCATCTAAAAAAGGTAATTGTTGGTGTCTCTCTAAGGACTATGAGAAATCCTTTGGGAGGCAAGGATGTGTAAAAAAGGAAATCCATAGCACTCAATAAGTAACCACAGAAAAAAAATTAAGGTCCAAATAGTAGGAACTTGTGCTGAATATAGAGTGTTCTTTATTGTAGAAATATGTAGTTTAAATGTTCTTCAGTACCTTCATGTTTTACAAATTATATATTCATCAGTTCCCAGTACTGGATGACAGCCGACATGTGTCTCATCACGCAGTGACTTTTTCCAAACTGTGTAACATTTGTAAATAGAATTTAGAAAAAGAAGAAATAATAGTCAAAGGAAACAGAGAGGTATAAGTCTCTAAAGAGTTATCCATTACAGCTCATTATTAGATAGAAAAAGTAATGCTGTCTTGACAGCTAAATCTGATATAAGTGTGTGTAGTAAAAGAGTGGAACTATACCTATAGCATGTATAGGTCAATAAGAAGATGTGCTTAACAAAGAAGTATGCAGTAAAGTTTGCCAAACCATATGGCAGAAAGAATGTGCAGAGATACAAGACCAATATGCACGAATAAGTGTCAGTGCTAAGAAAATACATATGTGCCACAAATTATGAATGATCAACACTAGGTTTGAAGCATGCGAAGAACGAGTGCCCATTTGTATACAGTAGATAGAATCTAGTGTCTAACCTTAATTGGTGTTGAGACAAATGGCACTGGGAGAATATGCCGAACCAAGTCGTAACAGGTGTTTGTCCTATTTCAAAGAGCAGCATTTCAATGGATGGCCATGTGCTGCCTGTGAAGTGAAAAGTTAGTATTAAAGAAGAAAAAGGAAAAAAGACTCATAAATTCTAAAACTAATGCCAGTGAATTACCTAGTAGTAAAGAGGTACAGGACTTGCATTTACTGTTGTCCTTAGTTGATAGCACAGGTTCTGCACCCACCATGTTTGATTTACTGTCCGACGTTGATATAGCATAGAATTTGAATAGTGACAGTGGTTTGTAAGCCAAATCCACATTTGTACCCACTCTACCTCCTGTTAACATGATAGATTCATTTTACAACCTTGTTACGAATGACTTACATATATTAGAGGCTAAATCGTTTGGTAAACATAAACCTCTTACACACAACCTGACTAGGAAGGAATGCCTGGCCCTTAACACACTAACTAAAGTGCCTAAGATTGTAATCAAGGAAGCGGAAAGTGGCGGCAACTTAGTGGTGAGGTAAGACATGGAGTATGCCCAAGAAATAGATAGACAACTCTTGGATGGACATACCTATATCAGACTTTCAGGCAATCCTTTTGATGATATTACTAAGACTTTTGAAACCAAATTGAAGTACTGGTGCGACCAGTGTCTCATTACCAACGTGAAATTTAAAAACATGTTCAATCCATCACCCAGGGCCCCTTGTATTTATATACTTTCCAAAATTCACAAGATGGGTAAATTTCCTCCATGGAGACCTATAATCTCAGACATAGGCTCCACAATGGAGCATATTTCTGAGTACATTGATGTTTTTCTACAGCCTATGGTTTGTAAACTCCCCTCGTACCTAATCGATGCAAAGACCTCCTCAACAAACTAGAGGACATTGAGTGGGTAGATGACTTTAGATTTGTTACATTGGATGTCTGCTCCCTATACACGAGCATACCTTTGGAAAAAGGGATTCAATCTCTTGCATCCTCTTTATCTAATCTAGATACAACTCTTTTTGAACAAATGGAAATGATCCTGGACTTAACACATTTGACCTTTGGAAAAAAAAATCTACATAATGGCAACTGGTTTAGGCAAGCATTGGGCGTTGCCATGGGTTACACATTTTCCCCTATTATACAAATCTGTCTATGGGTATATTTGAACAATAACATTTATGGACAACCAGCCCACCAGAGATTACTGAACACATCATATACTGGGGACACTATGTAGATGACATTTCTATTATCTGGGCTGGCAATGACACACAACTAACCACACTTCTGTACCATCTGAATGACAATCCATTTAACCTACAATTCACACATAAAATGAATTGTAGAGAAATAGACTTTTTAGATGTGGTTATCTATGTAGAAAATAAAAGAATTGGTCATGACTTTTCGGAAAACCGATGGCATGCAACTTCATTTTGCACGCAACAAGTGCACATCCGCAAGCCCATATTAACTCAATTCCTTTAGGGGCAATGACACAACTTAGGCACAACTGCAGTGATGATTCTATTTTCTTACGTGGGCTAGAGTTACTAGAGGACCGTTTTAAGAACAGCGGTTTCTCACAAAAGACATTGACCCTGACCATGGACAAGATTGTAGCTACACACGTCAATTACTTTTGAAGGACAAGGGTACAAAGAAATGGAATGAAAAGAGACTCTCATTCATAACTAGGTACAGTGCACAGAGTCATGATTTATATGAAATCCTGAATAGACACAAGTATTTACTGAGATTAGACCCAACATTGACAAAACATATTACTTCAAAGCCTAGGACTGTTTACAATAGAGGGACTACACTGAGAAGTATACTATGTCCCAGCTATATATCACCAATCAGACACCAGCAAGGCACATCTTGGTTACTAGAGAAACCCAAAGGCTTTTACAAATGCACACACTGTAATGTCTGCCAGTTCACTACTAATAAATTAACCTGTTTCCAATATAATACTCCAGCCAAATACCATATGCGACAGTTTATGAACTGCAACATCAAATATATGGTATATTGTAATATATGCCAATGTGGCCTTATATTCATAGGGAGTAAGTATTCAGGAACACTTGCCATTCATTCCAATTTGGCGCACCCCACCTCGGAGGAGACTAGCATCAAGTTTCACGGCATAGCACAAACCACTAACAATCCAAGAGGGGGAGACAGGGTCTTAGCCCTGAGAAAAATGGAAACAAAATGGATACTTAAACAGCGTGCAGTAGAAAGGGGCATAAATGTTGACAGAGAACGACATGTATTCCTGATAGAATAATATACTGCAGTTTTATGTCCTCCTTACTATCACAGTATAACATTTCATGTTCCATTATGTATAATTTTGGACCTATTTTGTTAACATTGTAATATACAGTCATCACACATTACCCTGAACTTTGGCCATTAAGTGTTGTTTAATTTAAAAGATTTTGCAATTTTTTTTGTTTTACTTTATATACACTTTAAACAGTTGCAGCTCACCATATTTTATTTAGCTTTTATTTTTATTTTAACGTGTGTTTAGAAGATAACTTGAAGTTGTACCTTTTCGGAATCGTCATTTTTATTATATCTCTCCTAACATGATTGTACCCAATTTTTCTATTTTGCACTTTTGAGTTACCGTGATGTCTATACATAAATTCATAGTGTAGTGACAGAACTAATACTTTTCAATCATGAATTGTGTAATGATGTTTCTACTTACAACTGGCTAATGCTAGATTTGTATATTTAAGTCACCATATTGTCCAAATACATATTCAAAGTGGTGTGACATCATTAATAGTCATCAATCATGAAATGCGTAATGATGTTTCTACTTATAACTGGTTCCAGTGTTGAATTTATCACACACAGTAAGACAAACCATGTGTTAATAAGTGTTCTCAATTGTCTGTACAGATTGGGTACTATAACTCAAATGCTGTCTCATGTACTTTTTTGAATCTAGAATATGTCCTTTTTGTCACATATTTATTTTCTCTTTGTATGTTGAATAATTTTGTCTCATGCACAATTTCCTTTCTTGATATCATACTCTGGAATGTATCCGGGGCAAGTAAACTGGGTTGGCCCGCACGTCCATAATGCTCCTCTGTCATCCATTGAGCACAGTAATAGGTTCAGTGTACTGAACCAGGTTGATTGACGCCCATCTGACAAGGTGATACCCTTGAACATCACTATTGATATTCCCACCTCCCCATTTCCATTGGAGGGAAGAACTAAAAGTCCCTTCCCTCTAGTGGTTTCACTGTCTGGTGGTGCGGGCAGGTTTGAAGGGTATGATGGGAGGGTTGCAGGCGCCGTGGGGTTTGTGCAAGAAGTCTCCGCCCAAGATGGGCTGGTATCTTGTATAGCAAATTCAAAGAACAAGGTGCAACCAGAGCCTCCTACCTGTGACAGTCCTCCCACCACGGTAATACGAATCCCATTTGATACCAGTAAAGTAGTTGACGGTACCATCAAAATTCTTTCGTGGAACGTTGCTGGTATAAAAAGTAAACTATCTAATCCTGATTGGGGCACCTTTATGGCTAATTATGATATTTGTTTGATCCAGGAAACGTGGGCTTTAGAGGAGAGCGTTTATCCAGGCTACGCAATATTTCATACTTTGGCTGTATCTGGTGGCAGGGGGCGTCCTTCGGGTGGTCTTTCAATTTGGATTGGCACTCATCTGGGCGTTACAGCTATTCAACTACAAACTAACTCCCCTGATATCCAATGTGTATTAATGACACCCCCAAATTCACCAAAAATAGCCATAATTAATATCTATTCCAGACCAGTCAGTCGTGGGCTGGAGTCTGAAACTTTTAAAGCTTTAGATTTCTTTTTCCAGACACTTGATCCCTCAGTCATAAAAATTGTTGGCGGGGACTTCAATTGTCAATTCGAGCCCTTGGCCAACCTGGACTGGGATGTGCAGGATGCCGAAGATCTGCTCTGGTGCATCCCGGAACCAAAGATCCCTTCTGTGAAGGCTTGGACCCGGTTGGTCCTCCAAATAAAATCGACTACATCTTGATGGAAGCAAGATTTTGGGATAAGCTTTTAGAATTTCAAGTGCACCCGAGACATGATAGCGATCACAATGCCCTAGTTTTAACACTTAAACCAGGGTCTTTTGGGCTGATTAACCACGAAGCCGGCATCACACTTAACAAGACCATCCCACTCATAGTCTCGAATAACCGTCGCAAGGTCAATTGGCCCCACTTACAGAATTCACCGACTAAGCTGGGTGAAGTTTATCAGCTTGCTTTACTTTGGATAGCTGCAATGGCTGATTTGTCATCAAATAGCCATGCTGTTACGATCCATAGTCATCTGGTTAATGCCCTGGGGGACGTCCTTTCCCCATCGACTAGGCCCGGTCGGGATGGGGTCAAGACATATCATTGGTACAACCACTCCTGCAGGAAAGCCAAGAAAGATCTCCTCAACGCAATCAAAGTCCAGGATAGTTTATTAATCAGAGCGTCTCGCCTGCTCTATAAGGCGGCCATTGAGGGTGCAAAGAGGGATTGGGAGGAAGCCCGGTGGGAAGAGATGAGAATAGCGCTGTTGGCAGGGGACGCTAAGTCCTTTTGGGCCATTGTGAGTACGGGTTCTAGGGGAGGCGGACAAGCCATCATTCCAAATATCGCGCCCTCAGTGTGGGAGGCCCACTTTGGGGCTTTATACGCATGCGTGGAGCACGAGGATCCACCTCAGCCAGGTTTAAATCCAATTCTTGGTACTGGCCGGGAGGCACTTGCGATACTCACACGGCCCCCTGCCCTAGCCCCCCGCCATGAGTATCGACTGGCGGCGGCCTTGGGCGGTGGACAGACATTTAGCGCACCTCCCCCAGACCCTCTAGTGAGCATCACCCTGAAGGAGGTAGAATCTGCTATAGGCAACTTGCTCCCAAACAAAGCACCCGGCCTTGAAAAATTGCCTGGGGATCTGTTTAGATCCCAGCCGAAAATATGGGTGCCCTATCTTGTTATTTTATTTAATGCGATCCTAATGGGCTCCGACCCACCTGATACTTGGCTCGGGCTGAGATTGTCCCCATTTTTAAAAAAGGTTGTCCTCTTTCCCCCTCTAACTATAGGCCCATTAGTTTGTTAGACACAACTCAAAAACTGATGGGCAAAATTATCCTGGACAGGATACAAGCCTGGATGGAGGAATGGGAAATACTGTCCACTCTCCAGGCTGGATTTAGATCTGGAATGTCAACTTTGGACCAGATTTTCCGGCTCCAGGTCCTTTTTTGGAAAACTACCAGGGTTGAGGGTGGCAGCCTCTTTCTTGTCTTTGTGGACCTGCGGGCCGCTTTTGATCTGGTCCCTAGGGAAAAACTGTTGGTGGTTTTGGCAGATTTGAGCCTACCGCCCTATCTGCTTAATATTCTGACCCGTCTGCATGTTGGAAACTATGCCCAGGTCAGGTGTGGGAGATATGGGGACCTTTCGCTTTCCTGTTGCTAGAGGCGTCCGGCAGGGGTGCGTCTTGGCCCCTACCCTCTTTAGCCTCTTTATAAATGGTCTTATCGAAACCTTAAACGAAGTTAAGGACAATGATGCTCCCTGGTTGGCCTCTGGACGTGTACCTGCGTTAATGTTCGCGGACGACACCCTGTTGTTGTTGCGAACATCTTCGGGCATTCAGCGTGTCTTGGACGGTTTTGTGGGCTTCTGCGCTGCGCGAGGACTGGAGATCAACTTGACAAAAACCAAGTTTATGATCTTCAGTCCCCCGAGGCGCATGCACCCGAACCCTCTTTTGAATGGAGTTCCGTTGGAACGAGTCAAAACCTTTGTATATCTTGGGATAACGCTGACGGAGGATTTTGGCTGGGGTCACCAGACCGCCAATTCTGCCCTGAAACAATCGCAAATAGCTGGGGGCATTGGTAAATTCCAGAGAGCTTCGACATCTAGATTGGTTGCGCCAGCCCTCAAGATTTACAGACTACAGACCCGGACTGCATCTCTGTATTGGGCAGAATTTTGGGGTCATAAAAATGTGTCAAGCCTCTCGAGGGTTGAACAGGCATTTTTGAGAAGCTTGGTGGGATTACCGATAAGTACACCCCTTATCCCTTTGCAAATGGATATGGCAATGGAACCTATTGAGGACTTGGAAGATGTGCGACCCCTACTCTATTGGAGGAGGCTCTGGTCAACACCCGAGCTGGCTTCCTTCAGAGCTGAATTTCGGGAGGTCTGGGAACAGCTAAAAAATAAAAATATTCCCTGGCTCTCTCACATTAAGGTCCTCTCTTTAAAAATAGGCCTGCCTCAATTATGGGGGTCTCCTGAGGTGAGCTGTTCGAGGATACCCAGGGCCCAGCTCTTAAACTTGGTGAGACAGTATAATCTATGCGTTCTACATAGCTCTACCACTCATGGTAGGCTCTCCATTGATTTCCTCACAATTAAATTAGAAAGGGGGTGGGAGAAATTTTTGGATGAGGTCCAACCCCCCCTTGCGAGGAAATTATATATCCAACTTAGGCATGGTTCTCTACCTATTAGATCATTCACTTCAAAATGGGCTAAGTCTGAAAACGAATATTGCCCAATATGTAATTATAAGAGAGAAGATCTTATCCATGTCTTATTTTTCTGTCCTGCATACAGTAACCTTCGTAAAGCTTGGCTTATCCCACTATGTAAAAACTTGGGCTTTCGATACTGTGTGCAGGCATGCAGAGTCCTTAAGTATGATACATCTCCGCATATTGTATTTGCTGTCTCCCGATTTCTTTATGGCATGTGGCGTTGTAGGTCTAGTTTGAAATCATTTTAAATTACTGTAACCGTCTTTGATAACTCACCTGTTTAATCTCACTTTTAATGAATTGTTATATTTTTATTCTCTTATTGGATGTGCTATGTATGTATCTATTTTATCTGCACTTTTATGGTCCTTGACCGAAATAAAGTTATCTAAAGTAAAGTAAAGATATCATACTCTGTGCATCTCAGTTTCTCTAGATGAGCTTGACACATTTACAATATGGCCGTCACCATTGAAAAATAACTGGAAAATTGGGAAATTAGTCCTTTGTTTGTTTTCAGGGTTCGTCAAATACATCATATACACGAAGTTCATATGGCAAACTTGTCATTTCACAGACTGGAAGTGATTGTGCCCAATACACGTCAGTTGGTAAGGCTCCTGCTTTTCATACCCCTTAGCTTTTTTCAAAAGATAATATGGGTAGAGACCATTCTATAATTAGAACATACAATAGTATACAGGAGATTGTTTTCTGTGCAGTTTTTGCTACACATGTATTATTCAGACGAGAGTGTGCAATATATATATATGATTGCTTACCTCCTAGACATGCGCTTATGTTTTCCATAGTACACTAGAATTACAATACATGAGCATTCTGGTGATTGTCTAGACTCGGTTGCCTATAGACGCACAAAGCTTCTTTCAACCAGTATCAATTTGTGGACACAGTCCATTTGATCTGAGAAATAATCGCAAATACAATACTAGTTGTATCCTCGAACAGGGTGGGACTCACACATTAAAAAAATTATTTTTAGTACATTATTTTTCCTTTGTAAGTTATGGGAAGTACTTGTGCTGGTTATTTTACTAGGAATATGTGTGGCATATCTAATCCACCGGTATTGTGCTGTTAATATTTTTCTGTTTTTTGACAGGGGCTTATCAAGGTCCCCATCTTGGCTTATAGTATGGTCAGACAACTTAATCTCTTACCTGGTAAGATTTCTGGAAAGCTTTTTCCTGATTAACACACCATTGATCACCTTTTACTTGGAATTAACTACAAGTCCTTGCGTAGCCAGTTGCTTGGTACGTGTACGTCTCTTTATTTCTCAATGATATTTTCACTTCATATTTTTCTGCGACATGACTTACAATTTATGATTTTATTTTGCCCATGCTATCCGGGACATGGTTACTCTCTTTTTTAATGTATTTTTTCAACACCATACCTAGATCTCTATTTGAATTTAATCTTTTCTAAGGTTGCATGATACTTATTGTGACTTCCCCATTATTGATATCTCTTTTTCCCGGAATTTTATCTATATGTACTCATATGCCCTTTTTCTACTTATCAGTTGTCCCAAATGCATTGGAGCTGTTTTCGGACTCTTATGAGAAGATTTGCTGTCCACTATAGATTACGCACTTTTTGCCTCATTTTGATTGTTCTTTGCTGTTACATGTGAGTGTTCCAGTTACTACTATTTTGGGGATATATAGGAGAGACTAGGGGCCTTTACTACTAGGTAATTCACTGGCATTAGTTTTAGTATTTATGAGGCCTGTCTCTCTTTTTTCCATTTTCTTCCTTAAAACTAGCTTTTCACATTACAAGCAGCACATGGTCATCCGTTGAAGTGCTACCCTTTGAAATAGGACAAACACCTGGTGCGACTTGGTTCAGTATTTTCTCCCAGTGCCAGAAATCTCAATACCAATTAAGGTTGGACACTAGATTCTATCTACTATATACAAATAGGCATGCTTCGAACCAAATTTCGATAATTTATAATGTGCGGCACATATGTATTTTCTAAGCACTGACACTTATTCATGCACAATGGGTCTTGTATCTCTGCACATTCTTTCTGCCATATGGTTTGTGAAAACTTTACTGCGTACTTCTTTGTTAATCACATCTTCTTATTGACTTCTACATACTACAGGTCCAATCTTTTACTACACACGCGTACATCAGATTTAGCTGTTCAAGACAGCGTTACTTTCTCTATCTAACAATGAGGTGTAATGGATAACTCTTTAAAGACTTGTCTCTCTCTCTCTGTTTTCTTTGCTTATTTTTTCTTCTTTTTCTAAACTCTATTTACAAATTTTTCACAGCCTTGAAAAAGTCACTGCGTGACGAAATACGTGTCAGCTGTCATCCAGTATTGGGCACTGAAGAATATGAATTTGTGAAACATGAACGTACTGAAGAACACTTAACTGTTAAGGATATGATTCCTCTCACCCATGCCCGCCTTACTCAATAGTTGAGTGACATCAGGATAGTGTAATTATTCCAGAATGCTACAGACATTTGTGATGATGACTTTAATGAACATTGTTTATGACTCTAATAAAGATTGTAAAATATAATGTGGATTCACTGATATTGTATGGATACACACTCTGTTATCTGGGAACATGAGAAACACGAATACAAGCATTCATTGACAATCTCTGACACACAAAAACTGGTAAAACGTGTTACAAAACAAGTATGCATTTCCTAATATTGTATAGATACAAACTCTTATCTGGGAACATGAGAATATGAATTCAAGCATTCATTGACAATTTCTGACACGTGAATACTAGTAAAAGGTGTCAGAAAACAAGTATGCTAATCTTAACAACCGCTAGTCTTCTCCTGCACATGTAAGCTGGCAATAACACATGTCGACCTGCAACCGGCAAATGTTTATGCAAATACCAAAGGTAAGGTGAGGGTATTTAAGTTGCTCCCGCCTGTGGTCACGGCTTGGCCTCGTTTTCCCCAGCGCTTACATGGCTCCAGTTCCTTTGCGTCGGCCGGTCCCTTCCACTCCCTCTTCAGCCTTCGGCATCCTCGTCTGACTCCTTGCCTTCCCGGATCTTCCTGTCTTCAGTGAGGGACCTTCTGCTCTTCCGGTTCGCAGCACCGTAAACCCTGTAAAACTAGAACAAAGAAGTTAAGTCTCTGTACAAGGTAATCTGAGCATTTCTTTGACCAATGTGAGTCTAATCTTTATTTATTTATTGAGGTGCGCAAAGAAAATGGCTTTGACGATGATGGCACCTTCTTTTTGACATAATAACTGAACTCAGAGTACATCATTTATTTCTTTGAATTAACAAGTCATTGCGGTGTCTTCCAACCATAATACCGAAGGAATAGGACACTTAAAAAACAAACTGTTACACGAAGACTCATTGACTCTGAATAACAAGAGACATTGTTGGTTATATGCAACGCAAACATCTTTTTATTTGTTTTTCTTTATTTCTTTATTTTTTGATCGTGTTAAACTATACGTGAATTCAGTACTGCACAAGCAAATTGAAGCTACTTATTGAAGGGCTCAGGTATATTCCACCAAAAGATTCTGCAAAAGACAAAATATGTTTTAAGCATGCATGTCAATTAGTTGTCCTCATGTCAATGCTGATTTGTTTATTTAGGATGCTCATTTGTTTAATCAGGGATACTCCATTAACATGATTAACTAAGCAGTGCAAAGAGTACCCACCTTCCGTGTATATCCTTTACAAGCGTTAGGTAGGATATACAGAGTACAGGTATAGAAGATATATGTTTTAACTACTATCATTGGAATAGTCATTTAAATATTGTCCCTTGCCTCTTAGCTCATAATGAAGGCAGTGTTCTTGAACAATGTGTTCCTACATCACAACTTTGAGTTTGAAATTCCAGAACCTTCCAGAGATTCCCAGAAGATTCCTCTTACCCCTGCAAAGACGTCTGGTATCTTCGTATTTCTTATCTCTTTCTTCTTGTCCCCACCCCCTATCCCCCTGGGGGCTTTCAGACTGACAGTGTGTTTTCTGTCCATAACTGTCACTGTATTAGTTCCCAGAGGACCTGAGGAATTGTTGTCGCCAAGGGAGAACAACCTGGAGAGCAGGTGAGTACCGCTTAACATTACCTATGTATTTCTACAATAAAGAAAACTCTCTACTCAACACAAGTCCCTAGGGTTTGGACCTTACTTGTTTTCTGTGATTACTTATTGAGTGCTATGGTTTTCCTTTTTTTCATGTTGACACATTGGATCTTCAGGTCCAACATTAACTCACACATTTGGTAGTAGGGTGTGAGATAACCTCAAAAGCCCCATCCCAAATTTTCTGTGCATTTTCGCCGATTACTGTATACCCACTACAATTTGTACTTTAGTACGAGGTGCTATTTTTAGGCCATTACTACCCTCTTTGTTATATAAGAGGCAAGGAGGTGCTGGGGAAAACTGAGAAAATACATATAATATTATATAAACACTGAGCATACACGCTACAATGATCCTCAAGCACATTAAACTGATATCAGGGCAAAAAGTAAAAAAATAAACAAAAAGGCTTAACCCTCTTCTATCAATGTCCCTAGAAAATTGCTTTAAAAAGTGAAAAAAAGGATTTAACACACTGGTTGGCTAGTGGCTTCACAAAATGGCCACTGGCCATTTGTTCTAGCACCAACAAGCAAGGAGGCATAAACAACACATAACACATGCAGGCCTATGGCAAAAGCACACTGGGTGGCTACACACAATAGTTGTCGGCCATATGATCAAGCAACAAGGAGGCATGGACAACAAAGTAGGACACATGCAGGAAAAATGTAAGCACAATGGCTAGCTAGACAAAATGGCCTCCAGCCACATGGTCAAACAGCAAACAAGGAGGCATGGACAGCAAAAAAAACATACAGGCCTATGGCAAAAGCACACTGGTTGGCTACTCAAAATGGGCGCTGGCCACATGGTCACACAACAATAAGCTAGGAGCCATGGACAACAAAGAACACACACATATGGAGGCCTATGGCAAAAATACACTGGCTGGCTAAACAAAATGGCCATCGGCCACATGGTTAGACAACAAGCACAGAGGCATGAACAACAAAGAACACATGCAGGCCTATGGACAATAACTACCTGACTACACAAAATGGCCACCAGTCACATGGCATGGAGCAGAAAGACAAAATGGTGGCTTATGGCAAACACACACACACTGGGCAGACAAAGGAGGATAAGGAGGAAAAAAATGCCATTAATTCAGCAATGCCAAAAACGATACTTAAGTCAGCTATCAAAACTTTTACAACAACACACATCCTCCCAGGGCATCAATCGTTACCCCACCAAAATACACTTTTTGCAGAAAAAGCAGAACATGAAAACAAAAAAACACATTTTGGTTTTAATCTAATGCCATCCCTGGCCTAAATCATAGATGTTTTAAAGCAAAATTTACAACAGAAACTGTTGTTTCATTTACCCAATAACTAGTATCATAGATGTTTTAAAGCAACATATACAACATAAACTCTGGTTTCATATACCCAATGACTAATACTGGTTGGGTAGCCTGTGGGCAGACTAGGCCACATGATGAAATAAATTAGCCCTGTTGGAAAGATTTAATTTTTTCTGCACGAAAAATGGACTAGCCATTAGCACCAACAAAAGTAAATTTATGGTAATTCACCCTCACCGTAGTTTGCGTGGGATGGTGAGGTGGGGGGAGAAAAATTGGAAACAGTAGCAGACCTTGACTACTTGGGTATTTGCCTATCTAGCTGTAGAACATGGGATAGCCAGTTAACTAAGAGCGTGCCTCTTCTGAAACACAGAGCAGCCACCATGATTAACTTCTCACAAAACACCACGTTCCACCCAATGTACCCCCTGTTGGAAATATGGAGTGCCACAGAATTAGCTGCTGCAAGATATGGCTCGGAGTTCTGGATCCATACCAACGCAGAGGGTCCAGGCCTGGCCAAAAATAAGTTCTTGAGGGCTGTGTAAAACTCTCTTAGAGTACACCCTGGTCTTCTTTAGAGTGGAGCTGGATATTCAACCAATTACTGCTCATGTCCGGCTGAGAACAATCTTGTATTGCCTTAGACTGGGCTACCTGTGAGCTGGATCTCTTTAGAACTGGGCTGTAAGAAATCCTTGGCTACCGTCCTGCCATGGCTGAAGTATGTGAAAGTATAAAGTATGTAAAAGAGTCAGGCAGTGGGATTTCCTGACCTGTGGCACCACACTGAGTCTATTGCCTCTTTTTCTGACCCAAAAAGTAAAAATAGAGTCTTGAAATATTTCTCGATGAGACTGACCCTCCGTTTACTAGGTCACTGTACAAAAAATTCAGGCTGGGTACATTACCGTTAGCGTCTTTTACTAATAAGTGGAGGTGCCGGCAAGAGGACAGCGCTCTCTGCCCTGCCTGTGGGGAAGCTGATGAAACGGATGTCCATTTCTTTTTTTTCTGTCCTAGATATGAGAAACAGCATAGGCGTTGGATCGTGCCTCTGTGTAGATACTTGGGAATACACCACTGTAAGCTGGCCCTGAGTATCTGTAGGTCAGATGCCAGGCCATGCATTGTGTTTTCTATTGCAAAATATCTAGAGGCATTTGGCCTATTAGCTCCAAACTTGTAAAAAAGACAGTACCTGCACCTCCCATGCATAAGATCTAACTAACTTTTGGGAGAAAGAGTATCTGTTAGTTTTAGTTGGGTCGTATAGTCTTTGCAACTGTGCCATCTTATAATGAACTATTATAATCGCAAATGATTTGTTGTCTAGATAGAGCCATTCCTGTTAGGCAAATGGCTGGTTCCTTCCTTAATAAACTATTGCTCTTTTAAGCACTTTTATATGTCAATTTTTTTAATAACTGCTATGGACGTATTATTTTATATTGCTTTGTATTTTGCTTGAATGTGACCTCACCTTTTACAAATGGCTTGGAACCTGCAAAAATACTTTTAAATCATGTTATTTGTGATTGTTGTACTGCTGATTTTTAAGTCACGTGGAAATGTCTTATAGTCTTCTGCTTTTATGGTCTAGGACCGAAATAAAGTAATTTGATGATGATGAATACTGCAAATTTAACAAACATGGAGAAAATGTACTTAACTGTACAACCTTTTTCCCTTATAAAAGCTAAAAAATTGTGTGCAAAATATAGGGCCTTACTGCATCTCCAGGCCACCAAACACAATCAAATTAAAAAAGTGAATAAAAGGTATAAATATATACCAGGGCATGCCCTCTATAAAACATCACCCTTATAAAAAGTTTTTTTATTTACTTTTTGTGATGTCACTAAAACAAAGTTTTTAAAATCTGATGGTATATATACAGCAGACAAAGAGAATGATCCTTTCCCCTCAAAATGCACATGAAAAGTGAAGAGGAGCTAGACAAAGCACTGGAAGGAGCCTTTTGGACAGGAGAAGGAAGTTGGAGTCTCTGTGGCACTTTCTTCCTGTTGGAAAAAAAAGTAAAATAAAAGAAATGCTTTTCGCACTAAAAAACAATCTGGTGCTTCAGTTCGACTAGAATATTCACTCAAAAAGGCATTTTTGTGTTGAGTTAGCTGCTTCTACAGTGAAATCTACTCATGAAGCAGCCGCGGCTGCTTTCAAGGACCGGTGTCACTAAATTATTATTATTATTATTATTATTGAATTTTGTACCGCGCACGGTTACCATGAGGCATCTTAAATGGGGCCTGAAGTCACTGTGGTGACTGGAAATTGCACTATTGGTCGGCAAATCTAGCTCACACTTAAAACTGTGCGTTATAGAGCCTTGCGTTGTTCCAGTGAACATTGTGAGGCTCGAATGGCAGAATAATTTCTCCACATGCCGATTGGCGATATTTGGCAGAAACTCCGCATTACACGCCTAACATGGAGTTGAAAAATTCCGCCAACTCTGCACCCGGAATTATAGTTCTGCTCCGACCTAATAATTGTATAGCAGGAGGCCTTAACACAGATCTCCTATTCCCATCATAGGCTTATGACACTTCTGACTCTCTTTTCTACTGGATTTTCAAGCAGCACACCAAGAGAAAGTCAAGATTTCTTTTAAAATGATGAGTGGATGCGGCAAGTCTTTCTCTTGCTATGTGAAGCAGAGTGGCACTATCAAACATCCTTTGAGAGCATGTGAAAATCATGGTATGCGCACCGGCATATACCTGACCGGGAGCATAGCTTCCAATGCGTGTGCTTTTGTCCCCGCCCAGACCCCCAGCTTGCCTTGTACCGGATCTTAATTTGTAACAAAAAAAGTGGCAAATCCCTCGTCAGGAGGCCACTGTAGCTTACATCACCTATTGCTCCTGCCAGCACTGACAATGGCAGTATTAACAACACTTCTAAAATCACACTCTTACAAGCATGACAATTCAGATTATTCCAGGCCCCCCAAAGTTATAAGAATGGATTGGGTGGCAGGTATTTTTCATGTTTAATGAAGATTGAATTAATAAACAACTGCTGTTGAGCTCTTCTCAAAATTAGTCAACTAGTGCCACCATGTGGCAGACTGTGTTGACAATTAAATGCCTGTGCCGAGCAAGGAAACCACCAGCTAAAATTAAGCACTGCATGGCAACCCTACACTTCTTCCCCCAAGCTTGCCACCCGGTACCGTGGCATCACATGCACTACCCTAAAGGAGGCTTGGAGTGTGGATGAAAAGTGTGAAAATATTTGATATGATGCTTGCATGCCTGTCTCTTACAGTTTATATCACATTGAATACAGGTACAGGAAGTACCCGGAAATTGAGACGTTGCTAACACCTTGGAGGTGCAATCTTCCATCAACTATATGTTGTGAAGTCCAGATAGAAGTGGGAGAGTAGCAACCGCAGGTGTAGGCATTACACAACTAGCCATCGTGTATGCTACAAGGAGTTCACCCAGGAGGAGAAGGGATCAGCTCACTTTAATGGGCACTACACAACCTAAGATAGTACATGTCCTGATGGAACCACCGTGGAGTGAGGGAGAATCCCTGGTGTACAAGCAGCTATTGTATATGACCTGAAGAGACTAGCCTAGAGCAGCCAAGAAGTAGCCATTATGCATCCACCCATAGTAAAAGCTCTGAGGAGGAGTCCACACAGAAGCGACAGAGCAACAATCCACAGGCATGTTCTGGTTACAGGAACCAAGGATTTGTGCTCTGCAGAGTCAACGTGTGAGGACCTGGCAGAAAATACATGGTGGGTATATTGTACACCAAGGGGTAATAATGTTGGTAGTTGGATAATAATGTGAAGAGAATACAAATAGTAGGTAATAAGAATGAAGGGAGAAAGAAGGTTTTAGGGAAGGATAGGCATGAGACCAAGGTCAAGGGGCAGAGGTGTTGTTTCTAGCTTTAATCAGACCCAAAAAACAACAAACAGGTAAGCCATCATAGAAGGTGTCCTTGACCTCTCAACCTGTACATATGTCCCCTGATAGAGTTAGGGAGAGCAGCAAGTTCATACGATTGAGGGCAGGCGAGATATGGGAGGGCAGGAAGTGCTCCCATATCTGGCCTGTTGATCAAAGTGAGAAAGATCTGGAGGGCAAAAAAACAGTTCCCCTACTTTTTGTGAAAAGATAATAGACCGGAGTGTTGAAATTCTATAGCTGAAGTGTAAGGCTGTGATTCTCCTGTGCTGTGAAACCATGGAAGGAGCAGAAGGTAAACAAGCCTTCTTAACAGGGTGCCTGTGTGCCAGAAATAAATGTAAATGTGCATAACTGGTTAATCTGCAAATCTATAGGGTGCTTGGAAGCCAGTATTGGCTTTAGTTGATGAAGTAACTTACTAATGACCCTTATGTATTCTCTTTGAGTAGTACTGCAAGGGAGTCATCAGCTGAACTATGAAGAATGTGACAGATATAAAAAATGCACTATGTACGGTCTAGGTATTACCAAAATCTATATGTTCAAAGTACTTTTTTATCTTAATACTTTTTGCATGTTTTGTAGCAGCCTATCTTAAACTGTGTGTAATGAAAATTTAAAATAATGACTTACATTCTCATAGTGTTTTCTGTCACAGACCGGGACCACTAGCACTAAACATACACAAGTCACTATTCTTCACTGTACCAACCAGGATTCAATTTTGTGGCTTTCTGGTTAACGACACAGTGCATCAACTAATAGAGGTTTCATATTGTACAACAGTTCATTTTCCATTGATTGACATAACTTGCATTTATTTTTCATTTAAGCTGGGTGTTATTTTAAATAATTGTCTGAAGGAGAAAGACCAAAAAAAGTTACAGAATATTTTATTTTCAGCCACATCCTTGCAGGCAGCATCACAGTTCCCAAAATGTTTAGGTTGCAGCCAGGTTTGCTGAATACATCTTGAGGAAATTCAGAAAGTTGACCTAGGAATACATTCTGCCTGTTGCTAACCATTGGCTTTGTGATTTGTAACTCACATTTTCTGGCTTTATTTGCTTTAGGCTGTCCAGCTCGTCCCTCCAGTTGGTCAAACTTTTTTTACTGAATTCCTCCACAAACTTGCTTTCTGTAAACAGGCCTTTTAAATCTTGTTCTTATCTTGTCACATTTGCTGTGCATTCAGAGGTTAAATGTTAGGCTGTGTTGTGTGAGCATGTTTTGTACTTTTCTTTCTCTGACTTCAAAGTGAGAGGATTTTTGTGACAATCATGCTGGCTAGTGGGGATCTGCTTGAGGAAGGCTATACAATGTTTTTTTTTGTTCAAGCACACGACAAAATGTAATGTCTGTAAATGAACTGTGCTGACGATCAGATCAATACATTGGGTGACATTTCCACATATTATCATTCTTGTGCATTATACTTTTTGAAAAAATATTTTCATTTTCTTATTGCTTACAACATAGTATGGTGATTCACTGCAATCATAAATTGTAATAAAAATAAAACCAGCATCATGTGCAGATCTGTTGTGCACAAGCATACAACAGACCAATTTCTCAGAGCAGCATGCACATCACACCTTGAGATGTCCCCACCTGACCAACCTGGAACCACTGGCTCTCCCCAGATGTCAGGTCCACACTCTCAGTGATTCAATAAACACAACAATTTGAGCAAGTTGAATGAGTCCCGAATTACCCCACCTCAGTGGGGACTATCCCAGGATGCTGTTGCGAAGTAGGGGCAGTGCTGTTCTCGTAATTAATGTTTAAATGTGCATTATACTTTTATCAGTTAAAATGTATCTGTGCAAATGTAATGGTCATTTAATTGAAGAAGTGTTGTCTGTAATGGCAGTACGCTGCCATAACATGCACTCTCCATGTTATCCCACTCCACTCTACTCTGCACTACTCCATGCCACTGCACTCTACTCTGCACCTCTCCACAGTAAACCACTCCTCTCCACACTGTGTCATTGCACTCTTCTCTGCACCACACCACTCCATGCCTCTCAATTCTACACCACTTCACTCTACTGTATGCCAATGAACCCCACACTACTCAATTATGCACCACTGCACTCTTCACCAATGTATCCTACACCACTCTGCCCAACTTCACTCTATGTCGCCCTACCCTGCAACACTGCACTCTATACCACTGCACTCCACTCTGGACCACTCCATTGTATGCCAGTGCACGTCATGCCTATCACCTCTATGCCATTCTAATCTACTCTGCACCATTGCACTCTACTCTGAAACAGTCTACTCTATGCCACTGCATTCTATGGCACTGCACTCGGTCCCACTGCACTCAGCGCCACTGCACTTTACTCTGCACCATTCTACACAACTACACTCTACACCACTTTATTCAAAAGCAATCCACTCTACGCCAATCTACTCTGCACCACTGCACTCTACGCCACTAAACTCCACGTAAAGGCACTCTGTCGTTTAGTTCCTACTAATCTGTAGGATCTGCACGTTTTTTGAACAACATAAACTTTGGGTGCGGTGCCCAAACTGATTCCAGGCACCCCTGCAGGATATGTTGCCCTAAAAACCGGCTAGCTCACAGTGCCACCATCAGCCCTCTAACCTTCCCATGGAGCAGATGGTTTCTGGTAACCACTGAACATGACAACCCTGAACCCCTCAGGGACTGTATTAACAGATCAGGACCTTTCGCTCACTCACTCGTGCTTACTTGTGCTCAGAGAAATATATAGCGAATAATTACAAGCGTCAAAAGATTGAATAGTAGATATAGTTCTACCATGGTGCTAAAACAGTGTATATATTCAGGCATATAAACAAGGTTGTAATTAGGTGTACTCCTACTATGCAAACCCTACTCTGCATGTACCTAGAGTGTGTGTAGGTGTGAAGCCAAGAATCCCCCCAAGGGAGGATCCAACCCCATTACCTGGCAAAGAGAGAATGTAGGAGCTCATCTTAGTCACAAACTGGACACCCCATCAAAGAGATGTCAGATCACTAGGCGGTGAAGTATCAGCATGCAGGGGCCCTCGGTGTCAGCTGAAGTGCTTCCTCTGCTAATCTTTTGGGATGCTCATTATTTATAATAGAAAGCTTCCTTTTGATGTATGTATAGATTAGCAATCTTATGGATATGTAGATAGCCCTGTCACCCCGTGGATGAAGATAAAATATTATTTGTATGTGAATTAAAAAAGCCTTGTACATGGTGTTTGAGGCATCATGATTAGTGACGGGCCGTAAAATCAGCTCCGCCAGCAGAGTTTTCAGAGTTTTAGCACTTTGCACTTTGCTTGGAACATGAAGTTTGGCAAAAACTACGGTACCCGCAGCAGAGCGGAGTTTACCGGTGCCAGCTGGATTTTACCTGATTCTTTCATGAGTTTCCTGGGACAGGCTTGCCTTCACCCAGTGCGACTACAGTTCTCTTGCTGTCCTTGGAGTCGGCGGTTAAAAGTTCCTGCAGTGAATCCAAGATGTGTGCTCTGTAGACAGAGCAGGAGTCAGATGGCAGAGAGGAGGCTTAGAGAGACTGGTGGGCTGCGCCGCCACGGATAACCAAGTGTACTAAGATGAGGTAACTGGGAAACTAGTGCAATAACACAGGAGTTCACCAGCGTACCACGTGGGCTACTAGTACAAACTACGATTCGCATCGTTAGCATTTATAGGACAAAGACAGTGAACATGCACGTGTGAGTGCCCATCCATACTGTCTGGCCGTTTGATTTTGTGTTCTGTTCAGTTGTTCACTCTCCAAATAGACCTGTAGTGTAGCAGGAGTGCCACAATTTAAAGTTAATTCTAATGTAAATAATGAGTACCACCAAAACTTCCTCCCCGATTTGCAAAGTGAAAGACTAATGCTATATATTACCTGGTATTCCTGATGCATTTCAAACTCAATTGTGTCATCTACTGGCAACATATAGTACTAGTGAGTCAATATTTTACGAGCAAGCAAGGACTGCATCAAGTGAAGGTCTACACGCTACTGCAATCTGGGTTCAAGCTACTCCGCCAGGGAGTGGGATTCTGTGGTGTTTCACAGAGCTTTTCAGTAACTCCGTGGAATTCTGGGTAACACAACTCCATGAGCTCCGCCCAGGCCTAATCGTGAAAATGTTATGTGAAGCTGGATGGGTAAAAAGAGGTTGTTTCAGACAAACTAATCTAGCATTGTGACACATACAAGTATGTGCAAAAGGTCACAGCAGAAATGTTATTGAGCAAAATTGGGACAATTTAAGAAAATGTGCAGCTTCTTTACTTGGGCCTAACCCGAGCCCATAACACCCACTCCTCATACTAAGGGTCAATGTATATAAAAGCTATCTAAAAGCCAGCAGGCCATAATGAAATCAAAACGGAAAAGGTCTAAAACCACTTCTAAAATCATCTAAAAGCAAGCTTCCACTTAAAAAATTCATAAAGGCCTTTAAAGGTCAGAATATTATTTGAAATCGCAAGCACTCAGAAAGCCATGGTGCCTGGAAAAATAGAGCAAAACGTGTTTTGATTAGTTTTGTTTAATAAACAGGCCAAATCATTCCCAGCACATGGAAAAGCCAATTGTGTATAGTGTTCCGAGTGATAGTCGCAACATTGCTATCTCCAGCAACCGCAGACGATGTCCTCAGAGGCGCACCTCGAAGCATGTTTAAGGAGCAAAGTGATTTCATCCAGCTCCCACAGCAGCCGCTTAGAGAGGGACTGCATCCTGTAAGCGTTCTGCAGAGTCGATATCCATTTCACTAGGAGCTAAAGCTCCCAGGGTGGTTCGAAAAATACATTAATCAACAATGAAAATGTTGGGGACAACAATACCCATGGGCCTTTAAGGGGTACATTAGTACTGCAATGTCCAGTGGCTCAACCAATTGTGATACGAGGGATGGATCCAATATGCATTCATGGTTGAAAAGCAGACAGCAGAATACAGGTTGAACGCAGTGAAGGCAAACAGGCATGAAAGACAAGAAGCAGTGCTCATTCAGTTCTCAAAGTCAAGGTGTGCAGAAGCAGTGTATCATGCACCAGTGCTGTCTCCATTTCAGGTTGAAATGGGACGTCCATTGTGGAGAACAGGAATTTAAATCAGGATTCCCACCACAAGTAGCAGGACAAGTGGGAGATCTCCAAAAACGATTCCCAACAAGGAGTGTGATGAAAGATGGTATAACTCTGAAAATCATTTGAAAGGTGCTATTCAGTCCAGAGCCAATACATTTTTTTAAAAGGGTGCTATTCCCTGGTATCAGACATACTAACAATACGGTGGACCAGCTCCCCAAAACACAGCGAGAAGTTAGCATGGAGTTGCGTCTGTATCTCTGATGAGGACCTTTCAACAAGGAGATCAAATGTCTCTCTGGCTGATGTTAAGGCCACAACTTTTTGAAAAGCATGCTTTCAGTTTGCTCAGAGAATCCAAGCGTATGTTGGAAACATTTATCAAAGGCCATAGCGTTGCCTCCCTAAATGTGTGGGCAGGTGACAACAGTAATTGTGTGCGACAAGTGACTATGGAATTAAACATAACCATAGAAGTGATGCCCGGTTCCATGCCACAGCAACTCTGATTATTCAGCATCAAATAGCTCCTATTTGAGAGCAGCTTAAAAACCGGATGAATCACAAGAGCTGGAGGACCCTTAAGATAACAGGATAAGTTCGCAAATTAAGCATTGCATTCCCCGTGAAGTGAAATGTCCTTGCAAACCAAAGACCTGCTTATAACATTGTCACATTCGGAACCACTACGGGAAACGTCTGTGTCCCCATCCCTGCATCTAAACCTGAATGGCAATTCCCAGTATTCATGCACATAACCTTCCCCTAGGGCTTCATATCTGCCTACTTGTTGGTATTGTAGACAATATTGGAATTGGAAAGTTGTGATCTGTAGGGTGATGTAATCATGGATTATCATGTCTGTGGATGGTGTCTCAGCCACAGTGAAAGGTAATTGGTTTAATTTTTCAATGTGTAACATGGTATATTTCACATCTCTCCGTTCCATCAATATTGGTCTCTCAGTCAGTTCGTATGCGGAAAACAAATTTGTGCTGTTGACATTTGGCCAGAACGTAGTGTTTGCAACGTCCAGCTTAATAATACAATCGACCGTAATTGTGATTGTTTATGCTATAAAGTAGACAAATCCTGCTATATTATGTCAATTGTAGAAGATACTATGTTACCCAGAGAATAGATTCTGGATGTTAACGTGGTTATACAGTGGCAACCACAGCCAAAGCCTTATCTAAATTAACACTATCAATCTCATACAGCCTCTTCGCAGCTTCCTGTTGAGAAACTTTCCACAGCTAGTTGTATATTGCATAGAAGAAGCACTTTTGATGTGGGTTCCAGGGACCTAGCAAGAAATCTCTTAGATCCATGTCACTAGAAAAAAGGGACAAGTGTTGTTTCACCTGAGGAAACTGTTGAGGTTTTTAGCCAATCAAGGCAGAACTTCCCAACAATATATGATGTCATCACACCTGAATGCTCTGACTGTACATATTGCTGATTATGCCTATTGATCCTAAACCCTTTGTTGTTGCCCAGGAATCTAGATTGACACCAATTTGTGTCCATAGGACAAACCAACCATCCCTTCGAATTGTAAGAACCATTTCGGATCATGGAATCTATTGTATCCTCACTGTATTGTGTGAAATGTTGCCAGTTCTCAAAGCGTGAGAATACGGGAATATGAGGTGTGCTCAAATTCTTCATCTCGGCTATTCCAAGACATGAAGTTTGTTGCACTGTTTTATTCAGGAAAATTATCTGATGTGATATGAGGCATGTGATCATGGCTCAGTTCCCTGAACCTGTCAGTCTTTTGTCCCCCAGACAAATTTTGTGTCTATGGTATCTTTCCAAAAGTCGAAACCCTGGGCAGACAGCTGGGAGAGAAAGAAATCAGAGTATATCAGCTTATTTTTCTTTGCAGGTGTACGTGCAAGCCTATAGTAGTAAGAGCCTGGGTCTAATGATTTAAAAACAAAAAAATAAGCAAACTTCTGTCCAAATGTTTTTGAACTACCTTTAGGTGGTGTAGGGCAGTGCTCCCATTTAGTGCAATTATATACAGTGTGTAGGATACTAGCTTTGTGTAATAAAGGGTGACCATAATGTTGATAGTAAAACCTATCACCGAAATTAGATGTACCATCATACAATTCAAGTCTACAAGCAAATTGTGCATGGTTTTAATCCCAATCATCAGAGAAAGTAGTCGAGGTGAGGATATAATTTAAAGACATTTTAAACAAAAATGGCATTTGTAAAAGTTTAGTAGGAACATACACATCATACAATATCCTGTCCCACACAATTCCTTCCAGACTGGAACCACAGTAATGTTCACCAGGGACAGGCCCCTTGTTCATGGTGCGATGATGTATGTGGTTTCACTACCAAGTTCAAGAGTTGTATTGCAGAGGGTTCTGGGAGATAGTGTCCATTCAAAAAGAGGAAAAAGACCAAACCAATCCAGAGGACAAGGAAAAGTACCCTTATTGTAATTCAGAGGTGTAACCAAGGAGTAACAAGGTATGTCTTTTTCAGCCAAAGATAGAGAGCATGCACTTGTAGTTTGAAAGGGAGAGGTGGTGGTATCTCAGGTTCACTTGAATCTTATGAGAAGTCGTCATAATGCACAAAGTAGCCAGATGCCATATGGTCTATTTTTGGCAGCTCAGCAGGTTTTGTAGAACTGGGAGATGACTCAACCTGTGTCATATTCAAGTAGATGTTGTCAATTTTCTGAATTGAGATTTTTGTTTCTGTTCTCATTGACTGTACAGTTGTAGTTGTCTCAACAGGAAGAACTAATACTTCATTGTTGTTACAGTTTCTCTCTGGAGAGGGGAATCTTCTGTAGTTATTAAAGCTTCCATCTGAACTTACTGTATGGTAACGAGAGGAGTACAGCAGCTAACTAGGAGCCCACACGGTCTACTGTTGAGAATCAGCCACATAGTGTTGTTTGATCAGATCAAAGGAGACAAAACTTTTGTCTCGGCGGCTGGCAAGTTCTGGTACCTTCGATAGCCAGGACAGGTACAGGCGCTCTGTAAGATTGCCAAAATTCTTGTCCACAGTTTTTTCCCTGTCCAGAACCCCAATCTTCAGGACCGATCTGGGTCTTGCCAGTACAACCTTCACTTCTCCAATGTGTTTTACTTGGACGTTGCTTTGTGCGACCCAGAATTCACTGAGTTCCTCTAAAACAGCCAAACAATTATTGATGTCAAATGGTGTTTATGCCACCACTGCACTGAAATTATTGAGGCCTGGCACCCACATTCTCACACCAAACAGGATTTCATATGGAGTATGACCACCCAGAGATTTTCTTGGCATGCTATTGAGTGGCCTCTGGTCCCTATATAGGTAATTGAGACCAACTGCCCCTGAGCCTAATATCCTTGCTGTTAAGGACTGCTTTAAGTCACGGTTTTTCCTCTCAACTTTAGAATTTCCCTCAGGGTGATAGGGAGAGGAGTACAGCAAGGCCACACTCAAACTTCCCATAGCTTCTTTGTAAACCTGAGATCTAAACGCCAGGCCATGGTTGGAATGTAGTGTGCCAATTGCGTATGTCCCCATGAAGACTCGCAAATCCTTTATAACGGTTTTGGGCATCAGCCGACTGCTATGGCCAAACCCACAGGAATCTGGAAAATGAATCCACTGACACCAACATGTACTTGGAAGCCCCATCTGAGTTTAAGGGGCAGTGGTGATCCAAATAAACACAACCCAGAGGCGGATATAAGATCAAGAGAGTTGTCTGAGGTGAACGTGTTATGGTTGAGCCCTTCATCTGCTGGCAGATGTCACATTTGAGGACAAAGTCCATGGTCTGTTTAGTTAGACGTGGCCAGCAATAGCGCTGCTTCAGTAGCAAGACTGTAGCAGTAACCACTGTGTGTGCTGACTCCAGACCTGTGTGTGCAGCTAGTATTAATCCCACTCTGCGATCAGTGTTAGGTATTACTCTATCCCCCACTCCTGGAGTCTGAGCATAGAGATTATTGTGTGCGTCCAACTTGTAGCAGTACATGAGTGGAAAGCCTTTTGGAAGGTGTGTGTCATTGCAAGCAGCATTGCTAGCCACCATGATGTCTCTGTCTAATTTCATACTAGAATGAGTGATTGCAGCAATGGCAGCAATGCAGACTGTTGCCTATGCAGCTTAATCAGCCATGGAATTCCCTTCAACGTGAACACAGACATATTGATGACTCAATATGTGGATAACATGAGCCCATGGCAAAGATTCTTTCAGCTTCGCCACCTGTTCCCAAAGCAGCTGATGCTTTATTGTGCAACTTTGGAATCCTGAAATCCATTTTTGCCCCAATAGTGTAGATATTCATTATAGGACTGGACACAGTAACATGAATCACACACTAGAAGAGTGGGGAATCTGTGATCCGTACTCTGTAGTGCCGGAATCTGGGCTTTGGGTTATGCCAGCTGCACTGTACAATCCCCTAGGGACTGTGTGTGTGTTTTTCTGGACAGACCTCCGTCATGCATGCTCCCTTTTACTATTGCGCAAGGCGTAGAATATCAGCATCTTGTCCCTACAGCAAGCTGAGCAGATCCATCAGTATAGATGATGTAATCATATCGCTCTAGAGGCATTATTTTATTCGGCAGAGGATATTCTTGTTCAGACTGCAGGAATACTTGTGCGTGAAATTTAGAATCGAATCCGTAATCTACATCTGTTGTAGTGAGAGAGTTAGTCCATTGTATCTATCGTGGATGTAGTGCTTTGGCATTTGGAACGCTTGCTTTTGCAACGGCCTCTAAGGTAGGTACCGGGGTAACCACAATTATATGTTTTCCCTGAGCTAGTGCTCTCTCTCTCTCTCTCTCACTACAGCAGTCTGTACCACTGTGAGAATTCTCTCAGTGGGTGCAAAACTCATTTCGGCATTTGTGTACAAATGTGATTTGTATGCAATAGGAACTGCATTACCTTAATTGAAAGTGATATATGTGTGCCTGGTTGGTTTAGCGAGTACGCAGATCACCAGGTTGCTTGTGTTTACACGTGAGTGTAAATGTTTGTAAGCCATCATGACAGATTCTACAGAACCTAAAATGTCTGTATGTTTCTGTGTCCAATTTGTGATTGAAAAATCAGCTCAAATTAAATTGTAGAGCGGTTATACTCGCTCTGCGTAATTCAAAATGTATTTTGTGTGAAAATTAAAAAATCCTAAAATGGATTAGAGTCTTTTCAAAGTCGTTGGATGTTGGAGCAATGCACATTTTTCTAAACAATATGTCCTGCCAGGCTTTTGCTCTCAGTTGACAACTCGTATCCCAGAAACAGGACATTGAGATGGGCAATTTTTGATTTTTTAAAATCATATTTGAAGCCCACATGAGCAAACGCCAGTATTATGCTGTCTACTCTGTCCAAGTGCTCCATTAATTCATCGTCCATCAGATGAATATCATCCACCTAGGATAATGCCTCCTCATCTAAATTATGAAGTAACTCTGTCACTCTGGGTGAAAACAGCCCAGGGCTATTCTTATACCCCTGAGGTAAATGGAAAAATTTACTTTTTGAACCATGCACTGAAAATGCTGTAAAATATCTGCTTTCAGGTGCGATATTCTAGCAGAAAAATCCATTTGAGATGTCAAGTGTTGTTTTGTTTTTTTTCTGCACAATGTTATTCTTTAGTGCAGCACTATGTTGATTTTGGTTTGCAAATGTGCGAGTAGAGGTGTTTAAATGTCTGTAGTCTAAAACCAGACGGTATGAATTTTCTGGTTTTATTACAGGAAACAAGGATGAGGTGCAATTTTCTATTACAACCTGGTATTCAAGTTGTTCTAGGATTTCCCTAACTTGTTTTTTAGCTTCATTTTTTAATGAGTATTATCTCTAGGGTGGAAGAACTGATTTTAATGGGATCTTGTGATGAGATGACTCATCATCCCACCCAACATGATTGTAGTATAGTGCAGGAGCTAGCGCTAAAGCCTACTCTTGGTGTAGGAATGTTAAATAGATTCTGGAACGAGGTCAGAGAAAGCAGGTAAAATTACCATTTCCCCCATTGGGCACTCCATTACGAACTCAGGTGGCCAATCCCTTTCAGCCAATATAATATTGTAACCATATCTCAGGTTCTTCCAAAAGAGAGCCTTGATGTTGCTGGGTATGTCTAGATGCAATTGGAGTGTTATTTCATATAAATGATGGGGAACACTTACCCTTGTATTAGGTGTTTCTACTGTGATATGTTGACTCAGCACTACTACCACCAGATAGTTCATCAGGTTCCGGCAAGCTATTGTGACTTCTGCTGCGCTGTACAGCATCATCACTGCCCATTTCCTGTTCAGAAGCAGAGTCCTCAGTAGTCTGGGCATGTCTTATTTTAATCTCATGTGACTTTTTCTTTTTGTATTGAGGTTTAGGAGTCTTAGATCTTCTTTATAATGATGTAATCTGATGAGCGTTGTGATTCCCTCTTTGGTCTCACTTGCTCTTCTGATCTGCGCCCTGACCATCCACCTCTTTCCGAACGTGTACTGGATGATTCCTGAAAGGAACAAGAGGAACGTGTATAAGTATCTTGATACCTGCCAGGCTTTCTAATGATATCATGGTTTCTCGGATTACATTTTATTTCAGTGATTTCCTGTTGAGGAGATTCACCTCATGATTGTGTGCTGATTTGTTTATGTATTTGTTTATTTCCCGGATCTTTTTAAAAGAATCAGATGCTTGCTTAGAGTTATACTTTTCAGAATTACTCTTAAGTTGTGGTTTCCCAGGTCTGGATCCTAAATTATGTCTATCTAGTGTAGCATAGGTTTCTTCAATAATTCTAGGCCATTCCAGCTCCTGCTATGCCGGAGTAAACTCTCTCAAGCATTGGTGTATAGCCAATGTTGCTGCCTCCCCCTTAATGTTACTTATCATAATGGCTGATACTGTGGCAAAATTGCCCATCAGTTTCATCCCCAAGTCCAGGGCAGGTGCTGCCCCATACTCATTCTGTACCTGTTTCAGTACTTGTGGCAAGACAGCCAGAGAAAGGGTGCCATGTGTTCTGGTGTAAATAGCAGCAAAGACTGTACAACAAGTGGCTCAATCTTCCAACAGGGGATCCATCCCCATTGGCAAGCAATTTGTTAATATTCAGCGTTTTTCCAGCTGACCCGTTTGGGGGAAAACTGCCTCAAGCTGGCTTGTTTTCTTTCCTATGCAAAACAGAATTTGCTTCCGACTGGTGGGAACCTTTCCCATTATGGCATTCAAAGTTTGTAGGCTGATACCTGTGGTTGCCAATTGTAGTTGTGCAGACTTAGCAGTCTGCGCAGGATTAATTGTGAGTGTTTTGCATTGTTAACAATGGAAGATTTCTGTAAATCTTTACTAGAACTTTGAATAGTGTTGTTAATTCTGCTGCATCTAAAATAGCAAGATTAGGATGCGCTAACGTTTTAAATCAATTTAGTTGTTCTTGGTAAGCTATTGGAATTTCTATGTCCACATATGGAATCTATTCATCTGGAGTTTCATCTTCAATGTAAGTGTGAAACTATTTTGTGCATGCATTCACAGCCGGTAATGTAACCCAAGAATAGAAAATCTCTGTTCTGAATGCTTTGTGTGCCTAGACCACAAAGGTACTGTCTCCACCCGTTGCCAGGAGACCATATTGTAGTAATTTCATAGTAACAGCAAGTCTGTAATTTTCTGTAATATTTAGAGCTGCAACTTCCTCTTCACTTGCTTCTCCGTTTACGGACATTGTGAAGAGAGATGACATTTAGTAAATGGATTTGTGGAGATATAGTGTACACAATCTGGGAAACATTTTTTATCCTACAAGCTCGAATAACCTACAGTCAACACATAGGGTATTCCCTCCTCAGCTGAGGTGGATTTTCCTTACCACCACAGATGTCTCTGGTTTGGAAGTGAGTAGGGGTCTCGGAAAAAAGCACAATTGAATTACTAAGGTAGACAGTTAAATAAGAACCCAACCAACATTGGCGGTGCCATGTCGTGTAGTTCCCACTAATCTGTAGGATCTATGCATTTGTTGGACAATATAAACTTTGGGTGAGGTTCCCAATCTGATTCTGAAAACACCCTGCAGGATATGTTGGCCTAGAGAATGGCATGCTCACAGTGCCACCATTAGCCCCTCTAACCTTACCAGGGAGTGGATGGTTTCTGGCAACCACTGAACATGACAACTCTGACCCCTCAGCGATCGTGGTAACAGATCAGGACCTTTCGCTCAGTCACTCGTGCTTACTTGTGCTCTGAGAAATATACAGAGAATACACAGTGGGACGTTTTCAATATATTTATTGAACCAACGTTATTCTTGTTTAGAATACATGTGTTGCGATAATTTTAGCTAGAAGCAGATGAAAGTGATTACAAGCACGAAAAAGAGTGAAGAGAACTAATAGTTCTACCATGATGCCAAATCAGTGTATATATGCAGGCATATAAGCAAGGTAGTAATCAGGCATACTCCTACTATGCAAACCCTACTGTGTGTGTACCTAGAGTGTGTGTGGGTGTGAAGCCAAGAATCCCCGCAAGGGATGATCCAACCCCATTACCTGGTGGGAGAGAATATAGGAACCTGTCTTAGTCAAAAACTGGATAACCTCACACGGAGATGTCAGACCACTGCGTGGTGAAGTCTCAGCATGCAGTGACCCTCGGTGTCAGCTGAACTGCCTCCCCTGCTAATCTTTTGAGATGCTCATTATTTATAATCAAAAGCATCCTGTGATGTACATATAGAGTAACGATGTTATGGATATATAGATAGCCCTATCGCCCCATGGATGAAGACAGAACAACATTTGTACATTGTGCGTATAAAGGCCCTGTACATGGTGTTCGAGGCATCGTGATAATGTTATTTGAAGCTGGATGTGTAAACAGAGGTAGTTTCAGAGAAACTAATCCAACATTGATAAGCACGCAGATATGTGCAAAAGGTCACAGCAGAAATGTCATTGTACAAACTTAGGACAATGTAAGAAAATGGGCAGCTTCGTTACTTGGGTCTACCCCATTGTAATCTGTAACTGCACTCTACGCCACTTTATTCTACTCTGTGTCACTGCACTCTATGCCACTCTATGATATTCTGCAACGCTCTGCTTTATACCACTCTACTCCGCACCACTCTTTGCCACTGTACT
The DNA here is from genome assembly GCF_964204655.1 of Triturus cristatus. Lineage (NCBI taxonomy): Eukaryota > Metazoa > Chordata > Amphibia > Caudata > Salamandridae > Triturus > Triturus cristatus. Next base: position 390,195,872 of record NC_140592.1, read on the forward strand.
CTACGCCACTGCACTCTACGCTGCTGTATTCTGTGCCACTGTTGAAAATCAAAATTTCTTAGAGGTCTGGACGCATATTGCAAACAGACGCAGTCGCGACTGGATCATCCTTATTATCGATACTGCACAAGAGATGATCATCATTGAGAAAAAAGAGATTGAGGAATTAGAGAAGTTACTCAATGAAAGTACAGTGTTAGAAGATGGCAAAAAAATATTGGATGAACTTAATCTAGAGGTTAATGGCTATAGGGAGTACTTGATTAAAAAAAAAGACCATTAAACTAAAAAAAGATGTGAATAAATTCAGCCTGGAGTTCATTTATCCATATACCACAAAAGATTATTTCCAACAAACAAGGGAACAAATATGAACCTAGACCTATTTATTCCAGAGGTGGTAAGAAGGGAGATCTCAGACATCTCTGGATCTAGCAGCGAAGAGGAAGGGCCCTCAAATGCAAACCAAGAAGGACACACTCCACACAATAACTATGATTTTTTAGATCATCGCCAGAGGAGAGGGACAAGGATAAACCCGGGACAAGGTAGGGGTCAATACCAGCAGAATGCCCCCCAGGAGTATCTCAAAACTCGCAACCAAAGATACTAGCGTTAAATCAGGAGGTAAACAATAAAATTCCCATTATCAATCTTTCTGACAGGGCATTAACCAGTGAAGAAATAGAAGTTTTAGGTAGAGGGTTTACCTTTGCACCCATATCGAATGTAAATAAATTTACCCTGGAAAAAGACTTGAGGGCATTTTTTAGAAAAATTAGGTTGACCATATTTTTCGAAAATAGGGATTATGTAGCTCCAGAAAATATCTCAGGTTTGAAAGGTAAATCTACTTTCACACCACCTGTTAGTTCAGTCTGTAAGAATGTAGAAATATTTGAACATATTGTAGACACTAAAGTCAAAGGCATATTAAGGGATGCTTTTCCTGATGACAATAATATGTCTAGAGTCCTGAGAACAGCTCTCAAAGGTCTGAAAGAAGATCTGAGTCTCACAATTAAGCCGGCGGATAAAGGCGGGGGGATGGTGGTCTTCAACACGAATGATTATGATCACAGAATGTTGACCCTACTCAAAGTAGCAGATCACGACACAAAATTTCCCCACTCTAAAATGGAGGGCTTGAACAAACATGTGAAAGATGTACTTCAGGAAGCTGAGATTAATAATTGGGTGTGTGATGCAGAATTAAAATTTCTTAACAATGATAATGCTCTGATTCCTGCGATCTACGGATTACCAAAAATCCATAAAGACGAAGTAGATCCCCCAATGCGACCCATAGTTAGTGGTATTAGTTCCCTTTTGGAACCCTTTAGTCAATATGCAGATTTGTTTTTAAAACCTTTAGTGATTAAACAGAAATCATACATTAGAGGCTCAGCTCATATAATCTCTATGATCGAGGGAACCGCCTTTTATGAGAATAAACAATGGTTGGTGACCCTAGATATAGAAGCTTTATATACTAACATACTCCCTCGGGATGACACTATTAAAGTTATTAGAGAGCTTCTAACGCCTGATGTTGTTAGAGGCGCAAATGAAGATTTTATCATTAAGTGCATCACTCTAGTGCTCAAGAATAATATGTTTCTATTCAAAGAGGATTTATACCTCCAGTGCATGGGCACAAGCATAGGTGCCACCTGTGCCTTTATGTAGGTAGTTTTGAAGACAGACATATCTACAATGAGGAGGTGCCCTTCTATGAAAACATCTTGATGTGGCGCCGCTTCATTGATGATATTTTTTTTCATCTGGGAAGGTGAAGAAACCACTTTACTTGAGTTCTTAGAGTGGTTAAATCTGGGAGACGCTAATCTCAAGTTTACAGCCATCAAAAATACATTTGGTACCCTCACAGTTGAACTGTTCACAAAATCCACGGACAAGAACACATTACTACATTACTGGAGCTATCACCCTCGCACCCAGAGAGACAATATACCATTTGGCTAGTTTCTCCGTTTTGCGAAGAAATTGCACCTCTTTGGATGACTTTTACAAACATTCTGAGAATCTGAAAAGCAAACTCTCAGATCGAGGATACCCTAAGAAACTTATAAAACAAGCATTCAAACGTGCTAGGTTTTATAACCGTGATAGCATGTTAGAGCAGATCCACCTGGAAAAAAAGAAAAAGGATGATGTGTTTGATAAATGTCTGGTATTTGTGACACAATTTTCGAATATCAGCAACAAATTGAATAATTTGGTCAACTCAAATTGGAATATCTTAAATGAAGGAAAGGAAATTAAGCTTCTAAACCTCTCTTTGCGTTTAAGTGCAATGATAACATTCGGAAAAATTTGGTTAACACCTATAGAATGAGTAAACCTCAAATACAAGTCACACTACAGATGAATAAAGTCTTGGGTAACTTTAAATGTGGTACATGCAGTATCTGTGAACAATGCCTGATTACTAAATCAGTCACTCATAATGGGTTCACGATGTCTGCCAATAGTATGAGCAACTGTAGGAGCTGTAATGTTGTCTACCTTTTGCGCTGCCCCTTTGGGTTAGCGTATGTAGGGGAAACGAGCAGGGAACTCAGACTACGCTTGTTAGAACATTGGTCAACTTTGAAAACCAAAAAACTGAATGCCCTTCTAGTGGAACATTATAACTTAGCAAAACACAAACACACAGACTTTAAGTGGTTCGTGATTGAAAAAATAACAGGTAACATCAGAGGTGGCAATATTGAAATCAAAAGAAAGAATAGGGAACAATGGTCAATTTTTATCCTTAACACCATAGACAGAGGTCTAAATACTAAAGAGGACTGGATGAAACTTATCGCATAACTTTTTCTGTTGTATCACGTAACCTCTTTATAAGAGAGACACAACATTAGTTAGAATCCCAGATTTTCCTTATTTATTAGCTTATGGCATAATTTCAGTAGGGTGCCCTTTTAGCACGTTAAAGTGTGCGAAATAAATAATAACTAGGGAATAAAAGAAAAATGTTTTTCACCTTATCATATGTATGTTTGCATTTGTCATAGTAGGGAGTCTAGTGGTAGCAAACCTATTAGGAAGGAGCTCCATTGAGCCATGAAAGAGTATTTTCCTCTCCCCCAATCGATGACATTTGTGAATGCACTTTTTATTCACAACGCGCAATTTATTGTTACTTTATTCATATCACATAAGACAATGTTTTTTGTATATTTTCAATTCAAATATAACGGTACGCCATGATTCAATCAATCTTACATGACGCAATACGCAATAAAATATACAATTTTATCAGAAGTGTAGATAATCTTACTCTGTTGATACGAGATAACATTTGTGCTGATGATAGGATAATTAGGTAGGTTGTTTTATAGATTGACCACTCTAGCATGGCGGCGCCCATATTGGTATAAGGCAGCCCCACATGGAAACCTCTGAGGTGATGTTTTTTTCTTAACGCCCGGCGTACACACGCACGTCATGACGTGTATAAAATACATCTCTGCACTCGGGGCAGCGATTTTCCGCCTGAAAAAGAAACGCAGTGAACGGTCTCCGGTATACCCGGCATTTAGAGCTATAGAGGTAAGGAGGCAATTGGGAAGAGGGGCGTCCTCCGGACCTTGTAATTCAATTGGTCTCCTCCCGGGTCCTCCACTTAGTCATGTATATTATACATAAATTATGTATCTGCACTGCAGTTGTTTGTAACTACCATCTGCAGCGCAGACACAGAGGACTGTTTCCTTAAAATTTGGGGCTCATAACTATAGCGACAAGGAGGCCTTTGGGAGGGGTAACACACGATGGGTCCCCCAAATTTCTGACTCACCTCTAAGTCTGGTATCTGGGATGAGTGTGGCCCCGTTTTGGCTAACTGGGGGATAAGGCTTAAGTCTATATGCAGACTGTTTCAATAACAAAAGTGGATTTAATTAGAGTCTCCGCACCGGGTACCATTTGTTACCATATTATGGGACTATCATTGATACTTGAAGACATGCTACCACATAAGGTTTAGCAAGTTAAATACAATAAATACAATATTGTGTAATAGCTACCCTATGTATTTATAAAGTGAACTTGTACGAAGTGGCTGTCTGGGTTTCCTTTGAAACCAAAGGGCTCTAAATGGGTTACTTTTATTTTTATCATAGCCTACCAAAGACGTTCCAGGAAAGGGATGACAATTTAAGAAATTGTCTCCATACACAACAAAGGGTGTATCCTCCTGTCTACACAAGCTAAAGACAGCGTCTCAATTTATTGGTGAGTTTTAGCGACTATAATTAGCACTAGATTCATTTAAAGTACTAGGAGCAATCTGCACTCATAGACTGCCATTTGGAATAATTGATTTATTTCCATAGATAGACCGAGATATGATCCGGCTCATCTCGACATGAGGATTCGTTATACAAGTGTGGAGGTAGTTGTGCGAATTGAGGCTACTACTTAATTACTCTGTTATGTTATGTTATGTTAAATGAACTTCTAGAGCGCACGTACACCCAAAGGTTTCATGGCGCTATTGCAATATCGTACTAGATCGAGAGGTTACTGGTAGGCTTGAACGAATAAGAGAGTTTTGAGGAGGGATCTAAAGTGAGGATAGGATATTTCTGAGGTGAGAACTGAAGTAGTTGCTCAGTTTCTAGAACAAATTAATACTTGAAAATGTATTCTTTGTTCTCATTAAAACTTATTGAGGATTTTATCTGTCATTTTAATAGGCATATGCCACTATTCTGATATTCATCTCCAGAGAACTTGATGCTTGTCGCCATTTATAATACTACGATATGAGCGAAGGTAATTGGATATCTTAGAGTAATGTGTATAAACGTAGCTTATTCTCTTTAGGGTTCTATGTATGTCTCCGACCCTAGAGGGATGAAGGACCATTAAGCAATATACAAGTCTCCACATATGCATGGGAGCTTGATAATCAACACACACTATAAAATATAGACAGATAAGGACATATAGACTTGTATCCGGATGTTGTGTGGCATTAAGTTGAAAGATACAGGGTGTGTGTTATGGAACACTCCTAAAGGATGTGTAAGAACTTGTATATTCTAATTGTGGCTGTTTAATACTAGACCTACATGCCCTTATGGTATAAGGACTGATAATGTGAGAGTTTTGTGAAGAACAAATGTTTCTAACTTATTTTATGATGACAAAAGTTTCTAACTTATATTATGACGATAGATGTCTTTAATTTTCAAATGCAATAATAGATAGAAAAAAGATTTTTGATGCATCTTGTGAAAAAAATGGTTTTTATTTGAATAAATTTGTATTATGTTTTATGTTAGGTACACTAATTGATATCGAATAAGGAAGGAAAATCATTGTTAGTCCTGAAGAAGGTGGTCTTATCCATTTATCCCCACCGAAACGCGTCGACACAGAGAGTTTGGTTAAATTTGATATGGGACAAGAATCATAGAAATCAGGGACAACAGTTCTCTGCTAAGTCTTGTGCACATAAGGTTCAAATTAACATTGTAAAGGCATAATTTGATTGCCTTTGTATATTTCCCTTCCATGTGGTTTTTTTTGTTGTTGTTCTTTTTAATGATGAGATATTAACTGTATTAGTCATGTGCTTTTGAATATGTTTTTTTGCCTGTGCAGGGTACCATGTTACTCTTTGATGTGTCTTTATGATTAATTTTTATGTGATGATTTATTGCTGTGAATTTCACTAACGATACATTAATAAATCTTTTTTAATATAAGGACTTTCATATCTTGAGTGAAGTTGTTCCAAGTGTGTGATAAATCTGACAGAGTGTTGTGAAACTGGGCACTTGAGAAAAGTGGATAATACAAGTTCAAAGGGAATCTTTATAACTATACCACTGCACTCTATGCCAATGCACTCCACTGCACTTTGTGACAGTATACTCCACAACACTGCACTCTCTGACACTCTACTTTATTCCATTCCACTTTATGTCACTCTACTTTATGCCACTCTGTGCCACTGAACTCTGGGCCACTAAACTCTACATTGCTCCACTCTATGCCACTGCACTCTACTCAAATCCACAATAAGCCACACTAATTTCCTCTGCACCACTGCAATCTATGACACTACTCGATACCACTGCACTCTAGGCCACTTCACTCTACTCTGAAACTATCTACTCTATGCCACTCCTGCATATGCCACTCTGTTCCACACCTTGCCACTCCACACAATGCAACTCCACGCCACTACACTCCACTTTACTCAATACCAATACACTCAACGCCACTGCACTCTATGCCAGTCTACTCTGCACCACTGCACTCTGTGACATTATACTCTACTGTATAGCACTGCACTCTACACCATTGCACTCTATGTCACTTTACTGAGCACCACTGTACGCAACTGCACTCTACACCAATGCACTCTACGCTACACCACTGCACTCTACAACACTCTACTCTGCAGCACTGCACGGCCACTGAACTCTATGCCACTCTATTCTTCACCATTCTCCTCTTTGCCTCTCTACTCTATGCCACTGCACTCTACTCTGTACTACTCGATGCCACTCTACTCCACACTAGACCAATGCACTCTACGCAACTCTAATCTACTGTGCACCACTGCACGTTATGATACTGCACTCTACTCCACTTCACTCTATGCCTCTCTAATCTACTGTGACCCACTGCACTCTACGCCTCTGTACTCTACACCACTCCAGTCTAGACCACTCCACTCTGCACCACTCCACTCTATGCCACTCCACTCTGCAACACTGCACTCTAAGCCAATGCACTATATGCAACTACTGTATACCACTCCACTCTACCCTGCACCACTCCACTCAACCATGCACCACTCCACTCTACACGTGTTTACTAAAACAACCTATTTTATGCCACTGCACGCTACAGATTCTACTCTACTCTCGCCTAACTATCCACGCTTGGATGTATTGTCCCTGCACACCGGAGCACTTAGCGGATTGAGGCGCAGCTCCCTAATAATAATAATAATAATAATAATATGAAATTTATAATGCGCTCAGCTTACCCGGGGGCATCCCGGCGCAACAGACCAGAAGGAGAGACTCAGCTAATCACTACTATGGAAACAAGTGGGTCTTAAGAAGTTTCCTGAATGGTAGGATCTTGGGCTCTGAGCGAATCTTGAGGGGCAGAGAGTTCCAAAGAGAGGCCACTTGCACAGAGAAACGCCTGCCCCCAGAACGAGCTCTTCTTACTCTCGCTAACTGCAAAAGGTGTTTTTGGTCCGAGCGCAGCAGACGTGGGGGTTTGTAAGGACGGGCCATGTTAGCAAGGATGGGGGGGCCTTTGCCATGTAAAATTTTGTGGGCTGTACATAGCGCTTTAAATTTCACCCGCTCCTTCACGGGGAGCCAGTGAAGCGCTTTGAGGGCCGGAGCAGCAGACTGCCTTCTGGGAACATCCATAAGGACTCTCGCAGCTGCGTTTTGCACCTGTTGGAGGGTTTTGAAGGTCGCTTCAGGAGCACCGAGAAACAGCGCATTCCCATAATCGAGCCTCGATAGAATCAGGCCACGTATCAACAGCTTCCTTGCTGGATCAGGAAGCAGAGGTAGCACCTTTCGGGCTGATCTCAGTAAACCAAAGCAAACCCCTGCGGACTTCCTGGCATGAGTCCTGAAGGACAGGTCTTCTTCCAACCATACTCCCAAGGACTTGATCTCCTTCTTGGGGGATGGTGGGTCACCAAGAGACCGGGGCCAGCAGCTCGCAATAATGGAGGGGCTGGAATTGCCCAGGAGCATCAGCTCGGTTTTACCTCCATTAAGCTTTAGGGCGGAGATAGACATCCAACGATAAACATTGGCAAGGCAGTCGTGTAACACCTCAGGTTGTTCCGCCAGCTGAGTGAGGCCCACCACCAGCTGAGTATCATCAGCGTAACTGACGATCTTCACCCCTGAAGGGGCGACCACTCTTTCAAGTGGAGTCATATATATATTAAATAGGGTAGGGCTCAGCGATGAGCCCTGCGGGACTCCACATTGAAGAGGGATTAGGGCAGATTGCTCTGACCCTTCCCAGACTTGGTAGAAACGGTCAGAAAGAAAAGATCCCAACCATTTCAGGGCCGTCCCTGAGACACCTACCTCTGACAGACGTTGGAGGAGCACCTGATGACTCACGGTGTCAAAGGCAGCACTCAAGTCCAGGAGGATCACTGCCACTGACCCTCCTGTATCTAGAGTGCTCCTTGCCTCCTCCACTACTGCCAGCAAGGCAGTGTCTGTTCCATGGCCGGGGCGGAAACCAGTCTGGGAATCTCCTAGCAGGTGGTTAGACTCAAGATGGTGAGAGAGCTGACGGTTGACCAACTTCTCTGCAATTTTAGAACATCCAGGCAGAAGTGAAATTGGCCTGAAGTTGGTTAAATTGGATGAATCCAGTCCTGGTTTTTTCAATAGGGCTTTCACCACAGCCTTTTTCCATCTCTGGGGCACTGTGCCCTGAGCGAGTGAAAGGTTCAAGAGATCAGTCAGAGGAGTTGACAAGGTGTTAGCCACGAGCTTAAGATGTTTTATGGGAACTGGGTCACTCGCGGAGCCACTCTTCATCTCCAACAGGACTTTTATCACCTCCTCTTCCGAGAAGGGGCCTAAAGATGCTAGCTCAATCGAGCGACTTGTGAGGCTAGTAACCGGTTCATGGCTTTGAGGAATAGTGGGTAAGGAGGATAAGATTTTCTCTATTTTTGAATGGAAGAAGCTGGCCAGTTCCTCACATTTTTCTTTGGGATTATCATGCAACACTGGAGGGACCGGGGCTTTCAGAAGTTCCTTGAAGATTTTAAACGATTCTCCAGAAGAATTGCTTGCTCTCTCAATCCTGTCGCTAAAGAAAATCTTTTTAGCGTCCTTCAGTGCGCTTTTATATTTCCTCAACTCCCTTTTGTAATTGGCCCGGCTTTCTTCCGTCTGCTCTCTCCTCCAAGCACGTTCAAGCCTTTTACAAGAGGTTCTGATGCACCTAAGTTCGGGGGTATACCAGGGGGCAGAGCCAATTCTTCTCTCCCTGACAAGCCTCCTTTTATTCGGGATCAGTAAGTCCAGAGAGTTAGTCAGCCATTCGCCCAAGAGCTGATCAGCGGTGTTGGGGTCATCTACGGGGTGAGGACAGGTTCTAGCTAGTTCTTCCGCCCAACTGTCCACCGGGAGCTTCGACCAGAGTCGTTCCACAATATGTTGTCTTGGTGCGGGGTCTCTCCGGTTCCCCAGCAACCAGCTAAACGGAATGAGATGGTGATCGGTCCAGGGGAGAGCCAACATCTGGAGAGCCTGTAGGTTCACAGAATTAGCAAAAACCGCATCAAGCTGATGACCTCTAATATGAGTAGCTCCCATATTAACGAGATGTAGGTCCAGTGCCCCGAGCGAACTTAGAAAATCCCTTGCTACTACGTCATTGGGGTCGTCAAAATGAAAGTTGAAGTCCCCAAGAATGACAAAGTTGGACGAGGCAGCAGCCAGTGGGATAACAGCCTCCATGAAAGAATCCACAAAGTTCCCTAGCGTAGCGGGAGGCCGATACACAAGGAGGCCAGCAATAGAGACAGTAGAGGAGACGCGAAGGGTAAACTGACAACTTTCGGCGTTGTTTATGCCGCAGTCTACTGCTTTGCATAAGAATGTGTCTCTGTAGACAATGGCCACTCCACCCCCTCTCCCATCCGGCCTATCAAGATGGAACATGAGGTATCCCGGGGGGAGAGCGTTGACAATGTCGGGGTCGGAACCTGTAGTCAGCCACGTTTCCGTCAGGAATAAGACATCCAGACTATGGTCCAAAAGGATGGAGTGAACCTCCGTGGCATGACAAGGCAGTGATCTGCAATTAAGCAGAGCCATAGTCTGTGAGTCAGGGTCCTTGCAAGTGTTATGCGGGCGACAGGCAAGACAATGTTTAAATGTGGAACCCTCAATCCAATAATAGCAACAGCTGGGGTGTCTGGCCGTGCGTAGAGCAAGCAGTGTGTCCCGCGAATACCTGTGAAAGGGGGTCCGAGGGCTAGAAGAGTTAAGCAGAGTGGTATGCCCTAAGCCCGTCTGGGCCCGGATGGGCACAGACGGGCTAGTCTTTGGCGTGTCTTCGGCGTGCTGAAGGTGTGCCCGCTGCGCTCGACCGCTGCGCTGTCGAGTTGTGTGCATGGTAATGGGGTGGAGGAGGAGTGGGCGTGGCTAAAAGCGATGGGCGTGGCCCCAAGTCACGTGGGAGCTTAATGCTGAAAAGGGATATTGATCTTCCCTTTCAGGCGCTCGCTCTCTAAACAATGTGCAGTTTTAAAAAAAAAAACACAGAAAACGAGTGTGCAGTCACAAGGAATAAAAGCAGTTTAGACAGAAGAAAACCCCGGCTTCCGCCTCAGGGTCCTATCAGGTCAGCACCGGCTGCTTGCTCAGCCCGGCATTTTGTACTTCCTGGGTGGGCGAGGCTAAAAGCGATGGGCGTGGCCCCAAGTCACGTGGGAGCTTAACGCTGAAAAGGGATATTGATCTTCCCTTTCAGGCGCTCGCTCTCTAAACAATGTGCAGTTTTAAAAAAAGACACAGAAAACGAGTGTGCAGTCACAAGGAATAAAAGCAGTTTAGACAGAAGAAAACCCCGGCTTCCGCCTCAGGGTCCTATCAGGTCAGCACCGGCTGCTTGCTCAGCCCGGCATTTTGTACTTCCTGGGTGGGCGAGGCTAAAAGCGATGGGCGTGGCCCCAAGTCACGTGGGAGCTTAACGCTGAAAAGGGATATTGATCTTCCCTTTCAGGCGCTTGCTCTCTAAACAATGTGCAGTTTAAAAAAAAAACACAGAAAACGAGTGTGCAGTCACAAGGAATAAAAGCAGTTTAGACAGAAGAAAACCCCGGCTTCCGCCTCAGGGTCCTATCAGGTCAGCACCGGCTGCTTGTTCAGCCCGGCATTTTGTACTTCCTGGGTGGGCGAGGCTAAAAGCGATGGGCGTGGCCCCAAGTCACGTGGGAGCTTAACGCTGAAAAGGGATATTGATCTTCCCTTTCAGGCGCTCGCTCTCTAAACAATGTGCAGTTTAAAAAAAAAACACAGAAAACGAGTGTGCAGTCACAAGGAATAAAAGCAGTTTAGACAGAAGAAAACCCCGGCTTCCGCCTCAGGGTCCTATCAGGCTCCCTCCCCCTGCGATCTGCTCAGAGGAAGCACAGAAAGGAGATCGATCCCGCTTCGGACCGGCATGGAGCTTGGGTCAGAATACAAATGCCTGTCCCCAAGATGGCTGATGCTGGAACCCACTCGGCAAATCAAGAGTGGCATCTAAAGCAATGACAGGGTTTCCACGCAGATAAACGGTACACCTCGGGCGCTTAGTGAAGCGCGAACCAAATATCACGTAACCTGACTTCCTTCGGGCTTCGATGAGGAATCAATCTGTCCTCCTAGAAGTACACAGAATGCCTGATCCACTGATGGAGGCCAAAAAGGACAACACTCGGATTGCTCCAGTGACGCTGGTGACATCCGGTCCACAATAAGGAGGCGGACCTGTTTCTGCCGTTCTCGCCCCCCTACATCAAACACATTAAACACGCTGACCAATTTGTGCTCCCCAGTCTTTTCTCACCTATTTGTTTCGCCTGATCTTAAGATGGCCGGCCTCGGCCTCCTCAATGATCGCATCCAACATGGACAAGGGTCCAAATGAGACCGGGAACCCTGATAAACCCCCTGCATTGCTCAACAAAGAGTGTCAAAGCGAGTGCCTCTTGTAGCTAGGTGCATATTAGTAGGCACAGACTAGTGATTAAACGACTAGGAAGCCTGACCCCATAATGGTGGCTCCGTGAAGACAGAAATCGCAGTTCTTTAGTCCGAGGCAGAGTGAGATATGGTGTTCTTACTCTCACCTATCCACGCCTGACCACAAAATGGAGATCATCTCCCACTGATGATCAATTTACAGTTGGCGTGAATATTGAATGATTGTGCAACTGCCCAAACCTCTACGTAGACCGGAAATATTGGAAATGAGTGGATTCTAAGGGGTGGTACAACAGGTCAGGTAAGCCCTTCCCCCTATCCTAATTTAAAGGTGCCTAATCTCCTACACCCTAACTCCTACACTCCCACGCCTAATCTCCCTCACCCACCGCTGAAGCGCACAACGCCGCATCTCCCCCTTACTTGTTACGCCGCTCTTTAGAAGATCCAGACAGCCAGAAAAGGGCCTCCTCACTCCGCACTCAACCTGCAGTGGAGGAGTGCCCCCACATCTGACCCCAGCACACTGCCCTCCTGCCACCTTAAATGTGGACAACGAGAACTCACAGACTCTCACTCCCCCCATCATTACTTACTGGTGTCGGCTCCCACATCATTGAGGGATGCCGTCCTTCCACCTCAGATCAGGGCAACTAGAACCCACAGACACCTATTTCGGCAACTAGAGCCCACAGCCACCTATTTCCTCCACAATTACGCAGTGGCCTTTCTCCCAATCTAGTCTCACGGCTCCCATATTAGTGAGGGCCCCCACGTGCCTGCCAACCACACATCGTGTCCAGCTTCCCCCAGATGACATTCCCTGATCAAGGGAGATCCCCCTCCCTACCAGAAGCACCGTCCCCTCTTCAAAGAAACGCAAAATTGGCACCGGGCACTCCAATTTCCGTCAACCCAACCATGCTGATCCACCTGAAATCCCACAGCGTGAACTCCTTCGCAATTAGCTTCCCCCTAACCTCTCCCCAAAAGCGAGAAGAAACTTGAAACTTCAAACATAGACTAATCAGACAGCATCCAGAAACACTATTTGCGGACTCATACCACTGCACCTCCAAAGGGCAGATAAAGATGGATCTCATCTTCCACACGGATAGACCTGAGAACTGAAACACTACATTAAGAATGCAACTTCACATCTCCAAAACGACGACCACCACACATAGCTGTAAACTGACGACTTCTCTCCCTAACCAGTCGACTAGGAACGGGAACACATCTGTGACCATTTATTCAAACGGCACAGTTTTGATACAGGCTAACAATAAGAACCAGGAGGCCTTCAACTCCCTCTTCCTTGCACTTCGTTCCGCCTACTTACACTCACTTCGTCCTTCCCCTCCTCAACTCCCTTCCCCGGTCAACCTGCCCCATCAGGCAAAGCAAACATCGATTTCCACACCCCTGGTGAGATCCTTCAGCCTCCCCCCTCGAGCCTCCAACCACTCCTCCGTCCCCACGAATCGCGACCTCCAACTATCCGAGGAAGATCAGACCACACCGGCCCCACAGATTCACCATCTGACCTCCATTCCACTCCCGCAGAAACCATGAGGAAGACCTCACGACTAGACCCTTTGCCCACCTTACCGAGGATTGCAAACAGAGGCAGCATGGCCGACACAAATAGCAATAGACTTCACAATACGGCTTTCCCCCACCCACTCTACGAGATGTCTCTACCCAAGACTGCATGCCCCCTGCCCCGGAAAGCATGGCGCACCATCTGGCCTTATTAGAAAGTCAGTTAGAAATAATATTCCGAGGCCTCAATGAAATCCTAACCAACCTTGACAAGGCCTGAAAGCCCCGGCAATACCGGCCCAGGGCTCCCTCACCGACCAACTCCAACCTTCTAAAACACCATATCGGGCCCTTATCCGCCCACATGACCCGGCCACAGAGACCATCTACAATCGACGCAGAGATCCCGTCACAGAGTCACACAAGAATCAAAGCCCCTGCGTCCGGGGTACAGAGTCTCCTAAGTAAGGCTGCTGAGATCCAGACACAAAGACCTTCTAGAACGAAAGCAACAATGTCTGCTGAAAAAGCAGCGGATCTAGCCTCCACGTATGACTCTCCTCCCACAGCCTCCCCTAAATCCAAAATTTAAGTGATCACAGGCTTCAGAAGAGACTACCCACCCACTAAAATCCCAAGACCCCCGCCCTCCCTCTCCACCATACCTAGGGCCCGATCTGGAAAGTATCCTAGCAAAAAAAAAAAGCTGTCCATTAACTGCATGCTCATTAACTGTAGATCAGCCCCCAAGCATGCAATGGAATTAGCAGAAGCCATCCTCTCTCAGGACTTATACATTGCGTTCATCACGGAGACGTGGCTAAATGAGATCTCCCCACCATGCTTCGATATGCTTGTGCCCCCAGGTTTTACCATCATCAACAAAGATAGAAAAGATCAACGAGGTGGAGGTGTAGCCATCATCCACAAGGACAACATCGACATCGTTGAAATGGATACCAGCAAGTATAGCTCCTTTGAATGTCTTTCTGTCAACATTAAGACTAAGGATAATAGTCCATTAGTCTGTCACCTTCTCTATCACCCACCAGGTAACACCCCCACATTCGGGGAACACTTATCTGACCTGATTGCCCATTGCGCACTCAAAGACGCTAACAACCTTCTCCTGGGTGATCTTAACCTACGCTGGAACGAAACCAACAACACGCTAATTCAAACTCTAAACAATCTCCTCTGTGACAATAATCTATCCCAACATTGTTCAGAAGAAACTCACAATAAAGGAGCAACCTTCAATGCCATCATCACCCATCGAGACGCAATTACGATCGACAACATTCTACCAGTGGACTGGTTGGATCATCACATGATCTTATTCCACATCAACCAAAGACAACCACCTGTACAAGACCCTCCCAAATGGTCCAGAAATCTCACCCAGATTCCCCTTGACATCATGGAAGGAAGGCTAAATTTGCTCGAATATCGCAACCTTGCTTGACCAACTAGCACCCCTGAAATTAAAAAAAGATTGAGCTATTCCGTCCAGATCATGGTTCGACTCAGACATCAATGAGGAAAGGAGACAATTAAGAGCCACAGAAAGACGCTGGAGGAACAATCCTACTACCATCCATCGTGATCAACTGAGAACAGTCCGGAAGAAGTACAACAGACATAATAAGAACAAAAAATCCACGTGTTTCCGCTCCGCACTGGATAGCGCAAAAAACAGACCCAAGGAGCTCTTTAATATCATCAAACAACAAACCTCCAAACCCGATACGTCCCTAGGGCAGGCATCCAAAGAACTGTGGGACAACTTCTTCAATGATAAGATCTCCAAGATCGAGCGCTCACTGGTCATCAATAGCACCCCCCTTTCCAATAGCAGCCCATCTGGGTTGTTTGGTAGCACTCCCTTACCCCTCCCTCACTAAACCCTGGTCCCTCTTCCATCCCATCCCAGAAGAAGAGATAGTCAAACTGATCTCCACCTCCAAACCTTCATCTCACGTCCTAAACCCTCTACCCGCGCAACTCATCAAAAAGCTGAAACTCTCCGTAGCCCGACTCTGGTGCAAGATTATAAACAGCACCCTAAAAAGCAGAATCGTTCCAGATTGCCTCAAAGTGGGACAAGTCGCCCCACTGCTGAAAAAACCTGCCCTGGATACAGCCGATTTGAATAACTTCCGACCCGTCTCCAACCTTCCTCTTCTTTCCAAAATCCTAGAAAGATGTGTACTCCAACAATTAACTCAACACTTGGACAATATCAACCTCCTTGACTCCCATCAGTCTGGCTTCAGCACAGAAACCTCGATCCTCAACATAATCGATGATATCCACAAATCACGTGACTCACACCAATGTTGCCTCCTCATTCTCCTAGACCTATCGGCAGCATACGACACAGTTGATCAAATACTTCTCCTCAAGGCTCTCGAAGAAAGGGCCGGTCTAGACGAGGTGGTCCTCAAATGGTTCTCCTCATTCCTACACAACCGTTCCCAGAAAATCGAAATCAAAAGCTTTGAGTCCGACCTTCACCCAGTCAATAGGGGAGTCCCCCAAGGGTCAGTGCTCTCCCCTCAACTCTTCAACATTTACATGGAACCCCTCACCACCCTATTCAGAAAAGCTAACATTCCCTTCCACCTATATGCCGACGATACTCAAATTTACTTGGAAATCTTCTCTGCTAAAGACAATCAAAGACTCAATGACATACTGAGGGAAGTGCAACTGTGGCTGTCAAGTAACCACTTAAAACTGAATCCAGACAAAACCGAACTACTCCTCATATCGAACAAAGAAAAGAACCCACAAACGGTCGAGTGGTTAAAAGCTATCTATGCGCTCAATGGGAACCTCATCCTGGCCGACTCCGTTAAAGCATTAGGCATCACGCTAGACTCAAAACTGGACATGACCAAACACATTAAGATCTCGGCTAAGAGCGCCTTACTCAACCTGAAGCTACTGAACAAAATAAAACCTTTCATTCCGCCCAAAGATCTCAAACAAGCGACCCAATCATTGGTGCTGTCAAGATTGGACGATGGAAACGCAGTCCTCTCTGGAATAGCTAAAACACATCTTGCAGCTCTGAAAACAACTCTTAACGCGGCTTCCAGAATGGTCACCAGAATAAAGAAATTTGATCACATCTCTCCTGCACTCAAAGAACTCAAGTGGCTACCGATAAAAATGCGGGCGAACTTCAGAACAGCCTGCCTCACTCACAAAGCCCTACACACCGGCAAACCCAAATATCTGGCTGCCAAACTCAAAAAAGCAGGTCAGAACAGGAACCTCAGAAGCTCTAACACCCTACTACTCATCCTGCTGAAAACACGAAAACAAAAAACCGTAGCCAGGTCCTTCGCCGGAAATGCGCCCAAAACATGGAACTCCATTCCCCCCCACATCAGAACTATCCCCTCCTTCGCTAAATTCGAAAGTCAGCTCAAAATCCTATTCCTCGATCGATCCCTGGCAAACAGATAGGAGCAGTCGGAGTGCTGAAGTTGACTCCTCATTCCTCTCTGATGCTGTGTCAACAAGACCCCGAAATGGAACTCTTCAGAATTGACACTTTTAATATTCTTATTCGAAACACCTCGCTTTATTGTATTATGTTTTGCTCTGTTTTGTTCTGCTTTGTAACTGATGTGAAGCGCTACGATACCCTCCGGTCAGGCTAGCGCTAAATAAAACTTCTAAATAAATACTCTTTACCACTCACCTCTACGCCACTGCAATCAACGCTGTATGACTCTACTCTATGCCACTGCACTCTACTCTGCAGTGCTTTATTCTGCCCTGCACCACTCCACTCTATTATGAAACAATCTACTCTATGCCACTGCACTGTATGCCACTGCATAGTATGCTACTCTACTCCACTGCACTCTATACCTCTGCAGTCTACGCAATGCCACTGTACTCTAAACCACTGCATCTATTTTTTTGTTTGATCTGTTTATTGAAGATTTTTTCTTGGTATATGTACATGAACTTCAAACGACATACCAACATATTATTTATCATACAGAACCAGTAGGTAGGTAACAAGTCCAACTCGTAAATCAACAGCTCGACGGCATGGTTACATCAGTTAAATTCTGTACAGCTGGTGTCGACACTTGACATATCCCATCAATAATATAACCTCCTCCCTCCGTCAACAAAGCAGTACAATCACCTTATGGTACATTATAACTCAACTATACCATGCCTGTCAAGTACCTTAGCACAGCACTTATGGCTTCACTCCGCCATATTACATCAATCTGTTTATGTAGTCAAACAATTTTATGAAAACCACCTAACGTGGAAAATGCTGTCGGGAAGGGGAGGTTGGGAAGGAAAACAAGAGCCGCACAGAGGTTGGAAAGGAAACACGAATCCCAGTTGTCACAGAACAGGAACCAATCAACTATCATATGGGTGCACAACATGACTGCCAAGAAAAATTACCGCTAAGTTTTGGGGTACAAAGGGACTTTGTCTATACATCAGCACAAAACTCGGGCCATAAGTCATTCCATCTATAACACGCTATTATTCTGGAGAGGAAACATCCAATGGGACTTCCGGCACCCCCTGTAATGCCCACAACATAGCATTCCATGCAGCAGAAATGGGGACTTTACGCAAACCCAGTGCATCCTCCCGTACCAGGGAAACCACCTCAGCCTTCACCCAGTTCAGCATGGATAGGAACCACGCCTTCATCGGCGGGGGCTCCTCCGCTTTCCACCGACGGGTAATCGAACGTTTGGCCACAATAAAACCCAGATCCAGAAACCGGGTGGTTGCCTTGTGTTTTTTGACTCTTGGAAATACACCAGTGATACATGTCTCCCATGTCCGCGGCACCTTCCTATCCGTGCAGGTGGCCAATGCCTCAATCCCCCCCTCCCAATAAACATGCAGATCGGAGCAGGATCAAAGCATATGTAAAAGATCGGCATTCGCCAGCTTGCAGCGCAAGCAGCACGTGTCCTGCCTATGAAAATACTGACTTATTTTGTCTGGGGAGAGATGTGCCCAGTGGACAACGTAGAATTGGATAAATCTAAAACGTGCTCTCTGGGGACCTGTTTGGGACTCTCCAGGCCCATGGACCATTCCTTTTCCGAATAGGGCCTCCCCCAGTACGCCTCCCACTTAACATGCAATGGTGTTAGGTCCATTAAAGTATGATCCCTGATGGATTCCACAAACCACTTCACTAAGTGACGTCCCCACCAGCCCCTCATTGCGACCGTCCAGGATCCATAATTCAGAAATTGGCCTGATGAAACCCTGTGTTCGTCCGTGATAGCGTGGAACAATCGTAATGTACCTTAGGTCTCCTAGGGTAGTTATACCAGCCCTCACCCAGTCCATAAGGTCCACACTCTGTATGCGTCCCTGCACGGTCGGCATACCTGATATGGGCACAACCGGCACGTATGGTGTGACGTGTTTCGTGAGATGAAGCGCCCTGTGAAAACATTTCCGCGCCTTCAGGACCAGTAAGGGAAGAGGTTCATTCGATCTGTTACAAGGATGGAATAAGGAGAGGATCCAGTCCAGACAGTATGGAGGGTTCCGTTCCACAGAGTCAGATAAATGTAGTTCGTCCACCCATTTCGCCACCCACAAGATTTGAGATGCCAGAAAATAATGTTCTAGGTTGGGTAGAGCCAAACCCCCTTTGAACGAGGTAGGGACAACTGCGCCAGTGCACCCTGTACCGCAAGTTATTCCAGATGAAACAATCCTTTCCAAAGAGCGGAAGAAGGACACAGGTAGGTAGGGCGGTAGATTAGCAAAGTAATAAAGAAGACGTGGTAACATGACCATTTTTATTAACTCCACCCTACTGATAACCAGACGGTTAAGTGTCTTCCAGAACTCAATCTGAGCCTTAAGCGCTGTGACTGCCCTCGTGATGTTACCATCGATAAGATCTCAATCATTATGGTAAATGTGGATCCCCAGATACCTGAACGCCACCGGCTGCCATTGTACTACCAGCCCGTCCACCTCCCAACTCGGATCTTCCATAGGAGGGTTAAAGGGGTATAGGCAAGATTTGCCCCAGTGCACCCCCAGCCCAGACAAGGACGCAAAAGACCTCAGTGTGGCAGGGATGACTCGCGGGATCACCTGAATATCCTTAACGTACAACAAAATGTTATCTGCATAAAGCAAAACCATGTGTATGACATCCCCAAGACGTATCCCCCATTCCGGCACCAAATTACATAGTGTCATTGCTAAAGGTTCAATCACTACGGCAAATATCAAGGGGAGAGGGGGCACCCATGGCGAGTCCCCCGCTCTATCAATATAGGGTCAGCGAAGAGTCCCCAGCTGCACCCGGACCATGGGAGCCCCATACAGTAATCTGACAAGGCTTAGAATGTAAGGCCCAAATTTGAATCGATGGACTTCTCCAAGCCCAGCACAATACAAACGGCCGTCGGCCACTCCATTGTAGCACAGCGTATCACCCAGAACAACCGCTGTCTGTTAAGTGACGTGCTGCTGGCCGGTACA
Organism: Triturus cristatus; assembly: GCF_964204655.1. Classification (NCBI taxonomy): domain Eukaryota; kingdom Metazoa; phylum Chordata; class Amphibia; order Caudata; family Salamandridae; genus Triturus; species Triturus cristatus. The sequence continues at coordinate 390,215,692 of NC_140592.1, forward strand.
ACCCCATTTTGGTCTTGGTAAACCAATTGAGGGATCAAGGGCGCTAACCAATTTGCCAGGATGCCTGCTAAGAGCTTATAGTCCCTATTCAGTAGCGCTAAGGGGTGATACACCCCCACTGAGGTGGGGTACCTGCCTGGTTTGGGAAGCGTGATCAACGTAGCTTCCGTCATTGAGGTCGGGAGGGCAAAGGTCTCAAGCGCCTCCGAGTAAACCTTGAACAGCTGTGAGCTTAAGGGGTCATCATATGACATAAAATTCATGGGGAAAACCGTCGGGACTTGGAACCTTGCCAGATGGCAAGGCCCTCATCGTACCCCTAACCTCGTCTAGCGTGAGGGAGGCATCTAGTTCCTTCCGCTGGTCCGGTGACAGGGCCGAAACAGAAGTCCCTCTAAAAATTGCTCCATCACCCCCTCCGGGGCCTGTTGATCAGATTTATTTAGTCATGTAAAATGTGCAGACAGCTCACTGTGGATTTCGAAGAACGGAGAGCCGTAATTGGCCCACCCGATTGTTCCTGTTTAATCAGCCAAGCGAGAAGAGGCCCCGAACGGCCTGCTTTAGCATGCACTGATGCGGAGTGCGCTGCAAACTTGAAGCAGCGCTGCCGATCCAGGAGCTCCGCCTGTTTCTTGCATGCCTCCTCCAACCCGGCCAATCCTTCAGCATCTACCACTGCCCTAGACTCCAACGGCAACAAACATCTCTCTACAGCAAACAGATCCGATGCCACCTGCTGTCACAGCCCGCAGCCCAGTCCCAAACACTTCCTTCTCAGGGTGACTTGCAAAGCCGCCCACAACTCCAGCGAGGAGGAGGCAGTTCCCTCATTAAGCTCAAAGTATTCTCTTATAGCCTCTCCGATCACCTCTCGAAAGATCGAATCATCAAGCATGGCCAGTTGCAGCCTCCATGTAGGAACTACTGGAGCCCCACCCTCCCAAGCCAACACAAAACAATGAGGATTGTGATTGGAGTGTGTGCGTCCCCAAGACATATGGAAGGAGGCAGGGGGACCTGAAGAACCTATCAAGTCGAATGTGGAGGCTATGAGGTGCTGAAAAAAATGAGTAAACCCTCTCTCCCGGGTGTTGAGGTCTCCAAACGTCAACCAGACCCCAGCCCCGTGCCCAGCCATTAAGCACCACAGAGTTGGTCGTGGCGACCGTGCCCCTGAGCAGAGGAAAGGATCTGTTGGTCCCTACATCTAAGACACTGTTAAAATCCCTGCCCAACAGCCACAGGATCTCACACCCCAGAGCAAGGGACAGCTGACCAAAAAACTGCCCCTGATCCACATTTGGAGCGTACACATTTCCCAACAGTATATGTTGTCCATCCAGTTTCCCTTTTACCAACAAATACCTGCCCTTCCTGTCCGTAAGAACCTTATCCATGGCAAAAGGTGTCCCAGGGTGTATCCAGAGAAGAGCCCCCTAGCAAACACGGAGTAATCCCTGATGTATATTTTACCCCTTCACCTACGCTGTAATCGGTTAATCTCTATTGCGTTTAGGTGTGTCTCCTGCAATAGCGCTACGTACACGTTATGACATTTTAAATAGGAGTACACTGCATACCTATGGAAAGGCGTGTGGGGACCCCGTACATTCCAGGTAAGTATACCATGACCCATGGCAGAGCTAAGAGAAGTGAACAACAGTGAAAAGCGGTCCCCCCCACTCTGATCTCGAAATTTAGCAGTCGGACATGCATTACAACAATTCCAATGTCCCTCCCATGTACTCCCGCAGCAAAAGGGAAACGGGAAAAAACAAAAAGGGAAAGAAGAAAGCTTAAAAGGGCAACCCTCAGAACATTGAGGTGTGATCGAAACAAAACATACAGCAACCTAGCCGCATGCCCTCTTGGCCCCGAACAGATGGGGAGAACAGAGGGTTGTGTAACTATGCAGGGTATGCTGCCAGAATCCCCACAATGGCAACTAATAGTGCATTGCCATAGCATATTTCCAAAAGTCAAGGACAGCAACCCCACCAGGATGCAGAGACACTCTCAGCATACCAACTCCACCCCACCCGGATTTATGATAGCACACAGACATTAGAAACAATAGAAATCCCTTCCCCCTCCAACAGCAATTCAAACCACCCAGAAGTGTAATTTCAGGACAACTATTTTCATACGATACCATCTGCCGTCTGGGGTGTAACGTCTGGCATTCTCAGGGATACCCTATCCAATGAGTCCACTACCAAGGAGCCCTCCCCCCCAAAGAATGAAAGGAAATGTCTACTTTGTCCTCTGGTGTCGCTGCGTCTGCCATCTGCTCAGCAATACAAACCACATCCTGTCGCTCTCTACGGATCTGGTCCAGGCCAGGCACCACTGCTAATCCTAGGAACCACCTGCCAGACCACCGCCACCGGGATCCTCTACCACCTCCTTCCCCAGCCCTTGTCTCAGTAGTGCTTGTGGGTCTTGGGACAGAATACTGACCCAATGTCTCCAGCCAGTCCGTAACATCCTGAGGCGTGTCAAAGAACCTGGAGTTCCCATCAGAGACAACACGGAGCCTGGCCGGGAACATCAACGACTAGGAAAGATTGAGGCGTTCTCATATTAAATGTCATCCAGTTTCCTCGTCTCCCCGAGGATCACATCCCAATACCGGAAGTGTAGAAGTTTGAGGATGAGGGGCCGCGCCCTGTCACCGGGGGCTGGCTTCCTGCCTGGGACACAATGCACCCGTTCAATGGTAAAGAATGGGGAAAACTCGGTGTGCGGTAAGATGGTTTTAAGCCAGTGTTCCAGGAAGGTGACTGCATCCTGGCCCTCCGCACCTTCCGGCAGTCCAATCAACTGGATATTGTTCTGCCGTGTGCGGCCCTCTGCATCCTCAATGCGATCTTCAAGATATTGGATCCGAACTTCATGGGCATTCTCCTGTTTTTCCTGGAAGTCCATGGCGGGCTTCAATTCAGCAACTTCCTGTTCTACAGGAGCGAACCATTCCTTTACATTCCGATGATCAGCATGCAGCAGATTTAGGTCCAGAGCCACCTTGTCCAACTTGGCTTCCGTTGATGCACTAGAGCGCTCAATGGCCTGCAGGATAGCATCTAGGAGATCGTCTGGAGCCGCCCGCTCCCCAGTCTTCTGCGGCAGATCAGCGTTGCAAGCCCCCGCTGCTTGCAAGGAGGTCCTCGACCCAGTCCCCCTGATGCATCCCATTCTCCCATACAAGACCAGTCAAGTTCGCTGTACCACCACCCTGTCCCAGAGTCCTCCTGCAGCACTTCTTGGCCCAACAACAGTTCACTCCTCCATAGATCACAACTGCAGGCCTCACACTGCTCCAACATTGCTCACCTCTGCAGATGGCACCAGGGGTCCCCCCTCATACTCCACAGTCACCAAAGCACCGGGGCTCCGCGCCACCCTTCTAATCTGTAGTGCATCACCACTGCACTCTTGTGCCAAATGTTCGGGTCTAAGTGTGCCCAGCTGTGTCACACGCGTGCTCCCTCCTGCGGCACACACCCAAACAATGCCACCGCTTCTTGATATGGTCATACCAGCTCGGCCAGTCAGGGTGACACACACCTGCGCCTCCCTACACACACTGGCTGTCTGATCCTGGGCCCCCAACCCAAACTGGCTCTAGCCAAGTGCCTCTTTCCATCCTGTGGCTCACTTCAGGCATGCCAGGCCCTTCCACCACTATGTCTGCCGCCTCACCATCTTGTTAGAGACTCACTGGGGCCTCACTCTACCAGTGCTGGCTCCAGTCTGCTTATGGGCACCTATGCACCTTTTCCACCAGCTGTGAAGGGGGAAGCGCACCTCCCGACTCTGCTGCAGCCAAGGTGCGCCTCACTCTTCCTGGTTCTCCACTGGCCGGACCACTTACTGCCTGCTGCTATTCGGGGACTGGCCCCTCCTCGCGCGGCCCTGCACCACCTTCCTGCAGGGGTGCGACAAGTGCAAACATCCGGACCCGGAAAGCGGTGCACAGACACCTACGCTCTGCCCGGCTGATCACGGCCGCGGCTCTACCACTGCTCACCAGTGCTTTGTTAAGCGCAGTGGAGGCCCCCATACTCATGGGTCGATCTGCTCGCTACGTCCCCCAACTCAGGGGCCGACTTCACTTTGTTTTGCCATCTTGCACTTCCATCCCATGGGGGCAAGGCTTACAGCGATGTCTGAGTCCAAACGATGAGGCCCAGCCACAGGCTCGCCGCCCAGCCGATGAAAGTCGCTGCCCCTCAGCTGCATGCCAACGCTCCACTGGATATCGCGGACATCTTGCCCTCCGGGTCCCACGTCGATCACTGCTGACCCCCAGGGGGGCGAACTAGGGCATTGCCCACATCCCACTGGCACTAGATGCCAGAAATACAGGAAAAGTGAGCTGTATTAAGGGGATATACGATGGAGCGTTCCCAGAACTCGTCCGCCATGCTGCCCTTGCAGGCCATGCCCTCCCTAAACCACTGCACTCTATGACAATGCACACTGCATCACTTTACTCAAAACCAATGCACACTATACCTACACCAACTACTTTGCACCACTGCACGTTATGCGACTATACTCTACAACATTTTATTTTATGCCATGGCACTCTATGCCACTGCACGCTACGACACTCTGCATCATTGCACTCTTCGTCATTTCACTCTGCCCCACCCTATTCTACTCTTCAACACAGTACTCAGTATCACTGCTCTCTGCACTCTACTAAGCACCATTATATGACCCTGCACTTTTCGACCCTGCACTGGCACTCTTCTCTGCATGAATGCGCTCTATGTCACTGCACTCCATGCCACTGCACTCTACTGTGCTCCACTCAACCCTACATCCCTGCATTCTATGTAGATGCCACTCTACACCAATGCTTTCTACACAACTCTACTCTACACCTCTACACTCTACCGTACTCCACTCTTCAGTGAACCAATCCACACTATGCCACTTCACTCGATGCCACTATACTCCATTCTGCTCCAATCCAGTCAACACCACTGTGTTCTATGCCACTGCAATCTACTATGCACGCTTTACTCTATGCCACTGCATTCCTCACTACTCTACATCACTGCACTCCACACCACTTCATGCAAAACCAATGCACTCTACGCCACTGCATTCTACCTCAATCTACTTTTCAACACTGTACTTTGTGCCACTTCACTCTAGGCCACTGTACTCCACTCTATGACACTCCATTCTATTACATTCCACTCCACGATACTCCATTCTATGGCACTCCACTCTACAGCACTCTATGCCATTCTACAACACTACTCCACTCTACGACGCGCTACACAATTCCCTCTATACCGCTCTATGCTATTTTACTCAACTCTATTCTATGACAGACTACTCCACTGTACTCTTCTCGTCTTTATGCCACAGCACTCCTTAACAATCTACTCCACTCTACACCACTCTATTCTACAACACTCTACTTCACTCTACGCAAGACCCTCCACAGCACTCCACAACAGTCTATGCCACTCCACAACACTCTAATTAACTCTGACACTGTACTCCACTTTACGCTACTCAACTCTATGCCCTTCCACTCTACAACACTCTACTCCCTCCTCTACACACTACAACACTGTATGCTACTCCATGACACTCCACTTCACTCCTCTCCACGTCACTCAACTCTACTGTATCTACTCTTTGCCACTCCATAATACTTCACTTTACTCCGCTTTACGACACTCCACACCACTCTCCTTTACCCCACTAACTTTTAGCCATGCTGAACAGCAGCCACTATAGTGTACAACATTGCTAAAACATACTGACAACACCCATAGACCTTGCATAGGCAAGACCTATTGGCTTTGCCAGTAATTGTTTTTTAATGCACTTCAACTGCTACGGGAATTATGACGAGAATGAGCTCGCAGTAGTTGTCAGATAGAAAATCTCAAATGCAAAGATCTCTGAATCTAAAAAAGCGAACAAGAAGAATCGGCATAGAATAACGTAAAGAGGGGCAAACGGGAAAATTGAGCAGAACTGAGGTAAAACAACACTTATTGTACCCCAGGCAGCAGAGCCTACCCCAACACCACGGTTTGTGATTCCAAAACGGCGAAGTGTAGAGAAAAAGAGGGTTAAAGAAGAGAAAAATGGAGCTGATCGGCGCAAAGCATTAATTATTGCCACCACTGAATGCAGAGCATACCTGAAAACAAAAGGCTGTGGCTCCAAAAATGAGAAGGGAACTTGGAGGAGGAAAATGGAAGGACAAAGAGGGGAAAATAGGAGGGAATTGGAGCAACTACTGATTGTAGCACCAGTGGACGTGGAGGAAAACTGAGAGTTAAAGAAGAGAAAGATAAAAGGGAACAGAACAAGGGTGTAACACAATTTAGTGTAGCCCCAGAGAGCAGACAGCAACCACTTAGAACAAGCATTTGCAATGCAATAGGTCTCACATTTGTGATAGTTAAAGCTATTGGCGCTGTAAACAACAATGTGTTTTACCTATGTGTTTTGGTTTGGAGTGTAGTGGATGTATGAACAGAGATGCAGCTGCAGCACTGTCCAGAGGACTGAGAATGGGAAATTACCACTGGGAACAGAGACAAAGCTGCAGCACTGCCTAGAAGACTAAGAGGCAGATGTACACGCCCCTTTCGCCACTGGAACAGCACTTTTTCCGATGTTCCTGTGGCAAAAGGGGCTTCCCCTAATTTACAAGGCAGCGTTAAGCCTCTCAATGTGGCTTAACGCTGCCTTGTAAATAAGGCCCCCTTTAACGCCATGCTTAGCGTGAAAGGGGTGGGTGGGTGTTGCGGTGGGCATTCCACTGCAACACCCATTGATTTTGACCCTTCCCCCTATTTACAAGGGTGGCATAAATAGGAAAACCTGGTCTTAATTCAACGAAATGAGGAGAAATGCTTTATTTCTCCTCTTTTTGCTTTTTTCATGTGAGCTGTCTTGTGCAGCACACATGGAAAAATTAAAACGCCTTGGATTGTTTATATGTAGGAAGGTGTCCCTTACTGCACATGAACAATCTTTAAAGAAAAATGACATTTTGTAACTTCCATGTGTGCTGCATTAAGCAGCACCGATAGAAGTGACAAAATGGCATTTAAAGATTGTTTATGTGCAGGAAGGTACACCTTCCTACACATAAAACAATCTTCCCCTGCACCCAGACACCCTTGCACTATGGTGCAAGAGTGCCTGCATTGGTGCTAAGCTGCTAAACGTAGCACCAGTGCAGGAGGAAACGCAACGCTGCACCATATTCTTGTAAATATGGTGCAGAATTGCATTTCTGCAGTGGCAGAGTGAGGCGTTAAGCCATGATGGCTAATGACTCACTCCGCCACTTCTTTGTACATATGGAGGAGTTACAACGGAACCAGAGAAGCTGCTGCAGCACTGTCTAGAGGATTACGAATTAAGAATAACCACTGGGAACAGAGACACAGCTGCAGCTCAGCCTAAAGGACTTAAAATAGGGGAGCTACTGACGGGACCAGAGAAGCAGCTAGCAGCACTGCCTAAAGGACTTAGAATGAGCAATGAGTACTGTGTTCAGAGAGACAGCTGCAGCACTGCCTAGAGGACTTAGAATGGAGGAGTTACAACGGAACCAGAGAAGCTGCTGCAGCACTGTCTATAGTGGTAACAGAGACACAGCTGCAGCACTGCCTAAAGGACTTAAAATAGGGAAGTTACTGACTGGAGCAGAGAAGCAGTTAGCAGCACTGTCTCGAGGACTTAGAATGAGGAATTACCGATGAGGCCAGAGAGCAGCAAGCGCACTGTCTGGAGGACTTAGAATGAGGAATTTCCACTGTGACCAGAGGAGGAGTTAGTGACGGGACCAGAGAAGCAGCTAGCAGCACTGTCTAGGGAACTCAAAATGAGGAATTACCACTGGGAACAGAGACACAGCTGCACCACTGCCTAAAGGACTTAGAATGGGGGAGTTACTGACGGGACCAGAGAAGCTGCTTTAAGAACCAACAGTGATTCTGAAGGTTTTAGAAAGAAATTGGGTCCTTCTCTCTCGGCGCCCCTACTCTCTAACCCCTTTCCCTAATCTTGCAAACTTAAGCTTCCATGCCTAACAGGCACACACAAAAAAAAAAAAATAATAAGTAAGTAAATAAAAATATTCAAATACTTACAGGACTGCATTCAATAAAAAAGAGTTCGAGCTAATGGCATTGTAAATGACAGTGCCGTTTATCAATAATGCCAACCATCTCCAGAGTGGGACAGATAGGCATGTAGGAAGAGGGGTTAAAAAACTGCATTCGGAAGCTCTTTGAAGGGGAAGTGAACCGGACTGGAGACAATCACATCTTACACATGGATTTCCACCATGAACCTCCACAATTTGCTATGGTCAGGTCTCAAGAGATTTCCTGAAAGGTTGCTAGTTCAATACATATTTGTTCTGGCCAAAAATAGAGACAGGAAGCTTAAGGACCTGTTATTGTGTGTATAAACGGATGCCTCAGTAGCATGGAAGTTGCACAAAAAAAACCACTAGATAATGTCTTTGTCAATTAAGTATGCTAGTCTCTTTCTCTTTCTGTTCTAGACAGTGGGACAGGTATCGCTATTCACTGTTACAGATTTCTCACTAAACCCAAATTGCCTGGTCGCTCAGTAAACACTTGTGCCTAGCTTTGAATTTTATAAGGGATGCACAGTCGCTTAAATGTTGAACACCAGGTGTTGGAAGGTACAAGGCAATTGCCGGGATTCTAGGGCTTTATATGCAATGCTGAATGCATAACCCGAAGGTATGAATGAATTTAGTGTGGCACAGAGTTCGGGGCAAACCATGCCTCATTATGAGCCCCCCTTGCAGGCTGGTTTGTCCAATAGAAGAGTTTACTTTTTAGGTCTTTCCTAGGCAGCGATTGCGCTGTCTCTTCGAGACATGCTGTATCAAGGCTATGAGCTTGAAAACGCCCAAATTTTGAATTGGCTCCTGTTGGCGTCCTTTAGAAATGCTGGCTTTTCATTGGTGAATACACTTAGTAGTTCCTCCTTTTGGAATTGCGTATCCTTTCATGAAGACTGGCCCTCATACATGTATTCTTAATTTTCAGGGCTTTTATACTTAGAGAAAACTATTTTTTAGTTGGCCTGCCTCTTGCTCATTAACTATTCTGTTTACAGTTGTTTCATTTGCTTGGCGTGTGCCTCTCCCTCACCAATCTCACAACACTGCCTCTGTCTCTTATCTCCCCTTGCCTCAACCTCACCCCTTCCACAACACTGCTCCAGGCCCCCACCACCCCTTTGAGGCCATTTGCGTTTTGCTCCCGCCAATGCTTGCCTGTGCCTCACCCTCACTCCTCCCACAGCACTGCTCTAGGCCACCACACTCCTCCTGAGGCATCTGCTGTTTTGCTCACGACAATGCTTGCACATCCCCAGGCATTGAATTCTTACATTTCTAGCTCAAATACCAGGCAAAAAGTGGGCGTGACCTTGTCTAAAAGGGGCACTTTCCTACACACACAGCTCCATAAGTGATATCTATATTTCTTTCTTATATTTAATTTATTTTTTCATTCCATGCAAATGATTTAACATATATAGATGCCTGGATTCTGCTTAAAATCTAGACTTGCACATTGCATTACACTTTTATTGCTCTTCATTCATAGTTATCTAGTAGTACATTTATGTGGTTTAGATATTTTATTGTACTCTTGCCTCTGTATAGTGCTCCATACTCATGATGATACTATCATGATGATAATACAAGAGTTACCCAATCTGCCCAAAATATAATATATAGCTGATGAAACAGCTCATTACTGATCATGAAATAATTACTTTTTAAGCATTTAGGAAATCACTATTTCTAATGTTAGTACATCTAACCCTCAGTCATGTGTCCTGAAAAAGTTGAAAAAACACAATATAAGGGGATGAGGTACAGATACCCTGCCCCCCTAGCTGTTGCGGGGGTGGGGTCCCAGATAAAAAATAAAGATTATTTGCTGCGCTTCTGCACTACTCCAGTGGGATCACAGCAAAAAAAATGGCAACCTTAATTTATTTTCAATTAAAATGACCCACGGGGCGCCAGGCCCTGGGATCAATAGGTTTAATTATTTAGGGAGAGGAGTGTGGGTCAGACTCCCCTCCCTGACCAGATTTCACCCCGAGGACCCCATCCATGATATTTAGATGTCCAGACCGATAAAGAGGGGCGCATAGTTATGGTTAAAGGAGCTCTGAAGGGCACACTATGCACATTCATGGCAACATATGCACCTAATACAGAACAGACAGCCTTCCTAAACACAATAGTAGGGAAAATTCAGGATTTTGCATAAGGACCAACACTTCTATTGGGCGATTTTAATCTCACCTGGCAACCAGACCTAGACAGCACTCATCCAAACCGAGCAGACACAGGCTCCTTCTCCACAGACACTAAGCAAAAGCTGCATGACCTTGGTCTCATAGATGCATGGCGTGCTCTTCATCCCCAGACATGTGATTTTACTTTTTACTCACACGTACACCGCACATATTCTACGCTCGACTATATCTTTATGAGTCAGAACCTAATGGGAGTGCTCCAGACTGCCAAGATATTCCCTATTTCCGTTTTGGACCACGGCCTCGTAGCGGTTCACTTAACATGGAGTATAATTGCTCCTACCACACCCCGGTGGTACTTTCCGGCGGCCCTCACAAGGGACAGGGTACACTAAGGGAATCGATTACGGATTTTTTTAAACTAAATAACCCAGAAGAGAAATCCGCATACACCAACTGGGACGCATTCAAGGCGGTCTTCCGGGGACAATGCATCGCTCTCAATTCTGCCTTGAACAACCAGCAGACCAGGGAGAGAGAAGCCCTAGAGGCAGAGCTGGCCACCGCTGAATCCTCCCACAAAATCAATCCCACTAGAGCCACACTTCACAACCTCACTGCCTTACGGGGCAAACTCAGAGCCATTTACAACAATTGGGCTGAATTCATCTTCCTTAAGTTCCACCAGCTATCATACTCACAGGGGAATAAGATTGGCAAACATCTAGCCAGACAACTCAAGGAACAAGCATTGGCATAGCCAATAGGTCTCGCTTTTGGGACCTTATAAGTGTTTAGTCATGCAACCGTTGTCGTTGCACCAAGAATATTGTGCTGCATAACTAAATACTTATAAAGGTCCCAAATGCGAGACCTATTGGCTATGCCAATGCTCGTTTTTTCTTTTTTACACATTAAGCACCAGGTCATTGCTTACCGGCAGCCTGATGAAGACCCAAGCACAGGGAGCATTGGATGACTTTACAGGTCGGTGTCTAAGAAGGCAGTAGGTGGCATTGGGGTTTGACCAGGAGTCTTGTGAGCATGAAGCATCCCTTACTGCTGTGAAACATGCCTAAAATAAAATCGACAAGACCAATAGATCTTGTATAGGTAAAACCTACTGGCATTGCCAATGCTTGGTTTTTTGACCAAGGTCAAGGCTGTCGCAGGCACTGTGAAACCAGGCAGTGGACCTTAAACTCCTCAATGGATCAGAAAAAGGCCTGAAGGCAGCAATTGTAAGCAATACGGGCAGGGCATGAGGTGGGTGGGGTTAGGGTGCAATATGGCAGGAGGAGGGCAGGACAGGCAAGCAACACCAGGAAGGTGGGGGGATGCAAGCAAAACCACAGACAGTGAGAGGTGGGAGGCAAATAACAGCACAGATAGCGGGAGGATGGTGGGACGGAGCAAGCCCACCACTGACAGCGGAGGAAGGGAAACATATGCACTCTTATGGAATGCAACAAAGAAAATTTTAAAAGTTCTTTCAGAAGCACGTATCCAGTGGAAATACACTGGTCGCAATCAGGAAACTGTACTTGGTCCATGCTTCATGGAATGTCCAAACACTGTAAGAGAAAGTGAAGGCAGGAGGCATTGATCTAGGAGAAGCAAGGAACTGACTGTTGTTGAAGTCAACCCCATGTAAGTAATGGGCATACTCTGAGCCCTTTTATAGTTTTTTTATTTACAGGAGACTTGCATGTGACAGCTCATCCGCTGTATCAGGTGACACTTAACAAAAGACAACATCATTCTTTAATGTACAGTAACAATGAAGAGACAACCAAATATGCACACCATTACATGTCGCACACAGAGCCATCTGTCAATGCGAAAAGAGACTATATACATGACCGTGAACGGCCACAACCACAAACCCAAACTACAATAGTCAACAGCCTTATGGCAGAGCCGGAGACAAAAGTCAGAATGCTAACCTTGCTTGCAGACCAGGCTCCACCATCAATCCCGGGATAAAGAACAACATGATTCCAGCTAAGCTAAAAGTCAAAACTGCTATGATTTCAGACCCTTACTTCACGCAACACTCTGGAAGGCATTTCATATTGTCAGATGTCCGCTTTACCAGCTAAGAATAGAAAGTCTTGTAATCGCACACCTAATATAATATTGAGGCACAGGAACACCTGCGCTTATGACAATCTGCCACAAGGTGGTGCGGTCTGGCTTATTCAGAGATGACCACAACAACAGTGCATTATTAATTCAATATACATAAAAAATTACTATTACCTGCCGTCCAAGCCATTCTTATAGCTCGAGGGGCCCATCATATTTGTAGAGGTGCGATGGTTAGTGTTTGTGTTGTTATTGTCATTTGTAGCATGGTGGAGCAGTGTGTGGTGCAAGCTAAAATGGCCTCCTGACGAGAGACCTGGCACTTATTTGATTTTTTTTTTTTACAAATTTAGCACTGGAGTAAGTACAGGGAAACAGGTGACCTGGTCCTTTCCTGTAGACAATACTAAAGGGGGCCGGAGTACAGCAGTCTCAGAGCCCTGGATGCTTAAAGATGCAAGCGTCAGTGGCTGGCACAAAGGCAACGAGAAACAAAACCTACCAGACAATGATCTGTGGCCAGAACAGGCAACAAAAAAAGTCTTATGGAGGGTTTTTAGGAAGATCACCCCTGAAAGAAGAAAAGCAGCAAGCAAAAATAAAACAGAGGAGTATATTGAAAAAATACAAATGCATTGACAAGCAAGGCAATGATGAAGCACTTCACTTTGGGGCTTTTTTGGGGTGGCAGAGGGAATAAAATCATTTCAACTCATGTAGCACACAGTGGGCAGGTTTACGTCCGCACAACAGCTGGTTGCAAAGTGCTAAAGGTGAATTCCAGAACTGTATACAAATAGCAATACACAGACGTACATAGTTACGAGTTGCTAAATATTTAGCAAAGCCTGCTTTGCCAAGAGGAAGTTGTTGATACAGCGGACGTGGTCCATGGTGAGCTGTGCTTCCTGTTTGCGGTGTATACAAGTCAGAGATAAATCAGCGACTATCACAGGTCTGCCAGATGAGTAGGGGCCCACTGTCAGCAGCCATCTGAAGTCTGCTACCCCATGTATGTACAAGCTGGTGCAACACAGTGCAAACCACCCGATGAGCTACTCACAGCAGGAGTGTCGCTCAGAACTGGAGATTTGAGTGATGTTAAAGTACTGATCAATACCAACTTAAAAAGCTATATTCATGCTACGCAGGTGAAACACCTTGAAGGCACGTAATGGATGTGCGCATCCAGTTTCACCAAGATAGCCTTGAACAACCCCCATCAAACCTGCTCGAGCCCCCTGATAGGGCATGGCTTTCAATCTTTGTGGTTTATCCTCAAAGACCATAAAGCTTCCTCTGTTAGCCACCTTGACAGGGGTGAGCGCCACGAATGGGCTGCAGTAAAGACAATATGGTTGTCAAAAGTACACATTTGGTTATTCGCTCCCTCACCTTAAATAAAAATCAAATCAAAGAAGAGAGAAAGACGGCTCCATGCAGGGCACTACCACTTCCAGTGGGTGATAAAAATTAAACTCATAGTGATCTGCTGCAAAAAAGAAAAAAAAATAAGAAAAAGAACGGAAAAAAACCAAGCATTGGCCACGTGGCTGTGAAAGAGACACGGCCGTGAAAGCAATCGATGGTGACACGGCCGCGCAGCCTTGATACGCGCTCAGTGGTGGGGTAGGGGCAGTTGTGTGCGCGCGCTTTATGAGCATGACGAGGAAAGCCATATGGCGCCTCTGCTCCAAAGCGCGCGCCCACGCGCATGCACGCAAGCTGTAGGCTGGCCAGGTAGCATTTTTTTTAACCCTTACTAAAGCTCTCGCCAGACCAGCGCATGCGCTGGGTCAGGCGAGACCTTAAAACGGGATAGGGAATATATAGGGGGCATACGCAGGCAAAACCATATAGTGACACACAAGGATGAGGATAAAGCTGCCCTTTTCAGCTCCTTTTATAAGGATCTCTACACGAAGGACCAACAGGACACGAATAAACAATTTGATTATCTTAAGGCTTTACAATTCCCACAGGTATTGCCGGAATGGAATGACAGACTTACTGCCCCTATATCCCCCGAGGAAATAGCCGCCGCAATTAAAGCTCTTAAACCACACAAGGCCCCGACAACTATGCGCCTCATACCACCCCATTGCCCTTTTAAATCTAGACGCGAAGCTCTATTCCTCAATCCTGGCGACCTGACTGAACGAACTCATGCCCGACCTCATCCACCCCGATCAGTCAGAATTTATTAAAGGTCGACAGACACATGACAATACTCGGCGCATAATTCACCTCATTGAGAAAGCCAACAGAAAACACATACCAGCAGTTCTGGTAGGACTAGATGCCGAGAAGGCTTTCGTCAGGGTGGATTCGGGGTTCCTTTTTAACACACTAACACAATTCGGGTTTGACCCCAAATTTATAACCATGCTTCGGTCTAATTACACTCAGCCATGTTCCAGAGTACAAATTAATGGGCTGCGCTCAGCACCCTTCTCTCACACCAGAGGCACTCGCCAGGGATGCCCTCTTTCACCACTATTATTTGCCCTTAGCACAGAGCCTCTAGCAATGTCCATCAGGGCAAATCCAGAGATTCAAGGAATTCCCTTTAGCGGCGTCCAACATAAAATATTGCTTTTTGCGGATGATGTGCTACTCTCTCTTACGGAACCCCCCAGGTCCCTTCCCTCACTTCAACTGGAGCTGGAGAGATTTGAGGAGGTGGCAGGGTTCAAAATTAACCGAGGCAAATCCTATATACTCAACACTTCTGGAATCAGAGGCTCGCGAACTACGAAGACTCACCCCGCTCCAATGGGCTTCTTCCTCACTCCTATACTTGGGGATCCGGTTGACACCCCGCATAGAGGGGCTCTTTTGAGCTAACTTCCCACCCGCTCTCAATCGTATACAAACTGACCTGGTGCACTGGAAGCCCCTCTTCATATCCTGGCTAGGCCGCATTGACGCTTTTAAAATGACACTCCTCTACTTATTCCAAGCCCTACCGATAGAACTAGAGCGAGACTTCATTCCTAAAGTCAGGTCCATGATCCTTCAATACGTGTGGCAGAGCGCGTTTCTCCTTTTCAATACTACGACGTCCGCGCACAAAGGGAGGAGTGCGACTACCAGATATCGATGTGTACTACAAAGCTGCCCAATTGCGAGTCCTAGCGGAGTGGTCAAAACGAGAGTCAGAGAAACATTGGCTCCACATGGACCACACCATGGCGGGAAGAACCATATGGGACCTCGTCTGGCGTCCCAAGAGACAAAGGCCTAAGAACGCTTACTTTAACACCCCCACCCGCACCACCCTGAAAGTATGGGACTCTGTTTCAGGAAACGAACAATGGACCTCATTTCCCTCACTTCCCTCCACTTAAATCCAGACTTCTCTCCAGCTCTACACGAAGGTCCCTTCGATGCCAGGAAGGAAGGAAGGAGGATGCTTGGCGCTGACACAACTTTTTCATAATGCTGACCCCCATCACTTTTAACAATTGTAGACGAGACTAGGGCCTAGAGAGCTCTGAACACTTCCACTACCTCCAGTTGAGACATTGGGCCCTCATCCCACATATACGTGAGGCTGCCACACGTCCCCTAACAAAATCTGAGACATTCATACTCAACGCAGGCACTATGAAAGGGGTCATATCATTTTTATATTACTACTTACTCACCATCGCACACGGTCCCCGGCCACGATACACGACTATGTGGGAAGACATAACTCAGTGGGACATATCAGACAGGGAACGGATGGAGCTGTGGTCCGATATTGGGAAATGTAACCATTCCATAGACCTACGTGAAGCCCATCTTAAAACGATGATGGACTGGTACCTATATCCTGCTAAGCTCAAGATGATCTTCCCACACACCTCTGATAGATGCTGGAGGGGCTGCGGCCTTCTAGGCGACTTTCGACACATATGGTTGGACTGTCCCACTATACGCCCATTTTGGAAGGAAATATTAGCACATATCAAAGACATGCTAGGCTACCCCATCCCGACCACCATGGCAGAATGTCTTTTGGGTATCAGAGATCTAGCCCTTAAACACCAAACTAGGGCCGACAAATCCATTATGTGGTTGTGAATAGGAGCAGCCAAAGTAGCTATAGCGGCGGCCTGGAAGAAAAGAGAGGCCCCTGCGGTCTCCCTTTGTTATTCTCGGCTCTGGAGACTGCTCAGCCTCGAAAGACTGTCTGGCATCTTCAGAAATTACAAAAATAAATTTGAGTACAGATGGGGACCGTTGGTTTCATTTCTCTCACGAGGCTTGCCCATGGCTGTCTGTCCCCCGTCTATTAGAGACATGCATCTCTTCCAATTTTAGCCCATTCACGGCTCACAAACTCTGAACAAGTTAGGAACTCTATGCCGCCACCATTGCCCTGCGGGAGGGAGGAGGGGGGGATTTAATTTACCTTTTGTTGTGGGTTTTGATAGGGGAGTTTACTTCTTATCGCTGTGCTCCTTCCCGTTGGGAGGACACAACTACACACCGTCACAAGAGAATGATGCATTGGGCCAGTCCTCTTTGAACTCTTGAGCAACAGGTTCTTATCCAAGTCTCCTCACTGTTAGAAACTGTATCTCCTTTTTGCAGCGCCATATGAGGCATTGGCTTGGTCATGTACCCTGTGAATTATCATGGCTCAGTTCCTTATTTGTAACCTTCCTGTAAACGCTCACTGCGATGGGCGACATGTGACAACATACTGTGACTTCCTACCAAATTTCAATAAAAAGTTTTTTGACAAAAAAAAAAGTAGTAGACCTGCAAATATTTGAAAAAGGACTATCGTGGAAGAGTGTAGAGTGTTTGCAGAGCAGAAAAGGTGCAAAATCAATTAGGATCAAAAATCTGGCCTATGGTCTTTAATCCCATATTACACCATGACTTAGCCACTGAGTCATGAAAAACAGGTGGACATTTCAGATTCCCCCTCAACGGTGCAATTAGTGTGTAGACAGAAGAGAGTATTTAGCACAGATTCCTCCCAAGATACGAGAGAGGTAATTGACAATCTTGAAGTGAATCCATTTGAAAAAAATCAGACTGTCTTCCGAGAAGGAACCTGAGCTAAGGCCCCTTGACCATTTGATAACCCAGTGTGAGGGAATCCGGGTCATGATCAGTCAACATATTCTTAATAAAAGAAACAAAGGCAGCCCAAAAATACAACTTGAAATCCTGAAGTTGAAGTCCTGAAGTTGAAATCCTCCTTGATTATACAAAAGTTTCAGAGAAGGGTGTGGACTGCCATCACCACGAACTAACAAAATAAAAAGATTATCTAAAAATGACCAGCCAAGAGGGGGGGCCCAGCCCTGCCTCTACTTATCGCTGACAGGTGCGGACTGGCCCGCCCTTGGCTTGGGCTTTGCCCAGGCGCGTTGCGGGCAGAGGAACTCACCAGCCCGTTAAATAGCGCAAATCCGAAACAGGTGCAAGTCATGCAGGGGGCTATGGGCGTTGTAGTGCCCCAGCGTCACAGTGCCCGCAGGAACCGGCACCCAAAAAGCAGGTAGAGCAAGTGGAGTGCGAAGAAAACACCGGCAGCAGTTCCTTAGTTGCGCTTGCAGGTCCAAGTCCAGGTAAGAATCCCCATATGTATAGGGAGGGAGAAGTTATAAAACTCTGCAGGAAGTTTGTTAACTGCATTTTGCAGTACGTTTTGTAGCAATACAAAACGTACTACGAGGTGCAGTTTGAGAATCAGGACCGCAGGCTTTAACATCTTCAGCAAGCATCATATACTGGACTCTTTCTGCTAGGGACTGGAAGTTGTACAAGCACAAGTGAAAATCTGAATTCTTCATGCGATGGCATGTATGCTATGTTTGGCACCAGATCTAAAATTTTAGTAAGATAGGTATGTTTTAAGTCACAGCATGAAATATAGCCTTTAGGGCAGAAAATGCTATTTTTCTTCCTTTCAGCTGGCACTTTCTGTGAGCAAACAGTTGTAATTGCAGAAAATGTCACTGTGAAAACATTTAACATGTGCTTAAATGAGAAGGTGGTTGCAGGTGGGGACCACCTGCACTTTGAGGGGACTGGCACTCATTTTCCTCATCAGATAATAACCGAGTGCAAGAGAGAGAGAAACACACAGTGCAGAAAGATGGAGAAAGAAAGATGGCAAAACTGTTACAGAGGGGGAAAGCAGGCACCTGCAAGAGTGAGAGAAAGAGGCAGGGAGTTCTGGTAGTTGATTAAAGACCACTAGCATTGGTATTCGGCACGCCGACATTTAATTGCATGGACACCTGCTTCTAAGCAGAGCTTCAGGCATCGGCACACTTTCTTCTGCATTTAACAGTTGTGTATTCGTTGTGCAAATATAATATGAGTTGCACACGTCAATATGAAAACATTTATTATTAATTAACAGGGACAGCCACATAATTGGCTGCCTTTCACATTGAGGATGAACAGGCAGTGGGGCAACAAGGGCGGGGCCAAAGGGGCAGTTGCCCCTGCGCAAAACTCTAAGGGGCATTTTTAGGAACGCCAAATGTTAAAAGATACTTGCCCTGTGCTGGCAACCCACGCTACGCCGCTGAGCACAGGTAGGACAGTTTACTGGGAAGGTTGCGGAACGCGTCAATATGAAAACATTTATTATTAATTAAAAAGGGACAGCCACATAATTGGCTGCCTTTCACATAGGTTATAGGAATCACATGGTCTTCGCACTACCCACTGCCCTGGTTGCGGAAGAGGGGAAATTGCCTGCTAAAAGAACTCTAACACACTCCAAACTTTAAATTAAAGAAAAAACACTCAATAAATTTGGAAGAAATTGTTGTGTTCTTTATTTTTTAGCACCACATTTCATTTGGTAAACAACAACAACTTGTCCGTTTCAGTTTGATTTCCTTGAAAGAAAACGGAAACGTCATCCCCGTTTGTCCTTCACTGGCCTGACCACATGTTTAGGTCACACTGGCATTTGGAACCACCCATTACCTTTTATTTTTCCCTGGCAGATTTAGTAGCACTGAGCAAGAACAGGCAGTTGGGCAACATGGGCGATGCCAAAGGGGCGGTTGCCCCTGTGCAAAATTCTTAGGGGCGCAAAATGTTATAAGATACTTGCCCTGCCCTGGGCGCTGGCAACCCACGCTACGCCGCTGAGCACAGGTGCTCACTGATCAGGACTGTCATGCCAAGAAGCTGACCTCTCTGCTAGCACGATTTAAGGAAATCCTTACAACATCGTCCAATAATGAAGGCGGCAAGAGTATCCCCCTGGGACGGGAAAGAGCAGTCCTGCAATTCTGTAAAAACATAAATTAGATGCGGCATCAGGTCTTTTGCTTCCCAGAAGGAAAATCTGCAAAAGCTTTTCTTCAATGGCTCCATCCCAGAAAAATAACTTACAGCGACTAGATGTGGAATCAGGTATATTCACAATTATCAGCTGAAAGACAAAAGCTGCATAATGCATAACGGTCTGTGCACAGGATCCTCATGATATGATGCAGAGGTACAGTGATGTACTCCACGCACACAATTCATGGCCCGGCGGCCATCTTGTCCTCTGTTCCGAGCCATCAGGCGCTACCACTTGGGGCACTATCTTCATACTCAAGAGTCCAGTTTCAAGGGGGCCTTGCAACTCATCCCCACAATGTTGCACCTTGGGAGAATTTCTTCCAACAGAATTGCGATTAAGGGTGTGTTTGAAACAGATGGCAGGTCGGACACGTTCAGGTACTTCAGGTTTCTGTGGGGTGACAATAATAGAAATAAATGGCTAAAAAGATTGTCTTTCCAAAGGGCACTGTACACAAAATTCATTCTACAACGAACAAGACAGATTAATCTTGGTATGGACAGGTCAGAAAATCTAGTGAAGATAACTGCACAGCATAAAAGATCACGTGGTAATCCTGGCATGGATAATACAGCATTTTTTACGATATAGAGCACTTGACTAAGAAGTAAGTATAAATATTTGACCAAGTGCAACCTAGGGTCTGCATTCCCAAAACTTTCCCACATTCAGCCTTTCCTGCAGGTAAAAATTAAAACCATTCTAAACTCAAAACCAAGGAACTAAACATATTGTGTTGCGATTCAGGCGAATCCCTACAAAAGCCAGATTGAAAACACGCCCTTATGATCAAGTCACTTTTTAATGCAAGAGGCAGGTCATTAAAAAACAAAGACATATCTACGTCTGCTGTTGCCATCTGAATAATCTTGCCACTCTAGGAACTCGGTCACTTATTTATACACATGGGTAAGGCGTGGGCAAGTTTCTTCCATATCAATTTTAAAAACGCAACACAAATTCAACGCACTGAAGTGAATAAAATGGGTGCTAAAAATGTATGCTTTTAAACCACGAAGTAGCCCGCGAGTTCGTTCTGATCATCCCCAGCCACAGGCTCCTAATAGTGTGTCAAGGACAGCTCTTTAGTCATTTGTATCGAGACAGAAGGAGGCAGTACCACTTCGCTTCTCTGCGTGAATGCAGCGGCAGGAAATATGTATCCCCTGTATTACATTTATTAGTTTGTGTTTAAGGCCTGAGCACTAATGATAACGTTTCAATCCTTCTTTGTGGACTTCTGCAGGTCTTATAATTTCTTTCACAATTTGAGGTTATGGTTGTAGGCAATGGAGCTGTAAAAGGTACTCTGTATTTAATAATATTTATATGTAATACTCTAAATGCATTTGCAATTTACAGGACAGTGAATGAGCAGGAAACCGGAGATCACAATTTGCAAAATATGACGACCCAAGCCTAGAAGCAAACACCCTTGCTTACGAAAGAAAAATGCACTTGCTTTGATTAGCTGCAGAGCAAAGAAAACATTACTTATCTGCAATCAGGGCCACTTAATCTATGCCTCAGGGAAGGATCAAATTGTGCAGCACGGCTGACAAAATTATGCAGCAAGAGTAGGCAATTATCTGGCACAATGCAGCACATTTTGTTATAGCTTTAATTAATAATTTCATAATTTTTACATATAGTAACACTGTCAGGGGAAATATTTCACCTCATTAGAAGCAGTTTAACCCCCAGGTACAGCAATAAACAAATGAATGATGACCAGTCTTCACTGTGTCAAGGTATGTCTTTATTAACTTGTGATCTGTTTACGCTAAAACACTTTTTTTTTTGTTAAAATCTGAAGATAATGCAGCACATGATGGATTACGTGGCAAATCAATAATTGTCCAGAAAAAGGTGTGGCATAAGAATCGCATGATGCCACTAACCCTGCCGGTAATGCTCAGAAGCAGCTTATAATTATTTACATCATATCTTGGTACTCTCCTGACATCTAGTGTTAGTTTGAGAACATGACAAGTTTTTTCTATGACAGCTTGCGGTTTAGCGTGCGTTACAAATGACTTGTTACTAAGGGCCTTATGTAGGTGGGGTGGCATTTACCACTTCATAAATACCGAATTTTACCGATTCGGTATTTATGAAGTGGTAAATACTATGTAGGTAATTGGTCGGTAAATATTACCGATTCGGAAAAATTCGGTAATTACCGAATCGGTATTTACAGATTCGGTAATGAGGCATACCTTCCCATTGATGGGAAGGTATGCCTCATTACCGAATCGGTAAATACCAATTCGGTAATGGGGGAGCACATGCAAGGGTGGCAGGGTGTCACATTGACACCCTGTTGCACCCCTGATTCGGCCATGTGTGCACATGTGGCACACATACATGCCCTGAGGGCATGTGTGTCTGCCACATTGCACACATCTACGGGCAAAATATTGCATTTACACACATATTCGTCATTTACCACCAACTATTAGTTGGTGGTAAATAACGAATCCCCACACACACCACACAGTCCCCCTACATCTGATTTCAGTATTCGGAATTTACCCGATTCGGTAATTTTACCGATTCGGTAAATTCCGAATACAGAAATTCTCCCCCTACATCTCAAAAGCCTAAATACCGGTCGGTAACGGTATATTTACCGAAAATCGGCGTTACCGACCGGTATTAGGCTTCCTACATGAGGCCCTAAGTCCCAGTACCGTACAATGCACTGGGAGACAGACTACCATATATTAGTGTACATTCCTCGCACCTCCATCGGAAAGTAGTCTATGTACACGTGCCTGAAAATTATAATGTAAAACTGAATAAACTCAAAAAATAAGAAACAGGGCTTTTGTTAGACTTCCCTGTATTCGAGGAGTGGGGAGGGTGCATGTAAATCGACAACACTACAAGCTTCAAACCAAATGTTACTAATCAGTAACGTTTTCCGCTTGCAGCCTCAGTTGCTATAGATCACGTGCTGTACACAGGTTGTGAAGCAGTGTCACCGCCCTTCAAAGAAAGTGGTCTGCAAGGCGTTTAAGAGGCAGCGTTGGAAGGGGTTTAAAGGACTGTATGTCCAACCTGAGATTCTTTTTTAGCATGAATCTCTACACAAAACTGTTTTGTATCACCACATAGTTTCTCAGCAGATGTCAGAAAATGCAGGTTTGTCCAAAAAAAGTAATGGTTGCACTTTTCTTACACGAGTTGAGCAGGACTATCAAGTGTACATTCGAATATAACCGATTTGAATGTCGTAACAAATCAGCTTGGCTACTTATGCCTAGAAATTGGATTACCTAAAAAATGATTGTGTGAATGCAACAGAAAGTTAATCAGCCTTCCTAAAACATTGTGTACTTTTTACACAGTACATAAGATAAGAGCCCTTCTGGTGTATACGGAGTGGAGGGCTGTGAAGAAAGAGGGCAGCTCCATTGACTGGTTCACATGAAAAGGCGTGAACAGTTTGGGCAAAAAGTTTGCATGCACCCTTACCACCAATCTGCTCTAATATACTTGGAAGTAAAGTTCCTGGGCTGATACACTTACAGTTCACTAATGCGTCTTAAAGAAGTGATTGCCAATGAGAGGTCCACCTTCAACTAAAGAAACGTGAAGTGAGATTGAATGCACCGGATCAAAGCATGGTCCAATAAGGCGTGTGAGCACCACATTTAAGTCCTTATTTATTTCTAGAACTGTTATAGGAGTAATTATTTATTTTAGGTTTTCAATGGATGCTTTAATGATTGGGGGTTTTAAAGTGGACTGGAGTTGTCCATTTTGCAAGTAGGTGCTACTGCAGCTAGATGGGCTTGAATGGAAGCACAGGCAGGGCTTGCTTTTAGCAGATGCAAGAGGTACTGGACAACAGTTTGAGATGATGTCTGCAGAGGATCTGCTTGTGCCTTAGCACAGTACACCACAAAAGGTTTACATTTAGCCATGTAGCAGACTCTTGTTATTAGTCATCCAGCCTCCTTAAGCACTGTCATACATTCTTCTTAAAGATGGAATTACCCCAACTCGAACACCCCAGGAGTCAAATAGCCATACTGAGTAATAGTGGATAAGGATGCAGGCTCATACATTTATTTTGAGACCATAGATCCTTTCTTTACCGATAGGCGGTGATGTGGTGGATTTCTCCGGTAGAGTTAAGTACAACAGCAGTGTTGCCCCGGTGGGAGCAATGGGGATTACTTCTATGGGTGCCTAACTCACCTTGAGTACAGCATATGGAACCCTTGAGGTGAGGGGAAAATGTATAGAAAATTCCCTGACCAATCTATTCACAGCACATTCCCTGGAGAGTGGGCTGTGGAACCCTGGAGGTTTATATTTGGCATGTTTGCATAGAGATCCACCTGCAGAGTCCCCCACTTATGGAAGTTCAGACTTTCAACTGTGTTGTTGATTTCTCACTCATGGGCCTCATGAAGGTTCCAGCTGAGGACTATAAAGTTGCTGTTTTGTCTGAGTTGCTAGCAGGGGGGACAGTATGACTATTGGCCTAACTCCAAATGCTTTGTTCAACCTGAGATGGCTGTATGGAGTGTGTACCTCAGAGTTTCCTATGTTCTACATTGAAGTAATGCTCTCTGTGTAAATGATCATGGCCTTGTTGTACCATACCACTGGCAGACTGGTAACATCACCTGTTTTGCTTTCCCTTTTAACACATGTTGTATTCCTCCATGTCCTGCAGACTCATTACACTTTTGACGATCAGGTGTGCTATGTGTGGCCTCGCCATATGAACCAGTGTTGATTGTCTGCCTGTAATAGGTTTGCTGGGCAGGTCCACGATAGTTTGCCCTAAACCTTTGCCCCTATCAACACTAGCTTCTCCAAACGTCCAAGTATCTTGTGCCCAACATTGTTGTGCTAGACACTATTGCAAAGCGCACATGTGCAAAAGTGCATTTTGAAAAGGAATTTTATTGCATTCCTCACTGTCAGAGGATACAACATTTGGTAAAGCGGATGGAAGCAGCTGTTTAAATGGAGACACTCAAGTCATATACATTTTTGCTACCGCAGAATTGAGTGTGACTCCATAAAGTCCCGAATTCGAGTTGAAGTGCAAATTTTTCACATTTATTGTGAAACGCTGTCTGAGGAGCATGTGAATTACCCGTCGGGTATTGTCAAGACGTCCGCGGATTGCTCCCCTTGATTAGCTCGTCGCTCAGGTATGGACACACAAGTATCATTTGGCGTCATGTGTGCTACCACCACTGCAGACATATGGTGAACACTTAGACAGCACTCCAAATAGAAGAACCCTGAACTGAATGATTCGACTTATCGAAAACCGTAGATATTCTCGATGAGCCAGAAGCATGAGAGTGTGAAAATATGCGTCCTTCAGGTCCAATGTGCACATGAAGTTTCCCTGCTGAAAAAGAAGGATGACATCTTACACTGTGGTCGTTTTGAAGTGAATAGTCTTTTACATAGCGGTTCAAATGTCAGAAATCCAGTTTTGGTCTGATTGTACCATTCTTTTTGGGAATTAAGAGGTAAATTGACTACACTCAATGCCCTCTTTCTTCCATCCATACTTATTCTGTCTCTCCCTTTAGAAGAAGAGCTTCAGATTTAGTCCAAGGCCTGGCAAATGGTGTGGATTGGTTATGTAATATAGTACAAGTGGTATCTGGGGACTGACTGAAATTCTACTCAATCTGTGTTGAATTGTTCTTAACCCACAACTATCTGAGTTTATATAGCCTGCCAGTCAAGTAGAAAAGTCCCCAGTATTTGCCTGAACAGTGTTGGGCGTGCAAGAGTTGAGTCATCACTAGTTTGCGAATATATCATTTCAAGAATGCGAAGTTTGGGGGAATGAAGCAATATTCTCAGATTACCAGACACATTTCAGGAAACGGTGTGAGATTACTGATAATAAGAAATGGCTAAATATTTTAGCAGAGAGAGGAGTGGACTCCCACGAGTCGTTCTTTATACATCCTTTTTATATAATTCCTTAGCATTTGATATGGTTAATTGTAGGCTGCTTTGGGGGAATTTTACTTTTCAGATGCAAATTTTAAGGTCTAACCAAACAGCTTGACCAGAAGAACTGCAACTAACTGTGGTAATCGTGGATGGAAATAGGGTTGCGTGTGGGTCTCGCTGTTGCTTATTTTATACACCGCTGACATGGAGGGCTCCAACAGGAAGTACAACTTACTTCCCAGATTGGGAGGTGAGCAGTCTTTAATGCTGCTTAGTGCTGACAATACAGTCATCTTGGGTGCAGCCCAGTTTGGCCTGCAAAGGGTCTCATGATACACTGAACAATTGTAATAAAGGGAACGACTTGGTGGTGGATGTCGGGAAAGAAACTGATAGGGTACCGTAAAAAACACATTCTCCTTGAACTTGTGGGTGAACAAAATTGATAGGTGGAATTACACTACTATTTAGGGGTATTGCAGGCTAGAAGAGTGGGTCCTAAAGTCCACGCGAATGCATTGAAATTAATATCCTCTGTATTACAACATTCTTTGAGAAGGCTCTTCCTGAACTTGTTCAGTCCCTTTGTGTTCCCCAGCGTAACCACTCGTTACACCAAGTCCATTCACACAGCTACATATGGAGCTCCTGCTTTCAGAAACACACTGAACCAGGGGCTAGAAAAGGGTCTAAGGAAATGTCTTTGGCAGAACCTTTTCTTACTGAACTCTACTCCTCCCTCACAGCTAAGATTACAGTTTAGCTCAGTCAATATGTTATATTTTAGATGTGCAGGTCTTTAACTATTGCAGTTGACTAAGAGGAGCCACAGTGGATATGCTAAAGTCTCTATTATGAGAAGAATTCACTTCTAAATCACTGGGACAAACCTTCCCTGGGTAAATATGTTAAACCTAGTGTTAAACCAATTTGAGATCACAGAACTATGAAAACAACAGGCAGCACATACACTTTCCTTTTAGGAAACCATAACAAGATTTAGCAAATATAAATGGGCTTAATTTACAGGAGACACATACATGGGTTTAAAGCCGAAGACCTACTTTACAGATCAGTTTAAAGAAGCTTTTGAACAAAAATGTAGGCAATTGTATTTGCTGCTCATTCCAATTGCTGACATAAGAGCGAGGAGGCAGAAGTAAGCGAGATTCGCCCGCAGGTGTTGCAGACTTTGTGGACACAAATCTAAATATAGATCACATTTTTTTTTTTTATAACATATTTTTATTGACACTTTTAGGTTATCGTGATGAACAACTGAGAAAGATTACAATCCATTGAATTGCATATTACAGCACGTGGCACCATACATCACTAGTCGTAGAAAGGGGGGTTGCCCAAAAAATAATTTGTAAACTCCATAGACTCTTGTTGTGGTTATGTCGTGTGAACTGGGGTATAACGCAAGAAGAACTGGGGGATGGTCATGGAGTTTCACGCATATAGATCACATTTATATGTGCTCAACTCTTTTAAAAGGAGTATACCACCCTGCTGAGATCAATATCTCACAGATTAAACACTACCACCACAAAGCAATTTATATCAGTGTGCAGCAGGCGAGGATGGGGAGTCTGTAGGGTGTTTCACCAAATTTAGAGATCGAATACTAGTCAAGCTATATTGACTTCATTCAGTATCTAACGAGGCAGCTCAGAGTTGCCATTTCTGAAAGTTTTAGAACGTATTTATAAGGGTCAATTTAATTTTAATGGATCAGTTCACCTTGTTAGAGGTTCATCCAACCTTTTTTTTTAGAATTGTAAGGAAGGGCAGGTTTCCGTTTTAAAAAGAGCATTGTATTTAGATGGTAGTTTATTTTAAAGTAAGGATGAGTTATGAGCACTTCTTCGAGGAGGCTAAGGCAGCTGAATGCATTATATTACTTGCACCATTCCAGAAATACATTCTTTTAATATAACTCCACAAATACATTATTTTAATAAAACTATCAGTATGGACTGTAGAGAGATATTCATGGTATGTTGTTAGTGTACATATAGTGTGGCCGTTCAAAGGAAAAAAAAGGCATCTTCTATAAGGACATCTATTGCTAGATAGGGATTTGACATCAAAATTGCCTATGGTGTATTGCTGCAGAACTTTGAAGTGAGGCTGGTCTTTCTGGTTACTCTGATTTAGCCGATCTGGTTGGCTTGCAATTGTAGGCAACCTGCAGGTAATTCCCCTATGAAAGAACAGGAAGTGCTGTTGCAGGGCACCCTTGCAGTCTGTGTCTTTTTGTTTTTATTCTGAAGTCTCATCCACTTTAGGTCCAATTAAATGCTCTCCATCAAACAAAGGCAACAGATGTTACCACTCTGGGCTGAGCCCTGAAATCTGTAATCAAGTGGGCCTTCTAATGAGTGTACGTGTGCTTATTTGTTTTGCGCTGTATCAGCAGCATATAAAGCAATTCTTATTCTGGCATGGGAAATTGTCTTCCCTTTTCTGCACAATTGTATTAACCATCTTACATATCCTTCAGGGAGATGTTGGAAAAGGTCTTTAATCTCCCATTGTTCGCTGTAAACTACTTGAAGTCTGTGAATTCACCATGAAGTATTGCATTACGAAACTCGATGTGTCCCTTTTGCAAGGAAAACCTAACTTCCATTTTTTTTTTCTCCCAATGGCGGGACATACTATATACCTTTCACAAAAGCCCTTTACCTTGTGAAACAGGGAGTCTGCAGGTACAAGCCCTCACATTTAAAATGGGCTTTATGGCTCACCCTTGAATTTTCTCTCACTAATGGAATGGTTTCCTTAGCTCTGATGGATATTAGAAAATACCATTTGAATTTTTAAGGACAGTCGTCCATATGGGTAAATATTGATTTTTGTTCTCTGTTCTAGAGAGGGATTCAATCAAAAAATCTTCCTTTGGCTCTGCGACCTGCACAGTAACACCATGATGGTATGCAGCCTTTTGAATGACCGTATGCTAGGACTGTGCTTCATCGGGCAGTAGATGCCTTCACCATGGAGCTCTCTAGCTGATAATCATCTATGTGAATGCAGAACCTATCACACACTGCATCTCGCACTAGTTCTGTTAATGGGTCATGCTGAATATATGTAGAGTCCATGTCTCACTCTGTATGTGACTGTGGGTCCAAGCATAAAGAATGCAAAAGAAGGTCCCTAATTGGAGATTATGAAAGAGGATGGTGTGTAGGAGTATCACGTCGTTAGGAATGTGTAGACATGGTGTGACCCTAAGTGCAGGCGAGAAAGCCTACTCAAATGTGAGCTTTCTAAATTTCTACGCACAGGGGTATCAACTACCTGTTTGTAGTGACTATTCTCATATGCCCTGTGTTAGCATCTATAAGGATTCTTTCCACTGTCCCATCAGGCTCAAGTAGGTGACTGTGTGTACTGAATGTATTTCCAGTAGGACTATCACTGGCTTGGCTGAAGGCAAAGAGCCTTTTTATTTCATCTCCGAATAATGTTTTGAATTCTGGTGCACTCTCTTTAGGTTATGAAAAGCCGAAAGTTGAGGGCAGCCAAGTGGGTCTTAAGTGTTTTCAAAGTCCAAGTTCTTGCCTAACATTTGTCTTCGAGATCAACTTTCCTCAGTTCTCTCTTCTAAGGCCTTTGTTCCCCAAGGTTGGTCCACCTTTTGCAGTTGATTCATAAAAAGGGTTTCATCTTTGTGTGAGGTCATGTTGTCTCTGGGTGCAGAGGCTCTTTTGAGATCGAATTTCTCGAGGTCATTCTTCCCTTCTACGCCCGAAATCGGTGTCATGTGCCCTATGGCTTTCTCCTGGTTCTCGGGGAGTAATATTTTTCAGTGTCAGAGCCCATTACAGACATGGGGGGGGAGACTGTGGTGCGCTGCGTCTCCACCTCTGACTTCACACTGATGTTTCTGGAGGGAGAGCTCCTCTCATCCCCTGAAGCTTGGTCCCAGCATCGGACTGGGATGGAAAATTTGCATTAGTTAATTATAAAGGTATAAAAGTAGCCCTTGTTTGCAAACTGGGACAGTTTTGAACTTGGAAAGACTCGCTGTATAAGTGATTTACAATTGATTTGAGATTCCTTCAGGCAATGTTTGTGTTAATATTGGGGAAATAAACAGTAAAACCTGGCCGAGCACACCACAAAGCAGGCCCACAAACAGCCTAGAAACCAGCCCACACACTGACCTGCCAGACCAGCCTATCAGGCACTGCTTTATTGCCCCACAAGCCAGAATTTGCAGAAGGGTGTTGTTCCAGAGGCAGGGTGTACCAACTGGCTAATCCTACACTGTTGAATCATATAATTGTAACAAAAGGACTCCAATATTGATCACTTACTCTCGTTGTGACCCCTAGGTGTGCATCCATTGTTGGTCACACCAACGGAATTCTGACTTAGAACTGGAGCAGAACTCAAAGGGTGTGTTTTCAACGAGCCCCAAACCTCAATCAAGTCATTCTCCTAATACCTGCCTGGATTGTCATGGAAGTTGTTTTTTCCCGTCTAAAAGTTATTCAGCGCTTTACAAATCCTGGTAGTCTCTCCTTCCCCACTCTATGTTGTTGAATTTGACCTTTTCGCATTAGTTAGATGGAGCACCTCAATGAGACCCAAATCCGGTGGAGGAAAATAAATTTAAGGTGAAGTTTGTGTCCCAGTTCACTATATCTCGAGTCACTCATCACATGCTCAAATCTGAAAGTATTCTCTTCCAGAATAATAACTTGACATAATCTGAACCCAAAACAAGATTGCAGGACAGTGTACATCATGCAATCAACAACGACACATGCTGCATCTTGAATCCTAATGGTGTATTTTTATAGGCGAGGGCCATGCGATCCAACATTTTTTTTTTTTTTTTAAACCTTTATTCTGTTAAGTCAGGGACACAGCTATTCAGCCGACAACCCGGAGGTACGGCAGCTTTAGAAACACAACACAAGCGAGCGTCCACATTTCACTGACAGGAGAATCAAAAGGTTCTGTTTTAAATAAACACACACCCAAACCCAAACACAAGCAAGGCGATAAGTACTTAAAGCACAAAAAGGCTTCCCATCAGGGGGGGCGAGCCCCATTTCGTCCATCAGACACAGATCTATAGTAAGGGAAAGGAGGGGAAGGCAGAGACTCAAGAAGGCAAACACATACCAGCAAAGACTACAAAGCCGGAAAGAATGCTAAGGGGAGAGCTGCTCCTCAGGCGGGTCTGGGTCTGGGGGCAGGCATATGCCCCCTCTATACTGGTTCCATCGCCCCCATACGGTGTGCCATTTCCGGGGGCGCCCTCGAGCACAATATACTGTCTTCTCCCTAAACATGCTCCAATCCATGTTTTCCATCCACGCTGTCAATGTAGGGGGCCTAGCAGAGCCCCACAGGCGAGCGATGTCGCGCTTAGCTACCATGTTCCCTAGGGTCACCCACTGAGTCTGTGCCGCGTCGTGGTCAGTAGGACCCCAAACATTCAGGAGGCAACACCGCGCCTCCGGCTGCATGACGATGCCCGTCACCTCCCCCATCACATCGTGGATTCGCTTCCAGAACTCCATGATCGCACCGCATTCCCAAATAATATGCAGGAAGGTGCCCACCATACCACAGCCTCTCTTACATAAGCCCTCCTCAGAGAAACCCATATGGACCAGCCTAGGCCCTGTCACGTAAACTCTATGGAGGATTTTAAGCTGCACCAGCCGCAGGCGCGCAGGGATCGCGACCTCTTTGGGAGAAGAGACTGCATACTGCCAATCCTCATCATCTAATTCGAGGCCATCCCTAGTCCATTGATCGCGCAACCCTAGAAGAAGATCTGCCCGAACATTAATTAATTTCTTATAGATGAGAGAGATCGTACTCTCTGGCATATGGCCATCCAGGATACGGTCCTCTAACGGAGAGGACTCAGGCACCGTCTCCCCCTCTACAAGGACTGACCGCAAGGCGTGACACACTTGAGCGTATCGGAAGAACTCCGTGCTCCCTAGCTCATATTCCTTCTGCAGCTCCTCAAATGACTTCACCCTACCCTTAACCACAAGGTCACCAACCCTGGATATACCGATCAGGTCCCATTTCTCAAACCCTTTTGTATGCCAAAGCTTTCCCAGAATATCGGAGTCAAACAACGGGGTGGCGAGGGTAAGCTTACCCTTCCAGCCCAGTGAATCTGTCGCCACCTTCCACACGTGCACGGCCACCCTGGTGGGCTCCGTAAGGGTTAAGTCCAACGACTTCGAGTACAGCGCTCTGTGGTAATTACCCCCGCGCAGCAACCACCGGTCCATGGCATAGCCGGGGCTCAGCGCCGGACCATAGACACCATGGTTAATCGCGCTCAACTGAGTGGCCCAATAATAACGTCGAATGTCTGGAAGCGCGATACCCCCGTCATACCACGGAAGCGTCAACTTAGCAATCGCTATGCGCGGTCGCCCTTCCCACAGTAGCGCGCGCTGGAGGCTTTCGACCTCTCGGAAATAACTGTCCGGGACCAATTCAAGGGTATTCTGCAAGGCATAGAGGAAACGGGGAAGGGACATCATTTTAAACAGAGCGGCGCGACCAAGGAGGGATAGCGGCAACCGCCGCCAGCCCGCCACGTCCCGCCGCAAACGTGCCAAGGGAGGGAGCAAGTTTTTCTCGTATCGTAAAGTGGGGTCAGTGGAAATATAGATCCCTAAGTACAAAAAGCCCTGCCGGGCAATCTGGATCGAGCAGTTTCGCGGGACATCACCACACAGGGCATACAAGTATGACTTCCCCCAGTTAATAACAAGACCAGAGTTCCTACCGAAAGAAGTCAAGACGTCACAAACCACTATGAGAGATTTCTTAGGCGAGGTGAGGTATAACAGAATATCGTCGGCGTAGAGCGAAATACGGTCCTCGTGGTCAGGCGACCATCGAATCCCACGTATATCCGGGTGCCATCATATCCACGCCGCCAGCGGTTCAAGAGCAAGGGCGAACAACAACGGTGACAGGGGACAACCCTGCCGGGTGCCCCTCCCGAGCTCGAACGGTGCCGACGCCCGCCCGTTCACCACGACGCTAGCAAGGGGCCCCTCATAAAGCAACCGCACCCAGCCTACAAAGCCAGGCCCGAAGCCGAACTTGGCTAGCACAGCCCACAGGTATGCCCACTCCACCGTGTCGAAAGCCATTGTGGCATCGAGAGCCGCTACAATGGCCGGCTCTCGCATCGTGCCCGTCCTAGCAATCACTCCATGAAGGCGTCTAAGATTCAGTGCAGTGTTACGGTGCGGGATAAAGCCCGACTGGTCCGGGTGGATCAAATCTCCAAGCACCCGGACCAGGCGGTTAGCAAGGATCTTGGCAAGGATTTTCGGCTCAGCGTTGAGAAGTGATATCGGCCGATAGGAACCACACTTATCCCGGGGCTTACCGTCTTTATGTATTACCACAATCGTCGCCAGTCGTTGATCGAGCGGAAGAAACCCATTCTCCCGCGCCTCCACGAACATGGCGCGCAGGTGAGGAGCCAACTTATCCGGACGAAGCTTATACAACTCAATCGGCAAACCATTTGGGCCCGAGGCCTTACCCGAGCGCAACGCACGGATAGCACACGCCACTTCGTCAACAGTTATATCTCCATCGAGGTCATCCCTATCTATGGCAGAAAGGCAGGGCAGAGCAATATCACGCAGAAGGTCGCATGAGTCCTCAGTCGGCCTATCCGAAACCGAGGTGTATACCGTACGAAAATAGTCCGAGATCGTACAATCGACCCTGCTGCTCCCTACTGAGGGTCTTGGCAGCGTTCGTCACCAGATCCCTGTATTCCAATTGCTTCAAGCTCAAATTATGCAGTGTGGCCGCCGCAACCTCCTCCTCCAAGGCCACGTCTAAAGCCGCAATCTCGTCCTCAACTTGTGTCACCTCGGCGTCTCCCCGCCGCTTGGCGGCCACTACCAAGGAGAGGGCCTCCCCTCTCAATACGGTCCTAAACGCTTCCCACAAGGACACCGCAGATTCAACTGAACCCTGATTATCCTGAAAATAGTGATCAACTGCCTTCAGCAACGCACTGCGCAGCTTGGGGTCACGGAAGTACCAGGGGTTAATGGGAGCCACCCTGCCCCCCACTACCCGGCCAATATCCAGACGGGCCCACACCGGCGAGTGATCGGAGATACCCCGTGCCATGTGCCTAGCCTCAGATACCAATGAGGCGTGCGCAGCCAGAGTGAGCAAGTAATCAATCCGAGAGAGACTGCCGTGGGCCCCGGAGTGAAAGGTATATTGTCTCTGGGTGGGGTGCCGTAGCCTCCAACAGTCTACCAGGCCAAAAGTATCTATAAAGTCGGGAAGCCACTTCTGAGCCCCCCCGGTGTCCCTGGGCGGGTACCTATCGAACGATCCAGATCCAACCGCATTGAAGTCCCCACCCACCACCAGCATCCCTTCAGGGAGTTCCAACAAGGCCTTGCCCAGATCAGCAAACGTGGAGGCCTGCAAGGCAGGAGGGACATAAACAGAAACCAATACCAACGTTCTGCCCTCCCACCTCCCCGCCACAGCCACAAAGCGCCCCCTATCATCAGCAATGGTGGAGTCAACCTCGAATGGTAGGGAAGCTCCAACAAGTATGCCCGCACCCCTGGAGCCCGAGGAGAACCCCGAGTGAGCAACAAATTTATAACCCTTTCTATTAAGTGCATAACACGTATTCCCTATAAGGTGGGTCTCCTGCAAGAGGACCACATCTGGTGAGGTCCGTTTCAAGAATTGTAGGACTATCCCCCGTTTTATACGATCCCCTAAGCCATTAACATTCCAGCTAATTATGTTTAAGCCCCTACCCCCCATCCCCGAACACAAAGAGACCTCCACCCCCCCCGGAGAACCACAATCGGACAATACTGACAACAATTACTACGCCTTGCAAGAAAAAAAAACCCCAACAACAACCCCAACATTCCAAATCCCCCCCCTCCCTGCACCCCTGCATCAGCTTGCGAAGCCCCCCCAACTTGCAGTGTGCCTGTCGCCCTACCAAAAACAAATCCACAAGAAGTACCCCAAGGGAGGAAAGAGCTCCTATCTTCCCCCCGCCGCCCTCCCATTACTGCAGTAGGGTGCTAGTCACTGTCTGGGACTGAGTCAAAACAGACCGACACCGGAGGTGTCACTCCTGTCCATCCCGGTCGCCTTCCGCTCCAACCACACGGTCCCCGCCGGGCTGTCGCCGAGGGAGCGCATCCAACCAGTCCCCTGCCATGTCCGGCGATTCGAAAAAGAAAGTCCGATCCTCATACACCACACGTAGCCTGGCGGGGAAAAGCATGGCATATTTCAGGTCCATCTCCCTAAGCCGCCTCTTCACCCCCAGGAAACTCTGCCTTTGCTTCTGCACCATCTGGGTGAAGTCAGGATAAAAACTCACAGAGGCATTCTGAAAAGGCACCGGGCCTTTCACCCTTGATGCTTGCAGGATAGCGTCTCGGTCTCGAAAGTGAAAGATCCGGGCGACAATCGGTCGCGGGGGGGCTCCCACCTTAGGCCTTCCGCCAGGCACTCGGTGAGCCCGCTCAACCGCAAAAAACTTGCCGAGGCCCTTAGGCGCAAGATGGTTCACCACCAAGTCCTCGACGAGTAAATCCATGGAGAGCTCCTCCGAAGTTTCCGGGACCCCAATAAGGCGCACATTGTTGCGCCGGGCCCGACCTTCAAAGTCTTCGAGCCGGCGGGCGGAGAGGTCATTCGCGGTCCGTAACTTGCGAACCTCAACCTGGAGTTCCGAGACATCATCCGCGAGGCCAGTGGTCTTGAGATCCAGGGACTTGACCCGCTCATTGGTTTTGCCCAGGTCCGCGCGAATCAAGTTGACATCAACCAAAATCATGTCCACCTTGTGCGCCAGGGTCTCGAACTGTCGCCCAATCGATGATTGCATCCCCTCAATCGCCCCCTTGATATCCTGCAATGATAACTCCGAGGCTGGGGATGGATTGGCCTTCTGCACTTCCAGCGACTGTCCCGATCCACCAGGCGACCCCTTCTGCTGGGCATAGCGATCCATATTGTTGGATTGGGTATAGCCTCCCCGCCTGGTAGCCTTAGACTTCGGCTTGTCCACCTCCAGTTTGGTCGACATCTCGAACAGCAGGGCGGTCAGTTACAAAAAGACGTCCCTCGCTCAGCCAGAGGAGACAGGGTCAACCAAAACTTCAACAGCCAGCCAGGGTCGAGTGTAGGTCCTCCAGATATCAGGGGATCGTCACGAAGCACTCCCAGGCCAGAGCAAACAAAGGGCGAGAAAGCAAAAGTGAAAGTGCAGCGGCACCCGTCCGCCAGTTCACACCTCCCAAGGCCGCTGTTGTTCAATTAGTGGCCGGGCATCCTGCCAACGCGAGCCCCTGGCATCCTTCGGAGGTAGGCCGCAATCTTCCGCCATGCACAACTTCGGTTCCCGGTGGGCGATCTTAGCCCGGACAACGTCAATCGCCCCAGCTGTGACTCATCTGCAGGATTCCGTGCATGAAAAACAGGATTTAGGACAGGATAATTGCAGGAGGGCGCGAGGGTCGCGGGAGCTCAAGGCTCACGCGGCCATCTTGGTCAAGCGCTAGGCTCCTCCCCCCGCGATCCAACATTTTAAATTAGATTGTAATATCTCAAAACCAAAATGAAGATGCACAAAGTATTCCTGTTTCCAAATCTTTTAAGGCAGATGATTCCTTTGAATCCGCAGTGAGAAATTTTGAAATCTATGCTCTTCATTCAGAATCAGAATCTAGGTCCTACTGTGTCATCATCTTCAAATGGAATAACAGGATTAGTCTGATAAAAAACCCAGAATGTATCTACACAATCGCTCACACTTCTAGGACCATAAATTCCTTCGGCAGCTTCCAAAATGGGGCATGATAAATGATGCTTGCGCGAGCGTGACATGATATGTTACGCTCGTGTATAGTATTACTATTTGTATCCAAATGCTGTGTATGAGCTGGACACGAGCAGGACACGAGCAGGACACTCTTGTCGCGCTCATGCCCATTTCAGAAGATGCAGGCCATTGTGCAAAGAGCATACTGCTCGTGGTAGCCGATGTTTATGTTCATGAGTCTAGGTGGTGTATATATGTAGTGATTGGCAGTTGGGGGTTAATTATCGAGCTGGACCTTGTTGTGAGTACATGCCGTCTATAGAATAACAAGCATCTGCAATGCTATAGGTCTCACATTTTAGAAACTTTGACCTATTGGTATTGTAAATGACAATGCCTTTCATTATTGCAGGTTTTATAAATATACATGAAAGGCATTGTCATTTACAATGCCAATTGCTCAAAATCTCACAATTGTAAGACCTATTGCATTGCAAATACTTGTTAATTGATTAGTGTGGATGAATGTTCTAGGTGTATGAGGCACAGCCTCATGAAGTAAGGACTGGGACCAGGGATATGGATGAGGAGATAAGTACTCAGTTCAAACGCTGCTGGTGTCTGCAAAGCCAGTGTTCTGTGAGCATGGAGAACACAAAGTGGAGAGAGGCAGTGCTTTAAGTGGGTCACACTTATGTGTTCTTAAGCCACGCCCTTAATTACAATGGCCACGCCCCTTGGAGAGACCCGCCCCCCCTCTCGTTTTTTCATCCCACTTAAAGCCCTGGAGATGGATATTGCTATGTTTCTGAGTTCATGGATCTAATATACTTACAGTTAGTTAACACCTAGTCAACGGATAACAACTTTTTTGGTTTTCTATGTGTTTTTTAGGCCTGGTGTGGGATCGGGAGTGTTGTAGTGGGCATTAGAGGAACTTTCCTTGCAAATAGAGCTTGCAAGATTCCCAGGTCCATGCTGAAGTAGCTCAGCTAGTCCAGGTTTTTGCATTTGCATTCTGGGACTTGAATTTCTCTTTTAGACCATTATAAAATCGGTACTAACTCCCAAAACCTGGAGCGGCAGAGCTACTTACGCATGGAACTAAGAAACTCGAGAGCTGTGCTGAAAACAGCACAAGAGGGCTCACACTGTGGCCACCGTCCTCTCTGTAACTTTATAGCTCACAGTGACGTCTCTGTCGCTGATCAGAACACCCTACTCTGCAGTAGTCAGTAGCACCCACATCTTTTATATTTATAAAAGTAGCAGAGAATGTTAGGGCGCTCCCATGGGATTTACCACTTTTCCAGTACAAGCTCAACAACGCAAACTGTTAAAACATTAATACAGCTAGTGTTTTATATTTTATTTTTTAAATATGTTTCATGGGGTATTAGAACTATATTTATGTTGCAATAGGAAGCACTGAGACGAGCTTGAGAATCAATGCGTTGTTTACGGGCTGGGTGGTACCAGAGGGAGACAGGAAACTTGAGTTATCTAGAAATCGAACTCAAGGGTGGGGTGATAAATTCCCATCAGTGCTACTGTCAGCAGAACTTGCTACAGCATTAGTCATGATTTCCTGTGGCATGAGTTAATATCTTTCTTTAGAAGACTGAACATGCTCATACATGCTTAAAGGGCGAGAGCCCTGAAAACTCATTTCAGCCTGATTAGGTAGAGTGGCTGCTTTCTCCTGTAGAGAAAATCAAATGAGGCCCTTTGTAAAAGAATACAAACATTTACAATGCAATTAGTCTCACAATAACTAATTTTCCAGCTATTGGCATTGTAAAAGGCAATGCCTTTTATAAAAAATTCAAAGGCATTGTCATTTACAATACCAATAGTTCAAGGTTTTACAAAAGAAAGAGCGCGGCGACCTTGAAGCTGGCACCACGCTCATTATTTAAATTTTATTAAAAAGTGAAACCGAGGGCGGTGTCCCTGAAGCAGGCGCTGCGCTCAGTATTAAAGTAAAAAAAAAAAGAAAGAAAGAAACAGAGCTCAGTTTCCCTAAAGTGGGCGCTGCGCACAGAATGCAAATTTTAAAAAAAGCAGCCGCCATTGTCCCCATCAGTGCCAGTAAACAAAATAATGCTCACCCACTTATAATGCAGACCGTGTAACAAGCCAAGTAAAAGTTCCAGTTGTTATAAGCAGTAACAAATGCAGACAAGGCGGTACCAAGGAGGGACTAACAAGCCTATTTATGAATCAGAAGCTAGCATTTAAGAAGGACAATGACACAAGCCAATGACAAATATGGGCAGAGATTGGGCAGGGCTAACACTGCATCGTATAGTTTCTTACCTGTCGGTGTAGTTGTGCAGCTTGAAGACTTTCGGCATTCACTATGCTGTGCATTATTCTGCCATCTAGTGGTTGGGTCCGGAATTGTAGTATTTCTTCTCTTTTTTTTTCGTGGCCCAGGTGGGCGTCGACATACCACCATTTGGTGTCCTTCGGGACGTCGACGCGCTTCCTCCGGAAGCTCCCACCTTTGGTTGCCATCTTAGGATTCTTTTTTCTTGTCTTGTGTTACTTTTGTCTTATTTAACCTTGTAAAGTCTTTCTTCATCTTCTACTCCCTTTTTCCTCCTGTCTCATTTTTCTGGCGGAGGAGGGTGGGTTCACTAGTGAATCCAGAAAGTCTTCAAGCTGCAAAACTACACCGACAGGTAAGAAACTATACGTTTTGCAGCGTGAATCTTTCTGGATTCACTATGCTGTGCATAAACTTTGTAGCGGTTTGTCCTTATTGTGGTGGTTGGGTGGAAGATGAGCACTGGTTACTGAAAATGTGTTGCAAGACCTTCTGTCCCACTTGCACTTCTTTGTTCATTTGGATATCCACACTGTAGTGCTTAGTGAACATGTGCACTGAAGACCATGTAGCCGCTTGTCAAATGTCTTGAATTGGTGTGTTGGCTAGAAACGCAATTGTAGCTCCTTTCTTCCTTGTTGAGTGAGCATGAGCTGCTCCTTGTAATGGTTGAGCTGCCTGTTTGTGGCAGAGCAGTATGGTTTGTGCAATCCATCATGAAATGGAATTCCTGGTAACCGGTTGTGCCAAAAAAGCTGCTGGCAAAGGATACAAAGAATTGCTTTGTTTTCCTGCACTCTTTTGTCCTTTCCATATAGTGCATCACTGCCCTCCTGGCGTCCAGTGTGTGTAAGGCCCTCTCTGTGCTTGTGGATGGTTTTTGGAAAAAACTCGCTATTTGAATAGTCTGATTGATGTGGAACTTCGACACCACCTTTGGCATGAAATGTGGGTCTGTTCTCATGACAATCCTATCACTGTGTATTTGCAGGTGAGGTTCTTGGAGTGTTAGCGCTTGCAATTCACTTACTCTTCGCAGTGATTTGATAGCTACTAAGAAGGCGGTCTTTAGCGTGAGCATATGCAGTGTAGCTTTGTGAATAGGCTCAAATGGTGCATTCATCAATTGTGTTAGCACTACATTGAGGTTCCGTGCTGGCATTCTGCTTGGAGGTGCGATCCTTTTTGCTCCTTCTAGGAATCTTTTTACCACCAGTGAGGTGAAGAAACTTTTCCCTGTTTCTCCTCTTGTGTAAGCCACAATAGCTGCTAAGTAGACCCTTAGGTATGTGTAGCTTAGTTTATCCTGTAGTAGATACGTTAAGTATCTTAATACCATTGATTCCTTCGTAATCCTTGTTTGCAGTTTCTCCCTAAAGCACCATTCGGAGAATCTTTTCCACTTTGCGACGTAGCACGTTCTTGTGGTAGGTCTCCTCGCCTCTCTGAGTACAGCCATTGTGCTTGCCGGTAGTTTGAGGTGAGCAAACTCTAGGTCCTCAGGAGCCATGCAGCTAGGCTGAGGCTTTCTGGCTCTAGGTGTAGTACTCTTCCGTTTTACATCGTTAGCAGGTCCTTTCTGGCGGGGAACCTGTGTGCACGAGTTTGTGACATCTCAATGATTTGTGAGAACCAGGTTTGTCTGGTCCACTGGGGTGCTATCAGGATTAGCGTCATGTTGCTGAACCTGCATTTGTTCAGTACCCTGTGTAGCAGCGGTATTGGTGGAAAAGCGTAGGCAAATGTCCCTGACCAGCTTATCCATAGCGCATTCCCGAGAGACTATTTGCACGGTACCCTGGATGCGAAGTTTTGGCAGTTTGCATTTTGGTGTGTTGCAAATAGGTCTATTTGCGAAGTTCCCCATTTGTGGAATATCTTCTGGATTTCTTGTTGGTTGATCTCCCATTCGTGGGATGCGGACGTCTGTCTGCTGAGCCTGTCTGCTTCCACATTGTCCTTCCCTGGTAGATGTATTGCTAACAGGTCTATTTGTCTGGGGATTGCCCGTCTCCATATTTCCTGCGCTAGCAGGGATAGTGTCGCTGACTGTGTTCCTCCTTGCTTGTTGATGTAGAACATGGTAGTTGTATTGTCAGTTTGTATCAGTACCCTGTGTCCGTACAGCTGTTTCTGAAAGACTTTTAAGGCTAGGAACACTGTCTTGAGTTCTAGGTAGTTGATGTGCCTTATTGCATCCTGATGTGCCAACAACCCCGTTACTTTGAAGTTGTTTGTGTGCGCTCCCCACCCCCTCTGGGAGGCGTCTGTTGTAATGGTTACTGTTGGAGTTGGTTGTGTGAATGATCTCCCCTGTGCTATGTTCTTCTTGTTCCACCACGCTATTTCTTGCTGTACTGCATGCGTGACAACCACTAGATCCTCCCAAATCCCTGTCGCTTGTGACCATTGCTGCTGGATCCATTCTTGGAATGGTCTCATGTGTAGGCGGATATTTGGTACCAAATGTATGCATGAGGCCATCATTCCCATCAGTTTGCTCACTGTCCAAACTGTCAGAGCTTGCTCCTTGCAGTAAAGACGCGTCTCTTTGCATATAGCCAGAGTCATCTTTGCACTTGGAATCACCTGCTCTGTATGGTGTTGATCTCCGCTCCTAAGAATATCTTCACTTGTTCTGGTTCTATTGATGTTTTCTCCCAATGGACTGAAAACCCCAGTTGGGCAAGTGTCTGCATCACTATCTCTATGTGCCCCTTGCACTTGTTGTATGAGTTTGCTTTTACCAGCCAGTAGTCGAGGTACGTGTATACATGTATCCCCTTCCTCCTTAAGTGTGCTGCTACTGCTGCCAGACATTTTGTGAAGACCCTTGGTGCTGATTTGAGTCCGAATGCCAGTACTGTGAA
Source organism: Triturus cristatus (assembly GCF_964204655.1). Lineage (NCBI taxonomy): Eukaryota > Metazoa > Chordata > Amphibia > Caudata > Salamandridae > Triturus > Triturus cristatus. The sequence continues at coordinate 390,257,430 of NC_140592.1, forward strand.
CTGGTAGTGAGCTTTGGTGATCATAAACCTGAGGAGGTGTTTGTGTCTGCTGTTGATGGGAATGTGCAGGTAGGCGTCATTTAGGTCGATAGTTGCCATTTAAACTCCCTCTTGTAGTTGAGGTATGACCTCTTGGAGTGAGGTCATCTTGAACCTTTGAGTCTTTATGAACCTGTTTAAGAATCTTAGGTCTAGAATTGGACGTAATGTTCTGTCTACCTTTGGTATGAGGAAGTAGGTAGAGTATACCCCCTTGTTCCGTTGTTTGTGTTGTACCATTTCTATGGCTCTTTTCTTTAGCAGTTCTCTTGCTTCCTGCATCAAGTGTGCACGCTCCTTTGTTGAAAGAACTCTGACCCTTGGCTTTCTGTTTGGAGGTGGTTTGTCCAGTGCTATACAGTACCCGTATTGTATGAGGTTTAATATCAATTTGTCTGATGTTATTTCCCTCCACTCCTGGAGGAAGTGTCTTAATCTGCCTCCTACTGGTGTTGTGTGTTGGAGGGACTGTTGAAGGTCTTGATTTGTTGTTGGTCCTTGCCTTGACTCTTTCTGCACCCCCTGAGGTCTTGGCCAGGTGTGCGTTGGTTTTGCTGGTGAGTCACTTTGATGAGGGAGGCTGACTCCCCCTCTGGCCGTTACCCCTTCCTCGGCCGCGCCCTTGAAAGGATTGTCCTCGGGCTGGTACTGCCAGTTCTGCTGTTGCTGCCCCTGCTGCTGTCCCTGGTTACCTCCTTGATAACCTTGTTGGGAGGTTTGGTGTGGTGCCACAGGTTGGTGATTTCCTCTGCCTGTTGGCCTCCTTTAATGGTGTCCCCCTTCTCATACCTCGGAACTGCAGTGCCCCCATGGACCTTGCTGTTTCGTTGTCTTTTTTCAGATGGTTCAATTTGTCATCAACTGGTGCTCCGAACAGTTGTTCCCCATTGAAGTGTGTGTTGAGGATGCTGTTTTGAACTTCATTTTTGAAACCTGAAATCCTTAGCCAGGCATGCCTCCTTTCTGTGATCCCCAGCATCATCTGCCTGCTAGATGTCTCTGCTGCGTCTAGGGCAGACTTCAAACATGTATTTGCCATGTTTTTCCCTTCTTCTACCAGGTGGCTTGCCCTTCTCCGGTATTGCTCTGGTACGTGCTAGAGGAGTTCGCCAACTTCATCCCAGTGCTTTTATGCGTGTCTGTTGATGAGTGCATTGGAATTGGCGATGCCCCATTGTATAGCTGCACTCCTTTCCATCTTCCTATCCATCCGGTCCATACTCTTGCTCTCTTTGTCTGGTGGTGGGCCTGAGTTTGTGGGTATAATTGCTCTTTTCCTAGCCGTGGATGGGATGATGGAGTCGGCTGGGACTGACCCCCTAATGTACATGGGGTCTTTTGATGAATGTTTATATTTCTTCTCTGCTCGTGGAGTTACTGCTCTACACAAGGAATGCCTCCTTCCCCTGGTCCAGAACACTTGGGAGCATGGGCAGGAACTGGCTTCTAGTCTGGGATGGCAACAAGGTCTCCAAGAGGAAGCAAGACTGGGGTTTTCTTCTTCTAGCTGCACTCCATATGTGTCTGCAGCTCTTTTGATGACTTGGTTGTAGATCCCTATGTCGTCCGGCAGTGAAGGCCTCGACGGATAGGATTCTACACCCTCTTCTGGGGATTTGGCGTCGAGATCTTGCCACTGCAAGTCCTGAGCCTCCGAGGACGTCGAGTCTTGGTAAGTTTGCTCGTCTTCCTCCCCTTCGGCACAGCCGTAGTACAGGTCTTCTTCCTGTTCTTCTCCAGGTTCAGGTGTGGTCAGCGGTAGGAAATACTCAACGCACCCTTCAGTTTCGGCCGTGGCTTTCGACGGTATGCTGTAGAATTTCATCTTTTCGTCGAAGTCTTTCTTGCGTTGCAAGATGTTCGCCATTTCGGCCTCGAGCCTTTTCCTTTCCATCTCGGTCGCGTGTTCGGCATCGAGGGTTTTGGCTTTTCTCTTCGCGGTTGTAGACGCCGAAGTCGAAACCGTTTTCGGGCCTTCGCTTTTCGACGTCGAGGCCTCTCTTTCGTGGCTGCTCTTCGGCGCCTTTCCCTTGTCTTGGGATTTCGCCGTCTGGGAGTCCTTCTCAGAGGATCCGATGGTCTGCTTGTCCCTGGATGCAGTTGTCGACGTCGAGTGCTTCGACGGCCCTGCGCCTTTGCGAGTATCAGTGGAGTGTTTAGGGTTCGACGCCTCTCTTACCTCCTTCGACCTTTTCTTTTCGACCTCGACGACTAAGGCGTCCTCTGGTCCCTCTGCGATGTTGTCTTCCTCTACGCTGGAGAGTCCCAAATCTCGGAGCGATGAGGGTGTCCCCTGCCCCTGCATGTTATAGTTTGCTCTTCTTTGCCTCTCCATTACTCGGAGGGCCTTCGTGGTGAACGCTGCACAGGCGTTGCAGTCCTCGCTTCGATGGTCGAGCGGCAGGCAGAGATTGCAAACCGGGTGTTGATACTTTTGCGCGTACGTGTGGCGGCAGTTTGAGCAGAATTTAAACAGAGTTTTGTCCATCACCGCGCCCAGCGAGCCCCCTGTATGTGCATTCTCCTTTGAAACGTCAAATTCTTCGATGCTCTCTCTTCTGTCGTCGACTTTCGTCCTTACTTGATCTCGGGTGTCTTCCCCGGTGATATATTTCAAAGTTTTCTTCGATTTTCGTCGATTCTTCACTCCAAACTTTTTGGAGCCCCTTCACTGTTGATCCAGACCTAACGGCGGAAAAAAGAATCTGAAGATGGCGACCAAAGTTGGGAGCTTCCAGAGGAAGCGCGTCGACATCATGAAGGACACCAAATGGTGGTATGTCGACGCCCACCTGGGCCACGAAAAAAAAAAAAAAAAAGAGATGAAATGCTACAATTCCGGACCCAACCACTAGAAGGCGGAATATTGCACAGCATAGTGAATCCAGAAAGGAGTTACATGTGGACGTTTTTCAATTGGATAGGTGGCTGTGCAGCTACTGGATTAAAAACATGTGGGTAACGGTCTCATTGGTGCACTGTTGTGTATTTTGTTGAATTTGAGGCTGTACTTCAACTGGGATTGGAGGTCATTTTGTGGTGCAGCACTTTCATGGGTGCTTCGCATTGCTTTCACCACATCTATTAATGGATTATCGGTGGTGCTATATTGTTACTGGCTATGTGAGTTCAAAGGGAAACGCGCTGGATTGGTTCAAGTGGCAACGCGGTGATTGGACAACGGCGCGCTGGAGAAGAGCTGTGATAGGAGGATGACCTGCTGCAGAAGAGCTTTGATTGGAAGATGTTGTGTTGGGGAAACCGGCACACGTAGTTGTGGTTCTCCGTCTGCTGGTGTCCGGCACTGTTTGTTTGCCAGCGTCTGATCTCCGCTTCATGAGGCACGTTTTTTAAGTTCTAGTACTTGTTTCTGGATAAAATCTAATCCGGAACTATTCTTCGAGTCAGCGACTGGTCTCAGCTTCATGCAGCACACTTTGAGTGCAAATACTGATTCTGAAGGCAGCTAAGTGCTTACTACCTACGGTGATGCGCACACCTCTCGTACTCTGACAGCGGTGACTACCTTTATTATTTTGAGTACATTTCATTGTGTACACTTTGTGCTGACTTTTGTTGGCATTTGCAGGCTGTGTGGGGTTTTTATTTCTCAAAATATTACTTGAACACTTCTTTCCATATATTTGTTGAGAGGGGTTGGCGATTGTTTTTCCTCATCAATAGTACCTTGTCTGGGATTTACCACATCCTTCTTTCCGACATTGGGGGGGACCACCCGTGGATTGGGAGGCAGTGTTTTTGGTCTACGTTGAGGTATTAGAGGGTGAGAACTGCAAACCAGAGAGGAAGGTAGCACCTTTAAAACATTGCCTACGAGGGATTGAATTGAAAGAATTTAAGAATTTGCCAGTGTTGTTTAATCCTGGCAATATTAATGTATATCAATATACTTCAGAACAGTTATGCTCATGGTACGAATGCTTACGGTACAGGACGAAAACCAATGTTGTGATGGAGAGATTTATCTTTTATTCTAGGAAACAACAATCCGTTTAATCTTTAGAGGAATATGTCTCTGTGCTTAGATTGCTTAAAGTTATATGTGATTTTGAATAAGAAAATACAAGAGAGGTTGTGGACCACTACTGATATGTCTCTCAATGCGGCTATTGAGATTGCTAAGGCCATTGAACATTATTAAAAGTTTGTACAGGAGATAAGGGGTAACGAGAAGAGTGATAAAGAAATCCAATTTACAGTAAAATGGGATCATGCAAAAAATGATGTGAATACCAAGTGGCAAAGACCAGAGGGGAGGAGCGGTATGGTTTTGTGTTATAGTGGTAACAGTGGGCATTTAGGCAATATAGAATTGTGCTCTGCTGTTGATAAGATTTTTTCCAGGTGCAGCAAAAAGGGGCATTTTGGTAGGGTATGTACGTCAGTCTCTAGGAAGGTGAATTTGTTGCAGTGTTACTATGACAGTATGTATGACAACTGTCAACAGGAAATCAATACTGTACTGAACATATGTGGGGGGTTAAAGTACCACAAACCTTCCTTCATGTGAGTTCATTGTGGATGGAGTTGGTCTACAGGTCTTGGTGGATTTGTGTGCTTGGTATGCCATCATAGCACATAATATTGCCAAGAACAATTGGCCAAATAAAAAATTACTGCCTCCTGATGTAGCACCGGGAGGATATACGGGAAATAAAAATTGATTAGGTTGGGTATTTTGGGCAAATTTGGAATTTTCTGGACGTTTGGAAAAATACATGTGGCTAGGAATGGCTTGCGTCTGTTGGGTTGGCGGCATCAAGAAGAAATGGGGATTAAATTGGACCCCAGATCTGACCCTCTGGTATGCACTTAAGGGAGCCCTAGTGGCGTCTCTGGTTTTATTCATGAGTTAAAGCCACAATTTCCCCATGTGTTCAGTGGGAGAATACCAGGGGTTGAAGTATTGTTTAGGTTGTGTGACAATGCCTTACCTACTCGACATAGGGTGAGAAAAGTCCTGTTGTCTTACAGGAGGAAACTTAAGGATAGGTTACGTGATCTTTGTGAGAAAAACATAATTGAACTAGTGGAGTCATCGTCATGGGTGTCTTCGGTGGTGATTTTGGGCAATTGAGAGCTTTGAGGCTCTGTTAAGACTTGTGCAGTCTTAATAGTGCCATCCGGGTGGATGCCCATCCTCTGCCTAACCTACATGAGATGGTCACTACTTAGCAGGGGCACATGAATTTTCATTACTTGATTTAACAAGCGTATTCTACCAAGTTTGTTTGTAGAAAGACTCAAAGAACCTCACAGCCTTCATTACTCCAGAAGGACTGTTTAGGTTTTGTCGGATGCCATTTGGGTTAGTTAGTTAGTCCTCTATCCGTGTTCCAAAGGTTCATTAAAGAGATGCTTGATGGCTTAAAAGTGGCCACTGCTTTCAAGAAAAATATATTAATGTTTGGCAAAGATGCAGAAGAGCATGATGATGATTTGAGGAATGTGCTAACAGCTCTGTCTGCAAAAGGCCTTTCTCTACATTCTGACAAGTGCAAATTAAGAAAAGTGAAGTAGAGTATTTGGGGCATAGCATCAGTGGTATGAGCATAAACTCAAACTGAACCATGTAGATAGCATCACTAATGCCCATTTTCCCACCTGCAAGGAGCCGTTAGTAGCGTTCCTTGGCCAATCTATATTTTAGGCAAAGTTTATCGCTAATTATGTCTCCAAGTTGGACCAGTTCACTTTTTTTTTCCTGAGGTTATGACTGCAGTGTTTAATGTTTTAAAGGGGCTTATTGTGAATGTTCCTTTTCCTAAACTGTGTGTCATTGGAAAGCAATGTGTGGTGATAGTGGATGCCAGTAATTGTGGGTTTGGTGGTATGTTAATGCAAAAGTATTATGGCAAGGAATGGATTGTTGAGTATACATCAAGAACTCTGTACGATGCTGAAAAGAACTACTCCGTGAAAGAGAGAGAGTTGTTGGCCTGCGTGTAAGGAGCAGAGCATTTTAGAACATTTTTGTGGGGTACTAAGTTGGTCATTAAGACGGACTACAAGCCACTGATGTAAATAATGGCGCCAAGGGGTGGACCTGCCACGTCTGCAAGGTTGGCCAAATTGGCCTCTAGATTGCAGAGTTTTCAGTATCAGTTGAAGTTTGTGCATGGTAAAATGAACATGCATGCTGATTGCATGTTAGGCTTCTTGTATCAGGGAATGATTCCAGCGAGGCAGAGAGGGAAGACTGCAAAGTAGCATTTATGTTACGAGACATTAATTTGGTTGGTGTGAAGTATCCTATTATTCAAGAAGATAAGTGGAATGAAGAGATGGCGTATGATGTTGAACTTAAAGTGATACAGTGTATTTTGCAAGATTGGCCAGAGGAAGGGAAGCTGTCTGGAGAATTGATGAGGTATTTTAAGGTGTGCAAGGAACTTGCTGTGGAAAATGGTATTGTTATGTATGGGGACAAGCTTGTACCTCCTTTTAGTTTGAAGAAAATAATATTATATTTGGCCCATTAAGTTCACTTGGGTATTTTCAGCACAAGAAGGCATTTCAGGGAAAATTTCTGATGGCCAAGGACAGATGTTTTTGTGCAACTTCAGGTAAGGATGTGTGTAGAGGGCGTTTCCAATGATAAATCAGCTAAGGCTATGGCTGCTCAATTGCAACCTTATGACTTTCCTGAAGCACCATGGCTGAAATTGGGGTTGGATATTATTGGACCATTTGCTGTTTTGCCTAGGCAGGAAGCTTTTCGGATTGTGTTGGTTGATTACTACTCCAAGAGTCCGGAAGTTAAGATGGGAAAGGAAGATACTTCAGAAGTTGTGGTTGAGTTTTTGGATGATGTCTTTTGTAGAGAGGGTAGTCCTTAGGAAGTGGTTACAGACAATGGCCCCCAATTTAGCAGTACATATATGGGTAGTTATTTGAAGAAGCGTGGAGTGACACATAAGAGAATTGCTGTGTTCCACCCAGAGGCAAATGGTCAAGTAGAAAGGTTCAATCTTGTGGTCAAAGAGGCTATTCAGTTGCCTGTGAAAGGAGGGTTGAATTGGAGAAATGTTTGCAGTCTATGTTATTGTCATATAGGACTTCCCCTGACTCCGTAACTTCAGTGAGACCTTTCGAATGATTGAGGGGACGTAAACAGAGTACTAGGCTGGTACCGTGGTGGCTAAAGAATAAACAGAGTGTGGCAGGTGAAATTGCTGAAGTAGATTTTAAAGGGATTCGATGTAGGGTGGAGGATTACAAGTCTAAAATAAGACAGGATTTAAGGAGAAGGAGTGGTATTCCTAGCAAGCAGGTTGTGAAGGTGGGTGACTTGGTTCGCATCAAGAAAGGTAGAGTCAATTGCAAGGGTTGTGCTAGTTGGACTGATCCAGTGCAAGTCATTGAGGTTTTCAGGAATGTAGTGCATATAGATGGAGATAGTGTCTGGCACCTTAACAGGGTATTGTTGTTCAGAGGTGGGATGGTGTGCCCTGATAAGAAGGGTAGCAACGTATTCTTGAATGTGGTGGAACACGAGTTTGGTGGAGACAAGGGAGCTAATGTTTCCAATGCAGGTATCATGGTCAAGGATGCTCCTAGTTGTACAAGGTCACGACGCCCATCCATGAAGTTCCAGGAGTATGTCATGTTGTTTTAAAAAACAAAAAAACTATTTTAAGGGGGGGTGTTGCATGCATGAGCGTGACATGATATGTTACGCTTGTGCATACTAAGTACACTTGTATCCTAATGCTGTGTACGAGATAGGCATAAGCGTGACGCTCTTGTCGCACTCGTGCCTATTTCAGAAGATGCCTGCCATTGTACAAAGGGTTTATTTCCCGTAGTAGGTGATGTTGATGTTCAAGTGTCTAGGTGGTGTATCCATGTAATCATTGGCAGTTGGGGATTCATTATCGATCTGGACCTTGATGTGAATACATGCCCTTTATGGAACAAAACTACGAAACGCATACCTTTGGTTTCTTGGAGTATTTATTGTGCCCCCACTCTTCCGACAATAAAAGGCACACCATTGTTTTACTGGCTAGAGTTGCCCTTCATCCCCCTTCTCCTTGTTAGCTCACTTTCAGGTCCTAAGAGATATTGACATGTAAAACAACCTTTTGCCACACAAATGTGCGGCTTCATTCTGACAAGCACATTGGTAAGCCTTTGCAATGCTTATTGATAAACCAAACATAACCCGGTGTTGCAAGTTTGCACTGGTCTATGAATTACTACTACAAATGAATAAGGGTGAGTGCAGGTTGCTTTCAGAGCTCACAAGTGCTGCCACATCATACTTCAGCATTTCCCAAAGTCACGTCATTGAAATGACATCATGATCATAGCAGTACAGTAAACGACAGTACCACATCATGGGGGTCAAAAGAAAAGAAAAATGCACAGAAAGCTTTAGCGGAGGACAAATCCACAACCATTCTTCAAAGGCACCTTTTCAAAATATTATGTACAAATCTGCCACAGTTTCTAATAAAAACTACAATGCTTATTGATCGTCTGGGAAATCAAGTGTTATTTCAAACTTGCTAAACTTAAAATGTCGATGACTAAGTTGGGCTTGGGTGTCCAGCACAGGGAGGACATACAGGCCTCATCTGCCTTCAAAGTTGAAAACTGAGCATCGGTTATGATGGTATGCACTGAGATGGTGTGCGGCACAAAGCCTTCAGCACGTTTGATACATGAGCATTTCAACTCCTACTGCATTCCTTCAACCTTTACAAATTTCACTGTGCAACTTATGAAGTGTTTGCGAATAGATATAGGTCTATGGAGCCTGTGTTTGTTTTCCAGCAAATCTACTCAACACTGTACTTGGGGAGTAGGGGGGTGGCTCATATGGAAGATAACCTGCATCACTCCTAGGGACCAAGCATGCCATTTTACCACTAAGACTAAGAAATAAGACACCAGACCATAAGTTACATCCACCGCACTACCAACCGATGATGTACCACTACTGACACCCAACTCCCGCTCCCAGCCAAAGGTTCAAAGGTAAACATATTAAAGATATACTGACTCTAAATGGTGTAGCGTAGCAAGACCTCTCTCAGTCACTCGTGGGCAGCCGGACAGGTGCAGCTCCTCCAGTGTATCTTTGAACACATGCAGCCGGCTCAGACAAAAGTCGTCCACGTAGGGACAGTTACTCAGGTTTAGATATTTCAGCTCTCTGAGACACACTAGAGAAAGGAAAGAGAAACAGGAAGTTGGTGCAACAAACATATTGCGGCTACTCTTCAATCCACTCAAATCATGACCACTGACAATTAGAATACATGACGGTCTGCAAATATGGGTTCTGTTTTATAGCAACAAAAAAAAGGTACGGGAGAGTATTTGGAGCAATTTAAATGCAACAATTGTTCACTAGCAATTTAGAGAGCACTTAATCTGGAATATCCTGCAGAAGTTCTGCAAAGAAACGTCATCAGTGAAAAATCCAAAATGGATGTAACCATTGTGTAGGGGGACTTGTGCATGCAACGTTTTTTTTTTGGGGGGGTGGGGGGGGGGTTCAAAGAACATTTTCAAGAGGATGATAACGATGAGCTTTGTAATAATGTGGCATACTGTACATAAGCGCCCTACTAGTTTGAAGCAGTCTATATAGCATGCACTTCATCTTTATGAATCTTTTGGTATTCGATAGCTAAGGTATTGCTTTACTGCTGTCTACCAGTTCTTATAGGCATAGATTAACATTTAAACAAATTCGCTTTTCTTTCACAGAGCAAGATTTAAAAGAAAACTTTTCCTAGACACACTGTGGTTCTTATGACTGACTCGTAAATTATGATGTTAAGTTCATAAAATTCATCTGCAGCTTATACTTCAAGTCTGTGATCTAACCCCATAGTCACAATTTTTTTTAATCTGTTTGTTAAAACAAGGTACTACTACTGCACTACTGCAACATTTTTGCAGAGAAATGGAAGGACACACAGCAGGGACTGTAATTATTTATCCGCTGTTCCTACTCCAAAGGTGGGCTCAACGTGAAGCAAAAGGGATCCAGGCGGAGCAAATTCCTGAAAATTAGACCAGGTGCTCCACCCTGTCCCACTCACAGCAGCAAACAGTAGTTACAAGAGAATTCATGGATGTATAGTAGTATTATCTTGCTTTTGAATAATTTTTGTGAAGCATTTATCTGATTTATTGGGTGGAAAGGTAATTAATGAAATTGCTAAAATTATGTATTTTGGAAGTGCTGGCAATTATGAACAAGCATTGGCATATTCAACAGGCATGGCTTTAAAATGACAAGAAAAGCAAACACTGGAAAGAATTATTTTTTATTTCGATGCAATAGTGCATTAAAATCCAGACTTACTGGCTTTGTAAAAGCTTGATAGTAGTAGTGGGGAGAAGGGGGTGGTAATATTAACAGTGGTAATGGTGTTGGTGTGCTACTGATTGCGCTATATACAGTAGTATTAGTGGGGTTTTGGAGTCACAGGTGGTACTGCCAGTGAAGTATCGGTGATGGAGTGGTATTGATGGTGGTGTGACATTGGTAGTGTGGAATTGGTGTTGTTATTGATTATTTTGGTATTGTTATGGTATTCCAGTGATGAAATTAGTGTGTTTACTAGTGGTGTGGTGGTGGAAAGGAAATATGTTAATAGTATTGGTGGTGGCATTACTGATGGTTTTGGTATTGTAGTGGCATATCGGTGGTGGTGTGGCATTGATGTTGGCAGTTTACTACTTGGGGTGGTATTGTTAGTGATATTGGTGGTGTAGTGACGGTATTGTTAGTTGGTTACAGCTATTTGTAGTGGTGCTGCCAACAGTGATGAGTATTGCATGTATGAGAAAGGATTTAATGTGACAGAATGTCTGATGATGGGCTGTACTTTTTAGATTTAAAAGAACTCAACATGCTTTGCAGTGAAGCACTCCACAGGACAAAGGTTGAGAGACTAAACAGCAAAAAGCGCAAGGTAGGAATAAATGCTCCTCTGGGTAGAGCCAAAGCCCATTCTATGTATATTTAAAAGTATTGGTAACAAAACATCTGCAAAACAGCTAAATTAGAATGTAGACAGACCTAAAAAAAACAAATGTTCTGATTATAGGTTTCTGGCTTTGGTACTGATTTTGGCCAAATGGCAAACAGCCATGAAATGTAAAGGCAGTGCAATATTGATGCGGACTATGGTTTCTTAAAATAAAAATAGGTGTACACAGAAAGACTGGTGTTTAAAGAGGACGGTATGCCTGCTTGTGTTACACAAGAGGAACCAAAGTGTGTTGGATAACTATCTGAATGAGGAAACAGAGCTCATGCCCCCTAGAACTCCTAAGAGATCCGAGCACAAAGGATTCTCGCCAGCGGAGGTGGTGCAGGGAACTGTTCCAATGGTAACAGTTGTAACATTATCCTTAATACTAATATCTGCTCACACTACCATATTACATATTTGTCTAACCGGACTGAGCTACTGTGCGATGCATTCTTTGCTGCCTGACTTCTGAAGTCACAGATATTACTTTAAATGATCAAGCCTACCTGCATGTTGATCAAGGATGAAGAGACTGAAGTGATGCTAGTGTCTATGATAAATCGCTTTGTCGTTTATAACTGTAATGTAGCTTATTAGCTATATACAAATCAATAAAATACTTTTTAAAGGGATTCTTCTTGAGGCATGTACATAATTGTGTTTCCAAAGGTCATGCAACAAGTTTGCCAACTAAAAAGAATACAAAGATGTAATGTTATATCGATTTTATTGTTTGAATTTTACATCAAACCATTTAAGCGGTTCAAGTCAATTTTGAACACTGTAATCAACGGGGAGGCAAGTGATCTGGTTGCAGACAAGCTCTACCTCAAAACACAAACACTAAGAAAGAGAATGTAACAGTTTTTCATTTGGAATACATCACAGTATGAGGAGATAAATATTTTGTGGTTTAACTAGACTTTGCCCTCTGTGCAAGTGTAAAACTATTTCTAAAAAAAACAAAACACATGGGGATCAGAATTTAGACTACAAAGAGATCACACTCCAATGACAACAAAAAGGCAATGCTTAGAGCATCTACTCGGAATGCCTGCGAAACAAAGAGGGAACATTGAGGTAAATGGACTTGGATGACTGTACAGTTGCAGCTGTAGTACTAATCGTGGAATTAATTATTTTAAGAGTGGATGAAATCATACAGTAAAATATTGCTCTGATAAAAGTCCTTGAGGAATCGGGTGGTAGATGAGCCAGAGCTAGTTAATTAATGTAGCAAGGCCACGTTAAGCTGTACAAAAATAATTTACCAAGTGGAAATATTTCTTTCAGAGAAGCATGACAATTTAACAGGGCTGATGTACTGAGCAACAAAGTTTACGTAGAAATGTGTAAAACTAAAAGATGGTTAATTGTTTACTTTGGTGGCCAAAGGTTGGTGGAAAAAATTACAAGGGAAACAACGAAGTCACCGCTGGTGGCCGTGAGGTATCGGGTCATGTACATGGAGAAGATTACCACTGATGTGGCCTGGGAAACCAAAACACAATTTTGGATAAATGAACTATTTAAGTAAAATCTCTAAAGAGGTGGGCGAGAATGAGAGTATGGAATTATATGGCAAATGATGATGGTGACCAATTTACCAATTTCCCAATTTAAGTGGAGTATATTTTTGAGAAAGAGGTAGGTGTAATCAAATAAATGTTTTGCCAATGTGCAACATTCCGTCCACATCTTGTGTGTTTTGCTGTTCGCCCTATGTGGGAAGGGTATGCCCAGACGTGGGTCCCGTGCTCACTACGCCACTGGAGTCAAGCTATCCTGGCTGAAGAGGGGTGAAACCCCGAAACCGGTCCTAGGATGCTTGATTCCGGTCCAGGGAAGACATGGCTTGGCAGTTCGGGTTGGACTGTTCCCATGAGGCACAGGGTCAAGACTGATTTGCATATGGCCATGTCTGAACTGGGGTGGCGTGGTGAGCAAAATAACGATGGATTAAACCCAGATCTGTGACTGGGGGTGAATGTTTTGCCAATGTGCAACATTCCGTCCACATCTTGTGTGTTTTGCTGTTCGCCCTATGTGGGAAGGGTATGCCCAGACGTGGGTCCCGTGCTCACTACGCCACTGGAGTCAAGCTATCCTGGCTGAAGAGGGGTGAAACCCCGAAACCGGTCCTAGGATGCTTGATTCCGGTCCAGGGAAGACATGGCTTGGCAGTTCGGGCTGGACTGTTCCCATGAGGCACAGGGTCAAGACTGATTTGCATATGGCCATGTCTGAACTGGGGTGGCGTGGTGAGCAAAATAACGATGGATTAAACCCAGATCTGTGACTGGGGGTGAATGTTTTGCCAATGTGCAACATTCCGTCCACATCTTGTGTGTTTTGCTGTTCGCCCTATGTGGGAAGGGTATGCCCAGACGTGGGTCCCGTGCTCACTACGCCACTGGAGTCAAGCTATCCTGGCTGAAGAGGGGTGAAACCCCGAAACCGGTCCTAGGATGCTTGATTCCGGTCCAGGGAAGACATGGCTTGGCAGTTCGGGCTGGACTGTTCCCATGAGGCACAGGGTCAAGACTGATTTGCCTATGGCCATGTCTGAACTGGGGTGGCGTGGTGAGCAAAATAACGATGGATTAAACCCAGATCTGTGACTGGGGGTGAATGTTTTGCCAATGTGCAACATTCCGTCCACATCTTGTGTGTTTTGCTGTTCGCCCTATGTGGGAAGGGTATGCCCAGACGTGGGTCCCGTGCTCACTACGCCACTGGAGTCAAGCTATCCTGGCTGAAGAGGGGTGAAACCCCGAAACCGGTCCTAGGATGCTTGATTCCGGTCCAGGGAAGACATGGCTTGGCAGTTCGGGCTGGACTGTTCCCATGAGGCACAGGGTCAAGACTGATTTGCATATGGCCATGTCTGAACTGGGGTGGCGTGGTGAGCAAAATAACGATGGATTAAACCCAGATCTGTGACTGGGGGTGAATGTTTTGCCAATGTGCAACATTCCGTCCATCATCTTGTGTGTTTTGCTGTAATCAAATAAATACCTTCCTCCAGGAGTGAACGGACATCTTCAAAAGAACAATATGAAAGTGAAGTATTCTCGTATTGGTGGATAAATAAAGAGTGAGATATGCTCCCCGGGCTGGATCACTCGGGCTCCATCTCGGATGTGCCAACAGAGATGCTACTGGTGCGCTTTGCAAATACTTTGGGACTCTCGGATCTCTGGCACCACCACTGCCTGAGGACAGAGGATACTCTGACTTCTCGGGGACCAATAGGGTGTTCTCCAGACTGGATTATATTTTGGCCCCGGCGGGAGGGATAGGTAGGATAGAAAGAGCTGAGTATCTGGTTAGGGGATTATCTGACCTTTCTGGCTCACCTTGGGGAGACTTTTTCATCGTCCAGTATTGAGGATGGATGCATGGGAATTAAGAGACAGTCTCACAGGAACTGAGAGTGGATTCTGAGCTGTATTTCACGGAAAACAGAGAGTCAGTGGACCTGGCTGCGATTGTCTAGGAATCCCACAAAACAGTACTCAGAGATCAAGTGCACAATATAATTGTGAAGAAAAAGAAGAAAAATGAGGAAGCTAGAGGACGTAGCACATCGGTTGGGGATTGCAGAAGGGGCATTTGGGGTGGTCGTAGATCCTTTGGCCCTTCGCAGTATTGCGGCCTGTGCACAGAATATTGTGCAGGTGCAAATGAGGCAAGAAACCAGATACAGCTACGCTACACCGCCTCTATGATGTGCGTGACACAGCGGGTATGCTCCTGGCATGGCTTGGTCGACAGGAGGCAAAGGCTCGATGGGTGCGAAGCAACGTGGATCGCAAGGGCGAAGCCTATGGTACATATAGGTGTATAGCAGAGGAATTTGCAAAATACTATGAGGACTTGTACCGGGCGCATCCTCTTGCGCAAGCCCAGTAAATTGAAGCCTACCTAGTCACAGTGAATGTGCCGACCCTTCCGGTGGAGGACAGTTTGGCCCTGAAACAGGAATTCATACTACCTGAAGTAGATGCAGCTATGGCAAATTAAACTCTGGGAAGACCCCCTGGTTCTAACAGCCTCCCAGTCGAATTCTTTAAGAGAAATGCCGGGATCATTGGTCCTTATCTCCTTAATCTGTATCTTGAGGCAAGAGATGAGAGAACACTGCCACCAGATTGTAGTCATGCTACAATAGTGGTCATTCAAAAGTTAGGGAAAACAAGGAACGATTTGTAGTTCCTGTCGACCTATTTCACTGCGCAATGTGGAGGCCAAGATTTTAGCAAAGATGTTGGCCATGCGGCTCATTGGAGTCATATCCCCCTCCCTAGTTCATATGGACCAATCAAGCTTTAAGCCGTGAAGGAGCAGCGTATTCAGTCTCCTTATACTCCAAAATTAGTTGGCAACAGTCCACCCTGACAAGAATCTCATATATTGCTCTCCTTGGATGCTGAAAAGGCGTTTGATGCATTCTCTGAAGGTTTTGGACCCAAATTCCTGGCCTGGATTGCATTGTTATATCAGGCCCCAATAGCCGCTGTGAGAGTAAATGGTACCCTCTCCTCGGAGTTTCCTATTGGAAGGGAATGTGACAGAGATGTCCTCTGTCCCCCTCTTGTTCGCCCGTACGCTGGAGACTGCAGAGGATGAGAGGATTTTGCTGAATGCAGAGGATATCCTCTTGTATGTCACCCAGCCGAGGGAAGACGATCCCGGTGGTGTTCCAGGTCTTGGCGTATTATAATGCCCAAGCGGGATACCCAATGAATTGGGACAAATCTGTCTTGTATCCGACGGGCGGAGAACTGGACTTCTCGCCCTTCCTGGGAGACGGCGGCTAGATATGGAAGTTTTCCATTACCTTGGGGTCTATGTAACCTCAGATAAAGAGTGCCGCTTAAAACAGAATCTTCGGAGGATGATGGCAGATTTCCACGCAGATATGACCGCTGGAAGGTGTTACCATTAACACTGTTCGACAGAGCGGCCATGTTCAAAATGATCACCCTACCTATATTCTTATATGTCCTTCAAAATACCTATTGTAAAATCCCAGATGAGATTTTCACTAAGATAGGTTGGGAAGTCTGAAAATTGCTATGAAATGATGGACACCCTAGGGTGGCACTGGAGACACTAAAGCACAATCAATACAATGGTGGTATTGCCCTTTAGCCATCCGAGCTTACTACTGGGCGGCTCACCTGATCGTTATTAATGACTGGGAATACGCGCCAGGTAACCATCCTACCTATGCACTTGAGAGGAGTCTATTCCAATTGCGGTTTTATGTGCATTACCTCTATGGGGAGGAAGGGGACGAGATGGCTACTGCCGGGAACCCAGGTGACAATTGAGGTTTGGAACAGGGCGGGGAGATGTTTGAGGTGCGCAACTAGGAACACTAGAAAGATCCTTCGAGGGTGCGGGGGAGATTGAAGGAAGTTGAAAAGCTGAGGGGTTTCAGAGATTGGAACCTCATTGGGATACCTAAACTTGTCGATTTCTTCGAAGAAGGGGTTTTATTCCCTCTGGCTCCCTTGAGCATGCTTACCAACTTAGTGACATACAATATTTCAAATATGTACCACTCAGACATGCTTGGTGTGAAGAGGACTGGAAGCTCCTGATATTCCCGAATAGGCATCCTTGGAGGGTAGACTGGTCCACGGAGAGCTAGAGGCAAAAGATATTACTTATACCTAAAAAACAATAACATGCCTGACTACCTGACGAACTTGAGGAGAAAATAGAAAAGTGAAATGGGAGGCTTGGATGACAAGGATTGGGAGGCAGCCCTAATGCACCCTTGGGAGGTGGTGATTAATTCAAGATTAAGACTCATACAGTTTAAAATTCTGTTGGTTCCCTGCTCGTCGGACGGCCGCGCATCTAAATATGTAAAATAGTTTCTGTAACAAACTTAATTACAGAACGGCACACCGAGCAGAGTTAAAGCTGTTTAATCAGCACAGCAGAAACACGTGAAAAAGGCTTTTGTCGCTGAAACGCGTCTGAGTCTGTAAAAAGTGTTTCTGCTGTGCTGATTAAACAACTTTAACTCTGCTGAGAGTGCCATTCTGTAATTAAGTTTGTTACAGAAGCTAATTTGTATATATATATATATATATATATATATATATATATATATATATTTTTTTTTTTTTAAATATTTTTATTTTGTTTTCTCAGTGAACAAGAAAAGGTGCACAAACTCGCACCTACAACAATAAAAGTATCAAAGTGGGAGAGCAGCCGTTCAACATTAGCAGATACAGATTTTGCAAATAGGTACAGAAAGGCTGCCAAACAGGTATCTGAAATTATACAAAGACTATCAGTTGCCAATCAAAGAGCATTAGGACTGAATTGGTGGGAACACACATGTATTATCCAGCACGTCTGTATCGTAGTATTTACTTCAGGGACCCCAGACTTTTTTAACATTTCCTCGGACCCCTCTTTTTAGGTCTCGCCTGAGCCAGCGCATGCGCTCCACTGGCGAGACATTTAGTGAGTGGGCATTCAAAAATCCGTGCACAGGCACGAGCAAAGGCGCCATCTGGCTTTCCTCTCTCGTCATGGGCACGCGCGCACGCATGCACCCCTCGCGTGCTTGTTTTCTTCCACTTTTAAGGCCGCACGGCCAATGCTTGTTCATTCTTTCCCCCTCCCCTCTAACAGGCCTGGCATATGATTTTGGCTTTGTTCGCCGTTCCTCTAAATGAAAATGTCACACTCCCTTTTAAGAGTGAACTTGCGAAACTGGTCAAACCAGCCTGCCGCAGCAGTGTTCGATTACTTTCCCCCTTCAGCTTTGTAGACACAACTCGGCCCTAACAATGCCGGTATCTGGTTCAGGGTAGATTAAAGCATGTGCTTTTTTGTACGATAAACGATGTGGAAATCTAATTCACCTTGATGTGTCCTTTCAGTCTTTATTTTAATTTTTTTCCTCACTCCCTCTCACCCTTTCTGTCTCACGGTTTTTTCTTCCCATTCCTTTGAAAGTATTGAAGATAAGTTCTAAGAACCGTCTCTCCCTTCCAGCGCAGGAAGTGAATTAAAATGACAGCCAACTACAGGAAGAGTAAGGCAAAAGGCAATTTTTAACGCTAATGGTGTGCCTCGCATGAGAAATATGCGTGTCCATGTCCTTCGCAGCGCTTCCACCGGCAGAAAAGGCACATTTCGATACTGTCTTCTGTGAAATTAATTTTTTGCTTTGCTCAGCCATTTTATGTTGCGGTTTGTAACTATCTTGCATGGTCTTCTAGGCACAGTAATTGGCGTCCATTATCCGAGAAGAGACATTCTCTTGTGTCATAGACTGCAATGTATTTTATTTACCTCCTGGTTGAGTTCCTGGGGCTTTTCTTGCAGACCAGGATCTGTTTTGTCAAGGTTACATGTCTAGTGCTCAGTAGTTTACCCCTTAGAGAAACCCCCTGCCCTATTTTGGTTGAAACGTGGGTGCATTTCTTAAATCATTAGACATGGGGAAAGGAGAAAATTATCCATGCTTCTCTTCGAATTGTAATTAATATTCTAGTCGCAATCCCCAATGTCAAACCCTAAGCTGTCAATTAGCTGACTTTGCAAACCTTTCAGTGGGTGAAGCGAGGGAGATGCAGAAAGGACCCATGCCCTCAACCCATTCACTTCATAAGGTGCGTTGTTAGCTTTTTCTGTCATTCAGTGACAGTCTAACCAGGCAGCAGCAGCAACTGGGAATGGAAGGTCTCCTGCCCACATGCACTTGAACCCAAACAAGGATTTCATCCATCTCGTATTTTGGATTGCTTTTTCCACTTGCGTTTTATTTCTGGTCTAAAGACCGATTTAACTGTTCTGCCAGACTCATATTTCCCAGAAAAATTCATAAGAGTACATACACATATGGTGGCTTTTGGGCAGCACTTTCCATCCATTGAGCTGTACAGGTGCCAGTCACATTTCACTTCTGCCTACCACAGCATACAGCATGGGGTAATAGGTCAGCCCACCTCGGTCACTGGCTTTTTTCACTGAGTTATGGCATTTTGCTTGTGGCCACCTAAAAAGTAGTCAATTTCAGTGGCAATATTGGTGGGTCAAGCTGTGCTTTAATTTCATATTTTTCTAACTTATTTTTGCGATTAGGATTTTTTTTTGGGGGGGGGGGGGCGGGACATATGCATGCCACCTTTAGGGCAATGGTATTTTTACCTTTAAGCGTTAAGTCCCTAAAATGTAGGCATGTAAAAATACATCAAAACCATTTCAGGCTTGCCAAAGTCAGACCTATTGGCTTTGGTAGTGCTTGTTTGTGGTGGTGTTTACCACAGCGGACATGCTTTATGTTTGTATTAAATGTATCTTGTTCTCTTGAGCCTTTCTTTCTGTTTCTGTACTTATGTTGGTATTATTTTTTCTTGTAGCAGTGAGGCTTTATTGTAACAAGACTAGACCCTTGCTTCTACCTAATGGCAGAGTTAGGTTTCGTTTCGTTCGTTGGTCTAGAATGCAGGAGCATTTGGATAGCTTTTAGGTAATTGTATGCTTTGTGGGATCCCACCCAGTCCATATAACAGTCCTCCTTCCACAGAACCTATTTTGATCAGAGTTCAGGACAAGAGCGCTACTGGAGCATGTTTGATTTGGTGAAAAGCCTCTTCTCAAAGAGGATGGGAAGCCAGTGAAACCAGCATTGGCATAGCCAATAGGTCTCGCCTTTGGGACCTTATAAGTGTTTAGCCATGCAACAGTTGATGTTGTTGCACCAAGGATATTGTGCTGCATAACTAAATACTTATAAGGTCCCAAAAGCGAGACCTTATGGCTATGACAATGCTTGTTTTATAAGTGACCTTCTCAGCTGTTTTCCGCGCCCTCCACAGCAGATAATGTGAAACGTGAAGTATTGCATAATGACAAATGACACCAAATACTTTTCTCATTGGTTTTTAGGACAATCCAAGTCCTGAACTTTAACATAATGCCATGGTGGATGATGTGATCTAAACAAGTAGATTGGTCTGTGGAAGGAATAAGGCAAATAATGAAGAAAAATCAAGATATGTAAGGGAGAATGTGAGAGAGGTGAATTTATGTCAAGCAGGTGGCCTGGATAAAAATAAAAGTGCCAGTTTGGGCCTGACGAGTCTCTGATGTGTAACACAATAGGATTAATCTATGTACAATATCCTGTTTATGTCTGTGCATCATGTCAAATATACTATCATTGTAACAATGAACGAAATGTTAATAAAAATTGTTTAACAAAAAAGAAAAAGTAAAAAAAAAGTGTCAGGGTGTTCAAAGTCGAGGCACAGCTTAGGGACCTCATACAGGTTATATTAGTATGATGAAATTAAGTGAAGCTTAGTGACACAAGGACTGGGATATGAGCAGGGAACCAACAAGTAGGAAGAGAGAAAAGTGTCCTAGGTTTTGTTTGATACTACAAGGGAGGTAACGTTGAAGTTAAAAGCATTTTCCTTCAATCATGTGTGTGTGTATTTGTATTGTATATCTGTTGGCTGCATCGTGGGGGTGATTTATTGGCATTCCTTTCCACTGTACTGCTATATACGTGTAGATTTGGTTCTGACATTCTCCATCTCACTTGGCACCAGCAGTGCCTCTAATTTAATACACCATAATTTGTTGGTATACAGCTCGACTTCATTACCTGTGGCGTCTAATTTCTCCTGTGCACATACAAAACTCTTCAACTAGAGCCAGTCAGTGGCCTTCTCAAGTGATTTGTCTCTATTTGTAACTAATTCATAATAGGTTTTAGAAGGGCTTCTAATCCACGCCAATATTGGTCTGCTGTTGCTTCGGAGATCAGCTGGAACAGATATTTCTTTATGTTCTGAAAAAGAACAGCAGCAGTACTCGGTTCACGAGTAGGCTGTGATCAACGACCTGCTGCATAGCACAATGCAGTTAGGTTTTGAAGACGACAAACAAATGGAAAAGATTCTCAGCTGAAAATATTTGGAAATCTTTATCACGCTTATTCATATTGGATATACTGAAAACACAGAGCATATGGTACAAGTGGACTGAAGTATTGTTTGAGAGACCTTGCTTAGCAGGGGCTGTGTCATACATACGGCGCATTTTTCCTGTTTGTGCCGGGCGCATCCTTTGAAAGGTGCACTGGGCGCAAACAAGGAACATGCACCGTACTAGAAAGAATTTGATGTCCCCAAGGCCCTGGAGGCAGTGCATTCATGTGAAAAACAGAGTTGCTGCTTTGAAGCCGCTCGGTGTTTCACAGTGCAGACGGCAACCCAACTGCACTTTTAAGGGGGATTAGAGATGTCCTTGCAGGCGGGTGCAGTGAGTGATTGCACCCACCTATAAAGGAATGTCTTAGAGGAGTGGGGGGGGGGGGGGGGGAGTTGATGGGACCCCTTTTACCCCCTCCAGATGACTGCAATCAGGGGGTGCACCGAAAGTGCACATCCTGACAGCTTCTTTGCTTTTCCGCCCGAGTCAATAATGTGGCGTGGGTGCAGAGGCATAGGGATTCCCTCATTTGCATGGGGTCATTCCAAATGAGGGAACACCCTCTGATGATAGCGCTGGTGCTTTGTGTGTGCCAGAGCGATTGTTACAGTAGGGGATGCACAAGCATCTGCGGCCCCTTCTGTAATACCAAAGTAGCCTGGGGACGCGTAATGTGTGCGCAAGCACCCGTTGTGCCCCTGGGGCACTTCTGTATTATGGCCCTAGGTTGCAAGGTACAGAAGTAAGGCAATGGGAAGAGACCCAAATAAGAGCCCAAGTGGTGTATGAGCCACATTCTCAAGGTACACTTTGTGCCTAATGGTTCTGAAACCAATGGAATCTTCAAAGAAGTATAGAATTAGGCACTCAAAGCAATCAGCCACTTATTCATGAAGGGTATTATGAAAATTACCATACGTACTTGTAAAACGGAAACTGTAAGGAGGTGACAATACAAAAATAAATAGACAACCTATAATAAATACTTTGAAATGAAAATGTACAACGATCTGTAGCAGAGGAGCTTTGACCATATACATAAATAAAATAGATCTCGTCCTCACCTATGTTTTCCAACCCATCGTAGTTAACCGGAGAGCCACTCAAATCCACAGCTTCTACTGGTACGTCTTTGTGATTTATGAAATCCCAGCTAAATTTCCCTTTTCTGTTTGCACGAAACCACTCCTCCTGACCCTTAAACCTTCAATAAGACAAAAAGAAAGATCAGACTTCATATATTTTAAGCTACAATACCCATGGCAATCATGGAATTCAAAAACTTTCTGCTCAGAGGCATGTGTTCAAAATGAAACATGGCACAGGTACCTTATGCTGCCCTCGAAGGCCTGAGAGAGATCCAATATGAAACATACCACTGCCAAATATGCATTAATCAAATGTGTCCATCAGCATCATTTTGTTGTAACAATCATTCTCTGATCAGGAGGGAGAGGTTCAAAGGGGCACCCAGAAAGCAAGTAAGGAGTAAGAAGTGAGAGGACGCTGTTGTTGGCACAAGGGACATCTTCAACTACAAGATAACAGCTTAGGGAGGAACACCTGCACTGACTTGTTAAGAAATCAAAAGGTGCAAATACTTACATTTTTAAAGAGGTAGGAGCAGTAAACACAGACTGCTAATGGCTTATATTTCATGTGCAGTAATTATACAAGAGGAGACGCTCAAGTATTTAAGTCTACAGATGGGTTATAAAACATTTTGATTTTTTTTGTGTTTATATAAGAAGAGACAAAGCTGTTCACCTTTAATTTGGTTTGTAGCTGCTTGTGTATTTTTTTTTTTTGGGGGGGGGGGGGGGGGGGGGGGGGAGTGGTGGTGAAAAGATAAACAACAGCGCCTCCTGTGGGAAGCTGTGTCATCGGACTAGTAAAAGGCCACTAGGGGCCAAGCGAAGTGGCTGCTGCTCTCCACTACCCACTCTCGATTTAAGACCCATGACCCAATAAGCACACAGGAAAGGGCAGGTCTGAGTAGGGGTGAAAATCAGAGGGCAGAGAAGAGGCAACAACATGGGAGCTTTGAATCTGCAATTAACACATGGACTCAATGAAATGTGATTAGTGAACCAATATAGTGTGCACCAGCCTTCCTCTTCCAATGTGTTATCACTCCTCCTCTCCTTTACAACTTACCAACAGACTACCTTTTAGAAAAGCTCAATGCCACCTTTCTCTATGCCACATCCAGAAACATCTATGGCAGGGGCAGAATAACAATGAGAATTGTTGTAAAGCAAAGTATGAAGTTGGAAATCAGTCAGCATGCGTCAGAATCCCTTTCAAAGGGCCACAGGGCAAGCAGGGGTTGTTACTAAGCCAAACAGTCCAAGACTCCCTCAGGGGTGTTGTTTGAGCTGGATACAGAGAAGTGAACACAGGCTCACAACTCAAAATGCACTGAGTAGCAGCAATAAATCGTTGTCCAGCTAAACACTCACTTTTATGAGGAAAAAATAAATACAATTCTACCATTACCAACACAAAGGAGAAATGGGACCTTCACAAACAACTACATAGTTCCACCAAGGTCAGGGCTCTAGTGTTTCATGAGACAGTCCCCAGGGTCCCAATCCCTCCTCGGTCCTAGCGATGGTAGTTATTTCCCAGTCACTATATACAATATCCAGGGCAAGCCCCACTAGTAGTCCGAGTCTCAAGAGTGCACTCTAACACTATTTTAAAGTCAACAGTTTTCCAGCACCGCAGCGCTAACTAGCAATCAGTCTCCCCAGGGCCGACTAGTCTGTTATCAGTTCTACCTGCACCTGCATGCTTGGAGCATCCAGAGTTCCTGAGCAAGCCCCGTCCGCAGGGGCTTAGAGCGACAACAGCTGAATCAGGTGAGATTTGCCGCATGCGGCCCAGCTGGCTGCACACAGCAGGTGCAGAGTTCCTCATACGCGGTCGTGCCAAGAAGCAACCAGAGGTTTTTTGGCGCCTCCTTGCAGTTTAAGGGTCCAATAAGAGAATCATAAAGAGTAGGACTGGGAGCCCTGGGCTAACCTTTTGATGCACATATTACTGTGGCTGACATCCACATGTGAACTTTAGTCTCTCCAAGGGCTTGTGTTGTGGGACTGTCAGCTTCAGAGACATCCCTGCTGTGACAGACTGTTTTTCAAGGGGAAGAGGGAGCAGGAGCATACACTTCAAAAGAAGCAGAACCCCAACATAAAACTTCAAACACTCAGACCCTAAATCATATTGGGTATCTGGAAATGTACTATAAGAAAGGGAGGTTGAGACCTCAAAAACTCATCTGCCAACCAGCAGGACAGGCTACATGAGGAGGGGAGGGGAAGCTCTGCAAGACTTCTGCCTGTGGACTGGGGGCGAAGGCCTGCTAGTCTCCCTGCTTGGTCAGGGCACATCCCCCAGGTAATCCAAGAGCATCCAACCTGGAGCACCAGCACCTGCCTGATTGCCAAGACCAGTGTGCTCTGTGAGGAAGAGGAGAGCGTTGGAGGGAGCAAGGTCCAGTGGGGGAGCCCTGTCAAGTGGACTCCCTGTGTGAGGCGCGAGAAAATGGCTGCTACACCGATCAGGTTGTTGCACGTATGCAGGACAGAGTCGGCGACCCCTGTATGCCAGGAGAGGGCCACTCTGAAAATAGCCGCATGAAAGACTGCGTGCAGTAAGGGTCGACGACCTGTGCAGTAGCAGTGTGATGACCCTGTATGCCAGGAGGGGACGCCGTAGTGTAAGACTACAGTGTGGTACAGGTCGAAGCCCTGTATGGTAGTGGTGCAGCGACCCCATATGTTAGAATGGGCAGCCATGGATAACTCTGTCATATTGACCAAGATGCATCCTGTGGACAGTAAGCGGTGGTGACCCCTTATATCAGAAGTCACTGAAACCACCAAAGGCTACAACTTTTTCTACCCCGTTCGATAAGCAAGGACACCGTGGGAGCACTGTCACCCAAGCGTGGTGCCAAGATCAGGCTTGTCCTAGCTACCCCCCCCATAGGGAGTGTGTGAACACACTTACCCCGAAGGACATGCCTCAAGAAACCTCAATTCGCTGCAGGAGTGTGACCACGAGGGACAGAGCTAGCACCTGCTGAGTGCAGACGGGAATCCGCGTGCAGCTGACCCACCTGATTTGAGCTGGAGCTGCTGCGAGCCTCTTTGGAAGGGGCGCATTCTAGTGCACCGAACGGTTCCTTCCTACTGATGCGGGTAAGACTAGTCTTAAGCCTGATGATCCCAGGGGAAATTGCTGCTAAGTCAAGCGCTTGTATGCTGAAACACTACTGACTTTAAATCAGATTTGTAGTGGAGACTCGGACTACCAGTGGGGCATACCCTGGATGTTACCAATAGCAAATGGGGAATAACCACAATGGCTAATGTGAGGAGTGGGATAGGGAATTGGCAGAGAGACACTAGAACCCCGACCTAAGACGAGGACTGTATAGTTGTTTGTGAATGTTGTATTCTTCCGTTGGGTGGTTAGTGGTAAAAACAAAATACTTATTTTTTTTCATAAAAGTGAGTATTTGGCTCAACAATGATTTATTGGTGCCGCTCCACACATTTTGAGCTGTGAGCCGATGTTTATTAATCTGTATCCACACCTCCCCAAGGGAGTCTTGGACTGCTAGGCCACGTTTACCATTGAGAGTCAAGTACAGAAGTGGTACTTGGCCCAATTACCCAGAATCTATAGTAGGCTGGCCCCCAGGACATCAGCAATAAAAGGCCTCAACCACCATGGCTGGGTCCAGTAGTCTCTGCAAATCCTGTGGTCCCCCAAAAGGGGTTCTGACTGGAACATTATAAGTTGGAAGTCACTGATCACGGTTTCTAATATATATGACAAGTTTAGATTATATTGTGTACGCAGGGGGTGTGTTGCAATTACAAACATGTGGGGTGAAGTCCCGGTGCCTGTCACATGGTCTCATTCATGGACCAGTATAGGACTGATTTGTCCATTGGTGGGTTATATGAATTAAGTGTTGACTAGAACCACTAATTTGGGTTATGGTTGGAGATACAGTTATCAACAACTCAATATTGCAATTCGTACTGTAGTGATTTGGTATTACAATAGCTCAGTACCTCCAAGATGGCAGTGGTTGGCTTATGGCCTAGTTATTTTAGACACGCTGATAAAACAGGAGCATTTGCAGTGTGTTAATCAAGCTCTGAAAGAACAGGGGAAAATTAGCGAGGAGCACAACCACAGATGCGGGGAATGTGTGGCGGTTTTGATGGCACAGGCTCTTGTAATCACAGGCCTAGGTAGATATTAAAGATAAAATGTTGATAATGGGCATACTCTTGGTTTCTCCATGAGTGACAATACTGTTTTTGATGTGCAATAGTTTGAATTGGACTAGTGAGTGGGACCTGATCAAAATAGCAGAAGCTGCCCACGAGTTGCAAGTGTAGAAAACTGGGCTTTTGTTGCAGTTATAACCCCACTTTTTGCCCCCTTTTTAGCTACTAAATGCTGGTTTTTGACTCCGACAGTGCACTGAGGCCTGCTAACCAGAACTCAGTGCCAGTGCTCCTTTCCCAAAACAAGTTGTTGTCCAATTGTGCTACAATTGGCTAAGGACTTTAGCACCCCTGTAAGTCCCTAGTAAGTGGTACCACAGGTACCTAGGGCATGAGTGCTAAAGAGGGTCCCAAAGGGCTGCAGGATGTCTTATGCCACCCTAAGGGACCCACACACAAATTTCACACAGAATGCCATTGCAGGCTGTGTGACATGGTGCAACGCATGAGTGGAAACAGGACATGGCACACTCATGTGTGTCATGCCCAAGTCACTGCATCCAATATATGTAAGTCACCCCTAATGCAGGCCTTTGAGCCTTAAGGCAGGGTGCATTATAGTTTTTGTGAGGACATATCTGCATGAGCAGATATGCCCCTTTGATGTCTAGTTCTACTACTGGATATTGCCAGGTCAGCAGGGAAGCCATGTTAAGGTATGTACTATTCATTGGTCAAAACGAGTTCCCCAGCTAGATAATGGCTTAACTGAAACACATAGTGTTTGGTATCAAATACCTCGCATTAATAAACCCAAACTGACTCCAGTGATGGTTCAATAAATACTTTTTGATAAGGTCCCCATTGTTTATTCTGTGTACCTCTCCGACACCAAGTGAGCACGAGTGACTGAGCGAAAGCACTGTACTGTTTCCATGATCCCTGAAGGATCAAAGGTTGTCATGTTCGATAGTTGCCAGAAACTATTCGCTCCTTTGTAAAGTTAGGGGGCTTATGGTGGCACTGTGAGCTAGCTGGTCTAAAGACGAACATATCCTTTGGGGGTGTCTGGAACCAGTCTTGACAAAAATCCCTTATTTATGTTGTCAAAATGTGCGTTCTTTTTAGGAGCTACACCACAAAACAAAATGTAACCGTCTGCCATCTTGGTGATGGTAGAATTAGGAAGTCCGGGACAGGGTTATGCCCACTCTTCACAGGAAATGGTCATATAGGTGGCATAGTGACCCAAGGGGTAGTCATATAGGTGGCATAGTGACCCAAGGGGTAAGTAGCCCATTGGCTACTACCCTACACTCCCCTAATGCCCCTAAATTTAGTATTTAGGGGAGCCCCTGGCACCAGGAAATCAGATTCTTGCCGACCTAAGAAGAACATCGAAGAGCTGCGAGAAACATGGACTGTGGAGAAGCAACTGACTTGCCGCCACCCTGCTGGCCTGTCTACTGTTCGTGACAAACTTGCAACCAAGTCATCTCATCCTGCAGCTGCTGTGCCTTCAAAAGCCTGGGAGGACTGACTGTCTTCAACAAAGACCCAGGAACTCCTGTGAAGTAGCAGAACTGCTTCCCTGCACCCTGCAGGCCCTCCAAAAGAACTGTGATGACTTCAGACTTGGGACAACCGACGCCATGACACGCCTGCACACGGACGCCCCAGATTCTCCAGAGGTGACCTGTTGGAGTGGTTATGGACCTTGCGCTGTACTCACTTTAAGTCTAGGAGATTGGTCCCGTAAGTTGCTGCGAAGTGCCTCAATGCAGTGCATGTTTTTCCCCATAGGATAACATTGGGTACCTGATGCTGAAAAGCACCTCTGCACCTGGTCACCCCAGTGCCACCCGAGGTGACCTGTTGGTGCTGCCTTGGACCTTGCCCCAAATTCACCTCAAGTCCAGAAGATTGGTCCAGTAAATCGTTAAGTGCCCGAATGCAGTACATGTTTTCCCCCATAGGATAACAGTACCGCTCCCCAAAATTGCACTAATTGTCAGCTTTTGAAAACTGTAGAAATTCATAACTCAAAGAGTGCTTGCCTGATTTTGATGATCTTGATATCTAAATTCATATAAATGTATGTGCTATTTTTATAAAATTGTCTCAGATTTCTTTGCGTGTGTGTCTCCCTTACTGCCTTTGTGTGTGCAATAAATGCTTACACTACTCTCCCACACTACCACAAACGAGAGCATTTTCGGTGTCATTTGTGCCTCTGTAATTCCTTTGGGGACTTGTCTGGACTCTTTACACAGTGTACCTTTTTTTGGTTCACTATATAAAGAGCCAGCTGCCTACAGCATGGTATGAATTTCTGATGGAGCGAGTTTTACGGATACACACAAAGTGAAGCTGTCCACGCCAAGAATGTGTGGATGTTTTTTCACTGCATAGGCGCTTTACGGGTGCTGGCTCCTGCCGAGGGGGTATGCATGGTCATTGCATGGGTAATGATAGTCGAGTCTCAGTGTCTTTAATACGCTATTGGTGTGTTTGGCAATATCAATCCATTCCCACCTGGGTGAGGCCCTAATTAGTAGTCAGCCCACAGTTAGTATGGAATTAGTTACCAGTAGTGTGGTCTCTTTAAGTTATGTACATATCTTTTGATGCAGGCACGATAGTCAGGTGACATTGGTCCTGGTGAGACCCGAACAGTAAATACGGGTTGAAATTTCGACACCCCTCCCTTGGTTTTTCTAGTATTCAAGTTACATAAAGGATTCTCCATATAAACGTATACTAACTCTCTTTCAAGTTCATGAGAATTATTTGACAACCAGGTAGATTTATTTACAGTGTCTTTGTGTATACTAATGGTACATATTGTTTTTTCACTTGAGCACTGTCATCTGCACTAGCCTTACACTGGATCTAACCAGCATGATGAGCTCATCTGATGTTATTTCATTAGTAATAAATGATGAAATAATTGTGTATACCTTGGAGTCACACAAGGGGTTTACTGTGAATGAGTGCCACTGGATTATTGTTGTATTCTATGTTTACCCTGGTCCTCACGGGCAGATAAGGGTATCCTTGGAATATTGGAACCGTGTTTGCCTAGGGTAACAAAATATCAGCATTAGGAGTCCAGGCATCAGTGTGGTTGGGCATTAAGGGCAGGAGAGCATGTCCATCAGCATGCGTAGGACTTTTCAGTTCCAACAGCATGCCAAAGAATAAGCTAGAACCCCAAAAATCAGAAAATATAACAGCTGCTGTTAGATCTGAAAAAATAAATGTTTGTATTTTGAATCCAATTTGGCAAGCACTTTTTAGGTCTCGCTAGAGCCAGCGCATGCGCAGGCACACCTGGGCTCTCAAACTTATTTCCTTACTATTCCATCGCTAGCTGGTCTTTAGGAAATTGCTTTATCCCCTTGTACCTCAGTTCTTATGTACGGCTAATTGTGTTTATGTTCAAAATGCTCAATCTTAAACAAGCATTGGCATAGCCAATAGGACTCGCTTTTGGGACCTTCTAAGTGTTTAGTTATGCAGCACAATATCCTTGGTGCAACCACATCAACTGTTGCATGGCTAAACACTTATAAGGTCCCAAAGGTGAGACCTATTGGCTACGCCAATGCTTGTTTCTTTGTGGAAGCTCACAATTTCTGCTCACTCAAAACATGTACTCCTGGCACCAAACATGTGGGCGAAGCCAAAGTCCCTCACTAGTGATGCTCACATAATTGTCTGGCGACAGATGTGCTGTCAAGCCAGACCATTAAAAAGTGGTGGTTTGTCTATGGCCATAACAAGAGGGAAGAGAGGTGGTGGCGAGATGGTAGCTGGCATTCTCAAAACGGGAGAAGAGAGGTTAAAGAGGAAAGGAGAAGAAAAAGGGAAAAAAAAGGCAACAGTTAGTTATGGTAAAACTAGGGACTGCAGAACCACTGTAGATGAAAGGCACTTTTACAGTTACAATAAGCAACTTTTGAGTGTCATTCATTTTGAACAATTTCTGGAAACGGGTTTGTGGATAAAGCATAACCTAAACAGATTTCCACCAGTCCATTTTTCTTGTAAATCACATACATGTAAGTAACTCATCTTAGTTCTGTTACTATACTTGATTTTTGGAAAATAAATACCTTGCTGCCCCTCTTTGACAAAGGACGAAATATACGCCTGCCACATACTTTCCATACAGATTCTCTGTGAATGTGAAATGCCTGCAGAAAAAGAGGGAGACATTTCAGCACATGTTCTCGCCAGTATGATTTTCTAGAAAATATCTAGAACTTTGCGACCTGCCATTTAAATATACAAAAGCTGATCTGCCTTCACAGGAACACCTGAGAGGGTTCCTCATAGCATTTTAATAGCGGAGTAATGAATTCAACTGTGGAGCAAAATGATTTTCTTAGGGAGAACAACAGTAATTCATTAGAACACGAAAACATGGGCGTTTCTATTTAAATTAAATATTCTGTTATAGCAGGTAAAGGAAAGATGTATTTAGTCTCAAAGGCTACCTTCATATCAGGCAGCAATTCCTGAAGATGATCTGCTCATTGCAAAACGCTTAACATATCAGTGAAAAAGGACAGAAACAGGAGACAGATTCTGTAATGTTACTTCACATTTGCCTGGAGTAGGGTTACTGCATATTTTGGTAGGATACATACTGATAGTAAAGGAAAATTACAGTGCAATAGGCGATTACATGCAATTTTGACATTCGATTAATTTCTCTTCAAGCTCCACTGCAAAGACTTACAACTCAACACACTATTTAACAGTGGTTTCACCAGCAAGTAAATCCAATGCAAATCAATCCATGGAACAGGAAGGTTCTACCTCTAGTTATTGATGTGTAGACTGTCAGCCATGAGTAGCCATGGCTAAATGGTGCTAATTACAGAGGCTTATCTTTGCATCATTCATTGATGATCAGAAATCAAAATCAATGTCAAGGGTATCCTTCCTGTTATCCAAAGGCTTGCTTAGCAGATGCTGCACATATAAGCAAGAGAAAAACCCTACGCAAGTCAAAGAACGATTGTGATCCAGTTTAAATAACCTGAAACATCACAAGGAAATAATAATGGTAAAAGATGTCACAGTTGTCCGCGCTGTGGAGCAGATTATTTTGTGAGCTAAAACAGCAACATCTAGGAATTTAAAAAGTTCTGTGGTACGTGGGCCGGAGGTGCGTTTTTTTTCCTCACGGGCTCTGTGACGTTCTTTGAGAAACGTTGCAAATTCCCAAAGTTGTTACATTTTACACTTTCCCACAATTAAAGTAATTCGGAGCGTCTGAAACAAATTATGTTGCAACAGAAAAAATAATAGCTTTCATTAGCCACTGTGCATAGACCCCTACAATTGGTAAACAAATGGTATGCATACATTTTCCACCTTCTCTCGGTTTCACTAGACAGAGGTATATAAAAGTGCTCAGAAAGTTTTCGTATTGGTCAACTTAAACAACCAAACTTGGAGCATAAATCAGAGATGCAAAAGGTGTAAATTTGCTGCCATAAAAAAACATAAAGGACTTGATACACAGTTTGTGGTGAGCACAGATTAGTAAGTATAATGACAGCGAAGAGAGCGCTGAAGACTAAGGGCCTTATTACGACTTTGGCGGTCTAGCAGCGGGCTGCCACCTCAGTACCCCAATGCGAGACTGCAAAAGCCACCCGCAAGATTAGGAGTTCAATCCGAGTCTGGCAGGTGGTGTTTTGCTGGTCCCATGGCAGTGCCTTTCTAAGGCTAATATTTGTGCCTTAGAAAGGCACCGCAATGGCAGCACCAAAGCACATTCCTGCACGGCATGGACTGTGCAGTCCATGCTGTGCAGGAACAGGGGGTGCATACAGACAGTGGGGCACATCATGTGCCCCCCCTGCATGCACCCCATGGCCCAGAGGCAGCAGTGCTTCCTCACCACCACACTTTTCATGACAGGCTCACCGCCATGAAAACTATGGCGCTGAGGAAACTCGTAATATGCTTGGCGGTGCCGCAGTAGCACCACCAGCATATTGCAGCCTCAGAAAGCTGCAAGACGGCCGCGGGATAACGGATCCCCAGCGGTTGCAGCGGTCCTGTGGCAGTCCAAACACCAAAGTCATATTAGGGCAGGTGGTCTGCCAATCTGGTGGTCCACGGACTACCACTGCGACTACGGCGGTCCTATAGACCACTGTAGTCGTAATAAGGCCCTAGGTGAGGCACGCCATGCTTCAGGAGACTATGATGTCAGCATAATAGTTGGACCTGTCTGTTATTGCAATCTATGAAATCTATGGTCTTTCAACTCCCTGAACTCATAATCGAAGGTCCTGTTAGTTCAATTTATGTGTTAGATGTCCGTTATGGAAATAGGCAAACTTCAAACTAGAGTGTCATATTTTCATTAGACAAGTTTGTTACATTTCAAGCCATAGATTAAAAAAACCTTAACACCACCCACATACGTATTTTTTTTGCGCAGCCTCCAGTGCTTCAACCTGATGCTCCAGTTGATGATGTTTTCCATATCATAAAACCTGGAATTCAGGTAGGAGAGAATCGTCTGCTTCAGTGGTCTCTGGGAGGGCTTGGCTGAGCTGCTGGTATTCCGACAGAAGATATCCAGAACGCGTACATATCTCCTGCATGGCCTTAGCTAAACAGAAAGAAAATCTGTAGGTGGGTTAAACCATTCAAAATCATTGCAACAAGAAAGAAAATCTGTAGGTGGGTTAAACCATTCAAAATCATTGCAACATTCAACAGTCTCAAATTCGGAAATCCCCATCTGATGCCTCAATTTATCACAGGCATACTAAATGCATCTACTGCAAGTGTTTTTTATAAGGATAAAATAATTTTAAAAGTCTATTGCAAACAGTAAAGAAAGACCAAAAAAGACTCTTGCGTAACCGTTTCAAAGCACAACAAGCATTGCCGTTTCTAGTAAAAAGATTTGAATGCTATGCCACTGATGCCTTAATTTGGGCAGAAAGGCACTTTACATCCTGTATGAGAGCTGCTGAGGGTATGGCCACTGAGCCTGCCAAGGGTGAGGGAGATCCTCGATTGTGAAATTATGATCCATCTCAAACTTACCATTAAAATGCATGGTTGGCTGAAGGATCCTTTAGTAAGAAGTGGCCAGTTTTCTAAGAGAAAATATGGGCAACACAAGGTCAGGAGTCAGGATGTGTAAGAGATGGGGTTGCTGGTTGACTGGGGTGTGAGCCCTGGTCAAGCAACAGGCACAATCCCTTCCTTGCAGAGTGAACCACAAAAAACAAACTAAATTAACATGTGCTTAACCCTGGGAAGCTTGGCACACAAGCAGTTAGGCTTAACTTAGAGGCAATGACTAAAGTATTTATGCAGCACACAAACAGTAATAAAGTGAAAAGAATCACAAACCAACTTAAAACAATAGATAATATTTTAACATATTATTTGACACCAAAATGACAAAACTCCAATGTGTAAAACTAAAGAATTGATTTTTAAAGTATTAAGTGAAAATAACGCCAAAAAGCACAAAGTGCCAACAAGGGATACCTGGCCTCGCTGGACCAGGACAAAGTCAAAAGTTCGGGCTGGCCACGATAGAATGCGGGCGAACTAAAGGGTCCAGGCTTGACCCGCTGAGCAAAAGTACCTTAGTCCGGGGTTGCGTCGATGTCAAAGATCCTGGAGGTGAGAAAGATGCAGGATGCAGACAAAGCAATGCGTAGATGCCGAAGCAATGCGTTGGTATCGATCATCGCAGCAGCAGTGATGTGCTGTCCTGATCCACGCATAGCAGCAATGCGACCTCTCCGATGAGTGCAGGGGGCTGCGATGCGGAGTTATTGCCATCGTTGTAGAGACTGCTGTCGACGGAGACACGAAGAACTCGAGCCAGTAGAAGCGTCACGCAGCGGAGATTCCGAAGTTGATGCGTTGGGTTGATCCACACAGCAGAGGCAATGCACCTGTTCTGGTCATGCAGCAGGGGTGATGCGCTGGTTGCAATCCATGCAACGGTGCCGGTGTGCAGGTTCGAGAGAGGATGCGTGGATTTGGCTGAAGCAAGCTCTATAAGCCCACTACCAAGGGTTCAGGACCGGGGTGGCACCACTTGGCACGACAGAGTCCAAGTGCAGAAGCGGGAGAGTTGAAGTCTTTTATGTCCCTGAGACTTAAGATCAGGAGGCCAGCCAACAAGTCCTTCGAGACACTCTGGATTCTCAGGGTCAACTGATGCACGTCCAGTCCTTCTCACCTAGACCAGGAGCAGCATCTCAGTATTGCAAGAAAGCAGTTTTTCCATAGCAGCAGTCCAGTAGAGTGGCAGTCTTTCAGCAGCACAGCAGTCCTTATTCCTGGTAGAGTATCCGCCGGTCCGGAAGTGTACTGAAGTGGTAGGGTCTGAGGTCTAGTTCTTACACGCAGTGATGTTTTTGAAGTGTGGGAGACTTCAAAAGAAGGGCCTCTGAAGTGCACAGAGATCCTCCCTTCCTGCCCTGGCTCCAGACGCAAGGTTATGCAGCCCTTTGTGTGGGGACAGGACACAGCCTATTCAGGTGTAACTGTGAGGTTGTGCCCAGATCCTCTCTCCCACCCTCTCAGGATGGGCCATCAAGTCACACCTAAGCTCCCATTGTGTGTGGCTGTCTAGGGGGAAGACACAATGCCCAGCTGTCACCCTCCCCACCCAGATGTGTATAAGACAGGCTGCAGGCACACAGAGCTTAATTTTCTAAAAGTGCAATTTTCGAAACTGTAGTGATAAATTTGACTTTGCCATTAAAGAGGATATATCATTACAATTCCATAGGTACTAAACATGATGGATATACCTTCTCTAAATTAGGAATTACAGCTTATTAAATGTAATAAGGATCCCTAAAGTTATCCTATGAGAGTGGTAGGTCTCACAGTAGTGAAAACCAAATTCAGGAATTTTTCAATACCAGGACATGCTAAACCTAAAAGTACATGTCCTACCTTTTACATACACAGCACCCTACCCTGTGGGCTATCTATGGCCTACTTTAGGGGTGACATATGTAATAGAAGGGGAGTTTAAGGCTTGGCAAGGGGTTTAAATGCCAAGTCGACATTGCCAGGTGACAATGGCTTCAGGCTTCAATGGCAGGCCTGGGACAAGTTTTAGAGAGCTATTTAGGCCACTGGCACAACAAGTGCTGCAGGCCCACTAGTAGCATTTAATTTACAGGCCCTGGGTATATGGTATACCGCTTTACAAGGAACTTATGAGTAAATTAAATACGCCAATTAGGCATATGCCAATCAAACCATGTTTAGAGGAGTGAGCACAAGCACTTTAGCACTGGTTAGCAGTGGTAAAAGTGCACAAAAACTAATTCAGCAAAATTGGAGGCAAGCAGGCAAAAGGTTTGGGGGAAGACCACCCTGAGGCCAACAGGTTGAACAGGATGCCTCCCATAAAGACTACATATTGTTACAACAGTACAAAACAGCACAACTGCAGTACCAAATGAGGGAATTCAATAGTCGCCGTAACTGACTGCTTCCCGTAAATTTTCAGTTGGTGAGGTGCTCGGTCATAACAGATTACTGGAAAAAAAAAAACTTGCACAAACATCCTCTTGTTCGAATTGGAAGCATCACCCCAAACTGACTCCATCATGACACCGGAACAGCTTTTCACAATCACGAATAACCAAAACATACAAAAGAATTTCTAAGGGTAAGCGAGAGGGAGGTCCAGGCCCAAATGGGATCCCGCCAATATTGTTCAAACATGATACAGAATACTGTGCCAAAGCACTAAAACCGATTTTTAATTCAATCCTGCAAAAATCAATGATACCGTCATCGTGGAGGGGCTTGATTATTTCACCGATTTATAAAACAGGCAGTAGGAATGATCCAAAAAGCTACCGGCTGGTAGCACTATTGGATAACAAAGCTAAATATTATGCAGGATTAATATTACAAGAATTAACGTCTTGGGCTACAGAAACTGTGGTACTACCACTAAATCAAACAGGCTTCTGCAAGAACATGGGGACCCCTACCAACATGTTAACCCTTTCGCTAATGATAGATGCTGCACTTGCACTAAAACAGCCCCTGTACTTGTTCTTTATTGACTACAACTCAGTGTTTGATCATATAAATAGAAACTTTCTGTGGCAAAAACTAAACAGGCTGAAAATCCCATCACTACTTTTAAAACAGCTAATTCTCTTACACAGCAATACCTGGGTGCAAGTATAACTGGGTGCAGGAGACCACCTAACAAAGAAGATCTCCACGACCTCCGGTCTGAAACAGGGCTGTGTGCTAGCCCCAATACTTGTTAAACTCTTTATGGCAGAGCTATCAGCCACACTGAACAAAAGCTACTCGCACGCCCGAAACTTGGTAGCTTGCATCTATCAAATCTATTCTATGCGGATGACCTTGTGCTCATTAGTCGAACACCCATTGGCCTACAGCGCTTGCTCGTCATCACATCCCGATATTCAGAGGTTAATAAACTTAGCATTAATCAAGAAAAAACAAAAGACATGAGCGTGAACACTCGCAAAACAAAGTCATATTACCACTGGCGTCTGGCAACATGCAAGCTAAAAGCCGTACAAGAGTACAAATACCTGGGAGTTATCATCAATAACAAAGGGAACTTCGCAGCTCAATGCGAAGCCATAAAAAAAAGGGGGATAATGACAGCTGTGGCACTAAGAAACCTAAAATATAAGATCTCTGGCTCAAGCTTCTTCTCCCTAACCATGGTGATCCAGGCAAAACTCATACCATCTATCACCTATGGAAGTGAAGCCATGAGAGAGAGAGATGCTGAAACACTGGACGGCACCACAGCAAGAGCACTGCAAATGATTTATGGGCTACCAAGATACACATCCCCCGTACAATTGAGACTAGAGTTCTAGATACAGAGACAAGAGCTGGCCCGTAAAGGAGCATAACATCAAAAGCTGGTATAAAATCAGAAAGGGGGAGCCAGAAACACTAAACGCCTACTTATGGAAAGAACTGCAAGCTAAGGAGGCATGTCCACACAGACGCTACCTGGAAAGCTCACTCGACCAACTAGGTCTATGACACCTCTGGGAGACATCAGGGACCTACGCAAGTAAAACAAAAATAGCTAACAACACTGTTAAAAAAGAATCCCTCATACAAGACAAAGCTACCTTTTCAGAGCGTGCACACGGCTGGTTTACCATACAGTCATACAGCAAAGCCTTACCCCAAACATAACTCCATACTGGCTTTTCCAAAACCACCAAAGAGAAGCTCCTGAAATTCCGCCTAGGTATATTACCATCTGCGTACCACCTGCCGTCATGGCTACGCCCACCGAAGTCAGCAACCTGTCGTCTCTGAGGGGAAGGGGAGGAGGATATTCCGCAACTCCTAACAATCTGCAGGGAACTATTATGGGAGCGCTGGAACCTACTCAGACCACTTTTCAATAAGAAAAACATAACGTCCTGCAGACGAGCAGTGCTAGCAAGCTTCTCCGGCGAGGACGTCCAACTGAGCTGCTGTTTGGTAAAATTTCTAACCGCTGTGGACACAAGCATTAAAAGACAAAATAGTCAACAAATGGTTGCTTAAACGGCATGATCAAACAATCCTAAAGGTGATTTCGGATGGAATCGGCCATCATAAAATAGCAACAGATGAGCTTCAACAGCAACTGTCGATCTTTAGCTGAACTGGAAGGCTCCTGGAAGCCCCAATGCGGCACCCACAATTGAATTATGCCCACCTCAGATTCTCAGAATTGCATGACCTCAAAAGCGACCTTGGGCGGATGAGGTCTCTAATAACACTGCAACAGACGAACTCTGGGTGTTAACTGCAATGGAAATTCTTCTATGTGCGATCTTTGCACACAGAGCTTGCACATTATTTTTATTCTGATTTCCCATCTCGGCACAAAGAACATGCATTTTGCATTTCTTCAGCCAGGGATTCGGACCCGATCAGCCCATAAACCAAAAAACTACTCCAATCTCTGGGTTTTTAATTGCGCTGGAAATCCTTCCAGTTGCGATCCTGGCACACAGAATTTGCACTTCATTTCCACCCGGATCTGCGATTTTTGCTTACAGAACTGGCATCTGATCTCTCTCCAGCCAGGGACTTGGAACCATAATACATTAGTGATGTTATTCTGAAAATTTTAGCCAACCTCTTTTTGAATTTATATGGGAACTAAAGTGTATGTAAAATCGCATAACCCGATTCCCTGCTCATTTACCTATGTTTTTAGTAATGTCAATTGTTGCAATGATTTTAATTAATCACACAAATAAAGTATTATCTTATCCTACACCCAAAAATCTGGAACTAATCTGTTCCCCTTTCCATCCTTGAAAGAGAGTTACTCCAGCCCCTGGCTCTACTAAACTTATGACTCTTTCTAGGGTGGAGAGGGGAGGGAGAGGAGTTTCAGAATGCTCACAAATATTTGAGTTTGTCAGCATTCCCAAACTAACATGGCAAACCACTGCTTCGGATGCTAACCTTCCAATGCTCGAGTGGGATTTATTTTATATCTCTGGAGATCTCTGCAAACATAGTGGAGATCTACACCCCTGTAGGTGGGATTATGCCTGCCAAGAATCTTTTTGTTTATTCCTGGGATGGGGAAAAGAGTAAATTTGAATGCAAGCATAAATTTACAACCAAATTTACCTCTGTCAATGGGCTCCTATGTTAGCACTCATATGCCTCACTCTGCGCCTGTTATACTGTTCTTCAAGTGGCAAAAGATGTTACATAAAGTCATAATAAATTAATTTTTATTGACCGTAGCTAAAGCTCTTTCACAAATATATTGCTAACGTACTGGAGGTGATCCAACTTTATTGCCACTAGCAACAAGACATTATGTGTTAGTTATGATCTAAATTGAGAAAGAAACCGACATTATCTAGAGTTTAAAGAAACACAAATTAACAAACAAATCTTACCTGCGACCAGAGAGAAATCCGGGATCTGTCATGGACTACTTTCTGAAGGAAACTGGAATACTGGCAAGGCTATGACTACAGCACGCAAGGTTTACGGAGAATATGGAGAAATTATTGTAACTGCCATACATGAGCATAGGCAAGGCTACTGATAAGTTTAAGTCTCCGTGTGTGCTACTTGATTTATGGATTAAAGATCTACTTCTAGTACCATACTTATAATGAGAAAAGAGAAAGTACACGTCACAAAATCCAGAGTCTTGATTCTTTATAAACCAGAACAGGGTGCAAGTGACCCAATGAAGTAAGGTCAGTAAAGAATTTGGGGGCAGCGGCTGCTAAATTGAAGGACGCAAACACAAAAGGCAGGGTTCGGATTAGGTTGAAGAAAACGTGTGGGCAAAATGTACACTGACAGTAGAGATGCAGTGCAGAAGAATAAATGTTGGGGGGAGAGGTTATACACATAAATAAGCCAGATATGGAAAAGAAAGGGCTGTCCATGTATATTCAACCCCCCTGACCCCAAATGTTGAAAATACATGAAAGGCAATAGAGGGAAGATGCACAAAGGCACTTGTAGAACTATGGAAAGAGACACCAGTGTGCGAAGGAGTTTGAACCACACCTAGGAGCATGTGAATGGCTTTTTGTGCTAGTACCCTGTAACCTCTGTGGCAAGCAGTCTAGCTAACAGTTTGATATTGCATCATTATGCACAGTTGGAAATTGTGAAGTAGACAATTAAATGATAGTGCAGTGGAAGTGTCAGGGTAAATAAGAGAACCAAGAATATGTTATAGAAATCAAAGCGCTTACAAGTGCCACTAGCACTATGTGCAAAATAGGAGCTAAAGTAAGAGAAATCCTGTATTCTTAAGCACATTCTAACTTTGTGCTCACTTCCACATTTCCACACTCTCCCAAAATACTTTCAACACTACTTCCAAAACCCACCTCCAGGGTTGATATTATGGAGAAATGGTTAATAATACCCTGAAACATAGGTGCATATTTTTGCTGTAGTGGCACACCCCTATGTTTAAGCATGTTTATTTCCCTAGTTTAATTTTTTACTTAAACAAAAACAAAACAAGTACTAAGGGGTAAGTTTATGTATTGTTTATGCTCTATTTCAGACATCAGATTCCATCTGTGGAAACGAATGATGGGAGATTAGAATGTCAGTGAGGTATGATATGAAGATTGAGCTTAATATGCTGTTCCTCCTCTGCTTGTAGAGGTTTAAACCAGTTATGAAGAACTCAGGTCACCAAGCCTTTAAATCTACTGGTGTTCTGAATAACCATCAATCACTTAAACCAGCCAATGACTATTCATAGATGATTACTTTGAAAAGTTGTCCAGGTCCTGATTTAAATTGTTCTGTACTGGGACCAGTAGTGCGGTTGGTGGTATGCTGTGTATAGTGTGTTGGAGGTCCTGAAAAGATTCAAGAGGGATACAACTATAAGGAAGCAAGAACAGGTGTGAAGTAGCGTGTCATCCCATACCAGGACACAGGTATTTCATGTACATGTTTATGCCTGAACCACTTTTGAATAGGGCTGTGGGTTTCACTGGATTTAATAAAACTGCTGCACGCTACTGCACTTTCCAGATAATTTAACTACCAGAAAGGGATAGCTGCCCGTTACCAGGTAGCAGTTGTTCAACACGATGTGGACAACATGTATTTTATTAGTGGAGGAGATGGGACAGAATTCTTCAAGGAAAGAGGAATGCTTC
Source organism: Triturus cristatus (assembly GCF_964204655.1). Classification (NCBI taxonomy): domain Eukaryota; kingdom Metazoa; phylum Chordata; class Amphibia; order Caudata; family Salamandridae; genus Triturus; species Triturus cristatus. The sequence continues at coordinate 390,298,443 of NC_140592.1, forward strand.
CGTAGAAAAGGAACAAGTTGATAAGGCTGGCAATAGTTGAGATCCAGAGCTGAACCCATCCAGCACTACGGTCACAGGGCTGAATCCAATACATTCCCACAGGACCAAGGAAGCAGTATGCAAGACTGTGAGGTGGCCAACAGGAATTTAGCAGTCTGCTGATTTTGGTACAATTAAAAACTAGCCAGGTGTGTGACAGGAGATAGAGACCGTGAAGTGATGCTGGCTCGATGTCTTATGCTTGACTTATGAAAAGGTGTTGAGCCTATACAGAGCCTGGTGTAGTTGGTTGACCTTTGGTGTACAGTTAATTTTCTTTAGTAATTAAAAATTTACCGTTACTTATTGTCCTCTTTAAAAGGTAGAAAATAGGCCTTTCAGTCACCTGTAACTCTATTACGTCAACTGTATTGTAATTGCGTTTATATAGTGCATACTATCCCTGACTAGAGCTTTTTCAGCGACTAGCATGCTACTCTGGAACCCATAAAGGATTAGTGGTGAATTAGTATAGTGAAATATGAAACTAATTTGAGTGGTGGATATGTTAGTCAGTTATCTGGATTGAGAAGGATAGAAGAGGGTAAAGGTTTGCATTTATATAGTGCTTGCTACTCCCAGTTAGCTCTTAAAGCACATTTTGGGCAAGTAGCACCCAACTCTGGAACCTCTTCTCCATCTCTATGTTTCAAATCAAATTTAAAGTACTTCTTTTTTTTTTAAATGTCTCTGGCTTTCTAATATGTACCTACACCTAGTCTGATGGATGATTCCATGGATCTTTATTTCACAGCGTGTTGACCATAGGTGAAACCTCTCTCTAGTTGCCTATTCCATATCTTTCTCTTCTTTCTCTTAGTATATGTATCTGAACTGTTGTTCTGTCTCTATTCATATGTACATCAACATGGGTTTAGGCTTTGAATAAGAATGCATCCGCAAATGTACTAGTATGTACATAGATATGTGTGGATACATATATATATGAACATACAGACACGTGGATGTGTGTGAATATATACCATTTTTTTTAACATGCCATATGCTTTACTTTCACCGTAAAGCTCTCGGTTTCCTATTTAGCAGTTTTATGCCCTATACAATGTGCCAAAATTAAAGACACAGAAGAAGTGAGGCCAAATGACATGCATCTACAAGAGAAGAAGTATATGCGTGCACTCCACAGGAGTTTACTCTTTTGGGAACGACTACATATACATCTAAGAGATGAGATGCACCATCAGCAGGTGGACCCTGTGGGGGATGTAGAAGAGAACACAGAACAAAAAACATACACATGAGGTGAGGAAATGAGCAGCGGCGGCTCCTACGCTGAGGCGGAGGAGCGTCGCCCCTCTGCTTTGAAGCAGTGAAAGAAAGGAAATAAAATAATAATAACTTGAGGTTATTATCATTTTATGTTTTCCTGCTTCTGCAGGTTTTCGGGTGGGGCAGGGCTGCTCCGATGACTGAGGAGCAGGGGGAGGAGTGGTTTTCCCACTCCAAGTGCGCATGAATAGTTGGCCGGCCAAACATTCATGCACACTTTGCATGTTCCCCACGCAGGCTGCATTACAGCCTGCCTTGAGAACATGCCCAGGCACCCATTCCCAGGCTGAGCAATGAACCACGGCACTCAGGCCAACCACAACACTGCATTGCGATTGGTTTAGGGGAGCCTGGGTGCTTTCTGTTCCGGCCCTAGGAGAGAGACGATGACGGAGATACAGAGGAGAAACGTGCCATCAGGTAAGTGTTCTTTATTCTTTTTTATAGCTCCTTGTCGTCCCGCCCCCGATCCGTGCCAGCTGCCACTGGAAGTGAGTATTTTCAATCCAAGCATGCGAGTTAGAAGGTGGCGAGATCTGATGTTGGGGTGGAAGTGAAGAATGCAATGTTCTGTTTTAAGAAATGCAGAATGATTCCCCGCAAACAAACTGCAAACCTCAAAGAATACATTGCAGTGGATCAAACACACAAATGAAAGAGACTGATTTTGTTCCTTAAATTTACCTAGAAATGTGAATCTTTTCAGGATGAGAGTGACGAATATTTCCACTAATGGGAAATATTTCAGTGCATGTGTAGCATCTCCATTTGTGATACAGGCTGCGGCTGAATGGATATTTTCAATATTTTAAACACCTATTTGCCTACAGGAGTAACAAACTACACCAAAAAACACAAGTTGTGCATCAATGTTTTTGATGCGGTTATAAATTATCTTTATACTGTAGAAGAGTATTTTAATCATTCGTACATCAGATATTACACGAGGATTGAAACTTGGGTACATTCCAAATCACTCCGAAGGATTCATTTTTGTAATCTGTTTATTGAGTTTTACTATCTGTACCACTCCACAAAGAGGAAGGAGTGCCCAATTGACACCTTCCCCTTAGTGAATGTGGACACAAATATTTTAGGAGCAGGCAGTGGTCCCTGGGATGGGTGTAAAATTTTACTTTTTTGTTTTAAACCCATCCAGTCACCCATCCAGGTTTCCTTTTGGGAAAACAGGTGCATTTAAAAGAAATTGTCTTATTTAAAAGCAATCACATACACTGCGGTCTGCTTACTGCAGCAGGTTAACATACCAGTGAGGTAAGCAAATTGTAGTGTTTCACAATTTGCACCCTACCTTATGCATAACAATGAGCTAGGTTGAAATATCACCCACTGCGATTCAGTACTCTGAATCAACCTATTATTACATAGGATGATTCAGTCAGTAGACGTCTGTGCGTTAATTGCAACCACTTCTATAGAATCCATTACAATACATTCCAAATAGGAAATCGTAAATCAGTATTTGTCACAATTTACAATTTTTTATTCAGAATATTAGGAAATGAAGCCAATAGTTTTCTACTAGCTTCCTTTCTAGGATGGAGTCCTCCATGGTTTCTACGTGGGCCAAAATACTCACAGAAAATGCATTCTTATGTTGGATAAATCTGATGCCTGTGATTTATAAATATAATACTCCGCTTATTAGTGTGTGAATGGAACGATCCCACTGGCATCCCACACCCCTTTTAGAGTAGATATATGAATGTTGTTCCAGTGTCTGAATTGCCCATGGGCGGTCACTTCTCTTAGTCTAATACCTACCCATAAAGGCATCTTGGGGTAAATCTGCTTTCCAATCCCATTTCCTTATTTAGCCTATGCCATATTTTTAGAGATGTGGTGGTCGAAGGCGGTACTATGCCCTGCTCTACCCATCCCTATAGCGCAGAGAAGTACCTTCTGTAACCCAATCCTTGTCTGTCCATTTTAAAAGCTGGTTCGTCCACAGGAGTACATGAGCAATTATTTATTGTGCAACGTTAGGCAGCTCTGGAGTTATTTATTTTTAATATTCAGGAGATTTATCCCTCCTTAGTACACCTACCCAAGTAGAGTCCTTAATTCTATTGTAGGGGTACCACCCTCTCCCACTAATGTCCTAGTCACAAGGCCATATACCAATAATAAACTCTGGATCGGGTATAAACAATAGGATGTTGCTCGCATAGAGCAAAAATGTTGTTTGAGGATCCCTTTGAATCCATTCCCCCAATGGCTCAATCCCCATGGCGAACAGCACTGGGGACAGAGGGCAATCCTGCCACGCCCTCACGCAATCGGGACCGTTCTAGATAGTGCTCAGTGAACCCTTGGTTCAAGCCTCCCTATATATTAGATTAACCCAGGAAATAAAATACAATGCAGATTCCACAGCACCGAGACCGCTCTACTCGGCGCCACTGACGACATCTGTACTCTCCTCGACCTAGGACACACTGCAGCCCTGATCCTACTTGACCTCTCTTAAGCGTTCGACACAGTCTCCCACCGCACACTCACTGCCAGACTCCACAACACCAGCATACAGGGAACCACCCTCGACTGGATCCACTCCTTCCTCACCGGCAGAACCTAAAGAATCAGACTGCCGCCCTTCCTCTCCGAACCCACAGAAACCAACTGCAGACTACCCCAAAGATCATTGCTCAGCCCCACGCTCTTAAACAGCTACATGGCCCCCCTCGCCACCATCATCAGACAGCATGGACTAAGCATAGTATCCTACACCGACGATACCCAGCTTATCCTCTCCCTCACCAAGGACCCCATCACCACCAGACTCAACTTCCAGGAAGGAATGAAGGACGTTGCATCCTGGATGAGCAATAGCTGCCTGAAGGTCAACTCTTATAAGACAGAGGTCCTCGTCCTCGGACCCTCCCCCTCTGCATGGGACAAAACCTGGTGGCCCACTGCACTCGGAAGCCCCCCCTCTTCCACAGACCACACCCAAAACCTCTGCATCGTACTCGTTTCCGCCCTCTCCATGACTTGACAGGTCAACACCGTCGCCTCCAGCTCAACACCTGAGGAATCTCCACTGGCTCCCCGTTGGGAAGAGAGTAACCTTAAAGATACTCACTGGGGGGGGGCGTCGCCAAGCAGCATGGCCGACAGGACGTGAGCTCCTTCGGCTCCCGACTGGCCAGCCCAATTAATCCTGCATCATCCTTTCCACCGCTGCCCACGTGTGTAGATTCTACACGGCGGAGACCTCGATCGCATCTGGTGCCCCTTGAGGGGGGAGCGGGACCGGAAAACAGTCTGGGGGCGGCGAGGCGCGTTCCGAGCCTGCCACGCTCGCAGCCCGACTCTACGTCAGGCCGGGGCTGCGGCCTACACCTGCCTGGTCTGCGTTGGACATCGTGGCTGGAGGCCCTGCGGGACGTTCCGCCCCCGTTGAAATACCATCGGAGGACCGGACCGGCCTCTGCCTGCCGTGGTGGCCCCGGTACCTGTGGGGGGGGGAGCCGGGCCCTAGTACACTTTCCCTGGCCTGATCCCGGCGAGGGTGCCTACCGGCGGCTGAGCCCCCTTGGAGGGGGAAGGAGATCGGGTGCCAGCCTGGGAGCGGCGCTGCACCCTCTGCGCCCACCGCACTACCAGCCCGAATCCACGCGAGGCCGGGGATCCGACCTCCACCCATCTGTGCAGCGCAGGACATCGTGGCGGGAGGCCCGGCAGGGGGTGCTGTTCCTGCCGGAGACGCATCGAGGGACCGGACCTACCCCTGATTGACCTTGTAGACTCGGCACCTGTGGAGGGAGTGTCCGGTACGCAGCAGGCGTCCCCGCATCACACTCTGGTCCTGCGCCCCCCTGCCGGCCCTGGGGACTTGGGGGCCTGACGGCTGGTGGCGGCCGCCCTGGGATATCGGATGGTCGCTTATCCACCTGACGCACCTGTGGCTCCGTGAGGTGGCTCCTGCTGGCGGCCCCCCCCGGTGGACCGGCGAGCCGGCAATGAAGTGGGACGGACCGACTTGCAGGCCCCCTTCCTGTGGCGTCTGGTTGACCTGCCTTGCCGGTACTTTACGGCCCTGGCAGCCCTTAGCTAACCTCTGTCTGGAGGTGCCTGCTTTGTGAGGGGAGAACCCTCCCTGCCCTGGGGCGGGGACCGCCGGCTGGGTCCCTGGGATATTGACCATGCGTGCTTCCCTGTGGTCCTGGTCTCGTGGTTGGGCCTCCGGGTCGGCCTGGTTCTGGTGCGCTGTGAACTGCGATCCCCTGCGCTGCTGGATGATCCGCCTCTGAATCGGACGTGTGCGTGGTGACTGAGGCCTTCCGAGGTGAATCTAGGCCTGGGGACTGCGGCGCCTGCGGACCCCTGCAGGGTCCTTGGTTGACAGCGACATGGGTAAGAACAAGGTGCCCCGTGCCTCTAACTCCAACACTATTACGCAGTATACTACGCAACGCATCCCCACACAGCGCATCACTTGCCAGTCGGGACTGGATGGAGACGGGGATGAGCCGTCTCGAGCTGAACTCTTGAAGGCGATACATGGATCCCGCACTGCCCTAGAAAAACATTGTTCAGCTTCGTGGGGATGTGGCCTCCCTGAAACAGCAGGTCACCCAGACTGCCGGGGCGTTGGAGCGCCGAGCGGAGGAGGCGGAAGGTAGGGCCCGTCGAATCAACATCAAGGTCCTAGGTATTCCAGAACGTGCAGAACAGAGAAATGCGGAGCGATTTCTGGAAAACTGGGTACGCACTAAAGTATGCCCCGTGGGCCTCTCTGATGTATTCGTGATAGAGCGAGCCCATCGGGCGCTTGTCCCGCCGCCGCCCCCGGGAGCGCCTCCTCGGACACTCATTGCCAAAATTCAGAACTATTGAGATAGAGACTGTACTTTGAAAGCGGCAAGAGAATCGAAAGACCTCACCTTTGATAACGCTAAAGTCTCCATCTATCCGGACTACACCCACCAAGTCCAAGAACAACGGAAATCTTTTCTTGGTATCAAACAGCGCCTGCGGGAACTTCACCTCCAGTACATGTTACTGTATCCTGCGAAACTTAAGGTGATAGCCCTGAGCAGGGCTAATTTATTTGATTCCCCGGAAGCGGTGTGGGAGTGGCTTGAGGTCAGAGGTGAGGCTCTCCCGCATCATGAACACAGAGGTCCCCGGAGCAACTGGGGGACCAGACCCCCGAGAAGCCGCAGGTCCAGGCATCACTCAGCGGGCGATACCCTGGAGGGGCACTGGCAGATCACGGTGGGAGACGATGGAGCCCTGTGAATGGACGCTTCGGATCCGGAAGACTCTCCCTCACGGCCGGTGACGGTTACACCTGAAGGGAGACTGGTGCCAGAGACTCCCCTGTCACCTAGTCATGAGGTTCCAGAGACTGTCATGGACCCACCTACGTTACTAACAGACCCAGCTTGAATATGGTACCCTACTCTTTCTTTCCTGTTTCCTCGCTCATGAGGCTGGGGCGGCAGAGGGCTGGACATTAGGGGCCCACTGCTTATGGTATCGCAGAGCCCTTGGAGACGCGCTTGCCGTGATAATGTCTCTGTCTGACCTCATTTTCTCTCTTTCCTCCCCCCACCTCTTTTCTTTACCCCTTTATTATCCTGTTTCTTTTCTCTTCTCCCTTCCTGGGGGGCTTGAGTGGGAACATTCAGCTGAGAATATGGCGGCTGCGCCTTGCGGGCGCTGCCACTTAATTTGATCCTGTGGCTTCGCATGATAGTTGGGGCGGAGTGGTTATGACCGTAGGCTAAGCGGTGACTGGCCCGCGTCGGGAGTCCGAATTGGGGGTTGTGTTTCCTATGTTGTTTTTTCTTTGCTCAGTAACGTTGGCCCCGGTTGGGCTATTGGGACAGCTCTGCACGTCCTGGCACCAGCGTGGGAAGGGCATTTCTGCATGTGTTATCACTCCCCGGTCGCATGTGTGGTTGGTTGGGGCCGTCCGGTTAACCGTCCACGAGTCTGGATGCTCCCGGCAGAGGTCCTGGAGGACCCTGTGGGGAAACACTATCTAGCGACGGCCAAACCGGATTATATTGACCTCAATTGGAACGAGCCGGGCTTGTCTCTAGCCACGAACTGGGACGCCCTGAAAGCCGTAGTGAGAGGCGCATGTATGAGTCTCACATGTGAGGTGTCGAAGCAGCTCCAACGCGAGCTCCAGGATGAGGAACGTCGCCTCTTGGAGGTACAGACCTCCGCGACCCTAGACACAGGGGGTGTGGATGGGGAACATGGCATCAGGGAACGCATCCACGACATTTGGGATAGACTCGACAAATATACACTCACGAATTATAGACAGCGCCTTCATAGAGAGGGGGGACAAATCGAGACGTCTCTTGGCATGGGTGCTGCGGCAGGAGCACGCCCCAGCGGCAATTGTGGCTTTGAGGGAATCCGCGGGCGGCCTTGTCCACTCGGAAGTGGGGCTGTTGCGAGTCCTCCGATCACATTTGCAGGTAGTGTATGCTGTGGACTCCGCCATTACCGAGGCCGCTTAACTCCCTTATCTTCAGGACCTGACACTACGGTCTATCCTTGAACCGACGCGGAAGGACCTTGATGAACCCCTAACTTTGGGGGAAGTACAGTCCACGCTGCAGCACCTCCCACTTGCCAAGTCCCCGGTTAGTGATGGGTTCCCACCGGAATTTTATCAGGCATTCGCGGCTACTCTCCCCCGTCTCTTGATGCAGGTCTATCTTGAAGCCTTTGAGTGTGGACAGCTCCCGCTCAGTATGGCACAGGGGGAAATCTGTATGATCCCGAAGCCAGGAGGAGATGTTCATGAGCCCTCATCGTACCGACTGATCACCATGCTCAATACGGACATCAAAATCTTATCCAAACTTTTAGCTACCCACTTGGCGCCCTATATGTCTCACTTGGTCCATGAGGACCAGTGTGGGTTCATACCAGGACACAATACGGCCATGAATCTACGCCGGCTGAACCATGTCCTCCATGAGGTATGCGACCGGGAGGATCCGTTGGTCCTGGTCTCTATTGACCTCGCCAAGGCGTTCCACAAGGTAGATTGAGGATACCTCCTCGAGGTTCTCCATGCTGCAGGGTTGGGCCCCAACTTCTGTAGTTGGATTTGAATCCTTTATATGGCACCCTGCGTGAGGGTTAAACTTGGGGGGGGCGCGCTCGGAGGATTGACAACTGGGTCGGGGCACTCGTCAGGGGTGCCCCCTCTCGCCCTTGTTGTTTGCCCTGGCTATTGAACATTTTGCGGTCCGGATCAGGGCCAAGATGGACAAGTGGGGGGATCAGGGTAGGGGACACGAGTCACGTTATCTCCCTTTATGCCGATGACGCCCTCTTTTACTTGGCTTCTCCCCGGGACGCGTTGCCGATATTACTGCACCAGTTGGACCGGTTTGGAGAGGTCTCAGGCCTGCGGCTTAACCGCGGCAAGTCCCTGGTCTTCCCGCTGTCGGGATTGACCTCGGTGTCCCCGGAGGAGCTACCGGACCTGGGACTGCGCTGGGAACCGGCGGGATTTCTTTACTTGGGGATCCAGGTGGCCCCAACAGACGCACAAGCGTTGACCCGGAATGTCGACCGCACCCTTGCTTCTTTGCGACAATCGGTGACCTTTTTGAATACTCTCCCCCTGTCCTTAATGGGCAGGTTGGCCATCTCCAAGATGGTGATGCTCCCTAGGATACTCTACGTCCTTAGAACTCTTTATGCCCATTGCCTTCACGCGTCTTTAAAACTTTGGACACGTTACTTACGTCCCTCCTGTGGGCGGGCCGCCGCAGCAGGGTAGCTCTCAAGACTATCTCACGAAGTTATGAGGAGGGTGGGCTGGAAGCCCCATGCTTCTATATATACTACTACGCGGCCCAATTACAACCTGCGGCACGTTGGCTCACAGACGAGGATAACTGGGAGAAACGCCTCTACTCTGGCAGAGTAGATACCCCGGCATTACAGGAGGCGCTGATGCGGGGCAGGGGGTCAGGACATCTCTTCCCTACCTCGTACGACACACTGCAGGTGTGTGGCAACGATTTGCGGAGAGGATCTTACAGAGGGCCCCTTCCATAGGGAGCTTTCGATTTGGATATTGGCTCCCTTTATAGACATGGGACAATACATGTCCTTTCAATCTTGGAGGGAGGGTGGATGCGAGGTACTGACAGACCTCTTTCCCAGTAAGACTTTCCTTACTTTTGAACAGGCGGAGAAGAGCTTTGGCCTTGGCCAAGGACAGTTTTTACACTATCACGGACTTCAAGATGTGGTGAAAAACACCTGGCCTTAGTACCCAGATTTTCCTACCCCGTCCCACACCCTTGATATTCTACTTACATGAGGGTCGGGTCACAAAATGATCTCCCTTCTCTACATGGCAATGAAGCAGGACTCCACCCCCCCCGGTCCTATCGTCGCGGGAAGCCTGGGAGGCAGACTTCGGGGTCCACCTGGACGAGAAACAATGGACACACATAGGCTCCCTCACACGTACAGTCTCCTGTAACTCTAGATTTAAATTGACACACTTTAACTTTATGCACAGCACCTACCTCACCCCGGTTTCCCTGAGCCATCTTCCAGGTGACAGGGGAGACCGATGCCCTAGATGCGCTGCGGAGAAAGCAGGTTTTTTACATATGGCATGGGATTGTCCCAGGGTTCAACAGTTCTGGGTAGCGGTGGTGCGCAAGATTATCACTGTGACAGGTATCCCGGTGGAAATAGCACCCTTGAGTTGCTTGCTGGCGTCTGTCCGGAAACCTAAAAAAAGGAAACTCCCCTATAAGCTCCTGCAATTAATGTTGGTGCTTGGTAGGCGCAGGATAGCAATTACTTGGATGGGGCAGATGAGCCCAGAGGTCCCTACCTGGCTTAGGGATGTTCGGGAGTGGTCTTTAGCAGAAGAAGTTCACATGAAACGCACCCAAAAGGATGTGAAGCAAGAGGACGATCTACTGGTCTGGCGCGAAATGTGCATTTCCAGGTTGGCGGAGGGGGAGCCCTCCTCTCCGGACAGCACTGATGGTGGGGGAAGCAGGTCCGATAGCGATGAAACACCTAACTGAAGCGAGGGGCCGTGGGTTGCCCTCGGTGTGCTGCGCATTGTGCACTGTGCTTGTCCTCAGCTTTCCTTTTTTTTGCATTGTAGCCTGTTTCTCCACGAATATTGTCCCCCATTATGTCTCTTCTTCCCCGCAGGCTGCCATCTGTACTTGTGTCTCCCGTGCTATCAACGGTATATTGCTGTACGTTATCCCAAGGTTAATTTGTTGTTGTAGATGTACTATATACAAAATGACAAATAAAGTTTTTTTTTTTAAAAGATACTCACCAGGGATGTGGAATTCCTATACCCCGACGCCCAGGACATATTGTTTGAGGTCAAGGGCAACAAGTTTTCATGTGTATTTTGTCCTTGGGACAAGTAGGCCCAACCCCCTACCGCATAAACCCTTTGGCTGCCAGTTTGCAGTACCACATTATGGATCGGGGAAGGGCACTGTCTGCAGTTAAGGTAATATTTTTGCCCATATGTTAATGCTGTTCAAACTTGTATCCATGGTTCATTAATTGAACGCCTTTATTATTAGAGTGAGAGCTCTAAGTTAATGCTGTAAACTCCGACTGCGCTACTGACAGTGGTTCCAGTTTAAAAATGTGTACACGTTTTCAAAGTTTAGCAATGTAATAATAATAATAATCCACATTTGTAAAGCGCGAACAATCACCCGTATGGGTCTCTAGGCGCTGTGGGCCGTGGGGAAGATTAAGCAAGCTATTGCCCAGAGTCACATGGTGCTGGGCTAATCTGCCTCCGGCGCCGGGGATCGAACCGTGATTACCAGATTCCGGAGTCAGTCGCCCTGGCCGCTGCGCCACACCTCTTCCCACGAGGCTGTGTATAATGCTCCCAGAATGCTCTCTGAATTGATGCAAATATTTGGAGAAGCTTGAAAGCAAGATTGATGATCCTTTGCTTTCAAAATAAAATGTTCACAAAAAAATGAAAGCAGGAAAAAAAAGCATTTTGCTAAACTACTGTAAAATTCCAGGTACGATTTCTTTGCAGCATCATTTAGTAACATGTGTTGATGAATGCTAGTAGTTCACAAAAATATACATAATAGAAAATCAGTGTAACCAGAGTCAATAGGATTATGGGAAACAAAAATAAACAAGCATTGGCAAAGCCAGGTGGTCTGAAATTAGTGGTCATCTTTTCTGTTTTTTCAATGTGTGACTTGTTTTTGGATGGTTTTTGTAAAACCTTATTGGTGTGGGAGCTGCTGGGCCCTTGCCATTATAACAAACCTTGCCAAAAGCAAAAATTGTTTTTGGTCTCAAAAGCACACTCTGCCAAAGTAGTTACTGGCACTGAACAAAACTGCTTTGTGTGCAGATATGCTCCTTGTGAAAGAGCAGAATGCTGTCACTCACAGTGAAGCCAGCCGATACAGAGAGAGAGACCGAATGTTAATAAACACAAAAGATCACAGTCCACGCCAGACCAAATTAGGGGCTTAATTATGAAAGAAAGTCTCAGAAGTGCACTCATGGTATATGTCCTTGCATTAAGTGCAGCTATACAGCCTTCATGAATTCTCAATAATTTACAGAAGTAGGACAAGAAATAATACTGCTAGAAAATATATTTGTGAACTGCATTTTAGCATGTGTAGATTTGCTCATGCGAAGATCTGAGTGTTCAGTCTTCCTCCAACCACTTTTTTTCCCAGCTCTGGAAGAAGGTTTATGTCTGCCATTGTCAGGAGTATATTTCCAGCATTTCTCAGTATTGGAAAAGATTAGAGAAGAGTTGTTGAAAACCCTTAAAACATGCAAGTTAGTACGCTTGCACAGACTCAAAAGGCCATTCTAACCCAGGAACTTTTGCTTCAGCCCCAGTATGTAGGAAACTTGGCAACATAAGGGGATTGCAAGTATTCAAACACTACTATGGGATGAGCCCTGGCATAATCAGAGAGGCTATACCAGAGCTCCTATATAATGATAATAATTTGTCGCTGCACTACATGGCACCAAAGGGGCAAGTGGATGTTGTTACAGAACAAGTAGATTTAAGAAGCAACCTACCCCACAGAGAAGTAAATATTTTATTAAATTGCACACCCCTGCTCACCCATGCCTACAATTGCCTCCGCTACACTGGACCCCAATACCTCAACGAGAGAATCTCCTTCCACATACCCAAGAGAAACCTCAGATCCGCCGACCTTGCTGAACCCCGCACATGCGCAGAGCCAGAACAGGTGGAAAAGCCTTCTCCTGAATCGCAGCCAAGACCTGGAACGAGCTCCCGATCAACATCCGAGGTGCCTCCTCTCTGAACAACTTCAGGAAGACACTCAAAACCTGGCTCTTCGACCATCGTGAATGGTTTGCTATTATGAGGAGGGGGGCTATGTTGTTAAACACAAAATTACCTTTCTGATGTGCACTTACATAAAATGTAGATGAGAATGTAGAAATTGTCTTGCTAAAATTGAAAAATCGGTATTCTTCATTACTAAGTCAGATCCGTCACTATGAAAAGCATCGAAATATTAACGTAGTTCTTGATAGGGGTGTTCATTCTGCACCTCTGAAGTGCCTGTTCAAAACGCTATAAAAAAACTGAACAGTTTTACTCCCTCAAAAATAATTGTGACATTATCTGACAGGATTCGATTTCCTTACTCATGTGTCAGAAAGTCATGAATGTACACCATGCACATGCTGGAAATGTTAACGAAAGAGACCCTTGTTTGTTGTTTTTAGGTCCTGCCTGAGACAGCGCATACGCTGTTTCTTACAAGACATTTTGTTAGGATACAGTGGGCTCAAAGCCCGCCCTCTGCTTAACATTGGTTGGCTTTATCATCACTCTCATTTCCTCGCTTCTGTTCGATTAGCGTGTGTCTGCTTTGTTAGACCTGGCATCCTTGGTGCGGTTTCCCTGGTCTTTTTGCTTCTATCTCCTGTATTTATGGACTGTGTGCTGGGTTTTGTTTTTGCTGGTTTATGTACTCTGGGCACTTTACCACTGCTGATCAGTTCCAAAGTGCAAGTGCACTCTGTGTAAATTGTGATTATGATTGTTTATCCACAATTGGCATATTTGATTTACTGAGAAGTTCCTCATAAAGGGCACCAAGTGTGCCACGGCCTGTAAATCAAATGCTACAAGTGAGCATGCAGCACTGGTTGTGCCACCCACATGAGTAGCCCTGTAAATGTGTCTCAAAGCGGCCACTGCAGTATCTGCGTGCACAGTTTTCAACTGCCATGTCAACTTGGCAATGCAGCCACTTGCCAGGCCAAACCCCTTTCCTTACATGTAAGGCAGCCCCCGGGTAGGCCCAAGGTACCCCCATGGGCAAGGTGCAGAGTATGTGAAAGGTAGGACATGTGCTGGTGTGTTTTGCATATCCTGATAGTGAAATAATGTGCATTTTGCTTTTCACTATTGACAGGCTGTCTGTCTTAATGGTTTACAAGGGAGTTGCCTTTTATCAACTTACAAGTGTAACTTTCCATTGGGACACGATAGAGATTTGGAGTTTAGGCTCTCTGAATTCAGAATTTAATGGCACACCTTTCAGTGAAGGTGATTTTTAAATTGTTTGTTTGAAAATGCCACTTTTAGAAAGTAGGCATTTTCTTGTTTAACCATCCTGTGTGCCTCTGCCGATTTGCGTGTGACAGGAGCTGGGGATGTGTGTTCACTCTAAACAGCCACAAGGGGAGTACAGACCTTTCTGCATTCAGAGTGGTGGAAGGTGTTTTCACTAGCACCTGAATAGGTTGTGTCGGCTCTGAACAATGCGGTCTCCACCTTCTGTAGTGAAGCTTGACCAGGGAGGACATAACTGGTTTTTACTGAGCTCAGAGACTCGTGCAACAAAGACTATAAAGAGAAAGTGATGTACAAATTTTAGACCTAGAACATTAGATTACATCTGGAATCAAGATGAATCTCAGCCAAGGAATGACAGCTGAAGAGCTGTAAGGAGGAGACTGCCCCTTTGCTATGTGTTGCTTTAGTGGGTTGGCCTGCAGCTGCTGCTTCTGCCAAGGAGAGGACAAAGACAAACTTTGGTGTGAACCTGCTTGTACAGAATCTCCAAGGAATTGTGTGTGCTTGCCTCCTGTTTTGAAGTCTCAGGGCCACAAGGACTTCACCACTAGCTTCCCTGAATGCCACTGCTGGGAGTGCTGACCTGCCAGAAGGTGCCCGTTCCAGTTCTCGGTCTCTGGAGGTTGTTCCTGTTTCTGGAAGCTGAAAAAGCTTGAAGAAACAAAGAAAATCCTCCTTCCAGTGCCTGTTTTTCCGACGCTGCATGGGAAGAATTTCCCGATACCGCCGGCAAGCAGCTAAAGAATCGACTCAGCGCCTATCAGAGGCTGGAAAAATCTGCTGCATGGCGAGTACAGTGCACCAACCTCTGAAGACAAAGATCACCGCACCAACTCCGGCCCCGATGTGCAACTGAAAGAATCGCCGCATCGTGAGACCGCAGCTGAAAAAAGAGAAAAAACAAGAACGGTGCAGTGCCTGTTTGCCAACGCATCGTCCTCCAGCGTGTCCCGGATTTCCACGCATCACACCTGTGCGGCAAGTTTTCCAACACATCACCGCAGTCAAGAACCAACTGGGAAACGACGCATCACTTCACCCTACAGTCCAGTTTTGATGTATCACTTCGACTGCATGCTGTGTTTTTCGATGCTTCCCCTCTCTGCTGCGTTGTGGATTTTGATGCATTTGAGGTACTTTGTGTAAAAGTCATGCATTCATAGTTTTCTACAGACAGAATTGTTTGCAACCTCCTGTAAGTTATATTTAGAATTGTGTATGTTGGATTTTTGATGTTTTGGTCTTGTTTGTATAGATAAAGATACTTTGTCTAAACATGTGTGGTGTCTATTTGTAGTGTTGTTACTGTGTGTCTGGGTGCAAATACTTTACACATTGCCTTTGGGATAGGCCTGTCTGCTCATGCCAAGCTACCAAGGGGTTGAGCAGGGGTTATCTAAAGTGAGTAACTCCCTTATCCTGACTAGAAGGAAGGGTCCCTACTTGGACAGAGGTGCATACCTCTGCCAACTAGAGACCCCCATTTCTAATAGGCTTCACTTCCTCTTCCTGTGTTTGTCCCTCCTCTGGATCATGGGCCAAGTACCGGTCTCCTTCAACTGCTCATACTTTCGGAGCTACGTTTTCTTTTAGAAGCACTCCCTAACAGTGTATGTGTTTGCAGACCATCTCCCTCATTTTCTACACCCCATGTCGCTCTTTCATACCTGTGTGCTTTTGCTGCCTATCTTTTTGATGCAAGTCCGACCCATTATCCCCCACCCACCCTCCCCTGAATTCTGTGTTGTAGCTTGCACCCGCCATCCCTCCGTTGTGCTCAGTTGTTGCTTGTACCCCCACCCACACTCCGTGTGTTCCGTGTTGTTGCATGTGCTCATCCAACCACCCTTCATTGTGCCCCGTGTTTATGCTTACTGTCTCCCACCCTCCTGTCCCGCTCCATGTTGTTACTTGTCCCAACCACTTGTTGCTTGCTGTCACTCCTCTTGCATCCTGCTTCATGCCGTGGCCTGCTCCCACCCATCCTCCTGTTCTGTTCTGTGTTATTCTGTGTCCCCAAACCACCCTCCGTTGTGCTCTATTTTGTTACTTGCCACCGTACCATGGTGTTGCTTGATACATCCTGTGCTGCTGCTTGCCCCATCCCGTGTTGTTGCATGCCCCCATTCGGCATTATTTCTTGCCCCGTACCTGGTTGTTGCCCCATCCTGCACTGTTACTTGGCCTATGTTCGACGCCGTTGCTTGATCTCCTGTCCCATGTTGTTGCTTGCCTTGCTTGCCCTTTCGTCCCACATTGTTGCTTGCCCCAGTCCTGCATTATGACGTAGCCAGGGCTGGTCTTGTCATTGTGCTTCTTTTTTTTCCAACTTTCAGTCACGCTGCACAACAGTCTAACTGCTGTACAACACGGCTAACAGACAATTGGAAAGACGATAGATCTCATAGGCGAGACATACTGGCTTCACCAATGCTTGTTTTACCTTACAATCCATAACGTTTAATTTGTTTCCCAACGCACTACATTAGAACATTTTTATTGACTTTTCTTCCTAGATTTCCAATTGGAAAAGGTTTAAGCATGTAGGGAGTACATGGATGCTTTTTAAATGGGTACGAACGTGAGTAATAATCACAGGTTGGCCATCTATAGCCTACTCTATTTAAATGCTGTTTCATGTAATGGGACTACTGTTGGAATCATGTACCAGAACTATATTTCAGATACCAAAATGCCTCACCACTGCCCAACATAACCCATAGAGGTTTAACAATGCCCAATATCTCCCATAGATCAAGTTATCCATAGCTAAACATGAATACAAAAGCAAGAAAATTATTACTGAAAAGAACATGAGATACACCATAACATGCCACCTACCCACATGTTGCCTGGGATTGCACTGGTGTTACTAATTTAGGGAGTCCAGAGGCAGCAGACAATGATTTGTGAACCTCAATTGTAAAATAGACCCGGATTCGCAAAGTAAAGTCCTCTCTGTTTTTTAAGTACTTGAAAGATCACCTTTGGTAAGGGAGATCTTCAGGGAAGAGAGAGAGGAGGGTGGGAGGGGACAAATGGGTCACCATATGGGATGGGGTCGAAAGATCGGATTAGACCTATGCGATGCACAGCCAGGCCCGTAACGAACACTGGGCTGAAAGAGTTCTTCAACCATCCAAACTCCCCAACCCCCATCACCTCCCCCATGCGCGCACCCTTTTATTGTGTTTCTCAGCCTGGGCTGCTGCTGTATCCAGGACACACAGTTCTTTAGCTGATGTGTGCTGGGCTGTGCTGGAGGGAGGCCCTCAATGACAGCCTTATATAACGTATTTTGTAGGTCATCCAGAGGCCTAGATGCATAAATAGAAATGTGAACTTCGATCCTGAGAGCAATGCAGTTGACTAGGTTAAAAAATAAAACAATAGTCTGCAACTTTTTTGTTGCCTTTCACCTTTGGGTAAATACATATAAAGCATAACACACACACCTTAAATGATTATTTTTTTTTAAATAATTGGTGTGAAATGCATTCTTTTAAGCTATGAAGGATCAATTGGTTAAAATGGTTATTCCAGATGTGTGTGTGTGTGTGACCAGACAGTTATCCAACTGAATCTCGGTTGGGGCATCGGTAGGATACTGATGAGCATTTAAGGTGATTTAAGGTCTCAGCCTGTGACTGAAAGCAGTATGAATATACAAGCCGTTATTTTAAAATTACATTATGCAAAAGCGCTGGCACACTTTAGGGGAGAGAGAGGGGGAGATTATTTTTTTCCTAATCATAGGTATTGTGCTGGAAGGGTATCCTTCCAGTACAAAACACTATGCTTAGAAATAGTTTAACAATTACCCCACTTTGTATGACTGCTGTGTAGAGCAGCACAAATGCAATGTTGGAAAAGGTTTGCACAAATAAAAACATTTCGCCAAGTTATAGCCCGCCAGACCAAAAGTTTGCACCGGTTTCCATCACTTTTGTTACCAGGCACATATTCTCAGGAAATGTAGCCCCACGTACATTAAAAAAGATCTTTTTAGTAATAAGTAGTCAGACGCTACTGAGTGCAAACGTTTTTTTTTTTTTTAGATATTTCCACTAGTACGTGCTGCAGAACTCAGCTGATATCATCCTTAAATTACCTTGCACAAACAGTAAACCTTTGTCACCATAAAGCCTCTAATGACTTAATCAATTAAAGCCATATACTAACTCCTAAGCCGCCATTAGATCTGATTAAAGAACTGCACAGATTTACATTTCTTTCAGGTAGCAAGGCACTATGGCAGGAAGGCTTGTTTCTTCTTTCTCTGACTGCCTATCCGTTGTCGTCCTTTCGGCTAGAGTCACCTGGAGCTCCCCTTAATCCGTCCTGGAATGGTGTTTTTTTTTTTTTTTAATATGGAAACAGTTATTGTACATTTTTTTTAAACAAATTGGAAATGTTGTTCCTAATACATTCCACCTATTTCAACCACTGAGGTCATCCAAAAAATAATTTAATTTACTGGTAGAGGGCTTTGTTTATTTTGTAATTGCTTCTAATGCCTCATGATGCTGCACTTGCTCTCCTTAGCCAGCCAACTTGCAAGCGGTCAATAAAAGGAATGGGGCCAGAGTAGTAACTATGCGTAGTGGAATTCCCGTATGGAATTCAGTTCCGTACAATTATAAGCGATCCAATGTTCATGCAACCAAACTCACTGAGCACAGGAACAACGCACCTGAGTTTACAGACCGGAAGATCCAGCAGGTGAAATCAGCATCAGAAAAAGCTGCATTGTAGTCTGGATCCCTTCAATTACCTTTTCCCAAAACATCAGACAAGGCACAGGGAAGCATTATATGATCCACCCAGACAGCATTATTCACTTCTTCCTTCACACTTCCTCCACCCTGATCTGGATACGTGTCCTCTGCAAGCTAAAACTCCACTTGTTTCAAAGTTGTTGTAAGGAAACTACCTTTCTGTCAGTTTTTTTTACATCTGATTAGATTTCTCCCTGGATGTAGCTCAGTTATCTCATATGAGAACTGCTCAATGTTGGATGCTAACAACTATTTGCATTTAGAATAGCACAGGTTTCTTTCAGAGTAATTGAAGGGTGATCATACTGCTAACTGATCGACAATCTCAGGAGGAATGGAAGATGTATTAGCAATAAAACCCAAGACCTGCTAGTCATACTTACCAAAATTTGGCGCGTTAACTCACTAAACTCAGTAATTTGTCTGGCCTCAAATAAGCATATTTTGTAACATTCTGATGAGCGAACTGAAAATGCACCTAAGATCAATAGCAATACAGTAGCAACTTTCTGATGAAGGAATTAAAAATATGTCACAAGCTTGTTATTTCAGGGTTTCTCTTTAAAGAGAATTAGCACCAAGGGGTTGTCATCTTGAAATAACTTTGCAAAAACCGGTCCTAAATCGTTTTGGATTTTTAGGTCTCGGCTGCGAAGGCTGCGCTTGCGGAGTCTAGCTCCGAGATTTAATGACTTGGAGAAGAGGGGCTTGAACCCGCCCCTCTTCTCCCCTGTTCTCCATTGGCTGGCCTCTTGAATGCTGGCCAGCCATTGGAGAAGAGGTCAGTCATTCCGATTAGGCCCCGTCCTTTTCGGATCGGGGGACGTGTTTTTTGCAAGAAGTCTCAAGGAGGAGTAAAAAGCAAAACACGCCCCCGAATCCGAAAACGACGCTGCGTTTCTCCGAGGCATTTCTGCTCTGCCTCGGAGAAAGGCGGTGGTGTCTTCCGGTGCCCTCGGCTTGTTTTGCTAACGCTTGGGAGTGAGGGGCGTAGATCGCACTCTCTCTGCTGTCTCTGGATTTCTCTTTGCTTTTCAGCCTGTGCACCTGGGACCAGTGACCACCAGCGGCCCCTGACTCTTGCACCCAACACAGCTCAGCCTCCGACCCAGGACAGCTGAGCCAGTTCACGGGAGAGACGACATCTCCAAGGCTGGGCCTCTCTCTCCCTCTCTCGCTTGGCCACGTCTGACTCCACCCGAGGAGGTCCCTTTTCTTGAAAGACCTAGTTTTCCGCACCCCCCGCGCGTATTGGAACGCCCAAGAGGATGACGGGCTTTGGCTGGTGGTCACGGCGCTATGCCTGGCTGTGGCGAGCCTGGGCGTCCGGGCGGACGACGGCCTGGATTTCCCCGAGTACGACGGCGAGGACCGGGTCATCCACCTGAGCAGCAAGAACTACAAAGCGGCCCTGAAGAAGCACGACGTGCTGGCAGTCTTCTATCACGACCCCATTGAGGATGACAAGGCCTCGCGGAGGCAGTTCGAGATGGAAGAGCTCATCTTGGAGGTAAACAAAAGTGACCCTCGTGGCGTTCCATTCACACACACGAGAGTCATTCAAAAAATACACACAAAGCCGGTATTGGCACATATCCAGGATGCTACCCACACGGCCACTGAAAGTTTGCTCTTGGAGTAGGGAATTGGTCATTTGTAAAACAATTGCAGTAAAATTGCGCCCAGACACATATTTGAAAATAGTGTTTGAAAGAGAAAAGATCGATTGTGGGTCCTGGTGGGCTGGCTGTACGCGGTTTCACTACAATCGACTTTGAATATTGTAAGTGTGTGTCTGCACTCATAAAAGCAGGTAAGGTGGTTCAGTGGGTTCATGCATCAGTGGCGGAGATCCGTGTGCAATGTGACTGTCCCTCGTTGGAATCTAACGGGCTCACTCAGACTTTCAGCCGCCCAAGGTTGATAAAATGAGTACCATCGAGATGGGTTGAAATACAACCTCTTATCAGTGCTTTAGGAAAGTTTTGATTATAGTTACTACTGATTGGCGATGGAAGTTGTCTTGAAAAGTGAGCTACAACTTCATCGCCCTAGGCTACTGAAACACTTGGGAATTTCATCAGTACATCCCTACCGAAAGTAGATTTCTGAATGCGCCCCCTCGGGAGACAGTCCTTTGAGAATACCCACCCAAGAGACAGAAAATACTGAACGTCTCAGAACACAGACAAAAGTGTTGCTTGTGCTTAGTTATGCCACTGTGAAAAGTGTCACCTTGGAGGATTGTTGGGACATTCACCAGGGAAAGAAGGGACGATAGCGGCATGCAAAATGTGCATACAAGTACGTGTGTATAAGTTTTATGTGCAATTTACTGTGCATTTATACATATTTGACGTAGGTGTTTGTATGCTTGACCAATTACGTGTGTGGTTTGTCTGCATGTATTTTTGCGTTTGTTTGCATTTGAGAACATGTGTGTGTGCATCTCCATGTGTGTTTGCCTGTGTCTGCATAAAAAACATGTCATAAAACCCCTCTGAGGAGGAGTGCCGCCATTGTGGCATATATCTTTTTCAGTGGTCGAAATTACGTTTCGTGTGATAACAAAGGTGCACGTTTGTAACAAAGAGAAACAGGCACTTCAGAAAACAAAATTGCTTAAAGCTTTGAGATTCGGGTGGGATGTCGTGCGGGTTTTAACGTGAACACACAAACTTTCCAGAAACCCTCAACTTCGAAGAAGTGCTTACTGTCTGGGCAAAAATGTAATCTCATTAGTTCCAGTTTTACACCTTAATGAAGTAAACATCTACTGGAAGTTGAGCAGATAAATTCTTTCTGCTACGTTATGACACTGTGTGTAGCTTTTTTTAAATAGTAAATAGACCTGCTTGAGGTAGAAACTAAATTGTGTTTTTTTGGAAGAATGCAAATTATGTAGGAGATGGTGAATTACGTCTCAAGTGTAGTAAACTGATGTTTATGCAGAAAACGCCACTCCTCCACAATTGCATACTTTAAGGATCCTGGCCATTGCAGAAATACATGAACAAAATATAATATAGTAATTGAAAACATTTCTAGGCGGATGGGTATACATGTAAGGTTCCACCTATAAATTTGCCTAATATGGATGTCAATGAGGCGTGGTCAAATTCAGTAGCGGCTGACATGTACCAAGGGTGGTGAGGCGGGGGACACAAAAAAATAATTAAATAAAATACCTTTGTGCGTGACACAACATCATCCTACTTCGGTCTTCTCTATAGGCAGGCTCCAATGCGGGACTCAGCCAACTCCCCGAACCAATCCTGGAGATACTCTCACCAGCATGAGAGAAGCACCAGAATTAGTGGGAGAAGCCTCACTCAGTGCTCTGAAGAGCCAGCAGAGGTGCGTGCAGGTAAGCGCGGTGGGGCGGGGGGATGTCCACAGACAAAGGAATAGGAATTCTTTATTTAATTTTACCTATTCCATCGTCCGATGACATTGTCTTAAACGGTGTTGGAAATCGGCCTGAAATATCCAACTCCCTACAGGTAAAAGTGCAAGCAGGGGCTCATAGCTTTCTGTTTCTACTAACTGTATAGGAGTATGACCCGAAAAATCATAGTTTAGTCCCATTTTAGGTGTTTAGGGGCTAATACACATGTGTATGTAGCTATATCGCTTATGAAAGGCGAGATATCAGTTAAATAGTCCGTCATACCAAAGCAAACAAGCATTTACAATGCAACGGTCTCGGCATTGTTAAAGTTACAGCTATTGGCATTGCTCATGACAATGCCGTTTCTTTAAATGTTTTAAAAACAAAAACATAACCAAAAATAATGTCATGAGCAATGCCAATAGCTCTAACTTTACCAATGCCGAGACCATTGCATTGTAAATGCTTGTTAAAGTGGTCTATCAGTAGTCTGAAAACACTGTCAAATCCACTAATACTCATACGGAGTATGACCAATATGGTCAATGTGCACAGTTTACCACTCTATTTTGTTGTATTGGCTCTAAGGATAGCTCCGCCCCATTATTTGAAGTGTTAGTCTCGCCTCCACTGGTTGACCTGTTATCTCCCCAGACGATCAGGTCTACTTGTGGACCTGTGCACAGCTCTTGGTGAATTAAAGTTCCAAAGTGCCTATCGACCTCTTTTACCACTGTATAATTGCAATTTCACAACATAACTGCGAGACCGAGGCGCCAATTTATACCTCTGAGTTCACTTGCGACTCGACTCCTAAAAATCTCATAGCCAAAAAAAGCAATAAAAGTTACAAAGATGATGGTCAATGGTGCTAAGCACTAAGTGTGCAGTCACCTTCTAAACGACCACGCAACGAAAACATGGGTAAAACAGTACAACTCAAACAACGGGATAGCTACAGGAATAAGTATAATAACAGTACGTTCACCGGTCACCTACCAGTATGGAGGCTGCCATTTTCAATCAAACATGTGACCAGCCAAACACTAGAGCGCTCACTCAGCTAAAGCTCGAAGCTGTAAGGGTCATCTTCCGCCTCCAAAATGTGAGTAAAAAGGGACGAAAGACTAAAACGTCGCTCCTTAGAGCAATATGCTCTCATTAAGTAAACATGCTAATTCTTACACGAGCAGCTGAAGTCTCATATAATTAATACAAAAAAACGGCATATTACAAAATGGTTGTGTTGCTTTTATTTATTTGGTATAATGTATACAAATAGAATATTTTTTTCTTTGTTTTAGAATAATAAAAGTTTAAGATTTGGTTTTGTAATTACAAGTATTGCTGTCAAAATGGGGGATTACACGTATATGTTGGTGCTTATCCTAAGTACATGTACTGTTATTTAGGTCATCAGTACGAACAGCCCAGTTAATTGCAATATTTGCAGTAACTCCCGGTGTTGTGTAATATCATGTATCCCCTCGGTATTGTGTATCCCCTAGCTTCGGGAGACTCCGGACGTCCTGCCTATTGGACACCTCTGACGGGCCCACAATCAGCCCCGCCCACCCCAGGCAAGGCAGCCTCCGGTTTATCAGGCAGAAGCAGTAGCGCACAGAGCCGAGCTGCTGTCGGTAATGTACACATCAATCAGCTTTAGGTGCTGGCTGGAGATGCAGCTGGTGCGAAAACTGTGGAAGGAGTAGCCATCCCCGCAGGTCTCACAGGGGCGAGGGACAAGAAGGGCACGCAGGAGAAAATAAAAAATTTTAAGTGACAAAAGATAGCAGGTGTGAGGGGAGAGGATGTGGTCCGTCAGCTAAACTGCCGACTTTGGTACAGGAAACCAGGGTTCGAGCCTCGAGGTCGCATCCACATCCTGTGATTCTGGGCAAATCCCTTAATCTCCCCGTGCCTGAACGTGTAATATAATACGGTGCTCATATAAAGCGCTCCATTGCTTTCGGGTCGAGTTTGCGCTATATAAACATGCAACCAAAAAAAATATCTGGACATTGCTTAAACAGGCACATTTCTACAAACTTAGCACACCTAGTGCTACGAAAACAGTCATAGGCGCCTTTTTTGTAGAACATTCCTTATATGTAGAATTGTGTCTTAACCCCTTCCCCACTCATGACGGAACCACTCCGTCATGAGCCACGGTCGCCGTGTGCTCATGACGGAGTGGTTCCGTCATGCTGCGGCCGTTGGCGGCCGCGCCGCCCACGCGGCGCTAATTCCCCACCTGTGCGGGCGATTAGCGCAGTGGGCGGAGTCATGACGGAACCACTCCGTCATGAGCACAGCTCAACCGCGGCTCATGACGGAGTGGTTCCGTCATGAGCACCGCGCTGCCCCCAAACCCCCCCCAGCGCTGCGGCGGAATTCCCGCCGCAGCGAAAGGGTTAAGGCAGTCGCATGTTCCACATGTTTCGAAAGGGAACGCTAGTGAACACCCAGCAGTCATAACAAGAGCTGTGGTGTAACTTAAGAGAGTCGTAAGTTATGCCTAAAGTGCTCAACAGTAATGCTAGCCCCAGGGTACTCTGGCCTCCACTGAATAGTTATTTGTGGATGGTCCCTACCTCTCCCTTACTTGTGTCCCCGTCATGACCATTCCAGAATGGTTCCCAGTCATACAAACATCATAGCAATACAAACGCACGTGAACTGTACATTTGCATTCACGGTCACTCTGAACGAGCTAGAGAGGTTTTCCTCTAATATCATAGCGCCAGATACATCAGCTTGGTAAGGGGTCTCCATGGGCCCCACATACCCTCTGCTAGGATCAGAAAGACCACGTGGCCTTTACAATGACATGAAATGAAGGACCTTTATGGCTCTGGCTCCCCTCGCTTCTGTTCGCACTTGCAGCAGCCCTCAAGCGAAATACCTCCCATTTCTTCTGACACATCTGGGATCTTCAGCAGTTTAATTTCACCTCAGCACCAGCTTACTTGCATTGGACATAGCCTCTTTTGTGGTCTTAGGATGTATGACTCCTTGTCAATAAGCGCTTTTTAAATAAATAACCCAATAATCTAGCATCTCACCACCAGCAACATGAGCGGGACCACTAACAGCATCTGTGGCAGGCACTTGAACCAGGGGCAGATGGTCCAAGCCAAGGAGGTAGCCTTAATACCAGTATCCACAGGATGCATCTAGTCTGGACCTTGGAACTAAGTTTGAGCAAAATAGCAACAAAAAAGGAAAAGGTGCTGTGAGAAGTTGGCCTGGCATATGCTGGTCACTAGTTATCGTGGCCACCTTACACCAGTCCAAATCGACTCTTATGGTAGATAGGTTTAAGACAACCTTTTAAAGAAAGCTATCCTAGTGGTAGCTGTGGAGAGCAGCCTTCAGGCTAAGTCTCAGAGGAATGTAAAGCAGCTTGTTTTACCTTATAATCTACCAAATGAAAGGACACCACACAGGTATATATATCAAATATATATGTATTTATTAATAGACAACACTCTACTAATCTCTTTATGAGATTAGAAGCCAGGAACACATTCAAATATCAACGTTTCACAATAAGTTAAGCACAAATATGGCTGGGGCCCTAGGGGCGTACCAGACCATATACTAAAAAAATGGGTTGGGAAAGTCGACTTGCAAAATGACAAGGCCTAGGGCCTATAGAATCGCTGGGGCTTCACTACTGCAGTGAAAGCAGGTAAGTAACAGACCCATGGGAGACGCATGCAGTGTGTGAACACAGCCGCGGGTTCCCTATTGATTATAATGGAGCAAGTTGCGGTTTGATTTTTAAAGTTTTAGGGTACTTCGAGGAAGTCTACAAGCAAGCCACTTACAAGGTAAGTAATTCGAGGGCCAACACACACTAGGGCACCGGAGTGCACGAGTTAACTCACCCAGGGAAGCCGGGTGCATAGGTGTCTTTTGGTGTCGGGTCGCGTCGCTGTTTTCTATGGAGACCAAAGAAGACTTGCTGCTTGCGTCGACTGAAGAAGTGTCCGGTGGAATCCAAGGGTGGATTCAAGATGCAGATGACCTGAAAATTGAAGGGACAGTGTTCACAGTAACTTGCCAGTGACCGGGGGCGAGGAAGCTGGTTGCCCACGGAAGTCGGGTGATTTCAGGTGATCAAGGGTGTTTGGACTCTTCGATCACGAGGTCCAGGAAGGATCGGCGATGACCAGCAGCTGGATTCGGAGTGTCCCACGACATCTGCAGCTTACTGAGGTGTCGGCAACCAGATTGGAGCCAACAAGCCTTGGCAACAGCAAGTCTCGTGGAAATCAAAGAAGGTCAGCGTTGCAGAACAGCAAGGTCTGAGGGACTCACCCAGCGAGGGTGAGTGAGGGCAGGCCTGGAGCAACCAGGGGAGCCCTTTGAGTTGATAAGAAAGTCTTCGGGGGACCCACAAGCCAACGGGCAAGGGATCGCGAAGGCGCCTCTTGAGGAAATGCGTCACAGGAGCCCATGGTCACACGGGATGGGGTTGGCCTCTGATTTTCGCTGCAAAACCTGCTGGAGGCTTGGGACACAAATGGTCCAATGCACAAGTTCGTAGAACATCGTGGAGGGGTTGCACTCGACAATAGTGCACGGTACCCAGTTATTGCTGTTCCTCGTCACTCGTGGGGTCCACTTGCCTCAGCTTTGCTGGGGACTCACAATGGCCATCAAGAAGTCAGGAAAACCACTTCCGGGGCTGCAGGGACTTCGTACTCCAGCAGGAGCGGGAAAGTTTGCGACCGTTGATTAAGGTTTTTGGTAGCTGCCAAGCAGGGGAGTCACTCCTTGACTCCAAGGGAGATTCTTCTGTCTTCCAAAGATAGTGGAACATCGAAGGGCCAGGATTCTTCTTTGTAGATCGTCGTCCAGGGTTATCTGCTTTGCAATGGCAAGGTTTGCTATCTTATACTGAAGATAGGGGAGGGACTACCTCTATGACCACTCCTCTGGGAGGGTCAGGGTAGGGGGTGGTTACACCCACTTCCCTTTGTCCAGTTTCACGCCAGAGCAGGGACAGGTAGCCCCTGAACCGGTTTGAGCTGGCATATGCACAGAGGAGCCTACTGCTCCCCCAGTGAAGGACTTCAAAGCACTCTAGAAGTGCACCCACCCAGCTCCAATACACTAAATCCTGTCTGGAAGGTGGTGACACCTCCCTGTGACAGGATGCCTATTGTTGGGCCTCCTCCACTGCGAGTTTCAGTCAGCAGCACGAGGGCAGCCCAGTGTCTGTGCTGGTGGCATCCATTTTGTGATGCCAGGGCTCTTTCAGATTTCTACCGTGTTACCACAGTAGGCACATGTCGTCCCCTCTAGAAGGGTGGGGTCACACTCTCACATCATGGACTGATGTGGGGGTATGATTCCAATATGTTTGACAAACACGACATGTTTTGATGCAGTAATTCCAAAGTTATCATTCTAATGCACTTAAGAGTATATGGTTTAACCGCATCCACAAACAGCCATAGAGAATATACTCTGGTAGCTGCAGAGGGGCCCTTCTCATGCAGAGGCACCCCTTCACATTGTAAACCAAGCCCCCTGCCCTCAGGATTGATAGGGCCTGCCATAGGGGTGGCAGATAGGTTTATATGTGTGTGTATGGTGAGATATAGAAACCTATATCTCAGTGAGGAGTGCTAACACTACCTCACCCAGGCTGCAGTAGCAGGCATGTGGTGTCAGATTGAGTCTGCTTCCCAGGGGTGGCATAATACATGCTGCAGCCCCTGGTAGGCCTGTGAAGTGCCTATGCCCTAGGTACCTAAGGTACCATATACTAGGGGCTCATAAGGTACCACAGTATCCAATCAATAGTGCATCTAATATGCACACCAAGTCGTTTAGAGAGAACAGAGAGACTGGGGCCCTGATTAGCAGGGACCCAGCCAGACCATAGCCAGAAACCAGTGTATACATCAGAAAAAAAGTGGGGGCAACATAAGTGCAGATCCTACTCTCCTACAGGTGCACACTATTACGAAAATGTATGTTACATTTGGGGAAACTAAATTAGTGGTATCTCTCATCAACAAACATTTGTAATGCATCAGTTTCACCTATGTGATTAACAATAAGCTGTTTTGTGTTGCAAGTTGTTGCTTGGTGAGCCGTTGTGCAATACTAAGCTACAACTTACAACAAAAACAGCTTATTATTAATCACATAGGCGAAACCGATGTATTACCAATGCTTGTTAGGATAGGGATGCACACTTGTTTTTGATAAAATGATCGTTTGTCACACTAATTGATTTGCTGCAAACATGTAGTTGGTTCATTCGTCATGATTTCAAACACCAGATGTGAATGGTTATGAGGATAATTTCTTGCAAGACTGAGAGAGGGCACTACCAGTCACATTGCTAACAACGCATGCCTTTACAACACAGTTTTTACATCGCAACATCCATTACAACGCATGATTTTACATCGCATGCCATCACAACGCATTTTTAGAAACTACATTTACAAAGCATTCCGTTACATCACATTATACCATTACAACGCATACCATTACATTGCATTTCAGGTAAGTGTTGGATAGTGTAGGGGTAAAAATACTATTCCCACTCCAGTGAGTGCAACAGTAGAGTAAGTGTTGGATAGTGTAGGGGTAAAAACGATGTTTTGTAATGGAATGCATTGTAATGGTATGCATTGTAGTGACATGCGATGTAATGGCTACGTTGTAATGGCATGCGATGTAAAGGATGTTGCGTTGTAATGACTGCGTTGTAAAGGTAGTGCGATGTAATGACTGCATTGTAAAGGTTGTTTCCCGTCACTCATAGTCATTGAATGTCACTCATAATTACACGGAAATTGTGGAAATGTCACACATAAGCAATCTAAAACCTTGCCAGCCATTGGGACACTCAAAAAGGGCGTCAATAAATAACTTAACTTTTTCATTTGTTTACTCTGCCATGACATCTGACTATTTGAAGGGACAGCCCGAGATATTAACTACATGTAATACAAAAGAGAAAAATCAAGGGTTTTCTCAAATACAAAACAAAACGAAAACATTAAGGAAATGCCCTGAAGAAAGTCCCGGACCAACTTGGCCAATATAGGACTGAAACATGTTGGCACTAGGGTCACAGGACCATAAATCTCCTGTTTGCCCGCATTCACCCTTGTTTTTTTAAAATCCCCGTCAGCTCCACGAATAAAAGGATACTGGGACCTGGCGGCAGATTTTTAATCTTTAACTCCCCCTGGCCACATCTATTCAAGAGCTCCCAGAAATATGGTTGAGCCCACCCTGACTTTTAGGTATCAGGGTGACCCGATGATGAAGCATGACACTACTAGGGTGTGTGAGGGTACTTATGTAGGAGACCTCTTTCGTCATATTTTAGGATCCCCACCTGAGACCATGATTAATATAGAACATGCTCACCGAGTCGGGAGGCCGCGACCACAGGGGTGCCTCCAGCAGATATACTGGACTGCCTACACGATTTTCCCATAAAGGAGAACATACTCACTACAGCTCATGAGAAGCAACCACTTAGCTTCCGTGGACAGTCACCAGTATTGTAAAATGGTCGTTTGTCACACTAGTTGATTTGCTGCACACATGTAGTTGGTTCATTCGTCATGATTTCAAACACCAGATGTGAATGGTTATGAGGATAATTTCTTGCAAGACTGAGAGAGGGCACTACCAGTCACATTGCTAACAAAAGTGTGTGAAAAGAAAACGGAAACTAATGTGAGGTTTTGCAAGGTTGTCACGCACACTCCATCCATCTTGCGGTGTCCTTAGTTCCCTTGTGCTTTGTTGCAGTTTCAAGATCTTTTTAAAGTTTCTCGTTCAAATTAGTGTAATTTCTGATATTTATATGTTTGCCTCGTCTTCATTGCTTGATTTTGATGTTGAGAAAGTGTCACTCAGAATGTATGACGTTACAACACAAACATTTACAACGCATGCCTTTACAACACAGTTTTTACATCGCAACATCCATTACAACGCATGATTTTACATCGCATGCCATCACAACGCATTTTTAGAAACTACATTTACAACGCATTCCATTACATCACATTATACCATTACAACGCATACCATTACATTGCATTTAAGGTAAGTGTTGGATAGTGTAGGGGCAAAAATACTATTCCCACTCCAGTGAGTGCAACAGTAGAGTAAGTGTTGGATAGTGTAGGGGTAAAAACTATGTTTTGTAATGGAATGCATTGTAATGGTATGCGTTGTAGTGACATGCGTTGTAATGGCTGCGTTGTAATGGCATGCGATGTAAAGGATGTTGCGTTGTAATGACTGCGTTGTAAAGGTAGTGCGATGTAATGACTGCATTGTAAAGGTTGTTTCCCGTCACCCATAGTCATTGAATGTCACTCATAATTACACGGAAATTGTGGAAATGTCACACATAAGCAATCTAAAACCTTGCCAGCCATTGGGACACTCAAAAAGGACGTCAATAAATAACTTAACTCTTTCATTTGTTTACTCTGCCGTGACCTCTGACTATTTGAAGGGACAGCCCGAGATATTAACTACATGTAAAACAAAAGAGAAAAATAAAGGGTTTTCTCAAATACAAAACAAAACGAAAACATTAAGGAAATGCCCTGAAGAAAGTCCCGGACCAACTTGGCCAATATAGGACTGAAACATGTTGGCACTAGGGTCACAGGACCATAAATCTCCTGTTTCCCCGCATTCACCCTTGTTTTTTTTAAATCCCCGTCAGATCCACGAATAAAGGGATACTGGGACCTGGCGGCAGATTTTTAATCTTTAACTCCCCCTGGCCACATCTATTCAAGAGCTCCCAGAAATATGGTTGAGCCCACCCTGACTTTTAGGTATCAGTGTGACCCGATGATGAAGCATGACACTACTAGGGTGTGTGAGGGTACTTCTGTAGGAGACCTCTTTCGTCATATTTTAGGATCCTCACCTGAGACCATGATTAATATAGAACATGCTCACCGAGTCGGGAGGCCGCGACCACAGGGGGTGCCTCCAGCAGATATACTGGACTGCCTACACGATTTTCCCATAAAGGAGAACATACTCCGTACAGCTCATGAGAAGCAACCACTTAGCTTCCGTGGACAATCACCAGTATTGTTCCAAGAACTATTACACTACAAAGACTGCACAAATTCCAGCCTGTCACACAGCACCTGTGGGACAGAGGGATAGCTTACTTCTGGGGTCACCCCTTCCGTATCATGTTTGGATTAGAGGACCGGCTCCATCAGTTATGCTTTCTGTCTGAGACCTGCCAGATCCTTGGAACAGACTCAGAGAAAAGAAACCAGACTTCGGACTCCTCATGGGCACAATCTAGAGACCGTAAAAATCAAGGGAGGCATCGAGGAGGGAAGAAGAGCCCGACGTGCCCGAACCCAGCCAAGATAGCTGAGGGAAACAGGCGTCCCTTTAATGCATCCCGGAGGTTTTGGCTGAAGCAGATGATCCACATGGTTCCGGTTGAGCTGAGCATCAAAGAAGCACGCAGTTTGGTTGGGGCTGGTTGGGGAGGGAGGGGACTATTGGCCACACTATGGACCCCTTACTTCGAAATCCAGGCCTGGGAGACCAGGGTATGACTCGAACTTAAGTTTCAACTGTTTTCTATCTTAATATGTATAATTGTGTGCTTTGGGGCTTGGGTTTTATTTTTGGGTTCACCATAAGACATGCATCACATTTCACAACACACTTTTCAAGTGAGGCTCAGATTGGGCCACGGTACTTTACAATCACATCAATAGCTCTCCTCCATTCCTTTAAATTCTGATGTCTGACACGACACTCAAAATATGAACCCTGAATGTTATGGGCCTTAATAGTCCAGTCAAATGAAAGACAGTTCTATCCTACCTGGAGAACTCGGGAGTTGACATATGCTTGATTCAGGAAACATACCTCCTACCCAGGGATTGTTACCGACTCTGATAACGAGCTTACCCGCATCAGTTCTTCTCCTCTACCACTTTTAAAAAGGCTGGGGTGGCTATACTGGTGGTGCTGTCCTTTAAGAGAACAATCGGACATAGGGAAACTGAGTTAAGAGGTTTAATATTTGCGTACCAGCTCACCTTAGGAAACAAGATATTCATTGTGGTATCTCTACGCACCAAATGAATGTCAAGAAACGGTCCTACGAAAGCACTAGCAGAGTCATTCTCCACAACAGATACAGAGATTCTAATAGAGACCTTAATTTAACTTTAAATACAGATCTATACAGATTAACATAAAGACATAGGCAGGTTGGAGCATTATCGAAAGGAGGTCATAAATGGTTCAGCGATCTGGGACTTAGTGACATATGGAGAGACTCTCACCCAAAGACACGGGAATATACCTACTTCTTACATGCACATAAAACATGTGCGAGATGAGATCAACTCCTTGGTACTGGAGAGATTCATAGCTCCACTACGGAGATTGAAATTCTCCCAATGACCCTCTCGAACCATTCAGCGGTGATTCTTTCACTGTCTCTACCTCCAATGCAGCCTCCCCGTTGGGCATGCTGCTTACATGAAACGATGATGCTGCGTCCTGCAGTAATATCTCAGATTCAAACACCAATCCCAAACTACCTCACACTTAATGATACTCTCAAGGTGTCTATAGCGACACTACAGGAAGCACTGAAGGCTTTGATCAGGGGGGAGTTCCTTTCCATCGCAGCTGCCGACAACAAACTACAAAGGGAGAAAAGGGATAGTCTCTCGTCACAGGTTAAGGAATTAGAACACATCCACCAGCGCACAGGGGCCCCAAGTGTGTGGCATCAGTTAACCACACTGCGAGCACAGTTGGTAGGACTAGTCCTTGATCTAGCTGAGTATCGGGCACTCTGCCTACGACACTCATACTATACAGGAGGGGACAAATGTGGCCGAATCTTAGCTAACAAATTGCGTATGAAACGCCAGGAGACGGTAATTCCATCAATACAGTCCCAGAGAGAAGGCCTTATTACTAGCAACAAAGCTATAGCAGAATAATTCAAGGAATTCTATTCAAAGCTATACACAGAACAAGACCTAGACCCCTAGCTAGCGCCATCTACCTCCAAGGAACACAACCCGCATTACCCCGGAGAAAGCAGACATTAGAGGAGAAAATATGGCCAGAGGAAATAATTTCTGCCATCTTCCACCTAAAACTCTCTAAGTCACCAGGTCCGACGGATTCCCCCCTATTTTCCATAAGACATTTTGCAATGCTTTAGTCCCCATACTAACAAGGCTGATTGGCTCCTTCACACAACCAGTTTCAATTTCTGCATCAATGCTAGCTATCTCCATTCTGGTGGTACCCAAGCCGGGGAAAGATAGACAGCAGTGTAGCTCCTACAGGCCTATCTCTCTACTAAACGTAGATCTTAAACTATTCACCGGCATGGGGGGCGCTAGGTGGCGCACGAGCGGAATGGCCGCACCTCTGTGAGGCTCCCGCAAGCTGTCTCACCAATCCGGCATTTATCCTATATCACTTGATATAAACTGATTGTATCCCAGTGTGAAATGTCCCCGCTATGCTACTGGTGCTAGCAGTGCACGGATCTCGTCGATTTCAGACCCGTTTCACAAGAGAATAAGAGCTGACGGCGAAGACCGGGGAGACCAATCCTGCGCTGTGGAGCGGAGCAGCGGTGTGGTGAAGTACGAGAGGTGCGCGGCTGCTGTAGCTCGGACAGGCCAGAAGGCACGTAAACTGTGGCTGGAGAGAGCGGATTGTCCGCCCTGACCTCTGGACTGACGGCGGTTAATGGACACTTCGCGCCGCTCGCAGGATTACAGGGTAAGCGGTTTGCCAGAAACGACGGAGGGGGAGGCCACAAGGAAGCAGCGTTGTGGCATGGAGTGACCGGGGTGGCCGGGAGTAATGACTGACATGCGGCGGCCCCTGACTGCCTGCTTCGCCCTAGTTGTTGAAGTACGGGGCAGCGACGGCGATTAAGGCCCAGCATAAGATGGAGGTTGTAGACAGAGCTGAGAAACATCTTTGAATGTGGACGCATGGGCTGATGGCGCAGCGTGGGACCCATGACACCGCCTGCGATTAGATACCACTGAGGGACTTACTGTTGGGGCAATCGAGGTGGAGTCAGTGAACAGGTGTTTGCCCACCAGAGTCCTGCGACAGGAACGGCATAGCGCTTGGTGGTGCAATTCCCGTATGCAGCGGGTGCAAGGGGAGCCTGAGCTCGATATTGCAAAGAGTGGAGGAAGTGTGGCGGAGGACACATCGCCTTGAATGCAATTGGCAGATGATCTTTGAGCTTGAGCGCGTGCCAGGGAGAGTGGAATGAAGGCGCGAGACCACTTCGGATCTAACTATTAATCACGTGGGAACCAGCAACGGAAGCGGGAAGATCTGTGCGGATAGCGTGCGGGAGGACCCGCTGTTGGTCATTTATGAGGTCCGCGCCTGCTCGAAGTCCCCCCATACTTCCTACGGGCTGGACGCGAGGCGAGCCGGGGGCAGATTGTATGGGGCACCTGGGGCTGCGACCCGCCCCGCTGCGGGCGGAGAAGACATCACAGAGGGTCGAGGTGCTGAGTTGATGAGAGCCTTTGTATCGGCTGGCTGAAGGCTGGTGATCTAGTTATACGATATTACTAGCGTGAGCAGCTCTTTTCCCAGGAAGAAGAAGGCAGCTACTATACTTACCGATCTGATGGGGAAGACGGATGCCCGCCAGTCGCGGCTCACGTTTGATGCCAAAAAATCAGCGAAGCTGCCTCAAGCAGAATCTGATGTAGGGGCGGAGTCGGCTCCTGTACCGACAACACTGGAGCCTGGGACCGGTGATGGTCTGAATGCACTTCTGATGGAAATGCGGCGGGGGTTCGCGGACATAGGAGGCAAAATGGACTCAATGGCAACACGCATGGATGCCATAGCCCGCACCCTGGAAGATCATGAGACCCGGCTGAAAGAGGCTGAGCAGCGTATATCCACTGTCGAGGACACTGCGGAGCAAGTGCAAAAGACAACAGCGCAGCTAGACAAACTGCTCAAAATCATCGCTGCCAAAAATGAGGACATAGAAGCGCGCAGTCGCAGGAAAAATATACGCGTCTTAGGCATACCAGAGAGCACCAACACCGGGAGAATGGAGGAGTACATTGAAAATCTTCTGAGAGCGGTAGTGGGCACGGACTCACTTTCTCCTCATTTTATAGTGGAACGCGCCCATCGTTCCCTGGGGCCGAGACCCCCTCCTGGAGGTACGCCTAAACCCATCATCGCACGCCTATTGAACTACAGAGATAGGAACGTTGCGTTACGAGTTGCCAGGGAACAAAGGAACTTGACGTATGAGGGAGTGCCCTTCACGATGTTCCCAGATTTCACGCTCCATGTACAGGAAGAACGTCGTAAATTTCTAGCAGTGAAACAAAAATTAAGGCAGGCGGGGATCGACTATGCCCTTTTGTACCCGGCCCGTCTTCGCGTTATGCACCAGGGAAAACAGGCGTTTTACACCAGGCCGCAACAGGTGGAGGAGTTCCTGAAGAAACTGCGAAGGCAGCCGAAACCGGCGGCACAGCAGGAGGAGCTGAGACGGTCTCCCTCCCCAAATGTGGACTGATGGCAGTGGGAGGATCGGAGACCGGCAGGGTTGTGGTCCCGAGTGGGGCTATGGATCTTCACTCATGCTCATCATGGGATCAAGTAGCGGGGACCACGAAACTCACTCAAGTGGAAAGAACTACATGCAGAGTGTGAACTATCGAGTGATGATTATGGGATATGGACACAGACAGCCTCCTTGAATACTGTCCAGGCACTCGAGAGACAGGAGGGCGTAACTGGACGGTATCAAGGAATTCGTGAGTTACCTAGAGACGTTACCCCATCGGGGAATACCCTCTTTTGTTAAATCTTGGTTGTTGCCTTTTGGCCCTTCCTGTATTTGTCCCTCACGGTGAATTTCCGGAGGGGATTGAATCTCGGTCACCACAGGAAGGACTAATGGGCGTTGGGAGGGGGGAGGGAATGTATACTTCTGGCATGATTGGGATGCTTCAGTGGGACGGGGAGGGGGTGGGAAAGGTGTTTCAAGATGGTTTCGCAAAATGGCAGTGGGCAGGCTTGTGCAAAAAGGGAGATTACCAAAGACAAAATTGTTCTGGAACAGATTATTCACAAATCATGATTCGGTTGGGATTGATGGGTGGTGGGGATGCAGGGGGATAACGGCACATTGAAAGTTCTGACTTGGAATATCAGAGGGCTAGGAGACGCGCGGAAACAGAGGCAGGTGCTAGCGTACCAAGATAGGCAACAAATTAACGTGGTGATGCTGCAAGAAACCCACATAGATCCACGGGTTGGTAGCCAGTTTGCGAGCAAATGGGCAGGACATCGTTTATTCTCGTCCTACTCGTCATATGCTCGGGGAGTAGCAATACTATTCAAAAAACAGGTTCGATTTGAACAGATAGGAGTGGTAGAGGAATCGCAAGGCCGATACATTCTTGTATGGGGGAGGCTGGGAAAAGATTCTATCACATTTGTAAACTGTTAAGGCCCCAACATGGATAGCCCACCGTTCTTTACTGGCCTGTGGGTCAGGATATTGGCCATCGGTTCCACACACATAATATAGGGAGGGGATTTCAATGCTGTACTTCAGCCCCCTCTGGATAGATCGCACTCAGCGCCACACCACTACAATAGGGCGCAGGAGGCGCTGCAAGGCATTATCGGGGAAGGCGGACTAATAGACAGCTGGCGACACCCATATCCACAGGGGAGGGAAGGTACCCATTTTACCTCGTATAGGGGGACCTGGGCAAGGATCGATTAGAGTCTGCTGTCGAGAAGGCTAGGGTCGGGTATACGAAGTGTGGCACACTTAGCTAGAACCTTTTCTGATCATTGTCCGGTGAAGGTGACACTGTCCATGCCGGGCTATGACACTCCTAGACTGAGCTGGCGGCAGCAGCCCACGGCCCTATTGGATGCGGTCTTTCAAGTCGAACTGGGGGAGGAGATTCAAGATTTCTTTAGGAGGAACAAAAGTTCGGTCGATAGTGTAGATGTAATATGGGAAGCGTTCAAAGTGACCATACGAGGTGTTTGCCTTTCCAAAAGCTTTGGTGTATTACGAGACTTGCAGCGAACACTACAAAAGCTAGAACAGGAATTGAAGGGTCTAGAACGACAAATGGAGGGCGGGGAGGCTGGACAAATACATAAAACCTTTCGTGAGAAACTAACAGAATATGAGGAAGCGGCACAGCGAGAAGTGAAACACAGAGGGCGCCACTGGGTAGCTCGTAGATATGGAGAAGGGGAAAGACCAGGGAGGGTATTGGCGGAGATAACCCGACGTCCCCGCTTTGTCTCACATATATTGGAAATACAGGTTCCAGGTGAACCGCCAAAACGAGACTCAATGGATATTTTAGACACGTTGTGTAACCATTATAAGGACTTCTCAGAGACAGGGGCGGCTCGGATTGGATGACTTTTGGGGGGAAGTAGCACTAGAGTGGCTTAGTGATACACAACAGGAGTTTCTATGTCTTCTGTTCGAACTAGACGAAATAAAGGAAGCAATAATGCAGTTAAAAAATGGTAAAACGCCGGGGTTGGATGGGCTACCTGCTGAATTTTATAAAAGTTACATAGATACCATGGCACCAGTGGTTTATGAAGAATCCCTGGAGGTGGGGATATTGCCTCTTTCAATGAGGGAGGCTATAGTCACTTCTTTGCTGAAACCAGGGAAACCCCCAGAGTTATGAGACTCATATAGACCACTGTCGCTGATGAATTGCGACACCAAGATATTGGCTAAAGTGTTGGCAAATCGTTTGTCCCTTCTTATGGATAAATTGATACTTACGGATCAGTCCGGGTACGTGCCGGGTAGAGCGACATCTCACAATCTGCGGACCCTGTTCTCACTGATTCAGACGATGGCACCGGAGTTCCCGTTGGCCGCGGTGTTCCTGGATGCCACCAAGGCGTTTGACTCGGTGGAGTGGGATTATTTATTTGGGATACTGCAGAGGATGGGCTTTCCATGTCTGTATTTATCGTGGCTTCAGTTATTATATCACTGACCCTCGGCTAGAATCTTGATAAATGGCTATTTGTCTCAACAGCTCCTGATAACTAGGGGGCCTCGTCAGGGATGTCCGCTGTCTCCGCTATTATTTGCCATCGCGGTGGAACCACAGGCCTCTAGGTTGCGGCAAGTTCATTGGCATAAGGCGTTCCGTTGTTGCCTCAGACAGTTATTGATATCACTCTATGCAGACGACATCACGCTCTATGTAAGAGATCCCCAGGACAACATAAATCCCCTATTACGAGAATTCATACGATTTGGCCGGCTGTCAGGAGTGGGTATTAATTGGGGGAAATCCCAGGTGTTCTCACTTACGGAGGCGGTCACCCCGTTCCCACTCGATTTTCCGCTGGAGTGGTGCCATGCTGATTTAAAGTATTTAGGGGTACAGATAACCCGAGACAGGGAGGAGACTATAAGGGCGAACTATGGCACAGCTATGGAACGCTTAAGTACAAATGTGACGCGCTGGATTTCCCTGCCCCTTTCGCTGGTTGGACGGGCGTCTATCTTAAAAATGATAGTACTCCCACAATTTCTTTATTTATTTCTTAATATACCCTACTACCCTGGGAAACATTTCTTTCAACAATTACGCTCTGAACTCACTAGGTTGCTCTGGGGAGGGAAGCAATCGCGATTGCGATGGTCAATACTGACTAGGCCGTATGACCAAGGAGGGCTTAATATTCCTGATTTTGAGGTGTATTTTTTGAGTGCCCAGGCGCATTATGCTTATTATTGGGTCTATACCCCCCGCTATATGCCACAGGTGGTGGTGGAGGATTGGCTTGTGGAACCAATACCGCTTAATGGACTCATACATGGCTCGATGCGCGCTCGAGCGGAGCAGGCTACTACAATAACTGGCACGGTAGATGCGTGGTGCCAGATAGCAATGCACCTGGGCATTCCCTTTTTATATTCCTCTAGGTTACCCCTAACTTATCATCCCAGTCTCTCTCTACTGCAGGAGAAGGGATTCCGTGATCTCTGTACAAGAGCTCAAGTCAGCACGTGGGGAGATCTCTTTCACGCAGGACAATTGCGCACACTAGACCACTTCATGCAGGGGATGCATTACACGCCACTAGATGTGTCTCTGTATGTGCGACTGCGACAAGGAATGAGGTCGCTCCTCCCTGACTTCCCGCAGGAGCCAGAATGTTTGGGGCCACTACATCAGATGTTGGGGTCCAAAGATGTAAAACATCTTGTATCTAGCTTATACCGCGCGATACATGAGCATGGAGGGCGTGTTGTTGGCTTGGCTCGGCAGAATTGGGGAGAGGACATGGGGCAGGACATTAAGGACGAGCAGTGGCGCTCCTGCTACCTCCAAATAGCGCAGATCTCGGCCAGCTGTCGGCTGCGAGTGTTACACTATAAATATTTACATAGACTGTATTACACGCCAGTGAAAAAGCTCAGATATCAGTTGGCAGATAATGACCGCTGTGAAAGGTGTAAGCAGCCGGGGGCGGGATTTATGCACCTAGCCTGGGAATGTGGGACGGTACAGGAATACTGGGAACAGGTGTTCACAGCATTGGAGAAGATGGTTGATATCAGTATGGTCAGAGACCCATTTATTGCGTTATTAGGCTATACAAAACAGTTGCCTGCCAAATGTAGGAAATTCATAGGGTTATCCTTTTTGTTGGCAAAGTGAAGGGTGGCATGTAGATGGGGAAGGGGTCGAGTACCGAAGTTTAAGGACTGGCTTGCAGATTTGGTGTATTGTCAAGAGCAAACTACCACGTATGCTGAACTATTGCCTCCTGCTTCTAAGCCCAAAGATATATGGGGACCATCGCAATGCTATCTACTAGCCCAGGATTCTACGACCACATCTACCTCATGAGTAGCACTGTACTCGAGAGTAATAGGTAGCTTTTACTGGTATGTGATCTTATGGACTGATGAACATGTAAGATCTGGATTTTCATGGTGCTACAAGGGTGTCCCCGTCACCTGTGAATTTCAGTCTGTCTGGATATGAATATCGACATTGTATGTGGAAATGGAGGTTGATTATACATGTATGGGATTGTTTGCACTGCCTGATATAACATTGCCTTGTTATACCTTGTTCAAAAATCATAAATAAAGTTAAAAAAAAAAAAAACTATTCACCGGCTTCTTGCACACAGACTAAGTCCGCTCTTACCCACTATCATAGACCCAGATCAAGCGGGGTTCATACCACACAGACAAACCAGTGACACTACCAAGGGCATTTTACATATAATTGAAAAAGCTACAAGGACCCCAGAGGAGACAATGCTGCTAACCATCGATCCCAAAACGGCATTCGATAGGGTGCACTGGCCCTATCCAGAACAAGTAATAACACATTTCGGCCTAGGTGATAAATTCAAAACGCAAATTATGAACTGTTACCATTCCCCTATCGCGACAGTGAGGGTAAATGGCCACACCTCAGAATCCTTTCAAATAAGCAGAGGCACGAGACAGGGTTGTCCGTTATCCCCTCTCTTATTTCCTCTATGTATGGAGCCTCTGTCCCAAAGAGTAAGAGATATTCCCCAGATAAAAGGTGCTACCTTTTTTGGGGGGGGAACAGCATAAGCTGAGTTTATATGCAGAAGATATACTTTTTACGTTGGGTTGTCCTGCCTCCACATTGCTGACACTCCTGGAATAACTGGAAGCATTTGGATGGACATCAGGGTTTAAGGTTAATGTAGAGAAATCACAAGCACTAAACCTATCAATACCCCAGGAATTGGTGACAAGTTTAC
The DNA here is from genome assembly GCF_964204655.1 of Triturus cristatus. NCBI lineage: Eukaryota > Metazoa > Chordata > Amphibia > Caudata > Salamandridae > Triturus > Triturus cristatus. The sequence goes on from NC_140592.1 coordinate 390,339,448, forward strand.
AAACACTATACCCCATTCTGTGGCAGTCAGTTGCTCTCCCTTATCGAGGGGTTAAATTGGCGCCCACCCTCCAACAAATCTCCTCAATAAACTACTACACTTTATTAAGACAAATAAGGAAAGAGACAACTAGCTGGAAACATCATCAGATTTTGTGGCTGGGTCGTATCGCAGCAGTTAAGATGACTATTCTCCCCAAGATCCTCTATTTATTTCAGACACTACCCCTAGAGCCACCTAAAGGGATAATTGGAACCTTACAAGCTGAAACCTCCCAGTACATCTGGTCCAGGAAAAAGTGTGCTGTTTGTCACCTAAAAATGGTGGCTTGGGTATCCTGGTTCTACACATGTACTTTCAAGCGGCACAGCTATGGTACCTAGTGGAATGGTACTAGTCCGAGTCAGAGAAACATTGGCTCTTTCAAGATAAAGCGGTAGCGGGTAAGTCTTTCTCAAGAAAGCCCACAGACCCTGGAACCTTTATCTTTCCCCCTTCACTCGGGAGACAACAAACGCATGGGATCAGGCAAATATCAAATGTGGTCTGACTTCTTTCCCTTCTCCTCTGACGCCACTATTCGAGAACCCTGACTTTACTCCAGGGCTCGATCCCGGGGCATTCATGGAGTGGAAACGCTCTGAGTGTCGCTCCATGGGGCACATGAGAGACGAAGAAGGGGTGATTCTCTTTCAGCAATTGAGTGGGGTATTTTACCTTCCTGAAACAGAAAGACTAAACTACTTACAGCTCCGTCACTGGTTAACACATCTCAGTAATAAATCTGCCATACAGAGGACCCTACCAGCCTACGAATACTGGCTAGTCACCCATATCACAGGTAGGCAGCTAATTTCAGAGATATATATGCATTTTTTACCCAACGTATAAAACACACGTACAAAACCAATCAACATAGATGGGAGCTTGAACTGGGGAGACAGCTCACGGAGATGGAATGGGGTGAGATATATTTCAGAGCAAGACACACTGCCACAAACACTTCCCTCACCGAAACCTTTGTCAGAATTACCACGTATTGATACCTCGCTCCATCCAGATTACACAAAATGTATTCGGATCGCAAGGACAGGTGTTGGAGGGGCTGTGGGGCTCAGGGGACGTCGGTGCATGTGTTATGGGACTGCCCCCGACTCCAGTCATACCGGACTCAAGTATTAGATGAGATTGCCAAACATTTAGAAACGCAAATACCTAGATTTCCGGCTTACATCCTACTAGGGCTACCAAACCCCTTAACATATCCACTAAAGTCTAGACGGGCAGATAGATAGGGTTAGTGCTGGATGCAGCTACACAGAATATTTTAGCACACTGGGGCACGTCACAACTGCCAACTCCTGCAGTATGGGGACATAAGTAATTGAATATACTGGGCATGGAAAGGATATCTTTGACACATGCAAACCAAGGAGAGGCCTTTGAGAAATTATGGTGCCCTTATATATCCCTCCAATCTCAAGACTTTAGAGAACTGACGTGCCCTAAATAACTAAGACTTTTGCAGCTCTCAGAAGTGAATACCAAAGTATAAACAGGTGCACTCAACCAAACTTAGTGGGTGGGGGTGGGCTTGGGAAGGGAATGTCTCTTTTTTTGTTTTCCTTTATATGTAGAACTGTTCTCTCTCTGCTTGCCTCTCTATCCTCTTCTTTTAAAGAATGCAGAGGGCTTTAGCATTGATGTCCATTGCAACACGGGTTATAATGTATACTTCATATGCCTGGCATTTCCATAAAAAAAATAAAAAGATTTAAACCATAAAGTACCAGAAATGGAAGGGCATTAGTGACCTTGCAACTTCATTGTAGTTAAGTGTATAACCATGATATTAACAGACTGCAGTATGGGTGATGTGAGCACAAGCAGAAGGAAAAAAAATCTTCTAAAAAATGCAAATATGAACTACAGCATAAAGTACAAACAAAAGCTGCATTGCTGATTTAGAATACGTTCGGGAGCCGGGTTCACACATGTGAAGGGCAGGGAACCCGAGCTGATAGCTATAGAGCAACATTAAGTTGTGCCAAGGCAGGTAAACTACTTTCCAAAAGTAGCTTCATAATGCGTTACATTTTCAGCCATTTATGACATTTCTTCTCCATTATAAAGTTGCATTCTGGGACATATAGTTTAACTTTTCTTTGTACTTTTGACTACAAAGCCAGACCTTACTGAAGATGTTTGATACGACAGATTATGCAATGATAAGTAAAAGTTGCTTTAAAGATAAGAAGACATGTAATGTATTCCGTTATTTGAAACATGAGGCTCCACACGTTGTCTACTCATGAGAGAGGCTATTTGTATAAGTTGCTGACACCGTGCATTGTAGCTACATTTTTGGTTCTTTGAAGCATCCGTATCCCTTATTCTGAGAAAGAAGTTACCCAGCATGTTCTTATTGCTCATGTATGGACCCTATTTACCGAATTATCTCCCACTAGGTCTCTGTGTTATTAATTGGAGTACACCGTTCTCCCTTCCTGCACATATAACATCACAGACAGGTCACTGCCCTTATACATAGGTGCTACTTCTTGCAACTCTTGCTACATCTGTGGCATATCTCACCTTTCTAGGGGTTGTAGAGGGATCCTGCTGTTAGGGTGCTACAGATGTGTACGGACTGGCCCAGAGTTCTGCTGACAGCTTCGGTCAGGTGGAGCCAGGCTGCGGGGGACTCAGTCCTCCACAGTGGAGGTTCTCGCCTCTCAGAGGAGAGCAAGGATTCCTCTAGACCATCGAATGGCACTGGACTAGTTTAAAGGATCATGCACTCTTTCCCCGCAGCCCCTACTCCGACAAAATGAGGGGGTGCTACATTACACCGAGGATTTGGAAGCAGAGGCTGCACGCACTGCGTCCCCTCCCAGGGATAACTTGTCGCTGGCTCCTTCTTCTTCTGGGCTCACCACAAGGGCTCTGCAGTGTATTGGGGCCCCACAGTGACCACAATCACATCAGGAAGCCTTGCCCAAAGGAATAGGTAGCTTTATGAAAGACACAGGACCTCGTACCTTCATATCAGAGGAAAAGATGTGAATTACAAAAGGAATTACATTACAGAAAGCTGTCAGGCTCTGAAGACTGAAAATCAGGGAACTGGAGGCCAGGATGCAGTGCTAAGGCACCAGACCACCACTCCAGCCGCCACCGCGAGTAAGCTGGGAGTCCGTACGGGTGATCATTACGCTGCTGGGTCCCGTTTGGCCCTAGAGGTACAATGCGGTGGGAGTTGCAGCACTGGCAGCAGGCTCCCAGCTGCGCTGGCAGGCTTCCAAAGTTAAACTATGCTGCGCTGGCGGCCTACAGGTGTGGGTCTCACACAGTGTGCCCTTCAAGGCTTTCTCAGCAGCAGCGATTGGGCAATGGCGCTCGTGACGTCCTGAGTTAATCAGAGGTGCTGTCGGGTGAATATCATGTTACACTTTGTAGGCAGATGAGTGAGTTGTATCTGCCCCCAAGCCTGCCACAAGCAGTGCAGATGCACTGCTGCTAGCTAACATGCTTTACTCTGTTAATGTGGTTTAATTTGCAGTGTTCAGCTCCAGCTTGCTAGGGAGGCACTGTAAATGCATAACAATGCATCTCAGTGCAGAGATGCGGACCCCAACATTGAAATGCGTTAGTCTAATGCCTGATGCGTGGTACTTGGCTCGCTGGTCACAAGACTGCGATTTACTTAGCTGTTGGCAGACTTGGCCACCCTGCCAGGATGGCTGGGGGCAGAGCTGTTCCCTGCCCAACTTCAGTTCAAAGGGCTGTCTCCAGAACACACACTAAGGAACCTGGCACTGGCCTTTTTTCACCCCAGACTTCTTGGAGCCTTGGTAGGTTAAGGGAAGAACATTCCAGAACCAGATTTAGGGGTTGCATGGGAAATTGCCCCACTTCAAAGGCTGGCCCAAGGTATAAATGTAACACCTCATAGCACCTCTTCAGTACATTTCTGAACTTATGGAAGACTTCAGAATGACTTCCTGGACCCCCCAGAGGACCCTGCTGTTTGAGGCCTGCCTTGGTTACCGAAGGTCTGAACTGCTACTACCAAAGGACTGCTCTGCTGCTTGAGGAATGCCTTGCTTCCCAGAGGACTTCTCTGTTGCTAGAGTTCTACCTTGAAGGAGAACTGGACCATCTCCATGACCGCAGGATCACTAGACATGAGTCCAAGTGATAGTTGGCTGGCCTTCTGTGTGAGCTTCAGGGGCATAACAAGCTCCAGAGACCTTGAAATCTATACCTCATCTTTGCTGGAGTGAGTGTTAATCCCCCCCCCCCCCACACCAAATGGTGCCTCCCAGGTCTTGCACTCTTGGAATTGGTGTTAAAGGTCCTGCCTAGCCCTAAACCGTGGGACTTTGTAAACGTTTAACCGAAAGTACTAGAAGAACTGACAGAAGACAAGGAGCTACCTGACAGTTAATCTGCCCAAGGAGAATTGCCAGTTGGTCTGACTTTGCAGTAGCTCCTGCTTCAGTATTCCCCTCAGGAGCAAATTCTGCTCACCAGGACCTCTCAGTGACAGTGTATGGCCTCATGGAGCCCTCTTCTGCTACAGATTGGAGCTCTGTCACACTGGATGTTTCTGGCTTCCAAAACCTTGTCTAAGTCCGAAGGTAAAAACTTTCACCATTCTTGATGGTGACCAGCTCCCCATTGATGACGACAAACTCCTCAGCCTGAACATCCTGCTTCTTCTACTCAGAGCTTTTTCCTACCATTATCAATGGGTTCACAGAGACTTCGTTCAGAACTCCCTGGAAATGATGACTCCTCTATGGATGCAGCCTACTTCCTTGCCCTGGTGAACTCTACCATCTCCTGGACTTTTTCTTAAAAAATTAATCTCAGTCCGAAGTTCAGCCAAGACCAGGCCCAATCCACCTTGTGTATCTGTCTTGTGCTCCATCGTGGTCAATCTTAACTTTTGACTTTGTCCCAGTCTCACACAAACAGATACGCGCGGTTGGCATTTTGATCTTTTAGTTGCTAGATTTCACTGAAAACTTAAAAAGAATCTGGTTGTACTGCTAGGATTTCATTTTGTTTTGGTGTTATTTATTAAAATGTATCTCATTTTTCAAAATTGGGTTGGGTTTTCACTTTATTACTGTTTGCTACATAAAAACTTTACCCAATGACTCCAAGTTAAGCCTGAAAGCTTTTTCACCAAGCTACCAGATGGCTAAGCACAGGTTAATTCAGTGACTGTTGTGGTTCATGCTGACAAGGATTCTGGTTGTTGCTTGAGTAGCATTTCATCCCACTCAAACAATAACCCTAGTTCTTATAGTATAGTAACTCAGTATTTTAAAAAACATTCTACTGCTGCTTCTAAAGAAGCAGGGCGATGACCAATCCATATTCTTACACTAAAATATTTTCTTCATTGCAGCTTGAAGCCAACATGCTTCTTCCATCCTATTAGAAATGGGGTTTCTGGATGCCAGAGATATGCACCCTGTTCAAGCAGGAACCACAGTCCCAGTCAGGGTAAGGGTAGTAAACACTTAAAGTTTACCTGCACTCCCCCTCTGGTAGCTTGGCACAAAGCAGTCAGGCTAAACTAAAGAGGCAATGTGTAAATTATTTATGCACATACACAGTTACACAGCTAAAACATCACAAAAAGTTCTCTGCACCAGTTTAGATGAATAGCCAATATTTATCTGAGAAAAACAAGACCAAAACAACAAACATCCAACAATCACAAGTCAATTTATCAAGATTAACTCAGAATGCAGTGCTTAGAAGTCATTACCTCCTCGTAAGTCTTTCTTGCCACCTGAGTTACACAGTGAGCTTCAGCTCCACAACAGAACCCTCCAAGCAATTTTAACCCCTTCGCTGCTAGGCCTTTTCCCCTCCTGTGCTAAGCCTTTTTTGGGCTATTTGGGGTAGTGCGCGCCTAGGCCCCTGTAACTTTTTGACCACAGTAGGTATCCACGCCAAATTTGCGTCCTTTTCTTCCAACATCATGGGGATTCTAAAGGTACCCAGGGTTTGTGGATTCTCCTAGAGGGTTCCCAGAAATTAGTCAAAATACAGCAAAATGTTGCTTTTTTTTGTGAAAAATGGGGAAAAGTGGCTGCAAATGAAAGCGTCTGGGTTTTTCTCTGCAAATGATATCAGAAAAGGGTTTGTGGGGCTGAAATCAACATTTCTCCAGCTTTTAGGGAATGACAGATTTTTGTCAGAAATCCAACATTTTTTACACAGTTTTGACATTTTTCTGGGACATACCCTATTTTTGCTATTTTTTGTGCTTTCAACCTCCTTCCAGATAATGGTAGAAATGGGTAGAAAAGCAATAATGGATCCTGGAAAGCTATACATTTTTGAAAAGTAGACAAAAGTCTGAATTCAACAAGGGGTCATTTGTGTAGATCCATCAAGGTTTCTTTATAGAAACTAACAGTTAAATATAGGAAAAATTAAAAATTTGTTGAAAAAAGCAGCCTTTTAAGTCAACGTTTTCACCTGTAACTTCTTCTAATTATGACATCTCTTTGAAAGCAATGTACCGTTACATCCAGTGGACCTTCCTGGTTGTGGGGATATATAGGAATTGTAGGTTCACCAAGAGCCCAACGAACCCAGAGTAAAAAACTGAGCAGCATTTTGTAATGTTTTTTTTTTGTTCCGGGTATATAGCAATTATTGTGGGAAAATGTATACATGGAAAAATCGGTATGAAAGACACCTATGTATTTCTGAAATGGGAACAAATTACAGAGTTTAGAAACAGAGCATATTTGCACATTTTCGAAATTGGGAATACTCATACTTGCATGACAATTATTGGTCATTTTTCAAAATGAGATAATCACTATGAAGGCACTGTTTCGGGGTGGGTATGGTCATGAATCAACCAAAGTCCAGCCCAATGTTAAGAGGGTGAACAAAGAAGAGATGGGGTCTAGGGTAAGGTACTAGAGATGGGGGGAGACAACAAAGGGTCTCTTGTTGCCCTCACACACCCCGAAGGATGTCATGCTTCATCATCGGGCGTGTGCTCCTCGTCGGGCCGGCGGTGCAATGCCCTACGGGTCCCCCGAAGGGTCTCTTTGGCAGAGATCTTTTTAGAGAGCTGCCGATGGGTGCATGCGGGTATGTGGAGGGAAAGTACCGGGATAAGTGGTGGGGGTAGTGTGTGCAAAAAAGGGATAAAAATACCCAAGGGTTACCTCAGGGAGTATTTTAATAAAGAGGTACCCTTGGTACAATAAAAAACCGTAAGTTAATCGTTACCTTTCAAGACGTAATGTGTCTAAGGTAGCTGGCAAAAATGGTCGACATGTTTCGCGCCTTAAGTGGTCAAAGCGATCCCTGGCGTTTCATCAGGACCAGTAAAAGTGGGTGATGTAAAGAGGGTGCACAGACTAAGTGTAGTGGGAGGGGTAATAATCACCCTCTCACTGGGCACAAGGGGGGTTTTAGTGTCTCCTATACAGGTTGTGTGTGATAAAGGAGTCTGTTATGCCCCCTTTGCAATAGACCTAGACCAAAAAGAAATAATAGAGATAACACAAACAGGGGTTAAAATACACATGCAGAAGTGCCATCTCGTTCGGCATATGTAGGCAGGGGTGGAATACACACACTGCTGGAAGACAGTCATACTTTCACACACCAGTGGCACAAGTTCTCTTGATCTTGGTAGAACGAGCAGTTGTAGGTGATATCCCATGTTAGCCATATATGATAAGTATCGGGGCCCGGGGGGGGGGAAAGGAGGGTCCCAGAGTCCAGCAAAAGTGGGGCTGGGTGACCACTGCCTCCCACGGGCATCCTCAACCTTCACAATGCCAGACAGTAGGTTCACCAATCATGTAGCGACAGACGAAAGCCACAGAGGAAATAATATTGCTACAATAGTGGCTTCACAAGCAACCCCGCAAGTTCATTGCGGGACAACCAAGGGGGTATTCTTACCTAAAAAGGGAGTTGGGGTTACTCCTTGAGTTTAAGCGGCGTAGGAGGCCCACACCATCTAGGGCTGATAGCCGGTGGTGGCAGGTATCAGCAAGGAGCCGGCCAAGAAGGGGGAGGAAAGAAATATCAGTGGTAGAGCATTAGAAACACTGCATACATCTATTTGTGGCGCACTGTAGAGACTTACGTTTAAACGAAGAGTGTTGTTGCCTCGAGAGATACTCACGGGTTACTCAGGTGACGGCACTGGAAACCTGCCCGGTCCAGACGCCAGCTCGAAGGTAGGCAAGTGGGCCGGACCCGTGTTTTTAAAGTGTGAGGCCCAGGTACGTGGGAGGTGCCTGTTTCCGGTTTCGCAAAAAACGCTTAGTCAGTGAACCCGGAGCTGTTCATGCGTGAAGGATTCCCGGGTCTCAGTGTTCTCTCGCGCATGCGTGTCTCGGTGTTCGCGCATGCGTGGTGTGAATAGTGCTTTACTTTGCGCATGCGGGACATGAAGGGACTCCTGTGTTACTATATCGGGGCAAAAAAAGCGGGGGGTTCAAACATAACTGTATGTGGTGTATGTATGCATCAGCAGTCATCGTGTATCCCCAGTTTCAAAGAGAAGGAGAAACCTCATAAATGGTATGAAAGCGTGATGTTAGTAACACGCCCTAGACAAAGGGGTGGTATCCGTGAGGTGTCCAGGCGCCTAGGTGTTTGAAGAGTTCCAATCTCCAATTATTGAGGTTATTCTAATAGCTCCAAAGCAGACAAACTGGTATCGTAGCACGTGGCAAAGGATGGCTAGTAAAAGACCGTCCTGAGTGGCATCATAGGTGGTCTGAAACAAGGTTGCTATCTTAAGGTTCAGTTTAGTACCTCAAAGAAGGTAGAGTGGTAGGTGGGCAGATAGCCACACCCATACATAGTGTGCTTAGATATTGCCTTTTACAGTTCAGACCATGGAATATCGTCATTAAGTCCCTGGGTATCCGTGTGTAGGCGGTGAACCCAGCGTTGTTCCCGCCTAAAGAGGGAATCACTGGTCCAGTTGGTGTTGGATTCCAGGATGGTCCAATGGATTGCCTCACAGGGGTGACCCTTCTCCAAGAAGTGGTTTGTCAGTTTAGTGGCTGAGCGAGCTCGCCTGACAGTGCTTTTGTGTTCACTAATCCTTATCTTGATGGGTCTGGTGGTCATTCCAACGTAGTACAGATCGCATGGACACGAAATCAGGTATATGCAATTAGTTGTATTACAATTGGTGTGTCTACGTTGTTCCCATTTCAGATTGCCCAGTTGTAAGGATTTGGTGTGTCGTGTGGAGGCACAAGCACTGCATGTGCCGCACGGATAGTGGCCTTTAACTGCTGGGAGGTCCCACAAGGTGTTCTCTTTTCTCATCTGTTTGGGACGTGGTCGTGTGTTGATCAGCTGGTCTCTAAGGTTTTCAGTTCTTTTGAAAGCGAAGCGAGGTGTCGGGATGTTCAAGGCATTGCTGTTCAGAATTTTCCAATTGCGATTAATGATTTTTTTGATTTTATTTGAGAGAGGGGTAAATGTGGTAACACAGGTGATCAAGTTATTGGTTTCGGGCTCTCTCGTTTCTAGGAGGCCCTCACGTGTGTTGTTTCTGGCCCGTTTTTTGGCTTGCTTGATCACTTTTACCGGGTAATGCCTCTCTGTCAGGTTCTCTGTCAGGGTGTTGGCTTGCATTTCAAAGTCCTGTATCTTGCTGCAATTGCGTCTAATTCTAAGGAACTGGCCGTATGGTAGATTTTCCCTTAGGGCTTTAGGGTGGTGGCTCTTGAAACTAAGGAGGCTGTTACAATCAGTGTTTTTCTTATATGTGCTGGTATGTAATACCCCGTTTTCAAGTTGAATAGATAGATCCAAGAAAGGGATTGTCTCCTTACTAGATGTTATAGTGAAGCGTAGATGGGGGTCTTGATTGTTAATCCATTCGAAGAATTCTAGTGTCACGGAAGCCGGACCCCTCCATAGGATCAAAACGTCATCGATGTAGCGTTTCCATGTGATAAGGTGTTCGTGGAATGGGTTGGTGTCTGTGAAGATGTGGTTAGCTTCGAAATAGGACATGTACAACCCAGCCAGGCTCGGCGCGAAGGTGGTGCCCATACTGGTACCTTGTACCTGGTGATATATGTTGGTTTTGTACATAAAAAAGTTGTTGGTTAAAGCCAGAGCAATGAGTGCCGTAATGAAGCAGGCCGGAGTTTGGAAGGGGAGTTCTGATTCCAGTAAAAGGTTGCTTACGACCTCGATGGTAGCCTCCTGCGGTATATTTGTATAGAGCGCTTCTACATCCAGTGTCAATAGTAAGTTGATTTCCTCGGTATTCTCTTCATTGATGGTCCGGATGAGATTAAGGACGTTGCGGGTATCTTTGAGGTATGCTGGTGTTGCCTGAACCAGAGGACGTAAAAAGAAGTCACTGAACTGGCTCAGAGGTTCCAGGAGGGAGCCAATCCCAGATACGATAGGGAGGCCTGGGCACGGGGTAAATGACTTTTTTTTTACACAATGTCTTTCATTTGGAAGGGAGAAATGCATCAAAAATCAATAGGTAATAACAGTTGCTTTACAAATCTGAACTACCCTAAGTCTCCCGATAAAAATGGTACCTCACTTGTGTAGGTAGGCATAGTGCCCACGACAGGAAGTGGCTCAAAACCTAAGGTGAACACACCACATTTTCACACTGAAAATTTACACTTTTTTTGCGAAGTCTAGCTGTAGTTTTTGAACCCTAGCCCTGCCGGCACCTAGGGAAACTTAGCAAACCTATACATTTTTTAAAACTAGACACGCAGGGGAATCCAGGATGGGGTGACTTGACTGCCTCCCACCATGGTCTGTTACCCAGAATCCCTTGCAAACGTAAACAATTGACAAAAAAAACACATTTTCCCCACATTTCTGTGATGGAAAGTTCTGGAATCTGCGTGGATCCACAAATTTCCACCCACCCCGCGTTCCCCAAAGTCCTACGAGAAAAATGGTACCTCACTTGTGTGGGTCGGCCTAGTGCCCGCGACAGGAAACGGCGCAAAACGCAACGTGGTCACACCTCAATTTTGCAGTGAAAAATGACCCTTTTTTGGCAAAGTGACGAGCTGTAGTTTTTGAACCCTAGCCCTGCCGGCACCTAGGGAAACCTAGCAAACCTATACATTTTTGAAAACTAGACACCCAGGGGAATCCAGGATGGGGTGACTTGACTGCCTCCCACCATGGTCTGTTACATAAAATCCCTTGCAAACGTAAAAAATTGACCAAAAAAACACATTTTCCCCACATTTCTGTGATGGAACGTTCTGGAATCTGCGTGGATCCACAAATTTCCACCCACCCCGCGTTCCCCAAAGTCCTACGAGAAAAATGGTACCTCACTTGTGCGGGTCGGCCTAGTGCCCGCGACAGGAAACGGTGCAAAACGCAACGTGGTCACACCTCAATTTTGCAGTGAAAAATGACCCTTTTTTGGCAAAGTGACTAGCTGTAGTTTTTGAACCCTAGCCCAGCCGGCACCTAGGGAAACCTAGCAAACCTATGCATTTTTGAAAACTAGACACCTAGGGGAATCCAGGATGGGGTGACTTGACTGCCTCCCACCATGGTCTGTTACCCAGAATCCCTTGCAAACGTAAACAATTGACAAAAAAAACACATTTTCCCTACATTTCTGTGATGGAAAGTTCTGGAATCTGCGTGGATCCACAAATTTCCACCCACCCCGCGTTCCCCAAAGTCCTCCGAGAAAAATGGTACCTCACTTGTGCGGGTCGGCCTAGTGCCCGCGACAGGAAACGGCGCAAAACGCAACGTGGTCACACCTCAATTTTGCAGTGAAAAATGACCCTTTTTTGGCAAAGTGACTAGCTGTAGTTTTTGAACCCTAGCCCTGCCGGCACCTAGGGACACCTACCAAACCTATATATTTTTGAAAACTAGACACCCAGGGGAATCCAGGATGGGGTAACTTGACTGCCTCCCACCATGGTCTGTTACCCAGAATCCCTTGCAAAGGTAAAAAATGTACAAAAAAAACACATTTTCCCCATATTTCTGTGATGGAAAGTTCTGGAATCTGCGTGGATCCACAAATTTCCACCCACCCCGCGTTCCCCAAAGTCCTACGAGAAAAATGGTACCTCACTTGTGTGGGTCGGCCTAGTGCCCGCGACAGGAAACGGCGCAAAACGCATCGTGGTCACACCTCAATTTTGCAGTGAAAAATGACCCTTTTTTGGCAAAGTGACTAGCTGTAGTTTTTGAACCCTAGCCTTGCCGGCACCTAGGGAAACCTAGCAAACCTATACATTTTTGAAAACTAGACACCCAGGGAAATCCAGGATGGGGTGACTTGACTGCCTCCCACCATGGTCTGTTACCCAGAATACCTTGCAAACGTAAAATATTGACAAAAAAAACACATTTTCCCCACATTTCTGTGTTGGAAAGTTCTGGAATCTGCGTGGATCCACAAATTTCCACCCACCCCACGTTCCCCAAAGTCCTACGAGAAAAATTGTACCTCACTTGTGCGGGTCGGCCTAGTGCCCGCGACAGGAAACGGCGCAAAACGCAACGTGGACACACCTCAATTTTGCAGTGAAAAATGACCTTTTTTTGGCAAAGTGACGAGCTGTAGTTTTTGAACCCTAGCCCTGCCGGCACCTAGGGAAACCTAGCAAACCTATACATTTTTGAAAACTAGACACCCAGGGGAATCCAGGATGGGGTGACTTGACTGCCTCCCACCATGGTCTGTTACCCAGAATACCTTGCAAACGTAAAAAATTGACCAAAAAAACACATTTTCCCCACATTTCTGTGATGGAAAGTTCTGCAATCTGCGTGGATCCACAAATTTCCACCCACCCCGCGTTCCCCAAAGTCCTACGAGAAAAATGGTACCTCACTTGTGTGGGTCGGCCTAGTGCCCGCAACAGGAAACGGCGCAAAACGCAATGTGGTCACACCTCAATTTTGCAGTGAAAAATGACCCTTTTTTGGCAAAGTGACTAGCTGTAGTTTTTGAACCCTAGCTCTGCCGGCACCTAGGGAAACCTACCATACCCACACATTTCTGAAAACTAGACACCCGGCGGCTTCCAGGGAGGTATGGCTTGCGTGGATCCCCCAACGTTTCCTTACCCAGAATCCCCTGCAAACCTCAATTTTAGCTGAAAAAATCACTTTTTTCACACATTTTGGGGTGGGAAAGTTGTGGCATCACCGGGCTCACACAAATTTACCACCACCCAGCGTTCCCCCAGGTCTCCCGGTAAAAATGGTGCCTCACTTGTGTGGGAGGCCCAAGTACCCGCGGCAGGCAAGGGCCCAAAACGTAGTGAGGCGACATCAAAGTGGCCTATCGCAAAACCACCTGGTTTTGCAAGGGGGGTCACTTGGGTTTTTGGCCCGGTGCTCGGCGGCCATCTAGGGAAGCCTACCAAACCCATGCATTTCTGAAAACTAGACACCCGGCGGCTTCCAGGGAGGTATGGCTTGCGTGGATCCCCCAACGTTTCGTTACCCAGAATCCCCTGCAAACCTCAATTTTAGCTGAAAAAATCACTTTTTTCACACATTTTGGTGTGGGAAAGTTGTGGCATCACCGGGCCCACACAAATTTACCACCACCCAGCGTTCCCCCAGTAAAAATGGTGCCTCACTTGTGTGGGCGACCCTAGTACCCGCGGCAGGCAAGGGCCCAAAACGTAGTGAGGCAACATAAAAATGGCCTTTTGCAAAACCACCTGGTTTTGCAAGGGGGGTCACTTTGGTTTTTGGCCCGGTGCTCGGTGGCCATCTAGGGAAACCTACCAAACCCACACATTTCTGAAAACTAGACACCCGGCGGCTTCCAGGGAGGTATGGCTTGCATGGATCCCCCAACGTTTCCTTACCCAGAATCCCCTGCAAACCTCAATTTTTGCTGAAAAAAATCCCTTTTTTCACACCTTTTGGTGTGGGAAAGTTGTGGCATCACCGGGCTCACACAAATTTACCACCACCCAGCGTTCCCCCAGGTCTCCCGGTACAAATGGTGCCTCACTTGTGTGGGAGGCCCAAGTACCCGCGGCAGGCAAGGGCCCAAAACGTAGTGCGGCGACATCAAAATGGCCTATCGCAAAACCACCTGGTTTTGCAAGGGGGGTCACTTTGGTTTTTGACCCGGTGCTCGGCGGCCATCTAGGGAAACCTACCAAACCCACACATTTCTGTAAACTAGACACCCGGCGGCTTCCAGGGAGGTATGGCTTGCGTGGATCCCCCAACGTTTCCTTGCCCAGAATCCCCTGCAAACCTCAATTTTTGCTGAAAAAAATCACTTTTTTCACACCTTTTGGTGTGGGAAAGTTGTGGCATCACCGGGCTCACACAAATTTACCACCACCCAGCGTTCCCCCAGGTCTCCCGGTACAAATGGTGCCTCACTTGTGTGGGAGGCCCAAGTACCCGCGGCAGGCAAGGGCCCAAAACGTAGTGAGGCGACATCAAAATGGCCTATCGCAAAACCACCTGATTTTGCAAGGGGGGTCACTTTGGTTTTTGACCCGGTGCTCGGCGGCCATCTAGGGAAACCTACCAAACCCACACATTTCTGAAAACTCGACACCCGGCGGCTTCCAGGGAGGTATGGCTTGCGTGGATCCCCCAACTTTTCCTTACCCAGAATCCCCTCCAAACCTCAATTTGTGCCGAAAAAATCACTTTTTTCACACATTTTGGTGTGGGAAAGTTGTGGCATCACCGGGCTCACACAAATTTACCACCACCCAGCGTTCCCCCAGGTCTCCCGGTAAAAATGGTGCCTCACTTGTGTGGGCTGTCGCATCACTACGTTTTGGGCCCTTGCCTGCCGCGGGTACTTGGGCCTCCCACACAAGTGAGGCACCATTTTTACCGGGAGACCTGGGGGAACGCTGGGTGGTGGTAAATTTGTGTGAGCCCGGTGATGCCACAACTTTCCCACCCCAAAATGTGTGAAAAAAGTGATTTTTTCAGCTAAAATTGAGGTTTGCAGGGGATTCTGGGTAAGGAAACGTTGGGGGATCCACGCAAGCCATACCTCCCTGGAAGCCGCCAGGTGTCTAGTTTTCAGAAATGTATGGGTTTGGTAGGTTTCCCTAGATGGCCGCCAAGCACTGGGCCAAAAACCCAAGTGACCCCCCTTGCAAAACCAGGTGGTTTTGCGATAGGCCATTTTGATGTCGCCTCACTACGTTTTGGGCCCTTGCCTGCCGCGGGTACTTGGGCCTCCCACACAAGTGAGGCACCATTTTTACCAGGAGACCTGGGGGAACGCTGGGTGGTGGTAAATTTGTGTGAGCCCGGTGATGCCACAACTTTCCCACCCCAAAATGTGTGAAAAAAGTGATTTTGTCAGTTAAAATTTAGGTTTGCAGGGGATTCTGGGTAAGGAAACGTTGGGGGATCCACGGAAGCCATACCTCCCTGGAAGCCGCCGGGTGTCTAGTTTTCAGAAATGTGTGGGTTTGATAGGTTTCCCTAGATGGCCGCTGAGCACCGGGCCAAAAACCAAAGTGACCCCCTTGCAAAACTACATTAACTATTGTTCCTACAGCGTGAGAATTTTGGAATAATATTGCAAAGAAAATGTGGCAGACATTTTGAGGTTTGCAGGACATTGGGGATAAAAAAACTTTTTGAATTCACAAGAGAGACATCACCATGAACTCCCATGGGTTTTCGACAACATCTACAGTTGGTGGGTTATTCTTACATGGAAAGTGTACCTTGGCAGAGAAACTAAAGACAAAGATTCCTGCACAACCATCTATTCCTCAAACACACACACATACTGGTTGGATTTGGCACGATGGCGAGTCATGGTTCAGTGTATTAAATTTTATTAACAAGAGATTTCACAAAAATGAAATGCACTGTCAATAATTAAATTCACAAAAAACCAAACCAATGACTCACAGCTCGTGAGCTGTAAAGCCACGTCAAGGCACCAACCACTTTACAGGCCATTCACACACCTTTCATACGTGATACAAACAAGACCATTTGCACCACCAGGCACAAAAGCAACACATTACAAAATTCACCAAAAAGGGACAAGGTACACCCTGCTTCGGAAAGACAAATATTACTGCACAGCCATCTAATCCACAAGCACACACACATACTGGTTGGATTTGGCACGAGGGTGAGTGATGGTTCAGTAGATACAATTATATTAGCAAGTGATTTCACAAAAATGAAATGCACTGGTAATAATTGAAAGGGCGAGAAACTGAACCATTGACTCACAGCTCGTGAGCTGTAAAGCCACGACAAGACACCAACCTCTTTACAGGCCATTCATACACCTTTCATACGTGTGAGACATACAAAACCATTCACACCGCCAGCCGCGGGCCCATCACATAACAAAACTCACACCAGCACACAGCGCCATTCAAGGGCCCATCACTTTCACACGCCCATAATCCAGACACAGCAACTACACAGGCTGATGGGTTGCGTGGAGTGGCACTTAGCTAGCAGTTTGTGTAGTGACCAGCAGAAAGTCACTACTCACACACAGCCAGCCGAGCACCAGTCCACACACCGCTAGCAGAGCGCCAGTCCACGCACACCGCTAGCCAAACACCAGTCCACGCACACCGCTAGCCAAGCGCCAGTCCAGGCACACCGCCAGCCAATCGCCAGTCCAGGCACACCGGCAGCCAATCGCCAATCCACGCATACCGCCAGCCAAGCTCCAGTCCACGGACACCACCAGCCAAGCACCAGTCCGCACACACCACCAGTCCACGCACACCGCCAGCCAAGTACCAGTCCACGCACACCGGCAGCCAAGCACCATTCCACGCACACCACGAGCCAAGCTCCAGTCCACGCACACCACCAGCCACGCACCAGTCCACGCACACCACCAGTCCATGCACTCCGCCAGTCCACGCACACCGCCAGCCAAGAACCATTCCACGCACACCACCAACCAAGTGCCAGTCCACACACACCAACAGCCAAGCGCAAGCCTACACACACCGCCATCACATTTAGGATTTTTTTAGAAAAAAATAAAAACACAAACAAATCGCAAATAGATACAAATCTTCAAACACAAAATCAGCAACTAAATACATTGCACTAACACCAACCTTGAAACAGAATCAAATTATCCAAAGAATACAGACCAGGCAGTTCACTTTACCACTCATGAATGCTCCCAAAAATTCTTTCGCATGTGGTACGCTCTAAAACAAGCAGGGACACACAGTGCAGGTTGAGAAGGACAGTCGGGGCAGTACATACGACTCTCCTTCCGCGTACCTCTTCGCCAACAGACTCTACATCTCCTACTGGGAAAATCTTTTGAGGGTGTGGGAGGAATGTGATCTGGAAAGTGGCGATCTTTCAATCTAGCAACATCCTCAACCACTCCAACTCTAGGAACACTTGCCTGTTCCACTACAACAAGGCTGCCTATTACAGACTCCTGAAACTTAGCAAAAGTCATCTTTGACTCAGGGCAAGAATCCTGGAACACAACAAAAGCATTAAACATTGCCAAGTGGAAAAGATGGATAGCCAACTTCTTGTACCAAATGTAAGCCTTACGAAGAGCAGTGTAAGGTTCCAACCTCTAATCTACTCTGTCAACACCACCCATGTGCCTATTATAGTCTAAAATGCACACAGGTTTGCGCGCTTCAGCGACCTGACCCCAAACAGTCACAGATGCAGTGCTTTCATCATGGATGGTAGTCAGCATGTAGACATCTCTCCTGTCTGAAAACTTCACAGCAAGAAGCTCCTGGCAACGCAACGCACTGCACTGTCCCCGCACAAGCTTTTGACAAACAAGTTCTTTCGGGAAACCTTTACGGTTAGAGCGGATTGTGCCACAAGCAACAGTGTCTACTTTGGCCAATTCCCTGAACAACCGCACACCAGTGTAGAAGTTATCTACATATAAATGGTGGCCTTTGTTAAACAATCCTCTACCAAGTTCCCAAACAATTTTCCCAGTCACTCCAAAAGTGGACGGACAACCAGGGAGGTTAATCCTAGATTCCTTACCGGTGTACAACCTGAAATTAGAGACATGTCCAGTCCTACTGTCACACAGCATATACAGCTTTATTCCATAGCGTGCCCTCTTACTAGGAATGTATTGCCTAAAAACCAAGCGGCCCTTGAACAACACCAAAGACTCATCCACTGCAATTTCTTTCCCAGGGGCATAAATCTCAGAAAATCGATCAACAAAGTGATCAAGGACAGGTCTATTCTTAAAAAGACGGTCACACTCAGGGTGATCTCGTGGCAACGCTAAACCATTATCAACAAAATGCATCATCCGAAGCAGAAGCAAATACCTGTCACGACTCATGACTGCCGGAAAAATAGACGTTGCCATCAAGGGACTGCTAGACCAATATGAAGACATTGATGGCTTCCTTAGCAAGCCCATCAAAAAAGTTAAACCCAAGAACTTCTTCATCTCTTCAACATTTGTGGGAGTCCATCGGGTAGCTCTAGAGTGTGGCTTAAGACTGGCACTGTTGTCCCTCAAAAACTGTTCGGCATACAAATTAGTCTGCTCAACAATCTCTGCCAAAAACACATCGTCCATAAACAACTGAAAAATATTTACCGGCAAAAAGTTTTCTGTATTCACTCTAGACCCTGGAACACCAGTAAACTCTGGCAATGCCGGCTGCACCATGCCAGGGGCAACCCATAGGTCATCACTTTCAAAGGGAAGCCTTGCAGCCCCAGCCTGCAGCCCAGATGCCTCTTGCCGCACTACACCAACGGGAAGCCTTGCAGCCGCAGGCTGCAGCCCAGAAGCCTCTTGCCGCACTACAACAACGGGAAGCCTTCCAGCCCCACGCTGCAGCCCAGATGCCT
This sequence comes from Triturus cristatus, assembly GCF_964204655.1. Taxonomy (NCBI): domain Eukaryota; kingdom Metazoa; phylum Chordata; class Amphibia; order Caudata; family Salamandridae; genus Triturus; species Triturus cristatus. The sequence continues at coordinate 390,358,321 of NC_140592.1, forward strand.
CTTGCCGCACTATCGGCACATCAGTCTCCTCCTCTAACACAGGCACTTCATCCGCACTAAGAGTATATTCATCATCCGATGACTCCATACGGAGAGAAAACTCACTGCCAGAATCGTCCCCTGCCTCCTCTCCCTCAGATGCATAGTCAGTCTCTGAACCATGGTCAGAGGAAGACTCAAACAGCAAACCAACAACCTGCTGAGCAGTAATCCTGCGGCCATTATACTTACTAAGATAGAAGACTGCACAAACAAGTCAACAACAACCAACAATGTGCAAACCAAGTAAGTAAAGAAATGTGTATCTTTATCACAAAGATCAATGTACTCAAAAACTATACAATTCAATTACAAGAGACAGCTGCACTCACCAGAAACCAACTCTGCAGTGACACAGCAAAAACCAACGATATCCAACTAGAAAGAAGAAAAAAAAACAAATTACTCACAAGACAACAAAATACACATCGAGCACCAATGCAAAAAGGTTTTGACACTCAAAAAACAAACATACTGCTATTATTACACCATTTGCAAAAAAAATTCATGCGGAGAAATCAAACACATTTACATTGTACAAAAAAAAGTCTCTTACCAAACTACACAAACAGCAGAACCACCAGTAACAACACGGTAAACTGAAAAGAGCAAAAGCCTTCACCTAGAACAAAAAAGTTTTTAAAAAAACATTACTATTGCAATTCACAAAAAATATAACAATAAACATTATAACATGCTATGTTACTACCCAAATGGTCAATCGGGTTGTGTGCCAGGTGGGGCAGAAAACAGCAGGAAAAAAAAAGGCTACTCTGTCCCGGGGGGGGTGGGCCAAATACATATTATAAAAATTGCACCCTGGAAGCGACACTTGCCAAAGGGGTCACTTCCATTTTTATTTACACTAATTCCCTGGTGTCTAGTGGGCTTTTCTGCACCCCCCCTGGGGCCAGAAACGGCTACACAAAAAACCGATCTGCCCCTAGGGGGGCAGAAAAGTCTTGAAAAATATTTGGGCCCCCAGGAAGCGACCCTTGCCCAAGGGGCCGCTTCCTAACTTCTAAAAACACACATCCCTGGTGTCTAGTGTGCTTTTCTGCCCCCCCCCCCTGGGAGCAGAAACGGACAGAAAGACGACCGATCTGCCCCCAGGGTGGGCAGAAAAGTCTTCCCATAAATTTATGCCCCAAGGGAAGCGACCCTTGCCCAAGGGGTCGCTTCCTCATGCAAAAAAATGCATCCCTGGTGTCTAGTGGGCTTTTCGGACCGAAAGTCGACCGATCTGCCCCCAGGGGGGGCAGAAAAGTCTTCCAGTAAATTATGCCACCAAGGAAGCGACCCTTGCCCAAGGGGTCGCTTCCTAAATGAAGATAAAGACATCCATGGTGTCTAGTGGGCTTTTCTGCCCCCCCCCCTGGGGGCAGAAACGGACCGAAAGTCGACCGATCTGCCCCCAGCGGGGGCAGAAAAGTCTTCCAGTAAATTATGCCCCCAAGGAAGCGACCCTTGCCCAAGGGGTCGCTCCCTAAATGAAGAACAAGACATCCCTGGTGTCTAGTGGGCTTTTCTGCCCCCCCCTGGGGGCAGAAACGAACCGAAAGTCGACCGATCTACCCCCAGGGGGGGCAGAAAAGTCTTACAGTAAATTATGCCCCCAAGGAAGCGACCCTTGCCCAAGGGGTCGCTTCCTAAATGAAGAAAAAGACATCCATGGTGTCTAGTGGGCTTTTCTGCCCCCCCCCTGGGGGCAGAAACGGACCGAAAGTCGACCAATCTGGCCCCAGGGGGGGCAGAAAAGTCTTCCAGTAAATTATGCCCCCAAGGAAGCGACCCTTGCCCAAGGGGTCGCTCCCTAAATGAAGAACAAGACATCCCTGGTGTCTAGTGGGCTTTTCTGCCCCCCCTGGGGGCAGAAACGAACCGAAAGTCGACCGATCTACCCCCAGGGGGGGCAGAAAAGTCTTACTGTAAATTATGCCCCCAAGGAAGCGACCCTTGCCCAAGGGGTCGCTTCCTAAATGAAGAAAAACACATCCCTGGTGTCTAGTGGGGCATCCCTGCTCCACGATCGCGACGCTGTGCGCAATCGTGGGACAGGAATGCCCAGCATTGAGACATCAGGGGAGAGGAAATACTCTTTCCTCTCCCCCGATGCCTCAAGGCCTCCCAATTCCGCCCCCCCGCCACACCAGAGCCAAACACCTACCTGCTCCGTTGGACACGCTGGAAGAAATGAATTCCAGCGCGTCCAACGCTTCCTGATGACGTCGGCGTGCGCTGTGCGTGCTGACGTCATCAGGAATCGTGGGGGGGCTCGGGGGTGGCAGCGGAAACTCTTCCGCTGCCAACCCCCCAATTGGTGTGAAGATCGAGCCCCCAGGGGGGGAGCGCCAGCGCTTCCCCCAGGGGCTGTGCTCATGACGGAGCAGTTCCGTCATGAGCACAGCCCAACCGATGCTCATGACGGAACCGCTCCGTCACGAGCATCGAAGGGGTTAAGCTTCATTCCTCCAATCCACCGCACTTCCTGTTTTTTTTTTGTTCTGCGCTCCAGACTCTCCGAGCGCAATTTGCAGGTAAGTGGGGTGAGGTTGTGCCTTATCCGGCCCTAACGCGTGCTCTTGGGGCTTTCCGGCGACGTAAGGCAGAGCGAGCTATTTTTGGAGGTTGGAAACCCTGCTTCAGTGGGCTCATTCTGGGTTGTGGGGGCCGTGCATCATGGGTGTCCCCCCTACTGCCCCTACTCCTGCCCATTTTGTTTCACAGAAAGTTCCGACTATCCGTGTGGCCTTGTGGGTCAGCCCCCTGTGGTGGGTTGATTGGTGACTTTCGTGGAGACTTGGGAAAGGTTGGTCTCTGACCAATGGGTCCTGCAAATTGCTAGGGGGTGTTACGGGATTTTCTTCGACTCTCCACCCCCAGAACTGTTTGTCTACACTCCCTTGCCATCAGCTGCGCCAAAGAGGGAGGTGCTTTTGGTGGGTGTTCAGAATCTTCTCGAGAAAGGGGCCATTCATCCTGTTCCAGCCTGTCAAAGGGGTCAAGGGCTCTACTCCATTCTTTTTCTGGTAATGAAGGTTTCCGTGGACTTCAGTCCTGTGCTGAATTTGAAAAGGGGGAACTCGTTTGTCCCTCATGTTAAGTTTAGGATACTGTCTTTGCAGGAGATTCTTCCCTCACTGGTTCAGGGGGGTGTGGTTGCTTCCTTAGATCTGCTCGATGCCTACCTCCACGTGCCCATTCATCCTGCGTCCCAGCGATTCCTCAGGTTTTGTGTGGAACCAAAGCATTTGCAATTCCAGGTACTGCCATTTGGTTTGTCTTCTGCCCTGAGGGTCTTCACTAAGGTCCTGGCTCGTTTGGTTGGGCTCATCCATATGGAGGGAATTTGGGTATTCCCGTACCTTGATGACTGGCTGATTTCTGCCTCTTCTTTTTCAAAGGGGACTCCTCACGTCCAGAGGGTCTGTGAGATTCTGGAGAGGCACAACTTCCTGATCAACCACAAAGAGTTGAATCTGGTTCCCACCCAGGAGTTAGTGTTTATTGAGGGTCACCTGGATATGGTCAAGGGGCTTGTGTTTTTGCTGGCCGCGAGGAGGGACCTGGGTTGTCTGCTGGCGTTGGATTCTGCCCTGGCGCACCAGTGGTTGAGGGTGCAGGGTTTGATGTCAGCAACGATAAATTACTGCCATGGGCTTGTTTGCATCTGTCCCCATTGGTGAACCATCTCCTGTCCCATTGGTCCCCTTGTTCCGCTGCTGACGATCTGCCAGTGGTAGTGCCCCCTCAGATTCAGATTGCCCTGGGTTGGTGGTTGGTGGAGTCCAAACTGACCAGGGGTCTTCTTTTCAGAAGTCCCCTTCCCAGGTGGTGACGACAGATGCCCGCTGGTTGGGCTGGGGGCCATGTTGGATCCCAGGTCTGTACAGGGGCTCTGGACTCGCCGGCAGGCTGGTTGCTTGTCCAACTTCCGGGAGCTGAAGGTGGTTCAGATGGCTTGTCTGGAGTTTGCATCGGCCATTCGGGTGCATCATGTTCTGGTCCGGACGGACAATCAGGTGGTGATGGGTTACCTCAATCCCCAGGGGGGGCTGCAGAATTCTGTCCCTGTAGCTCCTGGCTCAGGAGATTCTGACCTGGGCGGAAGCCACTGTGTTGTCTCTGTGAGTGGTGTATCTCCCAGGGCGAGAGAATTGTGGGGCTGATCCACTGAGCATGATTTTCCCCCCATGGCTTCGATTTCACTGTCGGAGGAGGTGTTCCATATGTTGCAAATTAAGTTTGAGTGCCCGACAGTGGACTTGTTGCAGCCAAAGACAATGCTCAGCTGCCCCGCTTCTGCATGATTATTCTCTGTCCAGAGTCATGGCGGGTGGATGCGATGTCATTCAGGTGGCCCGACACTCTGCTTTACCATTTCCTCCGATCCCTTTAATAGCCCGGGTTCTCTGCAAGATTTGCCTGAACAAGGCATTAGTTCTGTTGATTGTGCTGGACTCGGCTCACCACCCGTGGTATCCTCTTCTGAGGGAGCTGGCCGTTCAGGAGTGTTGGGCGATCCCTGATCTTCCTTGTCCGCTAATGGATTCACGTCTTCAGGGGGTGAGCCTCTTGTCCCGTTCTTACTCCGAGGAAGTGGTTGACTTGCTTTAGGGTTCCCAATGACTGGCGGACTCTTCAGTCTTATTTCCGACATTGGGGGTTCTTTTCGAGGTGGTGTGTTTCTAAAGGCCTGGCGTCTGTTTCAGTGGACCCAATGGGTTCTGAATTTTCTGTCGCATGGTTTTGCGTTGGGCCTGGAGTGATTTTACTGCCCCAGCCCGGGATCTCCTGTTGGTGTTACAGGCCCTTCATGTGGTTCCTTTTGAGCTCTTGGAGTCTGTGGACATAAAATTCTTGACCACGAAGTTGGTGTTTCTGGTGGACATTGTGTCCCCTGGTTGGATTGGAGAGTTGGGGTAGTTTTTGGGTTCTCTTCCTTTTTTACGTGTCTTGCCGGATCGTGTTGTCCTTTGCCCCATTCCTAAGTTCTTGGCCAAGGTCCCCTTAGTTGCCAACCGTTCCAGGGAGGTCATTCTGCTGACTTTCTCCCCGGTGCCTGGCCCAATGAGATTGGGTCATAAGCCTTCTCTTTCCACCCGGAGTAGGTGGATTAAGCAGATGACCCTTCTGGCCTATGGTTCCCAGGGGTTGGAGGTGTCGGCCCGGATCCAGGGTCGGTCTGTTCAGGGTCTGTCTTTCTCGTGGGTCTCTTTCAAGGGGGTCTTGATTGAGGATATATGTAGGGCCTCTACGTGGCCCTCTCCACACATATTCATGGACGACTATTGTGTGGTGTTTGGAGGTCCTGCTGCTGGGGATTTTGCTGAGGCTGTTCTACTGGCTGGCTTTGCTCTGCACTTGATTGGAGCTCCTTCTGTTGGGTGTCTGTTTGTCTTTTTTTCCTCTGTTTTGTTGTTTGGATTAAAAACGTGTTGGTTGCCTCAACCTTTGGTATGTGGTTTCTTGTTGGTGACCATGAAGCCACTTGGCTTTGGTATATGCTTACTGTGTAACTCCGGTGGCTCGGAAGACTTACAAGGAGGTAATGCCACCGTTACTTACCAGTAATCTTCATTACTTTGAGTATAGTCTTTCTCATCACATGAGTTCCCATCCCTCCCTCCCTGTTTGACTATTAGCTTCATGTGGTTGCTTGCTGGGCATGGTAGTTGCACAGGAAGTGGGGTGGGTTGTGCCTCCTCTTGTACTGGGTCAAGGGTGAAGATGGTCGTCCATGTTGGGGAGGGATGGGAGGATTGGAGTGTAAAATTGCTTGGAGGGTTCTGTTGTGGAGCTGCAGGTCACTGTATAACTCATGTGGGGAGTAAGACTATACTCATAGTAATGAAGATTACCAGTAAGTAACCGGGGCAACAACTCCAACTGGGGCTATCAAGTCGCTCTTGACTGGTGCAAATCCAAAAGTTCTCTCCGACCACGATGGAGCGCAGACCGGAGACAGGAGTCATGCAGACCCACTGACAGTACCTTGGATACATCAATGCTTGGGGACGATGCAATGCATAGTCAAAATGGGCACTTGCCCAGAGCCCACACAGGATGGCTGCCTGATATGTGGTCGGGACAGACCCACATCAACAGTTTTCTATAAAACAGACGTATGTTTTAAAATAGTAGATTTAAAACAAAACAGATCAAATAAAATACTGGCATTGACCCTCTGTTGTAAAGCCATTGTAAGGGTTGACATGTTGTGCTGCGTATGTGCACTATGTTTCTATTAAGGGTGTAAGACTTGTGCAGATTGCATTTTGGTCTGTAGACAGGCTCCAGAACTACAAGACAACAATGGAAGAACAGTGCACATGTACACAGGCCTTAAGAAACCCCCACTCACTCTGCTGATGTCACGCAAATGGTATACTTAAACCAGCTCTGCCATAAAACAGGCAGGCAGGCATCTTTGACAGCAATTGCAGTAGGATCCCAGTCAGGCTGGTGGGTTGGGGTCTGGGCCTCAGCTCAATATGCTTGAGCAAGAGCCATGCTTGACATCTTTTGATCTTACTTCCCTATCTCGCACAGAACCTCTGTACTACTTTCCCTAGAGACACCAGATTTAGACATCTGCATAAAGGAAAATATGGACGACCATGCACACAGACATAAAGCCACCTGTATGGACAGAACCACAAACATAAAGGTATCCATGCACACAGACCAACATGCAATATATGTAGTCACAAATACCACTCATGCAGACAGACTAACAGACACAGGCCCTATGCACACCTGCCAACAGCCTGATCAATGAGTGCCCATGTGACTGTATATAGACTGCCTCTGGTAGCATTTTCTTGTAGAACTGGAAGTGGTATTTAAAAACCTTCAATAGTCATTGTTTCTAAAGGATGGAGCCGTTGTTTTAAAAGAATGCATACTGGTAAAGGGGAGTGTTGGTTTAAAGTTAGAGGTCCCTCTGTCGATCTATGGATTTCGATATTACAAAAACCCAGAGCTAAAATCTCTTCTCTGTTAAAATCTAATAAATGTCATTGATGGAGGGGTGCCGCCTTTCCTGTCAATGAGAGAAGGTATTTATGCTTGCTACTGATCACCAAATATACAGACACTCATGCACGCAAGCGTTCAGACACACAGCCTCCTTATGCACAGACCAATACCCATACATACTATTTTGTTCTGCGGAAGACTCTGATATCACCATGTGCCCATCTACCAATGGACATTAAGCATGTGCACATCAGCCTGTGCTCACTGCTACACATCACACTATGTCCTTCAATGTATACAGGTCTGTGCTCCTTACTGTCAATCACCTTGTCCTCCTAAATGCACAGCATTCATTGCTCCCAATGTACATCGGCTTGCACTTTCCTGGGCTGAAGCACGCTATCCTGCACTTCCATCTTGCAGAATACCAGTCAGTCCTTTGCTGCATATCATCTTTAAGCCTTTGTTGCACACCACACTACGTTCCCCCGATAAACATAGCTTTTGCCCCTTGCTCTTGGGTGCACTCATGTTCTTCCATATCATGTGAGAAATTGCACCAGTTGTGAACTTTCTTGGATTTCTGGTGCTTGTTGCAGGGTAATTTTTAAGGCTGGGCAAATTGCCAGATTGCCCAAGACCTACAGCGTCCAAAGGGTGCCCTGGTAAAATGATCAAGATAGCCAGAAGAACAGATTTTTGTTTGTCTGAGGGGCATGCACACTTCAGAGAATCTTAAACCACATACCCACCTACCCCACCTTAACTCTCATGCTCCCAGGTATTTTGTGGTAATTAAGTTAAATAATAAACTTTCTGTCTTATGTCTCTCTTTCAATCATCATATCACCTATTCTATCTTATCACTCTCTCTTTGTCCCTCTACAAAACCCTACATTATGTACCTCTATACTACTACCTGTCTCACTGAATCAAAGAACACTCTTGTGGGGCCTAGCTCTCCTTTCCCAAGTGTGTCCTACCTAGTTCACAGAAATGCAGAAATACACAAATCTGTCTGTGAAGATTTCTCTATCACCTCATGTCTTTACCAAGCACGCCTGGGTATTCCAAAAGGAAACCCAAGGTCCTCCATTACAGACAAACAAGCACTCAGTCCACGTACACGGCCACAGCACACACACTGTCCAACACTGTCACCTCTATGTATTGTGCCTCGACAGGGACCCATATACCCAGCACAGACATTCACCATGTGCACACTGCACACCACCATTTCGTTCATGTACTGTACTTCTCGTGGGTACACAGATACCCAGTACATGCATTCACCATGCATGCACTGCACAACACTACATCCTTCATGTTCTGTTCTCCTCGCAGGTACACACACACCCAGCACATACACATTTCATGAAGCACTGCTCAGTGCTGCCCTATCCCTGTATTGTACCCTTCCCAGGCACACATACACCCAGAGCCGAGTCACAACTCTTGCGCTGTGTAGCACTGCCACATCTACCTTAGCACACAGCTGTGGAACTTTAAAAAAGGTGAGTGAACCTGTAGGCCTCAATCCAGTGACAGGGTAAAAAGTACCTGTTAACTAATGCTGATCACTACACGGTATACTGCAACCACCGCGTAGGGCTGTTTTACTCCTGGTGAACGTGGTAGCCTTTAACCACTATGAGGGTAGAGCTTTGGGAACCCCAAGTTCAACAAGACCACAATCTGTGAGACAGGCCTATGTGATGGCATGCACATGTGATCCGTGTCTGCCTATGACAGCAAAGATCAGCAGTAGGGATCCAGACAACAGTACAGTTGGGCACTCAGGTAGGGGTACACGTCCATTACCATGCAGAGGACTTTTCTGCCCCAACAATTTTCCTTTCAGAAATGATGCAAAATGCTGATCTGGCATTTTGTGCTATGTTTAGCGTGAAATTCTTCCTTACATTCATTTTTATGGCCCATATGACACTAAAAAAGTGAACACTTGCATGTGATGTGAACAGCCACTCATGTTTTATTCATTCACATTGTTCCTGTGCTCCCACAATCACATTTTTAAATAAATGAAAGCTGAATATGCAACATGGTGTAATACTTTAATCATGGGCATTTTGTGGAATTAGTCTGACTTGAAATGCAGGAAAGTTTTTCGATTATGCCACTGTAAACAAAATTTTTCACTTGCCTACCTTTTGCCCAAATAAATAAAATGAGCACCCATGAGTTAATTAACAGTACACATTGGCATCAGTATCAAGAGATTACTCTGGGAGTCATTGTTCACTTTACAAAGCATATATTTCCATACTGGCCTTGTTGAGATACTCCAGCCACAAGCTCTGAAACAGAGATGGCTCACTTCATAGGGGTTCATGAAGTGAATCATTAGACGTGTTCCAACTTCACGTCAATAGTCTAAAGTTGTACAGAACTGCTTAGCACCACAGTACCAGACCCTCATAGTGACAGGAAAAAACAAACTGCCTGTTTGAATGATTCGCAGGCTATGCTCAGCCTATCACACATGAACTATTTGTGTTGTATAGATCGCTGACACCCTTGCACTCTGTTAGTGATCATTGGTCTGAAAATATAGCCTGAAGCTCGCTGTATGTCAGCGATTGAATGCAAATTACAGGCCCTGTATCACACTCACAATGTGATTACTCAAACAATCACCATGCAGCTCAAGCCACATGGTGGTTTGCTGTTTCAAATGCCCTGGCACTGTCAATCACTCCGTAAGTGATACAGGGCCTCCCACGCTGCTGGAAGAGAAACCCAGGGGTATATTTGAAAGGGATATCAACACCAGAACATAACTTTCAGCAGTGTTCTGGTGGCGATATACCCTTTTCAATATTTAAAATGTAGAATTAAGCCACTTTTCATGGCTTAACACCGCTTTGTAAATAAGGCCCCTTTACAGGCATCATTTAGCTTGAAAGGGGTGTGCAATGGATTTTGCTGTGGGCATTCAACCACAACACCCATTGCATTTGACGTTGCCCCAGATTTACAAGGAGGTGTAAATCTGAGGCAGCGGCAAAAACTAACGCCATCCATTAGCAGGATTTGAATGGCAAAACTAGGAGAAATACTTTTATTTCTCCTCGCCTTTTCTTTTTCTATGTGTGCTGCTGAATGTAGGACACATAGAAAGAGTAAAATAACATTTATTATTGTTTATGTGCAGGAAGGCGTCACTTCCTGCACATAAACAATCATTAAATAATGACGATATATGAATAATGATGATTTTCTACTTCTATGTGTGCTGGATTCTGCAGCACACATAGAAGTACCACATTGCTATTAGTGATTGTTTATGTGCAGGAAGGGACACCTTTCCACACATAAAAAAATAATTGAACTGCTTGAACTATGGTGCAAGGGTGCCTGCAGTGGCATTAGGCAGCTAAATTTAGCGCATCGCTAGGGAAAACACAGGGGTGCACTGTATTCTTGTGAATACGGCACAGCCCTGCGAAAATGTCAGAGCACTGCACTGCCAAATTTAGCATATCTCTGCATTAATTATGCCCCCAAGTAAGAACCGAGATGCAACCACAGCAGGACTCTCAACACAGTAAGTGTACGCAAGAGAGTCCTGCTCTAGTTGATTCCTTTCTGCCAGGGGAGGTGATCCGTTGATTCCTTACTGTGAAGGTAGGGGATGCGTCGATCTTCGGACACGTGCCCTTAATTTCTTACTGCAGGGCCACGTTAATGAAGAACTTGGCTCACAGGGACAATGCGCAGAATATCCGGATGCACTGGGTCGATGAGGCAGTGGCAGAACAGGCGCTGTGTTGATTTCCCAGTTGCGAAGAAGGTGATGCATTGCTTTCTTCAGCCGCACAGCAGGGCCCGTGTCGAAGTTGGAGCGTGCACCACGGATTTCTGTGAAATGATGCTTGGGACTCGAGTTGCAGTGATGCTTCAGCCGCACGGCAGGCACTGCGTCGATTCTGTGGCCGCACACGCCAATGCTTTGGTTGGGAAAAACAGGCACTGAGAGTCGATGCGTGGATTTTCTTGGTTCTTTGCAGCAAAATTACCTCCAAGGGCCCAGAACTGGAGTTGTCATCACTTGGCAGGTGAGAACTCCCAGCACAGGAGTTCAGGGGCTGCAGATTAAGTCTTTGATGGCCCTGAGACATCTTAACAGGAGTCAAGAACACACAAGCCCTTGGAAAACCTTGGCAAACAGGATGTAGAAAGCAAAGTCCAGTCCTTTCATTGCCTAAGATAAAAGCAGCAAGCAGCAGGCCAAAACACCAAAGCAGACAGCAAAGTGGCAGTCCGATTTGAAAGCTTCTCCAGCTCTTTTTCTTAGGAGAATGGCATCTTAGTCCAGAAGTGTTGTGAAGTTATGGTGTCACAGCTCCAGAACTAATACCAGCTTCTCCCTTTGAAGTAGGCAAGCTTCAAATGAAAGCCTTTGTAGTGCAGAAGGTCCTGCCCTTACCTGACCTGGCTCCAGGCACACTACAGAGGATGGGGGGGCATGGAGACAGCTTTGTGTGAGGTCCTGTTCAAGTTTTCAGTGACAACTCTTCCCACTACTATAGCTCGGGAAGACCAATCTGCCAGGCGATGGGCCATCAGGATATGCAGGGCCCACCTCAGCTCCTTTTGTGTGGCTGTCGGAAGTGAATGCACAAACAGCCCAAATGTCACACTGCCTCAAATGTGGATGCCACAGGCAGGCAGAGGCACACAATGGTAAAGCAAGAAAATGCCCACTTTCTAAAAGTGACATTGTCAAACAAGCAATTTTAAAAACCAACTTTTCTAAAAGATGTACTTTTAAATTGTGAGTTCAGGGACCATAAACTTCAAGCCTCTATCTCTTCCCGATTGGAAGTTAGAGGTTACACAGCAGCTCCAATGATAACTTATGGGTGAGATAGTCCTTGCAATATTGAAAAACGAATTTAGCAGTATTTCACTATTAGGATATGTAAAACACACCAGTACATATCCTACCTTTCAAATGCACTGCACCCTGCCCATGGGGCCACCTTGGGCCTATTTTAGGGGTGCCTCACATGTAGTAAAAGGGAAGGTTTGGGCCTGGCAAGTGGGTGCACTTTCCAGGTAGACATGGCAGTTTAAAACTATCCACACAGACACTGTAGTGACAGGTCTGTCATGGTTGCAGGGCTACTGATGTGGGTGGCACAATCAGTGCTGCAGGCCCAATAGTAGCATTTGATTTGCAGACCCTGGGCACACACCATGCACTTTACTAGGGACTTACCAGTAATCAAATATGCCAATCATGGATAAAACAATCACAATACAATTTAGACAGAGAGCATATGCACTTTTGCTCTTATTAGCAGTGGTAAAGTGCCCAGAGTCCTAAAAACCAACAAAAACACATCAGAAAAATTAGAAGGACGAAGGCTAAACGTTTGTGGATAACCCTCCAAAAAGGAAAAGGTCCAACTGAGATGATTAATAGATGATGACAAAGTAAAGTCCTTCGAAGCTCTAGAAGCTTAATTTCACCTTGGAACATCTCCGTTTTGGAGATTCCTCCAATTAAAGCACTGCTTGAGTTCAAAACTGTCTTACACAGCCATTGTTAGACTCTTCTATTCATTGCTGAATTTAAGGGGGTCATCTCCAGACTTTATTCGACTTATTTGGAAGAGATTCACTCTAAGGCAATGAGGAATACTCTTAAGACAAGATGGCAAACTGTTTTGGGTTCGGAGTATTTCAGTGAGGCATGGCCATCCCTCTTGTACTCCCATGGCTGAGGGATGCGAGAAACCACACTAAAATGTAGCTATTACAAGATTCTGCATAACTGGAACTGGCCTCCCCACAGGTTTCACCATGCAAATGTATTGAATTCCTCTAATTGCTGGAGGTTCGGTAACAGAGGAGGACATATGGCACATTTATTATGGTCGTGCCATGCTCTTCATATTTTTTGTCATAAGGTAGCTGTTATCATGAATCAACTCTTCTATCCAATTAGGCTTTTCTATAAAGCTTATCCTGTTACATAATGCAGACGATTTATCAGACCTGACCCGTCATCTGAAGCGCTGGACTGATACTTTTTTAGCAGTAGCCAAAATGTGAGGTGATAGAAATAATCAACCCCACCTAGACATAATGACTGGGCCCAATGTCTGTTTATAGTTGCATCTTATGAATGAATTATCTATTGTCTGCAGGACCAGCAATCTGTTTTGTAACCTATATGGTCAGCCTGGCTTTTCCTGTCTATCTCCTAATTTTCCTTTCTTTTGAACATATGAACAGCCCTTGGTTGACAGTCACAACCAGAACTTTAGACTTTGAATAATGAATATGCTCAAGGTGCTGAGGAGGTAAAGAAGATTTATTTAAGATGCATGTTAGGGACGTTTGATACCATTGAACAATCCTATCTCTCTTAAGTAAGTGGAGGAAGGTGAAATATGTTTAATGGTAATGTTTTCCTTTGTTTCTTTGTACTTTGAGTTTATACATTTCTGATGACCATGCTTGGCCATGCTTTAAAAATATTTTAATATTGAAATTCTAAGAGCACTTTCTGGACCTGAGGAAGATCAGAAATGGATTGGACCATCTGTTTGTGACCTGAGAGGAGCCCTGAAGGACTGCACCCACTTCCGCTTGTACCCAAGACAAAAAAGTGGACTCCATGGGTCAGTTGGTTGACCTCCTGTGTGGATCCAGACAGACAACAAGCTGCAGGAGGCCTTTTTTTTTAAAGACTTTTTTAGTTTTTTGTTCAAAACAAACATGAGACTCAGTTCCTTTGATATGGCAATTACAGTAACACAGGGTGATCAAAGAACATACAGCACAATTCCAAAGGTCAGCAGGTTATATCCAATGTCATCCCGTTATCTGTCCACACCACCCACCGCCCCATTTCCAGCACCCCAGCTTAGGACCCACTTACAATTAAATCATGGAGATACCAAACGAATGCTTCCCTCACAACATCAGCATGCAACACACATGGCGTTTTGTAAAGACTAGGCCCAACCCTGAGCAGCTATTCTTAAGAACTGTTCTCTCTCAACTCTTGGTTCACAACTTCAGTTGATGTAGTATCCCTATCTCTGGTTGCTAGGTATGTTTTGTACAATGCCCAGAAGTTCTTAGGTCTACTACGTGGTGGGAGAAGGTCACTGAAATTCTCAGTTTGCATGCTACAGTAAAGCATGTCGCTCAACCACTGAGCTATCGTAGGGATCGGTCCTCACGATCAACACATCACCACCCTGCGCTTACCTAGCAGCAAGCCCTTGTCAACCAACCTATGAGCCATCTTAGGTATCGGTTTGGAGTAGCCCAACAGGGCCAGTGCAGGCTCCGCGGAGAGTGCTAAATCAGCCACCTATCCCAACTCCTTAAAGACTAAATCCCAAAATTACTTTGGTATAGTATATACAGAGCCAGCTTCCTACATTGGTGGATCAGCGGTGGTATGTACAACTTTGCATTTGTTAGACTACTTTTTTACCACCTGATCACACAACAAAACTCTTAAAATGTCTTTAGAATTCAGATTTTTCAAATTGGCATTTTTTTGCAAAATTACTAAAAGTCTGGCTAGGACCTTGGTTAAGTCCCTGCAGAATTTTAGAGACATAAAAAGTCAATTTAGCTAGGGTTAGTGGGGTTAGAATTTTTTTTAACAATGTCTCAAAACAAGAACCCAGCTGTTAGTGAGAGTCTCAGAGACCCTTCTGAGAGAGTCAACTGTGTAAAGGGAGCCTCACGCAGCGAAGACGTGGGAATGATACCACTTCTCCTGGGATCACAGCTTACCGGACCTTGGACGAGGTTTTTACCCATTTACCGGTTTGTGCCTCCTTCACCCTCCCCCTTTCATGCTCTTTCGCACCCTCCCCTACCGCTTTCCCTCTTTCATTCTTTGTCTACTTCCTCCTATCCCCCTCCCCTTAATCCCTCCCCTTGCCTGCTACGCCGCCTAGCCCCCTGTCCCTTGTGCCCTTTAACTAAGCACTCCTTCTCCCCTTGTTGGGGAAAGAACCAATTACTTATACTCTGGAGTCTCAGTGATCCCTCTTAGAGAGTCCACAGCAACAAGGGAGCCACTCACAGTTGAGGTATGGCATGGCGCCCCTTGCCAAAGCACTCACTCTCCCCTTGTTAGGGAGGGATCCAGTAGGTAGGCCTTGGAGTCTCAGAGACCCCTCTGAGAGAGTCCATTGCGTAAAGGGAGCCTCTCCCAACGGAGTTGGAGGAATGATACCACTTCCCCTGGGATCACAGCTTACTGGACTTTGGACGCAGCTATTACTCGTCTACCGGTTTGTGCCCCCGTCAACCTATCCCTCTTCGTTCATGCTGTGTCTCTCCCCCTCCCCCTCCCCCTCCTCTTTCCCTCCTTCATTCGCTGTCTACTTCCTCTGCTCCTACCCCCTCTACAATGAATCTCTCCCCTTGCCTGCTTTTTCCCTTATGCATATTGTCCTTATTGCTTGTATCGACCTAACATGTAACTATATAGCTATGCTCTAATAACTGTGTAAACTTTGTAACAATGTAACCTGTGACTATGGTCTGATACTCATGTAAAGCGCTCTGATACCCCCGGTTCTAGCCAGCGCTATATAAAACCTTTCAAATAAACAAATAAAATAAACAGGACCTGGCTGGGGAGCTTGACCTCACCCCTTACCTTCACTTGTCTTTCAAGGAGGTAAGGTCCCTATGTAAAACTAAAAACATAGCCATGGGGTCCCATACCACCATACAAAATTTACAGGAGCTGTTGGCTGGGTATGCTAAGGACCAGCCATCTGAAAATGGTGAAGACCAATCAGATGAGGAAGAAGAGGGAGAGGATGACCAGGTCGATTAACCTCCCCCACTTCTTAGGGAGAAAAGTGCCCCAGTGGCCGTGACTCCAAGAATCAACCTCTCAGTACCTAAATCCCACACAGGTGACTCAGGCACTACTGAGGACATTGAGGAAAGCCTCAATGAGGAGGACATCCTGCTAGCCAGGCTGACCAAAAGATTAGACCTAGCTCTAGAAAATGAAAGAGCAGAGATGGATCTAGCACCCATCAATCGTGGCAGTAATCTAAAAAATAAGTAAAAAAAAGAAGGATCCTATGATCCCAAGATCCCCAAATGGATTGTCCCTTGTTTGAGAGGGTGATGATATCACCAAATGGTTCACAGCCTTTGAAAGGGCTTGTGAAGCCAGAAGGGTGAAGAAAACTCACTCAGGGGCCCTCCTTTGGGAATTGCTCTCTGGTAAGGGCAGAGACAGACTTCTGAGGCTAAGTGGGACAGATGCTGGGTCTCATGACCTCATGAAGAGAACTCGGATTGAGGGAGTATTGAATTCGAGGATTGAATTAGATTCAGGGGGCTCAAAAAACCCAGAGTGAGCCCTGGGTGGAATTTGTAGACTACTCAGTTAAAACCCTAGATGGCTGGTTGACTGGAAGCAAAGTGCAAGATTATGATGGTCTTTATAATTTGTTTATGAAAGAACATATATTAAGTAATTGCATTGATGAAAAGTTGCATCAGTATCTGGTAGACATGGGTCCAATTTCTCTCCAAGAATTTGGAAAGAAGGCAGACCATTTGGTCAAGACAAGGGTAACTGGGACGTCCACTGGGGGTGACCAAAAGATAGAGGTTACAAAACCTCCCCAGAGGAAAGACAGTGAACCTCTTAAAGATAAAAGTAAGGAGTCCCAGGTAGCCCCCAAAAAACCTGTCCAGGAGGGTGGGCCCAAAGACATCTCACAAACCAAATCTGGGTACCAAGGTAAGAATTGGGATCCCAACAAGGGATGGTGTCACAACTGTCAAAAGGCAGGACACCACACCAAGAACCCTATCTGTCCTAAAAACAAAGCCCCTAGTGTAACTCCAGGGGTTGCCAGTGTAGCTTTGGAGGGTGATACCTCAGATGAGGAGGTCCTCCTAGCCTTCAACTGGAAACTGGGCCCAAAAGGTGAGTTGCAGATTCCAGAGGGGAGCAGGTACTTCCCCCACCTACTGGTGAATGGAATTCCAGCCACTGCCCTAAGAGATACCTGTGCCAGACACACTGTGGTCTATGACAGGTTGGTTCTCTCAAACCAGTATGTCCCAGGGGAAACAAAAAGAGTAAGAGCTGTCCCAGGGGGTGTCACTGTTAGGCCTGTGGCTGTAGTGCTCCTAGAAATAGCCGGGCCCCTTAGATGGAGAAAGGTGGTAGTCGGTAAAGGCCTCCCCCATGATTGTCTCCTTGGGAATAACCACCCAGAGGTTGGTCTCAGCCAAAGAGAGGCACTGGTCCAATGCCAGACCTCACCCAAGAAACCTGAGGGGGGCTCAACCTGCAGTTAGTGCAGCTAAGCCCCAAAAGAAAAAGAAGAGACAGTATAGGAAAGGTGGACAACTGTTAGCCACAGTTCCAGTGGGCCAGTATAGGAAAGGTGGACAACTGTTAGCCACAGTTCCAGTAGGCCAGGGAGATTCTATCCCAGTAAGGGAGAACTCCAAAATTGGCACTGGTGAAGTCCCCCTAGCCAACAAAAAGGCCTGACTAGTCAGGCAACTGTCCAACCTGAGTTGGTGGCTCCTCTGCTGACAGAACAGAGGGTGGAAGTAGGGTGTTCACTACCAAGTGCAGGGACCCCTACCCTAAAACAGCTGATAGGCCCCCAGAACCCAAAGAAGCCTGCAAGTTAGCTCCTTCACCTGCCAGGGAAGAGCTAGAGGTGTGGTTCTGGGTACTGACAGCTGTTAGTTGCCTCTGCTGGCTGTTAGCCTTCATGGCGGCACTGACCTTGGCATGATGGCCTAGCACTCTTGCCAAATAGCAAGTTAGGCCCCCTGACCCTATTGGTCATGGCGGGGTTGCTCAAGCTGTGGGTAACCTCTGTGGGTAAGCTGGGCTTTGCCATAGCTAAGTTAGAATTTGCAGAGGTAGGCACCTCTGAACCCAAACTTAAAAGATGGGGTGAAGACACTAAAGAGCTAGAAAAGGAGCATTGGGAATTAGGTCCTGAGGCTGTTGAGGTAGGCCAGCTCCCCAAAGAAACTGACCTGGACAGAACGATGTAATGCAACTTTCAAACCACTTCCTCTACTCTTCCTCGCCTGAAAGACTAGGAAGACTCTCCCAGGTCTGGCTGAGTCTCCTGGCCTTTGGGCTGGGAGAGGAGGGCTTGTGTGAGAAGCTGGGTTTCTGTTGCAGTAACCCCCCCCCCCACTTTTTGCCAGACTACTGATGCCCTTTTGACTTGATGTGCCCTGGGTCCCTGCCAATCAGGTTCCCAGGGCCTGTGTTCTTTCATCAAAACGAACCCAAACCCAATTGGCATCTCTGGCCACAGGTCATCCCCTGGTAAATGGTACCACAGGTACCCAGGGCACTGTGACCAGATAAGGCCTCTAAGGGCTGCAGAACTTATTGTGCCACCCTTAGAGGTCCTGTACCTTCACACTCACACACTGCCTTTGCAGGCTGCGTGTTTTGGTGGAGATCAAAGTGAAAAGTCGATGTGTGTGCCATGCCTACAACTCACTGCCCTGGCATAGGTCAGTCACCCCTCTAGCAGGGTGCACTATACCAGTGGTGAGGGTACAGGTGCATGAGCCCTGTACCCCTACAGTGTCTTAGTCCATTCTCAGCATTCTCAGACATTGTAAGTGCATTGCTGTCATTAATAGTATACGGTGCTGAGAGTTTGTCATTGCGAACTCCACAGCACCATAACGGCTACACTGAATTCTCAGTACATTAAAGTGTGGGATTTAATGGGAAATGCACACAGAGGGCATCTTAGAGATGCTCCCTGAAAACTAACCTACCACTAGTGTCCAGGCTGAGTGGCTGAATTCAGCTGCCACCACCAGACATGTTTCTGGACTCCTGGGTCGAGAACCTGCTGCTCTTGGGGGCCTGAAACAATGCACCTCTTGGGACAAGGTGCCAAGCCTCCTCCCCCAGGATGGGCAGGGTTCACGAAGGGGAAGATTCAAAGGCTTGCCACCTTTGTGAGCTTCCCCAAGCTACTTGATGCTTTCAGCAACTGGTCTCCACGGGTTCTGACCCCCACTTTGGGCAGGAGAAACGCGGGAAAACCAAGTGAGGAAGGGAGGTGTGCCTACCTTTGCCAACCCCACCCTTCAGGAGAGGTAGGCGAGGTGAAGTACAACTCTCATTCCCCACCATCTTGCAGATGGGGGGACTCAGCCAACCACAGTGAGGCATATGCCCACCTCCCACTAGAGGGTGGCATAATAGGGGGTATACCCACCCCAAGGAAGGGACCCATTGGTCCCAACCTTTACTTACCTGTAATGCTCCTAAATCTAGTATTTAGGAGCAACCCTGAACCTTGCTTCCTCATACAAGAATAGATAGGAATAGATAACACTCGACAAGAAGAAGAGAAGAAGAAGGACTGAAGAAGCAGTACGGAAACTAACAAGAGGAAGATGCCCACTGACTTGACCCCAGCCCTGCCGGCCTGTCCCCACCTCGAACCTGCTCAAGTGAAATCCCGCTGTGTGCTGCAGCCAGCAACCTCAAGAACCCTGAGGACCTCCCCTGCCTTCCAAGCCAAAGACTTTGTCTCCTGTGAGCACCGGATTTGATCACCCACACAATCACGCCCCAGCCAAAACCACGAGTCTGCACCACTCTGCCCCCGACGCCAACGGACAGAGTTTGAGTGGCCCAATACCACGAGGAAGTCTCCCCGGCCATTGGTCTGATGATCTGGTGATCGCGGACCTGCCTCAAATCTCCAAGCGAAGCCTGCAGCCCCTTTCTGCAGGATCCCTGCCACCAGACCTGGTAAGGAAAACTGACGCCTAAAGACACCCCTGCACCCGATGTCCCACGGCCTTGGGTGGCCCAACCGACGCTGTCCCAGCATCCCCAAGCATCCCACATTACCTCTCCAACCAGTGGTCACCTCCAGAAGATCTTCGTCCCTGAGCCTGCAGTCTTTGTTGCAACCGGAGAATCCCCATTGAAAACAACAGGGCACCCGATGCCAAAATATCACCCTGCACCCAGCCGCCTTCGGGTGCTAACTCAGATCCCCCTTTTCCCGGAGCCTAACACCAGCAGCTTTGCTCCCACAACTTTGTGGCCTGCTCGTGAGCAGCCACCAACCGGAGGGCTCCTATCCCCATTGGATAACATTGGGCCTCAGCACTCTGCACCTGGCTGCCCTAGTGCCGCTGAGGGTGTTCTGAGAGTGCATCCTTGACCCTGGGGGAACCCCGATTCTAACCCCAGACTGCCAACTCCCACAAGCCAGAACTTACCTGCAAACCGTTTACTTCATTTTTCTTTATAGGTGTACATTGACTGTTTTTCCTTGAAAATTGTTTTAAGCGTGGAGTTGGCATGTATGGAACATTAAAAACTGCATGTGTTCTAAAAGTGATTTTCTTACCTATTGTCTAAGGGATGTCTCAGTGTGATATCTAGGCATATCACACTGATGACAAAAGTAATCTAAAAAGTAACATACATAGTAATCTGGAAAGTAACTGAAAAGTAAGTTAGAAACATTGACGTACCTGTAATTCAATCAACTGCATTTGAACCTGAATTCAATTCTAAAGCATTGCATAGGATTTTAAAAAGCATTTATTTCACTTACCTGCACCAGGCTTGGCTTGGTTCTAGAAACAAAATAACTAAATAATGCTGTTTGTACAAACAAATTGGTCTGAGTTCAGTCTTTGAGTGTGTGACATAATTTGCTGCCTAAGTGTGTACAACAAACACTTAACACTTCCCTCTGATACAGCCTTACTGCTTGCCCACACTATCACAAATAGAGAGTAAGGTGCAATCTACTTTTAGCTCTGCCTACCTTTGGGTTTCACTGGACTCTGTGCAGACTATACCTCACTTTGGTATAGTATAGACAGAGCAAACTTCCTACAACGTTACCCTCTACAAGGTCCTTGTCCAAGTGGTAGATCTATACACCCAAGAACTTGGGCATGTCCACACGCCATTCCAGACAATACCACAGCAGGGTCCTCCTGTTATCCTCAGGAACCGGACACATGGCGAACAGGCAAGACTTAGACCAATTTACTCTTAGGCCTGACATGATTCTAAATTCCTCCAGTGTCTCCTTCAGGGCTGGAAATGTGACAGTGGCATCACACAGATAAATAAGGACATCGTCTGCTTATAAAGAGATGATATGGTGTTCGTTATGTTCTAGTAGACTCCAAAGCTGCACTTACAAGTGCAGGCAACAAGCCAGGGGCTCCATGGCCAGAGTAAAAATCAACAGGGACAGGGGACAACCCTGCCTTGTGCCTTTATGTATGTTAAAGCTGTCATATATCAACTGTCCCATCTTGACTCTTGCTGTTGGGTTCTTATAGAGGGCATGAATCTAGCTAAGGTGGCCTGGCCCAATGCCCATTTCCTCTAGCATTGCCAGTAGGTAATCTCACCCCAGTATGTCAAACGCCTTTTCTATGTCAAGCGAAACCGGCAACTGGTCACTCATCTCACTCGAGGCAGCTTTCATCCGATGAAGTGGTTGTGGTATGTTGAGGATGGTATTGCATTCTGGAATAAACCCACATTGATCTATGTGCACTAGGGTGTTAGCCACAGGGAGCAGCCTATTGGCCAGGGCCTTTTCAACTATCTTATAGTCTACGGTTAAGAGGGAGATCAGCTAATATGAGGGTACTTCTGGGGATCTCGGCCTGGTTTTCATCCCTCTATCAGGGCCTCATGGAGCAAGTCTAGAAGCTGACCCTTCTACCTTTCTTCATTGAAAACTTCCAAGAGATTCTGGGAAAGGTGTGCATTGAAAGTGGCATAATAATCTATTGTGAGTCCATCCGTACCCAGAGTTTTATTTAAGGCAACTTGGGTGATAGCCACCCATATCACATCCATTTGAAGGGCCTCATCCACTTCGGCACATTGAAGCGGAATCAATCAGGGTAAGGGTAGACCATGAAGAACCCTCTTGAACCTGTCAACGGGGGGGGCTGTCTATGTCTGCATACAGGGAGCAATAGTACTCTGCAAAAGCAGCATTAATGGCCACTTGCATTGTAACCACCGTACCACCTCCCAACTTTATTGCTCCTATCCATAACCAGCCATGCCAATAACCTGCCTGAGCGATCCCTCTCTGCAACGAGAAGGGCAAGGCAGTGCCTATAGTCATGTTTCCCCAACCGTGCCTTTAGATCCCTGTGACTCTTTCTCAGCTGCTTGCGTCTTTCTGTCCCGTCAGCCCACCATGACACCTCAGTCTCAAGTAGTCTCTAACTCTTGCTCCATGTCAAGAAGCTCCACGTGCAGGGCCTTATGAACCCCCCCATGTAGTGACAAGGCATTGTCCTCTGATGACCACCTTCTGGGCATTTCACTCCAATGTTCTGGAGATGTGGTGCCTGTGTTAAGTTCAAAATATTGGGTAATATGTATTGATAGGGCTTCCCTGAAGGGAGGGTTCTGTAGTGCCTCGGTCTATAACCTCCAAGTCTGTAACGTCATCAGCAGTGGGCAGTGATCTGAGAGGCTTCACACCAAGAACTCCGTCATAATTATCTGCGTGCCCAATGGTTCACTGCAGAGAAAAAGATCAAGCTTGGTTTAGAGGTCATGGACCAGGAAATAAAACAAGAAGTCACTGGTGTCTGAATGGTGCAAGTACCACATATCGAACCCGCTACTGTTAACCATCCAGTCCCGAAAGTATTGTGACACCCTGACACACATAGCGTCATTCAGTGGAGGGGTGGAGCAGTCCTGGACAACATACGGAACACAATTAAAGTCTCTGCCAGCTATGCTGTGATTGTGTGAGTTCCAGAAAAGAGCTCGGTGAAGAAACTTGAAAAAAGCAGCATGATTACTGCTGGGGCATAAACAACCACCCGCTTGAGGGGGCACAGTCCAAGTGTCCTTACACCATCATGTACCTACCCTAAGTGTCAACTCTGTGTATGTCTTTCACAAATGGGACCCCTAGGGCAATCCATAACATAGCCCCCTTCCATATGTCAGTGTTATAGTCCCCTCCAATTTGCATGTACTTTTTGTAACTCTGCCTGTGTCAAATGCATATCTTGCAAAAAAGCTATGTGTTTGCAGTGGCGCTTAAGATATGTATGAACTCAGTGCCTCTTTGTGGTTGTTGCCATGTACTTTCCATTCCACTTTAGCAATTTATAGTGTGGGGTAGTGTGGTTCGTAGGTGTGCCCATTGGGTATGGTAGTGAGTAGTGCTGCATCGTATTCCATGATTCTCATTCCCCACAACTCCAGTGTGCGGGTCCAAACAAATGCCCCATCGACAATCAAGAGACCAGTACAGTACTGGGCCATACCACAGAATTGTATGTAGGAAACTTCAACTCTGTGCCACAAGAAAACACAAGATTTGTAACCCCACCTCCCTGACCAGGACTCCTCTGAGTGACCAGCCATAACCATTGGACGAATGAACAACAACCACAGAGAAATGTGGAATAAAATACATGTCCTCTTTGGAGAGTTCAGGGCTCCTGGACATTAGGGCCGTCTCCAATGAGCTGGCCGCCCAACCCTCTCTCATGAGGCCCCAAGGTGTCTCCAATAGTCACCAGTGAGCAGTCCACACCACTTATCACACAGCAAAGAACAAACCCCTGCCCCTCAGCAAAGAACAAACCCCCACCCCTCAAATCAAATCATCCACCAGCCATGGCGTCAACTCAGGCTCCTTGGAGTTTTCTCCAGCTGAGGCCATGGAGCCATTAGTATCTGACTGTCAGAGTCACGGTTTGACGGCAATGCCTCAAAAGAGATCTGGCCATATTGCAGCACCACTTTCCCTGCCTGTGCTCGCTCCCTGGCTGCCAAAGCCATGAAGGGGCAGCTCTGGGTTCCCGCTCCTCCTATGCCTCAGTTGCGACGTCAGCTATTTACCAGAGTTCCGGTCATTCGATATAGGTTTCGCAATTCCCTTAGCATGAAACCAGGTATATGCATATCCAGGAGTCAAGAAACAATGGGTTCACTCATCATCGATCACCAGTTTATCAGGATAAAGAAGAGCATACTTCAGGCCTAGCTCCCGGAAGTGTTGCATGACCATCTTATGCGAGTTGCAAAGATGCTGCAACTCCACAGTAAAATCTGGGTAAGCAGTGATGCTGCTGCCCTTGAAGTGTCAGGGACCTTTCATCCAAAACAACTGTAGAATGAAGTCTCTGACCCTCTAATTAAGTAGTTTCGCAATTACAAGACTTGGCTGAGCCCCTGGTGGTGGCGACCTCCAAGGTTGACAATGTGCTTTCTGCACAGAGAAGAACGTGGGTATATTGCCTGTCAGCAATTTGGTCATCAACCACTTTTCTAGGATGAGTTCCATACTTAGGCTCTCCAAGCACTCCAGAAATCCCAAGAAGTATACATTAGTATGCCTCGAGCAGCCCTCTGCATCCTCCACTGTAGAAACGTCACCTCTGCCCTCATGTCCTTTAGTTGGGTTTGGAATTCCTCCTATGTGGGTTGCATCATGTTTAATGTCGATTCAGCAACATCCACGCGGTCCACCAGTTTCCTGTGATCCGTACAGTGCAGGTTCACATCCAAGAAGACTACATCGACCTTGGTTTTCAGCGCAGCTTATGTGTCCAGAATTGCTTGCAATATCTATTCAAAGTGGACAGAGTGACTGTGGAGAGTGGCTCAGAGTGCCAACTCCATTATCAGGGGGGTGCGGAAGGGCCCGCTGCATCCCTAATGCCTGGGGTGGGGTTCTTAGCAGTTTTGGTATCAACCCCAAGTGAAAGCTCCAACAGGTTCTAGACAGTGCACCATCACCCCCGACTCTCCACCAGGTTCGGGCTGCGGGTGTGCGCTGTGCAGTGCTGGAGCTGCATCTGGTGTCTGCCGGGCCCCCTCAAAGGAACTGAATGTGAAAGTTTGTGTACTCTTATCAAAAAATTGAAAAATGTTCTATAAATTGATGTAGGAAATTAGGATCTGCTTTCATGGTCACTCCCCTTTTTGCTGGTGTTCATAAGTTTCCTGACTAGTCTGACTGTGATCCTGGTAATCAGGACCCCAATCACTGTGCTATCTCCCTAAAATGGTTATGGTAAGTACCTCAGTACATCCCTATTTGGCTACTGGGCCTCCCTGGTAAGTCCCTAGTATATGGTACTAAGGTATCTTGGGCATGTTATGTTATGTTAAAGGGGATTTATAGAGCGCTCGGCTACTCAAAAAGAGTGTCCCGGCACTAAAAAGTACCTGCCAGACACCAGGAGCTCACACACGTCTTTCTGTCCTATCATAGCGATAAATTGAAGTCTATAGGGGGAACAGCCAGGTCTTAAGATGCTGTCTAAAACTAAGGAGTTCAGAATCGCTTCTGAGGGCCAGAGGGAGGGAGTTCCATAACTTGCTAACGATCACCTGGAAGGAGCGACCTCCCTTCCTGGTTAGAAAGAATTTTGGCACCACAAGCAGATGAAGAGTAGAAGATCTTAACGTCCTCCCCGGGCAGTAGGGGGTAATTCTCTCTTTAAGATAAGAGGCCCCTATATCGTGAAGCGCTTTAAAAGCAAGGACCAGTGCCTTGAAATCGATTCTGTTTTTTATTTTGAGCCAATGTAGTGTTTTGAAGAGGCTGGCCAAATGGGTCCTAGGACCGACCCTCACAACAGCCCTGGCCGCAGCATTCTGAACCAATTGCAGACGGTTCACGAGAAATTTCGGGATGCCCAGATAGAGAACATTAGCGTAGTCCAATCTAGAAATAATAAGAGCCTGAACTACAGTCTGTCTATGTGACAGAGGCAGGAGGGAAAGAAAGTTCCTCATCATTTTTAGAAGCCTAAAACCTGTGCCCGTCACAGATTTCACCTGTGACTTCATAGAAAGATCTGAAGACTCCAAGATTTTTCACTGTAGTCACAGGGCTGGGTGGAGAAGGCTGGTCCAGTGGCCACCAATTTTTCCACTCGTCCCCTGGAGTGTGTCCAAAGAAGATAATTTCGGTCTTAGCCGAATTACAGGACAGCTGGTTCAAATGAAACCATCCAAAAATGTTCGACAAACATTCACTAATTAAGAGTTCATTGAAAGATTCATCCTTCCCATAAGTAAACAGAATTAGAGAGTCGTCAGCATATGTTATAATCTTGGCTCCTAATTTTTCAGCGAGAGAGGCCAATGGGGCCATATATACATTAAAAAGAGTTGGGCTCAACACAGAGTCCTGGGGTACTCCCACATTTAATTGGGAAATATCAGCCGAAAAAGGAGGAGACCACACAGATTGTTGACGCTCTTTGAGGAAAGAGGAGAACCAGTTGAAAACCGTGCCCCGTAGGCCACACTCCCTCAATCTCTGAAGGAGGCGGTCGTGGGGCACGGTATCGAAAGCAGCCGAGAGATCAAGCAGTATAAGAACTGCTTTGCCTCCTCTATCGAGAGTGTTCTTAATGCAGAGGTCCCCTATGGGCTGCAGCATGTATTATGCCACCAGATGGGACCCTCAAAACCACCACTACAGGCCGGCCATTGCAGCCTGTGTGAGTTGGTGCATGCACCACTCACAAGAGATATAGGTTTCCTTATATCTCTAAGTCACTGCACTTGAGACCCAAAAGTCACCCCTCTAGCAGGCCTTTCAGTCCTGAGGGCAGGGTGCTTGGTTCTAAGTGTGAGGGTGCCCCGCATGAGCAGGACACCCCTTCGCCCTACGGAGTCCATTCTCCCGGGTTGTAAGTGCATCAGCCATGTAACATATAGAGGGGCATTGCGTCATTGCGCGATGGCCATCTCTAAACTGGCTGGAACGAACATGGCATGTTTGGTATCAAACAGGTTGGAATCATACCCCTACACGGTATCCGGTGTTGGAGGTATGATTACATCCACAGGGAGGCCCTCCATGCTCCCGGGACTGATCTAACAGAGCCCGACAGCTACCTAGGGCTGCTGCCGACCACAGACATGATTCTGCCCTGCTGCTGATGGGACAAGCCCGGGCAGGGTAAGGTAGGACAACAGGTTTCCTGTCATAGGGAGGTGTGACTGCCTCCCAGACAGCACTTAGTGTATTGGGCCGGGGCGTGTGCGCTTGACAGCGCCACATAGTCTGCTAGAAGGGCACATTTGCGGCCTTCCTTGCATACTCCAGTTCAAACAAGATCAGGGAGCAGCTGGCTACCCACTCTGGCGCGAAACTGGACAAAGGACATGGGAGTATCCTCCCCACTGTCTGACCCTTCTCTGGGAGGGACTCCTGAATCATCCTAACCCTCACCTTAGGGTACTTAAGGGCTTACCTGTGTGAGAGCACCTAGATTCATTGTGGGATTCGATTCAGATTCAAATCCACTTCTTATTTGACCGCCTGGACATCTTGAAGGAGTTGTGCTGACTGTTCTGAACTGATGGCATCGTCCTTCTGCTTCTGAACCAAGATTGCAACGGAGAAGACTCTGTCGACTCCTGACCTCATCGTCCTGCTAACTCGCTACAACCTCAGTATCCGTGCTCCATACAGGTGCTGTCCCGGCCCTGTGGACATCTAAAGACATCCAAAGGAATCTCACTTGGAGTGAAGGAGTAACTCCCCTGCATCAACAGGCACTGCAACAAGAACCTGGGCTCCCATGGACTCCAAGAGACTCTGCAACACAGGCGGCGGTTCTGCATTCCCTCGAGGCCTGAGCTCCGATCTGTCAAGTTGACACCAGTATAATTCGTAGAACGTCCTGGAACCAAACGCCTGTGCATAGTGTTTCTACATCACTTCAATCACCTGGTGACCGCAATGGTTACCCTGACTGACTTGTGCCAAACATAGTCGTACACATCGAGAGGTTCTGCCGACGATCTGTCCCCGCTATAAGTGACCCGTGCTGACGCAGTTGGTTGGACGGACCAACTCTGCTACCGCTTCAGTGTACCCAAGCTTGAAGCCTCTTCATTCACCTTTTGCTTTCTTGAACTCGAGTGGCCTTCTTCCGTGCCTCCTGGATGTCCCGGTGTGGCCTAGACTCTGTCCCCTCTGCTTTCAGGTACCCTTTGTCTCAAACTAACTTCTGAGTTCCAACAGACTCTTTCGCCCTCCTGTGGTAAGACTGCAACCGTGACGTACCCGCTGATCAGTATAGAGTGTATGGTCAAGTATTCCTTCTTACCTGACCATTGGGGGGGGTTCCTCAGCTCTTACCTGGGGTTGTTCCTTGGGTCCCTGACTCTTCTACGTCTCTTGGGTCCAGTCTCACCTTAGGTCGTGGTTCACTTCCCATTGATTTGATATATGGTCTGTCTCCCTTCTGGGGCCCACTGTGTGTTGGTGCTAACTGCTATTCTATGTCCAAAGTATTGTGTGCTTTGTGAAATTCTCCAGGTGGGAGATAGTGTAGCGTGTTAGTGAGTGATTTAATAAATATCTATTTTTATAAGTACACGGTGTGGTTCTTTTTTATTTAGCCTATACTAAAGTATACTGGTGAGCCAGGCTGCGTTGCACTCCTCCTAGATTAAGCCTGAAGACTGCTCTCCACAGCTACCTCTTACAGAGCTTTATATGGTTATCTAAACACCTAAAATCAACATAAGGGTCACCCAGGTTAATGCAGGGTGTTACACTTACATTAGTGAGCACCATGTACTGACCCGGCTTCTCACAACTTTAGTTGGTCAAAGGCTAAAGAGTAACTCTTGAAAAGTAGGGGATACGATTTATTACAGCCCATGCAAAAGCCGTAATATTTGGTATCCCCATTCTAACAGATGTTACAAAATTCAAGGAAGGGTGCTAGTTGGCAGAAAAAAACTGTACTCACCAGGCCAACATAAAACCCATGCCCAATTGAATCCTGGTAAGTTATAACCCTAACAACCTAGGGGATAACAAATATTGTAGTCCGTATGGGCCATTATATCTAGTATCCCCAAAGGAACCAGATGTGAAAGTTTGTGGAATGAAATCAAAAATGTAAAAAAGAGATTACAATCTGTATCACCCAAAAGGCAACTCCAGTTGGTCAATGGCTAAAAGGTAACCCTTGAATAGTAGGGGATACAAGATATTACAGCAATGTATGAGCTTTAATATGTTGTATCCCCTTAGAAAACTCAAGGAAGGGTGCCAGTTGACAGAAAAATACAGTGCTCACCCAGCCAACATAAGACCATGTCAAAATGAATCCTGATAAGTTCTAAACAGAGAAAGATAGGGGATACCAAATCCTATAGTTCATATAGGTCATTATATTTGGTATCTCCAAAGGAAACTAATGTGAAAATTGTGGAATGAAATCAAAAATGCAAAAAGATGCTGTAATTGGCTATCAAATATAAGGCAATCTCAGTTATTCAATAGCTGAAGGGTAACCCATAAAAAGTAGGGCATACAAATATTACAGCCTTGCATAAGCCGTAATATTCAGTATCACCATAGTAAGAGATGTTGGAAAACTCAAAGAAAAATGCCAGATGGCAGAAAAATACTGTGCTCACGCAGCCAACATAAGACCATGTCAAAATTTATCTTGATATGTTCTAACCAGAGAAACATAGGGGATGCCAAATACTGTAGTTTGTATTAGCCATCATATTTGGTATCCGCAAAGGAAACAAATTTTAAAGATTGTGAAATTAAATCAAAATTGCGAAAAGTGACTGCAATCTGGTATCAAATAAAAGGCAACTCCAGTTGGTCAATGGCTAAAAGATAACCCTTGATAAGTAGGGGATACAATATAATACAGCAACGCATATGCCCTAATCTGTGTGTCCCAGAAGTAAAAGGTATTGGAAAACCCAAAGAAGGGTGCCAGTTGTCAGAACAATACTGTGCTCACTCAACCAACATCAGACCATATCAAATTGAATCCTGGTAAGTTCGAACCTGAGAAATATAGGGGATGTCAATGTCACAGCCAGTATGTACCATTATATTTGGTATCCCCAATATAAACAGATGTGGAAGATTGTGGAATGAAATCAAAATTGCAAAATAAAAATTGCAATCTTGTATCAAATAAAAGGCAACTCCAGTTGCTTAATGACTAAAAGCTAACCCTTGAAAAGTAGGGGATACAAGATATTACAGGAACTCATGAGCCGTAATATCAGTATTCCCATAGTAAAAGGTGTTGGAAAAACTCAAGGAAGGGTTCCAGTTGGAAGAACAATTCTGTGCACACACATCCAACATCAGGTTATGTCAAATTGAATCCTGGTCATTTCTAACTTCAGAAACACTGGGAATAAAAAATATTATAGGTGGTAGAGGACATTTTATATGGTATCCCTAAGGCTACCGGATATAAAATCTTGTGCAATGATTTAAAAATGTGAAAACATACAGTAGTCTGCTATCAAATAAAAGGCAACTTCAACTGGTCCATGGCTAAAGACTAACCCATGAAACGTAGGGGATACAAGATATTACACCAATGCGTGAACCATAATATTTGGTATCCCCATAGTAAACTATGTTGGAAAGCAAAAGGAAGGGTGTTAGTTGGCAGTAAAATACTGTACTCACCAAGCCAAAATAAAATGCATGCCCAATTGAATCCTGATAAGTTATAACCCTAGAAACCTAGGGGATACCAAATATTATAGGCCATATAGGCTATTATAAGTGGTATCCCCTAAAGGTACGGGAAGCAAAATCTTGTGGAATAATGTACAAAATGTAAAAAAGATACTGTAGTCTGCTATCAAATAAAAGGCAAATTCAATTAGTCAATGGCTAAAGGGTAAACCATGAAACATAGGGGATGCGAGATACTACGGCAATGCGTGAGCCATAATACTTGGTATCCCCAAAGTAAATGATGTTGGAAAGCAAAAGCAAGTGTGCTATTTGCTATAGAAATACCTTTCTCCCACATCCAACATAAGGCACAGTCAAATTGAATCCTGGTAACTTCTAACCAGAGAAACACTGGGGATACCAACTATTTTAGGCAGTATAAACTATTATAGTTGGTATCCCCTATGGGTACGGATGCAAAATCTTGTGGAATTATGTACAAAATGTGAAAAGATACTGTAGCCTTCTGTTAAACAAAAGGCAATTTCAACTAGTTAATGGCTAAAGGGTAACCCGTGAAACATAGGGGATACAAGATATTACAGCAATGCGTGAGCCATAATATTTGGTATCCCCATAGTAAATGATATTGGAAAGCAAAAGGAAGGGTGCTATTTGGTATAGAAATACTGTGCTCCTCCTTCCAACATAAGGCGATGTCAAATTGAATCCTGGTAACTTCTAACCCGAGAAACGCTGGGGATACCAAATACTATAGGCTGTAAGGGCTATTATAATTGGTATCCCCTAAGGGTACCGGAGGCAAAATCTTGTGGAATTATGTACAAAATGGGAAAAGATACTTTTGTCTGCTATTAAACAAAAGGCAATTTCAACTAGTCAATAGCTAAAGAGTTAGCCATGAAACATCGGGGATACAAGATATTACAGCAATGCGTGAGCCATAATATTTGGTATCCCCATAGCAAATGATGTTGGAAAGCAAAAGGAAGGGTGCCATTTGGTATAGAAAAACTTTGCTCCTCCATCCAACATATAGCGATGTCAAGTTGAATCCTGATAAATTCTAACTGGAAAAAACACTGGGGATGCCAAATATTATAGGCCATATAGGCTATTATAAGTGGTATCCCCTAAAGGTGCGGGAAGGAAAACCTTGTGGAAAAATGTACAGAATGTAAAAAAGATACTGCAGTCTGCTATCAAAAGACAAATTCAATTAGTCAATGTCTAAAGGGTAAACCATGAAACATAGGGGATGCGAGATACTACGGCAATGCGTGAGACGTAGTATTTGGTATACACACAGTAAATGATGTTGGAAAACAAAAGGAAGGGTGCTATTTGGTATAGAAATACTGTGCTCTTCCATCCAACATAAGGCGATGTCAAATTGAATCCTGGTAACTTCTAACCCGAGAAACACTGGGGATACCAAATATTATAGGCCGTATAGGCTATTATATTTGGTATCCCCTAAGGGTACCGGATGCAAAATCTGGTGGAATGAACTACAAAATGTGAAAAGATACTGTAGCCTGCTATCAAATAAAAGGCAAACTCAATTGGTCAATGGCTAAAGGGTAACCCATGAGACCTAGAGGATACGAGATATTATGACAATGCGTGATCCATAATATTTGGTATCCCCTTAGTAAATTATGTCCGAAAGCAAAAGGAAGGGTGCTATTTGGTATAGAAATACCTTGCTCCCACATCCAACATAAGGTGAAGTCAAATTGAATCCTGGTAACTTCTAACCCGAAAAACACTGGAGATACCAAATATTATATGCCGTATAGGCTATTATAAGTGGTATCCCCTAAATGTACCGGAGGCAAA
The DNA here is from genome assembly GCF_964204655.1 of Triturus cristatus. Classification (NCBI taxonomy): domain Eukaryota; kingdom Metazoa; phylum Chordata; class Amphibia; order Caudata; family Salamandridae; genus Triturus; species Triturus cristatus. The sequence continues at coordinate 390,390,720 of NC_140592.1, forward strand.
ATCTTGAGGAATAATGTACAAAATGTGAAAAGATACTGTAGTCTGCTATCAAACAAAAGGCAATTTAAACTTTTCAATGGCTCAAGGTGAACCCATGAAACATAAGTGATATGAGATATTACAGCAATGCGTGAGCCATAATATTTGGTATCCCCATACTTAATGATAGTGGAAAGCAAATGGAAGGGTGCTATTTGGTATAGAAATACTGTGCTCCTCCATCCAACATAAGGCAATGTCAAATTGAATCCTGGTAACTTCTAACCAGAGAAACATTGGGGATACCAACTATTTTAGGCAGTGTAAACTATTATGGTTGGTATCCGCTATGGGTACCGATGCAAAATCTTGTGGAATTATGTACAAAATGTAAAAAGATACTGTAGCCTGCTATTAAACAAAAGGCAATTTCAACTAGTCAATGGCTAAAGGGTAACCCATGAAACATAGGGGATACAAGATATTACAGCAATGCGTGAGCCATAATATCTGGTATCCCCATAGCAAATGATGTTGGAAGGCAAAAGGAAGGGGGCTATTTGGTATAGAAAAACTTTGCTCCTCTATCCAACATAAGGCGATGTCAAATTGAATCCTGATAAATTCTAACTGGAGAAACACTGGGAATACCAAATATTATAGGCCCTATAGGCTATTATAGTTGGTATCTCCTAAGGGTACGGATGCAAAATCTTGGGGACTGATGTACAAAATGTGAAAAGATACTGTAGTCTGCTATCAAACAAAAGGCAATTTCAACTTTTCAATGGCTCAAGGGTAACCCATGAAACATAGGAGACACAAGATATTACAGCAATGCGTGAGCCATAATATTTGGTATCCCCATAGTGTAAGCGGTTGGAAAGCAAAAGGAAGGATGCTATTTGGTATAGAAATACTGTGCTCCTCCTTCCAACATAAGGCAATGTTAAATTGAATCCTGGTAACTTCTAACCCGAGAAACGCTGGGGATACCAAATATTATAGGCTGTAAAGGCTATTATAATTGGCATCCCCTAAGGGTGCAGGAAGCAAAATCTTGTGGAATAATGTAAAAAATGTAAAAAAGATACTGTAGTCTGAATCTTGATAAATTCTAACTGGAGAAACACTAGGGATACCAAATATTATAGGCCATATAGGCTATTATAAGTGATATCCCGTAAAGGTACGGGAAGCAAAATCTTGTGCAATATTGTACAAAATGTAAAAATGATACTGTAGTTTCTTACCCGAGAAACACAAGGCATACCAAATTTTATAGGCAATAGAGTCCATTATATATGGTGCCAGATATTACAGCAATGCTGAAGCCGTAATATGTGGTATCCATTAGTACAATATTATGGACAACAGAATGTCATGTCCAATTGAATCCTGGTAAGGTCTATCCCGAGAAACATAGGGGATACCAAATATTATAGCCCTCATGAGACATTATATTTGGTATCTTTCAAAGGAACTAGATGTAAAAGCTTGCGCAATGAAATCAAAAATGTGAAAATATATAGCAGTCTGCTGGCAAATAAAAGGCAACTTAAGTTGATATGTGGCTAAAAGGTAACACTTGAAAAGTTGGGGATTCTAGATATTACAGCACTGCAGAAGCCATAATATGTGGTATCCCACAGTAAAATATTATGGAAAACACAGGGAAGGGTGCTATTTGGCAGGAAAATACTTTGTCAACAGAATGCCATGGTAAATTGAATCCTGGTAAGCTCTAACCCAAGAAATATAAGGGATACCAAATATTATAGCCCAAACTAGGCATTATATTTGGTATGTGAAAGCTTGTGGAACCAAATGAAAAATGCAAATGATTAGTGTAATCTACTATCATATAAAAGGTAACTTGAATTGGTCAGTGGCTAAAAGCTAACTGTTGAACAGTAGGCGATATCAGAAATTACAGCAATGCAGAAGCAGTAATATGTGATATCCCCACAGTAAAAGATGTTGGAAAACACAGTAAAGGGTGCTATTTGGCAGGAATATACTGTGTTCATCTAGCCCAAAGTATGCCATGTCAAATTGAATCCTGGTAAGCTCTAACCCAAAAAACATAGGGAACATCAAATATTACAGCCCTTGCAAACCATTATATTTAATATCCCCAGAAGGATCCTGATGTGAAAGCTTGTGGAATGAGATCACAAATATGAAAAGATACTGCAGTCTACTATCAAATAAAAGGCAACTTGAGTTGAAAAGTAGGGGATATCAGATTTTACAGAAATGCATGAGCTGTAATATGTGGTATCACTTTAGGAAAAAAGATTGGAAAACTCAAGCAAGGATTCTATCTGGTAGAAAAAGTAATGTGTTTGTAGAGCCAACATAAGGCCATGTCAAATTGTATCCTGGCAAGTTCAATCTTCAGAAAAATAGGGGCTACCAAATATTATAGGCTGTACAGGCTATTATATTTGGAATACTCCAAAGGAACCAAATGTGAAAGCTGTGAAATTATATCAAAAATGCAAAACAAGACTGTAGGCGTCTAACACATAAAAGGCCATTTAAACTGGTCAGTGGCTAAAAGGAAACCTTTGAAAAGTGGGGACAAAGATATATTAATGCATGAGCAATTTTGTTTGCAACCCCCATACAAAAACATAGTGGACAACACAAAGATTGGTACACATTGTTAGAAAAAAAATATTGTGTTCACTTAACCAATATGGAAATGTCTCGTTACTTACCCATTTCAAATGTTTTCTAAATGTGAAATACAAAATTCTATAGAGCAAAGGGAGAATGTGCTGTAACCAGTTGCACCCAAGAATGGCTGATGGTCACTAACCAGACCAAGTAGAGGGAGTATCCACCACTTAAAACCAAATAACATATTGAGGCTAAAGATATTTTTTAGCTTTCATTTTTTTTTTAAATTTGCAATGTTTCCACTTGAATTTGGCATGCCCTTCACTTTGCACCTGAAGCAACCGCCTAGTACACCTGACCGTAACTTTTATGTGTTAAAGTGAAGCTTGCCCTGCAGGTATTTGAATGTCAGGATTCTCTTTGGGTTGTTGACCATTACACTGTTCATTGCCACACAGCACTTTTAGTGTTCCCAAGCCAGTCAGACTTCTCTTATAAACTACAAGAGCGCTGTGCATGCTGCAATTTATCAGCCATACTGTCAATCTTAAAAGAGAAACTAAAAGTCCCAGAATGCTCAATGTAGACTAAAAAGTGATGATTTAAATCTCTCATAATAAAGAGAGACTTGACACTGGGGCTGCACCAGACACAAATATAATTTGGTTATGTTTACTTTTCTGAAACAGCCAAGTGTTGGCACATGAAAAGGTATTTGTGTAAAATGCCCTATATTCATTTGTAACAATTATTCTTCCTTTTAATAATCATTGTAGGAAATTACCATATTTTGTGTGGTGTCCCTCCAGATTTTTCCCATATCTGCTTTGCTGGCTTTACAACTCTGTGAAATTTACCCCTGCTAGTAGAGTGCTTGTGCACCCTCTTAGATATGGTTAATTTGGCTTATTCCTCACTTGTTTGGATGTCCCTACTATATGATGTAGAAAGTGAACACAGGGTCTGGAAATGTAATGGTACTAGAGGACTGCAGTGCCTATAGTGCCAGCAACTACAGCGGCAGGGCAAACATGGCTTCAGGCTTACCCTGTGTATTCCTGACTGCTGTGCTGTAAAAATCTACTGTGCATTCATTCAACAAAACGTTTCTGTTAGGTAAAATCATTTTTTTTAAATATCAAAAAGTCACTCCTGTGTAGGCCATATAGCCCACAAGGCAGAGTGCATGGTCTGTGAAATTAGAACAGTAGGAATATAGAGTTAACAGTAGAAATATACAGTTAACATGCCCTTATAGTGGCCAGCACCCAAAATCCATTTTTACTGTGAGAAGGCTCTTGCTATCCCAAAGGGAAACACTGGGAAGCGATTGTAAAAATAAATGTCGGTATCTCCAGTTAGGGTCCAGCTACAAAAATGATGAAACAACTATTTTCTATTAGTTATTAAAATCCCAACTCAATGGTGTGAAGTCGTATTTTTAATGAATATTAGGGAAAGGTATATTTTAGAAAGTAAACTTTTCCCTGCTTGAAGCTGCTCTGGCTAATTTGCTTTCTCTCATAAGCAGTGGCACAACCAGGAACTAAGCTGTGAGGAATGGTATGAAAAATTATCACAGGGCAGGTACAATGGTTCGGGAATCAGGAGTTGTTTTTCTCTTCCATTGGCAGAAAGACCAGTGGGGTTGGCCCAGGAACTTAATTCACTTCGAAGGGGTGTCCCCTGTAACAGGCAAATGCTCGGTAACACCTGGAAATGTCCGGGCTTATGTCCTTCTTATTAGGCTGGCCCCAAATGCTACCTCCAGAACTGGTGTAGGGTGACCTCAGAGAAGGAGAGTGTTGATTTCCCTGGTCATACATCTGGGAGGGCAGTGCACACAGGCTCTGCATGAAGAGAAAAGGATTTCTCCATCTTGGATTTTGAGAGTGAGGGGGCACTGTGGGATTGTTTACAGAAGGGCAAACAGGAACAGTTTCAAAAGCGGGTAGGGTTACCCCTAGGAACTTTTACCCATTCACTTTGTGCGCTATTAGGAGCAATACAATAGTTAGTACCAAGCATTAATATGGAACCTCAAGACACCCTTTTAAAATCACACTTTATGGACCTGTGGAAGAAGAGAAGAGGACCGGACCTGATTTCTGTAACTAGAGCAGAGCCTTGAAGGATTGGACTTGCTTTCCCTTGTAACCGGGACGAAAAAAGTAGACACCTATTGTCCTGTGTAGCTATAGGGCCACAACAAGTTGCAAGAGGACTTTTACATGAAGTGCTCAGCTGACCAATAACAACTGGACCTGACTTGGAACCTGCTGATGGCCTCTCCTGGAGTGAGTCTTGACTCCCAACTGTTGTTTCTCAGGTCCTGGAAACCTGAGCTGTGTCCAACTGCACTTGTCATACAACCTCTGAAAAGTTGGGACCTACAAGGTTTTAGATTTCCAGATCTCAGGAGGACCAGAACATACAAACCCATTCTATCCACCCAAGGCATAGCCACGCTGGTTTGAAGAAAGTGGTTTCTCCCACTTGGAGCTTCTCCGCAGCAGCAAATCAGAGGGCCCTGATCGATATGGAACTCACCGTCGGATACAGCCTGGCGGCTTGACCCACTGAAGGATTTTGACTTCAATTTCAGAGACTGAGTCCCAAGGAAAAACTCTACTGTGGCCATTGACCATCAATGGTGTGTAATCCTTTTCAGTGCAATTATCACTTTAATCTTTAAAATTCATATCTGTTGTATCCCTTAATGGATTAGTCTTGTTTTGGTGTCATTTTGCTTATTAAATTTTACTCTATTTTTATAATTCGGTTTGGTATTTTTATTACTTGGTGTTTTTTACTTTATTACTGTTCTGACAGTGGATAAATAAGTCACACATTGCCCTAAATTAAGCCTGTAATATCTACATCATTCCTATCAGCGGGTGGCGCTTAGGTTAATTAGCGACTTTGAAGGTCCACGCTGTCTCGAGTTGTGATTATTTCTTGAGATGTATAGTTGTCCACCCCAAATATGAATCCAATTTCTTGCAATCATAGAAGAAATGCATATTTTTAAAGGACTGCTTTGTGTGCTTCTTGTTTTAGGTGTAAATCTCAAAAGGAAAAAAAAATACATAGTTGTATTGCTTTTTAGGTTGAGCCTAGGGAAATCACGTGCTGTCTGGATGACCTATTATATTGATAAATGAGTTTGCTCCTGCCTGCTGCTTACCATTGGTTCAGTCCAGTGTCGCTCTTCTTTGTTTCCCTCCTAAGTGGTTCATGCAGCGATACCTCGCTTCAGTTTTTCGCAGAGGAGCACCGCCTAAATACAGTTTCTTTCCGCTTGCATTCTTCATCTGTTGTTGGGGAGAACTATTTTTTCTTATTGTTGCAGCTTGGCATGCCATGCTTTATCACTGTGCAACAAATGTAATGCCTATTTCGTATGTATAGCCACCCACCTCTGCATTTCTCTCATTCCCAGCCCACAACCCCCCATTTCTTTCATCAGTCAGTGGCGAGAATAAAAAGTCGAGGCTCACCTGGAGGCTGTGAACTTAAATGCATGAAGTCTGCCCTCCGTGTGACAGTGCCTCTGCTAAGAGCCGTCTCGCTTCTTTCACTAGTACTTGTTTTGTGTTGCTGCCGCTGTATTAGGTTTGCGAGCCCTCAACCATGATTACGCAGTTTGCGAACCCTTAACCAAGATAGCGCATCCTAAGCTGATTACCTTCAACGTTGATAGTATCTTAACTAATATGGCGCCCTTAGGGTGACAATGCACGGGTGCTGCGCTGGTGAAAATAATCCAGGTTTTGACTTCCTTCTGCCTCTGGTGCTGGCTGAGCTGCTGGAGGCCCTGGAAGGCAGCAATGATCCCATGGGGTCCACGCTGCTGCAGCAGTCGCAGGTGAAACTGGGCCTGGCAAATCTGGAGCAGGCAACGCGCATGGCCTTGGAGCTCCATTTGTTCAGGTAGGGCAGGGGTGGTGGGCTGTCCGGGCAGTTACAGCATCACAAGTTTGGCAGGAGTGCTTTTTAATCCAATACATGCTGAACACCTGAAACTGTAATCTGTATCCTTGCAAGGCATGCAAAATATTTCTGGAGCATGCTTTGGGTATAGTTATACTTCTGATTTGTGAGGCTTGACTTTTGTTTTTTCAGAGCGCAGTGCAGCCTTAGTTCTTCTTCATAGTGCTTCAGTGAATGTATGGGTCAGGCGTTTGGTGAGAGAATAAGGACTTTCACCTAGCCCATCAACTAAAGCAGTACATTAAACATTCTGGGGCCGTACTACAGATGAGTGCACCAGCACTAATTGTCGCTGTGTGCCAGAGTATGTCTGCGTTTATGTGCATTTGCGTCTGTGCGCTAATACAATATGCACACAGACGCGAACGCTTATATACACAGAGCTCAAAGTCTTCACCAACATCACGGCGCATTACAGACTGATCCTCTGTAATGCCATTGGGCGCATAATCTGGCGCACAGTGACAATTAGCGCTGGCGCAGTCATCTGTAATACGGTCCCAGAATATGATTTCTTTTGTTTGGTCTTCCAATCGAGTAAGCAACAGAGATACTGGGAAGCTGCTGCTGTGAAGGCTCACTCGGAAATGTTGCAGTACCAAGAACAAAAAGACGGTAATGCTGCCCCTGCTGTGCCAGTCATGCCAAACCTTCCTTGCCCTCACATGGCTACAAGTTGCAAGGCTCCGGAAACATATAGCATGCCTTTTGTGTGCATGACATGCACCAGAGAGTTTACAAATAGGCCTATATTTGGCAGTCTCAATGCCACAGTGGCATCATTGTGTTCATCGACAGGGCATTGCCAACGTGTCCATGCAACATGTAGAACACATGCAAGTGCTATAAATGGGACCAGTCATCAGACTTTTCCTTCATCAGTCATAATTAGTAACTGTCTCTTGTAAGGTTTAATGGAACATAGTATTTAAGATTTGAATGGGTTCACAAATTGACAGATGGCTGAGGTTACCGTTGTCTATTGCTGGCAGGGTAGCCATCATCAAGATGGTTGTCCTCCCCAAATTTTTATACCTTTTCAACAATATTTCTATACCCCTTCCACACAGCTTTTTCTCGACGCTCAGATCACATTTGATACGATTGGTATGGGGTGACAAACGGGCCAGAGTTCGCTGGCGCAGTCATCTGTAATACGGTTCCAGAATATGATTTCTTTTGTTTGGTCTTCCAATCGAGTAAGCAACAGAGATACTGGGAAGCTGCTGCTGTGAAGGCTCACTCGGAAATGTTGCAGTACCCAGAACAAAAAGACAGTAATGCTGCCCCTGCTGTGCCAGTCATGCCAAACCTTCCTTGCCCTCACATGGCTACAAGTTGCAAGGCTCCGGAAACATATAGCATGCCTTTTGTGTGCATGACATGCACCAGAGAGTTTACAAATAGGCCTATATTTGGCAGTCTCAATGCCACAGTGGCATCATTGTGTTCATCGACAGGGCATTGCCAACGTGTCCATGCAACGTGTAGAACACATGCAAGTGCTATAAATGGGACCAGTCATCAGACTTTTCCTTCATCAGTCATAATTAGTAACTGTCTCTTGTAAGGTTTAATGGAACATAGTATTTAAGATTTGAATGGGTTCACAAATTGACAGATGGCTGAGGTTACCGTTGTCTATTGCTGGCAGGGTAGCCATCATCAAGATGGTTGTCCTCCCCAAATTTTTATACCTTTTCAACAATATTTCTATACCCCTTCCACACAGCTTTTTCTCGACGCTCAGATCACATTTGATACGATTGGTATGGGGTGACAAACGGGCCAGAGTTCGCTGGCAAGTGCTCACTCTCCCTTACGACAGAGGCGGATACGGTGTGCCGGATCTCCATTTGTATTATTTAGTAGCTCAGTGCAGCTACGCATATGCTTGGTATCACCTAAACGCCAGTATCCTTTTCCTTCGCCCAGAGTCTGACCTAGTCCTCCCCGAACAATTATCCACGGTCCTACCCAAAGGCCTCCCCAGAGATCCAAATGACATTCAGACAGTCTCCACAACTAGTTGGGCCTGGGAGAAGCTTTGACGGGTCACCAACACGGCCACTCTGTACTCAACAGCCTTACCACTCCCCAACGCCCGCTGGCTTCCAATTACGAGTGAGCGGGTAGTGCAACGCACCTTAACCAAATTTGCTATTACAAAAACTGGGAACTTGTTCCCGGACGGCCATGCCTTTACGGTGAGTGACGACACCTGCTTCCCTTACTCCACAATTATGGACAGGTTTGTGCTGGGATGGATAAAATCTGCTATGCGCGCCACGCTGCCTGGCTTTCCCCTCGAACCAGAATCGTTCAACCCCTTATCAGTGGTCATTGAAAGTGAGCTGGGTGTCCACCTTATCTCCAAACTGTACAAAGCATGTACAAGGCTCATCCCTGTTGACGATGACAAGATCTGTATGGACTGGGAGGGGGAGTTGGGTCGCCCGATAACAAATGACCAATGGGCTACCTGCTGCGCAGTCACGAAAGATGTCTCCTTCAACAGCTGACACAAATTATTACACTTCAAGTTTCTACGCAGAATTCACATCACACCGGCCAGAGTCCTCAAACTAGACCTGTCCAGGCTGACTTCACACACCTAGCGTGGACATGCCCTCACTTGCAACCATACTGGGAGGCGGTACACAAGATATTGGGCGACATGATTAACTTGCCACGCGATCCTATACCCGAAATTGCACTATTGGGCTGCGTGGCGAACTTTCCCAAAAAGGTTCGGGAATTTGTGGCCCTTCGTTTTTTTTGGCCAAGCGAGAAGTGCCTATACACTGGGGCCGCAAGACATTGCCTACAGTTCAGAGTTGGTTGGGTAGCTTGGCTTCTTGCAACACAAAGAGCGAGGTATATTCCAGCACAGTGCCCTCTTCATCACGTCCCAGAGACATATGAGGTCCTTTCAGAACATACCTCACATCTCGACAGCGAGGCTTTGCCTCACTGCTGGAGCAGGGCATAGTTCACACCGGGGATGGGTACCTGGTTTCTAGCTCACAATCTAACCACCGCAATGTTTGATTCCCTGGCCTCCCGGAACATATTCTATACCATGTTTATAGCTTTTGTGTACTATGTTCTCGGCTGTGACAATTCCACATTGTGATGAGGTATTGCACTCCACTGATTGTATGAACTGCAATGTAATAACCACTGTATTGACGCTGGGCTGGACCTTTCCGTAGTTTGTATCCAAAACATGCATCTATATGACCGTACTGGCCTTTTTATTAACTACTGATGATGACTGTGTACACTACTGCATATGATGTTACCTTTGTGGCAAAATGATAAATAAAGTTAAAAAAAATTTGAATGGGTTAAACCAGCGTTAAACCAGCGTCCAAATGTAATACTGTGTTGGAAGACTACAGACTAGGCAGGCTTCCAAGCAGCTGACAACGAAGCATAGTTTCGAGGTAAGGGCACAAAACCACCACCAACTTCTGAATTGAAAATGGGATGTTCTGTTTATTGAGATCTGGGCCACAATGTAGCCTGATATATCATCCAGTCTTGACCAAAGGTCCAATAAAAGTACAAAACTTTCCTTTTTATAAATATTTTCCCTATGTATCCATTTTTTTCTTTCCATATCAACCATCTGTAACTTTCCTACCCATGCATCACCTACCATCTTTTCATTCAACTGATCACCCAGACATCCATGCATGTACTTATACAGCTATCCATCCATTCAAGCATTCATACAAATAGCTATCATTCCGCCAACCCATCCATCCTAACTGCACCTCTGCTTCTTAAACGCTCACATTATCTGAATGGTAGCCACATAATTCCACTACACACCATATACACCTACTCTACTCTAGAACACATAAATATTTACATTTACAACGCCAAAAGCTCTAACTCTCGTTTTCTAACTGATCACTTCACTGCAAACAAAAACAAGCATTTGCAATGCAATAGGTCTCGCATTTGCGAGAGTTTAATCTATCGGCATTGTAAATGACAATGCCTTTTATTTATCTGTTTTGTAATTAACACATAAATAAAAAAACATTGCCATTTACAATGCTAATAGCTCAAACTCTTGTAAATACGAGACCTGTTTCCTTGCAAAGAAGCAGCCGCCATTGTCCCGAGCTGCTTGGAAAGTGAAAGCACCCATGGCCTGCTGAATGTTGCAGGAAAGCCTGTTATGCCTGTTGTAGGAGAAACTCATTTGAAAACCAGCAGTAGATTGTGCTGTGCAGCATGAGACATATGCGTGCACCGGGTTCCATGCGTGAAAACCAGCCATGTGGGAAACCAGCATTAAAGTGTGCTGTGCAGCGGGAGACACAAGTGTGCACAAGTACCTATGCCTTAAAAAAAGGCATTATGGAGAACCAGCATTAGAGTGTGCTGTGCTGCATGAGACACGAGCGTGTACCAGGGTCCATGTATGAAAACTATCATTAGGGTGTGCTTTGCAGCGTGAGGCATGAGAGTGCACCAGGATCCGTAAGCGAAAACCAGCCATGTGGGAATCCAGCATTAGAGTGTGCTGTGCAGCGTGAGGCATGAGCGTGCACCAGTATACGTGTGTGAAAAACAGCCATGTGGGAAACTAGCATTAGAGTTTGCTGGGCAGCACAAGACATGATCATTCACCAGGACCCGTGCATTAAAAGCAGCCCTGTGAAAAACCAGCATTAGTGTGTGCTGTGCAACCTGAGACACGAGCGTGCACCAGGATCTGTGCGCGAAAGCCAGCCATGTTTGAAACCAGCATTAGAATGTGCTGTGATGCGTGAGACACAAGCATGCACCAGGATCCGTGTATGAAAACCAGCATCAAAATGTGTGCAGTGCTACATGAGACACGAGCGTGCACCAGGATAAGTGCATGAAAAATACCCCTGTGGAAAACCAGCATTAGTGTGTACTGTGCAGCATGAGACATGAGCGTGCACCAGAATCTGTGCATAAAAACCAGACATGTGGAAAAGTAGTATTAGAGTGTGCTGTGCAGCATGCGACACAAGCGCGCATCAGGATTTGTGTAGGAAAACCTGCCCTGCTATGTAGAAAACCAGCATTAGAGTGTGTTGTGCAGTGAGTGACATGAGCGTGAATCATCATGTACAAAAACCTGCCAAGTAGGAAGCTGGCACCAGAATGTGTGCTGTGGAGCCACCAGCGTGCACTAGGATCCATGTACGAACAAAGGCAGTAAGGGAACTAGTCCCAGAATGTGTGCTGTGTTGCCTGAGACACGAGCGTGCACCAGTATCTGCGTACGAAAGCCAGCAATGTGAGAAACAAACATCAGAATGTGTGCCACCAGTGTGCTCCAGGAACCATGTGTGACAAGCATTTGCAATGCAATAGATGTCACATTTGCCAGAGTTTAAGCTATTGACATTGTAAATGACAATTACTTTAATTTATCTGTTTTGCTAAATGACACATAAATAAAAGGCATCGTCATTTGCAATGCCAATAGTTCAAACTCTTGTAAATGCGAGACCTATTCGAAGCGGCCGCCATTGTCCCTGGCTGCTTGGAAAGTGAAAGCACGCATAAAGTGCTTACAGACTAAAAAAGACGTACCGTGTAACAACCGAAGTAAAAGGGCCAGTCCTCATGGAAGGTTACAAATGAAGACAATGCGGTACTAAGGAAGGACTTACAAGCCTATTAACGAATCAGAAGCCAGCATTTACAAAGGCCAATGACAAAAGCCAATGGCAAATATGGGAGGAGAGTGGGCGGGGCTTCTATTCCATGCTCCAATACATCATACCACAGAGTGGCGCATGCGTTTCCCAGGCTCGACCTAAAAAATAAGTAAAAAACAGCGTCATTTACAACGCCATTAGCTCTAACCTTCACAAAAGTATGAGACCGATTGCATTGCCAATGTTTGTTTAATTAGCATGGACACATAAAGATAGGGCAGCTGGTAAAATGCCAAGTATGTTGTATGAGTCAAACTAAACATGCACTTATTGTAAAAGTTATATGTTTGTCATTAACACCTTGTAACATATTCATTATATGAAAATCAAAACACTTTCTTGCCCCATTTTAATACTTTGCTTTTTTCATTGCCTTTTTTTTTACCTTTACCCTTTAATCTTTCGCTTGTTTTGATATTATTATTCCCCTTATTTGAACCCCTGCCGTTGTTTCTATTCTCTTCCCCTTATGTTATTTTGTAACGATTCGATATGCTTCAGCAATAGTTATTTGCTTTCACAATGTTTATTAACTTAATTGATTGCTATTTGCATTAAGATTCATTCTCTCTGTTTATTTCTGTCTGTCTCTCTTCGTTCAAAAGAATCAGGTGCTTTATCACCACAGCCGAGTTTGGCATCCTGTTGAATCGTGTATCCCCTAACTCAGCCCGAGCAGTGATCAGCTGCTTCTGTCTGAACCTGCCCGGGCTGAGTTTCGTTTCCGAAAAGTGCCGAAGGGCAGGGGATACACGATACCGTGGGGATACCAGATATTACACAACACCGGTAACACACATATCGCAATTATGAGTTTTTGTGATATTATGGAGAGGTCAAACCTACCAATATTTTTTGCGTGGAGGAAAATACCCAGTGTTTACCAGAACATACATATTTTGTTGCAGTAAGTACTCAAATCTGCATGTTTTCTCCCAAAATCTCATAATTGGGTGGTATTTACTGCACCCGATAATTTCCTATTCATTGGAGTTGGATTTTATCACTTGAGTTAAATATCACACCAATTACTGAGCCACTCATAAGGAGAAGCAAAGTGGGTATTTTGCCTCTGGTCAGTTTTGGCAAATTAGACTTGGCAAAATGTGTGCTGTGCAAATCGCACAACTCATAATTGCATTATGGGCAGTAGGAGAGGCGCAACTAGAGCCAAATTTCCGGGGGGGGAGGGGAGGGCTAAGAAAACCTTTGGGGGGGGGGGCAATTCTTTCGGCAATAGGCAGAGTGGAGATGCAGGGGCTCTAAGAAGAGATAAAAAAACAAAAAGGCTCATTAACAAGCAAATGGTCTCTTAAAGACCTGTGAGGTACTCGGGTGCGGGTGTGGGTGTGCCCGGGAAGCTGTCTCAGCCCGGGCTGCCACACACGACGGGTGGGGGGGCTGAAGCCCTTTGAGCCCTATGGGCGTTGCGCGCCTGGGCAGTTGCAGGAATCACCTCACCGTGACCTAACCTTTGGGTCAGCTGCTTCCTTCCTGTTCAACGGTTGTTGTGCAAAAATAGGTATGGGAACTGTGATCCTGAGAGCAGTGGGGCAGAAGCCATACGTGTGCGGGCAAATCCAGAGATGTGGCTTAAAACAAAAAAATTATCCTGCAATTATTTGGTTAGCTTGTTACCTTCAGGTAAATTCTAGAGTTGTCACCCGTCTGGTTTTATGCCGACGTTTTAATGTTGTGGCTGGTTCAGAAAATATAAAAATTACCTAATGCCGGTGATCCAGTGCAGACCCAATAATTTGGACAGGGATAAACACTCAATAATTTCATCTACTTTGGCCCATACACATACACCCAGGATCCCTGTTGCGCTGGTGTCAAGTTTGCGAATTCAATACCAATTCATACATTAGCTGATCAAATTTCAACAGTTGACATTTTTCGTAGAAACCCTTTTGTTCAAGTTTCCATCTACTTCGTCGATGGACCAATTAGTTGAAAAATTGAAGGTAACAATTATTCATGACAATAATCAGACAAAAATAATCACAGTCTCTTTGTTTGCGATTTGGTAATTTTATCTAACTCAAATGCGTTAATCTTAAAAATTACCTCATGACTGAAAATACACTCTAACCAGTCGCTAAACAATCAATCTCAATAAAACATTTGTTGCATGGAGGGGATAGAAAGAGAGACATCAGATATATGCACAGATCAATTCTCTTATTCAGAAAGATAGATGAAAAGACAAAAGTACAGGCATAATAACTTCAAGTTATCAAAGATACCAACCCAAAGAATAAGAACGGGGAAAAACCACCACCCAGGCCTAGGTAGCAGCAACGGACCCCCAGACAAAGAGTCAGGGATCAAAGACTCTAAGATCAGGACAAAGAAAAGACTGGAATATCTAGGCCTCTCTGCAAACCTGATAATCAGTAGCGCACCCTCGCCTAAAACAGCAGCCGCATCTCATTCTAGCTACGGGATTGGTTTAAATGCGGGGCGGATGGTCACCCTACCGTTACGTCATGCTTCTTTGACTACCACATTGCTAAAAATTCTGTTCCCACATATTCAGTATACATCCCTGTTCTCTCATGAGGCTAAAGTAACAATTTAAGGACAAATGTTATACAATTAACATCTTGTGGGTTCTTTCACACGACGACACTGGAGTTGGCCGCACATCAAGCGTCATGTCCTTCACCATGCCATGCTCTTTCAGCTTAATCAGCATTCCGGCCATCCAGTCATGTGATTTGTACGCGCTGCAAGTTTCATTCTTTACAGTTCGGCTAACTTAACGCAAAATGGAGACTCGTCCATTTACTAAAAGAACAGAAAGCAGACATTTATTAATAATGCGATAATTAAATTTTCACTGTTAACCACCCACCTTATTTCTAGCCCACGTTAACAGTTAACCTAGCATAGCAAAAGCATAAAAACAGCATTAATTATTATGACAAAGCAACATGTCATGCTTTTCACTACATATACGTGCAATGTGCCATGCAATACATTTATAACACGTTCTACACACAATATTATTACAATTTCAGTTACTTACGTATTGTTAGGATTAATTTCCTGCATATTACGAAGCAACTTCCCCATATGTGGTGTGTGATTGCACATTAATATTACTTACTACTTAAAATTAGTACGTATTATAGGGGTACTTGATTCAAGCAGGTTTCTTTTTGCGAATCCCCGTTCAATCAATTCCCCCCTCTGATGGCTTTTGAAGCCATCATACATACTCACCATACCGTGTGCCAGCTTTTATTATGTCTAAAGTTTAGTATCTATCTATCCTTTCATGGCACTCTCATCATCTCATAATATTCTTCATTTATTTCTTCAAGTTCTATCTCATCTCTTTTTCTCTTTACTCCTCTTTATATTCTTTTTGTTTGATGAGACTTTTCTTCCTTTCAAACACTTACAACATTTATAAGCTGTTATTATTACTAAAATTGTTATCGCTATTGTAAGTACTGGTATCACTATCTTTCCTAAAAGACTCTCTCCAAACACTGAAAAACAATTTCTCACAGCTTCAAAACTATTGCCAACACTCCCCCATACACATTCAACCTCCAGTTGGGTTAAATCTTTATGTAATCTAGTAATATTTCTAATATATCCTTCTATCCCTTTACTCTTATCAGGGATATAAGTACAACAGTGTTGAACTTTCAACGTTCCACAGACTCCACCTCTTTTGCCAAGATAATGTCAAGTGCAAGTCTATTTTGCAAAACCATTGATATTATTGCCACCATTTCAGTATCAATCATTAAATATCCACCAGCAGTATCCGTTGATAAACGATCAACCACTGTAGACAATTTCCAAATTGTATGTGAATTTAGAACTACCCCAACTGAGGGTATTAGTGCAGAGAATAAATCACCTATTATTTCAGAAAAACTTGCTCTCTTACTATGCATTAGTCCTTGCTTTATTTCATTGACACTATGATCTATTTGATCTATATGATAGACTTTTGGAAAGACAATCCCAAAGTAACAACTCCCATACCAGCGGGCAGGAAACCTGCAATAGGCTTTTCTATCACATACATAATATATCACAGGAAAAACTGGATCAGTTCTACCTTTTAATCCCCAACCTCCAGTAATTTGGAAAGTATGTTCACATTCAAAGTCAAAGTCAAAATCAGCTTTATTCGGTGCAAGAAATTCCACCATAAAAGCATGCCAAGCAGAGTAAATCAATAAAAACAGTCCAATATAACAACACACTTATAAATTTAAAAACACATTTTCTATATAAATAACCAAAATACAATACAATACATTATGTGCAAAATAGTCTGTATCACAGGATGCAAAGTGCAAATGCATTGTAGTGTAGTTCCTATATCCCTGATAGGCCCTGCGTATTGGAATAATATACACTATAGTTTTGACATAGGACTGAGGTCAGTATGTCTTTATCGAGTACATTAAACTTAATTACCTGTGGGTGCCAGCTAACTCAGAGGTCACTAGAAACTTCTCGAATATACAAGAAGAGATTAGTTTCTGACAACCGCATAAACATGACAACTTTGTTTCCCTTAGAGTCGGAACAATCTCAGAACCGTGGAAACAATAGATAACAGTTTCACTCAGTCAATCGTGCATGCTTCGTTTCTATAGAGTTGCACAGAAATAGAGAGACGGGCGTTTCAATAAAAAGGGGTTTATTGAACAGTCTTATTTCTCATGCAAGAGATATGAACTGCTACAATCGTAAGACAGAATGCAAAGTACAATACAATACGTACAGGGTTAGCAGTATGATAAAATAATACTGCAATAGCATGGTTTGTAGCTATGACATACATACATAAATAACTGGCTAATATGTGAATACTCATCTGATGCTTCTAAATAGTTCTACCCCAGTGTACCTAACCTAAATGTAGTACGAGGTAAGAAGTAGGTGCTGTTTTCTAAAGTATAGCTAGCTATAGTTTTAGTTTTGCCAAGAGTTGCCAAAAGTTTCTCTAAGTTCTAGTCTGCTCCATACCTTAGAATGTGTGAGGTTGGAATCTCTTTCCGGGACTCAATATATAACACCCCGCAAGGGGAGTCAGAAACACTGGAGCTGGATTCTCTGCGAGGGGGATGACAGCGTCAGTGCATCAGGCGGGAACTCGATCTCCTTCCGAACTTGTCGAGGCGAACCGCAAGTAGGCAATCGAACTGGACCGTACCGGAGCAGGTATATTTATACCTTGAAGGTGTTTAGGAATGCCTGTATTGACGTAAAAGTCAGGCATCGGAACGTCATGAATGAACCCCTAAGGAATAGATGTTCATGCATAATAAATGAGTTCTTTGAGAAATCAACATCCAAGCAAGGGAAATTCTAAGAGTCTGGTTTTCCAAGAACTCGTTGTGACGTGGATTGACGGATGTAGGAGACCATGCCTGTTTTTGGTTAGCATGGACAATGCCTAAATAAGGGCTGGATTTTCTATGCCTAAATAAGGGCAATAAGAATTGTACCTATATAAGGGCATAAATCGGGAAACCTATATACGGAATCTAAATCTACACACAACACCCACTCCAGTTTCGTATCAACGACATTACTAAATCCCAAACATATTAAACATATCTAAAAGAGAATATCGCATGATTAGCTAAAACATGCTAAAACAAATCTAAAAACATATGTCCTAAAAATGCATTACAAAACCATTGCTATGCATAAGGCGCTGTACATATTAAAATCAATATTTCATCTAGAGCATATGTGTGCATTGGAAATGCTAAAAAGTATGAACCAGAAATATATACACATGATGAAATGGCTCGTTAATACAGAAGAAAAG
Source organism: Triturus cristatus (assembly GCF_964204655.1). Lineage (NCBI taxonomy): Eukaryota > Metazoa > Chordata > Amphibia > Caudata > Salamandridae > Triturus > Triturus cristatus. The sequence continues at coordinate 390,408,858 of NC_140592.1, forward strand.
GAGCCGAAACCATTTCATGTCAGTTTCACACAAATCAATTGTTGATGTGACAATTTGGCATAATGTCCCTGGAAGATTTTCAAAGAATTCTGTTCTCTATGAATAGTTCTACTATAAGCAGATTACTGTGCCAAAAAATGAAGAAATTACAAATTTGGGAAAAAAAATTAATCATTGGAAAAAAGTTCCAAAGTTAGTCCCTTGTTTGAAAAGAATGAAGGCTAAATTCAGATTCTCATCGGAACACTGTGTGCCTGAATTAAAAGTCAGTGTGTAGGCCTGGAGAAAACATGACATTTTCTAATCCTGTAGACAAAAAGTCGTCTACCGTTGTAGGTGCAAGTTGGAATACCTTGTTTATAAGATTAACTGCACATAGATGTGAACTATCGCCTTCAGTATTGGTTGCATCAGCAATGTTTGAATCGGATGTTACCTGCATGCCTGTTGTTTCCTCTCGTTCCTCAGCAGTAGCAATTTGCGTCTGTGAGATCTCAATGAATGCCGTCATAAGGATTGGTAGCCGCTGGGGACAACACAGAGCATGGGCCGTTACTGGGTCCAGCAGAGTATCGATATCCGTAGGCATGACTGATGGCAGTGTTAGACAGATGTCTAGCACGCATTCTTCACCGCAAAGCAGGCAGTGTAGAACAGGTAAGATGCAATTTTGCCAGATTGGTCTGAATGACAGAAACCATGTGGTGTTTAATTCTCGTAGACGAGGTAAACCCAAAATTTGGACAATGCGCTCACGACACTTCATCTCCAATAGAGCTCTCTCCATGGTGAATTGGGTGTCGCTGGTGATTTGGCTTGCCATATTGTAGCAGCAGGAGCAAAAATAGGATCCCTGCAACGAGTGCTAAAAGGAGCAGCAGTCCGCCAAACACAGAGTGCACGAAGTTTGGAAATATGCCGAGGACTGCTTGAAAAGGTGCCAACAGTCCTGCACATATGTTCTTAAATACATGTGTAATACCGCTCGTATCAGACATGTTTAAGATACGACCTAACATTTCTGAGAAATGTACAGGGCAGTTTGTATACAAAAGGGTATGTATCTCAGCAGAAGTCCTTGCGAGAGATCATAGGTTTCTCTGGCCTAGGTCAGTGGCACTGTTTTCTGTAAAAGAATGGCTTTCATTCTGCTTAGAGTATCCATTCGTATAGAAGAGATGTTCAGTGAAGGCCATAAAGGCGACTCCCTGACTGTGTCTATTTGTGGAAAGAAGACTTGCATACAGCAAGTGACCCTGGATGTAACCGTAACTAGATATGGAATACCTGGCAACATGCCACAGCAGCTATGATCATTCAACATAATGTTACTCCCATTAGAAAGTTCGCCTAAAATTGAATTAATCACTGCAGCCGGTGAACCTTGCAGGTGACAGGATAAGCTTGTAGTGGAACCATCACAGGCCCTGTGTAAGTTAATACCCTGACAAAGGAGAGAACCGCTTGGTGCGTGTTCACAGTTTTCACCGCTAAGAAACACTTCACGTTCCCCACTCCAACATCTATGTGTGTAAGGTAAATCCCAGGATGTCTTGATGTATCCTTTACCCAACCTTTCATATTTGCCTACTGGTTTATGTTTTAGGCAATACTGAAAATGGAAAGTTGTAACAGGCAGAGTAATTTTACCATGTATGAGCCATTCAGAAGCTGGTTTTTCTGCCACTGTGAATGGAAAATTTTCAAGTTTTTCAATGCTCAGCATAGTGTACTCTGCTCCCCTTTGTGCCAGTTTGATCTGTTTATCAGTGATATTGAATTCTGAAAACAGTGACGTAGTGTTGATTAAACGCCAAGGCACATAGCCTGAATGCAAGTTTTGAAGCGTCCAGCCTAATAGCATGATAGAACGTAGCTGAGACTGACCATGTTGCAACATGACCAATTCTTGTTCCATGATGTCTATGACAGAAGACACAATGCTGTCCAATGAATATATTCTGGACGACAGAGTCGTTAACCCATTGTCTACTACAGCTAGAGTTTTCTCTAAGTTAATACGATCAATTTCTCGTATTCGTTCTGCAGTCTCTGCTTGGGTAACCATCCATGCCTCATTATAAGCAGCGTAGATACTGGCATATATGAAACGTTTCTGATGCGGTTTTCTTGGTCCTAGCAAGAATTCCCTAAGGTCTGCACCTTCTTGAAGTAAAGTTAAGTGTTGTTTTACATCCTTCAGTGTAGCTTTCTGTAGCCAATCAAGGCAAAGTTTCCCTACACTGTATGTTGTTACTAACCCTGGATGCTGTCTTTGAACATAGCGTGGGTCTGGCCTATTGATAGTGAAACCCTGTGTTTTGTTCAGGAATCGATCTTAACAGTTGTTTGTGTCTGTGGGCCAGAGCAACCATTTTTTCCATTCTGGATCTGATCTGTTGTGATGCAAAATATTACGTACGTCGACCTCCCCCCGTGTAGTGCTATTACTTGCAGGTATAGGTATGGTCGGTGTGTTCATGTCTTTGATCTTGGCTAACCCAAGGCAAGACGTTTGTTGGACAGTGTCATTCAAAAATATAATTTGCTCAGGGATGATACAGGATCTAAACAAAGCTTCCACCCCCTGCACTTGCCAATCTTTTGTACCCCAGACAGATTTTGTCTCAATGTTTTCTTTCCAAAAGTCGAAACCCTGTCTAGACAGTTGGGCAATAAAGGCTGCAGAATAAATCTGTTTCGTATTGGTTAACATATTTTTCGTTCCTGTTTTATTCACATTTTTAAAGTAAAACGATTCTGGATTAGACAAATTGTAGCCTGAAAAATATGGAAATTTAATTGTAAAGGTTTTCGAACTACCCTTTGGAGTTGTAGGACAATGTTCCCATTGGTTATACATAAATACATTTCTAGGTGATGCAGCTTTATGCAAGAAATGATGTCATCATGGTTATAACAATACATTTGTTCATAGTCTGATGAACCCTCTAAATATTCATGATTTGTGAATACTGTAAACATCTCTAGATCAGACATCATGTTATTAACAGTCTCGAAGTCCCAATCATCAGAAAAGGTACTAGAGGGAATAAAGTCACTCAATGAAATCTTAAATAAATGTGGAATCTTCAAAAGCTCCGATGGGCCAAAAATGTCATATTCAGTTTGGTCCCAAACTATACCATCATGTATAGGAACGGCTGTGATGTTCTCTGATGATAAGTCTCTTGCTTCACGATAGGATGATTTGTGTTGCTGGAGAAGTAAGTTCACTCTTTTACTTGCTGTGTCCATTTGAATATATCTTCCACTTATCAGCATACCCAGAGTTATTACCAGAGCTAACCTTAGTAGAAAGAAGAATATTCCCAAAACAATCCATAGTTCAATCCATGGTGAAACCAGATAAGTCTTTTTCAGGAGATGAAAAAGGTCTGTTGCTTGTTCTTTGAAAGTTCTTTGTGCTGGCGTCGTTTCAGGTCCGCTGGGATCCTCAGAAAACGTATCAAAGTTCTTGAAATAGCCAGAGGCAGTTCTGTCAATGGTTGGAATTGCATCAGGATTTGTTGAATTCGCTAGAACCAGTTGATCACGTGTTACTTCGTTGTAGACAAGTGTATCAGGACGAACTGTTATTTGGGTTTCAAGAGGGACAAGTTCCATAGCTCTGTTGCTTAGTCCTTTATTTCTCACTGTAGAATCTTCAAAGGTGATGAGTCTCTCAGTTTGAACCTCTTGGATTGTAGCTAGCGGAGTGCGTCTGCTACATTGTCGGAGTCCACTTAGCCTACTGCTTAGTATCGGCCACATAGTGTGGTTTGATCAGGTCGATGGACACAAATCTTTTCTCCTTTTTACCAGCAAGGGGCGGCAAAAGTACTGTTCTTGATCCGTGGATTGCTAGGACAGGTACTGGTTGTCTGTAAGAAGGCCCAAATTCCTTCTTTTCCGCGATCTTTTCTCTGACTAGATCATCAAGCTTTGTGATCCAAACAGGCCTTGCTGGAATGGCCAGTTTATCCCCAGTGATGGTTGGCTTCAGGAGCACGTTGCTTTGTTTCGTTCTTAGTTCATTTAAGTCCTGTAAAACAGCCAAATGATCTTTGATATCAAATTTCTTATTTTCCATCACTGTGCCTTGCATATCAAGGTCCGGTACCAACATTCTAGTTCCAAATAGAACTTCATATGGAGTGACACCCCCTAGAGAACTTCTTGGCAAATTGTTTAATGAGCGTTGGACCCCATAAAGATGTTTGACCCACCCATCATCCGAACCTAATACCCTAGCTGTTATAGACTGCTTTATGTCCCATTTTTTTTCTTTCCACAACAGAATTTCCCTCAGGATGAAATGGAGAAGAATACGCCCAAACTGGCCATGGCTTCTTTGCAAGCTGGAGAGCTAAACGCAGGACCCTGGTCAGAATGTAGTGTGCCAATTGCATATGTGCCGATAAAGACTCGCAAATCTTTTATAACAGTTCGAGCGTCAGCCGAGCGCTGAGGCCACATCCATAGGAACCTAGAACACAAATCCACTGTGGCCATGATATATTAATAGTTCCAATCCCTTTGTAAGGGACCGCAGTGATCCAGGTAAACACATGCTAATGGTTTATCTGAAATTAACAGGGGCGTCTGTGCAGGACATTTCACAGTAGAGACTTTAATCTTCTGGCATATTTCACATTCCAAAACATAATTCCTGGTCTGTTTCCTAATGCCTGGCCACCGCTATCTCTGTTTTAATAACGATACTGTGGCGGAAACACCTGCATGGGCAGTGGCGATCCCTTCATGTGCTGCTAGGATTAGTCCTAATCTATGTTCCATGTTTGGTATTACCCTATCCCCCACTCCAGGGATTCGAGCAAACGGAACATTGTTCGCATCAATTATATATGAGTGGAAATTTTTTAGGTAACGCTGCACCGCTGCCTTTGCTTGAAGCATTGACAGCCAGCATTATTTCACTGTCTATTTTTGTTTTTGAACGAGTGATTGCAGCTACTGAAGCCGTTTGCCCAGCCCCTTTCGCGGCACCATCAGCCAATGAATTCCCTTCAACGTGAACGCCATCACATTGATGACTCAGCGTGTGTATCACGTGAGTGTTTTGTAGTCTGTTTCGCAACTGAACTACTTGTCCCCAAAGCATTTTATGCTTGATTGTGCCACCTTTTGCATCTTTTTGAAGCCAATTCTGTAAATATTAATTGTATGATTGAACATAATAAAAAGAATCGCACACTATGAATGTGGGGAATTCGCAATCCGTATTTTCAAGTGCCATTTTAAATGCTTGTAGTTCAGCTCGCTGAGCTGTACAATCTCCTAGAGATTGCGTTTTTGTGACTGGTCTGAATTTGCCATCGCGCATACGACCTTTAACGATCGCGCATGCTGCACTATAAGCTTGCTTACTCTCCGTAGTGGGTTGTGCAGATCTGTCAGTATAAATTATAAATTCGTACTGGTCAAGAATTTCAGTAGGCAGAGGACATTCGTGCTCGTATATTGTAAGGATCAAAAACATATTCAACATCAGTTGCAGCAAGAGACTTGTCACAGTTCGCCAAATAAAGCCCAAGAGAGAGTGAGTTGGATGCTTGAATGAGGGTTTTTTATTTAAACAACAAAAATAGTCTGGGGTGTAGTCAGGATCCCTTGTCGTCTTCTTCAAGGTCTGTCTTCCTTCAGACGTACTTGTCACCGCCTCCTAGGGTACACGACTCCGGGGCCAACCAAGAAAGAGAAAGGAAAATAAGCACTATCGTTAGTGCAAATGCTGAGCCAGCAACGCGGGGAAGGAGTGAGGGGCACAACACCACCTACGGTATAGCGTGAGGGATGGGAAATCCGTCACCATGGGGGTTTATGGGAAGGAAACGGAATATACACCCGGCCGGTCACCAGATCTCACAGACTCGGCGCGGTGCGATTAGCCTCCGTTTGCACTGCGACAGACGTACCCACCCGACACCCGGATCCCCATAGGTGATCACGCACCTGTTGAAGCCAAGACCCTCCTGGGCCGTGGCGGGGCAGTGCGTCCTCCTTGTAGTCCTGGGGTTCCTTCGGCAAGTAACTGTCCTGTTCTCCACTCCTCGGTGCTAACGGCTGTCGTCCTCCGGTGTCGTCAGGGGTCCCGCTGTAGGTTCGCTCTCCCTTCCGGTATCGGACACACCCCCTTGCGTCTTCCCAGCTGATATCGCTCTCTGCGTGCGGCTCGTTCGGCCTCCGGGAGGTGTGTTCCGGGCCCTCTGCTGATTCCTTAAAGGGCCAGCTACATGGTTGAACACGGTCTTCTGTAACCTCGGAACCCGGCAGCTGTAGGGGAAAAAGAGACCGCTAGGTGGCAGTGTTTCTAATTTGGGATCCGGAGGCCTTGGTGTCTGACACATCCCACCCCCAGAGTCTTCCCGATCGGGGATGAGGGGACATCGAGACAAAAAGTCAACATTAGAGTTTAGGGAACCCTTTCGGTGGAGGATGTCAAAAGCGAAAGGTTGGAGAGAAAGTAACCATCTCATGACACGGGGATTGTTGCCTTTATTTCTACACATCCACACAAGAGGGGCATGGTCAGTGTAGCATGTGAACCGGTGCCCCTCCAAATAGTACCTTAGTTTCTCAATGGCCCATTTAATGGCGAGACATTCTTTTTCGATGACGGGGTAATGTTCTTCACCAGGGAAGAGCCTCAGACTGATGAAGAGCACGGGACGTTCGAGGCCATCATCTGGGAGTTGGGACAAAACAGCCCCGATGCCAACGTCCGAGGCGTCAGTTTGTAATATGAAAGGGCGGTTGTGGTTAGGGAAAATAAGCACGGGTCCTTGAGTAATAACTTCTTTCAGTTTGCGAAATGCCGTTAAGGCGGTGGTTGTGGGGTTTGTTAGGGCATGATTGGGGGTCCCCTTTTTTAATAGGTCTGTGAGGGGGGCGGCTATATCTGCATAGTGGGGAACGAACCTTCGATAATAGCCCAGGAGACCCAGAAACGCCCTGACCTCTTTTTTGGTGTTGGGGAAGGGGGTCTGGGTGATGGCTTTGATCTTTTCTTGTTGGGGTTCAATACAGCCATCTCCTAACGGGTAGCCTAGATACTTGACCTTTGAAAACCCCATCCTGGACTCACGGGAGTTGATGTGTAAACCCGCCCTTTCCAACGCCAGACATATCTGCTGGCAATGTTGTAAATGCTCCTCTCAAGAAGAGCTAAATATGATGATATCATCCAGATAAGCAGAGGAGAATGACCTGAGTGGATGTAAAACCTTATTCATTAGTCATTGAAAAGTAGCAGGGGCACCGTGGAGTCCAAAAGGCAAGAGGGTGAATTCAAAAAGACCCTCCGGGGTGGTAAAGGCTGTCTTCTCTTGGTCACACTTGCATAAGGGTACCTGCCAATATCCTTTCATCAGGTCAAAAGTGGATATAAACTGTGCGTCTCCTAGCTGCTCTATAAGTTCATCTACCCGGGGCAGGGGGTAGGCATCCAGCTTGGAGATAGAGTTGACCTGGCGAAAGTCAATACAGAACCTGATACTACCATCGGGCTTGGGTACCAGCACTATGGGGGAGGACCAATTGCTATGGGAAGGCTGTATTACTCCCATTTCCAACATTTTTTAAATTTCGGTGGATACAGCCTCCCTTCGCCCCGCGGGTATCCGGTAAGGCCATAGTTGTATTGTTTGGCCGGGGGGCGTTTCTATACGGTGTTCAACCAAAGTAGTGCACCCTGGGAGATCTGAAAAAAGTGATGCAAAAGGTTCTAATGCATCCAACAGGGAGACCTGCTGCTCTGTTGTTAACGCCTTGTTTACTACCAAGTGGTCTAGGGTGGTTGGGCCTGGTGTTTGAGAAAGAGTCAGATGGTTAGTGGAGGGGGGAGGACCTATCCACTTTTTTAAGAGATTTATGTGATAGGTCTGGGTATGATTGGGTGTGACCTGTAGTCGATAGGTGGTATTCCCTATTGTCTCCACAACTCGGTAAGGTCCCTTCCACTCGTTCTTAGCTTTGCTAAGAGCTACTGGTAACAGCACCAGGGCCCACTCACCTACTCTGAGGGACCTCCATTTCTTTCCCTTATCATATTGTTGTTTGTGTTGGCACTGGGCCTTTTCCAGGTTTGTCATAGCTAGTTCTCTTAGTTTACTTAACCGGGTTTTTAAGTGTTGGGTGTACTCGAGAAGCTCACTGGTATCATTGGTCTCCTTTTCCCAGGCCTCCCTCTAAAAGTGTCCTGGGCTGTCTCCCGTACAACATCTCAAAGGAAGAGCAGCCCAGGCTGCTTTGAATCTGTCCCCGAATGACTAAAAAGGACCAAGGGTAAAAGGGGATCACAGTGTCTCCCCTCATCTGACAAAAAAAACGTTAACGTCAATTTCAAGATCCCATTGTATCTCTCGACCAGACCATCGGTTTGGGGATGATAGACGGATGTGCGTAAATGTTACACGTCTAACATCTTGCAAACCTGGGTCATCAGTCTGGAGACAAGAGGGGTCCCTTGATTGGTTAATATCTGGCGGGGAAACCCAACACGCGAAAAATACTCTAGGAGTTTGTCTGTAATGTTGGTTGTGGTAGGAGACTTTAGGGGGAAAGCTTCCGGGAACCGGGTGCAATAATAACCAGAACCATAACATATTGATAGCCTTTTCCGGACTTAGGCAAAGGCCCGATCAAATTCATACCCACCCGCTCAAAAGGCTTTCCTATAATGGGTAGGGGTTGGAGAGGAACACCCGGGGGGTCTGTAGGGATTCCTCCTCTGGCATATTGAACACTCCTGGCAGAGTACCTTTTTATATGGGCATATATACCGGGCCAGTAAAAGTGTCTCAACAGAGTTAGGGTGGTTTTAAGGGCCCCCACCTGTCCCGCTAAGAGGTGGGAGTGTGCAAAAAAGCATATCTGCTCCCGGGAATTCTTTCGGTACCAGTAGCTGGGGTTCTTCTTGAGCTCCCCTGACTCGATACAATAAGCCGTTGTTTATTTGAAAGTGTGGATATATGGGTTTGTTGGGATCTTGAGGCAGGAGAGCCTGTTGCCAGGCCTGGTTTAGTGTAGGATCATTGATTTGGGCCCATCGGAACCCTTTGTCACCCTGCCATGGTTCTTGGGTTAAAAGGGCTCTGGGGGTCTTCTCGGTCCCCTTGTAATACTCAGGAGGGTGCTCTTTGATTTTGGCCAGAAACAAAGAAAGGAATTGTGGGTTGTCTATACCCAGGATGAGCTCTTCAGGAAGAGAGGAAAGAACCCCAACGGTTTCTCTGGTGAGTGATCCAGCTGGGCATTCAAGCGGTAAAAGGGTAGTGGGATAGGCCTTAACATCCCCATGAACACACCTTATGTAGACCCTCTTTCCCTGAATTAGTTGTTCCGGTTGTACCAAATCCCCTCTGACCACCGACTGCCTACACCCAGAGTCAAGGAGAGCGTTAACAGGGATATCGTTTAGGCGAAGACTTACATAAAAACATGCCCCAATCTCTTCGGTGTACAGCATGGGACGGGGTACATAACTCACGTCCATCGGTTCTTCTGTCCTTTTTCTGGGGCAAGTACGGGAAATGTGTCTCCAGTCTCCGCATTCGAAGCACTGGGGACCTCGGTTTATGGGTATCTCGTATCTGGGTTGTCTCGCCTTGTCGGGCTCTTTGATAGGGCAAAGCGGTTTCCGGGGGGTGGGCAAGGATCTGGAAGCTTTTTCTGGTTCCCACGATGGATCTCTGGCCTGAGCCCGTGAGAAAGAGGCGGCCATCTCAACTGCTTGTTCTGGGGTCAAGTTGGTATGTGTCGGAGCCAATGCTGGGTGGGGTATGGCAATGCCTCAACAAATTGTTCCAGATATATGGCGTGCATAACCTGTTCCTTTGTATTTATATCAGGTGTGAGCCATTTATCCCCAGCTATTTTTAGTTTAATGTAAAGGGTCTTAGCAGTGTCTCCGGGAGCTCCCCTTTCTTTATGAAAACGTATCCGATAGGTCTCGGCGTCTAGACCCAAATGGTCAAGGATTATTGCCTTGACCTCTTCGTAAGAGGTGACTCCAGCCGGATTGGCGACCTGGTAAGCCGCCTGAGCGTCTCCCGTTAGGAGAGGTGCAAGAAAAAATGGCCATTTGGCCACAGGCCAACCTGACGCCCTTGCTGCCCTTTCAAAATTCATAAGGAAGGGTCTTCTCCGGCCACATATTTCTGTAGTGCAATGGTGGGGATGGAGGCCATAGTCTTGTTTGATTTTTGACCAGCAGTGGAATGGGCCGCTTCCTCCCCGACTCGCAAGATAGCGTCCATTTGTCCCTTCATAATGTCCTTAAACATTTCACAATCCGCCTGTGCAGAGGTGAGTTGTCTCTCCACAACCCACTCTAGCTTTTTCTGGCCCTCGACTATGTGCTGGATTAGATTTTCCATTTCGGGCTCCCAATGGAAGGTGGAGACCGGGCAGAAACACCACGTGTCACGGTCCGCCAAATAAAGCCCAAGAGAGAGTGGGTTGGATGCTTGAATGTTTTTTTTTTTTTTAAACAACAAAAATAGTCTGAGGTGTAGTCAGGATCCCTTGTCGTCTTCTTCAAGGTCTGTCTTCCTTCAGACGTACTCGTCACCGCCTCCTAGGGTACACGACTCCGGGGCCAACCAAGAAAGAGAAAGGAAAATAAGCACTATCGTTAGTGCAAATGCTGAGCCAGCAACACGTGGAAAGAGTGAGGGGCACAACACCACCTATGGCATAGCGTGAGGGATGGGAAATCCGTCACCAGGGGGGATATGGGAAGGAAAGGGAATATACGCCCGGCCAGTCACCAGATCTCACAGACTCAGCGCGGTGCGATTAGCCTCCGTTTGCACTGGGACAGATGTACCAACCGACACCCGGATCCCCGTAGACGATCACGCACCTGTTGAAGCCACGACCCTCCTGGGCCGTGGCGGGGTGGTGCGTCCTCCTTGTAGTCCTTGGGTTCCTTCGGCAAGTAACTGTCCTGTTCTCCATTCCTCGGTGCTAACGGCTGTCATCCTCCGGCGTCATCAGGGGTCCCGCTGTAGGTTCGCTCTCCCTTCCGGTATCGGACACACCCCCTCGCATCTTCCCAGCTGATATCGCTCTCTGCGTGCGGCTCGTCCGGCCTCCGGGAGGTGTGTTCCGGGTCCTCTGCTGAATCCTTAAAGGGCCAGCTACATGGTTGAACACGCTCTTCTGTAACCTAGGAACCCGGCAGCTGTAGAGGAAAAAAGAGACTGCTCGGTGGAAGTGTCTCTAATTCGGGATCCGGAGGCCTTGGTGTCCGACAAGAATTAACCCATTGTATCCATCTTGGATGTAAAGCTTTTGCATTCGGAATGCTAGCTTTAGTAACTGCCTCTAAGGCTGGTACAGGAGTCGCAACCATAATGCGTTTCCCCTGTGCGAGGGCTCTTTCTTTTGCTACAGCGGTTTGAACTGCTGTCAGAATCTGTTCTGTAGAAGTGAATTTCATTTCTGCTTGTGTATACAAGTGTGATTTGTATGCAATTGATACTTTTTCACCTTCGTTAAAAGTTAAGTAGGTGAATCCGAATTGACCCGGAATGATTCGGATCACTAAGTTGCGTACATTTGCAAGTGTTTGCAAGTGTTTAGTTGCTAACATGTCTGTTTGAAGTGAACGCAGAATTTCTGTGTGTTCTTGTGTCCAAGTTGTGGCTTTGAAATCAGGTTTGATTAATTCGTAGAGAGGTTTAACCCTCTCTGCGTAGTTTAGAATGTATGTTCTTCCAAAATTCAGGAAACCTAGAATCGACTGGAAGTTTTTCAGCATTTTTGGAGGTTGGAGCAGCGCACACTTTTCTAAAAAGTTGGCTGCCAGGCTTTTGCCTTCACTTGAAAGTTCGTATCCTAGGAAAGGGACGTTGAGATGGGCAAGTCTGGACTTTTTAAAGTTGAATTTGTAACCCTCAGAGGCGAAGTCCAATATAATGGTGTTCACCCTGTTCAAGTGTCTGTCCAGGTCATCGTCTGTCAGATATATATCATCGACATATGACAATGCCTCGTCATCATAAATTTGTAGTAACTCTGTTACTCTTGCTGAGAATAACCCCAGGCTGTTTTTTGAACCCCTGTGGGAGTCGACAAAATTTATTCTGTGTCCCCATTATTGAGAAAGCAGTAAAATATCTACTTTTAGGTGCAATATTTTGACAAAAGAAACCATTTGAAATGTCTAATGTGGTTTTGTACGTTTTACGCACAATGTTATTCATTAATGCTGTACTGTGTGCATTTAGCACTGCAAATGTTTTGCATCAAGAGTTTAGGTGTCTGTAATCCAAAATTAGATGATATGTATTGTCTGGTTTGGAGACAGGAAACAAAGGATTGTTCATTGATTAGGTGCATGTTTCAATCACCCCTTGGTATTCAAGTTGATCTAAGATCTCCCTGACTAGTTTTTTAGCTTCTTGCTTAACCGGGTACTGCTTTTGTGCAGTTGGTTGATTTTTTAACTGGATTTTGTGGTGAGGTGAGTCCTCATCCCATCCAACATGATTTTTGTATAATGCTGGGGCCTGGGCCACTGCCCATTTTCTGGCATAAGTATATTTTAAGTGTACTGGAACATGGTTAGAGAAGGCTGGCATAATGATGTCTTCGCCATGTGGGCACCCCCTGACATATTCTGGTGGCCAGTCTTGTTCTGCTAGAAGTATATCATAACCTTTTGAAAGTCGCTCCCAAAAGAGTGCTTTCACTTTTCTTGGTATGTCTCCCTCCATCCGGAGTGTTATTTCATATAACCTATGCGGAGAACTAACCTTGGTATCTGCAGTTTCAACTTGAATGTCCTCATTCAAGTACACTGACTCGAGAAGCCCCTTCAGGTTCTGGCGAGCTACTGTAACTTCTGCTGCACTGTCCAACATTGTCTTAGCCCATTCTCCGTTCTTGAGTTGTGTTCTCAGAATCCTCGGCATGTGTGATCGTCAGACCTGCTACCTTCTTTTTGGAGAATTGAGGTTTTGGTTTGTTTTTCTGAACGTGTTGATCGTCTTTGGACTTTACGCGTTCTTCTTTGTTCACTGACCGTCTTTCGGATGTCTGTGATGATATCTGAAAGGTACGAGAGAAATGTGTATCAGTATCTTGATACCTGTTAGGTTTTCTCAAATTATCCCTATTCCTGAGGTTATACCTCCTTTCAGCAGGCTCCTTTTAAGGAGACCTACCTCAGGATTGAGAATCTTTTTCTTTTGAATGTTGTTTGTTATTTTCCCACTTCTTTGTAGAAGAGGTAGGATTGTTTTTAGGAAAGGCCTTTTCAGGACTTTCAGACAGTTGTGGTTTGACTGTGTAATTCTATTAAATGATATATCTGATTAAGTAATTCTTCCTCTGACATTGCTGCAATGTCAGGATGAGGTGTGAAGCCGGCTAAAATCGGCCATGTTGCTCCTGGTCTACCTAGTGGAACGAGCCTGGTAATGTGATTGTAATGTTTTAGGGCACCTTTAAACAAGAGATCATGCTCCTGGTATGTGAGTGGAATTTCAATATCCTCGAAAGGAATATATTCCTCAGGTGGTTCATCTTCTTTGTAGAAGTGAAACGTTTTAGTTACTGGATTTGATTCTGGGAATACTATCCATGAATAGAATACCTCTGCCTGGTGAGATTCATGTGCCTCTATCACAAAAACTGCCCTACCACCTCTTGGTGTTAGGCCATGTTTTATACATTTTAGAGTGATGGATCTCCTTAAATTTGGAGCGATGATTTTCGCATTTTCATCGGTTTCATCAAAACCTGTATAATCATAAACTGCTGCGACTTCGTCGGGTACAGCTCCACCAGTATCGGTGTTTGTGCTGTTTTTGGTCACTGTTTAATGTAAGTTTCAGAGCAAGTTTCAAGGGAACAAAGTTAAGATGCACAATATTTTGGAACACTGTATCCTTCAACGTTGAACAAACCAAACAGCTAATACATAGGAATTTTGTCCTACTCAGCTATGGCGGATATTATCCCTACCCACTCCAGACGTCTTATGGAGTATTATGAGTAGGGGTCTCTGAGAAAAGCATGACTGAGTTACTTTAATATCTAGCGTTAAATTAGTGCCTTATCAAACTGTTGGGCGCCATGTAGTGTAGTTCCTATATCCCTGATAGGCTCTGCACATTAGAATAATATACACTATAGTTTTGACATAGGAATGAGGTCAGTATGTCTCTATGGAGTACATTAAACTTAATTACTTGTGTTTGCCAGCTAACTCAGAGGTCACTAGAAACTTCTCGAATATACAAGAAGGGATTAGTTTCTGACAACCGCATAAACATGACAACTTTGTTTCCCTTAGAGTCGGAACAATCTCAGAACCGTGGAAACAATAGAGAACAGTTTCACTCAGTCAATCATGCATGGTTCGTTTCTACCGAGTTGCACAGAAATAGAGAGACGGGTGTTTCAATAAAAAGGGGTTTATTGAGCAGTCTTACTTCTCATGCAAGAGATATGAACTGTACAATCGTAAGACAGGATGCGAAGTACAATACGTACAGGGTTAGCAGTAAGATAAAATAATACTGCAATAGCATGGTTTGTAGCTATGACATATATTCATAAAATACATACATAAATATCACAGGCTAAAATGTGAATACTCATCTGATGCTTCTAAATAGTTCTACCCCAGTGTACCTAACCTAAGTGTAGTACGAGGTAAGAAGTAGGTGCTGTTTTCTAAAGTATAGCTAGCTATAGTTTTAGTTTTGCGAAGAGTTGCCAAAAGTTTCTCTAAGTTCTAGTCTGCTCCATACCTTAGAATGTGTGAGATTGGAATCTCTTTCCGGGACTCGATATCTAACACCCTGCAAGGGGAGTCAGAAACATTGGAGCTGGATTCTCTGCAAGGAGGATGACAGCGTCTGGTCAGGGCATCTGGCAGGAACTCAATCTCCTTCCGAACTTGTCGTGGCGAACCGCAAATAGGCAGTCGAACTGGACCGTACCGGAACTGTGGTTTGCCAGGACAAGTGCAGGTATATTTATACCTTAAAGGTGTTTAGGAATGCCTGTATTGACGTAAAAGTTGGGCATCGGAACGTCATGAATGAACCCCGAAGGAATAGATGTTCATGCATAGTAAATGAGTGTTTGGAGAAATCAATATCCAAGCAAGGGGAAATTCCTAAAAGCTTAAGAGTCTGGTTTTCCAAGAACTAGTTGTGACGTGGATTGATGGATGTAGGAGGCTATGCCTGTATTTGGTTAGCATGAACAATGCCTAAATAAGGGCTGGATTTTCTATGCCTAAATAAGGGCAATATGAATTGTACCTATATAAGGGCATAAATAGGAAACCTATATACGGAATCTAAATCTACACACGACAGCATGAGGTATATAAAATGCAAATTGCCATTTTATACAAAGACAGAAAGTTGGAGACAAGGCTAAAGGATGAGCTCAAAGTTTTTCCATGTAACATTGTGTCCAAATATAAGATACGAAAGTGCTAATGCATTAGAATACATAAAGTGCAATGTGCCACGCAAATTCACAATGTAAGATTGGAGGCTAGACTAACCTGAACTACCTAATTTTTCATATGACATTGCGTCCTGATAACGGATACATAAATGATAGTACATTGTGCTATATAAAGTGCAAAGTGCCACTGTATATCAAAATAGATGATTAAAAATAAGTACTAAATCAAATCGTCAGGGTTCTCATAGACCAATGCATCCAGATGTTAGTAATCCTTTCTTTTCCTTATTGCACACTGTATAAATCGATTAACAACGTTCATGATTTTCGCATTTTCCCGGCTGCATACAAGATTAAATGCATGTTTATAATAATAGCCCATGTTTGATAAAAAAGGGTCTTAAAACAGATTTCCGGATGTCCTTATAAAAACTGCAGAAGAGTGTAAGGTGCAACGTGGTTTGTTGAGACTTTCCATCACACGGGCAATTCAGGAGTTTAAAACACCATTTTTCCAATCTAGGGAATGCTAAGAAATAGTGTAATGTGCCGAGCCTTAGCCTAAAATAAAATCTGTGTTGAGTATTTTTTACCAATGTTAGATATAACTGTGTGCCCCACATAAGTGGGCGATCACAGTAAGTAACAATACTCTGTTTCCAGCCGGCTTCCATTTCTCTTTCATAATTCATAGCATTAAGGTATCTCAGCTTCAGCTCATTTTTGCTGTGGTCCTGGATAGATATAGGGTTTTTTCTCTCATAATATTTTTTACAGCATGTTAGCAAGTTGTGAATATGCTCTTACCAAGGTATTTTCTTGCTATAGTCAAGGGCCAAACACTCAGTAATTAGGTATTTTGTAAATGTTGTTTCTTCTTTAGTCCATACCCCTTGCCAAAAGGTAACGCCTGCCATATGTATTGTATCGCTTATATACATTACAGACAGTTCTTTATGGACTATATAGTTTGCCGTTGAGCTAGGAACAGCCAACAATCGTTTTAAAAACTTATTTACTAGGGTTTGTAGGGGGGCGATATTTGCTCTCCCCCAAATGGGGGCCCCATAACAGACCCCTGAAACACATTTACTCCGGTACAAAGCAAGAATTTCCCGTATCGGTTTGTTGCCTATTTTTGCAGAGAATCTAAAAATACTCTCTGTAGTTCTTAAAAATTTCATTTTACAAGATTCTATGTGCCTATTCCAGCTACCACTACTGTTAAAAAGCATTCCCAAATAAGAAAAAGATAAAACTCTATTAATGGTGACCCCACCATCGTGATGATGTCTATTTTTATTCCTATATTTCCCACATGTCATTACAAAAGTTTTCTTTAAATTTAGCTGTAAATCCTTTTCAGTCACATACAAAGCAAAGTTTTCTATTAGGGATTGCAGACCGTTTGCTGTCCTTGATATTAGGACGGCATCGTCTGCATAGAGTAATATAGGTGTGGGACGTGTCCCAAATTTTGGGGCGTCCACAGTTAAATTTTGTAAATAGGGGTCTACATTATTAATATATAGGGAAAATAAAAGGGGGACCAAAACGCAACCCTGTATAATTCCACGCATAACCTTAAAATCAAGTGTATATTCCCCATTTTGCCAAACCGTACCCTAGAAGTTAAAAGTATATAAATCTGAGATAAAAATGTTATTATTTCAATAGGTGCCCCTAGCTCTTTCAAAGTTTGCCATAGTTTACAATGATTGACAAGGTCGAAACCGCTGGTCAGATTGATAAAACAGAGATGTAAAGCCCCTTCCTTTGCTAACGTGTACTTTCCTATCAGTAAATCAAGATTTGTGCATTGTTCTACCGTCCCAATAACTCTTCTGAAGCCATACTGCGTCTCTGTTAAAATGTTGTTCTCATTTACCCAATGTCCTAGCCTCTCTGGGTTAACACCGGACCATTTTATTGAAATTCCATTATTACCCTGGATGTCAATATCAGTGTCCGCGCTCCTCCCCCATTTCTTCTGTATCAAGGTTAACCTCAGTGACATTGTTATGGGATAATGGCCACTAAGAAGGCTAACTCTGATAACGTTTTTCCCACTAAATTCTTGCAATTAGCTGATACAATAAGGTGGTCTATGTTTGAGGATGACCTTGTCCATACAAATGTTTGCATTATGATCTCACCCTCTGACATAATAGGTTCCAGAACTGCTAAGTTATATTTGTCTACAGCAAGATTACTGGCTTCCCCGTATGGATCATGTGAAAAATATGGGGAATCCTATCACCATAATGATCACAATATCCACATGGTTCTCCAACTTCAAAAGCACATTTAACACAATTAAAATCACCCCCCCCCCCCCAACCAAAACATAATCCCTTCCTCTTCCCTCTAAAAAATTATTCAAATCTTCTTCTAATTGCTGAATTACCCTGCTTTTAGTTTTATCAAAAATATTATTGTAGAAATGTATTACGATGGACTGCTTTCCTTCCGAATATAAAAACAAAAGCTGATAGTTTTGTGACAAAGTATATGATTTCTTTAAAATTAAAGGAGAGGTAACTGCGATTAAAGTGGCTAAGCCACCTTTTGCTCTCCCCATCTAGATGGAGTAGCATTGGTACAAACTGTTTAATATCCATTTATAAAAAAAGGCTCAGTATGCCACGTTTCTTGAATTAGTACAAGTGTAAACCCATCTATAGATTTTAGCCACTCTTCATTATTAATCTTATTTTTGATCCCTGCAATGTTTAGGGTGACCAGATTCCCAAAACAAAAAACTGGGACAGGTCATAAACCTAGAAGTAGGACTACAGTTTACACTGGTGGGTCGCTGGAACTTGGTGAAGGCAGTGACCTCTCACTCCAGTGAACAGGGTCATGCTGGCGGTTAGGACACGCTGTTGCCACAATGGCTGGTATAATGACATTCTTGCTGTGGTTTAGAAATAAAAGGGAAAACCCAAGAGGAAATGTCTCTTTTTAAAGGATTTCCCTTCCCACAACACCTTCATCTGGAGTGACATCCAGATGCGCACATCTTTTTAAGCCACTACTAAAAAACCGGGACATTTATGTGCTCATCCCAGCAGCTATCTAAAAACCGGGACCTTTATTCAGTTTGCAGGAAAGTGTCGGGACACGGCGACACTTCATGAAAAACCCGGACCGTCCGGGGAAAACCGAGACGTCTGGTCACCCTAGCAATGTTCCACGTCATAATGTTTGAAAAAAACTCTTTTGTACATATACGGTAACCGGCTTCCATTGCTTTGCCGGAGGGAGTATCCTCTATGTTGCTATTTGGAGACTTTCCCATAGCAGCTTTCTGGATTTGTACAGTTAGATCTGCATTTTCCAGATTAATACGTAAATTGCCATTCGGCGGACAATCCTTAGTACTAGACAATGGTACTTCCATATCAATTTTGTTTTGTGTGGATAAATCCACATCTATCATACTACAAAGAACAACGGAATCCGGGTTCCTAGCAGGTGACTTTACCTTATCCTTTCACTGTCAGTCTATTTCGCTACATCTTCTTAATGGGTCGAACCTATTAAACAACGGCACATTAGGAAGAACATTTTGACTCAAGTTTATATGGGAGTTACTGAGACTAGGCCTATAGAAATAACCCAATGGGACGGCCGTTATATAATCATCACTAACAAAGCGGGTCTCATTAACAACATTCAAAAACATTTCTAACAGATTCCCCACCAGCCCCCTGCTACGGAAGTTAACCACAACACAGTCTCCCTGGCATGATTTCCTGAATTTGCCCACCTAGTTCACTCTCCTTAGCATAATAATATCCTGATGTAACACATTAGTCCTAACATTCGTATTTGTGGATAAACAGTGTACCACTTGGTTTTTCAAGGACTCATAAGTTTCCCTCCGATTTTCAGTTCATTTCGGCACATTATTCAAAACAATGACATATGGAGTAGCCTGGACGGGAAGATTTAGGCACCCCTTGGTGTTATTATTATCATACATAATGCTGTTCGTTTTATCTGTCGAAAGATTTTGTGTTGCTCTTAAAGGATGGAATATATCTACTTTGTGGGGCCTTGAGTCTTGTGTTGGTCGAACTGTCTAGATACCCCTTGAAGTTGATGCCAGGGTAGTCTCTCTTTGGTTCTTGTCATCTGTGATGGTAACGGGAATTGGTCTCTCTTTAGCACATTCCAATAAATTATAGGCTACTTTATGGAGGCTAGACGCCTTACTTGTAGTTTTAGAGGATAACATTTCACAAACCATAGCCATATCTGTCAAAAATGCCACATTAAACGTCTTTCAATAATGTCCAGTTTTGCATGCAATTTCTTAAATAAAATTTCAAGTTCTTGCGGCTTTTTAGCATATTGAGTGTAATTACTATCCCCAGTTCCTGGGTTATGAACCCCCTTGTTTTGTTTGGATTTAGTTTTAGCTTTGATTGGCTGCTTCTCCACAGGGCTGTTAAGTTTTCGAGCCAGTTGTTTCATTTTTTTTGCCGGAGGGGATAGCGGGGATGTATCGTTTGATAATATGGAAATCTCCAGAGATGGTGTAAGGACGCATGGATTAGACAATTTAGAAACGGTGTCCTTATTTGTTGAATTTGCTGTAATTGCCTCTACCTCCTTATCGTTATCTCTCATATTACTCATGGATACTAGCGAGTCAATTTCGCCTTCTAGAGCGGACTCTTTTAGGGCGGCATCTAGAGCAGTTTTTGTTGCAGCCAGTTGTTCCTCCATATGCACGATTTCATTATTGATGAGTCCCACCGCATTTTTAAGGTAATTAGTAATAGGTACAGACTTCTTGGGCAGTTTTTCCCCTTGCAATGGTAATTTCCTTTTGCCCATAGTTCACTCAATAAATTGCACCTTTACACAGGCCAATAAAATGCAGATGTCTTTTACCGGGGTCTAGCGGTCTTTTGACATCCAAGGGGGTGGCCCTGCCCTGCCACGTCCTGCCGCGGATGGGTGCAGACACGCACTGCGGGAGCCCTGTGTCCTTCTTAAGCACCTCCCGGCACTTGGATTCGGCGTAGGCGGCGTGCACGCCGCAGATGCGGCTGGGGCTTGTCGTCCCTGACCGGCTTCCTCACTCGTGGCCGAGACTGGGACCAACATTATCCACAAATGACTCAGTTGGCGGTGGCGGCGATAGCATCAGGCACCAGTGGCAGACAGAACAAATGCAGAATCCGGTGGTAGGCAAAGTTTTCAAGTAAGTAGAGCTCCCGCGCCTCGGGAGCCCTGTGTCCTTCTTAAGCACCTCCCGGCGCTTGGATTCGGCGTAGGAGGCGTGCGCGCCGCTGAGGCTGCTGGGGCTTGTGGTCCCTGACCGGCTTCCTAACTCGTGGCTGAGACCGGGACCAAGATTATCCCCAAATGACTCAGTTGGAGGTGGCGGCGATAGCATCAGGCACCAGTGGCAGACATGCAGGATCCGGCGGCAGGCAAAGTTTTCAAGTAAGTAGAGCTCCCGCTATCCTTCTTAACCCCTACGATGCTCATGACGAGCTGGACTCGTCATGGCACACAGTGGTCGTGTGCTCATGACGAGTCCAGCTCGTCATGAAACATTGCTTAGGAAATCCCTCTGGTGCAGGCACCAGAGGGATTCCCGTTAACCTAAAATAGCCTCGGGAGCTGGGGAAGAGCTTCCCCAACTCCCGAGGCCCACCCTTGGTTTCCCTGAAATGACGATCTGCGCGTACGTTGCGCCGACGTCATTTCAGTGAAACCGAAACTGAAATGAGCCAAGAGGCTCATTTCAGTTTCAGTTTCAATTTCTTCGTGCTCAGGGGGCTATCTCAGCCCCCTGAGCACATAGAAACTCAGGAGAGGTATCGTTGGAAAGGGGAGAATCTCCCCTTTCCAATGGTACCCTCCCTAGTGGATCCCTGATTGGGGATCGTCCCAGGAGTGCGATCCCCAAGCAGGGATACACCCACTAGGCACCAGGGAGGGGGGAGTGGCCCCTTGGGCAAGGGCCTTTGCTCCCCCATACATTATTTTGCCCCCATCTACCCTGGGGGGTAGATGGGGGCAGTAGCCCCCAATCTGCCCCCGGGGGGTAGAATGCCCACTAGACACCAGGGAATCTCTAATAAGTACTTGTTTAGGGGGGGCTGCCCAAAACGGGCATGCCGATGCCCCCACCCCCCCGGCACAAAATTAGTCTTTCTGCCCCCCTAGGGGGCAGATGGGCAGTAGCCCCCAATCTGCCCCCCCCCCGGGTGGCAGAAAGCCCACAAAACGCCAGGGATTTAGTTTTTGCCCCATTTCGTGGGGGGGGGGTGGGGGCTGCCCGAAACAGGCACGCCAATGCCCCCAACCCCCCCACAATTACAGACTTTCTGCCCCCCTGGGGAGCAGATGGGGCAGTAGCCCCCAATCTGCCCCCCCGGGGGGTAGGAAGCCCACTAGACACCAGGGATTTTCTTATGGGGTATTAATTAGGGGTGGGGGCTGCCCAAAACGGGCATGCCGATGCCCCCACCCCCGGCCACAAAATTAGTCTTTCTGCCCCCCCCTGGGAGGCAGATTGGGCAGTAGCCCCCAATCTGCCACCCCGGGGGGGCAGAAAGCCCATTGAACGCCAGGGATTTTGTTTTTCCACCATTTATTTTAGGGTGGGGGCTGCCCGAAATGGGCATGCCAATGGCCCCACCCCCCACCACCATTAAAGCATTTCTGCCCCCCCTGGGGAGCAGATGGGGGCAGTAGCCCCCAATCTGCCCCCCCCAGGGGGGCAGAAAGCCCACTTGACACCAGGGATTTCTTTTCGCGCAATTGTTTTTTAGGGTGGGGCTGCCTGAAATGGGCACGCCAACGCCCCCACCCCCTCACCACCATTACTACCTTTCTGCCCCCCCTGGGGAGCAGATGGGGACAGTAGCCCCCAATCTGCCCCTCGGGGGGGCAAAAAGCCCAGTAGACGCCAGGGATTATTTTGGCAAATCTTAATTAGGGTGGGGGCATTGGCTGACCATTTTGGGCAGCCCCCACCCTAATTAAAATGTGCACAAAAAAACTCTCTGGCGTCTAGTAGACTTTTAGCCCCCCTGGGGGGCAGATGGGGGCATTAGCTCCCAATCTGTCCCGCCAGGGGAGCAAAAAGCCCTCTAGATGCCAGGGTTTATTTAGGGGCAAATTTGAATTCGAGTGGGGCAGCCCAAAACGGGCATGTCCATGCCCCCTCCCCCGCAAAAATTACAGCCTTCCTCCCCCCTGGAGGGCGGATGGGGCAGTAGCCTCCAATCTGCCCCCCTGCGAGGGCAAAAAGCCCACTAGACGGCAGGGATTTTTTTGGGCACATTTTTATTAGGGTGGGGGCATTGGCATGCCAGTTTTTGGCAATCCCCACCCTAAGTAAAATTTGCTCAAAAAAATCCCTGGTGCCTAGTAGGATTTCTGCCCCCCCGGGGGGCAGATGTGGGCATTTGCCCCAATCTGCACCCCCAGGGGGTGCAAAAAGCCCACTAGTCGCCTGGGAATTTTTTGGGGCAAGTTAGAAATAGGGTGGGGGCTACCCAAAACAGGTATGTCCATGCCCCCACCCCCTCCCCCGCAAAAATTGCAGCCTTCCTGTCCCCCCTGGGGAGCAGATGGGGCAGTAGCCGCCAATCTGCCCCCCAGGGGGGCAAAAAGCCCAGTAGACACCAGGAATTTTTTGGGCAAATTTTAATTAGGGTGGGGGCATTGGCATGCCTGTTTTGGAAAGCCCCCACCCTAATTCAAATTTGCCCAAAAAACTCCCTGGCGTCTAGTGGACTTTCAGCCCCCCCTGGGGGGGCAGATGGGGGCATTAGGTTTGCAGGGGATTCTGGGTAAGGAAACGTTGGGGGATACACGCAAGCTATACCTCCCTGGAAGCACCCGGGTGTCTAGTTTTCAGAAATGTGTGGGTTTGGTAGGTTTCCCTGGATGGCCGCCGAGCACGGGGCCAAAAACCCAGGTGACCCCCCTTACAAAACCAGGTGGTTTTGAGATAGGCAATTTTGATGTCGCCTCACTACGTTTTGGGCCCTTGTCGGTCACGGGTACTTGGGCCTCCCACACAAGTAAGGCACCATTTTTACTGGGAGACCTGGGGGAACGCTGGGCGGTGGGAAATTTGAGTGAGCCTGGTGATGCCACAACTTTCCCACACAAAAATGTGTGAAAAACGTGATTTTTTCAGCTAAAATTGAGGTTTGCAGGGGATTCTAGGTAAGGAAACGTTGGGGGATCCACGCAAGCCATACCTCCCTGGAAGCCCCCGGGTGTCTAGTTTTCAGAAATGTGTGGGTTTGGTAGGTTTCCATGGATGGCCGCCGAGCACGGGGCCAAAAACCCAGGTGACCCCCCTTGCAAAACCAGGTGGTTTTGAGATAGGCAATTTTGATGTCGCCTCACTACGTTTTGGGCCCTTGCCTGTCATGGGTACTTGGGCCTCCCACACAAGTGAGGCACCATTTTTACCGGGAGACCTGGGGGAACGCTGGGTGGTGGGAAATTTGAGTGAGCCCGGTGATGCCACAACTTTCCCACACAAAAATGTGTGAAAAAAAGTGATTTTTTCAGCTAAAATTGAGGTTTGCAGGGGATTCTGGGTAAGGAAATGTTGGGGTATCCATGCAAACCATACCTCCCTGGAAGCCCCCGGGAGTCTAGTTTTCAGAAATGTGTGAGTTTGGTAGGTTTCCCTAGGTGCGGGCAGAGCTAGGGTTAAAAAACTGCAGCTAGGAACTTTGCCAAAAAAGGGTCATTTTTCACTGCGAATTTGAGGTGTGACCACGTTACGTTTTGCGCCGTTTCCTGTCGCGGCCACCAGGCTGACCTGCACAAGTGAGGTACCATTTGTTTCATAAGACTTTGGGGAACGCGGGGTGGGTGGAAAATTGTGGATCCACGCATATCCCAGAACTTTCCACCACAGAAAATGGGGAAAATGTATTTTTTTGGACAAGTTTTTTAGGTTTGCAAGGGATTCTGGGTAACAGACCCTGGTGGGAGGCAGTCAAGTCACCCCATCCTGGATTCCCCTGGGTGTCTAGTTTTAAAAAATGTATAGGTTTGCTAGATTTCCCAAGGTGCCCGCAGAGCTAGGGTTCAAAAACTACAGCTAGGCACTTTGCCAAAAAAGGGTCATTTTTCACTGCGAAATTGAGGTGTGACCATGTTGCGTTTTGCGCCGTTTCCTGTCACGCACACTAGGCCGACCGGCACAAGTGAGGTACCATTTTTTTCATAAGACTTTGGGGAACGCGGGGTGGGTGGAAAATTGTGGATCCACGCAGATTCCAGAACTTTCCACCACAGAAATGTGGGGAAAATGTGTTTTAAAAAAAAATATTTTAGTTTTGCAAGGGATTCTGGGTAACAGACAGGGTGGGAGGCAGTCAAGTCACCCCATCCTGGATTCCCCTGAGTGTCTAGTTTTAAAAAATGTATAGGTTTGCTAGATTTCCCAAGGTGCCCGCAGAGCTAGGGTTCAAAAACTACAGCTAGGCACTTTGCCAAAAAAGGGTCATTTTTCACTGAGAAATTGAGGTGTGACCACGTTGCGTTTTGCGCTGTTGCCTGTCACGGGCACTAGGCCAACCGGCATAAGTGAGGTGCCATTACTTTTGTAAGACTTTGTGGAACGCGGGGTGGGTGGAAAATTGTGGATCCACACAGATTCCAGAACTTTCCACCACAGAAATATGGGGAAAATGTGGTTTTTTTGACAATGTTTTAGGTTTGCAAGGGATTCTGGGTAACAGACCCTGGTGGGAGGCAGTCAAGTCACCCCATCCTGGATTCCCCTGGGTGTCTAGTTTTCAAAAATGTGTAGGTTTTCTAGGTTTCCCAAGGTGCCTGCAGAGCTAGGGTTAAAAAAAACACAATTTCTGCCTTTCTGCCCCCCCTGGGGAGCAGATGGGGACAGTAGCCCCCAATCTGCCCCCCCGGGGGGGCAAAAAGCCCAGTAGACGCCAGGGATTTTTTTGGAAATCTTAATTAGGGTGGGGGCATTGGCTTCCCATTTTGAGCAGCCCCCACCCTAATTAAAATTTGCCCAAAAAAACTCTCTGGCGTCTAGTAGACTTTTAGCCCCCCTGGGGGGCAGATGGGGGCTTTAGCTCCCAATCTGTCCCGCCGGGGGAGCAAAAAGCCCTCTAGATGCCAGGGTTTATTTTGGGGCAAATTTGAATTTGAGTGGGGCAGCCCAAAACGGGCATGCCCATGCCCCCTCCCCCGCAAAAATTACAGCCTTCCTGCCCCCCTGGGTGGCAGATGGGGCGGTAGCCTCCAATCTGCCACCCCTGCGGGGGCAAAAAGCCCATTAGACGGCAGGGATTTTTTTGGGCACATTTTTATTAGGGTGGGGGCATTGGCATGCCAGTTTTTGGCAATCCCCACCCTAAGTAAAATTTGCTCAAAAAAATCCCTGGTGCCTAGTAGGATTTCTGCCCCCCCGGGGGGCAGATGGGGGCATTTGCCCCAATCTGCACCACCAGGGGGTGCAAAAAGCCCACTAGTCGCCTGGGAATTTTTTGGGGCAAGTTAGAAATAGGGTGGGGGCTACCCAAAACAGGTATGTCCATGCCCCCACCCCCTCCCCCGCAAAAATTGCAGCCTTCCTGTCCCCCCCTGGGGAGCAGATGGGGCAGTAGCCGCCAATCTGCCCCCCAGGGGGGCAAAAAGCCCAGTAGACACCAGGAATTTTTTGGGCAAATTTTAATTAGGGTGGGGGCATTGGCATGCCTGTTTTGGAAAGCCCCCACCCTAATTCAAATTTGCCCAAAAAACTCCCTGGCGTCTAGTGGACTTTCAGTTCCCCCTGGGGGGCAGATGGGGGCATTAGGTTTGAAGGGGATTCTGGGTAAGGAAACGTTGGGGGATACACGCAAGCTATACCTCCCTGGAAGCACCCGAGTGTCTAGTTTTCAGAAATGTGTGGGTTTGGTAGGTTTCCCTGGATGGCCGCCGAGCACGGGGCCAAAAACCCAGGTGACCCCCCTTACAAAACCAGGTGGTTTTGAGATAGGCAATTTTGATGTCGCCTCACTACGTTTTGGGCCCTTGTCGGTCACGGGTACTTGGGCCTCCCACACAAGTAAGGCACCATTTTTACTGGGAGACCTGGGGGAACGCTGAGTGGTGGGAAATTTGAGTGAGCCTGGTGATGCCACAACTTTCCCACACAAAAATGTGTGAAAAACGTGATTTTTTCAGCTGAAATTGAGGTTTGCAGGGGATTCTAGGTAAGGAAACGTTGGGGGATCCACGCAAGCCATACCTCCCTGGAAGCCCCCGGGTGTCTAGTTTTCAGAAATGTGTGGGTTTGGTAGGTTTCCATGGATGGCCGCCGAGCACGGGGCCAAAAACCCAGGTGACCCCCCTTGCAAAACCAGGTGGTTTTGAGATAGGCAATTTTGATGTCGCCTCACTACATTTTGGGCCCTTGCCTGTCATGGGTACTTGGGCCTCCCACACAAGTGAGGCACCATTTTTACCAGGAGACCTGGGGGAACGCTGGGTGGTGGGAAATTTGAGTGAGCCCGGTGATGCCACAACTTTCCCACACAAAAATGTGTGAAAAAAAGTGATTTTTTCAGCTAAAATTGAGGTTTGCAGGGGATTCTGGGTAAGGAAATGTTGGGGTATCCATGCAAACCATACCTCCCTGGAAGCCCCCGGGAGTCTAGTTTTCAGAAATGTGTGAGTTTGGTAGGTTTCCCTAGGTGCGGGCAGAGCTAGGGTTAAAAAACTGCAGCTAGGAACTTTGCCAAAAAAGGGTCATTTTTCACTGCGAATTTGAGGTGTGACCACGTTACGTTTTGCGCCGTTTCCTGTCGCGGCCACTAGGCTGACCCGCACAAGTGAGGTACCATTTGTTTCATAAGACTTTGGGGAACGCGGGGTGGGTGGAAAATTGTGGATCCACGCAGATTCCAGAACTTTCCACCACAGAAAATGGGGAAAATGTATTTTTTGGGACAAGTTTTTTAGGTTTGCAAGGGATTCTGGGTAACAGACCCTGGTGGGAGGCAGTCAAGTCACCCCATCCTGGATTCCCCTGGGTGTCTAGTTTTAAAAAATGTATAGGTTTGCTAGATTTCCCAAGGTGCCCGCAGAGCTAGGGTTCAAAAACTACAGCTAGGCACTTTGCCAAAAAAGGGTCATTTTTCACTGCGAAATTGAGGTGTGACCATGTTGCGTTTTGCGCCGTTTCCTGTCACGCACACTAAGCCGACCCGCACAAGTGAGGTACCATTTTTTTCATAAGACTTTGGGGAACGCGGGGTGGGTGGAAAATTGTGGATCCACGCAGATTCCAGAACTTTCCACCACAGAAATGTGGGGAAAATGTGTTTTAAAAAAAAATATTTTAGTTTTGCAAGGGATTCTGGGTAACAGACAGGGTGGGAGGCAGTCAAGTCACCCCATCCTGGATTCCCCTGAGTGTCTAGTTTTAAAAAATGTATAGGTTTGCCAGGTTTCCCAAGGTGCCCGCAGAGCTAGGGTTCAAAAACGACAGCTAGGCACTTTGCCAAAAAAGGGTCATTTTTCACTGCGAAATTGAGGTGTGACCACGTTGCGTTTTGCGCTGTTGCCTGTCATGGGCACTAGGCCAACCGGCATAAGTGAGGTGCCATTTTTTTTGTAAGACTTTGTGGAACGCGGGGTGGGTGGAAAATTGTGGATCCACACAGATTCCAGAACTTTCCACCACAGAAATATGGGTAAAATGTGGTTTTTTTGACAATGTTTTAGGTTTGCAAGGGATTCTGGGTAACAGACCCTGGTGGGAGGCAGTCAAGTCACCCCATCCTGGATTCCCCTGGGTGTCTAGTTTTCAAAAATGTGTAGGTTTTCTAGGTTTCCCAAGGTGCCTGCAGAGCTAGGGTTCAAAAAAACACAATTTCTGCCTTTCTGCCCCCCCTGGGGAGCAGATTGGGACAGTAGCCCCCAATCTGCCCCCCCGGGGGGGCAAAAAGCCCAGTAGACGCCAGGGATTTTTTTGGAAATCTTAATTAGGGTGGGGGCATTGGCTTCCCATTTTGAGCAGCCCCCACCCTAATTAAAATTTGCCCAAAAAAACTCTCTGGCGTCTAGTAGACTTTTAGCCCCCCTGGGGGGCAGATGGGGGCTTTAGCTCCCAATCTGTCCCGCCGGGGGAGCAAAAAGCCCTCTAGATGCCAGGGTTTATTTTGGGGCAAATTTGAATTTGAGTGGGGCAGCCCAAAACGGGCATGCCCATGCCCCCTCCCCCGCAAAAATTACAGCCTTCCTGCCCCCCTGGGTGGCAGATGGGGCGGTAGCCTCCAATCTGCCACCCCTGCGGGGGCAAAAAGCCCATTAGACGGCAGGGATTTTTTTGGGCACATTTTTATTAGGGTGGGGGCATTGGCATGCCCGTTTTTGGCAATCCCCACCCTAAGTAAAATTTGCTCAAAAAAATCCCTGGTGCCTAGTAGGCTTTCTGCCCCCCCCCCCGGGGGCAGATGGGGGCATTTGTCCCAATCTGCACCCCCAGGGGGTGCAAAAAGCCCACTAGTCGCCTGGGAATTTTGGGGGGCAAATTAGAATTAGGGTGGGGGCTACCCAAAACAGGCATGTCCAAGCCCCCATCCCCTCCCCCGCAAAAATTGCAGTCTTCCTGTCCTCCCCTGGGGAGCAGATGGGCAGTAGCCGCCAATCTGCCCCCCAGGGGGGCAAAAAGCCCAGTAGACACCAGGGATTTTTTTGGCAAATTTTAATTAGGGGGGGGGCATTAGCATGCCTGTTTTGGGAAGCCCCCACCCTAATTAAAATTTGCCAAAAAAACTCCCTGGCGTCTAGTGGACTTTCAGCCCCCCCTGGGGGGCAGATGGGGGCATTAGGTTTGCAGGGGATTCTGGGTAAGGAAACGTTGGGGGATACACGCAAGCTATACCTCCCTGGAAGCACCCGGGTGTCTAGTTTTCAGAAATGTGTGGGTTTGGTAGGTTTCCCTGGATGGCCGCCGAGCACGGGGCCAAAAACCCAGGTGACCCCCTTACAAAACCAGGTGGTTTTGAGATAGGCAATTTTGATGTCGCCTCACTACGTTTTGGGCCCTTGTCGGTCACGGGTACTTGGGCCTCCCACACAAGTAAGGCACCATTTTTACTGGGAGACCTGGGGGAACGCTGGGTGGTGGGAAATTTGAGTGAGCCTGGTGATGCCACAACTTTCCCACACAAAAATGTGTGAAAAACTAGATTTTTTCAGCTAAAATTGAGGTTTGCAGGGGATTCTAGGTAAGGAAACGTTGGGGGATCCACGCAAGCCATACCTCCCTGGAAGCCCCAGGGTGTCTAGTTTTCAGAAATGTGTGGGTTTGGTAGGTTTCCATGGATGGCCGCCGAGCACGGGGCCAAAAACCCAGGTGACCCGCCTTGCAAAACCAGGTGGTTTTGAGATAGGCAATTTTGATGTCGCCTCACTACGTTTTGGGCCCTTGCCTGTCATGGGTACTTGGGCCACCCACACAAGTGAGGCACCATTTTTACCAGGAGACCTGGGGGAACGCTGGGTGGTGGGAAATTTGAGTGAGCCCGGTGATGCCACAACTTTCCCACACAAAAATGTGGGAAAAAAAGTGATTTTTTCAGCTAAAATTGAGGTTTGCAGGGGATTCTGGGTAAGGAAATGTTGGGGTATCCATGCAAACCATACCTCCCTGGAAGCCCCCGGGAGTCTAGTTTTCAGAAATGTGTGAGTTTGGTAGGTTTCCCTAGGTGCGGGCAGAGCTAGGGTTAAAAAACTGCAGCTAGGAACTTTGCCAAAAAAGGGTCATTTTTCACTGCGAATTTGAGGTGTGACCACGTTACGTTTTGCGCCGTTTTCTGTCGCGGCCACTAGGCTGACCCGCACAAGTGAGGTACCATTTGTTTCATAAGACTTTGGGGAACGCGGGGTGGGTGGAAAATTGTGGATCCACGCAGATTCCAGAACTTTCCACCACAGAAAATGGGGAAAATGTATTTTTTTGGACAGTTTTTTTAGGTTTGCAAGGGATTCTGGGTAACAGACCCTGGTGGGAGGCAGTCAAGTCACCCCATCCTGGATTCCCCTGGATGTCTAGTTTTAAAAAATGTATAGGTTTGCTAGATTTCCCAAGGTGCCCGCAGAGCTAGGGTTCAAAAACTACAGCTAGGCACTTTGCCAAAAAAGGGTCATTTTTCACTGCGAAATTGAGGTGTGACCATGTTGCGTTTTGCGCCGTTTCCTGTCACGCACACTAGGCCGACCCGCACAAGTGAGGTACCATTTTTTTCATAAGACTTTGGGGAACGCGGGGTGGGTGGAAAATTGTGGATCCACGCAGATTCCAGAACTTTCCACCACAGAAATGTGGGGAAAATGTGTTTTTAAAAAAAATATTTTAGTTTTGCAACGGATTCTGGGTAACAGACAGGGTGGGAGGCAGTCAAGTCACCCCATCCTGGATTCCCCTGAGTGTCTAGTTTTAAAAAATGTATAGGTTTTCCAGGTTTCCCAAGGTGCCCGCAGAGCTAGGGTTCAAAAACTACAGCTAGGCACTTTGCCAAAAAAGGGTCATTTTTCACTGCGAAATTGAGGTGTGACCACGTTGCGTTTTGCGCTGTTGCCTGTCACGGGCACTAGGCCAACCGGCATAAGTGAGGTGCCATTTTTTTTGTAAGACTTTGTGGAACGCGAGGTGAGTGGAAAATTGTGGATCCACACAGATTCCAGAACTTTCCACCACAGAAATATGGGGAAAATGTGGTTTTTTTGACAATGTTTTAGGTTTGCAAGGGATTCTGGGTAACAGACCCTGGTGGGAGGCAGGCAAGTCACCCCATCCTGGATTCCCCTGGGTGTCTAGTTTTCAAAAATGTGTAGGTTTTCTAGGTTTCCCAAGGTGCCTGCAGAGCTAGGGTTAAAAAAAACACAATTTCTGCCTTTCTGCCCCCCCTGGGGAGCAGATGGGGACAGTAGCCCCCAATCTGCCCCCCCGGGGGGGCAAAAAGCCCAGTAGACGCCAGGGATTTTTTTGGAAATCTTAATTAGGGTGGGGGCATTGGCTTCCCATTTTGAGCAGCCCCCACCCTAATTAAAATTTGCCCAAAAAAACTCTCTGGCGTCTAGTAGACTTTTAGCCCCCCTGGGGGGCAGATGGGGGCTTTAGCTCCCAATCTGTCCCGCCGGGGGAGCAAAAAGCCCTCTAGATGCCAGGGTTTATTTTGGGGCAAATTTGAATTTGAGTGGGGCAGCCCAAAACGGACATGCCCATGCCCCCTTCCCCGCAAAAATTACAGCCTTCCTGCCCCCCTGGGTGGCAGATGGGGCGGTAGCCTCCAATCTGCCACCCCTGCGGGGGCAAAAAGCCCATTAGACGGCAGGGATTTTTTTGGGCACATTTTTATTAGGGTGGGGGCATTGGCATGCCCGTTTTTGGCAATCCCCACCCTAAGTAAAATTTGCTCAAAAAAATCCCTGGTGCCTAGTAGGCTTTCTGCCCCCCCCCCCGGGGGCAGATGGGGCATTTGTCCCAATATGCACCCCCAGGGGGTGCAAAAAGCCCACTAGTCGCCTGGAAATTTTTGGGGGCAAATTAGAATTAGGGTGGGGGCTACCCAAAACAGGCATGTCCAAGCCCCCATCCCCTCCCCCGCAAAAATTGCAGTCTTCCTGTCCTCCCCTGGGGAGCAGATGGGCAGTAGCCGCCAATCTGCCCCCCAGGGAGGCAAAAAGCCCAGTAGACACCAGGGATTTTTTTGGCAAATTTTAATTAGGGAGGGGCATTAGCATGCCTGTTTTGGGAAGCCCCCACCCTAATTAAAATTTGCCCAAAAAACTCCCTGGCGTCTAGTGGACTTTCAGCCCCCCCTGGGGGGCAGATGGGGGCATTAGGTTTGCAGGGGATTCTGGGTAAGGAAACGTTGGGGGATACACGCAAGCTATACCTCTCTGGAAGCACCCGGGTGTCTAGTTTTCAGAAATGTGTGGGTTTGATAGGTTTCCGTGGATGGCCGCTGAGCACTGGGCCAAAAACCCAGGTGACCCCCCTTACAAAACCAGGTGGTTTTGAGATAGGCAATTTTGATGTCGCCTCACTACGTTTTGGGCCCTTGTCGGTCACGGGTACTTGGGCCTCCCACACAAGTAAGGCACCATTTTTACTGGGAGACCTGGGGGAACGCTGGGTGGTGGGAAATTTGAGTGAGCCTGGTGATGCCACAACTTTCCCACACAAAAATGTGTGAAAAACGTGATTTATTCAGCTAAAATTGAGGTTTGCAGGGGATTCTAGGTAAGGAAACGTTGGGGGATCCACGCAAGCCATACCTCCCTGGAAGCCCCCGGGTGTCTAGTTTTCAGAAATGTGTGGGTTTGGTAGGTTTCCATGGATGGCCACCGAGCACGGGGCCAAAAACCCAGGTGACCCCCCCTGCAAAACCAGGTGGTTTTGAGATAGGCAATTTTGATGTCGCCTCACTACGTTTTGGGCCCTTGCCTGTCATGGGTACTTGGGCCTCCCACACAAGTGAGGCACCATTTTTACCGGGAGACCTGGGGGAACGCTGGGTGGTGGGAAATTTGAGTGAGCCCGGTGATGCCACAACTTTCCCACACAAAAATGTGTGAAAAAAAGTGATTTTTTCAGCTAAAATTGAGGTTTGCAGGGGATTCTGGATAAGGAAATGTTGGGGTATCCATGCAAACCATACCTCCCTGGAAGCCCCCTGGAGTCTAGTTTTCAGAAATGTGTGAGTTTGGTAGGTTTCCCTAGGTGCGGGCAGAGCTAGGGTTAAAAAACTGCAGCTAGGCACTTTGCCAAAAAAGGGTCATTTTTCACTGCGAAATTGAGGTGTGACCACGTTGCGTTTTGTGCCGTTTCCTGTCGCGGCCACTAGGCTGACCCACACAAGTGAGGTACCATTTTTTTCATAAGACTTTGGGAAACGCGGGGTGGGTGTAAAATTGTGGATCCGTGTAGATTCCAGAACTTTCCACCACAGAAATGTGGGGAAAATGTGGTTTTTAGGACAATGTTTTAGGTTTGCAAGGGATTCTGGGTAACAGACCCTGGTGGGAGGCAGTCAAGTCACCCCATCCTGGATTCCCCTGGGTGTCTAGTTTTAAAAAATGTATAGGTTTGCTAGATTTCCCAAGGCGCCCGCAGAGCTAGGGTTCAAAAACTACAGCTAGGCACTTTGCCAAAAAAGGGTCATTTTTCACTGCGAAATTGAGGTGTGACCACGTTGCGTTTTGCGCTGTTGCCTGTCACGGGCACTAGGCCGACCGGCACAAGTGAGGTGCCATTTTTTTTGTAAGACTTTGGGGAATGCGGGGTGGGTGGAAAATTGTGGATCCACGCAGATTCCAGAAATTTCCACCACAGAAATGTGGGGAAAATGTGGTTTTTTTGACAATGTTTTAGGTTTGCAAGGGATTCTGGGTAACAGACCCTGGTGGAGGGCAGTCAAGTCACCCCATCCTGGATTCCCCTGGGTGTCTAGTTTTAAAAAATGTATAGGTTTTCTAGGTTTCCCAAGGTGCCCGCAGAGCAAGGGTTCAAAAACTACAGCTAGGCACTTTGCCAAAAAAGGGCAATTTTTCACTGCGAAATTGAGGTGTGACCACGTTGCGTTTTGCGCCATTTCCTGTCGTGGGCACTAGGCTGACCTGCACAAGTAAGGTACCATTTTTCTCGTAAGACTTTGGAGAACGCGGGGTGGGTAGAAAATTGTGGATCCACGCAGATTCCAGAACTTTCCACCACAGAAATGTGGGGAAAATGTGTTTTTGTTGACAGTTTTTTAGGTTTGCAAGGGATTCTGGGTAACAGAACCTGGTGGGAGGCAGCTAACTCACCCCATCCTGGATTCCCCTGGGTGTCTAGTTTTCAAAAATGTATATGTTTGCTAGGTTTCATTAGATGCCGGCAGACCTAGTTTTCAAAAACTACAGCTAGACACTTCGCAAAAAAAGGGTCAATTTTCATTGTGAAAATGTGGTGTGTTCACGTTGGGTTTTGAGCCATTTCCTGTCGTGGGCATTACGCCTACCCACACAAGTGAGGTACCATTTTTATCGGGATACTTAGGTTAATTCAGATTTGTAAAGCAACTGTTATTACCTATTGATTTTTGATGCATTTCTGTCTTCCAAATGAAAGACATTGTGTTCTCATGCTAGTATGAGTATTTCCAAATTTTAAAATGTGCAAATATGTACTTTTTCTAAACTCTATAATTTGTTCCCATTTCAGAAATACATAGGTGTCTTTCATACCGATTTTTCCATGTATCCATTTTCCCACAATAATTGCTATATACCCTGAACATAATAAAAAACCATTGCAAATTGCTGCTCAGTTTTTGACTCTGAGTACGTCGGGTTCTTGGTGAATGTTGGAAGGCGTTCTCCGGGGGGCTTTGGAATACGTTCCTGACCACCCGTTGACCCACCTCTCCCAGAGTTAGGCCGAGCAAGGGCGGGGAGGCCCTTCCTGGAAGGGTCTCGTACCTAGGATCGCACACGCTGCGCTTGCACTCTCTGACAGAGGGACACCACACAGTAGTTTTTCGTAAGACAGTGTACTTTATCGTAGACGTAATGGACCTTTATGATCCGAAATGCAGGTACAGCGCCACAATCAGCGGCGATCTCGTGATTGGGGTATGGGGGTAGCGGGACAGTCTTTGAGTCAGTGTCTCTGCGGAGTATCCTGCGCACAGCTCTCAATCCTCGAGCTGGGGGATGTTGCTTCTCTCGGCAATCTCTGCTGATTCCCTCGGAGGGGAGTGCCGCGAGTCACTCAGCAGGCACAGGTGGTTCGGAGTTCGGGGAGCCGCGACAGCGTCAGCAGGGCTCAGATGGTTCAGAGTTCGGGGAGCTGCGACAGCGTCAGCAGGGCTCAGATGGTTCAGAGTTCGGGGAGCCGCGACAGCGTCAGCAGGGCTCAGATGGTTCAGAGTTCGGGTAGCGTTCTTCGGTTCGGGGAGCGATCGAGCCGCGACCAGGTCAGCAGGCTCTCGTCAGTCCAGGTCTTCTCTCCTCCCGTCCCTTCAGCACCCCTTGTTATACTCCCCCTCCTCTTTGAAGTCCGGAGTCCTCGCCGAGAGGGGTCTTGGTGCCTGGGGGCGGTGTGTCGGGAGTTCCTGTCGCTCGGCCCCTTTGATCCGTTCAGGTGGGTCCAGGAGGGACTCCAGACACCCAGCAGGCGAGGCGCCCACTCACCGGGGGCCTGGTGGCCGATCGAAACCTTCCTTGGGAAAGAGACCAGAGGTGTGACAGGGTCGGCGCCTCCCGGTCTGGCTTGGGGGGTTTCTCTCTCCCTCGGCCGGGCATGCGTGTTGGGGTCTGGCCGGCCATCGGGATGTTGGGCCATGGTGGCCGGAAGTCTGTGACATCGGGGATCGGTGCGGTTGCAGGGTGGCTTGCTGGTCGGGAGGGCCCACGCCACGAGGTCGGTCTCACAGTGAACCTACAAGTCGTATATATCCCCAAAACCAGGAAGGTCCAGCGGATGTAACGGTATATTGCTTTCAAAGAGCTGTTGTAATTAGAAGAAGTTACAAGTAAAAACGTTGACACAAAAGGCTGTTTTTTTTCAACTAATTTTCAATTTTTCCTATATTTAACTGTTAGTTTCTATAAAGAAACCTTGATGGATCTACACAAAGGACCCCTTGCAGAATTCAGAATTTTATCTACTTTTCCAAAATGTATAGCTTTCCAGGATCCATTATTGCTTTCACACCCATTTCTACCATTAACTGGAATGAGGTTGAAAGCACAAAAAATAGCAAAAAAAGGCTATGTCCCAGAAAAATGCCAAAACTGTGTAAAAAATGTTGGTTTTCTGACAAAATTCTGTCATTCCCTAAAAGCTGGGAAAACGGTGATTTCAGCCCCACAAACCCTTTTTTGATACCATTTGCAGAGAAAAACCCAGACGCTTTCATTTGCAGCCCGTTTTCCCATTCCCCCCCAAAAAAAAATTTGCTGTATTTTGGATAATTTCTGGGACCCCAACAGGGGAATCCACAAACCCTGGGTACCTGTAGAATCCCCATAATGTTGGAAGAAAAGGACGCAAATTTGGCGTGGATAACTTATGTGGTCAAAAAGTTACAGGGGCCTAAGCGTGCACTACCCCAAATAGCCCAAAAAAGGCTTAGCACAGAGTGGGGAAAAGGCCTAGCAGCGAAGGGGTTAAGCACCTCCCGGTGCTTGGATTTGGTGTAGGGCTTGTGGTCCCTGGCCGGCTTCCTCACTCGTGGCCAAGGCCGTAACCAAGATTATCCCCAAATGATTCAGTTGGCGGTGGCGGTGGCGGCGATAGCATCAGGCACCAATGGCCGACAGAACAAATGCAGGATCCGGTGGCAGGCAAAGTCTTCAAGTAAGTAGAGCTTTCACTAGTGCCAATCAAATAATTGTTGTAGTTAATCTTTGATCTCAACAAACATAACTTCCCTTTCTCTGACCAGTCCAGAATGCTCAAGGTGGTTCTTGTGTTTTTTGTTTAGCAGCTTTCTTTTGGAAACTTTCTCTTCTATGTTCTACCATGTCCAAGAACAGTCTTTCTTCATAATGCAATCCGCAAGTTAAGTTATTTCTATAAGCATAATTTGGATCTAATGGTTTAGTAATATGGAAAAAGTCACCCATATAACGTGCATGTTTACCACTTTCTACCTTGTTTAGTTCTCTTATAATCGGTATTTTAGAAAATACTAAGTCTACATCACTATACTGATACTCCAACTTACTTTCCATGTAAAATAGACTACTAAGGACACTACATGAAACAGCATATGTTAAAGAAAGATGATGGTAGGTTATACCTTCAGAGACAGACAATGGTAATTTCATGCAGACATAGCAATCACTCACATGCATGGTGTTAGTATATTCATACAACAGTTTAGTAAACACATTTAAAGAAAAATCATTATTTAAATCATCATGATGGAAAATACTTCCATCCAATTGTTCTTCATTACTTTTTGTAAATTTTTAGCAACAAGGGAGATGCGGTTAACTTTCAAGTGTCGAATGAGCTGCGCCTCGTCGCCGACGTTGATAAACCCCAGCAGTTAACAAGAATTATTGCGAAGGCATATAAGACCATTGGCCGCAATAGTTTGGGTGTTAGGCCTTTTGCTAAAACAGTGGCACAACCGCAAACTCAGACAGTTAAGTCTACGAAAGACGACCGTCCTGTTTTTCCTAAACAAAATTGGAAAGGCAGAAAACAGGCGAAGCAGCAACAGAAACAGGGGTCACATCCCGCATCACCAAATGAAATGAAATGAATTGCGCGATTGCACAAGAATTAGATCTCCTGATAGATTTCAGGTTCCTGATCAACATTCTCCTCGTTCTTCACAGGAAACATCGGTCTCGCAAGCCGGTGGAGGGGAATGCGGCAGAGGTCAGGGTGCCCCTTAAGGACGCGAGCAGCCCCGCCCGGCTGATGGTAAAGGCAAGCAGGACGAATTTGCACGTCAACGACCTCCGTTTCAGAAAAATAAAGTTGCTGCACTAACAGCGAGGTATGCCACAGATAGTGAGAACACAGCTTCGGAACCTGACATGGGCACTAACACTGCTAGACAGCGCAGCCGAGGTTACAATAGTGTGCAAGCACTGCGTCCATATCTGAAGGCGACAGCAACGGACACGTTTATTACTGTATAAACTGCTGACACTAGAGTGGGTCCCCCTGACAGACTATGTGACATAGTCCTTTTAATTGAAGGTGACATACAACGTACCATAAAAGGGATTTTTGGGGAATATCGGACCTCTACATATGACATTTTGCTAGCAGAGGCAGACTGGCCCCCAGCTTTTGTTTTGGCAGCTCCTAGAGGGGAGGAGGTAATCCTCCCATCTTTCGCGCACACAGTGCCAAAGGAGCAAGCTCAGAACTTTGCGGAGGAGTGGGCACAAGTGCTTATAATAATCCACATTTGTAAAGCGCAAACAATCACCCGTAAGGGTCTCTAGGCGCTGGGGGCCGTCGGGAAAATTAAGCAAGCTATTGCCCAGAGTCACATGGTGCTGGGCTAATCTGCTGCCGGCACCGGGGATCGAACCATGATCCCCAGATTCCGGAGTCAGTCGCCCAGGCCGCGGCACCACACCTCTTCCTGCTTGCTCTGACATTGTACGGTACTCCGGTTGGGTGGGATACATGATCACCAGGCCATGAGATTCCATTGCGGTCTATGCCACAACCCCAATATCCAATGCGCCGAGAAGCTAGATCTCACGTCGCAGAAATCCTTGAACAGTTGGAATATCAAGGTGTAATTGAAACATGTGTGTCACCCATGAATAATCCTCTTTTCACTGTGACCAAACCTGATGGGTCATACTGCCTAGTTTTGGATTACCGGCATTTGAACTCTCATTGTCGAACATGCACGGTACAATACACCCACAGTTCTGCCCTCGTTGATAGTCTCGTGAGAAAAAGGTTTAAGACCACACTTGACATCTCCAATGACTTTTATAGCCATAACCTGTCGTCTATTAGTAGTCAATGGACAGCCTTTACTTCTGGTGGCAAACAAAAACAGTTTAGAAGATTAGCCATGGGCTACAAAAACAGTCCAGGAGTCTTTGCCGCACGTGTAGTCTCTCTGTTAAAGAGCATTGACCCTGATGCGTACTCGTATGTTGATGATATTTATCTCACAGACGACGAATTATGGCCGCATCTGTGTCGCGTTGACCACATCATTGTCATGTTTGCGGACTATGAACTCAACAACACAGAACGAGGTTTTGCACCTCACTGCCTGGAGAAATGTGCATGTTTGTGCGCTCCCACAACTCTGAAAAACTACAATCTTTGCTGGATATTTTGAATTTCGGGCGTACTTACATTCCCGATTATGCTCAGCATATCAAGCCGCTAAATGCCTTGGTACAACCTACTTTTACCAATCGTGCTGGCTACCAGAACATTCAGCTATACTGCACTCTTTGCAGGCTGATCTGCTTGCTTCTAAATACTTATTGACACATGATAAGCATACAAACCTCGTAATCAGAATTGTGCCTGGTGCAGTGGGTTTCACGTACT
This sequence comes from Triturus cristatus, assembly GCF_964204655.1. Classification (NCBI taxonomy): domain Eukaryota; kingdom Metazoa; phylum Chordata; class Amphibia; order Caudata; family Salamandridae; genus Triturus; species Triturus cristatus. The sequence continues at coordinate 390,448,387 of NC_140592.1, forward strand.
TAACATTTAGTGAAGGGGACACAGTCCATATTGCTTACAAGTCACACTTGTACACTTCGGCTGAAATGCGCTTTTCCACCGTCGAGAAGGTATTAACTGCAGTACAAATGGCGTTTCTGAAAGAGAGAGCGCTATCGCAAGGCAAACGCATGTTGGTTGTCACACCGTATCCTGCCCTTGAGGCAGTGACAAAGGCCAGTGTACCGAATTCTAAAGCTTTGCATACACGTTGGATACAATGGGCCACTTCTTTGATGTCTCCGGATGTCACATTCATCTTTGATGCCTCATTGCAGACTCAGGAGTATTTGCAGAATGAATTTGTTCATCCAGCTCCTCTGTCCTTGCGCCCGCTTGAGGATTACCATTGTATCATTTACACTGACAGTTCGGCGCAACCGGCAACGGAATATAAGCATGCTTATTCACCGGCCTGCACGATAGTGGCTGGTACTATTTAGAATGGAGAATTCAAGTCTGATGTCGTGCATACGCAGACATTGGGTGATTGTACCACCCAGTTGGCAGAGCTACGTGCTCTGGTGCTTGCACTAGAGTTTGCTGATCCTCGAGTGACTACTCTTATTGTAAGTGACTCATACTACTGTGTTCAGTCTTTCAACTACAATTTATTCTTTTGGTTTCAAAATGAATATCGTGATTCCAACGGTAGCACAATCAAACATAAAATGCTTTGGATTTGAGTCGCAGAACTTAAACAATTTCAATTCATACTCTTGGTCACCAGCGCGTAGGGGTACATGCTGTTGGCAACAGTTTAGCTGATAAAGCAGCAAAAACAGCAGTGGCAACATATCTGGTAGCAAAAGACACACAATTAATGGACGGAATGCAGAACAAATCAAAACCTTCACCCCCAGTCAAGAGATCTGGGTTAAATCCATCATTCTTTTGCTCTCCATGCCACCCCAGTTTAGACCTGGCCATATGCAAATCAGTCTTGACCATGTGCCTCATGGGAACAGTCCAGCCCGAACTGCCAAGCCAGGTCCTCCCTGGACCGGAAACAAGCACCCTAGGACCGGTTTCGGGGTTTCACCCCTCTTCAGCCAGGATAGCTTGATTCCAGTGGCACAGTGAGCCCAGGACTCACGTCTGAACATACCTGGCGCACTTAGTGCGAGAAAGCAAAAGACACACAATTGATGGACGGAATGCAGAACAAATCAAAACATTCACACCCATTCAAGAGATCTGGGTTAAATCCATCATTCTTTTGCTCACCATGCCACCCCAGTTTAGACCTGGCCATATGCAAATCAGTCTTGACCCTGTGCCTCATGGCAACAGTCCAGCCCGAACTGCCAAGCCAGGTCCTCCCTGGACCGGAAACAAGCATCCTAGGACCGGTTTCGGGGTTTCACCCCTCTTCAGCCAGGATAGCTTGATTCCAGTGGCACAGTGATCCCAGGACTCACGTCTGAGCATACCTGGCGCACTTAGTGCGAGAAAGCAAAAGACACACAATTGATGGACGGAATGCAGAACAAATCAAAACATTCACCCCCAGTCAAGAGATCTGGGTTAAATCCATCATTCTTTTGCTCACCATGCCACCCCAGTTTAGACCTGGCCATATCCAAATCAGTCTTGACCCTGTGCCTCATGGGAATAGTCCTGCGCGAACTGCCAAGCCAGGTCCTCCCTGGACCAGAAACAAGCATCCTAGGACCGGTTTCGGGGTTTTACCCCTCTTCAGCCACGATAGCTTGATTCCAGTGGCACAGTGAGCCCAGGACTCACGTCTGAGCATACCTGGCACACTTAGTGCGAGAAAGCAAAAGACACACAATTGATGGACGGAATGCAGAACAAATCAAAACATTCACCCCCAGTCAAGAGATCTGGGTTAAATCCATCATTCTTTTGCTCACCATGCCACCCCAGTTTAGACCTGGCCATATGCAAATCAGTCTTGACCCTGTGCCTCATGGGAACAGTCCAGCCCGAACTGCCAAGCCAGGTCCTCCCTGGACCGGAATCAAGCATCCTAAGACCAGTTTCGGGTATGCTTAGACGTGAATCCTGTGCTCTCCATGCCACTGGAATCAAGCTATCCTGGCTGAAGAGGGGTGAAACCCCGAAACCGGTCCTAGGATGCTTGTTTCCAGTCCAGGGAGGACCTGGCCTGGCAGTTCGAGCTGGACTGTTCCCATTGGGCACAGGGTCAACACTGATTTGCATATGGCTGGGTCCAAACTGGAATGGCATGGTGAGCAAGAAAACGATGGATTTAGGCCCAGATATCTGTACTGGGGTGAATGTATGAGATTGTTCTGCATTCTGTCCATCAATGGTTCTTTTTGCATTTGTCACCCCGAGTAGGACGGGTATGCTCAGACGTGAGTCGTGTGCTCTCCATGCCACTGGAATCAAGCTATCCTGGCTGAAGAGGGGTGAAACCCCGAAACCGGTCCTAGGATGCTTGTTTCCAGTCCAGGGAGAACCTGGCCTGGCAGTTCGGGCTGGACTGTTCCCATTGGGCACAGGGTCAATACTGATTTGCATATGGCTGGGTCCAAACTGGAATGGCATGGTGAGCAAAAAAACGATGGATTTAGGCCTAGATCTCTGTACTGGGGTGAATGTATGACAGTTCTGCATTCTGCCCATCAATGGTTCTTTTTACATATCTGGTAGCAGCAGTTACCAGATCCAAAAGTAAGATTGATGATGACATCTTAGCAGCCATTGCTGCAACAGAGAAGGGTGATAATTACCCTTGAGTTTCCCTTCTAAATACTCTTATCATTTAAGTCCTGATAAAGTTCCCTATGTGAGAATTAACAACGTTGGTGACAGGTTGATTCCCAACGCAGACCGCAGACTTGCCTTGATAACAGCCGCTCACGAAGGTATGGCTTCAGCCCATGCAGGCGTCTCTGCGACTGTCACTATCTTACAACAACGTTACTGGTGGCGCGGATTGTATAAACAGACTCGTTATTATGTCCTTACTTGTGACATTTGCCAGCAGATTAAACCTTCGACTGCTATGCGTCCACCTCAAACACACTTGTACATATCTAATAAACCACTTGGGTGTGTTTATTTGGATCACTGCGGTCCTTTCTCCTCTGAAACTGCGCATAAGTTCATCTTAGTTGCAGTGGATTCGTGCTCACTTTTTATCTGGGTCTGGCCAAAAAGGAGTGCTGATGCTCGAACTGTCATCAGGGATTTGCGTGTATTTGTGGGAATTTTTGCATGTGGTACCCTCCATTCGGACCAGGGTCCAGCATTCACCACTAAGGCGTACAAGGATGCCATGAGATCTTTGGGGGTCCAGGTCAAATTTTCGTCTCCATATAGGCCTGAGGGCAATTCTGTTGTGGAGCGAATGAACCGTGACTTGGTACTGGCAGGAACTGGTTGGCCCATTTGTATAGCGTTCAACGTGCACTTAATAATCTACCTAGAAGGTCTCTGGGTGGGTGGACCCCATACGATATGCTCTGTGGCATAGAAATGTTTGTCCCGGACCTTGATGGTCTAGGCATGGCGTCGTCAGCCACACCCTTTGACGTAGATAATCATTCTGCTGTGTTACAGAATCTACAAGAGGCTCAAGACAGTCTTGCAAAGGAACACTTGCCCTTCACAACTGATGCTGCACTTCAGATTCCGGTAGTTGGCTGGCTACCTCGAGTCGGTGACCTGGTCCGTGATAAGGGGGAGAACAAGAAAGAGTTTGGCCCCTCTTATCGTGCACCTGTTCCAGTGCTAGGCGTGCAGGGTACAAGAACAGTCATTTTGCCTCCACTTCCTGGTTGCAAGGATAACAGGTACATCTCCATTGACAATGTCAAACTACAACGAGTGGCCGATTCTTCTTAGTATGACTCAAGCAATCTCTTGTCCAGCAATGCTGAGAAATTCTCTTTTGGCTCCGGCAAATACTAACAGGCCTGACATTGCCATCGAGATGCATACAGTTACTAATCCTTTATTGACTCCACCGGCTGGTGGTCCCCATGAAGATACTGCGTATACCTATCCCACAGATGTGTCGTTGCCTGGTGTGCAATCAAGTGCAGTTGACCAGTCACGTTTTTCATTTGACATTAACTCTACAACATTGAGTGTCCCATCGAAAATTGCAATTTCTTCTGTTTGATTTAAAAGAAATTTTTGTATTTCTCCTTAGACTTACATTTGGCTGGTGCTCATATCTATTTTTTTGTTCATGTCGATTGGATTTGTAGTGGTCTTTCTTCGCCTAGTGAATGGACATTTTCTAACTGAAAGATCTTCAATTAGATTAATTGATGGAACTTTGGCACCCCACTCCTCATCACACATCATGAAGAGGGACCAGACCTTTGTTAATATTACTGCCTGACCTGTGTTAGATGGGATTGTATGGGATGCTGTAAAATTTCAAATTCATGGCCCTACAGAGGTGATTAATGTCCCCAATGTACTTCGTGTTTCTATGGGGGATGTTGTGAAACAAAACATCCGCTCTGATGATTGAGATGTCCAGGCCGTTGAGGCTCTTTTTTCTGATTTGAAATATTATGCTTCTTTTGATGCTGAAGATTTGTATTTATACTCAGCAAATTATGGAGAGCTATTTTGCTACCAACACTATGGCAATAATTTCCTGCATAAAGCGAATACATTTAGAAATGTCGTTAATTATACACAGTGGGAACATTGTCCAGCTCCCATTGAAGGCAGTTCCAAAACTCTAGTGAAGAAATGTACATATTTTACCGATTTCAGTGTATCTAAACCTGAAGCCTTTTATTTTAAAATGTCTGCTAAGTCAGCATCCAAAGTTAGATTGACACATACTAAATTACTGTATTCAAAGTCCTTTATGGATGAATTAGCCATAGGGGGCTATGAGCTGTGGAAAGATACCATTGATCTTAAATCTGTTTGGGGTTCTAAACCCTGGCAGGTGCAAGGCTCTGAGGCTTTGCATCGTGCGTGCCTTATCCCGAACCATATGTTATTTTTGAATTCCACTATTTTTCAGACCACCTGCTTTGGATTGGCTACTTCTAAAAAGATGAATACCCCTACTATTCCTGATCTGGGTGCTTATCCTTCCTGGGACAATCAGACAGATCTGTCCATTGATGAATTGCAGTCACTAATTACTAATACAACCTTCAACATTTCCAGCTTGGATCCCCAAGGATGGTTGATATGGAAAAAAACTTCAGACTCATGTCAACATAGTTTTCTGGGGATGAGATCAGGCTACACACAGGTTAGGGTTGACGCCCGATTTGAAAACTCCCATTCTGTTACTACCTATTCAGTAGGAAAATGATGTCAAAACTGGCTTAAACATTCCACCTTGGCGTCAGTTAAATTTCATTTGTCCTTATTAAATGACGAGGTAGATTTGAATGATTTTGTTAAAGGCCCTGTGGGTGGCAGGTTCAAAAGATGGGTATATGCTATTTACAACAAAGTTTGGAAATTATCTCAAATTGAAGCTGCTTCTAGATTGAGGGCAATTGATCAAGCAAATTTGGAAAAAGTGCTTGCTGTCATTGATAATAGCATTAATACTCTTTCTTCCAGAATTTACACATTAGATAATATTGGTTCATCTGTTGTGGATATTGTACAGGATGACATGTCTGTCTTATACCATGGTCAAAATCAATTGCGTTCTATAATGCAGTTTGCGTGGACTTTACAAACATTGAAGGCTGGGAAAGTTCCCTGGGACTACATGAATACATCATCTTTATTCCTGCCGTTCAATCTGACTGATAAACAACAGTTCATGTCCATGAAGGATGTGACTTATTCACTGTTACATATTGAAAAGTTGGAACCTTTACCATTCTCTGTGGCCGAATCGAACTCAGCAGTGTGGCTTATCCATGGGTTAATCACTCTACCTTTTCCATTGTTTAAGTTCAGTTCATGTATGAAACACTATGCCTTAGGCAGATATGAACCACTAGGTACCGCTTTCCTACATGAAGTTTGGTCACTCCCATTTACATACAGGTGCATGAGAGAGGGTAAAGAGGTTTATTTAAAAGGAGAGGAGTGCACTTCCACACCTGATCATTCAGTAGTTTGTAGAAACATCCAATTGCATGGCGCTTGCAATGTTCACGCCCCGAATTTAGCTTGCATTTTGAAGGGGAATCCTGTGCCAGCAATTACGCCAACTTTCACGTTATTGGCTAACGGTAGCTATTTGCTTTTAAATAATGAGGCGTGTTGCGGGATGCTAGCAGGAATTCCGTACATTGTAACTGTCTCCCAAAGAGTAGTCTGTTGTAAGAATGTGCTTTTCCCACCCCCGCATGGGAGACTCGATGTATCCATCTGGCCTTCCATACCAACCTTGAAAGCAGAGTTCAACAAGATGAGCAGAATAAGGGCTCTATTGTCTCAAAAAGAAGTCGGCCTAACTTCCTCTCTTGAAAAATGTGTCCTTCACGTGGCTAATACCCGCACCGAGGTGCATGCTCTTTTAAATACTGATCTCCCCCTTCATTTCAGTGCTCTGATTCACACTATATTCAATGCCTCGTCAACAACTGGCTTGGCGCATTTTTTCAAAGTTGTGGGCTCCGGCCTTGCGACCTCGTTCCAAACAATATTTGGTATGATACCAGCATTTTTTCAATATAATTTTTTCCAGCGTCTTCGGCGGGCTTCCGTTAATCCTTGCCTTGACTGCTGGTGTGCTGCTGTTGGTTTGATTGCTCTGCAATGGCTGCACGATCTGTGTCACACGACAGCCTGCCCCGGCTGCTTCAACTTCATAATCGGATGCTTGAATACTTTGGAACACTCCCTCTGGCTACTTTGAGCGTAGCCTATGGATTATCCTTCCGGTTCTCATACTTTACTTGCGTGCAACCTGTTTTCCATTGCCGAGATTGTTCATTTGAATGGGCTCTGGATTTGTGCCTGTCGAACACGGCGTCTCCTGCCCTGGATTATGATCAACTCAGTGGCTCATGAGTTGGACTGTTCTGGTATCGGGATTATGGCCTGTGCAGCTGTGCACGGAATCCTAGGAAATTGGGATATATATGCAGCAGCCTATGACTTCCTGGCGCGAAGTTATCTCAAAGAACACGCAAGTTGTCCTCTGATGGTGCTAGAGGCTGCGGTAATCGAAGAACATGTATGTTTGTTTACGTTATTAGATTGGATGGCTTAATCATTCACTGAGGATTACAAATGACTTCCTTTTGGAGGCTGTTGCAACATACTGTGCCTATACGTTGATGGACTGAATTGGCAGTTGTCCAACTTCCGCACGTACAAAGTCGAATTTTTTTACTTTTTATTTTTTGCTCCAGAATGGGTTGTTTGTCGTCCCTGATATTTTGTTTTTAAATTTTTCCCAACAAACCTTTCGAACTTTTCACTACCAATTATATGGATTGGCAATATATGAACTTGGTTCTGTCTCAGTCGAACTTGAACTCTGCGTTCCTACATTACTGTCCTATTTTGTTTGTGGTCCGATCAAGAGAGGGTGTAGTGGAGACAGGGTTTTGCCTGCACACATTGCTATGTTAGCATAAGTGTTTTAGATGTTCACGCCATCTTGCCACTTTGCTGCTTTTGCACACGACAATACAGGTAGCTGTTATAAGTAAAACTGCTTGCTTGCTTTTTCTTCACATGAGAACGGTCTCTTTTTCACATCCCTAGACTTGCACCGCGACCTTAGTCTGAACACTGTGTGCAGAAACCGTCAAGGTCGAATAACAATGTATGCTGTTGAATTCAGGTTGATTGGCCCACGCTCTAGACACAAGCACACAGCTGCAAATATCTGAACCTCGGGTGCCTTTAATATTGCATTGCATGCATGATGCTGGCACTCTTGGAGAAAACCTTTCCAGACACAGAGGGCAGTGCTGATCCTGTGATGTGATTCACCTAAGCTGATTTTGGAGGTATGGGGTTCCCCATTCAAACCAAGAGACATTCTATTATTATTATTATAAAACTAGCTTATTAGCCAGGGGAGGGTGGTACACAAGGTATTATAGGACCTCTTTCCATTATCATTATAATATGATTTCTCCCTTTGTTTTCTATGGAATTGTAACAATGCTGATGGTATTATTTCTAATAATGTTTTTGCTTATGTTAGCCAAAATACTGCATCTTAGAGCACGTAGTTAAAAATAAACATTTTAAACTTTTCCGTGTCTCTGTTTACTCACGTTGTGGACTGATATGAGAATAACAACGAAAAGGTGTTCTTGATTCTCACCATTCCTGAGAGTATTCTAAGTCGCATGTTCTGGGTTGTCTAATCATTGGTAGCTTCGATATAGTACGGAGAACGAATGAGACACTGATGCTAATCGGATAGGGGTTCTAGGTACTGAGGTGAGTTTTTTGGTACACCTCAATTCACTGAGGTCCTGGTTTCCTGCGCATAGTTCTGTACATGAGCAGAATCCCCGCAACACTGAATCATACGAACGAGAGAAAAACAGGAGTGAAAGATACATGGGTCATTTCCCTAGGTATTTGCATGTGTCACATGAGGGTCAGATGAAGCAATGGAGAAAAGAAATGGTGTCAGAAGGATTATATCCAGTATTGATGGCTGAAGAACAGTCAGGGGGCAAGTATAAGGAAAAAACGAAACACACGAAAGTGACAGGTTATGGTGAATCAGATGGTGAATTTATGGAGGAAATTTTAACTAAAAACCCTCCACCAGATCAGGAAGAACCCAGTAGAGTCACTCCGAGTGCACCAGTCCTGGGAACTCCCTTGAGTCCACAGATTTTACATGACCCAACAGTTAATAGGGTACTTCATGAAAAATAAGCGTTGAATATAAATAGAGAGGAATTAATACAGAAAATAAACCAACTAAATATAAACCCTAAAGCATTGACAATATCTGTAACTAAAGGTCCCATTGTTCCATTGTATGGAGAAAAGGTAAATTGTCCAAAACCAGAAGCTGTAACAACTCCTTTGAATAATCCTAGAAAAGAAATTGTAATAACTGATGATCAAGCCAGTGAGTGTGATTCAGTAATTTCATTAATGGATCTGCCAATAAGGGAATCGGTAAATTAAACCCCGAAAAGAGTTACACCCAGTAGTTCAAAAGAAGGAAGGTCAGTGACATCCTATGGAGTCAGAAGTGCAACAGCCGTAGCTCCAGAAGATCTTCAGAGATGTGCACAGAGAATAGAAAAGCAAAGCTCACCCCCAAAGATTTTTGATATTTACAAACTGAAAGTGTAATTGGAAGAGATGATAGCTAGAAATGTGGGAATAGACAGATTAAACACCTACAATGAGGAAGGGTTGTTGTTTATATGTAGGAGTATAATTAGAAATGCAAGATTATTTCATGAGAAATTGACAGAACTTGCCTCTGAAATGGGGATAGACATAGGTCAAAAGTGCTATAGAAACCATATCGAGTGGAATTTACTGACAAAGATTTAGAAAATATGAATATGTCTGGAAAGAAGTCACAAGCAAAGGAGTTGATGAATAGTTTGCAAATATGGGAGACATTGACAAGTGGAGAATAAGGTAGACAAAGAAAAAGGAGGAATCACAGGCAAAAGAAGCGTCTACTGCATATAGGTTGAAAGAGTCGGACAAAGTAGAAAGATAGTGTCCCATGAGAGAGGTACCTGGTGGTGGATATGTTCATGTTCCATGGAGTGGACAAGATATTTTGTCATTTACAAACGACTTCCCTAAACTGGGAGAGAAACCTGTTGAATGGTACAAACAGGTTGAAAGGTTTGTGAAGGTTTCAAAGGTTTTGTTAAAAGACTTGGATGCTCCGTTTGACATAGTGGTACTTGCTGATTTATGGACAGAATGTAAGATCACAGTTGATTGGCCTAGTAACGAGTATCCATGAGACTCGAAAACAGGAGCACCCTCTAATGATGTGATGAAGAAATATCACCAAGTAATTACTTTCTTGAAAGGGAAAATTCCACCTAAAGAAACAGATTGGGTAAAAATAGATAGAACAACCCAAGAGCCGACTGAATCTGTTCATGTGTATTATGAACAACTTTTGCAGGTGTTTAAACAGTATAGTGGCTTTGAGAACATTGGCGATAAGGATCTGGGTCATTTTGTGTATCGGTTTGTGTACGGTCTGAAACCAGAAATTAGTCAGATGATTTAACAGCATATGTTGTGTTGGCAGGGAAAACCCATTGATGACATTGTAAAATACGCAAAGTATCGTGGGGATGATATTGAGGCAAGACACAAAAAGCTAAAAGATAAAATGATGTGGGCGCAAGTGAAATTGGCAGAACAACAGGAACTTAAACTAAATAGTCAGACTGATGGTCAGATGAAAGAACAGGGTCAGAACGACAATGCAGTGAGTGGTGGTAAATCGAATGACTAGAGAAGATGCAAAGAAAATGTTTCCTAGTCATGGGTGCGGAACGGTTTGACATTGGAAAAACAAGTGTAAGAATATTCAGAATAATAATTGCCCAAACCAAAATTTAAATCCACAGACGCAGAATGAGGTGCTCATGCATCAAACGCAGCAGGTAGTTAATCAGCAGTGTCAGTTGCCACCTGCCCCTATGCCAAACTTTGTGAACCATCCAAAGCACAGTACAGATGCCGGATTTCCAGGAGGAAGTGGTAAGAAAAATTCTGTGATTTCACAATAGCTTTTGCAAAATAACAGTGAGAATGAACAATGACTGTGTCTGAGGGGGGAGGAAGAGGAGTGCGTCTTGGCGCATCCTTACTAGTAGATCAGTCAGGTCCATTTATTGAAGGGAAAGTGGAAGGTAATGGTATCACTTTTCTATTGGATACTGGTGCTACCCGGTCTACTGTGAGAACAGCAGACATCCCAAACCTACCTCTCTCAGGAGAAGCCATCCATGTAGTCGGAGTCTCGAGACCAGCAGATTAGAACCCCGAGTACAGAGCCTATGGAGGTGCACATCGGAAATTTTAAAGACATGCACAGATTTGTGGTGTGCATCTCTAGTCCAGTTTTAGAAAGAGATATTTACTGTGCAAAATGAACTGCACAATTTACTGCACACCGGATGGTGTTGCTCTTCCAACCCCTGATGAGGATATTGTCTACAAGATAATGCTTGCAAAACAAGGCACAGAGATAGCTGAAATGTATATATTAATGTCCAAAGATGACTTACCAGAAGATCTGAAAACAACTGCGAATCCAGAAGTATGGGATTTCACTGGAAAAGAAATAGGGCTAATGGCAACTGTAGACCCAGTGAAAGTGACTGTGAAAGAAGGTGCAGTTTACCCAACACCCGACAATATAAAATGAGCCCCGAAGTCAAAGCAGGAGTAGCTTCCGAGATTGATCGAATGATTAAACAAGGGATCTTAAAAGAAATAATGAGCAGTCCTTGTAAATCACCTATAATAGGTCTTAAAAAGCCTAATGGAAAGTACCGGATAGTATAGGATTTAAGGAAGATTAACAAAATTGTAGTGCCTTGTTGTCCTACAGTGCCAAATCCAGCAGTGAGTCTATCAGATACCCTGGAATGCAGGACAGTTTACCGTAGTTGATTTGCGTCAAGCATTTTTCACCATTCCTTTACATCCAGATAGTCAGAATCTTTTTTCTTTTAAATCTGAGGATCGTATTTTGGCATGGAACCGAGTTCCTCAAGGGTATACAGAAAGTCCTTCAATTTTTAATCAGATTAAAAAAAAGTGTCTAGAGAAGTTAATTATGCCTAGAAATTCAGTTTTAGTGCAGTATATTGATGACTTACTTGTGGCATCGAAATCTCGAGATGACTGTGTTACTGATTCAATAGGATTACTGAATCATTTGGCTGACGGAAGACACATGGTGTCACCAGAAAAATTGCAATTTTGCCGAACAGGAGTTAAATACTTGGGTCACCAGATAGAAAGGGGAGTGAGGAAAGTGACCCCTGAAAGAATTAAAATAATAAAGCAAATGCAGTTACCACAGACACAAAGAGAGATCAGAATGTTTCTTGGAGTAGTGGGATACTGTAAACAGTGGATTGGAGGGTTTTCTTTACTAGCAAAACCATTGATTCAGATGATACGGAAAAGAGTGAAAGATCCAATAGTTTGGGATGATGAAAGTGTGGAAGCATTTGTAAAGTTGCAAAATTGTTTATGTTAGGCCCCAGCTCTAGGTATGCCTGATTATACGAAATACTTTGCACTGTTCTGTTGTGAGAGAGAGGGTTGTGCACTTTTAGTCTTAACCCAGAGACCTGGATTAAGCCGACGTCCAGTAGTCTATTTCTCTGCTACCTTGGATCCTGTGGCTTCAGCATTACCTGGCTGCTTAAAAGCAGTAGCTGCTACCTGTATGAGTCTGGAGCAAAGTGAGTCAATTGTGATGGGACATCCAGTAAAGGTCTATGTTCCACATTCAGTTGAGATACTGTTAACAAGAACTTGAACGCAGGATCTTACCCCTTGTCGGATGACTAATTTTGGGAGCAGAAAATGTGACAGTGATTAAGTGCACCATGGTGAACACAGCTACTCTATTGCCAAATGCACATTGTAAAGAAGTGAAAGATGAAGTAGATCATGATTGCTTGGATGTGAATGAAATGTGTACTAAGCCCCACCCTGATATACCGGAAAAGCCTGAACTATTTGTCGATGGCTCTTGTTTAAGGCTTGAGGAAGGAGGGCTGAGTGCAGCTTATTCTGTTTGCAAAATCTCTGGGGTCATTGAAGCAGCCTGTTTACTGGGGGTCAATTCTGCACAAGTAGCCGAATGGATAGCTTTAATAAAAGCATGCAAAATTGGTAAAAATTGGAAAGTGACCATAGTTACTGATAGCCAATATGGTTACGGGGTTGTGCATGACTTTGGCCAGCTTTGGATGCAGAGGGGATTTCTGACTTCTCCAGGATCCCCTATAAGAAATGGGAAATTTGTGAAAGAACTATTGGAAGCAATACAATTGTCAAAGGAACTAGCAGCGGTCAAGTGTGCTGCTCAACAGTCAGGAAATTACTATGTAGCAGCTGGTAATCGATACGCTGACCAGATTGCTCAATACTGTGCAAGAAATAATATGGCAATAAACAAGAAAATTGAAACAAGTGGAATCAGCTGCCAACTTATGCTATTCTCAGCTTTTGAAACATGGGATGAGGGGAGACAATTGCAGGATGAGGTGGAAGTGAGTGAAAAGGAAAACTGGATAAAATCAGGTTGTTAAAGGAGGGCAGAAGATGACGTGTGGGTATATCCCGATGGCAGACTGGTCATGCCAGACTGCTTGCTCTCACAAATGGCAAGAATGTACCATGGAGACATTCATGTAGGCAGGGACGCTATGATCAGACTATTCAGACAAGATTGATATAATCCAAGGTTTAGGGTAGTTGCAGAAAGTCTTTGCCAGAGATGTTTAGTTTGTCAATAAATAAATCCAGGTAGGAAGACAGTGGTCAGTTGGGGAAAAATCGGAAAGGCAGAAGGACCATTCATAAGATTGTAGCTATATTTTATAGCGTTACCACCATGCAGGGGAATGAAGCATGTCCTTGTCATAGTATGTTTGTTCTCACGATGGGTGGAGGCGTACCCCACTAGGAGAAATGACAGTACAACAGCTGCCAAATTATTGTTGAGAGAGTTGATTCCGAGTTTTGGTTTTCCAGTAATTTTGGAATCAGATAGAGGACCTCATTTTAACAATGAAATAATTTGATTAATCTGTGAAGCATTAAAAATTGAACAGAAACTGCACTGTGCATACCGCCCAGAGGCTTCTGGAGTGGTGGAGCAATTGAGTGGCACAATCAAGTCAAAATTGGCAAAGGTGTGTGCATCCACATCACTGAGTTGGCCAGACGCATTGCCTCTTGTACTGATGGGACTCAGAAGTATTCCTGACCGAAACACAGGACTGAGTCCCCATGAGATCCTAATGGGAAGAGCAATGAGACAAGCATTTATACCAGGACATACATTGCTGAATATATCTGATGATTTGGTATTAGACTACTGCAAAGGATTGGCTGACCTAGTGTGTTCTGTCTCTCACCAGGTTGGAGAAGAATCAGTTGCCAGGCAGCCGGATCAAGCACATGATTTTAATCCTGGAGACTGGGTGGTAGTGAAGAAGCACACCAGAGAGTCGTGCCTAGCACCCAGGTGTGATGATCCACGGCAGGTCATACTGGTCATTACTACAGCAGTGAAGTGTGCAGGTTTGCCTAATTGGATTCATGCAAGCCACACAAAGAGGGTTCCAGCCCCTGATGAAGAGAGACTGCAACTGACCCAAACAGTTGAGGCTGCTGAAGGTTGTGCAGTCGAAGAATCTACAGTAACAGATTCTGAAGAGGCTGACAAAGAACAACTGAGCACAAGTCAGGAGGACTGGATACCAGTGGTTGACATACCTGAGGTAATTATTCATACAAGAAGCAGAACCAGATTAGAAAGACAAGGAACTAGAGAGGACCAGATAGGCGTAGAAGAACACACTGAGGAAAAGGTGAATAAAGCTAGTGGAGACCCTGAGCAGGACCAGACAAGGGAAGAAAAACATACTCAGGCAGGCAAACAAACAAAAGAGCCTTAGCAGGGATAGATAGGTATAGAACACCACGTTCAGGCTGCAGAAGAACAAATTGTAGTAAGACCTGAACAGGTGCAGTTAGGAGAAGAAGAACACGTTCGGGTGGAAGAAGAACAATTTGAAATAATGCCCGAAAAGGAACAGATAGAGGAAGAAGAACAAGTTCAGGCAGATCAAGCCACAATAAAAAAGACCTGAACAGGGACAGATAGAGAGTGACTCTGAAAGAGAGGAAAATCAGATTGTGCCACAACATAAGAATAAAAGAGCTCTTGAGAGAGACAAAGAAGGTGAAAGTGCAGGGCAAGCTAAAAGGGTCAGAAAAGGTGATAACTGGCCAGGTGGAGTCAAAAGGTTAAAATATAATTTGAGGAAAACAAGTGAAAATCTTGAACAAGCGAATGAGGTTACTAGTCAGTCTGAGCAGTCAACTGTGAAAAGCAGTCGAAGAAACCAAAGACTGAGAATCTTAAACAATAAGTTCAAGGGTCCTGAATGGACCTACGTGATTCTTGAAGAATTCGAGAATCTAGATTTAAATGAAGAGACCGATGAATAAGTAAATGCAGAACAGATTGACGAAGGGGAAGTGAGGCATCCTTGAAGTAACAAAGAAATAAAATTCATAAAGTAAAGAGAAGAAGAGGAATCTTCTTAGACTAAAATGGCTGAAGACAGGGTTGCTGAAAGATCAAAAGGAAATTGTGCAAAGAGATGCTGTAGGGCTTGCATATGTAGCATTTTATTAGTAGCAATTCCTTATCTTATGATAACAGACAAGAAGAATGACACAGACACTAATGAAAAGATAGCTAACCTAAAAGGAGATAGAGTAGAATTAGAAACATCAGATGAGATAGATTTACATGACACAGTGACAGACAATGACACTTATTTAAACGTATTCACAAAGTTATTGTTTCAATATGTAGATACAATGGAGATTAGAGATTGTTGTTTGTATGAAATGACCTGCTTCAGTAGCAGGAGTCACATATCATCATTTACCATTAACATATGGTATTTCATGTAGCATACTGACAAGTCTATTGTATAGAACCGGAAAACTTCAATATTATTATTCAAACTTAGATGCAGTATTTTCAGAAATTCCTATTCGAAAGAATATGAATCCAGTGCTTAGTAGTCCAGATGCACAGTTTATGGGTGAATATTTCTCAACTATGAAGTCAATAGATATAGCAAAGGCACACAAAAATAATCTAACATGCTCATTACGTGAAGAAGAAAAAGTGTTTTTGAATTTAGTTGATGAAAGGAGACAGAATTTCCAAAGAAAGGCTACTGAACAGAAAACCCATATTCCACCATGGGCTGAGAAAGAGGGAATTTATACAGCTGGCAAGACTCATGCTGCGATGTCCCTAGACTTTGTAAAGACAGGGAAGACCTGCCTCCATAGATTAAAGACAGACTATAACAATGTATTTATTGGTTCAAGTTAGTGTGAACCTAACTTCCTGATTCTGGAAGGTTTGGGACTAAAGGGGGGGAACAGATCCAATATTTCCTGGTGTTTACTACGTGTGTGGGAATAATGCTTATTATAAGCTGCCTGGACGGTGGTACGGGAGTTGCTACTTCGGAATAGTAGTTACGAAGATATAACATGAAAAAAGAATCACTGGAAGCAATGAAAACACAAATGAACTAACACAAAGAAAGAGAGCTAGTTTTTCAGAAATAATAGGTGGCATATTTGGTGCACATTGATACCTTCAGTGGGAGTCATTCTGTATTTGCATAGAATTTGTCAATTCTCAACAGTAGTTGATCGTCTATCGACTGATACTGCTGGAGGTTTTTTGATGATTAATACAGAAATGGTTGCAATTATGTCTATGGTCTATCGACTTGCTCTTGATGTATTATTAGCAAAAGAAGGCGGAGTTTGTAAAATGTTGAATGTGCAACATTGTTGCACTTTCATACCGGATAAAAGCACCGAAATTAAAGGATATATTAAGAATATTACGAAACTTCAAGAAGAATTTAAACCAATGGAGGTTGACAGTGTATGGGGAAGACTAACAAAAGGTAGGGACTTGATTTACTAATCTTGGGAAAGGTATTATAGGTCAAATGGTATTTCCATTAGTTGGTATAACAATAATAGTCTTAACAATAATGATATGGTGCAAATGTTGTAAAAAGGGAAGGAAATATGAAGTAAAAGGAAAAGGAAAGAAAATAAAATATGAAGAGATACAGCTAGAAGAGATGAAAGGAGAATTATATAAAAAGACGAAAGATTTGAAAATTAAAGATGAGGACAAGAACGAAAAGAATGGAAAGGGAATTGAGATATGCTCAAGTTGGCATCTGATTGGGATGGGTAATTTTGTGATGGCTCAAAAATGCCATCAGAGAGGGGATTGATGGAGCAAGGACTCGTAGAAAAGAGACTTGCTAGGAAGCAATCCTCTCGTTTAACTTCTAACCTTGTATTAACTATGAATTGTGTAAATTAATACAACCACATTTGACATAAAAGAAAGAGAAGCTTGCCTACGTGTCTTACTAATAAGTAACTTGAGCGAAATTCTAAAATGGCCGCTAACGGGAAATCTTTATTGAGCATGCGTCAACTGCAGCTACGCAGTATGACGAGCTGTCGCTTCGAGGGAATTCTTTGCGCCTGCGTGGATGCTTTTAAAATGGCTGCTAGAAAGCTCACATGCTTGGCAATTGCTCTGCTGAAACTAAAACCAAGCTGTTTTACTAATGCTAATGCGGGGAAAGCATTTATAATTAAATGGGATTAGTGTAGAGATAGGTGGTATACAGTGAAACCATTATATTTTGAAATTAATATTTGTCTTTTTGACTTTCTTATTAGTATGTGTTTGGGCCTTTCGTACGAATCCGGAGGCTGTAACCCACCTGATCTCCGCACATGCGTGGTGTGAATGAGCCGGAAGAAGTGATGTGACTCTTGAACGCAGTCCAAGGATGCAAAAGATATATACCCTGGGAACCAGCCCCAAAGTCCTCTGAAATGAATGGGAGCACATGAAAATTATACTTTTGTGTCTAATAAGATGTGATTACGGGTGGGAATAAAGATTGATGAATACAAATTAAGGGGTGGGATCTTTGAACAATGGACTGAAAGACTAAATTGAAAAATAAGCATGGTGTGATGATCACCCCCCCTTGCCTGTCCAATCAGTTAGTATTTTTGTGATAATGAAACATTAATGGGTGGTACATGAATGTCAAAGAGTATAATTGAGGTAGATTTTAGTTAGTTAGTCAGAGAGATTTGCTAAATGCTGCAGAGCTCGGGATGCTGTCAGAGTGATGAAGAATCGAATGCAGAACAAGCTATCCTAAAAATTAATTTAAAAGAAGATCATGGAAGAATCTTGAGGAGGAAGAGAGTGTCAGAGAGAGGTGCTACGCAAGCATCGGTGTTAGAGAGGTCATCTATCCTGTCCTGATTCCTGTCCTGAAGCTTTTGTTGCCTGATCTTTCCCGGGGGACCCTTCCCAGCTCCTTGGCCAGGGGGTTGGTTTTCACACCATCTTAGGTAAATATATTTTCATTAATGTGCAGATGTGCTTTTCAGTCTATCCTCTCCTTATCTGAGCAACGTCATTGTTGAGTATGATATATCTGTTTAATTGATTAATAATTGAATCTTCCTTTCTATGAGTGATGGAGACTGTACTGTGCTCTGAAAGTGGTTCACATGAAATTAATTTAGATAAAGCCTTTAAAATTTTCCTGAGTCTGTGGTCATTTCATTGCATTGTCATTGAATTTCATTGTCATTTCACCATCAACTAGTTCAACTAATGGTCCATTGACCAGAGGAAAGAACTTTTTGATCAGTGAAAGATTAGTTCGGAATGATAGGTAACTAATCTTGAAGCAAGAAACAACAGCAACTTTGACTCCAGTGGTTTTACTGGCCTGTGTATGTGTATGTGTGTTCATGGGGAATCTCGATGAGAACAACAAATCTAAAAAAGATTTTAAAGATGGGATTCTCTCTTCTAAAATTTAAAAAAGATCTAGGTAAGTTTTCCTTAGAAAAAGTGTATCCGTATACACAAGAGAACTATGTTCCACCAGAGTTCAACAGGAAAGGTAAAAGGTATGGCTCAAATTACTCCTCTTCTGGATCAGATGATTGGTCCAGTGACTCTGATTCCACCACACATGAGTCTACACGGAATAGAGAAAGAGGGAATAATCCCAGGCGCAACTGGCGAGGGACTCAACAACCTCAATGGTGGCATCCTTCACCATGGCAATATCCCAATCCTCCCTTTCTTCCTAACCTGATGCCCTTTAATCCTCCACCACAGTTTTTCCATAACCAGCCGTTTTTAGGACAGGGCCGGGGACGCTCAAGGGGACGGAGAAGAGGACAACAAACCCAAAATCAAACAAGAGTTCATTGGAGCCCATCCACGTCACCACGGACCCTTCGCATTACGGCGAAGGGTCCAGCAGGGACAGGATCCAGCAGCAGCTAGTGGTGAATCTGAGCTCTTATACTTTAACGGAGATGGAAGAGAGAGTCCTCAACAGAGGTCTGGGCTTTGTACCGACCAATACGGGGGACCCCTTCACTATTCAATGTGAATTTGCCAATTTTTCCGTAAAATCAGACTACATTTCTTTTTCAAAGACAAAAATGATGACAACACTGCATTGGAAGCCGGTGAGAGTGATAGTGGTCTTAGAAACAAATCCACTTTTAACCCACCTGTTCACTCTTTACCCGCGCATGTTCTTGCTTACGAGTCAGCCGTAACTAAAGACATCTCTGTCCTTAAGAGTGGGCCTACCAGACAATATCACAATTTACCTAACTTAGAGAAACAGGCTCTGACTTCTCTCTCCAAAAATTCTACCATCATCATTAAGCCCGCCGACAAGGGCGGAGCTATTGTGATCCTTAACGCTCTAGACTATAGGACTGAGTGTTTAAGACAACTAAGTGATGAGAGATCTTACAAACTTCTTGATACGGACCCAACACCGAGAATCCAAAAGGAAATATTTGAGCTGGTCAATGAGGCCAAACTGGAGGGTTGGATTTCAGCACATGAAGCTGACTATTTGATGACTGAACATCCGGTTATTCCTTACTTTTACTTGTTACCTAAGGTACACAAGGCACAACGTCCCCCTCCGGGGAGGCCTATTATATCTGGGCTGGGATCACTCCTTGAACCACTGTCCACATTTGTGGACGTCTTTCTCAGGCCTCTAGTTAAAAGCATGCCAACGTACCTCCAGGACACCAAGGATGTCTTACAGCTGCTTCCTGGTCTGGATTTCAATACCATTATGAATTCAAACGCCTAGGCAGTCTAAATTTAAGCAACTCAATTGTACAATAAGAAAACACTAATATTATAGAAGGAGACACAATGTATATAATATAGTAATGCTTTTGGTAATAGTTCATCTTCTACCACTTCTCTTACCAACGATGACACCTTTAAACTTCTTAATTTAAAAAAGAAAATCAAAAGAATAGAGGCTCATGGTGAATACATGTTGGAATACTTGAAATCAGGAGTCATTCCGCAAGGCCTGAGAGTACGTAACAACCCTGGTTTATTTGTTGAGTTTAAGAAGTTTTTGGAAAAATGGAGCATGATAGCTAGCAGATGTTCTAGAGATTTAATGATTCTTATCATTGAAACAGCTAAAGAACTACTGTCCTCTCTCAAAAATGAACTATTAGAATTAGAAGAGCAAATCAGAAAATCTAACAGCATTGAAGAGGCAAAAAAGAAACTTGAAACTGCAGAAAAAGAACTTGCATCATTCTCTGATTATTTAATTAAACGCAAAACTGAAAAACTAAGAAAGGATCTAAGATACTACTCTATTACTAAAACGTATCCTTATCTCGAGGAAAATTATTACCAACAAAACCAGTACTCTCAGGATTACAACCATAGAAAACCGCTAGTTAGAACTTTTTCTGATACTACAGACTCCGATGGAGATCTAAATGACCAATTCCAGGACTCATCTAGGCCAAGTCGTCCCTATAATTCGCAATACCAGCCTTTTTTAGCCCAACGAGGGACACGCAGAGGACGACAACGTGTCCGTTTCCAGCCTCAAATGAGAGGGAATTACCATCAACAGAATCCTTACACACCCCCGACAATATTGGAGATAGCAGATAACATTCCTATCTTCAATTTATCATCTTACCCTTTAGACTCTAACTGTTTAAGTCTGCTCTCCAAGGGTTTGTCTTTTGTTCCCCATTCCAATACCAACAAATATGAATTATATGCTGATATAATCTCATTTTTTCGCAAGATCAGATTAAAAAAGTACTTCTCTCAAGATACCACTAACATATCTATAGCCCCTGCTGACTCCACCCTGGCTCTGCCCTCTACTTTTACTCCTACTTTGGAACAGATAGGATCTGAAGTAGCAGTATTTGAGAAAGTTGTTCTCAAACGTTTAGATCAAGCTACCCAGTATATTCCAAAACCTTGTTTTAATCTTAATAAAGAAGAATTTTCTTGTTTATCAATCAATGAATCAATCAAAGTCATTTATAAAGCGCACTACTCACCCGGAGGGTCTCAAGGCGCTTGGGGGGGGGGGGGGGTGTGCCGCTACTGCTTGAACAGCCAGGTCTTGAGCTTCTTCCTGAAGGAGAGGTGGTGTTGGGTCAGGCGCAGGTCAGGAGGGAGGGTGTTCCAGGACTTGGCGGCCAGGTAGGAGAAGGACCTTCCTCCTGTTGTCGCTCTTCGGATGCGGGGGACGGCGGCGAGGGCGTGGCTGGTTGATCGGAGATGGCGTTTGGGAGCGTAGAAGTTGAGGCGGTTGTTGAGGTAGCTCGGGCCTTGGTCGTGTAGGGCTTTGTGTGCGTGGGTGAGGAGACGGAAGGTGATTCTCTTGTTGACGGGGAGCCCGTGCAGGTCTCTCAGATGTCCGGAGATGTGGCTGCTTCGGGGGATGTCAAGGATGAGTCTGGCTGAGGCGTTTATCCACCCTTAAAGAGAATAAATCTATTACCATCAAAAGTGCAGACAAGGGGGGAGGCATTGTTGTGTTGAATACCAATAGCTATGAAAATCAAATGCTAGCCCTACTTGGAGACCCACTTTTCTACATGAAAGTTACATCAGATCCTACCAACAGAATCTGTCAAACTATTCAACGTGTGGCCAGCGCCGCCCTCCTAAAAGGTGAAATAAACAATAAAGAATTTGCATTTCTCACCAATTCCAAGAAGACTATGCCGTGTATCTATGGAGTACCTAAAGTTCATAAAAACATGACACAACCTCCCTTACGTCCCATTGTATCCACTATTGGATCGGTCACTGAACCATTATCCAAATATGTGGATCATTGGTTACGTCCCTACATATCCAAAATCCCATCATACATTAAGGATACTGGAGACATGATCTCGAAGGTTGAATACCTTCCCTTCAATTCTGACCGAGAGATTCTAGTCACTCTAGATGTAGAATCACTTTACAGTAACATCCCTCAAAGGGAAGCTATTGTAGCTGTTTCGTGGTTTATTGATACATATGAGATACCCTGCCCTAAAGTCTTTGTTTTGGAGTGTCTCAAGATTGTACTTACAGAAAATACATTTGAATTCAATAACACCTGGTTCAAACAAATTCGCGGTGTAAGTATGGGTGCTACGGTGGCTCCTTCTGTAGCAAACATCTACATGTCCAAATTTGAATCCAATTTCATATATAACGAAATTGCTCCCTTCTTTGAATCAGTGTATCGTTGGGCTCGATACATTGATGACATTTTTTTCATTTGGGGAGACAGAGAAGAACAACTAAAGGAATTCCTACAATGGATTAATGTCACTGACACTAATCTTAAATTTACAGCACATACCAACAAACAAAAAGTTGAATTTCTAGACATCTTGATTACACATAATTCTGGCCATTTAGAAGTGGACCTTTTTACTAAGCCCACAGCCAGAAACACCCTGCTACATTTTAATAGCTACCATCCTAGATCACAGAAACAAAGCATCCCTTTTAGTCAATTTTTGCGACTGCGTCGCAACTGCACCAACATCCATGATTTTGACTCGCAGGCTACAATTATGAAAACCAAATTTCTCACTAGAGGTTACCCACATCGGCTGATACGGGAATCTCTTAAACGAGCCAGATTCTATGACAGGGATGCTCTTCTACAAGCCAAAGACCCCAAAACAAATGACCAACTGGTATGTATCACAAAGCACTCTACTATGAACGAACAGGTACGTCGTATCATTAACGCTAATTGGCACATACTTAATTCTGATCAAGATCCTTCTACACATCTAAAGAAACCTCTGTTTGCGCATCGACGCAACAAAAACTTGAAAGATATCATTGTGAGATCGCGTTTCAACACTCATGTCCCTTTCCTCCAAAAAACCATTGATGGAATTTTGCCCATCAAAGGTACATTTAAATGCTTACGTTCCAACTGTAAAGCATGTGATGGAGCTATAGAGGGTTGTACTATCACTCTCAATGGATATACCACTCATTCTAATTCTATGACTAATTGCAGAACAAATAATGTCATTTATTTGATCATCTGTCCATGCAATTCTGGGTATGTTGGAGAAACCTCCAGACCCATTGCCACCCATCTTAATGAGCATCGTTCAGCTATCCGTACCAACAAACTGTTAGCTCCCATGGTTAAACACTACAGAGAACTACAACACTCAGCTGAAGAGATCAAATGGCATATTCTTGAAAAAATCTATCTTGATAATGAGACACAGAGTGAACAAATCCGTAAAAAACGAGAAGTCTTTTGGATTTTCACCCTTAATACCTTTCACAAAGGATTAAACAGTGAATTACCTTGGGAAAACGCCATTCTCTTCAACAGATTCTAACCCTTTATAGCCATTTGGCCTTTCCTATTTGTTCATATTCTGGCTCATTATTTTGCTTTTTAAGTTTCATATATGGGGCAGGCTTGGTATGCTTCACACTTGCCTTTTATCTATATTTTAGATTTCATTTTCTGTATTGTCCGTATTTTTGGGCTAATTTGCTTCTTTTTCTACTATACACAGATGATATTTATCTTTGTTTCATCTCCTTAGTATTTTTGCATTATCTCATCAGTCCCTCTCTCTTTTATTGCATTACCCCATAGAGCTTTCTGTCTGCTCTCTAGCCTGCTCGCCGTTTGGAGCCCGCCCCCCTGGCATGATGTTATCTCACGTACTTTTCTACACTGCTTCATTCTATAGCGCTCTTTGTCCGTTCTCCAGTTTGCCAGCTGTTTGGAGCCCGCCCCCGTGACATCATTACGCTCCACGTATTTCCTGAATCGAGGCCCCGGGTCTATCATTTTCCGTCTTCCATGCTTACTAGTTTTATATATTTTGTTCTCTTCCGCGACACATTTTTGTCCGCTCTCTAGCTCACTAGCTGCTCAGAGCCCATCCTTTTGACATCATGTGACCTCACGTAACCCTTTAAATCAGGTGTTCAAATCTGTTTGTTCACCCTCGCCTATGGTCCACATCCGTCGATACAGCTGATCCGTATTTCTTTCAAGTAAGTCAGCTCTCGATCTGTTGTACATGCTACATCTCTATTTATCCTTATTTGTTTTTACCGCTGTGTATGTTACATCCAGTCTCTTTCTTCTTTTTTCTTTTGTACATTTTCTAGTGGTTAACGCTCTATGACCAAGATATCCCTTGACTTGCTTTTGAAGCCGTGAGCTTTGCCTTGCTTCGGTTGGGTTGCATTCGAAATTTTCCCCACTGCTTGAATTCTTACTTCATCATACATATCCTTTGGAATTGCATTGTAGGTATTTTATGGCATTTTTTCTTTGGCTGCGCTAGGCGCTAATTCAATGTTATCACTCCTTTTTCCATTTTCTCATTAAGTTTCTCTGGTTCTTTATCCTTCCTGGTAATTCGCAGGACCCATTGTGAATTTTATTGCCTGTATTGGACTACTTGGCATTCTTTTCTGTACTTCTTTGACTACCACGGCTCATTATACATGTAAGCAGCGATTTCATTTATTCTATTTTGTTCACCCGTTAGGACCTTTGTCTTATTATCATGCCATATTACTACGTGTTACTTCATATCTTTTGTATTTCCCGTATCACATTATTTAATTCTTGTTTCTGTTCGGGTTGTTCTTATCTATACAGGAAGTACTTCTTATGCTTGTAAGACCTGTTTGGACCTTACCCATCTATTTATCGCATTGCAGAATTACTAAGTCAGTATCATTATTACATTTTTTTCTTCTTTCTTCTTTTTTCTTTTCTTTCTTTTCCCATCCCCTTCTTTTCATTTTTAAGCTATTTAGTATATCATTAATCACTTGCTTTTTTATTCGCTACACACCACCACAATTTTTTCACTGTTTCTCCATTTCACACTCACTGATTGTTGCTTTCACTTGGGTTATCATAACACCTTCTCTTTCTTTCTCTTTTCTCTCTTCACTCTACTTATACCTTCACACATCGTTTGGGTTTTTGTCTTTCCTCAGCCTGGGTCTTTTTTTATAGGTTGGTTTGACAGCACTTTTCTGTTATCAGTCAAATAATAGGTGAAGGAGCACAGTGTTTTTTCAGGAAAAAAATTATTGTTAAAAAAAATCTCATGTGTTATATTGTTTTGTTTTACATGATATTTTTGCACATTTATAGGACTAAAGATACTGTGGCTCTCCTGATGAAGACGCTTTGCAAGCGTCGAAACGCGCGTTGAGAACATCTCGGCCTCAGCCACTTCTGTCTGTCTATATTTGTTTCCTGTGACTTTCTGTATTGTATGGTTGATCCAGCTCATTATTTGCCATGTATTGTCTATATTGTTTGACATTTCTTGAACTGTATCCCTAAATATTGAATTATCCATTACCAACTTATTATCATTATTGTGCAATTTATATATAATAAATTTCGTATTTGGTTTTATTAATATTATGTACATTGTGTCTCCTTCTACAATATTGGTGTTTTCTTATTGTACAATTGAGTTGCTTAAATTTAGACTGCCTAGGCGTTTGAATTCATAATGTTATTTACCCTGCCCTAGGAGTCTTTTGTTAGTCCCTGCAGGGGGTCCCTATTTCTAGCTGGATTTCAATACCACCACGGATTTCCTCGTTAGTTTTGACGTGGAGTCCCTGTATACTTGCATCCCCCAGACAGAGACCCTCGAAGCCATCAGAGGGTTGCTGGAAGCCAATCCAACCGGGTTGAGCTCGCCAGTGGGATTCATTATGGATTGTGCCAGGCTAGCTATGACTGAAAACTTTTTCAAGTACGAAAATAAAGTCTATCTTCAAGTATCCGGTACTTCGATGGGCAGTGTTTTTGCCCCCAGCCTGGCCAATCTGTATGTCCATCTGTTCGAACAACAATCTATTCTGAACGATAACAATCCCTTTTGCAATTGTATCGTTGTATGGAAACATTACATTGACGATATTTTCGCCATTTGGCGAGGCGACCTTGGCACGCTAGAGGCCTTCCATGTGTGGCTTAATAATCAAAACAACTTCCTCAATTTCACTATGGAAGCAAGTAAGCTCAGCTTGCCATTTTTGGATCTCCGCATCTTTCCAATTGAGAATGGTCTGGGCAGTGAATTATATACTAAACAGATGGCAAGAAATTCTCTTTTGTCATAAGACAGTTTTCACCCCAAGTCACTCAGGACAGGTCTACCGTTTGGGCAATTCCTTAGACTGAGGCGGAATTGCTCTACTATGGACAGTTTCAAAGAGCATGCTGATGTCCTGTCTCGAAATTTAAAGGTCCGACAGTACCCTTCCAAACTAATACGACAATCGTACAAGCGGGCTGGCAACAACAATCGAGAAGCTCTGTGGGAACCATCTGTACCAAAAGCCCCTTTGGATAGATTGACATGTGTGCAAACGTTTAGTACTCAATCGAACCAAATACAGAAAATCATACGCAAACACTGGCGAATTTTAAATGTAGGACAGGCACGTCTTTCACCTCCATTATTTTCGTTTAAGAGAAATGTTAATTTGCGCGACACATTGGTCCATACGCGCCCTAGGAACATGGCTGTTTCCACTACCAACACCTTATGGAACATGCCACCTGTCCAGGGTCACTTTGCATGTGGTTATTGTGCTGTGTGTGCACACACACAACATACTACAGAGATCGACATCGGGTCAAGCAAACCCCGGAGACAGTTGAAACATACAAATTGCAACAGTGAGAAGGGGATTTATTTAATCACCTGCCCCTGCAATAAGAGATATGTGGGGATGACTACCAGAAAGGTTAAACTGAGGATAATGGAACATAAAAGCACCACTAGATGTCAAAGACAGGTTACTCGTTTGACCAGTCACTATTTAGAATTGAAACACAGACCTAACGATATAAGTTGGACAATTCTTGAACAACCCTTCATTCCAACACACGTTACTGATATTTCCAAATTTCTGTTTAAAAAAAGAACAGCATTGGGTGTTCAAATTGAGAAGTGATGAGGTGGGGCTGAATGAGGCTATTCCCTGGACCCTACTTTAATACAGTTGTGTTCCACTTTCCAGTTCGGTCAGGCAGTTTTTTCAGCAATCCGGGGTCAATGATTCCGAATTTGTCCTAATGCTCAAATGGTCTGGATTAGCATTCACAGAGCCACTGTCGAATTTAAATGGTTCCCTTTCCTTTCGTGCCCGTTCATTAGAAATCTGGGGCTTATTGTTTTCGACATCCAGTTTGATGCCAAAACACGTAGTGCTCTCTTTTATTGCATTTGATGCTGAAGCCTGCAGGAGATTACATTTATTATCAACCAAAACGGGGTTTTATGATGGCATCACTGGTATATCATGAGGGGGTGGCCTGCATCGATGCCATTTGTCCAATGAACCCGTGTGATTGCAGTCGCACACTGTTGTCTGTTTTATAAATCTCACTATCAGAAAGATCACGATATTGATAGGCACTTGGCCGGCAAAAGTGAGTATAGAGCCATTACGGTATTCAAATGGCTTTTTTCGGTCCAATAACACTTTGGCAGGACTTATTTCTATATATAATTGTGTTACTTACAGGATGCTGGCCTTGAACAAAAATCTCAGAGCCATTTTCACACCGTGGTCCTGGGTGTTCGATATACTATCTTTAAACAGGACGCAACCCTTTCATTAAAAATCTTTCTTTTTTAAGAAATTGAGGTGAGGAAGGGATTCTGTAATGAACTACAGTACCCAGCATGCTCATTCGCGCACACGTTCCTTGACGCGTATGACGCACGAGTACCCCTGTCATGTGACGAGGGTTACGCGTAGTTTGCGCTTAACGTTTTGCAGCCAACAACATTAGTTTATAAATCTGGCATGCTTACACTGATCCGGTTACCACCCGGAACAACTAGGAAGAAGGTCCGGGGTAACGACGGACAGGTAAGCATGCTCTTGATTTCAGGTTTTTTCATTTTCATTTCTCTTTACAGTACACGGCGCTTTTTCTGAAGGTTGTGCGTATGTGTTTACTGACACCTGTGTTTGATTAACAGGGCCACCACCGCTTTTATATTGGCTTATTTGATACACCAGCCACAGTGTCCTCTGAGAGGTGAATGGACTCTGTCCTCTCGTTTGAAGTATAACGATTTTCTACCAGAGAACACTTATGTCGATACCTGTGAAATGATGCGTTTTATCAGCTGTGAACCAAATGAAGTGAACTGTATTTAATCCTTCGGTTCTAAACGTATACATGCTCTCCTCAGTCAATCGACCCACTTCATGTGTCTTTTAATCGAGCCTGCTCGCGCTTGGTCTAGTGAACAAATCTCTGCTTCCCTCATGGTATTAGTTTGTTCTTTTTATTCTTGTTTTTTAGAGCGTTGCCTCACGCCCTGAGTTGTTACCAGGAGTGTAGGACGCATCCCCGATTGATTACGGGTAAGCAGGCCATTCAGATCCCTTCATGACAAATGTTTACTATTGACACATTTGTTTCAAGTCATTGAATACTCTTGACCTTAACCAGCTTTTATCATTCATTTTTTCTCCTGTTACAATTCTTTTTTCAACAGGTGATAAATTCACATCCCTACAGTGCCGCATATCTCAAGATAAGTAGGTACCTATGTAGGTTGTATCGTTCCTTTGATGTTGTGTTTTTCACATTCTTAATTTTTGCAGTAGTGTTACTATTCGGTCCTGACGAAAGCCACTGTCATATTGTTTAGACACTAGTTGGCTGAAACATGTAGACCACTGAGGACGTGTTCCTATAATGTTTGTGCACACGTTTTCCTCTAATTCCTGCGTTTTTATTTTGACACCACTAGATACTGAATAAAAATACTTTTCGATTGGTAATCAATTTTAAAATCACCTTTTCTTGTCCACAAACTGCACTTAGCTTCACCACACTACTGGCAGCTTTTTTCACTAGGAGATTTTTACCCTTCATGTTACATCTAAAAACATCCATGAGCTCCTCCTTTTTATAGTAAATAAAGGAGTTGTAGCTCTTTAACTGCACTAGGTGCAGTTAAGGGAGGTCCCAGATGATGAAGCATGCCACCTCGGTGGGTGATGGGACTTGGTCCCTCATAGAAGGACCTTTTTATGTCTGAATATGCTGGTTCGCTGTCTTTGTGTCTCAGTTAGACTGTTGTAGACCCGCGGATTCTTGTGTTGTTAAAGTGTGTGTTTATTGGCCCAGGTGAGTATATGGTATTGGAGTATCTGTTGCTGGTTCACAAGGATATTGAATTGTTTCAGCAGAATAGTCCATGTTCAAGGTTTCACCTAGCTGTCTTAGCAGAGTCACACAAGATGTAGCAACATTTGTTCTAGTGCAGGTACTGTCCGTAACAAGCTCCATGTTGTAAGATTATTAGAGACTTTCAAAATATATGATCTCGCAACAGTTTAATACAAGGTGATTCGGATTAGTTTATTCTGCAGGAAGTGTGTACAACTGTATTGAATAAATAAAATATTTTGACAATCTATACAAGCATGCTCTTTGTGGATGTGTTATGGGCTTTTCCCTACTCATTATCGGAAGCGAAGCTGTGCCAAATTGCTTTCCCACCTTATACTCTGCATTTTGCTGACCTGAACTTTTCTGACTTTTTTATTGTTTCTGTATTTTAACTGAGCTTTGATCTCTAAATTAAGTAATTGATTATATTATCTGATTTCTGTACTATTTGCAATTAAACCTTTATGGTTTAAACCTTTCCTGTCTGTCATTCTTGTAAGAACGAATGGGTCTACGTGTCTAAACTGGAATTGTAATTTAGAATGCTTTAATGAAAGACAGGTCCAAACAGAAGCAGCCAAATCTGATAAGGGATTAATACTGCTCCATCCCCATCAGTTGCTCAAGAAAGATGGAGCATGACATCACCCTTAACAATAACTTAAGTGAATCTGGCTTCTGTGCACAGAACTGAATCCGGGTTGGTGCAGTTGGAACAGTAACACGCATTTATAGTACTAATAGATCCTGGCCGGTGACTGAAAGCATTGTAAATATCCAAGTCATTATTTTGAAATTGTATGGCAGACAGTATATGCTAGGCTGCATCAAAAATGCGCAAATAGATTTACACTCCAAGTTGAAACAAGCGCTTTCAAAATAAATATGTTTAGTAAAAAGCAATCGGACTGTACCTAGTGCAAACCTATTTTTTTTTATAAGTTTCAATTAGAAAGATATCTTCCAAAACTCAGCTGTTAACACATTACCAAAAATAATATTTTCTTTCACCATTAAAACCCCAAATGGCTGCATCAATGAAAGCCATATATTGGCTCTCAAACCACCTTTACATTTGCTGAATAACCCGGAAGGTCAGAAGCCTGGAAAACAGCACTGTAGGAAGTAACGTGAAAGGAGAGAAAACAAAAATTGGTATTTCAAGCAAAGATAAGGAAATAGAGTAAACGTAAAAGAAAGCACGGATGCGGTAAACAAAAACAACAACAAAAAATAGAGCAAAGTAAACCATTAAGGGATTGGTAATAAATTAGTATGTCACCTATAAGCACGATTAGAACAAAACAATGCGCACAGAAAATATTGTTTTATGGTGGCTACAAAAAGACACGCCCATTACCCGTGGAAACAATAATCGAGGAGCGTGATGTGCAACAGGTAAGGCAGGGATCGAAGCTTGGAAAACATGCGTGCAGGAAAGTTAAAAGTAACAGCTGGGAGTACATAATTACCATGTCGCAGATAGAATGAAAAGGAAAGTGTGAGTACACATTTAAATTTAAAAAAAAGCAGAGGGGAGTAAAATAAACCAACCAGTAGACCAGAAAGAAATAAGAAACATATAGGTATGAAAAAAATAGTACTGGGCTAAAACGCCCCAAAAAAGCTATAGAAAACACATGGTGCGGATACAAAAGGTAACAGAGAAGCATCATGTGCTTGATAAACAATGGCAGTGCTGAGGAACAACTGGGCGTGAAAGGAGGAAGTTGTCAGGGCACAATAAACACGTCTACGGAGGAGATATAATCATAAGTATTGGGCCTGTGGCAGGGTCAGATTGGTAAGGCGGGCACTCGGGAAATGGCCGAAGGGCCAGTAGCTGAGTTCTAGCTGTGGGCTAATTTTCTGGGCAGCCTGGAGCTGTCTGTGCTGTTAGGATGCCGCCAGCGGCCCAGTGGGTGCCTGAGTGGCCTTTCTAAAGGCAGATGGGCGGAGGTATCACTCCCTTTCTCCCCCTTGGCCAGCCCATTAATGTATGCCGATTCAGCAGGGGGCCTGGGGAGAAGTGGGGTCACTTGCATTCGTGTGTGGCTCAGCAGTGTGAACTAATCTGTGCATTTTTTATCGAAGTGAAGTTAATAAAACATGCCCCCCACCCCCTTTCTTTTCATAAAACTTCGCTGAAGCAGTGTTTTGCGGAAAGAAAATACGCAAATGTGGGCCACTTTTTAGGTCTCGCCTGACCCAGCGCATGCGCTGGTCTGGCGAGACTTATTGAGAGGGCTCCAAAAAGTGCTACCAGGCCAGCCTAAAGCTACAGTGCATGTGCGCGGGCCGCGCTTTACCGCGATTACTTTCACTTTTGCGGCCGCATGGCCGCTTTGATGTTTGATCGCGATCACTTTTGCTTTGCATAGCCACTCGGTCGCGCTTTTGGGACCTTATAAGTATTTAGTTATGCAACTGTTGCATAGCTAAACACTTATAAGATCCCAAAGGCGAGAGCTATTGGCTATGCCAATGCTTGTTTTTGGCGTGCCAGGGCTGATTTTTGATTCCAATCCAAACCTGGCCTGTGGTGCACTCCATCAGCAAATGTATAACATTGCAGTGATGTTCAGGCTGCAAAATGTTTCATTATTTTGGATGGGAATGATAAAAATACCTGCAGGTTTTCAATATATAACCCCTCTTCAGCACTTGACTCTCAGTGGTAGCACGGACTGAGCAGTCCAAGGCTTCTTGGGAGGGGTCGAGAATGGGGGGTAGATGCAAGGTTTACATGGTCACAAGACTCAAAATACGCTTAGCAAACCCAATAAATGTGTCCAGCCAGATAGGTCACAAAACAAAACGTATACACATTCTTTGTAGGGCCGGTCCCCTAGTGTCGCATAGAAATGTTTTTGAGTTCCAATTCCCTGCCTACTGACTGTAGTTATTTCACATTTACGCAAGGCAACATTCAGGCTAGGCCCCATTCATGAGTAGGAGTCTTACAATTTCTAGAGTGGCTTTTGAAGTCACCGTGCCACAGGGCTGTAGCGCTGTAGTCAGAGCAGGTTCCCCAATAGCTCTGAGGCCTGGCGATCAGTCTTACTTGCTCCTGCTGGTGTTGCACCCCTATTTTATTATAGCACCTGCACTATTACAACATGGGAGCCATTAAGACGTTACCCCTGCTGGACCACAACTAACTGGTCCTAAGCTTTGCTAATGCACAGCATTTTGTTTTAGTAGCAGGTAAACTGCTTGCACATACAACAGGAGACTATGTCAAAGTTGAAGACTTCTCATACAGCTGAAATAGGCTTATCCTATGTGTGAAATATGTTCAGCCCTTCATGCTGATGGAAGTGGATGAGGAGTCCGGTTGCTACTCAATAGCACACAAGCCTGATTCAATACAGCTAGTCAGAACTGCCGGCTGGCCCTTAGATATAGAACCTGACTGCGGTGTGATGTTCAGTTGTGAGCTTGGTAGATTTGGATTCCAGAGGCCCTTGAGCCCTAGTATCTCTATTTCGGTTTCCATTTACACTCACACCACAAATTAAATGCCTCGAGAAGATCCTTAATCTGTATAGCTGATTGCAGACTCTTTCACAGTGACTATCAATATTTCTTTTATTTAAAACAGATTTTCTCAAAACATCACATATGACGCAGATCTCTGAGCCCCAGAGACAACTGCTGCATTAAGATACAGAAATTGAATTTGACAACTTTTCATGTGATTTCAGGAGAAAATGAAAGGCAATACAAATAAAATCAGAACCTCAGAACAACAACCCCCCCCCACCCCCCAGCGCACTGTCATCCATTCAAGAGCAACATATCACTTACAAAAACTGCCACTGAACCATGTAAGACATCATCATCCACGAGAGAATTGTCCTGCCAATGAGCTGCAGAAAGGACTACCAATATTTCTCACAAAAAATAAGTACGTTTTAAAATGTAGATCCTGGTGTACTTTGCTACCGGTGATTTCTCTGCTGTTATATTTATGTACTTGTGGGGGGAGAGAGATGTAGGGACAGTTCTCCAAAATAAAGAAGAGGTAGTCTAAATCTTTGGTAAAAAAAAAAAGTCCCTTGCCTAGTTTATCTGTTAATTCGCAATCTTTTTCCGAAAAAGAAATAACCATGTAGGGCAGGGAGCAACAAAAGGGTTGAGCCCATAAAGGAGTATCATTACTAGTTGCTTAGCGGGATCAGAGGACAAAATAGGTGTGTACAGAAAGACTCAAGGGATCAGGATATTATTGTTTTTTGGGGACTCTAATTGGCAACAAAACCTCCCAATCTATTGTATAATCTATCCCCAAAAATGTGTTTAAGCCAATAATGGTAAACTGAATAAAGACGCCACCAAGATATATGGTGAAGAATTCCTTGCCCAGCTTACCTCTAAATGCCCATCTTGTTCCATAAAAAGAGATAACCATATGTGACAAAGAGCAAAAATAATAAGGCAGGTCACAAAGGAGAACTCTTTTCTTACTAGTTCTGTGATAGGATCAGAGAAGAAAGCAGCTGAGAAATGTGAAGTGCTCCCAGAAATTGATGCAGAAAGGGATCAATATATTAGGCAGTTTTTATGGGCATTAAATTGGTAACGGAGCCTCCCAAATTTATTTTACAAGCTGTCTGACAAACAGTTCCTCTGACCAATAATGGTTAAAAGAATACAGAAAAGTTGCTTGCCTAGTTTATCTTTAAATGTCTTTTCTATTTAATAACTAGGGAAAACAAAATAAGGCAAGAAGAATAAATACCAGAAAGCAGCGAGGCCATAATAATGAACTGTTCTTTCACAGAATCAGAGGGTAAAGCAGCCAAGAATTTGTGTGCTCCCAGAAAATGGCCCAGTTGGGGATGAAGGTAACAGACAGTTGTTTGAGCTCCATATTGACAATAGAACCTTAACATTTTCTAATCTGTGTGAAAAATAGTTCCTTTATCCAGTGATGATGGAAAACAGATGCGATCAAATTTGTGGGAGGGGACTCAGTTGCTGATAGTGGTAAGTAAAGATCAGATACCACTGCTACTACTGGAAAAAGGCAAAGGTAAACAAATCTGATGAATAGGGTCCAGTTAAGCCTTGGGTTAATCCTTATTTTTTCTTTCTTCTGGAATAACCGAGTCGATGGGCGCCAAGTGGGTAGATGTAATGGAAACACCCATGGGCATCTGGGAGTATGGTATCCCAAAGTCTTCTGATCATATATTATTTTGGCTTGTGGTTGGCATACGCAAGAAGATTTATTAATAGTTTCTCTGACGTCAAACTAATACTAGCAAGTGGCTGTTTAGTTAACAAGAGTTGACTTATGTTTTTTGGGAAATCACATACAATTCTGCTGCAGAATTTGTTGTTAAGCTCAGGCAAGGGCATGGTAGGAAGTTATATCAGAGATGTAAACCACTGACAACATTTAAGAAAGTAATACACTACAGGTAGTTGTGTATGTAATTTATCAAATGTACACTGAAATATCCTCTCGTCTCTTTCAATTGCTTTATTGCTATATACCAAAGGTGTACTAGACAATGTTAATAAGCTATCCAAGTGAATTTACATTTGTGAATTTAACAAAGATCTTTCAAAAGTACGCCAGCACTGCTTAAGACCTCTTATGTGTTATGGATGACATTAAAAATTATACCCACGATAACTTCAATGAAGCTGTTATTGCTGCTGCAACAAACAGACCCGGAGCCAGATTATACAGGATTTAGCCAAAGACAACGTATAATAAGCAATGTAGGAAGGGATGCTAAGCTTTACAATTCACTCAAAGGCCTTTTTAGGTCTCGCGAGCCAAAGGCTCGAAGAGACATTTTATAACTGGGCTTTTCAAAGTGCTGCCGTGGCCTAAAGCTACAGTGCACGTGAGCGTGCACGCGCGCAGCCGCCAATCACTGCTGCGCGCGCACCACTCACGTGCTTGCAGTTGCCACACGCAGCGCTCCCGTCCAAGCGATCACTTTCGCTTTGATCGCGATCACTTTCTTTTGCTGCTGGTGGGTGACAGTGTGACAGCTGAGCTCACTTGTTGTCAGATATCTCATGTCTTTCATTGCGATTATTGTGTGTGAGAGTTTGTTTGTGTTAAAATGAATGCCCAGATGGACGGCCCTTGTTTAAGTGCATCTGCATAATGTTTCTAACAGATTAATGAGTAATTTACCGCACGCACCACGCCCACCTCTCCCACGGCTCTTGGACGCAAACTTTCAACATTACAGACGCTGCCCGTCTGGAAGGCTCGTGTGAGGCATCCCGGGAAGGGGCAACAAAGGTGCGCACGTGCGTTAAAGGTTTAACAATGGATTTTACATGGAAAGCGCCCAGTATAACGCGTGACAGGGGGACTTTCAAGAGGGCGCTAAACAGGAAAGTACCTTGTGTACACCGACAGTACAGCCACACGTGGAATCTGTGTTAGTCGAATTAGTGACAAGTTGTGACGCTGGCTTTTGCACGTCTGGTTCTTGCATTTCTTCGTGCTGCTGTGCAGACCATCCACAAAACAGACACTGTGGTCGTGGCCCCGCCTTGCCTTTAATGAAGTGAATGGATACAATGTTACAACGAACCTTTAACCAGTGTAGCGCAAACCCTGGTTAAAACGCTGTCGGTTCGTCGCCGCTCACAAGTTACTGGCACGTGTTAATTCACTCATTCATCGGTTGTTCAACACTACATTAGCAAATTGTGAACTGCGTCCCCTTACTTGTGACCGGCGTCCATCTAACCCGACTCCATCACTTCGGACATGGACGTCCGAACCTGCACTCGTGCCACCTCTCTGTTTTTTGTCGGCAGTTGTGGTTCAGTTGTGTCGGTAAAACCTCACCATGTGTTCTGCTGGATGGCGACGAGGCCTGCGCCCCTTCTTAAATCCGCCGACTCCACAGCAACCTTTCTGTCTATAAGAACCTCTGTGCAGCAGTCTGAACCTGTTCCTGTGTTGCTCCGGGGAAACAGAAGCTAGTGTGAACGAACTTCGCGCCCAGTATAACGCGTGACAGGGGGACTTTCAAGAGGGCGCTAAACAGGAAAGTACCTTGTGTACACCGACAGTACAGCCACACGTGGAATCTGTGTTAGTCGAATTAGTGACAAGTTGTGACGCTGGCTTTTGCACGTCTGGTTCTTGCATTTCTTCGTGCTGCTGTGCAGACCATCCACAAAACAGACACTGTGGTCGTGGCCCCGCCTTGCCTTTAATGAAGTGAATGGATACAATGTTACAACGAACCTTTAACCAGTGTAGCGCAAACCCTGGTTAAAACGCTGTCGGTTCGTCGCCGCTCACAAGTTACTGGCACGTGTTAATTCACTCATTCATCGGTTGTTCAACACTACATTAGCAAATTGTGAACTGCGGCCCCTTACTTGTGACCGGCGTCCATCTAACCCGACTCCATCACTTCGGACATGGACGTCCGAACCTGCACTCGTGCCACCTCTCTGTTTTTTGTCGGCAGTTGTGGTTCAGTTGTGTCGGTAAAACCTCACCATGTGTTCTGCTGGATGGCGACGAGGCCTGCGCCCCTTCTTAAATCCGCCGACTCCACAGCAACCTTTCTGTCTATAAGAACCTCTGTGCAGCAGTCTGAACCTGTTCCTGTGTTGCTCCGGGGAAACAGAAGCTAGTGTGAACGAACTTCGTTTTCCAAATGACAAATTCAAAACAGATGCTGTTTCTTTTAAGTCTTTCGCGCTGCCTGTATACGCCGTGGTTTGATCCTCGGCAGACTTAGCACGGTTAAGAGTGCTGCAGTTTGAGCTGGAAAACGCCTCCCGCGTTTATATTTGGGAAGGAGCATTTTGCAGCTGCATCGCTCTGTTGCACACTTGGTGCGGGCACTGGTGCCCACGAATCTGTGGACTTGAGGCACGGGATGATTTTCCAGTTTATAGCACTAGTCCTTAAATAAAACCTAGTATCAACTGTGTGGGAATTTTGACTTGAAAGCGAGCGTGGAAGCATTTGACTGTTTTTTATTTCTATACTTGCCATTGCACACAAGCGTCATGAATTGGAAACAAGCTGAAGGAAAACGAGCAAAGTGCATCTAGCGCAAAATGGGTGGATTGTGTCTCTGTTCTGAAATGTCTTGTGTTCTTTTTGGGGGATCGCGATCCTTCCACAGCAGGGCAGCCATGTCACTAAAATTCAGTCAGAGCTGCCAGTTCTCGCTTGGAATCACACACTTCTTTGTGCTGCCCTTTGACCTGCCCGGGAAGGCATGGACATTGTCACCTGCTTCCTGGGCTGGGCCGGTTAAGGGCTCGCTTCTAACACGACGCACGATAATCTCAGGTTCCTGACAGAACCGACGAAGCCTTTCCTACCTCTAAGATTGGTACTCTAAACCTACTAAACATCAGTAGATAAGCATCTGTTACTAAGTGCTATTTTAAAACGGTCACATTTTGTTTATAAAACATAATTAGTTACCATAGTGACAGAAGATACTGGTTATGCCCCCACCTTGCCTTCCCACGGGTCATATTGCACCCTGTTGCTGGTTTTGCCTACGCGATCTCAAATTTATGTAGCAACTTCATATTTCTGATGCCCTCTGTCCCACTCAAAATGGTACTTCACCTCGGGTGTTTCTGGGTGGGAAGCACCAGAGGAGCGGAAGCCAAGCCCGTGGATCTGTTGGCATCTCGGCGCTCTGCCCACGCACCCGCCCCTCTTGCTGCCAGACAAATGAACACAATAATAAAGCAAGTGCTGGGGCAAAATGTTTTTCCAAGGAGCCCAATCTCGGGGCTACTGAATGCCAGGGTTGCCGAATACTAAAGCTGCCTAGTTTTCTTCTTTTATTTCACCTTATGCCTTTGTTTTACACCTCTCTACGCACTCTTTATCTCTTTCATGTTCACGTTCATCACTATCTTCCCACTTTCTGTCATGTTGGGTTTCTCTTAATCTCTCTTTCTCTTTTCTGCCTTTCTATCGCTTACTCTGAATCAAAGTCTGGTGAGAAATTAAGCCTGAGTCCCAAAAATAAACACCGGTGTTTTCTTGCACAAAGTAAACACTGTTTCCTGCCCCTACAACAATCCTGCATTATTCTCCGAGTATTCGGGGAATCTTGCAGATTAGATCTTGTTAGCAGACCGTGCCCCCCCCCCCCCACACACACACACCACGAGTGCCAAAGGCTCGAAGAGACATTTTATAACTGGGCTTTTCAAAGTGCTGCCGTGGCCTAAAGCTACAGTGCACGTGAGCGTGCACGCGCGCAGCCGCCAATCACTGCTGCGCGCGCACCACTCACGTGCTTGCAGTTGCCACACGCAGCGCTCCCGTCCAAGCGATCACTTTCGCTTTGATCGCGATCACTTTCTTTTGCTGCGCAGACCCATCCTCCTCTGCCGGCACACCCACAATTGGCAACATTACTAGCGCTTGTTCTCTATCTCATTGGATTCTTACCCCCTTGATTCCTTCTCCCATTCTCTTTCTCTAGACTCTCTCTCATCTTCACGTTTCCTCTTTCTGTCTCTCACGCAATCTTTCGTTGTCACCCCTCAATCTCTCAACATCTGTGTGTTCCGCTCTCTCTCTTCCTGTATCTTTCGCTCTCAACTCTCTCGCACACACCATAATTATCTTTCTTTTTCCTGTAATCCTCGCTTCCTCTCCTGGGTCCTTTCTGTGCCTCTCTGTCTATTAATCTTTCTCCCTTCCGTTGTCGCCCACATTGTCTCTTCACCTCTCCCTGTCTCTCCCGCACCGCTCTCATTAAC
Source organism: Triturus cristatus (assembly GCF_964204655.1). Lineage (NCBI taxonomy): Eukaryota > Metazoa > Chordata > Amphibia > Caudata > Salamandridae > Triturus > Triturus cristatus. The sequence goes on from NC_140592.1 coordinate 390,487,497, forward strand.
CTACTCACTCTTGTCTTGATTGCTCTCCCACCCTAAACAGTCCCCTTCCACTCACTCCCTCGCTTTCCTGCCCTCACCCCCTCCTTACCTCTCGATGTCGTGTGTTCGAGAAAGACCAGAGGAACATTAAAAGAATTCTATAATAATCTGTAAAAATCAAAAATAACTAGAAAAGTGAAACGCGAACAAACTCAAAAGTAAAAATTAAAAAAACATACATGCGGTTTACTTGTTTTCATCTTCGAAGTCTTAGCCGTTAATTGTGATTTTATATTTGGGGGCCCGCCGTTTCACTCGCAGTAAGAAATTGTCCACCCAAACCTCAATGCTGCCCTTTTCCCACATATTAAAGCCAGGGTTTGATATTACTTATTCCAGCGGTGATAGCTTCGAGGACAGCCTAAGACATACGGAGCGGTTCTGACACGGGCTATGGAGCCGCCCTCACCTGATCAGCGGGCAGCGTGTAGGGCTGCCCACGTCCGGTTTTCTATTGGCACCGACGGTAGTTTAACGCCTTGGAAGGTACAAAAATAAGCAAAATAACCGAAAGCAGGTATTTTCCCCATTGCCTGTACATACTTGAAACAGCAAACATGAGTAGAAAGCACTTTTTTGTATGTGTTCGAGGGAGCCGCTAACGGTCCCGGGCTAATAATTAAAGAAAACAGAGACAGTAAAGTGATGCTATTAATTAATATATACGATTTAGTTTAAAGTCACATTTAGTATCATGCCCGGGCCTTTCACAGACTCTTAACACAACAACACCTGACTGGTATGTTTCCTTTGGGAAGGTGGCAACCCTGGCAGTGTGGTACGTTTCAGGTGCAAGAGAGAGGTCTGAGTTTTCTGACGTTAACAATGGAACTCATTTAAATAACTTCAAGAGGTGTGGCCTTGAGGTTAAGTGCGGATTTCTGCAGCAGGCACCATAGCCCACTGAGCTACAAGCATTTGCAATGCAATAGGTCTTGCACTTACGCAAGTTTCAGCTATTGACATTGCAAATAACAATGCCTTTTATTTTTGTTTTCGTTTTTAAAACATAAATAAAAGGCATTGTCATTAACAATGCCAACAGTTTAAACTCACGTAAATGTGAGACCTATTGCATTGCAAATGCTTGTTTGCACTGTGACCTGTTCTCCTGCTTCTTTACTGGCCTTCTTGCCCGACACCCATCTTGACCCACCACTTGCTTTTGTGTAGTCTTGCTGAGTTTGTGTCCTCTTTTGCCCTTAAGGTAGAAAAACTGGTTGTATACTAGGACATCTTAATATCTTGTTTAACTCCTTGGTAGACCGAAAGCTTGTTCTCTAATCTGCTTACTTAACTCCATGGGGTCTCAGACCACTTGCTGTTGCCCCTTTTCCTCGTGCAAGCCATACTTTTGACTAAATTTTCACCTCAGGCACTTTTCATTCTATTGAAGACCTCCCTCTAACCAACCCCCATCTTTTGCCTGGTGGCACCACTGTTCAATTCATTTTCTATCTGGCTACCTTCTCGTCCCATAGCTTCCAAATTCCAAACAACAGCTATTCCAGTCCCGTTCACAAGCTTAGTCCAAAATCTCCATAACTCACTGGATTAAAATCTCAAAAGACTCCCCACTTTTCTCTCTTGAATCCATGTGTATCAACTCTCTCTCTGTGTCTTGCCAAGTGGACTCAACTCTGCATTCAAACTTACGCTTTCTTGCTAGTCTTCTCAGAAGCAACACCTTATTCCTCCTACCTCTCCCCCATTTGCCTCGTTGTTTTTTATTGACCTAATCACAACCAAATCCAAATAGAAAGCATGGAAGCATCCTCCAGCTCTCCAGTCAGATCTAACAATATACTTGCCCTAAAGGTCTATAGGAAACAGATCAGGCTAGCACATGCTACATATCAACCTTCTAGGATCACCAATGTCATTAGTTGCTCTAGAACCATTTTGAAAGTGGTCATCTTTGAGTGAGCACACATACACAACTGTTTCGGAAGATGCTTAATATCTACTGTACCTTTGACAGTCCTTCTTATTCTTTCCCCACATGTACATCCTTTTTATTTTTTACCCTTTTCGACCTGTACTCAGTTTGTCTTTCTCTTTTTAGAAGACACCACCTCTCAGCTTTGTACTTACATCTGGCTCACTTTCTGACCCCTGTCTTAATCAGATCTTCAGTGAAGGGTCAGAGATTAATGCACCTATAATTACCATCAAGTAACGCACCCACCTTGCTTGCTACCGTTTTACTGTGCTGGAAAGTAGCTACCATGAGCCCTCCTCTAGTGGTAAAACAGCCCCTGATCCTGAAATTCTCAGCCAATACAGATCAATTTCCGTGTTTCCATTCCCCTCTCAACTTTTGGAACAAGAAATTAAATAAAAACATATCAGACTCCACTAAACCCACTATTCTGTTGGGTCATTGCTATTTAGGCTATTGCCCCTTCGCAACACTGAGATTGTTCTCTTGTTAGTTTCAAATAACCTTGGGTATATTATAGATCACAATGGTCATGCTGCTGTGATCTTTTTTCACCCAAGCCCAGCGTTTGACTCTTACTTATTTCTTATCTACAGACTCTATTCCCTTGGTATTATGGAATCAGTACTGGAAATCCTACTTTCTTTGCAAAATAATTCAGTCAGTCACACTACCTTCCCCCCCCCTCCCCCCCAAATTTGATACTAGAATTTGCTTGCAATATAGTATTGATTTGCATCTTGCCTTTGGTCAGGGAACGGATCTCTTTTCAGACAAACAAGACAGAGTTTTCTCTGATATCTGGCATTGGCTTTTCTCTGCTGAAGTGAACTCTACTTTGAGAAACATTGCACACCAACTTCAAAGCTTTGAGACCAGAACCTTGTTTAAGAGCTTGAGGAGTATAACTAAAGATTGAGCCTAGTAAATTCCATTCACCACTTTCATTCTATGGTTCGCCTAAGTGGGAAGAGTAGGTATATACTTCTGGCCTATAGCGCTCTGTGGCACAGAACTCAAGCTGCAGTTCACAGAGCAGGCCCAACAAGGGCAAAGCATTTCTAGACTTGCTTGTTTTCCCAACACAGGGGAAGTGGTCTAGTGATTCGTCAGAAAAGGGTCTTTTAAAGCTGGGCTAAAACCTGATTTGCATATGGTTGGTTCTTTCATATGATGGGACAGTGAAAAATAATGTATGGGAATGTGCTCAGAGCACTTCCAAGTGGCTGAGATAATTTCACACATTTAGTTAAAATTAGAAAACTGTGCTGTACAATGAATCATATGCCTGTTTAAAAATCTTCCTTGAGACCTCTTCAATCACTCCTTTAGGTTAGGAATTGCTTGCAGCATTTGCTCATTTGTTACAGTAAGAGGCAGGTTTTAAAATATTTCACATAAATGATTATACTTTCCAGTCCTGTCTTGCAACTTGGAGCAAGCACCACCACAACAACAGAGCCAGGTTGACCTAGACCTTGTATTAAATGAAGTTATCTTCCCCACAAAAGTGGAAGCCTTTCATGAAATAGTTGAAGCACTTTAATTAGGCACGATATACAGTAGTTATCACAAAAATATCGCTTTATTAAAGGGAAATGTAGAAATCTTCACACAAAGCAATTTACAAAGAGACAATCCAGGTACTGTGAAAAAAAATGTACAACCAGGAGTAAAGACATTCACGTTGACTTCTGCAGCGAACACAGCCGTCGTGGTTAGAGGTGCGTGTTGATTCATAATTCAAAACTTTGCAAGCCGCAGCACACATTATAGTGCAAACTAGTAACAAGTAAGAAAACAGTTAAAAGGAGAGTTTCATTTATCAAATATAAAAAGCCAGAGAAAAAACCTTAACAGATAATGGACTTTTTAGGAGAGCAACAAAAGATGAAAGATGAATTTTGTTCATGTTGTAGAGCGAGAAATGTGAACGAACACACATCCCATCACTCACCCTCCAGTAGCCCTTTATTTTGGGCTTCAACTCTAAAATATCAAGGCTCAAGCACTGTTATGAGAACTCAACATAAAAGGCAACAGGAGAGGGAGTGACAATCAGTGATAACATTTTTAAGCTCAATTAGGCTCATCTCTCTACATAAGAAAAGTTTCAGGGATAATACAAGCAGCCAATCATATATCATTCCGCTGCTATATCATAATGTAGGTGATACGTCTTCTTCAATTTACCATACACCCTGTAATGTGTCATATCTCGGGCATCATATTCTGTTTGGGGCAGTGTACGCAAAGCAGGTTAAGGGATCAGTAGAATACTATTTTGATATTTTTTTTACTCCCTAGGTTGAAAGCATTTTTTTAACACAATATTACAATTTGCCGAGCCAGAAGTCATCTGGTTAGAACTGATAAAACTTACCTAAATGCACATTTTGCAAACTGGATTCTAATGTAGAAGTAAATTTCTTTAGATAACATCAACCAAAATCATCCAGTTCAGAATGTTGTTAGTATTGGCACATAAGAAATTTCAGTGCAGGTTAATTGACCAGAACTGCAAATGGTGGATCCAATTGGAACCTAGTATTCAATAATAGATGTCTGGTTTCAGAGAAGACAACATAGCAGATTACATCTTAACCTAACTGAACATTTGGGAATTAACCAATGTTCAACTTTTCTATTTCCTAGCTTTACTCCGGCTAACTGGGTCTTGCCAGCATTTACAACATCTTAAAACTTAAGATAAATGACTAATTTCAGTAGGTTTCTATGTATTTCACTTGATTCACAGTGATCAGTGCTATTAATTTTCGATTAGGCCGTCCTGCCATGTGTCATAATTTAGAGAAGACCCTCATGCAGGAGTTGACAACACTGGTCAGTTTTAGAACCGGTATGACAAGAGCATTGATATGGAATAAATAAGCATGTACTTTAACATGTATTAGTAAAACACGGTAAATACTAGGCATGAAAAGAAACATATGAAGCCAAAGAAAAGGAGACATGTGTTAGGATTGCATTTGAAACGATTGTCAGTACAGAAGACGTGCAATTGTTAAATGTATTGCAGTTAAATGTTCTTGCCAATAGAAAACCACACTGAATAATTCCTTAACTGGACAAAATTAGCAAATTGGGAACAATATGAATGAAAACTTGAGTAACACCATTAGTTCTAGTATTGAATAAGAAAAATTGCTGGCAACCTATCAAATCACTTTTGTCTATGTTCTGAGTGAAAAAAATGAAAATTGTAATTGGAATAAAAATACACCAATTGGTTGAATACAGAAGAACTGACAATCACAAAAGAAGTATCAAATTGTTTTAGTTTATGCAAGCACCGCGTTTCATCAGTGAAGGCATTCATTTAACATCGTCATTTTTATTTTTAATTTTACAATAAGAATCAAAGCTTGTTTACCCAGCCTATCATTTAAAAGCAATAAAACCAACTTCGGGATACTTTTAATTTTTTTCCCCTTGCATGAATGATGAATAAACAATAATCTCAAGCATCACTTGTTGACATTGTGCCACAGGGGTTTGTAAAGTGTGTCCAAGTAGGTTCCAATTAATATTTTTGAGAACCTGATCTTTTATTGTTGCATTAATATATTAATTACATGGTGTTCCAATATGCAAACAGAGGTTTTGCTTTAACTGGAGAAGTGCAAAATTCACATGCAATATACATAGAACCTTTGAGTGGTTTTACAAGAAACGTGTATAAGCGACCACTAGCTTTGAAGATTTTAATACATACTTTTTGAAATAGTTAATTTTTATGCATCATTTAAAAATTTTGTTCAGACTTTTCGGGAATTTGAGAACTCTAGGTCCGAATATTCACAAAATCTATAATCGAAGGGGGCAGACATCAAGAGAATTTATTTTGGAATAAAATGTAATGTAGGCCTAATGTGACATGCTCTCCCTTAATAAATTGTATATTGCAGACTGGGCTTCACGTTAGCTGCATTTTTAAAAGGAATACTTCCTCAGTGTGGAACAAAAAACATTGAAGGTTTTGTGTACTTAGACTAGGTTAACAAAAAGAGTACAATGTATGGTTGCCACCTGTTGCTTTGCTGCATCCTTGATCATAAAAATAACTAGTTTTCCTCTCTGATTTAGTGCACGTTCTAAATAACATGCAAGAACAATTACCATGTTTTAAATCATGATCTAAGTGATCTTATATTAAAAAGACTCCTAAAAATAATGATTTGCCCCAATGTAGAGCTGGAGCATTAAGGGTCTCATTACGAACTTGTCGGTACCTGCAACCTGTCCAACTTTAAGGGGAGATCTCTAAATACAAAGTGCAAACCACCAGCTGATTTCCTGCGTCAAAGGAATAGTACTGTAGAGGAAATTCCACTAGTGGGTTTGACTATGTATTTGTAGTTTCCTTCAAAAACTGAAGACTTTTCTGTTCCGTAAAGTTCTATATCAGGCCCTGTATTTTTTGACTTAAGATTTCTTTAGGACAAACTTTCCACAGAAAATTCATTTGAGATCTTTCACATTTGCTGCAAAGTATCCACTGGCGTGAAGTCACATATAGGGCAAACATATCCTTCCCGAGTTGGTAATGTCAGTTTAGTCCACAATTCGACTTCAGAGTTCTAGTTGTCCACATGGTTTAACATGGCTGCCTTCAACCATTCTGCAACCTGAAGAGCAATCTCCTGCAAGAGAAGGACATCATGGTTATGATCCTAGGTCACACAGAACATTCTCTTCATAGTATGAGAAACTGTAAGTAACACAATTTGGGCACACTCAGTCTTTCACCTGGCAAGCAGCAGTGCCATCCTCTTAAGAAAAAGCTTTTCCAAAACCAGGCTTTTACAACCAGCTTCTTTATGTCTACTTTCAGAATTTGTTAATATATTTTTAACTGGACATGTATGTTCTGAGTGTCGGGAAGAATCTTCCACTGTGCATCAGAGTATACTCACTGCCTGGAACAATTAAAGACAACTAAAAACCCATCTCTCTACGCTACTTATGTGAACTTTCATTGACTGGCTCCCATTCTGCCTCTTTTGAGCAGCATTCTCTCATCTGTCGTCGCTTCAGTCCAGTGCCTGACAACACAATGTATTATTTGTTTACCCCACTTCCACCCCAACTTCCCCACTGACCTACATAAAAATTCTGTAACACAGATGGTTCTCAGGTCTTCAGAAACATGAAATGACATTCACTCACTACAATGGGACCTCCATTACGGATAACTGTGTCCTTAGACATGTTGACCCTCAAACCTGTGTATAGTAGGGCAATAACCCACTAGGAAACTACATATGTGGCTTCATTACGCTCCAGGAGATATGCCAACTAAATTGAAGAAAGCAAATGAACACCACAAAATTACTTCTGTCTCGATGGTATTTGCCTACAGGAGCAATATCTTATCTCCTGGAGGTAGGTCTTGCAAAAAAAAATTGCCAATACGAAAAAAAACCTTAAGAGACGCTATGTCAAGTTTGAGGTGTGTGCATTATCTTGCTTCAAATCAGTGCTTATAATTACAATTTGCCTTTATATAGGACAGAATACTCCAATGGTACCATTTCTAAGTGCTGCAAATAACAGGTTTCACTATTGCTCAAATTATTAGCACTCATTTTATTGACCACGGAAGGATAGAAAGCTGTCCCTGTTGGATTCAAATCCTTGGGCCAAGGATCTTTCTCAAACACACCTTTTGCAAACTAAGGTGTTGGTAGTGTGATGATCTGCACATCCAACAGAAGACGGTGCAAACTAGGGTAGTATTGATCGGATTCTATCTGAACTCCTCGTCTTAAAACCTTGTATCTTCAATTTATACCATTGATACAATTCTACATGGGTTATATCTTCCTCAATTCTGCTAACATAGCTGTAAAGCTTATATCAAAAGTCATTAACATGAATATAATCACATCACAAGACACTGTAAAGAAAGCTAGATAAAAACACTAAGAAGCAGCACAACATGCTATAAAATAAAATCCTACAACCCCATGGCCTGATTTGCAAAGTCAAAGTATTTATTTTATTTCGAGCTCCTGGGTAAGTATAAGGTACGTTTTGTCACTATGTCTAATCAAAGTGCCAGAGCTCATTATTTTTCTACATATAATTAAACTAAATTACCTCATAAATGTCAGACACCAGCATACTGTGCTTGTTTATTTCCTCTATAGAAAAGCAAAATGATAGGAGTATATGTAAATAACAATTATGCACTTATTTTGTCTATATAAATCCCAAAACTAGACAGGCTTTGTGAGGGGAAAACGATTTTCTATGGCACATTAAAAAATCTACACCCAGTTATATGATGAAAAGGATACCACACAATAAAGTTTGAGATGAGTAGTGTTTACTGCCAGATGTACATTTATAGAAGAGTGAACGTCAGATTTATCAAAATATGGATGAGAACTTACTACTTTCTCACCCTGACATGTACATAAATCTATGTGCTGCTTCAGGAAGCAAATATGGAACCTCTTCCACATAAAGACATGCAGTTTCTTGTAGAAGGACACTTCTCCTGCTCTAATCTATCCTTGCATTCAGAATGAAGATCGAGATGACAGTATTCATGGTATTTATGAACCAGTTCACTGCTCAGCAAATGACCGCAGAGGTATGGGAACTTTCAAGATAATGAAAACATAAGATCGAATCTTCATTGGATGTGCCCTGTTCAATGTAACACAAACACATTTAAATTTGTGTTTCAACTTGATTAGCACTTTCAGCAAGATAAGATTTAGCAGAAAGGTCTACACATTTTCTGACTAATCTATCAAAAGGCTTTTACCTAGGAAATAAACTTTGGGATCTCCTTGATATGACCACTCAGCATAATGTGCTCCTTATTTTTGTGGTCAACAAAATCAAGATTGTCTTCCATCAATGAAAATGTCTCTGAGCACTTTGTTGTTCAGAATGAACTTGTGCTTTTTCAAGAAGTGTCTACTTAGCTGGTCTGCTTGGGTAGTTGAATTATCATGGAGTTCTCAAGTTAGAAGTCCTACCAAATTATTTGAATCTAATTTGGAAGTGCCATGGATTGTTTCCTTCCATGTCTGTTAAGATAATACATTGTTATTGCATAAATTATATCAGGGAGACTGACATTGAGTGTAGAAAGAACAGACTGATAAAATGCACAGGCAGATAAATAGATAGAATGCTCTTAGTTACAGCATAGGTTTGTAGTACCATCACTACAGGGTTAAACATTTTCCTTGCACTGTGAGTTGTTCCAGGTGAGGACCCCAACCTTGTTATGAGGCAACCAGCTATTTCAGAGGAAGAGATTCCAAGGAGGGAACTCCCCTCCACTGATATTCCTCTGTCATCACTGAGGGACCACTGCTCTGTTGCATAAATAGACTTAATCTGTCCTCTGAGTCATTAGCTGTTGGGCACCACTGATCTTCCAAGCCAGTGCTGTACGTGCCAACATGGGGTCTGGCATGTGGAACAAAAGCACATCGCTACGGCGTGGAATCTAGAAGGGAGGAATCCTGTCTGGCTGTTTTACAGTTGATGTGGAGCCCCAAGTTGTGTTTAGAGGTGGATGGCTTCCATAAATTTTACATTACATTAAACCAAAAGTGTGTTTTTATTAGATCGTCTTACAAGCCAATGAATATAATCTGACACATGACAAATGACCACCTCTCCCATATCCTTAGAAAGGGCATTTGGTGTCGACCCCAAGCTGAAGTTCAGAGCTCTATATTGGCAGTGCTGCTTGTTGATTTGAGGAGAATAACTTCCTACATTTTTTGATGGGTTGGATTAAGTCTAGAGCATGTCGCGCCAACTCTTGATCTCTTGTGACCCATTTGTTTGCTGTACTGAGAATTAAAATAGGCCAGTAATGACTGGTTACCAAGCTGGAAGATGTTGTATATGTTTTCTTCCACTACTGTGATGAGCCATTACCTTATAGGTGATAGGGACTTTTCAGGCGCTTCTGAAGGCTCCTAGTCTTTTCTACCAATGCCTGTTAGTGTTTTTTGAGGACGGCAGGCTTCTGGTGTTTCTGCTACATGGTTTATGAGCTCACCATTGGGAGAATGCGCTACAGAACACCCTCAATTGCCTCAAACCCCTTCCTATTCTCCAATTGATTACAGAGGGGTAGCTTCCATTTTTGTTTTCTGGATCATTTAATACTCGTAAGATAAAAATGGTGTGTTGTGGCAAGTCTATGTAACAACAAAGCTGAAATGGCCCAGATTGGTGTGGAGAAACAGGAGCACAAACTAATCTGTTTAAGCAAAAAAAGCTGTTGAAATGCAGAAAATATGGGCACAATTCCCCATTCACCATTCGGAGAATAAACCTTATGACGGAAGACCTGTTATGGGCTGTGTTATCATGGGCTAGAGGTAAAAATTGTGTACAAACCTATTGCTGGTATTTCTCTCTCCCGATTACTCTGCACAATAGTGTGGCAGAGGGAGAGTGCATTGGTGGAAGGTGGGCAGGAGCAGGCTAGGGGTCACGAGGTAGCTGAAATGACTCCATGTTTCTGTGGAGACCCAAAAATATAATCCCATCTGCGAAGGCTCAAATACAGCACAGATGTATGCATTATGGACTCCAGCCCAAGCAGAGAACACTGCAACATTTTAAAATGAAACGTGGTGATCTGGGACTGTTCACTGGAGACACTATCATGTTCTCCAGAGAGGTGTGGGGTTCCTCTGTATGGAAACTTTCTCAGGTATCGATCCTGCCCCTCTCCTTTCTCTCTGACCTGCCCTTTATCTTCTCTCCCTCGGCTGAACAAGCTTTACAGAATTTATATCCAAGAAAGATACCATAAAGAGGGACCCAGGCAGGGCCATGAGGGAACTACAATAGCCATACATTGGTGTGGGAATCCAAAAGCACAATAGTTTTGAAGAGGCAAAAGACATGCTAGTCTGCATGCAACACATTAGTAGAGCCAGGCCAGGATCAATCATCGATTTCACACATAAAAAAACATGGGTGTCTGAGACCGCTCATCAATGGCACTGAACTGTCACTGCCTCTGGTAAGGCTGCGGGGACTTTCTGATGGTATCTACCTCGGTGAATCTCTGATGGTGCAAGTAGTTCTTGGGCTTATAGTCCGCACATTTCCTCATGGTTCTTCTGCGGATCAGCCCCTTGAGGCATTCTCTATACTCACTTCAGGCACTGGATCTCAGTTCTTGTTCTCTTGGTCATTGTCCTGCTCTGCTCCTTCCTCTGGCCAGTTCAACTTCCCCTTCTTCCAAGCCAAGGTGCTGCGACAGGTAATCTTCCAGGCTGGGGCTTATTCCCAGCTCACATGGCAGATAAATGATAATAGGGACCGGTCCCTGGTATAGCTTTGCTTTGTTCTTGTGCAGGCAGGGTATCACTGTTTACCAGACCCATTTGCGTCATTCGCTCAAGAAGGGCTGTATTTATAGAGGGACAGTGGACTGGCTGGGTAACGTGCTTCAAGTTAACTAAATTTTCAGGTACAGAGCACATATATTTTGTGACGGAGTATGAAGCCAACTGGCAGCACAACCTGCATCTTGTTCCGGCCCACCTGGTTCCGGATCCTCTATGGGTCTCCTAGGCTTGCGCATGCAGAACGCACTCTACAACACACACTTTAGGGAAACGACAAACTGGGTATGTGAAGCTGTCTGAGTTTACAATGGGAGAGTCAGTAACCAAATCAAATCAAATTTTAAGCACAGACATCCACCCTACCTGTGGAGCAGGTAAACCAGCCTGAAGTCATACATGATCAATCTAGCCACCCTAAAGTATAGGTGGGGTTCAATTTGGGAGTACTCTCAATCATTAGAGTATAATCACTAGTGTCAAATGTCAAGGGAATTAAAGGAGCAATTTCAACAGGCTTGTAGATTGTATACTCCAATGGGAAAAAACAAAGCATATAGGAAAACATTCATTAAGGTACAAAAGGAGAATGACGTCTTTTTGCAGCAAAAGTAGGTTTTCTAGCCTTATGGCAAGTTTTGTGACCCATTTTAATGTGCCCACAAACACATTTGTGCAGTAAGATTTTATTTTACTGCAAAATATTCCACTCTTTCTGCTCTGAATTTACCACTGAGCCGTGCTGTATGCAGAAGTTTTTTTTTGTAATCCTTTTTATTACGTTTTTGAGTTCAGACGGAGTATACAGAAATGTCATCAATAGCGATTATTTATCCATTAGTTACATTGTGTTGCCTGTGTGTAATGCAATTAGGTAGTCTGAGTGTTTGGAAGTGTTGGGTCCAGCTCTTGTAACACATGCGCTCAAGCGTGCCTTGGAGCGATAGTATTGTGATTGGTTTGTGAGACTCGCTGGTGCATCTCTGCTGCTGGTTTGGATTGTCTTCGAGTGTTATGTTCAACAAACCAACTGAGGATGTAACTTGGGAGGTAGAACTAGGAATGGGTTTTAGGGCTTGTGACTGCGCGTTGTTTTCCGCGACTTGGTTGCCACCAGGTCTTGCTTTCTTACCATGGCGCTTGCAAGTGTTGTGATGGGGGAGGGGGGGGAGGGTAATGGTAGCGGGCTCCCTGCAGGCGGTTGTGTGTATGGTTCGAGGTGTTGTGGGGTATGACGTTGTCAGGGTGGCCGCCGGGGATTCCGTAGGTGTCGTGTGTGACTGTTTAAAGCTGTGGGGGAGCATTGCCCATTCCATGGATATGTGACTGTTTAAAGCTGTGGGGGAGCATTGCCCATTCCATGGATATAGGGTGGGGTCGCATTCCTTGTGCCTCCTCTAACCTTATCACCTCTTCTTCGGCCACGCCCCATTTGATGACTGCCCCCCTCCATGCTTCTATCGAATGACCTGTGGGTAAGCGCCAATGTAATGTGATGCCATGTTTTGCTAGGAGTAGGGTTAACACTGCAAATCTCGTTTCTAATTTCTATCTTTTTCTGTCATTTGAATATGCCTAGGGCGCAAGCCTCCCATGAGTCGTGGCCTGCCAGGCCGGTGGTTGTTTGCATCATGGAGTGTATTGTTGACCAGTATGTTTAGAATGCGCGGTATGTCCAGAGTCCAGAGCATATGCATGAATGTAAGTAAGTAATTTATTATGCATAATTAATTAAAATCATTGCATATGGTAATCATACAAAAAAAGCACAATTTCTTTGTAATAAAACTTCTATACATTTAAATTAAAAAAAAAAAAAAAAACTTTTCTAAAAATCAGAGAATGTTATACAAATATGAAAAAAAGAAAAGTTAATATTCTTAAAACGTGTAAGTAAGAGAAATTTACAGATCATCCAAAGACTAATCACTGTTTCATTAAACCGATAGCAAATCTAATTGGATATTTAATCTTTTCTCTGTAATATCCTAAAATTTTGTAAGGCGACAGTTTAATTGAGTTACAGTTGGATTAAAACATAGAAGTATTGCTTGTCTGCAAGTCCTCACACCATGCTGTATAAAAAACGGTTTTAATAAGGATACCCTTATGTCTTTCAGCTTTTCACATATACAGATGTGGGTAATGTTCTCTTCACCTAGTCCACATAATCTACATTCACTGTTATGTCCGGTTCGTTTCCATGGCGGTTATAATGCTTTTATAGGTCCAACCCCCAATCTTAACTTCAGGAATTTTTGTTTTATATGTATCCTTATTCCTAAATTTAGATAGGATTGAGGGTTGCTATTCTTATAATTGCTTATAACTGTCCATCCATGAGTACGTTTTGACAATATTTCCTTATCTAGTGCGAGGGAGATACTCTGTTGTTTTTGTCACCAATTTTTTAAAAACATTGTGGGATACTGAAGTGTTCCACAAATTCTCTAAGCCCAGTTTCTCAATTGCATCTATAAAGTATTTATTAAATAGGGATTTGTTATTCCGGGTTAGTTCTATCCATAAACGGTCATTTAAAGTGCCTTTTTCTGCTAGTCTGATTTTGTGCCATGTTTTTACGTAGGCTCCCATTCGCTCCACTGTTTGGTTTTGTACACCAAATTCCAGTCGAAGTTGGGCTGGAGAGACATATCTTGGAAGCTGGAATATCACACGATATGCTGTTGTTATAATATTGTTTAACGATAAAGCGTCTCTCCCTCTCATTTGTTCACTCCCGTATGAGATTGTAGGCTGAAATTTGGCTCTCAAAATTTTTAAGAAAGGTTCCAGGCAGAGATCTGGTAGTTGATTTTTCAGTGGTTTGAGTGCCAGGCAGGATGTCATACCTTTTTTCTTTAGGGACTCCAGCTGTGGTTTAAACGAGTTGTTGTGGTCCAGGAGGATCCCCAGATATTTGTAAGTGGTGGCTTGTTGTATTCTATGCCCATCCAAGTACCATTTTGGCGAGGATTTTTTATGGTAATTCACTACCATAATTTTGGTTTTTGAATTATTTATGTTTAAGATATTTCTTTTTGAAAATCTGTTAGTTGTATCCAAAAGGCGTTGTAAGCCAATAGGGGTGCGGCTAATTAAAACTAGGTCATCGGCATAAAGCAGGTTTGTCAAGGTTTTTCCTCCTAATGATGGGCTATGAGATGAACATTTATCCAGTTCTTCTGGTAGATCAGCCATGAAGAGATTAAATAATATTGGTGAAAGGACGCAGCCTTGTTTGAGGCCCTTGCTTGTTGGAATTTTTCTTGATAATCGCAAACCTTCTCCCAGTTTTATCCTAATCCATGTGTCTGTATATAGGTGTCTGAGTTGTTTCAGAAGTAGCGAAGATATCCCCCATTGTGCCAGTTTATACCAAAGCATATCTCGGTCCACATGATCAAATGCTGCTGCCTAATCTATGAAACAGAGGTATAGTGCATGTTTTTTCTCTCTTGCAGCGTCCATAAGTATGGACAGGGCCAGGATGTTGGTTGTTGTTCCTTGCCCTTTTTGGAAACCGGTCTGTGTTATGGGAATGATGTTAGTTTCGGCTGTCCATCTTGTAAGTTCTTCCAGTAGGATCCCTGCATAATATTTGGCCTCTATATCTATTAGGGCAATTAACCGATAATTGTTTGGATTGTCACGTCCACCTTGTATGTATATCAGGCTTACAATTGAGCCTCTCCATGAGTCTGGTAGTATCATGTGTGTTAGGGCATATCTGTAGACTGGCTCCAGGACTTTACTCCAGAAAATGGGATCTTGCTTAAATAGCATTGGAGGAATTCCATTAGGCCCCGGTGCTCCTGCTCTCCTGCCTTTTGCAATTAGTTTCCTGATAAGTTGTATTTCTCTATCTGGGTTCTCTTCTAATAAGCTCATTAGGTTTGGTTCAATCAACTGGTCTTTGTTCTTTGATGGCAAGAAAGATATTTTTTGTCTTGCCTCGCTTGTCGCTATTTTACTACTCTCTGGAGCTGAATTGAGGGCAGAGACTGTTGTTGATGCACCTATTATCTGGGTGTCCACAATTGGTTCCGAATCATTAAAGTGATTATGTAAATAAGTATACCATCTTGCTTCGGTGAAATTAGAGCTTATCCCATGATGTCCTGGTCTCAACAACATTGACACCTTTTCCCAAAATTTAGCACAGTTTTTTTGCTTTGCTTCATAATACAATAATGACCAGGCTTTATGGTTTTTCTCTTGTTTAGCTCTCCATATTTTATGTTTTAATATTTTCCTTGTTTGTCGCAAGGTATTATGCAATTGCCAATTAAATGGGTATTTACGTACCAATTTCAATGTTTGATTTCAAATACAGGTCAGTCTCTTAATCTCCGGGCATTTCACTATTTTGTTGGAATTGTGCGAGGTAGATTTTGCCTCCTTATTTGGTTTGCTCGGAAATGTCTCACTGAGAGTTTTGGTGAAATTAGTCCAGCGTTCTAAGGAGTTGCAGCCCTTTTTGTCCATTTGTGCATAGAGTTGCTTTGCGGTTGCAGCTATTGTCTCTATGTTTTCCGAGTTGCATCTTATTTGCTTAAGATTGATAGTATTAGTTTGGAATATTTCTGTGGCAGCTGAAAATATCTCTGCTGGATTTGCTCTCAGGGTTAGTTCTTGAGGAAAATGGTCACTAAGGTCAATGTTACCAATTTCAAAAGCTGTTATCTTATTAAAAAAATCTAGGCTCACGAAGGTGTAATCCAAATGGGTTGAGGTTTTAGTCGTGTGGAAAGTTGCCGCCGGAGGTTGGTCCTCGCTAAAGCGGCCATTCAGAGCCCTCAGATTACGATGTTCTAATTCCTGTAGAAGTTTTTTTGCACCATTAGACATTTTAATTTTAGGTCCAGGGATCTGAGTTGGTATTTCCCAGGCGTCTGATATCTCTTGTATGAAATCTGAGGTTTGACCCGGTTCTATAAGATGCATATTAAAATCTCCTGCAAGTATAATATGGTCCGATTTTTCCTCTTCCATCAACCTGTCTAATTCGGCTGGTAATTCCATAATCGCTTTTTTCTTCCCTTTTGGGTGTAAATAGATGTTTATTATTATTACTGTCTGTGTTTGTTTATCTATTTTCAGCTTTATTTTTATGGCTTGCACGCTGTTTGGAGGAGATATTTTAATGGTTATTGGTATAGTTTCTCCAATAGTTGTTACAGAAGTTAATATCGATAAGCCTCCTGAGCTACGGCCTAGATTTGAGGTCTTAGTAGCTAGAGTCGACAGTGATGCAAATCCTTTCAAACTGAATGAGTTGTCTTTCCATGTCTCTTCCAAGAGTATTATGTCGAATTTTTCTATATAGCTCAAAAATTCATGCTCTGACATTTTAGCCGCTAAACCATTGATGTTCCATGTGCATATTTTTATCCCTCTTTGTTTAGATTGAGGTGAGTGAATAATTACCCGGTCAGGTCATTTATTGGCCTCTAATGTAATCGCACGATGGTTTCCTTGCCAATTTTTGTTAATTAAGAGGTGTGATTGGGTTAGTTGAGGAGCATCGTTCGCTATTGTAGTTAACAAGTTCGCTTCTCTATTGGCTCCGGGGCTTCTACTTTTAGCGCCTCTTAATACTGAATTGATTGTTTTATCTGGGTTAGTTAATTTTTTTGTTAGAAAAGGAGTCGGATATGGTGGTATTATAACAAGCTCCAGTTCTATTCCCCAGTTTTTGAAGCAATCCTTTTCTTGGTAAATTCTTCTAGAAATCTCAGAGTTTTGCCATGTCGCTCTAGTAGGTTCTGATTTTAGGTTATTTTTTTTGTAAAAATTCGATTGATCGTAAGTCAGAGGACATGATGTTTTCTAATTTTTTATTAGAGTGTAAAAGTTGTAAGATGTTCTGTCCATTTAGTATATCCGTAGGCCCTCTCGATTCATATAGCGGGTGAAATATAATGATGTTTGATTCTGTTGTATTTTCCTGTTGGTAATTATCATGGAGTCGACTATCAGTCGTATGGCTAATGTTTACCAGTGAGTTCAAAGCTGACCTTATCGTTTCTGGGTCATTAGACCCTGCTTGTTGTTTGGTTACCCAAGGGTTCATTTCGATTTTACTTCTGTGGATCATAGCATTAAATTCGTAAGGGATAAGTTGGATGTTTGAGCTCTGGGTTATATCCTCCTTATGGAGGGGCGGTCTTTCTTGGGGGCTAGTATCTTGATTATGTTTAGTTTCTTCGAACCTTTCTTTTAGATTTTGAATGATTGGTGAGGGATCTTGCTTCTCTAATACCACTATGGGTTTGCCTGAACTGCTTTCCTTCCGTATTACTGTTTGTGGTTGTTTATTCTCATTTGACATCAAGACATGTGGAGGGATATTTTGAGGTGTTAGCCGTTGGTCACTTTTGGAATTAGTAAAAGGATGGCGTCCTCTACTTATCTGTTTGTTTTTTCTTCCTTTCCTTTTGGTTTTGCGGACGTTTTTTTCTCCAAAAGTAGTATTTTCCTCGGCATCTACTTTCCTGCTTTCCTCTTGGAATTCGTTTTGTTTTTGCGGAGAGTTATCATCTGTAATAATTTCCGTTTTATCTGTTGATAGGAATGCTTTTTTATCCGTAGTACCTACGGTTTTTGTTTGTGTTTGATCAATGAGAACTTTTTTTATGTCGAGTAATAAGTCGCCTAATATACATTGTAATATAGATAATTTGTCAATTATTGGTGCGCATGTGCATTCTTGGTTGACTTGTTGTATTGCGTAAGTACCTTCCTGGCCCTTCTTTATCAAATCATTCAGGCCAGCTAATTTCTTATCTATCCCCGCTGTTGAATCAGCAAGCGCCTGTAAAATAGTCAGCTGAAGGTCCATTTTGTGTGACTGGTACTGCAATGCTGCTGTTGAGTATTGCATTGTGCTTAGCATTGCCTCCCAAATTATTTTATTGTTTAAATATGTTTCGTCTTCCAGAAATTTTTAATCTAATATTGTATCTGGTATTGTATCTTGATTATATGAAGCGACCATTTCTTCCCATTCTTGCGTGGCTAGAAAGGACATATCGCTTTTATCTGATTTGTCCACAAGTGTGATCTGGTGGGTGCTATCTGGATGGAAATTTTTTGATGATGTTAGTTCCGTCTGGTCTGGTGACAGTTGATTCAAATCTGTACCTATACCCCTATTTTGTTCTAATTTAAGTCGTGATCCCTTTGTTTCCATGTCTTTCATTTCTCCTTCCTTTGAATTTTTATCTTTTACTGTTTTCTCGTTTAGATGTTTTACCTCGAGCTCCCCGAGGTCCCCAGTTATTGTTTCTTCCTGTGTATTCATGTTAACAAGTAGTTTTTTATTTGCCATAGTTGAAATATCTGCTACCAGACCCTGTAAAATTTGTGGCCTCTGTGTATTTTTATCGATGTTGTCATGCTCTTCGCTTAGTGGTTGATGGATAAGTCCACTAAAATCGTCAATGGGTCCCGGAGTAGACAGTATTGACAGTTGGTTTTTATGTCCCAGATTTATGTTACTTACTGTTTCGAAATGATTGTTGTATAGTGTGGTAGCATTGTTTGTTTGAGGTCCTTTCGCGCAAGCGATCTCCATTAAATTTGTTGGTTCATCATTATTTGTTTGAAGAATCGACCTAGCTGGTTCATTGTCCCTGATATCCATTTTCACGTTAAATCCTTGCTGAACTGGTATAGATTGTTGTTGCATTTCTGGGTTACTTTGAGGTATCTAATTAAAACAATTTGATTCCAGAGGCAAAAGAGGGGTTTGCAAGCCTTCTAACAGACTTGTTTTTGAAAAGATTGCTGTTGTTGGATCTTTCAAAAAAGAAAATTTTGTGTATATCTTAGGCTGGTAAATACAAGGGTTATTTCCATTGTTTCCGTTAGTTGTATTTTTTGGCGTGCCAATAGTGACAATTGGATTAATTGGTGGAGGTTTATTTATTTCCCATGTAGGAGCTATAGATGGAGCGGTGAGTTGGGACTTCCTTTTTTCAAAATTTGAGTTTGTTATGGTAGAATCCTTATCTTTATTGTTATCACTCCCTTTTGTCTCCGTTGTGTCCAGTTTTACGCGCTTTAACTTTAAAAAGTCCGCGTAGGATTCATTAAGATTCGGCTCCTGGGAAGGGCCGTTATTTTCATTCTCCGCTTTCCTTTTCTCAGCTTTGAGTTGGACTTTTGACTTTGTCTTTACTGTCGTTTTCCTTACCCTCCCTGATCGCATAGTTGCAATTTAATAATGATGTTAATGTATAAACTGCAGTTTTTAATCTCTGCTCAGGAACCTGTTGTGGAACCTATTGAGGGCTTGTGAGGCTTGTAATACTTGTGAGGCTTGGTTACTTGGTTGCTCCTTGTTATCTTGTATCCCTCCCTTGAGATTTATTCCTAGTACCAGGAGAAATGATTCGTTAGATTCGTTAGATTCCTCCGATACAGTTTTAAACTTTTTGCAATTGATTTTAAAACTTCTCGGGAAAACAATTCCAGTAAATCCCCTAAAGCCCGGCCCGTGCAACACTCCAACCCCTCCTCACCTGTCACCTGTCGGGTGCAATGGCGTGCTCAACCCTGAGTCCGAGTCTTGGGAAGGGGAGCAAGGAAGCAAGGAAGAGGTTAGGGCAAGGGTAAAGGCAGGGGCAAGGCTGGGGCTGTGGTTGGGGTTGAAGCTGGCGCAGAGGTAGATGGAGATAGATGAAGACTCCCGGCAGACTCCCGGCTCAGGCTCCGGCTCCGGGCACCACCGCTGATTTTCCCTGCCTCTTTCTGCTTCCCTGATGGAGCTCCCAGGTAGCAGGTAGCAGGAGCACAGTAATCTGCAATACTAGGGGAGCGGGAGCTTCAACAGCTTCTACCGCGCCTGTCCTTGCTCTCCGTGCTTCGTACTCTGTGGTCTGTTTACTCTGTATTCTACGCACTTACTGTGCTCCGTGAGCTCTCCCGCCTGTGTAGTCGCGTCGCTACGGCTCCAGCGGCCTGCGACCGCGATCACAAGTCTACGTCCTCTACCGGGGCAGAAGATGGTCCAAACGGAGAAAACTCCAGGGGGAATCTGCTCACGGTTCGTGGCGGTTCGTGGCGGTTCGTGGAGGCTCTGACCAGCAGCTCAGCGGCACTCACTCTCTATCGCTCTCTGCTCCACAGCGACGCCACAGGATTACTGAATGAAATGTGGTGCTGGGCAGGTGGCATCGTAGACATTCAAATGGTGTTTCAGGGTGAAATCACTTGAGCCACGCTGGAGCAAGATACGCACAGTGTAGTAAGTTAAACTGGATATTTTTGAAACTTTGGTTTCACAATGCTTTCTTATGGTGCTCTAGGGCAGTGAGCCATTCTTTGTCGTGTAATATGCAACCAAATTATTTTTCCCATTTTGATCAAAGCAGCGTGAGCGTTGTGGCCGTGAGTTCTATGATGGATCTGTAGATCCATGTAATGAGGAGGAGCCCTGTGCCCATGTTCAGCATCGCGTGCAGTGCGGGGTGTCTCTTTGGCTCTCCGTCTGCCAGGCTCCAGGTTTTCCTGCAGTCAGAGATGAGTTGACTATGGAGGAGGAACTGACTGGCGGGGAGCCCGCTTCCCTCCGTCAGACTCTCAAAGGAGGCCAGTTGTCCCTCCGTGAACAGGGATTCCACCTCTGTGAGTGCATATTCAGTCCAGACATGCATGCCTTTGGATGTATAATGGTTGCACCCCTTGGGCAGACCCGCCAGCGGCAGTAGCGGGGAGTAGAGTGGTGCATCTCGGGATAGGAGGTGGAGTCTTAGAATGCAGAATCTTGCTACTGTCACATGGATGGGTTTGATTCGATCTGGTACCCGGGAGAAGAATTCGGTGTATCGCAGGGATCGTCAGTGGCCCTGATTGTATATTCGTCTCCTCCAGATGTCGGCCGGCTGTCAAACGTAACAGCCATTGCAGCTGTGCTGTGAGAAAGTAGGCTTCAAAGGATGGGGTGCCTAGCCCGCCCTAGTCCCTTGGGAGTTGCAATGTCGCTAGAGCTACTATTCGGCTTCCACTCCCCCAGATCAGTGCTACAAGCAGGGAGTTTAGCTCTCAAAAGAAGGCCTGTGGAGGGATTACCGGGAAATTGGTGAAGTAGCAGAGGAGGCGGGGTACCACCACCATCTTTGATAAGGCCACCTTGCCTATGGGAGCCAAGGGTAGCATACGCCAGAAGTCAACCTGGGTTTTAATGCCTCTCAGGGCTCTGTAGTGGTTGCCCTGGAGGAGATCCTTTGGGGTGTGGTAGAGCCCGATTCCTAGATATCCCAGGCGTTTCTGTTCCATGCCAGCCTGACCACTCCAGTGTTTATTTCCTGTAGGGGAGCCTCCGGGTGTAGGGGTTGTATGGCAGACTTTGCCCAGTTTACCCTCATTCCCGCTGCCCTCCCAAAGTCTTCCAGCGTGGCTCAGAGTGGAGAGAGATCCATGGTGATGACCCTGATGTAGATTAGGAGGTCATCCTCATATAATGACACACTGTGGGTGCAGCCCTCTATTGGAATGCCCCAGTGTTCACCTCCCTCTCTAAGCCTGATTGCCAGGGGCTACATTGAGAGCGAGAATAATAGGGGGGGGGTTATGGGCACCCCTGCTATGTCCCGCAGGTTACCTGGAGTGGGGGTGAGCTATGTCAGATGATGCGGACCAGAGTTGTAAGGCTGGTGTACAGTAGTTTGATGTGTGCCATAAGATTGGGACAGAATCCACCGCCGAAGGACAGAAAACAGGTATTGCCATGCCAAGGTGTCGAAGGCCTTCTTAAGATCCAGTATGAGGCACGCAGCACATGGGAATCGGGCCTGCACCCCATCCTGGACATGGAAGAGCCAGCGGGTGTTCTGCGGAGTGTTTCTCCCGGGCACGAATCCGCACTGGTCGGGGTGTACAAGGTTGAGAAGTGCCCCCGTGAGCCAGTCTGCTAGGATTTTGCCTAATATTTTGCAGTCGGCTGTGAGCAGGGTGATAGGCCTGTATGACCTGAGCAGGGGGGTCTCAGTCTGGTTTAAGGAAGGTCACCAGTGTGGACTCGTGCATGGACTTTGGAAGTGCCCCAGTCTCAAAGGCTGCCTTGAAGACTAAGTCTAATTTCCGGGCTAGTTGCAAAGAGAATGAGCTGTAGTATTCTATTGGGAAGCCGTCGTGGCCAGGTGATTTGTTTGTGGCTTGGTGGTGAATCGCTCTTTTAATTTCTGTTGGTGTGATCTGCTCGTCCAGTGAGGTCCTGTTGGAGTCGGTCAATCGAGTCATGATGATGGGATGTAAGATTCTGTACATGTATTCCTCCCTGTCTGGCTTCGGCTCTCTATACAATTCTGTATAATATTCGTGGAAGGTTTGCATGATCTCCGCTTGTGTATAAGTGATTGCCCCTGCTGCGTTTATGATACTAGTGATGGGTTGTGTATCTTGGTTCTGTCGGACCAGCCAGGTTAGCAGGATCCTGGCCCTGTCCCCCTCTCTGTGGGTTCTAGCAGCATGGGCTCTGAAGTTGTATCTGCGCAAAGATGTGCAGGCTTCTGCATATTTGGTCTTGGCCTCCGCTAAGTGTGTGGGAGGTTGCGCTTTTGTCTGCCTCTTTGGCCAACTTCACCAGGTGTAGCTCTGTTGTTTGAATCGTCTGCTCTAGCGTTTTCCGCACTATAGTGATTTGCCCAATGTAGGCTCCCTCATGACCACCTTAAAGGCATCTCATTCCAGTGTCCTGGATGTTGTGGTGCCTGCATTGTCAGTGAAGCAGTGCTGTAAATTTTACCTCTGTTCGTGCTTAAACACCGGGTCTTCAAGGTAGTCCCTCGGGAGTTGCCACGTGGGGATTGGCGGTAAGGGTGGGCGCCATCTGAGGGTCACGACGTGCGCATCGAGATCCAAAAGCACCCTACCTAGGTAGTCCGAGTGCTGGGGAGAATTGTGGGTGTACATAAAAAATGATCCAGCCTTACCTGCAAGTTGTGGGGGATGGAGTGGAACATGCAGAGTTTCGTTGTTGGGTGCGTGTGCCACCAGGCGTCTGCTAACGGCCAGTAGTTCGACCATGTGCGGAAGAGAGCTGTTTGCGTGTGGGCATGTGAGGTCAGGATGGGAGGGTGCGATCTGTCTAGATTGAGGTCTAGTGTGCAATTGTAATCCTCTCCTAAGATCCATGGTGAATTGGGCTAAGCTCTTAGATAAAGCCTCCCAGAACGCCGCTTGCTCTGTATTGGGTGCATAGATACTGCTGATTAACACTGATTGGCCGTCTAATAGACCCTCCAACAATGCATATCTCCCCTCAGCATCTATTTTCCTGTTGGTTTCTAAAAAGGGCATCCCCGGTCTAAGCCATATTAGTGCCACGCGTGCTTAGGCTGAGTATGTGGTAGCACAAAAGGTGCCCGCCAACGTTTTTGGAGCTTTTCTAGTTCCCCCTTTGTGAGGTGCGTCTCCTGTAGTAGTATGATCTGCACTTATTGGCGCTTGATGTACGCATGGATAGTGTAATGCTTTCGAGCTGTGTGTATGCCCCAGGCATTCAGGGTGAGAAATATTATATCTGTCGCGGGCGTCATGTGGTTTTTGTGATCGCGTAGCAGGGGGGAAGGCACCAGGGGATCCCGGCTGGTGTCCCCTGAATGATATCGATTGTACCTGGTGCATGTCCTGGGTGTGTAAGCAGTTGTAGTAGCCCTACATATCGGGATGGGTGTGGGGTGGGAGTGTAACGGGGATTGAACCGTAACTATGGGCTGAAGACCCAATACTTGGGATCTGCTGCAATGGACAGCACATTCAAACTGGTACTAACGTGTACCCTCTAATGTTTCGTGAGGGGGGTGTTCCTGCCTCACACATGACCCCGAGGCTCCTGTGTGGAGGGGATGAAGAGCCCTATGGGTCTGCGTGTGAGGCAAGCGGGGGTCTTGGGTGCGAGTGGTCTTGTATTGCGGCTGTCCGTGCTATGCAATATTGGTTATGGAGTCGGAGAGCTGCTTGTGTGAAGGTTCAAGGTGTGAGTCGCTGCAAATGTTTGCTACATGAGTGTGTCCGCTGTTTGCGGGGTGACTGTAGGCAAAGTCTCGGAGTTTCTATTGGAGCTGCTGAAGTCATTAGGGTCTTCTTCAGGCGTGAAGATGTGAGGACCATCCTCATAGTCCGATGTTGAGAGATTTGTTCCCAGTTCCACCGCCACCTGGATAGCCTTTTGTTGCTCCGCAATTATTTGCTCTAAGTTCGGAGACTGCAGTGTCTTATTTTGCGGTTGTGTTCCAGATCGACTCTGGGTGCCCTTTGTCCATTGCCTTGGGGGCATATTTGAGTTCGGCCTTTGCGTCCGGGTGCTCCTCTGGTTCAGGTTAATTTGTAGGTTCCTCTCCAGCCAGTCTAGGGATTTCCTTCGGGTCTGTAAAAAAGATTGTGGTTTTATTAGGGATGACTTTGAGCCGTGCCGGGAACAGTAAGGAGTATTGAACATTTTTGGCACTCAGCAGCCTTTTTACTTCCAGAAATGATGACCTCAGCCGCTGTACTGCCTTGGAATAGTCCGGGAAGAACATGACCTGTTTATCCTCCACTGTGATGGAGCTGTTCAGCCTGGCGGCCCGGAGTATGGTGTCTCTATCGCGAAAATGGAGTTTGACTAGCATGGGTCGTGGGAGAAAGCCCGGAGGCGGGTTTCTTGCTGGCACACGGTGCGTTCTCTCAACCGAGAAAAAGGCGTTTAACTCCTTGTGTGGTTTGAAGGATTTAAGCCAGGCTTCCGTGTACTGGATAGGATCTCTCCCTTCCACTCCTTTCGGTAGATTTAGTATGAGCAGGTAGCTGCGCCTGGAGCGCCCTGCCAGGACATCTGTTTTTTCTTCCAGTATCGTCACTCGGGCCTGCAGATCTTTCATGGAGTCCGGTTGTGCTTTGGCCTGTTGCAGCGTGGACAGGACTTTTTCTCCATCCGCTACCTTGTCCGCCAACCTACGGTGATCTTTCCGCAGCAGATTGAGGTCAGTGGCTAGAGTGCCGAAGCGCTCCTCCATGGTGACTTGTGAGTGTTCTATGGCCGCCAGGACCCCGTCCAGTTTGTCCGACATGGCGGAGTTGGAGTTTGAGTCCAAGTTCTGGGCATCCGGGATTGGAGACTGAGAGAGCACTGCGTTGAGTGGCTGGGGTCCTCCCGTCACCTTTGGACGTCCCATGGTTGCGTATTGGTTGCACAGTTGCTACTCTTCTCTACGGCCTGCGAGCGTAGGGCGTCCGTGGAGCCTCGTTTGAGTCCCGGCCCGGGTGTTGGCGGGCCACTGGTAGGCGCCGATCGAGTTCCCTGAGTAGCTTGGGTCCACCAGACAGTTTTCCCGAGTGACGATAGATGGGGAGGTCTCTCCAACTATGCCATGGCCTCTCCGCCGGTTCTTTTCCCCGTCCTCAACAGCTCAGAGTGCGTTCCCCCCAGTGCTTGGTGCGGTTGTAGGATGTGCCCCTCCGAGCGCCTGTTCTGGATGGTCTTCTGTTGTTGCGCGCTCCCCGTTGCGCTCCTAGCTTATCTGAATTGTCCCGGCTCTGTGGTTGGGTCCTTGATCAGATGGTTGAGGCCCCACACACCCCGCCCCCTCGGCCCAACCCCTGTGGCTGCAGTTTTTGGGTTTCTCCCGGCCCGTCTTTGGTTGCTGCCTATTCCCAGACACGGGCCCAGCGCCACTGGTGTGGCCCAGCGTTGCTATTCATGTGCGAAGGTTACTGTCAGTTTGCTGAGGGCCTGCCTCCCTTGTTTCTATTGGTTGCCCCCCCAGTGGCAAGTATCCGTAGGGGCTTCCCAGTTTCTTGGCTCTTGATCTGTGGGTGGTGGCTGAGCGTGGGTGGCCACTTCTTACATGGCGGGACATCGGGGAGGTGAGGGTCTTCTCTCTCCCCCCTCCCCCACGCCGCTTAATTGCCTACAGGCCCCCACGGGGGTCACCCGGTGTCCACGCTCTGCTGGGCTTCGGGCCCCTACAGTGGTTGAGGTTGGGTGGGGGGGGGAGGGGAGGGAAGAGCTGGTGGATTCATTTGGGAGGTGGGGATGGAGAGACCCAGACCCACCAGTTGCTCTTGGGCCAGACGGCTCTGCCACTTACTTGTCTTTGTGCTGTTCCTCCATTGCGGATTGATGTCAGAGGGGGGTCACCAGGCCGCTCGGCACCGCAGGGATTGTTCCTGCTGCTCCGTCCTCACTGCTAGTTCGGAGACGAGGGGGCGGGGTTCGTACTTTGCCTCAACACTCGGAGCGTAGCTCTCGTGCCTTCACTAGGGCGCCGCAACGGGCCCTCCGCAGCGAGTCTGTTGGCACTTGCCCCTCTGTATATCTCTCAGGGGTCAAGCGCACGCCTTCAGTGACCTGTTGCAGGCAGAAAGTACCGTTTATGTTGTGGCCCCAGAGCCTGTCAGCGTTGCCCGGCTGCCTCCTGTGTATGCCTGGTGGCCGCCATCTTGGGGTCAGGCGTCTCGGCCGCTCAAGTGAGTTTGGGCGCTTTCTCTTTCCGGTGTCTCATCGATTTAGGGACTCATCCTGAGCCCCATGGCCTGTTTTGAAGCCCCCACGTTGGCGGATGGATAGCGCTTGTCGGGCCCGTGAGCAGAGCCTCAAGGGAATGCGGCCGCCATCGTGGCTGGTTAAGCAATGCCCCCCCAGTGCTATATGCATAAGCAATGTTCAGTGGGAAATTGGTCTTTAATTAAAACCTTGATAGTATATCTCGGTCATGTCTTTTCCCACCTATTATCATGATTGCCTATCAGTCCATAAGCACAAGTTACTACTTGTGTAACAATATATCTGTAAGAGACATTAGTTAGTGATAGATTCCTTACCTTAGAATATTCCCCAGGCGTCAGTCTGGATCCGGAAAGTTTTCTGCTTAGCAGTACCCCTGCGCGCCAGTAGGTGGCACCGTGCAGCTCCACACTCGTCACTGGCGTCGTGCGCGCCCGGACGACGTCACGGAGGCTACTTAGGCACCACCCATGCGCACTGACGTCAGTTCTGTGCACAACTTTCCGTGCCGAAATGCACGGAAACTGACCTTTGGTGCATAAAACTAGGGCCCTAACCCTAGCAATCAGTTTGCAGAACGGGGGAGGATGGGTGGGGCGGTAAGGAATCTATCACTAACTAATGTCTCTTACAGATATATCGTTACACAAGTAGTAACTTGTGCATCTGAAAGAGAAACGTTAGTGATAGATACCTTACCTTAGAATAGATACCCCAGCAATACCAACCCCGGTGGTGGGCCTGCGAACAAGATTGCACCAGAAAGTCACGGAGCACAGAACAGCCAAAGAAGCCGTCTCTCTGGACCGGACTGTCAAGGCAGTAGTGCTTGGTAACGTGTGCAGCGTCCCAAGGCAGTAGTGGCTGCAGTTGCCCTGGTCGAATGGGCATGCAGTCCCACACGAGGCTCCTTCTTGACCAAGGAGTAACAGGCTTTGATGCACAGAATGACCCACCAGGAGATGGTCCGTTTGTGCACCGCCCAACCTCTTTTGGCACCCACGTAGCCAACAAAGAGCTGATCATCCACCCGGAACTGCTGTGTACGCTGCAGATAGAATGTGAGCGCACGTTTTGGGTCCAGACAGTGGAGCCGCTCCTCTTCCCTTGAAGGATGCGGAGGCGGAAAAAAGGTGGGCAAAGTGAGGGTCAGTCCGATGTGGAAGGGCGTGACAACCTTTGGCAAGAAAGAAGGACGTGTCCTCAGAACCACCTTGTCCGGATGAACAGAAAGGAAAGGAGGTTTGGATGAAAGAGCCTGGAGCTCACTCACTCTCCTAGCAGAGGTGATAGCTACCAGGAAAGCCGTCTTGAGAGTAAGAAGACATAAGGGACAGTTATGAAGGGGCTCAAATGGAGCGCACATCAGAAAAGTCAAGACAAGATTCAAGTCCCACTGAGGCATTATGAAGGGCACAGGTGGGAACGTATGCATAATGCCCTTAAGAAAACGGTTAACAACCGGGGACTTAAAAAGAGAAGGCTGATCTGGAAGCCGTAGAAAGGCAAAGATAACCTTTAAGAGTGCCCAGAGCAGAGCCCTGGTGGGCCAAAGAGAGAAGGAACAGAAGAATCTCAGAAAGAGGGGCAGAAAGGGGTTCCACAGTCTTAGCTGTGCACCATGAAACAAATCTGTTCCATCTACAGGCATACACCATTTTAGTGGAGGGACGCCTGGCTGCCAGGATGACATCACAGACTTCGGGAGGAAGATCGAAAGGTGTCAACTGTCGCCACTCAATCTCCAAGCATGGTGGTGGAGGCTGGACAGGTTCGGGTGGAGGAGCGTCCCCTGCTGCTGCGACAGAAGATCCTCCCGAAGAGGCAGACGGAGTGGGGGATCGATGCTCATACTGAGGAGCTCGGGATACCATACTCTTTGAGCCCAGTCCGGAGCCACAAGAATAACTTATGCCCGGTCGCTCCTCATCTTCTTCAGCACTCTGGGCAGAAGTGGTATAGTCGGAAAGGCGTACAACAGACTGCAGCTCCACTCGAGACGAAAAGCGTCTCCGAGCGAGTGCCGACTTGGAAATTCCAACACGCAGAACTGATGACATTGCGCGTTCTCTTCAGTGATGGATAGATCTAACCAAGGCTCTCCCCATCGCAGAAAGAGACTTTGCGTCACGTCCAAGTTCAGATACCACTCGTGATCCACCATGCACCGGTGGCTGAGTTCGTCCGCCCTGGCGTTCAGAGAACCTGCCAGGTGTTGAACCACCAAGGTAATGCCTTGATGTCCCAGCCACGTCCAGAGGCGCAGAGCCTCCTGACATAGGGTCCACGACCCCACCCCGCCCTGTTTGTTGCAATACCACATGGCGGTGGTGTTGTCCGTGAACACCTACACTACACTTCCCTGGACAGAGGGAAGGAATGCCTTCAGTGCAAGCCGGATCGCCCGCAGCTCCAGAAGGTTGATATGGAGCCGGGACTCCGCCGGAGACCAGAGGCCTCTGATCTCCGCCTCTCCCATGTGGCCTCCCCAACCCAGGAGGGACGCATCCATCACTACTGTGTGCTCCGGGTGGAGAAGGGAGAGGGATCTGCCATTGACCCAACCGCGATTCGTGATCCACCACTGCAATTGCCGTGCAGTGCCCTCCAAGATCTGGACATGATCGGACAGGTTGTCCCGATGCTGCGCCCACTGGAACTTCAGGTCCCACTGCAAAGCCTGCATATGCTACCTGGCATGCGGTACCAGCAGGATGCCATCAGGCCCAGAAGCTGGAGGGTCATCCTGACAAACCAGGGATAGAGGCTGAAAGAGGGGAACCACAGCCTGAATATCCCAGACTCGCTGTTCGGGAGGATAAACCCGAAACAGCGTCGAATCCAGAACCGCTCCGATGAAAAGGAGCTTCTGAGAGGGACTCAGGTGCGACTTCAGCACATTGATGGAGAACCCCAGCAGATGCAGGAGGTCGGCCGTAGTCTGGAGGTGGGAGACAACTGTCTGGGGCGAACCCGCCTTCAACAGCCAGTCGTCGAGGTAGGGGAAGACTGACACCCCTGACCTGCGCAGATGAGCTGCGACCCCGCCATCACCTTCGTGAACACCCGAGGGGCGCTGGTAAGGCCGAAGGGGAGCAGGGCAAACTGAAAATGCTCCTGGCCCAACCTGAACCGCAGGTAACGCCGGTGGGCCGGCAGGACGGAAATGTGAAAATAAGCGTCCTGCAAGTCCAACGCTACCATCCAGTCTCCAGGGACCAGGGCAGACAGGACCTGTGCCAGAGTCAGCATCTTGAACTTCTCCTTCCGGAGGAAGCGATTGACGTCCCGGAATGTCCAAGATGGGGCGCAAGCCCCCCTTGTCCTTTTTGGGGACCAGAAAGTAGTGGGAATAGCAACTACTCCCTACTTCCTGATCGGGAACATACTCGATGGACCCTTGGTCAGGAGGGCCATGCCTTCCTGATGGAGAAGAGCCAAATGATCTCCCGACATGCGGTGGTACCGAGGTG
The DNA here is from genome assembly GCF_964204655.1 of Triturus cristatus. Lineage (NCBI taxonomy): Eukaryota > Metazoa > Chordata > Amphibia > Caudata > Salamandridae > Triturus > Triturus cristatus. The sequence continues at coordinate 390,517,809 of NC_140592.1, forward strand.
GCATGGCTGAAGGGGAGGACAGAAAGGGGAGCGAGTAACCTTGGCAGATTATCTGCAGCACCCACTTGTCTGACGTAATCCCGCACCACTGGTGGAGGTGAACCCTGCCACCCACTGGCGTAGGGTGCTCCCTTAAGCACGGATTAGGAAGGTTTCGAGGCAGAAGCAGCGCGGGTGGAAATGGACTGCCCCGCACAATGGTTACCAGACCCGCCCCTGCGGAACCCACGTCCGCGGCCTCGCTGAGGCTGGCTTTGAACCGGCTTGCTGGAAGAGCGCGCCTGGGCACCCCTGCCCTGGCCACAAAAGGAACTAAACCCCTTCGTGGCCGAGGTGTTCGAGGAAAGACCCAAAGACTTGGCCGTGGCACCAGAGTCGTTAAAGTGCTCCAGGGCATTGTCAGCCTTATCACCAAAGAGGCGGGAGCCATCAAAGGGCATGTCTATGAGCAAGCTCTGGACATCGGGTGAGAAGCCAGTGGAACGTAACCAGGCATGGCGCCGCAACGCTACCGTCGTGGAAATCGCCCTGCCCAGCGAATCAGCGATGTCCAAACCACACCTGATGGCAAACTTCGCTGCATCCTTGCCCTCCGCAATAGCTTGGGAAAGAACAGCCTGGACCTCCTCAGAGGACTGAGGCAGAACCTCCGCCACCGAATCCCACACTGCGTGGGAGTAACGGCCCAATAAGCAGGCGGTATTAACCGATCTCATCCCCAAACTGGCTGAGGAGAACAACCTCTTGCCATATTAGTCCAGCCTCTTGAAGTCCTTGTCCGGCGGAGCCGAGGGAAAGGCACTCTGCGATGTCAAGGCCTGAATGACCAGGCTTTCAGGCGTGGGGTGAGTGGTCAAGAAGGTGGGATCACCAGGTGCCGGGCGATGATGCCTAGCGACGTTCTTATCCACCGGCACCCCCGAGGCCGGCCGCAACCAAGTACCCAAGAGGACTTCGGTAAGGGCCTCATTGAAAAGGAGCAGCGGCTCTGACGACGTAGATACCGTCTGGAGCACCTCCGTAAGGAGGTTGGTCTTAAGGGCCACTGTAGGGAGGTCGAGGTGGCGAGTCTCCGCGGCTCGACACAGCACCATAGTCTCCTCCATAGTAGGTGGAGATGAGGCAAACCCTGGGTCAGAGAACACATCAAGTTCACCCGCGTCTTGAAGGTCATCCACCCAATCCTGCTCGGAGTCACACTGCCATGCAAGGGGGTCCTCGGAGCCGTCCCAGTCCTCTTCCGGCTCTGGGGTAGAAGGAGCTGGTCACGGTGGCAGGACCAGAGCCAGAGAGGGGGCCAGCTGCGCCGGGAGTGGCACCGGGAGCGGCGCCAGCCGGGGCCAAACCGGAGCCCCATCCCAGTGAGGATCCCAGGTCGGAACGAAATGGTCTGAGAACCGAGGCAGGGGCGGGATAAACGGCACCCAGTGCGGCGCCTGTGGCAGAGCCAGGGGCGGCGCTAGGGCCGGAGTCAAGGGCAGCGCCGGGGCCAGCGGCGTTGCACCTTGTGGCGCCAGAGCCGCGGGTGCTGGATCCAGTGGCTCTGGAGCTGGCGTCGGAGGCGGTGCAGCCGGGTCAACAGGATCTGGACACGGGGCCGCGGGGCCCACAGACGCACCGGCGGGAGCTCGAGGCCTAAAAACAGGCGGTCCAAGGCAGCAAAAAACTCTTGCCGCTGTTCGGGAGTCGCCGACGAACCCGGGTATAGCAGGTAGGCCGTGGGACTCCCAGGCTCCAGAGGAGCCGCAGGGGCAGATCCCCTGTCCCCCATGTGCGCCTCCGGGGTGCGACGAGGGGACGTCGGAGAGCGAACACGCTTCTTCGACTTCTTCTGATGGCGTTGCTTACCGGAATCTGAAGGTGAAGACTTAGAGTCCGAGTAGCGACGGCTGCGATCCCGCGAACGGCCCCTAGACCCGGAGCGGCGGTGAGAGGAGTGCCGGACCTCCAGCAACTTCCGGCGCCGCTTCCGTAATGCCTTCGGGGCCATGGCACGGCAGTCCCGACAATCTCGGGAGTCGTGGTCGGTCTCGAGACAGTAGAGGCAGGCATCATGGGAGTCCGCCACCGACATATTACAGTGGCACGACCCGCAAGACTTAAAGCCGGGCATCCCTATGTGTACCAGGAGACAAGAGAAGGAGACAAAAGGTCTCAAAAAAGGGGTAAAAAAATGACCGAGGTACGTGCTCAATCCAGACTTGCGCTTTCGGCGCAGAAAAAGAAAGAACGGACGTCAGCGCGCATGGGTGGCGCCTAAGTAGCCTCTGTGACTTCATCCCGGTGCGCACGACGCCAGTGTGGAGCGCGGAGCCGCACAGCGCCACCTACTGGCGTGCAGGGGCACTGCAAAGCAGAAAACTTTCCGGATCCAGACTGACGCCTGGGGAATATTCTAAGGTAAGGAATCTATCACTAACTTGACTTTTTCAGATTTTACTCTATGCTGAACCTTGAGTGGAAATCTGGAACAGATGGATGTGCAAATGTGAGCTGAGTAATCGCCCCCACTCTGCGATGTTAAGCCTTGGCCGGAGAGGGGCTGGGGTATCATTTTCTGAAGTCAGCCCTTAGACTCAACTTTCTGAACTTGATTCAGACTTTGTTTTAGTTCTGCTACAAGGAATTTGTTTTTTCCTGAAGGGAGTGTCATAATTCTACTTCCGATTTTAGGTCATGGGCATCTCTAGATTATAGACATCCCACAGGTTCTAATGAAACAGTTTTGATGAGGGGAAATTGTAGGAAAGTGGGTTTCTGTTGCAGTAAACCCCCCACTTTTTGCAAGAGTACTGATGCACTTTCACTTGATGTGCCCTGGGTCCCTGCCAATCAGGTTCCCAGGGCTTGAGTAATTTCCTCAAAACTAACCCAATTAGCATCTCTGGCCACAGGTCAGCCCCTGGTAAATGGTACCACAGGTACCCAGGGCACTGTGACCTGGGAAGACCTCTAAGGGCTGCAGCACTTATTGTGCCACCATTCGAGGCCCTGTTCCTTTACACATACACACGCTGCCTTTGCAGACTGCGTGTTTTGGTACAGAACAAAGTGAAGAGTCGACATGGCACACATCCCTGTGTGCCATGCCTACAACCCACTGCCCTGGCATAGATCAGTCATCCCTCTAGTTGGGTGCCCTATGCCAGTGGTGAGGGAACAGGTGCATGAGCACTGTACCCCTACAGTGTCTAATTCCATTCTTAGACATTGTAAGTGCAGTGCTGCCATTAAGAGTATATGGTACTGGGAGCTTGTCATTAAGAACTCCACAGCACCATAATGGCTACACTGAAAACTGAGAAGTTTGGTATCAAACTTCTCAGCACATTAAACCCACACTGATGCCAGCGTGGGATTTAATGAAAAATGCTCTTAGAGATGCCCCCTGAAAACGAACCTAACACTAGTGTCCAGGCTGAGTGGCTGCTTTCAGCTGCCACCACCAGACATGTTTCTGGACCCCTGGGTAGAGCGCCTACTGCTCTCTGGGGCCTGAAACAATGCACATCCTGGGATGAGGTGCCAAGCCTCCTTCCCCAGGATGGACAGGGTTCACAAAGGGGAAGCTTCAAAGGCTTGCCGCCTTTGTGAGCTTCCCCAGGCCACTTGCTGCTTTCAGCAACTGGTCCCCACTGGTTCTGACCCCCACTTTGAGCGGGAGAACCAGCAGGAAAAACAAGTGAGGAAGAGAGGTGTGCCCACCTCTGACAACTCTACCCCCCAGGTGGGGGAGGCGAGGTGAAGCACAACTCTCAGTCCCCACCATCTTGCAGATGGGGGGGGGGACTCAGCCAACCAGGGACAGGCTCATGCCCCCCTCTCACTGGAGGGTGGCATAATAGGGAGTGTACCCACCCAAGGGAAGGGATCCATTGGTCCCTGCATTTTACCTACCTGCAACAGCCCTAAATCTAGTATTGAGGGGCACCCCTGAACCTTGCTTCCTCAGAAAAGAAGTAACTACTAGAAGAAGAAGGACTGAACAGCTGTGCAGTAGCTAACAAGAGGAGACACCCACTGACTTGGCCCCAGCCCTACTGGCCTGCTCCCCCTCGAACCTGCTTCTGCGAAACCCGGCAATCCTGACCTGAGATCTGGTGACCCCTGACCTGCCTCAAGTCTCCAGCCGACGCCTGCACCCTAAATCCAGAAGGTCCCTCGAACTGCTACAAGAGCTGGAAAGAAGATCTGACACCAAAAGGCACCCCTACACCAGACACCCCACCGCCTTGGGTGCCCAAAAAGACGGTGCCTAATCAACCCCTAACTTCCCAACTTACCTCTCGAAGTGGTGGTCGCACCCAGAAGACCTTCGTCCGCAAGCCTGCAGTGCCTTTACAAACCGGAGGTTCCCCATTGAAAACAACAGACGCCCGATGTTGAAACAGCACCCTGCCGCCCTAGTGCCGCAAAGGGTGCACCTTTGGTGCTACTTTGTTTCCCCACTTGCCCTGAGTTAAAGTCCAGGAGCTTTGCTCCCACAACCTTCTGGCCTGCTCACCAGCAGCCATCCACCGGAGGCCCCCAATCCCCCATTGGATAACATTGGGCATCAGCACTCTGCACCCGGCCACCCTAGTGCCGCTGAGGGTGTAACCAGAGTGCATCCTTGACCCTGGGGGTCCCCTGAGTCCACCCCCAGAACCTCAACTTCCACTATCAAATACTTACCTTAAAACCGATAACACTATTTTCCTCCATAGGATAACACTGGCTGTTTTTCTTGGAAAAGTTTCTAAGTGTGGAGTTTGAAAACCTAAATAAATTCTTTAAAATTGCACTAACAAAAACGATTTTACATACCCGTTTGCAGGAAATTTCCCAGAGTAGTATCCAGGTATACTACTCTGCGTAAGAAAGGAATCTCAAAAGAAACTTACCTGTAATTTTACTGAACCGCCCATTTAAGTCTATGCATTTACAAAGTATTGCATTTTTCGGAAACCATACTGTAAGTTAAAACAAAGTGCATATACTATTACAAAACCAAACTGTATTACAACTGTATATTTGCTGCAAAGAAATGATCACTTACCTGTGCCAGGCTTGCTTGGTTCTAGAAAATAAAATAACTAAAAGAATATTTTTATACAAAAACAATTGGTCTGAAGTTCAGTCTTTGAGTGTGTGAATTCATTTGCTGACTGAGTGTGTACAACAAATGCTTAACACTGTCCTCTGACTGCTCGACCACACTACCACAAATAGAGTGTGAGGTGCTATCTAACTTTACCTCTGTCTACCTTTGGGGTTCTACTGGACTCTGTGCACACTATACCTTATTTTGGTATAGTATACCCAGAGCCAGCTTCCTACAGAAATGCAAGCCTCAATTTAGACTTTTTTACGCAATATGTTTTTTTGGGCCTTTTAAGTAAGATTTATCCCAACTGAAGTCTGTTTCAATGCATTGTAAAGGATTTCTAAAACATCTAGCATTTTCGCCACTCCTGAGGACTCTTCTCAGACAAACAATAGGGAGGTTATTTAAAAAGGTGAGTAAGGGTAAGAATATAATGTGTCAAATTGGACTCGTCTCAATAGAAAAAATTACGTGCTAAGTACAAAGCAGAGTAAATGTAATTGGATGGTGCTTACTTTTATGCGGCTGGGAGCACAACTGGCTACCCTGAGTACTGTTGGTTGGTAGGCACTCAAAGCTGCAATTTAAGATAGCACTTAAAGGCTTGGTTTTCACAATTTGTCAGCAAATCACAAGGTATATTACAGAAACTGTGCATTAGTTAAAAAAACAGAGTAAAAGGCAAATCCTTTTGTTATATTTTTGTTATTTGTGTAATACGGGTTGAAGTAAACAGTATTTGAATCAAAGAATACATGACACCAACTCATTTCACATTATTTTTGTTGTATATACATAACAACTGGAGAAAATATATATACTTCAGTTTACAAATGTGAATGACAGAACAGTGAGGCAAATCATTATTATAAAAAAAAAAAAGTTTCATTAGGGTTAATTATTAATTGCAAAATAAAGTGACATGTATTTGTTTAGCAGTGGTCCCATAATTGATTTTCAACATTGCCCGGGTGCAAATTTGTCGTGAGAATATTAGTTTATTCCATTACATATTACAAAAGCAGTCAAACAGTACAAACATTGCCACAATTTTTGAACTATGGCAAAGTTTCTGTCATTTGGACCCAAGTGCTTTGGCAGGACTCATAGGATGGCAGCTAATGATCTATACACATCTTTCACTTCGTAGCTATCAATTGCGAACAACTTTCATTCATGCCTGCTCATTATCCACAGCAAGACTAAACATTTCGAAATATGTGATCTTACCTCTCTGGCCTTCTTCAGGGAAGGTGGGTCCATAGGCTTGGCGGAGCCCATGTTGGCACAGTGGGCCGTCCCATTGATAAATATGGCGAGCTCCGAGTGAGACTGGTTCTTCAGCACACTCAAGGCGTGCCAGGGGTCGATGTTACCTGCCATCAAAGATGAAGCAAGAGTTGCAGAATTGCGTACATTAACAAATGAGAAACACACCCATAAATTAAAAGGAGACAGGTAGACTTGGGAATACATGTGAGAGATGAGTTGTGGGATCTGGGTAAGAGAGCTGGTAAACATGACTAGCTTTAATCATGGATAAGCACTGCCTCACTCACTGCTGATCAAAAAAATAGATGGTTGCTGTTATGCTGAAGGGAGAAGGTCTCAATGAAGTTATATAACTAAATCTGTTACATCACAATAAGCACAGGCTGATTGACATTGTAATAATGCACACCTAAAGATGTTATTAATTGAATATTGCCCATTAGAATAGACTATGGCTTGCTATCTATTTATTTTAATTTTACAATTAAGGTATGAAATATAGGACCATTAAATACAGTTAACATTAAAATATTTAACAGAAAAGCATGAAAACATGCCGCTTTACTCCTCTCAAAATTGTGATCCCTCCACTGCCTAATATATAACACATTGTTTTCTTCAAAAAATGAAATAATTCTAAAAAAGGTGACAAATAGGTCTTGCTTCTGTGGTGCCTGTAACTGAAAATGACATCTCAAATGAACTGCAGATAGAAACAAGCATTTGCAATGCAATAAGTCTCGCATTTACGCAAGTTTGAGCTATTGGCATTGTAAATGACAATGCCTTTTATTTATGTTTTGGTTTTTAAAACATAAATCAAAGACATAGTCATTTAAAATGCTAATAGCTTAAACTATTGCAAGTGGGAGAACGAATGCATTGAAAATGCTGGTTTAATTATGCAAATAGTGAATAATATTGTTCACTGTTAGTGTTATATAAAATGGAGTATATTAGCCAGAATATGACCCTATCTGTAAGCTAAGATGAGTAAAAAAATACTGTTAAATGTATGTTGTATGCATGCTTGCGGTTGAGTGTGTGTTTATGTGTGCAAGTGCATGTGAATGTTAGTATGTGTAAGCATGTGTGTGAGTTAAAGTACAGGTCAAATGGCGTGCGATGTCACTTCCACCACTCCTGGCATTTTGGTAAAAGTGACGTCAATGTCCCGAAAACAGTTCTATTTAAATGATATGTCTTTCCATATTTCCTTCTCTCTTTTCTGCTCAATTAGGTGTGTTAACTACAGATCTGTGTGTTATGCCCCATATGCAAGGTAGAGCATAGTACGGCGTCCAATGTACTGCACTGTACTTCAAAGGTCAGGGAAGAGTGCATACTGCCAGCAAGCAGTTGTCAGTAAGAGAATCATCTACAGCACATTTCTGCAAGATCAATAGGTAAAAGCCGTTCCTACATTATAATCCCAAGCATGATTTTTTTCTGCTTAACTAGCACTGAAAACAAAGACTGTTTTTTTAGGCTGGCAAATTAATTTCTTATCAGGTGCACAAACAGAGGGTTGAGCTGTTCCCCTACAGGTATGAATTCTTTAAGGTCAAGTTTCCACCCCTCCAGTAACAGTGTCCTTAAGGTCGTTTAAGACGACATATGGGAAATTGATACCCCCCTGATAGCCAAATATGATAATTTAGTGGCTACAGAGACATGAACAAAGGTATGTGATGTTAATAATAATGTTCATACTAAATAATTAATGTGCGGCTAGATTATGGTGCTGCTATATAAAAAATGTGTTTAATGAAATCTCATAATAACCAGTAGAACACTCAAATACTGTAAATAACCATGGAATAGTTTGTTCAATGAGAACTATTTTTCTAAGTTGCTAAAAAAAATGTATGTTTTTTATTTGTAGAAAAAAAGAAATTGTATTTGCTTCTAACACAGTGTCTATTATTCAGATTTTTAAATTGCTCTATTGTCCTGAAGGTGACTTTATCACCGAAATGCCGCGTCGACAGTTTGTTTTCTTTTTTGTAACATTTGTAATTTGACAAATGTTTTTTAATAATGTAAAAATAGTATGTTTTAACTAATCACTTATAGTGAATTTTGTGGTAGTATTGTTAAATCTTTTTAATAAACTCATTTTTATTAGCATTCCTTTTTAATATGGTTTGATTCTATATATTCACATCTGTTTTTCTTCACACACTATTTTGTACTTTAGCGGCTAGGAAATGTATTGCTGTCCTTATATATTCAGACCACGGATTTAATTTATTTAATCTGATTTGCTAGTTTTAGGGTCTTCTCTTCAAACTTGGGAAAAGGGAAAGTTTGCTCTTTTCCATGGATCAGGGTACCTCCCTTACATTGTGACAGTGTGTGTGTGTGTGTAACACACCTTTGCCTGTGTCTACGTGCCTGTCACCTTTTTGCCTGTGTCTGCGTGCCTGACACCTTTTTGCCTGTGTCTGTGTGCCTGACACCTTGGTCTGTGTGCCCGACACCTGTGCCCATGTGTATGACACGCCATTTCCTGTGTCTGCGTGACTGACACTTGGACCTGCGCCTGTGTGTGTCATACACACTGACTGGCCTGTGTCTGCGTGCCTGATACCTTTTTGCCTGCGTGCCTGACACATAGATCTGTGCACCTGACACCTGTGCCTGTGTGTGATACACCTGTGCCAGTGTGTATGATACACCCTTTCCTGTGTCTGCATGACTGATACTTGGAACTGCGCCTGTGTGTGTCATATACACTGACTGGCCTGTGTGCCTGACACCTTGGTCTGTGCCTGTGGGCCTGTGTGAGTAACATACCCGTGCCTGTGTCTGCACCACAGTGTAGCTGGAATGCAGGTGTACCTCAGTCTGATGTCCGTGTAGCAGCAGCCCTATGCCGTGACTGGGTTGTGTGGGTCTCCAGCCGGCCTGAGTTTGTGAGTACTGGAGGGGGGGGGGGGGGGGGGGGAATATATCTCTACAGTCTGTGCCGCACTTGACGGCCTGCATACGAGTGTTTGCGAGATCTGCCTGCAGCATGCTTCTGTGCTGCTGTGCTGACCCCACCTCAACCGCCTCTCTGGTGCTTTTATACTTCGAGTGAGGGGCTTCTCTGAGTGAGATATGGGTATGCTGGGGTGGGTCTCTTATGCTGTGGAGTAGGAAGAGGGCGAGTCTGCCACTACCGGGGGCGGGCATTGCCTTTCAGCCCTTTGTTTCTGTACGTTTTGCTCCTTGGTGTAGGTGGCGTGTGCCAACCCATGTGCCCTCCCCATTTGGGGTACTGTGCTCACTGTTCCTTATGCCGGCAGTGAGTCCACCCTCCCGCACACACACACTCACAGATGGGTAATCTGTGCGGACTGCACTGGGTTCCCGCTTATATGCAGTGCCTGCAGCGCTTCCTTCTACCCAGAGCTCTGGTCGCGGAGGTGCAGTGACCTCTGGTGCTCACAGACCCTGACTGACACGGCCTTTGAGAGTGCCCTGGCATGAGCGGAGCCAACCATTCCGCCCGTCCAAGGGGGCACCTGTACCCAGGCAAGAGAGTGGATCCCACCATTCCCCGTCCAAGGGGGCACCTGTACCCAGGCAAGAGTGGTCTTTAAGACGGGAAATGTGTCTACCCAGTGCTTGCCTCTGTGCCAGGCCGGCTCTGCCGTGTGCCAGCAGCCCTCGCCAGCTTCGGCCTCACATGCGCCTCTTCTCACTCCTCGTCATGCTCCCTTAAAATGATTCATATTTCAAAATGAACAGAACTAATGCCCGGGGTGATTTCCAAACCCCACGAGATAAACTTCAGTCTGGGGAGTGTCACGCAAAGAGGTTCTGAATGTAAATGATAACGGAGGTAATTAAGTGCAAAGCGCGATACGGTTTCTGATCGCCGCTAACCAGGTCCTTCCAATTCTGTCTGCAGCCGAGCCTGATGCCCTCTAAACAATATTAGTTAGTATTGTTGGGGATTTTATGTCACTTCTTTGCAAAACAAGAAGCGCCGCAAAAAGTAAAGGCGCGGCAGAAACTGATATTTACTTCTTCCGCCTGATTAACATTGATTTTTAATTCAAAAGTGATGCAGTTAAGACTATTTATTTAGCACACATATCAGGGCACACAAAAAGGGATCCGGGAGACTGTGCTCGCGGACAATACCCGGCGAATGGCATTTTTTGTTTGGACTCTGACAAACGTGGTGCGTGCCCGGAGCAGATGCAAGACCGGCCTTTCTTCGCAGAGCTGGTGGCTGCTGTCTGCGGTCTTGGCTGCACAGAGCGGGTCATCTTCTGTGTGAGTCAATCTGTTCCCTGGGACCGGGGAGATGGGGCCGGCGATCAATCGCCCGCGCGTGTCAACAAACAGCCGACACCGGATGCACACAGCGAGTTCCGCGGAACCGGGAGGAGCTCTGCAAACATGCGCGGGCCCGGCACCTTTGTGGGCAGCGAGTCTGATCCACGGACCGGGGAGAGGTCTGTAAACTCCCCGGAGTCATGGGGCCGGAAATCAACCAACCACAAACGTAAATAAACACACACACAGAGCCCGCTCGGCACCGGCTGCACACAGTGAATCAGTCTGTTCCACGGACCGGGGAGAAGTCTGTGAGCGCCTCTGGGTGATCAAGGCAGGATGACGATCCACCATGCGCGAAACGTAAAAAATAAATAAGTGAAGTGAGTGCGGGATCCCTAGCGGGCGCTGCGCTCATTAAAGTAATAAATAAAAAACACACAATTTAGAGCGCATAGCGCTGCAGCCGCCATTGTCACCATCAGTGTCTATTTTTGAAATAGTGCTCGCCCACCAGATAAGGCCCACTGTGTAACGTTGCAAGCAAAAGATCCAGTTGGGATGGGCCGTACCAAAAGGAGACAGGGCGGTAACCAAAAAGCCTGCTTTGCAATGGAAAGCCAGTGTTTAGCATAAATGCTGACACCAGCCAATATGAAGGATGGGCTGGGCTTCAAGTCCCCTTCTGAAATCTACCGATCACTATAAGCCTTGAAGAGCGAGGAGCGCCTGCGCGGTCCAGCGCTAGGTCTGCAAGACCTAAAAATGGAGCCCTCAATTTCTTCCTATGGGACAGTGAAAAAATCATCTCACAAAGACAATAGGGGTGAGAAATGAGAGAGACAGGGTTTCTTTTGCATGACTTCAGTCTCTGTCCCTAAAAGAGGTGAACTCCTGGACACTACTCATCCTCCGATTTTCAGCTTGGATGAAAGGCAGGCAGGCTGAACAAGATTATCAGCTTTATGTGCCAGCCAGATATTTTTTGAAGTTGCCTGCCATCCAAAAGAGTGAGCACAGACAATGGATTATAGGTGGTCTCTTTTCACACCTAGTAGCCCCTACAACCACATTTGCAGTAGGAGTCAAAGCCATGAAAAAAGGGCCTATGGGGACTTGGACAGGTCCTAATGAACAGCACAACTACCGCTTTGGCAGTGCATAACCAATGGCTGGAAAGCTGTGTGCATATTTTCGGCACAAACAATTCTGTTTTCCTTATGATGTGTTGATGTATAGGCATTAAAAAAGGCACTGCACACATTGCCTGGCATCTAAATAAGAAGGATTACGCTAGCTGAGGTGACTTGGTTAATGCTGGTCAGCCATGGTTCTCGAGCAAGGTGGCAAAATGAAGAAACTACAAAGGATATTCAGCCTGAGCTCCACTCTAGAGACAAGTCAATCACTCCATAGCAAGAGAAATTGAGATTTACAGTACATTCCTCTAGGGACAAAGTAAGAATAGTCAAGAGAGAGGGATCCCCATTCTGTCGCTTAATGAAGTCTTTTTAAAGAGTCTCAAAATGGCAATGGAATAAGAACCAATGGTCAATATTCCTGGAGCCTGAGGTTACCTTGAGGCAAGCTCAAGCTACACATAACATTCTTCATTAGCTGTGAAGTTGATTCTTCCAAATAGTTTCTAAATATAGGTTGTGAGTTTGAAATTCATATTCCTTGCTCCTTGAAATGAGAAGATAGGGTGTCAAGGATGGAAGAAACAGGCTCAGAACAGATAAGGATCTCTTTTAGAGGCCAAGCGAGGGGTAACTAAGACAGGTAAAGAGAACAAATCTCAACCTTTAGAGAGCATTCCAAGGGAGATGCCAAAAGCAGCATTTATTAGACCCCCCAAAAAAGAAATGTTTTTCTCAATAAGGACAAAAGACTAAATGTTCCTGTATGTGTCAACTCATCAAGAAGGAGACATAATATATCAAAGAAATAGTCCCACTTGCAACTTCAAGATTGTCTTTCAAATAAAGGTCACTAGAGGTAGTTTTGTCATGGAAAATAACAGTGGCACACAAAAAAATATTCATGAAATATGTACAGATGGAAATTACTCTGAACCAAGCATTCTGTACACAAAAGTCAGACTTATTCCTGGCGAGTCCTGTATATTTGTTTTTTTCCCTTCAAAGTACCATTTACAAAGATGATCCGGCTGGACTTAGGATGATCGGCTCCGTAATATTCGTTAGTAAACTGCACAGAAGCCTCAACAGTGTCTGCAGGGATCCCAAACACTTGAGAACACAGATCCACTTGGGACTTCAAGGTCATGAGCCGGGAGAATGGACATGTCTTTTGCTCGCAGGTCTGATCTGAAAGAGCGAAATCAGAGAACATAAAAACATTTTTATGCTCATAAAAATCTTTTATACTATTTACTTTGTAACAAATACATCTTAAGGAATTGCTTCTTAAAAGGAAAATAGCTGGGAACAGCACTATGCAACAAAGTGGGATATATATTTTAAACATAATTACAATATTTGACAATTTGCATGTTCAGCTTTTAGTGTAATCTGTATGGAAAAGACTGAAGACACTGTACATAAATATGTATGTTGAGACTGTAAAAGTAAGCAAATGTCAAAAGGGCTCAAAATTAGCTGTTCACAAGGCTTACTTTGCTTTTAAGTGATGATGATTTTGTTTTTAGCATACTTTCGTCATTTTCATCTTTTGATAATTATATGTACAGTTCTGGTAAAAGAAAACAAACATTTTTGAAAAAACACGTACATGGCAAATGTTTGAGAATGAGCACTCTCCGTGTGTAACTGGGTTCCACAGATTTTACAAGTCCTCCTAAGACTAAATAAACATTTGCCATTGAGTGCTAGAGGCGGATATGCACAAACACTCTAAAGTGATCACAAAGTAACAAGAGTGCATGTTATTCTGTAACATTTGCCACCACAACAGTATCACTGTTTGTAAGCAAAACCCAGGTTTTATGTGCATGCAGGAAATTCAGCTCAAGTTACCCACCATCATAGAATTCTCTTACTGAATTTTTTTCTTCAGCAGACAATGTTATATTAGGTTTTCAATAGACCGTTTCAGTGTGTCTCTTGCTCCAAACAAATGTAACCTTTGAAGTATTTTTCTATTATTCTTTGTGGGAAACAAATTGGCAGTGCAACCATGTTCAGCAGCTTCTGTGCAGAAACTTCTTCCTACTCTTGTAGCTGACACCGCTAGCATAATTAACTGCTATTGTATTGCTATTGTAATTGCATTTTTGTAGCACTTACTACCCCCGACGAGACGTCAAATCGCTTTTTGGCGAGTAGCATTCTACTTCGGAACCCAAAAAGGATTATTGGTGGGTTAGTATAGGGAAATAAGAAGTTTATTTGAGAGGTTGACATGTGTGTCTGTTAGCTGGATTGAAAGGATAGTGGAGAGATAGAAGAGAGAAAGGTTTACATTTATGTAGCGCCTGAAACCCCTGATAAAGCATCAAAGCGCTTTTCGAGGAGTAGCACCCTACTCTGGAACCCAAACAGGATAAGTGGTGAATTAATACAGGGAAATATGAAATTAATTTGAGCGGTCGGCATGCAAGTCTGTTAGTTGGATTGAAAAGGATAGTGGAGAGATACAAAACGGAAGGGTCTAGAAAGTGTTTATTTGAATGCCTCCATATTCTGTGGCCGGCAGTGTTGCTAACTCTATGAGATGTCATCACCCCACTCTTGAAAGAAATCACCCAGACAACTGCAAGAACACACGGGACATAATTTGCTCTTACAAATGTCAAGGAAGTTCTACCCATCACCTTTGACAATGATCAACAACCTGCCTCAATATTCCTTTGTCTTTCAGCAGCCCATGACATGCTCGACTACAACATTTTGTTGAAAAGAGTTAAAGAATATGTGTGGGTGTCCGTATTGATATTCAGACGGGTTCAATCTTAATTTAAATTCAAACCCATCAAGTACAAATTGAATCTTCAGAATAGTCATCTCACAATGCAGTTTGTGACTTTCCACAGGGGTCTTTCCTCTTACCACAATTCTATGTCAGGACCGGAGGCTCCGATTATGCTTCTCATTTCTTTACTAGAATCTCACAGCAGCCAATGAAAATACAAATAGAAAACCATGTGATAACCATAGAGTCCCAGGGTACATAAGGTCCCTGCATGAACATAGAGTCCTCTTTCTTTGCTGCTCCGCAGCCAATTAAGTGCCCTTTACTTTCCTTACGATGGAAGTGTTTGTATGGATGAAACGTGTTGTCTTTATAAAGTGAAATTTCAGCGATCTTGTCGGTTACAGGCTAGCGCTTTATGAGAGATTTCATGTTTGCCTGTTTGCGCTTAAATTTTGTTCGAATGTATTTTGGATACGGCCACGCCTCTCATGAGTAACGATCGGCTTATTATTATTGTGGTGCGTGTTATCTTTAGTGCAAATTATTGTCACTTTCGATACTGTCTGAGCGCTGGCCTTCGCACTCCGCGTAGCAACGAGTTATCTTTGGTGGTTACCTCAACGTGTTATCAGTGTATTCAGTAAGGTCTGCCTGAGCGCTTACCTTCGCGCTCCGTATCTTCGAAGCTCCGACGCTGGTTCGCGGTCGGGTAGTGGAGTGGTAGGTCCTGAGGAGCGAGGACGCGCGTCTGAAAGACGCGCGGTGCTCTTTCGATTGCTACGAGTCTCGGCCAGCGCGCATGCTCGGCGCCCATATTTGCCTCTGCTTTCAGCACTTCGGCATTGAGTGAACGCGGAGACAGCGTTTTTATGTCTCAGACCCTCGTGCTTTATGAATAAAAAGCACGCAAAGGCTAATTTTTCAGCTCCTTTAACACCCCATTTGTTACACATACTGTGGGGCTGTATAATCATTCATAGGCTCTGCCTAGAGTGGATATATTTTCAGCAAGCTTCTCCTCCCTCCACGTCCTACCTTGATTCCAACTCACTTTAAGTGACTTATTGGAGCTTGCTTGGGGTTACCACTCCCCCTGACCTCTTCCACTTACAGTACCTACCTGGCCTAATCCTTGCACCCGCAGGCAGTTCTCCAGGGTAACTGATTCCACACTTGGTGTGTTATAATGTCTGAATACTATGAGGAGGACTATTACTACTATGAAGAGGAACCCTCTGGGTTTGTAGAACAAGACCTCGTTGAGGCTTTAGATGCGGGAGTCCAGCACTCCGTGAAATCAGCGCTGGCAAGGGCGATCGCACCCCTAAAACGCCATCTGTGCTCCTATGCCAAGCAACAAGGCTGGCTTCCTTCGTCAGGCTCTCGAGCTAGATCTGGGGGCAAAGGAAAAGCGAACCCCCACTCGGCGGATTTTGCTAAATTGGCCAAAACAATGGCGGAACAGGAGCGCTCTGCGTCCAGTAGAGAAGCCACGATCACGGAGATTTCACAGAAGGATGGTGATCAAGACACCTCCTCGGATCCTTCCACTGACCAGGAGGAGGCTCCTCGTCCCTCCAAAAAAGCTAGGAAGGAGAGGCACTCTGAACCGGCTCCGTCCCCAAAGGTCCTCACCTTTGAACCCGCCGAGATCATCCATCCTAATTCCACGGCTTGGCTGCCACCCCAGGAGGTGGCAGACTATGTGCACTCACACCTGCGCCAGGCGTATGAGAAGGACGTGCGGGCACGACTCCGGTCTGAGTGCCCTAGGCCCGATTTCGCTGACAAAGTGGCAGAAACGCCAGAGGTGGACCCATCAATGTTAACATATCTAAAGAAATATTCTAAGGACCCCAAGAAGGACCTCGACAGATCTTGGAGGTCCTGTCTGGATAAACTGTTGGATGTATCTGGGCCCCTGACAAAAATTCTTGAGCTTGGCTTTAGGGCCAAAGAATCGTCCCGCACCGTGGATCCGGATGAGCTGATTGGTTGGGCTCAAAGGGCGATGCCAACTGTGCGCTTTCAGCGGAACTGCGCCGTTCCATTCTATTAAAGTTGGATCCCAAATTGGCTGAGTTAGCCACATCGGAATCAGGGCCTCTGGCTCAAGGCCTTTTGTTTGGGCAACCCTTCTTCAAGGAACTGACCAAGTTTGTGGCCACCTTCAGCGGGCTGGATAAGGCCCAAGGCTCACTCAGACGGGCGTTCCGCCCGGTTTTTGGCAGGGCCGGACGGTTTTGTGGGCGCTCGTTCGGCCGAGGGAACTCTCAAGGCGCCCAGCGTGGCCAGAAGGGAGGTTATCAAGACAACTCCAATACCTCCTCCTTCTACCCTACTCGACGAGCCAGGAACAGGTTCCGCAAAGGTGGCAAATTTGGTGGCAACTCCAACAATCAACAGGATGACAGAAACTCAGGTGAGCTTGATCCCTTATTCCGAGGTGCACTTGGGAGGCAGAGTAGGCTGTTTTCTCAGCAACTGGCGCGAGATCTCTCAAGATGCATGGGTATTAGAGACAGTGCAAGGGTACAAGCTAGAGCTGTACGATTCTCCCCCGCAGAACATTCGCCCTCCCCCCCCTGTCTTTTTCCCCAAAGAGATCGGACCTTTATCTCAGCAGAGATCAAGTCCTTAGTAACGAAGGGCACGGTAGTGGTTTCCTCACTTCACCCTCGGGGTTTTCTAAGCAATGCCTTCCTAGTGGAGAAGAAAGGGGGTGGATCCAGACTGGTGTTGAACCTCAAAGACTTCAATTTGTGGATTATTTACAGACACTTCAAGATGGAAGGTATCCATCTATTACGCGATCTCCTCCAAGAAGGGGACTGGATGGTCCGGCTGGACCTGAAGGATGCGTATTTATCCATTCCCATCTTTCCCCCTCATCGTCGGTTTCTCCAATTTTTGTGGCAAGGAGTTTGCTACGAGTACAAGGTCCTACCGTTCGGCCTGTCGTCAGCACCTTGGTGCTTCACAAAGCTTCTGAGGCTGGTGGTAGAGTCCCTCAGAGCGCGGAGGTCGTCCTCATAATATATCTGGACGACATCATCATTTTGGCAACCACCCCCCAGTTAGTTCAGGTACACCTCACTTGGGCGATCAACCTGTTACAGAATTTGGGGTTCATTGTGAATCCACAGAAGTCGGTACTGAATCCGTCCCAGTCACTCGAGTTTCTCGGTTTCCTCGTCAATTCGGTGACGTGCCAGCTTCTGCTTCCGATGCAAAAAATCATTTGTATCAAACGGGAACTGAAGTCTACACTTCACAAGCAGACGATCTCCCTGAGATCATTGGCCCGTATAGTGGGCTTGTTAGCATCTTCCATTCAGGCGATCTTTACAGGCCCCCTCCACTACCGAGCCCTGCAGCGGCTAAAAATCCACCATCTCCAAAGAGGCCTCAGTTACTCGGAACAGATTCCCCTCTCAGACGAGGCGAGGTTGGAGATGAACTGGTGGTTATACCACATGGAGGCCTGGAACGGCCGAGCGCTATTCGGATCAACCCCGGATGTGATAATCGAATCCGATGCCAGCCGGTGGGGTTGGGGTGCCCGTTGCGGCCAGGTGTCCACGGGTGGTCGTTGGTCGCCGGAAGAGCTACGATTACATATCAACTGCCTTGAACTATTGGATGGTTCCTTTGCAATTCCATGTCTTTCTCCTCAGAAGACGGACTGTTGTATTCTTCTTCGGGTGGACAACATATCGGCAGTTCGGTATGTCAACAAACTGGGCGGTACCAGGTCCCGAATGTAGGCAGAAATTGCCAAAGATTTTTGGCACTACTGTCTTCAGAACAGAATCTCGTTAGTAGCGGAATATCTACCGGGCTGCAACAACGAGGTGGCAGATTGGCACTCCCGCCATCTACAGGATTTCAGCGACAGAATGCTGTCTCCCCGAGTGTTTCAAAACTTGAGTCAACTATGGGGTCCCTGTCGGATAGAGTTGTTTGCGTCTCGCCTCAACAGGGAGGTTCCTCAGTTTTTCAGTATTGTATTGTATTGTATATAGTATTTGTAGAGCGTGACAAACACCCAACGGGTACCTCGGCGCTATAGATACATGAGCACAGATCAGCACAAACGGGAGAGCGGGGAATATTGAATATGCTACTTACCAGTATGCATCTGTTCTTGGCATGTAGGGCTGCTGACATTCATATCTGTGCATAGATCGCCGCCTAGTGTTGGGTCCGGATGTTTGCACGTTGTTGTCCTGGAAGAGTCTTCGAAGTATCCTGAGATAGGTGACTCCTCCCCTGGACCACAGTGCGCATGGGCATCCTCTCCATCCTCAGATTGTTTTTCGCCATTGTGGCCGTGATGGAGTAGATACAGAAAGTGATGACCATGCTATACAGGAATTCTGAGAGCTGCAGCTGCTACAGGCGCCGGGGAGGAGGGTGGGCGATATGAATGTCAGCAGCCCTACATGCCAAGAACAGATGCATACTGGTAAGTAGCATATTCAGTTCGAGGCATGTGGGCTGCTGAATTCATATCTGTGCATAGAATACATAGCAGTACCTCCCATTAGCGGCGGCTACCAGTGCCAGCTGCAGCGGTCTGAAAAAGAGTTTTGAGAACAGCCTGTCCTACAGCTGCCTGCTGTTTTGATTGCACATCTACACAATAGTGTTTGGTAAATGTATGTGTAGTGGACCAGGTGGCTGCTCTACATATATCATGCAAAGGAATGTTTCCCAGGAAAGCCATGGAGGCCCCTAACTTACGTGTTGAGTGGGCTCGTGGGGGAATCGTTAGTGTGCGTTTAGCTTTTTGATAGCAAATTTGAATACATTTAACGATCCATCTGGCTATACCTGCTTTGGAGATGGCATTACCTTTGTGGTGTGGGGCAAAAGCAACGAAGAGTTGTTTTGTTTTCCTAAAGACTTTAGTCCTGTCTATATAGTACATGAGGGCTCTCTTTACATCTAGTGTATGGAGTGCTCTTTCTGCGACAGTTTGTGGGTTTTGAAAGAAAACAGGCAGTTCAATGGTTTGATTCATGTGGAACTGCGATATCACCTTGGGCATGAATTTGGGGTTGGTACGTAGTACGACCCTGTTGGCGTGAACCTGTATGAATGGCTCTTGAACGGTTAGTGCCTGGAGTTCACTAACTCTCCTCAAAGAAGTGATTGCTACTAGGAAAGCTACTTTCCAGGTGAGGAATTGAATCTCGCATGAGCGTAGAGGTTCAAAGGGTGGACCCATCAGGCGTGTGAGGACCAAGTTGAGGTTCCACATTGGAGCTGGTGGGTGGCTTGGAGGAATTACTCGTTTGAGTCCTTCCAAGAATGCTTTGATGGCAGGCACTCTGAATAAAGAGAGGTGCTGCCTGTTCTGGAGATAGGCTGATATTGCGTCAAATGGACACGTATTGAGGTGTACGCCAGATTGCATCGGTATAGGTGTAAGAGGTAACAGATTATGTTTTGGATGGATGCGTCTAGCGGGTTAATGTCATTATTATTACAATAAATAACGAACCTTTTCCATTTGGCTGCATAGCAAGCTCTGGTAGTGGGTCTTCTAGCTTCCTTAATTATGTCCATACAGTCAGGTGGCAGGTTTAGGTAGCCAAACTCTAGGACTTCAGGAGCCAGATTGCCAGGTTCAGCTGTTGCGGATCTGGGTGCTGAATCTCTCCATGGTTCTGCGTCAAATGCGCGGGTTTGATCCGCAGCCTTTGATGCGGCACCACGGAAAGTTCGAGAAAGGTGGTGTACCATGGTTGGCGTGCCCATGTTGGAGCAACTAGGACGAGTGTCAGTGAGTGTTGTCTGAGTTTGCGTGCCACCAGCGGTATCAATGGTGCTGGGGGAAAAGCGTACGCAAATCTGCCGGACCAGTTCATCCATATCGCATTGCCCTGCGACTGCGGATGTGGGAACCTGGCGGCAAAGCTTTGGCATTTTGCGTTTTCGCTTGTGGCGAATAGGTCTATCTCTGGATGACCCCACTGTTGGAAGTACGGTTGGAGCACTGACGGATGTAGCTCCCACTCGTGCATCTGGTGGCTGTGTCTGCTGAGCAGATCCGCCATCTGATTGTCCTTGCCGGGGAGGTGTTCCGCCATGAGGAATATGTTCCTCTGAATGGCCCACTTCCACATGCTCTGAGCCAGATGAGACAACTGTGGAGAGTGTGTTCCTCCCTGCTTCTGTATATAGTACATGGCAGTCATGTTGTCCGTCCGGATCAACACGACTTTGTTGCACAAGTGTACTTTGAATGCTTTCATTGCCAGGAAGATTGCCATCAGTTCTAGAAGGTTGATGTGCATCTTCTTTTGCTGTATTGTCCATAGTCCCTGCACTGTGTAACTGAGTACATGAGCTCCCCATCCCTGGAGAGACGCGTCCGCTGTCAGTATAATTTGTGGAACAGGCTCTTGGAACAGTCGGCCCTTGCAAAGGGTTTGTGGATTCCACCAATGCAGAGAGTTGTATGCCCGACCGCTCACCAACACTAGGTCTTTTAGTTGTCCTTGAGCCTGATTCCATTGACGTGCTAAGCACTCCTGAAGCGGGCGCATATGTAGTCTCGCGTGTGGGACTATGAAAATGCAGGAGGCCATCATGCCTATCAGCTGCATGAACACTCGCGCGGGAAGGGAGTGTTGGGGTTTGAACTTGGAAATCAGCATTTGCATGCTGTTGATTCTCACTAAATTTGGCTGAGCTGTGGCTGCCAGAGTGTCTATGGTCGCACCTAGGTACGGTTTTACGTGTGCGGGTTGTAGATGTGATTTCGGGTAATTTAGTGAGAACCCTAGACTGTGAAGAAGGTGAATGGTGCGGGACATGTGGCTGGCACATTGCTGGGCTGACTTTGCCTGAACAAGCCAGTCGTCCAGGTAAGGGTAGACGTGTATGTGTTGCCTCCGTAGATGTGCAGCCACAGTAGCTAGGCACTTTGTGAAAACTCTGGGTGCTGTTGTCACGCCGAAGGGGAGGACTTTGAATTGGTAGTGCTGCCCCTGAATAGTGAACCTGAGATATTTTCTGTGTGAGGGGTGAATGGGTATGTGGAAATACGCATCTTTGAGGTCCAGCGTGGCCAGGAAGTCTCCCTGTTTGAGCAGCGGGAGGACTTGTTGTAGGGTGAGCATGTGGAAATGCTCGGAGAGAATGTAGCGGTTGAGGGGTCTCAGGTCTAGTATAGGTCTGAGTGACCCGTCCTTTTTTGGGATTAAGAAGTACAGGGAGTACACCCCCGTACCTTGCTCGCGGACGGGCACGACCTCTATTGCGCCTTTTTCCAGCATACTTAGCACTTCCTGCTGTAATAACGCTAAGTGCTCTGAGGACATAGGACGGTGTTTTGGTGGTATGGTGGGTGGAGTGGAGGTTAATTCTAGGCAGTAACCGTGTTTGATAATATCTTTGACCCACCTGTCCGTGGTGATGGAGTTCCATGTGGACAGGAACCTTTGTAGCCTTCCCCCGACAGGTGTTGTGTGGTCGGGAGGAAGGGAGAGGGCGTCACTGTTTGTTCTTGGGGGAGGACCTGGTATTGCCGTATCCGCGTCCTCTACCCTTTGTGCTGGAGCCACGATATCCACCCCGGGTGTTTTTATCGTAAGTACTTTGTGTGTTGCCCTTGTTGAAGGTTTGTTGTGACCCCTGTCCTCTACCTGCTCCTCTATTTCCGGGGCGACGAAAGGAGCCACTCCGAAAGGACTGTGTTTGGAGAGCCCCCATGGACTTTGCAGTGTCTGTGTCCTTTTTAATTTTTTCTAGGGTGGTGTCAACCTCTGGTCCGAACAAGTAGTCAGGGTTGACCGGCTGATTGAGGATGTTATTTTGAACCTCAGGTTTGAATCCGGAGATTCGTAGCCAGGCGTGTCGTCGTAACATGACGCTGGTGTTTATTGCTCTAGCAGCTGTATCTGCGGCATCCAGTGCACACTTAATGGATGCGTTTGTGAGGAGTTGTCCCTCCCTGATGAGGATCTCTGCTCCCTCCTTGTATTGGTCAGGGAGATGTTGGAGTAGGGTTTCTAATGTGTCATAGTGGGCGCGATCGTAGCGAGCTAGGAGCGCCTGGGTATTGGCAATACGCCATATATTAGCTGCCTGTGCTGCAACTCGTTTGCCGGAGGTCTCTAGCACCTTGGACTCCTTGTCCAGTGGAGGAGCTTCGCCAGTAGTCTGTGAGTGCGCCCTTTTGCGAGCATTAGCGACTACAATGGAATCTAGAGGCAACTGGCCTCTAATGTACGTAGGGTCCACAGGCGCCGACCTATATTTTTTGTCGATCCTGGGGTTTATTACTCTTGCCCTAGTGGGTTCTTTGAAAATGTCCTTTGCTGGTTTAAGGACACCTTTCAGCATGGGTAGAGTTTTGATATTCCTTTCTGAGGATGCGAAAGTATCCATTAGAAAATCGTCCTCGATTGTGTCAGAGTGGAGTTGCACACCATGATTGGCCGTAGCACGTTCAATGAGGGCGTTGAATGCGGCAGTGTCCTCTGTGGGAGACGTTTTCGCTCCATATAGCTGCGTGTCCTGTGTATCCATAGGCGCACCCGGGTCTACAGGGTCATCCCAAGCCTGGTCAGGGTCCTGTTGGCCTTCAGGGTCCATCTCTCTGGGGTAGGGGACATTGTCACCCATGTAGTCCTCCAAAGCATCGGTTTCGGAGGGTGTCGGAGAGAAGGGCTGTGGATCTAGGTAAGAGGTATGGAGTCGTTCGAAAAGAACTGGTTCAGAATCCGCTGGCAGCTTTTTCTTTAATGGGATCCGGTAGGAGTCTAAAGGCTGCTCGGAGGATATTCTCCGTTTCTGGAGCACAAGTCTGCCGGTGTCGGCATCGATGATGTGGGACGGTGACGTCTCCGTAGGAGAACATTCAGCAGGTGTGATCCTAGTTTGGGTGACACGTGTCCTAATTTCAAACAATTTGGGTGCCGTGGATGGTGGCAGTCCAAAAGTGATGTTGGGTATTGCTGGAGAAGCTTTTTGAGCTTTTTTCGGCTCGGAGCCCGACGTGTCCTGGAGGGTTGCCTTTTCTTTGATGCGTTGCAAGGACGCTGCAACTTGTCGAACCTGGAACGCCGACGATTCTTTGGCGCCGAGCGGTTCTGCAAAGGCAGGTGTGGACTTCTTCGGGGCCACGGGGTCATCGAGTCGAGGAGAGGTAGTAGCTGTCGAGGACGTCGATGATTGGGCCTTCGGTGCCGCTTTCGGAGCGATGTGCGACGCAGCGGCCATTTTGACCTTTGTGGCCGGAGCCGAGTGTTTCGGTGCCGGGGGCCGAGGCGGCTTGGCGGTACCGATGGCCTTTTTCCGTGGGTCGGCGCCGACGTCGGCTGCTGCGAGTTCGGCACCGAAGTCCCGTTTGGTGCGGTCGGTGCCGACAGGTTTTGCTGGCGTCGAAGGTGTAGAGGGCTTCGATCCGACCAGTGTCACTTTCAGTTTCGGTTTATGTGGAACCGATACGACTTTCGGTTTCGTTCTCGAGGAAGGGAAACCAGTCATTTTGGGCACTAATGGCTGTCGCTGAATGTCCGAGGCCGGGCCAGATGGCGGGGCCGAAGAACTGCGGGATAGGTCTTGGGTAAGGCCCGAAGGCGATCCCTCGACCGGAGCCATTGACTGACGCACTGGGATATCTTCCGTCTGTACGGGTAGGCCTTGCTCGTCACCGGAGCTACTTTCTTCGGCCCCTAAGGCCTCATCGTAGTCTCCTACCTCGGTGTCGGCTTCTTCTCTATGAAAGAGTTGTTCTTCGACGTCTTCCGATCCGGAATCGTGTTCGGAAGCAGGGCTGGAGGGTAGGTTCTCCACGCCTTCCACATCTTCGTCCTCGGCGCTGAAGATGTTGGTCGGGGCCGGTGCTGCTTGCTGCGCTTCGAGTCTCGCCGCTCGTCGATTCCGGAGAGTCTTCTTGGATCGGAATCGGGCACAGCCCATACATGTGGATTCGTCGTGATCCGGTGAAAGGCATTTGTTGCACACTGGGTGGACGTCGACATGAGGATATTTCGCATTGCAAACAGGACACCGCTTGAATGGTGTCCTCGATTCCATCGTCGATGTAGGGTCGATGGTCGGATACGATGCGAAAAAGTTGTCAGTAAACTAACAAGTAAATGTCGATACCGATCGGGAACAGTACCGACGCGAACTACAGGCCTTTTGGCCTGAAAAAAGTTTTTCCTAACTTGAGTCAAGATAAGCACATCCGAACCCAATGGCGAAAAAAACAATCTGAGGATGGAGAGGATGCCCATGCGCACTGTGGTCCAGGGGAGGAGTCACCTATCTCAGGATACTTCGAAGACTCTTCCAGGACAACAACGTGCAAACATCCGGACCCAACACTAGGCGGCGATCTATGCACAGATATGAATTCTAAGTGGGATGGGTATTCCCCAGACGTGGGACCCGTGCTCACTACGCCACTGGAGTCAAGCTATCCTGCCTGATGACGGCTGATAGCCAGAAACCGGTCCTAGGATGCTTGATTCTGGTCCAGGGAAGACATGGCTTGGCAGTTCGGGCTGGACTGTTCCCATGAGGCACAGGGTCAAGACTGATTTGCATATGGCCATGTCTAAACTGGGGTGGTGTAGTGAGCAAAAGAACGATGGATTTAACCCAGATCTCTTGACTGGGGGAGAATGTATGCATTGTCAGCATTCCGTCCATCATTTGTTTGTTGTAACGCTTTTCGCCCTAAGTGGGATGGGTATTCCCAGACGTGGGACCCGTGCTCACTACGCCACTGGAGTCAAGCTATCCTGGCTGATGACGGCTGATAGCCAGAAACCGGTCCTAGGATGCTTGATTCTGGTCCAGGGAAGACATGGCTTGGCAGTTCGGGCTGGACTGTTCCCATGAGGCACAGGGTCAAGACTGATTTGCATATGGCCATGTCTAAACTGGGGTGGTGTAGTGGGCAAAAGAACGATGGATTTAACCCAGATCTCTTGACTGGGGGAGAATGTCTGCATTGTCAGCATTCCGTCCATCATTTGTTTGTTGTAACGCTTTTCGCCCTAAGTGGGATGGGTATTCCCAGACGTGGGACCCGTGCTCACTACGCCACTGGAGTCAAGCTATCCTGGCTGATGACGGCTGATAGCCAGAAACCGGTCCTAGGATGCTTGATTCTGGTCCAGGGAAGACATGGCTTGGCAGTTCGGGCTGGACTGTTGCCATGAGGCACAGGGTCAAGACTGATTTGCATATGGCCATGTCTAAACTGGGGTGGTGTAGTGGGCAAAAGAACGATGGATTTAACCCAGATCTCTTGACTGGGGGAGAATGTATGCATTGTCAGCATTCCGTCCATCATTTGTTTGTTGTAACGCAGATATGAATTCAGCAGCCCACATGCCTCGAACAGTAAGACCTAAAAAAAAAGAAAGAAGAACAGACAGTCTCAGTAATGGTAGCGTCAATCTCTAGGAAAT
The DNA here is from genome assembly GCF_964204655.1 of Triturus cristatus. NCBI lineage: Eukaryota > Metazoa > Chordata > Amphibia > Caudata > Salamandridae > Triturus > Triturus cristatus. The sequence continues at coordinate 390,543,783 of NC_140592.1, forward strand.
AGCCAAGTTTCGACCCTTTTCCTAAACTGCAACAAAGTACTACATTGTCTGATTGCGAGTGGGATTTCATTCCAGAGTTTTGTGGCCGCATAGCTAAAAGATCGGCCTCCTAGTCTGGCCTTGTTAAATCTAGGTACTGTTGCCAGACATGCAGAAGAAGAGCGGAGACTACGGACTGGGGCATACCAGACCAATTTCTTCTGCAGTGGCTTGGGGCCCAGTCCATGTAGCGCTCTGAACCCAATGCAGAGGGATTTTTAAAAAAATCCTCTGCTGCACCGGGAGCCAGTGTAGCTCGGTCAGGCACAGCGAAGCAGAAGAGCTACGTAGTCTTGACAAAACTAATTTTGCTGCAGTATTCTGAACACGTTGTAATCTCTGGATTAGAAATTTAGGAGATTCCAACAGTAGGGCGTTGCAGTAGTCAAGAATGGTGCCTTGAACGATCAATGCTCTGGCCGAGACTGGGAGCAAAGGAAGAATCTTCCTTAAGGCTCTCATCAGGCCAAAGCAACAGCCTACCGTCTTGTTCACTTGTGTCTCCAATGACAGATTGGCATTGAACACAACTCCCAAATTTCGTACTGTCATGGACGATGCCAAGGGAGCGGAGGTGCCAAGAGGCCAGAAATTGTCAGGAAGGGGCAAGGGAACCTTCCCAACTGTGCAGTGCAGAATTTCGGTCTTATCCGAGTTAAATTGTAGGAAATTATTTCGTAGCCACTGCGCAGTATCATGCATACATGCATGAAACTCCTCCAGGGCATTAGATTGAATTCCATCAAGAGACAGAATGATCGGAGTATCATCCGCATAGTTTATCAGTTTAACCTTATGAGCTCGAATGATATCAATCAGAGGGCTCAAATAAATGTTGAATAGGATCGGGCTGATAGCAGGTCCTTGTGGAACCCCATGACAGATGTTGGTGAAAACCGACTGGAACAGTGGGAGAGCCACTGCTTGGCATCTGCCCGAAAGATAGGATCGAAACCATTCTAAGGCAGTGCCCACTACTCCCACTTCCTCTAGACGGGTAAGCAAAATATTATGGTTGACCCTGTCGAAAGCGGCAGACAGGTCAAGCAAAATAAGGATTGCTGATTGTCCCCTGTCTGCCAGCTGACGAAGATCATCCATCACGGTCACTAGAGCTGACTCGGTTCCGTGTTCTGGATGGAAGCCAAATTGTACATCTGCCAGGCAGTTGGTCTGTTCCACAAAAACTGACAGGGATTTGCTAACCCAACGTTCAAGAATTTTCACTGGGTAGGGGAGGAGGGAAATGGGCCGATAATTTCCCGGGCAGGTTGGATCTAGGGTGGCCTTTTTCAGAAGTGGCGTAACTACGGCCTGTTTCCAGTCCGCAGGTACCACTCCACTAGAGAGTGACTGGTTACAAATCTGTCGAAGCCTAGGAAACAATTCTGAGGCAAGTTCCTTCCAGATTTTATGAGGAAGGGGGTCCAGAGGAGATCCTGAGGAGACGCCCATAGCAAGCCTACTGAATTCCTCTTCCGACAGAATCTCAGTTTTTCAGTTGGAGGCCAGACCCAGAGGCCCTGGCCACGGATGCATTCCTACAGGAATGGCCGCCAGACCTATGTTACGCTTTTCACCGTTTATGATGATCCCCAGGGTGCTTGCACGAGTCAGGGCTCATCGGGCGGAGCTCGTCTTGATCACTCCTCTGTGGAGAGCACAGGCGTGGTTCCCGGTCGTACTAGAAATGTGTTGTGCAGTCCCAGTCCTTCTTCCCCGGATGGAGAACCTACTATTATTTATTTATTTGTGTATTTTGTAAAGCGCACAGCTGCCCCAACGGGGCGTCCCGGCGCTGAGAACTCTGGAAACAGAGAGCATAGGATCAGAAAGCCTGTTTAAGAAGAGAAGAGATGGGTCTTCAGGGTTTTACGGAATGCTGATTCTGTTTGGCAGGTGCGTAAGGCTAGCGGGAGCCTGTTCCAACGCTGAGTGGCACAGACCTCAAAGGTTTTTCCACCTGCACGAAATCGTTTTAATCGTGGAGTTTCCAGGAAAAATAGGGAATTGGAGCGTAATGTCCTGGAGTTGACATACGGTCGCAAGGTGTTTTTCAAATGGGCCGACCCATTGCCTTTTGACGCTCGGAAGGCCAGCGTCATGGCTTTGAAAACGCATCTTTTAGCAATGGGTAGCCAGTGCAGTTTACGAAGGTGTGGAGAAATATGATGTCTAGCAGGAATTCTCTCCACCAGCCGGGCGGCGGCGTTTTGGACCGTCTGAAGTTTATGACAAAGGCCTGCTGTGATACCAAGGTAGAGGGCATTGGCATAGTCAAGATGGGATGTTATCAATGCCTGGATCACAGTCTTACGGCAGTCCGCCGGCAAGTAATTAATAAGCCGTTTAATAGTCCTGATCTTTGCGAAGCAGGAGGCTGCTACTGTTTGTACCTGAGTGTTGAAACTGAGGTGGTTATCCCAACGTACTCCTAGGTTTCTCACCGACTCTTTGGGGGTGGGGACTTGGCTCAGATCTTCTGGCCACCACAGACTAGAATCCAGAGAGGATGGTGAGTTGAAAAACAAGATCTCCGTTTTTCCTGCATTAAGTCGGAGGAAGTTGGCATCCATCCAACTAGAAATGTCCCTAAGGCAGGATTTCAGCGGATCAAAGGCTGAAACGGAGGGGGTATCGAAGGTGAAGAGTAGCTGAATGTCGTCAGCATAGGAGATGGATTTAATCCCAGTCTGGGCGATCAGCTTGGCCAAGGGGGTGAATTAAACATTAAATAGGAGCGGGCTCAGGGAAGAACCCTGTGGGACTCCCCATTTGAGTGGTCTGGCGGGGGAAGTGTAGGGAGGGGTGAAAACCTGCTGTGTGCGGTCCGAGAGGTAAGATGAGAACCATTTCAACACAGCGCTGCCCAAACCTAAGTCCTCCAGCCTTCTCAGCAAGATCTTATGAGAGACGGTGTCGAATGCTGCTGAAAGATCCAGCAGCGCTAACACCGCCCTCGACCCCCGGTCAAGCGTCCACCTCACCGAGTCAGCCATTTCAATAAGGGCTGACTCCGTGCTGTGGCCCGACCTGAAGCCGTGCTGGGAGTCATGGAGAAGCCCATTGGATTCGATGTAATTCGCCAACTGAGAGTGTACCAGCTTTTCCAGGATCTTAGCTGGGGCAGGCAGGAGAGAAATAGGCCTATAGTTGCTGGGGTGGTCCGGATCCAGATTGGGCTTCTTAAGGATGGGGACCAGAGAAGCATGTTTCCATTTAGCAGGGAAACTGCCCGTTCTGAGGGAGTCATTCCAAATGTGGTTCAGGTAGGGATTAAGTAGGGGTGCTAGTTTTTTATATTGCTTGGCTGGCCAAGGGTCATTTGGAGAGCCTGATTTGCATTTAAGTAGTTCGGCCATGGAGTCGGCTTCTGAGACGGCTACAAATTCGAATAGGGTGGACAGCGGTGGCGAGAGAATAGTGGGTTCCTCTTCCCGTCCTTCTGTGTTGGGGGTGGGGAAGGAGGAATAGATAGTCTCGATTTTGTCCTCGAAAAATTGTGAGAGTTTATCGCATAGCGACTGTGAGGCGGGCTGAGTTCGAGTCAACGCGTTGGGGTCTGTGAAGGATCTAACTATATTGAAAATCTCCCTGACGCCATTGCTGGCGAGTTTGATTCTAGAGGCCAGAAAATCCCGTTTGTGCTCCTCGATCATTCTCCGGTATTCTTTGAGGGCTGTTTTGTAGGTGATTTTACTATCCGGGGAATAATTCTGTCTCCAGAGGCGTTCAAGAGATTTACAGGAGGCCTTTTTCTGCCAGAGCTCGTCAGAGTACCAAGGTGCTGAAGGTACAGCCATGTGGGTTTTGATGGGTTTAAGAGGGGCCAAAGCATCTAAGGCCTGACCGATCCATGCGTCCAAGTGGTCAATCTGTAGGTCAGGATCAGACGACAGGCAAGGTTGGGTATTATTTAGGTATTCCAGGAGCGTTTCAGGGGTGATGCGACTCCAGTTTCTGCCTGATGATTTGGGGGTGATAACGGGTCTAATGTGGCAGGGAATGCCAATCTCAAACGGGATGAGGAAATGGTCTGACCAAATAACCGGGGTAGGGGGAGTCGCCCGAATAGATGGTAAGTTGGAACAGATCAGATCCAGTGTGTGACCCGCTTTATGCGTGGGTAGGGTTATTATTTGGACTAGGTTGCAGGCCGCTAGCGTAGAGATGAAGTAGTTGCTGTGCGAACAGGAATCGTTGTTAACATGGAGGTTGAATTCTCCTAAAGCGGTTAAGTTAGCGTAACATGTGCTAAGCTGAATAACATGATCCGCCAGAGCCGGTAAGTGAGAAGTATTGGAATGAGGGGGGCGGTAGATAAGAATTCCCGAGCAAGAGGAGGACGGGGAGATTTGAACACTGAAAGGCAGGCCTTCTATACATTCAATTTGGTCAAATGGAGGGAGGGTAACCGTCCATTTGGAATTGTGGATTAAGGCGACACCACCTCCCGGTTTACCATTAGGTCTGTTGGCACAGATAATACTGTAACCCTTCGGTAAGGCAAGGGTGATAGCAGGGTTCGTGGTGTCGTTCAGCCACGTTTCAGTTAGGAAGAGCAGATCCCAGTTGTTGTCCCGAAGGGATTGCCAGATGTCAATGGCATGTTTGCTCAGTGATCTACAGTTGATCAGCGCAGCTCTGAGGGTCAGGGAGGACTGAGCTCCGCGGGTGGAGGCAGGGTTCAGAGCGTACGCCGTACTGATAGTGTGATCTGAAGCAGGAAGGGAGAAATTGCAGACTGTGCAGGCATAGACCTGGCTCCGAGCGTCAGAGGTGGGACAAGGGCAGGTCACGCAAAGGGGGGGTCTCAAAGACATCAACTCAGTCCGAGTGTATGTCGCGGTGTTATGGCTAGTGGGTCGGGGAGGGGGACCAGCCCCGGTCGCGTCCTGATCGTGGACGAGCGCAGACGAGCTTGCCTTAAGCGCGCCTTCGGCGTGCAATCGTCGCGCCCGCTGCGCTCGTCCGCAGCGCTTCCGGTACATGCACATTTTTATGGAGATGTGATGGAGGGAGGGGGCGTGGCCTCAGAGTGAGCGTGTCCCAGTCAGGGCGTGGGGAATGGCGGTTGAGGAAGATCGGCGATTTCACCCTTACCAGCGCTCGTTTTGCTGCGTGAAGGGGTGCCTGCACACTGCAATCGTGTGTCAGGAGGGGTGAGTGAGTTTTAAAAATGCTAAGTTTTACAGTTTTAAAAACAGTGACGTGCTCGATCTGTCTAGCTACTCCCGGCTGTGTCTCAGGAGGTTTCAAGAGTTGAACCCTCGTCAGAATCCCCATCCATTGGTGATATCGGGACAACTTCCTCTAGTGGCCTGGCGGGTTTCAGGGACAGATGGAAAATCCCAGGCCTTTCTCGCGAGGCTGACAGATTTATCAAAGAAGCCTGGTCAGCCAACACACATAAGAGATATGCTTCCTCTTGGAAGAGATGGTGTGATTGGTGCTCTCAACGGGACGTGGATCCCGCTTCAGCACATGTCTCTTTAGTGGTAAATTTTCTGGCCTCTATGGTGTCCTCAGGGTTGGCATACAGAACAGTCAATAACTTTTGTTCCGCCATATCGGCAGGTCATCTGCCTTTAGAGGGCAAACCCATAGGGGAACACCCGTTAGTGTGTAAGTTGCTTAGAGGTATTCGAATGGTAAAACCCCCACTTCCTAAATATTCTCAGTTGTGGGATGTCTCCATTGTCCTTAAATTCTTGGAGGCCTGGCCCCCAAATAAATACTTATCCCGTAAGCAACTCTCTGCTAAGTTGACAATGTTACTATGTCTGGTCTCTTGTAAAAGAGTCTCCGACGTACGGGCATTGGACTTAGCGGGGCGTAGATATTCCCCAGAGGGAGTAACCTTTATCCTGTCCAGACGAACTAAATGCAACACTGCATCCGTCACTTACCCAGCTTTTCCAAATAATCCCAAGCTGTGCGTGGTACAATGCATTAAGGATTATGAGGTGGGTACCGCAGAATTTCGTAGCGATATGCAAGGTCAATTGTTGATTGCTCTGCAGAAGCCTTTTCGCCCGGTGGCTCCAGCTACCTTGTCTCGATGGACGCGTTGGCTTATGGATGAAGCATGGATAGATGTTTCTAAGTTTGGGGCACATTCAGCCCGAGGAGCTATGGCCTCGAAAGCATATTCATCAGGCGTTAGCCTGGCAGAAATCATGCATGCAGCTGATTGGTCTACTGAGCATACTTTCAAAGCATTTTATTATAAACCTATTGTGGATGTAGCTTCTGTTGTGGTGGCTAAGCTTTGAACAAGCATAATCGGAGCCTCCGGTCCTGACATAGAATTACAAATTTGCGAACATTTGTGACAAGAATTTTCAATTCTATTAAGGACAACGGAGGCGAGGATTATCCCACCCGGAGGACACTTTATTGATCAGATATGTATGTTTATTCATGCTCGTATATTGCATAAATTGATTGTTTCCCTCCCTTCTTTTGTGCTGGTTATGTAATGTTGACTTTTACCGAATGATTGGAATGGCTTTTACGGGTTGTCCTTTTATTTCAGGGACTGATAGCAAATGAAACCTGAGTAAGGTCCAGCTGAGATTAGCTGGTATGCAGTTCTTTGGTTTGCGCAAGACGGAGTTACCTGGACCGGGATCCAGTTCAAGCTTGCAGCCCCGTTGGGCCCCAGTTCTTGGTTGAAGATGTCCTGGTCTTCCGATGATCCTTCAGGAGCAGGTCGTGAATGGACTTAACTGTTATGTTTACAAAGAAAGAGGACTCTATGTTTATGAAGGGACCTTATGTACCCTGGGACTCTATGGTTATCACATGGTTTTCTATTTGTATTTTCATTGGCTGCTGTGAGCTTCTAGTAAAGAAATGAGAAGCATAATCTTCGCCTCCGTTGTCCTTAATAGAATTGAAAATTCTTGTCAGGAATGTTCACAAATTTTTAATTCTTCGACATCTTTATGCTCTTCATGACATAAGCTCCCATTCAGCATCAGGCTTGCTTTCCAATGTATGTGGACAACATCTAGATAGTCATTTGTCTAGAAAACGTGGTCAGCATTTCAGAGTGGCTATACTGTATCTATCCTGGGATGAAAGAAAGCTTATTATTTAAATGTATCCTAAAAGGAAACCTTCTCTTGTGAAAGAAGGTCGATCCCGATTTTTCCCTTTCATCTGGACTACAAATCTAGTAACTCCACCAGCAGTTTTACAGCTGGTAAAAAACGGAGTAATTTTCATTGGGTTTAATCTCACATTCTCTAGAGAAAATCCTCCCATACCGCCACGCAAAACATCTAATAGATATGACAAGAGAAGCAGCGACAGCACACCTGGACAACCGTAATGTGATCTACACTGGCATCTCAAAGAGCCTCATCACTAAATTTCAAAGAATACCAACTAGTTAAGTCAGATTGTGTTGGAATCTATGCAGAAAGTATCACATCAAAGTAGAAAAGAAAGGAATATGCTACTTACCAGTATGCATCTGTTCTTGGCATGTAGAGCTGCAGATCTACACACTGTGCATAGATCGCCATCTGGTGTTGGGCCCGGATGTTTGCAGTTGTTTTTCTCTTGGAAAGTCTTTGGAAGACACGAGGTATGTGACTCCTCCTTTGGATCATATTGCACATGGGCTTCGGCTCCTTCCTCTGATTGTTTTTCGCCAGCGGGGAAATGATGGAGCTTTGTAAGAAACAGGAGAGATGCCCATGTGTGCTGTATCTAAATAAGATAAAACTGGAACAGATAAAGGGAGACGGGTGGGCGTGTGTAGATCTGCAGCTCTACATGCCAAGAACAGATGCATACTGGTAAGTAGCATGTTACGTTCGAGGCATATGAGCTGCAGATTACACACCGTGCATAGATTATATAGCAGTACTCGCTCCTAGCGGCGACCACCAGTATCTGTTGCAGTTGTTTGAAACAATGTTTTGAGAACAGCCTGGCCCACACTAGCTTGTTGCTTAGTTTGCACATCTACACAATAGTGTTTAGTGAAAGTGTGCAGTGTAGACCATGTAGCTGCTCTGCAGATGATATCTAAGGGGATGTTCCCTAAAAATGCCATGGAAGCCCCTATCTTACGTGTAGAGTGGGCTTTAGGGGGAACAGATAGCGTTAGTTTTGCTTTGTGGTAGCAAATTTGTATGCATTCAACAATCCACCTAGCTATCCCAGATTTGGAGATAGGGGTTGCCTCCACAGATTGATTGAAGTGAAAGGGAGAAATGACTTTAGGAAGGAATTTCGGATGAGTGCGGAGAACAACCTTATTATGATGCATTTGCAGGGAGGGTTCTTGAATGGGGAGTGCTTGTATTTCACTGACCCTTCTGAGCGAAGTAATGGCTAAAAGGAAAGCAGTTTTCCATGTTAAAAATTGAAGCTCACATTTATGTAGAGGTTCAAATGGAGGCCCCATTAGTCTCGTGAGAACGATGTTTAGGTTCCACATAGGTGAGGGTGGCACTCTGGGGGGAATTATTCTCTTAAGGCCTTCCATGAATGGCTTTTATGGCAGGTACACTCTGAAAAGTGATAGATACTGTCTTTTTTGTAGATATGCTGCTATGGCAGCAAGGTGTTGTCTAATAGACGTGTAGGCTAGGTTGCATCTTTGTAGGTGTAGTAAGTAAGCCTATGATGTGTTAGATAGACACATCTAAGGGATTGATGTTATTGTTGTGACAATAGGTCACAAAACGTTTCCCCTTGGCTGCGTAGCAAGTTCTAGTGGTAGGTCATCTAGCTTCTTTAATGACGTTCATACAGTCAGGGGGAAGATTAAGGTAACCAAATTCTAGGATTTCAGGAGCCAGATCGTAAGGTTGAGCTGAGCTGGGTCCGGGTGTCTGAACTCTCCATGTTTCTGGGTTAAGAGGTGTGGAGAAAGGTGTAACTTTTGGTGCAGAACTACGGAGAGTTCCAGCAATTGTGGTGTACCATGGTTGTCTGGCCCAAGTCGGAGCAACTAGGATGAGAGTTAGGGAATGTTGCTGTAGTTTGCGCACCACTAATGGAATGAGTGGGACAGGTGGAAAGGCGTACGTAAATCTGCCTGACCAGTTCAGCAATATCGCATGGCCTTTGGACAATGGCTGTGGATATCTGGCGGCGAAGCTTGTGCATTTGGCGTTTTGGTGGGTGGCGAAGAGAACTATCTGCCCCCACATTTGAAAGAATGGTTGAAGAACTTGTGGATGAAGTTCCCACTCGTGGATCTGTTGTGTTTGACGGCTCAACAGATCAACAGATCTGCAATGGTGTTTTGGACTCCTGGGACATGTTGTTTTGAGGTATGGTCCACCTCCATATGAGTGTGTGCCGCCTTGTTTTTGGATGTAGTACATGGCTGTCAAGCTGTCTGTGCGGACGCAGACAGCCTTGCCTGAGACGTGTCTTTGAAAGGCTTTCAGGGCTAGGAATATGGCCAGTAACTCCAGATGGTTGATGTGGAGTAACATTTGTTGAGGTGTCCTCCTGCCCTGCATGGTGTGATGTAGTAGGTGAGCTCCCCAGCCGGACAGCGATGCGTCCGCAGTTAGAACTATTTGAGGAACGGGCTCTACGAACGGTCGCCCTTTGGGAAGGTTTTTGGTGGTCCACCACTGCAGAGAGCGATGGGCACGACCGTCTACCAACACCAGATCTGATAATTGACCCTGAGCCTGGTTCCATTGGCGTGCTAAGCACTCTTGGAGAGGATGCATCTGGAGTGTTGCATGAGGTACTATGAATATGCAAGAGGCCATCATCCCTATAAGTTGCATAAACACTCAAGCTGGAAGAGAGTGTTGTGGTTGAAATTTGGCGCGAAGAGCCTGTATGCTTGCTATCCTGGCAGGACTGGGGTAGGCTAGCGCTCTTGAGGTGTCTATGGTGGCACTGAGGTATTGTTGTACGTGGGACGGATGCAGATGGGACTTGGTGTGGTTTACTGTGAAGCCCAGGTCGTGAAGTAGTTGGATAGTGGCGTGAGTGTGTTGTACACACTGGTTGTATGAGCTGGCTTTTATGAGCCAGTCGTCTAGGTAAGGGAAGACGTGGATGTGTTGTCTTCTCATGTGTGCTGCCACTACCGCTAGGCACTTGGCAAACACTTGTGGTGCTGTGGTGACTCCGAATGGGAGTACTTTGAATTGGTAGGGCTGACCGTCCACTACGAATCTCAGAAACTTCCTGTGAGCGTTGTGAACGGGAATATGGAAATAGGCGTCCTTGACGTCTATGGTGGCAAGGAAGTCGTTCTAGGAGAGCAGAGGAAGTACCTGCTGCAGTGTGACCATGTGAAAGTGGTCTGAGTGTATGTATTGGTTCAGGGGTCTGAGGTCCAGAATGGGTCTTAGAGAGCCGTCCTTTTTTGGTATGAGAAAATATAGGGAGTAAACTCCTTTGTTTTGTTGGTGGGTAGGAACTGGTTCTATTGCACTTTTTTGTAGGAGGGAGATCACCTCCTGCTTTAAAAGTGACAAATGTTCCTGTGACATTGGGCGCTGTTTGGGCGCTGTTTGGGTGGAATGGTTGGGGGGTAGATGTTCGTTCTAGACAGTAGCCTGATTGAATTATCTGTTGCACCCATCTGTCTGAGGTGATGGTGGCCCAGACAGGAAGAAAATTGTGGAGTCTGCACCCGACTGGAGTGGAATAGTCTGGGGGAGTGGAGGGAAGTCATTGGGTGGAGGCAAAGTGGGAGGTGTTAGTTTTGCCTCTGCCTTTGTTGATGTTACCCCTGTAACCACCTCTTTGGTAACCCCTAGTGAAGGGGGATTGGGTTGGGGCCTTGTAGGAAGTGGAGGCGCTGTCGGAGGAGTAGCCTCTGGTGGTGCTTCTAAAGGAGGAACGGCGAAAGGAGCGCCTGGGAGCTTGCGACTGCAAGGCTCCCATACATTTTGTCTGTGCCCTTTTTCATTTTTTCGAGGGCTATGTAGACATTAGGGCCAAACAGGTTTCTCATCAAAGTGGAGGTTGAGGATGGAACTCTGAACCTCAGGTTTGAACCCTGAAATGCGTAGCCAGGCATGCCTACGCAGAAGTACGTTGGTATTTATTGCCCTGGAGGCGGTGTCAGCTGCATAGAGGGCACAACGGATGGAGGTATTGGTGATGTTTTTTACCCTCCTGAATTAGTTTGTTGGCCCTATTTTAATATTTGTCAGGGAGGTGTTGCATTATAGACTCCAGCTCGTCATAATGTGCCCTGTCTATCTGGCTAGGAGCGCTTGGGTGTTAGCAATGTGCCATATGTTGGCCGCCTGGGGCGCCGTCCACTTGCCAGATGCGTCCAGGAGTTTAGACTCCTTATCTGGCGGTGGAGCCTCACCTGATGCCTGGGAATTGGCATGTTTACTCGCATTGGAGACTACCAGGGAGTCTAGTGGTGCGGGGCCTCGAATGTAGGTTGGATCTGTTGGGGTGGCCTTATATTTCTTCTCAATGCGAGGGTTGATGACCCTGGCCCTAACCGGGTCTTTAAAGACCTCTGGTGCATGTTTAATCACCACCTTAAGCCTGGGCAGAATTGAGGTGGACCTCTGTGCAGTGTCAAATGTGTCTAAGAGGAACTCCTCCTCCACGGGGTCTGTGTGGAGATCAACCCCGTGGTAGTGGGCAGCCCTATGGAGTAGCTGGTTAAATCCCATTGTGTCTTCGTGGGAGGGGGGGGGGGTGTCTGGAGGGGTAAAGATCGTCCTGCAGGGACGTTAGGGACGTCTGGGATGTTGTAGTCGTCCCATGGGTCTGGGGAGCCCGTAGGAGTAGGGTCCCGTGTTGGTTGGTTGCCCGCTCCGTCCCCTGTGTCATAGTAAATGTCATCATCATCCTCATCTGGAGATGGTGTGGGAGAATGATGGTGTGGGGGAGGCAGAGGAGGAGGTGGAGGAGGTGGAGGAGGTGGAGGAGGAGGAGGAGGAGGTGGAGGTGGAAGAGGAGGAGGAGGAGGAGGAGGAGGAGGAGGAGGAGGAGGAGAAGGAATCCTCAAAGGGGAGGTGGCAAAGTCTCTCCTTTTTGGTGGTGGAGCTGGTGCAGGCTTGTCCAGTGATCTTTTTCTGGTGCTAAGCATCAAATGCCCAGTCTTTGGATCCTTTACAAGGGTTTTTTGGTAAGGATCGGGTCAAAACAGTTCATCTGTAGGGGGCAGATCCTTCGGTGCCGATGGTGTCGGAGCCGTGGGTTTTTTTAGGTGTCGATTCGGCACAGGTTCTTTGTTTAGAACCGTGGGGTTTAGAAAAGTCTTTTGACTTCCTCGGTTCCGAGGTGGGTTTCAGATTCGAGGTTTGGGAGTCGAGGCTCTTCGGTTTCTTGCTCGGCTCCGAGGATGGCATCGGTGCTGAGGAGCCGGTGTCAGTCTTCGGCACCGAGTGCTTTTGGTGTCGAGCTCGGCGCGGACGAGGAAAGGGGCTTTTTCTTTTTCGGTGCCGATGAGAGTTTTTCGGCACAGAGGGTAGGCTGGCTCGAGCCCGAGCTGCCTGAAGGCTTGATGGGCTTCTTAACCGGGCCCCGAAGCGAGGTATGGGAAGCAGTCTCTCGGTGCATACCGAGGCCCGAAGGCGAAGGCATGACCGAAGCTTTTTTCAATGGCTTGGAGGGGGATTTGGGGTCGGGGTCGATGTCTGTACTCACGCCCCTCTGTGCCGGAGAGATGTCCTTGACGTCGGAGTCGTCAGCTTCAGAGGCGCTGACGAGGCCTTCTTCGGTGTGCTGTTGTTATGGAACATCGACGCCTTCTTCGAAGATGTCGTCGGGGATCGAAGTGGACAAGTGAGCCATAGTTCTCCTTGCTCGTTGGTCCCGAATCGTTTTCTTCGATCGGAAGGAGGCGCAAGCTGGACAGTCCCTTGCCTGGTGTTCTGGAGAGAGGCAGAGGTTGCACACCTCATGTAGATCGGTGTGGGGAAACTTCGACCCACATTGAGGACACTTTTTAAATGGCGTCCTTTCCATCAGCCAGGACAGGAGGCCCAGGTAGGCCCAAAGGCCTTCGGCGACGACCGGAATCGCAGACTTCGATCGTTGAGTCGCGTCGAGAGTGGAGAACGCGATTGAGACAATACCGTCGAAAGGGGAAGGATTGCGCGCCAAACAGGAAAGCTGGATCGGTTCCGAACTGGAGCGCGAAGAACACATCAGAGCCCGATGGTGGAAAAAAACAATCTGAGGATGGAGCCGAAGCAATTGCGCAATATGATCCAAAGGAGGAGTCACATACCTCGTGACTTCCAAAGACTTTCCAAGAGAAAAAAAACTGCAAACATCCGGGCCCAACACCAGATGGCGATCGATGCACAGTGTGTAATCTGCAGCTCATATGCCTCGAACACTCTTTTATGGCTCCTGGGCGAATACAGAATATTTAAAACTCTGTATCATGCATAAAGCTAACTTGGCAAAGGTCCTAACAACCTGCGCAACCTTGCTCCATATTACATCCAACCAGGACCTTCACATTAGCGTTCACCCAGCAACTAATCCAACAGTAATTCTTCAAAAGATTTAAACATGGAGGGAGATTTTTAGGGGTACAAGGCCTGAAACTCTAAAACGCCATCATCCCTAAGCTTCACTTTTTTTATATTGATCTTTAAGACACAGTTACTTAGAAACACTTTCAACAAGAAAGCTCTTCACAAATGGGAATAAACTAAGAATTCCGGTTGGAGGACAGTTCCCACAGCCAGATGTACTCTACCTCCTCATTTTCTTGTTACTCCATGCATCATGCAAATGTTTCCTTTGTACCAGCGACATGAAGTGATCAAAGTGACACGTAGCACAATGCAAAACTCTTAAATACACAGTTAAGTTCCGTTTAGTAGCATCTTTGCAGTGTCACACTAAAAAAACTAGATACATTTACAAAATGGCTCAGCGGATTCCAAACCTCATGGTCACATGTTCGAATCATGGTGGGTCCACTCAACCTTTCATCCTTCTAATGGCAGTACATTGAGTACCATTGAGTTGGGTAACAATAAAAGTCTACTATTTCAGCACCAAGAGAGCCAAGGGGAGAACATGCACCTTCAAAATGCAAATTATGTTAATAGATGATAATATGTAAAGTTTGGATATCAAACATTAACTGAACTTTAGATTATTTTAACTACTATCTTTCGCTAATCGACACTCTTGATGTCAAGGCTATCATAAAGACAGAGACTGAACATAATATAAAGAGTTATTTTTTTTTTAATGTTTATAAACTTTCTGAATGAGACATTTTCACAGAATTGTGGATTCCCAAATAAAATTCTATTCCCAGAGCATCTGTTTTTTATTGGCATGGTGTGCCTTTTGATATTTAAGTAATTATGTATTAAACAAGTTTTATTCACAAGCTCACCTGTTTGCACGTTTTCAGTGCAGGTATGTAGCAAAACGCATCAGTATATTTCCACACACGTGCTTAGTGTAACTCAATGGTAACGTGCTAGTGTACTTTGTTATCAAAAGTGAGTAGTTACATATATGAACAGAGTGGTATTTTGCAATACTTTTAAAAGAAGTGAAATGCACAATTGTAATGACTTTCAGATATGATATTAGCACTTACAGTATCCAAACTCGGTGCAGGTCTGAAAGTACCACTGCCTCTCCCCTACTCCAACAAGTGATAGGTTTGTGTTCTTAAGGTCATCCAGGGTTTTCTGATGGGAGCTGTTCACACAGCTAAGTGCCATGCTCTCCATGTATTTCTGTAACACAGCAAAGTTTGTTCAATATTTTTAAACCACAAATCATTTTAAAACTGCTTTAAAACATATTTAGCTCTCTGCCAAACCTCATGCAACCCATACAAATTAAAACTGAGAGGGATTGTAGGTAAGGCCCCTTCAGCCACTGCCTGAATAAAGTGACATTCACATTTTGCAAGTGGCTAGAGGACCATTTCCCTTTCACTATCAGCTATTTGCTATCAAGTGTGTTAGTTCACCTGCCTAAAGAGTGCATCCTATTGCAGTGCAGAGGTTGTGGGATAAAGCCTCCATGCGCTGCAATGGTGGTGCATTTGTGCTCTTGAAAGTGTTTTACAGTCCTGTCACTGTCACACCAGCGGTTTTACGTCTAAATATGATTTTGCACCTAAATAAGATTTGAAGTTTTGAATATTTTCAATACTCATTCTAATATTGGACCAATGGTGATATTGTATCTCATTCTTTTCAACTAAATTGGCATTCTGATCCCCATTTCTTTACTCCTTTTTTTTTCTCTTGATGCTCCACAACAGTGACTTTGCTCCTAAATGTGATCAGTACTTCTGAAAGTGTTTCCACACTACACGTGATGTTGCCTCATTTAGCATCTTTTTCTTCAAACTTGCTTTTATCAAGTTTTTTGCAAATAGAATTGCCATCTCAACAGTGCACAACATTAATTTATTACCATGACAATAGCAAGATAACAGTGCATAGCGTGTAGACGCTTCAGAACAAGAAGAAACATGTATAGGAAGAAAGGAGGGGGAAAAGGAATGAAGAAGAATAACATGGGCACACACACCCAGCGTCCAGTCTCTCGCCACACACACTCAAACATCCCCCTGCCACTGAAGGAGAAAATCACACTTTTAAAGCACCGAAAAAATGCAGGAAAATGGCAGAACCAGAGAGAGATAGAGGGAAGAGGGAAAGGAAGGAAGAAATAAATCAAGTCATTGGTGGGAGGCAGTCAAGCAAGGCAACAGGCCGGGCATCTGTGGCAGTGAACAAATCAGGGGTGCTGGTCTGGGAAGTGGGATCTGCGTCAGGGGGGAGAGCCACTAGGCAAACGGAAGAGAGTTTAGAAGCATCCATCCCAGATTTAAAAGCAGGGCATCCCACTAGAGTGAGATGGAGTACTTCCGGAGACTCTGCAGCTCCTCTGACTGCAAGGCAGCGGTCTTCGCCATCGCCCACATCTCCACCAATCGAGTGGCCGATGAGGGCCCTCGACTTCCTGGCAAGCACAAGTCCCCGCTCAGCCAAGAGAAGAGCCAGGTCAAGGATCTTGGCAACTGCCCTTTTTCTCTTATGACGCTTAAGCAAGCCAAGAGCGCATGTGCCCAAGGTGCATAGCAAGTTTACTCCAGTGGCGCGGAAGAAGCGAGCAGTGACAGCTGGGGGCAGGACCAAAACATTTGGATGAAGTCTGCATCCTCCCACATGCAATGGGGGCAGGAGGCATCCCTGCGGTGAAAGAACTGGTTAATCTTTGCAGGAGTGAGATACGTCCTTTGCAGGTTGTAGTACTGTTTAAATTTTAATCGCTCATTCCGGAAGAGATTGGCAGGGTAGGTCAGGATAGTGGCCGATTCCGCATTGCTGCACACCCTGCCCAGTTCTTCCTTCAACTGGTCGGGAAGCAGGCGGGTGTGCTCGTGCAGCACTTTGGTGAACCATGTGACCAGGTAGTGCCCCATGTCCAGAAGGTGTAGATTATGAAGTACCTGATGTGTGGCAGGCTCAAGCCGCAATGGTCCCCAGTGTATGTGTATATGATCGAGTTGTATATAAGAACTGTCTGAGGGGAATACCAGTTAGGTGGCTCACATCAGCAAATGGAATGAGTGTAGTATCGGAGAGGAGGTCGCCCAAAGTATGGATGCTTGCCTCATGCCAATGGGCAATAGCTGCCACCGTGAGATGTGCCCGCCCTCTGGGTGTACCGAGCAACGGAAGCAGGAGGCGTACGGCACCGAGGTTTAGTAAGACAGAGGTAACGCCGAAAACAGCAAAGCGCCAAAGACAGTAGGCACATGGGTGTGAAGGGTGCATAAACTTGAGGGTGAAAGAGGTGTAGCAAGTACTCTAACGTCCAAGGAGCAATGCCCTTGTTGCTGTGTCATCTAATTTGTGCTCAACAAACCACCATGCTATCCTCTGCAGTTGGAAAGCAAGGTAGTAGTGCTCTAAATTGGGAGCCCCAGCCCGCCCTTATCAGTGGCAAGCACATTATTGACATTGCGACTGCTGGACCAGATGAAGTCACCAAGCAGGCATTCAAGCGTGACAAAAAAGGATCTATGCAAATAAATTGTGACATTAAAAAAATTAATAAAGTCAGCGCAATAGCATCACCATCTTAGACAAGGCAAGCGTCCTTCCACCGACATTGGTAGGGTCGTCCAAAACGAGGTCTGCCGCCAAGGGAGGACATCACCCGGAGTACTTTCCAACCCTCCAGTGCCACTGCATTGTGGTAAATCCACATACCGACTGCCAGTGCACCACCTCCCCACCCAGCCGGAGATCGGGGTCCACCGCTCCAGCTGACAAGGGGAAGATGCAAAACTGGCCCCCGTTGATGCACACCGTCCCCCAGTGGGATGCCACAGTCTCGGACCCGGGCTCTCAACTTATGCGACAGGAGTTCCATAGCTAGCGAGAAAAGAAGGGGAGAGTGGGGACAGCCCTGGCAGATGCCGCTGCCACTCTGGCCAGCTGTGTGGTGTATAAGAGCTTAATAAGCCCCAGCATGTGGGGACCCAGTCAGAACCGGGTCAGTACGGCAAAAAGAGAGCTCCAATCCAAGGAATTGAAGGCTTTCTCCAAGTCTTGACCCAGGAAGCTAGACTGGGGCCATTAAAGCAGATCCTGTTCCGGAAGCAAGAAGAAGCAGCGGAGGTTCAGAGACATGCTACAACCCGGCACAAAGCCATTCTGTTCCTTGTGGACCTGTTACAGGACCACCGGTGCCAACTGGTCTGCTAGGAGTTTGCCAAGGATTTTCGTATCTGCATTGAGCATCGCCAAGGATGTGAAGGAACTGATGTGGGATGGGTCATGCCCTGGTTTAGGGATGGAAACGATTAACGCCTCCCAGAGAGACTGTGGAATGCATAAGCATGAGAGCGCCTCATCATACAGAACTTGGAGGTGGGGCACCAGCAATGTGGCATACATTTTATGAAACTCCTGAGAGCCCATCGGGGCCTTGAGTGTTACCTTATACCAGCGACCGTATAGCTTTGCAGATCTCAAAGGGAGTGGTTACTAAGTTGAGTTCCAGTGCCAAGGCAGGCGGAACCCTCAAGAGGTCCACGCCCGAAAAACAAATCATCAACCGCAGAGTCAGCTATTCCACCGTCAGTGTATAGAGACACTAGTAAAATTGAGTAAAAGCAGCATAGATTTCATGCTGGGAATGCAGTTCTGTGGCTGCAGGCACAGTGAGGGAGAGAACAGGGCGCTGTGGGCTGTCCTGTTTAATTAGCCATGTCTGAGGGCACCTGATTTGTCCGGTTCAGCATGGGTCAGAATGGAGTGCCCAGCATAGTCAAGGCAAAGTAGGCACTCCAGCAGCGATGTGTGCTCCCATTGAGCCTTGCCAAGCCAGCGCCTGCCCCTAACCGAGGAGATACCAAACTGCTCAACACGAAGGAGGACGGGCGCTGCCCCAGTAATATCCCAATCGATTTGTTTCCTCATGCAGTAACCCTTGAACGCATTCTTTTCCACGAGGAATGACGACGCAGTGCTGGGATCTGTGTCAAAGAAGTCGAGACAGGAGAGATTCATGGTGAAGTGGAGCGTCACGTCTTAGAGTGCCTCAGGGTGGAGGCACCACATTGGTATGGGAGGGAGAGTGCTGTCCCAGCAGACCTGCACACACCGAGGGTTGTGGTCCGAGTGTGTCCTCCTCAGGTAGTCACTGTATGTGACAAGCATGGCTAGCTCAGTGGAACAGACAATTCGGTCAAGGCGAACATGTCTGTTATGGAGGTGGGAGTAAATGGAATACACTCCATCTATCTTGTAACGCTGGTGCCAGATGTCAACTAGTGCCCAGTGATGTATCCAAATGCTCAGGTGTTTAGCATTGGAGTGTGTGGGGCAATGGGGGAGTGGGGAGATCTGTCCAGCAGGAGGTCTGCTTGATTTAGGATCTTAATGTAATTGTACACCTAAATGGGAGTCTGCGCCTACAATTGATATCTACAGCCTTAGATACTGATGAGGGTCCCTATGGGCTGCAGCATACATTGTGACATCCTAAAAGACCCCTCACCGAATTCATGCAGACTGCCATTGTAGGCTGCATGTCTTGATGCAGAGTAAGGTGAAAACATCACAAGGCACACAGCCTGTGTGCCATGCCTACAGACAATGCATGCAGTATAGGTAAAGTCACAACTACAGCATGCCTTACAGCACTAAGACAGGGTGCACTATACTACATGTGTGTACTGCCTGTGGTATGTGAATCTGGCTTCCCTCACAAGAGACGATGCCGACACCCTCTGTCCAGGGCCTCCTTGGCGCCTGCACAAGAGGGAACTTTAGTAGTCAGAGAGGCGTGTTCACCTTCAGGCTAGTTCCACCACTAAGGTGGGATACCTGAAGTGAAGACGAAATTTCAGAGTCTGCCAACTTTGTGATGGCAAACTTAGGAACTCTGGGACAGGGTTATGCCCACTTCCCACAGGAAGTGGTCATTTTGGGGGTGTAGTGACCCCAGGGGTAAGCAGCCATTGGCTACTATCCTACACTCCCGTAATGCCCCTAAATCTAGCATGTTGGGGAGCCCCTGGCACCAGGAAATCAGAACCTGCCACCCCAAAAGAAGGACTGAAGAGCAGTGAAAAGCAGGAACTGAGGAAGAAGCAACTGGCTTGGTGCCAACCCTGCAGGCCTGTTTGCCTATTCTCGACAATTGCGCCAGTCGACTTGCCCTGCAAGCTGCTGTGCCTCCAAGAGCCTGGGAGGACTGCCAGCACTTCTACATAGGCCCAACAGCCCACGTATAGCAGTCGAGTGGTTTCACTGCACACTGCAGGTACCAAATAAAGAACTGTGAGGACTTTAGAACCATGTAAAACCAACACCAGCCAGTACCACTGCACCAGTCGCTCCGAGTCGAAGTGGGTTAATGGTGCCAGCGTGTTCCACCATCCCTGCAGAGAAGAAGCCCACTATGGGTTTGCCAGGAGTGGACTACTCCACGACGCCTGCAGCTTCTGTGTGCAGCCTCCCCCCCCACACGAGTGTCTCCGGAGACGAAAACCCGACGCCGCTAAACACTTTGCACCCATAGCCCCTGGAGAAGAGGACCAAAGGACCCGGCCACCCGAGGTGACCCCGTTGGAGCTGCCTTAGACCTTTCCCCATACTTACCTTAAGTCCACGAGATTGGTCCTGTAAGTCGCTATGAAGTACCTGTACGCAGTGTATGTCTTTCCTCCATAGGATAACATTACTGCTTCAGAAATTGCAGTGTCCATTTTCGAAAACTGTAAAAATTCAGTCGTCAAAACGTACTTACCTAATTTTGATGATCTTGGTGCCTTAAGTAATATAAAGATATGTTATTTTTTATACATTGGTGTGGATCTCCTTATTGAGTCATGTGCATCATTTACTGACTCTGTGTCAATCTCAGATGTAGAATACTCCTCTCTGATGATTCTAAGGATGCTCAACCGCACTACCTCTTAGATGAGCACCTTGAGATTGCTAGCAAGTCCCTGTCCACTTGCACAGTGCCCCCAAAGGATTCCAACGCTTGTGCTGATGTGGCACATCAAGGATTTTGCACCTTAATGTAATTGTATACCTAAATGTGATTTTTGCACTTACATCTGTATTTTAGTCCTCCCTAAAATAGTTCACTCTAGCTGATTTTGCACCAAGTTGATTGTGACCCCATTTTTCCCCAGATGATAATATTAATTTTCAATAGACAAGAAATAAAAAGGCAACTTACACAAGTCATGTAGCACAAACAAACAGTGATTTGTAAGCAGTCTATACAGCAATGCCATTTCAATTCTAACATCCAGTAGAGATGGGGAAGAGACTGGAGGTGCCCCCAGACCCGAAAAGGACGCTGTCACCCAAGTATATATTAGGTCAAACATCTCATTTGGATGACCCAGGAGAACTCCCAGCCTCCGATGGATGAAGCAAGCCATACGTTAGTCATGGCTAATCAAGCAGGTCCTCTGCTATCTCCCCACTCCACACTCTAGTCGTATGAAATTCCACCACCAATGGCAATTCATGTACATCTCAACACCACAGATTAAACTTCAGACCAGAACTTTTTAACCAGTGTATGGCTTTGAGTCTTAGCCAAAAAGAAGCAGAGTGCCACAAATTAAAACTGTATTTTACTCCTTGGAGGATGGAGCCCCTTAATGTGATTTTGAACTTAAATTTAATTGTGCTCCGAGCTATGCTTTCGCTACTAAATGTGTTTCTACACGGTGATGGCACACCTAAAAGTGATGTTCACCTATACCAATTTTCTCTTATGTGTGATTTGTGCACTTAAAAGAGCAAAGACGAATCAGCACTATAGGTAATTTTGCACCTGAAAGTGACTTGTTGCCCTAAATGTTTTCCACACTTATGCGGATGTTGTAGCAAGGCTGATTTTGCACCTCAATATGCTGTCAAGCCATGGCATACAGATGAAACCCTTTCACACCTGAGGTTACTCACTGCCACATTTTTAATCTGTACTGAGTGATTAAGCACAGACATGTGAAACTACACTCCTGATGATATTGCACCTACACTCACATCTATCCTGAACTAAGGGTGTTTGCTCACCTAAGAGTGATTTTGCACAGAGAAGAGACTTTTGTTTCTGCTCATGCTTTTACGCTCCTGTTGATGTTGCACCGTGGCTGAATCTGAACCTAAATCTGATTTTCTGCTCTTAAGTGCTACTACAATCATGCTCATTTTGCAACAAGGGTGTTTTTTAAACTACAAGTGATTGTTACATATGATTTTGCACATACATTTCTGAGTTGTACTCCTAAAAGTTAATACTTATTAGTTCATTTAAGCCCAATGTGCTATCAATTAAAAGTGAGGTATTTTTGGTGCATACCTTTTACACCTAATGTGTAATGTTACTACCACATTTTCACTCTAGTGAATCTGGGTCTCAAGATCAATGGCCTACATGTTTTCACTTGACGTTATTATGGTTACCACACCTTACACAAAGAGAACTTCAAATAAAATCAGATCAGATTCCAGATCCTCATAGATCATATTGTCTCTCCTACACAGGTTGATCCGAAACTACCCCAAAACACAAGAAACCATGAGACCTGCCTGCCAAATCAGAAACCTTAATCAGTGAAAAGTATCATAATATCAGACTTGCCTCCATTAAAACGGACTTATCTTGTTTTTTGTTTTTTTAAACTAAGGACATAATCTCTTCCATTCTTAATCTCAATGGGCGCCAAAATACCTTATGGGAAAAATTACCACCTCAGGTTTCAGAACATTAAACATAAGCTTATCACTTGAAATGAACCTACAAATCTTGACTGCACTTTTTAATACCCTGTTGGCCTTAAAAGCGTTTTCCATGGTGATGGGCGCTAACAATGAAACCATGACCACCATCACTTCTAAATACAACACCACCAGCTCCCTTTCCTCCACTACTCATCATCACAGACTCATCGCCCTCATATTTTCTCATGCTATACTTAGGACGCAATTGTTATTGTTTGTCTAGGTTGGAAAGGGTTATGCAGAACAAAACAGCTAGCTGAAAAAGAGTGCTGTGAAAGAGGAAGTAACAATGTCCAAAGACAATAGTTGAGGGTTAGCCTAGGGAATTCGACTGTGGATGGGTTGGAGAAAACAGACGACAGCCTGCGGCCTGAGCAGTGAGGGCCGCTGGGTACGGGTGGAGGGAAGTGGTGTACTGAGAAGTCCTAAGGAAGAAATGAAAGGGTCAGTAATCGGGCAAAGTTCCTTCCGTTTCTGCAGTATAACCACTTAAAGGTCCTGGTATAAGGGTGATGAAATGTCCCACAAACATGAAAGAATCATGCTTTCTGACCACTTCCATTGACTCCATTTCATGAAGATCTATCCATGATTGAAGCCACCCCTCTTTTTGTCTCTCAGCTTGGATACATTTCTTTGAAAACTAATTTTTTCTTTCTTTTCTGACTAAATGAATGAAATAACTAACTTTGTGAATCGTGTGGTTATTCATTTTGATACAGTTGTGGCTTTATCTTAGTGTTCATACTTGCAACTATTGTATTCAAAGTATCAAATAATATCAAGTGAATTGTTGCCATAACATTATTTATTTCTGATTATGTTGCCATCGTCCCTATGAGAAACAATTTGAATAGGAAGTAAGTTGTTTTTAACCGGTCTTATAAATCACACAGACACTGTAAAACATAGGTTTTTAAATATTTTGTAAGAATAAAAACTTTTGATGAGTTATGATTGGTTGGACACTTAGCCTTTTTTGAGTATCATTTTGTAATTATCATTGATATTGTTAAATAGAATTGTACTTGCCTAGGGATTGTTTTGTACAATTTTATTTTCTCTGTCCTTGGAACTGGTATCAGTAGCAGGGGGTACGGATATATACGTTGATTCACGTCCATGAGTCTCTCCTTCAGCTGGTAGTTATGTGCTTTTGTGTGAATGTCCGACAGGAGAGAACATTGCAAAACCAGCCCAACTGTGCTGTAAATCCTGTCAGATTCTATTGCTTCTACATCTAGCATGCAGCAAAATATCATTTGTTTGAACACTTCAGCTATGGGAGGAACGACTAACAAGTACATTGTTGCTTCGGAGGTAGTTTTCTAGGTCTTCAAACTTTTGTTCAAGGAGCTGTTGCTCCATGGACCTATTATTGCTAAACTTTTCGAAGTCAAAGACCCTTTCCCTCAGCTTGTGTCCTTCCTTTTTAACTTCTTGGAGGCATTTAAATAAATATGCCTGGTCTACTGTTGGTTAATCCTTCATGACTTAAAACAGGCGATTTTACAGTCTTTGTGACCTCTATATCCCTCACTTTTTAAACAGGTAAGTACAATGCTATTTTCAGGGGCACTATTGTGCTTTTACTTTTTCTGAGATTTCCCTTTCGCTTGCTCAGAGTGAGCCAGCATATCTTTTACAGATGGCTCCTTTGTGTGCTTCGCGACAGCCATTGAGTCTGTTGGTACAGGTTTATTTATTTATTTTCAGAGTTTTATATAGCGCAAGCATGACCGGAAGGTATCAGAGCGCTTTACATAAGCACCAGTAACGTTACACAAGGACACTTTCATTTCAAGTTTCCTCTCAAATTTCTGTTCACAATCCAGGTTAAGGGGAAGAAAAAAAAGACAAATTACTCCAATGTCTCTGCTCAACATGTGATGCCAACAGGGAAGAATGGACCAAGTTCTGATTATTTGGGACTCAGAGGCCTTAACCAGGGGTAGAGTTTGATGGCAGCTTGAGTTATGCCTTCCACTGGGTGGCGGGTGCCAATAGCACAGAAAGTACGCTATCTCTGTTTAAGATCCCAACACCTCATCTGTGGCATCTTGAGTCCACTAAACAAGGCGGATGCTCGTCTTTCAGCTATATTCTAGTCCATCATTTAGAAGCACTTACCCGATCCACCTTGTCAGGCTGTCCAAATGGCCTCAACAACTGTACTTGAAATGGCCAAAGCCTTCCGATAAGGAATCCAAATAAGGCTGGCCTCGCCTATAGTGAATTCTCTGGCCCGTCATCTTAACAGGCTGTCAACAGTGCCCAACGCTGCCTTCCGATGTTGGAGTGCTTTATCTCACTTTTTCTGGGGCCTCAACCACTACTTAGCTCTTTGTCCGGAGACTCAGAAAGAGAGGGGTCTCCGAGCTCACACTCAAGGCCCTGCTTGTGGATTTCCATGAGGGCTCAGTTCTCTTTGTTTTGCAATCCTATCCCTGGCCTGTATCTCTCTGGCATCTGGCCCCAGGCAGCACTCAGCTGCAAATGCCTTATGTGTGCTCAAGTTCCAAGGCTCTGTGAGTCTTCTTTCTCTTCAACATTACTGACAGACTCTACAATGGGCCGCGTAGGCCACCTTTTCAGCGCTAGGTGCTCCCACTGTGTGGGCTTGACTTTTCAGCTCACCATCTCAGGTTCCTGGTTGGCCTTCTCACCTAGACCACTAGTAGCGCTGGGCAAAGAGTTTAACAAAGGCAAGCAGTGATCAAGAGCACCGGACACACTCCCTACTCCATGTTCATATAGGCTTAGTCTATCACATTGGAATTTAGCACAGATGTTATTGAAGAACAGCAAAGCAGACAAATATGCAGCAGCAAGGCCTGCTCTGCAGCACGTCTAAGTGGATGCTTTTACAGCATAAAATGTTATAATCGAAAGTCAACATGTATTCTTCCAGGTAGCATCAGATTCACTTTAAACAAAAAAGACTACAGCCTCCAAGTATGGAATGTGTGCTGAAATTACTGGGTCCAGAGTCGTCAATACCAGACTTGAACTGAACATCTGCACTATGAAGTTATGAGTTTTTGTGCCCTTGATCACGGCCTGGATAACTGAGCAAACCCAGCATTACGGCACTTTTTCAGCATGTCTATCCTAAATTACTAAGACAATTCTGCTCCCACTTACCAGCTGCTATAATCAGGTAGTAAATGGGAGTGGAATTCTGTGGGTGTCAAGTCGATGAAGAAGGTGTCAGAGGGCATAGCAGACACTGGACTGGCTGTGAGGGGAGCAATATATGCCTCCACACTATAGAAGGGCCTTGAGAAGGTGCATGCTTCCATCATTCTGTCGAAGGGGATTCGGCAGGAGCCATGTTACCTTGTGTCTGCAGTGCCAGCTCTTTGTTTTACCAGGGGGTTGGCCCAATGTAAAATTGCCTGGGGTGCTTGTGATGGAGTGGAGCGATATCCCCGACTTGTAATCAATCAATCAATCAGCCTTTGTTAAGTGTGGCTAATCATCCCAGTGGCTTTCCAGGCGCTGGGGTACGGTGAGCCTCAATTGAAGAGCCAGGACTTGAGTCCCCTCTTGAACTTGGCAAGTGAAGGGGAGGTTCGGAGGTGGAGTGGGAGGTCGTTCCAGGAGTTGATGCTGAGGTTGGAGAAAGAGCGGCCTCAACTGTGGCTTCGTCCGTTGCAGGTGACGTGTTCAAGGGAGGCAGATAGGAGATGTGTGGTCGGTTGGTGGATGGTCAGGCACTGGTTGATGTAGGAGGGGCTGGGGTTGTGGAGAGCCTTGTAGGCGAGGGTCAACAGCTTGAACTGGAATCTCTTCGGGACCGGGAGCAAGTGGAGGTTTCTTAGGTGGGCAGTGATGCTGGTCCATTTGGGGAGGTTGAGTAGGAGTCTGGATGCTGTGTTCTGGATGGTCTGTAAGCATTTGAGGAGGTGGGTAGTGGATCAGAGTTAAGAGCATTTCCATAGTCTAGTTGGCTGTTGATGATGGCTTGGTTTACTGTTGTCCTGGTGTTGATGGGGATCCACTTGCGAAGCATGCGTAGAGTGTGGAAGCAGGAAGAGGCAACTGTGCTTACCTGGCGCTTTATGGAGAGGTCACTGTCCAAATTACATTGAGGTTGCGGCGTGGTTGGAGGGAGTAGGTAAGCGTCAAAGTGTCGAGGGCCACCATGTGTCGTCCCATGGGGAGGTGTTATTTCCAAAGATGAGAACTTCGGTCTTGTCTGAGTTCAGTTTCATGCAGTTGGATCTCATACAATTGGTGATGTAGGACATGGAATTCTGGAAGATGTGCCTGTGGTGGTGGTGTCCTCAGAGACAGAGAGGATGAGTTGGGTGTCGTCTGCGCATGAGATTATGTTGATTCCATGGGTGTGGACGATGCCGGACAATGGGGTTGAAGAGGGTGGGGCTGAAGGACAATCCCCGGGGGATTTCGTAGATGATATTCTTGGGTTCAGAGGTGAATGGGGGAAGGTGGATGCTTTGCCTGCGCCCTAGGAGAAGGTGGAGATCCACTTGAGGGCGTTTCCTCTGATGCCGATGTGGTGGGATACGGTGTTGAAGGCTACTGAGAGGTGGAGGAGGATTAGGACTGCTGAGCTGCCGTGGTTGAGGATGGCTCCAATGTCAGTTGCGGCTATCAAGGCGGTCTCAGTGCTGTGGTTGGAGTGGAAGCCTGACTGGGTGGGATTGAGTAGTTTTTTCCTTCTAGGTGATTGGTCAGCTGGCAGTTGATGGACTTCTCCAGGACCTTGGCTGGGAAGGGTAGAAGTGAGATAGGGCAGTAGTTCTTGAGCTCACAGGGGTTGGCAGAGGGCTTCTTAAGGAAGGGTTAAACCTCTGTGTGTTTCCAGGCATCGGGGAAAGTGGCAGTGGTGATGGAGGAGTTGAGGATAGTGGTGAGAACGCTACTGATTTCTTTCTATCCCAGGTTGAAGAAGTGGTGGGGGCAGGGGTCTGTTGGTGCTCCCGAGTGAATGTAGGTCATGATCGCTGTGGTGATGGACGTGGTGAGTGGGGTCCATTAGATGAGGTGGCTGTTGGAGTTGTCGGTGTGTGTCAGGAGGTGGTTGAAGTTGCTGTAGATATCTGCTATCTTGCTGTGGAAGTAGTCTGCAAGAGAGTCACAGAGGGCTGTGGAGGAGCGGATCTAGGACTCAGTGGCTGAAGGGCATGATAATTCTCTGACTATGCTGAAGAGTTCTTTCATTTGATTGGTGCTAATTTCAAGATGGATGATCAGGGTGTCCTTTTTCACTTCCTTGAGGTGCCGGTGTTATTTGCTGAGGGCCCCTTTGAAGGTGGTAAGGTCTAAGGGGTTCTTGCTGGACCACCATCGTATCTCCAAATGTTTGCACTTACATTTGAAGGCTCAGAGTTTGGGGGTGAACCATCTGGTGTGCCTGGTGGATCTTCTGGTACTGGGTGGTTTAGTGGGGGTGACAATATTGGCACAGTTGGAGATCCTGTCGGAGAAGTCTTGGACGGCTTTTTCGACATTGCTGAAGGTGTGGGGGGTCTGCTGGCATTGAGGGCTGCAGTCCAATCGGCCTCTGTGATTCTGTTCCAAGGTGGGCAGAGTGACGGTGTGTCGTGGTCAGCCTGCAATGCTGAAGTGGGTGATACTGCGTCTGTCCAAGTGAGTTTGGTGGTGTGGCTGTATTTGATTCTGTAGCTGGCTGTAAAAATGGGGTCCAGTATGTGTCCTGCGCAGTATGTGGGGCTGCTAACCAGTTGAGCGAGTCCGCTGTTGCTCATGCTTTCCAGCAGGTTGGTGGAGTTGGGGTCATTGAGGTTGAAGTTGAGGTCGCCAAGGAAGATGTAGTTCCTGGAGTTGATTGCCGGGGTGTGTGTGTGTGTGGGGGGCGAATGGTTTCACAGAAGCCGGGGCGGGGGCCCGAGGGTCTGCAAGCGAGGGTTTCTCAGATTGTTGTGTCTGCGTCGATCTGGAACTGGAAGTTGAGGAGTTCCATGATTCATGAGATGTCATCCTCTGTGGTGGTGCAATGGAGGGTCTCCTTGTGTATCATGGTGATGCCTTTCCGAGCTTGTTGGCTGTGTATCATCTGTTGCAAAACTGGCAGGGACTGTAGAATGAATACCATGCACCCTATGTCCTCCAGCTACATCAGAGATCTAACCAAGTGCCCCACCCCCCCATTTACAAGCACATACAACTTCAAAGATGAAGGTAGATCCTCGAGGAACATCATGTGATTTTGGAGGGGCAATATGAAGAGCTAGAGAATTGCTCTAGGTAAAATCAAATTTGCAGAATCCCGAGCAAAATAACCTGCCCGACCTGCAGCAATATTGCTCTACCCTCCTTGGTGCCATATTAGACAGAACAGGAGACCTAAAAAGAATAGACAGGGCACACAGAGTGCCTCCAATATCACAACCATGAACCTCGCTCCCAGATGTAGTGGCACATATGCACTTTTTTGTGGAAAAGAAGGCTATAATATCCAAGCATGACAAGGAGTGCCGATATTGTTTAATGGGGCAGATTTAACTCTTTTAAGAACTCTCTCCCGCCGCACTCACAAAACGAAAAGCTTTTAAACCAGTTACAGATTTTCTGATAAGGACTTACTCAAGCGGACAGACAGTGGACATGTAGTGCATGTGTGTGGGGGAGGGGGGTTGGGTTGAATGAGGGCACTGGGAAGTGGCCTTGCTGGGAGATGACAGGACTCAATCCCAATCTACGCTAGATGCACTCAGACTCACCTCAAGAGACTAAAGTAAGGGTGCAAGTGGAGAGTAACATGTTGAGTCAAATCTATAACTGTTGAAATGGACTCTTTTCAGAGTTGTTAAAAGTTGAATCACTTTTGCTTTTCAAGTTGGAAATGTTCAACATCTGGGGGCATGTTAGAGGTGGGTGGTACAGGAATAGATACCAGTCACGTCAGAGAAGCAAGACAGGACCACGTGCAACCCACATGGGCACAGATAGTTGACCTGACATAGCGACAGTAGCAAACACTTGTTTGATGCCTAGGCCACACCCACTAAAAGCCACCACCTAAAATGTCAGGGTTTTGAACATCCCTAACATATGGGTGTGCACTCTATGAGAATTACATGACTTGGAGGCAGACTTCTGTTTTCAACAGGAGACACATCTCCATCAAGCAGTTCAGCATAGATTACAAACTCTAAACTACCCTAAGCAATAACATCCTCAGCCCCAATCAAAGTGTCAGAGGTGGTGACTTTGCTGAGTTCACAACACACCTTTGTGGAACAAAATACCAAGACTAACAAAGCACGGAGATGGGTAGTTGTAGACAGAGTGTGAGATAGACAGCCCATCACTGTAGCAGCAATATATGCCCTAATCATGGAATGGAATAATCTCTAACAGACAATACAACATATAGTTAAATTCTCCTTGAACCCAGTTTTAAAAGGGGAAGGCTTCAATTTGGTAATAAACTCCACCAAGAATAGATTATGGCAAAGACAGCAAGGAAACCAAGGCTCTCGGTGGAAGGGAGCACCTGCTTTAAAGACGAAGGCCTGGCTGACTTGTGGCAACATTGCCAGCCATTGACAATTGACTATTTCCACTTCTTGGCTGCAAACAAAACATATGCACACAGAGCCTACTGATATTTACATAACTGCATACTATATCTTGTGGAAGACATAGTTGAGAGCCCCCACACTTTATCTGATCACGGATCAATAACCGTATCGCTCAAGTGGCAGGCCAGAGACAGGCTGGGCTCAAAGGGAATGTGGCGTTTAAATAACTTCCTTTTAAAAGCCCAATTAAATCACAGAAAAGATTATGGAATGCTTGGCCTTTAACAATACAGGTGAGACAAGCAAGTGAGTAATGTGGGGCACCTGCAAGGCAATAATCAGATGCTCATTCATAAAGGAGTCAGCTCGACTCAAAGGAACGACAGCAATAGAGCTTGAGATGTTGATGAGCAAACTGTGAGACCTGGAAGAAAGCATAAAGCCTATCCCTTCAAGAAACTTTGGAGGATTCCAATCATGGTAAGGAGACATTTCTGTACCCTAGAGAAGGAAAGGGACAATTATATTTTAGGTAACCATGAGGGAGGAAACTAAATTGACAACCCTTTTTAAACAATTCAACTAGGATGTGGACCGGCTGGACAACCCCATAATGAAAGAAAAATAATTAGGAGCGAATAAAAAGCCTAAAGTCCCAGGCAGTTTCTTTCACATAGTTTACAAAATACTTGTTCCCCAGTTGCTTCTGTTCATGACGGAGGACTTCACTGACTTTGGTCATAAACAGCAGGTTTGATTGGATTTGGGGGTTGGTGTTATCTGGAAAATTCAAAGCTATGGGAAATGACCGTCCAGCACTAATCATTCTGAGAAGAGAGGCAAAAAAGAGGATCGAAACGAAGACATTATGCTGCTCCTTTATTTTTACTCCACTAGCCACAAGTTATTGTTTCTGGATCCAAGCTCTTTGTAAGTTATTGTGCTCCATAATTCTAACTTCCGATAACTTAACACTATTATTGACCATTAGCCATTGCAGGTAGCTTCTGGGCCCTTGAGCATATTGTTGCTATACAGCTCATCTGCCCCCGTACTCTAACCTTTTCAATGACTTTGGATCTCCATAGCTGTTTCCAGACAGCTGTAGCCTGCACTTCCTTACCTGATTGATGACTATTAGTCTGCGGTAGCTGGTTCCAAGGGACTCATCTGTCATGGTGTTGCAGAGCTTCGAGATGTCGTTTCCAGGCATTTCCATATTGTATTGCACTACGCCCATGAAAATGTCTGCCAGATTACTGACAAACTCAATGTAATCATCACTACCCTTTAAGCTCTCGCAAGAACTGAAATCCTTTTCCAGTTGAGTGATGTTTGCAGTTTGCAGCATGTGGTCCACTGTATCAAACGCTTCAGCCACAGCATCCCTGCACTACATGGTTAAGAGAAACAAAGGAAACATAATTACCACCATTTAAGTCACAGCCACTGTTTTAACTTCACGAGTAGTATAGTGACAGTTGCTCTTAGATCCTATATGCTTAATAATGTGAAAATAACTATTAGAGATACTTTAATTTATGCTGTTGCACAAACCATAAAGATATAATCTTTGTGGTGTTTAAACGTCTGCTAAGCAAATGGCAGATATACTCCTAGATTAGGTTAATATCCTAATCCATTAAGAAATTATTGTGGAGCCAACTGCACTTTTGTTCAAGCTGAGTTTTTGCACTTTCTTTTTTCAAATGTGTTGTTTATCCCCACCCCTTACCTTCCCCCCTTTTGGCTATGTTTTTATTATTTATTTCATTCACTTTAGCTTCCCTTACTTTATATGCCACATAATGTGTTAAATTGTACATTTATGCATTTGCTATGTTTCACAAGTCATTTAATCCATACTAAACATCATGTTTTAATAAATCATATTCAAGCTGTACACCAATAAGATACTAAGGCTTGCAATTATCTTAGAAAGACGTAGAGTAAACAGTGTGTTTTAACAGAGCTAGTAGTAAGTTCAAGAAGGCCAGAGTTCTGATTAATCTTTTAAGAAGGCCGCATTTGGATTTTTACCTTGACAGATCCGCCGACTATGGAATCCGCTAAGCTCTCCGATACTACCTGCAAGCATGAAAAATAATTAACTTTTTTAAGACTAGGATTAAAAAAAAAACACGGACACACATCCAATAGCATGCATGCTGATAGTTCCACAGTGCTTCCTGCTCCCTTTGTGCCTCATGAGTGTTAGAGTGAGCCATGCGTCACTTCTATTCTCCATGCATGCATAATTTTCAACTGACTTCCTATTACTGGAACTTTTATTGCAGGCTAATGTTTAACTATTTTCCAACGGCTTAGCATCAGTGTTAGACCACAGACCACTTTCTTCTGTGCCTCAGAAAAATACAGCAATAACGAAGTGTTAGACCTGACCGCTTAGTATGGTTTCACCTCAACTTTTTGCCTGCTTCCCTACATTTTCTGAGCTCTTTTTTGCTGGCTTTAAGACTCTGTGCACTTTACCACTGCTGACCAGGGCTGAGTTGCTTGTGCTCTATCCCCTATGCCTACAAGTTACTTACCTTCGGTAACAATGTATCTGGTAGAGACTATTCTAGCCGCAGATTCCTTAAAGTAAAATTATCCCCAGGCGTGAGACTGGATCCGGAAGATTTTTGCCACAGCATCTCTGCACGCCGGGGGGCGGCACCACACAACTCCGCCCTGACATCCGCGGGCGTGACGTCAGCGAGGTCACATAAGTCCCACCCCGGCACGCTGACATCAGTTTTCTTCGGAGAACTTTTCCACGCCACAATGCAGAGCCATCACCAACAAAACTGTGAGAGTATGGGAACAGTGTGCAAAATGAGCAGTGAAACAGAAAGGAAAGAAGCGAATGGTGAGGAACAGCACCAGTAGGGACAGTGCCAAGCACTGCAGTACTGAAAGTCACGGAAGGGAAAGAGCAGAGCACCCTCTGAGAAGCAACCCTGCAAAGCGAAGGCGACATCCTCCTTGGAGGCAGAAGAACATGTGAAAAATGTCGTGGTAGACAACAGAAAATCTGCAACCCCAATCTCTAACAGTGAAGGACAACAAGCCCGGAACAGATGAAGAACGACAAATCACCCCAAGACAACACCAGCAAGGAGTGTCGCATCCCCGGTAAAGAGCTAAGGGCTGAGGCACAGCCAAGAGACCCCAACCCAGAGGACTGCAGAGGAGTCAGAAGGAGAAGAATATGAGAAGGCCCCACACTGGAAGAACCAAGGTGTAGGGATGCAGAAGTACACATGAACCTACCGTCCAATTACCAGAAAAGAAGGAGTGAAACAAATAAACAGAAAGAAGCATCCTGCCAGGGAGGAAGTGAAAGAGGTCACCCGCAGCACACCAAGCCACCCAGAGGGAGGCGAGTGCAGAAGACCAAGCAGAAGGGTCCTCGCAGAACGGGGAGGAAGGGTGGGCTGTGAAGGAATCTGTGGCTAGAATCGTCTCTACCAGATACATCCTTATCGAAGGTAAGTAACTTGTACATCTGATAGAGACTACTAGCCGCAGATTCCTTAACGTAGAATAGATACCCTAGCCATACCCAGAGGGGAGGAGGGTCTGCGAGAGAACCTCACCAGCCTGGAAGAACACAGGGCCCCAACAGGGGATGTGTCATGGGGACAGGAAGGACGGTCCAGCTCCCACCAAGCAGAAGGAAGCAGGAACAAGGAGAAGGGGAGGCCAGGATACCAAAAGCCTGGGTCCGCCAGACAACTCGGATGGACAGACGGCATCAAGCAAGTACCAAAGGAAGAAAAGAACCACCGCAAAATCCAAAGAGAAGAGGTGGAATGGAGGCAGAGCCCACCTCAGGAGAACACACACAAAGGGAAGGGGACAGCTGAACAGGTATCAGCCCGAGGCACGGGACAAGACAGGAACGACCCCACTGTTGATAGGCGCATACGTGAGAAGGAAGACACAGTCGCGCAAAACTCCAGCAAAGCAAGGGAAGGAACACACGGGTACACGCTGAGGCCCACGGAGGTGGACCATAACTATCAGGCGTGCACAGCAGGCAGCTGGTAAATACTATAAAGTAGTGTGCCAAGAACAAGCCAAGCGCAAGGGAACCCCAGATCAAGCCCCAGAGAAGGACCATCCCAGTGGCACAACCCGGCCCACGAAGAGAAGCGGGACTGGACATTAGATAAAGAGGAGAAGAACCCCCCCAAGAAGCAGCCAGGGTGGGGTATGCGGGGCGACGCAACCCCCGGGAAGCGAGAAATATGTATTACAGACCGAAAGACGTCAACCAGAACACAGGAGAACACCAGGAATATCCTAGCCCCCCTGGAACACAAGGCAGAGGACTAGGCCGAAATGTCAGATAATAAGGTGGAAACACCAAGACACGACGTCGTAGATGGCATGGCAAAAGGCGGTCTGGCGATCCAGAGGCTGAAGAGGGAAGGCAAAACGCACAGAAGCAGATATCCCACAGGAACAAAGGGCAAAATGCACGACAGGCAAGCCCTGTAGAAGAAGGATAGAAACACCACGGATACTGAGCAGGACAGAACCTGGAGCAGCGCAAGCTGCACTAAGGCGGAAGAAAAAAGAGAGACCGCACCAAACGATATACAGCGACGCCAGGAAACACGAGGAACCCGAGAAGGGATCCACACCCGCCCAGCTTAGGACAGAGCTATACAATAGCCAACAAGTACCCCACCTAGGGTATGACACGTCCCACAACAAAACAGGGGAACACCTCTTAGGGAAACCCGCAGCAGAGGTCAAGAACATAAAAGACCTGTGGGTATCACCACAGGCGGCTTACCAATCAGCCAAAAAGTACACAGAGGGTCCAACCTGAGGACCTATACGGGTTCACCAACAGTCAAAAAATCCCACACCACAAAAGTTGAAGGGCAGTACCAGCAGCCAAAAGTACAGAGGGGCCAACGTGAGGACCCCGATGGCAGTCCAAGCCATACACAGCACACAGACGGGCCAACCGAACACTAGGCCCAAAGAGAAAGGTGGGATAAACGCCTCCCATAAGACACCTGAGGACCGACAAGCTGAAGCTTACGGAGGGGGGAGGAGGACGGAGCCCCACAAGGAGTCGTTGAATAGCAGAGTCCGCGTGGGTGTTAAATAGAAGAATCCCATCAAAAGGCAGGTCAACAAGACGCTCCCGAATATTCTCCGGAAAGACACTATCCCGCAACCAAGCATGGCGGCGGAGGTCCACAGAACTCACCATTGCGCGAGCGAGAGAATCGGAGACATCCAAGGCCGAACGGAGAATAAATGCATCTAACTCCCAACCATCCAGCACATGGCACCGCAGATCAGCGTGGGCACCGTCGTGGGAGGTGAGACACAGAAGGGACTCCATGGAATCCCATAGGTCGGAGGTAGCCCTGGCCAACACACAAAGTGTGTTGAGCACGCGCAGAGCAGCACTAGTGGAAGCGAAGATGTTACGCCCCCAGGAGTCCAACCACTGGGCCTCCTGTGACGGAGGGAGCAACACTGAAGGCAAGAAAGGAAAAGCAGTCTGCAGGACGCGGGACCTGGGCAGATGGGTGGGAAAAAAGGTAGGCAGGATCGTACGGGGCAGGACGGTGGCGGTGGAGAAGCGGCTGGGGTACCGGATTCCCCGTAGCAGGACACCCCCAGGCCCCCAGAAGAGAGTTGTGGAGCGAAGCTTCAAATGGAAGCAACGGCTCCCCTCCACCAGAGCCCTGGTGGAGAAGCTCCAACAAGTGGTCTGTTGGGAGTGGAGCGACCGGGTTGCCCAATTGCAAAATGCCGGTGGCCGTGCAAATGGCCCAGACAAAGGCCACACTTGCCTCCGTAGGGCATCGTGGGGAAGACAGAAACTCTTCCATGGGTGAAGGCTGCAAACTAAGCTGCCCGTCCCCATGCCCTGCTGGAGGAAGAAACGGCCAGCCCCTGCAGGAGGGAAGACCCAAGGACGAGTGAGGGGCCCGAGGGGCTTTCGGAGAAGCCGGCGGGGCAATCACCTGCAAGGTGCGGAAGAGCGGGTCGGGGGACGTGGACGTGGAGACTGCGTGGAACTCGCCCTGGAAGCTGCCGAGGAAAAGGCAATGATGCGGCGTCCAATCTCCGGTGAAGAGGAGACAAGGAGACGACAATCCTCCGGAGAGGAACGGACATCCGGAGAAGAATCGACGATCCAACGTTGCCCTGGGCACCGGTGTGTCCTTGATCGGCGCCGAAGTGTCCACCAGGGGTGCCGAGTCGACCTCTACCACCACGTGCCTGAAAGGAGAAAGGGGCGTGGTCGGAGCCGAAGCGGCAAATGAACGGCGCCGAAAAGGCGCCGGCTCGACCTCCAACGAGGCAGCCGCCTGAGAAGAGGACCGAGAGGGACCCGGGGAGGTGCCTCAGGTCCCGGCCTCCACCCGCAGCGCCTCCAGGGCTGGGGAGAATAGCTGTCAGCGCCGGAAAGGCGCTGGCTCGGCCTCCGGTAAGACAGCCGCCTGCCCAGAGGACCGAGAGGAACTCGGGGACAAGCCCTGAGTCCTGGCGACACCACAAGGAACCCCGTGGGGTTTTGCGGCGAGGCAGGGACACGATGGGTCGCAGAGGGGAACCCCGTAGGGCTGTACCTCGACGACACCACACCTCCAACACCTGAAGCCGAACTCGTCGGCGCCGGGGGTGAAGCTGCCGGCGAGTACGCAGAAGGCCCTGTGTATGGCGAGGGTGCCGCAGGCAGTTCAGGGAGCAGAGGGGGGTCCAAAGAAGCCTGCAGAGCCACAGCGTAGGCCTTCATTTGGGCCCTTGTCTCCCCAATGCCAGTAAACGGCGGATAGGGTGGTGACGGGTGAGGGCACACGTCCCGAGAGGAACCTGCGCCCTCAGCAGAATGAGGACAGGACCTCGGTGGTAAGCTGCAGGACTTACCGGCATACGAGCGACGCCCATGGGGTCTCGATGAAGGACGATGCAGCCGGAATCGGCGGCTTCTGGACCCTTCCGAGGTAGGGGACAGACGCTGTGCCGATCTGGACAAGCGGGCCGAAAGCAATTTCATCCGGCGCTCCCATCGGGACTTCGGCTTGAAAGAAGAATCCGTAGAATCATGGTGCTTGCCAAAACACCACATACAAATAGGGCGAGGGTCCGTCGCCGACATCTGACGCGTATACGAAGCACACGTCTTGAAACCCGAAGGCACTGCACACTGTTCCCAACGCAAAGGCATTAAAAGAGGCCTGAAAACAGGCCAAGAGAACTCACTCTGGATCCGCGTTGCATGCGGAAAAGAAGGAAACTGACGTCAGTGCGCCGGGTTGGGACTTGTGACCTCGCTGACGTCACGGCCACATACGTCAGGGCGGAGTCGTGTGGTGCAGCCCCCCCGCACGCAGAGATGCTGTGGCAAAAATCTTCCGGATCCAGTCTCACGCCTGGGGATAATTCTACGTTAAGGAATCTGCAGCTAGTAGTCTCTATCAGATATGGAAATATTGGCTTAACCCCAATTGCCATATTTAATTTACTTATAAGTCCATAGTAAAGTGCACTATATGTCCAGGGCTTGTATATTAAATGCTACTAGTGGGCCTGCAGCACTCGTTGTGCTGCCTAGTTAAGTAGCCCTTTAACCATGGCTAAGGCCTGCCATTGCACAGCCTGAATGTGCAGCTACACTGCCATTTCGACCAGGCAAGATAAACCACTTGCCAGGCTTAAGCCGTCTCTTTTTATACATATACGTCACTCCTAAGGTAGGACCTGGACAAACCCAGAGAGCAGGGTGCAATGTATTGTAAAAGGCAGAGCATGTAATTTTAAAGTTTTACCTGCCCTGGTAGTGAAAAACTCCCAAATTTGTTTTTCACTACTGCAAGGACTATATCTCTCAAAGGTTAATATTAGGATTCCCAATTATGAAGAGATAGACTTTTCAAGTTTGGTGTCTCTGGACTCACACTTTAAAATCCCAACTTTTGGTGAAGACAGATTTTAAATTGCAAGCATGAAAATGCCACTTTTAGAAAGTTTACATTTTGTTACTTTAGCCGTTCTGTGCCTGCATCTGAATACACGTCTGGGGTGGGAGAAAGCTGGGCTTTGTACATTCACTTTAGAAACCTACACACAAAGGGAGTTTAGGTGTGATGTGATGGGCCAACCACATCCAGATGGGCCATCCTGGGCAGGATGAGCGGGAGGGGCTCACACATCTGAATAGGCTGTGACCTGTCCCCACACAAAGGGATGCCTACCCCCCTGTAGGGAATCTAGAGCCAAGGCAGGAAGGGAGGACCTCCTTGCATTTCAAAGACCTCTCTTTGAAGTCTCCTCCACTTCAAAGGCACAACTAGGTATACATACTGGACCTCTGCCACCGTGACTTCAGTACACTTCTGGACCTGTGACCACTCTGCTAGGAAGAAGAAATGCTGTGCTGTTGGAAGTACTGCCACTTTGCTGGACTCTTGCCTTGCTCTGCTCTTGCCATACAGATCTGCCCTGCTGGCTTTTGTTTTCCTGCCTGGGTAAGAAGGACTGGACCCGCATCATTTGAACCCAGGGTGACTCAAAGGGCTTGCCTCCTGTTTTAAGCCTTGGGGACATCAAAGACTTCAGCTCAACCTGCTACAGCACCTGGACGTTGCTTGCTAGAAGTGGTGCCAACCCAGTACTGGGCCCTTGGAAGTAGGTATAAAGTGCTGCTTCAACCAGAAACCAAGCATCCTCATTGGAACCGGTGCAACTTCGCCTTTCAATGAGTTGGAACAAGCACACCTTAGTCGTTGCATGGAGCAGACCCTGTGCATCGCCTTCGGAATGGACGCATTGCCTACTGCGTGGCTACACTCGACGCATTGCTTCGACTGCACTACGCATCTTCGTCGAGGACGACCTATCCTTGATCAAAATACTTTGGTTCAGCAGGCCCAACTGGGTCTCTGTATCCGCTACATCACGGTCGGTCTGAACTTTTCACTTTGCCCCAGTCTAGAGCTACCAGATATGCAATTTATGCACGTCCAAGCGCTACTTTGCATTTATTCTTTACAAATGTATTTCTCGACTTCTGCTTGTTGGATTTTTATCATTTTTGTTTTGTTTTATTAATAAAACCATCATCTATTTTTCAAACATGGTATGGAGTCTTTTTGTGGTGTTTTCACTATGTTATCGTTTGAAGTGTTGCAGAACTACTTTACACATTGCCCCTTAAATTAAGATTGATTGCCCTGTGCCAAGCTACAAGAGGGTGAGTATAGGATAATTTAGGGTGTGTTGTGACTTACTCTGAGTAGGACTGTGGTTCCTGCTTGGACAGGAGGCATACCTCTGCCAACCAGAAACCCAGTTTCTAACAAGAAGCATCTACAGTTAAAACTACTATTACAGTTACATCAGAGAGGTGATACAGAACCGCAGTTTTAGCCTAAGTCAAACAAACCTGCTGTGCCTAACCAGACAAAATTTCACCTAATTTTAATTTATCAATCTCTTGAAGAAACCCCCCCAAAAAAGGACCAGAAAACCCGACAGATATTCATGGAATGTAAAATAGGAAAAATATTGTTTAAGCGTTAGTCTATACAAATGTATCACAACCTCAATGCAACTGTAACTGAGTCCAAATCTTTGATACCACAGATTAAATAAAATGTGGACTGAATATTCCACTCAGAATAGGGGCACGTTAAGCTTCCGTAGAATAGTTACAGGCAGAGTACACCACTGCCTTTGTTAATTATCAACAAAGGCACATTATGGTGGGTAAGGAGGGTTATTTGCACTAGAATCCATGTTCAGAATCAGTGCTTCAGTTTTTGGATACACATTTGTAGGCATATGATGAAGGTAAATGTCAAGTCTGACAAGCTGAACTAAATCTTTGAGAGGGCCTGGTTCTGAGGTAGTCTCTAAAGGTACTACTCGATAGTAAATACCCAGGATCTTAAAGGCTATTCTCTGATGAAACAGAAGGTATAGCATCTGGCTGAAAACTAGGAGGAGCAAGGTATTTGGAAAGGTAAATTCCTCAAAAACAAGTCTGTTTGTTGAGTTTTGCTTGGCTTGGAAATTGGCACTCAACTTAATCAGGGGTTCTTATTGCCTGTAGATAGAAAAATATAGCACTGGTGACAAAACTACTGTTTTCAAACCATCTCCCTGGAAACGTTCCTCATTTAAATCAGCATAGAAAATTGTTGCATTCAACCAATTTGTTGAGTATTGCAAGAGAACAAAGGACTTCACAGTTAGAACCAGAGGGATCAGTTAGATAAAATTCAACAGTTTCTTCTCCCAGAGAGGCAAATTCATTAATAGCTTTTTACGGCTAGACACCAGTGACTGCTCAGTTTTTTAAGTGCTTGCCATCAAGCTCCTACCCATTTGATTTGCCAGAGCAAGGGACAGAGTTAAAATCCTATGTTTGAGCAATGCAGTCAGATCTGTTGGTTTTTCATCTAGAGCAAGTGTTCAACAATGGCGGCAAGAGGCATATAAAGAATGCTGTTGCTAAAGACAGGAGAAGTAGCTATACAAACTGGGTATGTAGCATGCTTAATTAAAAAAAAGTGCAAGAGCTAACGATTTTCTATGGATGGCACTGTACCACCGACACTGCTGGGGTCGCCAATTTCCGCCACTTATGCCACCCACATTCTTTGGTGCTAGCATAGACCCTTAACTGCCAGAAAGTGTAGCTTCTAAAGTTAATACAATTGGTGTAATACCTAGCACAATTAGGATGGTGCAAGTCTGAAAAGGTACAGTAAGTCTAACTTTTTTTAAGCAGCCCAGAAGGTATCACTCTCTCACGTCCCCCAGCTAGACAACTTTGAAAAGCAGACACAAGCAAGTGAATTTTTCAGCACATTTTCCTTAAGCTAGTCAAGGTGCTATATGACTCATCATTTATTAAAAGGCGTGTAAAATTTATGCCAGGGTACTGTTACAACGTTTGGAGGCCTGGTCTATTGATAATAATACCTTGACTCCCCTTCAGGCGGGTTTCAGGGCGAAAACCTCAACTATCGACCAACTATTCAGGTTACAAGTGATTTATTGGAAGCATGTGACCTTGGAAGGGGGTAGTCTTTTTCTAATATTTGTTTTTTTTAAATCAGCTTTCGACATGGTGGATAGAGAACAACTATGGTCCATTTTATCAACAATGGGGGTTCCATCTTACCTATGCCACCAGCTTAAAATCTTACACACTGGCACTTTTGCTAGAGTACGCTTCGGTAAACAAGGCCAGCTAACAGGAGCCTTCCCGATTGAGAAAGGTGTTAGGCAGGGCTGCGTCCTTGCTCCAACCCTATTTTCTCTTTTTCTCAACGGGCTTATCGAAGATCTCTTAGCTAAAAATGATGTAGACTCCCCCAAATTGGGCGCCCGAAGATTTCCCGCCTTAATGTTTGCGGATGACACGCTTCTGCTTTCAAAATCACCAATGGGGTTGCAGCGCGTGTTGGACCAATTCTCCAACTTTTGTTCCAAGAGAAACCTGGTGGTTAACATAAATAAGACTAAGTATATGGTTTTTAATGCAAAGACAGTTAATTGCCCCCATCCAATGATGGATGGCAAACCCCTTGAAAGGGTCTCAACCTTTGAATACCTGGGTCTGACCTTGAATGACAAAATGGGTTGGGGTCCTCAAGTGGCTAAGGCCAACTTAAGATTAACTCAAGCAGTAGGAGGTATCCTGAAAGTTCAGAAGAGTTGTTCTCTTAAACTTATTAGTCCCCCACTTGAAATCTTTAAAGTGCAAGCTAGGGCTTCTTCGCTCTATGGGGCAGAACTTTGGGGTCATACATCAGTAAGTAACTTATCCATAACTGAAAATAATTTTATAAGACAACTATTGGATCTTCCAAAAAGCACTCCTTTAATCCCGCTAAGACTTGACTTTAATGTCTGTCCAATTGTTGACGCTATCACTACTCGACCGTTACTCTATTGGAAGCGTCTTTGGAGCACTCCCGAGCTGGTGACCTATAAGGAGGAGCTTTAAGTTGTCATGGCTCTAACTGGTTCTGGTGGGATTCCTTGGCTAGCATTCGTCAAACATTTACTTGCATTGACTGGTCTTGAGGAACTCTGGTTCACCCCTGAAGTTTCCTGCCCAGTTATTTCTAAGAAAGCAGTGGCGAGTGCTGTCAAGCAAATGAACTTAAGGAATCTCTTTCGCTTAGTAAAATCCTCAAGCTTAACAGATGCTTTTTTGGATGTAAAGTCCGTTTATAGCTTTGAGCCTGCGATTGATTTAATCCAACCAACATTAGCAAAAAAGCTTTATTTACAGTTCAGATATGGCACTTTGCCCCTTTTAAATTTTTCTGATAGGTGGAAGGGGGGACTAGTACGCCCCTGTCCAGGTTGCCTCATTGAGGATGAAACCCCAGTTCATGTTATCCTATTCTGTCCCGCTTACGCTTACATTAGGAAGATATGGATAATTCAGCTGTGCAAGAACCTGGGGACAAATCACTATTTGGCTTTTTTAGGATACTAAAAACAGATACTGACCCCCTAATTGTCTGTGCAGTAACTAAGTTTCTACATTCAATGTGGATTGCACGAAGGAACTTGATCAATAATGCTGTTTTGATCTAAGATTAAGCAAGATGAATTCTGAGAGACCATAATATTTTAATTTTTATGA
The DNA here is from genome assembly GCF_964204655.1 of Triturus cristatus. Classification (NCBI taxonomy): domain Eukaryota; kingdom Metazoa; phylum Chordata; class Amphibia; order Caudata; family Salamandridae; genus Triturus; species Triturus cristatus. Next base: position 390,586,235 of record NC_140592.1, read on the forward strand.
ATATCATTGTTATGTTAATTTTAAATTTCGGATTGATTTAAATTTTTAAAGGGACAAATGTCTAACAACCATGCAATTATCAGAGGTTATATGTATGAAATGGATTGTTTGTTTTGTTAACTCTCTATTTTTTATGTGCTTTTATGGTAAATTCAACCGAAATAAAGCTTAAATGAATGAATGAATGAAAAGGCGTGTAGTCTTTTGTCAATTCATTTTTTCCAATTGACACCTTCCAAGTAGTTTGAGCATCTGCGAAGGAAGATAAAGGAAGAACAATAAACAATACCAATCTCTCACTTGCATGCCTTAGAGACCAATGTGTGCAGGATTAGAGAGCAGATGGATTACAAAATGCTCACATGCTCAGGCCCCTTATAACAGTAACAATATAATAGATTTTCCGATATGGATGATCAAATGCCTTCAAACAAATAATGAAATAACAGTTCTCGCAGTAAGTGGTATCAAGCACCAAGATCGGCAGTTAGCCTTCCAAACTCTATCAATTGTCCCATTAAAAATAAAGCTGAAGTGTAATTCTGATTGCAATAAGTTTGTCTGCTATGTCAGTTTTGATAAGTGACATGGAATAAGGTGAGATCTATACATTTTTCTATGGTACTAAACCATCAGTACGTTTTCTGGACTTTTGTTGTTGTTACCTTTTCCAAGAAATAGTTGTCAAAGATGTAAGGTATATAGTAGCCTGAAAAAAGACCCGGGCCCCTTCAAAGATCTCTACTTGACTTGTCCAACTGTCCGATGTCAAGTTTGAGTAGTTAATTCACTCATTTCACTTTTCACTCTGGGACTAATTAAATTCTCAGTAAAATCCCATACATATTTCTGTCAAATACAGTTCCACTCAAAATGGCAAATAAAAGCCAAGCAAAACTACTAAAAGAGAACTATCACACAAGAATACAGAAAACGTATCTCTCCGAGTAAGTAGTGCCAACAGGACTGTTTTTCTGGTGGACATGCTGGTTGAGCTGCTCAGGTGTGGGTGCATGGCCAACAGTCATTGCATCACTGATTTCACAGCCTGGCGGCCCGCCAGCAGTCCTATGCCAGTCTGAACCAATCCACCTGGAAGCGCATAGTCTTCAAAAGGCGGAGGAGGTGCTGTGCCGTTCATAATGTGTGGGTTGTGGTGGACGGGTGCACCTTTCGAGACCTTCTCATAGTCGCAGCTGCTGCACGTGCCCCACTGCATAGTCCAGACAGCGTGAGTCTGCGGCTACTGAAGGTTGAGGCAGATTGGGATTGTCCTGTGGATGGAGAACGTGTACATATGCTTCTCCCAGGATGCATAGCTCCCTCTACCCAGTAGAATCAAGCAACTTCTAATTAGCTAATTGGAAATACTGACGTGAGGTCCAAGAGCATCAGAGATGTTGGCTACAATTACCGAATGTGCATGAAATAGTGTCACAAGAGGACAGATATTAAAATTTCTATTTTTCTGACTTTTGCAGCAGAAAACCTCTTAAAAGCCAAGCAGACTGCAGCTACTTTCCCCAGTAATTAAATTACTTGGTTAAGAAAGACCTGTAATGTCATTAATTAGTGGAATGACTTAAATTTCAGGAAAATCTTGACTCAATAAAGGGTCCACCATCTAAAGTATAGTTGCTGCCCACAACCTTCAGTACTGATACGAGGTGCTTGGGAGCAGCCGAGTAGGCCTCTCTGTTATGTATCAAAAAGAGGTGTGTATTTAAATCTGTAAACCTAGCTGCCACTGCATTAGCCAATGGCTCCTCATACAGTTTGATGTGAAGGTTCTTTACCCATCTTTTCGTGTAATTAGGTTTATCCCAGGCCCTATCTTCTTTAGTGTAATGTGTAAAAGTAGTGCATAAATCCCACACAGAGCAACAACAGGGAGAATCAAACACATTCTAGATCTCTCTGCGGCCTCCGGCAACTCCTCATTCTAGGCCAATTCAAGATAAATATCCAGAGTCAATCCCAAGCAGCAGATAAACCCGGTGAATTTCTCTGCTTTGTGGTTGTTCAGGACACATACCTACATTTCCTAATAAGTGGGGGACAGTGGGCATTCACATGTATGCATCAGCACAGCAAGGAATATGCTACTTACCAGTATGCATCTGTTCTTGGCATGTAGAGCTGCAGAGCCACAGACTAAGGATAAGATCGCCATCTGGTGTTGGGCTCGGATGATTGCAGGTTGTTGTTGTCTTCGGAAGAAGTCTTTGGTCACGAGATAGGCGATTCCTCCTCTGGACAACAGTGCGCATGGGCATCCACTCCATCCTCAGATTGTTTTTCGCCATGATGGGAACTGATGGAGTGTATAAGAAATAAAGAGAAAGGATGTCCATGTGTAGTGTCTAATTAAGACAATGCTGGAACAGATAAAGGTCCCAGGGAGGCGGGTGGGCGTGTGTGGCTCTGCAGCTCTATATGCCAAGAACAGATGCATACTGGTAAGTAGCATATTTCGTTCGAGGCATATGAGCTGCAGATCACACACTAAGGATAGACTATATAGCAGTGTCTCCCCTAGCGGTGGTCACCTGTATCCGTTGCAGCAGTTTGGAATAGAGTTTTTAGGACAGCTTGGCCTACTGAAGCTTGTTGTTTGGATTGCACATCGACACAGTAGTGCTTAGTGAAGGTGTGTGTAGTAGACCATGTGGCTGCTTTGCAAATATCTTCTAAGGGGATGTTCCCTAAGAATGCCATAGAAGCCCCTATTTTACGCGTGGAGTGCGCCCTAGGGGGAACTGTAAGAGTACGTTTAGCTTTTTGGTAACATATTTGGATACATTTAACTATCCACCATGCTATACCTGATTTGGAAATAGGGTTGCCTTTATGTGGTGGAGCGAAAGCAACAAACAGTTGCTTGGTTTTTCGAAAGGGTTTGGTTCTATCGATGTAATAAAGCAAGGCTCTTTGAACATCTAAGGTATGAAGTGCCCTCTCAGCTACTGAGTCTGGATTAGGGAAAAAGACTTAGCAGTTCGACTGACTGGTTTAGATGGAAAGGGGAGATGACTTTAGGGAGGAATTTTGGGTTTGTCCTAAGAACCACTTTGTTACGATGTAGTCGTAGGAAGGGTTCTTCAAGAGTTAAGTCTTGTATTTCACTTACTCTTCGCAGGGATGTGATTGCGACAAGGAAAGCCACTTTCCATGTTAGGAACTGCAGTTCGCATTTGTGCATTGGTTCAAATGGGGGACCCATGAGTCTTGTTAGAACAATATTAAGGTTCCACACTGGGAAAGGTGGTAATCTTGCAGGAATAATTATTTTAAGACCTTCCATAAATGCTTTAATGGATGGTACCTTGAAGAGGGACAGGTGTTGTCTATTTTGCAAGTAGGCTGCTAATGCCGCTAGGTGTAGACGTATAGAGGAATACGCTAAATTGCATCTTTGCAAGTGTAGTAAATAGCAAATGATGTTTTGGATGGAAGCATCCAGTGGACGTATGTCATTGTTAGTGCAGTAAATGGCAAATCTTTTCCATTTTGCCGCATAACACGCCCTAGTAGTAGGTCTTCTGGCTTCTTTTATGATATTCATACAGTCTGCAGGAAGGTTGAGGTACTCGAACTCTAAGACTTCAGGAGCCAGATTGCCAAGTTCAGTGTTTGAGGATCTGGGTGTCTGATTTCTCCATGGTTCTGGATTAATAGAGCCGGGGAGAGATGCAATTTTTGATGTGGAACTAGAGATAGTTCCAGAAGTGTGGTGAACCAGGGTTGACGTGCCCAAGTGGGAGCTACTCGGATGAGTGTTAGCGACTGTTGTTTCAGTTTGCGTACCACAAATGGAATGAGTGGGAGAGGCGGAAAAGCGTACGCAAATCTGCCTAACCAGTTCATCCATATCGCATTGCCCTTTGACTGTGGGTGTGGAAACCTGGCGGCGAAGGTTGGGCATTTTGCGTTTTCTTGTGTGGCGAACAGGTCTATGTCTGGTTGTCCCCACTTTTGGAAGAATGGGAGTAGGACTTTGGGATGTAATTCCCATTCGTGTATTTGCTGTGTGTGGCGACTTAGGAGGTCGGCCACCTGGTTCTGAACCCCTGGGAGGTGTTCTGCTAACAGGTAGATGTTTTGGGGAATTGCCCATCTCCAGATTTGTTGTGCAAGTTGGGACAGTTGGAGAGAATGTGTCCCCCCCTGCTTCTATATGTAATACATTGTGGTCATGTTGTCCATGCGGATGAGGACAGTTCTGTTTTTTAGATGCACTTGGAAGGATTGGAGTGCTAGGAACACCGCCAGAAGTTCTAGGTGATTGATGTGGACCTGTTTTTGTTGAGTGGTCCACCTGCCCTGAGTGGTGTGTTGAATGAGGTGGGCTCCCCACCCTGTGAGAGATGCGTCGGTGGTCAGCACAATTTGTGGAAGAGGCTCTAAGAACGGCCGCCCTTTGGACAGGTTGATGGTGTTCCACCACTTCAGTGAACGAGGTGAGTGGCTGTCCACCAACACCAGATCGGTAAGTTGTCCGTGGGCCTGGTTCCACTGTTGTACTAGACATTCCTGTAAGGGACGCATTTGAAGGCGTGCGTGGGGTACTATGGAGATGCATGACGCCATCATGCCTAAGAGTTGCATAAACACTCTTGCTGGAAGAGAGTGTTGGGTTTGAAATTTTTTGATGAGATTTTGTATGTTGGCTATCCTGGCTGTGCTGGGATAAGCTATGGCCTTGGATGTATCTATGGTGGCTCCCAGGTATTGATGTACATGGGAGGGTTGCAGTTGAGATTTGGGATAGTTGATGGTAAATCCCAAGTTGTGTAGGGTTTGAATAGTGCGGTGAGTGTGGAGAACGCATTTGTCGAAAGTATTGGCTTTTATGAGCCAATCGTCCAGATAGGGGAAGACATGGATTTCTTGTCTCCTGAGATATGCTGCCACAACTGCCAAGCATTTGGTGAATACCCTGGGTGCGGTTGTTACTCCGAATGGGAGAACTGTAAACTGATAGTGCTGACCGTCTACCACAAATCGTAGATACTTCCTGTGCGCGGGATGTATAGGGATGTGAAAATATGCGTCCTTGAGGTCTAATGTGGCAAGGAAGTTGCCTTGTTGAAGTAATGGAAGGACCTGCTGGAGAGTGATCATGTGGAAGTGATCTGATTGTATATACTGGTTTAGTAGTCTGAGGTCTAGTATGGGTCTTAAGGTCTTGTCCTTTTTGGGAATGAGGAAGTATAGAGAATATATTCCTGTGCACTGATGTTGGAGTGGAACTGGTTCTATTGCGTGTTTTTGAAGCAAAGACTGAATTTCCTGTTTGAGGAGTGTGAGGTGGTGAGACGACATGGGACGGTGTTTGGGTGGTATGTTTGGGGGGGTGTCTAGGAGTTCGAGGCAGTAGCCAGACTGGATAATTTGTCTTACCCACCTGTCTGTTGTGATGGAATTCCAGACAGGTAGGAACTGTTGAAGTCTTCCCCCGACCGGAGTGGAATGGTCTGGGGGGAGTGGGGGCAAGTCACTGTTTAGTGGCTGGAGAGGTGCGGGTGTTGGTGTTGCTCCGCCCTCGGCCCTTGGTATTGGTTCCCCTGTAACCTCCTCTAAAATATCCTCTGTTAGGGGATGTTGGACCTGATGTTTTGAAGATGGAAGAGGTGTCTGTTCCCACATTTTTGGAGGCCCCTCTATAAAAGGAGCGACGAAAGGAGCCTCTGGCTTGAGGAGACTGTAATGCTCCCATTGATTTGGCAGTCTCATTATCCTTCTTCATTTTTTCTAATGCAGTATCTACTGCGGGTCCGAATAGTTGCTCCTGATTAAAGGGTTGAGCAAGAATGGTTGTTTGTACTTACGGCTTAAAGCTGGAAATGCGGAGCCATGCGTGGCGTCTAAGTAATACGCATGTGTTGACTGCCCTAGAGGCGGTGTCCGCTGCGTCTAATGCACATTTGATTGAGGCATTTGATATTAGTTTGCCCTCTTGGATGAGGTCATTGGCCTGGGATTTGTATTGATCAGGCAGGTGTTGCAAAAGGTCCTCTAGTTGATAATAATGAGACCTATCATAGCGAGCCAATAGGGCTTGTGTATTGGCAATACGCCAGTGGTTAGCAGCTTGTGCGGCAACCCTTTTGCCGGAAGCCTCCAAGAGCTTAGACTCTTTGTCTGGGGGTGGTGTGTCTCCAGTTGTTTGGGAGTTCGCCCGCTTTCTGGCATTTGACACGACTAAAGAGTCTAAGGGGAGTTGCGCTTTGATGTACGCAGGATCCTGTGGGGCCGGTCAGTATTTATTTTCTATCAGGGGGTTAAGAACCCTGGCCCTAACAGGGTCTTTAAAAACCTCAGTGGCGTGCTTTATCACTCCTTTAATCATGGGCAGAATGTGAACGTTTTTTTGCGACTGCTCAAAGGTGTCAAGGAGAAAGTCTTCTTCAGGTGTGTCTGTGTGCATGGTGATGCCATGGAACAGTGCCGCCCTGTTTATGAGCTGACCAAACCCTAAATGGTAATCCGGAGGGGAGGGTTTGGAGGGGTATGGAGTGGGATCAGGCATGTGAGGCATAGGGTAAGCCCAGTCATCTATGGGTGCTGTGTCCGGGAGTGTAAAGGGATCATTAGGATCAGTAGGATCATTAAGGAAATCCGGGTCTCCCCCTCCCCCTAAATCATCATCATCCTGTGGAGGTGGTGTGTGAGAAGGAGATGGTATAGGAGAAGGAGGTGGGGGTGGGGGGGATGGGATGGGAGGTAATATAGGAGCGGAAGGACGTATGGGTAAAGTGACACAGTCCTTCTTCTTTAGAGGAGCTGGAGGAGGTGTTGTGTCCAGCTTCCTTTTCTTGTATGGCACAGCTGTGACAGGTCCGGTTTTAGGATTGATGTAAATTCTTTTTTGCGTTGGATCTGGGCGAAAAAGTTCCTCAGTGTCCAAAGGTGGCTTTGGCGCCGACTTTTTGGGTTCCGATCTTGATTTTGTGAGATCGGCAGATTCTTTGTGGACTTTTTTCGACACCGAGGATGTTTTTGGTGCCGAAGAACTTTTCGGTCCCGGCGGAGACTTTAGTGCCGAAGAACGTTTCGGTGCCGGTGGAGACGTCGGTGCCGAGTGACGTTTTGGTGCCGATTTCGGCGTCGGAGCCTGCTTCGGTGCCGAAGGTATTGTAGGCACAATAATATGAGGTTTGCTCGAGCCCGAGCCACCTGCAGGCTTATTTTTCTTCGGAGCCGGGCCCAGGGGCGGGGCTTCTGAAGATGATTTTGGGTCGCGACTGGGCCCAGCTGGCAGAGCCTTGACCAATGTCTTTTTTGGTGGGGTTGGGGTAGGGGAGCTGGTACTCACACGCTGCCCCGGATCAGAATCGTCGGCCTCGGACACGATCTGGAGGTCTTCGGAATCGTCGTCAGGGACATCCTGGGCAAAGATGTCCTCTGGTTCTGGAGCCGGTTTGGCCATGATATGGCGTCGAGCTCTTTGGTCCCGGATGGTTTTCTTCGAACGGAATGCAGCGCAGGCTGGACAGCTGGATTCGTTGTGGTCCGGCGAGAGGCACAGATTACAGACCTCATGGTGATCACTGTGGGGGAACTTTGCTCCACATTGGGGGCATTTTTTAAAGGGTGTCCTTTCCATCAGCCGTGTCCGGAGCCGGTCCGATGGGATTTCGACGTCGAGTTGTAAATTTTGGAGAGTTGTTGTGATTGCTAGAAGTTTTCTGCTGGAGCGGAAAAAAGTTCATCCGAACCCAATGGCGGAAAAAAAAAATCTGAGGATGGAGTGGATGCCCATGCGCACTGTTGTCCAGAGGAGGAGTCACCTATCTCGTGACCAAAGACTTCTTCCGAAGACAACAACAACCTGCAATCATCCGAGCCCAACACCAGATGGCGATCTTATCCTTAGTGTGTGATCTGCAGCTCATATGCCTCGAACACCTGATTACACAAGCCCTCAGTATGCAATTAACATTGTGTCTCTCATAGGTTTACCACACTACACACACCTCTGCATCACACATCGTTATCAAATTAGGGTTCCTCAGCGGATCACCTTTACCAGTATGCAGTGATATATTTTACAAAAGTAACAGCTTCACACTTTGTAAGTGCCCTTTATTTAAAGCCAGGTCACAGTCATGTATTTTTGGTGATTGACAAGCAAAAGACATGATGATACACTCCAACGCTCGAAAAGAAATCTAAACACTTTTACCTTGTTATAACCAATGAAGTCCAGCTGCGCCCTCACTGGGGCTGAAGATGACACTGCAGCATACACAAGATGGGGAAACTAAAGAGAAAGGGACACACATGTCAGATTAGGGCATACGCGAGCCCACTCCAGTGAAGCCATGAGGTGTGATTTCTATTTTCCCAATCCAAGAGTTATGAACAGTTTAACAAACAGCAGTTCCTGACCTGCGGTCTGCGACACTTACTCAGAGGGGTCTATGACTGTTTAAAAATTAATTATTTACAACAGTTAAATAAACTATACTCACTTAAAAAGCAAAATGCAAACTGATTTTGTTTTAAATGTTCAGCAAATGTGTAAGGATTTTAAATTGGAGGGTCTAAATGTAGTTGGTAAGCGGTGCATGAAAAGCAAACATGAATAGAGAGGGTTGTTGGTCTCGATTGAAGCACTATGCTAGTATGAGCTGACAAAAAGTGAGGACATTATAGGAAGAAAAAAAAGACAAAGTGAAATGCTAGTGTCTAGCATATTGCTTTGTCTTTTTTAAATAGAAACATCATTTTGAAATACTCTAACATTCCATTTAAAATAAAAAGTCAAATTTTGTATGTTTTTAAATATGAATTAAAGAAAATAGTTCATGAGCTGTGTGTTTGGTAGAAACATACTTGTTTCTGTAGTTGTATTTGTTTGAGGTTCAAATTGTAGAAAACAAACTTGGGTTTGAGTCCCCAGTTTTCAATAGTTATTCAGCAGGGGTCCACAAAAGTCAATACCGATGCAAAAAACTTAAAAAACATTACTACCTCCCAACATCAATTTCCCACAAGATATTACAACACATGAGATCTATGGTGTGAGAAGTTGGCCTGGTATATGCTGTCCACTAATTAAAGTGCAAACACAACAGTTGATGGACAGAATGCAGAACAATGTCATACATTCACCCCAGTACAGAGATCTGGGCCTAAATCCATCGTTTTTTTGCTCACCATGCCATTCCAGTTTGAACCCAGCCATATGCAAATCAGTCTTGACCCTGTACCTCATGGGAACAGTCCAGCCCGAACTGCCAGGCCAGGTCCTGCCTGGACTGAAACCAAGCATCCTAGGACCGGTTTCGGGGTTTCACCCCTCTTCAGCCAGGATAGCTTGATTCCAGCGGCATGGAGAGCACGGGACTCACGTCTGAGCATACTCGTCCCCCTCGGGGTGACAAATGCAAAACAAGCATTGGCATAGCCAATAGGTCTCGCTTTTGGGACCTTATTAGTATTTAGTTATGCAACTGTTGCATGGCTAAACACTTATAAGGTCCCAAAGGCAAGACCTATTGGCTATGCCAATGCTTGTTGGGATAATGAGGCGACTCACTAAAACTTCCGTAAACTGGCTTTTCTTGGTGTCTTATACCTTCCTGCGCACCCTAGCGGCAGTGTGCAAGCTTCCACCGCAACACTCCGGAAAGCCTGCAAGCATTCTTCACCAATAAAGCCAGCATGCAAGAGGTGGCAGCTGTACAAGCACGCAGCCTGCATACCGAAGACGGCACCCGTTTCAGAGTGCAAGCAACGCTTTCATACCTGCTGCAGCGCATCCGGCGAGTCACAGGAAGCAACAGTGGGCAATCTTACTTCGCATCAAAGGGTGCAGATGCTCGCTTCCTCTGCAGACGTAGTCCACATGTAGCTGCAGCGTGACTGTTAACACCCCCGCCCCGCCTCCACACAGGCAGGGTAAGTCTCAATTGGACTTGTGCGTCGTTGCGCACCGAAAGTGAAATGGAGGAATGGGGTTTGATTTTAGGGTGTTGTATGGTTGACGTTTGTGTTTAAATATGGGGGCGATTTACACTTTCGTTTGTAGATGTGCTAATATGCAGGCAATGAAGTGAATGTCCGAGCTCTTTCCAGTCGGGAGGACTTCCTGCCGTCACTTGCTGATGAGAAGTGGCGTAGTATGAACGAGCACATTACACTTGGGGGGTGATATAAGGATGCTGTGTGTACAGCCTCTGTGCCCCAGCGCAGTAGAGAGCAGTGTGTATTTGGTGTTACCGTCCAACTCTGCTGCTGATTCGCTGAAGGCAGTACAATTTCCAGATGTAACTGTGGGGACTCGAGGAGCTATTTACGAAAACAAAGGAATTCTCGAGAAGCAGAGATGTTGAAATAGAGTTGGACGAGCCGTGCGGCCGCCATTGTTGGCTTAGTTTCCCGGTCAGCCGTGATTACATGCGGCGTTACGTACTGTAAAAAAAAAAAAAATGCACATTAATAGTAATTACATTTTTTTTTTTTTTAAAGTGTGCACCTGCAAAATATTAAGCGTGGCGTCCGTGTTGTTGTTAATGCTGAAAGTTTAGGGAGGCGCCCGGGTAGTGGGGGGGGGGGGGGGGAGCAGCGATGCGGTGCAGCAGTCAGCAGGGTGAAAAAAGCACGAAGTGGGATAAGGGAGGGGGTAGGGGAGAGAGGCACGCAGGCTAGCAAATGGTGAGCACTTTCGCGGCCGCTTTGATGTTCTCAGTGGCCGTGCAGCTCACTGAGAACATCAAAGCGGCCGCGAAATGATCACGCAGGCTGCCAAATGGTGCGCGCGCCCGGCGCACATGCACTGTATTTGGAGGCCTGAAAGCACTAGTTTGCACTTCCAAATCCCCCATTTACTAAAGCTCTCGCCAGAGCAGCGGTAAAGTGCTGGCACAGGCGAGATCTAAACAACAGTTGATGGACAGAATGCAGAACAATGTCATACATTCACCCCAGTACAGCGATCTGGGCCTAAATCCATCGTTTTTTTGCTCACCTGGCTTGGCAGTTCGGGCTGGACTGTTTTCGTGAGGCACAGGGTCAAAACTGATTTGCATGTGGCCAGGTCTAAACTGGGGTGGCATGGTGAGAAAAAGAATGATGGATTTAACCCAGATCTCTTGATTGGGGAGAATGTTTTGATTTGTTCTGCATTCCGTCCATCAATTGTGTGTCTTTTGCTTTCTCGCCCTAGTGCACCGGGTATGCCTAAACGTAGGTCCTGTGCTCACTGTGCCACTGGATTCAAGCTATCCTGGCTGAAGAGGGGTGAAACCCCGAAAATCGGTCCTAGGATGCATGTTTCCGGTCCAGGGAGGACCTGGCTTGGAAGTTCGGGCTGGACTGTATCCCGTGAGGCACAGGGTCAAAACTGATTTGCATGTGGCCAGGACTAAACTGGGGTGGCATGGTGAGCAAAAGAATGATGGATTTAACCCAGATCTCTTGACTGGGGGAGAATGTTTTGATTTGTTCTGCATTCCGTCCATCAATTGTGTGTCTTTTGCTTTCTCGCCCTCAGTGCGCCGGGTATGCCTAGACGTAGGTCCCGGGCTCACTGTGCCACTGGATTCAAGCTATCCTGGCTGAAGAGGGGTGAAACCCTGAAACCGGTCCTAGGATGCAGGTGTCCGGTCCAGGGAGGACCTGTCTTGGCAGTTCAGGCTGGACTGTTCCCGTGAGGCACAGGGTCAAGACTTATTTGCATGTGGCCAGGTGTAAACTGGGGTGGCATGGTGAGCAAAAGAATGATGGATTTAACCCAGATCTCTTGACTGGGGGAGAATGTTTTGATTTGTTCTGCATTCCGTCCATCAATTGTGTGTCTTTCACTAATTAAAGTGGGCACCTTGTACCAGTCCAAACAACCCTTATTGATGATTAGGTTAAAGACAACCTTTATTGAAAGCTATCCTAGTGGTAGCTTTGGAGAGCAGCCTTCAGGCTAAGTCTCGAAGGAATGTAAAGCAGCTCTGTTTTCCCACCTCCATCACTTGCAAATGTACATGATGTGAGAAGTGCAGCACATTAGAAAGGTTATACAGAGTTCACATAGCAGGTTCAAATATGATTATTTTATCGTTTTTTAGGTCTCGGCTAGCGAAGGCTGCGCTTGCGCAGTCTCGCTCGTGAGATTTAATGACTTGGAGAAGAGGGGCTTGAACCCGCCCCTCTTCTCTCCTCTTCTCAATTGGCTGGCCTCTTAAATGCTGGCCAGCCATTGGAGAAGAGGTTTGTCTCTCCAAACAAGCCCCGTCCTTTTCGGATTCGGGGGCGTGTTTTTTCGATTCTTTCTCTTTTTTGAAGCCTGCCCCTTATTCACTGGTGGGCGATTTTCTTTTTTTTTACGGACGTGCTCGTGTTCACTCGGGAGGAAGGCAGGCGCGATGCAGCCTCGGCTCCCAATTCCCGACGACGAACCCGAAGTGGAAGTTGCTGCATTACAAACCCCAAAGGAAACTAACAACATTTGTGTGAGTGCAAAATTGTGCCACTTGGGCTCCCGTACACTTCCCAGACCAGGCGCACCCACCCCCATAGTCCGCTCCCCTCTTCTGGAGTCCCGAACTTCAGAAAACTTCCTGCGGGGTTTGCAGCGGTAGTTGTAGTAGAACAGCCCCTTACAGGCACCAGGACCTACAATATCGAATTTAAGACTTACCTGACTTGTATGGAGAGTTTAACAGTCCCTCATTACACTCAAAAGTACTTCAGAAAACCTTAAATCAACATACGTTAAAACGAAACCTGGTTGAACGGGAAAGCGTGCTATGGGAGGATCTACGCTGTGTCTACGCAGCGGCTGTAGCGCATATAAAACCTATGATTGGTTGCAAAAGTGAATGACACGCCTGTAAAAAAGGATCTCAAATTTGCATAAAATGCTTGGCCTGCTTGTCCGGAAGTGTCTGCTTGTAGTGCCCCGGAAGTCATTACCTTTGAGGTTTTAGGATTACGATAGTGATTGTATGGCTCGATCTGAGCTGTTTCTTGTTGTGTTGCGGACGTTCTGACAGCGGACCCAACTCGTGCACTTAGAGCTCCCCCTTGTGACTTAGACGTCAGTGCCTGAATGACTGTCAGCGTTTTCACAGCGCTAAGCATACATGAGCCCTGAAATGGAAGGAGTTAGTCTGTGAGGTTTTTCCTCATCCATGTGTAGTGCGGCCAGCGCAGCAAGGTATATATTGAAGCCCCCAAAAACCTAGACCGAGAGTTCCTTAGAGAAGGGACATCGCTGTTGCGGGTTTCGGAGGGAATTCGAAAATTGGATTGAAATGAGTGCTGCGGGGTGATCACTTCAACGTTAAAACAGCTTCGATTATCGAAAACACGCAGACTGGCGTGCTTGGGACCCTAAATGAGGTGACTGGGTCATGTTTTTAGGTCTTATATAGTGAAAGGTTTTGTGGAGCTTCACGGACCCAGAACAGGTGCAAATGGGTAGCGCAAGCTTCATTCACACATAAAACAAGTACAACAGATCACCAACAGTGTAAACCTACAGTTCCAGTAACATGTGTGATTTTTTTTCGAGGGTTGAATATTCATGCTTGCAGTTTGCCGTCAATGGCTGTAATATCTCTAGGGGTTGAAGGTGCTTATTATGCATGGATGTTGACAAACAGAGGTATTCTCACCCTGTCTTATGCTGATGCTTTTATCAGTATCTCTGCAACTCAGTTTCGCGCAGAATGGTTTTCCTGTCTTCTTGCACCTGTTCTGCTCCTTTATCAGTTTGGGCATCGCTTAATGTAGAGCTGGTGGTGCTTCTGTCTCCTTTACGTCAGGTAGTGGCTGTGTTGCCTTTGGAAGGGTTTCCCTCACTTGTGCTGTAGTCGGTAGACAGTTCCTAATTTAAATCTTGTTGTCTTCATACCCACAGAGGCCAACACACACACACATCTGTGGCTGCAGGCAGGGTTGGGCTCCCCCAAACACTTCACCTGTGTAATGACTGGGCACCGACCAAGGAAGGAACACCAGCCAGCATCCACTGCACCCTACGATGGGCACTCCAGGTCGGGACGGACGGTAGAAGAGCGCTGCGGGGCCAGGGCCAGGTCAGCCCTCGCGCCCTTATTATCCGAAATCTCAGCACATGTATCCACCTTTGTACATCCAGAGACTGCCCCATTCCGCCTCTTCTACGCTCTTCACTCCCTTCCGTTCAAGCCACAGGTGAGCTGGAGAGAGTCTGGGACATGCCGGGAGTAGGAACAGGCCCTGGTCCCGTGCTCACGCATCACGGACCCGTTAGGAATAACCACTGCCAACCCACCGAATGATGCTTCATCACAGGGAACTAGTGGAGTTCCGCCCCGGCACCCCTCTGCGCCCCTTGTTCTATACTATTGTTGTAGGGTTTGTGACACGCTTTCATGGATAGAGGTCAGTTGATCCTGGGCAGAAACTCACAAACCACACAGGCTCAGCAAGGCCCAACACAGGCACTGAATGAATGTGTAACTGCAGGTTCAAGCAGGGAGTGTGTGTATGTGTGTGTGGCTCTGTGTGGGTGGCTTTTTTTGTAGGTGGCTCTATGCGTGGGTGGCTGTCTGTGTGTGGGTAACTGTGTGTGTAGGTGGCTCTGTGTGGATGGCTCTATTTGTGTGTGGGTTGCTCTATGTGAATAGCTCTGTGTAGGTGGCTCTGTGTGGGTGGCTCTGTGTGTGGGTGGCTTTGTGTGTGGGTGCAAATGCAATAGGTCTCGCATTTGAGAGAGATTAAGCTAGTGACATTGTAAATAACAATGCTGTTTCTTTAAATGTTTTAAAAACAAAAACATAAAACAAAAATAATGTCATGAGCAATGCCAATAGCTCTAACTTTAACAATGCCGAGACCATTGCATTGTAAATGCTTGTTTCAAATACTTCTCTGTGAGATTTGCCATTTGAAAACTGCAAATGGACTGCACACATGCTTATAAACTGACATGTAATGTAAACTTTTTCATGAAAAATTGCTATTTTAGGATGCATACTGTGTGTGGACTGTGCAAGTACTATGTACTTTTGGCAAATCTCTCTCTGAGAAAATGTTCTTTTAATTGTATATGTTAGTTAGAAAATGTGGCCATGCTATAAATGGATCAAAAATACACCGTTGCACATTATTTGCTGCATTTCTAGGTGATGAGCAGTTATATCCGGGAGAGAAATATTGAGGATCGGAAAAAGTTTTGGTAACATATTGAAATGATAACCAATTGCACTGCAATGACAAAGGAACTCTGCGGGTGGATAGGAATAGCTCACCTCATTTCTCCTACCATTTGTCACTTGTTGCTTGAGTGATGGACATTGTAAGGAGAAATGAATCATTGGCAGTATTTGGTGCAGGTTGATGGCTAATCTTGATTGTGGACACCCAATATTTGTGTAATGAAACATTGAAACAAATTCAGGTAGTTTCAGAGTGTGTCACTGAATGTTGCTTGCTGTGATTGGTGGCCATCTATAATCAGTGGAAGAGAGTCATTGGTTCTGCTTGTTTTTTTTCAGTTTTTGTTTACCCAGCTCAGATATGCCTCAAAGATTGTCCTGGAGTCCCAACAATACTCAACGCTAACACTTCCTCCTGAACAGCACATTAGACAGAGCTCAGTACAAACACAACAAGCAATGCAGACATTCTACATAGTTAGGTACCAATGCGCTCCCACCAGCACTTTTCTCTAAACAACAAAAAATACACTTTCAACACACCTTATTAGACAGTACACCTCACCACTGTGCAGATATACCACCTAGATGGATACTAAAGTGTCCCCTGCAACATTCATAAGGCAGATCATTATCAGGCCTCAGGTAACACATAAAGGTTGATAGAATGTATTACTAGGGTTTCCACCTTGAAATAGGATCCAATATTCGTTTTTTAGAAATGTCCTCGCCCACATTTGTCTGGCATGCTTCGTCAATGGGCAGCTACAACACCTCCTGTACCATCGGTGGGTATTGGCGAAGGGAAACATCTGACTGTTACAGCGGCATCATACCCTTGATGAATGTGTGACTACAGGGCAATGCTCCTGTGTCTCCCCGGGTTGGGAGAATTAGACCCAATTCCTGGAGAAAACCTCAAGGAACCCCATCAGAACCAAGAGTATCATGAAATTTTTGTGACAAATAACGGGGTGTGTTTCTCGACAACACTAACTTGGACATTTTTTCTGATGTAAATTACGCTGACAGTATAGGGATCTCTAGTCCTGATGAAGGCTGTCGACCCGTAAGGGCGGAAGGAGTATGGCCGAAACATGTTGGCATCTAGATTGTCAGGTAATAATGGCCCATTGACCATCTTAATCTGCTTTTAATCCTTCCAAAAGGAACCCTATAATGAATCAAATAGACTTGGTATCGATTTTAGGCAGTTTCAGTCATTTACCCAATTCCTAAAATCTCTACTCTAGCCCCCTATTGTACACCCCCATGGTAAAGAAGATGTTGTAGCTGCCCAATGTTGAAGCATGCCGCTATAATGTGGGTGAGGGCTTTTCTAAACAAGCATTGAAAATGCAATAGGTCTCGCCTTTGATTAAGTTAAAGCCATTTGCTTTGCTAATGGTATTGTATTCTAGCTTTGCATTATTTAGTGTATATTTGGGATATGTTGTAGTTAGAATTGTTTTGTAGCTGTGTAGTAGTTTAAAGCATAGCATTAGTAGGAAAAGAGCAGTGTTTCAGATTTGGGAGGTGAATGAATAGAAGAATAGTATGTGTGTTAATTTCATATAGTGAGGATTACAATAGCATAAGGCAGACAAAAGGGGCAAGGGGAGAGCAAATATATGCACATATCACATATATACACTAAATAACGTAAAGCTAGAATACAATACCATTAGCGAAGCAAATGGCTTTAACGTAATCAAAGGCGAGACCTATTGCATTTTCAATGGTTGTTTGTTATTTCAGCTGACTCCATATTTTCCTGTGTCCCTGATCTTCTGCATTTCCTCATCTGTTCCGCACAGCTCTGCCTGTCCACACAGATTATTCCTGCCCCTTCTTGCACACTAGGCTTATCATACTGTGACAGCAGTCCCAACATGTGTTTTTGTGGTGCCCACAATTGTCCAGCCTATTTTCACCTACACCCACCACCTTTCACCTCTTACACATACTTTCCCTCCCACGACATGGCTGCTATATTTTGTAGGTGGCCATAGGTGGTTCTTATTCTATATTGCCTTCCCACCTCTCCTTACATATGCCTAGCTGCCCTGGTAACTCCAAATAGACATGTTTATGCTCTTTAATACACACCACCATGATGCGTCTGCGGTCGCAGGGTGTTTATTCTCTGCTCCACTACCTGACCTCTTTATCTGTGAGCAGCTTCCCCAAGTAGGCTTTTCATGCCCCTTCCTGGACACCATGGTCACAATATAGTGACAGTAGCTTTGTGTTGTTCTCT
The DNA here is from genome assembly GCF_964204655.1 of Triturus cristatus. Lineage (NCBI taxonomy): Eukaryota > Metazoa > Chordata > Amphibia > Caudata > Salamandridae > Triturus > Triturus cristatus. The sequence goes on from NC_140592.1 coordinate 390,603,644, forward strand.
ACTGTGCACCCCAGAGACCCCTGATTCTCCTGCCTCTGCATTCGTCATCAACCCCTTACATCCTCCGAATAGACTTACCCAGTTCTTTACTGCGTGGCTTAGCTGCAATTCTGTGGTGGTGGCCCAGGTGGTGGATTTCCAATCTGTGCCCCCATCATCTTGACAATCCTCGTCAGTCCTTTGTCACTTCTGCATAAGTTGTCCCTGACCCTTCGTGCATACTGCATCTGTGATATTATGTTGGCAGTTGTGGAGGTTGTTTTTTCCTTGGTGTGACTAAGACTGTACACTAAGTTGTAGGACTCCTGTCCAGAAGAGTGAGACTACAGTGTGAGGCACACATCAATAAGTGCAGTAAGACATAAAACTCAACCTCAGTGAGTGAAAGTATGCTGCAAGAAGTGAATCATGCACCCAATGAATGAATCTCTGTTCCATATGTGAGACTCCAACCAAATTATTGCCCAGTTATGAGACTTAAGTTATGTGTATTATATGCAGGTTGACACTTTGTCTGTTTATGTACTCTTTAGATTTTTGAAATCTTATTCTGTGTATATTACCTTTAAGATGTCTCACACAATGTTTATTGCGTACTGGGCACAGGGCCGACTGCACAAAATACAAGGCATATGTCTATTGTGTACAGCGGCCCCCAAGACAAAATTGGGATCACTCCCATGGGCTAAGTTGGCCTACAAATGCAAGGTGTGCGCCACACAGTATCTGACCCTTTCCTCAACCTTCTTCACCAAAACTTGCAATGGGCCAATGATAGAATCAAAGCACACACATAGATTCTGAAACAGAGTAGAAGGTAAACCGTCCTTCCGGGATCTTGGACTCTGTAGTCTAAAAGTCCAAGAAAGTGAATAAATAGCACTTTCCATCAAGACCTCCAAAGCTGAAGGCATTTAGGCCAAGCAAGAAGTAGTACCTGAGGAGAGCACAATGCACAGAATACTTTGCATAGAAATCAACTAAATTGCACAGAATACAGAGTGGACCCCGGTTGGAGAGGGGGGGGGGGGCAAACCATATATTAAGAAAGTGCTATAACAACCACGACTTGTGTCAAGACAATGTCCAGAGCTTTGTAGAAGTGCTGGGGACCCAAGCAACCACCCAAGGGGAGAGACTAGGAGCCCCAAAGAGATTGTGTGCAGTGTGGGAACACAACCACGTTCTCCGTACACATCAACGTGTAAGTCGCAGATGCAATTTTTAAAGATTAAGGACCCTTCCCAGTGGACTCTGAAGAAACCCCATGGAAGACAGAAGGTTGGAGAGCCACCATACCTGTGGATACCCTAGTACCCACGTTACCTACACCAGGGAAGCCGGGTGCATAGGTGTGAAGTGGTGTCGGAAACCGCTGTCGAACCCAATGGAGAACTTCAGGAGAGTGCTGCTGCTGGAGAAGGAGAAAGTGTCCGGTGGAATCCGAAAGTGGATTCAGGATGAGAAGTACCTGCAAGCGGAGGGGACAGAGTCTATGTCACTCAGGAGTGACCTGGAAACCTGGAAGATGAATGCCCACTGATGTCGGGTGTTGCAGGAGAGTCGACGGTGACCTTGACTCCGCAGCTGTGAGGACCAGGCGAAGCAGGGGAAGACCAGGAGTCGTGCACGAGCTGTCCCACATCAGATGTCGAGTGCTGAGGGGTCGCTGTCTGTCGGAAGTACCAATAAGCCTTGGCAACTGCAAACAACATGGAAGTCGAAGAAGGTGCAATGTTGGGACCAGCAAGGTCCAGGGGCCTCACCACAAGCAGGGAAGTCAGGGCAGCCCCGAGCAATAAGGGGAGCCCAAAAGAAACAAAGGTGACCCTCAACAGGACCCACAGGTCAGAGGAACTGGAGTCACAAGAGGACCTTGTGCAGCTCACCAAAAGATTCAGACCACGGTGCAAGCAATGCAGTATGGACAAGATTCTGGTCACTAGAGATGCTCGAGTTTGGGGCTACTTGGACCCCGAAGATCTTGGTGGAAGCCATCAGGCCTTTGCAACAGCAAGTCAACGCGGTGCACAGGGGTTGGGTTCCTGTGGTTCCCACGAGAGATACTGGCCTCAAACTTGGTGAGAGGTCAGGTCAGGTCAGGCCTCGAGAGCTATAGGGAACCACCACCAGTGTTGTTGAATTTTTCGGAGTCCGTAGGAGCTCAGGATCAGCAGACCGGTCAGCTTAGTTGCGGTGCCTGCAGATGCAGCGAAGTGACTCCTTCACTTCAAGGGAGATTCCTTCAAGTGTCTTGGATGCCCACAGGCCTTGGGAGGTTACTGTGTTGTGCACAGACACTGATGATGCAGCAGACTGAAAGTCAACCTCAAACGAAGCCCAGAGTGCCCAGACGCTAGAAGTTGAAGTGGTGTCTGAATTGAATCGTGTCCCACGATGAATCTAGGGACCCAAGCACAGGTAAGCCCTTAAGTACACTTAGGAAAGAGTTAGGACGATTCAGAAGACCTCCCAGGGGAGGAACTGGAAAGTCCAGGGGAGGATACGCTCATATCCTTTGCCCATTTTCATGCCAGAGCGGGAGCTAACGGCTCCCAGAGCTGGTTTGGACTAGACCACGGGTAATCGTAGTACGGCCCGCGGGCAGCCAGCGGCCCGGCAAGCCTTCCTTTGCAGCACGCAGACCTTGCACACATCATACCTGTGTGTTTTAAAAACATTTTTTTTAAAGATTGTCAGCAAACACCGCCGGTTACTGCTCTATGGGGGCCTGGCGATTCCAGCGATACTCAGAGTGGAGATGCAGGGGCGCTAAGAGGTCAAATACAACAAAGCCTCATTAACAAGTAAATGGTCTTTTAAAGACCTGTGAAGTACTTGGGTGACTGGCCCCAAAGGGGGGCTTTGATCTGACAGCTCGGGGGTGAAAGTCAGAATTAAAGCCAGTGACAGATGTGACCCAAGGCCCAGTGGTGGGAAACAAACCCCGTGAAGCAGCAAATTCAGAGAGAAAACGAGCTGGCTTTTACATTACACAGGGAGAGGGGGTAGTGGGGGGAGGCTGTCTCTGGGCTGGCGACAGGGATGTGGTATGTGTGCACTGCCTGAGACAGATAAAGACAGAAACAGACAGGGACAGACTGACAGATAGAGACAGAGCCAGATAGAGACATATAGAGACAGAGACAGAAAGGGGGAGACAGAGCTAGACAGAGACAGACTGACAGAGGCAGAGGCAGATAGAGGCAGGGGCAGATAGAGGCAGGGGCAGATAGAGGCAGGGGCAGATAGAGGCAGGGGCAGATAGAGGCAGGGGCAGATAGAGGCAGGGGCAGATAGAGGCAGGGGCAGATAGAGGCAGGGGCAGATAGAGGCAGGGGCAGATAGAGGCAGGGGCAGACAGCGCTAGATAGAGGCAGGGACAGACTGACAGAGGCAGATACAGATAGAGACAGAGGTAGAGAGCGACAGCGACAGAGAGAGACAGCGATAGAGAGAGAGACAGCGAGAGAGAGAGAGACAGCGAGAGAGAGAGAGACAGCGAGAGAGAGAGAGACAGCGAGAGAGAGAGAGACAGCGAGAGAGAGAGACAGCGAGAGAGAGAGAGACAGCGAGAGAGAGAGAGACAGCGAGAGAGAGAGAGAGACAGCGAGAGAGAGAGAGAGACAGCGAGAGAGAGAGAGAGACAGCGAGAGAGAGAGAGAGACAGCGAGAGAGAGAGAGAGACAGCGAGAGAGAGAGAGAGACAGCGAGAGAGAGAGAGAGACAGCGAGAGAGAGAGAGAGACAGCGAGAGAGAGAGAGAGACAGCGAGAGACAGAGGCAGGCAGATAGAGGCAGGGGCAGATAGAGGCAGAGGCAGACAGCGCTAGATAGAGGCAGGGACAGACTGACAGAGGCAGATACAGATAGAGACAGAGGTAGAGAGCGACAGAGAGAGACAGCGATAGAGAGAGAGACAGCGAGAGAGAGAGAGAGACAGAGGCAGGCAGAGACAGATAGAGATAGAGACAGAGAGAGACAGAGAGACGGAGAGGGAGATAGAGGGAGGTAGACAGACAGAGACAGACAGAGGCAGAAACAGGGACTGGGACAGAGACAGCCAAGGACAGACAGAGACAGATATAGGCAGAGACAAGGACCAGGACAGAGACAGCCAGAGACAGAGATAGAGAGGCAGAGAGGCAGAGAGACAGAGAGAGAGGGAGACGGAGAGGGAGAGAGGGAGGGGGAGGGAGACAGAGGGAGGGAGAGGGAGGGAGACAGAGGTGTAGTGTAGTTCCTATATCCCGGATAGGCTCTGCGCATTGGAACAATATACACTATAGTTTTGACATAGGACTAAGGTCAGTATGTCTCTATCGAGTACATTAAACTTAATTACTTGTGTGTGCCAGCTAACTCAGAGGTCACTAGAAACTTCTCGAATAAACAAGACGGGAATCGTTTCTGACAACCGCATAAACACGACAACTTTGTTTCCCTTAGAAACAGAACAATCTCAGAACCGTGGAAACAATAGATAACAGTTTCACTCAGTCAATCGTGCATGCTTCGTTTCTACAGAGTTGCACAGAAATAGAGAGACGGGCCTTTCATTAAAAAGGGTTTATTGAACAGTGTTCATTTCTCATGCAAGAGATATGAACTGCTACAATCGTAAGACAGAATGCAAAGTACAATATGTACAGGGTTAGCAGTAAGATAAAATAATACTGCAATAGTATGGTTTGTAGCTATGGCATATATTCATAAAATACATACATAAATAACACAGACTAAAATGTAAATACTCATCTGATGCTTCTAAATAGTTCTACCCCAGTGTACCTAACCTAAGTGTAGTACGAGGTAAGAAGTAGGTAGTGTTTTCTAAAGTATAGCTAGCTATAGTTTAGTTTTGCCAAAAGTTTCTCTAAGTTCTAGTCTGCTCCATACCTTAGAAAGTGCGAGGTTGGAATCTCTTTTCCGGGACTCGATAGCCAACACCCCACAAGGGGAGTCAGAAACACTGGAGCTGGATTTTCTGCGAGGAGGATGACAGCGTCTGGTCAGTGCATCAGGTGGGAACTCTATCTCCTTCCGAACTTGCCGTGGCGAACCGCAAGTAGGCAGTCAAACTGGACTGTACCGGAACCGTGGTTTGCCAGGGCAAGTGCAGGTATATTTATACCTTGAAGGTGTTTAGGAATGCCTGTATTGACGTAAAAGTCGGGCATTGGAACGTCATGAATGAACCCCTAAGGAATAGATGTTCATGCATAATAAATGAGTTCTTGGAGAAATCAATATCCAAGCAAGGGAATTTCTTAAGGCTTAAGAGTCTGGTTTTCCAAGAACTCGTTGTGACGTGGATGGACGGATGTGGGAGACCATGCCTGTATTTGGTTAGCATGGACAATGCCTAAATAAGGGCTGGATTTTCTATGCCTAAATAAGGGCAAAATGAATTGTACCTATACAAGGGCATAAATCGGGGAAGCCTATATACGGAATCTAAATCTACACACAACAGAGGGAGGGAGACGGCGAGGGTGGGAGAGAGACGGCGAGGGTGGGAGAGAGACGGCGAGGGTGGGAGAGAGACGGCGAGGGTGGGAGAGAGACGGCGAGGGTGGGAGAGAGACGGCGAGGGTGGGAGAGAGACGGCGAGGGTGGGAGAGAGACGGCGAGGGTGGGAGAGAGACGGCGAGGGTGGGAGAGAGACGGTGAGGGTGGGAGAAAGAGACAGAGAGGGTGGGAGAGAGAGACAGAGAGGGTGGGAGAGAGAGACAGAGAGGGTGGGAGAGAGAGACAGAGAGGGTGGGAGAGAGAGACAGAGAGGGTGGGAGAGAGAGACAGAGAGGGTGGGAGAGAGAGACAGAGAGGGTGGGAGAGAGAGACAGAGAGGGTGGGAGAGAGACAGAGAGGGTGGGAGAGAGAGACAGAGAGGGTGGGAGAGAGAGACAGAGAGGGTGGGAGAGAGAGACAGAGAGGGTGGGAGAGAGAGACAGAGAGGGTGGGAGAGAGAGACAGAGAGGGTGGGAGAGAGAGACAGAGAGGGTGGGAGAGAGAGACAGAGAGGGTGGGAGAGAGAGACAGAGAGGGTGGGAGAGAGAGAGAGAGACAGAGAGGGAGAGAGGGTGGGAGAGAGAGAGAGAGAGACAGAGAGGGAGAGAGGGTGGGAGAGAGAGAGAGAGACAGAGAGGGAGAGAGGGTGGGAGAGAGGGAGAGAGACAGAGAGGGAGAGAGGGTGGGAGAGAGGGAGAGAGACAGAGAGGGAGAGAGACAGAGAGGGAGAGAGGGTGGGAGAGAGGGAGAGAGACAGAGAGGGAGAGAGGGTGGGAGAGAGACAGAGAGGGAGAGAGGGTGGGAGAGAGGGAGAGAGACAGAGAGGGAGAGAGGGTGGGAGAGAGGGAGAGAGACAGAGAGGGAGAGAGGGTGGGAGAGAGGGAGAGAGACAGAGAGGGAGAGAGGGTGGGAGACAGAGAGAGGGTGGGAGACAGAGAGAGGGTGGGAGACAGGGAGAGGGTGGGAGACAGAGAGAGGGTGGGAGACAGAGAGAGGGTGGGAGACAGAGAGAGGGTGGGAGACAGAGAGAGGGTGGGAGACAGAGAGAGGGTGGGAGACAGAGAGAGGGTGGGAGACAGAGAGAGGGTGGGAGACAGAGAGAGGGTGGGAGACAGAGAGAGGGTGGGAGACAGAGAGAGGGTGGGAGACAGAGAGAGGGTGGGAGACAGAGAGAGGGTGGGAGACAGAGAGAGGGTGGGAGACAGAGAGAGGGTGGGAGACAGAGAGAGGGTGGGAGACAGAGAGAGGGTGGGAGACAGAGAGAGGGTGGGAGACAGAGAGAGGGTGGGAGACAGAGAGAGGGTGGGAGACAGAGAGAGGGTGGGAGACAGAGAGAGGGTGGGAGACAGAGAGAGGGTGGGAGACAGAGAGAGGGTGGGAGACAGAGAGAGGGTGGGAGACAGAGAGAGGGTGGGAGACAGAGAGAGGGTGGGAGACAGAGAGAGGGTGGGAGACAGAGAGAGGGTGGGAGACAGAGAGAGGGTGGGAGACAGAGAGAGGGTGGGAGACAGAGAGAGGGTGGGAGACAGAGAGAGGGTGGGAGACAGAGAGAGGGTGGGAGACAGAGAGGGTGGGAGACAGAGAGGGTGGGAGACAGAGAGGGTGGGAGACAGAGAGGGTGGGAGACAGAGAGGGTGGGAGACAGAGAGGGTGGGAGACAGAGAGGGTGGGAGACAGAGAGGGTGGGAGACAGAGAGGGTGGGAGACAGAGAGGGAGGGAGACAGAGAGGGAGGGAGACAGAGAGGGAGGGAGACAGAGAGGGAGGGAGACAGAGAGGGAGGGAGACAGAGAGGGAGGGAGACAGAGAGGGAGGGAGACAGAGAGGGAGGGAGACAGAGAGGGAGGGAGACAGAGAGGGAGGGAGACAGAGAGATAGAGAGAGACAGAGAGATAGAGAGAGACAGAGGGAGAGAGGCAGACAGAGGGAGAGAGGCAGACAGAGGGAGAGATGTGTGTATGCCGGATCTGGTGGCTCAGTGGACGAAGGCGTCCACTGCAGGGGCCTATGTTCAACCTCATGGTCACAGTTTTTTTTTCGCTCTAGCCCCGCAACCCTCCCAAACTGACCGCCCCCCCCACCGGTGCGGCCCTCGGCCAAAAACCACTCTGTAAATTTGCCTCCCGAGAGAAATTTTGTTTGTACCCATGAACTAGACTATGCAAGGAGGCACCAAATGTGCCACTCATGCAGACCGAGTGGCTCTGGCAAGTGCACCCACCCAGCCCCAATACACTAAGTCCTTTCTGAAAGGTGGCACACCTCCCTGTGACAGGATACTTATTGTTCTGCTCTCCCCTGCTCGAGCTTGGCTCAACAGCAGGAGGGCAGAATCGGGTCTCTGGTCGGCAGCAACCATGTTGTGCTGTCCAGGTCTGGAAGACTGGTACCAGGAGCACTGTGAGCCTAAAGGAGGGCTCTTCCAGCGCTTGGAATCATACCTTCCACACCTTGGAATCATACCTACCACACTGTTTATGGTGTGGGGGTAGGATTCCTAAATGTTTTACACCAAACATGATAGGATTTGTTGCAACCGATTTTAAGATGGTCATCGTGTAATTACGCGGTGCCCCTCTATATGGTATATAGCTGCTTCACTTACAACCTTGGAGAATGGACTCTGTAGGCTGTGGGGGTGTCCTGTTCATGCAGGGGTACTCTCACACTTAGAACCAAGCACCCTGCCCTTAGGATTGTGAAGGCCTGCTATAGGGTGACTTATAGGTTTTAAGTGCAGTGACCATAGATATAGGAAACCTATATGTTTTGTAAGTGGTGCAAGCACCAGCCTACACAAGCAGCAATGGCAGGCCTGTAGTTACAGTTTGAATGGTCTCTCATTGGTGGCATAATACATGCTTCAGCCCATGGAGGACCTCTAGTGTACCTGTACCCTGCGTATTTAGTACCATATACTAGGGGCTGACAAGGGTACCCCAGTATCCAATCTGGGATGAACCCAAGTACTGAACATAACTATTTAGGGGAGAAAGCAGAGAGACTGGGGTTCTGATTAGCAGGATCCCAGTCAGACAAGTCAAAACCAGCTTGGCACCAGGCAAAAAGTGGGGGTAAACAAAAAAGCAGATCCTATATTCTACAATTTAGATGCCACCCAATCTCCCAAGAGTGTGGAAGAAAGTAGGATGGGTGTACCAGTCAATAACTGACTCACACTAGTGACTCTTGTATTGGGTGACATTAGACAACCTCCATTCCAATTGCACTCTCACAAGAGACACTGGCAGGAATGTGAGTGGAAGATGGACACAGGGCACAGATCTTGCTTTTGATGTAGCTTGATAGTAGGTTGTGGTCTAGCTTAATGGCTTCTGGAGGGCTAGGATTAGTATACCTTTGAAGTGTTTCTAATTTACGCTGCAATCATCAGTGAAAATATTTCCCATGCGGACTTCCTTTTGAAAAAAACTAACAAAAGAACACCCAAGTAATTTAAGTGCTATGTAACATGTTCCGGAATAACACCCTAAGCCAGGAATGTGATGTATTAAGAATTTGATGCTACCCAAGATACTAATGCCGGAGAAACAACAAAAGGTGAGTACGCTGTTCTGCATGGAACAAAAGAATGAAAATAGACACTTTTAAATGCAATTTATTTTGGGTATACATAACCACAATGCTATGGTTTCATAGTTACCAATTATCTATACATCTTACACGTATTAAGCAGTTTGTCCAAGGAAACAGAGCCCAAGAAAAGATTTCATGTAATTTATTTAATTTAGAAACTCCACCTTGGACAGCAGAGAAACAAGGCATTTCTTGAATAGTTTTATAGAAATTTAGATCACTCAACTGAATGTCCAACCATTACCAAGATAAACAGACTGTCTTTGTCTTGTCCATGCAAAAGTCTTTAACACAATTCACAGTTTTTGCAAACATCTGGCATGCACAATCCCACACTCTGGTGGACTTACTATTCTCTCAGTTCTCTAAACGTTTATCCCACATAATCATATGTTGGCTTTGACATGATTACTCCTATTTCTGTAGGCACCTCTCCTCTTAAGATGATGAGATACAAGTAGCACTTCTCTACTCTGATGTCAGACTATGCCTTGACCCCCCCCCACCTCCTAGTTCAGTCGTTTAGTGTTGATCCTTCATTTACTATTCTAAACAAGTAAAATACCCATCCAACTGTTCCACCAGTGAACGAATTACACTTTGTCCTCTCCTCAAAATGTGAATCAGTCCCTTCCTAAGCCCTGCCCATCACTTTGGCTTCTCTTCATTTCTCCTTCCATACAAGCACAACAAACAGAGTAAGCGTTCTCATTTTACTGTAATGGAGGCCAGATTCTCCTCTTTCCTCACACATACCTCCAATTGCCCCCCACCTAACCATGTCACTTACTCCGCCTCCAGTCTGATTTCCAGAATTATGGACATTCAGGTCAAGCTGTATAAGCTGACCCCCTACCCATGTGCATACCTGCCAACATGTCACTGTGTGAGGAGTGGGCGGACCTTGAAGGTGTCCGGGCCTCGTGCTGAGAAGTGCTTACGAGACACTTTTGAACTCCAAGCCACCCCCCCCAAAAATAAGCTTGCTGAGGCTGGTGCCGATGTCCTGGGGTGTTTTCATACCCCTTAATGGACGTCGGCAGTTCAAGGCCTTGGAAACGAGCTGGAAAACCACAATTTACAATGGTTTTCAGTTTGTTTTCCCTGCCACCGTGTGATATCAGCTCCTCACTGGGAGACTGTGTGATGGAAGCCGATATCGTGTGTCACATGGTGGCACCGTGTGAGTTGGCAGGTATGCATGTGCCTGCCAACTTATTACAGGAGTGCATCATTTTCCCCAGTGGTACTCACCATAGTTGTGCGAACCACTCTTTCTACCGAGTTTGTATCACCTGTTCATGCCCTATGCATGACCTCTCCTTGCTCTTTGCACCTCTTTCTAGAATGTATCACATGCTATGAAACTGCTCCCCAACCATGTCACCTCCCCCATGAGTGCCCTTTATGCAAGCATGTGTTACCCATGAACAGAACTGTCCACGGCCAGCTTTTGGTAAAGTGGAGCAAAAGAGGCTAATGCTTTTAAATTCAAGACAGCTTTGATAAATGTCCCGGAACGTTGTACTGCATACCATATATGTAGTGCACTGCCGCTAGTGCCATAGGCTAATTACCTTTAGTCGGAACCACGCAGAGAGGGAGCCTGGGTAGGAGCCTCCGAAGCAGATCCAGGTGTTCTCTGGAGTCAGGCTGTACTTCTGGGTCACATAGAGATGAAAGGATGCCAGATCGGCCAACCTGAAAGGAATAGACAATGTGGTCAAGGTTTTGAGGAAATGGATAATGTCATACCTATGAAATAATTCCAATGGTCATCAATGTAAATTAAAAGATCCCTTGTGAACAACCCAGAGTGGGATACTAACAAGTGGGTGGTTATCGCTTGCCTTTTTTCACCAGGATGCCAGTCAGAAACAATAATATGTAGTATTCAGGGTGCTGTGTGCCTAGCGCATGCAAAAGAAATACGACGTTTTGGACCTTAGTGTCGCGAGGAATGGTGAAGCAGTATTCCAGCATGGAGAAGCACGTATTTCCGGGCAGGTAACGGTGGTGCCAGAGGCATCCTTAGTTAGGAACGTGGATTTAGGGTGGATGTCTTGGGGTGGTCACTTGCAGGGGAGAGTCGAGGGATGTGTGGGGTATATGGTTCGGCTACAGGAGCACATAGGGCTTATAACCCCAACTCTCTGAACCTTGCCTTCCCACAGTTGCTCGCATCCTGGGCACTGCCACCCCTCTGGGTGAGTTCACAAATTCGACAGTTGGATCACTTTTTCCTCGACCACCCTTCCCTTCCTCTTTGTACCTGGCTCTGTTGCCTGTAAAGCCTAACAGTCTGCTGCACCCTGCAGCTCCTTTTATATCCCTTTTATAAGTGCAAGTACACAGGCCTTTGAGGTACAAGGGGGAGAATCTAACATGTTTTACCTTTCTCCCGACTTCGGTGGGACCTGTGATTGTCTTGGATTGTGCCAATGTCACCCCTGTGGTTGGCATAGCCGGGGAATCAGATGAGCTGCCACAGGCAAGCATAATTTTTCCCAGTCAGTGACCCCCACATGGAAGGGCCATAGGGAGGCAGGCTGGTGAAAAGTAAGAATTGTGTTGGCACCCAGGCAGGTGTGGTGAGTAGCCTGTGCTGTGGGCCTGTCACCTTGGGGTTGAGCCAGGAGTCCATATCAATGTGGGTGCTCGCAGTTTCTCCTCAGGACCTGTGGGCTTACACCTGGATAGCAGAGTGGAAGCTGGGCGCTTTTTGAGGGAAAATTGTACGGGAGAATAATAACAGTAGAACAATGTCAAATGCTGTAATTGCTGTCTGTATAAATTTGCTTCATCTTGAGATCAGAACTAGGAATTTCCCCCAGACACAGCTATATTACTATTTTTAGCTTACACCAATAGCAGTATTATTTGTTAATCCGCCAAATGAAAGAGCAGCTTTATTTTGCTTTAGCACGTATTCCGGGTATGCTATACAAGTGCACCCTGGTTGGTTCTGGCTATATTTGTAAATGCCCCAAAGAAGATTTTGCCCCTACGATATACAACTAGTAACCATCCTGCACCTAACCTTTGGGAATAGCGGCTACACCCTCTATTGGAATGTTGCTTTGATTGAAATTCCCTCGTCTCGCTGCCATATCATGAATGTGAAGTGATATTAGAGTTGTACCCGGGTCGGGATTACTCAGTGGACAATTCTTATGGAACTAACAATGCCGATTTACCATACCAACTGAGTACTACAGCGAATAGATTCTAGGTTGGATACTAATTAGGAGAGGACCATAAGATTGGATTGAGCTGGTGAATACTTTTCGCCTTTTTGGAATCAGATTGAAGGGATGAGAGAGTGAGACCCTTACATGCTTTTATCTTGGCTATGAAAGAGTAAAGGTTTCATACCAGGTGGTATTCCCCAACCACTCACCAGCAAATTTGTTATGGGTGGTCCTGAAGAAGGTGGTTGCATTTTTAAATCTTCCACCAAAACGTGCGTTGACCTGGTCGTTGTCTACAACACGTTAACGGATATCTATTAGAGTTTTTCCAATTGTGACCTATTTAGTGTAAGTGATCTAGGCGGGGTTCTGGATGTATAGAATGAGAGAGTGGGAATGAGCAGTAGTATGATAGGTTAGTACGCATGTGTGGTTTAAGATGGAGGATATAAAAATCAAATGTATTGACCGAGGCTTCTTCTTTTTAAATGAAGTAAAACATAAATGCAATGATTATCTGTATTAACAAATGAAATTGTCGCACATTTGAAATATTGTAAAAAAAGATATATATATATATATATATATATATATATTTGTTTTGTACTATGACAACTGGAAAAAAAATATGAAAAATGTAATAAAAAGATAAATAATATCATGAACGAGAGTGTATTATGTTAAAATTGCATTAAGGACAGCCCCATAGAGCTTTAGTAAGCCGACATAAAGGAGATATAGGTCACGTGGGAATATTTTTCGTATTTTTGGTGTATTTCTTCCACCTTTCTCACAGACCTGAAAGTAGTGTTGCAGGTGGGACCCTTATATATTCAATATGTATGTAAATGCCTCCATGAAGATTGGGTGCAATCGCCAACACTCCGTTTGTGCTCAACCATTACAAAACACTGTAAAACTACCATAGCCTCTGGAACTTAGTACTTCAGTGCTGGTGGATTTGTTTTGTTAGCAGTGTTGGCTTGCTACAGTGGTTGTAAACTTAGGTTCGTGCTTTTGTGGATTTTAAATTAATCTCATCATGTACTGGATTCCAAAAATGGTTTTCTTTTCTGGATACACAGCGTTATGCAGTCAATATTAAATGCTGCCTTTCCTAGAGACACTCAATTCGAATACCCCTGTTAAGAGTCAGCACGCAAGTCATTTAGCCAATTTTAGGAGTCCTTAATTTTATTCTTGCAATAATACTTGACATGCTCTTACCAATCAAGTTTATTATTTACTTTGGTTAGTGGGTACATTAAGCATGAGGAAATTATGGAACTTAATTAAGATCATGACGCTCCCATCATGCATCTGTTTTTGGGAGCAGCTCCCATATTTGATCACTCCCAAGCAAAACACAACAAATACATTTTTGGCTCTTAGTCAACTTGGTCTCATACCTGCATCTTGCGGATATCAGGGAAGGTGGCTCTGAAATATTCCCCCAGGATCCCATGGCGCCACCCAAATGAAGGAATCTCTTTACCTCTGTGCCTGCACATTATTATTGACGTGGTGCAACGAAGCTTGCCAGGCAGTAAACCAACAGTGTGCCACAAAACGGTGCGCCCCCTGTTTTTTAGCTGCTGAAATCAGGATTTCAAAGCAAACACAAGGAGATGATAGACAGAGTGCTGAAACTTTTCAAACACTCACCTCCTGTCACAGATCTGCATTGAATCCATAATCGTTCTTGAGCTCACTTCCCCACCTCAGTTCAGACCCAACTATATGCAAATCAGTCTTGACCCTGTGCCTCATGGGAACAGTCCAGCCCGAGCTGCCAAGCCAGGTCTTCCCTCAACCGGAAACAAGCATCCTGATAAAATATTTCAACCCAATATAGCTGCTTTTAGCAGCACTATATTGGTTTGGGCAATGTAATTACCTTAATGGTAATTACATTATGGTAATTAGGCTGCCTGGCTCCTTGCAGTGAAAGAGGTACGTAATAAGGCGAGACAATGAAAATCAACTTAGGATTCAATTTAGACACTTTTGATCCCTCCGAATCTTGTTGGGAATAAGGCTATTGCGTCACATCCTAGAGCTGAATGATATTTTTCTTATCGGACAACACTCCTGTTTCCAAACTGAAAGTTGCTTCGGGCCACAGTGACATAAGAACTTCAATATCATATTTCAACACCAATCGGACACTGAACTCATCTTAGTTTGTCACGTGGTCTTTGACCTTTGGAACTGAGTGATGGTCCCAACATCTCACTTCCCTTAGGCCATTTGCATGACGTCAGGAGTGCAGAGTATGAAATATTCAGGAAACTACTAGATTTCCCAGTCTGTTTAAACTAAAAATAGTGAAGCTTGACAGAGAACTTCTAGGCTCTCCCAAAATATACGTTTTGGCATGGAGCACAGCCCCTAGCCAAAGTACCAATCTTCTAGGCTAAATATTGATCATCGTTTCCAAAGCAACATCTCCTTGGTGGATTGTTCGTGGTTGCTTATTTAGGTCTCTCCTTGGCTCTTGGGAAAACGAATCCATCCAAAAAGATGATCTGGTCTTAGACACTATTTTTATGTCCACCCCTGGGCAAGTTAGGCAGACAAATGTGTTGTTTGAATTCATTGCCCTTCATAAAAGTCAGGATCCTTATTCTACTCAAGGTGTAGAAGCATCTGTTAAGTACAGGACATTGAATTGTGGTTCTCAACCATTTTAGCGTGACTGTCTGATTTGTCAAAAGTATCACTACTCCATCCCCTGACTCACTAGATTGGGTTGATTAAGGTTTCAATTACTGAATGGTCGGCCACTGTTCAGAATTTAGGTGTCAAGTACACATGGGAAACAGAAGGAGACATGGCTGGAAAACACAAGTGTTGTTTTCCTTTGAGTACTTAGAGTGATTACAGGAACCCTTCCAGTTGAAGTTGAAGAGTTTTATAGAGCGCTCTACTACCAAGCGGTTTCTTGGCGCTAAAACAAAGACTATCTCAGGCAGAGCCGAGAAGCAACTACAGTGGGTAGGCCATGGAGAATAGATGGGTTTTGAGAGCTTTGCGAAAGTCCATATAGATGGAAATGGATCTAATGGCAAAGGGAAGTGCGTTCCAAAACAGGGGGGCGAGAATAGAGAATCTCGAGCCACCAAATTTTTTCCTGTGGTAGCGAGGGACGCTAAGGAGGAGCTGGGTAAAAGAGAGAAGGTTTCTGCCCATGACATAGACACTGATCTTTGATCTAATAAAGTCAGGAGCTGTACCGGCCAGTGACATATATATCAGGCATCCCATCTTGAATAAGGAACGTTCCAAGATGGGAAGCCAATGGAGGGTCTTAAGAAGGGGGGTAGTGTGCTGAGATTTCGAGAACCCGTAAATAAGACGGGCTGCCTGGTTTTGGATAAGCTGCATGCGACGGCGTTCGTACGCGGGGATACCAACGTACATGGCGTTGCCATAGTCCAGGCGGGATAAAATCATAGCCAGTTTGAAGGCTTCTACTGAGAAGAAACGGGAGATTTTGCGAATGATTCTGAGGGACAGGAAGCAGGATGAGACCACTGAACTGATCTGAGCATGCATAGAAAGGTCTTGGCAGATTTTAATACCCAGAGTTTTCACAGATGCAGAAGGAAGAGGAGGGGAACCGAGGATAGTGGGCCAAAAAGCAGGGGTCCAGGGGTTGGAGGGACCACCGATGAGCACGAACTCCGTCTTGTCTGGATTTAATTTAAGTTGGTTTAAGTTCATCCAATTGTAGATGAATGTCATAGTGGAGCTGAAGTTAAGAATGGAGTCGGGAGTAGAGGGGAGGTTAAAAATGAGCTCAAGGTCATCGGCATAATTAAACCCTGTGACCTCCATTTCCTGCAGAGCAATAATCAAAGGATATATGTAAAGATTGAAGAGAAGAGGGGAGAGGGATGAGTCTTGAGGCACCCCACACAAAACTGGACAGAAGGGGGCGGAGAAGCCCTCCAATCTAACGGCCTGAGTGCGGTCCATTAGGAAGGAGGTGAGCCAGGCCAAAGCTGAGCCCTGGACGCCGGCGCCCTCGACACGGTGTAAAAGAGTAGAATGATCAACCGTGTCGAAGGCGGCAGACAGGTCGAGAAGGACCAGGGCCTGAGGAGAGTTGATGTCAGCGCTCCTCCTAAGCTCATCCACCACAGAGAGAACGGACTCTGTGGAATGAGCAGGGCGAAAACCAGCCTGATTGGCGGCCAGAAGATGGTTATTTTCAACAAAAGTAGAGAGACAGGAAGTAAGGTAACTCTCCAGAATCTTACTCAGGAAAGGAAGTAGGGAGATGGGTCTGAAGTTTGAAAGAAGAGTAGGGTCAGCGCCCACCTTTTTGGGGTCGGGGATGACCGTAGCCGCTTTAAAGAAATAAGGAACAATACCCTGAGAAATAGAAGCATTAAGCAGAGTAAGGGGGGGATCCGGGCAGCTGGAAAATATCTCCCTCAAGATATGGACTGGGCAGAGGTCGGAGGGGGAGCCTGACTTGACTCTCCGCAGCAGAGTGAGAAAGATCTCCTTGGAAATCAGCGGGAAGTGATCAAAAGTGAGGAGGGTAGGCAATAATAGAGGCATTCACAAGACAAAATACCCACAAGTGATACTGGCCAAGCAGGAAGTTTATTATAGTTGTTGTCCAACGTTTTTAATAGTGTTCAAAGACTTGTATCTCCTCTCTGGGAACTCTTGCAAAGTAAAAGAAGGTTCTAGTGAATGTTGGACGGGTGGTTGGAGGATATTCGGGATTTGGGGGGGATATATCTTTTTATGAGTTCCACGCTAAAGACATAGTCCAGACATTAATTTGCGTCATTTTTTCGAATGTGAAAAATTATATGTTCTACAGTGTAAAAGGAATATCGCAGGAATTTCATTATGACTGTTCCAAGGTTTTGCAGAAAAGTATTTTTCACATTTTGCACAGAATTAATTAAAATAACTCCGTTTGGACTTTTAAATGTATGTACAACTTCTAGTCTATTTTTAAAGTGTCAAGCTTTTCAAATAATCTGTCAAGTGAGTCATAATTTGAAACTGCATGCTGTGCTCCGTCAAGCACAAGGAAAGCTTTCTCAAAATCTAGAGTCATCAAAGTATACATTTCCTCAGTTACCCATCTTTTCAGATCATTGCATAGCGTCAGCAGAATGCTAAAACTTAACGCTTCCCTGGGCATGAAGAAGCCCACGCGATCCGATTGCAAGCCCCGCTGTCAGAGTAGAATAGGCGCGAGACGCTGCCATACTCACGCCTGCTGGCTGGAGAGGAAGCGAAGGTTGTCGAGCACCAGTCCATCCGGGTTGATGCTGGCGCCATAAAACCGATGCTCCAGGGCCACCAGCAGTGCGCCGTGCTTCTGTGCCAGCTCTACGTGCTCCCCTGAAAAGAAGTACCAGATTTTACCATCCAAAGTTCTCAGCTGGGATTCACTGCAGCTAGATGATGTACGGCTTTGTTATCTGCAACCCTCCATTGATCACATGCGTCAATGAATACACCCTCTACTACCTGATCCTTTTACTGATTGGCTGAGAACAGGCTGGCTGCTTCACTTTGAAAAAATACCCGTGACATTTAGCTTCATTTGAATTAGTCTGCTCGTGTCATTGCTTTGAGGAGTGTTTTTTGTGGGTCACTCAAACAGAATGTAATTCCCAACTTCATACTAATGCATGTATTAAATATCTGTAGTCTGTGGTGTTACTTGTATATATGTGCTATGTTACTATTTCATTGAAATATAATAATTCGGTAGAAGACAGAACAGAACACATGTCGATGGAAGAGTAGCAAATATGAACGTGTGCCCTCTCCCTGTAAACTCACTATACATAAATTACCAGTCTGTGTTTAAGCACATCAAAGCTTTCATTTCTCTTTATAAAAGAGGATACAGTTCCCTCCACTAGAGTTCCAAGCCTGAAACGTTACCCGAGTTTGAGGGGACAGATGCATCTCTCATTCTATGCAGAAATTTGGTCCAATCTTTGTGAGGCAGAAATTAGGTTCAATCTTTGTGAGGCAGAAATTAGGTCCAATCTTTGTGAGGGTGACAAAGCATTCTGCTGCTTAATATAGCTTAACAAAGGTGCTGGACATCACATTTCAGGCAGAGAAAAAAAGAGAATAAGTACTGTTAGTCGTGACAACCACTGGAATCGCAAATTCGGTTCCCAAGTAGCATTGCCTACTCTGCATAAGGTGGTGTCTAGCTTCAAGCTCCACTCTGCCTTAGGCTCAAACTTCCTTGCATACGAAGGTAATACACCTGCTTGACCCTTTCTGAGCCCTAACTAAACGTGATATCTTGTCTTAATCAAGCTTAAAAGGTGCTAGCAGTCACCCTAAAGGGATGGTTTGAGAGAGACAGGTGACCCAGAAGCACTGAACACGAATCTGCAGGATAGTTTTAAATCCGATTTCCCGCTCTCATTTCTAATGGCAGTGCACTACTCGGTTCAACAATTATGATACTCATGAACAGGCGTGTGCGGAAGCTCTCTGCCTTCCCCGCTGCCGCCATTTTGGGCTCCCTTCTATTTCAGTGTTTTCTATACTGAGGTTTAAGCTTTTGTGCTGCCAGCCGTGCTACCTCAAATCAAATAAACTTTATTCGGAACATTTCTTTGATAAACCATAAAAGCACAACTTTTTTAACCATTCCATCATAATCCAGCTAATAAAATCATTCCAAGCTTAATTCCCACTTAATGATTTCTCAACTCGAAATAAAAATATTCGTATATAAGGTGCGTGTAATAAAAATAAAAATTTTCTTAAATACAGCTGTGCTACCGATTTACTCACTGCCTTATATTTCAGAACCCAATACTCACCAAGAACCAGAGGAACCCTCAACTGCGTTATTACTATGCAGAGATTGGACAGCAAACATTTATGCTATACTGGGGGGTCCATCACTCTTCCGTTTCTGCCTACATGTAATGGCCGCATACTCACAACACCAAGTCATGAGCCAGAAATATTCATCTTGATTATGTATACCAGACGGAATATTCCTAAAAGGAGAATTCCAATGTGGCAGCCTCATTCTGTAGGAGTCTCTCACTCACTGACCCTAAACTGAGGTTTTCTTCAGACGATTATTCCATTTCATGATCTCAAACTAACTGGCACCAAGCAAAGTAGTACACACAAAGAAACCCGTTACCCCAGTAACATATAGGAGGGTGACATTTTTCTAGGACACAAGTCTGGGTCATCCTGAAGAAGCCTACTGACCAATGACAGGCACAGTTTAGAGGCAGAAACGTGTTGATGAATGAGGTAGATTGACAGCAGGATAGTAGGGGCATATGGTTATAAAAGATTATTTTTTCCATCTTGTAAAGTCGGGGCAAAATAAAAAATAAAAATCATCACCCACCACTATACACTTTTAATCTAGTAGGGATCGTTATAAAAGGAAGGGCAGAAATTAGTATCGCTCATTTAGGGAGGGAAATCAAAGAGCCTTTGATAAGGCATATGACTTTGTGTGAGTGAGGGTGTGTGCCCTTTATAGAAAAAGACCACATGCTACTAACTTATACAAATAAGTGAAACACGTAACCCTCCTACGTACTATTAGAGTAACAAGGGTTTCTATTTGTGATTAAATGCAGTTTGGGAGGACAATCCTATACCCTTACCAAACATTATAAGCCTCTCTCTCCACCCTAAGCGTTTGAAAACAAGCATAATTGTTCAATTTTACAGTCTTGTCAAATTTGGCATGGACACGTAAATGTTAAAACCAGACTTAACTCTCCTTCACTACAGCCTCACTCTCATATAAAGTGCCACACTCTTGCTAGACTAAACATCCATTTGGACCTTCATCTGCAAAAAGAACTTTAAGGCTCATGGGTGATGTGTTCCCATGTTGAATTCCCCAGTTGTATGTTATGATGGCCTCCTTGTCCAGAACAGCAGGTACCGCCTTATGTGGGTCTCCAGCAAACACCAGATCTCCAGGCTTTGAGGTCATTTCCGCTCCGATACTCCATCAACTAGCTTCTTCCCTCTATGCATCAGACCCAAGAATCACTCAAATTGAGAGGCTTGGAAAACATGTATTTTTGTAAAAATGTGAGAAGTAAATAATTCTCAGTAGACAAAAATACTAATATTGATAGGCAGCTGCACATCTAATCTATCAGTCCTTAGCATTTTCATTTTGACTGACAATCACATGCCAATACAGCATCTGCTCTATGCAAAAGTGTTGTACAACTTACCAACCATCACTGCAAACTTCGACAGCGAACTCTCGCCGCCAATGTAAAGGAAGACGGGTCCGTCTTTGCGTTGCCAGTACTCCTCATTGATCCAGTATCTCTGCATTGGAGATAATCCGAACAGGAGGTACAAAATGTGAATCGAGGGAAGGGGGGGGTTGGACTGATGGGTTGACAGACAGATACGGGGCAATAGTGAGGGACACTGAACGAAACATGTATAGCCATTTTACACCGTATGCAGAAACTATGAAACAGACTTAATTAAGCTGGCTACAACAGGTAATTATTTGCTTGTGGACGGACGGTCATTCTCTTATTGACGCATCTGCGTCCACGCCATCTTGCTTGCTGGACAGAAGTGAAGGTCCGCTCTGTACTCAAGCCTCGCAAGCCATAGCTACTCTGACTATGATGAGGGCTTGAACACGGAGTTTCTTGCCAAGGGTGAATCTCGAGAGGAGGCAGTAAAACCAGACTACTGAGGGTATCTGGGAAGTGAATTTCCTTTATTCTTTGGTGACCAAACTTTGTATCAAATATTTGTATTTCCATGAACACTATAGCACATTTACATATCATAGCAAAGTGATTGATAGAGATATCGCCTGATGAATGCCCCAACACTTTGTTAAAAGGTATTTTATGGCAGAAACGTGTTGACCCAGTATACCTAGCTTGGGATATACAAATGTTACCTTGCCTCACTCTATTGTTTTTAATCCTGTCCCTAACAGACAAGAATAAAGCTTACAGTCTGATTAGGTGTCAGCTTTAACCTCACTTGCTTCACTCTGTTACTCTCTGCTTATCCCACCCACACATTCTATTCACATAGGTACGATATAAAACATTCAAGAGCTCCTCCTATTTTAGGAGTTGCAGCCTACACCACAACTATCGTCGTTGGGTGAGGAGGAACCCTATGATGAAGCATGCCACATTATGGTGGGTGGGGGTTTTTGTGCTCGGAGAGTAAACTTTTTTCGTTTGTCAGAAATATTGATTACTAGCTGAACCCTCAAAGTTGAATCCACTGTTTTACACCCAGGTAGATCGTTGTGTGTATACTAATTCCTTGGGAACCTATACCCAAAGGTCTTTAAAATTCCCCCTGCCCCTTTTGTGAGTTCATCCACTTTTACAGACTTCTTTTACTAGTCTCTTCACATTGGAATGTGTAGCTTTTTTGCATCACAATCCTAAATGATCAGAGCAGGCATAATGCAACCTAGGCAGCCTTTACAAGATGTGCTATTCCCACCAAGATTACCTACAATTAATAAGGCATCCTTCAAGATTCCAAAGCTATAGTTGCCACCCACTGCAAAAAAAAAAAATCACAAAGTTCCTGCCTGGGGCCATTTTAATAGTTAGCATAATCTGTCCTACAAACAGGCAAAATATATTAGTGAGCTTGACTCTTAACCATGTCAGAAGAGGAAGCAAAGCAAACACAAGGAGGTGATTGACGGAGCGCTGAAACCTTTCAGACACTCACCTCCAGTGAGTGAAAGAATGATGATGAATTCAACCCAGATCTAATAGAGAGTGGGGTGAGTGTTTGAAAAGTTTCAGCACTCAGTCCATCGTCTCCTTGTGTTAGCTTTGTTCACCCTACATTGGCAGGGTATGCCCAGACGTGGGCCCCATGCTCACTTTGCCACTGGATTCAAGCTAGCCTGGCTGATGAGGGGTGTTACCCGAATCCGGTCCCAGGATGCTTATTTACGGTCAAGGGAAGACCTAGCTTGGCAGTTCAGGCTAGACTGTTCCCATGAGGAACAGAGTCAAGACTGATTTGCATATGGCTGGGTCTGAACTGGAGTGGCGAAGTGAGCTAAACAACGATGATGGATCCAACCCAATCTAACAGTGACCAGGGGTTAGTGTCTGAAACGTTTCAGTGCTCCCTCTGTCATCCCCTTGTGTTTGCTTTGCGCAGTAGAAGAAGCAAGCTATGACCTACTGCAGTGCACTACACAGCCCCACCATCAATCTGTAATGCACAGAAGTTCATCATATTACCATTAGGTTGAATATACGAGGACAGAGGGAACAGTATGTTGCAAAACTCTAGAAGAAGTAAGGTAGCCTCACCTGGTTGTATGTAGCATTGTTTCGGCGGTTGAAGTGGTCCAGTGGCTGCCTGATGTAGCCCTCGACAGGCTCGTTCACTGTCAGTGCCAACTGTCCTCTGTGAAACTTTCTCCTATAGTAAACCTCTTTCATAGACTGAATCTCCCGGTACTGCAAGACCTTCTCCCTAATTAGGTGGAAATTCCTTGCTGTGGATGGAGAACATTCCGTCATTGAGCGTTATGTAGTAAACGATGACAGGCAGCTGGAGAAAATGTGCTTAATATTGTACAGATTAATCACATAAACCACCGTAAACATCAACAGAAGGACTCCCCACCAAAGATCATAAATCCATCAAATTATGAACAATATGTACCCGGGGAAAGGCAAACATTTGTCCCCTGTGGGAACCAGGACGTGGAAGAGCCTAGTGACTGTGGCCCTAGGTTTGCAGCGAGCTCTTAACATCATCTCCAAATTCATTATCTTGGCCAAGTCGTGAATCTCTTTGTACATCAATTACACAAAATGCAACTAAAATAGACCATGATTAGAAAAAACTTTCAAAGCAACCATAGCCATGCTTTATGTATTAAAACAATTGTACCTTTCAAATCGCTCCAATGGACTTTTAGCTGGTTCGAACCATTTGATTAAGCAGGATTACTCAGTAAAAACAGACGCTTAATACATTTTTTAGGTCTTGCCTAGCGTTGCAGCGCATGCGCTGCTCGCTCTGCGAGATCTATTGTTGTCGAAGAGACATCAAAAGGGGACTTGAAGCCCCGCCCATCCTTCCCATTGGCCAGCATCATTATTTATGTTAAATGCTGGCCTCCGATTGGATACGAGGCTTCTTGAAAGAACGCCCCGTCTCCTTCTGGGCCAGCCCATCCGGACTGGATCGTGTGCACACGGCCGCATTCGCGCATTGGTGACAGCTTTAGAGCGGCAGCTTGCTCCATATTGCTGTTGCGCGTATTTATTTATTTATTTATTAACATGCCGGTGCAGGGTATTCAATGCATGCTGGTTGGCAGCCTAGTAGTGCTTCCAGGGTCCCTATCACAACTCTCGAAGGCTGTCGTGGTATGGAGCGCCACACACATACCACCCGAGGGGTGTCGGAAAAACGAGGTGCGGGTCAGCACTTGTTTCACAGGGCCGGCGCTTCCCACATATCATTGCTCAGTTCTAACGGAGAATTAAATAATTTGAGTATACTTGCATACAGTTCACAAACTTGTATCATTCAGCTGCTGCAGCAAACAGCCACTTAGATGTTGCTCACTCACTGCTGTCTGACGTGGGGAAATAACAAGCAGAGCCAGGAAAATCCGTACGGGGATTACAATCCAGCCGCCAACCAGTCCCATCGGCTCAGCTGCTCCTCCAACGCAAGTCAGCGACATGGATCAATCCTCCATACTGCGCATGAACCTCCTCTGTCAGTCTCATTGGAACAGCGAAAAGGAGTGGGCAGCTCAACTCAGTTTGTTATGTTTCTTATGTGTGATTGCCCATTCCCCATTTGCCCGGATTCCTGGTCTCCCCGGTGTACATCCGACAATGCAAAACTACAAAACTTCTCCACTCAAACTGCCACCAGCCGTATCAACCGCGGAGGATGACGGGAGCTCCCAATGCGGCTTCCACGCACTTAGCCAGCCCCTTCCCAGGACTAAGAGAGGCTTGAGTTGGTGGAGGACATGGGACCGGGGAGGGGTGTTTACCTTCCACGGTCTCTTAACCTAGGTGAAGATGTGATTTTAATGTCTTTACTTTCCCCGCTAGACGCCTGCAAGAATGTGCATTTAAACCTCTGGTGGTGATGAAATTTTCACAGGTGAATTGATCACTTTCCTCTCTCAGATTTGACTTTTGGTTTTAGTGGTACCGCCAACCCTCTCCCAACTGTTTTTGTTGTATTGCTCTTTGCGTCCCGCTCTCAAAGCAGGGCTATCACGTTCTTTGTGGTTTTCCAAAAGTGCTTATCAACATCCTTACTTGTGTTTCAAAGTGCCACATATAACGTCTTCACTGAATTATTGCATCTCTGGTCCCATTTAATTTTGTTTTCGGACTAGGGGCACTTGGTTGTTTTTGTAGCCTGTGAATCCGTTTCCTCAAAGCATCTACTGATGTGCAGTGAACCTTTCACATAAATATTTGTGCTTTGGGGTTTATCTTAAGTAGGGCGAAATCAAAACACATTGCAAGTAGTAATGTCTGGAAAAACATTGTATTCTTCTTCAGCCCCTTGAACTTTAATTATGGAGGTTGCCTGTATGGGACTTAAAAGTTAGTTTGAGACCCATGAAAGTACATAGTGGTGATGATTTTCCTTTGGGGTGCCTAAGTACATATGTAGATATTTAGGAAAGCATGTGGATTTGTGGATTCTGTAACTGGAGCTTGTATTTTAGTCTAGGAATACTCAGCAAATTAAGCCCGATGGGGAATCCTTTTTCATGTTTCATAATAAAAGGGGTGTCACTATGCTGTACAGTAGTTTCTTATCCATCCTGACATTTGCTTGCGAAGACAGAAATAATCCCAGAATAGCAAGGCATCAAGAGAATCTTCAGAAGCATGAATTCATATGGGTACAGCTTGCGGGTGAACAGTTGGTAACCTTAGCATGGGCCGTTCTGCATCTCTCTCATCTACTAGTGACTATATTCCACTGCCAGATGCCTCTTCAAGCCTAGTAGTATTAACTGCTGCTAGCATTTTAGTGGCTTACGCTGTTAGGCAAGTTCCTGACACTTGTGGGTAGGGTCTGCTCTCACAGTTCTAGTATCTTAAATGCCCTTAGGTCTTTAACCATACCAAACTCATATGCGTTGAAAGTGTGATTTTGATTGCTCTGGTTACGTGCATCATCAGAATAATGATCACAAGAGAAGTAGAGTAAGTATTTTCTGCTGGATTTTTCTGTGGAATGGTGCCTCTGGGTTTTATTCTATTTTATTTTTAAGTTATATGACATTTGTCAATCAGGATTGCTTGGTATTTGTATTTATGTAGATCTCTGCTTCCACCGTATAAAAGTTAAAAAAAAACGCATTACTGAAAGTTTGTGCTATTGCATTATTATTAGCAACGCCAATAGCTCAAAGTTTCAGTAATGCGAGACCTATTGCATTGCAAATGCTTGTTTTTATTTTAATGAGCGCTATACTGTGGAAAAAATCTACAGCTGGATGCTGAAAAGTGGTTTAAAATGGTTAACTGCAAATTCAGCTGAATGGAATGGCTCTGGTTTTTCTATAGTTTTTAAATGAATGATATCAATAGATAAATGACATCAGAGCCCAAATGTCGGTGACATACACTATTCCTCCCACAAGCAAAACTCATCAGCTGTACCAGTGGAACTCCGCGCAAAAAATACAAAAACCTTTTTGCCAGTCTTCTGTATGACTGAGTGGATAGTCTTTCCCCCACCTCTACATTCCATTGTATGGTTTATTTGACCAGTTATTAACATCGAATGATCTTTTAGGAACCGTAGTTAACAGTGCTGGGCCCTCGCTATGTCCACTTCTAATATTGTGAAATTGCTAACAGCTTCCAATTGATTAATATAGGCAACTAGGGACACAACAAGTCACCACAGCGCATACTTATGCCTCGGGGCAGTAAACCACAGGTTTCTGAAATGTTGTCTTATCTGAGCACTTTATCGGAAAATGTGTACGCTTGTGCAAAATGGATACCTAAGATGCTGGTGCAGACCTCCTGGAAGTAGCAAATGTTTCAGTTGCATTCGCTTCCATTGGACATGGCTGACAATAGTTCTCAATCTACCAAACGTATTATAGTTTATGGACCATACTACACACAACATTAAATTACTGATTGACGAAGCCCAACAGTTGTTTGTGCTGGATCTTTCTTAGCACAATTCCTCATTTAGTTTAAAAGAGAAAATATATATCTCATATTTATGGTTTCATCGTTTTTATTAATGTAGCATACAGATAAACATTCATAATGGTACTGTAATTCACGATCAAAACTCCTACATAATAGAAACGCAATCCACAGTAGCACACTACCTAAAAAAAATGTATGTTTTCTTTTACTCCCACCTGAAAAAGGTGGTGATCTGTTGACTAAACTTGGTGGTCCTAAAAAGAATACTCTGAGGAGGGGAGGGCGGCTTTGCAAGAATTTGCATACAAGAGTGTGTAAGGTATCATGAGTTTATCCAGGTCTTATAACTGCCTCCCATGTTATCTGGTAAGATAAAAAAACAAAAGAGAATCAAAACAGTAAAAAAGACGTTTGGGCAGATGGGAAAAGGAGTAAGACGCCCTTGTCTTCTTGCATTAAAGAAGTTCAATATACCCACCAGAGAAGAAATATATTTACATTTTGTGTCTGTATAAAGTTCATCTGAAGTGCCTTTTAAAATTGAACCAGTCAAAAACTGAAGTCCTCCTCTTCAGGAATTCCTCTTCTTTTAATAGAGAATCCAAATGGGCGTGTGCGGCACTGGCCAATTTTCTCCGATACCTCTAAACTGATCATCTACTCTGGCACTGTCCTTTCTATGACTGAAGACACTTCTGAAGTAGTGAAGTCAAGCTCTCAGGCCCTTAAAAGCCAAATAGGAATCTTTCCTGATCTTGCCTAGCTAAATCAAGTTCAAGATGTCCTGCGTTGGTCAAACAATCATTTCTTCTGTAATTTCTTTGCTTCAGTCTAAAGAAACTGGGTAGCAGACCCTACAACGCACAGGCCTCCATGCATTGACATGATTAACCACTCAGCCCGCATACTAAACCAAATTGCCTAACCCTTCACAAACATTTGAGAACCTACTGATTTTAATTTGCATTTCAGTCCTGCAGGCAAACATGTATTCTTCCTTCCTCACTAACACCACAGAGCCCTCTGGTTGTTAAAAAGACATGCTTAGCAAAACACATATTGTTATAGCGCATCCCTCAGGGCAAACACACTCTTCGTGATGCTCCTCTATTACATTTTCTGATATACTGTATAGTTCAAATATGTGCCTATCTTAGCAGAGGAGAGGGATAACTGAAATTGAAGTAACCAACTGATGAGGAATGTAGATTTATAATGGTACTCAGTAAGTAAAGAATTTCGCAGACGAGGATTTTGCATTTGATTTTTAAAAAGAATCACAACATAAGAAGACCTATTCTTCCTGCTGACATGTGGTCTAATTTTCCTAGATGTAGGTCCAAAATAACAGCATTTTGGGCCTTGTAAGAGGGCACCAGGAGCTAATGAGGCTGAACATTTAGAGATTTGGCGTAGTCTAACTTGAGACTGATTAGATCCCCCAAGGCCATTGAATGAAATTTTATGTGCAGATAGGATGGACCGAAGGAAGCTCAACTTTGCAACTGCTTTGATTTTATGGAGGAAAAATTAAAGTTTTAAAAATATTACTGCCATTTTGCCGTTAGAGTTGACAATGTCATTGTAGGAGTGGAAATCTGAAAGGGTGGCAAAAAAATGTTAAAGTCTCAGGTTTGTGTGATCAAGAGTAGATGCTTGTCCTTGCTTTGGATGAGTGGCAGCAAGCCGGCAGCCATACAATCTTTTCTTGTTTCAAGACATAGGGGCAGCTCTTAATATTGACTGTAGGCCACCTAGATATGGATATATAGTTAGGTGTTATTGATAGAGGAATACCATTAGTTGAGGTGACTTGCATATCCTCAAAGCAGTTGTTGGTCCCCTTTGTGTACAAGTATCAGCAAATATGCCTTCTGATAAAGACCCCTGTGGCACATGGCCGGCAACATATACTTCTACATTAACATTATTAGGATTCTGGACTTTAAGAACTAAGTGGAGACACTACTGCCTGTATCTGAGTTGTTACAAAGTTCCACGAGTGCACCTTAGTTCGTATGAAGACAAGCACACCTTAGGAAGTCTAAATTGGCCTCTAAACTACACTACTGCATGTTAGTTGCTCCAGTTCTATGGATGGGAAAGCAGCAAATGTATGCAATCATATACCCAGTCGCCTAGGGGCTAGAATACATTTCTGAGAGCCCACAGCACTATAATGCTATACCACTGGCAGGCATGTGCTAGGCAAATGCTGACAGCATAACATACAACATAACGTGTATTTGTAAAGCGCCCGTTCACCCACAAGGGTATCTTGGTGCTGAATAACAGATGTTAATTGTTACCCAA
This sequence comes from Triturus cristatus, assembly GCF_964204655.1. Classification (NCBI taxonomy): domain Eukaryota; kingdom Metazoa; phylum Chordata; class Amphibia; order Caudata; family Salamandridae; genus Triturus; species Triturus cristatus. The sequence goes on from NC_140592.1 coordinate 390,632,455, forward strand.
CTCAATGGTACTCATTTTGTCAACCTCGGATTGATGAAAGGCTGAGTGGACCAGCCGGGATTTGAACCTGTGACCATGAGGTCGAATATAGGCCCCTGAAGTGGACGCATTACCCAATGAGTCACCAGACCCAGCATATATTTTGTATTATTCATTAAAATAATAGTTACCACCCGAGACCTGTGAAATTAAATCTTAATAAACAGCACAATTATAGATCTTGATACAGTGGTCTATGTATCACTGTGCGACCAAACGGGAGAAACACAGGAGGTGAAGCGTGAAACATTTCTCTCCAGTTCACTGTAAAGGTACCAAACTGTTACACTGGAGCAGCCAGCTCACATGCACCAATTAAATTAAAAAGTTGTACTTTTCTTAAAATTGAAGAGCTGAGACACACTTCAAGAGCAGCAGACATAGAGGCTGCACAGTATGGTGGAGATCAACAATAAAGGGTGCAGAAAAGGTCAAATATAAACAACCTTTACAAATGTAGATGGGATTCCCTACATTTCAGAACACAGCAAGAAGCCCTATAAATGCATCTTGGGGCTACATAAAAATAAAATGTAAAAGTAGATATGAATGTTGCTTGATTTGTAGGTTTTTTTGTGAAAGGGAAAAGGTGACCTTTCACACCTTCCCTTAGATACTTCCCTTTATTCACGTGTGTAAAATCAGTGTTTAATGTGGCAAGTAGGAAGATACCACAGATCTTAAGCTGTTTTACAGTTTTTTCATTCTTTTAACAAAATGACACACTGTTTCAAAGTGCTGCATGAAGGGAAAATGTATCAGGGGTTTCCCCATTTGTCAGCTGCTATTTCACCCGCAATGAAAGCTCAGCACATTTCTCTCACCTAGCACAGCAGACACACATTTAGAGGAGCTATGCAAGCATGGACTGTGCCCCTAGACGACATGACAGAGAGCGCTGGGTAAGCACAAACGAGACCCGTTTCAGGAAGCACACTTCCCCTTCTTGCACAATGCAATTTGGCAAAGTGGGGAAGTGGTAGAAACGTATTTAAAATCTACGTTATCAACGCCTGAAAATAAGCAGCTGCGCATTTTAAATGACATATCATATCCAATCCAGTCAGGAGTCCTACAGAGCACCCTGCCCATTAAACAAAATAATTTGGTCACATCCCCCACCAAAAAATGCGTTGGTCTCACAATCATTATATCAAAAGATAAATCATCTAAACAAGCAAAACACTGAAGTTCGGGTATGATACCAACAAAGGCTACCTAGGAAAAACAAATATCTAGAAGTGTATCTTTTTTAATTTATTACAATAAACATATGCCTGGCATAACAGTTTATGCGTGCTGACCGTGTATGTGAAATCAGAGTAGAGAAAACTAAAAAAAAGTCCAAAAACTATACAGAAAGATGCTTTCTTCCCTTACAAAAAAACTCACAGTATGCATAAATACAAATATATCGGGACCAAAATATGGTGGATTGTTTTTTTCTACATTTAATCATTACACTGGCCTTCATCTACCCAAGAAGAAGATATCTAGGCAAGCTGAGTGCCAAACGACTATCGGTTTTCATACACTAATTAAGCATCCGAGGACGCTTCTGCTATCCTTGCTACAAACTAGCAACCATGTGCGGCCTGCTCCACAGTTTGTTTCCTTCCAATGTAAATCTACATCAGTTAAAACAAGCTTTGGCAAAGCCAATACGTCAAAGTCTTTTAGCTTTGTTAATGCTTGTTTTTCTGTCATTGTTTTTACAAAACGTAATTGTTAGGGAAGCTGATGGACCCCTCATCAGCATACAACAAGTATTGGCAAAGCCAGCAGGTTTACCCTATGCGAGAGCAATTTGCTTTGCCAATGTCTTTTAGCCATGTTGTACTGCAACATGGACTGGAGTGGCGTCGAGTAGGGTAGCGTCGAGTAGAGTGGCGTCGAGTAGAGTGGCGTCGTGTAGAGTGGCGTCGTGTAGAGTGGCGTCGTGTAGAGTGGCGTCGTGTAGAGTGGCGTCGTGTAGAGTGGCGTCGAGTAGAGTGGCGTCGAGTAGAGTGGCGTCGAGTAGAGTGGCGTCGAGTAGAGTGGCGTCGAGTAGAGTACAGTAGCCTGGAGTAGAGTACAGTAGCCTGGAGTAGAGTTGAGTAGCCTGAGAGTAGCCTGGAGTAGAGTAGAGTAGCCTGGAGTAGAGTGGAGTGTCTTGGAGAAGTGTAGAGTTGCTTGGAGTGGCGCAAAATAGAGTGAAGTCGCTTAGAATAGTTTAGTGTAGAGTGGAGTTGCACAGAGTGGATTGGAGTAGACTCGAGTACAGTCGATTGGCGCAGAGTACAATGGTGTAGAGTGGATTGGCACAGAGTAGAGAGGAGTTGAGTGGAGTACAAAAGAGTGGCGTGGGGTGGCGTGAAGTGGTGCAGAGTAAAGTGGCATGGTGTTGAGTGGTGTGCAGTGGAATGGAGTGGAGAAGATTGGCGTAAAAAGGTGCGGGGTAGAGTAAATTGACAGAGCGAAGCAGGGTGGAGTGAAGTGGCACAGAGTAGAGTGACATTGTGTGGAGAGGGGTAGAGTGGCACTGTGTAGAGTGAAGTGGTGTAAAGTGCAGTTACGTTGAGTGGCATACAGTGGAGTGGCACAGAGTACAGTGGCGCAGAGTGCAGTGGGTGAAGTGTAGTGGTGCAGAGTTGAGTGTTGTAGGGTGTAGTGGCACAAAGTGAAGTGTCAGAGTCATGCAGAGTAGAGTATAGTGGCGCAGAGAGCAGTGGCGGAGTAGAGTGGTGTAAAGTGCAGTAGTGTAGAGTGGAGCAGTGCGCAGTGGCAGATTTGAGTGGCATAGAGTGGCACAGAGTAGAGTGGCGCAGAGTAGAGTGGCGCAGAGTAGAGTGGCGCAGGGTGGGGTGGGAGAGAAAAGAAGCAACATGGAAGGGGGACGGCTGTGAGGGAATAGAAGCTACATGGACGAGGACATGGGAGACGGACTAAAACCACAAGCATTCACATGGAGTGCTTGAACACAAAGAAAAATGTAGCTCCAAATACGGGAGCAGTGGATGGACACAAGTACTGTGTCCATGCTCTAAGGGAGGGACCAAACACAAGAAGAGGACTTGACGCCCGCATGTCATGACTAATGGGAATTAACTAATTGTGGGCGATGTTGAAGCCAACAAATGGTAAGCTATGGTTAGTCTGTAAGCCCACAATATGTATACAAAAGTCTTGCAGAGACAGCACATGCGCAGTCTAAGCGAAGCCTAAAATGAAAACACTGGCTAAAAGGAAAACTATTTTTGTTCTCAGAAAGTACTCATTGCCTTAGTAGTCCCTGGCACTAAAGGGAACTACTTTGTTTGTGGTTGTGCTCCTTGTGAAAGAACACAATGCCATCAGCCACAGTGAAGTTGGCCAATAGCTGAAATGGGCTAACTCACTACGCAGTGTTGTATGCTGTAGTGGGCAGCAGAAAAAGTTGAATGGCACAGCAGCAGACCAATCAATGATGCAGGCTGGCTGAAAGCCCATATATATGTATTATAAAGCAATACTATAATAAAAAATTGCTGCATTATGCCACATAATTTACCATTTCTTGTGCCATAATTTAGTGACCCCTTCCGCATAATTTGGTGCTCCTCTGCTGCATAATTCCAGTGGCCCTGGTCTATATGCACACTATAGATTAGCTATATACAGACATGTACAAAGCCATATTTAAACGTTTTACAAATAGGCTCCTGAATAGTCTGAATCAATAGCTATTTTACAAAGAAAATTACTTGGATATAATGTGCGTGGCAAGCTGCTGTGTCAGATAATTTTCCTGCGTCACTGCTATGCACAGTGCGTCATTCAACAGCTATTGAGATGCGGGTCAAGAAGAATGCACATGGGATACAGGACCCATCTTGTCAGTGCACGCTGGAACACAAAGTTGTTGGAATCAAAAGGCTGAAACTGTCCAAAGAATGCACTTTAGAAATACTTACAAGTGTAATGTGCAAGGATCCTTTCAGTGACACTCCCCATTCATGAAAATGACCTCCTAAAGATCTTAAGGGTCAGAGTGTTTTGAAAACCTATAGCATACTTGGGGATTTAAGTTTTTGAATCACATCTCTTCATCCGTTTCTCCCTCCCAATGATTGACTCTGTTCCAGTGCCGCAAAGCGGCCGGACAGCTTGTACCAAAAACATAACAACAACCCACTGACATATGACACAGGTCAAGTGGGGCCTCTAGAGGAACCATGTAAGCAAGGTTCCAGGTGTCTGATTGTTCCAGCTTCTGCTCCAGCAATAAACAACATTTAGGGCTTGTCTCATACATGAGCAAAATGTCATAGGAGCAAATTTACATTTGGTGGTTTTTAGGTCTCGCCTGGCGTAGGCTGCGCAGACATGCGCAGTCTCGCTGGCGAGATTTAATGATTTAGGGTAGCTTTCACTAGCGGGGTTTAAGCACGCCCCTCTTTTCCATTGGCTGGCGTCACCGTTTATGGTAAACGGTGGGCAGCCATTGGAAAAGAGCTTCCAGTGACGTACACTTTTCTCTTTTAGAGCCGTCCCAGTTGGACTGGCTGCCCCGACTTACTGCTGGCGTAAAAGGTTTGTTATCTTTATGGGGCCAAACACATGGCCCCATAAAGATAAGAAACCTTTTAGCACAAAAGGCAGTCAGGCTAGCCAGTCCAACTGGGACGGCTCTAAAAGAGAAAACTGTCTCTGGCTTCTCTGGTGACTTTAACAACCGTGGGCGCTATGCCCCGACATTGTCACGTGAGAGCTTGTGTCTCACTCTTCGCCAACCAGCAGGAAGTGCGTGAATCTTCTGGGAGCGAGGGGCACATATGGAGGGGAGAGAGTGTATCCCCCACGAGCACGAGAGTACCTCTGAGGCACGTGACAGTGAGTGCACGTGTGAGGGCATGTGAGATCCGCAGAGCCATGTTTTTTGTCTTGCAATTTTATATAGCTCAAACTCAACCTGGAGGTATCATGGCGCTATACACGAGCACCAGCTGTTGCGGACGGGCACATCAATGTTTTGTTAGGTGTGTGGAGATGAAGTGATTTGCCCAGAATCACAAGAGGTTGAGCTGCAGAGACTCTAACCTGGTAACCCAGCTTCGAGGTCATATGCTTTAAACGTTAGGCCACATCTTAATGAGTCCAGCCTGCAGGGACAGGGCCCATGTACTTTCACTCCAGAGTGTGTCACTCCTGGGCGTGTCACTCATGGATGTATCACTACCGGGTGTGTCATTACTGGGTGTGTCATTACTGAGGGTGTCACTCCTGAGTGTGTCACTGGGGCGTGGGGTTGAGCAAACAACCGCGTACTGGTCACCGTGTTCTATTTGTATGACGATGCTTGTTTAAACCCGAGATGTGCTTGGTGGGCGCTATACCCCGACTTTGTCACGTGAGAGCATGTGTCTCACTCTTCGCCAACCAGCAGGAAGTGTGTGAATCTTCTGGGAGCGAGGGGCACATATGGAGGGGGGAAGAGTGCATCCCCCACGAGCATGAGAGCATCTCTGAGGCCCGTGACAGTGAGTGCACGTGTGAGGGCGTGTGAGATCCGCAGAGCCGTGCTTTTTGTCTTGTTGGTTTATATAGCTCGAACTCAACCCGGGGGTATCAGGGCGCTTTACACGAGCACCAGCTGTTTCAGACGGGCACATCCATGTTTTGTTAGGCGTGGGGAGATGAAGTGATTTGCCCAGAATCACAAGAGGTTGAGCCGCAGAGACTCAAACCTGGTTACCAAGCTTCGAGGTTGTACGCTCTAGCCGTTAGGCCACATCTTATTGATGCGGCTGCGAGATGCGATATGTGGTGGGGGAGGGGGAGAAGCGGGAGTTGTGTGCGCGCGCGGCCAATGCTTGGAAAAACAAGCATTGAAAATGCAATAGGTCTCGCCTTTGATTAAGTTAAAGCCCCTTGCTTTGCTAATGGTATTGTGTAGCAAAGCAAATAGCTTTAACTTAATAAAAGGCGAGACCTATTGCATTTTTAATGCTTGTTATAAAAATTCCATCGGATTTAATATTCAGGGAGTTGAGGAGTCCAGTTCTACAAACATTTATCACTAAAGCAGGGCAGTCTCTACATTTAAATGACATTCCAGTACTGAATAGCAATAAAGAACAAATGATGCTCAATGTGTGCTCTATAACAAAGACCATCAGAATGTTTTGAATAAAGTCGGAACAGGGTTTCGTATATTTGTGGCAATTTTAAAGCATTTGTTTAATATACGCATTACCCCAGGAACTTCGAAGGCCTGTTCGTACACTTTTTTCTTGTTAATATTACCATTAATATTTTGAGGAAAGATGCATGAAATTATCAACTCTTGTGCCTCATGCTCTGTTGCTCCTTCAGAAAGAAATAAAATCCAAATTTCACACAATAGGGCCTCAAAGTCCAGTCTCATCCTATATTGACTCATTGCTTTGGGATTACCCTTGCAAATACCAAGTCTCTATAGATCAACGTTGTATTCTGAAAACATGTTTTTTTTTTTAAAGAAAACAAAAATTGCACCGGCAGCAAAGTGCAGATTTGCCTCCCCCCTCCCCCCCCCCCCCCCCCAAACTCTTTTTATTGCCTTTTGCTTAAACACATAGCCTTAAAAACCAACATCGACATCAGAACCTAGACAGGTAGTTATAAAAAAAATCTTATGGCAACATTTGATGCTCATTTGTACCAACGGACAGCTACTCAGACTTCCAAGTCATTTAAGTAAACATTAGTAGCTACTATTAGTTAACAACTAAACTTCAAAATACAGTTGTGTTACATTTCTTTCATCAGAACCTCTGGTGGCTGGCTGCAGGCAAGATACCATAGCTCTTGGCATTTTACACAATCTCTTGCTTGATACATTTTTAGCATGGCCCTAATGTATTGCATAATATTTGTAGGTATGCCACTGGTCAAGACCTTTTGATTTTACCAAACATATATAGTTATTGCATGGGATTGTGCAATCCCTATATAAACACCCATCACTATTTTCATGATAATCCGCAACTTGTGAGGCACCTAGTTGCTGATTATAAGAAAAAGATGTCAGAAATCAGCTGCTAGAAGTTATTACAGTCGAGTTCTGATGTCACAATGCCTGCTGCCACAGCCAGCAATCGAGGTGAAAGGCAGGTCAGGTCAAAGAGCAGAATTGAAACGAAAATGAAGTGTTGCTTTTCTTTCTTCTACTCAATTTTTCTAGTTTACAGTGAAAAGCAGAAAGAATATGCTCATTTTTGCACTCCTTGGATAATTATAGAAAAGTGAGATTCTTTCTGCATGTAACTGTACATTCCGAGCTTTTTTTTTCTTCTTCATGACTTGTATGGAACGGTTTTTAATATCTTTTTTCATGAAATATTTAACAGGTATTTGATGTGCTTAATTGTGTGCTAGAGGTTTCTATTTGTATTCTTCATCTTTGCAAACATGCTCTCTGTTTCATTTGAAAGACCTATGCACCAAGTTTTTAAGTGGTTTGAGGGAAAGGTGATGGCGTGACCATGTATTATTATATTGGATAAAGAACCCCCTGGCATACATTATAAGGGAATATAAAATCAACTCGGAGTTCCATCACCTTCTAAAGGAACTTGGCCTTTGGCCTCATTCCTGTATATGGAACTCCTCGGTGACTTGCAATATCCTTATAATGTATAGGAGAGGGTACTTTATCCCTTACATTATTTTGTAATTTCTAGACATGTTAATACTGTCTGGGCAAAAACTTCACCTCATTGGTACCAGTTTAACAACCAAAAACAAACAGATGAGCAATCAACCCTGGTGTTGGATCTTCCACTGTGTGCAAACACATATTGCTACATTTTTAGTAACTTTTAATCATTTGAACTGGAAACAATGTTTTGGTTAAAATCTGCAGATTTTACAGCAGCTGATGAATTACGTGGCAATTGCAGCAATCCAAAGCAACATCTGCCGAATCGCATAATTCCAGTGGCCATAATAGACACACAATACACACATACATACGCACGCACGCACCCACACTATTCACACTTATCAGTTGTAGGCGGTCCCACTAGTTTAATCTGTTGCTCCACCTAAAAATCACTTAAAGAGATGCCACTGGCAGGGTGCCTTATGCTGTTTGAGGATTTCCGTATAACTAGAGCTCATGTGTGAATTTGGTCTCACAAATTTCACTCATGTATATGTTATACGTGGATAGTGGCTCAATAAAGATGTCTGCCATCAAAACCCTTACATTTAGTCAGCTGGATGGCATAAATGCTACGGAAGCAGACCTTAAGTATGTAGTTGATAGCATCTGAACATGGATGGCAAAAACAGAGTCCAAAACACAGACTACTAAAATCTCATCTTACAAAAAATATCTTCCTACACAAATTTTGGCCTGCAGCTGAAGTGTATATTAAATACTCGCACCCAAAATACAAGACAAGAAGTAGAAGAATACAAAGGCAGACAGACCTTGGCAAAGTCAGTAGTTCTAGCTTTCATTCTCAGTCACAAATAAAGCATTTAAAAAAACCTTCAGCAGTGAAAAGAAAAGTATTTTTTTTAATACAATGAATCTACGTGATGGACAATTTAACGTGTGCATTTCTGGGGTGTAAATTAGCCCCTCATGCATGCTAATCACTCCATACAAGGTGGAATGATACACCAGAGTGAAAAGACAATATCATATAGGAAGAGTGGTGCGCCCCTGGGTGGAGCCAACCCCACTCTATGCAGTTTATAAATAACTGGGGGCAGATTTATGCGCCACTTTTGCGTCACTTTTAACATGGGAAAAGTGACGCAAAAGTGGCGCAAGGGGCTCATAAATCTGCCCCCTGGTATTAAAAAAGTCTAACAGGCAGATATGCGCCACGTTAGACCTAAAAAACATAAAATAGAGAAAAGTGAGCTATGGACACCTGACAAGATACACCTCGAAGTATTTGTACGTACGAGCACCAAAATGAAAGAGGGTGGAAACTGATAAGCAAGGGACTTGACCGCTCATATTTTTTTTTCTCTCTTTTTTGCGCGAACTCGACCCGAGGATGTTAGAGCCCTTGACATGAGCTGCAGTTACATTAAACAAGGACACATTCATTTATTTTTGTCGACACGGGGAGATTAAGTGAGGTGCCCAGAATTATAGGATGTTAAGCCGACGCCGAGACCCTGTTCCAAAGGCGGCAGCTCTGGTCGTTACGCCACACCCTCTCCTTGCGCTAGCTCCATCTACAGCAGCGCGCTGGTCTCTGTAAAGTTCTCACGATACCCCAAAGTCAGGCATTTGATCTAACTTTACTCACCTGCATTTCCCAGCTCGAGGAGCGACAGAAGCAGTGCTAGCGCCGAGAAGCAGAACCCCTTCATGTCTACTGGGGACCGTACCGTGCAGCCTACTGCCAAGGACTGCTGCTGGCTGAAGCCCTGGCAAACACTCGATGGCTCCTCTCGCGTGCCCTTCTCAGCCAAAGAAAAGGAGCGACCAGCAACGAAACATGAGCTCAAAAAAAGAACGGTGTTCTCAACGCTGCTACCCTCGGCGTAGCCAACTTCCTCCTCACATGACTAGCGGTGTCCTCACATGACGGCATCTAACGCTCATCTCTCATTGGCCAGCGCAAGTTTGGCCGTAGCGGAGGCAATTTCAGTTTTACTTTCTGTTGTGCGCAGGGGCTGTTCCAGCATAGACCCCCTGGTAGTAAATTACTTTTAAAATCCCGTGTTGCCTTTGGGCGTCTTGAGTGGGTGCAAGCGGACGCGGTTTCCTTCTCACAACTAGGGTTGCCACCTTTCTTCGAGACAAATACTGGCCGTTTGTTCATGTTTTTAGATTCTTAAAGGACAAGACGCTGGTACTTGAATAGGGTTTTGTTTAAAATACTCAGTATTGTTTTTAGATCTAATCTAAAGACGGCACCAGGCTATTGTACATCATTGGCCAAGTCAGTAAATCTGGCTCCAACATACTAATACATAAAACTAGCTTACACCTCAGCATTTTAGAACAGGAAAGTAGGAGATTTTGATAAAAGGGGGAGATGGGGGGATATATTTTCCCCATTGACTTCTATTGAAGCAGATGGAATTTCAAATTTGTGACTGCTAAAATGGAGCTGTTTTTGGCTTCATGAATCGTGAGTCTTTTGCCTGCTTGAACTTGCATTTGTGGCATACACTTGTCTGAATGCGTTATGATATTACATTTAAGCCAGACCTATTGGGTTTGCCCATGCTTTGTGTTTTTTTCACAAAAAAGCAATCTGAACACACCCTCATTTCTAAACCAGAATTAAATGTTTTTTGACAATGACAGAGCGAGACAGAGAGAGAGAGAGAGAGAGCATCTGTATGGGTGTGAAACATACATCCCAACATTTTAAAAGATCGAACATTTTCAAAAAAAATCGAAGGAGTTTATTTTTCCCATTGATTTCTATTGAAGCAGAGGCGATTGCAAGTGCGAGACAGCTGAAATAAAGACAATTTTTTTACCCAAAAATCGTAAGCATCTCGCCTGAATCTGGTCTGTTGGCATGTATGGTGTGAGAGAGTGTGGGGAAAAGAAAGACCGCATGGAGAGAGAGGGGTAGGGAATCAGAGTGATGGATAAGGAGAGAACGGGAGAGTAGAAGCCTAGTTGTAAAATGTCAATGACACTCTATTTTGCTTAAATGAACGAGATTATGTACATGCGTAATGATTTCCACAGTTTTTATTGTACTGAGCATTGCACTCACTGTAGCAAAATCATACATGCCAACCCTCCCGATTCAGACGGGAGACTACCGATTTCAAGGCTAGTCTCCAGCCTCCCGATCACAGCCGGACTGAGAACAGCAACCAGCCCTGGCAATGTGCTCAAAGGCCCCAGGAGCAGGGTGAGTGGCTGGAGGTAGGGTGCTAGTGAGAAGCAGTGCTCCCTCTTTTGCTACAGGGAGCCGATAAGCAGCACTGCTGCAAAACCAGCCCCCTGCAACAAAATTATCCAGCGCGGGTCCAAAACTGGCCCCAACCTTCAGGCCCACCGGGAAAATACCTGGTGCCCGCTACGGCTAGTCTGGCGCAGCTCCCGATTTTTGCAAGCAGAAACTCGATTCAGAGTTTTGCAAAACTGCCCAAAATTAAAAATGTATGCCTGTCACCCGCGCTCCAATCTCCCCTTCAAGAAGTACCTATGACACAAAGGTTAATGCTTGTCCTTAATTCCTGGACGGGGAGATTAGATCATGTGACAGGCTTCAATTTTAATTTTTGTCAGTTTTTTATAGCACAAACAAAAACAGAGTTTAAACCCTGTTTTTGTGTGCGCTATTTTATTAAACTGGCAAAAATGAAATGCTGGTTGTTGGTCACCATATATACCAATAGACCGGATTCAGGCAGATTGCCTCTGCTTCAATGTGTCAGTGGGGAAAATACATTCTTCCAACCTTTTTTTTTATTTTATAAATCTCCCACATGCCTGCTTTAAAATGTTTATAAATACAGAAGTATGCTGTTCCTCAAAAGGGCTTATAATGATTTAAGAGATGTATGAGTCCACAAGATCAGGAGGAGATTCCTCCTTAAGGAAAAAGACCCTCACACGTCCGGCAGACTAGCTGTCATATATCGTCAGCATGTGGCCCAGATGTCAAGTTTCATCATTAGGTCTGCTCCGAATCGGGGCGGCGCTGCAATCCCCGATCGGCGACCTCAGTGGCGCCTTTTAGTGGAGATCTTTATTCCTTTAACTGCCGGTAGGTGAGTGCAGGTGAGGGCCCTAAAGTGAAGTGTGTGGTGGAAATAGTGTGTTAAAAGTAAGTAGTGGAGATCCTAAGTAACAAGGTTTATTTAATGAAGGAGGTCCCACTCTTAATTAAAAACAATAACATGCGTAATACTACAGTTAAGGTGTCTGTATTACGCTATAGTGATGAATGGTCAACATGTTTCTTGCATAGGTTGATATAACCGCAATTCTTCAGGACCAAAGAGTTCACACACTTATTGGTAGTGGTAGCAACTAATAAGGCACTTACCACTAGTACAGCACCCTAATAAGTGGTTACTTATGGAGGTAAGGTAAAACGCCTGAAAAAGAAATACAGGGGGACAAACATACAAGTCAAAAACATCTTAATAACACAATCTTAGTAAAATCGCCTTATATACTGCAACCAACAGGTGTCATGCAGTATTCATAACATTGTAGTGTCCAATTTCGTGACAAAGGTATGTCAAACAAACTTATTGGTTGCTAAAGGAAATAGTACCCCTGGTGTGATAAATGCTGCTGCAGAATCCACACGTGTCTAAGTATTTGAGACACACCGTGACAACAGAACTTTAAAAGAAAAAACTCTTTAATATATTCAACTCACCCTGAGGTGCAAGGTTATGGGTTCCAACGAGATGGCGCTGGATAACGACACTGAATAGTGCAGTGTCCTATTAACGACAAAGGGGGGAAGGAGAACATTGCAATCGCATAGGTCTCATGTAAAAAGGGCGGCTACCAAAGACTAAATGAACTAGGTATAAATCCTGTTGAATGCACAAGAGTATTGATGGGCAGGGAGAGCGGAAGCTCGCCAAAGATCGAGGGGTAACTTACACTGGTCCGCAGTGCGGGACGCCTTCAATCCTACCCTGTGTCCGCGCCGGCTCGGGGGACACTATCAGGATATGGCGGGTGGAATACATAGGGACTGGGAGCCAATCAACTGAGAGAGCCAATTAGCTCCTCAAGACGGGGAGTGGTGCGCGAGGTTACCTTCCGGTCGGGCGAGCTCTGGTATTCACGTAGCGACGCTACTATGTCAGAGAGCGTGCCACGTCATTACCTGTCGACGATTACAAATACGGTGAGAAGCTAGTATGTAAATTAACTTATTAATTTGCGGTGTATTGCGCGCACCGATCTCGTAACTGCCGCATATTAACCACCTAATGTGACAAGTGGTGTGGCTATTCAGAGATACGGTTATAACATGTTAGGACCAAAAATAAATATAAAGTTGTTGCACAAAATAGTTCCAGGTGTGAAAAAGGCCGATAACCTACTGTATATTTCCCAGAGATAGTAGGCAGATATCTGGCCCCGATCATTCACTGTAAGTGAACTGATGTGATGTATCAACTCGTGATTATCCAATCCACTGGTTCAGATATTCACAAGACTGCCCCAGGGGATATCTTCGTTCAGCCCTTCACGGTGGGAGGATAATCTCATTACCCACCTCTGTTCTAATGTGAATAGTTTGGCTTTACTGATGTTTTTAAAGGATTGGAGAACTGTCCAATGTAAAGAATCAGGGGAATGTTTTTTCTCAAAGAAATGTGTCGACATTTTTGTATTCACTTTCTTACACCGGAAATTACTCCGATGTTCAATGATTCTGGTTTTTACTGGTCTCGTCGTCATCCCTATATAGGAGAGATTGCATGGGCAAGATATTAAATAAATGCAATATGGGGTGTTGCAGTTGGTGTGTGTTCTGCACTCCCAGGTGAACCCGTTAGAAAATTTGATGCTCTTTGTTACTTTAGTTAATGGGCAAACCACACATGCGCCACAGGGGTAATGACCCATTACAGGGGGAAGGTTCCATAAAGTGGGCTGTGTGGTGCTCTTAGATTGTTTGGGTCTCGTGTGTATAAGTCTCTCCTTTAGATTAGTGGTACGTTTGAAAGCAAACCGGGGGTTCATCATTGAAAGCTCCCCGGTATGAAGGATGCCCCAATGTTTTTTGATGATTTTCTTTAGTTGGGAAGAGTTAGGAGTGTAAGTGGACATGCATGTGAGGTAGTCATCAGTTTTGTGCTGTGAAGAGTTTTGCAAATGGATTAACACCTTGAACCCGTACTTAAGATTTACCAGCACGATTTCTGACCAACAACTTCCTTTTTTGGACCTCTTGATCCTACTAAACGATCATAGAATGAGTACTACTCTCCATCGGAATTCCACCGATAGGAATAGTCTATTACATTTCGACAGCTACCACCCTGTGGCCCTCAAACAAAATCTTCCTTTTGGCCAATTCCTCCGAATCAGGAGGAACTGTAGCTCTGTATCTGACTTTATAAAGGAATCTATGGTCCTTACCACTAATCTCCTCCAGAGGGGTTACCAGAGTCAGGATGTCAAGAAGTCAGACAAGCGTGCCCGCAATAATAACAGGGAAGGGTTACTTGAACCAAGGGAGCACAAAACTGATGACTACCTCACATGCGTGTCCACTTACACTCCTAACTCTTCCCAACTAAAGAAAATCATCAAAAAACATTGGGGCATCCTTCATACCGGGGAGCTTTCAATGATGAACCCCCGGTTTGCTTTCAAACGTACCACCAATCTGAAGGAGAGACTTATACACACGAGACCCAAACAATCTAAGAGCACCACACAGCCCACTTTATGGAACCTTCCCCCTGTAATGGGTCATTACCCCTGTGGCGCCTGTGTGGTTTGCCCATAAACTAAAGTAACAAAGAGCATCACATTTTCTAACAGGTACACCTGGGAGTGCAGAACACACACCAACTGCAACACCCCATATTGCATTTATTTAATATCTTGCCCATGCAATCTCTCCTATATAGGGATGACGACGAGACCAGTAAAAACCAGAATCATTGAACATCGGAGTAATTTCCGGTGTAAGAAAGTGAATACAAAAATGTCGACACATTTCTTTGAGAAAAAACATTCCCCTGATTCTTTACATTGGACAGTTCTCCAATCCTTTAAAAACATCAGTAAAGCCAAACTATTTACATTAGAACAGAGGTGGGTAATGAGATTATCCTCCCACCGTGAAGGGCTGAACGAAGATATCCCCTGGGGCAGTCTTGTGAATACCTGAACCAGTGGATTGGATAATCACGAGTTGATACATCACATCAGTTCACTTACAGTGAATGATCGGGGCCAGATATCTGCCTACTATCTCTGGGAAATATACAGTAGGTTATCGGCCTTTTTCACACCTGGAACTATTTTGTGCAACAACTTTATATTTATTTTTTGTCCTAACATGTTATAACCGTATCTCTGAATAGCCACACCACTTGTCACATTAGGTGGTTAATATGCGGCAGTTACGAGATCGGTGCGCGCAATACACCGCGAATTAATAAGTTAATTTACATACTAGCTTCTCACCGTATTTTTAATCGTCGACAGGTAATGACGTGGCACGCTCTCTGACATAGTAGCGTCGCTAAGTGAATACCAGAGCTCGCGCGACCGGAAGGTAACCTCATGCACCACTCCCCGTCTTGAGGAGCTAATTGGCTCTCTCAGTTGATTGGCTCCCAGTCCCTATGTATTCCACCCGCCATATCCTGATAGTGTCCCCCGAGCCGGCGCGGACACAGGGTAGGATTGAAGGCGTCCCGCACTGCGGACCAGTGTAAGTTACCCCTCGATCTTTGGCGAGCTTCCGCTCTCCCTGCTCATCAATACTCTTGTGCATTCAACAGGATTTATACCTAGTTCATTTAGTTTTTGGTAGCTGCCTTTTTTACATGAGACCTATGAGATTGCAATGTTCTCCTTCCCCCTTTTGTCGTTAATAGGACACTGCACTATTCAGTGTCATTATCCAGCGCCATCTCGTTGGAACCCATAACCTTGCACCTCAGGGTGAGTTGAATATATTAAAGAGTTTTTTCTTTTAAAGTTCTGTTGTCACGGTGTGTCTCAAATACTTAGACACGTGTGGATTCTGCAGCAGCGTTTATCACACCAGGGGTACTATTTCCTTTAGCCACCAATAAGTTTGTTTGACATACCTTTGTCACAAAATTGGACACTACAATGTTATGAATACTGCATGACACCTGTTGGTTGCAGTATATAAGGCGATTTTACTAAGATTGTGTTATTAAGATGTTTCTGACTTGTATGTTTGTCCCCCTGTATTTCTTTTTCAGGTGTTTTACCTTACCTCCATAAGTAACCACTTATTAGGGTGCTGTACTAGTGGTAAGTGCCTTATTAGTTGCTACCACTACCAATAAGTGTGTGAACTCTTTGGTCCTGAAGAATTGCGGTTATATCAACCTATGCAAGAAACATGTTGACCATTCATCACTATAGCGTAATACAGACACCTTAACTGTAGTATTACGCATGTTATTGTTTTTAATTAAGAGTGGGACCTCCTTCATTAAATAAACCTTGTTACTTAGGATCTCCACTACTTACTTTTAACACACTATTTCCACCACACACTTCACTTTAGGGCCCTCACCTGCACTCACCTACCGGCAGTTAAAGGAATAAATATCTCCACTAAAAGGCGCCACTGAGGTCGCCGATCGTGGATTGCAGCGCCGCCCCGATTCGGAGCAGACCTAATGATGAAACTTGACATCTGGGCCACATGCTGACGATATATGACAGCTAGTCTGCCGGATGTGTGAGGGTCTTTTTCCTTAAGGAGGAATCTCCTCCTGACCTTGTGGACTCATACATCTCTTAAATCATTATAAGCCCTTTTGAGGAACAGCATACTTCTGTATTTATATACTTCTGTCCGGGCTACGTATGCTGGACCTGTCTCAAACAGCCCTTGTTCCTTCTTTTTTTGGATTGCTCTAAAATGTTGTCATGTATGCAAATGTGCTGTGATGGCATGCAGCATGTTATTCCACTGTTTGCCAGACATCAGGCCGCACTTTCTCCAGCTGACTTCAAATCACTACAGTTTGTATCACTGGGCTGCAACCTGCTCGGCTTTCATCCATTGACGTTCGTTACTATATGAAGCAAATCAGATACAACTGGATTTTTAACATCTTCTGGTGGGAGAAGATGATTTTGTGATGGGCGCAAAGGTAGAGGAAGCTGACCCTCAAAGAAGGTCCTCTGTTGATGCCGAGATGCCGAAACGCCGCCGCTAGCTACACGAGGACGCGAAGACGTATGCCGCATGCCGCATCAGCACTAGCACCGCCCACCGATGCGGGACGCGAGGAGAGAGCTGTTCTGCTAGCGATCTGGTGTATAGGAAAGCCAGTTTTGGTACTTCTGTTAAAACGCATTTTTTTGACTTTGGACAATGCAGCGGACCCAGTGAAGCACTGGGCACTGCTTGGAAAAATGACTGAGAGACCGGGAGGCAAGAGGCAAGAGTGGGAGAAAAGCCCCAGGAGGAAAGCCCCGGGGGGCAGTTGAAAATACGGTGGTTGTGCCCAAAACTGCCTACTACTGCCTACGATTGCCTACCACTGCTGGCGCTGTGAGTGGGGGAGACGAGGCAAGTGGGCGAGGATCAAGAGAGGTAGGCGAATGCCGGAGTGACCTCCCCGGAAAAGGAAAGGGGGACTGGAGAGGTTCCAAGACCACTAATTAAAAATAATATAGAGATTCAAAGGAGAGCTGGCTGGCAAGGCGGGAAAACGGCACAACAGAGGTAAGTTTTATGGACAGCTTTATAGTTTACAGCTTTTTTAGCACCCCATCTGCCCCTTTAAGCATTCTATAAGTGTAGGAGAGTAGGGTCTGCTATCCTATGGTCACCCCAAATCTTTGCTTTTTGCTTCACTGGTTTTTGACATATTGAGGCTGTGGGCCTGCTAATCAGACCCCCAGCCTGCTGTTCTCTCTACTAAATTTACACTATGCACCCTAGGTGCATAACCAATTGGAAGTGGATCACCCTGTGAGCCCCTGTACCAGTGTACACTAGGTACCCAGGGCATTGGTGTATCTAAGGCCTGCCAGGGGCTGAAGCATGTATTATGCCACCCCAGGCTTGGCCTAACAAATTTGACACAACTGGCTGATCACTCAGCTGGGGTAAGTTGGTGTAACCACCTCTTACTTAGGTGTAGTATACCTATACCTAACCTTAAATGGGACACCTGGTAACCTATAAGTCACTCCTATGGCAGGCCTTAACAATCCTGAAGGCAGAGTGCTTGGTTCCATGTGAGATGGTGCTCTGGCATGAGCTGAGCCTGTCTGCAGTGGTCGGAACAACTTCCTTCTACTGTTTCCAGATATCGTCATACCATATACTCTTAAGTGCATTATGAACCTCGCGGTTAAATGCTATCTTTGGTTTGGCTTTATCAAAACATGTCGAGTAAGGTGTCATACGAATTGGAACACTAACCCCTCGCCAATTCTGGCGACGGGGTTAGCATTCCACCCTTCTAGAGGGACACGACATGTACAGTACCTGAAACCCGGGTAAAATCAGACATAGCCTCAGCTCCACAAAATGGATGCTGCCACCACAGACACAAGTCTGCCCTCCTGCTGCTGGGAGTCCTTCCAGCTTGGGAGGTGTGGACAAAGGGTTTCCTGCCAGGGGAGGTGCGTGCACCACCCCAGACAGGAGTTTGTGTATTGGTCAGGTAGGGCTTGAAAGAAACCAGACATGCCTGAGGCTCACAAGGAGCCTCGGTGCATATGCTAGTTCAATCCGGTCCTGGGGCACACCAGTCCCGGGCCTGGGGCGAGCTGGACAAAGGATTGGGGGTGTAACCACCCCCCTTCCTGGTCCCACCCTTAGGGAGGGACCTAGCAGGTAGTCCGGCCCCTAGAGTCCGCTTAAAGGTAGGAGCTGTGTCCTAAGATTTCAGACATCCTGGAATCAACTTGAAACTAAGAAGAAGACGGGAACTTCAACGCTCTGCCGCACAGAGGACTGAAGCCAATCTCCCCTGTGGTCAGGGAGTGACCACCTTGCTAACGGAAGCACCATCCAGCGAATCAACGTCTGCTTTGCCGCCAGAGACTGACAAGACCTGGACCTCCAGACCTCTCACCGCCCAATCCACAGTCCCTGAGAAGAGGAGACCCGTGGAGGCACCGAGACACGTGGAGCCAGCCATCTTGAAAAGACCACGACAAGCTGCAAGCGCAACAACCGAGGCTCCCTCCAAGTTGTGCTTTGGGATCTGAGAAGCCCAACCCTCGAGCAGCATCTGCACTAAAGGTGAGCCCTCCAGCATCTCCACGATCTGCGTGGGGCCCTTCTGCATTTTGCCACTCGACGCGCCTAACCGGTTGCTGGCCCGCTGGCTAGTGGCCATCTTGGCGACGAACTTCAAGAAATACACTGCTGGTCTGGTTGCTCCAGACTGGCCCTTGCTCCCCTCCAAAGGAGCAATCCCTCTGACCTTGCTGGTCAGAGCCATCAGCTTATTTCGTTTTCCACAACAATTGCTTTTGCCAAGGCTTGTTTGCTTCGATCAAGTCGCCGACACCGCCGACAGCGAGAGCCTGCGTGGGACAGCTCGTGAACCGACTCCTGGACGTCGTCGACCTTCAGGGACCACGTGGCTGCAGAGACAAGCTACAACTTCCTTCCTGTTTGCACCCGACATCGCCTGGTACCCACCTGGTGCCACGCTGGTCACTGGCTAGTGACTGTGAACACTGTCCCCTCTGCTTACAGGTCTTCTACAACTCCGATCCACCCTTGGATCCACCGCATCCCTTCCGGACCGACCGCCTGCAGCATCTTTGTCCACAGGCTCCATTGAACAGATAGAAGAAACCCGACGCACTTCGACACCTACGCACCCGCTTCCTGTGGGTGAGGTGAAGCTGGCACTCCGGTGCCCAAGTGTAGAGTATCATCTCTAGTGTCTGTGTTTCCAATCTTGAGTTCATAGTCCATCCGGAAGATTCCTTTTGCAGTAACTTTGTACTTTTTACGCACCCATTGAAAACCTATGGGAGCTCGCGTGTGACTATTTGCTCTGCACACGCAACCCGTGGACCTCCTGGTCACTAACTGAAGTTAGCTCCTTGTAGGCCCAGCAATTCTAGAGGCCCTAGGCCTTTTGCCTTTTCTGTTCGTGGTACTTATACCACTATTTTAGTATATGGTTTGAGCGGCCACCAGTGCCTATCCATATAAAGTGCAACTTCTGTGTATTCTACTGTAATCTTGTTTGACAATTTGTGCTCCTGTGCTCATAAAGAGACTAGGGGTTACTTTGAGAAATAAATACATATATATTTTGAATATATATCTGTGTGGTGTCCTTTCATTGGTATAAAAGGGGGTTACATTTGGTAAAACAGCCTGCTTAACACGCTTCACGAGTTTAGCCTCAAAGACTGCTTAGCCTACGCTACCACTAGGGCAGCTAGTCCGAAAAGGTTGACTTACAACCACACCATAAGGGTTGCTTGGCATGGTACAAGGTGGTCACTTTAACTAGTGAACATCATATACCAGGCCAACTTCTCACAATAAGTATAAAATTTGGGTGGTTTGGGGGCAGGTTAAAAAGGAGAAAGCAGGAAAGTCAGCCGAAACGTGGAAAGTCTCACAAAACTGGAGTATATATTTCTATAGGAAAAAAGGGACATATTTGCGATTCCTTCTACTTTAAGGACAATGGCACCAAAAAGGAATCAAAAAACCCGTAGGGGAATCACGGAGCAAAACTGGGGAAGGAAGAAAAGCTCTGGGGAGATTATGGTCTCGGAAGAGAGCCAGGAGAGCCAAGCAAGGTCTAAAGAAAGGCTCGGAGCAGGAACCCAAAAGAGGAAAAGTAAGAAAGCAACTAAAAGGATTCTGCAAAAAACGAATGGAAATATGTCGGCCTCTAAATCTATAAAGGACTTTTTAGGAAAACATTATAAACAGTCAGACCTAGTAATAAAGTCAATGGAAGTAGTGCAACAAAATGAGTCTGACATGGCAGAACTCCCAGAAGGAATATTGGAGGCATCGCTTTCGATAAATCATTTTCTTTTAAAGAAGGAGGACCTAATAATAGCACCCCGACTGTCTTCATCGCCTAAACTATTCCCGACGCAAGTACAGGAACAAGAGACTTCAGGCCAAGTGGAGAATATTAGCCAAGGATCAAGAGCAGATTGGGGGGACGTACAAAATATATCAGGTCTACCATTAAAAGAAAGGAAAATTCAGACTCAACATAAAATATCAAGTGCGGAAAGAACAGAGGGCCCCGAGATAAATAGTCACCAGGATCTTGATTTATCCACAACTCCTTCCTCTTCAATGATGGATCTATTGTTGATGCTACAGAAAACCCTCCAGGGAATCCTAGAAGTTACATTGTTAAACAATGAGGTCCAGAAAACGCAAAAGTTACATTTAAAAAACATTGAGAAGGAACTGCAAGGCATTGGAGGGCAACTGCCACATATGTTGAGACCTGTAGCAGACCTTCAGCCTACGGTACAGAGAGAATGTGCAGGCTCAGAAGAAAACTGTGTATATGTATCTAAATGCCCTATGTTGATAAAAAGAAGAGGGGATCATTTGAGATAGAGCTTCCGGAATAATAGAGGTCAACCAAAAAGAAAGGTAGAGAAAAAGAGGAAAACTAAGGTAGAAATAAGGAAAGAAAGAAATAAAAAGGAGGAAGAGGCTGCTGTAAAATCCCCTTTGAAAAAACTATCACCAGTAAAGATCCCAGGAGTCGAGAGTAAAAGAAAGGATTATAATAGTCAAGGAAAGGAACTAAGTGGTAAAGGCTCAAGAAAGAGGAAATCAAAAACAAATCCTGATCTAGAAATAAATAAGGTGGGATATAAAATACATTGAGGCATAACATACTCAGAGTTTATGTACTCCAACCAGAGGATTTGTGAGTAATACCACAATCCACCACACTCACAGCACACTTTAGGGTGTGTGCTGATATTTACACCTACGTGGCCCCTCTTTTGGTCACGCACATTTTTGGTCCTGACAAAAGCCTTAAGATCTAACCCAGAGGCTGAAACTAGTAGACCCAAATATCTAACAGGGATACCGGGGTATATACCGTACCTCCTAAGAGATCCCGTATTTGTTTTTACTTATGTCCTAGGACCCTTCCATTAAAACGTTTCAAAAAGGGCATTCCTAGAGACATTTTTAGCTCATAACTGCACTTCACATAGCACGTCACTTTCCTTCACCAAACAACCTGCTCCACTGTAACTCAGGCGTTGTAGCACAGCTGGATTGCACTAATGTGATCCAGCTGGGCCCCGATGATGAAGCATGCCACCTACCAGGTAGGGGGGTGAGGGGTTTCCTAAAAACAATCTACAGTTGTTTGCACTCCTTCTCATTCCTACTGAAGGTAACGGCAAAAAGTGTTTGACCGTAGATACCTCGTTATAGAACTTGTCCATTGTGTTTATCTATAGCTCATATGGGAAAAGGACAAGTCATCTTGTTCCTCGCTCTCTTTTTGTTTACATATGATTAATTTGCTAGACATCGGGGAAAAAGTTTTCTCGAAAATTATTTTAAATAGATTAAAGGACTGGGCGGAAGAATAATCGATTGTGCCAGTTGAACAAGGGGGCTTTAAAGAAGGCCATTCCACGGTTGATCATTGCTTTGCCCTGTGGGCAATAGCATGTAAGTCAATAGAACAAAATGGTAAACTATGTTGTTATTTTGTTGACTTTAGAGCAGCATTCAACTCAGTTGATCGGAATTCCCTGTGGCAGACCCTTGAAAATAAAAATATCCTCGAAGGTCTATTGGCAGTAATAACAGTAATAAAGGAGATGCATAGTGGTAACTGGGCACAAATAATTAAAGATACAGAAGGGTTATTGACGCCCAAAACAGTTGTTGTTTGCCTTATTCCTAGCAGATTTACCAGATTTATCAACCGCTCTAGAAATTGAAAGAAGTGCAAGCCCGAGAATGGATGGAAATAAAGTGCCCTGCCTACTTTACGCAGATGATTTGGTAATTTTGGATCAAACCGAAATAGGCCTGCAAAGAAAACGTAATGTTTTTAAAAAATATTGCGAAGGAAAATTTTTCACTGGAAATATGGATAAGAAAAAAAATATTTGCTTTGGGAAACAAGATATTAAATTTAATTGGTTTTTAGGTGATTTGAAATTGGAAATGGTAAACGAATATCGCTATCTGGGATGTGGTTCGATAGGTCCTTAAAGTGGTATACTCACTTAGCAGCTCAGAAAGCGAAGGCTTTCTCATCGATCTGTGGATTGAAAAAATTTAATAGAGAATATGGGGATATGTCCCACAGACCATTGCTGAAAGCCTTTAATGCAATGGTACCCCCACAAATGCTCTATGGGGCAGAAGTCCTTTGTTTAAATGGTAAAGAGGATTGGGACCGAGAGGAAGGGAAGTGTCTGAAAACATTGCTGTCTCTGCCACTTTCGTCGATGGTCCAAGCCATAAGAACCAAGATAGGTACAATTGCTTGGAGCGTGCAGTCACAAGTGTCTCTAATTAGATTTTGGAAACGTTTAGATACAGAGACAAACCAAAAGGTATCCCAATGGTGTAGGAAAGAGATCCAAACTAGTAGTTTGAAATGGGCTAAGAAGTCAAGGAAGAAAATATTATCGGCCTGTGAGAATATAAAAGTGGAAATCGACCAAGATTCCCTGTATGTAGATTTTACAAAAAGTGAGCTCAGAAAGTACAGCCAAGAAGTATCTAGACGAGCAGATATGGAATATTTGGCCAAGAAAAAATCTGTGCAATTTATGAGGGTATCATGGTCAAATGAAAATTGGTTCCCCTACTTGGATATTTTACCAAATCGCTGGTACAGACAGGAGATTTTAAGAATGAGAATTGGTATAAATCCATGGTTGGTAAATGAAGAACTAAAAATAAAAATGTTGCTTAAAGATGGTTGTTGTAAGTGCACATTGGGAACTATAAATTGCACAATTTGTTAGATTGTGTAACAGTAGTAGAGCTATTCATAGAAATGCCAAACCTTGAGATTGTGATTGCATTGGGGAAATATTTGAGGGCAATTAAAGTTTTCCCCAGTGAGAAGTAGGTGTATTTTAAAGATTTGAACTGGTCTTAAAAATTTATATAAGGTTAAATATTCTCAATTTTTAGAAATTGAATTGTATAGTATTTTTAAGAGAGTTTTAAAAATATATATAACTTTTATAAAGAATCGTTTTCCCAATTGCAGAAAGTAACTGTGTACTCCATTTTTGATAAATCGTTATTCTTGATATGAGACTGCACAAAGTACGTTGTTTTAATTACTGCCGAATTGAGAAAGTATAAATACTGTTTGTAATTGTTTTAACCTATCATTGTTTGTAGAATTGTTTAGAGACCAAGGTCTAAATAAGCATTGTTTTGACTGACTAACTGCTCTGTTTTTTGCAAACACTCTTGCATAAATAACGTTTGCATAATCTGCATCAATAGCCACAAACAGAAGCTGTATTTTATTTAAAATTCCAGATGGGTTGGACTTTTGCTTGTAGCCCACAATAAAAATACACACTCAAGTACATGTTTTTGCTTTGCAAATAGTACTGACGAGCAGATTTCAAAACCACAGTTCTTTCATGTACTTATCACTGATCTTATCTGTGGAAATGCAATTTATGTCACATGCAGCTAGACACTCAAACATCTGTGAGAGAGCTTGAAAAGGCACATTAAGATACCAAATCACTATGGTAACTGGCATTATTAATTTTCTCTTTGCCTTTTGCTATTACCACCTGTGGCATAGCCTAGGTATCATGGGCCTTAATGCAAGCAAGATAAAGGGGCCCTAGGCTAGCATTACAATAAATATATAATTGGAGTGCCTCGATATTAGTGCACCTGCTGCACTACTGACAGCTGTGCCCCTGCTTACAGGTCTACACGTTTACTTTTCTACCAGTCTTTCTTTTTCTCCTCCCTGTCCACATCTCTCTCTCATCTCCTGCTTCCCTTTTACGCTCTCCTCTCTACCTTTTCCTTTCTTTTTCTTCACCTCTTCTGTCTCTCACTCTTCCTTGTCTCCTTCCTCCTTTCTCACCCAGTATCCTTTTTTCTAGTTCCTTTCTTTTCCTCTTCCCTTTTTTTCTGATCCTTAACTCTTTCTCCAGTTCTGTCACATTTTCCTCTCTTCCTCTCCTTTCTATCTTTCACCCTCTTGTTTTATTTTATCCCTTTACTTTCCTCTATTTGCCTTACCTTCTCATACCTTATCTTCTGCTCTCTCCGTACCCCTGCCCCTCCTCAAAGTGTAAACACCAGCTAAGCCCAGACAGGCTCTGGCTTTTGTTAAATTCTGAAAGGACAGACCCTAAAATAACTGCAGCTGGTGCATTACAGACAGGCCCCCATCCCAGCTCCAGGCCCTAGTACCGCTGTACCAGCTGAACCACTAATAGCCTAGCACCTGATTAACAATATGGTCATAGTTATGGGAATGAAGATTTTAATCCTTTTGCATTTTGTGGGCATTTATCTCTCTTCAACAAAATTCTTTAGCCGGCAGTGCTTTCAGGCTGGCAAACAAATAAAGTAGCACACAGCAGCGGCCTGTCCTTAAGGGTGGAGGAGTCTCGCCCCTGCACCTTTTGGAAATAAAGAGTGTCTGTCAGGAGCTAGACGTGCTAGATGTGCAGGCTCCTGGTTGCCTGAGCTGAACTTTTGCTGGGCTGAGGATGTCAGAAATCCTGCAGACGTGACTTTCTCAGCTCAGCAAAGGTCCTGGAGGCCCTCCCCCTCATGACAAGGGAGAGCTTCAGTGATAGCCCTGTACCTGGGCACTTCAGTTTTAAGCCCTGAAGTGCCCAGGGTCAAGTGTCGTTCACTGACAGTCCTCACAGAGTGGGTGGAGTCAGCCGTCTCTCTGACCCGGTCCTACTCTTTGATAAGGTAGGGACTGCTGCCTCCCCTCATTGGCTGACCTAAGGGCAGCCAATGAAGGGAGGCAGCAGTCCCAACCCTCCCGGCATCTGGTCGCGTGTTCCTGAGGTCCTGCACTATAATTCCCTTTAACCATGCCGGAAACTTGTCCCTGCCCCGTGAATTGGAAAGTATGTCATAACCGGCTTCCTAGAGGAAAAGTGCAGAAGCAGATTTGATGAATCCTGAGTCAGAAAAGGATGACACCTGAAAAGATACAGATACCTCATGAGAACATTACTCATCGGAAAAAAGGTGCAAGGTATTGTTCTTTTTCCTTTAAAACTATCATACCATTGTTTTGGAAGAAAAAGAACTAACTGAGCATAACTTTCTTTTTTTTCCCATAAACATCTTTTCCATAAATGCTACTTCTCCATGATAAGCAGTCACAGCTAATGGCATAGGGCAATGGGTGAGCACACGTCAGCCATTGGCTTTCCTGCACTGTGAGTTACAGCATTTTTCCTGGTAACATATGCACATCCACCTAAAAAGAAGTGCACCTCAAAGCCAGTGCTGATGGGCCAATACTTTCTTTCCATTCTTTATCTTTTTTGTATTTTTTTGTAGTCAAACGTGGGTTTAAAATATGACTTCAGGTCACAGTAATTCAAAACCAGTACTCTGATTTTAATATGCCAATGTGAATCCAATATTCCTGTTCAAGGTACGATTGCTTGTTATGAAATACCTGTACTGTTCTATTAAAATTATATGCCATGGTTACATTTTCAAATTCAAAACTTTTATTTCAAATATGTATGTGGCTGTTTTGTTTAGGCAAACAGCATGTTTTCTTTTTTTAATTCCTTTTAATTTTTTCCAGCATATCCTCGCAACAAAAAGTGACAAAACATTAAACATTGAACCAGCTTGCCAAGGTTTCTTTAGCAGTTCTATTCTGTTTTTGTTTGCTTTAATAATTATTAAGGAATAGCTTAGACGATTCCCAAATACTTTTGTAATTATTTCTTCGACAATTTAACTTTGTTAAATTTACGTTTCCAAGGGGAAAACATATGGATGTTGCTGATTTTCCCTTTTCCCCCTTTTTTTCTTCATTAATGAAGCAATCAATAACAGAAAAGCACTCTTTAAGACACCACATAGTGTGTCAGTCGTGTCCCAGAACTGCTATCCCTCTTTCACCCAACAGATACAACATTATCAACGGCTTCTTTTTGGGGAAAGTCAACAAAGTAGATTCTAGCATCGCAAGTGGATCTTTGTCATCCACGACCTCCCCTATACTCAACCACTACAATACAAACTGGGGGGCAGAGTTACGTTAAACTAACGCGGCGCAGCAAGTTATTTTGCTGCACCACACTGTGTTCGGTTGGAAGCACAGGGATGTGACATATTTACAATAATATGTCGCATCTCTGTGCTTCCCCCTGCGCTGGCACACAAACTGCTGCCATGTGCCGACGCAGGCACCCTTGCACTATGGTGCAAGCATGCCTGCGTCACGGGGATGATTGTTTATGTACAGGAAGGGACACCTTCCTGTACATAAACAATCATTAGAGGTTATTAACTCATTCTACATGTGCTGCAGAATGCACCACGCATAGAAAGAGGAAATAAAATGAGGGGAAATGAAAAAAAGTCTCCTCGTTGCGCCTCCCTACGCCTCCCCTGGAGAGGCGTAGCATTCAGACGCATTTCCAGATTTACGATTTCTTGTAAATTTGGAAATATATCTGGTTCCATTGGTGTTGCGTGGGTACACCCACAGCAACACCCATGGAACTGCCATTTCATGCAAAGTGATGCATGTAAAGGGGCCGTATTTACAAGGACAGATAAAGCCACACAGGGTGGCTTTTCCTGTCCTTGTAAATATGGGGCAGAAAAATCCGCTGCCGGTGCTTCACAAAAAGTGACGCATTGGCAGAGCAAGGGGCTTGTAAATCTGCCCCGGTTATCTTTTAACACTGTTTCTCACACAGACCTCTCAAACATTCTGAACTGACTCAAAGCCACAGCCCACAAAGATGGCATGCTTCTCTCCTCCATCAAGTATTCACCAGGAAAGTCTTTCACAACTCTTCTTCACATTGTCAGCATCTTGCTAACCTAGAGCACCTTCATAGACAAGCTCAAAACTGGACAGATTCTCCTACTGCTGAAGAAGCCTATATTAGATCCAGTGCTAAATTTGAGCCGGTGGTTTCCGGTGCTCGGCACTGGCACTTATTAGGTTTCGGGTGCTGAGCACCAGCACTTAATTGTCATCATCACCCTTATGACGCTCTCACCTATTTTAGAGATGAGCAGAACAACTGTACTTTAAGAATACAATATACATTTAAAAATACTAATACCCGCTTTCCCAGTCATTCCTTCAGCTTTGGGGGCCTGCAAAAATCTGAATTGTCACATTTGCAGGCGAGAGAGATGGTTAGTAGTTGTTTTGGTACCGTCAATGGCAGTGATGATGGTTCAATGGATGGTGAAAGCTGCAGTGGCCTCCCGGTCATGGCCCTGGCACTTATTATTTTACAAATTAAGCACTGATTAGATCCAATTGACCTTGGCAAATTCCGTCCTTTGATCCACCCCCATTTGTTGGGAAAAATTATTGAGAACACAGTCACTACCTAACCCCAAGAGCACATTAGCAAGAATAATCTATTTCAAGACTATCAATCCCGGTTCAGACCATGCTGCATGACTGGCACAGCTATGCTTCAAGTTATTGATGATACCCTTCTCCCCAACAACAAAAACAGCAGCTGCAGACAATATCAACCATCCAGTATTGAGACATACCCTGAAAACGTGCCTGGGTTTCACTGGCACAATACTACATAGATCACATTCTACCTCTAATTATTTTTACATTTTTTCTATATATATCATAAGGAGAATCCGCAGTGGGGCAGAGATCTCTGCAAAGGAAAGTATAGGGCAAAAAAGTGTATTTAACTCAATACTAAACATAAAAATATTTTTATGTTAAATCTTAATGTACGTTTGTTTTATATATTTACTTTAAATGTAGACTGGGATGCAGCCCTGAGCAATAAGAAGTGGCTGAGATTAATTCTAGAATTCCACCCATCACTTTTTACTGTATTTCAGTGCAACACCATTTGTGGGACGAGTATGCTCAGACATGGGTCCCATGAACACTGGCACCAAGTTATACCCGACTGATAACTTGGGTCGCTTGTGTTCGGGTTTAGGAAGGACTGGACTGGCAGGTTCTATATTGTTCCTATTGGAGCAGTGTCAAGACTGATTTGCATATGGCTTGTTCCAAACTGAGGTGACATAGAGAGCAAAATAACAATGGACCGGGAGGCGGCCCTGGTAATTACCAGTGGCTGAGCTTAATTCAAGTATTCCAGCCATCTCTTTTTTGTGTACTTCAGTGTGATGCTCTAGGTGGGATGGGTACAGAGAGACCTGGGTCCCATGTACACTGTGCCACAGAAACCAAGGTATACCAGAATGATGAGCCCTAACAAGGGTAAAACCGACTTGGGTTGCTAGTGTTCTGGTTCAGGGGCCCTGACCGGATAGTTTTGGCCGGACTGTTCCTATTGGAGCAGGGTCAAGACTGATTTGCAAACTAAGGTGGCATGGTGTGCAAAATAACGATGGGCCCGAGATCCTAGTGGCTGAGATTAATATGAGCATTCCATCCATCACTTTTTTATGTCCATCAGGAGTCAGCCATGTGACATCAAGGAAGGCATTTGTCTGTCTGCTGAAAAAGGTAGTAAAAATCTACTGATAGTTCATGTTACTCTGCCATTGAATCATCTAACTCTGGAACTTACAAGCCTCCTTTTACCCGTAACACTTTCATACCAAGTTTTGCCTCCATAAGAAAATTACATAAATATGTGATCCATCATCAGCTCAGTGGAGGAGTGAGGGATGGATCCAAATTCGTTAATATAACCTGCAGGTCGTGACATTTGGCAGTCGAATGAGCTGCAATGGTGATGGAATTGTGGTCAAACAGTGAGAACTAGTGAGGCCTGGACCTTTGTCTGGCCAAATGACAACCACTGACCTGAAAGAAAACTGAAAAGCCTTTATGGAATTGTAGCACAAAAGCTACATACCAGGCACTTCCAGAGCCATATCTACAAGTAGGCCAGCGAGGACTATCAAGTTGTTATTTTTGTCTTGCTTCAGTTTTTCAGTTTTGATGTAATGATTCATTTATAGTCTTTGTGTCTTACTCTTGTATTTTACTTTCTGTTGCGTCCACTACCCTGCTGCTGGAGACTTGCTACATGTGTTGAACAGAGGCGACATGGACTAAAGTTTTCCTTCTTTCTTCCTCCTCTGAAACTCACAATGGGATTTAATCTGAGCAAGGAGTGCAGAGTCTACGTCTTCTTGCTCTGCTGCTATGAGGGCCAGATGGAACAGCGAAGTAAAGCAGAGCAGTTTAATGAAAGTGTTCTAGCTACTAAGAAGGAAAGTTTTGATTCTACTAAGGATGTGGAGGCGAGGATTGTACATTATCTTCCTTTGCTTTACTACTCAGCAGCCATTCCCAAGTTTAATTCTCTAACATTAACACATGTCAGATCCCAAAAGCAAAAGAGAAAAGTTAACAACAAAGTAGCAATACAGTCCACCAATCAAGACACTGTTCCCTACAAACCCCTCTATAGATGCATCCTCCTCTCGTCACATGACGTCTCCATGTCTACTAGTCCTCTCACTGTACATTCTTCTGATCTGTACCAATGAAGAGGCAATTTAAACACGGTGGTCTGTTTATTTTTAGTTACTAACATCGTACCATAGAATATACTGCATCAAAGTATCCTTTCCTCTTTCACCATTCATATGTCCCATAAGCATTAAATAACAAACATTGTTTTTATTCCAACAACGCAATTTAAATCTGCTGTCTCGCAATTCTCCCATCTCTGAATCAAAGCCACAAGGACTCTGCAATCTAGAATCCAAGAACTTGCGTCCTGAATAGGCCTGAAGGTCCAGTCCACTACCAGATTCTGGTGACTCTTGAGGTACTCCGCCATTACTGAGATCTGACATGCCAGGCAAAACTAATAGAAGTCATTCCCCATCCCTGCCCGTCTCTTGGACCACATGCCTCCCAGACAGTCGATGTACCTGACCGCAGATATTTTGGCCACTTTCAGAAAAATACTGCAGGATAATCTGTCCTTCGTCGGAGACCTGATAGTAATTTATCCTCTGAGGAGCTCCTAACAGTTTGTGTTGATATCTAATTCTGGTTCTGTCCATCTTCCTCCCATGAAAATATTTCCTGTCCATTCTAAGTTTCTATATGATTCAGCAACCACTGGATCTCTATCTAGGCTTCCAGCAAGTGAGTCACTAACTCCAAATACTTCACTTCTCTCCTGAGATGATAACTTTTAGCCTCTTGAGTGCCCACATTGGAGGCAAACAGTAAAACCGGCTTGAATACATGATGGCAGAAGCCCTATGCAGAAAAGTGCCCCCTTTGACCTGGTCAACCCCACTTTTTGGCTGGTATTTGACATGGTTTTGACTGGGAGTGCACTGTTTCCTTGTTAGCCAGGTCCCCAGTGCCAGATGTCTTTCCCAAAAAGTGGACAATTGTGCTTCAATTGGCAATACCTTTGGCACTCCCTGTAAGTCCCTAGTAAGTGAAGCCCCTGGTACCTAGAGCAAGGAGGCCAGAGAGGGTCCTTAAGAGCTGTAGCATGAATTATGCCCCCCTAGAGGACCCCTCACCAAAGACCTACAGACTGCCACTGCAGGCTGCGTGTCTTGGTGCTGACAAAAGTGAAAACACAACATGGCACACAGCCCTGTGTGTCATGCCCACAGACACAGCGTAGAGTATAGGTAAGTCACCTCTACTGCAGACCTTACAGTCCTAAGACAGGGAGCACTATACTACATGTGAGAGCAGAACTGCACGAGAAGATATGCCCCTGTGTTGGTCAGCCCTATTGCTGCCAGTACAAGTGAACAGGAAAGCCATTTTGAGTAGAAGAGCTGGACCCTAGTAAAAACGAATTCCCCGGTTACATGATGTCTTCACTGAAACTAGGGATGTTTAGTATCTATCATTTCATATAAATGGACCCACACTGACGCCAGTGTGGAATTTATTAATGAATGCACACAGAGGGCACCTTAGAGGTGCCCCCTGGAAATCTACCAGCCTCTCATGTGTTGACTGACTGGTTCTTTCCTGCCTGCCACCAGAGGTGAGTTTCTGTCCCCCAGGGGTGAGGGCATTTGCTCTCTGGAGATCAGAAACAAAGCCTGCATGGGAAGAGGGTGTTCCCACCCCCTCCCACAGGAGGACTTGCTGATTAGCAATCCAAGGCAGGGGAGCTTCAAAGGGGCCGCTGCCTTTTAAATGTGAATTTGGCTCCCCTCACAGGAGAGGAAGCTGACCCCCTTTGTCCAGAGGCCTTTGGCACCAGGACAGGTGGGAAAATTAGCTAGTCAAGAATTCTGGGACAGGGTAATGCCCACTGGCCATATAGGGAGCATAGTGACCCCAAAGGTAGGCAGCTCATTGGCTACAAACCTACACTCCCCTAAACCCCCCTAAATTCATTATCTGGGGAGACCCAGAGAATAAGATCCTGCCAAACTGACAGAAAAAGAAGGACACAAAGAGTCACAAAGAGCAAGAACAGAAGATCCAGCAACTGACTTGACGACAACCCTGCCAGCCTTCATGCTTACTTCGACAAAAGCACCACAAGCTGACTTGTCCTGTAGCTGCTGTGTCACCAAAGCCTGGGAGACCCACTACTACTTCACCCAGGAAGCAAGAACACCCGTGGGACAGTGGACCTGTTCTCCTGCATCCTACAGTTGCCAGAGACTGAGCTGTGAGGCTCCAAGACCGCAGAAACCTGACGCCAGAAAGCACCACTGCATCCGAGCCATCTAGCATAGATTGAAGTGGGTCAATGGTACCAACGTGGTTCCCAGACCCTTCAGACTCGAAAAACACCTTGGGTTTCCCCAGTGTGGACTTCTCGACGATGCCTGCAGCCTCTGTTCATAGGCCCCCTCTACCGTGACTGCTCCCGGTAAGGAAATCCCTATGCCTAAGGATACCCCTGCATGCGTCTCCCCTGGCCCATGGAAAAGAGGACCAAATGTGTCACTACATCCCCAAAGATCATGAGGCCTGACCACCCTGATGGTTCAGCCCGACTGGCCTCCCAGTCAAAGGCTGCAGCCTCTTTTTACGAAGACCGATCCCTATTGACTTCTATTGGGCACCTGATGTAGTTTGGCACCCTTACACCCGGCTGTCCTAGTGCCGCTGTTGGTGTCTGGCTGGTGTTGCATTGGAACTTGCCCTCCACTCACCTTAAGTCCTGGAGATTGGTCTCGTAAGTCGCTGTACTGTACCTGAATGGCATACTTGTTTTTCCTCCCATAAGATAACATTACAGCTTCTGAAAAATGCACGGTGTCCACTTTTTGAATGCAAAAGTATTTCTATTGAAAATTGTAGTTACCTGGCACTATTGATTTTGGTGCCTAAATATATATAAAGATACATGTTATTTTTACAAATTGGTGTGGATCTCCCTATTGAGTCATGTGCATCATTTATTGACTACTGTGTGTATTTGCAGATGTCTAACACTCCTCGCTGATAAGCCTAAAGCTGCTCAACCACACTACCACCTGGGAAAGCACCTTGGGTTTGCTAGAGCAGGCCCCTATCTACTCATAGAGGAACTCCTGGACTCCTTGCACAATATATGTCATTTTGATATATCATATAATGAGCTAGCTTCCTAGACCCTACAATCCTAGTTGGGGAGATATTGTCTCTTCAGAGGGCCTACCTCAACTCTTATTAAATCCAGTTTATTTTTTCACTTGAAGGCTTAGATTGGCTGCTACATAATCTATTACAAAATTTAGAAAAGTCATTGACTGACTCTGAACCAGTTTTAACTTCTAACTGATCTCAAACCCTAGATCATGAAGCAATGTAATACTTGTGTTCAAATTTCTCTTCTGTTGTAGAGGGCATTGGTCCATCAGTAGAATCCTGCCTAGATAAATAATCAGTATGATGCCCGTTACTCTCAGGTGTTCTATCATAGGCCACAACAGTCTGGTGAAGCACAACTGGGGCTTATGATAACCCCAATTACAGAGCTGGAATGCGTATATATTTCCCCCCTCCAACAGAACCAAAGAAACCACCGATGAGGAGAAAAATGGGACCCGTCAGGTAGGCATCTTTCAGGTCTGACGCGAGCATCAAATCCACTGGGACAAGTACATTCCCTCAACATATGGATACCCTCCACCTTGAAGTGGTGACTGACACGCCACTCTTTGAACTCTCTCAAATTAAGAGGAGTCTGAAACCTTTGTCTCCGCCAGAAAGCCATTGCTTAGAAAAGCCCATGGGGTGGTGTGAATCTGCATAAAGCTCATTTTTATTTCCATCTCAGACATTTCGGTGTCTATCATGATTACCTTCTCATGTGAAAACGTCAGTGGTATCTGAACTAACTATAACTAACGCCCCAGCAATTCACTGCTTATGACCTCACATATTACATCACTCATGACTAGGTCAGTGACATGTCCATGTCATGAGTGATGTAATATGTGAAGTCATAAGAATTGCATTGTAAGGGTGTTAGTTATAGTTAGCTCAGATAGCTATAACTGCTAAATTTCTATGGTTTTGTACGGGGTGAAATTTGAGCCTAACTTTAATGACCCTGTAATCTTTGTTTTTTTCAGTGAATTTCTAACGTTTTTATAATGTTATTTCCTAACTATAATGTCCCTGTAACCTCTGTTTTTTTGTGTGAATTTCTAGGTTTTTAAATGTTTATTTCCTAACTGTAATCTTTGAGAGTGAGTGTGTGCGAGGCTGTACGGGTCTATGAATGGGTGTGTGAGTGGTTTGAGGGTGTGTGAATAGCTGTATGGGTTGGTGAGTGGGTGTGTGATTGGCTGTATGAATCTGTGAGGGGGTGTCTGAGTGCCCGTATGGGTGTATAAGTAGTTTTGAGGGTGTGTGAGTGAATTTGTGAGTCTGTGAGTGGGTGCATGAGTGTCTGAATGGGTCTCTAAGTTGGTGTGAGAGTGTCTGAGTGGGTCTTTGAGTGGGTGTATAAGTGTGTTAGTAGGTATAAGAGTGTCCCAGTGGGTCTGTGAGTGGGTGTGAGAGAGTCTAAGTGAGTCTACCAGTGGGTGTGTGAGTACCTGAGAGGGTCAGTGAGTGGGTGTGAGAGTGTCTCAGTGGGTCTGTGAGTGGGTGTATGAGTAGGTGTTTGAGTGGTGGTGTGGGTCTATGATTGGGTGTGTGAGTGCTTGAGTGGGTCAGTGAGTGGGTGTGAGAGTGTCTCAGTGGGTCTGTAAGTGGGTGTGACTGTGTCTGACTGGATCTGTAAGTGGGTGTAAGCATGTCTGAGTGGTTATGTGAGTGGATTTTTGAGTGTCCGTCTGAGTGGGTGTGCGACTGGGTGTATAAGTCACATTTCTTTTTTCTTTTTTCCTGGGTAGCAAGGATCCTGCTACCCGATTCCAATCATCTCTCTGCCTTGTGCAGAAGGACGGTCTTACTAATGTACATAGTATTGATGGTAACAGGAATCTCCTAATGTAAATTAGAGTTTGCCCTTAGTCAGCAGAAATGCCACTTTCATCCTTGTTTCAAATACGTGGAGTGCTCCACTCCTATCAGTATAGGCAGGCAGGAGGCACTGAGTTATTGCATCAGATACCGTCCGTGTTATCCACAAATTCAGATACCCTTAAAATGGGGCTTTTAAAATTCAATCCTGCTGCATCTTTAACTTTGAACCGCATAGGAGATATTTCAAACGAGACAAGAACATTGGTCGTGACTGTTTAAAAGGTTGTACTCCAATACTACACTAATCAGGGTGTTTCTATTTAGATTAGTAAAAATTCCTGATGAATACCATCCACTCAGGAGCTCCCTCAGACCCATGCCCTACTTCATATGCATGTAATTCAAAAGGGGGGACAGAGGGGCTATATTTAAGGAGGTCCAATGTACGAGCCCCAACAGACTATATCAAAAAGGGTACAGAGTTCCTCAATTGTTAGAAGAAAGAGATGCGATCAGTAAATGGCAAGCTCATTTACCAAAGTAGTTGATAGAAGGTAAAGAACCAGGGCAATTCCTTGAGGTGGAACTAATGCTCTCACACACCCAGCAAGCTAGGTGTCATGCTTCATCATATGAGCATTGCCCCTCGTCAAGGCGGCGCTGCAATCCTTGACGGGCACCCGAAACCGGGGCTCTTTGTCGGGGATCTTTTGTTCCTGCCGATGTTTGCATGGGTGTGGGGGGCCTAATAAGGAAAATGTAGCAGAAGTGTGTAATAAAAAGGGTTGGTCAGTCCTAATAGTACTTTATTCGTAAGGTAGACTACCCTATTAAAATGTGTAGAGAGGCTAAATGCTAGAAATAAGGTGTCTAGGCGTGAAGCTCTACTCTAAATTGATCGACATGTTTCTCGCCATGTTAGTCAGGAGGATCTAAGGCAATTCTTCAGGATCAATAGCTGTCTACATTTAAAAATGGTGATGTGTACTCTACATACCACGTCCGATGCTGCGACCTGTGAATATGAAGTGACAACATCAATGGTACAAACAATTGCATCTCTATCTTGAACACATAGTGTCAGCACTGGTGTGCACAACGCACCGTGTAGAACGTGATGATAGCAATCTGCTTCAAGGTGCACTATAAGGAAGAACAGTGCACTGTGAGTGAGAAGGGTGTTTGGTGTGCTCGATTTATTAACACGCTAGAGCTGTGACAAATAAAAATAATCAAGGGGTCCACTCACCTAATTTTTTAACTAAATGCGCTCGCAACGGAGCTGGCGGCTTAAAAGGACACCAATTGGGTCCTGCGGTAAAAAGAGGGAGCAGGGGAGGGGTGAAAAAAGGGGGGGAGAAAGGACAACTACTGACAATCAAGGTATAAAGGTCAAGGAAAATATAGTTGTTACCTCTAGGTAATCTAGGTAATGGTGATAATAGTACCGTTAAAATGATAAAAACGGGGAGTCAAAATGTATCACAGTTATCAGTTGACCGGAATAGTCTTAGTCTAATGGCTGGCCAGATCAATTCAGAAGGAGTCTGTAGCCAATCAACTGATTTCGCACACCAAAAGTAGCGCGACCACATAAAAACAGTATTCAGTAAATGATTAAGGCATGAGCTGTACTTACCAGCGCTAACGAGCGCTTCGCATACAGACCTACCCAAGCCGCCAGAGTCCGGGGTGGTAATGGACTGAAGCCGCCATCGGAAAGATATCCGGCAACAAGTGGGTGTGGGCATGACGTCATCACGGTCAACGTCGCGTGATGACTCCATTGGTTGCTAGGAGCCCAGTATCGACGCTGATGCGTGTTACCACAGCGTCTGCTAGTCGAATCTTATTGGTTGTTGGGTCAGTGCTCACTAATGTCCCGTGTTTGTTGTAACGACAGTAGTAGGGAGAGGGCGGGGTGACATATCAGGAAGGTATATTAGTCTATTTCGACCCCATAAGTGAGCGTCCAGATATTATATAGGTCGTGATTTCGAAGGGTTTATTAACCTATATATGTCTCACTGGTTACCAGAAGCCCAATATCGACGCTGAAGTGTGGTGCTACAGTGTCTAGTAGATACTGTCCCGTGGTTGTCGTAGCGACAGCGGTGGAGAGGGAGCGCTTGGTGACAACTAGGGATGATATATGAGTCTATATTTCTTTTTTTCTTCTCTTTTCCAACCCCATAAGTGGGCGTCCAGATATTAAATAGATCTTTGTTTAGAGGGTTACATGCCTCACGGAAAATGGGACGTTATGGAGTGGGTACCCATGGATAGGGGGTGGTCAGTGTTTAATCGTTAGTGTGATCATCATTCTTAGTAATTCACTTTCAGGAAAATCTCGACTAGTCATGGGCCACGACCTCGAGTGGCTAGTTTATGGAAGAACACTCCAAGGGATATCATCATTGAGTCCGGTGGAGTCACATGACAGTCTATGCACCCATCTTTGTTCTACTCTAAATAAGGCATTTTTGGAAATGTTGGTGTGGGATTCTAGAATAATCCAATGTATTGTATCGGGGGAATGGTGTGATTCCATAAAATGTCTATAGAGTTTGGTTGTTGTACGTTGGCAACGTATGTTGCTCCTATGTTCTATGATACGTGTTTTGACTGTTCGCATTGTCATGCCTACGTATTTCAACCCACATGGACATGTAATCAAATAGATGCATTGTTTGGTGTTGCAGTTGGTATGCTTTTTAATGTGCCATTTGAAATTTGGGAGTAACATGACCTCCTTCGTGATTGTGGTTAGATCACATACTGTACATGTGCCGCATGGAAAATGGCCATGGACTGGGGGTAGACCCCACAGGGTAGTCTGTGTTGGGGTAATCTTTTTCTTAGGTCTGGTGTGGATTAGCATGTCTCGAAGGCTACTTGTTCTCTTATAGGCAAATCTAGGTCTCGGTATCTGTAGATCTCCTGTATTGAGAATTCCCCAGTGTTTCAGAATGACCTTCTTGGTCCACTTTGAATTAGGTGTGAATGACGTGACACATGTCATAATGTCCTCAGGTGGTTTGTGGTGTACCTCAAGTAAGGATTCTCTAGGATTATTGAGGGCCCTCTTCATAGAGTCTCTTACTACTTTGTGAGGATAGCCTCTAGTCTTAAGGTTAATGGCTAGAGAGGTTGCTTCAACTTTGTAGTCCCTAGTCGTGGTACAGTTACGTCTAATTCGTAAAAATTGACCAATAGGGAGGTTATCTCGGAGGGCTTTTGGATGGTAGCTTTGATATAAGAGAAGACTGTTGCGATCAGTGGGTTTCTTAAAAAGATTGGTTGAAAGCTGTCCCTCTGTTAGTCTAATGTTCAGGTCAAGAAAAGCTACTGTTGTATCCGAGATCGTGTGGGAAAATTTAAGAAAAGGATTCTGTTGGTTAATCCATTGTATAAAGGCTTTACAGATGGCAGCGGACCCTTTCCAAAAGATTAAAATGTCATCAATGAACCGTTTCCACAGGACAAGATGTTCCCGAAACGGATTTTGGTCAGTGTTGATGATTTCTGCCTCAAAAGCTGCCATATAGAGGCAGGCTAGACTAGGAGCAAACGTGCTCCCCATCGAAGTTCCTTGACACTGATGGAATAGTTGCCCTTGATATTCAAAGAAGTTCTCGGTCAAAGCTATGGAAGCCAGGTCCATTATGAATGTGGTCGGAGTGGGAGAAGACCATTCCAATGAGTTTAGGGCCATCTCTACTACTGTGAGGGTGTCACCCTGAGGAATATTTGTGTAGAGGGCCTCTACGTCAAGGGTTATTAGTAAGTCAATGCATAAAGAGTCTTCTATTGAGTCAATTATACGGAGGATGTCCGTTGTGTCTCTAATAAAAGACGGTATTTGTTTCACCAAAGGTTGGAGAAAATGATCCACAAATTTGGATAAGGGTTCAAGTATAGAGCCAATCCCTGACACTATGGGTCTCCCTGGGACCGGACTAATACCCTTATGTATTTTGGGTAAGGTGTAGAAGTAAGGGGTCCTAGGTTCTATTGTGTTCAGGAATGTAGCCTCTTTCTTGCTTATCCACCCATTGGTAAGAGCCTCGTTAACTAACATCGAAATGGTATTAGCAAGTCGAGGTGTAGGATCAACAGAGATAGGGGCATAATACCTATCATTATTCAATTGACGTTTGCATTCGCTGTCATAGTCTTCTCTAGTCTGGATCACAGTGGCCCCACCCTTGTCCGCCTGTTTGATGATGATCGAGTCGTCATTAGACAAGCTGTTTGCTGCTTGCATTTCTTCCTTAGATAGGTTATGGAAAGGGGTTGCTAAGGGAGTGAGGGCCAAATCCTTTAATACTGCTTTTTCAAAGGTTAGGATCTCAACCGGTACCATGGCACTGTGAGGTGTAAAGGTTGAGGGGATGCTCAATCCCGAGTCGTCTTCCTGAATGGTGGGTTTGTCTAGGAAAAACGCATGTAATCTTATTTTGCGGAATAATTTCTGAATCTCGCGGACTCTGGCGGCTTGGGTAGGTCTGTATGCGAAGCGCTCGTTAGCGCTGGTAAGTACAGCTCATGCCTTAATCATTTACTGAATACTGTTTTTATGTGGTTGCGCTACTTTTGGTGTGCGAAATCAGTTGATTGGCTACAGACTCCTTCTGAATTGATCTGGCCAGCCATTAGACTAAGACTATTCCG
The DNA here is from genome assembly GCF_964204655.1 of Triturus cristatus. Classification (NCBI taxonomy): domain Eukaryota; kingdom Metazoa; phylum Chordata; class Amphibia; order Caudata; family Salamandridae; genus Triturus; species Triturus cristatus. The sequence goes on from NC_140592.1 coordinate 390,672,373, forward strand.
GTCAACTGATAACTGTGATACATTTTGACTCCCCGTTTTTATCATTTTAACGGTACTATTATCACCATTACCTAGATTACCTAGAGGTAACAACTATGTTTTCCTTGACCTTTATACCTTGATTGTCAGTAGTTGTCCTTTCTCCCCCCCTTTTTTCACCCCTCCCCTGCTCCCTCTTTTTACCGCAGGACCCAATTGGTGTCCTTTTAAGCCGCCAGCTCCGTTGCGAGCGCATTTAGTTAAAAATTTAGGTGAGTGGACCCTTTGATTATTTTTATTTGTCACAGCTCTAGCGTGTTAATAAATCGAGCACACCAAACACCCTTCTCACTCACAGTGCACTGTTCTTCCTTATAGTGCACCTTGAAGCAGATTGCTACCATCACGTTCTACACGGTGCGTTGTGCACACTAGTGCTGACACTATGTGTTCAAGATAGAGATGCAATTGTTTGTACCATTGATGTTGTCACTTCATATTCACAGGTCGCAGCATCGGACGTGGTATGTAGAGTACACATCACCATTTTTAAATGTAGACAGCTATTGATCCTGAAGAACTGCCTTAGATCCTCCTGACTAACATGGCGAGAAACATGTTGATCAATTTAGAGTAGAGCTTCACGCCTAGACACCTTATTTCTAGCATTTAGCCTCTCTACACATTTTAATAGGGTAGTCTACCTTACGAATAAAGTACTATTAGGACTGACCAACCCTTTTTATTACACACTTCTGCTACATTTTCCTTATTAGGCCCCCCACACCCATGCAAACATCGGCAGGAACAAAAGATCCCCGACAAAGAGCCCCGGTTTCGGGTGCCCGTCAAGGATTGCAGCTCCGCCTTGACGAGGGGCAATGCTCATATGATGAAGCATGACACCTAGCTTGCTGGGTGTGTGAGAGCATTAGTTCCACCTCAAGGAATTGCCCTGGTTCTTTACCTTCTATCAACTACTTTGGTAAATGAGCTTGCCATTTACTGATCGCATCTCTTTCTTCTAACAATTGAGGAACTCTGTACCCTTTTTGATATAGTCTACTTCATATGCAACCTTAGAAGAACTATAATTTACCCCGTGCTAACCGCTATCATCAAAACCTGCATAACCACCACCACCTTCCCGTCTTGCTGGAAAAATTCCGAAGTCAACGCCCTATTGAAGAAACCAACAGCGGACCCCAACACCCTCAGCAGCTACAGACACATCTTGCTCTAGCCTTTTCTCATGAACAAGTTAGACTTCCTCCCTACACCTCAGAACCCGAGAAACCCATCTGTGGAGTTCTTCAAGGCACTTTGCTCAGAGCAACCCTCTTCAGCATTTACATGATGTCCAGGCTCTTATCACAAGTAGACTTGATTATAGAAATGCCCTCTACATCAGAATCCCAGCGCATGTCCTACGTTGACTCCAACCCCCCAGAATTCCACTGCCTGACTCATCCCCAGGTGCTTATAGCGCTGCACCACACTCCGTTGTGTGAGACGAGCATGGGCTGCACCTAGATGAAGCTGGACTGGGCCCAATCTCTTGGTTCTGGTTCCAACTGGTTTTCAAAACACCGGGCTCTTTACTGCTGTTACTTCATTGGAGAGGGCTTGGTGATCTCACATGGATTAATGGCTTGCAGTTTATGGCTCTTAGATCTTTGCAATCTATAGCACGTGTAGTAGAACACATCACAAGCCACGAACCTTTGAATACCAAGAGTCCTTGGAGGTTTCTTCTAAGAGAGACCTCAGCGTTTTTCATCAAGACTGGCCTAACATCTGGTTTGCATAGCTGATGGTCAGGAGACTAGTAGCTATCAGGAGCATTGCTCTGCCCTGAAAGGAGGGGCTTAAAGGAGGGGTCTGCTATACAAACGTAAGAATGAACGATCTGCTCTAATAACGTAATTGTGATTTTTCCCATTGATGGACATTGTCTTTCCACTTGCTTTCAGAATATCAGGCCTATTTAGGTTTGAGCCACAAAGGTTGCAGGGCTGTGGGGTTGTTCCCCCTGTTAATTGTTTTTGTGTGGCTAGGACCCCCTCTTCCCCCAGGTTTGTCCAGCCCTAGAACACTAGGACACATTTATTGTAGCAGAGAAACATTTATTGGCCAATGTCTCAGTGCTGCATTTTAGACCCAAACTGTGTTATTATATTGTTAATTAATCTGTATTGATCTGCATTTTAGACCCCTAGTTTCTTTTTCTTCTTTTTTTAGTTTCGTTTTTTCTCCGTGCAGGTATTATACGCAAGCACAAAGTGACAGAGTCTGCCACAGGAGCTCAGACGCACCACAAGACAATTAGGAATTCTAGGAATTACACTTTGAATTATATTGACCTCTTGATAGAAGAGGTCGAATCCATTATTGGTAAAACACCCTAATGAAAGTGTCAAATAAAGTTAAACATGCTACACACACTCTCCCTGATCTGTTAAAAAAGACAGTGCAGCAGCACCCAGTAGCCAGAGAAATCTCTGCACCTAAAGTTACAACTCTGAGAGCTAACGGCGATGCTACCAATCACTCAGCTACATCCCATACTCCCCTCATAGAGCTATATATAATTTGCAGCAATCGCTTCCAGCCCTTACAAGCACCTCAACTCACTGCAGATATCCCTGGGACTTCCTCTGATATGCTTGATCAGGGGATGGCCGTAGAGGTGTTGGAATCACCCAACGATCACTGTCAAGATCCTATCAGTGATATGAGAGCTGAGACAGGGGGGTTAAAAATGATGATAACACATCTCACTGATAAAGTCAAGCATCTGCTGATGGTTGTTATCAAGACCATAAAGGGTGGTATATGTAACTGTGGAGCAATAGCCTTGGGGAATTCCTCAAACACAAATATTCCTTCAAGCCATGTTAAAGTACAAAAGGAACTAAACAGAAGATTAAATGCTAGTCCAGCTTAGGGTATCAGGAACAGTAAAATCAATAGGGACTCATCGACTCCAGGCCAGACATCATTCTGCTCCTGGCCTCAATCTGGACCACAAACCCTAGGAGAGATCCAACTAGAGATACCATCAAGCCCCCAAAAGGCCATGACACTCAATACCTAGTTATTACTCTTAGGCTATCCCAAACTTTATGCCCCAGTGTAGAAAAACAGGTGCCTCAAGTTAATCAGTATTCTATCCTTAGTAGACCAAAACTCATCTTACCCTCGCCAGTTCAGATTTATATGACCAATTTTCAAAAACTTCCTTTTGCATTGAGACACGAGGATGAGGATTTACAGATTAATAAGGTATCTCACTGGATCCACCAAGTAAGAGTCTGTAGATGCGTAATTTGGGATGACATCTTCCAGCGTAGAAGATACCCTGTCCATGGCTCCGAACTTGATTCCATTGAATTGACATTCATTGATAGGAAAGTAGCAGATAACGTGGTAGCCCTTGATGCTAAGATGTGCCCGCCAAATTACTCATCTATCCAATTCAAATATTCTCAGACAGATCTACATTGGGCTAAACCAGATTTAAGATCAAATTGTCCAATTGACCAAGTTTTAGGTAACTTGGACTGACTACCTATCATGAATACTCAACCCCTCATGATCCAACATGCACCTTTCGAGTCTAGCCTCAAGTGGCTATCAACTAACATCCCAGGATCAACAACCTCTAGGGCACCATTTTCTTCTCCCCAAATTCCAACTAGCAGGAGCGCACTTCAGTCTTCAACCAACTTGCACCCTATGACACAAAACCACATCCTCTTATTACTAGCTAGGTTTTCTCTGACAAAACTCCTATGTTAACTAACTTATTAAAAAGTGATTCATGTCACGCTTTAGCAGTGGTTTCCTGGAATTTGGCAGGCCTTAAATTTAAACTACAACTGCCTGACTGGATTTATTTTATTGAAAGATTCACTCTATGCTTATTCCAGGAAACCTGAAGTACAGAACCTGTTTTTTACCCTGGGTATGCCAATTATTGGATCCCGGCTAAAACTACCCATTGTGGAAAGCCATGTGGAGGCTTGTTATTATGGCGTAGAACCTCATTAAACTGTGTAATAAATGAACTGGCAATTGACTCTACGGATATTTTGGAAATTCGGATTAGGCCCGACAGGGGCCCTTCTGTTTACATCATTAACATTTATGCCAGAGGGGTGTTAAAATGTATGAAGCGCTCCACACACTAGTGAGACACTGGGAGAATATGACTAACACTCTACACATTTTACTTGCTGGGGATTTTGACATCACTTTTGAGCCCCTAGATTGCGAGGACACTGAATTGTCTGCTGAGGAGGAAGAGTGTTGGGGTATACCCCAACTCAAATTATCTCCCATAAAAAGGTGGATGCAAGCTGCTATGCAGCAGAAGGCCCTGACTTTGGAACATGGACTTAGGGCCACAAATGGGAGACCAAAATCAGATAACAGAGAGGCTTCCACATATAACAAGGCTAATCAGGAGAGTGGCATTGATTATATGATAATTAATTTAAAACTCTGACACAAGGTGAACACTATGGTAGCCATCCCAAGAATTGAGAGCAAACATAATACCCTCTGTCTCCATCAATCTTCTTTTTGGGAGAACACACCCCTATCTCACTGTCACGCATGCTAACTAGAGAATTGCAACAAACTAACAACAAGCGAAAGCTTAAGTGACATCAAGCTGCAGCTAGGCACGACATCTTGTCCACCATTACTCCAGGTCTCCTAGCTGTCACACTTAACCATGATGCATTGATGGCCAAATATAAATATGTAAAGGAAGCTACTAGTATCCATACATGCTTATTTGATCGTCCGGTGCTTCTCTTCCCAGCTCCCTCTCCTCAAGATTTTAATAAACGCTGCAAGAGTAATATAACCAATAGCTGGTTTAATAAAGCTTGTAGACAGGTAAGAAGGCAGCTAGCATCAGCTATTAGATCTAAAACGCCAGAGCTAATAAAAAGATACAAGGATACTCTACAAACATACCCAGCAACAGGCAAAAAAGGAGTGGGACAAGATTAGATGGTGTGACATACTTAAATCATGCACTGATAAAGATCACTGCAAGTTTTGTGCACTTGAGGAGTGTGGGGGCAGAGAGGCTAGATGTCAACCATCGAATCCTATATCATCATTTGCTTGGTTTGACCATTTAAAAGCTCTATACTCTGACAGCTCACTGGATTCCACTAGTCTAGACCCAATAGAGTTCGACACCACCCAGAATGTTCTAACATTTGACCTAAATTACATTAGAGCTGCCCTTGATGCCATCATACGCGGTAAACACCCAGACCTGAAGACATCTTTATCATTGTTAGAATTGAATGCGTTATTGCTCCATCACTTATGCTTTACTCTGTATTATGTTAACATTCATGTAGCTACTTTGTATTAATCACTATTGCATATGTGTGTAATCAATCCCTGCAAATATTGTGTGAGTTAAAGTTAGCATCTGTGTCTCGATTTTCTGCCATGCAGCCACAATTTTGCTCTATGATTGAAACTAAGCTTCTGTCTCATTTTGCTTGCCTCAGCAGAAAGCTGCTAGGATGCATTTGCATCTCCAAGGTTAGGCCTCACTGAAGTATGAGAAAGTTGCACGTTAGCGCATACCTTTCCCTACAGATAGAGGTTTGCTCCCACTGTTCCAGCTGCAGGCATGGACTGTATGACCTTGCCAGAGAGATAGTGGGTGCCTGGTCTCAGACTCTTAGCTCATCTCTGTGTGCCCCTTTGTTCTTCGCTGCTCTCTGTGGAAAGTTACTGGGTGGGTGTGTCTTGTGCTGATGCTCAAATGTATAATTATTCCCTTTATGCTGGGGACAGGCAGTCCCTCGGCAGTCATCTCAGGAGATTGGTCAGACTGGGCTCCGCTGCAGCTTATTACCAATAAACTAACTGGTTTGTATTCTCTACTGTCTGACCGACTCTTCATTTATTGTGAAGGCATAGAGGTGGTCGTGAGTGACTCGGGTGACCCTAATTGGGCCACTTCCTTCAGTATTGATAGGGCTAATTGGGCTAAATATATACTAGCACTGTCAAATGCAATTGCGAGGGGTGCACCAATCCTGAACTTCTGGAAAGGAGCTGAGGTCATGCCTATCTACAAAAAGGGGGATAGAAGCCTGCTCTCAAACTATAGACAAATAAGCTTAATAGACACCATTCAAAAGGTGTTCTGTCGGGTGAAGTTGTGAGCAATTTATGATTGATCGATGAAAACTGCATACTTTCCATTCTACAGTCTGGTTTTAGTAAGAAAATGAGCACCGTAGACCAGGTTTTCCTTTTCTTGTCTATGTACTGGAAAGCGGTCCAAATTGGCAGGGGCCAAGTATATGTGGCCTTTGTCGATTTGAAAGCACGCTTTTGACCTAGTTTCAGGTGTTGAGGGCCGCGGGTATCCCTACGAACCTTCTCTCATCCTTGTATGGCCTCATGAGAGCAACTATGTCAGTATGAGGTGGGGGTATCTGGGACAACTCACAGTCCCATTTCGATCAACAAGGGTGTCTGGCTGGGGTGCGTGTTGGCCTCCACCGTGTTTTTCCTATACCTAAATAATATTATCCAGTTTCTATCAAATTGTACTTATAATGCTCCTTCTTTTGCTGGTTTGAGAATACCCACATTACTCTTTACTGGTGAAACTTTGTTAGCCTCGCAGACCCCGAGTGGACTTCAGTGTTTACTTGATCGATTTGACAACTTTTGTTCTCACAAGGTTTGTTAGTAAATTTCACCAATACAAAGTTTATGACTATCAACCAGCATAAGACATTTGCAAGGAAGAAGTTCCTGGGGGCAGGGCCGGCTCTAGGGCAGTGCGACTGGTGCAGCCACACCTGGCGCTGACTTGTGGGGGTGCAGTGTTTAGCAAAACCTTATGGGTTTGAAAGCTCCTGCTGCAGAGTTCCTTGTGTGTTGGACAGTTTCCAGGCATCAATATAAATGTCAAGATAGCTCGTGATTCATGATCCTGCTGGAGAGTTTGAGTTTTGTCAAGTGCCAGTTCTCATCATAATGTAGCATATAGGGCTAATGTTCCTGCTGCAAAGAACCTGCACCATGTGGATCACAGAGCTGCTTTTTATGTGGATAGCTCGGTGGGCTACTCCTTTTGTCACAGAGATCCTTTTGTTAATTGCAGTTCATAAGTTACAATCCTAATATAGCACAGTTTCCTACAAACTGTCATCAAAGAGCTACATAGAAACAGCATGGTATAAGTTAGAATGTTATGTTTCCCCCCCCAGCCTCATTATTTTAATGTTACTAAAAAGGGTTTGTTTGTGTAGAAATACATTCTTATTAGTAAAGCCAACCTCAACCACTGTGGTACGTTTTAAATCCTATGTTTGCGCTTTTCCAGACCAAACTCTCTTAAAATATGCTGCCTACTGGTATGGATAACATGTGACTCGTATACCTTGTAATAATCATAATCTTTTTGCAAAATTTCCTATTGACTGATTTACACACGTATGGTGCACTGTTTCTGTATATTGTGTGTGCTATAAAGTGCTCTGACACCCTACACTGGTATGAGTAGCACTATAAAACAAATTAAATGCATGTGTGAGAGGGGTTTGGAGAGATGGGGGCACTGTTGGAGGGTGGTTGTGAGGGAATCCGTGGAAAAGGAGGTCATGGGTAGAGGGGCATAAGAAATGATTAGTGCACTGGGTGCCACCAGCACTAAAGCCGCCTTGCCTGGAAGGGTGTGAAATGTAGAAAGTAGAGGCCTTTGATTATCTAGGCGTTAGGCTGACACCCAAACTGTCTTGGAAGCCACATGTAGACAGAGCTTTACTTAAACACAAGCAAATTGTAGGTGCTATTTCAAAAGAACACTGAGCATCTTTCACCAAGCCAGCAACACATGTGTTACAACTTTATGATGTAAAGGCAGTGGAAATACCACTTCTTGGCACTGAGCTTTGTGGCTTTCAAAACATCGCTGGGTTAATCAAAACTGAAAATAAGTTTCAGAGAAACTTAGTCATGCTTCCAGTCTTTACTCCCCCAGACCATAATATGGGGAGGAGGTTAATATTAGACAAAAGAAAATTAGGCCTGTTTTATTTTGGAGGAGGTTGAGGGCCACACCGGGACTAGTCCCCTTGGCTAGAGCTTTGCAAGAAATCACAGAGCTGGATAGGTTCCACACATTTGAGTAGCTAAAGAAAATCAAGAAACTGCTGGTTTCTTAGGGGCGTTCGGATTTGTGGGACTTTTCTCTGGCTGTCCGCCACCCGCTCCAAAGAAAAAATCAAAGAGATATACTGGTATTGGGTCGACCAGAATGCTTCCAACACTACAAATAGGCGCACACTGACTAATTAATTTACCATGTTCAAGACCAGTAAATAGTGCCCTTGAAACCTACCTATATTCAGTAAGCTTTACATTCAGTTTAAGTTCAGAATTCTGCCTCTTAACACATTTATGCCCGGAATCTGCTACATTGATTCCAACATGCCCTGCTTGTAAGGCTTCCATCGAAACTGTTGCTCATGTCATGTTTGTTTGTCGAATCTATACTGGATCAAGGGTGTCCAGGACTAAACCTGCCTGCTCCCAGATGGGCACCAGGAGATATACTGATACTTTAAGAATTCGAAAAACAGATCCTAGTCCACTGTGTGCCTGTGCAGTAGCCACATTTCTGGGAAGAGCGTTGCTCCTAAGATAGAAATCTATAGTAACCATAGCCCAATATCCATAGTTTATGTAGGTTTGAAAGCTTCTAAGGAAGGAACCATCGCTGCCTATTGAGTTTTTTTTTTATAATAAATTTTATTAACATTTTAAACCAAGGACATATGAAGAAAGGCAAGGAGTGCACAATATAGCAAAGACCATCAGCAGCAGACAACAGAAGGCGTGAACCAAGGAGACTGCCCATAAACACAATGTTTCCTGCAAGGGGGAAAAGCAGCCATGGAAAAGGAAAACAGACACAAAATTCAAAACAATAGATTTAATCATTTGCCCCATATCTTCTCAAACTTTTCAGGACACCCTCTGGCCTCAAAAAGGGGCTCCTCTTGGGCCGTGCACCAGTCCACCCCTCTGCGCCATTTACGAACAGTAGGAGGCTTGACTTGGGACCAGGCAGTGGCGATGTCCCGCTTGGCGATCGCCACTGCAGTACCTAAGAAACGCTTGTCAACCTGAGAGCCGTCCAAGCCATCGAAGACTCCTAAGAGGTCGTGGGGGACCTTCCAGCCCAAAGTGTTTGTAAGTTCAGACTCTACATCCATCCAGAAGGAGGTGAGACCGGAACATTGCCAGACCATGTGGTAAAAAGGGGCACAGGCCCGCCTTGTGTAGGCGTACCAGAGTCAGGTATGCTGTGTGAAGGTAGTAGAGTTGAATAAGGCGTAATTTAGATGAGGTAGTTAGGGTTTTGGGAGCCATTAGAGCGTCTCCCCAGTCTGCTTCTTCTAGGGGACCCACCCATCCATCCCAACGGGCTCGCAGCGTATGTAAAGTGGCGGGGCCGTTGTTCACCAGAGAGCGATAGATCCGCAACACTCCCCCTTCCCCCAAATCGCCCATCATGACCTGCGCCTCGAGCCGGTTGAATTCGGGGAGTGAGGTATTGGGTGAAACATGTGTATGGAGGGCATGTCGGAGTTGCAAATATTTGTAAAACTATGACGGGTAAAGGGAGCGACGCTGCTGCAGATCCGAGAAGGCCCGGATGTGATCACTAACCCAGACATCCCAGAGAAGTGTAATACCGATCCGGTCCCATTGTTGGAACCCTCGGAGAGCCGATACCTCAAGTAGCCAAGTGCCATGCCACAGAGGTGTGAGTTGGGTGAGTTTTTTGTCCCATTGTGTGCCGAGCGCCAGGCCGTTAGGACCACTCTGGTAATGGGTGGGATAGTCTGTGGGATAGGGGAACCGTACAGGTATGCCTGAAGCTGAGGGAAATCCATAGTCCCAAGCTCCGTCTGGTAAGCCGGATCAGACCAGCCCCCAGCAAACCAGTCTTGGATGACAATAAGCCGGGTGGTCAGGTAGTAGAGATGGAGGTTGGTCATCCCCATACCCCCATCAAAGGGGCTGTCTATTGCGTTTTACATACCAACTCACACATGGTGGGATTTTACTTTTAATACACATAGCAGACCCAAATAAGGTTTTTGTAGAACGAGTTTGTATTGCAAATTTGGTTGTTCCTTACCCTCCTTCCCTGCTTTTTTAACATTTTGAACCAGCAATCTAAAATCATCATTTTGCACTATTTGTTTTTAGGTCTGTTAATCTTATGTTGTTTTACTCAAGCAAAGGATCTTTTGCCACCAGAGATGTGTTTAGCCTTATGCTTTCCACCACCATATGTCCAGTTGACTCGTGTTTGGTGCTGAGACCAAAATATTAATCTTGCTTCTTGAATTCTGTTGCTTCTGTATTACTATTTACATTTAGCTCTATCGAGAGGACATTCATATTTGTAAGGAATAGTATTGTGCAAATTCCTTCCAGATACTATATAGAAAATAGAAAATGCACAGTGCACTTTAAATCAAAGCACTCTATAGATCAGTTTTGTTTTGATTGCTTACCATTATAATGTGTTTCCCTGATAAAAATCTTTATGATGGTAATTTCGCTTGCATCCCTGGTGCGATGTTCTGCGCTACACTGTAGGAAGTGCTGTGATTGCTGGGTTGTATAATTATCCTTGTATAATTGATAAGATTTTTTTATGCAATTTTCAGATGTTTGTAAATGTTATAGTTGTTGGTAATTGTTATGGCATTTTTGCCAAAGTTTGAAACTGGTAAATGGTATAAAGGAATGCTACTAAGGTGTAAATTTGAAATCAAGATATATGAACTTTGATCTGAAACCTATAGTGATGAATAAAGGAGCTGAAGAGAAGAAAGGACTTAAGACTGTGTTATATTTGTCTTTCAGAGCTTTATTGGACTTTGAATTAAACATTAGCAAATACACTTGATAGACACAAGTGATTCTGGGAGGAGTAGAGCCGGGCACCAATCCTCTTTACCTGTGACTATATTTTGCATTATTGTGGTGAAGTTGGTGAAGCTTGACAATTTTTTTTTATTTGTTGATAACATGGAGCATGTAGAGAAGTGTACAGAAGTCTCTTTATTTCTCCTTCCTTCCCATCATCATGGGAGATAAAAAGTGACAAGGTTCACTCACATTTTTTCAATTAGATGGTATACTATATGAGGTAATTTTTACATGGCATGGATTGGCCCATAATTTGCACCACCATAGAATCATATGTGAGGCTCTAACAGTAATTATATGATTCTCAATATTATTTTTGTTATTTTTCCCCAAAGTTATTGTAATCTAGGCAGGTACACCACGTGTGGTATAATGTACCTCTTTCTCTGTAACCTTTCGAACAAATGTCTGGTGTACGAAACATTGCTTTTAGTCTTACTGGAGTGAGGTACCATCTTGCTATACCTTTATATGAGTTTCTTTAAACTCAGTGCATATGGACAATTTAGAAATTCTTTCCCAAATAGTGTTTCCAGGGGCAGATCCTCCACTAGGGCGGAGGAGCGTTGCCCCACTGCTTTCTCGCAGTGCGAGAAGCAGAATCTTAAAATGGTAATAACTTTCCGTTATTACCATTTTATGTTTTGTTGCAGTTGGGCACTCAATTGACATGTTCCCTGTCTACAGGATATTTGACATAGCCACTTGACAATCTTGCACCCACCTCAAATCTGCTTTTTCAAACAAATGTTGTATGACGTTCTCATGTGGTCACTCTTGGCATACCCTTGCTAAACCTGGGTTCAAGGTATCTAGAGACAAAAAGAGTGCATGTTCTAGATGTTTTGTCATGCTTATAATATGAAACTGTTACATTGCAGTACTGCAATGTATGTGCCCCAAAGGGGTATACCCCCGCTCCTACGGGGTCTGCACAGCGTAGACTCCTTCTTTATATAGTCAACAAGAGCACTTTAACATGGACGTGGTGTATGTTCTTGCATTCACTGTCCATGTCCCTGTCCCTTAGAAACCCAAACCAACTTGCAATCCCCCCTCACTTTTTTACACACTATGCGTGACACCATGGCCACATGCATAGTTGCGACCCAATCGGAGTGTAACGGATCGCTTTACCCTTTGGCAATATTGTGCAGTGTACGAGTGAAGTTGCTATTGCTCCTTTTCTTGTTGTCCCGCTTTTGCCTTAAATCACATGCACAGCGCTAGCGCCGTATGGAAGAAGCGGCGATTTTCCGCTTCCCGTTCTGTACATGCGCTGCTACTAAGCGTATTGGACGCATGCGCAATTTAATAATACTGCTCCCATGCACATGTGCCCGATGGCGCGCCGCGCCCAACACTCTGAGCATGGGCTGGTACTATTCCTGATGATGCCAGCCCGGCTTCCGTCATTCGGACATACAGGCAGCCTCCGGCCAGGACACCGGATGCCCCTATTAAGGCATACCACCGCCATTGGTTCATCAGGCAGTGCAGGCACAACGATGGGCATTTAGACATCGCCAGGTTGTGACACCGGATCCGGTGGTCACAACAGACACCTGAGGCCAATTAAATCCCTTAACAACACTAATTTTCAGCCGCTGGCACTATAAATAGCCGATGTCTGCTCAACACATTTACCGCCGAGGAGGGGAAGAGAGCACACATAGGTGGAAACGTGGAGGACATACCACGGAACAGTAAGGGTGTGAATGTGTAAATGGATGACTAGTATGTCCTGTTTGTTTGGTTAACCCCGCGTCCCCATGAGGTACTATTTAACCTCTGGGCTGATTTACATGGATTTACTTACCTTGATAAATCACGCGGCGCTATTTCTTCTTTTTCTCCTCATTACTTACAGCTCGACCAAAGGGGTCTGCTGCACTTACCCTCCTATGGGGCACCTAGTCCCAGCATTAGGGTAAGCACTGTGGAGATAATTGTCTCCATTTAAACTACTAAGTGCACCTATGACTGACACTTTTTTTGCACATATAGTCACTCACGATACTGTTTGACGCATGTGGCTGACTGCAAGTCGCTTCCACATTATACATAGATGCTACTATTTGATTGTATGTTGTTTATTATTTATTTTCTCTTACAGGCTTTAGAACCAGGCCGTTGTCAGTGGAGTGTGATCCTTCACCCCACACAGTGGGAACTCTTTCACCATAGTCTGGTAAGAGTGTAGCCCGACAACTTTCCTTCTAGGTCCTGATGAATGCCGCAGAGCCCACCAGGCCACAAGGCAGAAACATGTTGACCACATTGAATTCGGTGGGGGGACAACAGAATCCCCAATACACCGACCACTCTTTTTAAACACCATATAGATGCCAGCCACATTAAAATTAATTTGACATCTATAATGGCCTTTTAACTCACTTTTTGTATGTATGGGCCCCCACTTAGCTTAGAAGTGCATCCCTGTCGTCAGGTGTATGCCTGCCCTCTATCAAACCACGTTTTTAGAGGGCGAGGACTGGTCAATGATGAAGCATGACACCAGGTGGTGTGTGGGACCAGTCCTTCACTTTTTGTGAGATGCCTACTCTCACATTATAAGATACTGTAGCATCTAGAACATCCAGTTGGGAGCTGCCCCATTTGTGATTGTTTGTTATTGGTGGATGCCATCACTGTGACATGTAGCCTAGACTGAACTTGCCCACATAGTATCTCTTTACGGCCTGTAAGACAGACTGCTGTTAAGTGTGTTACTCCTACCCCCAGGTGCTCCCCTTTCTAGGGGATTTAGCTCAGGTTTGCACAATAGAAATCCAATGAAATATAAAAATATACATATGACGGTGACGATATGTTGGATATTAGTTTTGGAGGCTGGTCTCCGGTTCATGAGCCTTAAGAAATGTTGATTTGGGATGCTGTAGGTTCACCCTGTATTACTCTAAGGCCTTTTTGACATCTTAGATTCTTGAAGGGGCCCTGTCTTATTCTATAAAGGAGCTCCTCTGTTTTTAGGTTTGCAATGCAGTAGTAAGGTTAAACTGCAGTAACCTCAGAGTGCCATAGACTAGCTCATCATCACAAGGTGGAAGAGACACCAGAATTGGATCCTTTGATTCTTGCTTTTCTTTGTAAAAAGGAATGGAGCATAAAAAGAGGACTGAAATCCCACTCAGAAGTTGTCAAAAATTACTTCTGGATATGCTAGGGTCTATTATCCAGATTGCAGAATTGAGTGAGGTGACAATGATTTCCAGAAAACAGGTAAATCTTTTGATGTTGAGAGGATTGAGTCAAAGGGCCATTTGCCTGCTGGGAAATGTTATGATGGCAAAAATACTGATTGACATAAATATTGTGTTAAAACAAAAATATTGTACGTAAGAATATTGAAGGTAAGACTATCTTTTCAAGTCTTTTATTTCGTTTTTTAAATATAGTTGTACTTATTATTTTTTAATAGTTTTGTTGATTTTTATTAATTTTTGTTTTATAAGTTCGTATTACTTTAATGCTAAGCGTGTTTAATTATTTCCAGTGCAGTTTCTAATTTGGAAATACATTTTAAGGTTTTTTACGTTATTTAATTTTTTTGAAGGGGTGCTGGGTTTGTGGGGGAATAGGGTGGGAAGCTTTTTAAAGCATTTATTTTCTAATTGATCCTAAACATATTTTATAAGTTTTATTTTGTTAATTTTCTAATAATTATGTAGTTTTCCAAACATTAAGGAAATTTACATGGAGTTTTAAAGAATGCTTTTTTGTTTATTTTTTAGATACATACTCGGGATTTTAGGACAAGGTGACCATTAAATCCAAGTTTTTCAAGCATTGGTGTGGTAAGTGTGACATGAACACTTTAGCACTTAGTTCAGTGAGGCCCTGTACACAGCTGAGATAATTAAATGTTGCATATCTATTTTTTGTAGATGCTACCAATCAGTCCTGATGAAGACTCCGAGAAAATAATCTGTAGGGGTCAAAACATCGACGCTTATAACAGGTAGATTGGCATTCATTGTATTTTGTCCAAACTGTACTCTTACTATAAGCCACATCTGGAAATTATTTTGCAAATACGTCTAGAGTGTGCTTTTGTTTGGATCTGCTCATAAATCACATTCAGTGCACATTTTATTCACATATATTTCATTCACTGCACCGTTGTCTGGAGCATCCACACTGTAATTGTTGAACCGTAAAGACTGATAATAGTACATTTTTGTATTATTATATTACGTGTGAATGTTGATTGGTCATGCCAAGGGAGCTCATGCTTATGGCTTTCTCCAAGGGAATTATCTTCTTTTTCTATTGATTATCTAGGTTCCCAGGAATACAGGGTTGCCTTGCCTTTTATCCCTAGAGGTGCTTTAATAAGACTTCCTTTGGCAATGCTCAGCCTTTCACCATGGTATGCATTGTCTAGCATTGCATTGTCAGTGGAACCATAACCTTCCATTGCAAATACCTATGCCTGGACAAACTCACATGGATCCTCATAACCTGAATGTGTGCTGTGAATGTCTGCACATGTACAATGTATAACTTTTGGGAGATATGAGCAGATTTCCCATTATTAATGCCTGCTTCAGGAAGATGTTATTCTTTGATGTAAAGCCTGACTTAGATATCTTAGTAGATTGAGTTTTGTGTTAAAACCTATGAGTGTTTGTGGTGATCCGACTAAGTAATACCCCAATAATGCTCCCTTGACGGAAGGCGACACAAAGCAGCTGAAAGAATGTTTTGTACTCATACCCTTTACGCTGGAAAATAATACGAATGTTTTGATTTTCAACAGCGCAAAGCCATAATAAATCTGGCCACATATCAAATAAGTCCCCTGTTATCAGCATTTGGTAATGCACAAGCACTTTATAAATCAAAAGTTCTGCTCTGTTTTTGAATTTCTATCATGCTCCTGTCTTTATTTTTATGTCAGGATACTTCAGACTCCATGGCTAAAAATTTTGATTGAAACAGCTTTGGTCTGTCTTCAAACCTTCCCATCTTGCTGCTTATTACATCTTTTGCAGGAGAGAATTTTGCTAATGCTGCATATGCGGAAGCTAATAAAGTTTTGATCAGTTTATGTTAAAAGCTAATTTTGATGGGAGGCATGTTCTGTATAATAAGAGGCTAAACATTAACATAAACTTGAATCTGATGAAACAATCTCCAGAACTTGACTTCATAATGCACAACATTCTGCAAGTAAGGTCTCACCAGGGCCTCTATTATCAAATGTGCACCCTCTTTGTGTTACGCAGAAGCACTTTGGGATTACAAAATGTTCCACTGCACTTTCTGTAATTCAGATCGTGATGATAATAAATGTGCACCAGTGTGATCTCAAAGTGCCATGCCCTCATTTGTATGGTGCTATGGCGAAACACTTTGCCTCTGTGCCAGGGCCATATTACAGAAGTGGGACCGGAGGCAAAGGAGTCATTGAGAAGCGCATTGACTTTGCACCACGTAAAAGTGGCACACAGCCAGTGACCCTAAGGGCACCCCTTGGAAGGGGAAAGGAGAAGCCGTGGAACCCCAGGCATCTTTACAGGCAGGTGTAGTCACCCACTGCACCTGCTTGCAGGAGGATAGCTGTCCTTTAAAATGCAAACTGGGTTGCTGCTTGCACAAAGAAAGGTGGTCAACTAGACTGAACCTGCACTGTGAACGGTGCATTGATTGTGATAGGGTACACTGACACTGTCTACAGCCAGTGCACCCAGTTTAAGGAGTGCCATATCGTAGATGAGGGCACTGTGCCCTTCTGCAATGTGGACCCAAGTGTACATCTGAAACAAGGCTTAATGTTTTCTGCCAGTATGCTGATCCTGTTCCATCACTCTCTCCCTGCACTTAATATTTCATAGGAGGAGAATAAGATTTGTTTTTACTCCAATATTTCCATTAGGTTTCCCAAATGCACACATTTCTAACACTTTTCTTTCATTTGGCATTTCCGTGCCTCCCTTGGTATCCTGGTACATCCCTGCACCCCAGCAATGGTTTTAAGAACTGATAGAGATCTACTAATGATTGGTCAGTGTAGGTTTTTCACTGAGATACCAGTGGTCGCCAGTTTAGCACTAGTGTTTTGAGTTCACCATGGGGAGCAGCCACAGTTGTGTACCATCACAAACATATTTGTCTATGAAGCTAAACCAATCTTTATGGCTGATGTTGAGACCTACCCAGTTCCAATTATGCTTTTGGCTAAATATGCTTCAAAATGCACCAGATGTCTAATATGTTATCACACATTCAGCTGTGGGAAGAACCCCCACCTCCACTTATAGAATTACCCTTTAATCCCATCCAATTTTCATCAAAGGTAGTACTTTGTGCTACAAGTGTTGATTCATCAAAATCTCTGAATCAGCAGAAGTGTTATCATTCACCTCCTGAACACTCAATTACATCACAGGGTTCACCCCCTGTCATGTCTGAGCCCCTTATCAGCTGCCTATTTGCTTGCGGGGGGGGGGGGGGGGAGAGAAAGCAAGGGCTTAGTGAAGCACTTATCAGAGCACTTTTAATAAATAGAAAATAATGCCTGATTTTTTTTGCCAGCAGAACAAGGCTTCAGTTTATATAGCTAGGCTAAGGTCAGCTTAGATTGACACTCGTTTTGCCGTGAATGGTGACAGAGAAAATGTGCCTTTAAAATTACATTAAATGGTTTCCTACTTGCATGTTTCTCTTCTGTGTTTTTCCTTTTCAGAGAATAAGTGAAATATAATTAATTTCATGGCAGTGTTTAGTAGCTGAGCTGAAATGTATTCATTTGTTTTTGTCAACAAGAATGCCATGTGCTGAATGTCCCTGTGTCTGCAACATAGTCAAGGATCTTTGCCCGGGTCACCTCTAAGAAGTTGCACTGTGTATTAACTTCACTTATTTCAGAAATGTCACATTATTTTTCTCATTTTCTATGTACACCTTATAATATTTGTGCATGAAATTAGGTGTTCCTAAATGTTTCTTATTTGATGTATCATATTTTCTTGTTTTCCTAATGGCTTATGTGCAAGTTACTTTATTTATACATCCCTATAAAGTCAGATCTCACCATGTCAAGAGTATGCCTTTCACTGTCTGAAACCTATAAAATGTGCCCTTTTTGGGAGATGTGCCAGACTTTTAGCTCACTTTCACAAAGGTGTACTCCACATCTGTCTGTCTGTTTATTTATACTTAGATGCATTTTGTCTTTCCAACTGAGCAAACTCTGTGCTAGTCTGTTCGTTGTCTTAATACTTAATCAATTTTAGCATATTTCATGTTAATCTTCCTGCTGAACAGTGTTTGGTTCTGAGGCAGTCATTTTTTGCCTTCTATAATGATTCTTACATTTAAATACACCTTTGTGGTGTTGGCTTTGGATTTTGTCCTTTAAAGGTTTTTTTATTGGCACAGGGCTGCCTTCTATCAGACTTGCATGGCCTGATTCTACATCTCAACAGTTGTATTAGTTAAAAGCATTGACACACGCACTACTGATCAGTTTTGGTTCCTGACACTGTCTTCGTGGCCCTTTAAACCAGGAGTATTAACAATGACAGAATTTAACTCTGTTCCTGCCGAAGAAGACATACTTTTAACTGATAAATCAGTGTAAGACTAATTCACCTACAAAATTATCACGTGGTTTCAAGAGGCTTCTGTAAATAATGGATTCCTTCTCTTTTTTCAGCTGGCTTTTTTGTGGGGTTTCCACAGCTCGTTGGCACTCTCTCAAAGAGCCTCCGGGCCCTTTGATATTACAATTATGTTCTCATTTCCTATATCCTAGTCAACAGTGACATTTCATGCCTCTCAAGTTTCAGCCATCCACCAGTCTTGCATTACAACATACGAGAACATTCTCAGCACACATCACACCAATACCATCTTGTACTGGTGGTAAGTCACATACTATAGAACCAAAAATGGGTTACTGTTCCTATAGGAACACCATTACTGTCCACAGAGGAAAGGAATAGGAGAGGACAGAGGGGTCTAGGTAGAGACCTCACAGATAGAGACAATCATAAATTTTGTCTCTTGTTTCCCTCACACATCCCGAGGGATGTCATGCTTGATCATTAGGCTTTGCTCCTCGTCGGGCCGGCACTGCAATGCCCTATGGGTCCCCCTAAGGGTCATTGTGGCAGAGATCTTTTAATTACGCCATATGATGAGTGAGGGTGTGAGATTTTCAGTGAAAGAGAGGGTGAGTGAGTGAATGGGTAAAACTGGCTAGGGGATACCCTAAGGGCTTTTTAATATGTTGGTCCCCCTGACAGACTTAAAACCCCCCGTAGGTTATGTGTTACTGGCTGGGTAATAATGTCCTCCAGTAACTCTCAGGTCGACATGGTTTGCACCCTTCGATGGTCAAAACGATCCATGGCGTTTCATCAGGACCAAAAAGGATGAATTATGAACAGTGAAAAACAAATAAATATTTTTTTTAAACTATATTAAAAGTAGAGAAGTTCCCCTTGTGAAAACTACAGGGTGGCGTCAGCTCAAATAATGAGCGCTCTTGATGCGACCTATTGGTAAATTTAAGATCACTCCATAGGCTAACGCATGTCTGTCTGCTCCATAACGGGGTTTCTGTTGGGTGCACTGTTCTGTAACACCTACCCTAGCATGCGTGCCTTCATATTGGTCACAGACTATTACATTAAACATTACCTGTGACGGAGGAGTGGCGTCAAGGGTAGGGAAGGTGTCTGTATTGTTCATATATCAACTTCCTGTAAGGCCTAGGGTTGCCACCTGGCTGTTTTTTCAACTAGCCTGACCAGTATTTTAATGTCCCTGCTGGTACCCAAAAAATAATTACCTACAGCCGGTATTTTTCCCCTTATCAGTACACACATAAGACAGTAAATGTTAGAAGAAAACACTTTAAAATGTGTTCTAGAGCTGGCCGAATGACCCTGGCTAACAATTAAAGTAATCAAAGACAGAAATTGCCTGTAGAAAATGAATACAGATGATTTAATTTAAAGGGATGAGAACGATCAAAGAGTTTATCTACTGTGCACTGGCCTTACAAATCCTCCATTATTATTTTTTTTGCAGCTTTATAAAGCGCGAACTGCGCCTAAGGGCATCGAAGCGCTTTGCATGAGCACCTAATGACATCACACTTGGTCAGTCATGTTTTGTTCTTTCTTTTTCATTTTTTTATGCTCAGAGAGCCTTATTTACAAGCCCCTTGCGCCACCCGTACGTCACTTTTCCCGTGTTAATAATGACGCAAAAGTGGCACAAGGGTCTTATAAATAAGCCCCAGAGAGAGTAGGTGATTTCTACAGAACCACATTATGTGTAGCCGACGTTAGGATTCGAAACTAGTTATTAAGGGGCATATTTACGAGTCCCTTTCGTCGCCGATGCGCCACTTTTTCCCATATTAAAAGTGACACACCAGTGGCACAAGGAGTAGCTGTGTGTCACAAGATGTGGAGCCGACGCCTGTACTCCAGCAAGGCTCTCCAGTTCCAAAGCCGGTAGATGTGGGTTTTAGGCCACATCTTCCCCCTATGTACAGCCCCACTGCCACAGCTCGTGATTAAATGGCAGCCCTTGGCGGTGGCGTGGATAGAGCAACTGAGGGCGATGAGTGTAGGGGATGTAGGTGAAGAAAAGACAAGGCGCAAGTCTGTGGAAAAGGCGCTGCTGCTGCCTGGGTTTGCCATATTTAGTTTTGGTGTAGTTTTGATTCTGACCACACGGTGGCACCGCTGTTACATGTTGGGCCATGCAGTCCAGTTAATGACAAAAATGTACATCACTGCAAATGAGCTCTGTGGTTAGAGGGAAGTTGCCGTGCCTAAGGATCCCCAACAGTCGAAACACAGTGTTATGATTCCAGTTCATCCTACGCTCTTGTGACTTCTCCGTACGCAAGACAGCAACCAGAAGAATGACCCTTATATAACAATAGGCACAGGTCTGGGAGCTCTGCAATGAGTAAAGGAAGGTCGTTATTTATAGTGTAGAATGAGAAACTATTAACATTCCCTGGGGCAAGCGTGAGAGGTCCAGAGATCACATATATGGCATGTCCTTTTTTCACCATGTACTAACTCATCTTGTTTTAACCCTTAAACTTTCTTCATTACCAATCACACACTGTGATCATTTCACACATCTCTGGCCCTTTTACTAGCAGGATTAGCGGAAGGTCGTGTGTTAGGATAAACAAAAGTTTCCAATTTACCTTTAAAACCTAAAATCGAATGCAACCAATTTCCTTTTGTGTTTAATAAATGTTCTTTTATTAAGGATAAACAATACAATAAACAGCGTATATGTATAATGGTGATCCTTTAGAAGACAAGAAATACCAACAACATGCAATTAGAAAAATATTAAGAAAATATAATAAAATGTAAAACCATAATATGGCAATGAGAGAATTGCCTGAAAGATATAAAGATATATTTAAAAAAAGACAGACGTAGAGTAAAAGAAAAAAGTCAAGAAAAAGGGGAGAAGATAGGGAAAACGTGTCATTAAAAGATACAAATCTAATAGAAATACAATATTGGCCGCACAATAACAATGTAAGGAAAGAAAACATATTTTTTGCTTCTTTATACATAGAGCCTACATAACTTAATGTATTCGAGGAGGTTTTCTCACTTCATAATTTGCAATTGTGCAAGAGTTAGAAGATATAGATGCCTTTGTTAAGTATTCTGTCAAATGTAACTACAGTTACCACACTCTGTTATTTTTCATGAATAACTAGGATGAAGAACAATACCAATTTCCTTTTGATCAATTAAAAAATATGAATTAAATGTTGCCCCTACCTATAGAGGCACATACACCTACGTGGCAGGCCTTACTTTTCCTAAGTACTGCAACAACGTTTTGGAGACCCACGAACCCATGTGTTTTAGGTGCTTTGTGTAATTTCGCTTTAATGAGTCCAAAGTTCCTATGCTTGAAGGTGACTGGTTAGAGGTGCCCAATCAAATAGAGACTGACATTCCAGTGGTGTTCATATTTGAGGCGCTGAATCACGTTTTCATAATGTGTAATTTAGAGTTGTGAGAGACATTTTATTTGAAATCATGTTTAAGGTCATCCGTGGAATGTTCATTTGGGAGTCTTCACACAATTTGTTTAAGTGAAGGATCTAATGAAGTCCGCAGTAATGAAATGTCACATATCCATTGATCTGTGTTGTAAATGTTTTAGCACAGTAGGTTGTGTCGTAATCTATAGACACACTTCATATTAATGGGTTGAGTGTGTTGGTTGTCGAGCTCAAACACTACTATAATAACTGAAATTCTCCTACATTTTGGTGATGGAGGCGTTTTAGGCGCATGAATGCAAACATTACAGCTCAGGTGACTGAGATTTACAATTGTTCTTAGGCGTTTCATAATAGATTGTAAAACTAAAAAAATACGGCTGCTTAGTTGGCGTTTAGATTTGCACGCACCTTCTCAGTGAGATACACGCCTGCCAAGTGGCAGTCATAAATTTGAGGTCAATGTAATTGAGCGAACGTTTTGCTGTGTTAACATTGTCCAGCAGATGGCAGCATAATACATAAAACGCATTGCAAGAACTAGTTTGCAGGGAAACGACTTCACCAAAGACTCACTGAAAGACCTTTACAGCAAATCATGCAAAATGACTTATATACAAATGATTATACACTTAAGAAGTGCATTGATTCACGCGTCGGTTATTTTAGCTTTATCATGGATCTTTAAGGCATTATTTTAACATGCTTACATACAGGGAGATTTGTGGGGTGGGTTTCCCCCTACATAGTTTTAACACATTGTACCAAAGAATTATTAATAACTATTTAGCAGTTGGTTGGGATTTCAAAGTGCAATGCACGGTTATTCTTAAAGCAGGACCTTTTAAGGCAGGGTGTTTCAGGCCAAGCAAGGCTACATAGCAAACGCAGCCCACACATTATGATTATTTTTCTGCAGCTTTATATAGCGCGATCTGGACCCAAAGTCATACATGAGCACCACATTACAACACACTTGGTCAGAATCAGTTTTTTTCACTTTTAGGCATAGCGAGATTGAGATTTTTGCCCAGAACCACGGGATGTGAAGCCGACGTAGTTGCTCGAACCTAGTTATTAAGTTCCAAAGTTATGGCCACACCTTCTCCCCTAACTTCAGCCCTGCCACTATAGCTCGGTATTAAACATCAGTTCACTTACTAGACTTCTATAGGGTTTTGTGTGGCAAGGTCCATGTGAAGATACAGCTATGTCTAACTAGATTTGTAGAGCACAGCTCCCTATTCTGTTCCTGTGCAGGAAACTAGGGGTGCTGTGTGACAGGGCTGACATCCACCGGCAGAGCTTTGCGTACAGTGTTCCAGGATATAGATATCTTCGGGATCTTACATACTAGGTCTGAAGTCCTATAAAAGAGACGCGTGAGACACCTTACAAAATTGGACAAAACAGCAAATGGAGATCTAGATTTAGCTCGCCATGAAGATTGGTACGAGGGATTGACCCGGGACAGACATTCTGCTGTTATAATATCAACGTTTATTGTATTCTGCTTTAACCTCTTCGGTGCTCATGACGTCTCCCGGCCATCATGAGTCACGATGGGCGTGTGCAGACAACGGCCGGGAGACGTCATGACCACGCCCGCGATCGGAATGTCAGCACTGCGGGAGCGCTGTGGCGGAATTTGCGCCGCAGTGAAGAGGTTAAGGACCATTGTTTTCTACTGTGAGACAATTGTCTCTGTTCTTCAGAATAATCACTAAGCCTTGAGAAAGCCCTGGTCTCATTGACCACCTAGGGTGAAACACGTGTCGGCTGTTGCACCTCCAGAGCACAAACAAAAAATCTCTTTTGGAATAACAAGAATGTAACTAATAAAGAATTCCTTAAAGGCAACACACGGCATTTGCTTTTCTCAAAAACACAACAGAATTAAAAAGCAAACCTTTTGCATGTTTGAAATCACCTTTATTACTTTAAGAGGAGCAGATGCTCAAACCCTCACTGCGAAGATCTCGATGGAGTTGTGTTGGACTGTTGGCCCTAAACAGAGTGTTGTGATAACGGAATTTTAGAGCAAAAGGTATGCGGAAATTAGTTTTCCGCACGTGCTTTCTCTGGAAGCACATTTATAGATATGGATAATATCCAGAGTAATTGCTGATGCATATCCCCCTTTTACTGGTGGTAATATAGAGCAAAGCAGAGAGAAAAGCATGTGGTAAAAGCTTTACTGCATTTTTGCCATTCATTTTGCTCCCGATTCCTAAATCCTCCTTAAACACAGAGGTAATAGAGTTGGGCAAGTTCAGTGACTAAGTTAAGAGCAGCAGGTCAAAGTTTCATTCCCACTCCGCCTTCATCTTACTGAGTTCAAAATATGAATTACCATTAAAATGGGTGATAGTAACCACTGGTATATGTAATGCTTACAAAATGATAACACTTCCTGGTTTTGCCCTATTCTCTACTACCTGATTCAAAAATGCATTTGTGTATATGAGTTCAGCGTGCATATGTAAAGGTATGGAATTGTCCAACAGCTGCATTTGTCCTGGTCGCAGCTACTAATGCAATATGTCTGAACGTAATTATTGTAACTGTAACTTGCTGTACCCTTGTATCAGGCTACTGCGGTAAAGCGCTCTGATACCTTCGGGCCATGGCCGCACTATATACAACTGCAAAAATAAAATAAATAAAATTAAAAATGGCGAGTGGCCCGGTTAATGAGGATATGTGCAGCACCTCTTGTTGCCACATGCAGCAATTAACGAGACGCCTCCAATTTTTCCAAAGTGAATATCCACAGGTTAAACTAGCTGATATTCACAAGGGAATAAAAATCCGGACAATCCAGGATATGCGAGTATGGTGCACTAGGCACTCAAATCTGGATGTTAAGCAACATTTTCATTGGGGCAACTTGAAATTGGAGTTATTTATTGCATCCGATATATAACGATCCCCAGGGTATAATTATCTGTCTCATACCATACGATCCAGTTCTACAGCACTCGTAATCAGGCTTTATAATTCACAAAATCTGAACTTGCACTCGAAAAGGGATTTACTCACCCTTGGTGTTACCCCACTGTGGTGTAAAATTGTTCAAGGGTACATCTTTTTCCTGGTATAGGGTAAGTGATCTGGGGCAGGAATGCCATGGAGTTTTGCGCGCATGTCATACTTGTGAATTTATTATTATTAATAAACTTCCCCACGACCAGTTTCTACCAGGAAAGGGTCTGAGATTTACTTCTGTCAAGGCAAGAAGGCCCTCTCCATACATGTTTTCATGTAGAAATGTTTTCCCTGCAGAAGGAAAAAAGGAAAATTCAATTGCATGAATGCGGAGGCATTTGTGCATGCCCAACCTCGGTGCAATATGTACAATAATGCAGTCAGTATTTTCCTAAATAAACACTTCAATAGACAGCGGCTTTGCAGGAGAAATCTTGGAATTGTCTTTATGTATTATTGAAAATCTATGGATCTGCTCCCGTGAGCCTGATGTGTCACAGGGTTTTCCCCATTCTGTGTCTATGGGAAAATGCATTAGTACATGTAGGCCTTAACCCACTGGTGCAGATGTATAATTTTTTAGCGAATCTGGCTATGCCTTCCTAGTCCTGCTTCCATGAGTTCTGAAATATTAAGACAGAAACTATATTTAGGAAGATTTACTTCCTCTCCGGGGTCTGTACACAATAGATTCAGGGCCGGACTGGCTGTAGCAGGCACCAGGAGTTTACCTTGTGGGCCGCCAGGGTGGGCGACGGTTTCGGACCCCTGGGGACCCGTTTTCGTAACCAGGGACTGGTTTTGCATCATAACTGCAATGCCGGCCCCCTGTAACAAAAGCTTCTATGTATTTTACGCGCATGCCCCCCTGTCTCCCCTGTGTCCGGCCAGCCCGACTCAATTGCCAGAGCCGGTTTGCGTTCCCAGTCCAGCCCTGATTAGATTCCAGCATAGACCTTGCAGATAGATGGCGTGACATACACCAGAGTAGGCACGAACCAGTAGCTTAAACACCCTCCCACTTTTTCCTGTCAATTTATTTGTTTGATTGGAATTTTTAAAAGAATTGTAATCTTCTTTTACTCCTCCCCCACATTTATGTTTCCTCTTTTAATTGAGTGTCATTCCTTAGTTCACCTTTGCAAGGTCTCCGGGTAAGGTCTCCTTGTCCCATCTGTCTCAAGGGATAATAAGGGATTATGTTTCAATCTGCCTGCCTAGTGTCCTGGTTTAAAACCTGCTGACAGGTTCTGAGATTAATTTACTCCTTTGCCAGCCCTTGCACCCCCTTGCCGCTTTACCCATCTTCCAGCCTCCTCAGTTTCTAAGATTAACTTGGGAAACATACCTTGGTGCAGGGGCGGGTTAGACAAGGGGGCGGGCTCTGGATGAGTGACGTGCTGATGTAGGAAATCGAAGGAGGTCTAACACATAAACACATGCAATAGCTACTGGGATACCTAATGGTAAGCCTTGAAAAGCAGTTCTCTGCGTACAGAGCTGTGTGAAAATGGAAAGATAGACAGATTCATAAATACCCTGATTGATGCACTGCCATATATACATGAAGGGAAATCTAGGTAGCTAGAAAGTTGATTGGATAACACAGCGACAACCAGACATATAGACAAGGAGGCACATTCTCGGACATATGTAGAAAAGAGAGATGCGATAGAGAAAAAGTGAGAAATGTGGGGCATATTTACGAGAAAACGTTTGTTTTCCCTAGTGCTGGCGCTACATTTAGCTGCTTAGCTCCAGCGCAGCCGCCCTTCTACCACAGTGCATGGGCCCTGTGTTGTAGGGAATGATTGTTTATGTGCAGGAAGCATAAATAATGATTAACGGCAATTTATTACTTCTATGCATGCTGCAAAATGAAGCACACATAGAAGATGCGAATAGTCATTATTTAAGGATTGTTTCTGTGCAGGACACCTTCTGCACATAAACAATCATTAATGGCATTTGCTCTTTCTATGTGTGCTGAAGAATGCAGCATCAATAAAAAAAGCAAAAACGAGGAGTAATTAAAGTATTTCTCCTCGTTTCACCATTCTAACGCCTGCTCTTGCAGGCGTTCATTTTTGGCGCTGCCTCAGATTTACACCTCCTTGTAAATCTGGGGCAGCGTCAAAAGCAATGGGTGTTGCAGTGGAACGCCCACAGCAACACCCATTGCACGCCCCTTTTGCGCTAAGTGATGCGTGTAGAGGGGCTGCATTTACAAGGCGACGTTAAGTCACAAAAAATGGTTTAACACCACTTTGTAAATATGGAGAAGGGCATAGCGCCACCAGAAAATCGCTAAAATTGACATTCTGGTGGCGATATCCCCTTGTAAATATGCCCCTATATATTAATTGAAAAAAGCTTGAGAGGGGTCATGGTTAAAGTATAAGCAATAAAAACCAGTGAAATTTACCATTTTCAGTTATCTGCTCTACCTCCACTCTAACACACCTCAAATACTTGCTACTGCATGTTTAACCAGGTTTTTCCTGTTTGACCATGGGTTCAGTATCATTCTATTGGTGCCAATAATTGTAACTTGTCAATGGTTTTTAGTTTCTATATATTGACAATATTGTTCGATTAGGAAAGTGTTGTTTAGAGCTATCAGCTATACAACAGGTACTCGTGGTATATGACCGTATATTGCCATATGGGGTAAATATCGCTGGAACCCCGAGTTGGTAATGCAGGAGCATATTGCACTTTACCTTTTATCTTTTATGTATGTTTTGATTTCCATGTTTATTTTGGTGCTTTCAGCCTAAAAGTCTTGCTTTTAGGTAACAAGGGAAATGTTCTTTCAAAAGGTTAAGTGATATACTGGACTATACTGTTAGGTTTTCTATAGTACACACTTTCGGTTGTTAAAAGAACACATTCTGTTTCTAGAAGTAAGATTGTAATAGGTGCTTTCTGCCAAGGAACAGTCAATAATGCTTTGGGACCCTCAAAAGTCTCAGGAAGGCATTGAAGTTTTTACCTGTAAAGGCCCGTCAAACCCTTGTGCATGCACTAGTCACCTCAAAGATGGACTATGGCAACCTCCTCTATCTAGGGACTCCGAAGAAGAATCTGAGCCGTTTACAAGTCTTACAGAATGCCGCTGCTAGGCTAGTACTTAGACTACCCAGAAGAGCCGCATCCTCGGTGGCCCTTCGGTCCTTGCACTGGCTCCCGATCAGAAGTAGGGTTGATTTCAAAGCACTCTGCATGTGCCATCGGATCATCAACGGGAGGTCTCCTCTCCCTTTGAAAGGACTGCTGACACCTTATGAACCGTCCCGCTCCCTCAGATCTTCTGGCTCGGGACGCCTTGTTGTCCCCAAGGTGTCCAGAGCACGGATGGGCGGAAGATCCTTTAGGTACCTTGCAGCCGTCAGATGGAACACATTACCCTTAATATTGCGTCTCGAACCATCTGAACTAATCTTTAGAGCCAAGCTCAAAACTACACTATTCGAACAGTAAAGTATTCCACTTCTGTAGGTTCCAGTTAGCAGCCGCTCCTTAGCGCGGGGACACGCCGCTGTGCGTCACCAAGCGCTTTACAAAACTCCCTAAATAAATAGAAATAATAAGAATAAACGAGACAGTAACCCATCTGGGAGGATGCAGGGCTGAAGTACCCTGGCACCAATGAGCTGTAGTGGTAGGGGTGTAGCTTCTGTGGGGGTGTTTGGGATGTTACACCCCCCTAATATATAATTTTCTGGTAAATTGTTCGGTGCAAGTGCTTTTAGTCGGGTATGGTGAGATGGCTTTCAGATTTCACCAGGAATTGTTACACACACACACACACACACACACACACACACACACAACAAAAACACATGCACACTCTCCCTTTCTCTGTTTTGAAAGCCTTCAAAAATGTTGGTAAGTTTACAAAATACCATGTTTTCCCTCACTTAATACCCCTATCAATCTGCATTTTTCTCCCCTTACTCTGCCCCTTAAGCCCCTCTAATGCACCCTGCCCTCTTATAATATATTTTAACCTTATATGTCTGTGTGATTGTTGGAAAATCTGAAGCTCACACCCCTCCAATCTTGCTGACCAAGCTACGCTCCTGTGTAGTGGCATCCAAATGCTGCAGCCCTGCACTTTCCGCTAGCACCCAGCGGTTGGGTTTCTGGTGCCCACATCACTACAACCCTACAACAAACTGCATCTTCCTTGTTCATTTTAAACATGTATGGGTCCAAAGAGGTAGAGGAGGTGAAGTGTTTCGGTACCACCATTTACTCTTGCAGCACCCCTACAAATCGAACCCGAATCATGAGGGGATTCCTCCCACTTTTTATGGCTGGTGCATCATAACCTGGATGTGGCGGCCATCTTGAATAAAGAAGTTGCCCTCATAATCCAATGGAATTAACCTGATGGCCGAAAAATTATCACCAATATCGGAGGTCTCCAAGAGGTCGCTCAAGAGCTACTAGTAACTCTCAGGATGCCTCTGAGGAGCTCACACATGACAAGTAACTGCCAGCTGGTTTGACAATATGCAGCTTCCCAAATGCTAAGGAAGCACTTTAAAACACAGTGCAGCGCTTTCTGTAGGGCCTAGGATTCTGAAAATAAAGGAACAATGTAGCCCACTCTCTTCTGAAAAATATTTTTTTTTCTTTTCTTTCTCCACTTGTTTCCTTCTTTCACCATTTCTTTGATACTTTTTCTCCTTTTATTCTTCTTTCCATCTTTCTCTGTTTCAGTAGTTCTTCCTTTTTTCTTTTGCTTCCTTTCGTGCTTATCTCCACTTATTTATTTTCCCCACACTTTCTCTACTTACTCCTTCTTTCTTTCTTCTTTCATTCTCAACTTCTTTCTCAACTTCTCTTCTGTGTTTCCTTTTGTTATTCATCTCGTCTTTCTTTTTCAATTTATTACTGTGTTGCTTTCACTTTTAAATGTCCTTTTCTCTTTCCTTTCTGAACCGAGTGTTAGGACAGGGTGGGGCTTGCAAAGTAACGGCAGCAGCGGAGGAGGGTGGGTAGCCTGGACACTTTTGAAAGTGCGCTTGTCCCTTTGGCCAGCCGTCTTGTGACATGTCTTCAGACAGCTGTGTTAGAGCAAGTGCAGGGCTCCAGTGCAAGGGCGGCCGCTCCCTCCAATCCTGGAGCTTCTCTCATGCTTGTGAGAGGGGGCCAGGGTTGGTTAAGGCAGTTGACTGGGGCCCGCGTCGGACTGCAGCAGCAGGAGCAGTATGTGCAGCAAGGTGAAAACGGTGTTCAAAGTGTTATTTTTACCCACCACTCATTTGCCTGCCCCACCACTACCCATAGATGCCAGCCGCGACTGCTGATCTGACCTGTACTTTTATGTCCATTTCAGTTTTAAAAAATGGGGAAAATCCAAGAAACTCAGTATAATTTGCCTTTTTGAAATACAGCACTAAAGCCGCAAACGTGAAAGAAACTACTAAACGTATTTGAAAGCTGTCTAAATTATTTCTAAACGATTATTAAAACAAAGGGATGATTGCATTGTTTCGAAAGAATACTGAGAATTGTACACATATTCTTTCACCTGACAACTTTAGGTCACTCCAAAAGAGAAAAAAATGGCCAGTATTTTTTAAAGGGGGCAACTCTGTGTATTCCAAGGCTCTCGTAACCTTTCCTTGTGCTACCACACTAGCCACCATTTTCCAAAATATGCATGCGGGAGACTTTTTTTGCTATCTACATCATGACCTTCTTAAGTTCTTACAAGCCTTCAACCTCTCTTTCCACTTCTCCTTTCTTCCTGGATGTATTTCTTCATAACACTGCCTTATGTTTGAAAATGTCACCAGGGTTGGTGCGAAATAGGCATTTACCTAGGGAACTACCCTTGCCAGGATGTCCCTAACAGCCTCAAATATGCCCCACTTTCTAGGATATGCACGCTGATAACACAACAAAAAGTCTTGCATAGGCCCTGCAACCATATGTCACTCACTACATAAGCCTAGAGCCCTTATGCGCAATCAGGGCCGGCTCTAGGACGGTGCGATCGGTGCCACCGCACCAGGTGCTAACTTGGGGTGGGGGCGTCATTCTTGCAAATATATTATCATTTTAAAAGCACCTGCTGCCCCGTTCCTGGCCTCCAGCAATTTTCAGGCATCAATTACAATGTCAGGATAACTCCCGTGATTAATCATCTTCTTGGAAAGAGACCGGAGATTTGTCTAGTGGAAGTTTCGACTCATCCTAAGGTAGCGCAGAGGGCTAAAATGCTGCCTGCTGCTAAGAACGTGTACCATGCAGATAACAAAGTGCATATAATGTAAATAGGTCAGTGGGTTACGGCTTCTGTAAGAGAGCTCCATTTGTTACTTGTCGATTACAAGTCAAAATCCTAATATAGAACAGTGAGCTATTAACTGCCATCAAAGAGCTGCATGCAAACTGCAAGGTATATGTTAAAGCTATATGTTTTTTTGCCCAGTCTTTCATTATCCTAACCTTGACAAAAAAGATTCATTTGAGTAAAAAACAATTCTTATTATTAAAGAGAACCCCTAACAATGATGTTATGTTTTAAATTCAGAATTTGTGCTTTTCCAGAATAAGGACTCAAAATATATTGCCTACCAGTATCGATGACATGTGACATCTACACTACACCTTGTAGTCCTGTCTGATGTAACGTTTCCTATACACTGTTTTACACACATATGAAAGTACTCTGACACCTTACACTGGTTTGAGTGGTGCTTTAGAACTAAATGAATCTGAGAGACAATGGTTATGGAGACTTGAGGGGCACTGTTAAAGGGTGCTAGTGAGGGAATCCGTGGCAGAGATGGTCATCAGGGCTGGCTCTAGGGCGGTCCGATAGGTGCAGTCTTGGGGTGGGGCACCATGTTCATTGTTTTAAAAGCACCAGATGCCACGTTCCTTCTCCCAGCAATTTTTAAGCATCAATAAAAATGTCACGATAACTCCAGAGATGAATTCTCTTCCTGGAGAGAGACCAGAGCTTTGTCTGCTAGTGGTAGTTTTGACTCGTCGTAGCTCAGAAGGTTAATATGCCTGCTGCAAGGAAGTGTCCCATTCAGATCACTAAGTGCATATACTATAAATAGGTCAATGGGTTGTCGTTTTTGCCAGAGAGATCCTTTTGTTTCTTGCAGTTTAAAAGGTAAAATCTGATTATAAGAACAGTGAGCTATTAACTGCCGTCAAAAAGCTGCATGCAAACTGCAAGGAAAATATTACAGCTACATGTTTTTTTGCCCAGTCTTTCCTTATCCTAATATTACAAAAAGGGTTCATTTGGGTAGAAATCAATTCTTATTATTAAAGAAAACCCCTAACAATGGTGTTACACTTTAAATTCTGAATTTGTGCTTTTCCAGACCAAGGACTCAATGACATGTGACTCCTACACCTTGTAGGCCTCTGTCTTATGTAACATTTCCTCCTACACTGATTTACACACATACGATTGTCTCCGTGCAACGTATGTGTGATGTAAAGTGCTCTGTCACCTTAAACTGGTATGAGTGACGCTATAAAACTACATGAGACTAAGAGACAGTGGTTATGGAGACTTGGGGGGCATTGTCAAATGGTGGTAGTGAGGGAATCCGTGGCGAGGTTGCATCGGTGGCGCCAACAAACATTGTCGCACACGGCGCCACCAGTACTAAAGCCAGCCCTGTGCGCAATGTCCCTGTCTCGTCACATTTAACAAATCACCAAATCGAATGGCCACCTTACGTTCTTTACATTTTTATTAAAAGTGACTTTCTCTAACGCTGCATTTGTTTCTTACAACATCTGTTTGCGCACGGTTGCCCAGTGACACGTTTCTCATTTCTACAATTTTCTCTGCTTTTTACCCACACTGTACCATCTTACTATTAAAGTGTGCGTTGGCACGGAGCAACGCGGCCATCGGGAGCGTGTCTCTTATCCGCTGCTTCTTTCGCCGCTCTCGCGCTCTGACCTTTAAATGTGCCCTAAGTGCTCGGAGACAGGGCGGGAGGAGGCAGAGGGGCGGGCAGGCTGGTAAATCTCTGCGGATTAATAAAGTGCGTGTCCCACATTTACCTAGCGACGCAGCGGGCCGCGCGCCTGGTCACATGAGCAATTACATCATCAGATTAAGGCCCTAATGGATTTGCAAATGTTTGTCGCGGGCTGATTAAGGGGTCAAGGGATGCCAGATTTCGTCTCTATCCTTCTCAAAACTCTGCATTCGTTAAAATGCACTCGTTGTAATGGCGAGGTGAGTGAGAGCTCGGCGCTAGAGTGGAGCAGTCGGCTAACGCGCCTCTAGGTGAGCGCCCACACCAGGTTTACAGCTCTGCAATGTATGGATAAGCACGTGCCCTCGCTCGTGCTCACAGACTTCTATAGAAAGCGAAAAGTGAAACAGCGGAATGCATGCTTACCAACATTGGTTTGCTAAGTACTGCCCATTTGCTTATGGTTTGCGTTTGCTACTCTGGTTAAACCAAGCGCTAGTGGTAGGTAAAACAGAACATATGCAACTTTACCAGGAGTTTTTTGTAAGAGGACAGTTATCGCCAGTCTGCCGTGATTTTTTTTTAATGCAGATTTTATAATAGCGCGAACTCGACCAGAAGAGACTTTACATGAGTACCGGTTCTGCTACACATTCAGGCACGGGATAATTAAGTGATTTGCCCAGAAACACTGGATTTGGATGCGACTCTGAGGCTCGAACCTTAGTTTCCAGCACCAAAGGCGGCAGTTTAGCCGTTAGACCACATCTGGGGCGATTCAAACTGCTTGCAAATACTTTTTAACGGAATTCCTTATGTGTTTCCAGTGTTAGATTTGTGGTTCAGAGAATGTGGGTTAAATACCGGGTTTTACTTTTTTCCCAATATTTCACTGGCCTTGATTTAAATATGTAGACCTTGCCACTAAAAACATCCAGGTGGCAACCCTATCAAAAAGAAGAAGCATTTTCAGGTTTCGGAATCACTGTTTAAAGTGATTAAGACCGAAGTAACATCACATTGCCCTTCCGCCGGGGATGACATCCCAAGAAGTAACATCATATGGCGTGACAATCAAGTCATAGTCAGGGTCATTGAAGTTATGCGGCAAGAGAAAGCCAGATTGTGCGTCATGGTTGACTATATTATGTGGCAAGAAAAGTCAAATTATGTGGCATAACAGCAGCAGGTTTTGTGATAGTCTTCCTTTATTCTTTTTTTCATTTTTACACTTGTTCACCCTGTCAGGGCATAGGTGGCACATCATTAGTACCAGTTTAATTCTCAAGCATAGATATAAGCTACAGAAAGGGGACCAGTCAACCTTTGCCAAGGGAATTCCACGGCGCAGCAACAAGGGCCGCTGCGTTATCAACTATTTGAGCTAGAATTTTTTTTTAGGGTGGGTAAAATCTGCAGATTATGCAGCAGATAATGGATTATGTGGCAAATGCAGGATATGCGTTATTATGCAAAAAATTCAGCAGCCGCACAATCTCATAATTCCAGTTGCCCTGGTCGTAGTCGAGGAAAATTGTGTGGGCTTTTAAGGGGATGGATTGTTGACTGCTGTATTCCTGCTAGTGAAGCAGTGAGGGATGGGGTTTGCACTGTTTAAGTCTTTGATGCAAATTCAAGTTCAAACAACATTCAAATGGATGGGCCTTTGTCTCAAACTGAGGCTTAACATTGTCAACAGCTCAACAATATATCAATAACAGTGATGAATAGTTTATCCCACACGGATGGCGAAGTGGAGAACATTTGCAAACCATGAAGATTTTTAGCAGATTAGCTAAATTACAAACTCAGATCAGTCAGATTAGTCATAAATCAATTATCACCTGGGTCTGTATAATCCAAAACCAGTCACAACAGTAAATACAGACACAAGTTATTCAAAAATAGTCATATGTAAATTTGAATAGATTCAGTTCCTCTGAAGGGAAATCCCTAAAGCCAGTAGTGGCTCCTGGAGGGAGTGCTGTGGGGTGGTGGGGCGCGGGAGGGATAGGGTGGGGGGTAGTAAACTACGGCATACAGCCGAACCGAGGTAAGTACATAAATAAATAAATAAAACAAATGACATCGCGCACGCTGCAACGCCAAATGGCGATGCAGCATGCGCAATGTAATTCGTTTTATTTATTGATGTACTTACCTCGGTTCAGCCCTATCCCATAGTTTACTTCCCACCGCCCTACCACCCCACCGCCCCACACCACTCCCTCCAGGAGCGCTACTGCCTAAAGCTAACTGAGTATTCATATGAGATTGGGAAACATTAATCAGCAAGTGTCAGAAAATAAAGCTTCTAAAGGCAGAACCAAATGAAGGTTCAATCAGGTAAAGAAAAATAGATTTGCTCAAGAGTTAAAAGTGCAAATTAAACATGGCGTCTCAAGAAAGTGATAAGGGGCTTCTGCTCTTTCAAGAGGAGATAGGAACATCTTAAACTTCCTGACTTAGCAAATGTATAATTAACCATTTGATTTCTAAAGTGAAGCACAACTCCCTAAGGTTCTCATGATGTGGAAAACCGATAAAAATCTAGGATTTCTTGATGAGAAGTCTCCGTCTTCCTTCCCCGGCATTGCACAAAGGAGGCTCAGAGCTGCATTGCCTTCAGGAGATATCTCGTCCAGGATGGTACATTGTGATCAGACCGTCCCGAGCATAGGCACATGAAACAATTATTCAGTTACAGTGAAACTAACAATAATACAATTTTTAAGGAAAGTAAACAACTAAGACTATTCAAACTAGGGTCGTAGAGCTTTGCTCCTGAAACTCGAAGAGTGAGAAAACACACAGCCGTAAAAATACCATTTTAAATGTTAGAATGAATTGTCAAACTGAGGCCTACATTAACGATAGCATAGAGCCTGGACCCCCCAGGATGACCCCCGCCCCAACCTCATGCAATCCCACAATCGAAACTAACCAGTCCAAGAGTGTGGGTAAAACGGCCATGTTTAAAAACCATTAAAACATTCATAAACATGACAATAACATTTTTTAAAATTCACATTGAACATTCAATATTCACAATTTTAATATTTATACGTATTACCACTGATCATAACCACTGGTTATGCAATATCTACTTCCTCCAGCAGCAAGGGGCTCTCTCGCTCGCATCCCCTATCTGAGAACCATGCAAGGCACAACCCACCTGCGTCCTTGAGCGGTGAGCCCCCAGCCCTCGGTCCTTGTCCATCATTTCCGGGGTCTCACCCCTCTACCACCGGGCTGTCAAGGAGGCTCGTGTGACCTGGCGCCCTGGCATCCCCAGCCGGTGTCCCCATTCTCCCTGCGGAGAGCTTACCGTCTCTTCCCTCAGTGCTGGCCTTGGAAGTATGTAAGCAGGCCTCCCGTTAACCCTGAAAATCAATGTTCTGTGGCCTCTTTCCCGCCACTACCCCTCCTAACCTACCCCAAACCACTAATCTCAGGGACGGGTGGGTGGGAAATAGATTAAATCCATTGATCGAGGGGTCCAGAGTGGGAAAAGGCCTAAATAGCCCCCCACTGGCTCCACCCCTAAAGCTACCGGCTCTGGCCGGAAACACAAGATGGTGACCCAGAAGTACTTCGCCCGGCCAGTAGCCAATCAGGCTACTGGACCGGACTATGGGGGTATGGCGCAGGGTCCGGGGGGCCGGGCCCTAAGGGAGCGCTCGCCAAGATCTCACACTTGCCATAGAGCCCGGACCCCCCAGGATGACCCCCGCCCCAACCTCATGCAATCCCACAATCGAAACTAACCAGTCCAAGAGTGTGTTTAAAACGGCCATGTTTAATAACCATTAAAACATTCATAAACATGACAATAACATTTTTTAAAATTCACATTTAACATTCAATATTCACAATTTTAATATTTACACTTATTACCACTGATCATAACCACCAGTTATGCAAAATCTACTTCCTCCAGCACCAAGGGGCCCTCTGGCTTGCATCCCCTATCTGAGAACCACGTAAGGCGCAACCCACCTGCGTCCTTGAGCGGTGAGCCCCCAGCCCTCGGTCCTTGTCCGTAATTTCCGGGGGCCCACCCCTCTACCACCGGGCTGCCAAGGAGGCTCGTGTGACCTGGCGCCCTTACCTCCCCAGCCGGTGTCCCCATTCTCCCTGCGGAGAGTTTACCGTCCCTCCCCTCAGTGCTGGCCTCGGGAGTATGTAAGCAGGACTCCGATTAACCCTGAAAATCAATGTTCTGTGGCCTCTTTTCGCCACTAGGGTGACCAGGGCTCACAGGTCCCTCACCCTCCCCATCTGCAAACAAGTTCTGAACAAAAGACCAGATCCCCTTGATCCACACATCTGTTCCAATGTCCGACAAATTCATGCCGTCTTGATGAAACATCAGGTCCCCTGTGATTATTCTATGTGGAATGTGACACAAGTGGCCCAGACCAGAGTACAACTTCGCCAATTCCCCGTTGAGGCGCCTTACCGACAGGTTCAAAGCTCGAGATCTGACTCCAGTAGCCCATGTCCGGCGAGGTATCATGCAAGACCATGCAATCCGAGCCAGAGGAAATGCTCTCCGTAGGCAGGCAAATTCGGTCAGTAAGGCTTCAATGACTGCCATGCGTCCCAACTCCACCATGTCGTTTCCGCCCAAATGCAGGATAATCAAATTCGGGGACTGATGTCCCTCGTGTTCCCTCGTCTCCTCAATCAGCTGCCGCAACTGCCGAATTTGCAGGCCGCCGACGCCTCTTTAAACCAGGCAGTTTCGACACTCGCTTCTGCCGTAGCCTAACTGTGGCACGCCGCACGAACGAGTGTCCCAACACCCATATCACCTTTGAAGACATACTAGGTGCAGGAAGAGAAATGGAAACGTCAGCATGGTCATAACAATATATCAGTCCTTTGTCCTACAGTAATTCGGGTGGCATATAGCGCTTAAAACAGGCTGATGACCAGCTCCCCACCTTTTTAACCGCCTCAGCTGGTAAGCCGGCGCCTGCCGCCAGCATTGCCACTCCAATCCTGAACGAGTGTGACGAATACCCCTTAGAATCCAGACCCAGACACACCAGCGCCTGCCCAAACACCGCCCTGAATTGGTACTGCGACAGGCATTCGCCCTGTTCATGTATGAACAGGGCCTGTCCACCCCCTGACAGACGGATTGCCAAGTATGTTTCCATTCTGGCTACCGGGCAAATCTCCTCACCAGGCGCGGGGGACAAGCGAATCGTGGCCCCCTTCTCCAACTGATCTGTCTTGGATTTCTTCAGAGCCACCACCAGGCCCCCATGGACTAACTTTGTGTCCTGCCACTGGAGCCGCCTGCGTGGTCTAGTTTGGAGGTCCCCACCAATTCTCCCAGTCGAAATGCACCATAAAAGGCCAAGGTAAATGCAGCCCCAAATAAGATGCTCTCATAATAAGAAGTAACAAAAACAATGTCTCAACGGGGAAAATAAGTCAAGGGACCAATCAATACACAATTTAATCAAAAGACCAAGGAGGGACAAGAGAGGCCATGAAATTGAAAAAAGGAGACAAATTTTATGATTAAATACACAGTTGGTATGTACAATTTAGAGTAACCATAACGAACATATGTGCACTGACAGTGAAGTGAACAAGTGAACGCGCAGTGACATAAGTGTTAAGATGACAACATAGTGCGGCCAAATAATTCGAATAAATTCGGGGTCTAGGAGGAATATATACAATGAACAGTTTGCAAATTATCTTTAAGGTCACAAAAGACCCTTTAACTAGCCGCAAATAATGCTGTCCAGTCGACGACGTTTTCAACCTCCTTGCGTTAAGGTCATCCTCAGGACTATGGTTATCAAAATATTTAAAAATACCTGTGTACGGGGTTAATTAATTCACAGCCTCATAGCTGAATACAGGAAGGTATAGGACAAATGAATATAGTCCGTCAATCTAGGGGAGTATCTTTAGGTGTCTATAAAGGACACGGGAGGAACGAAGCGTTCAGACGCTTTGTTCGGTCTGACTGCGTGACCCTTCCTGAACTGATCCCGTTTTTGGCTACTTGACAAGCCCATCCTAATCGCTGATTCACTCAATGCCGCGGATTTCCACCGCTGGATGCTCCGAACCTTCCCATACTAGATTTCCAGATTTACAATTTGTCCCTGATTGCTGATTATAATAGAGCAACTCATACCCTTCAAGGCGGATTTTTTGTGGGCCTTCGTTCCTCCCGACCTTAAAGATAATTTGCAAACTGTTCATTGTATATATTCCTCCTAGACCCTGAATTTATTCGAATTATTTTGCCGCACTATGTTGTCATCTTAACACTTATGTCACTGCGTCGTTCACTTGTTCACTTCACTGTCAGTGCACATATGTTCGTTATGGTTACTCTAAATTGTACATACCAATTGTGTATTTAATCATAAAATTTGTCTCCTTTTTTCAATTTCTTGGTCTCTCTTGTCCCTCCTTGGTCTTTTGATTAAATTGTGTATTGATTGGTCCCTTGACTTATTTTCCCCGTTGAGACATTGTTTTTGTTACTACATTTACCCGGTCTCAGCTGGGTTAACGGGCTTGCTCCTGTTTTTCTTGTTTATTCTCATAATAAGAAGAGCATACCGACTGTAGTACCCCCAGAATGTCACCCAGTGTTTTCACATCCAAAGGCCTTCTACTATCTTTTTTGACCCCCTTCTAGCCTAGCCCAGCCCGACAGCGCTTTCCTTACTACAAAAGCTGCACCGGGGTCGCGTTGTCCTGCTAATTTAGCAAAGAAGCCTATTGCCGTCACGTGCGCCCTGGCGTACCATGCTGGCCTTCCCTGGTCTTTTAGATCTAGTAAAAATGTGCAGAGCGCCGCTGTGGAAAAAAGGGGCGCCCGGCCTGTGCGCTTAGCAAATATCCTGTATGCTTTGAACTGCTGTTGGTAAGTTCTTCTAGTGCGATCGCTTAATGACGCGTCCACCAGCACTGCTAGGCCAGGGATCCAATCCTCCACAGAGATGTCGGGAACACAGTCATCTGCTCCTCTGCCTGAGGGTGATACCTTCGGAAATCCTGCAACTTGGAGTGAGACAAAGCATCAGCAGCCTGATTCTCAACATCTGGAATATGTGCCGCTTTGAAAAGCAGATTGAGCTATAAGCAAGCCAAAAGTAAATGTTTTAACAACCTCAAAACATGTTTACAAGTAGCTCCCTGCCTATTGATAGCTTCTACCATCGCCATGTTGTCTGACCAAAACATTACTGATTTGTTCTTGAAGAATCCAGCCCAAATGTCTACTGCCACTATTATAGGAAACAGTTCCAAAAAGGCTATGTTCCTGGTCAAGCCGCTCTCATGCCAAGATGCAGGCCAATCGCCCCTGCACCAGTGGGATCCCAACACTGCTCCAAAACCATTGCTACTTGCTGAATCTGTGAGCAAGCCCAAGTCCGTGCTGGATATTGCCGGCCCAGGCCAGATTACCTTACCATTGAAGTCACTCAGGAAACTACGCCATACTCTCAGGTCCTCCCTCACATCAGCCTGTAGTTGCACGTGATGATGCTTTTGAGTCAACCCCGTCATTGCCCGTGCAATTGACCTTGAGAAGGGGCGTCCCATCGGGGTGATCCTTAAGGCAAAATTCAACTGGCCCACTAGAACCTGAAGCTGATGCAGCGTGACTTTGGGTCCCGCCAGAGCAGAATCTATTGCTTGCGAGAAAGCCTGTACCTTGTCCAATGGCAACCTGCATTCCCCCACTACTGTGTCTATCTCAATGCCCAAGAAAGACATACTAGTAGCAGGACCCACCGTCTTACCGGGGGTCAATGGCACCCCTAGTTCATTAAACATAGCTACTAGCTCGCTCAAGGCCTGGCCACACCTGCCTGATGCTGGGGGGCCCATGATCATAAAGTCATCTAGGTAGTGTACTATGTCCTTGTGCCCTGTTCTGAAGACAAACAACCACTGCAGCATAGAGCAAACATCTCAAAGTATTTGCATGACACTGCACAACCCATTGGCATACACCTGTCATAATAAAAGTGGGAATTCAGCTGAAAACCTAGCAAAGGATAATCCTCGGGGTA
Organism: Triturus cristatus; assembly: GCF_964204655.1. Taxonomy (NCBI): domain Eukaryota; kingdom Metazoa; phylum Chordata; class Amphibia; order Caudata; family Salamandridae; genus Triturus; species Triturus cristatus. Next base: position 390,713,436 of record NC_140592.1, read on the forward strand.
AACCGGCAAGAGCCGGAAAGCTGACTCAATGTCCGTCTTTGCCATGAAGGCGTTGGGCCCTAAGTCGCGCAGCCTCTGAAGTGCCGCGTCAAAGGAAGAATATGTCACAAAGCACAGGGACGGATCTATAGTATCGTTCACCGATGCCCCCCTTGGCGCTGATAAGTAATGAATCATCCTGAACGGGCCTGGCTCCTTTTTAGGAACTACGCCCGGAGGTGAACACACAAATCCTGGCCATGGAGGCGCAGTGAACGGGCCAGCCACCCGCCCCAGCACCCTTTCCTTATAAACCTTCTGTGACACTACCATAGGGTGCATGTGCGCTGACAACAAGTTATTGCAATAACCCACTGGGGCACCCCTTGCACTGGAATGCGGAAGCCTGTGGAGAACCCTTCATACAATGTCCTGGCTGCCTTCCTGTCAGGGTACTTATTCAGCCAGAAAATCAGCCTCCCTTTATCAACTGGCGTGGGTAGTTTACTGCTGAGGAGGTGGCTTAGACTCTCTCCCTTTTTCTTTGGACTTCTTAATACACTTAAACTCGGGATGGGAAGGGTGGCCGCAGTATGCACATGCGTGTTTGCACTTACATGCCCCTGGGGGCCAGGTACACGTTTTTCTGTTAAAAGCCCAACACGTTCCTTTTTTCTCCCCTGCACCCTCTTGGGAAGTCCAAAAGGGCTGGTTCATGGGAGCTTTATTATTGACGCTCTCTAACCATACATTTACCTCTGTTTGGTCCCAGCCCATGTCAGGGTCATCTACCTTGGCCCATCTAAAGTCCCTATCGTAATCCAACCAAGCTACTCCCCCATACATTGTCTGTGCCTTTAAAATCTTATTCACATAACATATCAGGGGTATTGCTAATTCCGGCTTCTTTTCCAACATCACTATGGAAAAAACATTGAAACCAAACAACCAATTAGTGATTGATTCCTCTACCCTTGGTTTCCTATCCCTGAAGGAACATTCCTTCCCGTCCTTCTCTCCAGGCTCCACTTCCCTCCTCTTTGGTCTAATTAAGGCGAATATATAATCAAATTCCCCCTTCCAAATCTTTTCTTTCGTGTCCTGAGTAACATGTGCTGCCAATTTACCCCGCTTAGATAACACTGCATCATGACCACCAATTGCCTGTACCCCGTTATCTACTTCTTTGCTTGAACACTCCACTGCCTTACCTGGAGCAACCCCAGTTGTCAATGGTTGAGCGGGGGCCGCTTGACCCACCGCTGGAAGGGGCGTGCTTGCATCCTTTTCCTGTACTTTGCCCAAGAGGGCCACTTGTTTATTCAATTCGTCGAGCACACTTCCCGTGCCCGTTGGTGATGCCCAAGGCGCTACCGTCACGCTGCTACCTGGGTTCCCCAGTGCCGCTGCGCCTAATTGTGCCAAAAGAGTTGCCACAGTAGCCAGTATAGCAGCTGTGGCCGCTTGCCCCCCCTCCACTGCTGCTCCAGGTTTTCCTGGGGCAGGGGGCACTACCCCACACGTTGTCCCCCCCTGCGGGATTGGGGCTACCACAGGCACTACCTCCGGTACTATCATGATTGGGGGAGCAGGTGCTGGCATCCATGCCTTCAAAGCCCCCCTAATCTCCGCCAAGATTGGGCCCATCTCATCCCGCCCTTCTTCTTGTGGCGCACTGACTGCCTGCGGGGGTACCTCAGGCGGAAGCGCCATGTTGGCAACCGGTATCGCCTGTACACAGGGTATCGGGTGCGCGGGTCTAGGAGCATTAGGCATTGGCGCTGGGGGCCCTGCGGGCAGCAGAAGCACTGGTTCCAGCAGGCTGGGAACTGGCTCAATAGGCAGCGGGAGTACCGGCTGCGGGGGCATTACAGGAGAAGCCGGTGCAGGAGGTCGCCCCTCCGGTTCCCTGCCCCCCCCTTCCTTTCTTGCTCACTCTGGGCTTCTTCACTGAAGGAGGGAATGCCGCTTTGGGCGGGACTATGGTTCTCCGGGAGCGGGCCCTATCTGCTGGCTCGGGGACCTCCTCACTATCCGATACCGGGGCCTCACCCCCTTGTTCCTCCCCACTATCATCCTCATCCCTGCCCAATTTTGCTAACACTAGCTTCAACAGCTGTGTTATTTCAGACACTCTCTCTTTCCTTTTTTGATTGCGTTTAGGCGGCATCTTGCGTCCTAATAGCAGCGCACGTTCCAATAAATCCATAAAAAAACAGTCCTCAACACAAGCACGGTTACTCAATAACGCAGAGCTGCTCCTAGCAGTGGCGCTTGCAGTGAATCAAGCCCCAAAACTGTGTCCCCACTCTTATTCTGAAATATGCACGTGCGCATATACTTCGTAAAGCCAATTCCCAGGCTTGTTCAGCTTGCACGTTGCATTCGTGCTCCCCACCCAGCTGAGCAACCCCACACACGCAAGCTAAATCCCCCATTACCCAGAAGTGCACCGCAGTCTCTACGCGATGCAAAAAACCCCACGTGTGATCGTTAACACTGGAGGCTCCGCCGGGAATAACCGCCTGCATGCGCTTGAATCTGTCCTCCCCACCCAGCTGAGCAACCCCACACGCGCAAGCCAGACCCTTGTTAACCACGAAGCAGAGCCGGCACACACTCTCAAACCAAATCCAGTCACGTAAGTTACGATTGCTTACTGCTTTAATTGTAGAAACAGAAACACCGGGGATTGAACACGTAACCTTGAGAGTAAGAGACACACCGCTGCTAGATCAGTCGCCGCAGTCTCTACGCAATGCAAAAAAAAACACTAGCGATCGTTAACACTGGAGGCTCCGCCGGGAATAACCGCCTGCGTGCGCTTTGAATCTGTCCTCCCCACCCAGCTGAGCAACCCCATACGCGCAAGCCAAACCCTTGTTAACCACGAAGCGGAGCAGGCACACGCTCTCAAACCAAATCTAGTCACGTAAGTTACGATTGCTTACTGCTTTAATTGTAGAAACAGAAACACCGGGGATTGAACACGTAACCTTGAGAGTAAGAGACTCAGCACGTTACCATTAGGCCACAGTGAGGGACGATCTCGATATCTAACAAAATCCTCCCGCTCAAACAACCGTAATAATTAAACAGTTGGCGCCCAAATCCGCCCGCTCGGCACCGCTACACAAATTAAAGCGCTTGGCCCCCGCTCCACCTACGGGCCCCGGATCCCCCGAGAGAGGTGTCCCCGCACGAGCTCCCTAGGCGTGATAACGATCTCCTGGAGATGAAGGGCAGCAACCAGCGTCCAGCAGGGGAAACAGTTTTCTATAACTTACAGCTTAAGTCCGCCCACCGGCTACCAGCAGCTCCCCAATGCCCCCGACATCTCACCTCCGGATCTGCGATGCTCTGCACACAATACAAATTCCTTCTCCTACGCGCACGAGTCCCACGAACGCCGACCGAGCCGCTAAGATAGATAGATTAAATCCGCTGGTCGAGGGGTCCAGAGCGGGAAAAGAGGAAGAGTGGATGTGGACCCAGGGCCTAAATAGCCACCCTTCTGGCTCCACCCCTAAAGCTACCGGCTCCGGCCGGAAACACGAGATGGTGACCCGGAAGTACTTCGCCCGGCCAGTAGCCAAGCAGGCTACTGGACCGGACTATGGGGGTGTGGCACGGGTCCGGGGGGCCGGGCCCTAAGGGCGTGCTCGCCAAGATCTCGCGCTTGCCAAACTTCACGTGCACACTTTTAACCATGGCTAATTATGACATGGGAATCACTAACTGTGCTCAATCTTAATATAAAATCTCACTTATATATGCATATTTTTTAATGTGCATTAGTACATGTGTTAAATAAAACAAAAAATAGTGACTGGCTTTGACTGCTCAACATATTCAGTCCACAGCTTCCCTAAAAGCAGTAAGCTCTGTAGGCTGGAGCCTTGCCGGAAATGCAGTTGACTTTTGCCGGAATTAGTAGGGTTGTCAACAGTATTAATGGGTTATCTAGGCCTTCAAAACAAAATTTCTGATTGACATCATTCGTTGTTTCAGCTTGCTGTAAAATTTGTAATAACACGTAAAATGTAATATTGTAGTAGATGCCACATTGACAACAAGGAACATTGCAGGTACATTTTATGTGAAAGCTGTTTATTTTTTTATATTTTTGTCTTCACTTTTTGGAACTTAATACTGTGTTCCAGACTGGCTCTAAGTCAGCAGAGGAGAGAATGATGTCTCCAGGGTGCCACTAGTGGAATTAACATGAACTGCAAATGTTGAACCCCAGCTCTGAAAAGGATGACAGTAAAGTATTATTTTGCCTATATTAGCACACAAACAATCTTTGCAGCTGCCCTGGGCTAGGCATGCCTGTTGTTAAGACCTTCCAGTTTTAGGTTTAAGTCTTTCTTTTATTGAAAGAGCATCAATAACGGCATCAGCATTTATCGCCTACAACCCAGCGGGCCGGCAAATTACTACATAGTGATATCAGCATGGTAAAGCACCGTCGGGGTCACAGCAAACAGTTCGTACTTTAACACAGCATGCCGCCTACAACCCTTCCGGGCCGGCCGCGTCTCAAACGGGAAGGATGAGGACAAACCCACCCCCTTGCGGCTGATGCTGGAGGACTATTCCATAGTTGGCAGCACTGTGATATAATATCATGGAGGCACCCCTTCAAAGAATATAGGCCAAAAAGGTGTCAGCACTAGATGGCCAGTGCTCTACGCTGGGTATGAGGCTCTTCAAAGCCGCAGTCCACTAGGACATCAGCCGCCTTGACACTCAGATAGAGAAAAGAACTCCCCCCTAAACCATCCTCCCAGAACCCCAACTGCCGAACTCCCCCCTCCCTAACCCTCCCTCCGTCCAGTGCGTATTTCAGATCACCCCCGTCTTCCTCTGTCACCACCTCCCCTAGTTCCCGGCCCTGCGTCCACTCAGGAGACCGATTCTTCTAGCGAAGTAAGCCGCAGAAGTCGGAGATATCTCGGGCATGTCAGTTCCCGGAATTCCGTGACCAGTAGAGACTGAAACGGTTGCCAAAGATCAAGGAACTGCCCCGCATTGTTGTAAATTGAAACCACAATGTGATTAAGCATTCACTAAAGACATGAATTCCCCTTTTATGACCAAGTCTCTTTCGTTATTTAGACTAAAGTCTGGACTCCATTTTGTATTGTCATGTCTCCACGTGCTTAACACGAGAAGAGTCCTATCTTCGTGTTAGTTGCTCTTGCAATCTGCCTAACAACAGTCTATAAATAGCTCCTTTGTCCGTCTGGCGCATACCCAGGCTTGACCACATCTGTTATCAGTTAGTCCTTGCTTGACCATGTTTTCGCGGGCTCAAGGAGTGTGTCAGCTCCGCCCACATATTGATCTTGTATCGAAAATGTCCATAAAAGGTAATATTCTTTGCCTCATGTTGTATCCACCCACTTATGAGCCCCTCTGTTGTGTATAAAAGGTGACCGTGTACGCAAGTCCTTTGTGCTACTCTATGCAATACTGAAGGGTGTTGTATGGATTGTAGGACCACCCTTAAGGGTTAATAAACTTTGTCTTTGTACTTTGCAGTTTCCGTGCCAACTTCCTTATAGATTCCATTGCAGGAGAGCGAACCCTTGTGTCCTGCGGGCCTAGCTGGGGCCTGTATTCATCAATTGGCGCCCGTCACGTGGGGCTCATCGGCGACTCGGATGCTCGAAGGATTGGTCGCGACGAAGGTGAGGAATTTGGCCGGGGATGTGATCACTGCCAGAGGCACTTTAGCCCTGGCATCCCGAGGTTTTTCTTCCTTCCCTTCCGAGCTGACCATCTGGGTGGCGCCGGTCCTCGACTGAGACCTCTTCTGTCGGTCCTGCCGTGACAGCCGTTTGGGCGAATTTTGGAGCTTGGCAGTTGGAATCTGGACTCTTGATTGGTAAGAACCGTTGTACGGTACTTGCTCCGAGTTTTTGAAGCCTGGTTTGGCTATTTGAGTTTGATTTGTGATGACCGGTCATATCTTGTATTGACTATTGTGAGAATATATGCGTTGCAACACATATAGGCAGGTAATGTGGAGATATTTCTCCGGAACTGTGTAACTTTGAACGGCACAACGTTTAAGTGCCATTTCTGATAATACTGCATATTTTGCATTATTTTTGAGCATGCCTGCTTTTAGCGCACTCCGTAAGTGGTGCTGCTGTTTTGGAAATCGGTTAAACCTCGAGGAATCTGCTCCAGCCCCCCCAGAGGGGACTCCTAATAGGGATATGTATGTGAAGCATGGTCTTTCCTCTATAATGTACAGCACGATATGGAGGAAATACACCAAGAAGGATCCTGAGTTGCGATGGCCTTTGTATGGATCGTTTGATATGCGTAAGATTGAGTATGTGGAAGAGTGTATGTGTAAACGGCGTGCTCGTCAAGACATGTTTGAATGTGTGCGATTATGGGTGAAGGAAGTGCGTGAGCGAGAGAAACGTGAGAAAGCGCTGTTTGATAAAGAGCAACGGAAGAATGATCATGTGAGAGCACAGGAAGCAAAGCGTCGGGAGGAAAGAGAACTGGCGGAGAGACAAGAGAAAGAGCGTCGGTTGCAAGTCTCGGGTCAATATGCTGTTCGTCAATCACTTTATCCTGTCCTTAATAATCCTGACGATGATTTTTATTTATTAGATCGTTCTCCGCCCCCTTATGTCGGCGCGTCTGCCCCGAGGCCACAAGATTCTGGATCGGTTTCGGGTAAGGTAGACACGCGGTCCATGTTATCGGTTGACCGAATGGGTGAGCTTCGGCAAGTTTCCTATCGTGCACTTAAGGGCAAGTTATCCCTTGCTGAGTTGTTGAATTCCTGGGAGCTGTGGCAGGATAGAGAGAAGTTGTATTTTTTGGGCCACTTTTCTGATGAAGTGATTGCTGCTTTCTGGAAATATTCCAGTGTCTTTGAGCCTGATGATGTGGTATCAGATGCTAAAGCATTGCGTAATGGTGTTTTCTCTCCCTCTAAGGCGCCTGATGCGGTTCGGCGGCTGTTTGCATTGCAGGACGCGGTGAGGGACCTTAAAGAGAAAGCACGCCAACAAGCTGAGGAGGAGAAGCAGTCAGATTCGCATACCGGAGATGGCCACTCATCCACCTCCCAGTCAGATAAGAGCGACCTAGTGCATGCTAAACCAATGCGAGAGGCGGCACCTTTGTATGTTCCTCCTAAAGGAGCGGGGACTAGTTCGGATATTACCTCCGCCGATGCTAAGGGATATTTTGTGTACAATTGGGTTTATACCCCTTGGCATAGGGCTGATGTCATGGCATTAAAAAATGCATTGCCTGATCCCCGCAAGAATCCAGCGGCCTTCTACGAAGAAGTGGAGGGGGCCCTGAATTCTTGTACTATGACCTTAGCAGATATAGATCTGTTCTTTGGGCTTATTTTACCACCAGATATGTGGCGATCTGTGCGGAAGGTGGACGATGTTGCCGCTTTTAAAGCTCGGTGGTCTGAGCTGGAGGATGAGGATAGGGAGAGGAAGCCCGCACAGAAACCACCTCAGCTTATCTTAGATCTCCCTGCTGCTATTCTGACTAAGTTGAAGACAATCATCCCCCCTAAAAAGATTGACTGGAATATGCTAGCCTCGTGTAAGCAGAAAGTTGACGAATCAGTTGCAGATTTCTTTACGCGCTTTGAGGAGACGTTTCATGATTTTAGTGGTCAGTCACTTATGGATGATACGGGTCGACACCTCTTTGCTGATAAATATGTGGCGAATTTACTACCGGCGATCGCAGCCCGCCTAAAAGCGAGTGAAAGTTCTTGGTCCACTGCGACCCCGACAGCCCTCCTGACTATAGCTCAGTATTATGAGCGCCAGGAGCAAGAAGCGAAGGGACAGGAGGAGAAGAAATCGAAGGATTTAAAAACGAAGGTGATGCTAGCGCAAGTATATGGTCCGCCCCGCCGGGGTGTCAATAGAGGTAGGGGAGGATTTTATGGTCCTCCCTCGGGCCGATCTGATTTGAACAGGAATCAATGTGCGTATTGTAAGCAATCGGGACACTGGGCCAGAGATTGCCCGGCGCTGCATGCTTCGCGTCAGGGACACAATCAGGGTGGCCCGAGAGGTAGAGGGGGTTTCTCGAATTTTAGAGGGAATTCTAACGATCACGCTCGTTTTGACCCTGCCGGGCAGCAACGAGATAGGCCTAATGTTTTCGATCGACAAAACCAGTATCAAGTGTCGGGGATTGACCGCTCTGGGTACCATGATTCTCAGCATGCATAGGAATGCGTTGGATGGGGGTTAGAATCAGTTGAGGTGCCGGTTGATCAGAAGGGTCCTTACGTATTAGCTGAGGTTTTGGGTTCTACTGATCAGTTCCTAGTGGATACAGGAGCGACTCGTAGTGCGCTGTCTAAACAATTGGTTCCGAGGGCTCCCCCATCTGGCTTAATGGTTACATCGGTAGGGTTTGACGGTACACTCTCCCGAAGCCCTCTTTCGCGGCCCCTCACATTTCAGGTTGATTCTTTTTCTGCACCCTGTCCGTTTTTGCTTGCCCCGAACACGCCGGACAACATTATGGGCCTTGATATGTTAAAGCACTTCAGAGCTACGATCCGCTGCTCCCCTGCTGGAGTGCGGGTGATATTAAATGACAATTACCCTCGGTCTGAACGGATGTGTGTGGTTGCAGAGGATGCTGTGTTAGCTACTCTCCCTCGCGCTTTGTGGGCCACCTCGGATACTGATGTGGGACAGATGGTGATTCCGCCTGTTCACATTAGTGTCCAGGAGGGGGCGGTGTTACCACGCCTCCCACAGTATCGTATTTCCCAGGAGGGGGAAGAGGCTCTTATACAGATTGTGCAGGATTTGATTAAGGTGGGAGTAGTGGAGGAAGTTCCCTACAACGTCTGTAATAGCCCGATTCTACCCATTTTGAAAAAGGATACGGATGCCAAAGTCTATCGGTTTATAATTGATTTGAGAGAGGTAAACAAGATCGTGATACCTCAGTACCCAGTGGTTTCTGATATCACGACGTTGCTTACTTTGGTCCCACCTACGGCGACCACGTTTTCAGTTATTGATTTGAAAAATGCTTTCTTTTTGATTCCTATTCACCCCGATAGCCGATACCTTTTTGGTTTCACTCTAAATAATAGGTCTTATCGATTTTGTAGAATCCCTCAGGGCTACACGGAAAGCCCTAGCATTTATAGTCAAGCTTTGAAAAGACAATTGGACTCCTTTGTTCTTCCCGAGGGTGTCGCCCTCATTCAATATGTCGATGACATCTTGCTGGCGGCCGACACTCCGGAGTTGTGTGAAACGAGTACGTTGTCCTTGCTTTCCTTTTTGGCATCCCACAATCACAAAGTATCTCGGAAGAAATTGCAGTTCTGTAGACCAAAGGTGACTTATCTGGGTCACCTTTTGTCTAAGGAGGGGCGTGCACTCACACCAGATCGTATTCAAGTAATTGTGGACACGCCAGTGCCTTCCACGCAGAAGGACGTGCGTGCATTTTTGGGTCTTGTTTCTTTTTGTAGGCAATGGATACTAGGGTTTTCACACATAGCCAAGCCATTGTTAGCCCTTTTGACAAAAGACACACCTATTCCGCTTCCTTGGTCAAATGAGTGTGACACTGCCTTCCAGAAATTGCGACAGGCCCTTTGTTCAGCACCAGTGTTAGGGACTCCTGATTATACAAAACCTTTTTCGCTGTATGTGCATGAAAAAGATGGATGTGCATTATCAGTTTTAGTGCAGATGCACGGCGACAAGCAGCGCCCTTGTGCATATTTTTCGGCTGTACTTGACCCTGTTGCCCGAGCATTGCCTGGTTGTTTTCGTTCGGTTGCGGCGACAGCTGTGTCAATACGCCAAAGCGAGGGAATTGTGTTATCTCATAAGCTGTTGGTATTAGTCCCCCATGCTGTTGATGCCCTGCTTAATCAGACAAAGACGCAGCATTTGACCAGCGCCCGTTTAACGGGATATGAGCTGACGCTCTTGGCTCCTCATATTACGTTAAAGAGGTGCGTAACGTTAAATCCGGCCACATTGTTGCCATACCACGAGATTCAGTCTGAAGCACAGAAAGCACATGATTGTATTCTTCTGACTGAAGAACAAACAAAGGGTCGTATTGATCTCCAGGATACGCCCTTTCCAGATGTGGATGGAGAACTGTGGGTGGACGGGTCATGCCTGAAGCTACCAGATGGTACGACTTCAGCAGCGTATGCAATTACCACATTGCAAACAATAGTGGAGACAGCACGCATTCCACAGAAATCAGCTCAAGCAGCGGAACTGATAGCATTAACACGAGCATGTGAGCTCAGTACAGGATTGTGTGTGAATGTTTATACAGATAGCCGGTATGCCTTCGGAGTAGCGCACGATTTCGGCCTGCTCTGGAAGGAGAGAGGGTTTTTAACGTCACATGGAGTACAAATAATGCATGGGGAGTTAGTTCACAATCTTTTAACTGCATTGACATATCCGAAGAAAATTGCCATCGTTAAATGTAGCGCCCATAGGAGAGTAGTCGATAAAGTTGGAGAAGGGAATGCGTTAGCAGACCGGGTGGCACGGGAGACTGCGATGCAGCCCGGTGCTACTGCCATGTATGTAGTGAAGTCGCAAGTAGAAAGATGGCACGATGCGAAGGAAGAAGTGCGAGAAATACAGAGGACCGCTTCTGATAAAGAACGGGAGCAATGGTCCAGTGAGGGAGAATTGGACGATGAGGGTTGCTGGAGAAATAAGCAGATGGATAGATGGAAATTACCCACGGCTTTTTTACAACCTATGGTTCAGATGGCACATGGGCTAGCACATGTTGGAGCTTCCGCAATTGTAAAATTGCTTACCCAAGTCTGGGAGCATCCAGAGATTGCTAGCACGGCTAAGAGGGTGGTGCAGACCTGTATGATCTGCCTGAGGTACAACCCAGGAAAGGGTACTCGAACTCCAGCAGGAGGATTTGTAACACTTACTGCACCCTTTGAGGTTTTGCAGATGGATTACATCCAGCTTGAGCGCTGTAACAATTTGAAGTATGTTCTAGTAGTGGTTTGTGCCTTTAGCAAATGGTTTGAGGCATACCCTACGAAAGACAATACTGCAATGACTACCGCCAAGATGCTGTTGAAGGAGTTCTTCCCTCGATATGGCGTTTGTAGACTTCTGTGGAGTGATAACGAACCCCACTTTATAGCGGATGTTATAAAATATGTTTTGAAGGGTCTGGGCATCACCCAGAAGTTCCACGCAGTGTTTCACCCTCAATCTGCGGGACTAGTCGAGAAGTATAATGGTACACTGAAGCTCAAGATCGCTAAAATCCAAGCTTCGACGTCTTTGACTTGGCCAGATGCTTTACCACTGGCGTTATTGTCAATTAGATCGGTACCGCATTCTCGAACCGGTCTTACACCGTACGAGATTGTCTTTGGACGCCCAATGAATATTTGGGGTCCACCAAAACCTAAGACTGTGTATGATGTACCTTGTGTAATGATGAATGATTATCTGGCACAGTTAACGGATAACTTGGTTTCTATTCATCAACAGGTCCGGGAGGCGCTCCCAGATCGGTCCACTGGTGAAGGACATAGTCTCCGGCCTGGCGACTATGTCATGGTGAAGATCTTTGACAGGACGAACAGCTTGGAGCCGAGATGGGTTGGTCCTGAGCAGGTCCTACTTGCAACGAGGACGGCTGTGCGAGTTTCCAACAGAAAGAATTGGATCCATTCCCTGCACTGCTGCAAAGTACCGCCCGGATTGGTGGAGTCTGCTGTATTGACCGATCAACGAGAAATTCTGGCTGCAGAGAAAGGCCGCGCTGGGGAACCGAACGACACTGAGGAGCTCTTTCCGGACCACGCGACTCCTGGAGGAAAGCGATATCATCTCAGGCCAAGGAAGTGAATTCTTCAGTACCGGGACATGTTGTCAGAACGGCCCTTGGGTTAGTGAAACGGAGAGCCAATGAGGCAAGGGGGGGGGATCAGCCCTGCATTAGTGTAGCGACACCAGTCTTGGCCCGTTGGTGAAGAAATCGACCGCTGCCTAAGGGGAAGAGTTCTGACAAACCTTTTAGTTTCAGGAAGATATTGATCCTTTATTCTGACATGGAGAAAAAGAAAATCCTTTGTGTAACAAGGTTTTATGCTTACAGTAGCTACTGTGGGGATAACCACATGGTTTGTGGAGGATGTGACTCCTGCTCGAAAGTTACTTGTGTTAACTACTCCCGTGCCCGAGGAGCACTACTTCTATACCCTTCCGTATCAAGAATTGAAGCATCGTCAGTCTTATTTGAATAACACTTTCATCCAGATGTTGCATCATACCCACGTTGCCACGAATGCTACGAACTGTTGGATATGTGGTATGATGCCAGCTCACCAGAAGAAAGGAGGAACACCATTCATACCTCTTCCTTTCTCTCATAATGGCTCTTGTAGAGCATGGTACACTTTGCTTTTTGCCACCCGGAAGCCCACAGTGGGACGATTACTCTTCAGACTCAATAAAGAATGTCATCAGGATAAAGATGGATATCCACAAGCGAATGGGACAATTTGGGAATGGGAAGAGTATCGACCAGACAATGAATCGATTCCTTATATTTTCACGAACACCAGAGGCACTGTGGGAAAATACAGATTTGTGATTCAAGTGGCACAAGCTCAAGCGGACCTGTGTGTCCAGAGTGTGGGTTATATCCCTGTTGGGGTTAGTGATTGCATTACCATATTAAACATCGACGGGTTGAATAACAGTACCTTTTTAGCATCCCATAATACATACTTCGTATGTGGAAATAAAGGTTATTACCGCTTGCCAGCCGGTTGGTCTGGAGTATGTTATGTAGCCTTTCTATTGCCCCCTGTATTTTTGGCACCTGCATCCTATCATAAGGATTTGAAGTTGTTAAATAATGTGACTGTAAATAGGTATAAACGTACTCTATCAATTGATGATGTGGATCAGACTGACACTAGCCTGCAGCAGTATATTGATTTTAATTTAGGATTGTTTTTCTTCGTTGGGGCTGCCCTAAATAGTAGGAAAGTTCGAAGGTTAACAAGAGTGGTAGAGGCCGTGACAAACCAAACCGCTGCTGCTCTTGGGAATCTTACGGAAGAATTACAGATTACTAGAATTGTTGCATTGCAGAATCGTATGGTGTTAGATGTTATGTTAACCGACCGAGGTGGAGCTTGTAAAATTATCGAAAGTAGTTGTTGTGTGTTTATCCCTGACCACACGCCGTCTGTTTATAATGCTATCAACAGGTTGCACAAAATTGCAGCTGAGATCCACAAGAAAATGGCACTTGGTCCTTTTCTGGATGGTTTTGGGCATTGATCACTGCTTGGGGGTGGAAGGTTTTAACTGGTCTTTGTATAATTGTAGCAGTTCTGTTTTCTTGTTGCATCTGTGTCCAATGTGGTCCCTTGCTCTGTTCCTTATGTGTATCATTCTGTATTCCCGATAAGAAAGCAATTGCCGATGTCACTTATCAGAAACATTTAGCTAAAGAAGTAAAAGAAATGATGACAATTGACATATATGATGATTATCCTAACAAACCAGATGTCTTCAGTAAATGCTGAAAGGGTCGTCTGTTGTAAATTGAAACCACGATGTGATTAAGCATTCACTAAAGACATGAATTCCCCTTTTATGACCAAGTCTCTTTCGTTATGTTGACTAAAGTCTGGACTCCATTTTGTATTGTCATGTCTCCACGTGCTTAACACGAGAAGAGTCCTATCTTCGTGTTAGTTGCTCTTGCAATCTGCCTAGCAACAGTCTATAAATAGCTCCTTTGTCCGTCTGGCGCATACCCAGGCTTGACCACATCTGTTATCAGTTAGTCCTTGCTTGACCATGTTTTCGCGGGCTCAAGGAGTGTGTCAGCTCCGCCCACATATTGATCTTGTATCGAAAATGTCCATAAAAGGTAATATTCTTTGCCTCATGTTGTATCCACCCACTTATGAGCCCCTCTGTTGTGTATAAAAGGGGACCGTGTACGCAAGTCCTTTGTGCTACTCTATGCAATACTGAAGGGTGTTGTATGGATTGTAGGACCACCCTTAAGGGTTAATAAACTTTGTCTTTGTACTTTGCAGTTTCCGTGCCAACTTACTTATAGATTCCATTGCAGGAGAGCGAACCCTTGTGTCCTGCGGGCCTAGCTGGGGCCTGTATTCATCAGCATCCCCCGCCACCGTGAGTGACATCTTCTCCATACCCAGCACATGCCACAATCTGTGGAGCCATCCCGTAACCGCGGGGAGTGTCGTGGTGCGCCAGTGTACTAAGATGTTCTGCATCGCTGATCCCAACGCAATGGCTATCTGCCTACCTAGTAAGATATAGGCTGGGAGGCGTGGCAGTTCAGTACCAAAATGAGAGTCAATGTCGTCTATCACCTCTTTCCAATAGGAATCAAGGAGTGGACAGTCCCACAGAATGTGTGTCAATGTGCTCACCCGTCCACATCCCCTCCAACAGCTGGCCTCTTTACTGTGGTCCATGTCGTGTACGCGTTCCGGGGTGTAATACCAATATGTGGAGACTTTCGCGAGAGTTTCAGTGAGGCCTGTGTGATATGCCGAGTGTCGGGCTCTGTATGCTACCTGTTCCCACTCTTTATTGCTGAGGGACCTACCCAACTCTCTCTCTCAGCGTTCTCTCCCTGGGTTGTGAAAGTGCGAGGCGGGAGGTTGGAGGAATAGACAAAGGTCCGTTATGAGCTTTGCATCGGTCGTGCGAGATAGGAGCCAGCGTTCGTAGGGAAGGAGTCTCCGATTCGCCGTTTCCCGCACCTGAGGATTCATTGCCCAGTGGCGAACTTGCAGGTAGCGCAATCTTTCAGTCTCCGGGAGTGTGTATTCTTGTCGGAAGTGCGTGAAGGGAATAACCCCCTCCGAGTCGTACACATGGCACAAGGACCTACAGCCCGCCCCACGCCAGTGACCAAAGGACCCCTGTCCATTCCCAGAGTGAAGTCGGGGTTATCCACCAAGGGCGTTAGAGGCGATGGGAAGGTCGTCAGGCCGTGTATGGTATTGGTGGTATCCCACACCCGCAGAGGCACCCTCGTAATATAGGAGGCATATAGGTTCACTGGGCGGTGAGCTCTGCGCAAGAACGGCACTTCCTGTAATGGTCGACCCGCCACCGCCTGATCCTGGAAGAGCCAATGCTTGTCCGATTCCCACCTGCTCCACTCTACCAGGTAGCGTAGTTGCGCCGCTTGAAAGTATTTACGGAGATCCGGTATCCCCAGTCCCCCCGCCTCCGGCGCCAACACTGAGAGTGCTCTCCTCAACCTAGGCTTCTTGCCCTGCCATATAAAGCGTGCCAGGTCTGATTGCATCTGCTGAATACAGCCGACCGGTGGCTGCAACGGGAGTGCTCGGAACAGATACAGTATCTGGGGCAGGACCGTCATTTTGACGGCCGCTATTCTCCCCAGCAACGAAAGGGTGCCACGGTCCCACCGGCCTATCTCGTCTCGAATCTTCCTGCCTAAAGCGATATAATTAGCTGTCACCATAGCGGGGACCGTGGGGGCCAGTTGGATGCCCAAGTAGGGCACCAGGTCCGTTGACCAGACTATCGGAAAATGGCTTTGCAATTGGGCGCTGGTTGCCGGTGTAAGAGACAGAGCCAAAGCCACCAATTTCCCCATGTTCATCTTAAAGCCCGCGACCGCCGCAAAGGCAGTCAGCTCCTCGACACAGGCCGGAAGGGCCTGGAGCGGATCCTCTAGGGATAATATTATGTCGTTGGCGTATAGGCTAATAGCGTGAGTAAAGCCACCAAACTTCACCCCTCTCACCGCTGGATTGTCACGTATCCATTGAGCAAAAGGCTCCATATACAGGGCGAAGAGGAGAGGTGACAACGGGCATCCCTGCCTCGTGCCTCTCTCGATGGCAAAGCTCCTGGAGCTGTAACCGTTCACCCGAACCACTGCAGTCGGGAATTTATAGCAGTTGAGAATCCTACAGCGGAACTTGTCCCCCAGCCCTACCTTCAGTAGCACCCGTTCCAGATACGGCCAATGAACGCGGTCGAACGCCTTTTCCGCGTCTACGGAGAGCAGCATTCTCTCTCCCGGAATCCGTGATGCCTTTTCTATAAGATGAATAATCCTCTTGGTGTTGTGCACTGTCTGCCGTCCCGGGACAAAGCCTGCCTGGTACGGGTCTATAAGTCCCGGCAGATGTGGGGCCTAGCGGGCTGCCAGGATTCCGGTGTACAGTTTGAGGTCTATATTTAATAGAGATATCGGTCTGTAAGAACCACACTGCGTCCGATCCTTCCCTGGCTTGGGAATAACTCTACCCCACTCCAATCTACCCCACACCAATTTATGCGACTCAACTCCACTGTAGCCCAATCAACCCCACCCCACTCCACTTTGCTACAATATACCCCAATCTACTACACTCCAACCCACCCAATCTACCCCACTCCACCCAATTTACCTCACTCCAGTTCAATACATCCCACTCCACTCTGCTGCAATCTACCCCACTTCAGTCTACTCCACCCCACTCCAGTCTATCCCACTTCAATCTACCCCTGTCTAACCCAATTTACCCCACTCCAGTCTACCCCACTCACCTCCACTCTGGTCCAATCTACCCCACTCCACTCTACCCCAGTCTCCTCCACTCTTCTCCAATCTACACCACCTCCCTCAATCTAACCCAGTCAACCCCACACCACTCCAATCTACCCTACTCCACCCCACTCTACCACACTCCACTCAAATCTACCACACTTTGCTCCAATCTACCCCAGTCTACCCCACTCCACCCTAATCCACGCCAATCTACCCCAATCCAACCCACTCCACTCCAGTCTACCTGACTCTACTCCAATCTACCCCACACCACTCTACTCCACTCCAGTCTACCCCAGTCAATTTACCCCACTACATTCCTATTTACCCCACTTCTCTCCAAGCTCCACTGCAATCTATCCAACGCCCCTCCACTCTAATCTATCCCACACCACTCCAGTCTACCGACTCTAATCTACCACAGTCTATCCCAACACAATCTACCCCAATCAACTTCAATCTACCCCACTCCAATCTACCACACTACACACAAATATACCCCACTCCACTCCAATCTAACCCAAACCACCCAATCCATCAAACTCTATCCCACCCCAAACTACCTTACTCCAATCTACCCCACCCCAATCTACCCCTATCTACTCCACTCCACTCCACTCCACTCCACCCCACTCTTCCTAATCTACCCACTCATCCCACCGACTGCACTCTACCCCAAACCATCCCACTCTACCCCACCCTACTCTACCCCCACTCCAATCCATCCCACTCCACTCCAATCTATCCCACTCCACTCCAGTCTACCCACTTCAAATTACCCTGCTCTAATCATTCCTCTTCAATCTACCCCACTCCAGTCTACCCCTGTCAATTCCAACCTACGCTACTCTAATCAACCCAATCTACTCCACCCTAATCTACCTCTCACTCCAATCTCGACTCAACTCCAATCTATTTGACTCCAGTCCACCCCACTCCACTCTACCCCACTCCAATCCACCCAATCTACCCTACTCCACTTCACTCCAATCTACCACATGCCACCCTTATCTACTCCACTTCAGTCCACTTCAGTCCAATCTAACCCACTTCATCCTACTCCAATCTACCCTATCCCACTCCACCCAAACTACCCCAGTCCAATCTACCCCATCCCAATCTACCCCACACAACTCTATCCAAGACCACTCCACTCTACTTTACCCCACTCCAATCAACTCCACTCCACTCTAGCTACCCTACTCCACTCCAATCTACCGCAATTTGCCCCACTCCAAACTACCCCACTCCTAGCTATCTCACTCCAATCTCACTCCAATCTACTCACTCCACTCCAAGCTACCCTACTTCACTCCAATCTACCCTACCATAATCAACCCAATCTATCCTTCTCCAATCTACTCCACTCTTCTCAACTTCACCCTAATTTACCTCACTCCACTCAAATCTACTCCTATCTACTCTGCTCCAGTCTTTCCCACTCCACTCTAACCTGATCCCATGCATTCCACTCCTCCCCAATCTACCCCAATCCACTCTACACCAATATATCCCACTTCACTCTACCTTGATCTAGCCCACCTCAATCTACCCCAATCTACCCCACCCCATCCCAATCTACACCACTCCAATCTAACACACTCCCCCATTCTACCCCACTCCATTCCACCTATCTACTACACTCTAAACTACCCCAGTCTATCCCACTTCATTCCATTCTACTCTACTATAATCCAACCAATCCACCCGCTCCAATCTACCCCACTCCACTCCAGTCTACCTCACTCCTCTACAATCTACACCAAATTACCCCCACTCCACTCTTCCCTAATCTACCCCACTCCACTCCAGTCTACCCTAATATATCCTTCTCCACTCTACCACAATCTACCCTGGTCTACCCTACTCCTATCTGCTGCTTGCTCAATAGTGTGATGAGGTCCCTTCCAGGGTTTTCACCCCGAGAGGAGGGTTCAAACATGATGTGGGTGGTGAGAGGATCAGAGGAGAACAAGCATTTGCAATGCAATAGGTCTCGCATTTACTCGAGTTTGAGCTATTGGCATTGTAAATGACAATACCTTTTATTTATGTTGTGGGTTTTAAAACATAAATAAAAGGCATTGTCATTTACAATACTAATACCTTAAGCTCTCACCTATTGCATTGAAAATGCTTATTAGAGGGTTGTAGGATGACGGGTGTCTGTAGGATGATGAAAAGTACCACTTCTGCAGTGTCGGCCGACGCAGCGTTCTAAACCTAGGCCCGCGTTCCTCTGCAGTGAGACATTTGGCCTGCTATTAAGGACCAGTAAAATCATACCTGCATGCCCAGTCCTATTCTGCCCTTTGCACACACTGTGCTTGCCACGGAGCGGCCGCATGTTGGAGAGCTGCCTACTGTATTATAATGATAGAGGCGCAGAACTGAACAGAAATAATGCATTGTTTCCCACAGAGACGCAAACACGGAGACCTCCAAAATCTCTGCACTTACCACACTATTAGGTGGATTACCTCATGGGCAAGGAATGCACTGCTCGGTGGAAGAGCACAACCCATTTCCTCTGTTGACCTTGGCAGGGTGTCCTCCGGCACTTTGTAATCACAGCAGAGATTGAAAAGGCAGAGCAGGTCTCAGCTGTCAGCCTAAACTAACAATTGCTTCTGCATACTTTGCTTGTAAACAGAAGAACTTTCTCTAATTTCTCTGAGCCCGATTCACAAAGCCTTATACTCACAGCATATTTCCTTATTTCCCAACTCCCTGCGGTGAAGTATTGCAGCCAGTGCTCACACATTTGAGTAAGGGTGTGAGAAGAGGCCACTCGCGCGTCCTGCGGTGGTATCAACTTACAATCCACAGCATGCCCCTTGGGAGGAGGACATGGAGGGGTTTGGGGGAAATCAGCGATGATGGGGGGGCATAGTGCAATGTGGTTGGATGGTACGGGGAGTGATCGACAGGAAGCGGGCAATCCGCCTCTGCCTAACAAATAAAAACGAATGGATCCGACCTTGTGCGTAACGTAACTGGTGCGAATGTGATGTGCAGTGTAGTTTGTGCTCACATAAAGTGCTCTAAAACCTTCGAGTCTAGTTCGTGCTATAGAAAGCTGCAAAGGCGGTCCCTAAAGTGAAAGAGGACCGCGCTGTAAATAACAAACAAGCGGCCGCGAAACTGAAAGTGATCGCAATCGCGATCAAACATCAAAGCGGCCGTGCGGCCGGGAAACTGAAAGAAAACGAATGCTTTCAGGCTGCCAAATGGTGCGCGCGCCCGGAGCACATGCACTGTAGTTGGCGGCCTGAAATGCACTTGTTTCCACTTCCAAAAGTCGCTTACTATAAGTCTCGCCAGAGCAGCGCTAAAGCGCTGTCTCAGGCGAGACCTAAAAAGCGAGGGACACAGATATAAGTGTAAGGCCAATAGGCCTGGATGTTTGAGCTGAGTACCTCCTGCAGTCATGAGGTGGGAGAGTGGCAGGTTTGACCTTGACTCAAATCCAAATATGGGCAAAAGATGCTAAAAAGGGAGATACGCTTATGAAATTCTCATTTTCCTCAGTATGGGCGTAATAGAAGGAATCTAGAGCTCCTAACCAGTAAAATGGAGGAGGAACAAGTAGATGTTGTGGGGTGGAGGATATCTGAGTAAGTATGAAGTGCAGAATGGCTGCCCAGTTTATCCTCCATGGGAGGCGCGTTGGGGCAGTCGATGTATGATTTGGTATGACCTTGATGGGCTTGCAAGTTTGGGCACACAAATACACATCATAACTGATAGTGTTGAAAGGACTGAAGAGGAAACTGCTGCCTCTGATCAACGAGGAAGGGCAAAGAGAGATATGAAATGGTATTGGCACAATGGAATTTATTGTGTAAGCCTTCAGGTAATAAGAGATAAGGAGTCTCACACGTGATCACACCTGATCACTGCTTACTTTTTTAAAATGTATTTATTTCAATCCATAACATAGCAAAAACCAGTTGCAATTCATGTGGGTGAATATATATCGACAGCATAAATAAGAAACATTCAAAATCACAATTTCATCCAGCTCATAGGGTACAGAGAGATAGCTGATCGTACAATAAGAGCAAAGATACACAATAAATAAATAGAACAACTGCATACATATTACTTCACTCTTTCATGTGCTCTATCATTGGGCCCCAGATCCTTAGACCCAGTTTTCGCCTGCGTGACCCTTTAAGAGAATACAAACCATGCTCGAGATTGTAGATGGCATACAATCTAGCTCTCCACATCTCGAAAGTAAGAGGTTGTCTTTTCTAGTCATTTGCACGTGGCCCACTACTTAATCTAATACATTCTCAGTATTATGGCTACAATAATTTTGCAGGATAATATTTTTGAACACTATATTCTTTCAGACCACTGTGATGGAACATATATGACTATATAACAGTAACTCTAAGCGAATTGTGTTTGCCTGACCGCTTAACATGTTTCTTTACTATATGGTTGCTTGATCATATCTAGCCACGTACTGAAGTTTTTAGAACTGCAATGTTGTACTGTGTTTCCCTTCCATGCGTAGCTTGCTTCTTCCTGCAGCACTGACTTCTCATTCTTCGACAGAAAATAGGCCCGACCTCAAAATAAAAGTGCCTCCCATTTTCAAGTCCGATAACTAAATAAAATGGCTCACCTTTGCTAATTAGGGATGTTTTGGACTATTAAAGAGACGCACTAGAGGTGTTTTGATATGTGGGAACAAATGTATTTGGGATTGCTGGAGGCAATGTTTGTAGCAACGTCAGGGACATCAACAGTACAAGGCGGCCCACAAGGCAATAAAACAGGCTCACAAAAAGCCAAAAAATAGGCCCGCCCACTAACCTTTCAGACCAGACCATATGGCACTGCCTGATTGCTCTATGGGACTGTTCGACCCTGTCCTTCACCACACCATGCTGACTCTAATCAGCAACCCATTACTCATTATCCCACATCTCACAGGCCACCAAAAAATCACATCGCACTATTGAGCACACCATCACAACACACACATTAAACATCACACTATGAGCCATTTAGATGTATCACTGGCTGGCTCATCATAAAGGAAACGTAGGTGGGTCAGGGGATGAAGAAGCAGAGTTTTCAGAAATGTAATAGGTAGAAACTTCAAATTAATAAATCAAATGAGGCCAAACACAAGGTGGATTGGATGGTAGAGTGAGAACAAGGCTTCTGTGAAATACAATGGCAATAGGTATACTGGGAAGCATGAGAACAAGGGGCATGTGGCCAAGTGTAATACTGTTCAGGGCCCATGGAATTATTTGACTACTGTAGCTGTACTATACAACCCAGGTGATCTCATATTTAATCACAAAATGAGACTTCTCTACTACTATACGCAGCTCAAGGCTCAACTGCAGAATAACTACACAAGAGCCTTTAGCAACTTCCCCAGAAACAGAATTACCTACCCAAATATAGGAAATGAAATAATCAGCCTGTACAATATGGAATCCAGTGAGCCTGAGTGACAGGCTACAACTCCCATGCTGACTCAGGTCTGGCAGATGGATCATTGCTCCCCCTCTAAATTGCATCCCCCAGAGACAATCCAAACATATATTCCATCTAAACAAGGGTTTTGTTGACAGGTCGCAAAACCCATCCTGCCCATTGGATCCCACTTGCATTGAAAGTCCTGCACTTCCTTCACATTATCCTTACTCACAGTGCCAAGAACATTTCCCCCTGTAGCTCACCCTTGTGGAAAAATCCACAGCTGCTGACAAGGTCTTCACTAAATCGCATAAGTGGACAAGTAATTGGCAAACGTGCAGTATGTAAAAAACACATTATACATAATATAACTTACCTATCCCTCTTTTTGAGTGGTTTGTGGCTTTGGGTTCAATGATGCATAGATCAGTGGTTAAAACTACAGCTGCTGAATCTAGTCAAAAATCGTCCAAGCAAACTACTGTCACTGATTCAGTGTGCCAGAGCCTCTGTGTTTGATTTAATTGTGATTGTGATATGGTAACCAACTGATCTTAATAGTTCTCAAAGGCGACCTATGGAGTAGTAGGTCAGTAACCACAAGTATGTACCACAGGGGGTAACAAGTTTCTGGGATCCAGATATCAAAAATGTCCAATTGATGTTAAAAATTTTCAGTGACAGGAACATCCGAGGAATGGCGATATCCACGCGACTTAACAGGTTTGCAGGTCCAGGCGTGAACCGGATTTCAGGGTCAGTGTCTAACCGCCACATTGACTGATGATATCTCTGGCACTGTAATTGCTAAGAAAATGATTTAGAAGTTCGGAATTTAGAACAGCAAGCTCCAGACCAGAACCCGTACCAGTCATGTGAATGTTGAGAATGCATCAAGGTTCTCTGAGATGCGTAAGGACAGATATAGACACTTCAAAGCTATGGGGCTGGTTTAGGCTCAACCTTGAAGATGTAGACACGCATTTCTGCAGCTCAGCAGTTTAGGTGGTGCTTGTTTATGGTCTTTGTATTGCTTCATGGTCAACAATTAGCAGGATTCTCATGGTTGCTGAGTGATCTCAGTTCCTTGAGACCACATGTTATAACTCAATTTGTTTGCTATGTCAAGATTATTATTTTATTTGAGGTTCTGGTTAAGAAAGAACTTACCAAAATGCCATTTTCATGCAGTAGAATAAAATCTAATATGACCACGAAGAAGAAACACATTTTGAATAATCTTTGGAACATCAAAGAGTTGTTCATGCAAAACTTTGATAAAGGGGTGCATTTGTCATGATATAGTCTGCTTTTTATGAAAATGTAAGTGAACTCAATGATAAATCGATACATTTTGAATTAATGAGTAATTATAATTTTGAGATTCAAAGACTTATAAATGAAATGTTAGAGAATGCAAAACACAGTGGCTATGTCACTCAGAAAAACAGAGCATTTGTGATACACAATAGACCAAGAATAGCAATTATATATCTGGTTTCCAAATTGCATACCTCACTTGATGACCCTCTATTCAGACCTATCATTATATCAATTGGATCCATTTTACAGCCCATTAGCAAAATATGTGGACTTTTACCCTCAAATATCGGTAGTGAAAATAGGACTACAATGAGACAGGACATCAGACTGATGGTACTTAGGTAGAATCGGAAATATAAATTTGGAATAAACCTCAATATCTGACAGCAGTTAAGCTGCAGTCTGAAGATAACAGATGGTCAAGCATTTACATGCGTTCACAAAGTTTGACAGATGTCTGTTACATTTATTATGAATCTGTTGTGTAAGTGGTATAAGTGTATAAATTGTGGTGGTGATTTTTATTTTACCTTTTAGATTATAATCTGTTAGTCAATTAAGTCTCCTGATACTTTTATAAAGACACAACCTAATTCTTGCCTGCATTGGAGGACATTAAAATCACTCTACAGTTTAATTTTGCACATGGAAGAAATTACATATGGAACATTATAAGAGAAGGTGCTCAAAGTGGGAGAGAAGTAGTTTTGTTCTTACTCATGAGTTATAAGCAACATTTTTATTCGGTGGAAAAAGACTTTCTATTTACAGAGAACAGGAACTTAATGGGGTCCAATGTGGCCTCATCATAGGCTAATTTAGTTATTTATTATTTTGAGAAGCAATTTGTATTACAGGATGAGAATTATGCATGGTGTAAGGTATATTAGGTCTAAGGTATATTGCTGATAGTAATATTCTCTGGACTACTAGTCAATGGAGCTAAAAGAAAGGAGTAGAGCTCTGAAAGAATGTCTTGATTGCCTAGAATTCACCGGATCAATTGATACAAAATGATACTTTTTTGGATAGCAAACACAAGGAGATGATGGACGTAGTGGTGAAACTTTACAGATACTCACCCCCAGTAATAGATCTGATTTGAAACCATCATCGTTCTTTAGCTCATTTTGCCACCCCAGTTCAGACACAGCTATATGCTATTCATTCTTGACCTTGTGCCTTATGGGAACAGTCCAGCCCAAACTTCCAAGTCATGTCTTCCTTGGAATGGAAACAAGCATCCTGGCTAACAGCCCTCATCAACCAGGCTATCTTGGATCCAGTGGCGAAGTGAGCAAGGGACCTGCGTCTGGGCATACCCTGCCAACTTAGGGCGAACAAAGCAAACACAAGGAGATGATGGACGGAGCGCTGAAACATTTCAGACACTCACCCACAGTCACGGATCTGGGTTGCATCCATCATCGTTCTTTATCTCACTTCGCCACCCCAGTTCAGACACAACTATATGCAAATCAGTCTTGATCCTGTGCCTCATGAAACAGTCCAGCACGAACTGCCAAGCCATGTCTTCCCTGGATTGGAAACAAGCATCCTGGGACGGGTTTCGGGCTAACAGCCCTCATCAGCCAGGCTAACTTGAATCCAGTGGCAAAGTGAGCAAGGGACCCACATCTTGGCATACCCTGCCAACTTAGGGCGAACAAAGCAAACACAAGGAGATGATGGATGGAGCACTGAAACTATTCAGACACTCACCCCAGTCAAAGAGCTGAGTTGAATTCATCATCGCTCTTTAGCTCACTTCGCCACCCCAGTTCAGACACAGCTATATGCAAATCAGTCTTGACCCTGTGCCTCATTGGAACAGTCCAGCCCAAACTGTCAAGCCATGTCTTCCCTGGACCGGAAACAACCATCCTGGGACTAGTTTCGGGCTAACAGCCCTCTTCAACCAGGCTAGCTTGACTTCAGTGGCAAAGTGACCAGGGACCCATGTCAGGGCAAACCCTGCCAACTTAGGGCGAACAAAGCAAACACAAGGAGATAATGGACAGAGTGCTGAAACTTTTCAGACACTCACCCCCAGTCACAGATCTGGGTTGACTCCATCATCGTTCTTTAGCTCACTTCGCCACCCCAGTTCAGACACAGCTATATGCAAATCAGTCTTGACCCTGTGCCTCATGGGAACAGTCCAGCCGAACTGCCAAGCCATGTCTTCCCTGGACTGGAAACAAGCATCCTGGGACCGGTTTCGGGCCCACAGCCCTCATCAGCCAGGCAAGCTTGATTCCAGTGTCAAAGTAAGCAAAGGACCCAAGTTTGTGCATACCCTCTCAACTTGAGGCGATATGCATTTATATACATATACATATTTAGCTTTTTAGCTTCCTACCCACCAGTGTTGAAAAACCATTTGCCTCTGATGAAGATTAGTTCAGGAACGATGCCATGAGAATGCGAGAAAGCTTTTATGAGCCAGATTTCCGGGAACAATGTACCACTTTAATTATGGAGAAAGTTAGAGTTTGTATGTAAAGTGGCTTGTTGGTGCTCCAAGTACAAAACTAAGGACAACAAAAAGGTCAGTACTGAATTGGTGGAAATGACCAAGACGAGCATCTGTTCACTTACAAATACTCCATCTACCTTAAAGCCCTGATTTGTAAATTTGACAATATGCAACAGAGATGTTCAGCAGTATATAAGGGAGTATAAAGTGGGACAGCCTTAATTGCAAAAATGTTAATAATGCTCTTAAAAGTGATATGGCGGTACACAAGAGGGTGGTGATGGACGGAGCATCAGAACCAATCAAACACTCACACCCAGTCAACAGATCCGGGTTTGATCCATCACCGTTCTTTAGCCCACTCTGCCACCCCAGTTCAGACATGGCCATATGCAAATCAGTCTGACCCTGTGCCTCATGGGAACAGTCCAGTCCGAACTGCCAAGCCATGCCTTCCCTGGACTGGAAACAAGCCTCCTAGGACCGGTTTCTGGCATTTCAACCGTCTTCAGCCAGGCTTGCTTGAATCCAGTGGCAAAGTGAGCAAGGGACTCACGTCTGAGCATACCCTGCCAACTTATGGCGAACAGAGCGGT
Source organism: Triturus cristatus (assembly GCF_964204655.1). Lineage (NCBI taxonomy): Eukaryota > Metazoa > Chordata > Amphibia > Caudata > Salamandridae > Triturus > Triturus cristatus. The sequence continues at coordinate 390,739,902 of NC_140592.1, forward strand.
ACAAAAGAGGGTGAGTGTGAGTGTGAGTGTTTGATTGGTTCTGATGCTCCGTCCATCACCACCCCCTTTTGTACCGCTTTGTTCGCCATAAGTTGGCAGGGTATGCTCAGACGTTGAGTCCCTTGCTCACTTTGCCACTGGATTCAAGGAAGCCTGGCTGAAGACGGCTGAAATGCCAGAAACCGGTCCTAGGAAGCTTGTTTCCAGTCCAGGGAAGGCTTGGCTTGGCAGTTCGGGCTGGACTGTTCCCATGAGGCACAGGGTCAGACTGATTTGCATATGGCCATGTCTGAACTGGGGTGGCAGAGTGGGCTAAAGAACGGTGATGGATCAAGCCCGGATCTGTTGACTGGGTGTGAGTGTTTGATTGGTTCTGATGCTCCGTCCATCACCACCCCCTTTTGTACCGCTTTGTTCGCCATAAGTTGGCAGGGTATGCTCAGACGTTGAGTCCCTTGCTCACTTTGCCACTGGATTCAAGGAAGCCTGGCTGACGACGGCTGAAATGCCAGAAACCGGTCCTAGGAAGCTTGTTTCCGGTCCAGGGAAGGCATGGCTTGGCTTGGCAGTTCGGGCTGGACTGTTCCCATGAGGCACAGAGTCAGACTGATTTGCATATGGCCATGTCTGAACTGGGGTGGCAGAGTGGGCTAAAGAACGGTGATGGATCAAACCCTGATCTGTTGACTGGGTGTAAGAGTTTGATTGGTTCTGATGCTCCGTCCATCACCACCCCGTTTTGTACCGCTTTGTTCGCCATAAGTTGGCAGGGTATGCTCAGACGTTGAGTCCCTTGCTCACTTTGCCACTGGATTCAAGCAAGCCTGGCTGAAGACGGCTGAAATGCCAGAAACCGGTCCTAGGAAGCTTGTTTCCAGTACAGGGAAGGCATGGCTTGGCAGTTCGGGCTGGACTGTTCCCATGAGGCACAGGGTCAGACTGATTTGCATATGGCCATGTCTGAACTGGGGTGGCAGAGTGGGCTAAAGAACGGTGATGGATCAAACCCAGATCTGTTGACTGGGAGTGAGTGTTTGATTGGTTCTGATGCTCCGTCCATCACCACCCCCTTTTGTACCGCTTTGTTCGCCATAAGTTGGCAGGGTATGCTCAGACGTTGAGTCCCTTGCTCACTTTGCCACTGGATTCAAGCAAGCCTGGCTGAAGATGGCTGAAATGCCAGAAACCGGTCCTAGGAAGCTTGTTTCCAGTCCAGGGAAGGCATGGCTTGGCTGTTCGGGCTGGACTGTTCCCATGAGGCACAGGGTCAGACTGATTTGCATATGTCCATGTCTGAACTGGGGTGGCAGAGTGGGCTAAAGAACGGTGATGGATCAAACCCAGATCTGTTGACTGGGTGTGAGTGTTTGATTGGTTCTGATGCTCCGTCCATCACCACCCCCTTTTGTACCGCTTTGTTCACCATAAGTTGGCAGGGTATGCTCAGACGTTGAGTCCCTTGCTCACTTTGCCACTGGATTCAAGGAAGCCTGGCTGAAGACGGCTGAAATGCCAGAAACCGGTCCTAGGAAGCTTGTTTCCAGTCCAGGGAAGGCATGGCTTGGCAGTTCGGGCTGCACTGCTCCCATGAGGCACAGGGTCAGACTGATTTGCATATGGCCATGTCTGAACTGGGGTGGCAGAGTGGGCTAAAGAACGGTGATGGATCAAACCCAGATCTGTTGACTGGGTGTGAGTGTTTGATTGGTTCTGATGCTCCGTCCATCACCACCCCCTTTTGTACCGCTTTGTTCGCCATAAGTTGGCAGGGTATACTCAGACGTTAAGTCCCTTGCTCACTTTGCCACTGGATTCAAGCAAGCCTGGCTGAAGACGGCTGAAATGCCAGAAACCGGTCCTAGGAAGCTTGTTTCCAGTCCAGGGAAGGCATGGCTTGGCAGTTCGGCTGGACTGTTCCCATGAGGCACAGGGTCAGACTGATTTGCATATGGCCATGTCTGAACTGGGGTGGCAGAGTGGGCTAAAGAACGGTGATGGATCAAACCCGGATCTGTTGACTGGGTGTGAGTGTTTGATTGGTTCTGATGCTCCGTCCATCACCACCCTCTTTTGTACCGCTTTGTTCGCCATAAGTTGGCAGGGTATGCTCAGACGTGAGTCCCTTGCTCACTTTGCCACTGGATTCAAGCAAGCCTGGCTGAAGACGGCTGAAATGCCAGAAACCGGTCCTAGGAAGCTTGTTTCCAGTCCAGAGAAGGCATGGCTTGGCAGTTCGGGCTGGACTGTTCCCATGAGGCACAGGGTCAGACTGATTTGCATATGGCCATGTCTGAACTGGGGTGGCAGAGTGGGCTAAAGAACGGTGATGAATCAAACCCAGATCTGTTGACTGGGTGTGAGTGTTTGATTGGTTCTGATGCTCCGTCCATCACCACCCCCTTTTGTACCGCTTAAAAGTGATATGGGCCACCAACCTATTGGCAAAAAAAATAAGTTTAGTTGTAAAGCTATCTGTGGCAGTGAATATTGATTTTTCCTAATTAAGGGCCCCATTGAAGTCTGCTCCCCACCCTAGCGGTGCTGGGACCGGCCACCAGGGGTGCGGTGGTCCCGCACCGCCAATTAGGATACGACCCTCACCCTGGTGGTCGCATCCTGTTTACCTAAGCAGCACGCGCCACAATGCCAAAATGGCATGTTGCTCATTGCCATGCACAACGTGGCAGGCACCGCACGGTGCCTGCCACCTTTTGTGTGGTAATAGGGGGGTACCATAGGTACCCCCCCAAGTGCAGAGCCCACCCCCCCCAGGGGCCCACAACTTGCCCCCACAGCAATTTCCTCCTGCATTTCCTTGGCAGCATCGCCGCCATGGAAAGGCCTGGACCGCCAGGCATCATAATATGGATGGCGGTGCCTTCCAGGCACCGCCACTATATAGTGCCCGAGTTCCGCCCAGCCGGCAATCGTATGGATTGCCGACCGGCATAAAAGCGGCGGTCAGACTTTCCGTCCGCCGGGGTACCCCCGCCATGGTAATATGGCAGGGGTAAATGTGGCTGTGATGGCGGGAGAGTCACCAGCGCTGGCCGGGCGGTGGCGATCCACCCGCCATCATAATGGGGCCCTAAGTGTCCATGTGGACTAATATATGTTGGTAAAACAGACAACAAAATCAAACAAGACTCAATAAATAGAGATTTGCAGGAAGTTTCTTATAATTTAGATTCGTTTTGTTTCCAAGTTACAGATACACTACAGTTTCAAAGATAATCTACAACACGAGATGGCACTCAGTTACATATAGAAGCATACTGGATGCAAAAACTAAGGGCCCGATTCCAATGTTGTTCCGAAGGCCTCCAAATCAGATTTAGCTTTCCCGGATCCGATTCGTAGCCCTTGTTTACGACCAAAACGTTCACAGGTCTGAATGACCAAGTACGATGCGAAGATCGTGTACACATTGACCGAACCATTTCCGAGACCCGAACCTGTCCGTAGGACTCGATCGTAGCCGAATTGTGCCGCACTATGGAGCCGAATTCCTACCGAACGAGTACGATGCACGATTCGGACAGCCGCTTCCCCTCAGTTTCAGTGAGACAAAATGGCTGTCGGAAGGGCCCTCCAATCTGCCATGGAGGTGTGCCCATGGGCCCCTCTGATCCAGGCATGCACAGTGTGGGGGGCTTCATGGGGTGCCCACCACAGGGTGTGCGCTTTTCCCCACCAACCCCTATTCTGCTATGGGAGCCTGTGTATGCTTCTGTACACGGGCTCCCATAGAGTTCAATGGGAGTCCGAGCGAACCGAGTCTGTAAGCATACGGGTTCATCGTACACGCTTGTTCGGACTCCCAGAGCACGTCTCGCTCGGAAAGCCCTCCGGATCCGAATCGTACGGAGGGCTTTCCTAGCGCGATCGGATTCGGGTCCTAAGACCAAAAGATTTCAGTGAATGCCCTGACTACAACATATAGCATTGATATACCGAAGCCACCCTGAAGAATATGTGTATGGTGCCATAATAAACATGCAATGCCATGCAGCAGAGGCAGCACCTAGGGTGGTATAGAATAATAATAAGCTAGTACAGCAGAATGATTGTTTCTTACACAGAATCAAAAATATAAGACTTATGGTAAAGATTAATTTTCCAATGAACTACAACATCCAAGGGTGGTTGATGCTGCTGTCCCAGACTAACAGATAACCTACAAAATTAGAAGGCTTCACAAAGTTTGTCTGGTGTGCTGTACATTTATTATGCTTCTGTTATTTAACCCCTTCAGCGCGGCGCGGATTACCGCGCCGTGCTGAAGGTTCGTTGCGCGGGCGGGGCCGTGACAGAGCGGGGCCGTGACGGAGCGGTTCCGTCATGCGCACAGCGCGACCGACGCGCATGACGGAACTGCTCTGTCACACGCATCGAAGGGGTTAAGCATGCATATTGCAGTGATGATTTCTGTTTCATATGTCATATTATAGGCTATTTATCAATTGGTTCACTGATAGAACATCGATGACACAAATATCAATGTTAAAAATATCGATTGAAAAATATAGACTACAAAAATATCGACTCCCATACCTAAACAGGTAAGTACAAAAATATTTACTCAAAAATATTGATGTAAAAAATATAGATGTAAAAAATATTGATGTAAATATATATATAAAATAAAATAACATATATTAAATATATTAAATATTAATATTAATTTTAACAACATTTAATTTATACATATATATATATTTACTTTAAAACAATTCAGAAACTATTACTTTTAATTAATTTTAAAAGTTTTAAATTATATAAAACTAAAATATATATATATATATATCAATCAATAATTTAATATATAAGAAAATTCTATAATAAATTAAACTATTAAAAAATATTTAAACTTACATTTCCCAATAGAGTCAGTGCAAAAGTAGGGAAAGTGTTGGATAGCAGAAAGATACAAATTATTATTCCCACTCCAATAAGTACAACAGTAGGGAAAGTGTTGTATAGTGGAGGGATTAAATTTACTATTCCAACTCGAGTGAGTGCAACAGTAGGGAAAGTGTTGGATAGTGGAGGGATACAAATTACTACTCCCACTCCAATGAGTACAACAGTAGGGAAAGTATTAGATAGCGAAGGGGTAAAAATTACTATTCCCACTCCATTGAGTGCAACAGTAGGGTAAGTGTTGGATAGTGGAGGGATTAAAATGTACTATTTTAACTGCAGTGAGTGAAACAGTAGGGAAAGTGTTGGATAGCAGAAGGGTAAACATTACTATTCCCACTCCAGTGAGTGCAACAGTAGGGAGAGTGTTGGATAGCGCAAGGGTATAAATTACTATTCCCACTCCAGTGAGTGCAACGCAGGGAAAGTGTTGGATAGCGGAGGGGTAAAAATGACTATTCCCACTCCAGTGAATGCAACAGTAGGGTAAGTTTTGGATAGCATAGGGGTACATTTAATATTCACACTCCAAACAGTTAAAAAATTAAGGGGTCTATTATGATGCCGAAATCATCCCCGCCTTCCATTTCCCCCCGCCATATTATGATGGCGGGGGGTACCGCGGCGGACAGGAAGACCGTCCGCCGCTTTTCCGCCTGGTCGACGAGTCGACCGGGCAGAAAAGGGTTAAATATGGTGGTGTGTCTGCTAGACACCGCCATCCATATTACAATGTCAGCGGGAAGCAGCCTTTCTGTGGCGACGTTGCCGCCACGGAAAGGTATGCAGATTCCTCAGTTGGGGGCCCGTTGCGGGCCCCCAGGATGTTGAGGGGGCACATGGGGGGTACCTAAGGTACCCCCCTGCATTTGCATGGATGCACTTGCAAATGCACAAGTGCCTTTTTTGGATTGCGGCCTGTGCTGCTGACAGCACCGCACACCACAATAAAAAAAATGTTGAATGCGCCCGCCAGTGTGGCGGGCGCATCCTAATTGCACATGCAGGACCGTCGCACACATAGTGGGTGGTCCCATTTCCCGGGGCGATGGCGGGCGGACAAAGTCCGCCCGTAATCGTAATAGACCCCATAATATTTAAAAATCAAAAATTAATATTATGAAAATAAATAAATGAATACATTTATAGATATTTTACAAATTATACTTCATATATGAAAAACATAATATAATATTAATTACAAATAACAAATACCTACAAATATTATATAAAATAAAATAATAAATACATTTAAAAAAATATTTTAAACTAGAACATTTTTACAAACAAAAACATTATTTATTACATAAAATTATTTATTTTATTTCCTACCCTATAACTCCACACAAATAGCAAACCACTTCTAAATTAAAAAAATATACTTCCATATTAACATATTTATCAATTCAAAAATAGTAGCAAAAAAGTTTTTTTTTATTAATTACCCACACTTTAACCCTATAATCCACACAAAACACACCTAAATTAAACTGTAAAATAATACATTACACAATTAAAACTTATATTAAAATTAAAAACTATTAGTATTATACAACTAATTATGAAGTAAGCAAAATGTATTAATACCCACCCTTTACCACTTTAAAAATAAAAACAACACCCCAAAAAATAATTACCCAAAAAATCAAATAATTAACATTAATTAACAACGATATATTAATTAATTAAATACAAATTACTTGACACCCTTTACCACTATAAACCCCAATACACACACCTACAATAAATTACACAATTACCATAATTAAAGACCAATTAATATTTAATATTAATAAACAACCAATTATTAATTCATCAATAAAAATAAATTACCCTTTACACCTAGTAACAGAAACACGCACATCTAAAATTGATTACACAATTACCATAATTAATTACCAATTAATTAATTATTAATTAACCAATTATCAGTTAGTTAATAATAAATTAATTTACTCATTGAATATTATATCATCTCAATCAAACAAATAATAATAAATAAAAAAAAAATATTAATTTAATATAATTAAATTACTTCCCACCCTATTCCCTTATAAACCCACAACCCGCTACAGAACTAAAAACGCAAAATTCCAATAAAAAAAATAATAACTACTAAAAATGTTACACATATATTAAAAAATATAAATAATTCTTATACAAAAAAAACACATCACATGCATTTAAAATATATACTAAAATACATAACTAATTAAAATATCGATATTTTTAATACCTATATTTATGCAAACAATATTTAACACTTCGATATTTTCAAAGTCGATATTACTTACCTAAAGTCGATATTCTTGACCACGATATTCTTGCTGTCGATATTTTTCAATCACAATATTTCTGACTCGATATTTGTGCAACTCAGTATTTTAAACTCGATATTCTGTCTCTGCACCTAATCAATTCATGTTCACGATGAAGTGTTGTGCACATATGCATTGATTAAGAGCATGAGATTATGGGATAATGCATAACAATAAGATCCACATATGAAAATGATAGTTGACTAGATTAAATTACTTTTCATTGGATCCTTTTATATTGAACTAAGAAATTGAGTATTTTGAACATTCAAAAAATCTATTTTGTACAGCTGTGTCAGCTTTACAGTCATACTTTGGATACATTGTCCCTAAAGTCCCTGTGGCAGCCACGCTGGCATGGGAAAACATTTAAACAATATAAGATTATGTTGGATTTTTAAAGTTTGAAGTAATGTTGCTCTTGAGTGCCGGTGAGATGTGATCAAACCACTTTATTCCTGTGAGGAGTCTGGCTGTCATATTGTGAGTGGCTCGCAGGGGTGCAGGGTGACTTTTTGGAGTTCCAGTGATGATGGCGTTGCCGTAGTTAAGTTTTGAGAGGACAAGGGATTGCACTACAGTTTTAAGATCGTGGGAGGGAGATAAAAAGTTTGATTGTTTTGGGGGTGTTTTAGTGTAAAGAGGGCTCCTTTGGCTGAGGTGTTGATGTGCTCCTTCGTTAACATGTTTTTGTCGAGTAAAGCTGGATGATTTACTGTATCAAATGCCACCAATAGGTTCAGTAGGGCTAGGAGACATGCGTCTCCTTCATCTAAGGATTTGTGAATGTCATCGGATATAGGCTGCAGCCTTTCCAGAAGCCCGATTGGGATGTGTTGTGGAGACTGACTTCATCTATGTGATGGTTGAGTTGTAGCAGGACACATTTCTCGATCGTTTTAGCTAGGAAGGGAAGGAGAGTGATCGGTTTGAGGTTGTTGAAGTCATTGGGGTCAGCCCCTGGTTTTTTAGGAATGGTTGTGACTTGGCCTAGTTGGAGGTAGTCGGGAACACGAGAGAGAGGCTTTGATGATTTTGGCCCAAAAAGGAGATATGTTGTGGTTGAGGTTCTAAGCTAAGGTGTAGGGGAGGGAATCAGTAATGTGGGATGTGGGCTTCAAGTTTGCAATTATTTTGAATACTTCTCCTTCTGTCATCGGTTTGAAATCTATCCTCTTGTATTGTTGGTCTGTTACATAATTCTGAACTTTCTAACCTTTCTAAAATATATGTGTTATTGTAAAAATGAATGACGATTGTTTGTTACTTTGAAGATCTGTGACCAAAATAAAGTGATTTAAATGAAGCAAATTGAAATCTGTCTGCTTATCATTATTTTCCAGTTGTGGGAGATCAATGTTGGCTTCAGTATATCTTGGGGCATCTGGTCATTAGTTGGGTTTTGGGAGGAGTTTCCATGGAAACTTGCTGGTTAATGCAATAAGCAGGCTGGGGTGACAGGCTTGAGCTATGGATTAGAGAGCGTTCTATTTTTGAAACTTTGTCAGAGAAGAAGTTCTCTTTCTTCACTGCGTCTGTTGGTGGCTATTGTTTCGTGTTGGGAGGTAAGGGTGGTTTCTTGTTTTATTATATCGAAGAGCTATCTTGGTCGAGTTGATTACGAAAAAAGGTGGCTTTTTCCCTAAAGATGTTTTTTGTAGAAGAGACGTTCAGATCTGAGGAGTGCACGGTGTGGCGGTGAGGAATTCTGTCTCCATAACTTTTCAGTCAGTCTCAGTTGTCTCCTCTCTGTGTTAAGGTCTAAGTTGAACCAGGGTCTTGATTGAATTTTCTAGATCTCTTTAGTTTGAGAGGGGCCACTGGTCAAGAACATCTGTCATCGCTGAGCTATAGTGAGCGGTGAGGTAATCTACGGTGTGAAGGAGAGATTGAGAGTGTAGATGGGCACTGATCCTTGATTCCAGTTCCGTTAGTGGGATTTGCTTGATGTTCCTTGCCCAGTGCTTGAGTTTATTGGCTGTTGCTGGGTGAGGGCTGGGGTTAGCCTTGAAATAAAACAATATTAGGTGTCGATCTGACCAGTTGATTGGCATGATGGATCAAAGGGAGACAAGCTCCTTTCCAGTAATTATTGCATCCAGATTACAGCCTTTATAGTGGGTCTGGTCATTGCAGATTTGCTTAAGGTCATTTATTTCAAGCAAGTTTAAAAGATTACTGACTGTGGCATCTTCTGTGTCGTTCCAGTGCATGTTGAAGTCACGTAGGAACACATTTTTGGTGTCAGTAATGGAGAACCATGCTATTAGGTCAGTTAGTTATTCAGTTAAGAGTGTGTGATCATAAGGGGTGTGGTAGATAGCGTGAAGTATGATGGGGTGGTGCCTTTTGTCATGAGTTCAGCTCTGAGATGTTCAAACATCGAATAGTCCATGATTTCTAATGTGTTAAGTCGAAATTCATCTTTGAGGATGATTGCCATCCCAGCTCCTATTTTTTTTTTTTTTAATTGTCCTCATTCTGCCAACTCTCTTGTTGGTGTCACACTTATCCCTCAAATGCCAGACAGGGAGAAAAGAGAAAAACACCTCCACACAAGAATAATGCTGTTTCCACTTCGATCTCCTTCACAAGGGGACCAAGGCACTGGAGAATCAGGACCGACAGCATGTTTGGCTTAATCATCGGACCTGCTGGGCCTCTCTCTCCAGTCCACCAACAGTTTCCAAACCTTATCCAAACTTCCAGGGTCACAGGCCATGTCTGACTGACTTGTTCAGATAATGCTTTTAAGGCACTCAGCAAAAGATGGAGGACTTTCAAATTTACAGAGTCTACATATCTCCAGCCTCGCTAACAAGATCAAATAAAAAATACATTTAGTAGCGACTGTATTTATTTGCACATCCCCCTCTTGATGAAGCCCAAAAAAACACAAGTCGAGGGCTTACTTTGATCCATTCACCAGTTACTTCCCCAAGGAAGTTGCACACTCAAGCATAGGGAATAATCTTCTGATACTGCATAAACAGGTGCAGATCGTCTGCTGAAATAAGCATACACCTTGGACAGACATATACTTTCCCTCTGACCCTTTATATCTTAGCTGGAGATCAATATACTCTATGGGTAGTAAAGAAATGGTTACGCTTAAGCGACTCAGGTTTCACCACTGCCCGTAGAAAGGAAAAGGAATCGTACCAATCTTGCTTTGGATCTCCTTCCCCCAGCTCTTCTACCCATAGGTTCGAGATTTCAGAGTCGATCTTATCACCCACTTCCACAAAGGCCCAATACAAATATGAAACTTCCTTTTTCCATCTGTCCATTCTCATCACCTGATCAAGCCTCAGGTTCTCTTCCTCCCCTGTCCACTTTTGTGTGGCCCACCAAGAACGTAACTGGTAGTATTTGAACCTTGTCAATTGTCCCTTGGTACAGTTGCTTAACACTTCCCAACTCGCTAAGCTTGATCCTGTTTTGAGATCTGCTGACTGAGTTGGTCCATCAAGCAATCAGGTGTACCCAGGAAATCCCAATCGGGGCCCCTGATGAATAGTATGGGACGCCCCACCTTTTTCGCAGATATGTCCAGGTTCTGAGGGCAGACTTCAGAATCTTCAGTCGCACCTTTTAAAAAAAATTCGTGTCTCCATACTTGAAGAGGAAGTGACACAGGCCTTGACAAACATCAGCTAGTAATGCCCCAAAATGTAAACCCATAGGTGACCTGTGTTTCATATTAGCAAGCATGCGAAAGTTAATGTGAAAGGCGTAACAGTATGCAAGCAGGTCCGGTAGAGCCAAACCCCCTGTCTCCAATCTCCTCCTCAACTTTTTCCACGCTATCCTAGGTCCCTTTGAGGCCCAAATGAAGCTACCTATTTTCCCCTGCAGCTTGGCTATATCTTCTTTCCGGAAAGTTAGAGGAATAAAATTGAAAAGAAAAGTGATTTTTGGGAGAACAATCATTTTAATGAGATTCAAACGCCCATAGATGTTTAAAGGTAGGTTAGCCCATCTTGTCAATAGACTCCATATCTTCTGGCTAACTTTTTTCCAGTTTATTTTGGGAACATCTTTGAGTTTCTGTGTAATTAATACACCCAGGTAACGCATTTGAGTCTTGAACCCCTGACAGCTCTTGTCCTGGTTCCATTCCATAATTTTGTTTTTTTCCAAGTTCACCTTATACCCTGAAACCAAACCAAAGCTCTCTGCCTTTGCCATCAGGTTAGGAATAGCGGCCTGAGGGTTAGTCATATATAGAATCAGATCATCCACATATAAAGCCAGTTTTGCCACTAACCTGAAAGATATAAAGGGGGAAATGGTAGGGTCAGCTCTGATCATATTCGCAAGAGGCTCTATATAAAGATTAAAGTGGTGCGACAACAGGGGGCAACCCTGTCTCGTGCCCCTGGTGATGTCAAACCAATCTTACAATTCTACATTAACCAGCACACTAGCCCTGGGAAGATGGTATAGATTTTGCACAGCCCTCACGATGTTCTGGGGAAAATCAAAGTTTCTTAAGACCTCCCAAAGATATGACCAATGCACTTGGTCGAAAGCCTTAGCTGCGTCCACAGCCACTACAGTCAAAGGCAGATGCTGGGCCACCGCCATGTCGATAGCTCCCAACATCAAGAACGTGAGCTCATTAAGCTGTCTCCCTGGTATAAAAACTTTTTGATCAGAATGTCTAACTCACTTAATGACCTGTGCTACTCTTGATGCTACTATCTACGAAAAGATCTCATAATCTGTGTTCAAGAGAGATATCGGTCTATACGAGTCAACTCTCAACGGATCTTTACTAGGTTTCAGTATTAAAGTTATCTTGGCCTCTGACCAGGAACTGGGAGCAGTTTCCCCAACTATATATACTCCATTAAATATATCTTTCAAGACTGGGGCCACTTTCTCTGATTTGCATGTAAACCTCAACTGGGAGGCTATCAGGCCCAGCTGCCTTACCACCTGCCATTTTCTTGCACTGTATCCTGATCTCCTCCTCCGTAATCTCACCCTCCAAAACTTTCTTCTGTTCATTAGTCAATTGCGGAAGCTCCGTTTTCTTTAGCCATGCCTCTATACATTCCTTCCTAGGTTGTATATCCTCCCTATAGAGGCTACTCATGTATCTCCGGGCTTCCCCTCTTATATCTACATTGGTGTACAACATCTCCCCAGACTCTGTATTCATTAGATTTTGTATTGAGTTTCTGGCCCTATCCGTTTTAGCCTTCCAAGCCAAAATTGAGCTGCACCTTTCCCCGTACGCAAAATGCTGAAGATTACTCAATTTCCACTTGTCCTGTAATCTTTTGTCGAACTGTGCTTGAAATTATGCCTGCAGCCCCTCTAATTCTCTAGTGAGCAAGGGGACTCTGCCTGATCCCTCCATCAAAGCCTTCTGGAGATCATATTATTCGGCCTTTATCTCTTCAATTTGCTTCTCATCTTCCTGCTTCACCTCACCCCTCTTGCTGACCATTATAGAACTTAATATTGCCCTTAAATATGCTTTAAAAGCATCCCAAACTATTTGCCTTTTTGTAGAGCCCCTATTAGACAGAAAAAAGTAAACAGTCATTTCCCCTAAATTGAGTGCCACCTTCTCGTCCAATAAGATAGTCCTCTCCAACGTCCACCTTCTGTGGCCCATTTTTTGATGGTGTCCTAGGGACAAGACCACAGAAGAATGATCTGAGAACTGCAGGAACATGAGTTACCGCCTCCCCCTCTGCATAAAACTCCTGGTCTACCAGAATGTAATTAATGCGAGAGTGTGGCCCATACTTTTGACTATAAAAAGTAAAATATCTGGCACTCCCCGTCTTGTTACGCCAAATATCAATTAGATTAAATTCAGCCATCATGTTTTTCATCCTAGATGATACTTTGGGAGGGCTAACATAATTAACTTTCGATGTTCTGTCTAGTTCTTTATTTAGAACCAAGTTCAAATCCCCTCCAAGTATAATCGGGGCCGTGGTCTCCAACAGGCAGGATTTCAACTTCATTAAAACTTCTGGATTATAATTATTAGGTCTGTCATATGTTGCACATGATACTGGCCTGCCTTGAATCACCAGATTAGTCACTCACCATCTTCCCGAAAGATCCGATTCATATTTTACAAGCCTTTTTCCAGCATTGTTTCTGATAATTAAAGCCACTGATCTAGTGCAACCTCTCTGATCCAAACACACTATCTCCTGGACTCAACGTAGCTTGCTAAAGAATGCCCCACACTCTTTCCTTTCCAAATGGGTCTCTTGAAGAAGTATAATTTGTGCCTCACTATTCTTGAGGTACTCTATCACCCGGACCGCTTTCTTCCTTGATCTTAAACCATGACATTCCAAGATAGATATTGAACTAGGTTTGGCCTATTCATACTCGGAATACCAGACTCTGCCCTCCTTCAGTACAGCTGAGATATTCTGTGCACTATGCATGCAGACCTGTAACCAGCTACATACTATTGATACACTCTTGTAAATACCCAGTTAGTATTCAGTCACTGTCCATGCACTTGTACAATGACTCAGGCATTACAACAAACAGTGCTAAAGTCAAATGTGCACAATGTATACAGTCCCCTAACTCCCTGTAGACTACGGATTCAGTCATGCAAAAATCGAGATAGTAGCCATGCAAGTCAGCAATCACACTGTCATTCTCTGTCCACTCCTGCAATCATCCTAACAGAACAATGTCCTTATTTAATCCCTGTGCTGAAACATAAGTAGTTATAAACTCACCCTGCTGTCAACTACCAGCACTCTAGGTACCTAGTCACTGTCCATGCACTTGTACAATGGCTCGGACATTAAGACACGTAGGGTACAGTCAAATGTGCATAATCCATGTGGTCCCCTAACCCCCTGCAGACTACTGATTCACTCCTGCAAAAATCCAGGTACTAGCCATGCAGTTCAGCAATCAGACTGTCACTCTCTGTCCACTCCTGCTATCATTCTGACAGAACCATGTCCTTATCTAAACACTCTACTGAAACATAAGCACTTATAAACTCACCCTGCTATCAACTACCAGCACTATAGGTACCCAGTCACTATCTATGCACTTGTACAGTGATTCAGAGATTAATATATGCAGTACTACAATAAAATGTGCCCAACCTATGCGGACCCCTAACCCCCTGCAGACTACTGATTCACTCCTGCAAAAATGCAAGTAGTAGCTATGCAAGTCAGCAATCACACTGCCACTCTCTGTACAGTCTTGTAATCATCATGACAGAACCATGTCTTTTTCTAATCACTGTGCTGAAACTCAAGCACTTTTAAACTCATTCTGCTGTCAACTACCAGTACTCTAACTATCCAGTCACTGCCCATGCACTTGTACAATGACTCAGGTATTAAGACACACAGTGCTACAGTCACATCTGCGCAATGTATGAGGTCCCCTAACCCCCTGCAGAGTACCGATTCACTCCTGCATAAATCCAGGTATTACCTATGCAGTTCAGCAATCACATTGTCAGTCTCTGTCCACTCCTGCAATCATCCTGACACAAGCATGTCCTTATCTAATCTCTGCACTGAAACACAAGCACTTATAAACTCATTCTGCTATCAACTACCAGCACTTAAACTATCCAGTCACTGTCCATGTACTTGTACAATGGCTCAAGCCTTAATAGATGCAGTGCTGCAGTCAAATGTGCACAACCTATGCGGTCCCCTAAGCTTCTGCAGACTACTGATTCACTCTTGCTAAAATGCAAGTAGTAGCTGTGAAAGTCAGCAATCACACTGTCACTCTGTCATCCTGACAGAACCATGTCCTTATCTAATCACTGCACGAAAATGCAGGCCTTTATAAATTAACCATTGTCTTTCATTGCAGTACTCTAATGGTCCAGTCAATATCCATGTACTCATGTAATGACCCAGATACCAATACATCCAGTATTACAATCATCTATCCACTATTGATGCAGTCCTCTAAAAACATAAATACTACTTATTCAGTTCTACAATTATCCAGTTAGTATCTGTGTCTTCAAGTAAATGAATTGTGATTTTAAAAGAAAGTGTTAAAATGATTTTTATATACAACATGTTTGTTTAGTAATATAATAGTATATTTTATAAATTTATTTTAATAATGTCATATATTTTTTATTTAACAGGTTAAGCTCAACATCGTTAAAAAAAACTTATCATGACTAGAATAACACAAAAGAGGCAACAACAAAAAAATGAGTATTATTTTAAGAAAAAACAACAACAAGAATTAGAAGAAGTACAACATGTGGGAAAAAAGAAAAAGTCTTGTGGTAAGAAAACAAAATAATTTATTTAAAAAACTTTGAAAGCCTATAAACAGTGTGCACATTGTGGAAAGTACAAAGAATGCCTCAACAACAAAAAAGAATAAGAAGAAAAAAAGCAAAAATAATGGGAAATCACATTCTAAAGAAATAATGTATGGTAAAAGGAGGAAGAGTCAGTATGAAGAAATTAGAAAGAGAATGTTTTACAATAGCGTTGTCTCTAATTTTTTAAATATGTGAAAAAATATAAAAGAAGATCAGCATTTTATAAAAAAGAAGAAACAGATTGAAACTATTGTTGAGAAGGATTTTCAATTAAAAAGGAAATTATTCATTTTAGTTTGAAACAGAATTCGGTCACTTGATAAGCCAATACATTTTATGAAGGCCAAAAGTAAGAAGAAGAGACTAATTAGCAGAAGTGACTTTTGTGATATTTGTTAGGGTGAATGGAAACACAGTTCAAGTTCAGAGCCTTTTTTTAATGAAGAGAGTTATTTTCAAACCAATACATTATTGCTTGCAGTTGATGCCAGTGGTCGAGCTTATGAGGTTAGAAATGGTTGTCCAATTGAGAAAGAGAAGATGGTTCCCACAAAAATAGAAGAAGTGATAGCTCATGAAGTTCTAGGGAGACGTCCTAAAGCGCCAGTGTATACTTGGGATTGTAGTATTATTTGTAGTATACGCCAGGAATCTATTGATATTCTTCGCAATTTCTTACGAGAATATAGTTGAAAAAAAAGTGTTAAACAAAAGATTAAGATGTTGCAAGGACTAGATCCTTTGAAGAGTGAGAAAAAATACTGGTTTGCAAGGTCATTCACTGGCTTGTCTTTCAGGAAAAGTATGTCAAAGTGTTTTTCATCATTTTAGAATGTTAGCAGTACATCATTCTCAAATGCGGAAGTTAGTGAGAAGATTGTATTACGTAAAAAGTCCAGAAATAATTTTAAATGATTTAAACAGTGCTCTTTTGCATGGAACAGTATCAGATGTTAAAAAAGTTTGTGATGAAATAGAGTTTTGTTACTTTGGTCCTGAAGAAGAGAGTGGACAAAGTGGGACATTGATAGAAATAGGTGTTGAAGAAAATGTGGAAAATAGTAGTACAGAGAAGTTTGAAGAACAAATTACAAAGTTTAAGGTCATTTCGTGTGAAAGGCCAAATTACACTTGTATTTGTTGCCGACGAATTCACTATAGAAATCCGACTAGGACTATTGATCTGTATTTAAAAAGTGATAGAGAAAATAATGATAAATGGAATGAATTTGCAACTTATTTGTTGGTAGAGGATTGCTTTGATTTGGGTACTGATCAGGGTATTTGTAAATATTGTTATAACAAATTAGACGATAATAAAATGCCTGCTAGAGCTGTCCATAATTTTCTAGAGTTGGTAGCTATTCCTCCAGAACTAATAGATTTAAACACGTATGAGTCTATTCTTATTCAATGTGTGCACCCATTTCAGGCTATTGTTCGCATTGAGCCTAAAACAGGTAAATTGCCTCCTGCAGATTTACAGCGAGGATGAAAAGGAAGAGTTGTATATTTACCTCTAGATTTAAAGAAAAATATTGAAACTATTGGTGTAGAGAATGTAGAAAGTGAACCACTAGTTATTCTAGTTAAAGGTGTTCCTACTAAGAGTAAGAAAATCTGGCGGGAATTAGTTGATGTTAGGAAAGTGCAAAAGGCAACATTATATCTTATAAAAAACAATGATTACTACAAAAATGTGTATGTAGAAGAAGAAGAAATACTTTTAGGAGATGATAATGAAACGTCAAGTGGTCAAATTGAAAAAGTTGACGTGTCCAAAAGTGAAGAAATTTATGAACATTATAGTGTACATGCACTTCATTCAAAAGAAGTGATGGGGAATACTATTGAATTATTCCAAATGAAGAAAGCGAAGGGGACTCCCATGAGTGGATGGGCAAAAAGTTTGGAAGCTCGTTGTTTTCCGCAGCTGTTCCCAACTGGAAAAGGTGGTCGATATGACGAACGATCAGTGCAGATTCCTGCGTCAGAATATCGGATAAATAGATTGTATGCAGAAGATCCAAGATTTCGACAATGTATCCCATATATATTTAATCTTTTGTTTGAGAGTGACTTGTATGGACTTTCATCTGCAGTCGACCACATATTAAAAACAGGAGTACATCTTCAAAATGTTTCTGCAAAGGAATTTATGGATAAAGTACATCAGAGAGACGATCATTTAGAATCTCAACTGATTAATTTGATGGCATGTCAGTGTGGTAATAATGAGTATTGGTATCGTCATCATGGAGAACTTAAATGCATGTTAAGGAACTTAGGAACTCCTACATGGTTTGTTACCCTAAGCTGTGCTGAATACGCTTGGGATGATTTACTTAAATTTCTTCGAGAAGCAAATTCAAATATTAAAAATATTGAATACAAAACACCTGGAGAATTGTGCTCTTTGGATCCTGTAAATGTATGCAGATATTTCAATCATAGGTTTGATGCTATGATGTCTTTTATCTGCAATAAAAGAATCCTTCTCTTGGAGAAGTTATTGATTTCTTTTGGAGAAAGGAGTATCAAGCTAGAGGTGCTCCTCATTTACATATGCTGTTATGGATCAAGGATGCACCCAAATGTGGAACTGATTCGGATGACACTGTTTTATCTTTTATTGAAGATTATGTTACATGTGTTATACCAAAAAGAAAAGAAGAAACACATTAAGGCAACAAGTGTTATGATTCCAAAGTCATCAATGTGGCAAATATTGTCAACGAAAATACAAGTCGAAGGAAAAGTTTTATATCAAATGTCATTTTGGATTTCCACTCCCAGTAATATCCAAAGGAAGAGTAAACAGTTTCATGTCAGCAGTGAGACATACCATCACTAGAAAATCTCCCAAAAATACGTACAATTTGAGAAGAAGTGAAGAATCAAAGTATATCAATGATTATAATCCAGTTATTCTCTCAATGTGGAATGCTAATTTGGATATCCAGTATGTTGCGGACAATTCCATTGCTGTTGCTCGGTATGTAACATCATCATACATAACAAAATCAGAAAAGACGGAGTAGAAAGAAATTTTCCATGAGAAGAGTCTTCGTAAGAAATTGTACAGTTTTAGTTTGAAGATGTTATCCCATCGAGAGATTGGAGCGTACGAATGCTCGGATCGGTTGTCGTCTGCAAGTTTATATTCAAAGTCAAGAGGGATCATTTGGGTGAGTCTAGGTCTTGCTGCAACGCAAAATCGAGTACTTAAATCTATACAAGAAATCGAATATTTAGCAGTAAATGAACCGGAAAGTATAGATATTGTCAAAACAAACATGTTGGATACATACTATCCAAATAGAAGTCTTCATCTTGAAAATATATGTCTCTATGAAGTGCTGCAATTTTACAGTTTTAAGAGAGATACTACAGAAAACATAAATGAAGGAAAATATGCAGTGATTGGTTCAGAAGGATGTTTGGTGAAACACAGTAAAGGAAATCTGATTAATCATAGGAAACTGAGTTGTGACACTCCTGATAAAAGATAATTTTACTATTTAGCTCTTTTGCAACTGTTCAAGCCTTGGCATGCGGAATTGGAATTACTTGGAGATTATCAGTGCTATGAAGATTATTTCAATGCATGTAAAGATAGCATTGAATGCACAGTTTTTGCAAATTATCTCAAAATGTTGAATGAAGAAATTGATTAAAAAGCTACTATTGCAGCTGAAATTGCTAGAGACAGTTCTCAAGACAGTCAAATTTCTGCTTCACTGAGTCAAGATCCACTAGGACAACCAATTCTTAAAAATGAAGCAGCAATCGCCATGAGTGAAGTGGAAACAGCAATGCATCAAGCTCAAGAAGATATTATGGACTTAGGGAACTTGGAAGAACAACTAAATATTGAACAGAAAGAAATATATCAGCATGTGGGACAACAGATCGACCATGGTTTTCTTCATGAAAAGAAAGAATGCACATGCACATCATTTCAACCTATCCGGATGTATGTCAGTGCTCAAGCTGGTACAGGAAAAAGTTTCTTAATTAAAGTTTTGACCAGATATCTACGAAAAACAACTGACTCTCATTTGTCTTGTGTTGTAACTGCTCCAACTGGGTTGGCAGCACACAACTTTAAAGGAATTACATTACATCGTTTACTAATGCTACCTGTAGAACATGAAAATAAATTGGAATATCACAAGCTATCTGGAGAAGCTTGTTTTCAAGTTTCAAGAGTGCTAAAGAAAATGAAACTTCTGATTATTGATGAGGTGAGCGTGGTCTCAAACTTAATGCTTGCCTTTGTGCATTTAAGAATGCAGCAAATTTTAAAAACAGAATCCGATGTCTCATTTGGAGGAAAACGTGATAGTTTTTGGTGATCTACTGCAACTTACTCCTGTTAAAAGGCAACCAGTATTTAAAACGCTTGTGCATGAAGATACCAGAAAGTCTTTGGGAAGTGTTGGAAACGTTAACATTTGGTCATATTTTGAATACAAAGAACTCATTAAAAATATGCGACAATAGAGCATGAAGGAATTACTATTATTTTGATGGAAAAATTGAAAACAAAATTGGATTCTATAGAAAAATCTATATCTAAGACTGCTGGTTTAGAAAAGAATTTATATGTATGTGTAAACTGTCTGGTTATTTTACGGCGTAATTTGGATGTGGAAAATGGTTTAGTAAATAGAGCAATGGGAAAAGTTGTTGATTTTGTTAATTATCAAAAAAAAGATGGAATTGAATGTTTGAAAATCAAATTTGATCATATTGAAGAAGTACAAATTGCTCATTGTTCTGCTCGTTTTTTACTTGTTAAAGATTTGTATGTTCATAGAAAGCAGTTTCCTCTTTCTTTGGCATATGCGGTGACTATTCATAAATCTCAAGGTTTAAGTGTAGACAGTGCTTTGGTAAACATTGGAAGTACCGTATTTAAAGAGGGTATGGCATATGTTGCTTTATCAATAAACACACAATTTGAACAAGGGAGTCCTAGGGAAAATTTTAAAGACCACTAAAGGATTATATCCTCAAGCAACTATTAACAAAACACAGAAATCCTAGGGTTTATGGACTACCTCTAAGTATTATTTAAACCTATGTGGTAGTAAACCTGACTGGTGAAAAGGTAATGGATACAATATGTGTAAGGGCAGATCCCTTTAAGGACGAAATCCCTCACTCACCAATGGTGACATGCTTCATCATAGGGACTCTCCTACCAAGGGAAAAACCTAGTTCCCTTGGGGGCTACGACCCCCTCACTGAGAGGGAGGAGCTCAGGGATGTTTTATCTCTAGTATTTAGGACTGACTAAGTCCAAAGATGATGAGCAAGAAAGTGTGAGCAAGGGTGCAGCGCAAAAAATAATAAAGTTAGTGAATATGTGAAAAATGGTGATGAGCTAAAACTGGCTAGGAGGCACCAAAGCCAACTTTAATCAAAAGGTGCCTACTGTCAGAATTTAAAAGGCAGTACACCTGCAGTATGGATTTAGAACTGCTATGGTGTGGGTTTTAGATGGTCAACATGTTTCAGCCCACGAAGACCAAAGGTGGATCGGGCTTTCGTCAGGACCTATTAGGGAAAACGCTACTGCACGAGAATAAAGTGAATAAACTATAAGAAAAAAGGATATCGGGCCAATGCAATATCATCGGCCTGTATCTGAACCTGCATGCACCTAGAATGAAAAGAAGATGCCACATGTCAGGAGAAAGTAATATATGTCATGACAGTATGAAAAGTTTACTAAAAAACAAGATCTGCATATACATAAACAAAAGTCAGAGATGCCTAACCCGCAAAGGCTGGGTACAGGATGTCACCTCTCGCCTGGCAACCGCTCAGGAAGGCAGCACCGCTCTACAAAAAAACGGGGTTTCAAGATATTGTGGGGTGCGATAAAAGTCATCAAAATCCCGGAGGATGATCGTATGGTGGTCAGACGCTTAACATATCGATCATAAAGAGATTACCATTAGTATGGGGAGCTATAAATCATGAAGAAAGAAGAGGGGTGAACCCATATAATAACACCCTCTACACAAGTTTATGGGATTTAAGTAGGAGCTCAAAAAGATACTAAACACTTAGCCTACTACCCATCAATCTCACTAAACAGAAGTGGAACTAACCACAACCTGTGTGCGGGACAAACTGGAACGTCTAACAATCAGCATCGAAGTCTCAAAAGACTGCATAATTCGTTAAAACTGCCGCGCTGATAGGCATCAACAATGCTAGAAACCACTCACCTATCCGTCGGTACCGCTACTCCGGGAGAGCCTGCTGCCGGAGGTAACTGCAAGTACACGACCGCGCTCTAAAATAGCCAGTATCGTAACATCCTAATCGCGCTCAGGTGGAGATAGTAGTGTGTAATTGTCGCGCATGCCCAGTATAGAGTGTGTTACACAGCGCATGCGCGGAGTCAAAACACCATTTGTTCAAGATAACAGTAACTGTGTTCTAATGCGCAGGCCCAAAGAAAGTCCTGCTAGGTCGTGAAATGGAATAAAAATGTGCTGGTATGATTCCTATAACAGAGGGGCCGTGTCGTGACCTGGCTACCCACACGTGTCCACACTATTATGAAATAAATAAATACCCTGCAGTGGTGAGGACACATACGTCAACCTCCGAGTCTAAGAGGAGATTGACATCGCGGCCGCTTAAAGGGTGAAGAATGGTAACACAGGCAATGTTCACAGATTGTACACGCAAAAGCGCTATGTACAAAAGTGGATTTCTGGGTAAAAGGAAAAGGATAGGAGCCCATATAATGGATATGTGGGCGCTCCTGGGTAGAACCACGGAGTATAAAAGCAATAATATACCCTCAAGAGAGTTAGGGATGTTGGAATAAACCCGTGTCAGTGACTAGGTGTATTGAGTAGACCCACAGTGGGCGACGCAGCAAAAAAACCAACACAACACAGTATAACAACAAAGTGGGTGAATGTAGTCACTGAACCACACAAGTAAAGATAACAGGGATGCTCACCCCGAGGTGCACTAGAGTACAAAACTAAATTGCAGCTCAAGGGCCAACAAACCAAGGCACTACAAACAGAAAGTAATACCAAATGGCAGGGGACTTCACCCGGAGGGATTGGCACTTGAACCTGAGACCCATCAGTAGTGTTAAAGTGACACCCAGGGAATGTCATCATTCAGACCAGACTTATCAGTGTCCAATTTATAAACCCATCGTTGTTCTTTCTTGAACAGAAAAGAAGAAATATCTGTCAAGTGAGTGGGAATAAAAGGGCGTTCTAACACAGTCCACTTCAAATCTTGGGGACTATGCCCAGCCGTCACAAAATGTTGGGTCAATTTCGTGGAAATTTTCTTGCAGCGAATAGTGCTCTTGTGTTCCAGTATGCGTGTCTTCACCTTACGTGTCGTAATACCAACATACCGGAGTAAGCAGGGGCACGTGATAAGGTAAATTAGAATATTGCTGTCACAGTTTGTATGACCAGCCAGAATCCAAGGTTTCAAAGTCCCAATACCAATCTCGGTGGTGTGTGCAGTGTGTGCGCATGCAGCACAGTTGCCACAGGGGAAGTGCCCACGTACTCTCGGCAAGTCCCACAATGTGTCTTGAAGATGTTTCCTGTTCTCAAGTGGGCGGGTATGTACAAGCCTATCTCTGATGTTGGTACTGCGTCTGAAAGCAAACAAGGGACGAGGTAAAGGGGTCGTCCCGATATTAAGTATCTTCCAGTTTGCCAAAATGCTTTTCTTGATCTGATTCGAAAAGCTACAGAATGTATTGACACAAGTCAGTCTGTTCGTCGTTTCTTTGGGACTGCTCATTTCAAGTAATGCAGCCCTGTTATTGTTCGCTGCACGTTTCAGAGACTGTTTTACCAACTTTTTGGGGTAGTGTCTGGTCACTAGCTGATTTGACAGTACTCTAGCATGTTCGTAGTACTTGTCCGTCGTAGAGCAGTTCCTCCTAATTTGCAGAAACTGCCCGAAGGGCAGGTTTTGGCGCAAGGCTTTAGGATGGAAACTGTCATATAGCAAAAGTGAGTTTCTTGCCATCGGTTTCTTATACAATTCGGTGCGAAGGCCACCGTCAGCTGGAAAGATCAAAACATCGAGAAAAGGCAAACTCACTCTGCTGAACTCACAGGTGAACCTCAGAAAAGTATTACGGGTGTTTAACCAAGCTCTAAAGTCAGTGATGGAAGACAACGACCCTGTCCAAATGACAAAAACATCATCAATGTACCGTCTCCAACAACGTATGTGATGTCTATATGGGTTGAGAGGGCACAAAATGTGTTCCTGTTCAAAACTATGGACATAGAGGTTCGCTAAGCTCGGAGCGAACACATTGCCCATAGATGTACCGGACACTTGTAAGAAAAGCTGTTCCTCAAATCTGAAAAAATTCTCCTTCATGGCGATACGGGCACAATTCATAATGAAGGGCACAGGAGTGATGGAATCAGGAGCATGCTCCATGAGCAAGTCCTCAATCTTGGCTAAAGTCTCATCTTGTGGAATGCAGGTGTAAAGCGATTCCACGTCAAAAGAGACAAGGAAATCGCTGTCCACGTTGAAGTCAATTGTTTCAATAAGATTGAGAACATCTTTGGTGTCTTTGAGGTAGGTTGGCATGTCCAAAACAAGTGGATGTAAAAAATTATCCACAAAAGTGGACAGCGGTTCCAACAGAGACCCCAAACCCGAGATGATGGAACGTCCCGGAGGTGGCCTCTGTGCTTTATGCACCTTTGGTAAAACATAAAAGTATGGAATAACAGGATGGTTTTGAATAAGAAAACCTGACTCCTGCTCAGTAATCCAACCATTTGTTACCGCCTCCTCTACCATGATTTTGATCTCCTGTTCCAATCTAGTGGTAGGGTCTTCACGTAGGGGTTTATAAAACTGAGTGATACCCAACTGTCTCAAGCATTCCGCGCGATACGCAGAAGAGTCCATTATCAATATGGCCCCGCCTTTATCCGCTGGTTTGATAGTGATCGTCTCATGACAGAGGCACAAGCAGGCCCGAGTCACGAAACGACGTAGTGATCAATCTGAGTGGTCGAACCATCAATGAGGATGAACAGGCTCTCCTCAACAAAGGTTTAGGGTTCGTCCCTACCTTCCTTTTTTTTTTTAAATGATTTTATTTACAGTTTGTGCACCTCATAAAAAAAAACCACATCAGCATAAATACATATCAGGCGAGTGCAATATGCAGTACATGAAATACAATAAGAGATTTATAAAAGCAGATTTAGAATTTTAAAACCTAACTCGACTGATTACTGGTCATCTCCCTCCAAATTGAGACCGGCGCCCAAAATTTTTGACCAAAGTCGCGCATTTTTTTACCCTTCTGTTCATACAAACCGGTCTCAATATTATGAATGCTCAACAGCCTAGAGAGCCACATTTGAAAAGAGGGGGCCATAGTATCTTTCCAGCCTGAGGAGATTAAAATCCTCAATACCGCAACCGACATAAAAACCAACGCTTCTTCGGTTTGAGACAGTTTTTGCTTATTATCACAACCCAGCAGCATCAGGGTAGGAGATAGATTGATCTTATGACCTAGCAGCCCCTCCCAAAACTTACACACTTCCCTCTGTACTGAGGCTAGTGAGCTGCAATGAAAAACCATATGCAGGAGATCAGCTTGCCCGGCATTGCATCTAGGGCATCTATCATCCCCCCTGACCCCCAGGCATATAATTTGGCTGGAGAATGATATAGATTAAATATCGTTTTATAATGCTGGGCCCTCAGGTTGGTAGATCTAAAAACTTTTTTATTCAAGGAAATGGCCAGGTCCAAGTCAGCATCAGGGTCAGCTAATTTCCGTGCCAGAGAAATTTCTGTTTTTTCCATATCGTCTGGTATTTCCATGATAAGCTGCTTATATACCAATTTAATCTTTTTAGGCCCAACCATTAACAGTTCGATAACAGAAACAACTCCATTGACAGGGGTTTTGGTCTCGCTGCCTTTAATGCCTGGGCAACTTGACCTTACAGGAACCACTGATTGGTCGGGATACCATACTGATGTTGGATGGTATCAAAACCAAGCGGGACATGGTCTCCCCAAATGTCGCCGAAAGACCTAATACCAAAATTTCTCCAAATCTGTAAATTCCTATGGGACCCGACATAGGGGAGTAAACTAGAGTTCCAGAGCTGGAGATAACGATTCACCTTTACAAGCTTCGAGATAGACCTCCAAACCTCCCAAACCCCTTCCAAGATCTTCAATTGAGGCCTCTTATAATACCTACGGTCCACCTCACGCCACAGCAACCCAACAGCCTGTTCCCCGATTAATCTGAGTGGTCGAACCATCAATGAGGATGAACAGGCTCTCCTCAACAAAGGTTTAGGGTTCGTCCCTACCTTCCATGGTGATTTTTTTCAGATTAGACAAGAACTTGCGCAGTTTTTTCGCAAGATCCGTCTCCAATTCTTTTTCCGTGATAAACATCTGGAACATACGGATGAGGTCGAAACGAACACTGGCCTTAGGAATAAATCAACATTTAATCCTCTGCCTCATCAGGTTCCACTGCAGGTCCTCACGTTTGAGCAAGCTGTAATCAGCCAAGTCTCCCAATTACGTACTAAGGAGGCCAGACAATTTCAAAACCTGAATAAAAGAGAGCGGCGGGCCATGCAGTCCCTAGCTATAGATGAGACAATCACTATCAAACCAGCGGATAAAGGCGGGCCATAGTGATAATGGACTCTTCTGCGTATCGCGCGGAATGCTTGAGACAGTTGGGTATCACTCAGTTTTATAAACCCCTACGTGAAGACCCTACCTTCGGGCAGTTTCTGCGAATTAGGAGGAACTGCTCTACGACGGACAAGTACTACGAACATGCTAGAGTACTGTCAAATCAGCTAGTGACCAGACACTACCCCAAAAAGTTGGTAAAACAGTCTCTGAAACGTGCAGCGAACAATAACAGGGCTGCAGTACTTGAACTGAGCAGTCCCAAAGAAACGACGAACAGACTGACTTGTGTCAATACATTCTGTAGCTTTTCGAATCAGATCAAGAAAAGCATTTTGGCAAACTGGAAGATACTTAATATCGGGACGACCCCTTTACCTCGTCCCCTGTTTGCTTTCAGACGCAGTACCAACATCAGAGATAGGCTTGTACATACCCGCCCACTTGAGAACAGGAAACATCTTCAAGACACATTGTGGGACTTGCCGAGAGTACGTGGGCACTTCCCCTGTGGCAACTGTGCTGCATGCGCACACACTGCACACACCACCGAGATTGATATTGGGACTTTGAAACCTTGGATTCTGGCTGGTCATACAAACTGTAACAGCAATAATCTAATTTACTTTATCACGTGCCCCTGCTTACTCCGGTATGTTGGTATGACGACACGTAAGGTGAAGACACGCATACTGGAACACAAGAGCACTATTCGCTGCAAGAAAATTTCCACGAAATTGACCCAACATTTTGTGACGGCTGGGCATAGTCCCCAAGATTTGAAGTGGACTGTGTTAGAACGCCCTTTTATTCCCACTCACTTGACAGATATTTCTTCTTTTCTGTTCAAGAAAGAACAACGATGGGTTTATAAATTGGACACTGATAAGTCTGGTCTGAATGATGACATTCCCTGGGTGTCACTTTAACACTACTGATGGGTCTCAGGTTCAAGTGCCAATCCCTCCGGGTGAAGTCCCCTGCCATTTGGTATTACTTTCTGTTTGTAGTGCCTTGGTTTGTAGGCCCTTGAGCTGCAATTTAGTTTTGTACTCTAGTGCACCTCGGGGTGAGAATCCCTGTTATCTTTACATGTGTGGTTCAGTGACTACATTCACCCACTTTGTTGTTATACTGTGTTGTGTTGTTTTTTTTGCTGCGTCACCCACTGTGTGTCTACTCAATACACCTAGTCACTGACACGGGTTTATTCCAACATCCCTACCTCTATTGAGGGTATATTATTGCTTTTATACTCCGTGGTTCTACACAGGAGCGCCCACATATCCAGTATATGGGCTCAAATCCTTTTCCTTTTACCCAGAAATCCACTTTTGTACATAGCACTTTTGCGTGTACAATCTGTGAACATTGCCTGTGTTACCAGTCTTCACCCTTTAAGCGGCCGCGATGTCAATCTCCTCTTAGACTCGGAGGTTGACGTATGTGTCCTCACCACTGCAGGGTATTTATTTATTTCATAATAGTGTGGACACGTGTGGGTAGCCAGGTCGCGACACGGCCCCTCTGTTATAGGAATCATACCAGCACATTTTTATTCCATTTCACGACCTAGCAGGACTTTCTTTGGGCCTGCGCATTAGAACACCGTTACTGTTATCTTGAACAAACGGTGTTTTGACTCCGCGCATGCGCTGTGTAACACACTCTATACTGGGCATGCGCGACAATTACACACTACTATCTCCACCTGAGCGTGATTAGGATGTTACGATACTGGCTATTTTAGAGCGCGGTCGTGTACTTGCAGTTACCTCCGGCAGCAGGCTCTCCCGGAGTAGCGGTACCGATGGATAGGTGAGTGGTTTCTAGCATTGTTGATGCCTATCAGCGCAGCAGTTTTAACGAATTATGCTGTCTTTTGAGACTTCAATGCTGATTGTTAGACGTTCCAGTTTGTCCCGCACACAGGTTGTGGTTAGTTCCACTTCTGTTTAGTGAGATTGATGGGTAGTAGGCTAAGTGTTTAGTATCTTTTTGAGCTCCTACTTAAATCCCATAAACTTGTGTAGAGGGTGTTATTATATGGGTTCATCCCGCTTCTTTCTTCATGATTTATAGCTCCCCATACTAATGGTAATCTCTTTATGATCGATATGTTAAGCGTCTGACCACCATACGATCATCCTCCGGGATTTTGATGACTTTTATCGCACCCCACAATATCATGAAACCCCGTTTTTTTGTAGAGCGGTGCTGCCTTCCTGAGCGGTTGCCAGGCGAGAGGTGAGATCCTGTACCCAGCCTTTGCGGGTAAGGCATCTCTGTCTTTTGTTTATGTATATGCAGATCTTGTTTTTTAGTAAACTTTTCATACTGTCATGACATATATTACTTTCTCCTGACATGTGGCATCTTCTTTTCATTCTAGGTGCATGCAGGTTCAGATACAGGCCGATGATATTGCATTGGCCCGATATCCTTTTTTCGTATAGTTTATTCACTTTATTCGCGTGCAGTAGCGTTTTCCTAATAGGTCCTGACGAAAGCCCGATCCACCTTTGGTCTTCGTGGGCTGAAACATGTTGACCATCTAAAACCCACACCATAGCAGTTCTAAATCCATACTGCAGGTGTACTGCCTTTTAAATTCTGACAGTAGGCACCTTTTGATTAAAGTTGGCTTTGGTGCCTCCTAGCCAGTTTTAGCTCATCACCATTTTTCACATATTCACTAACTTTATTATTTTTTGCGCTGCACCCTTGCTCACACTTTCTTGCTCATCATATTTGGACTTAGTCAGTCCTAAATACTAGAGATAAAACATCCCTGAGCTCCTCCCTCTCAGTGAGGGGGTCGTAGCCCCCAAGGGATCTAGGTTTTTCCCTTGGGAGGAGAGTCCCTATGATGAAGCATGTCATCATTGATGAGTGAGGGATTTCGTCCTTAAAGGGATCTGCCCTTATACATATTGTATCCATTACCTTTTCACCAGTCAGGTTTACTACCACATAGGTTTAAATAATACTTAGCGGTAGTCCATAGACCCTAGGATTTCTGTGTTTTGTTAATAGTTGCTTGGGGATATAATCCTTTAGTGGTCTTTAAAATTTTCCCTAGGACTCCCTTGTTCAAATTGTGTGTTTATTGGTATATTGAGCAGCCACGGCTGCGAGTCCATTTTATATTTCTCATACCCTTCTTTTTTTCGCTTACACTCCCGGTGAGCTTTATTTTGATTTAGAAGCGGTTGTTGTACATATAATTGTCCATTACACTACACACCAACTTTCTAGGATGGCTGAACGTCCAGGGTTAGCATTTGATGATACAATGGCCACTCCCAGAATTATAGACACTTTTCAAGGGGGCAATCTGGCACAGGGAGATGATTGGACCAAGTTACTAACACTCAGCAAATCCCATTCCCGGGTGTATATACATGGTGCCATCATGACTGAGTATTTGAGGGGCAATTGTGCACCAACAGGATTGATAGTCACTAATGCTCCCCGTCTTTTCCTTGATGATAAGGTCTTCCTTCAGGATTGGTCCCTGATAGCTTGGCGTTGCATGCGTGAGTGGCTGATTCTCATCATTAACACAGCCAAACGCGTAGCTGATACCATCCTGATTGAGATTCAGACCTTGGAGACACAGATCAAAGTAACCCTCACGGGTGCACAATTCAAGAAGCAGAACGAAGAGAACAACAAGAACAACAAAGAGTTCAAAGATTCTGTCTTATTAACAAAAATTAACAAATTTAAGAAGGACCTGGCGCGCTTTTCAATGGAAAAGGTGTATCCATACACCAGCAGCGAATACGTACCTCCCCAGTTCAATAGACAAGGCAGGAGATATGGGTCCAACTACTCTACCTCTGGGAGCGACGAATGATCAAGCGACTCTGAAGCCTCAAATCAGGGCTCTACACAAAGGAAAGGGCCTGCTCGTACCAACAGGGGCCAATAGAGGAACCAACAGGGTGGCCCACCACCTTTTCCATTACAACCTCAATGGTGGACACCGGGACCCTATGGTATCCCCCCTGTGTCTCCACAAGGTCATATGTTTCCGTTTCAACCGCAACCCCAGCTGTATTCCAACCAGTCTTTTTTAGACTTTGGCCGAAACAGGTCAAGAGGAAAACGCCGGAACCAGAGATCTCAGGTTCACTGGGCGGACAATCCACCAGCACGGTCCACCAGGAGCATGACAGAGGCACAAGCAGGCCCGAGTCACGAAACGACGTAGTGATCAATCTGAGTGGTCGAACCATCAATGAGGATGAGCAGGCTCTCCTCAACAAAGGTTTAGGGTTCGTCCCTACCTTCCGTGGTGATTTTTTTCAGATTAGACAAGAACTTGCGCAGTTTTTTCGCAAGATCCGTCTCCAATTCTTTTTCCGTGATAAACATCTGGAACATACGGATGAGGTCGAAATTTATGTTGCTTTATCCCGAGTCAGAACTTTATCTGGATTGCATTTGATTGATTTTGATGAGAGAAAGATTAGTGCAGCTGTAAATTGAGTAAGAGAGTATAATCGGTTAAGGAGACTGTATGCTCCCAATTTAGGTGAATATCCTGTATATGAAAAGCATGTAGTAGGTCGAAAAAGAAGGTATGAGAATATCTATAGTGAAGTTAAAGAGAAGGAAAAAAATTAAGATAATGTTGAGATTACAAGCAAAAAGAAAAAGGACACTATTGAAGAGATTGTCGGATATCGGTTAGAAAATAGTTCAGGTATCAACTGCTATGCTAATGTAGTGGTAAATGTTGTACTTTTTCTAGAAAATCTGCAACAGCAAATTATGGAGAATCAAGAAAAAAGGTTTTGTTCCTTGTTGCATTCTATTTTTGAAATATTGAGAACTGATAAAAGTAAAATCCAAAGTGTTTCTGATATTCTGAATCTTCTGGATATATGTTCTGGTTCTACGCAATTTAAACAGAATGTGCATCAAGATGCTCAGGAATTTCTAATGTATATGCTTGTAGTATTAGAAGATGAAGGAATACAAATTGAAAATCTATTTGGACTTCATTATAAATTGGAACATGAATGTGAAAATTGTAGGTTTACTTCTACCACTCACATAGACACTGAAAGATTCACATTTAACAATATCAGACGGTAAAACAGTGTCTTTCAACAAAGTAAAACAGCAAATCAAAACATGGAGTGTAGCCAATGCAAATCAGAAATGTTATCAACACTATTTATACAAAATTTTGGACAATATATAATTTTAATGATGCAACGTTGTACAGCTGATGGAAGAAAATTGGAAACTTTAATTACAAATTTTGTAGCAAGTCAACTATCAATATCAGGAAGAACTTTTGTAGCAGTAGCAATTATTTTCCACGATGGTTCTTCTACAACATCTGGACATTACACTGTCTAGTTAAAATGTAATAAAGGATGGACATATTGTAATGATACTCATTTGGTTTTTAGATCTTGTTTGCCGAACGAATTACCAAATTCATACCTAATATTTTTAAAGCCAAAGTTCTAAGAACATAATTCGGCCTATTGGGAATATGTTAAAATGTATTAATATGATTACTTTGGACAATTTCAGTATAACGGATTTCAGGAATATCATTTGGCCTAGAGGAAAGACATTAATATGAACTAAGCACTTTTTCTGGGATATTCTGACAGCATATATTTTAAAGAACATCATTTAGAGTATATGAAAATTATAAAGAACTGTTGATTGAATTATTGTTTCGGTTCTTTCATATTGTAGTAACAAAATTCTCTTACAAAGAAGCATTTTATATATGTGTGATTTGTACTATATGATATGTTATTGAGGATGTTATTTTTATGCAATGTGCAGAGATAGTTGACTATGTTGAAAATATTTTTGACACAGATTTGTTTTTTTTTTAAACAATCTTCTTGATTGTTTTATTCTTTTGCCCGCTGTTATGTGATGAGTAACATTGAAATTACTATTTATAGTGAAATTCAATATATTCTGAGAACAGCAAAAAAGGCAAACAAAATAATTTATATTATGCTTAAATTATGTTGTGTTTATAAAATTATAATATTATAAATTATAACTGTATTTTTTCTTCTCTTTGACAGATCCTAATTCTAAAGTTCAACATTTTTAAAAATGTAAATTATAAAAAACAACTGCAAAAAATGTTTAGAATATTTTGATATCTACTACTGTAAAGGTAAGATTAAGTAATGCAAACACTATCCATGCACTATTACATTCAACTGTGCACTATCTATATAAACCTCTAACCAGCTACTTACTAAGGTACTACTCATGCAGCCTAGGAATCTTCCTGTCTGTCCCATGCACTTCTCCAATCACCAATCCAGCACTATCTACTTATCCTATCACTCCGCCAATAACTAAGCACTTATAAAATCACCATGCAGTGTGTTTGCATCACTGTCATCTTTCCAATTACTAGTCAAGTACTTATGGAATGTCCTAGCCACTAAGAAAAGTATACAAACTACATTCTATGCACTATGCATGTACATCTCTAACCACATACATACTATTGGAACAGTCTTGTAAATACTAAGGTACTACCCATGCTCCATAGGAATCCTCCTGTCAGTCCCATACACTTCTCTAATCACCCACCCAGCACTATCTACTTATGCTATCACTTTGACAATATCTATCCACTTATAAATTCACCAGACATCCTGTTTGTAGCACTGTAATTATTCCACTTACTAGTCATGTACTTATGGAACGGCCTAGCTACTAACACAAGTACACCTACAATATTCTGTGCCGAATGCATATAGACCTCTAATCAGATACATACTATTGGTACACTATACTAAATACCCAAGTAGTACCCATGCAGCCCAGGAATCTTCCTGTCAATCCCATGCTCTTCTACAATCACCCATCAACTACTATCTACTTATCCTATCACTCTGCCAATACCTCACCACTTATAAATTCACCAGGCACTCTGTTTACAGCACTGTCATCATACTAGTTACTAGTGATGTATTTATAGAATGGCCTAGCCACTAACACAAGTACACCTACAATATACTATGCACTGTGCTTCCAGATCTCTAAGCAGATACATACTATTGGAACACTCTTGTAAATACTAAGATACTACCCATGCAGACTAGGAATCCTCCTGTCAGTCCCACGCACTTCTCTAATCACCCATCCACCACTATCTACTTATGCTATCACTTTGCCAATATCTATCCACTTATAAATGCCATCAGTGATGTGATGTCATCAGTGATGTGATGTCATCAGTGATGTCATTTGAGATGTCATCAGTGATGTCACTGACCATGTCATTATTGATGTAATATGTGACATCATCAGCAGTGGATTGCGGGCGCGCGAGATGTAGTTAGTACAACTAACTATATCGGAAATGTCCAGCTAACTATAACACCCCTAAAACCTATTGTTTTTTTCTGTGAATTTCTAAGGTTTTTTAAATGCTAATTCCTAACTATATCATGCCTGAAACCTATGGTTTTTTCAGTGAATATATATATATTCACAGAAAAAAACATAGATTTCAGGGGTGTTATAGTTAGCTGGACATTTCACTCGTACAAAACCTTAGAAATTCCTCCGTTATAGTTAGTTCTGCTAACTATAACTCGCGCGCCCGCAATGCACTGCTGATGATGTCACATATTGCATCATTCATAACATGGTCAGTGACATCACTGATGACATCTCAAATGACATCACTGATGACATCACTGATGACATCATCCACTGAATGTGGTTTAGTTTGAAATTTAAATATGTATTATATATATACCAATCTGTATTGAAGATTGAGTGGATATATAACTGTCTGGATGGAGGATTTAGTAGCTGTCTGACTGTTTAAGTGAGTAATTAAAAGTGTCTCACTTAATACATGGATTAGTAACTAAACTATGTGAATGTGTGCAGCACTGTCTCTGTTGTTGTATGACATGCTGCATCAGTTGGTCACTAACTACATGAGTGTGTATATTAGTTATTGATTAGTTGGGGGAGTATTTGCATGGGACACTGAGTTTGTGTGTGGTTGGATGGGGTGTGTGTAACTCTATGCATAGATGTGTGAATGGTTGATTGACTAGGTGTATAGGTTTAAGAGTGCATGTGGAAACAGTTGTTTGGGTGACTGAGTGTATTTATTTGTGTGTTGGTGAGTGAATATATGTTTTAGTTGTACATCTTCAACAAAGTAAAAAAATAAAAGGCATTGTATGTGAGTTGGTGTATATAAATAAGTATGTGTAAGAGTCAGTGATTGTGAGAGTAACTATATGAATGAGTGTATAATTGTAATGGTGATTTTTTAACATATTAACTATGAGTTACTATGTGTTTGAATAAATGAGGTGTTGTTGGATAATTGTGTAAGTGAGTAAATGTAAGTGTGATTAATTTTTTTCATGAGTGAGTAGGATGACTGCATAACCGACTAAGTTGACTGCTGATGTGTCAATATCTATATATGTGTATAAGTGCATTTGATAGTGTTCTATTCATTAGTGACTGCATGTATAAATCATTCTGTTGTTGAATGGGTAGTTGTGTGTGTGTAGACTTAGGAATCAGTGAGTGGGTATGTAGTAACTGGTATTGGTGTGTCAATGGTTTCAAATATGGTACTCTGTATTTTACAGTGAGTGATGAAAGTTTATACTAGTGTATGATGAGGTGTATGATGAGGTGTATCAGATTGTCACGTGGATGATGTAATCAGTGATGTCATTTGAGATGTCATCAGTGATGTCATCAGTGATGTCACTGACCTTGTCATGAATGATGCAATATGTGACATCATCAGCACTGCATTGCGGGCGCGCGAGTTATAGTTAGCAGAACTAACTATAACAGAAACATTTCTATGGTTTTGTACAAGTGAAATGTCCAGCTAACTATAATACCCCTGAAACCTATGGTTTTTTCTGTGAATTTCTAAGGTTTTTTAAATGCTAATTTCTAATTAGAACGTCTCTGAAACCTATGGTTTTTTCTGTGAATTTCAAAGCTTTTTTAAATGCTAATTTCTAACCATAACGTCTCTGAAACCTATGTTTTTTTCAGCGAATTTCAAATGCTATTTTTTAAGTGTGATAGTAGTTATAACTATTTTTTCTACTGATTTTCTACAGTTTTTTACTGTTTATTTATAAATATTTTATTAATTAAATAACATTATATAATTTTTTGAAAATTGCAAAAAAGAAATTAATAAAAAAAATCAAACTGAAATATTGATTAATTTTCTTGTTTTCATTTTTGATTTTAATATATTTATATTATTTTCTTTAAAAAAAATCCAATTTTTTTTGGAGTCGCGCACTCAAAGTGTACACATCACGGTGGGTGTGCGCATTCTAGCTGCCATTTTAGAAAAGTCGTGATGGATCCGCGTACGGTGTGCGACAGCTGCGTGTTTTTCAGTTACATCATATACATTTAATATTATGTGATGTTCGCGATTGGTATGCGACCAGTCCGCGACTCCTACTCCCGCGCATTCGCGACACATGCGCATTACGGTACGAGATGCTTGCGCAGTTGCAGGTCCCGCGTGACGTCATAGACGTGCTGGGGCGCGCTGGGTGCGCGACTCCTGCAACAAAAAGTTTATGTTCCAAAATGATATGTATGTGTCTTTAATATACATATTAGGGCAAGAGATTATCTAAGATATTCATAAAAATAATATTTTTGTAGTTATAATAAACTTATATTATTTTTAAATATAATTTTGCGAAGTCGGGTGCATGCATCGTGAGTGCAGAGAACCAGGTCAGCAGAGCTGCTGTAGAGCCAGAGAAACCAGGTCAGCAGAGCCGTCGTGGAGCCAGAGAACCAGGTCAGCAGAGCTACTCTAGAGCCTAAGAAACAGGTCAGCAGAGCTGCTCTAGAACCAGAGACCCAGGTCAGAGGAGCTGCTCTATAGCCAGAGACCCAGGTCAGCAGAGCTGCTCTAGAGGCTGAGAACCAGGTCAGCAGAGCTGCTGTAGAGCCAGAGAAACCAGGTCAGCAGAGCTGCTTTAGAGGGAG
The DNA here is from genome assembly GCF_964204655.1 of Triturus cristatus. Classification (NCBI taxonomy): domain Eukaryota; kingdom Metazoa; phylum Chordata; class Amphibia; order Caudata; family Salamandridae; genus Triturus; species Triturus cristatus. The sequence goes on from NC_140592.1 coordinate 390,776,226, forward strand.
AGAACCAGGTCAGCAGAACTGCTTTCGAGCCAGAGAACCAGGTCAGCAGAGCTGCTCTAGAGCCAGAGAACCAGGTCAACAGCGCTGCTTTAGAGCCGTAGAACCAGGTCAGCAGAGCTGCTCTAGAGGCAGAGAACCAGGTCTGCAGAGCTGCTCTAGAGCCAGAGAAACCAGGTCAGCAGAACTGCTTTAGAGCCAGGGAACCAGGTCAGCAGAGCTCTTTAGAGGGAGAGAACCAGGTCAGCGGAGCTGCTTTAGAGGGAGAGAACCAGGCCAGCAGAGTTGCTTTAGAGCCAGAGAACCAGGTCAGCAGAGCTGCTCTAGCTGACACCGACTGACTGACACTGACTGATTGACACTGACTGACACTGATTGCCTGACACTGACTGACACTGACTGACACTGATTGACTGAAACTGACTGACTGACAAAGACTGACATTTGATTGACTGACACTGACTGACTGACACTGACTGAATGACTGACACTGACTTACACTGATTGACTGACACTGACTGACTGACACTGACTGACTGACATTGACTGACACTGATTGACTGACACTGACTGACTGACTGACACTGATTGACTGACACTGACTGACTGACTACTTTCTACTACTCTACTACTCACTCTCTACTACTCTCTACTACTCACTCTCTACTACTCTACTACTCTCTACTACTCACTCTCTACTACTCTCTACTACTCACTCTCTACTACTCACTCTCTACTACTCTCTCTCTACTACTCACTCTCTACTACTCTACTATTCTCTCTCTACTACTCACTCTCTACTAATCACTCTCTACTACTCTCTACCACACACTCTCTACTACTCTACTACTCACTCTCTACTACACTCTACTACTCTCTCTCTACTACTCACTCTCTAGTACTCTACTACTCTCTACTACTCTCTACTACTCACTCTACTACTCTCTACTACTCTCTACCACTCACTCTCTACTACTCTACTACTCACTCCCTACTACTGTCTCTCTACTACTCACTCTCTACTACTCACTCTCTACTACTCACACTCTACTACTCTCTACTGCTCACTCTCCACTACTCACTCTCTACTACTCGCTCTCAACTACTCTCTACTTCTCACTCTACTACTCACTCTCTACTACTCTCTACTACTCACTCTACTGCTCACTCTCTACTACTCTCTACTACTCACTCTCTACGACACACTCTCTACTACTTGCTCTCTACTACTCGCTCTCTACTACTCTCTAGTACTCACTCTACTACTCACTCTCTACTACTCTCTACTACTCACTCTACTACTCACTCTCTACTACTCTACTACTCTCTACTACTCACTCTACTACTCTCTACTACTCAATCTATACTACTCTCTCTCTACTACTCACTCTCTACTATTCACTCTCTACTACTCACTCTCTACTACTCTCTACTACTCACTCTCCACTACTCACTCTCTACTACTCGCTCTCTACTACTCTCTACTACTCACTGTCTACTACTCTACTACTCTATACTACTCTCTCTACTACTCACTCTCTGCTACTCTACTACTCTCTACTACTCACTCTACTACTCTCTACTACTCTCTACCACTCACTCTCTACTACTCTACTACTCAGTCTCTACTACTCTCTCTCTACTACTCACTCTCTACTACTCACTCTCTACTACTCACACTCTACTACTCACACTCTACTACTCTCTACTGATCACTCTCCACTACTCACTCTCTACTACTCGCTCTCAACTACTCTCTACTACTCACTCTCTACTACTCTACTACTCTCTCTTACTCTCTCTACTTCTCCCTCTCTACTACTCTCTCTACTACTCACTCTCTACTACTCTCTACTACTCACTCTCTACTACACACTCTCTACTACTTGCTCTCTACTACTCGCTCTCTACTACTCTCTAGAAGCACTCTACTACTCACTCTCTACGACTCTCTACTTCTCACTCTACTACTCACTCTCCACTACTCTCTACTACTCACTGTCTACTACTCCACTACTCTCTACTACTCACTCTCTACTACTCACTCCACTACTCTCTACTACTCACTCTCTACTACTCACTCTCTACTACTCTACTACTCTCCACTACTCTCTCTCTACTACTCACTCTCTACTACTCACTCTCTACTACTCTTTACTACTCACTCGCTACTACTCTCTCTCTACTACTTACTCCTTACTACACACTGTCTACTACTCTCTACTACACACTCTCTACTACTCTCTACTACTCACACTCTACTACTCTACTACTCTCTCTTACTCTCTCTACTTCTCCCTCTCTACTACTCTCTCTACTAATCACTCTCTACTACTCTCTACTACTCACTCTCTACTACACACTCTCTACTACTTGCTCTCTACTACTCGCTCTCTACTACTCTCTAGTACTCACTCTACTACTCACTCTCTACTACTCTCTACTACTCACTCTCTACTACTCTACTACTCTCTACTACTCACTCTCTACTACTCACTCTCTACTACTCTCTACTAGTCACTCTCTACTACTCACTCTCTACTACTCTACTACTCTCTACTACTCTCTCTCTACTACTCACTCTCTACTACTCTACTACTCTCTACTAGTCACTCTCTACTACTCACTCTCTACTACTCTACTACTCTCTACTACTGTCTCTCTACTACTCACTCTCTACTACTCACTCTCTACTACACACTCTCTACTACTCTCTACTACTCACTCTCTACTACTCTCTACTACTCACTCTCTACTACTCACTCTACTACTCTCTACTACTCACTCTCTGCTACTCTTACTACTACTCTCTACTACTCTCTACTACTCACTCTCTACTCTCTATTACTCTCTCTCTACTCTCTACCTCTCTAACTCTCTCTATCTCTCTCTGTACTACTCTCTACCTCTCTACCTCTACCTCTCTACCTCTACCTCTCTACCTCTACACCTCTACCGCTCTACCTCTCTCTACCTCTCTCTACATGCACACATATGCACATATATATGCATTTATATATATGTATGTGTATATATATTACCTACTGGCGGTCGCCAGTAGATAGTTATAGTTAGGACCGTGTTTCCATAGGAAATCTCAAAATTCTATTTTGAATAACTTTGGCGCCGGTTGACGAATCTTCGCGAAATTTTCAAAACTAATGGGGCGCTCCGCTCAGCTCCTACCCTGAAAGTCTCGGGGGGATTCGTCAAGCGGGGGCCAAAAGGGGGGTCCCAAAACGCCTTTTCCCCATGCATTTTCCCATAGGACCTTTAGTCGAAGGTACAGCCCGAACGGCTGAACAGAATTACTTGAAATTTGGCAGAGAGGTAGTCCTCAGGTCAGGGATGTGCCTTTTGCATATATGGAGTCAATCTCCATAGAACACAAAGGAATCAACTGACTGTCTCTGCTCTTGTTGGATGTACATGTTTTACTGAGAATGTCAGACTTCATTCTCACATGACTGAGAAAGATAATGCGAATTTACAGAAAATATGCTCTCAGTTTAGCTTATAGATCACCTTCCAAACCTCTGTGGGAAAAGCATGAGAAAATAGTTTTCTCTCAAACATGATTCATGATATCCCAGCAGAAGGCTTTTTCACAAGGTAAAATCACCTTAGAACATACCACAATTCCTTCTTAAAACCTTTTATTAACTGCAATGCTTTTTAATGAGGTGCTATCATGTATATTGGTCCCAAGATGGCTTCCAACACTTCTTGGATGAAGTGCTGACAGCCAATCAGATCTCACGATGAGATGTGTGGTTAGGCGCCGCCCAGATATATATGTGATTTTACTTTTGATTTTCTCAGGAACTACTGAACGGATTTATACCATTTAAGCCAAAGGCACAACTCTGAACCAAGGTCTACCTTTCTGCCAAATTTGGTGTAATTCCATTCAGCAGTTCGGGCTGTAGCTGCGACTAAATGTCCCTATGGAAAATTGCATCGGGATAACACATTTTGGGACCCCCTTTTTTCTTTGCCCCCGCTTGACGAATCACCCAGAGACTTTCAGGATAGGAGCGGACCGGAGCGGACCACGAGTTTTGAAAATTTCACGAAGATTCGTCAACCGGCGCCAAAGTTATTCTAAATAGAATGTTGCGGATTTCCTATGGATAATAGGTCCTAACTATAACTACCTACTGGCGACCGCCAGTAGGTAATATATACATATATCTATATATATCTGTTCATCTATATATCTATATAGATATAGATATATAGATATATATTTCAATGAAAAAACAAAGGTTTAAAATAAGTTATGGTTAGAAAAACTTACGTTGTTATTTCTATACAAAACCAACTAAAACTAAACAAACCTTAGTAATCCTAATGTTATAGTTAGAACTTAAAATTAATTCACGCTCTGCCTCAAACTTATTATACTTGACCACCTCCATACAGAGTTTTCTCAACTACCGAGCCATACTACATTGTGTGGAATGGGTAGAGTGGCATAGAGGGGCGTGGATTAGAGTGAAGTGGCATACTGTAGGGTGGTGTAGAGAGGAGTGGCATAAAGTGGCTTTGAGTGGCATTGAGCAGAATGGAGTGGTGTATAGTAGAGTACAGTGGACTGGTGTACAGTGCAGTGGCATTACATGCAGTGACATAGAGTATAGTGGTGTAGAGTACAGTCGCATGGATTACAGTGACGTAGAGTAGAGTGGTATAGAGTAGAGTGGCGTTGAGTGCACTGGTTTTGAGCATAGTGGTGTAGGGTGGTGTGCAGTAGAGTAGAGTGGTGGGTAGTGCACTAGGGTGGAGTGCACCAGAGTAGAGTGGTGCAAAGTAGAGTAGAGTGGCGTGGGCACCATCCTGATAAGGATGGTGCCCAGCTTTACACCAAGATGAGCTCACATATTAAACATACCCAAAGGTAACTGGGGAGTTAGATCACCCTCAGGGATTCTGGCAGGTTCACCTACCCTAGGCACAGTAGGATAGAGAGCAATAGGTAGGAAAATAACTATAACTATACTCATATGTAGACATATTTTGTGAACAGCAGAATTGTTGAACTGATCATTTTCTTTACCATTCTTGTGACACTATTTACTCTGTTTTGTTACCTTCTAGTGATAATTGCAGTGCTCATTTTCTACACAAGAATCTTATTGCTTCAATAAATATTTGAAACGCCAATTTGAGTATTTATTGTGTTTTCCTTTGGGCATGCATGAGTTACCAAAGGAGAGGGCTTTAGATCTGTTTCCATGATTTCCTTGGGTAGTCAGGCTTGTCATGTTCTGAGGTTGCATATACCACGTTACCTTGCAAGGTTAGGGGTACAGATGGCGCACTGTGAGCTAGCCAATACTACAGTCAACATATTCTGAGCGTGTGCCTCAAATCAGTCCTGCACAGTTTTGACGTTCATGTTGTCCAAAATCACACAGTCTTACTGAAAAAGTATGAACTGTAAGACAGTAGATGCAGATGAAGACAGGAATTCAAATCCGAGCGTCTCCTTGGGAGAGTCCTTGGAAGTATCAGGGATATATGCTAATTGTAGCTGGGTATATATATTTTTTTATTTACTTTTATTTTTGGGATCATAATTCATTTGGTCTTTGAAGTAGAATATTTTTCAGTTTTTCTTGAAAGTAGCAGAGATTTTGAAGGCTTGAGCGAGGTAATGATTCATTAAAATGTGGATTTTTGCCGCTTCCCATACCACTGGTTTTGGTGCAGTCTGACTGGTGCGTATGACTCTATCAGATTTGTTGCCTTACCGCTTACTCTATTAAGGTTTATTGTACAGGCTAATTTGATTGGTTTATGTGTCATTGTGCCACACTTCGTAATTGAAGATGTGGACTCTATTTCTCTTTTGAGCATGGATGGTGAGAAAATCTGAATGATGTATTCGCCCTTGTAATTTATTGCCCGATTTGAATGTGCAGTTTTACTGCTTTATTCACCATGGTTGACAGCACGGTTGTTTGGTTAATTTGGTTGGTTCATGGTATTTTGTGAAATAATTGGTGATTTGTGTATGAATTTTACTGCTCCTCATAGTGCAGGTTTTTGGGGCAAATTGATTGGTTAACTGGCGTACTTAAACTTCATGTGACTGCTTGCATTTTTTTCTTAGCATCTTTGATAGTGTAGGCTAGAGCGCGGAGTTTGGGGTTGAAATGGTTATCTATTGATTACGGTTAAGATTACCAGAAATTATTTTTCCTAAAGAATGTTTAATAACTTGTAGGACCATATCATTGGAGTTTAACTTATCAACAATTATTGGGACATCATTAACGGGTAATTGGAATTTTTAAAACTGGCTCACTTTGTTACTCACATAGAGAAAGTGCGCTTTTCATTCTGTTGTCAACTGTGATGGTTTACATGAGCAACCATTCTGGTAAGCCTAGAATAGGTGATTTTTTTTCTCAAAATGCTAAGTTAGTAATTCTTTGTTTTAAGGATGGTTAATACTTTTTTAGGACCGTAACATGGGTGATTGAATTTTACGACAAGTACTGGGACAACATATTTATGGAAACCAGGACGTCTGTGCTGGGCTCACTTTGATACTTATAGTGTGGGAGTGCTGTCTTCGGCTTATTGTCCAACTTGCAGTGGCCTATTAGAGTCTTTATGATGATAAGCTTGAAATAGGTGAAATTCACTTTTAAATCAGGGTGATTGGTTATGGATTGTGTGAATGTTTGAAGTAGTGGATTGAGGATCCCAATTCTAATAATTATGACTGATAGCGAAAGGATATTCAATAGGGATGTGTATATACGTGTTGACGCATTGAATGTGTTGGCAACATCATAATTTGTTTAGTAAGTGTAGGTATTCTTGGTCTTAAGCTTCTTGACTTGCATAGTATGTTGGACGTAGAGCACATGGGAATATGGAAGGATTGGATTAGCCTTCATTTTTTAGGTAACCAATTGCATTATATTATCTATAAAAAAAATGTACTGAAGGTTCTTGGGGTATATAAGGTACACTACTTAATAAATATTTAACTCTAGTTCTATATATATATATATATTCACTGAAAAAACCATAGGTTTCACACACGTTATAGTTAGGAATTAGCATTTAAAAAACCTTGCAAATTCACTTAAAAAACCATAGGTTTCACACATGTTATAGTTAGGTGGATATTTCACTCGTAAAAAACCAATGAAATTCCCCCGTTATAGTTAGTTCAGATAACTATAACTCGCGCGCCCACAATCCTGCTCATGACGTCACATATTACATCACTCATGACGTGGTCAGTGGCATCACTCATGACATCACTGATGACATCATCCTTGTGATAGAGTGGCGGTCGCGCGAGTTATAGTTATCTGAACTAACTATAACGGGGAAATTTCATTGTTTTTTTACGAGTGAAATATCCACCTAACTATAACATGTGTGAAACCTATGGTTTTTTAAGTGAATTTGCAAGGTTTTTTAAATGCTAATTCCTAACTATAACGTGTGTGAAACCTATGTTTTTTTCAGATAAGTTGTACGGTTTTTTAAATGCTAAATTATGTATGTATTATTATTTTTTTTATATATTTATTTTACAATAAACTACATATTAAAAAATGTTTTTTTTATTTTTTTGGTTTTTCACCGTGTGCGCATAGTGCGCGCACCCCGGCGATTTAAAAAAAAACAAAAAAAAAATTTCTGCCTTTGGGGTCCTTCAGGGACCCCCTGACAAAGGCTAGGGGGTCAGGAACTCTCTACCCTGCCCCCTTTTCACGTTCGTCACCTTCCTTTTTCACTCTCGCACTGAAAACAAACAAAATGGCGGCCGACACTTCCTGATTTCGACCGATTCGAACGTTGACTAACATGTAACCACCAATCAGAATTACGCTCGCGCACGTTAGGGTGCTCGCACGGTGCCGGCACGGTGCGCGCACGGTGCGCGGCTATAGATATGTATGTGCTTTTAACTGCAATTTTCTCAGGAACTACTGAACAGATTGACTCCATATATGCAAAAGGCACATCCCTGACCTGAGGACTACCTCTCTGCCAAATTTCAAGTAATTCTGTTCAGCCATTCGGGCTGTACCTTCGACTAAAGGTCCTATGGGAAAATGCATGCCTTTTTTCTCAGCCCCCGCTTGATGAATCCTCCCAACACTTTCAGGGTAGGAGCTGAGCGGAGCGACCCATTAGTTTTGAAAATTTCGCGAGGATTCGTCAACCGGCGCCAAAGTTATTCAAAATAGAATTTTCAGATTTCCTATGGAAACACGGTCCTAACTATAACTATCTACTGGCGACCGCCAGTAGATAATATATCACAAACAAAAGGTTGCCCCTTTGGAGACACCACTACCGGGGGGGTTGAAGTACACAGACGCCACCGGCAGCAGCATGGCAGGCTTTACTCACAGCTTCCCCTGCAAGGCCAAACGCGTTTCGGGCAGCTTCCTGCCCTTGATCACTGGCTTGTACGGACGACAACAGGCTGGTTAATGCACATAATTTATTTGATTAGTGGGTCCCGCCCCTATGGGCTTCGGCACTGAAGCATGATGGTACTTGTATTTAAATGCCTGAACCGTCCGATGCGTTTACTCAAGTGGGTGCCTTTGAATGTCCGCATTAAAAATGTTCTACTACAATGGGCGAAGAAGCATGTGGAAAACACCAGTTTGCTCCCAATATTTACCGGCAGCCAAGGCCCCCTCCGGTTCGAATACATGCCTTCTAGCGGAGATGCCCTGCCGCAGTTGGTGTGGTTTCTAGCTGCTTGTAAACACGAGCGGTGTTCGAACCGGGGGGTCATTTGAGATGTCATCAGTGATGTCACTGACCATGTCATGAATGATGTTATATGTGACATCATCAGCAGTGGATTGCGGGCGCACAACTAACTATATCGGCAGAATTTCAATGGTTTTGTACGAGTAAAATGTCCAGCTAACTATACCACCCCTAAAACCTATGTTTTTTTCAGTGAATTTCTAAGGTTTTTTAAATGCTAATTCCTAACTATATCAAGCCTGAAACCTATGGCTTTTTCAGTGAATTTCAAAGGTTTTTTAAATGCTAATTCCTAACCATATCAGTCCTGAAACCCATGGTTTTTTCAGTGAATTTCAAAGGTTTTTTAAATGCTAATTCCTAACTATAACATGTCTCAAACCTATGTTTTATTCAGTGAATTTCAAAGGTTTAGTAAATGACAATTTTTTATGTATTAATTGTTATACTGATTTTTTTATACTGATTTACTACATTTTTTAAACTATTTATTTTTAGATATTTTATTTTTTTAATTACATTATAATTACATTATACATTACAATACAAAATATACTTTCTCAGAATGAATTACTTTAGTTTAAATACTTTGCAAATAGGCAATAGACTTTTAAGTACAGTAGTTGCAGTTGTTGCAATGGGCAACACAATTTCAAACACAATGCAACATTGAGCTCAATGTGAATTTCTAGTCAAATGCAATTAGTTACTTTATGGATTAATTTTCTAACCACAGGACTAGATCCTAGATTCAGTCCTTGGACATCTCCTGTAAACAGTTGAGTAAAAGCGTTTTGGTTACAGTAGTGATTTTTAACGAATATTATTGTATTTTAAAAGTTGACACTTAGAATTTTTTTCACATAGAATCACCAATGTTATCCTATGGCAGAAAATTCACTTAGCAGGTAAGTAGTGTTGTCGTTACTTTTTCTTACTCATTGGTGGATCTTGGATCCAGCACTGGTGCATCTCCTGTAAACAGTTGAAAGAATGTGTTGAAGTCATACAGATGATTTTTTAGGAATAATTTTAGTTTGTGAAAATACACACTTAGAAACTTTTCTGCTGAAAACCACACAATGGATTCCTATGGAAGGAAATCCAAGTTACTGGTAAGTACGCTTAGAATTACTTTTCAGGGTCAGTGCTGGGCTAAAAGATGCAGCACTGGGTTCTCTCCTGATAACAGGTGAGTAAATCGGAATTAGTAGTTCGGCTGATTTTAGAGGAATATTTGTAAGTTCCAAAGCTCCACACTTTAGAAGAATTTACAAGTGAAAGCAGTCAATGTTAGCCTATAGAAGGAAATTCAAGTTACTGTTAAGTACGGTTAGAATTACTTTTCAGGGTCAGTGCTGGGCTAAAAGATGCAGCACTGGGTTCTCTCCTGATAACAGGTGAGTAAATCGGAATTAGTAGTTCGGCTGATTGTAGAGGAATATTTGTAAGTTCCAAAGCTCCACACTTTAGAAGAATTTACAAGTGAAAGCAGTCAATGTTAGCCTATGGAAGGAAATTCAAGTTACTGTTAAGTACGGTTAGAATTACTTTTCAGGATCAGTACTGGGCTCAAAGATGCAGCACTGAGGTCTCTCCTGATAACAGGTGAGTAAATCGGAATTTGTAGTTCGTCTAATTTTAGAGGAATATTTGCACAATGGTGAAGGAAGGGGGCGGGGCCTGAGGTGACATGTGTGCAAACTCACCCTGTGGTGCATTTTAAGATGGGGAATTAATTTCTCTTCAATCCTGAGATCCTCTGGGGGCCAACTAGCCCACCAGGTACCTCCAGTGTACGCCAGAGAGCAGCGTTGCAGAGAGGTGTTCAGAGGCTACACCCCTTTTTACAACACTCTGCAACGCAGCTCCGTGGTGCTTAGTGGAGGTACGTGGTGGGCTAGTTGGCCTCTAGGGGACCTCTGGATTGAAGAGGAATGAATTCCCCAACTTAAAACGCGCCACAGGACATGTTTGCACACATATTACCTCAGGCCCCGCCCCCTACCTTCACTACTGTGCAAACGTGCCCCGTGGTGTGTTGTAAGTTGGGGGATTAAGTCCCCTTGAATCCTGAGGTCCGCTGGCGACCAACTAGCCCACCAGGTACCTCCAATAAGCACCACGGAGCTGCGTTGCAGAGAGGTGTAAAAAGGGGCGTGGCCTCATTACACCTCTCTGCAACGCAGCCCCCTGGCACATACTGGAGGTTCCTGGTGGGTTAGTTGGCCCCCAGGGAACCCCAGTATTCAAGGGGAATTAGTTACCCCTCTGCAAACACGCCAGGGGGCGTGTTTGCACAGTGGTGCAAGGAAGGGGCGTGGCCACTGGCCCGATCCCGTTTTTTTATTTTTTTAGAAGAGGGCTGTTTAGCCCCCCTTCTTTTTCTAATTTATTGGCCCTGGGGACCCCATCCCCCAGGGCCTGCCCCAATTTGTTTTAAAAAAAATAAAAATCGGGAAGGGGCCCCGTGGCCCCCCTCCCGAGGCCATAATTTGCCCCGGGGACCCCATCCCCTGGGGCATGGCCCTTTTAAAAAAAAATATATATTTTGGAGGGGGGCTGCCTTGCCCCCCTCCTGTGGCCACTTATGGCCCCGGGGACCCCATCCCCCAGGGCGTTTCTTTTTTTTTGCATTTTCTTTTTTATTTAGGAGGGGGGCCCCTCCCGGGCTTCTACTTGCCCCGGGGACCCCATCCCCCGGGGCTGGCCCTCTTCGTTGGGGGCCGCGGGGGGATTGCGAGAGCCGGCATTGCTTTTCCACATGGGGAGCAGCTAACATGCTGCTCCCCATGTGGAAAAGCAATCTGCTTTGCTTCATTGGAGTGAGAGCAGGTTTCCCTGCTCTCACTTCAATGAAGCAAAGCAGTTTGCAATGACATGGTGGGAGCTGCGAGGTTTCTGCCCTGTCATTGCAAACAACAGTGTCCCGGGCTTGGGCACCCTGGGACACTGCAGGAGCCGGCCCTGGGGGGTGGCGGTCCCTAGGGCCTATACAAGGTTCCAGGAGGGGGGGCCATGCGGCCCCCCTCCCACATATTGAAAAAGCCCCAGGGTGGTGGTCCCCGGGGCTGGGGGGCCTGAGAGCCCCCCCACAACAAATGTGTACATGCCCCAGGGGGTGGCGGTCCCCAGGACTGGGGGGACCTGAGAGCCACCCACCCATTTTAAAGAAGCCCCGGGGGTGGCAGTCCTCGGGACTGCGGGGGGGCCGTGAGCCTCCCACCTATATTATGTTAGAGACCCAGGGGTGGTGGCCCCCAGGGCAGTGCGGGGGGATTGGGACCCCCACACTATTTTTTCATTATGCCCCCGGGATTTGGCCCCCCTGGGGGCAAATTAGCATATTTAGCGCGGAAGCCCGCGCTGAATTTTTTTTTCTATCGGCAGGATGCGCACATCCTGCGCGCATCCTCCCATTTAAAAAAAAATAAAAATACTTTTTTTGGGCCTTGGGGGTCCTTGTGGGACTCCCTGAGCAGGCCTAGGGGGTCAGGGTGTTTCTACCCTGTGCCCTTTTCGCGTTTTGCGACTTTTTTGGGGGTTTCGTGTGCCTCGGTTCTACCGAGGCACAAGATGGCTGCCCACACTTCCTGATTTGGAGTGTTGACAGCCAATTAAAATACAGCTCGTGAACGGCAAGGTGCGCTTAGGCTGCGCTTAGGGTACGCGGACCCTCCTAGGCCATAGATATATATGTACTTTTAAATGTCATTTTCTCAGTAACTATTGAATGGATTTACACCATTTAAGCAAAAGGCACGAGTCTGAACTAAGGACTACCTCTTTGCCAAATTTGGTGTAATTCCGTTCAGCCGTTCGGGCTGTAGCTGCGGCTAAAGGTCCTATGGGAAATTGCATGGGGAAAATGTGTTTTGGGACCCTCCTTTTTTCTCGGCCGCCTACTTAACGAATCACTTTGAAACTTTCAGGATAGGAGCGTACCGAAGCTGGCCAAAAGTTTTGAATATTTCGCGAAGATTCGTCAATCGGCGCCAAAGTTATTCCAAATAGAAAGTTGCGGATTTCCTATGGAAAATAGGTCCTAACTATATCTACCTACTGGCGACCGCCAGTAGGTAATATATATATATATATTTTTTTTTCACTGAAAAAAACATAGGTTTTACAGACGTTATAGTTAGGAATTAGCATTTAAAGAATCTTTGAAATTCACTAAAAAACCATAGGTTTCAAGGACGTTATAGTTAGTTGGACATTTAACTTATATAAATCCAGAGAAATTCGCCCGTTATAGTTAGTTGATCTAACTATAACTCGCGCGCCCGCAATGCACTGGTGATGACGTCACATATTACATCACTCATGACATGGTCAGTGACATCACTGATGACATCACTGGTGACATCTCAAATGACATCACTGATGACATCACTGATGACATCATACAGTGAATGTGTGTTTCTGTAAAGTTTAAATATTTTTCATATAGATCTATACCAAGGTGTATTGAAGAATGAGTGGATTTACAAGTGCCTGAATGGATTATTTAGTAGGTGCATGACTGACTGTATAAGTGAGTGATTGAACGTGTCTTACTGAATGCATGGGTTAGTGACTAAACTGTGTGAAAGTCTGTATTAGTCTCTCAGTTGGTGTGTAAGCAGCTGCATGGGTTGGTGAGTAGCTACATGAGTGTCTAAATGGGTTATTGATTTGTTGTCTGAGTATCTGTATTGGTGCCTGAGTGTCTGTGTGGGTGGGTGGGGGTGTGACTCTGTGCATAGATGTCTGAGTGGGTGATTCACTGGTTGTATAGATTCAAAATTGCATCTGGGAAGGGCTGTATGGGTGAGTTAATGTGTGTATGGGTGTGTTGGTGAGTGAATGAATGTCTCAGTGGTATATGTGTGAGTAACTACATATGTTTTAAGGCAGTATATGTGAGTATTGGAGTATATGAATGACTAAATGTGAGTAAGTTATTTGAAGAGTGGGTGTGTAAATGAGTGTCTGCTTGTATCAGTGATTGTATAACAAAGTAAGTATGTGTTAGTATATGCATAAATAAGTGATGTGGTGTGTGTATAAATAACGGAGTTGGTGTGTATAACTATATACATGAGTAAATGGGTATGTGATTGATTCTTTGCATGACTGACTATGTATGTGAGTAACTCTATGGATGAGTGGCAGAGTGTGACTGTATGTATAGGTGTATGAGTGCATATTATAGTACTGTATTGATGAGTAACTGCATGTATAAGTGACTGGATGTGTGTGTAGACCTAGGAAATAGTAGGTGGTACGTAGTATCTGGCATTGTTGTGTGTATGGTTTCAAAAATAGTAGTCTGTATTTTAGAGTGCGTGTATCAAAGTTTATATTAGGGCATCAGTATGTGCATCAGATTATCACGTGGATGATGTCATCAGCGATGTCATCATTGATGTCATCAGTGATGTCACTGACCATGTCATGAGTGATGTAATATGTGACATCATCACCAGTGCATTGCGGGCGCGCAATTTATAGTTAGCTCAACTAACTATAACAGTCGAATTTCGCTGGTTTTATATGAGTCAAATGTCCAACTAACTATAACGTCCCTGAAACCTATGGTTTTTTCGTGAATTTCAAAGGTTTTTTAAATGCTAGTTCCTAACCATAACGTCTGTAAAATCTATGGCTTTTTCAGTGAATTTCAAAGGTTTTCTAAATGTTAATTTAATATTTTAATATTTATAAAAGCTATATTTTTTCTATATTTTGTAATATTTTGGAACTCTATTATCCTTTTTTTATTTTAAAAATTATGTAATGTTTTAAGTCTTAAAAAAAAAGTATGTATATCTTTTTTTTTTTGTTGAGAAAACTGAAGTCCTGTACCGGTAGTGTGCCAAGCTCCATCAGCACGCGAATCCTATCTGCCATATTGCTAAACTCGTAAAGGATGCTTATTTTGTATCCAACGGGTTTGTGGCACCGTGTCCCGCCTAACATCATATACGTATGAGATCGCGCCAGCTGCTAGTTTAGTATGCAACAGGTGTGCGGTACCAAGCCGCGTTCTCCGTCATATACGTATGGGGTTGCTCCGGCTGCGTGTTCCGTATGAGATGAGTGCACGCTGCCAGGCCCTGTGTTACATCATAGACGTGTGGTGTCACGCCGGGTATGCCATTCCCTCATTTTTAGGTTTCTTCTAGGCAGCGCATGCGCTGTCTCGGCGAGAGATGCTGTATACAGTATTGTGGGGGAAGCTCCGCCCACTTTCTGTCCAAGCTTTTGATTGGCTCAAATCTGAAATGCTACATTCTCATTGGTTGCCGGCGTGTTAGTCCTGCATCCTTACTGCCATGAAGTTATTTTTATCCTTCCATGGCTATCAGCCCCTTTACTTCAGCACCTCTTTTATTCCCCTGCCTCCCCCTGTTCCCTCCCAAAGTCAGTGACTTCTCTGACCACCACCACCTCCCCACCAACTCCCGTTCCTGCCTTCTTCGGCGCCCGCATTTTTGTTTACAATGCAATAGGACTCGCGTAAATACGAGTCCTATTGCATTTGTAAATGCTTTTTTTTCATGATTGGCTGCCTGCATTCGCAATTTCTTTTGCCTGACCTGTCCAGACTCTCGCATGCGCGCGATGCTTTACATCGTGCGCATGCACACCAAAAGTGTTACTCTGTAGTGCAGCGGCTGCCTCCGGCTCTGCATCCAGTGACTCGAACCACGCTCGGCTGGCTGGCTGCAGGATGCAGGCGTGTTTGCCTCACTTCTCTTCAAAGTGGGTGCCGAGGCCCTGTGAACGAGCCCCTGTATAACCAGCTGTCCTTTGACACCAGACACTCGGCCCGACTCTGCAAACAGAGGTTTAATGTCTCTCGCTTGGGCGGAGGCCGCTGGTGACGGATAAGAGATCTGAAAAGGTGGCTGGAGGGGTTAGTTTGGGGACAGCGGGGCCTGGCTCTTGTAATAAGAGAGGTAAATAGGTCCAGTGAAGGTGTCACCTCTTCAAACAAATGTTTGCTGCCATCTCTTATTGGGTCTTCAGTTAAAGGACAGACCCCCACCTCTGAACAGAATAACAAAGTTAACAGCCCCCTTATATTTATTTATGTAATATCTTATGTAGCATCGACTCCACCCAGTGGTGCTTCATAGCGCAGTACGATGCACTCTTAAACACGGGTGGTCAACGATTTATTGATTGCTGTAAACACGCTCCTAATGCAGTTGAAATCAGTTTTGCCTTTCTTTTAAGAAATACGTCCTAAACGCTGACAGTGTGCTAGTTTCTTTATGTCTCAAAACTATATCTAAATAACTTTAAAGTGTATATGAGAGCAAGCGATAATCTAAAAGTTTTTAAACATTTATATATTTCTAACTGTAATAAACTTATATTATGGTAAATATATTTTCTCTAACATTGTACATTGTGAGGAGTACCTGCCACTTCCACCACCATCTAGTGCCGGTGCTGCCGGGCCGCTGTCCCCCGCCGCCGCCATCTGCACCAGCGACCGCAGAGCGGGGACAGGAACTACATCCCCCAGCAGGCTAAGCGCTCCGGACCCACAGACGCCCTGTTCGCGCCACGAGGCGCTCAAAAGACCGTCGCTGCCTCGACGGAGCGGGTCCAGTGCCTTCCGGACATTGTGAGGAGTACCTGCCACTTCCACCACCATCTAGTGCCGGTGCTGCCGGGCCGCTGTCCCCCGCTGCCGCCACCTGCACCAGCGACCGCAGAGCGGGGACAGGAACTACATCCCCCAGCAGGCTAAGTGCTCCGGACCCACAGACGCCCTGTTCGCGCCACGAGGCGCTCAAAAGACCGTCGCTGCCTCGACGGAGCGGGTCCAGTGCCTTCCGGACATTGTGAGGAGTACCTGCCACTTCCACCACCATCTAGTGCCGGTGCTGCCGGGCCGCTGTCCCCCGCCGTCGCCACCTGCACCAGCGACCGCAGAGCGGGGACAGGAACTACATCCCCCAGCAGGCTATCGCTCTGGACCCACAGACGCCCTGTTCGCGCCACGAGGCGCTCAAAAGACCGTCGCTGCCCCCCGCGTCGCGGGACGCGCGCGGGCGACGCCGGGCTGAGCCCGGGCAGAGGGCGGGCCGTGTGTGGTCGTCAGAGGCCGGATGAGGCTGGGCTGGGCCCCCTCTCTAACATTCCCCTTCTCGTCCGTGCTCGGATACAGGTACTTTGGCTGGTGTGAACTGTTATCACCGTAGTGCTTTGACCCTGATTCTTGGTGGGGCCTATTGGTTGTATTTCAGGCTACTTGTACCATCACATTAGGTCTGCAGTAGGTCCTAGCCCTTTGTTGCCACACGCGCATATTGTCTTGAGCGCTAATTATTGTACACCTCGCGAGGACTGGTTTTTATGTATTTAAACTTTTAGTAATTTTCGTTTTATCATATATTTTATTTTTCTTGTGCATCACACCTTGTAATATATTTGTGTGGGTCGATTATGGGGAAGAGGAAAGTCATGGAGGGAGGTGGTGTCGCTGGCACAAAAAAAGGGAAAAAAGCTAAAAAGAATCTGCATGCTGGTCTTAACTGTGTCCTGGAGAGAATTGAGGGAATCGTTAACGACTGTGAGGAGGCACTTGGTGAAGATACTCAAAACGATATAGGCAACGTGGAACAGAGGGATGGCAAAACGTGTAACAAATCACGCAGGAAAACTATCCCCACAATGTTTACTAACCAGTTTAGCAGCAACAAGTCCACGCTAGCTCCCTTATCGGTTACACACGACCACCCTGTGGACACCTTTTTGCCCAGTCCTCTATCCCCTCCACTAGAACCAGGGTTGGTGCAGCAACAAGCCCAGGTATCTCCCATTTCCACTCCCATCTTATGCTCAAATAGATTCTCTCCACTTGCTCTACACACTAGCACTATCACCATATCGGCCCCAGAGGAATCTATGGCATCAATTCCAAGTGAAAGGCCAGCCATCGGCACACAGGCTGGACATTCTGAGTCGGCTTTGTTGGTCAGGATTGATAAGTTGGAGGATATGGTTGCACTATTGACCGCAAGACTGGATAGCCTAGCCCAGGGTCAAGTTTCTCCATCTACTACCTCCCTCGCACTTCCATCACGGGAGGCCTCTGCACCCACTGGGAGGGTTACACAGGGGCTCACAATCCATACTCCAAATGCTTGTTCAACCTCATCCCAAGATCAAAGAACGAGGGGGCTTGCCAAGAAGAAGGCCACTAATGACAAGGCTGGATCTTATGCAGATATCACGAGAGGTGAGCCTCGAACTGTGGTACCTGAAATTACACCTACGCCAATGGATCACCACACTCACATCACATCCTCGCTGCCCCGAGTATCCATCGTACCAACCCCCTATAGAACCACCTTTGACCCTCGTCCGCCCCATCGACCTAATAGGACCAAGGTGTACATGACCAACGTTCCTAAACTAACCAGCCACGGGGGCTATGAATGTAGGGATTCACTACTCAATAAATCCATTCATTGGTTGCGTTATGTAAGGGGGTGCAGATCCATTATTCGAGATGATCTGGTTAGAGTAAACAGGATTTCCAGGGCAGATGCTCAGGCGGACTGCCTTGAGATCGAACTCAGCGATCCCTTCCTAGCAGAAAACCTTCTATTACTGGAACTCAGGACATCTCCGCCGGAGTCTTCCTCGATCCAGATCCGTTCCTCCCCTTCTTGGTCATACCTGCATGAGCCCGGTGATTCAGGTCTCAGACAGGTTGATTGACTGATCCATAACCATCAAGATAACCCTTCTCCTGTCTCGGAATGTCCCTATCAAGTGGTCAACACAGTTTTAGTACACTCTCTGCCCATGGATCCGGGTGGGGCTAGTAGTGATACTTTGGCTCCCCCTCAACCACCAAGTGAAGCAATTGTCTCACGTGAGGTGGTGGATGTAAATAAAGACATTCCCCTTAATTGCTCAAGATCACTGCATCTTTTATCCTGGAACATTGCGGGTCTGGATAAAAATCTCGCCGACCCCCTCTGGAATGATTTTATCAACAAATTTGATATTCTTTTATTCCAGGAGACATGGAGCCTAGTCCCCCTTTACAGGTCAGGCTACACTACCTTTCACGTCCCGGCCAGCAGTTCACCCAGAGGCAGGCCCTCGGGGGGACTGCTTGCTTGGGTCAACATCCACTTGAATTGGTCCGTTAGAAATCTCGAAACTCCTTCCCAGGATATTCTCCATATCTCCGTTATTGGGCCAGACTGCAAAGCTGGCCTGGAGATTTTTAATGTATATGCCAGAGGAACCCCGGGTGGACAAGCAAGCCCCAAAATATCAACCCTGGATACTGAGCTTACGGCCATTACCTCTGCAGTAGGCATAATCGTCGCAGGAGACCTAAATTGTACCTTCGAGCCACTCTGCAATGAGGACATCCAGGGCACAAGGGATCTGGATGCTAAGTGGGAAATTCCCTGCCTAGGCCTCCCTCCAATAAAGAAATGGTCTCCTAGAGCCATACAAATCAATGCCCTGACTCTAGAGCATAATTTGAGGGCGACCAACGGCAGATCTAAATCTGATTTAATGGGAGCCCCTACTTTCACCAGAACCAAGGTGCCCTCGCGCATTGATTATATATTGCTGGATGTCGGTTCTTGGGGCGACCTTATTGACATGGAAGTGGTCCAAAGATGCGAAAGTGACCACAATCCTGCCTTTATTTCCACCGAGCTTGCCAGCACTAAGATCACTCGGATGAGGGAAATTGTCCCCTCCAACTGCAATCGGCGCCTTAAATGGCATAAGGTTGTCGAAAGCGAATTGTCATTGGAGGGCATTAGGAAGATCATTAACGATAACATCTCATTACTTAATGACATTCCCGATATTCCCCCCTCTCCTACGCACTCCTCAGAGCTCAAGGAAATATACCTCTCAACTGTGGACAATGTAAGTGAGTTCTTCCAGGCCAAAATATCTCGGGGCTGTAAGCGCCCACCTCCTAAGGGTGAAAACCCGTGGTACTCCAACGAGTGCAGAACACGGAGGCAGGACCTCTCGAAAGCCCTAAAAACTAAGGTTCAGAGTAACATCTTGTCTGCAAGGAAAATATACTACAGGTCCATTGCTTTAGCCAAACGAGCATGGGAAGAAGCTCACTGGCAAGAACTTAAATCTGCTGCCCAGTTGAAGGACGCAACATTATTTTGGGATCTTATTAATGTTGGCACAAGGAGGGGGGCTGATCCACTACCGAACCATATCTCGGGCGTGACTGGTTTGAGCATTTTCAGAATCTATACATGGGTGATGAAGGGTGCATCCCACACGAGCAAGGGCATGAACTAGAGCCCCCAGTGGCCCCATCTGCGAACGAGCATTTTTGCCTCAATGAGGTTCTCACAGCTATTTCTTCAATTGCACCCGGCAAAGCAGCCGGTCCCGACGGCCTTCCGGGTGATCTCATGATCCACGAGAGAAACCTTTGGGCACAATTTATCTGTAGATCCCTAAACCTCATAGCAATTGGCCACCCTGTACCCGAATCATGGAAAGGGGCTGAGGTGGTGACCATCTACAAGAAGGGGGATAGAGAGGATCCTGCCAATTACAGACCAATTAGTCTGATCGATGTCATTCAAAAAATAGTTGGCAGGGTCCTCTTAACACGGATGAAGGGATGGATTGATGAGGAGGGTGTTTTGTCCCACTTCCAGGCTGGATTTAGATGTGGTGTTGGCACTATGGATCAGGTATTTAGACTCTGCCTGATCCATTGGAAAACTGTAACCATTGAGAAGGGTAGCCTGTATTTGGCCTTTATAGATTTAAAAACAGCCTTC
This sequence comes from Triturus cristatus, assembly GCF_964204655.1. Classification (NCBI taxonomy): domain Eukaryota; kingdom Metazoa; phylum Chordata; class Amphibia; order Caudata; family Salamandridae; genus Triturus; species Triturus cristatus. Next base: position 390,796,796 of record NC_140592.1, read on the forward strand.
GATCTGGTCCCCCGTTCCAAGCTCTGGCAAGTCTTGCTTGATCTAGGAATTCCTCCCTTGATCTTGTCTCTTGTTAAACGCCTGCATGAAGACAACTTCGCCAGAGTAAGGTGGGGGGGGCAGGGCCAGCTCACCGAGAAAATAGTTGTCCAGAGAGGAGTACGCCAGGGTTGCGTTTTGGCGCCGACCTTGTTCTCTCTCTATATAAATGGGGTGGCGGACCATTTGAGTGAGGACGCGGCCGATGCCCCAACCCTGTGCGGGGAAAAAATACCAACTCTACTATTTGCGGACGACACCCTCTTGGTCTCCAAGAGCCCTATGGGCCTGCAAAAACTCCTTGATCGCTTCACCTCGTTCTGCGTAGCCAGAGGCTTGGTTATCAACATAGCTAAAACCAAGCTAATGGCTTTGGCACCATCTAAAAGCTTCAGGAACAAATTTAACTTGAATGGCAGCCCGTTGGAGTTAGTAGAGGCCTTCGATTACCTTGGGGTAAGGATGAACAATAAATTAAAATGGTCACCCCATCTGACCAAAATGGTCCTGAACCACAAACGGATTTCCGGGGCCATAGCGAGGCACCAGAGACTCTCCTACAGTCGTCCTGTAGCCCCAGCCATTGAAGTATATGAGGGTAAGGCTTTGCCTGGGTGCCTATACGGGGCGGAACTTTGGGGGTTCGATAATCTCTCTGAATTAGTAAAATCAGAAAACAAATTTTTTCGTGACCTAGTCTCGCTCCCCCCATCCTCCCCTTTAACACCTCTCCGTTACGACCTTGGGAGACACCCTATTAACGAAGTGGCGAGGCTGCGCCCTTTGTTATACTGGACCCGGCTTATGAGGTCTTCTGACCTATGCCACTTCGCATCTGGTCTAAAAGAACTGATAAGTCTGGGCGCAGGCCATAAGGTTGGTTGGGTGTCCAACTTGAAGAAATTAGTGGTCGAAGTTGGTCTGGACCAGGCTTGGGAGAGCCAGATGCCCCCGCCCAAACCTCTTGTGAAAAGGCTTTACTGGGACTGGATTTCCGCCATGACCAACAAAAATCATAATGGCATTTTGTCGGAGAGATTCTTGGATGTTAAGCCCACCCCAAGATTGGAACCCTTCCTTGACCTCATCGAGTCCCCGGGGGACAGAGTGCTCTACCTGAAATTCAGGTATGGCACACTCCCTCTCCGAGATTTCCAGTATGGTTGGAGCGGCCATTCAGGAAATAATGAGGGCTGTCCGGGCTGTGCTTGCCCTACGGAATCTACAGCACATTTTATCTTTGCTTGTAGGGCATACAGCCAAGTGAGGTCCAGGTGGCTAAAACTAGTTTGTTCCAATTTGGGTTGTTCATCCCATCGGGTGGCCTTACGCATTTTAACTTATGAGACGCTAATCCCAAGTGTTACCTGTGGTACAGCAAAGTTTTTAGGCCATGCTTGGAGGATAAGGCAAAGGCTCGTCAAGGGAAAATTAGCTTAATAAACTGTTGTGAGCTTTGTTTACTGAGCTCTCTTGTTCTGGATGGGTTTTTAATTACACTGCTATGTGGTTTTTATGTATTTATTATCCATGGCTTGATCTATCTATAGCCCTGTTTTTAGTTCTGCTCTCTTTTTACATCCATCTAAGAGAACAAGAAACCTGACCATTTGTCGATATGAATTTTTCTGGTCTCTTTGATTATTAACTTGTGATGCATTTTTGTACTTTGTACTTTTATGATTGATATTTTATTAATCGAATAAAGTGATTTGAATTTGAATTTTCTCAAAATCGCGTCGGGTGCAGTCTCCTTGCGCGCTGGGTGCGTGATTGCCATGTGACCTTAAAAAAAGCATTTGATTAGTTCATAACATTTCCCATTGTAGAAGTTGGAGAACACCACCCATTTTAGTCATTCTCTCTACAGCATTTGATGAGACACACCTCTTCTGCTTAGAGAGCTTTTTTGAAAACGTTTTGCTATGTACACATATCTTACACTACACACAACATGCAACCATCATCTTCATCAATATTCATGGTCTGTAACGTAGCCTTCCACCTGTGATAGCCATGCACTTAAAAGTTACATAACCAAAGTTTTCCCCACTGCCAGAGGTAACATGGTTGCATACGCTGTCCACAGCACAATGTAATGTGGTACGGCCCAGGGGCAGTATCATGCATAGATAATGAACACACAGACACAGATAGATAGTGGAAGTGGGTACGGGCACGTGCGCTCAACTCCTTTTTATTACCAGGGTCACATATCCAGTGACGTTGTAGTGAATCAGCCACTTTTGTGGTCTGACACCCTATGATGACCCTCAACCACCACCATTCTGTGCTGACTTAAGTGTGTTATGTTACCTTAGCCTTAATGTAGGATGGGTTTGCATATGCCTGCTTTTCTTCTGCCTTTTAGTGGAATAGTCTTTCCAAGAATAGAAGGTATGGGATGTTGAGGTGCAGTCTTGTGGGTGGTGGTGCACACATGTGCTCAATGTTGTATACTGAGGGATTAAGTGTATAATGTTATTTGGGTTAGGTGAATTATGACTTTGACCTATTGGCTTTGACGTGGTCTAATGTCATTCTGCCTTCTGACTTTACCTTGCTTCAAACTTTTCTGTGTGCACAGTGGTGCTTGTAAGTTGTGTGGATGAGAATTATAGGTGCTCCTTGCTTTTTTGATTCCATCTTGCTTTGGGCCTTTGTGTGCATGGCTTAACTAACTCTGAAGCCATTTTCTGTGAAGAAGAGGGCATGTTTTGCTTTCCTGCTGTGTTTCGCATTTTACTGACTAGAGAGAACTGGTTCTTATCAGAGGAATGTACATGGTTTGACTTTTAGTCATAACAGGGGCCTGATCAACCCTTGGTCTGACCTTGAAGCAGGATGGTACTGGCTCTCATGAGAACTAGGGGGCGTGGCTTGCTAGAAGCTTCGCTGTGTTTTGAATGTGTATTAAAAAGGGGAGTCTACACTGGCTCGGTGGAAGTTCATCCGTGGAGCAGACGTGCTGTCACGGAAGAGTAGAGGCTGGTGTCACCTCTGACCTTCACCCGGTTCAAGCAATGGACTCCCCTTGAGCAAAGCGGGGTGAAGTGATGGAGCATTAGGTGAGGTGTCTCTGCTACTAACTGTCTCTTGATTCTTTTCTGAATTCTTTCCTTTCCTTCTTATTTTCTGATTCTTATATCCATACATATATATTTCTCATTATCTACTGGCGGTCGCCAGTAGATAGTTATAGTTACAACCTAGTTTCCATAGGAAATCTCAAAATTCTATTTTGAATAACTTTGGCGCCGGTTGACGAATCCTCGCGAAATTTTCAAAACAAATGGGGCGGTCCGTTCAGCTCCTACCCTGAAAGTCTCGGGGTGATTCGTCAAGCGGGGGCCGAGAAAAAAGGGGGTCCCAAAACACATTTTCCCCATGCATTTTTCCATAGGACCTTTAGTCAAAGGTACAGCCCGAACGGCTGAACAGAATTACGTGAAATTTGGCAAAGAGGTAGTCCTCAGGTCAGCCATGTGCCTTTTGCATATATGGTGTAAATCCGTTGAGTAGTTCCTGTGAAAATCAAAAGTAAAATCATATAAATATCTGGGCGGAGCCTAACCACACATCTCATTGTGAGATCTGAGTGGCTGTCAGCACTTCATCCAAGAAGTGTTGGCAGCCATCTTGGGACCAATATACATGATAACACCTCATTAAAAAGCATTGCAGTTAATAGAAGGTTTTAAGACTTTAGTTACATTATAAATCATTTGTTGATGGTACCATACTCATTTTAGGAATTGTGGTATGTTCTAAGGTGATTTTACCATGTGAAAAAGCCTTCTGCTGGGATATCATGAATCATGTTTGAGAGAAAACTATTTTCACATGCTTTTCCCACAGAGGTTGGGAAGGTGATCTATAAGCTAAACTGAGAGCATATTTTCTGTAAATTCACATTATCTTTCTCAGTCATGTGAGAATGAAGTCTGACATTCTCAGTAAAACGTGTACATCCAACAAGGGCAGAGACTGTCAGTTGATTCCTTTGTGTTCTACTGCAGCTTCCCAGAGTGTTCCAAAGAACAACTAGAGCGCTAACAGTCTTACTTATGACAAAGGTATGGCACACCTGAAGCCATCTTGATTGGAATAAAGTGGTAACATTTCAAACATTTAATTTAAAAAGGAACAAAATGAGAGGGCTCATTTTGCCATAGAATGTATGATTAGTGCTGCAGAAAGAAAAATTAGGGCACATTTTGAGTGACTTCTCAAATCCTCTTCTATTTCATTAAAGAATTCTGACATACAGACTGAAACATGCACTTTCAATACCAGCAGCAGGCTTCCCTGGTGAGCAGTAGCTTTACTACAGTGATCTAATGAGTGACTAGAGTGCTAACATTCGGAATTTATGGCAAATGTGTGACACATCTGAATGCCTTCTTCATTGAATCAAAGTAAAAAACTGACAGTATGCCTACTGAGGAGACTGCAGTAAATTAGGAAATTGGGAATCTTCATAACAAGGTTCCCAAGATGGCCACCAGAGACAAAAGAGCCCAAATGTAGCACAAATATCACCGAGATGTAGCCCAAGTATAGCCCAATGACAGAAATCCCAGAGTGTTTTAAAGAACAACTAGAGGGCTAACAGTCTTACTTATGACAAAGGTATGGCACACCTGAAGCCATCTTGATTGGAATAAAGTGGTAACATTTAAAACATTTAATTTGCAAAGGAACAAAATGAGGGGGTTCATTTTGCCATGGAAATTATGATTAGTGCTGCAGAAAGAAAACGTAGGGCACATTTTGACTTCTCAAATCCTCTTCTATTACATTAAAAAGTTCTGACATGCAGACTGAAACATGCACTTTGAATACCAGCAGCAGACTTCCATGGTGAGCAGTAGCTTTGCTACAGTGATCTAATGAGGAACTAGAGTGCTACCATTCAGAATTTATGGCAAATGTGTCACATCTGAATGACTTCTTGATGGAACCAAAGTAAACAAGCATTGAAAATGCAATAGGTCTCACCCTCGTTTAAGTTAAAGCAATTCTGTTTATAATTAGGTGGCTTTTTAGCTTTGCTTTTATTAGTGTTTTTCAAAATTTCATATACATACCATGCATATGTTTGCATATATGTATATGTATATGTTTGCATGAATTTATATTTATATAGATATGCAGATTATATGTTTATATATGTATATATATATACATACATATATAAATGCATATATATGCATATATATATGTGCATATGTGTGCATGTACAGAGAGGTAGAGAGGTAGAGGTGTATAGGTAGAGGTGTAGAGGTAGAGAGGTAGAGGTAGTGAGGTAGAGAGGTAGAGAGGTAGAGAGTAGAGAGCGAGTAATAGAGAGTAGAGAGTGAGTAGTAGAGAGTAGTAGAGAGTAGTAGAGAAAGTATCAGAGAGTGAGTAGTAGAGAGTAGTAGAGTGAGTAGTAGAGAGTGAGTAGTAGAGAGTGAGTATTAGAGAGTGAGTAGTAGAGAGTGAGTAGTAGAGAGAGAGTAGTAGAGAGTGAGTAGTAGAGAGTGGTAGAGAGTGAGTAGTAGAGAGTGAGTAGTAGAGAGTAGTAGAGAGTGAGTAGCAGAGTGAGTAGTAGAGAGAGAGTAGTAGAGAGTGAGTAGTAGAGAGTAGTAGAGAGTGAGTGGTAGAGAGAGTAGTAGAGAGTGGGTAGTAGAGAGTAGTAGAGAGTGAGTAGTAGAGAGTAGTAGAGAGTGAGTAGTAGAGAGTGAGTAGTAGAGAGAGAGTAGTAGAGAGTAGTAGAGTAGTAGAGCATGAGTAGTAGAGAGTGAGTAGTAGAGAGTTGTGGAGTAGTAGAGAGTGAGTAGTAGAGAGTAGTAGAGAGTGAGTATTAGAGTGAGTACTAGAGAGTAGTAGAGAGCGAGTAGCAGAGAGCAAGTAGTAGAGAGTGTGTAGTAGAGAGTGAGTAGTAGAGAGTGAGTAGTAGAGAGAGTAGTAGAGAGTGAGAAGTAGAGAGAGTAGTAGAGTAGTAGAGAGTGAGTAGTAGAGTGAGTAGTAGAGAGTAGTTGAGAGTGAGTAGTAGAGAATCAGTAGTGGAGAGTGAGCAGTAGAGAGTAGTAGAGAGTGAGTAGTAGAGAGTGAGTAGTAGAGAGTGAGTAGTAGAGAGTAGTACAGAGTGAGTAGTATAGAGTAGTGGAGAGTGAGTAGTAGAGAGTGAGTAGTTGAGAGAGAGTAGTAGAGAGTGAGTAGTAGAGTAGTAGAGAGTGAGTGGTAGAGAGTAGGAGAGAGTAGTAGAGTGAGTAGTAGAGAATAGTAGAGAGTGAGTAGTAGAGCGTGTAGTAGAGAGTAGTAGAGTAGTAGAGAGTGAGTAGTACAGAGTGAGTAGCAGACAGAGTAGTAGAGAGTAGTAGAGAGTGAGTAGTAGAGAGTGAGTAGTAGAGAGTGAGTAGTGGAGAGTGAGTAGTAGAGAGCGTGTAGTAGAGAGTGAGTAGTAGAGAGCGAGTAGTAGAGAGTGAGTAGTGGAGAGTGAGTAGTAGAGAGCGAGTAGTAGAGAGTGAGTAGTAGAGAGTGAATAGTAGAGAGTGAGTAGTAGAGAGTAGTAGAGAGTGAGTAGTAGTGAGTAGTAGAGTGAGTAGTAGAGAGTGAGTAGTAGAGAGTAGTAGAGATAGTAGTAGAGAGTGAGTAGTAGAGAAAGAGTAGTAGAGTAGTAGAGAGTGAGTGCTAGAGAGCAGCAGAGAGTAGTAGAGTGAGTAGTAGAGAGTGAGTAGTAGAGAGTGAATAGTAGAGAGTAGTAGTAGAGAGTAGTAGAGAGAGAGAGTAGTAGAGAGTGTAGTAGAGAGTAGTAGCGAGTGAGTAGTAGAGAGTGGTAGAGAGTGAGTAGTAGAGTAGTAGAGAGTGAGTGGTAGAGAGTTGTAGAAAGTAGTAGAGTGAGTAGTAGAGAGTGAGTAGTAGAGAGTGAGTAGTAGAGAGTAGTAGCGAGTGAGTAGTAGAGAGTGAGTAGTAGAGAGTGAGTAGTAGAGAGTAGTAGAGTAGTAGAGAGTGAGTAGTAGAGAGTAGTAGAGAGTAAGTAGTAGAGAGTGAGTAGTAGAGAGAGTAGTAGAGAGTAGTAGAGAGTCAGTAGTAGAGTAGTAGAGAGTAGTCAGTCAGTGTCAGTGTCAGTCAATGTCAGTCAATGTCAGTCAGTCAGTGTCAGTCAGTCTGTCAGTGTCAGTCAATCAATGTCAGTCAGTGTCAGTCAATCAGTGTCAGTCAGTCAGTGTCAGTCAATCAGTGTCAGTCAGTCAGTGTCAGTCAATCAGTGTCAGTCAGTGTCAATCAGTGTCAGTCAGTGTCAGTCAGTCAGTGTCAGTCAGTCAGTGTCAGTCAGTCAGTGTCAGCTAGAGCAGCTCTGCTGACCTGGTTCTCTGGCTCTAAAGCAGCTCTGCTGACCTGGTTCTCTCTCTCTAAAGCAGCTCTGCTGACCTGGTTTCTCTGGCTCTACAGTAGGTCTGCTGACCTGGTTCTCTGGCTCTAGAGCAGCTCTGGTGACCTAGTTCTTATGCTACAGAGCAGCTTTGCTGATCTAGTTCTCTGGCTCTACAACAGCTCTGAAGACCTGGTTCTCTGGCTCTAAAGCAGCTCCGTTGGCCCAGTTCTATGGCTCTGAAGCAGTTCTGCTGACATGGTTCTCTGGCTCTATAGAAGCTCTGCTGACCTGGTTCTCTCCCTCTAAAGCAGCTCTACTGACCTGGTTTCTCTGGCTCTGCAGCAGCTCTGCTGACCTGGTTCTCTGGCTCTAGAGCAGCTCTGTTGGCCTGGTTCTTAGGCTCTAGAGCAGCTCTACTGACCTGGTTCTCTGGCTCTAAAGCAGCTCTGCTGACCTGGTTCTATGGCTCTAAAGCAGCTCTGCTGATTTGGTTCTCTGGCTCTAGAGTAGCTCTGCTGACCTGGTTCTCTGGCTCTAAAGCAGCTCTGCTAACCTGGTTCTCTGGCTCTAAAGCAGCTCTGCTGGCCTGGTTCTCTCCCTCTAAAGCAGCTCTGCTGACCTGGTTTCTCTGGCTCTACAGCAGCACTGCTGACCTGGCTCTCTGACTCTAGAGCAGCTCTGCTGACCTAGTTCTTAGGCTCTAGAGCAGCTCTGCTGACCAGATCCTCTGGCTCTACAGCAGCTCTGCTGACCTGGTTTTCTGCACTCACGACGCACGCACCCGACTTCGCGAAAATATATTAAAAAATAATATAAGTTTCTTATAAGTACAAATATATTATTTTGATGAATACCTTACATAATCTCTTGCCTTAAAATGTATATTAAAGACACATACATATCATTTTGGAACATAATTTTTTTTTGCGGGAGTCGCGCACCCAGCACGCCCCAGCACGTATATGATGTCACGCGGGACCCGCAAGCGCGCAAACATCTTTTACCGTAATGCGCATGTGTCGCAAATGCGCGGGAGCAGGAGTCGCAGACTGGTCGCATACCAATCGCGCATATCACGTGATATTAAATGTATATGATGTAACTGAAAAACACGCAGCCGTCGCACACCATACGCGGATCCTTCATGACTTTTCTAAAATGGCGGCTAGAATGCGCGCACCCACCGTGATGTGTACACTTTGAGTGCGCGACTGCGAAAAAAAATTGATTTTTTTAAAAGAAAATGATATAAATATATTAAAATAAAAAATGAAAACAAGAAAATTAATCAATATTTCAGTTTTAATTAAGAATTTATTTTTTTCAATTTTCAGAAAAATATGTTATTTAATGAATAAAATATTTATAAATAAACAGTTAAAAAACTGTAGAAAATCAGTACAAAAAAATAGATATAACTACTATCACACTTAAAAGTTAGCATTTAAAAAACCTTTGAAATTCACTGAAAAAAAACATAGGTTTCAGAGACGTTATAGTTAGAAATTAGCATTTAAAAAACCTTAGAAATTCACCGAAAAAACCATAGGTTTCAGGGGTGTTATAGTTAGCTGCCCATTTCACTCGTACAAAACCATAGAAATTCCTCCGTTATAGTTAGTTCTGCTAACTATAACTCACGCACCCGCAATGCACTGCTGATGATGTCACATATTGCATCATTCATGACATGGTCAGTGACATCACTGATGACATCACTGATGACATCTCAAATGACATCACTGATGACATCATCCACTTGACAATCGGATACACCACATCACACACTATTATAACCTTTCATCACTCACTGTAAAATACAGAGTACCATATTTGAAACCATTGACACACCAATACCAGTTACTACATACTCACTCACTGATTCCTAAGTCTACACACACAACTACCCATTCAACAACAGATTCATCTATACATGCAGTCATTAATTAATAGAACACTATCAAATGCACTTATACACATATATAAACAGAGACACATCAGCAGTCATCTTAGTCGGTTATGCATTCATCCTACTCACTCATGAAAAAAATGTATCGCACTTAAATTTACTCACTTACACAATTATCCAACGACACCTCATTTATTCAAACACATAGTAACTCATCGTTAATATGTTAAAACAGCACCATTACAATTATACACTCATTCATATATTTACTCTCACAATCACTGACTCTTACACAAACTTATTTATATACACCAACTCTCACATACAATGCCTTTTATTTTTTTACTTTGTTGAAGATGTACAACTAAACATATATTCGCTCACCAACACACAAATAAATACACTCAGTCACCCAAACAACTGTTTCCACATGCACTCTTAAACCCATACACCTAGTCAATCAACCATTCACACATCTATGCATAGAGTTACACACACCCCATCCAACCACACACAAACTCAGTGTCCCATACAAATACTCACCCAACTAATCAATAACTAATATACACACTCATGTGGTTAGTGACCAACTGAGGCAGCATGTTATACAACAACAGAGACTGTGCTGCACACATTCACATAGTTTCGTTACCAATCCATGTATTAAGTGAGACACTTTTAATTACTCACTTAAAAAGACAGTCAGACAGCTACTAAATTCTCCATCCAGACAGTTATATATCCACTCAATCTTCAATACAGATTGGTATATATATAATACATATTTAAATTTCAAACTAAACCACATTCAGTGGATGATGTCATCAGTGATGTCATCAGTGATGTCATTTGAGATGTCATCAGTGATGTCACTGACCATGTCATGAATGATGCAATATGTGACATCATCAGCAGTGCATTACGGGCGCGTGAGTTATAGTTAGCAGAACTAACTATAACGGAGGAATTTCTATGGTTTTGTACGAGTGAAATGGGCAGCTAACTATAACACCCCTGAAACCTATGTTTTTTTCTGTGAATATATATATATTTGCCTTGATTGTATGTTCAATCATATTATTGATATGTTTGAGTCTGCTATGTTAGGTGCATTTGGCTTACTGTGTGGTGCTATTTACTAATAAATACATCCCAGATATACCAATTCATCTTTTCCTTGTAGCAGGAGGTGTGGACTCTTCTTGGCCAAGTATTCTGTTGTTGAAGGATGGGTGAATTCCCTTCTAGCAGGTAATTGTGTTATAGGAAGTTGGCGCTATGCCTCACAAGTGATGCGCAAATTATTGTTTTCTTGCCTTGCCTTTGGGGGAGTGTTGAAAGTTTGCCCACCTTAGGAAGTGCTGTGTATATGTTATATTCCATAAGTTTGGAACTGATATTCTCTCCCTGGGAAAGTGACGGTACATTCCTTGGTCCAGGGGAGATCTAAGGTTTGTCATTACATTTTTGGCGTAGTCGGTTGCAGGATCTGAACATTGATTTAAAAGGGGAAGAAATACGTTTTTTTTGTTTTTTTTTATAAATTGAAAGCAGACTCTTAGATATCAATTGATTTATTTGCATGGGGGTAGCCTATATGATGTGCTGGCTCGTGAAGTGAGCTAATTGTGCTGAGTTAGAATTGGTGTGTGTGTGTGTGTGTTTAAGTGTGTTTTGTAAAAAGTGCTTATAAATAGCTTGCTACGTGTGGCAGAAAGGGCTGGCTCCCTTTCAAGTGTTTGTTAAGGAATGCATATAAAATGTTTTCAGTTGCAAAGTGAATGTAAGATATCAGAGCATAACTCTGAAACGTGGGACTCCCTTGAGATTCCAGACTCCGGAGTTGCGATGCAGGGTGTTAATCAGCGGGAGATTAATGACATTTTAGACAGAGACAGCGTTGTTATTTTAAATGTGTTCGTTAATATGCATCAAACATGTGAGCATTTGCTAAAAGAACGTAGTGAGTTGAAAACAGAGCTAGTTGATGCCCAGTTTGAAAATATATCTTTGAAGACAGAATTAAAGGTGTACCAGGCTGTGAAGCTGTTTACTTTGACCTGCCAGAATGATTCAGATGTGCCAGGAAGGAATGTGCAGGAAAGGGAACAGACTAACGTTTTAGGCTTAACGATCACCGGTTGCGGACATAAATTAGACATGACAGTGAATGATACATTTTGCTTCGAAAGAGAAATGCAACAATATGATTTTGAATGTGAAAAGCAGATTGTGTACAATAAGTCTGATATGTGGTCACTTCATAAACATGAACATTTATTTGGTGAGTTAATTCAAGAGCAATGTGCCCTTTTTAGTTACAGGAAAGTGCAGGGAAATAACAGGTCACTTTTAAATTCAGATGCTGGACAAATGCAGATGATTTTGTGCGTTTGCGCACCAAAAGATACTGGACAGAACAGAGTTAGAGAAAATGTGGTTTGCCTATGGGAGATTGCAATGGTTATTAAGTGGCATGTACAGACAGAAAAACAGTTTGTACAGGATTTGATAGAAAGTCCTGAAGTGGAGTTTGAAACACAAGATTTCCCAGTGAAGGTGCCCTATGTTATAAAGGAAATTAATTTGAAACAGTACAGAATGCCAGATGGGCGTGAAGGGATCAGTGAGATCATTCAGGGCTTGACAGATTGAGGTGGTGACCCTAATTGTGTAGCATGTGTGCAAATATACCTTCTTTGACTGATGCTGTCCCAGATATTGTTACAGAAGTAGCATGGGACTTGATATGTGACTTTTGATATTGCCAATGCTTTTTTCTTTTTGATATGTCAAGAGCAGTTTAGTTTTTTTTTCATGAGGCGATAGACTAATGTCAGTTAAGAATTTGCTAGAATTAGTTGGACAGAATGGGAGAGCATTTTCAGATTAAAGAATGGGAAGTCTTGCTGGAGGTAAGGAGTGGTTAAAGCTGTTTTTCCTCTCAGACATGTAAAGAGTTGTTCTGGGAGTGGGTCATTTGAAAGCGTCTTTCAGATTGATGTTTGGGAGGCTTGCAATGAGATCATCCAGCAACGCTGAGAAGAGTTCAGGCTTTCTGTGAAGTCCGAGGAGGAATTCCTATGGGAGGGGTCATTCCAGCTCCTCTCCCCGGTAGGCAGGGACAGCTTCATGGAGATAGATGTCTGGGAGGCTTGCAAAGGCACAGGTTCTCCCCCCCCCATGAGGAGAGTCGCAGATAGTCGACGAAAGTTGGCAGGAGTGCAGTTCACTTCGACCTTGAAGGAGATAAGGTGCGAGCTAGAGACAGCAGAGAAGGCTCTGCTTGTTATGTTTGGCGAGCGGCCAATTGCTGTCCGCAGAGATTTGTGAGGGGGGCAGCACCTGTGAGGGGTGCAGTAAGAGAAGTGAGAGAAGGAGACTGCCCCAGCCCTTCTTGCTGTGTATAGAAAAAGAGAGATTTTACCAAGAATTTAGAGGCTAAAGCGTTGGTAGTATTTTTTGATAATTCTCTAGTGCTAGAAGAGGGCTATGTAGACAGAAATAAAAATATTGAATTTTTAGAAATGCAAGACGGAAAGAAGTGCTTTTGACAAATGTTTTTTGCAAGAAGAGTTATGCTTGTTTCTTTTTCAGATTCGCCCAGTTCTCCGCGTGTGAGTGGGACTCCCTTCTCCCGTGTGAGTGGGGCCCTCCCTCTCCCCCCCTCTCCCTTCTCCCTCCTCCCCCCCAAGCCTGGAGTGATCGCCAGACCAGACGGTGGCGGCTGATGCCTGTGGCTATCCAGACTGGATGGGGTCCTCCCTTGTCAAGGAGATACAGCTGCTGATATATACCAGAGAGCATGATGGACTGCTTCTTTCCAAGCAAAAAGGGATCAGCAAAGTGTGGAACTGTTTCCTTCATGTGAGGCCAACTTTACATGCATGGAGGCTGTGTGTCTTTCACACAGGGTAACTCCTTATATAAAAGTGAAGAAGAGGGAACTACAGGATGTGCTTTGCCAGAACTGTTTTATCAATGTGAAGTTCAATGCGATGGGAGACGGCTGTGTGTTTTTTCACACAGAAGGACTGTTTTTGTTTTTATGAATGAAGACCTATAGAGACGCTTTGCTGCGATCGGCGTAGATATTTTCTGAGTTAGTGAACAGTAATAACCTGTAGCTGTTGCTACAATATATGAGTTTGGCAGTTGAGTTTCCAGTTTCACCATTAGAGGCATTAGGAGCATTCAAAAGCTTGATTCATTTATTTTGTGTCTTCATTTAAAGGTGTATCCAGATATCTATGAGCTATTTCTAGATGCACCTGAGTTATTGCTTTTACATGTATTTAGAGAATGCAGACTTTATTTGCTCTAAAGTGATTATCATATACTTTTGATGAGTTTTTCAGTTTTACACTGGAGTATTTCGATCATAGTTGCTTTTTAGTCATGATTTGTTTTGAATTATGCATTTTTGTGTAGCCACATGAGTTGCTGTTTCAACATGTGCTTTTTAGTACTTGTGACTTTTAATTTCGAAATGTGGTTTTAAATGGTTTTGCTTTCAATTGAGATATGCAGTGCTTTAACTCCTTCAGTGCCCATGACGAGATGGTCTCGTCATGGAGCGCGGTTGCGCTGTGCCCATGACGAGACTATCTCGTCATGAACCCCGCCCGCTAATGAAAGGCCCGGCACAGGGCGGGGAAAGGGCGGGGCACTGAAGGGGTTAATGATAGTTTTGTTTTTCAGTTATGTTTTTGCTAGATTTTGTTTTTGACATATGTGAATGGTGATGATCAAGGGTCATGGGGTGCAATGTAGTGAATCAGCCACTTTTGTGGTCTGACACCCTATGATGACCCTCAACCACCACCATTCTGTACTGACTTTAGTGTGTTATGTTACCTTAGCCTTAATGTAGGATGGGTTTGCATATGCCTGCTTTTCTTCTGTCTTTTAGTGGAATAGTCTTTCCAAGAATAGAAGGTATGGGATGTTGAGGTGCAGTGCTGTGGGTGGTGGTGCACACATGTGCTCAATGTTGTATACTGAGGGATGTTATTTGGGTTAGGTGAATTATGACTTTGACCTATTGCTTTGACGTGGTCTAATGTCATTCATCCTTCTGACTTTACCTTGCTTCAAACTTTTCTGTGTGCACAGTGGTGCTTGTAAGTTGTGTGGATGAGAATTATAGGTGCTCCTTGCTTTTTTGATTCCATCTTGCTTTGGGCCTTTGTGTGCATGGCTTAACTAACTCTGAAGCCATTTTCTGTGAAGAAGAGGGCATGTTTTGCTTTCCTGCTGTTTTTCGCATTTTACTGACTAGAGAGAACTGGTTCTTATCAGAGGAATGTACATGGTTTGACTTTTAGTCATAACAGGGGCCTGATCAACCCTTGGTCTGACCTTGAAGCAGGCTGGTACTGGCTCTCATGAGAACTAGGGGGCGTGGCTTGCTAGAAGCTTCGCTGTGTTTTGAATGTGTATTAAAAAGGGGAGTCTACACTGGCTTGGTGGAAGTTCTTCCGTGGAGCAGACGTGTTGTCACGGAAAGTGGGGTCACCTCTGAGCTTTCGCCCGGTTCAAGCAATGGACTCCCCTTGAGCAAAGTGGGGTGAAATGGAGCATTAGGTGAGGTGTCTCTGCTACTGTCTCTGCTACTAACTGTCTCTGAATTCTTTCCTTTCCTTCTTATTTTCTGATTCTTAAATATATATATATTTCTAAATATATATTTGTCTTGATTGAGTTTCAATCATACTATTGATATGTTAGAGTCTGCTATGTTAGGTGCATTTGGCTTACTGTGTGATGTTATTTACTAATAAATACATCCCAGATATACCAATTCTTCTTTTCCTTTTAGCAGGAGGTATGGACTCTTCTTGGCCAAGTATTCTGTTGTAGAAGGATGGGTGAATTCCCTTCTAGCAGGTAATTGTGTTATAGGAAGTTGGCGCTACTCCTCACAAGTGATGCGCAAATTATTGTTTTCTTGCCTTGCCTTTGGGGGAGTGTTGAAAGTTTGCCCACCTTAGGAAGTGCTGTGTATATGTTATATTCCATAAGTTTGGAACTGATATTCTCTCCCTGGGAAAGTGACGGTAGATTCCTTGGTCCAGGGGAGATCTAAGGTTTGTCATTACAGACGTCTGTGCTGAATGCCTGTGGGGTGAGTGTAAACCAGCCCTCAGGGAATGGTTGCTGCTAGCATCAACTACAACAGTAATCATTGGATATCACACAGACATTCAATAATAAAAGGGTCAATAGTTTGTGCTGCAGTAAGGTAGGGACAGTAGATGCGAAATAATCAACAAAAGATTCTATCGTAAAAGAACCATAACTTGTGGTATACTAAGATACAGGCAGTAGATCTGAAAAAATACACAAAAAGATTGTATCATAAAGGGTCCATCAGTTCTAGTGCACTCAGATAGCCACATCAAAAGCATTCAGCATGTGCACAGCCAGCGATGATCCGTGCTGCGGGTGGGACGTACCAGGGGCAATGTCTGTTGCCTACAGGACTGCATCATCTGCAATAGCAACTCGAACTGAATTGTGAACACTACTGTCTACAGTGTAGGCCAGAGAGAGCAGTCAGCAAGGGCCCACAGACACGTGGCGTTGCCCTGTTTGCAGTGCACGAAGCAACAAAAAGTGTATGCGGAGCCTGCGATGATGCGTATACGTAGTGTGGACAGAGCACACTGGAGCAATGTCTTTTGCCTACAGGACTGTGTCATCCACAATAGCGACTCCATCTGAATTGTGAACACTGCTGTCTGCAGTGTAAATTGAAGGCAGTAGTCAGCACAGACATCCATGAATACTTTTTCTCACTTCCTCTTCACAAAATACAACAACATAACTTACAAAAAACTCTGCAATAAATAAATCAAAACAATTCGAATTGCGATCTCTGCTGTCCACAGTGTAGACTGTATTCAGTGTTCTTTTCCACTACCAAGAAGAATTTGATCATTGTACTAAACCTATAACTCATCTAAAAAAAAGTTCTTCAAGCAAGTATACTAAAAGGATATTGTATATATTTCAATAGACGTTGTAGTTAGTTGCCTACTGGATTCCGTAATTTAACAATCAACACTCCATCTGAATTGTGAGCCCTGCTGACCGCAGTGTAGGCCAGAGACAGTGGTCATTAACGCCTCACAGTCACGTGCCGTTGGATTCGCAAGCACGGAGTTGGTTGCACCTGATCGGAGGAGGTACACAGAAATCATCACACACTTTAACTTCTGACATCCTCAATCATAGAATCAAGACCCTGTTTCAATGTTTGGACCTGCTGTACCGCGGTGTAGTCCACTGACTACAGTCAACCAAGCCCAATAATCATGTGCAGCAGTTAGCTACGGAAGCACAGAGTGTGATGCACCTCAACGGAGGGAGTTCTGTGAAAACCAAGCAGCAGGTAATATCGGACAACGTCCATTGTGAGATCAAGACACCGTTCGACTGTTGGGACCTAGAGTTGGTTGCACCTGGTCGAAGGGAGTTCTTTCATTTCCACTCTCAGATGCAGTTCTAACATTGTCCATTGTGGGATCAAGACACCGTTCCACTGTTGGTACCTGTTGGACTACTGTGTTAGTAGTATACAGAGCACTCCACGGTGCTGGGCCTCAGGCTGGACGCTGTGTACCTGTGTCGCGGTAGCCAGCGTTGATCTCAGAAGCCTTCCCAGCTCACAGACCTCGGCCTAGGAGTTTCCGCTGGCACGTGGTGGGCCCTCTTTCACATACGACGGTGTTGAAAGGAGAACTGTGGGGCATATGTGCGTTGCAGCGGCCATGACAGTTTCTGGGTACCAGCAGACTGAGAACATCATTCACGCACCCACCTGCGCTAACGGCATCAGCCTCGTGGTGGTGTCAGCTGCGCAGACCTGGCAGACACGTTCGCCATTCTGGAAGAGAACCACACCCAGAGAAACATGCCTTTTATTCATACCCCTACGCTAGCCTTGCGTATGCCGAGCCAGCCCACTACGCTAAAGATTTGGGGGGGAGGGGGCACGTACACACTATGTTTTCGTAATCTTCCCTACTGACTGTATTATCATGGTTGCATCCACTGTCCACTTCACTCAATAGACCATCAGTGGATGTTGACATGTACATGTCTGTGCTCTGCATATTCAAGTCTCTCCGGCACATCCCCTCAACACTTTGCATTGTATACTTTTATAATCGAGAATCACTTGCCACCTTCACACATACTTTGCTCCCATCTCTCCCCGCATTCTGCACTGTGAGGCAGAGGTGCCATGCCATGTTTGGTTTGTGTACATGGCTAGCCACGGTTCCCACAGTACGTAGTGTCGTTGTGTCTTCTAGGTGTACATGTTGTTTGTCATGTTGTATGTGATTATATAAGGTAGCGCGTTTATTCACGAGCAGTGGTTTCTCCCATTTACATATCGCTGTCTTAAAGAGGATACAGAAGTTTTTCTCACAGGTGAAAAGTGTGACCACAATGGCAGTCATTCATTACTATGCTAGAATGTCCAACTGCACGATGCTTCTAAGCTTACAGCCCCCAATCTTGCGTGCTTTCTTAAAAGCACGTCAACTCCCACAATCAGACCAACATTCACACTGTTTTCTAATAGCAGTTATCTGGTTCTTAATAACATGGAATGCTACAGAGTGTGAGCTGGCATACCGTATGTCCTTACTGTTTCAAACGGAGTAACTTCCTGTGGCAATGTCTATTCCCATATCAAAACCACAAAAAGGACATTGTTCCTATTGCAGGGTGCAAACAGTCACCCTTGCGTAAAGGTGCAAAAAGTCACCCATTTATTAGAAAGGAAAGACAAAGGAAGAAAGCAGAGGTCCTAGGTGATGGGGGCCCACTAGTGAAGTGAAGGAACACATTTAGTCCTCTGTTGCCCTCACACACCCCAAGGAGTGTCATGCTTCATCATCGGGCGTTTGCTCCTCGTAGGGCCGGCGCTGCAATTCCCTACGGGTCCCCCGAAGGGTCTCTTTGTCGGAGATCTTTTCTTGGACTGCTGGATGGTGCAAGCGGGTGTGTGGGGTGGGCGTCCGATGAGGGTGACAAAAGTGTGTGCATAGTGATGAATCAGTTAATGGAGGGTAAACATGCAGCAAATGTTTAGATTGTATACCCTTCACAGACTTAACTGCTGTGTAAAATCTTGCCCCTGCGGCACACTATGCCTGGGTGTCAAAAAGGTCATAGGTCGACATGTTTCGCGCCTGCGTCGCCTTAATGGTCATTGGCGCTTCTTCAGGACCAAAACTATAAAATTAAAGTGCACGTGAAACAAAACCAAATAAAATACCCTCTAAATCAATCAGGGCGGGCAGTGAGCCTCTATACCTATAATCTGGCTGCAGCTGCATGGTGTATACCGCTCCTAGTCTATACCTAGGAAGAAAAAACATAATAGACCACAGAAGTGAGCATCAGTAACATCTTAATGCCACATGATGTGCCACCATTGTGTGCACATCAGTTACATAAAAAAGAAGAAGCTCAACAGGCACTTCTGCAAAAGAAATGTATCGACTGCAGATAGCACGAACTTCAAGTAAAATACAGTCCCTTTTAAATACGAACCTCCCAGTACACTTTGTGAATTGTTACACAATTTTCAACACATCTGACACTCAAGGTCTGGCAATTTTTTTAACTCGGTCTCCTCCGGCCTTGTCATAGGCTTTCAAACTGTTTTTGGTATAATACCAGACTTTATTTATTCGATCATCTCTGGAATAACAGGAACAGTGCCCATAATTCTCGCTCTGTTTGCGGCCATCTACTACTATTTTTGCTCGTAAAAATGGCTATGCTCCCTGTGGTAACAATCATGTCCGACAGAATGCGCCTCTACGCAAAGCTACATCAATACCGTGAAAAAATGGAAAAACTTTTCAGCTGCCTGCCTCTATCTATTATGGGAGCCAGCTACAACATGACATTTATTTACACATATGCAATCTGTGTGCAACCATCTTTTTATTGCAAAACTTACCCATTCGACTGGGGAATGGATCTATGCCTTGCCAACATCCCAACAATCGCTCCCGATATCCAGCAGGTAATGGAGTATCTTGAAAACCATGAACTTGATTGTTCGGGCAGTGGAGCAATGGCGGATGCAATGCAAAATGGTATCCTGGCGGAATGGGATTTCTTCCCAGCTGTGAAAGATCTCCTGCAACGTGCGACCTTTGACAACATCGCAGACTGCCAGCCAATTCAAATTGCCACTCCAACATTCGAGGAACATTACTGTACCTTTGGGGATATGAATTGGATCGCTTCGCTTTTCTCATATGATGGCAACAATCCCCTCTTGGAACATTACGCAGAAGAACTTCCGGACTGCAATCTCCAAGACTTGTAAGAAATTCACGTTATCCTTGGATTGATTTTTTCCAACTGTTTTGACTTTTTCTTATAACTTTTTTTAATACACTTCAATTGAACTATTTTCATATAATAACTTTCTAAGTATACTCAGGCATTTGAACTCTGTTTTCATTATTGCCCCTTACGTCTCCAGCCTAACCAGGGATGGGTGATGCATGGACTATGCAAATACGCTATTTACTTGCTAAATTAGCCTAAACCCGACATCCATTTTGAAACCATGTCTATTCTTTGTGCACATGTCTCTCTGCCTGCCGGTTATCCACGAAGCCCTTTCACACAAATTAGCTCATCCTCAGCCTCTGTTAACAAGCTGGCGATCAAGATCAAAGAACACGACATTGTTTAGGAACTAGTTGGCACAGTCTGGTAATCGTATCCTACCTTTATTTTCATTATAGAATTTACTCATTCATGTCTAATAGCTATTGTTTATGTCACATGGAACTGTAACATGTAATGTGCAATTCACTGATGCAGCAGCTTAGGTTTGAATACAGCAGAAGCGGTTGGAGTTTGCCTCAGCCTGATGCCTTAGCTCTTGCACAAGAATGTTTTTTTGAAAGGGCTGAAGACAATAATGTATGGTTTGACAAGAAGGGTACCGAATGTGCTTCTGAGAAGCGCAATGTTTGTGTTCCTCCTCAAAGTTCCGATGTGAGAAGAACTATTACCAATTCTGACATGCACCAGATTGAATCTACTGTAGAAGAGATTGCAGACTGTTCTGCTGTTGATAATTTTGTGTTACAAAAAAGGAGTACCAGGGTACCTAAGAAGTTTGATGATTACATTTCTGAATTTTCTTTGTTTGGTTTTGTTTTCTTAAAGGATACATTTGATAATCGTATCCTACCTTTATTTTCCTTATAGCATTTAGTCATTCATGTCTAATAGGTATTGTTTATGTCACATGGAACTGTAACATGTAATGTGGAATTCACTGATGCAGGAGCTTAGGTTTGAATACAGCAGAAGCGGTTGGAGTTTGCCTCAGCTGGATGCCTTAGCTCTTGCACCAGTGGGTCCTTTTATGGCACTTAAATAAAGACACTTTTCATATAACTTGCAGACTCCATTGCTTTATTACACACAGTCACTTTCTTAGACACACCTGATTTCATCATTTGTCTTCTGTGGCATTGCAACATTCTGCATTATATTCTTCATGATTATTTCTTTATTCCTGCTTGCTAAAACACTGCATTCGAGTCTTCACAATGGTAGGGGTGAGTAGTTCGCTTCCCACTCCCTGTATAGTATAAACGCATACTAACACTACTTACACAGGTATGCTACAGCGGCCAGTATCCTACAGCGCCCACAGCACATCACTTTACAGAAATCAGCTCACGGCTTAGGCTCACGGTTTGATCCCCGAGTCTTCAGACCGGTAGGAGTGAGTAGTTTGCTTCCCACTCCCGCTATAGTCTAAACGCATACTAACACCACTTGCACAGCTATGCTACAGTGCCCAGAGCACAGCAGTTTACAGCAATCAGCTCACGGTTTAGGCGCACGGTTTCATGCCCGAGTGTACCAGTACCTCACCTCAGCACCATCTCACTCTGAGCAAAACAGCACTTAACACCGGTAGGGGTGAATACTCCACTTCACACACCCTGTATAGCACACCCTAACCACCCCACAGAGCTCACAGCGCTCCTACCCTCCTCTTTCCTACATGTTTTCCCCTTTTTTCCCCTTATTCGCTTCAACTGAATCACAACATGGGTGCCAACACTTCCTAGTTGCAACCGTTCGCAGCCAATAACCAGCAAGCTTGTGCTCGTAACGCCTCAGCCAATCAGATGACAGAATTCCCAAATATCGATATCTGTAAATTTCAATATTTCTCCAAAACTACTGAACGCATTTACACCAAATAAACAAAAGCGTGCTTTCTAGACCAAGACCCTTCTCTCGGCAAAATTTGGGGTAATTCCATACACCCAATTCGACCTGTAGCCTTGTCTAAAGTTTCCTATGGAAAGTGCATGGAGAAAACCCGTTTTGGGACCCCCCTTTTTTCTTGGCCCCCCTTGACGAATCACCCCCAAAATTTCAACATAGGAGCTGATATGAACAAAGAATTAGTGTAGAAAATGTCATGAAGATTCATCAAACGACGCCAAAGTTATAAGCAAAACAAAAAATGCTCTTCCAATGGAAACTTGGTCCTAACTATAACGCCAGTAGGTAATATATATATATTACTTACTGGCGGTCACCAGTAGGTAGTTATAGTTAGGACCTACTTTCCATAGGAAATCCGCAACATTCTATTTGGAATAACTTTGGCGCCCGTTGACGAATCTTCGCGAAATTTTCAAAACTTTTGGCCAGCTCCGATCTGCTCCTATCCTGAAAGTCTCGGGATGATTTGTGTAGCGGGGGCTGAGAAAAAAGGGGGGTCCCAAAATGAGTTTTCCCCATGCAATCTCACATAGGACCTTTAGCCGCAGATTCAGCCCGAACTGCTGAACGGAATTACACCAAATTTGGCAGAAAGGTAGACCTTGGTTCAGAGTCGTGCCTTTTGCTTAAATGGTGTAAATCCATTCAGTAGTTCCTGAGAAAATCAAAATCACATATATATCTGGGCGGAGCCTAACCACACATCTCATTGTGAGATTTGATTGGCTGTCAGTACTTCATCCAAGAAGTGTTGGCAGCCATCTTGGGACCAATATACATGATAGCACCTCATTAAAAAGCATTGCAGTTAATAGAAGGTTTTCAGACTTTAGTTACATTATAAATCATTTGTTGATGGTACCATACTCATTTTAGGAATTGTGGTGTGTTCTACGGTGATTTTACCATGTGAAAAAGCCTTCTGCTGTGATATCATGAATCATGTTTGAGAAAAATCTATTTTCTCATGCTTTTCCCCCAGAGGTTTGGAAGGTGATCTCTAAGCTAAACTGAGAGCATACTTTCTGTAAATTCACATTATCTTTCTCAGTCATGTGAGAATGAAGTCTGACATTCTCAGTAAATCATGTACATCCAACAAGGGCAGAGCCTGTCAGTTGATTCCTTTGTGTTCTACTGCAGCTTCCCAGAGTGTTCTTAAGAACAACTAGACCGCTAACAGTCCTACTTATGACAAACGTATTGCACACCTGAAGCCATCTTGATTGGAATACAGTGGTAACTCTTAAAACATTTAATTTACAAAGGAACAAAATGAGGGGGTTCATTTTGCCATAGAAAGTATTATTAGTGCTGCAGAAAGAAAAATGAGGGCACATTTTGAGTGACTTCTCAAATCCTCTTCTATTTCATTAAAAAATTCTGACATGCAGACTGAAACATGCACTTTCAATACCAGCAGCAGACTTCCCTGGTGAGCAGTAGCTTTACTACAGTGATCTAATGAGCAACTAGAGTGCTACCATTCTGAATTTATGGCAAATGTGTGACACATCTGAATGCCTTCTTCATGGAATCAAAGTAAAAAACTGAAAGTATTTCCTACTGAGGAGACTGTAGTAAATGAGGAAATTAGGAAACTTCATAACAAATAAGTCTCCCAAAATAGCCACCAGAGACAAAAGAGCCCAAATGTAGCACAAATATCACCCAGATGTAGCCCAAGTATAGCCCAATGACAGAATGTCCCAAAGTGTTCTAACGAACAACTAGAGCGCTAACAGTCTTACTTATGACAAAAGTATGGCACACCTGAAGCCATCTTGATTGGAATAAAGTGGTAACACTTAAAACATTTAATTTGCAAAGGAACAAAATGAGGGGGTTCATTTTGCCATAGAAATTATGATAAGTGCTGCAGAAAGAAAAATTAGGGCACGTTTTGACTTCTCAAATCCTCTTCTATTTCATAAAATAATTCTGACATGCAGAGAGAAACATGCACTTTGAATACCAGCAGCAGACTTCCCTGGTGAGCAGTAGCGTTACTACAGTGATCTAATGAGCAACTAGAGTGCTAACATTCAGAATGTATGGCAAATGTGTGACACATCTGAATGCCTTCTTGATGGAACCAAAGTAAAAAACTGAAAGAATTTCGTAATGAGGAGACTACAGTAAATGAGGAAATTAGGAAACTTCATAACAAATAAGTCTCCCAAGATGGCCACCAGTGACAAAAGAGCCGAAATGCAGCACAAATATCACCCAGATGTAGCCCACATGTAGCCCAATGACAGAAGTGTGCAAAACACTTATTTTTTGTATTTTTGCAGTTTTATATAGTGCAGACTTGTCAGGTAATGGAGCACTAACCATAATTTTTTAATAAATATAGAATGTTAGCAATCTAGTTGTTCATTAGGATACTTTTGAGAGGCAGAGGCCAGGTGCACGGACTCTGAAAATTGAAGGCAGGTAGGAGGGTGCAGAGGCAACAATTTGACCACACTGGGCAGGCAGGAAGGGCAGCACAACAGACTATGGAGGGCAGTGGAAAGGGGGGCAGGGGCAACAAACCAACAATACAGGACTAGCAAGAGAGGCTGTGGCAATATAATAGCCCATTGTGGGCAGAAGGAAGAGGCAGTGGTAGTACAACCATACATGCCAACAGACCCGATTCAGCCAGGAAACGTCCAATGTTTTTAAGCTCAAATGGGCTTTATTTGATCTTTCTCCTGTCTACAATCTCTTTTTCAATGTAACTCAAAGGGGAAAATCAATACCCCAGTTTTTTTCTGAAATCTCCCTCTTTCCAAGTTCAAAATGTTCACAAGTATGGTACATTGGATCATGGAAGGCTGGAGGAATTGGGGTAGGGACATGGACTCGGATAACAGAGGACAGGAGGGACATGGAGAGATACACCAAACTGACCCTACAGGGCAGGCATCAGGATTTGCAGCAGCACAATACACCACACAGGGCATGCGGGACGGGAGTGCAGCACAACAATCCATAGAAAGCAATAGGGAGGGGACAGGACCATGCACATGGACAACAGAGAACAGAGGGGAAAGAGGCAATGGTAGCTAGCTGACCATAATGGACAGACAGAAGAGAAAGCTGCAGCATAACAGACCATAAAGGGCAGGATGGATGGATCAGGGGCATTACAATGGAACAGGCAAGCCAGGAGGGATGGAATAGGGGTCTGCACATGGAAAAAGAGGGCTGGGGGCAAGAGGGCAGGAGCAGCAACATGACCATGGAGGTCAGGCAGGATGGGCACTAGAAACAAGACACACCATGGAGAGCAACAGTGAGACTATGATGGCATACACACAGACCATGGAGGGAAGGCGGGAGGGGGTCAGGGGCAGCTAGCTGACCACACAGGGAAGGTGGGAGGGGCCGTGGCAGCACAGAAGACCATGCATGGCAAGCGAGAGGGTTAGTGGCAGCACAATGGCTATGATGGGCAAGGAGGAGGGTGCAGGGGCATGCACAAAGGATCATGGAGGATAGAAGGGAGGGTCAGGACCTGGGCACAGACAAGAGAGTTCAGGAGAAGAGGCCTCACAACAGACCACGCAGGGCAGGCAGGAGGAGCAGTTGCAGCACAACAGATCAGGGAGGGCAGAAGGGTGTGCAGTAAAATGGACCATGGAGGACAGGAGGAAGGGGATAGGGGCATGTGGACAGGCAGGGTGATGGTGGCAGGGACAGGTTACAGTCATCTGACACAGCTAGGCAGGTGGGAGGGGAGTGGCAGCTCAACAGAACACTCAGAGTAGATAGGAGTGGCAGGTCCATGGAAAATGGTGGGCAAAAAGGATGGAACAGGGGCATGCACAAAGACATCGGAGGGCGGGGGAAGGAGAATAGTGGCAGCAAGCTAAGCACAGAGTCTAAGCAGGAGGTCAATGATGGGGCATAGAATTGGGCAATGGAGGGCAGGAGGAGTGGACTGGTACATCATGCTAAATGGAGGGCAGTGGCAGCACATCAGACCATGCATGGCAGGAGGGAGGAGGCTAGTCCATGGATTCAGACAACAGAGGATAGGGAGGAGGTGGATGAGGCAGCAAGCTAACTGTTCAGAGAAGGTGGACATGAGGAACTTTCTTGTTTTTAAAATGTGTGTCTGTGCGAACTACTTAAAATATGAACAAGTATGCAGCATAATCTCACTTTTACTTAGGAAGAAGAGGACGTTTGTGACTGTGACTCCGGGCTCACTTGGCAGAAACACCCCCTGACCTTCCACCCCCCATCGCAAAATGTAATGCCCGTGAAAAGGGTAGGTGAACGCAGTGTTATATAGAACATAGTCCTGAGAGCACGATTGAAAATGAAAACTAGATATAGTGTATGGTATAAACTATGCACCAAAAAGTGTGATATAAGATGAACTGGGGTGTGAAATATAATATGCAATGCATTGTGCGCAATGACAGATTCATTGGAGAGCGCGAGATAGCACAGACACTAGCGCATGCTATGCGATATGCTCCTTGGAGTGTAATATCCACAGGGCAGTGTTGTGTAACCTAACTAGTCTCTAAAGTTGTAATATAAAATATGTGCTGGAAGTAAGAGAGAGTAAGAGTGAGAGAGTAAAATAAAACGTATTACACATTCGGCGGTGGATGTGTGTTTTATTAACCGTGAGGGGGGTTTCTTGCATAGTTTTGGTCAAATTTTTGTTGAATCCCCTTTGAATCGCTTGGTGTGCGTGTGTATTAAATGTGCCTGTAAATAGCTACCCATGTTTGTATAAATAAACAACAAGGGTGTCTACTTGGAGAGTACCCACCGGCGGGGGCGCCGGGATTAGGCACGGTAGGGCATCAGACACGTCAGAGCTTCACTAGCGGTGTAAATTTATTCCACGTGGATTCATTGTATGCATAGTCGCCTTTTAATGAATATCACGCAAATCGTCATGGTGATAGGTACATACGGTTTGTCCAGCATGTCCTAGATGTTTCTATAAATATATATTTTTTTAAAATATTACAAAACAAAGGCCGGCCCCGGGGCCATAAGTGGCCTGAGGAGGGGGCAACGCAGCCCCCCTCCTAAAGAATAAAAAAAAAAAGGTCATGCCCCGGGGGGTTGGGGTCCCCGGGGCCAATAAAGGCCTTGGGAGGGGGGCCACGTGGCCCCCTTCCAAAATATTTTTTTTCAAAAAATAAATTAGGGGGCAGGCCATGGGGGATGGGGTCCCCAGGGCCAATAAATTAGAAAAAGAAGGGGGGCCACACAGCCCTCATTCTTAAAAAAATAAAATAAATTAAAGACCGGCATCGCGCCGGAGGCCACGCCCCCTCCTTGCAGCACTCTGCAAACGCGCCCCCAGGCCAGTTTAAGTTGGGGAATTAATTCCCCTTCAATACTGAGGGTCCCTGAGGGCCAACTAGCCCAACAGGTATCGCCAGTATGTGCCAGGGAGCTGTGTTGCAGACAGGTGATCTGAGGTTCCGCTCATTTTTACACCTCTCTGCAACACAGGTCTGTGGCGCTTACTGGAGGTACCTAGTGGGCTAGTTTGACCCTAGGGACTCTTAGGATTCAAGGGGACTTAATCTCTGAACTTAGAACGGCCACAGGGCGCGTTTACACAGTGGTGAAGTGAGGGGACGGGGCCTGAGGTGACGTGTGCAACCACGCCCTGTGGCGCGTTTTAAGTTGGGGAAATAATTCCCTTTTAATCCTGAGGGACCCTGAGGGCCAACTAGCCCACCAGGTGCTTCCAGTAAGTGCCACTGCTATGCGTTGCAGGGAGTTGGTGCAGGCCGTGCCCCTTTTTACACCTCTCTGCAATGGCGCTTACTGGACGTACCTAGTGGGATATTTTGCCCCTAGGCACCCTCAGGATTCAAGGGGACTTAATCTCCCAACTTAAAACGGCCACAGGGCGTGTTTACAGAGTGGGGAAGGGAGGGGATGGGGCCTGAGGTGACGTGTGCAAACACACCCTATGGTGTGTTTTAAGTTGGGGAAATAATTCCCCTTCAATCCTGAGGGTCCCTGGGGGCTAACTAGCCCACCAGGTGCTTCCAGTAAGCGCCACTGAGCTGCGTTGCAGAGAGGTGGTCCAGGCCGTCCCACTTTTTACACCTCTCTGCAACGCAGCTCTATGGCGCTTACTGTAGGTACCTAGTGGGCTAGTTGGACCCTCCCTTGGGACCCTCAGGATTCAAATGAACTTAATCTCCCAACTTAAAACGGCCACAGGGCGTGTTTACACAGTGGTGAAGGGAGGGGACGGGGCCTGAGTTAACGAGTGCAAACATACCCTGTGGCGCGTTTTAAGTTGGGGAAATAATTCACCGTCAATCCTGAGGGACCCTGGGGGCCAACTAGCCCACCAGGGGCTTCCAGTAAGCGCCACTGAGCTGTGTTGCAGAGAGGTGGTGCAGGCCGTGCCCCTTTTTACATCTCTCTGCAATGCAGCTCTGTGGTGCTTACTGGAGGTACCTAGTGGGCTAGTTTGACCCTAGGGACCCTTAGGCTTCAAGGGGACTTAATCTCTCAACTCAGAACGGCCACAGGGCGCGTTTACACAGTGGTGAAGTGAGGGGATGGAGCCTGAGGTGACGTGTGCAAACACGCCCTGTGGCGCGTTTTAAGTTGGGGAAATAATTCCCTTTCAATCGTGAGGGACCCTGAGGGCCAACTAGCCCACCAGGTGCTTCCAGTAAGCGCCACTGCTCTGCGTTGCAGAGAGTTGGTGCAGGCCGTGCCCCTTTTTACACCTCTCTGCAATGGCGCTTACTGGACGTACCTAGTGGGATATTTTGCCCCTAGGGACCCTCAGGATTCAAGGGGACTTAATCTCTCAACTCAGAACGGCCACAGGGCGCGTTTACACAGTGGTGAAGTGAGGGGATGGGGCCTGAGGTGACGTGTGCAAACACACCCTATGGCGTGTTTTAAGTTGGGGATATAATTCCCCTTCAATCCTGAGGGCCCCTGGGGGCTAACTAGCCCACCAGGTGCTTCCAGTAAGCGCCACTGAGCTGCGTTGCAGAGAGGTGGTCCAGGCCGTCCCACTTTTACACCTCTCTGCAACGCAGCTCTGTGGCGCTTACTGGAGGTACCTAGTGGGCTAGTTGGACCCTCCCTTGGGACCCTCAGGATTCAAATTAACTTAATCTCCCAACTAAAAACGGCCACAGGGCGTGTTTACACAGTGGTGAAGGGAGGGGACGGGGCCTGAGTTAACGTGTGCAAACACACCCTGTGGCGCGTTTTAAGTTGGGGAAATAATTCACCTTCAATCCTGAGGGACCCTGGGGGCCAACTAGCCCACCAGGTGCTTCCAGTAAGCGCCACTGAGCTGTGTTGCAGAGAGGTGGTCTAGGCCGTGCCTCTTTTTACATCTCTCTGCAATGCAGCTCTGTGGCGCTTACTTGAGGTACCTAGTCGTCTAGTTGGACCCTAGGGACCCTCAGGATTCAACGGGACTTAATCTCCCAACTTAAAACGGCCACAGGGCATGTTTACACAGTGGGGAAGGGAGGGGATGGGGCCTGAGGTGACATATGCAAACACGCCCTGTGGCGCATTTTAAGAGGTAGTTTTAATCCCCCTGCCCTATTATATACTAAGGGCTTACAGAGGAGGTCATGCTAATCACAGGGGGACCCCAACGCATAGTGTTCCCTAGTGTATGTAGGTGTTTTCACTGTATTCTGAGTGTCTTTTAACATAGCACTGGCTCTAGGACTGGTTAGTCAGACTCAGTTACCACCAGTATCCGTCTGAAAAAGTTGAGGGTACAGGATGATTTTGCAACAAGACTTCTTTCTGTAGTTCTGTTTGTTCTTTCTGCACGTTATCCTTCTTCCTGCACTTTTCTTCGTCTTTGAGGACTTCTGTTGCTTCTTTCTGCATTTCTTTTTTTTCTTTCTGTGCATTTTTTTTTCTTTCTTCACATGTCCTATCTCTGTAGGCATTGTTAGGAAATTAGCATTTAAAAAACCTTTGAAATTCACTGAGAAAACCATAGGTTTCAGACACGTTATACTTAGGAATTTGCATTTAAAAAACCTTGGAAATTTACTGAAAAAAACATAGGTTTCAGGGGCGTTATAGTTAGCTGGACTTTTCACTTGTACAAAACCATTGAAATTCCCCCGTTATAGTTAGTTCAGCTAACTATGACTCGCGCGCCCGCAATGCACTGCTGATGACGTCACATATTACATCACTCATGACATGGTCAGTGACATCACTCATGACATCACTGATGACATCTCAAATGACATCACTGATGACATCATCCAGTAAGTATGTGTTTCTGTACAGTTTTAATATGTTTAATATATATAGGGAAAGGCCTGTTTAAGAATGAGTGGGTGTACAAGTGTGTGAATGGATGATTTTCTAGGTGAGTAACTGACTCTATAAGTGAGTCATTAAATGTATCTTACTGCAGACTAGTGACTAAACTGTGTGAATGTCTGTATGTGTCTGTGTGTTGGTGTATAAGTGGCTGCATGGTTTTGTGAATAGCTATATGAGTGTCTATATGGGTTATTGATTGGTTGTCTGAGTATCTGTATGGGTGTCTGAGAGTTTGTGTGGGTAGGGTGTGTGTGATTCTGTGCATAGGTGTGTGAGTGGGTGATTCTATGGGTGCATGGTTTTAAGAGTGCAACTGTGATGGACTGTATGGTTGTGTGAGTGTATGTATGGGTGTGTTAGTGATTGAATGTATATCTCAGTTGTACATGTGTCAGTAACTACATATGTGAAACACAGTGTATATGTGTGTAAGAGTATATAACTATCTATATGTGAGAGTGTGTGATTGCAGGAGTGGCTGTATGGATGAGTGTGTGCTTGTATTAGTAATTGTATAAGAGCGTCAGAATTTGTTAGTATTTTTATGAGTAAGTGAACTTGAGTGTGTTTAACTGTATAGGTAAGTAAATTGGACTGTGTTTAGTTATTTGCATGACTGACTAGGTGTGTCAGTACGTCAATGGATGATTGTCGGTGTGTGAGTGTCTATATAGGTGTATCAATGCATATGATAGTCTTGTACGGAGTGACTGTAAGTATGAGTGACTGTACAGGTGAGTGAGTGGAGATGTATGTAGACATAAGAGTCAATGAGTGGGTGTGTAGTTATTGGTATTGCACTATCTATGGTTTTCAAAATGGCCGTCTGAAATTTTGAGCCGGTGTATCAAAGGTTATATTAGGGTGTGAGAAGATGCACTAATTTATCACATGGATGACGTCATCGGTGATGTCATCAGTGATGTCATTTGAGATGTCATCGGTGATGTCATCAGTGATGTCACTGACCATGTCATGAGTGATGTAATATGTGACGTCATCAGCAGTGCATTGCGGGGGCGCGAGTTATAGTTTGCTGATCTAACTATAACAGGGGAATTTCTAGGGTTTTGTATGAGGGAAATGTCCAGCTAACTATAACGCCCCTGAAACCTATGGTTTTTTCAGTGAATTTCTAAGGTTTTTTAAATGCTAATCCCTAACTATAACGTCCCTGACACCTTTGGTTTTTTCAGTGAATTTCAAAGGTTTTTTAAATGGCAATTCCTAACTATAACGTGCATGAAACCTATGGTTTTTTCAGTGAATTTCAAAGGTTTTTTAAATGCTAATTCCTATCTATAACTTATCTCTAAAGATATCATGTTTAATGATTTTCATTGGATTTCTACATTTTTCAAATTCAGTGTGTCAATTTCATTAATTATGTTTTTTATCACCATTTTTATTTTTTCAATTAATTCTTTTAAAAATTAAAAAATATTATTTGTTTTTATTGGGTTTTTCAAACATATTTTTTTATATTTTTTAAAACATTTTTTAACTATATGTTCAAAACTTAATTTTATATTTTTTCCATTATTTTTGGATCCGCGCACCCTATGCGCACCGTTCTCGATCCCTACGCGCTAGCATCCGCGCATGGTATGCGTTGGGTACGTGTTTAGTGCGCGATCGCAATGTGACCGGTACGCGACTCCCAGCCTATACGCGACACGTTCGATATACTTAACGCGACGTTTACGCGCTCCCGCGATGCGTCATCTGCGTCTATGACGTGGTAGGTGCGCGGATCCCACAAAATATTTAACATTTGAAAAGACATATATATGTATTTCATGTGAATATTAATTGAAGACAAACTCTAAACTAGTCTTAAAAGTAATATATTTTTACATCTAATCCTATATTTTTTTTTAATTCAATTTCGCGGATGCGCGCTGGGTGCGTGATGCGTAAGCGCAGGGTGCGCGGATCCCATGAGACCTGCAAAAAAAGAGATTTGATTGGTTCATTACACTTCCTGTTCTAACTATTGAAAGACCCCGCCCAATTCAATCATTCTTCTTTCACCTTCTTTGGAGGAGCATCTCTTTGCAGAGAAGAAGATTTTTGGGACTAAGATTTCACTTAGCTCTAACTTTTTCAACCAAAAATGGCTTCAGGGCAGCAGGCATCACCTGCATCTCCTCATACATCTGAGGATGAATTTTTGGAGGAGACACCACGCACACCACGTTTTTCATCTGTGGTGTGGACATTTTTTGCTTTTCCCGAGGGGCAAACGAAGACCAATGTCACCTTGGTCACGTGCAAGATTTGCAAAAGAGTGCTGTCACGAGGGGATCCTAGCAAGAAATACTCGTGCGGCACGGCAAGTATGATGAAGCACCTGAGGACCCTTCATCCGAACAATCTTGCACAAGAAGAATGCCGACGGATGAGAGACACTCCTGCGCCTTCCACCTCATCGCAGCCGAGCACTTCAAGAGTGCATCCATCAGCTAAAAACTTGGACATCCGTCCTCAATTTCAATATTTAAAAGTGCTCTGCACTAAGTGCAATGCGACTTTGTGTTACGGTGAGCAGTCGATCGATCTGATCTGCCGCTGGCAAGAAAGTCACAATTGCTAGTTTTTGTTTTTTTTCCCTGAAGTTCATTATTTGGTACCTCCTGTTTTTTATTTTTTCCAGAAAAACCAAAAAAATCACAAAATTGTTAGAAAAACCCAAAAAAATATAAAAGAAGAAAGAAGAAAAAAAGAAGTTCTTCTAAGAACTAACTTTCCTTGTTTAAATAAAGAGATACATTTCTTTGTTAGTGTGTGAAAGTTTAGATGAATGTATGTGTAGGACGTAATTGACTGAATGAATGCATTAGTAGGGTATGGTGAATGTATAAGTGCAGAACTATGAGGAAGTGCTGCAGCATCACACAGTAACCTCTTTAACTGCAGTGTACCATAGTACTTCCGAAGCACAGGGATGCAACATATGTACATAAATATGTTGCAAATCTATGCTTCTCTCTGCACGGCTGCTTAAACTGCAGCCATGTGGTGACACAGGCACCCTTGCACCATAGTGCAAGGATATCTGTGTCATGTGCTGTTTGTTTTTCTGCAGGAAGACACACCTTCCTGCACAAAAACAATGAGAAAATGCATTTTTCTCCTTCAATGTATGCTGAACATTTCAGCATGCATTGAAGATATAAAAATGTGGAGAAATGAAAACAATTCTCCTTGTTGTGCTTTCATACACCAATTTTAGAATGGTGCTGCATTCACACACATATCGAGATTCATGATTTCTGATAAATCTAGACATGTGTCTTGTTCTATGAGTATTCAGGGCAATCATGCACAAAAAAACTTATAGAACACCGTTTCAACGCAAAGTGGTGGGTATGATGAGTTTGTATTTACATGGAGTATAAAAAGTGCAAAGAGTGCCTTTTCCTCTCTTTGTAAATATGAAAGAATGTCTTGCGCAATAACTATGTTACAAAAAGTGACATATTTACGGTTTTAAAATTCCTTACGAATGATAGAAGGTAAGCACAGAGTTTTGTCTGCAAAGATGTTCAAAGAAGAACGATTGAAATGATTGCGGTCCTTCAATAGGTACAATGGGAAATATTATGAACCCCTCAAATCTCTTTTTTTGCAGGTCACATGATATCTGATTATGGTCAGATTTCAAAACTACATAGGTATAAACAGAGTGTTTTTAGAAACGTGTTTCAACTTTGTAGCTTCTTGCAGACCTCCTCAGTCCGCATATTGAGACTTAGTTAAACTTACCTTCACAGTAATAGGAATAAAAAATGGTATACATTTTTTTCAGATTTTTATTGCAATCTAAATTGATATAAATTGCTTATTTTAAAATTTGGATCTGTGAAAAAAAAGAAAAAAACAATTATAACATGTAATAATACATTTTTTACAACACAGCATAATTTCCACAAAGTAATTTGTTTGCCTTTTTAGCTGTTCTCAGAATATATTGAATTTCACTAGAAATAGTGATTTCAATCATACTCATCACTTAACAGCGGGCAAAAAAAAAACAACCAGAAAGATTGTTAAAAAAAAACCAACATGCTATTCTCAGTAAAATACCAGAAAATACAAATCACACATATATGAAATGCTTATGGCTTACACAATTTTATAACTTTAACTTATAAAAACTGTAAATATTGCTGCTTTAAAATATTCACTGAATCAATGACCACCAAAAAGTCCATAATTCAAAAATATACCTTTCCTTGATGCCAAATGGTATTTTTGCACTCCTTCTTAATGTAAATTGTCCAATGGTAGTCCTATTAAATTATAATATTAAATTCCTCAGAGAATGAATTATCTTCCTAAAACTTTGACTTAAAAAATATTAGGTAGGAATTTTGTAATTCCCTAGGCAAACGTTGTTTAAAAACCTACTGAGAATCATTACAAAGTGTCCAGCCTTTGTCATATTTTAGGCAGTGTAATGTCCAGATGTGGTGGAAGGACCATCATGGAAAATTATAGCAATTGCTACAAAAGTCCTTCCTGATATTGATAGTTGTGCTGCTACAAATTGCTTTATTAAAGTATCCAATTTTCTTCCGTCAGCTGTACAACGTTGCATCATTAAAATTATGTATTTTCCATATTTTGTTAAGAATAATGTGGATAACATTTCTGATTTACATTGGCTACACTCCATGTTTTGATTTGCACCTTTAACTAATTTATTGCAAAATACTGATTTACAGTCTGGTAATGTTAAATACAGAAATCTCTCAGTGTCTACATTGGTGCTACATGCATACATGCAATTTTCACAATCATGTTCCCATTTGTAAGAAAGGCCAAAAATATTTTCTATTTCTACACCTTCATTTTCAAAAATGGTAAGCATATACATTAAAAATTCCTGAGCATCTTGTTGGATATTTTGTGAAAATTGTGTAGAACCAGAACACACATCCAAAACACTACGAACATCTGAAACAGATTGTATTTTACTTGTATCTGTTGTCAATTTTTCATAAACAGAATGCAACAGAGAACAAAATCTTTTTTGACGATTCTGCATAATTTGTTCTCGCAAACCTTCCAGATAAAAAACAACATTGACCACTACATTAGCATAGCAGTTGACACCTGAACTATTTTCAAACTGATAACCAACAATCTCTTCAACAGTGACCAATTTCTTTTTACCTGCAATCACAACATTATCTTGTTCTTTTCCCTTCTTGACATCTTCAGTACAGATATTCTCAAACCTTCTTTTTCGACCAACCACACGCTTTTCAAATACAGGATATTGACCTAAATTGGGAGCATACACCCTTCTTAACCTATTATACTCTTTTACACAGTTTGCATCTGCAGTAACCTTCGTCTCATCAAAATCAATCAAAAACAAACCAGATAATGTTCTGACTTGTTTCAAAGCAACATATGCCATACCCTCTTTAAATACGGTAGATCCAATGTTCACCAATGCACTGTCTACACTTAATCCTTGAGATTTATGAATAGTTACTGTGTATGCCAGAGAAAATGGAAATTGTTTCCTACGGACATATAAATCTTTAACAAGCAAAAAACGAACTGAACAACGACCAATTTCTTTAACTTCATCAATCTGATCAAATTTAATTTTTAAAAATTCAATTCCTTCTTTTTTCTGATAATTCACAAAATCCACCACTTTACCCATTGCACCATTAACTAAACCTTTCTCTACATCCAAATTACGCCTTAAAATTACCCGACAGTTTACACACGCATATAGTGTCTTTTCTAAACCAGAAGTTTTAGATACTTTTTTTCTAAACAATCCAGTTTTGATCTCAACTTTCCCGTCAAAATAATAGTGATTCCTTCATGCTGTATTTTATCGATGGCTTCCATTTTTACAATTTCTTCATTTTCCAGTTTCAATAGCTCTTTGTTGAATATGGAACAGTCGCTCAGTGTTGGCATTAAACAAATCACTGATTTATTTTTAGCAATTTCCACGTACACTTTTGCAGGAACTGCATTTTCATTTAGAAAGACATTGCAAAGCAATCGACTCTCCAAAGCTTGTTTGCCTTGTTTTGAAAGAATTCCAATTCTTTTATCTTGAAGAATACTTCCATATTCAGCATCATTTGCCTGTCGCATATTTGTTGTCAGTTCTTTGTATTCAAAATGAGTCCAAATGTTCACATTACCAACACTGCCAAGAGACTTTCTGGTATCTTCATGGGCTAGTGTTTTAAATACCGGTTGTCCTTTTACCGGAGTCAGTTGCAGTAGAGCTCCAAAAACTATGACGTGTTTTCCTCCAAATAACACGTCATACTCTGTTTTAAGAATTTGCTGCATTCTTAAATGCACAAAGGCAAACACCAAGTTTGAGACCATGCTCACCTCATCAATAATGAGAAGTTTCATTTTCTTCAGGACTCTTGAAACTTCACAACAAGCTTCTCCAGATAGCTAGTGGTATTCCAATTTGTTCTCATGCTCTACTGGCAGCATTAGTAAACAATGTAAAGTAATTCCTTTAATGTTATGTGCTGCCAACCCAGTTGGAGCAGTGACAACACAAGACAAATGCAAATCAGTTGTTTTCTGCAGATAACTTGTAATTACTTTAAATAAGAAACTTTTTCCTGTTCCAGCTTGACCAGTCACATACATACATCGGATAGTTTGAAATGATGTACATGAGCACCCTTTCTTTTCATGAAGTAATCCATGGTCAATCTGCTCTTTCACTTGCTGATATATTTGTTTCTGTTCAACATTTAGTTGTTCTTCCAAGTTTCCTAACTGTATTGCATCTTCTCGAGCTTGATACATTGCTGTTTCCACCTTATTCATTGCAATCACTGCTTCATTTTCAACAATTGGTTGTCCTAGTGGATCTTGACTCAGTGCAGCAGAACTTTGACTGTCTTGAGAACTGTCTCTAGCAATCTCAGCTGCAATTGTAGCTTCTTGATCAATTTCATCATTCAACATTTTGACATAATTTGCGAAAGCCTTGTATGCTATCTTTAGAAGCATTAAATGAATCTTCATAGCTGGGAAAATCTCCAAGTAATTCCAGTTCTGAACGCCATGGTTTGAACATTTGCAAAAGGGCTAAATAGTAAAATTCCCTTTTGTCAGCAGTGTCGCAACTCAGTTTCCTGTGATTAATTAAATTTCCTTTCCTTTGTTTCATCAGACATCCTTCGGAACCAATCGTTGATGTTCTCTCTAGTATTCCGTTTAAAAGTGTAGTTTTGCAGCACTTCATAGAGACACATGTTCTCAAGATGAGGACTTCTATTTGGGTAGTATGTGTCCAACATATTCGTTTTCAAAATATCTGTACTTTCTGGTTCATTTTCTGCTAAATATTCAATTTCTTGAAAAGATTTCAGTACCTGATTTCGCATTCCTGCCAGACCTAGACTCACCCAAATGATTCTTCTACTTTTGGAATATAGACTTGCAGATGATAACCGATCTGAACATTCATATGCTCCAATTTCACGATGCGATAACATCTTCAAACTGAAACTGTATAATTTCTTACTTAGAGTCTTCTCGTGAGAAATCTCTTCCCACATTTCTTTCAATTCAGTCTTTTCTGATTTAGTAATGTAAGACATTACATATCGAGCAACAGCATTGGAATTGTCCGCAACATACTGAATATCCATGTTAGCGTTCCACATGAATAAAATAACTGGATTGTAGTCATTTATGTATTTCGATTCTTCGCTTCTTCTTAAGTTGTAGGTGTTTTTCGGAGACTTTCTTGTGATGGTATGTCGCATAGCTGACATAAAACTGTTCACTCTTCCTTTGGATAATACAGGACGTGGAAATCCAAAACGACATTTGGTATAGAACTTATCCTTTGACTTGTACTTTCGTCGACAGTATTTTCCACACCTGAGGCTTTGAAATCGTAAGACTTGTTGTTTTAAGTTTTTATCTTCTCTGCTATTGGGAAGAGCACATGTAGCATAATCTTCAATGAAAGACAAAACAGTTTCATCTGAATCTGTTCCAAATTTGGAGGCATCCTTGATCCATAACAACATATGTATGTGAGGAGCACCTCTTGCTTGATACTCCTTTCTCCAAAAGAAATCCACAACTTCTCCAAGAGGAGGATTCTTTTTATTGCAGATGAAAGACATCATAGCTTCAAATCTATGATTGAAATATCTGCATACATTGACAGGATCCAAAGAGCACAATTCTCCAGGTGTCTTGTATTCAATATTTTTTATACTGGAATTTGCCTCTCGAAGAAATTCAAGTAAATCATTCGAAGCATACTCAGCACAGCTTAGTGTAACAAACCATGTAGGAGTTCCCAAGTTCCGTAGCATACATTTCAGTTCTCCATGTCGACGGTACCAATATTCATTAGTCCTACACTGACATGCCATCAGATTAATCAACTGAGATTCTAAATGATCATCTCTCTGATGCACTTTATCCATAAAATCCTTTGCAGTTACAATTTGAAGATGCATTCCAGTTTTTAAAATGTGATTTACTGCATATGAAAGTCCAGACAAGTCACTTTCAAACAGAAGATGGAACATATAAGGGATGCGTTGTCGAAATCTTGGATCTTCTGCATATAATCTTGTTGTCTGATATTCAGATGCAGGAATCTGCACAGGACGTTCATCATATCGTCCACATTTTCCTGTTGGAAACAACTGAGGGAAACAACGAGCTTCCAAGCTCTCTTCCCATACACTCATGGGACTTCCTGTTGCTTTTTTCATTTGAAACAACTCAATTGTATTCCCCATCACCTCTTTGGAATGAAGTGAAGTGGATGTACACTGCAATGTTCATAGATTTCTTCACATCTGGACATGTCCACTTTTTCTATTTGTTTCAGTATCTTCTGCTAAATCTATTTCTTCTTCTCCTACAAACACATTTCTATAGTACTCATTATTTTTTAACAGATGCAATGATGCCTTTTGCACTTTTCTAACATCCACTAACTCTTGCCAAATGTTCTCATTCTTAATAGGAACACCATTAACTAGAATGACTAGTGGCTCATTTTCTGCATGGTCTACACCAATAGTTTCAATATTTTTCCTTAAATCTAACGGTAAATACACAACTTTTCCTTTCAATCCTCTTTGCAACTCTGATGGAGGTAATTTACCTGTTTTGGGCTCCATACGAACAATAGCCTGAAACGGGTGAACACATTGTATGAGAATAGACTCATACGTATTTAAATCTATCAGCTCTGGTGGAATAGCAACCAACTCTAGATTATTATGAACAGCTCTAGCAGGCATTTTATTCTCATCTAATTTGTTATAACAATATTTGCAAATACGCTGCTCAGATCCCAGATCAAAACAATCCTCTAACAACAAATAAGTTGCAAATTCCATCCACTTATCATTATCTTCTATTTCACTTTATAAATACAGATTGACACCCCTGGTCTGATTTTTATAGTGACTTCACCGACAACATATACAAGAAACATTTGGTCTTTCACCTGAAATTACCTTAAACTTTGTGATTTCATCCTCAAATGTTTCTGTAATTACGGGTTGTACACTGTCTTCAACATTTTGTTCTACTAATGTGTCAGTTTCTTCACTCTCTTGCTGAGGACCAAAGTAACAAAACTCAATTTCATCACAGACCTGCTTCACATCTGATACTGACCCACGCAAAAGAGCACTGTTCAACTCACTTAACTTTAGTGCTGGACTTTTTGCATAATACAACCTTCTCACTAACTTCCACATTTGAGTATGATGTACTGCCAGCATTCTGAAATGATGAAAAACACTTTGACAAACTTTCCTAGAAAGACAAGCCAGAGAATGACCTTGCAAACCAGTATGTTTTCTCACTCTGCAAGGGTCTAGTCCTTGCAACAGCTTAATCTTTTGTTTTACACTTTTTTTAGTATAGGCTCGTAAAAAACTACATAATTTTTCAATAGATTCCTGTCGTACACTGCAATTACTACTGCAATCCCAAGTGTACACAGGGTTTTTAGCACGTCTCCCTAAAACTTCATCAGCTATCACTTCTTCTGCATTTCTTTCAACCATTTTCTCTTTCTCAATTGGACAACCATCGCTAACCTCATAACCTCTACCACTGGTGTCAACTGCATACAATAATTTTTCGCTCAGTGAATAACTCTCTTCGTTAAAAAAAGGCTCTGAACTGGAACTGTGTTTCCATTCCCGCAAAAAACATCAATTTTTTTTTTTTTATTAATAACTCTTTTCCTCCTACTTTTGGCCTTCATTAAATGGATTGGTTTATCTAGTGATCGAATTCTGTTTAATACTAAAATGAAGTTTCCTTTTTACTTCAAAAGCCTTTTCCACAATGTTTTCAATATGCTTCTTCTTTTTATAAAATAAAGCTCTCTTTTTATATTTCTTCACATCTTTCAGCAAATTATGCATGACTCTCTTGTAAAATATTTT
The DNA here is from genome assembly GCF_964204655.1 of Triturus cristatus. Taxonomy (NCBI): domain Eukaryota; kingdom Metazoa; phylum Chordata; class Amphibia; order Caudata; family Salamandridae; genus Triturus; species Triturus cristatus. Next base: position 390,837,195 of record NC_140592.1, read on the forward strand.
TTTGCGTAATTCCTTATACTGATTTTGCCTTCTTTTACCATGCTTTATCTCCTTTGACTGACCATTTGCTTTTTTGCTTTCTCAGTAGTTCCAGCATTATGTACATTCTGTTTGGTCCTACGAACATTTTTAATAAATTGCTTTGTGATCTTACCAGAAGATTTGTTTCCTTTTAGCCACATTATCTTGTACATTCAATACTTGTGGTTGATGTTTCTTCAAGTAATCCTCCTGTCTCTGTTATTTTCTTTTTCTTTTTTTTCTGGCATGATATCTCTATTATAATGTTGAAAAACAGTATCTGTAAAAAAGAATCACAAATAAATGTATATTAATAACTTTCAAATTTATACTATTCTATTACTGTAGAAACACATTTTATATAAAAACTGACTAAGAAACTATAGCCCTGAAGCAAAAGTGTGACAATGGTTAAAACACTACATGCATAGTGCATACTACTTTGAAGCAGTTCATGCCCTAAAGCCTACCTCACTAAAAGACTACATGCTAACTGACTGAATGATTACAGTACTATTAGGAGACACACTGGGTGAGTGACAGGATGTTTGCTGGACTGTATGGATACTGACTAGGGAATTGAAGGTGTGAAAGACAAGTGTGTAGGTGGTTTGAGGACTGCATGTATAGTAGATAGGGGTTTGAAGCAGTCCATGTGCTAAGGCCTGGGTCGCTGAATGAGTACTTGGGTACTGACTGAATGATTACAGTACTGCAAGGAGAGTGCATGGGTGAATTTATAAGTGTTTGGGTTTTGGCGCAGTGAATGGATTAGTACATGGTACTGAATGGGTCACTAGAGAAATGCAATTGGAGTGACAGGGTGTTTGCTGGAGTATATATATACTGACTGGGGAATTGAAGGTGTGAAAGACAATTGTGTTGGTAGTTAGAGGCCTCCATGCATAGTGGAAACACGTTTGAATCAATCTATGTGCAAAGGGCTGTCTCACTCCATTAGTACTTGGGGACTGACTGAATGATTATACTATTGCAAGAAGAGTGCCTGGGTGAATTTATAAGTGTTTCAGTTTTGGCGCACTGAATGCATTACTACATGGTGCTGAATGGGTCACTGGAACAGTGCAAGGGGAGTGACAGAATGTTTGCTGGAAGGACATGGATACTAACCGGGGAATTGAAGCTGTTAAAGACAAGTGTATAGTATGTTAGAAGACTGCATGCATACTGCACAGACATTTGAAGCAGTCTATGTGGTAATGCATGGTTCACAACATGAGTACTTGGAAACTAACTAAATCATCAGACTACTGCTAGGACAGTGCCTGAGTAAAACTTTTAAATCTTCAGTTCTGGCGCAGTGAAGAGAATAGTACATGGTACTGAATCAGTCACTGGATGAGTGCAAGATGACTGACAAGATGTTTATTGAAATATATAGATACTGACTAGTTAATTAAAGAAGTGAAAGACAAGTGTGTAGGTGACTAGAAACCTGTATGCATACTGTATAGGGTTTAAAACATTCCATGTTGAAAGGCCTGGCTCACACCATGAGTACTTAGACACTGACTGAATGATTAAAGTACTGCAAAGAGAGTGCCTTGGAGAATGTATAAGTGTTTGTGTTTTTGCGCAGTGAATGGATTAGTACATGGTGCTGAACGGGTCACTAGAGGAGTACATGGGGAGTGACAGGGTGTTTGCTTGAAGTGTATGGATACTGACTGTGGAATTAAAGGTATGAAAGAGAACTATGTAGATGGTTAGAGAACTGCATGCATAGTAGATAAGCATTTGAATCAATGCATGTGCAAAGGCCAGCCTCACTCCATTACTACTTGAATATTAACTGAATGTTTACAGTATTGCAAGGACAGTTCCTCTGTGAATACATAAGGAATGACTACCTTTTAATTCTACCTAAACTTTAGAACAGGAAATGTTTTAAGCAGTTATGCATATTCAAAGAAATGAACTACTCAAATGCTTCTCTCACAGTGGTTACACAAATGCACACAGACTCACAGTGTGATTCTAGACAACAACCACTATCCCTTGGAGTTTACCAAAACTCATTCACTACTGTAGAAGTGGTAAGGGAACTGCACACAATCTACATATTTCAGGACTGCACTTTTGTGTCAAAGCCTGACTCATTTAATCAAAGCATAAGCAAAAACTGCCTTCTAATGCTACTAAAACTTGACAACAAGACATGTTTTAAAACAGTTATCTGTCAGCAAATACACAATGTTACCAAATGCTTCTCTCACAGTGGTTCCCAAATGCACACAGACTCACAGTGTGATTCTAGACAACAACCACTATCCCTAGGAGTTTACCAAAACTCATTCACTACTGTGGAAGTGGTAAGGGAACTGCACATAATCTACATATTTCAGGACTGCACTTCTGTGTCAAAGGCTGACTCATTTAATCAAAGCATAAGCAAAGACTGACTTCTAATGCTACTAAAACTTGACAACATGACAGGTTTTAAAAGAGTTATCTGTCAGAAAATACATGATGTTACCAAATGCTTCTCTCACAGTGCTTCCCAAAAGCACACACACTCCCAGTGTGAATCTAGACAAGCACCACTATCCCTAGGAGTTTACCAAAACTCATTCACTACAGTGGAAGAGGTAAGGGGACTACACACAATCTACATATTAAAGTACAGCACGTTAGTGTCAAAGCATGACTCATTTTATCAATGCATAAGCAAAAACTGCCTTCTAATGCTAATAAAACTTGACAACATGATAGGTTTTAAAAGAGTGATCTGTCAGAAAATACAGTGCTTCCCAAAAGCACACACACTCACAGTGTGATTCTAGACAAGCACCACTATCCCTAGGAGTTTACCAAAACTCATTCACTACAGTGGAAGAGGTAAGGGGACTACACACAATCTACATATTAAAGTACAGCACATTAGTGTCAAAGCATGACTCATTTTATCAATGCATAAGCAAAGACTGGTTTCTAGTGCTACTAAAACTTGACAACATGACAGGTTTTAAAAGAGTTATCTGTCAGAAAATACATGATGTTACCAAATGCTTCTCTCACAGTGGTTCCCAAAACCACACACACTCAGAGTGTGATTCTAGACAAGCACCACTATCCCAAGGAGTTTACCAAAACTCATTCACTACAGTGGAAGAGGTAAGGGGACTGCACACAAACTACATATTTCAGAACTGCACTTTAGTGTCAAAGCCTGACTCATTTAATCAAAGCATAAGCAAAAACTGCCTTCTAATGCTACTGAAACTTGACAACAAGACAGGTTTTAAAACAGTAATCTGTCAGCAAATACACGATGTTACCAAATGGTTCTCTCACAATCCTTACCCAAATGCACACAGACTCACAGTGTGATTCTAGACACGCAACACTATCCCTAGCAGCTTACCAAAACTCATTCACTACTGTGCAAGGGGTAAGGGGACTACACACAATCTACATATTAAAGTACAGCACATTAGTGTCAAACCATGACTCATTTAGCAATGCATAAGCAAAGACTGGCTTCTAATGCTACTAAAACTTGACAACAAGACAGGTTTTAAAACAGTAATCTGTCAGCAAATACACGATGTTACCAAATGCTTCTTTCACAGTGGTTCTCAAATGCACACAGACTCACTGTGTGATTCTAGACAAACAACAGTATCCCTTGCACTATACCAAAACACATTTCTTTATCTAGAAGGAGTACTACATTTTAGTGTAGAAACATAACTCATTTCACAAATTCATAAACAATGACTGGTTTCTAATTCTACCAAAATATAAAAACAGCACAATTATCTGTCTGCAAACACATGAAAAACACAAATGCTTATCACAGAATGGTTTCTACATACACACACTGTCAAAAAGATTGTAGACAATGAAAGTACTCACTACACTTTAGCAGGAGAAATACATTAGTCAGATTAAAATCAAAATAGTCTACATACATCCCCTCACAATTAAATAACTCACCTTTCAAGTTGTTTTGTAGATTAAGAAGTATATCAGTCACATACCAGATATCAGTCACACACCATATTTTCTTATACAGAATCTCTGCACTGTGCACCTCTCAGCAAAACCAAAGAATGGCAAAGTTTCCCTCTCATTTTCCACACATATACATGTAAACATCAAATCACATTCCTGCCCACATAAATTCAAAAGCAAACACATTTCTATTGGTTAAACATTTCAACCCTTTCCAAATGACATAAATTTGAACCCATCCCCCAATCTGCCTTCTGCCTGTTACCATAGAAACAGGTCATGGAACACTGTACAGAGCACACAGGTCACAAGTTCAGCACACAATGTTGCTAATCAAGACAGCAAGTGTGCTTGACTTTTCAACATATCAGCTTATCATATATAATGTTCCTTACAATCAGTTTTTGTTAACCAATAAGAATCATGCGTTTGAAAAACAGAAATATACACCCTACATTTCAATGTAGAAGGTTGTCAAACAACCAATGATTTCTTGTTTTTTTTTAAACTGCATCTTAGCCACCATTTTAGAAACATATAACTTTCCAAACTGCCATTTCATTTACAGAGACCATCTGAGTGCATCCAGACCTCCTTTCAAAAAGCTTAGAGTGTGGATTATGGGACACAGCTATATTTTCTGGAGCCAAAGGTATGCAGAAAACAAAGGCATTCACAAAAACCTAGGTTTGCCAAATGTAGACATTAAATGGATTGGACAGAGAGGGTTAAAGTGGCACCAATTGATGCCATTGGTGAAATCCTTCATGCATATCCAACACCCCGACCTCATAATAGTGCACTGTGGTGGCAATGACCTAGGCACTTTGACTGGGGTAGGTCTGGAAATCCTCATGAAGGACACCTTTGCAGAACTGATTTCACTTTTCCCCAAAACTGCCTTTGTGTATTCTAACATATGCCAAAGGCAGAAATGGAACTGGTCCGATCATTTTTGTTCACAAATTGAGAAAGCTAGGAAACATGTGAATAAATCTGTTTCTGCTTTTCTCCAAGACTATAGAATGGGGTCCATTTTCAATAAAAATCGGCGCTTTCATATGCAAGAGATGTATAGGAGAGATGGAGTACACTTTACTGATGAAGGAAACAGAGTCTTCCTCAACAACTTTAGACTCTGTATAGGTACTTACTTATAAGTACCAAAAACTCTCAATGAACACAACAGCTCCTTTTAGAGCCACTCAAGAACAAAAAACTTAAGCTTGACGTTTATTTCCCAAAAATGTCAATTTTTTTTCCTTGGATCCGTGCACCCAACGCGTTAGGAACCGCTCACCCAACACGAGAGAATCCGTGCACCCAACGCGATAGGATGCGCGCACCCTGCACGCATTTTGCCGTTTTTTTTAAAGGGGGCCCCAGGAGGTCCTTCTGGGACCCCCTAAGCAGATCTAGAGGGTCAGAGTATTTCCACTCTGCCCCCTTTATATGTTTTACACACTTATTCCCCTTGCTTCTTCAGCCTCGCTTCTACCGAGGTAGAAAATGGCCGCCAACAGTTCCTGGTTTCGAATGTAGACAGACACTCAACAGCCAATTAGCATTCAGCTCGTGATCATCAGGGTGCGCGCTCAGTTTGGGGAGGGTGCGCTTACGGTGCGGGTAGGGTGCGCGGATCCTCCCCGGCCATAGATATCACTAACTTTTTTACCCTAATTTTCTCAGGAACTACTGAACAGATTCATACCATTTATGCAAAAGGCACAAGTCTGAACTGAGGACTACCTCTTTGCCAAATTTGGTGCAATTCCGTTCAGCAGTTCGAGCTGTAGCTGCGATAACAGATCCTATGGGAAATTGCATGGGGAAAATGCGTTTTGGTACCCCCCTTTTTTCTTGGCCTCCGCTTGACAAATCACCATGAAACTTTCAGGGTAGGAGCGGAGCAGAGCTGGCCAAAAGTGTGGAAAATTTCGCGAAGATTCATCAATCGGCGCCAGACTTATTGGGAATAGAATGTTGCGGATTTACGACGGAAAATAGTTCCTAACTATAACTATCTACTGGCGACCGCCAGTAGATAATGTGTATATATATATATATTCACTAAAAAAAACATAGGTTTCAGGGGCGTTATAGTTAGCTGGACATTTACCTCGTACAAAACCCTAGCAATTCCCCTCTTATAGTTAGTTCAGCTAACTATAACTCGCGCCCCCGCAATGCACTGCTGATGACGTCACATATTACATCACTCATGATATGGTCAGAGACATCACTGATGACATCACTGATGACATCTCAAATGACATCACTGATTACATCACTGATGACATCATCCAGTGAATGTGTGTTTTTCTTAAAAGTTTAAATATGTTTTATATATTTATAGTGGAAGGCCTATGGAAGAATGAGTGGGTGTATAAGTGTGTGAATGGGTGATTTTCTAGGTGCGTAACTGACTCTATAAGTGAGTCATTAAATGTATCTTACTGCAGACTAGTGACTAAACTGTGTGAATGTCTGTATGTGTCTGTGTGTTGGTGTATAAGTGGCTGCATGGTTTTGTGAATAGCTATATGAGTGTCTATATGGGTTATTGATTGGTTGTCTCAGTATCTGTATGGATGCCTGAGTGTTTGTGTGGGTAGGGTGTGTGTGACTCTGTGCATAGATGTGTGAGTAGGTGATGCTATGGTGCATGGTTTTAAGAGTGCAACTGTGATGGACTGTATGGTTGGGTGAGTGTATGGATGAGTGTGTTAGTGATTGAATGTATATCTCAGTTGTACATGTGTCAGTAACTACATATGTGAAACGCAGTGCATATGTGTGTAAGAGTATATAACTATCTATATGTGAGAGTGTGTGATTGAGGGAGTGCCTGTATGGATGAGTGTGTGCTTGTATTAGTAATTGTATAAGAGTGTGAGAATTCGTTAGTATTTTTATGAGTAAGTGAACTGAGTGTGTTTAACTGTATAGGTGAGTAAATTGGACTGTGTTTAATTATTTGCACAACTGACTAGGTGTGTCAGTACCACAATGGATGATTGGCGGTGTGTGAGTGTCTATATAGGTGTATAAATGCATATGATAGTCTTGTACAGAGTGACTGTAGGTATGAGTGACTGTACAGGTGAGTGAGTGGAGGTGTATGTAGACCTAAGAGTCAATGAGTGGGTATGTAGTTATTGGTATTGCAGTATCTATGGTTTTCAAAATGGCCGTCTGAAATTTTTAGTCGGTGTATCAAAGGTTATATTAGGGTGTGAGAAGATGCACTCATTTATCACATGGATGACGTCATCAGTGATATCATCAGTGATGTCATTTGAGATGTCATCAGTGATCCCATCAGTGATGTCACTGACCATGTCATGAGTGATGTAATATGTGACGTCATCAGCAGTGCATTGCGGGGGCGCGAGTTATAGTTAGCTGAACTTACCATAGCAGGGGAATTTCTAGGGTTTTGTACGAGGGAAATGTCCAGCTAACTATAACGCCCCTGAAACCTATGTTTTTTTTAGTGAATTTCTAAGGTTTTTTAAATGCCACTTCTTAACTATAAAGCCCCTGAAACCTTTGGTTTTTTCAGTGAATTTCAAAGGTTTTTTAAATGCTAATTCCTAACTATAACGTGCATGAAACCTATGGTTTTTTCAGTGAATTTCAAATGTTTTTAAAATGCTAATTCCTATCTATAACTTATCTCTGAAGATATCATGTTCAATGATTTTGATTGGATTTCTTTATTTTTCAAATTCAGTGTGTCAAATTCATTAATTATCTTTTTTTTTAAATACTTTTTTATCGCCATTTTTTAAACTTATTTTTTCAATTAATTCTTTTAAAAATTAAAAAATATTATTTGAACTTAATGGGTTTTTCAAAAATATTTGTTTATATTTTTCAAAATATTTTTTTAACTATATGTTCAAAACTGTATTTTATATATTTTTTTCAATGTTTTTGAATCCGCGCACCCTATGCGCACCATTCTCGATCCCTATGCGATAGCATCCGCGCATGGTATGCGTTGGGTACGTGTTTAGTGCGCGATCGCAATGCGACCGGTACGCGACTCACAGCCTATACGCGACACGTTCGATGTACGTAACGCGACGTTTACGCGCTTCTGCGATGCTTCATCTGCGTCTATGACGCAGTAGGTGCGCGGATCCCATGTAGTATTTAACATTTAAAAAAACATATGTATGTATTTCATGTGAATATTAATTGAAGACAAACTCTAAAGTAGTCTTAAAACTAAAATATTTTACATCTAATCCTATAATTGATTTTTATTCAATTTTGCGGATGCGCGCTGGGTGCGTGCTGCGGAAGCGCAGGGTGTGCGGATCCCATGTGACCTGCAAAAAAAGAGATTTGATTGGTTCATTACACTTCCTCTTCTAACTATTGAAAGACCCCACCCATTTCAATCATTCTTCTTTGACCTTCTTTAGAGCGCCATCTCTTTGGAGAGAAGAAGATTTTTTAGACTAAGTTTACACTTAGCTCTAACTTTTTTCAACCAAAAATGGCTTCAGGGCAGCAGGCATCACCTGCATCACCTCATACTTCTGAGGATGAATTTTTGCCAGAGGCACCACCCAAAAAAGTTTTTCTTCAGTGATGTGGACATTTTTTACTTTTCCCGAGGGGCAGAATAAGACCAATGCCACCTTGGTCACGTGCAAGATTTGCAAAAAAGAGTCCTGTCGCGAGGGGATCCTAACAAGAAATACTGTTGCAGCACGGCAAGTATGATGAAGCACATGAGGACCCTTCATCCGAACAATCTTGCACAAGAAGAGTGCCGATGGATGAGAAACACTCCTGCTCCTGCGCCATCCACCTCATCGCAGCCGAGCACATCAAGAGTGCATCCATCAGCCCAAACCTTGGACATGCGTCCTCAATTTCAATTTTCAAAGGTGCAATAAGACTTTGTGCTATGGTGAGCAGTCGATCGATTTGATCTGCCGCCGGCAAGAAAGTTACATTTGCTAGTTTTTTTTTTATTGTTCCCTGAAGTTCATTGTTTGGTTTCTCCTGGGTTTTTTTTGGGTTTTTTTTGCAGAAAAACCAAAAAAAATTAAAAATTGTTCAGAAAACCCCAAAAAAATTATAAAAGAAGAAAGAAGAAAAAAAAAAGTTCTTGTAAGAACTAACTTTCCTGGTTTAACAAAAGAGCTAAATTTCTTTGTTAGTGTTAGTTTAGATGAATGTATGTGTAGTACGTAATTGACTGAATGAATGTATTAGTAGCGTATGGTGAATGTACAAGTGCAGAAGTTTGAGGAAGTGCTGCAGCATCACACAGTAACCTCTTTAACTGCAGTGTGCTGTAGTACTTCCGAAGCACAGGGATGCAACATATGTACATAAATATGTTGCAAATCTATGCTTCTCTCTACACGGCTGCTTAAACTGCAGCCATGTGGTGACACAGGCACCCTTGCACCATAGTGAAAGGATATCTGTGTCATGTGCTGTTTGTTTTTCTGCAGGAAGACACACCTTCCTGCACAAAAACAATGAGAAAATGCATTTTTCTCCTTCAATGTATGCTGAACATTTCAGCATGCATTGAAGATATAAAAATGTGGAGAAATTGAAACAATTCTCCTTGTTGTGCTTTCCTACACCAATTTTAGAATGGTGCAGCATTCACACACATATCGAGATTTATGATTTCTGATAAATCTAGACATGTGTCTTGTTCTATGAGTATTAAGTGCAATCATGCACAACAACACTTATAGAACACCCTTTCAACACAAAGTGGTGTGCATGATGAGGTTATATTTACATGGAGTATAAAAAGTGCACAGAGTGCCTTTTCCTCTCTTTGTAAATATGAAAGAGTATCTTGCACAATAACTATGTTACAAAAAGTGACATATTTCCGTTTTTAAATTTCCTTGTGAATGATAGAAGGTAAGCACAGAGTTTTGTCTGCATAGATGTTCAAAGAAGAATGATTGAAATGATTGCGGTCCTTCAATAGCTAAAATGGGAAATATTATGAACCCCTCAAATCTCTTTATTTGCAGGTCACATGATATCTGATTAAGGTCAGATTTCAAAACTACATAAACAGAGTGTTTTTAGAAACGTGTTTCAACTTTGTAGCTTCATGCAGACCTTTTCATTCTGCATATTGAGACTTAGTTAAACTTACCTTCACAGTAATAGGAATAAAAAATGGTATACATTTTTTTCTGTTTTTCATTCAAATATAAATTCATATAAATTGCTTATTTTAAAATTTGGATCTGTGAAAGAAAAGGAAAAAAAATATATAACATGTAATAATACATTTTTTTACAACACAGCATAATTTCCACAAAGTAATTTTTTTGCCTTTTTTGCTGTTCTCAGAATATATTAAATTTCACTAAAAATAGTGATTTCAATCATACTCATCACTTAACAGCGGGCAAAAAAAACACAATCTCAAAGATTGCTAAAAAAAAACCAACATGCCATTCTCAAAATACAAATCACAGATATATAAAATGCACACAGATAACCAATTTTTTTAACTTTAACTTACAAAAACTATAAATGATGTTGCTTTAAAATATTCACCAAATCTAAAGATGAATTTTTGGAGGATGCACCACGCCCACAACGTTTTCCTTCAGTGATGTGGAAATTTTCTACTTTTCTCGAGGGGCAAACAAAGACCAATGCCACCTTTCTCATGCACAAGATTTTCAAAAGAGTTCTGTTATGAGGGGATCCTAACAAAAAATACTCATGCGGCACAGCAAGTATGATGAAACACCTAAGGACCCTTCATCCAAACAATCTTGCACGAGAAGAGTGCTACCAGATGAGAAACACTCCTGTTCTGTATCTGTAAAAAAGAATCACAAATAAATGTATATTAATAACTTTCAAAATTATACTATTCCATTACTGTACAAACACATTTTATATAAATACTGACTAAGAAACTATAGCCCTGAACCACAAGTGTGTCGATGGTTAAAACACTACATGCATAGTGCATACTACTTTGGAGCAGTTCATGCCCTAAAGCCTACCTCACTAAAACTCTACATGCTAACTGACTAAATGATTACAGTACTATAAGGAGACACACTGGGTGAGTGACAGGGTGTTTGCTAGAAGTGTATGAATACTAACTAGGGAATTGAGGGTGTGAAATACAACTGTGTAGGTGATTAGAGGACTGCATCCATACTGCAAAGGCATTTAAAGCAATCCATGTGCTAAGTCCTGGCTCACTGCATGACTACTTGGGTACTGACTGAATGATTAGAGTACAGCAAGGAGAGTGCCTAGGTGAATTTATAAGTGCTAGGCTTTTCGCACAGGGAATGGATTAGTACTTGGTACTGAATGGGTCACTGGAGGAGTGCAAAGGCAGTGACAAGATGTTTGCTGGACTTTATGGATACTAACTAGGAAATTGAAAGTGTGAAAGACAAGTGTCTAGGTGGTTAGAAGACTGCATGCATAGTGGATAGGGGTTTGAAGCAGTCCATGTGCTAAGGCCTGGCTCAGTGCATGAATACTTAGGCACTGACTGAATGATTAGAGTACTGCAAAGATAGTATCTTGGTGAATTTATAAGTGTTTGAATTTTCGCACAGTGAATGGATTAGTACATGATGCTGAATGGGTCACTAGAGGACTGCAAAGGGAGTGGCAGGGTGTTTCCTGGAAGTGTATGGATACTGACTAGGGAATTGAAGGTGTGAAAGACAATTGTGTAGGTGGTTAGAGGACTGCATGCATAGTGGATAGGGGTTTGAAGCAGTCCATATGCTAAGGCCTGGGTCACTGGATGAGTACTTGGCTACTGACTGAATGATTAGAGTACTACAAGGAGAGTGCCTGGGTGAATTTATTAGGGTTTGAGCGCAGTGAATGGATTAGTACATGATGCTTAATAAGATCACTAGAGGAGTGCAAGGGGAGTGACAGGGTGTTTGCTGGAAGTGTATGGATACTGATTTGGGAATTGAAGGTGTGTAAGACAAGTGTGTGGGTGGTTAGAGGACTGCATGCATAGTGGATAGGGGTTTGAAGAAGTCCATGCGCTAAGGCCTGGCTCAGTGCATGAATACTTAGGCAGTGACTGAATCATTAGAGTACTGGAAAGAGAGTGACTTGGTGAATTTATAAGTGTTTGGGTTTTGGCACAGTGAATGGATTAGTACATGGTGTTGAATGGGTCACTAGAGGACTGCAAAGGGAGTGACAGGGTGTTTCCTGGAAGTGTATGGATACTGACTAGGGAATTGAAGGTGTAAAAGACAAGTGTATAGTATGTTAGAACACTACATGCATACTGCATAGACATTTGAAGAAGTCTATTTGGTACTTAGAAACTGACTAGGGGGCATATGTATGAAAGGAAAAATTAGTCGCAAACGCTGCGAATCGCAAAAAACAGCGTTTGCGACTGATTTTTCGCTATTTCATATGTATGACACACTTCTAAATTGAAAAGTAAGAAATCGCTAAATTAGCGATTTCTTAGGCTGCGAAACAAGAAAACAGCGAATTTCCTAGCGAATACCTAATTTGCGATTCCTTAGCATTGCGAATATCGCTAACAAGAAATCGCTAGCTAAGAAATCGCAAACACATGTATGAAAAAATCGCAAATTGCGAATTTACGAAATTCGCTAATTAAGAAATCGCTATTAACACCAATTGCTTGCAGGTGGTAAACTGGTGCAAGGTACAAAAACCAGCCCACAATGCAACAAACACACCCACAATGGCTGCAATGTACGTGATAGCCAGGAGGCTGCGTATTCGGGCCCTTGCACACAGGAGAATGAGACAGGAACGTATCTTCAGGCTGCGCATCACCCTGTTCCAGAACACTGAAGAGGAGATCTATGACAAGTACAGACTGCACCCACAGACCATAATGGACCTGATTGAGGAGCTGAAACCCCACTTGGAGCACCCTACTCGCAGGACACAAACAATTCCCACACATGTGCAGGTCCTGTGCTCCCTGCACCTCCTGGCGTCAGGGAGTTTTCAACGGGTCATGGCGGAGGTTGGTGGGGTGTCACAGAGTGCACTTTCGCGCTTCTTCCATGCCTTCCTAGATGCAATGCTACTGAGGCTCTCACATCACATTTACTTCCCCACCACCCAACAGGCATTACAGCAAACGATACTGGACTTCTACCAGATTGCACGTTTCCCCCACGTCATTGGCTGCATTGACGGGACCCATGTGGCCATCACACCCCCAGCAGAAACTGAATATGTCTACAGGAATCGGAAATGCTACCATTCCCTCAACATACAGATTGTGTGCAACGCTAAGTATCACATCACAGACATCGTAGCCAAATACCCCGGCAGTACACATGACTCCTTCATCTTCCGACACAGTGGAATACACAGACGTCTGAGTGCTGGAGAGTTTGGGGAGGGGTACCTGCTCGGTAAATACATTGCACACATCAATACATCCACTACATCACTTGAGGGGGGGGGACATTGACTCACCTATTGTGTTTTTTTCCATGCAGGTGACAGTGCCTATGCAGTGCGCGACTTCATCCTGACCCCATACCTGGATCCTGCAAATGCAAGTGAGAGGAGCTACAACAGGGCACACAGATCTACACGCTGTGTCATTGAGCGAACCTTCGGAATCCTGAAGAGCCGCTTCAGGTGCCTGCATAAAAGTGGAGGCGCACTGCAATACAGCCCTGAGACCTGCTGTAAAATCGTGGCAAGCTGTGCAATGCTACATAACATGGCAATGAGGAAAGGCACCACAATTGATGTGACCCATACAGACACATCGGATGACGAGCGCCCTGCTCCCCCTGCAAGACCAGCACCAGGAGTTGGGGCAGCTGCTGGACGCCAGAGACGGACTGAGATCACACGAAACTACTTTTAGGTGAGTATTGAGGAAATGAGACTACAAAGCCTGATGATGTGTCAAGTGTTTAATCACACTTCACATGAAAGAAATTGTAATTGTCCCCAGCACATGTTGTACACACAGTGCAGAGAAGGCACAAGAAATAGGGCAAACAGCCTTTTGCGGGTTAATGCACCCGTGTTGCAGTCAGTGTCCCCGCAGATGATCACCTCCGTCGGTGCCGTCCAGGGTGAGTGCCCCCCATGGTGCGCCCTTGGCCTGCTACCTGTCTGCCACTGCGGCGTCTTTCACCTGGCAAGGTTGGAGTGATGCTGCTGCGACTCGATGTGTCCTCACTCTCAGCAGAGGCCATTAGTGCGCTGCCACCAGCATTGGCTGTCTGCAGCTGTTCCACAGCAGTGGTCACCTGCGCCAGCCCTCGTGCTATGTCCTGGCAGCAATGTGCCATGTCCACCTGCATGGTTACGCTTCTGCGTGTGAGTGCGCTGGTGGTGGTGCAGAGGCGGTTGACTGCCTTTGTATAATTGTGTAGCCGTGCATTGGCACGTCGTCCAGCTCTGTCATTGGCAGCTTGGGTGTCCCTCAAAGTGGCACAGAGCTCTTGTATTGCCGCTACCATGTTGCGATTGTCCTGATGTATGCGGCCTAGCTGGCGATTTATTGACCGCATTGCCTTGCTTTGCAGGCGCTGTTCCTGCAGCATGCACTGTTCCAAGCCGGAGAACACGGTGCCCTCTCCTTCTGTTGCAGTGCTGCTCCTGGGCCTTGACCTGGAAATGGCCTGTTCCCTTTGCCTTGGTGTTGGTGCGTCATGACGGGGCATGTCTGTCACACCCTGACTCCCCTCTCTCCTGTCGGTGTCATCGCCTGTTGCTGGGACTTCGTCCTCAAATGGAGGCAGTGGGGGCACATGTGCGCGCTTCCTGCGCTGAATTGGCTGCTGCTCTGTCTCATCGCTGGAGTCCGCAGGGTCTGCAGGCTCCTCTCCCTCTGCGCTGTCTTCTTGTGGCATGCCGTGTGCTGTGGATGTAAAGGGGACTACATGAGTTTGTGTTACTGTCTGCATGTGGCACTCAATAAAGTTACAATTCTTTGACGGCTAACCTCTGACACATTTCTATTCAATGATCCCCAAAACACATATGTTGCATTTAATTGTGATGGTGTTATGGACACACAGTCAGACACAGTACTACGAGTCCCATGATGCATTGCTGGGTGTGCTGTAAGACCTGGGCTGGATTGGCATGTTGGGAGTTTACTATGCGCATTTGGGGGAGTGTGCAAGGGATGGGGAGGAGTGCAGGGTGATTTGGCATGCATCTTACCTTGTCTGCTGGATGAGGGGTCGGAGCTGTCTATTGCCGCCAAACCACCAACGCTCTCAGGCAGGAGGGTAGACTCCACGAGCTCCTCATGGGGGGTTGGCTGCTCTGCAGTGGATGGTCCTCCTCCAGTCTGATTGGCATCCTTGAGTCTGGCTGCCACCCTCTCCTTGGACCTCTGGCGCATATCATACCACCGCTTGCGCAGCTCCTCGATGGTGCGTGTGGTGACTCCAACAGCATTCACCTTGCTCTGTATTTCCAGCCAGATTTTCCTCTTCCTGGCCTCTGGGACTTTGAGTGCCTTCTTCCCAAACAGGAGCTCATGGCTGCAGACCATCTCCTCAATGAGGACCTCCTGCTCCTTTTCTGAAAACTTGTGTTTTCTCTTTCTTTTTTCTGCATCTTTGCCCTGCTGGTTTTGTTTGGGATCCATTGCTGGTTGCTGTCTCCAGGAAAGCCTCCTCACACTCCACAAGCAGCCTCTGGGTGTGGCTCAGGTGAGCAGGTGCAGGCAATCACTACAGTTTCCTGTTTGTGATGTCATCAGCCTGCACCAGGCTTGCAGATTCCCGTTTTTGCGATTTCTTATTTAGCGAATTTCGCTATTAAGAAATCGCAATACGGGATTCTGCGAATTATTTGCGATTTTTAAGGAATCGCAAATGATTAGCGATTTATTTTATACATCCCGTTTAGCGAATCTGATTTTGCGAATCGCAAAATCTCGCAAATTAGGATTCGCTAAAGGGGAGTTTGATACATATGCCCCTAAATCATCAGACTACTTCTAGGACAGTGCTTGGGTAAAACTTTAAAATGTTCAGTTCTGCCACAGTGAAGAGAATAGTACATGGTACTGCACCTTAGTGTCAAACCCTGACTCATTTTATCAATGCATAAGCAAAGACTAGCTTCTAATGCTACTAAAACTTGACAACATGACCAGTTTTAAAAGAGTTATCTGCTAAAAAATACACGATGTTACCAAATGCTTCTCTCACAATGGTTCCCAAATGCACACAGACTCACAGTGTGATTCTAGACAACAACCACTATACCTAGGAGTTTACTAAAAATCATTCACTACTGTGGAAGTGGTAAGGGAACTGCACACAATCTTCATATTTCAGGACTGCACTTTTGTGTCAAAGCCTGACTCATTTAATTAAAGCATAAGCAAAGACTGGCTTCTAATGCTACTAAAACTTGACAACATGAACGGTTTTAAAACAGTTATCTGTCAGCAAATACACGATGTTACCAAATGCTTCTCTCACAATCCTTACCCAAATGCACACAGACTCACAGTGTGATTTTAGAGAAGCAACACTATCCTAGGAGTTTACCAAAACTCATTAACCAGTCTAGAAGAGTTAATGGTACTGCACACAATCTACATATTTAAGTACAGCACATCAGTGTCAAAGAATGACTCATTTAATCAACGCATAAGCAAAGACTGGATTCTAATGCTACTAAAACTTCACAACATGACAGGTTTAAAAACAGTTATCTGTCATGATGTTACCAAATGCTTCTCTCACAGTGATCCCAAATACACACTAACTCACAGTGTGATTCTAGACAAGCACCACTATCCCTAGGAGTTTACCAAAACTCATTCACTATAGTGCAAGTGGTAAGGGAACTGCACACAATCTACATATTTCAGGACTGCACTTTTCTGTCAAAGCCTGACTCATTTAATCAAGGCATAAGCCATAACTGTCTTCTAATGCTACTAAAACTTCACAACATGACAGGTTAAAACAGGCATTTGTCAGCAAATACACGATGTTACCAAATGCTTCTCTCACAGTGGTTCCCAAATGCACACATACTCACTGTGTGATTCTAGGCAAACAACACTATCCCTTGCACTATACCAAAACACATTTCTTCATCTAGAAGAAGTACTACATTTTAGTATAGAAACATAACATAACTCATTTCACAAATTCATAAACAATGACTGGTTTCTAATTCTACCAAAATATAAAAACAGCACAGTTATCTGTCTGCAAACACATGAAAAACACAAATGCTTATCACAGAATGGTTTCTACATGCACACACACACTGTCAATAAGTTTGTAGAGAAAAAAAGTACTCCCTACACTTTAGCAGGAGAAATACATTAGTCTGATTAAAATCAAAATAGTCTACATACATCACCTCACAATTAAATAACTCATCTTTCAAGTTATTTTGTAGATTTAGAAGTATATCAGTCACTCACCATATTTTCTTTTACAGAATCTCTGCACTGTGAACCTCTCAGCAAAAACAAAGAATGGAAAAGTATCCCTTTCATTTTCCACACATATACATGTAAACATCAAATCACAATCCTTCACACATAAACTCAAAAGCAAACACACATTTCTATTGGTTAAACATTTCAACCCTTTCCAACTGAAATACATTTCAACCCTTCCCCCAATCTGCCTTCTGCCTGTTACCATAGAAACAGGTCATGGAACACTGCACTGAGCACACAGGTCAGAAGTTCAGCACACAATGTTGCTACAGAAGAGAGGAAGTGTGCTTCACTTTTCAACATATCAGCTAATCATATATAATGTTCCTTACAATCTGTTTTTGTTAACCAATAAGAATCATACCTTTAAAAAACAGAAATATACACCCTACCTTTCAGTTTACAAAGTAGTCATGCAACCAATGATTTCTTGTCTTTTTAAAAAAAAATCTGTGTATCCGCGCACCAAACGCGATAGGATGCGCGCACCGTGCGCGCATTTCGCAATTCTTTTTTTTTAAAAGGGGGCCCCAGGGGTTCCTTCTGGGACCCCTAAGCACCTCTAGAGGGTCAAAGTATTTCCACTCTGCCCCCTTTATATGTTTTACACAATTATTCCCCTTGCTTCTTCAGCCTCGCTTCTACGGAGGCAGAAAAGGGCCACCAACAGTTTCTGGTTTCAAATGTAGAGAGACACTCGACAGCCAATAAGCATTCAGCGCGCGATCGGGAGGGTGCGTGCTCGGTTCGGGGAGGGTGCACTCACGGTGCGGGAAGGGTCCACGGATCCTCCCCGGCCATAGATATTTATGTACTTTTAACTCTAATTTTCTCAGGAACTACTGAACGGATACACACCATTTAAGCAAAAGGCAGTCTGAACTGAGGACTACCTCTTAGCCAAATTTGGTGTCATTCCGTTCAGCGGTTCGGGCTGTAGCTGCGACAACAGATCCTATGGGAAATTGCATGGGGAAAACGCGCTTTGGGACCCCCCTTTTTTCTCTGCCCCGGCTTGACGAATCACCACGAAACTTTCAGGGTAGGAGCGGAGCGGAGCTGGCCAAAAGTTTGGAAACTTTTGCGAGGATTCGTCAACTGACGCCAGACTTATTGGGAATAGAATGTTGCAGATTTCCTATGGAAAATAGGTCCTAACTATAACTACCTACTGGCAACCGCCAGTAGGTAATATATATATATATATATTCACTGAAAAAAACATAGGTTTCAGGGGTGTTATAGTTAGCTGGACTTTTCACTCGTAAAAAACCATTGAAAATTCCCCTCTTATAGTTAGTTCAGCTAACTATAACTTGCGCGCCCACAATGCACTGCTGATGACGTCACATATTACATCACTCACGATGTGGTCAGTAACATCACTCATGACATCACTGATGACATCTCAAATGACATCACTGATGACATCATCCAGTGAATGTGTGTTTTTTTGAAAATTAAATATGTTTTATATATGTATATCTCAAGGTCGATGGAAGAATAAATGGGTATATAAGTGTCTAAATGGATGATTTGTTTTTTAAAAATTGATTGTATAACTGACTGATTAAGTGTATCTTAGTGAATACATGGCTTAGTGGGTAATGTTTAAATATTTAAATATCTGTATCAGTCTCTCACTTTGTGTATAAGTGGCTGCATGGGTTGGTGAGTAGCTTCATGAGTGTCTATATAGGTTATTAGTTGGTTTTTTGAGTATCAGTCTGAGTGTCTGAGTGTCTGTATGGTTCGGTGGGGGGTATTACGTAGTGCATAGGTGCATGAATGAGTGACTCACTGTTTGTATGTGTTGAAGACAGCATGTGTGCAGGACTGTATGGGTGGATAAGTGTGTACATGGGTGTGCTAGTGAGTGAATGACTGTCTCAATAGTGTCTTTATGAGTAACTACATATGTTTTAAACTAGTATATGTCACTATTGGTGTATATAAGTGAGTATATGTGAGAGTGAGAGATTGGAAGAGTTCCTGTATGAATAAGTATGTGTTTCTATAAGTAATTGTTTAAAAGACTAAGTATGTGTAAGTTTCTGTAGAGGTAAGTGTGGTGGTGTGTGTATAACTGTATATGCAAGTAAATGGATGTTTGATTCTTTATTAGCATGAGTGACTATGTGTGTGAGTAACTCTATGGATGAGTGGCATTGTGTAACAGGATGTATAGGTGTATGAGTACATATGATGAGTGAGTACATGTATGAGTGACTGTATAGGACTGTTGGTGAATGAGTGGATGTGTATGTGGATCTTAGAATTACTGAATAGGTTGTTTTATCTGGTATTGGTATGTCCATTGTTTTGAACATTTTAGTTTCTATTTTTGAATGTGTGTATCAAAGGTTATATTTGTGGAGAGGAGGTCTGCCACTCTAAAACAAGGATGATGTCATCAGTGATGTCATCAGTGATGTCATTTGAGATGTCATCAGTGATGTCATGAGTGATGTCGCTGACCATGTCATGAGTGATGTAATATGTGACGTCATCAGCAGTGCATTGCGGGCGTGTGAGTTATAGTTAGCTGAACTAACTATAACGGGGGAATTTCAATGGTTTTGTACGAGTGAAAAGTCCAGCTAACTATAACACCACTGAAACCTATGGTTTTTTCAGTGAATTTTAAATGTTTTTTAAATGCTAATTCCTAACTATAACGTGCCTGAAACCTATGGTTTTTTCAGTGAATTTCAAAGGTTGTTTAAATGCTAATTTCTAACTATGCCTGCAGAGATAGGACATGTGAAGAAAGAAGAAAAAATGCACAGAAAGAAAAAAAGAAATGCAGGAAGAAGCAACAGAAGTCCTTAAAGACAAAGAAAAGTGCAGGAAGAAGGATAACGTGCAGAAAGAACAAACAGAAGAGCAGAAAGAAGCCTTGTTGCAAAATCATCCTGTACCCTCAACTTTTTCAGACGGATACTGGTGATAACTGAGTCTGACTAACCAGTCCTAGAGCCAGTGCTATGTTAAAAGACACTCAGAATACAGTGAAAACACCTACATACACTAGGGAACACTATGCGTTGGGGTCCCCCTGTGATTAGCATGACCTCCTCTGTAAGCCCCTAGTATATAATAGGGCAGGGGATTAAAACTACCTCTTAAAACGCGCCACAGGGCGTGTTTGCACACGTCACCTCAGGCCCCGTCCCCTCCCTTCCCCACTGTGTAAACACGCCCTGTGGCCGTTTTAAGTTGGGGGATTAAGTCCCCTTGAATCCTGAGGGTCCCTAGGGTCCAAGTAGACCACTAGGTACCTCCAGTAAGTGCCACAGAGCTGCGTTGCAGAGAGATGTAAAAAGGGGCATGGCCTAGACCCCCTCTCTGCAACGCAGAGCAGAGGCGCTTATTGGAAGCACCTGGTGGGCTAGTTGGCCCCCAGGGTCCCTCAGGATTGAAGGGGAATTATTTCCCCAACTTAAAACATGCCACAGGGTGTGTTTGCACATGTTAACTCAGGCCACGTCCCCTCCCTTCACCACTGTGTAAACATGCCCTGTGGCCGTTTTTAGTTGGGAGATTAAGTTCATTTGAATCCTGAGGTTCCCTAGGGTCCAACTAGCCCACTAGGTACCTCCAGTAAGCGCCACAGAGCTGCGTTGCATAGAGGTGTAAAAAGGGGCGTGGCCTCAGAACACCTGTCTGCAATGCAGCTTTCTGGCACATACTGGAGATACCTGTTGGGCTAGTTGGCCCTCAGGGACCCTCAGTATTGAAGGGGAATTAATTCCCCAACTTACAACTGGCCAGGGGGCACATTTGCAGAGTGCTGTAAGGAGGGGGCGGGGCCTCCGTCGCGATGCCGTTCTTTTATTTCTTTTATTTTTTTAAGAAGGAGGGCTGTGTGGCCCCCCCTTCTTTTTCTAATTTATTGGCCCTGGCGACCCCATCCCCCAGGGCCTGCACCCTAATTTTTTATGTTGAAAAATAAAAAAATTAATTCTTTAGGAGGGGGGCTGCATTGCCCCCCTCCTCAGGCCACTTATGGCCCCGGGAACCCCATCCCCCGGGGCCGGCCTTTGTTTTTTATTATTTTTTTTAAATATATTTATAGAAACACCTAGGACATGCTGGACAAACCGTATGTACCTATCACCATGACGATTTGCGTGATATTCATTAAAAGGCGACTATGCATACAATGAATCCACGTGGAATGTATTTACACCGCTAGTGAAGCTCTGACGTGTCTGATGCCCTACTGTGCCTAATCCAGGCGCCCCCGCCGGTGGGTACTCTCCAAGTAGACACCCTTGTCGTTTATTTATACAAACATCGGTAGCTATTGACGGGCACATTTAATACACACGCACACCAAGCCATTCAAAGGGGATTCGACAAAAATGCAACCAAACTATGCAAGAAACCCCCTCACGGTTAACAAAACACACATCCACCGCCGGATGTGTAATACTTTTTATTTTACTCTCTGGAAAGGAGACGAACCTCACTTGAGAGTCACAGCATGCTCCTGGCTGAGCCAAATGCTGTGTTACACCTACAAGTGCCTGCCGAGTGCCACACACCTCTGTGTTGTATTCCACCTGCTAGTGCGTATGCTATGACACTCTCTAGCCCATATGCACTGTAAGACCACCCCGTGAATATGTCATGCCACACTTGCCTTCGCTCGGGTTATATTTCCCCATCTAACATGGCTTCCACGATGCCTATGTTATAACGCACAGCGCTATGCCATACATATTACAATCTGGGTTCCATATCTTTGTCACAGTGCATATGCAACGTTACACTCCCCAGGACATATTTTATATTACAACTTTAGAGACTAGTTAGGTTACACAACACTGCCCTGTGCATATTACACTCCAAGGCGCATATCGCATAGCACGCGCTAGTGCTTGTGCTATCTCGCGCTCTCTAATGAATCTGTCATTGCGCACAATGTATTGCATATTATATTTCACGCCCCGGTTCATCTTATATCACACTTTTTGGTGCATAGTTTATACCATATACTAAATCTAGTTTTCATTTTCAATCTTGCTCTCAAGACTATGTTCTATATAACACTGCGTCCTTTTCACGGGCATTACATTTTGCGATGGGGGTGGAGGGTCAGGGGGTGTTTCTGCCAAGTGAGCCCGGAGTCACAGTCACAAACGTCCTCTTCTTCCTGAATAAAAGTGAGATTATGCTGCATACTTGTTCATATTTTAAGTATTTCGCACAGACACACATTTTAAAAACAATAAAGTTCCTAATACCCACCTTCTCTGAACAGTTAGCTTGCTGCCCCATCCACCTCCTCCCTATCCTCTGTTGTTTGAATCCATGGACTAGCCTCCTCCTTCCTGCCATGCATGGTCTGATGTGCTGCCACTGCCCTCCATTTAGCATGATGTACCAGTCCACTCCTCCTGCCCTCCATTGCCCAATTCTATGGCCCATCATTGACCTCCTGCTTAGCCTCTGTGCTTAGCTTGCTGCCCGTATTCTCCTTCCCCCTGCTCTCCGATGTCGTTGTGCATGCCCCTGCTCCATTCTTTTTGCCCACCATGTTCCATGGACCTGCCACTCCTATCTACTCTGAGTGTTCTGTTGAGCTGCCACTCCCCTCCCACCTGCCTAGCATTGTCAGATGACTGTAACCTGTCCCTGCCACCTCCAACCTGCCTGTCCACATGCCATGCCCCTATCCCCTTCCTCCTGTCCTCCATGGTCCATTTTACTTGCACACCCTTGTGCCCTCCCTGGTCTGTTGTGCTGCAACTGCTCCTCCTGCCTGCTCCACGCGGTCTGTTGTGAGGCCCCTGCCCCTGAACTCTCTTGTCTGTGCCCAGGTCCTGACCCTCCCTTCTATCCTCCATGGTCCTTTGTGCATGCCCCTGCACCCTCCTTCTTGCCCATCATAGCCATTGTGCTGCCACTAACCCTCCCGCTTGCCATGCATGGTCTTCTGTGCTGCCATGGCCCCTCCCACCCTCCCTGTGTGGTCAGCTAGCTGCTCCTGACCCCCTGCCACCTTCCCTCCGTGGTCTGTGTGTATGCCATCATAGTCTCACTGTTGCTCTCCATGGTATGTCTTGTTTCTAGTGCCCATCCTGCCTGACTTCCATGGTCATCTTGCTGTTCCTGCCCTGCCCCCTTGCCCCCAGCCCTCTGTTTCCATGTGCAGACCCCTATTCCCTCCCTCCTGGCTTGTCTGTTCCATTGTAATGCCCCTGATCCGTCCCTCCTGCCCTTTATGGTCTGTTATGCTGCAGCTTTCCCTCCTGTCTGTCCATTATGGTCAGTAATCTACCATTGCCTCTTTCCCCTCTGTTCTCTGTTGTCCATGTGCATGGTCCTGTCCCCTCCCTATTGCTTTCTATGAATTGATGTGCTGCACTCCCGTCCCGCATGCCCTGTGTGGTGTATTGTGCTGCTGCAAACCCTGATGCCTGCCCTGTAGGGTCAGTTTGGTGCACCTCTCCATGTCCCTCCTGTCCTCTGTTATCCGAGTCCATGTCCCTACCCCATTTCCTCTTGCCTACCATGATCCAATGTACCATACTTGCGAACATTTTGAACTTAGTAAGAGGGAGATTTTGAAAAAAAACTGGGATACTGATTTTCCCCTTTGAGTTGCATTGAAAAAGAGGAGATTGTAGACAGGAGACAGATCAAATAAAGCCCATTTGAGCTTAAAAACATTGGACGTTTCCTGGTTGAAACGGGTCTGTTGGCATGTATGGTTGTACTACCACTGCCTCTTCCTTCTGCCCACACTGGTCTATTATATTGCCACAGCCTCTCTTGCCAGTCCTGTATTGTTGGTTTGTTGCCCCTGCCCCCCTCTCCACTGCCCTCCATAGTCTGTTGTGCTGCCACTGCCCTTCCTGCCTGCCCAGTGTGGTCAAATTGTTGCCTCTGCACTCTCCTACCTGCCTTCAATTTTCAGAGTCCGTGCCCCTGCCCTCTGCCTCTCAACAGTATCCCATTGAACATCTAGATAGCTAACATTCTATATTTATTACAAAAGTGTGGAACGTCTGACGTCATCTTGATGTAATCAAAACTGTAATACCTAGAGTATTTCCTTTAGAAATTACATATATAGGAGGGTCTTATTTGCATCAAAATTATGGTTAGTGCTCTAAAAAACTAAAATGAGGACATCTTTTTTGAGTTTTCAAATAGCGACAAAGAACTTTGAAATTATTTGTAATCTTTATGTTTTTTTATCCAGTTGACCACTTGATTAAATGTTGCACCTAGGGGAGAGGATGTGGTGTTACTTCCAGAGCTGCAGACTTTGCAACTGGGGAACCAGGTTGGAGTTTCTGCTTCAGCTCAACATTCTGTGATTCTGGTCAAATCACTTAATCTCCCCATATCTACAACCAAAATGAATTTGATCTTGTGTGATGTAACCAATGCTCATGTAAAGCACTCCAAAACCTGACAAGTCTGCACTATATAAAACTGCAAAAACACAAAAAATAAGTGTTTTGCACACTTCTGTCATTGGGCTACATGTGGGCTACATCTGGGTGATATTTGTGCTGCATTTGGGCTCTTTTGTCTCTGGTGGCCATCTTGGGAGATTTATTTGTTATGAAGTTTCCTAATTTCCTCATTTACTGCAGTCTCCTCAGGAGGAAATGCTTTCAGTTTTTTACTTTGATTCCATCAAGAAGGTATTCAGATATGTCACACATTTGCTATAAATTCTGAATGTTAGCACTCTAGTTGCTCATTCGATCACTGTAGTAAAGCTACTGCTCACCACGGAAGTCTGCTGCTGGTATTAAAAGTGCATGTTTCAGTCTGCATATCAGAATTTTTTAATGAAAAAGAAGAGGATTTGAGAAGTCACTCGAAATGTGCCCTAATTTTTCTTTCTTCAGCACTAATCATAATTTCTATGGCACAATGAACCCCCTCATTGTGTTCCTTTTTAAATTAAATGTTTTAAGTGTTACCAGTTTATTCCAATCAAGATGGCTTCAGGTGTGCCATACTTTTGTCATAACTAAGACAGTAAGCGCTCTAGTTGTTCTTAAGAACACTCTGGGACATTATGTCATTGGGCTATACTTGGGCTACATCTGGGTGATATTTGGGCTACATTTGGGCTCTTTTGTCTCTGGTGGCCATTTTGGGAGACGTATTTGTTATGATGTTTCCTAATTTCCTCATTTACTACAGTCTCCTCAGTAGGAAATACTTTCAGTTTTTTACTTCGATTCCATCAAGAAGGCATTCAGGTGTGTCACACATTTGCCATAAATTCAGAATGTTAGCATTCTAGTTGCTTATTAGATCTCTGTAGTAAAGCTACTGCTCACCAGGGAAGTCTGCTGCTGGTATTGAAAGTGCATGTTTCAGTCTGCATGTCAGAATTTTTTAATGAAATAGAAGAGGATTTGAGAAGTCACTCAAAATGTGCCCTAATTTTTCTTTCTGCAGCACTAATCATACTTTCTATGGCAAAATGAACCCCCTCATTTTGTTCCTTTTTAAATTTAATGTTTTAAGAGTTACCACTCTATTCCAACCAAGATGGCTTCAGGTGTGCCATACGTTTGTCATAAGTAGTTAGCGCTCTAGTTGTTCTTTAGAACACTCTGGGAAGCTGCAGTAGAACACAAAGGAATCAACTGACAGTCTCTTCTCTTGTTGGATGTACATGTTTTACTGAGAATATCAGACTTCATTCTCACATGACTGAGAAAGATAATGTGAATTTACAGAAAATATGCTCTCAGTTTAGCTTATAGATCACCTTCCAACCCTCTGTGGGAAAAGCATGAGAAAATAGTTTTCTCTCAAACATGATTCATGATATCACAGCAGAAGGCTTTTTCACATGGTAAAATCACGTTAGAACACACCACAATTCCTAAAATGAGTATGGTACCATCAACAAATGATTTCTAATGTAACTAAAGTCTTAAAACCTTCTATTAACTGCAATGCATTTTAATGAGGTTCTATCATGTATATTGGTCCCAAGATGGCTGCCAACACTTCTTGGATGAAGTGCTGACAGCCAATCAGATCTTACGATCAGATGTGTGGTTAGGCTCCGGCCAGATATATATGTGATTTTACTTTTGATTTTCTCAGGAACTACTGAACGGATTTACACCATTTAAGCAAAAGGCACGAGTCTGAACTGAGGACTACCTCTTTGCCAAATTTTGTGTAATTCCGTTCAGCACTTCGGGCTGTAGCTGCGTCAACGGGTCCTATGGGAAAATGCATTGGGAAAACGCGTTTTGGGACCCCCCTTTTTTCTCGGCCCCCGCTTGACGAATCACCGTGAAATTTTCAGGATAGGAGCGGACCGGAGCTGGCCAAAAGTTTGGAAAATTTCGCGAAGATTCATCGATCGACGCCAACGTTATTCCAAATAGAATGTTGCGGATTTCCTATGGAAAATAGGTCCTAACTATAACTACCTACTGGCAACTGCCAGTAGGTTATATATATATATATATATTCACTGAAAAAACCATAGGTTTCACACATGTTATAGTTAGCGGAAATTTTACTGATAAAAAACCAGTGAAATTGCCCCGTTATAGTTAGTGCTGGCAATTATAACTCACGCGACCGCAATCCTCTGCTGATGCTAATACTGTATTTAGACACTTATTTGCCCATGTCTTCTTCCATACATTTTTAGCTATACATATATTACAAATATTTTTTTTTCATAAAGACACATATGTCATCAGCAGAAGATTGCGGTCGCGTGAGTTATAGTTGCCAGCACTAACTATAACGGGGCAATTTCACTGGTTTTTTATCAGTAAAATTTCCGCTAACTATAACATGTGTGAAACCTATGGTTTTTTCAGTGAATTTGCAAGGTTTTTTAAATGCTAATTCCTAACTATAACGTGTGTGAAACCTATGGTTTTTTCAGTGAATTTGTACGGTTTTTTAAATGCTAAGTTACTTTACGCCATTCGAGGCGTGCGCGCCCACTTAACGCAGTTCGTTCCGTGCACGGTTTTTATCAACTTTAATAAGCCCTGTACATTTGGTGGCCTTCGGCCACCAAAAGCACAGGGGGTGGGGTCAATGTGGATAGTGTTTTTTTTATTTCGATTTTATAATTTCATGTTGCCAAAATTTAGTTTTTTTTACCGATTAATAAGCCCTGTACATTTGGTGGCCTACGGCCACCAAAAGCACAGGGGGTGGGGTAAGTGTGGATAGTGGTTTTTTTTTTTTTTTTTTTTTACCGTACGCTTACGGTAAGCGTACGGTAAGCGTACTCGGCGAAATTGCCGAAAAAAAAATAAAACCGTTTTTGCTCTTGGGGGATGTTTGGGGACTCCCTCAACATGACTATGTGGGAGGGAGTTGTCAAAACAGCCCCGTAACATGTTTTTGGCCATCTTGTTTGATAAACAACACTCAGTGCGAGAGACAAAATGGCGGCCGCCGCTTCCTGGTTTCGGCCGATTCGAATGTTTACTAAGATCTAAGAGCCAATCAGAATCGCGCTCGCGCACGCCACCGTACGCTTACGGTAAGCGTACGGTAAGCGTACCGTAAGCGGGCTCAGATATATATATTGATTTAAAGGCTATTTTCTCAGAATCTACTGAACAGATTTACACCAAACCTACAAAAGGCACTTCCTTGACCTAGGGACTACCTCTCTGCCAAATTTCTAGTAATTCTGTTCAGCCGTTCGGGCTGTAGCTCGTTCTAAAGGTCCTATGGAAAAATGCATGGGAAAAACGCGTTTTGGGACCCCCCTTTTATCTCAGCCCCCGCTTGACGAATCCCCCCGAGACTTTCAGGGTAGGAGCGGAGCGTAGCGCCCCACCTATTTTGAGAAATTCGCGAGGATTCATCAACCGGCGCCAAAGTTATTCAAAATAGAATGTTGAGGTTTTCCTATGGAAAAGGGGTCCTAACTATAACTACCTACTGGCGACCGCCAGTAGGTAATATATATATATATATATATATATATATATATATATATATATATATATATTACCTACTGGCGGTCGCCAGTAGGTAGTTATAGTTAGGACCCTGTTCCCATAGGAAAACCTCAACATTCTATTTTGAATAACTTTGGCGCCGGTCGATGAATCCTCGCGAGTTTCTCAAAATAGGTGGGGCGCTACGCTCCGCTCCTACCCTAAAAGTCTCGGGGGGATTCGTCAAGCGGGGGCTGAGATAAAAGGGGGGTCCCAAAACGCGTTTTTCCCATGCATTTTTCCATAGGACCTTTAGAACGAGCTACAGCCCGAACGTCTGAACAGAATTACTAGAAATTTGGCAGAGAGGTAGTCCTCAGGTCAAGGAAGTGCCTTTTGTAGGTTTGGTGTAAATCTGTTCAGTAGATTCTGAGAAAATAGCCTTTAAATCAATATATATATCTGAGCCAGCTTACGGTGCGCTTACGGTACGCTTACCGTACGCGTACGGTGGCGTGCGCGAGCACGATTCTGATTGGCTCTTAGATCTTAGTAAACATTCGAATCGGCCGAAACCAGGAAGCGGCGGCCGCCATTTTCTGTGTTTCACTCTGAAAAAAAAAGAGTGAAAACAAGAAAAGGGGGCAATGAGGAGAGTTACAGACCCCCTTACATTTGTGAGGGGGTCAAAGAAGGACTGTAAAGTACAAAACAAACATTTATTGATTTTTAAAAAAAATCACGGGGTACGCGTACGGTAAGCTTACGGTAAGCGTACGGAAGAAACATGGCGTGCGCGAAGGAGATTCTGATTGGCCCATAGATCTTAGTAAACATTCGAATCGCCCGAAACCAGGAAGCGGCGGCCGCCATTTTGTGTGTTTCACTCAGAAAAAAAACAGAGAAAACAAGGAAAGGGGGCAATGAGGAGAGTTACAGACCCCCTAACATTTGTAAGGGGGTCAAAGAAGGACAGAAAAGTACAAAAAAAACATTTATTGATTTTAAAAAAAATCACGGGGTACGCGTACCGTAAGCTTACGGTAAGCGTACGGTAAAAAAAATAAAAATAAATAAATGAAAAGCAGATTTAAGAGTTTAGAAATTAGGGAGCTCTAAAAAGAGCTGTTGTGTTTATGAAGTCATTTTTTTAGTGGTACCTACAAGTAAGTACCGATGCAGAGTCTAAGGTTCAAGAGGAAGACTCTGTTCCCTTCATCATTGAAGTGCACACCATCTCCTCTATAAATGTCTTGCATGTCATAACGCAAGTTGTTGTGGTAAATGGCACCCATACCATAGTCACGGAGGAAAGCAGAAACAGATTTGTTGACGTGCTTTCTTGCTTTGTCAATCTGCGGACAGAAATGATTGGACCAGTTCCATTTTTGCCTTTGGCATATGTTGGAAAACACAAAGGCAGTTTTAGGGAAAAGTGTAAACAGTTGTGCAAAGGTGTCCTTCATAAGCATTTCCAGACCTACCCCAGTCAAAGTGCCTAGGTCATTGCCACCACAGTGCACTATTATGAGGTCAGGGTGTTGGATTTGAATGAAGGATTTCACCAATGGCATCAATTGGTGCCACTTTAACCCTCTCTGACCAATCCATTTAATGTCTACATTTGGCAAAGCAAGGTCTCTCACCATACCTGTTTTCTCTGCAAACTTTTCACTCCAGAAGACATAGCTGTGCCCTACAATCCACACTGTGAACATCTTCAAAGGAGAACTGGATGCACTCAGGAGGTGTCTTTCAGTAGAATGGCAATATGAAAAGAAAGACAGTTTGGAAATGGAGGCATACATATTTTTTTCAAAACAAAAAGAACTGATTGGCTGTTTCATACCATTCTAGAATAAAAACTAGGCTGTATGTGTAAATTAATAGAAGCATGTTTTGTATTGGTACAAAAAAATGTGTAACCAAAGAACAGTACTATGGATTTGCTGTAAGGTTTGAAAAGTCAAGCACTCTTGCTCTGTGGAATTGAAACATTGTGTGTCGAACTTCTGACCTAACTCTACACAGCAGTGTTCCATGAGCTGTTGCTATGGTAGCAGGCAGAAGTCAAGTTGGGGGAAGGGTACTAGGCAGAAGTCAAGTTGGGGGAAGGGTACTTTTGGAAAAGGGTTGGTTTTCAACCAATAGAAATGTGTGATTACATTTGAAAAAAAGGGGGAAGGACTGAGATTTGAAACTTACATGTATATGTGTGGAAAAATAGAGGGAAAGTTTGCCATTATCTGGTTCTGCTGAGAGGAGAGAGGTGAACACAACAGAGATCCTGGCTCTGATAATCTGCTGTTTGAGTGTCACATTTCTTTCACAACTAACTAATTTTAAAGGTGAGTTTACAGTTTGAGAGGGGATGTATGTGGTAACTTAAGAAATGAATAATAGAAATGGGAATTGTTTTTGTTGTAGTTACACATGGTGGTTTCATAATGTGTCAGTCTGTAAAAGTGATTTACACTTGCCCCGAAAAAAAAAAGAGCAGTAAGTGTGCTTTAAAAATGGCAAAGAAATTTCGTTTTGGGACTAATGTGAAAACATGACTCTGTGTGCATAGAGGAATTATAGGCAGAGATTTATTGCGTCTTGCTCTGGTGATTTCACAGTTGCATTAGATGGAAAGGGGGAGCGAATTTTTGGGGGAAGAAGCAGAGTCTTAGCACACACCCATGTGCTTGCCATGTATAGTCATGCACAGTATTTAGAAGCGAGTGGGGTTTTAAGGTTTAAGTCTGTAATGCAAATACATTCAGCATCACTAAGGCTGGTTGCCCTTGCTGGAGTGTAGGCAGTCACAGAGAATACACATGGTGGTGGTCTGAAAAAACAGCTTGGACATGTGCATTTAAATAAATCAAAAAAAGTGGTTTCATAATGTGTCAGTCTGTAAAAGTGATTTCCAATTGTAAAAAGTGATTTTCACTTGCCCCGAAAAAAAAAAGAGCAGTAAGTGTGCTTTAAAAATGGCAAAGAAATTTCGTTTTGGGACTAATGTGAAAAAATGACTCTGTGTGCATAGAGGAATTATAGGCAGAGATTTATTGCGTCTTGCTCTGGTGATTTCACAGTTGCATTAGATGGAAAGGGGGAGCGAATTTTTGGGGGAAGAAGCAGAGTCTTAGCACACACCCATGTGCTTGCCATGTATAGTCATGCACAGTATTTAGAAGCGAGTGGGGTTTTCAGGTTTAAGTCTGTAATGCAAATACATTCAGCATCACTAAGGCTGGTTGCCCTTGCTGGAGTGTAGGCAGTCACAGAGAATACACATGGTGGTGGTCTGAAAAAACAGCTTGGACATGTGCATTTAAATAAATCAAAAAAAGTGGTTTCATAATGTGTCAGTCTGTAAAAGTGATTTCCAATTGTAAAAAGTGATTTTCACTTGGCCCGAAAAAAAAAGAGCAGTAAGTGTGCTTTAAAAATGGCAAAGAAATTTCGTTTTGGGACTAATGTGAAAACATGACTCTGTGTGCATAGAGGAATTATAGGCAGAGATTTATTGCGTCTTGCTCTGGTGATTTCACAGTTGCATTAGATGGAAAGGGGGAGTGAATTTTTGGGGGAAGAAGCAGAGTCTTAGCACACACCCATGTGCTTGCCGTGTATAGTCATGCACAGTATTTAGAAGCGAGTGGGGTTTTCAGGTTTCAGTCTGTAATGCAAATACATTGAGCTTCACTAAGGCTGGTTGCCCTTGCTGGAGTGTAGCACTCTGGACATGGGCTTTTTAAAAAATCTGAAAAGTGGTTTCATAATGTGACAGTTTGTAAAAGAGATTTTCACTTGCCCAAAAAAAAGAGCAGTTTGTGTGCATTCAAATTGGCAAAGAAATTTTGTTTTGTGACTATTGTGAAAAGAAATGTAGTAATATATTTAAATACAATAAAGGATTTTTTTTTAGTTTTTTTCAGGTATTGCTGAAGAACAGTGAACAAAATTTAAGATGCCTACAAAATCTCGAGTTCAAAAAACGCTAAAAAAAAAACTATATTTGAAGACAACTGGAGGACCAAAGTTAGTAGAAGATGCTCATGTTGGGAAAAAGAAAAAATCTTCTGGTAAGCAGAAAAAAGAATTTCTTAAAAAAATATTCAAAACAAAGAAAAATGTACAAAATGTCTGTCCAGGGAAGAATGTAACAAAACGAAGAGAACAGCAAAAAATTGAGAATTTAGTTAATGCAAATATACCTTCTGCAACTGAAAAGTTTTACATAAACAGAAAAACAGCGTTTAAAGAGATACGTAGAAAAATGTTTCAGAGAAGAGTTATGTCCAATTTGATAAAGGATGTGAAGAAATATAAGCAAAAGGCAAAATATTACAAGAGAAAAAAAGAAATTGAAGCCATTGCAGCAAAAGCATTAGAATTAAAAAGGAAACTATTCATATTAATTTTGAATAGGATGCGTACATTAGATAAAATGGTTAATGTACTGAAATCACAAAGCAAAAGCAAAAGAGTAGTGAACAGAACAAACTTTTGTAAAGTGTTTTTAGGAAAGTGGATGCATAGTTCAAGTAGTGAACCTTTTTTTAATGAAGAGAGCTATTTTCAAAGTAATAGTTTGCTGCATGCAGTTGACACCAGAGGTCGTTCATACGAAGTAAAAAATGGTTGCATAATGGAGAAGGAGATAATGGTTCCAAGAGATGAGGTACAAGTGATGGCAGATGAGGCAATGGGGAGACGTCCTAAAGCCCCAGTGTACACTTGGAATTGTAGTAGTATTTGCACTGTGCGTCAGGAATCTATTGACAGATTTCGAGAGTTTCTAAGAGAATATAGTAAAAAAAGTGTAAAACAGAAGATTAAGATGCTTCAAAGTCTGGATCCATGCAGAGTGAGAGAGAATACTGGTTTGCAGGGTCATTCTCTGGCTTGTCTATCTAGAAAAGTGTGCAATAGTGTTTTCCATCATTTTAGGATGCTGGCTGTTCATCATACTGAAATGAGAAAGTTTGTGAGACGGTTGTATTTTGCCAAAAGTCCAGCAATAAAGTTAAATGAATTGAATAGGGCTCTGTTCCGAGGAACGGTATCAGATGTAGAGAAGGTTGTTGATGAAATTCAGTTTTGTTACTTTGGTCCTGAACAAAACAGTGCAGAGAAGGACACAGTAAATGAGGAAGAAGTGGAAGAGAATGTAGAACCTTCTGTAAGTAAGACATTTAATGATCACATAACAAAATTTGCAATAGTCTCTAATGAAAGACCAAATGTTACTTGTATTTGTTGCCGCAGAACTCATTATAGAAAACAAACTAGGAATGTTGATCTCTACAGAAAGAGTGAAAATGAAGATAATTATAAGTGGATGGATTTTGCCACATATATATTTCTTGAAAATTGTTTTGAATTGGGTGAAGATCAGCGTATTTGTAAATACTGTTACAACAAGTTAGAGGAAAATAGAATGCCGACCAGAGCTGTACATAATAATTTAGAATTGGATGCTATTCCTGCTGAACTTTCTGAATTAAATACATATGAGTCTATACTCATTCAATGTGTTCATCCGTTCCAGACCATAGTACGTATGGAGCCCAAAACTGGTAAATTACCTCCTTCAGATTTACTGAGAGGTTTAAAAGGTAGAGTGGTGTATTTGCCCTTGGATTTGAAAAAAAATATGGAAACTATTGATGCGGATACTTTGGAAACTGAACCATTAATTATTCTGGTTAATGGTGTACCTACAAAGAATAAGAAGATTTGGCAGGAGCTGGTAGATGTGTGGAAAGTACAAAGAGCAAATTTGTATTTGAAAAAAAATAACAAATGGTATGAATCAATTTATATAGAAGAAGAAGAAGAAGACGAAGATTTTCAAGAAGACACAGAAACACCAACTGGACAAATTGAAAAAGTGGACAAGACAAAGGAAGAAGAAATTTATGAACATTTTAGCATACATCCTCTTCATTCGAAAGAAGTTATGGGAGACAATATTGATCTCTTTCAGATGAAGAAAGCAAAAGGAACTCCCGTGAGTGTATGGGAGGAGAGCTTGGAAGCTCAATGTTTTCCCCAGCTGTTTCCTACGGGAAAAGGAGGACGATACGATGAACGTCCAGAACAGATTCCAGCTTCAGAGTATCGGACTACAAGACTATATGCTGAAGATCCCAGATTTCGACAAAGTATTCCTTATTTGTTTCATCTTTTATTTGAAAGCGACTTGTCTGCACTGTCTTATGCAGTAAATCACATTTTAAAAAGTGGAGTACATTTACAAAATGTGTCTGCTAAGGATTTTATGGAGAAAGTGCAGCACCGAGATGATCATTTGGAAACACAACTGATCAATCTGATGGCTTGTCAGCGTGGGACAAATGAATATTGGTACCGACGCCATGGTGAACTAAAATGCATGTTACGCAATTTAGGAACACCAACATGGTTCCTTACCCTAAGCTGTGCCGAGTACGCTTGGGATGATTTACTGGATTTTCTACGAGAGGCCAATTCAAACATTAAAAACATCGAATACAAGACAGCAGGAGAACTGTGCTCATTGGATCCGGTTAATGTTTGCAGATATTTCAATCATAGATTTGAGGCTATGATGTCCTTCATCTGCAATAAAAAAAATCCACCCCTTGGAGAAGTAGTGGATTTCTTTTGGAGAAAAGAGTACCAGGCAAGAGGTGCTCCTCATATTCATATGCTGTTGTGGATCAAGGATGCCCCAAAGTTTGGAACAGATACTGATGAAGCAGTGTTATCTTACATTGAAGAATATGCAACATGTGGTATACCAAAAAGCACAGAAGAGAACAAGTTAAAGGAGCAAGTTTTACGTTTCCAAAGTCATCGGTGTGGAAAATACTGTCGACGGAAATACAAGAGCAAAGAAAAATACTACACTAAATGTCGATTTGGATTTCCTAGACCTGTTCTTTCAAATGGAAGAGTAAACAGTTTTATGTCAGCTGTGAGACATACTATCACAAGAAAATCACCTAAGAATACCTACAACCTTAAAAGAAAAGAAGAATCAAAAAATATAAATGACTACAACCCAGTCATTTTATCCATGTGGAACGCTAACATGGATATACAGTATGTAGCTGACAATTCCATTGCTGTTGCACGATATGTAACGTCTTACATTACGAAATCAGAAAAAACAGAATTGAAGGAAATGTGGGAAGAGATTTCTCACGAGAAGACTGTCAGTAAGAAGCTGTACAGTTTCAGTTTGAAGATGTTATCGCATCGAGAAATTGGATCCTACGAATGTTCAGATAGGTTATCTTCTGCAAGTCTCTACTCGAAGTCAAGAAGAATAATTTGGGCAAGTTTAGGCCTTGCAGCAATGAGAAATCGGGTACTGAAATCTGTTGGAGAAATTGAATATTTGGCCGAGAATGACCCAGAAAGTACAGATATATTGAAAACAAACATGTTGGACACATATTATCCCAAGAGAAGTCATCATCTGGAGAACATGTGTCTCTATGAAGTGTTTCAGAACTACATTTATTCACGGAAAGCTGCAGAAGACATTAATAATGGAAAATATAAAGTTGTTGGTGAAGAAGGATGTTTGGTGAAGCAAACCAAAGGAAGTTTGATAAATCACCGGAAGCTGAGTTGCGACACTACCGACAAGAAAGAATTTTACTACTTGGCTCTTTTACAGTTGTTTAAACCATGGCGTACAGAGGATGAACTACTGGGAGAATTTCAAAGCTATGAGGATTCATTTAATGCTTGCAAAGACAGCATACAATGCAATACATTCACAACTTATCTGCAAATGTTAAATGAAGAAATTGAACAGGAAACTACAATTGCAGCAGAAATAGCTAGAGACAGTTCTCAGGACAGCCAAAGTTCAGGAACACACAGTCAAGATCCCCTAGGACAACCAATCGTTGAAAATGAAGCATCAATAGCCATGAATGAAGTGGAAACAGCTATGAATCAAGCTCAAGAAGAATTTATAGACTTAGAAAATTTGGAAAGACAACTGAATCAAGAGCAGCAACAAATTTATGAAGAGATCAAAAACAAAATTGATCACGGATTTCTACATGTAAAAAAAGAGTGCTCATGCACATCATTTCATCCAATCAGGATGTATGTAAGCGGACAAGCTGGCACTGGAAAAAGTTTCCTAATTAAAGTCATCAGAAGCTACCTAAAGCAAAAAACGGATTCTACTTTGTCTTGTGTGGTTACTGCTCCAACTGGGTTAGCAGCATATAACATAAAAGGAATCACCTTACATCGTTTGCTAATGTTACCAGTGGAGCATGAGAACAAAATACAATTCAACAAGCTAACTGGAGAAGCATCCTTGGAAGTTTCACGAGTATTGAAGAAGATGCAAGTTCTCATTATTGATGAGGTGAGCATGGTATCAAACTTAATGCTTGCCTTTGTGCATTTAAGAATGCAGCAAATTTTGAAGACAGACTATGACGTGTTATTTGGTGGAAAACACGTCATAGTTTTTGGAGATCTTTTGCAACTTACTCCAGTTAAAGGACAACCAGTGTTTAATACTGTGACACATGAAGACACGAAGAAGTCATTGGGAAGTATCGGTAATACAAATATTTGGTCCTTCTTTGAGTACAAGGAACTTACAACTAATATGAGGCAAGCAAACGATGAAGAATAAGAAGTATTCTGAAAGATATCAGGATTGGACTACTCACAGAAGCTGGCAAAAAAGCATTACAGACTCGGCTGCTACATAATTTATTTCCAAAGGAAGAAATAGTTGCAGAGAAGATATACAAGAACATTGCAGAAAACAAAAGTGTCATCTGCTTAATGCCTACTCTACGTGAATGCTCAATATTCAATGAGGAGCTTTTGAAATTGGAAAAGGAAGAGATCAGGAAATTGGAAGCAGTGGACAAAATTGAGGATGGAAGAATTACTGTCACAGTAACAGGCAAACTGAAAAATAAATTGGACTCACTAGAGAAGAACATCTCCAAAACAGCTGGATTAGAAAAAAATCTATATGTTTGCATGAACTGTAGAGTGTTTTTAAGGAGAAATTTGGATGTTGAGAAAGGTTTAGTTAATGGAGCGATGGGAAGAGTTGTGGGTTTTATTAATTATCAGAAAAAAGAAGGAATTGAATGTTTAAAAATAAAATTTGATCAGATAGATGAAGTTAAAGATATTTGTCGTTGTACAGTTCGTTTTATGCTTGTGAAAGACTTATATGTACGTAGGAAGCAGTTTCCGTTTTCTCTAGCATATGCTGTAACTATTCACAAGTCTCAAGGATTGACTGTAGATTGTGCATTTGTGAACATTGGTTCAACTGTGTTCAAAGAAGGTATGGCATATGTTGCTTTGTCACGAGTCAAAACATTATCAGGTTTATTCATGATAGACTTTGAAGAATCAAAAGTTAGTGCTTATACAAATTGTGTAAAGGAGTATAATAGATTAAGAAGAAGCTATGCTCCTCATTTAGGTCAGTATCCTGTGTTGGAGAAACGTGTAGTTTCTCGTAAAAGAAAAAATGAGAATATCTGTAGTGAAGATGTAGAGAAGAGGAAAAAAAAGAGGAGTGATGTAATTGCAAGCAAAAAGAAAAAGGAAAATGAAGAACAGGTTGTAGGATGTCATTTTGAAAATAGCTCTGGTGTCAACTGCTACGCAAATGTAGTGCTGAATGTTGCATTTTATCTGGAAAGTTTGCAAGAGCAGATAATAGTAAATCAGGGAAAAAGATTCTGTTCAGAGCTGAGTCTCCTTTTTCAAAAGTTGAGTAAAGATAAAACTCAAATAGAAAGTGCTACTGACATTAGAAAACTTTTAGATGTATGTTCAGGACGAACACAGTTTTCTCAAAATGAACAGCAAGATGCACATGAATTTTTGATGTATTTTCTTCAGGTAGTGGAAGAAGAAGGAGTTCCCATTGACATTTTGTTTGGTCTCTCTTATAAATGGGAACATAGTTGTGATAATTGTTATAATATATGTGGCTCTATTGTTGATAATGAAAGGTTTATTTATTTGACATTGCCAGAGAGTAAAACAGTCACTTTTGCAAAATTAGTTAAAGATGCTAATCATAGCATGAAATGTGGTGAGTGTAATTCTGACATGTTTTCAACATTAATTTTAAAGGAATACGGACAGTATGTAATTTTAATGATGCAACGATGTAGAGCTGATGGTTCAAAATTGGATACTTTAATAAAGAAGTTTACAGGACAGCAATTATCAATTTCAGGAAAAACTTTTGTAACTGTTGCAATAATTTTCCATGATGGACCTACTGTTACTTCTGGACATTACACAGTTTATCTAAAATGTGAAAAAGGCTGGACACTGTGTAATGATTCCCAATTGATTTTCAAACAACGTTTGCCTTTTGATTTAGCAAATTCCTATCTAATCTTCCTGAAACCTAAATTTTAGAGAGACTTGGCAAGATCTGGACAAAATAATTTTACCATTTTACTGGATTACCATTGCAATTTTGTAAAAAAAAGATTTTTAAAATTATCATTTGGCCTAATGGAAAGATAACCAATTGTAATGTGGACTTTTTTAATTTTTAATGCAATTTTGAAAAACCAATAATTTAGAGATTATCGGTAACTTCTGCACATTTTAAATTTTGGAATGTTATTGGACTGCCATTGGAAATTTTTTCAAAAATGATTTAAAAAATTACTATTTGGCCATGTGGAAAAGTAACCAATTCTATTGTGGACTAAATAAATTATTCAAAAAATTTTCGTGAACCAAAATGTTACAGAGAATCGGTGAGATCTGGACAAATTAAACTTTAGAATTTTATTGGATTTCCGTTGGAAATTTATTCCAAAAAAAAAATTAAAATTACTATTTGGCCTAAAGGAAATGAAATCAGATGTATTTTGGAGTTATTTGAGATATAATATTGTGATTATAGTTCTGAAACAAACATATCAGACGGTATTTTAAAGAAATAAGTATTGGTATTAGATGATATTTTTTTACAATATTATGCATTTCTATAATGTTAAGTTTAATTAAAAAAAGAATCAGGGCTTTTTTAATACAATCTTTGTGATTGGTATTTTTTTTTGCCCGCTGTAAAATGATGAATGCAATTGCTTTCACAATTTATAGTGAAATGCAATATATTCTGAAAACAGCAAAAATAAGGCAAAAAGATTTTTGGGTAAAAAATGTAAATATGTGTACTGTATTATAAAATGTTTAAAAAATATTAATACTTTTTTCTTTTTTTCCAGATAGATATAGAAAATTTTCGAAAACTACAAACATTTTTAAAACTATTTTTTAAAAAAAGAAATGAATAAATATTTTTTCAGTGAGTATGGTAAGTCAATAATAATAATTGTAGTCTCTCAAGGACAATGTAATGTGATAAATGATTTTTAGTGTTTTTTTTAAAAAATAAAAAAAAAGTACGCGCACCGTACG
The DNA here is from genome assembly GCF_964204655.1 of Triturus cristatus. Classification (NCBI taxonomy): domain Eukaryota; kingdom Metazoa; phylum Chordata; class Amphibia; order Caudata; family Salamandridae; genus Triturus; species Triturus cristatus. The sequence continues at coordinate 390,877,023 of NC_140592.1, forward strand.
CGTACGGTAAAAAAAAATAAAAAAAAGTTTTTAAAAACATATGTAAAAAAAAGATGAAAGATAAGGTTGGCTCTTAAAAGAACCGTTGTGTTCATGCAGGGACAGAGGAAAGGAAGCATGGGAAAATTATTCAAAGCGACAAATGTGCTGATCTATTTTGTTGTTCACTAGGGAAACACTGGTCTCCCTATGGCAAATTAGATCTTTACAAAATGTGCAATGAATATCAACCTTCCGAAATCGAGGGTTCATTTCCAGAGGGCCAGCAAAAGGAGATTCTCCCCCCACAGATGAAGGGCTCACCTGACCTGCAGAAGAAGGAGTAAGCCCTGCAGGTGATGGTCCAGGCTGAGCTGCTGTGGATGTACTGGCTCGTCTTTCTGAAGAGTTACCTCCAAAAAGATGACCATGTGTCCTTCTGTGTACATCCTGGAGGTGTCTCTTCATGGTGTGATTCCCAAAGGAATACTTCCTGTTAGGATTACCTCTAGAAAGTACACGCTGACACAGCTTGCAAGTAACTAAGGGTGCATTCACCTTTTGCTGGCCTTCTGGAAAAGTAAAATAATCCCAAACATAAGAAGGCTTTTGTTTCCTCGATCTCTGCCTCAAGACAGTGCTGCTAGTGCTAGCCTCACTCTCAGAAGAGCTCTGCTGTTCTGCCATCGTATCCCAAAGACAAACCAGCTCCTTCTCCCAAGGGATCACAAGCAGAAATGAGGGGAATGGGTGTGGTGTAGGAGAGTTCTAGAACTGAAAGTAGTTTCAACCAATCAAAAGTTGTGTTTCATGATCACATGACCTACCGTACGCTTACGGTACGCTTACGGTACGCTTACGGCAAAAGTGCGCATGCGCGTAAAAAAGACACGCGCTTGCGCGCATGCGCATAACAGTCACTCCCGGCACTTCCGCGTAACGTGCGCGTGTGGCGTAAGCGCGCACGCGTCCCACGCGCAGTACGCGCGGCTACGCAAAGTGCGTAAGTATACGCAAGCAGCGTAGATAGATTACGGACATTGCGTAAACCGTACGCTTACCGTGAGCTTACGGTACGCGTACCAAAAAAAAATAAAAAAAAAAAAAAAAAGAACTGGAAATAAATTTTACATGTTTATTTTTAAAAATATATTAAAAAAAAATATTTAAGGATTTTAAAAATTAAAGCATAGTCTTTATAAAAGGTAAGTAAATTAAATTAAAAATATGTTTGAAAAAATTGAAGAATAAAAAAAAAATTAGCATTTAAAAAACCTTGCAAATTCACTGAAAAAACCATGGGTTTCACACACGTTATAGTTAGGAATTAGCATTTAAAAAACCTTTGAAATTCAGTGAAAAAACCATAGGTTTCACACACGTTATAGTTAGGAATTAGCATTTAAAAAACCTTAGAAATTCAGTGAAAAAACCATAGGTTTCACACATGTTATAGTTAGCTGGACATTTTACTCGTAAAAAACCAATGAAATTGCCCCGTTATAGTTAGTTCAGCTAACTATAACTCGCGCGCCCGCAATGCACTGCTGATGACGTCACATATTACATCACTCATGACATGGTCAGTGACATCACTCATGACATCACTGATGACATCTCAAATGACATCACTGATGACATCACTGATGACATCATCCTTGTGATAGAGTGGCAGACCTCCTCTTCCCCTAATATAACCTTTGACACACACATTCAAAAATAGAAACTACAATGTTCAAAACAATGGACATACCAATACCAGATAAAACAACCTTTTCAGTAATTCTAAGATCCACATACACATCCACTCATTCACCAACAGTCCAATTCAGTCACTCATACATGTACTCACTCATCATATGTACTCATACACCTATACATCCTGTTACACAATGCCACTCATCCATAGAGTTACTCACACACATAGTCACTCATGCTAACAAAGAATCAAACATACATTTACTTGCATATACAGTTATACACACACCACCACACTTACTTCTACGGAAACTTACACATACTTAGTCTTTTAAACAATCACTTATAGAAACACATACTTATTCATACAAGAACTCTTTCAATCTCTCACTCTCACATATACTCACATATATACACCAATAGTCACATATACTAGTTTAAAACATATGTAGTTACTCATAAAGACACTATTGAGACAGTCATTCACTCAATAACACATCCATGCACACACTCATCCACCCATACAGTCCTGCACACATGCTGTGTTCAACACATACAAACAGTGAGTCACTCATTCATACACCTATGCACTACGTAATACCCCCCACCGAACCATGCAGACACTCAGACTGATACTCAAAAAACCAACTAATAACCTATATAGACACCCATGTATCTACTCACCAACCCATGCAGCCACTTATACACAAAGTGAGAGACTGATACAGATATATACATATTTAAACATTACTCACTAAAACATGTATTCACTATGATACACTTAATCAGTCAGTTAAACAATCAATTTTTCAAAAACAAATCATCCATTTAGACACTTATATACCCATTTATTCTTCCATTGACCTTGAGATATACATATATAAAACATATTTAATTTTCAGAAAAACCCACATTCACTGGATGATGTCATCAGTGATGTCATCAGTGATGTCATTTGAGATGTCATCAGTGATGTCATGAGTGATGTCACTGACCATGTCATGAGTGATGTAATATGTGACGTCATCAGCAGTGCATTGCGGGCGCACGAGTTATAGTTAGCTGAACTAACTATAACGGGGCAATTTCATTGGTTTTTTACGAGTAAAATGTCCAGCTAACTATAACATGTGTGAAACCTATGGTTTTTTCACTGAATTTCTAAGGTTTTTTAAATGCTAATTCCTAACTATAACGTGTGTGAAACCTATGGTTTTTTCACTGAATATATATATATATATATATTACCTACTGGCGGTTGCCAGTAGGTAGTTATAGTTAGGACCCCTTTTCCATAGGAAATCCGCAACATTCTATTTTGAATAACTTTGGCGCCGGTCGATGAATCCTCGCGAATTTCTCAAAATAGGTGGGGCGCTACGCTCCGCTCCTACCCTGAAAGTCTCGGGGGGATTCGTCAAGCGGGGGCTGAGATAAAAGGGGGGTCCCAAAATGCGTTTTTCCCATGCATTTTTCCATAGGACCTTTAGAACGAGCTACAGCCCGAACGGCTGAACAGAATTACTAGAAATTTGGCAGAGAGGTAGTCCCTATGTCAAGGAAGTGCCTTTTGTAGGTTTGGTGTAAATCTGTTCAGTAGATTCTGAGAAAATAGCCTTTAAATCAATATATATATCTGAGCCCGCTTACGGTACGCTTACCGTACGCTTACGGTAAGCTTACGGTACGCGTACGGTGGCGTGCGCAAGCGCGATTCTGATTGGCTGTTAGATCTTAGTAAACATTCGAATCGGCCGAAACCAGGAAGCTGCGGCCGCCATTTTGTGTGTTTCACTCAGAAAAAAAAGAGTGAAAACAAGAAAAGGGGGCAATGAGGAGAGTTACAGACCCCCTTACATTTGTGAGGGGGTCAAAGAAGGACTGTAAAGTACAAAGAAAACATTTATTGATTTTTAAAAAAATCACGGGGTACGCGTACGGTAAGCTTACGGTAAGCGTACGGTAGAAAAAAAAATAAAAAAATAAATGAAATTCAGATTTAAGTGTTTAGATATTAGGGGGCTCTAAAAAGAGCCGTTGTGTTTATGAAATGATTTTTTAGTGGTACCTACAAGTAAGTACCGATGCAGAGTCTAAGGTTCAAGAGGAAGACTCTGTTCCCTTTATCATTGAAGTGCACACCGTCTCCTCTATAAATGTCTTGCATGTCAAAACGCAAGTTGTTGTGGTAAATGGCACCCATACCATAGTCACGGAGGAAAGCAGAAACAGATTTGTTCACGTGCTTTCTTGCTTTGTCAATCTGCGGACAGAAATGATTGGACCAGTTCCATTTTTGCCTTTGGCATATGTTGGAAAACACAAAGGCAGTTTTAGGGAAAAGTGAAAACAGTTGTGCAAAGGTGTCCTTCATAAGCATTTCCAGACCTACCCCAGTCAAAGTGCCTAGGTCATTGCCACCACAGTGCACTATTATGAGGTCAGGGTGTTGGATTTGCATGAAGGATTTCACCAATGGCATCAATTGGTGCCACTTTAACCCTCTCTGACCAATCCATTTAATGTCTACATTTGGCAAAGCAAGGTCTCTCACCATATCTGTTTTCTCTGCAAACTTTTCACTCCAGAAGACATAGCTGTGCCCTACAATCCACACTGTGAACATCTTCAAAGGAGAACTGGATGCACTCAGGAGGTGTCTTTCAGTAGAATGGCAATATGAAAAGAAAGACAGTTTGGAAATGGAGGCATACATATTTTTTTCAAAACAAAAAGAACTGATTGGCTGTTTCATACCATTCTAGAATAAAAACTAGGCTGTATGTGTAAACTAATAGAAGCATGTTTTGTATTGGTACAAAAAAATGTGTTACCAAAGAACAGTACTATGGATTTGCTGTTAGGTTTGAAAAGTCAAGCACTCTTGCTCTGTGGAATTGAAACATTGTGTGGCGAACTTCTGACCTAACTCCACACAGCAGTGTTCCATGAGCTGTTGCTATGGTAGCAGGCAGAAGTCAAGTTGGGGGAAGGGTACTAGGCAGAAGTCAAGTTGGGGGCAGGGTACTTTTGGAAAAGGGTTGGTTTTCAACCAATAGAAATGTGTGATTACATTTGAAAAAAAGGGGGAAGCACTGAGATTTGAAACTTACATGTATATGTGTGGAAAAATAGAGGGAAAGTTTGCCATTATCTGGTTCTGCTGAGAGGAGAGAGGTGAACAGAACAGAGATCCTGGCTCTGATAATCTGCTGTTTGAGTGTCACATTTCTTTCACAACTAACTAATTTTAAAGGTGAGTTTAGAGTTTGAGAGGGGATGTATGTGGTAACTTAAGAAATGAATAATAGAAATGGAAATTCTTTTTGTTGTAGTTGCGTTTATCATTTTCTGTTTTGGGAGAAATTTAAATGTGAGGAACATGTAAAATAATATGGAGTATGTTTTCACAATAAATTAAGGTGTACTGGAAAAGAAAAGAATAGTTTAAGGGTTTGAGGTTGGACTCAGTAATGCAAATACATTCAGCATCACTAAGGCTGGTTGCCCTTGCTGGAGTGTAGGCAGCCACCCAGGTTACACATGGAGGTGGTCTGAAAAAGAAGTTTGGACATGTGCATTTAAGAAAATCGAAAAAAGTTTCATAATGTGTCAGTCTGTAAAAGTGATTTTCACTTGGCCAAAAAAAAAAGAGCAGTAAGTGTGCTTTCAAATTGGCAAAGAAATTTCGTTTTGGGACTAATGTGAAAACATGACTCTGTGTGCAGAGAGGAATTATAGGCAGAGATTTATTGCGTATTGCTCTGGTGATTTCACAGTTGCATTAGATGGAAAGGGGGAGCGATTTTTTGGGGGAAGAAGCAGACTCTTAGCACACACCCATGTGCTTGCCATGTATAATCATGCACAGTATTTACAAGCGAGTGGGGTTTTCAGGTTTCAGTCTGTAATGCAAATACATTCAGCATCACTAAGGCTGGTTGCCCTTGCTGGAGTGTAGGCAGCCACCCAGGTTACACATGGAGGTGGTCTGAAAAAGAAGTTTGGACATGTGCATTTAAGAAAATCGAAAAAAGTGGTTTCATAATGTGACAGTCTGTAAAAGTGATTTTCACTTGCCCAAAAAAAAAAGAGCAGTAAGTGTGCTTTCAAATTGGCAAAGAAATTTCGTTTTGGGACTAATGTGAAAACATGACTCTGTGTGGAAATAGGAATTACAGGCAGAGATTTATTGCGTTTTTTTTTGGTGATTTCACAGATGCATTAGTAGGAAAAAGGGGGAGCGATTTTTTGGGGGAAGAAGCAGACTCTTAGCACACACCCATCTGCTTGCCATGTATAATCATGCACAGTATTTACAAGCGAGTGGGGTTTTCAGGTTTCAGTCTGTAATGCAAATACATTCAGCATCACTAAGGCAATATATTCTGAAAACAGCAAAAATAAGGCAAAAATATTTTTTGAAAAATATGTAAATATGTGTACTGTATAATAAAATGTTTTAAAAATATTAATACTTTTTTTTTTCTTTTTTTTCAGATTGATATAGAAAAATTTCGAAAACTAGAACCATTTTTAAAGCTATTTTTTTAAAAAACAAATGAATAAATATTTTTTGGAGTGGGTATGGTAAGTCAATAATAATAATTGTAGTCTCTCAAGGACCTTGTAATGTGATAATTGATTTTTAGTGTTTTTTTTTTAAAAAAAAAAAAGTACGCGCACCGTACGCGTACGGTAAAAAAAAAAAAAAAGTTTTTAAAAACATATGGAAAAAAAAGATGAAAGATAAGGTTGGCTCTTAAAAGAACCGTTGTGTTCATGCAGGGACAGAGGAAAGAAAGCATGGAAAAATTAGTCTCTGTGACAAGTGTGCTGATCTATTTTGTTGTTCACTAGGGAAACACTGGTCTCCCTATGACAAATTAGATCATGACAAGAGGCACATCGAATATCAACCCTCAGAAATCGAGGGTTAATTTCCAGAGGGCCAGCAGAAGGAGATGCTCCCCCCACAGATGAAGGGCTCACCTGACCTGCAGAAGAAGGAGTCAGCCCTGCAGATGATGGTCCAGGCTGAGCTGCTGTGGATGTACTTGCTTGTCTTTCTGAAGAGTTACCTCCAAAAAGATGACCATGTGTCCTTCTGTGTACATCCTGGAGGTGTCTCTTCATGGTGTGATTCCCAAAGGAATACTTCCTGTCAGGATTACCTCTAGAAAGTACACGCTGACACAGCCTGCAAGTTACTAAGGGTGCATTCACCTTTTGCTGGCCTTCAGGAAAAGTAAAATAATCCCATACATAAGAGGGCTTTTGTTTCCTCGATCTCTGCCTCAAGACAGTGCTGCTAGTGCTAGCCTCACTCTCAGAAGAGCTCTGCTGTTCTGCCATCGTATCCCAAAGACAAACCAGCTCCTTCTCCCAAGGGATCACAAGCAGAAATGAGGGGAATGGGTGTGGTGTAGGAGAGTTCTAGAACTGAAAGTAGTTTCAACCAATCAAAAGTTGTGTTTCATGATCACATGACCTACCGTACGCTTACGGTACGCTTACGGTACGCTTACGGCAAAAGTGCGCATGCGCGTAAAAAAGACACGCGCTTGCGCGCATGCGCTTAACAGTCACTCCCCGACACTTCCGCGTAACGTGCGCGTGTAGCGTACACGCGTACGCGTCCCATGCGGAGGACGCGCGGCTACGCAAATTGCGTAACTATACGCAAACAGCGTAGAAAAATTACGGGCGTTGCGTAAACCGTACGCTTACCGTAAGCTTACGGTACGCGTACTAAAAAAAAAATAAAAAAAGGAAAAAATGTATTGCTAATAAATTTTACATGTTTATTTTATAAAATATATTAAAAAAAACATATTATAGAATTTTAAAAATTTAACCATAGTCTTTAAAAAAGGATAGAAAATTAAAATAAAAATATGTTTAAAAAAATAGAAGAAAAAAAACAAAATTAGCATTTAAAAAACCTTGCAAATTCACTGAAAAAACCATGGGTTTCACACACGTTATAGTTAGGACTTAGCATTTAATAAACCTTAGAAATTCAGTGAAAAAACCATAGGTTTCACACACGTTATAGTTAGGAATTAGCATTTAAAAAACCTTAGAAATTCAGTGAAAAAAACCATAGGTTTCACACATGTTATAGTTAACTGGACATTTTACTCGTAAAAAACCATTGAAATTGCCCCATTATAGTTAGTTCAGCTAACTATAACTCGCGTGCCCGCAATGCACTGCTGATGACGTCACATATTACATCACTCATGACATGGTCAGTGACATCACTCATGACATCACTGATGACATCTCAAATGACATCACTGATGACATCACTGATGACATCATCCTTGTGATAGAGTGGCAGACCTCCTCTTCCCCTAATATAACCTTTGATACACACAATCAAAAATAGAAATTAAAATTTTAAAAACAATGGACATACCAATACCAGTTACAACAACCCATACAGTAATTCTAAGATCCAAATACACATCCACTCATTCACCAACAGTCCTATACAGTCACTCATACATGTACTCACTCATCATATGTACTCATACACGTATACATCCTGTTACACAATGCCACTCATCCATAGAGGTACTCACACACATAGTTAGTCATGCTAATAAAGAATCAAACATACATTTACTTGCATATACAGTTATACACACACCACCACACTTACTTCTACGGAAACTTACACATACTTAGTCTTTTAAACAATCACTTATAGAAACACATACTTATTCATACAGGAACTCTTTCAATCTCTCACTCTCACATATACTCACATATATACACCAATAGTCACATATACTAGTTTAAAACATATGTAGTTACACATAAAGACACTATTGAGACAGTCATTCACTCACTAACACACCCATACATACACTCATCCACCCATACAGTCCTGCACACATGCTGTCTTCAACACATACAAACAATGAGTCACTCATTCATGCACCCATGCACTACGTAATACCCCTCACCGAACCAGACACTCACACTCATACCGATACTCAAAAAACCAACTAATAACCTATTTAGACACTCATGTAGCTACACACCAACCCATGCAGCCACTTATACACAAAGTGAGAGACTGATACAGATATTTACATATTTAAACATTACTCACTAAGCCATGTATTCACTAAGATACACTTAATCAGTCAGTAATACAATCAATTTTTCAAAAACAATTCATCCATTTAGACACTTATATACCCATTTATTCTTCCATCGACCTTGAGATATACATATATAAAACATATTTAATTTTCAGAAAAGCACACATTCACTGGATGATGTCATCAGTGATGTCATCAGTGATGTCATTTGAGATGTCATCAGTGATGTCATGAGTGATGTCACTGACCATGTCATGAGTGATGTAATATGTGACGTCATCAGCAGTGCATTGCGGGCGCGCGAGTTATAGTTAGCTGAACTAACTATAACGGGGCAATTTCAATGGTTTTTTACGAGTAAAATGTCCAGTTAACTATAACATGTGTGAAACCTATGGTTTTTTTCACTGAATTTCTAAGGTTTTTTAAATGCTAATTCCTAACTATAACGTGTGTGAAACCTATGGTTTTTTCACTGAATTTCTAAGGTTTTTTAAATGCTAAGTCCTAACTATAACGTGTGTGAAACCCATGGTTTTTTCAGTGAATATATATATATATATATATATATATATATATATATATATATATATATATATATTCACTGAAAAAACCATAGGTTTCACACATGTTATAGTTAGCTGTACATTTTACTTGTAAAAAAACAATGAAATTCCCCCGTTATAGTTAGTTCAGCTAACTATAACTCGCGCGCCCGCAATCCACTGCTGATGACATCACATATTACATCACTCATGACATGGTCAGTGACATCACTCATGACATCACTGATGACATCTCAAATGACATCACTGATGACATCACTGATGACGTCATCCATGAGAAAAATCATCAGTGATGTCATTTGAGATGTCATCAGTGATGTCATGAGTGATGTCACTGACCATGTCATGAGTGATGTAATATGTGACGTCATCAGCAGTGAATTGCGGGCGCGCGAGTTATAGTTAGCTGAACTAACTATAACGGGGAAATTTCATTGGTTTTTCATGAGTAAAATGTACAACTAACTATAACATGTGTGAAACCTATGGTTTTTTCAGTGAATTTGTAAGGTTTTTTAAATGCTATTTCCTAACTATAACTTGTGTGAAACCTATGGTTTTTTCAGTGAATATATATATGCATATATATGTGCGTTTGTGTGCGTGTAGAGAGAGATAGAGAGAGGTAGAGGTGTAGAGGTGTAGAGCTAGAGGTGTAGAGGTAGAGAGGTAGAGGTAGAGAGTAGTAGAGAGAGAGGTAGAGAGGTAGAGAGTAGAGGATGAGTAATAGAGAGTAGAGAGTGAGTATTAGAGAGTAGTAGAGAGAGTAGCAGAGAGTGAGTAGTAGAGAGTGAGTGGTAGAGAGTAGTAGAGAGTAGTAGAGTGAGTAGTAGAGAGTAATAGAGAGTGGGTAGTAGAGAGTGACTACTACAGAGTAGTAGAGAGTAGTAGAGAGTGAGTAGTAGAGTAAGTAGTAGAGAGTAGTAGAGAGTGAGCAGTAGAGAGTGAGTAGTAGAGAGTGAGTAGCAGAGAGAGAATAGTAGAGAGTGAGTAGTAGAGTGAGTAGTAGAGAGTAGTAGAGAGAGAGTAGTAGAGAGTAGTAGAGAGTGAGTAGTAGAGAGTAGTAGAGAGTGAGTAGTAGAGAGTGAGTAGTCGAGAGTAGTAGAGAGTGAGTAGTAGAGAGTAATAGAGAGTGGGTAGTAGAGAGTGACTACTACAGAGTAGTAGAGAGTAGTAGAGAGTGAGTAGTAGAGTGAGTAGAGTGAGTAGTAGAGAGTGAGTAGTAGAGAGTGAGTAGTCGAGAGTAGTAGAGAGTGAGTAGTAGAGAGTAATAGAGAGTGGGTAGTAGAGAGTGACTACTACAGAGTAGTAGAGAGTGAGTAGTAGAGTGAGTAGTAGAGAGTAGTAGAGAGTGAGTAGTAGAGAGTGAGTAGCAGAGAGAGAATAGTAGAGAGTGAGTAGTAGAGTGAGTAGTAGAGAGTAGTAGAGAGAGAGTAGTAGAGAGTAGTAGAGAGTAAGTAGTAGAGAGTAGTAGAGAGTGAGTAGTAGAGAGTGAGTAGTAGAGAGTGAGTAGTAGAGAGTAGTAGAGAGTGAGTAGTAGAGAGAGAGTAGTAGAGAGTGAGTAGTAGAGAGTAGTAGAGTGAGTAGTAGAGAGTGAGTAGTAGAGAGAGAGTAGTAGAGAGTAGTAGAGAGTGAGTAGTAGAGTAGTAGAGAGTGAGTGGTAGAGAGTAGTAGAGAGTAGTAGAGTGAGTAGTAGAGAGTAATAGAGAGTGGGTAGTAGAGAGTGACTACTACAGAGTAGTAGAGAGTAGTAGAGAGTGAGTAGTAGAGTAAGTAGTAGAGAGTAGTAGAGAGTGAGCAGTAGAGAGTGAGTAGTAGAGAGTGAGTAGCAGAGAGAGAATAGTAGAGAGTGAGTAGTAGAGTGAGTAGTAGAGAGTAGTAGAGAGAGAGAGTAGTAGAGAGTGAGTAGTAGAGAGTAGTAGAGAGTGAGTAGTAGAGAGTGAGTAGTAGAGAGTGAATAGTAGAGAGTAGTTGAGAGTGAGTAGTAGAGAGAGTAGTAGAGAGTGAGTAGTAGAGAGTAGTAGAGTGAGAAGTAGAGAGTGAGTAGTAGAGAGAGAGTAGTAGAGAGTAGTAGAGAGTGAGTAGTAGAGTAGTAGAGAGTGAGTGGTAGAGAGTAGTAGAGTGAGTAGTAGAGAGTAGTAGAGATTGAGTAGTAGAGAGAGTAGTAGAGTAGTAGAGAGTGAGTAGTAGAGAGTCAGTAGCAGAGAGAGTAGTAGAGAGTAGTAGAGTAGTAGAGTGTGAGTAGTAGAGAGTGAGTAGTGGAGAGTAGTAGAGAGCGAGTAGTAGAGAGTGAGTAATGGAGAGTCAGTAGTAGAGAGCAATAGAGAGCGAGTAGTAGAGAGTGAGTAGTAAAGAGTGAGTAGTAGAGAGAGAGTAGTAGAGAGTGAGTAGTAGAGAGTAGTAGAGAGTGAGTAGTAGAGAGAGTAGTAGAGAGTAGTAGAGTAGTAGAGAGTGAGTAATAGAGAGTGAGTAGTAGAGAGAGTAGTAGAGAGTAGTAGAGTAGTAGAGAGTGAGCAGTAGAGAGTGAGTAGTAGAGAGTCGTAGAGAACGAGTAGTAGAGAGTGAGTAGTAGAGAGAGAGTAGTACAGAGTGAGTAGTACAGAGTAGTAGAGTGAGTAGTAGAGAGTGAGTAGTAGAGAGAGAGTAGTAGAGAGTGAGTAGTAGAGTAGTAGAGAGTGAGTGGTAGAGTGAAGTAGAGAGTAGTAGAGTGAGTAGTAGAGAGTAGTAAGGAGTGAGTAGTAAAGAGAGTAGTAGAGAGTAGTAGAGTAGTAGAGAGTGAGTAGTAGAGAGTGAGTAGTAGAGAGTGAGTAGTAGAGAGAGTAGTAGAGAGTAGTAGAGTAGTAGAGAGTGAGTAGTAGAGAGTGAGTAGTAGAGAGTAGTAGAGAGTGAGTAGTGGAGAGTGAGTAGTAGAGAGTAGTAGAGAGTGAGTAGTAGAGAGACCATCAGCATGTGTTACAGGGTGAGTGATTAGAGTAGAGCAAAGGAAATGAGCCTTGGTGAGGTACATTTTGTTTGTGTTACACACTGCTATCTGAAACACAACACAGAGCTGAGTATTATGCATGGGAGTGTAGGAGAAGCTGCTGCATGTGTGCAAACAGTGTGTTTCTGGAGACTGTGTATTGTCAGTTGCAAGACAGATCTGCATGGAGACTTTTACAAGTGCATGAAGACTGCAGATATGTGTGTAAGAGTGCATCTTTGGTAAAGGTTAATTAGAGTTTTGTACATGTAGGAACTACCTCACCCATTGCAGGAGTGGAAGGACAATCTACCCTGTTGATTTGAAATGTGTTACCATTTGCCTCTCATTTTTCTGATAGTGATTTCTGCTGAGTGCTAACCATCACATTTGAACAAAAGAAGCTGGCCCTTTCCTGAAAGTACAAGTTTTACAGAACAACAGCAACACAAATAAAATCTCTGACAACAATTCCTCTGTCCACACAGACTCATGCTGTGATTCTAGGCAGAAAACGATAGCTGAGTACTAACCAACACATTTGAACAAAACAAGCTGGCCCTTTCCTGAAAGTGCAAGTTTTACAGAACAACAGCAACACAAATTAAATCTCTGACAACAATTCCTGTGTCCACACAGACTCATGCTGTGATTCTAGGCAGAAAACCATATTTCCTTTGGCAATTTGAAAGCACATTTAGTACTGTGGATGGAGCAAGTGATAGTTACTGAGACAGCCTGACACATTTCCCTTATATTTTAGAGAGGCAAAAAAGAGCACATGTCCTAACAGCTACTTGAGACCATCAGCATGTGTTACAAAAAACAAGCTGCCCCTTTCCTACAAGTGCAAGGGTAATAGAGCAAGACCAACACGAATTAAATGTCTGATAACAATTCCTGTGTGCACACTGTGTCATGGTGTGATTCTATGCAGAAAACAGTATTCCTGGGTGATAGCAGTACACCTTAACTTATAGTGAAGACATACTCCATAATATCTAACATGTTCAAGGCAGTTAAATATCTTCCTTAACATAAAATGTAAAACACCACTTTTAAAGTGGTAGGAAAATGTACCATGCAATTTTCAAATGTGTTTGCATTTGCCTCTTTTTTGTGAGTAACTAATTTCTGCTGAATGCTAACCATCACACTTTAAGCACACAAACTGCCACTTTTCTACAAGTGCAAGGCTAACAGAACAACAGCAATGCAAATTAAATGTCTGACAACAAATCCTGTGTGCAGACACACTCATGATGTGATTCTAGGCACAAAACAGTATTCCTCAGTGATACCACTACCCCTTAACTTACAGTGAAAACATACTCCATAATATCTTACTAGTTCAAGACAGTTAAATTTCTCCTAAATCACAAAATGTAAAACACAACTTTAAAACGAAAATGACAATTCTATTATTTATATCAAAATACACCACATACTTCCCCTCTCAAGCTCCTAACTCACCATTAAAATTAATTAGTTGAGAAAGAAATGTGGCACTCAAACAGCAGATTATCAGAGCCAGAATCTCAGAGCTGTACACCTCTCTCCTCTCTCCACAACCAGTAAATGGCAATTTTTGCCCTCTCTTTTTTCCCACATATACATGTTAATGTAAAATCACAGTCCTTCCCACATTTTTTCAAATGGAATCACACATTTCTATTGGTTGCAGCTTTCAACCCCTTTCCAAATCATCCCTTCCCCCAAAATGACTTCTGCCTGCTACCATAGCAACAGCTCATGGAACACAGGTGTGAGCAGAGAGGTCAGAAGTTCAGCACACAATGTTTCAAATCCAAAGAGCAAGAGTGCTTGACTTTTCAAACCTAACAGCAAATCCAAAGTAATGTTCAGTGAGAACACATTTTTCTGTACCAATCCAAAACATGCTTTTAAAAATGTAAACAAACAGCCTTGTTTTAACTGTAAAATGGTTTGAATCAGCCAATGAGTTCTTTTTATTAAAAAAAAGTATGTATGCCTCCATTTTTCAACTGTCTTTCTTTTCATATTGCCATTCTACTGAAAGACACCTTCTGAGTGCATCCAGATCTCCTTGAAAGATGTTCACAGTGTGGATTGTAGGTCACAGCTATGTCTTCTGGAGTGAAAAGTATGCAGAAAAAAGAGGTATTTTCAAAGACCTTGCTTTGCCAAATGTAGACATTAAATGGATTGGTCAGAGAGGGCACCAATTAATGCCTTTGGTGAAAACCTTTCTACATCTCCCACAGCCTAACCTTATTATTGTGCACTGTGGTGGAAATGACCTAGGCACTTTAACTGGGGTAGGTCTGGAAATGCTAATTAAGGACACCTTTCTGCAATTGATGTCACTTTTTCCACAAACTGCCTTTGTATATTCTAATATATGCCAAAGGCAAAAGTGGAACTGGTCCAACCAACATTGTCCACAGATTGACAAAGCAAGAAAGCACGTCAATAAGTCTGTTTCTGCTTTCCTCAGAGACTATGGCATGGGTTCTATATACCACAACAACTTGCGTTACAACATGCAAGACATTTATAGAGGAGACGGTGTACATTTCAATGATGAAGGGAACAGTCTTCCTCTTGAACTTTAGACTCTGCATCGGTACTTACTTGTAGTTACCGAAAAAGACTCAATAAACACAAGGGCTCTTTTTAGAGCCACCTAATATCTAAACACTTAAACGTGATTTTTAATTCTATTTTTTGTATTTTTTTTTCGGGTGCGCGCACCTCGCGATGTTTTTTAAAAAAATTAAAATCTTTTTTTTTGCCCTTCGTGGTCCTACTGTGACCCCCTTACAATGGCTAGGGGGTCAAGAACTCCCGACCCTGCCCCCTATTCATGGTCTCCACCTTACCTTTTCAGTGCGAGAGACAAAATGGCATCTGACACTTCCTGATTTCGACCGATTCGAATGTTTACTGACATCTAACAACCAATCAGAATTACGCACGCGCACGGCAGGGTGCGCGCACAGGGCTTGCTCAGTGCGCACACGGTGCGCGCGTATAGATATTGATATGCTTTTAAATGCTATTTTCTCAGGAAATACTGAACAGATTTACTCCAGACCTACGAAAGACACTTCCTTGACCTTATGGCTACCTCTCTGCCAAATTTCAAGTAATTCTGTTCAGCCGTTCGGGCTGTAGCTGTGTCTAAAGGTCCTATGGGAAAATGCATGGGGAAAACGCATTTTGGGACCCCCCTTTTTCTCGGCCCCCGCTTGACAAATCAACCCGAGACTTTCAGGGTAGGAGCTGAACGGAGCACCCCATTAGTTTTGAAAATTTTGCGAGGATTCGTCAACCGGCGCCAAAGTTATTCAAAATAGAATGTTGCGGATTTCCTATGGAAACACGGTCCTAACTATAACTATCTACTGGCGACCGCCAGTAGATAATATATATATATATATATATATATATATATTCAATGAAAAAACCAAAGGTTTCACACATGTTATAGTTAGCTGGACATTTCACTCGTAAAAAACCAATGAAATTCCCCCGTTATAGTTAGTTCAGCTAACTATAACTCGCGCGCCCGCAATGCACTGCTGATGACGTCACATATTACATCACTCATGACATGGTCAGTGACATCACTCATGACATCACTGATGACATCTCAAATGACATCACTGATGACATCATCCAGTGAATGTGTGTTTTTCTGAAAATTAAATATGTTTTATATATGTATATCTCAAGGTCGATGGAAGAATAAATGGGTATATAAGTGTCTAAATGGATGATTTGTTTTTGAAAAATTGATTGTGTAACTTACTGATTAAGTGTATCATAGTGAATTCATGGCTTAGTGAGTAATGTTTAAATATGTAAATATCTGTATCAGTCTCTCACTTTGTGTATAAGTGGCTGCATGGGTTGGTGAGTAGCTACATGGGTGTCTATATAGGTTATTAGTTGGTTTTTGAGTATCAGTCTGAGTGTCTGCATGGTTCGTGGGGGGTATTACGTAGTGCATAGGTGCATGAATGAATGACTCAGTCTTTGTATGTGTTGAAGACAGCATGTGTGCAGGACTCTATGGGTGCATGAGTGTGTGCATGGGTGTGTTAGTGAGTGAATGACTGTCTCAATAGTGTCTCTATGAGTAACTACATATGTTTTAAAGTAGTATATGTGACTATTGGTGTATATAAGCGAGTATATGTGAGGGTGAGAGATTGAAAGAGTTCCTGTATGAATAAGTATGTGTTTCGTTAAGTGATTGTTTAAAAGACTAAGTATGTGTAAGTTTCCGTAGAAGTAAGTGTAGTGGTGTGTGTATAACTGTATATGCAAGTAAATGGATGTTTGATTCTTTATTAGCATGAGTGACTATGTGTGTGAGTAACTCTATCGATGAGTGGCATTGTGTAACAGGGTGTATAGGTGTATGAGTACATATGATGAGTGAGTACATGTATGAGTGACTGTATAGGGCTGTTGGTGAATGAGTGGATGTGTATGTGGATCTTAGAATTACTGTATAGGTTGTTGTAACCGGTATTGGTATGTCCATTGTTTTTAAAATTAAAATTTCTCTTTTTTTAAGTGTTTGTATCAAAGGTTATATTAGGGGAAGAGGTGGTCTGTCACTCTATCACAAGGATGATGTCATCAGTGATGTCATCAGTGATGTCATTTGAGATGTCATCAGTGATGTCATGAGTGATGTCACTGACCATGTCATGAGTGATGTAATATGTGACGTCATCAGCAGTGCATTGCAGGCGCGCGAGTTATAGTTAGCTGAACTAACTATAACGGGGGAATTTCATTGGTTTTTTACGAGTGAAATGTCCAGCTAACTATAACATGTGTGAAACCTTTGGTTTTTTCATTGAATTTGCAAGGTTTTTTAAATGCTAATTCCTAACTATAACGTGTGTGAAACCTATGGTTTTTTCAGTGAATTTGCAAGGTTTTTTAAATGCTAATCCCTAACTATAACGTTTTTGAAACCTTTGGTTTTTTCAGTGAATTTGTATGGTTTTTTATATGCTAAGTTATGTATTTTTAATTAAAGATATTTTTTTTTATTAAAATAAAATTACTATATATTCATTTATATATTATCTGTATTTTTTTATAAATTATTTTAAAAAAAAATTCAATTAGGATATATTTTTTTTTTTTAATTTTTTAAATTGTTTTATGTCCACTTTTTTTTTTTTTTTTATAAATTCTTGGGGTGCGCGCTCTGAGCGCGCTCCTAGTACTATTTCGTAAGTTTTTTATGAATTCCGGCGTACGTTATTTACGTGCGCAAATATACTTCATGGTGCGCGCTGGGAGCGCGCACCCAGTACGTATGCGTACGTACGTACGCATGCGTCCTACGCGCTCGACGCGGTTTACTTCCGCATACGCTAAAATTATGCGCAATAACGGTCGCGTATACGCGTGTTCAACGTATGCGCGCTAGGTACGCGCATATGACGTATGCACCTGCGCGTTTACGCGTTCGTGCATACGTCATCACGGGGTGCGCGCTCGGAGCTTGCGCAGTGCGCGCACCTCGGGTTTATACATAATAAAACAATATTTCTTATTGGTTATCATTACTTTCAGTTTCTAATTGTTTCAATACCACACCCAATCCCCTCATGGCAAGTCATGTGATCAAGAATCATTACTTTTGATTGGTTTGAAGTACTTTCTGTTCCAGATTCTTCCCAAACCACACCTACTCCCCTCATTATTAGTTCTGATTCCTTTGGAGAAGGAGCTATTCTGTTGTTGAGAGACAATGGCTGAACAGCAACCTACTTCAGACAGTGACCAGGACACTCTTGAGAGGCAGAGGAACAGGAAGCAGAAAGACAGCTTTATATGGCAGTTTTTCTCTTTTCCAGATGGTGAGAAAAAGGTAAATGCACCGAAAGTTACATGTGTACTTTGTAAAAAAGTCTTATCTCGTGGGAATCCTAACAAGAAATATTCTTTTAGCATTCACACTATGTTGAGACATGTTTACAAAATGCATCCAGTAACTTATCGTCGAGCTTCTGGAGAAAACCCTCCACCTGCTCAGCCGACGACATCAGCAGCAGCTCAGCCGAGCACATCTTTGGCAGCTCAGGGGAGCACTTCAGCTGCGATGGTGCCTTCACCTGTTTCTATACCTCTTGTTGGTCCACCTTGTTTGGCGAGGTTGTCTACACGGTGCACTGATTGCGGTTCTCTTATTTCTGTGGGGGAGACCAGTCTTGATCTCCTTCAGAGAAAATTTGATGCGCATCCGTGCACTAGGCCATAGATGTTTTTTCTTTTTTTGCGTTTTTCTCTTCCTGTTTCCCTCCATTAACTCAAGGGCTCTTTTAAGAGCCACTTATAAACTTAACCAAACAAATTTTTTTTGGAGAAATTTTTTTTGAAATTTTTTTGAGGTGCGCGCACCCAAGGTTTTTTTTATTTTTTTATTTTTTTTGAGAGACTACAATTAAAAATTGAAAATGTGATTGTAGAGAAGTAGAAAAAAAGGAACCATGATATTGGTGACTTACCATACCCACTCAAAAAAATATTTTTTCATTTATTTTTCTAAAAAATTGCTTTAAAAATGGGTCTAGTTTTCGTAAATTTTCTATATCAATCTGAAAAAAAAAGTATTAATATTTTTTAAAACATTTTATAATACAGTAAACATATTTACATATTTATCAAAAAAATGTTTTGCCTTTTTTTGCTGTTTTCAGAATATATTGCATTTCACTATAAATTGTGAAAGCAATTGCATTCATCATTTAACAGCGGGCAAAAAAAAAATAACAATCTCAAAGATTGTATTAAAAAAGCCCAGAATCTCTTCTCACTTAAACTTAACATTATAGAAATGCATAATATTCTAAAAAAATATCATCTAAAAACAATACTTATTTCTTTAAAATACCGTCTGATATTTTTGTTTCAGAAGTATAATCACAATATTATATCTCAAATAACTCCACAATACATCTGATTCCATTTCCTTTAGGCCAAATAGTAATTTTAAAATTCTTTTTTGATTAAATTCCCAATGGTAATCCAATAAAATTCTAAAGTTAAATTTGTACAGATCTCACCGATTCTCTGTAACATTTTGGTTCCCGAAAGATTTATTAATAATTTAATAGGTCAACAATAGAATTGGTTACTTTTCCGCATGGCCAAATAGTAATTTTAAAATTCTTTTTTGAAATTTTTTTCCAATGGCACTCCAATAACATTCCAAAATTTGAATTGTGCAGATGTTACCAATTTTATCTAAATTTTTGGTTTTTGAAAGTTTCATAAAAAATTATAAAAGTCCACATTACAATTGGTTATCTTTCCATTAGGCCAAATGATAATTTAAAAAATCTTTTTTTTGAAAATTCCAATGGTAATCCAATAAAATGGTAAAATTGTTTTGTCCAGATTTTGCCAAGTCTCTCTAAAATTTAGGTTTCAGGAAGATTAGATAGGAATTTGCTAAATCAAAAGGCAAACGTTGCTTAAAAACCAATTGGGAATCATTACACAGTGTCCAGCCTTTCTCACATTTAAGATAAACTGTGTAATGTCCAGAAGTAACAGTAGGTCCTTCATGGAAAATTATTGCAACAGTTACAAAAGTTTTTCCTGAAATTGATAATTGCTGTCCTGTAAACTTCTTTATTAAAGTATCCAATTTTGAACCATCAGCTCTACATCGTTGCATCATTAAAATTACATACTGTCCGTATTCCTTTAAAATTAATGTTGAAAACATGTCAGATTGACACTCACCGCATTGCATGCTATGATTAGCATCTTTAACTAATTTAGCAAAAGTGACTGTTTTACTCTCTGGTAATGTCAAATAAATAAACCTTTCATTATCAACATTAGAGCCACATATATTATAACAGTTTTCACAAGTATGTTCCCATTTATAAGAGAGACCAAATAAAATATCAATTGCAACTTCTTCTTCTTCCAGTACTTGAAGAAAATACATCAAAAATTCATGTGCATCTTGCTGTTCATTTTGAGAAAACTGTGTTCGTCCTGAACATACATCTAAAAGTTTTCTAATTTCAGTAGCACTTTCTATTTGACTTTTATCATTACTCAGCTTATGAAAAAGGAGACTCAGCTCAGAACAGAATCTTTTTCCCTGATTTACTATTATCTGCTCTTGCAAACTTTCAAGATAAAATGCAACATTCAGCACTACATTAGCGTAGCAGTTGACACCAGAGCTATTTTCAAAATGACATCCTACAACCTGTTCTTCATTTTCCTTTTTCTTTTTGCTTGCAATTACATCACTCCTCTTTTTTTTCCTCCTCTCTACATCTTCATTACAGATATTCTCATTTCTCCTTTTACGAGAAACTACATGTTTCTCCAACACAGGATACTGACCTAAATGAGGAGCATAGGTTCTTCTTAATCTATTATACTCCTTTACACAATTTGCATCAGCACTAACTTTTGAGTCATCAAAGTCTATCATGAATAAACCAGATATGTTTTCACTCGTGACAAAGCTACATAAGCCATACCTTCTTTGAACACAGTTGAACCAATGTTCACAAATGCACAATCTACAGTCAATCCTTGAGACTTGTGAATAGTTACAGCATATGCTAGAGAAAATGGAAACTGCTTTCTACGTACATATAAGTCTTTCACAAGCATGAAACGAACTGAACAACGACAAATATCTTTAACTTCTTCTATCTGATCAAATATTATTTTTAAACATTCAATTCCATCTTTTTTCTGATAATTAATAAAACCCACAACTCTTCCCATAGCTCCATTAACTAAACCTTTTTCAACATCCAAATTTCTCCTTAAAAATACTCTACAGTTCATGCAAACATATAGATTTTTTTCTAATCCAGCTGTTTTGGAAATGTTCTTCTCTAGTGAATTCAATTTATTTTTCAGTGTGCCTGTTACTGTGACAGTAATTCTTCCATCCTCAATGTTGTCAACTGCTTCCAATTTCCTGATCTCCTCCTTTTCCAATTTCAAAAGCTCCTCATTGAATATTGAGCATTCACGTAGAGTTGGCATTAAGCAGATGACACTTTTGTTTTCTGCAATGTTCTTGTATATCTTCTCAGCAACTATTTCTTCCTTTGGAAATAAATAATGTAGCAGCCGACTCTGTAATGCTTTTGTGCCAGCTTCAGTGAGTAGTCCAATTCTGATATCTTTCAGAATACTTCCATATTCTTCATCGTTTGCTTGCCTCATATTAGTAGTAAGTTCCTTGTACTCAAAGAAGGACCAAATATTTGTATTACCAATGCTTCCCAATGACTTCTTCGTGTCTTCATGTGTGACAGTATTAAACACTGGTTGTCCTTTAACTGGAGTAAGTTGCAAAAGATCTCCAAAAACTATGACGGGTTTTCCACCAAATAACATGTCATAGTCTGTCTTCAAAATTTGCTGCATTCTTAAATGCACAAAGGCAAGCATTAAGTTTGATACCATGCTCACCTCATCAATAATGAGAACTTTCATCTTCTTCAATACTCTTGAAACTTCCAAGGATGCTTCTCCAGTTAGCTTGTTGTATTGTATTTTGTTCTCATGCTCCACTGGTAACATTAGCAAACGATGTAAAGTGATTCCTTTTATGTTATATGCTGCTAACCCAGTTGAAGCAGTAACCACACAAGACAAAGTAGAATCCGTTTTTTGCTGTAGGTAGCTTCTGATGACTTTTATAAGGAAACTTTTCCCAGTTCCAGCTTGTCCGCTTACATACATCCTGATTGGATGAAATGATGTGCATGAGCACTCTTTTTTTTCATGTTGAAATCCGTGATCAATTTTGCTTCTGATCTCTTCATAAATTTGTTGCTGCTCTTCATTCAGTTGTCTTTCCATATTTTGTAAGTCTATAAATTCTTCTTGAGCTTGATTCATAGCTGTTTCCACTTCATTCATGGCTATTGATGCTTCATTTTCAACGATTGGTTGTCCTAGAGGATCTTGACTGAGTGTTCCTGAACTTTGGCTGTCTTGAGAACTGTCTCTAGCTACTTCTGCTGCAATTGTAGTTTCCTGTTCAATTTCTTCATTTAACATTTGCAGATAAGTTGTGAATGTACTGCATTGTATGCTGTCTTTGCAAGCATTAAAAGAATCTTCATAGCTTTGAAATTCTCCCAGTAGTTCGTCCTCTGAACGCCATGGTTTAAACAGCTGTAAAAGAGCCAAGTAGTAAAATTCCTTTTTGTCAGTAGTGTCGCAACTCAGCTTCCTGTGATTTATCAAACTTCCTTTTGTTTGCTTCACCAAACATCCTTCCTCACCAATCACTTTATATTTTCCATTGTTGATGTCTTCTGCGGCTTTCCGTGAATAAATGTAGTTCTGCAGCACTTCATAGAGACACATGTTCTCCAGATGTTGACTTCTTTTTGGATAATATGTGTCCAACATGTTTGATTTCAAAATATCTGTACTTTGTGGGTCATTCTCGGCTAAATATTCAATTTCTCCAACAGATTTCAGTACCCGATTTCTCATTGCTGCAAGGCCTAAACTTGCCCAAATTATTCTTCTTGATTTCGAGTAGAGACTTGCAGAAGATAACCTATCTGAACATTCGTAGGATCCAATTTCTCGATGCGATAACATCTTCAAACTGAAACTGTACAGCTTCTTACTGACAGTCTTCTCGTGAGAAATCTCTTCCCACATTTCCTTCAATTCTGTTTTTTCTGATTTGGTAATGTAAGACGTTACATATCGAGCAACAGCAATGGAATTGTCAGCTACATACTGTATATCTATGTTAGCGTTCCACATGGATAAAATAACTGGGTTGTAGTCATTTATATTTTTTGATTCTTCTTTTCTTTTTAGGTTGTAGGTATTCTTAGGTGATTTTCTTGTGATAGTATGTCTCACAGCTGACATAAAACTGTTTACTCTTCCATTTGAAAGAACAGGTCTAGGAAATCCAAATCGACATTTAGGTGCCAATTCCGATCCGGTAAAAACCGGGTACGAACCGTCGGACGGAGCCTTTTCTCTGTCCGACTCGTACCCGGTGCGAAATCCATCCGAAAATGCAAGTACGATTCATACGGAAACACCATTTCCGTACGAATCGAACAAAACACCGACCGAACAGAAACAAATCACAATTCCGATCCTGAAAGGCGCCGACGTGACGTCGGTACGCATCCAGCCTACGTTTCACGAACCAGGAAGTACGATTCGAACCGACGTCATCCCGCACGGAAAATATTTACCGGCTGCCAAAAACTGCCGGGAAATCAGGACGACACACGCAAGGAGCAGCTGGACGCGACGAACAGACATGGACCCGAACCTACGTGCCATCCCTGCCCTCCTAGCAGTCCACCTGGCGTACAGGAACCGACGCAGACGCCGCAGAAGGTCAGCACAACAACCAGGGGCAAAGGGGGGGGCAGGGGCAGGACACACAACACCAACACATGGTACCAAATCACACATGGCCTGGACATACCTGACCATCAGGGCCTGGTCACTTCCAGGGGGTGTGGGCGAGGCCAGCAACGCAAGCGTCCGCCACAACGGAAGTGGATGGTCACGCGAACCCGTACGTACCCTACCCAGGCCGCAAGAGCGTGGGTACGGAACGTACCACGCGTCCCCCTACGTCACTCCAACAATGGCGGTAGGCCCGTACCCACATCAGAAATGCCTTGGTACGGCTCGTACCAGCATTGCTGGGGTCATGTAGGGTTACGCGTGGTACGACCCGTAGCCACGCCCCCAAGGCCTGTGTACGGTGCGGACCCCACGGCACCGCAACAATGGGGGGACGCACCGTACCCACCCACCAAAGGCATGGGTACGGCCCGTACCCAGGCACGCAGAGCGTGGGTAGGGGTATGTACGGACCGTACCCCCACCCGTGGAAGTACGGCCCGTACCCCCACCCGTGTATGTACGCACCCAAGCACCACCCGTGTATGTACGCCCCGAACCCCCACCCGTGTATGTACGCCCCGAACCCCCACCCGTGTATGTACGCCCCAACCCCCACCCGTGTATGTACGCCCCGAACCCCCACCCGTGTATGTACGCACCGAACCCCCACCCCACCCTGGTATGTACGCCCCGAACCACCACCCGTGTATGTATGCCCCGAACCCCCACCCGTGTATGTACGCCCCGAACCCCCACCCGTGTATGTACGCCCCGAACCCCCACCCGTGTATGTACGCACCGAACCCCCACCCCACCCTGGTATGTACGCCCCGAACCACCACCCGTGTATGTACGCCCCGAACCCCCACCCGTGTATGTACGCACCGAACCCCCACCCCACCCTGGTATGTACGCCCCGAACCCCCACCCGTGTATGTACGCCCCGAACCCCCAGCCGTGTATGTACGCACCGAACCCCCACCCCACCCTGGTATGTACGCCCCGAACCCCCACCCCACCCTGGTATGTACGCCCCGAACCCCCAGCCGTGTATGTACGCCCCGAACCCCCAGCCGTGTATGTACGCACCGAACCCCCCCCAGCCGTGTATGTACGCCCCGAACCCCCAGCCGTGTATGTACGCACCGAACCCCCCCAGCCGTGTATGTACGCCCCGAACCCCCACCCGTGTATGTACGCCCCGAACCCCCAGCCGTGTATGTACGCCCCGAACCCCCAGCCGTGTATGTACGCACCGAACCCCCCCCCCAGCCGTGTATGTACACCCCGAACCCCCAGCCGTGTATGTACGCACCGAACCCCCCCAGCCGTGTATGTACGCCCCGAACCCCCACCCGTGTATGTACGCCCCAACCCCCACCCGTGTATGTACGCCCCGAACCCCCACCCTGGTATGTACGCCCCGAACCACCACCCGTGTATGTACGCCCCGAACCCCCAGCCGTGTATGTACGCCCCGAACCCCCAGCCGTGTATGTACGCACCGAACCCCCCCCAGCCGTGTATGTACGCCCCGAACCCCCACCCGTGTATGTACGCACCGAACCTGCAATAAGAATGGTGTGTGCCAAACACCCCCAGCAGTGCCCAGAGACAGGAGGGGTGGGTGCAGAGTCCTCCCAGCAGTGCCCAGACACAGGAGGGGTGGGTACAGAGTCCTCCCAGCAGTGCCCAGACACAGGAGGGGTGGGTGCAGAGTCCTCCCAGCAGTGCCCAGACACAGGAGGGGTGGGTGCAGAGTCCTCCCAGCAGTGCCCAGAGACAGGAGGGGTGGGTGCAGAGTCCTCCCAGCAGTGCCCAGACACAGGAGGGGTGGGTGCAGAGTCCTCCCATCAGTGCCCAGACATAGTACAAGATACCCCATCAACAAGTTCAGTGACCAACAAGGGTGATACCCCAGATGCAGGCGGAGCCATCGCTGAGCCAGCATGGCTATATTGAACAGCAACCCTCACACATCCAGGAAATGTAGACACAGCACAGCACAGCATTTGGGAGACACCCTGCATGGAAAATGGCCTGCTCCACAGAGGATGGAACACACCTTGGGACAATGTCACCATACAGTGAGAGCAAACATGACCAAATACCATTGGCAGAGACCTCTGTGATGGCACGCAGATGGCAGGGTACACCCCATGAGCAGCACACTCCAACATTTCACAGACCCCTAACACATAATCACCACCCCAACTCAGGGAGCACCAGCACCAACAGCAAGTCCATGAAAGCATCAGTGTGCAAAACCAAAAGAAAAAGCTTTATTCAGCAGGAAAATATCTCTGAGAAAATGTCCACTATGTACAAGGGCCATGGCCCAGCCCAGCAGCAAAGTCCGGGGGGGGGTACACATCGGGACGTGTGTCCCCTAGCTTGCCTGCACAGTTCACAAGTCCATTTCATCCACAGAAGAGGGGGCATCAGGGGGGAGGGTGGAAACAGGCACCGCAGGGACAGGAGGGGAAAGGGTAGGTGTTGTGGGTGCAGGGAGGGATGATTCTGCCACAGGTGGAGGACAGAATGGCGCTGCACACGTCGGCAAGTTCCCCCAGCGACTCCCCCGCACCCAATCCAACAACAGGCCCCAAGGAGGGGGGGGGGGCAAAGGGATGGGTCGCAGCGCCACTGGGGGAGGGTGTGGACAGGGTGGGGGACTCAACTCCCCTGGCCGGGTCCCGCCTCCACCGCTTGCGGGGTGGTGTCATCCTGGGGCTGGGGGGCACACTCGCAGTGGATGATGCTGTCACCGACTGTTGGCCAGGAGAGCTAAGGGGAGTGGATTTGGAGGGAGTGGGTTGTGTGGAATGCGGACTCCCACTGTGGCTGCGTGTTCTACGTTTCCCCCCCGACCCAGTGGGTGTGCCTTCCTCACCCTGTGTGTGCGTGACAGGAGGTGTGCGGTTCGACTTCCCTGGTGGTGTGGTGCCTGTGTCTGTTGGGGTGCGTGCACGCTGACGTCTGGATGTGCGTGGGACAGGCACGGGAGTGGGAATTATGGATGGGGCAGGGGTAGGGGGGGGGAAGCAGCGCTGCAGGAGATCCAGTCCTGCAGTCAGTGTGGAGTCTATGGACCTCAGCAACTGCCGTTGGTCAGACTGCACAGCCGACATGCCCTCCATGTATGCCTCCATCTGGGTCAGCACCTGGGTGTGGGCATGGAGGACATTTAGCATCGCAGTCTGACCAACCTGCAACTGCCTCAGGATGTCCACAGACTCCGCACTCACCGCAGCAGTGGTGACAGGGGCAGGGGGTGCGGTGCCTGGCAGGAAGGAGACATGTGGGGACCGAGCACGGAGGGAAGGGCCACGAGCATGTGGGAGGCCGGTGATGGAACCTGAGGTGGCGGGGGGATGTGGAGGGCTGCCATCAGCTGGGGGGGCAGACTCCGCCACCTCTTGGAGCTCAGCCTCGGACCCGTCTGCGTCATAGTCTGTGTTGGCAGTCGACAGGTCCTCTGCCTCACTCCCTTCGGCCTCCGTGCCACTCCATGTGCCAGACAGGACAGCACTGCTGGCACTGGTGCTCAATCCCTCCTCCCGGTCCGTGCTAGTGTCTCCTTCCGTGTCCCCCAGCGATGCTGTGGGCAAGGTGAAGAGACAGGAGATAATCAGACACCTGTACACATATGTCACATGAGTCAAATATACATAGGTCACATTGCATAGCCTGAAAAGCAACAGGAGTAACACCTACAAAACAATGTACACATGTAGGCCATCGAACACACAGTTTTTCAACCCACCATGCCACTGAGACACAATGGAGAGCATGACACAACAGCAAATCACTGCACCAGAAATTTTACAGAGGAGCCAGCCTCTGGGGACAAATGTGCACAGCACCTGCACCACACTGCGTCTTCAAAAAGGGATGTGCATGAATGATATACATTTACTCTTGCCGCATGCTGCAAAGGCAATACATGAAACCAGGCCAAACATGACTGGGTCACTGCACCTTTAGCGTATGTCCAGTCAAACATCACACACAGGCTAAACCCAGCAAGGAGGATGAAGCTCCTGACATGTAGGCCTTGTACGCACAAACCACCCACACCTGAGACAATCTCATTGAGACGGCGAAAGTATGTACACCTCTTACTCTGGGATGAAAACACATGGCCTCCACTAATTAATAACTGTACACACACAGCCCCTGGTGGGCATGTCCACACATCATTGACAGGCAAACATCATCAGATTGTCTCAACAACACACACAGGTAATGCCCACTGTGAGTATGCACAAGCAAAATGGGTCCCCCTGTACAGTGGACACATGTAGCAACCTGTAGGTCCTAACAGTTGAGCCCAGGGTACAATGCCACCCTACCCAACCCATGGCGAAGACACAGTGAATGGCCATATTGTTGGATGACGCACATGATACCTAGGAAGAGGTGCCCCAGGGCACAGTAGTGCCCACACTCCTCCATGGTCCAGGATGGACATGACTGCAAATTAAGCAACCGTCCCTGCACTCAGCAGGCCTCCCACTCAGGCACATCATGTCAGAGGGCACACAATTGGACATGCATGCTGGAAGGCTGTACAGTTTGGAGACACACCCCTATGTCGTGATTCACAATCAGTGCCAAGTGACATGGACACCACAATGACTGAAATTGGCCATGGCACACGCAAGGTCCCCATACCTGTGGCACATCACCCCCACACATGATGCTGATGGCATAGGGCACCTGCATGAACTGCCTGCCTAAATAACCTTGTGCAAGAGTGGCTACAGACAGACCAGGGAACACATGGCAAGGAGGGGAAGGGAGGGAGTGAGAACAGCACCGGGCTAAATTGTTGAGAAGTTGACGCACTGCACAATCAAACCCTGGCATTGTATCCATGCAACTGCACACTTACATTGGCTGGGGACACACAACTGACACACATGTACCTACCCCCTTCCTGCTGCTGCTTCTCCTGTAGGCGCCTGTCCATATCGGGGAAGACCACCGCCAGCACACGCTTCTGGATGTGGGTCAGACGACGGCGCCCACGGTTCTTACGGCTCACAGGTGAGTCCCCCAGCAGGACCCGTGCAATCCTCCTCGTCCAGCACCGGATGTCCTGCCAGCGTTTCCTCACCTGAGACAGGCTCCGCCTCCGACCCTCTGTACCCCTCACGGCACTGACGGCTTCCCTCCAGATGCAAAAGTGAGAATACATTAATCCACATGAGCAGAGACACAGAGACACACATATAGAACAATTCTAGCGCGTGTACGGTCCGTACTACTGTGGCGTACGCATACGCCAGCGCCCATATTGTGATCCGGACCGTACAGGCGCGTGTACGGTCCGTACTACTGTGGCGGACGCATACGCCAGCGCCCATATTGTGATCCGGACCGTACAAGCGCGTGTACAGTCCGTACTACTGTGGCGTACGCATACGCCAGCGCACATATTGTGATCCGGACCGTACAGGCGCGTGTACGGTCCGTACTACTGTGGCGGACGCATACGCCAGCGCCCATATTGTGATCCGGACCGTACAGGCGCGTGTACGGTCCGTACTACTGTGGCGGACGCATACGCCAGCGCCCATATTGTGATCCGGACCGTACAAGCGCGTGTACAGTTCGTACTACTGTGGCGTACGCATACGCCAGCGGCAATATTGGCCCAGGGACCCTATACACGCACTCCGAGCGTATGTACGGTGCGTCTCACAACTGTCAGTGGTGACAGGCGGCACACAGACAGGAATGGAGCGGTCAGATATTGCCAAGGCTGGACACCAATGCATTGTCTGTGCAATACCACATGTGTGTGACACAGGTGTGTCAGGATGTGATGTGGCACTTTACCCCTGAGGTGTGGGCAATGCACATGTACGATGAGCTGTGTACACATGTTGTGTGTGATGTTGCGCATTGTACCACACATCCCCTGCACTCCTTTGACATGTGTGCATGTCGTACACATTAGTGGAGCCATGAGTCACTTGCATGTCCCAGTCACGGACACCCGCACCTGTCCCCTGATGCCAGGTACACGGAATATTACACATGACATGTGTATGGCTGCGTTGCACGCTGCAACCATGTCATGTGTGTTGCATGTGTTTCCATGATTTTGCTGTAGGTGTGTGGTCCAATGCATCAGCAGTTGCTGCTGCCAACATGCGTCTGTGTGCAGATGGCCATGGCACACTGTTCCGCACACCAGCCCACATATGTGATTTGCCATGAGGTGTGTATGTATGCAACTCCACGGAGTATCAACACAAGTACATATCCACATGCTCTCTATGTATGTTCTGTCTCGACATGTACTCCTCCAAGGCAATGTGTGTGGCCTGTCCTATTCCTATGACATGTGACCAGTGCATATCGCATCCAACAACCTGTCTGTACCATACGCATACTACTTCTGCACATGTGTGGATGTCTGTGAATCCTGTGATGCGTGTGCATGTTCACTTACACTGGCCCACAGCTAGTCTCATGCCATGTCATCGTGATCTTGCCCCACTCCGTTAGTGGCTGTCCCTTGGTAGGAGTGTCACCTGACTGGCGTACGTGTCCAGGAAATGTGGCACAGACCTGACTCAGAATGTGGCATGTGTGTATTGGCTGTGTAACATGTGCTCAGTGCATTGACAATGTCGTTGTACAGTGCTCACTCTTCGGTGTTCCTTCCATTTCACTGCAGGGCTCCGCCTCTCCCTCGACGTATGCCAGACATGGCTGCCCTGCATGAACGGGACTGTATACGCCGCTACAGATTCAGCCAACGGTTGATTGATGAGTTGACTGGCCGGCTGGAAGCACAACTCCTCCCGCGCCACAGGTATCCCAGTGCACTGACACCCAAGTTGAAGGTGATGGCAGCCCTACATTTCCTTGCCACGGGTACGTTCCAACATACCATTGCTGATGTCGGGGGCATGTCCCAGACGATGTTCAGCCGTGTTCTGCATGATTTCTTAGAGGCCATGTTGGTTCACCTGGATGAGTACATTAAATTCCCAATTCGTGAGCAGTTGACAGATGTCAAGCGTGAGTTCTATGCCCTGGGAGGGATGCCCCATGTCATTGGGTCCATAGATGGGACACATGTTGCGTTGGTACCACCACAGGCACAGGAGGTGGTGTATAGGAATCGCAAACATTATCACTCCATTAATGCCCTTGTGGTGTGTCTGTCCAACATGGTGATTTCACATGTCTGTGTTCGCTTTCCAGGATCAGCACACGATGCCTTCATCATGAGGCGTAGCAGGCTGCCTGAAATGATGCTGCAGCTGCGGAACGAGCGAGCATGTATTGTTGGTGGGTAGACTCTGGCAGTTCAGTGTTTGGCGTCATCCTCCAATATCACTGCCTGTGCTGACACACTTCTGTCCATGATGTTTCCTTGTAGGGGACGCTGGCTATCCCAACATGCCATGGCTGATGACGCCTGTCCGCAACCCCAGCACGGCTGCCGAGCACCGCTACAACAACGCACATGGGCGGACCAGGAGAGTCATTGAGAGGACGTTTGGACTTCTGAAGAGCCGATTCCGGTGCCTCCACAAGACCGGCGGAGCACTCCCATATGCCCCGGTGAAGGTGTGCAAGATCATCATCGTCTGCTGCATGCTGCACAACATGGCAGTGGAGGAAGCTGTTCCACTCATACTGGATCAAGATGACCAGGACCATCCACCCGTGGAGGATGAAGGCCTTGGTGATGGGGCAAGTGATGTGGAGGAGGAGGAGGCTGTGGAGGACATGCGGAGTCGGCTCATACGCAACTTCTTTGCTTAGTGGTGAGTTCCAGTGTCTGAGTGTGCACGCATTGGGCCGTGTGTGGCATGTGTTGCAATGTGTGTGTCCATCTGCATGTCTGCCAAGTGAGTGAGTGGTGTGTATTGAAGTGTCACTCGAGTGATGGCGCAATGGAAGGATGTTGTCTGAGGGTCATCATTGTCACCTGTCATGTTGACAACATGATACGTGTTGAGTACATGCTTGCGGATGTGCTCCTTTGGGCTGACTCCTTGTGTGTCTCTCTTCCACAGGTCCATGGGCATGCTGTCTGCTGGTGGCATTGTTGTGCTCCTGCTACTCCTCATGAACACAGCAACATGTGCTGATTCTGCGTCACATGCACGGGCAAGTTTTGAAATCTCCTTAGGGTAAGGGATGCCTCACGGCGTTTTGGATGTGTGAATTGTTTGTAGTCTGTGTGCACTTCTCCGGTTCATGTGTGTTCCATTTACATACATGTGGATCCTACATGGGGAACATGACATGGGGCAGGCTTCACCTGGAGCCATGGTCAGACTTGGTGACTGTCACGTGGCAGGGGATTGGGGATTGTGATGAGGCCATCATTGTGTGTAACACTGACCTCGGAAACATACAGGTTGCACCGGGTTGACATGGTGTGTGATTGCCCCATCAGGGCCTCAATGGTGTATAGCGGCCTCTCCGTGGAAGCAGGGGGTGTTTAGCTGTTATCCGTCACTTGTGTGCCAGTTCAATGGAATACCAGCATCTGTGTTGCAATGGGGGGTGCCAGTGTTGCTCCCACATGTTCATCCACATGACCTGTGTATGTGTTGACAGAGTATCATTGTCATTCCAAAACACATGACTAATAAATTTGTCCCTCTGTCTCCAAGGTGCCTCTTCCCTGTCAATGGTGGCCTGTTGCCACTGTGCGTGCGGCATGTCTGGCATAGTTTTCAGAGGTGGTGCATATGTGTCTATGTGTAGAGTGACAAGATGCTAGGGGTTTGTCAGGGAGTGGGAACTGTATTATGCACAAGATGCACAGTTCCATCCACCTCAAGGCAGGAGAGACCAGCCCCCAGGGCAACTACAACATCCGTGTCGAATCCTACCCTGCTGTATACGGACATGTGCCTTACGACTCCCATGATACTTGTCCATATCCGGAGTGCATCTGCACAGCTCTGCTACTGCATCGGGCAACCAGGCCACATCAACGTCCAAACGGGATGGGGGGAATGTTTCACAGGCAGCTGCAGGATGACCTTCTTGATCCACGCCCACACTCATGATGCAGCCCACAACCCCAACACATCCATGTGGCACTGTGATCCAAAACTCCATTCTGGCATCTCCATGCATCCAACCTCGGTCTAGCCACCATTCTCAACATCCGCCTGACGCAAGCATGCAGGACATTGTAGGGACACATGTCTAGACATACCTGGGAGCGGCAAGCCAGGTCACTCCACATGATCCCTGACCTCTGCGCATGACTGTTGCTCCCCTGAATGTGTCTGTAGCCACAGTTGTGCGGGAACCACTCAGCTGGTTGGGCCCAGCACAGGTGAGTATAGTACTCCATGTCTGTATCAGATGATACATTGGGACCCATGTGTGTCCTGGGCAAGACTGCGACCCCACGGTTTGGATGGTTGGAGTTAATGCTGAGATCAGGCATGCTTTGACTTTACGACACACACATGTATTGTAATAATGCAGAATCACGGCATCATCTTGTAAGTGTGATTAATTTATTTGTGGTGGGGTACGGGTTTGTGGGGATGACAAGAGGTGCACAGCGGCAGTGTAGAATCCAAAGTTCACTGGGGGAGTTGGTATCCTTGCCGTAGCAAAATGTCAGAGTCCATGCCACAGTCTTCGTCAACATAGGTCAGACAGTGACCAGCAAGTCCATGTGGCAGAGAATGTCATGTGCTGCTATTGGGCCAGAGGGCCAGGTGCCAGGCCAGGTGACCTGGGAGATGGTGATGTTCTGCTGACTCTCACAGTCTTTTTCGTGGACGACCCACCTTCCTGCTGGGACCCTCGGAAGCAGTCCGTGACGATGTCTGTGACACTCCGTCGGATGAATCCTCCTCCTCCTGATCCCTCCCTGTGTCTGGTAATGGCCTTCGCCTGGTGCCACAGGGAGGGTTGCCCATGTTGTCGGCAATCCGACGGAGTACACTGGTCATTTGGGTTTGCACCGCCACGAGCTCAGCCTGTCTATCCTCCATCCTTCCTTGGTGTTGCAGTTGACAGGCATGTTGCTGGGACTGCAGGGTCTTCATCTCCTGGAGGGTCCCCTTGATGTCATTGAGGGTGGACGCAATCTGGTCCATGCCCCTGGTGTCACGCCGGTATGTATCCAGGATGTTGCTGACCTGGGACACTACCGGGTCCTGAGCTGCCTGGTCAGGTTCGCGCCTCCACCGTCCTCCACTCCCGCCACCCCTGCCCACATGCACCTGGCCTGCCGTTGTGGGTGCATCGGGTCTCCGGGACCCCTGAGGGATGGCATCTGCATTGCCGCCTGCCTCCTCCTGGGTGCCCGGAGGACCGTGTCCCTCCTGGGCAGACTGGCTGGGTGGTCGTGTGCGGGCAGGGCTCCTGGACGTCTCCTGGGATGTGGCAGGAATGGGGGTGGTGGTTGGCACAGTTGTACCTGACGCAGGTGCTGCAGGTGGTTGGACACCAGAGGGGCCAGGTTGGTCTGGGTCATCCACGGAGTGGTGAGAGTCATCGCTGGCGGTGGGGTCCTCATCCCGCGGAGCCTGGTCCTGTGAGACTTCCCCCCCAGTGTTGGGGGGTGTTCGTCGACGTTGACCTGTGTGTGAGAGAGACAATGTTAACAGTGTCACATGTGGCATCCATGTTTCATGCATTTCTGATTTGGCACTCTTCCTCTGGGTAGTTGGATCTGTCTTGCATTCCTCTCACAGTGCACTTGTGCATGGGTATGTCCCTTGGCCACAGCTGTCAGGGCTTTACGCATGTGTGAGACACAATCTTAGTTGATGCATCTATTTGGGTACACAGTCAGCAGTGTGGTGTGCGGGCGTAGCGGGCCATGCAGAGGCGCCTTACGTGTTGCACTGTACGTGGCCAAATGGTGTTTTGCCAAGGCGATTTGATGTTGCAGGTAGGGGACTGAAGCATTTGTGACAGGGTTCTTACCGACACAGTGGGTGGGTATACTGGGTGTGTGGTTGGGTCTGTGCCTGCAGCACGGATGGACTCGTGCACAGATTGACACATGGACCGGTCTTCATCTACGGAAGGGGGGGTTTGAGGCACTGCCAGACCTGGTCTGCATGCACACAGTCCACCGGCTGACGAGTGGACATGGCCACACCACCCAAGGGTGATTTAGTCTCCCTGTGTCTCCCTTCCTCCCTCCCTCTGTCACCCTCCTCCCTCCCTCTGTCGGTCTCCCTCTGTCACCCTACTCCCTCCCTCTGTCTGTCTGTCTCCCTGTGTCCCCCTCTGTCTCCTTCCCTCTCATTTCCCCTCTCCCTCCCTCTCTTTGTCACTCTCTGTCACCTCAGGCCAGCTTCCTGGGCACACACAGTTAGCCGGTCTTTGAATGGCCATTGGCTTGTTCATGTGAGTTAGTCCCTGTTCCCCGGGCACCCATTGGGCAGTGTGTCTGAGTGTAGGCTGCTGCTGTGGCGTTGTGTGCTGAGACTCTATCAGAGCGATGCATCTTCATTGTCTGCTGTCATGTGCAAATTGTGCCTTCAGACCCATGTCATCCTGCATGGCAGCCACCATTTGCAGGCAAGACAGTACTGTGTGGGTACACACAGTTTGTATGGCTGTGCCCTGGGCCATATGGGCTGAGGGCATTGTTTTGTGCTTGTGAGTTGCTCAATGTTAGTTTTGATGCCCCCACTCCCAGCATCGACCACATCCTGTGTTGTGTTGGTGTTTTGTGTGGCCTGTGACTTGGCATGGCCCTGATTGATGCATGGGGCATGGAGGCGCTAGTGGCATGTGTGTGTTTGTGGAGTGTTGTTGTGTGCGGTGGTGGCTTGGGGGGGGTGGCATGCATGATTGATTGTGTATGGCATCCCCCCCATGTGAGGTGAGTTGTTTGTGTACTCACCAGGGTCTGGGAGTCCAGGCAGTCCGTGTAGTCCCTCCACCGCCAGCGTGGACATCACCTTCTCCTCCCAGGGATGGTATTGTACCGGTCTGGGGGGCGGCCCTCCTCCAGTGATGTTCCCCTGGTTGTGATTGTCAGTCATCTTCCTCTTGACCGTCCTCCGCAGATCGTACCACCTGGATTGGCACTCGTGCCTGGTCCTTCTGGTGGTCCCAACAGCATTCACAGAATCGACAATCCTCTGCCACATGGCCGTTTTTTCGGATATGCTTGTCTGTCTGACCAATGTCCCAAAGAGCTGTGGCTCGACTCTGAGGATTTCGTCGACAAGGATCTCCAGCTCCTCCTTCGTGAACTTTGGATTCTTGGTGGTGGACATGGCGTGGGGTGTGGGTGTGGATGGTTGTGGGGGTGTGGGTGTGGATGGTTGTGGGGGTGTGGGGGTGGATGGTTGTGGGTGTGGTAGTAGAGGTGTGTGTGTGAATGTGATGAGGGGGTGTTTGTGTAGGTGGTTGTGTGAAGGTATGCAAGTGTGGGGTTCAAGTATGGTGGTGTGGGTCGTCTGTGGGCTCTGGCAGCAGTGGGTCTGTTGCAAAGGCTCATGGTTTGTGTGTGTGGTCCATTTTTATTGGTCCATTTGTGGGTGTGGCTGTGTTTGAAATTTGTGTGGGTGTGTTATGAGGAGTGATTGAGTTTTGGGCCTCTGTTTGGCAGTTTGGCAGTTGCAGGTGAGTGTATGTGATGTTTGTGGGGTTGTTGGGCATGTTTGGTGGTGTGGGGAAACTCTAATTGACTCTCCTTGTGTAAATATGGTTTGTCCTGGTTCAGTACGTGTGTTTTTGGCGTCAGTACGGTCCGTACATGCACTGGTGGGGGTACGGTCCGTACATTCCCTGGTGGGGTGTGGGTACGGCCCTACATACACGGGTGGTGGTTCGGTGCGTACATACACGGCTGGGGGGGTTCGGTGCGTACATACACGGGTGGGGGTTTGGTGCGTACATACACGGGTGGTGGTTCGGTGCGTACATACACGGCTGGGGGTTCGGGCGTACATTCCCTGGTGGGGTGTGGGTACAGCCCTACATACACGGGTGGTGGTTCGGTGCGTACATACACGGGTGGGGGTTCGGGGCGTACATACACGGCTGGGGTGGGGGTTTGGTGCGTACATACACGGGTGGTGGGTCGGTGCGTACATACACGGCTGGGGGGGGTTCGGTGCGTACATACACGGGTGGGGGTTTGGTGCGTACATACACGGGTGGTGGTTCGGTGCGTACATACACGGCTGGGGGTTCGGGGCGTACATACACGGGTGGGGGTTCGGGGGCGTACATACACGGGTGGGGGTTCGGGGGCGTACATACACGGATGGTGGTTTGGTGCGTACATACACGGCTGGGGTGGGGGTTTGGTGCGTACATACACGGGTGGTGGTTCGGTGCGTACATACACGGCTGGGGGGGGTTCGGTGCGTACATACACGGGTGGGGGTTCGGGGGCGTACATGCACGGGTGGTGGTTGGGTGCGTACATACACGGATGGTGGTTTGGTGCGTACATACACGGCTGGGGGGGTTTGGTGCGTACATACACGGGTGGTGGTTTGGGGCGTACATACCAGGGTGGGGTGGGGGTTCGGGGCGTACATGCACGGGTGGTGGTTGGGTGCGTACATACACGGGTGGGGGTTCGGGGCGTACATACACGGCTGGGGGTTCGGGGCGTACATACACGGCTGGGGGTTCGGGGGCGTACATACACGGGTGGGGGTTCGGGGGCGTACATACACGGATGGTGGTTTGGTGTGTACATACACGGCTGGGGTGGGGGTTTGGTGCGTACATACACGGGTGGTGGTTCGGTGCGTACATACACGGCTGGGGGGGGTTCGGTGCGTACATACACAGGTGGGGGTTCGGGGGCGTACATGCACGGGTGGTGGTTGGGTGCGTACATACACGGATGGTGGTTTGGTGCGTACATACACGGCTGGGGGGGTTTGGTGCGTACATACACGGGTGGTGGTTCGGGGCGTACATACCAGGGTGGGGTGGGGGTTCGGGGCGTACATACACGGGTGGGGGTTCGGGGCGTACATGCACGGGTGGTGGTTGGGTGCGTACATACACGGGTGGGGGTTCGGGGCGTACATACACGGGTGGGGGTTCGGGGCGTACATACACGGGTGGGGGTTCGGGGGCGTACATACACGGGTGGGGGTTCGGGGGCGTACATACACGGATGGTGGTTTGGTGCGTACATACACGGCTGGGGTGGGGGTTTGGTGCGTACATACACGGGTGGTGGGTCGGTGCGTACATACACGGCTGGGGGGGGTTCGGTGCGTACATACACGGCTGGGGGGGTTTGGTGCGTACATACACGGGTGGTGGTTGGGTGCGTACATACACGGGTGGGGGTTCGGTGCGTACATACGCGGGCGGGGGGGTGGTGGGGTGTTCGGCGCGTATGCGGGCACATGTCTCCATGGTTGCTATGGGAGTTCGGTTCGGACGGTGTTTTTTGCGTACGGTTGTGAAATGGGGAGGACGGGAGGGATCGTACTTGCGCTGTCGGACTTTATTTTTCCACACGGTGGGTTTTTCGACCGGGGACGTGTCGGTGACTTTTCCCGACCCGAGGACGTGTGGGGAAATGTTCCCAATGCGATTCGTATGGACTTTTTTCCGTTCGAATCGTACTTGGCAGTTTGTACGCTACTTTGACGATTCGGACGGAATAAAATCCGGATACGAGTCGGACGGGGAATTTTTTTACCGGATCGGAATTGGCACCTTAGTGTAGTATTTATCTTTGCTCTTGTATTTCCGTCGACAGTACTTTCCACATCGATGACTTTGGAAACGTAAAACTTGCTCCTTTAACTTTTTCTCTTCTGTGCTTTTTGGTATAGCACATGTTGCATATTCTTCAATGTAAGATAACACTGCTTCATCAGCATCTGTTCCAAACTTTGGTGCATCCTTGATCCACAACAGCATATGAATATGAGGAGCACCTCTTGCCTGGTACTCTTTTCTCCAAAAGAAATCTACAACTTCTCCAAGAGGTGGTTTTTTTTTATTGCAGATGAAGGACATCATAGCCTCAAATCTATGATTGAAATATCTGCAAACATTAACTGGATCCAATGAGCACAGTTCTCCTGCTGTCTTGTATTCGATGTTTTTAATGTTTGAATTTGCCTCTCGTAGAAAATCCAGTAAATCATCCCAAGCGTACTCGGCACAGCTTAGGGTAAGGAACCATGTTGGTGTTCCTAAATTCCGTAACATGCATTTTAATTCACCATGGCGTCGGTACCAATATTCATTTGTCCCACGCTGACAAGCCATCAGATTGATCAGTTGTGTTTCCAAATGATCATCTCGGTGCTGCACTTTCTCCATAAAATCCTTAGCAGACACATTTTGTAAATGTACTCCACTTTTTAAAATGTGATTTACTGAATAAGACAGTGCAGACAAGTCGCTTTCAAATAAAAGATGGAACAAATAAGGAATACTTTGTCGAAATCTGGGATCTTCAGCATATAGTCTTGTAGTCCGATACTCAGAAGCTGGAATCTGTTCCGGACGTTCATCGTATCGTCCTCCTTTTCCTTTAGGAAACAGCTGGGGAAAACATCGAGCTTCCAAGCTCTCCTCCCATACACTCACGGGAGTTCCTTTTGCTTTCTTCATCTGAAACAGATCAATATTGTCTCCCATAACTTCTTTTGAATGGAGAGGATGTATGCTAAAATGTTCATATATTTCTTCTTCCTTTGACTTGTCCACTTTTTCAATTTGTCCAGTTGGTGTTTCTGTGTCTTCTTGTAAATCTTCTTCTTCTTCTTCTTCTATATAAATTGATTCATACCATTTGTTATTCCTTTTCAAACACAAATTTGCTCTTTGTACTTTCCGCACATCTACCAGCTCCTGCCAAATCTTCTTATTCTTTGTAGGTACACCATTAACCAGAATAATTAATGGTTCAGTTTCCAAAGTATCCGCATCAATAGTTTCCATATTTTTTTTCAAATCCAAGGGCAAATACACCACTCTACCTTTTAAACCTCTCAGTAAATCTGAAGGAGGTAATTTACCAGTTTTGGGCTCCATACGTACTATGGTCTGGAACGGATGAACACATTGAATGAGTATAGACTCATATGTATTTAATTCAGAAAGTTCAGCAGGAATAGCATCCAATTCTAAATTATTATGTACAGCTCTGGTCGGCATTCTATTTTCCTCTAACTTGTTGTAACAGTATTTACAAATACGCTGATCTTCACCCAAATCAAAACAATTTTCAAGAAATATATATGTGGCAAAATCCTTCCACTTATAATTATCTTCATTTTCACTCTTTCTGTAGAGATCAACATTCCTAGTTTGTTTTCTATAATGAGTTCTGCGGCAACAAATACAAGTAAAATTTGGTCTTTCATTAGAGATTATTGCAAATTTTGTTATGTGATCATTAAATGTGTTACTTACAGAGGGTTCTACATTCTCTTCCACTTCTTCCTCATTTACTGTGTCCTTCTCTGCACTGTTTTGTTCAGGACCAAAGTAACAAAACTGAATTTCATCAACAACCTTCTCTACATCTGATACCGTTCCTCGGAACAGAGCCCTATTCAATTCATTTAACTTTATTGCTGGACTTTTTGCAAAATACAACGTCTCACAAACTTTCTCATTTCAGTATGATGAACAGCCAGCATCCTAAAATGATGGAAAACACTATTACACACTTTTCTAGATAGACAAGCCAGAGAATGACCCTGCAAACCAGTATTCTCTCTCACTCTGCATGGATCCAGACTTTGAAGCACCTTAATCTTCTGTTTTATACTTTTTTTACTATATTCTCTTAGAAACTCACGAAATTTATCAATAGATTCCTGACGCACAGTGCAAATACTACTACAATTCCAAGTGTACACTGGGGCTTTAGGACGTCTCCCCATAGCCTCATCCGCCATCACTTGTACCTCATCTCTTGGAACCATTATCTCCTTCTCCATTATGCAACCATTTGTCACTTCGTAACCACGACCTCTGGTGTCAACTGCATGCAGCAAACTATTACTTTGAAAATAGCTCTCTTCATTAAAAAAAGGTTCACTACTTGAACTATGCATCCACTTTCCTAAAAACACTATACAAAAGTTTGTTCTGTTCACTACTCTTTTCCTTTTGCTATGTGATTTCAGAACATTAACCATTTTGTCTAATGTACGCATCCTATTAAAAATTAAAATGAATAGTTTCCTTTTTAATTCTAATGCCTTTGCTGCAATGACTTCAATTTCTTTTTTTCTTTTATAAAACTTACTCTTTTGCTTATATTTCTTCACATCCTTTATCAAATTGGACATAACTCTTCTCTGAAACATTTTTCTACGTATCTCTTTAAACGCTGTTTTTCTGTTTATGTAAATCTTTTCAGTTGCAGAAGGTATATTTGCATTAACTAAATTCTCAATTTTTTCCTGTCCTTTTCGTTTCATAACATTCTTTCCAGTACAGACATTTTGTACATTTTTCCTTGTTTTGAATATATTTTTAAGAAATTGTTTTTTCTGCTTACCAGAAGATTTTTTCTTTTTCCCAACATGAGCATCTTCTACTAACTTTGGTCCTCCTGTTGTCTTCAAATATACGTTTTTTTCTGGGTTTTTTTAACTCTGGATTTTGTAGGCATCTTAAATTTTGTTCACTGCTCTTCAGCAATACCTGAAAAAAACTAAAAAAAAATATCCTTTATTTTATTTAAATATATTACTACATTTCTTTTCACATTAGTCACACAACGAAATTTCTTTGCCAATTTAAAAGCACACTTACTGCTCTTTTTTTTTGACAAGTAATAATCACTTTTACAGACTGACACATTATGAATCCACTTTTCAGATTTTTTAAAAAGCCCATGTCCAGACTGCTTTTTCAGACCACCACCATGTGTATGCTGGGTGACTGCCTACACTCCAGCAAGGGCAACCAGCCTTAGTGATGCTGAATGTATTTGCATTACAGACTGAAACCTCAAACCCCACTCGCTTGTGAATACTGTGCATGATTATACATGGAAATTAGCTGGGTGTGTGCTAAGAGTCTGCTTCTGCACCAAAAAATCGCTCCCCCTTTTTCCTACTAATGCAACTGTGAAATCACCAGAGCAAAACACAATAAATCTCTGCCTGTAATTCCTATTTGCACACAGAGTCATGTTTTCACATTAGTCACAAAACGAAATTTCTTTGCCAATTTCAAAGCACACTTACTGCTCTTTTTTTTTGACAAGTAATAATCACTTTTACAGACTGACACATTATGAATCCACTTTTCAGATTTTTTAAAAAGCCCATGTCCAGACTGCTTTTTCAGACCACCACCATGTGTATGCTGGGTGACTGCCTACACTCCAGCAAGGGCATCCAGCCTTAGTGATGCTGAATGTATTTGCATTACAGACTGAAACCTCAAACCCCACTCGCTTGTGAATACTGTGCATGATTATACATGGAAATTAGCTGGGTGTGTGCTAAGAGTCTGCTTCTGCACCAAAAAATCGCTCCCCCTTTTTCCTACTAATGCAACTGTGAAATCACCAGAGCAAAACGCAATAAATCTCTGCCTGTAATTCCTATTTGCACACAGAGTCATGTTTTCACATTAGTCACAAAACGAAATTTCTTTGCCAATTTCAAAGCATACTTACTACTCTTTTTTTTTGACAAGTAATAATCACTTTTACAGACTGACACATTATGAATCCACTTTTCAGATTTTTTAAAAAGCCCATGTCCAGACTGCTTTTTCAGACCACCACCATGTGTATGCTGGGTGACTGCCTACACTCCAGCAAGGGCAACCAGCCTTAGTGATGCTGAATGTATTTGCATTACAGACTGAAACCTCAAACCCCACTCGCTTGTGAATACTGTGCATGATTATACATGGAAATTAGCTGGGTGTGTGCTAAGAGTCTGCTTCTGCACCAAAAAATCGCTCCCCCTTTTTCCTACTAATGCAACTGTGAAATCACCAGAGCAAAACGCAATAAATCTCTGCCTGTAATTAATTCCTATTTGCACACAGAGTCATGTTTTCACATTAGTCACAAAACGAAATTTCTTTGCCAATTTGAAAGCACACTTACTGCTCTTTTTTTTGACAAGTAATAATCACTTTTACAGACTGACACATTATGAATCCACTTTTCAGATTTTTTAAAAAGCCCATGTCCAGACCAATACACCTTAATTTATCTTGAAAACATAGTCCATATTATTTTACATGTTCCTCACATTTAAATTTCTCCCAAAACAGAAAATAATAAACACAACTTCAACAAAAAGAATTACATTTCTATTATTCATTTCTTAATTTACCATATACATCTCCTCTCAAACTCTAACCTCACCTTTAAAATTAGTTAGTTGTGATAGACATGTGGCACTCAAACAGCAGATTATCAGAGCCAGGATCTCTGTTCTCTACACCTCTCTCCTCTCAGCAGAACCAGATAATGGCAAACTTTCCCTCTCTTTTTCCACACATATACATGTTAATTTCAAATCTCACTGCTTCCCCCTTTTTTTCAAATGTAATCACACATTTCTATTGGTTGAAAACCAACCCTTTTCCAAAAGTACCCTTCCCCCTACTTGACTTCTGCCTAGTACCCTTCCCCCAACTTGACTTCTGCCTGCTACCATAGCAACAGCTCATGGAACACTGCTGTGTGGAGTTAGGTCAGAAGTTCGCCACACAATGTTTCAATTCCACAGAGCAAGAGTGCTTGACTTTTCAAACCTAACAGCA
This sequence comes from Triturus cristatus, assembly GCF_964204655.1. Lineage (NCBI taxonomy): Eukaryota > Metazoa > Chordata > Amphibia > Caudata > Salamandridae > Triturus > Triturus cristatus. The sequence goes on from NC_140592.1 coordinate 390,920,486, forward strand.
AATCCAAAATACTGTTCTTTGGTAACACATTTTTCTGTACCAATACAAAACATGCTTCTATTATTTTACACATACAGCCTAGTTTTTAGTGTAGAATGGTATGAAACAGCCAATCAGTTCTTTTTTTTTATAAAAAAATATGTATGCCTCCATTTCCAAACTGTCTTTCATTTCTTTTTACCATTCTACTGAATTACACCTCCTGAGTGCATCCAGATCTCCTTTGAAGATGTTCACAGTGTGGATTGTAGGACACAGCTATGTCTTCTGGAGTGAAAAATTTGCAGAGAAAAGAGGTATGGTGAGAGACCTTGCTTTGCCAAATGTAGACATCAAATGGATTGGTCAGAGAGGGTTAAAGTGGCACCAATTAATGCCTTTGGTGAAAACCTTTCAACATCTCCCACAGCCTAACCTTATTATTGTGCACTGTGGTGGTAATGATCTAGGCACTTTAACTGGGGTAGGTCTGGAAATGCTTATTAAGGACACCTTTGTGCAATTGATGTCGCTTTTTCCACAAACTGCCTTTGTATATTCTAACATATGCCAAAGGCAAAAGTGGAACTGGTCCAACCAATTTTGTCCGCAGATTGACAAAGCAAGGAAGCACGTCAACAAATCTATTTCTGCTTTCCTCAGAGACTATGGTATGGGTTCCATTTACCACAACAACTTGCGTTACGACATGCAAGACATTTATAGAGGAGATGGTGTGCACTTCACTGATGAAGGCAACAGAGTCTTCCTCTTGAACCTCAGACTCTGCATCGGTACTTACTTGTAGGTACCAAAAAACAAACAATAAACACAAGGGCTCTTTTTAGAGCCACCTTATATCTAAACACTTAAATGCGTTTTTTTTTAAATTTGTTTTATTAAGTTTTTTTCCGGGTGTGCGCTGGGTGCGCGCACTCGGCGATATTTTTTAACAAAATATTAATCTTTTTTTTTGCCCTACAAGGTCCTACTTTGACCCCCTTACAATGCCTACTGGGTCTATTTCTACCCACTCTGCCCCCTTTTCAAGTTCTCCCCCTTTGTTTATCACCCCCTCTTTATGCGATAGACAAAATGGCGGCCGCCGCTTCCTGATTTCCACCGATTCGAATGTTTACTAAGATCTAACAACCAATCAGAATTGCGCTCGCGCACGGCGAGGTGCGCGCACCCAGCGCGCGCGGAGCGCCGCTTAGATATATATATATTGATTTAAAGGCTATTTTCTCAGAATCTACTGAACAGATTTACACCAAACCTACAAAAGGCACTTCCTTGACCTGGGGACTACCTCTCTGCCAAATTTCTAGTAATTCTGTTCAGCCGTTCGGGCTGTAGCCCTGTCTAAAGGTCCTATGGAAAAATGCATGGGAAAAACGCGTTTTGGGACCCCCCTTTTATCTCAGCCCCCGCTTGACGAATCCCCCCGAGACTTTCAGGGTAGGAGCGAAGCATAGCGCCCCACCTATTTTGAAAAATTCGCGAGGATTCGTCGACCGGCGCCAAAGTTATTCAAAATAGAATGTTGAGGTTTTCCTATGGAAAAGGGGTCCTAACTATAACTACCTACTGGCGACCGCCAGTAGGTAATATATATATATATATATATATATATATATATATATATATATATTCACTGAAAACCATAGGTTTCACACATGTTATAGTTAGCTGGACATTTCTCTCATACAAAACCAATGAAATTCCCCCGTTATAGTTAGTTCAGCTAACTATAACTCGCGTGCCCGCAATGCACTGCTGATGACGTCACATATTACATCACTCATGACATGGTCAGTGACATCACTCATGACATCACTGATGACATCTCAAATGACATCACTCATGACATCACTGATGACATCATCCAGTGAATGTGTGTTTTTCTGAAAATTAAATATGTTTTATATATGTATATCTCAAGGTTGATGGAAGAATAAATGGGTATATAAGTGTCTAAATGGATGATTTGTTTTTGAAAAATTGATTGTGTAACTGACTGATTAAGTGTAACATAGTGAATACATGGCTTAGTGAGTAATGTTTAAATATGTAAATATCTGTATCAGTCTGTCACTTTGTGTATAAGTGGCTGCATGGGTTGGTGAGTAGCTACATGGGTGTCTATATAGGTTATTAGTTGGTTTTTTGAGTATCAGTTTGAGTGTCTGAGTGTCTGTATGGTTCGGTGGGGGTATTACGAAGTGCATAGGTACATGAATGAGTGACTCACTGTTTGTATGTGTTGAAGACACCATGTGTGCAGGACTGTATGGGTGGATGAGTGTGTGCATGGGTGTGTTAGTGAGTGATAGACTGTCTCAATAGTTTCTTTATGAGTAACTACATATGTTTTAAACTAGTATATGTGACTATTGGTGTATATAAGTGAGTATATGTGAGAGTGAGAGATTGAAAGAGTTCCTGTATGAATAAGTATGTGTTTCTATAAGTGATTGTTTAAAAGACTAAGTATGTGTAAGTTTCTGTAGAAGTAAGTGTGGTTGTGTGTGTATAACTGTATATGCAAGTAAATGGATGTTTGATTCTTTATTAGCATAAGTGACTACGTGTGTGAGTAACTCTTTGGATGAGTGGCATTGTGTAACAGGATGTATAGGTGTATGAGTATATATGATGAGTGAGTACATGTATGAGTGACTGTATAGGACTGTTGGTGAATGAGTGGATGTGTATGTGGATCTTAGAATTACTGAATAGGTTGTTGTAACTGGTATTGGTATGTCCATTGTTTTGAAAAGTTTAGTCTCTATTTTTGAATGTGTGTATCAAAGGTTATATTAGAGTGAGAGGAGGTCTGCCACTCTATCACAAGGATGATGTCATCAGTGATGTCATGAGTGATGTCATTTGAGATGTCATCAGTGATGTCATGAGTGATGTCACTGACCATGTCATGAGTGATGTAATATGTGACGTCATCAGCAATGCATTGCGGGCGCGCGAGTTATAGTTAGCTGAACTAACTATAACGGGGGAATTTCATTGGTTTTGTATGAGAGAAATGTCCAGCTGACTATAACATGTGTGAAACCTATGGTTTTTTCAGTGAATTTGCAAGGTTTTTTAAATGCTAATTCCTAACTATAACGTGTGTGAAACCTTTGGTTTTTTCCGTGAATTTGTACGGTTTTTTAAATGCAAATTTTTGAATTATTAAATTAATTTTTTTTTTTATAATAAAAATAAAATTACTATGTATTCATTTATATATTATCTGTATCCTTTTATTTGTTTTTGCTCTTTTTTTAAAATTTCAATTAGGATAAAGTTGAACAGTTTTTTTAATTTTTGCAAATAATTTTTCTCCTTTTTTTTTTTATATAAATTCTTGGGGTGCGCGCTCTGAGCGCGCTCCTAGTACGTTTTCGTAAGTTTTTTATGAATACCGTCTTATGTTATTTACGTACGCATACATACGTTATAGTGCGCGCTGGGAGCGCGCACCCAGTACGTATGCGTGCGTGCGTCGTGCGCGCTCCACGCGGTTCACTTCCGCATACGCTTAAATTACGCGCAATAACATTCGCGTATACGCGTGTTCAACGTATGCGCGTTACGTACGCGCATATGACGTATGCACATGCGCTCCTACGCGTTCGCGCATGCGTAATCACAAGGTGCGCGCTCGGAGCTTGCGCAGTGCGTGCACCTCGGGTTATATGCTTAATAAAACAACACTTCTTATTGGTTATCATTACTTTCAGTTTCTGATTGTTTCAACACCACACCCAATCCCCTCATGGCAAGTCATGTGATCATGAATCATCACTTTTGATTGGTTTGAAGTACTTTCAGTTCCAGATTCTTCCCAAACCACACCTACTCCCCTCATTATTAGTTCTGATTCCTTTGGAGAAGGAGCTATTCTGTTGTTGAGAGACAATGGCTGAACAGCAACCATCTTCAGACAGTGACCAGGACACTCTTGAGAGGCAGAGGAGCAGGAAGCAGAAAGACAGCTTTATATGGCAGTTTTTCACTTTTCCAGAGGGACAAAAAAGGTAAATGCACCTAAAGTGACTTGTGTACTTTGTCAAAAAGTCTTGTCACGTGGGAATCCTAACAAGAAGTATTCTTTTAGCATTCACACTATGTTGAGGCATGTTGACAAAATGCATCCAGTGACTTTTCGTCGAGCTTCTGGAGCAAACCCTCCACCTGCTCAGCCGACGACATCTGCAGCAGCTCAGCCGAGCACATCTTCGGCAGCTCAGGCGAGCACTTCTTCTGCAGTGGTGCGTTTGCCTTCTTCCACACCTCTTTTTGGACCACCTTGTTTTGCGAGTTTGTCCACACGCTGCACTATTTGCGGTCGACTTATTTCTGTGGGTGAGACCAGTCTTGATCTCATTCAGAGAAAATTTAATGCGCATGAGTGCAGTAGGCCATAGATGTTTTTTCATTTTTTTCGTTTTTCTCTTCCTGTTTCCCTCCATTAACTCAAGGGCTCTTTTAAGAGCCACTTAAAAACTAAACCCCCCAAATTTTTGGGGGGATTTATTTTTTTTATTTTTTTGGGGGGGTGCGCGCACCCAAATTTTTTTTTTTTTTTTAAATTAAATGTACAAAAAGAGGTGAAGAAATGGAAGCATGAAAAGGGAGGATTGAGAAATACAAATATTTTTCACTTTAAAAAAAAAAAAATATATATTTTGAAAAAATTTTTTTTTAGTATTTTGCAAGGGAACAGAATTTCTTTTTTTCTTTTTTCTTTCTAGTTCTGCAAAAAAAGAAAAAAAGTATTAATATTCAATCATACATTACAAAAAGCATTACTTGTTTTTACATATTTTACAAAGCAATTTTTTGCCCTTTTTTTGCTGTTTTCAGAATTTTTTAATTTTCACTTAAAATAGTGAAAACAATTGTATTCATCATTTAACAGCGGGCAAAAAAAAACCAATCTGAAAGATTGTTTAAAAAAAGCCCAAAAACTATCCTCACTAAAATATACCTTGTTAGAAATATTACATATATATTACAAGTACTTTTCTAGATGAATAACATTTTTCTAGATAAACCGTCTTTAAACCTTGTCGCAAAAGCAAACATGCCAAAATAATTTCTGTCAAAGGAGTCCACAATTGTTTTTATTACTTTTCCTTTAGGCCAAATAGTAATTTCAAAATCCTTTTTAAGTGATATCTTCAATTATAATCCTTTAAAATTACAAAAAATGCTTTCTTCAAAATTTAGGTTTCAGAAAAATTAAGTAAGAATTGGGTAAATCATAAGGCAAACGTTGCTTGAAAATCAATTGGGAATCATTACACAGTGTCCAGCCTTTTTCACATTTAAGATAAACTGTGTAATGTCCAGAAGTTACAGTAGGTCCTTCATGAAAAATTATTGCAACTGTAACAAAAGTTTTTCCAGAAATTGATAATTGTTGTCCTGTAAACTTCTTTATTAAAGTATCCAATTTTGAACCATCAGCTCTACAACGTTGCATCATTAAAATTACATACTGACCATATTTCTGTAAAAATAACGTGGAAAACATGTCAGATTTACATTCAGAACATTCCATGTTGTGATTGGCATCTTTAACTAATTTACTAAAAGTCACTGATTTACTTTGTGGTAATGGTAAAAATATGAACCTTTCTGAATCAACATTACTACTACATGTGTTCATAAAGTTTTCACAGCAATGTTCCCATTTGTAACAGACACCAAATAAGTTTTCTACTTCTACTCCTTCATCTTCAAGTACACTCAAAATATATATTAAGAATTCCTGTGCATCTTGCTGGACATTTTCTTTAAACTGTGTAGAACCACAACATACATCTAAAAGATTTCTAACATCAGTAGCACTTTCTATTTCAGTTTTATCAGTACTCAGCTTCTCAAAAAGGAGACTCAGCAGAGAACACAATCTTTTTCCATGATTTACTATTATCTGTTCTAGCAACTTTTCAAGATAAAATACAACATTCAGCACTACATTTGCATAGCAGTTGACACCAGAGCTATTTTCAAAATGGCAACCAACAACCTCTTCAACACTGTCCTTTTTCTTTTTCCTTGCTATCACATCACTGTCCTTTTTTTTTTGTTCTGTTCATCCACATTACAGATATTTTCAAATTTCCTTTTCCGAGAAACAACATGTTTTTCAATCACAGGATACTGTCCTAAATGAGGAGCATAGGTTCTTCTTAATCTATTACACTCCTTTACACAGTTTGTATCAGCACTAACTTTTGAGTCATCAAAGTCTATCATAAATAAACCAGATAAAGTTTTTACTCGTGAAAGAGCAACATATGCCATACCTTCTTTGAACACAGTAGAACCAATCTTTACAAAAGCACTATCTACAGTCAATCCTTGAGACTTGTGAATAGTTACAGCATATGCTGGAGAAAATGGAAACTGCTTTCTACGCACATATAAGTCTTTCACAAGCATGAAACGAACTGAACAATGACAAATGTCTTTAACTTCTTCTATCTGATCAAATTTTATTTTTAAACATTCAATTCCTTCTTTTTTCTGATAATTAATGAAACCCACAACTCTTCCCATAGCTCCATTCACTAAACCTTTTTCTACATCCAAATTTCTCCTTAAAATCACTCGACAATTCATGCAAACATATAGATTTTTTTCTAATCCAGCTGTTTTGGAAATGTTCTTCTCTAGTGAATCCAATTTATTTTTCAGTTTGCCTGTTAATGTAAAAGTAATTATTTCATGCTGAATTTTGTCCTCTGCTTCCATTTTCTTAATCTCTTCCTTTTCCAATTTCAAAAGTTCCTCATTGAATATCGAGCACTTACGTAGTGTTGGCATTAAGCAGATTACAGTATTTTTTTCAGCAATGTTCTTGTATATTTTCTCTGCAACTATTTCTTCATTTGGAAATAAATTATGTAGCATCCTACTCTGTAATGCTTTTTTGCCAACTTCTGTGAGTAGTCCAATTCTGATATCTTTCAGAATAATTGCATAATCTTCGTCGTTTGCTTGTCTCATATTGGTAGTGAGTTCTTTGTACTCAAAGAACGACCAAATATTCGCATTACCAATGCTTCCTAATGACTGTTTCGTGTCTTCATGTGTCACAGTATTAAACACTGGTTGTCCTTTAACTGGAGTGAGCTGTAAAAGATCTCCAAAAACTATGACATGTTTACCTCCAAATAACACGTCATAATCTCTCTTAAGAATTTGTTGCATTCTTAAATGCACAAAGGCAAGCATTAAGTTTGAAACCATACTCACCTCATCAATAATGAGTACTTGCATCTTCTTCAACACTCTTGAAACTTCGAAGCATGCTTCTCCAGTTAGCTTGTGGTATTCTATTTTGTTCTCATGCTCCACTGGTAACATTAGCAAGCGATGTAAGGTAATTCCTTTTATGTTATAGGCTGCTAACCCAGTTGGAGCAGTAACCACACAAGACAAATTTGAAGCTGTTTTTTGCTGTAGGTAGCTTCTGATGACTTTTATTAAGAAACTTTTACCAGTTCCAGCTTGTCCACTCACATACATCCTGATTGGTTCAAATGATGTGCATGAGCACTGTTTTTTTTCATGTAGTAATCCATGATCAATTTTTTTGGCGACTTCTTCATAAATTTGTTTTTGTTCTTCATTCAGTTGTTGTTCCAGATTTAGTAAGTCGATTGAATCTTCCTGTGCTTGATTCATAGCCGTTTCTACTTCAGTCATGGCTACTGCAGCTTCATTTTCTATGATTGGTTGTCCTAGGGGATCTTGACTAAGTGTTCCTGAACTTTGGCTGTCTTGAGAACTGTCTCTAGCTACTTCAGCTGCAATTTTTGCTTCCTGTTCATTTTCTTCATTTAACATTTGGACATAAGTTGTGAAAGTACTGCATTCTATGCTGTCGTTGCTAGCATTAAAAGAATCTTCATAGCTTTGAAATTCTCCCAGTAGTTCGTCCTCTGAACGCCATGGTTTAAACAGCTGTAAAAGAGCCAAGTAGTAAAATTCCTTTTTGTCAGTAGTGTCGCAACTCAGCTTCCTGTGATTTATCAAACTTCCTTTGGTTTGCTTCACCAAACATCCTTCCTCACCAATGACTTTATATTTTCCATTGTTGATGTCTTCTGTGGCTTTCCGTGAAAAAATGTAGTTCTGCAGCACTTCATAGAGACATGTTCTCAAGATGATGACTTCTTTTTGGGTAATATGTGTCCAACATGTTTGTTTTCAAAATATGTGTACTTTCTGGGTCGTTCTCGGCCAAATATTCAATTTCTCCAACAGATTTCAGTACCCGATTTCGCATTCCTGCAAGGCCTAAACTGACCCAAATTATTCTTCTGGATTTCGAGTAAAGACTTGCAGATGATAACCTATCTGAGCATTCGTAGGATCCAATTTCTCGATGCGATAACATCTTTAAACTGAAACTGTACAGCTTCTTACTGACAGTCTTCTCGTGAGAAATCTCTTCCCACATTTCCTTCAATTCTGTTTTCTCAGATTTAGTGATGTAAGATGTGACATACCGAGCAACAGCAATAGAATTGTCTGCCACATACTGAATATCCATGTTAGCATTCCACAAGGATAAAATGACTGGGTTGAAGTCATTTATAAATTTTGACTCTTCTTTTCTTCTTAGGTTGTATGTATTTTTAGGAGATTTTCTGGTTATAGTATGTCGCACAGCTGACATAAAACTGTTGACTCTTCCTTTTGAAAGAACAGGTCTAGGAAATCCAAATCAACACTTTGTGTAGAATTTATTTTTGGTCTTGTACTTCCGTCGACAGTATTTTCCACACCGATGACTTTGGAAACGTAAAACTTGTTCTTTTAACTTTTTCTCTTCTGTGCTATTAGGTATAGCACATGTTGCATATTCTTCAATAAAAGATAACACTGCTTCATCAGCATCTGTTCCAAATTTTGGGGCATCCTTGATCCACAACAGCATATGAATATGAGGAGCACCTCTTGCCTGGTACTCTTTTCTCCAAAAGAAATCCACTACTTCTCCAAGAGGTGGATTTTTTTTATTGCAGATGAAGGACATCATAGCCTCAAATCTATGATTGAAATATCTGCAAACATTAACCGGATCCAATGAGCACAGTTCTCCTGCTGTCTTGTATTCAATGTTTTTAATGTTTGAATTTGCCTCTCGTAGAAAATCCAATAAATCATCCCAAGCATACTCGGCACAGCTTAGGGTTACAAACCATGTAGGAGTTCCTAAATTCCTTAACATGCATTTTAATTCACCATGGCGTCGGTACCAATATTCATTTGTCCCACGCTGACAAGCCATCAGATTGATCAGTTGTGTTTCCAAATGATCATCTCGGTGCTGCACTTTCTCCATAAAATCCTTAGCAGACACATTATGTAGATGTACTCCACTTTTTAAAATGTGATTTACTGCATAAGATAATGCAGACAAGTCACTTTCAAATAAAAGATGAAACAAATAAGGAATAATTTGACGAAATCTTGAATCTTCAGCATATAGTCTTGTAGCCCGATACTCAGAAGCTGGAATCTGTTCTGGGCGTTCATCGTATCGTCCACCTTTTCCTGTAGGAAACAGCTGAGGAAAACATCGAGCTTCCAAGCTCTTCTCCCATACACTCACGGGAGTTCCTTTTGCTTTCTTCATCTGAAACAGATCAATAGTGTCTCCCATAACTTCTTTTGAATGAAGAGGATGTATGCTAAAATGTTCATAAATTTCTTCTTCCTTTGACTTGTCCACTTTTTCAATTTGTCCAGTTGGTGTTTCTGTGTCTTCTTGTAAATCTTCTTCTTCTTCATCTATATAAATTGATTCATACCATTTATTATTCCTTTTCAAATATAAATTTGCTCTTTGTACTTTCCGTACATCTACCAGCTCCTGCCATATCTTCTTATTCTTTGTAGGTACACCATTAACCAGAATAACTAATGGTTCAGTTTTCGAAGTATCTGCATCAATAGTTTCCATTTTTTTTTCAAATCCAAGGGCAAATACACCACTCTTCCTTTTAAACCTCTCAGTAAATCTGAAGGAGGTAATTTACCAGTTTTGGGCTCCATACGTACTATGGTCTGGAATGGATGAACACATTGAATGAGTATAGACTCATATGTATTTAAATCAGAAAGTTCGGCAGGAATAGCATCCAATTCTAAATTATTATGTACAGCTCTGGTCGGCATTCTATTTTCTTCTAACTTGTTATAACAGTATTTACAAATACGCTGATCTTCACCCAATTCAAAACAATTTTCCAGAAATATATATGTTGCAAAATCCTTCCACTTATAATTATCTTCATTTTCACTTTTTTTATACAGATCAACATTCCTTGTTTGAATTTTATAATGGCTTCTGCGGCAACAAGTGCAAGTAATATTTGGTCTTTCATTAGAGATGATAGTAAATTTTGTCATTTCTTCCTCATAATTTTTAGTAATAATGAGTTCTACATTCTGTTCCTCATTTTCCTCATTAACTGTGTCCTTTTCTGCACTTTCTTGTTCTGGACCAAAGTAACAAAACGGAATCTCATCAGTAACCTTCACTACATCTGATACAGATCCACGGAACAGAGCATTATTCAACTCATTCAACTTTACTGCTGGACTTTTAGAAAAATACAATGTTCTCACAAACTTTCTCATTTCAGTATGATGAACAGCCAGCATCCTAAAATGATGAAAAACACTTTTACACACTTTTCTAGATAGACAAGCCAGAGAATGTCCTTGCAAACCAGTATTTTCTCTCACTCTGCATGGATCTAGTGTTTGAAGCACCTTCATCTTCTGTTTTACACTCTTTTTACTATATTCTCTTAGAAAGTCACGTAATTTATCAATAGATTCCTGACGCACAGTACAAATACTACTACAGTTCCAAGTGTACACTGGGGCTTTTGGACGTCTCCCCATAGCCTCAGCAGCCATTACTTCTTCCTCATTTCTTGGGATCATTTTCTCTTTTTCCATCACACAACCATCCTTAACTTCATATGCTCTACCTTTGGTGTCAACTGCATGCAACAAACTATTACTTTGAAGATAACTCTCTTCATTAAAAAATGGTTCAGTACTTGAACTGTGCTTCCATTCTCCCAAGAACACTTTACAAAAGTTACTTTTTTTCACTTCTCTTTTCCTTTTGCTTTGTGACTTCATTGCATTGACTAATTTATCTAATCTACGCATCCTATTCAAAATTAGAATAAAAAGTTTTCTTTTTATTTCCAAAGCCTTACTTACAATATTTTCTATAAATTTTTTTTCTTAATAAATTTTGTTTTTTTCTTATATTTTTTCACATCCTTTAGCAAATTTAACATCACTCTTCTCTGAAACATTTTTCGACAAATGTTTTTAAAATCTAATTTTCGTGTTAAATCATTTTTACATACTTCTGATTGTACATTAGCTTTTTTTTTTGCTGTTGACTCTGTTGTTGCTTTGTACATTAAACACTCTTTGTTTTACATTTATTTTTGCCATTTTTTTGTTTTTTGAAGATCTTTTTTAAGAAATCTACTCTGCTTACCAGTAGACTTTTTCTTTTTGCCATCACCAGCTTCTCCTCCTATTTTTTTTCCCAGTTTTGTCCAGATATATTTGTTGTTGCTTTTCTTTCCTCTTTCTTGTCCTTAAAGGCATTTTTTTATTTTTTCACTGTTGCTCAACAATACCTGCAAGAAACTTAAAATAAAATCTTTTTTGTAATTATAATTCATTAAAATATTTTTTAAGCTTTTCATTAATTTCAAATGTTTTACCATTTGCCTCTCATTTGTGATTTATTAATTTGTGCACAGTGCTAACCACCACAGTTGAAAAAAAACAAGCTGTCCCTTTCCTGCAAGTGCATGTTTTACAGAACAACTGCAACACAAATTACATCTCTGGCCACAATTCCTGTGCGCACACAGCCTCATGGTGTGCTTCTAAGCAGAAAACAGAATTTGATTTGCAAATTCAAAGCACATTTACTACTATGGTAGAGCAAGTGATAATTACTGTTACAGCCTGACACATTTTACTTGTAGATTACAGAAGCAGAAAAGAGCACATGTCCTAACAGCTACTTCATACCATGAGCATGTGCAACCTGGGTGAGTGACTATACTAAAGCAAAGGAAATGAGCCTTGGTGACGTTGAATGTGTTTGCGTTACACAGTGCTATCTGAAACAGCACACAGAGCTGAGTACTACGCATGGGAGTGTTGGAGAAGCTGCTGCGTGTGTGCCAAGAGTGTGTTTCTGGAGACTGTGTATTGTCTGGTGCAAGACAGATGAGCAAAGAGACTTCAAAACTGCATGAAGACTGCTGGGATGTATGTAACAGTGCATGTGTGCGAAAGGTTAGTTTCAGTTTTGTACATATGGCAACTACCTGTGCCTTTGCTACCCGCACGATGAACTCCATCCACTCCGGATCACCGACCGACCCCTGCCCTCACCACGTCTTCAACAAGGCCGACGCTGTCATCGCACCCCACCTGCGAGACATCATCAACACATCCTTCGACACCGCCATCTTCCCCGAGAGCTGGAAACACGCCGAACTCAGCGCTCTACTCAAGAAACCAACAGCGGACCCCACCGACCTCAAGAATTACCGCCCCATCTCGCTTCTCCCGTTTCCAGCCAAAGTCATCGAGAAGACCGTCAACAAGCAGATGGCCGCCTTCCTCGAGACGAACGGATCCCTCGACCCCTCACAGTCCGGCTTCCGAGCCAATCACAGCACCGAGACCACCCTCATCGCCGCCACCGATGACATCCGAGCCCTGATGGACAATGGAGAAACAGCGGCCCTCATCCTCCTAGACCTCTCCGCGGCATTCGACACGGTCTGCCACCGCACCCTAGTACGGCGCCTCAGCAACATCGGAATCAAGGACAAGGCGCTGGAATGGATCATCTCCTTCCTCGACGGAAGAACACAGAGAGTCCGCCTACCACCGTACAAGTCAGAGGCCTCCGAAGTCATCTGCGGCGTCCCACAAGGATCATCTCTGAGCCCCACCCTCTTCAACGTCTACATGAGCCCCCTCGCGGCCATCGTACGCAAACACAACCTCAGCATAATCTCCTACGCCAACGACACCCAGCTGATCCTCTCCCTGACCAACGACCCCGCCGCCGCCAGAGCCAACCTGCACGAAGGGATGAAAGAGGTAGCCGAGTGGATGACGACCAGCCGCCTGAAACTGAACTCGGACAGGACGGAGGTTCTCATCCTGGGCTCTTCACCCTCCGCCTGGGACGACTCCTGGTGGCCTCCCGCCCTGGGCACCGCACCCAAACCGACAGACCATGCACGCAACCTGGGCTTCATCCTGGACTCCTCCCTCTCCATGACCAGGCAGGTCAACAACGTCTCCTCGGCGTGCTTCAACATCCTACGCATACTTCGGAAAATCTTCTGGTGGATCCCCACCGAGACCAGGAGGACCGTCACCCAGGCCCTCGTCACCAGCCGACTGGACTACGGTAACGCCCTCTACGCCGGTACCACCGCCAAGCTCCAGAAGAGACTCCAGCGGATCCAGAACGCCTCAGCCAGACTCATCCTCGACATCCCACGATCCAGCCACATCTCCGGACATCTGAGAGACCTTCACTGGCTCCCCGTCAACAAGAGAATCACCTTCCGCCTCCTCACCCACGCACACAAAGCCCTACACGACCAAGGCCCGAGCTACCTCAACAGCCGAGTCAACTTCTACGCTCCCACGCGCCACCTCCGATCAGCCAACCACGCCCTCGCCGCCATCCCCCGCATCCGAAGAGCGACTACAGGAGGAAGGTCCTTCTCCTACCTGGCCGCCAAGAACTGGAACTCCCTCCCGACCGACCTGCGCCTGACCCAAGACCACCTCTCCTTCAGGAAGAAGCTGAAGACCTGGCTATTCGAGCAGTAGCGGCACCCCCCCCCCCCCCAGCGCCTTGAGACCCTACGGGTATGTAGCGCGCTTTATAAGTGTCATTGATTGATTGATTGCTATTTAGAAAGAGAAATCTACCCTGTTGGTTTCAAATGTTTTAGCTTTTGCCTCTCATTTGCGATTAAGTGATTTCTGCTGACTGCTAACCACCACATTTGAAGAAAACAAGCTGTCCCTTTCCTGCAAGTGCATGTTTTACAGAACAACTGCAACACAAATTACATCTCTGGCCACAATTCCTATATGCACACAGCCTCATAGAGTGCTTCTAAGCAGAAAACAGAATTTGATTAGCAATTTCAAAGCACATTTACTACTATGGTAGAGCAAGTGATAATTACTGTTACAGCCTGACACATTTTCCTTGTAGATCACAGAGGCAGAAAAGAGCACATGTCCTAACAGCTCCTTGAGACCATGAGCATGTGCATTCTGGTTTCAAAGCACATTTACTACTATGGTAGAGCAAGTGATAATTAGTGTTACAGCCTGACACATTTTCCTTGTAGATCACAGAGGCAGAAAAGAGCACATGTCCTAACAGCTCCTTGAGACCATGAGCATGTGCATTCTGGGTGAGTGACTACACTAGAGCAAAGGAAATGAGCCTTATTGACGTTGAATGTGTTTGCGTTACACAGTGCTATCTGAAACACCACACAGACCTGAGTACTACACTTGGGAGTGTGGGAGAAGCTGCTGCGTGTGTGCCAAGAGTGTGTTTCTGGAGACTGTGTATTGTCTGGTGCAAGACAGATGAGCAAAGAGACTTCCAAAACTGCATGAAGACTGCTGGGATGTATGTAACAGTGCATGTGTGCTAAGGGTCATTTTCATTTTTGAACATATGGCAACTACCTGTGCCTTTGCTATTTTGAAAAGAAAATCTACCCTGTTGGTTTCAAATGTTTTAGCTTTTGCCTCTCATTTGCAATTAAGTGATTTCTGCTGACTGCTAACCACCACATTTGAAGAAAACAAGCTGTCCCTTTCCTGCAAGTGCATGTTTTACAAAACAACTGCAACACAAAATACATCTCTGGCCACAATTCCTATATTCACACAGACTCATGCTGTGTTGGTATGCACAAAACACAGGCTGCCCCTTTCCTGGGTCTGCAATCCTTACAGAACAACAACTTCACAAATTAAATCTCAGACAACAATTCCTATATGCACACAGACTCATGCTGTGTTGGTAGGCACAAAACACAGGCTGCCCCTTTCCTGGGTCACCAATTCTTACAGAACTAATGCTAATTTCAAATGTGCTGCCATTTTCCTCTCTTTTCTTTCAAAGTGATTTCTGCTAAATCCTAACCATCACAATTAAAAACAAGCTGTCCTTTCCTTTCAACTGCAAGTCTTACTTTTCAACAGCAACGCAAATTAAATCTCTGTCAACAATTCTTCTCTGCACACAGACTCATGGTTTGATGGTAGGCACAAAACAGTATTCCTCATTCTTACCAGTACACATAAACTTATTGTGAAAACATACTCCATAATATCTTACAAGTTCAAAACAGTTAAATATCTTGCAAACCTCAAAATGTAAAACATAACTTTTGAAGAAGATTCACAACTCTAATTTTTATCTCAAAAATCACCACATACATCCCCTCTCAAACTCAGAACTCACCTTTTAAAATAGTTAGTTGAGAAAGAAATGTGCCACTCAAACAGCAGACTATCAGAGTCAGAATATCAGAGCTCCACACCTCTCTCCTCTCTCCAGAACCAGTAAATGGCAATATTTCCCTCTCTTTTTTCACACATATACATGTTAATTTCAAATCTTAGTGCTTCCCAATTTTTTTCAAATGAAATCTCACATTTCTATTGGTTGAAAACTTCAACCCCTTTCCAAATGTACCCTTCCCCCAACTTGTCTCCTGCCTGCTACCATAGCAACAGGTCATGGAACACTGCTGTGAGGAGAGAGGTCAGAAGTTCAGCAGACAATGTTTCATATCCAAAGAGCAAGAGTGCTTGACTTTTCAAACTTAACAGCAAATCCATAGTAATGTTCTTTGGTAACACATTTTTCTGAACCAATACAAAACATGCTTTTTAAAATTTAAACATACCGCCTAGTTTTTAGTGTAGAATGGTTTGAAACAGCCAATGAGTTCTTTTTATAAAAAAAACTATGTGTGCCTCCATTTTTCAACTGTCTTTCATTTCATATTGCCTTTCTACTGAAAGACACCTCCTGAGTGCATCCAGATCTCCTTGGAAGATGTTCACAGTGTGGATTGTAGGTCACAGCTGTGTCTTCTGGAGTGAAAAATTTGCAGAAAAAAGAGGTATGGTGAGAGACCTTGCTTTGCCAAATGTAGACATTACATGGATTGGTCAGAGAGGGTTAAAGTGGCACAAATTAATGCATTTGGTGAAAACCTTTCTACATCTCCCACAGCCTAACCTTATTATTGTGCACTGTGGTGGAAATGACCTAGGCACTTTAACTGGGGTAGGTCTGGAAATGCTTATTAAGGACACCTTTGTGCAATTGATGTCGCTTTTTCCACAAACTGCCTTTGTATATTCTAACATATGCCAAAGGCAAAAGTGGAACTGGTCCAACCAATTTTGTCCGCAGATTGACAAAGCAAGGAAGCACGTCAACAAATCTATTTCTGCTTTCCTCAGAGACTATGGTATGGGTTCTATATACCACAACAACTTGCATTACAACATGCAAGACATGTATAGAGGAGATGGTGTACACTTCACTGATGAAGGCAACAGAGTCTTCCTCTTGAACTTTAGACTCTGCATCGGTACTTACTTGTAGGTACCAAAAAAGACACAATGAACACAAGGGCTTTTTTTAGAGCCACATTATATCTTTTCACTTAATTGCGAATTTTTATTATTTTTTTGTTTTTTCGGCGATATTTTTTTTCAAAATATAAATCTTTTTTTTTGCCCTACAAGGTCCTACTGTGACCCCCCTACAATGCCTAGTGGGTCAATATCGCCCCACTCTGCCCCCTTTTCACGTTCTCCCCCTTTGTTTATCACCCCCTCTTTATGCGAGAGACAAAATGGCGGCCGCCGATTCCTGATTTCCACCGATTCGAATGTTTACTGACATCTAACAACCAATCAGAAGTGCGCTCGCGCACGCCAGGGTGCGCGCACAGTACTTGCTCAGTGGCGCACGCTGCGCACGTACATATATATATATTGATTTAAATGCTATTTTCTCAGGAAATACTGAACAGATTTACACCAAACCTGCAAAAGGCACTTCATGGACCTTATGGCTACCTCTCTGCCAAATTGCACATAATTCTGTTCAGCCGTTCAGGCTGTAGCTGCGACTAAAGTCCCTATGGAAAAATGCATGGGGAAATCGCATTTTGGGACCCCCCTTTTTTCTCAGCCCCCGCTTGACGAATCACCCCGAAACTTTCAGGGTCGGAGCTGAGCGGAGCGCCCCATTAGTTTTGAAACATATGCGAGGATTCGTCAACCGGCGCCAAAGTTATTCAAAATAGAATTTTGAGATTTCCTATGGAAACACGGTCCTAACTATAACTACCTACTGGCGACCGCCAGTAGGTAATATATATATATATATATATATATATATATTCACTGAAAAAACCATAGGTTTCACACATGTTATAGTTAGCTGGAGATTTTACTCATAAAAAACCAATGAAATTCCCCCGTTATAGTTAGTGCAGGCAACTATAACTCACGCGACCGCAATCCTCTGCTGATGCTAATACTGTATTTAGACACTTATTTGCCCATGTCTTCTTCCATTAAATTTTAGCTATACATATATTACAAATATTTTTTTTTCATAAAGACACATATGTCATCAGCAGAGGATTGCGGTCGCGTGAGTTATAGTTGCCTGCACTAACTATAACGGGGGAATTTCATTGGTTTTTTATGAGTAAAATCTCCAGCTAACTATAACATGTGTGAAACCTATGGTTTTTTCAGTGAATTTGCAAGGTTTTTTAAATGCTAATTCCTAACTATAACGTGTGTGAAACCTATGGTTTTTTCAGTGAATTTGTACGGTTTTTTAAATGCTAAGTTACTTTATGCCGTTCGTGGCGTGCGCGCCCACTTAACGCACTTCATTCCGTGCGCGCACGGTGCGCTTCGCGCACTGTGCGCGCACAGTGAGCACGCGGTGCGCTTCACGCACCGCGCGCCCACTTTACGCAGTTAGTGCCATGCACGCACGGTGGGCACGCGGTGTGCTACGCGCACTGCGTGCCCACGTTATGCTGGATGGGCAATGTACGCACGATGCGCTTCGCGCACCGTCCGCTCGCGGAGGACATATTATGCACTTCGTTATGAAAGGTAATCTATTAAATGTTCAATTAATCTATATGCCATGCACAACATGTATATATATATATATATATATATATTACCTAGTGGCAGTCACCAGTAGGTAGTTATAGTTAGGATCTATTTTCCATAGGAATGCCGCAACATTCTATTTGGAATAACATTGGTGCCGGTTGACGAATCTTCGCGAGATTTTCGAACTTTTGGCCAGCTCTGCTCCGCTCCTATCCTGAAAGTTTTGTGGTAATTCGTCAAGCGGGGGACGAGAAAAAAGGTGGGTCCCAAAGCACGTTTTCCCCATGCAATTTCCCATAGGATCTGTTGTCGCAGCTACAGCCCGAACCGCTGAACGGAATTACACCAAATTTGGCAAGGAGGTAGTCCTCAGTTCAGACTCGTGCCTTTTGCATAAATGGTGTGAATCCGTTCAGTAGTTCCTGAGAAAATTAGAGTTAAAAGTACATATATATCTATGGCCGGGGAACATCCGCGGACCCTACCCGCACCGTAAGTGCACCCTCCCCAAACCGAGCGCGCACCCTCCCAATCGCACGCTGAATGCTAATTGGCTGTTGAGTGTCTGTCTACATTCGAAACCAGGAACTGTTGGTGGCCATTTTCTGCCTCGGTAGCAGCGAGGCTGAAGAAGCAAGGGGAATAAGTGTGTAAAACATATAAAGGGGGCAGAGTGGAAATACTCTGACCCTGTAGTGGTGCTTAGGGGGTCCCAGAAGGACCCCCTGGGGCCCCCTTTTAAAAAAAAAAAAAACGGCGAAATGTGCGCACGGTGCGCGCATCCTATCGCGTTTGGTGCACGGATCCAAGGAAGTTTTTTTTTAAAAAGACAAGAAATCATTGGTTGTATGGCAACTTTCTACACTGAAAGGTTGGGTGTATATTTCTGTTTTTTGAAAGCCATGAGTCTTATTGGTTAACAAAAACTGATGGTAAGGAACATTATATATGATAAGCTGATATGTTGAAAAGTCAAGCACACGCATTGTGTGCTGAACTTGTGACCTGTGTGCTCAGTGCAGTGTTCCATTACCTGTTTCTATGGTAACAGGCAGAAGGCAGATTGGGGGAAGGGTTGAAATGTATTTCATTTGGAAAGGGTTGAAATGTTTAACCAATAGAAATGTGTGTTTGCTTTTGAATTTACGTGTGAAGGATTGTGATTTGATGTTTACATGTATATGTGTGGAAAATGAAAGGGAAACTTTTCCATTCTTTGTTTTTGCTGAGAGGTGCACAGTGCAGAGATTCTGTAAAAGAAAATCTGGTGTGTGACTGATATACTTCTTAATCTACAAAACAACTTGAAAGGTGAGTTATTTAATTGTGAGGGGAAGTAAGTAGACTATTTTGATTTTAATCAGAGTAATGTATTTCTCCTGCTAAAGTGTAGGGAGTACTTTTTTATCTACAATCTTATTGACAGTGTGTGTGCATGTAGAAACCATTCTGTGATAAGCATTTATGTTTTTCATGTGTTTGCAGACAGATAACTGTGCTGTTTTTATATTTTGGTAGAATTAGAAACCAGTCATTGTTTCTGAATTTGTGAAATGAGTTATGTTTCTATATTAATATGTAGTACTCCTTCTAGATGAAGAAATGTGTTTTGGTATAGTGCAAGGGATAGTGTTGTTTGTCTAGAATCACACAGAGAGTATGTGTGCATTTGGTAACCACTGTGAGAGAAGCATTTGGTAACATTGTGTATTTGCTGACAGATAACTGTTTTAAAACCTGTCATGTTGTCAAGTTTAAGTAGCATTAGAAGCCAGTGTTTGCTTATGCATTGATAAAATAAGTCATGCTTTGACACTAATGTGCTGTAGTTTAATATGTAGATTGTGTGTAGTCTCCTTACCCCTTGCACAGTAGTAAATGAGTTTTGGTAAGCTGCTAGGGATAGTGTTGCTTGTCTAGAATTACACTGTGAGTCTGTGTGCATTTGGGAACCACTGTGAGCGAAGTATGTGGTAACATCGTGTATTTGCTGACAGATAACTGTTTTAAAACCTGTCTTGTTGTCAAGTTTTAGTAGCATTAGAAGGCAGTTTTTGCGTATGCTTTGATTAAATGAGTCAGGCTTTGACACAAAAGTGCAGTCCTGAAATAAGTAGATTGTGTGCAGTTCCCTTACCACTTCCACTGTAGTGAATGAGTTTTGGTAAACTCCTAGGGATAGTGGTGCTTGTCTAGAATCACACTGTGAGTTAGTGTGCATTTGGGAACCACTGTGAGAGATGCATTTGGTAACATCGTGTATTTTCTGAAAGATAACTTTTTTAAAACCTGTCATGTTGACAAGTTTTAGTAGCATTAGAAGCCAGTCTTTGCTTATGCGTTGCTTAAATGAGGTAGGCTTTGACACAAAAGTGCAGTCCTGAAATATGTAGATTGTGTGCAGTTCCCTTACCACTTCCACAGTAGTGAAAGATTTTTGGTAAACTCCTAGGTATAGTGGTTGTTGTCTAGAATCATACTGTGAGTCTGTGTGCATTTGGGGACCACTGTGAGAGAAGCATTTGGTAACATTGTGTATTTAGTGACAGATAACTCTTTTAAAACCTGTCATGTTGTCAAGTTTTAGTAGCATTAAAAGCCAGTCTTTGCTTATGCATTGATAAAATGATTCATGCTTTGACACTAATGTGCTGTACTTTAATATGTAGATTGTGTGTAGTCTCCTTACCCCTTGCACAGTAGTGAATGAGTTTTGGTAAGCTGCTAGGCATAGTATTGCTTGTCTAGAATCACACCGTGAGTCTGTGTGCATTTGGGAACCACTGTGAGAGAAGCATTTGGTAACATCGTGTATTTGCTGACAGATAATTGTTTTAAAACCTGTCTTGTTGTCAAGTTTTAGTAGCATTAGAAGCCAGTTTTTGCTTATGCTTTGATTAAATGAGTCAGGCTTTGACACAATAGTGCAGTCCTGAAATATGTAGATTGTGTGCAGTTCCCTTATCACTTCCACAGTAGTGAATGATTTTTGGTAAACTCCTAGGTATAGTTGTTGTTGTATAGAATCACACTGTGAGTCTGTGTGCATTTGGGAACCACTGTGAGAGAAGCATTTGGTAACATCGTGTATTTTCTGGCAGATAACTCTTTTAAAACCTGTCATGTTGTCAAGTTTTAGTAGCATTAGAAGCCAGTCTTTGCTTATGCGTTGATTAAATGAGTCATGCTTTGACACTAATGTGCTGTACTTAAATATGTAGATTGTGTGCAGTACCCTTACCTCTTCTAGACTAGTGAATGAGTTTTGGTAAACTGCTAGGGATAGTGTTGCTTGTCTAAAATCACACTGTGAGTCTGTGTACATTTGGGTAAGGATTGTGATAGAAGCATTTGGTAACATGGTGTATTTGCTGACAGATAACTGTTTTAAAATCGGTCATGTTGTCAAGTTTTAGTAGCTTTAGAAGCTATTCTTTGCTTATGCATTGATAAAATGAGTCAGGGTTTGACACTAAAGTGCAGTACCATGTACTATTCTCTTCACTGTGCCAGAACTGAAAATTTAAAAGTTTTACCTAGGCACTGTCCTAGCAGTAGACTGTTACTCATGTTGTGAACCATACATTACCACATAGACTGCTTGAAATGTCTATGCAGTATGCATGCAGTATTCTAACATACTATACACTTGTCTTTCACATCTTCAATTTCCTAGTCAGTATCCATACAGTCCAGCAAACATCCTGTCACTCCCTTTGCACTCCTCTAGTGACCCATTCTGTACCAAGTACTAATCCATTCACTGTGTCAAAAGCCACCCACTTATAAATTCACACAGGCACTCTCTTTGCTGTACTCTAATCATTTCGTCAGTTCCCAAGTACTCATGCAGTGAGCCAGGCCTTAGCACATAGACTGCTTCAAATGCCTATTCACTATGCATGCAGGCCTCTAACCACCTACCTTGTTGTCTTTCACACCTTCAATTCCCCAGTCAGTATTCATACACTTCTAGCAAACACCCTGTCACTCACCCAGTGTGTCTCCTTATAGTACTGTAATCATTCAGTCAGTTAGCATGTAGTCTTTTAGGGCCTCATGTAGGAAGCCAAATACCGGTCGGTAACGGACGATTTTCGGTAATTATACCGTTACCGACCGGTATTTTGGCTTTTGAGATGTAGGGGGAGAATTTCATGATTAGGTATTTACCGAATCGGTAAAATTACCGATTCGGTAATATTACCGATTCGGTAAATTTACCGATTTGGTAAATACCGAATCATGAAATGAGATGTAGGGGGAGTGTGTGGTGGGTGTGGGGATTCGTTATTTACCACCAACTAAAGGTTGGTGGTAAATGACGAATAGGTGACAAAAAGCTTTTTTGTGCACGTTTAAGTGTGCAATGTGGCAGACATACATGCCCTTAGGGCATGTATGTGTGCCTCATGTGCACACATGGCCGAATCAGGGGTGCAACAGGGTGTCAATGTGACACCCTGCCACCCTTGCATGTGCTCCCCCATTACCGAATCGGTATTTACCGATTCGGTAATGAGGCATACCTTCCCATCAATGGGAAGGTATGCCTCATTACCGAATCGGTAAATACCGATTCGGTAATTACCGATTTTTTCCGAATCGGTAATTTTTACCGACTCATTACCTACATTGCATTTACCACTTCATAAATACCGAATCGGTATGATTCGGTATTTATGAAGTGGTAAATGCAAGCCCACCTACATAAGGCCCTTAGTGAGGTAGGCTTTAGGGCATGAAGTGCTTCAAAGTAGTATGCACTATGCATGTAGTGTTTTAACCATTGTCACACTTGTGGTTCAGGGCTATAGTTTCTTAGTCAGTTTTTATATAAAATGTGTTTGCACAGTAATGGAATAGTATAAATTTGAAAGTTATTAATATACATTTATTTGTGATTCTTTTTTACAGATACAGAACAGGAGTGTTTCTCATCCGTTTGCTCTCTTCTCGTGCAAGATTGTTTGGATGAAGGGTCCTTCGGTGTTTCATCATACTTGCCGTGCCGTACGAGTATTTCTTGTTAGGATCCCCTTGCAACAGAACTCTTTTGCAAATCTTGCACGTGACCAAGGTGGCAGTGATCTTTGTTTGCCCCTCGTGAAAAGTAAAACATTTCCACACCACTGAAGGAAAACGTTGTGGGCGTAGTGCGTCCTCCAAAAATTCATCCTTAGATTCAGTGAATATTTTAAAGCGACAACATTTACAGTTTATGTAAGTTAAACTTATAAAATTTTGTTAGCTGTAAGCATTTTATATATCTGTGATTTTTTTCTTGTGGTATTTTGTTGAGAATAGCATGTTGTTTTTTTTTTTAACAATCTTTTTGATTGTTTTTTTTTTGCCCGCTGTTAAGTGATGAGTACGATTGAAATCACTTTTTTAATGACATTTAATATATTCTGAGAACAGCAAAAAAGGCAAACATATTACTTTGTGGAAATTATGCTCTGTTGTAAAAAATTTATTATTACATGTTATCATTTTTTTTTCCTTTTCTTGCACAGATCCAAATTTAAAAATAAGCAATTTATATGAATTTAGATTGCAATGAAAATCTGAAAAAAATGTATACCATTTTTCATTGCTATTACTGTGAAGGTAAGTTTAACTAAGTCTCAATATGCAGAATGAGGAGGTCTGCAAGAAGCTACAAAGTTGAAGCACGTTTCTAAAAGCACTCTGTTTATACCTATGTAGTTTTGAAATCTGACCATAGTCAGATATCATGTGACCTGCAAAAAAAGAGATCTGAGGGGTTCATAATATTTCCCATTGTAGGTATTGAAGGACCGCAATTATTTCAATCATTCTTTTTTGAACATCTTTGCAGACAAAACTCTGTGCTTACCTTCTATCATTCGCAAGGAATTTTTAAACTGGAAATATGTCACTTTTTGTAACATAGTTATTGCGCAAGACACTCTTTCATATTTACAAAGAGAGGAAAAGGCACTCTGTGCACTTTTTATATTCCATGTAAATACAACCTCATTATGCACACCAGTTTGCGTTGAAAGGGTGTTCTATAAGTGTTGTTGTGCATGATTGCACTGAATACTCATAGAAAAAGACACATGTTTAGATTTGTCAGAAATCATAAATCTCGATTTGTGTGTGAATGCTGCACCATTCTAAAATTGGTGTAGGAAAGCACAACAAGAAGAATTGTTTTCATTTCTCCACATTTTTTATATCTTCAATGCATGCTACAATGCTCAGCATACATTGAAGGAGAAAAATTCCTTTACTGATTGTTTTTGTGCAGGAAGGTGTGTCTTCCTGCACAAAAACAAACAGCTCATGACACAGATATCTGTGCACTATGGCGCAAGGGTGCCTGTGTCACCACATGGCTGCAGTTTAAGCAGTTGTGCAGAGAGAAGCATAGATTTGCAACATATTTATGTACATATGTTGCATCCCTGTGCTTCGGAAGTACTACAGCACACTGTAGTTAAAGAGGTTACTGTGTGATGCTGCAGCACTTCCTCATAGTTCTGCACTTATACATTCACCATACGCTACTAATGCATTCATTCACTCAATTACGTACTACACATACATTCATCTAATCGTTCACACACTAACTAAGAAATTTAGCTCTTTTTTTTAAACCAGGAAAATTAGTTCTTATAAGAACTTTTTTTTCTTCTTCTTTCTTCTTTTATATGTTTTGGGGGGTTTATGAGCAATTTTTAAATTTTTTTGGTTTTTCTGCAAAAAAAAAAAAAAAACCAGGAGGAACCAAACAATGAACTTCAGGGAACAATAAAAAAAACAAAAAAAAACCTAGCAAATGTGACTTTCTTGCCGGCGGCAGATCAGATCGATCGACTGCTCACTGTAACACAAAGTCGCATTTCACTTAGTGCAGAGCACTTTTAAATATTGAAATTGAGGTCGGATGTCCAAGTTTTTAGCTGATGGATGCACTCTTGAAGTGCTCGGCTGCGATGAGGTGGAAGGCGCAGGAGCAGGAGTGTTTCTCATCCGTTTGCACTCTGCTTGTGCAAGATTGTTCGGATGAAGGGTCCTTAGGTGTTTCATCATACTCGCCGTGCCGCACGAGTATTTCTTGTTAGGATCCCCTCGCGACAGCACTGTTTTGCAAATCTTGCACGTGACCAAGGTGGCATTGGTCTTTGTTTGCCCCTCGGGAAAAGTAAAAAATGTCCACACCACTGAAGAAAAACGTGGTGTGTGTGGTGTGTCCTCCAATAATTCATCCTCAGATGTATGAGGAGATGCAGGTGATGCCTGCTGCCCTGAAGCCATTTTTGGTAAAAAAGTTAGAGCTAAGCTTAAACTTAGTCTAAAAAAATCTTCTTCTCTGCAAAGAGATGCTCCTCCAAAGAAGGTCGCGCACAAAACACGTACCCAACGCATACCATGCGCGGATGCTATCGCGTAGGGATCGAGAACGGATCCAAACACATGGAAAAAAAAGATAAAATAAAGTTTTGAACATATAGTTAAAAAAATATTTTGAAAAATATAAAAAATATGTTTGAAAAACCCATTAAATTCAAATAATATTTTTTAATTTTTAAAAGAATTAATTGAAAAAATAAGTTTAAAAAATGGCGATAAAAAAGTATTTTAAAAAAACATAATTAAAGAAATTGACACTGAATTTGAAAAATATAGAAATCCAATCAAAATCATTAAACATGATATCTTTAGAGATAAGTTATAGATAGGAATTAGCATTTAAAAAACCTTTGAAATTCACTGAAAAAACCATAGGTTTCATGCACGTTATAGTTAGGAATTGGCATTCAAAAAACCTATGAAATTCACTGAAAAAACCACAGGTTTCAGGGGCGTTATAGTTAGGAATTGGCATTTAAAAAACCTTAGAAATTCACTAAAAAAACCATAGGTTTCAGGGGCGTTATAGTTAGCTGGACATTTTCCTTGTACAAAACCCTAGAAAATCCCCTGTTATAGTTAGTTCAGCTAACTATAACTTGCGCCCCCGCAATGCATTGCTGATGACGTCACATATTACATCACTCATGACATGGTCAGTGACATCACTGACGACATCACTGATGACATCTCAAATGACATTTTCTCTACCTCTTCTGTTACAGTTGTGCCCCCCCTTCCTGTGTTATGGTCCGACCACCTACTGGTGACTTTTAATATCCAGTCTAAAATCACTGCGACTATTAGAGGTGATGGGTGTCAACCCCGGATGTCGCGTGCTTTCCATCGAGTAACACCGGAAATGATTGATCAGTATCGGC
Source organism: Triturus cristatus (assembly GCF_964204655.1). Lineage (NCBI taxonomy): Eukaryota > Metazoa > Chordata > Amphibia > Caudata > Salamandridae > Triturus > Triturus cristatus. Next base: position 390,947,050 of record NC_140592.1, read on the forward strand.
TAACTCACCCCTGCTCCCTTATGGGTGACTTAGAAGTGGACCTAGCCCGCTTTCAAGCATGGCTCGTGCAGTGCTTGGAGGATTTGGCCCCGCCTAGGCGGTCTTATAAGAAATCTTCGCGAGCGTCTGCCCCATGGTTCACGCCTGTGCTTAATACCAGCAGAAGGCTCTGTAAGAAAGCCGAAAGAGCATGGCGAGCAAACTATCTGGATCCTTTGAGGGAGGCCTATAGGTGTTGCACCAAGGCCTATCATAAGGAAATCTATCTGGCCAAAAAAACCTACTTTGCTCAAAGGATTGAGGAGGCCGCCAACACCAGCAAAGAAATCTTCTTGATTGTGAAAGAATTCACATCACCAGCCTCCATCACTCCTAAGTGCTCTTTTTCGGAACCTTGGGTTCTGCAATTAGCCAGCTTTTTTGCCAATAAAATCAAAAACATTCAGGCAACTTTTCCATCTGTTGCGCGGGGGGGGAGTGTCCTGTCCTGAAACCCAGTCCGTTCGTTGTGTCTGACCCGGGAATGCCCAGTTTGATGAGTTTTCCACCTATTGAGCCTCAAGTCTCACTGGAATGTCTCTCTAAAATAAGATCCGGCTCTCCACTGGACCCCTGTCCCGCTAAGTTTCTAGCTAAAGTGGCTCATGCTATTAACCCTATGGTCAACCCAATTTTAAACTGCTCATTGGAAACAGGGATAGTGCCGCCTGCCTGGAAACAGGCGATGGTCATTCCTCTTCTGAAGAAGCCTTCCCTGGACCATGCCATTCATGCTAATTACCCACCTATCTCTTTGCTCCCTGCCCTGGCTAAAGTGGCAGAAAAGCATGTTCAGTCCGTCCTCTCTCATTTTGTTGAGTCCCACGGTATCTTGCACTATACCCAATCCGGTTTCCGTGCGAATATGAGCACGGAAACGGCTCTGTTGGAGGTGGTTGAGGCCATTAAGGAAGTTCAGGACTCCGGGGGGAAAGCACTGTTGGTGCTGCTTGATCTCTCGGCGGCGTTTGACACCGTTCCACACGATCGCCTATTGGCGAGACTTGCGGAGATTGGTGTTGGAGGAACGGTGCTCAAATAGTTCAAGTCCTTTCTGGCCAACCGCCAACAGACAGTCTGGGCTCCTCCGTACTCAGTGGCAGTGCCGCCTCTGGAAGTGGGAGTTCCTCAAGGGTCAATTTTAAGCCCGACTCTCTTTAATATCTATATGTCCCCTTTGGCGGCGCTGGTTGAGTCTTTCGGCGCCCAGATTGTCTCATATGCTGATGACACCCAGCTTCTTTTCACATGTGGAAAAGATATGGACTTCAACGGAGATTGCATTAAAAGCTGTTTGGGTGCGGTTTTTACCTGGTTCCAATGCAACCAGCTTAAATGCAACTCGGAGAAGTCCGAGGTTCTTTTTTTCGGTTGTCCTCCTGATCCCTGTTGGATGTCCTGGTGGCCGGCGGATATGTTCCCCCTTCCTCTGTGGCCTCGGTGGCTAAAAATCTCGGTGTTAAGATGGACAACTGTCTTACTTTTAAACCACAGATTATGAGCCTGGTTGGTCAATGCTTTGGGATTCTAAAAATGCTAAGAAAATTTCTTCCTTTCCTATCCATTGCCCATAGGAAAATTACGGTGCAGGCCATGATAGGATCTAGGCTGGACTCTGCCAATGTCCTTTATCTGGGTCTTCCGAAGCTCCTTCTCTCACGCCTACAGGTAGTGCAGAACTCGGCCGCTCGGGCAATCTTTGGCCTCGGCCACCGTTCACATGCTACGGGACTGTTGCAGTCTCTTCACTGGCTGCCAATTCAGAGGCGCATTGAATTCAAGGTGCTCACTATGGCATTTAAGGCCCTTTATGGCACTGGTCCCCTCTATTTGAGGAAGAGGATCGGTTTTCATCTGCCTGCCAGAGCCCTGCGTTCTGCGTCACTGTCTCTCACCACAGTCCCGGCAATTAGGCGTGCCCGGATCGGGGGGCGGTCTTTTAAATATCTTGCACCCCGGGCCTGGAATGCCCTCCCACTGTCCTTAAGAAAGAGTGAGAGCTTGATGGCCTTCAGAAAGAAGCTCAAAACATGGCTGTTTGGCCAATAAGTCTTTTCTCCCCTGCTGGAGCTCTACGGTTATGGGTCTGATAGTGCCTGGACACTATGCCTGAGTAGCTGAGCGCTTAACAAAACCCCAGATAACATAACATCACTGACATCACAGGGGAATTTCTAGGGTTTTGTACGAGGGAAATGTCCAGCTAACTATAACGCCCCTGAAACCTATGTTTTTTTTAGTGAATATATATATATATATATTAAAAAATATATAAAATATGCCCATTGAGGGGATTAATACAGTAGTGGCGGCTGCCAGCCCTTTTTGTCCCCCTTCGTCCTTTTAGCCCCTTATGCCTAAAGACTCTGTCGATGTTTTCAGCGAGATGGTAATCGAAGACCTAAAAAAACTTAAGACCTCTGTCAACTCTCAGCGTCAACAGCGTAGCTACCGTGTGAAAAGCTGCTGGGCTCTGATGAAGAAATTACGTGAAAAGAATGAAATAGTTATTATGAGTGCGGACAAAGGTGGTAACATAGTGCTATGGCCGAAATCTGACTACCTTTCAGAAGCTCAGTACCATTTTCTGACTCTAATTGTTATTTAAAAGTTGGTCGCGAACACTTAACTCAGGTAAAAGACACTGTTATTAAACATCTTGAACAATGGAAGAGACAGGGTTTATTATCTAAAAATAATTTTTTATTTTTAAAGAATGATTTCCCTACAACACCTATTCTGTACTTTATTCCTAAAGTGCATAAGGGTACATCCCCTGTCCCTGGCAGACCAATTATATCAGCCAGAAACAATGTTTTAGAAGCAGCGTCTAAGTATGTAGACTGCTTTTTCCAACCTTAAATGACGATGCTGCCCTCCTTCATAAAAGACACAGGAGACTTTTTGAAAAAAATCAATGAAGTTGAGTGGCGGCCTGGCAATGTGTTAATAGCCATGGATATAGCTTCGCTATATACCAGTATTCATCATGCCCATGGTTTGGCAGCAGTGAAGCACTTTCTCAATAACTGTGCCATTTGTTTGCATGATCACAATTGTATGCTACTCGATATGATAGATTTGTGCCTGAACAATAATCTATTTTTGTTTAATAGAATCTTGTACAAACAGCTGAGAGGGGTGGCAATGGGGGCGTGCTTTTCTCCTACCTACGCCTGTCTATTGGTGGGGTGGTGGGAGGAGCATGTCCTCAGAGTAACTCACAAGAAGATTTGGAATACCCATATTAAATACTATTGCAGGTACATTGATGATGTATTTATTATATGAGAGGGCATGGAACAAGCTGATGTTCAATTTGTAGCATCTATCAATGACAATTCAATGAATCTTCAGTTCACTACCACCTTTAGCACACAAAGGGTAGAATTTTTAGATGTAGAGGTATATATCTGTGACAATCAGATTCAAACAAAACTTCACAGAAAAACCACCACAGGTAACTCTACACTACACGCCACCAGCGCCCACCCTCCACACGTTATTCATAGCATACCATATGGCGAATTTCTTCACTTACGACGCATATGAAGTCTTCAGTCTGATTTAAGACAATGTCAAAAAGAGGCTCTTGACCGTTTTTTGGCCCAGGGGTACAAATTCTCTAATTTACAAATGGCCTTGGATAAGGCCAATTCCCTACCACGTGAGCATTGTCTTAAAACCAAAAAAGAACGTAATGCACAAACATTGGTCGAACCTATACCAGCTGATACTCAACCTATTAGATTAATTACCACCTATTGTAAACAGGATAAAAGCATTCAAAACATAGTTTACAAACACTGGCCTATTATCCTGATGGATTTAACATTGAAATTTCTGTTACCAACCCTCCCTGCCATCACATTCAGGAGGGCACCCTCTATGAGGGATGCCTTGGTCAAATCAAGCCCTGAATTAACAATTAAAACCACTTGGCTTTCTAAGTCTGGCTTTTTAAAATGTTCTTCTTGCCGGGCATGCAAGTTTTGGAGTCAATTTGTCTGAGTATCGAACAGCTTTTAGTGACATTCCAGTCCCGATAAAAGACCATTACACATGCCGGACTGAATATGCTGTGTACCTACTTGAATGCACATGTCATCTTAAGTATATCGGCAGTACTAAACTGCCAATTTTCAATCGGATATTACAGCACTTGCGTGCAATCATTAACTCAGACTCCAACTATCCAGCTGCCCGACATTTTAAAGCCATCCATGATAACAAAGTCAGTGATCTTAAATACTCTGTGATCGGGGCAGTTCCTCCATCTATTCATGGGGGAAACAGAGAGAGGAAGTTGCGAGTTCGAGTCATCCTTTATTTTAACCCTCGACACAAGAATGCCAAATGGTTTGAATACCAGCGAGGATCTGCATAACTATTTATAGCAACAAAAGCAGCAGGGTCCTCTAGAGGGAACATCTGAGCAATATAATCTACATTTGGGGTATGAACTCACTGTCTCTTCCTCTCAAGTTCTTGTTATCCAATTTATATAGACCAGTGTTTATCTGTTTCTATGCCATCTAAATATTGAAATTATGAACCTACATTGCGTTGTTTGCACATGTATAACTGATATCATTTGTACTGTATACATTTTGGCACCGACACTTTACGGACTAAGCATTAGCACTTTAACTATAAACCTGCGGGTTCTGTTTTTTACAGTACTATTCGCGACTTCTTGCACAGCCCCACTACTTCATATTTATCAGTGTTTATTGGGGATTTTTTTTTTGCACTATCAGCACCTTTTTGCACATTTTAATGGAGCGTTTTTTATCTAGTTGATGCTTATTTATGACTTCGCATGCACAACAATATGAGAATATCGAGTTTTATTTCATCCAATAACTCTGGGATATTTCAAAAGGCTTTTTAAACATTGAAGGGTCTTTTCAATACATAAAGTAGGTTGATAGTGATATCATTTTGGCGTTACATCAATTATGGGCACTAGCCATGAAGCCAGCCATAGGGTGCTTAGACTTCATTTTTTATAGGATTTTATTATTTATGCCAAATAACACGTAGAGAGCTAAATGTTGTTCAACCTGTGAAAAAATTATTTGTTTATATTGAAAGTTTACCTAGAGTACAAGTTAGCTATACATTGTCAATGTTAACATTGAAGTATGTGAACTATAAGCAACACTAATTTGAGAAAAAGGCTTTTTTCCAACTGTATGCTCCGTAAAATAGTATGTTCTCTATTTATTTATTTCACTAATTTACCAATCCCTTGTTATGATTGGCTGCACTGGGTTTAAATGTAGTGACTTGTCACCAGCGCGTCAGGTGATTAAGATCGCTGTGGCAATCGAAACGCGTCTGGGGCAGACACTTGTCTATTTCACTTGGGTGAATATCTAATAAATCATGGAACTGTGAACCCGTGCCTTAGGATTCTTTTGGAATACGTTGGTGGTCCGCACCTGTGGTGTTTCCCTCTTGGCTGCATTAAGAGGGACAGGACTTTGGTTTTGATATATATATATGAAATTTATAAAGCGCGACAAATACCCTGGGGTGTCTAGGCGCTGCCTTAGATCCAATCAGTGCAAACAGAGAAGTAAACAGTTAAACCGTAAACAACCAAGTTTTGAGGCCCTTCCTCAATTTAAAGAGACTGGGTTCTTTTTTCAACGTGGTAGACAAAGAGTTCCAAAGGCTGGCAGTTGTGGCTGTGAAGCTCTTACTGCCCCATCTCACCCTGCTGACTCTAGGAACAATTAGGTTTCCCAGTTTGGCAGATCTGAGGGCTCTGGCAGGAGTGTATGGCTTAAGGAAATTCATCAGTTGTAATAGCCCCATGTTGTTAAGAGATTTAAAGGTGATACATAATGATTTAAATTGGATCCTCTTGGCTACTAGTAGCCAGTGGAGTCGAACTAAGGCTAAAGAGACTGAATCCAATTTAGAAATGCCCAACATTACTCTTGTTGCTGCATTCTGAGCCGTTTGGAGTTTGTTGATGCTACACTGCGGAGCGCTGGAAAAGAGGGCACTACAGTAATCCAATCTCAAGGAAATCAGCACTGATACCACTGTCTTCCTTAGATCCATAGGCATTGCGGGAAGGATTTTCCTCAACATTTTCAAGATAAAGAAACATGCAGAAGTGGCTGTGTTGATTTGTGCCTCAAAGGACAGCTTGGTGTCAAAAACGACACCTAGGTTTTTGGCTTTAGGCACTGGTTTGGGTAAGGAGCCCAATTGGACCGGCCACCAGCTGTCTGTACAAATTGAAGGATTGTTCCCCAGCAACAAAACATCAGTCTTGGAAGACTTTAATTTCAGACAGTTGTCTGACATCCAATTTAAAATATGGCTCATACAATTGCGAGACCTGGTAGCTGTCTGGCTGGCAGAACTGCTCACCGAGACAACGATCTGAGTATCGTCCATGTACGGCACAAGGGCAAAGCCGTAACTTCTTACTAGACTGGCGAGTGGAGTGACATAGAGATTAAAGAGCGTTGGGCTCAGAGAAGAACCCTGGGGGTAACACAATGCTCCCCAGAGCCACTACCTGTGACTGCTCAGACAAAAAGGAGCTTAGTAGGGACAGCACCTTATCCCTGATCCCGATGTAACTCAGCAGGTCCCGCAGCAGCAAATGATTGACAGTATCAAAGGCTGCTGACAGGTCCAGGATATTCAGAGCTGCGTTCCCCCCATTGTCTAGTATCATCCTGAGCTCTTCCGTTGCGGTAACAAAAGCCAACTCTGTGCTGAGCACAAAATCCAAACTAGGAAGGATCCAGCATAGCATTGCCATTGATAAAAACAGTGTTTATTGCATTTTTGATTACTTTTTGGGGAAACTGAAGTCTTGAATTAGGTCTATAATTGAGAGTTTCCCTAGCATTCAGATAGGGTTTCTTTTATAAAGAAAGTGTGGAGGCTTTCTTCCATTCCGCTGGAAAATTTCTAGTTGTAAACATTGAGTTAAAAATCACTGTTAAAGGAATAGCTATAATTTCTGGCGAAATATGCAGAGTTTTGGCAGGGCATGGATCTGATGGAAAGACAGATTTAGTAGCAGCAATGAGTTTAGAGCTTTGTTCGACTGTCAATGTATTAAAAGAAAAAAGGTTCGAGGGGGCTGATTCAAAGGGATCTTGTGTTTTTTCAGGAAAGGCTGATTGAATCTTATTAAACTCGACCGGTGTTTGAGCCAGGCGATTATTCCCCTGTACAAATAGGTCAAAGACAGACTTGACCTTGTATTGGAAGGATTCTGCTAATGCGTTGCAGAATTCTTGACTAATACTAATATCAAGTGCAGATGGCAGCTTTGCTAATTTCTTTACTGTAGTGAACAAGGCTTTAGGACATATGTTGGCTGCCGTGATTTTCTCAAAAAAGTATAGGGACCTTTCTTTGAGAATAAGTTTCTTATAGGTTTGAAGGGATGACTTATATTCCATTCGAGTAATTGCATCATCTTCAAGTCTCCACTTTCTGTCTAATTTGCGTCATAATTGTTTCTGGGCTTTCAATGTGTCATTAAACCATGGTTCTGATGGTGTTCTCCTGGATTGATGACATTGCTTAGGGGGCTTTAATTGTGTCAAAGCCGAGTCAAGCCAAGAGTGGTATTGAACTGCGGCTTGGTCAGAATCAGTGGGCAGATTTGCCAGAGTTTTCAAAAGAATAGTATTTAGAGAGCTAGCCTCTACTTTCCTCCAAGGGCGACTGACATAGAGTTCTCTTGGGGCTTTAGGATGATTTTTTGCGGCAGTGATATGTCAAATAGGATAGCCTTATGATTTGACCAGATCAAGGGCAGAACTCTGGTCCTGCTTAGCAGGAGGTTATCTGAGAAAATACCATCAAAGCAGTGTCCAGCATTGTGGGTTGAAACCTTCACAAGTTGGCACATCTCTGCGCTTTCCATTTGATCTAAAAGTGCTTTATTATCAGGGTCAGCACATTTTTCCAAATGGAATTTAAAATCCCCTAGCATCGTAAAATTGGGGTGTTCTGCTTTGTGAGCTAACAAGGTGCCTAAGTTATCTAAAAAAACGGCCTTGGATTTAGGCGGGCGATAAAGTAAAATTCCATTAAAGGAGTGTTGGCCAAACAATTCAATTTTAAAATCAAATGCTTCGCAGTCCTTATTGTCTGTATTCATTTTAATACAGGACTATATATATGTAAGAACATCTTTTCTGTATAATTTATATGTGAGCTTGTATAATTTTACTTATGATGTCATTTCAGCCTTGGAAAAATGACAGGATTTGCAAAACTCGTGTTGGCTGATTCACATCATCTGACTTACAGTTGAAGAGCTTCTGTCTTTCACTAGAACCCGTTCTTTAGGATTCCTTTTCTAACCACCAATAACTATTAATTTCAATTAAGAAATGTGTTGCACTTTATAGACGAAAAATGATTATATGTTTGAAAGAAATTGAAATAATAACCATGAATTACTAAAATAAAAAACATTTTTTATTGAAATACTAAAACTGAAAAAAAGTACTTATGAATTAACTTGTGCATGTACACAGATTGAGTAACAATGAATTATTTTATGTAAAGTTCAAGGAAGCTGCATTTTTTGAGGGTTTAAAGGGGTGCCTTCTATAGTACTTTATCTAATATATATGTGTAGACATATCAGTGGCGGCTCCTCCGCTAAGGCGGAGGAACATTGCCTCTCTGAAAAAATAAAAAATAAAATGATAACTATTAGCATTTTATTTTTCCTTTATACTTCAGTGGCTCTTTGGTGGGGGGGCTGGCAGAGTACGGAGAGGAGTGGTTTACACTCCTGAAGTGTGCAGGACTTGGTCGCCCTCTCAGGCTGCCCCAAGCAGACCTGCACACTTTGCATGTCCCTCACCCGGCTTCATTACACAGCCTGGTGAGGAACATGCAAACCCTCCCAGTCCCAGTCTGAGCACCAATTCACAGCGCTCATACCAATCACAACGCTGCATTACAGCGTTGTGATTAGCTATGGGGAAGCTGGGAAGGCGGGTGCTTCCTGCTGCTGACCGGGAGTGCCGGAAGATGTCAGAGGGATGGAGGATGAAGGAGAGACGGCTGCCATTTAAGGTAAGTGTTTTTTTGTTTGTTTAGTTTTCCTTCCCCACCCACCTCCCACTCCCCGCCCTACCACCCAGGTCCAGTAGCAGCCACTACTGAAATATATATATATATTTATATATATATTACCTACTGGCGGTCGCCAGTGGGTAGTTATAGTTAGGACCTAGTTACCATAGGAAAATCGCAACATTCTATTCCCAATAACTTTGGCGCCGATTGACGAATCTTCGCGAACTTTTCAAAACTCGTGGGGCACTCCGGTCCATTCCTATCTTGAAAGTTTGGGGTGAATCGGCAAGTGGGAACTGAGAAAAAAGGGGGTCCCAAAACGTGTTTTCACCATGCAATTTTCCATAGAAACCTTTAGTCGCAGCTACAGCCCGAACTGCTGAACGGAATTACACCAAATTTGGCATAAAGGTAGCCCTTGGTTCAGAGTCATACCTTTTAGTTAAATGGTGTAAATAGATCAGTAGTTTTTAAAATATTAATGGAAAAAGAAATACATATATCTGGGCGGAGCCTAACCACACATCTCATCGTGAGACCTGATTGGCTGTCAGCACTTCATCCAAGAAGTGCTGGCAGCCATCTTGGGACCAATATACATGATAGCACCTCATTAAAAAGCATTGCAGTTAATAGAAGGTTTTAAGACTTTAGTTACATTATAAATCATTTGTTGATGGTACCATACTCATTTTAGGAATTGTGGTGTATTCTAAGGTGATTTTACCATGTTAAAAAGCCTTCTGCTGGGATATCATGAATCATGTTTGAGAGAAAACTATTTTCTCATGCTTTTCCCACAGAGGTTTGGAAGGTGATCTATAAGTTAAACTGAGAACATATTTTCTGTAAATTCACATTATCTTTATCAGTCATGTGAGAATGAAGTCTGACATTTTCAGTAAAACTTGTACCATCCAACAAGGGCAGAGACTGTCAGTTGATTCCTTTGTGTTCTATTGCAGCTTCCCAGAGTGTTCTAAAGAACAACTAGAGCACTAACAGTCCTACTTATGACAAATGCATTGCACACCTGAAGCCATCTTGATTGGAATAAAGTGGTAACGCTTAAAACATTTAATTTAAAAAGGAACAAAATGAGGGGGTTCCTTTTGCCATAGAAAGTATGATTAGTGCTGCAGAAAGAAAAATTAGGGCAGATTTTGAGTGACTTCTCAAATCCTTTTCTATTTCATGAAAAAATTCTGACATGCAGACTCAAACATGCACTTTCAATACCAGCAACAGACTTCCCTGGTGAGCAGTAGTTTTACTACAGTGATCTAATAAGCAACTAGAGTGCTAAAATTCAGAATTTTTGGCAAATGTGTGACACATCTGAATGCCTTCTTGATGGAACCAAAGTAAAAAACTGAAAGTATTTCCTACTGAGGAGACTTCAGTAAATGAGGAAATTAGGAAACTTCATAACAAATAAGTCTCCCAAGATGGCCACCAGAGACAAAAGAGCCCAAATGTAGCACAAATATCACCCAGATGTAGCCCAAGTATAGCCCAATGGCAGAATGTCCCAGAGTTTTCTTAAGAACAACTAGAGCGCTTACTGTCTTACTTATGACAAAAGTATGGCACACTTGAAGCCATCTTGATTGGAAGAATCTGGTAACACTTCAAACATTTAATTTAAAAAAGAACACAATGAGGGGGTTCATTTTGCCATAGAAATTATGATTAGTGCTGAAGAAAGAAAAATTAGGGCACATTTTGAGTGACTTCTCAAATCCTCTTCTATTTCATTAAAAAATTCTAACATGCAGACTGAAACATGCACTTTTAATACCAGCAGCAGCTTTACTACAGTGATCTAATAAGCAACTAGAGTGCTAACATTCAGAATTTATGGCAAATGTGTGACATATTTGAATACATTCTTGATGAAATCAAAGTAAAAAACTGAAAGCATTTCCTACTGAGGAGACTGCAGTAAATGAGGAAATTAGGAAACTTCATAACAAATAATTCTGCCAAGATGGCCACCAGAGACAAAAGAGCCCAAATGTAGCACAAATATCACCGAGATGTAGCCCACATGTAACCCAATGACAGAAGTGTGCAAAACACTTTTTATTTGTTGTGTTTTTGCAGTTTTATATAGTGCAGACTTGTCAGGTATTGGAGTGCTTTACATGAGCATTGGTTACATCACACAAGAACAAATTCATTTTGGTTGTAGACATGGGGAGATTAAATGATTTGACCAGAATCACAGAAAGTCGAGCTGAAGCAGAAACTCCAACCTGGTTCCCCAGTTGCAAAGTCTGCAGCTCTGGAAGTAACACCACATCCTCACCCCTAAGTGCAACATTTAATCAAGTGGTCAACTGCATAAAAAAACATAAAGATTACAAATAATTTAAAGGTGCTTTGTCGCTATTTGAAAACTCAGAAAATATGTACTCATTTTAGTTTTTTAGAGCACTAACCATAATTTTGATGCAAATAAGACCCTCTCATGTATGTAATTCCTAAACGAAATCCTCTAGGTATTACAGTTTTGATTACATCAAGATAACGTCAGGCGTTCCACACTTTTGTAATAAATATAGAATGTTAGCAATCTAGTTGTTCATTAGGACACTATTGAGAGGCCAGGGGCACGGACACAAAAAATTGAAGACAGGTAGGAGGGTGCAGAGGCACCAATTTGACCACACTGGACAGGCAGGAATGGCAGTGGCAGCACAACAGACTATGGAGGGCAGTAGAAAGGGGGGCAGGGGCAATAGACCAACAATACAGGACTGGCAAGAGAGGCTGTGGCAATATAATAGACCATTGTGGGCAGAAGGAAGAGGCAGTGGTAGTACACCCATACATGCCAACAGACATGATTCAGCCAGGAAACGTCCAATGTTTTTAAGCCCAAATGGGCTTTATTTGATCTGTCTCCTGTCTACAATCTCCTCTTTTTCAATGTAAGTCAAAGGGGAAAATCAGTACCCCAGGTTTTTTTCAAAATCTCCCTCTTACCAAGTTCAAAATGTTAGCAAGTATGGTACATTGGATCATGGAAGGCAGGAGGAATTGGGGTAGGGACATTAACTCGGATAACAGAGGACAGGAGGGTCATGGAGAGGTGCACCAAACTGACCCTACAGGGCAGGCATCAGGGTTTGCAGCAGCACAATACACCACACAGGGCATGCGGGACGGGAGTGCAGCACAACAATCCATAGAAAGCAATAGGGAGGGGACAGGACCATGCACATGGACAACAGAGAACAGAGGGGAAAGAGGCAATGGTAGCTAGCTGACCATAATGGACAGACAGGAGAGAAAGCTGCAGCATAACAGACCATAAAGGGCAGGAGGGACGGATCAGGGGCATTACAATGGAACAGACAAGCCAGGAGGGAGGGAATATGGGGTCTGCACATGGAAACAGAGGGCTGGGGGCAAGGGGGCAGGGCAGGAGCAGCAAGATGACCATGGAGGTCAGGCAGGATGGGCACTAGAAGCAAGACACACCATGGAGAGCAACAGTGAGACTATGATGGCATACACACAGACCATGGAGGGAATGTGGGAGGGGGTCAGGGGCAGCTAGCTGACCACACAGGGAATTTGGGAGGGGCCGTGGCAGCACAGAAGACCATGCATGGCAAGCGGGAGGGTTAGTGGCAGCACAATGGCTATGATGGGAAAGAAGGAGGGTGCAGGGGCATGCACAAAGGACCATGGAGGATAGAAGGGAGGGTCAGGACCTTGGCACAGACAAGAGAGTCCAGGGGAAGGGGCCTGACAACAGACCACGCGGGGCAGGCAGGAGGAGCAGTTGCAGCACAACAGACCAGGGGGGGGCAGAAGGGTGTGGCAGTAAAATAGACCATGGAGGACAGGAGGTAGGGGATAGGGGCATGGAATGTGGACAGGCAGGGTGGAGGTGGCAGGGACAGGTTACAGTCATCTGACAATGCTATGGATTAAAGTAATGCACTGCTGATGATGTCACATATTAAATCACTCATGACATGGTCAGTGACATCACTGATGACATCACTGATGACATCTCAAATGACATCACTGATGAAATCATCTATGTGATCATCTGATGCACCTCCTCACACCCTAAAATACAGACTACCTTTCTCAAAACCCTAGACACACCAATACTAGTACAGCTACAATATTCTGTCCACTATGCATGCAGACCTCTAATCAGCTACATAGCTTTGATACAGTCTTTTAAATACTCAGTTAGTACCTATGCAGTCTAGGAATCCTTCTGTCTGTCCCATGCACTTTTCATTCAACCATCCAGCACTATCTACGCATCCTATCACTCTGCCAATACCTAAGCACTAATACATTTAGCATGCACCTTCTTTGCAGCACTGAAATTACTCCAGTTATTAGTCATATACTTAAGGAATGGCCTAGCCACTAACACAAGTGCAGGTACAATATGTTGTACTCTATGCATGCAGACCTCTAAACAGCTACATACTATTGATACGCTCTTCTAAATACCCAGTTAGTACCTATGCAGTCTAGGAATCCATCTGTCTGTCCCATGCACTTCTCCATTCACCCATCCAGCACTATCTATGTATCCTATCACTCCACCAATACCTAAGCACTTAAAAATTCAGCACACATTTTCTTTGCAACACTGAAATTACTCCAGTTATTAGTCGTATACTTAAGGAATGACGTAGTCAAAAACACAAGTGCAGGTACAATATTTTGTACACTATGCATGCACACCTCTAACCAGCTACAAACTATTGATACGCTCTTCTAAATACCCAGTTAGTACCTATGCAGTGTAGGAATCCTCCTGTCTGTCCCATGCATTTCTCCAATCACCCATCCAGCACTATCTACTTATCCTATTACTCCACCAATACCTAACCACTTATAAATTCACTATACACTCTGTCTGTAATACTGTAATTATTCTAGTTACTAGTCATGAACTTATGGAATGGCCTAGCTACTAACACAAGTACATCTATAATATTTTGTGCACTATCCAAGCAGACCTCTAACTAGCTACATACTATTGATACACTCTTCTAAATACCCAGTTAGTACTCATGCAGTGTAGGAATCGTCCAGTCTGTCCCATGCACTTCTTTAATCACTTATCTACCACTATCTACTTATCCTATCACTCCACCAATACGTAAGCACTTATAAATTAAGTGTTCACTTTGTTTGCAGCACTGTCATCATTCCAGTTACTAGTGGTATTCTTATAAAATGACCTAGGCACCAACACAAGTACACATAAACTATTCTGTGCATAATCCCTACAAATCTCTAAGCAGATACATACTATTGGTCCACTCCATTAAATACTGAAGTAGTACCCATGCAGCGTAGGATATCTCCTGTCAGTCTCATGCAATTCTTCAATCATCCATCCAGCACTATGTTCTTATTGTATCAGTCTGCCAATACCTAAGCACTTATGGGGCAGATTTACAAGCACCCTGCGCCACCAGTACTTCACTTTTTGTAACGTAGTGATGGCACCAGGCACTCCTTCATATTTACAAGGAGAGGAAAAGCCACCCTGCGTGTTTTTTCCTCTCCTTGTAAATACGACCCCTTCATACACAGAACTTTGCGTTGAAGGGGCATCCCATAGGTGTTCCTGTGGGTGTTCCCACGCAACACCCATAGAACAAGACACATCTCCAGATTTATGAGAAATCGTAAATCTGGAGATGTGTGTGAATGCTGCGCCATTCTAGAGTTGGTGTAGCAAGGTGAAAAGAGGAGAATTGTTTTCATTTCTCCTTATTTTTTCCTCTTTCAATGCATGCTGCATTCCACAGTATGCATTGAAAGAGGAAAATGCCTTTACTGATTGTTTTTGTGCATTAAGGTGCCCCTTACTGCACAAAAACAATCTCCACACGACACAGACATCCTTGCACCATGGAGCAAGGGTACCTGTGTCACTGCATGGCTGCAGTTTGTGCAGCAGCGCAGAGGGAAGCACAGAGTTGCAACATATTCATGTACGTATGTCACATCCCTGTGCTTCGGAAGTGCCACAGTGCAGTGCAGCTAAAGAGCTTGCAGTGTCACGCTGCAATACTTCCTCATAAATCTTCACCTATAAATTCACCATACACTACTACTGCATTCTTTCAGTCAATCATGCTGTATACGTATATTCAACCAAACTTTCACACATTACCTTGCAATTATAGTTCTTTATTTAACCAGATAAGGTAGTTCTGATAAGAACTTTTATTTTCTTCTTTTTTCTTTTGTATTTTTTCTTTATTTTTTTGAACAATATTGTATTTTTTGGGTGTTTTTTCAAAAAATGAACAAAAAAAGAACAAATAAAACAGGAAACATTTGTAATTACTTATCATTCCAAAAACAAAAAAACAAAAAAATTAACAACGATGAATGCGTAGCGCAGCACAAACTGCATCCACCGACTGCTCACCGAAGCATATAAGTTTCTTACATTTCACGCAGTGTTGCTCGAGAAAGGCGAATTCTGGCCTAATGTCCAATGTAGGTGTTCCTGAAGTCGCTCCAGATGGTCTTGCCACAGCAGGTGAGGGGTTCAAAGCAGCTTGCCTCATTTCCTCCCGAGCAAGATTGAGAGGATGTGTGGTCCGGAGATGCTTGTACATAGAAGCAGTGCCACAATAGTATTTTTTTCACTGCCTCTTGACAGGACTCGGTCACAAATTTTGCACGTCACGTTTCTCGCATTTACTTTCTCCTCTCCAGGTGGAAAAGTGAAGAATTTCCACACAGCAGATTCCGGCTCTGTGGACGTGGTGCCTCCTGCAAGAATTCTTCTTCAGAAGATACTTCCTCCTCCTGCTGCTGCTGTCCAGATGCCATTTTGTTTGATATTTTTTTTAAAACACCAAAAAAACAAGCAAAAAGGGTTCTTGTAGGAAAAGAGATGTCTCTCTAAAGATGCTCCAACAAGAATGATTAAAAAGGGTGGGGTCCTTCAATAGTTACAGTGGGAAATGTTATGAACCACGAAGCACGCAGCCGACGCGACTTCGCAAAAATATCTTTAAAAATAATATAAGTTTATTAGAAGTACAAATAAATAATTTTTATTAATATCTTAGATAGTCTCTTGCCCTAATATGTATATTAAACACACATACATATCATTTTAGAACATAAAAAAATTCGCGGGAGTCGCGCATCCAGCGTGCCCCAGCACGTATATGACGTCACGCGGGACCCGCCACCGCGCAGGCATCGCGTACCATATTGTGCATGTATCGCGAATGCGCGGGAGCAGGAGTCGCGGACTGGTCGCATACCAATTGCGCACATCACGTAATATTAAATGTATATGATGTAACTGAAAAACACGCAGCCGTTGCACACCGTAAGCAGATCCTTCACGACGTTTCTAAAATGGCGGCTAGAATCCGCGCACCCACAGTGATGTGTACACTTTGGGTGCGCGACTCCGAAAAAAAATTGGGATTTTTTTTTAAAGAAAATAATATAAATATATTAAAAGAAAAAAGAAAAAAAAATTAATATTTCAGTTGTGATTTAAAAATATTCTTTTTTTTTTGCAATTATCAGAAAAAGATGTAATTTTATTTAATGAATAAAATATTCATAAATAAACAGTTAAATAACTGTAGAATCAGTCAAAAAAATAGGTATAACTACTATTACACTTAAAAATTAGCATTTGAAAAACCTTTGATATTCACTGAAAAAACCATAGGTTTCAGAGACCTTTCATCACTCACTGTAAAATACAGAGTACCATATTTGAAACCATTGACACACCAGTACCAGTTACTACATACCCACTCACTGATTCCTAAGTCTACACACACAACTACCCATTCAACAACAGAATCACTTATACATGCAGTCACTAATTAATAGAACACTATCAAATGCACTTATACACATATATAGACATTGACACATCAGCAGTCATCTTAGTCGGTTATGCAGTCATCCTACTCACTCATGAAAAAAAGTAATCACACTTATATTTATTCACTTACACAATTATACACACAACACCTCATTTATTCAAACACATAGTAACTCATAGTTAATATGTTAAAAAATCACCATTACAATTATACACTCATTCATATAGTTACTCTAACAATCACTGACTCTTATATATACTTATTTATATACACCAACTCTCACTTACAATGCCTTTTATTTTTTTACTTTGTTGAAGATGTACAACTAAAACATATATTCGCTCACCAACACACAAATAAATACACTCAGTCACCCAAACAACTGTTTCCACATGCACTCTTAAAGCTATACACCTAGTCAATCAACCATTCACACATCTATACATAGAGTTACACACACCCCATCCAACCACACACAAACTCAGTGCCCCATACAAATACTTACCCAACTAATCAATAACTAATATAAACACTCATTTAGTTAGTGACCAACTGATGCAGCATGTTATACAACAACAGAGACAGTGATGCACACATTGACATAGTTTAGTTACTAATCCATGTATTAAGTGAGACACTTTTAATTACTCACTTAAACACACAGTCAGACAGCTACTAAATCCTCCATCCAGACAGTTATATATCCACTCAATCTTCAATACAGATTGGTATTTATATAATACAAATTTAAATTTCAAACTAAACCACGTTCACTGGATGATGTCATCAGTGATGTCATCAGTGATGTTATTTGAGATCTCATCGGTGATGTCATCAGTGATGTCACTGACCATGTCATGAATTTAGTAATATGTGACATCATCAGCAGTGCATTGCGGGCGTGCGAGTTATAGTTAGCAGAACTAACTATAACGTAGGAATTTCTATGGTTTTGTACGAGTGAAATGTCCCGCTAACTATAACACCGCTGAAAACTATGTTTTTTTCTGTGAATATATATATATTCACTGAAAAAACCATAGGTTTCAGGGGTGTTATAGTTAGCTGGACTTTTCACTTGTACAAAACCATTGAAATTCCCCCGTTATAGTTAGTTCAGCTAACTATAACTCGCGCGCCCGCAATGCACTGCTGATGACGTCACATATTACATCACTCATGACATGGTCAGTGACATCACTCATGACATCACTGATGACATCTCAAATGACATCACTGATGACATCACTGATGACATCATCCAGTGAATGTGTGTTATTCTGAAAATTAAATATGTTTTATATATGTATATCTCAAGGTCGATGGAAGAATAAATGGGTATATAAGTGTCTAAATGGATGATTTGTTTTTGAAAAATTGATTGTGTAACTGACTGATTAAGTGTATCATAGTGAATACATGGCTTAGTGAGTAATGTTTAAATATGTAAATGTCTGTATCAGTCTCTCATTTTGTGTATAAGTGGCTGCATGGGTTGGTGAGTAGCTACATGGGTGTCTATATAGGTTATTAGTTGGTTTTTTGAGTATCAGTCTGAGTGTCTGCATGGTTCGGTGGGGGTATTACGTAGTGCATAGGTGCATGAATGAGTGACTCACTGTTTGTATGTGTTGAACACAGTATGTGTGCAGGACTGTATGGGTGGATGAGTGTGTGTATGGGTGTGTTAGTGAGTGAATGACTGTCGCAATAGTGTCTTTATGAGTAACTACATATGTTTTAAACTAGTATATGTGACTATTGGTGTATATATGTGAGTATATGTGAGAGTGAGAGATTGAAAGAGTTCCTGTATGAATAAGTATGTGTTTCTATAAGTGATTGTTTAAAAGACTAAGTATGTGTAAGTTTCCGTAGAAGTAAGTGTGGTGGTGTGTGTATAACTGTATATGCAAGTAAATGTATGTTTGATTCTTTATTAGCATGAGTGACTATGTGTGTGAGTAACTCTATGGATGAGTGGCATTGTGTAACAGGATGTATAGGTGTATGAGTACATATGATGAGTGAGTACATGTATGAGTGACTGTATTGGACTGTTGGTGAATGAGTGGATGTGTATGTGGATCTTAGAATTACTGAAGAGGTTGTTGTAACTGGTATTGGTATGTCCATTGTTTTGAAAATTTTAGTCTCTATTTTTGAATGTGTGTATCAAAGGTTATATTAGGGTGAGAGGAGGTCTGCCACTCTATCACAAGGATGATGTCATCAGTGATGTCATTTGAGATGTCATCAGTGATGTCATGAGTGATGTCACTGACCATGTCATGAGTGATGTAATATGTGACGTCATCAGCAGTGCATTGCGGGCGCGCGAGTTATAGTTAGCTGAACTAACTATAACGGGGGAATTTCAATGGTTTTGTACAAGTGAAAAGTCCAGCTAACTATAACACCCCTGAAACCTATGGTTTTTTCAGTGAATTTCTGAGGTTTTTTAAATGCTAATTCCTAACTATAACGTGCCTGAAACCTATGGTTTTTTCTGTTAATTTCAAAGGTTTTTTAAATGCTAATTTCTAACTATGCCTACAGAGATAGGACATGTGAAGAAAGAAGAAAAAATGCACAGAAAGAAACAAAAGAAGTGCAGAAAGAAGCAACAGAAGTCCTCAAATACGAAGATAAGTGCAGGAAGAAGGATAACGTGCAGAAAGAACAAAAAGAAGAGCAGAAAGAAGCCTTGTTGCAAAATCATCCTGTACCCTCAACTTTTTCAGACGGATACTGGTGGTAACTGAGTCTGACTAACCAGTCCTAGAGCCAGTGCTATGTTAAAAGACACTTAGAATACAGTGAAAACACCTACATACACTAGGGAACATTATGCGTTGGGGTCCCCCTGTGATTAGCCTTACCTCCTCTATAAGCCCCTAGTATATAATAGGGCATGGGGATTAAAACTACCTCTTAAAACAGGCCACAGGGCGTTTTTGCACACGTTAACTCAGGCCCCGTCCCCTCCTTTCACCATTGTGTAAACACACCCTGTGTCCGTTTTTAGTTGGGAGATTAAGTTCATTTGAGTCCTGAGGGTCCCTAGGGTCCAACTAGCCCACTAGGTACCTCCAGTAAGTGCCACAGAGCTGCCTTGCAGAGAGGTGTAAAAAGTGGCACGGCCTGGACCACCTCTCTGCAATGCAGCTCAGTAGCGCTTACTGGAAGCACTTGGTGGGCTAGTTAGCCCCCAGGGGCCCTCAGTATTGAAGGGAAATTATATCCCCAATTTAAAACGTGCCATGGTGCGTGTTTGCACACGTCACCTCAGGCCCCGTCCCCTCCCTTCACCACTGTGTAAACGCGCCCTGTGGTAAATATTCTTTTCACCTAAACTGAATTTCATACGGAATCTTAAAATAAAGTAAAATAGCTCAGAATAACAAGAGGCAGAATCCGTGGTATAAGAGGTTTTCTAAATGGGCTTTATTCCAAAATGGCCGACTCGAGTCGCGGCCTTCAGGTTCCGTCACCACGAGGGTTCAGGAAGTGAAGTACAATACTTTATTGACAAGAAGTAACTTTTATAGGTCATACATTACAATGAAACGAATGCAAAAGGCGTAACAATTGATAAGATAAATGACATGGTAATACGTAATCGAAACTAGGCGTAATAAGGAGCAAAAAGAAACATGATTGGCTCTGATTATCTTACATAGGTGGATCTATAAGATAATCCTTAACATAGATGCGCGCGCAGCAGCATGACGTGTGATTGACGTGCAACTAGGGGGTGAAGGGGACTTGACATTTAGCTCTACATGTGGAGACGAGAAGTCTGGGGGGTCAAGTCAACCTAATCCCAAATCATATCTAACATCCTATGTTTAGAGAACGATGTTATCCACAAGGAAGGACTCTCGGACAGAATCTATTCTATACTGACTGTGTG
This sequence comes from Triturus cristatus, assembly GCF_964204655.1. NCBI lineage: Eukaryota > Metazoa > Chordata > Amphibia > Caudata > Salamandridae > Triturus > Triturus cristatus. The sequence goes on from NC_140592.1 coordinate 390,967,966, forward strand.
TGCGTGTACAAGCGTCTAAGTGCCTATATGAGATGCGAGGGGCAGAAAACTTTCCATGGCAACAGGGCTATGAATCACTTGCAGGAGGACGGAAAGGCTGAGTCCTTTGCTTGTGAGCAAAAGGAAATGTTTACCTAAATCACTAGACAGGAATGCATCGGCTGAAGAGCAAAATAGATAATTCGAAGGTGAAATACAGCTTCTTGGCAGGCAGGCGAAAACTGGCCGAGGCAGGCACCGTTAGCTGCACAGGGAGTAGGACAAAGTTCATGGATACAGATGCGAGCTCAAGCTGAAACTGTCAGAGACAGAGAGCAGGGAAAGGCTTTGAGGAAAGAATCGGGCCTACTTGCCTGAACGGTAAAAATGGAATAACTTAGCCATATAAAGTCGGTGGTCTTTCATACTTAGGAATCGAATATCCAGCCCATTGATGGCGGATCTGACAGAGAACATGTCGACGGTAGACACACATATGTTTGCGTCTTAGAAACTGGAACTGGAGGGAACATACATGTACTTGTAACATGCATATAGAACCGTTGGGGTCCAAGATAGGGGACATAACTGATCAGGAAAATCCACATTTCCACATTCCCTCCTTGTCCCCTACTTGCCCTTCAAGAGATATCAATCTTCATCATTCCATCGATTTTGCTCATGGAGCATCATTTCTTCTTCCTTCTTTTTCCGGCATTTTGAACGAGAACTTTGATATGGAATGCATGATGTGGCACACAGACCACAAATCGCTGGTCCACATTGCAGGCATAAACAACAACTGAAGAGCATAAGAAGGCCAATACCTAGGAAGGATAGAACTCTCCATCCCCAGGCTGATATCACACTCCAAAACCACCCGGACCACGTCCAAGTGCCTGGATTCTCGTGTATCTGGCTCACAATCTTATGAAGGCGTGTTATAGCTTTATATACAGATGGCGAATTTTCTGGTATGAATATGCAGCAGCTGGATCCGATGACCCTGCAAGCTCCGCCCCTATCGGCCAGGATGACGTCAAGGACAAGACGATTCTGGAGAACAACAATTCTCATCACTGATTGTTCCTCTGTCAGATTGCCTAGGGCGGCTATAGTCTCGTTTACTACAGCTTCAAGAGTCTTGGTTAGTCTGCGTATCAGCTTACTATTTGATATTGTACCTATATAGGGAAAGATACCTTTATTGAAATCTACATACTTGTCCCATGCCGTCTCAGTATAATCGACAACTGGGAGATCTCTTCGCTCTCTTTTGTGTACTAAATGAACATTTCGATAATAATCAGGGGGGGCTAGGAAAACAGGTGGTAAAAGGAATGCTATGTAACAGGTACCATCCCAATCTAGAGGCAGACGCATATATGCCGTCTGACCACATATAAAGTAAGAATGGCGAGAAGCTCTAAATGAAGATTTACCTTGATCCCTATATTCTATTGTAGTAACGCATTGGCTATGGCCCATATGTATGGAACCAACTTTTCTTACACATAATTCACCCTTAACTGGAAATACTGACATAGTGGGCAGAATTAGTTCAACTTCGGATTTGACATTCAGAATCATAAGATTAGGCGTAAAATTACCTAATTTATACACTTCGTTTTCTAAATCAGTTCCTGTTCTACTGGGGTGACCCTCCTTATTAGGGTGACAGACTTTGAATAAAACTAGATTCAGATTTCCCCATATCCAATGTTGTTGATAAACTGCTGTGTCTGGGTCTATGGAATTTAGTAAACTAAACCATGCTCCACAGGAGCCATTGTGTGTGAACGGATGTGGAAAGAAAGGCAGAACTCCTTGGTTATTCTGATAGGGAGGGAGTCGGCCACACACCCAACAATTGGTGGCATTACTAGTCTGATGGGAATGATGTAACATACTAATGAAAGTGTTATTGCGCAGCGCAAGTCTATAAGATAATTCATGTGGCGGTAGGTCACTAAAAGAATGTTCAGCAGCAACATTATAAACATGTCTAGAAATAGGATGATATATATGCAAAATCACACTCGTAATAATTATTAAAACACTCAATAAAAACAGAATTAATAATGTCCTCACACAGTAGCTACGCAGTGATTTACAATACGCCTGTCGTTTCAACATTTCTCTGGTATTTTCTCTACTCAGGTCCAAGGGATACATGTCAGAGACAATTCAACCGCTTCACCTTGGAGAGGACTTAAACAATCAAATTGCTCGACTGTTTGGGCCTAAGTTTTAATTTATAGCACTGAGAGTCATTCTTTTCAACAAAAGGAAGTTTTGAATCAGTCTGTGAGGGAGTGCAGGGCACAGTGTCTATATCCGAGGATAGTCCATGAAATTTCTTAATGTGGCTGGAATGTATCCAGCCCTTGCGGCCCTCAACTTTCACGGCTGTTCTTGTGGTCAGCAGGACTAGCTTCGGTTCTTTCCACCTGGGCTCCAACTGGGTTTTCCGATCGAAATTCCTCACAAATACCAGATCACCCGGAGCAACGTCATGGGGTTTCACCGCAGTATTGTCAGGAAAAGCTGCAGCTACCTGTGAACGACAAGATTGTAGTGCAGACATCAAGGAAGCCAAGTAGTCTGTCAGCATATTACAATTAACATCAGTTATTTTACGTGGTATAGGCGTCCCCCACATATTTGGTGGCCTTCCGAAGATCACCTCATACGGGGATAGCCCTGTTCGAGAGTGTGCTACCATTCTTATGTAAAATAGTGCAACTGGTAAGGCTACTATCCAGTCAACACCTTTCTCCTTACATATTTTAGACAATCTGATTTTCAAAATTTGATTATGTCGTTCCACGAGGCCTGCTGCCTCGGGGTGTCGGACACAGTGGAATTTCCACTGATATCCCAACAAAAGTGAGACATGTTTCATTAATTCGGATGAGAAAGGCTGGCCGTTATCTGAATATACAACACGTGGTAAACCGTACCGTGGGAAGAATTCTCGAACTAACTGTTTGGCAGTAGTCGGGGCCGTGTAATCTGATACTGGGTACGTCTCAGTCCATCGGGAGAGAGCGCAGACAACTACAAGAACATATTTGAATCCTCGACATCGTTCCATCTGGATATAATCCATTTGGAGCACTTCAAAAGGATGATCAGGAGTCTGGAATCCACCCTGTTCTACGGGAACACTTTTTCCTGGGTTGAACTGACAACATATCATACAGGTACGGACCTTTTGTTTAGCTGCTGCTCGTAAATGTTTATTGAACCAAATGTGTTGAATGCTATCTAACATAGCTTTTTCTCCTAAATGCGCCGGGCTGTGAATTGTAGCTATAATGGCTTGGACCATAGAGTCAGGAAGAAACCATACAGATTTCTCCTTCGTCATCCATCCCTGATCTGTCTGGATCCCTCCTAGTTCAGTCCATTTCTTTAATTCTTCTGCAGTAGCATGTGTCTGTATGTCAATTACGTCAAGTGCGGGATCCTTAATTGTCATACACTGTGTTGGTGTCTGAACTATTGGCTTTGTCATGTCTAATGTGCGGTTCTGAGCAGTCTGTTTAGCTGTTCTGTCAGCTAAATCATTGCCTTGAGAAATGATATCAGTAACCTTCGTGTGTGCTTTACATTTCATAATCGATATAGCAGTGGGCAGATGTATTGCGTCTAACAAGGCATGAATGAGGGGTCCGTGCTGAATGTGGGCACCGTGGGAGGTTAAATAACCTCTCTCTCGCCACAGCACGCCGAAGTCGTGTACAACTCCGAATGCATAACGTGAGTCAGTATATACATTAACTTTCTTATTTGTGGCTTGAATACAGGCTTGTGTTAGAGCAATAAGTTCTGCTGCTTGGGCTGACAAAGTATCTATACAATTTGTCTCAATAACTTCAGTGTCTGTTGTGACTGCATACGCGGCCACTAAATCTCCTGTACTTGTTCTCATGCACGATCCGTCTACATACAACGTCAGGTCTGGATCTAACAATGGAACGTCTGTCAAGTCTTGTCTAGGTTTCGTCTTTATTTCAATGATTTCAACACAATCATGAGCTAGTGGGTCTGTTCCAATTACAGGTAATAGTGTAGCAGGATTCAATGTATTACACCGTCGGATCTCTATGTGTGGCTGAAACAATGTCAGTTCATAACCGGTAAGTCTTGCTATGGTCAAGTGTTGTGTTTGTGTTCGGTTCACAAGAACCTCTACTGCATGCGGTACTTGTACTGTCAATGGATGTCCTAACACTATGGCATCGCTTTGTCTGATTGCTAAAGCTGTCGCTGCCACTGATTTCAGGCATGCAGGCAAAGCCTGAGCTACGGGATCTAATGTACTGGAAAAATAAGCACATGGCTTGCGTGATCCTGCTTGATCCTGAGTGAGTACTGACAAGGCCGTACCTTCACGTTCTGTAACAAAGAGTGTAAAATGTTTGCTATAACATGGTGTTGCTAAAACAGGTGCTTGACATAAGGCTTCCTTTAGGCTTTCAAAAGCTTGTGTATGTTCCTGAGTCCAAGGGAGAACAGTCGATGTGGCTGCCTCCTGTGTGGTTAACTGAATGAGTGGTTTTGCTAGAAATGCGTACTGAGGGATCCACTGCCTACAATATGAAGTGAGGCCTATGAAAGCCCGCACCTCCTTTTGTGTCTGGGGTATTGACATGTTAGCAATTAACTGGATGCGATCTGGTGTAAGCTGCCTTCCCTCCTTGGACAGCGAGTGACCAAGATAAATAACTCGCTGGACACAGAATTGCAGCTTAGAAGGAGACACCTTGTGCCCCTTGTCGGCTAGAAAATGTAAAACTGTCAGAGAAGCCTTTTCACATTCAGGTTCGCTTCTCGCGGTGATCAGCAGATCATCGACATATTGAAGCAGTGCAGTATTGACTGGCATGTGGATACTGTCAAGTTCTCGTTTCAGTGCTTGGCTGTAGATGCTGGGGCTTTCTGTGAATCCTTGGGGAGCGCGTGAGAATTTAAAGCTGCGCCCATTTAAACTGAATCCGAACAAGTATTGGCTTTCCGGATCTATTGGGACGCTGAAAAAGGCATTCTTGAGATCAATTACAGTAAAGAATGTTGCTTCGGAATCAATTGCTGTCAATAATGATGATATATCAGGGACCACAGGAAATTGTGGTACAATGCACTTGTTTAGTTCACGCAAATCAATAACCAATCGGTATACTGGTGGGGCAGTAGGATCAGTTCGTTTAAGAATCGGAATTATCGGTGAATTACATACATTGGAGTCTGTTTCTACAACTACTCCCTGGGCAATTAGCTCATCAATGATTTTCAACAAAGCCACTACAGCATCATGCGGTAACTTGTATTGTCGCATTCGTGGCAGTACCACTCCTGCTTTCAATGTGACTCGGTATGGTGTAATGTTCATGCAGCCGACATCCGTAGGGCCTTGTGCCCATAGATGTACTGGTAAAGTCTGTAGTCGGGGATCCATGTCTCTAGACACATAGTGACCTTTAAAATCACGTAAAAACAACCTTACTCCTTCCGGAGAACAACATATTATGGCTCCTAGTGCTTTCAGAGTTTTAATTCCTAACAGATTTTCTGGGCATGATTTAGTAAGCAATAAATCTGTAGTTCGTGTCAAAGGTCCTATCGTAAGTGGGAGAGGCTGTGATACTTCATTAACAATAGGTTTTCCTGAAAAACCAAGGGAAACATTTTGTGAGCCTGAGAGGGGTGCCCCTGGAACTTCACTACGTTTTATAGTGGTTCGACTTGCCCCTGTATCGAGTAAGAATTTTCTATCTTGACCTAATAATTCACTATGTACATAAGGTCCTTCTTGATCTACAGGAATCTCGATAAGCGGTAAGTCAACTTCCCTCTCTAGGCTTGTTCATGCGTAACGCTGATACTCAGGATATTCATACTGTGCAGTCTGATACATTTGTCGTGTTGTGGTTTGTGTGGCAGTAGCAGGCAACGGTGGTGCAGCTGGCACAAACTGTATTGGCTGTTGTGCGGCTGGCATGGCCTGGGGATGCGGCATAGCTCCTTGTTCATTCTGATCTTGTCTGAGTGGCCGTGATCTTTCTTGTGTTTTACCTATGGCGATATTATGTTTTAAAACTGGACAATCATGTACGTAATGACCTGGCTTTTTGCAATAATTGCATGTTCCTTTTACCGGTCCTGCTGAATCGGACTGTGTCATACCCTTTTTATGTCCTTCAGCCGGTACTGTCTGAGACACTAGCATTTTCATTTTTGTATCTTTCATACGTCTTTGTTCGTGTTCTTGTTCATCTCTAATTCTATTGTGATGATACTGTAACATTTGTAGCATTTGTGACGGAGTGTTACTTTGCCAGGTACTCTCGAATTTCAATATTCTATTCTTTACTGGAGGTAATGCATTTTCTACTAATTTTGTCACAAATAAGTGTGGATACGATTCACTACTTGTTTTTATCCCACTATTTATTCCAAAACATTTTTCAAATCGGGCATAATAATCACTTGTGTCTTCATCATGCTTTTGTTTACAGGCCGTGATTGCACCCCAATCTTCCTTTTTCGTAGTTAATAAACGTGGCAGTACTTGTACTAGTAAACCTGGTAATGCTTTGACTTTATCCCCGAGTCCTGAACCTGCAGTTCGGGCCTTTTCCTCCGTTTCTAATGCTGTCCAATCTATCTTTTGGTCACCCACTTCCCACTCTTTTTCTTTCAGTTTTTCATAAATGCCAGCAGGTAAGAGCACCTTTAATATCGTCATAATATCAGGATAGGTATACTCTCCCATCAGTAACATGTCCTTAATTTCTCGGTGGAAACCCGCTGGGTCTTTGTCATGACTTGGTACTACTTTCTTCATTTCTAACAATTCAATTTTTGATATGGGTGTGTATACAAATACACGGTGAAACTGATTGTCTTCGCCTTTTATTGGGTGCACTTCTCGTAAGGGATTTTGTCTATCCATATAGTACGGCGTTCTTTCTCTGCGGGGCAGCGAGAGAGAATCCGGACTTACAAAAAGGACATACTGTTTACGTGACACTAATATCTCTTTAATTAACTTGTTACTAGAACCTCTCCATCTGTTCGTGAGTAGTTCCGTTAATATATCAGGTAAAGGACCAGGGTCAGCATGTTGGCTCTTATATAATATAAGGAGTTGCTGAATCATATAGATTCCAGCTAAACGTTGTTCATCTGCACTGAGATTAAAAAACGTGTGTGCTACGGTCTCATCACCGTATTTTTCAGGACTGTCAATCCAGTGAACGGCTGATCTGGCTAATTCTTGCTCATCCATGGAATCGAGGAGGTGGTAACCCCTTCGTTCTCGTAGTATTTTATCTGCGGCTTGAAACAAATGTTCAGGAGACTTCAGATTTATTACAGGCGTCGGGTACGTTCTGCTGTTATTTGGGCATACAGAGTGTATGGGATCAGAAAAACATCTAGTATTATCACAGGATCTTCCTCTGCCTACATAGGCTATGGTCTCTGACTGTCTTGCGGAATTCCCTGATTCGGACACTTCATCTTGCTCGAACTCGTCTGTTTCCAATCTTTCTTCATGAATACGCTCTATCTCTCTACGGATTTTTCGGCACATGGCTATTATACAGTTTTTCTTATCGTGTCTCCCTTCTGATATATTCTGGCTCCATCTTGTAAGAATAAGCATTGCATTCGGGTCTACCCCCGGACGGTCTTGATTTCTGATCACACAGTTTATGAGGAAACGTAACAGTTCCCCCTGTATCTCTACTTTCTGGAATTCCATAGCTCTGTTAATACATTCTGGATCTCGCCCTGTTTGAACAAAATGATATATTTCGTCTAGATGCGTAGTCATTCCTGGTAACCTCGCTAAATACTCTGCGGCTCGTCTGATACGTAATGATGCCAGGACCATTTCGTCCTCTTTACCAACCACCGGGTCATATCTACAATTTACAAGGAGTTCCTTAAGCGTACGTTCACTTACGAATTTGGGTGTACGTGAATGCGCTGACTCTTGAAAGACAAGTTTATTTATTCTAGGTGGTGTAAAGGTATTGCTAGCACCTCCCGTGGCCCCATCTGGGGCGTCGGGTGTGAATGGGTTCGTTGAACGTGACACAGCAACTATGGGTGTCGATACCACTGTAGAATCGACTGCGGGGACAGATGCGGAAACAGATGTGCTTGCCGAAGCTTGTATCGGGACTTGCTGTTGCACGGGGACGGATACCTGATCCTGACGTTGAACCCCTCCGCCAGACGGTCTATGTGGTGTGGCGTTAGCATACTCGGGAGCTGCGTCGTCTAGATATGAGGAAAGAAAAACATCTTCTGCGGTTCTGGGATGCCCTTCTGGATGTACCTTAATTGGAAATAATGGGGGTGGCAAGTCTTTTGGCATCTCTGGAACAGCCTTAGGTAGTCCTTCGGCTAGAAGGGGGTACATACCATTCGTAAGAGCATTTCTTTGTCTATTTACTTGTTCTGATTTCACTCGGATACCTTCCTCAATTAATAGATTTTCTTGAACTTCCTTTGAACTTTCTTTGCTCCTCTCTTCTTGTCTACGTGCTTTTTCTGTGCGTCTATGAGATTCTTTACGCCATAACTCAACAGCGTCTTTCTGTGACTGTCTGACCTTTCTTTTCCATAACTCTTCCTCCACTTTCATGATGCACTCTGCATCCCAGGTTCCCGCTGCGGGCCACCTTTGACTTTCCGGCAATCCCTTGGTATAATCTACCCATAGATCAAGAAACAATATGGCATCTAAGCCATGCTTGTGATACATAAAATGCCCTGGAGTGTCCCTAGGAGGAATAGGAACTGCTTCTTCAAGCACCCCTTTTCTGGTAGTAATCTGTCTTAACTTCGAGAAGAGCGGCATCTTGACAACTGATCTGATACTTACTCTTGAATTCACTTAATACGAAAAACACAATAATGAACAGTGAACAATGAACAATCATTCATACCACAATATTTGAACACTTTAAACATTAAACATTAAACATTTTAACAATGTCCGACAATGATGACAGTCTGCCTAACTAATCACCACGCTGAATTCTTGACAATAACTGAATACTTCGGAATACTTGATATACTGCTAAACAGTACATATACACTGCTAAACAGTGCAGACCGGATTTGTGTACCCAAATCCGTCTTGACCGGCACAACCTATGTGCGCGTCAACACGCCTCCCCGGCGATGGTACTCACCGAGTAGCTCCTTGAAACGGAAGGCCTCAGAGAATGGACGGGACTCGATGACTGCGGACAGCGGACCCTCTGGACATCGGGATTTCGAAAAAACCTGGTGGGCCTCTGTATACCTCGGATCTTGCTCTCTCAGCTAGGCTCTGGTCGGGATACTTCGCACTTCTCACCGCCTCGTCTGGGTTGATCGCAGCCTCAGTCGCCCCCGCTTGACCGGAGGGAGCTTACAGGAAATCCTGCTGGTACGCGTTTATGGTCCGTCCAGCTGTGGCAGGAGACCGGGCCTGCAACGCACCGCCGGCGCGTGAGATGAGAAAGTGTCCCTATTCGGGCGCCATTATGTGGTAAATATTCTTTTCACCTAAACTGAATTTCATACGGAATCTTAAAATAAAGTAAAATAGCTCAGAATAACAAGAGGCAGAATCCGTGGTATAAGAGGTTTTCTAAATGGGCTTTATTCCAAAATGGCCGACTCGAGTCGCGGCCTTCAGGTTCCGTCACCACGAGGGTTCAGGAAGTGAAGTACAATACTTTATTGACAAGAAGTAACTTTTATAGGTCATACATTACAATGAAACGAATGCAAAAGGCGTAACAATTGATAAGATAAATGACATGGTAATACGTAATCGAAACTAGGCGTAATAAGGAGCAAAAAGAAACATGATTGGCTCTGATTATCTTACATAGGTGGATCTATAAGATAATCCTTAACATAGATGCGCGCGCAGCAGCATGACGTGTGATTGACGTGCAACTAGGGGGTGAAGGGGACTTGACATTTAGCTCTACATGTGGAGACGAGAAGTCTGGGGGGTCAAGTCAACCTAATCCCAAATCATATCTAACATCCTATGTTTAGAGAACGATGTTATCCACAAGGAAGGACTCTCGGACAGAATCTATTCTATACTGACTGTGTGTGCGTGTACAAGCGTCTAAGTGCCTATATGAGATGCGAGGGGCAGAAAACTTTCCATGGCAACAGGGCTATGAATCACTTGCAGGAGGACGGAAAGGCTGAGTCCTTTGCTTGTGAGCAAAAGGAAATGTTTACCTAAATCACTAGACAGGAATGCATCGGCTGAAGAGCAAAATAGATAATTCGAAGGTGAAATACAGCTTCTTGGCAGGCAGGCGAAAACTGGCCGAGGCAGGCACCGTTAGCTGCACAGGGAGTAGGACAAAGTTCATGGATACAGATGCGAGCTCAAGCTGAAACTGTCAGAGACAGAGAGCAGGGAAAGGCTTTGAGGAAAGAATCGGGCCTACTTGCCTGAACGGTAAAAATGGAATAACTTAGCCATATAAAGTCGGTGGTCTTTCATACTTAGGAATCGAATATCCAGCCCATTGATGGCGGATCTGACAGAGAACATGTCGACGGTAGACACACATATGTTTGCGTCTTAGAAACTGGAACTGGAGGGAACATACATGTACTTGTAACATGCATATAGAACCGTTGGGGTCCAAGATAGGGGACATAACTGATCAGGAAAATCCACATTTCCACACTAAGTTGAGAGATTAAGTCCCCTTGAATCCTAAGGGTCCCTAGGGTCACACTAGACCACTAGGTACCTCCAGTAAGCGCCACAGAGCTGCGTTGCAGAGAGGTGTAAAAAGGGGCTTGGCCTCAGAACACCTGTCTGCAGCGCAGCTCCCTGGCGCATACTGGAGATGCCTGTTGGGGGCGCGTTTGCAGAGTGCTGCATGGAGGGGGCATGGCCTCCGGCACGATGCCAGTCTTTTATTTATTTTATTTTTTTAAGAAGGGGGGCTGTGTGGTTCCCCTTCTTATTCTAATTTATTGGCCCTGATGACCCCATCCCCCAGGGCCTGTCTCCTAATTATATTTTTTTGACCCCAATCCCCAGGGCCGGCCACTGTTTTTTATTATTTTTAAAAAATATATATTTATAGACACACCTAGGACATGCTGGACAAACCGTACGTACCTATCACCATGACGATTTGTGTGATATTCATTAAAAGGCGACTATGCATGCAATTAATCCACGTGGAATGTATTTACACCACTAGTGAAGCTCTGACATGTCTGATGCTCTACCGTGCCTAATGCCGGTAGACACCCTTGTCGTTTATTTATACAAACATGGGTAGCTATTGACGGGCACATTTAATACACATGCACACCAAGCCATTCAAAGGGGATTCGACAAAAATTCGACCAAAACTATGCAAGAAACCCCCCTCACAGTTAATAAAACACACATCCACTGCCGGATGTGTAATACTTTTTATTTTACTCTCTGGAAAGGGGACGAACATCACTTGCGAGTCACAGCGCGCTCCTGACAGAGCCCAATGCTGTGTTACACCCACCATTGCCTGCCGAGTGCCACACACCTCTGTATTGTATTCCACTAGCTAGTGCATATGCTATGACACTCTCTAGCCCATGTGCACTGTAACACCACCCCGTGAAAATGTCATGCCACACTTGTCTTCGCACGGGTTATATTGCCCCATCTAACTTGCCTTCCTTGATGCCTATGTTATAACGCACAGTGCTATGCCATACATATTACAATTTGGGATCCATATCTTTGTCACAGTGCATATGCAACGTTACACTCCCCAGCACATATTTTATATTACAACTTTAGAGACTAGTTAGGTTACACAACACTGCCCTGTGCATATTACACTCCAAGGCGCATATCGCATAGCACGCGCTAGTGCCTGTGCTATCTCGCGCTCTCCAATGAATCTGTCATTGCGCACAATGTATTGCATATTATATTTCACGCCTGGTTCATCTTATATCACACTTTTTGGTGCATAGTTTATACCATACACTATATCTAGTTTTCATTTTCAATCGTGCTCTCAGGACTATGTTCTATATAACACTGTGTTCACCTACCCTTTTCACGGGCATTACATTTTGCGATAGGGGGTGGAGGGTCAGGGGGTGTTTTTGCCAAGTGAGCCCGGAGTCACAGTCACTAACGTCTTCTTCTTCCTGAATAAAAGTGAGATTATGCTGCATACTTGTTCATATTTTAAGTAGTTTGCACAGACAAAATGTTTTAAAAACAATAAAGTTTCTAATACCCGCCTTCTCTGAACAGTTAGCTTGCTGCCCCATCCCCCTCCTCCCTATCCTCTGTTGTGTGAATCCATGGACTAGCCTCCTCCCTCCTGCCATGCATGGTCTGATGTGCTGCCACTGCCCTCAATTTAGTATGATGTACCAGTCCACTCCTCCTGCCCTCCATTGCCCAATTCTATGCCCCATCATTGACCTCCTGCTTAAACTCTGTGCTTAGCTTGCTGCCCCTATTCTCCTTCCCCCTGCCCTCCGATGTCTTTGTGCATGCCCCTGCTCCATCCTTTTTGCCCACCATGTCCCATGGACCTGCCACTCCTATCTACTCTGAGTGTTCTGTTGAGCTGCCACTCCCCTTCCACCTGCCTAGCATTGTCAGATGACTGTAACCTGTCCCTGCCCCCTCCACCCTGCCTGTCCACATGCCATGCCTCTATCCTCTTCCTCCTGTCCTACATGGTCCATTGTACTGCCACACCCTTCTGCCCTCCCTGGTCTGTTGTGCTGCAACTGCTCCTCCTGCCTGCCCCATGTGGTCTGTTGTGAGGCCCCTTCCCCTGAACTTTCTTGTCTGTGCACAGGTCCTGACCCTCCCTTCTATCCTCCATCGTCCTTTGTGCATGCCCCTGCACCCTCCTTCTTGCCCATCATAGCCATTGTGCTGCCACTGAACCCTCCCACTTGCCATGCATGGTCTTCTGTGCTGCCATGGCCCCTCCCACCTTCCCTGTGTGGTAAGTTAGCTGCCCCTGACCCCCTCCCACCTTCCCTCCATGGTCTGTGTGTATGCCATCACAGTCTCACTGTTGCTCTTCATGTTGTGTCTTGCTTCTAGTGCCCATCCTGCCTGACCTCCATGGCTATCTTGCTGCTCCTGCCCTGCCCCCTTTCCCCCAGCCCTCTGTTTACATGTGCAGACCCCTACTCCCTCCCTCCTGGCTTGTCTGTTCCATTGTAATGCCCCTGATCCGTCCCTCCTGCCCTTTATGGTCTGTTATGCTGCAGCCTTCTCTCCTGTCTGTCCATTATGGTCAGCTAGCTACCATTGCCTCTTGCCCCTCTGTTCTCTGTTATCCATGTGCATGGTCCTGTCCCCTCCCTCTTGCTTTCTATGGATTGTTGTGCTGCACTCCCGTCCTGCATGCCCTGTGTGGTGTATTGTGCTGCTGCAAACCCTGATGCCTGCCCTGCAGGGTCAGTTTGGTGCACCTCTCCATGTCTCTCCTGTCCTCTGTTATCCAAGTCCATGTCCCTATCCCATTTCCTTCCATGATCCAATGTACCATACTTGCAAACATTTTGAACTTGGTAAGAGGGAGATTTTGAAAAAAAACTGGGGTATTGATTTTCCCCTTTGAGTTACATTGAAAAAGAGGATATTGTAGACAGGAGACAGATCAAATAAAGCCCATTTGAGCTTAAAAACATTGGACGTTTCCTGGCTGAATCGGGTCTGTTGGCATGTATGGTTGTACTACCATTGCCTCTTCCTTCTGCCCACAATGGTCTATTACATTGCCACAGCCTTGAAGGAGGGTAGATTTTGTATCACAGGGGGCCCCTGGCCCGTTCTGTCCACACCTGAAGTATGAGACCCTTGTCCTTGCCTTGCCAGCCGCATTTGTAGGCCGTATTAAATTGACCAGCGGGTCCTGTGTTGCTATATAATTATCCTGAGACATCCTTACCACTCAGCCAGCATAAAACCCCTGTGTAGGCCCTTCTGTTCAATATGTAGGCCTCTTTGTTAAATTGACCATAGCTCTGCAATTTTAGTGTATAGCAGTCTGAAGGCAGGTCTGCGAGGCCTTCTGCTCCAAACTAGTAGCCCCCACCCTACCCGAGTGCTCCGTGCTCGGTATCAAAGTTCAACATCCCCCTGAAGCTGTCGACATACAGTAGGCTGCATCCTGGACTGGTACTTGCTTCCTGGGCAGGTTTCCCGCTTTTAAGGAAGTGGCAACCGCAGAGCGTCAAGTTAGGAGAACTGAGGAGATTTTATACATGAATATATTGAATTCCTGTACAATACCCATTATTTTCTGCTTGCTCTATGGAACTTACGATAAGCGATTGGCCTGAGAGACTGACCTTTTCACCCAGTCCATTGTCAGCATTAAGTGGGTAAATGACGAAATGTCTGGTAAAATCTGCAGACGAAGCTTTTGGGTAGCATACGTAGGTAGATGTAGCGTGCAAAGGAGCCCACAAAATGATATAAAAAGGGAGCACCCACAGATATCGACGGACAACCTCGCCGTCTGTATGTAGGTTAACAGGCTGTGCAGGTTTTCCCCAAGAACTGGGAGCTCTTGTCTTCCTTTGCTTAAAATGTCTTGCTCTGCTTTGCTTGAAGTATCTTATTCTATTTTACCTTTATGAAATGTCATGTTATGTTTAACCATTGTTCTATTTACTTTTGCATTTAAAAGATGTTGTATTGTAATTGCAGGAATGCTTGCTCTAAGAGTAAATGTGAGTGTCCCTAGGTAACATTTTCCTTGGTGTAACTTGTTTCTCATGATGCATTTATAGATGTGTTTTCTCTCTCTCTCTGTCAGTCCATTAATTGAGATACAGAGAATATCATGACAGCTGTATGATTATCTGGATTCTGTATTTTGTACTTTATGTCTCTATTCTGCGGTTTCTTTGAAGTTGCATCTTCTCATTAAACTGCCATCGTATTCTGCCTCCAATTCCATGTCTCATATGTCTGTTTTCTTCATTTTTGGAGCAAGCGTTCCTAGGCACCCCGGCTCAAATTAAGGTGCCCCTTTTGTCCCTGACTCACTCTCCTGCTCAGTTCTGTGGTGGCTCCCGGGGCTCTGGGGACCGCCCCTAGCTTCCTTGACCCGTAATAGATCTTCCCTCCAACAGCCTCTCTTGCAAGTCCTGTATTGTTGGTTTGTTGCCCCTGCCCCCCTTTCCACTGCCCTCCATAGTCTGTTGTGCTTCCACGGCCCTTCCTGCCTGCTCAGTGTGGTTAAATTGTTGCCTTTGCACCCTCCTACCTGCCTTCAATTTTCAGAGTCCGTACCCCTGGCCTCTGCCTCTCAACAGTATCCTAATGAACAACTAGATTGCTAACATTCTATATTTATTACAAAAGTGTGGAACGCCTGACATCATCTTGATGTAATCAAAACTGTAATACCTAGAGCATTCCTTTAGAAATTACATATATGAGAGGGTCTTATTGGCATCAAAATTATGGTTAGTGCTCTAAAAGACTAAAATAAGGACATATTTTCTGAGTTTTCAAATAGCGACAAAGCACTTTTAAATTATTTGTTATCTTTATGTTTTTTTATCTAGTTGACAACTTGATTAAATGTTGCACTTAGGGGAGAGGATGTGGTGTTACTTCCAGAACTGCAGACTTTGCAACTGGGGAACCAGGTTGAAGTTTCTGCTTCAGCTCGACATTCTGTGATTCTGGTCAAATCAGTTAGTCTCCCCATGTCTACAACCAAAATGAATTTGTTCTTGTGTGATGTAACCAATGCTCATGTAAAGCACTCCAATACCTGACAAGTCTGCACTATATAACACTGCAAAAACACAAAATAATAAGTGTTTTGCACACTTCTGTCATTGGGCTATATTTGGGCTATATCTGGGTGATTTTGGGCTACATTTGGGCTCTTTTGTCTCCGGTGGCCATCTTGGGAGATTTATTTGTTATGAAGTTTCCTAATTTCCTCATGTACTGCAGCCTCCTCAGTCGGAAATGCTTTCAGTTTTTTACTTTGATTCCATCATGAAGGTATTCAGATATGTCACACATTTGCCATGAATTCTGAATGTTAGCACTCTAGTTGCTCATTAGATCACTGTAGTAAAACTACTGTTCACCATGGAAGTCTGCTCCTGGTATTAAAAGTGCATGTTTCAGTCTGCATGTCAGAATTTTTTAATCAAATAGAAGAGGATTTGAGAAGTCACTCAAAATGTGCCCTCATTTTCTTTCTTCAGCATTAATCATAATTTCTATGGCATAATGAACCCCCTCATTGTGTTCCTTTTTAAATTAAATGTTTTAAGTGTTACCAGTTTATTCCAATCAAGATGGCTTCAGGTGTGCCATACTTTTGTCATAATGAAGACAGTAAGTGCTCTAGTTGTTTTTAAGAACATTCTTGGACATTCTGTCATTGGGCTATACTTGGGCTACATCTGGGTGATATTTGGGCTACATTTGGGCTCTTTTGTCTCTGGTGGCCATCTTGGGAGACTTATTTGTTATGAAGTTTCCTAATTTCCTCATTTACTGCAGTCTCCTCAGTAGGAAATACTTTCAGTTTTTTACTTTGATTCCATCAAGAAGGCATTCAAATGTGTCACACATTTGCCATACAATCAGAATGTTAGCACTCTTTTTGCTCATTAGATCACTGTAGTAAAGCTACTGCTCACCAGGGAAAACTGCTGCTGGTATTGAAAGTGCATGTTTCAGTCTGCATGTCAGGATTTGAGAAGTCACTCAAAATGTGCCCTAATTTTTCTTTCTGCAGCACTAATCATACTTTTTATGGAAAAATGAACCCCCTCATTTTGTTCCTTTTTAAATTAAATCTTTTAAGAGTTACCACTTTAATCCAAGCAAGATGGCTTCAGGTGTGCCATACATTTATCATAAGTAGGACGGTTAGCGCTCTAGTAGTTCTTTGGAACACTCTGGAAAGCTGCAGTAGAACACAAAGGAATCAACTGACAGTCTCTGCCCTTGTTGGATGTACATGTTTTACTGAGAATGTCAGACTTCATTCTCACATGACTGAGAAAGATAATGTGAATTTACAGAAAATAAGCTCTCAGTTTAGCTTATAGATCACCTTCCAAACCTCTGTGGTAAAAGCATGAGAAAATATTTTTCTCTCAATCATGATATCCCAGCAGAAGGCTTTTTCACATGGTGAAATCACCTTAGAACATACCACAATTCCTAAAATGAGTATGGTACCATCAACAAATGATTTATAATGTAACTAAAGTCTTAAAATCTTCTATTAACTGCAATGCTTTTTAATGAGGTGCTATCATGTATATTGGTCCCAAGATGGCTGCCAACACTTCTTGGATGAAGTGCTGACAGCCAATCAGATCTCAGGATGAGATGTGTGGTTAGGCTCCGCCCACATATATATATTGATTTAAATGCTATTTTCTCAGGAACTACTGAACAGATTTACACCAGACCTACAAAAGGCACTTCCTTGACCTGAGGACTACCTCTCTGCCAAATTTCAAGTAACTCTGTTCAGCCGTTCGGGCTGTAGCTGTGTCTAAAGGTCCTATGGAAAAATGCATGGGAAAAACGCGTTTTGGGACCCCCCTTTTTTCTCAGCCCCCGCTTGACGAATCTCCCCGAGACTTTTAGGGTAGGAGCGGAGCGTAGCGCCCCACCTATTTTGAAAATTTCGCGAGGATTCATCGACCGGCGCCAAAGTTACTCCAAATAGAATGTTGCGGATTTCCTATGGAAACAGGGTCCTAACTATAACTATCTACTGGCGACCGCCAGTAGATAATATATATATATTCACTGAGAAAACCATAGGTTTCATGCACGTTATAGTTAGGAATTGGCATTTAAAAAACCTTTGAAATTCACTGAAAAAACCAAAAGTTTCAGGGGCGTTATAGTTAGGAATTGGCATTTAAAAAACCTTAGAAATTCACTGAAAAAACCATAGGTTTCAGGGGCGTTATAGTTAGCTGGACATTTCCCTCATACAAAACCCTAGAAATTCCCCTGTTATAGTTAGTTCAGCTAAATCTAACTCGCGCCCCGCAATGAAATGCTGATGACGTCACATATTACATCACTCATGACATGGTCAGTGACATCACTGATGAGATCACTGATGACATCTCAAATTACATCACTGATGACATCATCCAGTGAATGTGTGTTTTTCTGAAAATTAAATATATTTAATATATATAGGGAAATGCCTTTTGAAGAATGAGTGGGTGTACAAGTGTGTGAATGGATGATTTTCTAGGTGCGTAACTGACTCTATAAGTGAGTCATTAAATGTATCTTACTGCAGACTAGTGACTAAACTGTGTGAATGTCTGTATGTGGCTGTGTGTTGGTGTATAAGTGGCTGCATGGTTTTGTGAATAGCTATATGAGTGTCTATATGGGTTATTGATTGGTTGTCTGAGTATCTGTATGGGTGCCTGAGTGTTTGTGTGGGTAGGGTGTGTGTGCATAGATGTGTGAGTGGGTGATTCTATGGGAGCATGGTTTTAAGAGTGCAACTGTGTTGGACTGTATGGTTGGGTGAGTGTATGTATGGGTGTGTTAGTGATTGAATGTATATCTCAGTTGTACATGTGTCAGTAACTACATATGTGAAATGCAGTGTATATGTGTGTAAGAGTACATAACTATCTATATGTGAGAGTTTGTGATTGCGGGAGTGGCTGTATGGATGAGTGTGTGCTTGTATCAGTAATTGTATAAGAGCATCAGAATTTTTTAGTATTTTTTTGAGTAAGTGAACTTGAGTGTGTTTAACTGTATAGGTGAGTAAATTGGACTGTGATTAATTATTTGCATGACTGACTAGGTGTGTCAGTACCTCAATGGATGATTGGCGGTGTGTGAGTGTCTATATAGGTGTATAAATGCATTTAATAGTCCTGTACGGAGTGACTGTAAGTATGAGTGACTGTACAAGTGAGTGAGTGGAGATGTATGTAGACCTTAGAGTCAATGAGTGGGTATGTAGTTATTGGTATTGGAGTATCTATGGTTTTCAAAATGGCCGTCTGAAATTTTGAGCCGGTGTATCAAAGTATATATAAGAGGGTGTGAGAAGATGCACTAATTTATCACATGGATGACGTCATCAGTGATGTCATCAGTGATGTCATTTGAGATGTCATCAGTGATCTCATCAGTGATGTCACTGACCATGTCATGAGTGATGTAATATGTGACGTCATCAGCAGTGCATTGCGGGGGCACGAGTTAAAGTTAGCTGAACTAACTATAACAGGGGAATTTCTAGGGTTTTGTACAAGGGAAATGTCCAGCTAACTATAACGCCCCTGAAACCTATGGTTTTTTCAGTGAATTTCTAAGGTTTTTTAAATGCCAATTCCTAACTATAACGCCCCTGAAACCTTTGTTTTTTTCAGTGAATTTCAAAGGTTTTTTAAATGCCAATTCCTAACTATAATGTGCATGAAACCTATGGGGATTTCAGTGAATTTCAAAGGTTTTTTAAATGCTAATTCCTATCTATAACTTATCTCTAAAGATATCATGTTTAATGTTTTTCATTGGATTTCTATATTTTTCAAATTCAGTGTGTCAATTTCATTAATTATGTTTTTTTGAAATTCTTTTTATCACCATTTTTTATTCTTATTTTTTCAATTAATTCTTTTAAAAATTAAAAAATATTATTTTTTTTAATTGGGTTTTTCAAACATATTTTTTTAAAAATATTTTTTTAACTATATGTTCAATACTTTATTTTATATATTTTTTCCATGTTTTTGGATCCACGCACCCTATGCGCACCGTTCTCGATCCCTACGCGATAGCATCCGCGCATGGTATGCGTTGGGTACGTGTTTAGTGCGCGATCGCACTGCAACCGGTACGCGACTCCCAGCCTATACGCGACACGTTCGATGTATGTAACGCGACGTTTACACGCTTCCGCGATGCGTCATCTGCGTCTATGACATGGTAGGTGCACGGATCCCGCAAAATATTTAAGATTTAAAAAAACATATATATGTATTTCATGTGAATATTAATTGAAGACAAACTCTAAACTAGTCTTAAAAGTAATATATTTTTACATCTAATTCTATTTTTTTTTTAATTCAATTTCGCGGATGCGCGCTGGGTGCGTGATGCGTAAGCGCAGGGTGGGCGGATCCCATGTGACCTGCAAAAAAAGAGATTTGATTGGTTCATTACACTTCCTGTTCTAACTATTGAAAGACTCCACCCAATTCAATCATTCTTCTTTAACCTTCTTTGGAGGAGCATCTCTTTGCAGAGAAGAAGATTTTTTTAGACTAAGTTTACACTTAGCTCTAACTTTTTTCAACCAAAAATGGCTTCAGGGCAGCAGGCATCACCTGCATCTCCTCATACATCTGAGGATGAATTTTTGGAGGAGACACCACGCACACCACGTTTTTCATCTGTGGTGTGGAAATTTTGTACTTTTCCCGAGGGGCAAACGAAGACCAATGCCACCTTGGTCACGTGCAAGATTTGCAAAAGAGTGCTGTCTCGAGGAGATCCTAACAAAAAATACTCTTGCGAGACGGCTAGTATGATGAAGCACCTGAGGACCCTTCATCCTAACAATCTTGCATGAGAAGAATGCTGACGGATGAGAGACACTCCTGCTCCTGCGCCTTCCACCTCATCGCAGCCGAGCACTTCAAGAGTGCATCCATCAGCCCAAAATTTGGACATCCGTCCTCAAATTTCAATTTTTAAAAGTGCTCTGCACTAAGTGCAATGCGACTTTATGCTACGGTGAGCAGTCGATCGATCTGATCTGCCGCCGGCAAGAAAGTCACAATTGCTAGTTTTTTTTTTTTGTTCCCTGAAGTTCATTGTTTGGTTCCTCCTGTTTTTTTTCCAGAAAAACCAAAAAAATTACAAAATTGTCAGAAAAACCAAAAAATATATATAAAAGAAGAAAGAAGAAAAAAAAAAGTTCTTTTAAGAACTAACTTTCCTGGTTTAAAAAAAGAGCTAAATTTCTTTGTTAGTGTGTGAAAGTTTAGATGAATGTATGTGTAGTATGTAATTGACTGAATGAATGCATTAGTAGCGTATGGTGAATGTATAAGTGCATAACTATGAGGAAGTGCTGCAGCATCACACAGTAACCTCTTTAACTGCAGTGTGCTGTAGTACTTCCGAAGCACAGGGATGCAACATATGTACATAAATATGTTGCAAATCTATGCTTCTCTCTGCACGGCTGCTTAAACTGCAGCCATGTGGTGACACAGGCACCCTTGCACCATGGTGCAAGGATATCTGTGTCGTGTGCTGTTTGTTTTTCTGCAGGAAGACACACCTTCCTGCACAAAAACAAGGAGAAAATGCATTTTTCTCCTTCAGTGTATGCTGAACATTTCAGCATGCATTGAAGATATAAAAATGTGGAGAAATGAAAACAATTCTCCTTGTTGTGCTTTCCTACACCAATTTTAGAATGGTGCAGCATTCACACACATATCGAGATTTATGATTTCTGGTAAATCTAGACATGTGTCTTGTTCTATGAGTATTCAGTGCAATTATGCACAACAACACTTGTAGAACACCCTTTCAACGCAAAGTGGTGTGCATAATGAGGTTGTATTTACATGGAGTATAAATGTGCACAGAGTGCCTTTTCCTCTCTTTGTAAGTATGAAAGAGTGTCTTGCGCAATAACTATGTTACAAAAAGTGACATATTTCCGGTTTTAAAATTCCTTGCGATTGATAGAAGTTAAGCACAGAGTTATGTCTGCAAAGATGTTCAAAGAAGAATGATTGAAATGATTGCGGTCCTTCAATAGGTACAATGGGAAATAATATGAACCCCTCAAATCTCTTTTATGGTCAGATTTCAAAACTACATAGGTATAAACAGAGTGTTTTTAGAAACGTGTTTCAACTTTGTAGCTTCTTGCAGACCTCCTCAGTCTGCATATTGAGACTTAGTTAAACTTACCTTCACAGTAATAGAAATAACAAATGGTATCAATTTTTTTCAAATTTTCTTTGCAATCTAAATTCATATAAATTGCTTATTTTAAAATTTGGATCTGTGAAAGAAAAGAAAAAAAAATTATAACATGTAATAATACTTTTTTTACAACACAGCATAATTTCCACAAAGTAATTTGTTTGCCTTTTTTTGCTGTTCTCAGAATATATTGAATTTCACTAGAAATAGTGATTTCAAACGTACTCATCACTTAACAGCGGGCAAAAAAAAACAATCAGAAAGATTGTTAAAAAAAACCCGACATACTATTCTCAGTAAAATACCAGAAAATTCAAATCACACATATATGAAATGCTTACAGCTTACAAAATGTTATCCCTTTAACTTATAAAAACTGTAAATATTGCCGCATTAAAATATTCACCGAATCAATGACCACCAAAAAGTCCATAATTAAAAAATATACCTTTCCTTGAGGCCAAATGGTATTTTTGCACTCCTTCTTTATGTAAATTGTCGAATGGTAGTCCTATTAAATTATAATAATAAATTCATCAGAGAGTGACTTATCTTCCTAAAACTTTGACTTTAAAAATATTAGGTAGGAATTTTGTAATTCCATAGGCAAACGTTGTTTAAAAACCAACTGGGAATCATTACAAAGTGTCCAGCCTTTCTCACATTTTAGATATGCAGTGTAATGTCCAGATGTGGTGGAAGGACCATCATTGAAAATTACTGCAATTGCTACAAAAGTCCTTCCGGATATCGATAGTTGTGCTGCTACAAATTGCTTAATTAAAGTATCCAATTTTCTTCTGTCAGCTGTACAACGTTGCATCATTAAAATTATGTATTTTCCATATTTTGTTAAGAATAATGTGGATAACATTTCTGATTTACATTGGCTAGACTCCATGTTTTGAATTGCACCTTTAACTAATTTATTGAAAGACACTGATTTACAGTCTGGTAATGTTAAATACAGAAATCTCTCAGGGTCTACATTGGTGCTACATGTATACATGCAATTTTCACAATAATGTTCCCATTTATAAGAAAGGCCAAAAATATTTTCTATTTCTACACCTTCATTTTAAATAATGGTAAGCATATACATTAAAAATTCCTGAGCATCTTGTTGGATATTTTGTGTAAATTGTGTAGAACCAGAACACACATCCAAAAGACTACGAACATCTGAAACAGATTGTATTTTACTTCTATCTGTTGGCAATTTTTCATAAACAGAATGCAACAGAGAACAAAATCTTTTTTCCCAATTCTGCATAATTTGTTCTTGCAAACCGTCCAGATAAAAAACAACATTGACCAGTACATTAGCATAGCAGTTGACACCAGAACTATTTTCAAACTGATAACCAAAATCTCTTCAACAGTGTCCAATTTCTTTTTACCTGCAATCACAACATTATCTTGTTCTTTCCCTTCTTAACACCTTCAGAACAGATATTCTCTAACCTTCTTTTTTGACCAACCACACGCTTTTCAAATACAGGATATTGACCTAAATTTGGAGCATACACCCTTCTTAACCTATTATACTCTTCTACACAGTTTGCATCTGCAGTAACCTTTCTCTCATCAAAATCAATCAAAAACAAACCAGATAATGTTCTGACTCGCGACAAAGCAACATATGCCATACCCTCTTTAAATACAGTAGATCCAATGTTCACCAATGCACTGTTTACACTTAATCCTTGAGATTTATGAATAGTCACTGCATATGCCAGAGAAAATGGAAATTGTTTCCTACGGACATATAAATCTTTAACAAGCAAAAAACTAACTGAACAACGACCAATTTCTTTAACTTCATCAATCTGATCAAATGTAATTTTTAAAAATTCAATTCCTTCTTTTTTCTGATAATTCACAAAATCCACCACTTTACCCATTGCACCATTAACTAAACCTTTCTCTACATCCAAATTACGCCTTAAAATTACCCGACAGTTTACACACGCATATAGTGTCTTTTCTAAACCAGCAGTTTTAGATATTTTTTTTTCTAGACAATCCAGTTTTGATCTCAACTTTCCCGTCAAAATAAGAGTGATTCCTTCATGCAGTATTTTATCGATGGCTTCCATTTTTACAATTTCTTCATTTTCCAGTTTCAATAATTCTTCGTTGAATATGGAACACTCGCGCAGTGTTGGCATTAAGCAAATCACTGACTTATTTTTAGCAATTTCCACGTTCACTTTTGCAGGAACTGCATTTTCATTTGGAAAGACATTGCAAAGTAACCGGCTCTCCAAAGCTTGTTTGTCTTGTTTTGAAAGAATTCCAATTCTTATATCTTGAAGAATACTTCCATATTCAGCATCATTTGCCTGTCGCATATTTGTTGTCAGTTCTTTGTATTCAAAATTACTCCAAATGTTCACATTACCAACACTGCCAAGAGACTTTCTGGTATCTTCATGGGCAAGTGTTTTAAATACCGGTTGCCCTTTTACCGGAGTCAGTTGCAGTAGATCTCCAAAAACTATGACGTGTTTTCCTCCAAATAACACGTCATACTCTGTTTTAAGAATTTGCTGCATTCTTAAATGCACAAAGGCAAGCATCAAGTTTGAGACCATGCTCACCTCATCAATAATGAGAAGTTTCATTTTCTTCAGGACTCTTGAAACTTCAGAACAAGCTTCTCCAGATAGCTTGTGGTATTCCAATTTGTTCTCATGCTGTACTCGCAGCATTAGTAAACGATGTAAAGTAATTCCTTTAATGTTATGTTCTGCCAACCCAGTTGGAGCAGTGACAACACAAGACAAATGCGAATCAGTTGTTTTCTGAAGATAACTTGTAATTACTTTAATTAAGAACCTTTTTCCTGTTCCAGCTTGACCACTCACATACATTCGGATAGGTTGAAATGATGTAAATGAGCACCCTCTATTTTCATGAAGTAATCCATGGTCAATCTGCTCTTTCACTTGCTGATAGATTTGTTTCTGTTCAACATTTAGTTGTTCTTCCAACTTTCCTAACTGTATTGCATCTTCTTGAGCTTGATACATTGCTGTTTCCACCTCATTCATTGCAATCGCTGCTTCATTTTCAACAATTGGTTGTCCTAGTGGATCTTGACTCAGTGCAGCAGAATTTTGACTGTCTTGAGAACTGTCTCTAGCAATCTCAGCTGCAATTGAAGCTTCTTGATCAATTTCATCATTCAACATTTTGACATAAGTTGTGAAAGCACTGCATTGTATGCTATCTTTAGAAGCATTAAATGAATCTTCATAGCTGGGAAAATCTCCAACTAATTCCAGTTCTGAACTCCGTGGTTTGAACATTTGCAAAAGGGCTAAATAGTAACATTCCCTTTTGTCAGCAGTGTCACAACTCAGTTTCCTGTGATTAATTACATCTCCTTTCCTTTGTTTCCCCAGACATCCTTCGGAACCAATCACTCCATATTTTCCATCTTTGATGTTCTCTGTAGTATTCTGTTTAAAAGTGTAGTTTTGCAGCACTTCATAGAGACATATGTTCTCAAGATGATGACTTCTATTTGGGTAGTATGTGTCCAACATATTCGTTTTCAAAATATCTGTACTTTCTGGTTCATTTTCTGCTAAATATTCAATTACTTGAACAGATTTCAGTACCCGATTTCGCATTCCTGCAAGACCTAGACTCACCCAAATGATTCTTCTACTTTTGGAATATAGACTTGCAGATGATAACCGATCTGAACATTCATATGCTCCAATTTCATGATGCGATAACATCTTCAAACTGAAACTGTATAATTTCTTACTTAGAGTCTTCTCGTGAGAAATCTCTTACCACATTTCTTTCAATTCAGTCTTTACTGATTTAGTAATGTAAGACGTTACATATCGAGCAACAGCAATGGAATTGTCCGCAACATACTGAATATCCATGTTAGCGTTCCACATGGATAAAATAATTTGTAGTCATTTATGTATTTCGATTCTTCGCTTCTTCTTAAGTTGAAGGTGTTTTTCGGAGACTTTCTTGTGATGGTATGTCGCATAGCTGTAATAAAACTGTTCACTCTTCCTTTGGATAATACAGGACATGGAAATCCAAATCGACATTTGGTATAGAAGTTATCCTTTGACTTGTAGTTTCCTCGACAGTATTTTCCACACCTGTGGCTTTGAAATCGTAAGACTGGTTGTTTTAAGTTTTTATCTTCTCTGCTATTGGGAAGAGCAAATGTAGCATAATCTTCAATGAAAGACAAAACAGTTTCATCTGAATCTGTTTCAAATTTGGGGGCGTCCCTGATCCATAACAACATATGTATGTGAGGAGCACCTCTTGCTTGATACTCTTTTCTCCAAAAGAAATCCACAACTTCTTCAAGAGGAGGATTCTTTTTATTGCAGATGAAAGACATCATAGCTTCAAATCTATGATTGAAATATCTGCATACATTGACAGGATCCAAAGAGCACAATTCTCCAGGTGTCTTGTATTCAATATTTTTATATTGGATTTTGCCTCTCGAAGAAATTCAAGTAAATCATCCCAAGCATACTCAGCACAGCTTAGTGTAACAAACCATGTAGGAGTTCCCAAGTTCCGTAGCATACATTTCAGTTCTCCATGTCGACGATACCAATATTCATTAGTCCTACGTTGACATGCCATCAGATTAATCAACTGAGATTCTAAATGATCATCTCTCTGATGCACTTTATCCATAAAATCCTTTGCAGTTACATTTTGAAGATGCATTCCAGTTTTTAAAATGTGATTTACTGCATATGAAAGTCCAGACAAGTCACTTTCAAACAGAAGATGAAACATATAAGGGATACATTGTCGAAATCTTGGATCTTCTGCATATAATCTTGTTGTCCGATATTCAGATGCAGGAATCTGCACAGGACGTTCATCAAATCGTGCACCTTTTCCTGTTGAAAACAACTGCGAGAAATAACGAGCTTCCAAGCTCTCTTCCCATACACTCATGGGACTTCCTGTTGCTTTTTTCATTTGAAACAACTCAATTGTATTCCCCATCACCTCTTTGGAATGAAGTGGATGTACACTGTAATGTTCATAGATTTCTTCACATCTGGACATGTCCACTTTTTCAATTTGTCCACTTAATGTTTCAGTATCTTCTACTAAATCTATTTCTTCTTCTCCTACAAACACATTTCTATAGTACTCATTATTTTTTAACAGATACAATGATGCCTTTTGCACTTTTCTAACATCCACTAACTCTTGCCAAATTTTCTTATTCTTAGTAGGAACACCATTAACTAGAATGACTAGTGGCTCATTTTCTGCATGGTCTACACCAATAGTTTAAATATTTTTCCTTAAATCTAACGGTAAATACACAACTCTTCCTTTCAATCCTCTTTGCAACTCTGATGGAGGTAATTTACCTGTTTTGGGCTCCATACGAACAATAGCCTGAAACGGGTGAACACATTGTATAAGAATAGACTCATACGTATTTAAATCTATCAGCTCTGGAGGAATAGCAACCAACTCTAGATTATTATGAACAGCTCTAGCAGGCATTTTATTCTCATCTAATTTGTTATAACAATATTTGCAAATATGCTGCTCACATCTCAAATCAAAACAATCCTCTACCAGCAAATAAGTTGCAAATTCCATCCACTTATCATTATCTTCTATTTCACTTTTTAAATACAGATTGACACCCCTAGTCTGATTTTTATAGTGACTTCGCCGACAACAAATACAAGAAACATTTGGTCTTTCACCTGACATTACCTTAAACTTTGTGATTTCATCCTCAAATTTTTCTGTTATTACGGGTTGTACATTGTCTTCAACATTTTTTTCTACTAATGTGTCAGTTTCTTCACTCTCTTGCTGAGGACCAAAGTAACAAAACTCAATATCATCACAGACCTGCTTCACATCTGATACTGACCCACGCAAAAGAGCACTGTTCAACTCACTTAACTTTAGTGCTGGACTTTTTGCATAATACAACCTTCTCACTAACTTCCGCATTTGAGTATGATGTACTGCCAGCATTCTGAAATGGTGAAAAACACTTTGACAAACTTTCCTAGAAAGACAAGCCAGAGAATGACCTTGCAAACCAGTATGTTTAATCATTCTGCAAGGGTCTAGTCCTTGCAACAGCTTAATCTTTTGTTTTACACTTTTTTTAGTATAGGCTCGTAAAAAACTACAAAATTTTTCAATAGATTCCTGTCATACACTGCAAACACTACTGCAATCCCAAGTGTACACAGGGTTTTTAGCACGTCTCCCTAAAACTTCATCAGCTATCACTTCTTCTGCATTTCTTTTAACCATTTTCTCTTTCTCAATTGAACAACCATCGCTAACTTCATAACCTCTACCACTGGTGTCAACTGCATACAACAATTTTTCGCTCAGTGAATAACTCTCTTCGTTAAAAAAAGGCTCTGAACTGGAACTGTGTTTCTATTCTCCCAACAAAACATCACACATTTTTTTTTATTAATAACTCTTTTCCTCCTACTTTTGGCCTTCATTACATGGATTGGTTTATCTAGTGATCGAATTCTGTTTAATACTAAAATAAAATGTTTTCAATATGCTTCTTCTTTTTATAAAATAAAGCTCTCTTTTTATATTTCTTCACATCTTTCAGCAAATTATGCACTACTCTCTTGTAAAATATTTTTTTGCGTAATTCCTTATACTGATTTTGCCTTCTTTTACCATACTTTATCTCCTTTGACTGACCATTTGCTTTTTTACTTTTCCTCTTATTTTGAATTTTTTTCTTACTTGAAGAATTCTCAGTAGTTCCAGCATTATCTACATTCTGTTTGCTCCTACAAACATTTTTGATAAATTGCTTCGTGATCTTACCAGAAGATTATTTCCTTTTAGCCACATTATCTTGTACATTCAATACTTGTGGTTGATGTTTCTTCAAATAATCCTCCTGTCTCTGTTCTTTTCTTTTTCTTTTTTTTTCTGGCATGATTTCTCTATTTTAACGTTGAAAAACAGTATCTGTAAAAAAGAATCACAAATAAATGTATATTAATAACTTTCAAATGTATACTATTCCATTACTGTGCAAACACATTTTATATAAAAACTGACTAAGAAACTATAGCCCTGAACCACAAGTGTGACGATGGTTAAAACACTACATGCATAGTGCATACTACTTTGAAGCAGTTCATGCCCTAAAGCCTACCTCACTAAAAGACTACATGCTAACTGACTGAATGATTATAGTACTATAAGGAGACGCACTGGGTGAGGAACAGGTTGTTTGCTACAAGTGTATGAATACTGACTGGGGAATTGAAGGTGTGAAAGACAGCTATGTAGGTGGTTAGAGGACTGCATGCATACTGGATAGGCATTTCAAGCAGTCCATGTGCTAAGGCCTGTCTCAGTGCATGAATACTTAGGCACTGACTGAATTATTAGAGTACTGCAAGGAGAGTGCCTTGGTGAATTTATAAGTGTTTGGGTTTTGGCACAGTGAATGGATTAATACATGGTGCTGAATGGGTCACTAGAGGAGTACAAAAGTAGTGAAAGGGTATTTGCTGGAAGTGAATGAATACTGACTGGGGAATTGAAGGTGTGAAAAACAACTGTGTAGGTGGTTAGAGGACTACATGCATAGTGAATAGGCGTTTGAAGCAGTCTATGTGCTAAGGCCTGGCTCACTGCATAAGTACTTGGGTGTTGACTGAATGATTAGAGTACAGCAAGGAGAGTGCCTGGGTGAATTTATAAGTGGTTGGCTTTAGGCACAGTGAATGGATTAGTACTTGGTACTGAATGGGTCACTAGAGGAGTACAAAGGGAATGACAGGATGTTTGCTGGACTATATGGATACTGACTAGGGAATTTAAGGTGTGAAAGACAAGTGTATAGTATGTTAGAAGACTGCATGCATACTGCATAGACGTTTGAAGCAGTCTATGTGCTAATGTATGGTTCACAACATGAGTACTTGGAAACTGACTAAATCATCAGACTACTGCTAGGACAGTGCTGGGTAAAACTTTTTAATTTTCAGTTCTGGTGCAGTGAAGAGAATAGTACATGGTACTGCACTTTAGTGTCAAACCCTGACTCATTTTGTCAATGCATAAGCAAAGACTAGCTTCTAATGCTACTAAAACTTGACAACTTGACCGGTTTTAAAACAGTTATCTGTCAGCAAATACACGATGTTACTAAATGCTTCTCTTACAATCCTTACCCAAATGCACACAGACTCAAAGTGTGATTTTAGACAAGCAACACTATCCTAGGAGTTTACCAAAACTCATTCACTAGTCTAGAAGAGGTAAGGGTACTGCACACAATCTACATATTTAAGTACTGCACTTTAGTGTCAAAGCCTGACTCATTTTATCAATGCATAAGCAAAAACTGCCTTCTAATGCTACTAAAACTTGACAACAAGACAGGTTTTAAAACAGTTATCTCTCAGCAAATACACGATGTTACCAAATGCTTCTCTCACAGTGGTTCCCAAATGCACACAGACTCACAGTGTGATTCTAGACAAGCAACACTATCCCTAGCAGCTTACCAAAACTCATTCACTACTGTGCAAGGGGTAAGGAGACTACACACAATCTAAATATTAAAGTACAGCCCATTAGTGTCAAAGCATGACTCATTTCATCAATGCATAAGCAAAGACTGGCCTCTAATGCTACTAAAACTTGACAACATGACAGGTTTTAAAACAGTTATCTGTCAGCAAATACACGATGTTACCAAATGCTTCTCTCACAGTGGTTCCCAAATGCACACAGACTCACTGTGTGATTCTAGACAAACAACACTATCCCTTGCAGTATACCAAAACACATTTCTTCATCTAGAAGGAGTACTACATTTTAGTGTAGAAACATAACTCATTTCACAAATTCATAAACAATGACTGGTTTCTAATTCTACCAAAATATAAAAACAGCACAGTTATCTGTCTGCAAACACATGAAAAACACAAATGCTTATCACAGAATGGTTTCTACATGCACACACACTGTCAATAAGATTGTAAAGAAAAAAAGTACTCCCTAAGTACTTTAGCAGGAGAAATACATTCATCTGATTAAAATCAAAATAGTCTACATACATTCCCTCACAATTAAAAAACTCACCTTTCAAGTTGTTTTGTAGATTAAGAAGTATATCAGTCACACACCAGATATCAGTCACACACCAGATTTTCTTATACAGAATTTCTGCACTGTGCACCTGTCAGCAGAACCAAAAAATGGCAAAGTTTCCCTCTCATTTTCCACACATATACATGTAAACATCAAATCACATTCCTTCCCAGTGTGTTTCTAGACAACAACCACTATCCCTAGGAGTTTACCAAAACTCATTCACTACTGTGGAAGTGGTAAGGGAACTGCACACAATCTACATATTTCAGGACTGCACTTTTGTGTCAAAGCCTAACTCATTTAATCAACGCATAGGCAAAGACTGGCTTCTAATGCTACTAAAACTTGACAACATGACAGGTTTTAAAAGAGTTATCTGTCAGAAAATACACAATGTTACCAAATGCTTCTCTCACAGTGGTTCCCAAATGCACACAGACTCACAGTATGATTCTAGACAAGCAACACTATCCCTTGGAGTTTACCAAAACTCATTCACTACAGTGGAAGTGGTAAGGGAACTGCACACAATCTACATATTTCAGGACTGCACTTTTGTGTCAAAGCCTGGCTCATTTAATCAAAGCATAAGCAAAAACTGCCTTCTAATGCTACTAAAACTTGACAACAAGACAGGTTTTAAAACAGTTATCTGTCAGCAAATACACGATGTTACCAAATGCTTCTCTCACAGTGGTTCCCAAATGCACACAGACTCACAGTGTGATTCTAGACAAGCAACACCATCCCTAGCAGCTTACCAAAACTCATTCACTACTGTGCAAGGGGTAAGGAGACTACACACAATCTACATATTAAAGTATAGCACATTAGTGTCAAAGCATGACTCATTTTATCAACGCATAAGCAAAGACTGGCTTCTAATGCTACTAAAACTTGACAACAAGACAGGTTTTAAAACAGTTATCTGTCAGCAAATACACGATGTTACCAAATGCTTCTCTCACAGTGG
The DNA here is from genome assembly GCF_964204655.1 of Triturus cristatus. NCBI lineage: Eukaryota > Metazoa > Chordata > Amphibia > Caudata > Salamandridae > Triturus > Triturus cristatus. The sequence goes on from NC_140592.1 coordinate 391,000,104, forward strand.
TTCCCAAATGCACACAGACTCACTGTGTGATTCTAGACAAACAACACTATCCCTTGCAGTATACCAAAACACATTTCTTCATCTAGAAGGAGTACTACATTTTAGTGTAGAAACATAACTCATTTCACAAATTCATAAACAATGACTGGTTTCTAATTCTACCAAAACATAAAAACAGCACAGTTATCTGTCTGCAAACACATGAAAAACACAAATGCTTATCACAGAATGGTTTCTATATGCACACACACTGTCAATAGGATTGTAGAGAAAAAAAGTACTCCCTAAGTACTTTAGCAGGAGAAATACATTCATCTGATTAAAATCAAAATAGTCTACATACATTCCCTCACAATTAAATAACTCACCTTTCAAGTTGTTTTGTAGATTAAGAAGTATATCAGTCACACACCAGATATCAGTCACACATCAGATTTTCTTATGCAGAATTTCTGCACTGTGCACCTGTCAGCAGAACCAAAAAATGGCAAAGTTTCCCTCTCATTTTCCACACATATACATGTAAACATCAAATCACATTCCTTCCCACATAAATTCAAAAGCAAACACACATTTCTATTGGTTAAACATTTCAACCCTTTCCAAATGACATACCATAGAAACAGGTCATGGAACACTGTACTGAGCACACAGGTCACAAGTTCAGCACACAATGTTGCTAATCAAGACAGCAAGTGTGCTTGACTTTTCAACATATCAGCTTATCATATATAATGTTCCTTACAATCAGTTTTTGTTAACCAATAAGAATCATGCGTTTAAAAAACAGAAATATACACCCTACCTTTCAGTGTAGAAGGTTATCAAACAACCAATGATTTCTTGTCTTTTTTCAAAACTGCATCTTAGCCACCATTTTAGAAACATCTTACTTTCCAAACTGCGATTTCATTTACAGAGACCATCTGAGTGCATCCAGACCTCCTTTCAAGATGCTTAGAGTGTGGATTGTGGGACACAGCTATATTTTCTGGAGCCAAAGGTATGCAGAAAACAAAGGCATTCACAAAGACCTAGGTTTGCCAAATGTAGACATTAAACGGATTGGACAGAGAGGGTTAAAGTGGCACCAATTGATGCCATTGGTGAAATCCTTCATGCATATCCAACACCCTGACCTCATAATAGTGCACTGTGGTGGCAATGACCTAGGCACTTTGACTGGGGTAGGTCTGGAAATCCTAATGAAGGACACCTTTGCAATACTGATTTCACTTTTCCTCAAAACTGCCTTTGTGTATTCTAACATATGCCAAAGGCAGAAATGGAACTGGTCCGATCATTTTTGTCCACAAATTGAGAAAGCTAGGAAACATGTGAATAAATCTGTTTCTGCTTTTCTCCGAGACTATAGAATGGGGTCCAATGCACTGCTGATGACGTCACATATTACATCACTCATGACATGGTCAGTGACATCACTCATCACATCACTGATGACATCTTAAATGACATCACTGATGACATCATCCAGTGAATGTGTGTTTTTCTGAAAATTACATATGTTTCATACATGTATATCTCAAGGTCGATGGAAGAATAAATGGGTATATAAGTGTCTAAATGGATGATTTGTTTTTGAAAAATTGATTGTATAACTGACTGATTAAGTGTATCTTAGTGAATACATGGCTTAGTGAGTAATGTTTAAATATGTAAATATCTGTATCAGTCTCTCACTTTGTGTATAAGTGGCTGCATGGGTTGGTGAGTAGCTACATGAGTGTCTATATAGGTTATTAGTTGTTTTTTTGAGTATCTGTATGAGTGTCTGAGTGCCTGTATGGTTCGGTGGGGGGTATTACGTAGTGCATAGGTGCATGAATGAGTGACTCCCTGTTTGTATGTGTTGAAGACAGCATGTGTGCAGGACTGTATGGGTGGATGAGTGTGTGCATGGGTGTGTTAGTGAGTGAATGACTGTCTCAATAGTGTCTTTATGAGTAACTACATATGTTTTAAACTAGTATATGTGATTATTGGTGTATATAAGTGAGTATATGTGAGAGTGAGAGATTAAAAGAGTTCCTGTATGAATAAGTATGTGTTTCTATAAGTGATTGTTTAAAAGACTAAGTATGTGTAAGTTTCTGTAGAAGTAAGTGTGGTGGTGTTTGTATAACTGTATATGCAAGTAAATAGATGTTTGATTCTTTATTAGCATGAATGACTATGTGTGTGAGTAACTCTATGGATGAGTGGCGTTGTGTAACAGGATGTATAGGTGTATGAGTACATATGATGAGTGAGCACAAATATGAGTGACTGTATAGGACTGTTGGTGAATGAGTGGATGTGTATGTGGATCTTAGAATTACTGAATAGGTTGTTGTAACTGGAATTGGTATGTCCATTGTTTTGAAAATTATAGTTTCTATTTTTGAATGTGTGTATCAAAGGTTATATTAGGGAGAGAGGAGGTCTGCCACTCTATCACAAGGATGATGTCATGAGTGATGTCATGAGTGATGTCATTTGAGATGTCATCAGTGATGTCATGAGTGATGTCACTGACCATGTCATGAGTGATGTAATATGTGATGTCATCAGCAGTGCATTGCGGACGCGCGAGTTATAGTTAGCTGAACTAACTATAACCGGGGAATTTCAATGGTTTTGTACGAGTGAAAAGTCCAGCTAACTATAATGCCCCTGAAACCTATGGTTTTTTCAGTGAATTTCGAAGGATTTTTAAATGCTAATTCCTAACTATAACGTGATTGAAACCTATGCTAATTTCTAACTATGCCTACAGAGATAGGAAATTTGAAGAAAGAAGAAAAAACGCACAGAAAGAAAAAAAGAAATGCAGAAAGAAGCAACAGAACTCCTCAAAGACTAAGAAAAGTGCAGGAAGAAGGATAAAGTGCAGAAAAAACAAACAGAAGAGCAGAAAGAAGCCTTGTTGCAAAATCATCCTGTACCCTCAACTTTTTCAGACGGATACTGGTGGTAACTGAGTCTGACTAACGAGTCCTAGAGCCAGTGCTATGTTAAAAGACACTCAGAATACAGTCAAAACACCTACATACACTAGGGAACACTATGTGTTGGGGACCCCCTGTGATTAGCATGACCTCCTCTGTAAGCCCCTAGTATATAATAGGGCAGAGGATTAAAACTACCTCTTAAAACGCGCCACAGGGCTTGTTTGCACACGTCACCTCAGGCCCCGTCCCCTCCCTTCCCCACTGTGTAAACACGGCCTGTGGCCGTTTTTTAAGTTGGGAGATTAAGTCCCCTTGAATCCTGAGGGTCCCTAGGGGCAAAATAGCCCACTAGGTACGTCCAGTAAGCGCCATTGCAGAGAGGTGTAAAAAGGGGCACGGCCTGCAACACCTCTCAGCAATGCAGAGCAGTGGCGCTTACTGGAAGCACCTGGTGGGCTAGTTGGCCCCCAGGGTCCCTCAGGATTGAAAGGGAATTATATCCCCAACTTAAAACGTGCCACAGGGCGTGTTTGCACACGTCACCTGAGGCCCCGTCCCCTCCCTACACCACTGTGTAAACGTGCCCTGTGGCCGTTCTAAGTTGAGAGATTAAGTCCCCTTGAATCCTAAGGGTCCCTAGGGTCAAACTAGCCCACTAGGTACCTCCAGTAAGTGCCACAGAGCTGCGTTGCATAGAGGTGTAAAAAGGGGCGTGGCCTCAGAACACCTGTCTGCAACGCAGCTCCCTGACGCATACTGGAGATACCTGTTGGGCTAGCTGGCCCTCAGGGACCCTCAGTATTGAAGGGGAATTAATTTCCCAACTTACAACTGGCCAGGGGGCGCGTTTGCAGAGTGCTGTAAGGAGGGGGCATGGCCTCCAGCGCGATGCCGGTCTTTTATTTATTTTGTTTTTTTAAGAAGGAGGGCTGTGTGGCCCCCCTTCTTTTTCTAATTTATTGGCCCTGGGGACCCCATCCCCCAGGGCCTGCACCCTAATTTTTTTTGTTGAAAAAAATTAATTTGGCCCTCCCAACGCCTTAATCGGCCCCGGGGACCCCAACCCCCGGGTCCTGGCCTTTTTTTAAAATTATTTTAAAAATATATATATTTATAGAAACACCTCGGACATGCTGGACAAACCGTATGTACCTATCACCATGACGATTTACGTGATATTCATTAAGAGGCGAGTATGCATACAATGAATCCACGTGGAATGTATTTACACCGCTAGTGAAGCTCTGATGTGTCTGACTCCCTGCCGTGCCTAATCCCGGCGCCCCCGCCGGGTGGGTACTCTCCAAGTAGACACCCTTGTCGTTTATTTATACAAACATGGGTAGCTATTGACGGGCACATTTAATACACACGCACACCAAGCCATTCAAAGAGAATTCGACAAAAATTTGACCAAACTAGGCAAGAAACCCCCCTCACAGTTAATAAAACACACATCCACTGCCGGATGTGTAATACTTTTTATTTTACTCTCTGGAAAGGAGACGAACCTCACTTGAGAGTCACAGCATGCTCCTGGCTGAGCCCAATGCTGTGTTACACCCACAAGTGCCCGCCGAGTGCCACACACCTCTGTGTTGTATTCGATCAGCTAGTGCATATGCTATGACACTCTCTAGCCCATGTGCACTGAAACACCACCACGTGAATATGTCATGCCACACTTGCCTTCGCACAGGTTATATTGCTCCATCTAACGTGCCTTCCTCGATGCCTATGTTATAACGCACAGCGCTATGCCATACATATTACAATCTGGGATCCATATCTTTGTCACAGTGCATATGCAACGTTACACTCCCCAGCACATATTTTATATTACAACTTTAGAGACTAGTTAGGTTACACAACACTGCCCTGTGCATATTACACTACAAGGCGCATATCGCATAGCACGCGCTAGTGCCTGTGCTATCTCGCGCTCTCCAATGAATCTGTCATTGCGCACAATGTATTGCATTTTATATTTCACGCCTCGGTTCATCTTATATCACACTTTTTGGTGCATAGTTTATACCATATACTATATCTAGTTTTCATTTTCAATCGTGCTCTCAGGACTATTTTCTATATAACACTGCGTCCACCTACCCTTTTCACGGGCATTACATTTTGCGATGGGGGTGGAGGGTCAGGGGGTGTTTCTGCCAAGTGAGCCCGGAGTCACAGTCACAAACGTCCTCTTCTTCTTGAATAAAAGTGAGATTATGCTGCATACTTGTTCATATTTTAAGTAGTTCGCACAGACACACATTTTAAAAACAATAAAGTTGCTAATACCCACCTTCTCTGAACAGTTAGCTTGCTGCCCCATCCACCTCCTCCCTATCCTCTGTTGTCTGAATCCATGGACTAGCCTCCTCCCTCCTGTCATGCATGGTCTGATGTGCTGCCACTGCCCTCCATTTAGCATGATGTACCAGTCCACTCCTCCTGCCCTCCATTGCCCAATTCTATGGCCCATCATTGACCTCCTGCTTAGCCTCTGTGCTTAGCTTGCTGCCCCTTTTCTCCTTCTTCCTGCCCTCCGATGTCTTTGTGCATGCCCCTGCTCCATCCTTTTTGCCCACCATGTTCCATGGACCTGCCACTCCTATCTACTCTGAGTGTTCTGTTGAGCTGCCACTCCCCTCCCACCTGCCCAGCATTGTCAGATGACCGTAACCTGTCCCTGCCACCTCCACCTTGCCTGTCCACTTGCCATGCCCCTATCCCCTTCCTCCTGTCCTCCATGGTCCATTTTACTGCCACACCCTTCTGCCCTCCCTGGTCTGTTGTGCTGCAACTGCTCCTCCTGCCTGCCCCATGCGGTCTGTTGTGAGGCCCCTTCCCCTGAACTCTCTTGTCTGTGCCCAGGTCCTGACCCTCCCTTCTATCCTCCATGGTCCTTTGTGTATGCCCCTGCACCCTCCTTCTTACCCATCATAGCCATTGTGCTGCCACTAACCCTCCCGCTTGCCCTGCATGGTCTTCTGTGCTGCCATGGCCCCTCCCACCTTCCCTGTGTTGTCAGCTAGCTGCCCCTGACCCCCTCCCACCTTCCTTCCTTTGTCTATGTGTATGCCATCATAGTCTCCTTGTCGCTTTCCATAATGTGTCTTGTTTCTAGTGCCCATCTGCCTGACCTCCATGGTCATCTTGCTGCTCCTGCCCTGCCCCCTTGCCCCCAGCCCTCTGTTTCCATGTGCAGACCCCTATTCCCTCCCTCCTGGCTTGTCTGTTCCATTGTAATGCCCCTGATCCGTCCCTCTTGCCCTTTATGGTCTGTTATGCTACAGCTTTCTCTCCTGTCTGTCCATTATGGTCAGCTAGCTACCATTGCCTCTTTCCCCTCTGTTCTCTGTTGTCCATGTGCATGGTCCTGTCCCCTCCCTATTGCTTTCTATGGATTGTTGTGCTGCACTCCTGTCCTGCATGCCCTGTGTGGTGTTTTGTGCTGCTGCACACCCTGATGCCTGCCCTGTAGGGTCAGTTTGGTGCACCTCACCATGTCCCTCCTGTCCTCTGTTATCCGAGTCCATGTCCCTACCCCAATTCCTCCTGCCTACCATGATCCAATGTACCATACTTGCGAACATTTTGAACTTGGTAAGAGGGAGATTTTGAAAAAAAACTGGGGTATTGATTTTCCCCTTTGAGTTACATTGAAAAAGAGGAGATTGTAGACAGGAGACAGATCAAATAAAGCCCATTTGAGCTTAAAAACATTGGACGTTTCCTGGCTGAAATGGGTCTGTTGGCATGTATGGTTGTACTACCATTGCCTCTTACTTCTGCCCACAATGGTCTATTATATTGCCACAGCCTCTCTTGCCAGACCTGTAATGTTGGTTTGTTGCCCCTGCCCCCCTTTCCACTGCCCTCCATAGTCTGTTGTGCTGCCACTGCCCTTCCTGCCTGCCCAGTGTGGTTAAATTGTTGCCTCTGCACTCTCCTATCTGCCTTCAATTTTCAGAGTCCGTGCCACTGGCCTCTGCCTCTCAACAGGATCCCAATGAACAACTATATTGCTAACATTCTATATTTATTACAAAAGTGTGGAACGCCTGACGTCATCTTCATGTAATCAAAACTGTAATACCTAGAGCATTTCCTTTAGAAATTACATATATGAGAGGGTCTTATTTGCATCAAAATTATGGTTAGTGCTCTAAAAAACTAAAATGAGGACATATTTTCTGAGTTTTCAAATAGCGACAAAGAACTTTTACATTATTTGTAATCTTTATGTTTTTTATCCAGTTGACCACTTGATTAAATGTTGCACCTAGGGAAGAGGATGTGATGTTACTTCCAGAGCTGCAGACTTTGCAACTGGGGAACCAGGTTGGAGTTTCTGCTTCAGATCAACATTCTGTGATTCTGGTCAAATCACTTAATCTCCCCATGTCTACAACCAAAATGAATTTGATTTTGTGTGATGTAACCAATGCTCATGTAAAGCACTCCAATACCTGACAAGTCTGCACTGTATAAAACTGCAAATACACAAAAAATAAGTGTTTTGCACACTTCTGTCATTGGGCTACATGTGGGCTACATCTGGGTGATATTTGTGCTGCATTTGGGCTCCTTTGTCTCTGGTGGCCATCATGGGAGATTTATTTGTTATGAAGTTTCCTAATTTCCTCATTTACTGCAGTTTCCTCAGTAGGAAATGCTTTCAGTTTTTTACTTTGATTCCATCAAGAACATATTTAGATATGTCACACATTTGAAATACATTCTGAATGTTAGCACTCTAGTTGCTTAATAGATCATTGTAGTAAAGCTACTGCTCACCACGGAAGTCTGCTGCTGGTATTAAAAGTGCATGTTTTAGTCTGCATATCAGAATTTTTTAATGAAATAGAAGAGGATTTGAGAAGTCACTCAAAATATGCCCTAATTTTTCTTTCTTCAGCACTAATCATAATTTCTATGGCAAAATGAAGCCCCTCATTGTGTTCTTTTTTAAATTAAATGTTTTAAGTGTTACCAGTTTATTCCAATCAAGATGGCTTCAGGTGTGCCATACTTTTGTCATAAGTAAGACAGTAAGCGCTCTAGCTGTTCTTAAGAACACTCTGGGACATTCTGTCATTGGGCTATACTTGGGCTACATCTGGGTGATATTTGGGCTACATTTGGGCTCTTTTGTCTCTGGTGGCCATCTTGGGAGATTTATTTGTTATGAAGTTTCCTAATTTCCTCATTTACTGCCGTCTCCTCAGTAGGAAATACTTTTAGTTTTTTATTTTGGTTCCATCAAGAAGGCACTCAGATGTGTCACACATTTGCCATAAATTCTGAATGTTAGCACTCTAGTTGCTCATTAGATCACTGTAGTAAAGCTACTGCTCTCCAGGGAAGTCTGCTGCTGGTATTCAAAGTGCATGTTTCAGTCTGCATGTCAGAATTTGTTTATGAAAAAGAGGATTTGAGACGTCAAAATGTGCCCTAATTTTTCTTTCTGCAGCACTAATCATAATTTCTACAGCAAAATGAACCCCCTCATTTTGTTCCTTTGTAAATTAAATGTTTTAAGTGTTACCACTTTATTCCAATCAAGACCGCTTCAGGTGTGCCTTACTTTTGTCATAAGTAAGACTGTTAGCGCTCTAGTTGTTCGTTAGAACACTCTGGGACATTCTGTCATAGGGCTATACTTGGGCTACATCTGGGTGATATTTGGGCTACATTTGGGCTCCTTTGTCTCTGGTGGCCATCTTGGGAGATTTATTTGTTATGAAGTTTCCTAATTTCCTCATTTACTGCAGTTTCCTCAGTAGGAAATGCTTTCAGTTTTTTACTTTGATTCCATCAAGAACATATTCAGATATGTCACACATTTGAAATACATTCTGAATGTTAGCACTCTAGTTGCTCAATAGATCACTGTAGTAAAGCTACTGCTCACCACGGAAGTCTGCTGCTGGTATTAAAAGTGCATGTTTTAGTCTGCATATCAGAATTTTTTAATGAATTAGAAGAGGATTTGAGAAGTCACTCAAAATGTGCCCTAATTTTTCTTTCTTCAGCACTAATCATAATTTCTATGGCAAAATGAAGCCCCTCATTGTGTTCTTTTTTAAATTAAATGTTTTAAGTGTTATCAGTTTATTCCAATCAAGATGGCTTCAGGTGTGCCATACTTTTGTTATAAGTAAGACAGTAAGCGCTCTAGCTGTTCTTAAGAACACTCTGGGACATTCTGTCATTGGGCTATACTTGGGCTACATCTGGGTGATATTTGGGCTACATTTGGGCTCTTTTGTCTCTGGTGGCCATCTTGGGAGATTTATTTGTTATGAAGTTTCCTAATTTCCTCATTTACTGCAGTCTCCTCAGTAGGAAATACTTTTAGTTTTTTATTTTGGTTCCATCAAGAAGGCATTCAGATGTGTCACACATTTGCCATAAATTCTGAATGTTAGCACTCTAGTTGCTCATTAGATCACTGTAGTAAAGCTACTGCTCTCCAGGGAAGTCTGCTGCTGGTATTCAAAGTGCATGTTTCAGTCTGCATGTCAGAATTTGTTTATGAAAAAGAGGATTTGAGACGTCAAAATGTGCCCTAATTTTTCTTTCTGCAGCACTAATCATAATTTCTATGGCAAAATGAACCCCCTCATTTTGTTCCTTTGTAAATTAAATGTTTTAAGTGTTACCACTTTATTCCAATCAAGACCGCTTCAGGTGTGCCTTACTTTTGTCATAAGTAAGACTGTTAGCGCTCTAGTTGTTCGTTAGAACACTCTGGGACATTCTGTCATAGGGCTATACTTGGGCTACATCTGGGTGATATTTGGGCTACATTTGGGCTCCTTTGTCTCTGGTGGCCATCTTGGGAGATTTATTTGTTATGAAGTTTCCTAATTTCCTCATTTACTGCAGTTTCCTCAGTAGGAAATGCTTTCAGTTTTTTACTTTGATTCCATCAAGAACATATTCAGATATGTCACACATTTGAAATACATTCTGAATGTTAGCACTCTAGTTGCTCAATAGATCACTGTAGTAAAGCTACTGCTCACCACGGAAGTCTGCTGCTGGTATTAAAAGTGCATGTTTTAGTCTGCATATCAGAATTTTTTAATGAATTAGAAGAGGATTTGAGAAGTCACTCAAAATGTGCCCTAATTTTTCTTTCTTCAGCACTAATCATAATTTCTATGGCAAAATGAAGCCCCTCATTGTGTTCTTTTTTAAATTAAATGTTTTAAGTGTTACCAGTTTATTCCAATCAAGATGGCTTCAGGTGTGCCATACTTTTGTCATAAGTAAGACAGTAAGCGCTCTAGCTGTTCTTAAGAACACTCTGGGACATTCTGTCATTGGGCTATACTTGGGCTACATCTGGGTGATATTTGGGCTACATTTGGGCTCTTTTGTCTCTGGTGGCCATCTTGGGAGATTTATTTGTTATGAAGTTTCCTAATTTCCTCATTTACTGCAGTCTCCTCAGTAGGAAATACTTTTAGTTTTTTATTTTGGTTCCATCAAGAAGGCATTCAGATGTGTCACACATTTGCCATAAATTCTGAATGTTAGCACTCTAGTTGCTCATTAGATCACTGTAGTAAAGCTACTGCTCTCCAGGGAAGTCTGCTGCTGGTATTCAAAGTGCATGTTTCAGTCTGCATGTCAGAATTTGTTTATGAAAAAGAGGATTTGAGATGTCAAAATGTGCCCTAATTTTTCTTTCTGCAGCACTAATCATAATTTCTATGGCAAAATGAACCCCCTCATTTTGTTCCTTTGTAAATTAAATGTTTTAAGTGTTACCACTTTATTCCAATCAAGACCGCTTCAGGTGTGCCTTACTTTTGTCATAAGTAAGACTGTTAGCGCTCTAGTTGTTCAATAGAACACTCTGGGACATTCTGTCATAGGGCTATACTTGGGCTACATCTGGGTGATATTTGGGCTACATTTGGGCTCCTTTGTCTCTGGTGGCCATCTTGGGAGATTTATTTGTTATGAAGTTTCCTAATTTCCTCATTTACTGCAGTTTCCTCAGTAGGAAATGCTTTCAGTTTTTTACTTTGATTCCATCAAGAACATATTCAGATATGTCACACATTTGAAATACATTCTGAATGTTAGCACTCTAGTTGCTCAATAGATCACTGTAGTAAAGCTACTGCTCACCACGGAAGTCTGCTGCTGGTATTAAAAGTGCATGTTTTAGTCTGCATATCAGAATGTTTTAATGAATTAGAAGAGGATTTGAGAAGTCACTCAAAATGTGCCCTAATTTTTCTTTCTTCAGCACTAATCATAATTTCTATGGCAAAATGAAGCCCCTCATTGTGTTCCTTTTTAAATTAAATGTTTTAAGTGTTACCAGTTTATTCCAATCAAGATGGCTTCAGGTGTGCCATACTTTTGTCATAAGTAAGACAGTAAGCGCTCTAGCTGTTCTTAAGAACACTCTGGGACATTCTGTCATTGGGCTATACTTGGGCTACATCTGGGTGATATTTGGGCTACATTTGGGCTCTTTTGTCTCTGGTGGCCATCTTGGGAGATTTATTTGTTATGAAGTTTCCTAATTTCCTCATTTACTGCAGTCTCCTCAGTAGGAAATACTTTTAGTTTTTTATTTTGGTTCCATCAAGAAGGCATTCAGATGTGTCACACATTTGCCATAAATTCTGAATGTTAGCACTCTAGTTGCTCATTAGATCACTGTAGTAAAGCTACTGCTCTCCAGGGAAGTCTGCTGCTGGAATTCAAAGTGCATGTTTCAGTCTGCATGTCAGAAGTTGTTTATGAAAAAGAGGATTTGAGAAGTCAAAATGTGCCCTAATTTTTCTTTCTGCAGCACTAATCATAATTTCTATGGCAAAATGAACCCCCTCATTTTGTTCCTTTGTAAATTAAATGTTTTAAGTGTTACCACTTTATTCCAATCAAGACGGCTTCAGGTGTGCCATACTTTTGTCATAAGTAAGACTGTTAGCGCTCTAGTTGTTTGTTAGAACACTTTGGGACATTCTGTCATTGGGCTATACTTGGGCTACATCTGGGTGATATTTGGGCTACATTTGGGCTCTTTTGTCTCTGGTGGCCATCTTGGGAGATTTATTTGTTATGAAGTTTCCTAATTTCCTCATTTACTGCAGTCTCCTCAGTAGGAAATGCTTTCAGTTTTTTACTTTGATTCCATCAAGAAGGTATTCAGATATGTCACACATTTGCCATAAATTAAGAATGTTAGCACTCTAGCTGCTTATTAGATCACTGTAGTAAAGCTACTGCTCACCACGGAAGTCTGCTGCTGGCATTGAAAGTGCATGTTTCAGTCTGCATGTCAGAATTTTTTACTGAAATAGAAGAGGATTTGAGAAGTCACTCAAAATGTGCCCTCATTTTTCTTTCTGCAGTACTAATCATACTTTCTATGGCAAAATGAACCCCCTCATTTTGTTCCTTTGTAAATTAAATGTTTTAAGTGTTACCACTTTATTCCAATCAAGATGGCTTCAGGTGTGCCTTATTTTTGTCATAAGTAAGACTGTTAGCGCTCTAGTTGTTCGTTAGAACACTCTGGGACATTCTGTCATTGGGCTATACTTTGGCTACATCTGGGTGATATTTGGGCTACATTTGGGCTCTTTTGTCTCTGGTGGCCATCTTGGGAGATTTATTTGTTATGAAGTTTCCTAATTTCCTCATTTACTGCAGTCTCCTCAGTAGGAAATGCTTTCAGTTTTTTACTTTGATTCCATCAAGAAGGTATTCAGATATGTCACACATTTGCCATAAATTCAGAATGTTAGCACTCTAGCTGCTTATTAGATCACTGTAGTAAAGCTACTGCTCACCACGGAAGTCTGCTGCTGGTATTGAAAGTGCATGTTTCAGTCTGCATGTCAGAATTTTTTAATGAAATAGAAGAGGATTTGAGAAGTCACTCAAAATGTGCCCTCATTTTTCTTTCTGCAGCACTAATCATACTTTCTATGGCAAAATGAACCCCCTCATTTTGTTCCTTTGTAAATTAAATGTTTTAAGTGTTACCACTTTATTCCAATCAAGATGGCTTCAGGTGTGCCTTATTTTTGTCATAAGTAAGACTGTTAGCGCTCTAGTTGTTCGTTAGAACACTCTGGGACATTCTGTAATTGGGCTATACTTGGGCTACATCTGGGTGATATTTGGGCTACATGTGGGCTCTTTTGTCTCTGGTGGCAATTTTGGGAGACTTATTTGTGATGAAGTTTCCTAATTTCCTCATTTACTGCAGTCTCCTCAGTAGGAAATGCTTTCAGTTTTTTACTTTGATTCCATCAAGAAGGTATTCAGATATGTCACACATTTGCCATAAATTCAGAATGTTAGCACTCTAGCTGCTTATTAGATCACTGTAGTAAAGCTACTGCTCACCACGGAAGTCTGCTGCTGGTATTGAAAGTGCATGTTTCAGTCTGCATGTCAGAATTTTTTATTGAAATAGAAGAGGATTTGAGAAGTCACTCAAAATGTGCCCTAATTTTTCTTTCTGCAGCACTAATTATACTTTCTATGGCAAAATGAACCCCCTCATTTTGTTCCTTTTTAAATTAAATGTTTTAAGAGTTTCAACTTTATTCCAATCAAGATGGATTCACACGTGCAATATGTTTTTCAGAAGTAGGACTGTTAGCGCTCAAGTTGTTCTTTAGAACACTCTGGGAAGCTGCAGTAGAACACAAAGGAATCAACTGACAGTCTCTGCCCTTGTTGGATGTACATGTTTTACTGAGAATGTCAGACTTCATTCTCACTTGACTGAGAATGATAATGTGAATTTACAGAAAATATGCTCTCAGTTTAGCTTATAGATCACCTTCCAAACCTCTGTGGGAAAAGCATGAGAAAATAGTTTTCTCTCAAACATCATTCATGATATCACAGCAGAAGGCTTTTTCACATGGTAAAATCACCTTATAACACACCACAATTCCTAAAATGAGCATGGTACCGTCAACAAATGATTTATAATGTATCTAAAGTCCTAAAACCTTCTATTAACTGCAATGCTTTTTAATGAGGTGCTATCATGTATATTTGTCCCAAGATGGCTGCCAACACTTCTTGGATGAAGTACTGACAGCCAAACAGATCTCACAATGAGATGTGTGGTTAGGCTCCGCCCAGATATATATATCTTTTTAACTCTAATTTTCTCAGGAACTACTGAAGGGATTTACACCATTTAAGCAAAAGGCTGAACTGAGGACTACCGCTTTGCCAAATTTCGTGTAATTCCGTTCAGCAGTTCGGGCTGTAGCTGCGTCAACAGGTCCTATGGGAAAATGCATGGGGGCGTGGCCTCAGAACACCTGTCTGCAACGCAGCTCCCTGACGCATACTGGAGATACCTGTTGGGCTAGCTGGCCCTCAGGGACCCTCAGTATTGAAGGGGAATTAATTTCCCAACTTACAACTGGCCAGGGGGCGCGTTTGCAGAGTGCTGTAAGGAGGGGGCATGGCCTCCAGCGCGATGCCGGTCTTTTATTTATTTTGTTTTTTTAAGAAGGAGGGCTGTGTGGCCCCCCTTCTTTTTCTAATTTATTGGCCCTGGGGACCCCATCCCCCAGGGCCTGCACCCTAATTTTTTTTGTTGAAAAAAATTAATTTGGCCCTCCCAACGCCTTAATCAGCCCCGGGGACCCCAACCCCCGGGTCCTGGCCTTTTTTTAAAATTATTTTAAAAAAATATATATTTATAGAAACACCTCGGACATGCTGGACAAACCGTATGTACCTATCACCATGACGATTTACGTGATATTCATTAAGAGGCGAGTATGCATACAATGAATCCTCGTGGAATGTATTTACACCGCTAGTGAAGCTCTGATGTGTCTGACTCCCTGCCGTGCCTAATCCCGGCGCCCCCGCCGGGTGGGTACTCTCCAAGTAGACACCCTTGTCGTTTATTTATACAAACATGGGTAGCTATTGACGGGCACATTTAATACACACGCACACCAAGCCATTCAAAGGGAATTCGACAAAAATTTGACCAAACTAGGCAAGAAACCCCCCTCACAGTTAATAAAACACACATCCACTGCCGGATGTGTAATACTTTTTATTTTACTCTCTGGAAAGGAGACGAACCTCACTTGAGAGTCACAGCATGCTCCTGGCTGAGCCCAATGCTGTGTTACACCCACAAGTGCCCGCCGAGTGCCACACACCTCTGTGTTGTATTCGATCAGCTAGTGCATATGCTATGACACTCTCTAGCCCATGTGCACTGAAACACCACCACGTGAATATGTCATGCCACACTTGCCTTCGCACAGGTTATATTGCTCCATCTAACGTGCCTTCCTCGATGCCTATGTTATAACGCACAGCGCTATGCCATACATATTACAATCTGGGATCCATATCTTTGTCACAGTGCATATGCAACGTTACACTCCCCAGCACATATTTTATATTACAACTTTAGAGACTAGTTAGGTTACACAACACTGCCCTGTGCATATTACACTACAAGGCGCATATCGCATAGCACGCGCTAGTGCCTGTGCTATCTCGCGCTCTCCAATGAATCTGTCATTGCGCACAATGTATTGCATATTATATTTCACGCCTCGGTTCATCTTATATCACACTTTTTGGTGCATAGTTTATACCATATACTATATCTAGTTTTCATTTTCAATCGTGCTCTCAGGACTATTTTCTATATAACACTGCGTCCACCTACCCTTTTCACGGGCATTACATTTTGCGATGGGGGTGGAGGGTCAGGGGGTGTTTCTGCCAAGTGAGCCCGGAGTCACAGTCACAAGCGTCCTCTTCTTCCTGAATAAAAGTGAGATTATGCTGCATACTTGTTCATATTTTAAGTAGTTCGCACAGACACACATTTTAAAAACAATAAAGTTGCTAATACCCACCTTCTCTGAACAGTTAGCTTGCTGCCCCATCCACCTCCTCCCTATCCTCTGTTGTCTGAATCCATGGACTAGCCTCCTCC
This sequence comes from Triturus cristatus, assembly GCF_964204655.1. Taxonomy (NCBI): domain Eukaryota; kingdom Metazoa; phylum Chordata; class Amphibia; order Caudata; family Salamandridae; genus Triturus; species Triturus cristatus. The sequence continues at coordinate 391,016,046 of NC_140592.1, forward strand.
CTCCTGTCATGCATGGTCTGATGTGCTGCCACTGCCCTCCTTTTAGCATGATGTACCAGTCCACTCCTCCTGCCCTCCATTGCCCAATTCTATGGCCCATCATTGACCTCCTGCTTAGCCTCTGTGCTTAGCTTGCTGCCCCTTTTCTCCTTCTTCCTGCCCTCCGATGTCTTTGTGCATGCCCCTGCTCCATCCTTTTTGCCCACCATGTTCCATGGACCTGCCACTCCTATCTACTCTGAGTGTTCTGTTGAGCTGCCACTCCCCTCCCACCTGCCCAGCATTGTCAGATGACCGTAACCTGTCCCTGCCACCTCCACCTTGCCTGTCCACTTGCCATGCCCCTATCCCCTTCCTCCTGTCCTCCATGGTCCATTTTACTGCCACACCCTTCTGCCCTCCCTGGTCTGTTGTGCTGCAACTGCTCCTCCTGCCTGCCCCATGCGGTCTGTTGTGAGGCCCCTTCCCCTGAACTCTCTTGTCTGTGCCCAGGTCCTGACCCTCCCTTCTATCCTCCATGGTCCTTTGTGTATGCCCCTGCACCCTCCTTCTTACCCATCATAGCCATTGTGCTGCTACTAACCCTCCCGCTTGCCATGCATGGTCTTCTGTGCTGCCATGGCCCCTCCCACCTTCCCTGTGTTGTCAGCTAGCTGCCCCTGACCCCCTCCCACCTTCCTTCCTTTGTCTATGTGTATGCCATCATAGTCTCCTTGTCGCTTTCCATAATGTGTCTTGTTTCTAGTGCCCATCTGCCTGACCTCCATGGTCATCTTGCTGCTCCTGCCCTGCCCCCTTGCCCCCAGCCCTCTGTTTCCATGTGCAGACCCCTATTCCCTCCCTCCTGGCTTGTCTGTTCCATTGTAATGCCCCTGATCCTTCCCTCTTGCCCTTTATGGTCTGTTATGCTACAGCTTTCTCTCCTGTCTGTCCATTATGGTCAGCTAGCTACCATTGCCTCTTTCCCCTCTGTTCTCTGTTGTCCATGTGCATGGTCCTGTCCCCTCCCTATTGCTTTCTATGGATTGTTGTGCTGCACTCCTGTCCTGCATGCCCTGTGTGGTGTTTTGTGCTGCTGCACACCCTGATGCCTGCCCTGTAGGGTCAGTTTGGTGCACCTCACCATGTCCCTCCTGTCCTCTGTTATCCGAGTCCATGTCCCTACCCCAATTCCTCCTGCCTACCATGATCCAATGTACCATACTTGCGAACATTTTGAACTTGGTAAGAGGGAGATTTTGAAAAAAAACTGGGGTATTGATTTTCCCCTTTGAGTTACATTGAAAAAGAGGAGATTGTAGACAGGAGACAGATCAAATAAAGCCCATTTGAGCTTAAAAACATTGGACGTTTCCTGGCTGAAATGGGTCTGTTGGCATGTATGGTTGTACTACCATTGCCTCTTACTTCTGCCCACAATGGTCTATTATATTGCCACAGCCTCTCTTGCCAGACCTGTAATGTTGGTTTGTTGCCCCTGCCCCCCTTTCCACTGCCCTCCATAGTCTGTTGTGCTGCCACTGCCCTTCCTGCCTGCCCAGTGTGGTCAAATTGTTGCCTCTGCACTCTCCTATCTGCCTTCAATTTTCAGAGTCCGTGCCACTGGCCTCTGCCTCTCAACAGGATCCCAATGAACAACTATATTGCTAACATTCTATATTTATTACAAAAGTGTGGAACGCCTGACGTCATCTTCATGTAATCAAAACTGTAATACCTAGAGCATTTCCTTTAGAAATTACATATATGAGAGGGTCTTATTTGCATCACAATTATGGTTAGTGCTCTAAAAAACTAAAATGAGGACATATTTTCTGAGTTTTCAAATAGCGACAAAGAACTTTTACATTATTTGTAATCTTTATGTTTTTTATCCAGTTGACCACTTGATTAAATGTTGCACCTAGGGAAGAGGATGTGATGTTACTTCCAGAGCTGCAGACTTTGCAACTGGGGAACCAGGTTGGAGTTTCTGCTTCAGATCAACATTCTGTGATTCTGGTCAAATCACTTAATCTCCCCATGTCTACAACCAAAATGAATTTGATTTTGTGTGATGTAACCAATGCTCATGTAAAGCACTCCAATACCTGACAAGTCTGCACTGTATAAAACTGCAAATACACAAAAAATAAGTGTTTTGCACACTTCTGTCATTGGGCTACATGTGGGCTACATCTGGGTGATATTTGTGCTGCATTTGGGCTCCTTTGTCTCTGGTGGCCATCATGGGAGATTTATTTGTTATGAAGTTTCCTAATTTCCTCATTTACTGCAGTTTCCTCAGTAGGAAATGCTTTCAGTTTTTTACTTTGATTCCATCAAGAACATATTTAGATATGTCACACATTTGAAATACATTCTGAATGTTAGCACTCTAGTTGCTTAATAGATCATAATAGTAAAGCTACTGCTCACCACGGAAGTCTGCTGCTGGTATTAAAAGTGCATGTTTTAGTCTGCATATCAGAATTTTTTAATGAAATAGAAGAGGATTTGAGAAGTCACTCAAAATATGCCCTAATTTTTCTTTCTTCAGCACTAATCATAATTTCTATGGCAAAATGAAGCCCCTCATTGTGTTCTTTTTTAAATTAAATGTTTTAAGTGTTACCAGTTTATTCCAATCAAGATGGCTTCAGGTGTGCCATACTTTTGTCATAAGTAAGACAGTAAGCGCTCTAGCTGTTCTTAAGAACACTCTGGGACATTCTGTCATTGGGCTATACTTGGGCTACATCTGGGTGATATTTGGGCTACATTTGGGCTCTTTTGTCTCTGGTGGCCATCTTGGGAGATTTATTTGTTATGAAGTTTCCTAATTTCCTCATTTACTGCAGTCTCCTCAGTAGGAAATACTTTTAGTTTTTTATTTTGGTTCCATCAAGAAGGCATTCAGATGTGTCACACATTTGCCATAAATTCTGAATGTTAGCACTCTAGTTGCTCATTAGATCACTGTAGTAAAGCTACTGCTCTCCAGGGAAGTCTGCTGCTGGTATTCAAAGTGCATGTTTCAGTCTGCATGTCAGAATTTGTTTATGAAAAAGAGGATTTGAGACGTCAAAATGTGCCCTAATTTTTCTTTCTGCAGCACTAATCATAATTTCTATGGCAAAATGAACCCCCTCATTTTGTTCCTTTGTAAATTAAATGTTTTAAGTGTTACCACTTTATTCCAATCAAGACCGCTTCAGGTGTGCCTTACTTTTGTCATAAGTAAGACTGTTAGCGCTCTAGTTGTTCGTTAGAACACTCTGGGACATTCTGTCATAGGGCTATACTTGGGCTACATCTGGGTGATATTTGGGCTACATTTGGGCTCCTTTGTCTCTGGTGGCCATCTTGGGAGATTTATTTGTTATGAAGTTTCCTAATTTCCTCATTTACTGCAGTTTCCTCAGTAGGAAATGCTTTCAGTTTTTTACTTTGATTCCATCAAGAACATATTCAGATATGTCACACATTTGAAATACATTCTGAATGTTAGCACTCTAGTTGCTCAATAGATCACTGTAGTAAAGCTACTGCTCACCACGGAAGTCTGCTGCTGGTATTAAAAGTGCATGTTTTAGTCTGCATATCAGAATTTTTTAATGAATTAGAAGAGGATTTGAGAAGTCACTCAAAATGTGCCCTAATTTTTCTTTCTTCAGCACTAATCATAATTTCTATGGCAAAATGAAGCCCCTCATTGTGTTCTTTTTTAAATTAAATGTTTTAAGTGTTACCAGTTTATTCCAATCAAGATGGCTTCAGGTGTGCCATACTTTTGTCATAAGTAAGACAGTAAGCGCTCTAGCTGTTCTTAAGAACACTCTGGGACATTCTGTCATTGGGCTATACTTGTGCTACATCTGGGTGATATTTGGGCTACATTTGGGCTCTTTTGTCTCTGGTGGCCATCTTGGGAGATTTATTTGTTATGAAGTTTCCTAATTTCCTCATTTACTGCAGTCTCCTCAGTAGGAAATACTTTTAGTTTTTTATTTTGGTTCCATCAAGAAGGCATTCAGATGTGTCACACATTTGCCATAAATTCTGAATGTTAGCACTCTAGTTGCTCATTAGATCACTGTAGTAAAGCTACTGCTCTCCAGGGAAGTCTGCTGCTGGTATTCAAAGTGCATGTTTCAGTCTGCATGTCAGAATTTGTTTATGAAAAAGAGGATTTGAGACGTCAAAATGTGCCCTAATTTTTCTTTCTGCAGCACTAATCATAATTTCTATGGCAAAATGAACCCCCTCATTTTGTTCCTTTGTAAATTAAATGTTTTAAGTGTTACCACTTTATTCCAATCAAGACCGCTTCAGGTGTGCCTTACTTTTGTCATAAGTAAGACTGTTAGCGCTCTAGTTGTTCAATAGAACACTCTGGGACATTCTGTCATAGGGCTATACTTGGGCTACATCTGGGTGATATTTGGGCTACATTTGGGCTCCTTTGTCTCTGGTGGCCATCTTGGGAGATTTATTTGTTATGAAGTTTCCTAATTTCCTCATTTACTGCAGTTTCCTCAGTAGGAAATGCTTTCAGTTTTTTACTTTGATTCCATCAAGAACATATTCAGATATGTCACACATTTGAAATACATTCTGAATGTTAGCACTCTAGTTGCTCAATAGATCACTGTAGTAAAGCTACTGCTCACCACGGAAGTCTGCTGCTGGTATTAAAAGTGCATGTTTTAGTCTGCATATCAGAATTTTTTAATGAATTAGAAGAGGATTTGAGAAGTCACTCAAAATGTGCCCTAATTTTTCTTTCTTCAGCACTAATCATAATTTCTATGGCAAAATGAAGCCCCTCATTGTGTTCTTTTTTAAATTAAATGTTTTAAGTGTTACCAGTTTATTCCAATCAAGATGGCTTCAGGTGTGCCATACTTTTGTCATAAGTAAGACAGTAAGCGCTCTAGCTGTTCTTAAGAACACTCTGGGACATTCTGTCATTGGGCTATACTTGTGCTACATCTGGGTGATATTTGGGCTACATTTGGGCTCTTTTGTCTCTGGTGGCCATCTTGGGAGATTTATTTGTTATGAAGTTTCCTAATTTCCTCATTTACTGCAGTCTCCTCAGTAGGAAATACTTTTAGTTTTTTATTTTGGTTCCATCAAGAAGGCATTCAGATGTGTCACACATTTGCCATAAATTCTGAATGTTAGCACTCTAGTTGCTCATTAGATCACTGTAGTAAAGCTACTGCTCTCCAGGGAAGTCTGCTGCTGGTATTCAAAGTGCATGTTTCAGTCTGCATGTCAGAATTTGTTTATGAAAAAGAGGATTTGAGACGTCAAAATGTGCCCTAATTTTTCTTTCTGCAGCACTAATCATAATTTCTATGGCAAAATGAACCCCCTCATTTTGTTCCTTTGTAAATTAAATGTTTTAAGTGTTACCACTTTATTCCAATCAAGACCGCTTCAGGTGTGCCTTACTTTTGTCATAAGTAAGACTGTTAGCGCTCTAGTTGTTCAATAGAACACTCTGGGACATTCTGTCATAGGGCTATACTTGGGCTACATCTGGGTGATATTTGGGCTACATTTGGGCTCCTTTGTCTCTGGTGGCCATCTTGGGAGATTTATTTGTTATGAAGTTTCCTAATTTCCTCATTTACTGCAGTTTCCTCAGTAGGAAATGCTTTCAGTTTTTTACTTTGATTCCATCAAGAACATATTCAGATATGGCACACATTTGAAATACATTCTGAATGTTAGCACTCTAGTTGCTCAATAGATCACTGTAGTAAAGCTACTGCTCACCACGGAAGTCTGCTGCTGGTATTAAAAGTGCATGTTTTAGTCTGCATATCAGAATTTTTTAATGAATTAGAAGAGGATTTGAGAAGTCACTCAAAATGTGCCCTAATTTTTCTTTCTTCAGCACTAATCATAATTTCTATGGCAAAATGAAGCCCCTCATTGTGTTCCTTTTTAAATTAAATGTTTTAAGTGTTACCAGTTTATTCCAATCAAGATGGCTTCAGGTGTGCCATACTTTTGTCATAAGTAAGACAGTAAGCGCTCTAGCTGTTCTTAAGAACACTCTGGGACATTCTGTCATTGGGCTATACTTGGGCTACATCTGGGTGATATTTGGGCTACATTTGGGCTCTTTTGTCTCTGGTGGCCATCTTGGGAGATTTATTTGTTATGAAGTTTCCTAATTTCCTCATTTACTGCAGTCTCCTCAGTAGGAAATACTTTTAGTTTTTTATTTTGGTTCCATCAAGAAGGCATTCAGATGTGTCACACATTTGCCATAAATTCTGAATGTTAGCACTCTAGTTGCTCATTAGATCACTGTAGTAAAGCTACTGCTCTCCAGGGAAGTCTGCTGCTGGTATTCAAAGTGCATGTTTCAGTCTGCATGTCAGAATTTTTTAATGAAATAGAAGAGGATTTGAGAAGTCACTCAAAATGTGCCCTCATTTTTCTTTCTGCAGCACTAATCATACTTTCTATGGCAAAATGAACCCCCTCATTTTGTTCCTTTGTAAATTAAATGTTTTAAGTGTTACCACTTTATTCCAATCAAGATGGCTTCAGGTGTGCCTTATTTTTGTCATAAGTAAGACTGCTAGCGCTCTAGTTGTTCGTTAGAACACTCTGGGACATTCTGTAATTGGGCTATACTTGGGCTACATCTGGGTGATATTTGGGCTACATGTGGGCTCTTTTGTCTCTGGTGGCAATTTTGGGAGACTTATTTGTGATGAAGTTTCCTAATTTCCTCATTTACTGCAGTCTCCTCAGTAGGAAATGCTTTCAGTTTTTTACTTTGATTCCATCAAGAAGGTATTCAGATATGTCACACATTTGCCATAAATTCAGAATGTTAGCACTCTAGCTGCTTATTAGATCACTGTAGTAAAGCTACTGCTCACCACGGAAGTCTGCTGCTGGTATTGAAAGTGCATGTTTCAGTCTGCATGTCAGAATTTTTTATTGAAATAGAAGAGGATTTGAGAAGTCACTCAAAATGTGCCCTAATTTTTCTTTCTGAGCACTAATTATACTTTCTATGGCAAAATGAACCCCCTCATTTTGTTCCTTTTTAAATTAAATGTTTTAAGAGTTTCAACTTTATTCCAATCAAGATGGATTCACGTGTGCAATATGTTTTTCAGAAGTAGGACTGTTAGCGCTCAAGTTGTTCTTTAGAACACTCTGGGAAGCTGCAGTAGAACACAAAGGAATCAACTGACAGTCTCTGCCCTTGTTGGATGTACATGTTTTACTGAGAATGTCAGACTTCATTCTCACTTGACTGAGAATGATAATGTGAATTTACAGAAAATATGCTCTCAGTTTAGCTTATAGATCACCTTCCAAACCTCTGTGGGAAAAGCATGAGAAAATAGTTTTCTCTCAAACATCATTCATGATATCACAGCAGAAGGCTTTTTCACATGGTAAAATCACCTTATAACACACCACAATTCCTAAAATGAGCATGGTACCGTCAAAAAATGATTTATAATGTATCTAAAGTCCTAAAACCTTCTATTAACTGCAATGCTTTTTAATGAGGTGCTATCATGTATATTTGTCCCAAGATGGCTGCCAACACTTCTTGGATGAAGTACTGACAGCCAAACAGATCTCACAATGAGATGTGTGGTTAGGCTCCGCCCAGATATATATATCTTTTTAACTCTAATTTTCTCAGGAACTACTGAAGGGATTTACACCATTTAAGCAAAAGGCTGAACTGAGGACTACCGCTTTGCCAAATTTCGTGTAATTCCGTTCAGCAGTTCGGGCTGTAGCTGCGTCAACAGGTCCTATGGGAAAATGCATGGGTAAAATGCATTTTGGGACCCCCTTTTTTCTCGGCCCCCGCTTGACGAATCACCGTGAAATTTTTAGGATAGGAGCGGACTGGAGCTGGCCAAAAGTTTGGAAAATTTTGCGAAGATTCGTCAATCGGCGCCAACGTTATTCCAAATGAATGTTGCGGATTTCCTATGGAAAATAGGTCCTAACTATAACTACCTACTGGCGACTGCCAGTAGGTAATATATATATATATATTCAGTGAAAAAACCATAGGTTTCACACACGTTATAGTTAGGAATTAGCATTTAAAAAACCTTAGAAATTCAGTGAAAAAACCATAGGTTTCACACATGTTATAGTTAGCTGGACATTTTACTCGTAAAAAACCAATGAAATTCCCCCGTTATAGTTAGTTCAGCTAACTATAACTCGCGCGCCCGCAATGCACTGCTGATGACGTCACATATTACATCACTCATGACATGGTCAGTGACATCACTCATGACATCACTGATGACATCTCAAATGACATCACTGATGACCTCACTGATGACATCATCCAGTGAATGTGTGTTTTTCTGAAAATTAAATATGTTTTATATATGTATATCTCAAGGTCGATGGAAGAATAAATGGGTATATTACTGTCTAAATGGATGATTTCTTTTTGAAAAATTGATTGTGTAACTGACTGATTAAGTGTATCATAGTGAATACATGGCTTAGTGAGTAATGTTTAAATATATAAATATCTGTATCAGTCTCTCACTTTGTGTATAAGTGGCTGCATGGGTTGGAGAGTAGCTACATGGGTGTCTATATAGGTTATTAGTTGGTTTTTTGAGTATCAGTATGAGTGTCTGCATGGTTCGGTGGGGGGTATGACGTAGTGCATAGGTGCATGAATGAGTGACTCACTGTTTGTATGTGTTGAACAGAGCATGTGTGCAGGACTGCATGGGTGGATGAGTGTGTGTATGGGTGTGTTAGTGAGTGAATGACTGTCTCAATAGTGTCTTTATGAGTAACTACATATGTTTAAAACTAGTATATGTGACTATTGGTTTATATATGTGAGTATATGTGAGAGTGTGAGATTGAAAGAGTTCCTGTATGAATAAGTATGTATTTCTATAAGTAATTGTTTAAAAGACTAAGTATGTGTAAGTTTCCGTAGAAGTAAGTGTGGTGGTGTGTGTATAACTGTATATGCAAGTAAATGTATGTTTGATTCTTTATTAGCATGGGTGACTATGTGTGTGAGTAGCTCTATGGATGAGTGGCATTGTGTAACAGGATGTATAGGTGTATGAGTACATATGATAAGTGAGTACATGTATGAGTGACTGTATTGGACTGTTGGTGAATGAGTGGATGTGTATGTGGATCTTAGAATTACTGAAGAGGTTGTTGTAACTGTTATTGGTATGTCCATTGTTTTGTAAATTTTAGTCTCTATTTTTGAATGTGTGTATCAAAGGTTTTATTAGGGGAAGAGGAGGTCTGCCACTCTATCACAAGGATGATGTCATCAGTGAGGTCATCAGTGATGTCATTTGAGATGTCATCAGTGATGTCATGAGTAATGTCACTGACCATGTCATGAGTGATGTAATATGTGACGTCATCAGCAGTGCATTGCGGGCGCGCGAGTTATAGTTAGCTGAACTAACTATAACGGGGGAATTTCATTGGTTTTTTACGAGTAAAATGTCCAGCTAACTATAACATGTGTGAAACCTATGTTTTTTTCACTGAATTTCTAAGGTTTTTTAAATGCTAATTCCTAACTATAACGTGTGTGAAACCTATGGTTTTTTCACTGAATTTCTAAGGTTTTTTAAATGCTAATTCCTAACTATAACGTGTGTGAAACCCATGGTTTTTTCAGTGAATTTGCAAGGTTTTTTAAATGCTAATTCCTAACTATAACGTGTGTGAAACCCATGGTTTTTTCAGTGAATTTGCAAGGTTTTTTAAATGCTAATTTTTTTTTTTCTTCTATTTTTTCTAACATATTTTTATTTTAATTTTCTTACCTTTTATAAAGACTATGATTAAATTTTTAAAATTCTTTAATATGTTTTTTTTTATATATTTTTTAAAATAAACATTTAAAATTTATTTGCAGTACTTTTTTTCTATTTTTTTTTTTATTTTTTTAGTACGCGTACCGTAAGCTCACGGTAAGCGTACGGTTTACGCAACGTCCGTAATTTTCCTACGCTGCTTGCTTATAGTTACGCAATTTGCGTAGCCGCGCGTACTCCGCGTGGGACGCGTACGCGTGTACGCTACACGCGCACGTTACGCGGAAGTGCCGGGAGTGACTGTTATGCGCATGCGCGCAAGCGCGTGTCTTTTTTACGCGCATGCGCACTTTTGCCGTAAGCGTACCGTAAGCGTACCGTAAGCGTACGGTAGGTCATGTGATCATGAAACACAACTTTTGATTGGTTGAAACTACTTTCAGTTCTAGAACTCTCCTACACCACACCCATTCCCCTCATTTCTGCTTGTGATCCCTTGGGAGAAGGAGCTGGTTTGTCTTTGGGATACGATGGCAGAACAGCAGAGCTCTTCTGAGAGTGAGGCTAGCACTAGCAGCACTGTCTTGAGGCAGAGATCGAGGAAACAAAAGCCCTCTTATGTATGGGATTATTTTACTTTTCCTGAAGGCCAGCAAAAGGTGAATGCACCCTTAGTGACTTGTAAGCTGTGTAAGCGTGTACTTTCTAGAGGTAATCCTAACAGGAAGTATTCCTTTGGGAATCACACCATGAAGAGACACCTCCAGGATGTACACAGAAGGACACATGGTCATCTTTTTGGAGGTAACTCTTCAGAAAGACAAGCCAGTACATCCACAGCAGCTCAGCCTGGACCATCATCTGCAGGGCTGACTCCTTCTTCTGCAGGTCAGGTGAGCCCTTCATCTGTGGGGGGAGAATCTCCTTTTGCTGGCCCTCTGGAAATTAACCCTCGGTTTGCGAGGGTTGAAGTACGGTGCGCCACTTGTCACGATCTAATTACTTATAGGGAGACCAGTGTTTCCCTAGTGAACAGTAAAATAGATCAGCACACTTGTCGTACCGTCTAATATTCCCAATCTTTCTTTCCTCTGTCCCTGCATGAACACAACGGCTCTTTTAAGAGCCAACCTTACCTTTCATCTATTTTTTATATATGTTTTTAAAAACTTTTTTTTTTTTACCGTACGCGTACGGTACGCGTAATTTTTTTTTTTTTTTTTAAAAACACTAAAAAACAATTATCACATTACAAGGTCCTTGAGAGACTACAATTTTTATTATTGACTTACCATACTCACTCAAAAAATATTTATTCATTTGTTTTTTTAAAAAATAGCTTTAAAAAGGGTTCTAGTTTTCGAAAATTTTCTATATGAATCTGAAAAAAAAGAAAAAAGTATTAATATTTTTAAAACATTTTATAATACAGTACACATATTTACATTTTTTTCCCAAAAATATTTTTGCCTTATTTTTGCTGTTTTCAGAATATATTGCATTTCACTATAAATTGTGAAAGCAATTGCATTCATCATTTTACAGCGGGCAAAAAAAAATAACAATCACAAAGATTGTAATAAAAAAGCCCAGAATCTCTTTTTACTTAAACTTAACATTATAGAAATGCATAATATTCTAAAAAAATATCATCTAATACCAATACCTATTTCTTTAAAATACCGTCTGATATGTTTGTTTCAGAAGTATAATCACAATATTATATCTCAAATAACTCCAAAATACATCTGATTTCATTTCCTTTAGACCAAATAGTAATTTTAAATTTTTTTTTGAAAAAATTTCCAACGGTAATCCAATAAAATTCTAAAGTTTAATTTGTCCAGATCTCACCGATTCTCTGTAACATTTTGGTTCACGAAAATTTTTTGAATAATTTATTAAGTCCACAATAGAATTGGTTACTTTTCCGCATGGCCAAATAGTAATTTTTTAAATCATTTTTGAAAAAATTTCCAATGGCAGTCCAATAACATTCCAAAATTTAAAATGTGCAGAAGTTACCGATAATCTCTAAATTATTGGTTTTTCAAAGTTTCATTAAAAATTTAAAAAGTCCACATTACAATTGGTTATCTTTCCATTAGGCCAAATGATCATTTAAAAAATCTTTTTTCTACAAAATTGTAATGGTAATCCAGTAAAATGGTAAAATTATTTTGTCGAGATCTTGCCAAATCTGTCTAAAATTTAGGTTTCAGGAAGATTAGATAGGAATTTGCTAAATCAAAAGGCAAACGTTGTTTGAAAATCAATTGGGAATCATTACACAGTGTCCAGCCTTTTTCACATTTAAGATAAACTGTGTAATGTCCAGAAGTAACAGTAGGTCCATCATGGAAAATTATTGCAACAGTTACAAAAGTTTTTCCTGAAATTGATAATTGCTGTCCTGTAAACTTCTTTATTAAAGTATCCAATTTTGAACCAACAGCTCTACATCGTTGCATCATTAAAATTACATACTGACCGTATTCCTTTAAAATTAATGTAGAAAACATGTCAGATTGACACTCACTACATTTCATGCTATGATTAGCATCTTTAACTAATTTTGCAAAAGTGACTGTTTTACTCTCTGGCAATGTCAAATAAATAAATCTTTCATTATCAACAATAGAGCCACATATATTATAACAATTATCACAACTATGTTCCCATTTATAAGAGAGACCAAAAAAAATGTCAATGGGAACTCCTTCTTCTTCCACTACCTGAAGAAAATACATCAAAAATTCATGTGCATCTTGCTGTTCATTTTGAGAAAACTGTGTTCGTCCTGAACATACATCTAAAAGTTTTCTAATTTCAGTAGCACTTTCTATTTGAGTTTTATCTTTACTCAGCTTTTGAAAAAGGAGACTCAGCTCTGAACAGAATCTTTTTCCCTGATTTACTATTATCTGCTCTTGCAAACTTTTCAGATAAAATGCAACATTCAGCACTACATTTGCGTAGCAGTTGACACCAGAGCTATTTTCAAAATGACATCCTACAACCTGTTCTTCATTTTCCTTTTTCTTTTTGCTTGCAATTACATCACTCCTCTTTTTTTTCCTCTTCTCTACATCTTCATTACAGATATTCTCATTTTTTCTTTTACGAGAAACTACACATTTCTCCAACACAGGATACTGACCTAAATGAGGAGCATAGCTTCTTCTTAATCTATTATACTCCTTTACACAGTTTGTATCAGCACTAACTTTTGAGTCATCAAAGTCTATCATGAATAAACCTGATAATGTTTTCACTCGTGACAAAGCTACATATGCCATACCTTCTTTGAACACAGTTGAACCAATGTTCACAAATGCACAATCTACAGTCAATCCTTGAGACTTGTGAATAGTTACAGCATATGCTAGAGAAAACGGAAACTGCTTCCTATGTACATATAAGTCTTTCACAAGCATAAAACGTACTGTACAACGACAAATATCTTTAACTTCTTCTATCTGATCAAATTTTATTTTTAAACATTCAACTCCTTCTTTTTTCTGGTAATTAATAAAACCCACAACTCTTCCCATCGCTCCATTAACTAAACCTTTTTCAACATCCAAATTTCTCCTTAAAAATACTCTACAGTTCATGCAAACATATAGATTTTTTTCTAATCCAGCTGTTTTGGAGATGTTCTTCTCTAGTGAGTCCAATTTATTTTTCAGTTTGCCTGTTACTGTGACACTAATTCTTCCATCCTCAATTTTGTCCACTGCTTCCAATTTCCTGATCTCTTCCTTTTCCAATTTCAAAAGCTCCTCATTGAATATTGAGCATTCACGTAGAGTTGGCATTAAGCAGATGACACTTTTGTTTTCTGCAATGTTCTTGTATATCTTCTCTGCAACTATTTCTTCCTTTGGAAATAAATTATGTAGCAGCCGACTCTGTAATGTTTTTTTGCCAACTTCTGTGAGTAGTCCAATCCTGATATCTTTCAGAATACTTCCATATTCTTCATCGTTTGCTTGCCTCATATTAGTAGTAAGTTCCTTGTACTCAAAGAAGGACCAAATATTTGTATTTCCGATGCTTCCCAATGACTTCTTCGTGTCTTCATGTGTGACAGTATTAAACACTGGTTGTCCTTTAACTGGAGTAAGTTGCAAAAGATCTCCAAAAACTATGACGTGTTTTCCACCAAATAACATGTCATAGTCTGTCTTCAAAATTTGCTGCATTCTTAAATGCACAAAGGCAAGCATTAAGTTTGATACCATGCTCACCTCATCAATAATGAGAACTTGCATCTTCTTCAATACTCTTGAAACTTCCAAGGATGCTTCTCCAGTTAGCTTGTTGAATTGTATTTTGTTCTCATGCTCCACTGGTAACATTAGCAAACGATGTAAAGTGATTCCTTTTATGTTATATGCTGCTAACCCAGTTGGAGCAGTAACCACACAAGACAAAGTAGAATCCGTTTTTTGCTTTAGGTAGCTTCTGATGACTTTTATTAGGAAACTTTTTCCAGTTCCAGCTTGTCCGCTTACATACATCCTGATTGGATGAAATGATGTGCATGAGCACTCTTTTTTTTCATGTAGAAATCCGTGATCAATTTTGTTTTTGATCTCTTCATAAATTTGTTGCTGCTCTTGATTCAGTTGTCTTTCCAAATTTTCTAAGTCTATAAATTCTTCTTGAGCTTGATTCATAGCTTCATTCATGGCTATTGATGCTTCATTTTCAATGATTGGTTGTCCTAGGGGATCTTGACTGAGTGTTCCTGAACTTTGGCTGTCCTGAGAACTATCTCTAGCGATTTCTGCTGCAATTGTAGTTTCCTGATCAATTTCTTCATTTAACATTTGCAGATAAGTTGAGAATGTACTGCATTGTATGCTGTCTTTGCAAGCATTAAAAGAATCTTCATAGCTCTGGAATTCTCCCAGTAGTTCATCCTCTGTACGCCATGGTTTAAACAACTGTAAAAGAGCCAAGTAGTAAAATTCCTTTTTGTCAGTAGTGTCGCAACTCAGCTTCCGGTGATTTATCAAACTTCCTTTTGTTTGCTTCACCAAACATCCTTCCTCACCAACGACTTTATATTTTCCATTATTGATGTCTTCTGTGGCTTTCCGTGAATAAATGTAGTTCTGCAGCACTTCATAGAGACACATGTTCTCCAGATGTTGACTTCTCTTGGGATAATATGTGTCCAACATGTTTGTTTTCAAAATATCTGTACTTTCTGGGTCATTCTCGGCCAAATATTCAATTTCTCCTACAGATTTCAGTACCCGATTTCTCATTGCTGCAAGGCCTAAACTTGCCCAAATTATTCTTCTTGACTTCGAGTAGAGACTTGCAGAAGATAACCTATCTGAACATTCGTAGGATCCAATTTCTCGATGCGATAACATCTTCAAACTGAAACTGTACAGCTTCTTACTGACAGTCTTCTCGTGAGAAATCTCTTCCCACATTTCTTTCAATTCTGTTTTTTCTGATTTCGTAATGTAAGACGTTACATATCGAGCAACAGCAATGGAATTGTCAGCTACATACTGTATATCCATGTTAGCATTCCACATGGATAAAATGACTGGGTTGTAGTCATTTATATTTTTTGATTCTTCTTTTCTTTTTAGGTTGTAGGTATTCTTAGGTGATTTTCTTGTGATAGTATGTCTCACAGCTGACATAAAACTGTTGACTCTTCCATTTGAAAGAACAGGTCTAGGAAATCCAAATCGACATTTAGTGTAGTATTTTTCTTTGCTCTTGTATTTCCGTCGACAGTATTTTCCACACCGATGACTTTGGAAACGTAAAACTTGCTCCTTTAACTTGTTCTCTTCTGTGCTTTTTGGTATAGCACATGTTGCATATTCTTCAATGTAAGATAACACTGCTTCATCAGCATCTGTTCCAAACTTTGGGGCATCCTTGATCCACAACAGCATATGAATATGAGGAGCACCTCTTGCCTGGTACTCTTTTCTCCAAAAGAAATCCACTACTTCTCCAAGGGGTGGATTTTTTTTATTGCAGATGAAGGACATCATAGCCTCAAATCTATGATTGAAATATCTGCAAACATTAACCGGATCCAATGAGTACAGTTCTCCTGCTGTCTTGTATTCGATGTTTTTAATGTTTGAATTGGCCTCTCGTAGAAAATCCAGTAAATCATCCCAAGCGTACTCGGCACAGCTTAGGGTAAGAAACCATGTTGGTGTTCCTAAATTCCGTAACATGCATTTTAGTTCACCATGGCGTCGGTACCAATATTCATTTGTCCCACGCTGACAAGCCATCAGATTGATCAGTTGTGTTTCCAAATGATCATCTCGGTGCTGCACTTTCTCCATAAAATCCTTAGCAGACACATTTTGTAAATGTACTCCACTTTTTAAAATGTGATTTACTGCATAAGACAGTGCAGACAAGTCGCTTTCAAATAAAAGATGGAACAAATAAGGAATACTTTGTCGAAATCTGGGATCTTCAGCATATAGTCTTGTAGTCCGATACTCAGAAGCTGGAATCTGTTCTGGACGTTCATCGTATCGTCCTCCTTTTCCTTTAGGAAACAGCTGGGGAAAACATCGAGCTTCCAAGCTCTCCTCCCATACACTCACGGGAGTTCCTTTTGCTTTCTTCATCTGAAAGAGATCAATATTGTCTCCCATAACTTCTTTCGAATGAAGAGGATGTATGCTAAAATGTTCATAAATTTCTTCTTCCTTTGACTTGTCCACTTTTTCAATTTGTCCAGTTGGTATTTCTGTGTCTTCTTGTAAATCTTCTTCTTCTTCTTCTTCTTCTATATAAATTGATTCATACCATTTGTTATTTTTTTTCAAATACAAATTTGCTCTTTGTACTTTCCGCACATCTACCAGCTCCTGCCAAATCTTCTTATTCTTTGTAGGTACACCATTAACCAGAATAATTAATGGTTCAGTTTCCAAAGTATCCGCATCAATAGTTTCCATATTTTTTTTCAAATCCAAGGGCAAATACACCACTCTTCCTTTTAAACCTCTCAGTAAATCTGAAGGAGGTAATTTACCAGTTTTGGGCTCCATACGTACTATGGTCTGGAACGGATGAACACATTGAATGAGTATAGACTCATATGTATTTAATTCAGAAAGTTCAGCAGGAATAGCATCCAATTCTAAATTATTATGTACAGCTCTGGTCGGCATTCTATTTTCCTCTAACTTGTTGTAACAGTATTTACAAATACGCTGATCTTCACCCAATTCAAAACAATTTTCTAGAAATATATATGTGGCAAAATCCTTCCACTTATAATTATCTTCATTTTCACTCTTTCTGTAGAGATCAACATTCCTAGTTTGTTTTCTATAATGAGTTCTGCGGCAACAAATACAAGTAAAATGTGGTCTTTCATTAGAGACTATTGCAAATTTTGTTATGTGATCATTAAATGTGTTACTTACAGAGGGTTCTACATTCTCTTCCACTTCTTCCTCATTTACTGTGTCCTTCTCTGCACTGTTTTGTTCAGGACCAAAGTAACAAAACTGAATTTCATCAACAACCTTCTCTACATCTGATACTGTTCCTCGGAACTGAGCCCTATTCAATTCATTTAACTTTATTGCTGGACTTTTGGCAAAATACAACCGTCTCACAAACTTTCTCATTTCAGTATGATGAACAGCCAGCATCCTAAAATGATGGAAAACACTATTGCACACTTTTCTAGATAGACAAGCCAGAGAATGACCCTGCAAACCAGTATTCTCTCTCACTCTGCATGGATCCAGACTTTGAAGCACCTTAATCTTCTGTTTTACACTTTTTTTACTATATTCTCTTAGAAACTCTCGAAATTTGTCAATAGATTCCTGACGCACAGTGCAAATACTACTACAATTCCAAGTGTACACTGGGGCTTTAGGACGTCTCCCCATTGCCTCATCTGCCATCACTTGTACCTCATCTCTTGGAACCATTATCTCCTTCTCCATTATGCAACCATTTGTTACTTCGTATGAACGACCTCTGGTGTCAACTGCATGCAGCAAACTATTACTTTGAAAATAGCTCTCTTCATTAAAAAAAGGTTCACTACTTGAACTATGCATCCACTTTCCTAAAAACACTTTACAAAAGTTTGTTCTGTTCACTACTCTTTTCCTTTTGCTATGTGATTTCAGTACATTAACCATTTTGTCTAATGTACGCATCCTATTCAAAATTAATATGAATAGTTTCCTTTTTAATTCTAATGCCTTTGCTGCAATGGCTTCAATTTCTTTTTTTCTCTTGTAATATTTTGCCTTTTGCTTATATTTCTTCACATCCTTTATCAAATTGGACATAACTCTTCTCTGAAACATTTTTCTACGTATCTCTTTAAACGCTGTTTTTCTGTTTATGTAAATCTTTTCAGTTGCAGAAGGTATATTTGCATTAACTAAATTCTCAATTTTTTCCTGTTCTGTTCGTTTCGTAACATTCTTTCCAGTACAGACATTTTGTACATTTTTCCTTGTTTTGAATATATTTTTAAGAAATTGTTTTTTCTGCTTACCAGAAGATTTTTTCTTTTTCCCAACATGAGCATCTTCTACTAACTTTGGTCCTCCAGTTGTCTTCAAATATAGTTTTTTTTTTAGCGTTTTTTGAACTCTGGATTTTGTAGGCATCTTAAATTTTGTTCACTGCTCTTCAGCAATACCTGAAAAAAACTAAAAAAAAATTCCTTTATTGTATTTAAATATATTACTACATTTCTTTTCACAATAGTCACAAAACGAAATTTCTATGCCAATTTGAATGCACACTAACTGCTCTTTTTTTTGGGCAAGTGAAAATCACTTTTACAAACTGTCACATTATGAAACCACTTTTCAGATTTTTTAAAAAGCCCATGTCCAGACTGCTACACTACAGCAAGGGCAATCAGCCTTAGTGATGCTGAATGTATTTGCATTACAGACTGAAACCTGAAAACCCCACTCGCTTGTAAATACTGTGCATGATTATACATGGCAAGCACATGGGTGTGTGCTAAGAGTCTGCTTCTTCCCCCAAAAATTCGCTCCCCCTTTCCATCTAATGCAACTGTGAAATCACCAGAGCAATACGCAATAAATCTCTGCCTATAATTCCTCTCTGCAAACAGAGTCATGTTTTCACATTAGTCCCAAAACGAAATTTCTTTGCCAATTTGAAAGCACACTTACTGCTCTTTTTTTTTCGGGGCAAGTGAAAATCACTTTTACAGACTGACACATTATGAAACCACTTTTTTTGATTTAATTAAATGCACATGTCCAAACTGTTTTTTCAGACCACCACCATGTGTATTCTCGGTGACTGCCTACACTCCAGCAAGGGCAACCAGCCTTAGTGATGCTGACTGTATTTGCATTACAGACTGTAACCTGAAAACCCCACTCGCTTGTAAATACTGTGCATGATTATACATGGCAAGCACATGGGTGTGTGCTAAGAGTCTGCTTCTTCCCCAAAAAATTCGCTCCCCCTTTCCATCTAATGCAACTGTGAAATCACCAGAGCAATACGCAATAAATCTCTGCCTATAATTCCTCTCTGCACACAGAGTCATGTTTTCACATTAGTCCCAAAACGAAATTTCTTTGTCAATTTGAAAGCACACTTACTGCTCTTTTTTTTTCCGGGGCAAGTGAAAATCACTTTTACAGACTGACACATTATGAAACCACTTTTTTTGATTTATTTAAATGCACATGTCCAAACTGTTTTTTCAGACCACCACCATGTGTATTCTCGGTGACTGCCTACACTCCAGCAAGGGCAACCAGCCTTAGTGATGCTGAATGTATTTGCATTACAGACTGAAACCTGAAAACCCCACTCGCTTGTAAATACTGTGCATGATTATACATGGCAAGCACATGGGTGTGTGCTAAGAGTCTGCTTCTTCCCCCAAAAATTCGCTCCCCCTTTCCATCTAATGCAACTGTGAAATCACCAGAGCAATACGCAATAAATCTCTGCCTATAATTCCTCTCTGCACACAGAGTCATGTTTTCACATTAGTCCCAAAACGAAATTTCTTTGCCAATTTGAAAGCACACTTACTGCTCTTTTTTTTTTCGGGGCAAGTGAAAATCACTTTTACAGACTGACACATTATGAAACCACTTTTTTTGATTTATTTAAATGCACATGTCCAAACTGTTTTTTCAGACCACCACCATGTGTATTCTCGGTGACTGCCTACACTCCAGCAAGGGCAACCAGCCTTAGTGATGCTGAATGTATTTGCATTACAGACTGAAACCTGAAAACCCCACTCGCTTGTAAATACTGTGCATGATTATACATGGCAAGCACATGGGTGTGTGCTAAGAGTCTGCCTCTTCCCCCAAAAATTCGCTCCCCCTTTCCATCTAATGCAACTGTGAAATCACCAGAGCAATACGCAATAAATCTCTGCGCACATGGGTGTGTGCTAAGAGTCTGCTTCTTCCCCCAAAAATTCGCTCCCCCTTTCCATCTAATGCAACTGTGAAATCACCAGAGCAATACGCAATAAATCTCTGTTTTTTCAGACCACCACCATGTGTATTCTCGGTGACTGCCTACACTCCAGCAAGGGCAACCAGCCTTAGTGATGCTGAATGTATTTGCATTACAGACTGAAACCTGAAAACCCCACTCGCTTGTAAATACTGTGCATGATTATACATGGCAAGCACATGGGTGTGTGCTAAGAGTCTGCCTCTTCCCCCAAAAATTCGCTCCCCCTTTCCATCTAATGCAACTGTGAAATCACCAGAGCAAAACGCAATAAATCTCTGCCTATAATTCCTCTCTGCACACAGAGTCATGTTTTCACATTAGTCCCAAAACGAAATTTCTTTGCCAATTTGAAAGCACACTTACTGCTCTTTTTTTTTCCGGGGCAAGTGAAAATCACTTTTACAGACTGACACATTATGAAACCACTTTTTTTGATTTATTTAAATGCACATGTCCAAACTGTTTTTTCAGACCACCACCATGTGTATTCTCGGTGACTGCCTACACTCCAGCAAGGGCAACCAGCCTTAGTGATGCTGAATGTATTTGCATTACAGACTGAAACCTGAAAACCCCACTCGCTTGTAAATACTGTGCATGATTATGCATGGCAAGCACATGGGTGTGTGCTAAGAGTCTGCCTCTTCCCCCAAAAATTCGCTCCCCCTTTCCATCTAATGCAACTGTGAAATCACCAGAGCAAAACGCAATAAATCTCTGCCTATAATTCCTCTCTGCACACAGAGTCATGTTTTCACATTAGTCCCAAAACGAAATTTCTTTGCCAATTTGAAAGCACACTTACTGCTCTTTTTTTTTTCGGGGCAAGTGAAAATCACTTTTACAGACTGACACATTATGAAACCACTTTTTTTGATTTATTTAAATGCACATGTCCAAACTGTTTTTTCAGACCACCACCATGTGTATTCTCGGTGACTGCCTACACTCCAGCAAGGGCAACCAGCCTTAGTGATGCTGAATGTATTTGCATTACAGACTGAAACTTGAAAACCCCACTCGCTTGTAAATACTGTGCATGATTATACATGGCAAGCACATGGGTGTGTGCTAAGAGTCTGCCTCTTCCCCCAAAAATTCGCTCCCCCTTTCCATCTAATGCAACTGTGAAATCACCAGAGCAATACGCAATAAATCTCTACCTATAATTCCTCTCTGCACACAGAGTCATGTTTTCACATTAGTCCCAAAACGAAATTTCTTTGCCAATTTGAAAGCACACTTACTGCTCTTTTTTTTTTCGGGGCAAGTGAAAATCACTTTTACAGACTGACACATTATGAAACCACTTTTTTTGATTTATTTAAATGCACATGTCCAAACTGTTTTTTCAGACCACCACCATGTGTATTCTCGGTGACTGCCTACACTCCAGCAAGGGCAACCAGCCTTAGTGATGCTGAATGTATTTGCATTACAGACTGAAACCTGAAAACCCCACTCGCTTGTAAATACTGTGCATGATTATACATGGCAAGCACATGGGTGTGTGCTAAGAGTCTGCCTTTTCCCCCAAAAATTCGCTCCCCCTTTCCATCTAATGCAACTGTGAAATCACCAGAGCAATACGCAATAAATCTCTGCCTATAATTCCTCTCTGCACACAGAGTCATGTTTTCACATTAGTCCCAAAACGAAATTTCTTTGCCAATTTGAAAGCACACTTACTGCTCTTTTTTTTTTCGGGGCAAGTGAAAATCACTTTTACAGACTGACACATTATGAAACCACTTTTTTTGATTTATTTAAATGCACATGTCCAAACTGTTTTTTCAGACCACCACCATGTGTATTCTCGGTGACTGCCTACACTCCAGCAAGGGCAACCAGCCTTAGTGATGCTGAATGTATTTGCATTACAGACTGAAACCTGAAAACCCCACTCGCTTGTAAATACTGTGCATGATTATACATGGCAAGCACATGGGTGTGTGCTAAGAGTCTGCTTCTTCCCCCAAAAATTCGCTCCCCCTTTCCATCTAATGCAACTGTGAAATCACCAGAGCAATATGCAATAAATCTCTGCCTATAAATCCTCTCTGCACACAGAGTCATGTTTTCACATTAGTCCCAAAACGAAATTTCTTTGCCAATTTGAAAGCACACTTACTGCTCTTTTTTTTTTCGGGGCAAGTGAAAATCACTTTTACAGACTGACACATTATGAAACCACTTTTTTTGATTTATTTAAATGCACATGTCCAAACTGTTTTTTCAGACCACCACCATGTGTATTCTCGGTGACTGCCTACACTCCAGCAAGGGCAACCAGCCTTAGTGATGCTGAATGTATTTGCATTACAGACTGAAACCTGAAAACCCCACTCGCTTGTAAATACTGTGCATGATTATACATGGCAAGCACATGGGTGTGTGCTAAGAGTCTGCTTCTTCCCCCAAAAATTCGCTCCCCCTTTCCATCTAATGCAACTGTGAAATCACCAGAGCAATACGCAATAAATCTCTGCCTATAATTCCTCTCTGCACACAGAGTCATGTTTTCACATTAGTCCCAAAACGAAATTTCTTTGCCAATTTGAAAGCACACTTACTGCTCTTTTTTTTTCGGGGCAAGTGAAAATCACTTTTACAGACTGACACATTATGAAACCACTTTTTTTGATTTATTTAAATGCACATGTCCAAACTGTTTTTTCAGACCACCACCATGTGTATTCTCGGTGACTGCCTAAACTCCAGCAAGGGCAACCAGCCTTAGTGATGCTGAATGTATTTGCATTACTGAGTCCAACCTCAAACCCTTAAACTATTCTTTTTTTTTCCAGTACACCTTAATTTATTGTGAAAACATACTCCATATTATTTTACATGTTCCTCACATTTAAATTTCTCCAAAAACAGAAAATGATAAACGCAACTACAACAAAAACAATTTCCATTTCTATTATTCATTTCTTAAGTTACCACATACATCCCCTCTCAAACTGTAAACTCACCTTTAAAATTAGTTAGTTGTGAAAGAAATGTGACACTCAAACAGCAGATTATCAGAGCCAGGATCTCTGTTGTGTTCACCTCTCTCCTCTCAGCAGAACCAGATAATGGCAAACTTTCCCTCTATTTTTCCACACATATACATGTAAGTTTCAAATCTCAGTGCTTCCCCCTTTTTTTCAAATGTAATCACACATTTATATTGGTTGAAAACCAACCCTTTTCCAAAAGTACCCTTCCCCCAACTTGACTTCTGCCTAGTACCCTTCCCCCAACTTGACTTCTGCCTGCTACCATAGCAACAGCTCATGGAACATTGCTGTGTTGAGTTAGGTCAGAAGTTCGCCAAACAATGTTTCAATTCCACAGAGCAAGAGTGCTTGACTTTTCAAACCTAACAGCAAATCCATAGTACTGTTCTTTGGTTACACTTTTTTTGTACCAATACAAAACATGCTTCTATTAATTTACACATACAGCCTAGTTTTTATTCTAGAATGGTATGAAACAGCCAATCAGTTCTTTTTGTTTTGAAAAAAATATGTATGCCTTTCCAAACTGTCTTTCTTTTCATATTGCCATTCTACTGAAAGACACCTCCTGAGTGCATCCTGATCTCCTTTGAAGATGTTCACAGTGTGGATTGTAGGGCACAGCTATGTCTTCTGGAGTGAAAAGTTTGCAGAGAAAACAGATATGGTGAGAGACCTTGCTTTGCCAAATGTAGACATTAAATGGATTGGTCAGAGAGGGTTAAAGTGGCACCAATTGATGCCATTGGTGAAATCCTTCATGCAAATCCAACACCCTGACCTCATAATAGTGCACTGTGGTGGCAATGACCTAGGCACTTTGACTGGGGTAGGTCTGGAAATGCTTATGAAGGACACCTTTGCACAACTGTTTTCTCTTTTCCCTAAAACTGCCTTTGTGTTTTCCAACATATGCCAAAGGCAAAAATGGAACTGGTCCAATCATTTCTGTCCACAGATTGACAAAGCAAGAAAGCACGTCAACCAATCTGTTTCTGCTTTCCTCCGTGACTATGGTATGGGTGCCATTTACCACAACAACTTGCGTTATGACATGCAAGAGATTTATAGAGGAGATGGTGTGCACTTCAATGATGAAGGGAACAGAGTCTTCCTTTTGAACCTTAGACTCTGCATCGGTACTTACTTGTAGGTACCACTAAAAAAATGACTTCATAAACACAACAGCTCTTTTTAGAGCTCCCTAATATCTAAACTCTTAAATCTGCTTTTCATTTATTTATTTTTATTTTTTTTTACCGTACGCTTACCGTAAGCTTACCGTACGCGTACCCCGTGATTTTTTTAAAAATCAATAAATGTTTTTTTTGTACTTTTCTGTCCTTCTTTGACCCCCTTACAAATGTTAGGGGGTCTGTAACTCTCCTCATTGCCCCCTTTTCTTGTTTTCACTCTTTTTTTTCAGAGTGAAATACACAAAATGGCGGCCGCCGCTTCCTGGTTTCGGCCGATTCGAATGTTTACTAAGATCTAAGAGCCAATCAGAATCGCGCTCGCGCACGCCACCGTACGCTTACGGTAAGCGTACGGTAAGCGTACCGTAAGCGGGCTCAGATATATATATTGATTTAAAGGCTATTTTCTCAGAATCTACTGAACAGATTTACACCAAACCTACAAAAGGCACTTCCTTGACCTAGGGACTACCTCTCTGCCAAATTTCGAGTAATTCTGTTCAGCCGTTCGGGCTGTAGCTCGTTCTAAAGGTCCTATGGAAAAATGCATGGGAAAAACGCGTTTTGGGACCCCCCTTTTATCTCAGCCCCCACTTGACGGATCCCCCCGAGACTTTCAGGGTAGGAGCGGAGCGTAGCGCCCCACCTATTTTGAGAAATTCGCGAGGATTCGTCAACCGGCGCCAAAGTTATTCAAAATAGAATGTTGCGGATTTCCTATGGAAAAGGGGTCCTAACTATAACTACCTACTGGCGACCGCCAGTAGGTAATAACCTACTGGCAGTCACCAGTAGGTAGTTATAGTTAGGACCTATTTTCCATAGGAAATCTGCAACATTCTATTTCCAATAACTTTGGCGCCGGTCGACGAATCTTCGCGAAATTTTCAAAACTCGTGGGGCACTCCGGTCTGCTCCTATCCTGAAAGTTATTTCCTGGGGGTGATTCATCAAGCGGGTCCGAGAAAAAAGGGGGTCCCAAAACTCGTTTTCCCCATGCAATTTTCCATAGGAACCTTTAGCCGCGGCTACAGCCCGAACTGCTGAACGGAATTACACCAAATTTGGCAAAGAGGTAGCCCTTGGGTCAGACTCATGCCTTTTTGTTAAATGGTGTAAATCTGTTCAGTAGTTGCTGAGAAAATCGAAAGTAAAATCATATATATATCTATGGGAGCGCCAGATCCGCGCACCCTCCTGATCACGAGCTGTATGCTAATTGGCTGTCAACACTCCAAACCAGGAAGTGTTGGCAGCCATCTTGTGCCTCGGTAGAACCGAGGCACAAGAACACAGAAAAAAAACTGAGCAAACCACGCAAAGGGGGCAGAGTAGAAACACCCTGACCCCTTAGGCCTGCTTAGGGGGTCCCCAAAAATTATTATTATTTTTTAAAAATCGGCAAAATCCGCGCAGGGTGTGCGGATCCTGCCGATAAAAAAAAGACGAATGTTTTTTAATAAATAAAAAAAAAAACCTGTGTGGGGGGCTCAAGCCTCCCCACATGCCCCTGGGACCACCACCTCCCCGGGGCTCTAAATATTCAAATTGGGGGGTCTGTGACAGAACCCCCAGCCCCGGGGACCACCACCCCGAGGCTTTGTAAATTGTGGGAGGGGGCCACGCAGCCCCCCTCTTGGAGCCTTGTCATGGCCCTGGGGACCGCCACCCCCCAGGGCTGGCTCCTGCAGTGTGCCGGGTTGCCCACCTCCGGGACACTGTAGTTTGCTATGGCAGGGCGGGAGCCTCCCAGCTCCCGCCCGGACATAGCAAACTTGGTTTGGATTTTGAAAGAGAGAGCAGGGAAACCTGCTCTCTCTTTCAAAATGCAAACCAAATTACTTTTCCACACAGGGAGCTGCATCTTAGCAGCTCCCCATGTGGAAAAGCAATGCCGGCTCCCGCAGGACGGCGGGACCGTGGAGGGATTGGGGCACCCCATGGTCCCCAGCAGAGAGGGCTAGCCCCAGGTGATGGGGTCCCCACGGCTATTAGTGGCCCGGGATTGCGGGCCATGCGGCTCCCCTCCTCAAATATTATAATTATTTAAAAAACAAAGGCCGGCCCCGGGGGATGGGACCCCGGGGCCATAAATGGCCTAAAGAGGGGGGCAAGGCAGACCCCCTCCAAAATACCAAATTTAAAAAAAGGCCATGCCCCGGGCGATGGGGTCCCCGGGGCAGAATATGGCCTCGGGAGGGGGGCCACGCAGCCCCTTCCAAATTTTTTAATTAAAAAAAAGAAATTGGGGGGCAGGCCATGGGGGATGGGGTCCCCAGGGCCAAGAATATTAGGAAAAGAAGGGGGGCCACACAGCCCAACTTCTTAAAAAAATACATTAAAAAAAGACCGGCATCTCGCCGGAAGCCACACCCCCTCCTTTCAGCACTCTGCAAACGCGCCCCCTGGCGCGTTTGCAGATGGGAAACGAATTCCCCTTGAATACTGGGGGTCCCTGGGGGCCAACTAGCCCACCAGGAACCTCTAGTATGCACCAGGTGGCTGCGTTGCAGAGAGGTTTTCTGAGGCCACGCCCCTTTTTACACCTCTCTGCAACACAGCTCTGTAGAGCTTAATGGAGGTAGATGGTGGGCTAGTTGCACCCCAGGGACCCTCAGGATTCAAGGTGACTTAATCCCCCAACTTAAAATGTGCCAAAGGCGCGTTTGCACAGTGGTGAAGGGAGGGGGCGGGGCCTGAGGTGACATGTGTGCAAACGCCCTGTGGCGCGTTTTAATTTCGGGAATTAATTCTTCTTCAATCCTGAAATCCCCTGGGGGCCAACTAGTCCACCAGGTACCTCCAATAAGCGCCACAGAGCTGCGTTGCAGAGTGTTGTAAAATGTGGCGTGGCCTCTGAACATCTCCCTGCAATGCAGCTCCCTAGCGCATACTGGAGGTATCTGGTGGGCTAGTTGGCCCCCAGGGACCCTCAGGATTGAAGAGGAATTAATTCCCCAACTAGAAACGCGCCACAGGGCATGTTTGCACACATATCACCTCAGGCCCCGCCCTCTACCTTCACCACTGTGCAAACGCGCCCTGTGGTGCGTTGTAAGTTGGGGGATTAAGTCCCCTTGAATCCTAAGGTCCCCTGGCAGCCAACTAGCCCACCAGGTACCTCCAGTAAGCGCCACGGAGCTGCGTTGCAGAGAGGTGTAAAAAGGGGCATGGCCTCATTAAACCTCTCTGCAACGCAGCCCCCTGGCGCATACTGGAGGTTCTTGGTGGGCTAGTGGGCCCCCAGGGACCCGCAGTATTCAAGGGGAATTAGTCCCCCCTCTGCAAACAAGCCAGGGGGCGCGTTTGCAGAGTGGTGCAAGGAGGGGGCGTGGCCTCCAGCCTGATCTCGTATTTTTTAATTTGTGTAGCCCCCCTTCTTTTTCTAATTTATTGGCCCTGGGGACCCCATCCCCCAGGGCCTGCCACCAATTTGTTTTAAAAAAAAAAAATTGGGAAGGGGGCCGCATGGCCCCCCTCCCGAGGACATACTTTGCCCCGGGGACCCCATCCCCCGGGGCATGGCCGTTTTATTTTTCATTTTTATTTTGGAGGGGGGCTGCCTTGCCCCCTCCTGTGGCCACTTACTTTTATTTTAGGAGAGGGGACGCGTGGCCCCCCTCCCGGGCTACTACTAGCCCCGGGGATCCCATCTGCCGGGGCCAGCCCTCTTCGTTGGGGGCTGTGTGGGGTCCCCAATCCCCCCACGGTCCCAGACGGCTGCCCGCGTCCTGCGGGAGCCGGCATTGCTTTTCCACATGGGGAGCAGCTAACATGCTGCTCCCCAGGTGGATAAGCAATCTGCTTTGTTTCATTGAAGCAAGAGCAGGTTTCCCTGCTTTCGCTTCAATGAAGCAAAGCAGTTTGCAATGACAGGGCGGGAGCCGCGAGGCTCCCGCCCTGTCATTGCAAACTACAGTGTCCCGGGGTTGGGCACCCTTGGACACTGCAGGATCCGGCCCTGGGGGGTGGTGGTCCCCAGGGCCTATACAAGGCTCCAGGAGGGGGCCGCGCGGCCCCCCTCCCACATTTTGAAGAAGCCACGGGGGTGGTGGCCCCCGGGGCTGGGGGGGCCTGAGAGCCCCCCCACATCAAATGTTTACCAGCCCCGGGGGGTGGCGGTCCCCGGGGCTGCGGGGGGCCGTGAGCCCCCCGCCTATATTATGTTAGAGCCCTGGGGGGTGGCGGTCCCTGGGGCAGTGTGGGGGGATTGAGAACCCACACTATTTTTTCATTATGCCCCCGGGGGCAAATTAGCATATTTAGCGCACGCATCCTCCCATTTTTGGCCTTGGGGGTCCTTGGCGGTAAGGACGACGGTGGCAGCTAGTCCCGACCCCGCTTGGCGCCATCACTGCAGAGGAAATAACTATCTTGCTGTGTATTTTGTATAGTCAATGAGGAAACGTTTTTAAAAAACTATTTTACCTTGTAATTGTAATGCTGAAATTGTTGTAGGGACCTCCTGATGCCAGATATTTAGTATCACTTTGTCAAAAATTACATTCACGCACGCATAAAGGGATTAGACGCCGCTCTAAAAGTTCAAACAGTGCTTAATCGCCCGGTCCGACCCAGCAGCCAATCCCGGGTGCGGAGGGCGGGACAGTGACAGGCCCACACAGGAAGGCGAGCGGTTAGCGCTCTAGCTTCCATTTACTCGAGGGCTATTTAGCCACTCGTCGCCTCTAGAGCGCAGCGTTTGCACGCAGTGTGGCGCCTAATCCTGCACCTAAGACGAGCCAAAGACCAGCCCGTCTGCGCCCGTCCGCGACTGGACGGGGCCAGGGCCAGAGGGCTATGGAGAAACGTATAGACACCAAAGAAACCCCGCCCGGTAACCGGAGAATTTATACCTCACAGGTATTGGTGGAACTACGTAACCACCTCCCGATGATCTGCAATGAAACTAGGGGAATCACTTTGGAAGGCCCGTTTACCTGTCAGGTATGTCATACACAATTTCATCTCTGTGGGGAGGTAAGAAACCAATTGAGTGACCCTGTTGGTTTGCACTCTAAAGTGCAAAATACTATCCCGATGAGTCATACAACGAACAGTTTCCCCCTGGGGAGTAAAAACCTGCTCTGTAATATTCGCTCACTAGCGAAGCATGCCATCCAGGTATGGGACCTCATATCTACTGAGAAACCCGACCTTTGTTTCTTAACAGAAACATGGCTTAAGCCTTACTCTGTTCCAGCCGTTACACTGGGTATTCCGTTGGGATATAAAATAGTCAGGCTAGACCGTCCCAATAAAATAGGAGGGGGAGTGGCGATTGTTCACAAGGAGGAATTGAACATCATTATCCTCGAGGAAATATGTACACCCGAGATGGAAATATTAATTTTCAAAATTAATTCAATACCCAGGGAACAAAGGAAGGGAGCATTGGTATATCGTCCACCAGGCCCGAGTGGGAACTTCTCTGTTGCACTCATAGAGGCCTTAGCACCGTATGTACAAGAAAACCAGGACTTCCTCTTGGTGGGGGATTTTAATGTCCATAGTGAGTCAGAGAAATGTATAGAGGCAAAAAGTCTTCTAATGGATCTGGACTCTCTGGGACTTAAAAAGATTAATTATGGGCCCACTCATGAGGCAGGCCATACTTTGCACCTAGTTCTGTCTAACTCATCCTCTATCAAATGCATGACACCTACACAGGTAGAGTGGACAGATCATTTTATTTTAAAATTCCACACTGCCTCTACGTATAAGCCACGAACACAGATCACCTTAGCTAGTAAGAGGAGACCTTGGCATAAACTCACCATGGAAACCTTTAGAGAGAAGTATGAAACCTCCCTGTCTGAGAAATCCACAGAGGACGTAACAACTGCTCTTAACAAGTTTGAGGAGACGGTTAGAGTAGTAATCAACGCCATTATCCCGCAGAAAGTATATAAACCTCGCCTGGCAAATAGGCAAGAAGTTTGGTTCTCTGAGGATCTAAGATCTTTGAAACAAAAAACCAGAAAACTGGAAAAGTTATGGAGGCAATCCCAGAGACCTGAAGATAAAGAACAGCATAAAACTTCTCTTAAGATATATCATAAGGCCATCAGAACGGCCCGTAAAAATCATATTGCAGCTCAACTTACAGCGGCTGGGAAAGACTCTAGAGTATTGTATAATATTTTACAAACTTTTACCAAGCCAGGAGCTTGTGAGACTGCAGAGGTTACATCCCAGGATCTTTGTGATGAGATCTCTCTATTTTTCATGAAGAAGATAGATGGGATCTATGATAGGATTATGGTTTCAAATACAATTGCTGTAGGAGAGAATAATATCCCTCAGAATATCATACGGCAAGCGCAACCTACTCAGTGCCTTACAAATTTTCCCTCTATTTCCTTAGAAGAGGTAATCTCATTGATTACTCAAATTAAGAGTGGCAGCCCCTTAGACTCCATCCCTGCACGCATTATGCCTATGTTGGCAGATGTCTTAGGACCAGAAATTCTGATTTTGGTCAACATCTCCCTTAGTACAGGGAAGGTTCCCTTAGATTGGAAAATGGTGTTGGTAAGACCACTGAGGAAAAACACTGCCATCCCATGGACGGAACTGTCTAATCTAAGACCTATTTCGCTTCTCCCCTTTTTGGGTAAAATAATTGAGAAATTTGTAAATAGGCACCTGTCAAATTACATCGAAATGACAGGTGGGCTAGACTCCTCTCAGTCAGGTTTTAGGCCAAGACACAGTACTGAGACCACCTTGTTGTCAGTCGCGGACGATCTACACATGTTCCAGGATAAAGGCTACTCTGTTGTCCTGGTTCTGTTGGATCTGTCCGCGGCGTTTGACACGGTGTCACACAACATCATGGCCACCAGGCTAGTTAACATCGGCCTGAAAGACACGGCTTTAGCCTGGCTAAGGAGTTTCCTAACAGACCGCACCCAAAGGGTCACATTGGGGATATATCGGTCAGAGGAGAGGGGGATCTCTAAGGGGGTGCCACAGGGCTCCTGTTTGAGCCCAACTCTCTTTAACATCTACGTGGCCCCCCTAGCTGACATCATGAGATCCCATGGCTTTATCCCCGTGTCATATGCTGATGACACCCAACTTCTCTTTCCCTTTAAAATCCTCACTGCGGAGGTTAAGAATGCCTTTGCCCAGGGGATGAAAGCAGTGGCTCACTGGATGGCATCTAACTTCCTGCAATGTAATGTTGCAAAGACAGAAGTGATGCTGTTCGGGGAGGCCAAACTCCTGTGGACTCCTGACTGGTGGCCTCAAGACCTTGGCCCAATTCCTGAGCCCAGACAGGTAGTGAAAAATCTAGGAGTCCGACTGGACCAGGAGCTCTCCCTAAAACATCACGGCAACCAAGTGGTGGGCTCCTGTTTCCACATTATTGGCCTGCTGCGGAAAGTGTTCACTTTGCTGCCAGACTCCACTAGAAAAACCTTGGTACAGGCTCTAGTATTAAGTCGTTTAGACTATTGCAATGGACTACAATTGGCGGAAAATGAAGGAGTAACTTCTAGACTCCAGGTGGTCCAGAACACCGCTGCTCGCCTTGTCCTAAATCGGCCCCCTCGTATTCCCTCCAAACCTCTTCTTAACAAGCTTCATTGGCTATCTATCAAACAGAGGGTGAAGTTTAAAATCTGTTGTGTTATACACAAATGTCTGCATGGGAGAGGCCCTATTTATTTGTCTAACAAATTCTCTCCCTATGTACCCATGCGCTCTCTGAGATCCAGTGAGCAGGCTCTGTTATGTGTACCCAGAGTGAAAAAAGCAAGACAGGGAGACAGAGCCCTATCAGTTGCTGGTCCAATTCTATGGAATAGCCTCCCAATATTCTTGATGCTATGTGCTGATCACCTCCCTTTCAGGAAACAATTAAAAACTTTCCTTTTTCAAAACTAACACAATATACTGCTTGGATCCTCTTTTTTTCCCCTTTTGCATTATGGCGGACCAAAGGTGCGGAGATACTCCTTTGGGAGTCGAGTCCAGCGCGGTACAAACCCACAAATAAATAAATAAATAATAAATTGTGGGACCCCCTGAGCAGGCCTAGGTGGTCAGGGTGTTTCTACCCTGCCCCCTTTTCGCGTTTTGTGACTTTTTGGGGGGGTTTCTTGTGCCTCGGTTCTACAGAGGCACAAGATGGCTGCCAACACTTCCTGATTTGGAGTGTTGACAGCCAATTAAAATACAGCTCGTGCACGGCAGGGTGTGCTTAGGCTGCGCTTAGGGTACGCAGACCCTCCGAGGCCATAGATATATATGTACTTTTAAATGTCATTTTCTCAGTAACTAGTGAACGGATTTACACCATTTAAGCAAAAGGCACGAGTCTGAACTAAGAACCACCTCTTTGCCAAATTTGATGTAATTCCGTTCAGCAGTTCGGGCTGTAGCTGCGGCTAAAGGTCCTATGGAAAATTGCATGGGGAAAACGTGTTTTGGAACCCCCCTTTTTTCTCGGCCTCCACTTAACGAATCACTGTGAAACTTTCAGGATAGGAGCGGAGCGGAGCTGGCCAAAAGTTTTGAAAATTTTGCGAACATTCGTCAATCGGCGCTAAAGTTATTCCAAATAGAATGTTGCGGATTTCCTATGGAAAATAGGTCCTAACTATATCTACCTACTGGTGACCGCCAGTAGATAAGATATATTACCTACTGGCGGTCGCCAGTAGGTAGTTATAGTTAGGATCCCTTTTCCATAGGAAATCCGCAACATTCTATTTTGAATAACTTTGGCGCCGGTCGATGAATCCTCGCGAATTTCTCAAAATAGGTGGGGCGCTACGCTCCGCTCCTACCCTGAAAGTCTCGGGGGGATACGTCAAGCGGGGGCTGAGATAAATGGGGGGTCCCAAAACGCGTTTTTCCCATGCATTTTTCCATAGGACCTTTAGAACGAGCTACAGCCCGAACGGCTGAACAGAATTACTAGAAATTTGGCAGAGAGGTAGTCCCTATGTCAAGGAAGTGCCTTTTGTAGGTTTAGTGTAAATCTGTTCAGTAGATTCTGAGAAAATAGCCTTTAAATCAATATATATATCTGAGCCCGCTTACGGTACGCTTACCGTACGCTTACGGTAAGCTTACGGTACGCGTACGGTGGCGTGCGCGAGTGCGATTCTGATTGGCTGTTAGATCTTAGTAAACATTCGAATCGGCCGAAACCAGGAAGCGGCGGCCGCCATTTTGTGTGTTTCACTCAGAAAAAAAAGAGTGAAAACAAGAAAAGGGGGCAATGAGGAGAGTTACAGACCCCCTTACATTTGTGAGGGGGTCAAAGAAGGACTGTAAAGTACAAAGAAAACATTTATTGATTTTTAAAAAAATCACGGGGTACGCGTACGGTAAGCTTACGGTAAGCGTACGGTAGAAAAAAAAATAAAAAAATAAATGAAATTCAGATTTAAGTGTTTAGATATTAGGGGGCTCTAAAAAGAGCCGTTGTGTTTATGAAATGATTTTTTAGTGGTACCTACAAGTAAGTACCGATGCAGAGTCTAAGGTTCAAGAGGAAGACTCTGTTCCCTTTATCATTGAAGTGCACACCGTCTCCTCTATAAATGTCTTGCATGTCAAAACGCAAGTTGTTGTGGTAAATGGCACCCATACCATAGTCACGGAGGAAAGCAGAAACAGATTTGTTGACGTGCTTTCTTGCTTTGTCAATCTGCGGACAGAAATGATTGGACCAGTTCCATTTTTGCCTTTGGCATATGTTGGAAAACACAAAGGCAGTTTTAGGGAAAAGTGAAAACAGTTGTGCAAAGGTGTCCTTCATAAGCATTTCCAGACCTACCCCAGTCAAAGTGCCTAGGTCATTGCCACCACAGTGCACTATTATGAGGTCAGGGTGTTGGATTTGCATGAAGGATTTCACCAATGGCATCAATTGGTGCCACTTTAACCCTCTCTGACCAATCCATTTAATGTCTACATTTGGCAAAGCAAGGTCTCTCACCATATCTGTTTTCTCTGCAAACTTTTCACTCCAGAAGCCATAGCTGTGCCCTACAATCCACACTGTGAACATCTTCAAAGGAGAACTGGATGCACTCAGGAGGTGTCTTTCAGTAGAATGGCAATATGAAAAGAAAGACAGTTTGGAAATGGAGGCATACATATTTTTTTCAAAACAAAAAGAACTGATTGGCTGTTTCATACCATTCTAGAATAAAAACTAGGCTGTATGTGTAAACTAATAGAAGCATGTTTTGTATTGGTACAAAAAAATGTGTTACCAAAGAACAGTACTATGGATTTGCTGTTAGGTTTGAAAAGTCAAGCACTCTTGCTCTGTGGAATTGAAACATTGCGTGGCGAACTTCTGACCTAACTCCACACAGCAGTGTTCCATGAGCTGTTGCTATGGTAGCAGGCAGAAGTCAAGTTGGGGGAAGGGTACTAGGCAGA
The DNA here is from genome assembly GCF_964204655.1 of Triturus cristatus. Taxonomy (NCBI): domain Eukaryota; kingdom Metazoa; phylum Chordata; class Amphibia; order Caudata; family Salamandridae; genus Triturus; species Triturus cristatus. The sequence continues at coordinate 391,051,008 of NC_140592.1, forward strand.
AGTCAAGTTGGGGGCAGGGTACTTTTGGAAAAGGGTTGGTTTTCAACCAATAGAAATGTGTGATTACATTTGAAAAAAAGGGGGAAGCACTGAGATTTGAAACTTACATGTATATGTGTGGAAAAATAGAGGGAAAGTTTGCCATTATCTGGTTCTGCTGAGAGGAGAGAGGTGAACACAACAGAGATCCTGGCTCTAATAATCTGCTGTTTGAGTGTCACATTTCTTTCACAACTAACTAATTTTAAAGGTGAGTTTAGAGTTTGAGAGGGGATGTATGTGGTAACTTAAGAAATGAATAATAGAAATGGAAATTCTTTTTGTTGTAGTTGCGTTTATCATTTTCTGTTTTGGGAGAAATTTAAATGTGAGGAACATGTAAAATAATATGGAGTATGTTTTCACAATAAATTAAGGTGTACTGGAAAAAAAAAGAATAGTTTAAGGGTTTGAGGTTGGACTCAGTAATGCAAATACATTCAGCATCACTAAGGCTGGTTGCCCTTGCTGGAGTGTAGGCAGCCACCCAGGTTACACATGGAGGTGGTCTGAAAAAGAAGTTTGGACATGTGCATTTAAGAAAATCGAAAAAAGTGGTTTCATAATGTGTCAGTCTGTAAAAGTGATTTTCACTTGCCCAAAAAAAAAAGAGCAGTAAGTGTGCTTTCAAATTGGCAAAGAAATTTCGTTTTGGGACTAATGTGAAAACATGACTCTGTGTGCAGAGAGGAATTATAGGCAGAGATTTATTGCATATTGCTCTGGTGATTTCACAGTTGCATTAGATGGAAAGGGGGAGCGATTTTTGGGGGGAAGAAGCAGACTCTTAGCACACACCCATGTGCTTGCCATGTATAATCATGCACAGTATTTACAAGCGAGTGGGGTTTTCAGGTTTCAGTCTGTAATGCAAATACATTCAGCATCACTAAGGCTGGTTGCCCTTGCTGGAGTGTAGGCAGCCACCCAGGTTACACATGGAGGTGGTCTGAAAAAGAAGTTTGGACATGTGCATTTAAGAAAATCGAAAAAAGTGGTTTCATAATGTGTCAGTCTGTAAAAGTGATTTTCACTTGCCCAAAAAAAAAAGAGCAGTAAGTGTGCTTTCAAATTGGCAAAGAAATTTCGTTTTGGGACTAATGTGAAAACATGACTCTGTGTGCAGAGAGGAATTATAGGCAGAGATTTATTGCGTATTGCTCTGGTGATTTCACAGTTGCATTAGATGGAAAGGGGGAGCGATTTTTTGGGGGAAGAAGCAGACTCTTAGCACACACCCATGTGCTTGCCATGTATAATCATGCACAGTATTTACAAGCGAGTGGGGTTTTCAGGTTTCAGTCTGTAATGCAAATACATTCAGCATCACTAAGGCTGGTTGCCCTTGCTGGAGTGTAGGCAGCCACCCAGGTTACACATGGAGGTGGTCTGAAAAAGAAGTTTGGACATGTGCATTTAAGAAAATCAAAAAAGTGGTTTCATAATGTGTCAGTCTGTAAAAGTGATTTTCACTTGCCCCAAAAAAAAAGAGCAGTAAGTGTGCTTTCAAATTGGCAAAGAAATTTTGTTTTGGGACTAATGTGAAAACATGACTCTGTGTGCAGAGAGGAATTATAGGCAGAGATTTATTGCGTATTGCTCTGGTGATTTCACAGTTGCATTAGATGGAAAGGGGGAGCGATTTTTTGGGGGAAGAAGCAGACTCTTAGCACACACCCATGTGCTTGCCATGTATAATCATGCACAGTATTTACAAGCGAGTGGGGTTTTCAGGTTTCAGTCTGTAATGCAAATACATTCAGCATCACTAAGGCTGGTTGCCCTTGCTGGAGTGTAGGCAGCCACCCAGGTTACACATGAAGGTGGTCTGAAAAAGAAGTTTGGACATGTGCATTTAAGAAAATCAAAAAAGTGGTTTCATAATGTGACAGTCTGTAAAAGTGATTTTCACTTGCCCAAAAATAAAAGAGCAGTAAGTGTGCTTTCAAATTGGCAAAGAAATTTCGTTTTGGGACTAATGTGAAAACATGACTCTGTGTGCAGAGAGGAATTATAGGCAGAGATTTATTGCGTATTGCTCTGGTGATTTCACAGTTGCATTAGATGGAAAGGGGGAGCTAATTTTTTGGGGGAAGAAGCAGACTCTTAGCACACACCCATGTGCTTGCCATGTATAATCATGCACAGTATTTACAAGCGAGTGGGGTTTTCAGGTTTCAGTCTGTAATGCAAATACATTCAGCATCACTAAGGCTGGTTGCCCTTGCTGGAGTGTAGGCAGCCACCCAGGTTACACATGGAGGTGGTCTGAAAAAGAAGTTTGGACATGTGCATTTAAGAAAATCAAAAAAGTGGTTTCATAATGTGTCAGTCTGTAAAAGTGATTTTCACTTGCCCAAAAACATGCTCTGGTGATTTCACAGTTGCATTAGATGGAAAGGGGGAGCCATTTTTTGGTGCAGAAGCAGACTCTTAGCACACAGCCAGCTGCTTACCATGTGGAATCATGCACAGTATTCACAAGCGAGTGGGGTTTGAGGTTTCAGTCAGTAATGCAAATACATTCAGCATCACTAAGGCTGGTTGCCCTTGCTGGAGTGTAGGCAGTCACCCAGGTTACAAATGGTGCTGGTCTGAAAAAGCAGTTTTGACAGGTGCTTTTTAAAAAATCTGAAAAGTGGATTCATAATGTGTCAGTCTGTAAAAGTGATTATCAGACGGTATTTTTTAGAAATAGTTATTGTTTTTAGATGATATTTTTATTGAATATATTACATTTCTATAATGTTATGTTTAAGTGAGAAGAGATTCTGGGCTTTTTTAAAACAATCTTTGTGATTGTTATTTTTTTTTGCCCGCTGTAAAATGATGAATGCAATTGCTTTCACAATTTATAGTGAAATGCAATATATTCTGAAAACAGCAAAAATAAGGCAAAAATATTTTTTGGAAAAAAATGTAAATATGTGTACTGTATTATAAATTGTTTTAAAAATATTAATACTTTTTTACTTTTTTTTCAGATTGATATAGAAAAATTTCGAAAACTAGAACCATTTTTAAAACTATTTTTTAAAAAAACAAATGAATAAATATTTTTTTGAGTGAGTATGGTAAGTCAATAATAATAATTGTAGTCTCTCAAGGACCTTGTAATGGGATAATTGATTTTTAGTGTTTTTTTTAAAAATAAAAAAAAAGTACGCGCACCGTACGCGTACGGTAAAAAAAAAAAAAAAAAAGTTTTAAAAAACATATGTAAAAAAAGATGAAAGATAAGGTTGGCTCTTAAAAGAACCGTTGTGTTCATGCAGGGACAGAGGAAAGAAAGCATGGAAAAATTAGTCTCTGTGACAAGTGTGCTGATCTATTTTGTTGTTCACTAGGGAAACACTGGTCTCCCTATGACAAATTAGATCATGACAAGAGGCACATCGAATATCAACCCTCAGAAAACGAGGGTTAATTTCCAGAGGGCCAGCAGAAGGAGATGCTCTCCCCACAGATGAAGGGCTCACCTGACCTGCAGAAGAAGGAGTCAGCCCTGCAGATGATGGTCCAGGCTGAGCTGCTGTGGATGTACTTGCTTGTCTTTCTGAAGAGTTACCTCCAAAAAGATGACCATGTGTCCTTCTGTGTACATCCTGGAGGTGTCTCTTCATGGTGTGATTCCCAAAGGAATACTTCCTGTCAGGATTACCTCTAGAAAGTACACGCTGACACAGCCTGCAAGTTACTAAGGGTGCATTCACCTTTTGCTGGCCTTCAGGAAAAGTAAAATAATCCCATACATAAGAGGGCTTTTGTTTCCTCGATCTCTGCCTCAAGACAGTGCTGCTAGTGCTAGCCTCACTCTCAGAAGAGCTCTGCTGTTCTGCCATCGTATCCCAAAGACAAACCAGCTCCTTCTCCCAAGGGATCACAAGCAGAAATGAGGGGAATGGGTGTGGTGTAGGAGAGATCTAGAACTGAAAGTAGTTTCAACCAATCAAAAGTTGTGTTTCATGATCACATGACCTACCGTACGCTTACGGTACGCTTACGGTACGCTTACGGCAAAAGTGCGCATGCGCGTAAAAAAGACACGCGCTTGCGCGCATGCGCATAACAGTCACTACCCGACACTTCCGCGTAACGTGCGCGTGTAGCGTACACGCGTACGCGTCCCACGCGGAGGACGCGCGGCTACGCAAATTGCGTAACTATACGCAAACAGCGTAGATAAATTACGGACGTTGCGTAAACCGTACACTTACCGTAAGCTTACGGTACGCGTACTAAAAAAAAAATTAAAAAAAGGAAAAAATGTATTGCTAATAAATTTTACATGTTTATTTTATAAAATATATTAAAAAAAACATATTATAGAATTTTAAAAATTTAACCATAGTCTTTAAAAAAGGATAGAAAATTAAAATAAAAAAATGTTTAAAAAAATAGAAGAAAAAAAACAAAATTAGCATTTAAAAAACCTTGCAAATTCACTGAAAAAACCATGGGTTTCACACACGTTATAGTTAGGACTTAGCATTTAAAAAACCTTAGAAATTCAGTGAAAAAACCATAGGTTTCACACACGTTATAGTTAGGAATTAGCATTTAAAAAACCTTAGAAATTCAGTGAAAAAAACCATAGGTTTCACACATGTTATAGTTAACTGGACATTTTACTCGTAAAAAACCATTGAAATTGCCCCGTTATAGTTAGTTCAGCTAACTATAACTCGCGCGCCCGCAATGCACTGCTGATGACGTCACATATTACATCACTCATGACATGGTCAGTGACATCACTCATGACATCACTGATTACATCTCAAATGACATCACTGATGACATCACTGATGACATCATCCTTGTGATAGAGTGGCAGACCTCCTCTTCCCCTAATATAACCTTTGATACACACAATCAAAAATAGAAATTAAAATTTTAAAAACAATGGACATACCAATACCAGTTACAACAACCTATACAGTAATTCTAAGATCCAAATACACATCCACTCATTCACCAACAGTCCTATACAGTCACTCATACATGTACTCACTCATCATATGTACTCATACACGTATACATCCTGTTACACAATGCCACTCATCCATAGAGGTACTCACACACATAGTTAGTCATGCTAATAAAGAATCAAACATACATTTACTTGCATATACAGTTATACACACACCACCACACTTACTTCTACGGAAACTTACACATACTTAGTCTTTTAAACAATCACTTATAGAAACACATACTTATTCATACAGGAACTCTTTCAATCTCTCACTCTCACATATACTCACATATATACACCAATAGTCACATATACTAGTTTAAAACATATGTAGTTACACATAAAGACACTATTGAGACAGTCATTCACTCACTAACACACCCATACATACACTCATCCACCCATACAGTCCTGCACACATGCTGTCTTCAACACATACAAACAATGAGTCACTCATTCATGCACCCATGCACTACGTAATACCCCTCACCGAACCAGACCCTCACACTCATACTGATACTCAAAAAACCAACTAATAACCTATTTAGACACTCATGTAGCTACACACCAACCCATGCAGCCACTTATACACAAAGTGAGAGACTGATACAGATATTTACATATTTAAACATTACTCACTAAGCCATGTATTCACTAAGATACACTTAATCAGTCAGTAATACAATCAATTTTTCAAAAACAATTCATCCATTTAGACACTTATATACCCATTTATTCTTCCATCGACCTTGAGATATACATATATAAAACATATTTAATTTTCAGAAAAACACACATTCACTGGATGATGTCATCAGTGATGTCATCAGTGATGTCATTTGAGATGTCATCAGTGATGTCATGAGTGATGTCACTGACCATGTCATGAGTGATGTAATATGTGACGTCATCAGGAGTGCATTGCGGGCGCGCGAGTTATAGTTAGCTGAACTAACTATAACGGGGCAATTTCAATGGTTTTTTACGAGTAAAATGTCCAGTTAACTATAACATGTGTGAAACCTATGGTTTTTTCACTGAATATATATATATATATATATTACCTACTGGCGGTCGCCAGTAGGTAGTTATAGTTAGGACCACGTTTCCATAGGAAAACCTCAACATTCTATTTTGAATAACTTTGGCGCCGGTCAACGAATCCTCGCGAATTTCTCAAAATAGGTGGGGCGCTACTCTCCGCTCCTACCCTGAAAGTCTCGGGGGGATCCGTCAAGCGGGGGCTGAGATAAAAGGGGGGTCCCAAAACGCGTTTTTCCCATGCATTTTTCCATAGGACCTTTAGAACGAGCTACAGCCCGAAGGGCTGAACAGAATTACTCAAAATTTGGCAGAGAGGTAGTCCCTAGGTCAAGGAAGTGCCTTTTGTAGGTTTGGTGTAAATCTGTTCAGTAGATTCTGAGAAAATAGCCTTTAAATCAATATATATATCTGAGCCCGCTTACGGTACGCTTACCGTACGCTTACGGTAAGCGTACGGTGGCGTGCGCGAGCGCGATTCTGATTGGCTCTTAGATCTTAGTAAACATTCGAATCGGCCGAAACCAGGAAGCGGCGGCCGCCATTTTGTGTATTTCACTCTGAAAAAAAAGAGTGAAAACAAGGAAAGGGGGCAATGAGGAGAGTTACAGACCCCCTAACAATTGTAAGGGGGTCAAAGAAGGACAGAAAAGTACAAAAAAAACATTTATTGATTTTAAAAAAAATCACGGGGTACGCGTACGGTAAGCTTACGGTAAGCGTACGGTAAAAAAAAATAAAAAAAAATAAATGAAAAGCAGATTTAAGAGTTTAGAAATTAGGGAGCTCTAAAAAGAGCTGTTGTGTTTATGAAGTCATTTTTTTAGTGGTACCTACAAGTAAGTACCGATGCAGAGTCTAAGGTTCAAGAGGAAGACTCTGTTCCCTTCATCATTGAAGTGCACACCATCTCCTCTATAAATGTCTTGCATGTCATAACGCAAGTTGTTGTGGTAAATGGCACCCATACCATAGTCACGGAGGAAAGCAGAAACAGATTTGTTGACGTGCTTTCTTGCTTTGTCAATCTGTGGACAGAAATGATTGGACCAGTTCCATTTTTGCCTTTGGCATATGTTGGAAAACACAAAGGCAGTTTTAGGGAAAAGTGTAAACAGTTGTGCAAAGGTGTCCTTCATAAGCATTTCCAGACCTACCCCAGTCAAAGTGCCTAGGTCATTGCCACCACAGTGCACTATTATGAGGTCAGGGTGTTGGATTTGAATGAAGGATTTCACCAATGGCATCAATTGGTGCCACTTTAACCCTCTCTGACCAATCCATTTAATGTCTACATTTGGCAAAGCAAGGTCTCTCACCATATCTGTTTTCTCTGCTAACTTTTCACTCCAGAAGACATAGCTGTGCCCTACAATCCACACTGTGAACATCTTCAAAGGAGAACTGGATGCACTCAGGAGGTGTCTTTCAGTAGAATGGCAATATGAAAAGAAAGACAGTTTGGAAATGGAGGCATACATATTTTTTTAAAACAAAAAGAACTGATTGGCTGTTTCATACCATTCCAGAATAAAAACTAGGCTGTATGTGAAAATTAATAGAAGCATGTTTTGTATTGGTACAAAAAAATGTGTAACCAAAGAACAGTACTATGGATTTGCTGTTAGGTTTGAAAAGTCAAGCACTCTTGCTCTGTGGAATTGAAACATTGTGTGTCGAACTTCTGACCTAACTGCACACAGCAGTGTTCCATGAGCTGTTGCTATGGTAGCAGGCAGAAGTCAAGTTGGGGGAAGGGTACTAGGCAGAAGTCAAGTTGGGGGAAGGGTACTTTTGGAAAAGGGTTCGTTTTCAACCAATAGAAATGTGTGATTACATGTGAAAAAAAGGGGGAAGCACTGAGATTTGAAACTTACATGTATATGTGTGGAAAAATAGAGGGAAAGTTTGCCATTATCTGGTTCTGCTGAGAGGAGAGAGGTGAACACAACAGAGATCCTGGCTCTGATAATCTGCTGTTTGAGTGTCACATTTCTTTCACAACTAACTAATTTTAAAGGTGAGTTTACAGTTTGAGAGGGTATGTATGTGGTAACTTAAGAAATGAATAATAGAAATGGGAATTGTTTTTGTTGTAGTTACACATGGTGGTTTCATAATGTGTCAGTGTGTAAAAGTGATTTACACTTGCCCCGAAAAAAAAAAGAGCAGTAAGTGTGCTTTCAAATTGGCAAAGAAATTTCGTTTTGGGACTAATGTGAAAACATGACTCTGTGTGCATAGAAGAATTATAGGCAGAGATTTATTGCGTCTTGCTCTGGTGATTTCACAGTTGCATTAGATGGAAAGGGGGAGCGAATTTTTGGGGGAAGAAGCAGAGGCTTAGCACACACCCATGTCCTTGCCGTGTATAGTCATGCACAGTATTTACAAGCCAGTGGGGTTTTCAGGTTTAAGTCTGTAATGCAAATACATTCAGCATCACTAAGGCTGGTTGCCCTTGGTGGAGTGTAGGCAGTCACAGAGAATGCACATGGTGGTGGTCTGAAAAAAAAACAGCTTGGACACGTGCAATTAAATAAATCAAAAATAGTGGTTTCATAATGTGTCAGTCTGTAAAAGTGATTTCAAATTGTAAAAAGAGATTTTCACTTGGCCCGAAAAAAAAAGAGCAGTAAGTGTGCTTTCAAATTGGCAAAGAAATTTCGTTTTGGGACTAATGTGAAAACATGACTCTGTGTGCATAGAAGAATTATAGGCAGAGATTTATTGCGTCTTGCTCTGGTGATTTCACAGTTGCATTAGATGGAAAGGGGGAGCGAATTTTTGGGGGAAGAAGCAGAGGCTTAGCACACACCCATGTCCTTGCCGTGTATAGTCATGCACAGTATTTACAAGCCAGTGGGGTTTTCAGGTTTAAGTCTGTAATGCAAATACATTCAGCATCACTAAGGCTGGTTGCCCTTGGTGGAGTGTAGGCAGTCACAGAGAATGCACATGGTGGTGGTCTGAAAAAAAAACAGCTTGGACACGTGCAATTAAATAAATCAAAAATAGTGGTTTCATAATGTGTCAGTCTGTAAAAGTGATTTCAAATTGAAAAAAGAGATTTTCACTTGGCCCGAAAAAAAAAGAGCAGTAAGTGTGCTTTCAAATTGGCAAAGAAATTTCGTTTTGGGACTAATGTGAAAACATGACTCTGTGTGCATAGAAGAATTATAGGCAGAGATGTATTGCGTCTTGCTCTGGTGATTTCACAGTTGCATTAGATGGAAAGGGGGAGCGAATTTTTGGGGGAAGAAGCAGAGGCTTAGCACACACCCATGTCCTTGCCGTGTATAGTCATGCACAGTATTTACAAGCCAGTGGGGTTTTCAGGTTTAAGTCTGTAATGCAAATACATTCAGCATCACTAAGGCTGGTTGCCCTTGGTGGAGTGTAGGCAGTCACAGAGAATGCACATGGTGGTGGTCTGAAAAAAAAACAGCTTGGACACGTGCAATTAAATAAATCAAAAATAGTGGTTTCATAATGTGTCAGTCTGTAAAAGTGATTTCAAATTGTAAAAAGAGATTTTCACTTGGCCCGAAAAAAAAAGAGCAGTAAGTGTGCTTTCAAATTGGCAAAGAAATTTCGTTTTGGGACTAATGTGAAAACATGACTCTGTGTGCATAGAAGAATTATAGGCAGAGATTTATTGCGTCTTGCTCTGGTGATTTCACAGTTGCATTAGATGGAAAGGGGGAGCGAATTTTTGGGGGAAGAAGCAGAGGCTTAGCACACACCCATGTCCTTGCCGTGTATAGTCATGCACAGTATTTACAAGCCAGTGGGGTTTTCAGGTTTAAGTCTGTAATGCAAATACATTCAGCATCACTAAGGCTGGTTGCCCTTGGTGGAGTGTAGGCAGTCACAGAGAATGCACATGGTGGTGGTCTGAAAAAAAAACAGCTTGGACACGTGCAATTAAATAAATCAAAAATAGTGGTTTCATAATGTGTCAGTCTGTAAAAGTGATTTCAAATTGAAAAAAGAGATTTTCACTTGGCCCGAAAAAAAAAGAGCAGTAAGTGTGCTTTCAAATTGGCAAAGAAATTTCGTTTTGGGACTAATGTGAAAACATGACTCTGTGTGCATAGAAGAATTATAGGCAGAGATTTATTGCGTCTTGCTCTGGTGATTTCACAGTTGCATTAGATGGAAAGGGGGAGCGAATTTTTGGGGGAAGAAGCAGAGGCTTAGCACACACCCATGTCCTTGCCGTGTATAGTCATGCACAGTATTTACAAGCCAGTGGGGTTTTCAGGTTTAAGTCTGTAATGCAAATACATTCAGCATCACTAAGGCTGGTTGCCCTTGGTGGAGTGTAGGCAGTCACAGAGAATGCACATGGTGGTGGTCTGAAAAAAAAACAGCTTGGACACGTGCAATTAAATAAATCAAAAATAGTGGTTTCATAATGTGTCAGTCTGTAAAAGTGATTTCAAATTGTAAAAAGAGATTTTCACTTGGCCCGAAAAAAAAAGAGCAGTAAGTGTGCTTTCAAATTGGCAAAGAAATTTCGTTTTGGGACTAATGTGAAAACATGACTCTGTGTGCAGAGAGGAATTATAGGCAGAGATTTATTGCGTCTTGCTCTGGTGATTTCACAGTTGCATTAGATGGAAAGGGGGAACGAATTATTGAGGGAAGAAGCAGAGGCTTAGCACACACCCATGTCCTTGCCGTGTATAGTCATGCACAGTATTTACAAGCCAGTGGGGTTTTTAGGTTTAAGTCTGTAATGCAAATACATTCAGCATCACTAAGGCTGGTTGCCCTTGGTGGAGTGTAGGCAGTCACAGAGAATGCACATGGTGGTGGTCTGAAAAAAAAACAGCTTGGACACGTGCAATTAAATAAATCAAAAATAGTGGTTTAATAATGTGTCAGTCTGTAAAAGTGATTTCAAATTGTAAAAAGAGATTTTCACTTGGCCCGAAAAAAAAAGAGCAGTAAGTGTGCTTTCAAATTGGCAAAGAAATTTCGTTTTGGGACTAATGTGAAAACATGACTCTGTGTGCATAGAAGAATTATAGGCAGAGATTTATTGCGTCTTGCTCTGGTGATTTCACAGTTGCATTAGATGGAAAGGGGGAGCGAATTTTTGGGGGAAGAAGCAGAGGCTTAGCACACACCCATGTCCTTGCCGTGTATAGTCATGCACAGTATTTACAAGCCAGTGGGGTTTTCAGGTTTAAGTCTGTAATGCAAATACATTCAGCATCACTAAGGCTGGTTGCCCTTGGTGGAGTGTAGGCAGTCACAGAGAATGCACATGGTGGTGGTCTGAAAAAAAAACAGCTTGGACACGTGCAATTAAATAAATCAAAAATAGTGGTTTCATAATGTGTCAGTCTGTAAAAGTGATTTCAAATTGTAAAAAGAGATTTTCACTTGGCCCGAAAAAAAAAGAGCAGTAAGTGTGCTTTCAAATTGGCAAAGAAATTTCGTTTTGGGACTAATGTGAAAACATGACTCTGTGTGCATAGAAGAATTATAGGCAGAGATTTATTGCGTCTTGCTCTGGTGATTTCACAGTTGCATTAGATGGAAAGGGGGAGCGAATTTTTGGGGGAAGAAGCAGAGGCTTAGCACACACCCATGTCCTTGCCGTGTATAGTCATGCACAGTATTTACAAGCCAGTGGGGTTTTCAGGTTTAAGTCTGTAATGCAAATACATTCAGCATCACTAAGGCTGGTTGCCCTTGGTGGAGTGTAGGCAGTCACAGAGAATGCACATGGTGGTGGTCTGAAAAAAAAACAGCTTGGACACGTGCAATTAAATAAATCAAAAATAGTGGTTTCATAATGTGTCAGTCTGTAAAAGTGATTTCAAATTGTAAAAAGAGATTTTCACTTGGCCCGAAAAAAAAAGAGCAGTAAGTGTGCTTTCAAATTGGCAAAGAAATTTCGTTTTGGGACTAATGTGAAAACATGACTCTGTGTGCATAGAAGAATTATAGGCAGAGATTTATTGCGTCTTGCTCTGGTGATTTCACAGTTGCATTAGATGGAAAGGGGGAGCGAATTTTTGGGGGAAGAAGCAGAGGCTTAGCACACACCCATGTCCTTGCCGTATATAGTCATGCACAGTATTTACAAGCCAGTGGGGTTTTCAGGTTTAAGTCTGTAATGCAAATACATTCAGCATCACTAAGGCTGGTTGCCCTTGGTGGAGTGTAGGCAGTCACAGAGAATGCACATGGTGGTGGTCTGAAAAAAAAACAGCTTGGACACGTGCAATTAAATAAATCAAAAATAGTGGTTTCATAATGTGTCAGTCTGTAAAAGTGATTTCAAATTGTAAAAAGAGATTTTCACTTGGCCCGAAAAAAAAAGAGCAGTAAGTGTGCTTTCAAATTGGCAAAGAAATTTCGTTTTGGGACTAATGTGAAAACATGACTCTGTGTGCATAGAAGAATTATAGGCAGAGATTTATTGCGTCTTGCTCTGGTCATTTCACAGTTGCATTAGATGGAAAGGGGGAGCGAATTTTTGGGGGAAGAAGCAGAGGCTTAGCACACACCCATGTCCTTGCCGTGTATAGTCATGCACAGTATTTACAAGCCAGTGGGGTTTTCAGGTTTAAGTCTGTAATGCAAATACATTCAGCATCACTAAGGCTGGTTGCCCTTGGTGGAGTGTAGGCAGTCACAGAGAATGCACATGGTGGTGGTCTGAAAAAAAAACAGCTTGGACACGTGCAATTAAATAAATCAAAAATAGTGGTTTCATAATGTGTCAGTCTGTAAAAGTGATTTCAAATTGTAAAAAGAGATTTTCACTTGGCCCGAAAAAAAAAGAGCAGTAAGTGTGCTTTCAAATTGGCAAAGAAATTTCGTTTTGGCACTAATGTGAAAACATGACTCTGTGTGCATAGAAGAATTATAGGCAGAGATTTATTGCGTCTTGCTCTGGTGATTTCACAGTTGCATTAGATGGAAAGGGGGAACGAATTATTGAGGGAAGAAGCAGAGGCTTAGCACACACCCATGTCCTTGCCGTGTATAGTCATGCACAGTATTTACAAGCCAGTGGGGTTTTCAGGTTTAAGTCTGTAATGCAAATACATTCAGCATCACTAAGGCTGGTTGCCCTTGGTGGAGTGTAGGCAGTCACAGAGAATGCACATGGTGGTGGTCTGAAAAAAAAACAGCTTGGACACGTGCAATTAAATAAATCAAAAATAGTGGTTTCATAATGTGTCAGTCTGTAAAAGTGATTTCAAATTGTAAAAAGAGATTTTCACTTGGCCCGAAAAAAAAAAGAGCAGTAAGTGTGCTTTCAAATTGGCAAAGAAATTTCGTTTTGGGACTAATGTGAAAACATGACTCTGTGTGCATAGAAGAATTATAGGCAGAGATTTATTGCGTCTTGCTCTGGTGATTTCACAGTTGCATTAGATGGAAAGGGGGAACGAATTATTGAGGGAAGAAGCAGAGGCTTAGCACACACCCATGTCCTTGCCGTGTATAGTCATGCACAGTATTTACAAGCCAGTGGGGTTTTTAGGTTTAAGTCTGTAATGCAAATACATTCAGCATCACTAAGGCTGGTTGCCCTTGGTGGAGTGTAGGCAGTCACAGAGAATGCACATGGTGGTGGTCTGAAAAAAAAACAGCTTGGACACGTGCAATTAAATAAATCAAAAATAGTGGTTTCATAATGTGTCAGTCTGTAAAAGTGATTTCAAATTGTAAAAAGAGATTTTCACTTGGCCCGAAAAAAAAAGAGCAGTAAGTGTGCTTTCAAATTGGCAAAGAAATTTCGTTTTGGAACTAATGTGAAAACATGACTCTGTGTGCATAGAAGAATTATAGGCAGAGATTTATTGCGTCTTGCTCTGGTGATTTCACAGTTGCATTAGATGGAAAGGGGGAGCGAATTTTTGGGGGAAGAAGCAGAGGCTTAGCACACACCCATGTCCTTGCCGTGTATAGTCATGCACAGTATTTACAAGCCAGTGGGGTTTTCAGGTTTAAGTCTGTAATGCAAATACATTCAGCATCACTAAGGCTGGTTGCCCTTGGTGGAGTGTAGGCAGTCACAGAGAATGCACATGGTGTTGGTCTGAAAAAAAAACAGCTTGGACACGTGCAATTAAATAAAGCAAAAATAGTGGTTTCATAATGTGTCAGCCTGTAAAAGTGATTTCAAATTGTAAAAAGAGATTTTCACTTGGCCCGAAAAAAAAAGAGCAGTAAGTGTGCTTTCAAATTGGCAAAGAAATTTCGTTTTGGGACTAATGTGAAAACATGACTCTGTGTGCATAGAAGAATTATAGGCAGAGATTTATTGCGTCTTGCTCTGGTGATTTCACAGTTGCATTAGATGGAAAGGGGGAGCGAATTTTTGGGGGAAGAAGCAGAGGCTTAGCACACACCCATGTCCTTGCCGTGTATAGTCATGCACAGTATTTACAAGCCAGTGGGGTTTTCAGGTTTAAGTCTGTAATGCAAATACATTCAGCATCACTAAGGCTGGTTGCCCTTGGTGGAGTGTAGGCAGTCACAGAGAATGCACATGGTGGTGGTCTGAAAAAAAAACAGCTTGGACACGTGCAATTAAATAAATCAAAAATAGTGGTTTCATAATGTGTCAGTCTGTAAAAGTGATTTCAAATTGTAAAAAGAGATTTTCACTTGGCCCGAAAAAAAAAGAGCAGTAAGTGTGCTTTCAAATTGGCAAAGAAATTTCGTTTTGGGACTAATGTGAAAACATGACTCTGTGTGCATAGAAGAATTATAGGCAGAGATTTATTGCGTCTTGCTCTGGTGATTTCACAGTTGCATTAGATGGAAAGGGGGAGCGAATTTTTGGGGGAAGAAGCAGAGGCTTAGCACACACCCATGTCCTTGCCGTGTATAGTCATGCACAGTATTTACAAGCCAGTGGGGTTTTCAGGTTTAAGTCTGTAATGCAAATACATTCAGCATCACTAAGGCTGGTTGCCCTTGGTGGAGTGTAGGCAGTCACAGAGAATGCACATGGTGGTGGTCTGAAAAAAAAACAGCTTGGACACGTGCAATTAAATAAATCAAAAATAGTGGTTTCATAATGTGTCAGTCTGTAAAAGTGATTTCAAATTGTAAAAAGAGATTTTCACTTGGCCCGAAAAAAAAAGAGCAGTAAGTGTGCTTTCAAATTGGCAAAGAAATTTCGTTTTGGCACTAATGTGAAAACATGACTCTGTGTGCATAGAAGAATTATAGGCAGAGATTTATTGCGTCTTGCTCTGGTGATTTCACAGTTGCATTAGATGGAAAGGGGGAGCGAATTTTTGGGGGAAGAAGCAGAGGCTTAGCACACACCCATGTCCTTGCCGTGTATAGTCATGCACAGTATTTACAAGCCAGTGGGGTTTTCAGGTTTAAGTCTGTAATGCAAATACATTCAGCATCACTAAGGCTGGTTGCCCTTGCTGGAGTGTAGCACTGTGGACATGGGCTTTTTAAAAAATCTGAAAAGTGGTTTCATAATGTGACAGTTTGTAAAAGAGATTTTCACTTGCCCAAAAAAAAGAGCAGTTTGTGTGCATTCAAATTGGCAAAGAAATTTCGTTTTGTGACTATTGTGAAAAGAAATGTAGTAATATATTTAAATACAATAAAGGATTTTTTTTTTAGTTTTTTTCAGGTATTGCTGAAGAACAGTGAACAAAATTTAAGATGCCTACAAAATCTCGAGTTCAAAAAACGCTAAAAAAAAAACTATATTTGAAGACAACTGGAGGACCAAAGTTAGTAGAAGATGCTCATGTTGGGAAAAAGAAAAAATCTTCTGGTAAGCCTAAAAAACAATTTCTTAACAAAATATTCAAAACAAAGAAAAATGTACAAAATGTCTGTCCTCGGAAAAATGTAACAAAACATAGAGAACAGCAAAAAATTGAGAATTTAGTTAATGCAAATATACCTTCTGCAATTGAAAAGTTTAACATAAACAGAAAAACAGCGTTTAAAGAGATACGTAGAAAAATGTTTCAGAGAAGAGTTATGTCCAATTTGATAAAGGATATAAAGAAATATAAGCAAAAGGCAAAATATTACAAGAGAAAAAAAGAAATTGAAGCCATTGCAGCAAAAGCATTAGAATTAAAAAGGAAACTATTCATTTTAATTTTGAATAGGATGCGTACATTAGATAAAATGGTTAATGTACTGAAATCACAAAGCAAAAGCAAAAGAGTAGTGAACAGAACAAACTTTTGTAAAGTGTTTTTAGGAAAGTGGATGCATAGTTCAAGTAGTGAACCTTTTTTTAATGAAGAGAGCTATTTTCAAAGTAATAGTTTGCTGCATGCAGTTGACACCAGAGGTCGTTCATACGAAGTAAAAAATGGTTGCATAATGGAGAAGGAGATAATGGTTCCAAGAGATGAGGTACAAGTGATGGCAGATGAGGCAATGGGGAGACGTCCTAAAGCCCCAGTGTACACTTGGAATTGTAGTAGTATTTGCACTGTGCGTCAGGAATCTATTGACAGATTTCGAGAGTTTCTAAGAGAATATAGTAAAAAAAGTGTAAAACAAAAGATTAAGGTGCTTCAAAGTCTGGATCCATGCAGAGTGAGAGAGAATACTGGTTTGCAGGGTCATTCTCTTGCTTGTCTATCTAGAAAAGTGTGCAATAGTGTTTTCCATCATTTTAGGATGCTGGCTGTTCATCATACTGAAATGAGAAAGTTTGTGAGACGGTTGTATTTTGCCAAAAGTCCAGCAATAAAGTTAAATGAATTGAATAGGGCTCTGTTCCGAGGAACGGTATCAGATGTAGAGAAGGTTGTTGATGAAATTCAGTTTTGTTACTTTGGTCCTGAACAAAACAGTGCAGAGAAGGACACAGTAAATGAGGCAGAAGTGGAAGACAATGTAGAACCCTCTGTAAGTAACACATTTAATGATCACATAACAAAATTTGCAATAGTCTCTAATGAAAGACCAAATGTTACTTGTATTTGTTGCCGCAGAACTCATTATAGAAAACAAACTAGGAATGTTGATCTCTACAGAAAGAGTGAAAATGAAGATAATTATAAGTGGATGGATTTTGCCACATATATATTTCTAGAAAATTGTTTTGAATAGGGTGAAGATCAGCGTATTTGTAAATACTGTTACAACAAGTTAGAGGAAAATAGAATGCCGACCAGAGCTGTACATAATAATTTAGAATTGGATGCTATTCCTGCTGAACTTTCTGAATTAAATACATATGAGTCTATACTCATTCAATGTGTTCATCCGTTCCAGACCATAGTACGTATGGAGCCCAAAACTGGTAAATTACCTCCTTCAGATTTACTGAGAGGTTTAAAAGGTAGAGTGGTGTATTTGCCCTTGGATTTGAAAAAAATATGGAAACTATTGATGCGGATACTTTGGAAACTGAACCATTAATTATTCTGGTTAATGGTGTACCTACAAAGAATAAGAAGATTTGGCAGGAGCTGGTAGATGTGCGGAAAGTACAAAGAGCAAATTTGTATTTGAAAAAAAATAACAAATGGTATGAATCAATTTATATAGAAGAAGAAGAAGAAGAAGAAGATTTACAAGGAGACACAGAAACACCAACTGGACAAATTGAAAAAGTGGACAAGTCAAAGGAAGAAGAAATTTATGAACATTTTAGCATACATCCTCTCCATTCGAAAGAAGTTATGGGAGACAATATTGATCTCTTTCAGATGAAGAAAGCACAAGGAAATCCCGTGAGTGTATGGGAGGAGAGCTTGGAAGCTCGATGTTTTCCCCAGCTGTTTCCTAAAGGAAAAGGAGGACGATACGATGAACGTCCAGAACAGATTCCAGCTTCAGAGTATCGGACTACAAGACTATATGCTGAAGATCCCAGATTTCGACAAAGTATTCCTTATTTGTTCCATCTTTTATTTGAAAGCGACTTGTCTGCACTGTCTTATGCAGTAAATCACATTTTAAAAAGTGGAGTACATTTACAAAATGTGTCTGCTAAGGATTTTATGGAGAAAGTGCAGCACCGAGATGATCATTTGGAAACACAACTGATCAATCTGATGGCTTGTCAGCGTGGGACAAATGAATATTGGTACCGACGCCATGGTGAACTAAAATGCATGTTACGCAATTTAGGAACACCAACATGGTTCCTTACCCTAAGCTGTGCCGAGTACGCTTGGGATGATTTACTGGATTTTCTACGAGAGGCCAATTCAAACATTAAAAACATCGAATACAAGACAGCAGGAGAACTGTGCTCATTGGATCCGGTTAATGTTTGCAGATATTTCAATCATAGATTTGAGGCTATGATGTCCTTCATCTGCAATAAAAAAAATCCACCCCTTGGAGAAGTAGTGGATTTCTTTTGGAGAAAAGAGTACCAGGCAAGAGGTGCTCCTCATATTCATATGCTGCTGTGGATCAAGGATGCCCCAAAGTTTGGAACAGATACTGATGAAGCAGTGTTATCTTACATTGAAGAATATGCAACATGTGCTATACCTAAAAGCACAGAAGAGAACAAGTTAAAGGAGCAAGTTCTACGTTTCCAAAGTCATCGGTGTGGAAAATACTGTCGACGGAAATACAAGAGCAAAGAAAAATACTACACTAAATGTCGATTTGGATTTCCTAGACCTGTTCTTTCAAATGGAAGAGTCAACAGTTTTATGTCAGCTGTGAGACATACTATCACAAGAAAATCACCTAAGAATACCTACAACCTTAAAAGAAAAGAAGAATCAAAAAATATAAATGACTACAACCCAGTCATTTTATCCATGTGGAACGCTAACATGGATATACAGTATGTTGCTGACAATTCCAATGCTGTTGCTCGATATGTAACGTCTTACATTACGAAATCAGAAAAAACAGAATTGAAGGAAATGTGGGAAGAGATTTCTCACGAGAAGACTGTCAGTAAGAAGCTGTACAGTTTCAGTTTGAAGATGTTATCGCATCGAGAAATTGGATCCTACGAATGTTCAGATAGGTTATCTTCTGCAAGTCTCTACTCGAAGTCAAGAAGAATAATTTGGGCAAGTTTAGGCCTTGCAGCAATGAGAAATCGGGTACTGAAATCTGTTGGAGAAATTGAATATTTGGCTGAGAATGACCCAGAAAGTACAGATATATTGAAAACAAACATGTTGGACACATATTATCCCAAGAGAAGTCATCATCTGGAGAACATGTGTCTCTATGAAGTGTTACAGAGCTACATTTATTCACGGAAAGCTGCAGAAGACATCAACAGTGGAAAATATAAAGTTGTTGGTGAAGAAGGATGTTTGGTGAAGCAAACCAAAGGAAGTTTGATAAATCACCGGAAGCTGAGTTGCGACACTACCGACAAGAAAGAATTTTACTACTTGGCTCTTTTACAGTTGTTTAAACCATGGCGTACAGAGGATGAACTACTGGGAGAATTCCAGAGCTATGAAGATTCTTTTAATGCTTGCAAAGACAGCATACAATGCAGTACATTCTCAACTTATCTGCAAATGTTAAATGAAGAAATTGAACAGGAAACTACAATTGCAGCAGAAATAGCTAGAGACAGTTCTCAGGACAGCCAAAGTTCAGGAACATACAGTCAAGATCCCCTAGGACAACCAATCGTTGAAAATGAAGCATCAATAGCCATGAATGAAGTGGAAACGGCTATGAATCAAGCTCAAGAAGAATTTATAGACTTAGAAAATTTGGAAAGACAACTGAATCAAGAGCAGCAACAAATTTATGAAGAGATCAAAAACAAAATTGATCACGGATTTCTACATATCAAAAAAGAGTGCTCATGCACATCATTTCATCCAATCAGGATGTATGTAAGCGGACAAGCTGGCACTGGAAAAAGTTTCCTAATTAAAGTCATCAGAAGCTACCTAAAGCAAAAAACGGATTCTACTTTGTCTTGTGTGGTTACTGCTCCAACTGGGTTAGCAGCATATAACATAAAAGGAATCACCTTACATTGTTTGCTAATGTTACCAGTGGAGCATGAGAACAAAATACAATTCAACAAGCTAACTGGAGAAGCATCCTTGGAAGTTTCAAGAGTATTGAAGAAGATGCAAGTTCTCATTATTGATGAGGTGAGCATGGTATCAAACTTAATGCTTGCCTTTGTGCATTTAAGAATGCAGCAAATTTTGAAGACAGACTATGACGTGTTATTTGGTGGAAAACACGTCATAGTTTTTGGGGATCTTTTGCAACTTACTCCAGTTAAAGGACAACCAGTGTTTAATACTGTGACACATGAAGACACGAAGAAGTCATTGGGAAGCATTGGAAATACAAATATTTGGTCCTTCTTTGAGTACAAGGAACTTACAACTAATATGAGGCAAGCAAACGATGAAGAATATGGAAGTATTCTGAAAGATATCAGGATTGGACTACTCACAGAAGTTGGGAAAAAAGCATTACAGAGTCGGCTGCTACATAATTTATTTCCAAAGGAAGAAATAGTTGCAGAGAAAATATACAAGAATATTGCAGAAAACAAAAGTGTCATCTGCTTAATGCCAACTCTACGTGAATGCTCAATATTTAATGAGGAGCTTTTGAAATTGGAAAAGGAAGAGATCAGGAAATTGGAAGCAGTGGACAAAATTGAGGATGGAAGAATTACTGTCACAGTAACAGGCAAACTGAAAAATAAATTGGACTCACTAGAGAAGAACATCTCCAAAACAGCAGGATTAGAAAAAAATCTATATGTTTGCATGAACTGTAGAGTGTTTTTAAGGAGAAATTTGGATGTTGAGAAAGGCTTAGTGAATGGAGCGATGGGAAGAGTTGTGGGTTTTATTAATTATCAGAAAAAAGAAGGAATTGAATGTTTAAAGATAAAATTTGATCAGATAGAAGAAGTTAAAGACATTTGTCGTTGTACAGTTCGTTTCATGCTTGTGAAAGACTTATATGTGCGTAGGAAGCAGTTTCCGTTTTCTCTAGCATATGCTGTAACTATTCACAAGTCTCAAGGATTGACTGTAGATTGTGCATTTGTGAACATTGGTTCAACTGTGTTCAAAGAAGGTATGGCATATGTAGTTTTGTCACGAGTCAAAACATTATCAGGTTTATTCATGATAGACTTTGATGACTCAAAAGTTAGTGCTGATACAAACTGTGTAAAGGAGTATAATAGATTAAGAAGAAGCTATGCTCCTCATTTAGGTCAGTATCCTGTGTTGGAGAAACGTGTAGTTTCTCGTAAAAGGAGAAATGAGAATATCTGTAATGAAGATATAGAGAAGAGGAAAAAAAAGAGGAGTGATGTAATTGCAAACAAAAAGAAAAAGGACAATGAAGAACAGGTTGTAGGATGTCATTTTGAAAATAGCTCTGGTGTCAACTGCTACGCTAATGTAGTGCTGAATGTTGCATTTTATCTGGAAAGTTTGCAAGAGCAGATAATAGTAAATCAGGGAAAAAGATTCTGTTCAGAGCTGAGTCTCCTTTTTCAAAAGCTGAGTAAAGATAAAACTCAAATAGAAAGTGCTACTGATATTAGAAAACTTTTAGATGTATGTTCAGGACGAACACAGTTTTCTCAAAATGAACAGCAAGATGCACACGAATTTTTGATGTATTTTCTTCAGGTAGTGGAAGAAGAAGGAGTTCCCATTGACATTTTTTTTGGTCTCTCTTATAAATGGGAACATAGTTGTGATAATTGTTATAATATATGTGGCTCTATTGTTGATAATGAAAGGTTTATTTATTTGACATTGCCAGAGAGTAAAACAGTCACTTTTGCAAAATTAGTTAAAGATGCTAATCATAGCATGAAATGTGGTGAGTGTAATTCTGACATGTTATCAACATTAATTTTAAGGGAATACGGACAGTATGTAATTTTAATGATGCAACGATGTAGAGCTGATGGATCAAAATTGGATACTTTAATAAAGAAGTTTACAGGACAGCAATTATCAATTTCAGGAAAAACTTTTGTAACTGTTGCAATAATTTTCCATGATGGACCTACTGTTACTTCTGGACATTACACAGTTTATCTAAAATGTGAAAAAGGCTGGACACTGTGTAATGATTCCCAATTGATTTTCAAACAACGTTTGCCTTTTGATTTAGCAAATTCCTATCTAATCTTCCTGAAACCTAAATTTTAGAGAGACTTGGCAAGATCTGGACAAAATAATTTTACCATTTTACTGGATTACCATTGCAATTTTGTAGAAAAAATATTTTTAAAATTATCATTTGGCCTAAAGGAAAGATAACCAATTGTAATGTGGACTTTTTTAATTTTTAATGCAATTTTGAAAAACCAATAATTTAGAGATAATCGGTAACTTCTGCACATTTTAAATTTTGGAATGCTATTGGACTGCCATTGGAAATTTTTTCAAAAATGATTTAAAAAATTACTATTTGGCCATGTGGAAAAGTAAGCAATTCTATTGTGGACTAAATAAATTATTCAAAAAATTTTCGTGAACCAAAATGTTACAGAGAATCGGTGAGATCTGGACAGATTAAACTTTAGAATTTTAATGGATTTCCCTTGGAAATTTATTCCAGAAAAAAAAAAAAAATACTATTTGGCCTAAAGGAAATGAAATCAGATGTATTTTGGAGTTATTTGAGATATAATATTGTGATTATACTTCTGAAACAAACATATCAGACGGTATTTTAAAGAAAAAAGTATTGTTTTTAGATGATATTTTTTTAGAATAATATGCATTTCTGTAATGATAAGTTTAAGTGAGAAGAGATTCTGGGCTTTTTTAATACAATCTTTGAGATTGTTAATTTTTTTTGCCCGCTGTAAAATGATGAATGCAATTGCTTTCACAATTTATAGTGAAATGCAATATATTCTGAAAACAGCAAAAATAAGGCAAAAATATTTTTGGGAAAAAAATGTAAATATGTGTACTGTATTATAAATTGTTATAAAAATATTAATACTTTTTTCTTTTTTTTCAGATCGATATAGAAAATTTTCGAAAACTACAACCATTTTAAAAACTATTTTTTAAAAAAACAAATGAATAAATATTTTTTTGAGTGAGTATGGTAAGTCAATAATAATAATTATAGTCTCTCAAGGACCTTGTAATGTGAAAAATGATTTTTTGTGTTTTTTTTAAAAAATAAAAAAAAGGTACGCTTACCGTACGCGTACGGTAAAAAAAAAATAAAAAAAAGTTTTTAAAAACATGTAAAAAAAAGATGAAAGATAAGGTTGGCTCTTAAAAGAACCGTTGTGTTCATGCAGGGACAGAGGAAAGGAAGCATGGGAAAATCATTCAAAGCTACAAATGTGCTGATCTATTTTGTTGTTCACTAGGGAAACACTGGTCTCCCTATGACAAATTAGACCTTTACAAAATGTGCAATGAATATCAACCTTCCGAAATCGAAGGTTCATTTCCAGAGGGCCAGCAAAAGGAGATTCTCCCCCCACAGATGAAGGGCTCACCTGACCTGCAGAAGAAGGAGTAAGCTCTGCAGATGATGGTCCAGGCTGAGCTGCTGTGGATGTACTGGCTCGTCTTTCTGAAGAGTTACCTCCAAAAAGATGACCATGTGTCCTTCTGTGTACATCCTGGAGGTGTCTCTTCATGGTGTGATTCCCAAAGGAATACTTCCTGTCAGGATTACCTCTAGAAAGTACACGCTGACACAGCCTGCAAGTAACTAAGGGTGCATTCACCTTTTGCTGGCCTTCAGGAAAAGTAAAATAATCCCATACATAAGAGGGCTTTACTTTCCTCGCTCTCTGCCTCAAGACAGTGCTGCTGGTGCTAGCCTCACTCTCAGAAGGGCTCTGCTGTTCTGCCATCGTATCCCAAAGACAAACCAGCTCCTTCTCCCAAGGGATCACAAGCAGAAATGAGGGGAATGGGTGTGGTGTAGGAGAGTTCTAGAACTGAAAGTAGTTTCAACCAATCAAAAGTTGTGTTTCAAGATCACATGACCTACCGTACGCTTACGGTACGCTTACGGTACGCTTACGGCAAAAAGTACGCATGCGCGTAAAAAAGACACTCGCTTCCGCGCATGCGCATAACAGTCACTCCCCGGCACTTCCGCGTAACGTGCGCGTGTGGCGTAAGCGCGCACGCGTCCCGCGCGCAGTACGTGCGGCTACGCAAAGTACGTAACTATACGCAAGCAGCGTAGATAGATTACGGACGTTGCGTAAACCGTACGCTTACCGTGAGCTTACGGTACGCGTACTATAAAAAAAAAAAAAAAAAATCTGGAAATAAATTTTACATGTTTATTTTAAAAAATATATTAAAAAAAAATATTTAAGGATTTTAAAAATTTAAGCACAGTCTTTATAAAAGGTAAGAAAATTAAATTAAAAATATGTTTGAAAAAAATGAAGAATAAAAAAAAAAAATAGCATTTAAAAAACCTTGCAAATTCACTGAAAAAACCATGGGTTTCACACACGTTATAGTAAGGAATTAGCATTTAAAAAACCTTGCAAATTCACTGAAAAAACCATGGGTTTCACACACGTTATAGTTAGGAATTAGCATTTAAAAAACCTTAGAAATTCACTGAAAAAACCATAGGTTTCACACACGTTATAGTTAGGAATTAGCATTTAAAAAACCTTAGAAATTCACTGAAAAAACCATAGGTTTCACACACGTTATAGTTAGGAATTAGCATTTAAAAAACCTTAGAAATTCAGTGAAAAAACCATAGGTTTCACACATGTTATAGTTAGCTGGACATTTTACTCGTAAAAAACCAATGAAATTGCCCCGTTATAGTTAGTTCAGCTAACTATAACTCGCGCGCCCGCAATGCACTGCTGATGACGTCACATATTACATCACTCATGACATGGTCAGTGACATCACTCATGACATCACTGATGACATCTCAAATGACATCACTGATGACATCACTGATGACATCATCCTTGTGATAGAGTGGCAGACCTCCTCTCACCTTAATATAAGCTTTGATACACACATTCAAAAATAGAGACTAAAAATTTCAAAACAATGGACATACCAATACCAGTTACAACAACCTCTTCAGTAATTCTAAGATCCACATACACATCCACTCATTCACCAACAGTCCTATACAGTCACTCATACATGTACTCACTCATCATATGTACTCATACACCTATACATCCTGTTACATAATGCCTCTCATCCATAGAGTTACTCACACACATAGTCACTCATGCTAATAAAGAATCAAACATACATTCACCTGCATATACAGTTATACACACACCACCACACTTACTTCTACGGAAACTTACACATACTTAGTCTTTTAAACAATCACTTATAGAAACACATACTTATTCATACAGGAACTCTTTCAATCTCTCCCTCTCACATATACTCACATATATACACCAATAGTCACATATACTAGTTTAAAACATATGTAGTTACTCCTGAAGACACTATTGAGACAGTCATTCACTCACTAACACACCCATACACACACTCATCCACCCATACAGTCCTGCACACATGCTGTCTTCAACACATACAAACAGTGAGTCACTCATTCATGCACCTAAGCACTACGTAATACCCCCCACCGAACCATGCAGACACTCAGACTGATACTCAAAAAACCACCTAATATCCTATATAAACACCCATGAAGCTAATCACCAACCCATGCAGCCACTTATACACAAAGTGAGAGACTGATACAGATATTTACATATTTAAACATTACTCACTAAGCCATGTATTCACTATGATACACTTAATCAGTCAGTTACACAATCAATTTTTCAAAAACAAATCATCCATTTAGACACTTATATACCCATTTATTCTTCCATCGACCTTGAGATATACATATATAAAACATATTTAATTTTCAGAAAAACACACATGATGATGTCATCAGTGATGTCATTTGAGATGTCATCAGTGATGTCATGAGTGATGTCACTGACCATGTCATGAGTGATGTAATATGTGACGTCATCAGCAGTGCATTGCGGGCGCGCGAGTTATAGTTAGCTGAACTAACTATAACGGGGCAATTTCATTGGTTTTTTACGAGTAAAATGTCCAGCTAACTATAACATGTGTGAAACCTATGGTTTTTTCACTGAATTTCTAAGGTTTTTTAAATGCTAATTCCTAACTATAACGTGTGTGAAACCTATGGTTTTTTCAGTGAATATATATATATATATATATATATATATATATATATATATAAATCTATATCTATATATATATATATATATACATTTCACAAAATGCAAAGGTTGAAATTACAGTAAAAGTTAAGTATAGTAAAAAAAAACCTTAGCAATTCACTAAAAAACAAAGTTTGAAGTGACATAGTTAGGTGAAAAAATAAAACATTTTAACTGAAATTCACCTATTAAAATTAACTGAAGCTAATATAACTCGCTCCATGAAGTAACTATATCTCGCACTCCCACTGTGCACAGTGATGTCATACATAATGTCATTTCAGATGTCATCAGTGATGTTATCATTGCTTTCATGGAAAAAGTAATGTTATGTAACATGTGAGGTCATAGGCAGTGCATGGCGATGGTCGAAGGATATATATTTCTTTCACTTTCTGGCTCCTGGGTCAGCTGGGCTCTCTTGCCTGGGGATGCGTATGAAATCAGGAGAGCCTCCCAGCTTAATATTCTCGTTGTGTTGCTCCCAAATCAAGAAACAGTTCTTATGCTCATAGGCCATAAACTATTCTCTCAAGATGACACCAATTGGATACCCTAAAACAAACCAGAAACGCCTTTTGTCCGACACTGGCCTTGTTCACAGGATATTTTATCAGCATCCTATTATGGTGTTTCTTAGGCAACTATGTATTGAAAATGTCATATCTTGCCATAACACCTCATAGCAAATGAAGTCCATCTGTAACAAAACTGGTGCTCATGTAAAGCGCTCTGATACCTGATATCCTTGGGTCTAGTTCGATCTATAGAAAAACTCTAAAAAAAAATTAAAAAGTCCACACAGCCCTCAAGTGCAAACCGTGAAAAAGTGCTCTGTGCAGGGTAAAACCTTCATCTGCTCTTTTATCAGCAATTAACCAGCTCATAGTGTTAATTAAATTATTTTACCAAATCAGTCACAAGAGTTGTTCATTGAATTAATTAGAGAGAGACTCGTAATGATTTCAGTAATTGTGCATGAGACACGCTGTGAACAGTCACATAAAGTTACTAATGCTGCACTAGTTGAACTAGAAATTGGCTTCCTTGAAATTTCCCATAAGCCCCTGTGTTTTTGATGCTTCCGGAGGAAGGTCTTTTAACTCCTTAACCGCGGCTCAAATTCCGCCACGGCGCGGGAGTTTTATTGTGTGGGCGGGGCTGCCTCGGCCAACGGACGTGCACAGCACTAGCGCGGTAGTGCTCGCGACGGCCGTTGGCCAACGTGCGCACCAAACGGGTTGAATTCTACTGATTCAAACAATTTCGCTTAAGCTGAGATTTTCTTTCCAGGTGACAGATCCCATGAACCCCCTGCTTTCATAGTTTTGGCTGATCCACTAACCTATGATCTACTAAATGCTGTTTACTTCTGTGTGCTCATACTGTGGTATTGTATGCAAATGAGTCACCCTACGAACTTCTGTTCTTAGGGTGGCATTTGGCCAACCTGAGCATGATGTATTCCCCAACTGACCATGAGAACCTCGATGTTTTATAAATTGTTCTCTACCTGGGTAGATCCATAAGAGCTTGTCTTTTAGATACTTGCTTCTAGTTTATGTTAAACTTTGATATTCTGTTCACATCACAGATCACCTCACCTTTTGAGTGTTCTCACCTATCTCTGACAGAGTCCTCTAGCTTTTAAGATACATACTGGCACATGCATCAAGGAAGGCTTTTGCGATTCCTTAATTGCGATTGTTAAGGAATCGCAAAAGCCTATATATGTAGGAATCACTTAAAATATAGCGATTCCTAAACATTGCTTATTTGCGACTCGCAAATTGCAAGTCTCAATTATTGAATGCCTTTCTATTCATTCCTATGGGCCTACAGGCCCATAGGAATGAATGGAATTGCATGTGCAATTTGCGAGTACACATTAGGGACTTGCAAATTGCGCATGCAATTTCAAGGGTGCAAGGGTGTCAAAAGGACACCCTGATGCACCCCTGAAATTGCAATGTGCAGCCATGTTGTGCGTGTAACATGTAACTGTGAAAAATGCACTTTAGTGCATTTTTCAAAGTTTTTGAAAATTATCGACCTGTTTTAATTTTCGGTAATTTGCGACCCCTGATAGCAAAATCGCTATTTTAAGTTGCTTCTAGCATTGCATGTAAGTAATCACACTTTGGGATTCCTTAAATGCAATCGCAATTTGCGTTGTTTGCATTTAAGATAATGCATCCCAAATGCAAAAATACCGGTCGCAAAGGGTCTGCCCGTTTGCAACCGTTTTTTAGTTTGATGCATGGGGCCCCATGTGCTTATGAGGATGTTCTCTGCTTGCACGTGACCCTATCAACTTCTGCCGTCAAGTTATTGACTGGCAGCCCATAGTATGAAGTATTCCCCCAGAGAGCATCATTAGCCCTTCGTTCATTAATGTGTTCAATACCTGGG
Organism: Triturus cristatus; assembly: GCF_964204655.1. Classification (NCBI taxonomy): domain Eukaryota; kingdom Metazoa; phylum Chordata; class Amphibia; order Caudata; family Salamandridae; genus Triturus; species Triturus cristatus. The sequence goes on from NC_140592.1 coordinate 391,079,663, forward strand.
GTGACTTTTTCCTTCACATGTTTCATATGAACCTCAAATGCATTTCAGTAGACCTTGCATTCTGCATTCCCTAATCAACCACAAAGATCTAGGATTTCTATGTGGAGCTCTCCCTGTTGTATATTTCTAGAACCCCTAACCAGGAGACACTATGAATTGGATTATGATACATGATGCACGATGTTAGGTGTTGGGCCATGTTATGTCTGGGCCAATATTATGTGTCGGTTCATGGTATGTATTTAATCATGATATGTAGCAGACCGTGTTATGTGCCGGAACGTGTTGGACCATGTCTGAACTATGTTATGTATTGGGATATGTTAGGTGTTGGACCATGTTATGTATCAGGCCATAGTTTATGTTGACCATGTAATGTACTGAACCACGTTATGAGTGGATCATGTTATTGTTTGTACATGGCACATCCAATGAATCATGGTTTGAATCCGTCTTTGTAAGCATGCCATGTTATTTGCGCAGCCAATGGAAGCTTGCCAATGCGGCTCTCTTGGATTCTATATTCCAGAAAATCCTTCAGGTCTCCATGGACTGGTCAACAGCCTGCTGTGTGTTTGTCGCTTCCAGAAAAGGGACCGTTAATCCCCTGATAATGCTGTCCACTTGAACTCCACGGCCAGCCCTCTTTAATTAAAAGAGGTGGCCCACAAGACCCTGCCGGGGGCGGCAGCTGTCACTCTGTATTGAAGAACCAATTTGTCATCTTTAGAGGACTCGTAATCCTTTCTAATTCAGTTACCAATCTGCTGAGGGGAGCAGCGGCCCTAAGAGGATTGCAGCATTTACAAAATTAGATAAGTAAAAATAACAAGCAGTACATGGGGTGGGCGATATGCAGCGGAGAACCCCCAAGGCTAGGCGGCTGCGGGCCCAGTGTGGGAAATTAAATGGAGACAGTCTATCCAGCGAGGAAGCAACCTGTTGCCTCACAGGAAGTGCAGGAAGTGTCGCCAGGAGCAGAGGGTGGCATTGTTTCAGTTTTCAGTGCACGTGCTGATTATCCACATTAATTAAGGAGTTGCAACATCAGACAGGGCTTTCATGAACCAATGACTTCCCAGCTGCATCTTGATCTCAGTTCGGGTTACTGAAATGGCAATCTTCAAATCCATTCTTGTGCTTTAAAGTCTGATCCGTCAGTGGCAGTGTGTAGTGATGTGGCATGTCTGGATTGTCCTGTGTGTAAGGAAAAGGGATGATGTAGTGATGTGGCATGCTTGATAGGTCCTGCTAAGGCTCTATTCTCCCTCAAACTGTCATCAACTCCATACCTGAACGGCTCCTAACTTTTGTGTGAAGACATTTCTCTTCAATTGTAATCAACTCCCAGGCTTCAGCCAGTGCCAACATTCCATGCATCATTACATTCTCACAGCATCCACACTCAACATTCTACAGCATGCCCACTCAGCCTATCCATAAACAGGCATGTCACATCCTTACACCGTGCAACATGTAGTTGCAACTAATCTTTTATTTGGCCCTACAGTTCCCACCTCCACTACTAAACTGTCACATTCTTGTCCGAATATCTAGAGTGCGGAATAGGCATAGCAGCCCCAGGGGCGGCTCCCTCATTTGAGCAGAGGAGTGTTGCCCCACAAGCCACAGAGCTGAAAAATTAAACGGTATTAAAGTTTATGTATTACCATTTTATTTTTCAGCAACCCGTCCCGAACTAAGTGTCAGGACAGGGCAGGGCCAGCACTGCTGAGTGGCAGCAGCAGGGAGCTTTGTGCTTTAAAATGTTTGGCGAGCCATCCTGCGACAGCCAGGCATGCGTATTTTAAAGTTTTCTAACCTAGCTGACTTAGACATCTGGGTTAGAGAAAGCACAGGCCTGCAGTGCTCTTAGAAGCACTAGGAGAACCTGCTCTATCCAATCCAGGCACTGCTTTCATGCTGTGAAAGCAGCACCAGGATTGGGTAGTGCAGTTTCCTGCATCGAGAGCTGGGGAACAGAGGGCTCTGTTTTCCTGGCATCCACTAAGGCCCATAACACCATTCTCGTGCCACTGGTGCAGTGGTCAATCATGTAGCTACTGAAGCTTTTCAAATCAGCAAACTCTGAAGGGGGCTTCCAGGACTGGTGAAGCTGCTCCCTGCCTGAGCCTTCCTCAGTTATTTAAAACCACAGAGCTAGCCTTGTGTATTGTGTCAACGTAACTCAGTGGGCTTCAGACCAGAAAAGTACAACTTTGTCTTTGCCCGCTTATCACAGGTGATGCTGGTGATCCACATAATCAAATGATAATTATTTTGTCACTGGCATCTTTCATGGTGATGGCTAACTCTGCAGGAGCTCAGAAGCTGACCTGGGATTTCACTGAGCACAAAGCTTGCATAAACTGTAGTCGCTCATCTTCTCATGTTTAGTATCGCATCATCTACCTCCTTCCTAGCACACTTCAGAGCCACTTTGCCCTAGGACGGAGTCGGAAGGGTTTCTACCTGGAAAGAGAAGAAAGCTTTTGACTATAGAAATTGATTGGCCCTCCAGCAAACTCTGCTTCGATTATAATACAAACCCATATTCCTAATCATGCAGCACCCGCCAAAGCATATTATTGTCAGATTCTCAAAACTGTTCGCCTCTTCTGCAGATCTTTGGGTCCAGTGGCAATTGTATTTTCCCTAGTTTGCATGTTCAAAAAGCAAATCGATGTTTTCTTGCGAGATATCAATGGTAAGGAGTATAGCGCCATTTTGGTTGGCCATGCAGCCATCTTACCTTAGTTTGGTTCATTTGATGGTGCCCTCCAATTTAATTGCATTTCTATATTTCTTGGCCCAGTAATGTGGAACTGTTATAATATCGCATCAAATATTTCTCTATCAGGGATGTGTTTGTTCCTTTTTCTTTTCTCGATTGAGACATGGAAGAATTATATCTGTACCTTAATTTAGTGCTCTCCAGTGTATATGCTGTTTAATAATGTGGACTTACCTAATCACAGAGACCCTCTGGATAGATTGACCTTGGGAGATTTTGCACACATACAGAATGGTGTGCTGTGCCAGATAAAATCGATGCAGCATGCAAATGTATACATTTGAATTTAAATATGCCTTCGCAGCTCTGGGTGTTGCTTTTAGCTGTAGGGACCTCGAAGTTTGGCGAAGCAGGAATGATGCAAGGATTGTCGGCATCAAAGGCAAAAATAAATGAATACTTGTGGCGCCCTCACGAATAGTGCTGCATTTGCACCTTTCAGTTGCAATATAAGACTATTTGATGCCCCCTGCTGGTGACACTGTGAGACGGATGGAAAGCACCGGTTCTACCAATAGTCGAAAAGAATGAGGTTTCAAGCATCGACGTCAGGTGGTCAATTGACTGCTAGACAAGAGCATTCTACAGGCTTTGCATTAGCAAAATGGCTTTGTTCATCAGGACCGAAATTCAGTTATATAAAAACATATAACCAAACAACATCTATATATGTCCACATGCAGTCACAAAATAGCACCTTAAGTGTTAAGATCTGCCTAAAAGTTGCTTATTAATATGATAACATATTTGTAATATTCTCTTTTAAAGGGTTGTCTGCTAAACATAGGACCTTATTTAGAGTTTGGCAGACAGGATGCTCCATCACAAATGTCCCGGATGTCACGCTTGCCTTATTATAAGTGCATTATAGCCTGTGGCACTTATAATAAGGCCAGTGTGCCAGGAGTGTCCGTGCGCTAAACTCCAAATAAGGCCCAAAGTCGTCTCTGCTAAATATTTGTGGAGTTTTCCTGAAGTGCGGAGAGTAAAACATGATATGTTGTTGAGATTTAATTGAACTGATATTGCATAGTCTGCATATAAGAGTATTTCTTTGTTCAACACACTATGTGCTGATGCCCGAATCTTTCAACACGACCTAGTAGATTCTCAGGATGCCTAATCATCACAATTTTACCTATTTGCCTTATCATTGGTTGGGACAGTGATCATACAGAGAATCACTTGCTTATGTCATTTCACGTGGCTTTCAGGAGAGTCAGAATGGTGGAGCAACTTTAAATGAGAGTGCAACATTTGTCTTGGAAACCTTCGAGGATGTAATCGCTTGTTGGGTACCACGGAAGCTGCAAGAAAATTTAGACGCCTCTCATTTTGAACGAAACCTCTAATAACTCTGAGCAAATTAAGCCTAATTCTGCCTATAAGAGTTTCTTTCACCCTTCCATCAGTCCAGTCATGCACACATCCACCAACCCACTCATCCATCCATCCTTCCCTGTCTATGCATACCTTCACTCACCACCCATGGACCTTTTCATCCATGCATTCTTTCACTCATTCACCAAACTACTATTATGGGTTTATGTTTTTTTTTTTTAAATCTCCATATGTTTAACTGGTGCTTCTACTGATCTTATATAATGTCAAGTGATTTTCTTTACATCTTTGATAGTACACTTTTGGCAACCGCGGGCCATTTTACATGTAGTGCCCTGGAGGGTGCAGCGAGTGTGTACACTGGCTTTTTGCGGCTCCTCCATTAAGATGGACAAGCCCCGCCCCACTGCTCTCTCAGTAGTAAACATGGAAATTAAAATGATAATAAAATAGCTTATTATCATTTTATTTCCTTGCTGAGCCGAGTCTATAGGGACGGCCATCCTAATGGACAGTAGCAGGGTGGAGGAGTGGTGGGCACTGCTGCAAGTGCGCATATCGGTTTGGCCCGCCGTCTGGCCTAACTGTTTGGCCAAACTGACATGCGCACTTAGATCTCTCTACATGAGCTGTGCTCCATAGCCGGGTGGAGAACAGACACAGACTCCCAGGGCCTGACTGAGCGACAAACCAGACCGCTCAGACCAATCCGGGTGCTTCTCATGAGAGCAGTGTCTTCAGTGTCTGGATTTGTGTAGGGAGTCGGGAGCCTCTGCATGGAGTGTTGGGAGTCAAGAGGAGTAAAGGAACAGAACAGCACCGATGCAGCGGGTGCCAGATAAGTGCTATATGTTTTTCTTCTTTATCTCCCCCGCGCTGCTCCCTGCACTCCCCCTGTGCTGCTCCCACTTCTATTTCACAGCAGCTGCCACTGCCACGGGGCACTGTGGTATTGCAGAAGGGGCTGCAGATGCTTGTGCAGCTCCTTCTATAATACTGATAGAACTGGCACAAATGTAGCACCAGTGCCATCTTCAGAGGGCATTCCCTCATTTGCATGGGGGTGCAGTGGCAAACATGCCCTTAGAAGGTGCACTGAAAAAGGTGGCACACTGTCAGTACACACCATGAGTTCAGCCCTCAGGATAGGGGAAAGGCGTTCACGTGGACTCCTCAGACTTCCCACTGCAGGTGGGGGCAGTCACTCACTGCACTAGCCTGCAGGGAGATCTCTAACTCCGCTTTGAAGCAGCCGCTCCTTATTTCACTGAATGTGCAGCCCCAAGGCAGCTCGAGTCCGCATTTGCCCTGGGGCATCACCTTCATTGTAATAGGGCACACTGTCCCTGTTTGCACCTGGAAAACCTGCTTAAGTGTATGCCTTGGAGCAAACAAGGACAGTGCACCCTATATGAAATATGGACAGAGCACCCTATATGTAATATGGGCCCGGGTGTGCACCATTTGCTACAAACAACGTTGAATACTTAAGACTCAGCATTATACTAGGCTTTCTCAGAGTGCCTTTTTCATTTGTCAAAACTCTGTGGCATGGGGTATGGTCACGACTTTTTACTTGGAAGGATTTTCATCCTTGTTACAAAATGCTGCCTATAATACATCTGCTGGTTCATCACCAAACTTAGGGAGTTTTGAAACAGTATTTAATTGGCATTGCACTCTTTCTGGCAGTGTTGGTTCAAATGCTATTGTTTTGCAGTTTTATTCATCTAGCACTATCATGAATGTTGTGTGAACATTGGTGCTGTCAAAGAGGGCTCTATATTTCAGATTTTCTAAAGTGCACATTGAATTAAGTTTCAACTGTTCATGAAAACAGGGACTGTGTTGCTACAACAGTGTCCCTGCTCAAAAGAATCATCTATCCTTCAAATTTCAGTACGTTGTTAGTGTAACCATCTGAGAGGATTGCAGCATCCTTCACGAAATAGCAGTGTAAGTACTGACCATTGATGTCATATAATAAATTAGGGAAAATTAGCACAAGTGTTGGAAAAGCCAGAAGGTCTCCCCTTTATGGCCTATTGCTTTTGCCAAAGCTTTTTGATGATGCTGTTCAGTATCCGCAAAAAGTTATGCTTTTTGACACTGCAGTGCAGTAAAGCCAAAAAACACAGAAAAAAAGTATAAGACTTGTATGTGTGCATGTGTGCATATATGTCATGAGTTAACGAAGGCCTAGCATGAGAATGTATACACACGCAGGGATCACCATGCATGTGCGTGCATACTGCATGATGAAAACAATATTTTGGGCATTAAAGTGAATTGTAATAAAGGAGTGTCCCTCCAGCAAAAGGGAGCTGTTGTGCTCTTCAAAAAAGTTTGGAATAGACTTTTCTTTAGGAAAGGCCTTGACGGGAAGGGTTGTGCACAGTGCAGAATCGGAGGAATGGTTGGGGAAAAGTCAAAGCATGGGAAGCAATGGGACGTGGGCATGCGAGGAGGACAGGAGAGGAATGGTGGATTAAAAAACAATAAGAGCCATGGAGGGATGGGGAAAGCAGGACCGGCTTTAGCGCTGGTGGTGCCGGTGCGACAATGTTTGTTGGCACCCCCCAATGACCACCTCCACCACAAATTTCTTTACTACCATCCTTTAATACTGCCCAAGTCTCCATAACCGCTCTCTTTCAGATTCATTTAATTAGTTGCAATGCGCCACTCATACCAGTGAAGGGTGTCAGGGCGCTTTGCATCACACACACATTACACAGAGACACTCAATCATACGTTCGTAAATAAGCATATAGGAAATATTACATAAGACAGAGGCTTACAAGGTATAGGAGTGGCAGATCCATGTTAAAATATCTATGTTAAAAATATAGATGAAAAAAATATCGATGTAAAAATATCGATAAATAAAATATCGACTCCCTATACTTAAACAGGTAAGTACAATAATATCGACACAAAAATATCGATGTAAAAAATATAGAAGTAAAAAATTACATAACTTAAATAAAATTAATTAAATAATATTAATATTATTAATAAAATAAATTAAATTGAATATATTTTAACTAATTATAACAAATAATCTTAATTTAATAAATATAAATACAAAAAAGTGTACATATACATTTATTTACTTAAAGACATTTTATTAACTATTGTCTTTATTTAATTTTTAAACTTTTCAAATTATATAAAAATTTAATATACACATATATAAATAATTTAAAATAAAATAAAATATTCTATATTTAATTAACACATTAAACTATTAACAAAAGAATAATGAAAACGTAGGATAGCGAGGGGGTAAAAATTACTATTCCCCCTCCAGTAAGTGCAACAGTAGGGAAAGCGCTGTATAGCGGAGGGGTAAAAACTACTATTCCCACTCCAGTGAGTGCAACAGCAGGGAAAGAGCTGGATAGCGGAGGGATAAAAATTACTATTCCCACTCCAGTGAGTGCAAGAGTAGAGAAAGCGCTGGATAGCGTAGAGGTAAAAATTACTATTCCCACTCCAGTGAGTGCAACAGTAGGGAAAGCGCTGGATAGGGGAGGGGTAACAATTACTATTCCCACTCCAGTGAGTGCAACAGTAGGGAAAGTGCTGGATCCCACAGCAATAAAAAACATCAACATTTTTATTAAATTTAATTTACAATATTAACATAATTAATAATATTTAAATTTAAATATATTATTATTAACAAAGATAATAAAAAATAATTAATTACACATTAATTAACACTATAATATACACAAAACACACCTAAAATTAATTACACAATTGCAATTACTAATTACTAATTATTAATGGAAATTACTTTAAAAATATTTAATAACTAATCATTAAAAATGTAATTACTTACCACCATTTACACCATTTACACACATAAACACCACAACACACACCTAAAATTAATTAAACAATTAACATAATTAATATTAATTGATTAATTGAAATTAATTACCAACTAATTATCAAACAACTATTAAATAATCAATTAACACATGTAACTCTATACATTCACAATTATACATATTAATTATTCAATAAATTGTATGTATTTTAATTACTTCCCACCCTATTCCCCTATAAACCCACAACCCACTACGGAACTAAAAACGCAAAATTCAATTAAAAAAAATTATTAACTACTATAAATAACTATTTAAATCTATATATTTAAATTACTTCCCACCCTATTCCCCTATAAACCCACTACCTGCTACAGAACTAAAAACACAAAATTATACTTAAAATAAATTAATAACTAGTAACATTTTAAAACATATAATAAAATGACAAACAATTCTCATTAAGAACACTAAAATACCTAACATTTTTAATAATTCGATATTTTTGTCAGCTATATTTTTGTAAACGATATTTAAGACGTCGATATTTTTGTAATCGATAATATCGATTACAAAAATATCGACGTCTTAAATATCGTTTACAAAAATATAGCTGACAAGAATATCGAATTATTAAAAATGTTAGGTATTTTAGATATTCTTGTCAACGATATTTTTGTTGTCGATATTTCTTCTCCATTATATTTTTGCGGCGATATTTATGTCTCGCGATATTTTTGCGGCGATATACCTGCTCTGCACCAGGAGTGACATGTCACCCATACTGGTAAGCAGGATAGTTTAAGAGTGCTTGATTTAGAGATGCACAAACTAGGAATTTAAAAAGGAACACTATAGTTGGGGATCCTCTTTAATAATAAGAATCGATTTCTTCCCAAATAAACCATTTTTGCACCATTAATCTATGCTCTAATAATACTTTTCAGTGTGGATGCAGTTCTTTGATAAAAGTTAATAGCGCACTGTTCTATATTAGGATTGTAACTTATAAATTGCAAGTAACAAAAGGATATCTCTTTTAAAAGCAGTAACCCACTGACCTCTTTACATTGTACTCAATCTGCAATCTGCATGGTACACATACTTTGCAACAGGCATATTAACCCTCTGCACCACTTTATAGTGTGTCACAAGTCACAACCTCAACTAGAGAAAACTCCGATCTCTCACCAGGAAGAACATTAATCACAGGATTTATCTTGACATTTTTCTGATTGCCTGGAAATTGCTGGGGGAAAGGAACGCGGCAACAGGTGCTTTAACCCCTTCGACGCTTATGACGGAACGGTTCCGTCATGCACGTCGGTTGGGCTGTGCTTATGACGGAACCGTTCCGTCATGGCCCCGCCCGCGCTCAGAACCTTCAGCACTGCGCGGAAATCCGCGCAGCGCTGAAGGGGTTAAAGCCATCATATATTTGCATACACTGCGCTGGTCGCACCACTGTAGAGCCGGCCTGGGAGAAAGAAATGGATGAACAGGGAGGAGAATGAAGCAATACGGAGCCAATGGGGGTAGGTATTTTAAATAAAGCATGACAAAAGAGAAAGAACAAGAAACGAAATGCATTCCCATGAAGTGATGAAACAAAAGGAAAAACGTAGTTCTCTGAATGTGAGCAGTGGAAGGATGTATGTGCATGTATGTGGAACGACCATGGTTTTCAGATTTGCTTCAAATTAAGCCAATATTTTTATGGGTTGATATGAGAGGAAGCATGCCTCTGACATTCCAATCAACTGAGATACAGGACAAGACACTTTTGCAGGGCTGATACATCAATTATGTCGTTCTGATTTGGAATGCTACAGAAGGAAAATTGCTGGAGCAACGTATATACTTGAATGACAAGTATAATTTTACATTTCCCCTGAAATATAGTAAGAGTAACATGAGGTGTTTAAACTTAACTTGAGGAATAAGACACTGTGGGGCCGCAAAACGAACCGACCGACACGGACCCGGACAGAATACCGACCGACACGGACCAGCGCCGTACGACCCGTGGAGTACGATGCAACGCAAGTGAATTACAACCGACACGTACGGAATACCAGCCGTACGACCGAGCCGGAGGGAAAATAGTGATCCGGCTGGAAAACCAATGCGATTTTCACCGACCGACGCGAACCCGGAATGAACCCGACCGACCCATACCCGCGATGTACGATTAGCGCAGTACGATGCAATGCGTGTAAAACCAGACCGACTCACACGGAGACCAAGCCGCATGACCGACACGCACAGACAACCGGGCACACAAGCAATAGAGACCGCCGCGAACGACGCGTACCAAACACAGAAGACAGGCAGTGTGAACGAGGCGGAGAAGCCAGCACGAGACAACAGCAGCACCCGTTTCCATCACATGAACGTCTCCTTCATGCCTACAAAACACAAAGGAAAAAAGACAAAAAAAGGACCAAACAAGCAATGACTAAGCCAATAAATACCACAAAAAAAAATGGGACAAAGACACACCCACAACTCCAACTATATAAAGGACTACAATCATCCCTTGCAAACAGGAGACACAGCCAGCAGCAAACACCAGTACACAGCAACCACAGACACACTCACAACTCACCCATCACACAACTCACACACCATCAGCACCTCATACAAAAGCACACACACAAACACACAGCAAAACCAACACCAACCCAACATCACTTGCACCCTCACACACACATCCCCCACCACCACCCATCACCATGCCTCCAAAGAAGAATCCAAAGTTCACAGATAGTGAGTTAGAAGTGCTGGTAGACAAGATCATCAGAGTAGAGCCACATTTGTTTGGTACATTGGTTCTAAGGACCCCCATCTCACAGAAAACCAAGATGTGGGCGAGGATTGTGGACAAGGTGAACGCACAAGCACCAACATTGTGCACAAAGGACGATATCCAGAACCGGTGGTATGACGTGCGCAGGAGGGTCAAGAAACTCATCAAGAAAGATCCTGCCATGAGTCAGCGCACTGGCGGTGGCCCTCCTGCCAAACCAGTCTACTTCAGGACCTGGGAGGAGAAGGTGCGGGACATCCTACCACCAGAGAGCGTCCATGACCTAATAACACACATGATATACACAAATGGGGCCGCTCCTATCAGAATGACCTAGAGAACAGCTGAGTAGTGTTATGTGATTGTGGACATCTCACTGAAAATTACGGACTGGCCTCACACACCACCTGGTGTCATGCTTCATCATCGGCCAGTCCTCGCCCTCTAAAAACTTGGTTTGATAGAGGGCGGGCATACACCTGACGACAGGGATGCACTTCTAACTAAGTGGGGCCCAAAGTGAATAAGTGAAATTAAAAGCCATTATAGTAACCTCATTCTCTATTTAATAGTTGAGGAAACTATATGGTCTATAAAAACAAGTGTACGGCGCAATTGGGAAAAATTATTATCCCCTCGCCGTATAGTCATTGGTCTGAAAGTGGGTCGACATGTTTCTGCCTAATGTCAACAGAGGTACTCGGCATTCATCAGGACCTAAGTATATTACCAAGAAACGGGCTCCACTCTTACCAATTTATTGGTTAAAGGGAATCAGCGGTGGAGAGACCATGGTCACTCTCCACTGTATGTATATGGGTCAGAAAAGTACCCTGTAGGAAAAAAGAAGGAAATATAATATAACACAAACTCAGCAACCAATAGGTTAAAGGGTCATTCTTGAAGAATCAGAACAGGCGCAACTATATATTATCTAATGTGCGCATAGTGCAAGTGTAAAACACGTGACTGGCATACGTGAATACACAAGTGAGAAAACACACGGGGAACACAAGTACTCCCCATTTCTTACCTACAACCTAAATAACACACATCCCAGAGCCTGGTGAGTACACAAACAACATACCCAAGATTGTGTGGCAAGGGGACAGTGAAACCATGCACCGCAAGCAAAGCTACACTAACCAATAGATAATCAACCCAAGATGTGTATGCCAGTCAGACAAACACAATACTTGCCATCTCATAGTGACTGGGGACTGTGTCATGACATGCACCAACCTACAAACAAATAGAGCAAGCCAGTGGCACTAAGCCAAATATACACTGCCAGACAGTTTGCCACCACAAACACACCACCTCACAGTGCAGCTGACTGTCAGGAAGGAATAGTGGGGATGCAGGTGAAGTGAGTGTAGCCAAAAGCATGATGGGGCCTGTAGTCACAGATAATGCTCACCCTCCTCATTGGCCCATCAAGACCTCTCAGAAACATGCTCACATCACAGGGAGTGGATAATGACTGACAAGATGGCTGACACTGGCTCCTGCTGTGGGGAGCACAAGGCCCTGCTAGGGCTTGTGTGCAAATCACAAGCAGGAAACCACTGACTGACATCCTGAAAGACAACTTGCACGCCCTACAATGGAAGCACGTTTCATGATGGGAAGGAGAACTGACAGCCCTGACCAGACTACTCAGCATGGGGAGACACCCCCCCAACACAAACTCCACCAACTCACCGGGTACAATGCATTGACACACACCTCATTGAAATATCAGCAAAATGTACAACATACTGGGTGCTGCTGTGTGAAGCACAGGGGCTCACTTGGGACTTGTGGCCAAACAAACACCAGGATTTCACAGTCAGCCATCTTGCCATTGCTGTCACACACCCTCACAGGGAAGCAGAGTCAAGAGGGAGGAAGCATGGGCATGCTGGGAAGGGGGTGTAGCCAAGAGTATGATGGGAGTCGCAGTCACAGACAACCTACTCCCACCCACATGGCCCAGCAAGATCAAACTGAAACATACTCGCCTCACAGGGAGTGGGAAGGGACTGACAAGATGTCTGACACTGGGCTCTGTCATGGGGATCACAAGGCCATGCTGGGAAATGGCCAACAACAATATCAAACTCTGACCGTGACAAGCTGGGAAAAAGCAGTTTACAGGCAGGCATCTGTTTGAAAAGTAGAAAATGTCATGTTTGTGAACCAACGATGCATGTAGAAACATAAATCACATTGTGTGTCTCTTCCAAACACAGGTGGTGCTGGGAACCCAGCACCAAATGACGAGGATACACAGGCCCAGACTCTGGTGGACACTGAGCTCTCTGGTCTGACTCTCTCACTGTCCTCTTCAGATGACGACGACCAACCTGGCCCCTCCGGTGTGAGCCATCATGCAGCACCAGCAGCATCAACATCTGCCCCCCCTGTACCCACGCCACCAGCATCTGGACACCGACAGGGCACCCCCGCCAACACAGACAGACCAAGGACAATCAACACCCACAGCACAGGGACACAGGACCCCCTGGAAGATACAGCCAACACCACCAGCAACACCACCCAAGGGGTCCCAGTGTCACCTGTGTATACCGCCGCTGGTCCTGCCCGTGTGGAGAGGGATGCTGGGAGGAGTGGGAGGCACAGGGCACGCCTTTCAGAGGGGTCTGGACTGCATGATGACCCCCAACTGGCACGCATCTTAGATGTGTACCAGGATAGCACTGGAGGATTTGGCCAGGTAGTGGGGATCCTCAAGGACATGCAACACGAGCAGGTCGCCCACCATGCCCGCATAGAGGCCAAGTGGGATGACATCACTGCGGTGCATCGGGACATACTACAATGCCTCTGCCAGATCAACACCAACCTGTCCACACCCCACTGTGTGCCCACAACATCTGTCACAACACCGTCTGCCAGCACCACAGGGAGGGAGGAGGACTCTGGCGGGGAGTCCCCTGCACCGCAGAGGCCTGCACATGAGGATCCCCCCCCAGAAGAAGAGGGGTCGTCCAAAGAAGGACATGTGGGAGGCAGATGTCCCAGCACATCCCCCAGGGCCTCCAAACCTGTTCTGGACAATGTTCTTTGTGCGCAACCCGTACACCTTGTCGAATCGCACACAACTCACCCACATGACATGGAGGGTTCATGTTGGGCCAATGTATCAGATGACTGTGGACTTTACTCTGGACATTTCATCTACCAGCACTTCCAACTCCAATGTGAACTTTGGATTCCCAAACCACTGTACAGCACCCACCATCCTGTGCACTTCCCTCACACATGTTTATAAATAAACTCACCAGTACACCATACTTGCCTCTGTTGTGATTCCACCTTGTCATGTTCAGGGAGATGTCGATCTGCTACACAACATAGTGCATGCCAAATACTGCAACAATGTGACCAACGTAAGGTGAGTCATGGGGATGTGACACATGTGAGGGAGACACACCACTATGGCAACACAAAACATACTCACCATGGCCATGTTACTCATCACACACAATGATGTTGACCTGAAACACATTGGCATGCACAGACACAACACCAAGCCCAGTCAGTGGTAACAAGTCCACAGGTGAGGTAAGCAGATGTCACTCAGATGTGGGAAGACAGACAACGCACATAACAAAGCATAGCACAGGTTCATTACACATCAGCAACACGTTTTTTACACAATAGTTGCTCGGTAATTCTACGCAACAGTGGACACACTCTCACAATGTGTTAGAGAATGGAAGTCCAGGGATGTGGGGTACATCAGTTGATGGGAATTGTCAACTTCCACACTGGTGTTGGCTTCTGGGTGTTGGGGGTCAGTGTTGACCACACAACAGGCAAAGTACCCTGGGAAGGACAGACAAGATACAGTCAAAAGCACAGAAGAACAGGAGAGAAATGCAATACACATGCACAAAACATGTTGCAAAACACATACACAAACACTAGTTAGCAGTACTACCCTATTGTGGAGTACACACCAGCTGAATGGACACATCACAGCACGCATCCAGTCAAGTGGCACACAGACACACTCAGACAGCAACAGAGCTGGCTCAACACATTCCAGGCTACCTCCATACATTCACATAACAACCCTGGAAACTCACATTCAGGTGAAGAAGTTGTTGATGAGCTGGGAGCAGACGTCACCATCATCTTCATCATCACTGGCATCTTTGCCCAGGCCGGGATCCTCCACAGGTGCCGGAGGTTGGTCGTCGTCATCCTGGATGAGAGGCACCTCCTTCCGCACCGCCATGTTGTGTAGCATGCAGCAGACCAGTATTATTTTGCACACCTTTGCTGGCTCATATGGGAGGGCCCCTCCGGTCTTGTCCAGGCAGCGAAAGCGGCTTTTCAGGAGGCCGAATGTCCGCTCAATCACCCTCCTGCTCTGACCATGTGCCTCATTGTAGCGCAGCTCGGCTGGTGTCACAGGGTTCCTGAGGGGTGTCAGCAACCACGGCATGTTGGGGTATCCGGAGTCACCTACACACACAAAAATGAACAAGTAGCTGAGTTTTGTAGGAGTGCGGAATACAACAGTGACAAACACACACAATGAGAAACAGTCAGTACACACCGACAAGCCAGGCACGCTGAGCTGGCATCGGTGACATCAGCGTTGCAATGCGACTACTCCTCATAATGTAGGCATCGTGCGCAGAACCAGGGAACCGTGCACACACATGTGTGATTGACATGTCAGCAAGACAGACCACCAGAGCATTGATCGAATGGTAGTGCTTCCTGTTCCGGTATGCCTGCTCATGTGCCTGTGGTGGGACCAGGGCAACATGTGTCCCATCAATAGATCCAATGACGTTTGGCATCCTCCCCAGTGTATAAAAGGCATCCTTAATTTCAGGGAGTTCATCTGGGCTCAGGAACTTGATATACAGGTCGAGGAAGTGCAACATCCCCTCCGAGACATCGTGTAGCATCCGACTAAATATCGTTTGCGACATACCACCAGCAGTAGCCACAGTGTATTGGAAGGTACCGGTAGCAAAGAAGTGCAGGGCTGCCATCACCTTCGCCTCTGGGGTCAGTGCTGTAGGGTATGTCTGGCCAGGTAGCAGGTGTGGCGCCAACTGCTCCGCCAACTCCGCAATCAGTGGCCTGGTGAAGCGGTACTGTTGGATGCAGTTGCGTTCCTGCATGGTTGCAAGGTCTGGGAACGGACGATGGACAGCTGGTGCCCTGCAGTACAGAGATGCACAAAGGAAGATTGTCAGTACATCCACCCATGTGGCCATGACCACCATCACTATCACATGCTAGTTCGTCACATTACACAATGTACTGAGGTGTGTGCTGTTGGGGATGGACACATATGTCACCTACAAGACCACCACCTCACATCTCAATTCCACATGTCCACGAGTCCCATGTAGTGCAATGGGCCAATCATCTGGCTGTGTCACCCAACCTATGTGCTGCTGCAACGTTCAAAAAACACACCCCAGTGACAATGGAGGCCTCATTTCTCCCAGGCATCACAGATCTTTGCCATGCAGAAACCCAGGCTCCCTGTATTGCCACATCAACACATCAATTTACATGGCGTAGCACGTACACACCACAAGGCAAGCACAAGTCCCACAGGTAGTGGCCACTGTTGTTCCTGCCGGCCCTACATGTACGTCTCTTAGACACACACCCCATCAAGGTTGATGCATATACCACATGGATGTGGAGACTGTCACCCATTGGTAACAGGTGATCAGACACATCTGAGACACAACATGCACACAGACTGTGGGGGCACATCAGTATTGGGGCTACAGGTCTCACTGTGACGTACATGCCATCACCCCCAGGACTCAGGGTGTATGTGACATGTCTTAAACATATCCAACCTGACACTGTGGCCTTGACTCATGCCCATTACTGTCCAATTGCACATCACAGTGGTAATGTGCACAACACACAAAGGATTCTGCCCCCATGTACACGTGCACAGCCTGGGAGTGGCTGCACAAAGTGCCAGCCAAAAAAACAGCTGTGGCCCCCCCAAACACCCAGGGAATGCAGCCTTACATGCCACGAGACACTGTGTGGTCAATGCTATAGTGTGGCAGGTGTGTGCAGGTGACCATGGCCAGTATATGTGTGTTGCATCCGTATAATAGTCACACTAATGAGGTCCGACGTGGGTGACAATGCGTACGCATTGCACGGTTCATGACCGAGCCGTGCGTACACTTTGTCATTGAATGCAATGAGGTCCGACGCGGGTGACAATGCGTACGCATTGCACGGTTCATGACCGAGCCGTGCGTACGCTTTGTCACTGAATGCAATGAGGTCCGACGTGGGTGACAATGCGCACGCATTGCACGGTTCATGACCGAGCCGTGCGTACGCTTTATCATTGAATGCAATGCGGTCCGACGCGGGTGACTATCATGCATACGCGTCGGACAGGCATTGTCCGAGACAGGAGTACGCCTTGGCCATTGAATCGTATGGTGACGGGTGCATGTGTATATTCAAAATACGCGTTGTACAATCAGTTGAACGAGCCGGGCGCACCCATTGGCTCAGGACTGTCATGGAGATGGATGCGGATTCAAAACTTGTACGAGTTGTGCACTGCAAATTCAGTTGGATGCCTACAACAATGTTGCAATTTCAAGTGTTCCATGCAGGTGAAGATTTGAATGATGCGGAAGGCGTGTACGAGTCGTACTTTTGAATGGATTGGCCAGATTCATAGAATGCAACCGTGTTGGACCTATCACTTGGGACACATGGCACAGAGTCTGCCTCTGCAGCACAGATATAAGGCTGGCTGGCCCCCAGGGAGCTCACTTGCCTGCACTACATGCTACTGGACCACATCCCTGCTACCACTGCTGCTGTCTATGCATCCTCTGGCTCCTGCTATGGCACGTACTCTGGAGAGGGCCCCAGCCTTCACTGAGGAGGAGAACCAGGCCCTGCTGGACGGGCTCCTTCCAGAGTACAGAAAGCTCTATGGGACACCAGGGGACCAGGTGAGTGTGCTGTCCACTGCCTTCCTAATTATGCATGTTGTCTGACTAGCAGTACTAGCAGTGTGTACACCAGTGGCAAGCATTCTCACTGACTACTTTCATCCCCCAAAGTGTGTAGGTACATGTAATGAATAGTTTTCCTGCTGCTAAAGTGCATTATTGCAAGCTTAAACTATCCAGGCATTGTTAACATGTCAGACATGCATGTGAGTTTTCATTCCCCATGGTTGCACTACCTGTGTAATTTATTTCCCTTTGTGATGATGACATGTATATCCAATTGTGTGCTGCACAAATCTGGGGCATGTGTGTTAATGTACTTTTCACTTTGTCATCCTCACAGGTTGATGCCCACCAGAAGCAGGAGATCTGGCTGACCATCGCCCAGGCTGTTCGTTTTGTGGGGGTCTACAAGCGCCGCATCCGCAACTGCCAGAAGAGGTGGCAGGACTTTCGGGGCTGGACCCGGAGGATAGCTAGAGTACAGCTGAAGCTGTCACCTCCACTCAGGAGGGGTGGACACCGGGCCCTGACTCCCCACATGCTCCGGATACTGGCGGTGGTCTTCCCGGACCTGGATAGGCAGCTGAAGGCCAGACAGCAGCAGGAAGGGGGTAAGTCCATGCCTGATCTGTGTACTATGTCTGACATGCAAATAGCAGTCTTTTGTCCTGGTCACACTTCCACATTACGTAGGTCTTGTAGCCCCAAACTCAGGTCCCTCATTTGTGTGATGCACCCTCCTCATCTGCTCCACAGGTGTGGCCCCTCCAGTCTGTTGCTTGTGTCCCTAGGGCACTGTGTCCCTGCAGTCAGCTATGCTTCAGGTACCGGTCAGCATCAGTTCCCGTGACTCTGTTGTGTGTTTCATGGGTGGGTCAATTGTTTACACAATGCCTGAGATCTGACATGTGAACTGTGTGTGCCCTTGAGATGTGTACCAATTGCTGGTCTGACTCGAAACATGTGGCTGGAGTATTCCTAACAAACCCATGCAGCAGGGGACTCCAATTCTTGGGCATCAGGAGTATGTATATCAAGTATGTCACACTTGCTTAGCCACCTGACTACTGTCTGGGGCAAAACACTGTTTCACTTAGTCCTGCCCAGTCATGCCCCCTCAAGGGCATTCAGAAACACTCTGTAATCCCACTCCTGTGTATGAAATTGCAGGTTGTGCTTAGTGACATGTGCCCTCAGGTGTCTGCCTCTGTGTCATTAGGGTGTGGCTTGTTGCTACATACAACTGCGATGTCCATGATTCAGAGGGTCAGCATGACATCTGCGATGTGACTGTGAGAGACAAGACCTGTGTCACATATAGGTGTGTGATCATCTGACAGCGCACAATGGTGTATGCAACTGTGTCCTTCATGCATCTGGGTTACATGCATGGCAGACTGTGATGTGTTAATGTACAGGGATTTGTGTTTGCTGAGACTCATATGAATGATTTGCATGATGTGGGGTTTTCTGGGTCCTGGATATGTTGTTTGCATGGGATGGGCAAGTGCGCCGGTCATCTGCAGAGTCAGCTTTACCCCTGAGCTAGGATTGTGAGTCAGTGCATATTGTTGTTGTCTGGATGCCCTGCCCCTGTGACAGGAGACAGTGTTGACTGACTTTCAGGGCATCCCAGTGCCATGGCATTTAACTTGCTATGAGTGAGCCTGCGTTGTGTTCAAGTGTGCACCATGCACCCCATTGTGGTCTTGCCCATCAGGACATGAGTACATCATAGTGTGTGTTGCTGGCATGCATCCCAAAAACCAAAGGAAATGATGGACGGAGTGTTGAATATTGCAAGCACTCACCCCCAGTCAACTGATCTGGGTTTAATCCATCACCGTTCTTTAGCCCACTCTGCCACCCCAGTTCAGACATGGCCATATGCAAATCAGTCTGACCCTGTGCCTCATGGGAACAGCCCAGCCCGAACTGCCAAGCCATGTCTTCCCTGGACCGGAAACAAGCTTCCTAGGACCGGATTCTGGCATTTCAGCCATCTTCAGCCAGGCTTGCTTGAATCCAGTGGCAAAGTGAGCAAGGGACTCACGTCTGAGCATACCCTGCCAACTTATGGCAAACAAAGCAAAAACCAAAGGAAATGATGGACGGAGTGTTGAACATTGCAAGCACTCACCCCCAGTCAACTGATCTGGGTTTAATCCATCACCGTTCTTTAGCCCACTCTGCCACCCCAGTTCGCCATAAGTTGGCAGGGTATGCTCAGACGTGAGTCCCTTGCTCACTTTGCCACTGGATTCAAGCAAGCCTGGCTGAAGATGGCTGAAATGCCAGAAACCGGTCCTAGGAAGCTTGTTTCCGGTCCAGGGAAGACATGGCTTGGCAGTTCGGCCTGGACTGTTCCCATGAGGCACAGGGTCAGACTGATTTGCATATGGCCATGTCTGAACTGGGGTGGCAGAGTGGGCTAAAGAACGGTGATGGATTAAACCCAGATCAGTTGACTGGGGGTGAGTGCTTGCAATGTTCAACACTCCATCCATCATTTCCTTTGGTTTTTGCTTTGTTCGCCATAAGTTGGCAGGGTATGCTCAGACGTGAGTCCCTTGCTCACTTTGCCACTGGATTCAAGCAAGCCTGGCTGAAGATGGCTGAAATGCCAGAAACCGGTCCTAGGAAGCTTGTTTCCGGTCCAGGGAAGACATGGCTTGGCAGTTCGGCCTGGACTGTTCCCATGAGGCACAGGGTCAGACTGATTTGCATATGGCCATGTCTGAACTCCGGTGGCAGAGTGGGCTAAAGAACGGTGATGGATTAAACCCAGATCAGTTGACTGGGGGTGAGTGCTTGCAATGTTCAACACTCCGTCCATCATTTCCTTTGGTTTTTGCTTTGTTCGCCATAAGTTGGAAGGGTATGCTCAGACGTGAGTCCCTTGCTCACTTTGCCACTGGATTCAAGCAAGCCTGGCTGAAGATGGCTGAAATGCCAGAAACCGGTCCTAGGAAGCTTGTTTCCGGTCCAGGGAAGACATGGCTTGGCAGTTCGGCCTGGACTGTTCCCATGAGGCACAGGGTCAGACTGATTTGCATATGGCCATGTCTGAACTGGGGTGGCAGAGTGGGCTAAAGAACGGTGATGGATTAAACCCAGATCAGTTGACTGGGGGTGAGTGCTTGCAATGTTCAACACTCCGTCCATCATTTCCTTTGGTTTTTGCTTTGTTCGCCATAAGTTGGCAGGGTATTCTCAGACTTGAGTCCCTTGCTCACTTTGCCACTGGATTCAAGCAAGCCTGGCTGAAGATGGCTGAAATGCCAGAAACCGGTCCTAGGAAGCTTGTTTCCGGTCCAGGGAAGACATGGCTTGGCAGTTCGGCCTGGACTGTTCCCATGAGGCACAGGGTCAGACTGATTTGCATATGGCCATGTCTGAACTGGGGTGGCAGAGTGGGCTAAAGAACGGTGATGGATTAAACCCAGATCAGTTGACTGGGGGTGAGTGCTTGCAATATTCAACACTCCGTCCATCATTTCCTTTGGTTTTTGCTTTGTTCGCCATAAGTTGGCAGGGTATGCTCAGACGTGAGTCCCTTGCTCACTTTGCCACTGGATTCAAGCAAGCCTGGCTGAAGATGGCTGAAATGCCAGAAACCGGTCCTAGGAAGCTTGTTTCCAGTCCAGGGAAGACATGGCTTGGCAGTTCGGCCTGGACTGTTCCCATGAGGCACAGGGTCAGACTGATTTGCATATGGCCATGTCTGAACTCCGGTGGCAGAGTGGGCTAAAGAACGGTGATGGATTAAACCCAGATCAGTTGACTGGGGGTGAGTGCTTGCAATGTTCAACACTCCGTCCATCATTTCCTTTGGTATTGGCATGCATCCCAAGCATGTGAAATGAGTCTCTGCCCATCCCTTCATCCGGACACCTGTACTGAGTCAGTCGCAAGAGATGTGCTGTGTGTATAGTGACATACTCCTACATGTTCACTTGCATGTACAACTAATGTGTGGGTGGTGCATGTTGGCAAATTGGTGTGTTAGCATCCAACATGCAAAGGACATATGTGTGAAAGTCAAGGAGGGATATGTGTACCATGGTTGATGTTGAGAATGACAATTGTCTTATCCTAAACAGTGTTGGCACTTTGAGCTGTGTCCAGCTGATGATGCCAGGGCTTGCCCTGTGATGTGATGTACTCACTGTGGTGTGTGCAGTCGGTGCAGGTGACTGATGTAGTTCTGGTACTTCCTATTCCTATCCAGATACATCCACGGCCACAGGAGGGGACAGCTCCACGGACCAGGAGGAGCCACAGAGCCTTACAGGGACAGAAGGAGAGGAGTCAGGTGGACCCAGTGGCACGGAGGGCGAGTTGAGCCACACAGAGGAGTTGTCAGCACCATCCCCCCCAGCTGAAGGCCACAGCAGCTCTGAGGATGACTCCCTTGTGGAGGCGGGTGTCAGCAGCCACCAAACCCCAGCTAGTGAGGCTGTCTCCGCCCCTGCCAACACCACCACCACCACCCCCTCCCATCGGCTCCCATCCCAGATATCCCTGTGGGCTCCCGTGTTCGTGAGCATGTCTCCTTTGTGCCAGGCACCGTACCCCCTGCCCCTGTGTCCCCTGCTGCCCTGAGTGAGGAGTCTGTGGACTTACTTAGACAGATCCATGTAGGGCAGATGTTGATGCTGAAGGTCCTCCATGCACACACAGGTCTGTTGACACAACTGGTGTCATTCATGGAGGGCATTTCCTCGGGCATGTCTGCCCTACAGAGGACCAATCAGTCCATGGCCTCTTCCCTGACAGCAGCAGTGTCCCTCCTCCAACAGTGCCGCACCCCTCCTACCTCTGCACCACCCACGATTCCTAGCACCCTACCTGTCCCAAGCATAGAAACCCCCTAACCAAGGGCTAGACGTGCACACAAGCAAGCGCAGGGGACTGATTCCACACTCACAGGGGCTGGTTTGCTGACACACACACAGTCATCCACAACCACTCCACAGTCCTCTGAGACCTCTCCCTCCCAGCCCCCTTCCCTTGCCTCACCTGCAAACCCATCCCCCCAGAAGCTCTTCCTCTGTGACCTTGGCCTCTTCCCCACCGACCCTGCAGATCCTGATTACAAGGAGAAGAGGAAGCCCCCACACACAGAAGGGAGTGCCCCTCACACCCGGACACCCTCCCCCAGGCGCAGTCAGACCGAGACGCCCACCCACAAGCCCCCCCGACACAAGAGGCGCAAGACCCCCCGCCACCACGCAGCTCCAAGGCAAAGTCTCCATCCTCCATCCCCCAGGCCACCACTACAGAGGTTCCCCACCACTCCCTGCCCCGGGTTCCCCACACACAGATACACCATACACAAAATGCTAAGGCCAACCCCTCCAGCACTTGCTCCTCCACACCTGGTCAGACAGTTGGTGCCACTGATATGGGGGCCGTTTCCCCCCTTGCCCTGCCGACCTCACCTGTCCCCCATTCCGCTCCCATGGATGTAGGCACTGCTTTGGAGTCCACAACCATCCCGTCTGACTTGGGCACTGCAGTGGTGAGCCAATCCACTCCATCTGACCTGCCCACTGGAGTTGTGCCGGCACCCACCCCATCTGACTTGTGCCCCACAGTTGTGACAGCACCCACCACTTCAGTCAGCTCCACTGCAGTTGCAAGTGTCTCGCCTGCACCCCCCACCTCTTCACTGCCTCCTTTTGCTGCGCCCTGATCCTGTCCCTGCGGTGCCTGGCCTGCCCCCATCTATGCCCCTCCGAGGGGATGACCTTGGTCCTTAGCAGTGCATGGAAGCAAGGTGTGACAGTTGTCACTCTAGTTCACTCCTTGGCATTTGGACATGGATTGGCCATTGGCCTTTTGTTTGCACAGACGTTTAGAATTTCATATACTGAATTTGTCACTCTAGTTCACTCCTTGGCATTTGGACATGGACTGGCCATTGGCCTTTTGATGGTCGGACGTTTCACTTTTATTATGCTGAATAAAGCTTTTTTCTTTGTCCCTGTGAACTTGATTTAGCTGTACATCATGTTGATGTTGTTTTACATGCCCTTGCACCTGTAATGCTTGGTTTACAATGTTGCATACTGATGTGTTAATGTGAGGTACTCCCTGTGGTCCATGAGATATGTATCCTATTCTGGTGGGTATCCATGTCATCCTTTGCAGCTACCTGGGTGTGTCAGGATCAACTATTTGTGTACATCTCTCTGTGAGCATTTCATTGGCATGGTCACATCTGTGGCTTGCACCCCTGCACATATGATGTGCTTCCCATTGTCCAAATTGTCACTTCCACATACTTTGTGCTCATCAAGAAGAGTGGACCTACAGGTGTGGGCATCATTGTAATAGAAGCAACTGGGGCCTCTGTGCAACTTGCTAGACATATGTTTTGGGTATGTGCAGATGACTTAGGGGAGACTCACGTACCCAGGCTGTTGTGACCAGAGCCTTCATTGTGTGGTAACTGATGGCTGACTGACCAAGTGTTCTGCAGACATGAGTGGGACTTGCGGTGAATATGTTTGGCACAGCTGGGCTCCCACAGGAGTTGTGTCCCCTCAAGTTAGTGTGTTGTCCAGTGACATGGCCTGGGCCCATGGTGTGTGTTGTATGTGCATATGTGTGTGTCCACATCCCTGTTCATACACAGACAGTGTTCCCTTGATATGTTCCTGTTGTTGATGCTTGCTGAGTGGTACTTGGTTCATCCCACTACTTTTCCAATGGGCTACCAGATGTGTGGGTGCATGACACACTACTGTTAATTGGTGTATCATCATTGGGATTTGTCAGTTCTGAGTGGTGATGAGGTTGTCAGACACAGATGGGATACAGTCAGGGTTCCTCAAGGCACTTGTTTGTTCGCAATATCATGTAGTTGTCCCTAGGTGGTAGTTTTCAGTGATTGAGACATTTGTATGTGTGTGTGACTGCTCCCACTTGTCGGGTTCACGGCTGCGATGCTGGCAGGTGTCAGCATGGGTGCCTTGTGTTTCTCCTTGGCATCTGCATTGTCCTGGGACTGTGGCAGGGATTCTGAAGGTTACATGACCTTTGAGGTCATGGCCATGTACCGCATACTGTGCAGTATGTCTGTCATTCCCCAGGGTTGTAAACAGTCCTTGTGTGATGTGTCTGTGCACCTTAGTTCCTGCCAACCTTCCTGTGTTTGTCATGGGTGCATGTGCAATGTCACCTGTCCATGTGGACTTCACAGATACACATTGTTGCAGTTCAGGTGTTTGGTGTTGAGGGTGGACTGATGTGAATGTTTGCATGGATGGTCCCCTAGCTCCCGTTTGTCCAGGGATGAGGGGCCATGCTGAGTGATTTGTGTTTGTGTATGTGTGATGTACGTTTGTGGCACAGGACACATGTCTGGGTTTCCCAGTTTGTACGACATCTGCCTTTGTCATCACAGTGGAGGTGTCATGCATGCTTGTGTCACCCCACTGTCTGGTCCCTGGGGGTAGTGGTGTTGTGTGTCAGTCTCTTGCTGTGTTAGTTGGTGTTCATTCCAGCTTGTGTCACATGTGTCTGTTGTGCTTCCTCTCATCTCCCAACGCCTGATTGCCCACTGAGGGTGTCCCAATGATGGTTTACTTTTGTATGGCACTGTGTACACATCTGTGTCACTGTGGTTCAGCCCCCCTCATGTGTTGTGTAGTTGCCTGGGGATACTGTGACACACACACACACACATGTTGTGTCCGATGTGCAGTGTGAGTTTGCCTGTTTGTGCATGTGCACCAGTGCATTGGTATTGCTGTTGTGGGCCTTGGTCTGGATGCTGTTTCTGTGATTTTGCATGCTGTCCCTGTGAGTCATTTCACATCATTGTGCACATTCATCCTGGTTGTTGGGTGCCATTGCTGGCATGGAATGCGAGTTTGTGAGCTGACACTTACAGTCTACACATGTTGTTTTGATTGGTGTGTCTATTTTCGAGATGAGTGCATGCTTGGTGATGGTCACTTCTGCTGTTGTGTCATTGTACGCTGTCTGCATTGTCAGCCCCCATGTGTGGTGCTTGTCTGCACATGGCCGAGAGTGTTATGTTTTCACAGCACTGTTAGCCTCACCACATCTCTGTGTGTATGTGACACAACCACTAGTTTGCCCCAGAAGTGTTTGATGTGTTGGGAGCAGGGATCATACATGCTGTTTGTTATTTGCAGATTTGACCACGATGAGACTTACCTTTTGGTCACTGTGATGAGGGGGGTTTGGTCCCCATCACCACAATGCTCCACATCTGCTGCATTTTGTGAGCCCCCACTTAACTTCTGTTCTACACTGTGAGGGGGTGTTCTTTTTACATTGCCACAGTGCTATGGTGATGCTTGCCTTGTGTATGTCACACTCATGTGTTGGTCACACATGTGCTGTTACTTACATTGTATGCTCGTAGCCATAATCACTGTTGTGGGCATTTGTCACAGACTACACACAGTTGTCATGATGTCATGGGGGATGTATTTTGTGGACATACTTGATGTTTGCGTATGCTGGATGTTTTGCGCATCACCCATCCTGTGGCTGGGGATGGCAGGGGTGATGGGCAACATAAGCCCTATGGCTGGGAGTGGCAGGGGTGATGGGCAACATAAGCCCTGTGAGTGGGGGTGGCAGGGGTGATGGGCAACAGGTCCCATGTGAGTGGGGGTGGCAGGGGTGATGGGCAACATAGTCACTATGGCTGGGGGTGGCAGGGGTGATGGGCAACATAGTCACTATGGCTGGGGGTGGCAGGGGTGATGGGCAACATAGTCCCTATGGGCGGGGGTGGCAGTAGTGATGGGCAACAGGTCCCCTATGGATGTGGGTGGCAGGGGTGATGGGCAACATAAGCCCTATGGCTGGGGGTGGCAGGGGTGATGGGCAACATAAGCCCTGTGAGTGTTGCATACTGATGTGTTAATGTGAGGTACTCCCTGTGGTCCATGAGATATGTATCCTATTCTGGTGGGTATCCATGTCATCCTTTGCAGCTACCTGGGTGTGTCAGGATCAACTATTTGTGTACATCTCTCTGTGAGCATTTCATTGGCATGGTCACATCTGTGGCTTGCACCCCTGCACATATGATGTGCTTCCCATTGTCCAAATTGTCACTTCCACATACTTTGTGCTCATCAAGAGTGGACCTACAGGTGTGGGCATCATTGTAATAGAAGCAACTGGGGCCTCTGTGCAACTTGCTAGACATATGTTTTGGGTATGTGCAGATGACTTAGGGGAGACTCACGTACCCAGGCTGTTGTGACCAGAGCCTTCATTGTGTGTTAACTGATGGCTGACTGACCAAGTGTTCTGCAGACATGAGTGGGACTTGCGGTGAATATGTTTGGCACAGTTGGGCTCCCACAGGAGTTGTGTCCCCTCAAGTTAGTGTGTTGTCCAGTGACATGGCCTGGGCCCATGGTGTGTGTTGTATGTGCATATGTGTGTGTCCACATCCCTGTTCATACACAGACAGTGTTCCCTTGATATGTTCCTGTTGTTGATGCTTGCTGAGTGGTACTTGGTTCATCCCACTACTTTTCCAATGGGCTACCAGATGTGTGGGTGCATGACACACTACTGTTAATTGGTGTATCATCATTGGGATTTGTCAGTTCTGAGTGGTGATGAGGTTGTCAGACACAGATGGGACACAGTCAGGGTTCCTCAAGGCACTTGTTTGTTCGCAATATCATGTAGTTGTCCCTAGGTGGTAGTTTTCAGTGATTGAGACATTTGTATGTGTGTGTGACTGCTCCCACTTGTCGGGTTCACGGCTGCAATGCTGGCAGGTGTCAGCAACATAGTCACTATGGCTGGGGGTGGCAGGGGTGATGGGCAACATAGTCACTATGGCTGTGGGTGGCAGGGGTGATGGGCAACATAGTCCCTATGGGTGGGGGTGGCAGTAGTGATGGGCAACAGGTCCCCTATGGATGTGGGTGGCAGGGGTGATGGGCAACATAAGCCCTATGGCTGGGGGTGGCAGGGGTGATGGGCAACATAAGCCCTGTGAGTGGGGGTGGCAGGGGTGATGGGCAACAAGTCCCCTGTGAGTGGGGGTTTCAGGGGTGATGGGCAACATAGTCCCTATGGGTGAGGGTGGCAGTAGTGATGGGCAACAGGTCCCCTATGGGTGTGGGTGGCAGGGGTGATGGGCAACATAAGCCCTGTGAGTGGGGGTGGCAGGGGTGATGGGCAACATAAGCCCTGTGAGTGGGGTTGGCAGGGGTGATGGGCAACAGGTCCCCTGTGAGTGGGGGTGACAGGGTTGATGGGCAACATAGTCACTATGGCTGGGGGTGGCAGGGGTGATGGGCAACATAGTCCCTATGGGTGGGGGTGGCAGTAGTGATGGGCAACAGGTCCCCTATGGGTGTGGGTGGCAGGGGTGATGGGCAACGTACGCCCTATGGCTGGGGGTGGCAGGGGTGATGGGCAACATAAGCCCTGTGAGTGGGGGTGGCAGGGGTGATGGGCAACAGGTCCACTGTGAGTGGGGGTGGCAGGGGTGATGGGCAACAGGTCCCCTGTGAGTGGCGGTGGCAGGGGTGATGGGCAACATAAGCACTATGGCTGGGGGTGGCAGGGGTGATGGGCAACATAGTCCCAATGAGTGGGGGTGGCAGTAGTGATGGGCAACAGATCCCCTATGGGTGTGGGTGGCAGGGGTGATGGGCAACATAAGCCCTATGGCTGGGGGTGGCAGGGGTGATGGGCAACATAAGCCCTGTGAGTGGGGGTGGCAGGGGTGATGGGCAACATGTCCACTGTGAGTGGGGGTGGCAGGGGTGATGGGCAACATAAGCCCTGTGAGTGGGGGTGGCAGGGGTGATGGGCAACATAAGCCCTGTGAGTGGGGGTGGCAGAGGTGATGGGCAACAGGTCCCCTGTGAGTGGGGGTGGTAGCAGTGATGGGCAACAGGCCCCCTATGGGTGGGGGTGTTAGTGGTGCTGGCCATGCAACCCCTATGGTGGGCTGTTGTTAGTGGCCAGGTTGTGGATCCCCTGTGTGTTCCAGATTTGAACTCCCAACTCGGGGGGATATACTCGTCTGCACCAACTACTTATTTTTATAACTGTTTACTTGCCGAACACTGAGTGCGCAAATTCTGTTTTTTCTATTGTGTTATTCCCCTTCCTGAGTGACACAGAAAGCACACCAACATCCCAATGGATGAAGCCGAAAACACATCCGACCGGAGAGCACAAACTTTCATGTACACCAACGAAGAAACTCAAAGCATTTACGCACTCTTTGAGGATACCACAGGATCCAGTACCAGTACTACATCCATCCAATCCAACATTAAACAATTACTATACACCTCCAAACGAGCAATTAATCAAAAACTACACGCCAGCACCCTTATACGGTACCATAAGGCTCAACAGATTCCAAGAGGGCTCAGAATTGCTTTAAAGTCCACCCTGTGTAAAAACAATCCACGATTTACTGAAAAATGGGAAGCCATTCTCAACAAATGCTCCTTAGACCTAATATTACTTATAGTGGAAGAATTATCCAAACTCCTTGAAGACCTTAACAAAGAAATTGACGAACTCCGGGAAGAAATTTCCACAAAAATCCCAGACACGGATTGGAATGCTATTCTAGCAGACCTTAATAAGCAATTGGATGACTACACTAAGGAGATAAATGACAGGAAAATAAGAAAATTCAAACGTGACAACGTGGACTACAAATTAGGAGAGGTATACACATGGGCTGAGGCCTATGCTTACAAAAGACAACAACGTAAACAAACTGGACAAAGATCAGACACGGACGCTACATCTTCTGATGACTCTTCCATCAGGGACAGGACACCTCGAATTTCTCAACCTTCACAGCTAAACTTAAGACCAGCAGAAACAGGAGACTCACAACAAGCAGCCAGTGAGGGTCCAACAACCAGTGAACCAAGACAACTGCATTTTTTAGGGGCAAGCACAAGGCCACTAGAAGATCCAGGAGGAAAAATACCAACAAAATCTGTGGCGAAGAGCACACACAGCCAGAAAACCTTGTGATTAACATCTCCAGTTATCATCTCACCAAATTTGAAACTTTGACACTACAGAAAGGAACTTCCTTTGTTCCTACTTACCATTCAAACCAACTCGAGACTGAAATCAGCTTCTTTAAATTCATGCGCCTACTAAGACTCAAACACTATTTTTGTAACATTCTAAACATTCCAGACATTCCACGACACAACACTTTACTGGGGCTTCGAAACAAAAGTACCTTCACAGCACCCGCAAGTCATAAAGTATTGGACGCGTTTGAGACCATTGTTAATAAAGAGCTTCAAACGATTGGTTACCACAACAAAACCAAATTCAACAACATTACTCAAAAAGAACAACACATATTAAAGACACTAGCGAACAGGTCAGAAATTACCATACGTCAAGCTGACAAAGGAGGAGCACTGGTAATTATGGATTCGACCTTCTACGTTGAAAGTGTAAATAAACATGTCAAGGATACACGGACATACATGTCTATACTCTTTGATCCCACGAATGAATTTCTTGACATTCTCAAAACCATTGTCAATACCGCTCTTGAACAAGGAACCATTACTGAAGAAGACAAGAAATACTTAATCAAAACCAACCCATCAATACCCTACATTTACATGCTTCCTAAAATTCACAAAAATGCCATAAAACCACCATTCAGACCCATTGTCTCAACAATCAACTCACTTCATGAACCTATTGGGAGGTACTTGGACAAGCATTTACAGGCATCAGTTCAGTCCATGACGACATACATAAAAGACACCACCGATTTTCTTAACATTCTTGAATCCAGGCGTGATTTGATAACAGCTGACACCATCTTATGTACCATCGATGTGAAATCACTTTATACCTCCATTCCAAATGACACAGGCATTGAAGCTATTGAATCATTTCTAATCAACACAGATAAACCAGATAATCTCAAAGTGTTCCTCATGGAACTCATGCACTTCACCCTTTACCACAGTTACTTCGAATGGTCTGGCACCTTTTACATCCAATGCTCTGGCACTTCCATGGGCAATTGTGACGCTCCATCATATGCGAATCTTTACATGCACCGATTCGAATTGGACAACGTCTTAACTAATAATGAATGGAATGAACATCTTGTCCTTTACAAAAGGTACATCGATGACATTTTCATCATATGGAACGGTTCCACTCAACATCTTGAATCTCTAATTGAAACCCTCAACACAGTAGACCAACGTATTGAATTCACACATTCCATAAACAAGGAATCTATAACATTTTTGGATACTCGCATTACCATCAAGCAAGGAAACCTCATTACACAAGTATACACCAAATCCACTGACCGCAATAATCTTCTCCACTTCCACAGTTTCCACCAACCATCGCTCAAAAACCATTTGCCATATTCACAACTTCTGAGACTAAAAAGGATCTCTAGTACCAACGAGTTATATGAATCTAGCAAAGTACTGTGTATTTCAAAGTTTAAACAACGGAAATATCCCAGTGATGTCCTTGATAAAGCTATCCTTAAGACAGAGAAATCCACTCGACACACGTTACTCCAACCTAAACGGCCCAAAGCAACAGAACAGAGAACGACATTTGTGTCTAAAT
This sequence comes from Triturus cristatus, assembly GCF_964204655.1. Taxonomy (NCBI): domain Eukaryota; kingdom Metazoa; phylum Chordata; class Amphibia; order Caudata; family Salamandridae; genus Triturus; species Triturus cristatus. Next base: position 391,111,070 of record NC_140592.1, read on the forward strand.
ACTCTACTCAAAGCTTTACCATTAAGAAAACCATCTTGAGATACTGGCCAATGCTAAGTACAGAGGCGGATTTCAATAACATCTTTGAAATACCCCCAAGATTCGTGTATCAAAGATCACGCAACTTGAAACAAATTTTATCTAACACCAGAGAGTCTACCACAAGTACCTTTAAAGGAACTTTACCCTGTCTCAACTGCGGCAACTGTAACTGTATTATCAAGGGTACTACAATTCAACATCCACTACATGGTTACCCAATCAAACTCAAAGTCACAGCCACATGCAACAGTCAGAATGTTATTTACTTGTTGAAATGCCCATGTGGTCTGGTCTACGTGGGCAAAACAGAGAGAAAGATTCGTATAAGAATCAATGAACACAAAAGCAAAATACGAACCCGACAGGCCAAATCTCCAATCGCTACTCATTTTCATCTTCACCAACACAACATTTGCCAACTACGTTTCCTCATTCTTGAACAAATTCCTCATGTAAAAGGACGAGACAACAGCAAACATCTCCCACAAAGAGAAATTTTCTGGATTCATAAACTCATTTCTACTCAACCAAAAGGTCTCAATGAACGTTACGAGCTGGGCTGTTTTTTGTAACTAAGTCTCCTACTCCCTTGAACTGATTCCATTGTATGAGGACGACCCATCGTTGGAACACCCTATGACCTTATACCATTTAAGTTTTGTGATTTACTTGTTTTTTCCATTTTTACTTTGTTTATTCCATTTTGTGATATGCACCTGTTATTCTGATCCTATTTTTTATGAATCAGCACTCTGTGTACCACATCGTTTCATTTTCATGACTCCCCATGTTTTAGTACTCATTTTCCTAGAAATGGTCTCTATACACCGTCAGCGTACCCTTACGTATGTAACATTTTCATTTTTTCACCACGTCTTTTTTTATCTTGTTACCACCCCGCGATCAACCACACGGGTACCTTTTCCCACTCTTACACTCTTCCATTGCATGAAAACTACGAGTCTTTTTTCTTTGTAGTTCACGATCATTCATTTCCTTGAAATTCCCGTGTTCCCTCATCACATGATCGCCACCCGCGTACTTTACATTTACCGAAGCACTTTGGAGCGTTTTTTCGCTACGTGATGTTCCCGTAACCATACAACTCAACCGTAAGTCTATTTCCGTCATTTACAGTTCCCAGACTCCCCAACGACATTCCTTCACTTATTAGTTGTGATTTTATCGCATCTGCACAAAATTTTGCTGTCACCAATACCCTCACGATTTAATCTAAGTATGTCAGCAGTCACTTCCCAGCCTCCACACGAACGTGTCGATTGCCACAGTTAATTGTTTGGCCACCTTGTTTTTAACCACCGACTCGCACTGTTTCAGTTATGCACCTACGTGTAATTCCTTCGTGAGCACCACCATCACCCATTAACCCGTTTTCAGTTCACCATGAGTGACCGTGAGCACATTATTCACGCTGTTCTTCGGAGACCTTCCACGTTATTTTTCTACCTTTATACTCCCCCCCTGGGAAGCTTTTTCAATACCATTTTCACACACTTTGCTTGCTTTCTTACTTACTAGGATTATTTGTACAAACAAGCTTGGACATTGATACTGACTCCTGACTTTTTCCTCTAGAGTATCGCCCCTGATGAAGGGCTCGAATAGCCCGAAATGCATTGGGCATCCGGATAAAGGGTTGATTGCATAAGAATGATTAAAATTCTACACTATCATTTGAAGAACAGGTCTAATAAATTAAATTGACCTCGGATACAGTCTTTTGAGAAATTTATTCCATGGATAAAGAGATTTCATTTCTCTCAACGAGTGCAACACGAGTGACACTTCCTTCTCAGGATCGTGCTTACTTTTCCAGATCCCCTGTGTGTGCCATTCTGCGGGTGCGTGTTGTTTGTTTGTGTTGTAGGTGTCTGACTTACCATCTGCGCTGTCGGCGTCGGTCCCTGATCCGGTCATAGATGTAGAGTACTGGTATGACCTGCGCGATGGGATTCATGATGTGTTCGTGTCGTACACGCTGCTGGTTCCTCCATCTCGTACCCGCTGCAAGCTGGTCCGTCTCGTAGCCGTGGATTGAGTTGTGGTGCGAATCATAGCTGATATGCTTGCTTTCCGGATGCTGTGACGTGCCGTGCGTGATGACCCGTCCGGCACGTAGTAAGTACGCATCGTACTTGTCATGCCAGAAACTGCTATGGATACTGCTTCCGGGCGACTCGGTTCCTCTTTAGGAGTTACGGCTCGGACGGAGAATGGGGCTTGATTCACAGCCTACGTGTTGGTCGCGTTTTTGGCAGCTATGCGCATCGTACTTACTCGACCGGGTACGTGTCGGTCGCACGGTAAGGCTGCGGACAGCTGTCCGACCGGCCATCGGAATCGGCCCCGTATAGTAGAGCACATCTTAAGAGAACCATGATCAACAATATATTACATTCCACAGCATGTCTCGCCAAAAAATAAGTTAACAATATTCTCATTGGTTAGTTCATAAGAAGTAAGAGAAGATGCAGTGAAGCAAATGACAAACAAATACCACTAAGGGAATGTCCTAAGAGATCCCAAGAGAAAGGATACAAAGAATATAAGTCAGCACTCAATAAGGCCAGATGAATAAAGTGGGTGGATTTCTTTAAAGAGAAAAATATGGAGGGCAAACAAAAACGATATTTATTCCATCACGTATTTTAGTGCAGCAAACCAATAAACTATGTGATACTCTCAAAATAGTTGAAATACTATGATGTTAGGTAAAGATCTAAGCCAAATTCTCCCAGGCATAGTTGTTCTAGAACAAGGAGAGATAAATGAGTATCGAGACCAAAGTTTTGTTAAACAATCAACATAAATTTGGATAATGAGAGCAGATAAATTAACACAATGACACATGAATTCTGGGCTAATTTGACATATAATTAGAAACTACCACTCAGAAGGACTTGATGATGCATTTGGTTCAGTTTTCAGAAAGGCATAGAAATTAAAAGGAGAATGTATTTATGGATAGAATAACTTTTGCTCCATCATTTAATAGGGTTGCTTATTTTTGGGGGAGCTAAATGCTACTATAATTATTTGTATAAGCTACTGGATATTTGGCATTGATGCCTCATTCTATTTAAACTTGTCCTATTCCCTTAATCAATATGCCTGAACATTGCATTTTATAGAAATCACCACAACTCTACAGCATTTTATATAGTCTCCTATTTTTTAGGCTGTAGAGTTGTGGTGATTTGTATAAATGTAATGATCAGGCGTATTGATTAAGGGAATAGTACAAGTTTAAAAAGAATGAGGCATTGATGCCAAATATCTGGGTTTGATCCCCTTGAGGGTTATATTACACTTGCAAAATAAATGATTTTACATGATCATCCCTTTATAGATTATTTAACAGGTTAACTTGAGTTTTTATATACTTGTTTTTATATTTATTTTTAACTTATACATAAAATTGAACTAATATCATAGGGATCTGAACAATGAACGACATTGACAACATGGTGTTGTATTTTCTCATTTATAAAGGCAACTGATAGAAATGAATGACTAAAACAACTACAAATGAGGTAGTTATCTATTCTCGGGCAACACTGGGTAGGGCTTTCTCACACGCAGACAGTCAGTAAGGGTCTCTGTATAAAACACGACTCAAAATGGTGTCACAAGATGCGTACGTCAAATGGAATTGCTGCATTGTGTAAACTCAGTGAGTTGAACACTACGCTGCTCAATAACTTCAAAAGTATATTGTCTTTGCCCCACTTGTTGATGGCTTTTGCCCCTCCTGTAGGCACTGCTAGGACTACAGAATCTCTTTCAATCCAATATACTCAAAACATCTCTATGTATAAAATGCAAAAAACTGACATTGTTGCTACATATATGGAAAATACAACTTTATCAAATTAACATTATTTAATCATAATTCATCCACTAAAACATATATATGTACTAAACACAACAAAATAGAAACATAGAAGACATAAAAAATACATCTCCCATAATGCATCACTGTACAATTCTAAACTGATTTTCCATATATGATTGTTCAGTAAAGGTAGATTGAGAAATATAAATCCTCTACGCATTTGAGTGATGTATCTTTATATTATTAATCTTTTTCAGGGCATTAATTGTTGTATTTCTTCCTTCAGTTACTTTAGAACATAGTATATAAAACCAATCTATAGTTGTCTGCCTTTTCCAGCGTTTATTCTCCAAACCGGAAGACTGATTATACTCCAAGCAAGGCAGCCCTGGAAGTGCTGTTCTAACCCCTTCTTATTCTCTCGAATTTAATTAAGCCTGTGACCTCAATATGATGTTAAAAATCAAATAAGTATCAAGCTTTTATACATTTTGTAATAACCAGTCTTTTCAAATGCCATACTCAATTGAAGCAAATATATGTTAAATTTGAGGATTCTGAAAGTGATGCCATATTTGTATAGAGAGGTGCTTGAGAAAATATGTAAAGCATGTAGTGTTGACAGTCTAACAAGTGCCATTGAAAAATTGGTATCATATTATTACATTAGTGATAAAAGATCTGGCAAGATTAATTTAATTTTAATTTAAAAATAACCTAATTATCAGGATCAAAACATATTAGGACAATGTTTAATGGTGTAACTGAAAGAGGCCCTATTGAGTGATTTTAATAGGCTGTTTTTCTGTTGCATATTGTTGTATCTTTTAGGCCCGAAGAAGTGGAGCATACTTTGAAACACATGTTGGCGAAACAGGAAAGCTTATTTCTTCAATTTAATGAAATCTTTTTGGGGATTTAAAAACCAACACAAATTGGTATTTACATTGGTTTGTAAGAAAATGTAACACAATCCTGTGCAAAGTGCTACTCTGGGGCCGATTCTGATCCGGGTCGGAAAGCACTCCGACGAGACGGATCCGGAGTGTTTTCCGACTGAGCCGGACCACTACAGTCCGACCGAGCGAGTACAATGCGCACGTATTCTGTCAGACTTGGTTCGGTCGGACTCCCATAGAAGTCAATGGGAGCCAGTTGTACGACGCGTACATGCGCTCCCATTGACTGAATGGGTACGTCTCGAACAAGTGCACCCCCTACAGTGGGTACGCGTTGGTGCCATCCGCGCCGTACATACCTGTGTGCGTGGGTCCCATGTGTTTCCCCCTATGTGCGAGTCGTACGGCTGCGGGTGTCGGGGGGGTCCGACGCGGACCCCCGAAGTCCGACTCCGGGAGCTTTTGCGAGCCGGACACTCGGGCTCACACAGGCTGTCCGACACGTGCATCGTATTGGCTCGGTCGTGAATCGCATCCATTGCACGCCACGGTTAGCTTACGACCGAGACGTACGGAGCGGTTCGGACCCAGAAACGACTCGGTTGGTGAATTTCATGTAGCTCGCATTGTACTGGCTCACTCGTACAGCTGTACTAGTTGGGCAGAAAACACGCGTACGGCTCGTAGTTTTTCCGGCCGGATCGCGTTCGGTGCCCTTCCGACCCGGATCAAAATCGGCCCCTCTGCGTTAATCTGCACCAAGGGGGCTTTCCATGAGTGGTACATGGGTGTTCCTGTGCAACCACCCATAGTTTCTGATGTAAAACTCTATCTACTAACAATAGTAGAAAGAGTTTTGTGCCAAAAAACACCACTTGAAAGCAAGTGTTAAAAGGAGAAATGCTTTCCTTTCTACTTTCTTTTCTGATTTTGCATGTTTGCTGCACTTTACAAGGTAGGAAAAGTTGTTAAGTCAGTCTAACCATAGTATTTTGTACCTGAAGGGTGCCCATCCAGTGCAAAACCTATACTATACTCACACAGGCACCTTTGCAATATGTTGCAGAGATGTGTGCATGTTGCTCGTCAGCATAATTCTTCACTGGCACTAGGGAGAGAGTAGGATAGTGCCATATCTCTGTAGCTGTAGTGTTGTCCGCACTCACTCTCACACTACGCAGCATAGTGACTTTGGTTGCTGCACTGCGTTACGTGAGAGTTTTATAAATGTGGGCAAAAATCTTTTAAATATTTTCAGATGAACTGAATGTTAAGTGTACTTAAGTAAATGTCAGTCTTTAACTTACATACACACACATACATGCACTCAGACACAAACATAGCTCATTCTTCATTCATGGAAAAAAATTAAAACTTTTCATGTGACATAATTATAGAAAAATTACGGCATATGGTTTCCCCACAAGCAATGACTATCATGGCACTAGTCACTAAATAGTCTATCTTAAATGAAAACTAAAGTGGATGACGTGTTGGCATTAATAATATGAAGAGCCTGAAGTCCAAGTTTCTTCTAAATTGAACTTAAATGCCTTTCCCAAGGCCACTTCAACTTAATGCCCATATTTAGCAAGGTTTTGTGTCGCTCTTGCGCCACGCAAGGGGGGCACAAAACCTAAGTGAGATTTATGGCCTTGAGTGGCCCTGCATGGCTTGATAAATCTAGAGTAACGCAAGCCAGCTCAAATCACTGCCTTGCAGGGCTGGACTGGGAACCAAAACTGGCACTGGCAAACTGCTCGGCCGGCCCCCCTGGGGAGTTGGGGGGTGTGGCCGAGCTGTTTGCTAGAGCCGGTTTCGGCTGATTTTGTTACAGGGTCCGATATTGCCAGTCCCTGGTGTCAAAAATGGCCCCCCAGGGGCACAAAACTGGCCCCCACCCTGGCGGCCAACCGGGGCAATGCCGGTGCCCGCTACGGCCAGTGAGGCCCTGCTGCCTTGCGTTAATATGCAGCAGAGAGATGTTCCATGAGTAGAGCATGGGAATTCCCACACATCCACCAATGGATTCTGACACATTCCCAGATTTATCAACACTGGTAGACCTGGGACTTCATCAGAATTGTATGTCTCCCCCTAGTTGCAACGAGGAGAAATATCTTTATTTCTCCTCATTATATCCTCTTTCTAAGTGTGCTGCAATCTGCAGCTCACATAGAAAGAGGAAAATGCCTCTAATGATTGTTTTTGTGCACAAAGGAGCTCCTTCCTGCATAAAACCAATCCTGCCTGAAACACAGGCACCCTTGTATCATGGTGCAAAGGTGCCTGCGTTGGCGCTAGGCAGCCAAAAGTGCACCAGCACTATGAAAGGACAGGAATGTGCTGTATAATAGTAAATACCAGGGGCGGTTTCTCCATTAGGGCTGTGAGGCTGCGCCCCTCTGAAAATTCCTATACATTTACATTAAAAAATATAAAATAGGTCAATTTATTTAGAGATACAATCGTATCTCTAAATAAATTGATATATTTATGTCTGGGTTGTCTGTTTCAGTGTTTCAGGCTGCCTGCCCCGCCTCGCTCTGAAGTAGGAGTCGGAAGACAGGCAGTAAATCAACTTTCTTAACGTGACGTACAACGCAGGGCTTTCTGTTTTAAAGCCCTTCATTGCCATTGGGGTCTTTGGTTGTATCCACACAGTATGCGAGTGACGCAATAAGCGTCACGGTTACGGGCGTCGGAGACTTCATCCCTGCATGTTTTCAAATGTCCGTCATTCAAAGGCGTAGATCCCACCCTTTTGTCATACGTGAGAGTGGATGCAAGCACTTCTGATCTGGTGTCTTGTTCTCGGTAATGGTAAGTGTTTGCAAGCTAATGCTGTGTTCTGTATATTGTGCCTAGACCCCTCATCACTCTAACCACCCCCACTGTGACACCCCAGGCCCTCACTGCACATTGCTCGCTCCTTTAGAAGTGGAGCTGCGGCATTTGCTCCTTTGTGAAATGGATCCAAATAGGGAGCAGGATTCGCTCTTGGTCTCTTTCGAAATGGATCCAAATATCTGAGTCCGGCCCAAAGCGAGAGATAATTGCTTACTGTGTAACATGTGCTTACAGTTGGCAGTTCTCTGATGTATGGCATTAAAACTGACCCTGTGTACATGCCCCTAAGTTTACACTGACGCTAAAAACATGGATTGACTTGCAAACAATGAATGTTAAAAACATCGAGGGAATGCATTTTGTCGATTTAGTTCTTCTATTATTTTACATGCTTTACTTAATTTTGTATTCCCCACGAGTTAGCTATTTTATAATGTTGTTGTTTATCTGTATTTTTTTCTGTGCATACTTTGAAGCTTGAGCCATGCCAGGAGTTTATGAGGGACTTTGACTGAGCGCTCAGGAGCTAAGGCTAAAGCCAAACAAAGCGCTTGCCAGTGGGTTGGCCTCACTGCAGAGCACACAGAACAATGTTCCTGTATTCCATTTGCAACTGAAATTCTGTGGATATGTGTGTGAAGGGATAACCCTGATGTCAAAATATTTGCAAGGCAAAAGTAAGAGAAATTAAAGTACTTAAATTTGGGGGAGTGCGATGCATGTTAGGGGCGGTGAAGTGACAGAGATGCGAGGAAGGGCATTCGGGGAAGAGTGAAAAGAGGATGCTGAAGAGGAAAGAGAGGGGGTTGAAAATGTGCAGCTGGACAAGATGTGCAGCGAAAAATAGGATACATATCTAACATAAAGCACACATAATTGAAGGCCAAAACTCCTTCCACAGGCCTCAATGCTCTTTTATTCACAGACTCACTATTTCAGAATGTAAACATTTCCAATGTTAATTATTTATAAGAAATCATTGTTGTTACTCATTTATCTTAAACAGCTAACACCCAGTGACAAAGCCAATCATACTGACAGGCTTTAAGCGTATCATGTAGGCTGTCTGGTTTCAGGTTTAAACCTATAATAACTGATAAAACCCCACCGAAAGGGAAATAGCCCTCACCAGTGTAAACATTTAAACACTGAATGAAAGCCTGCACAACCACAAACTAAATGCCATTCAAAGAAAGGAAAAGGAGAGTAAAAGAGTCATTTTTTTCTTCCTGAAGGGGCCAATACAATTTAACTTTGTCATTCAAGCTAGCAGCAAGAAAGAATGGGCTAACATTATTCTGCTTGGGTGTTGTCGTTTAGGGATGTCACTAAAATATTTTTTCTTCTTCCTTTTGCTTTTTTCAATTTTGTGGTCTTTGGTCTAAAGATACAGGGTTTAGAAGCATGTTTTAGGTCTTGTTTAATTATTTTATAAACTGTAGAGAATCAGGAAATGTCAAAATCATACTTTATATTTTGGCTGCGTTTGATTCTTTCACTGATAGGTAAAATGGCCGGTTTCATAAGAATCTTATCATACATCATCTTATCATACATCAGCCCCCAGTTTCTAGTGAGTCAGTGTTGATAGCCGGTGAATTGCCAACACCTCAGGCTTTAATCATTCAAAGCATGGTATAGTGACAAGTACATGTGAAAAGAGTGCTATCACCAAGTATCTGGGATAGTGGTGAAAACATGACACCAGACTTTTGGAAAACATGGTCACTTGGAATGCTGCTGCAAAAAGGTTCTTTCCAAGCTCAACATAGATTGGAGGGATATTGTTTGTAGTTGCAGTGATTCAGCTTCATATATTAAAAGGTTGTGTGAAGACCTGTCAAAATCCATATCTGAGATGAAATTCTTCCCTGTAAGAGATCCTTGCCACTTGTTAGATGGGATGCTGAAAGCATCTTTACAATCTTCAGAGTTAATGAAGAATGCTATTGACTTTTTAGTCCAGTCTGGTCCAATGTTTTGTTATGCACGGGACTAAAACACAAATATTTCTCATTTTGTGCTTTGTGTGACATCATAGAAAGAGCCATCCCACCTGCTTCGCTTAGCTGATGGTTCTCAGTCCAAGGGGCTGTGAATGCCATATTATCCATGTGGCAACCGTTTACAGATTTTTTGTTGAGTGATGATGCCAAAGGCAAGAAATGTGAGGATCTTTGGTTGCATATTGCTAGTGATGTGAAACAAAGTGCACTGTACTGCATTCTTAGATTTTTAAAGGAAAGCATAACTGCTGTAGTGGACATAACAAAAAACTAGAGTCTCAAAATACCCTTGTCTGCCATGTGTTCCGCAGAATTGCTGTAGATGGGAAACATCTCCTTGAGAGTGGGCTGGGCGACAGCTTTAGTGACTTTGGATCCATGTTAGAGTGATTGCCACTTGGTAAGCAAAGCAATGTTCAAGAGCAATTCAGGAACTTTTATTTTACAATGTATGAGAAATGGCTTGCCATGATGCATGGAAATGTCCCATCACCAACCAAGGCATTTGAAGTCAATGAAACCTCACTGTGGTACTCTGTACAAGTTCTAGATCCCTTCCGTAGAGGGGAATTTTTTCTATAGTTTTAAAAGTGCTGCTTCATTTTTGACCGCTTCAGTAACTCTGAGGGCATAAGCACCCAGTTCAACGCAAATGTTGCAGAACCTGCCCAGAGAATCGCAATCTTCAAGTGCACCAGTATTGGCACGGAAAGCTGTCAGTGGCCAAAGTTGGCAAATTGTGTACTGGCTGCTTTGGCATTTCCTGTCTCAAGTGCCAATGTTGAGAGGGCCTTTTCACAGATAAAACTTTACCTGAGAAGGATAGAGTGAGCGCACATGACCAAAGACTCACTGAGGAAGTATTGTATGGTGTACTACAATAAGTTAGATTTGGAAAATTTTATTTGGACCTCATATACACTGTACGTACACTGTCTATATACCATGCACTATCAGTGCAGAAAGCAAGCAATAATAAAAGCAAAACTTTTCATAAGCACAGGGAAAACATTGTTTCTGTTGTTTTTAATGGCACAAAAATGTGTAACCACTGATAACCACTGTTTTTGTAAGGTATTGAAATCACTGGAAAACACTGAAAAAAAACCATTAGAATTGACCAACAATAGAAACTGAAAACCGTAAAGCCTAGGAGTATGTCAGTTGCTGTGCCATTTATCTGGATAAAATTACATCGAGAGAAACCAAAATATCGGTCTGATTGCACAGTATGAGAATCACAGAAATGTATTTGGTATGTTCCTTTATAGAGAACACCCACTTTTTTCATCTCACTTAAAGACCTGTCTGCACATATTTCTATATGACTGGTTACAACTAGCATCTGTGGGTGCTTCTCGAAGTCTGGTTAGAGCACATTTTTCTAAAGTTAATGCTGCATGCAGTGCAAGACATTGAGCAAGTATACATTTTAAAGGGCTAAAGTTGTCATGCAGAACAATTTACATATTACAGTCACTGTTGAACAAATTAATGCAAGAAGATATGAGGCAGTTTTTAATGTGTTTAATATTTCAAGACTATACATTCCCACTGCTTAATAAGCCTTGCTTTATCGCTACATTCATTTGCTTTAAAATGCACCATTTGCCAATTTTTTTTCATTTCTTTCTCAGTTAAGGAACTCCCCCTGGACCCCAGGTTTGTCCATAGAACGTGTTCACATCGCTTGCTATATACAAATCATGCCCAACGTTTACGCCTCACCACTTTCAAATGTCACTGCCACTGGTAAATACAGTGCATTCCTCCCCTTTCATGCAGTGCAGCAAGGTGGCTTGCTGCGTTGTGTTGTGTGAATTTTTGATAGCTATGGGACGAGAGTCTGAGAATTGTTAGGCACTAAAATGAACAAAATCCATCGCAGGGTTATGGAATGGATTAATTATTAAGCAAATAAGAAATCCCTGCTTTTTATTCAAATCGCAAAGAAGCATCAGCAACTATCGCTGCTAGTGGTTACTTTTAAAACTTTTGAAAACTTTTCTTTGTGCCCAACTACTTTGATCCTCTTTGGGCAACCTGACTCCTTGGTAGGGAGCAATTTTGCCCCTACCTCCTGTAAAGAAATAGAGGGTTTCATAGAAGGGGCAAGATATTTAAGTGCGATGGGGCCTGATGACGTACCAATATCTATAGTTAAACTGGATGGCGCAGCATGGGCACAATGCCTGTGTCCGGTATTCTCTTACTGCTTCGCACATGGGACATTCCATCATCCTGGAAGGGAAGTATTGTGGTCCCATTATATAAAAAGGGACCAAAACACTCCCCTACTAGCTATAGGCAGATCACATTATTGGATGCGACCGGAAAACTGTTTGCCAAGAGCATAATCCTCCACCTTCAAGACCGGGCTTTTGGTAATGGTTTTGTCCCTGCAGAGCAAGCGGGTTCCGCAAACATAGTGGCACCCTAGATAATATTACCGCCCTGCAAACTTTAATTGAAAAATACCCAATGAGCAAGGGTATGCTGTTATATACGGCCTTTATAGACTTCTCCACGACTTTCGACCGGGTTGACAGGGGGACACTGTGGAGAAAATTGGCCACTATGGGGATTCCCATGCACCTGCTTTGATTAATAGTCACATTGCACTCCTCCACTTGGACTCAGATCCTGACGGGAGGAACCCAGGGCCTGTCAAGTAAAATACAGACCCACAATGGGCTGAAGCAAGGGTGCCTACTGGCCCCTCTTCTCTTTTTATATTAATGATTTGCCGAGTAGGGTAGGGCTCTGCAAAGGGGACCACCGAAAACTAGGAACTATGAAGTTGAGCTGCCGGCTATATGCAGACAATGCCATTTGGTTAGATCTAACTCCAAAGGCGACTTACTGAGTTAGCAAGTTATTCAGACGATTATTGCTTAAAAATAAATATTAAAAAAGGTAAAATTATGGTCTTTAGATATCGGGATGTCGAGTTAGGAAAAATAGATATCGGGGATGTCGAGTTAGGAAAAATACGCACTGGTTCTTGGGGAATAAAAAACGTGCAGTGGTGAAGTTATACCCATACCTTGGGAGAAACTTTACAAGTAAGTGCTCCAGTAGCGATCACATTGACCAATGCCGAGGTAGGGCAATCTCTCAGGCTTCTGCAATTTGTAGATTTTACAAGCATTGGGGGAAAAGACACTTTGCATATGTTTTATCAGTTTATAAAATTTAAATTCCCCCAGCGTTGAGTTATGCCTGCGAAACAGTAGATGAACAGCAATGGGATAATTTTGAGAAAGTAGAGGGGCGTATTTGGCTCCAAATGTGCAATCTGAATCGTCCCGCACCCATAGCGGCTACATTCTACTTACGTGTTCTCTATGGCTGCTTGCTTAGATGGAGTAATGCACTATTGAACAGTGTTGAGAACCCTTTATGGGTAGCAATGCGTGACTAAATCTTTTATACCCTGAAGGGAAAAAGCGTTCTCTTTAGGAATTACCAGAAAGCAATAAATTTGTTTGATTTTGAGAATAACTGTATGGGCGTTCTTCCTAAACAAGTTTTGAAAACTAGAATTAAAAAACTATTTACGACGTATACAAGCACAAAATCAAGTTCAGAGTTCTTGAAAATACAAAGATGGCAAAGGCTGGACAAGGTAAGTTATACCGTTAGATCCTTAGATAACTTCAACCAGGTGTTTGTGAGGATGCTAAAAATATAATTTTAATGATGCAATTGATTCAACAAGCGTTTGAGTTTAAAATGTAAAAGGAATAAAAGATTCTAAGAATCGTACTACAGTACGCAGTAACTAGCAGCATAAAGGGTACCAAAAAAATTGCAAGTGCTTGAACACAATAACGGATTTCAAAATCTTGGCTGATAAAAATTCAATTATACATGACAGTCTTCATGGCGGCATACAAGAAGATAAAAGTGCAAGTGCACGACTATAGTACCAATTTCCTAAAATCTTTAAAATGCGATCATAACGTACTAAATAAAGAACAAATCATACCAATAACTCTTCAACAGTTACGACCTTCTGATAAAAATATCTAAAATATACTGCTTATAAAAATTCATTACATTTTGCTCTGAGGGGAACCTATGCGGCCTACTACAACTAATGGGGCTACGGGTTCCTTCTCTAAAATATATTTAAAAATTGTTTTAAAAAACTAAACTTTTTAAAACAGACTGGTTCAGAGGAGGGGGGGGCAGCAGACGATTTCGGGCCTCCTCAGCTGTGGCTATATTATACTTTAGGAAAACAGATCTTAAATATCGACGTCGTGAAGGTGGTAGTAGTGGACATACAAATAGAACATGATTTAAGTCCTGCACACATGTACCACTTAGATGACAGAGTCTTTCCTGCCTAGGAAGACCCTCCCAAGCTCCTGTTAAACTGCTTAAGGGAAGTGAATTTAGCTGAAGCAACAAGATTGTTCTGTGCACTCATTAAAATTATATTTTTAGCATCCTCACAAACACCTGGTTGAAGTTGTCTAAGGATCTAACGGAATAACTTACCTTGTCCAGCCTTTGCCATCTTTGTATTTTCAAGAACTCTGAACTTGATTTTGTGCTTGTATTGCTCCTCTCTGCAATTAACACCCAATTATGAATTTTGAATATTTTATGAAAACTGAATTTTTGATGCTTTGTAATTTTATTAGATTGCTTTTTAAGTGTTGGTTGAAAATTGGATATATGTTTTTATGTGGAACACTTTGTAGCTCCAAATTATAATAAATAAATTGAAATGAATTGGATTGGGCAACCAACTCTAGCAGGGAGTGAGTCACAGGGGCCAATGAGGCTTGGCAGGACAGTTACCTTGCAGTCAAAGCAGTCTCCTGTCTAGCTCCAGGTTCTATGGTGAACTGCCATAGATATCAATTGAGTGGTCCTGCTGTAAGCGATACAGGATGCTGGAGGATTTTGAGAATGCTGACCCACTGACAGGGCTCTTCCTGTGGCCACCTCTTTGGCCACAGGGAATGTCCCTTGAAGTCTGGTTGATGTCAAGTCAAAAACCATTTGCGACTAGTCTTCTGGTCTCCGGTTACAGCAAAACCAGTGGTTCCCTTTAGCTGAGGCTAGTGTCTGTTTTGGAGGACCAAACCGCACTCCAGTGACTCTCCCAGGTCCAGCAGACTCAGGTACGACTTTTGAAGGTCATGTTGTGGATTCCCAAGTTGCACCTTGGCGGTCAGTGGCAGTCAAGCATTTTTGGCTACCAACTCACCAAGGCATTTACTGTCGGGACATGAAAAACACATGTCCTACTTTTACAAAAACAGCACACTGCCTTAAGGCTCATCAGGCCTGCCTTAGGGGTGGCTGATATATATTAAAAAGGAAGGTTTGGGCTTAGCCATTATTTTATATGGCAAAGTCTAGTTACCCGTTTTAAACTGCTCTACCAGTCCAGAGTGGCAGGCTGGGAGATATACTTTACTTTGTCACACTCTGGTTGTAAAATAAGCTCTACAGTCTATGAGGGACACTTTATTTAGGCTTCCCTGTTTTCAGTTTCTATTTTTGAAAATGCTGGTGGGGTTTTTTCAGTGTTTTCCAGTGATTTCAATACCTTAAACAAACAGTGATTATCAGTGGTTGCACATTTTCGCACAGTTAAAATCAACAGAAACAGTTTTTTCAAGTGTTTATGGAATGTTTTGATTTTATTATTGCTTGCTTTCTGCACTCATAGTGCATGATATATAGACAATGTACCTACAATGTATATGAGATCCAAATACATTTTTACAAATCAAATTTATTATAGTGCACCATACAATACTTCAGTGAGTATTTGGTCATGCGTGCTCGCTCTTTCCTTCCCATGTAAACATTTATCTGTGAAAAGGCCCTCTCAACATTGGCAATGCCAAAATAGCCAGTACACAATTTGCTAACTCTAGCCACTGACAAAGCTTTTTATGCCAATACTGGTGAACCTGAAGATTGTGATTCACTGGGACAAGTTCTGCACCATATGCATTGAACTGGGCGCATATGCCCTCAGAGTTATTGAAGCAGTCAAAAATGAAGCTGGAATTTTCAAAAGTCCCCTTTATGGAAGGGATCTAGAACTTGTGCAGAGTACCACAGTGAGGCTTCATTGACTTCAAATGCCATGGTTGAGGAAGGGACATTTCTATGCATCATTGCAATCCATTTCTCATGCATTGTAAAATAAACTTTCCTGAATTACTCCTCAACATTTCTTTGCTTACCAAATGGTAAGCATTTTAACTTGGAAAATGTTGCAGTGCCAAAGTCACTAAAAGTGTCGCTCAGCCTACTCTCAAGGAGATGTTTCACATCTACACCAATTACACTGAACACTGGTAGGCAAGGGTGTTTTCAGACTCTAGTTTTTTGATTATGTCCAATACAGCAGTCATGGTTTCCTGTAAAAATCTAAGAAAGCAGTAGAGTGTAAGTTTTTTCACATCACTATCAATATGCAACCGAAGATCCTCACATTTCTTGCCTTTGGTTTCATCACTAAGCAAAAATTCCGTAAATAGTCGCCACATGGATAATACAGCATTCACTGCCCCTAGGACTGAAAACTATCGGCTAAATGATACAGTTGAGATGACTCTTTCTTTAATGCCACACAAAGCACAAAATGAGAAATTTTGGGGTTTTAGTTACCGCGTATGACGAAACAGTGCACCAGAATGGACTAAAGAGTCAATAGCATTCTTCATTAACTCTGAAAATTGTAAAGACACTGTCAGAGCACCATCTAGCAAGTGGCAAGGATCACTTACAGGGAAGCACCTCAGCTCAGGTATCAGTTTTGACAGGTCATCACTAACCCTGGGCGTCGTACTCCGCTGTGCCAGTCAACTCCGCGCTCCGCTTGTAACGCGAAGTTGGGCAAATCTCCGAGTCCGTGGTGGAGCGGAGTACGAGGCTAGCCCCCATATACAAAAATTTTAAAAACACAACTTACCTTGTCTTCTCCCTTCTTCCGGCGTCCTCCTCCCCGCCGCCCTGTAGGTATTACATCATGCGTGAACTGCACATGTGCAGTTCACGGAAGACATAATACCAACTGGGGCGCGAGGAGGAGGACGCGGGAAGAAGGGAGACACTGCGGCAAGGAGCAGGGAAGGCAGAAGACAAGGTAAGTGGTGTTTTAAAAAAAATGTATTATATTGCTGATGGCCCCTGGGCGGAGCGGAGCACCGCGTAGTTCCACAGAGGTTTTTTTTACTATGTGGAGCTACGCGGAGCTCCACTTCGTATACTCCGCCCAGGGTTAGTCATCAAACACATATTATATGTATCACATACATATTTGTAGATGAATCACTGCAAATACAAACAATATCACTACAATCTTTGTTGAACTTGGTAAGAACTTTTGGCAGCTTTATTCCAAGTGACACTGCATTGCATGTTTCCAATACATCAAGATCTGCCATGATTGTGCGTTGGAACCATTCATTTTATGCATTGCAAAATGTGATTAGCACTGCCACCGCTGGGTTTCCATGCATCTTTGGAGTTTCATCAATGGTAAAGGAGATCATTATATCACCTTGGAGTAACTCTGAAATATGTTCACAATCTGCAAGGAACACCTCTGGTAGGTATTTATCATACATTTGTGTTGTTTTTGGCAATGTTTTGAATGCTGGTGCATGCTTGTGGAACGGCTTCCCAATCGATCCATCGGCTTGGTGTAAACTGGTTCCAGTTTGCACTTGACCACATACAAAATCATGTGCCACATCCTTTTTTCCTCACGTTTTATTTGTAGCGTGTCATTGTTTCAGCTAGAGATATCTGGCATAGGCCATTGCTATTAGGTGGCTCTTTCAATTGCAGGTAGGTCTTGGTGACAAGATGTTCAGCAATTTAGCTTCCAGTCTTCCCAGATACTTTTGGGACAGTCATTCTACAAAAATTGCAAATTAACATCTTTCGCCCATGCCATTCTTCAATCTTTGTTTTCCAGCAAATAATTTTCCGGCACCTTTATTCTCTGGGGCATGTTGTTCTTTATAAGCTAGATCAATACAAATAAAACACTTAGAAACAGGTTGGCAAAGATGCAGAGAAAGGAGCAAACACTGTGGACTGCATTGACTGCTCCGTGACAAAGTTGCAAAAAACAACCCATATAGTATTATAGAAGGTTATGAAGGGAGTAATATGTATCTGTAACCATGTTAGACCCAATACATTTAGTAATTTGTCACCACCAAGTGATTACATTTAATATTTACACTCTTAAACATACAACAGCACTATGAAGTTTAATGTTGGGAAGGGGAGGGTTTTGGGAACTGAAAAACAACCAATCAATGCCTCATCAGGGGTCGTAGGGGCAATATAAGTACAATTACAATTACAATATATATATATTCCTCATGTCTGCACTCCACCCATCTGTGCTGCTTGTCACTCTAACTAACCATTTTGGTACCGGTGTATCAAAGTGCTTCAATACCTTGTTAGGGGTTATAGGTGCTATATAAAAAACATTACAATTACACTAGTGGTGGTGTGGTGGTGCTTGTCCAATGGAAGGTGGTCTATGTCCACAAAAGGCCATAACTGACTGCACGGATCAGATACCACAGCAGATAAGGTGCAGAGGAAGACTTACAAGTCTGGGTGCTTTTAGAGCTGTAAGCCCTGCCCACCTCCAGTATCCAAACACCTGATCAAGGCAGCCTGCTTTCTGCAAACACTCAGGGGAAAGGGGCACCTCAAGGAGGTTTGCAATATGGCACTGGAGGACAGAGTTGAAGTCGGAGGTACATTGTGTAATGTAACTGGTGCTCATGTAAAGAGATTCCATACCCTCAAGTCGGGTTTGCGCTACATAAAATGGCAAAAAAAACTCCTACAGTTATGGGAGGGGAAGGGGTAGCAGGCTGCCTGATTTGAGGGTCATCACTGGTTGGTTTTTTAACCCTGCCTGTGATGGCTCATCGACCCCGTTAAGGCAGCGTGGGTTACAGTTACAGCAAGTACTCCTGAAAGTGACACGCGCATTGAATGCAGCAAGCACCAGTGCGACCTACCCGGCAAAACACTGGGGAATTCAGGTGCCCGCCCGTATGAAGGGGATGTTTGTAAGCAGACACACTTGGGACGCAGCATGCGATTCTTGCTGGGCAGTATACACACACCTGGTCAAGGCAGCCTACCTTCTGCAGACACTCAGGGGAGACGGGCACCAAAGAAGGTTTTCAATATGGTACTGGAATAGAGAGTTGGTGTTGGGGGTACATTGTGTTATGTAACTGGTGCTCATGTAAAGCGCACCCATACCTCATAGCCAGACAGAACAGCCACTGGCATCAGAGCACTTATACCGCCCAGGACGTGGCCCCTACCCGTACAGCACAACTTTCCCCATCGAGTATTCCATGGCAGTTTTCAATATTCAATTCCCAGAATCCAGGTGCAGGCTGTATGGAGGACTCAGCCCCATCAGAGGCACCAGGCCCAAACCAACTATACATAAGTGGGGACTAAGGATGGGAAGTTACTGAATCAAAGAATGACCCGCACCACCACCACTGAACGAGGCTCGCCACCTCTCCAACCCCAGGCGGGGTCCAGGATTTTGCCAATCCAGAGGTTGCAGTGCAGTAAAATAACGCCCTTGCAGAACTTACATACTGGGTCTCGGAGCACTGGCAAACATCGTCTTGTCATTGCCTGCAGTGTGGTGAGGATTTTCGGGCCAGCAATTTAATAGGACCTGACCCCGCCCACCAATCTTGCTAACCAATGTGTCTCCCCTAATTTAATGGGCGGGACTTCCATTGTTCTGCGCTGTTCGCTTCTAAATTGCAGTTTTCATTACAGTTCAGTTTAGTATTGCTTTAGCTCCCTCAAGTGGCCATACGGTGCAACAAATGTGAAGAATCAGTGATACTCGGTTTAAACCGGGTCAGCAGATTTTCAGCCAGTAAGGTACTGTCGGGCACAATCGGTTTTAACTGATTTCTGGACAGCCTAACTTTAACTTACAGGCCCTGGGTACCCTTGGTACCATATACCAGGGACTTATAATACGTTAGCCTATGCCAATTGGGTATAAGCCAATTAAACAAGCACGTTTAAGTGTCAGATTTCATGTAATGAGGCATGGTCAGTAGATCCCAATGCATCATAAAGTCGTTACACCATTGCCTGAAAATCAAATAGTGGAGCAAAAAGCGGATGTGAACCTGCAAAAAGACATTTCCTCACACTGGGCTAGCCAGACAATTTAAAAGGTATATCTTCTACCCTTCCTCTCCTCTCCTTTGAATAGTCTTTCTTCACCAGGCAATGCTCTCAGGCACAAACCTCAATTTTGGAGGCAGAGGTCCTTTCTTAGAAGAACAAAAGGATGAAGCCTCCACATGAAGGATTGGCCATCCTGGCCCTTTTCCTTTGTACCTTTTTATTCAGGAGAATACGTTTAAAATGCTGCCCCAAGCCAGGTTCTGTTCTCCCTCAAGGCAGGAAACAGCTGGTGAACCTATGTATCTGTGACCGCTACTTTCATCTGACAATCCTACCTGGAGTCCCCCCCTTATCTCAGTGCTTGACAATATTGAGGCCCGTGGGTTTTTAACTACTTTTTTATTTCCCTACAGAGAGTGCTAATAGGGAGCTGTCCTCACTCCCCCGCCATTTCGAGTTTAATAATTTAATAAACTCGGTAAGTTCTTCGATGTGATGACGCTGGTTGAGTGTGGTGTATTCCGAGTTTGGTTGATGTCCAAGTACTTCTTGGTTGAATTGAGAGAGAGCACTGTAGAATTCTGCAACGAGGTACTTGTATTTTGTCATGAAGCTATTGAATAAGACTAGCTTGCGAGATATAATACCATGGTGGGTTTAAAACCACCCTCACCCTAAATTATTGTTCCGGAGTGGAGGGCCCGTATGTCAATGGAGGTACCTGAGTGAGTGGTATGTTTGCACCTGTATAATAATAATAATTTGTATTTAATGTTGGATCTTGGACACCACATAACACCTCACTTGTCTTATGTCTTTTTAATTATCTTAGGTTCCTCTCCAAGAATGAGGGACTCTACTAAAGGTGATATCCCCTTTACCTCTGGATTTGTAAGAGGGAGGGTGAGCACACAGGGATCACAGTGGTGAGAGTCCTGCGGAAAGCCGGGGTATTAGTTTTTTTGCTGGCTGAAACATGTCGACCCTTATGCAGAGTGGAGGGGTTGGCATCTCATTATAAGCTCCCCAACCTAGCATCCATGTTTATATTTTTAAATTCTGGACAGGGTAGCTAATATTAAATTACAATAAGGACTCCCTTACACCAGTTTTATATCACTTTTTCTGCACCATTATCTCACCTGTGATCTTACACTTTACACTTTGTGTTGTATTGTCATTTCCTCCCTATTGCTCCACCTCCAGCGTTGGGCTGACGCGGTGGTGTGTTAGCAGCCCTATGATGAAGCATGACACAGCTTGCTGTGTGTGAGGGCAGTTTTAGAAAATTGGGTGCATTCCCACACACTCACCTACCTTCAGGAAATTTTATTATCCCTCTTCTTTTTGTGAAATATAATCCTACCTTCTCACAGGCCCTACCTGAGGTTATTGTGGGGTCTTGGCACCATCAGTTCAAGGTCTGCCATTTGGGCTGAACAATGCAATACAAGATTTCACCAAGGTGACAGATGTAGTGACGTCTTCACTTCAGAGTTCAGGAGTCCATGCATTTCTTTACTTGGATGACTAGCTGGTGAAGGCTGGGTCTCCAGCACTAGTCACCAAGCATCCTCAGTGCTGCATGGCCTTTCTTCATGACTTGGGCTTCAAGACAATCTTCCAGAAGTCCAATCTCATCATCCTTCAGAGATTGACCTTCATAGGCGTGGAGCAGCACACGACCTGTATGAACACTTTACTTCCTCCTCAGAGGATTGCAGATAGTCAAGATATGATTTTTATGTTTCAGGTTCAGACACCAGTCCCAATTTTGCAAGTCCTATGCCTTTTAGGCCTGAGGTCCTCTTGCCTCCTGTTGCAGAACAATTACTGCAACATAAGGGGAGACTATTGGCTCAGGTGCAGATCTTTGATTCTGTCATCCCGGGTCTGCACTGGTATATTTGTCCTTTCAAACTGTGGGTGGGCCAACCCTTTAGTTCTCCACACTTTGCAGGCTACCATAATTAATGGATGTCTCCTCGTTGGGCTGATGTACTCATCTGGGTGGCAACAAGGCACAGTACCTTTGGTCAATGCCAGAGCAAAACCTGCACATAAAAGTGTTAAAGCTTTGGGTGGTCCAACATGTCATTAAGGCTTTACTCCCTTTTGACTCAGGGAGTAAAATTGAAGCCCTGTCAGCCATATCAGCCATACCACTACCATCCATTATATCAGCATAGAGGGTAGTGTGGGTTTGGGGACCTTGTGTTGAAAGGTCGTCAGCTGAGGTGACGGGACCGCAGCATAGCATTTTCAGTATAGTAGCATACCTCACGAACACCCACAACATGATGTGTGAAATTCCCTCTGAATAGTTTGATGGCAGTGCCACAAGGATCAATATGTCACCTAACATGATTTATGCATTTTCCCTGGTTCCACTTCTGTTGTGTTTTCTACAGAAGGTGTGGGGGGGTTCACATACATCTGGTCCTGACCAATCCAAACTAGGCAAGGAAGAATTTGGCACGCAATCTTTTAGAACTCAGTATTTAGTCACATCTTCTTTTACAGCACAAATGGACATGTACTCACAGCAAGGTGACCATGACCATCACCCCAATCTCCAAATGCAGAGGCTGCACCTGTGAAAATTGTGGTGGTGCCAACTAGAGGTATTTTCCTTACCCTTGGCAAATGTTATCTTGACTGCCGAAATACCTGCCACAAAATCCATTTATGGGGGATGTTAAAATAAGTTTGTTTAGTGATGCAAGTCAGAAGATCTGAATGCCTTTCAGTTAATCCTTTCTGATGTGCTGCACTTTGCACTGTCTAGCTCAGCAGGGTTTAGCAGTGGCTTATGTAATAGGCAATTTGGCTTCTCTAAGAGGAATCCAGGTTGAGATGTTCTATTATGCTACAATGTTCATGGCTACTGTTTCCCATGCCACACCTGTGTTTTCAAGAATTTTAAAATGGCTTATTGTTTGGTTTGCTTCAACAGTTCCCTTGTTTGTAGCATGGAGATATTTAGTATTTATACATGATTTAGGCATTTCCTAAAGTAACTTATTTTGTGTAGCACAATTTCTACAATGTTGATTGGTTTATGTCATGCATCTTTGTTAGTACAGCCCTATGATACCACTTCATGCAATGCTGAGTGTTTTTTTTTACTTCTCTGAAACTATAAAACGTGTCCTTTCTGGGATGAATGCCAGACCTTTTGTTGATTGCCATGAAGGCAGACTCTATGATAGAATGTATATTTGATTTGCACTTAAAGGCTTTACCTAGACTTGCCAGAGACTATCTTGAGGCTTTTTAATCTCTTTTCTCAGAGGCAGACTGCATATTGGTCCTCTTGTGTACTGCTGTCCTTTGACTTATTAACTGAGTAGATTTATGCTAGCTCATTATTGAACTATATATCTGGTTATTGTTAAATCCCCCAGTTATGACTTCTTGCATTGGCTTTATTTAGGCATTGTTTGTACTGATCTGAATCTGACTAACTAACTACTATAAGCCTTCTGTGATGATTCTGAATTTTGAATAAACTTTTATTGTTTTGACTTTGATTATTGTTGTGTGAACGTTTTATTGTTCAAGGGCCCTTGTCTATTGGGACTCACATAGCTCCAATCCTGTGTATCGGCCCTTTCAATTTACTAGTGCAAAGCGCCAACCATTGTAGGGACATTTCTTGCTACTTAACCCCTTGCATGTGTGTATTGGGCCACACACGTACACCCTCCCTGTTGCGTCCATTGCTTATTAGTCAACACAGGGGAGGGCTAAAATAGATACTCTGCTGCTAAGCACCAGAGGATTTCTGTTTAATTTGCTGGGGGAGACTCTGAATCACTTTCTTGGCTCTCATCGTCCCCCTCCTGCCCATCTGTGACATTAGCACACCACGAGGCAAGCTGATGTCACAAACCCCAAACTGGAGTAGAGAGAGAGGCAGTAGGTAAAAGCGGCTCCTGTGTCCAGTGGGGTTTTTGGGGTTTAGGAAGCCTCCCCATTCTTGTGGGAGGCATCATTGGAAAGAGAAGAGTCTCCCCTTTCCACCGAAGCCTCTCACAAACAGATTCCTGCTTGGGGATCCCAAGAGCAGGAATCACCAGCCGAACCACACCTGTAGCCCTTCCAATCATTACTGTAATCTGGTAGGTAGATTTCAATTGGCCAGGTTTCTTTTCACGAATGATGCTTGGCTTTTTGCAAGGTTTTATCTTATTAACAGTGTCTTTATCCTCCTGTTTGTTGTCAG
This sequence comes from Triturus cristatus, assembly GCF_964204655.1. Taxonomy (NCBI): domain Eukaryota; kingdom Metazoa; phylum Chordata; class Amphibia; order Caudata; family Salamandridae; genus Triturus; species Triturus cristatus. The sequence goes on from NC_140592.1 coordinate 391,135,148, forward strand.
TTTCTGACGTTCTTTTGTTATTAGCCAAATAAGCCTTTGTACATCTTTGAGATAATTCAGCGGGTTTAACAATTTCAATGACCTCTGATAGCGGAGCCTCTCCCTTAGCCCAAAGGTAGTCTTGAATTGCAGAATTTGCTCAATGCATGACAATTTGGGTCTCTAATTAATTCCTCATGTAGGGCACCAAAACGACAAGTCAATGCTAGGTTTTTTAAAGCCAAGCCATACTCCTCGATCATCTCTTTCTCCAACTGCTACTTATGGTAGAATTTGTATTTGTCAATTCCAACTCAAATAGTGGGGACGTAATGGACGTCTAACTCTGGTATCACATTTACAAACACATCACCATCACAGGGATGTTTTTCAATGCGATTGTAAACTCTCAACCCTAGTGGGCCCAGGCAGTGTTTCAGAGGTTTTTTCTTCTTATCTGGAGTAAAGTCATCCTCTAAATAAAGAGTAAAAAATGTAATTGAGGAAGTATTCTTTCCACTTTTGTCATTTTAGTGAATTTTCACCAGAGGTTGGTGTAAAAGGTTGGCAGGGGGGGTGAATTGAGTGCATTACTTGAAGCCATGACAAAATTGAGCAAAAATTATAAAAAATAACAAATAAATACAAGGAAAAACAAACTGCCTTCAGTATAATTAGTAGTGACAAAGGTGACACTTACAGTCACATAACGGAATGACAGTCTTCATGCTTGTCAGAAAACAAAACAAGTACCTCAGCACAGACACAAACTCCATGTGAGGTAATTTAAATTAATTGGTGCTTCTAGATTTGCAAAAGCTCATAAATTGTCACAAAAGTAGGGAAGGCCTCCCCCGACGCACCGTCATAAGCACGTTGGGCAACTAGGCCGCTAAAGTCTCCAATGACCATTCAAATGCCAGATCTAATACGGCATAAACGACGCTGTGCTGCCATAAGCACGTTGGTAGCCTAGCCCGCTAAAGTTTCTGAGATGCTGGACCTTGCACGCACATGTTACACAACACAACGCTATGTGTGTTGAGGAACGACGTGGGTAAGATGCAGTAGAATCTTGAGCCTGAGCGCAGGGATGCAGGATCGAATGTTACGGTAAGTTGAATGAAGACACGGCGTTTGGAGCAAATTGCCACTCACCGCACTGTTGTGTAGTTCCTATAAACCTATATAGGATCTGCGTATTTAGACAACGTAAACTATGGGATTGGTATCCAGACTGATTCCAGATACCCCCACAGGATAGGTTAGTCTGTAGTCCTGCTAGCTCACAGTGCCTTTATGTGCCCCTCTTACCAAGGAGCGAATAGTCTCTGGAAACTGAAGAACATGACAACCCTGATCCCTCAAAATCGTGGAAACAGTACAGTACTTTTCGCTCAGTCACTCATGAGAAATACACTGAATAAATGGTGGGGACTTTTTTCAATAAACATTTATTGAATCAGCGTCATTCTAATGTAAAATAGGTGTGCTGCAACAACCATAAGACAGAAACAGCTATAAATGATTGTAAGCACCAATAGAGTAAAAGGATGGTAGATTCCTACCATAGTTCTAGAACAATGAATACAGGAAAGTATAAAAAATATATAACTGTAATAAGCGCGTACTCCTACGATGCAACCCTATCTAGATGCACCTATATGTACCAAAGTATTATAGTATTCAAACTACAGATATGATACTCACCCATATCCAAATCAATACCTCATGCAGTAAGATTTTCACCAAGCTTTGAAGATCACTCGCACATCCAATAAACCTATGATGTAGTTCGATGATGTGTCATCCATAAATAACAGGCATAATCAGCAGACAATGTAGGTTCATGGAGTAGGGCCAGTCATCGCCATAATTTTTAGTAACAATGATACGCATAAATTGTTTGGAATAACTTTATTTTACTACAGACCCCAGCACTTCGGGAGCGATATGCTAGCACAGCTTTTTCTCTCTCCTGTCCTCATTCCATTCCATCATACATCATAGAATGCTCATGCCATAGAATACTTACAGTGACTATGGAGTCTCTTAAAAGACGATATATACAATAGCATGCATTTATAAAATGACATCACAATAACAGCACTGTGAATTTCACAAGGAGAATGCCTGTGCGTGCAAGTTTCAGTGGCTACCATGTGAATGTGTGCTTCTTGAGATCAAAGGGAGATTTGTAGCTTTGTGGAAATTACTTTTATGCAGCCAATCGCCTAGCAGGTCTCCCAACGACAAGGTTTAACATATTCCCTAACAAAGGTTTGCTGTAGTATTGGGTATGTGGCAAGGTGAAGTAATACTGTGTCTTTATAAGTCTTTTTTAGTGTCTTTGGAGAACCTGCAGATTCAGGAACGAAGATCAGGTACGTTAACTTTGTCATATCACATATCACATATCACACGCAGACACTCACCGACTGTTTTAGAACAACCAATCTGTCTTCTACGTAGGACAGTGTTTTAGAAGGACAGTTTTAGCCAGTAACAGAGATGGCGTCTCGGTGAATGACTGCTACCCAAGCCCTAAATCCGGTTCTGGAGGACAGCTCTGAGGCAGGATCAGAGCCTGAGACTGCAGAACCTGAGACAGCAGATATTGAGACAAAAAAATCATAACCATTACAGTGAACTCTGCACCCAACACTACACGTATGGGTAAAATGTTTGACCTGCTTGCCTTGTTCATCCTCCATCATAACTTAGTAGATGTTCAGTTTGCTGTATTATAAGTAGGGCTCCCGGTTTTATGGTATTTTTTTTTTTGCCATTTCCGTCTGTATTTATCCATATTTATTTTTTGGGCTTTTTTTCTGTATTTATCCGTATTTATTTTTGCCACAAGCAAAAGGCGACGCTACAGCTAGTATTTTTCCACATTTATTTACATTGACAAGGCACACCTGCGCCCAGTTGTTATTGGTCAACACAATACATTCAGCTGAAAACTTTGCCATTGTAGTACAAGCACATGTGCATTTCAAGAGACTTTGAGGACATTGAGGCTCTTTCTGGTTTGTTAATGAAGTGAAGACCACTGAAACCCCGTTCAATATTTGCTGATGATACCGGAATGGCCAAAAGATTCAAAGAAAGATTACACAGTGTTGGCCATTCTTGCTTCTGAGAACGCCAAGCAGTCGGCCATGCGATGGAAGCTGTTGCGGTCCGTGGACATTTAATGTGCAAATGTTAAGGCCGCTTCGACAATCGAGATTGTCGACTAAGTTTTCAGTTTGCGCCTGAGCATCAAAGTGAGGATTAAGGGCTTCAGGCTGCAGTTTGACGCCTTTACACCGAATCAACATCGACGTGCGGTTCATTGGGACATGGAAAGGAAACGGTTTGATGCAGGCACGTGAGTTCTGGATAACCTGTCCGTCATATGCCCCATGTTATTATATAGATTTAAAGAACGCTGCACACTTCATTTCAAGTTACTGAACCAAAGACGAGCACAATTGTTCTTGAATCATTGGCACGATTCGAGTTGCCTTATCCCGGATTCCCCCGCTGCTCCTCCTTCATTCCCTCACGTGGCTGCCATGTACATAGAACAAGGACCTGGTACCTTCTTCAATGACACCAACAAAAATGCAGATGTGTGGTGACCACCCACCCGAGAAGGGATGCGCGTCTTCAAGAGAAGAAACAAGGCCCCACCTAACAAGTGCTACTAATGAATGTCCTGCCTCAGTCAGTCGACGATTGTTTTCATTCAGAAGACTCGAAATAGAAGGAAAGGAGGGCGATCCACGGGCCCAGCAGCGTGACCACCAGGGCACTGTGTGATATCCCACTGATATCTCTGGCCCGTGAGAGGTGGGGCATCGCCCCTAGCCCCAGCAGACAAACACATGTATTATTCCACTGCCCGCGGATGCGTGTGTTTATGCTGCTGCTTCCAGTCGTAAACAAAGGCTATACCTGTTTGTGACAATAATACAATTGTATTTGTTGCATACATATTTATTCACATGTTTTAAGACTTGTTCGTACTTCAATGTGTTTGTACGGAAGTAAATGATTAAAAAAAAAAAAACACAGACCCGGTCACACTTATGTAATCTGAAATGCTTGCACGCACTTGCACACAATCACACACGTGTGCACATATACAGAACTATGGACGCACACGTACTTATGCACACAAACACAATTTATATAAGTACGCACACACGGACATCACTCCCCCTAAGTCACTCTGTGGCTGTTTGAGAGTCTGCCCCCACACTACCCCTGCTGGGGGTGGAACTGTGATCCCGCTGCAGTGCCGTGCTCTCCGTAGGGTGACATGCTGTAGTGTAACCGCTGTCTGGGGAAGGACAGGTTATGTAAACATTTACTGATGCCGAGTAACTACACTGTTTGTGCTCTGATATCCATAACAATTACTCATTACAATGAAATCTCTTCCATGATCAGTGTCCTGGAAAACTGCGTATGTTTTATGTGGGCCAATTAACATACACAATCTCGCACAATAAGCATATTATTTCACCAGAAAGTTCCAAAAGGATTCTTTGATTTCACCCTATTGCAATGCACTGCAGTGCATGTCATATTTCAGTCATTCGTAAACAATGCTTGTAGGCCAGAAGCACTTAGTTGATGGTTCACGAGTAAACGCTTTTTTAAAGAATTTCCCACTTTGCTCTTCTGAAATGTTGGCATGTATGCACCCACACCAACAAATAACACTACCCGCTGGGGCAAGACTACCCGCAAAAAAACAATTCCGCCGTCGTCGCGATACACTTACTGACACGCCCACACAGTGACGCTTACATCAGGCCAGGATTGGCTGGAGTGGCCGGTCGTCACTGCAAGATCCTGAGCCCATAGGCCCCCACGAGGCCCCCACGAGTGCACCAAAAGGACCCTGATTGGAAGATGGGAAGGGACTGGAAGGAATTTCCAGGAAGCAGGCGGCGTGGCAAAGAAACGGCACGGCAGCGCAGCAACATTTACTCGTATTTTACCGTTTATAAATATAAATACAGACAAAGAAAATATCGATTTCCGTCTGTATTTATATGTATAAATCCGTAAATACGGAAAACCGGGAGCCCTAATTATAAGTGCATTACAGTCACAGCACTGCACATAATGATGGATGAGACATACGCTATGTTCTCAGAGACTACCCTGTGTGTCAAAAACTACAGTTCTTCATAGTTTATGATGTTCTCTTTAGGGAACTTCGGCAGTATTCCCCAGCACGTTTGTCTCAGTTTCTAAGATAGCTATGCTCGCTCAGTTCGAGGAATGACAACGTTGGAGACATACTCAGACACCCCCAACTTGCATCCACAAACTGGAAAGAGTTGGATTTACCACAGTGAGTGTGCTAAAGAGACAGGTAAGACATGTCTTCCTCAGCCTCATGTAGCTGCCATGGGAGCCATTAGTAAAGGTTCACTAGGCATGCGTTCGGTAATGTTCAGAAAGATGAAGGCAGTTACTTGACAGGTGGTAAAATATAGTCAAACTGATTCTGTCCTTTGACGTATGAATGTGATGGGACCTTGCATGGCGGTGGTATTTTGATGTGAGTGCACTGATCTGTTGGATTGGGACTTGGCCCGCGGTAGGAAAGTCTTGTGCATGAATGTCGTATGAACGCATCATAAAGTGGTTGGTGCCTTGAAATGGCTTTACGGCTCACCTTCAGAAGCCTTGGTTTCAATATTCTGATACTTTGATAAGTATTTGTGCTTTGAAGCCAGTATTTCTGGAGTTGCTAAATACAACCACTATAAGTGATGGATTAACTTTAACAAATTAGTATCAGATTTATATCTGTGGCAATAAGATGGCCCTTACTAAGAACTCCTTGTTTTTTTTGTCATTATGGGTAGCTGTGGATTTTGAGCCCTAGGTCAACCGGCAATTAGGTAAACCAGCAAAGTTTTACAAACTAGACAACCAGGGGAGTCCAGGGATGCATAACTTGCATGGGTCTCACCAGGTAATATTACCTAGATGCCCTTACAAACGTCAAACTGTGGTAAGAAACACTTTTTCATCAAATTTTTGACATGAAAAGACATGAAATCTGTGTGGAGCTACAGGTTTCCTGCCCCCAGTTCCTCCAGGTCTCTCAATAAAAATGCTATCACACTTGTGTGAGTGTGCCAAGTGCCCGAGATGGGAAGGGCCCAAAATGTATTGTAGAGGCATCAAATTATCTATCACAAAATGACTTGATTTTGCAAGCGGGCACCTGCGTTTTTGGTCCCAGGTTCGGTGGCCATCTAGGGAAACCTACTAACCCCAGAAATTTCTGAAAACTAAATACCGGGGGGAGTCCAGGGAGTGTGGCTTGCGTAGACCCCAAAAAGTGCTCCTACACAGAATACCATGCAAAGATGTAATATTGAATAAAAACGCTATTTTTTTCGTGCAAATCTGTGACGTAAACTACATGAATGGGCAGGGATCAACACAATTCCTACCACCCAGTGATCCCCCACTTATCCCAATAAAAAAGCTACCCCACTTGTGTGCCTGGGTCTGGTGCCCGGGTCAGGAATGGATCACACCAGAGTCAACAGTAGTCCTCAAGCACAGACTACCGTTGAATGTCACGTGATCCATTTCAGTTGCAGGCACTAGGCCCAGGCACATAGGTAGGGTAGCATTTTTATCAGGACAAGTGGGGGAATGCTGGGTGGTAGGAAGTTTGTAGATCCCTGCACATTCCTGTAGTTTACGTCACGGAAATACAAGGAAAATTTGTCTTTTTATTCAATGTTTCACATTTGCAGGGAATTCTGCTTAACATAACTTTGGGAAATCCACACAAGCTACACTTCCATGGACTCCCTTTGATGTCTACTTTTCAGAAATGTCTGGGTTTGACAGGTTTCTCTACATGGTTGCTGACCCCAGGACTAATTAGTACACCTACCATTGTTATCATTATAGCCACAATATATTTTGGGCCCTTTCCTGTTGAGGGCACTAGGCCCACCCACTCAAAGTGAGGAGGAATTTTTATCGTGAGACCTGGGAGAGCGCTATGTGGTAGGAAATTTGTGCCGGCCCGGTGATTCCACAAGTTTTCCACATAGAAATGTGCAGAAAACGTGACTTTTTAGCTAGATTTGAAATTTGTATGGGACACTGGGCAAGAAAACACTGGGGAATCCATGCAAGCTACACCTCCCTGGACTTCCCCGGGCATCTGGTTTTCAGGAGTGTCTGGCTTTGCCATGTTTCCCTAGATTTATGCCAATCCTGAACCCAAGAATGCAGGTGGCCCCCTTGCAAAACCAAGTTGTTTTGTAATAGACATTTTCGATGTCTCCACAACACGTTATGGGCCCTTCCCTGTCGCACTGACCTGGCCCATCCACACAAGTGAGGCACCCTTTGTTGAGGGAAACTTGGGGGAACACTGGGAGGTAGCAAATTTGTGTCTGCCTCCAGAATTCAGGACTTTTAATAACAGAATTGCAAGCAAAAAAAAATGTTAGGCAACGTTTAAGCTTTGCAGGGAGTTCTGGGTAAAACACTTGGAGAGAGCCACACAAGTAACCCCACCCTGGACTCCTCAGGTATCTAGTTTTAAAAAATGTGCTGGTTTGGTAGGTTTCCCTAGGTGCTGGCTGAGCTGGGGCCCGAAATCCACAGCTACGCACATTGCAAAAAACACATTGTTTTTCAGTGAGAAATGTATGTGTATATGTTGGGTTTGGCACCCTTTCGTGTCATGGGCAGTTGGCCTACCCACACAAGTGAGGCACTATTTTTCTCAGGAGACTTAAGGGAACACTGGGTGGTGGGAAATTTGTGAAGATTCCAAGACTTTTCCTCACAGAAATGCAGGGGAAATGTGTTTTTTTAGCAAAGCTTGAGCTTTGCAGGGGATGCTGGGTAAAACAGCCTGGTTACAGCCACGCAAGTGACCCCACCCTGGACTCCACCGGGTGTCTAGTTTACAAAAATGTGCTGTTTTGGTTAGATTCCTGTTAAACCTGGCCTTTTTGGCAGGTTTATCTTGAAATTTTTTGCCTTTTGCCTTCTAGTTTTCTGACCCTGTTTTTATTGGCATTGGGACTCTGGGCACTTTACCACTGCTGATCAGTGTTAAAGTGCATATGCTCTCTGTGTACATTGTGATATGATTGTTATCCATGATTAGCATATTTGATTTACTGGTAAGTCCCTAGTAAAGTGCACTGAGTGTGCCAGGCCTGTAAATCAAATGCTACTAGGAGGCTTGCAACACTGGTTGTGCCATCCACATGAGTAGCCCTAGAAATGTGTCTCAGACCTGCCACTGCAGTGTATGCGTGCACTGTTTTAAACTGCCATGTCAACTTGGCAAGTGCACCCACTTGCCAGGCCCTAACCTTCCCTTTTCTTACATGTAAGGCACCCCTAAGGTAGGCACAAGGTACCCCATGGGCAGGGTGCAGTGTAATGTTAAAGGTAGGACATGTACTGGTGTGTGTTACATGTCCTGAAATAATGTGCATTTAGTTTTTCACTATTAAACGGCTGTCTGTCCCATAGGTTAACATGGGAGCTGCCTTGTAACATCTTACATGTGTAACTTTCCACTGGGACAAGATAGAGAAATGGAGTTGAGGCTCTCTGAACTCAGAATTTAATAACACCTTTTAGTGAAAGTGCTTTTTAGATTGCGTGTTTGAAAATGCCACTTTTAGAAAGTGTGTGGACGTGTTATTTTGATACGTGTCTTTTAGATCAACCCTTTCAACACATAAAGAGGGTTTTGGTGTATTTATTTCACCTTTTACTTTAAACATGAGTTATATTGCGTACAAAAAAGACATTAAATCATGTCACATGAAAAAAACATACATGATAATTTAACATTCCATCAAATCATAAACACAATAGAATTAACATTTGACAAATACATGACAAAATTTCAGTGACAAAATGAATGACCAGTCCTTGAATGAGAAAAAAGAAAGACGGTGTACGGCTCCCTAGCCGTACACCGGACGCATGGCCCTGGTTGGACAACTACTCAGCATCAGGCCTCGTGGGTTGTCATTGCGAGGAGCAGGCCAGGCTCCAGAGGTTTGTCTGCCTGGCCCACCCTCTGTGTGTGTGAGGGCCTTCCCGGCAGCCGAAAGGGTGAGTGAGCCCTGAGTAATCATACCGCCACCCCACATCCCTTTGTGTGAGGTGCGGCTTGTTTAAACCAATAGAGATGTCACCCGTGTGTCTTGTTTTAAAAAATTTACTGGTTTGGTAGGTTTCCCTAGGTACTGGCTGATCCAGGGCCCAAAATCCACAGTAACCGACATTGCAAAAAACACATTGTTTTTCAGTGGAAAAATGTGATGTGTCTACGATGCGTTTGGTGCCCTTTCGTGCCACGGGCACTTGGCCTACCCACGCAAGTGAGGCACTGTTTTTCTCAGAAGACTTGTGGCTGCCTACAGATTCTAGGCTTTTTCTCACAGAAATGCAAGGAAATTTTGTTTTTTGGGCAAAGTTTGAGCTTTGCTAGGGATTCTGGGTAAAAAAATAAATCCTTTGCATGAAGGCAGAGCCAGCAGTGGTGCGTGCAGGAAAGAGCGGTGGGGCCAGGTTGGGATGGGATGTGATAGACGACCACAAGGGAAAACTAAATAAATAATTAATTTTCCCTCGTCGTCGTCAGTCAAAATCCCCCCACCCAGTCCCAACGCCCTATCGCTCTTACCTGCACGGGCCAATGCTGGGCAGAGCACAGTCTAGTCATTTGCCCTTGGGGTTGGGCCCAGCTCCAACCCCACCCCATCCTGCCACTTGATGGCCCACCCAGGGAATCCTAATCCCTCTATTGTGTGGCAGTCTGGAAGGAATAAACAAAGTCCAACTGTCAACAACACCTAGTCATGACCAAATGACAGGCTGTAGGCACCCAATAGTTAGGGCAGGAAAATGACAACTTTCTATGAGGGGCATTTTCAACATTTAACTTAAAATTCGATTTTACCATTAATGAGGATTTTTTATTACAATTTTTCTGACACCAGACATGAACTATTTACCTGTTTCCAAACAACCGTTAGCACTTATGAAATATAATAAGGCAACCCAATGTTATTCTATGGGAGAGGTAGGCCTCACAGTAGTGATAAATGAATTTAGGAGTTTTTCACAACCAGGACATGTAAAATTAGAAAGAACATGCCCAACCTCTTAATTACAGTGCACCTTGCCCTATGAGCTGATGGCCTACCTTGGGGGTGACTTATATGCAATCAAAGGGCGGCTTGGCAAGGAGTTATATTGCCAAATCGAATTGCACTTTAAAACTGCATTCAGGCTTTAATGGCAAGCCTGGTATATGTTTTAAGGGGCTACTTAAGTGGGAGGCACGACACGTGCTACAGTCCCACTAGTGTTACAACAAACAAATGATGGACGGAATGCTGACAATGCAGACATTCTCCCCCAGTCAAGAGATCTGGGTTAAATCCATTGTTCTTTTGCCCACTACACCACCCCAGTTTAGACATGGCCATATGCAAATCAGTCTTGACCCTGTGCCTCATGGGAACAGTCCAGCCCGAACTGCCAAGCCATGTCTTCCCTGGACAGGAATCAAGCATCCTAGGACCGGTTTCTGGCTATCAGCCGTCATCAGCCAGGATAGCTTGACTCCAGTGGCGTAGTGAGCACGGGTCCCACGTCTGGGAATACCCATCCCACTTAGGGCGAAAAGCGTTACAACAAACAAATGATGGACGGAATGCTGACAATGCAGACATTCTCCCCCAGTCAAGAGATCTGGGTTAAATCCATCGTTCTTTTGCCCACTACACCACCCCAGTTTAGACATGGCCATATGCAAATCAGTCTTGACCCTGTGCCTCATGGGAACAGTCCAGCCCGAACTGCCAAGCCATGTCTTCCCTGGACAGGAATCAAGCATCCTAGGACCGGTTTCTGGCTATCAGCCGTCATCAGCCAGGATAGCTTGACTCCAGTGGCGTAGTGAGCACGGGTCCCACGTCTGGGAATACCCATCCCACTTAGGGCGAAAAGCGTTACAACAAACAAATGATGGACGGAATGCTGACAATGCAGACATGCTCCCCCAGTCAAGAGATCTGGGTTAAATCCATCGTTCTTTTGCCCACTACACCACACCAGTTTAGACATGGCCATATGCAAATCAGTCTTGACCCTGTGCCTCATGGGAACAGTCCAGCCCGAACTGCCAAGCCATGTCTTCCCTGGACAGGAATCAAGCATCCTAGGACCGGTTTCTGGCTATCAGCCGTCATCAGCCAGGATAGCTTGACTCCAGTGGCGTAGTGAGCACGGGTCCCACGTCTGGGAATACCCATCCCACTTAGGGCGAAAAGCGTTACAACAAACAAATGATGGACGGAATGCTGACAATGCAGACATTCTCCCCCAGTCAAGAGATCTGGGTTAAATCCATCGTTCTTTTGCCCACTACACCACCCCAGTTTAGACATGGCCATATGCAAATCAGTCTTGACCCTGTGCCTCATGGGAACAGTCCAGCCCGAACTGCCAAGCCATGTCTTCCCTGGACAGGAATCAAGCATCCTAGGACCGGTTTCTGGCTATCAGCCGTCATCAGCCAGGATAGCTTGACTCCAGTGGCGTAGTGAGCACGGGTCCCACGTCTGGGAATACCCATCCCACTTAGGGCGAAAAGCGTTACAACAAACAAATGATGGACGGAATGCTGACAATGCAGACATGCTCCCCCAGTCAAGAGATCTGGGTTAAATCCATCGTTCTTTTGCCCACTACACCACACCAGTTTAGACATGGCCATATGCAAATCAGTCTTGACCCTGTGCCTCATGGGAACAGTCCAGCCCGAACTGCCAAGCCATGTCTTCCCTGGACAGGAATCAAGCATCCTAGGACCGGTTTCTGGCTATCAGCCGTCATCAGCCAGGATAGCTTGACTCCAGTGGCGTAGTGAGCACGGGTCCCACGTCTGGGAATACCCATCCCACTTAGGGCGAAAAGCGTTACAACAAACAAATGATGGACGGAATGCTGACAATGCAGATATTCTCCCCCAGTCAAGAGATCTGGGTTAAATCCATCGTTCTTTTGCCCACTACACCACCCCAGTTTAGACATGGCCATATGCAAATCAGTCTTGACCCTGTGCCTCATGGGAACAGTCCAGCCCGAACTGCCAAGCCATGTCTTCCCTGGGCAGGAATCAAGCATCCTAGGACCGGTTTCTGGCTATCAGCCGTCATCAGCCAGGATAGCTTGACTCCAGTGGCGTAGTGAGCACGGGTCCCACGTCTGGGAATACCCATCCCACTTAGGGTGAAAAGCGTTACAACAAACAAATGATGGACGGAATGCTGACAATGCAGACATTCTCCCCCAGTCAAGAGATCTGGGTTAAATCCATCGTTCTTTTGCCCACTACACCACCCCAGTTTAGACATGGCCATATGCAAATCAGTCTTGACCCTGTGCCTCATGGGAACAGTCCAGCCCGAACTGCCAAGCCATGTCTTCCCTGGACAGGAATCAAGCATCCTAGGACCGGTTTCTGGCTATCAGCCGTCATCAGCCAGGATAGCTTGACTCCAGTGGCGTAGTGAGCACGGGTCCCACGTCTGGGAATACCCATCCCACTTAGGGCGAAAAGCGTTACAACAAACAAATGATGGACGGAATGCTGACAATGCAGACATTCTCCCCCAGTCAAGAGATCTGGGTTAAATCCATCGTTCTTTTGCCCACTACACCACCCCAGTTTAGACATGGCCATATGCAAATCAGTCTTGACCCTGTGCCTCATGGGAACAGTCCAGCCCGAACTGCCAAGCCATGTCTTCCCTGGACAGGAACCAAGCATCCTAGGACCGGTTTCTGGCTATCAGCCGTCATCAGCCAGGATAGCTTGACTCCAGTGGCGTAGTGAGCACGGGTCCCACGTCTGGGAATACCCATCCCACTTAGGGCGAAAAGCGTTACAACAAACAAATGATGGGCGGAATGCTGACAATGCAGACATTCTCCCCCAGTCAAGAGATCTGGGTTAAATCCATCGTTCTTTTGCCCACTACACCACCCCAGTTTAGACATGGCCATATGCAAATCAGTCTTGACCCTGTGCCTCATGGGAACAGTCCAGCCCGAACTGCCAAGCCATGTCTTCCCTGGACAGGAATCAAGCATCCTAGGACCGGTTTCTGGCTATCAGCCGTCATCAGCCAGGATAGCTTGACTCCAGTGGCGTAGTGAGCACGGGTCCCACGTCTGGGAATACCCATCCCACTTAGGGCGAAAAGCGTTACAACAAACAAATGATGGACGGAATGCTGACAATGCAGACATTCTCCCCCAGTCAAGAGATCTGGGTTAAATCCATCGTTCTTTTGCCCACTACACCACCCCAGTTTAGACATGGCCATATGCAAATCAGTCTTGACCCTGTGCCTCATGGGAACAGTCCAGCCCGAACTGCCAAGCCATGTCTTCCCTGGACAGGAATCAAGCATCCTAGGACCGGTTTCTGGCTATCAGCCGTCATCAGCCAGGATAGCTTGACTCCAGTGGCGTAGTGAGCACGGGTCCCACGTCTGGGAATACCCATCCCACTTAGGGCGAAAAGCGTTACAACAAACAAATGATGGACGGAATGCTGACAATGCAGACATTCTCCCCCAGTCAAGAGATCTGGGTTAAATCCATCATTCTTTTGCCCACTACACCACCCCAGTTTAGACATGGCCATATGCAAATCAGTCTTGACCCTGTGCCTCATGGGAACAGTTCAGCCCGAACTGCCAAGCCATGTCTGCCCTGGACAGGAATCAAGCATCCTAGGACCGGTTTCTGGCTATCAGCCGTCATCAGCCAGGATAGCTTGACTCCAGTGGCGTAGTGAGAACGGGTCCCACGTCTGGGAATACCCATCCCACTTAGGGCGAAAAGCGTTACAACAAACAAATGATGGACGGAATGCTGACAATGCAGACATTCTCCCCCAGTCAAGAGATCTGGGTTAAATCCATCGTTCTTTTGCCCACTACACCACCCCAGTTTAGACATGGCCATATGCAAATCAGTCTTGACCCTGTGCCTCATGGGAACAGTCCAGCCCGAACTGCCAAGCCATGTCTTCCCTGGACAGGAATCAAGCATCCTAGGACCGGTTTCTGGCTATCAGCCGTCATCAGCCAGGATAGCTTGACTCCAGTGGCGTAGTGAGCACGGGTCCCACGTCTGGGAATACCCATCCCACTTAGGGCGAAAAGCGTTACAACAAACAAATGATGGACGGAATGCTGACAATGCAGACATTCTCCCCCAGTCAAGAGATCTGGGTTAAATCCATCGTTCTTTTGCCCACTACACCACCCCAGTTTAGACATGGCCATATGCAAATCAGTCTTGACCCTGTGCCTCATGGGAACAGTTCAGCCCGAACTGCCAAGCCATGTCTGCCCTGGACAGGAATCAAGCATCCTAGGACCGGTTTCTGGCTATCAGCCGTCATCAGCCAGGATAGCTTGACTCCAGTGGCGTAGTGAGAACGGGTCCCACGTCTGGGAATACCCATCCCACTTAGGGCGAAAAGCGTTACAACAAACAAATGATGGACGGAATGCTGACAATGCAGACATTCTCCCCCAGTCAAGAGATCTGGGTTAAATCCATCGTTCTTTTGCCCACTACACCACCCCAGTTTAGACTTTAGACATGGCCATATGCAAATCAGTCTTGACCCTGTGCCTCATGGGAACAGTCCAGCCCGAACTGCCAAGCCATGTCTTCCCTGGACAGGAATCAAGCATCCTAGGACCGGTTTCTGGCTATCAGCCGTCATCAGCCAGGATAGCTTGACTCCAGTGGCGTAGTGAGCACGGGTCCCACGTCTGGGAATACCCATCCCACTTAGGGCGAAAAGCGTTACAACAAACAAATGATGGACGGAATGCTGACAATGCAGACATTCTCCCCCAGTCAAGAGATCTGGGTTAAATCCATCGTTCTTTTGCCCACTACACCACCCCAGTTTAGACATGGCCATATGCAAATCAGTCTTGACCCTGTGCCACTAGTAGCATTTCATTTACAGGCCATGGGTTTATGCTATACCACTATATGAGGGACTTCTATGTAAATTAAATATGCCAATCAGGCAGAAGCCAATTTTAACGTGTTTAAGGGAGAGAGATCAAGCAATTTAGCACCGCTTAGCAGTGGTAAAAAGCACAAAGTCCCAGAGTCAACAAAAACAAATTTCAGAAAAAAGTGCAGGGTAAAGGCAAAACGTTTGTGTGAAGACCACCCTAAGACTGACAGATCTAACAGTATAACACACAAAGCAATACATGGCAAAAGACCACCCTTGATTAGGAAGAAAATCAGTAAATATTTACAAAGGAACCTACGCTCAAGAATGGCTCCCCGCCTCATAATTCCTACATACATGAAAAAAAGCATGGGTGGAACATCTTTCTCTGTTCAAGCAACCAAACTATAAAATTCCCTACCCATAAACATAGGAATCAAAGACAACCATCTCCACTTTAGAAGATTAATCAAGAGCTGGCTCTTTCCCACATGACAACTACACTCACAACTCAGGAATATACCACAACAGTATACTCAGACATGACAAACTATACTTCACACAGTATGAAAAACAGCTGTAACTGTACAAGTACACATCATTGTATTTTGAACTATTAATTCTTTTATAAGCAGATACATTTATATATGGGGAAAACTATATATTACACCACAACCTACATGAGATCGTGTCAAAATTGCTGCATCTATGCACACATAGGTGTATATATAGAGGGTTATGCCTGCTACTAATGACTTCAGTAATTGACGTGCATATACATGTGAATATAGGTTAATTGCAGTTATTTAAAATCATACAAAATGTACCACAAGATAAATTTGGACAGCGGTCCATGTAAATATTTATGCTTCAATATACATAATGATATTTAAATAGAGGGTTTAATCAAGCAAACATAACTTTAAGAAGAATCATGTGTATATATAAATCACTTACATTTTGCTATAAAAAACACTTCCGTCTTTCCCATCCCTTTTTCTCATCCCAAACATTTCTGACTACTATGAACTCCCAAACATCCTTCTCAAACTTTCATTCCTCTTTTTTAGGTCGACCCTAGAGTCAACATGCACGCGCTGCTCTGCGAGACTTGTTTTACTGGAGTATAGAATAGACGCCTCGCCCACCCTCCACCCATATTTGTCTTTGGCTTGTGTCATTGTCCTTCATAAATGCTGGCTTCTGATTCGTAAATAGGCTTGTTAGTCCCTCCAAAGTACCGCCTTCTCTTCATTTGTAACCTCCCATAGCGAATGGCCCTTTTACTTCGGTTGTTACACAGTACTTGTTATTTAGTCTGTAAGTACTATTTTATTTAATGAGTTTCTCTTACTGCAGGCACGACGTGCTTTGCTTACACTCAGTGTGCCATACGTGCTTTCTCTTTTCAAGCAGCTGGGGCAATGGCAGCCACTTCATTCAGTTCTAGTTGGCACCGACACCACCCAGCTGCAGTAGTCATGCGCTTTTGCGCTGGTGAACAGCACTGGCAAAAAGCATTGTTTACGTTCTGCCGAGAGCATCTGGCATCGCCAACAAGTACTGGCAAATCCAAAATGTCTGCTAACACCTTTCAGAGGCAAGACCTGTTGGCTCTGCCAATGCTTGTTCCTTCTTGCTTCAGCCTCGGCCCGTAGACCCTCGCCAGGGGAGCTCGCAGTGCAGAGCAGAGGGCTCTTCTCGTTTTTTTCCTTCTCACTTCATCCTTGCCCCGCAGACCCAGGCCAGGCGAGCTCGCACTGTAGAGCGGAGGGGTCCCTGCATGTTCATCCTCTCACTTCACCCTCGCCCGGCAGACCCCAGCCAGGGGAGTTCACGGTGTACAGCAGACAGTCCCCTCTCCTTTTAGTCCTTCTCGCTTCGCCATGCCCGGCAGACCCCAGCCTGGTGGCTCGCAATGTAGTGCGGAGAGGCCCCTCTCCGAGGCATCGCTCTTTGGTTTAAATCCAGCAGTTTGTCTGTCCTCTTCCCCATCTAGAGACCACCACCCTCGTATCGCAGGGGCTACCCATTTTTATCACAAACTCAGATGTGCTTCTTTACCTCCAGACTCAACATACGGCCTCGAGATTCCTCTATACAGCCCCTCCACTGGAATGCTCCACGGCTGTCCTTGACCAGAGTGGGGGTCATGCATTTCCTTTGGCTCTCCGTAGGAGTGAGTGCTTGGATCGCAGAGAGAGGTAGGCATAAACCATTACCCAGCAACACCACTTCCAAGCAGTCCACACCCCGGATGAGACCACAAGAGGCACAAACCAGGTCTACTGTGGCAAGTGCACGTGAACTGTAGCCGTAGGATCAGTGAAGACACTGTGGCCCTAGCAAAGTCAGCAGTATTTGCAGCAAGGTATGTCTTCGTTTGAGGCACTGACTAAAACATATGCAGTCAGGGCACTAGATTGTGAATATATGACGTTACAACAGAAACAATTACAATGCATACTTTTACAACGTGGTTTTTACATCGCAACTACCATTACAATGCATGATTTTACAATGCATGCCATTACAACGCATTTTTAGAAACTACCATTACAACGTATACCATTACAATGCATACCATTACAATGCATAATACTTTTGGGGCAACAGTGTGGTAAGTGTTGGATAGTGTAGGGGTAAAAATTACTAATCCCACTCCAGTGAGTGCAACTGTAGGGAAAGTGTTGGATAGTGTAGGGGTAAAAATACTATCCCCATGTACCCCAAAACCCATACCCACCCATAAACTAAAAAATCCTCATTACTTACCTTATAATGCATTGTAATGGCATGCGTTCTAATGGTATGCGTTGTAATGGCATGCGTTGCAATGGCATGTGCTGTAGTGACATTGTAATGGCATGCAACGTAGAGGCAGCTGCGTTGTAACAGCTGCGTTGTAAAGGTAGTGTGTTGTAATGACTGTGTTGTAATGGTTGTTTCCCCTAGATTGTGTGTATGGAGGACTGCGTGCCAGAATCACACATAATGACTATTTACGTAACATGGAATAGGAATTGTTTTGTTTCTTGCCTCTTGTTAATGCTCGTTGATAAGTAGCTGAGCTTTCTGAGATGCTCATTTACCAAAATCAGGCCGAACAAAGGATTGAGTTAGCCCTGCATTACTTGAAAATGATGCCTGGCAGGTTACAAACATATATCTTTGCAACAAGTGCACAAAGCACTTCGCTATCTCACCATCGGGAAGCACCGAAGCAATGCTCCTTGAACCCGCAGCCTTTAAAAAGAAACAATTGATGGCACACTCCTTCTCATGAAGCGCTGCCAGAAGCTGGAATTCACTAGCTCCAAACCTACGCACTACTGCCTCGCTGGCTACCTTCACCAGGGACCTCAGCCTTTCTCCTCCCAGGATAGTTTAACTGAGACACTGTAATCAACTCTTGGCACAGACACCGACACTGCCTCACAGTCCCCTTTAAAGCTGTATGTAAAAGTAGCTTCGTTATTATTCTCTGTGCTTTCGTGTTATCATAAAAAAAGCATGAATTTTCAATAAAACATTCACTATAACTTCATATTTTACAATTATTTTGCTATTTTGTGTTGTTAAACTATTGCATCTTCCTTCACACATTTCCTTGTGAACACGTAATACAACCCAAATTACTTTACTGTGACAAATAAAGACCTTAGCGCACATCATTTTTACGGGTAAGCAGTCAAAATATCGAAAATAAAATTTCGACCTACACTAATATCGAGTTTTAAATATCGAAGGGACAGAATATCGATGTCAATAATATCTATGGACAGAATATCGACCCTAAGGTAAGTATTTTTATATCGATGTTAGTAATATCGAAGTTAGTAATATCGATATCAAATATATCGATGTTACTAATATTGATGTTACTAATATCGATATTTATATTATTGTTATGTATTTTATTATGTATTTAATATGCATGTGTTAAATGTGTTTTGTTAAGTGTTTTACTGGTTTTAAAATATATGTATACAATTTTTATATGTTAATAATGGTTTTTTAAGTCAATTTTGTGTTTTAGTACTGTAGCGGGTTGTGGGTTTATAGGGGAATAGGGTGGGAAGTAATTTAATTATATGAAATTAATTATACATTTTTAGGAATTATAAATTAATTTTAATTAATTTTTGCGTTTAAGTTCTGTAGCGGGTTGTGGGTTTATAGGGGAATAGGGTGGGAAGTAATTTAATTGTAATTAAGTAATAATTTATTTTCATTTATTGGTATTGATAATTATATTATTGTTAATTAAGTATTAATTGGTAATTAATTTTTATTAATTGGTAATTAGTTTTTATTAATTGATTAATTGATAATTATGTTAAGTGTATTATTTTATTATTGGAGTGTGTTGTGCATTTATAGGGGAATAGTCTTGGAAGTAATTGAAATCTTATTAAGTAATTACTAAATTTGTTGTTGGGTGTTGATAATTAATTAATTGGACATTAATTATTAATTGGTAAATATTTTACATTATAAAATTTTGGTTATGAAAAATATTTTGTTGTTGATCAATCATTAATTGTGAATTAAATATTATTTATTGATATTTCTAATTAATATATGAATAAGTAATTATTAATTGGTAATTAATGTTTCATTATTATTTTGTGGTATAATTTTTGTTAATTGTTCAATATTTTTTAATTGGTAATTACTTTTTAATAATTCATATGTTTTTGGTTATGAAAAATATTTTATTGTTTAATATTTATTATTTGGTAAATAATATGTATTAATTATTTTGTATTGGTATTTATTATTAATTTATTGTTAATTAATTATTAATTGGTAGTTATGTTTGTAATAATTATTTATTGGTATTTGTAAATAATTTTGAGTTATTTAATAATTAAATTACTAATTATTTTAAATAATTATTTTATTTATAAGTATGTTATTTTTAACTTCTACGCTATTCAACACTTTCCCTACTGTTGCACTCTCTGGAGTTGGAATAGTAATTTTTATCCCTACGCTATCCAGCACTTTCTGTACTGTTGCACTCTCTGGAGTTGGAATAGTAATTGTGACCCTTACGCTATCCAACACTTTCCCTACTGTTGCGCTCTGTGGAGTTGGAATAGTAATTTTTACCCCTACGCTATCCAACACTTTCTCTACTGTTGCACTCTCTGGAGTGGGAATAGTAATTTTTACCCCTTCGCTATCCAACACTTTCCCTACTGTTGCACTCTCTCGAGTTGGAATAGTAATTTTTACCCCTACGCTATCCAACACTTTCCCTAATGTTGCACTCTCTGGAGTGGGAATAGTAATTTTTACCCCTACGCTATCCAACACTTTCTCTACTGTTGCACTCTCTGGAGTTGGAATAGTAATTTTTACCCCTACGCTATCCAACACTTTCCCTATTGTTGCACTGTCTGGAGTGGGAATTGTAATTTTTACCCCTACGCTATCCAACACTTTCCCTACTGTTGCACTCTCTCGAGTGGAAATAGTAATTTTTACCCCTACGCTATCCAACACTTTCCCTACTGTTGCACTCTCTGGAGTTGGAATGGTAATTTTTACCCCTACGCTATCCAACACTTTCCCTAATGATGCACTCTCTGGAGTGGGAATAGTAATTTTTACCCCTACGCTATCCAACATTTTCCTTACTGTTGTTTTTTTTGGAGCTGGAGTAGTAGTTTTATTGTCTGTGCTATTTAATATTTTTTGTATTATTTTAGCTAATGTAATATATAATTAATTTTGACAATATTCAAATTAAATGTAATTTTTTTTAATGTGTGATATATAATTATTTAATTTTTATTCATGTTATTGTTTTATGCGTATGATGTATTTGTAATTTATAATAATTTTTAATAATTTATAAGTTATTCAAACAATTATTAAAACTGATTAAGTAAGTATATATATTATATATTATATGTATATGTTTAATTAATGTTTTATTAAATTATATATATTAATTGTAAACATTATAAAATATATTTGATTATGTCTATTTTATTTATAAGTATTATTTGGTTTATTTTACATATTTTTTTTAACAAAAAAATACCCTATATTTTTAAAAACGATATTTTTGTACCTACCATGTTATAGATAGGATGTCGATATTCTTGACATCGATATTTTTGCTCCGATATTTTTGTAGGTCGATTTTTTGACCTTCGATATTTTGTCAGTGATCCATTTTTACGTACCTTGGTAAACACACAACATTTACTGTTCCCTCTTGCACATGCTATTAAATCTATGAAACCAAACAATTACCATGTCAACAGATTTCTGCAATTTAGATTTCATTTATTATCACTATTACATCCTTGTATGAAGACACACATTTTTTAAAAATAAGGAGCATTTATTACTTGAGGGTCTGACGTAGGCCTTTCACTGCATTTATCTTGCGCACTGCACTCCATGCCGGGCAGTGTCTAAAAAAAGGGGCGCGGCCAACATTAAAGTGCTCTCGCATTTGCAAGAGTTTGAACTCTTCATATTAAAAATAACAATGCCTTTTATATATGTGTTGCTTTTGAAAACACATAAATAAAAGGCAGTATCATTTACAATGCCTATAGCTTAAATGCTCACAAATTCTAGACCTATTGCATTGAAAATGCCACCAAACTAACAAGCAGGCACAACCACTACTTACTCCAAACTCCTCTTTTGAATTCAATCTTATCACTCTATGCCTACCCCAAAATCTACTAAACACACATGAAATCAAGAGCACAAACCTAACACAACTAATGCACAAGAAAGAAAAAGTAATTTTTTGGGTCTTGGATAAGCATGCTACTCGCCAAAAAACACTTCAATGCCTCAGGGGTCATAAGCACTATATAAATACATGTCCAATTTCCAATTTACAAATAATGTGGAAGAAGTGACCACGGTTATGATTGAGCAGATACAAAGACTAGAAAAATCCCTTGCAATGGAAATAGCCCAGCTGGTTTTCAATAATGATTCTGCTTAATGTCAAGCACTGGAAGCTGTCTTGGCAGGGGCAAGCAAGATGCACTGTTCAAGAGGGGCCTTCTAAACTAAAGGGGTGACTGAGGTCCATTTAAGTACCAGAGTGGTTTAACCAAGTTATGGTCCCCCACTGGAATTCTTTCTGTTACTCCATCTGTAACCCCCTTGGCTACTTTCCCGCTCCCCTGGTTAATTCAATAGTCTTAGGATGTTTCCCCAGATCCTTCATTAGAATAATTGCGAGAGAAGTCCTCATCTAGATCTTTCACTCCTGAGACCGTTGCTGCCCATTCTATCGAGATGAAAGGTCCCCAAGCAGCAAGTTATAGCCATAAGGCTACTAAATCAACGAGACCCATTGTAGGACTGCTCACCTCTCTAAGAGACTTCGTTGCAAAGCATTTTAAAGTAAGACGTCCAGTTTCTGGTGCTCTAGAGTTGAATGAGGGGGCGCATCAAATCATTGAGTGAAATTGAAGTCACCAAGGATTGAATTGATGGAATTGATTGCGTGGACGTGGAAAGGTTGTTGTCCTCAGTTGGTACAAAGGATAGATTCAAGGATGGGCCTAAGGGTCAAGAAATCTGGGTGGTGGGGCTGTCTGTCACTGACACCATCCGAGCAATCAATAGTTCTCCACTCAAATGAAGACTGCGGACAGGTGGTGTGGTTGTCCCTCTGGAAGTTATTGGAAAGGAGGAGGGGATTCTATCTTGGCCGCAACCCATGAATATTTTGCAGCAGTTTTTTTCGCATGTGTCTCATAATAGGGATGCCTCTCCCCAGGAGGCTAATTTTGAAAATTTTGGCTATCATGTAAACCCTGGAAATAGAATGCCCAGCCTGGCTCTATTGTGTCAGGGAGCCATTCAAGTTAGCCTACATGCTGTTAAGAAGCTCAACATTGAGGTGCCGATTACGATCCGGTAAAAAACGGGTACGAACCGTCGGACGGAGCATAATCTCCGTCCGACGCGTACCCGGTCGTCTGTTTTTACAAACAAGGAATTACGATTCGCACAGGTACACCATTACCGTACGAATCGTAAAAAAGCCCGACCGACCAAAAAAAACCTACCAATGCGATCCGGGAAAGCGCCGACCTGACGTCGGGACGCTCGCAGCCAGCCATTCACGACCCAGGAATTACGATTCGCACCGACGTCATCCCGCACGGTGAATATTTTCCGGCAGCCAAAAACTGCCGGGAAATCAGGACGACGCGAACAAGGACCACCAGTACGCGACGGACAGACGACGACGCGAACAAGGAGGACCAGTACGCGACGGACACACAGGACGACGCGACCAAGGAGGACCCGTACGCGACAGGACGACGCGATCAAGGAGGACCCGTACGCGACAGGACGACGCGATCAAGGAGTACCAGTACGCGATGGACAGACATGGACCCGAACCTACGAGTCATCCCTGCCCTCATAGCAGTCCACCTCCTCTACAGGTTACGACGCAGACGCCGCAGAAGGTCAGAATAACTAAGCGAGGGGGGAAAGTGGGGTGGGGTGGGGGTGGCAGGACCAGGGCAGGCCACAAAACAACCACATAAGTCACACACCACACATGGCCTGGACATACCTGACTCCCATGCCCTGGTCACCACGAGGGGGTGGGGGCGTGTCCTGATAAGCCAGCGACCGCCACAACGGAAGTCCGTCACGACGCGAACCGGCAACACAACCAGACAGGTACGTCCCGTACCCACGCCTGAAGAGCGTGGGTACGAGTCGTACCACGCCCACACACACGTCACCCCAACAATGGCGGGACGGATCGTACCCACGTGGCAAAGGCCTGGGTACGGGCCGCACAAGCATCACATAGCGTGGGGACGGATATGTACGGACCCTACCCCCACCCCGTATGCATGGAGCGTACCCCCACCCCAACAGTGTAAGTGCGACCCGTACCCTCACCCGCGTATGCATGGAGCGTACCCCCATGCCAACAGTGTAAGTACGACTCGAACCCTCACCCGCGTATGCATGGAGCGTACCCCCCACCCCAACAGTGTAAGTACGACTCGAACCCTCACCCGCGTATGCAAGGAGCGTACCCCCCACCCCAACAGTGTAAGTACGACCCGTACCCCCACCCACGTATGCAAGGAGCGTACCCCCATGCCAACAGTGTAAGTACGACCCGTACCCTCACCCACGTATGCAAGGAGCGTACCCCCCACCCCAACAGTGTAAGTACAACCCGTACCCTCACCTGCGTATGCAGGGAGCGTACCCCCCACCCCAACAGTGCAAGTACGACCCGTACCCCCACCCGCGTATGCATGGAGCGTACCCCCATGCCAACAGTGTAAGTACGACTTGAACCCTCACCCGCGTATGCATGGAGCGTACCCCCCATGCCAACAGTGTAAGTACGACCCATACCCCCACCCGCGTATGCATGGAGCGTACCCCCATGCCAACAGTGTAAGTACGACTCGAACCCTCACCCGCGTATGCATGGAGCGTACCCCCACCCCAACAGTGTAAGTACGACCCGTACCCCCACCCGCGTATGCATGGAGCGTACCCCCCATGCCAACAGTGTAAGTACGACCCGTACCCTCACCCGCGTATGCAAGGAGCGTACCCCCCACCCCAACAGTGTAAGTACGACCCGTACCCCCACCCGCGTATGCATGGAGCGTACCCCCATGCCAACAGTGTAAGTACGACTCGAACCCTCACCCGCATATGCAAGGAGCGTACCCCCCACCCCAACAGTGTAAGTACGACCCGTACCCCCACCCGCGTATGCAAGGAGCGTACCCCCCACCCCAACAGTGTAAGTACGACCCGTACCCTCACCTCGAATGCATGGAGCGTACCCCCACCGTGTATGTTCCAAGCGTACATATCCAGAAATAGGAGGTGTGTGTGCAGAGTCCACCCAGCAGTGCCCTGAGCCAGGAGGGGTGGGTGTGGAGTCCTCCCAGCAGTGCCCAGAGACAGGAGGGGTGTGTGCAGAGTCCTCCCAGCAGTGCCCAGAGACAGGATGGGTGTGTGCCTATCACTCCCAGCAGTGCCCAGAGACAGGAGGGGTGGGTGTGGAGTCCTCCCAGCAGTGCCCTGAGCCAGGAGGGGTGGGTGTGGAGTCCTCCCAGCAGTGCCCTGAGACAGGAGGGGTGTGTGCAGAGTCCTCCCAGCAGTGCCCAGAGACAGGATGGGTGTGTGTCTATCACTCCCAGCAGTGCCCTGAGACAGGAGGGGTGGGTGTGGAGTCCTCCCAGCAGTGCCCTGAGACAGGAGGGGTGTAACACATGTGTGTGAGGCCGGAATTACCCACATGCATACTGCCTACAAGGGAACATGTCCCCATGAACTCATGTCAACAGACTCCACACACAAGTACAGTGATCACCAAGGATGCCACGATTGTTGCAGGTGGAGACATGGCCCTGCATGCATGGCCAAAGTAGAAGGGCTCCGTCACACACACAGCTCATGTAGACACAGCTCTGCGCTAAACATTGGGAACACCCTGCAGGGAAGAAATCTGGGTACACAGAGGAAGGAATACACCCTGGGACAATTGCACCATGCAGTAACTGCTTACATGAACAAAGAAAGTTAGCCGACACCTTGTGATGGCACACAGATCCCAGGGTCCCCCCAATGAGCAGCACACTACTACATATCCCACACATCCAAAGCCTTAAACACCACCCAAAACCATGTAGCAGCCCCACCAACACCAATACTAGCATAGCAGTAGTGTGATAATGAAAACAAAATTAAGCTTTATTCAGCATGAGCACATTGTCCGTGGATCGCAGGCAGTTCAATATTCACAAAGCCCATAGGGCAGTCAATGATTCTCAGCTGGATGGGGGACACAGTGGGATGCGTGTCCCCTACCTTGCCTGCACAGTCAAATGGCATCGTCTTCCACACTGGTGAGGGCATCAGGGGGGGGGAAGCACCAGGCACCGCAGGGACATCAGGGCAAAGGGGCGGCGTTGTGGGTGCAGGGATGGAGGACTCCACCACAGGGGGTGGGTCAGTGCCAAAGGCGGAGGCCAGGATGGCACTACACACTTTAGCAAGGTCCTCCAGGGAGTCCCCTGCACCCGAAGGGACCTCAGGCCCCAAGGAGGGGGGGGGGTCAGAGGGATGGGTCGCAGCGCCACCGGGGGAGGGTGGAGACAGGGGGGGAGACTCAACCACCCTGACCGAGGACTTCCTTGACCGCTTGCGTGGTGGTGTAACTGTGGGGCTCAGGGACAGAGCGGCCATGAAGGAGTCCTTGGGGGAGATGTGGCCAGGAGAGCTGAGGGGAGGGGATTTGGAGGGAGTGGACTGGGTGGAATGCGGACTCCCACTATGGCTGCGTGTCACACGTTTGCCCCCCGACCCAGTGGGTGTGCCTACCTCACCCTGTGTGTGCGTGTCAGGAGGAGTGCGGTGGACCTTCCCTGCTGGTGTGGTGCCTGTGTCTGTTGATGTGGGTGCATGCCGACGTCTGGGTGTACGTGGGACAGGCATGGGAGTGGGAAGTGTGGATGGGGCAGGGGTAGGTGGGGGGAGGTCGCGCTGCAGGAGACCCACTGCTGCAGTCAGTGTCGAGTCTATGGACCTCAGCAAGTTGCGTTGGTCAGCCTGCGATGAATGAATGCCCTCCAAGAATGCCTCGATGTTGGTGAGGGTTTTGCCGTGGGCATGGAGGACATTAAGGATCGCAGCCTGACCAACCTGCAGTTGCCGCTGGATGTCCACAGACTCAGCATTGGCGGCAGCAGTGGAGACAGGGGCAGGGGGTGCGCTGCCTGGCAGGAAGGAGACATGTGGGGACAGGGCACGCTGGGAAGGGACACGAGCACGTGGGAGGCGGCTGATGCCAATGGAGGGGGCGGTGCCAGATGTAGGGCTGCTGTCAGATGGTGGTGCAGCCACCGCCCACTCGGAGTGATCACCCTCGGACCCGTCAGCTTCATAGTCTGTTGTGCCAGTCGACAGGTCCCCGGGATCACTCTCCACCGCCTCTGTCCCACTCGAAATGCCAGCACTGATGTCACCGCTGGCAATGGTGCTCGGTCCCTCCGCGCCGTCTGTGTCCATGTCTCCCTCCATGTCCCCCGACGATGCTGTGGACAGGGTGAAGAAACAGGAAGTTATCATACACCTGTATACATAAGTCACATGAGTCAAATCTACGTAGGTAACAGTGCATAGCCTGAAACAAAGGAAGAGTTATATCTACATCACAAGGTACATATGTAGGGCATGCAAGACACAGTTTTCTGACCCACCATGCCATTGAAAATCCATGGAGAGCATCACACAATAGCAAATGAGATGATATGGAATTTTGACTGAGGAGCATGGCCCTGGGGACAATCCAGCACTGCATCAGCACCACACAGCGTGGCAGGAAATTGGGATGAGCAAGGACAAAATCCAGGAACTAGAGGCACATGCAGCATAGGTAATACTGAGAACATGGCCACCCTGACTGGCACACTGCACCTTGAGTGTATGTCCAGACAAACATCACACACTGGCCAGTCCTAGCAAGGAGTTATCAGGTCTTGACATGTCGGACATGCCCGCACCACCCACCCCCTACATGAGACAAATCAATGGAGACACAGGAAGCACGTACATCTCTTAGTCTGGGTGAAATACACATGGGATGCTAAACTTCTATATTGCACACAAACTACCCAAGGTGCGGCAGTGCAAATTATCATGTACAAATGGGCAGCATCAGATGATTGCAACAAGACACAAAGGCAATGGCCACCGTGAGTATGTAATAGGAAAATCAGGTCAGGCTGTACAGTGGACACTTGTAATACATCGCACGTCAATAAACATGGTGCCAGGGGACAATGGCACAGAGCACAACCTATGCTGTAGACACAGAGATTGTCGACATATTTGGATTACACACATGATACCTAGGAAAATATGCCCCTGGGGACAGTAGTGGGCACACAACTCCATGCTCCTGAATGGGAATGACTGCGATACACGCTAACATCCCTGCACTATCATGCACATCATGTCACAGGCCACCACATGGGACATGCCTGCTGGAAGGCCTGCCACTCGAGAGATTAACTCCCATGTCTGGACACAGCATTAGTGCCAACTGACATGGAACCCACAAGTCCAGAACTGGACAGGGCACAGGCAAGGTCACACAACCTGTTACACACCACCCCCACACATGATGCTGCAGGCATTGTACACTTGGAGAAGGTGTCAGGCAACATAACCTTGTGATGGAGTGACTACACACAGACCAGGGAACACATTGCAAGGAGGGGAAGGGAGGCAGGAGAACACTGCAATACTGAGGGGAACATGATCTGCACAGCACCATAAACCCTGGAAGTGTATCCATGGAACAGTGCACAGACAAATGCTGGTGAAACACAACAAACACACACATGTACCTACCCCTTTCCGGCTGCTGCATCTCCCGTAGACGCCTGTCCAAATCAGGAAAGACCACCGCCAGCACACGTTTCTGGATGTGGGAGAGACGGCGGCGCCCACGGTTCTTGTGGCTCTCAGGTGAGTCCCCCAGCAGGAGCCGTGCGATCCTCCGCGTCCAGCACCGGATATCCTGCCAGCGTTTCCTCACCTGGGGCAGGCGCCGCTTCCGACCATCCGCACTCCTCACGGCGCTGACGGCGTCCAGCCATATCTGCTCCTTGGCAGAGGCGTCTACCTGTGAGGATGGACAAGTGACACTACATCAATACACCTGGCACATGTCACAGGGACACAGATTAGAACACATTCACTGTTTACAACAAGGCCTAGTATGCATCCAACGCATTGCACCTTTGTCATAGGGACATGATCCTCTGGGGGAAGGCCAAAAGCAGTACGTGCCATTGAAAGGACACAGGTGGAATGAGGGCAACTACACAATCAATGATCCAGGCTCACACTGTGCATCACACCCACCCCTCCTGTCTCAGGGCACTGCTGGGAGTGATAGGCCCCCACCCCTCCTGTCTCAGGGCACTGCTGGGAGTGATAGGCCCCCACCCCTCCTGTCTCAGGGCACTGCTGGGAGTGATAGGCCCCCACCCCTCCTGTCTCTGGGCACTGCTGGGAGACATCAGGCATTCCCACCCCTGGGACCCCCCTACAGTACATAGCATGTGGGTCACACCTGGACACAATGCCAGAAGTCACAGTCGCGAAAAAGGGGCACAGTCTGTGCCAGTGGACACTGCACTCACCTGAAAACCTGGTCGCCCATACAGCATGGGGTACTGTGGGAGGATCACATCCACCAAAGCCATGTTCTCCTCCAGGGTGAATGGCTGTGACCTCTCCACAGCCCTTGACATGGTTCCAGGGAATCAGTAGCAGCAGCTGGGTCGTGGAATACAGAGATGTGCAGGCAAGTGCTCCCTCATGGGACCTGGCTGCCTTATATCTGCCTTGCTGGCCCATCTCATGCACAGGGGTACAGAGTGATTGGTCACTCACATTTGCATCCTATGTTTCCTCCAATCCCTTCAAACCTAGCAGTCTGTGGGTTCTCTATCGGTTTCATTCTCCTGCATGATGTCAGCCCCACAAACACATTGCAACAAAGTAGAAGAATTCCAACTGACTTCTGCTGTGCACCTTCCAGAACAATTTCGAAATTTGAACTTGGTCTCCATGACAACCAGCATGCATGTAGGCCTTAATACTTGTCCCCTATGTAATTTGGAGCATCACACACAGGTACGGTGCGTTTCGGGGCCCTAGGGCACCCCAAATGCATTGCAACGGCCCGTACACGCATGCCTACGTTCACTATCACTATGGGTGTCCTCGCGTATGCGTACTCGTAGTGGTACGAGCCGTACACACGCATGTACGCTCACTATCCGTATGGGTCTGCACGCGTATGCGTACTCGTAGTGGTACGGGCCGTACACTCGCATGTACGCTCACTATCACTACGAGTACGCATACGCGTGCAGACCCATACTGATAGTGAGCGTAGATGCGTGTGTACGGCCCGTACCACTACGAGTACGCATACGCGTGCAGACCCATACTGATAGTGAGCGTAGATGCGTGTGTACGGCCCGTACCACTACGAGTACGCATACGCGTGCAGACCCATACTGATAGTGAGCGTAGATGCGTGTGTACGGCCCGTACCACTACGAGTACGCATACGCGTGCAGACCCATACTGATAGTGAGCGTAGATGCGTGTGTATGGCCCGTACCACTACGAGTACGCATACGCGTGCAGACCCATACTGATAGTGAGCGTAGATGCGTGTGTACGGCCCGTACCATTACGAGTACGCATACGCGTGCAGACCCATACTGATAGTGAGCGTAATACGCGAGGACACCCATAGTGATAGGGCCGTACGCACGCATGTACGCTCACTATCAGTATGGGTCTGCACGCGTATGCGTACTCGTAGTGGTACGGGCCGTACACACGCATCTACGCTCACTATCAGTATGGGTCTGCACGCGTATGCGTACTCGTAGTGGTACGGGCCGTACAAATGCCTGTACGCTCGCCATCACGATGGGTATACATACGGCAGCACTCCCACAGTGATTTGGGAACGTACACAGGCCCTCTTAGCAGCAGTACGGCGGTTTTTACACATCACAGTGGTGATAGGCGACACACAGGTAGGAATAGGGCGGACATACTTGTCCATGGATGGACATACTTGTCCATGGATGGACATACTTGTCCAGGAATGGACATCAAGGCATCGTCTGTGCATTACTACATGTGTGGGGCACAGGTGTGACAGGCTGTGATGTGGAACATGACTCCTGAGTGGAGAAGGCACCAGATGTATGATGAGATGTGTATAGGTGTACTGTGTGACAGTGCAATGTGTGCCAGGCATGCCCTTGACTCCTTTGACATGTGTGCATGTCGTACTGCGCACTTGGGGTGAGCGTCACTGGCATGGCACGGACACCAACACACGGAAGTGTCCCATGATGCCCGGTACAGGGGTTATGACACCTGACTTGTCACTACCCACAGTGCACAATGTGACTATGTCATTTATGTGTGGGGGATTTCCATCAGGTTGATGTTGTAGCACCCTCAAAAGCTGCAGCCGTTGCAGCAACCAACATGTGTCTGTGTGTAGATTGTCATTGCACACTGTTCCGCACACCATGCCACATGTGGTATCGGATGTGAGGTGCACATGTATGCATGGGACACGGAGTAGCGTGACAAGGCCATGTCAGCATCCTCACAAGGAATGTGTGGTGAGTCATGACATGTGCACCTTCATGGCAAGGTGTGTGGGCTGGCCTAGTGTAATGTCATGTGACCTGTGGCTCCAGTGTTCCGCTACCAGTCTCTGCAATCGGCATCCTACTTCTGCTGATGTGTGGGTGTATGTCACTCCTGTCTTGCGTCTGGCTGTTCACTTGCACTGGGACACAGCTATTCCCATGGCGTGGCATGGGGAGGTTCTCAATCTCCGTGTGTAGCTGGGTCTTGTAAGGAGTGCCACCTTGCATCCATACGTGTCCTGGCCATGTAGCACATACCTGACTCCCTATGTAGCATGTGTGTATTGCCAGATTAACATGTGCTCAGTAGACATGAGTTGTTGTCGTAGTGCACTCACTCTTCCTTGTCACTTCCAAATTACTGCAGAGCGCCGCCTCTTGCACGAAGAATTCCAGACTTGGCTGCCATGCAGGAGAATGACAGCATCCGGCTCTACCGCTTCACCCAACCGTTGATTCTGGAGTTGACGGCGAGACTGGCACCACACCTGCAACCGCTGCACAGGTATCCCACGGCACTGACACCCCAGCTGAAGGTAATGGCTGCCCTACATTTTCTTGCCACGGGTACCTTTCAAAATACCATAGCTCATGTTGGTGGCATGTCCCAGAGCATGTTCAGCGGTGTGCTGCATGATTTCTTGGAGGCCATGTTGATTCACCTGGATGACTTCATCAAGTTCCCAACCCCTGAACAGATGACTGAGGTCAAGCGTGGATTCTATGCCCTGGGAGGGATGCCCCATGTCATTGGGTCCATAGATGGGACACATGTAGCTTTGGTACCACCACACGCACGGGAGGTGGCGTACCGCAATCGGAAGCACTACCACTCCATCAATGCCCTTGTGGTGTGTCTCTCCAACATGGTGATTTCACATGTCTGTGCTCGTTTTCCAGGATCAGCACACGATGCCTACATCATGAGGCGTAGCGGGATGCCTGATATGATGATGCAGCTGCGCAACGAACGGGCATGTGTTGTTGGTGGGTACAGTCTGTCTGTCCTGTATTCTGTATAGCCTACCAGCACGACCGCTTCACCACTTCTAACGATGACCATGTGCTTCCCATGTAGGGGACGCTGGCTATCCCAACATGCCTTGGCTGCTGACACCTCTCCGCAACCCCATCACGCCGGCCCAGCTCCGCTACAACACCGCCCATGGCCGGACAAGGCGAGTGATAGAGAGGACGTTTGGCATGCTGAAGAGCCGATTCCGGTGCCTCCACAAGACCGGCGGTGCACTCCCTTATGCCCCGGCGAAGGTCTGCAAGATCTTCATGGTCTGCTGCATGCTGCACAACATGGCAGTTGAAAGAGCTGTGCCACTCATCCTGAATCAACATGACGAGGACCATCCACCCGTGGAGGACGAAGGGCTTGGCAATGGGGCTAGTGATGTGAAGGATGTGGAGCCGCAAGAGGACATCCGGACTCGGCTCATACGCGACTTCTTTGCTTAGTGGTGAGTACCAGTGTCTGAGTGTGCACGCATTGGTCCCCGTATGGCATGCGTTGTGATGTGTGTCTCCACCTGCATGTATGGCACGTGAGTCAGAGGTGTGTGTGGGTGTGTCACTGGAGTGATGGTGGCAGTGATGGTAGTATTTCCCCAGTCACAATAATGACCTAGCATGTTGTCATCCATACATGTGTCGAGTAAATGCACATGCAAGTGGCTGTGTTTTTTGTGGCTGACTTCTTGTGTGTCTCTCTTCCCCAGGTACCTGCGCATGCCGTCTGCTGGTTGCATTGTTGTGGCACTGCTATTCCTCATGGACATGACATCGTGGGCTGACTCAGCGTTACAGGCACGGACACGTTTGGAAGTCTCCATGGGGTAAGGGATGCATCTGGGGTGTATTGGTTGTGGCAGTTGTTCACGATGTATGCACACTGCCCCTGTCGATGTGTTGTTCCACTGCAGCCATGTCGCATCCCCATGGGACACGACATGCAGCTGTGTACACCTGAATAGATGGTCTGCCTGGTTGACAGGCATCAGTGATGGGATAGTGGATTGTGATGATGGCATCAATGTGTGTGACACTGCCCTCGGACACATACGGTTAGCATTGGCTTGACATGGTGTGGGACTTCGACATCAGCGGATCTATGGTGTATGGCAGGCTCTCCGTGTGCAGCTGTGAGTATTTAGCTGTTAGCCGACGCTTGTGTGCCAGTTCCATGGCGAACACGCATTTGTGCTGCAGAAGGGGGGTGCCAGTGTTGGACCCACATGTTACTCCACATGATGTGTTCATGTGTACTTCGAGTTGCCTCTGCAATCCCGAATACATGACTAATAAAGGTGTCCCTATGCCTCCAAGGTGCCTCTTCTCAGTCAATGCTGGTGTGTTGCCACGGTGCATCCTGCATGTCTGGCATGGTATTCCCTGATTGTGGCTATGTGTCAATGTGTCGAGTGGCAAGATGCAAGCTGTGTGTGTGGGCTGAGACTGTGTATTGGGCATGATGTCCATGACTGTGTGGGTATTGTGACATGTGCCATCCCCATGCATCCAACGTTGGGCAGGCCCCCATTCTCTGCATCCACCGGACTCAAGCTTGCAGGACATGGTTCTGCCACCTGTCTACACATACCTGGGTGCCCCCCAGGACACTGGACTGGATCCCTGACCTCTGCGCATGACTGTTGGTGTACTCAATGTGTGTGTCAGCACGGTTGTTAGGCAACCCCCTCAGCTGGTTGTGCCCATCACGGGTGTGTATGGTGCTCCATGTCTGTCTTGCCTAATACACTGTGACCCATGTGTCCTGTGCCAGACTCAGGCCCCAGGGTGTGGATGGTTGAAGACAAAAGATGACTCAGGCATGTTTAGACTTTACAAGACACATGTTAGGTAATAATGCTACCAGCAGGCATCTACTCTTCATAGTGTGATTTATTATTGGGGGGGGGGGGGGGGGGACAAAGTGAGGGGCTTTCCGGGATTATGGAATCCAAAGTTCAGTAGGGGAGTTGGTGTCCTTGCCATTGGAAATCCTCAGAGTCCATGCCACAGTCTTTGTCAACATTGGTCAGCCAGTGACCAGCAGGGCCATGTGGCAGAGAATGTCTCTTGATGCTGTGATGCTGTTGCTCCAGTGGGCCAGGTGCCAGGCCAGGTGTCCTGGGAGATGGTGATGTAGCAGCCACCCTCACGGTCCTTTCCGTGGACGACCCGGCCTCCTGCGGGGAACCTCAGCAGCAGGCCGTGACGACGTCTGGGATGCTCCGTTGGATGTTTCCTCCTCCTCCTCCTGATCCCTCCCTGTGGGTGGTGATGTTCTCCGCCTTCTGGCACAGGGAGGGTCGGCCATGGTGTCGGCCATCCGACGGAGTGTAGCGTGAATCCCCTGGAATGCCGTCACTTGCTCAGCCTGTCTGTCCTCCATCCTCCGTTGGTGTTGCAGTTGACAGGCATGTTGCTGGGCCTGCTGGGTCTTTATCTCATCGAGGCTCCCCTTGATCTCATTGAGGGTGGACACAACCTGGGCCATGCCCGTGGTGTCCTGCCGGTATGAGTCCAGGATGTTACGGACATGGGAAAATACCGGATCCCCAGCCAACTGGTCAGGCTCGCGCCTCCGCCGTCCTCCACTCCCACCACCCCTGCCCACTTGCACCTGGCCTGCACTTGTGGGCACATGGGGTCTCCGGGACCCCTGAGGGGTGGCATTGGCGTTGTCGCCTGCCTCCTCCTGGGTGCCCGGGACACCGTGTCCCTCCTGGCGAGCCTGGCTGCATTGTGGTGTTGGGGCAGGGATCCTGGGTGTCTCCTGGGATGTGGCAGGAGTGGGGGTGGTGGTTGGCACAGTTGTACCTGACGCAGGTGCTGCAGGTGGTTGGACACCAGAGGGGCCAGG
Organism: Triturus cristatus; assembly: GCF_964204655.1. NCBI lineage: Eukaryota > Metazoa > Chordata > Amphibia > Caudata > Salamandridae > Triturus > Triturus cristatus. The sequence continues at coordinate 391,170,354 of NC_140592.1, forward strand.
TCGGTCGGGGTCGTCTGCAGAGTGGTGAGAGTGGTCGCTGCCGGTGGGATCGGGCTCCTGCAGATCCGGGTCCTGTGAGTGTTCCCCCCCCAGTGTTGGGGGGTGCACCACGACGTTGACCTGTGTGTGAGAGAGACAATGTTAATTTTGGTCCATGCAACATCCATGTTTCATCAGTTTCAAAGTTGGCACATTTCCTCTTGGAATTGGGATCTGTCTTGCATTCCACTCACAGTGCACTTGTGCATGGGTGTGTCCCTTGGGCACCAGTTTGGCCCCTTTAACTATGTGTGGCACAGTCTTACTTGCTGCGTCAAGTGTGACTGCAGTCAGCAGTGGAGTGGGCAGGTGTGGCGAGCCATGCATTTGCGCCTTCCGTGTAGCACTGTACATGTGCACATGGAGTGGATCCACACACTTATATGATCCAGGTAGCTGTCCTTGTGCTCGTGAACAGGTTGTGACATGGCCCTGTGTTTTGCCATGGTGAAGAGGGGGGGTTCTGGCACTGGCCACCCTTGTCTACATGCACGCAGTCTACCTGCTGACGAGCAGACATTCACACACGCAACACGGCTGATTAGCTCTCCCTGTGTCTCGCTCCCTCTGTGTCCCCCTCTCCCTCCCTCCGTGTGTCAGCCTCCTCCCTCTGTCCGTCTCCCTCCATCTCTGTCCCCCTCTCCCTCCCTCTCAGTCCCCCTCTCCCTCCCTCTGTGTCCCCCTCTCCCTCCCTCTCAGTCCCCCTCTCCCTCCCTCTGTGTCCCCCTCTCCCTCCCTCCATGTGTCAGCCTCCTCCCTCTGTCCATCTCCCTCCCTCTCTGTCCCCCTCTCCCTCCATCTCTGTCCCCCTCCATCTCTGTCCCCCTCTCCCTCCCTCTCAGTCCCCCTCTCCCTCCCTCTGTGTCCCCCTCTCCCTCCCTCCGTGTGTCACCCTCTGTCACCTCGGCCCAGCTTCCTGGGCACACACTGTTAGCAGATCTTTGAGTGGCCCTTGACTTGTTGAGGTGAGTTTGTTTCTGATCTCCAGGCACCCATTGGGTGTGATGTGTGTCTGTGCGCTGCTGCTGTGGTGGTGTGTGCTGCCACTCTTTCACAATGTTGGCTGTTCATTAGCTGCTGTCATGAGCAAAACAGTGCCTTCACCCCCATGTGTTGATGCAAGGCGTCCGCCATTTGCTGGCAAGTCATTCCTGTGTTGGGACACACTGTTTGTCTGGCTGTGACCTAGGCCATATGGGTAGAGTTAATTGTTGTCTGCTTCTGAGTTGCACTATGTGCTTTTTGGGGCCCAGCCTCCCGCCATCCGGGTTACTGTGTCATGTGTTGTTGTCTTCTGTGGCCTGTGACTTGACATTGTCCAGCTGGGTGCATGGGGCATGGTGGCAGCAGTGGCATGTGCGTGCTCATGGAGTGTGGTTGAGTCATGCGATGGCTTGTGGTGGTTGCGTGCCTGTTAGTGATTTTGGTTGTGGATGCCGTTCCCCCCATGTGAGGTGCGTTGTTTGTGTACTCACCCGGGTCTCGGAGTCCTTCTAATCCTTCGACTGCCTCCACCGGCAGTATGGCCATCACCCTCTCCTCCCAGGGATGGTACTGTACGGGTCTGCGGGAGGGCCCTCCTCCGGTGGCGTTGGCCTGGTCGTGTTCCTCCTGCCTCTTGGCTCTGACCCTCCTCCGCAGATCGTACCACCTGTTCTGGCATTCCTGCTTGGTCCTTCTGGTGTCCGCAACAGCATTCACAGCATCGACGATGGTCTGCCACATGGCTGTTTTTGCTGCAAGGCTGGTGTTTCTGACCAATGTTCCAAAGATCTGTGGCTCGACTCTGAGGATTTGATCAACAAGGACCTCCAACTCTCGGTTACTGAACTTTGGATTCTTGGTAGTGGGCATGGTGAGGGGTGTGGGTGGGGATGGTGGGGGGTGTGTGTGGATGTTGGGGGTGTGTGGATGGTTGTGGGTGTGTGTGTGTGAATGTGATGAGGGGGTGTTTGTGAGGGTGGTTGTGTGAAGGTGTGCAAGTGTAAGGTGTGGTGTAGCTTGTAGTATGGTTCTGTGGTGTCTGGCAGCAGTGAGTCTGTTGCAAAGGCTCATGGTTTGTGTGTGTGGGCCCTTTTTATTGGTCCATGGGTGGGTGTGGCAGTGGTTGAAGTTTTGGTGGGTGTGTTATAAGTAGTGGTGGTGTTTTGGGCCTCTGTTTGTCTTTGGCAGTTGCAGGTCAGTGAAGGTGTATTTGTAGTGTTTGTTGGCCATGTTTAGTGGCTTTGTGCCATTCGAATGGTGTATTATTGTGTTGTTTTGTTTTGTCCTGGTTGTGTACGTGCGTTTTGAGCGTGTGTACGGTGTGTACATGGGCCATTTGGTTGTACGGTGCTGTCCTTGTGTGTGGGTTGGTACGACTCGTACATGCGGTTGTGATGTTGGGGCCTGGGGTGCGCTCTATCCTTAGGAGGTTGTGTTGGGGGTAGGACTCGACCGTACTGGGGTGTACATGGATGGGGGTACGACACGTACAGGGGTGGGGGTACGACTCGAACGTACACGGGGGGGGTATGACTCGAACGTACACGGGGGGTTCGACTCGAACGTACACGGGTGGGGGTACGACTCGAACGTACACGGGGGGTTCGACTCGAACGTACACGGGTGGGGGTACGACTCGAACGTACACGGGGGGGTTCGACTCGAACGTACACGGGTGGGGGTACGACTCGAACGTACACGGGGGGGGTATGACTCAAACGTACACGGGGGGGTTCGACTCGAACGTACACGGGGGGTTCGACTCGAACGTACACGGGGGGTTCGACTCGAACGTACACGGGGGGGTTTGACTCGAACATACACGGGGGGGTTCGACTCGAACGTACACGGGTGGGGGTACGACTCGAACGTACACGGGGGTTCGACTCGAACGTACACGGGTGGGGGTATGACTCGAACGTACACGGGGGGGTTCGACTCGAACGTACACGGGTGGGGGTACGACTCGAACGTACACGGGGGGGGTATGACTTGAACGTACACGGGGGGGTTCGACTCGAACGTACACGGGGGGTTCGACTCGAACGTACACGGGGGGTTCGACTCGAACGTACACGGGGGGTACGACTCGAACGTACACGGGGGGTTCGACTCGAACGTACACGGGGGGGGGTATGACTCAAACGTACACGGGGGGTTCGACTCGAACGTACACGGGGGGTTCGACTCGAACGTACATGGGGGTTCGACTCGAACGTACACGGGGGGTTTGACTCGAACATACACGGGGGGGTTCGACTCGAACGTACACGGGTGGGGGTACGACTCGAACGTACACGGGGGTTCGACTCGAACGTACACGGGTGGGGGTATGACTCGAACGTACACGGGGGGGTTCGACTCGAACGTACACGGGTGGGGGTACGACTCGAACGTACACGGGGGGGTATGACTCGAACGTACACGGGGGGGGTTCGACTCGAACGTACACGGGGGGTTCGACTCGAACGTACACGGGGGGTTCGACTCGAACGTACACGGGGGGGTACGACTCAAACGTACACGGGGGGTTCGACTCGAACGTACACGGGGGGTTCGACACGTACACGGGTGTACATACAGGGGGGTTCGGCGCGTACCTACGGGGGCTGGGGGGGGTCGGCGCGTACCTACGGGGGCTGGGGGGGTCGGCGCGTACCTACGGGGGCTGGGGGGGGGTCGGCGCGTACCTACGGGGGCTGGGGGGAGGGTCGGCGCGTACCTACGGGGGCTGGGGGGGGTCGGCGCGTACCTACAGGGGCTGGGGGGGGTCGGCACGTACCTACGGGGGCTGGGGAGGGGGTCGGCGCGTATGCGGGTACGTCTCCATGGTTGCTATGGGAGTTCGTTGCGGACGGTGATTTTTCCATCCGGTTGTGACCTCGGACGCACGGGATGGATCGTGATTCCTCGGTCGGACTTCACCTTTCACGTTTGTACGGTAAATCGTACGAGGACGTGTCGGACACATTTTCCGACCCGAGGACGTGTGGGGAATGATTCCCAATGCGGTTCGTATGGACTTTTTACCATGCGAATCGTGATTGCCAGTTCGTACGGCACTTGTACGATTCGTACGGTAAAATGACCGGATACGAGTCGCACGGGGATATTTTTTACCGGATCGTGATCGGCACCTGAGTGTTTCCACCTGGTAGATGAATGTGTTAGAAATGGCCTGGGAGAACTGGAGGCGGAACTATCACGTTTGATGAATTTGGCTGAGGGGTTTAAAGATCAAGGGGGGTGTCTTTTGGGTGGCAGAGACCCCCAAGATCTTCATCGTCGCCAATAGCAGAAAGGGGAGTCAGTCTTGGGATTGCCCTGTGTTAGACCTGGCACCTTGGCGTGAGTTTCCCTTCCACTTTTTGATGGTGTGCCTCGACTGTTTTGCTGGTGTTGTCCGCTCAGGGCACTGCGCCACGGCTAATCCGTGCCGCAGTGCAAGTGCTCCCGAAGTAAAGTGTACCTGTAATTGATGTCCATGATTGGTTTATTGGATTCACTGTCAGTCCCCAGTAAAGTGCACCAGGGGTGCCAGGGCTTGTGAATGCCAATGCTGCTGGTGGGCTTGCAGCGCTAGTTGCGCCACCCACGGAAGCGGCCTTGTAAAGTGTGTCTAGGGTCTGCCACCGCAGACCCTGTGCGCGGTCCGGGACCGTCGCGCTGACTGCGCAAGTGCCCCCACTTGCCAGTCCCTAAACCTTCCCTTACCTACATATTAGCCACCCCTCTGGTAGGCCCGCGGGCAGGGTGCATTGTGGGCATAAGGTAGGACATGCCCTGATGTGTGTGGCATGTCTTAGTAGTGAATTACAGCCCTTTCCGTTCTTCACTATTGAAGGCTACCTGCTCTCCATAGGCCAGAATGGGCTGCCGGGATCACGCCAACGCTGTGACCCCAGTGGACTCAGAGAGCATGGTAGAAGTGTCAAGTTTAGTATGCCTGAACTCAGGATGATAAAATACTTCTTGTAGTCAAGTTTATTTTAATATCCTGGGTTTGTAAATACTACTTTTAGAAAGTTAGTATTTACTGACCTGACCATCTCAGTCCGCCTCTGCTGTGTGTGTGTGTTCTGCCTAGCAACAGTAAGGAGCAGGGTGGGGGAATCCCCAGAGACAGGTTGGCTGCCAGGTGGTGGGTAGAAAGATTACACCTGGATGGGTGGGAGGAGTACACCTTGACTCTTGAATAGACCTGTGCTCTGCCACCACAAAGCCGGCGCCACCCCCTGTGGGGCGGCTGATGTCTCTGCCCTGCTGCTGAAAGGAAAGAGCAGAGTCACCATAACAAAGTGCTCCAGAACTGGACTGAGCCAGGCCTAGGCCCCCTGGCGCTAAAGAACAAAAGAATCATGGTATAAAAGTAGGAGCCTGGCTCCTAAGAAATCAGAATCCTGTTTACCACAAAGAACCTCTGCCCGACTAGAAGGAGAAGAAGACGCTGGAGGAGCTGGCCTGCTGCTTGCCTTGCTGAGAAAGGAGAGGAAGAGACTTACTGAAAAGACTTTGCTACTTTGTGCTTGAACATTCTCCAAGGGCTTGATCTGAGCTTGCCCCCTGAACTGAACCCCAGGAACAGTGGGTTCTCTGTGCTTTTGCTCGTCCTCCAATTCGAGCCGTGTGTGCATCCCACTGGAAAGAGACTGCGCCCCTCATCGCCCCTCCTAGGGCCGTGACACTCAGAAGCTCGCCTGCCTCAAACCCGTGAGAGCCCCGCTCCGTCCCGAGCCGCTCTCTGTCCCCGGGCCAGGTCGCCTGCATCCCTGTCACCGCCTGCTACTGGAGCGCACTGAACGCGCTATCACCCCTCCTGCCGGAAGCCGTCCGACGACTGTGATCTACGCCGGGTCATCCAGCTGCACTGACTGTGCCCTGCGACCCCGCTTCGCTATCCCCGGACACCTCAGGCCGCGCCGCCCCCGCTGTGGAGACCCTCCTGCACTGCCGTGCCAAAGGGTCGCTGGCCGCGCCTGCCTACGTGCCCACACCTGCTGATTGAGGACCCAAGAACACTTCCCAAGCTGAGAGTCGCACCGACCTGTGCCGACTCTCCTAATCACGAAAGAAGTCCAGTATCGGGCTCGGGGCCCGCAACGCCTTATTTCCCCGTTCGCAGGAACCGATCTCTGGGAGTACTGTAACTACGAGTAAAGAGACTACGAGGTATCCATTTGAAACTACGAACCAAGAACATTTGCCTGCTGTATAACCTGGTGGCCTAGCGACAACGTTATTGGTCTTGTGATAAGTCTGTTGAGATATATATACCTTATTTTTACATAAAGAATCGTATTTTTATATATATCCAAGTCTGGTGTCCGTTTCTGGGGGGATTGATGTATTTACTGTGTGTACGATTGTAAGTGCTTAGCCAACAACGCCTGAGGAATCGCCTTGGCTGCTCACGCCACGCACCTAGAGGGTGAGCAAGGGTCATTCGCGAGGGGTTATCCTGCGCCCTGACGTGGAGGAGAGGGTTCCTGCTTGACACAAGGGCAACCTTGCGCCAACCAGAGATCCCCGAATCTAACATTGTTGGCAGCGGTTGGGATTTCGGATTTGCACTTGTAATTTGCATACAGTGAATTATTAATCACCAGATAGTGAGAGCAGACCAAATAACGCAGCCACAGGTTTAATTGTTGAACTTTGTTGAGACATCTGCCATTACTGCAACCATGCCTGGCTCACACTCCGCTGGGAGAGCACTCTCTGTGATTTCTGGAATCGATGAGGTGGATTGGGAGAGACTGGAAGGCTACACGATAGAGCAATTGAAAGGCTACAGTGTAAAATTCCGAGTCCCCCATGCTGGATTCAAGAGGAGAACCCAGTACGCCAAGGCGCTGAGAGCCTGGAAGGAGTCACGAGACCCACGGAATGCGGGGGACATCGTTCCACCCGACAACCTTGAGGAGCCCAGCAGAGTCCGGTCGCCAGAGGAGCTGGCAGACAGGGCAGCAGACAGGGCGCATGCAATGGAGATGGCAAAGTTGGCAGGACAAATGGAAATGGAAAAACAGAAGTTGGCCCTGGAGGCACAACAACGCCAAATGGATCATGATATCAGATTGAAGGAGTTGGAGCTGAAGGCGAAAAGTTTGGACACCGCTCCTTCTGGTGGCAGCACTCCACCAGCGCAGGTAGAGTCCAAGGTGTACATCCCCAAAGATGTAGTAAAGGAGTATTTTAGAAAGGATGACATAGGGCAGTGGTTTAGAGCCTACGAGGTGGCCATGTCCTCACACCGGGTCCCTGAGAAAGACTGGGGAGCGGGGTTGTGGGGAAGGTTCCTTGCTGAAGGGCGTGACACCCTGTTAGATTTACCCTTAGATCTCCAAACCTCATACCCCCATATGAAGGAAGCTTTAATGACCAGGTATGGGTTAACTCCGGAGCTATATAGACAGCGGTTCAGGGAGACGAAGAAGATCCCTGAGAGTACGTATGTGGAATATGTGACCTTTTTCTGCAGAGCGCTGGATGGTTGGGTGAAGGGTAGCAAAGTGAATGATTATCAAGGGCTGCTTGATTTAATTGCATGGGAGCACTTGTCCAGTCAATGTTTTCCTGAGCTACGCCAGCACCTGATAGATAGCAAGCTGTCCAACCCGAGGAAGCTTGCTGAGGAGGCGGACCGCTGGCTCAGCACCAGGGTCCACAAGGGTCAAGTGGGAGACTCCGCCAAAGGTGGGCAGGGTCCCCAGCAGAAGAGTGGGGGGGACAAGGGTAAACAGAAGGGGTTCCAAAAAGGCCCCCAAAGTAATTCCCAAGGGAACCAGCAGAAGGGTTCTCAGCCTCCCCCACCCCCGCAGCAGAACGGGGCCCCGACAGGTAGACCTGTTCCAAAGGGGCCCTTCAATTGTTATAAGTGTGGTGATCCGGGTCACATTGCCTCTGATCCTAAGTGTCGCCTGTTTGGTAAGACCGCACCCACTGGTGCTCCACCCCGGCAAGTAGCTAGTGTTAACTTTGGGGAGGAAGTAGCAGTCCAGGAGGGTGGGGGTCCCGGGCAGATGACCCTAGTCTCGCTAGGAGACAGTGAGCTGGTCCCTGTAACCTACCTGCCCTCTAACACTAAGAAATATGGGCAAGTGGTGACCATCAATGGAAGGAAGGTGGAGGCTCTTAGAGATACAGGAGCCAGCGTGACCTCGGTGAGGCAACACCTGGTGTCTCAAGAGCAAATTGTACCCAATGCCTACTGTAGGGTTGTCAATGCTGACAACGTAGAGAGTCGTTGTCCAATGGCTCAAGTTCCCTTTGAGTGGGGGGAGGTCTCTGGTACTCTACAAGTCGCTGTGAGAACTGACATGCCTGTAGACTGTCTGCTAGGGAACGACCTGGAGAGTTCCCCTTGGGAAAAGGTGGAGAAGACCACGCATCTGAGGATGGTGGGTCTACCCGACTGGGCGTGCGTGACCACCCGGTCCATGGCAGCCAGTAGGGGTGTTGAGAGGGTCCTGGAACCTGAGGGAGAGGTCCAGGGACCGGCCTTAGGGAGAAGGCGCAGGAGGCGCGGGAAACCGGCCCCCGAAGTTCCCACGGCCCAGGAGGAAGTAGACCCTGAGGGGGATGCTCTGGAGCCTACCGGGGAACAGATTGCCGAACTGGGAGATCTGCCTGAGCTGACCCATTGGCAGCAAGAAGGAGGTCCCTCCAGGGAGGAATTCTGCAGGGAGCAGAAAGAATGCCCTTCTCTCGTAGGTATGCGGCAACAGGCTGCAGACCAGGCCAATGGTGTTCAGGCCAAAACACACTACGTGTACTGGGAGAGTGACCTCCTGTATTCCGAGCCTAAGGCTGCTGAACCTGGGTCAGCCCGTGTGCTGGTGGTACCCCAGAAGTTCCGAACCTTCCTACTGGGGCTGGCTCACGATGTGCCGTTAGCAGGACATTTGGGGATGGACAAGACCTATGACAGGCTTGTCACCCACTTTTACTGGCCCCAAATGCATAAGAATTCCGATTCCTACTGCAGAAACTGTCAGACTTGCCAGGCAAGTGGTAAGAGCGGAGGGAAGCACAAGGCTCCTCTGCAACCTTTCCCTGTGGTCGGTACGCCATTCCAACGAGTGGGTATTGATATTGTGGGGCCTCTGGATCCCAAGACAGCCCTGGGCAACAGGTTCATCCTGGTCTTGGTGGACCATGCCACCCGGTACCCTGAAGCCATCCCTCTGAGGACAGTGACGGCCCCCGTGGTGGGACGGGCACTGATGGGAATTTTCTCCCGAGTGGGATTCCCTCTAGAGGTGGTGAGCGACAGGGGGACCAATTTCATATCCACATATATGAAATCCCTGTGGAAGGAGTGTGGGGTAACGTACAAGTTCACCACTCCTTACCATCCCCAAGGAAATGGGTTGGTTGAGAGATTCAACCGAACCCTCAAAGGCATGATCATGGGCCTGGACGGTCCAATGAGGCGTAAGTGGGACGTCCTCTTGCCATGCCTGCTCTTCGCTTACCAAGAGGTGCCACAGAAGTCCCTAGGATTCAGCCCCTTTGAGCTTCTGTATGGTCACCCGGTAAGAGGACCTCTGAGTTTGGTAAAGGAAGGCTGGGAGCAATCTCCCAGGAAACCTCCCCAGAATGTATATAGTTACATGCTGGCCTTCCGAAACCAGACTCGGCGTTTCAGGCAACTTGCTGAGGCAAATCTGGAAGCCAGCCAGGAGGAGATGAAGCGGTGGTACGACCGGAATGCCACTCTGGTAGAGCTTCACCCTGGACAAAAGGTGTGGGTCTTGGCCCCAGTGGAGCCGTGTGCACTTCAGGATAAGTGGACAGGTCCATTTGAGGTTGTGGAGCGCAAAAGTCCTATCACCTACTTGGTGGACATGCAGACTCCCAGGAACCCTTTGAGGGTCCTACATGTTAACCGCCTTAAGCCCCACTTAGAGAGGACCGAAGTGGGCATGCTGCTGGCCACTGATGATGGAATGGAAGAGGAGACCGAGCCTCTTCCTGACCTCTTAGTGGCCTCTGAGAAAGATGGGTCAGTGGATGGAGTTAACCTCTCACCCACCCTGACGCCCGAACAACAGGAAGATTGCCGCCACTTGCTGGGACAATTTTCCGACCGATTCTCCCTGGTTCCTGGTGTCACAGATTGGTGCGTCCATGATGTGGACACAGGAGACAGCTTACCTGTGAAGCACAAGGCTTACAGGGTAACTGACAGGGTCAGAGCTTGCATCAAGGAGGAGGTCTCCAAAATGCTTGCGCTAGGGGTGGTTGAGTCCTCCAGCAGTCCTTGGTCCAGCCCCGTGGTCTTGGTCCCCAAAGCTGCTGCGCCGGGAGCCACACCTGAACTCCGGTTCTGTGTGGACTACAGAGGACTCAATTCAGTCACGAAGACTGACGCGCACCCCATCCCCAGAGCTGATGAGCTCATTGATCGGCTGGGGGCTGCCCGGTTCCTCAGTACGTTTGATTTAACGTCTGGGTACTGGCAGATCGCCTTGACCGATGGGGCCAAAGAGAGGTCAGCATTCTCTACACCAGATGGGCACTTCCAGTTCCGAGTCATGCCATTTGGGATGAAGAATGCCCCTGCCACCTTTCAGAGGTTGGTCAACCAGGTACTGGTTGGGCTGGATGCGTTCAGTGCCGCCTACCTGGATGACATCGCAGTGTTCAGTGCCACCTGGCCTGAACACCTGCGCCACCTCTGGGAAGTGTTGATGGCGCTGCGCCGAGCAGGCCTCACGATCAAGGCAAGCAAGTGCCAGATCGGGCAGGGTTCCGTGGTGTACTTGGGACACCAAGTGGGGAGTGGCAAGGTGGCACCCTTGCAACCCAAAATTGAGACCATCCTGGCTTGGGAACCCCCCAAGACGCAGACCGCAGTGAGGGCCTTCCTGGGGCTCACTGGGTACTACAGGAGGTTTGTCAAGGGCTATGGAACGATCGTTGCCCCCTTGACAGAGCTGACTTCTAAGAAGCAGCCCAGGAACGTGATTTGGACTGACACCTGTCAGAAAGCTTTCGACACCCTGAAGACTGCCGTGTGCACGGCGCCCGTGCTCTTGGCCCCTGACTTCTCCAAGGAATTCCTAGTCCAGACAGACGCTTCAGAGCATGGTGTGGGGGCTGTTCTCTCACAGATGACTGAGGAGGGCTGGGACCAACCCGTAGCCTTCATCAGTAGGAGGTTACTTCCACGGGAAAGTAGGTGGAGTGCAATTGAGCGAGAAGCATTTGCTGTGGTCTGGGCGCTGAAGAAGCTAAGACCCTACTTGTTTGGGTCTCACTTCCGGGTTCAGACGGACCACAGGCCCCTCAGATGGTTGATGCAAATGAGGGGTGAAAACCCGAAGCTGTTGAGGTGGTCCATCTCCCTACAGGGTATGGACTTTACGGTGGAACACCGTCCTGGTACAGATCACGCCAACGCTGACGGTCTGTCCAGGTATTTCCGCCTTAGCGACGAGGAACCCCCTGGGCAAGGGTAGTTCTCCCCACATTTCAGCTGGAGGGGACACGTGTTAGACCTGGCACCTTGGCGTGAGTTTCCCTTCCACTTTTTGATGGTGTGCCTCGACTGTTTTGCTGGTGTTGTCCGCTCAGGGCACTGCGCCACGGCTAATCCGTGCCGCAGTGCAAGTGCTCCCGAAGTAAAGTGTACCTGTAATTGATGTCCATGATTGGTTTATTGGATTCACTGTCAGTCCCCAGTAAAGTGCACCAGGGGTGCCAGGGCTTGTGAATGCCAATGCTGCTGGTGGGCTTGCAGCGCTAGTTGCGCCACCCACGGAAGCGGCCTTGTAAAGTGTGTCTAGGGTCTGCCACCGCAGACCCTGTGCGCGGTCCGGGACCGTCGCGCTGACTGCGCAAGTGCCCCCACTTGCCAGTCCCTAAACCTTCCCTTACCTACATATTAGCCACCCCTCTGGTAGGCCCGCGGGCAGGGTGCATTGTGGGCATAAGGTAGGACATGCCCTGATGTGTGTGGCATGTCTTAGTAGTGAATTACAGCCCTTTCCGTTCTTCACTATTGAAGGCTACCTGCTCTCCATAGGCCAGAATGGGCTGCCGGGATCACGCCAACGCTGTGACCCCAGTGGACTCAGAGAGCATGGTAGAAGTGTCAAGTTTAGTATGCCTGAACTCAGGATGATAAAATACTTCTTGTAGTCAAGTTTATTTTAATATCCTGGGTTTGTAAATACTACTTTTAGAAAGTTAGTATTTACTGACCTGACCATCTCAGTCCGCCTCTGCTGTGTGTGTGTGTTCTGCCTAGCAACAGTAAGGAGCAGGGTGGGGGAATCCCCAGAGACAGGTTGGCTGCCAGGTGGTGGGTAGAAAGATTACACCTGGATGGGTGGGAGGAGTACACCTTGACTCTTGAATAGACCTGTGCTCTGCCACCACAAAGCCGGCGCCACCCCCTGTGGGGCGGCTGATGTCTCTGCCCTGCTGCTGAAAGGAAAGAGCAGAGTCACCATAACAAAGTGCTCCAGAACTGGACTGAGCCAGGCCTAGGCCCCCTGGCGCTAAAGAACAAAAGAATCATGGTATAAAAGTAGGAGCCTGGCTCCTAAGAAATCAGAATCCTGTTTACCACAAAGAACCTCTGCCCGACTAGAAGGAGAAGAAGACGCTGGAGGAGCTGGCCTGCTGCTTGCCTTGCTGAGAAAGGAGAGAAAGAGACTTACTGAAAAGACTTTGCTACTTTGTGCTTGAACATTCTCCAAGGGCTTGATCTGAGCTTGCCCCCTGAACTGAACCCCAGGAACAGTGGGTTCTCTGTGCTTTTGCTCGTCCTCCAATTCGAGCCGTGTGTGCATCCCACTGGAAAGAGACTGCGCCCCTCATCGCCCCTCCTAGGGCCGTGACACTCAGAAGCTCGCCTGCCTCAAACCCGTGAGAGCCCCGCTCCGTCCCGAGCCGCTCTCTGTCCCCGGGCCAGGTCGCCTGCATCCCTGTCACCGCCTGCTACTGGAGCGCGCTGAACGCGCTATCACCCCTCCTGCCGGAAGCCGTCCGACGACTGTGATCTACGCCGGGTCATCCAGCTGCACTGACTGTGCCCTGCGACCCCGCTTCGCTATCCCCGGACACCTCAGGCCGCGCCGCCCCCGCTGTGGAGACCCTCCTGCACTGCCGTGCCAAAGGGTCTCCACAGCGGGGGCGGCGCGGCCTGAGGTGTCCGGGGATAGCGAAGCGGGGTCGCAGGGCACAGTCAGTGCAGCTGGATGACCCGGCGTAGATCACAGTCGTCAGACGGCTTCCGGCAGGAGGGGTGATAGCGCGTTCAGCGCGCTCCAGTAGCAGGCGGTGACAGGGATGCAGGCGACCTGGCCCGGGGACAGAGAGCGGCTCGGGACGGAGCGGGGCTCTCACGGGTTTGAGGCAGGCGAGCTTCTGAGTGTCACGGCCCTAGGAGGGGCGATGAGGGGCGCAGTCTCTTTCCAGTGGGATGCACACACGGCTCGAATTGGAGGACCCAAGAACACTTCCCAAGCTGAGAGTCGCACCGACCTGTGCCGACTCTCCTAATCACGAAAGAAGTCCAGTATCGGGCTCGGGGCCCGCAACGCCTTATTTCCCCGTTCGCAGGAACCGATCTCTGGGAGTACTGGAACTACGAGTAAAGAGACTACGAGGTATCCATTTGAAACTACGAACCAAGAACATTTGCCTGCTGTATAACCTGGTGGCCTAGCGACAACGTTATTGGTCTTGTGATAAGTCTGTTGAGATATATATACCTTATTTTTACATAAAGAATCGTATTTTTATATATATCCAAGTCTGGTGTCCGTTTCTGGGGGGATTGATGTATTTACTGTGTGTACGATTGTAAGTGCTTAGCCAACAACGCCTGAGGAATCGCCTTGGCTGCTACCTGCCTGACCTAACCTGCCGCCTCCACACAAAACAGACACCACTTGATGGGTCTGAAGGTCTGGCTGCTGGCTCACTGAAGGGGTTTGTAAAAACAGAGCGGGACAAACTATCCAAAGGGACAGGGTACCGCAATTAGACTATCCAGTCACATACAAAAACTCCCTTTGTATACGCCTCATTAGATCTCACAACCACTTCATACTTTACTTACAATTTCACTCATTATACATTATATTTCCCTGGAGACATCAAGGTAGAACCCTGTGACTGTACAATTCTTTCTTTATTCAGAAAAAGCTGAATATCTGTGCTAAATGTTTTGTACACATTATTTAAAAACAAACTGTAAGAGTTAAGAAATCTATTCACATATAGTTAAAAAGGCAACTAATCCTCTAAGTGCATAGTCGAGAAGTCAAACAACAATAAGAAAAATGCAGTGGACAATCACATTTCTCTTTAAGTACAGAGCTGTAAAAAAAGAACTACTGATTCTAAAAGATACATATATACAAACAAAAACCGGGAGAATACAGTAGACAAACACTTTTGTCATAAAATCACGAATCTATTTGGTCATGATCTGGAGTATATGGTATCTGTAATTTATTGATATCAACTGTATCACTCAATACCTTTTAGATTTAGTTTGAAGCATTGCATCAGGACGGCGACGGTGACATCGGCAGCAGTGGAAGTGAGTAATCTTTCTTTCGTTATTCTCCCTTGCCCCTGAAGCTCCTTGAAGCATCCTTAGACTCTCATTAAGAAGGTCGGTTCACTGGATTAACTGTTTAACCCACACCATGGGGAAGAGGAAATGTCCACCAGTGTGTTCCCCACAGGATCTAACTAAGGGAACCATTGATTTGTTTCTGGTTAAAGCAGTTGGAGCGATCACAAAAGAGATAGACAGGGCTGAGAGGCGCCTCTCTCTAGAAAAGGCAGGGGCTGCCGGGCCATTCATGGAAGGTCACATGCCCGAGGAGGCTGGAAATCCAGCAGGGGGTTCACTGGACAAAGGCCAATACCAAGATGAGACTGTGGACATTACAGGGGATTCTAACCATGGAACTAGTCTTACACCAGCTATTGTTGGTCAAACCACTTGCAATAAGACCAGAGTGACCAATACCCATGGGGAGCAACCAAGCGGTCCACCAGCCCCAAAGAAACAACGGAAAGCAGCAGAGAAACTAGTCCCAGCAAAGAAAGGGGAAAGAACGTTAAACCCAGATAACAAGGGTACTAAGGACCTTGAGGACATGTGGGGGCCTTTGAAACACAAAATTGTACAAACAGTGACTGGCCTTTTGAATGACTTTTTAATTGAATTTGTAAATGTTTTGGCAGAAACAAGAGAAACGCTTGATAAAATTGGTCATACATTATCCCCCTCTACCCAAGTGGTGCAGAGCATGGTACCTAATAGCCAGGAGGCGCAACAAGCAATTCCCCCGGTAGCTCCTCCAGCAGTGAGGCACATAGAGACCCATATTCCTGTGGCAATACGGCCTGAGGTCCAGGTTGGGAATCCTGGGTTAAGGGTGCCTGGGCCGGTGGCTTCGGGTAACAACAAGGTGTCGTAGGGGGTCACCAAAGGGCTCCAAGGGATCATAGTTTGCACCAGCAATCGTGTAGGGGGTTTATTTTAGCTGCCCTCAATACCTGAGACCTACCAGTAATAGACTTCCCATCAGCAAGCTGCCCCTACACAGTGGTCCTGACAGGTGTAGCAAGACGTAATAGCACACATGAGGAATCCTCCGCACAGCTAATTAATAAAGTGGTGATCTGGCTGTGCAAGCATGCTGGATTTAATATCGCAGAGCATAGGCACATTTTGATGGCCAGGAGGGTATCATGGATTGGTAGGTCCAGGAAAGCATTCCCAGGAGACAGCGTGATTGTCACGCTTAGTATCCATAAGATCTTAACTCATCCCTTCAGCCTATTTCCAACAGAGTCAAGGATCAAACCACCACCGTTGGGCTTCTTTCATAGGCCACCATCTAGTCTTAACTTGCCACAAAGCTGTGCAGGACAGGAGGCGGGAATAACTCTGGGTGGTAGACCCCTGGCTTTAAGTAATGCATTTGCATCATTGAGGGGCATGAACGATATTGATTGACTACACAAAGGGAAGGGCGCGGGCAGAGTCATTGATACCACTCTGGAATACACCGGCATAGTAGGGAGGAGAGAGGAGTCCAATTTGGGAACAACAATACAAACCCCACAAGAGTGTAGGGATCTTAGTCATCTGGGGATAGATAAAACAGAGAGGGCTATCATTATGCCTTTTAGTGCCCTGCTCGTTAGTTCCATGGAAGGGCGCATTGTGGGCGACATAAAAATAATTTCATGGAATGTAGCAGGCCTGTCCTGTAAATTCACGTATGAGCAATGGCTCCTCTATATTAAAAAATGTCATATAATATGCCTCCAGGAAATGTGGGAGCCAGAAAATAATTTCTACCTTGAAGGGTATAAAACTTTCTTCTGCCCAGCAGCAAGATCGGGCTCAGGATGAGCATGGGGGGCCTAACTATGTTTATAGATATGAAAATGCAAGGTAGATGGAAGAATCTGGCATGGGACTCGGATGTCGCCCAAGGACCCACATTTTTAAATAACATGTATAGGCTAGTTTTAATACATTTTTATAATGCAAAATCACACTCGCAGGGATTGATTAGCCTTCAAGAATTAAATACATAGCTGGAGCATACACAAGAGGTAGGGCCGGCACAGTCACAACTGATCCTAGCTGGTGATTTTAATTGCCACATGTGTCCAAACCTGAAGGTGACCCAGGGTGATTTGTTGTCCTGCACATTAAGAGAGTGACCACATATGGAGCATTCGCAGGAGGGGCGGGACCCGAGCGGCCTTTTAAATACCTACGGGTTAACACACACGTTGGATTTGATTGCCACCCAACCAGACATACTTGCCCACCTTTCCTTTAAAGGGAGAGGATGTTCATTGTTTATTGATTTTATTTTTGTTTCTGTCACATTGAAAAGGTGTATATCATTTTTCAACATTAATTATAGTGTATTCAGTGACCATAACCCGGTGATTTTATCTCTTGTTGCTCCGCACCATCTCCCAGTACCACATAGAGTAGTCGGGGGTACGACGATTGCCGTAACGGATCGACGTAGGCGGTTGCGCTGGGCTTAGGTTGATACTGCTGCTTTTAACATTTCTCTTTTCAATAGAGGCAAGCAGGTTATTCTGAAATGTTTAGACCTATAAGTGCAAGGGGTTGACCTTGTAGAGGCCTTTAGGGATATCGCACAGCAAGTGGATAGCTTATTAAAAGCCCCCGCTTACTCGTCTAGCGTGGACGCCCTATAGATGGTTTAATGATCAATGCTCTTGGGACCTAAGAGAGCTAAAAGTGGCCCTTAAGCAGTCTACGAGGGATAGGGATCAGGTGGCGGCCTGTCGTATAAGTTATAAGCAAGCCGTCAAGGGGCGAAAGGGACAACTACAACAGAAAGCCTGGGAGGAGCTCACAGAGGTAGCGGACATAAAGGACTCTATTAGTTTTTGGAGAGTTATTAATAACCCATGTTTTAAAGACTCGAATAAACCTGGGTTAAGTCATAATATCCTACCCGATCAATGGCAGCAGCACTTTCAGGGTGTGTACAATCACCCCCATAGTGTAGAACAATCTCAGACCCCAAATCCAGAACAAAGTTCCACCCCCATTATATTTTCTTTGGATGAGGTGAGAACAGGAATTGAGAGTCTCACGAGGAAAGAGGCGCCGGGGCCAGATGGGATCCCGCCAGACCTATTCCGATGTAGCATTGAGGTTTGGGCGCCGCTCCTAGTAAGGGTATTAAATGCGGCAGTAACCTCAGTAAAGCCAGCATCATGGTCCACTGCCACTATCGTTCCCATTTTCGAGAAAGGAGACAGGGACAGTCCACATTGCTATCGCCCCATATCTCTTATTGATGTGTCACGTGAAGGTTTTGGGGTGGGTGGTTTTAAATAGGTTGACGGAATTGGCAGAGGCCAACCAAATTATAACGGATGCTCAGTAAGGGTTCTGACCGGGAAAATCTACCAGACCAATGTCTCAATCTTTATCCTATTACTACAAAATACACACTAGCCCAACCAGGGGCGATGTATTTAGCATTATGGATCTCACTGCGGCTTTTGACCGAGTAAACCGCCGTAAACTATGAACACTCATGGGTTAGCTCGGGGTGGACCCGGCAATAATCAATATTCTAATGTCCCTACACTCTAATACCTCAGCAGGAGTTAGATATACACAGGAGGGGAAGGTTACGGACCATAAGTGCTCAAGCGGGGTTAGACAGGGCTGTATATTAGCACCGTCTTTGTTTACTTTATGTATCAACAGCCTTGACTCCGCCCTGATGGCCATACAAGCAGACACCCCATGGATAGGTACAAGAGCGGTTCCTGTTCTGCTTTATGCAGATGATGCGGTACTCCTCCCTCGCACCCCAAAGGGTTTGCAGCTTTTAATAGATGGCTTCGTGACCTTCATGAATAATCTGGATTTGTCCCCCAATCTAACAAAGTCATATATTATGGAAATTGGTAAGAAGCCAAGCAAGAATCATAATTACACAATAGGCACACACATTTTAGGGAACGTTCCGGCCTTCTCATATTTGGGCATTTTATTTGATGGAAAATTGAACTTTAAATACTTATTAGAGGAGAAGTGTCACACCCTGATATGGTCCACAGGATCAATCACCTATTTTGCTCATAGATTAGACCGTTGGACCCCAGGAAGCATTTTAAAGCTATACAACTCTATCTGTTGCTCTAAAGGTTTATATGAAAGTGAGGTCTGGGGATTTATGGAGGTTAACAAGTTACAAACTGAAGAGAATAAATATTTCAGGTGTATGCTGAAAGTTCCTCATAGCAACCCTGCGTACTTTGTCCATGAAGAACTGGGGTCTAAATACATTTCTGATATGGCTGCAGATCTGTTCTTTAAGTATGTTGGGTTGCAACGTGAGGACAGCGAACCTCATAAGTCCACGGTGAGAGAACATATTTTAGTCAAATCAATCCAGGGCATAGAACCATACTTATCTCTCATAACTAGTGCACATGACAGATTTTTAATTACCCATTTTAGATTCCATTTATTTCATCACCTTTTGGCTGTACCTGTGGCTGCGACAATAGGTGCCCACAGGATACCCTACATTTTGTCCTACTCTGCCCGCACTATGCATATCCCAGAAAAATGTTCCTGAAGGGCTTTTTAAGAAGGTTTAGATTTAGACAGGCATGTGTTGCCTTGTTGTTTTTCAAATAGTCATCAGATGTTTTTACACTCTTCTGTGTTTCCAACTTTCTAAGATCTGCTTTAAAGTTAAGAACTATGAGGGGTGCTTGAAGCCCAGAAGAATTTTTGCTATTTTGCACTATGTTTTGCTGCTATAAAAGTACTAAGTATTGCATCATCGCGTTTCGGTGGGATCTCAAAATTAAGAGCCACCTTCTTCAGGATGAAATAGTTCTCTCCTACAGTCTAAAAAAAATAATACCTATACAAAAGACATAAAATAATTGTAATCAGACCATTAAAATCTCTGCTCATATACACATGAGCAGCATTCCAATCTGAATATGTGATGTTACCATGCGATCAGTTACATCACGGTGCGTTACATCTCGGTTATTACAATGCAAATCGTTACGAGTTGCGCTAAAGGCTCTGGACTTAGGAATAGTATGATTTACTATTCCAACTCCAGCCTATGTAACAGTAGGGAAGGTGTTGGAATAGTAAATCATACTATTCCTTAGTGTAGAGCGCCATCCAGCACAAGTTGTTGTAACGACTTGCGTTGTAATGACTGTGATGTAAATGTATCGCAGTGTAATGAACGCGTTGTTAAGGTCGTTCGCCCTCCAATCTACCCTTCAGTTCTTTGAGTGTCCCATTGGAGTCCCAGGATTTTCTTTTTAACCTCACTCCACCTCCTAGTTCATTCTAGACCTTATCACCATTCTTCCAGTCATTCTAGCTCGTAACCACACATCCTATCCTCATTTAAAAGAAATTATTGTTTGTAATAACACATCTTTACAGGATTTAAGATATTTAATCTCTTTAATGTTATACATATTTCTTATGTGTCTCTCTTCCTACTATTAACTGATTGATATATCCATCACAAGTAGCTGTTCCAAAAGATTAAAGTCACATGGTAGTACACATGGTAGTATAGTTGAAACCTTTAGACTCCTCCTTATGGTCGTCATGAATTCCCAAAGACTTTATAATTCGGTGAATTTTTAGAGAGTATCATTTGTTTATCCCTCATTCCTACACCTTTTCTTTAAAATATATGTAAAGGACTGAAGGGAGTGACTGTGGGTTCGGGGCGGCAAGGCAAGATTGGCAATAGGAAATGGCTGTAAATGCAACATATCAATTTTGAAAAAACATTGAATTACTGATGAAAAATGCATTATGGGATATTGATCTCATTCTCCTTTCCTCTTAGTATCACCAATATCGACACAGAAGATTGTAATTTGCCGCCTCCTGATTGGCCACAGCTCCACCAATAGAAATCGATTTGGGACATTTATAAGACAGTAAGCTGTGTTTAACTTCATAATGATTTATTGCACTGAAGAAGGCACCACGCCGAAATGCATCTGCACTAATAAATCATGTCAACAATCCAGAGAGTGCTCCGTAAATCTGTGAAGTAGTTGTTGTGTAACAAAGGCAAACTCACCCTTCGTCGATGGAAGCACCCGCCGAGTGCTCGACAGCCTGGGTGAATTTGAGGGGACTATATATATATATATAAAAAAACAAAGTCCTAACCCTCCAGTTCCACGGAGGGAATACAGAGCTACAGAGCAGGTACAGAACACAATAAAGTTATTTCCCAGGAATTAGACAAAGACGGGTTCAAAGTGCCATGTTGCTAATTTTAATCACCATAATGATCCAGACAAGTGTCCGCCTCAGACGCGTTTCGATCGCCTCCGCGGTCTTGTTCACATGACGCGCTGATGCCGGACCACCATTTTTAAATTATGTGCATCCAATAAAAAAGACAGGTTGGTAACAATGTGAAAATAGACATAGAAAACACACATTAGTGAGGAAGCATATAGTCACGAAAAAGGAAAGATTGACTGATTTGAACATTCAATCTCAAAAATTGTTAAAAGCAAACCGTGATGTTACAATGTTAAAAAACAAGTAATTCATCTCATGACTGAGAATATAACCACAGAGTACCTTCAAAATACTCAAAATTGACATATAGCAGATCAAGTCATTAAACTTATTATAAACATAATTTTGCGTGTACCAACCTTAGCTAAAATAATGGCAAGTGCCCAATAATGCCAATGTCGGTTCACAGCTAATTATATAAATATATATAAGAAAAATTGCAAAATGATAAAATTAATATCATTGATGACCTACTTAGAAAACTCATGAGAATAGATATAAACAGTTGGTTATAAAATGGCTGCTAATAAATAAATAAATGAATGAATGTGATAATGCTCCTTAATAACATATGCCAAACTAAGTGCAAGTAGTGAAATATATAAAAAAAACCACAATAAATATAGATAAAAAACACCTACAAATGGTGGGGCTGGTGCAAGAGGTAGCTGAACATTGTAAATGACACTCAATAAAGTGCTAATGCTTATGTTGTAGCTGCCAATGAAAAGTGCAAAAATGTGCAATAATATAGATTATCTTAAAAGGTATATACATATATATACACACATCGTACCTTAAGTCTTTCCTAATACTCCATTAATCTCACTCCTTCCAGGAATTCCTTGAAGCTTTATCCTCTCAGGTAGTCACACCCATCTGTGACTTCTCCTTATTTCATTCCAATCCAGAACAGGGCTCTTTGCCATGCATTCATTTAGGGGCACATGCATCAAAGTAACGAATTGCGATTTCTTAATAGCGATTTTTAAGGAATCGCTAGTGAGGACTCGCAATTCCTTATGCATGTAGGAATCGCTAAACAAATTCCTGCACATTCCCTATTAGCGAATCACAAATTGCGATTCGTTATTAGGGACTACCATTCCATTGCCATTACTCTGTTATCAGCAAGCAAGTAAAACATGTGGTAAATAGCAATTGGGGAATTTTGAATGAAAATGTTAGATTGGATAAAACCCCATTTGCTTTCAAAAGATACAAAAACCTCAGAAGCCATTTAGTACATACCTATAGGGAAGGAAAAAAAACAACCAGCAATTTACTTTGGATAACAGAGTATGCGAGAGGGAACCACAAATGTGGGAATTGCAATATTTGTGATCAATGCATAGTGCCCAATGAGATAGAAAATAATGGAGTAAAGATAACCGCATGTGCCCTCAACAACTGCTGCAGTAAAAATGTGATATATTTGTGTATATGCACCTTTGGGTTAGGGCATGTTGGGGAATCAAGTAGGGAGCTGAGGTTTAGAGTTCAAGAACATAAATCAGCCATCAGAACGGCCAAACAAAATGCCCTACTTGTGGATCATTTACAGAAAAATTGTCATAGTCATATGGATTTTAAATAGTTCATTATAGAGAAAGTTACTATGAATAAGGGAAAGATGACAAAAATAATATTTGTACGCCATTACTCTGAGATCTGCAATCAAGTAAAAAATGTGATAAATAGGAATTGGGGAATTTTAAATGGAGATGAAAATGTTAGATTGGATAAATCCCTTTTTGCTTTTAAAAGAACCAAAAACCTCAGAAGCCATTTAGTACATACCTATAGGGAAGATAAAATCAACCAGCAATTTACCTTGGCTAGCAGAGTAGCGAGAGGGAACCACAAATGTGGGAATTGCAATATTTGTGATTAATGCATAGTGGCCAATGAGATAGAATATAATGGCGTAGCGAAAACTTGGGCAAGATTTAAATGCGTTTACATAAAGAGGACGATGAATGTAGCCCGATCGAGATAAGGTAAAGAGTTGCCATCTAGAAGGTTATTGCTGAATGTAGCATATTGAGAGGAGGGATTGTCGTTCCCTTAAATTATTTTTACGGGAAATAGTGGTTCCTTATTTTACCTGGTTATATTAAAAAACTATCGCACAAAAATATATTTTTTACCAATACCCCTAAGAGAATGGAACTTAAAGGTCCACCAACATTGTCTTGAGGCTTGGATATGTTGTGAGGCAAGTAGGGGATTTGCTGGATAGTAACTAATAAGCTTCCTAAGAAGAGTGAAATCTGGGGGCTTTTTGCGAGCTACAAAAAGCTTCTTATAATGGATGATTGATGTTTACATATGTCTCCACCTTGATATGAGGGTAGCAACAAGGTGGATATAATGAATATAGTGAATTTTAATAATGCATTCATAGGTCAATATATGGACACTAGAACTGCATAGAAAAGCAGGACTATATTCAGTATGTATTATCCCCATTATTACTTGGTTCTATTAGAGTAAGGAAAAGATGAAAATGCTACTTTTGTTTATATCTCCAGGCTTGGGAGCTATAAATGAATACGTGGCAAAGAGCACCGCACTGGATTGGAATGGAATAAGGAGAAGTCCCAGATGTGTGTGTCTACCGGAGAGGATAACACTCTAAGGAATTGAATTATATACCTCCAAGAAGGATTGAGATTAATGGAGTATTAGGAAAGACTTAAGGTAGGATGTGTGTGTATATTACCTACTGGTTGTCTCCAGTAGGTAGATATAGTTAGGACCTTGTTTCTATTCAAAAAGCATTTATTCTTTTACCAATATCTTTGGCGCCGTTTGATGACTCTTCGCAAAATGTTCAAAACTAATGGCCGGCTCCAGTCAGTTCCTGTCTTGGAAGTTTCGGGGTGATTGGTCAAGCGTGGACTGAGAAAAAATAGGGGTCCCAAAACGCGTTTTCCCCATGTTCATTTCCATAGGAAAAATTGGAACATGCTACAGCCCGTACTGCTGAACAGAATTACACAAAATTTGGCAAAAAGGTAGCTCTTGGTTCAGAAAGAGACCTTTTTTTTAAATGGTGTAAATCCATTCAATGGTTGCTGAGGAATTCAACAAATAAAAATATCGATATCTGAGCACCGTGGAGGGTTTGCGAACACTCCAAACCAGGAAGTGTTGGCAGCCATCTTGTGACTCGGTAACCGAGTCGAACAAAATAGTAAAAAAAAAAGGTGAAAAACAAGAAAAGGGGGCTGGGTAGGAACACCCTGACTCCCTAGGCCTGCTTTTTAAAAAATCGGCAGAATTAACTCTGGGTGCACGAATCCTGTTGAGAAAATTTAAAAAAAATGAAACGCTGGTGCCCGCGCTTCATTTTAATGAGCCCCGGGTGGGCCAGATCCAGGGGGCAATGCCAAAATTAAATAGCAGGGGCCAGCGGGGGGCCCCGCAGCCCCAGGGACCCCCACCTCCCGGGGGCTATGCTAATTATGTGCAGGGGGCATGTGGCCCCCCTGCAGTCTTGGGGATCACCAGCTCCCCGGGGCTTCTTTAATTGGATGTGGGGGGCTCTCAGGCCCCCCCAAGCCCTGGGGACTGCCACCTCCCCTGGGCTTTATTTAATTAGGTGCGGGGGCACATGCCCTCCCCACAGCCATGGGGACCGCCACCTCCCCGGGGCTTGAATGAATTTAAAATAGGTGTGGGGGAACTCCTGCTCCCCCACACTGCCCCGGTGACCACCACCTCCCCGAGGCACTAATTATTCAAATTCGGGGTTCCGTTATGGACCCCTGGCCCCGTGGACCACCACCTCCCCGGGAGTTTACAAATGGGGTCCTGGAGCCCCCCTCCAGGACCCCTTGATGGCTCTAGGGACCACCACCCCCAGGTCCGGGTCCTGCAATGTCCCGGGG
Source organism: Triturus cristatus (assembly GCF_964204655.1). NCBI lineage: Eukaryota > Metazoa > Chordata > Amphibia > Caudata > Salamandridae > Triturus > Triturus cristatus. Next base: position 391,195,149 of record NC_140592.1, read on the forward strand.
TGCCCAGCGCCGGGACATTGCTGTTTGCTATGGCAGGGAGGGAGCACGGCTCCCGCCCTATCATAGCAAACTCTGCTTTGGTTTTTGGACGCAAACCTGCTCTCGCTTCCAAAAAGCAAAGCAGATTGCTTTTGCATAAGGGGAGCTGCATGTCATCAGCTCTCTCTGTGCAAAAGCAATGCCGGCTCCTGCAGGAGCTGGCGGGACCGTGTAGGTATTGGAGCTCCCCCCACGGTCCCCAACGGTGAGGCCAGGCCCCAGGGGATGGGGTCAGAAGTGGCCATGGAAGGGGGCACGCGGCCCCCTCCCCTGTTATTTAAAAAAACAAACAGAAAGGCCGGCCCCGTGGGATGGGGTCCCCGGGGCCATAATTGGCCTGAGAAGGGGGCCCTATGGCCCTCCTCCCAAAAAACAATAATAAAACAAGGCTGGCCAGGCCCTGGGGGATGGGGTCCCTGGGGCCAGAAGTGGCCCAGGGGAGGGGGGCCACGCAGATAACCTGAGGACCTCAGGACACAAGTGGACTTCATCCCCCAACTTAGAATGCTCAAGGAGGCACATTTGCAGAGTGGTAGAGAAAGGGGGTGTGGCCTGTGTCCACCTCTCAGAAATCCCACTGTGTGGGGCTTACTGAAGGTAAGAGGTAGGCTGGTTGGCCCTTAAATGTCCCCCAGCAGCGAAGAGGACTTCAATTCCCATCCAAGAGCATGCCAGGGAGTGCCTTTGCAGAGTGGTGGGGAAAGTGAGCGTGGCCTGTTATGAGAAGTTAGCAATCCTGCTGTGGGGTACTTACTGGAGGCAATAGGAGGGGTACCCCACTTGTTACCTCCAGTAAGTCCCACACAGTGGGATTGCTAAGAAGTCTTCTGAGGTCATGCCCCCCTTTCTCCACCACTCTGCAAAACCTCCTCCTGGCAGACTATGGGATGGGGGATGAAGTCCACTTTACTCCTGACCAGGAGAGGAGTTGGCCTAACGGCTAGGGCGGTCATCCTCGAATCTGAGGAACTGGGTTAGAGTCTTGGCAATGACGCTGAACATCCTGTTATTCTGGACAAATCACTTAATCTCCCCGTGCCTAACAAAATAAATGAGTGTGTCCTCATGTAATGCAACTGGTGCTATGTAAAGCGCTCTGATACCCGATTCGGGTCAAGTTCACGCTATATAAAACTCTGTAAAAAAAAAAGCCCTCCTGGTACCTCCTGTAAATCCTACGTAGCGGAATTACTGAGCGCTGGTCGGAGGCCTAGCACCCTTTCTCTACCACTCTGCAAACGTGACTACTACTTAAAGAAGTATCTTTCTGCACCTCTGACTTAGAGGTAGTTTTAATCCCCCTGCCCCATTATGTACTAGCGCCTTACAGAGGAGGTCATGCCAATCACAGGGGTACCCCAACGCATAGTGCTCCCTAGTGTATGTGGGTGTTTTCACTGTATTCTTAGTGTCTTTTAGCATAGCACTGGGTCTAGGCCTGGTTAGGCAGAATCAGTTACCACCAGTACCAGTCAGCAAAAAGTTGGGGGCACAGGATGACTTTGAAACAAGGCCTCTTTCTGCACCTCTGTTGGTTCTTTCTGCATATCTCTTACTTCTTTCTGCACTTTTCTTCATCTTTCTGGACTTCTGTTGCCTCTATTTGCATTTCTCTTGCTTCTTTCTGCACATTTCTTCCTCTTTCTTCACATGTCCTACCTCCGTAGGCATAGTTAGAAATTTGCATTTAAAAAACCTTAGACATTCACTGGAAAAACCATAGGTTTCAGGGACGTTATAATTAGAAATTATCATTCAAAATACTTTTTAATTCCAGCCTTGGAAGAGTGTGTTACAGCCCGAGTAAGTTTAAGTTTTAAGCCTGGGTGCCAATGACAGCGCGCAATCAGGCAGTGAAATTCCGTTGTTATAACTCGCGCCCCCCACAGTGCACTGCTGATGACATCACATATCACATCACTCATGACATAGTCAGTGACACCACTGATGACATCACTGATGACATCTCAAATGACATCACTGATGACATCACTGATGACATCACTGATGACATCATCCAGTGAATGTATGTTTCTGTAAAGTTTAAATATGTTTTATAAATATATATATGCCTAGGTGTATTGAAGAATGAATGAGTGTATAAGACTCAGGATGGATGATTAAGTAGGTGTGTGACTAACTGTATAAGTGACTAATTAATTTTGTCTTGCTTAATGCATGTGTTAGCGACCGATATAGACATTCACACAGTTTAGGTTGTTAGTTGGTGTGTAAGCAGTTCCATGGTTTGGTTAGCAACTAAATGAGGATCTATATGAGCTGTTCATTGCTTGTCTGAGTACCTGTATGAGTACCTGAGTGTCTGCGTGGGTGGGTGGGAGATATGACTCTCTGCATAGATGTGTGAGTGGCTAATTCACTAGGTATATGTGTTCAAGTCTGTATCTGTGAAGGTCTGTATGGCTGAGTGAGTGTGTGTATGAGTGTCTCGGTGAGTGAATGGATGCCTCAGTGGTACATGTGAGTAACTCCATATGTGAAAGGCAGTATACATGAGTGTTGGACTATATAAATGACTATATGTGAGAATGAGTGATTGTGGGAGTGCCTGTATGGATCAGTGTGTCCTTGTATTTAATTATTGTATTAGAAGTTGAAGTTAAAAGTTCTTGATAGAGCGTACTGTGACCTAGCGGCTTCCTGGCGCTAAAGTAGAAGGCTGAGATGAGTGGAGTTCTACCGAGAGAAAATCAGCAGGAGTACACTTGGGAGAACAGGAAGGTCTTAAGGGCCTTGCGGAATTGTAGATAGACTGGAATGGATCTAATGGACAGTGGGAGACTGTTCCAGAAGCGAGGGGCTAGTACAGAGAAACTAGTGCCTCCAGTTTTGGATCTGCGAAAGCGCGGAACATTGAGAAGGGCTTGATTGGAGGAACGGAGGGCGCGGTTGGGAGTGTAGGGACTGATGAGGGAATTAATGAAAGCCGGGGCAGTACGGGCACGAGCCATGAAGGCCAGGCAACCCATCTTGAAAAGGGATCTCTGGCAAATGGGGAGCCAATGAAGGGATTTCAAAACAGGAGTGATGTGGAGGGACTTAGGAAGGTGAAGAATAAGACGGGCGGCCTGATTCTGGATAGCCTGGAGACGGCGCAGTTCGTAGGCCGGAATGCCCACGTAGAGGCTATTCCCGTAATCAAGATGAGAAAGAATCATTGCCAAAATAATAAGTTTAAGGGCATCGGAAGAAAAGAAACGGGACACTTTCCGAATGATCCGGAGGGAAAGGAAGCAGGAGGAGAGTGTAAGTATGTGTTAGAATATGTTTAAATAAGTGACGTGGTATTTGTATAACTGTACAGGTGAGTAAATGAAAGTGTTATTGATTATTTCCATTACTGACTAGGTGTGTGAATAACTCTAAGAATGAGAGGCAGTGTGTGAGTGTCTGTATAGATATGTGACTGGATATGATAATGCTGTATTGATGGCTGACTGTATGTATGAGTGAGTGTATAGGTGAATGGATGGATGTGTGTAGACCTACAAATTAGAGAGTGGATATGCACTAACTGGTATTGGTGTGTTCACAGTTTTGAAAATTATAGTCTGTATTTTAGACTGGGTGTATCAAGTGTTATATTAGGGTCTGATCAGATGCATCTGATTTTTATGTGGAAGATGTCATCAGTGATGTCATTTCAGATGTCATCAGTGATGTCATCTGAAATGACATCACTGATGACATCTTCCTGATGACCATATCATGAGTGATGTAATATGTGACATCATCAGCAGTGCATTGCTGGGGCGCGTGTTATAGTTAGCTCAACTAACTATAACAGGCGAATTTCTCTGTTTTTATATAAGTCAAATGTCCAACTAACTATAACGTCCCTGAAACCTATGTTTTTTTCAGTGAATTTCTAAGGTTTTTTTTAAATGCTAATTCCTAACTATAACGCCCCTGAAACCTATGGCTTTTTCAGTGAATTTCTAAGGTTTTTTAAATACTAATTTCTACCTATAACATGACTGAAACCTATGGTTTTTTAGTGAATTTGAAAGGTTTTTTAAATGCTAATTTCTAAGTATAACGTCTCTGAAACCTATGTTTTATTTCAATGAATTTCAAAGGTTTTTTAAATATCGAACTACTATTGTGCATTTGTCATTAATACTATTTTTTCTAACTTTTCAACTACATAAAATAAACTGCAAAAGTGCTATGTAACGTAATAGACTTCACAAATTACGAGTTTTTAAATAATACAAAACAATTTAACATTCAGATAACAATTTTTCTCCCTTTTTTTGCTGTCATCAACTACTACTTAACTTCACTATTCACAGTGATGCCAGTGTAGTTTCATCGTAAACAGCAGGGAAAAAAAAAACCAATCAACTAGATTGTTAAAAACACAAATAACACATCCAATAGTACTTCAAATGTTCAAAGCCTACCTTTACTTCATAGATTGTCTGCAAATTTACCCAATACGCCAGATAATGTATCAAAACTTTTGCTTTGAAAGCATCCAGTATGAATTCCTTCAAGATGTTACGTAGTTTCTCTGCACATTTTCCCAATACGCCAGATAATATATAAAAAAAATCACTTTGAAAGCATCCAGTATTAATTCCTTAAAGATCTTACGTAGTTTCTCTGCACATTTTCCAAATATGCCAGATTATGTATCAAAAATTTCGCTTTGAAAGCATCCAGTATGAATTCCTTAAAGATCTATTCACCTTCCCATTAAAGCCGAATAGTGTATCTAAAATCTTTGTTTCAGAAAAAATAAGTATGAGTTGGGTAATTCATAAGGCAATCTCGGTTTCATTTCCAAGTGTGTATCATTACAGTGACTCCAACCATTACTACACTTGAAATAAACTGTATAATGTCCACTTGTAGTAGTACTTCCAGTATGGAAAACAATAGCAACTGCTGCAAAAGTTCTTCCAGAAATAGATACTTGATTAGCAACAACATTTTTAATTTTGGTTTCCACTTTTCTTCCATTTGGATGACTGCGTTGCAGCATTATAATCAAATATTTTCCATATCTTTGTAGGCATAATGCAGATAGCATTCTTGATTTACAACGAGAACACATCATCTCATGATCAGCTTCTTTTACTAATTTGGAAAATGGTACAGATTTGCAGTCAGGTATTGTTAAATATAAAAATCATTCTCTGTCAACTATAGTGCTTGAAGTTAACAAACACACTTCACATGTATATTCCCATTTGTAACTGAGTCCAAATAAACTCTCAATCTGAATTCCTTTATCTTCTAGTACTCCAAGCATAACCATCAGAAATTCTTGTGCATCTTGCTGTATATTAGCACTGAACGTTAAAGAGTGCAGAACATAAAGTTTTTTCCTGAATTTCCATAATTCAACGGCAAACATCTTCAAGATAAAATATAACATTCAGAATGACATTACCATAGCAGTTGACACCAGAAGCATTTTCTAATTGGTATCCAACAGCATCATCACTTGTTTGTATTTTCTGCTTCTTTACATCATTTCTTTTCTGTTGATTTTCTTTCTGCTTTTCAACCATAGTTAACTCTTCAACATATTTGCGTTTTGAACGTACAACACATTTCTCATACATATGATATTCACCTAAATGGGGAGCATAAAGCCTTCTCAAACGATTATATTCTCTTACACAATTAACATCAGCACTAACCTTGTTCTCATCAAAATCAATTAAATACAAACCAGACAACGTTCTAACTCGAGATAATGCAACATATACCATTCCCTCTTTAAACACAGTTTTTCCAACATTTACCAAAGCATTATCTTACAAACAAAAAACGTGCGCAGAATGTGCAATCTGTCTTACCTCTGCAATCTGATCAAATTTAACTTTCAAAAATTCAATTCCATTTCTATTTTGATATTTCACAAAATCAAAAACTTTCCCCATTGCTCCATTCACTAATTCACTAAACCTTCTTCTACATTCAGATTACGCTTCAAAATTACCTGACAGTTTAAACATACATCTAAAAAAAATTCTAAGCCAGCAGTTTTTGATACAGACTTTTCCAAAGAATCCAATTTAGTCTGTAGTTTTACTGAAAGAACAATTGTTATTCCTTGATGCTCTATTTTATCAATAGCTTCAATGTGAACTTATTTCTTGATTTTCCAATTTCATAAGCTCTATATTAAATGTTTAATACTCTTCCACTGTAGGCATAAAGCAAACTATAGACTTTTTTCCTTTCATTTTTTTGTACATTACATCTGCTGGTGTGTTTTCATTTGTAAACAAGTTCTTTAGTAGACGACTTTGAAAAGCGTGTTTACCATGTTTGCTTAGAACACCAATTCTTACATCTTTTAGAATATTTCCATAATCTTCATCTCTTGCTTGTCGCATATTCTGAGTGAGTTCTTTATATTCAAAATGTAACCACAGATTCACATTTCCAATACTTCGCAAAGATTTCTTAGTGTCTTCATGTAGAAGTGTTTTAAACACTGGTTCTCCTTTTACAGGGGTTAGTTGTAGCAGATCTCCAAATACAATTAAATGTTTTCCCCAAAGAGAACGTCATAATCTGTTTTTAATACCTGTTGCATTCTTAAGTGTACAAAAGCAAGCATTAAGTTTGAGACCATGCTCACCTCATCAATAATTAAAAGTTTCATTTTCTTCAGCACTCTTGACACTTCATAAGAAGCTTCTCCAGACAACTTCTGATATTGTAATTTACTATCATGCTCCATTGGTAACATCAATAATCTATGCAAAGTAACTCCTTTAACATTGTGTGCAGCTAATCCAGTTGGAGCTGTTACCACACAACATAAATGTGAACCAGTAGTTTTTTTAAGATAACTGGTCAAAACTTGAATTAATTTTTTTTTACCTGCCCCAGCTTGATCACTGATGTACATCAGAAGAGGTTTAAAAGATGAACACAGACATTCTTTTTTTCATGCAACAAACCATGTTCTATCCGTTCTCTCACTTGCACATATATTTCTTTCTGTTCAACATTTACTTGTTCTTCTAACTTTTCCAATGTTATATTCTCCTTGTGTGCTTGTTGCATTGCAATTTCGACTTCATGCATAGCAATCGCTGCTTCATTTTCCAGCATAGGTTGTAAAAGAGGATCTTGACTACATGTACCACTACTTTGACTATCTTGAGAACTTTCATGAGCTATTTCAGCTATAATAGTCTTTTCCTGTTCAACTTCATCATTCAACATTTTTAAATATGTAGGGAAAATTGGACATCAAATGCTATCTTTACAAGTATTAAAAGAATCTTCGTAGCAGTCAAACTCTCCAAGTAATTCACTTTCGCTACCCCATGGTTTAAACAGCTGCAGAAGTGCTAAATAGTAAAATTCTCGCTTATCTTGTGGTTTTTAAGATTACCCTTTGAATGTTTTACTAAACAACCATGACATCCAATTACTGCAAACTTTCCTTCTTTTAAATTCTCTTTAACATTTCTTTTAAAGCTGTAATGTTGAAGTACTTCATACAGACATAGCTGTTCCAGATGTTGACTCCTTTTCGAATAGTATGTGTCCAACATATTAGTTTTAAGAATGTCTGTACTATCTGGCTCATTTGCTGCTAATTGTTCAATTTGTTCCAATCATTTCAACACTCTATTTCGTTTGCAGGCAAGACCTAAACTTACCCAAATGATTCCTTGTGAATTTGAATATAAACTTGAAGAACACAAGCGGTCTGAACATTCACACGATCCAATTTCTCGGTGGGAAAGCATTTTCAAACTAAAGCTGTATAACTTTTTGCTAAGACTATGCTCTTGTGCAATTTCTTCCCACATTTGTTTCATCTCTGTTTTTTCAGATTTTGTAATGTACGATGTAACATAACGTGCAACAGCAATTGAGATATCCGCAACATACTGGATGTCCATATTCGCATTCCACATTTTTAAAATGACTGGATTGTAGTCATTGATGTACTTTGACATTCTGTTCTTTTTAAGTTGTAGGTATTCTTTGGAGATTTCCGAGTTATTGTGTGCCTCACAGAAGAAAAAAAAGAATTTACTCTTCCTTTACAAATGACTGGACGGGGAAAACCAAACCGACATTTGGTGTAAAATGTTCCTTTAGACTTGTATTTTCTTCTGCAGTACTTTCCACAACGGTGACTTTGGAAACGTAAAACTTGCTGTCTCAAGCTTCTATCTCCTCCTTTTCTTGGAATCTCACATGTCACATACTGTTCGATGAAAGACAATACTGTTTCATCAGAATCAGTTCCAAATTTAGGTGCATCCTTGACCCATAGTAGCATATGTATATGAGGTGCACCTCTTGCTTGGTACTCCTTTCTCCAAAAGAAATTGGTAACTTCTCCAAGAGGTGGATTCTTTTTAATACAGATAAAAGACATCATACCTTGAAACTTATGATTAAAATATCTGCACACATTTACAGGATCCAATGAACACAGTTCACCAGGAGTACTTATTTCAACATTTTTATATTAGAATTCCCTTCTCTTACAAACTCAAGCAAATCTTCCCATGCATACTCTGCACAGCTAAGTGTGACAAACCATGTTGGTGTACCTAAGTTCTGTAACATACACTTGAGTTCACCATGACGACGATACCAATACTCATTTGTTCCACGTTGACATGCCATCAAATTGATTAACTGTGCTTCTAAATTTTCATCTGTTTCTTGAACTTTCTCCACAAATTCTTTCACAGAAAGAAGTGATTCATGAACTCCAGTTTTAAGTATATGATTCACTGCATACGAGAGAGAAGACAGATCACTTTCCAACAAAAGGTGAACTATGTATGGAATGCACTGTAGAAATCTAGGATCTTCAGAATATAATCTTGTTGACCGATAGTCTGAAGCTGGAATCCGTACAGGTTGGTCATCATATCATCCACCTTCTCCAGTAGGAAACAACTGTGGAAAACAACGAGCTTCCTAGCTTTTCTCCAATGCACACATTGGAGTTCCCTGTGCTTTTTTCATTTGAAATAACTCAATGCTACTTCCTATCACTTCTTTTGAATGCAAAGAACATATTGTATAATGTTCATAAATCTCTTCATTCCTTGACTTGTCCACTTTCTCTATTTGACCACTTGAAATTTCAAAATCATCTTCTAAACGTATTACCTGTTTATCCACATTTAAAATTTGTAATAAATATTGTTCTCTATAAGATATAAGGTAGCCTTTTCAACTTTATTAAATCCACAAATTCTTGCCATATTTTCCGACTCTTTGTGGGTACACCACTTACTAAAATAACTACTGCCTCATCTTCCTCTTTCTCTCCAGCAATAGTTTCAATGTTTTTCTTAAAATCCAAAGATAAGTACACCACTCTTCCTTTCAGTCCTCTTTGCAAGTCTGTTGGTGGCAGTTTACCTATTTAGGCTCCATCCGAATTATAGTTTGAAAAGGATGAACATATTGAATTAGAACCGACTCATATGTATTCAATTTGGCCAGCTCCCGCGGAATAGCTACTAACTCCAATTTATGCACTGCTCTAGCAGGCATTTTGTTCTCTTCTAATTTGTTGTAACAATATTTATCTATACGTTGATCACTACCTAGCTCAAATCGACCTTCAACAAACAAGTAAGTTGCAAATTCTTCCCACTTACCATTGTTCTCCTTTTCACTTCTCAAATACAAATCAACATTCCCACTTTGACGTTTATAATGAGTACGTCGACAACAAACACAAACATAGTTTGGTATTTCAGAGCACACTACATTAAACTTTCCAATTTCTTCTTCAAACTGATCAGTGCTAATCACTTTCTCATCTCCTCCAACATCTGTAATTGTCAAACTTTCACTTTCTATGAACTGCGATTCTGAACCAAAATATCACGTTCCAATATCATCACACTTTGTTTGAAAATCTGATAAAGAACCATATAAAAGACTTCCATTCAGTTCACTTAAATTTAATGCAGGACTTTTTACATAGTACAGTTTCTTTACAAAGTTCCGCATTTCTGAATGGTGTACTGCTAACATCCTCAAATTATAAAAAACACTTTTACAAACTTTTCTTGAAAGACAAGCCAGAGAATGCCCATACTTCTCAGTATATTTTCTTACATTACATGGATCTAGTCCTTGTAACAACTTAGGTGCCGATCACGATCCGGTAAAAAATTCCCCCGTGCGACTCGTATCGGGTCTTTTTACCGTACGAATCGCACAAGTGCCGTACGAACTGGCAATCACGATTCGCATGGTAAAAAGTCCATACGAACCGCACTGGGAATCATTCCCCACACGTCCTCGGGTCGGAAAATGTGTCCAACACGTCCTCGGACGATTTACCGTACAAACGTGAAAAGCCAAGTCCGACCGAGGAATCACGATCCATCCCGTGCGTCCGAGGTTACAACCGTATGGAAAAAACACCGTCCGCACCGAACTCCTACAGCAACCATAGAGACATGTGCCCGCATACGCGCCCAACACTCCCCCCAGCCCCCGTACGTCTGACACGTACCCCCCGTATATGTATACCCCCACCCGTCTATGTACACCCCAGTACGTTCCAGTCGTACCCCCACCCCAGTACGTGTCGTACCACCGCCAATGTACACCCCCCCACCCCTGTACGTGTCGTACCACCGTCTATGTACACCCCAGTACGTTCCAGTCGTACCCCCACCCCAGTACGTGTCGTACCACCGTGAACCTACACCCCAGTACGTTCGAGCCCCACCCCCACCCCAGTACGTGTCATACCCCCGTGTACCTACACCCCAGTACATGTCGTACCAACGTCAATGTACAACCCCCCACCCCTGTACGTGTCGTACCACCGTCTATGTACACCCCAGTACGTTCCAGTCGTACCCCCACCCCAGTACGTGTCGTACCACCGTGTACCTACACCCCAGTACGTTCGAGCCACACCCCCACCCCAGTACGTGTCATACCCCCCGTGTACCAACACCCCAGTACGTTCCAGTCGTACCCCCACCCCAGTACGTGTCGTACCACCGTGAACCTACACCCCAGTACGTTCGAGCCACACCCCCACCCCAGTACGTGTCATACCCCCCGTGTACCAACACCCCAGTACGTTCCAGTCGTACCCCCACCCCAGTACGTGTCGTACCACCGTGAACCTACACCCCAGTACGTTCGAGCCCCACCCCCACCCCAGTACGTGTCATAGCCCCGTCTACCCACACCCCAGTACGTTCCAGTCGTACCCCCACCCCAGTACGTGTCGTACCACCGTCAATGTACACCCCCCCACCCCTGTACGTGTCGTACCACCGTCTATGTACACCCCAGTACGTTCCAGTCGTACCCCCACCCCAGTACGTGTCGTACCACCGTGAACCTACACCCCAGTACGTTCGAGCCCCACCCCCACCCCAGTACGTGTCATACCCCCGTGTACCTACACCCCAGTACGTGTCGTACCAACGTCAATGTACACCCCCCCACCCCTGTACGTGTCGTACCACCGTCTATGTACACCCCAGTACGTTCCAGTCGTACCCCCACCCCAGTACGTGTCGTACCACCGTGAACCTACACCCCAGTACGTTCGAGCCCCACCCCAGTACGTGTCATAGCCCCGTCTACCCACACCCCAGTACGTTCCAGTCGTACCCCCACCCCAGTACATGTCGTACCACCGCCAATGTACACCCCCCCACCCCTGTACGTGTCGTACCACCGTCTATGTACACCCCAGTACGTTCCAGTCGTACCCCCACCCCAGTACGTGTCGTACCACCGTGAACCTACACCCCAGTACGTTCGAGCCCCACCCCCACCCCAGTACGTGTCATACCCCCGTGTACCTACACCCCAGTACGTGTCGTACCAACGTCAATGTACACCCCCCCACCCCTGTACGTGTCGTACCACCGTCTATGTACACCCCAGTACGTTCCAGTCGTACCCCCACCCCAGTACGTGTCGTACCACCGTGTACCTACACCCCAGTACGTTCGAGCCACACCCCCACCCCAGTACGTGTCATAGCCCCGTCTACCCACACCCCAGTACGTTCCAGTCGTACCCCCACCCCAGTACGTGTCGTACCACCGCCAATGTACACCCCCCCACCCCTGTACGTGTCGTACCACCGTCTATGTACACCCCAGTACGTTCCAGTCGTACCCCCACCCCAGTACGTGTCGTACCACCGTGAACCTACACCCCAGTACGTTCGAGCCCCACCCCCACCCCAGTACGTGTCATACCCCCGTGTACCTACACCCCAGTACGTGTCGTACCAACGTCAATGTACACCCCCCCACCCCTGTACGTGTCGTACCACCGTCTATGTACACCCCAGTACGTTCCAGTCGTACCCCCACCCCAGTACGTGTCGTACCACCGTGTACCTACACCCCAGTACGTTCGAGCCACACCCCCACCCCAGTACGTGTCATACCCCCCGTGTACCAACACCCCAGTACGTTCCAGTCGTACCCCCACCCCAGTACGTGTCGTACCACCGTCAATGTACACCCCCCCACCCCTGTACGTGTCGTACCACCGTCTATGTACACCCCAGTACGTTCCAGTCGTACCCCCACCCCAGTACGTGTCGTACCACCGTGTACCTACACCCCAGTACGTTCGAGCCCCACCCCCACCCCAGTACGTGTCATAGCCCCGTCTACCCACACCCCAGTACGTTCCAGTCGTACCCCCACCCCTGTACGTGTCGTACCACCGTCTATGTACACCCCAGTACGTTCCAGTCGTACCCCCACCCCAGTACGTGTCGTACCACCGTGAACCTACACCCCAGTACGTTCGAGCCCCACCCCCACCCCAGTACGTGTCATACCCCCGTGTACCTACACCCCAGTACGTGTCGTACCAACGTCAATGTACACCCCCCCACCCCTGTACGTGTCGTACCACCGTCTATGTACACCCCAGTACGTTCCAGTCGTACCCCCACCCCAGTACGTATCGTACCACCATGTACCTACACCCCAGTACGTTCCTGGCGCACCCCCAACACAACCTCCTAAGTACGGAGCGCACCCCATGCCCCAACATCACAACCGCATGTACGAGTCGTACAAAGCCACACACAAGGACATAATCATACAACCAAATGGCCCATGTACACACCGTACACACGCTCAAAACGCACGTACACAACAAGGACAAAACAAAACAACACAAGAATACACCATTCGAAAGGCACACAGCCACTAAACATGGCCAACAACCACTAAAATAACACAATCACTGACCTGCAACTGTCAAAAACAAACAGAGGCCCAATACACCACCACTCCTTATAACACACCCACCCAAAATTCAAACACTGCCACACCCACCCATGGACCAATAAAAAGGGCCCACACACACAAACCATGAGCCTTTGCAACAGACTCACTGCTGCCAGACACCACAGAACCAGACTACAAGCTACACCACACCTTACACTTGCACACCTTCACACGACCACCCTCACAAACACCCTCTCATCACATTCACACACACACACAACCATCCACACACCCCCCCCAACATCCACACACCCCCCACACCCACACCATCCCCACCCACACCCCTCACCATGCCCACTACCAAGAATCCAAAGTTCAGTCACCGAGAGTTGGAGGTCCTTGTTGATCAAATCCTCAGAGTTGAGCCACAGATCTTTGGAACATTGGTCAGAAGCACCAGCCAGGCAGCCAAAACAGCCATGTGGCAGACCATCGTCGATGCTGTGAATGCCGTTGCGGACACCAGGAGGACCAAGCAGGATTGCCAGAACAGGTGGTACGATCTGCGGAGGAGGGTCAGAGCCAAGAGGCAGGAGGAACACGACAAGGCCAACGCCACCGGAGGAGGGCCCTCCCGCAGACCCGTACAGTACCATCCCTGGGAGGAGAGGGTGATGGCCATACTGCCGGTGGAGGCAGTTGAAGGAGTAGAAGGACTCCGAGACCCGGGTGAGTACACAAACAACGCACCTCACATGGGGGGAACTGCAACCACAACCAAAATTACTAACAGGCACGCAACCACCACAAGCCATAGCATGACTCAACCACACTCCATGAGCAGGCACATGCCACTGCTGCCACCATGCCCCATGCACCCAGCTGGACAATGTCAAGTCACAGGCCACAGAAGACAACAACACATGACACGGTAACCCGGATGGCGGGAGGCTGGGCACCAAAAATCACATAGTGCGACTCCAAAGCAGACAACAATGCCCTCTGCCCATATGGCCTAGGTCACAGCCAGACAAACACTGTGTCCCAACACAGGAATTACTTGCCAGCAAATGGCGGACGCCTTGCATCAACACATGGGGGTGAAGGCACTGTTTTGCACATGACAGCAGCTAATGAACAGCCAACATTGTGAAAGAGTGGCAGCACACACCACCACAGCAGCAGCGCACAGACACACAGCTGACAAAATGGGTGCCTGGAGATCAGAAACAAACTCACATCAACAGGCCAAGGGCCACTCAAAGATCTGCCAACAGTGTGTGCCCAGGAAGCTGGGCCAAGGTGACAGAGGGTGACACACGGAGGGAGGGAGAGGGGGACAGAGAGGGAGGGAGAGGGGGACAGAGGGAGGGAGAGGGGGACAGAGATGGAGGGAGAGGGGGACAGAGAGGGAGGGAGAGGGGGACAGAGAGGTAGGGAGAGGGGGACACAGAGGGAGGGAGAGGGGGACTGAGAGGGAGGGAGAGGGGGACAGAGATGGAGGGAGAGGGGGACAGAGAGGGAGGGAGAGGGGGACAGAGAGGGAGGGAGACACAGGAAGATGGACAGAGGGAGGAGGCTGACACACAGAGGGAGGGAGAGGGGGACAGAGAGGGAGGGAGAGGGGGACAGAGAAGGAGGGAGACACAGGGAGAGCAAATCAGTCCTTTGGTGTGTGGGAATGTCTGCTCGTCAGCAGGTGGACTGCGTGCATGTAGACAAGGGTGGCCAGTGCCAGAACCCCCCCTCTTCATCATGGCAAAACGCAGGGCCATGTCACAACCTGTACACGAGCACAAGGACAGCCACCTGCATCATATAAGTGTGTGGATCGACTCCATGTGCACATGTACAGTGCTACAAGGAAGGCGCAAATGCATGGCTCGCCACACATGCACACTCCACTGCTGACTGCAGTCACACTTGACGCAGCAAGTAAGACTGTGCCACACATAGTTAAAGGGGCCAAATTGGTGCCCAAGGGACACACCCATGCACAAGTGCACTGTGAGTGGAATGCAAGACAGATCCTAATTCCAAGAGGAAATGTGCCAACTTTGTAACGGATGAAACATGGATGTTGCATGGATCAAAATTAACATTTTCTCTCTCACACACAGGTCAACGTCGTGCTGCACCCCCCAACACTGGGGGGGAACACTCACAGGACCCGGATCTGCAGGAGACCGATCCCACCGGCAGCGACCACTCTCACCACTCTGCGGACGACCCCGACCGACCTGGCCCCTCTGGTGTCCAACCACCTGCAGCACCTGCGTCAGGTACAACCGTGCCAACCACCACCCCCACTCCTGCCACATCCCAGGAGACACCCAGGATCCCTGCCCCAACACCACAATGCAGCCAGGCTCGCCAGGAGGGACACGGTGTCCCGGGCACCCAGGAGGAGGCAGGCGACAACGCCAATGCCACCCCTCAGGGGTCCCGGAGACCCGATGTTCCCACAAGTGCAGGCCAGACGCAAGTGGGCAGGGGTGGTGGGAGTGGAGGACGGCGGAGGCGCGAGCCTGACCAGTTGGCTGGGGATCCGGTATTTTCCCATGTCCGTAACATCCTGGACTCATACCGGCAGGACACCACGGGCATGGCCCAGGTTGTGTCCGTCCTCGAGGGGATCAAGGTCCAGCAGGCCCAGCAACATGCGGAGCTAATAGCCTGTCTACAGCTACACCAACGGAGGATGGAGGACAGACAGGCTGAGCAAGTGACGGCGTCCCAGGGGATTCACGCTGAACTCCGTCGGATGGCCGACACCATGGCTGACCCTCCCTGTGCCAGAAGGCGGAGAACATCACCACCCACAGGGAGGGATCATGAGGAGGAGGAGGAAACATCCGACGGAGCATCCCAGACGTCGTCACGGCCTGCTGCTGAGGTTCCCCGCAGGAAGCCGGGTCGTCCACGGAAAGGACCGTGAGGGTGGCTGCTACATCACCATCTCCCAGGACACCTGGCCTGGCACCTGGCCCACTGGAGCAACAGCATCACAGCATCAAGAGACATTCTCTGCCACATGGCCCTGCTGGTCACTGGCTGACCAATGTTGACAAAGACTGTGGCATGGACTCTGAGGATTTCCAATGGCAAGGACACCAACTCCCCTACTGAACTTTGGATTCCCTAATCCCGGAAAGCCCCTCACTTTGTCCCCCCCCCCCCAATAATAAATCACACTATTAAGAGTAGATGCCTGCTGGTAGCATTATTACCTAACATGTGTCTTGTACAGTCTAAACATGCCTGAGTCATCTGTTCACTTCAACCATCCACACCCTGGGGCCTGAGTCTGGCACAGGACACATGGGTCACAGTTTATTAGGCAAGACAGACATGGAGCACCATACACACCCGTGATGGGCAGAACCAGCTGAGGGGGTGGCCGAACAACCGTGCTGACAGACACATTGAGTACAGCAACAGTCATGCGCAGAGGTCAGGGATCCTGGCCCGTGTCCTGGGGGGCACCCAGGTATGTGTAGACAGGTGGCAGAACCATGTCCTGCAAGCTTGAGTCCGGTGGATGCAGAGAATGGGGTCATGGACAACGTTGGATGCATGGGGATGGCACATGTCACAATACCCACACAGTCATGGACATCATGCCCAATACACAGTCTCAGCACACACACACAGCTTGCATCTTGCCACTCGACACATTGACACAGAGCCACAATCAGGGAATACCATGCCAGACATGCAGGATGCACCGTGCCAACACACCAGCATTGACTGAGAAGAGGCACCTTGGAGGCATAGGGACACCTTTATTAGTCATGTTTTTGGGATTGCAGAGGCAACTTGAAGTACACATGAACACATCATGTGGAGTAACATGTGGCTCCAACACTGGCACCCCCCTTCTGCAGCACAAATGCGTGATAGCCATGGAACTGGCACACAAGCGTTGGCTAACAGCTAAACACCCACAGCTGCTCACGGAGAGCCTGCCATACACCATACATCCGCTGATGTGGAAGTCCCACGCCATGTCAAGACAATGTTAACCGTATGTGTCCGAGGGCAGTGTCACACACATTGATGCCATCATCACAATCCACTATCCCATCACTGATGACTGACAACCAGGCAGCCCATCTATTCAGGTGTACCCAGCTGCATGTCGTGTCCCATGGGGATGCCACATGTCTGCAGAGGAACCAAACCCCGACCGGGGCAGTGTGCACACATCGTGACCAACTGCCACACCCAATACACCCCAGATGCATCCCTTACCCCATGGAGACTTCCAAACGTGTCCGTGCCTGTAACGCTGAGTCAGCCCACGATGTCATGTCCATGAGGAATAGCAGTGCCACAACAATGCAACCAGCAAACGGCATGCGCAGGTACCTGGGGAAGAGAGACACACAAGAAGTCAGCCACAAAAAGCACAGCCACTTGCATGTGCAGTTACTCGACACATGTATGGATGACAACATGCTAGGTCACAATTATGACTGGGGAAATACTACCATCACTGCCACCATCACTCCAGTGACACACCCACACACACCTCTGACCCACGTGCCATACATGCAGGTGGAGACACACATCACAACGCATGCCACACGGGGACCAATGCGTGCACACTCAGACCCTGGTACTCACCACTAAGCAAAGAAGTCGCGTATGAGCCGAGTCCGGATGTCCTCTTGCGGCTCCACATCCTCCACATCACTAGCCCCATTGCCAAGCCCTTCGTCCTCCACGGGTGGATGGTCCTCGTCATGTTGATTCAGGATGAGTGGCACAGCTCTTTCAACTGCCATGTTGTGCAGCATGCAGCAGACCATGAAGATCTTGCAGACCTTCGCCGGGGCATAAGGGAGTGCACCGCCGGTCTTGTGGAGGCACCGGAATCGGCTCTTCAGCATGCCAAACGTCCTCTCTATCACTCGCCTTGTCCGGCCATGGGCGGTGTTATAGCGGAGCTGGGCCGGCGTGATGGGGTTGCGGAGAGGTGTCAGCAGCCAAGGCATGTTGGGATAGCCAGCGTCCCCTACATGGGAAGCACATGGACATCGTTAGAACTGGTGTAGCGGTCGTGCTGGTCGGCTATACAGAATACAGGACAGACAGACTGTACCCACCAACAACACATGCCCGTTCGTTGCGCAGCTGCATCATCATATCAGGCATCCCGCTACGCCTCATGATGTAGGCATCGTGTGCTGATCCTGGGAAACGAGCACAGACATGTGAAATCACCATATTGGACAGACACACCACAAGGGCATTGATGGAGTGGTAGTGCTTCCGATTGCGGTACGCCACCTCCCGTGCGTGTGGTGGTACCAAACCTACATGTGTCCCATCTATGGACCCAATGACATGGGGCATCCCTCCCAGGGCATAGAATCCACGCTTGACCTCAGTCATCTGTTCAGGGGTTGGGAACTTGATGAAGTCATCCAGGTGAATCAACATGGCCTCCAAGAAATCATGCAGCACACCGCTGAACATGCTCTGGGACATGCCACCAACATGAGCTATGGTATTTTGGAAGGTACCCGTGGCCAGAAAATGTAGGGCAGCCATTACCTTCAGCTGGGGTGTCAGTGCCGTAGGATACCTGTGCTGCGGTTGCAGGTGTGGTTCCAGTCTCGCCGTCAGCTCCAGAATCAACGGTTGGGTGAAGCGGTAGAGCCGGATCCTGTCATTCTCCTGCATGGTAGCCAAGTCTGGAATTCTTCGGGCAACAGGAGGCGCTCTGCAGTAATTTGGAAGTGACAAGGAAGAGTGAGTGCACTACGAGAACAACTCATGTCTACTGAGCACATGTAAATCTGGCAATACACACATGCCACATAGGGAGTCAGGCATGTGCCACATGCCCAGGACACGTATGGATGCAAGGTGACACTCCTTCCAAGACCCAGCTACACACGGTGATTGAGAACCTCCCCATGCCACGCCATGGAAATAGCTGTGTCCCAGTGCAAGTGCACTGCCCGACGCAAGACAGGAGTGACATACACCCACACATCAGCAGAAGTGTGATGCCGATTGCAGAGACTGGTTGCGGAACACTGGAGCCACAGGTCACATGACATTACACTAGTCCAGCCCACACACCTTGCCATGAAGGTGCACATGTCATGACTCACCACACATTCCTTGTGAGTTTGCTGACATGGCCTTGTCACGCTACTCCGTGTCCCATGCATACATGTGCACCTCACATCCGATAACACATGTGGCATGGTGTTGGGAACAGTGTGCAATGACAATCTACACACAGCCACATGTTGGTTGCTGCAACGGCTGCAGCTTTTGAGGGTGCTACAACATCAACCTGATGTAAATCCCGGACACATATATGACATAGTCACATTGTGCACTGTGGGTAGTGACAAGTCATGTGTCATGACCCCTGTACCGGGCATCATGGGACACTTCCGTGTGTTGGTGTCCGTGCCATGCCAGTGACGCTCACCCCAAGTGCGCAGTCCCACATGCACACATGTCAAAGGAGTCAAGGGCATGCCTGGCACACATTGCACCCTCACACAGTACACATGTACACATCTCATCATACATCTGGTGCCTTCTCCACTCAGGAGGCATGTTCCACATCACAGCCTGTGACACCTGTGCCCCACACATGTAGTAATGCACAGACGATGCCTTGATGTCCATTCCTGGACAAGTATGTCCATCCATGGACAAGTATGTCCGCCCTATTCCTACATGTGTGTCGCCTATCACCACAGTGATGTGTAAAAACCGCCGTACTGCTGCTGAGAGGGCCTGTGCATGTTCCCAAATCACTGTGGGCGTGCTGCCGTATGTGTACCCATCGTGATGGCGAGCGTACAGGCATTTGTACGGTCCGTAGCACTACGGGTACGCATACGCGTGCAGACCCATAGTGATAGAGAGCGTAGATGCGTGTGTACGGTCCGTACCACTACGGGTACGCATACACGTGTAGACCCATAGTGATAGTGAGCGTAGATGCGTGTGTACGGCCCTATCACTATGGGTCTGCACGCGTATGCGTACCCGTAGTGGTACGGACCGTACACTCGCATGTACGCTCACTATCACTATGGGTCTGCACGCGTATGCGTACCCGTAGTGGTACGGACCGTACACTCGCATCTACGCTCACTATCACTATGGGTCTGCACGCGTATGCGTACTCCTAGTGATAGTGAGCGTACATGCGAGTGTACGGCCCGTACCACTACGAGTACGCATACGCGTGCAGACCCATAGTGATGGAGAGCGTAGGCATGCATGTACGGGCCGTTGCCATGCATTTGGGGTGCCCTAGGGCCCCGAAACGCACCGTACCTGTGTGTGATGCTCCAAATTACATAGGGGACAAGTATTAAGGCCTACATGCATGCTGGTTGTCATGGAGACCAAGTTCAAAATTCAAAATTGTTCTGGAAGGTGCACAGCAGAAGTCAGTTGGAATTCTTCTACTTTGTTGCAATGTGTTTGTGGGGCTGACATCATGCAGGAGAATGAAACCGATAGAGAACCCACAGACTGCTAGGTTTGAAGGGATTGGTGGAAACATAGGATGCAAATGTGAGTGACCAATCACTCTGGACTCCTGTGCATGAGACTGGGCAGAAGGGCACATATAAGGCAGCCAGGTCCCATGAGGGAGCACTTGCCTGCACATCTTTGCATTCGTCGACCCAGCTGCTGCTACTGATTCCCTGGAACCATGTCAAGGGCTGTGGAGAGGACACAGCCATTCACCCTGGAGGAGAACATGGCTCTGCTGGATGTGATCCTCCCACAGTACTCCATGCTGTATGGGCGACCAGGGTATCAGGTGAGTGCATAGGCCACTGCCACAGACTGTCCCTATGTTGTGACTGTGACTTCTGCCATTGCGTCCAGGTGTAACACACATGCCATGTACTGTCGGGGGGGTCCCAGGGGGGGGTGCCTGATGTCTCCCAGCAGTGCCCTGAGACAGGAGGGGTGGGGGCCTATCACTCACAGCAGTGCCCTGAGACAGGAGGGGTGGGGGCCTATCACTCACATCAGTGCCCTGAGACAGGAGGGGTGGGGGCCTATCACTCACAGCAGTGCCCTGAGACAGGAGGGGTGGGGGCCTATCACTCACAGCAGTGCCCTGAGACAGGAGGGGTGGGGGCCTATCACTCACAGCAGTGCCCTGAGACAGGAGGGGTGGGTGTGATGCACAGTGTGAGCCTTGATCATTGATTGTGACATTGCCATCATTCCACCTGTGTACCCACTGTGGCACGTACAGCTTTTTCCCTCACCAGGGGATGATGTCCCTATGACAAAGGTGCAATGCGTTGGCTGCATGACATGCCTTGTTGTAACCAGCTAATTTGTACCCATATGTCTCTCTGTGACATGTGGCTGGTGTATTGATGTGGTGTCACTTGTTCCTCCTCACAGGTAGGCGCCACTGCCAAGGAGCAGATCTGGCTGACCGCCGTCAGTGCCGTGAGGGGTGTGGATGGTCGGAGGCGGAGCCTGCCCCAGGTGAGAAAACGCTGGCAGGATATCCGGTGCTGGACGCGGAGGATTGCACGGCTCCTGCTGGGGGACTCACCTGAGAGCCACAAGAACCGCGGCCGCCGCCGTCTGAGCCACCTCCACAGGCGTGTGCTGCCGGTGGTCTTTCCAGACCTGGAGAGGCGCTTACAGGCGATGCAGCAGCCGGAAGGGGGTAGGTACATGTGTGTTTGTTGTGTGTCACCGGCATTTGTACGGGCACAGTAGCATGAATTCACTGGCAGGGTTTAAAGGTGCTGTGCTGATCCTGTTTGCCCCAGTATAGCGCTGTGCCCCTGCCACCCTTCCCCTCCTTGCAATGTGTTCCCTGGTCTGTGTGTAGTCACTCCTTCACAAGGTGATGTAGGCTGGCGCTTTGTCCACGAGAACAATGACTGTAGCATCATGTGTGGGGGTGGTGTGTAACAGGTTGTGGGACCTTGCCTGTGCACTGTCAAGTTCACTGCATGTGGGTTCCATGTCAGTTGGCACTGATGCTGACTCCAGACATGGGAGTTGGTCTCTCATGTGTAATGCCTTACAGCGCGCATGTCCTATGTAGTGGCCTGTGACATGATGTGCATGAGTGTGCGATACACATAGTGCAGGGATGGTGACGTGTGTTGCAGTCATTAACATTCAGTAGCATGTAGTTGCGTGCCCACTACTGTCCCCTGGGGCACCTTTTCCTCAGTGGTGTATGTGTCATCATAAACGTGGACAATCTCAGTGTCTACAGCGTAGGTTGTGCTCTGTGCCATTGTCCCCTGTCACCATGTATATAGACGTGCTATTTTGTACAGGTGTCCACTGTGCAGCCTGACCTGATTGTCCTTCTTCATACTCACAGTTGCCAGTGCCTGTGTATCTTGTTATACTCATCTGAGGATGGGCACTGGTACCTCATTATTTGTACAGGCGCACCTTGGCTGTTTGGCGTACACTCTTGCTTTTTGCCTGCCCCTGTGTGTATCAGCCAGACTATGAGATGTTGGTGCCACCTGTGTCTCAACAATTTGCCTCGTGTAGGGTCTTGTTGGTGCGGGCAATGCCTATGTGTCAAATCCTGATTTCTACTTGCTGGGTCTGGGCAGTGTGTGATGTGTCTGGACACACACGCAATGTGCAGTGACCGTGTCATGTTGGGCATGTTTTCAGCATTACCTATGCAGCATGTGTCTCAAGTTCATGGATATGGTCCCTGGTCATCGGTATTTTCGCCAACGCTGTGTGGTGCAGATGCAGTGCTGGATTGTCCCCAGGGCCTGGGTGCTCTGTCAGACTCCGTTTCCTGTGTTTAGCTATTGTCTCATGCTCTCCATGGTATTTCAGTGGCATGGTGGCTCAACCAACTGTGTGTTTCATGCCCTACATCGGTACCTTGTTTAGTAGATGTTAGGGATCTTCCTTTTCAGGCTATGCAGTGTTACCTATGTCGATTGTACTCATGTGACTGATGTGTACAGCTGTCTGATTAATTTATGTCTCTCCACCCTGCCCACAGCATCGTCGGGGGACACAGAGGGAGACATGGACACAGGCAAGGCGGAGGGACCGAGCACCAGTGCCAGCCGTGACATCGGGGCTGGCACATCGAGTGGGACAGAGGTGGAGGATAGTGCGGCCGAGGACCTGTCGACTGGCACGTCAGAATACGAAGCTGACAGGTCCGAGGAGGATGTCTCCGAGTGGGCGGGGGCTGCACCAGCAGCTGACAGCGGAACAACACCTCGCACCGCCCCCTCAGTTCCCACCAGCCGCCTCCCACTTGCTCGTGTCCCTTCCCAGCGTGCCCGGTCACAGCATGTCTCCTTCCTGCCAGGCACCGCACCCCCTGCCCCTGTCTCCACTGCTGCCGCCAATGCAGAGTCTGTGGACATCCAGCGGCAACTGCAGGTTGGTCAGGCTGCGATCCTTAATGTCCTCCATGCCCACGGCAAAACCCTCACCAACATCGAGGCTTTCTTGGAGGGCATTCATTCATCGCAGGCTGACCAACGCAACTTGCTGAGGTCCATCGACTCCACACTGACTGCAGCAGTGGGTCTCCTGCAGCGCGACCTCCCCCCACCTACCCCTGCCCCATCCACACTTCCCACTCCCATGCCTGTCCCACGTACACCCAGACGTCGGCATGCACCCACATCAACGGACACGGGCACCACACCAGCAGGGAAGGTCCACCGCACTCCTCCTGACACGCACACACAGGGTGAGGTAGGCACACCCACTGGGTCGGGGGGCAAACGTGTGACACGCAGCCATAGTGGGAGTCCGCATTCCACCCAGTCCACTCCCTCCAAATCCCCTCCCCTCAGCTCTCCTGGCCACATCTCCCCCAAGGACTCCTTCATGGCCGCTCTGTCCCTGAGCCCCACAGTTACACCACCACGCAAGCGGTCGAGGAGGTCCCCGGTCAGGGTGGTTGAGTCTCCCCCCCTGTCTCCACCCTCCCCCGGTGGCGCTGCGACCCATCCCTCTGACCCCCCCCCCCCTCCTTGGGGCCTGAGGTCCCTTCGGGTGCAGGGGACTCCCTGGAGGACCTTGCAAAGGTGTGTAGTGCCATCCTGGCCTCCGCCTTTGGCACTGACCCACCCCCTGTGGTGGAGTCCTCCATCCCTGCACCCACAACGCCGCCCCTTTGCCCTGATGTCCCTGCGGTGCCTGTTGCTTCCCCCCCCCATGATGCCCTCACCAGTGTGGAAGACGATGCCATTTGACTGTGCAGGCAAGGTAGGGGACACGCATCCCACTGTGTCCCTCATCCAGCTGAGAATCATTGACTGCCCTATGGGCTTTGTGAAGATTGAACTGCCTGCGATCCACGGACATTGTGCTCATGCTGAATAAAGCTTAATTTTGTTTTCATTATCACACTACTGCTATGCTGGTATTGGTGTTGGTGGGGCTGCTACATGGTTTTGGGTGGTGTGTAAGGGTTTGGGTGTGTGGGATATGTAGTAGTGTACTGCTCATTGGTGGGACCCTGGGATCTGTGTGCCATCACAAGGTGTTGGCTAACTTTCTTTGTTCATGTAAGCAGTTACTGCGTGGTGCACTTGTCCCAGGGTGTATTCCTTCCTCTGTGTACCCAGCTTTCTTCCCTGCAGGGTGTTCCCAATGTTTAGCGCAGAGCTGTGTCTACATGAGCTGTGTGTGACGGAGCCCTTCTACTTTGGCCATGCATGCAGGGCCATGTCTCCACCTGCAACAATCGTGGCATCCTTGATGATCACTGTACTTGTGTGTGGAGTCTGTTGACATGAGTTCATGGGGACATGTTCCCTTGTAGCCAGTATGCATGTGGATAATTCTGGCCTCACACACATGTGTTACACCCCTCCTGTCTCAGGGCCCAGCTGGGAGGACTCCACACCCACCCCGCCTGTCTCAGGGCACTGCTGGGAGGACTCAGCACACACCCCTCCTGTCTCAGGGCACTGCTGGGAGTGTTAGGCACCCACCCCTCCTGTCTCAGGGCACTGCTGGGAGGACTCTGCACCCACCCCTCCTGTCTCTGGGCACAGCTGGGAGGACTCCACACCCACCCCTCCTGTCTCAGGGCACTGCTGGGAGTGATAGGCCACCACCCCTCCTGTCTCAGGGCACTGCTGGGAGGACTCTACACACACCCCTCCTGTCTCAGGGCACTGCTGGGAGTGATAGGCACCCACCCCTCCTGTCTCAGGGCACTGCTGGGAGGACTCTGCACACACCCCTCCTGTCGCAGGGCACTGCTGGGAGGACTCCACACCCACCCCTCCTGTCTCAGGGCACTGCTGGGAGGACTCCACACCCACCCCTCCTGTCTCAGGGCACTGCTGGGAGTGATGGGCACCCACCCCTCCTGTCTCAGGGCACTGCTGGGAGGACTCTGCACCCACCCCTCCTGTCTCTGGGCACAGCTGGGAGGACTCCACACCCACCCCTCCTGTCTCAGGGCACTGCTGGGAGTGATAGGCCCCCACCCCTCCTGTCTCAGGGCACTGCTGGGAGGACTCTACACACACCCCTCCTGTCTCAGGGCACTGCTGGGAGTGATAGGCACCCACCCCTCCTGTCTCAGGGCACTGCTGGGAGGACTCTGCACACACCCCTCCTGTCGCAGGGCACTGCTGGGAGGACTCCACACCCACCCCTCCTGTCTCAGGGCACTGCTGGGAGGACTCCACACCCACCCCTCCTGTCTCAGGGCACTGCTGGGAGTGATGGGCACCCACCCCTCCTGTCTCAGGGCACTGCTGGGAGGACTCTGCACCCACCCCTCCTGTCTCTGGGCACAGCTGGGAGGACTCCACACCCACCCCTCCTGTCTCAGGGCACTGCTGGGAGTGATAGGCCCCCACCCCTCCTGTCTCAGGGCACTGCTGGGAGGACTCTACACACACCCCTCCTGTCTCAGGGCACTGCTGGGAGTGATAGGCACCCACCCCTCCTGTCTCAGGGCACTGCTGGGAGGACTCTGCACACACCCCTCCTGTCGCAGGGCACTGCTGGGAGGACTCCACACCCACCCCTCCTGTCTCAGAGCACTGCTGGGAGGACTCCACACCCACCCCTCCTGTCTCAGGGCACTGCTGGGAGTGATAGGCAACCACCCCTCCTGTCTCAGGGCACTGCTGGGTGGACTCTGCACACACACCTCCGATTTCAGGATATGTACGCTTGGCACATACACGGTGGGGGTACGCTCAATGCATTCGAGGTGAGGGTACGAGTCTACTTACACTGGTGTGGTGGGTGTACGCTCCATGCATACGCGGGTGAGGGTACGGGTCGAACTTACACTGTTGGGGTGGGGGTACGCTCCGTACGTCCGCGGGTGGGGGTACGGGTCGTACTTACACTGTTGGCATGGGGGTACGCTCCTTGCATATGCGGGTGGGGGTACGGGTCGTACTTACACTGTTGGGCTGGGGGGTACGCTCCTTGCATTCGCGGGTGGGGGTACGGGTCGTACTTACACTGTTGGCATGGGGGGTATGCTCCTTGCATACGCGGGTGGGGGTACGGGTCGTACTTACACTGTTGGGCTGGGGGGTACGCTCCTTGCATTCGCGGGTGGGGTTACGGGTCGTACTTACGCTGTTGGGCTGGGGGGTACGCTCCTTGCATTCGCGGGTGGGGGTATGGGTCGTACTTACACTGTTGGGCTGGGGGGTACGCTCCTTGCATTCACGGGTGGGGGTACGGGTCGTACTTACACTGTTGGGGTGGGGGTACGGTCCGTGAGTCCGCGGGTGGGGGTTTGAGTCGTACTTACACTGTTGGCATGGGGGGTACGCTCCATGCATACGCGGGTGAGGGTACGGGTCGAACTTACACTGTTGGGGTGGGGGTACGGTCCGTGAGTCCGCGGGTGGGGGTTCGAGTCGTACTTACACTGTTGGCATGGGGGGTACGCTCCTTGCATACGCGGGTGAGGGTACGGGTTGTACTTACGCTGTTGGGCTGGGGGGTACGCTCCTTGCATTCGCGGGTGGGGGTACGGGTCGTACTTGCACTGTTGGGCTGGGGGGTACGCTCCTTGCATGCGCGGGTGGGGGTACGGGTCGTACTTCCACTGTTGGGCTGGGGGGTACGCTCCTTGCATACGCGGGTGAGGGTTCGCGTCGTACTTGCACTGTTGGCATGGGGGGTACGCTCCATGCATACGCGGGTGGGGGTACGGGTCGTACTTACACTGTTGGGCTGGGGGGTACGCTCCTTGCATACGGGGTGGGGGTAGGGTCCGTACATATCCGTCCCCACGCTATGTGATGTTTGTGCGGCCCGTACCCAGGCCTTTGCCACGTGGGTGCGATCCGTACCGCCATTGTTGGGGTGACGTGTGTGGGCGTGGTCCGACTCGTACCCACACTCTTCAGGCGTGGGTACGGGACGTACCTGTCTGGTTGTGTTGCCGGTTCGCGTGGTGACGGACTTCCGTTGTGGCGGTCGCTGGCTTATCAGGACACGCCCCCACCCCCTCGTGGTGACCAGGGCATGGGAGTCAGGTATGTCCAGGCCATGTGTGGTGTGTGACTTATGTGGTTGTTTTGTGGCCTGCCCTGGTCCTGCCACCCCCACCCCACCCCACTTTCCCCCCTCCCTTAGTTATTCTGACCTTCTGCGGCGTCTGCGTCGTAACCTGTAGAGGAGGTGTACTGCTATGAGGGCAGGGATGACTCGTAGGTTCGGGTCCATGTCTGTCCGTCGCGTACTGGTACTCCTTGCTCGCGTCGTCCTGTCGCGTACGGGTCCTCCTTGATCGCGTCGTCCTGTCGCGTACGGGTCCTCCTTGGTGGCGCCGTCCTGTGTGTCCGTCACGTACTGGTCCTCCTTGTTCGCGTCGTCGTCTGTCCGTCGCGTACTGGTGGTCCTTGTTCGCGTCGTCCTGATTTCCCGGCAGTTTTTGGCTGCCGCAAAATATTCACCGTGCGGGGTGACGTCGGTGCGAATCGTGATTCCTGGGTCGTGAATGGCTGGCTGCGAGCGTCCCGACGTCAGGTCGGCGCTTTCCCGGATCGCATTGGTAGGTGTTTTTTTGTTCGGTCGGGCTTTTTTACGATTCGTACGGTAATGGTGTACCCGTGCGAATCGTAATTCCTTGTTTGTGAAAATTGGAGACCGGGTACGCGTCGGGCGGAGATTGTGCTCCGTCCGACGGTTCGTACCCGGTTTTTGCAGGATCGTGATCGGCACCTTAATCTTCTGTTTTATACTTTTCTGTGAATATTCTCGTAGCAAATTTCTCATTATATCAATGGATTCCTGTCAAATACTACAAATGCTTCTACAACTCCACTTATACACAGAAGCTCGTGAATGTTTCCCTTGCGCTTCTTCAGCTATTAACTCTTCTGCACTTTTACCAACCATTTCCTCCTTTGGAAGACGAACACCATCCTGAACTTCAAAGCAACGACCTCCAGTATCAACTGCAAATGATAAACTATTTTCCTGGAAGTAACTTTCCTCATTAAAAAAAGGCTCAGTACTAGAAGTATGTCTCCAATGTCCACTAAAGATTTTACAAAAGTTGGTTCTGTTCACAAGTCTTTTTTTCTACTTTTGTCTTTTAATACTTTAACTATTTTATCCAATACTTTCAATCTCTTTAAAATCAAAATGAACAACTTCTGTTTCCAATTGAAAGCAGTATCTACTATACTTTCAATACGCTGCTTCTCTTTGAATTGGAACATTCTTCTTTTATATTTGCAGCATGTTTTCAATAAATTCTGAATCACTCTAGATTGAAAAAGTCTCTGACGAATTTCTTGAAAATATTTTTGTCTCCGAGTACCAGATATGGTTAACAACCTTTACAACGCAACTTTTACAACGCACTACCATTACAACGCAAGTTCATTTACATCGCAGAATTTTACAACGTATGCATTTACAACGCAAGTTCCATTACCACGCATACTTTTACAACGCAAAAGTACCTTCAAAATGTAAGTATTTATTACCTGTATTATTTAATTGTTTATATAATGTAACAATAATATATAATTATTTGTGTGATGAATACTAAAAAATTTTGATAAAAAATGAAGAAATAAATGTATTTTGTTATATTAATATTTAATAAATTTAATAAGCATTTAGTACTACAGTATTAAAATAAATACTTGAGTATTAATTATTTGACCAAAATGCAAGTATTTATTATATATAATAATGTGGTAATAAATTAATTATAAAAAAAAATACTTGAGTATTAATTATTTGATCAAAATGCAATTATTTATTATATTTAATAATTTGGTAATAAATTAATTATTAAAATAAATAAATAAAATATTTTGGAATGATAAAAAATAAAAGTACTTAAAAATTATTTAAAAAAATGAGATTTAGTCTTATTAATATTTCTGAAAATTATTTTAAAAAAGTACTCTAGAATAAAAAAAATAAAATGATTATTAATTATTGGTAGAGGTTTAAAAAAAGAAAATGATACTCAAGTATTAATTTTATTTACTATAAAGTGTAGATATTATTTAAGGAACACAATTATAAAATAAAGATTTATATCACTGTATGGATATAGTTGTATTGATGGGGGAAAAAAACTGTGTACATTTTAAAACATATTAATAAAGGGTGAAAACAGTTACATAAAATTAAAATATATGAATAAAATAATTTAAAAGTATACAAAGTTAAGTGAAAATATAATTGAAAAATATAATATTATTAAACATGTTAAGTGTGTGAATAATACATGTATATTTATTAATATATTTCATGATAATAAAAGCTAGTGTTAAGTTATAGAAATATCTAATTAGTTGTTTATTATAATTTTAAAACATTGAAATTATCATGATGTAAGGTAAGAAAAAGTGTAACATTATTTCTAAAATATATAATTACTAATTCCATTAAAAAAAAATTGTATTTAAAAAAGAAGATTGTAATTTAATAGTATTCCCACGCTTTTGTATTGAAATCAATGTGAAAAATTGTCCTTTATTTATTTCTATAGCTCAAGTAGTATCAAGCCGCGGAACTGGAAAGGAAGCAGTGAAAAAGGAAGAAAGGGGAAGTTTGGACAGAGAAACCAAATATTGTCGAGGTAAGAATGATTTAAGGTTATTTCAGAACATATAACATACAAGTTACAGGTAAATAATTAATATAAAGATTATAAGAACAAATGTACATATGGTTTCAAAATAATTTTTTTATTAAACAAAATTGTCGAAAAAATGCTTTTACATTTTTAAATATTATCATATTTTTTAAATTTTTATTAAACGTAACATAATATTTTTTTATAAAATTAAACATATATTTATCAAAAATATATACATAAATAGTCCGTTTTTCTTCTTTGCAGCTATGACGTCAAGACGTAAACGTGAACATAAGCGGCCATTTTGAACAGCATCGATGGAGGAAGCAGCTGGAAGCTGATCTACGCTCAGGTAGGAAACTATTTTAACTTTATTTATATTTGTAATTTACAAAAAAGGATACATATATTGTAAAGAAAGAATAAGGAGAGGTTGCGGTTTAACAATTAGATGGAAAAATTGTACAAATGCATGTCCCCAATCATGTTAATAGCGTATGCCTATGTCGGGTCGCTGAAAGTTACATTGTAAAGTTATTTATTTATATTATTTAGTGAAAAACCAGAAACTGTTTGTAAATATATGTTGTAATCACAATTAAGGAATTAAAAAAGTCCTTTTAAATAAAGATCGTAAAAAAAAATTAAAAAAAAATTGGTTTGGTAGGGGTAAAAAAAATGTGCTTTATTTACAATGGAAAAAGGTTTATTGATTTATTGAGGTTGTGGTTTTATATTGGGTAATTTTCAGAGGTAGTGAGATTATTATTTTGTAGGTAGTATTAATTGAAATATAGGAATGGTTTTTCACACTTAGAAAAATTAAGAAAAATGTAATTTTGAATAAGAGTTTGGTTGTTTGAAAAATAGATCTTATTTGATGCAATAAGGAGATGAAATAGGGAAATGGAAAAATAATATAGGCTGACCCGACTATTAATTTAGAAAAATGTTTTTGGAAAATGTTATTGCCAATTGTAATTAATGTGGAATAAAATTTCGTGCAAAGCAGGAAAGTATCTTGAAAAAGATAGTTAGAAGTTAAGAATGTTTGCAAGATTTTCTAGGTAGTCTAAAGCCACACACAACGAAAATTGTTGGATAACACCCAAAAGTCTTTCCGACATTTCCTTTGTTTTTAGAGAAACTCGTGGGTTTAGACTACCAGCTAATGTTTGTGAAAGTCTCATTTCTTGAAAACTTTGCTCCTTCTTCAAAGTTTCCAAGAAAGAGTAGAAGTTAGGGTGTGGTTTACCAATGGCATGATTGAAGGAGTTATGCCATCCCTCAATGGCATTGTTTGTTTTAGCTTCTTCCTCTAAGCAGCTCGTGTAGCAGTTCCACCACTCCACATGGAAACGTGGCTTCCTCCTGCGACCAGATCTGCTTAGGTGTCCAATCCATGTGTCTTCAAAATAATTTAGAATGGGGGCCAATTTTTCTTCATTTACATTGTAAAATTCGGATTCAGTAATGGAAGTGTAGTACTCGTCCACACTATCGGGAGGAACAAAACAAAGAGCTGTTAATTTTTTTAATTCAAATTTTAGTTTGCTATCACGAGAATATTCTGCTACCAGGGATGTTTTTTGTAATTTACGCCAAAATGCCTGGGAAAAATGGAAAAAACATCCCTGAATTTGGGTATCCACGTACGTTTTACTGATAACATTGATCATGCTCAATTCAAAATCAACTATAATTTTTCTAGGACTTTTGGATGTAGAATTTTTAATAACTGATAAAAGTTCAGAGTAAGTAGCAGAAGTCTTATCAGGTAGCAAACTATATACTAAGGGGATTACATTATGGTTAATTTTACCGTGTATAGTGTAAATTTGAGTGAAAGGATGGGGTGTACTTTTAAAAGTCCCATCCATCATCCAAATTTCACTATTTTCTAATTTAACAAGGTTACGTGGTGTACTAAAGATAAGAATACGTTTTTGAGGGTTTTCGTTGGCATGCAGGAGGAAGGGTTCATCAGCAAAAGAAATAGAAAGTTCATGTGGAATAATAATCTCAGAAAATGTATGAGGTGTAGTGGTTTTTGTGTTACTTGCCTGCTTTTGTCTTTGAATAATTCGTCTCAAATTAGGAATTATAGGCATGTTACTAGCAACATGACTGGGGACATGCTGTGCAACCTCTCTTAGAATGGATCCTGTTGAATCATTGGAGGTGCTTGCAATTGCTTTCATTTCGTTTAAGGTTTCTCTTACTTCTACCTCAATTGCAGAGGCAGAGTGGTTATGTTCAGTTGTTTTTACTATGAAATTATCATGTGTTACCGCTCTGCCAGTGCAATGGGTAGAGTAGTATTGCACACACCTCCAATGATTTCTTGGGAAACTTATTCTTTCTTTACAATATATGTATCCAGCATGGTTTAGTAAGTTTTTCCCTTTCCTAGATTTAATATAGGTAGCAGTTTCTTGTGTAGACATTATCTGTGAAGAAAAAAAGGAAAATATAACTTTAACATTTAAAATGAGATATATGAGTGAAGAATATGCTGCATTTATCTAAAAATCTGTGTACTAATTTAGTTTGTTTAAAAGAAAAATGGCTTTAAAAGTACTGAAACATATTCCACAATAAGGTGCCGATTACGATCCGGTAAAAAAATTCCCCGTACGACTCGTATTCGGTCTTTTTACCGTACGAATCGTACAAGTGCCGTACAAACTGCCAATCACGATTCGCATGGTAAAAAGTCCATACGAACCGCATTGGGAATTATTCTCCACACGTCCTCGGGTCGGAAAATGTGTCCGACACGTCCTCGGACGATTTACCGTACAAATGTGAAAAGTGAAGTCCGACCGAGGAATCACGATCCATCCCGTGCGTCCGATGTTACAACCGTATGGAAAAAACACCGTCCGCACCGAACACCCATAGCAACCATGGAGACATGTGCCCGCATACGCGCCCAACACTCCCCCCAGCCCCCTATCGTCCGAGACGTACCCCCGTGTATGTACACCCCCACCCGTGTATGTACACCCGTGTACGTGTCGTACCCCCCCCTGTATGTACACCCGTGTACGTGTCGTACCCCCCCTGCATGTACACCCGTGTACGTGTCCTACCCCCCGTGTATGTACACCCGTGTACGTGTCATACCCCCGTGTATGTACACCCCTGTACGTGTCGTACCCCCGTGTATGTACACCCCTGTACGTGTCGTACCCCCCCGTGTATGTACACCCGTGTACGTGTCGTACCCCCCCGTGTATGTACACCCGTGTACATGTCCTACCCCCCGTGTATGTACACCCCTGTACGTGTCGTACCCCCGTGTATGTACACCCCTGTACGTGTCGTACCCCCCGTGTATGTACACCCCTGTACGTGTCGTACCCCCGTGTATGTACACCCCTGTACGTGTCGTACCCCCCGTGTATGTACACCCCTGTACGTGTCATACCCCCCGTGTATGTACACCCGTGTACGTGTCCTACCCCCTGTGTATGTACACCCCTGTACATGTCGTACCCCCCGTGTATGTACACCCCTGTACGTGTCGTACCCCCCCATGTATGTACACCCCTGTACATGTCGTACGCCCCGTGTATGTACACCCGTGTACGTGTCGTACCCCCCGTGTATGTACATCCCTGTACGTGTCGTACCCCCCGTGTATGTACACCCCTGTACATGTCGTACCCCCGTGTATGTACACCCCTGTACGTGTCGTACCCCCCCGTGTATGTACACCCCTGTACGTGTCGTACCCCCCGTGTATGTACACCCCTGTACGTGTCGTACCCCCCGTGTATGTACACCCCTGTACGTGTCGTACCCCCCGTGTATGTACACCCGTGTACGTGTCGTACCCCTGTGTATGTACACCCGTGTACGTGTCATACCCCCCGTGTATGTACACCCGTGTACGTGTCGTACCCCCGTGTATGTACACCCCTGTACGTGTCGTACCCCCGTGTATGTACACCCCTGTACGTGTCGTACCCCCCGTGTATGTACACCCCTGTACGTGTCGTACCCCCGTGTATGTACACCCGTGTACGTGTCGTACCCCCGTGTATGTACACCCCTGTACGTGTCGTACCCCCGTGTATGTACACCCCTGTACGTGTCATACCCCCGTGTATGTACACCCCTGTACGTGTCGAACCCCCGTGTATGTACACCCCTGTACGTTTAGTACCCCCCCGTGTATGTACACCCGTGTACGTGTCGTACCCCCGTGTATGTACACCCGTGTACGTGTCGTACCCCCCAGTGTATGTACACCCGTGTACGTGTCCTACCCCCGTGTATGTACACCCCTGTACGTGTCGTACCCCCCGTGTATGTACACTCGTGTACGTGTCGTACCCCCCGTGTATGTACACCCCTGTACGTGTCGTACCCCCCGTGTATGTACACCCCTGTATGTGTCGTACCCCCGTGTATGTACACCCGTGTACGTGTCCTACCCCCGTGTATGTACACCCCTGTACGTGTCGTACCCCCGTGTATGTACACCCCTGTACGTGTCGTACCCCCGTGTATGTACACCCGTGTACGTGTCGTACCCCCCAGTGTATGTACACCCGTGTACGTGTCCTACCCCCATGTATGTACACCCCTGTACGTGTCGTACCCCCCGTGTATGTACACCCGTGTACGTGTCGTACCCCCCGTGTATGTACACCCCTGTACGTGTCGTACCCCCCGTGTATGTACACCCCTGTACGTGTCGTACCCCCGTGTATGTACACCCGTGTACGTGTCCTACCCCCCGTGTATGTACACCCCTGTACGTGTCATACCCCCATGTATGTACACCCCTGTACGTGTCGTACCCCCGTGTATGTACACCCGTGTACGTCAGAGTCGCACCCCCACCACAACCTCCTAAGTACGGAGCGCACCCCAGGCCCCAACATCACAACCGCATGTACGAGTCGTACCAAGCCACACACAAGGACAGCACTGTACAATCAAATGGCCCATGTACACACCGTACACACGCTAAAAACGCACGTACACAACCAGGACAAACCAAAACAACACAAGAATACACCATTCGAATGGCACAAAGCCACTAAACATGTCCAACAACCACGAAAACAACACATTCACTGACCTGCAACTGCCAAAAACAAACAGAGGCCCAAAACACCACCACTCCTTATAACACACCCACCCAAACTTCAAACACAGCCACACCCACCAATGGACCAATAAAAAGGGCCCACACACACAAACCATGAGCCTTTGCACCAGACTCACTGCTGCCAGACCCCACAGACAACCTACAGCACCATACTACAAGCTTCACCACACCTTACACTTGCACACCTTCACACAACCACCTTCACAAACACCCCCTCATCACATTCACACACACACACACCTGCACAACCACACCCACACACCCACAACCATCCACACCCCCCCCATCCACCCCCACACCCCTCACCATGCCCACTAACAAGAATCCAAAGTTCAGTAACCGAGAGTTGGAGGTCCTTGTCGATGAAATCCTCAGAGTCGAGCCACACCTCTTTGGAACATTGGTCTGACAGACCAGCATGTCAGAAAAAACAGCCATGTGGCAGACCATCGTCGATGCTGTGAATGCTGTTGCGGACACCAGAAGGAACAAGCAGGAATGCCAAGCCAGGTGGTACGATCTGCGGAGGAGGGTCCGAGTCAAGATGACGGACGAACACAACCAGGCCAACGTCACTGGAGGAGGGCCGTCCCGCAGACCCGTACACTACCATCCCTGGGAGGAGAGGGTGATGGCCATGCTGCCGGTGGAGGCAGTCGAAGGATTAGGAGGACTCCGAGACCCGGGTGAGTACACAAACAACGCACCTCACATGGGGGGAACGTCATCCACAACCAAACCCACAAACAGGCATGCAACCACCCCAAGCTATCGCATGACTCAACCACACTCCATGAACATGCACATGCCACTGGCGCCACCAAAATACAGGACAGACAGACTGTACCCACCAACAACACATGCTCGTTCGTTGCGCAGCTGCGTCATCATTTCAGGCACCCTGCTACGCCTCATGATGTAGGCATTGTGTGCTGATCCTGGAAAACGAGCACAGACATGTGAAATCACCATGTTGGACAGACACACCACAAGGGCATTGATGGAGTGGTAGTGCTTGCGATTCCGGTACGCTACCTCCTGTGCCTGTGGTGGTACCAAAGCCACATGTGTCCCATCTATGGACCCAATGACATGGGGCATCCCTCCCAGGGCATAGAATCCACGCTTGACCCCAGTCAACATTTCAGGGGTAGGAAAATGTATGAAGTCATCCAGGTGAATCAACATGGCCTCTAAGAAATCATCAGCACACGGCAGAACATGCTCTGGGACATGCCACCAACATGAGCTATGGTATATTGAAAGGTACCCGTGGCAAGAAAATGTAGGGCTGCCATTACCTTCAGCTTGGGTGTCAGTGCCGTAGGATACCTGTGCAGCGGTTGCAGGTGTGGTGCCAGTCTCGCCGTCAACTCCAGAATCAACCGTTGGGGGAAGCGGTAGCACCGGATACGATCATTCTCCCGCATGGCAGCCAAGTCCGGAATTGCTCGGGGAAGAGGCGGCGCTCTGCAGTAATTTGGAAGTGACAAGGAAGAGTGAGTGCACCACAACAACAAATAATTTGTACTGAGCACATGTTAATCTGTCTATACACATATGCTACATACGGAGTCAGGTATGTGCCACATGCCCTGGACACGTATGGCTGCCAGGTGACACTCCTACCAAGAGCCAGCTACACACGGAGATTGAGAACCTCCACATGCCATGCCATGGGATTAGCTGTGTCCCAGTGCAAGTGAACAGCCAGACGCAAGACAGGAGTGACATACATCCACACATCAGCAGAAGTAGGATGCCGATTGCAGAGACTGGTAGCGAAACACTAGAGCCACAGGTCACATGACATTACACTAGGACAGCCCAAACACCTTGCCATGAAGGTGCACATGTCATGACTCACCACACATTCATTGAGAGGATGCAGACATATCCTTGTTACGCTACTCCGTGTCACATGCATACATACGCACCTCACATCCGATACCACATGTGGCATGGTGTGCGGAACAGTGTGCAATGTCAATCTACACACAGACAAATGTTGGTTGCTGCAACAGCTGCAGCTTTTGAGGGTGCTCCAACATCAACTTAATGGGAACCCCCCACACATACATGACATAGTCACATCGTGCACCGTGGGTAGTGACAAGTCAGGTGTGGTAACCCCTGTACCGGGCATCAGGGGACACTTCCGTGTGTTGGTGTCCGTGCCATGCCAGTGTTGGTCATCCCAAGTGTGCAGTACGACATGCACACATGTCCAAGGAGTCAAGGGCATGCCTGGCACACATTGCACCGTCACACATTACATCTGTACACATCTCATCATACATCTGGTGCCTTCTCGACTCAGGAGTAATGTGCCACATCACAGCCTGTCACACCTGTGCCCCACACATGTAGTACTGCACAGACAATGCCTTGATGTCCATCCATGGACAAGTATGTCCGCCCTATTCCTTCCTGTGTGCTGCCTGTCACCACTGTGATGTGTGGAAACCGCCGTACTGCTGCTAAGAGGGCCTGTGTACGTTCCCATATCACTATGGGAGTGCTGCCGTATGTGTACCCATAGTGATGGTGAGCGTACAGGCATGTGTACGGTCAGTAAGTACGCATACGCGAGAACACCCATAGTGGTACGGCCCGTACACACGCCTGTACGTTCACTATCACTATGGGTGTCCTCGCGTATGCGTACTCGTACTGGTACGGCCCGTACACACGCCTGTACGTTCACTATCACTATGGGTGTCCCCGCGTATGCGTACTCGTACTGGTGCGGCCCGTACACACGCCTGTACGTTCACTATCACTATGGGTGTCCTCGCGTATGCGTACTCGTACTGGTACGGCCCGTACACACGCCTGTACGTTCACTATCACTATGGGTGTCCCCGCGTATGCGTACTCGTACTGGTGCGGCCCGTACACACGCCTGTACGTTCACTATCACTATGGGTGTCCTCGCGTATGCGTACTCGTAGTGATAGTGAGCGTACAGGCGTGTGTACGGGCCGTACCAGTACGAGTACGCATACGCGAGGACACCCATAGTGGTACGGGCCGTACACACGCCTGTACGCTCACTATCACTACAAGTACGCATACGCGAGGACACCCATAGTGATAGTGAACGTACGCACGCGTGTACGGGCTGTTGCTATGCATTTGGGGTGCCCTAGGGGCCCGGAACGCACCGTACCTGTGGGTGAAGCTCCATTTTACATAGGGGACACATGAGGGACAAGTATTGAGGCCTACATGCATGCTGGTTGTCATGGAGCCCAAATTTCAAGTTTGAATTTGTTCTGGAAGGTGCACAGCAGAAGTCAGTTGGAATGAATCTACTTTGTTGCAATGTGTTTGTGGGGTTGACATCATGCTGAAGAAAAAAACACAATGAGAACCCACTGACTGTGCTAGGTTTGAAGGGATTGGAGGAAACATAGGATGCAAATGTGAGTGACCAATCACTCTGTACTCCTGTGCATGAAACAGGCCAGCAAGGCAGATATAAGGCAGCCAGGTCCCATGAGGGAGCACTTGCCTGCACAAATTTCCTATCTAACACACTGCTGCTGCTCGTGATTCCCTGGAACCATGTCAAGGTCTGTGGAGAGGTCACAGCCATTCACCCTGGAGGAGAACCTGGCATTGCTGGATGTGATCCTCCCACAGTACCCCCTGCTGTATGGGCGACCAGGGTATCAGGTGAGTGCAGAGCTACTAGCACAGACTGTGTCCCTTCTTTTGTGACAGTGACTTCTGCCATTGTGTCCAGGTGTGACACACATGCTATGTACTGTAGTGGGGGTCCCGGGGGGGGAATGCCTGATGTCTCCCAGCAGTGCCCAGAGACAGGAGGGGTGGGTGCAGAGTCTTCCCAGCAGTGCCCAGACATAGGAGGGGTGTGTGCAGAGTCCTCCCAGCAGTGCCCAGAGACAGGAGGGGTGGGTGCCTATCACTCCCAGCAGTGCCCAGAGTCAGGAGGGGTGTGTGTAGAGTCCTCCCAGCAGTGCCCAGAGACAGGAGGGGTGGGTGCAGAGTCCTCCCAGAAGTGCCCAGACATAGGAGGGGTGTGTGCAGAGTCCTCCCAGCAGTGCCCAGAGACAGGAGGGGTGGGTGCCTATCACTCCCAGCAGTGCCCAGAGTCAGGAGGGTTGTGTGTAGAGTCCTCCCAGCAGTGCCCAGAGACAGGAGGGGTGGGTGCAGAGTCCTCCCAGCAGTGCCCAGAGAGAGGAGGGGTGGGTGCCCATCACTCCCAGCAGTGCCCAGAGTCAGGAGGGGTGGGTGCCTATCACTCCCAGCAGTGCCCAGAGACAGGAGGGGTGTGTGCAGAGTCCTCCCAGCAGTGCCCAGAGACAGGAGGGGTGGGTGCCTATCACTCCCAGCAGTGCCCAAAGTCAGGAGGGGTGTGTGTAGAGTAATCCCAGCAGTGCCCAGAGACAGGAGGGGTGGGTGCAGAGTCCTCCCAGCAGTGCCAATACATAGGAGGGGTGTGTGCAGAGTCCTCCCAGCAGTGCCCAGAGACAGGAGGGGTGGGTGCATATCACTCCCAGCAGTGCCCAGAGTCAGGAGGGGTGTGTGCAGAGTCCTCCCAGCAGTGCCCAGAGACAGGAGGGGTGGGTGCAGAGTCCTCCCAGCAGTGCCCAGACATAGGAGGGGTGTGTGCAGAGTCCTCCCAGCAGTGCCCAGAGACAGGAGGGGTGGGTGCAGAGTCCTCCCAGCAGTGCCCAGACATAGGAGGGGTGTGTGCAGAGTCCTCCCAGCAGTGCCCAGAGACAGGAGGGGTGGGTGCAGAGTCCTCCCAGCAGTGCCCAGAGACAGGAGGGGTGGGTGCCTATCACTCCCAGCAGTGCCCAGAGTCAGGAAGGGTGGGTGTGATGCACAGTGTGAGCCTTGATAATTGATTGTGTATTTGCCCTCATTCCACCTGTGTACTTTCACTGGCACGTACTGCTTTTGCCCTTCCCCAGAGGAGTATGTCCCTATGGCAAAGGTGCAATGCGTTGGCTGCATGACATGCCTTGTTGTAACCAGCTAATTTGTTCCCATATGTGTCTCTGTGACATGTTGCAGGTGTATTGATGTAGTGTCACTTGTTCATCCTCACAGGTAGGCGCCTCTGCCAAGGAGCAGATCTGGCTGACCGCCGTCAGTGCCGTGAGGGGTGCGGATGGTCGGAGGCGGAGCCTGTCCCAGGTGAGGAAACGCTGGCAGGATATCCGGTGCTGGACGCGGAGGATCGCACGGGTCCTGCTGGGGGACTCACCTGAGAGCCATAAGAACCGCGGGCGCCGCCGTCTCTCCCACATCCGGTGGCGGTGGTATTTCCAGACTTGGACAGGCGCTTACAGGAGATGCAGCAGCAGGAAGGGGGTAGGTACATGTGTGTTTGTTGTGTTTCACCAGCATTTGTAAGTGCACTGTTCCATGGATGCACTGCCAGGGTTTAATGGTGCTGTGCAGATCCTGTTACCCACAGTATTGCAGTGCTCTCTTGCCTCCCTTCCCCTCCTTGCAATGTGTTCCCTGGTCTGTGTGACGTCACTCCGTCACAAGGTTATGTAGCCTGGCACCTTCTCCGCGTGTACAATGCCTGCAGCATCATGTGTGGGGGTGGTGTGTAACATGTTTTGGGACCTTGCCTGTGCCCTGTCCAGTTCTGGTCTTGTGGGTTCCATGTCAGTTGGCACTAATGCTGAGTCCAGACATGGGAGTTAGTCTCTCAAGTGTGAGGCCTTACAGCACGCATGTCCTATGTGGTGGCCTGTGACATGATGTGCATGAGTGTGCGGTACGCATAGTGCGGGGATGGTAGCGTGTGTTGCAGTCATTCCCATTCAGGAGCATGGAGTTGTGTGGCCACCACTGTCCCCAGGGGCATATTTTCCTAGGTATCATGTGTGTAATCCGAATATGTTGACAATCTCTGTGTCTACAGCATAGGTTGTGCTCTGTGCCATTGTCCCCTGGCCAAATGTATATTGACGTGAAATGTAGTACAAGTGTCCACTGTACAGACTGACCTGATTTTCCTTGTTCATACTCACGGTGGTCATTGCCTGTGTGTCTTGTTACAATCATCTGATGATGCCCATTTGTACATGATTATTTGGACAGGCGCACCTTGGGTATTTTGTGTGCAACCTTGATTTGTTGCATCCCATGTGTATTTCACCCAGACTTAGGGATGTAAGTGCTTCCTGTGTCTCCAAATAATAGTCTCATGTAGGGGGTGGGTGGTGCGGGCATGGCCTTCATGTCACAACCTGATATCTCCTTGCTAGGACTGGCCAGTGTGTGATGTTGGTCTGGACATGCACTCAAGGTGCAGTGGGCCAGTCATGGTGGGCATGTTTTCAGTTTAACCTATGCTGCATGTGCCTCTTGTTCCTGGATATGGTCCCTGCTCATCCCTATTTCCTGCCACGCTGTGTGGTGCAGATGCAGTGCTGGATTGTCCCCAGGGCCGTGCTCCTCAGTCAAAATTCCATTCCATCTCATTTGCTATTGTGTCATGCTCTCCATAGTTTTTCGGTGGCATGGTGGGTCAAAAAACTGTGTCTTGCATGCCCTACATATGTACCTTGTTCTGTAGATGTAACTCTTCTTTTGTTTCAGGCTATGCACTGTGACCTATGTAGATTGGACTCATGTGACATATGTATGGTGGTTAGCCAAAATATCGAGTTTTAAATTTCGACCTACAATAATATCGTGTTTTTAATATCGTAGGTACAGAATATCGAAGTCAAGAATATCGATGGACAGAATATCGATCCCAAGGTAAGTAATATCGAAGTAAATAATATCGAAGTAATTAATATCGATGTAAGTAATATCGTAAGTAAAAATTTCGATGTCAATAATATCGATATTTATTTAGTGTAATGTCATTTAATATGTATTTTATTTGTATGTGAAAGATTATTGTAATGTATTTTAATACATTTAAAAATAAATGTTTAGAGATTTATAATTATTTTACATTTAATTTAGCGTTTTAGTATCAGAGCGGGTTGTGGGTTTATAGGGGAATAGGGTGGGAAGTAATTTAATTATAATTAATGAATTAATATGTATTGTTTAATTGGTATTTATGATTAATTAATTGGTAATTAATTAATAATTGGTAATTAATTGATTAATTAATTGTTAATTAATTATTAATTGTACAATTATTTTATTAATTGGTTAATTATATACATTATAATTAGTTTATTATTAATATTTATTTATTGTTAATTAATTAATTGTTAATTAGTAATTAATTGGTGATTTAATTTTATTAAGTGATTAATTGATAATTAAATTAATTATGTGAATTTTAATGTGTAGTGGGTTGTGGGTTTATAGGGGAATAGGGTGGGAAGTAATGTAATTATAATTAATGAATTAATATGTATTGTTTCATTGGTATTTATGATTAATTAATTTGTAATCAATTAATAATTGGTAATTAATGTGATTAATAGATTAATTAATTTTTAATTAATTATTAATTGTAAAATTACTTTATTATTTTGTTAATTATATAAATTATAATTAGTTTATTAATAATATTTCTTTATTGTTATAGTTAATTATTAATTGTTAATTAGTAATTAATTGGTGATTTAATTTTATTAAGTGATTAATTCATAATTAAATTAATTATGTGAATTTTTATGTGTAGTGTGTTGTGTGTTAAAGGGGGAATAGTGTGGGATGTAATTAAAATTTATTTATTTAAATATTTATTTTACATAATTGGTATTTAATAATATTTTTTTTTTTAAAACATTGTTAACATGCAATTTTTTTATAAGAAATTATTAAATTGGTTATAATGTTAATAGAATCACTATGCTATCTAGTGCTTTCCCAACTGTTTTACTATCTGGAGTGGGAATAGTAATTTTTACCCCTACGCTATCCAGCGCTTTCCCTACTGTTGCACTCTCTGGAGTTGGAATAGTAATTTTTACCCCTACGCTATCCAGCGCTTTCCCTACTGTTGCACTCTTTGGAGTTGGAATAGTAATTTTTACCCCTACGCTATCCAACCTTTTCTCTACTGTTGCACTGTCTGGAGTGGGAATAGTAATTTTTACCCTTACGCTATCCAACACTTTCCCTACTATTGCACTCTCTGGAGTGGGAATAGTAATTTTTACCCCTACGCTATCCAACGTTTTCCCTACTGTTGCACTCTCTGGAGTTGGAATAGTAATTTTTACCCTTACGCTATCCAACACTTTCCCTACTATTGCATTCTCTGGAGTGGGAATAGTAAATTTGACCCTTACGCTATCCAACACTTTCCCTACTATTGCACTCTCTGGAGTTGGAATAGTAATTTTTACCCCTACGCTATCCAATGTTTTCCCTACTGTTGCACTCTTTGGAGTTGGAATAGTTATTTTTACCCCTACGCTATCCAACGTTTTCTATACTGTTGCACTCTCTGGAGTGGGAATAGTAAATGTTACCCTTACGCTATCCAACACTTTCCCTACTATTGCACTCTCTGGAGTGGGAATAGTAAATTTTACGCTTACGCTATCCAACACTTTCCCTACTATTGCACTCTCTGGAGTTGGAATAGTAATTTTTACCCCTATGCTATCCAACGTTTTCCCTACTGTTGCACTCTTTGGAGTTGGAATAGTTATTTGTACCCCTACGCTATCCAACGTTTTCCCTACTGTTGCACTGTCTGGAGTGGGAATAGTAATTTTTACCCTTACGCTATCCAACACTTTCCCTACTATTGCACTCTCTGGAGTGGGAATAGTAATTTTTACCATTACGCTATCCAACATTTTCCCTACTATTGCACTCTCTGGAGTTGGAATAGTAATTTTTACCCCTACGCTATCCAACACTTTCCCTACTGTTGCACTCTTTGGAGTTGGAATAGTAATTTTTACTCCTACGCTATCCAATGTTTTCCCTACTGTTGCACTCTCGGGAGTTGGAATAGATATTTTTACCCCTACGCTATCCAACATTTTCCTTACTGTTGTTTTTGTTGAAGTTGGACTAGTAGTTTTATTGTGTCTGATATTAAATATGTTTTGTAATATTTTAGCTATTGTAATATATAATTAATAATAAAAATTATTCAAATTAAAATTATTGATTATTATTTGCTATATGTAATTATTTAATATTTATTAATGTTATTGTTTTATGTGTATAGATGTATTGGTAATTTAAATAAATATTTAATAATTTATATG
Source organism: Triturus cristatus (assembly GCF_964204655.1). Lineage (NCBI taxonomy): Eukaryota > Metazoa > Chordata > Amphibia > Caudata > Salamandridae > Triturus > Triturus cristatus. Next base: position 391,239,822 of record NC_140592.1, read on the forward strand.
TTATAGAAATTATTATTAAAAGTAATTATTAAGTAAGTGTATATATTATATATTATATATATGTTTAATTAAAGTTTCATTTAATTATATATATTTATTATAAATTTTACATATTATACAATATATTTAATTATGTTTCTTTGATTTATAAGTATTATTTGGTTTATTTTACATATATTTTTAAACTAAAAAAAAACCGATATTTTTGAATTACGATATTTTTGACATCGATATTAAATTATCGATATTTTTGTACTTACCATGTTGTAGATAGGATGTCGATATTCTTGACCACGATATTTTTGTTGCGATATTTTTGTAGGTCGAATTTTTGTCTTTCGAAATTATGTCATACAATCATATGTATACAGGTGTATGATTAATTTCTGTTTCTTCACCCTGCCCACAGCATCGTCGGGGGACACGGAGGGAGACATGGGCACAGACGGAGCAGAGGGACCGAGCACCACTGCCAGCGGTGACATCGGGGCTGGCACATCAAGTGGGACAGAGGCGGAGGAGAGTGAACCCGGGGACCTGTCGACTGGCACAACAGAGTATGAAGCTGACGGGTCCGAGGATGATCTCTCCGAGTGGGCGGCGGCTGCACCAGCAGCTGACAGCGGCACTACATCTCGCCCCGCCCCCTCCATTGCCATCAGCCGCCTACCACTTGCTCGTGTCCCTTCCCAGCGTGCCCGGTCACCACATGTCTCCTTCCTGCCAGGCACCGCACCCCCTGCCCCTGTCTCCACTGCTGCCGCCAATGCCGAGTCTGTGGACATCCAGCGGCAGTTGCAGGTTGGTCAGGCTGCGATCCTTAATGTCCTCCATGGCCACAGCCAAGTGCTGCACAACATGGAGGCATACTTGGAGGGCATTCATTCATCACAGGCTGACCAACGCAGCTTGCTGAGGTCGATAGACTCGACACTGACTGCAGCAGTGGGTCTCCTGCAGCGCTACGTCCCACCCCATACCCCTGCCCCATCCACACTTCCCACTCCCATGCCTGTCCCACGTACACCCAGACGTCAGCATACACCCACCACAACACACACAGGCACCACACCAGCAGGGAAGGTCCACTGCACACCTCCTGACACGCACACACAGGGTGAAGTAGGCACACCCACTGGGTCGGGGGGCAAACGCGTGACACGCAGCCAGAGTGGGAGTCCGCATTCCACCCAATCCACTCCCTCCAAATCCCCTCCCCTCAGCTCTCCTGGCCACATCTCCCCCAAAGACTCCTTCATGGCCGCTCTGTCCCTGAGCCCCACAGTGACACCACCACGCAAGCGGTCAAGGAAGTCCTCGGTCAGGGTGGTTGATTCCCCCCCCCCTGTCTACACCCTCCCCCAGTGGCGCTGCGACCCATCCCTCTGACCCCCCCCTCCTTGGGGCCTGTGGTTCCTTCGGGTGCAGGAGATTCCCTGGAGGACCTTGCTAAGGTGTGCAGCGAGATCCTGGCCTCCACCTTTGGCCCTGCCCCACCCCCTGTGGTGGAGTCCTCCATCCCTGCACCCACGACGCCTACCCTTCACCCTCCTGTCCCTGCGGTGCCTGTTTCATCCCCCCCACATGATGCCCTCACCCCTGTGGAAGACGACGGAATGTAACTGTGCAGGCAAGCTAGGGGACACGCATCCCACTGTGTCCCCCGTTCCAGCTGTGACTTCTGGATTGCCCAATGGGCTTTGTAAATATTGAACTTTCTACGAACATACAATTTTTTATATTGCTGATTAAAGCCATTTTTGTTTCCTTTGAACACTACTGCTTTTCTGATATTGCTGTTGGTGGGGCTGCTACATGATTTTGGGTGGTGATCATGTGTTGGTTGTGTGGGAAATGTAGTAGTGTGCTGGTCATAGGGGGGACCCTGGGATCTGTGTGCCATCACACGGTGTTAGCTAGCTTTCTCTGTTCATGTAAGCAGTTGCTGCATGGTGAAATTGCCCAAAGGTGTATTCCTTCCTCTGTGTACCCTGACATCTTTCCTGCAGGGTGTTCCCAATATTTAGCGCTGAGCTGTGTGTACATTAGCTGGGTGTGTGACGGACTCCTTCTACTTTACACATTCATGCTGAGCGATGTCTCCACCTGCATCATTCGTGGCATTCTTGGTAGTCATTGTACTTGTCTATGTGGACTATTGACATGACTTCATGTGTACATGTTTTCTTTTCTGCGCTATGCATGCGTATACTCCCAGCCTCGCACACATGTGGTACATGTACTGCAGGGTCTTTGTGCACCTGACTGAAATTTGTGGGCATGGTATCTGTGGCTACTCCACCCTTTGCGTTCCATGGGCACTGCTGGGAGTGATAGGCACCCACCCCTCCTGTCTCTGGGCACTGCTGGGAGTGATAGGCACCCACCCCTCCTGTCTCTGGGCACTGCTGGGAGTGATAGGCACCCACCCCTCCTGTCTCTGGGCACTGCTGGGAGGACTCTGCACACACCCCTCCTGTCTCTGGGCACTGCTGGGAGGACTCTGCACGCACCCCTCCTGTCTCTAGGCACTGCTGGGAGTGATAGGCACCCACCCCTCCTGTCTCTGGGCACTGCTGGGAGTGATAGGCACCCATCCCTCCTGTCTCTGGGCACTGCTGGGAGGACTCTGCACCCACCCCTCCTGTCTCTGGGCACTGCTGGGAGGACTCTGCACCCACCCCTCCTGTCTCTGGGCACTGCTGGGAGGACTCTGCACCCACCCCTCCTGTCTCTGGGCACTGCTGGGAGTGATAGGCACCCACCCCCCCTGTCTCTGGGCACTACTGGGAGTGATAGGCACCCACCCCTCCTGTCTCTGGGCACTGCTGGGAGGACTCTGCACACACCCCTCCTGTCTCTGGGCACTGCTGGGAGTGATAGGCACCCACCCCTCCTGTCTCTGGGCACTGCTGGGAGGACTCTGCACCCACCCCTCCTGACTCTGGGCACTGCTGGGAGTGATAGGCACCCATCCCTCCTGTCTCTGGGTACTGCTGGGAGTGATAGGCACCCACCCCTCCTGTCTCTGGGCACTGCTGGGAGGACTCTGCACCCACCCCTCCTGTCTCTGGGAACTGCTGGGAGGACTCTGCACCCACCCCTCCTGTCTCTGGGCACTGCTGGGAGGACTCTACACACACCCCTCCTGACTCTGGGCACTGCTGGGAGTGATAGGCACCCACCCCTCCTGTCTCTGGGCACTGCTTGGAGGACTCTGCACACACCCCTCCTGTCTCTGGGCACTGCTGGGAGGACTCTGCGCCCACCCATCCTGTCTCTGGGCACTGCTGGGAGGACTCTGCACCCACCTCTCCTGACTCTGGGCACTGCTGGGAGTGATAGGCACCCACCCCTCCTGTCTCTGGGCACTGCTGGGAGGACTCTGCACCCACCCCTCCTGACTCTGGGCACTGCTGGGAGTGATAGGCACCCACCCCTCCTGTCTCTGGGCACTGCTGGGAGGACTCTGCACCCACCCCTCCTGACTCTGGGCACTGCTGGGAGTGATAGGCACCCACCCCTCCTGTCTCTGGGCACTGCTGGGAGTGATAGGCACCCACCCCTCCTGTCTCTGGGCACTGCTGGGAGGACTCTGCACACACCCCTCCTATGTCTGGGCACTGCTGGGAGGACTCTGCACACACCCCTCCTGTCTCTGGGCACTGCTGGGAGGACTCTGCACCCACCCCTCCTGTCTCTGGGCACTGCTGGGAGGACTCTGCACCCACCCCTCCTGTCTCTGGGCACTGCTGGGAGTGATAGGCACCCACCCCTCCTGACTCTGGGCACTGCTGGGCATGATAGGCACCCACCCCTCCTGTCTCTGGGCACTGCTGGGAGTGATAGGCACCCACCCCTCCTGTCTCTGGGCACTGCTGGGAGTGATAGGCACCCACCCCTCCTGTCTCTGGGCACTGCTGGGAGGACTCTGCACACACCCCTCCTGTCTCTGGGCACTGCTGGGAGGACTCTGCACCCACCCTCCTGACTCTGGGCACTGCTGGGAGTGATAGGCACCCACCCCTCCTGTCTCTGGGCACTGCTGGGAGTGATAGGCACCCACCCCTCCTGTCTCTGGGCACTGCTGGGAGTGATAGGCACCCACCCCTCCTGTCTCTGGGCACTGCTGGGAGGACTCTGCACCCACCCCTCCTGTCTCTGGGCACTGCTGGGAGGACTCTGCACCCACCCCTCCTGTCTCTGGGCACTGCTGGGAGGACTCTGCACCCACCCCCCCTGTCTCTGGGCACTGCTGGGAGTGATAGGCACCCACCCCTCCTGTCTCTGGGCACTGCTGGGAGTGATAGGCACCCACCCCTCCTGTCTCTGGGCACTGCTGGGAGTGATAGGCACCCACCCCTCCTGTCTCTGGGCACTGCTGAGAGGACTCTGCACACACCCCTCCTGTCTCTGGGCACTGCTGGGAGTGATAGGCACTCACCCCTCCTGTCTCTGGGCACTGCTGGGAGTGATAGGCACCCACCCCTCCTGTCTCTGGGCACTGCTGGGAGGACTCTGCACCCACCCCTCCTGTCTCTGGGCACTGCTGGGAGGACTCTGCACCCACCCCTCCTGTCTCTGGGCACTGCTGGGAGGACTCTACACACACCCGTCCTGACTCTGGGCACTGCTGGGAGTGATAGGCACCCACCCCTCCCGTCTCTGGGCACTGCTGGGAGGACTCTGCACACACCCCTCCTGTCTCTGGGCACTGCTGGGGGGACTCTGCACCCACCCCTCCTGTCTCTGGGCACAGCTGGGAGGACTCTGCACCCACCCCTCCTGACTCTGGGCACTGCTGGGAGTGATAGGCACCCACCCCTCCTGTCTCTGGGCACTGCTGGGAGGACTCTGCACCCACCCCTCCTGACTCTGGGCACTGCTGGGAGTGATAGGCACCCACCCCTCCTGTCTCTGGGCACTGCTGGGAGTGATAGGCACCCACCCCTCCTGTCTCTGGGCACTGCTGGGAGGACTCTGCACACACCCCTCCTATGTCTGGGCACTGCTGGGAGGACTCTGCACACACCCCTCCTGTCTCTGGGCACTGCTGGGAGGACTCTGCACCCACCCCTCCTGTCTCTGGGCACTGCTGGGAGGACTCTGCACCCACCCCTCCTGTCTCTGGGCACTGCTGGGAGTGATAGGCACCCACCCCTCCTGTTTCTGGGCACTGCTGGGAGGACTCTGCACCCACCCCTCCTGTCTCTGGGCACTGCTGGGAGTGATAGGCACCCACCCCTCTTGTCTCTGGGCACTGCTGGGAGGACTCTGCACACACCCCTCCGGTCTCTGGGCACTGCTGGGAGGACTCTGCACCCACCCCTCCTGACTCTGGGCACTGCTGGGAGTGATAGGCACCCACCCCTCCTGTCTCTGGGCACTGCTGGGAGTGATAGGCACCCACCCCTCCTGTCTCTGGGCACTGCTGGGAGTGATAGGCACCCACCCCTCCTGTCTCTGGGCACTGCTGGGAGGACTCTGCACCCACCCCTCCTGTCTCTGGGCACTGCTGGGAGGACTCTGCACCCACCCCTCCTGTCTCTGGGCACTGCTGGGAGGACTCTGCACCCACCCCTCCTGTCTCTGGGCACTGCTGGGAGTGATAGGCACCCACCCCTCCTGTTTCTGGGCACTGCTGGGAGGACTCTGCACCCACCCCTCCTGTCTCTGGGCACTGCTGGGAGGACTCTGCACCCACCCCTCCTGACTCTGGGCACTGCTGGGAGTGATAGGCACCCACCCCTCCTGTCTCTGGGCACTGCTGGAAGTGATAGGCACCCACCCCTCCTGTCTCTGGGCACTGCTGGGAGTGATAGGCACCCACCCCTCCTGTCTCTGGGCACTGCTGGGAGGACTCTGCACACACCCCTCCGTTCTCTGGGCACTGCTGGGAGGACTCTGCACCCACCCCTCCTGACTCTGGGCACTGCTGGGAGTGATAGGCACCCACCCCTCCTGTCTCTGGGCACTGCTGGAAGTGATAGGCACCCACCCCTCCTGTCTCTGGGCACTGCTGGGAGTGATAGGCACCCACCCCTCCTGTCTCTGGGCACTGCTGGGAGGACTCTGCACCCTCCCCTCCTGTCTCTGGGCACTGCTGGGAGGACTCTGCACCCACCCCTCCTGTCTCTGGGCACTGCTGGGAGTGATAGGCACCCACCCCTCCTGTCTCTGGGCACTGCTGGGAGTGATAGGCACCCACCCCTCCTGTCTCTGGGCACTGCTGGGAGGACTCTGCACACACCCCTCCTGTCTCTGGGCACTGCTGGGAGTGATAGGCACCCAACCCTCCTGTCTCTGGGCACTGCTGGGAGGACTCTGCACCCACCCCTCCTGACTCTGGGCACTGCTGGGAGTGATAGGCACCCACCCCTCCTGTCTCTGGGCACTGCTGGGAGTGATAGGCACCCACCCCTCCTGTCTCTGGGCACTGCTGGGAGGACTCTGCACCCACCCGTCCTGTCTCTGGGCACTGCTGGGAGGACTCTGCACCCACCCCTCCTGTCTCTGGGCACTGCTGGGAGGACTCTACACACACCCCTCCTGTCTCTGGGCACTGCTGGGAGGACTCTGCACCCACCCCTCCTGTCTCTGGGCACTGCTGGGAGGACTCTGCACCCACCCCTCCTGACTCTGGGCACTGCTGGGAGTGATAGGCACCCACCCCTCCTGTCTCTGGGCACTGCTGGGAGGACTCTGCACCCACCCCTCCTGACTCTGGGCACTGCTGGGAGTGATAGGCACCCACCCCTCCTGTCTCTGGGCACTGCTGGGAGGACTCTGCACACACCCCTCCTGTCTCTGGGCACTGCTGGGAGGACTCTGCACACACCCCTCCTATTTAACAATATGTACGCTTTGTCCATACACGTGTGTGGGTTCGCTCCATGGGGGTACGGGTCGTACTTACACTGTTGGGGTGGGGGGTACGCTCCATGCATACGCGGGTGGGGGGACGTGTCGTACGTACAATGTTGGCATGGGGGTACGCTCCTTGCATTCGCGGGTGGGTGTACGTGTCGTACTTACACTGTTGGGGTGGGGGGTACGCTCCATACGTATGCGTGTGAGGGTACGGGTCATACATACACGGTTGGGTTGGGGGGTACGCTCCTTGCATAAGCGGGAGGGGGTACGTGTCGTACTTACACTGTTGGCATGGGGGGTACGCTCCTTGCATACGCGGGTGGGGGTACGTGTCGTACTTACACTGTTGGGGTGGGGGTACGTGTCGTACATACTCGGTTGGGGTGGGGGTACAGTCCGTACATACACGTTAACTAATGCTACATTTTGCAGGAGTTAGAATAGTAATTGATACCTGTTTACCATGCAACACTTTTCCTAATGCTCTACATTTCTGGAGTTAGAATATTCATTTTTATCCCTACACCATTGAAAACTTTCTCTACTGCTGCATCTTACTGGAGTTAGAATAGTAATGTTTTCCCCTACACCATCCATCACTTTCTCTACTGCTGTACCTTCCTTGAGTTACAATAGTAATTGATACCCCAAAACTATCCAACAGTTTCACTACTGCTGCATGTTCCTGGAGTTAGAATAGTAATGTTTTCACCTACACCATCCATCACTTTCTCTACTGCTGGACTTTCCTTGAGTTAGAATATTAATTGATACACTAAAATTATTCAACACTTTATCAAGTGCTGTATGTTACTGGAGTTTGAATGATTAATGTTACCCCTACAGCATCCATCAATTTCCCTACTGCTGCACCTTCCTGGAGTTAGAATAGTAATTTTTACCCCTACACTATCTTACACTTTTCCTACTGCTGCACCTTTTGGAGTTAGAATAATAATTCATACACAAAAATTATCCATTTTTTTCCCCACTGCTGCACCTTCCAGGACTTACAATCGTAATTTTTACCACTAGAGTAGGCCACAATTTCTGTATTTTTAAACTATGTTGATTATTTAAAAAAAAGTTATAACTATTAGTTTGTGCACTATTTAGGTCTGTTTATTTGAAATACCTTTTGGTGTTGGTGATTTGTTCTTGGTCTGGCTTCCTGTCTTCTATGTTGGAATTTTCTGCTGATTTTGGTTGGCTGGTTTTTTGTGCTTCGAGTTTTGTTCTAGAGTTGAATCTATTTGTGTAAGGGTCTATAAGGATAAAAAATGTTAATGTACATTTATAAAAACATTTATTTAAAATTGCAAATATGTAAACATTTCATTGCTTTGTTGATAATTTATTATAGTGTACCTGTACTGTTTTAATAAGTTTAACTAATGCTACATTTTGCAGGAGTTAGAATAGTAATTGATACCTGTTTACCATGCAACACTTTTTCTAATGCTCTACATTTCTGGAGTTAGAATATTAATTTTTATCCCTACACCATTGAAAACTTTCTCTACTGCTGCATCTTACTGGAGTTAGAATAGTAATGTTTTCCCCTACACCATCCATCACTTTGTCTACTGCTGTACCTTCCTTGAGTTACAATAGTAATTGATACCCCAAAACTATCCAACAGTTTCACTACTGCTGCATCTTCATAGAGTTAGAATAGTAATGTTTTCCCCTACACCATCCATCACTTTCTCTATTGCTGGACTTTCCTTGAGTTGGAATATTAATTGATACCCTAAAATTATTCAACACTTTTTCTAGTGCTGTATGTTACTGGAGTTTGAATAGTAATTTTTATTCCTACAGCATCCATCAATTTCCCTACTGCTGCACCTTCCTGGAGTTAGAATAGTAATTTTTACCCCTACACTATCTTACACTTTTTCTAATGCTGCACCTTCTGCAGTTAGAATAGTAATTCATACACCACAATTAATCATCATTTTGTCTTCTGCTGCACCTTACTGGAGTTAGAATAGAAATTTTTACTCCTAGAATATCCCACAATTTGTTTATTTTTTTAACTATATTGATTATTTAAAAAAAGTTTAGACTATTAATTTGTGCAGTATTTAAGAGTGTTTATTTCAAATACCTTTTGGTTTTGGTGAATTTTTCTTGGTCTGGATTTTTGTCTTCGATGTTGGAATTTTCTGGGTATTTTGGTTGGCTGGTTTTTTGTGCTTCGAGTTTTGTTGAAGAGTTGAATCTATTTGTGTCAGGATCTATAAGAATAAAAAATGGTCATGTACATTTATAAAAACATTTATTTACAATTGCAAATATGTAAACATTTCTGTGCTTTGATGATAATTTATTATAGTGTACCTGTACTGTTTTAAAAAGTTTTACTACTGCTACATCTTCCAGGAGTTACAATAGTAATTGATACTTGTTAACCATGCAACACTTTTTCTACTGCTTTACTTTCCCGGAGTTAGAACATTATTTTTTATCCCTACACCATTGAAAACTTTCCCTACTGCTGCATCTTTCTGGAGTTAGAATAGTAATGTTTACCCCTACACCATCCATCACTTTCTCTACTGCTGTACTTTCCTTGAGTTAGAATATTAATTGATACCCTAAAAATATCCTACACTTTCCGTACTGCTGCATTTTACTGGAGATAGAATAGTTATTTTTTTCCTACAGCATTCATCACTTTCCATACTGCTGCACCTTCCTGGAGTTAGAATAGTAATTTTTACCTCTACACTATCTAACACTTTCTGTACTGCTGCATTTTATTGGATTTAGAATAATAATTTTTACCTTTACAGCATTCATCACTTTCTCTACTGCTGCACTTTTCTGCAGTTAGAATAGTAATTTTTACCCCTACACTATCCAACACTTTCCCTACTGTAGCACCTTATTGGAGTTAGAATATTAATTGATAAAATAAAATTATCCATCACTTTCCCTACTGTTGCACCTTTATGGAGTTAGAATAGTAATTATAACCCGTAGACTATCCTACAATTTCTGTATTTTTTAAGCTATATTGATTAGTTTATAAAAAGTTTTAAGTATTAATTTGTGCAGTATTTGGGTGTGTTTATTGAAAATACCTTTTGGTTTTGGTGAATTTTTCTTGGTCTGGCTTACTGTTTTCTATGTTGTAATTTTGTGTTGATTTGGGTTGGCTGGTTTTCTGTGGTTCGAGTTTTGTTAAAGAGTTGAATAGATTTGTGAAAGGATCTATAAGGAAAAAAAAAGTTAATGTACATTTATAAAAACGTTTATTTAAAATTTTACATATGTAAACATTTCTGTGCTTTGATGAGAATTTATTGTAGTGTATCTGTACTGTTTTATAAAGTTTTACTACTGCTACAACTTACTGGAGTTAGAATAGTAATTGATATCTTTACACTATGCAACAATTTTTCAACTGCTCTAGCTTTATGGAATTATATTCGTATTTTTTACCCCTACACCATTCCTCACTTTTCCTACTGCTCTAACTTTCTGGAGTTGGAAAAGTCTATTTTACCCCTACACCATCCAACACTTTCCCTACTGCTGCACCTTCCTGGAGTTAGAATAGTAATTTTTACCCCTACATGATCCAACGCTTTCCCTACTGCTTTACCTTATTGGAGTTAGAATCCTAATTTTTACCCCTACACCATTCAAAAAAAGCTTTCTTACTGCTCTGCGTTCCTGAAGTTAGATTTTATATTTATTCTGTTACACTATACTACAATTTGTCACTAGCAGTACATTTCTGGAGTCAGATTAAATAAATTAAAAATCATACTATCTCACAATTTCTATAGTTTAACTAAAAACAAAATTATTTTACGAATTTGTATTTGTATGTTAAACATATATAATATTTATGCTACGCAACAAATATTTTCTAATTACTATTTTTAAATTGTGCATACAAATATTTAGAAATATACCTTCACATTAGTAGAGATGAGGAGTGTAGGTTGTTTAGATAAACTTCTTATTTTTAACGTTGTCTTTTTCTTCACAGTTGATACAATTTATGCTATAGAACAAAAAATAATTTGTTGGTATTTTTGGAAAAATAATACATCTTAATATTTAGTTAACTTATATTTTATTTCGTCAAATATATATTTTTCTTCTCTTTTCTTTTTTTTCACTTCTTCTAGGCATTTCCAAATTTCAATCCAAACGAAATAATTTTCTGAAAAACAAAAAATAGATTCAATTATTTTTCACATTTCTTCACTATGTTAAAATAATAACATACAATTGCAAAACTTCCACTAACAACTTCCAGACCCAGTGCTACAACGAGATGGAGCATGACAGATGAGCACTAGGATGAAAAGTAGTGCCATAGAACATTAGGAAGTATTTATTTAATTATTTTCATACTCCTTTACAATTTATATATAACTGCACTACCTCATACTTTTCACCTCTCCGCCACACCCCACCATCCCACACCACTTTCTCTGCAACCCACCGCACACAACTTTATAAATAGTATTTTTAAAAATGTTAATCTATGTACTTAGAATGATATTATCAACCAAACAGCACATATAAAAATGTCCATTATTACCTAACAATTTTATCAACAACTTCGCAAACATAACACTGCACCCAGGGCTTTAACTGGAGGGGGTGTCTGTGGGGATGTGACCACCAGCACTTTATTTTTGGGAGCCTCGAAGCGGGTCTTTATAGGGCTCTATTTTCCGACCTCACAAACGTAATCCATTTTTTTTCTTTATTGCACTGCAGTGACACTGTGAGAGCATGCACATTGCTCACTACTTAGAAGTGCAGACATCATGCCAAGTGACTTGCATTGTAGGAGAAGGGAAATCCTTTAAAGAGAGCTATTTTCTCTCAGTATTTCCCTTCTCTTTTTGCAACGCACCAGCAACATCATCGTGGGGTGATTAGCAGACAGACCACCAGGCGCGCAACGCCCATTGCCCCGGACGTTATGTTTCTAAATTAACGTATTACACTTAAAAACTCCTTTACATTTCTTTCGCTAGATGTACCTTTGTTTTAAACACCACCAGAGAAGGGTGTTGAAGTATGCTCCACAAAGAGTAACTCAAAGCTTTGTTATTCTTTATTAAAAAATCTTCCTGTCAATGCTTTTCACAAGCCTTTTCAACGCCTTAAAAGGGTAGCTGGATGAGTATAATATGTCGTATTTAAGATCGGAGCGGACGATGCACGGAAATAAGAACGTATAGTTGAATAAAGGGCGAGTGGATGCATGGCCAGATGCATCAATGGATAGATACATAGATCAATGTATCAATGTATGGATGGATGGAAGGATGAATGAATGCAAAGACCAGTCCTTATGATAGACGGGTGGGCTGATAAATGCTTAGGATTGATTCTGGGACAGATATATCTATGCATATATAGGCAGATCGCTGCATGAATAGCACAGTGCTTACTATAGGCGAGTGTGCTCATACATGCTTAAGATAAGTGAACGAACAGATTTATATATATATATATATAAGTAGGAAAATATCCATGAATTAAAAGATGGTTGAATGGCACAGTGCTTAGGATGCATGGATACTGCGCTTTAATTGGGCCGGGTCTGGGGACCGGCACTTATTTAAAGGCAGCCTCCAAACGACTCTCTACCAGACTCTATTTTCAGCCCTCTCAAAGATAGTCAATTTTTTATATTTTATTACACTGCAGTGACAGCATGCACATCAATGTACGCATGCTTATTTTGCTCACTACTGAGAACTGGAGACATCACGCTAGGTTACCACGTTGTAGAAGAAAGGGAAATCCTTTAAACAATGTTTTTTTCCGAACCTACGATAATTGGAGAGGATTTCCTAAAGCACACAATGATACTTATCTTGATTTAGACCACGCCCCAACTTGCATAGCCCATACCCCTTTAAGAGCTTTGCCCCCCCCTTTTAGAGCACCCCCACTTTTTTTCTCCCACTTAGAACCCTAACTACACCATAGTAACAAACAGACAGTGTAACCTTCCATTAAAATCTACAATAGCACCAAGTTTCATAATTTTCCATCAACGCTATCAGCATTCTACCACAGTACAAGAGTGTCTATTAGCACGAAGATGTCTTATCCACAGAAATGTTGTGTAATTTCTGTACCTGTCTGCTGGAACACTCATCACCAAAACATATTAAAACATGGGAATTTGCCATAAAAACATATACCATACCATAAAGGGATTCATAAATGGGCACACTGCCACTGCACCACCCTCTTCCCCATACTTCCTTAACTTCACAAAATTAAAGAAAGAGCCACACCAAACCTAGTAAACACACTATACCAATACAAGAACTTAATTTAAAAAACCATCTAACGGAACGCTCATGAGCAAAGCGTATTAAAACATACAAATTTGCAGGGAAACCTTATACCATGCCATAGGGTACCTTATAAGTGTTCCCAGTGGTACTACATCACCTTTAGTGGATCGACATCTGCACGTTACTAAATTCTGTGTTTTAATCAGAAACATACCCACCTCCCCCACACCCACCCTTCCTTAACCGTACAAAATCAAACAGAAACCCCCACCATTCCTAATAGCGCCACTATACCCATACACAGGCTTAATTTTAACAAGTGTGTGCTGGAACACTTATCAACAAAAAGTATTCAAACATGCAAATTCGCGGGAAAAACATAAACAATAACATAGCACGGTTAATAAATAGGCCCACTCAAACTACATTACCTTTAGTAACTAAACATGCCCACGTTACAAATGTCTGTCTTATACGCACATCCCCCACCCCACCAATACCCATGCTTAACCTTACGAAATCGAACAAAGAGCCCCTGCACTCCCGTTACCACCACTATAGCCATAGATAGACTTAATGTCAACAGGTGTCTACCGGAACGCTCATCAGCAAAAGCTATTAAAACGTACAATTTTGCAACTCAAACATACACCATACCATAAGACGGTTTATAAATAGTCACAGTACCACTACACCAGCTCAACACCCACCCTTGCTTAACTTTACGCAATAAAAGAAAGAGCCCAAGCAAACGTAGAAGCGCCACTATAGCCATACAGCCTTAACTTCAACAAATGTCTCCTGAAAAGCTCATCATCAAACCATATTAAAACATGCAAATTTGCGACTAAAACATATCCCATGCCATAGGGCGCTTTATAAGTGCTCCCAGTGGTACTAGATCACCTTTAGTAGCTTGACATCTGCACGTTACTATATTCTGTGTTTCAATCAGCAACATAACCACCTCCCCCACACCCACCCCCGCCCTTGCTTAACCGTACGAAATCAAACAGAAACCCCCAACATTCCCAGTAGCGTCACTATACCCATATACAACATTAATTTTAACAGGTGTCTGCCGGAACACTTATCAACAAAAAGTATTCAAACATGCAAATTGGCGGGTAAAACATAAACCATCCCATAGCATGGTTTATAAATGGGCCCAGTCGAACTACACCACCTTTACTAGCTAGACATCTATATGTTACGAAAGTCGTTTAAACACTCTGTAGAGTGTATAGCAGGGCATGGGGAGAGTAAACAAAGTTCTAATTACCAAACTTTTGATATACAGTCCCTTTACTGTATCTATATTAAAGATATTAAATGGAATTAATAAATTGATGAGTGTCTCAAAAGGGATAGTGAAGCTCACCATCAGTAAAACATGAACCACTTCAACACCTACATATATCCGCCACAGCGACACAGCCTGACAAATAGTATCACTTATAATCACATGTATTTCTCTAATGTCAACAAACTCATACAGAAAATATACCGGACATTTAATTTTTTTTATCTCTTACACATTTATAAAACATCTCTTCTAAAGAAGCACTCCCAAACTACTTCCATTCCATAAGAACAGACAATAATTAATATGTTTACTACCATATATTTTAGTATATCTACCTTTTTATTATTCACTAGTCAGAAACTTCAAAAACTATTCACTATACCCAAATGCAAACCAGAAACCATATTCATATTTATCTCAACCTAGGATCACATGATTCAAACTATGCGTACATATAAAAGGAACGTATCACTTTTCCTATCTCCATCTCCTCTCCTAACACATATGTCTCCTGCCACCACCCCCAACCCAATATTTCCACAAAAAGTATCAGTTGCAAACGTGCAACATTTTCTTCATCTCCCCAAATACATTACAAACTCAAATTAACGCTGTACCTCATTTTCAAAACAATACAATCCTATAAAGATGGCAAACTACACTTCTCTGTGAAAAATTCCTAAACATATATAAAATACTTATATAACAACAGCTCACGTTTTATGCATATTTCATAACCAATATCAAACACCACACTTTACTAACACTATATTACTTTGAAATAAAAAATACTTTCAAAATTAAAAACATCACCTCAAATACTTAATCAATACTATAAAACACATAACACACCTTGTTCATTTCTAATTCACCTTTGTAGTTGTTATCCAGATTTCAAATGACACACGCATACAATTCTCTCTTTCTCACATAGTACATGTAAAGCTCCAACTTCATCAAGAATGAAACCAGGCATGGCACAATTTCTCTGTCGCACCACACATAAATACATGTAAAGAAAAAATCAGAATACTTCATTCCTTCAACGTCATTCCAAAACTTACCTCCATTGGTTAATTTTGAATTTTCCTTCTGAAAAGCTACTTATTATTCCGCGCCACATACAGGTCACAAGTTCAACCTATTTTATCACAACACTTTCTGGAACCTTCTACAACACCTGCAGGTTAAAAGTTCATCTTTTTTATTTTTTAACCTAACGATATACTTTTGCAACATTTTATCGAACATTCAACGGCACATGCACGTTAAATGTTCACAATAGGGGTCAGTAGTTCATCAGCTTTATTCCCAACTCCAGCAGCACCTCACCTTACGCCCCCAGCACCATCAGACCCATAGGAGTCAGTGCTTTCCACTTTCCAAATACCAAATTCATTTTATACACACAAATTTACCTTCACACTCCCTATATAACACCCCCTAAGCACCATACACAAGTTACAATGTTCGAAACAAAAGTTCCTCCAAGTAGCTATAACTACATGCTGACACTATTTGCACAGATGTGGCACAGCGGCCAGAGCACATGACTTCACAGCATATGACACACAGTTTGGGCTCACGCTTTCATCCCCGAGTCCGGCAGCAGCTCAGCTTAGCAGCATGAGACTCTACGCATTACCTCGCATATTTTCTGTACCCCAGAACTTTCAGACCAGTGCGGGTCAGTAGTTCATCCTAGTAGTTATAAACACATGCTGACACTACTTCCACAGCTGTACTGCAGCGGCCACAGCACATGACTTCACAGCATAAGACACACAATTTAGACTCACGCTCTAATCCCCGAGTCCCGCACCACCTCACCTTAGCAGCATCACATTCTAGGCAATGCCTCACTTAATTTTCGTAGCCTAGCACTTTCACACTGGTAGGTATGATTAGTTCACTTCGCAGCCCCTCTATAGCACACCCTAAACACCCCACAGAGGTTACAGTGCTCCTACCCTCCTATTTCCCACATTTTTTGCCCTTTTTTCTCCTTACTCGCTTCAACGGAATCACAAAAAGGCGGCCAACACTTCCTCCTTCTATGAGACTCTAGACAATACCTCACATATTTTCCATACCCAGGACTTTCACACCACTACGGGTCAGTAGTTCATCCTAGTAGGTATAAACACATGCTGAAACTACTTCCACAACTGTACTGCAGCGGCCAGGGCACATGACTTCACAGCATAAGACACACAGTGTGGGCTCACGCTTTAATCCTCGAGCCACGCACAAGCTCCCCTTAGAAACATTACACACTAGCCAATACCTCACTTAATTTTTGTAGCCTAGAACTTTCACACCGGTAGGTATGATTAGTTCACTTCGCATCCCTTCTATAGCACACCCTAAACACCCCACAAAGGTTAGAGTGCTCCTACCCTCCTCTTTCCCAAATTTTTTTGCCCTTTTCCCCCTTACTCGCTTCAACGGAATCACAAAATGGTGGCCAACACTTCCTAGTTGCAAACGCTCGCAGCGCTCACAGCCAATCAGCAGCAAGCTCGTGCTCGTAACGACTCAGCCAATCAGATGGCAGAATTCCCAAATATTGATATCTGTAAATTTCGATAATTCTCAAAAGCTACTGAACGGATTTACACCAAATAAACATAAGCGTGCTTTCTAGACTAAGACCCTTCTCACTGCCAAATTTGGGATAATTCCATTCACCCGTTCGACCTGTAGCCTTGTCTAAAGTTTCCTATGGAAATTAACATTGAAAAAACACGTTTTGGGACCCCCCTTGACGAATCACCCCCAAACGTTCAACATAGGAGCTGATCTCAACAAAGACTTAGTTTTGAAAATTCCACGAAGATTCATCTATCGGCGCCAAAGTTATTGCGAATAGAATATTGCCATTTTCCTATAGTAACTTGGTCCTAACTATAACTACCTACTGTATGTATGTATATATATTCACTGAAAAAAACATAGGTTTCAGGGGCGTTATAGTTAGCTGGACTTTTTACTCGTACAAAACCATTGAAATTCCACCGTTATAGTTAGTTCAGCTAACTATAACTCGTGCGCCCGCAATGCACTGTTGATGATGTCACATATTACATCTCTCATGACATGGTCAGTGACATCACTGGTGACATAACTGATGACATCTCAAATGACATCACTGATGACATCACTGATGACATCATCCAGTGAATGTGTGCTTTTCTGAAAATTAAATATGTTTTATATATGTATATCTCAAGGTCAATGGAAGAATAAATGGGTATATAAGTGTCTAAATGGATGATTTGTTTTTGAAAAATTGATTGTATAACTGACTGAATAAGTGTATCTTAGTGAATACATGGCTTAAGGCCATATGTAGGTAGTTAAATATCGGTCGGTAACGGCCGAAATTCGGTAAATTTCCCGTTACCGACCGGTATTTAGGCAATTGAGATGTAGGAGGCCAAAAAGAAGGATTTGGTAATTATGAATCGGTAAATACCGATTCATCATTACCGAATTCAAAATTACTGATTCGGAATTACCGATTCCTTATTTACCGAATCGGTAAATAAGAAACGGTAAAAACGAGAAAAGAGATGTAGGTAGATTCGGTAATACCGAATTTCATGAAATTCGGTATTTAAGAGTCGGTAATTAACACTGACTGAAAGCAGGTGGTAATCAGCTACAGTGTATATAAGTAATCCCAAAATGCAACAGTGTGATCACTATGGCGGCTATCTATGTGATTGCAAGGCGGCTACGTCTACAGGCAGCAGGAGTGAGGATCTGGAGATGGGAGGAGTGCATTTACAGACAGCGCATCACACTCTTCCAACAGACTGAGGCTGAGATCCATGAAAGGTACAGGCTACACCCCCACACCATCCTGGACTTGCTAAGGGACCTGCACCCACTCCTGGAGCACCCAACATCAAGGGCACACGCCATACCACCACATGTGCAGGTGCTCTGTAGCCTACATCTACTCGCATCTGGCAGTTACCCTGGAGTGATAGCTGGGGTAGGCGGGGTGTCTCAGAGTTGCCTGTCTCGTTTCTTCAGAAAGTTCCTGGATGCCATGATGCAGAGAATGCATCACTACATTAGCATTCCCAAACACACAGGCGGAACTGCTGAAAACCAAGGCAGACTTTTACCAGATGGCACAGTTCCCGCATGTCATAGGCTGTATTGATGGCACACACATTCCAATCTGCCCACCAGCAGCCACTGAGTATAGCTACAGGAACAGAAAGTCCACCCACTCCATAAATGTATAGGTAATCTGCGATGCTGCCAACATAATCATTGACATCGTGACCAAATTTCCTGGGAGTACCCACAACTCATACATCTTCCAGAACAGTGGGATCTACATACGCCTGGCTGCGGGAGAATTTGGAGAAGGATACCTGCTAGGTAAATCACTGTGACACTCCCTTATACTTACTGCAGATGAATGCGTTGCAGATGTGGTGTATGTGACTAATGGCACTCTCTTTCTCACCTAGGCGATAGTGCATATGCTGTGCGGTCATTTATCCTCACTCCCTACCTAAACCCATCAACCCTGAGTGAGAGACGATACAATGTGGCACACAAATCAACACGCAACGTTGTGGAGCGCACGTTTGGACTATTGAAAAGCAGGTTCCGCTGCCTCCACAAAAGCGGAGGCGCACGTCAGTACACACCCATCATCTGCTGCAAAATCATTGCAACTTGTGCAATTCTGCACAACCTTGCCACAAAGAAAGGCACAGAAGTGGAATTAACTGATTTTGAGGACAATGATGATGAAATGCACAGCCAGAGCCCAACGCAGCAGGAGTGCCACCAGCAACAGATGGGAGACAGAGACGGGCAGAGATCACATGCAACTATTTTTAAGTAAATAAGGAGACACAGCCAGTTGTTGAATGTAATGACGTAGTTTTAATTTCTGGGCACTACGCCACAACACAAATGGCCAAACTTGGCATTCCAATTTGTGACATCCATAGTAGGAAGTCATGGGTTACTTCACCCAATTCTGTCCTGAAAGTGTGGGCTGCATCAGCATCTGCGGCCACGCACAACAGTTCTGGATGCCATTAACTGACTCTCCTCACTGGCTGTGGAACCAGTGTCAGCCCCATGCCGTCTGCTGCTCCACCGGGTTTCTGTTACAGGGGGGGTAATGCTGCTCCGACTGGTCGTGTCCTCTCTGTCCCCAACTTCCACAGCACCAGTAGTGGCAGACTGACTCGTAAGCAGCACTTCAAGAGCAGTGGTCACCTTTACCAGCCCCCTAGAGACATCAGTGCAGCAGTGCGCCAGCCCCTCCTGCATGGCCACGGAGCACCTGTAGAGCAGAAAAGTGGCAGTTGCCAGGCGGTTCACTGCCCTCTTATGGTGCTCCATTTTCTGCCTCTCCCCGTGCCGTGTTACTCTGTCCTCATCCATTTTGCTGCACAGCAGCATCACAGGCTGGGACATGTCCCGCATGCCCGCAGCCATCTCCTTCATGCCCTCAGCCATTGAGCTAATGCCCTTGTCAATGTTGGTCATGTTGTCATTGAGGCGCCTCATTTGTCGCTAGACTGACTGAATTGCCTTGCCTTGTAGGCACTGCACCTTCACCATGGTTGCCTTCAGCCCTCCGAAGACACCATGGCTCTCACCCTGTGGAGGTGGACTGTTCACACGAGCCCTGCAGCGGCATCTGGAACCTGTGTGCGCTCCCTCAGAAGTGGACAGAAAACCAGCATTGCTACCATCCAGTGGCACAGTAGATGTTTCCCCCCCTCGAGTCTTCTGAGGAGGACTCAAACTCCTGCAGTGTGGCAACAGCACGCCTCCTAGGTCTAACCACTGCAGGTGGTGTTGATGCTGATGAGGCTAGCAGTAGTGGCGAGGCTGACTGTGGTGGTGAGGCTGGCTGTGGTGGTGAGGCTGGCTGTGGTGGTGTTGTGTGCCCTGCACTCGTACTGGCCTTCTCTGTGATGTCCTTCCGGGGTGCCCTCTCTCCCTTGTCCTGAGCAGTCCTGCGCGATGTCTCGCCTGTGGACAGAAATTGTACAGTAGCTCAGTGTACCTGCAGCCCTGCATTGCAAAAATTAATATACATTTCTGCCACACTATCTCATTGTCCTCTGCCTGCTTATCGCTGATGTGTGTCACATGCCTTGTTGTTCAGTGAGATTCCTGTCATGATAGGGGTTTCATTGACTACATCTCCCATAATGCATTGCTGGTCTGAACAAAAACCTGTACTGGAGTGGGATTCACATAGCCCAATTGGGGATTTGGGATAGGGGAAGGGGGGCACAATGCTGTGCATGCTTCTTACCTTGTTTGGAAGCAGCTCTGGCAGAGCTGTCTGCATCCCCGATCCCACAGACACTTTATGGCTCTATCGTGGACTCCATGAGCCGCTCAAGTTCAGTCAGGGCAGGTGCCCTGTTCCTTCCTCCTCCTGTCTAGCTGGCTTGTTTTTTAAGATCAGCCATCTTCCTCTTGGTGATGATCCTGATGTCATACCACTGCTTCTTGAGCACATCAATGTCCCGGGGGTCCCTCCAATGGCATTCACCTGAGACTGGATTCCAAGCCAGATTTTTCTTTTTTCTGACTCTGCAACTTGCAGGGACTGCTTTCCAAACAGCTTTGTGTGCTGCTTCACTATCTCCTCCACAAGGACCTGCAGTTCCTTCTGACTGAATTTCAGTTTCCTCTTCCGTTCCCCTCCTTCTCTTTCTGTGTCCTGGCTGGTCATTGTGCAAGATTTGCAGAAAAAGTTCAAGCAGTGGCTCTGTTGCTCTCCTCTGCACTCCCAGCCTCTCCAGAAGGTTCTGATTGTGTGCACCTGCCTGGGTGTGGCTACTTCCTGGTTGGGAGGGGTGGCGGTTGCACAGGATTGGCTGATTCCTCAATTGCTGTTTTTTGGAATTTCCGATTCGGTATTTACCGATTCGGTATTTACCGATTCAGTAATATTTACAGATTCGGTATTTACCGAATCAGAAAAACCGATCGGTATTGTGGATTCGGTAAATATTTACCGATTTTTACCGATTCGGCAATATTTACCGAATCAGTACGTACATCGGAAATGCCGATTTCTAAATACCGATTCGGTAAAATTCGCCAATTAGGAATCGGTATTTCCAAATTACATACATATGGCCCTTAGTGAGTAATGTTTAAATATGTAAATATCTGTATCAGTCTCTCACTTTGTGTATAAGTGGCTGCATGGGTTGGTGAGTAGCTACATGAGTGTCTATATAGGTTATTAGTTGGTTTTTTGAGTGTCAGTATGAGTATCTCTATGGTTCGGTGGGGGGTATTACGTAGTGCATAGGTGCATGAATGAGTGACTCACTGTTTGTATGTGTTGAAGACAGCATGTGTGCAGGACTGTATGGGTGGATGAGTGTGTGCATGGGTGTGTTACTGAGTGAATGACTGTCTCAATAGTGTCTTAATGAGTAACTACATATGTTTTAAACTAGTATATGTGACTATTGGTGTATATAAGTGAGTACATGTGAGAGTGAGAGATTGGAAGAGTTCCTGTATGAATAAGTATGTGTTTCTATAAGTGATTGTTTAAAAGACTAAGTATGTGTAAGTTTCTGTAGAAGTAAGTGTGGTGGTGTGTGTATAACTGTATATGCAGGTAAATGGATGTTTGATTCATTATTAGCATTAGTGATTATGTGTGTGAGTAACTCTATGGATGAGTGGCGCTGTGTAACAGGATGTATAGGTGTATGAGTACAGATGATGAGTGAGTACATGTATGAGTGACTGTATAGGACTGTTGGTGAATGAGTGGATGTGTATGTGGATCTTAGAATTACTGAATAGGTTGTTGTAACTGGTATTGGTATGTCCATTGTTTTGAAAATTTTAGTTTCTATTTTTGAATGTGTGTATCAAAGGTTATATTAGGGTGAGAGGAGGTCTGCCACTCTATCACAAGGATGATGTCATCCGTGATGTCATCAGTGATGTCATTTGAGATGTCATCAGTGATGTCATCAGTGATGTCACTGACCATGTCATGAGTGATGTAATATGTGACATCATCAGCAGTGCATTGCGGGCGCGCAAGTTTTAGTTAGCTGAACTAACTATAACGGGGAATTTCAATGGTTTTGTACGAGTGAAAAGTCCAGCTAACTATAACGCTCCTGAAACCTATGGTTTTTTCAGTGAATTTCTAAGGTTTTTTAAATGCTAATTCCTAACTGTAACGTGCCTGAAACCTATGGTTTTTTCAGTGAATTGCAAAGGTTTTTTAAATGCTAATTTCTAACTATGCCTACAGAGACAGGACATGTGAGGAAAGAAGAAAAAACGCACAGAAAGAAAAAAAAGAAATGCAGAAAGAAGCAACAGAAGTCCTCAAAGACGAAGAAAAGTGCAGGAAGAAGGATAACGTGCAGTAAGAACAAACAGAAGAGCAGAAAGAAGCCTTGTTGCAAAATCATCCTGTACCCTCAACTTTTTCAGACGAATACTGGTGGTAACTGAGTCTGACTAACCAGTCCTAGAGCCAGTGCTATGTTAAAAGACACTCAGAATACAGTGAAAACACCTACATACACTAGGGAACACTATGCGTTGGGGTCCCCCTGTGATCAGCATGAACTCCTCTGTAAGCCCCTAGTATATAATAGGGCAGTGGATTAAAACTACCTCTTAAAATGCGCCACAGGGCATGTTTGCACACGTCACCTCAAGCCCCGTCCCCTCACTTCCCCACTGTGTAAACACGCCCTGTGGCCGTCTTAAGTTGGGAGATTAAGTCTCCTTGAATCCTGAGGGTCCCTAGGGTCCAACTAGACCACTAGGTACCTCCAGTAAGCACCACAGAGCTGCGTTGCAGAGAGATGTAAAAAGGGGCACGGCCTAGACCACCTCTCTGCAACGCAGCTCAGTGGCGCTTACTGGAAGCACCTGGTGGGCTAGTTAGCCCCCAGGGGCCCTCAGGATTGAAGGGGAATTATTTCCCCAACTTAAAACGCGCCACAGGGCTTGTTTGCACACGTTAACTCAGGCCCCGTCCCCTCCATTCACCACTGTGTAAACACGTCCTGTGGCCGTTTTTAGTTGGGAGAGTAAGTTCATTTGAATTCTGAGGGTCCCTAGAGTCCAACTAGC
This sequence comes from Triturus cristatus, assembly GCF_964204655.1. NCBI lineage: Eukaryota > Metazoa > Chordata > Amphibia > Caudata > Salamandridae > Triturus > Triturus cristatus. The sequence goes on from NC_140592.1 coordinate 391,263,432, forward strand.
CCACTAGGTACCTCCAGTAAGTGCCAAAGAGCTGCGTTGCAGAGAGGTGTAAAAAGTGGCATGGCCTGGACCACCTCTCTGCAACGCAGCTCAGTGGCACTTCCTGGAAGCACCTGGTGGACTAGTTAGCCCTCAGGATTGAAGGGGAATTATTTCCCCAACTTATAACGCGCCACAGGGCGTGTTTGCACACGTCACCTCAGGCCCAGTCCCCTCCCTTCACCACTGTGTAAACGCGCCCTGTGGCCATTCTAAGTTGAGAGATTAAGTCCCCTTGAATCCTAATGGTCCCTAGGGTCAAACTAGCCCACTAGGTACCTCCAGTAAGCGCCACAGAGCTGCGTTGCAGAGAGGTGTACAAAGGGGCGTGGCCACAGAACACCTGTCTGCAACGCAGCTCCCTGTCGCATACTGGAGATACCTGTTGGGCTAGTTGGCCCTCAGGGACCCTCAGTATTGAAGGGGAATTAATTCCCCAACTTACAACTGGCCAGGTGGTGTGTTTGCAGAGTGCTGCAAGGAGGGGGCGTGGCCTCCGGCGCGATGCCGATCAATTATTTATTTTATTTTTTTAAGAAGGAGGGCTGTGTGGCCCCCCTTCTTTTTCTAATTTATTGGCCCTGGGGACCCCAACCCCCGGGGCATGGCCTTTTTTTGTTTTTATTTTCTTTAGGAGGGGGCTGCGTTGCCACCCTCCTCAGGCCACTTATGGCCCCGGGGACCCCATCCCCGGGCCGGCCTTTTTTTTTTTTTTTTTTTTCTTTAAATATATTTATAGAAACACCTAGGACATGCTGGACAAACCGTATGTACCTATCACCATGACGATTTGCGTGATATTCATTAAAAGGCGACTATGCATACAATGAATCCACGTGGAATGTATTTACACCGCTAGTGAAGCTCTGACCTGTCTGACGCCCTACAGCGCCTAATCCCGGCGCCCCCGCCGGTGGGTACTCTCCAAGTAGACACCCTTGTCGTTTCTTTATACAAACATGGGTAGCTATTGACGGGCACATTTAATACACACGCACAACAAGCCATCCAAAGGGGATTCGACAAAAATTCTACCAAAACTATGCGAGAAACCCCCCTCACGGTTAATAAAACACACATCCACCACCAGATGTGTAATACTTTTTATTTTACTCTCTGGAAAGGAGACAAACCTCACTTGAGAGTCAAAGCGCGCACCTGGCTGAGCTCAATGCTGTGTTACACTCACCAGTGCCGGCCGAGTGCCACACACCTCTGTGTTGTATTCCACCAGTTAGTGCGTATGCTATGACACTCTCTAGCCCATGTGCAATGTAACACCACCCCATGAATATGTCATGCCACACTTGCCTTCGCACGGGTTATATTGCCCCATCTAATGTGACTTCCATGATGCCTATGTTATAACGCACAGCGCTATGCCATACATATTACAATCTGGGATCCATATCTTTGTCACAGTGCATATGAAACGTTACACTCCCCAGCACATATTTTATATTACAACTTTAGAGACTAGTTAGGTAACACAACAATTCCCTGTGCATATTACACTCCAAGGCGCATATCGCATAGCATGCGCTAGTGCCTGTGCTATCTCGCGCTTTCCAATGAATCTGTCATTGCGCACAATGTATTGCATATTATATTTCACGCTCTGGTTCATCTTATATCACACTTTTTGGTGCATAGTTTATACCATACACTATATCTAGTTTTCATTTACAATCGTGCTCTCAGAACTATGTTCTATATAACACTGCGTTCACCTACCCTTTTCACGGGCATTACATTTTGTGATGGGGGTGGAGGGTCAGGGGTGTTTCTGCCAAGTGAGCCCTTAATCACAGTCACAAACGTTCTCTTCTTCCTGAATAAGAGTGAAATTATGCTGCATACGTGTTCATATTTTAAGTAGTTCGCACAGACACATATTTTAAAAACAATAAAGTTCCTAATACCCACCTTCTCTGAACAGTTAGCTTGCTGTCCCATCCACCTCGTCACTATCCTCTGTTGTCTGAATCCATGGACTAGCCTCCTCCCTCCTGCCATGCATGGTCTGATGTGCTGCCACTGCCCTCCATTTAACATGATGTACCAGTCCACTCCTCCTGCCCTCCATTGCCAATTCTATGCCCTATCATTGACCTCCTGCTTAGCCTCTGTGCTTAGCTTGCTGCCGCTATTCTCCTTCCCCCTGCCCTCCGATGTCTTTGTGCATGCCCCTGCTCCATCCTTTTTGCCCACCAGGTTCCATGGACCTGCCACTCCTATCTACTCTGAGTGTTCTGTTGAGCTGCCACTCCCCTCCCACCTGCCTAGCATTGTCAGATGACTGTAACCTGTCCCTGCCACCTCCACTCTGCCTGTCCACATGCCATGCCCCTATCCCCTTCCTCCTGTCCTGCATGGTCCATTTTACTGCCACACCCTTCTGCCCTTCCTGGTCTGTTGTGCTGCAACTGCTCCTCCTGCCTGCCCCGCACGGTCTGTTGTGAAGCCCCTTCCCCTGAACTCTCTTGTCTGTTCCCAGGTCCTGACCCTCCCTTCTATCCTCCATGGTCCTTTGTGCATGCCCCTGCACCCTCCTTTTTGCCCATCATAGCCATTGTGCTGCCACTAACCCGCTTGCTTGCCGTGCATGATCTTCTGTGCTGCCACGGCCCCTCCCAAATTCCCTGTGGGGTCAGCTAGCTGCCTCTGACCCCCTCCCACCTTCCCTCCATGGTCTGTGCGTATGCCATCATAGTCTCACTGTTGCTCTCCATGGTAGGTCTTGCTTCTAGTGCCCATCCTGCCTGACCTCCATGGTCATCTTGCTGCTCCTGCCCTGCCCCCTTGCCCCCAGCCCTCTGTTTCCATATGCAGACCCCTATTCCCTCCCTCCTGGCTTGTCTGTTCCATTGTAATGCCCCTGATCCATCTCTCCTGCCCTTTATGGTCTGTTATGCTGCAGCTTTCTCTCCTGTCTGTCCATTATGGTCAGCTAGCTACCATTGCCACTTTCCCCTCTGTTCTCTGTTGTCCATGTGCATGGTCCTGTCCCCTCCCTATTGCTTTCTATGGATTGTCGTGCTGCACTCCCGTCCCTCATGCCTGTATTGTGCTGCTGCAAACCCTGATGCCTGCCCTGTGGGGTCAGTTTGGTGCACCTCTCCATGTCCCTCCTGTCCTCTGTTATCCGAGTCCATGTCCCTACCCCAATTCCTCCTGCCTTCCATGATCCAATGTACCATACTTGCGAACATTTTGAACTTGGTAAGAGGGGGATTTTGGAAAAAAACTGGGGTATTGATTTTCCCCTTTTAGTTACATTGAAAATGAGGAGATTGTAGACAGGAGACAGATCAAATAAAACCCATTTGAGCTTAAAAACATTGGGCGTTTCCTGGCTGAATCGGGTCTGTTGGCATGTATGGTTGTACTACCACTGCCTCTTCCTTCTGCTCACAATGGTCTATTATATTGCCACAGCCTCTCTTGCCAGTCCTGTACTGTTGGTTTGTTGCCCCTGCCCCCTTTCCACTGCCCTCCATAGTCTGTTGTGCTGCCACTGCCCTTCCTGCCTGCCCAGTGTGGTCAAATTGTTGCCTCTGCACCCTCCTCCCTGCCTTCAATTTTCAGAGTCCGTGCCCCTGGCCTCTTCCTCTCAACAGTATCCTAATGAACAACTAGATTGCTAACATTCTATATTTATTACAAAAGTGTGGAACGCCTGACGGAATCTTGATGTAATCAAAACTGTAATACCTAGAGCATTTCCTTTAGAAATTACATATATGAGAGGGTCTTATTTGCATCAAAATTATGGTTAGTGCTGTAAAAAACTAAAATGAGGACATATTTTCTGAGTTTTCAAATAGCAACAAAGCACTTTTAAATTATTTGTTATCCTAATGTTTTTTTATCCAGTTGACCACTTGATTAAATGTTGCACCTTGGCGAGAGGATGTGGTGTTACTTCCAGAGCTGCAGACTTTGAAACTGGGGAACCAGGTTGGAGTTTCTGCTTCAGCTCAACATTTTGTGATTGTGGTCAAATCACTTAATCTCCCCATGTCTACAACCAAAATGAATTTGATCTTGTGTGATGTAACCAATGCTCATGTAAAGCATTCCAATACCTGACAAGTCTGCACTATATAAAACTGCAAATACACAAAAAATAAGTGTTTTGCACACTTCTGTCATTGGGATACATGAGGGCTACATTTGGGTGATATTTGTGCTGCATTTGGGCTCTTTGTCTCTGGTGGCCATCTTGGGAGATTTATTTGTTATGAAGTTTCCTAATTTCCTCATTTACTGCAGTCTCCTCAGTAGGAAATGCTTTCAGTTTTTTACTTTGATTCCATCAAGAAGGTATTCAGATATGTCACACATTTGCCATACATTCTGAATGTTAGCACTCTAGTTGCTCATTAGATCACTGTAGTAAAGCTACTGCTCACCACAGAAGTCTGCTGCTGGTATTAAAAGTTAATGTTTCAGTCTGCATGTCAGAATTTTTTAATGAAATAGAAGAGGATTTGAGAAGTCACTTAAAATGTGCCCTAATTTTTCTTTCTGCAGCACTAATCATACCTTCTATGGCAAAATGAACCCCCTCATTTTGTTCCTTTTTAAATTAAATGTTTTAAGGGTTACCACTTTATTCCAATCAAGATGGCTTCAGGTGTGCCATACGTTTGTCATAAGTAGGACTGTTAGCACTCTGGGAAGCTGCAGTAGAACACAAAGGAATCAACTGACAGTCTCTACCCTTGTTGGATGTACATGTTTTACTGAGAATGTCAGACTTCATTCTCACATGACTGAGAAAGATAATGTGAATTTACAGAAAATATGCTCTCAGTTTAGCTTATGGATCACCTTCCAAATCTCTGTGGGAAAAGCATGAGAAAATAGTTCTCTCTAAACATGATTCATGATATCACTGCAGAAGGCTTTTTCACATGGTAAAATCACCTTAGAACACACCACAATTCCTAAAATGAGTATGGTGCCATCAACAAATGATTTATAATGTAACTAAAGTCTTAAAACCTTCTATTAACTGCAATGCTTTTTAATGAGGTGCTATCATGTATATTGGTCCCAAGATGGCTGCCAACACTTCTTGGATGAAGTACTGACAGCCAATCAGATCTCACGATGAGATGTGTGGTTAGGCTCCACCCAGATATATCTATCTTTTTAACTCTAATTTTCTCAGGAACTACTGAACGGATTTACACCATTTAAGCAAAAGGCACGAGTCTGAACTGAGGACTGCCTCTTTGCCAAATTTGGTGTAATTCCGTTCCGCAGTTCGGGCTGTAGCTGCGTCAACAGGTCCTTTGGGAAAATGCATGGGGAAAACACGTTTTGGGACCCCCTTTTTTCTCGGCCCCCGCTTGATGAATCACCGTGAAATTTTCAGGATAGGAGCGGACTGGAGCTGGCCAAATGTTTGGAAAATTTCACGAAGATTCATCAATCGGCGCCAACGTTATTCCAAATAGAATGTCGCGGATTTCCTATGGAAAATAGGTCCTACCTACTGGCGACTTCCAGTAGGTAATATATATATATATAGTAGTAGATAGTTATAGTTAGGACCGAGTTTCCATTGGAAATCTGAAAATTCTATTTTGAATAACTTAGGCGCCGGTTAACGAATACTCGCGAATTTTTCAGAACTAATGGGGCGCTCCGCTCTGCTCCTACCCTGAAAGTCTCAGGTTGATTCGTCAAGTGGGGGCCGAGAAAAAAGGGGGGTCCCAAAACGCGTTTTCCCCATGCATTTTCCCATAGGACCTTTAGTCGAAGGTACAGCCCGAACGGCTGAACAGAATTACTAGAAATTTGGCAAAGTCCTCAGGTCAGGCATGTGCCTTTTGCATATATGGTGTCAATCTGTTCAGTAGTTCCTGAGAAAATTGCAGTTAAAAGTACATAAATATCTAAATGCGCGCACCGTGCGCGCACGGTGCCGTGCGCGAGCGTAATTCTGATTGGTGGTTAGATGTCAGTCAACATTCGAATCGGTCGAAATCAGGAAGTGTTGGACGCCATTTTCTGTGTCGCAGTGAAAAAGAAAGGTGGAGAACGTGAAAAGGGGGCAGGGTAGAGAGTTCCTGACCCCCTAGCCTTTGTCAGGGGGTCCCTGAAGGACCTTGAAGGGTGACTTTTTTAAAAAAAAAAAAAAAAAAAAATTCAAAAAATCGCGGTGTGCGCGCACCGTGGGCACACGGTGGCAAAAAATTAACAATTTTAATTAACAATTAAAAAATTCATTAAAAAAATTGCAACACAGTATATTAGGAATATAGCTCGTTTTAGCGGATTGCTCAAATGTTCTGACTGGAGTTTCCCGGGGGGAGCCTGAACCGCACTGTTATCCCTCGTAACTCGCCTTTTGTTTTTTATTGTTTTTCCTTTTGTTTCTGTTACTGTTGGACTGACGCTTGCTGCTCTTCGAGAACTATCTTGAGCCACTGCGGGGCAGTGCCCTGGGAACGGACTGCAGCCTTGATATGTATACATTTCCTTATGTACCTAGCGGCCGGCCCGGGTGGTTGTAGGCCCATACTTGTAACCGAATTATTGTTCAATAAAAAATTTTTTCAAAAAAAAAAAAAAAAAAAAAAAAGGAATATAGCTCGTCTTGGAGAAGTGAAGTGAGTTCTGAAAAGAACTGTTGTTTTTTGTCGAGCAGCAAAAAAAAAAATGCAGCAAAAAAAAATGGAAAACTGTTCACCAGGAACAATAAAAAAAAAGACAAAATTAGGGGGTGGAGCATGTGTGCTGCTGTATCTTGTTCTCTATTAGGTTAATGCTGCTCTCACCATAACAGAGAACAGCATTGCACCGTATATACACCTTCTTGAACAGAGGGTGCATATCCAGAGGGATCGAACCAGGTGAAGCTGTGGCTGCAGATGATGTGCTCGGCTGAGCTGCGGCTGCAGATGATGTGCTCGGCTGAGCTGCTGGAGGGTTGTCTCTTGCAGCTCAAGTAGACTCCCGAGCATAAGCCACAGGATGCACTGCTTTAAAGTACCTTATCATGGAGAAAATACTAAAGGAGTATTTTTTATTAGGGTCTCCTCTAGATAAGACCACTCCACAAACAGTGCAGGTGACTTTAGGAGCATTCACCTTTTTCTGGCCCTCTGGAAAATTAAAAAATTGCCAAATAAATGAGTCCTTTTGTTTTCTCTGCCTTGCTGTCACAAAGGTCTCCTCCTCACTTCCTGAAGAAGTCTCCTGTTCTGCCATTTTCAGGTGCAGGAAAACAGCTCCTTCTCCCAGGAAATAAGAAGTATTAATGAGGGGAGTGGGTGTGGTGTTGGAAGATTCTGGAACTGAAACTACTATGAACCAATGAAAAGTGTTGTTTCGTAATCACATGACTTGCCGTGCGTGCACGGAGCACGCGCGCATGCGCGCATGGAGCACGCGCGCATGCGCGTACGGGGCACGCACGGAGTACGCACAGAGCACGCACGCATGCGCACACGGAGCACGTACGCATGCGCACACGGAGCACGCACGCATGCGCACACGAAGACGGTGCGCGCACGGTGAAAAACTTTAAAAAAAAAAAACTGTTTATAAGTTTATGGAAGATATAGGTTTCACACTTAGGAATTAGCATTTTAAAAACCTTGCAAATTCACTGAAAAAACCATAGGTTTCACACACGTTATAGTTAGGAATTAGCATTTAAAAAACCTTGCAAATTCACTGAAAAAACCATAGGTTTCACACATGTTATAGTTATCGCAATCCACTGCTGATGACGTCACATAGTTAGAAAATATCATTTAAAAAACCTTTGAAATGCACAGAAAAAACCATAGGTTTCAGGCAGTGTACTGTTAGCAATTAGCATTTAAAAAACCTTAGAAATTCACTGAAAAAACCATAGGTTTCAGGGGCATTCTAGTTAGCTGGACTTTTCACTCGTACAAAACCATTGAAATTCCGCCGTTATAGTTATAGTCATTGGAGATGTCATCAGTGATGTCATGAGTGATGTCACTGACAATGTCATGAGTGATGTAATATGTGACGTCATCAGCAGTGGATTTCGGTCGCACGAGTTATAGTTAGCTGAACTAACTATAACGGGGGAATTTCAATGGTTTTTTACGAGTGAAATGTCCAGCTAACTATAACATGTGTGAAACCTATGTTTTTGTCAGTGAATTTGCAAGGTTTTTTAAATGCTAATTCCTAACTATAACGTTTGTGAAACCTATGGTTTTTTCAGTGAATATATATATATATATATATATATTATCTACTGGCGGTCGCCAGTAGATAGTTATAGTTAGGACCTATTATCCATAGGAAATCTGCAACATTCTATTCCCAATAAGTCTGGCGCCGGTTGAGGAATCCTTGCGAAATTTTCCAAACTTTTGGCCAGCTCCGCTCCGCTCCTACCCTGAAAGTTTTGTGGTGATTCGTCAAGCGGGGGCCGAGACAAAAGGGGGTCCCAAAACGCGTTTTCCCCATGTAATTTCCCATAGGATCTGTTGTCGTAGCTATAGCCTGAACCGCTGAATGGAATGACACCAAATTTGGCAAAGAGGTAGTCCTCAGTTCAGACTTGTGCCTTTTGCATAAATTGTGTGAATCCGTTCAGTAGTTCCTGAGAAAATTAGAGTTAAAAGTACATAAATATCTATGGCCGGGGAGGATCCGCGGACCCTACCCGCATCGTAAGCGCACCCTCCCCGAACCAAGCGCGCACCATCCCGATCGCGCGCTGAATGCTAATTGGCTGTCGAGTGTCTGTCTACACTCGAAACCAGGAACTGTTGGTGGCCATTTTCTGCCTCGGTAGAAGCGAGGCTGAAGAAGCAAGGGGAAAAAGTGTGTAAAACATATAAAGGGGGCAGAGAGGAAATACTCTGACCCTCTAGAGGTGCTTAGGGGGTCCCAGAAGGACCCCCTGGGGCCCCCTTTTTTAAAAAAAACCAAAAACGGCGAAATGCGTGCACGGTGCGCGCATCCTACCGCGTTGGGTGCGTGGATCCACGGAATTGTTTTTTTTAAAAAGACAAGAAATCATTGGTTGTATGACTACTTTGTACACTGAAAGGTAGGGTGTATATTTCTGTTTTTTAAAGGTATGATTCTTCTTGGTTAACAAAAACAGATTGTAAGGAACATTATATATGATAAGCTGATATGTTGAAAAGTGAAGCACACTTCCTCTCTTGTTTAGCAACATTGTGTGCTGAACTTCTGACCTGTGTGCTCAGTGCAGTGTTCCATGACCTGTTTCTATGGTAACAGGCAGAAGGCAGATTGGAGGAAGGGTTGAAATGTATTTCAGTTGGAAAGGGTTGAAATGTTTAACCAATAGAAATGTGTGTTTGCTTTTGAGTTTATGTGTGAAGGATTGTGATTTGATGTTTACATGTATATGTGTGGAAAATGAAAGGGAAACTTTTCCATTCTTGGTTTTTGCTGAGAGGTGCACAGTGCAGAGATTCTGTAAAAGAAAATATGGTGAGTGACTGATATACTTCCTAATCTACAAAACAACTTGAAAGATGAGTTATTTAATCGTGAGGGGATGTATGTAGACTATTTTGATTTTAATCAGACTAATGTTTTTCTCCTGCTAAAGTGTAGGGAGTACTTACTTTTTCTCTACAATCTTATTGACAGTGTGTGTGCATGTAGAAACCATTCTGTGATAAGTATTTGTGTTTTTCATGTGTTTGCAGACAGATAACTGTGCAGTTTTTATATTTTGGTAGAATTAGAAACCAGTCATTGTTTATGAATTTGTGAAATGAGTTATGTTATGTTTCTATACTAAAATGTAGTACTTCTTCTAGATGAAGAAATGTGTTTTGGTATAGTGCAAGGGATAGTGTTGTTTGTCTAGAATCACACAGTGAGTATGTGTGCATTTGGGAACCACTGTGAGAGAAGCATTTGGTAACATTGTGTATTTGTCTTGTTGTCAAGTTTTAGTAGCATTAGAAGGCAGTTTTTGCTTATGCTTTGATTAAATGAGTCAGGCTTTGACACAAAAGTGCAGTCCTGAAATATGTAGATTGTGTGCAGTTCCCTTACCACTTGCACTGTAGTGAATGAGTTTTGGTAAACTCCTAGGGATAGTGGTGCTTGTCTAGAAGCACACTGTGAGTTAGTGTGTATTTGGGATCACTGTGAGAGAAGCATTTGGTAACATCGTGTATTTTCTGACAGATAACTTTTTTTAAACCTGTCATGTTGTCAAGTTTTAGTAGAATTAGAAGCCAGTTTTTGCTTATGCTTTTATTAAATGAGTCAGGCTTTGACACAAAAGTGCAGTCCTGAAATATGTAGATTGTGTGCAGTTCCCTTATCAGTTCCACAGTAGGGAATGATTTTTGGTAAATCCTAGGTATAGTGGTTGTTGTCTAAAATCACACTGTGAGTCTGTGTGCATTTGGGAACCACTGTGAGAGAAGTATTTGGTAATATCGTGTATTTTTTAGCAGATAACTCTTTAAAAACCTGTCATGTTGTCACGTTTTAGTAGCATTAGAAGCCAGTCTTTGGTTATGCATTGATAAAATGATTCTTGCTTTGACACTAAAGTGCAAAAATGTAGATTGTGTGCAGTTCCCTTACCACTTGCACTGTAGTGAATGAGTTGTGGTAAACTCCTAGGGATAGTGGTGCTTGTCTAGAATCACACTGTGAGTCTGTGTGTATTTGGGAACCACTGTGAGAGAAACATTTGGTAACATCGTGTATTTGCTGTCAGATAACTGTTTTAACCTGTCATGTTGTGAAGTTTTAGTAGCATTAGAAGACAGTTATGGCTTATGCTTTGATTAAATGAGTCAGGCTTTGACAGAAAAGTGCAGTCCTGAAATATGCAGATTGTGTGCAGTTCCCTTACCACTTGCACTGTAGTGAATGAGTTTTGGTAAACTGCTAGGGATAGTGGTGCTTGTCTAGAATCACACTGTGAGTTAGTGTGTATTTGGAATCACTGTGAGAGAAGCATTTGGTAACATCATGTATTTGCTGACAGATAACTGTTTTAAAACCTGTCATGTTGTCAAGTTTTAGTAGGATTAGAAGCCAGTCTTTGCTTATGCGTTGATTAAATGAGTTAGGCTTTGACACAAAAGTGCAGTCCTGAAATATGTAGCTTGTGTGCAGTACCATTAACTCTTCTAGACTAGTGAATAAGTTTTGGTAAACTGCTAGGGATAGTGTTGCTTGTCTAAAATCACACTGTGAGTCTGTGTACATTTGGGTAAGGCTTGTGAGAGAAGCATTTGGTAACATAGTGTATTTGATGACAGATAACTGTTTTAAAATCGGTCATGTTGTCAAGTTTTAGTAGCTTTAGAAGCTATTCTTTGCTTATGCATTGATAAAATGAGTCAGGGTTTGACACTAAAGTTCAGTACCATGTACTATTCTATTCACTGTGCCAGAACTGAAAATGTAAAAGTTTTACCCAGGCACTAACCTAGTAGTAGTCTGATGATTTAGTCAGTTTCCAAGTCCTCATGTTGTGAACCATACATTATCACATAGATTGTTTCAAATGTCTATGCAGTATGCATGCAGTCTTCTAACATACTATACACTTGTCTTTTACATTTTCAATTCGCTAGTCAGTATCCATACACTTCCAGGAAACACCCTGTAACTCCCTTTGCAGTCCTCTAGTGACCCATTCAGCATCATGTACTAATCCATTCACTGTGCGAAAAGCCTACCACTTATAAATTCACCTAGGCACTCTCCTTGCTGTACTCATTCAGTCAGTACCCAATTAGTCATGCAGTGAGCCAGGCCTTACCACATGGACTGCTTTAAATGCCTATTCACTATGCATGCAGGCCTCTAATCACCTACGCAGTTGTGTTTCACACCTTCAATTCCCTAGTTAGTATTCATACACTTCTAGCAAACACCCTGTCACTCACCCAGTGTGTCTCCTTATAGTACTGTAATCATTTAGTCAGTTAGCATGTAGCGTTTTAGTGAGGTAGGCTTTAGGGCATGAACTGCTTCAAAGTAGTATGCACTATGCATGTAGTGTTTTAACCATCGTCACACTTGTGGTTCAGGGCTATAGTTTCTTAGTCAGTATTTATATAAAATATGTTTGTACACTAATGGAATAGTATAAATTTGAAAGTTATTAATATACATTTATTTGTGATTCTTTTTTACAGGTACAGAACAGGAGTGTTTCTCATCTGTTTGCACTCTTCTCGTGCAAGATTGTTTGGATGAAGGGTTCTTCGGTGTTTCATCATACTTGCTGTGCCGCTCGAGTCTTTTTTGTTAGGATCCCCTCGTAACATAACTCTTTTGAAAATCTTGCACGTGATAGAGGTGGCATGGGTCTTTGTTTGCCCCTCGAGAAAAGTAGAAAATGTCCACATCACTGAAGGAAAACGTTGTGGGCGTGGTGTGTCCTCCAAAAATTCATCCTTAGATTCTGTGAATATTTTAAAGCGACAACATTTACAGTTTTTGTAAGTTAAACTCATAAAATTTTGTTAGCTGTAAGCATTTTATATATCTGTGATTTGTATCTTGTGGTATTTTGTTGAGAATAGCATGTTGTTGTTTTTTTAACAATCTTTGTGATTGTTTTTTTTTTTTGCACGCAGCTAAGTGATGAATACAATTGAAATCACTATTTTTAGTGAAATATAATATATTCTGAGAACATCAAAAAAGGCAAAAAAATTACTTTGTGGAAATTATGCTGTGTTGTACAAAATGTATTATTACATGTTATAATTTTTTTTTCCTTTTCTTTCACAGATCCAAATTTTAAAATAAGCAATTTTTAAGAATTTAGATTGGAATGAAAATGTGAAAAAAATGTGTACCATTTTTTATTCCTATTACTGTGAAGCTAAGTTTAACTAAGTCTCAATATGCAGAATGAGGAGGTCTGTAAGAAGCTACAAAGTGTAAACATGTTTCTAAAAACACTCTGTTTATACCTATGTAGTTTTGAAATCTGACCATAATCAGATATCATGTGACCTGCAAAAAAGAGATTTGAGGGGTTCATAATATTTCCTATTTTAGCTATTGAAGGACCGCAATTATTTCAATCATTCTTCTTTGAACATCTTTGCAGACAAAACTCTGTGCTTACCTTTTATCATTCGCAAGGAATTTTAAAAACGGAAATATGTCACTTTTTGTAAAATAGTTATTGTGTAAGATACTCTTTCATATTTACAAAGAGAGGAAAAGGCACTCCGTGCACTTTTTATACTCCATGTAAATACAACCTCATCATGCAGACTACTTTGTTTTGAAAGGGTGTTCTATAAGTGTTGTTGTGCATGATTGCACTGAATGCTCATAGAACAAGACACATGTCTAGATTTATCAGAAATCATAAATCTCGATATGTGTGTGAATGGTGCACCATTCTAAAATTGGTGTAGGAAAGCACAACAAGGAGAATTGTTTTCATTTCTCCACATTTTTATATCTTCAATGCATGCTGAAATGTTCAGCATACATTGAAGGAGAAAAATGCATTTTCTCATTGTTTTGTGCAGGAAGGTATGTCTTCCTGCAGAAAAACAAACAGCACATAACACAGATATCCTTGCACTATGGTGCAAGGGTGCCTGTGTCACCACATGGCTGCAGTTTAAGCAGCCGTGCAGACAGAAGCATAGATTTGCAACATATTTATGTACATATGTTGCATCCCTGTGCTTCGGAAGTACTACAGCACATAGCAGTTAAAGAGGTTACTGTGTGATGCTGCAGCACTTCCTCATACTTCTGCACTTATACATTCACCATACACTACTAATGCATTCATTCAGTCAATTACGTACTACACATAAATTTATCTAAACTAACACTAACAAAGAAACTTAGCTCTTTCTTCAAACCAGGAAAGTTAGTTCTTACAAGAACTTTTTTTCTTCTTTTTTCTTTTATAATTTTTTGGGGGTTTTCTGAACAATTTTTAAATTTTGGGGGTTTTTCTGCAAAAAACAAAACAAAAATCAAAACAGGAGAAACGAAACAATGAACTTCAGGGAACAATAAAAATAAAAAAACTAGCAAATGTGACTTTCTTGGCGGCGGCAGATCAGATCGATCGACTGCTCATCACTTTTAAAAATTGAAATTGAGGACGGATGTCCAAGATTCGGGCTGATGGATGCACTCTTGATGTGCTCGGCTGCGATGAGGTGGATGGCGCAGGAGCAGGAGTGTTTCTCATCCGTCGGCACTCTTCTCGTGCAAGATTGTTCGGATGAAGGGTCCTCATGTGCTTCATCATACTTGCCGTGCCGCAAGAGTATTTCTTGTTAGGATCCCCTCGCGACAGGACTCTTTTGCAAATCTTGCACGTGATGTCATCAGTGATGTCATTTGAGATGTCATCAGTGATGTCATCAGTGATGTCACTAACCATGTCATGAGTGATGTAATATGTGACGTCATCAGCAGTGCATTGCGGGGGCGCGAGTTATAGTTAGCTGAACTAACTATAACGGGGGAATTTCAAGGGTTTTGTATGAGGGAAATGTCCAGCTAACTATAACACCCCTGAAACCTATGTTTTTTTCAGTGAATTTCTAAGGTTTTTTAAATGTCAATTCCTAACTATATTGCCCCTGAAACCTTTGGTTTTTTCAGTGAATATATATATATATATATATAAATGTATTAAATCAACCAGCTCCACCAGCTTCAAAACTCTTGCTGACGCCAAAGAAGTCGGTACACGAACCAATTTAAGGTGCTTATTTTCTTTTATTCACCCAGAGCAACGGCCATAACATATATATGTATATATATATTATCTACTGACGGTCGCCAGTAGATAGTTATAGTTAGGACCTATTTTCCATAGGAAATCCGCAACATTCTATTGGGAATATCTTTTGCGCCGGTTGATGAATCTTCGCAAACTTTTCCAAACTTTTGGCCAGCTCCGCTCCGCTCCTACCCTGAAAGTTTCGTGGTGATTCATCAAGCGGGGGCCGAGAAAAAAGGGGGGACCCAAAACGCGTTTTCCCCATGCAATTTCCCATAGGACCTGTTGTCGCAGCTACAGCCCGAACTGCTGAACGGAAGTACACCAAATTTGGCAAGGAGGCAGTCCTCAGTTCAGACTCGTGCCTTTTGCTTAAATGGTGTAAATCCATTCAGTAGTTCCTGAGAAAATTAGAGTTAAAAGTTAGTGATATCTATGGCCGGGGAGGATACGCGGATCCTCCCCGCACCCTCCCCGAACCCTCCCAAGCACGAGCTGAATGCTAATTGGCTGCCAACACTCTGAATCAGGAAGTGTTGGCAGCCATCTTGTGCCTCGGTAGAACCGAGGCACAAGAAAGCACAAAAACAAAGGCGCAAAACGCGACAAGTGGACAGGGTAGAAACGCCCTGACCCGCTAGGCCTGCTCAGGGGGTCCCACAAGGGCCCCAAGGGCCCAAAAAAGTATTTTTTTTTAAAAATAAAATCGGCGAGATTTGCGCACCCAGTGTGAATTTCGGCCGAAAATAAAAAAAGAAGAAGCGCGGGGCTCCCGTGCTTCTTTGGTAATTGGCCCCCAGGGGGCCAAATCCCAGGGGCAGAAATAAAAAAGTGTGGGGGGTCCCAATCCCCCCCATACTGCCCCGGGGACCGCCACCCCTGGGACTCAGAGATACTATATGGGGGGCTCACGGCCCCCCCAGCCCCGGGGACCACCACCCCCGGGGCTTATAGAAAATGGGTGGGGGGGCTCGCAGCCCCCCAGCCCCGGGGACCGCCACTCCCCCGGGGCTTGAAAGTATTTGCGATGGGGGGCTCTCAGGCTCCCCCAGCCCCGGGGACCGCCACCCCCCGGGCATCTTGTCTGTGTGGGGGGGGCCACGCGGCCCCCCTCCTTGAGCCAATGATGGCCCTGGGGACCGCCACCCCCCAGGGCCGGCTCCTGCAGTGTCCCGGGGTGCCCACCCCCGGGACACTGCTGTTTGCAATGACAGGGCAGGAGCCTTGCGGCTCCCACCCTGTCTCTTTGCTTCATTGAAGCAAGAGCAGGGAAACCTGCTCTCGCTTCAATGAAGCAAAGCTGATTGCTTTTCCACATGGGGAGCAGCATGTTAGCTGGGATCGGGCCGGAGGCCACACCCCCTCCTTACACCACTCGGCAAACGCGCCCCCTAGCGCGTTTGCAGAGGGGGAACTCATTCCCCTTGAATACTGGGGGTCCCCGGGAGCCAACTAGTCCACCAGGAACCTCCAGTATGTGCCAGGGGGCTGCGTTGCAGAGAGGTGTAATGAGGCCACACCCCTTTTTACACCTCTCTGCAACGCAGCTCCGTGGCGCTTACTGGAGGTACCTGGTGGCCTAGTTGACTGCTAGGGGACCTCAGGATTCAAGGGGACTTAATCACCCAACTTAAAACGCGCCACGGGGTGCGTTTGCACAGTGGTGAAGGTAGGGGGCGGGGCCTAAGGTGATACTGTGCAAACACGCCCTGTGGCGCGTTTTAAGTTGGGGAATTCATTCCTCTTCAATCGAGAGGTCCCCTAGGGGCCAAATAGCCCACCAGGTACCTCCAGGAAGCGCCACGGAGCTGCGTTGCAGAGTGCTGTAAAAAGGGGCATGGCCTCTGAACACCGCTCTGCAACGCAGCTCCCTGACGCATACTGGAGGTACCTGGTGGGCTAGTTGGCCCCCAGGGGACCGCAGGATTCAAGGGGACTTAATCACCAACTTAAAACACGCCACAGGGCGCGTTTGCACAGTGGTGAAGGTAGGGGGCGGGGCCTGAGGTGATATGTGTGCAAACACACCCTGTGGCGCGTTTTAATTTAGGGAATTACTTCCTCTTCAATCCAGAGGTTCCCTAGGGGCCAAATAGCCCACCAGGTACCTCCAGGAAGCGCCACGGAGCTGCGTTGCAGAGTGTTGTAAAAAGGGGCGTGGCCTCTGAACACCGCTCTGCAACGCAGCTCCCTGACGCATACTGGAGGTACCTGGTGGGCTAGTTGGCCCCCAGGGGACCGCAGGATTGAAGCCGAATTAATTCCCCAACTTAAAACGCGCCACAGGGCGTGTTTGCACACGTCACCTCAGGCCCCGCCCCCTTCCTTTACCATTGTACAAATATTCCTCTAAAATCAGCCGAACTACGAATTCCGATTTACTCACCTGTTATCAGGAGAGAACCCAGGGCTGCATCTTTTAGCCCAGCACTGACCCTGAAAAATAATTCTAAGCGTACTTACCAGTAACTTGTATGTCCTTTCATAGGAATCCATTGTGTGGTTTTCAGCAGAAAAGTTTCTAAGTGTTCATTTTTGAAACGTACAAATATTCCTCTAAAATCAGCCGAACGACGAATTCAGATTTACTCACCTGTAATCATGAGAGGACCCAGTGCTGCATCTTTTAGCACAGCACTGACCCTGAAAAGTAATTCTAAGCTTACTTACCAGTAACTTGTATTTCCTTCCATAGGAATCCATTGTGTGGTTTTCAGCAGAAAATTTTCTAAGTGTCAATTTTGAAACGTACAAATATTCCTCTAAAATGAGCCGAACTACGAATTCCGATCTACTCACCTGGTATCAGGAGAGAACCCAGGGCTGCATCTTTTAGCCCAGCACTGACCCTGAAAAGTAATTCTAAGCGTACTTACCAGTAACTTGTATTTCCTTCCATAGGAATCCATTGTGTGGTTTTCACCAGAACATTTTCAGTGTCCATTTTTGAAACGTACAAATATTCCTCAAAAATAGCTGAACTAACTATAACTGGGGAATTTCTAGGGTTTTGTACTAGGGAAATGTCCAGCTAACTATAACGCCCCTGAAACCTATGGTTTTTTCAGTGAATTTCGAAGGTTTTTTAAATGCCAATTCCTAACTATAACACCCCTGAAACCTATGGTTTTTCTCAGTGAATATATATATATATATATATATATATATATATATATATATATATATATATATATATATATATATATATATATAATCTACTGGCGGTCGCCAGTAGATAGTTATAGTTAGGACCGAGTTCCCATAGGAAATCTGAAAATTCTATTTTGAATAACTTTGGCGCCGGTTGACTTATCTTCGTGAAATTTTCAAAACTAATGGGGCGCTCCGCTCAGCTCCTACCCTGAAAGTCTCGGGGTGATTCGTCAAGCAGGGGATGAGAAAAAAGGGGGGTCCCAAAACACGTTTTCCCCATGCATTTTCCCATAGGACCTTTAGTCGAAGGTACAGCCCGAACATTACTTGAAATTTGGCAAAGAGGTAGTCCTCAGGTCAGGCATGTGCCTTTTGCTTAAATGGTGTAAATCCGTTCAGTAGTTCCTGAGAAAATCAAAAGTAAAATCACATATATATCTGGGCGGAGCCTAACCACACATCTCATCATGAGATCTGATTGGCTGTCAGCACTTCATCCAAGAAGTGTTGGCAGCCATCTTGGGACCAATATACATGATAGCACCTCATTAAAAAGCATTGCAGTTAATAGAAGGTTTTATGACTTTAGTTACATTATAAATCATTTGTTGATGGTACCATACTCATTTTAGGAATTGTGGTGTGTTCTAAGGTGATTTTACCATGTGAAAAAGCCTTCTGCTGTGATATCATGAATCATGTTTGAGAGAAAACTATTTTCTCATGCTTTTCCCACAGAGGTTTGGAAGGTGATCTATAAGCTAAACTGAGAGCATATTTTCTGTAAATTCACATTATCTTTCTCAGTCATGTGAGAATGAAGTCTGACATTCTCAGTAAAACATGTACATCCAACAAGGGCAGAGACTGTCAGTTGATTCCTTTGTGTTTTACTGCAGCTTCCCAGAGTGTTCTAAAGAACAACTAGAGCGCTAACAGTCCTACTTATGACAAACGTATGGCACACCTGAAGCCATCTTGGTTGGAATAAAGTGGTAATTCTTAAAACATTTAATTTAAAAAGGAACAAAATGAGGGGGTTCATTTTGCCATAGAAAGTATGATTAGTGCTGCAGAAAGAAAAATTAGGGCACATTTTGAGAGACTTCTCAAATCCTCTTCTATTTCATTAAAAAATTCTGACATGCAGACTGAAACATGCACTTTCAATACCAGCAGCAGACTTCCCTGGTGAGCAGTAGCTTTACTACAGTGATCTAATAAGCAACTAGAGTGCTAACATTCTGAATTTATGGCAAATTTGTGACACATCTGAATGCCTTCTTGATGGAATCAAAGTAAAAAACTGAAAGTATTTCCTACTGAGGAGACTGTAGTAAATGAGGAAATTAGGAAACATCATAACAAATAAGTCTCCCAAAATGGCCACCAGAGACAAAAGAGCCCAAATGTAGCCCAAATGTCACCCAGATGTAGCCCAAGTATAGCCCAATGACAGAATGTCCCAGAGTGTTCTAACAAACAACTAGAGCGCTAACAGTCTTACTTATGACAAAAGTATGGCACACCTGAAGCCATCTTGAATGGAATAAAGTGGTAACACTTAAAACATTTAATATACAAAGGAACACAATGAGGGGATTCATTTTGCCATAGAAATTATGATTAGTGCTGCAGAAAGAAAAATGAGGGCACATTTTGACTTCTCAAATCCTCTTCTGTATCATAAAAAAATTCTGACATGCAGACTGAAACATGCACTTTGAATACCAGCAGCAGACTTCCCTGGTGAGCAGTAGCTTTACTACAGTGATCCAATGAGCAACTAGAGTGCTAACATTCAGAATTAATGGCAAATGTGTGACACATCTGAATGCCTTCTAGATGGAACCAAGTAAAAAACTGAAAGTATTTCCTACTGAGGAGACTGCAGTAAATGAGGAAATTAGGAAACTTCATAACAAATAAATCTCCCAAGATGGCCACCAGAGAGAAAAGAGCCCAAATGTAGCCCAAATATCACCCAGGTGTAGCCCAAGTATAGCCCAATGACAGAATGTCCCAGAGTGTTCTAACGAACAACTAGAGTGCTAACAGTCTTACTTATGACAAAAGTATGGCACACCTGAAGCCATCTTGATTGGAGTAAAGTGGTAACACTTAAAACATTTAATTTACAAAGGTACAAAATGAGGGGGTTCATTTTGCCATAGGAATTATGATTAGTTCTGCAGAAAGAAAAATTAGGGCACATTTTGACTTCTCTAATCCTCTTCTATTTCATAAACAAATTCTGACATGCAGACTGAAACATGCACTTTGAATATCAGCAGCAGACTTCCCTGGTGAGCAGTAGTTTTACTACAGTGATCTAATGAGCAACTAGAGTGCTAACATTCAGAATTTAGGGCAAATGTGTGACACATCTGAATGCCTTCTTGATGGAACCAAAATAAAAAACTGAAAGTATTCCCACTGAGGAGACTGCAGTAAATGAGGAAATTAGGAAACTTCATAACAAATAAATCTCCCAAGATGGCCACCAGAGACAAAAGAACCCAAATGTAGCCCAAATATCACCCAGATGTAGCCCAAGTATAGCCTAATGACAGAATGTCCCAGAGTGTTCTTAAGAACAACTAGAGCGCTGACTGTCTTACTTATGACAAAAGTATGGCACACCTGAAGCCATCTTGATTGGAATAAACTGGTAACACTTAAAACATTTAATTTAAAAAGGAACACAATGAGGGGGTTCATTTTGCCATAGAAATTATGATTAGTGCTGAAGAAAGAAAAATTAGGGCACATTTTGAGTGACTTCTCAAATCCTCTTCTATTTCATTAAAAAATTCTGATATGCAGACTGAAACATGCACTTTTAATACCAGCAGCAGACTTCTGTGGTGAGCAGTAGCTTTACTACAGTGATCTAATGAGCAACTAGAGTGCTAACATTCAGAATTTATGGCAAATGTGTGACATATCTGAATACCTTCTTGATGGAATCAAAGTAAAAAACTGAAAGCATTTCCTACTGAGGAGACTGCAGTAAATGAGGAAATTAGGAAACTTCATAACAAATAAATGTCCCAAGATGGCCACCAGACACAAAAGAGCCTAAATGCACTACAAATATCACCCAGATGTAGCCCACATGTAGCCCAATGACAGAAGTGTGCAAAACACTTATTTTTTGTGTATTTGCAGTTTTATATAGTGCAGACTTGTCAGGTATTGGAATGCTTTACATGAGCATTGGTTACTTCACACAAGATCAAATTCATTTTGGTTGTAGACATGGGGAGATTAAGTGATTTGACCACAATCACAGAATGTTGAGCTGAAGCAGAAACTCCAACCTGGTTCCCCAGTTGCAAAGTCTGCAGCTCTGGAAGTAACACCACATCCTCTCGCCAAGGTGCAACATTTAATCAAGTGGTCAACTGGATAAAAAAACATAAAGATTACAAATAATTTAAAAGTTCTTTGTCGCTATTTGAAAATTCAGAAAATATGTCCTCATTTTAATTTTTTAGAGCACTAACCATAATTTTGATGCAAATAAGACCCTCTCATATATGTAATTTCTAAAGGAAATACTCTAGGTATTACAGTTTTGATTACATCAAGATGACGTCAGGCGTTCCACACTTTTGTAATAAATATAGAATGTTAGCAATCTAGTTGTTCATTGGGATACTGTTGAGAGGCAGAGGCCAGGGGCACGGACTCTGAAAATTGAAGGCAGGTAGGAGAGTGCAGAGGCAACAATTTGACCACACTGGGCAGGTAGGAAGGGCAGTGGCAGCACAACAGACTATGGAGGGCAGGGGAAAGGGGGGCAGGGGCAACAAACCAACAATACAGGACTGGCAAGAGAGGCTGTGGCAATATAATAGACCATTGTGGGCAGAAGGAAGAGGCAGTGGTAGTACAACCATACATGCCAACAGACCCGTTTCAGCCAAGAAACGTCCAATGTTTTTAAGCTCAAATGGGCTTTATTTGATCTGTCTCCTGTCTACAATCTCCTCTTTTTCAATGTAACTCAAAGGGGAAAATCAATACCCCAGTTTTTTTTCAAAATCTCCCTCTTACCAAGTTCAAAACGTTCGCAAGTATGGTACATTGAATCATGGTAGGCAGGAGGAATTGGGGTAGGGACATGGACTCGGATAACAGAGGACAGGAGGGACATGGAGAGGTGCACCAAACTGACCCTACAGGGCAGGCATCAGGGTTTGCAGCAGCACAATACACCACACAGCGCTTGCGGGACGGGAGTGCAGCACAACAATCCATAGAAAGCAATAGGGAGGGGACAGGACCATGCACATGGACAACAGAGAACAGATGGGAAAGAGGCAATGGTAGCTAGCTGACCATAATGGACAGACAGGAGAGAAAGCTGCAGCATAACAGACCATAAAGGGCAAAAGGGACGGATCAGGGGCATTACAATGGAACAGATAAGCCAGGAGGGAGGGAATAGGGGGTCTGCACATGGAAACAGAGGGCTGGGGGCAAGGTGGCAGGGCAGGAGCAGCAAGATGACCATGGAGGTCAGGCAGGATGGGCACTAGAAACAAGACACACCATGGAGAGCAACAATGAGACTATGGTGGCATACACACAGACCATGGAGGGAAGGTGGGAGGGGGTCAGGGGCAGCTAGCTGACCACACAGGGAAGGTGGGAGGGGCCATGTCAGCACAGAAGACCATGCATGGCAAGCGGGAGGGTTAGTGGCAGCACAATGGCTATGAAGGGCAAGAAGGAGGGTGCAGGGGCATGCACAAAGGACCATGGAGGATAGCAGGGAGGGTCAGGACCTGGGCACAGACAAGAGAGTTCAGGGGAAGGGGCCTCACAACAGACTGCACGGGGCAGGCAGGAGGAGCAGTTGCAGCACAACAGATCAGGGAGGGCAGAAGGGTGTGGCAGTAAAATGAACCATGGAGGACAGGAGGAAGGGGATAGGGGCATGGCATGTGGACAGGCAGGGTGGAGGTGGCAGGGACAGGTTACAGTCATCTGACAATGCTAGGCAGGTGGGAGGGGAGTGGCAGCTCAACAGAACACTCAGAGTAGATAGGAGTGGCAGGTCCATGGAACATAGTGGGCAAAAAGGATGGAGCAGGGGCATGCACAAACACATCGGAGGGCAGGGGGAAGGAGAATAGGGGCAGCAAGCTAAGCACAGAGGCTAAGCAGGAGGTCAATGATGGGCCATAGAATTGGGCAATGGAGGGCAGGAGGAGTGGACCGGTACATCATGCTAAATGGAGGGCAGTGGCAGCACATCAGACCATGCATGGCAGGAGGGAGGAGGCTAGTCCATGGATTCAGACAACAGAGGATAGGGAGGAGGTGGATGGGGCAGCAAGCTAACTGTTCAGAGAAGGTGGGTATTGGGAACTTTATTGTTTTTAAAATGTGTGTCTGTGCGAACTACTTAAAATATGAACAAGTATGCAGCATAATTTCACTTTTATTCAGGAAGAAGAGGACGTTTGTGACTGTGACTCCGGGCTCACTTGGCAGAAACGCCCCCTGACCCTCCACCCCCATCGCAAAATGTAAAGCCCGTGAAAAGGGTAGGTGGACGCAGTGTTATATAGAACATAGTCCTGAGAGCACGATTGAAAATGAAAACTAGATGTAGTATATGGTATAAACTATGCACCAAAAAGTGTGATATAAGATTAACCGGGGCGTGAAATATAATATGCAATACATTGTGCGCAATGACAGATTCATTGGAGAGCGCGAGATAGCACAGGCACTAGCGCGTGCTATGCGATATGCGCCTTGGAGTGTAATATGCACAGGGCAGTGTTGTGTAACATAACTAGTCTCTAAAGTTGTAATATAAAATATGTGCTGGGGAGTGTAACGTTGCATATACACTGTGACAAAGATATGGATCCCAGATTGTAATATGTATGGCATAGCGTTGTGCGTTATAACATACACATCGAGGAAGGCACGTTAGATGGGGCAATATAACCCGTGCGAAGGCAAGTGTGGCATGACATATTCACGGGGTGGTGTTACAGTGCACATGGGCTAGAGATTGTCATAGCATACGCACTAGCTGGTGGAATACAACACAGAGGTGTGAGGGAATCGGCGGGCACTGGTGGGTGTAACACAGCATTGGGCTCAGCCAGGAGCACGCTGTGACTCTCAAGTGAGGTTCGTCTCCTTTCCAGAGAGTAAAATAAAAAGTATTACACATTTGGCGGTGGATGTGTTTTTTATTAGGTTTCTTGCATAGTTTGGTCGAATTTTTGTCGAATCCCCTTTGAATGGCTTGGTGTGCGTGTATATTAAATGTGCCCGTCAATAGCTACCCATGTTTGTATAAATAAATGCCTTTTAATGAATATCACGCAAATCGTCATGGTGATAGGTACATACGGTTTGTCCAGCATGTCCTAGGTGTTTCTATAAATATATATATTTTTAAAATAATAAAAAACAAAGGCCGTCCCCGGGGGATGGGGTCCCCGGAGCCATAAGTGGCCTGAGGAGGGGGGCAACGCAGCCCCCTCCTAAAGAATTTAAATTAAAAAAAGGCATGACCCGGGGTTGGGGTCCCCGGGGCTGATTAAGGCCTTGGGAGGTCCAAATATATTTTTTTCAACAAAAAAAATGAGGATGCAGGCCCTGGGGGATGGGGTCCCCAGGGCCAGTAAATTAGAAAAAGAAGGGGGCCACACAGCCCTCCTTCTTAAAAAAATGAAATAAATAAAAGACCGGCATCGCGCTGGAGGCCACGCCCCCTCCTTGCAGCACTCTGCAAACGCGCCCCCTGGCCAGTTGTAAGTTGGGGAATGAATTCCCCTTCAATACTGAGGGTCCCTGACGGCCAACGAGCCCAACAGGTATCTCCAGTGTGCGCCCGGGAGCTGCGTTGCAGACAGGTGTTCTGAGGCCACGCCCCTTTTTACACCTCTATGCAACGCAGCTCTGTGGCGCTTACTGGAGGTACCTAGTGGGCTAGTTTGACCCGAGGGACCCTTAGGATTCAAGGGGACTTAATCTCTCAACTTAGAACGGCCACAGGGTGCGTTTAAACAGTGGTGAAGGGAGGGGACGGGCCCGAGGTGACGTGTGCAAACACGCCCTGTGGCGTGTTTTAAGTTGGGGAAATAATTCCCTTTCAATCCTGAGGGACCCTAGAGCCAACTAGCCCACCAGGTGCTTCCAGTAAGTGCCACTGCTCTGCATTGCAGAGAGGTGGTGCAGGCCGTGCCCCTTTTTACACCTCTCTGCAATGGCGCTTACTGGACGTACCTAGTGGGCTATTTTGCCCCTAAGGGTCCTCAGGATTCAAGGGGACTTAATCTCCCAACTTAAAAAACGGCCACAGGGCATGTTTACACAGTGGGGAAGGAAGGGGACGGGGCCTGAGGTGATGTGTGCAAACATGCCCTATGGCGCGTTTTAAGTTGGGGAAATAATTCCCCTTCAATCCTGAGGGCCCCTGGGGGCTAACTAGCCCACCAGGTGCTTCCAGTAAGCGCCACTGAGCTGCGTTGCAGAGAGGTGGTCCAGGCCGTGCCGCTTTTTACACCTCTCTGCAACGCAGCTCTGTGGCGCATACTGGAGGTACCTAGTGGGCTAGTTGGACCCTAGGGACCCTCAGGATTCAAATTAACTTAATCTCCCAACTAAAAACGGCCACAGGGCGTGTTTACACAGTGGTGAAGGGAGGGGACGGGGCCTGAGTTAACGTGTGCAAACAAGCCCTGTGGCGCGTTTTAAGTTGGGGAAATAATTCCCCTTCAATCCTGAGGGCCCCTGGGGGCTAACTAGCCCACCAGGTGCTTCCAGTAAGCGCCACTGAGCTGCGTTGCAGAGAGGTGGTCTAGGCCGTGCCCCTTTTTACATCTCTCTGCAACGCAGCTCTGTGGTGCTTACTGGAGGTACCTAGTGGTCTAGTTGGACCCTAGGGACCCTCAGGATTCAAGGAGACTTAATCTCCCAACTTAAGACGGCCACAGGGCGTGTTTACACAGTGGGGAAGTGAGGGGACGGGGCTTGAGGTGACGTGTGCAAACATGCCCTGTGGCGCATTTTAAGAGGTAGTTTTAATCCACTGCCCTATTATATACTAGGGGCTTACAGAGGAGTTCATGCTGATCACAGGGGGACCCCAACGCATAGTGTTCCCTAGTGTATGTAGGTGTTTTCACTGTATTCTGAGTGTCTTTTAACATAGCACTGGCTCTAGGACTGGTTAGTCAGACTCAGTTACCACCAGTATCCGTCTGAAAAAGTTGAGGGTACAGGATGATTTTGCAACAAGGCTTCTTTCTGCTCTTCTGTTTGTTCTTTCTGCACGTTATCCTTCTTCCTGCACTGTTCTCGTCTTTGAGGACTTCTGTTGCTTCTTTCTGCATTTCTTTTTTTTCTTTCTGTGCGTGTGTTCTTCTTTCTTCACATGTCCTATCTCTGTAGGCATAGTTAGAAATTAGCATTTAAAAAACCTTTGAAATTCACTTAAAAAAACCATAGGTTTCGGGCATGTTATAGTTAGGAATTAGCATTTAAAAAACCTTAGAAATTCACTGAAAAAACCATAGGTTTCAGGGGCGTTATAGTTAGCTGGACTTTTCACTCGTACAAAACCATTGATATTCCCCCGTTATAGTTAGTTCAGCTAACTATAACTCGCGCACCCGCAATGCACTGCTGATGACATCACATATTACATCACTCATGACATGATAAGTGACATCACTCATGACATCACTGATGACATCTCAAATGACATCACTGATGACATCATCCTTGTGATAGAGTGGCAGACCTCTTCTCCCCCTAATATAACCTTTGATACACACATTAAAAAATAGAAACTAACATTTTCAAAACAATGGACATACCAATATCAGTTACAACAACCTATTCAGTAATTCTAAGATCCACATACACATCCACTCATTCACCAAGAGTCCAATACAGTCACTCATCATATGTACTCATACACCTATACATCCTGTTACACAATGCCACTCATCCATAGAGTTACTCACACACATAGTCACTCATGCTAATAAAGAATCAAACATCCATTTACTTGCATATACAGTTATACACACACCACCACACTTACTTCTACAGAAACTTACACATACTTATTCTTTTAAACAATCACTTATAGAAACACATACTTATTCATACAGGAACTCTTTCAATCTCTCACTCTCACATATACTCACTTATATACACCAATAGTCACATATGCTAGTTTAAAACATATGTAGTTACTCATAAAGACACTATTGAGACAGTCATTCACTCACTAACACACCCATGCACACACTCATCCACCCATACAGTCCTATACACATTCTGTCTTCAACACATACAAACAGTGAGTCACTCATTCATGCACCTATGCACTACGTAATACCCCCCACCGAACCATACAGACACTCAGACACTCATACTGATACTCAAAAAACCAACTAATAACCTATATAGACACTCATGTAGCTACTCACCAACATATTTAAACATTACTCACTAAGCCATGTATTCACTAAGATACACTTAATCAGTCAGTTATACAATCAATTTTTCAAAAACAAATCATCCATTTAGACACTTCTATACCCATTTATTCTTCCATCGACCTTGAGATATACATATATAAAACATATGTAATTTTCAGAAAAACACACATTCACTGGATGATGTCATCAGTGATGTCATTTGAGATGTCATGAGTGATGTCACTGACCATGTCATGAGTGATGTAATATGTGACGTCATCAGCAGTGCATTGCGGGCGCGCGAGTTATAGTTAGCTGAACTAACTATAACGGGGGAATTTCAATGGTTTTGCACGAGTGAAAAGTCCAGCTAACTATAACACCCCTGAAACCTATGGTTTTTTCAGTGAATTTCTAAGGTTTTTTAAATGCTAATTCCTAACTATAACGTGCCTGTAGATAGTTATAGTTAGGACCTATTTTCCATAGGAAATCCGCAACATTCTATTCCCAATAAGTCTGGCGCCGGTTGACGAATCTTCGCAAACATTTCCAAACTATTGGCCAGCTCCGCTCCGCTCCTACCCTGAAAGTTACGTGGTGATCCGTCAAGCGGGGGCCGAGAAAAAAGGGGGTCCCAAAAAGCGTTTTCCCCATGCAATTTCCCATAGGATCTGTTGTCGCAGCTACAGCCTGAACCGCTGAACGGAATGACACCAAATTTGGCAAAGAGGTAGTCCTCAGTTCAGACCCGTGCCTTTTGCATAAATGGTGTGAATCTGTTCAGTAGTTCCTGAGAAACTTAGGGTAAAAAAGTTAGTGATATCTATGGCCGGGGAGGATCCGCGCACCCTACCCGCACCGTAAGCGCACCCTCCACGAACCGAGCGCGCACCCTCCCGATCGCGAGCTGAATGTTAATTGGCTGTCGAATGTCTGTCTACACTCGAAACCAGGAACTATTGGTGGCCATTTTCTGCCTCAGTAGAAGCGAGGCTGAAGAATCAAGGGGAATAAGTGTGTAAAACATATAAAGGAGGCAGAGTGGAAATACTCTGACCCTCTAGAGGTGCTTAGGGGGTCCCAGATGGACCCCCTGGGGCCCCCTTTTTTAAAAAAAGAAACTGTGAAATGCGCGCAGGGTGCGCGCATCCTAACATATTGGGTGCACGGATTCTCTCGCATTGGGTGTGCGGATCCAAAGAAGAAAAAAATGAAGTTTTTGGGAGATAAAGATCTAGCTTAAGTGTTTTGTTCTTGAGTGGCTCTAAAATGAGCTGTTGTGTTAACAAAAAGTGATTGAAAGGAACATTATATATGATAAGCTGATATGTTGAAAAGTCAAGCACACTTGCTGTTTTGATTAGCAACATTGTGTGCAGAACGTGTGACCTGTGTGCTCAGTACAGTGTTCCATGACCTGTTTCTATGGTAGCAGGCATAAGACAGATTGGGGGAAGGGTTCAAATTTATGTCATTTGGAAAGGGTTGAAATGTTTAACCAATAGAAATGTGTGTTTGCTTTTGAATTTATGTGGGAAGGAATGTGATTTGATGTTTACATGTATATGTGTGGGAAATGAGAGGGAAATTTTGCCATTCTTTGGTTTTGCTGAGAGGTGCACAGTGCAGAGATTCTGTATAAGAAAATCTGGTGTGTGACTGATATCTGGTGTGTGACTGATATACTTCTTAATCTACAAAACAACTTGAAAGGTGAGTTATTTAATTGTGAGGGGATGTATGTGGTCTATTTTGATTATAATCAGACTAATGTATTTCTCCTGCTAAAGTGTAGGGAGTACTTTTTTTCTCTACAATCTTGTTGACAGTGTGTGTGCATGTAGAAACCATTCTGTGATAAGAATTTGTGTTTTTTAATGTGTTTGCAGACAGATAACTGTGCAGTGTTTATATTTTGGTAGAATTAGAAACCAGTCATTGTTTATGAATTTGTGAAATGAGTTATGTTTCTACACTAAAATGTAGTACTCCTTCTATATGAAGAAATGTGTTTTGGTATAGTGCAAGGGATAGTGTTGTTTGTCTAGAATCACACAGTGAGTCTGTGTGCATTTGGGAACCACTGTGAGAGAAGCATTTGGTAACATTGTGTATTTGCTGACAGATAACTGTTTTAAAACCTGTCATGTTGTCAAGTTTTAGTAGCATTAGAAGCCAGTCTTTGCTTATGCGCTGATTAAATGAGTTAGGCTTTGACACAAAAGTGCAGTCCTTAAATATGTAGATTGTGTGCAGTTCCCTTACCACTGCCACAGTAGTACTCGCTTCAACGGAATCACAAAATGGTGGCCAACACTTCCTAGTTGCAAACGCTCGCAGCGCTCACAGCCAATCAGCAGCAAGCTCGTGCTCGTAACGACTCAGCCAATCAGATGGCAGAATTCCCAAATATTGATATCTGTAAATTTCGATAATTCTCAAAAGCTACTGAACGGATTTACACCAAATAAACATAAGCGTGCTTTCTAGACTAAGACCCTTCTCACTGCCAAATTTGGGATAATTCCATTCACCCGTTCGACCTGTAGCCTTGTCTAAAGTTTCCTATGGAAATTAACATTGAAAAAACACGTTTTGGGACCCCCCTTGACGAATCACCCCCAAACGTTCAACATAGGAGCTGATCTCAACAAAGACTTAGTTTTGAAAATTCCACGAAGATTCATCTATCGGCGCCAAAGTTATTGCGAATAGAATATTGCCATTTTCCTATAGTAACTTGGTCCTAACTATAACTACCTACTGTATGTATGTATATATATTCACTGAAAAAAACATAGGTTTCAGGGGCGTTATAGTTAGCTGGACTTTTTACTCGTACAAAACCATTGAAATTCCACCGTTATAGTTAGTTCAGCTAACTATAACTCGTGCGCCCGCAATGCACTGTTGATGACGTCACATATTACATCACTCATGACATGGTCAGTGACATCACTGATGACATCACTGATGACATCTCAAATGACATCACTGATGACATCACTGAAGACGTCATCCATGTGATAAATTAGTGCATCTTCTCACACCCTAATATAAACTTTGATACACCGGCTCAAAATTTCAGTCTGCCATTTTGAAAACCATAGATACTCCAATACTAATAACTACATACCCACTCATTGACTCTTAGGTCTACATACATCTCCACTCACTCACTTGTACAGTCACTCATACTTACAGTCACTCCGTACAGGACTATTATATGCATTTATACACCTATATAGACACTCACACACCGCCAATCATCCATTGAGGTACTGACACACCTAGTCAGTCATGAAAATAATTAATCACAGTCCAATTTACTCACCTCTACAATTAAACACACTCAAGTTCACTTACTCATAAAAATACTAACAAATTCTGACGCTCTTATACAATTACTGATACAAGCACACACTCATCCATACAGCCACTCCCGCAATCACACTCTCACATATAGATAGCTATATACTCTTACACACATATACACTGCGTTTCACATATGTAGTTACTGACACATGTACAATTGAGATATACATTCAATCACTAAAACACCCATACATACACTCACCCAACCATACAGTCCATCACAGTTCCACTCTTAAATCCATGCACCCATAGAATCACCCACTCACAAATCTATGCACAGAGTCACACACACCCTACCCACACAAACACTCAGGCACCCATACAGATGCTCAGACAACCAATCTATAACCCATATAGACACTCATATAGCTATTCACAATACCATGCAGCCACTTATACACCAACACACAGACACATACAGACATTCTCACAGTTTAGTCACTAGTCTGCAGTAAGATACATTAAATGACTCACTTATAGAGTCAGTTACACACCTAGCAAATCCTCCTTTCACACACTTGTACACCCACTCATTCTTCAATAGGCCTTTCCCTATATATATTAAACATATTAAAACTGTACAGAAACACATACTCACTGGATGATGTCATCAGTGATGTCATCAGTGATGTCATTTGAGATGTCATCAGTGATGTCATCAGTGATGTCACTGACCATGTCATGAGTGATGTAATATGTGACGTCATCAGAAGTGCATTGCAGGGGCGCGAGTTATAGTTAGCTGAACTAACTATAACAGGGGAATTTCTAGGGTTTTGTACGAGGGAAATGTCCAGCTAATTATAACGCCCCTGAAACCTATGGTTTTTTCAGTGAATTTCTAAGGTTTTTTAAATGCCAATTCCTAACAATAACGCCCCTGAAACCTTTGGTTTTTTCAGTGAATTTCAAAGGTTTTTTAAATGCCAATTCCTAACTATAACGTGCATGAAACCTATGGTTTTTTCAGTGAATATATATGTATATATTACCTACTGGCGGTCACCGGTAGGTAGTTATAGTTAGAACCTAGTTTCCATAGGAAAAGCACTTTTTGATTTGCTAATAACTTTGGCGTCGTTTGACGAATTGTCACAAAATTCACCAAAAACAAAGTCTATCCAGGTCAGCTCCTATCCTAAAAGTTTGGGGGTGATTCGTCAAGCGAGGGCTGAGAAAAAAGGGGGGTCCCAAAACACGTTTTTCCCATGCAATTTCCCATAGGAAATTTTAGACACGGCTACAGCCCGAACTGCTGAACGGAATTACACCAAATTTGGCAAACTTGTAGCCCTTGGTTCAGAAAGCGCCCTTTTTTTTAAATGGTGTAAATCCGTTCAGTACTTCATGAGAGATTTAAAAAATAGAGGTAAAAAAATCAACTTCCCATAGGAAACTTTAGACACAGTTATAGCAAAAACTGCTGAACAGAATTGCACCAAATTTAGATAAAAGGTACTGTTTGGCACAGAAAGAGACCTTTTTAAAAATGGTGTAAATCCGTTCAGTAGTTTTTGAGAAATTTAAGAAATAAAGATTGTGATATCTATGGCCGCGGAGGATCCGCGCACCCTCCCGAACACGAGCTTCATGCAAATTGGCTGTCAACACTCCAAACCAGGAAGTGTTGGCAGCCATCTTGTGCCTCGGTAGAACCGAAGCACAAGAAAACAGAAAAGCAAATGTGCAAAACAGGAAAAGGGGGCAGGGTAGAAACACCCTGACCCCATAGGCCTGCTCAGGGGGTCCCACAAGGACCCCCAGGGACAAATAATTCATTTTTTTTCTAAAGAAATCGGCGAGATTCGCGCCCCCAGCGTGAATTTCAGCCAAAAAGTAAACAAAAAACGAAGCGCGGACTCCCGCGCTTCGTTTAATTGAAGCCCCCAGGGGGGGCCAAGTCCCGGGGGCAATGCTTATATTGTAATGGGGGGCCCAAAGGGGCCCCCCAGCCCCGGTACCACCACCCACGGGCCTTTTCAAAAATATTTGCAGGGGGCTCGTGGCCCCCCTGCAGCCCGGGGACTGCCACCCCCGGGGCTTGTCTCTTAAATGGGTGGGGGGCCTGCAAGGCCCCCCAAGCCCAGGGGGCTTGGGGGACCGCCACCCCACGAGGCTTTTCTAAAATATTTGCGGGGGCACATGGCCCCCCACAGCCCCGGGGACCGCCACACCCGGGGCTTGTTTTTTTTTAAACTACCTGTGTGGGGGGCTCGAGCCCCCCCACATGCCCCGGGTACCGCCACCTCCTCGGGCACTAATATGTCAATTTGGGGGTCTGTTAAGGAACCCCGAGCCCCGGGGATCACCACCTCCCTGGTGCTTTGTATATATTGGGAGACGGGCCGCGTGGCCCCCCTCCTGGAGCCTGTGGTGGCCCTGGGGACCGCCATCCCCCAGGGCCAGCTCCTGCAGTGTCCCGGGGTGCCCACCCCCGAGACACTGTTGTTTGCAATGACAGGTCTGTCATTGCAAACTGCTTTGCTTCAATGAAGCAAAGCAGATTGCTTTTCCTCATGGGGAGCTGCATGTTAGCAGCTCCCCATGTGGAAAGCAATGCCGGCTCCCGTAGGACATGGGGAGCCATCAGGGACCGTGAGGGCATTGGGGCTCCCCCCACGGTCCCCAACGTATCACATAGGTCCCGGCGGATGGGGTCCCCGGGGCGAATAGAAATTAATGGTAGGAGCTGGGGTTTTTTTTACGGAAAAATAAGCGCGAAAACGTATGCCAGCTCCCGAAGGTCGCGGGGAGCCGGCGGGACCGTGGGAGCATTGGGGTGGTCCCCAACGTATCATGTAGGCCCTGGGGGATGGGGTCCCCGGGGCGAATAGAAATTAATGGTGGGAGCCTTTTTTTTTTTAATTGTAAAATAATGAGTCGCCTACCTAGCGCGGCGTTCAGCGATGTCCCATAGTCTGAAAGCGAGGGGTACGTGACTCCAAGCGTGAAAAGCTATGCCGGCTCTCAAAGGACGCGGGGGAGCCGGCAGGACTATGGGGGCATTGGGGCTCCCCCCACGGTCCCCAACGTATCAAGTAGGCCCCGGGGGATGGGTTCCCTGGGGCGAATAGAAATTAATGTTGGGAGCCGTTTTTTTTTTTACGGTAAAATAAGGAGTCGCCTACCTAGCACGGCGTTCAGCGCGGCCCCCTAGTGTGAACGTGAGGGGTATGCGACTCCAATTCGCACTGGGTGCGCAACTCCAAGCAAAAATATTTTAATTTTTTTAAATAAAAACCTAGGTTATATGTTAGGAGGATATTGGGTGGCTCTAAAAAGAGCCCTTGTGTTTATTGGGAGATTTTTGTAGCTACATGTAAGTGCCGATGGAGAGTCTTAAGTTGTTGAGAAGGACTCTGTTTCCCTTATCTGTGAAATGTACACCATCAGTTCCGTAGATGCCATCCATATTAAAACACAGATTGTTGTTGTATATGGACCCCATACTATGGTCTCTGAGATAAGCAGAAACAGCTTTATTGACATTTTTCCTAGCTTTCTCAATCTGTGGACAAAATTGATTGGACCTGCTCCATTTCTGTCTTTGGCATATGTTAGAGTACACAAAGGCAGTTTGGGAGAAAAGCAACATAAATACTGCAAAGGTGTCCTTCATTAGCATTTCCAGTGCTACCCCAGTCAATGGGTCTAGGTCATTGCCACCACAGTGCACAGTCATGAGGTCAGGTGGTTGGAGATGCAAAAAGGATTTAATCAATGGCATCAATTGATGCCACTTTAATCCTCTCTGTCCAATCCATTTAATATCCACATTTTGCAAAGCTAGGTCTTTGTCAATACCTCTCCTTTCAGCATACCTATTGCACCAGAAAATATAGCTGTGTCCAATAATCCAAACAGAAAGCATCTTGAAGGGATTTCTGTAGGTAATCAGAAGATGTCAGCAGCTGAGGTAGGCAGGTGGAAGAATAAAATCTATCTAAAATGGTGGATAAGATGCTGTTTTTAAGAAAGTAGAGATTTGATTGGCTGTTTAAGAACACTCTACATTCAAATATAGGGTGCATTTTACATTTTTCTTTACAAAGCATGTTTCTTATTGGTTATTAACATATTCTGGAAAGGTACAGCATAAAGGATAAGGTCAAGCATTGCAAAGTCAACCACACCTTCTATTGTCATTTGCAACATTGTGTGGTGATCTTGTGACCTGGCAGCTAAGTTGATTGTTGCATGACCTGTTGCTATGGAAACTGACATTAAGGACAAGGGGTGAAGATGTCAGTTGAGAAGTATTATTCTCTGTGACCAATAGAAAATCGATTTTCAATTTGAAAAACACTGGAATGCAATGCCATTTGTCGCTTAGGTCTATATGTGTTGAAACATTGAGGGAAAGTTTGCCAATACTGGTTCAACCTTGCAGAGTCTGTTGATCTACATTCTCTGTGTGAAAAAGAAAATCCTGACTGAGTGTGTGAGATTTTGCATCAACAGATTTTTTTTAATATGTGAGTTACATATTTTTGAGGTTTATTTAAAAAAGATTTTATATTTTTATGAAACTGTGTTGTTTGAAGTATATTATTAAATGCAGAGATGTATAATGGGATTATTTTTATTGTACTTGAAGTTTGGTTAAAAAACTGTATGTACAGTAATATATAGATTTTTAAGTGTGTTGAAAGGTAGAGTTGAATGAAGGCTCTTATTTGCTATTAATTGGTTAAGTATGTACTAAGAAGGTGTATTTTCTAAAATATTCATATAAGGTGTAGTTTATTACGCATGATTATTTCTTCTCGTGTAAAAAGGTATAGTTTGAAAATATTGTATTATTATAGATAGTTTGGAAAAAGGAGGTACAATTGTGCTGTTTGCAAGATGATCATATACGTTGTTAATAATTATGATTCTGTTATTAGTTTGCACAGATTGTGCAGTTTTAAAAATCCTCATAAAAAAGTGTTCTTTATTACTCTTCCGCATTAAGTCTTTTGAGAGGTACAGTTTGATGATGTTGCATATTTCTAGATTTAATGGACAATATGTAGCTCAAAAGAAAGTCAGTACATTTCATTCTTTCTGGTATGTAGTAGTTATCTCCTTAAGTAGATGTCATGAGTCATGTATTTGTTTAAATTGTATTTATATACTTGTATGTATATTTATTGAATTAATGAGAGGTATCTGATACATTAGAGGACTGCAAAGGAAGTGAAAATGTGATTTTATAAGTGCATGAGGAGTGATTTTGGGGTTCTAGAATGTCTAATTTCGTAGTTAGTATGTAAACAAATGTGTACAATCTATGCGGTCCCCTAACCCCCTGCACACTACTGATTCACTATTCATGTAGTACCCCAATCTGACTGTCAGTCTCTGTCCACTCCTGCAATCATCCTGACAGAGCCATGTCCTTATCTAATTGCTGTGCCAACACACAAACACTTATAAACTCTCCCTGCAGTCAACTACCAGCAGTGTAAGTATGCAGTCACTATACATGCAGTTCTAGAAGGACTCAGGTATTAAGACACGCAGTGCTACAGTCAAATGTGCGCAATCTATGCAGGCCTCGAACCCCCAGCAGAGTACTGATTCACCCTTGCTATAAGCCAGGTAGTATTCACTTGGTGCCCCAATCAGACTGTCAGTCTCTGTCCACTCCTGCAATCATACTGTCAGAAGGATGTCCTTATCTAAAGCCAATACACAAGCACTTATAAAGTCTCTCTGCAGTGAAGTACCAGCAGTGTAAGTATCCAGTCACTATTCATGCACTTGTACAGTGACTCAGGCATTAAGACAAGCAGTGCTACAGTCTAATGTGCACAATGTATACAGTCCCGTAACCTCCAGCACAGTACTGATTCATCCTTGCAATAAGCCAGGTAGTATTCATGCAGTGCTACAATCAGACTATCACTCTCTGTCCACTCCTGCAACCATCCTGACAGAATCATATCCTTCTCTAATCTCTGTGCCAACACACAAGCACTTATAAACTTACCCTACTGTTAACTACCAGCACTCTAACTATACAGTCTAGGTATCCTCATGTATATCCCATATACTTCTCCAATCACTTATCCACCACTATACTTATCCTTTTGCTCTGCCAATACCAGCAGTATCTTCTTATCCTCTCAATCCGCCAATATCTCAGCACTAAATTGATCATATATTCTACTTGCAGCACTGTAATCATTCCAATTACTAGTAATGTATTTATAGAGTGGCCTAGCCACTACCAGACGTACACCTCCAATATTCTATACAGTATGCATGTAGACTTCCAAACAGGAATATACTATTTATACATTTATGCAAATTCCCACTTACTACCACTGTAGCCAAAGAATCCTCTGGTTACTCCCATGCAGTTCCTCAATCACCCATCCAGCACTATCTACTTATCGTATTACTCTGCCAATACATAAGCACTTATGGAGCAGATTTACCAGACCCCTGCGCCACTACTGCTTCACTTTTTGTGACGTAGTGGTGGTGCTCGGAGCACCTCCATTTTTACAAAGAGAGGAAAAGCCACCCTGCATGGGTTTTCCTCTCCTTGTAAAAACAGCCTTTTTATACGCAGCACTTTCTGTTGAAAGGGCATTCCATGGGTGTTGCTGTGTATGTTTCCACACAACACCCATAGAACCAGACACATGTCTAGATTTACAAGAAATCATAAATCTGGACATGTGTGTGAATGCTGTACCACCCTAGAGGTGGCGTAGCAAAGGCGCAATAAGGAGAAATCTTTTAATTTCTCCTAATTTTTTCCTCTTTCAATGCGTACTGTATTCTACGCCACACATTGAAGAAGGAAAATGCCTTCAGTAATTGCTTTTGTACCGGAAGGTGTTCCTTCCTGCACAAAAACAATCTGCCCACAATGCAGGCATCCTTGCACCATGGTGCAAGGGTGCCTGTGCTAGCACATGGCTACAGTTTGTGTGCCAGTGCAGAGGGAAGCACGGAGATGCAACATATTCATGTAAATATGTTGCATGCCTGTGTTTCAGAAGTGCTGCAGCGTAGTGCAGCAAAAGGGCTTGGGGTGCCACACTACAGCACTTCCTCATACATCTGCCCCAATAAATTCATCATACATTACTAAAGCATTCTTTCAGTCAATCATACTGTACACATATATTCAAGCAAACTTTCAGACATTACCATACAATTATAGTTCTTTTTTTAACCAAATAAGTTAGTTTTAAGAGGAAAATTATTTTCTTCTTTTTTGTTTTGTATTTTTTTTTTGTTTTTTAAACAATTTTGTATTTTTTTGGTGCTTTCTGAAACTTAACAAAAAATGGAACAAAGTAAAGAGAAAACTTTTGGAATTAGATGACATTCCCCCCAAAAAAATTAAAAAAATTAACAATGGTGATTCCGTTGATCAGCACAAACTGCGTCTACTGGCTGCTCTCCATGGCAGATAATTTTTTTGCACTTGCAACAGTGCTGCTCCAAAAAGGCAAATTCAGGACGAATATCCATAGGAG
This sequence comes from Triturus cristatus, assembly GCF_964204655.1. Classification (NCBI taxonomy): domain Eukaryota; kingdom Metazoa; phylum Chordata; class Amphibia; order Caudata; family Salamandridae; genus Triturus; species Triturus cristatus. Next base: position 391,301,705 of record NC_140592.1, read on the forward strand.
GTTGGGATGTTGATGCTCCTGATGTACTTTGTCCTGCTGCTGGTGGGTTTTTAGCCGCACGTCTCATCTCCTTCCAAGCCAGATTGCGAGGATGCTGCGTACGCAAGTGCTTGTACATACTGGCAGCCCCACAAGAGTACTTCTTCTGACTGCCTCTTGATAGTACTCTGTCACAAATAATGCAGGTCACCTTGGTAGCATTGACGTTTTTTTCACCTGCTGGGTAAGTGAAAAACTTCCACACCACCAATTCTGGCCTTTTCTTTGGTGTATCCTCCACCAACAGTTCTTCATCCGAAGATTCTTCCACCTGCTGGTTCTGCTGTGATGCCATTTTCTATTGAGTTCTAAAAGAAACACCAAAAAAAGCAAAACTTGTTCTTGTAGAAGAAGAGATGCTCCTCTGAAAATTCTCTAACAAGAATGAATGAAATGGGTGGGGTCCTTCAATATTTACAGTGGGAAATGTTATAAACCAATCAAATCTTTTATTTTGAGGTCACATGGGATTAGCGCACCCTATGCTCAGGAAGAGCGCACCCGACGCGACTTCGCGAAATATATTTTAAAATGATATAAGTCAATTACAAGTAGAAATATATTATTTTTATGAATACCTTAGATAATCTCTTGCCCTAATATGTACATTAAACACACATACATATCATTTTAGAATATAAAAACCTTTGCGGGGTTCGCGCACCCAACGCACCCCAGCACGCATATGACGTCATGCGGGGCCCGCCACCGTGCAAGCGTCGCGTACCGTAATGCGCATGTGTCACGAATGAGTGGGAGGAGGAGTCACGCATCGGTCGCATACCTATCATGCACAACACGTAATATTATACGTATCTCACGTAACTGGAAAACACGCACCCGTCGCACACCATACGCGGATCCTTCACGACTTTTCCAAAATGGCTGCTTTAATACACGCACCCGCCCCGTTGGGTACGCAGTGGGTGCGCAACTCCAAATAATTTCAAAAAAATAATATCAATGAATTAAAATTAAAAACTAATAAGACTATATTTCAGATTTAATTTTCTTTTAATTTTTTTAAATAATTTTCAGAAAAATAAATAATATTGCTTAATAAATATTATATTTACAAATAAACTGGTTTAAAAAAATCTAGAAATTCAATACAAAAAATATAGGTATAACTACTATGATACTTACAAATTTTCATTTAAAAAACCATTGAAATTCACTGAAAAAAAACAAAGGTTTCAGGCATGTTACAGTTAGCAATTAGCATTTAAAAAATCCATTGAAATTCACTGAAAAAAACAAAGGTTTCAGGCATGTTATAGTTAGAAATTAGCAACTAAAAAACCTTAGAAATTCACTGAAAAAAACATAGATTTTAGGGTAAGTTATAGTTAGTTGGACATTTCACTCGTACAAAACCATAGAAATTCCCCTGTTATAGTTAGTTCAGCTAACTATAACTCGCGCCCCCGCAATGCACTGCTGATGACGTCACATATTACATCACTCATGACATGGTCACTGATGACATCACTCATGACATCTCAAATGACATCACTGCTGACATCATCCAGAGACAGTGTGTTTCTGTAAAGTTTAAATATGTTTAATATATATAGGGAAAGGCGTATTGAAGAATGAGTGGGTGTATAAGTGTCTGAATGGATGATTTAGTAGGTGTGTGACTGACTCTATAAGTGAGTGATTAAACATATCTTACTGAACGCATGGGTTAGTGACTAAACTGTGTGAATCTCTGTATCCATCGGTCTGTTGGTGTGTAAGCGGCTTCATGGGTTTGTGAATAACTACATGAGTGTCTATATGAGTTATTGATTGGTTGTCTGAGTATCTGTATGGGTGCCTGAGTGTTTGTGTGGGTGGGGTGTGTGTGACTCTGTGCACAGATGTGTGAGTTGGTGATTCACTGGGTGCATGGTTTCAAGACTGCATCTGTGATAAACTGTATGGGTGGGTGAGTGTGTGTATGGATGTGTTAGTGAGTGAATATATATCTCAGTGGTACATGTGTGAGTAATTACATATGTGAAAGGCAGTATATATACGTGTTAGATTATATAAATGGCTATAAGTGACAGTGTGTGATTGTGAGAGTGGCTGTATAGATGAGTGTGTTCTTGTATCAGAGATTGTATAAGACTGTAAGAATGTGCTAGTATTTGTATGAGTAAGTGAGCTGGTGTGTGCATAACTATATAGGTGAATAAATGGGAGTGTGTTTAATTATTTGCATGACTGACTAGGTGTGTGAGTACCTCTATGGATGAGTGGTGGCGTGCGAGTATCTATATAGGTGTATGAGTGCAGATGATAGTCCTGTACTGAGTGACTGTAATTATGAGTGACTGTACGGGTGAGTGAGTGGATGTGTGTGTAGACCTAAGAATTAGTGAGTGGGTATGTGGTTATTGGTGTTGGAGTGTCTATGGTTTTGAGAATGGCAGTCTAATTTAGAGTGGGTGTATCAAAGGTTATATTAGGGTGTGAGAAGATGCATGAAATTATCACATGGATAATGTCATCAGTGATGTCATCAGTGATGTCACTGACCATGTCATGAGTGATGTAATATGTGACGTCATCAGCCGTGCATTGCTGGGGCAGGAGTTATAGTTAGCTGAACTAAATATAACGGGGGAATTTCTATGGTTTTGTACGAGTGAAATGTCCAACTAACTATAATGTAGCCTAAAACCTATGGTTTTTTCAGTGAATTTCTAAGGTTTTTTAGTTGCTAATTTCTAACTATAACGTGCCTGAAACCTTTGGTTTTTTCAGTGAATATATAGATATATATATATTATTTTTTCAAGAAAAGGTGTAGGAATGAGGGATAGACAAATGATACTCCCCAGAAAATCCTCCCTTATTTTACAGACAAATGTTCACCGAATTATAAAGTCTTTTGGAGTTCATGACGACCAAATGGAGGAGTCTAAAGGTTTCAACTATACTACCATGTGAGTTTAACCTTTTGGAACTACTACTTGTGAGGTGATGGATATAACATCAGTTATTAGTAGGAAGAGAGACACATAAGAAGTGTGTATAACATTCAGGAGATTTTTTTATCCTAAATCCTGTAAAGATGTGTTATTGCAAACAATCATTTATTTTAAATGAGGATAGGGTGTGTGGTTACGAGCTAGAATGACTAGAAGAATAATGATAAGGTCTAGAATGAACTAGTAGGTGGAGTGAGGTTAAAAGGAAAACCCTGGGACACCAGTGGTACACTCAATGAACTGAAGGGTAGAGTGCAGTGCTGCTCATGTGTATATGAGTAAAGATTTAATGGTCTGACTACAATTATTTTATGTCTTTAGTATAGGTATTATTTTTTGAAATAGTAGGAGAGAACTATTTCATCCTGAAGAAGGTGACTCTAAATATTGGGAACCCACTGAAATGCGCTGATGTAATACTTCAAACTAAATCTAAAAGGCATTGAGTGATACAGTTGATATCAATGAATTACAGATACCCTGTACTCCAGATCATGACCAAATAGATTAGTGCTTATAAGACAAAAGTGTTTGTCTACTGTATACTTCCAGTTTTTGTTTGTATGTGTGCATCTTTTAGAATCAGTAGTTCTTTTTTTGACAGCTGTTTACTTCAAGAGAAATGTGAATGTCCACTGTATTATTCTTATTGTTGTTTGACTTCTTGCCTATTCACTTAGTGGATTAATTGCCTTTTTAAATATATGTGAATAGGATTCTTAACTGTTACAGATTGTTTTTAAATACTTTTTTATAATTTGTGTACAAAAATCTTTTTATTTAGCACAGATATTGTGCTTTTTATAAATTAAGAAAGAATTGTACAGTCATGTGGTCCTGCCTTGATGTGTCCAGGGAAACATACGATAAGATGAGTAAAACTGTGAGAAGAGTTGATTGTGAGATCTAATGAGACATATATAAAGGGAGTTTTTTTGTATGACTGGATAGTCTCAGTGAAGGGGTTGCCAGGTGATTTGTATGAACCCTCTAACCATAAACCATCTAATGAGACAATATCCATGGGGAACATCTCTGTCTTTGCTCAGGACCTGTTAATGTTAAACACTGCTCTGTATTATGCAAATAAGCTTCCAGATAATGTTAAAGGCCTTTGTGTTGATTAATACTCAAAATATTAAATTAATCCAGCTGCTTAAAGCTATCAGTAAATCCCTCAATGGTGGGTCCATGGTTGCCACTTCAGGGGTGGTGTTCAGGAGCCTCCTATTGAGTCTTGCCTTTCCCCTACCCTCCAAGAGGTGACACCTCCTACCATTTCCTCCATAAATATTGGGACATATATCTCAGGAAATCCTTATCTAGTAATAAAAAGGGGGAAGGCTTTTGGGGAAAAAAGAGTTCTCTCTACATTTATTTGTACTCTCCTACCAAAACAAAGAGTGGATAAAAGGGTTCATGGAAGGAAGGGAAGTAAAAGGTGTAGGCCCATTAAAGCAGCAGGGAGTGTTTCTAGGTCACTCTTCTGTGCCACTCACCCCAGTGATGACTCTTGTGGTAAAGAAGAAGCCTGATCCCAAGGGGAGGCCTGTTAACGATCTCCCAGGGAGGTTGAAGAAATCACTAGCCACAGGGGATTCCAAGGATTGCCTGAAGGTAGTAACAGAGGCCTCTGGGAGCAAAAGAACTAATAGGGCACCTGTCGCGATGCAATAATCCATCAGGACTCCATAGAACAGGAGATCACCATATCTGACTATGCCCTGCCCTTCTTCCTCTTACAGAACGGCTCCCTCCCGTATCTTCCGTTCATGGCTGGAGAGTACCTGGGTCCCTTTAACAAACACCAGGTATGGGACATAAACCCCGCCCCCCAAGGAGTGCGTCACATACAGCGTACTCCCTGGACCAATGGGTGGCAATGAGACTGGAACTGACTACCCCAGAAGAAGCCTATCGGAGTACAGACCTGAAGGGAAAAAGTCAGAAGAGTACGTCACCAACGGAACTCGTGTGGAGAAGTCCCGATGCCAGCGACAGTCTGCGTGGGAGGGAGGAGACGAGAAGACAAGCCTCAGGAACAGCGCCGAAGCCGGAACTACCCAGGACAAGACCGACGCCACCCAAGATGAGAAGGAACCCCAGCGACACCACGCAGGAGCGAGTCACGTTCCTGGAGGAGCGTGGCTAACAGAGGAATGAGCTTGCATATGGGCACTGAGGGGGAGGCTGGGTGCAGAAGTGACCTGACAGCTGCACACTAACCGCTTGCAAACCCCTTCCCTCACAATTGGTGAATCCGTATTGGTTTAAGGTGATGAAGCTCCCCTCACTCCTTCCCTGAATGTCTGGGAATTCCAGAAACCGGGTAGTTAATCAGTTCCTTGTTTTCTTTTCCTTCCATTTTCAGCCCAAGAGATCTGAAGATAGAAGACTCCCGTAGACCCCCTCCTGTTACGGAAAGTAAGATAGAAGATGTCTCTATTATCCCCTGTTGTTTTTTTTGTTGTGAGAAAGCACAGAATAAATATTACAGTTCAATAAATAAAGCCAAAGCAAGGAGACTCACGCCTCTCTCGGTCCTTACTTTCCCGGCCCCGTCACAGCACCTCTTCCCAAATTGGCAGCCCGAAAAGGCCCTATTTAGGCCATGAAAGAGATTACCCGAAGACTAAAGCGCCATTGAAGCTTTTCTTAGAGTTACAATCTAATAGGAAAACAATTTACTAAGTTAGTTGGCCCTTGAATAGATAAAGGCTGCTAAATGTATATTATCCAACATCAAAAGACTAAGGAGTATTTCCACAAGGATTTAGTGCTAGTTGTTTTTTGAATTACAGCAGGTGAAGGACTGACGTGGGCACTATTTAACTCTAAGGAAACCAAAAGCCTAGTCAAAAACTCTCCATCTTCCTTGGCAGGTAATGGAATTTGCCTTTGTAAGGGAATAGAAGATGATTGAGAGGCTCCGGGGAGATCAAGGTAGAGTACTCTTCAGCAGGTAACCCCCTTTTTATGAGAACATGGAGAGTTAAAACACAACTAAATCACCTTCTCTAGTTTCCTGGGTATAGGTCAGAGAGAAGGGACTGGTAAGAGCTGGTGGGAATGGGATGGGATGGGACCCAAGAAAGAATAGTCACTGTCACTTTCCAAAATGACAAAGCCATCAAAAGCCATCATTCACACTAGATTGTGATGAATTTAGGAGTCATAATGGTTATGCGAGGCAAGGCTATCTTCCCATAGGAGCGGGGTTCCACCCCTTTGATGGTGTGCAAGGTTGTTATTTCTCAACTAGGAATGGGATAGAGGTGGAGGAAATTGATTGGTAGGAGGTTGGGCATCAGCGACCATGTCACTTTTTGATATGAAACATACATGGGTTTAAATCATTTTTGGAGGCAGAAAAGTAGCAAGAGGTCTTGACCCACTACCGGGGAACAACATTTACAACGCAACTTTTACAACGCACTACACTTACAACGCATTTTTTACAACGCAACATCCATTACAACGCATTCCATTACATAGCATGACACTACAACGCATTTTTAAAAACTACCTTTACAACGCATTCCATTACATCGCATACTACCTTTACAACGCATACCATTACAAAGCATAATATTACACTACACTATCCAACACTTACCCTACTGTTGCACCCCCTGGAGTTAGAATAGTAATTTTTACCCCTATACTATCCAACACTTACCCTACTGTTGCACCCCCTGGAGTTAGAATAGTAATTTTTACCCCTACACTATCCAACACTTTCCCTACTGTTGCACCCCCTGGAGTTAGAATAGTAATTTTTACCCCTATACTATCCAACACTTACCCTACTGTTGCACCCCCTGGAGTTAGAATAGTAATTTTTACCCCTATACTATCCAACACTTTCCCTACTGTTGCACCCCCTGGAGTTAGAATAGTAATTTTTACCCCTATACTATCCAACACTTTCCCTACTGTTGCACCCCCTGGAGTTAGAATAGTAATTTTTACCCCTATACTATCCAACACTTACCCTACTGTTGCACCCCCTGGAGTTAGAATAGCAATTTTTACCCCTATACTATCCAACACTTACCCTACTGTTGCACCCCCTGGAGTTAGAATAGTAATTTTTACCCCTATACTATCCAACACTTACCCTACTGTTGCACCTCCTGGAGTTAGAATAGTAATTTTTACCCCTATACTATCCAACACTTTCCCTACTGTTGCACCTCCTGGAGTTAGAATAGTAATTTTTACCCCTATACTATCCAACACTTTCCCTACTGTTGCACCCCCTGGAGTTAGAATAGTAATTTTTACCCCTATACTATCCAACACTTACCCTACTGTTGCACCCCCTGGAGTTAGAAAAGTAATTTTTACCCCTATACTATCTAATACTTACCTTAAATGCAATTTAATATTATGCGTTGTAATGGTATGCGTTGTAAAGGTAGTATGCGATGTAATGGAATGCGTTGTAAAGGTAGTTTTTAAAAATGCGTTGTAGTGTCATGCTATGTAATGGAATGCGTTGTAATGGATGTTGCGTTGTAAAAAATGTGTTGTAAGTGCATGCGTTGTAAAAGTGTGCGTTGTAACGACATACATCCCCCACTACCCAGTATTGTTCTTTCAGGAGACCTGGTTGCTGGAGTCCCCAGCAGTTGAGGGGTTTGCTGCTGTAGGTCAAAGTGTTATGGCATCGATAAGAGGTAGGCGGTTTGTAAATATTGGTCTCTGTTCATAATTTAGCTCCAGACTTCTTCCATATGGGCTCTGGCTGGCCTAATTGACTTGATTCCTAATGATGTGGGGCTAAATTGGATGTTATGTCTCAATGTCTATGTCCCCCCAACTCTCCCCCTATCGGAATGTGAATTATGTAATCTGATTAATAAGGTGAAAAAAATTGTTACTGGATTATCCAGATGCTTTGTTTGTGGTGGGAGGAAAGATTAGTGAAAGATCAGCCTTGAAGGAATTAAATGAATAAACGAAAGAATTGAGATCTACATTAAATATTCCAGATTGTACTGTCTCAATTAGTGCAAGGGGAAAAGATGTTGAGGTCTTGGCCTGTCTAGCACAGCTGAACCTGATTAATGTCAATGGTCAATGTAATGATCACATTCGTGCAGCCAGAACCTTCAAACATGGTAATAGTAACATGCCATTTGATTACGCTTTTGTTCCAATTCACCATTATATTCTGGTGAAAAATTTAAGAGTTTTTTATCCAGGGCTAAGTGACCATCTTGCTCTTAGCTTGGAGTTCAAGGACACAGTCTCATTACGTGCACGTGGCCTCAGAAGTAGTCTACCATAAGAGAATTGGTGTTATGAACACTCTGTAACTCTCATCAATTAACTTTGAACCTTTAGATCTGGAAATAAGTGATGGTGTGATGGGTTGGTATTGCAGATTAACGAAGCAACTATTATCCCATTTCAAGCGGGGAATGCGGGGCCTTCATAAATCCCATAGGACCTCACTGAAGGGGAATAAGTGGTTTGATGATGATTTCGGTAGGGTAGAATAGAGGCGAATAGGAATCACTGGTTCTGGAATCTAAATCTAAATAACACCACCCTAAGGGAAGTTATGGTGGCCCTAAAAAATGCTCATCAAAATGTAAGTGCCCTCAAAAAGTGGAGGTTTTATAGGCTATATTGGGACGCAATGTTGGCCGCCATAGTGGACGAACAGTAGGAAGTTTTGGAGGCTGTTGAATTCGGTAACCCTCTCATCACCATCTTCCCTTGAGACACTCATCAGTGAGGAAGACTAGTATTCTTTTATTCACTCACTCTGTAGGGGTGGTGATTCTGAGAACTGTGTAGCGATTGTGTCCCACAAATTATATCCGTGATTATTTTGGCAGCTTTTTATTTCTTGGTGGTTGATGTTTATTTTCATTTGTTTGATTTGGACTGCAAACACATGTTTCGCGCCTTCTGTGGGCGCACTCAAAATAATTTTACATACTGTCTTTGATTTTTACACTATAAAACTTAATGACTCAACCCAGAAAACTTTAGTTCAGGCACTTGTATTAAGAGGACTAGGCTTTGTACCTACTAATCGGTTTGACAAATTTAGGATTCTTACCGAAATCACTGAATTCATTCGCAAACTAAAATTGAAAATATTTTTTAAGGACCAACCTACCACTGAAGTAAGTAGAAAGGATACAGGACTTCGCAATAAATCCACCTTTGTACCCCCTGACTCAACACTTCCTGTAGAAATCCTAGCTTTTGAGAAAGCTGTGATGAGAGAAATACAAGACATCTCAACAGGGGATGACAACACCTTTCAGAATACATCAAGGTTGGAAAGGGAGGCAATACGCGAACTATCCACGAACCGGGAAATCATAATCAAACCGGCCGATAAGGGGGGGGGGGAATTGTGTTACAAACCACAGACAAATATGACCAGGAATGTAAGAAACTCCTTGGCGACCGTAGAAATTATGGGATCCTCCAAGAAGACCCAACCGAATCAATCAGAATCAGAATTGCCACCATGGTTGAAGAAGCCCTTGCTAATGACTGGATTTCTAAGAAAGAGGCTGATTTTCTGATCAACACAAATCCTAGAGTACCATATTTCTACACAATACCAAAAATCCACAAGAATCTCGGATCTCCCCCAGGCAGACCTATTGTTTCCGGGGTCAATTCCATTCTGGAACCCTTATCCAGATTTGCGGATGCCTTCCTCCGACCGTTTGTTCAGGCAACCAGCACCTATTTGCGAGATACTAAAAATGTCCTACAATTACTACAGGATATTGATTTTGACCCTACCAAGAATCTCCTCATGGGCCTCGATGTGGAGAGCCTGTATACAAGTCTCCCACATGAGGAAACATTGCTCATTATCGAGGAAGTACTATTTTCCGCGGCTTGGGAATATCACACACCACGCAACCTGGTGATGGAATGCGTCTCTCTGGCACTCACCAGAAACTTCTTCATGTATGCTGATGACATATATGAACAAAGGCACGGTACCAGCATGGGGAGTACCTTTGCTCCTAGTCTGGCAGGCCTCTATGTACACCATTTAGAGGCCACCAGGATTTTGAACATCACCAACCCTTTCCTTATGCACATTAAGACCTGGAAAAGGTATATAGACGATGTTCTGGTCATTTGGGAAGGTGATGCAGACTCAACAGAGGCATTCATGCTATGGTTAAACCAACAGAATGCCTTTCTTAAATTTACCCATACAGTTTCAGTCAACAACTTGGTCTTCCTTGATCTTAATATCTACCCAGAGGAGGGCAAATTGAAAACCACTACACACTTTAAAGAAACAGCAAAAAACTGCCTACTTCTTTTCGATAGCTTCCACCCCCGCCATTTGAGAGAGAACCTACCGTATGGACAATTCCTCCGTTTACGGAGAAACTGCACTGATACCAATGAGTTCAAGAGACAAGCATCTGAACTACGCCAAAAATTGATCAAACGCAACTATCCTGGCAGAATCATTGACAAGGCCTGCAAAAGGGCCAGGAATAACAACAGAGAAGCCCTCTTAGAAGACAAAGTGGTTACCACGGTTGAAGATAGACCTATCTGTGTAACCACTTATAACACGCACTCTAACCAAGTCTCGAAAATAGTAAATAAACACTGGCGAATCCTCAACAGCTGCCATCTGAACATCACCAAACCGATGTTTGCACACAAGAGGGGCAAGAACTTGAGAGACATGCTTGTCCATACAAGACCAAGAAACACATCTCGACCTGCGATGGAGGGTATGTTACCACCTATACAAGGACATTACCCATGTGGTAATTGCAGTACCTGTCATCTTACGAGAAAAAGCAAACATATTCAATTCCGCAATGGTGAGGGGTGGGACCAGAGAAACTTCACAAATTGCAACAGCAAGAACGTGGTCTACCTTATCACCTGTCCATGCGGTCTTGAATACGTGGGGATGACCACCAGACCAATCAAAATACGAGTTGGTGAACACCGAAGCAATGTCCGATGTGGCAGAAGTACTACCAAAATGTCCAGCCACTATATATCCAGTGGTCATGGCATAGACGATTTGAGGTGGACAGTGATTGAACAACTAGGTGGTGAACAAGGTCTGCTTGAGAAAGAACAACGTTGGGTCTTCCGTTTGGGGACCCACATCAATGGATTAAATGACGAAATACCTTGGAATCAATTCCATCTGTGATATGCAGATCAGTTGCCTTTGATAATGAGCAGACCCTTCAGCCACCATCCTATGTCCTGGGGAGTTGTGTCCCCTAATGTACCTGCACTACCTAAATTCCAGGTATTGCGGTTCTCCTACCATTTTCCCCTTCATTCATGCTTGGTTACTCCATCTGTGTCTGCAACATTCCACTATACATAGTCAGTATATTGGTATTCCCCGTTAAACGACAGAAGATCCTATGTCGCTTTATGAGCTCCCCCATCTGCGCCTAATACTGTACGCCCATCTTACAACTGTATTTGATCAATGGGGCAATTAATAATGTTGAAGTCCATAATATCCTTCTTTTTTCAACCCTCCTATACTCCCCCGAATTTTTTCTATTGTTACCTTGATATTGGAACACGGTATATATCATTTTTAAATACCAATTCCATATATTCTACTATTGGCGCTTGCCCTAGCCTTAACATATCTGGTCCCATAGAATGTCTATTAACATCGTTCTATCTCCTTTTCTTCACCGGTGAACCCGGCCGGTACACATCCGGTTCCGGGTCACAGCAAACAGCGACAGCTGCTGTTCAGTCCTCTTCGCTGTATTCAGGCAAGACCGGTTCACTTCCGGTTCCGGGTCCTGACACACAGAGGCAGCGGGCGAACGCGCAATGGTGCAATCAGCATATTCGCGCGCCAAAAAACCTTGATTGAAGGGACTATTTAACGAACCATACCCTCGAGCTCAGTATCATCTACGGAGCTGACCGGGGTGGTTATTCTGGCGGGACATTTTCCCAGGGATTCGTAAGTACGGCATAGCCGGTAACTGTAGGGAGTTCCTTTTTCGGACAAATTCCGACGCCATCTCCATTACCGATGGGACTTTTTTCCTTGTTCTTCCTAATTTTATCGTTTAGATAGCCGAGTGGGCATTCCCACCACCCGGTCCTGAGCTCATGAAGTAATTTTCTCATTACAGCAAGTATGTTTGTTTTCCTTCCAGCGTGTTCCCTTTGGCATGATTTTCTTTGTCACTGGATAGTTTTAGAACCCAGGAACTTTGTTCCTGTAAGAATAGAGTGTGTGCTTTTTGTTATATGTGTGTCTTTAAGTCAATGTCTATGTGTTACACAGTATCCTCACCACAGATCACGTGATAACGTTATGGATAGCGTTAAGAAGAGAATATTGTTTCACTTCCTTTTCAGATCACTAATCACAATTGATGGATTGTTCTTCGATCTACGTGACGCATGTTTTTTTCTTTTAGGTAAATGGACCATATAAGACCTATTTAGGCATTACTAACCATTGGAAGTTATTTTCTTCCTACATTAATTCTTTCATTTTGAACACAACACATTAATTCTTTCATTTTGAACACATCACTGTGAGTTTCAGGAAGGGATCCTTAAGGTCCTGAAGAAGAAGCTTGGGGAAGCTTCGAAACATGTCGGCACCATCAGGAGGCTTAGCTCATTGAGGCATACTTTCCTCCTCCCCCCACTATTTTACTAATACCAGCTCAAACGGTATAATAAAGTTCATTCGACCAAAAGAGGCAGGTAGTTTTTAATTCACGTTTCCACTCACTCCTGACCCTTCCTCTCACACCCTCGCATCACACATAGTGGTTTCACTTATAACAGTGCTCCCGCGTAGACGTAGGTCGTAGCACGCCCCGTCCCGTAGAGAGGCGGGAAGACCCCTATGATGAAGCATGACACCAAGGGCCCTTTTGGTGTGTGAGGGGTATTTAAACAACTGATTTGTATTCTCCACGGCCGTGGGATACATTTCATCTTCTTGTGGGATTTTCACAATATACTCAACCTACGGGTGGATCCATATGTTTATTAGCATCTGACCGGGAGGAAGTATCCACCTCCACCACTCGGATGAGTGGTACCTCTCCACTCCCTATTTTGTTTATATTTAACTTGTATTAAGCCATCTGGACTACTGTAATGGCCTGCTGATCTCCGCTAATGATGTCCCGCTCAGCAGACTGCAGTTAGTCCAGAACACGGCGGTGAGACTGGTCCTCAATGCTCCTCCTAGGACTCCTTCCCGCCCTTTTCTTATGCAGCTGCATTGGCTTCCTATCCGCCAACGGGTAAGATTTAATATCAGCTGCATTATCCACAAGGCACTGCTTAATTTAGGCCCCTCTTACCTCTCGGAGAAATTCACGCCCTATGTACCTTCCAGATCTCTTCGCCCGGGTGCCAAACATCTCCTTGTGGTACCTCGTGTAAGAAAGGCTAGATTGGGAGGAAGAGCCCTCTCCCATATTGGTCCTCGATATTGGAACGAGCTTCCCATACTTTTGAGACAAAGCACCGATCACTTACAATTTAGGAAGCTGCTTAAGACCACTCTTTTCAACGTCGATTATGCTGTTGCTGCAATACATCCTCACGGTCCGTCCTAAGCACAGAGATACCCCTTCGGGGGTCGATTATAGTGCTATATAAGTAAATAAATAAATGAAGCTTTTGCATAGAATCACAAGGTGTAAGCATCACATAATTTTGTGAATAGCGCTGGATGGGTTGCCTCACAATTCTTACTTCCATCAACATGAAGTCAGACACTCATCGCTCCTGTGCTTTACCTTTACGCATATTTGAAGAGATGGCAGGGCATTGAGGCAGACGATGGCTAGAGAGGTCATGAACACTCTGAGAAAGGGTTTCAAGCCCCCCAAATGGTAGCCCTCTTCCATGTATTATGAATGCCTATGGTGTTAAAAGCCAGGACACCTGCTGGAGTTCAGAATGTTGGCCTTGCTTTGGTTGGAGTTGTAGATTCAGAGGCCCAGATTCACAAAAAAAGGAAGAATAAATGTAGGCTAAAGAAGCATACTGTTCACATAATTTTGGGCATTTTTTGTGATCCACATATCAACATTCATTTAATTTGCACATGCCAATCTGCCTTTACCACTGGTCTGCTATTTGGGCCATTTCAAAGCTTACTTTACCCTTTGCACTTAGTTGAAGCAGGAGTAGGTTTAGACACTGTTAAAGAAGCTAGTGGCATATTTATAAGCCCCTTGTGCCACTTTTTTGTCATTTATAACATGGGAAAAGTGACATACGGGACGACGCAAGGGGCTTGTAAATAAGCCCCATAGAAGTTACAAAACAGCATTTAAAGATTGTTTTTGTGCAGGAAGGGGGACCTTCCTGCACATAAACAGTCTTCCTCTCAACACAGGCACCTTTGCACTATGGTGCAAGGGTGCCTGCGTTGGCGCTAGGCAGCTACGGTTAGTGCCAGCGCAGGGGGAAACGCAGGGCTGCATCATGTTCTAGTAAATATGATGCAGCCCTGTGTTTCTAAAGTGACGAAGCGTGTTGTTAGCCTTCTTGGCTTACCGACACGCTTTGCCACTTTATTGTAAATATGCCCATTTGAGTCTGTGCTTTCCATAGCAAAGAGGGGAAATACATCAATGATTTCACGTTTGTGATGGACTCCAGCCTCATGCCTAACACAATGTGGCACAAACTGAGTCGGGAGGATGCAGATTTTTTACTAACCATGGGTAAAGCTCGTGTTTTTTTCTATTAATAGTAGAAAGACAGATGATAGTAGAGACAGTCTGTTACGAGAAAACACAGGAGAGATGGTAAATTAGTCCAATATTATCGCAGCCCCCAGGACCTAAACAAAATTGAGTACAAATAGAAGAAAATACATAATACAAAAAAATGAAGCTAAGAATTTAGTTTTTATGCGTATTTATTTTCCTTTTTTACCACCAAGATCGGTTACTGTATAACGATTGTTTTTCTAAAATAATAAATATAGTCGTCATCAACAAAGACAAAAATATAGTACATCGCGTCAATGAACGCTTTTTCTATGTAAATCCAGCATCTAAACATTAACATAAGCAAGACGCCTAAAACAATTACAGCAAACGGACGACATAAAACAAGTTTCCAGACTGTGACTTTGTTCACGGCAAAGAAACGATCAAAATAAAAAACAGACAATCTTTCGAAATGTTTGCACCCCTTGTTTCACACAAGGAGTTTTGCTCCATTCTGTCCCAACAAATAGAAGAAAAAGTTCCTCAAGAAAATCCTAGACAGTTCCCGCTGATTGAGGATGTAGATTATTCATATTCATAAATGCCATCAGATCTGTGCCTTTCTATGGCAAGCAAAGTGAACACTGTTCAGGGACGGTGCCCTACTGGTGAAATACTTTTGTGTACAAAATACATGAAATATCAAGCACAAATACTGAAATGTGGTCTCCTTCCACGGATCATTGATTGTAAACACAACTACAGCATGTTCAATCGAGGTATGTTATCTTCATGGCTTTTGATTTGCACAAGGGTCGCACATTGCACCAAACAGATAAGAATTCCGGCCTTTATGATGCATAATGAGAATAAATTAGTGAGAGAAATGACCAAAGACTTTTTCCTGAGATTCTAGCAAAATACATACACTAAATTAGCCACACTATACAAAAAGGTTTTTGTTGAAGTGTTTTTCTGTGCAGCTGTGTGCTTTGGTCGCCCCTTGCAGAGTACTTCCGCCTACACCTCAGCAAATTTACAAAATGTTAAGATTTTCTATGGTTGTTTTGAAAGTTTTCTGCTGAAACGTCATCCTAGCAGAGCACAAAGTATTGTCGGTAAGCATTTTTAAAAGTGGCATTCTCGTTGAGTAGCGCCTTGTAATGGGTGAAGCAGTGCATCGGGGCACTGTTGCACTATTGTTTGCAGCTTCATTAAACAGACGCATTCACTAAATATGGAACACCAGGATCCATTCAGGCCACTGCAGCTTCATTTACACAGACCTTACCCCCCTCAGCTGCACACCTTCCACCTGCTGTTTGTTTTTGTTAATGAGATTTTGCTCAACTCTGTGGGATATTCTTAGAATCTGCAGGGGATGGGGATAACACTGCCCCTGCCCTGGGGGTTCTGTTGGGTAAACAGCATGGGCCTAAGTGGTATGGCCCACAGAAAGCCCTGCTAATCTTTGGACCTGGTTTCCAGATGCAAACTCCAAAAGAGATCTAAATGGATAGCCCTCATATACGTAAATGTGATTACTAGAGCTGAAAGTGATAGATTTATCATGTTCTGGGGTTTAGAGAAGGGTAACCCCGACCTCATGTGACAAGAGACTAAATTGATAACTTCATGGTAATGTTATAATGACAGCATCTGGATTTAGAAAACAATGTTCTGGCATGTGTACATAGACACCTACAAACATCTATTTGTTCTCCTTAAGAATCATATCTAAAAAGAACTTGGAGAGTGAAGGTCAGATGCAAAGAGCTCGATCGGCAAACATTGTCATTTTTATTAGTAATTCATCAAATACTTCTATGATATTTTTGTCATGAAGAAGGATTACATAGCACAAATATGTTTGAAACATGTTGTTACTGCTACCGTGTGAGTTAGTTATTGGGAATGTGAAGATTTGAATTTTTGTTCTGTATGAGAAGGCTTTTAGTTTATCTTATGTGCATTTCTTCTGTGTTTTCTATTTCCATGTCACACCTTTTTGGTGTTCATCCACATATTGCTTTGCTCCAGCAGATTTTTCTTACCAATATGTTTTTCTCTTCATCATTCACTATAATTAACAATTAAAATGCAGTTAAACGGTTGTTCTCATAAAAGCACAATTTTGAAAGAAAGAAAATACAGTTGGTTAATCAAATATCTTTGTTTTACGAGGCTTCATTTTAGGGTGAATGTATCCTGTGCCCAGCTCCGATTGGATAATTGCCATGTATTATGGTTGGGCGTCTCTTATTCTGTGTGGTGGGACTGATAATCCATTAGGCGTGACCCTTTACATGTTTAACTGTACATATAGAATTAGATTTAACTCGAATGAGACTGACACCTGGGTTAATGTGAAAATAGAGTCATGTTTGCTTGTGTTGCTACTCGAAAGTTGTATACTTTGTAAGAGTGCATTGAAGGGAGTGCACTAAGTTCATAGGTGGAAGAGTAGTAGAAAAACACACAAGATTGCTAAAGTCTGGAATTTGAGTGGCAGTGAACATTACAATTCCAAATGTAAAAAAGCAGAAATGATAAGAGGGGTGGAAAATTAAAGTAAAGTAGAAATCTGAAAGAAAAATAAGCAAACAGACTCAATGTGAGAATTGGGTGTAAAACACTTCTTGCAAGTTGAGTCCCACAGGAGAATTGTGGCTTAAGTGATGCATATATTTTAATAGAATTAAACTTACAAAATGTGATTGTTTTTTCTCAGAGTGAATGCGTCTTTTCAAATCTAGTTCCATCTGAAAATGGTGGATGTGGGTTAATAAAAAACTATACCTGTTATCAAAGGCCTATTGGAGAGGCCATGATGAGAAGTGGGCCTTTAGGTTTGGGGATTCATTTAAAGATTTCCAATGTAGTGTGTTGGTATTTGATAAGGTTAGAAGGTTAGAGAACTCAAAAGCTGGAAGCAACCCGTGCATTTTGCTACAGTATAGCACCACTGACCCTGCTCAGCTTATTCTATGCCTGCCACTTGCTCTAGCCTGACGTCATATTTATCTGCACCTATCTTTTCACGCACTGTTCACTCAGACCTTCGAACACAGCTACTCATTCAAAATTCCAGATGACATGGGTCAGTGAGGCTAAGATAGTTTAGAAATTTAAGAAATGTGACATGTGTCCAGACATGAAACCCAAGCATTTCCAAGACTCAAACTTTAGGGATTGGGAACGAAGGTCAGTGCCTTACAAGAAAAATGGTGATCAGCAAATGTGAAGACAACAGGCTCATTGAGACTAGATGAGGGTGAGTCTGTGCTCTGAATAGTGAGGAAGACATTCAATTAGTGAGACTTGTTGTGACCTACAGTGGCCCCTGAGGCCTGCTACCTGAGAGAGCAGGTGATGGCCCATAGTGCCAGAGTAGTGCAATAAGCAACCAAACTGTATTTCCTAGCAAGCAGCAGGGAAGGCATAGTGAGCCTCAACCCAACTTTGAACATTTATGGTGGCCACTTATGTTCCTCACTTGTAGTCTCTGAAGATGACAGGCCTCAGAATAGTAGCAGTATGCTCATGTCGAGTTGCTTGTCTAGTTTGGGATTCATGATGTGTTGCAGTAGGCAGCAAACTGTACTGAGTCTGGTGTGTCACAGTGCATAAAACTCATATAATGTTCAATTTCCTGTTCCCAAAACTGAGAAGGATTTAGTTAATTACCTCAGTACTGTGTCTTCTGATGTCAAAATTGGATGCCAAGTGAAGTTTTCCAGAGTACTGAACTAAAAAATGTGAATCCAGGAAGAACTCAAATTTTGGCGTAGGGGGCTTTAAAAGAGACAAGACTCAGTAGGGCAGAAGAAATAGACTGGCAGGGCGAATCTGGTGGTGTTCCTCTTACACAGCTTAACTTCTTTACACTAAGGCTTTTTACAAAGTAGTAGTAAAAGTGTTTTTTAATTATGTCAGTCTGCTACAAGTGTATCTTTCAGTCTGTAGAAGGCCTATTTGTAAAGACCAATGTCATTCAAAGGTCGCACGAAGGCCAAGTAAAATGTTTTGCAAAACAATTGCTTGTTTTGTGTGACAGAGCTCGCCCTGCTCCTGCAGTGACTTTTGTAAATTAAAAACCAGAGCCTTATGTGTCTTTGCACTGATGTGATGCTAAATTGAACCATTCTTTAAAACGTGGATCCACTTTGAAATTGTTGAGAAGGGGTCGCGCTTTAAAACACTTTTCAAAACAAAGACAACATTTTGAAGTATTACGAAATTGAGGGAGTTCAGTCATGGATGCATGTTGCATTTGATGAACCAGTGAAGGCTGGGAGGACATCCTGCTTGTTTCAAGTCACAGTGACACCCAGAAACAAATCTGTATATTGGGCACAACACATGATCCACTCCCTCAAAAAGCAGCCATAACCCTGCATGTATTGCTAATAATGCCTTTGATATGAAAATCGCAACATCAGATGGAATTGATGATGTTCTAGAGATTCAAGGCAAATTTTCGAAAAGTATAAGCGCAACTCCTACTTTGTACTTCAGTTAGTGAGGCACAGTGGGGTACAATGGACCTGAGACCAAGTTCCGCGTCCCGAGTTGAAGCACCAGAATTTGAGATTACGATTTGTCACTTTGAAATATGTGACTCAGTGACATAGCAAAGCGACCACCACTGATGCAATGTTAATGAGCTAAAGTGAGATGCCCATCTGAACTCCAAAGGCCCTTCCCAGGACAGTGACCACATAGTTCATGCAAGCAATGAAGCCTGCAAATGTGCCAAAGCCTTCAGGTGTGCCAGGCCCCTTGTCCTCTGACAAGTTTCACTCATGTCTTAATGCTAAACTTGCTGCTGGGCTTTCATTTCATGCCACCCGCACAGGAGGGAAATGTGTCTAACCAGTGATGGGCAGATGCGAAGAATATATTTTAAAACATGCTTTAAATTGGTATAATATATTTATGTTACCAAAGATCACTTGCAGAGTGAGCCAATTTTTTTTTAAACAAACAATGAAGGCTAAAAGTGATGTATTTGACCAACAAAACATACATTACTACAATGTCTTTATTGCTTCATTGTCAATAAAAAAATAAATACAGACTGGGTAGGGAAGGGATGAGTCGAGTTAATCACAATTCACTCCATTGAGCATGACTTTTTAAAATACGTTTATGTAACCCAGGAGGTTTGTGGTGACTGTACATATTTTAAAGGGGACTTAAAGAATGCTGTTCGTTTTTATTGATAATTGGTGTGATGGTACACATTTCCGCAATACTTTGGATCCTAGTAAATTTTGCGAAATGCCATGGGAAACAGGAAGACTTCATCAATGTCAGGAAGACTTTACCAGGCAGTACATTTTAGCAGCATTCTTTGCTTTGTGATTTGTTTAGTTTGATCAGATTTAGCATGGAGGTGGGTGGGGCAAGGGGCTCAAAATAAGGAACACCTACGGTAAATAGCAATTACTAAATAAAATCGAGATGGGGACGACATCACAAGAACGAGACATCTAGAAAGAAAGTAGCATCACAGTAAATAGGAATCCAGGTCAGATGTCACTTAAGAAAGCAGGACATCAGACAGGCAAGAACACCATCAAACCTAGAGCTCCCAATGGAAACTGGAATTACTCAAAGCAGTTCTCCAGACAGGAAGTGACGTCACATGAAGTCGATTTTGCATAGTCAATATACTCTGCTATTTTTCCCTGGTCCTGGAATGTTTCTGATAACTAATCAATTCGTGTCAAGCACAAGGTGTGCCCAATTAGGCGTGTTTTTCCAGTGGAGTTATACATTAATTTAATTGCACACTAACTAAAGATCAGACGTGTTGCTTTATAAAAGTTCGATTTTTCCCCTGAGGGTTAATCACAAAACTGGCCTGATGGTTTATTGCTACAATATATGCTGCACTCATTTTCTCTACATTCACCTCAATTTCACAGTCCCAAATGAGGGAGGTATACATTGACACTGATTCCATACAACTTTACAAATATATTACAAGGGATTAAATGAAAAGTTAGAGAAAGGACTGATACTGAATCTGAAACCAGCTCACAACAAGAAAGTAGAATTCACGTGCCCTGGCATGAAACATATTTTATGGAAGATTTTGTTTTTGGATGCTGTTTCACCAAGCAGTAGTCACAAATAAATACATTTGTGCAAATGTTTGTCAGCATCTGTAATTATTAGGTCAGCGCTGTGGCCATCCCTTTGAGAAAAAACATGGCTGCCCATCCTCCAGCAGTTAATTGGTTGACTTGTCAAATAAACTTGTTTGGTATGTGTGGGTGGTTACTGAGCTATCCCAAAGTATCTCCCAAATTTGATATTTATTTATAAATAACTTACTGAACTCAGAAGTTGAAACTGGAATGTTGTAAGTCTGCAAAGTGTAATACCTTTTTGTTCCTAAATGTGAAAAAATAGGGTCTGAAAAATCCACGCTGAAACATGAAAATAACTTTTCAAAGGTAACTATCAGCTGTTCTGAAAACTAAAACAGACTTAAAAGTCATAGGCCTTTCGCCACCGACATAACAGCACTTTTCCAAAATAACTTAAAAACGACATATTAGCACTTTGTGCATAAAGGTTTTTGAAAAGTAGTACTCTGATAGGAAAGTCAAAGGTAGAATAACTTTCAGTGGCAGGACTTTGACTTTTAAAGGGACAGTACTAACACTTTGCTGAAGGTGCTCTTAAAAGATAGGTACCCAGACTTCTCTGAAATGGCTTTAAAGGACCAGAACCCACTCTTCTCTGAAACTGCAATAAAGGAATAGCACTGGCACTTTCTCGAAGGGACGTTGGAGCAGTAGACCTTGGACATCTTCATTTCAAGGACGGCACCAGCACTTCTGTGATGAGACTGCTGAATCATCTAAAGACACAATACTGGCACTTGGCTTCAGACCTTGGGAAAGGGTAACCCACTGTGCCTCCTCCTTGCCCTTTAAAACATCTACAAAGTCTGTCTGCCCGGGAGTTATGACCAATATTCAAGATTTTTTCAGACCTCAACGCCTGTGAAACAAAGTTGAGGTGATGCTGTGATTTTCTTATAGTCTGAAGGTCATCGCAGTCTGTGCAACAGTTACTGACATACCGCCTTAGGTGAGACTGCCATGATGGAAAAGGCTAAATTAAGGATCTCACCTACTTTCGGAATTTTGTGAATGCCTACTTGTGTTTTATTTTATGACAGTCACATATCTACATGTTTAAACCACCTCTCCACAGAAGAGGGTGGAATCATCTTTCTGGTGGGCGCCTTCCCCCTTGTCAACCAGCAAATCCAGTTCCTTTAGCAGGTCCTCCTGCTGGGCATACAAAGTCCTTCAGCCACAAACATGCTGGCCTTCTTCATTGGGAAAAGACAATGATGAGACGTGCCCACTGGTGCCCATTACAAAACCTGGAACTTCCAGGAACTTTGGTCTTTGTAATCCAGACAGTCAGTGGCGTTGAAGTTGAGCTTCCACGACGTTTGGTCCTTGTAATCTAAGCAGTCGACAGAGCTGAAGCCGAGCCCTGCCGTTCCGTAGCCCTGAGCTGATAAAGAGGCTGGAGACTGGCTCAGGTGACTGCCCATGTTTGGGTTTGAAATAGGACTCAGTGTGGACCCTGGAGCAGATAACTGGGAGTGCATCGGAGACAAGTAGGATCCGCAATCAAGGCCGCTGAAGTAAGAGGAGGAGCCTCCATAGCTCTGAGTGTAGGCAGGCGCCTGGGAGTAGCTCATGGGGTAGGCCGCTGACCTCTGCATGCAGGGTGCGTTGGAGGCAGACAGGGGATCCGGGATGGGCGAGATGGAGGCTGGGCTCCAGATGGACACGGTGGCGCTGGCAGAAGAGCTTGGGGTGACTGAGTTGACAGCCCCTGAAGGACTGTATTGCCCATTGGTACTGGTTTCAGAGCTGGTTTCACGAGCAGGAGAGCTTTTCTTCTTCGCAGGACGGGGCTTAGCTTGGCCACTGCTCTGTTGCTGCTGCTGACGACACTTGGCTCTCCGGTTCTTGAACCAGACCTGTCCAAAAACAAACATGAGAGGTAAATCAAGCGTGTACTAGCTCTATTGCTGCATTTTGGGTACTATCTAAAGAATTGACTGTAAAATAAATTTCGAAAGGTGGCATCAAACAATCACAAACCAAGATTTCAACTAGCCATTGTAAACTATAGACACAAGTGTCGGACTGGGACAGAAAATAGACTCGGATACCAAAATAACAGCAGCCTTCATTAGTGAATCAGATAGCAAAAAAGTGGCCAAAATTTGCAGACTGAAAATGCTCACTTTACTGACTTAATGAATTTTGTAGCACAAAACAGACAGAGGGCTTGTGCACTACTAGTAAGTTGAAAGGGGTGCACGCGTCTCTGTAAAAGGGTGACATTATTTTTGTCTGGTAGAGGTGTGAGTGTGTTTTGTGATGGCAGTCAGTGTGAAATATTTGCAGGATGCAAGAAAGGCAGACTCCAGGGTCCATTCACTAACTAAGGATTGCTTCATTATGCCTCCCTTTCCTTGAATTGTCACCAGACGTCCTAACACGTTCTGCAAGGCCTGGACCCTGGAAAGTGTGTTAATTATAAGATAGTGATTTCTATTTCAACTGAAATAAAAATCTGCATTAATGCTAAACGACTTCCAGTGGAAAGAAAACATTGTAGAGTTCCTGCGTGTGTGGGATGTTTTTCAATAAAGTCAGATGTGGGGTGTGGTTGGTAAATTGACAGATGTGAGTTTATGATGCTTGATTTTTGACTCTCCCTTTCCGATGTCACCAGCTGTGTGCTGATAGTCCCATTTGTTGTGCCAGTTTACCACCTCCTTATCCGCTATAGACGGCAGTGCTGGGAAAGAGTCAAATACTAATATTAAACGCTTTCTAGAAAACAGAACAATTACTGAAATCTGGAAAATAGAGTCCGTTCATTTATCTAGAAAAGACACTTACACAAAACCAATATCACCATTTATTTTGTTGTGTCTGTATTTACTTTTTTTTTATGTAGTAGGTGTGTGTGTGTTTAATTAATTTAGTTTTATACATTTATGATTTCACTTTCTCAAATTTACTTTCTTGTTCCGGAGTGTTTTCACCTTTCTTCCACTTCTGTTTCCAAGATCCCTAACACTATTGCACCAGGGCTCACGTTTTGGTCAGGACAATTTGGTAAAGTCCACTAACTTTAGGTCTCAACTTTAGTCCCACAACTTAGCCGTGGTAAATTTTTGGCACGTTCCATCCCTCTGCCCCTTAAGCTCCTCTCACCAGCATTTTATAATAATACAACGTACAACAGATGATTGACGGTACTATAGACAATTCCTAAATTCCCGTGGTTCAGAATTACTGGTGCGTGGGTTTGTATTCTTCGTGGACATGTCAGTAGGAAAGTGCTGCGAAATTAATTAGAAAAAAAAAACAATCGAAAAACTTGATTGTGTAGGGGGAGTGCGTGACCGTGTGCCATGGCAGAGGCACGTAATCCCGGGGGCGGAAGGATGTGACGTATTCGCGTAAACACGCAACACGCGTGGAAACTCGCCAGGTTACTAATGACCACAGTGTCTGTCTCCACCGCACTCCGCACACCTTCTCTATAAAGAAGAACAGGGCCCAGACGGGAATGTCTGGGAGCAGCAGTCACCGCCTCTTTCTACTCCGCCCCTTTTCATAATAACAGTTTCGCTTGCAAAGCATTTTTTCAATTTCGGAAGGGACGAGACCCTGCTTGATTCTTTTGAGGATGGTGTAAATTACAATAATGAGAGTATTGCCATGGTGATCGTTCGGTATTTTTCTGCATTACAAGGGGCGGTTTCTGGTCGAGCTCAGTTTCGTAACCTTTTACATGATGCCACCGCCTTGAAAAGTGGAAGGCAGATAGATTTCAAACACCTATTAATTAAAAACATAAACCAGGTAACTCGCGTGAATGTGTTTGAGGGTCTAAGCTATATATGGTCTAAGATAGATAGGTCTAAGATAGATAGATAGATATTGAAACACATAGGATACAGATGGAGAAATAGCATCACAATAGTGAAAGATAGGCATACAGATAAATGCAGATATGGATAGATAGATAGATAGATAGATAGATAGATAGATAGATAGATAGATAGATAGATAGATAGATAGATAGATAGATAGATAGATAGATAGATAGATAGATAGATAGATAGATAGATAGATAGATAGATAGATAGATAGATAGATAGATAGATAGATAGATAGATAGATATTGAAACACATAGGACAGAGATGGAGAAATAGCATCACAATAATGATAGATAGATAGATAGATAGATAGATAGATAGATAGATAGATAGATAGATAGATAGATAGATAGATAGATAGATAGATAGATAGATAGATAGATAGATAGATAGATAGATAGATAGATAGATAGATAGATAGATAGATAGATAGATAGATATCAACGGATATGTAGAAATGAATCGATAGAGAAATATGTAGAGATGAGAGATATTGAGAGATACATTGATATTAAGAGAGATTTTGATAGATATCTAAAGACATCAACACAATATTAATATAGAAACATACTCAAATAGACAGGTAAATTCACAATAGATTAATATAGCAGGGGGCTTGAAATAATTGCATGACAATAAACATCCCATTCAGCTATCTGAAGGAGTTAGTCACTGAAAATATATTGAAGAGTACTTGCTTGGGCTCACCCTTGACTATGTGGGCAATGGAATTCTGTTACATTCTGTCAGGTGCTATGAATTCCAGAAAAATAATGTTAAATACTATGATTATGTTATTTTTCACATGAAAAATAGACCATTTCGGATGGAAATGTGAAAATCTCAGTTGCAAATTTCACCCTTGTGATCCAGTTGTAGATTTGGTAGAGAGAATCCAAACCTCAGAAATCAGTTTCGCTGCCTCCCCCCATGTAAGTGTGCACTTAGTAAACTGGACAGGTGAGGCTAGTCAGTAGTACTACAGTAGAGTGGGGGGGGATACATTTGCAGTGATTTCCCCCACAAATGTTGTGGGGTTTTCTTTAAACTTTGCAAACTGTGTAAAAATAAAACATCTTAGGACAGTGTTTTCTACCGGAAGCTGCCCTGAGCTCCATACAAAATCCTATGTTTGGTGGGAGAATTGTATTGCAAAAAAGTGTCTGCAGAAATAAAGTCTGTTAAAACATTTTGATGGAACTTTTGCCCGCAGGTAAATATTGTTAATATAAAAAACTTTGCAGAACGTTGGTACTAAAATTACAATTTTGCAATCTCCTACACTGGACCTGAAGTTCAGTCTTTAGCATTACTGGAGTCTGCTTCAGAGACTGGAAGTAGGTGTGGACATTCATCCATTTTCAACTCTGTGTTTAAAATGACCACCTCAGAGAGATTCCAGGGATCTAATATGCATTAAGAATGACTTACTCTGCCACACCATCGAGTTAACCCTCACATCCCAGCATAGTTTTGAATTAGAGGTAGCAATGTTTATGTTTGCATCGCAGATCCAACCCTTCAGGACAGGGCCACGGCTGCAGTGACATGGAGTCAATTTTCCTTATAGAGGATTCTCGCTAGAAAGGTTTAGAGGTGGTTGCGAGCTAGTACAGCAAACTCTCTACACGTTTATTACCTGCTCTTTGGATAAGTGATGGGTTTCAGTGTAATCCTTTCTCAGAGTCAGCACACATAGAAAACAAGGTCTGGTAATCACAGAAAGCCTCTCACCTGCACTCGAGACTCAGGCAGGTTGATTTTGAGGGCTACCTCCTCCCTCATGAAGATGTCAGGGTAACGAGTCTTGGCGAAAAGTGCCTCCAGGATGTCCAGCTGCGCCCGGGTGAAGGTAGTGCGCTCTCTACGCTGCTTCCTCGGAGTCGCTGAGAAGATAGACACTAGATTATAGGATGAGGCAATATTGGAGGAGTTCATTGTTTATGAAAAGGGTGACAACATGCATGCAAAACTCAGGCACTCTAACAATGTCTTACATCCAGTGTATTGAGCACCTACCCTAATTCATGCGATTGGGGATAAACATGTAACAGATCAATGCCCCAGAGGAACTTCTCCAGTGGTATTTGGAGAGCAGCAGACGCTTTGGGACAAAGATCCATACAGCGTAGTGTTTCAATTTTCCAATGAGCAAATCATATGATCTGGTACAACTCCATATCGTTAATTTATTTATGAAAATATAGGAAAACAAGTTGTATTCTTTACAGATTAAACTGCTATGAATTGTGGTTAGACACAATATGTAAAAAAAAAAAAATGTACACGCTGTCAACTGATTGCCAGTGTCAACAAAGGGATGAGACCTCATGTTACATCTAGCAGCACTACTGCATAACATAATTCAAAAGTATATTCAGAATTATGTATCTGTCCTGATGAAGGCCCAACATGGTAATTGGAAGGAGCCGTAGTGGAAGCAACACTCTAAATTTGTGGGCCTGTTTGTAGGTAAATCATATATACCTTGCCACTTATAACGCAGGCTCTGTAATCAATCAATGCCCTTTTCAGATGATGTTCCTTGTGGTATATTTTCCTTCTTTGTGGTGTTCCAATGAACCGTGCCTGGAGGAATGCTCCTTAACAATTTGATTTTTATGCAAACAACATTTGTGTTTGCTATATTTGCACATATTTTTAAATATAAATAAATTCACGATTTGAGACTGTACCAGATTATGTAATTAACTGTTTGAAAAAGTATGATAAAAGGATTTGTGTCCCCAAGCACACTCTGAACACAAGCTATCAAGTAAAATCTCTCTCTTGGACACTAACCTACAGATCAGCAGACTCTTACATGGCTTTCCAACCACTGGGTGCCCCCCTACGACACATCAAGACACGCTTGGGTACAAAAGGATACCTTTTGTTCTAGGGTCAACCTCTACAGGCAGTAAGGATTTGTTTTAAATAGCCATTGGGGGGAAAAAACTTTGAATCTCCTGCTTGTGAAGTTAGGTACTGCACAGTATATTTACAGTTCAAGGAAAGCAACAGTACAGTGTGTGTATATAGTGAATGTAAAGTGCAAGTCTGAACCTGTTGTGCCCTCAGTGTGAGTAGACGGAAAGCCTATTGCAAGCACTTATCTTGTAGAGTATCTCCACAATCAATATAGTGAAAGCTCAGAGTGAGTGTAGTGAAAGGTCAGAGTAGCTGTAATAAGAGTAAAGTGAATTTATGTTTGCAGTAAAGGGCAGGTCGGTGTCTCGTGGCCAATATATTCTAGCGTGTCATCTGCATTAGTTGAAAATGACAGTTTAGGTATAGCAAATAGCCACTTGCCACTTTGCGCATAGTGAAAGGCAGTGGTATTTATAAGAAAATTCAATGTAACAGTGAGACTTTAGTGTAAGGATAGTGTAAGGTATATATTTGTGTGTATGTGCACATAGTAAAAGTAAAGGTCAGGTGGGGCTCATGCTGTATCCACGATGTAAGTAATTTGAAAGTTCATTGTTTAAGTGTGGTTGTGGTGAAAGTTCAATGTAAGTTTGATGAAAGTCCAGTATAAGCATATTAAAATTCAGGTGTCTAGAGAGAGATATAATATGCTATGTATCACCCTTGCTGGGAGTGGGGAGGGGCCAATATTCACTGGAGGTGACGTCTTGACTGAGTCATACTACACACCCCTCCATCAGCAAATGTAATAAACAGCATATTGCGGTCAGTGGATCTGCAGGTGTGGTTTTTGTCAGGATATTTGTTCATTTGCAGGAGCTGCTAAACAAAGGTGCTTAACCAGAACCGAAACACCATGGTTAAATCCATGCAGTGTGATAAAATCACAAGAACTGGGCCTTGTGAGTATGGCCCCCCCAATTGCTTTTTTTCTGTAAAGTGATATTTTAAAATGGCATCTGTGGGCAGTTATCAGTGTTTCCTAAAGTCAGCTAGTATCTAATGTAGCAATAGCTCCTTCGCACTGTAGTAATGTGTGAATCGGTGGTTATTAGTACACTTATTTCAAAGATCCTGTGTTATCGTGCCAGATTTAATTTCACCACCATGGCATAAGTACAGACATATGTGTCACACTGAATCTATGGTGTCAGTAAAAGCCAATTGTAGGCTAGTACTTATCCCCAGTGGTATAGGCTGGGAATATCGAATCCCAAATTTCGACGGGACAGAATATCGTTACCACGATATCAAGGGATAAAATATCTAAGGGTACGTTTCTATATGTTTTCTATATCTAACTCCACATATACTTACTGTGATGATATGTATAAGTCTTCAAGATACTTAGTTAGATGAGGAGTTAAGAATGGTAAATCCTCACCACCCTCTGTGCACTTACATTTCAATATCTTGTCCCTCAACATTGTGGCACTGATATACTGTCCCATCGATACTTGGGATTGGATGTTCCCTACTACAATCACCCTCAGTGTCACTAATGCGGAATTCCAGTGCGAGTTCAGTGAAAGTCCAGTGTAAACATAGTGAAAGTCCCGTCTACCCAAATTGAAAGTACAAGGTTTATGTGATGAAAGTAAAAGAAGGTTGATGTCACATATATTCTTAGTGCAAATAAAGTAAAAGTCCTGTGTAGGCCAGTACCCTCCCCGCAGCGTCAGCATAGTGAAAGTCAACCATAGGGATTGTGAAAGTTCATTGTAGACACAGTGAAACTTCTGTGTGAGCAAGGGGAAAGTCCAGAGCAGGCCTGTATTAAAAGTGCATCCTCAGAGTCAGACATCCATGTAAACCAGTGTGAAGATGGTGAAAGCACGTGCGAGTGTGGGTGTGTGTCTTGAGGTAAATGAATGGTGTCTGCCCTACACTGCATTCTCAGAATCAGTCAAATGAAAGTCAACTGAAGGCAACATGTAAGTCTTCTGTTGATAAAGTGAAAAATCCATGCATTCAACCATCCCACAGTCCATCTCTGTGTTGTAGTTCCTTGCATCATTGTGTCACTTGGTGTGGTGGTGTTTTCGACTTCGCATTGTCCCCTAGTCAAAAGAGGTACTGGGGAAGGTGGGTGACAGTTTGGCTTGACTTGGAAAGAATTGTTGCCAAACTGGGTTAAAATGGGTTATACGATCAATGAAACCAAGAAAGGGCTGTGTGCAAGCCATTCCAGGCCAGGCAGTCAATGCCAGTTGCAGCCATCACAACACAAGTGCAGAGTGGAATGCTGGGAGGAGGGTCTAACACATGATGCTTCCTATGCACTGACACTTTGCAAGATGGAGGTATGACAAAGTCAACTCTAGAGGCAGGGGGCACTGCCCTATGCCGTGCTCCAACGAATTTGGATCATCAAATGGTCTAGTGCAAGAGGGCCAAGGAAAGTCTGTGACATTATAGGATTTTTTTTTTTAACGAAAATAATGTAGATTTAAATACTGTAAATATAGATTTACCTCAACGGGATATCATTAACATCTACCATAGATCTGGACCTCCTGTGCATAGGTTGCACGCCGTGATCTAGTCTCTAAGAGGAAGAAATCTGTTTTCAAATCTCGGCTTCTCTTACTTCATTACTATACTGTGTGATCCTGGAAAAATCAATTCATATTCCTATGCCTCAGCTGTGGCCATCAAAATCAGGAGCACTTAGAAACTAGGGCAACAGTATTAAACGATGCAAATCACACACATATATATTTGCATCAAGAAAGATCAGTAATTAATCCTCTAGCACGCCCCCGAAGACGCTAGATGCACAAGAAAGCCAAGAGTATATTTTTTTAGGTAAAGTGAAGGTTTGTTTCCATGCTGTTTTTTTTTTACTCAGCAGCCGTATTCAACTATTCATCTATAAGCACAAAGTGTAATTTAGACATTTCGGCGATGTTATCACCTGCGAAAGGGCCTTGGGAAAATGAAAAGTCCGCCGCCTGCAGTAGGCGCTATATTGGTACTTTGCACATGAGGGAATGTTACTGCATAACATCGGTTGCCTTGTGTGCTGAATGGCACCACCACAGGAAGGGCTATGGGTAAAACCAGCGCGTGCCCGTTTGTCCAGGGACATCCCAGTCTGACACAGACTGCTACCTTCACCCCTGGGCCAATTCTTCTAGGCCCAGACTGGGCTATGTAAAAATATCCATTCTTCAAATAACTATTAATGATTTAGTTTTGTCGGTTTCTTCAAGCTCTCGTTTTAGTAAATGAGTGAGGTAGCGAGACTGCACCACGATCACACATTTCAGTCAAGTAGTGATGCTGGAATTAGATCCTGGCTAATTGAGGAGGGCAGTTTCAGAAAAGCCCCAAGTACTTTTTAAGGTGGAAGAAGAGGGTTGACCTGGACTCAGGCTCTGGGTTGACCTGGGCCTCACAAGTGGCAGCACGAGAAATAACGAAGTGAAATGAAAATATTTCATGACAAATTGGCGGGAATCAAGGAAACAAAATGCTGCAAAACCGATGACTCACAGGGTGCAGACACCCTTTGCTTCATGGTGTCCATATTTTATGAACCCCCTATTGTGTCGTGGAGACATGATTTGCACTCGACTCTTAAATAATTCACTGTCTGCCGCCCTGTCTCCAAGTATTTTGAAGCACTTGCCATATAAAGGTACATACAGGCCTGGGTTCCACGGAAGACGGCTTGATAACTGGTGCCGGCTGTTCCATGAGGCCTGTCACCAGGCGCCTGGCTGCCACCTCAGGTCCACCTGCCACCTACACCTGGCTGCCTTACAAGTCCTCTCTATTGTTACCTATCTTATGAGTCCTTCTGCACCCTAAAAGCCTGTCTTGTGCCACTGTCTGATTTCTGACAGGACCCGCTCTCACAAATAACCTTATTGCCTTCTCAAAACATGGTGGCAAACTACATCCTACCTGGTTGCCCGTCTGCAACATGAGGCCAAGCGACCAGCTAAAACCCGACTTTCACCTAAAAGCCTATCTGTTCCCTGATATCTCATTAGTACCCAATGTGTGGCTGCCACCTAGAGGCCTGGCCGCCATTTCATGAATGTCTTCTACCTGATGCCTGGCTGCCACTCCAGGTCTGATTGCCACCTGATGCCTATCTGTCAGGTTACAGCCTATCCGCCACATGGGGCCTTGCTGCCACGTTGCTGCCAGGTAAGGTCCGAGTTTATCCTCTAGGCCTGGCTGGCCTGGCTGTTAACTGAGGCCTGGCTGCAACCTCAGATACCATTGGAGGGCAGGTTGCAACCTAAGGCCTGGCTGCAGCCTGGGGCCTGGATGCTAACTGAGGCCTGGATGCAAACTGAGGCCTAGCTGAAACCTGAGACTCAGATACCGCCGAGGCCTTTTGTCAAACTTGAGGCCTGGGTGCTAACTGATGCCTAGATGCAACCTGAGACCGGATACCACATAAGGCCCGGCTGCAACCCGAGGCCCGGCTGTTACCTGAAGCCCTAGTGCTCCCTGAGGCCTGACTGCGACCTGAGGTCTAGCTGCAACCCGAGGCCGACTGCTACCTTAGGACTTCCTGAAATCCGAGGTCCGAGACCTGGCTATCTCCTGATGCCTTGCCGCTGCTGCAACCGGAGTCCTGGCTAGCACCGGAGGCCTACCTCCTGCCTGAGGCCTGACTGCAGCCGGTGGACTGTCGGTAACCCAAGGTCCGGTACTACCTGGGGCTTGTCTGCCACTTAAACGGCATTCTGCTACACGAACGACTAGATGCATATGGAGGCCTATTTACACTGGAGGGGGTGGGAGGGGACGCCCTATCGTTTCTTCCATAGCACCTGCGCCCTCCCCTCGATAGCACACCAGTCTTCTGTCCCTGGAGGGACTGCGAGCAATTATCGGATTCACCCACTCGGCACAAACCGGATTCCAGCGCATATCTCAGCCTGACACCGAGCAGACGGAGCCCCGCGCTCATGGCAGGGTCTGTGCTGACATGCACCGAGCCACGCGCATTCCGCAAGCAGCCTTTGAGAATAACAAGCGTGGGTTACTGGGGGTGCACCTATAGCCAAAGTGCCTCACACACAGCCCTTCTGTGTTATGGAATTTTGCGTTCTGTTAGAGGCATTTCAGTATCATACTAATTATTAGTACCCTGTCGAATCCGATACTCAGTTTTATCTATCTCTGAAGGATGAATGGCAGAGTGTACCATGCTGGGGCTCGAACCAGGGACCTGCAGGTCACACACTGCACTCAACAGCAGATATTCAAGCCCTCGACTATCTCAGCAGCTGAAATACTCATAGAGGGCACGAACGAACCTCCTCCACTCAATGCACCTTACCCACTGCTAAAATAGCAACCCTGTGCCCAAATACCAGCACAGTGAGTTGACCACATCTTGCACAAATCACGCTGGTCCACTATTCTGTCAAAGACCAGAGGCGCTTAGAAATAGGCTTTAAAGCACTACATAAATGACACATAATATCGACTACACCGAAAGACCTAAAAACAACTGCAAGAACCCCATCTCTTAAAGTGTATATGGGGTGAGTGGAAACGTCAATAAACTATGGGGGGAACAAAATGTAACGCTCACCCTTCAAAATGCAACATTGCATGTGAGCTCACAATAACAGCTGCTTAAAATCAAACCCAGCATGGAGTCAGAAGACAAACACAGAATGGCGAAACACAGCCCTGTCTTAAATGACTTTTCCAAAATCCCGAGTTGTAGAAGGATCTGAAATATTAGATCTTACTGATGTTGGAGACTGGGTGGGAAGGCCGCCCTGGGCCGTCGCCCCCTCCTGCACTGCCTACAGGCGGAAGAAGGAATTAAAAGGGGTTGAAAGTCTTCAGTCGGCTCGAGCATGTGCTTGCCAACAAAACATGTTATATTTGGAACTCACGACCCGAGTCTCCTGTCTAACTGCCCGGCATCCTGCCTGGCGGCTCCGCTCTGACTAACCTGGCAAGGGCTGGTGTTTACCTGGCCTTAAATAGAGGCATTTACTGTGAACCCGAGAGAGGTGTGAGCAGACGGAGGGATCTGCCATGGAGCACTTTATCTATCTATCTATCTCTCTATCTATCTATCTATCTATCTATCTATCTATCTATCTATCTATCTATCTATCTATCTATCTATCTATCTATCTATCTATCTATCTATCTATCTGTCTGTCTGTCTGTCTGTCTGTCTGTCTGTCTGTCTGTCTGTCTGTCTGTCTATTTATCTGTCAATCTATCTACTGACCTATATACCATCCATCAATCTGTCCCTACCTCTTTATCTACCCATCAATCAGTCTACTCTTCTATCTAACCAACTATCAATCTATCCATCTATCTATCTACCAATATAATGATCTACCACTTTATATACCCATCTCTCTAGGTAACTTCCAGTCAGTTAATCTATCTACCCAAACTAGCATCTACCTATCTAGGTCTGCCAAACTTCTAAAATACCAGCAAATCTATTTACCCATTTTCCAATCTGTCTATTCATCTACCAGCCCATCTGCCCAACAATGTTCCCATCTACCTACCTACCCATCAATTTACCAGGTTTGTTATGTGTATATGTAAAGCGCAATATCACTTGTGAGAATAACCAGTCTACCAGTCTTCTAATCCATCGACCCAGTTATCTGCCCATCTTCCCACCAGTCTTCCCATCTCCCAGTCTATCCATTTATCTACCAATCTACCACTTGTCTACCCACCCACCACTCCACCTCATAATCCAACCACTCATCTACCTACCCATCCCTTTAGTCACCCATCAACCCACTTAGCCATCTACTCATCAGCCAATCTGTCTGTCAGTCTTCTTGTTTGTCTCTCTGCCAGTGTTCCTGTTATCTATCTATCCATCTATCTATCTATTTATCTAGCTATCTATCTAAAGCTTAAACCTTTGAAAGAGTAAACTAAATTATCTGAGATATATCTAAATATGAGACAGATTAATAAATAGAAGAGATAGCGATAGATAGATAGATAGATAGACAGACACATAGATAGATAGATAGATAGATAGATAGATAGATAGATAGATAGATAGATAGATAGATAGATAGATAGATAGATAGATAGATAGATAGATAGATAGATAGATAGATAGATAGATGAGTCAAATAGCGTAATGTATTCATTTAAGGTTTTTAAAAATGTATTTCATTGTTAACTATTGATATCTTATTTTGTCGATACTTCCGTGTGTGCTGTAAGGAAGGGATGCGCATGTATATGTTCGTGTGTGTGTGTGTGTATATATAACGTGTGCATATTTAACGTTCCTCCACTACCTCTCGACAATTTCAGATGCTGGAAAAAAGAACAAATACTGCAATCTCTCTGTGTAGAAGAAATACCAACAGGGCTAGTGGAGTAAAACATTTTGCGGCATTTTTAGGTTAAAAAAAAAACAGAATCGGCCGCGGTGTTTTCCGCTCCCATGTTCGTTATGTAATAATTCGAAATATTTTCAGGTCTCTTTGGAAGCGCATGACCATGCTTGGTTTCTGTCAAGATCACTGCAGCGGTTCGGCATTAAACGACGCGCTCTTCTTTAACGAAGTATACGAAAAACAGGGCGGCTTTTCTTTAAAAGACCCCCAACTACTGACTTATGTTTTTGTAGACTCATGGTAATTTTTATTTACGTCAAAAATCGTTCTCTTTCTTTTCTTTCATTTTCATTAGGGGATTGTTGAGACTAGGTTTTCGGACAAAAGTGTATCAACTAGTGTCCGAATATTTGAAGCTCTTTTTTCTCCTAATCAAAAAAACAGAACTGACTGATTTTTTAAATGTTTCGAGTTGAATTTAATTGTTGAGTATACGTGCAACAAATACCTTCTTTCAGTATTGCAGTCTCGGATCCCTGGGTTTGTGCGTAGTTTTTGTAAAGGAAAGGGGAAGTGCTGACTGACAGTATGTGGTCATCGTGGACAAATATTAACCATTAACTAAAAACCCCTTGCCTTCCCGTTGAGTTTGAACCCGATCACCGCCCCGGTGTGCAGTTCATCGCCAGAACCCCCACAGCGCTGTCTGTCCTTGATTATCTATTTCCACGAAGACACATGCATTTGTGTATTGCGGTATTCTAAGGGGCATATGACCAGACGTGTCACAGTGCCGGCTGTAACCTGGCCTCGGAATACACACAAACATCCTGTGCAGTTTGCATTCGGATTTCAATGTTTTTTGTTGTTGTTTTTTTTTACCCCAGTGGTGAAAACAGAGCCGCCCGCGCCAATCACGGATACCTACAATATGGCCAGCGTGTTATGTTCTGCAAAGCAGGAGGAAGTGATGCATTTGATTAGACTGTGCAACACATTGTGTGATTGTAGGCACATCGCCCTGGTATCCGGCTCCAACCGACCCCACACAGCTGCACCTGTAAGGCTCAATCTTCCAGTACACGTTTCCCCCATTGTTCACTAAGTAAGTTTTTGTTTGGAAGCATTGATTTTTGAAAGTCTAGATAGATAGATAGATAGATAGATAGATAGATAGATAGATAGATAGATAGATAGATAGATAGATAGATAGATAGATAGATAGATAGATAGATAGATAGATAGATAGATAGATAGATAGATAGATAGATAGATAGATAGATAGATAGATAGATAGATAGATTTGGAGGGGGTGTTCCGCTGGGTGGTTTGATTTATTTTGCTCAGCCCGGCTCGGGACACACATGGAACCACAGAGCAACAAATGAAATAGAAAGCTATCTCAAAATGGCTGTCGATACCCCAGCCCCCCCCCCCCCCTCCTTTAAGCCATGTATCCATTCTTTCGTGCGTGCGTGCGCTGATACGTGGCTGGTATTGTGCTATCCATTCACCTACCAGTTCGTCCAGTCTTTCATTTCGCCTTCTATCAACGAGCAGTAGTTCTAACTTCTAGGATCTATAAGCACCAACAGGCATGCCTTCATTGACGTATATATACTTTGGCCCATCTTTAAATTCAACCACCTATACATTGAAAAATACATGCCTCACTCAGTTTCTCTGAATATACTCTTCTAGCTACGTTTGCAGCTGAAATGGGGAGAAATAGTTACAACTCGCATGTATAGCGCTACAAAGCGGCAAATCACTGCGGTAGAGAGTGTTGTATACAATAGTTTGTGCCAATATCTTCATGAAAAAGCACATGTATTCTGATGTGATGCATCAATACACCAAGACGCACAAGCCCCATTTATAAATGTATGCATATATCCATTAATTTTCATATTTATCCTCTTATCTCTAAATCCATCCATTCGTCCGTCCATCCATCCAGTGCCACTCTCTGATAGCTCTGTTTGCAGTGCACCAGCCACGCAGCCGCGCAGCGCTAGGCAGGTACTCACAGGGGTATCCCACGGCCGAGTGCAGGAGGTCCATGCCGGGCCCGCCCAGGGCCAGCCCGTTGACGGCATAGTGCGGTTGCTTGATGTAGGACATCATGGTCCTGCTGGGGGTGCTCCTGGGGGTTCCCGGGCAGCAAAAGGCTCAGCTCCGGCGGCGGCACTCCTCTCCGACTTCAGCGGCCTTGCCAGTGATCCGGGTCCGCGAATGTCCTGTCCTGCAATGGAAGAGGCAGAGGGTGGGATGAGGGCGGCCCCAGAGCTCCTGTGTGGTGAGGGGGAGGCGCCTCGTGCCTGCTGCTGCCCTGCCTGCCTCCCTGCTGCTGTTGCGACCAATCCTTAGCCCTTACCAGCCCAGACTGTCGGCGAAGGTGAGCGGGCCGGAGCTTTAAGGAGCCCCCGCCCCCTCCCGGCACTAATTAAATCAAGAAGTTTGACAACAGCACCCCCCGCCAGGGCTCGAGCCGGCCCCCTTTACAGCAGAGAGACAGCCCCCGTCCCTGACTACTCCTATCCAACTCTCAGCCCCACTTCCCCTCTGCGGTGGTCAGGCATCCACCGTCCGGCCCTGCCCCACTCACCCCTTTATAGGAGACGATAACCACCATCGGGGCTTTAATTATCACCATCAAACGTACTCTACTCACGCTCACACACTTTGCAGCAGACACACAACCACCATCACTGACCACCCACCCACGCGTCATACTGCTCCCAGCTCCGTTTTACATGGTCACTCAGCTGTCACCTCCCAAACCTGTCTCCATATTCCTCATTACTCATTCCCAGCGACCCTCAACCAAGAACCACCCACCACCCTCACCACTTGCAGCAGACGCCCGCTATGCACCCCACAATCAGCCGCGACCCAGGTCCCCAGCCCGCCATACACCCTACACAGTACCCAGTCAGCCCCATCCACCTGCCAGCCACGTCCCACCTAGCCCCACCCACCCATCAACACACAGCCACTATGAAGCCCTCGTCCATCACCTATTCTCCCCCATCCGCACTTCTCGCCAACACAGCGCCACCACCAGAGCGCTCTAAAGCGACCCATATGCCAGGATTGAGCGCGTTTGCATGTAGTGTCTGCAGCTCGGCTTTCCGACTGAGGAAAGCTAAACTACAGGTACCAGAATACAAAGGGAAACAAGCATTGGCATAGCCAATAGGTCTCGCCTTTGGGACCTTATAAGTGTTTAGCCATGCAACAGTTGCATAACTATATACTTATAAGGTCCCAAAAGCGAGACCTATTGGCTATGCCATGCGGCCGCGAAAGTGAAAGTAAAATCGCGGTAAAGCGCGGCGCGCGCGCCGGGGCACATGCACTGTAGCTCTAGGCTGGCCTGGTAGCACTTTTTGGAGCCCTCTCAATAGGTCTCACCAGACCAGCGCATGCACTGGGTCAGGCGAGACCTAAAAAGTGGCTATGAACATTGACTGTTGTCCCCTTTCTGTCGCACCCGCAGACTCCGCCCCTCCCCCAACAGTCCCCAGCACCCCCTGGGCCCTATTGTCCCCCTGCTGCATTGAGAGCCACAGCCAGGGTCCCCGGCCAGAGGGGGCTGGTGGCACCTGGACAATACCCCTGATTGGCCTTTTCGGCTGCACAAAGGGGTTTATTTAACAAAGACGGAATGGGCTATCTGTCGACGGCTCATGTCCTTTTCAGGGGTCTGTTGGGATGTCTATTACTGACCCAGAGCGCATGTTAATGCGGCGCTAATGAGGTAAACACGCCGGGGGCGCGGGCCCTGAAGGCAGCGCGGCCCAGCTACAGGGAGAAGGGCAGGGCGTCGGGGGCGTGGCCCCTGATGGCACCTCGGCCCAGCAACGGGCACAAGGGCGTCGAGTCGTGGCACTCGTGTGAACTTCAGGGTCTTACAGGGGGTACCAATAAACCACTGACGTCACGGCTTGGAGATTTAGTTAAACTAAGATGTATACCAGGCATTCAACTACTGGGTCGTGATGGAAGTAAGTAGAAGTGACAAGTGATTCGATAGATCATCACAGATATGTTATCCATAGGTGCCCTTAAAGCTTTGGCCCTATATAATCCTGTCTCCATATGTTCATATGTCTAAAGCGTAGACCTGCGTAGATCGATTATCCTAATACCTGTACATCAAACCCTCTATGCCCCGTCTCTCAGCCCTGCATACCGCAGGATCAATATACTATACTCTGTTAGTCCGCTGTTTTTCATCCATCCATCCATCCATCCAT
This sequence comes from Triturus cristatus, assembly GCF_964204655.1. Taxonomy (NCBI): domain Eukaryota; kingdom Metazoa; phylum Chordata; class Amphibia; order Caudata; family Salamandridae; genus Triturus; species Triturus cristatus. Next base: position 391,340,967 of record NC_140592.1, read on the forward strand.
CATTCACCAATACACATTGACTCACTCACTCATCAATCCATCCAACCCATCCATTCATTCAAAGTCTGCTAGATACCTAGCATCAATCATTCATTCATTCGTTCCTTTCGTTCATTTGTTCGTTCGTTCATTCATTCATTCATCCATCCATTGATTATTGGGTTGATCCACTCATCCATCCATATTCAACCACACACCCATGACCCATCCATCCATGTATTTGCAATCCATCCATCCAACCATGCCACCCCTTTCTCTTCTGGTTTTTCCCATCCCTACTTTTCTACCCTTCCAGCCCTGTCTGTCCAGTCCACCCATCCCTTCGTTCTGTCGAGAGCTATACATCTCTCTCGAAGTTGTTCAATCTCTTATCTGAAAAGCAACTGAAACGTCAATGTATCCTCTGTAACACTGCGCGTCTTACTAGAAACTGTCAGCTTCACGGGCCCATCCCGCCGAGGGCCCAGCCCGTGAGAGGCGCGTGCGCGGAGGTTCGCCCACAGCTGGTAAAACACGAGCTCTGGCAGGCGAGACAGCCCGCTCTAAGTGTAGGAGATGCGCGTGCACAGCAGAGAGCTCTAAAGAGAGCGTAAGCCAGGCCCAGGTGTCTTATTTCATTTATTTGCAGATCGGAGCGCTCTGCCCGGAAGGGGCGCAGGACGTGCTTAAGAGGAGGGCCCGAGCCTCTCGCGGCAAGCAGCGTCAGCAAGAGCGGGGTGCCCCGGTAGGAGCCCGGGGACCGCGGAGCAGCCACTACCGCAAGAAGGTGAAGGGTTCAAGCCTCAGTGTTTATGAGACGAGATCGTACGTGTGCAGGGCACAGATCGCCCTATTTCTGTGGAATGGATTCAGTCGCGATCCCTTTGGCGTGTGTGTGATTTGTATGTGGAGGAGGAGAGAGTGAGGATTACACACTTCAAACCTGATAACTATTTATTTGCAGTTTTAGGTGGGGCAACATCGACCTGAAGGTAGTGGAGTGCTTTACATGAGCACCAGTTACATCATACGAGGTCACATTTATTTTGTGGGCATGGGTAGATAAGCCAGATGTACGAAGCATTTTTTTGTTTAACCAAAGGCCCGAGCCCCTGAATCATGCCTTTTCTGATGAACAAAGCCCAAGTTGCGATTTGTTAGCTTGTTACTAAATCACAATATGAATTTTATGATTTGGTATTTGGAAGAGGCGTGTTGAGGGCGTCCGAATCGCAGTCTTAAGTACACATTTTTTGTGACTGAAACGTGGTCACAAAACATGCGCACTTTGCCACCAACTCAAAGTTGGTGATAACCCAGTCTCAAATGGGGAGGGGTCCCCATTAAAAATACATTAAAAACAAATATTTAAAAAATATATTTAAATTAAAAAAAGATAGTTAAAAAAATACTTAAATGTTTTTAAAAAAAATATATAAAAAATATGTATTTAAGAAAAGGCTGTGTTTCAAGGTACCACTGCCTACTCATAAAAAATTAAACTTTTCATTTTTTTCTTTTGAAACTCATCCTGCTTTCCTTTAAGGAAAATGGACTGCGTTCAAAAAAGAAAAAAAGATTGCTTTATGTAAAAGTAATCACAGACATGATGGTCTTCTGACCCCAGCAGGCCGCCATCCCTGTGATGGCCACCATCCCTGTTATGGCAGTGAATCATAGTGTGTCACAAACTGCGACCTACCTAATTAATATTCATGAAGTAGGCCTGTTTGAGACTCACTACAAATTGCTGAATATAACTCAACGAGTTTCACACATTAGGAACTGCGAATTCCTACCTGCAATCTGCAAAAAAACACAGTTAGGAAATCACTATTCCTAAACTTTGTACATCTAGCCCGAAGTGATGTGCCCAGAATCACTGGATGTTGTTTCCACCGAGACTCAAAGCTGGCTCCCCAGCTCCAATGTCTGTAGCTCTGGGCATCCCTCCTCGTCCTCTCGCCCATTCTTTCTTGGGTCTCTGGCCATGCAAGCCCCAATGCTTGCAAGGTCAGAGTGCAGATTAAAACGCACACTGTCTAATGTGCTGTATATTCTGTGAATATTTTCTCTACACCTGGTTATTCCTAACGCGCCTCTTTTTGGTGATAAATATTACCCTGTTTGCAGAACTCACATCTTCAGTGCATCACACAGGGACAAGACAACTACCACCGTGAATAAAGGCGGTTTGCAACCAGGTTTGCATAGGGTGCTCGAAATGGATGTCTGTGATGGTGAATTCTGGCATTTTTATTATTAAATATACTAATAAAATAATAATAGCGAAACTAATAATGTTAATAGAGTCAATGATACTAATAATAAAAACGCTACTATTTCTAATAATAATATAAATAAAGCTATGTCAAATCAAGCAATAAAATATATCATTCAAAATAGGTGGATTTAGACGACTAAATCATACGAAGGAATGTCTTTTTTGAAAATAAATGATTTAGAATGTATCTTCTAAAAAAACCCTGATAATGAGATTTAAATTAAGCAATATGAAGTTGAAAGTTCAAATGCTCACATACAAACCGGTGTGCTTGTTTCTGTGCAGATTCCTCACTTTACTGCTGTGGCAGTAAGATCGACAATCAAATTTTGTGGGAATTAGGTCATACAAATCAAGGGATATCGTTATAGGCCCTCGTCGGAGGCTTGGATCTATAACTCGGGTTCAGGGCCTTTAACAATTGGTAAAGCCCTCCGCAGTGGGTAATAAGGCTATATTAGAACAGTGGAACGTTGACGGTTCCATTGAAGATAATGAAGTGGCTCAGAGCTATTAATGGCTGGTATAAGCCTTCTGCTCCAACAGTCCAATGATTGTCTTTCAGTTTCTTCCTTTTTTTAATTTAGAGCACTCTACCCTTAGTGGGTGGAATACTCTAATAGCCTTATAGCCTTCTGGCTCGGCCTATATCTGTTGTTAAAGACCCTCAACCTTGTTATAGGCCCTTGCCTGTAGCTCAGCTCTGTAACTAGGGATCAGTGCCTATAACAAACATTAGCGGGCTATAGGACTATATTATTCGTCTTTTGAAAAAAGTGCAGTAAAACACGCAGAATTATTTGGTAGTATGTTCGTGTAACGCCTTCTCGAGCTTGTGCAGACACTGACAAGCAACTGGATATTCAATTTCCGTTTATCAGTAAATCTTGAGAACACCTGTCTGGCATGTCACATGCATGAGACAGTGTTCCATCACTCTCTGTGCACATGCATGGTTAAATATATATATAAATATACACACACACAAACAAATGGTGTTTGAGCCAAAAACATGACTCAGGATTTCAGTGAACTGCATGGGGTTTGTATGGTCTACTTAATTTCCAAATCCTGCTAGACAAGGCCTTCAGCTGTGAACAGGTGAGGTTGGTCGCAGGGTCTGGACTGCAGGTAGGCCCTCCATTCAACCGCCCACAGCTGGGCATCCATCATTGCACACAGCCACCTTGCACCCAACATACTGGCCTACCCCCGCCTACTACCCACTGGGCACAGCTGCTTCAAGCCGTCGGGCAGCCAACCCTAGCTGCTCATGGCCTTCAGTTGTGCACAACAGGGGTCAGGCGCAGGGCTTGGCCCAAGCCTATGTCCAACCTCCTGTGTACTGACATGCATCTGCTCTAGCACAGAAAGAGGAAATCTGGTGAAAATGGAATCACTGTCAAGAGAATAAAGTGTGAAATCAAGGTAGATCAACACATGGGTCCTATTCACGACCATTCTTGAACACATTATGGAATATATGAGTGAGGAAATTTGTCAATGAAAGAATCCAAAAGTCCTGCAATGCGAGTTATAGCCTCAACTGCGGACATTTTGCACACTAGCTGGAATAAGGCTAACAGAAGAGTAAATTATGGAATCACCATACTTGCAAATTAATTAACTGGATTTAGTCGACCCAGAAAGGGACCAAACGATAGCTGAAGTGCTTAGTAATCAATGAATGAACACGTTAATCCCATAGCCATCTCAAAATGAATGATTTTAATAATAATAAAAGTATCACGGAGACATTCTTGTGAACATAAAACATGGACGTGGTGCTTGTTGCATGGCTGTAAAATGACAATTTTATGATTCATGATGATAACGGCACCCACTTTCAAAATCGATAGATACGTACTAACATAGAATTTAAAGTACAAATACTATTGGAATGAAAAATGTAAGGCAACTACAACATTCAGGAGAACACGGCGAAGCATGAAGACATATGTTATCACAGGTGTGGTGAACAAAAGAACATATCAAACAGCAGACTTTAAATGGGCAGTGAACAAGACCGGAAGTGGTCCAAACATGTAAATCTTGATGATAAACGTTCAGTAAATCAATTGAATTTCTGAAGAGTGTGTCCTGAGCCCCTGTGTGTGTGTGTATCTACACGCACACACACACATATATACATATACACTCATATTTATTTGTTTAATTATGTCATAATTTAATTATTATTAAACCACAAGGCTGAAGTCCTACTTGTCTGTAAATAACCCCAGAACCCTTCAATGGCAATATAGGACCATAATGTACATGTTGCCAGTTATGTATTGTTCCTATAAGATATTTATTTTGGGGGCAGTTAGCTTGAAAACAAGGTTATCTTCGAAGTGTAGCTAACAAAGGGTACTCACTGGAATAAGAATGTTCAGACAGTTTACTTTTCTTGAAGGAATTCTTAATAAAACAGTGGGTAATGATGAGGGTCCGTAGATTCAAGTGAATCTTTGCAGCATTTACCACATAATTATGGATTTACTGCATGTTCCATATAGTTTACCACATAAATTGCAAATGTCACACGTGTTGTTCCTAGCTAAAATGGATGACAATACTGCCAGAGAATGTGCCCCATAATCTGCATGTTTTGCCGCATAATTTAGATAATCTTATGTCATATCTTTTGTCCATCTTTCTGACAATCCTCGCAGTTGTGATGTGGTAAAACACTGTAGGGTCATGTGGAGACTGTCATTATGGTGATGGATCCTTATTTCACAGGGAGGCGTGCAATGTTGCCCATATTTCACAGCTCCCTGGTATTGTCCACATTTCAGGGTTCGTAGTAAGGAAGGCGGGCGATTGGGGGCATCAAAGCACCTGGGGCATGAAAGGCTCTGATGCCAAGCGTGTCCAATCACAACTTCTGAAGGTGCCCCGGAGCTGCCAGACCGTCTTCACAGCTCGTTTACAGCCTCTCGGAGGCCAAAGGCACAGCCTACGTCCGCCCATTCGGGCTGGTGTGACCTGGAAATCGACATCGGCAAAAGGGACTTCCTCTTAGCGCCTAGAATCAGCATGCCTGAGTCTGGCACATTGGTACAGCAGAGAGGGGGCGACACCTCGACACAAGGGTAGAGGAGAGGTCACTGGGCCCTCTAGTGCTCTAGTCTGAGACCCCGGAGCAGGGACAGAAGGCAAGAGAGACGGCAAGCGCGAGAAGGCGTCCAGTGAGAGAACTCTGACATGGACGATAAGTGATGATGAGGCACGCACACGTATTGGCGCGCGCACGCACATACGCACGGCGCGAGCACACACAGAATGCACAGGGTAAACGCAAGCTCGCATAGTACTCACATACACCCGTACAACACGCACACACACTTACACACAGATACACTGCACACAAAGGGGCTTATTTACAAGCCCCTTGCGCCGCATGTGCGTTACTTTTAATTGGGGAAAAAGTTACCTACCGGCCGCGCAAGGGGCTTGTAAATAAGACCCAGTGTTTGTCATTTGAATCTGCATTTACAGTTCCCTTTTAGTCGTCTTAATTGTATTACTAAGACTATGGTTTTACATCTATCAAAGGGCGGCGACCCATGAGTCAACGTTACAAATGAGAGGAGTTTTTGGGTTAAACAAAACCAATGGAAATATTTTGCATTCCCTTGTTTTCAATTAATGGCTGCAGTCCTGCTGAAATTGTTATTATTTTTTTAAGTTGCATTAGGTAATTTGTTGAATAAACTGCCCGAAGCGATAAAAGTGGGCGTGGTGTAAAGCACCGAAATGAACTGTATTTTCAATAAATAAAAAATACATGTAAATTTCACAATCCAGTCAATTCACGCTATTTTACCTTTCCTTGCCCAGAGACGTATTCGACTCTGCAAGATGCTACACAAGGTGCGAATAAACAAATGGAAGCGTGCTCCATTCGATTTTTTTTAAAATGATCATCTTTATGTGGACTAAAACGAAACCGTACCAAAAAAAAAAAGTACAACAGTTTTTCCACGGTTGGTTTCATTCTGTAACGTAAAAGTATAACGCGTTTGTTTCCCAAGTGACACAATACCATATATTTTCTGTTAACAAATACTTAAATAGGCAAAACAAACACCGCACATTTGTATGTATTTATTTATGGCGATTTGTGGTGCTTCACCGTTTTAGAAGCCTACGCACATACCCATTCAAAGGAGTATTGCTGAGACTGCTGCCTCCCGTAGTACCATTGTTTTGCATTTTCAAGGTGACCTGTCCAGAACCACTTTCACGTTTGTTTGTTTTTGTGTAGTATTATATGACACAAACTCGGCCCGGATGCATTGGAGCGCTTTACATGAGCACAAGTTACATTACACTTTTTAGGCGCATGGAGATTACGTGATTTGCCTAGAATCACAGGCTGGTCAGCCGACGCCGGGACTCGAACCTGTTCCATAATCGTCAGCTCTGGGCTTAACACCACGTGCGCTTCCCCAAACTTGCCCCTCGGCACACACCTACCCCACGAGAGATATGCCCGCATAGATCCGATTACACATTAGCCCCGCGGTTCCTTGAGGTGTGTATTGCACCCCCCCCCCCCCCCCCCCCCAGTAGTCTCTGATAACGCTGGATCTCAAAGCGGAGGAGCGGGCACCGCAGCAGGTCCCTGAGCGCGTTTTGTTTCCATTAAACTCTCTCAATATTTACATTTTACTTACACGATTTTTTCTACGAGTCTTAGGGCTTATAAAACCAATCGCACACAGGGCTGCCTTTCTGACAGTCACGCAGAAGAAATGTGTGCACGGACGGATAGGATTATTTGACTCCGGTGACGTTTCCTGTAGAATTTAAATACGTTAACCATATATAAATATTTCTCAGTATAAAGATGTGCAAGGGTGTCTGGAATCTGCCTCTCAATATTTTAGAATCTGCATGTTTATGGGGATCACGAAATTTGCTTCTATATTTTTCCGGAATTCGGCTCTGTGGATTCCAGAATCTTCGTCTACATATTTCAGATTTTGTGTCCGGGCTCCAAATTTGAGACCCCTTGTAGGGATTTCTGAATCTGCAACTGTGTGTCTGATCTTGAAATTTCAAAACCTGCTCCTAGATTTTCCGGAATCTCTCTATATGTAAGGATGCTGGGATTTCAGAATCTGCATTTGTGAGTCTGCGGTTTCAGAGTCTAGGCTTAAAAACGTCAGAATCTGTCTGTGAGTAGATGGGTCTGGAGATTTCAAAGTCTGCCTCAAGATATTGAAGACTTTCTGTGTCTGCTTCTGGGGAGTGCAGACTCTATATTTAGATATTCAGACTCCTTCCTATGTCTGGTTCTGGAGTACGTTGAATCTGCGTGTGGGTATTTCAGAATACGTGTCTGTGTGCCTGGTTTGGAATTTTCAGAATGCACATCTCTGTGGGTGGGGACATTTCGGCATCTGCATCTAGATATTTCAAACCGGTTTATTTAAGAGTTTAGAATCTAAGACTGGATCTTTTAGAGTTTTCATATCTTTATCCAGTCATGTCATGTCATGTCGATTTCTCATTTCCACGCATGTCTGCTTCCAGAGCGGTCATGTGTGTATTTGTGCCTGAAGCCTAAATCTCAAAATTTCCTAATTTGTGTTTGGAGGTGTCCAGTCTGTACCTGCGCACCTGTGTCTACAAACTTCAGACTATGTGCCCGAGGCGATAGCAATCCGGGTGCGTAAAGTTTACAATCTATCGGTAGAGATTTCAGGAGTTGTGTTTTTGGCAAGAGATTTCAGGATGAGTCTCGCGAGATTTTATGGACTGTCTCTGGAAAATTTGCAGTATGGCATTTTAGATGAGTATTGGGATGTCTCAAAATATGTGTCTAGGGATATTACGCGCGCTGTCTAGATATTTTGAAATCTTTTTTTTTTTCGCAGAATGTGGAACAGGAGATTTCAGATTTCCTCTACTGAGATTCTACAATGTGTCTGGAGATTTTACATCCTGCGTATGGCTACATCTGAATACATTGTTAGAAATGCGTTTTTCGAAATTTTACAAACTGTATTAACATACTTTACATTCTCCGTATTTCTGAAAATATCTCCGGAGATTTCAAAATCTATCTATCGATTTTACAACCGGTTTCTCTCAGTTTGCATTCCTGCCCGTAGATTTCCGAATCTATGCATTTTTTGCACTCCTGTTCCAGACCAGGAGTTTTGGGGACCCATGCACGTGTATCTGAAAGTTCAGAATCTGTCTGCGTGGATTTTAAAGTCGTCAGCTGATTTCAGAACTACGATCTGAAGCAACAACCACTGGTTCAGCAGGTGCAGTGGCACCGGCGGAGAGAGCCTTGCAGGGCCCATTAAAACATGAGAGTTGCTTTGTCTTACTACCCTAACAAATGGCAAAGGAGGCCGTTTTCCTTGCTTGCACCGGGGCCCCTGGCCTCCTTGCTATGCTACAGATAGGGCGTCACAGCCGGAGCTGCCGACTTTGGAACGAGTCTTGGCGTCCGATCAACAACCTGTGATTCTGGGCAAATTGGTCTCCAAAGGACTCGAAGAAGAAGGATCCACACGTGAAGGTAAATTTGTTTAATGTAACTAGTGCTCACCTATAGCTCTCCAATACCTTCGGTCGAGTTCGTGGTGTATATATAACTGCAGAAAAAGTCTGTCTGCCCACCTGTTTGGACACTGCGTAATGAATTCGCCACCTCAGATCGCTCGAGGTGCCTGTTACCTCGTCTCCCAGGAATATTAGTCCCCTTTTTGTACTCCCAAGAATATTCGTCCCCTTTTTGTACTCCGGAATAAACAGTTGCTGTAGTGCCAGGGCCAATAAACACGCCCGTCACAAAACGTTGGACGCGACAAGGTGAAACCGTCGTCGGCATTTTTTTAAACGGTTAAATACAGAAGGGGGACGCGCGTGGCTCTCCCCAGCCTGCTCAGTCATTAAACAGGCAGCATATGGAAGTCTCCTGCCTACTGGAACAGGTGGCATTGCACCAGTAAGCCCCCCCCCCCCCCCTTCACCCCACCCTTAAACGGGCGATGTTATCACTGGCTTGTAATCAAGTGGAATGGATTGGATTGTGTGTTCAGACTCCAGGGCTAATGGCCACAATAGACCTCCTCAGAGCCAATTACAGCCATTGTTTCCCCCTCAGTGGACACATTCTCTTCCGGGCCGCGCTGCTCTCCTATGCCAGACAGCCACATGGGCATCGAAAGGCGCATTTCTACACCCGCCCATTCGCTTAACTTCACAGGCTGAAGAAAAGCGTGTCTGCGAGAGCCCGCGGCAGTGGTCCATTATGACGACGTAGAACGTCTGCCACTATGAAAATGTGGCACACACTGTCCAGTTCGAGCATTTCTCAATTGTTTAGCACATTAAAGAAAAACAAGAAAATAAATAATGTATATTCATTTGGACAGATTCCAGTATACGACATATTCAGGAATGTTTTAATAGGTATTTAGTACAGAGCCTGTCTAGTCGTAATGAAGGCATTACACAGAATACAATAGGAAAACTATAATTTCTTTACATAACTTTCGGGTCGTTTTAAGCGCTCTCGGTTTTTGGGTATGTGTAGAAAATGTGCGGCATAAAAGCTAACATATACATTTCTCAAGGTCACACGATGAGGCGCTGAGAAACGGCTAATAAAGTCCTTGGGTGCGTATCCTAACGAGAGCATACCGATGTGTCTTCCACAGGCAAAATCCGTGTATTTGAAATTTACTCTACTTCCAGCGGGGTGTGCCCCAAGCCTCATTGAATTAAGCACCCGCTGCTGACAGTAGGGTGCACATGTCGGCCGCTAATTCTAATCTTAGCAGGGCCAAGTGAGCGTTTCATTTCTCTAAGATCGAAGGCTTGGCACTACTATAGCCTACTATTATTGATATGTGTTATGGACGACACTAGCAAACACAGCTCAGGAATTAAGAGGCTAGTAAAAGCTTCTTTTACCATATATTTTTGTTTTGTTGAATTCAGTTTATAAAGGGTCAGTCCTGCCAAATGTCCCTTTAAAGCGCCGTTCTTCACGTAGAAAAAAATCAAGGTGGACTTTAGTTTTAGTTCTCCTGGGGCGATCGGGTGGCGTTGCAGCTGTCCTAGGCCCTGGTGCAGCAGGAAAGAAAACGGGCCACCTGGCCACTGTTTGAACTGTGAAATACAGCAACAATATGGGTTCAGTGGCCCCCGGTGCAACTGCGCCTGCTGCACCATTGGAAGCTACGCCCCTCTCAGCTGAACTGATGCTGGTGCTTTTTAAAGTTTCTCTGACGCACAGTCAGAGAAACCCTAAAAAGCACCAGCATTAGTTCAGCAATAAAATTGTGGTGTTTAAAGGGTGTCTCTGTTTTCGGACAAAGCACTGAACGGGAGCGCCAGGCTGCAGGAGTTTAAATCCCAGCTGAATGCCTGACCACCAGGCTGCAGGAGTTTAAAGCCCATATGAATGCCTGGCCGCCAGGCTGCAGGAGTTTAAAGCCCAGCTGAATGCCTGACCGCCAGGCGGCAGGAGTTTAAAGCCCATCTGAACACCTGACCGCCAAGCTGCAGGAGTTTAAAGCCCAGGCCAGCTGAATGCCTGGCCGGTAGGCTGCAGGAGTTTAAAGCTCAGCTGAATGCCTGGCCGGTAGGCTGCAGGAGTTTAAAGCCCATCTGAACACCTGACCGCCAAGCTGCAGGAGTTTAAAGCCCAGGCCAGTTGAATGCCTGACCGCCAGGCGGCAGGAGTTTAAAGCCCATCTGAACACCTGACCGCCAAGCTGCAGGAGTTTAAAGCCCAGGCCAGCTGAATGCCTGGCCGGTAGGCTGCAGGAGTTTAAAGCCCAGCTGAATGCCTGGCCGGTAGGCTGCAGGAGTTTAAAGCCCAACTGAATGCCTGAGCGCCAGGCTGCAGGAGTATAAAGCCCAGCTGAATGCCTGCTTCAGTGACAGTCCAGGCCCAAGGCGGCGAGTTGAAGGGATCCAATTAACTCTGACACCTCAGACAGCGGATCTGCAGGGCCCCGAGGCGGTGTTGCGTTCTGAGGCCAGGAGCGTCCACGAGGGCCCCGTGATGCTGCACCTTAAAAGGGAAACACGCCTTTGCTTATGTCATGCCCTTTTTAATCCCCCTGTTTGCGACCGTATACTATCCCAGGGGGTCTCATGCGGCTTCCTGCACGTCTTCGTGTTTCTCTGAACACCCCCACGCCCACCTGTGTGTAATGGGGTCATTTTTTACAGACACCTGTGGATTCAAGTTACCCAGGATCGTCTTGATGTCCTAGCCAAGAAAATGGCTTCCTTGCATAGGTTCCTTTCTGATAGTCTGTTTCCGTATCTGTCCTTCTGTGTTAACATGGAGGTTTTATGTCCACATCTGTCCGAAGCCTTCCATTTTGGGACTATGTGTCCTGTCTATGGGGCACATTTGTGAAAGTTTTGTTTTGCCCTTGCCCCATGCAAGGGGGCGCAAGGGAGGCGCAAACCCTAAGTTGGATTTATCAAGCCATGTAAGTCCATCTTGCATGGCCCTCGATGGCTTGATAAATCCAGAGTAACGCAACGCAGCACAAATCGCTGCGCTGAGTTACTCCGCCCCAGAGGGCATTCCATGGGTGGAGTGAGGATGTTCCCACACATCCACCTCTGGGTTTTGGCACATTCTCTGATTTACCAACACTTGTAAACCTGGGAATGCGTCAAAAAGATACATCTCCCCAGGGGAGACGTAACCAGGAGAAATATGTTTATTTCGCCTAGTTTTTTCCCTCTTTCTATAAGTTCTGTATTTTACAGCACACATAGAAAGAGAAGAATGCCTCAGGGGATTGATTTTGTGCAGGAAGGTGTCCTTTCCTGCACAAAAACAATCCTGCTTACAACGCGGGCACCCTTGCACCATGGGGAAAGGGTGTCTGCATTGACGCAAGGCAGCCAAAATGGCACCAGCACAAGGAAACGAAAGGAATGCGTCGTATTATGTTAAATACAGCACATTTCAGCTCTTTCATGCAGCGCAGCAAGGTGGCTTGCTGTGCTGAGCTGCATGAAAGTTACATAAATATGGTCCTTTGTCCATATCATGCCTTCTGTTTCCATATAGCACTCTATTTCCAGATGCCGTTTTCTGTCCGTATCTGTCCTCTGTGCCGGTATCTCGCTCATATATCCACATCTTTCTTACATCTCATATCTGCCCTTCTATGTCCATACGTAACCTTTTATGTCCATATCTCCCTTGTATGCCCAACGTCTATGTTTTCCATTAAATAGCAATCTGTGTCCTTTGTAATTGTATTTATATAGCACTTACTACTCCTGACGAGAAATTGGAGCAATTTTCAGCAGGTAGCACGTTGCTCCTGAACCCAAGATTAGTGGTGATTAGTACAGGGAAACATAAGTTGTTAATTTGAGTGGTGGACATGTGAGTCTGCTAGTTTGATTGAATAGGATACTGGAGGGATAGATGAGGGAAGTGGCTAGAAATGGTTATGAGGGAGATCATAGTAGCAAAATGAGGTTTGGAGTGAGCCTAGGAGGGATAGAGGAGGGAAGAGTCTAATAAGTGTTATATTGAAGATCATAGTAGAAAAATGAGATTTGGGGTGAGTCAAGGAGGGATAGAGGAGGGAAGAGTCTAGAAAAGGTTATTTGGGAGATCATAGTAGTAAAATGAGGTTGGGATGAGTTAGAGAATGGAAGTAGAGGATATTTTGAGAGAGGTAGAGGATGAGACAAAGAATAGTCCATTGGAGAGAGTTGACGTTTTTTTTTTCTTCTACAGTGGGAGTAATGTAATAAATATATAGGGGTACATAACTACATAGAAAGGGTATACATGTATAAGAAAAATAATATATCGATATATAAAGTTGTATTGTGTAACGTCCCATTTGTGTGCATGTGGCTAGATAGTTAGAACCTCAAACTTTAAAGTGTTGCTGTCTGTAAAGCTAATTTATTTGTGTATTTTTATACTTTTTTGGTATTTATTTTAGTTTTATATTTTCCGTAATATTTCAGTTGCGAAGCACTTATAGATACAATTGTTATGATCATATTTACATATTGTGATAGATAAAATAAAACAGAGACACAGAAGCATGCAATCAAATAACATCTATGAAAACTTTGCAGTGACATATACATGTTAAGCATAACCTAATATATCTATATATATATTTTAAGAATAAGTAATATATACATTTGTAAAGCAGACCTAAAGAATATCTATATATTTTAAAACATAGGAAGTATATATATATATATATATTTGTACAAAGAAATGCACATATCTGAATATATACATGTAATCAAATTATAAATGTTTATATACACAGGCACATGCTGCACATTTGTTTTTGACTATGGTGGTTATGTAGGAAAGAGCCAACTCTTGAATAGTCTTCTGAAGACAAGATAGTTATCCGTGGATCTTATATTTGGGGGTAATGAATTCCATAGTTTGGCTACTTGAATAGAGAAAGATGTACCATCCATGATTTGTTTCTTGTTTTCTGGGGTTTTGAGTAGGGGTGGGCGGAATTTGCGAAATTCACTTTCGCAAATTATCGCGAAAATGTTAAAAATCTCCGCAAACACGCGGAAATATCGTGAAGATGCGGAAGTTTTTTTACCGCCCGTTCGCGGTATTTTCTGCATGGTCGCGGCTCGCCAACTTACCCATGTGGTTGCTCGCGGGCGCGGCCTTCTTGTTTTCACTTGTCTCGCGGTGCATGATCGCGAGAAGAAAGAAGAGATCGCGCGACGAATGACGTCACTGCGGGCGCGAACTGTCGCGAGACAGCGCAAATGGCTACCAACAATCCAACATCTCATGGAGAACGCGACCGGATCGGGAAAACTTGTCGGCGAACGCGGGGATTCAGGTAAGGCGATCGCGCGCACGCAAGAATGTATTATTGTACAGCGCGAGCAAGCAAAAAATTTCCGGTAAAATGCGGATTGCGGAAATTTTAACATTTTCGCGCTCTCCGCGGAACGCGAAAATGTCAAATTATCGCAATTTCCGCTACCGAAACGGAATTTTAGCCCAGGCCTAGTTTTGAGGCATGGTGCCAATCTGGAGAGCAGGTTCCTTTCCTGTATGTATTTGGTGATTTTATTCCAGATGAAAAGCGGTTCTGTTCCATGTATTGCTCTGTGGGTGATACAAAGCAGCTAGAACGTGGGCCTTCTGGCATCCAGTAACCAATGTAGGGTCCTCAAGGCAGGGGAGATGTTGGCTTGTGGTTTACATGTAGGAGTAGTCTGGCAGCAGAATTCTGAATTTGTTGTAGTCTTTTCATAGTTGATAAACATGATCCATGGTAGAAGTCATTGGAGTAATCAAGTTTAGAGAGTACAAGAGAGATAGTAGCCTGGTGAAATGAGTTGCAGAATTTTCTTAGCAATGAAGCTTGATCTTGCTAATTTGCCCACTTGGGCATTTATCGATAACTTGGAGTCCATGGTAATTCCAAGGTTTCTTACTTCCTTACATACTTTAGAAGGTGGTCCCAGATCGTAAGGCCAGGTGCAAAATGGCTCAAAGTTTTATCCAATCGCCATATGTGAGTATTTCCGTTTTGGAAGCATTCAATTTGAGATGGCTCCATGTCTTCCACTGATCCACGGCTCTGAGGCAACTGAAGATTTTTGAGTTTCCAAAGACTTTGGAGCTGTTCAGTTTAAGTAGTATTGGTGTGTCATTTGCATAGTTACAGCATGTGAGCTGAAATTCAATTGATGACAGCGGGTAATAACTTAATGTAGATGTTGAAAAGCATGGGTGAGATGATAGAGCCTTGAGGGACCCCTGCTTTTGTGAAGTATGGTTTGGATAAGAAACGAGGAGTATAGATGACATTTGTTCTGTTTTGAAGATAGGATGCGATCCACTTGAGAGCAGTCACTTCTTTGTCGGCTTCGTAGAATCTTTGGATTAGAGTGTCCCATGGTCAACTGTGTCGAAGGCAGATGAGAGGTCAAAGAGAATTAGTGCAGCAACGCTGTTCCTCTCTACTGTGTTTTTAAGGTCATCCCAGATGGTGATTTTGGCAGATTCTGTGCCTCTTCCTGGACGGAATCCTGTTTGGAAGTCGGAAAGTATGGAGTTCTCTTTAATGAATTGTGACATCTGGGCGAATGCTGCTCTTTCTATCAGTTTGGGTGTATGTAAGCCTTTTTTAGGTCTTCTGGAAAGATTACTGTAATTAAAGAATTATTGATGATTCTTCTTACTGGTGTGGCAGCAGATGTAGTTAAAAGAATGTTCTTGAAGATTTGTGGAGGACGAGGGTCAGAGTGGTAGGCGGCTAGCCGGCATGCTTTGACAAAATCCATAAATTCGCTTTGTGATAGTTGTTGTGGTCAAATTTCTTGTGTTCAGTAACGGAGTGGGCGCAGCATTTAGAGCTGCTCTGAGCAGGCCTACTTGTGCTTTGGGCATGCCTGAGAAGAGTGAGTTCCCATAGTCTAGTCTGGAGAGAACCAGCACCTGAACAACTGACTTCAGACCCTCTTCTGAAATGAGCTGCCTAATCCGCCAAAGCAGCATTAGTTAAAACCCGGCTCTCTTATCCATGGCCGCAATTTGACTCTGGAGTAAGGTCCGACTGTGACAGAAAATAGGTATGATCACCAAAATAAACCAACATTAATGAATTAAATAGATGTAAAAGTGGGCCATGTTTTCAAACTGGGGAAGTTTGGAACTTGTAAAGACCTGCTGTAAAAGTATTTTGCAAGGTATGGAAGGCTTCAAAGATTTGAATATGTTGCAGGCAATGTTTGTTTTAACATCAGTGAAACCAACAGTAAAACAGTGTCTCAGCAGACCATAAACAGCCAACAATAGGCCAAAAACTGGCCAATACACTGACCTGTCAGACCAGCCCATCGGGTACTATTTGATTTTCTTATTGGCCAGTCCAGCTCTGCTCTTGAGGTTGAGCCAATTGTAGAGGATGAACCTCAGCAACTTGGCGTTCTGAATAGTGGGGGTTTTACATTTCAGTGCAAAGTGGGATTTTATCCATTCTTGTATAAATAGGGTGGATTTCTTCATAAAAAAGAATTCTGTTTTCGCAAGATTAAGTTTAAGGTGGCGAGTTGACATCCATGGTTGAATTCTTGCCAAGGTGTTGGGCAGAAGGGTAATGCTGTTCGGAAAAGAGATGTTGTAGTAGACCTGGGTATGGTCAGCATAGAGGTGCAAGAAGATCCCAGAGTTTCTAAGGGATTCACAAAGTGGCTGAAGATAGAGGTTAAATGGGGTTTGTCAGAGGATCAAACCTTGAGGAATCCCTTGTTGCAGGCGAATTTGGTTATATCACAGGTCCCAATTTTCACCACTTGTAAATGGTTAGTCGGATAGGAGGTAAACCAGTAAATAACAACCCCTTTGATGCCAATTAAATTCCTCATGATGCTGATCAAAGCATTAATGTTTAATGTTGAGGTCCCTGATATTACAACAAACATCGCCTGCAATTAGTACAAATGCATGCAGTCTCCCATATCTTGCAAAACACCAATACAGCGTGTCTTTACAAGCTCAACACTGTCCCGATTTGTAAATGTGGGCCTCTTTTTATTGTCAGGCTTGACAGCGCAACTGCAGCCAGGCAAATATGTGAGACTCTCTAGGAGAGAAGCGCTGGCTTCGCCCATGTGTTGGGTACCAGGAATACATGATTTGATTGGGCAGAAATTGTGTACTTCCACAAAAAAGTGCGTGTTCACCATACAGCTGTGATCGTTTTTGTTTATTTAATGAGCTGCCTAAACTAGAATTTCAGGGGCACACTCATGACATTGTATAGCTAATAACGTGTTTTAGATAACTAGATGTATGGTACTTTTCTCTGGCCACAGCATAGATTGGAAGAAGGCAGTAATTAGCTTACCTACATGGATTTTTAGGTCTGATCTTGTAACCTACAAAATATTATTCTACAATGCGTCTCTTCCTCACAAATACATATCCACTCCTATGCTATTTACTTGTAAAGCTTCACATTGCCATACATTTATTTAAATCCAGACCTATTGGCATTGCCAGTGCTTGTTTAGTTATCTGATTCACTCGTGGGACCACTCTTATTTTGGTATTCCGGGCTATTTCCTGTCCCAGCCAGACCCTGGTTTTACGTGCAACGCTACGCACCATTTTGGTGACGTGTGTTCCTGTCATAGGACTCGTACCCCCCAGGATGGCACCCGGCCCAGCCCTCCTCCAAACCCACGAAACAATGCTTAACAACCAGCTGTGGGTTAAAAAGGCCATGTTTATTACAAATCTTCACACAAACATGACAATATATAAATCAAACAATTTGATATGATCTGTATTTATCAAATTCAAAACGTTAATCACCATTTTAATTTAAAGTTCTCCCTAGCTTCATGCTCCATCCGCAAGTCGGGGAGAACTCAATTTACCTACACGAAGAACGTTGTCTATTGCTCCAGCACTAAGGGGCCTTCTGGCTCGCGTCCCCCAACCAACTGAGAACCACGCAAGGCGCAACCCACCTGCGTCCTTGAAGGGTGAGCCCCTGTCCTCTGGTCTAGATCCGCCACCTGAGGGGCCCACCCCTCCACCACCAGGCTGCTCATCGGGCGTTCGTAGGGAGTAACCAGGGGCGGAAGCCCCATGCCCTATTTTAAAACTGGCACCCTTGCCCCCAGCCGGTGTCCCGTTCTCTCTGGGGTGAGCTTACCATCTCTCCGCCTCAGTGCTGGCCTAAAGAGTATGCAGGAGGACTCCCCTTAACAATGTAAAGGCAATTTCTGTGGCCTCTTTACCGCCGCTCTCTAATCTAAATCCAACACCTCACCAAACTCTATCCTTGGGGACGGGTGGGTGGGAGATTGAAGGAGCCCCCTGCATTCCGAGGCCGGCGCAGGAAAGAAAGAGAGGGCGAGGACCCGGGCCAGCTGCCCTAAATAGGCCTTCGCCCCCTCCCCTGAGGTGCCGGCTCCGGCCGGAAGTGACGTCGCGCTGACCCGGAAGTAGTTGAGGCTGCCGTCCTGTTTACTTCTTCGATGAGGGCATGCCTGGGCGCCCGGGGGGCCGAGTCCTAAGTGCGCGCTTCATTATATTCGCGCTTGTCATAGGACTCGTACCCCCCAGGATGGCACCCGGCCCAGCCCTCCTCCAAACCCACGAAACAATGCTTAACAACCAGCTGTGGGTTAAAAAGGCCATGTTTATTACAAATCTTCACACAAACATGACAATATATAAATCAAACAATTTGATATGATCTGTATTTATCAAATTCAAAACGTTAATCACCATTTTAATTTAAAGTTCTCCCTAGCTTCATGCTCCATCCGCAAGTCGGGGAGAACTCAATTTACCTACACGAAGAACGTTGTCTATTGCTCCAGCACTAAGGGGCCTTCTGGCTCGCGTCCCCCAACCAACTGAGAACCACGCAAGGCGCAACCCACCTGCGTCCTTGAAGGGTGAGCCCCTGTCCTCTGGTCTAGATCCGCCACCTGAGGGGCCCACCCCTCCACCACCAGGCTGCTCATCGGGCGTTCGTAGGGAGTAACCAGGGGCGGAAGCCCCATGCCCTATTTTAAAACTGGCACCCTTGCCCCCAGCCGGTGTCCCGTTCTCTCTGGGGTGAGCTTACCATCTCTCCGCCTCAGTGCTGGCCTAAAGAGTATGCAGGAGGACTCCCCTTAACAATGTAAAGGCAATTTCTGTGGCCTCTTTACCGCCACAAGGGGGACCAGGGCAGACCGCCCTTCGCCCTCCCCACCCCACAGCAACCTCATCAACCTCAGGCCTAGAGCATGTCCAATTCCAATGACCTGATTAGTCTTGCTACTTCTGCAATGCAAGATAACCCATTCTGGGGACAGGAGTCCCACACGACGCCTTGCGCCCGCTGCCACTGTGTGTGCTCCCAGGATCACCCCTGTCGAAAGGATATCTGCCTGAACTGAATCAATGAGAATGAACCTGTAACTTGAGAGTAAGCAACTCCGACTGTAACCATTGGGCCATTACTCTCTTCAACCACCCTACCTAAGACCTGGCCAGTGAATTATCTAACCTGCAGCGCCTGTCGCGGGTCCGAGTCTGACTCTTGAGGTCCACCACCGTGCTCCGAACGCTGCGGGAGACAACCCTGTGAGCGATAAGTACCGACTCTACACCGAGTTTGTCGTGATCCCCACAAGGCCCTGTATACCCCTATTCATGTCCACCCGCCGCTACAGAGCCAATCTTAACTAGCTCAAGCTATATACTTCCGTCAGGAGGGGGCCTGCCTACCTTGGCTAACCCAGAGTCCGGGCATGTCCGGCCTCCCACCGCCCTGAGCCCTGATGCCTGTACCAGTCAATTTCCCCTAGGGGAGCCCCCCCCGGCGCCCTACCCCCCTGCCAGTGTTGTGTGAAATCAGGTAAGGATGCCACATGACTGCTCTAGCAGTAGGGAACCCCTCACCCGCCGCTTGCTAACACCTATTCTTCATGAAGGAACTACCCTAAGTTTTGCCATGAAAAATGACCACCACCCGGTGCGTCCTAGCGCCAGATACAGGCTCACTTCGTGAACTCCATCAATGCCAACTGCCCTCACCTAACTTTCTAAGCAGGCTTCATCCTCTTCCCAGATGGGTCACCTGGCAAGTACCTGAGCAACACAGTGAAATAGGGATGCCCTCTGATTGTAGGTGTGCCGAAAGGCCCCTCTTTTTCCCAAACCTTGTACAGCGCAACCTCGACCCCAAGGAATAAGCGCGCAGCACCTGAGCCCCAGCTGTGTTATGGGTGACCACCAACCATGTGTTATACCCGTTTTACTTCAAGGGGCAGGTATACCGCCCCATGTGCTATTTTGTATCACTTTAACCAAGGGAAATCGATCAGTTAAACAGGAATGATTTCTGCCTAGCAAAGGGGAGTCTCCCTGAGACCAGAATCCCTAACGCGCCTCTACTGGTAGTTTGCTACCCGCACAGCATCCGCCCACCTGCCTAATGGAAGCCCTTGACGCTCAAACCATATAACGACCGTGCCACCTGAAAGTCTATCTGGTGCAGTGTACCCTAAAGGGAAGATTTCTTGCCTGAAGTCAGCTCAATGATGCGCCCCAACCACCACCCCTGAAGGGTGCGACTAACCTTCAAACTAGCCCCGCAAAACAACCGGACAAACCCCGCTCCGTTGACCATTACCAGCACACCATGGCTAATCACCTCTTCCTAGGCTGCGCCGCACCTCCGGCTCCCCGAGAACACCGCTGCTCTCCACTTTCCAAACCTGCAGCACTGCTATCCCCCAACCGCCGTCCATCAAATTCACGAAAACCGATCCTCTACCGACGCGTAACTCGACGACCAGCACAGACCACCGGAGAGATTACAAGATTGAAGGAGCCCCCTGCATTCCGAGGCCGGCGCAGGAAAGAAAGAGAGGGCGAGGACCCGGGCCAGCTGCCCTAAATAGGCCTTCGCCCCCTCCCCTGAGGTGCCGGCTCCGGCCGGAAGTGACGTCGCGCTGACCCGGAAGTAGTTGAGGCTGCCGTCCTGTTTACTTCTTCGATGAGGGCATGCCTGGGCGCCCGGGGGGCCGAGTCCTAAGTGCGCGCTTCATTATATTCGCGCTTGTCAGAGCGAGCTTCTGCTGGGCCTCGGCGAAGCTGGCCTCCACAGTGAGCATTCCATCGCTGGTCTCGTGCCTCACGTGCCTTTCCCGCCAGACCGTTGTGTACATTGCTCAGCTCCACAGCTGCTCCACCGAAAACCTGTTCTTGGGGTCACTCGCGTGCTGTGTTGCAATTTAAAGGCGCGCGTCCATCTCATACATTTACCTCAGGCTTTTCAGAGGACCAAAGTGGCTGCTACAGAGGACTTTAGGGTTTTAAGAATTAACCTTACATCGCGGAACTTTTGTTTACACGATAATCCCGGACAGCACTGTGTCTTGTCGCACTGCCCGGCCCTCCTCGAAGTCCATTCTTGGCACACGTGCTGCCCAAATACCGCAGGAGATGGGGCTTGCACTGACCACCAACACCTATCTTAACATAGAGAAAATTTTTGATTTTTGCCTAAGGACAAGGACAGGACACATAGATGAAAACAAGCTGGAAGGAGGCGCCGAAATCAGCAAAGAGAGTGGAAGAACATTTTAAGCCCCAGAGAAAGCTGAAGCTTAACCCGGTTTTGAAGAGATTTAAACCCGAGAGGGCGGGAAGTGAGTTTAATTCCTGTTTCTCTTCCTGGTTGTTTCTGTAACCCCCCACCCCCCACTGTCCAGGATAAAGGCTTGTGGAAGCTTTGCGTCATGGCAGGGCAAATATGAGTTAATTTAACCCTGTTTTTCCCACCAATCAGAAAACCAGCGTCCAGTAATCCATGCTATTCTCTATTGAAGTCAGGTGAAGTGTTACGAGTCAAAAGGGGCCATGCCCTTTATAATTTGCCCAACTTGTGCCCTCGAAAAATAATATGAATACTGCTTGTCTGGTGACATTTACACTATTTTAAAGAGGGTTTGTGGGTTTTTAATGAGGCAAAGAGGGCCTTCTGGTCAGTGGCGTAGCAAAGCTGCTGTGGGCTTTAACACAAGTAAAGAAATGCCCCCTCCCCTCCAGTTTGGGTAGTAAAAGACACTAGAAATTGGGGTTCAGTGTGCCCCTCAAACCCGTGGGCCCGGTACCACCACACCTGTTGCACTGATAGCTACGTGCCAGCCCTTTGTAGAAATTCCAGATCACCAGTTGTAAATGGTTTCTACAGAATCCGATTGGAAAGGTTTTTTTTTTAAATAATAAACTAACTTCTATGGAGAATAAAGCAGCTGTACTTTGGTGCCTATTTCATTTTAGTGGCTTCAGCTGATAATGAACTTGTCTTTGCTCACTGGACGCCATCAGTCCAATGTCCAGAAACCATTTGTCATAGGTCTACATTGAGCAGGGACCATTCATACCTGGTCAGCTGATTTTTTCCACAAGGGTACTCATAACATCAAATTACCTGCAATCGATACATTAGCAATATTAAATAGTTATATCATACACATGCATTATCTGACTTGGAAAGACCCCTTCCAAAAGGTGACAGGGTGAGATAACTCAGGATTAGAGTGCACATATTAGGTTCTACAGTGCATGGCCACCATCATCCATATTACACAATGAAAGTGCCCCAGCATGGCCCCTCCAGGAGGGTGCTGGGACATTTGGACTTCACAGCCTTGCTTTTCTACCATGGTGAGACTGCAAGCAAGTGTATTTGTTAGCAAGAAGTGCAATGGTGATAATGAGTGGAAGTCTGAGCATCTACCGTATTTGAAACTCTAGGGCTGTGAAAATGTACGGCCTCGCTGCCGCACACTTTGGGAAGTTTTTGGGGAATATTGGCAAATGTTCGTGAAGTTTCAGAGTATTATTGCAAATGCAAGAGAAAGGTTCTGCAAAAAGGTGTTTGTTGGGAACAAACCCCAGCACTTGAACATTTTGAACATTTAGTTTTTCAGCTGAATAAATGAAGCATATTTTTCACTGAAGAAGTTTTATTTTTGTGGGACATAATTTTTAGTGGTGTGATTGGAAAAGAGTTCAAAACTTGCAACTTCATGAAGTACAAAAATCCTGAACTGTTCTATTCTAACCTCCCGTAGAACTGGTGTGATGGGGTCAGCGACTCTTCATCCAGTCCGTGAAAAAGCTGCTGATAGTTAATGTTAGAACCTGCTGCTGCTGTGTGCATTCTGGGCGAGTTAACATTTTGGTAAAATCCATGATCCCTCAACTTAAAAACTTTCAAGGCCTCCTATCTCCATTCTCCCACTGAATCTGTTTTTAGTCCGCGTGATGGTACAATGACTGGCCTGCAGGGCTTTTGGGATAATAACTCTCCGATTTACTGATGGGGTCATGCTAAATGTACTTTTGTTGATTGGTCTCTGTTTGACCTTCGACATGTCGGCTCATGATTTCTGAATTGATGGTTTGTCCATCATGGTGGAGATCGTAGCAGTTATCCAAGGAGTGGAACTTTCTAGTTGTGTGAACGGTTCCACTCTCAACAGGTAAAAATGAGGACCCACTTACTTGTACTTGAATACACAGGTATGCTTGCTGAGACAGAGAGACATTGACTGCCCCACACAGGTGGAGACACTGACATGGGGGCAGGCAGTTCATCAACCATGGACACGAGGAAAGGAAGACATAGATATAGCCAATGAACAGCGCGAACCTCGGTGAG
Organism: Triturus cristatus; assembly: GCF_964204655.1. Classification (NCBI taxonomy): domain Eukaryota; kingdom Metazoa; phylum Chordata; class Amphibia; order Caudata; family Salamandridae; genus Triturus; species Triturus cristatus. The sequence goes on from NC_140592.1 coordinate 391,364,454, forward strand.
CGCGCCCTTAGGGCCCGGCCCCCCATGCCCCAAGCCACAAACCCCCTTTGTCCGCGCCAGTAGCCCGATGGGCTACTGGCTGGAGGAAGTACTTAAGGGTCAGGCCATGACGTATGTCTGGCGGGTGCCTGGCCCGGAAGGGGTGGAGCCGGGGTGGGGGGCTATTTAGGCCCCGGGCTCACCTTAGAGCAGGATAGTACAGGGGTTTGGGCGGGGGACTACTTGGGGGGTCCGGGCTCTATGGATCAGAGATACTGAATGCTACACTTAGATAGGAAGACACTGACAAAGTGATACTGACATTCACTGAGACAGGTGGATGTACCTCACACACTCTGACAGGTAGAGACTAACACACACTCACACGATAGCTCCAACACGGGTCCCAATGAGCACGCTCATGTGGTTTCGGTGAATGGTTACAAGACCCATGCCTTCTATGGAAGCCAGACTTTGTGAAAACCGCAGCTAACCGTCTGCCATCCAACACCCTCAACAGGGCCCGGAGGCCTTTGGAGTGGCAAATGCCATGCTGCACAAAACATACATAACATTTATAGTGCCAGAATATTTCCATATTGACAGCCCGGAGTTTGTTATCAATGTTTGTCTACAAAGTCTCATTCATATATTATTATGTAATATAAGCGAGTCCTCCCTACTAATTTTTTTTTTTGGGGGGTGGGGGAATGGATTGAAACTACATTTTGGAGAGCAATATTGCTGTACTGGTTAGTATGTCAACAGTTTTACAAGCAGTTCTGGAGGTTAGATCATGAATTATTCAAATGCCCAGTCTGGCCAAGTACTTAGGAGTGTTTATTTTTGGCCTCAGAGAATCAATTTTGTGCCTGCAAGAATTAAAAGAACGGACCCTCCAATTGGAGAGGTGGTGAGACTCGAAGTGGGGTGGGTGGCACCGTGGCGGCATTGGAACAGCCATCATTTCTGGACAGCCCTCGTGTTCTGGGGAGAGATGAGGTGCTTTCCAACTGGAAGTGGAAATGGGCAGGTATGGGGGCACTTGGGACATGGCTATACGATTGAGGGCTTGGAATCCCGGCAGCGGGGTCACTTGCCCTCTTTGTTCCTCCATGACCACAGGGGCAACCCCCACCACATAGACCTTTTTGCCCAAGTATTATTGAAAAATTTCATTCTCCCATCCCCCACTGTCGATCTTCAAAAAATCCCATTGCCGTTGGCTAACCCCCATTTTCATGAGGCATCATCTACTTGCTGGAGACCGCCATTTTGTTTACCCCCTTTGGCCTAAGTCCCTTCTTTGATGATATCTTCTTTGTTTTTGAGATTTGTTGTGACATTATGTCCTGTAAGTCCCCTTGTGGCAGCTGCGCTCAACTTCTCCTGGCTATGCATTTTTCAGGTCTTCTTAGTACAATGATTTTGAAGCTTAGATCCATTTTCATTGTCCTGTTCTCAAACTTTTTTTTTGTTGTTGCAGCTAATGGAGCACGAGTGGTTCCCTTCCGACAGTTCTGAGGTTGTGATATCCCTTTAGGAAGTGTCTGCAGTAGCTTCCACCTGAGGACATACCTCTAACCCACATTTCCCCCTGAGGAAACGATAATTGACATGTGTTGTGTCTAGATCTGCTCAAAGGTGGGAGTTGCTACATGGCAGGAGCTTTGAGGAGCTTACTGCACCCTCTGACCCTCCCACCGGCTGTCAGGAATGCAGTTGACTTCTGTGTAAAACATACCCTTTCAGTGTTAGTGCACTAAAATGTCATCCCTGGACAAAATTTGAGCGCCTTGATTTTAGGTTGAGATTCCTAAAGGGTGACGGGCCGGGCCTACTTCGTAAAAAAGAGCCATTTTTACAGCGTTTAACTTGCTTTGTGTATTATTTTTATGTAGCATATCCAGGGCCACTGGAATTATCCCAAATCTGCAGCTGTGTTGTTTTCTTCATAATTGTGGATTTGCCGCATTTGCCTCATAATTCATCATATGCTGAATAGCCTCCATTTTAGAGCAAAAAATATTCAATGCTACTCAAATGGATCAAACTTTACTAAAAACATTGCAACATGTTCAAGTGCAGTGGAAGGCCCTTCACAAAAGCGGACTGGTCATTTTTAAGTTGCGAATCGCTTTATTTGATTGTTGAACAGGAACTGAGAAAGTGAAATCTTTGCCCAGACAGTGTTACCATCAGTAAAAATGACAAACTCATCAAGTCATACTATCACAAAATGTGCTGCATGACGCCGCATAGTTTAGCTTTTCTTGCCGCATAATTTATTCAACAATGCTACATACCTTGGTGCTCCCCTGCTGCATAATTCAAGGGGCCCTGACCATATCCCACAATTTCAGCCACATTGGCAACCCTTTCCCTGCTTTTTTTTACTGGCGCTAATCTCAGCTACTTCACACAGATGGGCGCCAACAGAGCAAAGTATTTTTTGAGGTTATTTAACTTCAGTTAAAGGGGTTTGCGTTAGGCGACGAAATCCCACTAGAAATAACTCGACCTCCTGATTATGGCTTGATTTAAAAATAAATACATTGTGCACGCAGCTCCCAAAAGAAAAAAACCGGGGGATCTGAATGCTTACTTGCACCCTAACAGCTACTGCTGTTCGGGGTGAAATCGTTCAACAAAAGGCATTTATTTTAGTGTGTGGATTACAAAGGAGATTTTTTTTTTTTTTACTGCAGCCCACTTTGATTTTTTTATGCATTTCTTTTCCTTATCAAATTTCGCACTGTTTGAGTTGGTCACAAATGTAGTAAAATGCCAGCCGAAGGAAGACTCGCTTACAGGTTGCACACATGCCTACAGACTACTTGAGGCTGCCTCCTTTCCACCGAGCGGCTTTGAAGCACTGGTCCCTCCCTGCCTGTTGGAAGCCTCGAGGGCCTGGGCAGACGCTGAGTTGATTGATGTGTCGAGCACAGAGTTATTATAAATACATCCTCCTCTGAACCCGATTGAGGGTTTTTTTTTCAACAGCGGGCAAGAACGCACACAGGAGGCGTACCCTGTACAAACACAGGTGTCCCCGCGCAACTTGTACACGAGACGTTTCCGGCCGGGCGGGCGGGGCCGAGCGCCCCAGTCTGCCCGTGGAGTTTTAAAACAACATACTTCATGTAAAACCCAGGCCAGCGTTCCTCGGAATCTTTGTTTGATAACGCCACTCGCCGGTGAGATAGCTCGGTGGGATAATGCGTCTGCTGCGTGCATCTTTTTGAAACCAGAGGGCTACAGGTTCGACTGCTACCAGCAGATCCGCGGATTCAGTTCTAGATCCGCGGATCCCATCATAACCTGTGACATTGCATCTTCTACTGACATCTGTCTGTCGCAAACCCCAGTCCCTTTAACAGAAGCATAAGAATAAGGCATCTCTTGAGGGGTTTTGATTCTAGTCCACAGAGCACGATTTCCAAATCCAGTGGGTTGGGTTTAGCAAGTGGGATAAGGCACCTGCAGCAGAGGTCTGTGAACATCCTACAGGCCACTGATTTCGATTCCTATAGCACAGCTCAGCAGGTTGAAACATCTGCTGCAGAGGTCTGTCTGTCACTTGCAGGTCACAGTTTATATCCACACTGGTGTAGTTACGTGTGTTAATGTATACAACATTTGTAGCGTGTCAGCAGCAGCAGTACATAACTGATGACGAGCAAAGGTTGCTGTGATATCGCATCTTCAGCGTTTCAAGACTATTTACACTGTGCCAGATTTGTTTTTTAGTTATAAAACTCGCATTTGCACCTTAACGTCGGCTTTTTTATGACGTCTGTGATTTTTCCTGGCTTTTGTGAAAAGGTTACAACTGTAAAAATGCCAGCTTTCTTTAGCAGAAAACTGAAGCTCATTTTTTGTCAATTTGCCTTAATTTAATTTTGGTCTTCTGACTTCTGTAGCACAGGGACGCCCCTTACAAATGCATTGGTGTATTGGTTAATTCCTTCATCAGTTTATTTTTTCATTCATTCACTCAGCGCGGAAACTGTGGCTGTAACTCCTTGAACGGCGGCCTTTTTTTTCGGTTAAATCGCTTGCATTGTTTTAAGTGCGTTTATTTGCTGCGTACCACTGATTCCCCAGCACACGAAACTGGGTGAGCGGGGGCATCGAGCCTGATTGTGTATTTGTTAATTTTTGTGGATCTGCCTTGGCCTATGTGTGAGTTTGGGTGTCTCACTGTCTGTGTGCTTGTGTCTGTCTGAAGCGAGTTACCGCACTGTTTCGTTAAAAAAGACAACTTTTCCAACCACTTTTGGGGCACCAAAAATGCGTTTTTAATTGTTTCAAAGATTGTTTTTTAAAACACCCTTTTTCATCTTGTAAAACTGCTATGTAGGTCAACTTCCCAATTTTTGATCTGAAATATGGGTCGCATAACTGCAAAATAGATTTTCAATCTCATTCTAACAGTAATTGTCAAATTTACTCTGTATTCTTTAAAAATCCAATTTATATTTTTACTAAGAATAAGTCTGCTTGCAGTGTTGCAAAATATTTTTGAGTACAATTGAAATGCTTAAAAATACATTTCAGGTTATTTGAAAGTCACTTTTTACAGAATAGCTGAGCCCTTGTTTTATGTGTTATAAGAGTGCATCGTGTCACACCTGGTGCAGTAGTTTTTGAGACATTTGTCCTGAGTATAGTCCTATGTGAAGTCTCATGGAAATATATGTTATAAAACACATTTGAGAAAAAAATAGCATTAATTGGATTTTATTTAATCAAATACAATCACGCTGAAATTAAGATTACAATGAACACCTAAAAAAAGACGAATTACACATCTTTTAAGATATAAACTACCTGCACCACACTTCACATATATATCAGTAAGCGGCCATATTTTGACCATTAAATAAGCGTTTTCAGAAGTGGCAGGGGAAAGCAATTCCCAGTTCCCTTGAATTAAGTAATGTCACCATATATATGTATTCTTGTGGATTTATATAGTGCAAACTAGGCCTCTTATGGCCTCGTAAATCTGTATATGAATGGACAGACCAGTTAGCATAGGGGTGTATAGGAGGATGACTATTCATGGGAACAATGCCATCCCTGTCAGTGACAAAATCTACACCACACAATTACTTGAAAATCCTATCAAAAGTATATCATATGTTGTTAAAAAATTGTAACTATAATTGCAATTATATAGCGTTTTCTACCCCTGATGAGATGTTGATGTGCTTTTTTTGTGAGTAGCACGCTACTAGGCAATCCCAAAAATGATTAGTGGTGAATTTGTATAGCGAAATATGAAATTAATTTGAGCAGTGAACATGTTAGTCTGTTATTTGGATTGAAAAGGAGAGTGGAAGGATAGAAGAGGGAAGGGTTTGCATTTATATAGCGCTTGCTACTCCTGAGGAGGGTGTTCAAGCGCTTTTTGGCCTAGTGGCTTTGCTTGAAAACTGGAAATCTATCTTCTACTCAAAAGTCTGGCTAAAAAAAAATGTGATTCTCAGCAAATCAACATATATAGTATAGTGTAAGCATTCAATGTAAAAAGAACTGGCCAGCATATAGTCCTGTCCCAGTTTTATGTTCCCTCACCTATCGTATTCAGGTTTCTGCACTGTGTTGCCTATGGTGTGCTGTACACAGCCTGCATGTTTCAGATTCTCCTACTGCAATAAAAATGTTCTCTGTAAGATGATCAGTAGCTTGTAGGAGTGGAATCCGCACAGTACCAAATACCTAAAAATTTAAGGCCACCTACTATGGCACTCTGGGTGGGTTAAGTGACATTTACCAGACTTTGACTATGTGCCCTAATTCAGTGAACCACTTGCTGCAATTCCATAGGGATACAATTATTGTACTCTCGGTCTATAGATATGTGGGACATTAAGTCAGACAACATTATGATAAAAAGTCCTAGTTAATTTGCTGAATTATTGAGAACTACACTGTAACAGTTAAAATGACCCTTGAACTGTCCTGCAAGGGGCTATAGAACCACCTGTCTGGAACACGCCCCCTCCAACTCAACCTAGCCAATGACTAGTCATTACTCTAAAATTTCCCGTGAGTATGGGGTCATGTTTACTTACAGCAAATCATAACACAACGAGTTCCTTTATGTAGGCACAGAACCTTCACTGTAACAATAAGCTTCCCATACAACACAGTTTTGTCTGGATGCCAAAACTTGTTTTATGAGCTATCGCCTAGGGGGAAACATGCATCTGCTTAAAAACAAGAGACTGCAGTGCTGAGAGGACTTTATTATAACCTCTGTGTTTCGATGAGGACATGCATTATTTTGAGTCGTTGAAAGACAGAGCGACATTTTTATTATAATGGAGCAGTTCAGGAACTCCAAATATTTACAGTGTGCTCCTTTGTGCTGCCATTTAAATACATCGCATTAGGCAGTGGCGGCTGACTTGTACCGAGGGCGGGTGGGGGGCACAAAGAAAATTGGCTTACCTTTCTAACTTGCCGTGAGAGGTCGGACTTCTCTCATCCTGGAAGGTTCGGACCAGGAAACTGCACTACCCAATCCTGGCGTTGCTTTCACAGCATGAGAGCAGCACCAGGATTGGATAGAGCAGGCTCTCTCAGAGCTCCTAAGAGAACTGAAGGTCTGTGCTTTCTCTAACCCAGCTATCTGAGACAGCTAGGTTAGAGAACTTTAAAATGCGCATGTCTGGCTGACCGTCCAAAGATGGCCGGACAAAGAGACATGCGCATTTTAAAGTGCACAGCTCCCTGCTGCTGCCACTCGACAGAACTGGCCCGTCCTGCCCTGTCACTTCGTTTGGGACTGGTTACTAGAAAAATAAAATGGTAATAAGTAAACTTTATTACCATTTTATTTTTCAGCTCTGGGGCTTGTGGGACGACGCTCCTCCGCTCAAATGGAGGAGCTGTCCCTGACATTTGGAAAAAAAATGTCAAAGATGTTGTGTTGTGATAAGTGCATCAGCCTAAGCGTTTGCAGACTTTCTCCTGTCGATTAAAGCCATAGGGCTCACCATGTTTGTTAAGCTAAAAGAGTTCTTGGGAACCATCACATGAAAAGAGATTTGGGGGATTACCAGGGGAGCCTTTTGAAGAAGCGAGACTTAAAAAAGCGTGCAGAATTCATTGAGGTCGTCTTCACAGTACTCAACAATGAGTTTCCTAACAAGCTTACAGGAGGGAGATACCAAAACCTCATCAGGCGTGCGGCCTTCAGCCGTCAGGAACAGGGTAACCATGTATCCATTCTTCATTATCAAAAGACGATTTCATAAACTACAGACAGGGAATCTGTAGAAGAGTTATCCCAAACTAGGCAATCGTTGAGGAACAGTGGCCCAAATTCCATTGTCGTTAGCGCATAAAATTGGGGACAGTTTATTGGCTTATTTATTTCTTAGTTTTTCTGAAACTCAAATCAGTAGTAGCCCCACAACCTTACATGATGGCACAAGTCACCGAAACGAAGCAACAGCACACTACAAAATTATTAGCCCAAAATACAGCAGTAGGGCTGAACTAAGGATCTGTTCGTCTCTAAAGTAATAGGAAGCCCACAATATAATGATCACCCAAACTACTCAAGCGAAAGAGTAGACTGCTCAATAGTTTGTCAAGCAACAGACTAGTTAGCTGAGTTGCAAAACGAGGAGGCCAAAGCACAGGAAAGGCAAAAGTACGAAACATTTGCACCAGGCTAAGGAATAGTTAGATAAATCCATGGAATACCTAAGCCAAACCAGAGAGAGTTTGGCCAACCAACAAAACTCTTTGCTAAAATTACAGAATGGTTAGCTCAAACTGCAGCAAAGTTCAACTATTTGAATCAACATGTTACCCAAAACATTTAATAGCACAGTAATACCCATGAATATTGAAGCTAGAATATCAAGGACAAACTATTGAAATCAAATATCTTAGGGTAAGTAAGTATAGATTTTATATACCCAACTTCACATATATGTATCCAATGATATATATATCTTCGACGTATGTAGATGTGAAATTAGGAATAGTAAATTGAGGCTTCATCTATCTGAATTTACCTTTCGATATTTTGGTCTTCAATATTTTGTAGACGATATTCGTGTATTTCAAAATTCTTTGCATCAATATTCAGTAGTACAATCAAACAGTACATTCAAAGTACTTACTGGCACATGCATCAACAAAGACTATTGCGATTCCTTAATTGCGATTTTTAAGGAATCGCAATTAAGGAGTTGCAGAAGCTTATGCATGTAGGAATCGCTATAAAATAGCGATTCCTACAAATTCCTTAATTGCGACTCGCAAATTGCGAGTCGCAATTAAGGAATGCCGTCCCATTCATTCCTATGGGCCTCCAGGCCCATAGGAATGAATTGGAGATTGCATGAGCAAATTGCGAGTATCAGTATGTACTCGCAAATTGCTCATGCAATTTCAAGGGTGCAAGGGTGTCAAAATGACACCCTATTGCACCCCTGAAATTGATCTGTGCACATATGTTGCACACACACATGCTCTAAGGGCATGTGTGTGCGCAACATGAATCTTTGAAAAATGCACAAAAGTGCATTTTTCAAAGTTTTTGCAAATTACCATGAAGTTCAACTTCATGGTAATTTGCTCCCCCTATTAGCGAAATCGCTAATTTTTTAACTTTAATGCATTGCATTTAAGGAATCTCAATTTGGGATTCCTTAAATGCAATCGCAATTTAAGGAATCGCTATTTAGAGATTCCTTAAATTCCGATTTTTGCACTTGGGATGATGCATCCCAAATGCAAAAATTCCGGTCGCAAAGGGGCAGATTCTGCTAATCTGCCCGTTTGCGCCCAGTTTTCTCGTTGATGCATGTGGCCCTTAGCCGTTAATCCAGAATGATAAAACTAAACTATTGAAACGTTAGCAAAAGAAACAGTTTGACTAATCCATTGAATAGTTGGGCAAAACTGTGGAAGAGTTACACTAAACTGCAGAACAGTTAGGCCTACTTACAGAACAGGTAGGTCAAACTAAAGATCAGATGAACGTAACCACTGGACAGATAAACCCAAAAAACAGCAGTCAGCTAGAGGTAACATAGCTAGACTGAACGGCAATACAATGAAAGCCATCTACAGAACATTTCGACTAAATTACTCAAGTTACCCACTCTATGCAAAATGTATGTAAGTATGTGGAAAGTATGTGTAGTGCAAACCAAGCCGAAAGCAAGCTAACAGATTTACAAGTTTGAAGGCAAAGATACAGTCACTGAGTGATTGTACATGATGTGTGATGGCTTCTGAGAGGGTAAGCGGACCCTATTCAAACCACAGGTAGACCGGTGGTGCAACACGGGTACCATGGGCCCTAAGACAAACTAGGAAGAGGGGCCTTTAATGAATAACTGCATCTCAGACTTAACTCTGAGATGGTATTGCAAACTCCCCTGTCCCTCAAAAATCGGAATAAATAGCATATTACTATTAGCAGATGTGCATGTATGGTTTGTGCCATACCTGTATTTTATGTGTAGAAGTTGTAAAAAAATTATTTAACCACAACCAGATCACAACATGTTACATTCAGTCCTGGCAAGCACCGAGTCCAAGAATAATTTACAAGCGCAGGTCTCATTCCTGTCAACGCATGTTAGCAGAAATATGCTTAAAGTTCAGCTCACAAGTTTTCATCACTGTGTGGTTCGCTCCACCTATCATCCTTAAAATGAGTAACATTCAATTGTTATAACCCGCAATTAATCTCTACCTTCAACAGGTCAGACAAAAAATGTGGCAAGTGTTCTGTACATAGTTCTTTCCTAGGGTGCAAATTTTACAACCAACCAGCCAACCATTTGCCTCTTTGTTGAACCTATCAACATGGATACTGATAAGTGACAGGTAAATATGATGATCTCACGCAGACTAGTCAGATTACTAAATGAGCGTCCTGGTGAACCCTTTGCTGAAGGAATCAAAACAAGTTCACAGACCTACAAGGTCCTACTCTTTCCCCATTAACTTTTCACGTAATTGTGAAACCCCTTGAGTGTCCCCTCTTTTAGAGGTTCAACACTTGTTCCGGTGCCATGCAGTTCATCATAAAGGTTTGCGGAAATCCCTTCATAGAACAGTGCTGGCGGCAGCTGGGCAGTGACCTAATCAAACCCTGGATGGAGGAAAACTGGCGGAGTGTTAAATCTGAAGTAAAATTTATTTTTCCTAAGTAAGGTTTTGTCTTCATATTTCCATTCGTCTCTTGGTTGATTAAATTGCTATATCATCCTTGTTTTAAACTATTGGGGCCCTATTACGTAATCAATACATATAGTGGTAAATTACCAGTACGCTAAGGTTACCACTCCACTGCATAGAAATCTCAGTGGTATTCATATTCTGTTTTACTGCTGCTAGTCAGGACCAGGCAGGCCTTTTATTCCACTGGGCAATTCTCCGGTGGACCGGAGCCCTTGGAGGTGGGTTTTGCACAAAAAGAACCGCTCCTGGTGCCTCTGTCTCTTTTCCTAGACAAGGCAAACACAAGGAGTGACGGGGGGTGAGTGTATGAAAAGTTTTAGTGCTCCGTCCATCATCTCCTAGTGTTTGCTTGGTTCGCCCTAAGTTGGCAGGGTATGTCCAGTTGTGGGTCTCTTGCTCACTTTCCCACTGGATTCAAGCTAGCCTGGCTGATGAGGGGTGTTACCCCAAAATAAATCCCAGAATGCTTGTTTCCGGTCCAGGGAAGTCCTGACTTGGCAGTTTGGGCTGGACTGTTCCCATGAAGCACAGGGTCAAGACTGATTTGCATATGGCTGGTTCTGAACTGGGGTCGCAAAGTGAGCTAAAGACCGATGATGGATGCAACCCAGATCTGTGACTAGGGGTGAGTGTCTGAAAAAGTTTCAGTGCTCTATCCATCATCTCCTTGTGTTTTCTCTTTTCTTAGACATTCATGACAGCAGGTGGGGTAGTAAGGAGGCTTCAAGATAGAGAGAGAGATGGGTAGCAGAGAGACAGCAGTCCGAGAGAGTGGGCGCAGAGTTGATTTGAGCATTTTTGCAGGAGCTGCTTTTTGTTGCCCCGTGTGGCCCAGCTGACATCGTGGTATCACCAGTGGTAAAGATAGCCAGTGGTGATTTCCGCTGGTGGAAAAGATATACTGCAAGACCTCACTGCTTTCTACCTTTTCTTAAGATAAGGCAGCTGTATTTTTTATTATTCGTATTAAAATGTTTCTACTCTGCAGTAAAAAATGTCACTGCACAGATTTCTAAAAATACATTCAATGAACAATGGCTGGAACCCTGCATTAAACATCGTTATTTTGTTGTTAAACCAGTGTGTAGTGACAATATCTAGTGTGCTTCGAGCAGTGGCAGCTGGGCATTGTTCTGTCTAACTTGTAAACGAACTCGAAGTGATCATGTTTCCAACCATAAATACCAACATTTAACCCTAAAGGTAAAAGGATCGCTCTTTATGAAATGAAGGTATCCACATTTCTTCTTTTACTCACTTGAATAAGGTGTTAATGAGCAGCACATATTTTATATATTTTTGTGCCAGATTACTGCTTCCAGAGTATTTTGCTATGATTGCTCTAACAATTGTTGGACAAGAATAAAAATCGCTGTCCACCCAGGCGAAAGTGTGTCAGTGTGTCAAAGCTCAGTTGGTTGGACAGTGCCCAGAGTAAGTGGTTTCACTCACATTGCTGCTACTTTCAGGATAACCATTGATCATAGGACACAAAATATGATTTTCTGAGTGGTTTGTACCCTATTTTCACCTCAACCCAAGCACCTGTGTACCAAAATTGCAAAGCCCATCCCAGACAGACAATGAATGCCTCCTCGAAGCTGTTTGGAACACTGCCTACAAGCTTGGAATAGTGTGCAAAGCACAACTGGATAAAATGTGAAAAAAGCTCATTAAAATCGATCTCTTTTATAGATCCTAACCAGGACACTTAATTTAAAACGCTAAATTTACTAGCGCCAGGGATACATGGCTTGGCGCAATTGAAATCCAGTTTACATAGCATAAAAGCTGCCAGATGGTAGTGAATTAACAATCACTGGCTAGACTGGATGCTTAAAGGTGAAAGGTCAGTCAACCCTGCCTAACAGTTAATCCATCTGGCTCCTCGCAGGTCTGTGGGTTCACAGAAAACTACAGTGCAATGTAGACATCGAAACAATGTCAAATCATTTCTTTTCATTTCAAGGTGCACCTCCCTGAACAAAATATTCATTTTTTTAAGTACTTCTTGATACTAGGAAGGTGTTTCCCCCTTTCATATAATCAGTCTGAATTGTGAAAGGTTACTGAACTGAGGCACAAGGGGAAAAGGAGTGATGTGCTCAAGATAACACAATATATCAAGAACTAGATCCAAATGTATCAAAGGGCTTTACATGAGCACCAGTTGCATTACATAAGGACACATTCATTTTTGTTAGGCACCGGGAGATTACGTGATTTATCCAGAATCACAGGATGTTGAGCGTCCTGGCCGAGACTCAAACCCGCTTCCCCAGCTTCGAAGTTGACAGCTCTAGCCGTTAGGCCACATCTGATGCTAGGAGGAGAAGAACTTCTCTTTAACCATGCATTGATATACACAGCAAAGAAGAGTGTTGAACCTCTCTGACCACATACTGATGCCTCTCTCACTGACCATACAAACATGCATAAACTGCAAGAGGTGTCTCACAACAGCCAAAGAAATATGTAAATTGATAGCAGCGGAGGCGCCTCTCATTGGGCATAGATAAATACATTGATAGGAGACAAGGGGCTTTCCTTGATTATGGAGTCAACCACACTTATTTCTACAGAGGCACATAAACAGGCTCTTCTTCCCGGCCATAGAAACCCACACTCATAGCAAAAGTGGTGCATGGCACCACCATAAGATATGTTTACACAGATAGTAAGACCACTGAAAACTTATAGGGAAAGAAAGAAAGATGACTCCCACTATTCATAGAGATAATGCACCCACTGCAAGTGGTGATTTCCACTGAATACAAAAAAATATATAATTTACAGAAGAGATGTCATTCACTGAGCAGAGAGGAATATACTGACAGCATGAGAGGTGCCTCACACTGTCCATAGAAAGAATGCAATGACAGCATGAGAGGGGCCTCACACTGTCCACATAAAGAATGCAATGACAGCATGAGAGGGGCCTCACACTGTCCATAGAAAGAATGCAATGACAGCATGAGAGGGGCCTCACACTGTCCATAGAAAGAATGCAATGACAGCATGAGAGGGGCCTCGTCCTGAGTGCTGAAGTTAGTACTCAGTGCATTAAGTGGAATGAAAAAGGTGGGGGGCCTGTAATAGGGGTGTGGCCAAAGAAGCATATCTAGGCATTATTTCCAAGAGGCGGGGCCTATGTAGTTAAGGACATGTCTTAAAACATGCAATCTAAAATCCGGTGCTTCCCACGGCATGCCACCTGACCAGTGTTTGAGTGTCCCTCTGTGATTTTTCTGTTACTGCATCCAGACGCATCCCACAACCACTAACTTGTACACCTAAAACAAGCCACACCTACTTGCTTTGCCATTGCTTGTTAGCTGTATCAGATAAATAAATGATAAAAATGATTTTGTTGGTAATAATAAGAATCTTAAAAGGTTTCAATTCTGGAACTACGAGGCTTAAACGTTACCAAGGTTTGTGGAAAAAGGTAGTGATCTTGAGAGTGTCTCAGTCACTCCTGTTCTCCCCTTCACACCACTTTCCTCTGCTATATCTCACTCTCTTAGACACTGACGCATTTTTTTTCTCATATATTTCTGAAATCCCCCATCGGCTTATCTTACACTTTTCCACAATTACTATTGGTACACATGCGACTATCGCTCTGTGCACTCTGCGGTACAACCAGGAATTGGATGTGCACGTAGTCATCATACACACGCACATGCACACGCGCACGCCTTGCACGCATTCACATCCTTGAATCATAACTAGGGTTCCCGGTTTTATGGTATTTTCTTTTTTTACATTTCCGCCTGGATTTATCCATATTTCTTTTTTGCTAATTTTATCTGTATTTATCCCTATTTATTTTGGGTTTTGTAGAAAAATGAAGCTGAAATTAGTATATTTCCAAAATTATTTTAACCGGAAAATATGCACTCATGCTTGAATGCCTGCTAGGTTTCAATGTTGTAAACAGCCACAGAAGACAAATCAATGCACTTATAAGAAAATATGCACATTTCAGTATCAACCATGTGCATGACTACTTCTGTTAAGTTCTCTTTACTAAAATTCCTTTCTTTTTTAACCCCCTTACCTATCAATCCCCACAGCTATTGGCTTGGCAGTCATGGCAGACAGTATTTAGAATTACTCAAAAAGCAACCCAGTTTGCGTTATTATCCATATTTAAAAATAAATACAGACTAGAAAATAAATATTTTGTGTCTGCATTTATCTGTAAAAATCAGTAAAAACGGAAAACAGGGAGCCTTAATCATAACCCACTGACTGGCCCTATGACAAACTTGCACTGCTTTCTACCTCAAGGACAGAGTGCTTATTCGTGCCAGTTACGATTTCCCACACACAACTTGAACTCACTCAAACTCCAGGAGGTGCCTCAATGCAAATTATTCACTATAAGAGAGTATTATGTTGCATGACGAAAAATAACAGACACACATCATCTTGGAAAAAAGTAAATACACTTAGGAATTGCAAGATGAAGTAAAACGTGAAACGTAAACAGGGATTGCATTGCTGACATGAATTACCTCAAGGGGTTTTACAGTCATTATTGAGAAGTCAGTGTTTTTTGCCTGTAAATGTAAGGACCTGAATATAGAGAGCTGGATACGGACCCGCTTCAAAATCGTTTTTTATTCCTGTCGAGTCTCAGACTCGGGTGGACCCATCCCACTTAAAGGCCTGCCTGCGCGTGATAATATCGATTTCCCGATGACTGACACCTCCCCTTGCTTTTCAAATTGAAGTCGATGGCGGTTAACCAGAGGTCGAAGGTTTAAAAGCTTCATTACCAGGGGGCAGAAATGAAAGAGAATAGGTCTACAGTCTCTCCAAGCGCTATAAAAGTAATTGCTTCTTGGCGCTTCTTTATTAAATTCATTTATCACTGCAACCCAACTGAACGGTGCCTTCTTCTGCAACTTGAAAAAATGGCAGGTTGTGTCTGCCCAGCCGTTATGAGAAACTGCGACCTGGAAGCTGCGCACAGGTCGGTGCAGCGGGTGCTCAACCCACTAAGATTTTTGTACCATCTTTTTGTGTGGATTAGAGTGTGTTAAATAAAGCAACTGGAAAATTTTGGGCACAGGCTATTGACGGCGACGTTCAGCAAACCATTCAATTACATTTTAACCAGTACTACATTTAAATAAACAGCCCGTGTCCTTAAGGTAGGCTACGTTTTTTTGATGGCGCATGCAGATAATATCTTTGAATGTTTCGGCCCTGCTGTGGAACGTTTGATAGCCGCCATGTTAAGCCGGGCAACGTCCTGAAAGACTCGCTCTGGCTGTGACGTGAAATGGACGTCTGTTTCAGGTGAAGCGTTCTCATTCTTAGTTTCCTGAGTACATGAGCCCGTACTTGGATACAACCAGTCAGGGGCCTGAGGTGCAAAAAAATGCAACTTCTGTGGAGTTAGCATTCACGGGAGTTGATTCGAATTGAAACAGCGCCTATTTAACGTAAGTGCCTCTGGGCAGGCGATGGTCCAACCTTTGGTGAATAAAAGAAGCACCACACAAGAAAGGAGCTGGATGCCTGCTACGTCTGAGATTTCAAGCGGTCCCGACCCGTGTGTGTTTCTTTGGCTCCTATACAAACTCGTCTTGCTGCAGAGGGCAAAGCATTAATAGACAAACCCTTCACTCCTCCAGTCCTGACATGGGGCTACTTGTGAAAGCTCTGTGTCTACCGGTAGTGATCAACCGAGCTTCACAAGCGAACTAAAACACCCAGAACCACTGCACATCTTAGCAATATCTTGAAATTCCATCACAAAATAAAACACTCTTTCTGTCTTTGTGGACTAGTCAAGTTGACCTGAGCACCTGTAGCAGCATGTTTTGCAGAAGAGGTTGATACTGTTGAATTGTCCCAGATGCACGAGGCCATTCTAAAGGGTGGACTATAAGTCAGAATTCCCATCTGTAGTCCAAGACACAAAAAGTGACATTCGTTCTCCAAAGTTGACAATGTCCATCTCAAAGCAGTCATAGTGGTTACCATGATCTTATCTCAATCATGAAAGTCCGAAATGGCAAAATGGCCTAATTTGAGCAAATTAAAAGCTTCGAATAAATAAATAAACAAAAACCCAAATAAATAAACCAAAACTCAAATCTGAATTTTGTTCTATAAAAACAGAAAAAAAGAAAGAAAGTGGTAGAAAAAGGATCCCTTCAGTCCGTTGCTGAAACACCAAGGGTACTTGAGCCAGGCCGAAGTGATCCCCGGGGAGTAGTTTTTCCAGCTGTACCATTCCCTCCTACAGTGAACCCATGCATGCCTGTCCTTCAAGCCCGGCTGTATCCAGCGCTGCCACGGGCTCTCCCTTGGAGAGAAAATATTTGTAGCAAGAAAATCCCTATTCATCCCCTTTCCAAAATCCTATAGCACGATAATTAAGCTAGATAAAACCGAGAGTCAGACAGGAATTACAAATGTAAGGCCTTTACATCATTAGCAATAATTTTATCAGGAGAGCTAAACCTCCTAAATCTGGATCAGTACTTGCAAATAATCATATCTCCCAGTTCTCAACGGAAACTTACCTCAGCGCTGTGGGCGCACAGAGCTTTAGATGGGTGGACGAGGCGCTGGGACGGCGGCTGCAGTCAAGGAACGAACAGCCACGCGAGAGGGGCACATAAAATTAAAAAAGAAAAGCCAAGAACAGAGAGATGCCACCTAAATGTGGACGACTTTAAATGAGGGCGGCAGTGATGTCATCTGTCATGGTCTATGTTTCACTGGCTAATCCGCGGCGTGTGGCGGGGCCTGGGAGGGAGGTGCGCTTCCCTCCCACAGGGCTGACGAGGTGACTTTGAGCAATATGGTCCACGCTGCTGGCACCATGTCATTAATCCGCGGCTGAAATGTCTGCTGCAATTATTCCTCATCCCTCTTGCAAACTGCTGACACCTCATGTTGAGGTCGCTGGGCGCGCCAAGCCAGATGTCCCTGCTTGAGATATCCAGCTTGCTTGTGCCTTCCACCTGTGCCTTGTACACAATTATTTCAACAAGTGGCACAGATCTAATGTCTCTGGCCCAGATCAAGTCAATGCCTCCCTTGAGCAGTTGGGCCTATGCATTGCTCACGGTTAACGTTAGTCATTCACAGTCAGTGCGCCAGGCTATTGTCTGATCTGCAAAGAAACAGCCATTCAGGTGTGACCTTTCCATTGATTGTTTCAGCCCTGTCCTTCATCCAAGTTGATCACCCGTTTGGGGTTCTTTGTTTGGTTTTCCTTCTCCAGTTTGATAGCGCCTAGATAATGTAAATGCATGTCTGGAGCTTTGTATACACTGGAGTCAATGAAGGAACTGGAGAGACAAATTCTGAGGGAACAGGGCCTATCTCTCATGCGCTTAGCACCAGAGCACATGATTTGACTGTCTCATGTCACTATGTAAGCAGGCATATTGTTCAAGATCTGGAAGCATGTCAACTACATCAACATGGGACCTTGCATAAACATGCACACACTATTCGAAGAGTAGTCGTAAAAACTGTGGTGGTGTATTTTCACATGCAGAACCAGATCCTCTCCTCTAAATGGCATTTCTGAACTGTGGTGAGGTATGTTAGGCAGCGATTGTGGGACACACCCTTATTTAAAGCATTTGGAGCAGATGGTAGTGGTAGTATAGGACAGCAGGCCTGCATCAAGAGACAGTGAGTCTAAAGAACACAAATGGGAGGCATCATCAGAAGTCCCAGGGCAGACACAGATATTGGGCTCAGATTGTGCCAATTGCTATGAAGATGACATTCTACCATCCTGCATCATCAAGTCTCTTCAAGGGGATGCCCCAGCCCCTCCTCTGAATTGTCAAACCTCTATCACTCAAGGAACCTTCCCTGACATCCTCAACACAGGACAGATCCTACCTCTACTAAAGAAACAAACATTGAACCCAGACCATTTTTCCTAACTTTTGCCCCATCTACCACCTACCATTCAAAGGAAAAATCATAGAAAAAGCAGTGGCGAGCCACGTAGCTGCTGAAACATTTCAGCAAAAACAATAGTTAACAAAACTTCCAATCTGCTTTCATCCTTCCCTGAAGCATGCAAACAGTTACACTTCAAGTAGTCAACAACATCTTACTCATCATGACAGAAACAAACCCTGTCTCCTGATCTTGCTTCACCTCTTTCCAGCCTTCAACAAAGTCAAACATCTAGCACAGATCCACATCCTTGAAATGTGCATGGGCTTTTCTCACAAGTGTTCACCTCCTATCACATCAACACTACCAACTCGTAGGTTAGCATTGCAAGGACCCCTAAACTCATAATCTCCTGTGGGATACCAGGGGCAGCATCCTCTTCCAGTCAACGCCAGCCTCTACAAAGAGCCCCTTAATTTGAACATCACTGGCAGCAGCGCCAAGATCCTTCAGTAAGTTGACGGCACTCAACTCTTCCTCAACATTTCCAAAACAATTACAAATAACGACACAATTCCAGCCTCAGACACACTCAGAGTTGGATGTCAGGCAGCTGCTTGAAGCTTCACCCAATTGAAAAATAATGCCTCCCGTTTGCCAGCAGTTACAAATAGCTAAAGGGTCTAGCCTGGCTATCCAATATGAATCTAAATGGCTTGAACTCCCAGCTGATTTGCAGAACAATATCTCTTGGATTCATCCCTCACAGTAACCACACATTCAAAGAACAAGTTGATAAGAAAATCAAGACAGTCCTACACCAGCTGTCACTCCCAATGAAAGTGAAACTCTTATTTCCTCTAGACAATTTACGAATGACAATTCAAGCCCTTGTCCTTTTCTACTTAGATGGAAACCACATGCTGCTGCTTGGTCTGTCTGGCACTGCTTTGGTATCTTTGAAATACAGCCCACATGCAGTGTCATGTATCTCAAATGTTTTGAAGAAGTTTCACCACACCACCTAAACCCTAGAGAACTATACTGTCTCACCCTTAAAACATGTTTCACCTACAAGGTCTTGTGAAAGGTTGTATGACAGAGGCAAACACGGCTAAACCACGCGTGCCTCTACCACGCAGCCCGAACCACGAAGGTGTCTCAACCATGCAATCATGCATGCCTTTACCATGCATTATCATTCTAAAGGCATGGCTGGTAAGAGGGTATGCGTGGTTAAGGTTCACCACTACTCCACCCCGCCCCTGCCCTCAAATTCGAATCTCCTCCCCTGCCCCCTGCCCTGAGGCCTAAACCTGCCCTGCCCTTAAAGCTATCCCTTCCTCTCCCCCTGCGGTGTAAAACCATGCCTCTTACCATATACTACCCCACCCCCTGACCCACTCTAAGCCCTAAAATTAAAACCCCCTACCTTGCCCCGTGCCCTAAGGCCTAACCCTGCCCTTAAATCTACCCCGTTCCTTCTCCCTTGCATGAGGCCTAAAACCATGTGTCTTACCATATACTACCTCGCCCTGGCCCGCGCTGTCCCAAAATGAACCGCAAGCCCCTCCCCCGCCCTGAGCCCTAAAAACCTCCCCCTTTCCAAAACTACCCCAATCCCTTCCACTGCCCTGAGTCCTAAAACCCAGCCCCAATTAAAAAAACTTCCCCGATACCCCGCCCTGAGCCCTAAAACCGCCTCACTCCTAAAAACTTCCCCCAAACCCAGCCCTTAAAACTAACTCGACCCCTTCCCCCTGCCCTGATCCCAAAAAACCTACCCCTTTTCCAAAAGTACCCGACCCCCCACGCCCTGACCCCTCAAAGTGACCTCCATCCATAAAAAATACCCCCCCAAACCTCGGGACCAGCCCCACTTACCTGTTCCGCATCTGGAGGTTCCTGTTCCGATGCTTCTCCGCCCATCATGAGCACTAGAGTGCTATCTGCCTTAACTACGCATATGCACATGCGTGGTTAAGGCAGATGCGTTGTTCAGGCAAGCATGGTTACGCTTGCGGTGTTCCGGAACCCATGTCTCTGCCCTCCTTGTTCCGGGTTTTCCCCCTTGTGAAATGACATCTTGACATTCCTGGCCAACACGCTAATTTTCTTAGGCAGATCGCTATACCAGGAGGCAGGACTTTGCCAAACTGAAAATGAATAAGTACAATAAAGAAAACATGGAAAACGGGCAACCTCCCACTACTCAGGCATGATCTTGAACACGATCCACGCTGTCATCAGACCACCCGAATTCACTTGCACTTCAAGAAGAAACTGAAGGTACACAGCTCAAAAAACATTCCCTCACAACACACTAATACCCTATAGTGTAATAATTGTATTGTATTTGTGGCTCGCACCCATGTTCAGAGTTCCTTTGCTTCCTAGCTTGGTTTGTGCAATACAAATACACATCTTAATTTTGATTGCCAAAAACCTAATTCCTGCACTTCATGATTGCAGATGTCAAAGTGACTTTGAGACTGCTGGAATGCAAGGCTGCTATGCAAAATAAGAGGCTAACATTAGAGACGCGCTGATGACGTATCAAAAATGCAGGTGTACGCAAAGTCTTAAAACATGAAATCAGGAGCTAACTTTGCATAAACTCCGAGCACGTGGAGTTAGACTGAGCATAGTATAAAATGTGGGCCAGAAGACAACACAGAATGCTAAGGGGCCAAAAGAGTGAGGATATTTAAAAACCAAGTTACATTGTGTGATCAAACAGGTGAGGAAATCTTCAGGACCTATAGGTTTGCCAGTTACACCATACATGACCTCATCATGGAGCATAACCCCATATTAGACGGTATAATCGAGCACTCGCGGCTACCACCCACTCATGTGCTGGTGTTGGCGTCATTAAACCCACTACCTTTGTTAGAGCTCAGTACACAGTGGCGTGGGCAGGTGGTATCGCCCATAGTGCTGTGCCACACATTTTTCAAATTGATTCTAGTGGGGAGATGGGCTAAAGTGTGGGAACATACATCTATTTTTCTGATACACCTGCTGAGTGTGGGGCAATCAGGGCTTCTATGCATTAGGGTATTTCTCTGGTATAACTTGTGAATTTGATGGCACACGTCCTACTCTGTCCATTAGTAGCCCAACAACACATCTACCGGAAAAGAAATGGCTAATGCTGACTGAACTTGCAAATAGTATCAGGTGGTAACCGGTTAATTACAGACATCTGTCCACAGTATCCCTGTCACACACATAAATAGTACATTCAGTGGCGGCTGGTATTTAAAGGAGGTGGGGAGTGCGGGGGGAGGAGGGAATGAAATAAGAAAAAGAATAATAGACACTTACCGGTCTGTCGCTGCCGTCCTCTGTCGCTGCTGCCTCCTCACGGTACTCTTGCACGCTTCTCCCAGTCTCCTGATAGCCAATCAGAATGCTGCAATGCAGATTTGTGATTGGTCTGACCGCCGTGGATCAGCGCTCAGCCAGAGAATGGGAGACTGGGCATGTTCTCCATGCAGGCTGTAATGCTGCCTGCATAGAGAACATGCAAAAGTGAGCATGAATGTTTGGCCGTCCCCAGAAGGCCGGCCAAGCATTCATTGCCACTATAGGGAGTGCAAACCACTCCTCCTCTCCCCTGCTCTGTCAGCAGAGCAGCCCTGCCCTGTCCCGCCCGCTCCTCTGCCTTCACCTTAGCGGAGGAGCCGTCACTGAGCCGTCACCGAGTACATGTGCAGGCATAGAGCAACAAAAGCTGGTTTTCTGTGGGGAAATTGGTGGTGTAGCAAACATGTAATCAAATGTGTTGCTCATACTGATACAGCGATAGTCTGTTCCCCTCCTCCTCCTCATCATAAAGGTGTCTGGTTGTGCTCATGTCTTTTTTCTGTGTGCCCAAACTTGTGTATTGTGGCATGCTGCTGGTCTCTACTACAGCACTCGACTCGTTTCTCCATGGAGCCAGAAGGTGGGGTGAATCCAGTGGTGCTGGAGCAAATTTAAGAATAGGGGTGCTGCTATCAATGTTACATCACTGAAGTCATAGACAGTGTTACAAATCTAAGTGTTACACAAGTGTAGCGAATGAGCCACATCCATTCAGCAGGAAAGTGGGAAGAGTGTGGCATGTAGCCAGTGAATTGTGGAGCACATTGTCATACATATATTACTGAAGCAAAGTGTGGGCTCACACTGTCATTTATAGACAGCATATTTTCCATTGAAAAGGACACAATATTTATAATGACTTGCTGTTTTACTGATAAAACTATATAGCACACAAATAATGTGTGGAAATCGGGTTTCAGCAAATATTTACAATTTGATCATCACCAAGTAAAGTGGTCTGGTTTGTTTTGATCCTATTTAAATTTTTGTTTCCATCACACTACAGAATTACTAAAAAAAACTGTTATGTTCGTGCTTTCCTAATTGCTGATATATTTTGAAATATGTGTACAGTTCCTTTACATGTATTTAAATGCTGTGTGTTAGAAATCCTACAGACATCCTCCAGCCTTTCCTACCACACTCTTGTATACCAGCAAGATTGTTAGATAGTTAACTTTACAAAATCCTTCAATTTTCCAGTTGCAGAAATGAAAGTAAACCCCAGTTTCCATGTTAGTAGAATAAGCATCAATTTGTCATAAGTCATAGACTGACATTTAACCACTGTATTTGAATGCACAGCTAATGTAAAAAGATAAAAACTAATTTTCCAGCGGCGAAGCGGGACCCTGGGCACACCAGGTGAGTGGTCCGCATCTGTGAGCAAAGGAAAATGGCAGCAAACTGAAGCTTTGACTGGTAGACCAGCCAAGGCCAAAGCCAAGACTTGCATCTTTGAGCCAGAGGTAGAGATGTCTAACTTTTGGATGCCGAGATCGCCCTGTCAAAATTTCCAGGCGTAAGGACCCCCTCCTGAAAAATATTTCTAGAACTTGGTACTCCTCATCACCGACAACCACAAACGCCCCCAGTTCCCATGGCAAATCATTTTTACAGTGGGGAAATATTATTAAACAGTGTTTAGCAAATTAAAGGTTTGTGGGTGACTGTAGTTTGGAGTCACAGGCTTACCAATAGTCTCCAAAAAGGCAGGGCTACTGGAATAATGAGGCAAGTGAGGACCAAATTATGCAGCAGTTTTAAACTTGTAAAGGCCGAGCTCTGGAGGTATTTTGCAAGGTATGGTAGACTACATGCCCATGTGCGTCCTGCAGACATTATTTGTGGTCATGGCACAGAAAGTAAAAGTAAAAACAGCCCACCAGACTGTAAAACAGGTCAGCAAGAATCAAAATAAAGCACACACGCTGACCTGACTGCCCACCCCTTTGGGCGCTGCCAGACTGCCCTATAGGAAGGGCTACTAAAATTATGAGGCAAGGGAGGACCAAATTATGCAGCAGGGTTGACTAAATTGTGTGGTAAGAAAATTTAAATAATGCTATATGATGTATTTTGGGATACTACTGCTTCATTATGTTGACATTTTTTACACACAGTAACACTGGGCAAAAGCTTCACCTCATCAGTACCAGTTTATAAACAAAATACAGCAATGAA
This sequence comes from Triturus cristatus, assembly GCF_964204655.1. Classification (NCBI taxonomy): domain Eukaryota; kingdom Metazoa; phylum Chordata; class Amphibia; order Caudata; family Salamandridae; genus Triturus; species Triturus cristatus. The sequence goes on from NC_140592.1 coordinate 391,388,109, forward strand.
CAACAGAAACATGTCTAGTCAATCTTTTTAAAGGGCCTTCCACTCTGCAGGAATACGTGCGTTAGAAGCTCACCTGGTCCTGGCCAGGAGAAGTAGGGGGTCCCTTAAAACCCTGGAGGTCTTGGGCAGAGTTAAACAGTTCACACACGCCTCTTTCCTCCCACCCCCTCCCATCCATCCCTCTCATCTCTGTCAGTTAAAGTATGCCTGGTCCTGTCTCTCAATACCTAATAATCACACACAGGCCGGGAATTGTCTGTCCAGGCTCTTCCCCTTCATCCTATCAATGTTATACCCCCTCCAAGCCCCCGCCCACCCAGGCCCCCATCAAGCACACTGCCTATCTGTCAGCTGTATAACATAACATAACATTTGTATTTGTAAAGCACACCTAAGCTAGGGTCTCAAGGCGCTGAATAACAGATGCTTATTGTTACCCAACTCAATGGTACTCATTTTACTGTCCTCAGGTGGATGAAAGGCTAAGTGGACCCGCCCGGATTTGAACCTGTGACCATAAGGTCGAACACAGGCCCCTACAGTGGATGCAATAGTCCACTAAGCCACCAGACCCGGGTTGATGGCAGCACCATTTCAAAAGGGTGCAGAGCACCTGCAGCCTGCATCAACCCTGCCTCGGAAAGAAAGTAAAAGGCACCACCCCTAGCCCTCTGAGAGCTCGAGTCCGAGTGCACACTACACATGATGTCTCTGGTTGGTTTCTACAACATACAGCTCCCGAGATACAACACTTTAAATCCATTATTGGGTTTGGCACCATAAACCAGTACACAGTTCTCCAAATTTAATTGCCACTGAGTCATCTGAGGACAAGTGCCCGGTTAAATAAAAGTTTGAGCTGCTAATAGCCATTAGCTTGTAGCGTGCACCTACATCTGTATGCCCCCTTCTTCGTAAGAAATTAGGTTAGCCTTAGACTCTATGCAGGTGACAAATGGAAAGTGATACGTACTTTGACACCCTTGAGACATACCGTTTCTCTTACACTTAACTTGACTCTCTTGGGAATGCATTTAACCCCCTTCAACCATTGCCAATACCTTTATTCGCTGTGAGGTTTCTTCCATCTGAGTGCTATCTACCTCCACCACTATGTCTAATGTTACATTTATTGTGAAATGTGAGTAATTATATTTCCTGCACCTTTTTGTTATTTGTTTGCTGAAATAACACGTTTTTTAATATCTCATCAGGAAGAAATTACATCTTGACACAATCTTAATGCTCCCATATTGCTATCAACTGGTTCCCCCACAATTTACCTTCTGTTTATAAACTGTCACAAACGAGCTCTGTGCCTGCTCAGTTTACTCTCCCTGTCTATTGCGGACACATGTTCTGTCATGAACACTCTCATCTCTATCACGGATAGGGAGTGTCTGCTTTCCCGGATAGTTCGCCCTGTTTGCCGCAGACATACCTTCTGCCTGTGGGGGCACTCTCCCTGTCTACCACAGAGCGTCTCTGTCCACCACCGAGACTCCACCCCCCCCAGTGGTGATACATTATTTCTCAGCTGCTCATCATGCTCCCCTCACACTATATCCATTTACTTGTGGAGCACAGTGGGATTGTGACTCGCCCATGGTAAGGTTGTGTTGCGTCTGAAGGGCCACAAGACTTGAGCCGAATTATGGGCACAAGTTTTCATGTATTTTCTACTCATTTCCCCTTTCTTATATATTAATTTCTCTCCCTTTCGCACTTTCTCTGTCACCCTTTCTCTTCTTTCTCTGCTCCTCTGTTTATCTCATTCCACTCTTCATCTCACCATTTCGCCTTGTCTCTTTGCTGCTCTTTTTTAAAATCTCTGTATCTAGTCTTCTGCCGTCTCTCTTTCTCTGTCTAGCCATAACCCGGGCACTCATCCTCTATTTCTTTTCATCCCTCCTGTGGCCACTCTCTTCGTATAACCCACTATCTACGGGGGTGCTGAAAAATCTAGCAGTGCAGCGTTGGCTAAACTTTTAGATCCCAGGCACTCAAAACGAGGTTGCCACACCACCTGGTATGACGTGAGTTGTTAACAACACTCCATATTTATTACGTCTTAATCATCAAACCAGTGTCAGTAAGCCCCCTGCAAACATTTTAATTTTAATAAACGTCCGTTTATTAAAGGTTACTCCTATAAGTAAGTTGGCCTCAAGCCTCCTTCCAGAAGGGTACTTTATTTCATGTTGCTATCGAAAGCAGCAGGACGTCAGACACCAAAAAACATAATTGTGAAGATGTATGTACAAACTTTATTATACTTATTGCATGAATCCAACATCCGTTAAAGGTGTTTACATACATTAACGGAACAACGATAAATGGTGACAGTTAAGGATCTACAAACACATCAGACTATTCACCCATTCCAAGAAACCCAATTATCTTTTAAGTATTGTTTTAGGAAAAAGCGCAAGGCTCAAGCCCACGTTAGGTTGTGTTACCACTTCCAGCATCCCCCCGCTTCCACGCCACCCCTCACATCTCTCTCTGGCAGAACTCAGTACTCTTCTTTCTTTGTTCATGACTCTTGGGCACTAACACTTCTCAGCGTGTCCATTTAACCTACGATCTCTTGTCCCTAGTTACTATCTCAGCCTCCTGTCGGCAAACCCGGGAGTTTGGCTCCTCACCTCATGGCGGCGGCTCGGCCTAAGAAAGGAGTTTTTATTAATAAATATGGGGGCTTTTACCATATCAGCATGTCATCAAGGCAGAGTTGTGTATCCTGCGGGGAAAGTACATCCGTTTATGTGATGACAATCATGCTGCACTCGCTTTGAGTAAATACGATATGTATGTGTGTTAAATTATTTTAAGTACGTGTGTGTAGCAGCAAAACTCTCACGGCTCTTTTAGTAGCCCACAAATTCAGCGGGAGTAGTGCTTTCCTGCAGGCCTGAGGTGCCCTAACGCTGTTCAGTGTCTAAATGAGGCACAGCTCATCCATGCCAAAAATGAAGAGGGGACATGGGCAGCAAAATACTCTGGGGCTGGTCCCAAACAAGAGGGGACATAAGTACTGCTGTGCGGTCACGACTCAGAGGCATCCAGACACAATCCGAGTATAAAATAAGGCCGATCGCCACCCTTCAGCTTGCACCTTTGGGAGATTAAGAGGGGAGGGGGGGCAAGCCGACACCAGACCACTTTATTGTGTGTGAAAAAGGCCGCTTTATTGAAACAGGTGCATATCACAATTTTAACTCCTTGGCCACTGCCTTACAAAACTAACACCTCGCTATACAATCATTTCCTAACCCCTTGTTCCTTCTCCCACCCCTACGATCCCCACATCAGTTCCCCCATCCCCCAAAATACAACATAACATTCCATAACCAACATATAACCCAATCCTACACCATGTAGCCTTTCCAACTCCCAAACTCCCCTGACCGTAACCCCTACCTGCCTTCTGTGCAACTGTAACTATCCAACCTCTAATCTAAACTTATCCAACCTGGTTACCCTTTCCCTGTTCCTGGACCCAAACTACCAAACCTATAACAACAAACTCTAGCCAATCCCGGCCAACTGTCAACCATCCCGCTACCCAGAAGAAAGGGGGAAGTATAGGCGGATACGCCTCTTCCTCCCTTTCCTCTGCCCCCCCCCCCTATCCCCGCGGGACCGCGTGTGAAACTTAACGCCTGTAAACCCCTAGCAACCGTGCTAGGACCTCCCGCAACTCCAAAAGATACAGATCCATCCCCATCCACGAGAAGTGCACCCCGTCATCCCGGAACAGCTCCTGTGCATCGTAACGGAGGTCCCTATGAGCCAACCTTCCTACCCCCAACTGACGACAAAACCGCACCATCTCCGTATTTAGCATCCTCCTCGCTTTATCCACTGCCCCAGGGTTTACAGCCCCCCTCCAACTCCCCCGGGGGACAAATTCTGTCCAGACAATGGAACACCCAGCCCATTTCTCCTTGATCAAACCTGTCTCCCTGACCATGTCATTTTCCCCCAAGTGTAAAACCAACACATCCGGGCACCTACCGGCCCTTAAAATCCCGTTCAACAATGGCACCAATTCCTTCCAGCGCATGCCGCCCTTACCCCTCCATGCCACAGAGAATAGATCTTTATTGAACCCCAAGCTGTCCCCAAAGTAGCTCTCCCGGGCCTGGACCTGCGCCCGTCTCACAAAAGAATGCCCCACAATCCAAATGGACATCTCCCTGGCGAGGGGTCCTATAACCGAACCTGAAAAGAAAAACAAGAATGAAGACCAGGAAAACACCAACTAAACCATTTTTTTTTTTTTTTTTTACAGCACCCCACCCCCTCTCTCGCTGCGCACATACCGCTGATAGCAATTCGATGACCACCTACCCAACTTCATGATGTCCCCGCGCTCCCAACCCCTCGCATGTGCCTCTGACGCCGCCCCAATTCGTAAGGAATGCGTGCCAAAACCCCTCTCCTCGATACCCAGTCTCCTCAGCGCTTTACGCAGCACTGCCAGCAGTTGCGAAGCTTTAACGCCCCGCCCCTGCCGATGTGAAAAGACCAAGTCCCCCAACCCCCGAGCATGATTTCCAACGCAACCCCCACCGAAAAGGACAGACCTGCGGCGAGCGCCCCCTCTTCAAAGCAACCCATTTCCCCCGACCCTTTTGGTCCGTTTTCGCCTTCCTGAGCCAAATACTAACCACCTCCGCCCTGAAAGAGACCTCACCCCAGGCCAGGCCCCGATTCCCTTTAGACCCCAACAATTCAGACACCGGAAAGGCCCCGAAAAACATCCAGGTCATGAGTGTAGAAAAAAGGATGGCCTCTCCTTCATCCAAACACACCCCGGGCAAAACCCCAATCACCCCTTCCAACAGCTCCCAAGACAGTGGTTTCCTCACCCGGGCGATGCTTCCACATTCCCGCGCCCAACCTTCCAAAATCTGTGCACCCAGTTCCCCCACGGAGGGGGCGTAGCCCCACAACAATTTCCCGATGAAAGCAATCCGCGCCAGTTTGCCCACAATCGTCACCTTCGTAAGACCTTTCTCCACCAGGTCCAATATGAAATGCACAACATCCTCCTGACGTGCCACCCAGGAAACCCGCCACCACGCCCCCGAACGGACAAAGTCCTCCCAAGCCGCCCGGTATGCCAACCTCGTAGACTGTGCTAAGGAGCCTAGAACCAATTGTAGCATCCGGTGTTGCCTACTTCCCATAGCTGGTTCGGCATTCTGGTCGGGTTCACGTCCGCATCCTTGGCGAGCCCACGGAATCTCCCCCACTGTGAACGAGACAAGGCATCCACAATGTCATTGTCCAACCTGGCACATGCACCGCGCGAAACGCCATATCATGCCTCAGACACCCCAGCACAAAAACCCTCAACAACTTGAGCACCTGCTCGTCCCGTGCCGACTGCCGATTGACCACCTGCACCACCGCCATGTTGTCAATCCTGAACGTGACCTTCTTGTGGGCTAACACAGCCCCCCACAGCGTGACAGCCACCACTAAGAGAAAGAATTCCAAGAAGGCAATACTCCTGCCTCCTTCCAACCATTCCGCGGGCCAGGGTTCTGCGCACCACCTCCCTTGCCAGTACAGCCCAAACCCCTTGCTCCCTGCTGCATCCGAGAAAATCTGCACATCCCACACCATGTCCACGTCTCTCATCAAAGGCACCCCATTAAACTGATGCAGGAAAAACTGCCACATCCTCAAGTCTTCCCTCACTCCGGCTGACAGTCGAACATGATGGTGTGGGGGCCTCTGCCCCTCCAAAGCTCTCCCCAGTCGCCTATAGAACGTCCTCCCTACTCTGAACACCCGACAGGCAAAATTGAGATGTCCCAGCAGCACTTGGATGTCCCTGACCGTCACTTTCTGTCGTGTCAGCACACTTGCCAGCAGCTCTAACATGTTTTGCTTTTTATCCGCCGGCAGACGTGCGTCCATCAGACCTGAATCCACTTCAATGCCTAAAAAGGCCAGTGCCGTCCCGGGCCCTTGTGTTTTCTCTGGGGCCAGTGGCACGCCCATTTCCCTCATGATCTCATTGAAACTGTCCAGAGCCCTCTGGCATTCCATGGAGTCTGAGGTGCCAACAAAAAAGAAGTCATCCAAGTAGTACGTCACTCCTTGGTGACCCGTCCGTTCCGTAAACAACCATTGTAGGAACGTGCTGAAACATTCAAAAAGTGCGCAAGACATGGAGCAGCCCATCGGCAATGCTTTGTCCACGTACCAGTGACCGCCGAATTGTATGCCCAACAGATCCCAGTCATCTGGATGAACTGGCAGCAGCCGTAAAGCAGACTTTATGTCGCACTTTGCCATCTGTGCTGTTGCGCCCGCGGTCACCACCAGTGACATAGCCACGTCAACAGAGGAGTAGGATACAGTGGCCGCACTTTCTTCAATAAGGTCATTGACCGACCCACCTTCCGGCCATGACAAATGATGTATAAGGCGAAACTGTCCCTGCTCTTTTTTGGGCACCACTCCAATGGGTGACACAATCAAATTAGGCAACGGCCAATCCTGAAAGGGTCCCGCCATGCGGCCCTCCTGTACCTCCTTATCCAGTTTCGCTTGCACCACCTGTGGGTGCTCCCGTGCCGATCTCAAACTGTCTGCCCATCTCCGTACCCGTGGACCCTCATACCCCAGCCTGAACCCGTCCAGAAACCCCCACCGTAGTCGCTCTGCCGCCTCCCTGTCCGGATACCCCCGCAGAGACCCCAACAAATTCTCCACCTTAACCGGAGTATGAGCCCTTTGGCCCAGGCCCCTTAGACCCCCTCCCCCCTCCCGACTGCTGTGACTGCTGCTGTCCCCCTGCCTTAAAGACTCCTGACTGCCACTGCTGACCTCCTTGTGACTGACCCTGGGCCCCCCAACACTTGACCAAAGCATGGCGCTTCCCGCAACCGGAGCATTCATGCCGAAAATGGCAATACTCCCGCGTGCACGATCCCTTATTATAGTCCCAGCACGCACCTTTCTCGCCTGCCGTACCCCTGCCTGATCCCCCCACCCCCCCTCGGGTGGGGCTCCCTCAAAAGGGCTGATACATGAGCGGTAGCCCGCTGGCCGTAAAAATGGTCTTTCCCGACCCCGCGAGACCCATCGTATGCTGCCACAAATCCGTGTCCAGCTCTCCCCACTTCGCCTCCGTATCCCAAGCCATGCACGCCCGGAACTCCTCGTCGTACTGGGCCCAGGCATATCCACCCACTGTAAGTTGCGCCTTTCGTATGACGTCCATGTATTTAAACATGGCCACTGACCTCTCCGGGAATTTCTTACAGTACACACTAGCATAAATGAGAAAAGCCGCCGTCCAATTTTCTATCGTCAACGGCACCTTAGGCCGCTTAGCCAAGTCAAATTCCTCCTCCTTAGAGCCCTCCTTTGCCCTCACCTCCCTGTGCAGGAGCTTGAGCATCTCCACATATTCCCCTTTCCAGATCCTCTCTTTCGTTGTCAACATCAAATGCGCCCCCAAGGGCTTCGTTACCCCCATATACTGTAACCGTTTGATCTTCAGCTCCTTACTTTCCAACTTAGTCTCCCCGTCCTCTGCCTTTACGTCAACTGTCCCTTTCTTGTCCGTCAAACTCTCGCCGCCCTTGCTTTCCTCCCCCTTACATGTGCTTTCCGTGCCCACGGCCACATCCACCACATACGCTCCCTTGCACAACCTCCCCCCGACCCCCCCCTCACCAACAGACCCCCCCACCCCTCTGGATACCATCACTGGGCGCCCGAGCAAATTTTTACTACCTGGCGCCAGTGCCTCCGTCCGACGCTCCTCACGGCGTCCTGTCCTGGGGGCCGAGCTGGTCTCCCACCTCGATGTCCGACCCGTGGGCCTCGCCTGGCGTTGTGACACCTGCAAATAACTAGCCACAACATTATTCGGCCCCCCCTCCCTGTCGTCCACCCCATCACGCAACTCCCCTTCTTCCATGCTATCCTCCTCATAATCCAATTCCTCCTGCCCTACACCCCCAGCACCCCCCGCTGGTGGCGCCAACTGCCTGCGTGGTAAACAAACATCCTCCGCTGCGTCGCTCCATTGCCGTTGCCCCCCGGGGCGCTGCGAACCCGTGGGTGTTGGGGCTTGCGAGCCCGTACCGGGCCTACTTATGCCAGCCGCGCCGGGATCCCTCGCCGGTACAGGATACGCCGCCCGAGGCTCCACCCTCCCTTCTCCTTGGTGCCGTCGAGCCGCTCCCAGCCCTACCAAGTCCGGGACCCCCCGACGGTCAAACTGTCGGTCCACCGCCTGAAAAGAAAAGGAATGGTCTGGTGTGCTGGGCCTACCTCCTTTCCGACTCCCATCCCATCCCTGCTTACCCGCCCCCAATGTACTCGATACCCACGCCCGCCCCACGGCGCTCAGATCCACGACCTCTCCCTCCTCTCCGTCCCCCACCTCCCCATCGCTCCACTCCCCCCTACCTGCCCCCCCTACCCCCTGCCCGCTCTGCCCCGCCCCTTCATCCTCCACCACCCAACCCCCTGGCCTCTGCCCCTCTGCCGCAACCCCGCTCCACGCACCGCCCCACCCCGCATCCCCCCTGTCCCCGCACCCCCAGGCCCTTCACCTCCACCCCCTGCCCCGGTTGCCCCCCTCAACTCCTCAGCCCAGGACTCAAAGATGTCCAGGCCGTCCCAGTCCCGCTCGCTTCCCTCCGAGTCAAACAGCACCGGGGAGTCCCCCCCTGCTGCATTCCCCTCATCCCCCTCGTCCGCATGACCCCCGACCCCTCAACCGACGAGGGCTGGTAACCCCTTGCCCGCAATCTCCTGTTCAAACCCCACCGCGCTGAGGACCCCCCCACCCACCCCCCCTCCCCCGTGCGATCCTCCTGTCCGTGCTGACTCAAATCCTCTATGTGGCCTGTGCCACTGCCATACGCGTGGCCCCTGGCTGCAGCACGCCCCACCTGTGGGCTCTGCAGCGTGCCCCTCCCCGTTGTTCCCTCCTCTGAGGCCTGTGTCGTCTTGACTCTGCCCTCCGCACCTTCCCCCTTCTTTCCATACAGCGGGGCAGTGCTCCTCCGCCCCGCGCTGCCCCGTGATACTCCCGCTGGAGGATTTCCCTGCTCAGCCTCGCCCCCATCGTCCCCGCCCCTCCCCGACCGCTCCAACATACGCGGCGCGTCCAGGGCCGCTCCCCTGGCAGAAGAGCGGCCCTGCCACGAGTGTCCCCGCGCTCCTCCTGCCACCCGCCCTACGGCCGCTCCCACAGCTTTGGAGCGGCCCTCCCCAGATTTAGCCCGCGACGGGGGGACACCCGACGATCTCCCCCGCCGAGGCGATCGTCCCTGCCCCCGCTCCGACAAAGCCCCACCCGCGCTGAGACCAACTGCCTCCCCACTCCCAGGGGCTGCGCTCCTCGCATACGCGCAGCCCCTGCCACTCACCGTGCCGCCAAACGCTCTCCCGGGGGCGAACATGCCGCCACCCCCGCGGACGCGCGCCTCACTGGGCGCACCGCTAACGGTGCCTCCGGTATGAGGAGATCCATCCTCCCCGCCTCGCTCAACAGGCGAATCGCCTCCAGCACTCGATAATCCCCGCCTGCCATGATAATTCCTACGACACGATCGCCAACAGAAATACGAATTTTTTTTGCCTACTACTAGCGCTCCCAGCCACCAGGTCACCAAACCTAAAATGGTGGCTGGGGAGGCGCGTAACTGGCATATATAACCCTTGGGCTACTTTTACGAAATTGGGCTACATTTGGGCTATCCCCAAATGTAGCCCAAAACTTACAAAATGGCCGCTCCGGCCACACCCCCACCTCCCCCCTCCCAATCTGCCCGGGGGGCAGACCTCGCTGTGCTCGGCTGCCCCCCAAGCTCCCATTGCGAACCACGACCCAGAGCCTTCCACACTCCACAGGTGCATATTTATGCCCCCAGCTCCGGCATTTCCTGGTGTGCATCCTGCAGTTTCTCTGATTGGAGGACAGTCGTCAATGACGTATTCTTTTACAATGTCCTCCAATCAAAGAGCTCCTTGAGATGCACTGTTCGGAATCCTAAACGAAGACTAAACGTTTTGGATTCCAGATTCAGGCAGAAGAGCGACGGGAATGCGCGACCCCCTTTCCACGACTCCACGCCCCCCTTGGGGGCCGCGTCCCACAGTTTGAAGACCCTTGCCTTAGACATAGGAGACTACAGCAGTCCTCTTTTTCAATCAGCATTTACAGTCTCCATGATTTTTTTTTTCATGGAAAAGGTATTATGTCATTTTGACATTTATCTAAAACGAAGTTTTGTGAGCATTATTACGTCAGGCTGAATTTCTTCATTTTAGAAAGTTATCAAAATGAAAGAAGTCCGAGAGGGGCGTGGCTGAGCCGAGCTGCAATATGGCCGCCGTGTAACGGGGGTCTGCCGGCCGGACAACTAATCCGTCAGCCCATCCGGTCTCTGCCTTGATATTTGTGCAGGGAAGATACGGCGGGAGGTGCCCAGACGAAAAGGAGTCTAGCGGTGCTGCTGTGGCCGAAATCGGCGGCGGGGATCAGGAGCTACACGCCTTAGCCGATCCGGCGGCTGGGAGGAGCCGTGCTGAGCGGCGTCCTCTGCTACGCGAGGCCCTGGTCGTGGGCCGTGGCCCGTCAGAGGCGTGGAGACTGTCGTTGCCGCTGGTGGAGCGTGGGACGCCCCGCGATTGGCACCCGGGTGACGGAGGCGGACCCCTGCTGTGCGGCTGACACCCTTTGCTGTGGGGCTGGTGCGAGACGTCTGCGGAGCTGTCGTGCGGGCTGATTGGGCCCTGCCGGCATGGCCAAGCTCTGCGCTGCTGCCAGATACCGGTGCTCCTGCTGAAGCGAGGCGGCGAGGGACGGGGGCTGCGGCACCTTGTGAGCGCGACCCGACCCCTACCTGCAACGAATGACATCCGGCTAACTGGCCTTTGGAATCCATGCTCTGAAAACTCCGTAGGTCTGCCAGCGGGGGAGTTGCTGAGGTGGTGGTGTGGAGGACACGTGAGGCCGGCCGGGTTGCCCTTCGTGCTTCCACCCGAACGCGGAGAGACCGCCGTTGGCACCTGATGGACACGGGCCCGGGACCTGAGGGCGCCGAGAGCTGGCTGGACATTATCTGTTTGGCGGTGTTATCCACGGGGCACGGGCGGAGTGTGAGGCCGCCTGGTGCTGGGACCGTCTGACCGGCGCGATCCTTGCGTTTGGTGAGGCCTGTGACCTGCGGTGTGCCTGCTGCCTCCCTCGATTGGTGCCGGTGTGTGGTGGCCCCTCAGAGGCGCCATGGGGAAGTCGGACACCAAGCAGCGGAAGCTCCACTTTGAGAAGCAGGCTTCCCACGGCACCGAGGCGGTGCCGACGTCGCAGACTGTGGTCCCCGAAACGCAGTTGGACTCAACGCCGGCGGATGATGTTAAGAGCATGTTCCGCGACCTTAAGGGCTGCCTCAAGGAAATTGACGGCAAACTCGACTCCATGGCCCGGCGGCTTGATGGCATATCGCATAAGGTCGACCAGCACGAGGAACGTCTCGCGGCGGTGGAAGCGCGGATAGCAGACTGCGAAGAGGGCCAAGGAGACGCCCAGGAGAAATTACTTCGCATGGATAGGGTCCTGGAGGTGATACGAGGGCGAAATTAAGATTTGGAAGCCCGCTCCCGCAGAAACAACGTACGAATTATTGGTGTTGCGGAATCCACAAACATTGGCAATATGGAACAATTCGTTGAGGGGATGTTCCGCGACCTGTTTGGGGAGGACCTGTCGGCCATTTTCTTGATCGAGCGTGCACACCGCACGTTGGGGCCGCGACCTGTGCCGGGAGCTCCGCCACGACCGTTCCTGGCCCGTGTACTAAATTATCGAGACAGGGATACTATCCTGCGGTTGGCACGTGAAAAGGGTGAGCTCACGTTTCAAAATATGGCCATCTCCCTTTTTCCAGATTTTACGCAGGCTGTGCAGGCTGCGCGGCGAGAATTCGTGCCGGCAAAAAAAATCTTCCAGAAGGTGGGGACTAAGTACGCCATGCTGTACCCGGCCAAGTTGCGGATACACCATAAAGGGAAGCCAATGGTATTCACAGCGGCGGCGGATGCGCTCAAATTTGCGAGACAGGCGGAAAGGTCGCAGCGAGAGCGGCAAGACAAGCAAGACTCGCCGCCGATGGGCCAGTTAAGTGACACTGAATAACGCAGCACAGTAACACCTTGAGACGTGTTGGGACGCCGGACACCGTGACTGTTGGCTGCACGGCCTGTAGCCACCTATGGAGGACCCTGAGGCCTGCAGGACCGATAGCCCTGTCCCGGAACTGGTTGACTGGTCGGCTTTAGCACGGGTGACCTGGCTGGCACCCTGCGGAACACTGTAAAGGGAGAAATGCAGGGCCTCCCTAGCTGTAAGTTGATATACTGCGTTAGTAGAAGGCAGGACAGTTCGGCCACCCTGTCGGTTTTAGACGGGGGAGTTTGCCGGTGACCCCATGCCCCAGTGGGATGATTCCCGAGATATTATTGCAGGACAGTTACTGTTGGGTGGGGTGGCGGGGGGTAAGGCATCTCAACCTGATTGGGGGGTTGGAGTGGGTGGAGGGGGGTTGTGGTTATTGGTGGTTGGTTGTATTACACTGCTTATTTTTCCTATACCACTAACTGATGATGTGGCCTTGACACGTGCCGAATTTGTATGGTTGTGGAACCGATGGAATGTGAAGCGAGGGATCCCCCTGTGGGCCCTGGAACGGGGGTCATTGGTGACTTCATCATTACACAGGAAACACGAATATAAACCTCCCTGACCGCGCTGTGCTGCCTTACATGGAATATCCGTGGTCTTAACGATCACCGCAAGATACGCCTGATCCATGCGTATTTGACAAGACACCAAATTGACATATGTTTCCTACAGGAAACGCATTTGACTCGCAACGCCGAGGACAAACTTAGATGTGGTCGATGGGGCGAGATACACTCCTCCAGCTGCTCCAATTACTCTCGGGGAGTGGCTATTCTTCTCCGTAAAGGCCTTCCCTGGCAGACGTTTAAGGTACACGCGGACTCTGAGGGGCGCTACATAATACTGCTAGGGAAGCTATTTCACACGCCGATCACATTAGTTAACACATATGGCCCCAACTCGGATGACCCTGGGTTTTTTCGACACGTCTGGCACCTGGCACAATCACTGGGTGGCGGGGCATGCATGTGGGGAGGAGATTTCAATGCCGTACTGTCGCCGGAGTTAGATAGGGAAGGGGCTGCTCGCGCGCACCACCCGCAGGCTGCGGATCTTATACGCGGCCTAATGGCTGATTATAATCTACAGGACTCGTGGCGCGTATTACATCCCGCGGTTAGGGAAGGCACCTGCTTCACCCCTCACAGAGGAGCCTGGTCCCGCTTGGACTTCTGGCTCTTGACCCCGCAGGTCCATGCCTGGGTGTCTGCAGTCACCCACAAGGCGCGCACCCTCTCAGACCACTCTCCTGTTGAACTGACTCTAGCTGTTCCTAAGCCATACATTACACCCTTCACTTGGCGATTGCCTGCGCAGGCCCTGTCAGATCGGGTGTTCCGTGAGGATATCCATCAGCACATACTCGACTACTTTGAGCACAATGCGGGTTCCGTGTCATTGTTGGGCACCTTGTGAGACGCCTTTAAGGTGGTGATCAGGGGTCACTGCATTGCGGGGCAGGCCAAAGTCCTTAAGACTATCAGGGGTGCGCTAGGTAACTTGGAGGATCGCCTGCATTCTCTAGGGGTGCAGTACTGTTCTGACCCCTCGACAGCCATCTTGGCTGAAACTCGTACCACGCTAACTGAATATCAGACAGAAGCTGATAGGGAGCTTAAGTTCCTGACTAAGCATGCTGTGGCCCGCAGATATGGGGAGGGGGATCGCCCAGGTAGAACGCTCGCCCTTCTGCTGCGTTCACAACGACCCTATACCTTCGTATCATCAGTGATGAAAGAGGGAGGTGACACCGTGTATACACCTCCGGAAATACTGGATACCTTTCGGACCTTTTACAGTGACTTATACAAGTCTCGGGCCGCCCACCCACTGGCTGAGCTGTCTGAATATTTTGACACGATACAACTTATATGGTTCAATGCGCACCAAAAAGGGTACTTCGATCGGCCCTTTGCGGCAGAAGATGTGCGGGAGGCAATAGGATCATTGGCAGCCGGCAAGGCACCGGGACCAGACGGCCTCCCGGCACAGTTTTACAAGGAATATGCAGATCTCCTGGCCCCCGACTGTTAGCAGTGTATGCTGAGGCGGTCGAGATGGGTATACTCCCAGAATCAATGAGAGAGGCTGTCATCATTACCCTCCTAAAACCGGACAAGGATGTCCAGCAATGCGATTCCTACAGGCCATTATCTTTAATTAATACTGACGCAAAGATCTTTGCAAAAATGCTCGCGACTCGGCTACAACCGGTTTGCCCCTCATTATCCGTCCGGATCAGTCGGGCTTTGTGCTGGGCCGCTTGACGTCCCACAACCTCCGCACCCTCTTCGGAGTGCTGCACTATTTGGCCCCACATGTTAAGGCTGCGGCGGTACTATTAGACGCCACCAAGGCGTTCGACTCCCTGGAATGGGGGTTCCTGTTTCCCCTGCTGCAGCGCATAGGTGTGAGTGAGGCCTTTATCAGATACATCAGACTGCTTTATACCGACATCACTGCTAGGGTTAAAGTGAACGGGCTCGTAGCAGCACCATTTGCCGTTCAGAGGGGTACGAGACAGGGCTGCCCCCTGTCTCCCCTGCTCTTTGCCATCGCCACAGAACCTTTGGCTGCCCGCATCAGACAGCATCATGCAGCCAGAGGCATTGGCTTCTCGTCCAGGGCGCTGTCCATATCGCTGTACGCGGATGATATCACGCTATATGTGTCTGATCCCCAGGTAAACCTCTCCCCTCTGACGAGAGAACTGATGGAGTATGGTCGGCTATCGGGAGTGAATATAAATTGGGAGAAATTGGTCATTTTACCCCTGACGTCCGGGACTCCCCGCTTTACCCCGGACTGCCCGCTGACATGGGCAGCGGGGCCTGTGCGGTACCTGGGGATTTGGATAAGCACTGATATGCAGCAGATATGGACCGAAAATTACGGGCGGGTGCTGGGTTGGGTGGACGAGAGGGTCGGCCGCTGGAAGCACCTGCCTCTTTCGCTGGCTGGGAGAATCGCTGTGGCTAAAATGGTGATCCTGCCTAAGCTCCTATATTTATTCGTGAATATCCCACTGCCCCTCACTGCACATTTTTTGAGACAGGTACGCTCACGGATGGTGGAGCTGGCCTGGGGAGGTAAACAGCCGAGGGTGGCATGGGAGACCCTCACTCTTCCACAGCGACAGGGAGGCCTGGCCGCACCGGACTTCTCCTTATATGCTTACTGTGCACAGGCGCAGTTCCTGCACTACTGGGCGCACCCCACACCGTTTCAACCGCACGTGGCAATAGAGACTGATAGAGCGGCCCGCTGCCGCTAAATGTGGCACTCTACGCGCCATACATCCGGAGATGCACGGAAATCGACCCGGTGCACGCACTCAGGTGGGCTTGGGATGGGCTGAGACGGAGGGCCGGGCTGGACCTTATTTACACCCGATCTGTGCCTCTGCGCGGTAACCCGATGTGGCCACTGCTGCGAAATATGCAGACCGGGGAGCGTGCCGCGGCACTGGGCCTTCACACTGGGGGCGATTTGTTTCCGGGGGACACCTTCCTCACGTTGGAGCAGATGTGTGGTGCGGAAGCTCCGACACTACTGGATACGCTTCTTTACTATCAGCTCCGCCACTCGAGCCGGAAGCTGTTCCCCGCGTTCCCGGCGCCGCCGCCGGACTTGCTTGCACTGGAAAATGTGCTGTCCGCGGAGTCAGGGCGCAAGCTTGTATCCCGATTGTATGTGCGGATGCAGGCTAATCACCCAGTGGTTCTTCCAGCGGCGCGGGGCCTATGGGCGGCGGAATTGGGTGCAGATATTTCTGATGTGCACTGGGACTTGTGCTGTAAGCTTCTTGAGATGCTGTCCCCCAACTACAGGCTGCGCTTGATACACTTCAAATACATACACATGACATATCACACCCCTAGCCGATTGCACCGCATGGACTTAAGAGACACAGATGAGTGCTGGCGCTGTTACACTCGTGGAGCCACCTTTCTGCATATGGCGTGGGACTGTCCCACATTGGCGACCTTCTGGACTAGGGTGGTGACGATAGTATGCGAAATCATGGGCCTACAGATACCATGCACACCACAAGTCACGCTGCTGGGAATTTTACATATGGTCGAGCCCAAACACCGTAAGCTGCCAGCGATGCTATTATTACTGGCCAAGCGACAAGTTGCTATGCATTGGGGAGTTGGTATGTCGCCTAGCGTTAGGGATTGGGTCAGAAGCGCTGTCTACTGCCAGACGCAGCTCGCCTTGTACTGGGAGCTTATGCCGATGCGATCGAGGCCTAAGGATATCTGGGGGCCCTTCACACACTGGTTGGAGCAAGCTCTGATGCAGGCGCTGTAACTCGCTGCTATCCCCTAGGGCAGGAGGGAGATGGTGGTCATTACATTTGCCCGTGGGGAGTATTAGGATACGATGGGTTGGGTGGGTGCGTACGGGAGGGGGAGAAAGTTGGACAGCTGGGTGAAGTGCAGACTGTCGTATAACACTGAGTGAGTTTCCTTGCAACCTTCTATTTGATGCTATGCTGGAGGGGAGACGCATTGTCATCGCTGAATATATGTACACAGCAGTGAGTTGTATTGTTTTAAGTTTGTTATTGAAAAATGCAAATAAAAAGAACTTTAAAAAAAAAAAAAATGAAAGAAGTCCAGTAAAAACAGTAAGGGAGGTAAAATTGTGAGGCCACAACCCGATTAATCAGGTCTGCTGAGAGAAAATGTCCTTTTGAAGTAATTGGGATAGAACAGAAGTGTTTTCACTTGTTTGCTGTATGACAACTGGGCGGAAGCAGTTGATAGCTTAGGAGGGAGGCAGTTCCAAGAAGTAGTGACACTGAAAAAGGGTAGATTTGGCACTTGAGTGGTTAGAATTTAAACAAATGCAAATAATTATAATAATAATTATGAATAAATTACATTTAAAATAAAAACATTATCCCAAAAATAAATAATTAAAAAATGTAAATTCATCAAAAAATTTAAAAGATGGAATATAAAATAACAATAGTAGCATTAATAGAACATTAATTTATAAACATTACAGAAAGTATGAACCTTGAAATATCGCAATTTACTATTCTCTCTCTACCGTACAAAACAGTAGGAAGCAAGAGTAGGGAAAGTTTTGAACTCAGGCGGGGTTTGATTTACTAATCCCTCTCCATTCTAAGCAACAGCAGGGAGAGGGTATGGTCTCCGGAAGGGTTGGATTTACTATTACCCCTCCTAGTTTAAGTAATAGTAGGGAAAGTGTTGCACTCCGGAGGGGTTAGATTTACTATTCCCACTCCAGTCTAAGCAACAGTAGGGAAGTGTTGAACTCTGGAGGGGTTAGATTTATTACTTTCAGTCCAGTCTAAGCAACAGTAGGGAAAGTGTTGGAGTGCTTAGATTTACTTTTCCCACTTTAGTTTAAGCAATGATAGAGAAAGTGTTGGAACCTGGTTAGATTCACTCTTCTCACTCTAATCTACACAACAAGAGGGGAAATGTTGGAGTTTGTAGGAACTAAAAATAAAATGATGTTCCCTAATAATTTTCTAAAAAGCATATAAACCACTACTATATAAAATGAATGTATCTTTTAAAATAAAAAAGCCAAGTAGAATTGATTTTTTTAATGCTTAATAAAGTTAAAAACTGTAACAAATTAAAACAACTCAGGAGTAACTTATTTCCATATCTAAACAAAGAAGTACAACACCTGAAAATGTTAACTTCCATAAAAACTTATATACATTTTTATTATTATATAAAAACATATAGGGACTGAATAAGAGTTTGGTGGTGTGCGAGCGGGCCACCACGCCACTGCACTGCACCCACACCACCAAAACTCACTGCCACCCGCTCGCCAGATTACGAGTTACCTCGGGGTTTGGTGGGCGGTCTTTTGGCATTCCCACGGCAGTGCCTCTTAAAAAGGCACCGCAATGGGAGCACCAAACAGCGGCGGCTCCTCCGCTAAGGCAGAGGAGCGTCGCCCCACTGCTTCAACTGCAAGCTCAATACAAAAAAGAAAATGATAATGACGCTCTGTTATTATCATTTTATTTTTTGTATTGAGCTTGCAGTTGAAGCGGCGGGGCGGGGCTGGGCTCCCCGCATCACTGGGAGGAGTGGTGGCTGTACCTTAATTGTGCATGTGGGTTTGGCCGGCCCTCACGGACCGGCCAAACCTACATGTGCACTTTACAAGTTCTGCACCCAGGCTGCATTACAGCCTGGGTGGAAAACATGCCCAGGCTCCCATTCCCCGCCTGAGCGCCGAACCTCCACGCTCAGACCAATCACAACGCTGCATTGCAGCATTGTGTTTGGCTGGGAGCCTGGGTGCTTGCTTCCTGGTTCCTGTGTGGAGGAAAGGTGGCAGCTGGCAACCTGCACAATGAGCATGTAAGTTTATTTTTTCTTTTTCTTTTTTTTTACCCCCGCCTCCATTCCCTACCAGGCACTACTGGTGCAAAAGCCCATTCAGGTACGACATGGACAGTGCAGTCCATGCCCTGCAGGAAAGAAAGGGGGTTCATACAGAAAAGGGGGCACATCATGTGCCCCCCTGCATGCATCCCATGGCCCTGAGGCAACAGGGGGTCCTGTAGGGCCCCCTTTGGCTCGTCACCACCACAGTTTTCAGGTCGGGCTCACTGTCATGAAAACTGTGGCGTGGAGGAAACTCGTAATATGATTGGTGGTCCAGCAGTAGCACCGCCAGTATTCTGCGGGCCTCAGACCACTGGAAGGCCGCCAGGGATCCGCAAGCAGCAGTCCCATGGAGGTCCAACTGCCCAACTCGTTATAGGGCTGTCAGGCTGCTGGTGTGGACCTGCACGCACTACTACCGTGGCTACAGCAGTCTGTCAGACCGACATAGTCATAATCAGGCCCTTACTCTAAAATACAGTGTATTAAAAATACATTTCACATAAATTATTATTAAAAAACTAAATGGAAAATTCAATATAAAAAAATTAGCATCATAATATATCATACATAAAAAATATAATTAACAAAATAATCAATTAATTAATAAAGTGCAGATTTTAAATGTAATACCTTCCCACCTTATACCCCTAAAAAATAAACAGGCCACTATTGAAATATCAATTACCTAAAAAAATATAAATATACTATCAAACTAAAATAATTGAACCAGCAATTATGGCTATAAAAATTAACATAATTAATTACCAATTACATGATTGATTACCTATTAAAATTACATTTAATGCTAAAATATCTCATTTAAATAAATCTCCCAACCTACTCCTTTACAAAGCCAACAACCTGCTGCAAAAATAAATTTGCTAATTTAAAACAAAAAAAAATAATACACATGAAATTGTTTAAATTAGCTTACATACATAGCATAACTATTAAACAATATTAAAATAATAAACCAATTTACATAAGTATTAAGAAATGAAACGTGTTTTGATTACAAAATAACAACAAAACAAAATTAATTATAATTTAATTTATTTCCCACTCTATTCCCTACAAACCCAGCAGAATGTTATATTATAAATTACTAATTTAACTTACAAATATAAATTAACATTTTTAAATTTGAAACTTTAATGTAAAAAAATAGCAAGTATAATAACAATATTAACAACATATAATAATATTTTATCTAACATACATTAAAATATAGTAAACACAATATTATTTACAATTATATTTAGGTAAACTATATTAAAAAAATGCTATTATTTAAAACAACATTAAATATTTATAAAAGCGATACTCTTGAAAATGATATTCTATGATATGATATTATTATTATAACTATACTCTTAACACAGTATTAAGCTATTACAATATCTGCAAATCAACATGTTTTCCAATCACCATTAAATAAAAGTTTTACAAAGTAGAGATCAATCATCATATAGAAATGCATTCTACATATCCTACAAAATCCAATCTGAAGCAGAACCAATTGGTACGTCAAACAACAAAATTTAGATAATACTTGTAAAAAAACTCTCAAAAATCTTTCTATTTTGAGCCAACTAATTAATCTGAGAATTGTGGGTCTATTAAGACCACTTCATGAAAAACCTAAAAATACAGCATTTGATAAATTAAAAGAACAACATGAGCTCATTTGATCAAATATATGGAAATTATTTATTTATAATACCTCAGATTTTAATTTTAATTTGCCAGTAGAAAATGTAGTCAACGAAGAAGCAAAACGAGTAGCTACCTAACCAAATGAGTGTAGTCCAATGAGTGGAACCAGATGTATTCTTGCAGTACTTTTTGGCCGTGAACTTGCAAACACTAAAGTGGTCGATTTGAACTTAATATCTCAATAGTTTGTAAGCATCGATCGTAATGATATTCGGCTGTTTGGATTTTATTTTTGTCAATGGCCCATTTATTTATTCATGGGAAACGTTTGAAATAATAAACACATTTGAAAGTGACTACTACTGGGTGCTGATGTAGGATTCAGATCCTGGACTCCTGGAGCCGCCGCTCTTCGTGCTTCTCATTGAGCGAAAGCGGCCCGAAGCTGGGGAAGGAGAGTCTTGCTGGCCCGGGACAGGTGGGGGAGACCGGGCGCCGTGGAGGCAGGCTGGCCAGGTGTGAGGCTCCTGACTGCTCCCAGCCGTTCGCAGAGGAGGTCAAGCCTAACTTTGCCTTGCCTGCCTATCTTGGTGAGAACACAAGCCCTGGAACTTTGAAAACCATCACCGGCGCATTGACACTGGGAGCGCACGAAGGACGGGACTGCGAGGACCAGCAGCCCCGTAACAGCGAACAGCTGTGTCCTCTTCCCGCCCACTGTTGCCTGCAATTGCTGCTGAGCCTACATAACTCCTCACGGCCCCCGCTTCGCGGGAGCCGTTCGCAGAGGAGGTCAAGCCTAACTTTGCCTTGCCTGCCTATCTTGGTGAGAACACAAGACCTGGAACTTTGAAAACCATCACCGGCGCATTGACACTGGGAGCGCACGAAGGACGGGACTGCGAGGACCAGCAGCCCCGTAACAGCGAACAGCTGTGTAATCTTCCCGCCCACTGTTGCCTGCCATTGCTGCTGAGCCTACATAACTCCTCACGGCCCCCGCTTCGCGGTGGCCGTTCGCAGAGGAGGTCAAGCCTAACTTTGCCTTGCCTGCCTATCTTGGTGAGAACACAAGCCCTGGAACTTTGAAAACCATCACCGGCGCATTGACACTGGGAGCGCACGAAGGACGGGACCGCGAGGACCAGCAGCCCCCTAACAGCGAACAGCTGTGTCCTCTTCCCGCCCACTGTTGCCTACAATTGCTATTTAAACGTCAGTGCTCCTAGCAGCGCGGTCGTGCGCTGGGAGAAGCCCGGGACAAGGGCAGGACCGTTTGTGGCCGTTCGTGGATGGCAGAGGACGGGACGGGCCCAGTCCCTAACGTTGGGGTTGTTATATGCTTACTGGGGGTGCCTTAAGTGTGAAACCTTGTAAATGTTGTTTACTAATCCTGGTTTTAATAGTTGCTTTGTTGTGGGACTATGAATTCCTCTCCGGGATGTCCAGGTCATAAGTCCCCCATTAGGGGTTCAGTTTCTGGGACATTAGATAGATTTCTTATTAGAGCGTCATCGCTATTGGCACATGAAATAGAACTCACGGAGCGGAGATTGTCGTTGGATATTATGGCCGAGAAACATTCCTCCCTGGGTTCCATTAGACATGCTAATTCCCCCAATCCCCCGGTTGTAATTATACCAGATTCATCAGTTGATACTATGACAGGTAACAAGAGTTTTTCACCCTCGACTGAGAAAATATCGGAGACTACGCAAAGATGCTATCCTATTTCCGAGGAGGAAGGCATGTATAGTAGCAGAATTTCTTGCCACTCCAATAGTTTAAATCCATCAGTCCCTCCTACCACACTTTCCCCAGTTCGAACCAGATCGACTTCTGTTATTAAGCAGGGCCTGCCTAAGACATCTTCTGTTATTACCACGAAGGGGGTTTTCCCTAAAAAGAAAAGGGGGGAAGGCAAACGATTTGGGAATATCGTCAAAAAGCCGCAAACATGAGCCTCCAAAAAGTAATCCCGCAGCTCCTGCTAGTCGAGATCAAGGGGCGGGGTTGCATGATGTTACGCCGAATTCTTTGGCGTCGGCTGATAGTAAGTTAAACAAGCTGGGTGAGGATTTTTGGCATAGATTAGATTCAATGTTAAACAAATCCTTTTTACCGATTAACGATAGACTAGACTGTATCGAAAATAGGATCTCTTGTCTTGAATTGGCCTTTGCCTCTTTTCAAACCAGACCGGATCTGCGGGGGAGAGCCAATACAAGTGTCCTGAATTCAACATCTTGTATACAAGAGGGTCCACCTGTTAACGAAGGGTTAGTTCCCCAACCACAGGCTATTCCACCACCGTCTAATATACCATCTGGTCAATCCGCTAATAGGGTGTTACCTAACTTGTCTAATGAGATGGACGGATTTGGGCATGGGACGGGAGGTAATGCCAATACTACAGGAACTATAGGGCATCGGGGCCCCCAAAATTCAGTTGCAATAGATCGAAGACAATTATTAAATCTTCCGCCTGAATCAACCCCTTATGTTGTTGTTCTTACAGGTGTCCCAAAATTGACTAATGGGAAACGGGAGGAGTTTCTGGACCTAAAACACAAGTGTATCCATTGGCTCAACCAACATAGGCCATTACCTATGTCGGTTTCAGCTGAAATTATCTTCGCACGCAGGGTAGATTGGGTGGGTCCTAAAGATAAATCGGTAAAGGGAGACTGTGTTGTCATAAATTTTAGAGACAAAAGGGCCGTGGAGCATATTTGCGCCTGGCCCGCTAATAACTCGGTCTCTCTAATTAATTCTTTGCCACTTACATTTTTCTACCCACCCTTAAGTCACAATTGGAGTTGCCCGCGCCCGTTAATATCTGGTATTCCCGCTGAAAGGTTGGATGTAGGAATTCCTCAATTCAACCGGTTTGAAGCTTTGTCGGGTCTGGAAGACTGTGACTGATGGTGTACTGTCCAGCAGAGAGAGTTACTTGATATGAATGATACTGGACCTCTGGGAGGATATGTTAAACATGTTTCGAAGATTGTGGGTTCCTCTCCTGAGCTGGAGACCATTAACGTTGACCCACCTGTTGGTGGAGCAGAGGTCATTGCTTCGGATGCAGTTGCAGATAGGGCCCCGAGTTTGTTAAACGACTCTACCTCCATTGAGGGCGTTACTACGCCTTTAGATATATTGTCCCAGATACATCATGTTCGATCTAGCTTTACCGGCACTGGCTATTATTTAGCCACTTGGAATATTGCCGGGTGGCAACGAAAGCGGGATATTTTGGGCTGGAGGGAGTTTGTCGGTTGCTGCGACCTACTCTGTATGCAGGAAACTTGGTGTAAAGATCAAATTAACCTCGACGGGTTTGTTTCCTTTAATCTCCCTGCCCAGGAATCCGTGTCAGGCCGTGCAAAGGGTGGTCTTTTAATATTATTGTCAATCAAACTTCCAGTGGTCGTCAAGGCATATGAAATGGTCGGATATCACTCCCAAGTGTTATGGCTACAGCAAGAGCATGGTCGTAATGTTCTGATTATTAACTACTATAATAATTTATTCAATCAGACGCGATCACTTGCGGTTATGGAATTAATGGGTGCTCTTGACAAATTATGTGCCGATAATCCTATTAATTTTGATTTTATCTGGGCGGGCGATTTTAATACCCCCCTCTGCTCCCTATCTCTAATAGAGGCATGTGGGTATGCTGTCGACAGTGCGGATCCAGAGGTCCATTTTCCACACAATCCTTATGGAGAGCTGTTGAACTCTGTTATGGCCAAGTACGATCTAGCAGCACTACAGAGTGCAAAAGATGGTCATGGCAATCCCGTCCCTACTTTTACGGGCAGGGGCGCTGGTTCGGTTATTGATCATTTAGTTATTTCGGTGAATATTGCTCCCCTTTGCGGAACTCCGGTAACTCTGGACTTTTCTGTTAGTGACCACAATTGCATTATTCTGTGCCTGTCTTTATGGGGCCACAGGAAACAGGGGCTTGAAACTATTGCTAATGATGTTGTTTTAAGTAGGCCTAATGGCCATAGGATCAAGTGGACTGCCACTAACTCAGACACGTACTTGAATAGAATTGTTACTTTATGCCTACCAGAGATAAGTATGTGTCTTGAAGCTGATGTCGGTTACTTAGGTATCCTACAATGTTTCAAGAAAATTAACGACATTATTAATAAAGTCCTGACTATCACTAACGTAAAGCATCGTAACCAGAATCATGGGTGGTTTGACACGGCTTGCGCTAAGGCTTTACAGTAGCTAAAGAATGCTCTCTCGTGTAGACCCCGGAACATGCCATTTATCATCAACCATAGGTTAGCCTACAAGGAACAGCTCAAGCGTAGGAAATGTGAACTTCAGGCAGAAGCATGGAACAAATTGACAGTTGCGGTGGAGCTATCTAATAGTAAGCTCTTTTGGGATACCGTCAATAGTCCTTTTCTAAGGAATGACGATGTCCCGATTATTACCTCCCAAGTTAGTAAGGAAAGCTGGGTTCTTCACTTTTCATCTATTTTTAACCATAGTGATACATTATGCATGCCTAGTCAACTTGCTGCCGTATGGCCCATTATCCCACTTAATATTACTCCTTCTGAAGTAGTACTTGCTTTAAAATGTAGCAAAGGTGGGAAAGCTCCTGGGCCTGACGGTGTGCCAATTGACCTTTACAAAGCCGACACAGCTATATGGGGCCCAGTTTTATCTAACATTTTTAATGCGGCTGTAGAGGCAATGATCCCGTCAACCTGGGGGGAATCCATAATTATCCCTATATACAAAAAGGGCCTTAGATCTGAAGCCAAAAATTACCGTCCCATTTCACTCCTAGACTCTTCATTAAAAACGTTGAGTCGGGTTTTGTTATTCAGATTAGAGGAATGGGAAGAGGATAAGGGGATTTTGGACCAATCCCAATACGGGTTCAGGAAAGGTAGGGGAACCTTGGAACAATGCGTAAACTTAGATCTCATTATTGGGAAATATACACGTGCCAAGCAGGGATCTCTTTTTCTCTGCTTCGCCGATCTCAGTGGCGCATTCGATTTGGTTGATCATGGTTTACTTTGGTCAACCCTTCTGGACCTAGGTGCCCCCCAGGCCATTATTTTCTTTTTGGCTCGACTTTATGCAAAATTATCTGCAAAAATACGCTATGGTTTAGCAGGTGAATGTACAAGTCAAATTCCGGTGAGCCTTGGTATCAGACAGGGCTGTGTGTTGGCACCCCTCCTTTTCTCCCTTTTTATTAATGCCATAGAGGCCGAATTAAAAAAGGTCCAATGTGATGCCCCGCAAATTGAGGGTCAGGAGGTACCTGTGTTGCTCTACGCCGACGACACGGTTCTCCTCTCAAGAACCCCCATCGGTTTACAGAAATTAATGAATACATTCTCTGATTTTATAAAGGCAAGGAAATTAAAACTTAATAATTCCAAGACCTTTGTTTTACCGTGTGGTCGTAAAATAAGGAATCTGAGAACCTTCCACATTGAGAATCAGGAAATTCTTGTTGTTAACAAGTTCTGTTACCTAGGCATCATGTTTTCAAATAATGGTATGTGGCATGAAGAGATTTTAAACGTTAAAGCTAAAATGGCTAGATGTGCCTACGGCATTTTTAAATTTGCACTTAAATTGGGGGATCGTCGCATATTTGATATGTTGCACATTTATAATATTAAGTGCGTTTCGGCAGCGCTTTATGGCGCCGGGGTTTGGGGTTTTTGTCCTCATGGAGTGCTTCAGATTGAGGAAAATGCTTTCCTAAAAAAGTTATTATGTCTCCCTCTCGTCCGCACCTACCTCATTAATTCATAATGAACTGGGGCTGAATTATTTGTCTGATTTAGCAGAGTTGAAACCATTAATGTTATGGAGGTCGATTTGGATGAAGGAAGAGACTGGATTTAACAGAAGCATTATTAAGGACTGCCTTAGTCTAGACAAATACCTGCAAATCCCATGGTTAAAATATGTGGTTACTGTTTTTAAGGATTTCTATAAGGTGAATATCCTAGTAAACCCAAACTATGCGTCTGATCTGTCCAAGTCTGATTTTAAACAAATCTTTTTAAAGGAAATAGTCCAACGCCGCCATTTTGAGAGTATGCAGCTTGTAACCGTGGCTTTTTATTATTCACAGGAGCTTATTGCAGGGTTCCAACCATACTTTTCTCAAGTCACCCGACCTTCACATCGGTTCGTTTTGACTCGATTGAGATTAGGTATTGTTCATCATTTGGTATCTTTTCCACTAATGAGAAAACATCCCACTGTTCCCTGCCCATGTGATGGAGTTACTAAACAGAGTGTCACACATTTTCTCCTTACATGTGATTTGTACAAGCATTTGCGTATTGCCTATCTGAAACCACTTTTTAAGAAACACGGGTCTCGTACCTTGAAATCTGCTTTGAACCTGTTGTTTTCTTTAAATGGGATAGACATATGTTTTTTTCCTGCCACGTTTATTCTTAAATCCATTGCTGCTAGAAAAAGTAGGGTTTTTTAATCTCGTTGTTTGGGTGGCTATTCATTAGGCTTCATAAATCTTATATACTTGATCCCTTTATATTGCATTTGGTTTTAATTGCACAGTAAGTCTTGTATTTGTTGTCTTATGCTTTTATGATTGTATTTTTGATAATCGAATAAAGCTTACTTTGAATTGAATTGAATTGAATTGAATTGACTACTGCCCTAAGTCCATCAAATTTATGCTCTGGATAAGACTATGTGAAAGAATTGTCTTGTATGTTGGTTGGAGAGTTTAGAAAGGTGCACGAGATTTCGGCAAACTACTGGAGCACCAAAACATTTTTAGAGGGAGTATGTAAAAACAAGTAAGTTTTTTTTTTCTCACCAGGAAAATATATGGCAAACTGTAAATCATTGCTAACGGATATTGAAAACCAAGGGTGTTTCACTTGAAAACATTGTTGTTTAATAATACAAAAAGGTTCACCAAAGAACTTTGTGATGAGCATAAAACATCTGACTTCAACTGCGTGAGCAAATGACCTAATCTAATTCTATAAACACCCTCCAAATGATGCTACAGATTTAGGATGACCTGCATTTGTTTTTTGGCTTTTTATTGACTTGTGTATTTTTTTGTAAATACGTTTTTATTCTGTTTTTCAGAAAGTGAACAGTCAATACTGTTTTGAATTATTTCAGAAGAGTCTATTGTATAATGGAAGGAGATACCATCTAAGCATGGTTTAAACCCATTCATCTGTATATAGTAGAAAAATCAAGAAGAGAAATCAACACTCTCTTTAGCCATATAAAAATGATGGCATACAGTATAGATTCATGCAGGTCCAATAGGCAATACTCGTAATTCGCCACAGAAGCTATCTCTACTGAACTATGAGGGGCCCTCCATTTACTTGAGAACTGTCAGTAAATCAAAACAAAATCACTGCCGATAGGGCATCACACAATGGGGCCGATTACGATAGCGGACGAACTTCCGTCCGTCCGCCATCGTGCCGGGGTTTGAGACCGTCCGCCAGTAATGTGGTGGTCCCACATATCAGATTATGATGCGACCGACACCATGGCGGTGGCATCATGTATCTCTGACATTGCCAAGGGTGCTCCTGGCTGCAGCACCCGCCGCAATGTCCGAAATGCACTGTTTTCATTTCCCTGCACTACGTGGCAGGCACCTCACGGTGCCTGCCACCTGGTGCAGGGAAATGTACCCAGTGCACACCCACCTCCCCCCAACACAAGGGGGCCCGCTACGGGCCCCCAAATGCAATCCCCGCCAGCATGTGAATGGCGGGTTCACCGCCGGTTTCACCGCCATACACCGGCTGATGGGGAGGCAGCATCATGATATGGCGGACGGTGCCTGCTAGGCACCGCCACCATATTGTTGATGCAGGGTGGGTCCGCCAGGCAATCATAATGATTGCCTGTGGCGGACCCGTGGCGGATGGACTTTGCATCCTCCAGCACACCACCCGCCATTGTAATTTGGTGGGTGGAGAAGTGCCTTACGATGGCGGTGAAACCGCCACTGGCAGGCTGCTGGTGGTGGTTTCACCGCCATCGTAATGGCCCCCAATGTTCCTTCTCATTTTTTGTCAATGGTCCCATATCCACCCACTCTCACCCCCTTTGCTGTAATTTCTGAAAGTCTACCTCACAATTGCCTATACTAGGAAGAAAAGATGTACAAATAATAATGTACAAAGTTGATATAATATTATTTGACCACCACACTCATGTGAGTCGGAGACATCTGCCGAAGGCCCTTGACTGATGTAATTGAAAATAGTGCCACAATAAGATAATTACATTTGGCTGTAATTTGCAAAAGCATAACTACAGATCGATAAGTCTACACAAAGTTGTACACTTTAACAGGGGATTCGGCTAACACTCATTGCTAACAGTAAGGAGCATAAAGTGATTTCAGTGTACAGATAAAAGACTATTCTTTGTTTTATTTCAATTTCACAGAACGCCCCTCATCTATACTGTAGCTCCTCTTTAAAATTGTTAAAAGAGAAAAAAGGGCCTCAGTTTGCTAAAGGGGATGCTGCTTTATTGAGACTACCTCTTAACTATTTTAAAGAATCTGTAAGGTAAAACACTATGCTTAGTCTTAAAATGTGATCAAACAGTTCCTCAGGCATTCTGAGATATTTGATCTAGACAGAACCGAGAAAGGAAAGTAAGAACAGTGAAAACACTTGGATGGTTTAACATGAAAAGCTAATAAAAGTCCATGAGAAATGGTCGCCATCAACCGCCTGTCTTGATTCATCTTAATAAAAAAGATGCGCCAGTAAATAAACACTCAACACCACTTTTATTTGGATTCAGAATTAGAATATATGTGCAAACAGGCCAGTGTCTTGTCATAATTGAATTCTCTGTCCCCCTTGTATCAACCTTTGGTCATTCTTCCTATGACATCATAGCTAAGTCCTTCTCCTGATTGGACGTTATTATGGACAACATAAAAAGGTGGTTATAACATGTGCGTTAGCCCAAGTAAAATGGCTTACTACAATACAGCTCCCATAAAATATATAGCTTTTGATGGAAGGAAATTTGGGTAATATTTTATTGCCTCCCATGGAGATTGCGATCCTCAACAATAACTGGTGACTTAGCCCCAAATGCGTGGCATAAATACTTAAAATTTAAAGTATTAAAACTGGAAATCTTAGAATTTAGATATAGTTGGAAAGACCTTAATTCTATTTGTAGATGTTGTTGACTCTGTGGGTGTGTGACGTAAACAGTATTCCATCTGATTTATATGTGCTCTGGTTTGGGTATCAAAAAGCGAATTTGACTAAAAAAACGGTCTTTCTGGTTCATAAAGTTTCGACTTAAGAGGCAGTGATTTTTTCTTTTATACTCCCTGATTTGCAAATTGCTGACTCAATAGTGGCATGTGTGAACAAAATGCATTCACTGTTGCTATTGAACAGTAAGGTTTAATGGATGTGCGTTTGTGCAGTAACCACATTTTGTAATCAGTTCTGACTCGTTGATTAATGTTTTTTTCTGCTGTTCAGGCCAGAGTTCAGCTTTTAGATAAAGAAATAATACAATTGTATTTGTGAATTTTGAACATGTAAAGTATGTCCGCATATAATAGGGTGCCTTAAAAAAGATGAAAAGAAGAGCAAGTGAGCGGGTGAAATGCCACCCACTCTTGCTCCCTGTTATCAATTGGGAAGAAGGCTACAGGAAGAGGGGGCCAAGTGGCCTGCACACATTTTGGAGCCACGGAGAAGCATGTAATCTGCTCCTGTACCTCCTTCCCTGTTCTTGAGGTCGGAGAACATTTCAGAACAGACAAAAATTGTTGCAGATTAGATGAACAATTCAGAAAAAGTAAAGGGTCCAAATATCGCTTTTCAGTCCCCAGTATAATGGTATTATGCTTGTGCTGAATTCCAAATCTGCTAAATGGATGGTCACTAATTTTATATGGCACAGTGACTTTCTGTCATTCAGTAGCTTGTTGTGGTTTGTTGAAAATCTGTTCACTGTTATGGAGACTTTGAGGAAATCATGAGTGTGCACAGTGCATTCTAAAGTTTTTTAATTTCCTTTTTAAGTTTGCTAACGTGTTGATGTGATGCCTTTTTCGCAACAATATTGCATAGCTGAGGTCACAGCATTTTGAATTGTGCTCTGTCCTATTCTGGGCTACCAAGAATATTCAACGTGTCTCAGATTTGTGACAAATAAGATGCAATTCTCAATCTGATTTGTCGAGTAACTCAACTGCAGTGGCGGCTGGTGACATTTGAATGTGGTGAGGCGTAAACGTTGGGCATGACTTTTATATAGTGAGCGATGTGAACAAGTTCAATTGACAAACCTGGGGTCCAGGCCACTGTGAGTTTATTATAGCTACTTTCCTGATGATTTTCATTCTTAAACACTCTTTAAATGTTTTCTTGATTTTATCAGATTGTGGTGTCCAGCTAAACAGATTTTGGAACTTTGAGAAAGGAAAAATACCACGAAACATTAGTCACCTGTTTCTGTTCTGATTTTACAGATTAGTAAAATATCCTATGCACTTCGTGTCCCATTCATTCACTGTATTTTATTTTGCTTGATAATACTATAAATTAAAAATCTACGAATACGTTAAAATACATACATACTCATTTAAGGAATCTAGGAAATGTGGTTCTAGAGAAACAATTTTTTTTATTTACAAAAGGGTTTTTCTCATGTCAGTTTTTCTCACCTATAGTAATAAAATGACATGTGAGCTATTTGGTTGTCCTACATGATGTGTATACATAATGTGTTATTTGTCATATTTGTTTTTTTACTGGCGTGGCATAAATGTAGATTTTAGAGAACATTTGGCAGTGCCCTAATTGGAGACAATTGATTTTTTGCCGCTTTTGCAGTTCACTGTACCAGGAATGGAAGGAACGGATTTTACTCCATTTTTACCATGCAACAGATGGGATGAAATGTGGGTCATGATGCGCGTGCTCCATTCTCTAATTGCTAAGCATTCAATATGAGGAAAAATCAATTTGCTCAGTGTTTCCTGGTCCAGATCTGTACATCGTGTCCGCATAGCGAAGAACCTGTATATGCAATCTCAAGAGATTCATTATTTGATAAAACGTCAATAGTTACAAACCACGAGAAGCTGTCAGTAAATAAACTAACAAATGTCTATAGACAGGGTCAGAGCGTCCTTAGTGGAACGTAAAGCAGCTTCCATACCAGGAGGGATAGCAAAGGACATTTAAGGATTGTGAGAACTGCAAATGCAGTATGTTTGCAAGGAGCTGAGTAGGCGCCAAGACGAAAAATGCATTTGTGAGTGTGGCACTGATAGTATTCTGCTCTATTCCTGATTATTAAGTCATTTCATTTGTTTTAGGTCAACTCAATTCAAATGCCAACCTGTTATTTTATTGTGTTTGTAGACAGTTGCGGCCGGCATGGCTCGCGGGTGGGGTGACGGGCACTGGGAGGTCACCGCAGGTGGGCGGGGGTCGCGTGGGAGGTTCACGTGCAAGGGAGCATAATTAAAAAACTAAAATAAAATAAAAAATAACTTACCTTTAGGCCGGGGCCTACGTCTGTGCTCCTACTCTCTTGTCTCCGACTCCAGGAACAGGGAGCAGGCAGCCAGGCTCCCTCCCCTAGGTCAATCACAACATTACAATGTTGCATTGTGATTGGGCTGAGCGCCGTGATACGGCGCTCAGCGAGGGGCTGGAGGGGTGGGCAAGTTCTCCATGCAGGCTGTAATGCAGCCTGCATGGAGAATGGAGAAAGTGCGCATGACTGGTTTGGGCCGCCAGAGAGGGCCGACCAAATAGTCATTGCGCACTAAGGACACTTAGGGCAAACTACTCCTCCCCTGCCCTGCTCCGTTAGCAGAGCAGCCCCGCCCACCTGCCTGCCTGCAAAGGAAACATAAAATGGTAATAACTGAAAGTTATTATCATTTTATGTTTTTGCTTCTCGCACTGCGAGAAAGCAGTGGAACGACGCTCCTCCGCCATAGCGTAGGAGCCGCCACTGTTCCTAGAGCGTGTGTCTACCATTGATTTGGGTCCTAACTCTGTGGCCTGTCTGGATTGTGTGTTAGCTCACAGTCCTGGCAATCACTGAGGGGAAACACAGTTTACAATGAGGCACAACACCGAATGCCTTTGCAATGAAGGCTTGATGATGAAACAGTCTTTAACATGACTTTTTTTACAACAACATTTTTTACCATGTTTATGACTTTACCACGATGCCTTTACAGCAAACATCGTTGTAAAGGCATGAATGGTAAAGGTATACGTAAATGTAAGTATTTTGCAGGTAAGTCAGATTGCCTGTCGGACCTCCATTGCGGCAGTCGGTCAGTGCTTAATTTGACCCTGTGGTTTCCGGTGCTCGGCGCCTGCACTTAATTGTCAACACCACCACCTATGACAGTCTGCTACATGGTGGCACTGTTTGTGTAATTTTTAAATGAGCAGAGCAACAGTTGCCTCTTAACTCAATATACATTAGAAACGACTAATACCTGTCACCAAAGCCATTCTTATAGCTTTGGGGACGTGAAATAGTCTGAATTGTCACTCTTGTAGGAGTGTGATGATTAGTAGTGTGTTGGTGCTCTTATTGGCAGCACCTGCTGGGGTAATGGGTGGTGCAAGCTGCAGTGGCCTCCTGAGGAGGGCCCTGGCACTTATTTGTTTTCAAATTATGCACTGCGGTTGTTAGAACTCTGCCAAGTAGGTGGCACCCTGACTGCCGCATTTGGAGATGACGCCAGGCTGGCAGTGTGCTGGTGTCGGTCCTATGGGGTTGGCATGCTTAGGCTCACAGAGTGAGCCTGTAGGCAATGCTGCTGCACTGAGGCGCCTGCACTGTTATGCGCGCACTGCTGACATGCACCATGTCATGCATGGCACACAGTGCTAGCACAACAAGGCAGTCACCCACTAGACAATGGACCACAATCCCCGGGGGTCCCTTACCAGCCTTTCCGATGACCATTCCATGTTGGGGTTCCAACCATGGAAAGGTAATTGGAAATGCAACTTGTAATTTCGATTGCAGTGCCTGCATCTGCACCGCCGTCCTACCCGCTGCATTCCTGACCACAGCAGGATCCACTATCCTGTCGGTGGTGGAGGTCCTGCAGCAGGCTTGTGGCGGTCCAAACGCCATCCTTGTAATAGGAGGGTCGGTCCGACGAATAGGCAGCGGTTTGACCACCACCGTGGGTAGGGCGGTCTTGGGACCACCATACTTGTAATCTAAATATTTATATATATATGTATGTATATATATGTATTTATATATGTATGTATGTGTGTGTATGGATATATATATATTACCTACTGGCGGTCACCAGTAGGTAGTTATAGTTTGAACCTAGTTTCCATAGGAAAAGTGTTTTTTGATTTGCTAATAACTTTGGCGCCGTTTGACGAATCTTCACAAAATTTCCAAAACTAATTGTTCACTCAGGTCAGATCCTGTCTTTAAAGGTTCTGGGTGATTCGTCAAGGGGGTGGGCGAGAAAAAAGGGGGGTCCCAAAACGTGTTTTTCCCATGTTTATTTCCATAGGAAACTTTAGACACGGCTACAACCTGAACTGCTGAACAGAATTACACCAAATTTGGCAGAGAGATAGCTCTTGGTCCAGAAAGCACGCTTTGTATTAATTGTGTAATTCCGTTCAGTAGTTTTTGAGATATTTAAAGATTTACAGATATCATTATCAGGGCCGGACTGGCCGTAGCGGGCACCGGGCAATCCCCCGGTGCGCCGCACAGGTGGGGGCCGGTTTTGGGCCCCTGGGGGCCATTTTTGTTACAGGGCCGTTTTTGCAGCATAGCTGCAAAACTGGCCAAGTAACAAAATCGGCTGAAAACCGGCCCTGGCAAAGAGCTCGGCAGCACCCCCAACCCCCCATGGGGGAGGGGGAGGGGGGAGGGGAGGGGGAGGGGTCAGCCGAGCACTTTGCCAGGGCCGGTTTTGGTTCCCAGTCCGGCCTTGATCATTATTTGAGAATTGTGAGATCTGATAGGCGGAGCCCTCCGAACACAAGCTTGCCTCTGATTGGCTGCCAACACTTCAAACCAGGAAGTGGTGGCAGCCATCTTGTACTTCAGACCGAGGGAGAAGGAAAAAGGTGAGAGATAGATTAAAAACAAGAAAATGGGGCAGGGTAAAAACACCCTGCCCCCCCAGGCCTGCTCAGGACGTTCCACAGGGACCCCCAGGCCCAAAAAAGCATTTGTTTTTGTCAAAATTATATTTTATGCACCAGCCCCGAGGACCGCCACCTCCCCGGTGCTTCATTTGAATAGGGTGGGGGGCCTCGTGGCCCCCCCTAGCCCCGGGGACTGCCACCTCCCCGGGGGTTCATTAAAATACCTTTGGGGGCCCTAGGGACCGCCACCCCCAGGGCTAAAATAAATCAGAAATAAAGTGTGTGTGGGGGGCTCGAGCCCCCCCACACTGCCCTGGGAACCACCAGCTCCCCGGGGCACTGTTTATTCTAATGCCGGGGTCCGTTATAGACCCCCGGGCCCCGGGGACCACCACCTCACCGGGGCTGTAAACACTTGGGAGGGGGTCCGCGCGCCCCCCTCCTGGAGCTCTTGATGGCCCTGGGGACCGCCACACCCAGGGCCGGCTCCTGCAATGTCCCGGGGTGCCCACGCCCGGGACATTGCCGTTTGCTATGGCAGGGCGGGAGCACGGCTCCCACCCGGCCATAGCAAACACTGCTTTGCTTCATTGAAGCGAGAGCAGGAAAACCTGCTCTCCCTTCAACAAAGCAAAACAGTATTGCTTTTGAGCAAGGGGAGCTGCATGTCAGCAGCTCCCCTTGCTCAAAAGCAATGGCGGCTCCCGCATGAGGCGGGGAGCCGGCGGGACCGTGGGGGCATTGGGGCTCATCCCACAGTCCCCTATGGTGAGGCCAGGCTCCGGGGGATGGGGTCCCCGGGGCCAGAAGTGGCCTGGGAGGGGGGCCACAGGGCCCCCCTCCCCAATATTTAAAAAATAAATAATTAAAAAAAACCTGAAAGGCCAGCCTTGGGGGATGGGATCAGCACAGCCATAATTGGCCTTAGGAGTGGGGCCACACGGCCCCCTTCCAAATTTAAATAAAAGAAAAGTCTGGCCATGCCCCGGGGGATGGGTCCCCGGGGCCTAAATTGGCCTCGGGAGGGGGACCACGTAACCTCCTTGCCGTTTAAAAAAAAAAAGGGGTCAGGCCCTGGGGGATGGGGTCCCCAGGGCCCCACAAATGATAAAAGAAGGGGGACCACACAGCCCCCCTACTAAATTAAAAAAAAAAAATAGCTGGCATCTCACTGGAAGCCCCGCCGCCTCCCTGCACCACTCTACAAACACGCCCGTGGCACGATGTAAGTTGGGGAATTAATTCCCCTTGAATACTGAGGGTCCCTGGGGGCCAACTAGCACACCAGGTACCTCCAAAAAACACCACAGAGCTGGATTGCTAAGAAGTGGTCCGAGGCCACACCCCTTTTTACACCTCTCTGCAAACACGCCTCTTGGCACACTGCTGGTGGGGCGATGAGGTCTTCTTGTGTCCTGAGGACCTTAGGACACAAGTGGACTTCATCCTCCGAGCAGCAATGCGCCAGGAGCGGCGTTTGCAGAGTGGTATAAAAAGGGGAGTGTCCTCAGATCACCTTTCTGCAATCCAGCTCTGTGGCGCATACTGGAGGTACCTGGTGGACTAGATGGCCCCCAGGGACCCACAGTATTCAAGGGGAATTAATTCCCCAACTTACAACGTGCCAGGGGGTGCATTTGCAGAGTGGTGGAGAAAGGGGGCGTGGCCTGGTTTGAAAAGTTAGCAATCCTGCTGTGTGGGACTTACTGGAGGTAATAGGAGGGGTAGTTGGCCCCCAAGGTTGAAGTTGGGGGCTAACTACCCCTCCTGTTACCTCCAGTAAATCCCACACAGTGGGATTGCAAAGAGGTGTTCGGAGGCCACGCTCACCTTTCTCCACCACTCTGCAAACGTGACTACTGTTATAGTTACAAATTAGCATTTAAAAAAAACATTGAAATTCACAGAAAAAAACATAGATTTCAGGGACGTTATAAATAGAAATTTGCAATTAAAACCATGGGGACCTTGAAGCTCCCAACGCAGTCCCGGGGGAATGTGAGAAGGGAGCAGAATTAAGGTCAGAAATGAGCAGAAAGAGACAGGTTAAAGGTGATTAAGGAGCAGAAAGAGGTAGAATGAAGGTCAGCAATGATCAAAAAGAGACAAAATAGAGATCAGAAATATGCAGAAAGAGGAAAAATAAAGGTGAAAAACTTCCAGAAAGAGGCAGGTTAAAGGTCCGCAATGAACGGAAAGAGGCAAGATAAAGGTCAGAAACGAGCAGAAAAGGCAAAATAAATGTCAGAAACAAGCAGAAAGAGGCAATATAGAAATCAGAAACAAGTACAAAGAGGCAAAATAAAGGTCAGAAATGAGTAGAAAGAGGAAGAATAAAGGTCAGCGATGAGTAGAAAGACGCAAAATAAAAGTGAGAATTGAGCAGAAAGAGGCAGAATAAAGGTCATGAGTGAGCAGAAAGAGGCCAAATAATGGGCAGAATGAGCAGAAAGAGGCAAAATAGAGGTGAGAAACGAGCAGAAAAAGGCAAAATAGAGGTCAGAAATGAGCAGCAAAGGCAAAATAAAGGTCAGGAGTGAGCAGAACGAAGCAAAATAATGGGCAGAATGAGCTGAAAGAGGCAACATAGAAGGCAGGAGTGAGCAGAGGAGGCAGAAAAATGAGGAGAAAGCGAGCAGAGGAGGCACAACACTGAAGGCAGCAGAGAGTAGCGGTCTGCAGCAAGCTCGACAGGAGGACCATCACTGGGAGAGCTGCTTTTCTGTGCACCCTGCTTTTTTTATTCCTTATCCACTGACAGACCCACTCATGCACCTACTCACATACTCACTCAGAGACACACACAAACTCACACACCTACTCAGAGACTCACACATCTACTCACACACTCATGCACACTCATGTTCCCATTCACAGACCCACTCAGAGACTCAGGCATCCACTCATAGATCCACTCAGAGACTCATGCACCCACTTCCAGACCCACTCAGACATTTACAGACCCCCTCACAGACCCCCTCTGATACTCACACAGCCACTCACAGGCCCACACACACACCCACCTACTCACCCACTCAGAGACTCACACACCCACTCATCCACCTATACAGCCACTCACACGCCCACTCTCAAAGGTTACAGGTTACAGTTAGGAAATAAAATGTTAAAAACTGTCGAAATTCACTGAAATAAACCAAGGTTACAGGGACGTTGTAGTTAGGAAATAGAATTTTTAAAAACGGAGAAACTCACTGAAAAATATTAAGGTTACAGTGACGTTATAGTTAGGAAATATAATTTGAAAAATCTTAGCAATTCACTGAAAAAAAACAATGGGTTAGAGGGACGTTATAGGTAGACTCAGATTTTACTCGTACAAAACCATTGAAATTCAGCAGTAATAGTTACCTGGGCTAACTATAACTTATGCCCCCACAATGCACTGCTGATGACCTCACATATTACATCACTCATTACATGGTCAGTGACACCACTGATGACATCATTGATGACATCTCAAATGACATCATTGATGACATCATCCACAGACCTGCTCACACACCCACTCATACCCCATACAACCTCATACAGCCAGTCACACACACACTCACATACTCATTCATAGACCCATACAACTACTGACACGCACACTCACTCATACAGCCACTCACATAACCAGTCACTCACCCATACAGCCACTTACACAGCCACTCACAGACCCATACAGCTACTCACACACCCACAAAATCAGAAGGTGGTGACATGTATGGAGGAAGTGTGTAGAGCTCTGGTATACTGTAGTGTTTCCTGCCAAGGCTTGTCATACAGGCCATGGGTACATACTTTTAGGCTACTTCACATCTCTGCAAAAAACTAAATATTTTATACGATTGAAATATTTGACCTTCAATTCTTTTGCATTCACATCTGCAAGAAGGGTCAATGAGGATCAAATGATTTTTCTCATACTTTTCTGCAGTAGAATAAGATGGTGTTTGATAACCAGAATTTGACTAGATTGAGTTCATGTTTGAACCAATATGTCACTTTCACTGTTAATGGCTCTAGATCTTGTACTGAAACTTGGAGAAAATACCTTGCAATCCAAATGGAGGGGTTTTGGTCTCACCTATGGGCAGCTTTAGCTGTGTCACCAGTCTGATGATTTCCAAAAAATCATAATAAAAATGCACACATATATACAAAATACTTACAGGGACTTTCTATCAGCCCCTACATCCATTAGTATGTTCAAATGTCATTCACATTTTGCTTCCTCTCCCACAAAATAGAGCATGATTCAATGAATCAGCCCATTCGGCCACTGTTTCTCTTCCTTGTGATAGTGTTTTGCTTCTGCACATGTGCTCATCCACCTAAACAGTAGTCCAATTTAGTGCCAGAGTGTGCCGGCCATTTTGTGCTTTCATTTCTTGTTTTTTTTAATTTAACTGCCGCAATTTATTTTCAGGATGGGTCGTCACATTTCACTTATTTTTTACAAATGAAGGCAAACTACATTTAGATAGCAGCATACGTAATTTTTATTAATTTTACACTTTTCCATTGTTATTTTGCACACCATATTCATTTATTTGATGTTTTATATAGTGCAAACATGACCCTAAATAGGGTATGAGAGTGCTTTACATTTACATATCTTTAAACTTAGGACAACATGAACACCATGCAGATTTAGTAAAAATAATCCGTGTACAGCAAGTTGCTAGAAACAGTTATGCTACAAGGTCATAAGTAATTATGCATTAATGTGTGAGAGAAACATTTGTGCTTTAACCTTCATATATATAAGACCAAAATGAGGTTAGTGGTCGATGTGTGGTAGCATGTATGTCAACAAGAAGGTCCTCTGATAATGTCAAGTCTGCTGAAATTATGGAAGGAATTTGCTCATAAAAAAGGATTTGGCTTCATTTTTTAAAGCAGATATGGACGAAGTTCTTCTAATGTTAGGGGGGAGAGTGTTCCAAATTCTTGGTGCTGCACCAGAGAAAGCTTGGTTATAAGTTCTTTTATTTTGGAAGAGGGCCGGTTTCAGTAATAGATCTCAATGACTTTGTGAAACTCAGCATCCTCCTGATAGTGTGATTTTCTTGGCTAGCTACATTGGTGTTTTGTAGTGTATTGCTTTGTGCGTGATACATGCTATTTTTAGTTGTATTCTTGCTTTGTAAGGCAGCCTGTTCAGCGCTTTCAGATGAGGGGTGATGTGGTCGAATTTTCTGGAGCCAGTTATAAGTCTTTAGGCCGCATTGAAACAGGCTTTTTGTGGTGCTGTTGAAATTTTGGGAAGACTGGCTAGAGTTGTGCAACCGTACTCGATCCTCGATATGACTAGTGCTTGGACTGCTGTTTTAAGGTCTGAGTTATTAATGAAAGGTTTCAGTTTTCTGCGGTAGGTTAAATAGAAACGGGCGTTTTTTTGCCATTGTGTTAATATGTGTTAGCATGTTCAGGTTTTTGTCTAGCATAATTCCCAGGGATTTGGTTGAATCTACAATCCTCGGAGTACAGTTTAGCGCCGTGATCAGTTTGGTCCACTCCAAGATATTCGTAGCACTTTTCTGGGAGAAAATCAGACGGAATTCAGTTTTATGCGGGTTAAGCTTGAGGTGATTACTAGTTAGCCAATGGACGGTTCTCTTTAGTGCCTGGTTCATGATACTGATCTCTTCTATCGATGTGATCTTGACGTAAAGATGTGAATATTCTGCGTACATGTGGAAGGAGATGTTTACTTGTTTTAAAATTTCTGTGAGTGGCTCTACTTACAGATTGGATAGAGCAGGGGATAGCGTTGAGCCCTGTGGTACTCCAATACAATTTCTGGATGATGCAGATAGTGTTTGGTTCACTATGAATTTTTGCGATCTGTTCTCTAAGAACAAACTAAACCACTTTAGGACTGGACCCTCCAAGCCCATCCTTTTTTTCAGGCGATCAAGTATTTTGGCATGGTTTACAGTGTTGAATGCCGATGAGAGGTTGAGCAGGATTAGGAGACAGGTTTCGTTGCGGACAAGGGCAAGTAGAGCGTCGTCCATGATGTGCAGAATTGCTGTTTCAGTACTGTGGTTTGGAATAAATCCTGATTGGAAGCCATTCAGCAGTTTGAATTTGGAGATGTGTTGGCTCAGTTGTTGTTGTACACGTTTTTCCAGGACTTTGGCTAGCATGGGAAGTTTTTCTTACTGGTCTAAAGTTGTTAAGGTCTGAGGGGTTCTCTGTTGGTTTTTTTAAGATTGGAGTGTCTTGCCCTGTTTTCAGGCAGTCCGGTTGTGAGCCTTGCAATAACGAAGTGTTAATAATCTATGTACATGAGGGGATGAGCAGATGGTTTATTGTAGACCAACAATTTGCAGGTAGAGGATCGTTGAAGTGATTGTTTGGTTTTATGGTCGAGATATTCTTTGCAATATCTATGTCAATGAAAGGCTTGAATTCTGACCATAAAGCATTATTTTTAGGCATTTCCAGAGCTGGTTGATATTGAGGCTTAGCTGGTGTGCTCTTTTTGATGAAAGGGCATTCAGCTGCCTTTTTGAGCTCCACCTTCATTGATTTAGCTTTGGCTGTAAAGAAGGAGGAGAATTCTTCACTGCTTATGTTCGATTTTGTAGCTGTTGGTGCAGATTTGGCATTTTGTTAGATTGATCTTTCAGCAGTTTGAATAGTTTCCTCGGTCAGTTTTTTGCGTTATCTAGTTCTTTTCTAAAGAAGTCTTTTTTTAAATTTAGAATGCTTTTATTGTAGGCCTTTCTGGCCTGTCTTAGTTGGATTAAATGGGGTGAGGGAGGGTGTTGTTGCCATTTCCGCTCTGTGAGTCTGAGTGATCGTCTTTCTTCGTTGAGGGATCCGTTAAACCAGGGGTTTTTAGGTTGAGCCTAGACCAGCACGCATGCGCTGCTTGCTCGACTTTTAGTAATGGGCTTTAGAAAGCTCACCACACGCTTGTGCATGTGGCGATGTTTTTCTCCCAGGCTATTGGGCTTTGCTTGCGTCTTTCTCAGAAAGACAGCACGCAATTGGGCAAAGGCGGGTGCATTTCCTGCCTTTGCTCCGCCCACGGCCTATTGCTTGCCATTACCCGCACATGCATCATCTGTTTTCAATTAGCGTGCCCAGACACGGGCGCGAT
Source organism: Triturus cristatus (assembly GCF_964204655.1). Lineage (NCBI taxonomy): Eukaryota > Metazoa > Chordata > Amphibia > Caudata > Salamandridae > Triturus > Triturus cristatus. Next base: position 391,429,701 of record NC_140592.1, read on the forward strand.
AATTGAAAACAGATCGCTCGCTGTGGCGCGCGCACCAATCGCGTGCTTGAAAGTGGTGTTCTTCTTCAGGCCGCTGGAGAGAATCTTCATTTTAATGTCTGCACATTTACTCCAACTTTGCTCTTAGTGTGAACAGTGGATACCCAGCTAACCCATTGTTTGATTTCTTGTAATTATTTGTAAAGTGCATCTTTCACTCGCAAGTATGTTCATCTTTATTGCAATGCTTGCCGCTTTGCTCATCTTTATTGCAATGCTTGCCGCTTTGCTGCTTCTGAAGACAGTGCTTGCTGCGGAATGTCCATTGGGTTTTGCTGTTACCTTCCAATGCATGGAAGAGCCAGTGTTGCACTTTATTTGCTCACCAGAAACAAAGATTTCAGCACAATCCCTGCCCTTTGCACATCAATGTTATTTTACATTGAGTGGCTTTTTGGCAGGATATTTTGATTGGATAATTGGCATCAAACCAGTTACTTCCTGAGTGCAAGATGTCTTGTCTCAGTTGGGCAATGGCACAAGAAATATCCACTCTGTCCCGAGCGCATAAAATAACGTATTTTCTGCACCTGCGATGAATCCCTGGCATCCCCCGCTTACATGTTTAATTTATGTTATTCCAACAGCACTCGATCCTTTTCCCCTATTTCCAGAATCCTAGGTAACCAGTCCCTACTGAATATGTTATCTCACGTGGCTAACAAACTAAAATATAAGTAATAGCTATTTGGCTCAAAGCGAAAGCAAAAACGTGAAGTGATAGCTTGCTTTACAAAGTCTTTCATCTCCATCAAGAGACTGCATCAATTTTAGGAATGTGTTTTCTTCTTCGCCTGTTGAGAAGATACCCTTGTGAATACAAAGATTCTGGCGCAAGGCTCCAGCTGTGCCCGGGAAATGTAATTGGGAGAAGTGCCAGTGCTTCACACTGAGCGAGGAGGTCTTTTAAAGGCGCATTACCGCATTGACTTGATTGATTCTCCTCACATCCTATTCATTTCTCTCACACAAATTATTGAACGTCCTTTGCATGTAGGTGAGTCTAACCACATCTTCAGTCTCTCACGCATTGTATGCACATCGGAGTCCATGAGAGTTTTACAATGACCAAAGCTGCTGCTTGACTATCCTAGGCTGGCCACCGCCCCATGTTTTCCTAACACTTACTTCCACTCTTCGCACTGCTCCGCTCCAAAATGTACTGTCCAGACTGCACCAGGCCAGCCTTCGAGCAAGTAAACTTCTGCTAACTAATCTCGTTTAGCTAACTGTTCTATAGTTAGGCCCGTGGTCTGAAAAATGTGCACATTATAACACTTTTGCGCAAAACTGGTTTTATTTTATACATTGTCTGCTGGTTTTTAATTCAGATAAACCTTCTTTCCACCTCTTCAGACCTGTTCAGCATGGGGCCTGTGTTCTGCGCTTTGTGCCTTGGGCTTACTGCTCTAACCCATCCACAAAGATCCACCTCGCAATGTGCTCTATTTGTTTTCTACTTATTAGGAAAGCGACACCAATATGAACCTTCTCCGTTGGTACTTAGCGTTGTTTTTATGATATGCCAATAGGTCTCGCCTTTGAGACCTTATAATTGCTTAGCCATGCAACAGTTGATATTGTTGCACCAAGGATATTGTACTGCATAACTAAATACTTTTAAGGTTCCAAAGGCGAGACCTATTGGCTATGCCAATGCTTGTTATATTTGTCAGGGACCCTTTTGAGTTTTAAAGGGACTATGTCCTCTATTATGCTCATCATCATATTGTTGTAGTTTTCCGTGAGGTCACTGACGTCTACCAGGTTATTAGAAGGTTGCAGTTCTATCTCACAGCGTGCTGCGAGATTTTCCATACTGAGCCCTTTGGTGTCACAAATCCATTTTCTGGATTTTATTGATTGTGAGGAGGTTTTCTTTTTTATGTGAGATATTTGGAAGATAATGATGTGATGATTTTATGGACAGCTTTCCTTTAGAATTCATCCAGTCTAATGTAGAGCCTTTAGAATGGGTTGGTAGATGGTATTCTTGAACCATCGATTGATCTTTAAGGAAGGCTTTGAGTAGATTGATCTGATTGTCAGTATGGTCCTCCCAGTGAAGATTGAAGTCTCCTAGGAAAATATCTTTGAAATGGGGAGTAGAGTTTGCTGTGAAGATTTCTATCAGCTGGTCTATGAACATGGTGTTTTTGCCTGGGGGTGGTAAAATGCATGAAGTTTGCAAATTTGATTGTCTAAGGATCTTAAGGACAGACCGAGATATTTACATGAATCTAGTGGGTCTGATTGTACTTTTGTAATGGCAATATCAGATCTATGTATACAGGCAATGCCTCCGCTGCCCTTTTTGTTTAGCCTGTCTAGTCTCACAATGCAGTAGTTCGGCGGGACTAATAGATCTAGGAATGGGGAGGATGAATCAGATAGCCATGATCCTGTTAGGATAGTTACATTGATTTTCTGGTTTAAGATGAGGTCGGCTATGTCTGCGGCATGTTTCTTTACTGACCGACAGTTGAGTAGTAGACACAGAATGGGTTTCTGTGGTTTGATTGTTAATGATTCTTGCTTTTTGGGAATTAGGAACACATTTTTTAGGTTGTGGAAGTTTGGCATTCTATGGCTAGTCTTTGCAATTCTGCTTGCGTTAATTGGGACTGACTGAATGATTTGTTCGTCTAACTTAGTGGGAGGATTGGGGGATGGTTCATATGATAGCAAAAGGGTTTCTATCTCATTGTCTGTCAGATATCTGAGTTGATTGCGAGGACAGAATAGTCTGTTTGTCGCTGGCATTGGGATAGACTTTAGTTTATTATGGATTTCGTGAGCGGATTTCTGTAGAAGCTCCAATTTTGATAGACATTTTTCTGATAAGAGTAGTAGGTTCTTCATATCTCTGATAGCGAATTGCATGGCTTTGTAAGTCTCGCTCGATTGAGAGCTGAGATTATCAAACTCCATACTGGGAGGAGGAGAGACAGGAGGTTGTATGGGTGACCCTGTTGGTATGCCAGAATAAGTTGTCTCTGAGGGATTGGGACTACTGTTAGGCTTTTCTGTGCATATTTGTGGTGTTTCGCTGTTACTAGTGCCGGTCCTATGAGTATATCTCCAATTATCCTGGTCAGTGACTGTTGACTTCATCCTAATGACCTTTTCCTATAAAGGTTTAGGACCGGTGTTGGGGCTTGATTCAGAGCTATGGGCTCTGTGATTAGTGGGGGATAATGTTGATTTAGATAGATGTGGGCTGTTACTCTTAGCTTCGGAGTTTCTGGATTTCTGTTTCGACTTTTGGGGCTCTTTAGTGGTGAAGTTTTCTATCTTGGTAGATTGATTCCTGTGTGGGGAGATGGCTTGCGATTTGTTATTTGGCAGGTTTTTTGAAGGAGGGCTGTTAAGAACGTGTTCTTTTAAGGTCGAGAAATATTCGTCGAATAGTTCCAGATCTTTGTTGGCGGCTTGTGTGAGAATCATGCCGTTTTTGTAGCATGTTATATTCAGTGTAGCTCTTAGTTTTCAAGAGAGTGTTATTAGCATCTTAGTGCCTTAAGGAATATTTTTCATTTCCTGTACCTTAAGCACATTATTTAGGGTGTTGCGCCATTTAGCCATTTTAGTAGTGGAAAATATTAGGACGTTAATAATGGCGCCTTTTTTATGTTGAAGGAGGGGTCTGAGAATAAGGTTTCTGGGTTTTTTCTAAGTAGGTTGTGTTTAAAGGATTTGGTGGCATTATTAGAGAGATTAGGGGGGTATGAGATTGTATAGGAGTTCCTTCCTTCAGATTTCAGATAGGTCCCTGTAATGAATATGGGTACTGATTTCGGTCCTTAATATTATTGTATCCTCACTTGCTATGTTTATCTTGTAGCAGGAGGAGGAATATAAAGATATCTTAAATTATGCGTTTCCTCGGTTGTTGAGTGTTCTGTGATGGGGGATATACACTGTAAACTGATAACTCATTGAATGGGAGCTAATCCAACATGTCTGCCTTAATGTTAGGTGCTTACGAAGTAGATCTGTTTCTGTCTTCATTGGTTGTCTTAGATCTCTACAGAGCAGTCCTGTTTCAATGTACATCTGTATTCCTGAGGGCGAATGCTGTCTTTCTTTAATTGGTTTTATTGAGGTGTGTAATTGGTCTTATTAATGCGAGGGGTTGAAGTGTACTGACCAATCCAAGATGGCTGCTGTCCGTGGATGAAGGTTGCACACCTTTTTCTATTTCCATAGACTATGAGGTAAAGATCTGGGGAAGAGGGCACGGGACGCCTCTTCTATTTCTATTAGAGCTTTAAGAACTCCAAATGGGCGCCAGACGTCCGCAACTCAAAAATTCAAAATGGGCGCCTTTCCCAAGCATACAACTCTCCTGAGACCAACCCGAAAGCACGCCTTGGCCCACCACAACTGCGATGCACACAGCCGGAGGGAGCCAAGTTAGACTAGCCGAGAAGCAAAACTCGGGTGAAAGGAGATAGGGAGGCGATTCGGGGCAGCATGCAATTCTTTATAACGAGCTCCAAAGAGATCGATCAGCCTACACTTATATATCAGTGTCGGTGGCACAGGACATAAGAGCAGGCAAAGCCGGCGCGATGCAGGCACCAGAGTGTCTCTTGATGGGCAGCGAGCACGCCACTCCCGAGAGCCGCAGCACTCAAGCAACCCCCGTCCCAGCGGCTCCTTTGATTCCACTCACCAGACCAAGCAGAGGTGGATGGTTCTGCAGCAAAAATGTGGGAAGTCACAGCCCCCTGTGGCAGCACCCCACAAGGACCTGATATCACCTCAGGACCTGGTGTGGCAGTACGTGTTGGACTGGTCCGATTGGAGCAGGGTCAAGACTGATTTGCATATAGCTGGGTCCAAACTGAGGTGACATGGCGTACAAAATAACAATGGATTGGGATACGGCCCAAGTGATTACCAGTGGCTGAGATTAATTCAAGCGTTCCATCCATCACTTTTTTTTTTAATACTTTAGTTTGTCACCCTGAGTGGTACGGGATGCCTAGACGTGGGATCCCATGCACACTGTGCCACTGGAAACAAACTGTGCTCAGCTGATGAGCCCGTAACTAGGGCGAATCCCGTCCCGGATTGCTTGTGTTCCAGTTCATGGAGGACCTGGCTTTGCAGTTCAGGCTGGACTGTTCCGATTGTAGCAGAGAAGACTGATTTGCATATAGCGGCGTCCAAACTGAGGTGACATGGTGTGCAAAATAAGATGTATGGGGATGCGACCCTGATTACTAGTGCCAGAGAATAATTCAGGCATTACCTTGATCACTTTTTGTTGCCCTTATGGGGACAGGTATAACCAGATGTGTCACCGAAACCAAGTTGTACCCGGCTGAAGAGCTAAGCCGAAACAAGTCCTGGGTTGCTTGTGTTCCGGTTCAGAGAGGACCTGGCTTGGCAGTTTGGGCTGGACTGTTCTTATTGGAGCCGGGTCAACACTGTTCTGCATATAGCTGGATCCAAACTTAAGTGACATGGTGTGTAAAATAACACTGAATTGGGATGTGGCCCGAGAAATTACCAGTGGCTGGGATTAATTTAAGCATTCCATCCATCACTTTCTGTATACTTTAATGACATCAGAGGGCCATTTTTGTTTACTAAACAAATTATTTCTATTCAAACAAGCATTGGCAACCCGATAGTTCTGTCTGAATTTCATGCAACTACAGGATGCACATACGCTCTAGTGGTAATCATAATGGTGGTAGTGGTGACAAAACCATTTTAAAAATCCTACTGTGGTAAAGAGAAATGCAAATATAGACTGTGTTTTTGTATACAAAAATGTAAAACATGTATGAGATAAAGAAATTCATGTGTGCTTGTTGACTGTGTTGTTTTTGGTGTGTGAAATAGTTCCTCGTGCATGGCAAAACAACCAGTCCATAGAAGGCGGAATGATACACTAAACAGCCTGTAGAATGAGGTAAATGAATAACACTATTCTGGGTAAGTCACTTGAAAGTTCCCTCAACGCCAAACACCCTCATACACTACCTACACCTCATCCAGATCTGCATGCCCAGTGCTCACATGAAGCCCAAACAATGCCAAGATTGAATTCCTGTATGTTTTCAATATCAACGTGCAACTATTAGCCCAAACATAGTTGAAAGACATGCACCTGGGTGGAATCATACTCCAACTTTCATCCAACATTAATTCATTTGCACTTACCCTGGCCACAAACCTTAGCCTCAAGAAACACATTGCCAAGAAAACAAAGGCAATCTGGTCCCAGCTACTAATGAAAACTATCTGGAATGTGCCAATGCTCAGCTCCTGGCCTACCAGACTCCACACTGTCTCCCATATTAAGGACATCCTACACACCAAAAATTTTTCATTCAGGGCCTGAATGACCACATCATCCCCATACTGATGGAACTCAACTGCCTCCCTTTGCCAACACACACCATCGTCAAAACCAGCTGCACTACATACAAAGTCATTATGAGTAGTACTCCTGCATAACTGACTGTCATGTTCACCCTCCATCTCCATTGGCTCTCGGACTCCATCAGACTGGATGCAGTGATGTACAGCAAATAAACAAGACACCAGTCCTTCTCATTGGTCTGCTCAGAATCTGGGACAACATTCTTGTGTGCAGCAGGAACAGTACTGAGACAACATGCCTAAACCCATCAGTATCTCCCAAAACTCTGCTCCAGTTTAGAAGGGATCTGGAGGAGTGTCTCCTTAAAGAGCAGTACATTATGATGCAGTAAGCGGTCACATTTGCTCTCAGAACCCAGCTACACCTCCAGTCACTTGTTGACAATATCTCTGCCTTTGACCCTCTACAGCATTCTGCTGCTTTTTGGCTAGCTTTGTGATATACCAATGCCACTTAGATATATACATATGAACATATATACATATATGTTTTAATTATTTGCTAACAATAGGTCAACCAGTCCTAAAAGTAATGTTTTTTTTGAGGAGAAGAATAAGGGCTATGATACTACAAAATTATTGTTTCTCAGGAAAGTGCTAGTAAAAGGTTTGAGTTACGGTTTAACACTGCAAATATGTGAATTCTCCAGGAAGATATGGGTCTGTTGTATGAACTAATCAATACGGAAGGTAACATTCCCTCATGACTCTATCGCATTTATTATAAAGGATGCCAGAGTGGGAAATTTTATCAACAAAGCTGAACAAAACCTCTTGTTATCTTAGCTGAATAAAGAGGCTGAAAATCGGCATCTTTCAAGCAGGATGTTTACATTTTATCTGGTGGCTGCAATGAGAAACTGCAATTTTGGAAACAACTTCCACCCTCTCTCTAACATCCCTACCCTGGCGAAGCTCCTTGAAAAATATGTACACATCAAGCTCTGTGACCACATTGAACAATTCTGCCTCTTAGACCAATTCCAACCTGGCTTTCGTCCAGGTCATAACACTGAATCAATTCTTACACACATAGTGGACGATGCACTAAAAATGTTGGATCTGAATGAACCTTGCTTTCTAATCCCCCTGGACCTATATTCGGTGTCAGACACGGTTCAGCACGACAACCTTCTAGACCTACTGGAACATAGAATGGGGTTAACAGGGTCATTCCTAAACTGGCTAACCTCGTTTCTCCATAACAGATCACAAAGATTCAAGGTTAATCATTCCCTATCTCAGGCCACTCCGGTCACTTGAGGGGTCCCACAGGGTGCCTCCCTCTAACCCACTCTCCTCAACTTGCTCATGTAGCCTCTAACAGAAATTCTGAGTTCATCCACCATCCACTACCACATGTACGCCGATGACACCCAACTATACATGAAAGTCTCCTTCCCTGAAGACATCAGAACCCTCAACTTAACTCTACAGAAAACCCAAAGTTGGCTAGCATTCAGCAACTTCAAACTAAACACTCTAAAAACCGAATTCCTCCTAATCGCCCCACCCATCCAGTCACCTGTCATTAAGGAATGGATGAAACAACCAACAGCCCTCTAGTGCTTTCCACATGTTATAGATTCAGCAAGATCTCTGGGAATAATTCTTGACAAAATCCTTAACATGCAGAAGCACATCTGTTCCGCCACCAAAGTAGCGAAACTCCCAATGAACATCTTAAGAAAATTGAAACCCTTCCTCCCCCCAAATGACTTCAAATCTGCAGTGCAAGCTCTTGTGATTCTCAGGCTGGACTATGGAAATGCCAACCTCTGCGGCTTGCCCAGATCCAAAATGGATCCTCTAAGGGTATCTCTTAATTCTGCTGCAAGGCTCATCATAGGATCAAAAAGAAATAATCACATCATCCCTAATTTGAGATCCCTCAATTGGCTCTCTTTGGAAGCTAGAATTCAGCTAAAAATTGCCTGCATGAACTGTAAAGCCCTACACTTCAATACCCTGAGATAACCCGCTCAAAAGCATGAACTTTCTGGTGGCTGCAGATACTCTAGATGCTATAGTACCTTGCTGCTGAAACCACAGAGATTCCTTAAAAAGAAAAACCGACAACCAAGCTTTCTCTGGGATCGCCTCGAGAATTTGGAGCTCCTTGCCCCTGAAATCAGACTGATTTCCTCAACTGCATCTTTCAAGAAAGAAGTTAAAGCTCTACTTATGAACACATTTCTGCCATAGATTCTAGGATCTCCTCTCTCTGTACCTTTCATGGCACGTCAATCACACCCATGACTACTGCTCCCCTGTTATATTTCTGGTTTTGTTTTGATCTATTCATCTTGACATTGTGTTGTACCCTCCTTTTATCCCGGGTGCTACCATATCCTGTATTTTTCTTGACTATGATATTATTGATTCTATTTGTCTCTGCGCTCTGAACAATTGTAAAGCACTCTGATACCTGCAGGGTCATGTTCACGCTATATAAAAAATTCTAAATAAAAAAATTAAATACATTGGAAAAGATGAGTGTGTTGTATTGTTTCGGAGAATTGGTATAGTGCTTACAATGCCTGTGTGGGGCAAAGATGCTCTTACTCACATGAACAGCAAGCTATATTGTGTGGAGTGTGTGGTTGTAAGTGTGTGGTGTTTGTTTTGAGCCTTCTATTGTTCTTCATGTTGTGTATGATGACTTCAAGGTGAGGTTCTCTTGTTATGGGATGCAGCCCTTAGTGGTGTGATGGGTGAGTGCATGTGAGACAAACACAAAAATTATAATTCGTATGACAACTAAAATATATAGGCAGCTCTACAGCATTAGCGTGGCCATAAGTGCCATGGGATGGTGAGTACTCTAAAAAAGAGGGGTTAACCAGAGAAGGCCCAGCATTCCATATTGTAACATGCGCCAGACAGAATGGTGTTGAAAGAGTAAAGAGAAGCCAAAATCGCAAAAATTGGAATTGGTGAGTTGACCAGTGGTCATGCACGTTTTTTAAAGGCAAAGATACTGCCTACTGCTGAACAAATACACCCCGTGAACGAGAAAGGAAGTGGAAGAGTAATCAAAGCAGACAACCGGAGCAAAAACTACTCAGGGGCAGATTTACAAGGCCCTTGCGCCACTTTTGCGTCATTTTTAACATGGGAAAAGTGACGCAAAAGTGGCGCAAGGGGCTTGTAAATAAGCCCCTCAGTCTTTAAAATGCCCGGATTTCACCAATACTACAAGGACAAAGCAAGACAAAATGTTGAGCTGGGGGGGTCACACACCAACTCTCAAAGGCAGACAAGCCCTAGTCGGGTTGTGGCTCAGATCCTAGCCAGACAGGCACATTGCACATGCACGGGTGAAGGACAAAGAGCTTGAAGGTTGGTGCCCTGACAGCTCCAGGGTGGTTTGGCCTGCCTCATGTAAGCCTTCATGCACGCCTAATACTTTCTTAGATACCAGAGAACTCTAACAAGTTTACAAGAGGAGGCATACTTATGACCTTCTAAAATTTCCTTCCAGACAGCTTACACTTTCATCATTAGTAGAGAATGACATTTCTAAAAAAATAGATAATATGGAGAAAGAAGACTTACCCTGTTGCTATTGTTTTGACTAAGATGGTATCAGGGCACAGATTTGGTGGTTCGCATTTTATTTAGTCTTAGCCAGCCGTGGTGCTGCAGGGTAGAGCGGTGGGCGGTGGGGCCAGGTGAGGGGGGATTTCGAGAGACGACTACGAGGGAAAATGTAGTATTTATTTAATTTTCCCTCGTGATCGTCTCTCGAAATCCCCCCTCACCTGGCCCACCGCTCTTACCTCCAGCGGTCGCGGCTGGTCTTAGCTCTGCTCTTTTTTAACCTGTGGGCCTTGTGAAAAACATGTTATATGTCTCCACAATTGAACTTTTCTTCAGGTTTTCTCTGCCTGGTTCTTTTCTATTCTTCCCTTCCCTAACTCTGTTCTCACCTGGAGCAAGAGGCCTTCCAGCTGAAAAAATGTTAGCCAATAGATGTAATATACTGCCCTAGATAACTTAAAATTCAACCTCTCTGAATGCCAGCTCCAGCCAGATGTTTGCACAAATACATGTCCTCTGATCTGCACTGCACAGTTCAGTGCGTTGATTACTTGGTTGTTTGTGCGCTAGCTGTACGCTTGGTATCTTTCCCTATCTATAAGGTTCACTGGTAGTGTCTATTCCTACATGCCAGCTACAATTTATTAGCTCATTGTACGGGGTAGGTGAGTAACACTCCGCCACAGAGAAGTAAAATACATCTGCGAAACCCGCGGACACAACACCACCACAGCCATAGAATTGAGGTTCACACACAACCGTACTCTAACCCCACCATTGTGACATAATTCAGGTTCACAGACTGCCTTACACAAACCTCAGCACACTAACTTGGACAAACCACATCACAACCAAAGAAATCAGGCTCACAAACCACCCTACTGAAACCACATCATCCCCACAGAAAGCAGGTTCCGCGTGGTTACAGGCGACGCCCTCCTATGTATAAAATGCCTAGGAGGGCGTCGCCTGTAACCACGCGGAACCTGCTTTCTCTGGGAATGATGTGGTTTCAGTAGGGTGGTTTATGGTGGTAAATCTAATCTGATGTGTTAGCTCCTGGCTTTACACGAAACGCGATGACTTATTTTGCTTTTATCAGGACAGTTAACCGTTTCTGGCTGTTACAGGGGTGTTGCTGGTTTTATTTTAAGGGCCCAGTTATGTTACTTTTAAAAGACAGTAGAGATGAACTCGAAGGCATCTGGTTGAAACTCTTTATCCCCACAAATAGAAAAATGCTTTATTTTTATTGCCATAGATTAACACTCCCCTCTGTTGACAACATTTACAAAATGAGGCAATTCTTGTATTTAATACCAATGCCCCCACTGATAGATCTGTATTTTATTTTTTATGTTTTTCATTTGTAAACCAAACACGATACATAATCATATATAGAAGTTTGAGACAGCCTCTCAACTCCAAGAAGTCCCTAAGATTTTGAAAAGAAACATTAAAGTGGTTCTTGATCCTAAAGATGTCAAGTAGAGAAAGCAGCAGCAATAGATTTCATGCAGCCATTATATATGTTATGGAGAGCACCATGCCATAATAGAATTAGAAGAGGGCGACCTATGCTCCAAATATTTGGAGGGATGATGCAGTCTCCTGCTGCATAGACATGCAGAACGGAAAAGGAACTTCAATATATTTTGTGGGAATAAAAGTTCTCCCCCCACCCACTGATTTCTGGGAACATGCACCTGGTAAAATAAGAACGACAAATCCTTGGATCCAAGGCTGCATATAGGGGAAGAGGTGGATTAGAAATTAGATCAATCTACATGAAACTGGAAACAAATACAGCTGACGCCAAAGTGGTCAAGGAGGTGGCACAGTACCAACAAGCTTGAGACACAAGACGGAGCTGCCATAATCAGAAGGTGAGCTAACTTGAAGCAAATATTCCGGATGTATACATCATGCACTGGACTTCTTGCTTGGAGGACTGTGCATGATGGAGCTATGTATCAAACTTGGTGCAAGTAAAGCGGTCTGAATAAGGAAAACATCACCCAGGTGTCAAATTGGGGATAAAAGAGGGGCTATTCAAGAAGTCAAACCCTGAGAAACCCATTGGATATTAACAGATTGGCCTGTCGATAGTCATACACAAACATTGGCAATGCCAATAGGTCTGGCTGTAAATTTATATTGTATAGTAATGTGAAGCATTACAAATAAATAACAATACAATAGATATGTATTGCGTGGAAGCAAATAACTGTAGAATAATATTAGTGTAGGTTAAAAGGTTAGGTGGCAGGTGCACTGTCAAACCAGACCTAAGAAACCATGTAGGGTAATGACTGCCCTCTACCTTCCTGTGCTGCTGCCAGAGAAAGACAAGCACCACAGCATTGCCATGCCATGTGTGTGCTCCTGAAAGTTCAATCTCAGCCAGCTGGATAAATAAACAAAATTATCACAGCTGCGTGGGGAGGGGGGGGGGGGGGCAAGCACTTCTTTGTGGAAACACACTACTTCTGTCCAATCAAAACATGGACTTCTGGCTCCCAACATGTAGGCGGAGCCAAAGCCCCTCTCGTGATGCTCACATAATTGTCTAGGGACAGCTATGCTGTCAAACCAGACCATAAAAATTGATCCCTGATAATGGAGAGCAAGCCATTACTTGTTGAAAGAGAGTCAAGAGAATAAAGAACAAGGTTTCCTTATTTTAGAGCAATCATCACAGTCTCGCTCATGGAGTGCACCCTAGTCATCTAGAGAAAAATGGATTCTCTGCTCAAATGCTTTTGTGACTCTTCACTGGACATTAAATTCTTTAAAATCAAATAGCAGAAGTCAGATGAAGTGAAGAAGCAGAGAAGAGCAGGCAGTGGCAAAACAAAGTTAAACCACATCCCTGTCATCATTTTTATCATAAAGGTGTCTATAGACCCCTTTAACCACATAATTTGTGTAAAGTTCCGTTTATCCTTCACTTGCCTTCAATCTTCCTCAAATCAGGGTTTGCTTGTAGGCCGAGGTGTTTTGTTCAATTATAAATACAACTGTGAGATGGGCAACATATTCCAGAAATAGACCAAAGATCCTACAGGTTTCATGAGGCATCAAACTACATAATTGCAGTCTGTGATTTATGACATTGAACTAATTATGCAAACCCAAGGAGATGATGGACGGAGTGCTGAAACTTTTCAAACACTCACCCCCAGTCACAGATCTGGTTTGAATCCATCATCATTCTTTAGCTCACTTTGCCACCCCAGTTCATACACAGCTATATGCAAATCAGTCTTGACCCCGTGTCTCATGGGGACAGTCCAGACCGAACTGCCAAGCCATGTCTTCCCTGGACTGGAAACAAGCATCCTGGGATTGGTATTGGTCCAGGAAAGACCTAGGTTGGTAGTTCGGGCTAGACTGATCACATGAGGAACAGGGCCAAGGCTGATTTACTTACGGCTGTGTTTGAACTGGGGTGGCGAAGTGAGCTAAAGAACGATGATGGAGTCAACCCAGATCTGTGACTGGGGGTGAATGTCTGAAAAGTTTCAGCTCTCCGTCCATCATCTCCTTGTGTTTGCTTTCTTCACCCTAAGTTGGCAGGGTATGCCCAGATGTGGGTCCCTTGCTCACTTTGGCACTGGATTCAAGGAAGCCTGGCTGATGAGGGCTGTTAGCCCGAAACCGGTCCCAGGATGCTTGTTTCCGGTCCAGAGAAGACATGGCTTGGCAGTTCGGTCTGGACTGTTCCCATGAGGCACAGGGTCAAGACTGATTTTCATATAGCTGTGTATGAACTGGGGTGGCGAAATGAGCTAAAGAATGATGATGGATTCAAACCAGATCTGTGACTGGGGGGTGAGTGTTTGAAAAGTTTCAGCACTCTGTCCATCATCTCCTTGTGTTTGCATAATTAGTTCAATGTCATAAATCACAGACTGCAATTCACCAATAACTTTGGACAACATTGATATTAACATCAAAATACAGAATTGGTGGTTCACGAATGCCCCTGTATGGTATTCAGGAATGTCCCACTGCCTTCAGTGCTCGACTGCATGTGAAATTCATATTGTGACTTTTTGGTTGGCTCTGCAGCCGTTCTAATCTAGCACTTTCATAGAGGCCTATATCTGCCCATGCTCATGTGATGTTCAGAACCTTTTCTCAGTAGCGGCTCCTCGTGGGAGTGCTGCGGGCGGTGGAGGGGCAGGGTGGGGGGATAGTAAACTTTGGCTTACGGCCAAATGGAGTTTATAAAATAAATAAATGAATAAAATGAACTACATGGCGTTGCAGGGCACACAATGTAATTCGTTTTATTTATTTATTTAATTATTTAGTTAATAAACTCCATTCGGCCGTAAGCCGTAGTTTACTGCCCCCCCACCCTGCCCCTCCCCCACCCCGCCCCACCCTGCAGCACTTCCACAAGGAGCCGCTACTGCCTGTTCTGTGATCTGGAGTGGTGTACCAAGAATACCCTCTTAGCTGGCATGGGACTACTTTTCATGCCCTGGGTTAGTCACATAAAGCAGTGGTGGTAGCGTTCCAAGGTTTATGAATTCATAGCCCTTACTAGACCTTTTTTCTTTGTAAGAAAAAATTACCCCTCTTGTTTAAAGTTCAGCTTTAGTGTGAGACCAAGATAATTGCACTGACATGCTGTGTGTGTGTAGTGGGTGTATTTGCACTGGATGTGTAGAACATGTGCGGTAGTAGGACTCCGTATGTTAAGACTCTGAATGATGGGACCAGTGAGATCGATTTTGGGATGGCACGGCTTGGTACAGAATGGAGGGTAGATACAGCTGCCCCAAACAGAGAAAGTGTATTGACTGCATTCCTGTAGTGAAGACCCAGACACTGAAGTGAAGGTCCTTGTTACCAAAGTGCTGCTGATTAGCTCATCTTAAACACTACCATTGGCAGATGGTGGATGTGAGGAATCCAGAAGAAGTTTGTGTTGTTAAAAGTGAGGAAGTTTCTAGGCATGGCCTGCCTTTTTGTCTATCACTAATCACTGCTTCTGACAGGCTGATGACAGTCAGCTGAAGATATCTCTCGATTTGTTATGCCTTTGTTTTGGATACTTCTTCTTGGAACCAGCATCATTGCTACTTGCTGGGAGAGTCATCCCCTTGCACAAAGATTGTGTCTGCAATAGAGTCAGATAATGACATCTGATAGTGAATCATCCCAAACTGCTACAAGCCTTAGATAGTGGGTCCCCATGCCCTATCTGGAAAATAAGAATAAAAGTGGTGCCTAAGCTATCCCATTTGTTTCCAATTCCAATTTCTTCTAGATCAAGGGGGGGAGTGTTCCACAGAACTGCTGTACAATGAGATCTAGTGTCTGCATGACAGACAGACAGAAGTTGGAATCTGCAATGTGTTGGAAAACCTAAGGGTCTGCCTAGAGCCTAGGCTCCTGCCTGGTCAGACAGGGAACGAGAGAGTGTTTTACCAGGGGGATAGACTTCCCAGATGGAGGAGCCTAGCATGTTCTTTGTATGAAGAACACCCAAGAGAAGCTGGTGACCCATGGGAATGAAGACAACAACTGACTCTTGTCATACGAACTGTTCGAACTGCAGCAAGTAGTCAAATAAAAGCACCATCATGTCATCTGGCGTGCCTGCCATGTGCCCTAAGGATTGGTCACACCTCTGCCGGAAAGCGATGTTGTCATGTAAGAGTGGCAGTCATGGCTGGCAGTGTGGAAGCTTTCAACATGCATCAAGGCCAGAACTGCCACAGATGAACACCCAATTTAAATCCTGCCTAGATGCTGTAACTATGGAAACTGAACACCCGTCTGCGCTCTGTAGCACAGGCCGCAACTGCTTACCATGAGCACCTACTGTCAGGCCAGTTGGTCTGATCCTCACCCAGTGGTCTGTACCCTCAGTGAGTCTGCTGCTTCAGTCCCACCTCATCAAAGCCGCTGCTGCAGGAACAGGCTCGCAGAACACACGTGCTCACACCATGAGTCGCATCTCCACAGAGCATGTCAAACGGAGCTTAGCTATGAGAAGGATGAATGACTGAATGCGCAGAGGTACATCTGATGTAAGTACAGAAGATGCTTGTCTGCGTAACTTCTTTGCAACAAGAATTCTTGAACTGATTTACACCTTAGCCAGTGGGGTAATCCAGATTGAATTTCAGCTGTGTCTAATAAATTTCTATTTCAGTACATTCTACCATAGACATTAGGAGAACTCCGAACGGGCACTTTAGAGGAGTGCAGTGCTTCAATGAGAATTGCAGATGAGTTTGCAACTGTATCTTAATTTAACTGTGTAGTATTTCATTTTGCTGTGAGAATAGAGTACTTTCTTTTTATTAAGACAAGGATTGGACTCAATATAACATTATTGCATCTCTTTGGTAACTGTTAAGTTCTGAGTTCCTGTACCCCACACTACCACCAAGTCTATGGCTGCTCGCCCTCACTACTCTGAATGTCAAGGGCGAAAGAGTGCACTTAACCTAGTTTGCCCAAAAAATTGTAGGGCGGACCCCAAGACATCGGTGGCAAGCAAATTGTCTATCTGAGTTGTAGTGTGTTGATGCACGGGTTTTACAAATTTTCCATGGTGACTGTGATATTGAAAGTGTCATTAACATGCACCCAAAAATATAATTGAAGGAGGACTACTCATTGCATCTCGTACGGCATAACTAGAGAACACATCTTGAAGTAAAAGACACTACATACTGATTCAAGAGTTCATTGCAAATATGGTGCTATAAGAAATGGAAATAAGTAGGACTTCTGAAGTAACAAGGGATGCTCAGTATCAGCAGTGCTGTAAGAGGTTAGTAATACAAAATGGCGGTAGTTGCACATCCAGTAAATGGCAAAATGGCTGAATGGGAAATAGACAAATGCGCTATGGGGCAGATTTATGAAAAACTCATGCAGTGCAGCGCAGCAAGTCACCTGGCTCTGCTGCTCTGCATGATAGGGAAAGGGCAGAAATGCACCGTATTCAAGGTAATATGGCACATTCATGCCTTTTCCCCTGCGCTGGTGCCTTTTTGGCACCCTAGGGCCAGCACAAACCATGGTGCAAGGGTGCCTGAGTTGCATGCAGGATTGTTTTTGTGTAGGAAGGGAAACATTCCTATACAAACAATCCAGAGAGGCAAATTCCCCTTTCTATGTGTGCTGCAGAATGCAGCACACATAGAAAGAGGAAGTAACAAGGAAAAAAAGATATTTCTCATCATTATGGGCCTCTGGGAAGGCGTATCTTTTTGGTGCATTTCCAAGTTTACCAATTCTGGTAAATCTGGGAGTGCTTCAAAAACCATGGGAGTTCTGTGGAAACAACCCACGCGATGCCCATGGAACGTCTCCCTTGTGTAGAGTAAGGCACGCAGCACTTTCCGCTGCGTTGCTTTATTCCAGATTTATGGAGCCAGTCAGGGCCACGGAAAGTGGCCATGCGTGCCTTCATAAATCTAACTTAAGGTTTATGTCACGCATGTACCATGTTGCGTGGTGCAAACGCGACTCAAACCGCTCAGAAATTGGCCCCTTTTTTTACTACATATAACTTCTTGGTACCTGGACTGTATGGAACTATGATCTTTGATGGTGAATGCTATTATTTCTTGGGCAGGTTGAAGTCTGAATTATTAACTACAGTTGAGATGCCTATCCGTATTTACAGCAGGTAATCGATGAATGTTAGGTAATTACATGAGCCGATGACTTACAAGAGATCTACTTTTACCTGTTAGCCTAATCAAAATGTTTGATTTTTAATTTGTCGGAGGGAGGTATCTTATATTTGGGCAAATGAAGTCCAAGTGGTGTACTGTTCCACACTTCCCAATTTAATTTACCAAGAAACTTGACTCGTGTTCTTTCAAGTTGACTGTTAGTACAGCTAGCACCTTCACACTGCTGGACATGGAATTTTTGATAGTGTATAGAATTGCAGTTTATGTAATTCTGGGATTTGTTAGATGCAGATCTATGGATGTTTGTTATGTTATGTTATGAAATAACAATCAGATGACCCATCCCCATATGCTGGGATAAGGGGGAAGAATTTCTTTCACAGTGGGTCACTGACATTTATTTTGTGAGGCTGTAAAAGGCCATCCTGTTTTTATTAATCATTTTAATATATTTGGGGTTTTCTGTAAAGCCTGGCTGAACACCCTGATGAGGCCTCAGAGCACTATGGAAGATGACTATATAGGAAGCGGGAACCTGCTAAATACCCTATGTTAGCCAGAAGCAGATGCTGGAGAACCGAACAACGAAGATGGACTTGCATGTATATAGCTCACCTTTTGGTATGTACTCAATATGGCAGAGATGTTTAAGGAATGGACAATGTGGGCAGTTTCCTAGGGCCTGCATCTTCCAAAGGGCCCCATTAGTCGAGTGATTATGACAAGCATAAGATGCTCTCTCTCTCTGCTCTGAGTTTTTTGACTCAACATCTCCATTGATCTCTGCCTATATCTGACTCTGTCATCTGTCTCTCTCTCCCTACCTTGCTTACCATTTCTTATATCTCTATTTACTTATCTATCTCTCTCTAACTTACTTTTACCTTCCTTTGTATACCTTGCCTATCCCTCCACCTTTCCCCTCTTTCTGCCTCATCCTTCTTGACTAACTCTCTCTCCACCTCTCTATCTATATCTTATTTCTACCTCACCAACAGCACAATTCACTCCTTCTCTGTACCTCACTTATCTAGCTACCCTGCTCGCTATCTCTGTTACCTCTCTGTACCATGCCCTAACTCTTGTTCCCTGCCGCACCGATATGCCAGTTTTATGGTTCTCTCTTTACTTTTCTGACTACTTCCACCTGGCCCCCTACCTCTTTACTGCTTCTTCTCTACCTCTCTACATCTCTATGTACACAACCCATCTTTATCTCTACTTGTGCTTTTTAACCTCTTCTGTTTACCTTACTTGTCTTTAGTGCACCTCACTCTAGCCACCTCTCTCTACCTGTCTCATGACCTCACCTCTCTCACCACCACTCTCTGCATCTATACCTTAACCTCCTATATCTACCTCAACTCTATCCACTGCACCCCCTTCCCTGCACCTCACTGATGTGTCCATCTCACTTGCCTGTAACTTCCATCAGTAATCCCCTAGGTACTTCAGCTTTCTATGCACTATCTTTCACCTCACAATTTTCTCTCTCTCTCCATCCCTATGTACCTCACCTATCTCTACCTCTGACTCCTCTGTCTCCACCTCACTACTCTCTACCCAAACCTCTCTCTACCTCATTTGTCTCTACATTTCTCTTACTACCTCATCTCTCTCTACCCCCTTCCTCACAATGTAACAGGGGCTCAGACCACTGCTGGGCTTTTTTGATGCCTCTACACATCAGGTCATTATTCAAGCGATGGTTTTGTCCAGACTTGATTATGCCTGTTCCCTCTATTTAGGGTCCAATAAAGCGGAGGTTCAGAGACTGCAAAGGACACAAAATGCAGCAGCCAGAACACTTCTAGGCCTGCGCAAGTTCTGCTCTGTGTCCATCGCCATCTGCCGTCTTCATTGGTTACCCGTGGCCAGGCGTATTGAATTTAAGGCCTTATGTACCACTTTTAAGGTTCTGAAATCTTCTACCCCTCCTATTCTGGCCAACCTTCTTTCACCATATGTTCCTTCACTGCCCCTCTGGTCACAGGGCCAGCATTTGGCAATGGTTCCACGGATACGAAGAGTTCGGGCCGGTGGCTGCTCTTTTCGCTTTAGAGCTGCCACTGTATGGAACACACTCCCTGTGCAGATTCGTGGTCTTAACAATTACTTAGAATTTAGGAAGGCCATCAAGACGTTTCTCTTCCCCTTAACCTAACTGGTGTCAACTTTGCTGTCTGTCAGTTTTCCTATCAGCGCCAGGATGCCCCTTTGCTGGGGCAGCTGTTGCGCTTTATAAGATTTTAACCTAACCTAACCTAACCTCTCAATTCACCTCACTCCTTATTTTCTACCTCAACACTCACCCTCTTTACATCTGTTTCTTCAACCCAGTCTCTCTCACTACATTACTCCATTCCTACTACCTATATTTCTTTAGCTGTACCACCAATTATTACCTCCCCTCTCTTCTCTCTATCTGTAACTTCTTCTCTAGTTATACCCGCCCTCTACCTCAATGTTCTTTCTCTCTATCCCACCCTATCACTCTTCTAATGTATCAACCTTATCTCTCTTTACCCTCTTTCTATCTACACTTCATCTATTTCAACCTTTCCCCCCTCTCTTCCTTGCATCACTCTCTATACATATCTTTACTTCTCCCCGTTATCTGCCTACCTCTACCTCTCTCTCGGCTTCCTCCTTTATCTAGCTCACCTCTCTTTTCCTACCTTGCCACTACCACAGCCTCACTCCTTGGTGTCCCTTACCTTTTTCTATCTCTCTATATTTCCTTTTCCGCAGCTGCATCTCCATCTGCCTCTCTATCTCACTCTTAAATCTTACTAGTTTTTCTACTTCTCTGTCCCTGCCTACCTCTTCCTCTTTCTACCTCGAAGTATTTTTCTATCGGATTATCTGGCCTTTATCTCTTTACTGATACTGTGAGTGGAATGGTGCACCAGGAAGATATTTCTCTTTCCAATAAGACTCAAAAGGATGTGTCTTTGTAGAAATAGATTCCGTCCTTTATTTTCCTCCTTTAAACATACATTTACACATAAAAATCATCCAACCAAGTATAAACACGACTACACAATACAACGTAATTACCAGTAAATGCAAACAAAAAAACGAAAAGAGAGTCACATGCAGCTTAAAAGGACATAAGACTGGCACAAACATCGTACATTGAAGTAATCAAACTTAAAGGTAACCAATACCCTAAAGACAAAGGGCATACACATATACATAATTTTGACATTCGACAATATATGTAAAAAATGAGACAAAAAATTACTAATTAGACAAACATAAACACCGAAAGACAGTAGGTAGAAAGTCCATTCCTCTACTCATCTTACATGGGGTGGTCCCAAGATATCAAAATGGTTCCACATCCCAGCTCAAACAACATGCTGCAGGACTTTATACCTTCCAAGCCCTGAAGCAACCTTATATCTGTCCCTACCTCCCTTCTCCCTTTCTGTTTGCTGGATGCCAGGCAGTTTGAGCATCCCGCGATTTTAACGTATTTCTGCTTGTGAAAGTTTAACATATATTTCACTGTTGTTTGTTCCACAAGGGCATAAGATGGATGAAAAGAGGCAAACATGGGCCCACAAATTATGTCTTTAACAAGCCTCCATAAAATCCATAAGATGACACAGCAATAAGGTGACTAATCTCTGAAAAGGGCATGAGTCCTGAGAGCTTGGACGAAGAAGCAAAGCTATGCTTAGGCATCTTACTGGTCAAGATGAAGACAGAAAACAATTAATTTCACTGCCAGCAGATATTGCACGGGGCAGATCCTCCGCTAAGGTGGAGAGACGTCGCCCCACTGCTTCAAAGCAGTACATAGTAAAAATAAAATGATAATAATGGAACGTTCGTTATTATCATTTTATTTTTAGGTCTCGCCTGAGCCAGCTCGTATGCGCTGCTCTGCGAGGCATTTTGTAAGGGCTTTTCAATTCCAAACACACACTTGTGAGTGTGCTTGGAATTTATCACTCGCTATTGGGCTTTGCGTGCTGTCTTTATAAGAAAGACAGCATGCAATTGGCCCAAGGGGGGTGCATGTCCCGCCTCCTTTGTTCTGTGACCTAGGGTCCGCGGGAGCGAGCATGAGCGCCATATGTTTCCAATTATCGCTTCGTCTCGCGGTTGCGTTAATTGGAAACAGATGGGCAAACGCGTCACTTTCACTTTTGCCACGCGGGCACAAACGCGCTCGTGTGCGCACCACTTCCGGGCTTGTTTTTAGATCCGACTACTCAGAAGAGATCGAGGAATGATCGTGTTCCCGCTCCCTACACTGTCGCCCTGCATACATAAAACCCAGTCCCGTTACCTGGTGAAACGGCAAGCAATCAGACAAGAGCTAAATGCAGATATTGTGTACTACGGACAATTTGCATATTTAAGCACCACGGAATTCTCCTGGATGTTTAAAACCTCCACAGTGCTGCTCTTGAACCGAATTTCCACTTATCATGCCCAAACTGGGATCACGTCCCGACATGCTTTGGACAATTGAGTGATAACACTTCACGGGCACAAGCTAGCTCTAAGCCCCTGTACCTACCGGAGCAGGTCTGCAAGGCACAAGCTTTACTCGAATACAAGAATAACCAATGCTGCCCAAGGCTGGTTCATTTATCTCTGTGACATTTATAACAACGCCCCCATGGGAAACCACGAAGAGTGGATCATTACTGTAAAATGTGTGTATAACTGTTTAAAACGCGTTCGCCATCAAATGCCATTAACACAGCTCAGTGGGCTAGGCTCCTTTGTAACGTGCAGGACACCCATTCAAACATCAGCACAACCAACTCAACCATTTACCCACAAAGAAGGGATGAAATTAGTGTCGTTCTGCTGCGACGGGGAACAACCTTTACAACGCAACTTTTACAACGCACTATACTTACAAAGCATTTTTTACAACGCACAATCCATTACAACGCATGACATTACAACGCATGACACTACAACGCATTTTTAAAAACTACCTTTACAACGCATTCCATTACAACGCATACTACCATTACAACGCATACCATTACAACGCATAATATAGTAATTTTTACCCCTATACTATCCAACACTTACCCTACTATTGCACCCCCTGGAGTTAGAATAGTAATTTTTACCCCTATACTATCCAACACTTACCCTACTGTTGCACCCCCTGGAGTTAGAATAGTAATTTTTACCCCTATACTATCCAACACTTTCCCTACTGTTGCACCCCCTGGAGTTAGAATAGTAATTTTTACCCCTATACTATCCAACACTTACCCTACTGTTGCACCTCCTGGAGTTAGAATAGTAATTTTTACCCCTATACTATCCAACACTTACCCTACTGTTGCACCCCTTGGAGTTAGAATAGTAATTTTTACCCCTATACTATCCAACACTTACCCTACTGTTGCACCCCCTGGAGTTAGAATAGTAATTTTTACCCCTATACTATCCAACACTTACCGTACTGTTGCACCCCCTGGAGTTAGAATAGTAATTTTTACCCCTATACTATCCAACACTTACCCTACTGTTGCACCCCTTGGAGTTAGAATAGTAATTTTTACCCCTATACTATCCAACACTTACCCTACTGTTGCACCCCCTGGAGTTAGAATAGTAATTTTTACCCCTATACTATCCAACACTTACCCTACTGTTGCACCCCCTGGAGTTAGAATAGTAATTTTTACCCCTATACTATCCAACACTTACCCTACTGTTGCACCCCTTGGAGTTAGAATAGTAATTTTTACCCCTATACTATCCAACATTTACCCTACTGTTGCACCCCCTGGAGTTAGAATAGTAATTTTTAACCCTATACTATCCAACACTTACCCTACTGTTGCACCCCCTGGAGTTAGAATAGTAATTTTTACCCCTATACTATCTAATACTTACCTTAAATGCAATTTAATATTATGCGTTGTAATGGTATGCGTTGTAAAGGTAGTATGCGTTGTAATGGAAATGCGTTGTAAAGGTAGTTTTTAAAAATGCGTTGTAGTGTCCTGCGTTGTAATGTCATGCGTTGTAATGGATTGTGCGTTGTAAAAAATGCGTTGTAAGTGCATGCGTTGTAAAAGTGTGCGTTGTAACGACATACATCCTGCTGGGACAGACCTGGTGTAGGAGCGTGAGCGTCACCAGTGTCACACTATTACACGTGTACAACAACGCGCTGCGCTTACCTTTGGGGACGAGGGGCTGCCCGCTGTGTGGAACAGGCCCAGAGAGCCCAATGCTGTTCGCGGACTGCAGCAGACCTCATGGGCCTTCTTAGTGAGGTACGGTTCTGCAGTGAGGTAGTTCTCTTGTCTTGTTCCTCAGTGCCGACGGATCTGGTCAGGATCTGCAGGGGGGCGGCCCTATTATCCAGTTCCAGTGCGGATTGCGTGCCTTCTTCTGCAGTGAGGGGTGGTGTTTTTTATTTTCACCCAGTCATGGAAGTCCGGCACTGCAGTGTAAAACCTCCTGCTCTTCCTTGTTGTAGGTAGATGTTGTGCAGGGCTCTGGTTTTCATGCGGACTCATTGAGAATTTCTGACTGGTCCTCTGCCCTGTGGTCTGTCTGTGACCCATAGTCACAGCTTTTCTACATTTTCTCACTATGGCTGTCATCTCGTCAAAACACACACACACTTTTATTGTGAACTCTCTTTCTCTCTTCCGCTCAATGTCTTTACCCTTCATTCTCTCGCTTTCCTGTACTTGCGCGACCTTTCTCCCGCTCCCTCACACACCCTCTTTCGTAACAAAAATGCTTAACACTTTTTATTATAACTTTTCAACATGATGCACACAATGCTCTACAACATAGCCAAAAGTTCTGACTAAACACATAAGGTCCCAAAGGCGAGACCTATTGGCCATGCCAAAGCTTGTTACTATTGCAGTTGCACTGCAGTGCAGCCCCGTTGATAAGGTGGGCTGGCCTCCCCTGAGGCCGGAGAAGGACTGGTGGCTGCTCCTAAAGTGCGCATGAGGCTTTGGCCGGCTGTCTCGGGCAGGCCAAACCATAATGGGCACTGTGCATGTATTATACAGCCTAAGTGGAGAACATGCCCAGCCTCCAAACCCCTGTCTGAGCACCGAACCATGGTGCTCAGACCAATCACAACGCTGCTTAAGGCAGCATTGTGATTGGTCATGAGATTCTGGGAGGCTGGGTGCTTCCTGCTGGAGGAGAAGCGGCAGCTGGCAGGTAAGTTTGCTTTTCTTTCTTTCTTTTTTTTCCCCTACCCTTCCTCTTTCCCTCAAAACCCCGCCACTGTTCCCTACCAGCCAACACTGGATATTGGTCACTCTGACGTCTGCTTGATAACACTTTTTAGGTAGCTTTATACTATTAACAGTGGAAAGTTGTAATAGACTTATAGACCTTCTGCCTCGGGCTGTTACAGATATTAAAGGCCCTCTCTCTTGTTATAGCCCCCGTCTGCGGCTTGGGCCAATAACTCGGGTCCAGGGCTGTTAACAACTGATATAGCCTTCGGAAGCGGTATATAAGGCTATAATATATCATTCTTACAACTTGATTTGAGGAGACTATTAAGCAGTCACATTTTAAATCAAATAAAGCCCGTGCAGAGTCGGGGTAGGAACATGAAGACACTGCATTGCAGTAGTCCATTCTGGGAGAAATAAACATACTGACCTTGTTCACCTGGGAGAAAACGTCAGGGTGATTAAGTGGAAAGAGTAGGTTTGGGATATAGATTTAACAAGAGGAATAAGTGGCAAAATAGCATCTTTCTCTACTGCTAGGTTTTTCACACACTAAACTGACTTGGGTGTAGAGACAAATGTGGTCTGTCTAAAGGCAGATTTCCAAATTGTAGACTATTAGGACGGCAGCAGTATCTTCGTCTTCCTCCTATTTAAGTTAAGAAATGTAAGCACATATCTGGTAGATTGCATATAGTTGTGTTTATTTTGAAATTATATATTGCTTGATGTGTAAAATGTCTGCTACAAGAAAGAGCAGGAGGTGTTACGAACACTACAACCTGAAGAAAGAGTGATGTAGTCAGCACATGTCCGATTATATAGCCCAGAAAGTGCTCTGTAGTAGATTCCAGAAAAACTATTTAGCTGATTTAAGCCAAGCTACCTTAAAACATACATTAAAATACGCAAAGTAATCAGAGTTCAACTCAGTGAACTTTCAGCTGGCTCCAACATGACTGCGAATGGTTGTCCTATGAAGAAAGCAGGATAATACAGCAGTCAGCAGTTCTCCCTGCTGTTCTGTATCTGGAATGCCACTATTCTTTCAAGAACTGTGGCATTGCTGGTAGTTGAGAAATAGGTTGGTAATTCAAGGTGAGGGTGGCTTCAAAAATGTTTTTTTATTGCAAACGGGACAAGATCAGTTTCTGTTAACGGTAGATGCACTATACCTTATCCCAATGTCAGAGAGAGATTCATTAATATGCCTCAAATAGCCTCCCCAACCCGAGGGAATAGTATTTCCAATGCTTTAGTGGGTTAAATTTCTTGTAGGAACCAGATGGTCAACTGATTGACCATAGAGCAAATATATAGGCAATGTGTTCTGCTATTTTCTGGAGTATATTTGGTTATTATTGGATTATATCGAATGCTGTTAACTTGTTTTTCATACGTTGTGTAGTACTACAGTTCTGCAGTTTCGTACTCCTGTCACTATTAGGTAGAACTATTACCAAACTAATGTGATAGGTTTTACCGAACTCGAGTGGAAAAAAGGCAGGATCAACAGATGAAAATTTAAGCTTATGATCTGAAAGCTGCACTCAGTGAGTTATCTGCCCAATTTCCCAATTGGAACATTGACTTTTCCTGCAGTCCAATTTCTAGATTCTTCCTTTGGCACCAATAGTGGCACCAGCAGTGTTCATTTTTTCAAAGACCCTTTCTGTAACATTTCTGAGTGTTATTAATCCTAAACTTGTAGAAAATTGATGGTTATCCCATTGAATTTGGGAATTGTTGTAGGAATTTGACCTGAGCCAGGGATGGTATTAGTAACTGAGTGGGCAAGGAGGGATTTAGGAGATATTTTCTTGCAACCCTGTAACTTTAACACTTGTGTCTGCATCATGTCTCAAAGGATATCACTGTATGTTCATTTGAGGAGCCCTGACCAATAGCACCTCGTGAATTTTGTGTGCTTCCTCACAGTAACAAACTAACTATGCCTGTAGCAACTGCTCTTTCATTGGCAGATTGCTTCTGCATGAGTTGTCCTATGTGGGAGACCTGTCTCCGATCTGTTTATATATATATTTTTTTTGCTAATGAATTTAAAGGGAGGTCGTTTCCAGTGTCCACTAATGAGGGTTGAGTCATGATGCCTTTAATTAAATTCTCTCAATGCTGAGGGGGATACGCGAAGTGAGGCCGCCCCGTGCCAGCCTCGTGGGAGTCACAGGTGGCACCCGCCACCCTCCCCGAATGACACATGGTCAGCTGGCCCTTAAAACATACAAACCAAAAAGGGGTCTCTTTGTAATTACTCCAAAATGAATCAAGCAACGGAAAAGCCTAGTTAATCCATATCCTAACGATGCCACGTGCTGGTTAATTACGTGGCAGCGGGGCTGCAAATAACAAGGCCTTTTTTTCCTCCACGTAATTATAATACACAGACGGATTAGGGCCACTCTGCCCAAGAATTCATTTAGCGCCAGCCACTCTTCATTAGGAAAATGAGGAGAGGAACTCTGTAAGCGTTCTTAATTGAAAATCCCCTGGTTCTTGGAAGAGGAGAGAGATTAAATCCTGTACTGTGCCAGCAAGCAGCTGCCAGGCTTGGGTATGTAGCGGGTGCCTGGCGGGGCAGAAGGAGGAGATGCGAGTTAGAAGCGGGTATGTCGCGGGTTGAGTTGCAAGGGATGAGGACCAATGGGTGCGGATGCAAAATTTTCACAATATATGAACTTTATGGATTTAAAAAATAAAGCTACCTTGTCAGTAAAAGGATAGAGTGCAAAGTATTCTGGTTGAGTACACATGCACCGGTACCATCTACATTGCTATAAAGATCAGAAAAAGTCAGTCGCTCAGCGATGTTATATTCAACCAAACTCCCACACTGAGTATTCCAATTTCTCTGATTCAAAGGAAAGAATCCTTTCTAGAGATGAACTGATTCTTATTTTCCACGCATCGTGATCTACAGTAGTTGAAAGCTTCCCAATTCCATGATATTGAAATTTTGAAATATTGTTCTACTTTTTCCATTAGCAAAATTGATGTAAATTAGACTAAACTTGCATCAAACGTCAAAGGAAAATTGGCTTATTGCTGTTTTGTACAAATTAAAGGTCCTCTAAAAAACATAATTTACCAAGTATCCCAACTGTTTTATAATGGTTCAAACCTAGCCAATATTTTTTGAAAACAGATAAGCATAATTTGTTTTCAAATTCAAGTTAGATGAAAAATTACATTGTTAATTGAAATGCTGCAAACTCTTTCCCATTCACGAGGAAGCAACTGGTTTACTTTATCCTTACTGGAAATCCATGATTTTGCAAATTTGAGAACGTAAACAAATGTACAAGTCCACCTGAATCATAGAATATTTTGCCTCAATTTAGAGAAGATGGTGGGATGAAATGTTCAATTTTCGCTTTTCTTTTAAGTATTTTAAGTAGTGGAGCTGTTATAGTTCTGCCCCATGAGAGACCTGTCAACTGTTGCACACTCTTTTATTAATTTCCCGCGAATTTTATCAATTTATATACTTAAGAGTGCTTTCTATTACGTTTGCTTTACTCTGCTCTCCTGCCCGTTCAAGTGCCCTGAAGCTATCTATTGTTACTCCCACAAAAAAGGAAATTCGTTTTTAACAGATGGCGTGTCACAGTTTCGTTCACAACTCTTAAATTTGGGCTCATCACCAATATGTTTGCGAGTAACCTCTGCCCTTCCACTACTATCCCCCTCCCACTAAAAGTGTGTCCAGTTTCGTTTGTGGATTTTGATCACTACAGGGTGACTTAAATCTCTGTTATTTTAAAACTCACACATGCCGTGTGGGTTTCACATCGTAATCCTTTTGTAAGAGCTTTCTTAAAAAGGGACTGAGTTTTGAAGTTGCCAAGGAAAGATAGTTTGCTATTATTTAAACAATATTGATGGACTGAAATAATCACTCGCCTTGTTGGCAATTCACTCATTGTGACTTGTGGAGAGGACTGTGTGGAGTCCACATTAAGAAAGTCGAATAAGGAATGAATAACAAGCACAGTGTTAGATGCACTAAATGACACTTCAATACCCATGCTTGCTTTAGGGGGATTAATAAAACTTCTGAACCCTCCTAATCTTCCAAGTACAAATAATGGGATTTTGTACTTATCCTTCCCTTTTGTTGACTTCTTGTCACATCATTAACTTTTGATTCAGGGCTCATAAATAATGAAATCAATTGCCATTATTGTGTTTCTTGTAAGTATTGTGATGGCATTCCCACACTTCTCCTAGGGTCCAGGTAGCTCAAGGGGAATATCTTTAAATTTCCGATATTGAGCTAAAGATTCAAGATTTTATTAAAGGTTTAAATTTACAAAGAGATCAGCAGTATTTTAACATACATGATTCAAAACTTAGTACATTTTAAAAAACCATTAAAGAAGTTTTAAAAAATTGCAACATATCAATTCATTTACTGGAGAGTATAACACCTGGGTTGCTGCTTTAGCTGGCTTAATACCATATTTCATAAAACGAGGTTTTAAAACGACACATCTGGGGGATTTTAAAGCAGGACAAAGAAATAAAACATGATCTAAGGTGTACAGCACCCCTGCATAAATTGCACAACCTGCCATTCCATCTTCTTCACCACCAAGCATCTGTAATACTGTTTAAAAGGATAGAGCTCGGCCTAAACAATAACATACAACAGCAGACACTATGCTCTAAGTTTCAGCCTATATAGGGGTGCGACGCCTAAACACAGCAAGACTATATTTATTAATCCAGCCTCTTTTTCCCACCACAGAGCCTGATGTCATATTCCAAAGAGCAATTTTTCATGAATGATTTGAAATAACCTTTAAGTTTGTCATAGATCATATTTTGCAGATCTGCCATATTTAAACTAAAATGCATAAGTGTGAACAAAAGATTTGCATTAATGTACACTCCCCCCTTATAGGGTCAAAACGTAGATCTCATAAAATGCCTAGCAAATGGATTACATTATCCTGGTATTCATTTCACAAGTTTCAGTTAAAACTTATCTAATACAGGAAAACAAACCTAGTAGTTTTCATCTAGGTCTTGACTGAAGGTTACTTGATAGAATGCAGCCCTCCTGGTATTACTCATACAGGTATTAGCAGAGGCTTGTCTAATAAAATAAAGTTGTATCAAAAATGGTCGTCAAAAGTTTTTTAAAAAAAACTAACTAATAGAATAAAACCCTTCTTATAGTGTTTAGCCGGGTAAATGGAAAAGTATACAATAGGAAACAATCCTCCTGGCTTTCCACTTCCACACCTGAATGGAATCATATCTAAAGTGAATCATATCCAGCTCTTAGTGGGATTGTATCTAATAGATTAAACACTTATCGAATGGAATAAATTACTCCTGGCATTCTCCATCCAATTATTATCAGAAACATATCTCCTAGAATATAGTCCACTCCCTCCCAATCATGGTTGAAACATATCTAATATAATAAATTCTCCCAGTATTTCTGATTCAAGTCCTAGGAGGCACCTGTAAACATGATGCATTGCCCTGATGGTTCTCATCTACGTCTAAAAAGACACCTTCATAACATAATGTTCTTTATCTTGGCATTCCTGTCACAGGAGATACATTATAACCTAATGTATTACTCTTGTATTGCACATTCCAGTCATCCCCTCTCTCATTGCCGAAAGACCACCACCGCCAGCCATGCGGTGGCGGTCCTTCCGCAATCGGACTGCGATTTTCCTACGCCACATTACGATGGCGGGGAATCGCGTTCGGACCGCGGTGGATGCAAAGACCATCCGCCACGGAACCGCCACAGGCAATTGTTGTGATCGCCTGACGGAGAGGTCTGCATCCATGAAATGGTGGCGGTGCCTAGCAGGCACCGTCTGCCAAATCACAATGCTGTCTCCAGCCAGCCTTTCTGTGGTGGGTAAACGGCCATTGAAAGGCTGGTGGAGATTGGTTTTGTGGGCCCGTTGCGGGCCCCCCTTGTGTTGGGGGAGGTATGGGTGCACTGGGGGGGTACCCATGGACCCCCCGTATATTTCACTGCACCAACGGTGCCTGCCACGTAGTGCAGTGAAATGCACAACATGCTATTTTAACATCTCGGAGGGTGCTGCTGTCAGCAGCACCCGCCGCAATATTAAAATGCAAAATGCGACCGCCATGGTGGCGGTCGCATCCTGATTTGGTGTGCAGAACAGCCGCATGTATTGTGGACGGTCCCGGTCACCACCTCGATGGGGTACGGACTCCAGTCCGTCCACCATCGTAATCGGCCCCTTACTGTTCCTTGTTTGTGTCACAGACAACACACATTTACCAGAATTAATTCTCCTTCTAATTAAATCTGTCCACCTTTATATTGCAAGACAGCGTTTTTCTTGGTATTTCATTTTCTTCAGTTGGTTCCTAACACTGTGATACATTTTTATTGATAGTGTGATTTGTACATTGTTAATGAATGAATGAATTAAATAAATAATACATACCTAATCAAATAAATGAAAAGATGACCTTCTGGGAAACTGAGAACATGTGACATATGTGATATATTTAGAAACTGTATTTTCATTTTTATTTAGTATGAACATCGATTAAACCAGAGTTTGATGTTCTCACACCTTTGGGTCACTGTGTGAGGCCTCTGGAATAGGTTTTTTTGAGTCAAAATTTGCAGTACCATCACTGAACAGATGATATAGAAATATCTTCCAAGTCACCTATCTTTTTTAATTCAATTTATCATCGATTTCATTTAGTCATTATTATAGAAATATATCATATTAACAGGCATAATTCATATATAATAAATAGGTACAATACAATCATTCTTGATTACATTCTTGCAAGACACGCGAAATAATTAATTAAAGTGAACACATCCAAATGAGTAACTAAGTGCTAATGATTCCAACAAAATGATTATTTTCTAAAGTATCCCAGCCTCTTTCTCAATCTTTTCCTACTTTATCAACTATTAAAATGATTCACTGATCATTAAATATTTAAAACTCCATATTTTGACAAAATTTTTCAGCTCACCATTTCTCAAGTCATTGAAATACTTCAGTTTACTTAAACAAATAATGTTTTTGCTTCTAGTATTCAAACTCAATTTTCTATTACTTTTTTTAAACCGTTCAGATGTAGTGTACTCCCCAACAAACTAGTCTTTGGATTAGGTTTAATTGAGACTGTCACAGCCCCGGGCATAAATCTAAAGATAGCATCCCATACTTTTCTAGGCATCGACATATTCTTATCATATCTAGTCAATTTCCTTTGTTATTATTGCAGCAACTGAGGCACTTACTAGAGGTGGTACTGTTAAATTTATGTAATCATGCTAGTGTGTAATACGGCCTCTACTCTGAGTAAAATTACATTTATTTCAGTTTAGCACTAGGGAAAATGAAAAAGTGAACTCAGATTTTCACACAGGTGTTTGGTGGAATAGCAAATCTAATTTTGGATAGGCTAGCAAATCATTAACCTATTTAAAAAAATTGTGGCATTGGCCAATCGCCAGAAACAATTCTCCTGTTTGAGAAGATATTTTGAGTACGTTTAGCAGACTCTGGGGCATATTCACAAGGATCTATCGCTGAGTTAATGGCACTTTATCGCAGCCAAAGTTGCGATAAACTTATCGCAGCAATCACAAGCTGGTGTTAACAGCCCACAGCACCAGTATACCCGTGATAGAAGCCGCAAAAAACATCACCACCGATGACCCTGGCAACTATTGTGCGAAAAGCCTCGACACCACCACACCTCAACATTCCCAACGACCAGCCAGATAGGCGATAAAAACACAAAGCAGGCGATAAGGCGCGTTAGCACCCGGAAACGAACACTTGCTCAGACCTGGTGCAAAGTCGGATGACAGCCTGCACCACAAAAGGGAGCCCAGCCCACAGCCACATCGGAAGGGCAACAGATGCCATGGAGCCACTGGTCATGTGGCCCGGACACCCAAGAGGGCCACAACACCCACCGCACCACCCCAGGACCCCAACCCCCACCCAGAACCCCCCCCCCACGGGACCACCACAGAGGCAGCGCAAACAAAGACAGCGTATCCCCAGGAAACGCATCGGCCTCACAGACCCAACACCTGAAAATGTCAATGCCCACTACAGGCTCAAAAGGACAACCATCGTGTGCATCCTGACCAACATCGCCCAACAGGCCGACGGCACCAACACAGCGGGCAACCAACATCCCATCCCACACAAAACTGCTGGCTGTGCTGCACCTGTTGGCCCCTGGGACCCCCAAACCAACACCCACCAGAGTCGGGGGAGCCTCACAGCCAGCCACATCCAAGTCCCTCACACCTGTCCTGGAAATCACCATCAGCCTGGTACCCTAGTCCACAATGTGCAGGATCCGCTGGAGACCAAGCAAGGACCATACGCCATAGCTGGATGCACGCACGTGTTGGGGGCAATCCACAGCACACATGTCCTACCTGTGCCCCCTGGTGACACAGCACACAATCACCGCAACAGAAAGCACACGTCTCACATCAATGTGCAGGCAACATCCGAACACCGTGGAACCTCCACCAACGTCGCCTCCAAATACCCAGCCAGTGTGCATGATTCCTTCATCCTCTGACAGTCCATCAGCAACCAGCATTCCCAGGATGGCACCAAGGGAAATGCACAGCCCCTTGGCAAGTTCCAAATGAACACCCCACTCACCTCAACTTCACAACCATGCAACTCACAACTTTGGCAATGCACACGTCAGGAAATCAAAACCAACATGTCCACCCACCAGACACGATAGAACAACTCACAATGGTAACCTGGGCAAGCCGTGAACATGAGCCATCAACGACATGGCACCTCAGCCACACACTAGCCGAATGTGGGGAGAGATGACCAGGCATGTGTGAAGGATGCAGGAGAACCATGATTGGGAAAGTACACAATGCCAAGAGTGGCAGAGATGTGCTGGACAGACCACAGTATGCAGAACACACCCATGGCGACATACACCTCTGGTGTATGGATTGTAGTGGACAGTGGACGCAACCATGTCACCCCAGCCAGTGGGGGAGTTTGTGAAAATGTTGCCTGTTACGTCCCCCCCGTAAGCGTGAGCGGAGTGGGATGGCCCGGCGTACGCCTGGCCAGCGTAGGGGTGTGAATAAAAAGCACGAAGCCCTGGACGTGGTCCTCTTCCAGAAAGCCCAACGTCTCTGCCAGGGCGGCGCCTCTCACCACGCCACGAGGCCGACACCGTCCTCGTGAGCGGAGTTGCCTGTGATCCTGGGCACCTGCCGTACCCCGGCCCGCTGGACCCTGAACCCGTCAGGCCCGCCCCTACACAGTCAGGCCACACCGATCACCTTTCGACACCGGAGGTGATCGATCAGTACCGACACCTGCCCTGGTGTCACTAACTCTGTGCATCGCGAGCCAACGACTGGTGGGTGTGGGCCACTGCTGACCGCTGCGTCTGGCCTACACTGTGGTCCTGTAGGTCACTGAGTCTTGATTTAGCGATGGCGGAGTTCTTATCAGTGTACCGGCATCATCGCAGACTGCATCCCCTCTCAGCACCGGTGCCACTACGTCTGTTCCCCGACATTCATGGACACTCTCTGCTCGTACATTGGTTGTGTCTGAGTCTATGGACTAGGGGCTAGTTTTCATCTTCATGTAGCTGATACCGAATTGGTGGTGAAAACAAGGCTGTCACTTTCCACTCCACCATTTGCTGCTTCCGGATAACATCAGACCCTCTGCATCATGCCCTGGAGGACACCTTCCTCTGTCCCCCGCAAGGCTCTGCCACATTCACCTTCGACATCGATGAGGACCCGCTCACTGCGCGTGGACCTACCTCAGTGCACTGCAAGTCACCGTCCTGTGGCAGGGTGCCTGTGCCGGCCGCAGTGCATCCGGGGCCACTAACTATGTGCTGGTCAGGTCCGGGACTCCTTCTTCTGAGATATTGGATGGCTTCTGAGGCAATGGCCTTAGGGTCATCAACAACATGTGTCTGTGGCCCTGCGCTGTCCGCTGCCTCCAGCCTCAACTGCAGTTCACCAGGGCTCACACATCAAATCCAGTCCTGACCGGCCCCGACGTCGCATCACCGCAGGAGGCACACGCCATCACCGCCAGGATCACCTCCAACCGCCATCTGCCAGAGTCGAAACCGGGGTCCTGACAGACTTACGGTGTTGCTCACACCTGTCGTGGATGCCATAATCAGACTGATACCCTGCTCGGCAATCCATTTGCCACTGACTCAGTGCACCGTAAGCCATCATCTGTTACTGATTGAGTTTTGTGCTGTGGAGAGGTTGCGCGGCAATGTCACCTCAAGCAGTGTGGGAGACCTGGGACGTTGATGAGGAAGATGATGTAGGTCTAACACACCCCACTGTATCTGCATCAGGAATATCTCAAAGGGACACAATCCGAGACTTTTCTTCACATGGGCGCACTCAGCTGTAGTGCCCCAACCTCAGTGCACTGCAACTCAAGGACACTTCTGTTTGCATGTTGGGTGTCCTCTGGACTTTCTCCAGCTCCCTCCATGTTGCTTAGCAGTTGACTCTGTTATGCAGGTATTTTCAGTTTCCGTTGCACTGGTTTCCACTGTTCGGCCGTCCTTCCTGCTGTGTGGTCTGTTGCAGGCTCTGTGTTCTCCTCTAAGTAGCTTGGCTGCCCGGGTCCTGGTTGTGGGTTGCGTGGGATGTCCCTGGGCTGTTGTAGGGTGTCAGTGCCAAAGGTGTGGTGGTCCCCTCCAGCATCACAGATGTGTTGTCTTCTGTGCTCTGCTGGAGGTGATGTGTGCCTCTCTGAAATGTGAAGGGGAGATACATGTTGACATTGTGTTGACATGTATGTTGGCACATTGTTCTGGTTTACATGCAGACTGTATGACAATGTACATTGTGACTGTTTGGGAGGTACTGAATACTGCTGCGGGACAGTGTATATTTGGACTACATGACGGATGTGAGGTCGTACGCGTACATTTCCATTTCACAGTTTCCTACTCTGTCAGATGTAGTATGCATTTTTCTGTGCATGTGCGGAGCCAGTTGTGTTCTCTGTTCTGCAGTGTTGGCTTTGTGCATTGTACAACGTTGTCATCAATGTGGGTGTGCTGTTCTTGCTATGTGTGTGTGCTGCAGTGTGCCAAGGGGATCAGGGACATGATCCTGGGTAATAGTGGGTGTGCAGTGTGCTACACCTCGTTGTGCATGTGTGCCATTGGGCTCATCTCCCCCCGTCCCGCCAGTCCCTGGTCATTACTCACCCTGCTGATGTTGTGTCAGGTCCTCTTGAGCTGTGTCCGTACTCCCTACTCTTTGCACCATCTCCACACTGATGACTGTGGCCTCGGTTTCATCCAGCTCCTCCTGTCGCGCAGGACTGCCACCTCCTGTCGCCTTTGCAGCCTTCCTGTTGGCAGTGGGTTTGTGCCTGGTTTAGGTTGTCACATCATGCCAGCGTCTCTTGGCCTCCTCAATGGGCCTCCTCGGCATTCCGACTGCATTCCAGGTGGTCTACTTGTGGGTCAGTTGATGGTAGTGTTCTGTCACCTCCATGACGCTAATCTGGTTTTGCTGCAGACTGCCCCCCGTCTTCCTCTCCCTCTTCTCCTCGGCCGTCCACGTCCCCGTTGTTCCTTGCTGGTGGTCTGTGGGGGTTGTGGGGTTCGCGTTGGCCTCTGCGCTCGGTCAGTGTGCATCCATGTTGCTACATGCTTTGGCTTGTTTCTGGTGTGTTGTTTCTGTGGTTTTTATGGTGCATTTTCCCACCAGACGTGTGGGTTTGGAAGCCTGTGGCTGGTTTTTGCTACTTTTTGTACCGCGATTGGCCAAATCGCATGATTTTTTGCGTTTGCGTTTCGCATTTTTGCAGCGTGGCGTTGATTTTTGTGCAGCCATTTGACGCTTTATCTGGTGATTATCGCATGCTACAGCCGCGTTGTAAATACTCCGTTGGCACGGCGTAATTTTCCAGCAATGGGCTGCGATGTTGAGAGTTGCGTTAAGCTACTCTTGCGGTAGTTATCACACATTCTTGTGAATATACCCCTCTGTTTTCTCCTTTACAGAAAAAGAGCACAGAAAAATGAACATTTTGACAATACAAAAAAATATTGATTTTGAACATCGCCGAGGGTATATTTAAATATCTCCAATCCATAATTCTAGCTATATTAGAAAATGTTTATCTGCTTTTTCCCAAACCGTTCACTTATTTAAACTGTTGGGAGGCCTACATCACAAAATTCCCTAAAATATGTCTCCAAAGGAATGTTCTAAGATTATTAAAAATTTTAGTTTCACTCTATTTATTCAAATCTTATATCTGACATTTTTTTATTGTAACGGAGCTTGAGAAATCAGGGAAGCTGAATGGTTAAATCAACTAACATTAAAAGTAATAGTGAATTATCTAGGTGCTGCTGATCCATTCCTTTAAAAAATCTGGAAAATCACTGAGCTGAAGTAGCTTTATAATAAATAACATCTAAGATTAGGGCATGCAAGTGATGGAGCAAGGTTTCGTATAAAAAGAAACTTGCTCGTATGCAATCCTCTCGAATAACCTGTAATACTATAACCAACATGTTTGTGACTACTAACGTTGCACCACATTTAACATTTTGTATCTAGGGGAAGCTTTTCTATGTATTTTACTAACCAGTAACCAGAGTGTCCTTAAAATGGCCGCCAAAAACGCTGGAACTT
This sequence comes from Triturus cristatus, assembly GCF_964204655.1. Classification (NCBI taxonomy): domain Eukaryota; kingdom Metazoa; phylum Chordata; class Amphibia; order Caudata; family Salamandridae; genus Triturus; species Triturus cristatus. The sequence goes on from NC_140592.1 coordinate 391,467,290, forward strand.
TTCTGCGCATGCGTCTACTGCATCTACGTAGTATGATGTTTCCTGTCGCTTGGTGGGAAATCTTTGCAGCTGCGCAATAGCTTTTAACATGGCTGCTCGAAACCTTCGCATTAACGCACATGCTGTGCTGATACTAACCCGTGCAAGTTTTACTAAGCCATTAATGCAAAGGATATATTAAGTAAATGGGGTTAGAGTAGAAGTAAGTGGTATACAGTGAATTCATTTAATTTTGTATTCTAACATGTTTTTCTCTGACTTTTTTAATAGCTCGTATCTGGGCCTTGGAGGGTGAACGATGTCCCTATCCCTTTGCGACAACTACGCATGCGTGCTGCATCCTTGTCCTGAGACCAATGAGGTCATTGAATGGCTGCCAAAACATGTGCCCAGCAAGGACATGGGAAGCTCAACTCTTGAACCTACGAAAGGAAGAAGCTGAAACATTGTACTACAGATTTATCGATCCACATATGAAATGCTTGTGGGAATAAAGCTTGGGGGTATTAAAATTAAGGGGCGGAGAATTAGACAATAGAACTAATGAAGGTTATTGCACTTAGTATGGTGTGATGTCCTCACCCCACTGCATGGCCCAATCAAATTGAGGGGCGCACATAGAATTGAAACATTTGGGGGTGGATCATACACTCGAATTGGTATAACAGAGGTAAGTTTTAGTTAGTTAGACACACTTGATGCCGAGATGCTGATGCTATGTTGAGATGCTGCTCGACTTTGCTGCAATCTGACTGAAGAATTCAACACTAGGGAAGAATCGCAGAATAACCGAGAAGGCACATCTAGGAAGGGGTCCGGACGAGCCCGAGCAGGAGAGAGTAGCACCAGAGAGGGGTGTAATGCTGGAGTTACACTAGAAGAGGTCACCTTCCCGGTCATGAACCTGTCCTGAATCTTTGACACTCTGATGTCTAGGTCCTCACACCATTCTAGGTAAATATAGTTCTATGGGGTTATGCTCCATATTTGCTCTCTGTTCTTTCTCTCCTCAGGTACTGTCATGACAAGAAATTTAATTAATGTGAATCGATTATAAGGTAACTGTACTATTTCCCTGATGGAGAATTTGGTGTATCTACGTGTATTTTGATTTGACTCACAAAATGATTAATTCAGATAAATCCTTAAAACTCCTACAGAGTCTGTGGTTCTTTAAATTATAGGTTGAATGTGTTATTATTTCCATCCTATTCTAATCTACAACTAGATCTATCGATAAAGTACATTTACATAAGGAGACAGGGAATGGTAATGATACTGGTGTAACAGGTCTCTAAAGTAAATCAAAATTGATGACCAGCGGATATTTGCTAGCTCATTGAATGTAAATGGACCCAAAGTTAGAGTTGTGTGTATGTGTGTGTATAGAGCTGGTAAACTCCGCTGCATCACAAGTCTACCCCCTTTGTGTCCATTTATAAAGTTTAAGGCTCATATGCGGTTTATGATTAGACGTCCTAATTATTTTTTATGAAATTATACCTTTATTTCTTAATTGATTAATAATTATATAAAAATGACATTTTTATTTGTAATCCTTTTTAAGGTAATAAGCATGGTTTTATGTATGTAAGTTTCTAAAATACTTTTTCTTAAAAGGAATTTTATTTACTTGTAAAATTATTTTGGTCTTAAACAAAAGTGCTTTTAAAATTAGTGTATTTTGTTCTCATTGGGAGATAAATAATTGGAGTAATTTAAATTTTAAATGATAAATATTGATAATTTACTTATTTGTTTTTTAAATAATGCAAAGAATGAATTATATCTATACATTTTTAAATTACACAATTTTGTTAATGTTTTTATTTGTTTTTTCGTACTCTCAGTTTACCTGATCTATGTCATGTGGTGTATTTTATTTGGATAATTCAAATGGTTTCATGGAATGGAATTTTTTAGTGTAATATCTACTATAATTTTGTAGGAATACTTAATTTTGTAATTGAAAACGATGTGGTTAAGTTTGGAGTTGAATCCAAACCCTTTAAAGTCCAACACTTTTGTTAGTTAGTGTGTGTGGCTTTCCCCCTCAAAGCCCTACACTTTCCCCAGTGTAGAGTTGTAATAGTAAATACGAATCCCACAAAGTGCAATACTTTTGCCAGTAAATGTGGTTAAGCTTGGAATTTTAATAGTAAATATGAAATCCCCAAAGTACAAAACTTTACCCAGAGTTGTTAAGTTTGTCAGTGGGAATATTAATTCTAAAACCTCCAACGTTCAACACTTCACCAATTGGGTTAAGTTTGGAGTGGGAATAGTAAATGTGAACTTCCCCTCCCTAGTCCTTTTCCCCCAATGTGGTAAAGTTTTGAGTGAAAGTAGTAAATTCCCAACAAGGGGGATGTGGGGGCCTGTGTTACACCACTGCTTCTATCCTGGCATCTTCAGCCAGCCATTGAAGGCCCTCAGATCGATAAATAGTGTCCTCTGATAGCTAGTTCAGAGCCTTACATGGGTAGAGTGACATTTACTGGTAGACAGTGAAGGCCTGCACAGCAATAGTATAAGAAGTGGCACAAGCCAATTAAAGTCCCCTCTAGAAAGTTGTAACATACTCTGTCACCTATCAAGGTACGCATAGATATAGATCAACGTGCTCTGGCACCCAGTTAGTGTCCTGTGAGGGGTAATACAACATGCTTTGAAAGACTGTGACCAGACTTAGAGGAATAGTAATACATGCTCTAGCATCTATCAAAGGCCCTTAGAGAAATAGTAACACATGCTGTGGTGTCCATCAGTCTCCTTAGAGGGGTAGTAAAACATGCTCTAGCATCAATCAAAAGTCCTTAGAGGGGAAAGGAAAACATGCTGTAGGGTTCATGAAAGGAACTTAGACGCAGTGCTAAATTTGAGCCGGTGATTTCTGGTGCACAGCACCAGCACTTGATTGCCAACACTGTCACTTATGGCAGTCTGTCACATGGTGGCACTATTTGTCTAATTTACAAATAAGCGCAACAACAGATTAATTTGATATTTTCAAAAATTATGGAGGATTTGCTATATGTGATCTGCACATCAAAGTGTCTACAAATATTGCTGAATCAACAATACACTTGTTTTTTTTTTTTTTAAACTCTAATATTGGGTGCAATCTCAGTGTCAAACACTCATCCACCTAGAGTGTTGCAACCTGGGTGTACAAAGAACATTTGTTAAATTTTCCTTGTCCCAGAGCAAACCTAACAAACAAAAGACACAAGAGCACACCATACACAAGTAACTCTAATCCCATGTGTATCTATACACTCTTCACAACCATCTCATCGTATTATATAGGAGTTTCCAAATCAGTATCCATGTAGCTGTAGATCATTCAGAAATCATTTTATTTATTTTTTAGGAATGCAGCAGCCGACGCGCGTTTCGCCCCACCCAGGGCTTCCTCAAGGCTGCAAATCATATATAAAAACATACATTGTAGTGTATATACAAAAAAAATTCTTTTCCAAAATACAACACCTTCTTGAGGCAATAACAATTATTTTGTAAGTACCAGTTAAAAAACATTAGTTATCCAAAATTCCATGATACTAGTACAAACCGACCACCAATCACCCAACAGTGATAATGAAAAGGCACATAATTGTGAATATCCAGAATCTATAATTTAGACAAGACATTCATTGATCAGAGCACATTTAAAGGAAACTGGAAGACCACGACGTCATACCCAAAGGATACGTCTTAAATCAACTATAATCTCAAAAATACAATACGGGAATTTGTTTAACCACCATCCTGTTATTATCCAAAATAAGGTGCCAATGGACAAAAGACAAGTGGGATAGAGTGGACACATATAGTTCTCCTCACCAAATTTATGTTGTAGCTCACACTCTAATGTTATGTAACTATTCAAGAGTAATTGTCTCCAAACGACATGTAGTCAGGAATTCAGTCAGCTACGAAGAAAATGTAAATTAATGCATTTTGTTAGCCAAAATATACCATGTGTATTTGTATTGATACATAGATATCCAATGCAGATCTAACTATGTCAATGCACCCACCTTCAGGTTTTCATCTGTTCTCCCTATTTATTTTTGTTAAGATCTATGTTATAATCCATGAGTCTCTAAAACTCCTTTTCAATAACCTTGTGGAGCCATGATACGTTCCACCTATATGAAGAGACATATCATATGTGCAAATCAATAAATGATACACCCTTCGTATCCATATATATATTACCTCACCTGACTATTTCTCTCTTGCATATATAATTATGGATATGAATCACATTGTTGTTAAAATGTAGATCCTGATATAAAACCAACTAACTGTACACATAACCTATATCAATCTTCTTTTCACCATGTCCCATCTATGTGAGTATTCCTGTCACTCACACTTCAAAATGAAATATCTATCCAACCTACTTCAAAAATGACCCTTCAATACTAAATCACAACGGGTATCCAATCACAGCCTATATACACTTAACAAATATCAAATCTGTTGCACGTTTAAGAATTCGTCATTGGCAGGCTCTGCTATTTATTTTATATTTATAAAATATATTACAGGCCAGATAATCTAACAGTACACCATGTATTTCCAAGTCCTGACTCTTAGTACACATGCACTGGTATACGTCAATAGTAAGTCGATCTGCTCTCAGTCTATGCACCACTACACCATATTCAAAAACTAATTGCATATTATAATATCTACATATCGTCTTAGTCCGCATTTCATTGCTTTCTATGGCAAAACTTCATTTATCATAGTCACAACTTACTGAGTCATGTATCTCGCAGCGTTCCAATGTTAAAAATTTCAACGTTCAACGCGCCAGACGCTTACCGTCTCTTTTACGTGACATGACACGTCCGCGATGAAAACAAAAAACGGACAATATTGCCAAGCCTGCAGCCTCTCATTATACATACGGCGGCCATCTTAAGCTTCCTGAATGTGGAGCTATCATATACATATTTCAACTGTCTTCCCGAGAAGTCCTAAAGTTATTTATCCAAAGAGTCTCAACATCCAGAATTGCAACAAGGATGGGACAAAGCAACCTTATATTTCAAGTCTCTTCATAAGTACGTTCACCATCATATGAATTCCTAATCATAATATTGCCATTTGTGCCCAGCCATATTGGTAAAGGGTCCTTTGGGTATAACATGGGAACGAGCCAGTCCCTGTTTCGTGGCCCTCCACCTTCCCCAATGTGTGTCTGTTATTGCATATGAACATGCGTGTCGTGATTATGCATAATAATATTCGTCAATATATTAGGCATTAGACATCATTTGCAAAGCATGTTGCGATTTCTATACATGTTTTATACTCTTCTGATTCGACAAACACTCTAATTAGATACACCATTGTTGTAAATGAAATTTCTTTTGAAAGATATTAGCTCAATTCATTGTCTGCATATTCTCCCTATCTCTTAGCATCCTAATGTGTATTCTATTTTCATGTCACTCTGAAAATATTGGCTGCTCATTCCAAATATGAATTATATTCCCTCAATACATGACATTCCAAGTGCTTGTAGCTCTTCAATCATTACTGCCACCAGGTATATTATGCCAGTATCCACTTTGGTCACATTCTACCTCATAGGAACTCAAATAGTTCTTTATCTACATGAATTCCCTGTTCCACTGCTCGAAGGGATATAATCCATTTGCTCTCAATCTGGCGTAATCTAAGTGTCCTGTTTCCACCTCTTTGACTCATTTGTGCAACATCTATGCCATGGAACCCTATGTTCACATTCTCCATGTTTTTATGCTAGGTGTTAAAGTGAACTGCAAGAGGATAATCTGTATTGTTATGACGTATCGCCCTCACATGTTCCTGTATTCTTTCTTTAAGGGGTTTTATGGTACTCTCGATGTAGATTTTACCACAAATACATTTGATACAATAGACAACATGTGTTGTGTTGCAATTAATAAAATGTCTTATTGTATATTTTCTGGAGGTGTTATATCCAAATTCCGTTGTTCTATTAATTGCAAAACAACACACACTACACATCCCGCACCTATAAAAACCCTTTGGAGCAGTGGGTAACCATGTGGCAGTCTTTAGTGGTGGTATATAACTAGGACATAATGTTTGCCTTAAGGTGTTACCTTTTTTAAAGGTTATTGAAGGTTTCAATCCTATTTTTTCATGCAAGCTTGGATCCTCCAAGAGCAGATGCCAATGCTTCTTGAGAATTTTGTACAATTCTGTACTCACTGGTGAGTAAGGTGTAACGAATCTGATTTTATTCATATTGGATGTTTTTTTCCCATTTTTTCTATTTGTCAAAAGATTGTTTCTATCTATTTTGTTGATTTTGTCACGTGCTTTGCCAATTAAGTCTCTATCATATCCTCTAGCCGTGAATCTTTTTTCAACCTGTAATAATTCTTCATCTAACTTCTTGACATCACTGCAGTTTCTTTTAGTTCTTACCATTTCACCAAATGGGATAGATCTAATCTGTGAAATTGGATGCGAGCTTTCTGCATGCAAAAGAGCATTGCATGCAGTAGATTTTCTGAAAGGTATCAAAAGCAATTTACCTTTTTTCGCCACAATAGTAATGCCCCAAAAATGTATACTGTTAGTGCTTTGTTCCTTAGTAAAACTCAGATTGAAGGGATTATCGCTCATGTGCAGAAAAAATTGTTCCAGCTCTTCAATGGTACCAGACCAGAACATCAATAAGTCATCTATATATCTTCCTAGATATAAGATGTTATTAATCAAATTGACTGGGCCTTTGCGCCACAGATGTACCAGTTCAAAGTATCCCATGTAGAGGTTGGCCAGCGATGGCGAAAATGTTGCCCCCATGGTCACCCCTCTTGTTTGGCGAAACCAACTTCCATTATGTAGAAAGATGTTATTATTGAGGACCAAGTCTATCATTTCCAGTAACATTTTTGAGTGCTCATAGGTTTCTATTGCTCTTGTATCCAAGAAACTTTGCACTGCAATTATACCTAGATGGCCTGGGATGCTTGTATACAGGGAACACACGTCCATAGTTACCAGATAATGCCCATGTACCCAATCTACATCTGCTATTTTGTTAAGGACATCTCTGGTATCCTGAATGAATGAAGGAAGATTGGTCACCAGAGGCTGTAGAAATAAATCAATATATTCGGAAATGTTCTCAGTCAGAGACCCAATGCCTGCAATAATGGGCCTACCTGGAGGAAAATGTCCTCCCTTGTGGGGTAGGCAATAGATTAATTTGTTATACATACAAATTACTAATACCTGCTGCCAAAGCCATTGTTAAAGCTGTGGGTGCCTGAAATATTCTGAAGGGTCCCATTTGTAGAACTGTAATGGTTAGTAGTTGTGCTGGTACTGTCAATGACAGCACTGGCAAAGCAATGTGTTATATCCTGATTGTATTTATGTATGCTTCCCAGCCTAGCTGTCTCCTAGCTGCTCAGCCAGAGTGAGAGTTGGTAGTGGAATGTTGGTGTGACTGTGATGCATTGAAAGCTTGGGTGCCCGTGTGGATGAGTGGTGACAGTTGGAGATGAGCTGAGCAGCAGGCAGGCTGCTCCTGGTAGGGCTGGCGTAGGAGCTGAAGAGGCTGGTGTAACAGGATTACCAGGATAAAGATTAATGTACATATTTACCATCCTGCAACCAAGAAGTTTATGAAGTTATTCATAAAACTCAACTCTGCTACGTCTGGTAAGACACAATACAATGGGTGATGTAAGCTGCAGTGGCCTCCTGATGAGGTCCATGGCTTTATTTATTTACAAATTAAGCACTGCTTAGCAGGGCCGTTTCTAGGTGTTTTGCCGCCCTAGGCGAGAATTGAAAAATGTTGCCCCCTCCCTTTTTCTCCTAATTTGCTAAATTGTTTCGCTGTTGGATATCAAATTTAAGAAAATGTGCCCCTTTTGCCACCCTAGGCGGCCTGCCTAGTCTTGCCTAATGGTAGAAACGGCCCTGCTGCTTAGAGGGGTAGTATAACTTCTCTAGCACCCCATGAATGCCCTTAGAGCGATAGTAAAACATGCTCTAGCATCCATCAAATGTCCTTAGATGGATAGTAAAACATGCACTAGCATCCATCACAAGACCTTAGAGGGGTAGTAAAACAAACTGTAGCATCCATCAGAGTTCTCTTAGATAAATAGTAAACCATAATTTAGTGTTCATAAAAGGCACTTAGAAGCGTAGTGAAACATGCTCTAGTGTCAATTAAATACCCGTAGATGAATAGAAAGACATGCTCTAGTGTTCATCAAAGTCCCTTACCGGGATAGTAAAACAAGCTGTAGAATCCGTCAAAGGCCCACAGAGGGTTAGTTAAACATGGTCTAGCATTCATCAAAGACCCATAGAGGGTTAGTAAAACGTACTCTAATGTCCATCAAATGCCCTTAGAGGTATAGTAAAACATATACTAGCATCGATCACAGGCCCTTCGAGTGGTAGTAAAACATGCTTTCATGTCCATCAAAACCCCGTAGATGAACAGTAAAACATGCTGTAGTGTCCACCCAAGGCCCTTACCAGCATAGTAAAACATGGTCTAGCGTCCGTCAAAGACCCTTGGAGGGGAAGTAAAATATGATCTAGCATCCATAAAAGCTTCTTGCAGGGGAAGTAAAACATGGCCTAGCGTCCATCAAAGACCTTTACAGGTGCAGTAAACCATGGTCTAGCATTCATCAAAGACTCTTACAAGGGTAGTAAAACATGGTCAAGCATCCATAAAAGACCATTAGAGGGGTAGTAAAACAAGGTAAAGCGTCTATAAAAGACCCTTAGAGGGGTAGTAAAACATGGTCTAGTTTCCATTAAATGTCTGTAGATGCATAGTAAAACATGCTGTGGTGTCCCTCCATAACCCTTACCGGGATAGTAAAATATGGTCTAACATCCATCAAAGACCCTTACAGGGATACTAAAACATGCTCTAGCGTCCATCGAGGACCCTTAAAGAGATACCTACTGTCAGCAAGTGAAGATCAGAATCGATAATGTACAGTGTAGCATTTTTTAGCAGTAAATAAAGGACTGTACACAGACAGTGTAACATGTTCTAGGTGAAAGTGTAGGTAGGCAGCCGACATGCTGTATTGTTCTATGACAGTAAGTAAAGACCTGGATTGAGAATTTATGCCATGCAATAGCTGTCAGTTAAGAGTTGTTCCCTCTCTCTCAGTCGCAGAAGACTGTATAGAGATAATGCAACATGCTCAGGTAATTATTAGAGTATACTTCGATGTTGTCCTGCCTTTATTAGACTTATAGAAAAAGACAGAAAAACACCTGGGTTGCCAATTCAGTCCATTTCAATATCTGTAGTTGCACCTAGCGGCCCTGCACAGATACTAGGCTGACCTTGGCTATCCTAGAACTCTTTCATTCCTTCATGAGTCGTGCATGTTTAACAATTCTATTTCTGTGCCCACTCTCCATTTCTGCAAAGCCCACTTCTGGCCACTTGGGCTCTAACGATGCATGCATTTTTTAAATGAACTAATTTGGGTGTTTGGAGATTTACAGAATGTGTGTTTCAGATGCCCTTTAATTTAGTCCCAAAAATGGGTTTCTTCAGAAATTATAAAAATAACAGGTTCTCCAAAGAGCATAAAAAAGTATGCAAGACATGTTTAAAAACATGAAGAGGATATTTAGCTTGACTATGGAGGAAGGCTTCATTGTATCGCATAACAGGAGACCTTTATCTAGAAGACCACAGGAAGCTGACAATAAATCACTCTACCTACTTATTGCCAATATCAAGAACATAGGGGCATATCAGCAACACCCGGCGATAATTATCGCTCAGCGCTCTTAGCGTGAGGATAATTATCGCCGGGTAACGTGGATTTTTATCGCTGAGATAGCGTGCTATTAGCAACGCTTATCTCCTCAGCGATAAAAATCCTCACGCTAACTGCCTAACGTGAGATTATCGCTGGAAACCCAGCGATAATCTCACGCAATGTGGCGTTAGCTTGCTGATAGGGACTCACAAACTTAGCCATGATATCCACCCTCCATAGGATATCATGGCTAAGTCAGTCCTGAAGCAGGAGTAAGGAAAGTTGCCGATAACAGGGGTTATCGCTACTTTTCCTGACGCTATGCTTCATAGCGTGGGGCTTGATGATAGGAGAAATGTCGCTTAGCGACATTTCTCCTGTCATGTTAGGTCAGGAACGCCCACTTTGCATCTCATTAGAGATGCAAAGCTGGGCGTAAAGAATCCCCACGCTAAAGCAAGGTTTCACGCGTTAGCGTGGCCTTGCTAATTAGGCGATAAAATTATCGCCGATTTTCGGCCGAAAACGGCCGCAAAAGCGGTGGTAATTTTTAAACGCCTGCATGTAAATATGCCCCATAGGCTCATACAATCTATATATATACGTATTGTATACAAAAATGGCTTGGAGCCCGCCCATTGCTTTACCATTTGTTGGCTTCTCGTCACTCTTCTTTGCTGCCATCTTAATTGACCAGTGCAGCCAAAACGTCACTTCCAATGCTTGCTCTGGAGCAGGAGCCGAGCACAGTTTGAGTCAACTTAATCTGTGCCTCTCCACTTCTCCCAACGTGATTCAGATACTATTTCTTCCCACTCCCCCTGCTTGCTGCTCCCTCCATAGCGCTTGTGTTTTACCACTCCTAAAGAGTGCATGTGTGTTTTTTCAGGCTGTCTCCCCTCTTCCCCCGTCTCGATACTTGCACCTGACACTCCGTAAGAGTGCATGTGTGTGTTTCTGAGCTTTCTACGCTCCTTCTCCCTCTTCGTTTCTTAGATCTGGCACCCCACCCCTATTTTGTGGTGAGCACTCCATAAGAGTGCATGCATGTGTTTTCGGGCAGTCTCCCTCCTGTACTTCTGTCCCCCTGTGTTGCTCTTCGCTGCGCACTCCCTCCGTGCTGCATTCGCCCATGTGCTTCTCCTTATTGTCTCTGACGTGTTATTTCCCTACCCTGTATTGCTTCTGAGTTACCCCGTATAGCTCATTCTATCGAGATAGCAAAGGAGTGCTGAAGGGTGACACACATTAGTTTCAGGTGTTGTTTTTTGGAAGGCAGGTATCCGCTTGGTTCTGTTGAGGGGCACCGTATGGATATCCATCACTGTTCTGTCTGTGTGATCTCACCTTACTTTTTCCTGCCCCAGCCTTCGTCCCTTTCCCTTCACCATGCAGTTTGCTGACATTAACATTTTGTAAACATTGTTTCAGTCTCATAGGTGCACTGTGTGCTTGTTAGAGCAACCAAAGTAAAGGGCTTGATTCACAAAGGTAAACTGAGACGAAAATCTAACTTTACGACTTTCGGTATTCACAAAGGACATTTACAAGTAGTAAAGACTTTTGTCTCAGTTTTGGTCTCAGTTGAACTTAAGACCAAAACTTAAGTTTCACTGAGACAAAAGTCTAACTTTACTGATCGTGAATGCCCTTTGTGAATACCGAAAGTCGTAAAGTTAGACTTTCGTCTCAATTTACTTTTGTGAATCATGCCCAAAGTTGGCAATACACATAAAATAAAAGATTTGACAGTCAGCATGTATACTGCTAGTTGAAGTCTCCCGAGCTTAGCTGTCGAAAATACCTTTATTTGTGGTGGACAGAAGGTATAGGGTTGATGTTTAATTCCATAACCAAATTTATTTGTGTTACACGTCATGGTCAGCGGGAGTGAGTGTAAGTATGCATACTGCAGCACCTTTTTTTACTGTGGCTCCTCCCATAAGCTATCCTCGACATCCATTAGTTCAGTTTTCAGAAAAAATTTAGGGGCATATTCTAAAGGAGCTATCGCCGAGTTATCGGCACTTTATCTCAGCCAAAGTCGCGATAAATTTACCGCCCCATTCACAAGCTGGTTCTAACAGCCCATATCACCAGTTTTGCGGCGATAGCATCCTCAAAAAACATCGCCATGAATGACCCCGGCAACTATCGCTAATAAGATGCAGAGAAGGCGTTCCCGAGCAAAAAGCCACAACAACACCACTCCACAACATTCTCAACGACCAGCCAGTTCGGCGATAAGATCCCAAAACAGGCGATAAGGCGCGTTAGCAGCAGGAAACTAACACCTGCTCTGACCTGGTGTAAAGTCGGGCGAGAACCGGCACCAGACAAGGGTGCACAGCCCATGGCCAAACATGAAGAACAACAGATGCCCCCGAGCAACTAAACATGCAGCTTGGAGCCCCAATAGGGTAACAACACCCACCGCCACCCCCCTCCCTTTGTACAAAGAGAATACACATCAACTCCACGAAACCATGAACCAAATAAATCGCCTGAAATCGCACAATCACAACACCTAACATACAGGTGTGGCCAGAAAAATGGAAATCATACATTCATATCATATAATCCAAATAAAACATTTGTTACAGAATGAACAAAAAACAACAATCTTGAAGAGGCACAGCGGGTCTTCTCTGGGCATTCTGTGAGTCACAGCCTGCAAGACAAAAATCTAGATAAGAAGGTGTGTCATGCACCCATCAAAGGACAGAGAGAGAGAGCGAAAGAGAGAGAGAGAGAGAGCGGGGGAGATGAGGAGAGAGAAAGAGAGGGAGAGAGGGAAAGAAAGAGAGAGGGAGAGAGAAAGAGAGGGCGAGAGAGAGAAAGAGGGAGAGAGAAAGAGAGGGATAGAGAAAGAGAGGAAGAGAGAGAAAGAGCGAGAGAGAGGGAGAGAAAGAGAGAGGGAAAGAGAAAGAGAGGGAGAGAGGGAGAGAAAGAAAGAGGGTGAGAGAAAGAGAGGGAGAGAGAGAAAGAGCGAGAGAGAGGGAGAGAAAGAGAGAGGGAGAGAAAAAGAGAGGCAGAGAAAGAGAGAGGGAAAGAGAAAGAGAGGGAGAGAGGGAGAGAAAGAAAGAGGGTGAGAGAAAGAGAGGGAGAGAGAGAAAGAGCGAGAGAGAGGCAGAGAAAGAGAGAGGGAAAGAGAAAGAGAGGGAGAGAGGGAGAGAAAGAAAGAGGGTGAGAGAAAGAGAGGGAGAGAGAGAAAGAGCGAGAGAGAGGGAGAGAAAGAGAGAGGGAGAGAAAAAGAGAGGCAGAGAAAGAGAGAGGGAAAGAGAAAGAGAGGGAGAGAGGGAGAGAAAGAAAGAGGGAGAAAGAAAGAGAGGGAGAGAGAGTGCCGACACTGCAGACACAGCCCTCACTGCTCACCTGCAGCCACAGGTGATTCTCCAACCACGTGCCGGTACACACTGCAGTCCCCCAGGTCCCTCATCTGAAACGGTTGCCAGAGACATGAATGGCAGAGTCCATACAGTAGCACACGCCATCAGCGCTTGCCCGCCCCTGCGCACACAGGCCGATGCACCCTAGCCCCTCCCGCCGCCCAGCGGTGATTGCCCGCCCCTGCGCAACCAGGCCTCACTGCTCACCTTCCGCCACCAGCGTGTCTTCAAGAGGGCCCACCATGTGCCAGTGGGAGCCCCAAGCCCGGGGCCCACGACCATGGCACCCTCCACATCATGCAGCCCGCACCACAGGCTACCAGGTCACACACTGGATTCTGGGTCTTGATTTTGCTATGGCAGAGAGCATATCAGTGCACCCGGCCTCATCACAGGCTGCACACCCGCACAGCCCTCGAGGTGCCACTAACTCTGTGAACCACGAGGCGACACCACTTGGCGGTAGACCTGCACTGACCGCTGGCTCAGGCCTACACTCCGGTCCAGCAGGGCTCACAATAATGCCACCATTCCGGACCGCCTGGACGGCGCATCATTGCAGGCTGCACACCGTCTCACCACTTAAGGTGCCCCGTGGTGCGGACGCCATCATGTCACCCCCGGCACCGGGCAGTATGCTGTGCCCGGGCCCTAGGCCCTCAGGCAGAAATGATAACCACACAGAGACACCCAGTTGCAGAGTGGAAATGGCATCCAGCACGTGCGCCAGGCCCTTTTTATTGGCAGGGTCACATGACCTGTGACATCTGTGCTGGATGGGTGTGGTGTGGGTGTAAACCAGCTGTGAGGGAGTGGCTGTGGCATGCTGACAACTAGACCTGCGAGCAGCAGATCCCTACAGGGTAGACATGGGACATGTAGAGTTGTCGTCCCTCCCTGTGAGTGTAAGCGTAGTGGGCTGGCCTGGCGTATGCCAGTCCAGCGTAAGGGTGTGAACAATGACCCCTGGGCTCTGGGCGTGGTTCCGGTCTGGGCTGGACAAGGAAGTAACTAGGGAGTGTGTTTCCGTTCTAGTGTCTGCGCCACCTGGCACACATTTGGCAATGTGTCACCCTGTGACCCAAGTCCCACAACAAGAGCAACATGGACGTAAGGGGAAATCATTGATGCTACATGCATCCATACCTCCACACTTGCAAGATCATAGATATGACACATTGGTGTGAAAATGAATGTTTAATGCACATTCAGTGGAGTGTTGCAGCTTGAGCAGTATAGGGCCCTGAAAACCCCACTTTACATTGTTAGCCTGTGGAGGGCCAGCAAGAGTCCTTCAGGGAATGACATGTACATCGGAAGAGGAAGAGTTCAGTCCGCAGTCTGATAGCTGTGTCATTGGTGACCAAACAGAATATGGCAGTCCATGTCGAGGTCCAAGGTGAGTGTCGCAGAGTGCATCGGGGGACAATGGAAGGTGATGATGCAGAGGGCAGAACCAAGCAGAAACAGGCCATATGGCAGAGATGAATGCTACCGCTTCCTTCTGACCACGAGGGCAGATTCATCCGCATCTTCATCCTCTGCTGTTTCAGGTGCCTCACATGCGGGTGGTGGTGTTCTGTCTCAAGCACTGTGTGGCACTGACACCTCAGGGGCCGGAGGTGGAATGTCCGCCACACTTCGTGGAACTGACACATCAGGGGCCGGGGATGTGGATGGAGTGGTAGCAGCAGCATGTATCAGCGCCAGGCCTTGTGGCAGCAATGCCCTGAGGAGGGTCTTTATGGCATTGATTGACCCAGCTACCTCTAGCTCGTGTGCAGCCGTGGCAGCCAATCTTTCCGCCTGCGTCCGCTCCATGTTCTCCATGAGCCTCCGCATGAATCCCAACTCCCAGGCGAGCTCGCTGGAGACACTCTGACTAGACAGTCATTCTTGTCGCAGAGTCAGGACACTGGCAATGTCAGCCATGATTCATTGGAGGGCATGGAGCAGACTGTGGGTGTCCGTTAGGGACTGTGAGTGGTCCCTGATGGGACTTAGACACCCACGTATGGCGTCTAGTTTGTCTGCCATGCGGTCGAACCCCATCTGCACCTGTTCAGCCAGCTTCTCCTGGCACCCCAACACACTGCATTGGAAGGCCATGCGTTCGTTGTGGGGGTCCTGTGAGGCAGCCGTGGTTTTGGGTGCTGCCTGCTGTGTCTTCTGTGCAGGGGGTGGGTTCCCCTCATAGCAGCTGGCCTGCCCTGCTCCTGGAAGTGGTCTGCGGAGGCTCTCCACAAACTGTTGGAGGGCGTTGGAGTCAAAGGTGTCATGGTTCTCTTCATCATCAGGGAAGAGAGGTTGGGACCGCTCTGCAGGAGGTGTTGAATTTCCCTCTGCAGTGTGAAGGGGAGATGCAGTTTAGCATTGTGTTCACATGTATGTTGTCGCATTGTACATGTTTTTATTCAGACTGCATTACAGTGTACATTGTGACTGTGGTGAGCTGCCTATATGATGTGGGACAGTGGACATTCCGACAACATCACGGATGTGTTTCTGCACACAAGCGGCACCAGTTGTGTCCTCTGTTCTGTTGTGGACGTGTTGCGGATTGTGCCACATCGTTGTCAATGTTGATGTGCTCTGCAAGTGATGTGTGTGCCGCATTTTGGGGGAGTCGCCCCTGCAGCTCTGATTTGGCTGCCCCTTATCCCTTACATGTGGTGTGCCTCTGACTTTTGTGCTTATACAGTGCTGAGATGTTGCATACTTGGATGCATTGGTCTCTTGGTGGGAGTTTGGGGTCTGGGGCATGGTTTGTCCACAGATGTACTATGCTTACTTCTGCATGTGTGCCATTGTGCCCATCTTACCCCGTCCCCCCCAGTCCCTGGTCATTACTCACCCTGGTGCTGTTTGTCCGGTCATGTTGAGCAGTGTTTGCTCCCCCAACTCCTGCCACCGTCTCCCCACTGATGACTGTGGACACCATTTCCTCCATCTCGTCCAGCTCCTCCTGTGGCGCTGGACTGCCACCTCCAGTCTGCATTGCTGCCTTCTGGTTGTTTGCGAGATTCTGCTTGGTTTTGCGCTTGACATCATTCCAGCGCTTCTTGACCTCTTCAATTGTCCTCTTCAGCACTCCAACTGCATTCACCTTATCCACGATGGTCTGCCATATTCCATTTTTAGTTGCCAGTGACACAGTGGAGGTGACGAACAGTAGTTGATGGTCTTCTATCACCTCCGTTATCAGGATCCTGTTTTCCTGCGGACTGAACCTTTTCTTCCTACTCTTCTTCTCCTTGCCCTTCCCTGACCCTGAGGTCCCATGCTGGTCCTCTGGGGGGCTTGTGGGGTTCTGGTTGTCCTCTGCACTTGCTCTGGCTGCCTCCATTGTGCTTCGCTGTTGTTTTGGGATTTTGTCTGTGTTTTTTTCTCCAACTTTTATAGTGCATTTTTCCGCATGTGGCGTGCGGATTCCAGGCCTGTGGCTGGTTTTCGCTGATTTTTGTATCGCGGTTTGCATTATCGCCGCTTTTTTCGCGTTGGTGTTTTGCATAATTGCGGCGTCACATTGATTTTAACGCGTTAATTTGATGCGTTGTGGTGGGTCTATCGCATGGTGCCACCGTGTTGTGAATACCACGTTAACACTATGTTATTTTACCGCGATAGACTGCGATGTGAAGAGTTGCGTTAGGCTACTTTTGCGGTAGTTATCTTACGTTCTTGAGAATATCCCCCGTAGAGTCTTCATTCGTAGATTTATTTTCTAGATGAGAAAGACATCCTTCAGTAGACTTGTATTAGAGGGATTACCTTTATTTCGTAAATTATTGTCCCTATCATATGCACTCTCCTAGAACTATGGAAAAGGCCTTGCTTGTGGAAACACTAATACCTCTCTTGTAAGTCCGAAGACGTGAAAGGAAATCATAAACATGCCTGGTTTAACTTCATATAATAAATCGAAGCATGCAAAACCGCCTACGTCACTAAACTCCATGTGACAGTGTAGCTGTCATCACTCCAGCTGTGAATTACATATAACATTGATTTGCGCCTGTTTGTAGTGTATTACACTCCTCTTGTGACGCCACGACACATGGTGCCAACGAAAAAAGGTGAGTCGCTGAGCAGAAATGCCATTTCAAAATACTCCTTTGTTGGATAATGTTATCTTCGGGTTCCAGACTTATCGTGACATTTTTTACCTGCTGTCCCTGTTAAGGTGTTTTGGAAGAATATCTAAACTGCATATTGTCATGGTTATTTTCAAAATACTGAGTCTGCCATCATTCTATTGTCTTATACCGAAAGGTCCTTTCTTAGCAAGGAGAGTGAGTTCAAAAACGTAACAAAGAGTGTAGGGAGGATGAGTGTTGCTACGTATTAAAAGTAAAAAAATACCCCCTGCCGTACAAGAAAAGGATATAGCAAGTCACCTATGAGCTCTGTAACCTTATAAAAAGAGCTTGGCTTTGACCCATTCTTCTCTTGGGTCACAGAATTCCTTGGTGAAATGTAATGTCCTCATAATATACAGTATGCTCAGCTTTGCCAGAATTATACAGCAAGAAAATACCAAATTTGTGTGACAGCGTTGACTAAATTATGCGGCAACAAAAGCAAATTATGTGGTGTAATGAAGCACATTTTGTAACAGTATAACTTATCTATTCTGTCATTTTTAGTTCTTGAATACCAGGCAGCTTTTGGCTTTCTGTAGATAAAAACCTCTTCTGGAACTTACCAAAAACCTACAGTGGGCTTAATGCCTGACCGTTGCTGACCGTTTGTTGACTTTAGTGTTACTTTCATTTACTTGCTTATTATTTGATGGCCTTCCTTCCTCTTATGTTTGTCTCTTCACTGGAGCATTACTTCCCTCCTTTTAATTGGTTGACTGTATCCTTTCACTGCTCCCTTTTAGAAAACCACTTTTCACTTGTTAAGCTCAACATTTTTCTTTTTAAAGGAGTGCATTTGCTTTCTAGCTCTCTCAGGCATCTCCATCCGCTAAATACCCACACCCCAATGCGCTCTGTGTTGCTCTTTCTCATGTGCTTCGACTCCTGCCAAAAATCCCCTGTGCTCAGTCTTGCTCTCTCCCTTGTGTGTTGTTTTTACCCTGCTTTTCCACATCTCCCTCCACCCCACCCCTCTCCACTTTATTTATATTTAATTTACCCCCACCACGGTTACTCTCTGCTGCTTCCCCTCACCCACTCTGCCTTCGGTCGTCCACCCCTACAAGTCTATTAATATATATATATTACATTTTTAAAGGGCCCTGCACCTCCCATTGGCTGGCAAACAATGCTGCTTGCTGAAATGCAATTGATTTTTTAAAATATTGCTTACTGCCCCAAGCGACGTCCCTGCCTTCTCAGATGGGTGAATAATACACTAAATAAAATGCCACCCTCATCATTCAATAGGTGCATGCATGCACGGTGACGCGTGCATTCATGTATCCTGTGTCATCACTCATGCACAAGTGGACTAAACTCAGACACCAGTAGCGTCATGACACTTTTGATTCTCTTCATTGATAAACCCAAACGATCCCAAAGGCAATGCCTATTGGCTTTGCCGGAGCTTGTTTAAACATATTTCAGCACGACACTGCGCCGAAGCTACAGCCCCCCCCCCCCCCCCATGTAGTGAGTGGGCCGAGAGTCGGCTCTCCTCGCGGCCTCCTTGCTTCCACCCACCTACTCGTCTTAACTTGATTTTAATCCTTTGTTGATGCTGGAATTCGAAACTTTGGGTAACGTAAAACCGACGTGGACCCCTCTCCATCTGGGCTGGCGACTTTGCAGCGGGGCATTCCTGCACCTTTTGCAATTATTTTCTCTTGGCAGCAGTGTTTACACTCTTTGGTCAATCACCCCAAAAATATGTAACATAAATATTTTCCGGGTAACCATTGATCAATGCAATTCCAAGAGACGCTTCCACATGTTTTATGTCCATGTGTATTTTTATTTATTTAATCATTGTCTTGTTCGTTCCTTCTTTTAGCTCTTTGTGTCTGCTGCATTGGTCCAGCGCTTCCCTTGTAAAATAAATAAATAAGTGCCTGGGCCCACGTGTTTTCTCACGAAGCTGCCAGAGACGCCTAGTACCCCAATGGTTGGAGGTCCAGCGTAGTGAAATGGTTTATAGGAGTCCGAATTGCAGGTTTAGAAAAGAACGTATGCAATGAGCCGCCTGGATCAGCTTGATTTGTGCCAGTGGTTGGAAGTGGTGAGCACCAGTATTCGTTTTTGGAGACTGGGGTTTATTTTTCATTATCAAGTTTTCACTCAGAACAGAGAGGCAGAAGAGCGAGAGAAAAAAGAGGAAAATAAAGATGGGTAAACATAAATAAAGGGAAGAAAACTGAGATGAAAAAGAGCATTCAGAAGGGAAGTAAAGAATCAGGAAGGTGATGGCCGTGAAAGAAAGAAGTGTGAGGTGGAACAAAAACTATGCAGCCTTACTGTTCGGCAACCTTCGCATTCGGCAGTGCTAGTTAGAGAACAACTATGGGCATTTAAAAAATAAAATATATATATTTCTCCTGTGTCGATCCTACTGCTGCGAATGTGTGGGCTTTCAATTAGAGTAGGCAGTAAGAACTTCTGGTAGAGCAAGAAGAATTGGGGGTTGTGTAGTATGGGTGACAGCTGACCTTCCACTGATGAACGAGGGGGGCGTATCTTCAGGGTGGTATGTTGGCTGGCAACGTACAGTGGAAACATACAGTGGTGGCCGGCGATAAGGGGCGAGGGGGTATGGGGGTGTAAAAAAGTACTTCCTCACCAAGTCTCTTGCCGTCGTCCCTCCCGGCCGGAATGGAATTGGAAGCACCCAGGCTCTCCTGAGCCAATGACAAAACTGCAATGCAGTGTTGTGATTGGTCTGAGTGCCGTGATTCGGCGCTCATACAGGGAATGGGAGCCTGGGTATTTTCTCCACCCAGGTTGTAATGCAGCCTGGGTGGAGAACATGCAAAATGCGCATGACTCTTTGCCCCCCCCCCAACCGACAGTCCAAACAGTCATGTGTACTTACAGTGTGCCACCACTCCTTCCCCTGCTCCTCTGTCACCAGAGCAGCTCGCCCTGCCCTGTCAGCAAAGCTGCCACAGCAGGAAAAAATACAATGATAATAACCTCGAGTTATTATCATTTTATTTTTTCTTTATTTCACTGCTGCTCCTTCCACCCCAAATAGATTCTGATCGGCCTCCAGTAGGGTGTGCATCATGCCTATTTATTGAGATCTTCCTGGTGGTGGGTTTGAGGGTGTCTCCAGACACATAGGATTTTGTAAACTCTAGAAGTGTAGAAAGTACAACACTAGTGACTTTCTGCACGTCCTGAACAAGAGATTTTTGATTGCTTTTTGGTGAGCTCAAATTCTCTAGTTTTAGAAGCCACTAAACCTATCCAAAGGGGGTGCCATAAACCCCTAAAGACCCACAGACAAAATAATTGTTTGGTCATGATCACTGGTTCCCAAAATGACGAGCTCTCAAGATATGTCAGCAGGCCTTCCAGCAGCAACTGGCCAACTTGATCCGCTAGAATTCAAGGACACTTAAATAGTTTGACCAAAACCAGACACGTTCAAAATATGAATTGATAAACATCCCAGTACCCCAAGGACAAATGAAAAAAACTAACTGTTACAGGCCATTTTCAAGTTACTGGCCCTGGATTCCAACTGGTATAAAATGCAAGATGACATTGAATGTACCATATGTCACAACAGACTCCCAAAGGAAGGAGCCAGGTTACCTGCAAGGGTTACCCTCCATTTCAGAAACAACCGTGAACCTCAGGGTATATGACATCCTTAAAATCTACCAATCAATTTCATTATACCGTGGATCCATTGTTCTTCAAGAGTTTAGGGCTCCATTGTCTAGGATGCTCTTGAATCATCCCGGATAGGACAGCGAGGCTGCCATGCTATTCAAGAAAAACTTTAACACGGACTGTTCAAACAAACTTTTTAGTCTACACTACAAAACAGGCAATAGTCAGGGGCACCCTCTCACTCTGGTCTGGGGACTGCCCCAAGTATATGAAAATGTTAATGTTTAGCCATCAAACGCGTATTACTGAAGATGAAAGAGCTGGTATGTCAGGTCAAAAGCTGTGTCTTTTTTCATGAAAATAAAAAACGATCCTTTCGGGGACTGAGATTTTTTTGCCAAAATGAAAAGATTGCATTTATTTACAAATTTTGTGTCTTTTCGTGAAATGAATAGCTGATGTTTAGGGGCATATGACTGTTATCCATGTCTGAAATCCTAACCTGTACGATTGTAACCGTTCTGCTGTATAAAGCTATCGGTTCTGCATAACCTGAGTGACAACACTGCTGACCCTGAAAGGGCCCTCATGGCCTCTTGTAGTGCCTGAGGTTGCAAAACGTATTTGTTTTTTTTATTTCTTTCAACTCTGGCCCATCCAAGAAGATTCTCAGTCATACAACATGATTGAGAATCTACTTGGAAGAATAGAAAAGGAAATGCATAGTAAATATGTAGGTAAATGATAAGGTAACTGACAGGCCATGTCCATTACTAACTTCATCTGTTCCCTATAGCTGTTTGGAAATTGTGTTGAAAAATATAAACACCGTTTCCTAGTGGCTGAAACATGTAGACCCAGTTACATCCTTGCAGTTATTTTGTTAAAACCGCCTTTGCACTGTTTTTAATTTGGATAACAGAAGGTAATCATTTAATCATTTTTTTCTTCTGCTATTCAATTTTATCTTCACTTTTCACTCTCTTGCACTGCGTCCATTACTCTTACACACAATATCTGTTCACATCTGTAGGATCCTTTAGAGCTCCCTGTATTGAAAACATCCACGAGCTCCCCTCTCTCAGAGAAAGAGTTGTAGCCCTTGGTTGCATTAGTGCAACCAGGAGGAGATCCCAGACGATGATGCATGTCACTTCGGTGAGTGATGGGAATCCGTCCTTTTTAAGAATTTTTCTTTTCTCAAGGAGAGTCCTCTGAGAATAGGAACACAGTTCTTTAGGTCTTTGCTTACTGTATGTTCTGTTTGGACCCATTAGACCCGTGGATAGTCTGTTTATGATGCTGGTAAACCAGGTACGAGTTTCGACATCGGCTTAACATCCTTCATTCTGGGCAAATCACTCAATCTCCCCATTCTTACAAAAATGTATGTGTCTTTGTGTAAAGTAACTGGTGCTAACATGAAGCGCTCCAATACCATCGGGTGGTGTTTGCCACTGTATAAAACTGCACACAAAAAAATAACCAATGTTTATGTAAAGCACTCGAATACCTTTGGGTGGTGTTGGAGCTACATAAAACTGCTCAAAAAACAAATTTGGAAAGCAGAGTCGAGGGAGGAGGGGATCTGGGGGCAGAGGGGATATGTGCAATGGGAGTTCAGCATGGGCATGCAGCAACAGGCGGGAAGTTAAGTGATTTACCTAAGTTTACAATGTCCTCGTGTAGAGGAACTGGTGTTAATGTGAAGCACTCCAATACCTACCGGTGGTGTTGGCGCTATATAAAACTACACAAAAAAAGTAACTGGTGATAATGTAAAGAGCTCCAATATCTTCGGTGGTGTTGGCGCTATATAAAACTGCACCAAATAACAGAAATAATCACAGTTTTAGGCTGGGTTACAGTAGTGAAGATGAGGTAAAACATTGCATCGGCAACCACATTAAAAGGACTACTTTTGCCATGGAAACTGAGGCTCAGGCAGACCTCGAGGACATCATGACTCAGCCTGGCTCCTTTGAAGAGAATTCAAGTTAAGCAACAATGGAGCACAGAAACACTTCACTGGTGAATGTGGAAAAATTTAGAAAGTGTCTTGAGGGGAGAAATTTGAAGAAATAGAGTCCCACGCTATGAAATGAGAAGCAACAAAGTGAGACACGAATAGTTCAATCATTTCTCACAGGAGAAATGTGGCTATGCAATTACAGCAGAAGGCACAAGTACTTTTGAAGCTCTGACATCGCACTGTGATAACACATATCTGATTCACTTGAGGTCTGATTTTCTAGCTATAAACACCATTGCCGAACGACCACATATGGTGTGCACATGCACACACACCTAGTACCCACACGTGCGGAAAATAAACAGAGGCTACACAGGTGCTGAGTAATAGCAGCAATCACATTGCTCCAATCAACTCATCAGCTATACACTAGTTGGACATTAAAAGGGAGAACACTACCACTTACTAGAACGAAACAGAATACAATGGGGGTATGAAGCAGTGTTGGGTCTGGGTGATATGTGGACGAGGAAAGCACTGGGAGGTGAGAGGGAGCAAGCAGAGATGGGAGGGAAGAGGTGGGGGAAACGGAAAGTAGCAACGAAGGGAAAAGCCACGACGCAGGAGGGAGTGATCTGTGGACGGGGCTTGTAAAAGCACGAGCACTGTGTAGAGTGCTGAAAAAGAAAGAAAAAAGTATGTCCTAAAATGGTCATAAAAACAGGAGCAGCGTATGTTTACAAGTACTTGGTCCATGCTCTGGGGGTGGGTTAAACACAAGAAGAGGCATGACCATGCATGCCAGAGACAAATGGTGACAAAGAATATGAGACAGACAATGGAGCGAGCAATTGGGAAGCCTATGGGCCCACAGATTAAACATAACATGTATCGTCGAGACAGCCATGCGCTGTCCAGCCGAGACCTACAAAGCACAATGACGTGTGATAGCGCTGTTTCTTGGGGTTCTTTTGCCCTTATTGGCTTACTAGTACCACAGTGTGAAAGTGTGACAGTATAAAGGAGCCCATGCCATGGTTAGACTGCAGGCTGTTGACTCTTTCGTAGCCATGTCACGTGTCCCTATTCAGAAGCTTTACTGAATTCAGAACCAGTCATCTTAAGCCTACTAAAGATGGAACTGTGGTAAACTATGGGAATGGCATCTTTTAATCTGATTGCATAATACCACTATGTCTGCTAAAAGCGTTCAATTTAGAGTAGAATACACTGGGGTGTAATTGCTTGATGGTTGATGAATGTGCTGTGGTCTTGTGCTCATTGGTGCAGTACCCTGAGGATTGCACTGTGAGCTGCTTGGCTGCTTTATAGTAGAGCTGTAGCGCTTCTTTTAAAATAACTTTTGGCCATGCTGTGCATGGCTAAAAGACATTGGCTTTGCCAATAGCTCTTGCATAGGCGAGACCTACTGGCTTTGCCAATGCTTGTTAAATGCTCTATCAGCTTTCTTCCTAGGTGAATGCAAATATTTCCCTGACATTTTAAACAACCAAGGGGGACTAAAAAAAGAGGAAGTTGAAGACTAGAGAGACGAGTGTGTGGGAGAGAGGGGGTCATGTCTTGGCCAACCTGTGAATCTGTATTTCCCCTGATGGCATGCCTAGGGCGGGCAGAGGGTTTGGATGGCCTGCTAATGCCAAATCAGTCTACAGTTAATAATTAGGTAGGGGGCTCCCTTTTGTTTGCTTTGCTTTTCCAGCCAAGACCAACTCTGCAACAGGAGCTGCTTGCAGTGCACATGCAGTGGTACTTTTTAGGTCGCACCTATTAGACAGTGTATGCACTGTCTTTTGCGAGCCATATTATGGTTTACCAAGAAAATAGAGGGGCTTGAAGCCCTCCCATTTATCATTGGTCGGCTTTCTTGGCACTCCCATTTGCTTACTTCTTATCAGTGGTGGCTGGTAGGTACAGCTTGGGGGTCACACACACACACGCATGTACACTCACACCCATTCATTCATATGCAGACGCGCGCGTACATACACCCATTCACAACTCACTCACAAATATACATACATTCATACATACACACATGCACCAGACAGTCAATTAAAACACAACATTTCCTGCAACAGTTCTCTGGGAGGGAAGCCTCTGAAGTGCCAGGAGGGTTGGGACTGCTGCCTTCCTTCATTGGCTGACATTAGGTCAGCCAATGAGGCAAGACAGCAATCCCTACCTCGTCACACAGTAGGATGGGCTCAGCGAGACTGCTGACCCTACTCCACACAGTGAAGAGATGTCAGTGATAGACACTCGGTCCTGAGCAATTCAGGGCTTGAAACTGAAGTGCCTAGGTAGAGGCTACCACTGATGCTTTCCCGCGTCATGGGGGTAGGGCCTTGAGGACCTTTGGCGAGATGAGGAGGCCACACCCACAGGAGCTGTGACATTCTAAGCCCAGCAAAGTTCCGCTCAGGCAGCCAAAAGCCTGCACATTTATCACATGTCTAGCTTCTGGCTGCCTAACCTGAAAATAAAGAGTGTCTGTTAGGCTGACCTTTGCCCAGTCTGACAGTAGCTCTTTATGTCCAAAAGATGCAGGCGTGGCTCCTTCACCCTTGTGGACGGGCCGCTGCTGATTCTTATTTGTGTCCCAGATTGCCAATCTGGTGTTTGCTCCTCCCAAGGAGCATTGCCGCTTCTCTTTGATTGGCTGGTATTTTTGCTTCCACTGATTGCTTTTCAAACGCTACTTTTGTGTTGAGCACTCCATGAGAGTGCATATATTTTTAAGCTATCTCCCTCATGCACTTCTCGCCCTGCACTCGTGTTGCCCTCTGCTGCCGGAGTGAATCTCCTTGCCTCCTCTCTGTCACGTTTGCCTCTGCGCTTCTCCCAATTGCCTTCTGGCTCCCTCCGTCCTTCTATCTCCCTGTTGTTCATTCCCCTCCCTGTGTCCTCGAGTTGCTTCCTGTGTCTCGCACCCTCCCCTCTTGCTTCTGCATTCACCCACTCTTCGTTTTGCATTACCCTATCCTCGCCCATTGCTTCCACCCCCTTTGCTTACGAATCCCCCAGCTTGCTTAAAGAAAAATACTATTTGGTACGTTTTCTTTTAAGTTACCGACACGTCCTACTGCACAATCTGTAAAGCACTCTGATACCCTCGGTGGTCATGTTCGCCCTATGTAAAACTTTCTAAATAAATTAAAAAATTCACACCGATATAAAAGCAAAGCACTAGCATCATTTCGTAGGCACATGTGTGTATTGTGCACGTGCCTACAAGATGACATCGGTGGCTGCTTCACAGGTCTTTTCCACCCCAAACTTTAGCAATGCTGTACAGCTTCAGGATGCTGTGCAGCATAGCTACAAACTACTGGTGAAGCAAAGGAATGACCTACAGACTTTGCCAATGCTTGTTTAAATTGGGGGGTGTTTTAAAGAACATAAATGCTAAATTAAATCATGCAAGCCAAGCACTACACCCTGTCTTATGTGCATACATGCTAGTGTATGCCACTTGAATGTAACACTTCATTGTTACACTCTGCAAAAGCAAAAACAACAATTGATGGACAGAATGCAGAACAATGTCATACATTCACCCCAGTACAGAGATCTGGGCCACAATTCATCGTTTTTTTGCTCCCCATGTCATTCCAGTTTGGACCCAGCCATATGCAAATCAGTCTTGACCCTGCACCCAATGGGAACAGTCCAGCCCGAACTGCCAGGCCAGGTCCTCCCTGGACTGAATACAAGCATCCTAGGAACGGTTTACGGGTTCCAAAAATGCTTGTGTCCGGTTCAGGGAAGACCTGGCTTGGCAGTTCGGGCTGGATTGTTCCCATGAGGCACAGAGTCAAGACTGATTTGCATATATCTGTGTCTGAACTGGGGTGGCGAAGTGAGCTAAAGAATGAGGATGGATTCAACCCAGATCTGTGACGGGGGTGAGTGTCTAAAAAGTTTTTGCGCTCCGTCCATCATCTCCTTGGGTTTACTTTGCAAAAGCGGCACTGGGTCATATGCTTGGAGTACATCATTTTCTAGGATTCAGCTAATATTCTGATGTTGTTTAACAAGTTTATAGTTCTATGTATTAGTACTTCCAAGAATTTTTCTTACTTTTCCAAATGCCATACTTATTCGCCTAAGACCCAACTATGATCCAGACCATTTTTTAGTTGGGTGCACTATGCTGATTGTTGGGGAACCTAAGTCTCACCCCCTAAACCATATTTATTATTGACTAAGTCACACCCACAGGAATAGCAAGGGGAGTAGAGATAAGGGCTGAAGGGCATACAACAGACAGAAAATGACTGAGATGAGGCAAAGAAGGACAATGAACTGAGGGTAGGCAAGAAGGTCAGAAGGTAAAAGGGCTGAGGTAAGAAAATGATGACCTGGGGATTAAAGAAGTGCACAGTAGAAGAAAAAAAGATGAAATGGTGAAAGAGATTAAAGCAAGGTGAGGAACCCAGGTATAGAGCGGATGAAAAAGTGGGACAAGGGCACCTGAATGCAAGGAAAACTGGGGAGACGAGGCAGTTCTGAATGTGGACTGCTGGTTGCAGTTGGTGGGCACTAGTACTCATTTTTGGCAACCAGAACTTTATTTTTCATGATCAGACTTTGACCTAGACCAACAAAGAGAAAAGGAAGAAAGAAGTAAGAAGTAAGAAATGAAAGATAGGAGACCACTGACAAAGTGAGAAAGCAGGGATGAAAAATATCATAAAATTGTGAAATAAAGAGACAGGCAGTGGAAGGTGGTGGAAGAAAGGGGAAAGGAGTGGACTGAAGATCAGTCAGTGTTTGAATTCGCAGCTCTGTCATATAGCAGTGCAAGCGGCAGGCTCTTACGAAAAACGTTGAGACCTTTCACATATTTGGAGAAAAAGAAGTAAAACGTGTGCTAGGAGGAAAATGGGGAAGAAGAGCAGGAGGAATGAGAAACATACAAAAAACAACTACTGTTTTGGATGCTTCTCAGAAAAGGATACAGGACAAAGATAAAGAATTGGAAATGGAATATATATACAGCTGAAGCCATATCCGCTCCATGTTTAATCTAGGGGCCTGATGTACGACCGTTTTTTGCGGTCGCAAAGGGGTTTTAGGCCCGTTTGCGACTGAAAAAAACTAGTAGCCCATGTACAAACCCTATTTTGCGAGTCACTAATCAATTAGCGACTCGCAAAATAGGGTTAGCAACTCCCTATTAGGGAGGGACGTTCCAAGGGTGCCCCCTCCTAATAGCGACTCCAAAACCTATGTATGAATGTTTTGCAACTGCAATTGCGGTCGCAAAACACTCGCAGTTTACCACCCTTGGCACTCGCAAACGGAAAGGGGTCCCCAGGAGATCCCATTCCCTTTGGGAATGCATGTGCAATCATTTTGTAAGGGCAGGCAGCAGTCCCAGGGACCACTGTCTGCCCTTAAAAAATTAAACTGAAAAGTTTCATTTTTATTTTTTAAATGCATCTCGTTTTCCTTTAAGGAAAATGGGCTGCGTTTTTTTTAAAAATACTGCTTTATTTAAAAGCAGTCCCATACATGGTGGTCTGATGACCCCAGCAGGCCACCATCCCTGGGAGTACTAACCATTCCCAATTGAGTCGCAAATTGCGACTGCCTCATTAATATTCATGAGGCATGCAGTTTGCGACCCCATTGGGAATCGCAAACAGTGTCTCAGACACTGTTGTACATAGCATTTTGCGACTCGCAAATTTTGACTCGCAATTTGGTGCAATTTCCGAGTTGCAAAATGCTATGGTTGTACATCTGGCCATGGGTCTCCTATTTAGCCCAGCCATCTCTCCAGTTGTCCTTCTCTTGAGTCTTCTTACCGTGAGTATTTAAAGCTTGATGTGCTGAGGAAAAAGCCGATTCTCCAGTAAGCTGCATCCCGTGTTGCCTTCTGTCAGTTTTCACTGGGCAGTTGGACCAGAATTTCAGCGAGCCAGGAGGAGTTTTAAGTCCAATCATGGTGATCCCGCGCTTACAACATTTCCTGCGTTCCCGCAGAAGCATCTCTAATTCCTGGTGGTGATTGAATCATTTACAGAGCTGCAAAAGTTGGCGAACGTACCTGAAATTGGCGGGATATCAAGAAAGGGGTTTGACTTTTTCTCGTGGAGATTTGAAACAATACGAATCCAATTACACATTTATTTGTGATATTTCTAAATGTGGAAATATATACACTTACACTTCCGAGTGGGGACATTTTTGAGGACACGATCTCTTGTGATGAGTATAATTAAATTATTTGAGAATCCATAAACATCAGAAAGTTACTCAATATATAAGTGCAAGCCGACTTGAGTAGATTTCGGGGTTTTGGAAGAATTGCACCAAAAGTGAACTAAAAAACACAGTGATATAGCCGAGGTTATCATCATTTCAGAGAGCGGGAACACATTGAAATTTAGAATTGGGCCAGCCTAGCCACGTTTTAAGAGGAAAAGTTGTGGTGTGCAATAGCAATGGCCAGCTTAACCTTTGAAATGTATTTTTACTGCAAAACATTCAGTTAATGCGCCATGCACGTGGCATACAATTAGTAAAAATAAATCAACCGAGCCTGTGCCATCCTGCACAGCCAAAAACACCTTGCCCTAGGGCAGTACACATTTTTGGCAGCTTGTTAAAGGTAAATTGATGGTTTATTGACTTTGCAAAGATGAACATTTGATGAAACTCTGGATTTCAATGCCACTTTTTAACCCCTTCGACGCTCATGACGGAGCGGTTCCGTCATGAGCGTCGGTTGCGCTGTGCTCATGACGGAACCGCTCCGTCATGGCCCCGCCCGCGCTCAGAACCTTCAGCACCGCGCGGAAATCTGCGCCACGCTGAAGGGGTTAAAGAGACTTAGGTCCTCATTTCGAGTGAAGGGGGAGCAGTACAGTATCCCCTTGGGGGGGTTGCACCCCCTCCCAATTAGAAGTTTTACTGATGTGGGAACGCACCCGGTTCAACCAAATATGTTTGCAGACTGCAGAACTACAGAAATTATATCCTAATCTCTGTATGCAAAAACAATTTGATAGAATTGTGGTCTGGATTCATCAGGAAATTGCTATTGCTTCTTCTGTGTCATTAGGCCGCCATTTTGACCCCCTCAATTGGGAGGGAAGTCAGCGGGGGAGTATTTATTTTTTAGAGTTCTGAGGCTGGGCGCGCTTTGGCAACAAAACGTAGAGCAAGGGAGGTCTGCCTGTGACCTTAATCCTGACATTACGGTAGCTGATCAAAACGCAAACATTGCAATTACTGCACAAGGAGCCGTGGGCTGGCCAAATGGACCCCGCCAGGCAGGCCGCGAGCCTAAGCCAGCAGGCCCCGGGTATTAAAGTCAGATAGAAATTGATTTCAAGTCTTTAATCCTCTCTCTCAATCCTCGCAGTCGCGCACAATGTGCAGATACACTCTGCAATTACACACTTACAATTTAATTTGTCCAACTGGCTTAGGGTGGGCAAATTGAAAACAACATTAAAAACAAAGAGACCCTTCCTGGTGCCTTCAATGCGGAAGGAGCTACTGCCATTGAAAATACAGGCTTTTTGATTTTTTTTTTATTGTTTATGAAAATTGGTAATTCACACTCAAGCAATTGCTGTTAATGCAGGATCAAACACAGAAATACAGGGCCGTAGACTGGTGGGAGTGGAAAATATGATGATGTCAAACTAGCAGTGTTTGCTATGTTATCAGGCCTTGTATAGCACATTTATGCAATGGGTTTCTCTTTGTAGCCATCTCTTGTGTTAGGTAGTGATCTAAACATAGAAATGTAAGGTTTGATTCCCAAAGTGCATAGAGGTGTGACTTACCCGCAAATTAGGTGTAACTTATGCCTGTGTCTCCATAAATAAGACAAACATGCTTATGGATAAAAAGCTCTGTGTATAGATTGTGACAGCAGATAAAAACCTCACACCCAGCTAATCTTCACGCTTGACATACACAGCCCTACAATTCCTCCAGTTTTACTCTTGTTTACTAGAAAAATGTGTTTTTATTTCAGGTCTTTTTAAAGTCACAGGTCCTGGATCTGCCTGACCTGCAATGAGTGACAATTCACATAATTAGAATAAAGTGGCTTTTTGGGAAAAGTTTAGGATTGCATTGTGTGACACCGTACAATAAGTAAAGGCATTTTGCATAACAAGAACATTTAAAAAACTTTTCATGTTGGGATTATTGCTTATAATCTAATTTCATTGTAACCGAGCAAACATATCCAAATAAACATCCCACCCTTTTATATTAAAATACTTCTACCTTTAACCATGCTGTGCTTCTCATTTTTTGTAGGATTGACGGAAATTCAAGCATATAAATTGAAAGTCAACTGTTGAAGTGTATGAAGTCTTTCATCTCTTGTTTTTGCCATTTTTCCATTGGAAGAGGTTTGTGTACACCCCACCTTTGCAAGTTTTGTATGGATGACAGGTTTTTAACCCTTTGCTTATGTTAATGAGCATTGTTCTTTGCTATTCTTTCTGGGAACCACATGGCCTTCCTAGGAGGTCTTTTAGTGACTTGGACTTCCTGTTTATTACAGTTGATTTCATTTCCACTAAGTCTTCAGTATTCAAATCAGATGTCTTTGTGTGATCCTCGTTACAAACAACCTCACACTGAAAGAAAACAGCTACAAACTATGATCTGTCTGCCACAAACCATTGCTAAGAAAATCTGAAAAGGAGCTTCCTTTATGGAACCTCCTTCAAAGTCAAAGAAATTGCTCAATAGAAACTGAATTGAATAGATACACCCATTCCAAAACTTTATATCTGAACATCTAAGAGCAATTAAAAAGGAGGATTACAGTTATACAATTGCAAAGCACAATGGAATGATTGATAGCATATAAAGCAATGAGATAGATAAAGCAGCAGACAATTACGTTATTTGGAATCGATATATATTATCAGGTTGGTAACAGTAGTGTCACTTGTGTGAATTCTGAAGATGAGTTATATGTTCATTTGTACTGAACAACACATTTAAATCACTAAAAATACATATGAACTCATACAAAAAGAAAGATTGTATTGATACGTTTTACTTGTGAGTGTTAATTACCTCTTCGAACCTGACAGGTGGATGCTACTCAAAGTCATCTCTGACAATATATCCACCCCTTATCCCCAATTTTCACTGCCAAATATTTTTCAGGTTACAAATTTACCCATGGAGATTGAGTAATTTACTCTGTCTCCCTGACAGAGAAATGGACCTCCCGCTGATAAATAAATCGGCCCCTTAGTGAGAATTTTATTACAACATGATTGTCGATGAATAGATCACCTTCAAATGTTAGCTTCAAAAGGTTTGGACAGATATCAAGATTTCATATGTTTTCTATCAATGACGTGTACTTTAGGAAAAAAGACTCTGGTAGTGATAAGAGATGATGGAAGGTGCATAACCGCATGATTTGCATGTTTTGTAATGAAAACAAAGTACTGCACCATGGTGGCTGCAAAGACAGATATGGCATTTTTTTCAAGGGACTGTACTGCGTGTTGAAGGTAGGCATTAAAAATAACAAAGACATGGTTTGCAATTTACTTGTTATAATTGGCTCCCTTATTAATATGTTGTTGTATGTTTGCTTGCCTAACTAGGACTGAATCACAATTTTCTCATGATGAAGACAACAGTAATATCTTAATATGCACAGAGGAACTCTACTTATGACATACATGTGAAAATAGGAATGATGTCATATTAATTGTGAAATGAAATATAAAATTAAGTAAAACATAAAAAAAGTAAGTAGTTTCTTTAAAGTTGTGTGCACTTTGGTTTCAAGAAAGATTACGCCAACATATTTCTCAGTTTGGCTATTCCCCATGTTTGTGTGAACAGGGATCGAACTGACACCGTTAGGGTGTGGTAATCCCCTATGAGACATTTGGCATATATTGAGATTAATGAATATTTATCATAATTATTATTATCCCATCTTTGGATTTGAAAATTGCGTTTATATTGTTCTACTGAAGAAATAACTTTCATAATTTTCCCAGGGGTGGCACAGAATTGTGGTCTCTCCCTTCAGAGAAACTGTCCAACAAAAACCTTTACATTGTACAAAGCATGGGATGATAGCTTGGGGCCTTTGCCTCTGGGATTAATGGTTGTCCATGATCGTCGCCCAAGTATTTGGAAGAAGTTCATTCACTTGACGACAATTCACAGAAGCAGTTGTTCTTCAGTATTTCTGTGTTCCTTAATTTGGCCCCTATATAGTTTTGTAGTGTTTAAGACATCAGCAAGAATTTCAATAAGAATAACTTCTGACTTGATGTATATTTTTAAAGATGTCACAGCCTTGACTGAAGAAGTCCAATGTGACTGTGCCAGTGGTCCTTCTGTATCCAGGAAATAGCACGTAGGCAAACACCCAAAAACTACGCCAGCACGCGAGGGGGGAAGGGAGGTGGGGGTAAAGTTATGCATAACCTTTATTCATATTTGCAAATCTCCACATTCATCATAAGATTGGTAACACATTTTGGTTCGAAACAGACCTTTCTCAAACCAGACAGTACAAAGTTTTTATTTCCTAGCAAATATAGGCAAGGTTGTTAAAGATAGGAAATATATTCATTTTGTTTGAAAGATAGACTACATTGCAAACTGTTTCACTTAGTGAATGACCAAAAGTGCATATAGTCCACCGCTCTGATACTAATTTCCTCACAGTAATAAAAATACAAAATATTAAGAAGATAAAAAATATTAAGGGCTCCCACACTGCCAAACCTGACCACCGCTCACCCGTCAGATTGCGAGTTATCTCATGGTGCTGGCGGGCGGTTCTTTGGCGTTTCCACAGCGGTGGCTATTCAAGAGCCACCGCGATGGAGGCACCAAAGCTCATTCCTGCATGACTTGGACTGTAAAGTCCATGCCATGCAGGAAAGGGGATGCCTGCAAACGGGGGGCACATCATATGCCCTCCTGCATGCATCCCATGGCCCTGAGAGAACAGGTGTTCCTCACCACCACCCTTTTCATGGCAGGCTCACCACCATGAAAAGAGTGGATGTGAGGAAACTTGTAGTATGCTTGAAGGTGCCGCAGCGGCACCACCAGAATATTGTATCCATCGGATCACCAAGTCACCGCCAGGGATTGCAGATCCCTGGCGGTTACGGCAATTCTATTGCGGTCCAACTGGCCGACTCATAATACGTTGGCCGGACCACTGGTGTGGGGGTCCACGACCGCCACTGTACCTCCACTTCGACCGCCAAATTCGTAATCGGGCCCAAAGCTTCAAATCTGAATATGTAACACCATTTTCTCTATGTGAGTAAAATTGAAATGATGAAATCTGAGATAATTCATTCTAAGGAAGTAATTTAGGGGCTCAATGAAACATAATTCAGTACATCATCAGCAAACGACAATATTGTTTATGTGTAGCAAAGCAATCATGTTTTTAAACGTATAATAAACAATTTGATCTATCCCAAAGGGTTGAATGGCATAGTAATGTCACGTCTGCAAATCAAGGATCTTAGGGCCACATTTACGAAGCATTTTTGCAGTTGGAAATGGCCCATCATGCTGTTTTCTACTGCAAAAATGCTTTTACATATGTACAAAACACAAATTGCAATTCAGTAATAGGTTTTGCAATTACTGATTGTGATTCGGTATTTGGAAGGGGTGTGTTTAGGGCGTCCCTTCCAAATACCAAATCTGAATGGGATGTAGGAATGTTTTGCAACCGAATTATGGTTGCAAAACATTCATGTTTTACCAACACCTTGAAGGAGTGTGTTACCCATTTGCAAACTCTTAAAAAATGAAACTGCAAACTTTCATTTTAACTTTTTAAACCCATCCCATTTTCCATTAAGGAAAATGGGCTGCATTAAAAAAAAAAAAGGTTGCTTTATTCCAAAGCAATCACAGACAAGGCGGCCTGCTGACCTCAACAGGCCATCATCCCTATGATGACTGCAAATCCTAATGGGTCACAAATTGTGACCTACCTCATTAATATGCATGTGGTAGGTCTTTTTGCACCCCACTAGGAATCGCTAATGAAACTCAAAAGAGTTTCATACATTTGGACTAACAAATTCCTAATTGCGATTCGAAGAGAATCGCAATTAGGAAATTGGTATTCTTAAAATTAGTACGTCTGGCCCTAAGTCGTGAAAGTAGATCATTAGTAGAAGCCAAGGTGGGCTAAAGTTGTAAAGGGCTGTTGATCATGAAGATAAGAAAGTGCAAAACAAGGGAGGAGCCTAGCGCGCAACCAAGATGGCCGCGTAGGTGCGAGGCTCCCGAGGACCTCCGCGACCTCCTACATTTATCCTGTCTTCATCCTGATTCGGTTGAGGGGACTGTGTTGGTGAACCTGAGCCGAGGTGGTACCCGTTTTCCGTATTTCAATCGGACCCCGTGTGCCGTTCTGGGCATCGATTGAAGTTTGCGGCCTGCTCCTCTCCTGACCCCGGACTTGAGTTGGGGGGTGATCCAGTGGAGAAGTGAATAACAACGGCGGGACGAGCCTGGCGAGACGCGTACCCCACACTTTCACTTTCGCTTTTGAGCCCTCTTGCCATTGTCGCGAGTGGGATCACGGCCCTTCTGTGTGTGGTGGTTGCCTCGCTGGGGGACCCTGCCTGCCCTGCGGGGACCTGCTCCGCCTTTCTGAGGCGACCTCTGGGGTCCTTGGCCTCGATTGTTCGCTCTCCGCGGTAGGACTCGTGGGTGTACGGGATACAGGACGATGGCGACGAAGCAGGATGGAGAGAGGCCGAAGGCCAAATCGACCCGGCGTGGCGCTGCAACTCAAGCCAACATTATGGATCGCTACACCCTACCGAAGGGTTCTCCCGGCGGGTCGCATAAGTCTCCTGAGTGCCCCGCGGATGCCCCGGATTTGCCGACGGATCTGACTTTGCAGGACGTCATGGGCGCCATCGCGGAGATGAAGACCTCGGTGGGTCAACAATTTGATACCCTGGCGTACAAACTCGACGCGGTTCTCATCGATGTTAACCTTGTCAGGGCAGATCTTTCCAAGACAAATGACAGGGTGGATTCTTTGGCCCACACCGCGTCGGGCCTCACGACTGAGGTGGCGGCCCGCCAGACGGAGGTACGTCGGCTCCGGCAGGCCAGTGCGCTCACGGATCGGCGACTGGAGGATTCCGAGAGTCGGGCCCGGAGGAACAACGTTCGCATTATCGGGGTGCCAGAGGGACTGGAGGATTCGGCGGCGGATCTCTTTGTGGAGGATCTGATTTCTAATCGTCTGCATCCTCGAGGTTTGAGTAAATTCTTTGCGGTGGAGAGGGCCCATAGAGTTCCTGGTGGCAAGCCGAAGGTCGGAGCTCCCCCGCGGCCTCTTATTGCCCGTATCTTCAACTTTCGGGACAGGGATGCGATTTTACAAGCTTCTAGAGTGCAGGGGCCGCTTAAGCTGCAGAACGTGGAGGTGAACTTCTATCCTGACTTTACGCAAGCGGTCCAGAAGCAGAGGCTGGGTTTCATGGGCGTCAAGCGGCGGCTCCGAGATATGAACTTGAAATACGCCATGCTTTTCCCGGCCAGGCTGCGTGTGGAGTCCGAGGGTCGCTCTCATTTCTTTGACCGTCCAGAGACGGCCGGGGACTGGTTGGACACTTTGCCTAGGGGACATGATCGAGAGGGTGTGGGGGCCGCGGGAGGAGAGTGCCCACTGGACCGGGCCAGCGGTATTGACACTGGGGCTAATTCCTGATGATGCCACTTTTCGGCTGTGCTCAGGGTTTCTTGACTGTCGTGCTTTGCTCCCCCTCCCGTGGAGGTTGTGGTGTGTCTCGAGGGGGTTCTCTTTCCTCCTCTAGGGGGTCTTTGTAGTTTAGTTCATGCAGGGGCGACAGGCACACTGCAAGTTGGGGGGGCTGTTTGGGCTCATTCAGGGGTGCAGGGAGGGGGGAGTTTTGTTTGGAATGTTGGGTTGGGGTTGGGTATTGTTTGTTTGTACCACAAGGCAGACATATTGTTGTGTTCTATTCAAGGTGCTCTCTGGGAGGGGACTGATTGGTTTTGGCTGTGATGGGGGGTAGGGGACTGAGACTTCTTTCCTGGAATGTTAACGGACTGGGGGACAGGATAAAATGGGGGGTGGTCCTGCAGTTATTAAAACGGATTTCACCTGATATTGTGTTCTTGCAAGAAACACACCTTATTGGTAATTCCTTCTGTGCTATGAATAGGCGGGGCTATCGCCTTGTGGCCCATTCGGGCTTCACCTCTGGTTCGAGGGGTGTGGGCATTATGGTTAAAACCTCGCTCCCGTTGGAGGTTGACGAGGTGCTCCATGATGACAGGGGGCGATATACGGCTCTGGTGGGTAGATGGGAGGGTAAAGTAGTTGTTTTGGTTTCTGTTTATGTCCCGCCGGGGTTGCAGACGACTACTTTTGCTGATTTGGGGCGCCTTCTTCTTGGGCTGCCGGAGGGGATCCTAGTGGTTGGTGGGGATTTTAATGCTGTGGTCTCCAGAACTGAGGATCGTCACCCACCCAGGGATCTCCCCCGGGCCCAAACTTGGTTGTCTGGCCTCTTAGATTCCCTGGGTCTGGTGGATTGTTGGCGGCTAAAACATCCTGCGCAGGTACAATACACCTTTCATTCCGGGGCTCATGGCAGTCTTTCGAGACTTGATTATGTTCTGATGCCAGCGGCACAGGCGGGGAGGGTCGGGGAGGTGCGGCATCTTGCTCGGGGTATTTCAGACCACTCCCCGCTCTTGTTGCACTTTGATATTGTCCCGGGGATGGAGGGGAGGGTGGTCCCGATCAACCCCTGGTACCTGCGTAATCCCGCAATTCGCGCAGATTTGATTAAATCCCTTGAGCAATATTTTGGAGATAATGTGGGATCAGTGTCGTCTGCTGTTTCTCTGTGGGAGGCGTTCAAAACGGTACTCCGGGGGGAAGCCCTGTCCCTCATTTCCCATTCCAAGAGGTGTGAGCGGGAGGAGGTGACCCGTATCGAGTCTGAGATAACTGAGTTGGAGGGTGACCTGGATTGTGGTGTCACGGACGACAAACTGCATGCTCTCAGGATCAAACAAGCGGACTACAAGGCCCTAGTCACCGAAGCGGCCAGGGGCCTGAGTAGGGAGCAGCAGGGGCGACTGTATGATATGGGTGATAAAGCTGGAAAACTGATCGCGTGGCTGGATAAAAAGGAGAGAGCGAGTCGAGTTGTTCCGCTGGTTGAGAGAGTGGAGGGTGTGTATGTTACTGATCCGGGTGAAATTGTTGATTGCTTCGCAGAGTATTTTCGCGGGGTGTATTCCCCGGTATCTTCTCGCTCGGAAGAGGATTCCCGCGGCCTGCTTAAAGATATTGCGTTGCCTTCCCTTTCGGAGGAGGATAAATCGTTGATGGACGCGACTCCGACGTCTGAGGAGATCGCCCTGGCCATACGTTCAGTCGCCTCTGGCAAGGCCATGGGTCCTAATGGCCTTCCCATTGAATTGTACAAATTGCGGCCGGATACATTGGCGCCACATCTTCGTGATATGTTCCTCGCGGTCCGGGCGGCGGGTTCCCTCCCGCTGGACCAGCGTCTAGCCACTATTGTGGTTATTCACAAGGAGGGGAGGCCGCGTGATCGGGTCACTTCTTACAGGCCCATTTCGCTTTTGAATGCGGAACCGAAAATTCTGGCCAAGGTGCTGGCTAATCGGCTGGTCAGCGTGGTGTGCGATCTGATCCATCAGGACCAGTCCGGTTTTATCCCTCATCGCAACACCGTGCTTAACCTGCGGCGTCTGCATGGGGTGCTCTCGAGGGTTCCGTTCATACGTGAGCCAGCCATTTTGGCGTCCCTGGACGCCACTATGGCATTCGACACGCTTGAGTGGCCATATATCTGGGCGACGCTGGAGAAGTTTGGGATTGGCCCGGGATTCATTGGCTGGGTGAAATTGTTGTATTCCGGACCGCTAGCCCAGGTAGTGGTGAATGGTAGAGTGTCGGCTCCTTTTGAATTGGGTAGGGGCACGCGACAGGGTTGCTCGCTGTCGCCTCTCCTCTTTGCGCTCGCCTTGGAGCCCCTGGCGGAGTGGCTGCGGTGGCACCCTTCGATTCGTGGTCTCCGATGGACTCCTGAGTATGAGGATCGAGTCTCTCTCTACGCGGACGATATTCTTTTGTATCTTGCTTCCCCGCGTGAATCGTTGATTGTGTTAGTGGATGTGCTGTATTCCTTTGGCCGGAACTCAGGCCTAGTCATCAACTGGGCTAAGTCCTGTGTATATGTCCTCTCAGGGGAGGCTCCCATCCTCCCGTGGGGTTGTCCTATCCAGGTTGCTCAACAGGGATTTAAGTATCTGGGTATTTTTATTACCCTGGACTCTGCGGCCCGATACACACAGAACCTACTCCCCCCCCCTCCAACGTTTGAAGGCGGATGTGGCGCGTTGGAGGCGCTTGCCGCTCTCGCCGCTCGGCCGGGCGGCGCTGTTTAAGATGATGTCGTTGCCACGGTTTTATATGCCTTACAAAACACGATGGATGTCGTTCCGGCTAGTTACTTTCGGGAGGTGGAGGGTCTGCAACGCCAACAGTTTTGGGATGGGAGGCCGCGGATCGCCCTCGCGAAGCTGACGCTCCCGTGGTACGATGGGGGGGTCGCCCTCCCCGACATCAAACCTTATTACTGTGCCTCCCAGCTGGCTGCGATAAACCACGGGCTTTATGGGCCCGCCCTTAATCCGGCTTTTGAAATGGACAAATTGTTGTTGCCGGGTGGCGACTACAATCGTGCGCTCTCCTCTAGATCGCTCGACGCACGTTTGACGGGTCCGACACGGGTCGCGGTACGGGTGTGGCATGCGGCAAACTCGGCGATGGGGTGGAAAGATCGGTTGACCCGGGCGACGCCACTGTATGCCTCTGAGCGACTGGGTTGTTTGTGGACGACGAAAGGCTTCGAGAAGTGGGACACGATTGGCATTAGCAGGGTGGGCGATCTTTGGACGAAGGGGGGATTTAAAACGTTTAATGTGCTGAAAGCGGAATACCAGTTGCATGACAGGGAGTACTTCCGGTATGTACAGGTTGGCCACGCGTTGTCTTCCGTGTTCCCGGAGGTCGCGTCCATCCCGGAGTGCTCCCCTTTGGAAGATAGAGTGCTAGACGGGCATGTACCGGATGGCACTATCTCATTGATCTATAAAAAGCTCATCAACGATCGCTCGGGACTTCTGGCCGCCCTCCGTGAGGCATGGGTCGCTGATGGATTGGAGCTGGACGACGAGGATTGGGTATCTGCGGTGGCCTCCCCGAAAGAGGTGGCCATACCGGCCCGCCTTCGTTTCGTCCAGCTCAAAATACTCCACAGGGTTTACGTTACGGGACCGGGCCTGATGCGTATGGGATATGCGGTGGATGGGATGTGTAAGCGTGGGTGTGGCATGTTAGGGACCTTCCTCCACATTTTGTGGGAATGTCCGGAGGTGACTCGATTCTGGCGTGGTGTGCATGCGGTGTTGCAAGCGGTCACGCATGTTGCGCTGTTCCCCGAGGCTAGGAGGTGTCTGTTGAATGTGTGGGAGCCGACTGATTACACGGTGACGTAAACGTGGTGGGTAACATTGGGATATATGGTGGCCAAGCGTGACATAGCACAATTGTGGGGCTCCCAGAGGTCACCCACGATTTCGGTATGGAAGGAAAATATGGATTGGTGTATGTTCCGAGAAAAGGTTGTGTATGTGGCGAGAGGTAAGCCTGGGAAATGGGTAAAGGTGTGGGGCCCCTGGAACTCCTATCGCGGCGGGATCTGTACCCCGCCACTGACGCCCGACTTGGCGGCGGCCCTGTCTCCCTAGTCTGCACATTCTCTTGATTCTGTGTTATCGTGACCACTTTGTTTCTGCCCCTGCCCTTCCCCCCCTCCTATTCTTGTAGGTTGGTAGAGCCCTCACGAGGGGAGCACATACTGTTGCCTAGATTTTTGCCGCCTTGTGGGTTTGTTTTTCGTTTTTCATTTAAAATGAAACCGCCATTTGGGATGTTTGAGCAACGTGGCCGCAAATGATATTTTTGATCTGTGGGACTTTTTACTGCTTGCTGCTTGTGTTTATGAATGTGTTTCATGGTCTCACTGTCTACTAGCGGCCGGCCTGATGGTTGTAGGCCCATACTTGTATATCTCTTGAACTCTGTAATAAAGGTTTCCCAAAAAAAAAAAAAAGAAAGTGCAAAACGAAGCATTTGTCAGAAATAGACCCAGAGAAACATGATGCTAGGGCCACTTATGATATGACTCAATAAGTCAAAATTAAAAAAATGCAATGGTGAGAGATATTTTATATCAGTGGTGGGCCCGAAGGGGTGAAGGTTGGCAGGGCATTTAATAGCAAATAGAGGCATGCATAAATTACTACAACATTTTTGTATGGAAAACACTTAAAACAGTCCTTAGACATGAACTTGAAAACGGACACGAAAATAAAGTGCTTGGGTTGTCAATTAGATTAATTCGCAGTTTGTTGTAGAATATAGATGAATACTCATTTCTTACTTTTGGTTTTGCTGTTTTATTGACTGGATTTGACACATTTTTGGTTTTTATTAAAATTGATTTAGACCTTGACTGCGATCAACAATGAATACCATTTTACATTAATAATAAAATTAACAAAAACAATAGATTTATAAACCACCATTTGCTAATCAAGAACATACAATCAAGTTCAATTTAATCAATTTTTTAATATTTTCAAGAGATTCCTAAAATGTTCGAACACCTTAAAACAGACTTGCTCTTTTGGCTGAGTTGGATCAGTTCATTATGACTTTTAATATTATAATGAATTATTATTGAGTGTAAATATTGTTTTCTAGAGTCGGTTAAAGCTGGACACATGAACAGATCTTGAAATCCTGCATTACAGGGATTACAGATTGAAGGTAGCAGAATAAAGACCCACCCCTCGCAGGTAACCAATTCAAAATGGCATTATTAATTGCCTTACTTTGTGGTCAATACCGTAGGAAACATAACATTAAACATGGCCAAAATTAATATTTGCAGACAAATTTGTGTACATTTTCTAATTCCCACAGTGTTCTACGTCCTGGTTGTAATTTAACTGGGTAACAATCACTGATGTCCTTGAGTCCATATTTTGAGCAGTTCAATATTACAACTAAAACTTTAAAGCACCAATTTTAGATTACTAGAAAAGGTTGTTTGCTTCTCAAAGCACCTAACTACGACCTCCCAAAGGAGAGTCCTAAAGGATTTCTTCTTTGATCATGCAAAAGCGTGTATCCCCAATTTATAATGTTTGTCAATGCTTGTGCATAAATACTAGATAATCTGAATGCTAACCTGAGTATTTGTACAGGAATTGCTCTTCTTAGGGTACAGAATTTGTTTAGAATCTTCCCTTCATATATTTTTAAATTAGATCAGTTTGAGATAGAAATCTATTAAAGTGCATTATTTAAAGTGGGAGGGACCTTTGTAGACATTCAACAAGTGATTGAAAAGTCTTCTCCCCAGCGACTTATAAAGGTATTACAGAGTGTTAGCAGGAGCAAAGACTTTGCTCCCTATGTTGGAAATGTGCAATTTATTATGTAAGCTGCTTGAAAAAGTTCTTCCTAAGTAAATATAATTGTTCACTGCCTCAAGTTTTTCTTCACCCAAAAATCATGTGTGTGCTAACCCTTGTTATTTTCACTTTAAAGGTTAAAATTTTTGTTTTAGAAATATTAATTAAAAAAAAAATCCTTTTTGGCATATTTATTCAACTGTGTCAGATTTCTGTTCAGGACTATATAAAACAACCATAGGCACACTGTCAACAAACAGAAGGGTATATATCGATTTGAATCTCAGTTTTTGGAAGAAAATGTTTCAAATTCAGGAACTGTTGTAATTCAGGCAAATACAAGTAGACTAAAACTGAAGCCTACAGATATCCCTGTTGCACGTCATTAGGTGTAGCAATAGAGGTAGAAAGAGGTTTGCAACATGCTGATGTGTGTAGTGAAACAATGAATCTGAGTAAATTCACAGGTATAGCCAATTATATCAATGGTGCCCAATTTTTGCCAAAGCATTCATCTTTCCACTCGGTCAAAGGCGATTGAGAAGACAATAAAAGCTCTGTATATAATTTGGTGCTTTCCTGCTACATATCTATCTAAAATAGTCTGTACCACTGAGATATTATCCTCAATCCAACAGTTTAGTCTAAAGCTTATCTGCTCGAAGGGGATAATATTTACCTCATACGCCCGTGTCTCAAAATGTGGCTGTTTGCAAATTTTCCCTGCTGCATCTCAGATGGTAGATGGTCCCCAGGAGTTTTTTTCCATCCTCTTTTGTGAAGAGGCAAGATGGTTCTCCCTTTCCATGAATTTGGAATAATACGCATAACAGTATGTGAATAAAGGCGTGAGAATGTTGTATTTGGCACAGTGTATAGCATTATTCCTATAGTAATGCTTTGCATTTGGCACACAATAGTGCAGTATTTCTGTGGAAATAAATGAACTAGATGTAGCACATTGGCACAATATTCCAGTGAAATTCATGTTATATATGGAATACTTTACTGCAGTATTCTTATGAAAATAAATGCTTCAGCTAAGGCACAGTATAGTCCATTTTTATGTGTTGCCTTTAGCTGTCTGATGACATACCTATTGTTTCCAGTGCATAGCATTTACTTAGAGTGGATTTGAGACAGCTTATGTTAAATATATTTGATGTCTTTATTTGTTGTCTGTTTGTGAGTCAATTTTTTTCTTCTTTATTCTAGTGTGTGTGTCATGCCCAGGAGCATCTTGATCATACTGTGTTCTGATTGGATGAGTTGTATATTTCCACGCAGGCTCATGCAGAATCATTTTCCTTTCCAGAACTACATTGGAAAGCATGGCTTCTCTCTCTATTGCATGGTCTCTGGGTGTCCACTGTCAATATGTTGAAGGGGATTAGGGATGACGTAGAGCTGTGTTCTTCTTAATGACCAATATGCCTAGAATACCCACTTTTTTCAAGGTTCATTCACGGTTGTACTCCACATACATTTGATGCGTGAACTGTAACAGCACAGCACACACATGATATTCCTGCAACTCACATACAGTGAGTAAATGCACCTAATCAATACAGTGAATACAAATTGAACCCCTATGCTTCAGGTGTCATTGACACATAGGGGCCTATTACGATCAGGGTCGGAAATCCTCCGACCCGAGGTCGGAGGCTTTCCGACCGAGATCGTCAGTTTCTATTCCGACCGCCTAATTACAATCTAGGCGGTCGGAATTGAAACCAGTTGGTCATTCCAGCTGGATTCCGACGGGCTCAAGGAGCCTGTCGGCCAGTCGGAGACCGGCCCATAAACCCAATGGACGGTGTTTCTGCCATTGGGGTTACGATTCTTGGTTTCCGACAGGCTTTCCATGAAAAGCCTGTCAGAAAGCGAGTATGGGGGCCCCCAGCAGGGCCCCTTCTCCTTACGGCCTCCGGTCGGGGACCTATGGTGCCCCCCATTCATCCCGGCACCGTGTGTCATGAGGTGTCTGCCACACGGTGCAGGGATGGACA
Source organism: Triturus cristatus (assembly GCF_964204655.1). NCBI lineage: Eukaryota > Metazoa > Chordata > Amphibia > Caudata > Salamandridae > Triturus > Triturus cristatus. Next base: position 391,511,825 of record NC_140592.1, read on the forward strand.
CAATCTCCCATTTCTCTATAGGAGCTTGTGCTACGGCCGGTTTACGGCCACAGCACATGCTCCCATAGGGAAATGGGAGTATGTGACCGCACCATGTGCAGTCGCATCATAATTCTGTGGCAACTCCGACCAATAGCACACTGTCAGCAAACAGAAGGGTATATATTGATTTGAATCTCAGTTTCTTGGTAGAAAATGTTTCAAATTCAGGAACTGTTGATAGACCGCTAATATTATTGTCACTGTGATCTAGGCTATCACATAGTTCCTGAGTGGGATGAATCCTATTCTTGGAGCAATCTGGGCTAATCATATCATTCATTATTTTAAAAATGCTTCTTGTACTATTATGTGCTTTCAGAATAGTATTAGAGAAGTACTCAACCTTCGCAATAATTATTTCTTTTTTATAGCTGGGTATATACTGACCCTTCTAATCAAGTGTGTGATAAGATTTTGTTATGGTATGAATAGCGTCCCTGAGCAAGGGATACATGCATGCTTGCACTATTGTGACTTCTCACTAAAGAGTCAGCACCATGGAAATGACCATCTTCTAACTGAAGCTCCTTTGTGACTATAAAGAGAGTTGTTCTTGTGATGGCAATCTGGATGTTTAACCTACAGCTTGACAGCTCAACCCAATATTCCCCAGGTTGTCACTAAAGCAAGCCTGCTTCTAAAAGGAACCAAATTAAAATTATTGCTGATTGGGAAGTAGACCCTTATCTAAGTCCCGGACCGCTGAAGACGGTGTTTTAAAGAACTACACCCTGATGAGCAGTATTTTAGAGCCAAGACCTTTTCGCTTTGCCAGTGCTTGTTATCTTGGTGCTTTGGATTTGGCAGACCATAGTGCATTATTCCTATGATCTCGCTCTACATATGTCCCATGACAGTGCAGAATTTTTATGCCAATGCTCAATAATTCTCACAATATGCTGCACTACTCCTTTACTGCTGCTTTTGTTTTCGGACTTTATGGTGTAGTGTCACTGCAGAAGCAAATACACGTTGTAGGATGTGACACGTCGCACTATTCCTATAGAAATAAAAGATTTAGATGTGTTACACTAAAACAGACTGTTGCTATGGGAATAAATGCTCTAGGTAAGGACTATGTTAATGCTTTGGATTTGGCAGACTAGTACAGTTTTCCCCTGGTTTCACTGTATGTAGAGCATCATATAGCACACCATCAATATGTTAATGTTTGGGATTTGGTACAATATGGTGCATCATTCACATTTTTATGTTTTGGATCTTGCACTGTATTGTGATGTATCCTTACGGAAATAAACAATCTAGATACAGCATATTATAGTGCAGTATTCCTGTGAAAATACTTGTTCTAGGCAAGGCATAGTATAGTCCAATATTCGAATAGAAACACATTTGTGCTCTAAGTAAGCCAAACAATAGCACCATATTTCTCTTTTCATTCTTGGATGCAGCACATTTATCACATTATTCTTGTCCTAATGATTTAGATTTGGCACATTATGGCTCGGTAACCCTGCAGAAAGAAAGGTTCTAGATTAGGCCGTCTATACTTTAATATTGCGATCACCGTTCGAGTCATAGATTAAGCACGCAAAAGCACAGCATTGCTATGGAATGCAGTGCTCTAGGTGTGGCACACTGGAGTGGAGTATACATAAATTAATACACTGAATGTTGCACTTTATAGAGAAAGGTTCTTTTAGTAATACACAGAGGCTCAGATTTACACAGGTTTTGCATCAGGTTTGCATTACTTTTTTAACACAGGCCCGTCACATAGGGCCATATGTAGGTAAATTACATTTACCGATTCTTAAATACCGAATTTTACCGATTCGGTATTTATGAATCGGTAAATGTAATGTAGGTAGAAAAATACCGAATCGGTAAGTGTCGGTATTTTAGAATCGGTATTTACCGATCCGGTAATGGCAACTGGCTTCCCATTCATTCCTATGGGCCTCCAGGCCCATAGGAATGAATGGGAAGCCAGTTGCCATTACCGAATCGGTAAATACCGATTCGGTAATGGGGGAGGCATCATCATGGGTGGCAGGGTGTCACATTGACACCCTGTTGCACCCCTGATTCGTCCATGTGTGCACATGTGGCTCACATACATGCCCTAAGGGCATGTATGTCTGCCACATTGCACACTGCAAAGTGCACAAAAATGCTTTTTTACACCTATTCGTCATTTACCACCAACTTTTAGTTGGTGGTAAATAACGAATCCCCACATCCACGACACACTCCCCCTACATCTCATTTCATGATTTGGTATTTACCGAATCGGTAAAATTACCGATTTGGTAATTTTACCGATTCGGTAAATTACCGAATCATGAAATGATCCCCCTACATAGCAAAAGCCTAAATACCGGTCGGTAACGGTATATTTACCGAAAATCGGCCGTTACCGACCGGTATTAGGCTTCCTACATATGGCCCAAAATCCTTTATTGGGATTGACAAACCAAAGCAAATGTATATAGCGGCCTGACTTACTGGGATGTGGCATCCCAACACTCACAATTCTCTGGCTGAGGTGGGAATGGGGGTTCCAGGATTGACTGTTTCCGGGTTAGTCTTTGTGACCTGGGGGGCTTCTGGTTTAAACGTTGGTGCGGTGTCTTGGAAGCGGCGCACGGTGTGTGCTTCACTTCCGCTTCCACCATCACAACTATTGTAACCTATTTAGGAGCAGGACTACCCTGGCCAACTCTTTAGGGCTTGGTTAAGGTGGGGCATAGGGCGGTGGTCAGGGAGGCTATGCTGTTCGAGTTTGCCTGGCTGAGTAAGGCCTTCCGTGAGGTGGTCATAGCCTGATCTCACACGATTCCATGGAGCAAGTGAGGCTCGAACATTAGATCGCGGCCTCGGAATGTGTTGGTAGGTGCCTCAATGCTGAAATGTCCATGCTCTGCCCCTGGTCGGAATGGCTATAGAACATACCAGTTTTTAATCAAAAAAGAATGGATCACTTGTACCTGTTTTCCAGGGTTAATAGGTTTTTCATCTATTCCTTAAAAAACCCTCATTCACGTTTAGGTGGTTCGTAGGGCGGTATATCTTGATTCTCCGCCTAAAAAACGTGACAGCATCATCATTGGGTTTTGTTTATGCTTCCTCCACCCGGAGGGAACCACTGGATTTTAACAGTAGTGATCAGAAATAAAAATTGTGACAAAGTGCTTGTGTTGAGTGAAAAAATATGTTTAAAAAGGGTTTAGTCCCTCATGCTACCTGGACTATGTTTTTATTATTGTCTGGTGCATGGGGAAAGAATAAAAAAGGGGAAGCACGACTTGTGCTGACGCTGTCTTCCTGTAACAGGAAGACAGCGTCAGCACAAGTCGTGCATCCTGCGAAAACCCGTAGCAAACCGCGTCCGTACCTATTTTTGAAGCCTCGAATAGAAGCTCCAGAAGGCAAATAACCTTCCTTAAGAGTTCTACAGATTGACATTGGAACTCTCCCTGTTTTTGATTCTGGGTATTATCCCTTTATCCCAGCACCCTTTCAACACCTTCAAGGTCCTGACAAAAAACCCCCGACCCTTCGGGGCGAAAAAAGGGCTGAAACATGTCGACCAACTATTCGGACTGAATGTGCAGTGGACTCACTAAATGCCCATTCTGCACATCCTTCCCCTTTTTTATTCTTTCCCTATGCACCAGACAATAATAAAAACATAGTCCAGGTAGTATGAGGGACTAAACCCTTTTTAAACATATTTTTTCACTCAACAAGAGCACTTTGTCACAATTTTTATTTCTGATCACTACTGTTAAAATCCAGTGATTCCACGCAAATCTTGTTTATTGGTGGGGAGGGCAAAGGACTGGTAGGTCCTGGTCACCCTTGAGGCACAGAAGTGAACACAAAGATCTCTCTACAACAATGGGTGAGTCCTCCAACTCATTTCTTAGAGCAGCACTGAGGGAGTAGACAGCAATCTGAGTTCCGAAAAGGAATGTTCACACCAGCTGGGGGCAAGGGTGCACAGTTAAACAGTGTAGGGCATGGGGCTCCTGCCCCTGGTCTCACTCTAGGAGTCCCGCAGACAGCCTGGTGTTGGAGGAGCTGCCCCCTGGGGTGCGGACAAGGTTACTGGGAGTGGGGACCTCTCTTCAGGAATATAGGTGGGGTCCACCTGTAGGTTCTCTTGGGTGCAGGTTGACTGGACCTTAGTGTTGGAAGATTAAGTAATGGGGGAAACACTGTGATGTTAATTGTTTTATATCTATGGATGATGACATGGCTGTATGTTAATATTAAATGTCTTTTCTTTGACTCCGATAACAATTTTCTTTGTTATAGTTTGCTATGTTCAGATTTATGAAGATAATAATAGTAAGTTGTCATGTTTGAATGTTTTTTCTGTAATAAACATGGCCCTCTTCCCAAAGACAGTCTGCTGTATTTCATTGACTCGTTGGGTGTTTGGAGAGGCCGTGGCCCGGTTTTGAAGGTCTATGGGTCCTATGGATAGAGTGGCCCGACTTCCAGGTATGTGGCATTAGGGTCCCTGAGGACGGGTCCCCCTCTCCCCACTCATGATTCTCTGGTCAATGTGGGTAAAAGGGGTTTGGGAATTGACTGTTTCCAGGTTAGTCTATCTGTCATGAGTAACTTCCAGTTTAAACGTCGGTGCGGCGTCATGGGAGTGGCACATGGTGAACACGTCACTTTGGTTTCCACCGTTGTGACAGTCTCGGCTTGGGCACGACTGCCCTGGCCACCTCCTTTTCATTGGAGGCATTGTGATGGTGGGAATGACAACGTGCTGCACACCCAGCCACCCGTCCCCTTCTTTTGCGAGGAGGGGCACAAAAGTGAACCCTCAGATCCCTCTTCGATAGCGGGGGGAGTCCTCCAGGTCATTTCCTAGAGCAGAACTGAGGGAAGGAACAGCGTTAATCCTGAAGAGGAATGTTCACACCAGCGGGGGGAAGGGTGCACATTTGTGCAAACAAGGTTGCAGGGAGTGGGGCCCACCCCTCAGGTATACAGGTGAGGTCCACCTGTACAGTTCTCTTAGGATGAAAGTTGACTGGACCTTAGTGTTGGAAGATTAAGTAATAGGTTAACCATTATGATATTAATTGTTTTATATGCAAGGATGATGACATTGCTGTACATTAATTGTAAATGTCTTTTGTTTGACTCCAATGACAATTTGTATGGTTTGCTATGTTCAGATTTATAAAGATAATAATGTTAAGTTGTCATGTTTAAATGATTTTATCTGTAATAAACATGGCTCCCTCTTTCCAAATACAGTTTACTGACTGTCATTGACTAGTTGGGTTTTGGAAGGAGGTGCTGCCCGGTTTTGTGGGGCTTCGGGTCCTATTGTTTTTTTTATTGGTTTGTAAGAAAAAATCATGCAAACTAGCCTGAAGCGCTGCTTTGCGTTACTCTGTGTCAAAGGGAGTGCCATGGTGGTACATGGGCGTTACCTTGCAACCACTCATAGTTTCTGACGCAAAACCCTATCTACTAACAATAGCAGACAGGGTTTTATGTCAAAATATAAACGCCTGGGATAGTTGGAATCGACTCTGCAAGTTTCTTTGTTGCCATTGTTCAAGGGGGTTCTTATTACAATCTCCTGTATGTGTTTGTGGGTCACATAGGCCTTGATTTTGTGTCAAAACCCTAAAAAACACATTGTGAAAATAATATATAAACGCCATTTGAAAACAGGCGTTAAAAAGGAGAAATGCGGGGGCGGAGCTTGGCTCGCGACGAACATGGCCGCCTGAGCCCGGAGCTCCTCCGCGCCGGCCTACTATCCTGTATTTATCCGACACCCCCTCAGGCAAAAATCATCTTTGGACGACTGCTTTTGGGTCCGGGGGCCTCGACGTCCCAGATCTGGCCTTTCGACTCTTGGTGGCCCCCCCGTTTCGGAGCTGTGAGGCGAGGCCTCTGGCGCGTTGCTGGGCCTCGCATCCCCGGGGCCTGGTAGACAGGGGGCGTGGCTGCGTCGCCTTGCGTGCGGCCGGGCTCTGTTGGGACGGGCCGGTCCCCGGAGCGACCTGTGGCAGGACTCGAGGGCCCTCGGCGGACTCGCGCCTGGGCGAAGACGGGGTGCTGATCTGGCCCCGCGGAACGATCTGGCCCCGCGGATCGATCGTGTGAGCTGAGCCACCTGCGGCGCCTCCTTGAGTGATAACCCTGGTACAGCCGCCGTCCATCTCCGTGCCTTGAGGGACCTGGGCAGCGGCCCGCGCCTCGAGGCAACCAGCATTGAGGAGGAGCAGGGGTGGACTCGCCGGCTACAGGGAGGTTAGTGGAGATCGGACTTTGGGATTGACCTACGCGGGGCTGGCGGCGCCCTGCCGCTCTGGACTGCGGCCTTCTGAGGGGACTGTGAGCGCCTGACCCGGGTGGTGCCCTCACGCAGACTGCCGGCCAGCACGTGTAGTCCTGGGATACAGTGCATCGCCCCAGTGCCTGCGGCCATACTCTGACCTTTTGCTGTGGTGACCGTCGCTTTGCCTGTGGCTTGCCGGCGCTGGGGCGCCTCGGATATCGGCGGCCGCGCCGTGGGGGCGACCTGGAGATATCTCGGCCCGCTGCGGCACTCGTGGTCGGGCGGCGCCGCCCTTGGGCCTGCCCTGCACGTGGGTTGGTCGCTCCTGCGGTAGCCCTGTGCCTGCACCGGCCGGGAGTGATCGCGGAGACGGCCTGACACCATGGGGGGGAAGGGCCACCGCAGTGGGGCACAGGCGAAGCTTGAAAAGTACGCGTTTTGTCAGGATCAGAAACGGTCCCCCCCGGACGGGCCTGCAGAGTACACGCTGGCGGACGTCATGGCCATGCTGACACAGATGCAGGCCTCAATTGGCACTATCTCCACAGATGTTGCGCTCCTCCGGGCGGATGTCGCCAAAATCAACTCCAGACTGACTGAGGTCGAGGCCACCACGGAGACCCTCACGCGGGGCACGGCAGACCACCACAAGCGCATACAAGCCCTTGAACTGGTGCAAAAGCAGCTGCTGGCCAAGCTGGACGACCAGGAGGGCCGGTCTCGGCGGAACAACGTGCGGGTCGTGGGTGTGCCTGAGAGTGAACGCGGCCCTGCCTTAGACCTCTTTGTTGAAAAACTGATCACCGAACAGCTGCAGCCCCGCGGGCTCTCCAAGTTCTTCTCGGTCGAGAGGGCGCACCGGGTGCCGGGTGGGAGGCCTAAGCCTGGGGCCCCCCCGCGCCCGATCCTGGCCCGCATTTTCAACTTCCGAGACCGGGATGCGATCCTCCAGGCGGCGCGTGCCGCCCCACCATTGCGGGTGGACAACGCTAAGGTCACCCTCTATCCGGACTACACCGCTACAGTAGTGCGGCAACGTAAGGACTTCATGGCAGTTAAGGCAGACCTCCGCTCTCGAGAGCTAAAATATTCAATGCTGTACCCTGCAAAGCTGCGAGTAGAGGCGGAGGGGCGCACATGGTTCTTCACATCGCCGGCGGAGGCCTCGGAATGGCTCGAGGGGTGGCGTCCAGCAAGAGCGAGGGGCAGGGGAGAGCGCGCCCTGGGCGGCCTTCCCGACTCTCGCCAAACCCTGAACGTTGAGGACTCAGGCGCGGGTGACGAAGTGCCCTGAGGCATGGTGCTGTGATGTGACCGAACTATTGGACGCTTGGCGACCTGGGACCTTGCAGTGGCCGCCGGCCCCTGGGGCCTTGAACCTACAAGGAACGGATGACCCCGGATCCCCCTTTTTCCTTTTCTCTCATCTGACAGTCTGCTGCTTGAGGGGACAAACTTACGGTATGGGGAGTGGCGGCTGTGTGCTGAGCGGCTTTCCCCCGTACGCACGTACCAAGTTTATGGGAACTAAGCACTCTGCTGTGTTGGGGTGGCGGGTAGTTGTAAATCCGCTGGGCAGGGAGGCAGGGAGGGGGGTGGGGGGATGGGGAGTTCGTTTAAATGTTGATTTTTGTTTTGTTTTAGGTTCACCAACCACTCAGGGGTACATACGGCAGATTGGGCAGGTACAGGTGCACAGGGGTGGCACAGGGCAGGACGCGACTAACACACCCTCCCCTGGAGACGACGTCACATAGCTTGCCTCGAGCGGCCTCTGACTCACTGCCAGACGCCCCTGCTCAGCAGCGTTCTCCTTCCTTTGCGGTCCTCTCCTGGAACGTTAACGGCCTGGGAGACAAGATTAAGAGGGGGCTAGTGCTTCAATATCTCAAGCGCAAGGGGCCCGGGGTGGCGCTCTTGCAAGAAACACACCTAGTGGGTACGTCCACCAAAGCCCTGGATAGGTGGGGGTTTAAGATGGCAACACATTCAGAGTTTACGACAGGGTCCCGGGGGGTGGGCATACTGGTGAACAAGCGTGTCCCCCTGATTCTTCTTGATTCCCGTAGGGACGAATATGGCCGCTTCGCGGCACTCACTTGTCAATGGGAGGGGAGGGTTTATAATCTGGTTTCTGTCTACATCCCCCCGACACTACACCAAGCCTCCCTCAGGGCACTGGGCGAATTCCTTTTGGCGCTCCCTCCTGGGGAGCTCATCATGGGCGGAGACTTCAATGCAGCCATGGACCCGGCACTGGACAGGTCTGCACACAGGACTCTTGGGGCCGACGCCTCCACGCTCGCAGACTTTGCTACCGCGCTTGGCTTAGTAGACACATGGAGGGCATACTGGCCTGATGAGAGACAATACACCTTCCTCTCCGGGGTACACCACACCCTCTCCCGTATCGACTACATCTTCACCTCACCGGCCGGGTACAAAGGGGTGACGGAGGTGTCGCACCTACCCAGGGGCATCTCGGATCACTCGCCGGTGGTCATCACGTTTGCGTCCGGTGACCCAGGAAGGCGCACATTGTTCCCGATCCGCCCCGGATATCTTAAAATCCCTAAAATTGCTAAGACCCTCAAAAAGGCGACCAAGAACTATTTTACCGAGAATGCTGAGTCGGTCGAGAGCGCAGCAACCCTCTGGGAGGCCTTTAAAACCGTCCTCCGTGGCCAGGCCATCTCCATCATTACGGACCATACTAAGACCCAGCGGCTCGCTGTACTGGAGCTGGAGCGGGCGATAGTGGAGGCGGAAGCATCCCATACACTGCGGGGGGACGGAGATTCGGCACACACCCTTCATATGGCGCAGCAAGAATATAGGTCCCATCTTTGGGAGGGGGCCCGAGCTCGACAAGTAGCCACCCAGCACACCATCTATGAACTCGGTGATAAGGCTGGCAAACTCCTGGCCTGGCTGGAGAAGGGGGACCGTGCGTCGCGGTGGGTGGCGCGGATTCGCCTGGGCGAAGGAGACTTTACCTCGGAGCCCCAGCGCATAGCCGGGGCCTTCGCGGCCCATTATCAACACATCTATACCCCGGAGGCCTCGGCCACCGTGGCGGACAATGAGCTCTTCCTCAGGGACATCGCAATGCCTCGGCTGGCCGCTTCGGGGGCTGAGGCCCTGGAGGCTGATCTGACGGCGGAGGAGATCACGCTGGCGATTTTGGCCCTCCGCAGTGGTAAGGCAATGGGGCCCAACGGAATCCCAATCGAATACTACAAGCAAAATTCCGCTCTTGTGGTCCCTCACCTATTAGCCATGTATGAGGACGGTCTATCGACGGGGATGCTCCCCCGTGATCAGAGGATGGCTACAATAGTGGTGATCCCTAAACCCAACAAGCCGTCCCACGAGTGCTCCTCTTATCGCCCGATCTCGCTGCTCAATGCCGAGGCGAAGATCCTAGCCAAGGTGATAGCAACGCGGCTGCAGCCCTACCTTTCGACCCTAATACACCCGGACCAGTCCGGATTTATGCCCCACCGGAACACCGCTTTGAATCTGCGGCGTCTCCATGGCATCATTGCCGGCCGCTCCTCGATCGAGGAAGATGCGGCCATACTGTCGTTGGATGCGCGGATGGCGTTTGACAGAGTGGAGTGGCCTTTCCTCTTTGCCGTCCTCCGCCATATGGGGCTCGGCCCCAGGATTTGCGCGTGGATCCAGCTGCTTTACACTAAGCCACTTGCACAGGTGGTGGTCAATGGCCGCGTCTCTGACGCCTTTCCGCTGGGTCGAGGGACTAGGCAGGGTTGCCCCCTCTCCCCGCTCCTATTTGCTATGGCTCTCGAGCCATTGGCGGCGTGGGTGCGACAGGATCCGATGATCCGTGGCCTTAGGTGGACGTTGGAATGGGAGGATCGCATATCCCTCTATGCGGACGATGTGCTCCTCTATCTCGCCTCGCCGGCGCGCTCTATCGCCTGTCTCCTCAACATATGTGAATCATATGGTAGTAGGTCTGGATACGATATAAACTGGGAGAAATCCATCTTATATATGCTCCGAGGCTCCCCACCGCGGCTTCCGTCAGGCTGTAACATTCTACTAGCTAACGACGGGTTCAAATATCTTGGCATATACGTCACGGCCGACCGGGACAAATTTGTCGCGGAAAATCTAATGAGGCCCCTCCAACGGCTTCGCACCGACGTTAAACACTGGCGCACATTGCCGCTGACATTGCTTGGGCGGGCTTCGCTCTTTAAGATGCTCGCCCTCCCGAGATTCCTCTATGCGCTGCAAAATACCCCCTTCCCCATTGCACCCTCCTACTTCACGGCGATCAACGCTGAGATCACTCGTCTCCTCTGGGAGGACAAGTCGCCTCGCATTGCCCTCCATAAGCTTACCAGTGGCTGGTATGATGGAGGTATAGCCCTCCCCGACATGAAGACCTATTACTGGGCGTCGCACCTCATGGTTATTAACCAGTGGCTCCATGTGCCGGGGGATGACCCCGCATACCGTATGGACCGTCAACTACTTGGCCCCGGAGGGGTTATGGGAGCCCTTTACAACCCAAAAAGGGGTCGCGTTCCGGCGGGGCCCGCAGCCCATACCCTCCGGATATGGCACGCGGCGCAACGGGCGATGGGATGGGCTGGAAAGATTACCCAGGCAACGCCGCTTTGGGACACCAGGCAGCTCGGGGTACTTCGCACTACCAAGGGGTTCCACCAGTGGGATCTTATTGGTATCTCCAGGGTGGGAGACCTCTGGCGCAAGGGAGAGGTGATCACTTTTGCCCAACTGCAAGCGGACTACGACCTGGCGGACACCGAGCACTTCCGATATTTACAAGTTCAACACGCTCTTCAGGCGGCGATACCACGTGGGACTCGGCTCCCTGAGTCATCGCCCTTAGAGGACCGGCTCCTCATGGAGCATCTGCTCCAGAGGGCGACGTCCCTAACGTACCGGAAGATACTAAATAACCGCCCCGACCCTTTTTCCGCCCTCAAGGGGAAGTGGGAGGCAGAACTTGGAGAATTTGATGAGACGGACTGGAATTCCGCGCTCTCATCCCCCAGGGAGGTGGGCATATCTTCCAAGCTCAGACTGGTCCAACTCAAAATTTTGCACCGCACATACTACACCCGCACCCTCCTATTCAGACTCCACCGGGTGGAGTCCCCGCTGTGTCTCAGGAACTGTGGCCACGAGGGGACCTTCTTGCATACCCTCTGGGAGTGCCCTGTCGTGGCGACGTATTGGAAAGGGGTGTTGCGTATTCTCTCCCAGGTAACAAAAACTCCCACGCTGCCGGAACCTCGGCTGTGCCTCCTTAATGTCTGGGAACAGACGGACCACAAGAAGGTGACCCAGCTTTGGGTGACTTTGGGACTCATGCTCGCAAAGCGTAACATAGCCCAGAAATGGGGATCGGGGCTGGGGCCTACCCTGACGCAGTGGATCCGAGATATGGACCTTGTAATGGTGACCGAAAAAACTGTGTATGTCCATAGAGGGTGCCCCAAGAAGTGGTCCCAGGTCTGGGGTGGATGGAATGTATACCGGGGAAATATCTGTGAGCCCCCACCGGATGCAGCGGACTCGGATCTCAGTGACCAGGATTAATGGCTCCACTGCTGGAGATGGGCGGGGAAGGGAGCGATGGTGTGTTGTCATTGGGCTGTTTATTTCTCTCTGTGACACCGGTACTGTCATTGCTCCGGTACCTTGTAACCCCTGTATGCCATGCCTTGCACTATACGAGTGGTGTTTGTTTTTCTGTTTTGTTGATAAACCCAATAAAAATATTTCAAAAAAAAAAAAGGAGAAATGCTTTTATTTCTCCTAACTTTTTCTGCTTTGTACGTGTGCTGCACTTAACAGTTAACATACAAAGTTTTAAAGTTAGTCTAAGCATAGCATTTTGAACTGGAATGTTAGCCCTCCTATACGAAACCTATGCATGACTCATGCAGACACTTTTTCACTGTGGTGCAAAGGTGGGTGGTGGAACATGGCTGCTTATTTGTGCACCAGTGCTAGGGAGGGAGCAGGATAGTGCCCTATCTCTGTAGTTATGCCACTTCCCTGCTCTCTCTTTATCGCGATGTGTTAAGTGACAGTTTTGTAAATCTGGACCAAAATGCCACACATGACACAGCAGCATTTCTAAGAGATTACTCTAGACTTAACACAATAAACGATATCATTCATAAAATAAAGTACTTTTCGTTCCCTCTTCTGGAAACAGTCCAGAGCACAAGGCGGGGCTGCAGAAATTCCTTTTATTTCAAAATGCATGACGTGTTTTAGCAAGTGTGCCTTTTTCATTCAAATGCTCATGTCCTCCAGGTTTGTCTGCACCTTTTTTAACATGCTGCCTCACTGTCATTGGAGGAAGCATACGGCCAGATTTTCATTGGAAAATAGTTTATGGCCACTCAAAAAGACTGCAACCCCCAGCATTCCTCAGAATTATCCTGTTGAATCCTGAAAGTGCTATTACTGGCAGCCCTCCAATTTTAAAGTTTATATTAGATCTCCAGTGAGAGCGGGCTGTTCCAACCAGTTTTTGCGAGTTTAAATGTAATTTTTTCTATCGGTTTTGCCTGAAAGAAATTTTTCGAAATATACTGGGTTTCTTCCATATATCTATTTAGCACACACTAGTTCAGTGTGGTAAACTGGACTTTTTGCAGACCCCCCCCCCCCATCTTTTTGCTGCTAGATGCTTTGGTAATTGATCTAAAAGTGTGCTGGGTCCTGCTAATGAGGCCTAGCACCAGCAATCTTTCCCTTAAACTGTAAATGTGAATTGGTACACCCAATTTGCAAGTACTTTTCCACCCCTGTAAATCCCTAGTATATGGTACCAGTGGCTACGGCAGTTATTGTGCCCCCCTGAGTGACCCGAGTAAAGCCAAAGTCTGAAGGTCAGCCATGTCACCCTGCACGAGCAGCTTGTCTTCTTGAGTTCAACCCTGTATGCACCAGGTGTGACTGGGTCACCTCACTACATCTAATATATGTCAGTCACCCCCTAAGGCAGGCATCTTATAGCCCATAACGCAGGGTGCATTATATTATATGTGTGGAAAATATGTGCTAACATATATTACTCTCTGGTACATTCTAACTGTAATTCCACTGCAAGTGACTGGCGGTCCATTGGATAACATGGACTGGCATAAGGGCACTGCCTATATGTCCACCTCCATGATGGCTCAGCCAATTTCTTTTGTGTTTGGGGTCAAACACGTGCCTTTTAACCCCCGACATGATGGCGGTGTTGTGGTTTAACCAGCTTGTACCTAGGTTGCACTTTAGCCAGTGTCCACCAATTTAATCCAGTGTACTTGTGCCATGGCAGGCTTTTTCAAAGATTTACCATCAAGACAGAAGCCTGACCTCATGCTGGGGAGTGTATGCCTCTCCCAAAGGTTAGAGATAAAGACCTATGAGAGCAGGAGGTAACACCTCCGCCCACACAGGGCGGCTAGTGATTAGATGGGCCGCAAAGCAGTGGCGTAGCAAAACCTGAGGGGGCCCCCTTGCAAAGTACATGGAGGGGGCCCCCCAACCCACCACCTACTACTTTGCCACAGCGCCAAAAAATCTGGTATATTTTGAATCGAAACCTCCAACATTTACTGAAATGCCTCTTTTTTCGTGTGCTCAAAGTTCTAATAAGAAAGTGAGAAACACTATTATATAAGCTACGCCATTTGTAATATTATTGTCAAGAGCAGATTATTTAACTGAGACAGAAATCAGAACAATAGCAAGGAGCAGTCCTATTGTCTCAGGAATTGCCTATCGCTGAAGTACAAGGAACAACTACATAGGGTCTGAATTAGAATTGACATTGATGGTAAATAACTTTAAACTTTGAAATACAACCCCAAACCTGCAATTTCACAGACTTGACTGACAATATACACAAGTAGTACACAAGATTTAACTCTGTGTCCTGCCAGCTCCAAGAGAAATAAACTGGTGTGAATTATGTGCATGTCACACACTTGCATCTCTCAGGGGTTGTGCATGAAAATAACCACTCTATAGTATTTAAAATGAACTGTGGAAGCAATTTCAATTCCTACCATCATGGCTTTATTAGTAAACAGGACTAAAACAGGCAGGCCACCAAGGCTGAGGATGAAAACTGCTTGGATGCTTTAGAACACTGATGCAGATGTTTGCCTGTATTTATCTTTTCTGTATTGTAAACAATTACAAGATTTAAGGTGCACATGTTATAGACAAGTGCAAACAACACCATAAATAACACACTATGAAGGATAAAAACGAACCATATCAGCAAGTACGTAATGACAGAGTCTATACTAACTGTAGCTGATGAAGTAAAGGAAAAAGTGCAAATACTTCCAAAGCGCATAATAAAACAATCATCAATCCAGCAATCTACAAAACTCAAGCATGTTTTGTAAAGCAATCCCCCTTTCTTCTTGCATCAAGGTGGAAACACTTTCAAAGTGCATGATAAAAACTAATCCAGTCATATGCAGAAATGAAGCCAGGTTGGTCAAACAATTTCCCCTTTGGCTTGTGCATGAAGGTGCTAATATTTCACAGTGACTTTTTAAACAATTACAAGTACAGCAAGCAGCAGCATACAAAAATCAAACCAGTTTATTCAACCAATGCCCCTTTGGTTTGTGCATGAAGGTGCAAATATTTCAAAGTGACTGGTTACACAATAACAAGCACAGCAGCATCCAAAAATCAAACCAGTTTATTCAACCAATGCCCCTTTGGTGTGTGCATGAAGGTGCAAATATTTCAAAGAGACTGGTAAAACAATAACAGGTACAGCAGGCAACAGCATACAAAAATACCTGCACTGTACTCTTCCCAGGCACACACACATCTAGAGCAGAGTCACTACTCCTACGCAGCACTGCACATCTACCTGAAGTAGGCCAAGGGTGAGTCAAGCACACTGAACTTTCAAAAAAGTGAGTGAGCCTGTAGGCCTCACTCCAATGACACAGGGTTAAAAGGACCTGTTCACTAGTACTGATCACTACACAGTATGCTGCCACCACCGCCCTTGTGCTGCTTAACTCCTGGTGAAGACGGTAGCCTTCCACCACTATGAGGATAGCACTTTGGGTGCTCCTCCTGGTCCAACAAGACTGCATTCCGAGAGACAGGCCTATGTCATGACACACCTGCATGATCTATGCTCACTCATGACAAAAAATCAGCAATAGGTATCCAGACAACTAAGATGGGGTATACGTCTTTAAATATGCAAAGGATAGATAGATACCATATTCTTTAGGGGGAAACACAATTATTAAGCCATTTCATGCCAGGATCAAGATCTTGATTGTAGGTTTCGAAAACCTCTCTCTGAAACCATAATAGTATAGGCAAATAGCTTGTTACTCTTCTCCTCGAGCCGGAAGGTGGGCATGGTACCATAAATTGAATTGAAGTAACACTTAGGTTTTCTATATCATCTCATCTTACTTTATTGTCTATTTTGAGTTTCTTCCTGCTAAAAAAGATCCACTAATATTTCTCTTCAAGATTGAAATATTTTGCAATCTCTTTTGAATGCTAAAGTGATATTTCTCACTATGGTTATAAAAGCAGAACATTCAGCAGTTAAAGGTCTTTGGGTAGGCACTCAGGGGAAGCCACTTTAATATTTCACCAAAAATGGTGCAGAGAAAATGAATCAGTTTAAATCAAAGGAAACTTTAGGCCCCCAATTACAAGTGGTTTGGATTAAGATGCCAGGATACCGTCTAGCCAGAAAGAGCGATTCCAGACGGTATATCCAGATTTAAATCCTGCTGCTCTGAGTACTGGTCCCTAGAATGTGAATTAACACACACATGAACTGGGAATTACCTGGTCCAAAACAGCATGTGGAGCCTTCCTTCTGTGAATAAATCTGCTTCGATTCACCACCAGCTATTAGGAGGTGACAAATGGGTGCAGGACCAGATCAGCCTTTGTGGGGTGGGTAGGGCTTCAGGGGGTATTACAGGCAGTGGGTTCTGATATCGTAGGAGGGGACCAGAGAATGGTGTGTATTCTTGGGGCTGATTTCCAAGAGTAAGCCAGGAGTTTTCCTGGTTTATTAATGAAGTTCGGAAGTAAGCCAGGAGTACTGCAAGAATATGTCATACCTACTCGTAACAAACCTTTTGTGAATCAGGCCGTGTGTGAATTGAGCTTCATGAGCCAATTCACAAAAGATTTGCTGGAAATGGGTGAGACTTACACATATAGTATTCCTATCGTACTCATGAATAGTAGACATAAGGTAGATTGTTCCGAGCTTGCTCCTGCCTTACTCACAGAATTCAAGAGTAAGCCAGGAGTACTACAAAATTAAACCATTGCAAAACTTTAGGAGATTGTGGCCTGTATCTTCCCCTCAGCAATGTCATTACACATAGAAAAGATCTGCAAAAGGTAAACTCGCATACACATTTTTCATCTTGGCTAGCTTTGTTGAAAGTGAAAAAATATATTGCTACGAAGTAAAAATGATCACACTATGCAGAGAAACTTTGCGGGATTGGAATGGGAAACTGCAAGCTTCACAAATGGAAAGAATTGGACACTCTGTAAATCTTTGCAAGTTAAAAGCAGCACCCACATACACTCTAACCCTTAAACTTGTTGTGCATCAAATGTCCTCTTTTGGCTGACACTATTACCCTATTTATTCTTTTTTTTAATGGTTTGTAAAATTAATATTACACTCAGAACTAAGACAAATCAATGACATGAGTGTCCTAGACGTGCTTCCAATGCACAGTAAGTAATTTAACTTAAATAAAGGGTTTGTAAATACAAAAATAAAGTAAAATGTAAATGATGGGCACAACAAACCACTAAACAACAAAACACTGCACAGTCAGGCATTCCCCAACAAGTACATGCTCTCTATAGTCAGAAATGGGTATGCATCAAATCTTAAAGGACCTTTAGTATGCCTAATATAGTCCAGCCCATTGGAAGAAGTTAACATAATTTTCCAAGCAAAGGTGACCTGATCATTTCATGCTGTTCACAGTTCAGCTGAAATGACCCCAATAAATGAAGGAGGATTACCCAGACACTAAGGCAAACAACTGCGCATACACAGCTGGACATTTCCATAGCACACTCCATCTTTGCCTTTGGCGACACATAGATCAAGCCTGGATTTCCAGCCAATATTTCCCAAGGCAGTTGATAAGTCTGTGTTAGAAATGGGATTTCTGGTTGGCTAGGGCATGCGCCTAAGCCAGGCAGAAACCGCCACTCTAGTCAGGGCAGTGGAGTTACACGCTGACGATAACCCCTGCTCACCCCCTTGGTAGCTTGGCACGAGCAGTCTGGCTTATCCCAGAGGCAATGTGTAAAGTGTTTGCGCAACTCACACACACACACAGCAGCAACACACTAGGCACACTACAAAAGAAACTCCACACAAGGTTATATGAAAAACTAGCCTGTGTATTATCCAAAACACATTAGAATACTAATCACACAATATACACTGTGCCAACTGGCATTAGGCAATATTTACAGGGGATTATATACACATTACAGGGTCAATCGGGCGCTGTCAGAACCTTTAGAAAGCATTAGTAGAACCTATAAAACACAACCAGTGACTACTGGCACAATAATGACCTCAGCATTATATCACGTTAGCATTAGGCATAGACTACAGTATGCATAAGTATCCTAGGCATAAACACATTATGACATTGGCATCACAAGCATAAACACATTATGCAATAAAACACAGTATGCTACAATCATATTAGGCATTACCATCCAGAATGACCCCCAGGCCAACTGGCCTTTCACTGGGGCTCAAGTGCCCTCTGTCCCAAATGTCAGGGCGTAATTGGGGCCTTCCAAATGGCCCTCCGGCTGCCAATGCAGCAAAATCACTGGTGCACAAATGCGCTGGCGCGTGGGGTGCAATCCACCCCTTCCTGGCACTAATAATGATATGCCCCCGTCGTTGCAGCTGCCCGCTCTCTCTCCATGGCAAAAAATGAGCACTGCCGCCAATGGTGCCTCTGGTGCCCAACTCCGGGACTCCTATCACCAACAAATTGCCCCAAAGGTAAATGGCACTGGCACCACTGTGCTGTGGAAGCCCCACTCCGGGACTCCGAAAATAAACTTGCCCCAAACGTTGCAGCTGCCTGCAACTGCGGCACAGTTGTGAAGGTCAAATAAGGCACTGGCACTACACATACCTCTGGAGCCCCACTCCAGGACTCCGGGACTCCTATGCTCGTTCTCAAGTTGGCCCCAAAAGAAATCAGTGCTTTTTACGGGTCTCTTACACCGGGACTCCGTGTGGTGCAGGAATCAGGCCCACAACCCTTGGGCGTCACCTAAAGCCTTTGGGGAGCCCCTCCATGTGCCCTCTCCAGCCCCACTCACCGGGGCTCTCTTCTCCTGGCGACGCAGGACATTTCCGGTCTCTTTGGCAGGAGACCAACTCCTCCTCAGGTCGTGGAAAAGGGGCACCGACACTGTGCCTCGGCGGGCTGCTCTCCTGGGCCTCTCGGGACCCCTGCGGTCATCAGCGAAGGCGCAGGGCTCTCCCTCTCCTCATGGGAGCCCCGTGCAGGCATGCAGTCACTTTCGGCGGCCTCTCCTGGACTTCTCTGCCGGATGAGCCCACGAGGTTCCGTTCCTCCACTGGCTGCTGGACTTGATCTCCGGCCGGTTCAGGCAGCACGTGGGGTGCTCCTCGCAAACTTGGGAGTCCCGCCCACAACCAGACTGCACCTCCGCCTGGCTTCCTCTGCTTCTGGGAGGTGGGGTGGGCTCCTGCTCTCCAATAAGCATAAATGCGGGGTAGGCTCCTGCTTGACTTCACAGCAACACAGGGGAGCCCCCACGCTGGAACTCTCCCTGAAAATGATCACGCAGCACAGTGCTGCTGGCCCCACGATCCCCAGGGCACCCTTTGCGCCGAGTGCGGCCCAGGCCAAAATCATCAGGGCCAGAGCTGGGCACAGGCAGGCCAGCACGCAGGGACCCCCAGTAAGCTGTAGCTGGGTCCCGCGGCGGTTCCTCATTGCCCAGCAGTCCTTCAGCCTCACAGCTCCATATAAGCACATCACATGGGTTCACAGCCCCTTTATTTATATCATATTTCTTCTTTGTCTGCCCTGGCACAGGGCTTGGGGGGAACCAGTCTCAACTGGTTCTGGGGGGTATTGGCTCACTTTGTGTACAGTGCTCACACCCTCCTTTGTGAGTTGGGGGCTCTGCCATCAGACACACCACAGGGGGGCACAGCCAGCATTCACCTAGGCAGGCACAGGCTTATTTAGGGTCAGTGGACTACTACTCCCACTCCTCCAAATGCAGATCCCCTATTCAGCCTAGCGCTGACTCACCCTGCCCTCCCTGGAGCCACACACGCCTCACCAGCCCCTGTCACTCCACAGCCAGGCATGCAATACACATCAGGCAGGCAGATACATAGCACACATACATGCCAACTTCTAGAAGTGGCACTTCTAAAATAGGTATAATAAATCGGCGCACACCAATGCTTAGCATTTATTATCATTATTCCAAATATACCAAACTTGACCACGCTGTTCCTCTCATATCAGGAATTACCACTGAAACACTTATCAGGGAATCACCAATGCATTCCTATGAGAGGGCAGCCTCCCAGTTGTGAGAAACCAAAATGGCTGTTTGTCACTACCAGGACATGCCACACACTTAAGGTACATGTCCTACCTTTTACTTACAATGCACCCTGCCCATAGGGCTAGCTAGGGCCTACCTTAGGGGTGACTGACATGCAGTAAAAGGGGGGGTCACAGACATGGCACACACTTTAGGTGCCATGTCACAGTGGCAGTAACACTGCGCGCACAGGCCCTGCAATGGCAGAGGCCTGAGACAGGTTTGAAAGGCTACTTTGGTGGGTGGCGCAATCAGCGCTGCAAGCCCACCAGTAGCATTTAATTTACCAGCCCCGGGTATATGAGATACCACTTTACATGGGACTGAGGTAAATTAAATATGCCAAACAGGTGTTTACCAATCTTACCATGTTTACCTCAGAGAGCACACGCACTTTACACTGAACAGCAGTGCTAGAGTACCCAGAGTCCTAAAACCACCAACACCATGTCAGAAAAAAGGCTAGGAGTAAAGCAAAAAGTTCAGAGATGACCCTGCAAAAAGGGCCAAGTCCAACAGTCTGAAAGGACAATCTTTGTGTGGAGGGTTAGTTAAGAGTTCCAATTGGTTTTTATTCAACCTGTAATACGGAATTGCTTTCAGTGTGCGCAAGGTGCCACGCGGAGCTGCATGCCGGACTGACATGATGCTTGCATGATGAATGAAGAACTAAAAAGCGTAGCTTTATATTCCTGCATTTTTTTAAATACATATTGTGTCAAATTGTGTAACACGACAAAAAGCGATCACTATATTCATATGAAAGGTAGAAATATATACATTAACGTTGTTTTATTTGTAGTGTTTTTTTGTCCTGTTGTTGGTGCATTTTTTTTTCTAAATATGCAATTTGATTCCCTCACAATTTTTAAAGTACACGATTTGTACGTTTACTTGTAAGGCAGTGGTACTATGTGCATTAGTACCAAATGTGAAATTTCTGGCTACGTGGCCACAGCGTAATGTAAACATTTTAATGAATAGAGGAAGGCTTTTTCTCACAAATGTGGATAGCACCACCAAATTTCAAAGAATGATTACGTCCATCAGCTTGTTTGTATTAAAAAACTTTCTTTATTCTTCTTTTGCAAAATAGCGCCAAAACAGCCAACGCATTTCGTCCTGCTTCTGAGGACTTCGTCAGGGCTGTAGAACATATAAAACATATAGTATATAATACAATTTGAAAAGGTGCCCGTAATGCAAAATATCGCCTAGGCAGCATACCTCAATGAACGAATATGCTCTTCTCTCGTTTCTAGATTCTTGTACAGCAGAATCTAGAATACAGTTTGTATTCTGCGTTGTAACTGTTCCCTCGTATCCAGGGGCAGTTCGATATCACTCAGCAAAGATGCCTACAATATGAATAGATGGAAAATGTAAGGAAGGGACCAGCCCCCCTTTTTTTTTTAAAAACGGTTTGAATTTTTAAACGTGCCTACAAGGCAAAGTATTGCTTAGGCGACATACCTCAATGAGTAAATGTGCTCATCTAACATAGTCAATCTATATGGAAACGAATCCAGGCTATAGTTAGTGTCTGTCGTCGAAACTGTTCCCTCCTGTATTCAGGGGCAGTTAGATATCTTTTGGCAATAGTGCCTGCAAAGTGAAACAATAAAAATATGTAAAAAGAAACACACATACCCTTTTTTAGGTCTCGCCTGGTGTAGGCTGCGCACATGCGCAGTCTCGCTGGCGAGATTTAATGATATGGGGTATTTTCTGTAAGGGGCATTAAGCCCCGCCCCTCTTTTCCATTGGCTGGCGTCACCGTTTATGCTAAACGGTGGCCAGCCATTGGAAAAGAGCTCCTTGTGACGTATTCGCTCTGCTTTTTCGGCCGTCCCATTTGGACGGCCTCGCCTGCTTTGCGTTCGTCGCAAAAGGTTTCTTATCTTTCTGGGGCCAAACACATGGCCCCATAAAGACAAGAAACCTTTTAGCAGGCGAGAAAGCTGAGCAAATACGTCATGGCAAGCGCTTGTTGTTCTTCCTGGCACTACTGCGTGGTTACACTTTACAACCCGACCACTGCAAGGAGCGCGGACCCCTCATGCATAGCGTCGCGTGTGATAGGACTGGTACTAAAGACAAACCATGCACCCTCGGACTGTGCCTGCATTGTTGCAGGAGGGAAAGACCGAGAATGAGGTCTGTGAAAAAACTGCACGGCAATCACAAGTTTGAGACACAGAATTTGTCCTTCAGCAATGTATTTTTGAAATGCCCGTACCGTTAAATCCATTGCTTCGTTCAAATGCATTGTATTGGGGAGTCCAAAACGTGTCTGAAGCAGTGTCGATCTTTTAAACTTGTTAATGTCGGGAAGCACTAGAATGGGTGCGTCTTGCAAAAGTGAAACTGTGAACACCAAGTTTGTTTAATTGGCTGTCTTCATGCCTGGTCAGTACTCTGGTTGACATTAACATTAGCAGTGCAAGCAGAACGTATTCAGTGAAAACAAACACCACATAAAAACCTCGGCGAAGCTCACTTGGGCGCTATTGATTTTTACAGATCTGTAACGTCGATTCATTAGGCAGCTATCATTTGAGTGACGTAAAGGCAGCCTGTGATTCCTTTAAGTGTTCAACAAAGAGGTTTGGCAACAGATAAATGAATACACGGTTTGTATTGCAAGTTGGTAAAAGAACGCGAACTGTTTACGTTCTGTAAGGACAGCGCACACAGTTTACTTTCATATTAAACGCTACCACCTGGCGGCCTGTAATTGCTCTTAGGTCTGGCGTGCCCGACTCAGCTGGGGGCTTTGGCTGTAGCCACATGTTGGTATCCTTGACTAAAGCCAAGGCCACAGGAATTATGCAGCAGGGAACGGTCAAAAAATTGCGGCAGGTTTGAGTTAAGCAAGAAAAAGCAAATTATGCAGCTAAATGCTTCACCTTTTGTAATAATATGTTGTTATTTTTACCCTGGGTAATCACTAAGCAGTAGTTGCACCTCATTTGTACTGATTTAATATTCAATTATAGCAATAAGCAATAGAAAGGTGACCAGTCAATTTTTGCCAAGAGCCTTCCACTGAGCAGCAACACGTATCACTGCGCATTTAGTAACTTTTAAACCGTTTGAGCTAGACTTTTTTTGTGTGTTAAAATCTGCAGATTATGCAGCAAAATATGAATAATGTCAAAATTGCAGCAGCCGCACACTCGCATAATTCCAGTGGGCAGGAGTATAGCATGCAATTGTGCAGACATTGTGTGCTTCCACTGACAAAGGTTGCTTGAATTGTACTTGTTGGAATGCACTGTATTTTTGCAGACTGTAATTTTTATATGTATTTATATTTTATGACAGAGTGCTTGGTGGTTGCATTATGTACAAACGTGTGCTCAATACAGTAGGCTGTAGGCCTCATTGGGCATTATTTTCCCAGTGAATCAATGTCGAAGGGCTGATTGGTTATGAAAATACAGTAGGCAACACTTGTTTACTGTGAAAACCGTTTGTTAAGCCAGTAGAGCTTTATAGATGGCTGCTTATCACACTTTCTTAAAGGCTGTAGACGGCTCTTTTGTTACATGGAATCTCACAGATTACCATGGCAAGTAAGTATTTTGGTGTTGTTTACCCACTCTGACAAAACCTGGGGATATAAAGTTTGCACAGTAATAATCCTTGGCAGGCCTTTTAGGAAGGTTGGATTTTGTTTTGATGACTCCAATTTTCCATATATTTTAAATTTTATGACTGTATTTTTCATTGTTGCCTTCTGGAAAAGTTTATGCCCAATGCAGAAGACCTGAGTTGGTTTAGGTGACAAGGACACAATAAAGGCTATAGAGCTGAGTTGGTTCACTAGAAAAAGTATTTGTATTTTCTCATTCTCATCTGTTTATTGTGAAAATGTACGACAAAGGCTAACATAACTATTTTGAAAAGCGCATATTAAAGCAATACACTTTTAAGGGTGGATTGTTATTAGAACATGTTAAAGGCTTTAAACAGATCTTTTGCCAAAAGTGGATTCTGACAGATTACAGTATGTTTGTCACACCATCTGACAAACGTTTGGGGTTGATGATTTGTTGTGTGATGATCTTTGGCAGGCCCTTTTGAGAGAGGTTGCGTGATGCTTTGCTACCACCAGTTATTTTGTATTTATTTGTAGGTGCACTGAAAACAGTTTTGACAGATGCCAAAGGTCTAATGTATTTACTTTGAAAAGTTATGACACAGGAAGTAAGCCTGACTTATTTATTGTGAAAATCATTTGTTGAAGCCAATATGCCTTGAAAGGTGGATTCGTATTATACTGTGCTAAAGACAATGAACAGGTATTTTATTTCATGTAAGGTCCCAGATCACCATGTCTGTCAAAGATTGCTGGTGCTGGGTACCTCCTTTGACAAACCCTGAGGGTGGAAGATTGGCACTGTTCGAATCCATTTTAGGCCCTTGTTAGAGGGTTGTTGTTTTATTGTTTTACCAGCTGTAATTTTGTATATATTCATAATTTTATATCTGTATGTCTGAAGGTTGCCTCATGGAAAGCTTAGGCTCTATATAGTTGGCAGGTGTTGGTTATGGTGACAAGGCACTTTTAAAGAGTAGAGGCCTGATTGGTTTATTGGAAATGTTATGTCAGATGTCAATGTTCTGATTGATTATGAAAAGGTATAACCAAGGCAGTAGAAACAAGCATTGGCATAGACAATACGTCTCGCCTTTGGGACCTTATAAGTATTTACTTATGCAGCACAATATCCTTGGTGCAACAACATCAACTGTTGCATGGCTAAACACTTATAAGGTCCCAAAGGCGAGACCTATTGGCTATGCCAATGCTTGTTGACGGTTGATTCCCGGAAAGTGACGGAGATTTACTAAATTATATATGCACTCTATTAGGAAGAAATGGGCACTAAATATTTCTAGATGTGCTGAGCACCCCGTCACAGGACTCGTATCTGACTCCAATGTAAGACACCTTGGTGAAACAATCCATCCCAAGTGCATACGCCATCCACTAGATCGTTATCTTATCGGGCCAGCATTGGTTTACGGTATGCCATGTGAAACCAATTGCGCGTATTACCAAAAAGAGGCCCCAGATTGTAGAATCCGGCTCTAATGATGTAAAATAATATGTTATAATAAGTGAGCCGAGGGTCTCTGGCTAGTTCCCCCAAATAACAGGGATCAAAGCGGCCCAAATGTATATATATTAATGCGCCATTTTGCAATTGGCCAAATGAAAGTCACAAGAGAAAATTGAAATATCGCCAACATGTTTTTTACAGAAAACAAGCCCGTACCCTGGTCACATTTAGGGCTGTTAATACAGATGCCACAAAAAACCTTCCAAAACATGTTTAAAACTATGTCCCAACTTGGATAGTATATATGTCTCACACTATTCACCCCCAAGCAAAAGATCGGCCATATCTGACTATCCATTCCTTGTGGCCCGCTGCCTGCATCAGGCTCATCAAGGCTAGTCCTGTTGATTCCAAAGGGACCCCTGCGGCAAGCAAGCCAAAAATTGAGTTGTAAAATTCACATTCTCACTCACCACTCCATGCGGCAGTAGGGAGCATCCTCATTTGAGTCCTCTGCTGTGCAGTGTATGCCGCGACTCCTACCCTGCCCCACCTGCAGACCACTGCTGATGGCGCGCAGTGGGTGCACAAAATGTGAACGTGCGTCATTGCGACTGCGCACGCCTAGCCTCTGTCTCTGAGGCCGAGGGCTCATTTTAAGAATGGGCTGCCGCCTTTGCAGAGAGCCAGCAATTGCGGTGCATGGGCGGCAGGCCATTGTCATTAATATAACACTCCTCTGCCTCGGAGACTGTACCCAGCTGATGCGTTCCGTGCCCCGTGACACTGACTGTCCGTTATTATGTAAGGTTATTGGTCTCAGAGTCATGCATTGTGCTGAGGGGGCCCCTGGACCACGGGGCCCCCCGCACTGCAGGGGCTGCGGGGGCCTGTGTTATGCCCTTGTCGCAAAGGTTCCACTGGCACCACTGGAGAAAGGAATTTTTTTCCCACTCAAGGACAAAGCCTTCCTCTTCCCTAGGCCATGTTTTTCACAGCCAAGCGGGAAATTGGCTATGAAGGAGGCATCCACCTCCACAAGACTGACCACACCGCTAGGATGCTGCAGCTGAGGTGTACAGTCAAGGATGGTTTTGGTCATCTTGAATTTAGGCTAGAAATCAGGTTCGGACTAGTTTTAGTGACATACCCCCATAGGATATTGTCACTACTGGGGTGGATTAGCCACAGGACTAGATGCCCATTTGGGTACTAGTCTCACACCCACTAACACCTCCTAAATCCTAGATTTAAGGGGTACCCAGACACCAGAACTTTAGATTCGATGTGATAACAAGAAGAGCCCAGTTTCCACAACTAGGTAGGACTCCATGAAGATATGCACTCCACTCTGCACCTGTGGTAGCCACTCTGCACCCTCTGGATTTCTACATGACCAAGACAAGAGGACAGTTCTAAAAGGAAGGTGAATCCCTCTGCAAACACCAGGCTTCACAGAAACTTCCTTGGACTAGTGGAATTAGTCTCCTGCAGTTGGCAGGCAAAAACCACAACCATGAACTTCTGTTCCCTGAGCCATCCAGCGCGGACGCTCAAAGTCCAAGGGCAAGTGGCTTCTGGGAACTGTAGTCCCAACCCTCAGCAAGGCTCAGTTTTCTACAACGTTCCCCTGGTCCTCTGGATAAAGGTTTCCTCAACTTGAGTGTTTGCAGGTACCAAGGCTTGTTGGTGGTCAGTCCGACTACAACCTGCTTTACTCGACGCTTCAGGGGAAGAGACTCAGCTGCACAAATGACCAACCACTCCTGTGGCTCAATCATAAACATCTTGCATTTGTTTTTACACTCTCTTGGCACGCTTGCCAGCTCTTCTGGCCGCGGGTCCTGTTTAGCACCACAGACAGCCAAGAGCACCTCTGCACCTGAGTCCTCCTAGCAAGGAAAATCAGAGGGTTTTGCTCAACTCACCCCGCAATTACCTTTTTGCTAAGGTAACCATTTCAACAGTGCAAAGCCTGATTGACCAATCTATTTGACAGCTAAAGTGCACCTCTGCACCCTGCTCCCCTGAGCCAGGTAAAAATTGTGCTAGCTGTTGTGAACTGTTCTGAGGACTCGGAAGACCTTAACTCCAAGTGGGTTCAGTCGAGCTCACTCTCTAAGTAACCGATTTCATGTATGTGTTTTTCCTATTGATCGAAACGTTAATGTTTTCGCATTTCAAAGTACTGAATTATTTAATGCTTTAAAATTGATAACTCTGGTTATACCATATGTATTGATTTCATTTTGGTGTCTAAAACTATACAAAAATCAGAGCTATATTTATAAATTTGTGTTGGATTTCTCTTGAGTCATGTCAATTCTTATCATCCATTTTGGTGATGTGAAATACTTAACATATTTTCCTCTAAGTATTCTTTCTGCTCTTTACCATTCTATCAGGACTGAGAAAAGTTGTATTGAGAGAGTGTTGGAACTGGCACTTTCTGGTTGGCTGAGGCAGTACCCCGGCCAGGCAGAAACTACCACTCCCGTCAGGGGCGGGTGATCACACACTGTATAACCTGCGCTTACCCTTGGGTCGCTTGGCACTGAGCAGTCAGGCTTACCACAGAAGCAATGTGTAAAGCTATGGCACAGCACTCACTCATAATAAATACCTTGAGCAACACAAAAGAGACTTCACACGCGATTTTTATGTAAATGCCGTTTTCATTCAGCAGACAAAATAAACAACACAAAATGAACATCATGTATCTCTGGACATTCTTGAACAATTGCTAGCAGTACAAGACCAAACCATGCTCGAATGACAACAGCAATATGCACGCTTAGGAAAGTTCCTATTCTTCACCCCTCTCCAGCACCCTTATGCGGTGCAACATGTTGTCAACCCCGGGCCCACCTTAGCAGTTATTATAAGTCAATCTCAAACAGTTCGAGGGTGCACCCCGGGTCACAACAATATCATGAATCAGTACATACACATAATTATATCACTTTTTGGCAGCACCACAGGCCAAAGTTACGCAGGGAAAATGCATTGTAAAACGCAATGGTCTTTTGGCAGGAAATCAAGATATCAGGCAAACTGCCATCCAGTGTCGTGAACCACAGTGGTTCCCCATTGTCACTCCAACACACTCACTCCGCACCAATATGTGGTGCAACAGATATCAGGCAAGTCCGTACGGAAGCAATGGGACACATAGGCCCTCAGCACCCAAATATGGTGCAACTGATACCCAGTAGGTCAATTGATTACACACAGCAGACCCCGTGGCCCCAAGCCTACCTCTGCCCTTCAACTTACCCTAACTATCATATACCCACATATTGGAGACACCCCATCCTCCCCCCGGGTACTAGTCCTCACGCAGCTGCTGTGACTCTTCGTCAGGGTCTCAGGGAAGCAGGTGGGGGGTAGGAAGCAGGGTCAATTAGGAGGGAGTCAGCAAGAGAGGTTTGGCAGCCACCCAAGAAGTTCACCTAGAGGCGGTGGAGCAGACACAGGCTGAAAGCAATAGACGGTCACATCAAAGGGGTCTTGAAGGGCCTTCCAGAACCAGCCCAGTTCCAGCGAAGTAGGGGGAGGTCACGCAGTCACTTGACTTGCTTCTGATCGTTCTCGGAAGCGTTCCTCCAGCCCAGTCAGTCACTCTCACCACTCTGGCCCGAGCAGCGCAATACTACCTGATAACATAGTGTTGTCTGGGAAGTCCGGGTGAGGAGAGGGCAGTTGGTCTACCCCGCTCAGGGCCAAGTAAGGGAACAGCCGATGAATGGAGGATGAAGCACGTGGGCTTCGTAGAAGATGAAGGCACCCCATCAGGTATACGTTGATCAGACTCACACCCAGGCAATCTGGCCATAATGTCGGGGAAGCAATTATACGGGTCATACCAGACCGTTCTGGTCACATCCAATGAAGAGTTGCAAATTATATACCTCCCTGTAAATGAGGCACAACATCCAGTGCACATCACTATTGGTCACACCAGACAGCTCCGGTCACCTACACAAAGGCGCAAGTTCAGAAATGCCTGAATGGGAATTTACTACGGTTGTGCTCCCACGTCCCAGGGTCATAACCTGTAAATCAGACACCGCACTCAATGAGAATGCAGACGCGTGCCACACAAGTGAGATGCAGCACGATCGAGGAAGCAGGCCACGCTGAATCACGCAATTGGTAAATCTGCTCACCACCAATGAGACACGTATGCGTGTCAAGGACCCCATGATGCAGGGGCCACACGACTTAGATGCTGGCCAGAATTCGGGGCTCCACACAAGGCAATCTGGTCTTCAAGCACAATTTTTAGTTCCACACCCATGCCACGCAACCAGTTGGAATCCAACAGATGATGTGTGTACCTAAAAGGGCACCGCATTTTAGGTGTCATGGGTAGACAGTGTGGGTCCCTCTTAGGAAATCTTTGATGTCCCTGAGACCTTCGAAAATACAGGGCGCAAGCTCAACAAACCCATGGAGAGCACACCTCAGGGTGCAATAAAGCAGCAAATAGTTGACCCAGGCCAGCCACTATTTAGGAATGACAGGTGGTCCCTTTCAATGGCAGTAATCCTCCTTGTGCACAGCAGAGTACTCTGGCCATGCACACCACGTAGTTCAAGTTTCCCTGGTCCCACGTCCCCACATGCACATCTCAACCCATGCTGAAGTATGGCACCAGTAGTTCTCCTGGAGTGTGCCTTTGAAATTGGGGGTGGTTCCACAGATGACACCCCTAAATGTCAGTTCTGTCTGCCATGGGGCTGTGAAATGCATATCTTTGTCTTTAGTAGGGCCGTGATCTGGCTCTAGAGGCAAAGTGTCAAAACCGCTTCCTCCAATCTCTCTAGCGGGCCTACAAATGGCAGAGGGCAGTCATTCCAGTTGCATGTCCACTGTTTTATAGCTGTCGCTGGGGAATGCCTAGCTGTGCTCCACCAACCTCCAGTGTGGACTGATGCCAAGCAACAAGGGACACAAAGAGTTTTGGAGCACAGAAATGCCCACTTTTAAGTAGTGGCATTTCTATGCAAATTACAACAAAGCTACAATGATAGGAAACATGAGGCTGCTCCACTGCAATCCACTATTGAAGCCTGAAGTGAGAGGCTGCTCCACTGCAATCCACTATTGAAGCCTGAAGTGAGAGGCTGCTCCACTGCAATCCACTATTGAAGCG
This sequence comes from Triturus cristatus, assembly GCF_964204655.1. Taxonomy (NCBI): domain Eukaryota; kingdom Metazoa; phylum Chordata; class Amphibia; order Caudata; family Salamandridae; genus Triturus; species Triturus cristatus. Next base: position 391,542,069 of record NC_140592.1, read on the forward strand.
TGAAGTGATTTCAACCATCTCCCCATGTTAGCCTATGGGAAGAGCAAACCCCTTGGGTAGTGAAAACTCACATGGGCATTCCTCACTACCTGGGCAGGGGACACACTGGTGTACCTGCGCTGTCTTTCACCTACTACTTGCTTCGTCCCTTAAGCTGTACCCTCGGGGTACTCGGTGGGAGTGAAAGGTTCTCTCAGGATGGCAGGTGTCTTTAACAGGCCAGTCTGAGTCAACGCGCAATTGTGCACCCGAGGCCCGCAATGGCAAGCTGGCATGTGTTTAAGAGCACCATCGGTGCAAAGCACACACCAGCTTGCAATGGCGGGCCGGACACAAATTTAGGAGCACCATCGATGCAAAGCACACCAGAATGCAGTGGCAGGCTGGACACATACTTAGGGCCACCATCAGTGCAAGCACACACACCAGCCTGTGATGGCAGGCCAGAGACATGTCTAGGGACAACATTGGTGCAAAGTTTTTGCCAGTCTGCAATGGAAGGCTGGACCTGTATTTAGGAGCACCATCGGTGCAACGCACCCTCCAGCCTGCAATGGCAGGCTGAACTATTATTTAGGAGTACATCGGTGTGAGTGAACACACCAGCCTGCAATGGCAGGCTGTACACATGCTTAGAGCGCCCACAGTGTGGAGTGCACACAGCTTGCAACGGCAGATTGGACACGTATTCAGACACCATTGGTGCAAAGAGCACACCAGACTGCAATGGAAGGCAGGACCCATATTTAGGGCCACAATCAGTGCAAGCGGCTCACCAGCCTGCGATGGCAGGCTGAACCATTATTTAGGAGCACATCTGTGTGAGTGAGCACACCAGTGTGCAATGGCAGGCTGCACACATGCTTAGCACGGCCTCGTGTCGAGCGCACACCAGCCTGCAATGGCAGGTTTGGACACGTATTCAAAGACACCATCGGTGCAAGAGCGCACACCAGCCTACACTGGCAGGCTGGACCCAGGTTTTGAAACATTATAGGTATGAGTGCGCATCTACTGGCCAGCCATGGCAGACCTGACCAACGCTTTAGAAATCTCAGGTGAGCACCACTGCCTAGTGTGTGTAGGAAGGCACGTGCACTTTCACACTGCACTTACAGTGGGAAAGTGCCCCATGCCCTAAGACCCTAACAAGACCCTAAGTGTCCCATAGGGAGAGCTAACCTCCTTGGTAGGAAAACCCACATGGGTGCTCATCCATATCCGGGCAGTGCACACGTGGATGTACCTACCTGGCCACTCACCTACCCCGGTTTGGTGGTAGTGAACGGCCCCCTCTATGTTGGTTATGGATGAAACCAGCCACCTTGAGTATGAGACATTCTTGACAGGCTATTCAGTTGGGGTGGCACAATCAGTGTGGCGTCCCCCAATGAGCCAGTGTTGCACCCGCACTGGGTATGTGGTGTACCTTCTTAAAAGGCACTCCTAGGTACGACACCTAAACCAATCAAGTAAGCACCCTATCCTGGCATGTGCAGGAAGGGGAGCACACTTTCCCATTTCAGTACAGTAGGAAAGTGTCCAGAGTCGTAAATTCAGGAAAAGAGAGTTGGCAAAAACCAGGACAAAAAGCAAAACGTTTAAGGGAAATCCCCCTAAGAAGGGCCATGTCCAACAGAGTACACATTGTCCATCTTTGCTAGTATTACATGGTAATCAACCCTGCCATACCACATAATACTTTCACTTTGCAACATTCAGCATTCTTAAAGAATAAAGGTTCTTACAGTGCTGAATTCCTATGGAAATAAATGTTCCGGATAGGTCACAATACAGAATAGTGTTCCTGTGCAAATAAATGGTCTGTGCATGACATACTCTAGTGCTGTATTCCTGTGGAAATAAATGCTCAATATACGTCACACTAGTGCAGTAACTATTCATGTTGAAATAAATTATCTAGCTATGGCAGTATTACCACACTAATGGCTTTGGCACTCTGTCGTGCAGGATCATCAAGATGGCGGATACATAGCACAACAGTGCAGCACTTAAAGCAATTCTGTTCTTGTGGCACACCATGGCGCATTAGCAACACTAATCCTTTGAATTTACAATAAATTCCCGACGCATTCGATATTACAGCTCTAAGGCACTTTCAGTAAGAGCGTGTAATTTGCGTTTGTTTCATCTTCTAGACGAGAGTGCCCACGAACACAGGTTTGGTGTGATCGAAGTCCGCCCCAGCCTGCTTCACAGCCAGGACAGGACTCTCCTCGGCGCAACCCGATCCCCCCGGTACCCAGCCCCGCTGCCTCTTGGCATGTTTTGCTAATCATCACGTCCATAAGATCTCTCCGTGGATAAAGATTCGTAGCATTTCCCAAAACAGGCAATTAGGCGGTGGCCGCGGTCCCTCCCCAGCAATTAGTTTGAATCAACAGGGGAAACCACTGGAGGGAAGAAATAGAGAGATAGCGACGTAACACTGTTGGTAAACAGACTGCGACAGGACACCCCTCCAATTAACACCACTTAGCCTGCTCCCCCCACCTCTTCCCCACCACAAGACAGGCAGCACAGCCTAAGAAGGGAGGGCCCAGGGCAGAGCGAGGTGCCTGCCAGCAAACAGGCCTGTGAAACTCAACCTCTTTTTCTATTCCAGCTTGTTTAGATGACGTAACTGCATTTAGGCTGTTTCTAGGCTATTTTAACATGTGACACCCTACAGGTCTGATTAACACTTTATTTATCTATTTGGAGTTTCATATAGCGCATGCATGCCAACATTTTAGGAGAGGAAAGTTGGAGATCTTTAAAATATAATCGGCAGAATGTATTTACCCCATTGCCTTGAGACAATTTCAGGTGGCCCAAAAAAGCAATTTTTAGAGTCAAAATCATAAGTCTCCTCCCTGCATTGGTTCAATCAGCATGTAGAATAAAGCTAGACAGACTCACCTGGGCCAATAAAATGATATTCCCAGGATTCCAGAATGTGATCAAGGGAGCGCCATCCCCTCTGCCCCTGACTCCTGCAAAAAGAGTGGAAAATAAAATGGTTATAAATGATTTTATTTCCATTTTATTTTTTACTTTCTACCTAATGGAGTGTGGGGGCGGGGCCAGTGATTCATTGCTGCCAATTGATTGGCAGCAATGACCAGTGACCCCTTCAGTTTGAAGTGCGCATGTCGGTTTGGCCGGCTACCTTGCTATGGCCAAACCTACATTCGCAATTCAAACTCTGCAACCCAGCTGTCTGGGTTGGAGAGCAGGCACAAGCCTCCAGTGACTTTCATGGCGCTGAAGAAGCCTGTTCCAGCCAATCCGGACACTTCACTCTGGCAACTTGAGAGCAGCGTCTGGATTGGATAAGGTAGTTGGCTGTCTGACGTCACCTCACGCATGGAGAAGTCAGGAGCAATGTACTGGAGAGCATCGAAGTCGTGCTGCAGGAGAAGGTAAGCAAAACTTTCACTTTTTCTTTCTTTAAATTTTAAATGTAATGTAATTTTATAATGTGCATGTATATGTGTGTTTGTTTTAATGTATGTTGCGGCCGCTGTTTTTTCAAGTCACCAACCACCACTTATCAAGGGGCTAAGTCATGATTAGAACCCAGGATACTAACATTAAAGGGAAAAGAAAACTTATGTCACTATTCCAAACACTCATCTAAGCCAAAATGTGCCATTAACTGGCTATTTTACAACAAAAAACAGGCTGATAAAATGAATATTTGAATTAATCTCAGCCACTGGCAATTCCTGAGGACCACATTCCAGTCCATCGTTTTTGTCCGCTATGTCACTGTAGACAGAGACCAGCCATATATAAGCCATATCCCCTCCAGATGAGAATAGATGCAATATTCCAGAATGGTATCAGCTTAATTAGGCACCATCAGCGAGGCCTAACCAGTCTCATTATTGTTTGCGGCGGAATATGCCCTAGGTGTGACAGTATGCTCAGAACTGGGTCTCGTGCCCACTGTGCCACAGGACTCAAGCTATACCTCCCTGATGAGGTGTAGGTAGACTGAAACCAGTCGAAAACTGCTGTTGTTCCTGAAAGGGCTGGGCCCATAAGTTCTGGACCTATTCTAGAATCACAATCTGACGGTTCTTTTTAGCAGCATGTAAGCGCAGAAAAATTAGTTACAAATGCCAATCAATTCAACAGGAATTTTTCCCAACACACAGTAACCAAAGACAAGTAGTAAGGGTAGTTAATTTATTACAAATTTCAAAATAACTGGACATAAAGACACCTCAAAACAAGAGTGTAGAAATACATCCGAATAAGCATAAAGCCAAATCTGTGAATCAAGTTGAGGCGATGCAACATGTACAAAATAATTAACTCAAGAAATAGTATGCAGAGGATCAGAATGCATGATTAAAAGTTTCCCTGCATTGAAGGTTGGTGAATATAAAAAAGTAACCTATCCCTACACTAATGCTAAAGTGACATCCCTATTTTTGCATCTTCTGGGACCAGAGACAAAAGGTGTTAACAAGTGGAGTCTTTCTAAGAAGTCTCTCCACTATTGATGGGTCAATAGCATAAAGCTATTGAGAGAGAGTTCATTATAAGATGCTCTCTCTCCAAAGGCAGAAGGAGAAGTGGACCTTTCCCTACTTTCAACATTGCATTATTACAGGTATCTTTCCCAAAAGTCCTTGCGAGTCACGCCATCCAATCTATATCATCCTAAAGGTAATTTTTCATGGGATCACAATCTTCTTCTTCTCACCACTTCTGTCCTTGGTTCCCAAACCTTCTCCTGTGCGAAGGAAAACGGCCTTCCCTTATCGATTTAGACCGAACGATATAACTTTTTCTCTCCTTGCCTGGCTAGTAAAACAAAAACATTATTCTAGCTAACAAGAGCGCTTCCTTCACCTGCAACACAAAACGTGAGAAAGAACAAACACATGAAATTCGGCTACTAATTCTAAAGCGAGAGTTAACAGGAAAAATGCGTTTCAGGCCTTACAAGATTTGGCTAACATAAAGAAATGGCAAGTGAGCGTTTATAAAATTCCATCATAAATAAGGCACATTCAATTAATACATTTACCTACATGTAAAATGACACATTAAGAAACACATTTTAATAAATGAATGGTGGTCAATTACACAGCACAAGTTATTTGAATGTGCTGTGTAATTACATTCACCATCTACTTTATTTCTTCATGTTACTTTAAATGGCCCAAACACATCAGGTTTACTGTTATTATGTTTCGAAATTCTAACACTTCATGGTAATATGACAAAGGATTATATGCGGGTGCACTCTACATGTGTCATTATATTGCAGCCCTACAAATAAATCGCAGTTTCCGCTGCATCATTCCCCTCTGGAGGGGGCATGATCTGGCAGTTGATTGCATAACGCTGTCGAGACACCTAAAACTGTCCAAAGACCAGGGTTAATTAAAAGGTAGCTCCTCCATACTCTTTCAAGGCTTCTTCTTCACGCAGCAACGGCTGTGCTATTTGGTGAATTATTTCAAGAATGCATGATTCGTTCTTTGCCCCTCGGTATTTATACATTCTTATTATCCTTAGATTAGAGAGCAGTTAATAAATTAGCAGCTATGTTGAACTTTAAAACGGATTTGTACATGAAAGTAGTAGTACCTAGCTGAGTAACCACTCTCGTGTTACCTTGGGCTGGTTATTATTCTCACAAAACCATCAATTATCTGAGTTCACATTTTTTTCAGCAACAGGTTTTGGTTAGAACTGTTTTTGCTGATCTGCCATTTAGTGTAATAAATACAGGCATCTAAATTTCCGTCAAATATGAAATGAATGTTCAACATTCACATCCATAAAAAATACCCTGAAAACCTAACTTAGTTTACTATTTGATAGGTCGATGAGCTCTATCCTGAATTACAAGAGAGTGGGTTCCTACCAGCCCTACTGCAGGGGTTAGAGGATCCAGCCTAGCAGCAGTCTTTGGAAACTCAAAGCAATACTTACTGAACGGCAGCCATCTTCCCCTCCTATGCCAATAATCCTTCTTATGAGATAAGCCACTTTAAATGCAACATCAGGGTTGCTTTTTTTTGGGTGGGGGGGGGGGGGGGATATATCCCCTGCAACAGTATCAGAAGGAGAGATTAGAAAGAAAAATGTTTTAAGAAACTAGGAGACTGCACAATAGAGGCATCAACAACTCATCATTTTCTTTGATAGTCCTCGGTTCCAATTGCCCACACAAGCATTTCACACTGTTTAACAAAAATATGACAAAATTGAGAAATATGTAGACTCATTCACAAAATCTGTTGAAAATATAAACTACAGGGGTAACTAGTCACAATATAAAAAAATATATATATCGACTGGACACCATATCGAGTTTTTAATATAGAATGGACAGAATATAGTGGTGCAGAATATCGATATTCAGGTAAGAAATATCGATTTTCAAAATATCAAAGTTAGTAATATCGACAGTCATAATATAGTTGTTAAAAATATCGATTTTTTTTATACTGTTTTAAGTGTTAGTATATGCGTTAAAAGTATGTATTATTTTTGTAATGTATGTTTTAATTTTTTTTAAGTAATGAATTTTATGTTATTTAATTTTTGCGTAATTTAATTCAGTAGCGGGTTGTGGGTTTATAGGAGAATAGGGTGGGAAGTAATTTAATTATAGTAAATTAAATATTAATTTTTAGGAATTATTAAATATTTTAAATTTAATTTTGCGTTTTAGTTCTGTAGCGGGTTGTGGGTTTATAGGGGAATAGGGTGGGAAGTAATTTAATTGTAATTAAATAATTTTTTAATTGTATTTATTGGTATTGATAATTAATTCATTGTTAATTAATTATTAATTGATAATTAATTATTATTAATTGGTAATTAATTTTTATTAATTGATTAATTGATAATTATATTAATTGTATTAATTTATTATTCGGAGCGGGTTGTGGGTTTATAGGGGAATAGGGTGGGAAGTAATTTAATTGTAATTAAGTAATTATTGAAATTATTTTTGTGTATTGATAATTAATTTACTGTTAATTAATTATTAATTGGTAATATTTATTTTTTACTTATTAATTTTTGGGATTGAAAATTCATTTGTTGTTAATTAATTATTAATAGGTAATGATAATTAATATTTATTGGTATTCATAATTAATTAATTAATTATTAGATAATGTGTAATTGGTAATTACTTTTTAATACATTTTTATTGGTATTGATAATTAATTTATATATATTTAAAAATTAAATCATTACTTTCCCTACTGTTGCACTCACTGGAGGGGGAATAGTAATGTTTACACTTACGCTATCCAACACTTTCACTACTGTTGCACTCACTGGAGTGGGAATAGTAATTTTTACCCTCCCGCCATCCAACACTTTACCTACTGTTGCACTCTCTGGAGTGGGAATAGTAAATTTTACCCCTACGCTATCCAACACTTTCCCTACTGTTGCACTTTCTGGAGTGGGAAAAGCAATTTTTACCCCTACGCTATCCAACACTTTCCCTACTGTTGCACTCACTGGAGTGGGAATAGTAATTTTTATCCCTACTCTATCCAACACTTTCCCTACTGTTGCTCTCACTGGATTGGGAATAGTAATTTTTACCCCTACGCTATCCAACACTTTCCCTACTGTTACACTCTCTGGAGTGGGAATAGCAATTTTTACCCCTACGCTATCCAACACTTTCTCTACTGTTGCACTCTCTGGAGTGGGAATAGCAATTTTTACCCTCCTGCTATCCAACACTTTCTCTAATGTTACATTTGGTGGAGTGGGAATAGTAAATTGTTCCTACCCGCTATCTAACACTTTCCCTACTGTTGCACTCACTGGAGTGGGAATAGTAATTTTTACCCCTACGCTATCCAACACTTTCCCTACTGTTGCACTCTCTGGAGTGGGAATAGTAATTTTTACCCCTACGCTATCCAACACTTTCTCTACTGTTGCACTTTCTGGAGTAGGAATAGTAATTTTTACCCCTACGCCATCCAACACTTTCCCTACTGTTGCACTCACTGGAGTGGGAATAGTAATGTGTACCCTCCCGCTATCCAACGCTTTCCGTACTGTTGCACTCACTGGAGTGGGAATAGTAATTTTTACCCTCCCGCTATCCAACGCTTTCCCTACAGTTGCACTCACTGGAGTGGGAATAGTAATTTTTACCCTCTCGCTATCCAATGCTTTCCCTACTGCACTCACTGGAGTGGGAATAATAATTTTTACCCACCCGCTATCCAACGCTTTCCCTACTGTTGCACTCAATGGAGTGGGAATAGTACATTTTACCCTTCCGCCATCCAACACTAAAAATATAGAATATTTATAAATAATATTAGGTTAAAATATATTTGTATTAAAAAATAAAAATGCATGTTTATTTGTTTTAATTTACATTAATTATTTATTAATTTTAATGTTATTTAAGTATTTTTAAGTATGTTTTACTTAATTATATTCATTATTTCATTATTTTACATTACTTTTAAAATATTTAAAAAATTCGATATTTTAACAAACCATATAATTTACAACGATATTTTGGATTCTATATTTTTGTGCTTACCTGTTTGTAGATAGGAAGTCGATATTCTGTCATTCTGTATTTTTTCATCGATATTATGGCAGGTCTATATTTTGCTCCTCGATATTCTGTCAGTGATCCAAACTACAGTTATGGCCACAAAAGTTGAATTTTGAGTTAGAATTCCTAAATCCTGATTCAAAGAATCATAATGTGGTGAATTTACCTACCATACATTCCACAAAGAATGGCTGTAAGTCTGCCAGCGTGAGGGATCTCCTGCTGTCATTAGCATAGTTTTAGACTTGGAAAAATGTACCTTTCCAGAGAACAGAACGGGGTGTGTGGGAACATTCTCAGGTGTTGCAGAGCTGTCAGGGGTTGCCGGACCCAAATTGTGTCTATCAAAACCTTTTACCACTGGTGTCCTTTGGCTTAATCTTACTTTTGAGCCCAATACTCAACACCAATTACACCCCTTTAGCACTTGACCCAAAGGGTAGTGATATTGAGCAGTCCAAAGCTTACTCAAGGAGGTGTTGTGGGGCTAGACATTCAAAACTCCATAGACAACCAATATTAGTTAATAATTTAATGTCTATCCTATGCTCTGTTTCTTAGGTATTCTACTAAAATCACACACAACCAAATTCTGTACATAACGTTCCAGAAAAAATAAATTGGGCAGTAGTGGGTAGTACTAATGCCCTTCATTAACCACTGGGGGCAGCCTATGTTGTTCCCATGGGACAACCTCCTAGGGCACTGTCTATTCAATAGTTCAAGAGTTTGGAGCCTCCCTTGCCTGGGGGTAGCGGGGGTCTTAGGGGACTGCTGAGCAGGTTGTGGTCCAATCAATTGGAATATTTTGTTTCTCCCTCACCTCATGATGGAGGTCCTGTTTCCCTAGTCCTGTATATCTGAGCATGCACAACACCATTTTCTGTTGTCTTAGCACTGTGGAGGGGCAGACAGTCTGTGTTCTACATTGCGGGGTGTGCTGTTTGACAGGGTGTTGCACTGTACTGATGACAGAGCATGAGGTCCTGACCTATCCATGCCAACTGGTGCATGAGTGACATTTTTGGTGCTGGGGTGTGGTGAGCGAAGACAGTATCAACAACAGTTGAGGAGGCTGCAGCTGGGTTGTCATGCTTGCAGCTTGACGGATCTTGAAGATTCGGTTCTTCCTCATGCTCAAATACAATACTCACCACCCAAAACAAATGAGATGCTCAACCCTTGTGGTCTTTTTGAGTACTTAGTTCCTAGATGCATTTCTCTCAGTCAATGTGGTTCTCCTCTGGTACTCTGGAGCATGGACTATGTTCCAATCTTTTTAGCACCGCATAACTTCTTAAAACTAAGTTTTTCCAATGATCTCAACTCAACACAAGTTCCTCAGTCCCCCAATCCATGGGCGTATTGCAGAGTCACTTCAAGATCTCCGGGCCTCACTCTCACAAAACAGTGCAGGCATTTGCTTAATGCTGTAGTGGGTGACTTCAGCACATTCCACTTCAGTTCCTTCATAGCCCTCTCCTTCTGAGCAGCATATTCCTCATACAAGGTCACTTTCTGTGCCCATTCTGAGCTTCTCTCCCTTGAAGCAGCACATCCTGGCAATCTGGTTGTGTCAGGTCCCCACAAGTCTTACCTTCTGCTTGTGGAGAGATCCCACGGGGACGACGTGGACAACCACCTCCTGTGCCCTTCTCTACTGTAACGGTGACCAGTCCTCAGGATCGGTTTGATGAATGAGTGGTCCACCTCTTGATCTAACCAAGCCTACAAGCCGTAATGGCACAGGTCATCGGAAGGATCAAGTGGGGGAAGGAAAGGAAGGGAACAGCGGGGAGGGAGATCTGAAATGAGAAAAAGAAGAACACACACTGTAAACATTTCCTTCATATAAAACACATTATGCGAAAGCCTGGTATATAAGCCCGGCCAGGTGACTAAACCTCCTATACCTGCAAAGTAAAAGAATCATCCATGTAGGGATTGTAATAGAAACAAAAGGAGAGGGGGCGCCTTCTGTGTGGGCGAACTTGTTTTGGTGTCTTTGCAGGAATGAGAGAAAGAACAATAACTACATATACACGAACCCACTCTCTTTCTTTCAGTATCGCACTTCAATAGTCTGGCACGGAACTTTCTTGCCATGTACCTACCCTTCTCTAGACTCCACCGTTCATCATAGGGATAGAGCGTAGACCTCTACCACTCTTACCAACCCCTGTTAAAGATAGAGCCAGAGACAACACCGTTAAACAAGACTGTGGATATGTTTCAATCACATAACACAGCAAGCCACATTCATCCAGTCACAGTAGAACATCCCCTTAAATGCTGCTTGGCTTATCAGCGTAACTTTTGGTAATCCATACGACCTTAGCTGTATGTGGTTCTTGTGTAATGCTTCTTACACGGACATCTGTGGGAACTGTAGCAACCCAGTGCGAGTGGGACACACTTGGGGACACTTAGAGAGTGCACTCAGGAGGACTTGAAATAGACCTTAAGTTGGAGCGCATGCAAGTCGCTCTTCCTGGCATCTCCCCCCGCCGGCCGACAATGCAGGCCGATCAAAACTCCCCCCGCCGGCGGACAATGCAGGCCGAGCAAATCCTGAGCGCTTTAGCGCTGCCAGCCGAAAACGCCAGCCTCCGCACGAGCAGCCGCTCACCAACGGAGGATGGCTTAGGGACAAAGATTGAAGTGGTGCAAGGCACCCTTACCAGACCAGTACACCAAGACGGGAACCTTGGCAGGAGAATCACCCAGAGCTGCGAATTTCCGAAGGCGTCGCGGGACTCTGTTTCCTGCTTTATGCCGTCCTCTCAAGACGTCGGATGTGACGCGCGAGGGATTCTGGGTAGCGTAGTCAAAATCGGAGCTGCGGAAAGCCGGTGACGTGTTCCACCTCTGGGGACGTGCGCTCGCTAGGATGGGGCTCACAACATCTACCCAGAAAGACCAAAAATCACTAACCAGGTTAAAGAGGGGACCGGGGGAGGCTGCCAAGGAAAAGGTGAAGGCAATGTGGTGGATGTCGTGATGGGGCACCCCCTGTGGTTCCTTGGGTCTTGTGTCGGCACCACCTAAGGGCGAGAGTGGAGGAAGGAGTAACAGCTGCGCCAGATATAGTGAACAGACACAGGCAACACAAGACGCAAGCACCCAATAGTCACCTGGAAATGAAGTGCTCCCGTGATGGTACTGAAGATGGAAGAGGATCAGAATCTCCACTGTCGTTCTAAGCGCCTGTGAGGAGCAAATCCATTCTTTAACGTAGTCGCAGCACACGATAGTTGCGCTCCTGCGCCGTTTGTGAGGCAAACAAGGAAGAGAACCTGACTCTGTGCCGTCGCACAAGTTACGCTACCCAAGGTAGCGCTGGTGAGGAAATAGGTGGTATGGAACTGGGTAAGCGCTCCTGCGGGAGGCAAGAAGTAAGCGCGACTCAATGCCGTTGCACGAGTCGCGAAAAGGAAGAGTAAAGCGCTCCTGCGCTGGTGTGGGGGGCAATAAGCAAGCGCGACTCCGTGCCGTCACACGAGTCGCGAAAAGGAAGAGTAAAGCACTCCTGCGCTGGTGTGGGGGGAACAATGAAACAAGGAGAGAGTGCGACTTCGTGCCGTCGCACGAGTCGCTGTGGTCAGAATCTTTGGGCGCCCTTGCGCGGTCCGGACAGGAGGTCCGGTTGCTGATGGAGCCTTCGCGTACGCTCCTGCGTTCCTGCGTAGCTCCGTGGAAGTATACGAAGCGCCGGTGTGGGCGTCTTCGAGCCTGAAATGTGAATCCAGCCGGAAGTGTCGGCCGGCAGGTGACGTCTGCTGTTTCATCCTCTCAACAGCTAGACGGCTAACCTGCCTGGCGGACTCCGGGGGGAGGAGTCTCAGCAGGTTCGCGGAATGCCTCGCTTCTGATCAGCAGGAAGCGAGCGAGACCATGACAGTACCTACCCTTATAACAGACCAACCTCGTTGGTCAAACAGGGGTAACAGGACGGGGTTTCTGGGTTTGCCGGGCATAAAAGGCGCGAACTTTGTTAGGCGCATTACGACATGGGATAGGGGCTCCCAGGATCGCTCTTCCGGGCCGTTTCCCTTCCAGTCTACTAGGTAAAAGAGCTTACCTCTAGTTCTACGGGAATCAAGGATAGCCCGAACCTCGTATTCCACGTGGTCATCCACGGGAACAGGAGGTGGGGGCTCAGTTATTAAGCAGTCGGGATGGGCAGGACGTAAGGTGAGAGATGTAAAAGACAGGATGGGTCTTCATGTGTGGAGGTAGTGAAAGCTTCATGGACACCCGGTTGATTACCCGAGCTATGGGATAGGGACCTATGTATCGTGGCAATAGTTTCTTGGGCCCATGTGTGTTGAGGTTCTTAATGGACACCGACACCCTATCCCCCGCTACATATGCAGGTACAGCTTGTCTGTGTTTATCTGTGTTTTGTTTGTAATATTCTTTGGCTGTGGCCAGCTCGAAATGGGCTTGCTGCCATATGGTGCGGAGCAAGGCATGATACTCTTGTATGGTGGGTATAGCACAAGCCTGAGTTTCTTCCCAGGGAGTCGTCCTGGGATGTTGGCCTTAGAGACAATAGAACGGTGATACCCCAGTGGCAGCGTGTTTGTTGTTGTTATAGGCATATTCCACCATCCATAACACTTCGGACCATTCTTTTTCAATGGAAAGTAGCAAGCAACGGAGGTATTGTTCCATGGTATGATTCGTTCTCTCCGCCTGTCCATCTGTTTGGGGATGGTAGGCGGATGACAAACGTGCCTCCATGTTCAGAAGAGTGCAGACTTCCGTCCAGAACCTGGACACGAATTGAGTTCCTCTGTCTGTGATTAGCACTGAAGGGATTCCATGTAGCCGTACCACATGCTACATGAAGACTGATGCCAATTCCGCAGCTGAGGGCAGTTGTTTCAGTGGTACAAAATGCGCCATTTTCGAGAGATGGTCCACGATGGTGACGATGGTAGTGTGTCCCGTTGTGGTCTTAGGGAGTTCTAATACGAAGTCCATCGAGACGGTGTGCCACGGGCATGGGGGAACAGGAATGGGATGTAGTAGCCCTACCACGGGTTGAGAGGGGGTTTTCCCTTGAGTGCAGATGGTGCAGCGTGCTACGTAGGCTTGTGTGTCGAGGTCCAGGGTAGGCCACCAGAATCGCCTTTGCAACAGGTCCTTGGTTTTCTGGTAACCAGGATGACCGGACAGGGGGTGGTCATGGCACATAAACAGCGCTTGTTGCTGGTGATCAGGTAACGGCAAGTAATAACGCCCCTCTTTGAACAAGAATCCGTCACGTTGTGTAAGCCCTTGGATGTCTCCTGTCCAGTCGTTCGGGTTCTTTTGTTCCAGATCGTGGTGCAGTTGTGATAGGAAGGTGGAGGAGGTCACCGCCCCCTGGAAGCATCGGACTGGGATAACAGGTACTGGTTTCGTGGTGTGTACATTGTCTTTGATTTCTTCCAGCCTGGACAAGGCGTCAGCCTTGGCGTTCTCCCTTCCGGGTCGATAGGTGATCTGGAAATCATATTTGTTGAAGAATAGCGTTCATCGTAGTTGCCTCGCCGTTAAGGCCCTGGCTGAACGGAGGAACTGTAGATTTCTATGATCAGTGAAGATGGTCACCGTGTGTTTAGCGTCTTTTAGGTAATGGCGCCATTCTTCAAAAGCCGTTTTGATGGCCAGGATCTCCCTATCTCCGATAGAGTAGTTGCATTCTGCTGGTTGTAGTTTCCTGGAGTAGTAGGCCACCGGGTGGAGCAGATCGGTTTTGCTGTCTCTTTGCGACAACACTCCCCCTAGAGCGCTTTGTGAGGCATCGGCCTCTACTATGAAGGGGCGATTGGGGTCGGGGTGCTTCAACACCGGAGCCGTGGTAAACCGGGTCTTCAGTTCTCTGAACGCCTGTTCTGCTTTGGCGTTCCATATGAAGCGGGCACCTTTACGCAATAAACATGTGATGGGGGTGACAATCCGGGAAATGCCCGCAATAAATCGGCGGTAGTAGTTTGCGAACCCAAGGAATTTTTGGACTTCCTTCACGGAGCTCAGGGACGGCCACTGCAATATGGTGTCTACCTTTTTGGAGTCCATTTTAACGCCTACTGGCGTTAGGATGTGTCCCAGGAACTCCACTTTTGTGGTGTGGAACACGCTTTTTTCCAGCTTCATGTACACTTGTGTTGCTTTAGTTGTTGGAGTATAGCCCGCACATGCTGTAGGTGCTCCTTCCTGTCTGCGGAGTAAATCAGTATGTCATCAATATACACGATGCAGAACCGGTCGATGTACTCCCTCAATACCTCATCAATGAAATATTGAAAGGCGGCTGGGGCGTTGCAGAGCCCGAAGGGCATGACACGATACTCGAACAACCCGTACCGTGTTCTGAAGGCGGTTTTCCACTCGTCCCCCTCACGGACTCTGACAAGATGATAGGCCCCTCGTAAGTCCAGTTTGGTATATATGGCAGCACCTTTGACTTGATCCAGTAGGTCGGGTATCAATGGTAGGGGATACCTGTTTTTAATCGTTATGGAGTTTATCGCCCTAAAGTCTATACACGTCCGTAGATCGCCTTCTTTCTTCGCCACGAAGAAGAGGGGGGAAGAGACGGGAGATTTGGAATGGCGTATAAACCCGTTCTGTAGGTACTGGGTGAGATAGGCACGGAGGTGATTGTTTTCTATCTCTGTGAGGGAGTAGAAACGGCTGCAGGGGAGCGTGGAACCAGGAATAAGGTCGATTCTGCAGTCGAAGTTGCGATGCGGGGGTCAAATACTTGAGCCAGATCCCTGTATTCCTCGGGCACAGCCTCGTATGTGACCATACCCATTCCGTCCCGTGGCAGCGTACAGGCTTGGACCGTCCTCGTGACGGTTTCCCCCTCAGAGGGGAAGCAGAAACGAACGCAGTGGACTGATTCTAATATAGTTTTTCCAGTTGCCCAGTTAATGAGGGGATTGTGCTGTACCAGCCAGGGAAGTCCTAATATAAGCCTAAACTGTGGGGCATCAATTACATCAAAGGTGATAGTCTCTGTGTGTCGGTTTTCCAGCATCATCTTCAGGTCTTCAGTTTGATATCGGATTAGTCCTGAGGTCAGGTCCGTGCCATCCACTGCCTTGACCGCTTCGGGTTTTCTTTTTGTTTGTTTCTGCATGCCCAGGCCGGTCATATACTGGGCGTCGATGAAATTTCCGGTTGATCCCGAGTTGATTAATGCAATGACTTGCCAAGACAATCCTGTAGAAGAATGCAAGGACACAGGCACGCCCATGTGATGGTGATTGGCACCGGCGGTAGGGGTCTGTTTTTTCTCAGCTAATAGTCCCAGTAGACAGACCCCATTTGCTACTGGGTGGTCCCGTTTCCCAACCCCTCTCCTCGGGCGATCGGGAGAACGTAAGGAATCTTCTCTCTGGGCTGGCGGGGTTTAGCAGGGCAGTCCCGAACGAAATGACCATTCTTGCCGCAATACAGGCATAGATTCTGCTTCCGCCTTTTTTCCTTTTCTTCCTTGGTTAAGGGGCCACGGACACCGCTGATCTGCATGGGCTCAGGGGTCTCTCGGGGTTCTAGTGTGTCTCTATACACGGGGATTCTAGCCTCGCCCCCCTTGGTTTTTTCAGTTCTTCGCTCCTGTAAACGATAGTTCTGTCTAACTACCATATCAATAAGCGGGCCAATCTCCTCTGGTGGGTCTGTCATTTGGGAAATTAGGTCTTTCATCTCATCACGTAGGCCCCTATAGAACACCGATACTTGTTTGGATTCCGGCCAGCGGGCTTCCACCACTAGGCGAGTGAACGTAGTAATGTAATGCAGCAAATCCGTATTGCCCTGCTTGAGGTTAAGCAACTCATTGTCCTCGGCCTGCACGAACGTATGGCGGGCAAACATACATCACATGGTCTCCTTAAATACTGTAAAGTTGTATAACAGGGGTTCGTCATTTTCCACCAAAGGTATGGACCACTGAGCGGCGTCGCCGCCTAAATAGGAGAGAACAAAAGCAACCTTGGAGGCGTCATCTGGGAAGGCGGTTGCTCTGGCCATGAAATGTAGGTGGCATTGATTAAGGAATATGCTGTACTTTGTGCTATCGCCGTAGAAGCGTTCCGGTGCGGCCAGCTGCACAGCGGGTTGGGCTATTACCTGCACAGGTGGGGAAGCAGTCGAGAGAGCAGATGGGGGACCCCCCCGGGTTAAACAAGGGAGGCCTCAACACTCCCTCTTGCCTGGGTCGGTACATAGAGGAGGTTCCCCAAGGTCCTGTATTTCCTGCGCCCACCTGCCCCTGTAAGGTGGTTATGTAGTGTCGAAGGCTACGATTCTATGCTTGTATATTAGCAAGTATGGCAGCTATGTCCTGCAAGGTGACGTCGGGGTTGTCCATGTCGTCCGGGCGGGATGTGTAGACGTGGGCTTCGTATTCTGTCAGGTCCCCACAAGTCTTACCTTCTGCTTCTGGAGAGATCCCACGGGGACGACGTGGACAACCACCTCCTACGCCCTTCTCTACCCGGAAAGACCAAAAATCACTAACCAGGTTGAAGAGGGGACCGGGGGAGGCTGCCACGGAAAAGGTGAGGGCAATGTGGTGGATGTCGTGGTGGGGCACCCCCTGTGGTTCCTTGGGTCTTGTGTCAGCACCACCTAAGGGCGAGAGTGGAGGAAGGAGTAACAGCTGCGCCAGATATAGTGAACAGACACAGGCAACACAAGACGCAAGCACCCAATAGTCACCTGGAAATGAAGTGCTCCCGTGATGGTACTGAAGATGGAAGAGGATCAGAATCTCCACTGTCGTTCTAAGCGCCTGTGAGGAGCAAATCCATTCTTTAACGTAGTCGCAGCACACGATAGTTGCGCTCCTGCGCCGTTTGTGAGGCAAACAAGGAAGAGAACCTTACTTCGTGCCGTTGCACAAGTTACGCTACCCAAGGTAGCGCTGGCGAGGAAATAGGTGGTGTGGAACTGGGTAAGCGGTCCTGCGGGGGGCAAGAAGTAAGTGCGACTCCGTGCCGTCGCACGAGTCGTGAAAAGGAAGAGTAAAGTGCTCCTGCGCTGGTGTGGGGGGCAATAAGCAAGCACGACTCCGTGCCGTCGCACGAGTCGTGAAAAGGAAGAGTAAAGCGCTCCTGCGCTGGTGTGGGGGGCAATAAGCAAGCACGACTCCGTGCCGTCGCACGAGTCGTGAAAAGGAAGAGTAAAGCGCTCCTGCGCTGGTGTGGGGGGTACAATGAAACAAGGAGAGAGTGCGACTGGTCAGAAGCTTTGGGCGCCCTTGCGCGGTCCGGACAGGAGGTCCGGTTGCTGATGGAGCCTTCGCGTACGCTCCTGCGTTCCTGCAAAGCTCCGTGGAAGTATACGAAGCGCTGGTGAAGGCGTCTTCAAGCCTGAAATGTGAATCCAGCCGGAAGTGTCTGCCGGCCGGTGACGTCTGCTGTTTCAGCCTCTCAACAGCTAGACGGCTAACCTGCCTGGCGGACTCCGGGGGGAGGAGTCTCGGCAGGTTCGCGGAAGGCCTCGCTTCTGATCAGCAGGAAGCGAGCGAGACCATGACAGGTTGAAGCTTACCAGGTTCTTGTTCTGAACTTCGCAAGAGGAGTTAGCAGTAGATATTCCGATCCTGGGTCACAAACGAGTTTCTTAGTTGCCACTGGTGTGGAGACACTGAATTCTGGTGGAGAAATCTTTGCATGCTGGCTGGTAGTTTCTGCTCTATTTTGATACTAAAGTTGCAGACAGTAGTTTTGTAATCCAATAGTAAGCTCTAAGACTAGTTCTGGACAGTTGTTCCCCTTTTCTTATTCTTCTTGATTGGTCCAGCCAAGGTCATTGTTACAAGGTGCTGGCAAGAGAGTAATGGGGGGGGGGGGTCTTCATAAAGGAGGTACCCAAATCAAGGTCAGAAAAGCAACTGTCCAACATACGTACCTGCTAATCTCTTTGGTGTAGCCCTTCCAGAGACCAGTGTGTCAGAAAAGAGCAGGGAGAACCATCCTAGCTTTAAAGGGCCCCTCTGTCTCCTCTCCTCCAAACCCAAAAGTATGGTGCACAACAAAGGAACCCTGGATTGTTCTGGAACAGTAGTTTAATTCACATTTTGTGTCCAACCCTCCATCGTGGGTACCAGTTTGATGTAGAAAGTACAAAATGAATTACAGTGACAATGGTCGCAAGTATTGACATACATTCCATATACCCATTCTCTGTGCACTCAGAAAGGTACACACATACAACATATTTTTATAAGGGACTTGCAGATCATTTTTAAAAAAGGCGGAAAAGGCCAGTAGATAACTCGTCCTGGAATGGGGAAGTAAAAAGGCCTTCCTTGCTAGCATAAATGATATTGCTGCTAACACTGTCAGCCTTCTACAGCCTAGCGAGCTAATAGTAGCTCAGTAAAAGGAGCATCCACATGGTGCACCCTTCCAGACCACAGAGCCCCACTCTGGGTCTCAATCTATATCACAAATATAATGCAATAGCCAATACGGTGGTGGAAGGTATGCTTGAATTAATCTCAGGTACTAGTGAATACTTGTGATCACAAACCAGTCCTTTTTTGTCCTCAAAGCTACTCCAGACAGAGATCTGCCATATGAAAATCAGTCTTGGTCCTGCTCTAAAAGGAGCAGTCTAACCTGAACTATCAGGATAGGTACCTCTAGATGGGAGCTTAAGCAACCTCAACCCGTTTTGGCCGATCTACGCCTCATCAGTGAAGTACAACTTGAATACTGTAGCACAGATTACACGGAGTCCACATTTGGGTATATCCATCACACTTAGAGCATCTACTGCAGCAAAATTCAAAGTGATGCAAGGAATGCTCACATTTTACTCAGTAACTTGCAATTGCTCAGGCTGCACTCCAGGCAATCTATTTTCACCAACTACGCCACTCCAGGCAGAGACCTGCCATATGCAAATCAATCTTAGTCATGCTCTGGAACATTCAAGCTTAAACTCCCAGACTGTGCCTCCTCCAAATGGGAATGCAAGCAACCCCAAGACAATTGCTGCCAATTTAGACATCATCAGTGACGTATAGCTTCAGCATTGTGACACAGTGAGCATGAGACCCAGGTCTGGGTATAACCATCACACTTAGGGCTCGATTCCGATCTCATTCGGAAAGCAAACCGAACGACTCGTGTCCAGAATGCTTTCCATACGACTCGTGTCAGGGAAGTGCCACCGAACAAGTATGATCCGTTTGAATGCATCCGGATACGATTCGGTCGAACTCCCGTTGACTTCAATGGGAGCCTGTGTACTGAACGCGTACGCAGGCTCGCATTGAAGAAAGGGGTGACTGGGGAAAATCGTGCACCCTGTGGCAGACACCCCCTGGTGTCTGCCACACTGTGCATGGTCTGAAAGGGGGGACCCATGGGTACCCCCACAGGCATGATACGGAGGGCTCTGGGTGAAGGGGAGCCTGATATGGACCCCCAAAGACCGATTACGGCAGCCTTTTCGATCCGGGCACAATGACTCGTAAAGGCTGTCCGAATCATTCATCGTACTTGCTGGCTTGGAAAACCTACTCCATAGAGCTGTACGATTAGGCTCTGGAGGGCTCTATCTCTCCACATGCCTTCCGGAAATGATTCAGTCAGCGCTAAGGGTTTCCAGGCATCGTACTTGGTTGTTCGGAAATGGGAACGAGTCGGTCGGAAACAAGGGCTCTGGATCGGTTTAGGTAAAACCAAATCCGATTCGGAGCCCTTCCGGGCCGAGATTGGAATCGGGCCCTTAGAGTGTCAACTGCAACAAACAACAATTACCAGTTTTTCATTCACTCATTCACGGCTGGTTGCATCCAGGGTTGCCAACGGGCTGGTTTTCCACAGGTACCACCGGAATTTTAATGTCTGGCTGGTACACAAATAAGCAAAATTACCTAAATCCGTTAAATTTTAGCCCTTATATGTACACACTTCAAATAGCAAATCTAAACATAAAAATACATTTAAATGTGTTCCAGAGCTGTAGTGAAGATCCCAGAATAATAATTAAAGCACACAAAGGCAGAAAAGCTGTGTTACACATAAATACATACGAGTTTCTTCAAAGTCATATTTAGTATTGTGTACCGGCCTTTGCACATTCTTAAAACAGATACAAATGGCCTGTATTTTTCTCTTGGAAAGGTGGAAACCCTATTTTCATTTAAATAGTTGAAGGTGACCCTGAACCTGCATGGTGGAGGACCCTCCTGTACAGCAACGGCCTCTCCCAGACACTGAGAAGCAACTCTTTATCAGCTCATCGTCTTTAAGAGTGAGTTGATTGTCCTTTAAAAGGGCCCCTTTCTCTATTTATGATAGCGCTACACATGCCTGTGGGGCCCTGAAGACAGGTGCCCCTGCCCTGGGCCTTGCAGTGCAACAGTATAGGTGTGAGGTCGAGGTTTGGGGGGACACTGACACAAGGCATCATGCTGATGAGCTGAGCACGGGGCCCTGGGCAGCTGCCCATTCTGCCCATGTTAAGCACCAACTCTAGCTGTAACAGCACTTCCTGGGTAGAGGGCAGCAGGAAGACATAAGCCACATGAAAGCCCAGCTCTTTATGGGCACAGGATTCCAACAGGACCTCGCGCTGAGCCAGAGCCAAGTTTTAGGCTCAAGCCTGACTCGAGCTTTCAGTGGCTCGCCCATCTCTAATTGAACAGCCGCGATAAATGGGAGATCCACTGTTCCTTCATCACATTCTGCAGGGGAGCCCATCATTTTGGGTTACACCACTGGTGCTGGTGAGCCCCACCGGCAACTACAGGCCCTAAGTAAGAATTGACTGGGCCTTTCCCACCTCCATTCCATTGTCTTATGGTGAGGTAGCCGACGATGTTCCTTGAGGAAACCCCCCTCCCCAAAACCCCCACCCCCATTCACACTACTTAACAGAGACCATGATACAAAATCACATTCTTTGGGTTGGGGGTCGGAAAACCCCTGGCCATATTTATTAAAACATTTATTCAAGACAACACATTTCATCATTTTTATGAATAGTAACCCATAATTTTACATTTTGCTTACAGAGTTATGTCCTAGCCTTAAAAGAGTTGCCAATACATGGAAATTACCTAACCATAACTAAGACTGTTTCCCTGCATCAATTTCAAATATCTTCCCAAGGTGAGATTACGACTGGCTCCGGGACCCTTTTTTCTTAGGATCCATTGTCCAATACCAAATAGACATGGATGAGTTCCTCCTTTTGGGAGGACCCCACCCACAGATCTTCCATAGTGCCTGTGCAGGGGGCCCCTCTGCATGCTAGAATACCTCTCGTGAGCACCCCCTACACCCAACCTCTCCCCCCACCAAGGATCTGTGCTAGCTTGAGCCCATGGATGGGTGCGAGGTAAGGGCCACATGTCAATGCCCCCCCAACCCCTGCACAACTGCAACCTTCTTTTGACTTCCAGCCAGCACCCCATGGAGGTTCCAGAGATGCAGCTGTTACTTTGGTCTTAAATGGGGCCTTACATGGACCTAAACTGTTCCACCATTCATGACTTCACCACTAACCAACAATAAACACGACATATTACAGCGACCTGCAAAAGAAAAAGAACCAACATAACTTCGACATTATACGTTGACCTGCAAAAGAAAAAGTGTGTTAGACATGGCACAAGCCATTATCACGACTTTCAATAAAGTCAGATGACACCACCAAGCAAAGATTGCAAAGCATTACATTTGCCCTTCCTGCTAAGCCACAAGAACCAAGCACTCCCCCCACCCGATACTCTTTGCTCTAGGGATGGAGGGCTGGGAAAACAAGCTCTCTAACCCGTGCGGCTCCCGGGGGGACCAACCAAAACTGGGGGCCGTGTCTGCATAGTCACAGAAGAGGAACATGCTGTCTTGAACTGATGTGGGGCGTCGTGAGTTCTTGCTGTGTCTCCGAGGCGGCAAGTGGGAAAGAGAACAGCCTGTCGCCTCGCAGCACCTTTTAAAGAGATGGGGCCGCATTGACGAGAACAATCCCTGAAGCATTCTAATGCTTCTGGGTTCTGCGCCCTGGCCAACCAATCCTGCACATGACCCTGCCCAAAGATTGTGGTGACCAGCTCCACGACCACAGGTTCGGACCCCGGTGTCAATGCCATAGGCACAGCTCCCTCTAGACGGGTGAGCCTCTGCAAAGGGTCAGGTAGACGCGGATGTCCCTTGGGGAAACCCGCCTCCCCAAAACCCCCACCCACCTTCACACCCATTAAAAGACCATGATACAAAATCAAGTTCTTGGGGCTAGGGGTCGGAAAACCCCTGGGTGTATTTATTAAAACATATAAACAAGACAACACATTTCATCATTTTTATGTACAGTAACTCATAATTTAACATTTTGCTTGCAGAGTTACGTCCTGGCCTTAACAGAGTTGAGTGAGATCATGACTGGTTCTGGGAGCCTTCCTCTTAGAGCCCCTTGTCCAATACCAAATGGACATGGAAGAGTCCCTCCTTTTGGAAGTACACACTCACCGATTTCCCATACTAGGAGTGCCTGTGCAGGGGGCCATCTGCCCGCTGGGATACCTCCCTTGGGCACCCCTGCACCCAACACCCCCCAAGGACCTGTGCTAGCTTGCGCCCACTGGGCAGGTGGGTGCGAGGTAAGGGCAGCGTGTCAACGACCGCCCCCATTCCCCCATGTGAATGCAGCCTTCTTTTGACTTGCTGTCAGCGCCCCTTGTTCGCTGTTACTTTGGTCTAAAAGGGTGCCTTACATGGACCTGAACTGTCCCGACAAACATGACCTCACCCACCACAGGCCAGTATAGATCACCCACTATCTGGCCTCCCCTTCACCGTAATGCAGGCGATGCACTAACCACGTACACTAATTCCCTAGAACATGTTTGTTGCCATCTGGACTGTGTCCTGCTCACCCTTGATGCACCTTGAGTAATAGCTGACTACCTAAGCAACATAAACAACGTACCCATCTTATTGCTTGCCAGCTGCACAGAGTCATTGAGGGCTCCGACCAATTTACCACCTCTTCAATGCAACCTGGGAACAATGTTTTGCCATGCTATCATGGGCTAAGGAAACTTCTTCACGAGCCAGCCCATCTCACGGATAACCACATGCAATCAAGTCTGTCTGTTAGATCTCTGTGAACTCATTGCTGACCGGATGTATTGTAATACTCCATAGGAGCACAGGACCCCTAGGGCAAGAGGCTGTTCCCCCTGCAGTCATCAACTGGGCCAGATGCAGTCCTCCTTGACTACCGAAAAGGTCAGCCGGCATCCTGCACCCACTGCCCGGCTGCAAACCACCTGTGGAATAGACAAACCTTAGCAAAGCCTCATGTATGAGCAGGCCAGCACCAACTCCTCTGTAACCCTTCCGCGTCCACTTAGAAGGCGATGAGGTATCCAGCTGCTGTTTCTACTCCTCACACCTTTCACCTGAGTTAACCTGTGAAAACAAAAGAGAGAAAGAAGTTAGCGGCAGACACCTACAACAGGCTTAATCTCACTAGCCCCCACCCTATTGCTTGCAGAAGTCAGATCCCAAACTGCCAGACCTCTGCACCACCAGCCCAGCTAGCCATGCTTGCTGCATCAGTGGCAGCCACAATTCAAAATGAGTGTGAGCCGTAGCATGGCAGTGCCTCAGCTTTCACCCAGACCCGGCCTGTGTAACTGGCTGGTAGAAATTAGGCAACCCACTGCCCTCATCACCACCTACTATTGCTGAAGAGTCACCTTCCTGGATGCCAGGCAGTCAGCGAATGGCTGCAAAAAACTACCAAGCCCTCTTCATGGAGAGCCTAAAGATGCCCTACCAGAGAGAAAGCTACTCAGTGCAAAACCCCCCAGACATAGCTTGACCATGAGTAAATTCAGCGCCAGAGACACTCCAACAGGGCTGTAACGACATTTTTGCAAAGTACCATGAGAAGCATTGCACTCAGGTTGTCACTTCGAATCAATGTATGCTCTGCTGAGCTATGCAAAAGTGCACAAGCTAGACAAATAATGCTTGTGCTGCAGCATCAGGCAGCCCTCGAAGCCTGTTGACATTCCTTGCTGAGGTCCCCAATAGCAGGGGCCCTGCCATAATCCATCTATGCATTTATAAGACAGACTCAGCTTTCCGACAACATGGAATGGCACCCATTCCTCAAGAGATTGAGTTGGGACTCCAAGGTCAAGGTTGTGGTAGAGGCTGAATTTATCACTTATAAGTCACAATCCCAACCCAGAGAATTTGAACCCAGCCCTTGCTTTAATTGAATTAAAGCTGTCCAAGTGACTGGCTTTAAGCAATTGGCCCATACTAATGGAGAGGAACCCTGGGTTAGCTACATTCCAGCTACATCAACTACCGGTTACGTCACTCACAGACGAGCTAATTACCTCTGCCATCTGCAAGATAACAATGATTTCGTGGTCAGTGAAATAATATGCCAATAGATGCACATTCACCGTTGGAACGAAATATTGGACCCAAGCTATACGGAGCCAAACCATTGGCAACTGAGAGGAGCCATTTTGCCATAACTGGCCACCCAGATTTGATGGGATAACCGCTGATCCTCACTTAAATGGAGTTGAACGGGAGAACATATGCTTTCGAGTGCTACAATGGTTTTCCGTGGTCAGTGAGACAATACACCAATAGATGCACATTTGCGATTAGAATGGAATATTGGATCCCAGCTATATGGGGCCATACCATTGGCAACTGTGAGGAGCCGTTTGGAAAGAACTGGCCACCCTGATTTGATGAGCCCTCTCTGAAACAAAGCAGAACAGGGGACGTACGCCTGAGGAACCCAGCGCCAGGCCTACGACTTGATTTTTCTGAGTGTTCCGCAGCAGTTTCAAATCCTTTTTAGAGCTCAAAATGTGTATTTCCTGACAATTTATCTCCTTCCCTGGACTTAATTGCTTGCTATATGGGCAAAAGAGCGTCACTCTAAGGGGTCGATTCCGATCCGGGTCGGACAGCTCTCGGAGAGCTGTTCGTAGCCTTACCTTGAGACCGACACGTACCTGTAGCCGGTCCGTCCTGTTGATGAAGTACGATGCGCGTAACTGCCAAAAACCAGATCGACATGTAGGCTGTGATTCAAGCTTCATTCTCCGTCCGAACCGTAACTCCTAACGCCAAACTGAGTCGCCCGGAAGCAGTATCCATAGCAGTTTCCGCCCTGACAAGTACGATGCGTACTTCCTAAGCGCCGGACGGGTTGCCACGTGCGGCACGTCACAGCATCCGGAAAAGAAGTATATCAGCTTCGATTCGTGCCACAACTCAATCCACGGCTACGAGATGGACCAGCTTGCAACGGGTACGAGACGGAGCAGCAAACAGCGTGTACGAGACGAACACATCATGAATCCCATTGCACAGGTCATACCAGTACTCTACATCTATGACCGGATCAGGAACAGACGCGGAGGGCGCAGACGGTAAGTCAGACACCCACCACACAAACAAACAACACTTACCCGCAAAATGGCACACACACACAGGGGATCCATATCCTGGCCACTAGCAACAGGCCACCATAGGGGTTGCATGGCCAGCACCACTACCACCCCCACCCATAGGGCTCATGTTGCACAGCACTCCTGCCATCCCCACCCATAGGGGACCTGTTGCCCAGCACTCCTGCCACCCCCACTCATAGGGGACCTGTTGCCCAGCACTACTGCCACCCCCACCCCTAGGGACTATGTTGCCCAACATTCCTGCCACCCCCACCCATAGGGGACCTGTCGCCCATCACTACTGCCACCCTCACCCATAGGGCCTATGTTGCCCATCACTACTGCCACCCCCACTCATAGGGGACCTGTTGCCCAGCACTACTGCCACCCCCACCCATAGGGACTATGTTGTCCAGCACTCCTGCCACCCCCACCCATAGGGGACCTGTTGCCCAGCACTACTACCACCCCCACCCATAGTGCTCATGTTGCCTATCACTACTGCCACCCCCACCCATAGGGCTTATGTTGCCCATCACTACTGCCACCCCCACTCATAGGGGACCTGTTGCCCAGCACTACTGCCACCCCCACTCCAAGGGACTATGTTGCCCAGCACTCCTGCCACCCCCACACATAGGGGACCTGTTGCCCATCACTACTGCCACCCCCACCCATAGGGCCTATGTTGCCCATCACTACTGCCACCCCCACTCATAGGGGACCTGTTGCCCAGCACTACTACCACCCCCACCCATAGGGACTATGTTGCCGAGCACTCCTCCCACCCCCACCCATAGCGGACCTGTCGCCCATCACTACTGCCACCCCCACCCATAGGGCCTATGTTGCCCAGCACTACTGCCACCCCTACCCATAGGGACTATGTTGCCCAGCACTCCTGCTACCCCCACCCATAGGGGACCTGTTGCCCAGCACTACTGCCACCCCCACCCATAGGGCTCATGTTGCCCATTACTACTGCCACCCCCACCCATAGGGCTTATGCTGCCCATCACTGCTGCCACCCCCACTCATAGGGGACCTGTTGCCCAGCACTACTGCCACCCCCACCCCTAGGGACTATGTTGCCCAGCACTCCTGCCACCCCCACCCATAGGGGACCTGTTGCCCATCACTACTGCCACCCCCACCCCCACCCATAGGACCTATGTTGCCCATCACTACTGCCACCCCCACTCAAAGGGGACCTGTTGCCCAGCACTACTGCCACCCCCACCCATAAGGACTATGCTGTCCAGCACTACTGCCACCCCCATCCATAGGGGACCTGTTGCCCAGCACTACTGCCACCCCCACCCATAGGGCTCATGTTGCCCATCACTACTGCCACCCCACCCATAGGGCTTATGTTGCCCAGCACTCCTGCCACCCCCACTCATAGAGCTTATGTTGCCCATCACTACTGCCACCCCCACTCATAGGGCTTATGTTGCCCATCACTACTGCCACCCCCACTCACAGGGGACCTATTGCCCAGCACTACTGCCACCCCCACCCCTAGGGACTACGTTGCCCAGCACTCCTGCCACCCCCACCCATAAGGGACCTGTTGCCCATCACTACTGCCACACCCACTCATAGGGCCTATGTTGCCCATCACTACTGCCACCCCCACTCATAGGGGACCTGTTGCCCAGCACTACTGCCACCCCCACCCATAGGGACTATGTTGCCCAGCACTCCTGCCAGCCCCACCCATAGGGGACCTGTTGCCCAGCACTACTGCCACCCCCGCCCATAGGGCTCATGTTGCCCATCACTACTGCCATCCCCACCCATAGGGCTTAGGTTGCCCAGCACTCCTGTGACCCCCACCCATAGGGCCTATGTTGCCCATCACTACTGCCACCCCACTCATAGGGGACCTGTTGCCCAGCACTACTGCCACCCCCAGCCATAGGGACTATGCTGTCCAGCACTACTGCCACCCCCATCCATAGGGGACCTGTTGCCCAGCACTACTGCCACCCCCACCCATAGGGCTCATGTTGCCCATCACTACTGCCACCCCACCCATAGGGCTTATGTTGCCCAGCACTCCTGCCACCCCCACTCATAGGGCTTATGTTGCCCATCACTACTGCCACCCCCACTCATAGGGCTTATGTTGCCCATCACTACTGCCACCCCCACTCACAGGGGACCTATTGCCCAGCACTACTGCCACCCGCACCCCTAGAGACTATGTTGCCCAGCACTCCTGCCATCCCCACCCATAGGGGACCTGTTGCCCATCACTACTGCCACACCCACCCATAGGGCCTATGTTGCCCATCACTACTGCCACCCCCACTCATAGGGGACCTGTTGCCCAGCACTACTGCCACCCCCACCCATAGGGACTATGTTGCCCAGCACTCCTGCCAATCCCACCCATAGGGGACCTGTTGCCCAGCACTGCTGCGACCCCCACCCATAGGGCCTATGTTGCCCATCACTAATGCCACCCCACTCATCGGATGTGTGATGCGCCACACATCCATCATACACCAACATCATGTAAGTCAGCAAAATACATCCCCCCTAACATCATGACAACAGTGTGTAGTCCGTGACAAATGCCCACAACAGTGATCATGACTTTGAACATACAATGTAACTACCATCACATGTGTGACCAAAAAATGAGTGTGGCCTACACAAGGCAAGCATCACTAGCACTGTTGCAATGTAAAAATAACACCCCCTCACTGTGAGGAACAAAGGTTAAGTGTGGGGTTCCAAACTGCAGCAGATGTTGAGCATTGTGGTAATGGGGTCTAAAACCCCCCTCATCATAGTGACCAAAAGGTAAGTGTCATCATGGACAAAGCTGCAAATGCCAAACATCATGTATGATTCATGGTCCCAACACATGAAACACTTTTGGGCCAAAGTAGTGGTTGTGTCCCATATCCACAGAGATGTGGTGAGGCTAACAGTGCTGTGATAACCTAACATACTCCCGGCCATGTGCAGACAAGCACCACCCATGGGGGCTGACAATGCATACAGTGTACAATGACACAAAAGCAGAAGTGACCATCACAAAGCATACATACATCTCGAAAATAGACAAACAAATCAAAACAACCTGTGTAGACTGTAGGTGTCAGGTCACAAACTCCCATTCCATGCCAGCAATGGCACCTAACAACCAGGATGAATGTGCAGAATGATGTGATATGACTCACAGGGACAGCAGGGTAAATCACAAAAACAACATCCAGACAATGGCACACAACAGCAATACCAATGCACTGGTGCAGATGCACAAACACAAACAGGCAACCTCACACTGCACATCTGACACAACATGTGTGTGTGTGTCTCAGTATCCCCAGGCAACTACACAACACATGAGGGGGGCTGAACCACAGTGACACAGATGTGGAAACAGTGCCATACAAAACTAACCCATCAATGGGCCTCCCTTAGTGGGCAATCAGGCATTGTGAGATGAGAGAGAGCACAACAGACACATGTGACACAAGCTGGAATGAACACAAACTAACACAGCAAGAGACTGACACACAACAGCACTACCCCCAGGGACCAGACATTGGGGTGACACAAGCATGCATGACACCTCCACTGTGCTGACAAAGGTAGATGTCGTACAAACTGAGAAACCCAGACATGTGTACTGTGCCACAAACGTACATCACACCTACACAAACACATATCACTCAGCATGGCCCGTCATCCATGGACAAACGGGAGCTAGGGGCACATCCATGCAAATATTTACATCAGTCCACCCTCAACACCACACACCCTGAACTGCACCAATGTGCATCTGTGAAGCTCACATGGACAGGTGACATTGCACATGTACCCATGACAAACACAGTAATGTTGGGAGGAACTAAGGTGCACAGAATCATCACACAAGGACAGTTTACAACCCTGGTGAACGACAGACATATTGCAAAGCATGCGGTACATGGCCATGACGTCAAAGCTCACGTAACCTGCGGAATACCTGCCACAGTCCCAGGACAATGCAGAAGCCAAAGAGAACCACAAGGCACACATGCTGACACCTGCAAACATTGCAGCCCTGAACCGGACAAGTGGGAGCAGTCACACACACATACACATGTCTCAAACACTGAAAGGTATCCCCTAGGGACAGCTTCATGATTTTGCGAACAAACAAGTGCCTTGGGGACCCCTGACTGTGTCCCATCTGCGTCTGACAACATGATCACCACTGATAAATGGAACTGATAAATCCCAATGATGAAACACCAATTAACAGTAGTGTGTCATGCACCCACACATCTGGTAGCCATGGCAAAGTAACCTTCCGGACCCGGCAGCAAGAGGCTGTGTAGGTTGACCACGGGTGCTGAGCAGCAAGGGCGGTGTGCCAATTTGCTCCCACCGCCCTCCCGGGATCCATGAGGCAGTGAACGGATTGGCCTCTCTAATAAACTCGTTCCTCTCCCCATAACAAATAAATATATTTTGGCGGATTTTTCACTGTAATTAACAAATTTTCACACCAGTAGTCCACGGTAGGGTGAACCTTAGCGCGTTCATACCACCGGGGCTCCGCACATCCACTCTGGTCCTGAAGAATGCCCGACTAACACTCATAGAGGCAGAAACATGTTGACCGCCACGGAGTGAACCAGGTCTTCTATTTTTTTGACCCTCACTCCCTTTTATTCTTTTCCAATTAGCAAAATTATTAAAGTTTTATTTTTTGACTCAATTGGAGATTTTAAATTCACTATCCCCACACAAGAACCCCGCCCCGCAGTAACCTGGCGTTGCAGCACACTGGGATGACATTCGGTCATCCCAGTGGAGCCCGATGATGAAGCATGTCACCAACCAGGTTGGCGAGTGAGGGCTTTTAATACCAACTGGGTATTGTTTCATAGAGGTCTACTTTCTTTTCTTAAACATACCGGTTTGTCTGGAACCTGTGGACCAGTGCTCTTTCGACTAACAGTGCCCCTTTTATTGATTTATGTACACTGGCTTTGTTGATTTTGAATAAACTATTGAGGGGACTAGCCGTGTCAGATCCCTTCCTCTCTTGTTGATTTTTTGAAAGTTGTGGGATGAACACAGTACCACTCAGCAAGCATCAACAACAGGAACATATCAAGGGAACACTGCCTGTGTATGAAAAGTGATGTGGACACACACACACATGCTCACACAACACACACCATGGGCCCAGGCAATGTCACGGAACAACACACTTACTTGAGGGGACTCAACTCCTGTGGAAGCTCAGCTGTGCCAAACATAGTCCCAGCAGGTCTCAGTCATGTCAGCAGAACACTTGGTCAGTCAGCCATCAGTTACCACACAATGAAGCCTCTGGTCACAACAGCCTCGGTACGGGAGTCTCCCTTAAGTCATCTACACATACTCAACACATATGTCCAGCAAGTTGCACAGAGGACCCAGTTGCTCCTACACTAATGATGCCCACACCTGTAGGTCCAGTGGAGATGCGCCCACAGTCAGGGAAATAGACAAATTGAACAATGGGAAGCACATCATATGTGCATGTGTGCAAGCCACAGATGTGACCATGCAAATGAAATGTTCACAGAGATGTTCACAAATTGTTGATCATGACACACCCAGTTAGCTGCAAAGGATGACATGGATACCGACCAGAATAGGATACATATCTCATGGACCACACGGAGTACCTCACATCAACACCTCAGTATTCAACATATGAAATCCAGCATTACAACTGCAAGGTCATGGTAAACATCATCAACATAATGTACAGCTAAATCAAATTCACAATGATAAAGAAAAAAGCTTTATTCAGCAGATGAAAAATTAAACGTCCGTTCAAAACAAAGGCCAATGGCCAGTCCATTATCAAATGACAAGAAGTGAACTTGAGTGACAACTGTCACACGTTGCTTGCCTGCACTGCTAAGGACAGGGGACATCCCTTCGGAGGGGCATACATGGGGGCAGGTCAGGCACCGCAGGGACAGGATCAGGGCGCAGCAGAAGGAGGCAGTGAAGGGGTGGTGGATGCAGGAGAGTCACTGGCAACTGCAGTGGAGCTGACTGAAGTAGTGGGTGCAGTCACAACTGTGGGGCACAAGTCAGATGGGGTGGGTGCCAGCACAACTTCAGTGGGCAGGTCAGATGGAGTGGATTGGGTCCCCACTGCAGTGCCGAAGTCAGACGGGGTGGTGGTGGACTCCACTGCAGTGCCTAACTCAATGTGAGCGGAATGGGGTTCAGGTGAGGTCGGCAGGACAGAGGGGGGGACACGGTCTCCACATCAGTGGCACTAACCGTCTGACCGCGGTTGGAAGAGCAAGTGGTAGGGGGGGAGGGCCTCAGCATTTTGGGGATGGTGTATCTGTGGGTGGGGGAACCTGGAGCAGGGTGTGGCGGGGGAACCTCTGGAGTGGTGGCCTGGGGGATGGAGGACGGAGACTTCGCCGTGGAGCTGCGGGCGGGGGTGGGGTCTTGCTCTTCCGGCTCCGGGGGGACTTGCGGGTGGGGGCCTCAGTCTGACTGCACCTGGGGGAGGATGTCCGGGTGTGAGGGGCACTCCCCTCTGTGTGTGGGGTCTTACTCTTCCCCTTGTAATCTGGATCTGCTGGGTCGGTGGGGAAGACGCCAAGGTCACAGAGGAAGAGCTTCTGTGGAGATGGGGTTGCAGGTGAGGCAAGGGAAGGGTGCTGGGAGGGAGAGGTATTGGAGGACTGCGGAGGGGTTGCGGATGACTGTGTGTGTGTCTGCAAACCATCCCCTGTGAGTGTGGTATCAGTTCCCTGCGCTTGCTTGTGCACACGTCTAGACCTTGTTTTGGGTGTTTGTGTGCTGCCCGTGTCTGTGGCTTTGTGAGAATGTGCAGGTGTGTGTGTGCTTGGGACAGGCAGGGTGCTAGGAATCGTGGGTGGTGCAGGGGTAGGAGGGGTGCGGGACTGTTGGAGGTGGGACACTGCTGCCGTCAGGGAGGAGGCCACGGACTGATTTGTCCTCTGTAGGGCAGACATGCCCGATGAAATGCCCTCCATGAACGACACCATTTGCGTCAACAGACTGGTGTGTGCATGGAGGACACTCAGCATTGATGTCTGCCCTACATGGATCTGTCTAAGTAAGTCCACAGACTCCTCACTCAGGGCAGCAGGGGACACAGGGGCAGGGGGTGCAGTGCCTAGCACAAAGGAGACATGCTCCCGAACACCGGAGCCTCCACGGACCTCTGGGATGGGAGCCGATGGGAGGGTGGTGATGGTGGTGGTGGGGGCAGTGGCGGGGACAGCCTCACTAGCTGGGGTTTGGTGGCTGCTGGCACCCGCCTCCACAAGGGAGTCATCCTCCGAGCTGCTGTGGCCCTCAGCTGGGGTGGATGGTGCCGAGGACTCCTCGGTGTGGCTCCACTCGCCCTCCGTACCACTGGGTCCCCCCGACTCCTCCCCTTCTGTCCCAGTCAGGCTCTGTGGCTCCTCCTGGTCCATGGAGCTGCCCCCTCCTGTGGCCGTGGATGTATCTGGATAGAAATAGGAAGTAAGAGAACAACATCAGTCACCTGCACTGACTGCACACACCACAGTGAGTACATCACATCACAGGGCAAGGCCTGGCATCATCAGCTGAACACTGCTCAAAGTGCTCACACTGTTTAGAATAAGCCAATTGTCAGTCTCACCATCAACCATGGCACACATATCCCTCATGAACTTGCACCCATATGTCTGTTGCATGTTGGATGCTAATACCCCAATGTGCCAACATGCAACACCCACACATTTTTTGGACATGCAAGTGAACATGTAGGAGTATGTCACTATACACACAGCACATCTCTTGCCACTGACTCAGTACAGGTGTCCGGATGAAGGGATGGCCAGAGACTCATTTCACATGCTTGTGATGCATGTCAGCAACACACACTATGATGTTCTCATGTCCTGATAGTCAATGCCACAATGGGGTGCATGGAGCACACTTGAACACAATGCAGGATCACTCATAGCAAGTTAAATGCCATGGCACTGGCATGCCTGGAAATTCAGTCAACACTGTCTCCTGTCACAGGGGCAGGGCATCCAGACAACAACAGTATGCACTGTGTTACAATCATAGCTCAGGGGTAAAGCAAACTCTGCAGCTGACAAGTGCACTTGCCCATCCCCTGCAAACAATAATATCCCGGACCCAGAAAACCCCATATCATACAAATCAGACATATGAGTCTCTGCGAACACAACTCCTTGTACATCAGCACATCACAGTCTGCTGTGCATGTAACCCAGCTGCCTGAAGTGCACAGTTGCATACACCATTGTGCGCTGTCAAATGATCACACACCTATATGTCCCACAGGTCTTGTCTCTCATAGTTACATCTCAGATGTCCTGCTGACCCTCAAACTCATGAACACCCCAGTTGTACGTAACAGGAATCCACACCACAATCACACAGAGGCAGACACCTGAAGGCACATGTCACTAAGCACAACCTGTAAGTTGATGCACAGGAGTGGGATTACAGAGTGTTTGTAAATGCCCTTGAGTAGGCATGACTGCCCAGGTCTACGTGAAACAGTGTTTGGCCCTGGACAGTAGTCAGGTGACTAAGCAGGTGTGACATACTTTATATATGTACTCCTGAGGCAGTTCCCTGCTGCATGGGTTTGTTTGAAATACCCCAGCCACATGTGGCGACTCAGACCAGCAATTGAAACACATATCAAGGGCACACACAGATCACATGTCAGATCTCAGGCATTGGGTAAACAATTGACCCACTCATGAAACACACAACAGAGTCACGGGAAGAGATGCTGTCCGGAAGCTGAAGCATAGCTGACTGCAGGGACACAGTGCCCTAGTGACACAAGCAACAGACTGCAGGGGCCACACCTGTGGATCAGATGAGGAGGGTGCATCACACAATTGAGGGACCTGAGTATTAGACTGCAAGACCTACATAATGTGGAAGTGTGACCAGGCCCAAAGACTGCAATTAGCATGTCAGACACAGTACACAGATTAGGCATGGACTAACCCCCTCCTCGCTGCTGTCTGGCCTTCAGCTGCCTATCCAGGTCCGGGAAGACCACCGCCAGTATCCAGAACATGTGGGGGGTCAGGGTCCAGTGTCCGCCCCTCCTGCGAGGAGGCGACAACTTCAGCTGGACTCTTGCGATCCTCCAGGTCCGGCCCCAAAGGTCCTGCCACCTCTTCTGGCAGTTGCGGATCCGGCGCTTGTAGACCCCCACCGAACGAACTGCCCGGGCAATGGTCAGCCATATCTCCTGCTTCTGGTGGGCATCAACCTGTGAGGATAACAAAGTTAAAAGTACATTAACACACATGCTCCATATTTGTGCTGCACACATTTGGATATACATGTCATCATCACAAAGGGAAATGAGTGACACAGGTAGTGCACCCATGGAAAAGGACAAATGACCTGCATGTCTGACATGTTAACAATGCCTGGGAAGTTTAAGCTTGCACAAATGCACCTTAGCTGCAGAACACCTGTTCATTACATGTACCTACACACTTTGGGGGATGAAAGTACTCAGTGAGTATGCTTGCCACTGGTGTACACACTTCTAGTACTGCTAGTCAGACAACATGCACAATTAGGAAGGTAGTGGACTGCACACTCACCTGCTCCCCTGGTTTCCCATACATCTTGCTGTACTGTGGAAGGAGCCCATCCAGCAGGGCCTGGTTCTACTCCTCAGTGAAGGCTGGGGCCCTCTCCAAAGTACGTGCCATAGCAGTAGCCAGAGGATGCAGGGACAGCAGCAGTGGTGGCAGGGATGTGGTCTAGTAGCATGTAGTGCAGGCAAGTGAGCTCCCTGGGGTCCAGCCAGCCTTATATCTGTACTGCAGAGGCAGGCTCTGTGCCATGTGTCCCCATTGATCGGTCCAACACGGTTGCATTCTATGAATCTGGCCAATCCATGGAAATGTACGACTCGTACACGTCTTCCGCATCGTTCAAATCTTCACCTTCATAAAACCCTAGTAATTGCAACATTGTTGTAGGCATCCAACTGAACTTCCAGCGCACAACTCGTACAAGTTTTGAATCTGTATCCATCTCCATGACAGTCCAGAGCCAATGGGTGCGCACACCTCGGTCAACTGACTGTACAACGCGTATTTTGAAAATACACATGCACCCGTCTCCATACGATCCAATGGCCAAAGCGTACGCCTGTCTCGGAACATGCATGATAGTCACCCGCGTCGGACCTCATTGCAGTCAATGGCAAAGCGTACGCATGGCTCGGTCATGAACTGTGCAATGTGTACGCATTGCCCCCTGCGTCGGACCTCATTGCAGTCAATGGCAAAGCGTACGCGCAGCTCGGTCATGAACCGTGCAATGCGTACGCATTTTCACGCGCGTCAGACCTCATTGCAGTCAATGGCAAAGTGTACGCAAGGCTCGGTCATGAACCGTGCAATGCGTACGCATTGTCACCCGCGTCGGAGCACATTGGTGTGACTATTTGACGGCTTCAACACACAATTACTTGCCAGGGACACATGTGCACACCTACTACACTACAGCATTGGCCACACAGTGTCCCATGGCATGTAAGGCTGCATTCCCTGTGTGTTGGGGGGGGCAACATTTGGTTTGTTGTGTGACACTTTTGTTCAGCCACTCCCAGGCTGTGCACGTGTTCATGGGGGCAGAATCCTTTGTGTGTTGTGCACATTACCACTGTGATGTGCAACTGTACAGTTATGGACATGAGTCATGGACACAGTTGCAGGTTGGATATGTTTAGGACATGTCACATACACCCTGAGTCCTGGGGGTGATGGCATGTACGTCACAGTGAGACCTGTAGCCACAATTCTGATGTGCACCCACAGTCTGTGTGCATGTTGTGTCTCAGATGTGGATGATCAAATGTGCCCAATGGGAGACAGTCTCCACATCCATGTGGTATGTGCAGCAACCTTGATGGTGTGTGTGTATCTAAGAGACGTCCATGTAGGGCCTGCTGAGACAACAGTGGCCACTACCTGTGGGACTCACGCTTGCCTTGTGGCGTGTACGTGATACGCCATGTCATGCCAGTGTCGATGTGGCAATACAGGGACCCTGGGTATCTGCATGGCAAAGATCTGTGATGCCTGGGAGACATCAGGACTCACTTGTCACTGTGGTGTGTGTTTGTAACGTCACAGCAGTACATAGGTAGGGTGACACAGCCCAATGATTGGCCATTGCACTAAATGGGACTTATGTGGACATGTGGAATTGAGATGTGAGGTGATGGTCATGTAGGTGACATATGTGTCCATGCCCAACAGCACACACCTCAGTACATTGTGTAATGTCATGATGTATCATGTGATATTTAGCCTGGTCATGGCCACATGGGTGGATGAACCGACAATCTTCCTTTGTGCATCTCTGTTCTGCAGGGCACCAGTTGTCCACCGACCATTCCCAGACCTTGAAACCATGCAGGAACGCGACTGCATCCGACGTTACCGCTTCACCAGGCCACTGATTGAGGAGTTGGCGGAGCAGTTGGCGCCACATCTGCTACCTGGCCGGACATACCCTACAGCACTGACCCCAGAGGTGAAGGTGATGGCAGCCCTGTACTTCTTTGCTACTGGTACCTTCCAGTACACTGTGGCTACTGCTGGTGGTATGTCGCAAACTATGTTTAGTCGTGTGCTACGCGATGTCTTGGAGGGGATGTTGCATTTCCTTGACCTGTACATCAAGTTCTCTAGCCCAGCTCAACTCCCTGAAATAAAGGATGCCTTTTATACACTGGGGAGTATGCCGAACGTCATCGGATCTATTGATGGTACACATGTGGCCCTGATACCACCACAGGCACATGAGCAGGCATACCGGAACAGGAAACATTTCCACTCGATCAATGTTCTGGTGGTATGTCTTGCAGACATGTGTATCACACATGTGTGTGCATGGTTCCCCGGTTCTGCGCACAATGCCTACATAATGAGGAGTAGTCGCATTGCGAAGCTGATGTCACAGATGCCAGACCAGCGTGCCTGGCTTGTCGGTGTGTACTGACTGTTTACCATTGTGTGTGTTTGGCAATGTTGTATTCCGCACTCCGACAAAACTCAGCTAATTGTTCAATTGTTTGTGTGTAGGTTACTCCGGATACCCCAGCATGCGTAGTTGCTGACACCCCTCAGGAACCCTGTGACACCAGCCGAGATGCGCTACAAATGAGGCACATGGTCAGAGCAGGAGGGTGATTGAGCTGACATTTGGCCTCCTGAAAAGCCGCTTTCGCTGCCTGGACAAGGCCGGCGGGGCCCTTCCATATGACCCTGCAAAGGTGTGCAAAATTATCCTTGTATGCTGCATGCTACACAACATGGCAGTGCGGAAGAAGGTGCCTCTCATCCAGAATGACGATGACCGACCTCCGCCACCTGTGGATGATCCCGGCCTGGGCCACGATGCCAGTGATGATGAAGATGAGGGTGACGTCCGCACACAGCTCATCAACAACTTCTTCACCTGAATGTGAGTTTACAGGGTTGTTATGTCAATGTATGGAGTTAGCCTGAAATGTGTTGTGGCTGCTCGGTTGCTGTCTGAGTGTGTCTGTGTACCACTTGACTGGATGCGTGCAGTGATCTGTCCATTCAGGTGGTCTGTACTCCACAATAGGGTAGTACTGCTAACTTATCAAAAAAAGTACCACAACGATGAGGGTCCCGCACCCATGCGCACAGGGAGTCACTTCCTCAAAATATTTAAATTACCAGTGCTCACTTAACGAATGGTCACTGTTAAACCATCCCTACATTGAAATAATTTCACACTTGTAAGGAGCACTACAAATATACACAATATTTCCAAACAAATATCTTTGATTCAAAAACATTTATTCTTAAATCTCATATTATTTAACATGGAGAATGTCCAATTGTTCATGTACCAATGTCTTATTGCTTTGATGCCTCAGTTAGTCCTTTATCCATTAATAAATGTTCTTGCCAATGATGAAACCTTTATATCCTTGTTCCATATCAGAGTCTTAATAAAGCACACAAAAAAATGTTTTCCTTTTAATCCATCCAAATTTTTCTTTTAATCCATCAATCGTTGTTACCAATTTTTTATGATCCAATCACTTTATCATCCTTTTGATCCATCAATCGTTTCTTTCCAATTTTATATTATATTGTATGATCCAATCATTAAATCCAGAGGTTATACTTCCATTCCTAATGTCCAATACTCTCAACAGCCGACGCGGTTCGTCCCCTCCCGGGACATCATCAGGGCTGTGAAATAAATGAGAATATGCCATCATAATCAAGACTTTCCTGTCCATATATTCACACCTTCAAATAAAATCCTGCCTATTAACATTCTCCAAAGTAAATCAGAATAGTAAACAAGATGTTCTAATTTATTCCTACCTATATAACAGGCTCCAAAGTTAATCAGGATGTTAAACCAGTAGTTCTAGTTTATAACAGACATCATCTCAATCAGTCAAAAATGACACAATTGGTGATATATTAAACCCCATGGGTAATATTAATAGCACTCATTGCAATAAACACCACATTTTTTGTTCCAAAAACAAAATCCTTCTATAGAACCCTCTTCATATGCATCATTCTGTCCCTGTTCTCTCCTTAGTCTCAATTCCTACATTCCTGATCGAAATCTGCCCCTTTTATGACCCTCCTTCTGTTGTCTCTATCCTGTACTCAAAGTCCTAAGAACCAATCATCTATAACATCCTTAATTTCGCCACCCTATTTAATTCTCAGCTACATTTCTATATTCCCAGATCAAGTACAATTGAACCGGTCTCACCTTTATCCAGTAATATTGGTGAGTGCATCCAAGACGCGTTATTTCTAATGCAGTCTGTCCAATTCGACTAACACAAATATTATCTGTATCAGAGAAAAAGGAGAAAACACTTTCTATAACATTTCCCCAACATAAAAAGTAACCTAAATATTCTAAAAACCTATTTCCCAAACTCTCTGTCCAAGTACCTGTGAAAATTCAGAAGTCTTCACCATCCTCTACGCATCTCCTCGCGGTTTCTCTGCAACTCACGCTCCGTATTTTGAACAGTCCGCTCCTCTGGTTTATAAAGGCAAAGTAGCCAATCACTAAGCCTCCTTTCTAATTGTTAACCCTGTTCCCTCTCTGGTCCGCTCATTCGGCGAGCCAATCACTAAGCGGCATTTCAAAACCGTACTTCCCTGGTCACAAGGCAAAGTAACCAATCACTAAGCCTCCTTTCTAATTGTTGACCCTGTTCCCTCTCTGGTCCGCTCATTCGGCGAGCCAATCACTAAGCGACATTTCAAAACCTTACTTCTCCACGATTTCTCGTCTACTTGCACTTCGTATTCTAACAAATCCGCTCCTCTAATTCGACCAGGCAAAGTAGCCAATCGCTAAGCCTGCTTTCTAATTCCTAACCCTGTTCCCTCTCTGGTCCGCTATTAAGTGGGCCAATCACTACGCGGCGTTTCGAACTGTAGAATAATAATCCAGTTTCCTATATATCCCGCCTAGTCCAACGACCGTAATCATGGTCATTAAAACAAATATTCCAATAATCATATCATGCTACCAACACACATATATATCTGAATCCAGTTGTTTTCCACATACGTGGGTTTCCCGGTTAGTTTAATAAAAACCCTCTGTATGAATTATTCCGCCATATGCGGTTAATATCCATGTCCAAAACCATCAATCAGTCAACAATATTTCAACATAATCCACACACTCATACCTCCCGCTCTTCAAATCATCACTAGTATGGTGGCCCATACTCACGCTATATTCTCCTGCTCCAACTATTTATATCAACCACCAATCACCTCAAATCTCCTATTCACGATGCCCCATCATGATGTGTTATTCCTAATCCTGGCAAATTCTCCCCCATCATTCACCCCTTTCCTGTAATTATATGCGGGAAGGGTCGCCCATCACACCACTGTCATATATAACTGTACAGTTGCTATCCCATATTGTCTCCACTACGTATTTTTAACAATGGGTAGCCATTCCATATTCTAATGTTACAACACAATACTCTAGTGCCCCTTTCCAAAGTGTGTGAATTTCCAGTCCACATGAAATCCCCAGTCTCATCCAAAGCAACATATAGTAGAGTCGTAGTTATCTTCTGATCTCCACTCAATTGGACTCATTTCCATCCTCACCATGCGGCTCCTCCCTCCACTTCACCACTCTTTATTTTCCTAATCTTCAAATTTGCCACCTGATCACGTAGCTCGACCTTACAACCCAAGGTACTTGTCAGATTATCAAAATTGAACTTCAATCCTCACTCCCAAAATATCATCTATCAAAGAAGTTTCTACACCCTTTGCTACGTCACACAACATTGAATAAAGTCCTTAGGCCAAAAAATAATGAAATTCATTATCACTGTTTAAACCCATGGTAACTGCTCTGCATTTACTTATCCATTTTGCTTCTTCCTGTCTAATTCGCAATTCCCAGTCTCCACCCCTCTTACTGGGAAATATCTTCTGAATACCATGGAATTTAAAATCCTGTTGGGGATTGTGACATTCCTTGATATGCATGTACAGAGGTGATCTGGTATCACAATTGCGAATAGCACGTCTATGTTCCTGTAATCTCAATTTCAAAGTCCTTTTCGTGCTACCAATATAGATCTTCTTCCAAGAACAAATAATTACATAAACCACTCCTGTGCTGTTACAGTTAATAAATTCTCTTATCACAAATCTTTTTTTTGTGTTATACATGAATTCTTTGATTTTGTTAATACCCAATTCACACATATTGCATGTACCACACACATAAAAGCCTCTTGGTTGCTTG
Source organism: Triturus cristatus (assembly GCF_964204655.1). Lineage (NCBI taxonomy): Eukaryota > Metazoa > Chordata > Amphibia > Caudata > Salamandridae > Triturus > Triturus cristatus. The sequence goes on from NC_140592.1 coordinate 391,583,984, forward strand.
GGTAACCAATTAAGACCCTCCATTACATCTGATGGTATATAGTTCCTTGTGATAATATTTTTTATAGTTACACATTTCCTGTAGATTATATCTGGTTTGTCCCCTATTGAACTGACTAATCCTGGTACACCTGTCAATAAGCCCCAATTTTTCTTGAGTGCTTTGTAAATTCCAGTTTTGTCAATACAATGCGTGGTCACAAAAGCTACTTTTTCCTTGAGTTGTCCTCTTTTCTTTTGAACAAGAGTAGTTTCCCTCTGTACCCTTCTTACTCTGTTCTTAGCCTCTAATAGATCAGTCCTTTCATAGCCTCTCTTTGATAGTCTGCTGTACAGACCATCCAACTTGTTATTAAAATCCCCTTTGGTACTGCAGTTTCTTCTTAACCTGATCATCTCCCCGTAAGGGATCCCTTTGATCACAGATTTTGGATGAAAGCTATCTGCACACAAGATAGAATTAGTGGCCGTGGTTTTTCTGTATAGTTTACTCTTAAATTGATCATTTTCCGTAAAAAGTTGCACATCCAGAAACGCTAAACCCTTTGAACTGTAATTCATAGTGAACTTTACATTGAACTCATTCTTATTAAGAAAATCAAAATATTCATGGAGTTCTCCCTCACTCCCTTTCCATATCAACAGAATGTCATCTATGAATCGGACCCAAAATAAAATGCAATCCGTCCATCTTGCTGCCCCTTGGCCCCAGGCATTCTCCTTCTCAAAGAACCCCATAAAGAGGTTGGCATACGAAGGAGCAAACCTGGACCCCATCGCTGTACCTTTAATTTGCTGGAACCATTGGTCCTCAAAAGGAAAAAAATTATTCTCCAAAATCAAAGTGCTCATTTGGACCAACATCTCCGAATGTGCACGTAGGCTTGCACTGCGACTGCTCAAAAAGTGTTTTAAGGCTTGTTTACCTTTATCATTATCGATACAAGTATAAAGCCTGATTACATCTAAAGTCACAAGAGTCATTCCATCTTCCCACTTAAAGTCCTGTAATTTATTTAGGACATCTATAGTGTCTCTAATATATGCTGGTAAATTTACCACTAAGGGTTTTAAAAAACAGTCCACAAATTCAGACAGGTGTTCCGTAACACTTCCAATGCTGGACACTATGGGTCTCCCTGGTGGATCCGTTTTTGATTTATGAATTTTAGGTATAAATAAAAAGGAAGGTAGGATTAGATACGTTCAGATATTTATACTCGGCCTCATCTATTAAACCTTCCTCTTTCCAAGCAAACAATCATCCCGAAATTAACTTCTTCACCTGCTCCATCGGGTTACTCTACCTAAAATTCATAAATCAAAAACGGATCCACCAGGGAGACACATAGTATCCAATAATGATAAAGGTAAACAAGCCTTAAAACACTTTTTGAGCAGTCGCAGTGCAAGCCTACGTGCACATTTGGAGATGTTGGTACAAATGAGCACTTTGATTTTGGAGAATATTTTTTTTCTTTTTGAGGACCAATGGTTCCAGCAAATTAAAGGTATAGCGATGGGGTCCAGGTTTGCTCCTTCGTATGCCAACCTCTTTATGGGGTTCTTTGAGAAGGAGCATGCCTGGGGCCAAAGGGCAGCAAAATGGACGGATTGCATTTTATTTTGGGTCCAATTCATAGATGACATTCTGTTGATATGGAGAGGGTGTGGGGGAGAACTCCATGAATATTTTGATTTTCTTAATAAGAATGAGTTCAATGTAAAGTTCACTATGAATTACAGTTCAAAGGGTTTAGCGTTTCTGGATGTGCAACTTTTTACGGAAAATGATCAAATTAAGAGTAAACTATACAGAAAAACCACGGCCACTAATTCTATCTTGTGTGCAGATAGCTTTCATCCAAAATCTGTGATCAAAGGGATCCCTTACGGGGAGATGATCAGGTTAAGAAGAAACTGCTGTACCGAAGGGGGTTTTAATAACGAGTTGGATGGTCTGTACAGCAGACTATCAAAGAGAGGCTATAAAAGGACTGAACTATTAGAGGCTAAGAACAGAGTAAGAAGGGTACAGAGGGAAACTACTCTTGTTCAAAAGAAAAGAGGACAACTCAAGGAAAAAGTAGCTTTTGTGACCACGCATTGTATTGAGAAAACTGGAATTGACAAAGCACTCAAGAAAAATTGGGGCTTATTGACAGGTGTACCAGGATTAGTCAGTTCAATAGGGGACAAACCAGATATAATCTACAGGAAATGTGTAACTATAAAAAATATTATCACAAGCAACTATATACCATCAGATGTAACGGAGGGTCTTAATTGGTTACCCAAGCAACCAAGAGGCTTTTATGTGTGTGGTACATGCAATATGTGTGAATTGGGTATTAACAAAATCAAAGAATTCATGTATAACACAAAAAAAAGATTTGTGATAAGAGAATTTATGAACTGTAACAGCACAGGAGTGGTATATGTAATTATTTGTTCTTGTAAGAAGATCTATATTGGTAGTACGAAAAGGACTTTGAAATTGAGATTACAGGAACATAGACGTGCTATTCGCAATTGTGATACCAGATCACCTCTGTACATGCATATCAAGGAATGTCACAATCCCCAACAGGATTTTAAATTCCATGGTATTCCGAAGATATTTCCCAGTAAGAGGGTTGGAGACTGGGAATTGCGAATTAGACAGGAAGAAGCAAAATGGATCAGTAAATGCAGAGCAGTTACCATGGGTTTAAACAGTGATAATGAATTTCATTATTTTTTGGCCTAAGGACTGTATTCAATGTTGTGTGATGTAGCAAAGGGTGTAGAAACTTCTTTGATAGATGATATTTTGGGAGTGAGGATTGAAGTTAAATTTTGATAATCTGACAAGTACCTTGGGTTTTAAGGTCGAGCTACGTGATCAGGTGACAAATTTGAAGATTAGGAAAATAAAGAGTGGTGAAGTGGAGGGAGGAGCCGGATAGTGAGGATGGAAATGAGTCCAATTGAGTGGAGATCAGAAGATAACTACGACTCTACTATATGTTGCTTTGGATGAGACTGGGGATTTCATGTGGACTGGAAATTCACACACTTTGGAAAGGGGCACCAGAGTATTGTGTTGTAACATTAGAATATGGAATGGCTGCCCATTGGTAAAAATACGTAGTGGAGACAATATGGGGTAGCAACTGTGCAGTTATATATGACAGTGGTGTGATGGGCGACCCTTCCCGCATATAATTACAGGAAAGGGGTGAATGATGGGGGAGAATTTGCCAGGATTAGGAATAACGCATCATGATGGGGCATCGTGAATAGGAGATTTGAGGTGATTGGTGTTTGATATAAATAGTTGGAGCAGGAGAATATAGCGTGAGTATGGGCCACCATACTAGTGATGATTTGAAGAGCGGGAGGTATGAGTGTGTGGATTATGTTGAAATATTGTTGCCTGATTGATGATTTTGGACATTGATATTAACCGCATATGGCGGAATAATTTATACAGAGGGTTTTTATTAAACTAAACTGTTAGACCTGTCAGCCCTTTGGGTGGTCCCTCCTCATCATTATTTATTTTGTCCCACTTTTGCCTCAAACCCTGTTTGAATTTTTCCTTTTTGGGAACCACCAGACTTTTTAGTGTTGCTACAGATTCAGGGAGCCATTTTAGCTACCCCTGAAACTTCTGTCTGAGGGCCTGAAGCACAAAATGGTGGCCTCCTGTGACATCACCAGCATCCACTGGAACCTACCAGCACCTTCCAGAACCTTCCAGGAGATTCCAGAACTGTGTGACAGTTGGAAACCGTTTAGAATGTTGGGAGGATAAGAGAGGCAGTTGGCAGTTGGAGCTGGCAGTTGGCACCTGACTGGTGAAGAGAGAGGAGCACAACAGTGAAGGAGGAAGGAGTGAAGCAGCAGGGGTGGAAACTTGTGCCTGGAGTGGGGTCCATAAACCCACCCTTGATACTTGTCCCTACTGATGGATCCCAGCCTATAGCCCTGTGTGGGAAGAAGACAGAAGAACACCATCCTAAGGACCTGGACAGCAGGAACAGGCCTTAGAACCAAGGAAGCAGCAAGATTCTGACCTGAGAACTGGTTTCCCTGGAGCCTGGCGTCGAGTAGCCGAAGACCTGGAGCCCGAGGTGGAGAAGCGGCGCTGACTGAGGTAGCAGACGTCGTACCCGGAGCCGCCTGAGGTCGTAAGAGGGCGCCGGCGGAGGTCGAGAGGAATACCAAAGGTCGAGAAGGAAGTGAACCGAGGTCGAGCGAGCGGCGTCATCGGAGGAGTGAAGTCCGCCCTCCGGAGTCGTCGGAGACCGAGGTAGAGGAGCACCGGAGGTCGGGAGTGAGGATCGCACTCCGGAGTCGCCCGGAACCTGTGAGGAGGAACACCGGAGGTCGGGGGTGAGGATCGCACCCCGGAGTCGCCGGAAGTCGACAGCGAGGCCAGGCCGGCCGACGTCATCGGAGCCGAGAGCGCCATCGGACCGGAGCCGCCCGAAGTCGACATCGTGAAGAGACTGCCCGACGCCGTCGAATCGGAGGTCGAGATCGAACCGAGGCCACCGACATCGGACCGGAACCGCCTGCCGGCGTCGTCAAAGAACTGACATTGTGCCGAGGCTGCCGAGACCGAACCGGAACCGCCTCACGGCGTCGACACGACTCCAGCGGCGTCGGAACATCAGAAAAAGGGCAGTAAGTGGAGTAGAGGGCGCCTAAGGCCCTGTGGAGACCTGAGAGACTGCTCTAAGGGGCTAGGGAGGTGCTGAAACCCACCTGACTGTGCCTGGGGTGAACTGGGACTAACCTAGAGAGGTTGTGTGGAGAGGAAAGCCAGGGCATTGGAATTCCCCCCTTTGATCTACCTCAGTTTAGGCTTCAGCCTTTGCCTCAGCCAGGGAGTAGGACCCCCCAAGCCTTCCACACCCTACAAGCTGTGCCTGGGCCAAATCAGCCCTTAAGTATTGAAGTGTCATCTGATTCATGAGTGCTACTGTATACTTCTAATTATTTATTGAGGAAACTGTATTTATTAAGTTCTTATCTATTTAATGCTGCACTGTATTTATAGGTCCACAGGACTTGTTGGTGTACAGTATTTATTGGTACAGTATTTATTGGTACAGTATTTATTACCTCAAAGTATTTAATTGTCTGTATATATTGCACTTGTATTTATGCCCTGTTATTTATGATCACCCCTATTTATTTCAGCAAACAGCAAATATTTATTTGACCTGCTCTATTTAAGAATTTGTATATTGTGATTGTTATTTATTTTCCCAATCAGCAACTAAGAGAAAAAGATAAAGAAAGGATATTTTCATAATTTTTACGGTGTAGAGTCGTTTTTGGAACGGATGCACGCATGGTTATTGTATGGGTATATTGTATGCTTAGCACTGCGCCTGTTTCCTGACCACTCGAGCCAAGCTACCCCATTGTGTCGGGAAGGTCCACCACCACCCTGCGGAGTGGGAGTGGGCAGTTTCCAACATAAATTGGTGTTCAGTGGTGGGATAGAGCTGTGCCTACATATACTTAACAATAACTGTGGGTAGTCCATAGGCCTACACCGGGAGTTTTCTCACAGCGGCCTTCCTAATTGTGGGTTTTTGTTTTTTCCAAATTTACTCTGGTGGTGGGAGGAGGTATTACTAAAGGTACCCCCCTGCATTGTTACTGCACAAAACCTGTCCTCTAACCTGAGTGGGCAAGATGGAGTTTGTTCTTGAAAATCTAGACACGTACACTGTGGCCCAACTCAGGGAGTTTTGCCAGCGAGAGGGGGTGTACTGTCCCCCAGGAGCAAAGAAGGGTGCACTTCAAACCAGCTTAAGGGCTTGGGGGGAGGCACGCAGGGAAAGCAAGGCTGAGGAAGAGGACAGGGATGGAGAGCCTGACCCCGAGGGGGCTGAGATGTACCAACCTGAGGTGGGGAACCTGTCAGCAGGGCCCAGGACACTTTCTAGGAAGGGCAGCACTGTCTCTAGTGGGGGCTTATCCGAAGTGGAGTTAGCAGACCGGAGAGAGAAGAGACAGCTCACATGGGACTTAGCAAGGCTGGAAAAGGAGAAAGAGGAGCAGAGGATGGCCCATGAATTGCGACTGAAAGAAATAGATCTTCAGATTTTGAGAATCGGGGCACAACCTGTTCCTAATGGTGGCAGCCAAAACCAAGAGTCCACCAGGGAATCCAAACCTTACCTGCCAAAGGACATTGTAGCGAGCTATGGGGCGGGTGACGACATCGCCAGGTGGCTAGCAGCCTATGAGGTCTCATTGAGGGCCCATGGGGTTCCAGCGAAGTATTGGGGAGGGGGATTGTATAAGTACATGCCTCCAGCTGGTAGGGATGCTTTATTGGCCCTCGAAGAGGAAGAGCAAACCCACTACCCCACCATGAAACTGGCGCTCATCAGGAAGTTTGGACTAACTCCGGAAAAGTACAGACAGAAGTTCAGGGGTAGTCACAAACTGGGCCCACAGAATTGGGTGGACTTCCTGGACTATGCAAAGAAGGCACTGGAAGGTTGGATTCAGGGCAGTGAAGTAAGGAACTACGAGGAGCTGTTTGACCTGGTACTGAAGGAACACCTACTCGAGAAATGTTTCCCTGAACTGCGGCAACACCTGGTGGATAGCAAGCTGACCAGTCCCCGGAAGCTTGCTGAGGAGGCGGACATTTGGGCTAGTACCCGGGTGTCCACAAGGGGGACTGGAGGGGATACTCAAAAGGCCGGACAGGGCGCCCCCCAGAAGAAAGAGGGAGGGGAAAAGAAAAAGGAGTTCTCCAAAGGCCCCCAAAATAACTTCCAAGGGAAGGGAACAGGATTCACCTCTAAGGCTAACCCACCCAGAAACCCTAATCCTGGCCAGAGTCAGCAGCCAAGGGTTGTCCATTGCTACGAGTGCGGTGGCGTTGGACACTATAAAGGAGATCCGAAGTGTCAGAAACGATCACCCCCTCCCACTGGAGGAAAGCCCCCCGGAGTAGCTAGTGTAGTGCTCGGGGAGGAGATGCCCTTAACTAAGGGAAGGGAGTGGGCGGGTGTCACTTTAGTGTCCCTGGGAGAACGGGAGATGGTTCCTAAGATCCAGGTGCCCGCAAATACTGCAAAGTATGGGCAGTGGATCACCATCAACGGCCAAAGAGGGGAGGCTCTGAGAGACACAGGAGCCAGTATGACTATGGTACGTAGCCAACTGGTGTCTCCAGAGCAAGTCATTCCCGATGTACTCCACCCAGCCGCGATGGCTGACGGCAGAACCGGCCACTATCCCGTGGCTGAGGTTCCCTTTGAATGGGGGGGGGTTGCAGGTTCACTTCGAGTTGCCGTAAGCCCTGCCGTGCCAGTCGATTGTCTGCTGGGCAATGACATGGAGCACAACGCTTGGAAGGAGGTGGAATACCGGACTCATACCGAGATGCTGGGTACACCTGACTGGGCCTGTGTTAGCACAAGGTCCGGGACTACCCGAAGAGGGAGTTCATTCCGGCTGGAGCCTGGAACAAAGGCCCAGCCAGCTGCCAGTCAAGGGAAGAACCGAGGACAGGAGGAGCCTGCCTCGGCGTCTCCACCCCGTAGGACGGATAGGCCACCGGAGGTGGTGGACCAGGAGTCTGCGGAGGGGGACGTTACCAACCTGGAGGACCTACCCATCCCGGCCGAGTGGCACGTGGAGGGAGGCCCGTCCAGGGAGGAATTCTGCCAGGGCCAGAGGGAGTGCCCTACCCTTGAGGGGCTGAGGCGACAGGCCGAAGCCCAGGCAGCAGGGAACGTTGAAGGGAACTACAGTGTTTACTGGGAGGATGGCCTCCTCTACAGTGAACCCAAGGCACCCCTACATGGATCGTCACGAGCCTTGGTAGTCCCTCAACGTTATCGAGCCTTCCTTTTAGAGTTGGCTCACGAGATACCATTGGCAGGACACCTGGGGCAAGACAAGACCTTCGCCCGTCTTGTCCCACACTTTTATTGGCCTCAGATGAAAGTGTCGTCCGATACCTACTGCCGGACATGTGTGTCTTGCCAAGCCAGTGGGAAAACAGGGGTGAAGCTGAAAGCTCCCCTGGAACCACTTCCTGTCGTTAGCACCCCCTTTGAAAGGGTGGGCATCGACATTGTGGGTCCGTTAGATCCACCAACTACAGCTGGTCACAGGTTTATCCTGGTTCTGGTGGATCATGCCACACGGTACCCAGAGGCAATACCTCTGAGGACCATAACAGCACCTGTTGTGGCTAGGGCCCTGATGGGAATCTTTACCCGAGTGGGTTTTCCCAAGGAAGTTGTGTCCGACAGGGGGACCAACTTCATGTCAGCGTATATGCGGGCAATGTGGAAGGAGTGTGGAGTGACCTACCGGTTCACCACTCCTTACCACCCCCAGACCAATGGTCTGGTGGAGAGGTTTAACAAAACCTTGAAAGGCATGATCAGAAGTCTGCCTGAAAGCCTGCGGAGGAAATGGGACGTCCTCCTACCCTGTTTACTTTTTTCCTACAGGGAAGTGCCACAGAAGGGAGTGGGCTTCAGCCCCTTCGAGCTTCTGTATGGGCACCCTGTACGTGGACCTCTTAACCTGGTGAGAGACGGATGGGAAAGAACTCCCAGAAAGCTCCCCCAGGATGTGGTGAGCTACATGCTGGCCTTCCGGAGCCAAATGGCTAAGTTGTGGAAGCAAGCTTCTGACAACTTGGAAGCCAGCCAAGCAGTGATGAAGGCGTGGTATGACCACAATGCTCACCCGGTGGAGTTGGAGCCTGGCCAGAAAGTGTGGGTGATCGAACCGGGAGAGCTTAGTGCCCTCCAGGATCGCTGGTCAGGACCCTTTGAGGTGTTGGAGAAGAAGGGTAAGGCTACCTACTTGGTGGACCTGAAGACCCCTCGTCAGCCCCTGCGGGTGCTGCATGCCAACCGCCTCAAACCCCACCACGAGAGGCCCGAAGTCATCTTGATGATGGTGACTGACGGAGGAGAGGACGTGGAAAGCGAGCCTCTCCCTGATCTGTTTGCGTCTCAAGAAAAGGATGGGTCGGTGGAGGGAGTGATTCTCTCCCCATCCCTAACTCCTGAACAGCAGGAGGACTGTCGCCAGGTCCTGGGGCAGTACTCTTCATTGTTCTCCCTTGTCCCGGGTAGGACTCACCTGTGCGTCCATGACGTGGACACAGGAGACAGCCCACCTGTGAAGTCCAAGATCTACCGGATGTCAGACAAGGTGAAGGCCAGCATTCATAGTGAAGTCACTAAGATGCTGGAGCTAGGAGTGATTGAACCTTCTAGCAGCCCCTGGTCCAGTCCGGTGGTGTTAGTACCAAAAGCTGCACCACCGGGTGCCCAACCAGAACTGAGGTTCTGTGTGGACTACCGGGGACTGAATTCAGTGACAAAGACTGATGCTCATCCGATCCCTAGGGCGGATGAATTGATTGACCGGCTGGGAGCTGCCCAATATCTAAGTACCTTTGACCTTACTTCGGGGTACTGGCAGATCTCTTTGACTGATGGAGCAAGGGAAAGGTCAGCCTTCTCCACGCCCAATGGCCACTACCAGTTCTGTGTGATGCCCTTTGGGCTCAAGAACGCACCTGCCACGTTTCAGCGCCTGGTAAACCAGATCCTCACCGGAATGGAGAGTTTCTCTGCTGCTTATCTGGATGACATAGCCGTCTTCAGTAACAGCTGGGAGGATCACTTGCGTCACCTGCAAGCTGTTCTCCAGGCCCTGAGACAAGCTGGATTGACGATCAAGGCCAGCAAGTGCCAGATCGGGCAAGGGTCGGTAGTGTACCTTGGACACTTGGTGGGTAGGGGAGCGGTACAACCCCTCCAGGCGAAGATCGAGGCCATCATGGCCTGGGAACCCCCCAAGACACAGACTGAGGTCCGAGCATTTTTGGGCCTCACGGGATACTATCGCCGCTTCGTGAAGGGGTACGGTACCATCGTAACCCCCCTCACGGAGCTCACGTCCAAGAAACAACCTCGACGGGTAGTCTGGACGGAGGCTTGTCAGCAAGCCTTTGAGAGATTGAAGAAAGCCATGTGCGAGGCCCCGGTCTTAAGGGCCCCAGACTTTTCCAAGAAGTTCATTGTCCAGACAGATGCATCAGAACATGGCATTGGGGCAGTGTTATCGCAACTCAACGAAGAGGGTCTGGATCAACCCGTGGTCTTCCTATCCCGGAGACTACTTCCCAGGGAACAGAAGTGGAGTGCAATAGAGCGTGAAGCCTTTGCAGTGGTATGGGCTCTGAAGAAGTTGCGGCCATACCTGTTTGGCTCGCACTTCCTGGTTCAGACCGACCACAGACCCCTTCGTTGGCTGATGCAAATGAAGGGGGAGAATCCCAAGTTGTTGAGGTGGTCTATTTCCCTACAGGGGATGGACTTTCAGGTGGAACATCGGCCTGGAGTGGACCACGCCAATGCAGACGGTCTCTCAAGGTATTTCCGCCTTAGTGATGAGAACTCCCAAGGGGTTGGGTAGCTCTCCCCACTTTCAGCTGGGGGGGACGCGTGTTAGACCTGTCAGCCCTTTGGGTGGTCCCTCCTCATCATTATTTATTTTGTCCCACTTTTGCCTCAAACCCTGTTTGAATTTTTCCTTTTTGGGAACCACCAGACTTTTTAGTGTTGCTACAGATTCAGGGAGCCATTTTAGCTACCCCTGAAACTTCTGTCTGAGGGCCTGAAGCACAAAATGGTGGCCTCCTGTGACATCACCAGCATCCACTGGAACCTACCAGCACCTTCCAGAACCTTCCAGGAGATTCCAGAACTGTGTGACAGTTGGAAACCGTTTAGAATGTTGGGAGGATAAGAGAGGCAGTTGGCAGTTGGAGCTGGCAGTTGGCACCTGACTGGTGAAGAGAGAGGAGCACAACAGTGAAGGAGGAAGGAGTGAAGCAGCAGGGGTGGAAACTTGTGCCTGGAGTGGGGTCCATAAACCCACCCTTGATACTTGTCCCTACTGATGGATCCCAGCCTATAGCCCTGTGTGGGAAGAAGACAGAAGAACACCATCCTAAGGACCTGGACAGCAGGAACAGGCCTTAGAACCAAGGAAGCAGCAAGATTCTGACCTGAGAACTGGTTTCCCTGGAGCCTGGCGTCGAGTAGCCGAAGACCTGGAGCCCGAGGTGGAGAAGCGGCGCTGACTGAGGTAGCAGACGTCGTACCCGGAGCCGCCTGAGGTCGTAAGAGGGCGCCGGCGGAGGTCGAGAGGAATACCAAAGGTCGAGAAGGAAGTGAACCGAGGTCGAGCGAGCGGCGTCATCGGAGGAGTGAAGTCCGCCCTCCGGAGTCGTCGGAGACCGAGGTAGAGGAGCACCGGAGGTCGGGAGTGAGGATCGCACTCCGGAGTCGCCCGGAACCTGTGAGGAGGAACACCGGAGGTCGGGGGTGAGGATCGCACCCCGGAGTCGCCGGAAGTCGACAGCGAGGCCAGGCCGGCCGACGTCATCGGAGCCGAGAGCGCCATCGGACCGGAGCCGCCCGAAGTCGACATCGTGAAGAGACTGCCCGACGCCGTCGAATCGGAGGTCGAGATCGAACCGAGGCCACCGACATCGGACCGGAACCGCCTGCCGGCGTCGTCAAAGAACTGACATTGTGCCGAGGCCGCCGAGACCGAACCGGAACCGCCTCACGGCGTCGACACGACTCCAGCGGCGTCGGAACATCAGAAAAAGGGCAGTAAGTGGAGTAGAGGGCGCCTAAGGCCCTGTGGAGACCTGAGAGACTGCTCTAAGGGGCTAGGGAGGTGCTGAAACCCACCTGACTGTGCCTGGGGTGAACTGGGACTAACCTAGAGAGGTTGTGTGGAGAGGAAAGCCAGGGCATTGGAATTCCCCCCTTTGATCTACCTCAGTTTAGGCTTCAGCCTTTGCCTCAGCCAGGGAGTAGGACCCCCCAAGCCTTCCACACCCTACAAGCTGTGCCTGGGCCAAATCAGCCCTTAAGTATTGAAGTGTCATCTGATTCATGAGTGCTACTGTATACTTCTAATTATTTATTGAGGAAACTGTATTTATTAAGTTCTTATCTATTTAATGCTGCACTGTATTTATAGGTCCACAGGACTTGTTGGTGTACAGTATTTATTGGTACAGTATTTATTGGTACCTCAAAGTATTTAATTGTCTGTATATATTGCACTTGTATTTATGCCCTGTTATTTATGATCACCCCTATTTATTTCAGCAAACAGCAAATATTTATTTGACCTGCTCTATTTAAGAATTTGTATATTGTGATTGTTATTTATTTTCCCAATCAGCAACTAAGAGAAAAAGATAAAGAAAGGATATTTTCATAATTTTTACGGTGTAGAGTCGTTTTTGGAACGGATGCACGCATGGTTATTGTATGGGTATATTGTATGCTTAGCACTGCGCCTGTTTCCTGACCACTCGAGCCAAGCTACCCCATTGTGTCGGGAAGGTCCACCACCACCCTGCGGAGTGGGAGTGGGCAGTTTCCAACATAAACTAACCGGGAAACCCACGTATGTGGAAAACAACTGGATTCAGAGAGATATGCGTGTTGGTAGCATGATATGATTATTGGAATATTTGTTTTAATGACCATGATTACGGTCGTTGGACTAGGCGGGATATATGCGAAACTGGATTATTATTCTACAGTTTGAGACGCCGCGTAGTGATTGGCCCGCTTAATAGCGGACCAGAGAGGGAACAGGGTTAGGAATTAGAAAGGAGGCTTAGCGATTGGCTACTTTGCCTGGTCAAATTAGAGGAACGGTGTTTGTTAGAATACGAAGTGCAAGTAGACAAGAAATCGTGGAGAAGTAAGGTTTTGAAATGCCGCTTAGTGGTTGGCTCGCCGAATGAGCGGACCAGAGAGGGAACAGGGTCAACAATTAGAAAGGAGGCTCAGTGATTGGTTACTTTGCCTTGTGGTACGGTATTGAAATGCCGCTTAGTGATTGGCTCGCCGAATGAGCGGACCAGAAAGGGAACAGGGTCAGGAATTAGAAAGGAGGCTTAACGATTGGCTACTTTGCCTGGTCGAATTAGAGGAGCGGATTTGTTAGAATACGAAGTGCAAGTAGACGAGAAATCGTGGGGAAGTAAGGTTTTGAAATGCCGCTTAGTGATTGGCTTGCCGAATGAGCGGACCAGAGAGGGAACAGGGTCAACAATTAGAAAGGAGGCTTAGTGATTGGTTACTTTTCCTTGTGACCAGGGAAGTACGGTTTTGAAATGCCGCTTAGTGATTGGCTCGCCGAATGAGCGGACCAGAGAGGGAACAGGGTTAACAATTAGAAAGGAGGCTTAGTGATTGGCTACTTTGCCTTTATAAACCAGAGGAGCAGACTGTTCAAAATACGGAGCGTGAGTTGCAGAGAAAACGCGAGGAGATGCGTAGTGGATGGTGAAGACTTCTGAATTTTCACAGGTACTTGGACAGAGAGTTTGGGAAATAGGTTTTTAGAATATTTAGGTTCCTTTTTATGTTGGGGAAAGGTTATAGAAAGTGTTTTCTCCTTTTTCTCTGATACAGATAATATTTGTGTTAGTCGAATTGGACAGACTGCATTAGAAATAACGCGTCTTGGATGCACTCACCAATATTACTGGATAAAGGTGAGACCGGTTCAATTGTACTTGATCTGGGAATATAGAAATGTAGCTGAGAATTAAATAGGGTGGCGAAATTAAGGATGTTATAGATGATTGGTTCTTAGGACTTTGAGTACAGGATAGAGACAACAGAAGTAGGGTCATAAAAGGGGCAGATTTCGATCAGGAATGTAGGAATTGAGACTAAGGAAGGAACAGGGACAGAATGATGCATATGAAGAGGGTTCTATAGAAGGATTTTGTTTTTGGAACAAAAAATGTGGTGTTTATTGCAATGAGTGCTATTAATATTACCCATGGGGTTTATTATATCACCAATTGTGTCATTTTTGACTGATAGAGATGATGTCTGTTATAAACTAGAACTACTGGTTTAACATCCTGATTAACTTTGGAGCCTGTTATATAGGTAGGAATAAATTAGAACAACTTGTTTACTATTCTGATTTACTTTGGAGCATGTTATATAGGCAGGATTTGATTTGAAGGTGTGAATATATGGACAGGAAAGTCTTGATTATGATGGCATATTCTCATTTATTTCACAGCCCTGATGATGTCCCGGGAGGGGACGAAACGCGTCGGCTGTTGAGAGTATTGGACATTAGGAATGGAAGTATAACCTCTGGATTTAATGGTTGGATCATACAATATAATATAAAATTGGAAAGAAACGATTGATGGATCAAAAGGATGATAAAGTGATTGGATCATAAAAAATTGGTAACAACGATTGATGGATTAAAAGAAAAATTTGGATGGATTAAAAGGAAAACATTTTTTTTTTTGCTTTATTAAGACTCTGATATGGAACAAGGATATAAAGGTTTCATCATTGGCAAGAACATTTATTAATGGATAAAGGACTAACCGAGGCATCAAAGCAATAAGACATTGGTACATGAACAATTGGACATTCTCCATGTTAAAAAATATGAGATTTGAGAATAAATGTTTTTGAATCAAAGATATTTGTTTGGAAATATTGTGTATATATGTAGTGCTCCTTACAAGTGTGAAAGTACTGCTAACTTGTTTCTGTGTAGGTTTCTTGTGACATGTGTTGTGCATGTGTATTGCATTTCTCTCCTGTTCTGCTGTGCTTTTGACTGTGTCTTGTGTCTGTCCTTTCCAGGGTACTTTGCCTGTTGTTTGGTCAACGCTGACCCCCAATAGCCAGAATCCAACACCAGAGTGGGAGTAGTCAATTGCCATCAAGTCATGTGCCACACACCCCTCGACTTCAATTCTCAGACACTCTGTGACCTTGTGTCCACCGTAACGTACAATTGCCTTTCAACTATTTTAGAATAAACATGTTACTTATGTGTAATGGACCTGTGCTATGCTTTGTTAGGTGCGTTGTCTGTCTTCCCACATCTGAGTGACATTTGATTACCTCACCTGTGGACTTGTTACCACTGACTGTGGATAGGTGTTGTGTCTATGCATACCAATGTGTTTCAGGTCAACATCATTGTGTGGGATGAGTAACATGGCCATGGTGAGTATGTGTTGTGTTGCCATAGTGGTGTGTCTCCCTCACATGTGTCACATCACCATGACTCACCTAACAGTGGTCACATTGTTGTAGTATTTGGAATGCACTGTGTTGTTTAGCAGATCAACATCTCCATGACACATGACAAGTTGAAATCACAACAGAGGCAAGTATGGTGTACTGGTGAGTTTATTTTCGAACATGTGTGAGGAAAGTGCACAGGATGGGGGGTGCTGTACATTGGGTTTTGAATCCAAAGTTCACAGTAGAGTTGGAAGTGTTGGTAGAAGAAATGTCCAGAGTAAAGTCCACAGTCATCTGCGACATTGGACCAACATGAACCCTCCATGTCATGTGGGCGAGTTGTGTGCGATTGGACAAGGTGAACGGGTTGCGCACAAAGAACATTGTCCAGAACAGGTTTAGAGGCCCTGGGGGATGTGCAGGGACATCTGCGTCTCATATGTCCTTCTTCGGACGACCCCCCTTCTTCTTGGGTGGGGGATCCTCAGGTGCAGGCCTCTGTGGTGCAGGGGACTCTCTGCCAGAGTCCTCCTCCCTCCCTGTGGCACTGGCAGATAGTGTGGCAACAGATGTTGTTACCACACAGGGAGGTGTGGACATGTTTATGGTGATCTGGCGGAGGCATTGGAGTATCTCACGATGCACCGCAGTAAGGGCATCCCACTTTGCCTCCATGCGGGCATGGTGGGCAGCCTGCTCCTTTTGTATGTCCTTGAGGATCCCCACTACCTGGCCAAATCATTCTGTGCTATCCTGGTACGCATCTATGATGCATGCCAGTTGGGGGTCATCGTGCAGTCCAGACCCCTCTGCAAGGTACGCTCTCTCCCTCCCACCCCTCCCAGCACCCCTATCCACACGGGCAGGACCAGCGGCGGCACGCACAGGTGACACTGGGACCCCTTGGGTGGTGTTGCTGGTGGTGTTGGCTGCAGCTTCCGGGGGGTCCTGTGTCCCTGTGCTGTGGGTGTTCTGTGGCCTTGATCTGTCCGTGTTGGTGGGGGTGCCCTGTCTGTTTCTAGATGCTGGAGGTGTGGGTAGAGGGGGTGCAGATGTTGGTGCTGCTGGTGCTGCATGATGACTCACACCGGAGGTGCCAGGTTGTTCTTCGTCATCCAAAGAGGACAGAGACAGAGTCAAACCAGAGAGCTGAGTGTCCACCAGAGTCTGGGACTGGGAATCCTCTTCATTTGGTGCTGTGTCCCCAGCACCACCTGTGTTTGGAAGAGACACACAATGTAAGTTATGTTTCTACAGGCATCAATGGTTCACAAACATGACATTTTCTACTGTACGAACGGATGCCTGCCTGTACACTGCTTTGTTCCGGGTTGTCACGGACAGAGATTGATATTGTTGTTGCACATTGCCCAGACAAAATAAAACCTTTCAATGTGCATGTCAAAGCGTGTGCATGCCCAGCTCATGGATAGATTTGTCTGTACATGACCATTACTACTCAAGGGCCATCACGTTGCTGACACAGGTGTGTCATCCCTGTACACATGTGAGATTTAACAAGGACATACGTGCTATTCCACTGGGGATATGTTGTACTATTGGGGCATGTGTGGTAGCAGAGTTTGCTAGTCTTTGTGTGCCACATTGGTGTATTGGTACGACCTGGTCACAGTCTGGTATGCCTGTGATCTCTTTGGAGGAAGTGTTTTTTCCAGTGTTCCTATTTTCCATCTCATTTCATACAAGTGATGATGTCACCTTCGTTAATGAGTCTGGTGCTGAGTTTTGTACGTGCATATGTGACTTGACTTGTGAATGTTCTCCATGGTGACATGGATTGGGCAATGTAGCACTCTGGCTTTTTAATGCTCATGACAGTGAGGGCCGATGGTGTGTGTGTTGCAGTTTGGCTGCTGTGAGTAGAATGTCTCCTCCAATGCTGTCCAGGTTTGACCTTGTATCTATAGTGTCTATGTCAGTGAGTGGTGTGTTGTGTGAAGGATGCCTGTGTTTCAGCATGATGTAGGAGTGGGATGCAGCTCACAACAGCACCGAGTGTGAATGCAAACATTCTATGGTGTCGGCTAGATTGGTGTGTCCATTCCATTCACTGTCAGATGTCCCCTGTCAATGATGTATATATGAGTTCCTGTGTGTTTTGTGTAATGTACCATATATGGGTCTCCACATTTGTCATCTGCAAGACACACCTCCCCTGGCCGGCCAGGGGGAACCCCTGGACACTGCATCCCCAGACAATGATTTAGAACATATGGTTGCAATGGCCGTGTGTGCGACCGGGTTTTGTTTGGTCAGTGCATATGTGTGATTGTCAGCCACATAATTTCTCAGGCCCAGTGTCAGACATCTTGTCAGTCCATTCCCACTCCCTGTGAGGTGAGCATGGTTCAGTGTGAGCTTGCTGGGCCATGTGGGTGGCTGGGCATTGTCTGTGACTGCAACTCCCATCATGCTCTTGGCTACACCCCCTTCCCAGCATGCCCATACTTCCTTCCTCTTGACTCTGCTTCCCTGTGAGGGGGTGTGACAGCATTGGCAAGATGGCTGACTGTGAAGTCCTGGTGTTTGTTGGTGCCCAGTTCCCAGCATGGCCTTGTGCTCCCCACAACAGAGCCCAGTGTCAGACATCTTGACAGTCCCTTCCCACTCCTTGTGAGGTGATCATGGTTCAGTGTGAGCTTGCTGGGCATGTGGGTGGCTGGGCATTGTCTGTGACTGCAACGCCCATCATGCTCTTGGCTACACCCCCTTCCCAGCATGCTCATACTTCCTTCCTCTTGACTCTGCTTCCCTGTGAGGGGGTGTGACAGCATTGGCAAGATGGCTGACTATTAAGTCCTGGTGTTTATTGGTGCCCAGTTCCCAGCATGGCCTTGTGCTCCCCACAACAGAGCCCAGTGTCAGACATCTTGACAGTCCTTCCCACTCCCTGTGAGGCAAGTATGGTTCAGTGTGAGCATGCTGGGCCATGTGGGTGGCTGGAGATTGTCTGTGACTGCTATTCCCATCATGCTCCTGGCTACACCCCCTTCCCAGCATGCCCATACTTCCTTCCTCTTGACTCTGCTTCCCTGTGAGGGAGTGTGACAGCAATGGCAAGGTGGCTGACTGTGAAGTCCTGATATTTGTTGTGGCCCAGTTCCCAGCATGGCCTTGTGCTCCCCACAACAGAGCCCAGTGTCAGACATCTTGTCAGTCCCTTCCCACTCCCTGTGAGGCGAGCATTGTTCAGTGTGAGCTTGCTGGGCCATGTGGGTGGCTGGGGATTGTCTGTGACTGCAACTCCCATCATGCTCTTGGCTACACCCCCTTCCCAGCATGCCCATACTTCCTTCCTCTTGACTCTGCTTCCCTGTGAGGGAGTGTGACAGCAATGGCAAGATAACTGACTGTGAAGTCCTGGTGTTTGTTGTGGCCCAGTTCCCAGCATGGCCTTGTGCTCTCCACAACAGAGCCCAGGGGGAACAACATTTACAACGCAACTTTTACAACGCACTACACTTACAACGCATTTTTTACAACGCACAATCCATTACAACGCATGACATTACAACGCATGACACTACAACGCATTTTTAAAAACTACCTTTACAACGCATTCCATTACAACGCATACTACCATTACAACGCATACCATTACAACGCATAATATTACACTACACTATCCAACACTTACCCTACTGTTGCACCCCCTGGAGTTAGAATAGTAATTTTTACCCCTATACTATCCAACACTTACCCTACTGTTGCACCCCCTGGAGTTAGAATAGTAATTTTTACCCCTATACTATCCAACACTTACCCTACTGTTGCACCCCCTGGAGTTAGAATAGTAATTTTTACCCCTATACTATCCAACACTTACCCTACTGTTGCACCCCCTGGAGTTAGAATAGTAATGTTAACCCCTATACTATCCAACACTTACCCTACTGTTGCACCCCCTGGAGTTAGAATAGTAATTTTTACCCCTATACTATCCAACACTTACCCTACTGTTGCACCCCCTGGAGTTAGAATAGTAATTTTAACCCCTATACTATCCAACACTTACCCTACTGTTGCACCCCCTGGAGTTAGAATAGTAATTTTAACCCCTATACTATCCAACACTTTCCCTACTGTTGCACCCCCTGGAGTTAGAATAGTAATTTTTACCCCTATACTATCCAACACTTACCCTACTGTTGCACCCCCTGGAGATAGAATAGTAATTTTTACCCCTATACTATCCAACACTTACCCTACTGTTGCACCCCCTGGAGTTAGAATAGTAATTTTAACCCCTATACTATCCAACACTTTCCCTACTGTTGCACCCCCTGGAGTTAGAATAGTAATTTTTACCCCTATACTATCCAACACTTACCCTACTGTTGCACCCCCTGGAGTTAGAAAAGTAATTTTAACCCCTATACTATCTAATACTTACCTTAAATGCAATTTAATATTATGCGTTGTAATGGTGTGCGTTGTAATGGTAGTATGCGTTGTAATGGAATGCGTTGTAAAGGTAGTTTTTAAAAATGCGTTGTAGTGTCATGCGTTGTAATGTCATGCGTTGTAATGGATTGTGCGTTGTAAAAAATGCGTTGTAAGTGCATGCGTTGTAAAAGTGTGCGTTGTAACGACATACATCCGAGCCCAGTGTCAGACATCTTGTCAGTCCCTTCCCACTCCCTGTGAGGCGAGCATGGTTCAGTGTGAGCTTGCTGGGCCATGTGGGTGGCTGGGGATTGTCTGTGACTGCAACTCCCATCATACTCTTGCTACACCCCCCTTCCAAGCATGCCCATACATCCTTCCTCTTGACTCTGCTTTCCTGTGAGGGAGTGTGACAGCAATGGCAAGATGGCTGACTGTGAAGTCCTGGTGTTTGTTGTGGCCCAGTTCCCAGCATGGCCTTGTGCTCCCCACAACAGAGCCCAGTGTCAGACATCTTGTCAGTCCCTTCCCACTCCCTGTGAGGCGAGCATGGTTCAGTGTGAGCTTGCTGGGCCATGTGGGTGGCTGGGGATTGTCTGTGACTGCAACTCCCATCATGCTCTTGGCTACACCCCCCTTCCCAGCATGCCCATACTTCCTTCCTCTTGACTGTGCTTCCCTATGAGGGAGTTTGACAGCAATGGCAAGATGGCTGACTGTGAAGTCCTGATGTTTGTTATTGCCCAGTTCCCAGCATGGCCTTGTGCTCCCCACAACAGAGCTCAGTGTCAGACATCTTGTCAGTCACTTCCCACTCCCTGTGAGACGAGCATGGTTCAGTGTGAGCTTGCTGGGCCATGTGGATGGCTGGGGATTGTCTATGACTGCAACTCCCATCATGCTCTTGGCTACACCCCCCTTCCCAGCATTCCCATACTTCCTTCCTCTTGACTTTGCTTCCCTGTGAGGGAGTGTGACAGCAATGGCAAGATGGCTGAGTGTGAAATCCTGGTGTTTGTTTGGCTACAAGTCCAAAGAGAGCCCCTGTGCTTCACACAGCAGCACCCAGTATGGGGTATCTTTTGCTGATATTTCACTGAGGTGTGGGTCAATGCATTCTACCCAGTGAGTTGTGTGGAGTTTGTGTTGAGGGAGGGGGGTGTCTCCACATGCTGGTAAGTATGGTCAGAGCGGTCAGTCCTCCTTCCCACCCAACCAGACATCCCACCATGAAACTTGCTTCCATTGGAGGGTGTGCAAGTTGTCTTTCAGGATGTCAGTCAGTGGTGGCCTGCTTCTGATTTGCACACAACCACTGCCAGGGCCTTGTGCTCCCCACAGCAGGACCCTGTCAGTGTCAGCCATCTTGTCAGTCATTTTCCACTCCCTGTGATGTGGGCATGTTTCAGGGAGATCTTGATGGGCCAATTGTGAGGGGGAGCATTATCTGTGACTACAAACCCCATCATGCTTTTGGATACACTCACTTCACCTGCATACCCACTATTCCTTCCTGTCAGTCAACTGCACTGTGAGGTAGTGTGTTTGTGGTGGGAAACTGTCTGACAGTGTTTATTTGGCTTTGTGCCACTGTCTTGCTCTATTTGTTGTTAGGTTTGTACATGTCATGAAACAGTTCCAAGTCACTATGAGATAGCAGGTATTGTGTTTGTCTGACTAGCATACACATCTTGGGATGATCATCTATTGGTTACTGTGGCTTTGCTTACAGTGCATGGTTTCACTGTCCCCTTGCCACACAATCTTGAGTATGTTGTTTGTGTACTCACCAGGCTCCGGTATGTCTGTTAGACCATGGACGCTCTCTGGTGGTAGGATGTCCCGCACCTTCTCCTCCCAGGTCCTGAAGTAGACTGGTTTGGCAGGAGGGCCACCGCCGGTGCGCTGACTCAAGGCGTGATCTTTCTCGATGAGTTTCTTGACCCTTCTGCGCACGTCATACCACCTGTTCTGGATATCGTCCTTTGTGCCCAACGTTGGTGCTTGTGCATTCACCTTGTCCACAATCCTCGCCAACATCTTGGTTTTCTGTGACATGGGGGTCCTTTGGACCAATGTACTAAACACATGTGGCTCTACTCTTATGATCTCATCTACCAGCACTTCTAACTCATCATCTGTGAACTTTGGATTCTTCTTTGGGGGCATGGTGATGGGTGGTGGTGGTGGTGGTGAGTGATATGCGTGTGAGGGTGCAAGTGAGGGTGGGTTAGTGTTGGTTTAGCTAGCTGTATGTGTGAGTGCTTTTGGTGAGGTGCTAATGGTGTGTGAGTTCTGTGATGGGTGAGTTGTGAGTGTGTCTGTGGTTGCTGTGTGATGGTGTTTGTTGCTGGCTGTGGCTCCTATTTGCAAAGGATCATGGTAGTGATTGATGTTCTTTATATAGGTGCATTTGTGGGTGTGTCTTTGTCCCAGGTTTTTTTGGGGGGATATTTATTGGCTTTGTCATTGCTTGTTTGGTCCTTTTTTTGTATTTTTTCCTTTGGGTTTTCTAGGCATGAAGGAGACGTTCTTCTGACCGAGACGGACGCTGATGTTGGCTCGTGCGGGCTTCTCCGCCTCGTTCACGCTGACTTTCTTCTGTGTTTCATACGCGTCGGTCGCGGAGATCTCTATTACTTGTGGGCCCTGTTTTCTGTGCGTGTCGGTCATGCGGCTTGGGCTCCGTGCGAGTCGGTCTGCGCGGATCGGACATCACGGGTACGTGTCGTCGGGTTCATTCCGGGTTTGTGTTGGTCGGTACAACTCGCGTTGGTTTTCCGGCCGGATCACTATTTTCACTACGGCTCGGTCGTACGGCTTGTATTCCGTACGTGTTGGTTGTAATTCACACGCGTTGCATCGTACTGCATGGGTCGTACGGCGCCGGTACGTGTGGTCGGACTACGGTCCGGGTTCGTGACGGTCGGTACGTTTTGCGGCCGGAATCGGCGCCTAAGTGTCACCCATTTGGCTTTCGATTGTCACGCATAAGTACACAAACTATGAGAGGGTCAAACATAAGCAAACTGAAAAATTCAGCCACTATGTAATCTCAGTTCCTCAGCAGTTTCAAAACCTTTTCAGAGCTCAAAAGGTGTAATTCCTGACAATTTATCTCCTTCCCTGGGCTTAATTGCTTGCTATACTCGAAAAAGAGCGTTACTCTAAGTGTCACACATTTGGTTGTCGGATGTCACACATAAGTACACAAACAATGAAAGGGTCACACATAAGCAAACTAAAAAATTCAGCCGCTATGTAATCTCTGTGTTTTTCACCCTCCTTCCCAACACTTACAACTGAGGTGCACCGTCAAAGAATCCTCTAAGTATATCGAATGGTGTCAGAGGGTTTGGGGTGGTTGCAAAACATGAATGCTGATGGCTAGAGCCTGTTACTGATGTCTCATTGGTCCTTTGTCCTTCTGGTTTCATGTGTTGAGTTTTTTTCCCTTTACGTTGCATAATTTTTTGTTGCTAAGACCAGCTCAAGTCACAGAGAGCTTGCAAAGCGCTGATCAATCCCGCCCACCCGTCACCAGTCTCATGAGAGAACTCCCAAAGGTTATAAAGCTAAGTAAGGTTAACTGCACTTCCAATGAGGCCCACAAACTATTTCTCGAGCTTTTGCAAAAACCTTTTCTGGAACTATCTACATGGTAGCAGAATGCAAAGAATCTAGGGGGGATATTCTCAAGAACGTGTGATAACTACCGCAAAAGTACCTTAACGCAAATCTTCACATCACAGTCTATCGTGGGAAAATAACACCGTGGAATCGTGGTATTCCCAAGCCGGCGGTACCATGCGATAGGCTCACGATAACGCATCAAATGTCCATGCTAAAATCAACGCAACTCCACAAAAATGCAAAACACCAACGCGAAAAAAGTTGCGATGCCCCAAATTGCGATACAAAAATCAGCGACAACCAGCCACAGTCATGCAATTCCCACACATCATGCGGGAAAATGCACTATAAAAGCAACAACAAAAAAACCACACCAATACCAAATCAAACTGCGTAGCACCATGGATGCACCCGGACTGAGTGCAGAGGACAACCCGAACCCCACAAGCCCCACGGAGGACCAGCCAGGAACCCCGGGGTCAGGTAAGGGCAAGGAGAAGAGGAAGACGGGGTTCATGACGCAGGAAGACTGGATCATCGTCACAAAGGTGACTGGAGGTGGGAGTCCTGCGCAACTGGAGGAGCTGGATGAGCTAGAGGAAATGGTGGCCACAGTCATCAGTGTGGAGACGGTGGCAGGAGTTGGGGGCCTGGACCTAGCTCGATATGACCTGACCCTACAGCAACAGGGTGAGTAATGACCAGGGACTGGGGGGACAGAGGGAGATGGGCACAATGGCACACATGCACAATAATGAGCAGCACACTGCACAGCCACAATGAGTGTGGAACATGTCCCTGATACCCTTGGCACACTGCAGCACACATAGAAACACCATGTAGGCCCCCGTCCACAATGAGCACAAAGTGCACAAATGGGCCCCCCTCCATATAACCCATTTCCCAACCTACCCATGCACATGTGCTGAATACAGAAAAGCAGCGGCTCTGTGAGCCTCACGGACAATGCAAGTGACACTGTATGACAGATGGCATGGCTGCAGTCACAATATATGCCATGGTGTGGTGTGATGGAGAAGCAGACAGGGACACTTATTTCTGTTTTAGACTTTTTTTTATTGACAACAGAACACAGTCAGGTCACTTTGTCCGTAGATTCTCTAACGGCAAAGAGGAAAAGGAGGGGAGGTTTCAGTAATGTCCTAAGGGGGAAACCAGCGTCGTCTTCTTTTCCCTCTTATGTCCCTCTTACATCCTTTTGGCTCGTAAGCAGAGATCCCACCGGAAGGTCAGCCATAAAATAATATAAAGGAACAAAAAGAAATCGCTTTAATACAGTTGTTTTACTGTGCTTCAGTGTTGTCAGGGGAGGGGAGTGAAGGGAGAAGTCACCCGTTACCGGTGCCCTTTTTGTGAACTACAGCATTCACACGTACTTCTGTAACTAAGGGTCGGTCAGCGCACTCTGCTCCCTTCACCCGCCCCTTCTTTACCGGTCCCGCACCCTCTTCCCCAAACGGCTTCCAAGCGACCCTGTACCTTGTGTAGCCACGTCCCTCCTGGGACGTGGCTGGCTTCCAACGTGATGCTGGAGAGGGTCCGGTCTTGGTCTCTCCGTGTTCTCGTTCCGGTACTTCCTCCGTCCTGGATTCGGGCTCGGCAGGGTCCTGCAGTCCTGGGGCCACGAAGAAGGTCTGGACGCCATCCTTTTCTTCCATGCGTTGGCCGATCCATGCTGTTCTCGGAAGACGCCACCCAAGCGATTCTTCTTCCGTCAAATAATCACTCGGATCAGCTGACCAGGTCACATGACCAGGAAGTGTAGTCTCAAGCGTGCTTTCCTTAAAGGGATAGTCCTGACTCTTCCCACAGGCAATCTCTGGAAATAAAGGAGAGGACAAGGAGACAGGTAAGAGGGGAAACTGTTGGGTCTGTTTCAGGCGTTGTGGCCGGAGGTGTGAGCGGACCATCACACATGGTGCACGAGATGACTTTGAGGTGGCTGAGTGTGGACCACATTCGTAAAGGAGCAGGCCACACTCTGACACATCCACGTGCACCTACAACCGATGATGTCAAAAACACATCTGCACACAAACAATGCACAAGAGTACAAAAACCATACAAGAGCACAAATGACCCAAGACGCAAACATCCCCGCACCCGAAAAGCACACAAGTCAAAGGCACACCGACTCAAATGGATATATGGGCCGCAAAATCAGAGCTGTAGGGGTGACTCACCAACAATGCAGCACACACACATAGCACTCACAGTACACCAACATTGATGACAATGTTGTACAAAGTGCAACCCTTACACTATAGGACAGAGGACACAACTGGTGCCTTTCAGTGCGTAGTAACTGGCCAATCACATCTAACATTGCATGTCACTGTGAGATGATAATGTACGAGTACAACCTCGCATCTGTCATGTAGTCGAAATGTCCACTGTCTCCCATCAAATAGCCAGCTCCACCAAAACAGCCGAAATGTACACTGTCATGCAGTCTGAATGTAAACATCTCCTATGCGTGAACATACATGGAACACACTGTTAACCTGCATCTCCCCGTTGCAGAGCAGACCACACATCTCTACAGTGATGATGAAGAGGACACCCTGCACATTTGCCCAGACCCCTCCAACGGCTCGTGGACAGCATCTGCACATCACCCCCAGGAGCAGGGCAGCCCAGCTGCATCGCAGTGACACCACACCCTGAACAGACTACACAGCAGGAAGCACACACCACCATGGCTGGTTCAAAGGACCTGGGGTTATTTAGCTGGACGCACTGCTATTTGAAAGTTCAAATGTTTGTATAGTTGTCGGGTCCTCGGGGAATCGCTCTCTGACCAAAGAGCGTAATGTGATACAAAAATCTTGGAGAACTCATCAAATACAAAGAAACTACAATCACTGTTCACAAAGGGACAGTACCCTGTTGGAATTGTAGCCATTGTAGCAATGTAATCAAGGGGACAACCATCAGTCACCCTATGAAAGGAAACAATATCAAGGTCAGAGCCACAGCAACATGCGACAGTGCAAACCTTATTTACATGATCAAATGCCCGTGCGGGAAGGTCTACATTGGACAAACTGAACGCAAGATTAAGATACGACTTAACGAGCACAAGTCCAACATTCGCACCAAACAGTTGAAATCGACAGTGGCACAGCATTTCCTGGAAGCAGGCCACAGCATCAGTCAATTACGCTATTGCGTATTAGAGACAGTTCCCAGACTAGAGGGTCGAGATAATCATAATGAACTTCTCAAAAGAGAGAATTACTGGATATCCCTTCTGTGTAGCATGAAGCCAAATGGTCTCAACGACCGTATGGAATTTAATTGTTACCTTTAAAGTTACAACAGCGCTAATATTTGATCATTAGCTTCCTTGGTCCTGCCTATAGCCTTTACCATGTAGTTTAATGTAATTTTTCACCATGATATTTAATGTTTCATTCATCGTATAATGTGTCATTTATCTTTCCTTCAATCAGATATTTTCCTTGTTATTATTTACTGTTACCATCTCCTTGCTGGAATAGATGTCACCCACTACACACGTTTTGTCTACACCATTATAGTTAATTTAACTCTCCGTTTTCATTTTGATTACCAGTGCGCTTTTATTTTTATTTTTATCACCATTTGACCCTTATCACCTTCCATCACCTTCCTCACCGTTCATGGAATAGCTAACTTTATTAGCACTAACAACCGACACTTTTATCACAACGTTGCCCCGGTTGCTTAGCAACCCTAGTTCATTTAATACACTTCCGGGTTACATGCTCGGGTTTTATTTCCGGAGCACACTACGCGAGAATCATCACGCTTAACTCGGTAAGAACATCACTGTTCGATTCTAAAAGCATGTTTTTTAGCCGCGACGCATATTGGATTGCATGGAGCACTATAGCACACATTTAAAATTAATTTGTCTTACTCTAACTAATATCGAAAACACACGCGTTTACTAGCACGTTTTATTATAATACACCCCGAGCCAACTTCATTGATTCCCGTTCTGTATTCACTCAACAGTGCACTTAGCTAACCTTCACGGACTTTCCTGATATTACGGACAACTGCATAATAGAAAGTCGGCTCACTGCGAAACACGTCGGATTAATGCTGTCACCACGCATAGTACTTTATGATAATGCTCACAAATACCGATCGTTTTTAAACATTTTGTATTCCGTAACATCACAGTTATTGCATATAACCACGTACCTGTCCAGAATCATTTATTGAGTGCTACGCTTTTTGTTTACATTATAGAAACGTTTCCCCTGATGAAGGCATGTTATGTTAATGCCGAAATGCATTGGGACTCCGCATTGGAATAATGCTAAAAGAAAACTTTAAAGAAACTTGTGTGTGAATAAAACACCATGAAACATCAACCTATGTAGAACTTTTGATTACTTTATTGAAACCCAATTGAGGGGCATTGGAGCCCGGGGGACTCCACTCAGTTGAGTGGCGCAACCGACTTATTGGTTCAAAGGACCCCCACGACCAACACATGGAATTCCAACACCATCTCTTAGGGTGTCAGGAGAAGATGGCTGATCAGCTGTGGGTGGGGTTTGACCTCATGGCAGCCAAACTCGATGCAATACATGGGTGTCTGAGTCCCATCAGGGACCACTTACAGTCCCTAACGGACAACCACTGTCCGCACCATGCTCACCAACAATCCTTGGCTGACCTTGCTGGGGCCATTACTTGGATACAAGAACTGTCTAGTCAGACAGGCTCCAGCGATGACAGCACAGAGTTGGCACAGATGCAGAGGACAATGGAGGCCATGGAGCCAATGCAGCCTGGAAGTAGGGCTGCCACGTCTAAACACCAGCGAGATGTAGCTGGGATCTTCCATGCCTCGCAGATCCTCATCTTGTCATTGCTGCCACAGAGTCTGTCACAGATAACTGCTGCTGGAACTTCGACACACACATCTCCGCCCACTGATGTGTCATTGGCATACAGTGATGCAGCCCTACCACCTCCGCCCCCTGATGTGTCAGTGGCACACGGTGATGCAGCAATAACACTACCACACACACCTGACACCGGACGCAGAAGACGTCTCAGAGGAGTAAGATGTGAAGGGTAATGACTGTGTGAGGAAGAAGGCAGTAGCATCCGTAGCCGCCACATGGCCTGTCCCTGCCCGGTCCAGCCCTATGCATCATGCCCTGGAACAACACCTCCTGCTGTCCCCCGGAACACTCTGCGACATTTACCCCGACATGGACTGCCATATCTGCTCTTGTACCAATGACACAGCAATCGGCTGAGGACTGAACTCTTCCTCTCCAAATTAACTTTGCATTCCCACAAGGACTCTGGTTGGCCCACCACTGGGCAACCACGTAATGTGGGCTTGTACTGGCCATGTGCCCCTCCAGCTCCGACAGATGTGTCATGTCTATGTTCACTCACATGTACAAGAATGGATGAATGTAGGGACATTGATTGCACAAAAAGGTAAAACCCTGGTAAATGTCATCAATGCGCACGTTTGAGCCTGACCCACATGGACCTTTAGATGAATGTGAAGGTGTGAACTAGCTGTGGCCTCATTGCACATGAACAACAATCTCGCATCCCCCAATGTAGCCCCACGTCCATGCATTATATGGGGCTGTGTGTGTAAATGTCAGAATCGGTAGCCCGCCTGAAGTAGTGTCCCCCATCGCATGTGGCTACAGAACATCTCTTCGCATGACCTACTCACACACATCAGTGTGGACACAGTCTGCTTAAATGGATCATATCGATCCACATGACAAGAAGTTGGACACCATACTCACATTGCTGAAGACACGTAAGAGCACAGGTCTACCAGCAACTATCCCAAACACAATGTCTGGCTCACAGAGGTGGAGCTGCCAATAGGGATTCACCATCTATGTACCAAGGGCAGTCTGTCCCTCCCTGTGTACGGACAATGCTCATTGAGGCACACGATTTGTCATACTAATCAACACTCATCACAGTTGTACACTGTTGCAGTTGCGTAGACTTAATTAGCATGTGCGTGTCAGTACGGGCAAGTAATGGGCCACAAGAGGCCGACAAATGCTTAAGACACTTACAGGCAGAATGGGAACGTGTCGAGGTGCAAGAAATGTGGAGGCAAAAATGAACACATATCCTTACGTTTGGCAACGGTCTCAGCCCACCTTGCATTGCTGGTCGAGTCTTGTGATGTAAGGCGTCTGCTCATAGCTCCGTGTCAGGGAACACGACTCACAGCCCATGGGATCTGCATGGAGCTGTACCACCGGACTGCGCCGACCGTGTGCTATGCTGACAGTGAGCAGGTGACAGGAACCAACAAGGTCATATGTCGTGCTGCATTGCCATGTGTGTAGTCTCCCTCCAGCAGTATGTCAGCTTTAGGAAATTTGCCAAACGACGCTGTGCAGCTCCGCCTATGGGGCTGCAGCACTTTGCACAAGTGTGTGACAACACACGTAGGTGCACGCACATGCATTCCGAGTCCGAGCGAATTCAGACATGTCCACTGTTGTTCTGGCATATGGGACCATTCCTCCACGATGCAACATGGTGTTATGACCTGTGCTCTGGGTTTCAATCAGTTGTGGCTTCAAGATGACCCGCCATGACTCTTCCAAATAGTTGTTTGGAGAGAAATTTGATTGTGATATTTTGTTTGGACTTTCAATGGTGAATGATTCATTCTGCTTTTTCTGCACTCACATGACTGTTAGTTGTGATTCTGCGGCATCAGGCAGATGATTTTGTTCATGATTCCATGCCGTTGATGTGCAGTCCCTTGGTCCGGGGGAGGTGGGGGTGCCCAGGGTGGGGCCCTGGTGGGGGGGGGGGTCGAAGGGTGTTGTGGCCCTGTTGGGGCTCCCAGCTGCATGATCGTTGGCTCCATGACATCTGTTGTTCTTCAGGTGTGGCTCTGGGCTGTACTCCCTTGTCTGCTGCCGGTTGTCGTCTGACTTTACACCAGGTCAGAGCAGGTGTTAATTTCCTGCTGCTAACGCACATTATCGCATGTTTTGTGTTCTTATCGCAGATCTGGCTGGTCGTTTGGAATGTTGAGGTGTGGTGATGTCGTGGCTTTTTGCTCGGGATTGCCTACTCTGCATCTCATTAACGATAGTTGCCGGGGTCATCCGTGGCGACGTTTTTTAAGGATGTTATTGCTGGGACCTGGTGATATTGGCTGTTAGCACCAGCTTGTGAATGGGGCGATAACTTTATCGCAACTTTGGCTGCGATGAAGTGCCGATAACTCAGCGATAACTCCTTGAGAATATGCCCCTAAATGTTTCACAGGAACATGATGCACAATCTGTCTTTTTCAGCCCTCACTCTTCTACTCTCCCCACCTGTTTCCAGTGAGAATTCAAAAGAATCTTTTAATGTAAAGCCAACACCTCCATAACCTACCCTAATATAGGAAGGCACATCCTGCCTGGCTCTACTGTCTGATCCACCTTTGCATGAGCTACCTTCCACCTTGTTCTGCTCCTATAACTTATTAGGGTACCTTCCACCTTCTGGCCTGTAACACCCACTGATCAGGTCCGAACGGTTGCCTGCCTCAAGGTCAGGACAGCAAGCGATGACTCGTGTTTGGTGCTGGTAGCATCAACCCGTTCATATGCCTTCGAAGCGCCAATAACCAGAATATAGCCAGGGTTCCTCAACTTGCTTATTCACAGCCTCTGTCCTATAAAACATTCTATGGCAGTGCCTCTTACCTCTTTTCCAAACATGAACACAGCTGCAGGATAGCATTTGACAGTGGGTCCTCAAAACTACAGTTCAAGTAGAAAAATGTTCATACCTAGAGGCATGTAATTATAAGCTCTTGTGTAATTATGAGCTTTTGTCATTAGCTTATTTACTTAAAACAAGAAAAGTGAGCTGCAAATATTGAATGCATTATTGAGATTCAATAGGCCTGGTGCGTTCCCATAGTCAGTTTATGGTAGGAGAGTTTCCTTTCTGCGCTTACAAAGTGCTCCTGTGTTTTTATTCATCTGGTCAATAGCATTGCGTTACCTGCTTGGTGTTTTAATCACAGTAACCATATCTAGTTAAAAAAACGACATGCCCAGTAAGAGCTATACCCCTTACTGAGTGCACCGCCACCTGCTTAACAATCAAACACTAGTGGAAGCCAGTGGCGGCCTGCATGGCTAGTAGGTGGCAGGCGCTGGAATTGCGTGGGGGTCGCGCATCAGGAGGGGGTCATGCATCGGGAGGGGGTCCTGCATGGTGTAAATATATATATATTTTTTTTAACTTACCTTGCCGTTGGGTCCTGAGTCTCTGATCCTGCTCTCCATGTGGAACTCGAGGAACAGGAACTAGGCCCCACTGGCCAATCACAATGCTGCAATGTAGTGTTGTGCTTGTTAAGCACCCAGGTTCCCCTGACCAATCACAGTACTGCAATGCAGCGCTATGACTGGTTTTGAGCGTTCTGGTTCGACATTCAACCGGGGAATGGGGGCCTGGGAATATTCTCCATGTAGGCTGTAATGCAGCCTGCATGGAGAATGGGGAAAGTGCACATGACTGTTTTGGGTGGCCCGAGAGAGCCGGTCAAACAGTCATTGCGCACTTAGGAGTGGGCAAACCATTCCTCCCCTGCTCTGCTCCGACAGCAGAGAAGTCCCGCCCACCCATCCACAGCAAAGCAGCACGAAGCAGCATAAAATGATAATAACTCAAAGTTATTATCATTTTATGTTTCTGCTTCGCTCTGCTTAAAAGCAGTGGGGCGACGCTCCTCTGCCATAGCGGAGGAGACGCTACTGGGGAAGCGATGTGAGCTGTTGTTCACGTTATCTAGAAAAAGAGGGAGTGCGGAGGTCTGAGTTGGATTGCAGGTCAGCATTCAAGGCCGTGGCAAGACTTTTCTTTCTGTGTAGCCTGGTAGAGACTGTGGGAAGAGCTGCATCACCCCAGACAGAGTGAGGCCGAACCAGCCCTAAACACCGATCTCCCCCAGTGAAAACCATGCATGACATACACATGTGCACTGAGTAGATTTATGAAGCTCACTGCTGTGTTAGGCAACCACTGCCCAAGCCCTCACAAAGATGCGGCAGCCTCCCATCATCAGTTACTCTGTGAGCGTACAAGTCCTCAGCGATCACTCAAGTGTGATAGTATAGGCGGGTTCAAAGAAGTAAAAATAATTGCAAAACTGCGTTCCCTTAGGCGCTTTGCCTCAGTATTAAATTTCACCGAGGTTAATTTGAACTCTCTGGATATACTTAAATTTCCGTTGAGAACTTCTACTAGGTTTCAACTAGTGGTACCTTAACCTCCCTCAGGAAACAAGGCATTCACACCACGATTCCCACAGTAACGAGTCTGGACCCAGATCACAAATAATGGCAACATAGATTCCACTAGTTGGCGCATGGAACTAAGGAAAATACACAAGTGTGCTGGATTTTCTGCTTTAGCAAGTTTTACGTTGTGCCGGGGAGATGGCGTGCAGTAGATAAGCTGAAGATACTGGAACCTCAGAAACTCAGATCTAATCATGGTTTTGGCACCTTGTCGAACTTCATGTTATGTTGCACAAGTACCAGTTAATCTCCCTTTTCCCGATATTGCAAACAGGTAACATGTTGCATTAATCTAAAATCTAAATGCGTGAACTGTAATGTATTTGAGTATTTTTAATATGTGATCCCCCACTTTATGTACATATAAAATATTTTCCAACCTTTGTCAAGGAAATTACCATTGCCCACACCTTTTACTGAGCACACAGAACCACTGAAAAGCCAGCAACTGAACACTTAACCTTTAGAGTAAGATTGTAAGACCTTAACCACTAGGCCACAGTGACTCTCCTCCCCCTCTCCACCTCCGCACACTAATGTACAGAGCTGGGTTGATTATGAGCCATGTTCGTGTTGGTCACGGAACTCACTCAACAACCGGCCGCCCATAAAACAACCCAGGGAAGATTCTGGCACCTGCCACAAAAAGGCCGCCCGCTCTATTGGCCTGCTTCACCTTCACATCCCCCATGCACCCCCGGATCTGCCACCGAGTGCAGGAGACCCAGAATGCAACCTGGGTTGAGCGAGAAAACAAGCTCTCAAACCCATGCGGCTCCTGAAGGGACCAACCAAAAACGGGGGCTGTGTCTGCAGAGTCACAGTGCATACCATTCTTGCACCCATGCTGGGAGTCGTGTGGCCTTGCTCTGTCCGAGGCGGCAAGCGGGAATGAGACCCACCCGCTGCCTCACAGCATCTTTTAAAGGGGTGGGCCACGTTGCCGAGAATGACCTGTAAGCATTCGAATGCTTCTGAGTGCTGCGCAATCAATCCTGTACATGACCCTGCCCAAAGGTCACTGAGACCTGTGACATGACCCTAGTTTTAGGCCCCGGCGTTGTAGTGTCCTGCTGGACATGTTCTTGTGTTCAGGCATGTATCAGTTTACCAGCCACTCCTTTGAGGGCTGGCCTGTACACCAACCCCACACCGATCCAACACAGGTGTCACTGGTCAGGTGACCCTGCCAATAAAAGAGCCTAAGTACACTTGCTCGTGGCCAGTTCCTAGTGCTATATACTAGTGTCTGTGTCATCTGTACTGCAGCATGCGGGCCCAGGGCCCACTACACCACAATAGCGATGATCGGGTCTGACCCATCACATTTGCTGGCAGCTGTTCCGCAATCCCTCGTGGGGGAAGGGTAGCCCGAGACTTAGGCAACCCGCACCAGCTGCTAACGTGACAGCAACAGAGAGCAGTAAAAGTGGGAGAAGTGCTGCAGCCAGCACCGTGCTCGAGACGTCTCCACGCTGCCGACCCTCACTGCACTAGGCAGAAAGCCCCCCCTGAATTGCCTGCCCACATGGGTGAAGAGACTGCGCCTACAGTGAAGCGGGTGAAGTGCCTTCAGGTGAGGGGAGCGTGGATCAGCCCTGCAACATCCAGCATTTAAGTCACCCCCTGCAGCGTGTTAGGCAGAGTCAGCAAGTGGGACATGGCCCACGTTGCAGCACTAGGATATCTGCTGTGACATTTTGCAGTTGCTGCGGTGCCACCTCGCAATGTACATGACCCCTAGAAGGTGGCCCGACCATATAAAGGCATCTACAAAGTATGAGCCGCCCTGCCGTCAACACATTCAGAGTCCACGTTGGCCTTGCCCCAAGCCATGGGAGAAATATACTCTGTCCCTGAAGTGCACCTACCTGCCAAACCCCAACAGTGCAAGGAAGAGCAGTCAAGGCAGCCCGGCGATAGCTGCCCCGCAGTGTACACTGGTTGCCTGCAAACGTATGCAGCACCCCGCCAGCAAAAAGAACTGCAATGTGGCGGAGTGGCCGCCGAATGGGGCTGAAGAAACTCACCATCCACGTGTTGAGACAGGCTGAGACCAGGGGCGGCTCCTCCATTAGGGCAGAGGAGCGCCGCCCCACTGCTTTCTCGCTGTGCGAGAATCAGAAAATAAAACAGTATTTTAAATACCATTTTATTTTCTGCTTCTCACGCTGTGAGAAAGCAGAAGGCAGGGGTATGCCTGATTGGGGGCCGGTGGGAGGATATGCCTGGTTGGGGGCGGGCGGGGGGGCGGGTCGGGGAGGAGTGGCTTGCACCACTCTGAGTACCCTGACTGTTTGGTCTGCCCTGGGGCTGACCAAAGCAGTCATACACATTCTACATTTTCTCCCTAAAGGTGCCTGGCTGGGCACTGTCCAGGACTCCGCACCAATCACAACGCTGCCATTGTAGCGTTGTGATTGGCTTACAGGAGGGGCGGGAGCATGCCTGTTCCTGTTCACGTGGACCCAGCCCAGAAGCAGAGGCGGCGCGGGACCGGTCAGGTAGGTTTTATTATTATTTCCCCCCCCCCCCCGGGGTAACCCCCACACACCCCACCCGCTGGAATTGTGAGCTGCGACTGGCTGAGACTGCAGTGCTTTGAGAGTGGCACTCAAGGGGAGACAGCACTGCCCAGCCCAGCCCAGAAAGAG
Source organism: Triturus cristatus (assembly GCF_964204655.1). Lineage (NCBI taxonomy): Eukaryota > Metazoa > Chordata > Amphibia > Caudata > Salamandridae > Triturus > Triturus cristatus. Next base: position 391,619,140 of record NC_140592.1, read on the forward strand.
GACAGAGCTGCATGTTTGCCCTGCAGCACTGACACTGATTGCTCCCAACGTCTTAGTGCCTGAATGAGGTGTAAGGCCTGCAGCCTCGGTAAAGTTGTCGCAGCCTGAGAGAAGTGGTAGCTACAATGCCACATAGTGACCGTTCCCCTGTACATGCACCTCCACCCCCACATGGCTCCCAGTTTCAGTAAAGCTGCCGGCACAAGGAGACCAACCCCAGCGCTCATAGTGGTAGCTCGATGCACTGCAACCGGCCTCAGTGGTTTTAGATTGTGAAGAAATGGCCTCAGTGGGGCAATTAAAACAGTTAGGTACATGACATGCCGCCCAGGAAGAGTGAAAGCTGGTAATGCCCTGTAACCTTGCCCTCAGACAAACAGCCTAAGAGAAATCATAAGCATGCAACACCAAGGAAGAGAGTGCACAGCATGAGCGCTCCTGAAGCTCTGAACTAAGAGAAGGAGAACCAGGCCTGCAGTGCCCTGCAACAGCGCTCTAAGCAGCAACTGCAAAACGCTGGCCAACGGAGCGCTGCACGCCCCCTGCTGGCTGCCTATCATTTTTGGGGGAAGAGATTGCTAAGAGCCCCAAGAAGCCCAAAGCTGCCCAGTCAAGGAAAGCCCACCCAAGGTCATGGAACAAAAGGCAGCCAAGCTCAAAGCAGGAAAGGAAAAAGGCAGCAAGTCCTGCTAGTCAGCTGGCAAGCCCACTAGAGGCAAGAAGAGCACTGTGCACTGCACGCACCCCCGTGACAGCCGTCCTTTGCCACTGCACTAGAGAGAATAGCGACACATGTCTCCTGATGGTCAGCGGCCACCACCGCAAGCAGAAAGAGTAAACACCTAAGGCCCCAGCAGACGGCACCCAGGAAGACACTGTCTACTCGACCCGCCACTGGGGCACCAGCTCACAAGACTGTACATTGCAAAAGAAGACAGACTGAGAGCACGAGATCAGAGGAGCACCGAGGGCTGCACCTGGGAATTTGGTAACACAAGCAGGTGCTCTTGAAAGAGAGAGCACTCAAAGAGAGTTCAGACTGTAGGAAAGAGGCCGCAATAGCCGTCTATCCCCATCATAGAATGACCACCGTTGGCCCGTTATTGCGCATGTCACATGAAGTGACCAACCCTTCCAAGCATGCCTGCACTTAGGCAGGACCCAGTTCCGCGATAGCATAGTCTTGAGGCGCAAGCAGTGAAGAAGAGAAGATGGAAGGAAGGTGACTCTCCGTCCAAGGAGCTGAGCACCAGGAAGATCCCCGAGGAAGGTAGCGGGCCTGTGAGAGGTCCACGAGAAAAGAAGATGAAAGCATACAGAAAGCCAGCTGAGGGCACCCTCAGACACAATGTCAGTCATAGAAAGTGCCTGGTTTGCTGCCAGGTGCCCACAAGAAACGCTGCCGTTGATACCATGAGGAGGAAGACTGACGCTGCTCCCCACAATGAGACAAGTAAGGAGCTGTCTACCATCTACTCCATACATGTACCCAGCGCTGCGCGGCAAGAGAGGAGGAAAGGCCTAGCATGGCCTGAATACAGAAAGGTCAGCTTCTACACCTTAACTGCACTAGCACTGCCTCGCAGCGGGCCAGAGATTGTCCAGGGAGAGTCCTCCCCCACACTGCCTTAAGACTGAGTCATGCACTGACCCATTTCAGGCACAAGGAGAGTCACACATTCCCTAGTGGCAAGCTGCCACCACCACAAATGAAAGGAGATCCTTGTCGCCCACGGTTATCCAGAGTTGCACCCAGAATACCTTGTCCAGGAGAAAAAAGGTATGGAAGAGGCTGCAAACCGGAGGATCCATGAAGGCAAATCTACTTCCACTGCTGTTAACAACCTGGCTGAAGCATCAGAGAGAAGACACCGAGTCCTACGGGCAGGACAGGAATTGTGAGGGGCCCAAGACGCGAGAAGATGAGCAGTCCTATAGACATGACAGAGCTGGCAGGAGGTCCCAGTGCAAAGAACTGACGACTCGTGGCCTGACGCCACCTCGCACATGGTGAAGAGAACACATGCGATGAGTGGCAGGATGCCTCAGCACAAGCAAGAACCGAGGAAGAAAAAAGAAGTATGTGTCACACTGAAAGACCAGATGACCAGGAGCACAAGATCAAGGGGACAAGACCGAGGAATCACACACTACATGAGTGCACTTAAAGGCACAAGCTAGCCACCGAGGCGGAGCGATGTCCCTGGTGACAGCTCAGCGGGAGAACCAAACATAAGCCGCTAGCAAGCGTGAATCGCATCTCTACCACAAGCTTTCCAGTGTGAGCATCAGTTCCCAAGCATCGGCTGCTTGAAGCAAACGGCATCCTTGCTAGCAACAACACATGCTGAAGGAAAAGAGCTGCACCAACTATGCAATGAGTCGTGTGGCTGCGAAGTCCCTCCAGTCACCTTTACTCCATGCAAGTTATTGCCACCTGTCGTCCAAGTCATCTAATGGCCAACACACCATAATTGCCATGTGCATCACCCGATCCAACGAAGAAGCATCTCATTACCATGATGGAGCTTTATGCCCACAAACATCCAGAGACCAACGAAGCACCCCGGACAACATGAGATGCAAGTGTCCAGAGACTATCTGATAGCCCACCGCACCTGGATCCAGTTGGTAGGCACACAGACCATGAGTCATCTACCCTTGTGGTTGCGCAAATGACTTAGCTGTGATTCAGTCAGCAATCCTGCAGCGGCCCCCAGGCAGCCCACACGCAGCCCTGCACAGTCCCATGGCAACCCAGCTAAAAGGGCCTTAGGGACATTCCTGCACGAAGGTATCCTGATATGAGAGAAGTTCTGGAAGCTGCTCCACCCGCAAGATACTGGGATGCACCGGGCTTCAGAGGAAGGCATCCCAAGGTTCATCAATGCCATTTAAGTACTGACAAGACTTGCTTTCACAGTGTCAGGACACGTACAAAAGCTCCACAGCGAAATCCACCGATGCACCTGATGCAGCAAGTTTTAACTTTTAACACCAATTGCATCACAGTGAAAGCACGCCACACTGACCAACATCACATAGGTGGACTGCATCAAAGGATCAGGACTATATATATATATATATATATATATATATATATATATATATATACAGTGTTTGTACCCAGTGGTGGCTGGTTAAATTATGGACACGTGCAGAGATGTCTGGATGCTCCCAGCTGCACCTGTCTGCTGCCATTCGGTGGACTGCCTCTCGAGGCTATGAGACTCAGTGTTGTTTTAGGTGTTTTCATTCATTCCCACGGGTAAAACTTTGTTTTATTTTTCAATAACGTTTGGGGGGAACGTAGTGCCCTGTTGGACATGTTCTAGTGTTCAAGTATGTACCAGTTTACCAGCCACTCCTTTGAGGGCTGGCCTTTACACCTACCCAACACTAATTCAACAAATGCGTCACCAGTCAGGTGACCCTGCCAATAAAAGAGCCAGAGTGCACATGCTCGTGACCAGTTCCAAGTACCATATACTAGTGTCTGTGTTGTCTGGACTGCAGCATGCGATCCCAGGGCCCACGACACCACAGGCGTCACCGCCATAGACTCGGCTCCCCCTAGACGGGTCACGCGGTACCTTGTTGTGTTCTCACTTGGCTGCTTTGCTGAATAAAATGTGCTTGCTAATCTCTCATACAGCACTTTGTGTGATTGGGAGCAGAGCTCTCGACTACTCTGACCTCTCTTGCCTCCTTTTAAGGTCTTGCTGGCTGCTCTATTGCTGTAATTAATTGCAGTTTTAGAAAATATCTATTCTGAAGTAAACTTTAGTTTGACAAGCCCTCAAACCATTTTATCGATTTACCTTGCTAATAGCAACTTATCCAATGATGCTTTTCTGTCAGAAACTGTGGCTGCATACACAAAGGTAGGGCAGTCGGAACTCGACTTAAAAATCTTGTTTAAAATAAAGTTTCTACGTAATTAATGAATAAGAAAGCTGACCTTGCAACGCAGGAAAACATGAAGTTTTACCGTACTATGCCCCATCCCAAGATAAAAAAATTCGGAATTTTGAGGTAATGCCACACCTGGTGGTATCACTATCAAACAGGAGACATATTATTTCCCAGGATTCTTGTGGGATTCATAATGATGCCTCTTCATATTTTCTCCCCTGCAAGGCCATTGTACATATAAAAAACAAGTCAAATTCAAACTTTTAGGGAAAACTTTTCAGCATAGGTTTTCCAGGCTGTCTGGGTTCTATCAGAGTGAAAATGAGTTAAAATGACGAGTTGCGAAATGTAACTCACTGTCTGGTGGAAACCCACAAAGTGGCACTCTTCACATGTGAACAAATAACTTTGCACAGCCATAGCCTGCCATACTGTGGATAGTAAAGGGCAGGGAGCGTCCCAGTGGATTTTGACTTCAGTAATTTGTTTTGGAATACAGAAATCAAGAACATGGTCTTTGAAAGGATCCAAGTGTTGAATTTCTGACGCCCTACACTCTAAAAAACTTTCTGCCATCCCATGGAAACTTGAAAGGTGGGCAACTCGTATAAAAGATTTAATGATGCAGGTTTCAGCTTATTGCGAAAGCCTTGATAAGGTGGCTCTGGCAAGACGAAGAGATGCTCTTTTTGCGCGCTTTGATCAAAAAGCCTGATGGCTTTGCTACATTGGTCTAACTGTAATGATTGTATCATTGACATGATCTTTGTATGTACCAAAGAGTGAAAGTCGTGTAACCAGTGGCAAAGGTAAGATAGAAGGCACTACAGTGTCATACTAATGGCACAAGGCGCTATGCTGTAAAATGTTCATGGCGTATCATAACATAACATGATGCTCCATATAGTCGGACAATGTTTTTCTTAATCCTTCTTCAATATGCAGTGACATAATTTACAACGCACGGAATGTGTGTGAGAAATGACTGGCAATTAGCTCATATGTTTTTATGTTCAAAGTCCATGTCCAACATGTGCAGGAGGTGGGGCTAGACAATTCCACCCTACAGCCTCCTGTCTGCGTCTGGGAAAGTCAAAATAAACTAATTTGTCAGCAGAGGAATGTGTGACAAACTCTGTTAGTAAATCTGGGCCAAGAGCCTCTGCGTCCCGTCTTTGCGGAATCCTTTTACGCCCCTAAATCCCGTGAAGCCAGGGCATAAGCTCTTTAAAACCCACTGGACAATACTGGGAGACACCGGGATAACGTGGGAAGCTCCGCGGACTCGAAGCGAAGCGGACCATGAAAGGGCGAAGGCGAGGGTTTAAGGCCTCCCCGGCGAGGGCCGGAGTATCAGAGGCTGGAGCCACGAGGGACGAGCAAATCCCACAGGCCTCGTTAAACGCCGCCCAAAGCCCCGCCCACTTGAAAAGAGAAAGGCTGGATCATCGTCCCATTTAGCCAGGCTAATGCCCGATGGCTTTTCGCTTTCCCTCTGTTACTTTGTCCGTCCTTGGGTGTGGGAGTAGAGTTTATGAAATGTGATTGGTTACCATGCCCGAAGCTCAAGTCCTGTGCTCAGGTCAGTGGGGTAGCAAGGGTGCCATTGGCCCGAAAGCAAGCAAGGAAAATGGCCCCCATTCATTGGTTTAACATTAAAAACACCACTATAATTGGGGTGCAGTAGGTCACCCAAACCCTTTGGCCCTGGTGCCACTGTAGCTGCTGCACTGTTGGTAGCTTCGCCCCTGGATCAGGTAGAGGGCGCACTCCATTATTAATATAATGTATTTTGGGAGTTGTGGCCTGGTTCACTTCAGTTGATACAATTCAACTGCTGCACATATAAACAATGATTTGTAAACACAAAAAAGCTCAGCGCTGGGTATTCTTGGTGACATCTGGTGCCTTGAGTGGACCTCGCGCTTGCTCTGGAGAGGCCAGCTCTAAGAGTCAATTCATTGATAGCTGGCTGATTCTGGGACAGCGTCTCCACTCTGTGCCATTAGAGGTACTGTTTCCAATCCAGGACTTTTGTGTGATATTCTAAGACATACTGGCCTGGAGTGAGGAGGTCACCCTGCTTTGGGGTCTACAACTGAAGGTGGCAGTCACAAGACTCAAGAGACAAGCTGCCTTTTCTTGTACTTTTAGTCTTGGGCCCCTCTCTGTCTATTCATAAGGCACAAGCTTTACGGACCTTAGTAGCATAGCCATCCATATTCATTCCTTGTCTCTCCCTCCCTTTCTTTCTCCCCCCCACCAACAACAAAATAAGTGGCCTTTTGAGTAACGTTGGCCAATTCAGATTCCGACCTCTCTTTCTGATTGTGCCACCTTATAGGATTGCGTGAAAGGAACCTTGTGCTGACCCAGACAGTCATGGACTTCATTCTCCAGAAATGTCAGCTACTACAGTTATAAGATTTTTTTTTCTTCTGAAACTTAGTGAGTCATTTAGTATCCAGCGGGCCGGCATCCATATGGCTGGTACAGCGGAGGCAATGCCTCCCTCAACCGCAACCTCGCCTGAAGCCGTCATGCCAAATCTATAGTTCTCTGTCTTTTTTGCGAATCTTTTTCTCCTGGAGTGGTCATGCTTCCATGGTGGGATGAATCACATCTCCCAGACTTCCACACACGACGAGGCCTCAGGAAGCCCAATGATTCTTCTTCCTGACAGTGCCCCTTGCAAATGATATCAACTTGTGGAGTGGGAATTTTGTTGGCCTATATCGCTTAAACACCCAGCTCCACCAACCCTTGTGTGGACTGTAGTAATTTGCTTCCAATTGAAACATTCCTTTTTCAGTAGTGCCTGAGCACTTCTGCAGAAATGGCACTTGAGTTTTCATTGGCTGGTCTTTCTTTTATGAACCTAATTTAGAGTACAGTTGACTGATTTTTTCAGACAAAATGTGCGGAAATCACGTATGGGCCTATTTCACAATTTTGATGGTGCTGCTGGCAAGCATACCTGCGTATAATATACATAGATTGTGCTTTGGGTCCGCTCCTTTCAACCATTGGCTTTCTTCACCTAGCCTCTGTCAACAATTGACTTGAAACTTTTACAATCACGCCTTGGCTCAGCCCAGTAGAGTATTAATCTTTCACCTAATGGTATTGGTTGCATGGGAGTATCCTTCCACTTGAGTGCTGTCTTGTATTGAAATGAATTAGGGACTACTTCACAATTTCAACTCTCTCTGCTTCTGTTGCCTCCCTCCCATGTGTCTCATTGTAATAGGCTAATGTTCTTTGTTTCAGTAAATCTGTAGACATTGGCTTTGCTAATGCTTGTTTTTTTGCTACAGAATTACTCATCCAAAGGCAAAGGGGCAGTTACTTCTCCATCCACAGTCAGTTTTTATCTTATTAGTTTCAGAAGTGTGAAGTCATTTCTAAAGGGCGGCGGGGGACTTTTCCAGGCTGTGAAGAGTATGCTTAATGTATTTGACCTAGTCAATTGATGGCATCTTTCCTATGGGATGTGACTTTCTCTAAGCATCAACGTCAATTTGAGGTAGCAGCCACTTATGCTTTGGTGCCCCTGAGTCAGTCCTTGCTACCCCAGGAGCCAGTGCTCACAAAGGCGGCTGCAGGAGCAGAATGCAAGTGAGCTCCTTAAATGTTCACTGGCTCTTTTTTCCATTTCTTGACCTCCCCTTGGCCCTTCGGCAACAAATAGAGGCTATGGGGGTCTAAGGGTGGATCTTACTCGGGATTTAGAAGGTCTTTAGTACATCCAGGATTATCTATCCCTACACATCTCTAAATCAGGTGGCTGTGTGTTTTTTCATACCAGACTTCTGTCCTGAACCAATAAAGTGGTAGGTATTTCCAGTAAGAGTGCAGTCGGACTGAATACAGTCAATACCTTATCCCCTGGAGACAGGAAGGAAAGTTGGTTGGGTAAACACTCTTTTCCACGGACCACTAGACTGCACACCTAATATTGGAGGGATTCTGAACCCTCTGGCAATGTGAGCAGCTTTTTTAGTTCAGCCAGTCCTGGATTACCAAATAGGCAAAGTAGGCAGCGGCCTATGGGTCCCACTCCTTTTAGAGGCCCCGCGGCACCGGATCAAAATAATATTGATTTGGTAAAATTAAAAACTTATTAGGAGATAATTTGCGAAGGGGGTTTTGATTGCCTAGCGGCCTCCACAGGTTTATTCCGTTACTGAGTTCAGCCCTATAAATTTTGAATGATTCCCCATATGCAAATGTACTTCTTCCTTCTAACCTAATCTTACTTCCGGCCAGTTTGCCAGTGGTGTAAGCCTTTCAACCCTAGACTGCAGGTCATCGGTATACCAGCTTCCATGGTTAGAAACAACATGAGCCATCTTTGCCCACTGTTGCTAAATTTTAGGTAAACTTTTTGTCTTGAGACTCATGGATGTTACTCAACTTGTTTATTGGATGATGATTAACTCAATGACCCCTCACACTCAAAAGGATAGATTGTTTCGAAGGGTTTTTGACTTTTTTTCCATACGCAAAAATATTTTGGTAAATTCCATGGAAGGAGTGACTGGCGAGAAAGAGACTGTGAGACTGTGAGTGGTAAACCACTGCCACCCCTCGGGCACCCAGTGTTCTCTGGTCGATGGACGCCTATTCTCTGCGTAACAGGAAAAAACACACAATGGACCATTCTCTCCAGCACCGCTAATCCTGCCAAATCCGCAGCCTGGCTCCGGGTCACGTGACCTGCGTCATGTGTCCTACCGCTGGCCAGGCTGCACGAGGCTCAGACCAACAGAAGGTGGCAAAGTAGAAACAAAGAACAAAAGGGAGGTTTCTTCTACTCCTCGGTAGAGGGGGGAAAAGCAACGTGTCCCACATCGCCATGTGTTGCATAACGGAGGAGGCATATGCCGCCCCTGCCTCCGAGTCTTACAGAAAGTCCTTGCTCCCCTCACATGACAGGCTCTTAATTAATTACACACTAATCTGTGTCCCCGGCAGAACAATATGGACAGTAATCCCGCGCGCCGTCCACGTTGTTCATTGCTAATGAGGCAAGCTGCTGGCTGCCCCTCTGCAACCCCCCCTCCCACCCCGTATGCAAAGTTTGGCTTCGACTTTCTGTGGCCTACTTCGAGCAGCCTTTCAAGGGCAGCCCACAGTGCGAGGACAATGGCGCCTAGGGTTCTTGCAGTCATAACGCTGTTGACTTCTAGAATCGATCCAAATTTGATTATAAAATGGGACTCGGATATAGCCTTGTGGCTCTGAGGTAATACAAGAAGTGTTTGAGTCACTGTTGTCCATGGTAGGAAGGACTGGTAGGAAGGACTCTGCTTCAACTTACTGCGTGAGAGACCCTAGTTGGCAGAAAACAAACACTGACGGGGCACCGCCGGAGGTGGGAAAGCATCAAATAAACTAATAAAAACCTAAGACATGAACAGAAAGATATTTGGGCTGAGGTCATATTATATTGGTCATCGAATGATGTCCAGGCGTGTTGAGTGGATCCACGCTTCAAGCCAACCGCAACTCCATCTGGAGTAAACTGCCTTCTGCCACCCAAGCCGCAGTCGCGTGCCAGCCACACGACGGAGCAGGGAGGCGGCAGAGACAATGAGGGGTGGGTAAGATAAGGGGTCAGACGCGGTGAGTGAATGGGAGTGAGGAGAGTAGGGTATAGAGCCTGGGGGAAGAGACAGGGAGTAACAGGTGGAGGGGAAAATGGAGGAGCCACACAGTGTCCCATATTAAAATAATGAAAATGCAGGGTAAGCTGACGGAAAACTGTGGGTCATGACAGTGTGCCGCTTGTAAAAGGTATAGTGGGCCAACACAACCCTGGCTGGCTTTGTTTCACTATAATCCGCAATGTTGTACCCGCTGCGTTAAACTGCTTGGATTCATTTTTGTTGAAGATTCACTCGTTTGTGCTAAAAACTGGAGAGATTTGTATTCACCAATTTCTATGATGGAAAGAGCATTAACCAATGCATGCCAATGATAGTCGTAAATCTCTCATTGACTAATCCCTGATTCACCCTCTTCATAAATCGTAGTCATCTGAAAAATGAACCTTACAACAAGTTTTGTCAAGAATATGTTTGTAGTTTATGCAGTTTTTTTCAATTTGAAAATGTTCTATTGTGCTTCTTGTATGTGCAAATAGAAATCCTGGAAAATTGTCACGGCGGTTGACTTTGCACATGGCTACAACACAGAAAGGGCCGGAACAATGCAGATCTTGCACACCAAGGTAGCCTCATCGATCCATCGAACTCAAGGAGGATGGCTCATGCCAGAGGATTTTAACATGACCCAACAGAAAACATAACACTACACCTACCTGGCATTCCAATGGATCACAAGTAAAATCCCAGGAATAATGTATTTATTGATTTGATATAAAAAAAAATCTGTGCCAGGAATGCTCCTCCATGATCAATATCATCCCATACACCATACAGTATGCCATAATTTACTGAACACCAGTAACCAAGATTAGCTACAGTTGTAACAAATCAGTGGACAGGTTGGCAACAAATAGATTAAAAGACACAGACAGCTGGCCGGATGGACTAGTGGTGGAAAGTCTGTGAGTCGGGTTTGACTTAAAACATCCAAATAAAATAGCTCTTGCTCCGCATGATATGCATAGTCTGGTAATAGCAAATAGGTATACATATTCACAGCATTTATCCTCACCGTGGGCACGGGAGGAGTCTTAGGATTTTGAAGATTCATGCATGATGACGTGTGTGGAAACTGTTTTCCTGGTGATGGAAACTAAACAGAAATGTAACCAAACATGGCAAAATCACATCTCCCTGTTCTGCACCTCAGGGGTAGGGCAAATATTTTTGTGGCCCAAGTGACTTGTTGCTGCTCCTTTCTCTGGAAATGAGGCCATTTGTGATGATTGTGGGTGCAATATTTTTCGCCTTCCTGGTGGCGCTTAAGTTGGTGGCCAAGTATTGACGTAGTGTAGCACTCATCAGAGGCACGTGCTACAGAATCTCCAAGGGCTGTTTATCTATTTTTTTGTTTTGTAAAGGTTGACATTCCCGTTGTGCCTATCTAGTAGTAGAACACTAGTGTGTGGTAGGCCTCAGATTTGGACAAGTGTCTGTCCACATAATTTCTTCAAAGGGGTTGGGATCACCCCTGGTGGCAAAGCTGCAGGATATAATACTAATTCATGAAAAATAGTCTGCTTACTACTCCATGTTAGCTCATGATTGGAAGCATCCCAAAACTGTAACTAAGTAGTGCAAAACGAATACTTTTACATTGTGTACATTGTAACCAACAGACATTGGTTACTCAACACATTCTATCTTGATTGACTATCTAGGATTTGTTGCTGAGAGCAAAGGTATGCATTTTTGCATAAAAGCTTGTTAATATTACATTCTTATTGGTTGGCTCTCATTTGCGCTCCCTATAGATCACTTAGTTGGTGTCAATACCTGATACATGGCCACTATAGAATTGAATAGGTGTTGGGATATTCACAGGCCTAAAGTGTTTTCAGTAAAACCACTTGAAGAATGACAGTTGTGGCGCAACCACCCCTAAGATTTGAAAGTGTGCTGGTAAGTGTGGCTCAGTGAGCTAATGTCTCTACTGAATCAATCTGTGTTTGGCCTATGGCCACAGGTTCGAATCTTAGTGGGCTTGCTCACCCCACACTCTCCAGAGGTCAGTAAAATAGGAACTATTGAGTTGTGTTACAATAACATCTATTATCTAGCAAAAAAGAAACACCCTGTTGACTCTAATTTCTGATAGTTATATTTGTGGTGGGGGCAGATTTAATATTTTGATGGCAAACTAAGCAACACTGGGGAAAGTGATGGACTAGTGAGGTCAGATGTATTATCCCCACTGAAAACTAATCAATATTGGAAACGGTTTTAGACATTACTATTCTCACTCAAAACGAAACTGGGGAAAGTCTTGGAATCAGGGAGGGGGGAGGGCAAAATTTACTATTCCCATTGCAAAATAAGCAACATTGAGGAAAGTGACTCGGGGTGGGGGCTGATTTACAAGTACCACTCCAAACTAGACAACAATGGGGAAAGTGGTGAGTTCTGGGGGTGAGGGCTCAGATTTACTATTCTCACCCCAAACCAAACAACATCAAAGAAAGTGTTGGATTCTGAAGGTGCTGGCCATGGTGACTGCGGGGGCTGGCCATATTAAAGAAGTATTCCAATTCCAACACAAACATCTTTGTAGAAAATATTTGTCTCTGGGGATATCAAATTTATTATTCACAATCCAAATTGAGAATATTGAAGAGAAAAAACAATGTAATTTAAACAAATAATAATATAAATATCAGTATACTTATTAAAGTAAAAAAATAGAAATACCTTAAAAAAATAAAAGAACACAAATATTTGAAATAAACAATTACAAATGTATAGATTTTAATGTACTGTCAATTTAAAACCCAAATAAAACTTATGAACCAGAAAGATAAAGAGCATAGAAAATATTTTCAATTAATAATTAAAAAAATTTAAAATAATATTCAACATTTAATTAACTTAAAAAACATTTAAAACTCTCTCTACCCAAAACATCTATAACATCCAACATCCCAAAAACTAAATAAAATTAAACTTCAGAAATACATGGTTTTAGATAATAATTAAATGCATAGAACATATTTTTTTCCAAAATGAAAACATGAATTTAAAATACTACCAACCAACAAACTGAAAAATATTACCATTTTGTATCAAAGAAACTAAATACAAATATTACCACAACAAAATACAAAAATAAAATAAACAACATTTAGAAAAAGAAAAAAGTTAAATGGGTATAACGCCCTTTAAGCCAAGGGTATCTTTGCTAGGCAAGCGTAATACAATGTTGCTGAAGCAATGACTTTACTTCATGGAGTTAGACATTCTTTTGCTAAAGGCCAGTTATTTCTTTTGGATATGAAATTTAAAATACTTTAACATTTATGTGAACTGTTCTAAAACCATGGGTTGTTGTATTTCATTTAAGGATTTTCCTGTGATGGAAGAGGAAGGATTCTTAGACAAGCACTATGCTGTTTATGCTAAAAAATGAATGTTAAATCATAAGCATTAGGTATTAGAGTATGAGTATATCAACATGAATTACCATGACACGAAATCGCAGATTACTAATGTTTTTTTTACTTTGTAGTACTACAAGAGTCAAGTAGAAACTATAGCTCATCTTCCACAGAGAGTGCATAGTGATGAAGTTTGAGGTAGTTAGTCTAGTGATAGGGAGAAGTGAAAGTGGAACATATATGTAAGATATGAATGTTTTGTATGTTTAGTTTCAGGAATTACAAGTTTCACATTCAAGTATAGAGAGTTAGCCACACAGAGATATTGCTGAGGTATTTCCATTTACTATCACAGGCAAGTACAGAAAACTGTATTTTGAAGGAAACATATATCAGAATCTCCGACAGGCTCAGATGGCAGCCTCATATAGATAAAATGGCACTTAATCTTAAAAGAGTAACTGGTGCCTTGGGAAAGGAATTTCGGGCCTCTACCTCTAAACCTATTACCCCAGTACTAAACATCTATGCTGCAAAGGCGGTGGGTAGCGCACTTTATGGCGCCGAACTATGGGGCTACAGCTGTGTTGACTCACTGGTGACCAGCGAAAATAAGTTCTTTAGGGAACTTGTATCACTCCCCAGGGGTACCCCGACTAAACCAATCCTTAGCGACTTTGGTAGGCGCTCAATTAGGGATCTAGCCACCCTTCGCCCTCTGTTATATTGGGCGCGGTTGTGGCGAACCCCTGAGCTCTCTAACTATGTTGAAGGGCTCAGGGAAGTCATGAACATGCAAGGAGCCCATAAAATTGAGTGGCTCACAAACACAAAAAAACTTCTGATCGCAACCGGCCTTACAACTGTTTGGCCAGCGGGGGCACCATTATCGAAGGTCGAAGTTAAGCGAGCCTTTTGGGCTTGGGTGGATGCTTTGGAACAAAGAGATCCCAATATTGGAAGGCTGACAGAGGTTTTTTATCAACACAAATCAACTATCCTCTTAGAACCATACCTTGATTTTATTACTAAGCCCAAGGATAGGTCGCTCTTTATTCAGTTTAGGTTCGGGACGCTCCCATTACTTAACTATACTAGTAAGTGGAAACCCCCCCACAAGACCCTCCCTGACTGTCCATTCTGTCCTGGTGCCACTGAAAACGTCTCCCATTTCTTCTTTGCATGCCCAGCCTATCTACTACCTAGGACGAAATGGCTTAGACCCGTCTGTTTACTCTTAGGAACAAGGGATCACATTGTCGCCATGCGAATCCTTAAAACCACCACCAACACCACCTTAGTTTGTGGAGTGGCCAAATTTTTAGGTTGGGCATGGCTAATCAGGCAAAAATTTATCAGTTTTAATTAAATCTTTTAAACTATTGTTTTTAATCTCCAAAGCTGTGAAATTTAATACATTTTTTAGATATTTATTGTATATCTCAAATTGGATTTTTCTTACGACATGTTTTAAAAATAATGAATTTGTAATTGTTTCATGTGTTTTGTGCTTTTATGACATCACGTGTCGAAATAAAGCTTTGTTGATTGATTGATTGTATTTTGAAGGAAACATATATCTTCATGTCTGGAGTTCATGCCATAAGGGTGAGGCCTTTTAGTGCAAAGTGCAAGTCTAGATGAAGATCACAGATGTCACACTGCCATTAGATATGCTGCTCATTGAGCATTCCCACTAAAGATCATCAATCTTGACAAACTGGAAAGAATTCTAAAAGAAGAGCAGGAAGAAAGATTGTATCTAGTTGCAGAAAGAACGCATTTGGACTGGGAAAGATTCTATTTTGCTGGAACTAGAAGACAAGGAGAATATATAGATCGCATTCAGAGGGTGGTGGTACTGAGGCGTCTGCCAAAAATTGGCAATGTCCCTCAAGCGGTAGAAGAAAATTCCGAGCAATTTCGTGACATTTCTTCTATGTTTACAAAAACCAAACCCCACTTTTTACTGAAGTTCAAACATGTCTGTTCGTTCTGTGGCCTTGCCTCACATCAAGTCTAAGCGTTCAAAGAAAGCTACAGATAAAGATATAAAACCTAAGAAAGGGGATCATTGAGAAAAAAGGGGTCCCATCCCTGACAACAACTGACTTTATGTTGCCATGTATTAACTGGTGTCTGGATTTTAAGACAGCTATGGAAATGTACTCATGTTTTCAGAAGGGGTAGTGGGCAACAGTGTTTGTAGGAACCCGTTATGGGTGTCCACCACTCCTGATGTGGTAAGGACAGAAACTCAGAAGAAGTTAGTACTTGGGCATGTAACTGTTCCCACCGTTAGTCCCTTGATGGAGGGGATTGTCTGTTCACCTCTAGAGACTGGTCAGTTTCACTTGATACACAACCTTTCTGTCTAAAAAGGGGCTTATGTCAATGATGCTCCAATGCCCTGTTCAGTAAATTATATTATGTATCCCTAGAACAGACAATAGCGAAATTTAGAAAGTTGGGTTCAGGAGCTCTGATGGCAAAGGGAGATTTTAAATCTTCCTTCAGATGGGCAGCTGGTGAGCCTAGTGACAAAATGGCCAACATCTAGTGCAACAACACTGGCCTAGCCCATTATCCTTCAAAATATGACATGATCGGGGTAATGTTGAGGCAGCGGAAGAGCTGGCACTTTGTGGTGGGGGGAGGCTGCCATTGAGAGTCTGTCATGACCATAAAACACTTCGCTGGTGGTTGTGGCAATTGAGGCCTGCTCTGGATTGGTGCGTCATACTTGGCCTGCTCTGCTCTGGGGTGATGGTGGGCAGAGGACCTGGAGAGCAGAGAACTCATGCCCATGGCACATGTGCCAGGGGGCATCTCATGGTGAGGGCCTGCTGTACTTTAACGTGGCCTCGACATCTGGAGGGCAGTGGCTGCTTAGGACTTTGGAGGGGGCCTGCAGCGGTGCAGCCTTGAAGGAGCTGTGGCCTGCGCAGATTCATCTGAGCCCCCTTCTGTGCATTGTGCCACGTTCCCTGGTGCCTGATGTCTAATATGGCTTCGGGGATGACTGTCTGAAGGGTCTGCTCTTTTCCCTGATATCCGGGAAGTGGTCGCTGCCGGGGCCCCTAGGAAGGTACCGCAGCCTGCCCTCTTGTGGCTGTGGTGGATCCTGGGTTGTTGCTTTTCATTTCACCACGCCAGGCTGCTGGCTATTGCTGCGGATTTCTGACGTTGAGGCCGCACCAATGGGGTAGACCTGGGGGCTTCTGCGAAACTGAGCCCCCCGGCACAATACCTATTCTTACTTGGCTTGCAGTGATTGGGGGGATAGCTGGAGACTGAACTGCCTGTGGCACTGCAGAGTTGGACAGGCCGAACTTTTCCCTGAAGGGGGGCCCCCGTGTGGACCTTCGCATCTTGGCCTGCATGTACCCTGCTGTCAACCGGGGTGAGGCCTGTCATCGCCCTGCAGGGGAAACATCATTTACAACGCATGCGATACATCGCATGCCATTACAACGACCGCGTTGTTACATCGCAAACCATTACAACGAAAGTCGTTACAACGACTTGCTGTAGGGGGCAGAAGGTGTTGGACACCGTTCCTACTGTTGCACAAACTGGAGTTGGAATAGTAAATTATACTGTTGCAAAATCCAGCGCTCCCCCTACAGCAAGTCGTTGTAACGACTTGCATTGTAATGGTATGCGATGTAACAACACAGTTGTTGTAAAGCCCGCATTTTAATGGCATGCAATGTATTCGTATGCGTTGTAACAAGGCCTATTCCCCGGCAGAGGTTGCCTGCTATAGAGCTTCCGCGACACTAGCTCATGTACTCCTGAACGTCCACTCCCAGGCCATGGGGATGACAGATCAGAACCAAAGTAAGGAGATGTTCAATAAAAAATGCCCTTACTCACAGTCTCACAACCATGCAGAAGAGTGGCGCATGGCAATTGGGCACTGTGATGACAGCAATGCCAGTGTTGCTATCAAGGATCTACTTACTCACTTCTGCAACAGATTAAAAACGATTAATACCAAGATTGACATGCTTACCAACAGACAGGATCACATGGGCAACCAACTTGATAAACACGCGGACAGATTGTCCCCGCTGGAGCAGTGGGTGTCAGACTCACAGGATGCAACATTGGTAAATACCAAACGGCTCCTCCAAATGGAAAAAGTTCTTGCTCTAGTAGTAGCCAAGAATGAAGATATGGAAGTGCAGTCAAGAAGAAACAACATTTGAAAATTGGTTTTCCCTGAATCCATTGCCATGCCTCCTGTCAAAGATTACATGGAGACCTCACCCGCCCTTTTCTCTGTAGAGCACCCCTATCATGCCTAGTGACCTTATTATTTCTTGTCTCCTACATTGCAAACATTAAGACCCTCACCTGTGGCTTCTTATCTTAGGACGTGGGGCCACTTCCGTGGAGTGATGTCCGACTTCTATAGCCTTGTAAGCCATCATCTTTTCTCCCTACCCCTCCTCAATAGCCTCCACACCACCTGGCAATATAGACTCCAGATTGAATATGAGCCAGAAGATTGGGCTGACCTCCTGGAAGCGCTTGACCGTGGAGCCCGAGAGGCTCGATTGAAGTTCTGCCTCTTTAATTCACTGCATGATTGGTACTGGACCCAGTGAAGCTATGAGCGATGGGCCTGTTACCTTATGCAAATTGCCGGTGTTGCCCCCCATGACTGCTGTGACCTGATGCACATCCTCTATGACTGCCCCTCGATATGTCCCTTTTGGGAGCCGGTTGGAGCTACTCTAAGTGACACCCTGCTGGTCGTGACCCCCATCTCACTCCCTGATTCTCAGTGGCGGTGCGTCCATTAGGGCACTGGGACATTGCCCCACAAGCCGCCCAAGCCCGCAGCTCCCTCAGCATCTCTGAACTTAAGTAAACTGACTCCGTTTACTTATGTTCAGAGAGGCCGAGGGAGAACTGACATGTCAGTCAGCATGACGTCACACCGCCCACCTCCTTCAGAGTCTGAAGGGGGTGGGCGGTCCGGCGTTATGCTGACTGACATGTCAGACCAGGGGCAGGCAGCAGCACAAGTGCGCATGACTGGTGAAGGTCGGAGAATGTTTCCGACCAGCCCAGTCATGCTCACTAGTGTCTGGCTGGCGATGCGGCTGCGCATTAGGCGAGCCAGGGTTAATCCATGCCGAAACACTCGGTCTCCTAATGGGCAGGCGGGCAGCGAGTACCCCTGCTAAGCCAATCCTGGCACTGCTGGAGCAGCGTCAGGATTGGCTGAGAGGGGCTGCTGTTCCTGTTCAGAAGTTGAACGTTGGCGAGGGGAACCGGTCCATGAGCTGAGGCGGAGCGGTCTGGACCCGGTCAGGTAAGTTTCGTTTTCTTTTTTTAAATTTAAACTCCCCCGCGTGACTCGCCCCCCCTCCCCCCGCGAGTATTGCGAACCGCGACTGTATCCCCTATCTGTTGTTGCAGTCTCCTGTCTGTTGGCATGTGCTGCCGTGTCTGTTGCACTAACATGGCTTGGCAGTTCGGTCTGGACTGTTCCCATGAGGCACAGGGTCAGACTGATTTGCATATGGCCATGTTTGAACTGGGGTGGCGGGGTGAGCTAAAGAATGATGATGGAATAAACCCAGATCAGTTGACTGGGGGTGAGTGCTTGCAATGTTCAACACTCCGTCCATCATCCCCTTTGGTTCTGCTTTGTTCGCCCTAAGTTGGCAGGGTATGCCCAGACGTGGGTCCCTTGCTAACTTTGCCTCTGGATTCAAGCTAGCCTGGCTGATGACGGCTGATAAGCCAGCAACCGGTCCCAGGCTGCTTGTTTCCGGTCCAGGGAAGACATGGCTTGGCAGTTCGGGCTGGGCTGTTCCCATGAGGCACAGGGTCAGACTGATTTGCATATGGCCATGTCTGAACTGGGGTGGCAGAGTGAGCTAAAGAATGATGATGGATTAAACCCAGATCAGTTGACTGGGGGTGAGTGCTTGCAATGTTCAACACTCCGTCCATCATCCCCTTTGATTCTGCTTTGTTCGCCCTAAGTTGGCAGGGTATGCCCAGACGTGGGTCCCTTGCTCCCTTTGCCACTGGACTCAAGCTAGCCTGGCTGATGATGGCTGATTAGCCAGAGACCGGTCCCAGGATGCTTGTTTCTGGTCCAGGGAAGACATGGCTTGGCAGTTCTGGCTGGACTGTTCCCATGAAGCACAGGGTCAGACTGATTTTCATATGGCCATGTCTGAACTGGGGTGGCGGAGCGAGCTAAAGAATGATGATGGATTAAACCCAGATCAGTGGACTGGGGGTGAGTGCTTGCAATGTTCAACACTCCGTCCATCATCCCCTTTGGTTCTGCTTTGTTCACCCTAAGTTGGCAGGGTATGCCCAGACGTGGGTCCCTTGCTCACTTTCCAACTGGATTCAAGCTAGCCTGGCTGATGACGGCTGATTAGCCAGAAGCCGGTCCCAGGATTCTTGTTTCTGGTCCAGGGAAGACATGGCTTGGCAGTTCAGCCTGGACTGTTCCCATGAAGCACAGGGTCAGACTGATTTGCATATGGCCATGTCTGAACTGGGGTGGCGGAGTGAGCTAAAGAATGATGATGGATTAAACCCAGATCAGTTGACTGGGGGTGAGTGCTTGCAATGTTCAACACTCCGTCCATCATCCCCTTTGGTTCTGCTTTTTTCTCCCTAAGTTGGCAGGGTATGCCCAGACATTGGTCACTTGCTCACTTTGCCACTGGATTCAAGCTAGCCTGGCTGATGATGGCTAATTAGCCAGAAACCGGTCCCAGGCTGCTTGTTTCCGGTCCAGGGAAGACATGGCTTGGCAGTTCTTGCTGGACTGTTCCCATGAAGCACAGGGTCAGACTGATTTTCATATGGCCATGTCTGAACTGGGGTGGCGGAGCGAGCTAAAGAATGATGATGGATTAAACCCAGATCAGTTGACTGGGGGTGAGTGCTTGCAATGTTCAACACTCCGTCCATCATCCCCTTTGGTTCTGCTTTGTTCGCCCTAAGTTGGCAGGGTATGCCCAGACGTGGGTCCCTTGCTCACTTTGCCACTGGACTCAAGCTAGCCTGGCTGATGACGGCTGATTAGCCAGCAGCCGGTCCCAGGATGCTTGTTTCCAGTCCAGGGAAGACATGGCTTGGCAGTTCGGGCTGGACTGTTTCCATGAGGCACAGGGTCAGACTGATTTGCATATGGCCATGTCTGAACTGGGGTGGCGGAGTGAGCTAAAGAATGATGATGGATTAAACCCAGATCAGTTGACTGGAGGTGAGTTCTTGCAATATTCAACACTCCGTTCATCATCCCCTTTGGTTCTGCTTTGTTCGCCCTAAGTTGGCAGGGTATGCCCAGGCATGGGTCCCTTGCTCACTTTGCCACTGGATTCAAGCTAGCATGGCTGCTGACGGCTGATTAGCCAGAAACCGGTCCCAGGATGCTTGTTTCCGGTCCAGGGAAGACATGGCTTGGCAGTTTGGGCTGGACTGTTACCCATGAGGCACAGGGTCAGACTGATTTGCATATGGCCATGTCTGAACTGGGGTGGTGGAGTGAGCTAAAGAATGATGATGGATTAAACCCAGATCAGTTTACTGGGGGTGAGTGCTTGCAATGTTCAACACTGCGTCCATCATCCCCTTTGGTTCTGCTCTGTTGAACTAGCCTGAATATTGCTGTAATGATCTGGTTGTTGCAGTTTACTGTCTGTGTTTAATCAGCCCTGACTCTGTTTGCACTCCCCTTTCTGTTGCGCTGACCTGTTTCTTGTGTTTGTGTGGCATCGACCTCTCGTTTATTTTTCCACACTGTATGTTGCACTGCCCTATATATTGTTGCGCACCCTGCTTGTTGCCCTGAACTGTCAGTTGCTGCGCTGCCACGTGCGTTGTTGTGGTGACATGTCTGTTGTGATATCTAGTCTTTTGCGATGGCCTCTGTGTTTCTGCTGCACTGTGTTGTTGTGCACAGCCCTGCATGTCGCACTGCCTTTGCGTTACCCTGCCCTGTGAGGTCTTGCGTTGCACTGGCTGTTGCACTGCCGGCTCTCTGGTTCTGCTTATCTGTCTCCTCATGTGCCTCTCCTCATGTGCCCTGCATTACCCTGTTTGTTGCGCTGCCCTGCCTGCTGCACTTCACTGTCTGTTGTTGTGCTACTCTCTCTGTTGTACTGCCATGTCTGTTGTTACGCTGTCCTGCCTTTTACACTGCTCTGCTTCTTGCATCTCTGCCCTGGCTGTTAGACTGTCATCCATCTTATTGGTCTGCCCTGTCTTTGCACTTCCCTGTCTCTTACTAATCTGTCCTGCCTCTTGGACTGCCATTCCCCTATTGCACTTCCCTGTCTCTTGTTGTGCGGCATTGCTTCGTGTTGTGCTCTGTTCTCCTTTCCTTTTTTGTGCTGCCCTTTCTCTTGTTGCACTACCATGTCTCTTGTGCTGTCTCTTGTTGGTTGCCTTGTGTCTTGTTGCACTTCCCTGTCTCTTTTTTCGCTGCCATATCACTCATTGCACTGCCTTGACTACTGTTGCATTGCCCTGTCTCTTGTTGCGCTACTGTCTGTTGTGCTGCCCTGACTCTCGATACACTGTCCTTTCTCTTGTTGCGTTGTCATGTCTCTTGTTGCACTGACCCGCTGCACAGTATTATCATCCCGGAGTTCGCGTTCTTGGATTTCCACTGCGTGCACTAGTGTGAGTACTACCGTTTTCTTACTGATTCTGGGTTATTGCATGGTCTTTGTGTGTGGGTTTCTTTATCAAGAAGATCTGACGTCTGCTTGTTTGGGAATGGAGTATTGCAGTGCAGCTGTGTGTCCTGTATGTGCACTGCGGATGCTCTGTATGGATGTGTTCAGTACGTGCTTCGTGGCCGGCAGCAATGTAGCGCTGTTTATGTGCAGTTTCGATGCACTGCAATGTATCTTTCTGCCGGGCGGGCACATTGTAGGTGTGCAGGGTGGCTGTACTGCAGTGCAGCAGTGTATGGTGCGGGGCAAATATACTGTAGTTCTCTATGGGCATGGTGCCTGCACTGTGCAGATGGTGCGCTGTGCAGTCAGTGTATAATGTGTACAGTGCAGATTGACTGACTGTAGCTGTGAGTATGTGGGGCCACTTGGACGGTAGTTGTATGCAAATAAAAGGTGCAGTGTGGCTGCATGTTATGCACCTGCAGAATGTTGAACTTAGTTTACAGTGCGCACTGTGGCATTGTGCATATGCACGGGTTTTGCAGTGCAGCACAGCGGTTGATACTCTTGACTGCAGCGGTCACTGGCTGCTACGGCCGGGATTGAAGTGCACTTGAAGTGTGCTTGCGGGTACGTGCTGTCTGATGTTTCCTTTATCTGTGATTTGCTGTAACAATCTCTTAGACGGCATGAAATATTCATGCACAGCCCATGCAGCAATTCATCAGCGCTGACATAGGGTCAGGAGCTGGTCTGACCATATCTCAGCCCGGGGCCAGCTCTCTCCAGAGCCTGCTTCTGAGGTAGAGG
Organism: Triturus cristatus; assembly: GCF_964204655.1. Lineage (NCBI taxonomy): Eukaryota > Metazoa > Chordata > Amphibia > Caudata > Salamandridae > Triturus > Triturus cristatus. Next base: position 391,641,583 of record NC_140592.1, read on the forward strand.
ATCTGCGCCGATGAGCGAGGAAAGGCCGGCAGAGAGCAGGGTGAGAGGCCAGTGAAAGGTGACAATCAGAGAGATGGGAGCATAATGGAGAGAAGAGCAGAGGGGAGAGAGAATGGAGAAACTAACAAGAGCACAGACAGCAGGAAACAATACAAATGTATTACTGGCAGCCACTGCAAAGTAAGTGCGTGGAGTGAGGGTTAAGTGCCCGGTGCTGTTGTTTGCGGTGGCTCAAGTCCGCGAGTCATTCAGTGTTGAATTTATGATATAGGCAGCTGAGAAACTGTATTTGGGGCCTCTTACATCCTCTTTGGGAGACTCGAGTCGGCCGGGCCTGGTCAGGTCCCACGTGGGACAGAGCGGCCTAGAGTCCAAACTGTTGATGCTTTGCTACAGACCGAGTCAGCCCTTGCAGCTGTTACCCAACGGGACAAGCAGACACATGCGCTGCATTTTGATAACAGAAATGGGTGACAGAGGCATTTATTGATGTCTGCACTGGGCTGGGCTCTGCATAAATCATCCCAAACATGCAACCTGCATAGAACAGAAGTAATTATGAGCAGGCACAGAAAGATTTGGTGGCGCGAGGAAGCCTGCATCCTTGCTACACATCCTTTGAGTAAAACCTTTCATGCAAATAGGGTAACACCGGGCTAGAAGCCTTGAAAGCAGACTTGTAAATAAAACACCCGAAAAGGGAGGGGGTGTGTGACTGTAGGGGAAAGGGAGAGATGGGTAGATTTACAGATTGATGATGAAGGGGTAGAGAAGAGGGGGGGTGGCTACTATAGTTAGATAAATAAGTTGCTAGTTAATGCAGATAGACGAACGGATGGATAGCCTCAAGGAGGGAGGACCGACTGAAGGACGAAATAAAGGATATGAAGCGAGTGACAAATGAGAGAGTGCGACTACGGAGGACTGAGAGAGAACAAATAGAGTGCTAGAGACAGTAGAGAGAAATCAAGAGACAGGCCCAGAGGGTGCAAAGAAGAGAAAGACAGACCTAAAGAAATATGGATGTAGATAGAGATAAAACGACAGAAAGAGAAAACAGGCCTAGAAAGAGATAAAACAGATACTTGGAGATAAAGTCAATGGAAAGCAAAGTGAAAAGAGACACAGAACGCACCTGTAAACCAAAATGTCATGCCTGGTGTGTAATGGAACTAACCTGGATGTAATTGATAACATAAGAGAGAGAATGGATTGATAAATAAAGCAAGAGAGATGATGCAAAATTGAAAGAAAGATTGTTAGATCTGGGGGTCTCTAGTTGGCAGAGGTATAACCTTAGACCAAATAGGGACCCTTGCTTCTAGTCAGGGTACAGGGACACACACGGTAGATAACCCCTGCTCACCCTCTAGGTAGCTTGGCTCGAGCAGACAGGCTTATCCCCAAGGCAATGTGTAAGGTATTTGCACGTAGACACCACAATGATCCCCCCTCCGCACACCACAAACTTAGACCACACAGGTGAGTTATATCAAAAATAATATATCTTTATCTAGGTTCCGCAGTTGAAATCAAGCATCACAGGTTTACACAATATTCGCTTTCTCGGTAGGTTGGGATCGTCAGACGATAGTCTCTAGTCTCTTGAGTGATTCGATACTCACTGAGAATGAATCAGTTCGTAGGCTCTCGATGTTTAGGCAGCTACGTTGCTCCGGCGGTGTCACTGCACTCGTTGTACAAGCGCTCCTCGGGCTGTTCGGTGCAAGGATTCCACAACTCCCTCGACGAGCCCCCAGTGACGATGTCGACGTCACTGGAGTCAGCCACTCACAGCGCGGCCTTGTAGAGCAGGGAAATACGACTCTCGATCTGCGTCAGGCCTCTGGGTCGCGGCAAGGCACGTGCCGATGAGCACGTCGATCTTCTTGATGCGGCAACCGGTGTCAGGCCCGGATCGGTGCGGTACTCTCCAGCAAGACAGAGAGCAGCCAGCCCACCTCACAGGCAGATGTTGAGAAGCTTGGTAGAACAGTCCACGGTCCCTGCGGCACACAGCAGCGCAGGTGGGACACAGCAGAGTCTTGAGTTCTTGGCAACCTTTCTATCCCTGGGTTGCGAAACAGGAGGCCAGCTCTTCTCAGGCCCTTGGAGATTCAGTTGAAGACACAGCACACAGCAAAGTCTTGTTTGGTCAAGTGGATAGGGTCAGCACACAGCAGGACCCCTTCTTCTCCTTAGCTTCAGTTGTACGCCAGAACAGGTCAGCCTTTAGAGCACACAGCACGGCAATCTTCCTTTTAGTTCTTCAGCGGTCCGTCTTTCAGCAGAGGTTCCTCTTGATGGTCGAATCTAAGAATCTGTTGTCAGGGGTCTTGTACTTATACCCCTAGAAGTCTTTGAAGTCTTTGTGCAAGTGGGTCCTGAGCCCGGTCTGATCCAGTTCTGGGTGTTGCTGGAGCACTTTGTTTTCCTGGCTTCTACATTCTTTTCAGAGCGAGGGGCAAGGTCGTCAGCCGCCCAGCAGGAGGTGGAGCCAGCAGAGTGGCAGGCAGGCACAGCCCTATTCAATCCCAGGTGCTATCTCCTCCCTCCACTCTCCTTGCGATTGTCGCCATTCAGCAGAGGGCTGACTCAGCCAACCTCCCGGGGGATCCCCAGCCCCTGTCACTCTCAAACCAGACAGTCAATCCACAAGCGCGCCCAGGCACACAGAAGGGTCAGACAAGAGAACAGCTACTCTCTAAAAAGTACTATTCTCCAACTCAGGATTTAAAAACAACCTCTCCTAAGAGAGGGGTTATTAAATGCTGAGCTCAGGGATACCAAACACTCATGTCTTATCTTGTTCTTATGAGAAGATAGGCGGATAACCATTGGCACCCGCCTCCCTCATGTTAGCCTATGGAACAACAAGATAACCTTGCAGTAGTGAACACACAAAATGGCCGGTGTTCACTACCAGAACATGTTACCTGCACTAGTACATGCTCTACCTTCTACATACACTGCACCCTGCCCAGGGGGGTACCTTGGGCCTTCCATAGGGATGACTGATGTGTACGAAAAGGGAAGGGTTAGGCCCGGTCAGTGTGGACACTGGCCAGGAGGACATGGCAGTCCGGGGACTGCAGGCAGGCCTGCGGCGGCAGGCCTGAGACACTGTTTTAGGGCTACACAGGTGGGTGGCGCAATCAGCGCTGCAGACCCACTAGTAGCATCTGTCATCACCAGCCCTGGCACACACATGGTGATACAGATATGCCTATCAGGTATATCCAATCAATACGATATTTTACACAGGGAGCACTTACACTCTGGCACTGATTAGCAGTGGCAGAGTGTCCAAAGCATCTAAACCAGCAAAACGAAATCCAGCACAGCATCAAAAATCCATGTAGCAGAGGCAAAAGATAGGGGAAAAACCCACGCCAAGGATGTCAGGTCTAACAAGTGTCCCCTCCAGCTGAAAGCGGGGAGAACTACCCACCCTCTTGGGAGTTCTCATCGCTAAGGCGGAAAAACCTGGACAGACCATCAGCATTGGCGTGCTCTGTACCGGGACAGTGTTCCACCGTAAAGTCCATCCCCTGTAGGGAGATGGACCACCTCAACAGTTTTGGATTCTCACCCCTCATCTGCATTAACCATCTGAGGGGCCTGTGGTCGGTCTGAACACGGAAGTGAGTCCCAAACAGGTAGGGCCTCAGCTTCTTCAGGGCCCAGACCACAGCAAATGCTTCCCTTTCAATAGCGCTCCACCTCTGTTCCCTGGGAAGTAGCCTTCTACTAATGAAAGCTACGGGTTGGTCCCCGCCCTCGTCGTCCATCTGTGAGAGTACTGCTCCCACGCCTTGCTCTGAAGCGTCTGTCTGCACTACGAACTCACTCAAAAAGTCAGGCGCCTTAAGCACCGGTGCTGTGCACATTGCAGTTTTCAGGGCATCAAAAGCAGTTTGACAGGCCTCGGTCCAATTCACTTTCCTGGGCTGATTTCTAGAGGTTAGTTCCGTCAAGGGGGCAACAATGGTGCCGTATCCCTTGATGAACCGTCTGTAATACCCGGTGAGTCCTAGGAAGGCTCTCACCTCTGTCTGCGTCTTGGGGGGTTCCCAAGCCAGAATGGTATCGATCTTCGCCTGTAGGGGCGCCACCTGGCCGCTCCCCACCTGGTGTCCCAAATACACCACCGATCCCTGCCCTATCTGGCACTTACTGGCCTTGATAGTGAGGCCTGCCTTCTTCAGTGCCCTCAACACTTCACAGAGGTGTTGCAAGTGTTCCTCCCAAGTGGAGCTGAACACAGCAATGTCATCCAGGTACGCGGCGCTGAATTGCTCCAGCCCGGTCAGTACCCGGTTGACCAGTCTCTGGAAGGTGGCAGGGGCATTTTTCAATCCAAAGGGCATGACGCGAAACTGGAAGTGCCCCTCTGGCGTTGAAAATGCCGACCTCTCCTTTGCCCCGTCAGTTAGGGCAATCTGCCAGTACCCCGAAGTCAAATCGAAGGTGCTGAGGTACCGGGCAGCTCCTAACCGATCCACGAGCTCATCAGCTCTGGGGATGGGGTGCGCGTCAGTCTTGGTGACCGCATTGAGCCCACGGTAGTCCACGCAAAACCGAAGTTCTGACGGGCCACCGGGTGTAGCAGATTTCTTGGGAACGAGGACCACTGGGCTAGCCCAGGGATTGCTAGAGGGTTCAATTACCCCTAACGCCAACATCTTGGAAACTTCTTCCTTGATGCTGGCCCTGACCTTGTCAGCTACTCTGTAAAATTTCTGTTTCACAGGCAGGCTATCTCCAGTGTCCACATTATGGACGCACCAATTGGTGACACCTGGTGTCAGGGAGAACAGGGAGGCAAACTGACCCAACACCTGGCGACAGTCTCTCTGCTGCTCTGGGGTCAGGGTGGGCGAGAGGACCACACCATCCACTGACCCGTCTTGCTCCTTGGTTGCCAGGAGGTCAGGGAGAGGATCACTATCCTCCTCCCCACCGTCGTCTGTAGCCATGAGCATCGTCACTTCAGACCTCTCGAAGTGGGGTTTGAGGCGGTTCACATGCAAGACTCTAAGGGGCTGCCTAGGAGTCTTCATGTTGATCAGGTAGGTCACCTCACTCTTGCGCTCTACCACCTCATATGGCCCGGTCCACTTGTCACGGAGCGCACAAGGTTCCACCGGCGCCATCACCCACACTTTCTGCCCGGGATGAAATTCTACCAGAGTGGTATTCTGGTCGTACCATCTTTTCATCTCCTCCTGGCTGGCTTCTAGGTTCCCCTGAGCGAGCTTCCTGAAGCGCTGCGTTTGGTTGCGGATGGCCAGCACATAGCTGAACACATCCTGGGGGGTTTTCCCACGGGATTTCTCCCACCCCTCCTTCACCAGTGTGAGAGGTCCTCTAACAGGGTGGCCATACAGCAGTTCAAAGGGGCTGAACCCTAAGGACTTCTGAGGCACCTCCCTGTAGGCAAACAACAGGCATGGTAACAAGACGTCCCACTTCCGTCTCATGGGCTCCGCTAGGCCCATAATCATACCTTTCAGGGTGCGGTTGAACCTTTCAACCAACCCATTTCCTTGAGGGTGGTAAGGAGTGGTGAACTTATAAGTTACTCCACACTCCTCCCACAGAGACTTCATATACCTAGAGATGAAATTGGTACCCCGGTCGGAGACCACCTCTCGGGGGAACCCCACGCGGGAAAAGATCCCCATCAATGCACGGCCCACCACGGGTGCTGTGATTGTCCTGAGAGGGACTGCTTCCGGGTACCGAGTGGCGTGATCCACCAAGACCAGGATAAACCTGTTGCCTAAGGCTGTCTTGGGATCCAGGGGCCCTACGATATCAATGCCCACCCGCTCGAAAGGGGTGCTCACTACAGGAAACGGCTGGAGGGGCGCCACGCACTTCCCTCCGCTCTTACCACTGGCTTGACAGGTTTGGCAAGACTTACAAAAGGTACCGACGTGCTTCTTCATCTGGGGCCAGTAGAAGTGGGTGACAAGCCTGTGATAGGTCTTGTCTTGCCCCAGATGTCCTGCGAGAGGCACGTCGTGAGCCAGACCCAGTAATTGAGCCTCTGTATTTTAAAAACTGTGTCACTAATCTTGTATTTTTAAACGCGCACTTTCACTCCCTTAGCCCCTGCTTACTTGGCTGTTGGGAAACACCTGCACAGCGGACTTTATCGCTGATTGACGGTGGGGAACAGCGCTGCCGCCTTCGCGCGCTTGACCCGCAAGCCACGCCCACTTTGAGGCCGCGCCCACTCCTGGCTCTATTTAGTCGCGCTGACTCACGAACGCGCCAAAACAACCGGAACACTCCTGAGGCGGAAGCCGGGAGATTGAGCTTCTGTATTTTAAAAATTGTGTCACTAATCTTGTATTTTTAAACGCGCACTTTCACTCCCTTAGCCCCTGCTTACTTGGCTGTTGGGAAACACCTGCACAGCGGACTTTATCGCTGATTGACGGTGGGGAACAGCGCTGCCGCCTTCGCGCGCTTGACCCGCAAGCCACGCCCACTTTGAGGCCGCGCCCACTCCTGGCTCTATTTAGTCGCGCTGACTCACGAACGCGCCAAAACAACCGGAACACTCCTGAGGCGGAAGCCGGGAGATTGAGCCTCTGTATTTTAAAAACTGTGTCACTAATCTTGTATTTTTAAACGCGCACTTTCACTCCCTTAGCCCCTGCTTACTTGGCTGTTGGGAAACACCTGCACAGCGGACTTTATCGCTGATTGACGGTGGGGAACAGCGCTGCCGCCTTCGCGCGCTTGACCCGCAAGCCACGCCCACTTTGAGGCCACGCCCACCGCCACCATAACTATGAACCCTCCCCGGACGCGCAGCGGACGAGCGCAGCGGGAGCGCCGACTTCGCGCCGAAGTCGAGCCAAAGTCCAGCCCGTCTGCGCCCGTCCGCGTTCGTACGCGGTCCAGGGCCCCAACCCCTGCTCCTCCACAGGGTCACATACGGTGGAGCAAGCAGGACTTACTGAACTTATGCCACAATATCAATGACTCCTGCAAACATAGTCTATGTGTGGAAAACGTTATGGGTTGCGAACACTGTCACTTTTCATTTGACAACGGTAATAATATAAACAGTATGGGCTACACCTTACATTGCGGATTACTTAACGTACGTTCACTGAGAAAACATAGGCTAGACCTCTATGACCTACTCACCGAAAAACAATGGGATCTTATGTTCCTAACAGAGACATGGCTAGATAATGAGTCTACCCCCTACGCCCTTGAGGCAATTCCAGGAGGGTATACTATACATAGACAGGACCGACCCACTGGCAGAGGAGGCGGCATCGCAATTATAGCCCGCAAAACCCTACGCTGCCAGCTCGACAGCTCTCCCATCCTGGACAGTGAAGCAGGGAGCTTCTCTGTCAAAGTGAATAACAACTACACACTAAAGGGCATGCTTATTTACAGACCCCCAGGCCCTATAGCCAGGTTCGAGGAGAGTCTGGTTGAAGGAATCATGGAAACCGTACTGTGCAATGATAAGTTTCTGGTTCTTGGGGATCTCAATCTACATCTAGATAACCCTTCAGATAATGTCAGCAAGAATTTCGGTCAGGCACTGAGAGCCCTCCAACTGAACCAAATTGTTAAAGGCCCTACCCACCAACTGGGCCATCTGTTGGACCCCATATTTGTCAACTGGGGGGAAGTGGAAGCCCTGACCCCTACTCCCATCCCTTGGTCGGACCACTATCTGGTCCCTTTCTCCATACGAATACCCGGATGTAGACCCCCACAGCCACCAGTCATGTACCACCTTAAACGGAAATGGGCAAATTGTTCTCAGTCCAAATTCTGTGAAGAATTGACGAAAGGAGGAAGCCCAGGGGGGGAGGATGTGGACACAGCCAATACTAACTTCTGCACACGGATTAATGAGGCACTTGACTGCACAGCCCCCTTGCTAAAAACCAAATCTTGGAGCCGGGTAAACAAAACCGCCTCTTGGTTCAACGCCGAACTAAGAGTCCAGAAAACTGCTCTAAAAAGAACTGAAAGAGAATGGCGTAAGAGTTTCTCTGAAGAAACCAGAACTAAGTACCTAACCGAGAGACGAACCTACCATGGACTAATCAGAAAAACAAAAAAATCATACTTTACGTCTAGGATTAGTGAGGCGGGTAATTCAACAAAAGAGCTGTTCACACTCTATAAAACTCTTTCAGGTGGAAATTCAGCTACTATCCCTGATGACTGCTCGCCAGAATTGTGTGACAAAATCGCAGACTTCTTTTCAGAAAAAATAACAAAAATATACTTAGCATTCCCTACGCAGCCCAAAACCGGGGCAGAGTTCGCCGAAAACCCTAGGGAATGGGGAGATAAACCTATACTTACCAACTTTGTCACCCCTCCCACGGAAGATCTTCTAAAAATTTGCAGGTCGGTGAAGTCGGGCTCTCCTCGAGACCCAACCACACCCAAACGCCTAACAGATAGTCTAAGAGTACTAGAACCATACATTAGACATTTGCTCGATGTATCTTTCAGCACAAAGACAGTACCTAGGGATTGGAAAAAGGCGGTTGTTCTACCCCTTAGGAAGAAAGCCACCATCTGTTTTGAGAAACTCGACAACCTCCGCCCAATTTCACTCCTTCCCTACCTGGCTAAGGTGGCGGAAAAAACGGTCAATATACAGCTAATGGACTTCGTGGAAAAGGCTGCCCTATTACACGACACCCAATTTGGATTCCGACCTCGCCACTCTACAGAGTCTGCACTCCTAACAGCAGTAGAGACCCTACGCCAGGGGGTGGATGAGGGACATACCATGGCCCTCATCCTATTGGACTTGAGTGCAGCATTCGACACTGTAGCGCACTACAACTTGCTACAGTGTCTGAATAATGGAGGAATATCCGAAGCTGCACTCCAATGGCTACAATCCTTCCTGACAGGGAGAAGCTTCCAGGTTCGCCAAGGTGACCACTACTCGAGAGACATAGGCTTGGGACAGGGTGTTCCCCAGGGTTCGTCCCTGAGCCCAACTTTGTTTAATCTCTATGTCTCTCCAGTGGCTTCAATTGCCGTGAGTCACGGATTGAGCATCGTGTCATACGCCGATGACACGCAGCTGGCTATCTCCCTATCGCGTGCACCCGGTCTTGCGATGGACAGTTTCAGGGATTGCATGCAAGAACTTGCAACCTGGATGTCCACCAATTGCCTTAAATTAAACGGCAACAAGACCGAGGTGCTCGTGGTGGGGAGGGACCCATCTGCTTGGTCATCGACGTGGTGGCCTCCATGCCTGGGCGAGGCTCCCATACCCACCCAGGGAGTCAAAAATCTTGGCATATGGCTCGACGCTGACCTATCTTTTGGACCCCAAATAGACCGAGTTGCAGGGGTCTGTTTTGGCATCCTAAAAACCATAAGGAAGGTCCTTGACCTTCTCCCTATGTCAGCACGGAGAACACTGGTACATGCCCTGGTGACATCACGCCTAGACTATGGCAATCTACTTTACCTGGGCACCACCTGCAAAGCCATGAACCGCCTTCAGGTAATACAGAACGCGGCTGCCCGTCTCATCTTAAACATCCCAAAACGATCAGATACCAAAGCCGCTCTCAAAACCCTCCACTGGCTGGCAGTTAAAAACAGAGTGGTATTTAAAGCCCTCTGCACCTGTCACCGCATCCTGGCTAAAAAATCTCCGATCCCACTCCAGAACTTGGTGACAAGGTATACACCAGCACGTGATCTGCGCTCAGCATATGGGGGTCTACTACTGGTTCCAAGAATCAAAAAGGCCCGCATGGGCGGACGCTCCTTCCGCTATTTGGCAGCAAAGAGCTGGAACTCCCTCCCTCTCCATCTTCGCCTTGACTCATCCGAAACCAGCTTCCGCAGGAACCTAAAAACATACCTGTTCTCCAGATAAAAGATCTCCGGTCTGCAACCCTCGCAATGAGTTTTCAGTTGTAGCGCGGGGACACGCTTCTGCGTAACCATGCGCTTTATAAGCTACCCTTATTATTATTATAAGAAGTTCCTGAAGCGCTCGGACACCACCAGCACACGGGCTGCACCGGGCTCAGCGAACTTAGGCTCACTATACAGTAGGTCATCCTCCCAGTAAATCAAATGTTCCTTGGACCCTAGGCCTGCTGCCTGGTCTGCAGCCTGCTGCCGCACACCGACAAGAGAAGGGCACTCCTTCTGAGCCCGGCAGAATTCCTCCCTGGAGGGGCCACCCTCTTGCTGCCAATGGGTCAGCTCAGGCAACTCCCCCAGTTCGGCCACCTGCTCCCCTGTAGGTTCCAGGGCATCCCCCTCAGGTTCTGCTTCCTCCTGGACCGTGGGAACAGTGGGGGCCGGTTTCCCGCGCCCTCTGCCCCTTCCTCTCCTGGCAGGTTCCTGGGCCATCGTTCCAGGCTCCAGTTCTACTAATCCACCCTTACTGGCTGTCATGGCACGTGTGGATACACAGATCCACGCTGGCAGTCCTAACATCTCCAAGTGAGTTCTGTGCTCTACGTCCTTCCATGGAGAACTCTCCAGGTCGTTACCCAACAGACAATCTACTGGCAAGGCATCACTGACACAGACTTCCAAGGTACCAGAGACTCCCCCCCATGTAAAGGGAGCACGCGCCATCTTGCAGAGGCGAACTGAAGTGTCAGCTGCCACTACTGGGCGGAGCACATTGGGAATGACTTGCTCTTCAGACACCCACTGACACCTGACAGATGTCACACTAGCCCCGGTGTCTCTCAGAGCCTCTATCTCCCTCCCATTGATGGTCACCTTTTGCCCGTATTTCTTAGTGTTAGCGGGTATCAAGGTATCCTGGACCATCTCTTGGTCTCCTAATGAGACAAGGGTCATCATAGCTAATCCCTCTTCCCCACTGGAAATCAAATCCCCTCCCAAAGCTACACTAGCTAACCCTGGGACTGGAGCAGCAGCTGGTGCTGGGGGTTTCTTGGGACATTTAGGGGCGATGTGCCCCACTTCCCTACAAGCATAGCAAGTAGGTGGTGGTCTGTTGCCCTTAGGGGGCCAAGACCTCTTCGGCTTGGGGGCTTGGGACTCCTTCTCCGGGGAACTGTTTTGGGGCCCTTTAGAGAACTCCTTACTGTTACCCTTGTCCTCCCCACCTTTCTGCTGGGGACCCTGTCCACCCTTGGCTGGCATACTTACCACCCCTTTGTTGACCCTGGTGCTAGTCCAGCGGTCTGCCTCTTTAGCAAGCTCACTGGGATCAGTTAACTTGCTGTCTAAAAGATGCTGGCGCAGCTCTGGAACACATAGACTACTCAAGTGCTCCCAACTAATCAAGTGACACAACCCCACATAATCAGTAACTTTGCTGCCCTTTATCCAACCTTCCAGTGCACGCGTGTACATACTCACACACTCCACCCACGTACTCGAATCAAGTTTCTTGAAGTTTCTAAACTTCTGGCGGTACTGTTCTGGTGTAAGCCCATACCTGAGGCATAGGGCCTCCTTCATAGTGGGGTAGGTTAAGGTCCCTGCTGCTTCTAAGGGTGCTAAGACATCCCTCCCAGAGGCCTCAAAATGCTTCTACAAACCTGCTCCCCAACTCTTCTCAGGCACTTCATTCATCTTTAAGGCAAGCTCATAGGATCTAAACCATGCATAGATATCCTCACCCCTCTGATAATTCTGCACCAAATCTTTCGGTATGTATACTTTACCCGCCTGTACTGGTTGTGCGCTGCCACCATTCGGACTGGACGCCACTTGTTTGGCTTTAATGTCCAGCTCCCTCATGCTCAACTCATGAGCCAACTTGAGTTTCTTCTCTTCCAAAGCGAGAGCATTCCTCCTCTCCTCCGCCTCTTTCTCACTGTCAAGGCGCAGTTTCCTTTCTTCCGCTTGAGCTTTGAGCTTAAAAAGTCCAATCTCATGGGCTCTAACCCTCTGGTTTTCCTCCAGCTCCTCTGGAGAGAGGCTCCTACTGGAATGGGCGCTGCCAGCCCTAGACGCTGGCCTATTCACTGGCAGATCATCGGATCCAAATCCGTGCTCCGGTGTGCCATCCCCTTCCGTAGTTTCCTCGGTTGCGCCATTCTTGGCCTCCCACCAGGCCCTTAGAGCTTTCTGTAGCTCCGTCTTGTTGGCGCTGCCCTTCGCTGGGCATCCAAGCTGCTTGCAGAATTGCTTTAGTTGCTCCTTCTTATACTCGAGCAACTTTTTCACCTCGAATTGCAACTCCGGCTCCTCGCCTACTCCATTCAGAGACATGATGCTTCGTCGATCCTCCAAAAATAGTCTTCGCGAAAACTTCGTGCGATGCAACTGCTTACTAGATTAGTGATGTACGAAGAATCACTGCAGGTCAAGTGCAAATACTGGTTCTAATCCGCACCGCTGACCACCAATGTTAGATCTGGGGGTCTCTAGTTGGCAGAGGTATACACCTTAGACTAAATAGGGACCCTTGCTTCTAGTCAGGTTACAGGGACACACACGGTAGATAACCCCTGCTCACCCTCTAGGTAGCTTGGCTCGAGCAGACAGGCTTATCCCCAAGGCAATGTGTAAGGTATTTGCACGCAGACACCACAATGATCCCCCCTCCGCACACCACAAACTTAGACCACACAGGTGAGTTATATCAAAAATAATATATCTTTATCTAGGTTCCGCAGTTGAAATCAAGCATCACAGGTTTACACAATATTCGCTTTCTCGGTAGGTTGGGATCGTCAGACGATAGTCTCTAGTCTCTTGAGTGATTCGATACTCACTGAGAATGAATCAGTTCGTGGGCTCTCGATGTTTAGGCAGCTACGTTGCTCCGGCGGTGTCACTGCACTCGTTGTACAAGCGCTCCTCTGGCTGTTCGGTGCAAGGATTCCACAACTCCCTCGACGAGCCCCCAGTGACGATGTCGACGTCACTGGAGTCAGCCACTCACAGCGCGGCCTTGTAGAGCAGGGAAATACGACTCTCGATCTGCGTCAGGCCTCCGGGTCGCGGCAAGGCACGTGCCGATGAGCACGTCGATCTTCTTGATGCGGCAACCGGTGTCAGGCCCGGATCGGTGCGGTACTCTCCAGCAAGACAGAGAGCAGCCAGCCCACCTCACAGGCAGATGTTGAGAAGCTTGGTAGAACAGTCCACGGTCCCTGCGGCACACAGCAGCGCAGGTGGGACACAGCAGAGTCTTGAGTTCTTGGCAACCTTTCTATCCCTGGGTTGCGAAACAGGAGGCCAGCTCTTCTCAGGCCCTTGGAGATTCAGTTGAAGACACAGCACACAGCAAAGTCTTGTTTGGTCAAGTGGATAGGGTCAGCACACAGCAGGACCCCTTCTTCTCCTTAGCTTCAGTTGTACGCCAGAACAGGTCAGCCTTTAGAGCACACAGCACGGCAATCTTCCTTTTAGTTCTTCAGCGGTCCGTCTTTCAGCAGAGGTTCCTCTTGATGGTCGAATCTAAGAATCTGTTGTCAGGGGTCTTGTACTTATACCCCTAGAAATCTTTGAAGTCTTTGTGCAAGTGGGTCCTGAGCCCGGTCTGATCCAGTTCTGGGTGTTGCTGGAGCACTTTGTTTTCCTGGCTTCTACATTCTTTTCAGAGCGAGGGGCAAGGTCGTCAGCCGCCCAGCAGGAGGTGGAGCCAGCAGAGTGGCAGGCAGGCACAGCCCTATTCAATCCCAGGTGCTATCTCCTCCCTCCACTCTCCTTGCGATTGTCGCCATTCAGCAGAGGGCTGACTCAGCCAACCTCCCGGGGGATCCCCAGCCCCTGTCACTCTCAAACCAGACAGTCAATCCACAAGCGCGCCCAGGCACACAGAAGGGTCAGACAAGAGAACAGCTACTCTCTAAAAAGTACTATTCTCCAACTCAGGATTTAAAAACAACCTCTCCTAAGAGAGGGGTTATTAAATGCTGAGCTCAGGGATACCAAACACTCATGTCTTATCTTGTTCTTATGAGAAGATAGGCGGATAACCATTGGCACCCGCCTCCCTCATGTTAGCCTATGGAACAAGATAACCTTGCAGTAGTGAACACACAAAATGGCCGGTGTTCACTACCAGAACATGTTACCTGCACTAGTACATGCTCTACCTTCTACATACACTGCACCCTTCCCAGGGGGGTACCTTGGGCCTTCCATAGGGATGACTGATGTGTACGAAAAGGGAAGGGTTAGGCCCGGTCAGTGTGGACACTGGCCAGGAGGACATGGCAGTCCGGGGACTGCAGGCAGGCCTGCAGCGGCAGGCCTGAGACACTGTTTTAGGGCTACACAGGTGGGTGGCGCAATCAGCGCTGCAGACCCACTAGTAGCATCTGTCATCACCAGCCCTGGCACACACAGTGCACTTTACTAGGGACTTCGTGGTGATACAGATATGCCAATCAGGTATATCCAATCAATACGATATTTTACACAGGGAGCACTTACACTCTGGCACTGATTAGCAGTGGCAGAGTGTCCAAAGCATCTAAACCAGCAAAACGAAATCCAGCACAGCATCAAAAATCCATGTAGCAGAGGCAAAAGATAGGGGAAAAACCCACGCCAAGGATGTCAGGTCTAACAAAGATGAAGAGCCAGAATGAGAGAGAGGAGAGAGTGAGAGTGTGTGTGTGGGAGAGAGAAGCAATGGATTGTTAGAGAGAACGAGAGAGAGGGGCAGAAACAGAGAGAGATGGAGCTAAGAAGAGCCAGAATGAGAGAGTGTGGCAGAAAGCGAAAGGGGTATAACAAGTATGTTGAGCTAGAGAGAGAAAAAGAGAGACATAGGAAGTTAGACAGATATAGGTATGAGCATACGTACACAGTTATCTCTACTATAATCAGACACTGGAACAGACCATTGAATGTTTGAATGTAAAATCTTGTCCAACTTTGGGGTAACTTAAAATGTTGTCTGCTACAGGAATTTTTAAATATGAGAGAATGTTAATTTGCTTTGGCAAGTCATGCATTGTAGACTGCACTTATCCCACATGAAATGACACGTGGGAGGCCTGCTATGGCAGTGAATTGGATCTGAAATTTTTTAGTTTGAGTAGCATGGTCAATATGTATGTGTCACTTTCATAGTTATTTAGACTGTGTTTCTGTTTTATACTGTTTCTGCCAATATGTAACCTTGGGCCACAGTTTTGGTTGATTTTGTTTGCAGTGGCTCAGTTTATTTGGTGATTCACAATTTCAATCATGGGTAAAACATGGCTTGGTTGAACATAGATGAGATGTACAAATTGTTGGATTGCGTATTGCATTTCAGGTTTTCAATTTGACCAATCTTTTGACTTCTTAACAACGAAATACGAGTGTCTTCCTGGTTGAGGACCACACTGCTTTTTCTCTTATCTGTCTTGTATCAAGACCCTGCTGGACTATGTGGTGAAACAAAGCTTGAATAAGCAGCTACCTATTTTATATGACATCTCTTTATTAATATAATAACTTCACTTTCGCAATAGCTTTATTAACCTTCCTGCTTTCTCAAATTTGCTTGAAAATGCACTATTTGTCCACTCTTTTTTCAAACATTTCTCGGGGGAGAACTCCCGCGAACGCCCTTTAGGTTGTTTGGGCTCGCTCCCTACGCTCGCTCGCTGCGGTGCAGTATGACAATCATTTTACACTCACCACTTTCAAATGTCACCAGCCGCCACTGCTGATTCTTCTACATGAATGTGTGGACTCTCCGGACCTCTCACGCTTACAAGGACATTTTTTGCATACAGCACTCGCTTCGGCTAAGGTTTGCATTCTCTGCCATTGGCGTTCCTCCACCCCCTCTTCCCATGATGAATGGCTCTCAATGATGTACCAGACAGCCTCCTATGAGTGGGTAATCTACAACATCAAGGACATGACAGAGGCCTTCCTTCAAACCTGATGCAAAAAGAATAATTGATGGACAGAATGCAGAACAATGTCATACATTCACCCCAGTACAGAGATCAGGGCCTAAATCCATCGCTTTTTGCTCACCATGCCATTCCAGTTTGGACCCAGCCATATGCAAATTAGTCTTGACCCTGCGCCCAATAGGAACAGTCCAGCCCGAACTGCCAGGCCAGGTCCTCCCTGGACTGGAAACAAGCATCCTAGGACCGGTTTCGGGCTTTCAGCCCTGATCAGCCAGGATAGCTTGACTCCAGTGGTGAGAGCACGGGACCCACGTCTGGGCATACCCGTCCCACTCGGGGTGACAGATGCAAAAAGAACAATTGATGGACAGAATGCAGAACAATGTCATACATTCACCCCAGTACAGAGACCTGGGCCTAAATCCATTGATTTTTTGCTCACCATGCCATTCCAGTTTGGACCCAGCCATATGCAAATTAGTCTTGAAGCTGCGCCCAATGGGAACAGTCCAGGCCAAACTGCCAGGCCAGGTCCTCCCTGGACTGGAAACAAGCATCCTAGGACCGGTTTCAGGCTTTCAGCCCTCATCAGCCAGGATAGCTTCACTCCAGTGGCATGGAGAGCACGGGACCCACGTCTGGGTATACCCGTCCCACTCGGGGTAACATATGTAAAAAGAACAATTGATGGACAGAATGCAGAACAATGTCATACATTCACACCAGTACAGAGATCTGGGCCGTAATCCATCGTTTTGTTGCTCACCATGCCATTCTAGTTTGGACCCAGCCATATGCAAATCAGTATTGACCCTGCACTCAATGGAACAGTCCATCCCGAACTGCCAACCCAGGTCCTCCCTGGACTGGAAACAAGCATTCTAGGACCGGTTTTGGGCTTTCAGCCCTCATCAGCCAGGATAGCTTGACTCCAGTGGCATGGAGAGCACGGGACCCACGTCTGGGCATACTCGTCCCACTCGGGGTAACAGATGTAAAAAGAACAATTGATGGACAGAATGCACAACAATGTCATACATTCACACCAGTACAGAGATCTGGGCCTAAATCCATCGTTTTTTTGCTCACCATGCCATTCCAGTTTGGACCCAGCCATATGCAAATCAGTCTTGGCCCTGTGCCCAGTGGGAACAGTCCAGCCCGAACTGCCAGGCCAGGTCCTCCCTGGACTGGAAACAAGCATCCTAGGACCGGTTTCGGGCTTTCAGCCCTCATCAGCCATGATAGCTTGACTCCACTGGCATGGAGAACACAGGACTCACGTCTGGGCATACCTGTCCCACTCAGGGTGACAGATGCAAAAAGAACAATTGACAGACAGAATGCAGAACAATGTCAGACATTCACCCTAGTACAGAGATCAGGGCCTAAATCCATCGCTTTTTTGCTCAACATGCCATTCCAGTTTGGACCCAGCCATATGCAAATCAGTCTTGACCCTGCGCCAACTGAGAACAGTCCAGCCCGAACTGCCAGGCCAGGTCCTCCCTGGACTGGAAACAAGCATCCTAGAACCGGTTTAGGGTTTTTAGCCCTCATCAGCCAGGATAGCTTGACTCCAGTGGCATGGAGAGCACGGGACCCACGTCTGGGCATACCCGTCCCACTCGGGGTGACAGACGCAAAAAGAACAATTGATGGACAGAATGCAGAACAATGTCATATATTCACCCCAGTACAGAGATTTGGGCCTAGATCCATAGTTTTTTGGCTCACCATGCCATTCCAGTTTGGACCCAGTCATATGCAAATCAGTCTTGACCCTGTGCCCAGTGGGAACAGTCCAGCCCGAACTGCCAGGCCAGGTCCTCCCTGGACTGGAAACAAGCATCCTAGGACTGGTTTCGGGCTTTCAGCCCACATCAGCCAGGATAGCTTGACTCCAGTGGCATTGAGAGCACGGGACCCACGTCTGGGCATACCCGGCCCACTAGGGGTGACAGATGCAAAAAGAACAATTGATGGACAGAATGCAGAACAATGTCATACATTCACCCCAATACAGAGATCTGGGCCTAAATCCATCGTTTTTTTGCTCACCATGCCATTCCAGTTTGGACCTAGCCATATGCAAATCAGTCTTGAACCTGCACCCAATGGGAACAGTCCAGTCCGAACTGCCAGGCTAGGTCCTCCCTGGACTGGGAACAAGCATCCTAGGACCGGTTTGGGGCTTTCAGCCCTCATCAGCCAGGAAAGCTTGACTCCAGTGGCATGGAGAGCATATTCCTTGAAACCTGGGCACCTTTAGTACAGGACACTGTCCACTAGCCTTTAGTTCTGAGAACCCCACCCCTAAACTGGTTGTTGGGATTCTAAACCCCATCTCGTGACTGCTACCCTCAGGACGCATTCTGATCTTTTTTCTTTTGTTTTCGTCCTCCCCACATCTCTTTTCTTTGCTCTCTGCCATTCTCCTTCCTCACTTACTCTCTCCTTTCTCTCCCACTCTTTCCCGCTCTTCTCTACCCTCAACCCTTCTTGTGTAGTTCCCACTAATCCTAAGGATCTGCACGTTTGGGGACAAAATAAATCTTGGGTGAGGTGCCTATTCTGATTCCATGCACCCCCATAGTATATGTTGCCTAAAAACCAGCTAGCTCACAGTGTCACCATATGCCCCCCAACCCAAACAAAGAGAGAATGGTTTCTGTCAACCACCGAACATGACATCCCTCTGCCCCTCAGGTATCATGGTAACAGATCTAGAACCTTTTTGCTCAGTCACTCGTGCACTCTTGCTCTCAGAGAAATATACAGAGAATACACAATGGGACATGTTCAATATATTTATTGAACCAACGTTATTATTGTATAGAATACATGTGCTGCAATAATCAGTAGACAGAAGCAAATGAAAGTGATTACAAGCACCAAAAGAGTAAACAGCAGATACAGCTCCACCATGGTGCAAAGCCAGTGTACATATCCAGGCATATAATACAAGTAAGTAATCAGGCATACTCCTACTATGCAATCCCTACTCTGTGTATGGCTAGAGTGTATGTCGGTGTCAAGCCAAGAATCCCCTCACGGGATGAGCCAATCCTATTACCTGGTGGGAAAGAATGTAGGACCCCGTCTTAGTCACTAATTGGGCACCCCTCCCGGAGATGTCAGTCAGCTGCTTGGCGAAGCCTCAGCTTGCAGGACTTTTCGATGTAAGCAGAAGTGTCTCCTCTGCTAAATGCTCCTTTATTTATAATAAAAAGCATCCTTGCAATGAATACACAGATTTGCATTTTCATGGCTAGCCGTATCACCCCGTGGATGAAGATAGAACAATATTTCTACATTGTGCGTAAAGGCCTAGTACTCAGTGTTCGAGGCATAATGATGATGTTGTGCGAAGCCAAAAGCAAAAGCACAGCAATTTCAGAGAAACGAATCCAACATTGTCACGCCTGCAAATATGTGCAAAAGATCACAGCAAAAGTTTTATTGTGCAAAAGAGGACAATGTAAGAAAATGTGCAGCGTTGCTACATGGGACTAACTCAGACACATAACACCCTCTCCCCTTCCTCCTCCCCAGATGTGTGGATGAGAGTAGGGCCTCCGCTTGCTTTTTTCTTTATCCTCCATCCTACATTTGTCATGTTTCCTTTTTCTTTGGTTCCCCCACCCCGTTTCTTTGGTTATCCTGTACGCAAATGTGGACATGCAAATCCTCCTTGAGCCTGCCCCCCCCTCACAAACAGAGGGTTCCTGTTTTGTAGGTATTGCACTTGTCCTTTAGCTGATATTCTGCCTCATTTTGCACTGTATGCTTTTGTGTTGTATTATTGTTTTTCTAATTATAATTTATGTTCCCTGTTCTTCCCCCCAATACTGATTTGTTCTGATTTCCTAATATAGAATTACGAAACAGAGGCACAATCCTTTGGCTGGCCCAAGAGAAAGGAGAAACAACTTACCAAGGCAGTAAACTCTCATTCTACTCAGATTGCACCCTGATGGTTCAAACGGCTCATCAAGAGTTTCTGCCTGTCACAGACTTATCAGCGAAGATTAACCTCTCCTATGCTCTTCTGTATTCAGTTCACCGCCGCATTCTCTCCAAGGGGAAAATGTATGACTTCACGAATCCCAAGCTTGCAGTGAAGTTTTGCCATAAACACACCCGTGATTCGGTGGCGGCTGCTGGCTCTATGGATGCCAATGGTTCCGCCAGCTGCCTGGGTGACAATGGTTGACATTGACATTTTCACTCTTTTGCCTGAGACTACTGGTACACCGGGCCACCCACCTTCAGAGAGGTTGGGGAGATTGCCTACCTCACCGTGTTGCCCTCAGGGATGACTCACAGTTAGTTCAATTTTACTTTTAATGCTTTTTGGAGGGAAAGGTATTCTTCAGTTGGTCAAGTTGGTTGAAGTGGGTCGGGGAGGAAGGGTCTGTTGGGGGTTTGTTTAATAATTCCCATGCACTACTGTTCCCCCAGTTGTGCTGTCCCAGCCCCAGTGCTCGCTTGCCCACGCTGTTCAGGCCCCACACGCTTTTCAGGCGGTCCAACTGGATTCGTCACTCAGATACTGCCACTAGCACACCTGTTGTGAGGGATATTACACTTATTTCTTAAAATATACATGGCATGATTGACTTCCGTAAGGCATGTCAAACATTTGCGTACCTCCGCACACATGCTGCGGATATTGTGATGCTGCAGGAACTTCACCTCACAAGGGATACATTGCCCTGATTGAAAAAGGGTTGGATAGCTGAGTACTATTTGTCCAACCACTCAGCTTATGCGAGAGGAACAGCAATCCTCATACACAAAGGTACTCAATGGCAAATGCTGCAAGTGGCATGCAACATTGACGGATGAAATGCCCTTGTTCATGGAGTACTGAAGAACATTAAGGTTCCCTTGGTGTGTGTTCATGGCCCAAACGTGGATTTCCCTGAATTATTTGTTTCATTGTGGGCCCAGATCTTTGCCATGGGCTCTGCCTCTGTGATCTGGGGAGGAGACTTTAATGTGGAACTGGACTCTTTTCTGGACAAGTCATCCTATGTTGCCAGACGGCTCCCCTGCACCGCTGCATGCTTGCAAACCCTCCTCACTGATCAAGCGCTAGTAGGCATCTGGCGAGCCCGACATCCCCTTGCCATTGATGGCACGTTTGTGACCACCTTCCATGGAGCATGGTCACATATTGACTACTGTCTGACTACTCAGAATCTCTCTGGTTACATTAAAGCAGTAGATTATGCACCGGTGGCCTTCTAGCTGATCCTGCCAGGCGCGCACAGCCGGGCCTTCACTGGCAGACTGCCTGCGGGTGCTCTGCCTGACCCCCCTTTCTTTACTTATAATGTTGGATCTGTGAACTCACCTAGCCTCTTTTGGGAGGCATTCAAGGTTCACATTCGAGGTATATGCATCTCAAAACACTCTAGAGTCCTTTGGGACCTACGCAGATAGCTGCAGATGTTAAAGTGTGAGATTTGTGATCTGGAGCTTCGATTCAAGGGGTTGGATAACGGTTTAAAAACAGGGATCTCCATTACCTCATTTAAGTCAAGACTAGCTGAAATTAATGAAGAAATGAGTGAACATAAAGACTTTCTGACAAAACAAAAGATCACAAAGTTACAGAAAGACCTGAAACGATTCAATAAGGAGAAGGTGTATCCCTACACAAAAGAAGACTACGTATTCCCAAATTACGAAACAACTTCCGATGAAGGGAGTAGCAATAGATCTAGTAGGACAGGATCTGTGGGGAGTGATTCCAGTTATGAAGGGCAACAGTATTCACCATATGCTAGAGGAATACAACAACCGACACGCCCTCCGTTATTCCACAATCCCCCACCTCCATTCTCACACCCATCCTTCCAACCACCAGCCTACCCAGGACAATGGATGGGACCACCTCCGATGTGGCATGTACCTCCAACACATCATCTCCAACCGCCTCACTTCCAACAATACCCGAACCCCCCTTTTCAGAACAGAGGAAGGGGCAAAGGGAGAGGCAGAAGAAGAGGAGGCTTCAAGAAGGTACAGTGGCAAGATCAGGAACCAATGACACTACGGAGCCAGGCAAGAGGACAGAGACCCTAGTGGTAAATTTGTCATCTAGACAACTGACAGAAAAAGAAACCACACTCCTGGAGAAAGGCTTGGGATTTGTCCCTACACCAAAAGAAGATCCCTTTCGGTTACACCAGGAACTTCAACAGTTCTTCAGAAAAATCAGACTGAAGGCCTTCTTTCAAGGAAAACCTGACAACCCCCCTACTGAGACAGGTCTGAAAAAACCTTCAAAATTTACTCCAACAGCAGCAATGACTCCACATGAGATCCTGGCGTTTGAGCAAGCTGTCCTTAAAGATGTAGGAGCTCTGAACCAGAAACGGCCTTATGACAACCTATCAAAAGAAGAGAGATCTGTTCTTCGAACCATGACAGAAGATCGCAATATAATAATCAAGCCAGCTGACAAGGGCGGGGCCATTGTCATCCAGGACCAAGAGGCATATGATAGAGAATGTGACCGACAGTTGGCGAACACCACATATTATGAATTGATCACGGTGGACCCAACAAAACGCCTTCAGACTCAGATCAAGAGCATGACCAACGAAGCATTAGCGGAAGGCTGGATTTCACCACAGGAAGGAAATTTCCTTACGACAGAAGAACCCCGCACTCCATACTTCTACACGCTACCGAAAATCCACAAGGGGCTTACCCCCCCACCAGGCCGTCCAATCGTCTCCGGAATTAACTCTGTACTAGAACCTCTGAGTAAGTTCTGCGACTTCTATCTACGTCCCTTGGTCAGCAAAACTCCGACCTACCTTAGAGACACTACCGAAGTCCTAAATCTGATAGAACTCTTCCCTGATGCGGATAAGATTGATTTCCTGGTGACCATGGACGTGGAAGCCCTTTACACGAACATACCACAGGACGCCACATTAGAAGTTTTGGAGAATACGCTCCGGAACATTGAACCATGGCCCTTCGAAACACCGATCACATTCATTTGCGACTGTGCTTCCCTTGCTCTGAAAGAAAATTTCTTTGCCTTCAAATCACAGCTGTTCCACCAAATACAAGGCACGAGCATGGGAAGCACATTCGCGCCGAGCCTGGCATGCCTTTACATGGCCCATTTCGAAGATAGGCACATCCTAGGAGCTACCAACCCCTACATCAAACACATTCTCCTTTGGCGTCGCTACATTGACGATGTGGTTCTGTTTTGGCAAGGAAATGAAGAACAATGTATCTCATTTTGTAATTGGGTTAACACTCTAAACCCATATTTGAAATTCACGAGTACAAGATCTCAACACAGTATCCCCTTTATGGACCTTCTCATTTCACTGGAGAACGGCTGTCTGCACACTACGAACTACAAAAAACCAACAGACAGGAACAATCTTCTGATCTATGATAGCCACCATCCCCGTGCTCTGAGGAACAACCTCCCGGTTGGCCAGTTCTTGCGTCTACGAAGGAATTGTGATACTACCAAGGAGTTTGAGATACAATCAGCTCTACTTAAGCACAATCTGGAGGCACGACACTACCCCAAGAACATTATCCGTCAAGCTCACAAAAGAGCGAAAAACAGCCCCAGAACAGCCCTTTTGGAAATAAAAGAAAAACCTGATTTGGAGACGATCACATGTGTCACCACGTTCACTCCCAGCTCTAACAATGTACAGAAGGCAATCAAAAAACACTGGACAATATTGAACTCAGGAGCCTTCGAACCTGGTCCCCCACCGTTGTTTGCATTCAAACGTACGCAGAACTTAAAAGACCACCTAGTACATACGAGACCGAAACCACAACCCACATACCAATCTACATTATGGTCATTGCCACCAGTAGTGGGACATTATCCTTGTGGCTCATGCTCAACTTGTGCAGAAACTGCGATCTCAAGAGAAATCGACCTGGGTCTAATGACACCTTGGCGCCAAACTAGACACACGAATTGCAACACGACTAATTGTGTCTACACCATAGTTTGCCCATGTAACAAGAGGTATGTGGGGATGACCACACGAGCAGTCAAAATACGTATAGGGGAGCATAAAAGCACCATAAGACGCAAGAAGACTAATACCAAATTACTAACACACTTTTCTGAACTAGGACATCCAGCAGAAAGTCTGCGATGGACCATCATAGTTTCCAATCCTTATTGGAACAAACGCACTTTGTTTACACAAGAACAACGATGGGTCCATAAACTGAGATGTGACTCCACAGGTTTAAATGATGAAATCCCGTGGGTCGAGCTAACATGATTCCCCCCAGAGAAACTCTTAATGAATTTTGAGATGATAAACCGATTTCAGTTTGATAAACCTTACATCAGATCAGAATCCCTCAGAATTAGGATTAAGCTACACTATCCGGGAGTATGGTCTTATGCAAAATGCACCCGAATTCTGTAACTAACACCGTGTAACGAGTTCTATCCTGATTCGCTACTACACTATGACAATGTTAATGTAAATACCTCCTATAACATCTGATATGCGAATTTTACTTCTAACATGCAGCATTATGGTTTTGTTTACTAGTTTTCACCACTTTTAAGCTTGTTTATTGCTGCTTACTAATGGCCGAAGCATTATGTCCCTTCTCCCGATCACTAGATACTCAGTGAATGTGCGCACTATATTTACACATTGAGTTTTGTTTTCACTGAATAAACCCTCGCTAAGGTAACCTGGTTTCACATTGTTTAACCTTTCGGAAAACCAGCCCCTAACTCTGACGCTCCTACAATCAACGTGATCGTCATGACAACATCTTAAACAACCTTGCCGACCAACCCCCGCGCAGCCTGACGCTCCCGTAATGGACCCAATCGTCATGGCAACCCCACAGAGAGCGTCACTACGTCACCTCTCAGCTTCGTGAAGCGACTGGTGATCTCCTTTACTCAACGTCATTACGTCACATTCTGGCGTCATTTGACCGCGCGTACATTCAGCGTCTGTATGGAACACATATAAGCCCTCTCCCCCCACCCCCGTCTACAATTCCGGCGCGTAACGGAGGAGGGGTAGGTTTCCACCCTACAGGCGACTGAACACATGTGAGTATTCCCCAACCATGGGAACACGATCGGCGGCGGAACGACTGAGACGAGGTAGACTAATACTTCTATTGATTTCCCTCAGTTTCACTGTCGCCTAATCCGAACCGCTGACGGAGCCCATCCCTTTCATCTCGTAGGGTAGGCCTGGTTTGTCCTTAGTTATTTTTAGACATCTAAACGACACCCGAACGCACACCGGGTGTTGCCTTTTAATCTAAGAGCCGCTGAGGAGAGACCTTCATTCTGGTTTTTGTTATGGCACATGGTCATATTTGATTAGCATAACAAATTCACATGTGCACTGCAGGTAGCGGCTAGATTCACTTTAACTTATAGAATTTGTTTCGGTGAATATTTTCACTAAAATCTGCATGTGTACATTAGAAACATGTGGATTGTGTACACTTATCGTGCCACTGTACAATGAACTCACGACATCTCTTGGCACATTAATATGACAGATGTTGTATTTTCCTTTTCTGTTTATGTGTGTGTTTGTCCTTGTCTTTATTTTAATAGGTTGGGTGTAGGTTTTCCAATAAGAAGGAGCACCTACCAGCGCGACGACGCAATTCCCCTCACTATCAAGGTACTATTGGTTCACAGTACTTTACTCTCACTGGAACCTTTTCTTTTTC
This sequence comes from Triturus cristatus, assembly GCF_964204655.1. Classification (NCBI taxonomy): domain Eukaryota; kingdom Metazoa; phylum Chordata; class Amphibia; order Caudata; family Salamandridae; genus Triturus; species Triturus cristatus. The sequence goes on from NC_140592.1 coordinate 391,667,175, forward strand.
ATATACTTTTTAGATTCACCTGTCTGATTTGGTCCTGACGAAGCGCAATCGGATCCCTTAAGGACCTACTCTGAAGCGCGAAACATGTTGACCCTATTTTTCTAGTACTTACACTCCCCATTCACTCACCTATCCTGAGAGTTGCAGTAAATTTTATATCTGCCCTCATTATATTTTGTTCTTGAGGACCTCCAGGATCACTTTTAATCAATGCTAGATAGAGCCGTGAATAAAGGTCTTGGTTTCTACCTAGTTGTTTTAACGCACCACTCACATCCCTCATAGACATACCCACACACCCACATGCACAACTGCGGCGTCTCCTAAAAGAACTCTGACAAAGAGCCCTCTTGCGGGGCCCGTGGGGGACTGCAGCGCCACCCCCACGAGGAGCAACGCCCTATGATGAAGCAGGACACCTGAAAGGGTGTGTGAGGGCACTAAATTTCAAAGGAGAAATTCCCCACACTCATTCCGGCCCAACCAAGCTCAAAGCACACACAGCAGATCTATCTCCCTTTTTTTAGGAACAGCTACCCTCTCAATTTAAATACGTGATTTTGAGGGAGCGTGGGTACTGGACCTATTTTCTAATTATGCTCCCGGTCCCTCCCTCTTTTTGTTGATGACTTAATGAACGGCAGTTAGCCGTGGGACCCCCCTATCTCTCTATTCCTCTATTTTTTCTGAATTTTTGAGAGTACTCTCTCAATACAAACGTACACCTACTATGGACAACGCAGGTCTGAGTTTCGATGACGAAACTATAGCAGAGATCCTTCGGGCACCGTCACTCTTAGGAGAAGATGGAAGTGCAGCAACAGGCAGCAAAGCAGACGATTGGAAGTCCCTACTTTCACTGAGGAAACTACAGATTAAGACGGCTCTCCACGGGTTGATGATGACCGAATACCTGAGAGCCAATGTCGCACCCAACGGTCTCCTGGTCACCATACCTCCAAGGATCTTCTTAGAAGACTTGACATTTCGCACAGAATGGTCACAAATTGCATGGAAGTGCACACAAGACTGGCTCGTTTTAATAATTAACACAGCTAAGCGCCTCTCGGACGAACTCCTTATTCAGATTACCATGGCTGAAAACAGTTTAAAAACAGGGATCTCCATTACCTCATTTAAGTCAAGACTAGCTGAAATTAATGAAGAAATGAGTGAACATAAAGACTTTCTGACAAAACAAAAGATCACAAAGTTACAGAAAGACCTGAAACGATTCAATAAGGAGAAGGTGTATCCCTACACAAAAGAAGACTACGTATTCCCAAATTACGAAACAACTTCCGATGAAGGGAGTAGCAATAGATCTAGTAGGACAGGATCTGTGGGGAGTGATTCCAGTTATGAAGGGCAACAGTATTCACCATATGCTAGAGGAATACAACAACCGACACGCCCTCCGTTATTCCACAATCCCCCACCTCCATTCTCACACCCATCCTTCCAACCACCAGCCTACCCAGGACAATGGATGGGACCACCTCCGATGTGGCATGTACCTCCAACACATCATCTCCAACCGCCTCACTTCCAACAATACCCGAACCCCCCTTTTCAGAACAGAGGAAGGGGCAAAGGGAGAGGCAGAAGAAGAGGAGGCTTCAAGAAGGTACAGTGGCAAGATCAGGAACCAATGACACTACGGAGCCAGGCAAGAGGACAGAGACCCTAGTGGTAAATTTGTCATCTAGACAACTGACAGAAAAAGAAACCACACTCCTGGAGAAAGGCTTGGGATTTGTCCCTACACCAAAAGAAGATCCCTTTCGGTTACACCAGGAACTTCAACAGTTCTTCAGAAAAATCAGACTGAAGGCCTTCTTTCAAGGAAAACCTGACAACCCCCCTACTGAGACAGGTCTGAAAAAACCTTCAAAATTTACTCCAACAGCAGCAATGACTCCACATGAGATCCTGGCGTTTGAGCAAGCTGTCCTTAAAGATGTAGGAGCTCTGAACCAGAAACGGCCTTATGACAACCTATCAAAAGAAGAGAGATCTGTTCTTCGAACCATGACAGAAGATCGCAATATAATAATCAAGCCAGCTGACAAGGGCGGGGCCATTGTCATCCAGGACCAAGAGGCATATGATAGAGAATGTGACCGACAGTTGGCGAACACCACATATTATGAATTGATCACGGTGGACCCAACAAAACGCCTTCAGACTCAGATCAAGAGCATGACCAACGAAGCATTAGCGGAAGGCTGGATTTCACCACAGGAAGGAAAATTCCTTACGACAGAAGAACCCCGCACTCCATACTTCTACACGCTACCGAAAATCCACAAGGGGCTTACCCCCCCACCAGGCCGTCCAATCGTCTCCGGAATTAACTCTGTACTAGAACCTCTGAGTAAGTTCTGCGACTTCTATCTACGTCCCTTGGTCAGCAAAACTCCGACCTACCTTAGAGACACTACCGAAGTCCTAAATCTGATAGAACTCTTCCCTGATGCGGATAAGATTGATTTCCTGGTGACCATGGACGTGGAAGCCCTTTACACGAACATACCACAGGACGCCACATTAGAAGTTTTGGAGAATACGCTCCGGAACATTGAACCATGGCCCTTCGAAACACCGATCACATTCATTTGCGACTGTGCTTCCCTTGCTCTTAAAGAAAATTTCTTTGCCTTCAAATCACAGCTGTTCCACCAAATACAAGGCACGAGCATGGGAAGCACATTCGCGCCGAGCCTGGCATGCCTTTACATGGCCCATTTCGAAGATAGGCACATCCTAGGAGCTACCAACCCCTACATCAAACACATTCTCCTTTGGCGTCGCTACATTGACGATGTGGTTCTGTTTTGGCAAGGAAATGAAGAACAATGTATCTCATTTTGTAATTGGGTTAACACTCTAAACCCATATTTGAAATTCACGAGTACAAGATCTCAACACAGTATCCCCTTTTTGGACCTTCTCATTTCACTGGAGAACGGCTGTCTGCACACTACGAACTACAAAAAACCAACAGACAGGAACAATCTTCTGATCTATGATAGCCACCATCCCCGTGCTCTGAGGAACAACCTCCCGGTTGGCCAGTTCTTGCGTCTACGAAGGAATTGTGATACTACCAAGGAGTTTGAGATACAATCAGCTCTACTTAAGCACAATCTGGAGGCACGACACTACCCCAAGAACATTATCCGTCAAGCTCACAAAAGAGGGAAAAACAGCCCCAGAACAGCCCTTTTGGAAATAAAAGAAAAACCTGATTTGGAGACGATCACATGTGTCACCACGTTCACTCCCAGCTCTAACAATGTACAGAAGGCAATCAAAAAACACTGGACAATATTGAACTCAGGAGCCTTCGAACCTGGTCCCCCACCGTTGTTTGCATTCAAACGTACGCAGAACTTAAAAGACCACCTAGTACATACGAGACCGAAACCACAACCCACATACCAATCTACATTATGGTCATTGCCACCAGTAGTGGGACATTATCCTTGTGGCTCATGCTCAACTTGTGCAGAAACTGCGATCTCAAGAGAAATCGACCTGGGTCTAATGACACCTTGGCGCCAAACTAGACACACGAATTGCAACACGACTAATTGTGTCTACACCATAGTTTGCCCATGTAACAAGAGGTATGTGGGGATGACCACACGAGCAGTCAAAATACGTATAGGGGAGCATAAAAGCACCATAAGAGGCAAGAAGACTAATACCAAATTACTAACACACTTTTCTGAACTAGGACATCCAGCAGAAAGTCTGCGATGGACCATCATAGTTTCCAATCCTTATTGGAACAAACGCACTTTGTTTACACAAGAACAACGATGGGTCCATAAACTGAGATGTGACTCCACAGGTTTAAATGATGAAATCCCGTGGGTCGAGCTAACATGATTCCCCCCAGAGAAACTCTTAATGAATTTTGAGATGATAAACCGATTTCAGTTTGATAAACCTTACATCAGATCAGAATCCCTCAGAATTAGGATTAAGCTACACTATCCGGGAGTATGGTCTTATGCAAAATGCACCCGAATTCTGTAACTAACACCGTGTAACGAGTTCTATCCTGATTCGCTACTACACTATGACAATGTTAATGTAAATACCTCCTATAACATCTGATATGCGAATTTTACTTCTAACATGCAGCATTATGGTTTTGTTTACTAGTTTTCACCACTTTTAAGCTTGTTTATTGCTGCTTACTAATGGCCGAAGCATTATGTCCCTTCTCCCGATCACTAGATACTCAGTGAATGTGCGCACTATATTTACACATTGAGTTTTGTTTTCACTGAATAAACCCTCGCTAAGGTAACCTAGTTTCACATTGTTTAACCTTTCGGAAAACCAGCCCCTAACTCTGACGCTCCTACAATCAACGTGATCGTCATGACAACGTCTTAAACAACCTTGCCGACCAACCCCCGCGCAGCCTGACACTCCCGTAATGGACCCAATCGTCATGGCAACCCCACAGAGAGCGTCACTACGTCACCTCTCAGCTTCGTGAAGCGACTGGTGATCTCCTTTACTCAACGTCATTACGTCACATTCTGGCGTCATTTGACCGTGCGTACATTCAGCGTCTGTATGGAACACATATAAGCCCTCTCCCCCCACCCCCGTCTACAATTCCGGCGCGTAACGGAGGAGGGGTAGGTTTCCACCCTACAGGCGACTGAACACATGTGAGTATTCCCCAACCATGGGAACACGATCGGCGGCGGAACAACTGAGACGAGGTAGACTAATACTTCTATTGATTTCCCTCAGTTTCACTGTCGCCTAATCCGAACCGCTGACGGAGCCCATCCCTTTCATCTCGTAGGGTAGGCCTGGTTTGTCCTTAGTTATTTTTAGACATCTAAACGACACCCGAACGCACACCGGGTGTTGCCTTTTAATCTAAGAGCCGCTTGAGGAGAGACCTTCATTCTGGTTTTTGTTATGGCACATGGTCATATTTGATTAGCATAACAAATTCACATGTGCACTGCAGGTAGCGGCTAGATTCATTTTAACTTATAGAATTTGTTTCGGTGAATATTTTCACTAAAATCTGCATATGTACATTAGAAGCATGTGGATTGTGTACACTTATCGTGACACTGTACAATGAACTCACGACATCTCTTGGCACATTAATATGACAGATGTTGTATTTTCCTTTTCTGTTTATGTGTGTGTTTGTCCTTGTCTTTATTTTAATAGGTTGGGTGTAGGTTTTCCAATAAGAAGGAGCACCTACCAGCGCGACGACGCAATTCCCCTCACTATCAAGGTACTATTGGTTCACAGTACTTTACTCTCACTGGAACCTTTTCTTTTTCATATACTTTTTAGATTCACCTGTCTGATTTGGTCCTGAAGAAGCGCAATCGGATCCCTTAAGGACCTACTCTGAAGCGCGAAACATGTTGACCCTATTTTTCTAGTACTTACACTCCCCATTCACTCACCTATCCTGAGAGTTGCAGTAAATTTTATATCTGCCCTCATTATATTTTGTTCTTGAGGACCTCCAGGATCACTTTTAATCAATGCTAGATAGAGCCGTGAATAAAGGTCTTGGTTTCTACCTAGTTGTTTTAACGCACCACTCACATCCCTCATAGACATACCCACACACCCACATGCACAACTGCGGCGTCTCCTAAAAGAACTCCGACAAAGAGCCCTCTTGCGGGGCCCGTGGGGGACTGCAGCGCCACCCCCACGAGGAGCAACGCCCTATGATTAAGCAGGACACCTGAAAGGGTGTGTGAGGGCACTAAATTTCAAAGGAGAAATTCCCCACACTCATTCCGGCCCAACCAAGCTCAAAGCACACACAGCAGATCTATCTCCCTTTTTTTAGGAACAGCTACCCTCTCAATTTAAATATGTTGGATACTCAATACCTTATTTAGATACGGGACAAGATGTTTGTTTATGAGGACACTACTGACAGTGAAGCTAGACTGCTGCATAAGGAAGCTGCAGCATGCCGACCTGCAAAGGCGATAGAGCGGGAAAGACTTTAGCTGCCCAGCTAATAAAGAACTGGACCAATCTCTACAGAACATTACTTAAACCGAATGGGGAACCTTGCCATGCCTCAGCGGACATTGCTTAGGTACTCTGTTATTACGCCCCTATTTACACTTACACTGCTGATATCCCGATTAACAGTGCCTACTTTAATTCTATGCAATTGCGATTACTGGAGAATGGACATGAGCAATACTTGGACGTCCCATTTACAGAGGAGGATGGCATCAATGGTATGGCTAGAAAAAAAGGACCTGGATTGGATGTCCTTACCACTCAATTTCATAAAGAGTACTCCGATGTTCTGGCTCAGCATTGCTTGCGATGTTCGAGGAGGCCAGCAGGTCAGGCCAATTGCGGTCCTCTGTTTGTGAGGCTTTAATCATCACGATCTTGAAACCTGCCAAGCGATCTAATCTATGTGATTTCTACCATCGGTTATCTATGATTAACATTGCTAATAAAATCCTAGCACGCATTCTTGCAGCTTGGCTGCTGCCACTGCTTCCTACTCTGGTTTGCCCTGACCAGTTGTGCTTCGATCTGAGGCGCTCTGCCTCGTACAACCTTCGCACCCTCTTTTCCCAAACTTCACAGACTGAACCCACAGCTTCCTGCGGTGGAATAATTCTGGAAGCCACAAAGGCTTTTGACTCTCTGGAATGGTCTTTCCTATTTTCACTGCTTCTATATCTAGGGTGTAACCCTACATTCCTTGAGTGGGTTACCCTTCTTTATGTATTTCCCATTCCCCATAGAAATTAGTAAGGGGATGAGACAGGCATGCCCACTCTCCCCGATTCCATGTGTAATCGCTATGGAAGCTCTTGGAGCACTGCTGAGGAAGCACAATTCTGAGCATGGCATCAACTACCTCACCAGGCGGCTTGTGGAATCTATGTATGCTGATGATGTTACTGTCTACATTAGGAACCTGATGCAAGATTTTGCCCCTATACTCTGTGTGATTGTACTCTATGGGGGCTTAACTGGGGTCTCAATTAAATGGTCTAAATCTGTAATATTTCCCCTGACTGATGTGGTGCGCCAGTTCCAAATGGACCTCCCCCTGGAGTGGGCGAGCGCATCGGTGCGTTATCTGGATATCCAAATCAGCAGAGATATGACACTTTTCTTGTGAGAAAACTGTGGGAGAACTGCGAGGAGGCTGGAAGAGCACATATCCGAGTGGCAGTTTTTACCGCTGTCCTTAACCGGTAGACTGGTGATTCCTAAAATGGAAGCCCTTCCTAAATTTCTTCATAAACATCTGTATGCCCTTCACCAGAGCCGTTTTCACCTGCCTACACTCACTTATGATCCAATTGGCATCGACTGAAGGGCAACCAAGACTCTCCTGGGAGACTCTCAATGTTCACCCCGAACAGGGCGGGTTGGGTGTCCCTGATTTTGCATTATACTACTATTGCATGCAGGCCTGACAAGCCCATTATTGGTTCCACCCTACCCAGTTTCTACCCCACATTGTGGTGGAGGCAAATATTGCCAGCACCTGCCCGTTATCCACAGATTTGTGCAACACACTGACGAGACCCACAACCGACATTGATACAGACAGATGCACAACATGGGCATGAAACTGGTTGAGCCGCCATCATGGCTGTCCTGCCTCTACTTTGCTGGCTTAGACCTCATACATAAACCTGCTCTTCCTACCAAGAGAGAAAAGATAGCACAAAAAGAGTTAAGTGTTTGGGACTGAACACATTGGAAGACCTATACCCTACTGGGGAGTTCCTATCCTTGCTGTGCAGTCGCGCCCTCGCTGCGCTCCATTAAATACTTTCCTCTGTTACAGGCTGTGGACTGCCTGTGGAGTGGCACATGCCTCATTCTCCTGAGAGCCCGTAACACTGCATGTTTTGGAATCAGTCATCACTAATCCCTCCCCTAGGAAACTGATTACCAGGCGGCCCCTATGACCAAAACCTGGGCCTATGAAAGGTGGAGGGAGGACCTTGGGGAGAACTTTACCACTGGAAAAAGGAAATATTGCTGTAATACTATGCACATGCTCTCCCTCATTACTGTCTACACCTTCTGCACACCAAATATCTTCACCAAACCTATTGCACACCAGTTGTAATGCGTAGGATGGGCCTTAGTCCGAAAAGGCGGTGCTTTTGCTGTGATTACGAGGAATGACTTCCTGCATCTGGCCTGGATCTTTCCTGGGATATCGAGCTTTTGCACTACTGTTTATACCTGTCTGAGTGACACAGTCACTCACTCAGTACCAAGGACACCCTTGGTCGCTCTCCTTGGCTATGTCAATGATATCCCTTCCAGCACGCTCAGGTTGACGGCTATGCTACTCCTGCTCTCTAACCCGGGGGTGGCGATGCGCTGGGGACACAGCGTCCTGAAACGTAAAGCCTGGCTGGCGGATGCTGCCATTTGCCAGCAGCAGTTGGAGGACTGTTGGTAGTTGATGCCTATGAGCAGTCGACTCAACGACATAGGGGCAGCTTTTGTGACTTATACCACTCAGCATGTGACCTGAACTCCAGACTCATTTGTTACAGTGCAATACATGGGGCTGGTGAGGTGAGACTAGGATGGGGTACAGATGCAACAAGCTCTGGCGGGCTGGCATCTGGGGCTCTGGTGGCCTATGGTATGACTTACAGGGCTGCTGTCGAGCGAGGGACTGGGATGATAGATATGGGCACCGTCAGCACTTGCTGTATAACATTGCATATTGTGGGAAGGTGATGTTCTTTGTGGTATGATGTTCAATTCTTGCTTTAAAAATGCAATAAAAACTATTTAAAACATATCATCCTTCAGGCTACTCCCAGTGTATCCTGATGATTCCCAATTGCTGGGTTTTCAGTTTAGCTTTAATTGTACTGTGACAGGTGTACACAATGGGATGTGCAGTTTCTTGTGTCATATTGAAAAGTTCAGTAATTTCAGGTAACCAAGTCTAGCAAATCTTGTCACTAATGAGGCCCTCATTACAAGGGGCCTGTATATTTTCTTGGAGTTTCTGTGTCCATCATAATTATACGTTATTGGTTTTTCGCATGGAGATCTTGGTCTCTAAAAGTCTGGTGGAAAACAGGTGGGAATTAGCATAGAAGCACAAATGCCCCATTATTATTTCCCTAGACGTGTAATCCCAATTGTGTTTTCCTGCCCCGGAAATTACCGGGACCCCTGTTAATGGTAAATTAAGGGCTGAACAATAACAGGGATGTCAAGAGGCCACTCATACTGAGGGCCTTGGATGGCTCCCTATTCAGAGACATGCCTGATGCTAATGAGTGCACAGGAGCTTTACGGTTGTATGATAGGGGTACTCATGGCTAAAACACGCGTGTCTCTACAACGCTGACCTAACCACGAATGCTTCTGAACAACGCATGCCTTTTCCATGCATGCCTTTCCCACACATGCCTTTACCACTCAATTTTGTGGTTAAGGTATGACTGGTAAAGGAATATGTGTGGCAAAGTTCACACCCGAGCCCTTCCCACTGAGCCCTAAAAACTAGCTCGACCCCCCTGAGCCCTAAGGGCTACCCTGCCACCTTCAGACCTAAACACTACCCCGATTGATCCCCCCGAGCCCTAAAAACTACCCTGCCACCTCAAGACCTAAAAACTACCCCGATCGATCCCTCCGAGCCCTAAAAACTACACCGACCCCCCAAGCCCTAAAACTTACCTTGCCCCCCCGCTTATGTGCTGCATAGAGACTGGCAAAAGAAAAGATTCAGACCTTGTACAGTCCACAGACAAATACCTAGGAGAAAAGAAAGTTATGTTGCATTAACTCCAGGTGATGGTGGGGCAGTTGAACTTTGTGCCCTTACTATTATAGCAATGGACCATCACTTCTGCAGGTGAGTAGCACAGGAAATGATAAGCTTCAGGAAAATCATCCTCAATCGAGACCTTTAGCAGATGTTAGGGAAGATCCGTAAATGTGGTGGGCTTTTGTCTTCAGTGCTTCTGTGGCATAGCCTACACCTACTGTGTGTAACAGCGAAATTGGGCTGTTCACTGATGCTGCTGGTATCCTTGTATTTAGGGGTTATTTTGGCACCCAATAATGTAGGATGGAATGCTTCAGGAGTGGCTAAGGTCAGGGTTGGTTAAGAATATTGAGTTCTTGGAGCTGTTTCCCATCGTTTTGGCAATTACAATCTGGTCAGCCGAATTCAGAAGTAACAGCGTTGTTTTCTGATCTGGCAACATATCACTGATAAGGAACCTGTATTAGAAGCGGTCTCTTGTCAAAGAATATTGAGGTTACTGAAGAAACTGCTCTTGATTTCTCTGGAAGGCAACACTGTCTTTAGAGGCAAACATGTTCTTTGTGTATTGAACTACGTTACTGAATTGGTACTGTTGTATTCCGCGTAAGGTGCCCGTATATAAGTTTTCCTGAAACATGTCCTTATATAGGCACAATTCGCTTTGCCCTTATATAGGCATAAGATCCCAGTCCTTATTTAGGCATTAGTCATGCTATCCAAATACAGGCATGGTCACCTACATCCTTCCACCCCAACGTCAAAACGAGTTCTTAGAAACCAGACCCTTAAGCTCTTGGGAGTTACCCTAGCACAGGATTATTGATTTCTCCAAGAACTCATTTATTATGCATGAACCACTATTCCTTAAGGGTTCATTCCTGATGTCTTCCGCTGCCCAACCTAACGTCAATGCTAACATTCCAAGGCACCTACCGGGTATACATATACCTTTCTTTGCCCAAGCAAGTAGGAGGAGACCTTGACTTTAGAGGAGCCCGTGTCCCGGCCTGACGCACTGACAAGAGACGCTGTCATCATTGCTCGCAGAGAATCCAGCTTCCAGTGTTCTGACTCCCTTCGCGGGGTGTTAGAGTTCGAGACCCAGAAAGTGATTCCCACCTCTCTCATTCTCAAGGTATGGAGCTGACTAGAACCTAGAGGGACTCTTGGCATATCAGACTTAGCATACCATACTATTGTATACCAGACTATAGCATACTGCACCTACTTCTTACCTTGTACTACACTTAGGTTAGGTACACTGGGGTAGAACTAGTTAGAGAAGCATCTCATGAGTACTCACATTTTTAGCTTATGTTATTATGTACATTAATATATGTGTCATAACTAAAAGATAATGCTAGCGCAGTATTATTTCTTCCTGCTGCTTACGCTGTACATAATATATCTCGCCTACTGTCTTATGATTGTAACAGCTCATATCTCTTACATGAGAAACAAAACTGTTCAATAAATCCTTTTATTGAAACGCCTGTCTATTCCTACTGTGTAACTCTGAAGAAACTAAGCATGCACGATTAGTTGAGTGAAACGGTTATCTGTTGTTTCCACGATTCTGAGAGTGTTCCGATTCTAAAGGGAAACAAATTTGTCATGTTTATGCGGTTGCCAGAAACAAATCCCTTCTTGTTTACAAGGAGTTTCTAGTGGCCTCTGAGTTAGCTGGTACAAATTAATTAAGTTTAATATACTCAATAGGGTCATACTGACCTCAGTCCTATGGCAAATCTATAGGGTATATTATTCCAATGCGCAGAGCCTATTCGAGAAATAGGAACTACACTACATGGGGCCCAACGTTTGGTAAGGCACTAATTTAACGCTAGATACTAAGTAACTCAGTCGTGCTTTTCTCAGAGATCCTTACTCACATACTCCATAAGACGTCTGGAGTGGGTAGGGTTAAGTATCCACCAAAGCTGAATACGAAAAAATCCTATATTATTAGCTGTTTGGTTTGTTCAACGCTGAAGGATACAGTGTTCCGAAAATATTGTGCACCTTATCTTTGTTTCCTTGAAACTTGTTCTACATTTTAAAAAACAATGTCCCTGAACGGGGATACTAGCACTGAGAACAGTGTAGCTGCGGCTGATCCAGTCGTAACAGCTTTTAATTCTACAGGTTTAAATGAAACCGATGAGGGTGTTATAAACATCCCTCCAAACTTAAGGAGAGCCATCCCTCTAAAACTTATGAAACATGGCCTAACACCAAGAGGTGGTAGAGCAGTTTTTATGATAGAGGCACACAAATCCTTTTAGACAGAGGTATTCTATTCATGGATTGTATTCCCAGAATCAAATCCAGTAACAAAAGTATTTCACTTCTTTAAAGAAGATGAACCACCTGAGGAATATATTCCTTTCGAGGATATTGAAATTCCACTCAAATACCAGGAGCATAATCTCTGGATTAAAGGCGCCCTGAAACATCACAAAAACATTACCAGGCTCGGTCCACTAGGTAGACCAGGAGCAACATGGCCGATTTTAGCAGGCTACACACCTATCGAAGAAATGTCAGAGGAAGAATTACTTACTCAACTACAAGAGTTAATAAAAATATACAGACAATTGGTCCAATATGTCATGCGGACTTTCACAGTCCAACCACCAATAACCATTCCAAATCAAACCCCTCAACAAGGGCGGACAATAAAACTTACTCCACATACTTTACACACAGTCATGGGTAAAATGCCCACAAAACGTGAACAAATTCCATTCTGGATAGCTAAAAAATTTACTCAAATCAAAGCAGTATTTCCAAATACTAGCTCTTATGAGAAATACAGAATCCTAACAATCTATTTGCCTATGGGGATCACACCACGACTGGAAGACTGAACCACTTGGGGCACAGTCTTTGCTGCCAGCTATACTAAAACACATGGTGTTCCATAAATTGCAGTAATACCAGATGTCCTGAAACAAATTCAAAACGAATACGGGGCAGAGCCTGCTCTGAATGAGGTATGAAATTACTGAAAAACTTCGACCAGGCCTCAACAATAATATTATCTAATATTAAAGGGGAGGCAGCATCAGTGGCGATCCGCCAACGCTTAAGGGAATTTTATGTAACATTACATAACATCAACATGAACTACCCAGAATAACAGAAAAAAATCTCATGCAGAATTAGGAAGATACAGTTTGGGTGGAAAACCTTTGAAGCCAAAACTGTCTGAAGGTCCTGAAGAGGACTCTAATATTCAAAATCCTACATCTTCTAAAAAGAAGTGGGAAACTAATAAACAAAATCAAAAAGAGACATGTTCTCAATCCCAAGGTAGGTCTCCTCAAAAGGAGCCCTCTGAAAGGAGGTACAATCTCAGGAATAGGGATAATTTAAGAAAACCTGACAGGTATCAAGATACTGATACACGTTCCTCTCATACCTTTCAGATATCGTCACAGACATCAGAAAGAAGAGGATGGTCAGATCACAAAGAAGAACGCGTGAAGTCCAGAGACGATCAACATGTTCAGAAAAATAAAACAAAACCTCAATTCACAAAAAAGAAGGTAGCAGGTCTGAAGATCAGACATGCCGAGAATACTGAGAACACAGCTCAAGAACGGAGAATGGGCTCAAACAATGCTGGACAGTGCAGGAGAAGTAACAATAGCTCGCCAGAACCTGAAGGAACTTCTGGAGATAGTGGACTTGAATGAGTACATCACAGTAGAGACTGTAGACCCCAGGGTTAGTACTCCACAAAAGTTAAATGAAATAACACTCCGAATGGAGGGAGATATACCAAGAAAAGTGAAAGCACTCTTTTGTGAGAAACCTTCAAGGGGTTATGATATACTTCTAGCAGAACAGGACTGACCACAAAAATTTGTTAGGGACTACCCACATGGCGAGGGCATAATTATGCCAGCCTTCTCCAAACATATACCAATTCACCTAAAATATACTTATGCCAGGAAATGGGCAGTTGCCCAGGCCCCAGCATTATACAAAAATCATGTAGGATGGGATGAGGACTCACCTCACCACAAAATACAGCTACAAAATCAACCTACTGCACAAAGGCAGTACCCAATAAAGCAGGAAGCTAAAAACAGGTCAGGGAGATCTTAGATCATCTTGAATACCAAGGGTGATTGAAACATACACCTCCTCAATGAACAATCCTTTGTTTCCTGTATCCAAACCAGACAATACATATCGTCTAGTTTTGGATTACAGACATTTGAACACTTGTTCCAAAACATTTGCAGTGCAAAATGCACATAGTGCAGCATTAATGAATAACATTGTACGTAAAAAATATAAGACCACATTGGACATTTCAAATGGTTTCTTTTGTCAAAACATAGCACCTGAAAGCAGGTACAAAACAAGTCCTGGGCACACGTCTAGGGATAAAGTTATTTGCAAAGTCAAAAGTACAGTTGTAGTTCTCAATTAATGAGAAATCACAGAGGTCGACACGGGTAGTTTCATGTAATAAACGATGTTTATACAAGCTTAGAATTCGTCAAAGCAAAACGCCAGCCGACACGTGTTTCGTCACCAGGGTAGTAACCTGTGACTCTTCAGGGCTGGGAACAATACAAGACGTACAATAAATTATATGGTCAGTTTCTATAAAGTAATGGTGTCAAACAATAACAGTGAAATGAGTGGGGTGACATCACACGACACCCAACTAACTGTGGAAACCCTAATGAAACATATTAAGAGGATCGAAAGGCAGAACAGAAACAAAATGGGAAAACATAAGTAGTGACCACAATAATTAATAATAGGAATTGTTCATCAAAATTTAATATCTGCATTCCTAAAGCCATATGTCTCTGATTAAAAACAAAGTTAGTGACTGTTGATGAGAGCGACAATTTGGTCAGTGACCGTTTGCATGCGTGAAAGAGCAAGTGACATCCGGTGATGGTGCATGTAAAAATCATTCCAATAAAACAAGTTTACGTTATCTACTACAAATAAATGCAAAGATTAATCGACAAAATTGCCACAAAAAGATCGATGTTGTAGTAAATGCCAAGAGTAATGGACAACTATTCAGTATAGGAGAGAAATAGTAATGCTATCCACTGGCTAAGTTGCAAATCTTATAGTCAGTGTAAATGAGACAAGTCTAGAACCTCAGGAGAAGCCGTAGCGACGGCATGCACAAGGGTAGAAAGCAAATCTGAAATGGTACCATGCACGTATGGAAGATTAGAGGAAAACAATGCAGGGGGAGCGAATTACCTGATTCTTGCGCTATTGTTACGTGATCTATAGTGAGAAGAAAGGAGAAAGCAAAAGTGGCACGAAATGAAACTAATGCGCTAGGGAACAAGGCGGGTATGTGTACATAAAGGCGATAACAGAGGAATGCACGTTATGGCAAGGCTAGAAGAACTCACCGATTGACCTGTGATAATTGCAACCCCTCGTGTGGGTATTCTTAAGAGAAATGGTTTGGTGGTACGGGATATGGTGATCGAGTAAACAATGAGACAAACAGGCGGGTGCGTCCGTGTTCGTTGTATCCTAAAAGGAAGGTATATATATCAGTCAAGATCCGGGTCAGAGATTCTGTATAAAGAAACTCCCTATG
The DNA here is from genome assembly GCF_964204655.1 of Triturus cristatus. Taxonomy (NCBI): domain Eukaryota; kingdom Metazoa; phylum Chordata; class Amphibia; order Caudata; family Salamandridae; genus Triturus; species Triturus cristatus. The sequence goes on from NC_140592.1 coordinate 391,682,603, forward strand.
GGGTGGCAGGGGTTCGCAAGTTACCTGTAGAAAGCAGGATCCAGCCTGAGTCCGTCTCATCGCCGAAATGCGGGAGGAGCGGTTTAAACAGGAAATGGTTTATATTGGCAAAGAAAAACCAAGGCTAGAGCGCTAACCTCCGCGCGCACACGTGCACACGGAAGTGGAGGTAGAGGGAAGTGGTGACAAGTGAAAATATAGAATAGTTGGAAGAGAAAGAAAGTCCGGAGCCCCGTATCTAAGGCAAACAGAGTCATAGACCAAAATATATGTAATCCAACTTTACAACCTATTAGTTGGTTACGGTCGCCGATTTTCGGCATATGCATATAAATGCAAAAGTAAAAAGGTGTATCATGCAATTGCTTGGCTGGTAATACAAAGATCTACAGGTCAGTAATAATGAATAGAACGTTTTTTTCAACACTATACTGGGCTATACATACTATTTTGAGCACGTCGATCAGTGTGTTCTGAGCGTATTTTCAATCAATGTACAGCGATAGTGCTCAATTGGAATGTGTGAAAAATATGGATAAATGGTGTAACAAGCAGTTACTTGACTAGAAAAACGAAATTAATCTTGTTGATAAAAGGAGTGCAGAGCAAACATGACAAGATTATATAATTGCACAATCGGTTAGAGCTAGAACATTTTGCCATTGTGCTATCTGGATAGCGATAACAGGGAAAAACAGTGACAAGCTTTACAACATATGTCAAAACATAACAAAGTGTTACAGTCATTTTTATACAAAGGATGTCTGAGTGATAGAGCAGGAAGGGGATGGCAGTAAAAAAGCTGTGGCTCATGAATCTAGTGGCATGACTAGATAGCGTAATGCGATGATTGCCTATGAAGACACGGTTCAATATCGGGTGTTGCCTCAAGTGCCCAAAAAGTATTGTAACTCGTGGTCGGTGTTCTGGCCGTGTCTCACAGTGTGGAGATGCATTATCCAGTTGGCCTCAAGGCGTCTTAATTTGAGTTCATGATTCCCCCCCCCCCTTATGTTAGGTTGGGCAACATCAATGCCAAAGAATGAGAATCTTTTGTGAGTACCCTGCGTGGGGCACGACGCTACATGTAGAGCCATGGGGTATCTGGCATCCTGTTGGTGAAGAGCTCTGGTGTGTTCACTGATGCGGTCCTTCAGGGCCGTGATGGTGCTACCGACATATTGGCTTTTACAGGTGCACTCAAGAACGTACACCACATATTTGGTGTTACAGTTGATGTTCACATTGATCTCATTGATCTCATAGTGGTGTTTGTTGTAGCTTGTGAATTTCTTAACTCCATTGTGTGCCCTTTTGCAAACACCACAGCAACCGCATTTGTGAAAGCCTTTTGTGTGTGGTGTGAGCCACGAGGAGGTTGTTGTAGCGTTCGGAAAAATAGGGCTTAATCTGTTCCTCAATGTCCTACCACGTCTGTATGTGATCAGGGGCCTGGCGGTAATGCTCTCACTAAGTGTTTTATCAGCCAGTAAAATGTTCCAATGTTTGTTAAGGCTCTTTCTGATCACTACACTGATGTCATTGTAGTCTGTTATCAATCTTGTATGTTGAGTTTGTGGTTCTCTGTGGGTTTTAGGTCGAAGTGTACTGTCTCTATTAATCTTTTCAATTCTGGTTACAGCTTTGTTGATGGTGTTTTGTTTGTAGCCCCTTGTAGAACATCTGTCTTTCATATCAGAAATTCAGTTTAGGAATTCAGCTTCTTCGCTGCAATTCCTTCTTGCTCTCACGAGTTTACCATAAGGAATGGACTCTATCTGATGTACAGGGTGGGAACTTTCCCCATGAAGAATTGCATTGCAAGCAGTCTCTTTTCAATATAGTCTGCCGTGTAAAATGTTTTCTTTTACGCAAAGTTCTATATCTAGGAATGTAATGAGCGATGTGCTCTGATTGCATGTAAACCTCATGTCCATGCCGTTGGTGTTTAGGTAGTCACAAAAAGCATCTAACTCCTCTTGTGTACCTGACCACAGGAGGAGACAGTCATCGATATAGTGTCCCCAGTATACAATAGAATTAGTCCAGTGTGCACCCTTCTTGCCCCAAATCCAATCTGCCTCTAATGAGCCCATGTAGAGGTTTGCCAAAGAAGGTGAGTACCTTGACCCCATAGCCACACCTTTGGTTTGCTTGTACCATTTCTTGTCGCACATGAAGCAATTATTGTTGAGTATAATGTCCATCATGGATAATATCATATTGGTGTGCTGCCATAGGGTAGCTGGTCTGTTGTCCAGATATTATGTCACGGCCTTTAAGCCTATATCACGTTTGATCGAGGTGTATAAAGACATCCAGGGTTGCCATAATCATGCCTGGTTGCCATCGGACATCACTTAGGACACAGAGAATATGCTTAGTATCCTGGATGAATGACGGGAGATTTTTGACCATATGGTTGAGAAATAAGTCGACGTACTCTGCTAGTCTTTCTGTGGGCCCCCCTATACCAGAAACAATGGGTCTACCTGGTGGAAAAGCTGCCTGCTTGTGTATTTTTGGGAGTGTATATAGCCATGGTGAGATAGGTCTTAATACTCTCATGTACAGGACTTTGTTTTCGTCTAGTAGACCTAAGGTGTGCCAGTCAGTCAAATGTTTGTTGATTAGGTCAATCAAAGCACTTGTAGGGTTACTTGCGAGGAGTTCAAAGTAAGGTCATTCAGTTGTGTGAGAATCTCGTTATGGTAGTCTGTCCTGTCCATTACAATAACGTTCCCGCCTTTATCGGCCTCTCTTATAATTATGCAAAAAGAACTGTTGATGGACAGAATGCAGAACAATGTCATACATTCACCCCAGTACAGAGATCTGGGCCCTAATCCATCGTTTTTTTGCTCACCATGTCATTCCAGTTTGGACCCAGCCATATGCAAATCAGTCTTGACCCTGTGCCCCTTGGGAACAGTCCAGCCCGAACTGCCAGGCCAGGTCCTCCCTGAACTGGAAACAAGCATCCTAGGACCGGTTTCGGGGTTTCACCCCTCTTCAGCAAGGATAGCTTGATTCCAGTGGCATGGAGAGCACGGGACTCACGTTTGAGCATACCCGTCCCACTCGGGGTGACAAATGCAAAAAGAACTGTTGATGGACAGAATGCAGAACAATGTCATACATTCACCCCAGTACAGAGATCTGGCCCTAATCCATCGTTTTTTTTTAGGGAGGGTCACATTATAGAGGTTCATGGTGTCGTTATTGAGTTTAGGGATACCAGCAAAATGTTTCTTAAGTTTTAGTCCCCGAATAAATTTGAAAAGATCAATTTTAGTTCTACAGAGGTCCCCTGTTTCATGGGGATTAAAGTTAAGACCCTTACTTAATAGAGAGATCATATCCTCAGTCAGTGGTTTGGAGGAGAGATTGACAACCTGGACCTCTTCTATGTTGGCTGCTATTTCTTCCCGTCCCCTGATCTTAATTTCTTATTGTAATCGTCTTTTGCCAGATCTTTTCCCTCTGCGAGTTTTCTTTCTTGTGTGCCCTGTCTTTGCTGTGTTCTGTTCTCTCATCTTATGGTTTGAACCTCGCGTAAAAAATTGGAAGTAGTTGTCCTTCTCTGCAGTTCCGATTCACTCTCACTTGTGGGGATGGTGTTCAGTGACCAGGAGCTCGATGATATAGAGGATGTGTCTACTCTATCTGGTTTTTCACTGTGTTTTGTATTTTGGACCAGTTGATCATACTTCCTGGCGAAAGTAAAGACGCGCCCTTCTTTGTAGTCAGCCTCATCTCTTTTCAATTGTCTGCTCTTCCTGTCTTTGATTTCGTTTTGGTGTCTACTAAGGACTTCGTTCAGGATTGTGTAGTTTTTTTCGGTAGCCTCTTTGAGATCAAGATCTCGTATTTCTAGCTCTAGTTGTGCGATTTCGGATTGTAACTTAATTACCTTACGTTCAGCGTTTTCCATTAAAATATGGATGAGTATGTTTGAGTTTACTGTGTGTGCCTCTTCTCATTTACCTAACAAGTGATCGTCAAGGTCATCGAAGGTGGGAAAGAATTGTGAGCGCAGTCCCCTTGGCACCCTATTTAGCCTGAGGTACTGTTTGAGGGTGGCAGTGTCCCACCATCTAGAGTTTTCGGTTTTCTTGAGCCTTTCTAATTTAATGAATTTTTCTTTGAGACCTTCTCTATGTTGAGGGTCTCCGCCTGTCGATGTGCTAACTAACGGTGTTCCTTTTTCTAGGTTTTCGAAAAATTCCGATGTGACTTTATCTCTATCCATAACAAGGTCTGGAGGTTGATAGGTACAAGAGTTAAGTTCTGCGGTGGCTGCCGGTCCTGCGTTTAACAATATACAATTTCTGCGAGGGGTTTCAAATAAGCAGGATAGTGGCGCTCAGGCAGGTTAGCGGTGGATTATAAGAGGAAGAAGAAGAACAAATGCTTCACGGTGCAACCAGGTCAGGGGAAGACCCGAAAAACCCCTGTATAATATGTGGGCGAAGCACCCACATAACCAAATTCAAAACAAGTCCTGGGCACACGTATAGGGATAAAGTTATTTGAAAAGTCAAAAGTACAGTTGTAGTGCTCAATTAATGAGAAATCACAGAGGTCGACACCGGTAGTTCCATGTAATGAACGATGTTTATGCAAGCTTAGAGTTCGTCAAAGCAAAACGCCAGCCGACACGGGTTTCGTCACCAGGGTAGTAACCTGTGACTCTTCAGGGCTGGGAACAATACAATAAATTATATGGTCAGTTTCTATAAAGTAATGCTGTCAAACAACAATAGTGAAACGAGTGAGGTGACATCACACGACACCCAACTAATTGAGAAAACCAGGTACTTAACAGCTTTCTCAATAATGGGGACCCAACATTTATGATAACGAGGCATTGTAATACATCGATGACATCTATCTGACAGACGATGACCTAGATAAGCACTTGAACAGGGTGAATACCATTATACTGGGCTTCGCCTCCGAGGGCTATAAATTCAACTTTAAAAAATCCAGAATTGCCCATCTTAATGTCCCTTTCCTAGGATATGAGCTTTCAAGTGAAGGCAAGAGCCTGGCAGCTAACTTTTTAGAAAAGTGTGCGCTGCTCCAACGTCCACAAATGCTAAAAAACTTACAATCCATCTTGAGTTTCTTAAATTTTGGACGAATTTACATTCTAAATTACGCTGAAAGGGTTAAACCTCTCTACGAATTAATCAAACCTGATTTTTCAACAAAACGTTGGACACAGGAACACACAGACATCCTGCATTCACTCCAAGCTAACATGTTAGCAACAAATCACTTACAAACACGCGTAAATAAACGCAATTTAGTGATCCGAATAATTTCGGGTCAATGCGGATTCACCTATTTAACATTTAATGATTGTGAAAAAGTACCAATAGCATACAAATCACATTTGTAGACACAAGCAGAAATGCGCTTCACTTCAACAGAAAAGATACTGACAGCAGTTCAAACCGCAGTAGCAAAAGAAAGAGCACTATCTCAGGGGAAACGCATTATTGTCATGACTCCAGTACCAGCCTTAGAGTAGGTTACAAAAGCGAGCATTCCAAATGCAAAAGCTTTACATCCTAGATGGATACAATGGGTTAATTCTCTTGCTGCAATAGATGTTGAATATGTTTTTGATCCTGATTTAAAAACACAAGCATTCCTGCAACATGAACATGAATGTCCTCTGCCCAATTAAATTCTGCCTCTCGATCAGTACAAATTCATAATTTATACTGACGGATCAGCACAAACCGCTACAGGGAGTAAGCAAGTTTACAGTGTAGCGTGCGCAATCGTTAAAGGTCGCATGCGCGATGGTAACTTCCGACCAATGGTCACTAAAACTGAATTTCTAGGAGATTGTACAGCTCAGCGAGCTGAACTACAAGCATTCAAACTGGCACTTGAAAGTACAGATCGCGAATTCCCCACACTTATAGTGTGCGATTCCTTTTACAGTGTTCAGTCATATAATTAATATTTACAGAATTGGCTTCAAAACGGATTCAAAGATGCAAAAGGTGGCACAATAAAGCATAAAACACTTTGGGAACAAGTAGTTCAGTTGAGAAACTAACTACCAAAAGCTCACATGATACACACGCTGAGTCATCAACGTGATGGCGTTCACGTTGCAGGGAATTCATTGGCTGATGAAGCCGCAAAGGGGGCTGTTCAGACAGCTTCCGTAGCTGCGATCACTCATTCAAAAACGAGAATAAACAGTGAGATATTGTTGGCTGTCAATGCTTCAAGCAAAGGCAGTAGTGCAGCGTTACCAAAGAAATTTCCACTCAAGTACTCATGTAATTGATGCGAACAACGTTCCTTTTGCTCGAATCCCTGGAGTGGGGGATACGGTAATTCAAAACATGGAACGTAAAGCAGCATTGATTTATGAAGCACATCTTGGGGAGGGTCTGTCACATCAGGGGATCTCTAAAACTATATTAACATTAAAAGAGATGTACTGGTGGCCTGGAATGAATACACTGATTCACATCTTCATCAATGACTGCAGAGACTGCAATAGACAGCGTAATGCAGAAAGCCATCAGACACCAGACTAAGAAGTAGCCTGCCCAGTACAGACACCATTGTTAGACAGCATTAGACTATCTATGCGCAGGCGTCCTTTATGACAAATGCGATCCCAAAAACACTAACTCAAGGTTCCTATGGATGTGGCCTCAGCGCTCGGCTGACGCTTAAACTGTTATAAAAGATTTGCGAGTCTTTATCGGCGCATACGCAATTGGCACACTACATTTTGACCAGGGCCCTGCATTTAGCTCTCGGGTTTAGAAAGAAGACATGGCCTGTTTGGGCGTAGCATTGCGGTACTCCTCTCCGTTTCATCCCGAGGGAAATTCTGTTGAGAAAAGGAAAAACGAGGACATAAAGCAGTCTATAACAGCCAGAGTATTAGGTTCGGGTGATGGGTGGGTCAAACATCTTTATGGGGTCCAACACTCATTAAATAATTTGCCAAGAAGTTCTCTAGGGGGATCACTCCATATGCGGTCCTATTTGGGACAAGAATGTGGGTTCCTGCTCTCAAATGTAAAGGCACAGTGGTGAAAAATAAACCCTTTGATATCAAAGATCATTTGGCTGTTTTACAGGATCTAAATGAACTAAGATCGAAACAAAGCAACGTGTTCCTGAAGCCAACCACCACTGGGGAAAAACCGGCAGTCCCAGCAAGGCCTGTCTGGATCCCAAAAGTTGGGGATCTAGTCAGTGAGAAGATTGCGGACAAGAAGGAATTTGGACCTTCTTACAGACAACCAGTACCTGTCCTAGCCGTCCACGGAACAAGAACAGTACTTCTGCTGCCCCTTGCTGGAAAAAAAGAGAAAAGATTTGTGTCAATCGACCTCATCAAACCACACTATGTGGCCGATACTAAATAGTAGACCTCGTGGACTCCGACCTAGTAGCAGATGCCCTCCTTTCGCTACTATCCAAGAGGTTCAGACTGAAAGACTCATAACCATCAAGAATTCAGCAGTAAGAGATGAAGGACTAAGTAACAATGCTATGGAACTCATCCCTCTTGAAACTCAAGTAACAGTTCGTCCAGATACACCTGTCTACACAAACGTAACACGTGATCAACTGGTTACAGCGATTTCAACGAATCCTGATGCAATTTCAAAAATTGACTGAACTGCTTCTGGCTACTTCATTAACTTTGATACGTTTTCTGAGGATCCAAGTGAGCCTGAAACAACGCTAGCCCTAAAAACTTTCAAACAACAAGTAAAAGAATGTTTTCATTTTCTGAAAGACACTTATCTGGTTTCACCATGGATTGAAGTATAGATTATTTCTGGAATATTTTTCTTTCTGCTTTGGTTAGCTTTGATAATGACTCTTAGCGTGCTTATGAATGGCAGATACATTTGTATGGATACTGAAAGTAAAAATGTGTACTTACTTTTAAAACCACACCAATCTTCCCATCGTGAAGCAAGAAACTTGTCAGCAGTGAACATCACAGCCGTTCCTATACAGGATGGTATAGCTTGGGATAAAATAGATTTCGAATTATTCGGCCCGACTGAACTTTTAAAGATTCCACATTTATTAAAAATTTCATTAAGTGACTTTATTACCTCCAGTACCTATTCTGATGATTGGGACTTTGAGACCGTTAATAACATGATGTCTGATCTAGAAAGGTCTGCTGTGTTCTCTAACAGTGAAAACTTAGAGGGTTCATCAGACTACGAACAGCTTTATTGTTACAACCACTATGGTCATCATTTCTTGCATAAATCTGCAACACCTAGAAATGTGTTTATATTTAACCAATGGGAACATTGTCCTACACCACCAAAGGGTAGTTCAAAAACGTTTGCATATAAGTTTCCATATTTTTCAGGTTATAATACATCTGATCCAGAAACATTCTTTTATAGAAATGTAAACAAAACAGGATAGAAAATATGTTAACAAATACAAAACAGATTTATTCTGCACCCTTTATTGCCCAACTGTCTAGACAAGGATTTGACTTTTGGAAAGACACAATCGACACAAAATCTGTCTGGGGTTCTAAAGATTGGCAAGTGCAGGGGATCGAAGCTTTGTTTAGAGCCTGTATCATCCCACAGCAAATAATGTTTTTGAATGACACTGTGCAACAAATGTCTTGCCTTGAATTAGTCAAGATCAAAGATATGAACACACCTTCTGTACCCACACCTGCAAGTAATAGAACTACACAGGGAGCGGTCACAGTAGACACAATACTACAAAACAACAGATCATATCCTGACTGGAAAAATTGGTTGCTCTGGCTCACAGACACAAACATCTGTCAAGAAAGATTCCTGAATAGAATACAGGGCTTTACTATCCATAGGCCAGACCCACGACAGCATCCGGGGGTAGTAACAACATACAGTGTAGGAAAATTGTGCCTCGACTGGCTACAAAAATCTACACTCGAGGATGTGAAACAACACTTATCTTTACTAAAGAAGACACAGACCTTAGGGATTTCTTGCTAGGACCAAGAAAACCTCATCAAAAGTGTTTCATATATGCCGGCATTTATGCTGCGTATAATGAAATATGGAAGGTTTCACAGGCAGTGGCCACAGAAAGAATACGTGAGCTTGATCATATGAACTTAGAGAAATCTCTCACTGTGGTCGACAATGGGTTAAGAACTTTGTCATCCAGAATATATTCACTGGACAACATTGTATCCTCTGCTATTGACTTACTGGAACAAGATTTAGCCATGTTACAACAAGGCCAATCTCAGTTACGTTCTATTAAGTTATTAAACTGGACGCTGCAATCCTTGCATGCAGGCTATGTGCCTTGGCTTTTTATCAACACGTCGTCTCTGTTTTCAGAATACAATCTCACGGATAAACAGATCGAACTGGCACAAAGGGGAGCAAAGTGTACAGTGCTGAGCATTGAAAGACTAGAAAAATTACCATTTACGGTAGCAGAAAAAACAGCTACAGAATGGCTTATCCATGGCAAAATACCTCTGCCTGTCACTACTTTTCGTTTTCAGTATTGCCTCAAACAAATGCAAGCAGGCAAATATGAAAGGTTTGGTAAAGAATATATTAAGACATCCTGGGTTTTACCTTACGAATACAGATGTTGGAGTGGGGGTCGTGAAGTGTTTCTAAGCGGTACACACTGTGAAAATGCACTGAGCGGATCTCTCATATGTCAGGACATTTCTTTACACGGGGCTTGCAATGGTTCTGTGGCAAACTTGTCCTGCCACCTGCAGGGTACACCAGCTGCTGTGATTAATCCAATGTTTGTCCAACTTTCTAACGGGAGTTACCTCATGTTGAATGATCAAATTTGCTGTGGCATGTTGCCAGGAATCCCATATCTGGTAACGGTTAGCTCCAGGGTTACTTGTTGTATGCAAGTATTGTTCCCCCAAATAGACATAGTCAGGGAGTCGCCTCTATGGGCTTCATTGAATGTTTCTTTTATACGTTTTGATACTTTAAGCAGAATGAAAGTCATGCTTTTGCAACAAACCGTGCCTTTGACCTCGGCCAAAGAAACCTATGATCTACAAATTGCAAGGACTTCAGCTGAGATACAGGCTCTAATTCGTACAAACTACCCTATACATTTCATAGAAATGATGGGACGTATCTTAAACATGTCTGATACGAGCGGGGTTGTACATGTATTTAAGACCATATGTTCAGGACTGTTAACACCTTTTCAGGCGGTCCTCGGAATCATTCCAAACTTTGTGCATTCGGTGTTGTGTGGTCTGCCATTAGTTCTAGCACTCCTTTCAGGAATACTGTTTCTATTCCTGCTGCTACACTATGGCAAGCCTATCCACCGGCATCACTCCCAGCAACTTAGAGAAAGCTCTCCTAGAACGGAAGTGCTGTGAGCGCATAGTGCAAATTTTGGGCATACATTATCTACTGGAACTTAATACAACATGGTTTCTGTCATTTAGACCAATCTGGCAAGATAGCATCTTACCTGTTCTACGCTGCCTGCTTTGCGGTGAAGAATGCGAGCTAGACATATGTCTAATACTCCCATCAGTCATGCCAACGGATATTGATACTCTGCTGGACCCGATAACGGCCCATGCTCTGTGTTGTCCTCAGAGGCTACCAATCCTGATGACGGCATTCGTTGGGATCTCACAGACGCTTCCTGCTGCTGCTGAGGTACGAGATGGATCAACAGGCACATAGGTAACAACGGACACGAACATTGCTGCGGCATCCCATGCTGAAGGCGATGCTTCACATCTCTGTGCAGTTAACCTTCTAAACGATGTGTTCCAACTGTCACCGACATCGGTAGAGATCTTTTGTCTACAAGAGTTGATGATTTCATGTTTTCTCCAGGCCCATACACTGACTTTGATTAGGCTCACAGTGTACCAGGAAAACAATGAATGTTGCCTTCATATTTTCATAACAGAACAGAACTTGGAACTCTTCCTAAAAATTGAACTATTCATACAGAACGGACTTCTTTGAATACTTCCAGGGACACATTGTCACCTTATTTACCACTATTTCATTTAGTACCATGTTATGAAATGGCTTTGATTTTTTGAATACTTGTCGACCATTTCATTATATGTATATATTTCTATTCATTCCTATTGCATTTATGTCTGATATATGCTTAGACTGAAAACTGCTTTAAAATGTACAGTTCCTTTGCATTACATGTTTAGCAACAGTTTTTTAAAAACTTCTTTTAGTATGCTTTTACAAATGTTTTTAGCAACATGTGGTACTCAGTTTAATGTTTAGCATTTTATGTTTAGCATTTAGTATTATCGTTCATTCGAAAGTGGAGTGGGTGTTGTATTCTGCTTTAGGTTTCCGTATATAGGTTTTCCTGAAACATGTCCTTATATAGGCACAATTCGCATTGCCCTTATATAGGCATAAGATCCCAGTCCTTATTTAGGCATTAGCCATGCTATCCAAATACAGGCATGGTCACCTACATCCGTCCACCCCAACCTCACAACAAGTTCTTAGAAACCAGACCCTTAAGCTCTTGGGAGTTCCCCTAGCACAGGATTATTGATTTCTCCAAGAACTCATTTATTATGCATGAACCGTTATTCCTTAAGGGTCCATTCCTGACGTCTTCCTCTGCCCGACCTTACGTCAATGCTAACATTCCAAGGCACCTACCGGGTATAAATATACCTTTCCTTGTCCAAGCAAGTAGGAGGAGACCTCAACTTTAGAGGAGCTCGTGTCCCGGCCTGACGCACTGACAAGAGACGCTGTCATCCCTGCTCGCAGAGAATCCAGCTTCCAGTGTTCTGACTCCCTTCGCTGGGTGTTAGAGTTCGAGACCAGGAAAGAGATTCCCACCTCTCTCATTCTCAAGGTATGGAGCTGACTAGAATCTGGAGGAACTCTTGGCATATCAGACTTAGCATACCATACTATGGTATACCAGGCTATAGCATACAGCACCTACTTCTTACCTTGTACTACATTTAGGTTAGTTACACTGGGGTAGAACTAGTTAAAGAAGCATCTCATGAGTACTCACATTTTTAGCTTATGTTATTCATGTATATTAATATATGTGTCATAGCTAAAAATAATGCTAGCGCAGTATTCTTTCTTCCTACTGCTTACGCTGTACATAATATATCTTGCATACTGTCTTATGATTGTAACAGCTCATAGCTCTTACACGAGAAACAAGACTGTTCAATAAATCCTTTTATTGAAACGCCCGTCTATTCTTTCTGTGTAACTCTGAAGAAACTAAGCATGCACGATTAGCTGAGTGAAACGATTATCTGTAGTTTCCACGATTCTGAGAGTGTTCCGATTCTAAAGGGAAACAAAGTTGTCATGTTTATGCGGTTGCCAGAAACGAATCCCTTCTTGTTTACAAGGAGTTTCTAGTGGCCTCTGAGTTAGCTGGTACAAATTAATTAAGTTTAATATACTCGATAGGCGCATACTGACCTCAGTCCTATGCCAAATCTATAGGGTATATTATTCCAATGCGCAGAGCCTATTAGGGAAATAGGAACTACACTACAGTACATATAGAAAGGACTATGCCCTCTCTGCACTTATTACTAATAGAGAGTTGGAAGTTTCGGAGCTGGTTCACAAAGCATGTAAGAGTACATGAGAGAGAAGCCCTGTAGTACTACTTCACATAGATAGTCATGATGCCTTTTTGAATCAGCACCAAGATATGCATCAAAATTCCAATAAATGCATGCTTCAGGTTGTACCAACAATGCACGATGTGGGCACATGCACAATAGTTTAGACCAACCAATCAGAAATCCAGGCATATTCAATCTAAAGATAGGACTTGCCTCATGGACAAAATAACTTTCCATTTTCTGTTTAGAGAATCTAGGACAGCAACATGTAGAGGTTGCAGAACAGTGGTTCTTAACCTTTTGAGTTCAACAAACTCCATTGAATCACAACTAGATGTCAGGTACCCAAAGTGATTTTTGATATTTGTCTCTCAATAAGAGACAAAAATACGCAAAAATACATAAATACCTGCTATATGAGCTTAGCACATCTACTTACCTCTACAACTACATGTTCAAGTATGAAAGAGATGGCACGCCGGTGTAAGATCCAGGTCGTATTCACATATCAAAACAGTATCTTGAGAAATCTGAGCTCCAAGTAGAAGTGGTGGGAAAGAAGCAGTGACTATTGGCATTGGCCTCAGATACACATGGCAGCAATCGAACCTGGTATGGACAAAAATGGAGATGATGCAAGGACATGGGTCAAAAGATGGCAAATATAGTGGCAAGATTATTCTAGAAGACCAGGTTCTCATTAAGCAGAGCACATTCTCCCTACATGGAAGTGGTACCCTGCCTTTAAAAGTGTTTCAGCTCCGTTGATAAGTGCAAACTTGCCCTCTTCCAAATACAGGACATCTAAGTGCTTGGATTCTGAAAGTGTCTGCCTAAAAAGCAGTCGATTTCAGAACGTGCAGTCTTGATGGGCCGTTTGGGCAGTATACCTGTGAGTTCGTGCATAGACCAATGAGCGCTTAGAACACTGGCTCTGTAAGTGTACATATACAAATGATTTGCTAGAAAACCATAGGCAATTAAAAAAAAAAAGTGTCAAAAGCTGATCACTAGTTCAGGTAGGAGCATGTTTGAATGTGAACAGACTGTGCGTATTGATACTTGTTCCAGCCTAAACTGGCGACCAGCTTCCGACTGAAAGTATTTTCAAAATGCTTATGATTATTTTTGTGAACATATCTTTTTTGATTTTTTAAATATATATACATATATCAAATACATTGAGAAGGTAGTCCTTTAGACTTCATATAATTGTTATTGTTACTTGATGAGAATATTATCCTTCATATAGGAACCACATTTATACAGTTATTTCGGTCAAAATCAGGGTCGGACAGAAAATAGACCTGGGCTCCCAGATAAAAATGGCCTCTATTAGTGAATTAGTGGCCCACTTTTGCAAATCGGGCAGTTTTGAACTTGTAAAGACACATTCTATAGGTGTTTTGCAACATATGGGAGACTGGATGGATTTGAGCTTGCTGCAGGCAATGTTTGTGGTGGTTATGTCAGGGAAATCAACAGCAAAAACTGTCACAAAAGACAGGCCTGCAAACAGCCAAACAAAACAACCCACACTCTGACCTTTCAGACCAGCCCGTAGGGCACTGCCTGTTGCCCTATAGGCTAGTCTGACCTTGTCTTGAAAAGCTGGTAGGACATATTCAAGTGTGGGGCCGATTAACAAAGTTGGTGCCCATGGTTCAGATCATGTTCTCTGGGTATCCTGGTCTGTCTTCAGGATGCATTTAGCCGGATCCTGGCAGTTTTGTACTGTATGGGTAAGGAATTTCCTGAAATCCTCACCGAAGGCTTCCGAGATCTTGCTAGCCCTTTCACCGGAGGGCATGTGAGTAGCAGCCAAAGAGGCACATAGTATTCAAGGAAGTAAAGAGCTAGACTGATGGATGAAAAAACACTTTGCCTAAGGAATCAATCTTTTTGAATTACCTATCCAGAGAAGCAGTAGGGAAAGCATTATTATTGTACTTTCTCATTGTAGCCTTTATAGAAAGACTTTCCAGAGTCAGATGATGATTGATAAAGGATAGGTTCCCCAGAACCACATGCACCTCAGGAGGGGTGAAACAAGGTTTGGACTACACCACCATGAGGGATTAAGTTCGAGTTTTGTTAAACAGCAGCAGCAACTCACAAGTTGAAGGCTAAAGTTGTAAGTGAGACTTAGTCTCTACTATAGACAATTGTTAGTCTAAGACCTCCTAGTAACAATAATGCAAAGGATGCAAAATTCTCAGTAAGGGACCCCAAGGGTAAATTCAATGCAGTCTTCAGAAAAGAAGCCAAGCCACTGGCATTTTGAAGGGTAAGATATAGGCCAGCATCAGTATAATGAAGGGGGAGGGAAATTGCCTGCCTACTCAACATCATCCTCGCTATGGGGAACATGGTCAAGCCTATTGATAGCAGTGAAGTAAAAACCAAATATTCCTCCAACCTCTTGCTATACAGGTGTTGAGCAGAGGAGCAGGAGGGGAGTCATTTTCAACCAGAGGCTGCATCTTAGTCATCTCATAGTGTGACATAGGATGAGCTCTTGGCAAAGTCATCTCTAGATCAGAATGGATGGATTCTGCAACTTACACCACTGGAGTCTAAGCTGTTACAAGACAAAAAATAACCTTGACGCACATGGCAGGGGTGTTGAGGTGTTACATGGCAGCAGTGGTGGACTAGGCTGAGGTCGAAGGGGAAGAACAACTCAAGACCCAACAGATCTAGCTATATTAAAGATTTACTGAATTCCCTACTAAAAGACCTCACTTTGCTGTGGGGTCAACAACAGCCCCCAAAACTCGGATGTATCTGCTTCAAAGCTCGGATCAGTCCAGAATCGAATGTGGAAACCGGAGTCAAACCTTTGGATTGCTGACTGTGTGACTTCTGAGAATGGGAGTTTCTGTGGGGCCTCGAACTTTACTTTGACTTCTGATGTTTGAACTTGCCTTTCGACTTCATCCTGGAATTAACTCAATATACCAAATGGAACTGTGAATAACCTTGCAAAGTGGAACAAGAATAACCTATTTTTTTGTTTTCAATATCATAGAGCTAAGCTTCCCGCTACCTGATGGCATTCAAATGCAACAAAGAGCATTTGTCCCAGTAGTTGGAATCATGGTTGGTGCAGAGGCACCAAATAGAAACATTGTGCGGGTCTCTGATCAATATCCTTCTTCCAGTAAGTGCTGCATGGTTTTAAACCAATAATTTAAGGGGAAGACATTGTTGCTCACTGTCAGGGTAGGTTCTGAAAGAACTTGGGGGCACATTATCAAGGACGGCGTTAAAATTATCGCTGGTTTAGCGGCAGAAAAATGCCTCTAAAACGGCGATAATGGGCTTGATAATATGCCCTGGAAAATTCCAATAGAAGCCCATGTTCACACCAGAACATGGGCTTCTATTGGAATTCTCAAGGGCATATTATCAAGCCCATTATCACCGCATTAGGGGCAGTTTTCTGCCGCTAAACCGGCGATAATTTTTAACGCCGTCCTTGATTATATATCCCTTGGTGAAAACATTGGGAGCACAGTTCCAGGTGCACATCGTATGGAGTGAAAAAAGAGGAACTGATTTCAGCACGCCACGTGGAACCTATATGCAGCTCTGTGTCATCACATCTGGAGGCAAGAGAGAGTCATGATGGAGGCAAACAGCACCACCTGACATTGCATGGGAGCTATTGCTGAGTTTTCAGGATCCAGACTAGCATCTGGGGAGAGTCAACAGGTCAGAATCAGTAGTTAGATCTATACATCAAAACCTAAAGTTAACCTTATGCCTAACCCAAGGTAAGACCAAAGCCTGATGCTAGCTCTGAAACTAACCTATGCCCTAATCTTTTGGCAAATACTCAGACGAAACCTAAACCAACACTAACCCTAAAACTAACCCCAAGACTAAATGTAATGCTAATCTTAAACCTAACTCAAACAATACATTTAATGCTAATCCTAAACCTAAACCTTAGTTTTATGTAAACCCTCATCCCAACTCGAATACTACCCAATCCGCCGACTTGCCATGAACCAAACCCTGCTATCATCCTAGAACTAAACCTGACCCTAAATCTAACCCTAAACGTAAACTCTGTACCTAAGTCTACTGCTGCCCTTTGTTTTAAAAATTGATATAAAAAAAGACTTAGATCTCAATTTTGAATGCAGGGGATAATTCGATCTCAGCACAAACGAAAATGCACATGGATCAAAATTCTGAGTTTTGGAGTAAACCTCACACCTGGTAATTTTTCACTGCCAAATTTCAGCAGGTTAAGCATGCTAAAAGGGGAGAACTTGAAAACACCAAGAAACATGAAAATAGGTGCAGGAATCTCTCCTTCAGCATCTAATTCCTATTTCCGTTGATAAACGTGTAGCAGAGGTTTTTCCCTCACTAAGGAAATCCTCTAACCGAGGCAGTCGGTATTTTTCTTCTAGGTACTGCAATACTCCCTGAGTTTCACCAACGTCCGAATGAATGCCTTACTGTGTTAATACATGTTTCAAAAATACATCAGTTTTAGTTTTCAAATTTGTGTTTTGGATGCTTCCATTTTTTCTTTTATAACTGCATAATGTTTTTGCCCAAGGTTTAGAGGTCTCCCTTGTTTCTTCTATAATGGTGGCCTTAAGATGGGTAGCTTATTCACAGAGGTTATTGTCTTTATGACCATGATCCAAGCAGTCACCTCTTGAAATCAAACCCCACTTAGAATCCCTCCATCTCAGAAATGAGAAAGAGATGAAGTTGCCTTTTGTGCTACAGTTCTGCGTGTGTCAAGAGAATCAGAAACCCCAGATTAATTTAGAACATTAGAATATCTGGGGTACTGGATAAGAATCAACGTACCTATGCCAAGAGCAAGCCCAGGCTCTGACCTGCAACCAGCAAGCATTAGTTGATTCAGCGAAGCCGCCATTAACCAAAGCATCAATATACCCAGACACAAAATTTATCATTTCTACACATAAGCCTGTAAATCTAGAGCACACATCCCACTGGCTGCACTTACTCTGCAGATGGGGTGGTCCCAGAAGTGACACATACAGGTCATCAGGCATATTTCTGTACATATGCCACACTGATCTTTGCCTATGGGAGCCCATGCTAGTGGGTTAGGGGTGGTCACTCATGAGCCCATTGAACAGGGCATTCCCTACACCGCTGTCATGTAAAAGGTGAATTTATTTTGCGTATACTTACTCTATTTTGTCTACAGTACCACAATACCTCGAGATGCCCTTGTTGACATCGAAGATCAGCAAATGTCACTCTGCTACTCCATGGCAGCTGACAACACCAAGAAGGTGACAAAAAAGCAGGTGATGAAGCAGATAAATTGCTGAGCCTTTTAACTGACACATAAAACCGATTATGATACATTTGAGATAAAAATGTCAGACATACAGAAACTGAAAATTTTACATTGAAGAAACATGAGAAAAATAATGAGAAGACTTAGTTATTGCATTATAGAAGCATGCAGATAAATTGTAGGGTAGACGGAAATGTAATTAAGTAATATGGTACTAAGTTATAACAAGATAGGCAAACTTTTTAATGTGGTAGACAAGCAGGCTACAGACACTGCTGGAGGATTCTTAGCAATAGATAGAGTAATGATTGCCATGAGATCTATGGTTCTTCAAAACCAACTTGTTTTAGACATCCTTTTTGCAAAAGAAGGTGGAGTTTGCTGAATAATAAAGGTGCAACATTGTTGCACTTACATTCCAGGTAAAAGTAAAGACTTTAGTGGAAACATTAAGAACATTACACATCTTGAAAGGGACTTGAAAGATTTAAAAGCTGATTGTGCTTAGAAATCAATTTGGCAAATGATTTTCTTCAATAGGTAAATGGTTTGCAAACCTAGTAAATGGATTGTTGGGAAAAAGCTTGATGCCCATCTTGACAATTGTCATCTGTATATTGACCTGGATTATCATGGACATCTGAAAACTAAGAAAAAATACTAGAGGACTAAAAAGGAAAAGAGCAGAAATTGAATTGGAAGACAGACAAAGTGGGTACTATGACAAAATGAAGGCTTTAGAAAACTCTAGGTTATAAATAATGAAGATTACAGAGTTGTAATGTGTGGCATCAGATAAGAGAATTTTGTGGTGGCTTAATTCGCCATCAAATTGGGGATTGATGGAGCAGAGAATCTGTTGAGCCTTTTAACTGACACATAAAACTGTTTATGACACATTTGAGAGAAAAATGACAAATGTGCAAAATTATGAGAAGACTTAGTTATCGCATTGTAAAAGCATGCAGATAAATTGTAGGATAGATGGAAATATATACATTAAGTAATATAGGTTCACAATTTAACCTGTTTCAATTGCTAATTCAATGTGTATCAATCAAAAGGTAAATGTGATGTATTTAGGTGTTTGATTTCTAACCATTCTTATCAAAATAATTATGTATGTAAAGAGTTTAATGAAGTCTAAAATGATGTAGAGATATTTATGTATGATATTGAAAAGTTACATTCTAAACTCCATATTTTGCATATGTGAAACTGTGCACCAAGTGAGAAAGAAGAAAAGGGTGCTGCACGTTTATACTACAACCAATTGTTCTGAAACTCTTAGAGAATAATCTTCATACTTGTACTAATATGAATCACTAGAAAAAATATTAATGATTTGTTTTGAAATATTTTACATGTTGGTACGTTGAAAATGCAGTAATATGTCACAGTTACACGTGCTATTTACAACAAAACTAAAATGCTTTAGGAGTGTAAACTAATTGAAAGAAATATATATTGTTCCAAAGGTTATAAATGAAATGTTTATTTCCATTATTTTATATTCTGTATTTCATGAACCGAATTCAATATAGTCCTGTATTTTCCTTACTTTGCTTGATTCTGTTCTCATGGAGAGGATTCATAAACTTGCAATGTGAAGAGAAACTATGTCTTATAGGAAGAGTTCCCATTCACATACGAGGACTAGTTGAAACAATTTTGCTACTTAGTTAAGATCTGCCATGAGAAACTGTCCTCTTGAATTCACTTGTGTGTTTTTGTAAAAGGACTATTGTTTGAAAGTGACACACACTGGATGGTTCGACTTACGTGATGATCACCACCTTTGTGCTATAATATAAGTCTTCTTTATGCTGCATGAAAATCACCCTATACAAACTGACCAACGGACTGAGTGGTCTGACCAGATGAGGTGACACAGGAGGTGTCACCTGGAACTGGAGGATTATATTATACGTTGATATGATGGAAAGTGAAGGTTGTTCGTTCTTCTTGCTCTCTCTTGGAGACATCACTTCTCCTTACTTTGGAACTTCCTTGCTGACTCTACTAGCTTTCATTTTGACTGACGAAAATGCTGTGTGCACTATTCCCGGACTTTTTTCCCGCACATGGGAGTGTACCTCTGAGCTGTCGTGATTCATTTCCCTTCTTGAACTTTTCCCGAGCTTCGGTAATTAATGGGAACTCAGATTTTGAATTGAATATCTTGTAATATTAGGTTTTAAATATCTGATATTGATGTATTCACTTATCTTAAAATTCTGATAAAAATCTCAATTTAACTAAAACCTTATTCTGTCTCTCCTTGATTTGTCTCCGATAATTGATTGTGCAGGGTTATCGATGATTGGAGGGAATTCTAATAGAGAGGTCTCTGGACAGCTGTTACTAATGTTATTATTCTGCATAGCTCTAACTGAATTATTGGTTTGTATGATCCTGGTTCCATTGAATTCCTTCAGGAGATTTGATCTAGCCATGATAATACTTTATTGGTATAGCTTAGTTCTGAGAGTTATATACACAAATCTAATTACGAGTTTGAAGGTCAGTTACCCAATTCCTGGTCCTCATTGGATAACTGGAGTTGGATCCCCTATGTCCAACCCCACTCGGCACGAAGCAAGATCCATTGGAGTACCAAGTGAATGATAATTAAGGTCGAGGGATAAGATAGAAACTTTGGTGATCAAAAAAGCATCCACAGACGCTACAACACAGGCGTGTGGTATATCTGGACTCCTGGACATACTACACCAATCTCCAAGCAATATTGTTTCAACAGGTCTTTAAACTACCTTGAAAATACCAGCCCATGCAGCTTCCTGTCATATATATGTATGTATTGGTATTTATATAGCACAGATCTTGCAGTGAAGCAATGGAGTGCAGTATAATGCATGACAGGCTGAGAGACAACCGCAGATCCTGTACATCAAGTGGGGAGGACACAAATGCATTTTACATACATTTCATCAGACGGAAATTTAGTGAGTTGCCCAAAACAATGCTCAGTCTCGAGTCGAGGTCACGGTTTGAACCTGGGTCTCAAGAGTCCAATGGCAGCAGCTGAAGTCATAAGGTTACATTTCCTCCTGCAGGCTGATGGCATTATTCCGAGAGTTGAACCCAATTATGTGACAAGGTTAACTAAATTATGGGGCAAAAAAGGGAAATAATGCAGCACGTTTAGAAACGTTATTACTTCACTATTTTGTATTTTTGTACATGTATTAACACTGTATGGACGAAGGCGTCACCTCATTAATATCGGTGTAACACCTAAATGCAGAAATGAACTGAAAGGGGAACTTGTCTCCATGGGACTAAGGCCTATCACTGCGCGGCAACACGTGGTCGGTTTTAGTAATTTATTAATGTATGTACTTCTGCAGAAGGTGGTGGATTGTTTGGCAAGGGTTGCAAATCCATATTTATGTGGATAGCGGTGCATTTGCAGAATCACATAATTCCAGTGGCCCTGCTAAGAGGAGCTATAGGGGAAGGATTTGGTTGGTTCTAGTAAGGTTCATAGTTAAGATTGGGTTTTAAGATGGATTTAGGGTTAGGATCAGTGTTAGGGTTGATGAGGTAGATTTCGGGTTAGGATCAGGGTTGGTGATGTAGATTTATGTTTCAGATAAGGATTAGTGAGGTAGATTTGGGTTAGTCAGGGCTATGGTTTCTGAAGAAAATGTAGGGTTAGGATTGGGCTTGGTGAAGTAGATTATGGTTTAGGGTTGGTGAGGTAGTTTTATGGTTAGGGCCGGTGAGTGAGTTTTATGTTTGGGATCAGGATTAGGTTTGCTAAGGTAGATTTAGGGTTGGGATCAGGGTTAGGGTTGGTGAGGTAGATTAGGGTTAAGATCGGGGTTGCGAAGGTAGATTTTGGTTTGGAATCAGGGTTAGGGTTGGTGAAGTAGATTAGGGTTAAGATCAGGGTTAGGGTTGCTGAGGTAGATTTAGGGCTACGGCTGGTGATGTACATTTAGGGTTATGATAAGGGCTAAGGTTACATGGGTTGATTCAAGATGAGGGTTGCTGAGGTAGATTTAGGGTTAGAGCCAGGGTTGTGGTTGCTGAGGTAGATTTAGGGTTAGAGCCAGGGTTGTGGTTGCTGAGGTAGATTTAGTTTTGTTGTTGTAATTGTTGTTACTATTATAATTATTAGTGATTTGTAAAGCACATAGCTACCTAGACACGGCTTCTTACCACTAGCCTCCTCATTAAACCAAGGGCAATCAAACCATCACATGACAATTATAGTGATGGAAACAGGCAAGTTTTAAACTGCATCCGGAAAGCTATGAGCGATTTGCAGTCTCTCAGTGAGTGTGGCGGTCACACCAGAGCTTATGGTAGAGAAAAGCAAATGCCTGGCCTCCCCGGAGGGACTTCCTTATCCTAGGAACCATTGCCAGGTCCTTATGGCTAGAAAGGAGAGCATGCTTTGGAACAGATATTTAGACGCCAACGGTCTCCAATGTATTGGCCCAGTATTGGCGAGGCACTTGTGCATGTAGAATAAGGTCTTAAATTGGACTCACTGCTCAATAGGTACCCAGTGCAAAGTAAGCAGTAAACTAGGTGAACCTGGGTGGATGAAGAAGTAAACACTTTGGAGCCTTTCAAGCAGGGATTTTGCAGCATCCAGATATAAAAAATTACTGTAAACCAGTCTGGAAATCACCAGAGCCTGGACTACAGTTGGTTGAACAGAGACCGAAAACGATACCAAAATTCTGTTTAGCAATTGAGGGATGCCAAAGCACATGGCAGCCACCTTATTTATCTGGTGATGCAGGGACAGCTTGTCATCTAGCCATACTCTCCCAGGCTTTTCACCACCTGAACTGGGAAGGGGGTCCTACCCATAGTAGATGGCCAAAGATGAGGACCCTAAAGATGGGGGTGATTGGCCACCAGCAAACTTTCTGTCTTGTCCTCA
This sequence comes from Triturus cristatus, assembly GCF_964204655.1. NCBI lineage: Eukaryota > Metazoa > Chordata > Amphibia > Caudata > Salamandridae > Triturus > Triturus cristatus. Next base: position 391,705,475 of record NC_140592.1, read on the forward strand.
TTCAGTTTCAGTGAACTGATATTCCTCCAAGCTGAAAATCGGGCAAGATATATATTAATGGCTACAGCAATGTGGTTTTCCTTCCACTTCCATGCTAAAGGAACAAGGCCTTCCACCAAAGAGACATTCAGAAGCTAGGTGACATGTTCCATAGTTGAAATGGCCAACTTACCCTATACAAAAGTGGGGTAGGTTTAGGATGAGAGTCAGGGTTATGGTTACGGAAGAAGATTTAGGGTATCAGGATTGGGGTTGGTGAGGTAGATTTAAGGTTAGAGGCAGCGTTACGGTTGCTGAAATAGATTTAGGATAAGGGTCAGGATTAAGGTTAGTGAGGAAGGTTTAGGATGAGTCGGGGTTATGATTACTTAAGAAGATTTAGTATCAGGATTGGGTTAATAATAGGGTTAGTATCAAGGTTGGGGTTGGTAAGATAGACATGGTTAGGGCTGGAGATGTAGATTTAGGTTTACAGTCAAGGTTAGGGTTAGTGAGGTAGTTTTTGGAGCAATTTAGGGATGCCAAAGCACATGGCAGCCACCTTATTTATCTGGTGACGCAGGGACAGCTTGTCATCTAGCCATACTTTCCCAGGCTTTTCACCACCTGAACTGGGAAGGGGGTCCTACCCATAGTAGATGGCCAAAGATGAGGACCCTAAAGATGGGGGTGATGGCCAACAGCAAAATTTCTGCCTTGTCCTCATTCAGTTTCAGTGAACTGATATTCCTCCAAGCTGAAAATCGGGCAAGATATATATTAATGGCTACAGCAATGTGGTTTTCCTTGGTGGATAAGGATAGCACCATTTGGGTGTCATCGGCATTCAAAAAAAGTGTAACCGCATGGGATTCGATTCCACAATGTCGGCAAGAGGCCTTACATATTGATTGAACAGAAGTGGGCTAAGGGTAGAACCCTGTGGCTCTCCTGAGGCAAGAGGGTGTGACTTGGACTTGTATTGATGAGAGTGTTGCTGAACATTGACATATACAGGAAATATCTTGGCCACGACATGGCTGTGCCCTGCACTGCCATTCCATCTAGTCTGTGAAGCAGAGAGGAGTGATTCTGTGTTGAATGCGGCGCTGAGATCAAGAAGAATCAGTGCCGCCATCCTGCCGGAGTCTAATTGGCCTCGTAGATATTACATCGCACCAAGAAGGGCACATTCAGTGCTATGGCCAGCCCTGAAGCCTGATTGTGAATAGTGCAGTATCCCATTTAGCTTAATGTAGGATGTAAGTTGCAGATTGACATGTTTTTTCAACACCTTAGATTGGGTAGGCAAGAGGGAAATGGGTCTATAGTTTAACCGTTTGAGAGGTCCAGGTTGGGTTTTGTGAGTAGAGGTGTGACTAAGGCCCACTTCCATGCTAAAGGAACAAGGCCTTCCACCAAAGAGACATTCAGAAGCTAGGTGATATGTTCCATAGTTGAAATGGCCAACTTACCCTATACAAAAGTGGGGTAGGTTTAGGATGAGAGTCAGGGTTATGGTTACGGAAGAAGATTTAGGGTATCAGGATTGGGGTTGGTGAGGTAGATTTAAGGTTAGAGGCAGCGTTACGGTTGCTGAAATAGATTTAGGATAAGGGTCAGGATTAAGGTTAGTGAGGAAGGTTTAGGATGAGTCGGGGTTATGATTACTTAAGAAGATTTAGTATCAGGATTGGGTTAATAATAGGGTTAGTATCAAGATTGGGGTTGGTGAGATAGACATGGTTAGGGCTGGAGATGTAGATTTAGGTTTAGAGTCAAGGTTAGGGTTAGTGAGGTAGTTTTTGGGTTAGGCTCAGGATTAGGATTTGTGAGGTATATTTAGGGTTAGAATCAAGGTTGGTGAGGTAGATTTAGGGTTGGGATCAGGGTTAGGGTTGCTGAGGTAGATTTATGGTTCCAGTCTGTGGTAGGGTTGGTGAGTGTAGTTTCTTCATCAAGGAGTCTGTTATAGAAGTTTAGTTATTACTGACTCACAACAAGCTGCAGATTGCAGAGCATGTTACATGGTAATAAACTGTGCAAAAAAGGTCATCTCACCCAATGCATCCATGAGACCTCGAACCAAAGGAAGAAAATCTTTAACATTTCCGGAGAAATATCAAATCCTGAAGCGCTGCTAAATTCTCCATCCTTTAATCCATCACTCACAATACATCGGAGCCACCGTACCAAGCTATTAAACCCCCCTGCCCCTCACTTTACCACACCATATTGTCACTTTTAATCTCATGACATGGAAGGAAGTGAGAAATCTTGCCAATAAAAGTGACGCCACCAGCCTCTTAGTCGAACCATACCCGCCTCAACCATGAAGACACTTCTTTCAACCCTAACAGCATACATTAGATGCAGGGGTAACGCTTGCCTTGGCAGTGGTACAGTTCTGACTCTTTGAAACAGTCATCACCTCCTTGTTACATACACCTTGGTGAGATCCCCAGTCTGTGTTAGGGTTGGTGAGTGCAGTTTCTTCATCAAGGAGACTGTTATAGAAGTTTAGTTATTACTGACTCACAACAATCTGCAGATTGCAGAGCATGTTACATGGTAATAAACTGTGCAAAAAAGGTCATCTCACCCAATGCATCCATGAGACCTCGAACCAAAGGAAGAAAATCTTTAACATTTTCCGAGAAATATCAAATCCTGAAGCGCTGCTAAATTCTCCATCCTTTAATCCATCACTCACAATACATCGGAGCCACCGTACCAAGCTATTAAACCCCCCTGCCCCTCACTCTACCACACCATATTGTCACTTTTAATCTCATGACATGGAAGGAAGTGAGAAATCTTGCCAATAAAAGTGACGCCACCAGCCTCTTAGTCTAACCATACCCGCCTCAACCATGAAGACACTTCTTTCAACCCTAACAGCAGACATTAGAAGCAGGGGTAACGCTTGCCTTGGCAGTGGTACAGTTCTGACTATTTGAAACAGTCATCAGCACCTTGTTACATACACCTCGGTGAGACCCCCAAGTGTTGTCCAGCGATCAATCGGGCTCAAAGCTTGCATATTCAAGCAGAATCTATGAAAGCAACTTCACAGGCAGTTGCAAGAATATATTGACCACAACATCATTTGGAACATTTGCCTGTCAGGCTTCAGACCGTCTCAAGGTATAGACTCGGCATTTGGAAAATATCATAGAAGACCTCATTGTCACCCGTCAGCCGTCAAGAGGTCCTGATTGTTCTTGGTCTCTGGGCACTCGATCATAAAGTGATCCATATTACCTCATGATAGAGGTGATATGGATGGACAAAAGCTTCAGAAATTGATTGTGTTATCAGGGATGGCCCTTAAGTTTACTTTGTCATTTCCTCACAACTGGAACAGCAGATAGGAGTAAAATAATCAGTTTCACCCCTACCAAAAGTGCAATGCGGAGTTCTTCAGGGTGTATGGGGGTGGTCCCTCCTCTACTTTTTTATATCTACATGCTTCTCGGGCTCAAACTAAATCATCATCTGTTAAAATGACAGATGTGCACATGCAGTACTCGGATACAAGTCCGCCGTGAAAGGAGAGTAAACAAGCATTGAAAATGCAATAGGTCTCGCCTTTAATTAAATTAAAGCCATTTGCTTTGCTATGCAATACCATTAGCAAAGCAAATGGCTTTAACTTAATAAAAGGCGAGACCTATTGCATTTTCAATGCTTTTTGTGATTTGGTGTAAAACCGTGTGATAGCTTTAGAGATATTAACCGAAAACCAAATTTGCATGTCTAGGTGTACAGATCCTCCTTAGATCCTCCTCAGATCCTCTACGGATTTGCAGATCCACATGCCAACAGCAATGCTGTGCTTGGCTGGCCGCAACCTAAGAGAAAAGTTGGGGACACCATTTTGTTCATTGGGGCTCGGTTCTCTGCGGGAAAAATGTAGTTAAAAAATGATAAAGGGTTCAGGGTAGATGTACCCTGACCCCATGGAACTAATGGAGGGGTCTGTGATGAATTGCTTAAACCCCTTTTTTTTCCTTGTGAGGATCCATGGAACTTCACGGATCCTCATGGATTTGGGCAGTTCTGCATATCCAGATATCAATTAAAAAAACATATACTCACTCACAGACCCACACACCTACTCACACACTCACTTACACACCCACTTATAGACCCACTCAAACACCCACTCACACAACAAAACAGCCACTGAAGCACCCACTCACAGACTCTCAAAACCACTCACACACCCACTCAGACCAAAACAGCTTTCACACAGCCACTTACACACCGATACAGACACTCGCCCATACAGCCAATCACACACCCACTCACTCACAGATCCTTAAAATCATTCACACAACCACACTGGCACTCAATCACCTACTCACACACCCACACAATTACACCCACACCCACTCACAGACCCACACAGTCAGTCACACACGCACTCACACACCCACCACACACTCACACACCCACTTGCACACCCACACATGCACTCACACATGCCCAAAAACACACTCACACACCCACACAACTACTCACACACCCACTCACACACCCAGGTTACTGGGACGTTATAGTAAGGAAATAGCATTAAAAAACTATAGAAATCCACTGTAAAAATCAAAGGTTACAGGGACGTTATGTTAGGAAATAGAATAAAAAAGCCTTAGAAATTCACTGAATAAACTAAATGTTATGGGGACATTATAGTTAGGCTCACATTTCCCTCTTACAAAACCATTGAAATATGACAGTTATAGTTACCTGAGCTAACTATATTTAAGCTGCACATTTGTTTTACACGTTCAAGAAAACATCTTCTATGGTCTGAAGCTGCATGATTTATTTATCATATTTCGAAAAAACTTCTCTATGGTTTTCTCTATGGTTATGACAAAGTTAAATACATTTTCTAATGTCAGGTACATTTTCTTCAAACTTAACTGAGGTCAATTTTCATGAAAAATGTAGACTTTAACAGTCCCTCCCTTCTGATGATTTTTAAATCATCACTCAATAAGGTTCCACTTGCAAATTTGTTTCAGAATGCACTTTTGTCAGTTGAGTCCTGTTGTTTTATTCTTATCCCCTAAATTTTAGAGATTTCATTTAGTCGTCATTCATAATGCCATGCATTCTCATATCCCTTTTATATAATTTTATCTGGATGTTTTTTGTCTTTTGCGTAAGAAATATTTACAACTCAGTAATAGCGCATAAAGAAATATTAGACAAAGCCCCACCACTACTATTGGCATTAATATAACTTTCAATATACATTTCCCTGCTGTTGACAACTAGTTCCCAATAGTGGTTAATCCTTTTCCAAAATGTTCATACAGACTTGGTGCCAGATGTACACTCGCAAATGGGGAATCGGCCCGTTTGTGACTGCAAAATATGTCTGCCCTATTTACAAACCCTATTTTAAAAGTCTGTAACCTATTACGAACTCGCACAATAGAGTGTGCGACTCCCTATTAGGAAGGGGTGTGCCAAGCGCATCGCTTACTAATAGCGACTTGCACTTCAATGTAAGATTGTTTTGAGGCCGCAATTGCGGACGCAAAACACTCGCTGTTTACCATCCATTTCAAATGGGTGGTAAGCCACTCACAAATGGGAAGGCTTCCCTTTTGTGACTGGCATTGAAAATATTTTTTAAGAGCAGGCAGTGGTCCCACGGACCACTGCCTACTCTTGAAAAATGAAAAAATAAAATTTCATTTTTCTTTTTTAAATGCATCCCATTTCCATTTAAGGAAACGAGCTGCATTTAAAAAAAGAAAACTAAAAAAAAGCAGTCACAGACATGGTGGTATGCTGACTCCAGCAGGCCACCATCCCTGGGAGTGTTAGCCATTCCCAATGGGGTCGCAAATTGCACCTGCTTCATGAATATTAATGAGGGAGGCAATGTGCGACCCCATTAGGAATCGCAAACAGTGCTAAAACATATTGGCAAAGCCAATAGCTTTTGCATAGGCGAGAACGATTGGCTTTGCCACTGCTTGGTTAATATAGTGGAAGCACTGGGATAGGCCGGGTAACATCCATTATAACGCATGCGTTATGTCGCATGCATTTACGTCGCAAGCGTTACAACGCAAGCGACGTCACGACGCGGACCACTACCCCGGGTACCATTACATCGCATGCGCATTTAAAACGCATATGCTTTTAAATCGTATGTGGTGTAATGAACGCGAGGCGGGCGGCACGGACGAGCACCGAGACAGAGGCGGAGGAGCACCGGGACAACGCGAGGAGAAAGAGGTTAGGGGGATTATGATTAGAGTGTAGTGTTTAGGGTTTAGGGCAGTGTCTGGAGATTGTGCTTACAGTGCAGTGTTTAGTGTTTAGGGCAGTGTCTGGTGGTCGTACTGTAGGGCAGTGTGTTAGGCGTAGTGTATTTTAGTGAGTTTAGGGCTTAGGGCTAGGGTTTAGGGAAGTGTAGGCCACTTTTTTAGGCTTTAGGGTAGTGTGTGTTATGTAGGGCAGTGTGTTTAGGCGTACTGTCTTAGTGTTTAGGGCTTAGGGTTTAGGGTTTAGGGAAGTGTAGGCTACTTTTTTAGGGTTTAGGGTAGTGTGTGTTATGTGGGGCAGTGTGTTAGGCGGACTGTCTTAGGGTTTAGGGAAGTGTAGTGTACTTTTTAAGGCTTTAGGGTAGAGTGTGTTATGTAGGGGGTATTCGGGAAACAAATCGCGATTTTAAAGCATGCGGGGTGTTTGTGTGCGTTGTGAATGTATTTTGCATGCACTTCGATAGGCAAGCGAAGTAATGGTTTGTGTGGTGAAAGCGTGCGTTGTGAATGGCCATGCGATGTAAAGACGCAGGTGCAAAGGTATGCGATCTTAACGCTTGCGATGTAGCATCATACATCCGGCTAGGCCCTAACCTGCTCTACAGTCTACTCTATGCCACTGTACTGTAAACAACTACACTCTACACCAATGCACTCTACACCACTTTATAGAAAACCAAAGCCCCCTGTGTCACTGCATCTATGCCAAATACTTTGCACCACTGCAATTTACACCACTATACTCTATGGCATTGTACTCTACACCACTTCATGCTATGTTACTCTACACCGATGCATTCTACGTCACTGCTCTCTGCTACTCTGCACCACTCTACTATGCACCACTCTACGACCTTGCCCTCTATGACCCTGCAGTCTGACATTCTACTTTGCATGACTGCACTCTATGCCACTGCACTGCACTGCAATACTCTACTCCACTCCACTCTAAACTACTCAACTCTCTGACAATCTATTCCACTGTCTGCTATGCTACGCTACTCTGCAATACTCTACTCCGATCTATACAACACTCTTACTCTGGCCTAATGGTTAAGGTCTTAACTCTTACTCTGGCCTAATGGTTAAGGTCTTAGACTCTTACTCTGGCCTAATGGTTAAGGTCGCAGACTCTTACTCTGGCCTAATGTTTAAGGTCTTAAACTCTTACTCTGGCCTAATGGTTAAGGTCTTAACTGTTACTCTTGCCTAATGGTTAAGGTCTTAACTCTTACTCTGGCCTAATGGTTAAGGTCTTAGCTCTTACAGTGGTGCACCACACAAATCTATATTGCTGCACTCTACACCGCTGCACTCTGTACTGCTGCACTCTACACTGCTACACTATATGCCACTGCGCTCTACCCCACGGCACTCAATGCCACTCTACACCTCTGCACTCTAGCCTGCACTACTCCACTCTACCCTGCACCACTCAACTCTATGCCACATCACTCAACGTCACTCTACTCCACACCATTGCACTTTACCACACTGGAATCTACTCTGTGCTGTTCTACTCTATGCCACTGCACTCTACGTCACTGCACTCTATGCCAATTTATTCAAAACCAATGCACTCCATGCCACTGCACTCGAGACCAATCTATTCTGCACCACTAAACCTTACGCCACTTCACTTTAGGCCACTGCGTTCCACTCCAATCTATGGCACCCCACTCCACTCCACGATACTTCACTCTATGATGTTCTACCATTAAACTGTGCTCCACTGACACTCTACTCCACTCTATGCCACTCCACTCTACATCACTCTACTCCACCCCATGCCACTCTACAAAACTACTCCACTCTATGATGCTCTATGTAATTCCCTCTATGCCACTCCATGCCACTTTACTCCACTCTATTCTATGACACGCTACTCCACTCTGATCCACTCCACTCTAAGCTACTCAACTCTATGACAATCTATTCCACTGTATGCTATGCTACGCTACTCTGCAATACTCTACTCCAATCTATACAACACCCGCATGCCAATCCACTCTGCTCTACACCACTCCGCGACACTCTGTGGCATTCCACTCTACAACACTCTACTCAACTCTGACACTGTATTCCACTCTACACCACCCAACTCCATGCCCTTCCACTCTGACACTGTACTCCCTCCACGACACTTCACAACACTGTGCACTACTCCACGAAACTCCACTTCACTCCTCTCCTCTCCACGGCTCTCAACTATACTGTACTTTGCTCCATAATAATCCCCTCTTCTCCACATTGCGACACTCCGCTCTACTTTACCCCACTAACTTTTAGCCATTCTAAACAGCAGCCACTCTGGTGTACAACATTGCTAAAACATATTGGCAAAGCCAATAGCTTTTGCATAGGCGAGAACTATTGGCTTTGCCACTGCTTGGTTAATATAGTGGAAGCACTGGGATAGGCCGGGGAACATCCATTATAACGCATGCGTTATGTCGCATGCATTTACGTCGCAAGCGTTACAACGCAAGCGACGTCACGACGCGGACCACTACCCCGCGTACCATTACATCGCATGCGCATTTAAAACGCATATGCTTTTAAATCCTATTTGGTGTAATGAACGCGAGGCGGGCGGCACCGACGAGCACCGAGACAGAGGCGGAGGAGCACCGGGACAACGCAAGGAGAAAGAGGTAAGGGGGATTATGCTTAGAGTGTAGTGTTTAGGGTTTAGGGCAGTGTCTGGAGATTGTGCTTACAGTGCAGTGTTTAGTGTTTAGGGCAGTGTCTGGTGGTCGTACTGTAGGGCAGTGTGTTAGGCGTAGTGTATTTTAGTGAGTTTAGGGCTTAGGGCTTGGGTTTAGGGAAGTGTAGGCCACTTTTTTAGGCTTTAGGGTAGTGTGTGTTATGTAGGGCAGTGTGTTTAGGCGTACTGTCTTAGTGTTTAGGGCTTAGGGTTTAGGGTTTAGGGAAGTGTAGGCTACTTTTTTAGGGTTTAGGGTAGTGTGTGTTATGTAGGGCAGTGTGTTAGCGGACTGTCTTAGGGTTTAGGGAAGTGTAGTGTACTTTTAAAGGCTTTAGGGTAGTGTGTGTTATGTAGGGGGTATTCGGGAAACAAATCGCGATTTTAAAGCATGCGGGGTGTTTGTGTGTGTTGTGAATGTATTTTGCATGCCCTTCAATACGCAAGCGATGTAATGGTTTGCGTGGTGAAAGCGTGCGTTGTGAATGGCCATGCGATGTAAACACGCCGATGCAAAGGTATGCGATCTTAACGCTTGCGATGTAGCATCATACATCCGGCTAGGCCCTAACCGGCTCTCCAAGGTCAATGGTTAAAACTTTATGGTACAAAGTGGAAGACCTTTGAAAGAAAGTAACCACATTTTTTTTCTTTTCTGTAGCTCACCAACAGGTATTTTTCTACTTCAGTATTAATAGTGCTTTGAAAATGCTTCCGTGCTAGCTGCGCCTCGACCCAACAGCCACATATATCTCTTCAATAGTCAGCCATTAGCTGCATGTGTCTCTCCAAAAGTCAGCCATTAACTAGGAAAAGAATATGTGAGAGTGCTGCAATTGAAGCACACACGCTGCCTCTTTACAACAGCCCAAAGCAAACACCAGGAGATGATAGACGGAGCTCTGAAACTTTCAGACACTCACCCCCAGTCACAGATCTGAGTTGAATCCATCATCATTCTTTAGCTCACTTCGCCACCTCAGTTCAGACCCAGCTATATGCAAATCAGTTTTGAGCCTGTGCCTCATGGGAACAGTCCAGGAGAACTGCCAAGCCAGGTCTTCCCTGAAGTGGAAGCAAGCATCCTGGGACCGGTTTCTGGGTAACACCTTTCATCAGTCAGGCTAGCTTGAATCCAGTGACAAGTGAGCAAGGGACCCACGTCCAGGCATACCCTACCAACTTAGAGCGAACAAAGCAAAGACACGGAGATGATGGATGGAGTGCTGAAACTTTTCCGACACTCACCCCCAGTCACAGATCTGGGTTGAACGATGGATTTACCCAGATCTCTTGACTGGGGTGAATGTATGATTTATTCAGCATTCCGTCCATCATTTGCTTGCGTAGCTCTTTACAACAGCCAACACAGGGGTTGCCCTAAAGTCACGCACATGCATGTTCATGCATTTAAGCCAGGTGATTGAACAATGCACTGACACTGCCAGGATTGAAGGGAGAAGGGTGCTTTGCTTTTAGATTACTTATTGTGCATGTCTGAGATCAGTTGCTGCTAATGAATGGCAAAGTACAGAGATTGTGCAGTTGCAGACACTTTTGAAATCTGCTCAAGTGTCCCATGTGATGTGTGACAGTTGGTAGGCATGCAGCTAATGAACTCTGCAAGCTTGTGGGAGGAAGGATCCTAGAAAGTGAAATTTCTAGCACAAAGTCACTTTCAATCAGCTTTTTATGGGTCGAGCCTACAACAACATGCACTAGCACATGCGTATTGCTTGCGAGACGCTGTTGTTGGCAAAAACGGCTTGGAGCTCGCCCTGTTGCTTACAATTTCTTGGCTTCTGTGTCACTCTTTTTTACAGCCTTGTAACTGGTCATTGCAGGCCTAACATAATTTCCGTTCCTTTGTGTGGAGCAGGGACCAAGCACTGATTGATTCAACTAAATCAGTGCTGGTTTGCTGCTCCTGGCGTGATTGAGGTACTAGTTTGTTCTTTTTAACTTCCAGTGCAAACAGAAGTCATGTGACTGGCAAAACGTGCCCAGCAGGGCAAACAAAACTGCAAATTTGTATTTTCTATAGTTAACTCTCTTTTATTTTGCCAATTCTTCCTTTCTCACTTTACACTCATGTTTTGCTTTTTTGGGCTCATTGGAGCTGTTCACAAAAGATGACGATTATCTTGTTCTTTAAATTGCAAAGTGACATTGTCTCTTTCTTATGTGTAATTTTTGAAATTATGCAGTGCAGTCCCCTCCAGCCCACCCAACTTCAATCAAAGCTGCCCCACTCTAATCCACACCAATCCACCACGCTTCACCCCACACCAATCCACTCAATTCAATGCACCCCACTCAATCCAATCTACTGTAGACCAATCCAGTCCACCGCACTCACCCCAATCCACTACGGTCCACAACACTCCAATCCCCCAAACTCACCCCACTCTAATCTGTCCCACTCCAGTACAAAACAATCTGCCCCACTCCAATCCAAAACAATCTGTCCCACTCCAATCCAGCAGTTAAAAACAACAATCTGCCCCACTTCAATCCAAAACAATCTGCATCACTCCACAAAATAATCTGCCACAATCCACTCTGCTGCACTTCAATACAAAACAATCTGCCCCACTCCAATCCAAAACAATGTGCCCCATTCCAATCAAAAGCGATCTGCCCACTCCAATCCAAAACAATCTGCTCCACTTCAAACCAAAACAATCTTCCCCACACCAATCCAAAATGTATGTCCCACTCCAATCCAAAGCATTCTTCCCCACTCCAATCCAAAGTAATCTGCTCCACTCCAATCCAAAAGAATATGCCTACTACAAATGCCCTGCTCCAGTCCAAAACAATCTGCCCCCACTCTAATCCAAAACAATTTGCCCCACTCCAATCCAGGACAATCTGGACTACTCCAATCCAAAAAGATCATCTCCACTCCAATCGAAAACAATTTTCCCCACCCCTATCCAGTCCAAAACAATCTGTCCCACTCCAATCTGCCCCACTGCAATCCAAAGCAATCTGCTCCACTCCAATCCAAAACAATCTGCCCCAATCCAATATGCCCACTCCAGTCCAAAACATTCTGTTCCACTCCAATATGAATCAATCTACCTCACTACAATAAAGAACAATCTGCCCAAAACCATCTGTTCCACTCCAATACAAAATAACTGCCACTCCATTCCAGAATCTGCTCCACTCCAATCCAAAATAATCTGAACTTCTCCAATCTGCACTATTCCATTCCAGAACAATATGCTCCATAATATTATGCCTCACTCCAATCCAAAACAAACTGCCCCACTCCAATCCAATCCACCTCACTCCAATCCAACCCATCTCACCCAAATCCAATCCACCCCACCTCACACCATCCCAAACCCCCTCTCAATCCCAATTCACCCCACTCCAATTCAATCCACTTCACCCCACTCCAATCCACCTCACTCAAATGTAATCCACCCCATCGCATTCAACCCCAATCCACCCCAATCCATCTCTCTCCAGTACAGTCCACCCCACTCCAATCCACCCCATGCCAGTCCAGTCCACCCCATTTCAGTCCAACCCACTATACTTCAATCCAACCCACCCCACCAATCCACCCACTCAAACCCATTCCACCCCATTCCAATCCACCCCACAACCCAATATACCCATCTGATTCAAATCCATCCCACTGCAAACAAATCCATCTTAATCCACCCCAGTCCAATCCACTCGTCTACCTCAATCCACCCCAACAATCCAATCCACCCCACTCCAAACCATCTTAATCCAACCAGTGCACTCTAATCCAATCTACACCAATCAAATCCACCCCACTCCAATCATATCCACCGCACTCCAATCCAACCCAACCCACTCCAGTACAACCCAACTCAATCCGCTCCAACCCAACCCACTCCAATTAAGCCCAATCCACCCCATAGCAGTCTAGTCCACTCAAATGCAGTCCAGTCCCCTCCACCCCAATCCAATCCACCCCACTTCAATTCACCCCATTTTAATCTACCCTACTTTATTCCACCCCAATCCAATCCTACCCTACCTGAATCTAATCCACCCCAATTCACCCCCACCCATATACAATCCACCCCAATTCAAACCATCCTGTTTAATCCACCTCATTCAATCAAATTCACACCATTCAATCCAAATTCACCCTACTACAATTCAATCCACCTCACCTCAATGATCCACCCCACTCCAATCTAATCCAACCCACCCCACCCAATCCAATCCACCTCACCCCACACCAATCCAATCCACCCATCACACTCCAGTACATCCCACCCCACCCTATTTCAATCCACCCCACTCTAAATCCATCCCATCCCGTCAACCCTGCTGCAATCCACCCTACTCCAATTCATCCCACTCCAATCCAAACCAGCCCACTCCAATCCACCGCACTCTATTCCAATCTACCCACTCCCCGCCACTACAATGCACTCCATTCTATACTCCATTCCACTCCACACTACCCCAATCCAATCCACCACACCCCAATCCACCCCCGCTACCCCAATGTAATCCATCCAGCCCACCCACTTCAATCCACCCACTCCAATCCAATCCACACACCTCACTCCAGTTCATCCCACTCAATTCACCTTAATCCACCCCACTCAAGTCCATTCCAATCTACCTTAATCCACCCCACCCCACTGCAATCAAATTCACCCCACTCCAAACCACATTAATCCATCCTCCCCCACTCCACTCCAATCAAATCCACCCCACTCCACACCAATACAAACATCCCTACTCCAATACTCCCCACTCCAAGCCATTCTAAACCACCTCACTCCAGTCCAACCCACCACAATCCATCCCACTCAAATCCGGTCCACTCAAATCCAGTACACTCCACTCCAATCCACCCCACTGCGAACCCCTCCACAAAATCCACCTCACCCATCTCCAATCCACCCCACTCCAATCCAATCTTCCTCAATCCAACCCTCCTCAATCCAATCAACCCCACCTCAATCCAATTCAGTCCACCACCTATAAAAGAGCAATAGGCGAGACCGATTGGCTTTGTCAATGCTTGTTTACCCTGTATTAGAAGAAAAACCAAGAGTGTTACCATACATTGAAATGTAGTTTGCTCTCTTGCTCACTTGCTATTATTTACCTGATTCATAATGCAAATGTTATTCTCTCATATCAAACAAACCTAGATTTTGCAGCTAAGTGCTGCTAACAAAAATCTAAGTTGACAGTTTTTTACTGTCTTTTTAAAATTGTATTTATCCAATATTGTATTTGTATGAATAGTCTTCCTTGAAAAGGCCAACTCGCATTCTTCAAAGCATTTATCAGGGCAATCTCTCATATAATGCATGAATTACTCAATAAATTAATCATTATTTAATCATTATTCAATATTATTACACAATCATATTGTGGTCAAATGTGTAAAACATTGGTGACACCTTGATTCTGTCTCTATCCGAAATGTTTGCCCAGTAGAGAATGTTTTGCACATTTGATAATGCACCAGATTGTTTCGATGGACAAATAGGTGACTTCTTGAATGAATGTCTCAAAAGCCCATCAGATTTGATGCTGGTTTGCTAGTGCCACTCGCAGATTGTTTCAATCGACCTACTGATTGTGAATGTCTCCCTGATCATTAGACAGACTCACTCACAGCCAGTCACAAGGCAGCACATATTTAATGTTGACTTACTTAGGCTTCCATTAGACGTTCTTCTGTAATCCTGGTAACAAGAGTCACAGGCTGCAGTGTGATTACTGGATCTGTGGTAACTTAACCCTGAGGGAGTAAAGTAAACAGAAGTCCTCATCCTTGGCTCCATCCCGTCCGAATGGAACGACACCTGGTGGCATGGTGGCCCCCCGCCGTTGGAAATCGCCCCACCCCGAATGACCTCGCATTAAACCTCGGAATTATACGAGACTCATCACTCACAATGAACCGCCAGATCAACGATGTATCATCAACCTGCTTCAATACCCGCTACAAGCTTTGAAAGATTTTCAGATGGATCCCATCCAAATCCAGAAAAACTGTCACGCATGCTCTCATAAGTAGCAGACTGGACTACGGCAACGTTCTCTAAGCCAGAATCAGCAAGAAACTCCTTCGCAGACTACAGATCGTCCAGAACGCCGCAGCCAGACTGATCCTCGACATCCGCCGCTACAGCCACATCACCCAGCACCTTAGTGATTTCCACTGGCTCTCAGAATAACCTTCAAACTCTTTACCCACGCACACAAGGCCCTTCACAACACCAGATGGACCAACATACCTAAACAACCACCTCTCCTTTCACACACCCAAAAGACACCTTCGATCAGCCGACCTCTCTATGGCCACTGTCCGACGCATCTACAAGAGCAGAACGGGAGGAAAATCCTCCTACCTCGTAGCCAAGGCCTGGAACGATCTCCCCCTCTGCCTCCGGCAAGCCCCCACACTGCTCCAGTTCAGTAAGGACCTCAATACCTGGCTCTTCAGATTTCCCCAGCACTCAACAGAGCTGCCCCCAGAGCCTTGACACCCTTGCGGGTGAGTAGTTGCGCTTGACTAACCCCTGATTGATTGATTGATTGAGGGAATATTTCACCAGAGTCTTTAGTGCTGCAAGCAGGCACAGTCTCCGGGTGAAACATGAGGCTTAAACATACGAGAATTGGCGTGGAAACACAGATTCCTGCATGATATTCCCTAAAAACTTGCAAAGGTTAATAGCTCCACTCCTCACCCCTTTGGAATGAGTTGTGTCCCTGGTATCGGTAAGTCCAGGACATGGGAGGATATGGGGCCCTTTAGTGCCCAACGTGTATTGAGCACTTAAGTGGAAGCGAGTCTCGCTAGATCTGCCTCAATGGCCCTGTACACGTCAAATGGTGTCTTATTTTTAGTGGCCTATAATGAGTAGCCCGGTAAATCCCTCCCCTTGGATTATTGACGCATGGGAGTCAGTAACTCTGGGGCAGAAGTACTCTCCATTATGAACTTTTGGGGAGTCGCATGCCCATTTAACCCAGATACTATGCTCGCTTCTAGCAGCTGAAGCGTCTAGTTGAAAAACTCTTGATCCACTGTGTTCCTGAGATCTTTCAATCCTGACTGCTATCAAGAAGCGCTTGTAATTAGACCTTGAGATAGTCACCCTGCTGGTCAACCACTTCATTGGGCAATGTCTTGTAACTGAGTCTCCCAAGCTGGAAGACTTGTGAAATCGTGGCCTATCTGCGACCTCTACTGGAGTTCTTGACGTCTCATGTAGGACGGCTCAAGACAAGTGTACCCCTGAGTCAGACCATACAGAGGAGCCTCCTACAGGCTGAAAGTGACCACTACTGGTATTCTCCCAGATAAGAGTACATAACGTTCATCTACTGTAGTACCTTCCCAATAACATATTGTACAGGGGCTACTGATCCCAGATGTCTTACATTTCCATGACATGTTCTCTGCAGCCAGTAGCACAATAATATCCTTATATCTTTACCCCACATTCCTAAAGGAGATTGTGAGAGGATTGAGCATGGGGAAGAGTTAGGACAATGGGCCCAAAAGAGCTATGAGAGAGACAGAAGGAAATGAAAACTAGACAAGTGTTGTATCCCTCATTACGCTTTGCTCCACTACATGTGTAAGCGCATCATTAGATGACAGGATAGGGGTGCCACACGGCTCATCATGCCCAACACTAAAATACTTTTCACATAGGGCAGATTACAATCCAACAGTCTCTCCAACCAAGCGCACCATACGTTGCTTGCTGTCCACTAATGTGCTTGAGTATTCATCAGTGGTATAAAGCGCTTTATAAAGGCAACTACAAAACAGCACAAAAGAAGAAACTGGAACCCTGAGTTCCATTTTGAGAGTGTTTATCATGGGGAGGCCATGTTTCCAGCCCTAGGGACACCATATTTGTAAACGTGCGATTTCCTTTTACAAAGACTTTAAAAGGGTACTTTATTCCAATTATTTCAGAAAAAGGGAACCCAACCAAGACTACTAGTTCCAAAATACATGTCTTTGTTAAATGAAATCTCAGGGCTGGAAATGTGACGTCCTTCTGACACGAAGCCAGATAGTCTCGGGATCAGAAGAGGAAATACAATTAGGCCCCCTTTCAATGAGCGGTGCTTGCATCCCACAGAAACCTACTCCGAGTTCCAAGTCGTCCTCAAGCCCAGCCTAAGCAGCCCTCACTTTAATAACATCTCACCCCTATGGCCCAAGAACGTCTGTTTGGAGAGCCATAGACTCTCAGACACGTGATCCTTGGAAGCTTGGGCTTGATATTCATGAGGCCTTTGTTACGTCGCTTGTGATGTCATCTTGGTGTGAGGTATCTTTTGTGACATCACATACGTTTCCAGGAGGATGTCAGCGTCCCTTGGGCACTGCCATACCTCTGAATCGTGCCCAGAAACAGGGAGAGACGCGCCTGCTGGTGGAAGAAAATGTGGCTGGGAAGCGAGAGGAGGGTAAGAGAGAGGACAGAGGGACCCTGTCAGTGAAAGTACACAAGGCTAGTGCAGTCTTCCTCCGAGCTGACTGAATGCATGATTATGAACATGGCTTAGTTATTTCTTAATGTATATAATTTGCTTATACACCTACCAATCAGCCTAAAGATTTAAGATCTGAACAAATCGGTGTTCCAGCAAAATCCATTAATTTATTCTTACATTACTGTCGGGCCAAAATATTGTGTCATTTTTATGTATTTGTTTATTTTTAATGTAGGTAAGGGGAAATGCCCCTTCAGCAGCACAGAAGAAATAGGAGAAAAAAGTCGTAGTAAGGTTTCAAACTAATAAGAGTTCAGTTTCTTTTTGAAAATAAAAGCACTGCTTGGAATAGTGTTGGCTCACAGTGCCCACCTAGGAGAAGGAACGCAGGAAAAGGCTCTGTCCCCAGTTTGGAACATCTAAGGCGGAGGACGTCGCCCCACTGCTCTGTGAGCAGTTCAAAAAGGAAAAACAAAATGATCATAACTTTATTTTTCCGATGCTCGGTTGGTGAGGGGCGGGGCGGGCTCTAAAAGACACAGGGGACGAGTGGTAGGCACTCACTTCCATGCATGATGGAGGAAACTTACCCTGGAAACCAACTCTGCCTGGTCTGAATTTGGGGGAATCTTGCCTGCTGAATTGGGAATAACTATGGCCAGCCACATTGTGCGCCTCTGGACTCTTTACTGATACCAATATCGGCACAGTCATCATAAAAAACATGAAAACCTCCTTCCCACTGTTTTGAGTCAACCTGGTTCATGCCCCTCTCTCTCTCAAGCCATTGCACCAGACTCACTCCCTTCTGTACAAAGGCTATAGGGGACCCCGAAGATGTGAACGGCTACAGACCAATTTCGAACCTACCTTTCTCTTCAAAGTACTGTAAAGCAGTGTTATGAAATAACTCAAACATTTAATCACAGAAGACAA
Organism: Triturus cristatus; assembly: GCF_964204655.1. Lineage (NCBI taxonomy): Eukaryota > Metazoa > Chordata > Amphibia > Caudata > Salamandridae > Triturus > Triturus cristatus. The sequence continues at coordinate 391,723,877 of NC_140592.1, forward strand.
CATGCTCTGTACCACTTAACAGCAGTTGATTACGGCCTTTTGCACATGGACTATTTTGTATTCTTGTGTGTCCCTGGAACCTTTAAATTATTGTATGTAGGGATTTTACCTTATAAACGGAATTGCACTATTAGTGGTGTTAGTCATCAACTCCTCATAAACTAATGTCTTGTCCTGTGGCCTCAGCAGACGCCAAATCATAATCGACAACCACGGCTCTTGAATGTTTCTTAATCGTTTCTTAAAAAGTCTTATTGTCTAGCTGAAGTTTTTAATTTACTAATATGAACAAATATAGACTTCAAGGTCTTTTAATTATTTATTGATGAACTTTAAATTTTCCTATTTTTGATGTGATGGTACAAATGCACTAAATGGACGCATTTGGGTGGAATCTAAAAAACTAAGAGGAAACAATGTAAGCAAAAACCCAGGACTAAGATAACGTCTTCTGTTCTACGTGTAAATATTTTAGCAATTATTTGACATACGTTTTTTTATTAGTGATGCATGTTCACCATTGTAATTATTTTTATTAATCAAACAATAAAGTATTCTCACAGAAGACAACTTCCTCAATAACTGCTATGGCTGCAGCCCCTAGACTGGGATACTTCAAGCTGATAATAGCGCTCTTCTCATCCTTGACAACAGAGACTCCTGCCTTCTCACTGTCCCTGACCTCTCGGCAGCGTTTGACACAGTCTACTATCCGACGCTCTTGAAAATGGGACATGTCATTGATGAGATGGAAACGCCTTATTCGTGGTTGTCGATTCTATGCAACATGGATCTGTAATGACACCCCCATTTCCATCTGGATCATCCCAGCCATGCCCCAATTTACAAAAAGATCCAAAGAAACACATTTTTAAAGCAGTCTATATCATGATGTAGTATAAGTTCTCTTTAACTCTTAGAAATCAGCTACCCCTCTGGGTCATACGTTGACTGTGTGCTCAATGGATCCCACCCGACTGCAGAAAGACCGTCACCCACGCACTCATAACCAGCAGACTGGACTATGTCAACTCCCTCTATGCCGGAATCGACAGAACCCTTCTACACAAACTCCAAACCATCCAGAACGCCGCAGCCAGACTTGTCCTTGAGACACCGCATCACGAGCACATGACCCATCACCTACGAACCCTCCACTGGCTCCCCATTGAGAAGAGGGTCTCCTACAAACTCCTCACTCACGCCTACAAATCCCTCAACAACATCGGACCCAAATACCTCAACGAGAGAGTATCCTTCCACGTACCCAAGAGGGACCTCCGCTCTGCTGACCTCGCCCTGGCAGAGGTCCCCCGCATCCACAGAAACAGAGCTGGCAGGAGAGCTTTCTCCTACATCGCAGCCAAGACTTGGAACAAGCTCCCGGTGAACATCAGATGCTCCCCAACCCTGCACACGTTCAGGGAGGACCTCAAGACCTGGCTCTTCGACTGATCCGGAGCCGCTCCCCCCCCCCCCCCCCCCAGCACCTTGAGACCCTCACGGGTGAGTAGCGCGCTATTCAAACGCCCGAATGATTGATTGACTGTGTCAATGCCTTGGACCCTATACAGTGCTCCGCTGCCTTTTGGCTAGGTACACATGTAAATATACATTTACCACATGTAAATATACATACGTACATACTACATACATATGTACACACATACATACATACATACATTCATACATACATGTCAGTTCACCAAAATGCCAGGGAAGGCAGGGGCAGGTCAAAGGGTGGCAGCACCCTATGACGCCATGGTGGCATTACAAGGCTTACCTCTTAATCCACACTTAGCCCCTTAATGGCCTCGAATTTGCTGCTTGAGAGTCTATGGAAATGTTGCTGCATCTGCCTCCATGGCTTCCCTGGGGCACCAAAGGGCATGGAGTAGCAACTACTGCCCTTGGTCGCCCCTAACTAATACTCACGACCTCGTTCTGTAAGCAATGGGAGAAGGAAGAGAGAATTTTAGTAATTACCAGGAAATATTTCAACCATATGCACAGATACGTCTTTAATTGTGATGAGGATCAAAGGAAAGAAGAGGTGTGGTGCTCACGCGACACTTGCGTCAGTAGGACACTTTTATGATGAACGTGGGTGCCGTGAGCAGTATTATTTATGAGTGAAATCAAAAGTGCTCCCTATAATCATTGCAGCAGGTGCGGCTTTCCCTGCAGCAGCTGTACCCTGGCCTGAGGCACCTGTGACAGGTATCATGATGACCTTACACGCCTGCCTGTCGTGTGTGTTGTCCGCTTGCCCTTCCTGCGACTTTCTTTTCCCGGTAGCCATTCAACAGTCCTGAAGTTGTGCACCAAACCCCAAACTGGAAGTCATGCCTACATGGCAACTGTATGAAACCAGCCAGCTAAACTTAACTTGTGTAGCCAAAATGTCACTCTTCCAGTCAGGGCTTTAAGTGGGATGAAAAACTGTGTGGGGGGGTCTCTCAAGCAGCGTGGCCATGGAATTAGGGCGTGGCTTGAACAGTAAGCTAAAAATCTGTGCTTGGCATAGCGTGCCGCCCGACTGGTATTTTGCCGTTTCTATCATTGCATCCGGATATATAATACAACATGTAACATTACACCTACAACAAGACAGGACTATTGGCTGTACCAATGGTTGTTAGTTGCACAAGATAAACAAGCAACAACTATGGCTTTGTTGTATATATAATATTGAAAATGCTTCAGTTCTGAAAGGATGAGACTGTGAAAGAACTATAACGAGTCTCTTTGAAGCTACATCAAAGGCAGTGAAGGGTGGTACTGCTGCAGAGTAAAGATACTGTTTTTTCACCCGGATGGAGGGGGGGAGGGGGGGGGGGAATGGAGAGCCCTATAGGGACACGGCTCAGCACCTGCTTTTTAGGTCTGCTGGTGCTGAGCACCGGCAGGACCCGGCTCACTTAAAGCCCTAATTTCAGTAAAAAATCTGGAAATGGACCATTACATCGGAGGAGAAGGGAGTGGGGGATGGGCTTCAGGGGTGAGTGCTAACCTTTATCTCACTTTTTATCCACAGCTTCCACTATCACTGTTTCTGAACAAGCAGGTTTGTCAGCTCTCAACAATTCAAGCTCTTCCGAGGAGTGTTGCAGCAGTGGCTGCACCTTCCAAAAGTTGGGCGTCTGAAAAGAGGTTGGAAGAGCTGCCTCGGCCAACAGAGGCGTGGTTTTGGTCAGGGGTGTAGCTACCATTGGTGCAGCAGATACAGTGGCACCTGGGTCAAGAGCCCTGGGGGGGGACATTGAACCCAGGTGATTGCTTTATTTCACTACCCCGTCAGCCGGCAATGGGACCGTTTTCCTTGCTTGTGCCAGAGCCCGTGACATCCTTGCTACTGGTTTTGGTACATATTGGCATTGTGATTTTTGCTGTCTCTGATTTTCTTTTGAAAGTAAAAGCAATGGGGTTATTTCCTCCGAAGGACGTGGCGATGTAGTTACTTTGAGAGGGAGGGGGGGGGCGAAGGAAGGAAGGGAAAGCAGAGAGAAGGAAATCAAATGGGAAATGGGTAACATGGAAAAGGAAGTGATGCGATTAGATGGACAAGCAGGAAATTGGATGAGGAATGGTTGGCATTAGTGGAAAACGTGCAGGTCGGCGTTAGCGCGAGGCGCAGCACCTGTTGTACATGATCGTAAACCAGGCTTACTTGAGGGACTCTGGACCCGGACAATGAGTTTCACTCCGCACAATGCTTCATGTCCATTTGAATTGGACGGCAGGGGCATCGAAGGGGGTCCATTGAAGGCGCAGACCCCGATCTGCTCTGCAATCAGATTGCCCACCCCTATCATTAGCCTGGGGGAAAACAGCATGAGCCTTCCACAAGAGGGCCGGGGCCTGTAGCCCCTTAGCTCCCCGCAGGAGGGATCCGCGCTGCTGGCATGCAGATGTCTCCGAGTGAATGAGGGCTGCCGGCCTCCCCTGGGGAGGACTGAGCCCCGTGTCCGCACTGCGCAAACATTGGAAACAAATTGTCACCAATCCTTATTCAACAGTGAGAGGCCGACGAGTGTTGCAGCGCGAGCGACTATCTGTCACCGGGTGAAGAGTCTCGTGCGTGACAGTCACGTGAAGGGAGGAGCCACGCGCTGCTGTCAGCCAGTCCCAAGCCACCGACCTTCTCGTGTACTCATTCTGTTCACTGTTATTGAACATGAGCAGGTGTTATAAAGTGGTTAAAGCTAGATCTGGAGACGGGTTTTAATCCCGGCCTCTAACTTAACCAAATCATAGCAAATAAGTGATTCTCCTAGAGGTGGGTGAGCCAGAAAATTAACAGGGCCCAAGTTTTCAACATCAACTTAGAAACATTCCTTTCCCCAACCTGATGACATTGCCATTATTGAATTAAGAAACGAGTAGTGGTCGAAGTAGGGTAAAAAAAAGTAGGGGAACTGTGGGCGGAGAGAGAATCATAGGTCGGGAATAACCTGAGGATTGGGTCAGTGGGCAGAGTCAGAGGTGTGGCCAGAAAGTACGCAACATCCCAATTTTGAGTATTTGTTTAGCATTTCACTGACCAGTTGCAGCTTATTACATTATTTAATTTTACCAATGGATACACATGTTTATTTAAGATTTAATATGAGTTAATGACATTAAAATACATTCACAAAGTAGGATATGTTTCCAATCACAGAATGTCCCAAATACGCTCAAAAATGGAATCACAGCCATTTGTTTCCGAGCCATGGAGTTTCTCTCATCACCACCTGTTTCTTCAAGATCAGTTCAAACATGAATGCCAAAATATCCTAGTTTGCAAACGTTTTCTACATAATTATGGCTCTGCCATATTTGCCACTTAATACATCATCGGCTGCATAATCTTATGATTTTAACTAATTAATTGTTTGTAGCTCAAACGGATCAAAAGTTACAAAAAAATGTGACTTGTGTTGCCACGAAGTGGAGGGGTCTTTGCAAAGGTTGACTTGTCATCTTTCTCACTGCTGCATTGGTATGTTACACTGGTACTAATAAGGCAAAATCTTTGCAGAGACTGTTAGTAAGTGTAAAAATGACAAAATAATAAAGTATCTTAAAGTATACCGCATTACGCTGCAGCCTTTTTTCTGCTGCATAATTTAGTCAACACTGCAGCATAATTTTGTTTTCCATTGCTGCATAATTCCAGTGGCCCCAAAGCAGGCAGCACATGTTAAAATGCTTCTGCATGCAGCAGAAAGACTGTAAAGTTTGCAAACGTAGTTTGCTGTGTATGCAAATCCTGCATTGCTGATCCCTGGTGAGTTGCAGCTATTACTGATGAAACAAGGCCAATGGATGTACCAATAGGTGAGGCGGACTGGCCTCAAGGGTCCTGTGACCCCAGTGACAGAATCACTGTTCCTCTAGGGTGTGCTGCTTCATAGGCCTGCCTGCAAGATGGGAAGTGAACTTCAGTATGGGTTATGGTGGACAGGCCTTCAAAGATAACCCACACTTGCCACCGCTAGGGTCCACCTGCTCGTGCTAAGACACCATAGTTTCTACGGTCTGGCAGGCCCTTCTGAGGGCTAGCATGGAAATGTGCTTCTTCAGTAGAGTGGTCTTGTGGACTGGTCATGAAGCCTGAACCTGATTCCCTAGTTCCAAATTTGGCAGCACTGGCCATAGTGCCACATCCTCTTTCCCACTGAACACGTTACTACCCCACTGAGAGCAACTTGCACTGTCTTCAGCTCTGCTACAACCCAATTGTGCCCCTCTATAAACACCTGGATGCGACTCAATTCAAATTATGCACTAGACAAGAGTAATATGCTGCCTGAAAAAAAAAACACACCCTGGAAAAAGCAAACACTCCTAGGGAATTCAAGATTAAGTAAAGTATGTGAAATGTAAGCAGGAACAACAAACAACATGGTTACTTTAATGCTTTCACACTTATTATTCAGAAATCAATGCCCATTGTTTATATCCTTACAAAACATAAGCAGGTATTGCAGTACCCCCAGGAATGGTGCACTTCCCCAACCAGGAAAAAACAATGTTGTTCAAAGAAAGACGAGGAAGAAAGTAGCACTCTGTAAACGAGCGCTAATGTGTTTGGGTGGGAATACAAATCAATCTGGCCACTTTGTGACCACTCTGTCTTGTTTTATTTAGTTGTTTGTTTATTTTTCATATTTTTAACCTTTTATTTCTCTCCATCCCGAAGCTGGACTTTGGCATAGAAAAATGCCAGAAAAAGACAACATATGCATCAAAGGAGTTTTACTGATTTTTGGATCCATTTCACAGGGGAACAAATAAACAAAAGCAGAGGAAAGAGAGGGTAAATAAGAGAGGATAAAAACAGTTTCTCGAAGCCACGGTTTTCAGCAAGTGAGGAGGAGTGAAACTGAAAGAGAGGGAATAAGAGGAAGAAAGGGGGGAGGTGGCAGCTGCCAGAGGCAGAGCAGGGAAAGTGGACACTGTCCTTGTCTTCTCTGGGCAAGAAGGAAAAGACAGATTCCTTTTACTTCTCTGCCAACCCCGCCTGTCGGCCAGGAACGCCGAGCCTTAGGTATGCGCCATGGCTATTTCTGCTGTCCTGGGACGCATTTTTAAAATAAAAAAAGAAGGGGAACATATTCTATTAAGTTAAAGAAGTAGGTGCATGCCGTGCCCTGAAGATCCCGCCCACTTCGGCCACTGGAAACGAGTCAGTTGTCATTCATACCCTGTATGTAGCCGACATTCTTAATGTGGATGGAACAACGCTATACTCCATTAAATCAAACACAAAAGGTTTTAATACAGGCCATATCCTGAACACATGTGTTTGAAGGTGCTCTCATAGGTGATAATGAAGAAAAAAGGATGCTCAGTGTAGTAAAATACGTCTTTGTAGATATGGGTATGTGTCAAAATCCATAGGTGGATGCATAACAGCGCTGATGCCCCACCCATTGAGCAACTACCTGATGCAAAGTAACACAAGACGTGCTACGCGCTGAGTTGTGCTACTTATTTTTTACAAAGCAATGCAAATAACCTTTTTTGCGTTGTAAATGACACAAAGGATTTTTTGTCGGTCTGCATTTGAAAAGTAACTCAAATCTGATGCTAAATCTTTGAAAATCTGGTCCATGATTTTTGGTAATGAGGGTGGGAAGTGGACACCACATGAAAGCTTGGCTCGATTGAGGCTGGATGATCCAAGAGGGCCTTGAGCTGAGCCAGAGCTAGGCATCTGGCTCCCGCCTGGCTCATGCTTTCAGTGGCTCTTTCACCTTTTCATTCTGATACTTGCAGTTTTGTCCTTAACAACAACGTAAGTATGAACTCAAAAATCCCAGACTGCAATATTTTAAAAAGCAAGGATTGGCTGGATGGTAAGATATAGCTCAATGCAACAACACGTTTAAGGGCGTGGACTGACGTGATATGCAGGAGATTTTTTTCAATTCCCTTCTGTTATACCCACCTGTCAACCATCCATGGTAGATGTAGAGGGTGGGAATTGGTCAGGATTCAATCAAGTGCTTAAGCATAGTGCTGTCCACCAGCAGCATGGATAGACCTAGCTACCTACTGCAAGTGATTTGGTACCTCCTGCTGTGGTATCTATCGTCTCAAAAGCAATGTGATTTCCTTCCACCAAGGTGAAATTGTTACCCCATGGAAGCTATTTTCTTCTACAGGCAGCTCCAAAGTTGTTGTCTCCTCTGAATGGCTGGGTGACCTCATTTAGGTATGGAGCGGAGAAGTTTTCTTCTTCAGATGAAATTATATAAAGATCGTATAGTTCACATTAGCATCTATGGTATCCGTGATACCCACCACCACTGTTGTGTACCCCATGTGCAGCCCTAGGGCTTAGTATATTTGTGGTTTGGCTGGTCTGAGATGGATCCTGTTGGGACAGAAATTTCCCCTGCATGGTAAACAGGCTGGTAACCTTGCCTGAGCACCCAATTTCATGTTTAACAGGTTTTCAGACTTTAATTTTGGTCCTGGCATCACACTATTTTAGTGTGTGTGCAGAGTCTAGGACCTGCCCTATAACCAAGAGCGGCACACAAAGTATGCACTCATTGAGACTGGAGGTTACTCTCCCTGTCCTGGGTGTATCGTTAAAGTCAGTGGTGGTAGTATGCTGTGTTTTGTGATTTATAGTTTGAGAAGATCATTTTCTCGGTGGCAGTGAGAGTGTGGTCTTTGACACTTCTTCTAATGTAAAGTTCCACTGTTATGCGAAACCCAGAATCTTGCACTGACATCTCTGTGTGCATGTCTAGTGCATGTGTGTGTACTATGAGCGTGCAATACCTGTATAGTAGTAGGACTTTATGTATGTGGGAGTCTTAGTACTGAAACCAGTGGGACCCATCTTGGATGCTCCTGGTTTGACATGGCAACAGATGGAGTATGACGACAGCTTCCCCAGACAGTAAAAGTGAATTACCTGCATTTCATTGACTGGAGGGGGGAGATCAAGACCCTGAACTTGGGAAGATAGAGACAAGGCTGAGTAGGATGGAGGCAGGACAGATATTTCACGAAGACTTTGCTAGCAAGGGCCTGATGATTAGCACTTCCTGAGCACTGCCATTGGGTTAATGGTAGGTGTGAGGAGTCGGATTGCACTTTCTGTTATTCAAGGGAAGGAATATTTTAGGTCAGCCCTTGTCTGTTCTCGATTACTGCTTCAAGAAGGCTGATGACAGCCAAGTGCAGAGAGCTCACACTTCATTGTGCCCTTGTTTGGGGAACTCATTGCTTTGATACAGACTAGTATGACCACCTCTCTCCCAGGAAATATCAGGAACTCTTTCCAGTCCAAGGCTTTTGTCTGATAGCCTAATGCCTTCTGGGTGCCATAGACCTTATTTTCTTCCATTGAACTGATTACACTAACACACCTGAAAGCAATTATTTGATGTACAAAACAGTGTTCAAACTGACCTGGAATGGGGTGGTCACCCTAATCCAGACTCACTGCTAATTTCTGTGAGAAGCATCACTTTACACTAAGGCTGTGTATGTAGAGCAGCCTGGAAATGACAACTGAGAAATAAACAACTCAAAGTGGTTCTGAAGCAAAAGACAGTGAATTTACATACTCTATCTGGAAAATGTGTACAGAAGTGGGATACAGACCAACCCACTTGGTTCCAGTTCCAAGTTCTTCATAACCAAGGAAGGGTGTACTCCACAGAGTACTTCTACTGTTGTGTCACTGGGGCTGCTGTTTGCCTGACAGCCAGTCTCAAAGAGGTGAGGGGACATCAACTGAACTCTGCATTTTCAGGATGAGGGGTTAGGGGTGTGCCTAGTGCCTAGAAGACTGCTGCTTGGCACTGCAGGAGGAGAGACTGTCAATGAAACAAAGCTTACTGTGTTCCCTACCTGAGGAATGCCCAAAGAAAGCAGAGTACTTGAGAGAGCAAAGCTAGGACCAACCCATGCTGTCAGCGGGGCTCCCACGATCTGTCCACAATTCTTGCTAAGAAGTGCTATCAAATAACAGCACTTTCTGCCTGGGCTGCACTCTAGAGCTGCCTCTGACAGTGGAGGACAAATCCACGTCACCACCAAGGAAGTGCAAGGTGGCCTAGAAAGGCTTCAACTCTCATGGACACTTCTAATCTGCCCAGTGGGGCTTGCAACTACCTTGCCATGTAACTTGCCTGCATTCAGCCAGTGGAGGGCCACAACTGCCGAGGACTCTGTAACAGGTATGACAGGACCCTCAGTGCTGCATTTGTCTTGCCGGTCCTGTCCTGAAGGGAGGCAACCGCACACACAGAAGATATGGTCTGGGCCTGACCTCCTCGACTGATTGCTGTGGAACCAACAAGCAGGTAACACCTGCAGTTGGCACAGAGAGAGACTGTAATGCATGCCGAATAATCAAGAGGGAGGACATGAGACTTTTCTGTCCACATCACCAACCGAGGAAAAACAAGTGAACTGATTACGCATCTGAACATGTGGGATCTACTCAAAGTAATCTGCACCCGTGCCTAATTCATGGATCTGCCACAGAATACTGGGGAATATGACTGATAGTGCCATTCAAGTGGGAGGGAGCACAGAACCACAAATCTACCAATTGAAACTGAGACTTTAAATCAACATATGTTCTGCTTTAATGACACTACTAAAGGGCTGTGTGCTACTGGAAGGCATCTTCAGAACACTTAGAAAGACTCACCACCCGAAAGTGTCTTCTTTACATGATATCTCTTGGGGTCTCTGGCTCATGTTATGGGTCATTGTGAATGTTTGTGAATGTTCTGTCTCAATGTCTCAATATCACCAAAAGCATCAAACCATTAACATAATCAAAATGACTGAAAACTAAAGGTTTATGTCTATTAAAAGCATTTTTGCAGCTCTGACAGCATTAATACAGGATGCTGTTTTTTTTTTTTAACAACACATTTTATTGGGTTATTCCATTGAAATTTGGGCTGCAGCCCTACACAAACTTGTAGGAGAGAAAATATAGCAGGAGTTCCGTCATTTTTTTGTTATTGTTGTTTTTCGGGGCCTGCAAAACAAACAGGTTACATAACTTAAACAAAATGCAGACTGTACTAGATCTCCGAATGGTGCTTTTGATTCTTATATAAGATTCAAATAATTGGAGCAGGGCATAATGTAGGTGCCTGTGGCTCTTGTACACCAATGTCCCCCTCAACTCCTGTCCTTCTCCGATAAGTCAAATGGAGGAATGTTAAAGCCCCCACACCTCGGTTTGCAGGCAGAAACATATTTCGGTATTCTATATTTGCAAATGTTATCAAATTTGATGAAACTAAAATACCTTGGCTTGGATCAAATCCTTTATATCCAACCATACCCAAATACAAGTATGGGCACTGTGGAATAATGCTCACAACCAGTGTGGGGCTGTATACCTCAAGGACTCCTACTCTCTTGTTTGCTTTTCAACATTAAAGACCGCACTCAAGGGTACCTTCTTGAGAAGCTGCAGGTGAATTTCTAAATGTAAACCAATGACACACACTCCATTTTCAGCTGGAGAACAACAAAGAAAGTCAAGCTATTATCACCAAGGTTTTGGGTCATGTTTTCCGCTTGATGAAAGAGAGTTTCCTCTATGTGAATGGACCTAATACCAAAATCTGAGTGATAAGATAGTCTGAACCTGACTTTTCCCCTTCACTTGGCCCCAGGACTTTGGAAATTCCAACTTCAAAATCTGTTTGGACTTGTAAACTGTCCTTGACTCTATCCTTTATGCCCCAAATCAAGACATTGGCCAAGAGAGCTACAATGCAACTCTTATTTATCTAGAAATGGAAATGTTTTCCTATTTTCTTCTCTTCAAACCAGTCACCATGTGAAGATATAAAATGCACTGAACATAGCACACGCTGGTTGCTGTTCTTTCTTCTACTGAGTGAGTGCTCTCTAATAAACTCAATGAAAGACTCAAAATGCTGCAAAGGGAGGCAGCTAGAACACGTCTGACCCTTTGCAAATGTGACTACATCAAACCAGTACTGATAGCGCTTCACTGGATCCCTGTTGAAGCAAGGTCATGTTGAAGGTTCTTAGTACTGTCCACTTGGGCTGAGAAGACTCCCAGTTATGGACACCATCCACCTCCAAGTCAACTGACTCAATCACTTGATAGCTATGTCTCACATGTTTTTGGGTAAACACAGGTCACGTTTAATATATCACAAAAATAAAACAGTAAGAAGATCCTATAATACAATTCACATTGATCACAGACTGAAGTAATAAAAGAGCATTACAATGTTGAACATATCTTGTCAAATAATGCCACTAGCATAAACCACTAAACCATTAAAAGCTCCAATCATCCAAATTTAAAGCCAAATTATTTACATCTATTTGCAATTTATGGTAGTGTGATGTATTACACAGTGCGCAGGTCTATTTTTGATTTTTCATTTTACCCGCACCATACGGGCCAAACCACTTGCATCACTGAGGGGTGGTCCACGACCTCTGCTCAACCAAAAACCTACTGTTGACTCGCTCCTCCTCACCACCAGGTAACAAGGGAGCTACCCCATGCTGTGGTATGGGGAGTTAGAGCTGCATGTCCTATACTGCTGTGTCAAGTGTGAGTCTAAAACCCAACCAGGTGTGAAATGGCCATGCAGAATGAAGACTGCTATCAGACCATCTCAGTGCTGTCCTAAAGGTAATGATGAATAGGTGAACTTTCCTTAAGATTTAGCTGTTGTTGTGGCCTGCTATCTCGCCTCCTACTCATTGGACCAACGGTTCTGAGGAAAATCCACATTGCAACTCCCTTAAAAACTCAAGGAACAGGTGCGAAGGGATTTGCACAGCAAGAGCCGGTCTGTATTGTGTGTGGTCCTGGAGTCGCTGAAGCAAAGAGGGCATGCACGAGATGGTGCTGCCCTAAATAGTCCTCTGCTACAGCAAAACCATGACCTGCCACAATGCACAAGTTGCATCACCTCTTACTTTCCATCCACCTCGCAAATCATCCGTGGGGAGGCAACCACAAAGGCATCAGTGCCTATCCATGCCACCCCTTCCTATCACCTGCCTCGGGCCACAGAGTTGCAGGGGATTGGTAGGGACACATGGGAGCCCCAGGCCTAACTCCATACCCTTCTAACAGGGGGCTGCTTGTTCAGGAGGCTCCTGTGGTATGCTATCCCGCCACAAGTGTAACAGGGTCCACAGGTCCTTCACCCTCTCCCTCCAATGAACAGGGATGTTGTAAACCCAAATAGAACGGGTGAATAGGTCAGTCCCCATATCTAATAAATAGATCCCATCCTTGTGAAAGGTTTGCTCACCTCTCAGCAACTAATGAAGAAAGAACCTTAAGCGACCCTTCCCTGCATACAACTTGGCCATTTCTGAATAAAGGCACCTCATAGACACATTGATTGTCCTGGATTTGGTGCCTGGGCTGCATACTCATCTCAGAATCATGTGTAACCATGCCATGAAAGCCCTAGGGAATGACCACCTTAACCAAGAGAACTCTCTCAAGACACATTCTTTCAATTCCTTCTGGCAATTTTTTACCAAATCATTACCACCTAAATGCATGATGATGAGATCTGGGGTCTGTGGTCCCTCACGACTCTTTGAACCTGCCACCAAATTGTGAAGATGTGACATATTCAAGCCTCTGACAAACACAACCTGAATAAGACATTTCTCAAAGCCACCGGCTTCTCAAAGCAGCCGGCTTAGGCTTATTGAGCTGTTTTAATCCGTATGAATCTCGTCGAACAAAGGAATGAACAAAGTGACCCACACAACCTTGACTGACATCACTGCTAAGACAGCATGAAATAAGATAGGATGAGGCACTGGGAAAAGCCCACTGTGATAACTCAGGGGGTATAGTGCTTAAAGCAGGAAGAGGATCACCATCCAACATTCTTTACTTCTTCTTGAGTAAGACCTGTACCTACTGCTAAGGTGGTCACATATATCCTGAATGTATGGGAGGAATAGTTGTCAAGGCAAATGCTGGCTGCCTTAAGGGTGAGAGATCATAACTGCATAAAATTGCTAACATGAAAATATATCCCCATTTTGATGAATGAACAATGTAGACACCCCCAGGTCAGGGGATCAGACCACATGAGACAGACCCCCAAAGGCGTTGAGAAGTATGGGCTGAGCCGTCGAAATGTCTCTCAGCACTCTGTGGCTGAGCAGAGAGCGTTATGAGGACAAAGGAGGGCGTCCACACAGTAAGTGCCAGTGTCTGTTGTGTATGATCCAGGAATTACAGTAGCAAAGAGGGTGCACACAACCTGGTGACACCTTAAACAGGTCTTTGTTTATGCGACACGAGGGCCAAGTCACAATTCATGTCACCTCTTTCCTTCCGTGCACCTTTCAAATCACACACAAGGTGAGTGACCAGAAAGATACTTGCCGCCCATGAAACCCCTCCCTAAACTCCGTCTTGAGCCAAAGAGTAGTGAGAGCTGGGCAGGGCTAGGAGTCCATGTTAGCACTGAGCCTAGTGTCATGCCCCCTTCACAAGAGGCGTTTTTTAGGTTGGGCCTAGGCAGTGCGCATGACCTGTCTGCAAGACATACTGTAATCACTATATGGTAGCAAAACAACAATGTCTCAAACAGTAATTACAAAGGCAATTAAAATGAATGCATAAATCATTAGGGAAGGGAAACAGGAGACCAAGATAAGAAAAAAAGCATTATTGTTATGCAAATGGTTATAACAGCACTATATTACAACTGAATTAAAGTAGTCAAAAAACACCAATTGTGTACTGACCACGCTCAGTGCAAGTGATAAGTGCAGTGACACAAGTGATATATATACAGCGTGAAGAGGCGCAAAATAGAGACAAACAATAATCACAATCAAATAATACAAATACAATGAATAATTTGCTTTGAGGATTTAATCCTGCAGTAGCCGTAAATTACACTGGAATGTCGATGGCGTTTCGACCTTGTTCCATAAAGGTCATCATCAGGACAATGGCTACAGTTTTTAAGAAGTGCTGTTTGGAAATGAAAGAAAAAATAGAATAAAGGCTATGAAAACACATGGACGCTATTTTAGAAAATGGGGGGGGGGGAGGCAGGAGGGGGGAGAAGGGGAAGGGGTGTGGAAATTGGTTTGTCACCTGAAGGCACGTAGTTAACAAATCCCAAGAAAATTTGCAAGGGGGAGTAGGGGGAGGGAAAGAAGGGGTAGGGGGAGAGAGGGGGGGAGGAGGGAGGAGAGGGGAAGGGGTGTGGGAATTGGTTTGTCACCTGAAGGCACGTAGTTAGCAAATCCCAAGAAAATCGCAAAGGTCACTGAAAGGCGATCGCAATCAATGGATGTTGTAGGCAAATTAATTGAGAATAGGCATCAACGCTGAAAGGTAAAAGAATATATTTATGACCAAAGCAAAAAAACTGAAAAAAACAACAAAGGAGGTGTAAACTCATGGTAATAGATAATCATACTGGGAGATGCACAGGAACGCTCTCCAAAAATTAACCAATGCAGCGTTATGGCCGTAAGTTCAAGGCTCAGATTGGCAGGAAGGTATCAGCTGTGTCGACTCATGACACAAAGACGACTATTGAAAGATCTAACGAACGAAAAAAAGGGGGGGCGGGAAAGGGGATGGAAGGAGGGGATAAGGGATGGAAAGGGATGGAAAGGGTAGTGGGCGGATAAAGGTCAGGGAAATTAATGGAAAGGGAGTGGAGGAAAAGGAAGGAGAGGGGAAAAAAGAAAAAACAACACAAATCAAAAACTCGACTTTGTTCAGTAGAGAAGATTGTGCACCATAAAATATGGGTAAAAAAGAGAGAGTCTTACCGATAAATGAAGCAATTCTTTTTAAATTAGCCCCCAGTAACAAGAAAAATCGGTACACGGGCAGGACTTAATTCACGCTGTATATATATCACTTGTGTCACTGCACTTATCACTTGCACTGAGCACGGTCAGTACACAATTGGTGCTTTTTGGCTACTTTAATTCAGTTGTAATATAGTGCTGTTATAACCATTTGCATAATAATAATGCTTTTTTTCTTATCTTGGTCTCCTGTTTCCCTTCCCTAATGATTTATGCATTCATTTTAATTGCCTTTGTAATTACTGTTTGAGACATTGTTGTTTTGCTACTATAATTCACCCGGTCTCAACTGGGCAAACGGGTTTACTCCTGTTTTACGTTCTTTGAAATTGAGCAACCGCTGGGTTGCGAGAGTATAATCTTTATACATTACATATTAATTGTGTTGCATTATGTACAAATAACTGGCATAATATGTCTTCTAGGGAGACCCCCACCTATACGGACGACTATATCCTACGTATCCTCAGTGGACCTTCTTTACTTTCACATTCCTCTACCCCTTTGCCTTCAGCCCCAAATCCTTCTAGGGCCTTGATAGAAAAACTTGAAAATCTTAAGAAAAAACAGATCCGCACTGACTTGCATGCTCGCATGCTTACGGAATATTTGAAATCGGACACCATTCCATTAGGCTTACAAATACGGAATGTTCCAGCAATTTTCACTCAGGATCCCAAATTCCTTCAGGGCTTTGGTCATCTAGCCACTACCCGTTCAAGACATTGGATGGTTTTGGGTATTGGCACCGCAATAGAGCATAGTAGGAAGGACTTTTAGAAAAGGTCAACGTGACTATTGCTACCTTTAATACCTTTGAACAAAACAAAAAGGTTAACAAGATTCAACGAGATATAAAGAACTATAAGAGAGATCAAACCTACCCTTACCGACACGACACATTCTACAATACCCCTTATCAACCTCCTAGAAGTAGGAATTGGGGCAGATATAGAAATAACCAGATTATAACTTTCTCAGATTCTTCCAATACTTCTATTGAAGACTCAGATCCAGGTGAAGGCTCTAGCTCTGAATGCCCACAAAACAGAGCTCACCTTCCACCACTTCTGCCTACTGTTTTTTTAGGAACCAGCCGGGGACGTGGTCGAGGCCGACAGAGACAAAATTATCATTACCAGTAAGCCGGCGAACGTCAAACTCGCCGCACGTTTTACCAATGGGGCCCACCTCAGTGATTGTTGAACCACAAGCCATTTCTTCACAGGTGATCTTGTCTGACTCTACTGTAGAATTTACATCATTACAGCCACCACAAGCTTTTTCTCTCCCTATTGTGTCTATGACGAATTGCCCAATGACTTCAATTATACCAATGGTAGTTGACGAAGTCCCTAATCGGTTTGTCGTGGATCATCCTGCCTCATGTTCCAGTACAACCATTCCTATTTTCAATTTATCTAGACATTTATTGACAATCGAGGAAACATCGCTTCTCTCTAAAGGGCTTTCTTTCGTACCAACAGACAGCAGTAACTTCTTCAAATTACAGGAAGATCTGCTTTGTTTTTTCAGACGTATTCATCTGAAACATATTTTCGCTGACAAACCTAGTACGGATAGACCTTTTGAGAAACAATTCCATTTGCCTTCTTCTTTTTTGCCCCCTGCGTCTATGATGCCACCTGATATTCTTACCTTTGAGAGACTTGTGTTACATGAGGTTATGGAACTACAACAGCAATTTGAATTTGTTCCATACAATTTGTCGCTTTTGGAGAAACATGCTATTAATAGTCTGAGTAACAACAAAGGTATAACAATAAAGCCCGCAGACAAGGGTGGTGGAATAGTCATTATAGATAATGATAAATATGATGCAGAGATCACACGACAACTCAGTAATCCTACACATTATTTAGCCTTGCCCTCAGATCCAATGCCCAAAATCCGTGAACATTTTTTGACAGTAACTAATCAGGCCCTTCTTTTGGGCATCATAACCAAAAAGGAACATGCATTTCTTAATAATTCTCACCCCAGGACGCCAGTTATATATGTGCTTCCTAAAGTCCATAAAAATGCCACTGAACCACCCGGCAGGCCTATTGTGTCTGGTTGTGGCTCAATTTTGGAGCCACTTGGAAAATACATTGATTACTTTCTAAAGGAATTTGTTCCATTGACTACTACTTTTGTACATGACAGTACACATCTAATTAATATTATAGAGGACCATCCATTCCATGTCGGGACTGACCTCATGGTCGGTCTCGACAATGAATCTCTATACATCAATATTCCTCATAGCGATGGACTCTCTGTTATTAAACATCTTTTGGATACTAGACCAAGGCCTTTTCGTATCCCCAGTGAATTTATTTTAGATCTATTACATATTGCCCTGACTAACAATTACTTTCTTTACAAAGATATTTTTTGTCTTCAAGTAAAGGGAGTTTCAATGGGAGCTTGTTTTGCTCCAAATTTTGCAGTACTCTATGTTTATCATCTTGAAATCACACACATCCGATCTGTTCAGAATCCTTTTGTGATTAATATATAACTTTGGCGTCGTTATATTGATGACGTTCCTCTTTTTTGGCATGGCACACGAGATGAACTGAAATTATTCATCTCTTGGCTTAATAGTTGTCAAAATCATTTGACATTCACATCGGACATCAGAACAAATGATTTACCCTTTTTAGGTTTGACACTACACTCTGACGATGGCATTATTGGTACCAAACTCTACCGCAAACCTACTGAGCGTAACACTTTGTTAATGTACAATAGCTACCATCCTCGTGGTTTACGCGATGGCCTACCATATGGACAGTTCCTCCGGATCAGGAGGAACTGTAAATGGCGGAAAGATTATTTCCGCGAAGCAGCCATTTTGACTGAAAACTTACAAATAGAGGGTATCCTAAACATCTAGTAAGAAGGGCTTCCAAGAGAGCTTGGTATTGCCATAGGGATATACTTTTGTCCCCCTCAAAAAGAACATCCAATCAATGTATCCCCTTTGTGTCTACATACTGTCCTTCCAGTAATAAGGTCAGTAAAATAATTAAGAAGAATTGGACGATACTTCGGACCTCTGGTTTATATAAGGATCCGCCTTTGTTTTCCTATAAAAGAGGCGACAACCTTTCTGACAAATTGCTCCACGCGATCACATGGCCTGAGAAAGACACTACTACTCCATCGGTTACATCAATGTGGGGTTTGTCCCCCGTTATAGGCCATTTCAAATGCCAGACATGCATTGCATGTGACCTTACCTTTAACACCAAGGTCTTTGTCACAACTGACCGCACTTATCAGTTGAAGCATTTTTCAAATTGTCGTACAACTAACGTTATTTATGCTATACGTTGTCCATGCAATTTGTTATACACTGGCCAGACTGCACAAATGATAAAACAACGTATCAGCCAACACAAGAGCCGCATCAGGTGTAACGTTGATGCGGCACCATTGGTAACACATTTCAAACAACTTAATCACACAGAAACTCATTTCACGTGGCAAGTGATTGATCGGCCCCAATTACCAACTCGAGGTGGTGATTTACAACTTCTACTCAATAGATGTGAGTGTCGCTGGATCGCACGCTGCAACTCTGTAAACTTTGGCCTCAATTCACTTGACGAATGGAATTCGGTCATTATGACATCTTAGAATTCCATATGGGTCTGTACCAAATTTGTCTGTTTCGGGTTGAATGTTTAATCTAAAAGAACTTACTTTGGAAGAACTTGTTGGATATAATACAGGCTTAAGCAAGTTCATTGCATCTGGCCACAGTCATATATCTTTTTAATGACCTCCCTTGTACAAAAATACCTCCTTGCATATTCCAACGAGGATTGTTTAGGTGGCATGTATAGTTTATTTGACCTGATTTCTTCCCTACTTATTAATATGTATTTATGTGTACCTAAATTTGTTAAAATTTGCTGATTGTGACGTTGTTTTATGTAAGTACATATTTAGTCACTCATGTGATATTGACGTATTGTACATGTTAGCAGATATGCTTTCTGGTTTTTTCTCCTTCCCCCCTCTTTTCTCCTTTTTTCTCCTTTTTGTCATTTGAAGACATGATAACACCTCTACCTCGAGGTCCTTTATTCTATTCATTCCAACACCCCTTTCCATCCCCCTTCCCCCTTCCCTTCCTTCCCCCCCTCCCTCCCTTTTGTCCATATCCTTCCTTCCCTTTCTCCCCCCCCAGGGTATTTTGTTTATTTAAAATGTGTAAATTGATATATATGATGTAATCGTGGTTTTCCAACGAAAGTTGTCTTTGTTGAACTTTACATTTGAGCAACGTTTTTCGCGTTGAAACTATTGACTGTGATGGAGTTTCATAAATAGTTGTCTCTTTTCTGTTTCGCCATCTGTCATTGAGGCGTTTCTTTTCATTTCTAGTCCCCCCGGGGCAGATAGCTCTGTTGTGCTATACGCTCTAGTCTCTCCCTTGTCCACCCGATTTGCGCACCACGGATATCCGGTTTTATTAATGGTCACCGCGTTGTCTCCTTACGATGTATCCGTCTTGGTGATTAAGTCCTGCCCGTGTACCGATTTTTCTTGTTACTGGGGGCTAATTTAAAAAGAATTGCTTCATTTATCGGTAAGACTCTCTCTTTTTTGCCCATATTTTATGGTGCACAATCTTCTCTACTGAACATAGTTGAGTTTTTGATTTGTGTCGTTTTTTCTTTTTCCCCCTCTCCTTCCTTTTCCCCCACTCCCTTTCCATTAATTTCCCTGACCTTTATCCGCCCACTACCCTTTCCATCCCTTATCCCCTCCTTCCCTCCCCTTTCCAGCCCCCCGCTTTTTTTCGTTCGTTAGATCTTTCAATAGTCGTCTTTGTGTCATGAGTCGACACAGCTGATACCTTCCTGCCAATCGGAGCCTTGAACTTACGGCCATAACGCTGCATTGGTTAATTTTTGGAGAGCGTTCCTGTGCATCTCCCGGTATGATTATCTATTGATGAGTGAATGGGTTGATCTCTCGCCTGGATGCAGTCTTAAACAACGATGCACCCAGGCTGGCAGGTAAGAAAATCGCGGCAATAATGTTTGCCGACGATACTCTCTTATTAGCTAAGTCACCCATGGGGATACAGCGTACATTGGTTGGGTTCCACGAATTCTGTATTGATCATGGTCTACAAATCAATGTAGACAAAACTAAATTCATGATTTTTAATCCCCCACGACGCACCAGACCCCCTCCTATACTGGACACAGTTTCGCTTGAGAGAGTGCAGACCTTTCAATACCTAGGTGTCACGTTGAGCGAAAACTTTTCCTGGGTGCCCCATCTCTTAAAATCCCAGCTTAAACTGACCCAAACAGCGGGTGGAATATTGAAAATGAACAATGCCTCAACATATAGGCCCATAAGCCCAGGTTTAGAAATTTATAAAACCAGGGCTAGATCAGCGGCCCTGTATGGGGGTGAACTATGGGGGTATGTTGTGAGTCCCGAATTAACTAAAGCGGAGAACAGATTCTTGAGGCAGCTGCTCATGCTCCCGCAGAGTACCCCCCTTATTCCTCTTCGGCTTGACCTGGGCCTACTCCCAATCCAGGAGGAATTGTCTCTTAAACCCCTTAGATTCTGGAGGAAATTATGGCTAACTCCTGAACTCACACAATATAGAACCGAACTGCAGGAAGTATTAAACCTGAGCAAAGCTGCGCACATCCCCTGGCTCTCCTATGTCAAACAGGAATTAATGTTAATGGGTCTTGCGGATTTGTGGTACCAGCCAGCGATTGCCTGTAGTGTGATCTCAGGAAAACACCTTACCCAGTCATATAGAGCTAGATGCACTAGTGTTTGGCTGCATAACTCACACATTGGTCCTATGGTAAATTAATTTTCAGTACAAATCTGTATACTCCTTTGAGGACTATTTAAATGTAATCTACCCTGTGCTGGCCAGAAAGTTATACATCCAATGGAGGTTTGGCTGCCTCCCCCTTGCATGTTTCACAAACAAGTGGTCTAGCTCCGGGGTTTCCAAATGCCCTGGTTGTAGCTCGGATCTAGAGAATGAATGTCACATTCTTTTCTTCTGTCCCATGTATAGCAGAGCTCGGAAGCACTGGATTATACCTGTTTGTAGGAACCTGGGCTTTCGTAAATATGCAGATGCACTTAGAGTCTTTAAATCTAATACAGCAGCTCACATTGTGTTTGCACTTTCCAAGTATCTCCATGCATTCTGGATAAAAAGGAGTTTTTTAATTCGAAACAGTGCCTAGACTAATCTGGGGTGTTAGCTGAAAATTTTTTGTCTTTTATTAACTGATGATGTTTTTATTCTGTATTTTATTGTATTGTGTTTTTATTGTTACTTTTATGGCCGAAACAGGTCGAAATAAAGTATTATTGAATTGAATTGAATTTAATTGATTATCTATTACCGTGAGTTTACACCTCCTTTGTTGTTTTTTTCAGTTTTTTTGCTTTGGTCATAAATATATTCTTTTACCTTTCAGCGTTGATGCCTATTCTCAATTCATTTGCCTACAACATCCATTGATTGCGATCGCCTTTCAGTGACCTTTGCGATTTTCTTGGGATTTGTTAACTACGTGCCTTCAGGTGACAAACCAATTCCCACACCCCTTCCCCTCTCCTCCATCCATCCCTCTCCCCTCTTCCCCCTCACCCCTTCTTTCCCTCCCCCTCCCCCCCTCCCTTGCGATTTTCTTGGGATTTGTTAACTACATGCCTTCAGGTGACAAACCAATTCCCACACCCCTTCCCCTTCTCCCCCTCCTGCCTTCCCCCCCATTTTCTAAAGTAGCGTCCATGTGTTTTCATAGCCTTTATTCTATTTTTTCTTTCATTTCCAAACAGCACTTCTTAAAAACTGTAGCCATTGTCCTGATGATGACCTTTATTGAACAAGGTCGAAACGCCGTCGACATTCCAGTGTGATTTACGGCTACTGCAGGATTAACTCCTCAAAGCAAATTATTCATTGTATTTGTATTATTTGATTGTGATGATTGTTTGTCTCTATTTTGCGCCGCTTCACGCTGTATATATATCACTTGTGTCACTGCACTTATCACTTGCACTGAACACGGTCAGTACACAATTGGTGTTTTTTGGCTACTTTAATTCAGTTGTAATATAGTGCTGTTCTAACCATTTGCATAATAATAATGCTTTTTTTCTTATCTTGGTCTCCTGTTTCCCTTCCCTAATGATTTATGCATTAATTTTAATTGCCTTTGTAATTACTGGTTGAGACATTGTTGTTTTGCTACTATAATTTACCCGGTCTCAACTGGGCAAACAGGTTTACTCCTGTTTTACGTCCTTTGTAATCACTATATGGGCGTTCATCCTGCCTATTGGCTTTGTATTGGTTATTTGCATTGCCCTTTAGAAAGCTTTGCTTTCTATTGTGTAATCTTTTGGTTTTGTCCCGCCTTTGCGTGATTGGTTCCCACTCATCGGATTTCACTCATTGTTCCTTTTTGTTTGCCATCTCAACACTTTCAAATCACTGTATGGGCTTTCATCCCGCCTCTTCCCTTTACTTCCTCACAACGCACATAGCAAGATTAAAGCTAAAATCGGATTTCACTCATTGTTCCTTTTTGTTGCCCATCTCAACACTCCACCCCTTCAGCCCTTGGTGCTTACACCCGCCCCTCTCTCCTGCTTGCCCTATGCTCAGCGACTGCTCTGCTGTTATATAGCGTGAATTCGACCCGAAGATACTGGAACACTTTACATGAGCCACAGTTAAATTGCACAAGGACACATTCCTTTTTTAGGTCGAGCCTCGTTCATCGCGCGCACGCGCTGCGCAAGGAGATGACCTTTGGGAATCGGTCTGCACTTTTCAGAAACTCGTGCATGCCATGGCATCCACCTTGGCGGGAGCGAGCAGTGGCGTGCAGGGGCCATCTGTTTGTAATTAGCGTGGCAGCGCATGTTGTTTCATTCTTCCCGGTCCACTGTGTTTCTCTCTTGAGTGTGTGCTGCTTTTCCCCTCTGCTCCATTCCCATGTTCCCCCCCTCCCACCCGCTCCTCAGCAAACTACTTGCAGGCATGTAAACATTTTTTATTATTATAATTACTTTTTTTGTAGGGCCCTGCAGCCACTAATTGCAGCCGGGCTGTTACTCTGTGTAAAACGTGCTTTTGCTCCACTAACGTGATTTGTTTTAAATTTCCCAATCCAAATGATGTTTGCCTCCTTGTTTTTCATGCTGTTTCTCTGTTGAACTCTGTGGTAAAATTGAGGGTAAATCACACCACAAAGCATTGAGCGAAGGAGTGCTTGGTTGAATCTCCCAAAGGAATATACTATTCTGGGAGTGGGGTTGTTACAGAAAACTGATCAGGGGAAGCTCTTTGTGCAGCAGTGGGTGTCAGCAGCATCAGATGAGATGCTAACACAGAAGCAGGCTGGCCTCTGAAACGTCACTGTCCCACGTCAGAAGATGTCTCCACATGGAATTTCTACAGTGACCAAGCTGGGAAGATCGAACAAACCGGAGACGAGACTTCACTTAGTGCTGCATTTTTTCGTTAAGTTGAGAGGTATTTGTTTATGCTCAAGTGCACATTAGCATGAGGACACCACACGCCTTGTATTTCGAGATCTTGAAAGCTTAATACTGCCAAGTAGGTGCATAATAAAAATAATTTTCGGGAACAGCGTGCTTTTTTTATTCTCAGAATGAATGAACATAAAAGTGCACTTTTGTATGCCGTAGTGCTCATTTCCTGTTGGCTGACTGTACTTACTCGCGATGGCTCGAAACCCAAGTCTCTCAGACAGTCCAACAGGCTTTTTTATTGAGTGATTGCAACATGTACTTTTCACCTCCCATGGTTTGCAGCAAACAGTGCAAGAACCAACAGTTCTTTCACTTTGTAAATAATTTACGCCAAGTTCAACACGATCGCTGCTCAAAACATTCTGCTACACTTTTTTAATACAAAATATGACATATTTCCCTCTGTTCTTTGATATGCTGGCTTAAAAACATGGATACTTAACGTCTGCTTTCACTATATCCTGTCTAATGACAAGCTGGAAAGTGTTACCCTGCAAGGTGTATTAGGCACAGATTATGCAAATGTTTTGCTGTGACTCCCACTCAGGAACCACTGATGTCCGTAGGGGTGAGGAAAAGGGGCCCGCAGTATGCGCCACTGTTTAAAACCAGAGACGGAAGTGCAGCGCTGTGCCACACTATAGCGTGGTGAGTGGCTTCTAAGAGCAGACACCCACTAGCATCCCCTACCGGGTGCAATATTAATGGGACTAAATCAACCTCGAATGAAAAAATACTGCATCTGTAAATGTTGTAGCACCCAGGATAATGTGCTGCAGGGCTAAATACTTATAAGGTTCCAAAGGCGAGACCTATTGGCTATGCCAATGCTTGTTTTTAATACCCACCGGTAAGTTAAGTGATTTGGCCTGGAACACTGGGTGCTGATCCGACACCGAGACTTTAACCTTTACAGCTCCGGACGAATGGCCACCTCCTCTCCCCCATGTATCTACACCACACCAGTGGCTCATGTCTGAAAAGCTGAGCCTGCGTACAAAGGTTTTTTTTGTTGTTGTATGTTCTTTGAGGTAAGCTTGTTGATAATTTCCGCTGCAGTTTGATATAGCGCAAAGTTAACCAGAAGGTATTGGAGCACTTTATACAATCTCTCTCCTCCAGGTCGGCTTATTTATTTTGCAGTGTTACATAGCATGAGCTCGACCCGAAGATAGTGGAACGCTTTACATGAGTGCTTATCCCCCACAACCAAAATGCTTCTTCACTTCCGTTTACTTCTCTGCCCCCGCCACTCTCCATTATTTGCAGTTTTATATTGCGCGAACTTGACTCAAGGGCATTGGAGCCTTAACATGAGCACTTACATAATGTCAGATTCATGTTTAGGGCGCAGGGGCGTTAAATGATTTGCCCAGAATCACAAGCTGTTGAAATGACTCAAAAGTTGTTTAATATTGACAGCCCCTATACCACCCTGCTCCTCTGCTGCCCCATCTCTCTTCTGCTCCCTGTTGCTGCTCCACCTCCATGTTTTGTCTTCTTAATCTTTACAGCCCCGCTCTCTTCCTCTCTTGTACCGCACCCGCTCTTCCCTCTCACCCCCTTCTGCCACCACTCAGCATCTTTTTTTTTAATCCAAACTCTTTGGTCGTACCCCGCACAGAGTGCTTGCTCTCACTGGAGTGTTATCTGCAACTTTAAGATCCATCTCAATTGTACTTGATTTCAGCCAAAATATTGCATTTATAGAGCCCTCTTTTTCTTTTCTTTTTTTTCAAATATGCCCTGTGAATTCGTCTAGGGCTAAAGTCAGGAATTGTGGCTTGTGTTACATCGCCATCATCCACTTTCACCAATTGTTCTGTGAAATTAGGTGTGAATACACAAAATACGGCTCTGATGTGAGATGTGAGCATGCGCACTTTGTTGACAGGCACACATGCATATAAGTATATGGAGGGATAGAAAAGGCTCACAGTGAAAGTAAGGATTGCAGCCATTATTTTCTAGTGAACTAAGGGGAATATTCTCAAGAACGTGTGATAACTACCGCAAAAGTAGCTTAACGCAACACTTTACATCGCAGTCTATCGTGGGAAAATAACACTGTATCAACTTGGTATTCTCAACACGGCGGCACCATGCGATAGACTCACCACAACGCGTAAAATAAACGCGCTAAAATCAACATGCCGCCGCAAAAATGCAAAACACTAACGCGAAAAAAGCGGCGATGATGCAAATCGCGATACAAAAATCAGGGAAAACCAGCCACAGATCTGCAATCCCCACGCGACATGCGGGAAAAAGCACTACAAAAGTAGGAAAAAACACATATAAAAGCCAAACAACAGCGAAGCACAATGGAGTCAGCCTGAGCAAGTACAGAGGATAACCGGAACCCCATAAGCCCCCCAGAGGACCAGCCTAGGAAAAGGACAAGAAGAATAGGAAGAAAAGGTTCGGTCCGCAGGAAAATAGGATCCTGATAACGGAGGTGATAGAACACCATCAACTACTGTTCGTCACCTCCACTGTGTCACTGGGAACCAAAAATGGAATATGGCAGACCATCGTGGACAAGGTGAATGCAGTCGGAGTGCTGAAGAGGACAATGGAAGAGGTCAAGAGGCGCTGGAATGATGTCAAGCGCCAAACCAAGCAGAAACTCGCAAACAACAGGAAGGCAGAAATGCTGACTGGAGGTGGGAGTCCTGCTCCACAGGAGGAGGTGGACCAGATGGAGGAAATGGTGTCCACAGTCATCAGTGGGGAGACGGTGGCAGGAGTCGGGGGTCCGGCCACTGCTCAACATGACCAGACACAACAGCAACAGGGTGAGTAACGACCAGGGACTGGGGGGATGGGGGGATGGGTACAATGGCACACATGCACAAGTAAGCATAGCACATCTGCTGACAAACCAGGCCCCAGGCCCCAGACCCCCAACTCCCACAAAGAGACCAATACACCCAAGTATGCATCATCTCAGCACTGTATAAGCACAGAAGTCATAGGCACACCGCATGTGAGGTATAAGGGGTAGCCACATCAGAGCTGCAGGGGCGACTCCCCGAAAATGTGGCACACATACATCATATGCAGAGCACATCAACATTGACAACGATGTGGCACAATCCTCAACACGTTCACAACAGAACAGAGGACAGAACTGGTGCCGCATGTGTGCAGAAAATGGCCAATCATATATGGCATCGCAGGGACATATGAGTTGACAATGTACAAGTAAAAACACACATCCATGATGTTGTTGAAATATCCACTGTCCCGCATCATATAGGCAGCTCCCCACACACAGTCACAATGTACACTGTCATTCATGCCGAATGTAAACATGTACAATGCGTCGACATACATGTGAACACAATTTTAAACTGCATCTCCCCTTCACATTGCAGAGGGAAATTCAACTCCTCCTGTAGAGCAGTCCCAACCTCTCTTCTCTGATGACGAAGAGGACCACCACACCTTCGACTCCGACTCCCTCCAACAGCTTGTGGAGAGCCTCCGCAGCCCACTTCCAGGAGCAGAGCAGCCCAGCTTCTATGAGGAGAACCCACCCCCTGCACAGAACACACAGCAGGCAGCACCCACCACTATGGCTGCCTCCCAGGACCCCCATGACGAATACATGGCCTTCCCATGCCATGTGTTGGGGTGCCAGGAGAAGCTGGCTGAACAGGTGCAAGTGGGGATCGACTGCATGGCAGACAAACTGGATGCCATACGTGGGTGTCTAATTCCCATCAGGGACCACTCACAGTCCCCAACGGTCACCGGCAGTCCGCTCCATGCCCTCCAATGAACCATGGCTGATATCACCAGAGTCCTGACTGTGCAACAAGAACGACTGTCTAGTCAGAGTGGGTCCAGCGAGCTCTCCCGGGAGTTGGGACTCATGCGGAGTCTCATGGAGAACACGGAGCGGACGCGTGCGGAAAGAGCGGCTGACACAGCTGCACACCAGCGAAAGGTAGCTGGGTCCCTCAATGGCATAAAGACCCTCCTCATGGCATTGCTGCCACAAGGCCAGGCGCTGATGCATGCTGCTGCTACCACTCCATCCACATCTCCGGCCCCTGATGTGTCAGTACCACACAGTGCGGCACACATTCCACCTCAGGCCCCTGAGGTGTCACTGCCACACAGTGCTGGAGACAGAACACCACCACCCACACATGTGAGGCACATGAAACAGCAAAGGACGAAGATGCGGATGAATCTGCCATGGTGGTGAGAAGAAAGCGGTAGTATTCATCTCCGCCATGTGGCCTGTTTCTGCTTGGTTCTGCACTCTGCATCATCATCTTCCACTGTCCCCCGATGTGCTCTGCGACACTCACCTTGGACCTCGATATGCACTGCCATATTCTGTTTGGTCACCAATGACACAGCTATCAGACTGTGGACTGAACACCTCCTCTTCTGATGTACCTGTCCTTCCCTGAAGGTCTCTGGCTGGCCCTCCACGGGCTAGCAATTTAAAGTGGGGTTTGCATGCCCTGTACTGCTCCAGCTACGACACTCCATTGAATGTGCATTAAACATTCATTGTCACACCGATGTGTCATGTCTATGATCTTGCAAGTGTGGAGGTATGGATGTATGTAGGGTGAATAATTCCCCCTTACATCCATGTTGCTCATGTTGTGGGACTTGGGTCACAGGGTGACACATTGCCGATTGCGTCCGGGTGGCGCATGTCCCAGGTCTTCCCTGTGAGGATCTGCTGCTCGCAGGTCTAGTTGTCAGCATGCCACAGCCACTCCCTCATTGCTGGTTCACACCCACACAACACCCATTCAGCACCAGCTTCACAGGACATGTGACCCTGCCAATAAAAAGGGCCTGGTGCACGTGTTGGATGCCATTTCCACTCTCTAACTGGGTGTCTCCATGTGGTTATCATTTATGCAGGAGGGCCTAGGGCCCTGCCACCTCACATTGCCCGGTGCCGGGGGTGACATGATGGCGTCCGTACCACGGGATTCAATCATAAAAGGTCCATGGCTTGCGTGGCACAGACTTGGTGGCACCGGATACACTACGGCAGGCACAGGCACACCGCCATGGGACTGTGTCTTTCGGTGCACTGAGGTAGGGGCACCTAAAGTGCTGAGCGGGTGTGCAGCCTGCGATGATGCGCTGCCAGGCGGTCCGGAATGGTGGCATTAGTGTGATCCCTGCTAGACTGCAGTGTAGACCTGAGCCAGCGGGCAGTGCGGGCCTACTGCCACGTGGCGTCACCTTGCGGTTCACAGAGTTAATGGCACCTCTAGTACTGAGCGGGTGTGCAGCCTGCGATGAGACCGGGTGCACTGATATGTTCTCTGCCATAGCGAAATCAAGACCCAGAATCAAGTGTGTGACCTGGTGGCCCGCGGTGCGGGGCTGCATCATGTGGAGGGTGCCAAGGTCGCGGGCCCCGGGCATGGAGCTCCCACTGGCACGTGGTGGGCCCTCTTGGAGACACACCGGTGGCGGAAGATGAGCAGTGAGGCCTGGTTGCGCAGGGGCAGGCAATCACCGTTGGGCGGCGGGAGGGGCTGGGGTGCAGCAGCCTGTGCACGCAGGGGCTGGCAAGCGCAGATGGCGTGTGCTACTGTATGGACTCTGCCATTCATGTCTCTGGCAACTGTTTCAGATGAGGGACCTGGGTGACTGCAGTGTGTACCGGCACGTGGTTGGAGACACACTGGTGGCTGCAGATGAGCAGTGAGGCCTGGGTCTGCAGTGTCGGCACTCTTTCTCCCTCTCTTTCTCTATCTTTCTCTCTCTTTCTCCCTCTCTCTCTCTTTCTATCTCCCTCTCTCTCCCTCTCTTTCTATCTCCCTCTAACTCCCTCTCTTTCTCTCTCTTTCTATCTCCCTCTCACTCCCTCTCATTCTCTCTCCCTCTCTTTCTCTTTCTCTCCCTCTCTTTCTCTCTCCCTCTCTTTCTCTCTCCCTCTCTTTCTCTCTCTTTCTCTCTCCCTCTCACTCCCTCTCTTTCTCTATCTTTCTATTTCCCTCTCACTCCCTCTCATTCTCTCTCTCCCTCTCTTTCTCTCTCTTTCTCACTCCCTCTCACCCCCTCTCTTTCTCTCGCCCTCTCTTTCTCTCTCTTTCTCTCTCACTCCCTCTCTTTCTCTCTCTTTCTATCTCCTTCTCACTCCCTCTCTTTCTCTTTCTCTCTCCCTCTCATTCTCTCTCTTTCTCTCTTCCTCTCACCCCTCCCCTCTCTTTCTCTCTCTCTCACTTTCGCTCTCTCTCTCTCTGTACTTTGCTGGGTGCATGACACACCTTCTTATCTGTATTTCTGTCTTGCAGGCTGTGACTTACAGAATGCCCAGAGAAGACCCGCCGTGCCTCTTCAAGATTGTTGTTTTTTGTTTAATCTTTAATAAAGTTTTTAATTGGATTATATGACATGAATGTATGATTTCCCTTTTTCTGGCCGCACCTGTATGTTAGGTGTCGTGATTGTGCAACTTCAGACGATTTGTTTGGTTCGTGGTTTTGTGGTGTTGATGTGCATTCTCTTTGTCCAAAGGGAGGGTGGGTGGGTGATGGGGTCCTGGGGGTGGTGGCGGTGTTTTTTTTTGCCCTATTGGGAATCCGGGCTGCATGTTCAGTTGCTCCATGGCATCTCTTGTTCTTCATGTTTGGCTCTGGGCTGTGCTCCCTTGGCTGCTGCCGGTTGTCGTCCGACTTTACACTAGGTCAGAGCAGGTGTTAGTTTCTTGCTGCTAACATGTCTTATTACCTGTTTTGTGATCTTATCGCCGATCTGGCTGGTCGTTGAGAATGTTGTGGAGTGGTGTTGTCGTGGCTTTTTGCTCAGGAACGCCTACTCTGTATCTCATTAGCGATAGTTGCCGGGGTCATCCGTGGCAATGTTTTTTGAATATGCTATCGCTGGAAAACTGGTAATATCGGATGTTTGCACCAGCTTGTGAGTGGGGCAATAAATTTATCGCAACTTTGGCTGCGATAAGATGCCGATCGCTCGGCGATAACTCCTTGAGAATATGCCCCTAAGAATTTTAGACTCAGCAGGATGAGGATGCTGCTGGATTAGTTCAGTTTCCCAGGAAGATGACTGCTTTGGTGGCAAAGGTGTCAAAGGACCGGAAAATGTGACAAGAGTTAGTAGACTTACATGTGGTGAGCTTTAGGAGGCCGTTGTGGGTGACAGTCATAAACTCAATTTCAGGGATGTATTAAAATAGATGTGACAGCCACCACGTTCCTGTCCCCTTAAAATCATTGCCAACCCCCTTAGCACTGCTGAATGGAGCTTGCATGCGCTTTGGAAAGGGCTTTTATTTGTTTGCTTGAAAGGTAGAATCACAATGCATTTCTAGCAAATGAGGTGCACTTCTACCTTTTGAGCAAAAAAACACAAATCATACAACTTCTCCCCCTGCGTCTACATTTCTATATGTTTCCTTTTACTATAAACAGCAGAACAGCACTTGGCTTATCACCACTCCCTCAAAAAAGCCAAAAAAGTCACCCTGGCCACCCGCTTCGAAACCAGCAGCAAACACTCTAAGGAACTCTTCAACATACTCAGAGAATTCGCCGTGCCAAAGGCTGCCAAAAACACAACCCAGCCCACCCAGGACCTCTGTGACATACTATCCAACTATTTCCACAACAGGATAGCAGACATCTATGGCAATTTTAACCATCAACCTACAAAGCTCACTCCACCCCCGACCCCCACCGACACCCTGCTCAACCACCTAACCAACTGGATGCCCCTCAGCACTGAGACCACCATAACCATCATGATCGCCATACACTCGGGCGCGCCGACAGACCCCTGCCCACATCACGCCTTCAACCTAGGACAGGACGAGATCTGTCCTCCACTCACGCACATCCTCAACACGGCAATACACTCCACCACCTTCCTGGAAACATGCAGTGGTACGACCCCTCCTAAAAAAAAAACACTACAGACCTCAACGACCCCAAGAACTACCATCCCATCTCCCTCCATACATTCCTGGTGTAGGTCCTTGAGAAAGCCAACAACCACCAGCTCACAGACCACCTGGAGAGAAACAACTTATCGGACACCTCCCAATCAAGCTTCCGCCCAAATCACAGCACCGAAACTGCCCTCATAGCCGCAATGGACAACATCAGGAACATCCTCTAACATGTTAAATCAGCTGCCCTCATCCTCCGTGACCTCTCTGCGGCCTTCAACACTGTATCCCACCACACCCTGGTCAACAGACTGCATCACATCTGCATCAGCAGCAGTGCACTCCAACTCATCATCTCCTTTCTCATAGGACGCACACAAAGAATACGCCTCTCACCCTTCACCTCTGAACCCAAGATCACCATCTGTGGCATCCCTAGGGCTTATCACTCAGCCCCACCCTCTGCAACATTTACATGACCCTGCTGGCAACAATCGTCCGCAGACACAGACTCAACATCATCTCATACGCCGACGACACCCAACTCAACCTCTCCCTCACTGAAGACACCCCCACCAACAGATGAAACTTCCGGAACACAATGACTGGCGTCGCAGACTGGATAAAGATCAACTGTCTAAGACAAGATGGAATTCCTCATCTTCTGCTGGACACCCTCCCCCTGGGACAACTCCTGGGGGTCCTCCACCCTCTGTCCTGCACCAACCCTCACCTCCCATGCCAGGAAACTGGGCATCATACTGGACAGCAAGCTCTCCCTGAAGCGCCATGTGAATGCAGTAACCTCGAGTTTCCACATCCTACGAATGCTCCGTAAGATCTTAAGGTGGATCCCACCCAGCACTGGGAAAACGGTAACACAGGCCCTCATCACCATCCAACTAGACTATAGAAAGGCACTCTACACTGGAACCACAACCCTACTACTGAAGCGGCTCCAGAACATTCAAAACACAGCAGCCAGACTCATACTGGATCTCCCAAAACGGTCAAGCATAACCCCCACCTCAGCCTCAGAAACCTCCATTGGCTCCCAATCAAGAAGAGATGCCATTTCAAACTACTCACCCAGACGTTCAAGGCCCTCCACAGCATAGGACCAACCTACATCAACCACCAACTGACTTTCCATCAGCCCACCAGACAACCTAGCCCTCGTACACGTCCCACACACCCGCCGGGCCCGAGGTGGGGCCCAATCCTTCTCCTATCCCACTGCAAGTCCTGGGGCAACCTGCCCCTCCACCTCTTGACCTCCACTGCCCTCACCGACTTCAGGAGAGCACTCAAGACCTGGATGTTTGAGCAACTCGTCCCACCCTCAGCTCCTGGATACCCCCGGGGTATTAAGTTGTGGTCTACAAATCCTGATTGATTGATTGATTGAGCACTGCTTTATATTTATTTGTGGCAGCAGAACTGCTTCCCACCTAATGAAACATTGCCTTGCACACTGGTTCTTGTATTGTCACATTTGCTAAACCGTAGGCTGTCCAATACTCCAGTGGCTGCTGCTATTTAACTGCAGTGGGGAGGCGGGTCGCAGGGGAAATGAAAAACATTTAAAACTATTACTTACCTGTGTGCCACCGCCACCGCCGCCTCTTGGCCCTCTTCGCCCACTTCCAGAGCAGGAAGCATCCAGGTTTCCAGGATCCTCTGAGCCAATCGAAATGCTGCAATGCAGCGTTGCGATTGGTCTGAGCGCACTGGTGCGGCGCTCAGACAGGGACTAGTAGCCTGGACATGTTCTCCACCCAGGCTGTAATGCAGCCTGGGTGGAGAACATATAAAGTGGGCATGGCGGTTTGGCAGTCCCAAGACGGATGGCCAAACCTTCATGCGCACTTAAGAGAGTGCAAACCACTCCAGCTCCTCTGTGAGAGCCCCATCCCAACCCTACCCAGCTGAGCAACAACAGAAAAATAAAATGATAATAACAGTGAATTATCATCATCTTATTTTTTCCTTTTTTTCCTGCTCAGTGGGGCGACGCTCTTCTGCCTTAGCGGAGTAGCCGCCCCTGCAATATTCTAGTGATGCAATTGCACACAGAATGTTACAGTCCTTTTGACTTGTATCGAGACACTTGTCTTTTTGTCTGTGCATTAAAAAGCCTTGGAATGTGACCATAAATGTTTCCTGAGGCAAGCATGTATTCCTGAATAAGACTGCATGACCCAGTGTGTAGTAATTGTATAGCTCATCAATTCCTGGCGCACATCACCCAGGTTAATCTATTGCATGGCTAAACACTTATAAGGTCCCAAAGGCGAGACCTATTAACTATGCCAATGCTTGTTTAATGTCTGCTTGGGAAAGTCCCTAAATAACTTCACTCAGTTCCTCCCATTACTCACCAACTTCCCCAACCCCGAACTGTCAGTCATTCACAGCACACAGCATCACCCAACGTTGTTTGAACGACACAAACATGGAGGTAGACCGCTGTGCGCCATAGGCCTTGGGACTTTGGAACCCACAACAAAGAATTGAACCAAACCACATGCAGTTCAGAAAAGAGGTGAACACTGATGTCACCTAAACCTGAGCTACTCCAATAAAGGGATAGACTTTGAAGAACATAGTATAGGTTTCTGCCTCACTGATCAAACTATCAAATAATGCTGACTTTGTTTTTTCATCTTCAAAGCCCTGAAGCAACTGAATAGAGACATGCAGCACTCAATACAATTCCCACATAAAGAAATAGATAAAAGCCACAGGTAATCTTGTTACGTTTGTGAAATTAAATGAAATAAAAATGTATAATAAACGCGCTCGACTACCCTGAGGTGTCAAGGCGTGCAAGATTGTTGACAGGGCAAGGCTGAGGTTAAGAGGCTGGACAAAGTTTAAAAAAAACTCCTACAGGTTGAAAAGCCAGGTTTTTCGTGTTTTTTCCTAAATCAAATGAGATCTGTTTTCTTTTTCAGGAATAAGGGAAGGCTGTTCCAGAAACAGAAAGTACTGTCTATAAAACTTCTCCCACCCTATTGTGCTCTTTTTACTCTAGGATCAATGATATTAAATGCTGATTCTGAGCGAAGGCATCTTGGCAGAATATACTAACGAAACAAAAGCTTAAAAACTTGAGGGCCTTCCCCATGAAGAACCCTGAAAGCAATGCACAGAGCTTTAAACTGTATACACTTCTCCATTGGTAGCCAGTGGAGAAGGGGAAGGGCAGCTGATACTGATTCTCCTTTAGATATGACAAGTAAAAGGCGGGCGGCTGAGTTCTGTAGGACCTGAAGCTTATTGAGACTTTTGTTTCTTATATTTACGAAAAGAGCATAGTCTTGAAAGTATCAATGCAGAAATTACAGTTGTCTACAGGTCTTTCGGAATAAAGGGAAATACCTTTCTTCAAAGTTTCATGATAAAGAAGGAGACAGACGTGATTGCATTTACATGCCATGCGAAAGTCAGTTTATTATCAAAGATAACTCCAAGGTTTTTTACCTTAGTAACTGGTGACGGAAGTTGGCCAAGTTCAGGTGGCCACCATTCTTGGGACCAAAAGGAGAAATCCTTCCAGAAAGCAATACCTTGGTCTTGCCTTAGTTCAACTTCAAGCAGTTTTGGGTCATCCATTTTCCGGTCTCCTGCATACAGTTGTAAAAACTCTTTGCTGTCTCTGAGAGACTAGATAATACTGAGATCACTAATTGGGTATCATCTGCGTAAGTGACTGTAGAGAAACCAAAATACCTAATATGTTTGGCCAAAGGGGCCACATAAACGTTAAAAAGGGTCGGGCTAAGAGTTTAACTCTGGGGGACGCCACATGGAAGGGAAAAGGACGAGGATTTAAAATCGTCAACTGCAACAAACTGAGTTCTCTCTGACAAATATGGTTTGACCAAAGCAAGAGCTTTGTCTTTTACCCCAATACCCTCCAGCCTATTCTGCAGGATTTGGTGGTTTACAGTGTCAACTGCCGATGAGAGGTCCAATAGGAGCAGCCCTGCACTACCACCTGCATTCAGCGTCAATCTGATCTGTTCCGAGAAACTTATCAATGCCAATTTTGTACTGTGATGCTTCCTCAATGCGAATTGGCAAGGATCTATGTGGCTCTGTTCCTCAATGAAAGCTGTCTACTGCGAATTAATAGATTTTTCAATTATTTTGGCTGTAAACGGCAGTCTGGAAATGGGACGGTGATTCCCAGGATCTGAAGGATCTAGGTTAGCTTTTTTGAATAAAGGAAGGATGTAAGCTATCTTCCAGGCACTGGGAAATTTTCCTTGACTTAATCATAATATTCAAAATTTCTGTTATGTATTCAGAGATGATGTGTCAGCTGCTAAATTAATTGTTTTAGGTGGGCATGGATCCAAAGGAGATCCTGACTTTGTTTGCAAAAGAATGGTTTTAATTTGCTCCTGAGAAAGCTCAGCAAAAGCAGTTAGATGGACCTTACATTCATTATTATTAATTTGAGAGTCATTGTGATCAGTTTAGGAATTAGAGGGAAAAAGATTAAAGACGGGCTTAATCTTATCTTGAAAAAAGGAAGCCAATGAATTGTAAAAGGTTTTGTCCATGCCCTGATTCCCCGTTTCTGGAGGTTTAGATAACTGTTTAACAGTTGCTAAAAGTTATTTTGTTGACTTTTTCGATTATACTATCTTCTGGGTGAAATATTTGGACTTTTCTTTAAAAATCAGATTTTTATATGAGGCTAAAATAAGTTTGTATTTTTCTTTTTAAGAATTCTCATAAAGGTGCCTCCATTTTTTTTCCTACCTACGACATGCTTGTTTAAGGAGTCGTAGGTTTTCTGTGAACCAGGGTTCAGAATGAGTGTCCCGGTTCCTCCTGTGGGCTTTAGCCGGTGCAATTTTTTCAGTGTCATTATCTCCCCATCCCTGATATAGACTAGCTGCTTTAGCGGGATCTGTTTTCGTGCAGGGCTGAGTTTCTGATAGGATGGCGTCTAACTCTATCTTCCTTATCAGGTGCCAATTGCATGAAAGCCTTAATGGACAAGGTTTATTTTGAGATGCACTGAGGGGGGCTAATTTGATATTAAACATAACTGCTCAATGATCAGACCATAGCAAGGGTAGGACTGCTGTAGTTGATAAGTACGGGCAGTCAGAGAAGATACCATCAAGTCGGTGGCCTGCTTGCTGCGTTGATTCATTAAGCTGTTGTTCTAATCAGAGTCGAAGCAGCATGTCTGTGAGACATGCTGCCTCTGTGTTCTCTGGATTTTCTAAGTGCATAATAAAATCAGCTAAAGTTGTGAAATCTGGTGAATCAATTCTTAAATCTAAAAACTGGGAGAAAGTAGGAAAAAAGCCAGAACAGGTCCCTGGGGGACATTATAAAAGTATACCATTAAAGGAATAATGTTTTGAGAACTGCAATTTAAAGGCCAAAGCCTCTAAATCTTTCAGGCTAATAAGTTCTGTAAATGAGACTATAAAGGACTGGTGGTATATTATGACGATACCTCCTCCTTTTTTTCCTATCCTATCAAGTCTGTAACTGAGGCAACCTGAAGGAACCTCTACGGCAAGGTCCGGCCCAGCCACTGCGTCAGCCCAGGATTCCTTAATAAATACAAAGTCCAAGCGCTGATCCTCTAGGAAATCAGCAAACTCCAAGGCATGCTTCACCAGAGAAGGTGTGTTAATAAGGGTGCACCATACCAGTTCAATATAAGGAACAACCTTTCCATCTGGTGTGTAAAGGATCTTTACTTTCAAATTAAGGAGGCTCCTATTACATTCTGGACATGTCACAAAATTATCACAGTCCTCATGAGATAGGGCCGGCCCATTACATGTCCTACCTGAATTTAGTTCTTTAAGCATGTTTAGAATATCTCCTCTGGCACTGGTGGAGTCTGGGAGTGAGGGAATCCGAGAAGGAGAACAATAGGGGGAGAGGCTATGGAGAGATGAGGGGCACTGGCGGAGGGTGGCAGTGAGGAATTTTTATTTGGGTGGGCCAAGGGTGCATTCGGGTGGGCCACTGCAGGCCCGATTTGCTGCTTATATGTCTAGCCAAACCTGCTTCACAGCCCTCCTTTATCTCTTCTTAGTCTAACAAAGCCCAGTAAAATTCACTGTTTTCCAAATTTCTTTCTAAATCTTTTCACTCTCAAAAAGTTTTTTTTTCTATGTAATGTCCCTTTGATGGGAAGAGGAGGTTTCTGAGGTGGGAGTATCAGGCAAGTGACACTACTCGGGCTCCCTCTGTGCGAGCCTTCAGGGAGGATACCTCTTCATTACTACCTCCACCTGACTCAGACTCTGCCCGCACTCCTTCCAGGACTGATTATCCACTTTTCTACCACCCCTCTCCAGTGCACCTTATCTCACAGCTGACCTTGGGCTCCAGCCCCATACAGCCACCATTTGGCTCCACTATCATTGTTCCTGGAAAAAAATTTAATAAAATCACCTTCAAACTTGAATATAGCAGTAAATGTAATTAGCACGTACTTTAAAGTATGTTCCACAGTTGCCCTAATGACCCAACTGTTAATTAAATAATCAAAAACTGAAAGGCCATGACAGGGCTGGCTTTAGTCCTGGTGCGAAAGACTTTTTTGGCGCCCCACTAATTACTTCTTTCTCCGCAGATACCTTTACTACCACCCTCCATCAGTGCACTTCATCTCTCCTTAGCTCCCACCTCCCCATGATCTCCTCCTCGAATTTCCTCACTGCCACCCTTCGCCAGTGCCCCTCATCTCTCCATAGCCCCTCCCCCTATTGTCCTCCCTCACGGATTCCCTCACTGCCACCCTCCGCCAGTGCCCCTCATCTCTCCATAGCCCCTCCCCCTATTGTTCTCCTTCTCGGATTCCCTCACTCCCACACTCCGCCAGTGCCCCTCATCTCTCAGACTCCTTCACAGCCTGCCTCCACCAGTGCTCCTCATCGCTCCATAGTCCCTCCCCCTCGTGACCTCCACCTCAGAGTCCCTCACTGCCACCCTCCTCCAGTGCCCCTCATCTCTCCAAAGCCACTCTCCCCCATTACCTCCTCCTCGGATTCTCTCACTGCCACCCGCCACCAGTGCCCCTCATCTCTCCGTAGCCCCTCTCGCATATACATTTTATTTGTTGTATAGCGTTACTCATATTATGTTATGTTAAGTGCACTTATTACGCGCGCAGCTACTCCAAGGAGTGTCCCGGCGCGGCTCAAGAGAAGACAAACAATAACCAAGCCTTAAGAAAAAAGATGCGCTTTTAGCAGTTTTTTAAAGACACCAATGTCTTCAACAGTGCGGAGCGAAAGGGGGAGCGCATTCCAAGCGCGGCCCGCAAACACGACCAGAGAAGCGCCGCCTAACCGATGGCACTGGAAGCCAGGAATCTTCATCATCCTAATGGATGAGGACCGCAAGGATCTCCCAGGCACATAAAACGAAAAGCGTTTCTGCAAGTAGCCGGGGCCTTGCCCATGCAGAGCGCGATGGACTATGGTAAGAGATTTGAATACCACACGTGCCTTGACCGGGAGCCAATGAAGGGAGCGGCGGTAGCCATGTACGCTCTGCCTGGGACCCAGCCCACCCAGCATGCGGACAGCCGCATTCTGGGTCACTTGTAACTTATTGAGAGCATAAGCTGGGATCCCAGCAAAGAGAGCATTGGCATAGTCCAGCCGGGACAAAATAAGTGCCCAAACCACCGATTCCCTAGCCACTTGAGGGAGAAGCGGAAGGAATCTTTTCAGAATTAGTGTAGGGTGTCACAGTACTTTACATCACGCACACATTATACGGTGACAATCAATCATGCAAGCATGTAAATTAGTCTACAGGGAGTGTCACATAAGCCAATGAGGATTACAAGGTGTAGGAATCACATGTCATCCATGCTGGTGAGCCATATATTTTAAGGGAGTTTGGTCTGGAGAAGCACAAACTCAGGATTTAAAGAGTACTCCAGTGGTTGCGGATTGGCTCTACTGATAAAAATGTATATCTGCCAAAACAAACTCCCTTTAGCAACATTAGAATAATGAAAGACCAGGGTGTTGGAAGGCGTTCTCCGGGGGGCTTCGGAATACGTTCCTGACCACCCGTTGACCCACCTCTCCCAGAGTTAGGCCGAGCAAGGGCGGGGAGGCCCTTCCTGGAAGGGTCTCGTACCTAGGATCGCACACACTGCACTTGCACTCTCTGACAGAGGGACACCACACAGTAGTTCTTCGTAAGACAGTATACTTTATCGTAGACGTAAGGGATCTTTATGATCCGAAATGCAGGTATGGAAACAGTGCCACAATCAGCGGCGATCTCGTGATGGGGGTATGGGGGTAGCGGGACAGTCTTTGAGTCAGGGTCTCTGCGGAGTATCCTGCGCACAGCTCTCAATCCTCGAGCTGGGGGGATGTTGCTTCTCTCGGCAATCTCTGCCGATTCCCTTGGAGGAAAGTGCCGCGAGTCACTCAGCAGACACGGGTGGTTCGGAGTTCGGGGAGCCGCGACAGCGTCAGCAGGGCTCAGATGGTTCAGAGTTCGGGGAGCCGCGACAGCGTCAGCAGGGCTCAGATGGTTCAGAGTTCGGGGAGCCGCGACAGCGTCAGCAGGGCTCAGATGGTTCAGAGTTCGGGGAGCCGCGACAGCGTCAGCAGGGCTCAGATGGTTCAGAGTTCGGGTAGCTTTCTCCGGTTCGGGTAGCGTTCTT
The DNA here is from genome assembly GCF_964204655.1 of Triturus cristatus. Classification (NCBI taxonomy): domain Eukaryota; kingdom Metazoa; phylum Chordata; class Amphibia; order Caudata; family Salamandridae; genus Triturus; species Triturus cristatus. The sequence goes on from NC_140592.1 coordinate 391,764,403, forward strand.
CGGTTCGGGGAGCGATCGAGCCGCGACCAGGTCAGCAGGCTCTCGTCAGTCCAGGTCTTCTCTGCCTCCCGTCCCTTCAGCACCCCTTGTTATACTCCCCCTCCTCTTTGAAGTCTGGAGTCCTCGCTGAGAGGGGTCTTGGTGCCTGGGGGCGGTGTGTCGGGACTTCCTGTCGCTCGGCCCTTTGATCTGTTCAGGTGGGTCTGGGAGGGACTCCAGACACCCAGCAGGCGAGGCACCCGCTCACCGGGGGCCTGGTGGCCGATCGAAACCTACCTTGGGGAAGAGACCAGAGGTGTGACAGGGACGGCGCCTCCAGGTCTGGCTTGGGGGGGTTGCTCTCTCCCTCAGCCGGGCATGCGTGTTGGGGTCTGGCCGGCCATCGGGATGTTGGGCCAGGGTGGCCGGAAGTCTGTGACATCAGGGATCGGTGCGGTTGCAGGGTGGCGTGCTGGTCGGGAGGGCCCACGCCACGAGGCCGGTCTCACACGTGCCCCCCCAGCTGAAAGGCGGGGAGAACTACCCATCCACTTGGGGGTTCTCCTCGCTGAAGCGGAAGAATCGGGACAGGCCATCCGCGTTGGCGTGGTCCGTCCCGGGGCGATGCTCCACAGTGAAATCCATCCCCTGGAGGGAGATTGACCAGCGTAGCAGCTTGGGGTTTTCTCCTCGCATCTGCATCAACCACCGCAAGGGTCGGTGATCTGTTTGAACTCGGAAGTGTGTTCCGAACAAGTAGGGCCGTAGCTTTTTGAGGGCCCAGACTACTGCGAAGGTCTCTCTTTCAATGGTGCTCCACCGCTGTTCTCGAGGTAGCAACCTTCGGCTGATGAAGGCTATGGGCTGATCTACACCTTTGTCGTTGAACTGTGAGAGGACTGCCCCGATGCCGTGTTCCGAGGCGTCCGTCTGGACCACAAACTCCTGAGAGTAGTCCGGGGCCTTGAGTATCGGAGCAGTACATATAGCGGCTTTCAAGGCGTCGAACGCTTTTTGGCACGGGGGAGTCCATTGTATTTTCTTCGGGTGTTTCTTGGAGGTTAGCTCTGTGAGGGGGCCTGCGATGCTGCCATAGTTCTTAATAAACCTCCGGTAGTAACCGGTGAGGCCCAGGAAGGCCCGGACTTCCGTTTGGGTCGTTGGGGGTTCCCAGGACAGGATGGCGTCGATCTTCGGCTGGAGGGGGGCGACCTGCCCGCTTCCCACCTGGTGCCCCAGATAGATTACGGAGCCTTGTCCAATTTGACATTTGCTGGCTTTGATGGTGAGGCCGGCCTGGCGCAGAGCCAGCAGTACTTGTCGGAGGTGCTGGAGGTGCTCGGTCCATTGGGAGCTGAATACTGCTATATCGTCGAGGTACGCTGCGCTGAACCCCTCTAGTCCGGACAGGACCCTGTTCACCAGTCGCTGGAAGGTGGCCGGGGCATTCTTCATTCCAAACGGCATCACCCTAAAGCGGTAGTGGCCATCCGGGGTGGTGAAGGCGGAGGGCTCCTTGGCTCCCTCAGTGAGTGCAATCTGCCAGTATCCGCAGGTTAGGTCGAAGGTGCTGAGGTAGCGAGCGGCCCGAGGCGGTCGACAAGCTCGTCGGCGCGGGGGATAGGGTGAGCATCCGCTCGGGTGACCGCATTGAGTCCTCGGTAGTCCACACAGAATCTCAGCTCGGGGGCGACACCAGGGGCAGCCGCTTTCGGGACCAGGACTACCGGGCTGGCCCATCGGCTGTCGGAGGGTTCAATCACCCCGAGGGCCAACATCTTAGCTACCTCGGTCTGGATGCAGGTTCGGACCCGATCAGGGACCCGGTAGGCTCGGTGTCTCACTGGCGGGCTGTCGCCGGTGTCTACGTTGTGGACACACCAGTCGGTGACCCCAGGGGTTAGGGAGAAGAGGTCCGTGAACTGCCTTAGTAGCCGGCGGCAGTCGTCGGACTGTTGGGAGGTGGGGGTGGTTGACAGTCTCACCCCCTCCACGGAGCCATCGGTCTCTTTAGCACCCAGGGGGTCTGGAAGGAGCTCGGTGTCTTCTTCAGTCCCATCGTCGGTGGCTAGGAGCAAACTCAACTCCGTCCTCACCAAGTGGGGTTTGAGACGGTTCACGTGGAGGACCCGGAGGGGGTTCCGCGGGGACTGCACATCGACTAGATAGGTGACTTGGCTCTTCCACTCGACCACCTTGAAGGGACCAGTCCATTTGTCTTGGAGGGCGCAGGGTTTCACCGGGGCCATGACCCAGACTTGTTGGCCCGGCTGAAACTCGACCTGGCTAGCCTCGGGGTTTGTCTCTGTGAGTTCTCGGAATCTCCGGGTCTGGTTGCGGAGCGCCAGGATGTATCGGAACACATCAGGAGGGGTCCCCGGAGAGCCGTTTCCCAACCCTCCTTGACCAGGCTCAGGGGTCCCCGGACGGGGTGTCCATACAGTAGTTCGAACGGGCTGAACCCCAGAGATTTTTGGGGAACCTCTTGGTAGGCGAACAGGAGGCAAGGGAGGAGGACGTCCCATCTCCGGCGTAGGGGTTCTTCGAGGCCCATGATCATCCCTTTCAGGGTCCTGTTAAATCGCTCGACTAGGCCATTCCCTTGGGGGTGGTATGGGGTGGTGAACTTGTATGATAAACCGCACTGCTGCCATAGGGACCTCATGCATTTGGAGATAAAGTTTGTGCCACGATCACTCACGACTTCGCGAGGGAACCCCACGCGGGAGAAGATCCCCATCAAGGCCCGGCCTACCACGGGGGCCGTCACGGTGTGGAGGGGAATGGCTTCGGGGTAGCGGGTGGCATGGTCCACCAGGACGAGGATGAACCGGTGGCCCTGGGCGGTCTCGGGATCCAGGGGTCCCACGATGTCGATTCCCACCCGCTCAAAAGGGGTACTAACAACGGGGAAGGGTTGTAGCGGAGCCTTGCGCTTCCCCCCACTCTTTCCGCTGGCCTGGCACGTGAGGCATGACTTACAGTGGGCCTCCACATTCGCTCGCATCTTGGGCCAATAGAAGTGGGTAACGAATCGCTGGTAGGTCTTATCTTGGCCTAGGTGTCCTGCCAAGGGTACATCATGGGCCAGGCCCAGGAGGAGACTTCGGAAGCGCTGGGGTACCACCAGTACTCGGGCCGATTCCAACTCGGCCGACTTCTGTTCGCTGTACAGGAGGCCGTTTTCCCAGTATACCCAGTGGGTTCCGGACTGGTCGCCTGCTGCTTGGGCTTCGGCCTGTTGTCGGGGTACAATGAGGGAAGGGCAGGTGGCTTGTTCCTGGCAGAATTCTTCTCGGGAGGGACCTCCCTCACCGTGCCACTGGGCCATCTCGGGCAGGTCCCCGAGCTCGGTCAGTGGTTCGGGATCTGGATGCACCGACCCGTCATCGGGAATGGTTGCTTCTTCCGGAAGAGGGTCGTCGGGCTCGGGTAGGGCGTCCCGGACCTCGGGGATGGCAACTGTGTTCAGCGGGATGGCCTCACCTCCCTCGGAGGAAGGCAATCTGAGAGTCATAGAGCGCGTGGTGGCGCATACCCATTCGGGTAGGCCCATCATCTCTAGATGGGCTCTTCGTTCCACTTGTCCCCACGGGGAACTCTCAAGGTCATTGCCCAGGAGGCAGTCTACGGGCTGGGAGGTTCGGACTGCCACCCTCAACTTGCCGGTGATTCCCCCCCTTTCGAAGGGGACCAGGGCCATCCGGCATAGGCTCTCGGAATTGTCAGACGATATGACTGGACAAAAGGCGTCGGGCAGGATCTGGTCTTCGGAGACCAGGTGGCAGTGGACCGCTGTGACACTTGCCCCAGTGTTGCGGAGGCCCTCGACGCGGTGACCGTTGACCGTCACCTGCTGTCGGTACTTCTTCGTGTTGGCGGGCAGGGGTGTTCTGGGGACCATCTCTCGGTCCCCTAGGGAGACCAGGACCATGGCGGCTGGCTCCCATTCTTCGGAGTCTTCCATCTCTTCTCCTAGGGCTACGGAGGCCATTTGTCGAGCCGGAGGGGTTGTCGTGGCGGGTCGTTGGTACATGGGACACTGAGGGTCACTGGCATAGTGTCCGGTCTGTTGGCAGCGGAAACAGGTGATCCTAACTCGGGGTCCCGACCTCCCCGGTGGCCCGGTGCTGGCCGGAGGCGGGGCTGGAAAGTGCGGAGGTTGTCCTCTGGGGGGACTGTGCTGGGAGCCCCCCGGAAATTCTCTTGGTCGGCCTTAATTCCCTCCGCCCCTCTGGCGGGGGGTCCCTGACTGTGGCGACCGTAGTCTCCCACGGGACCCCATGAGGCCCGGGTGTTCACCCATCGGTCAGCCTCGACGGACAGTTTCCGAGGGTCAGTGAGCTTACTGTCCAGGAGGTGCTGGCGTAACTCCACAAAGCAGTTGGCGGACAAGTGTTCCCACGCGATTAGGTCGAACAGCTCCTCAAAAGTGGAGACCTTGCTGCCCTTGATCCACCCGTCCAAGGCCCGGCTGTAAAAGTTCACGTACTCCACCCATGTGGTACCGGGTATCTTTTTGCAGTCTCGAAACCGTTGCCGGTACATTTCGGGGGTGAGCCCATATCTGGCTACTAGGGCCTCTTTCATGTGACTGTAGAAGTTCAGCACCATAGAGGGCAGGTCTAGCAGGGTATCTCTCGCCTCGCTCAGGAACCGGCCCCACAACCCAGCCCCCCAGTCTTTCTGCGGGACTCGGTGGGAGGTCATGGCAACTTCGTAGGCCTTGAACCATTGCTGGATGTCGTCGTTCTTGTAATATTCTTTCACCACATCCTTGGGGATGTGGACCTTTGGCTCCACGACGGAGGAGAGGGGTTGAGTTCCCGAGGGTCTGGCCTCCTCACTTTTAGCCTTGAGCTCGATCTCTTTCAGGCTGCGTTCGTGTTCTAGTTGGAGTTTTCTTTCTTCGTGCTCTCTCTGTTGCTTCTTTTCCTCGAGTTCTCCTTGTAGGCGTAATTGTTCTACTGCCAGTTTCTTCTCGGCCAGTTTTAGTTCTCCCTCGATTTTTAGTTTTGCTAGCTCTAGTTCGTGGTTGCGGCCCCTTTCTCGGTCCGCTAGCTCCTCCGGGGATAGGCTCCCCTCTGGGGCGCCGCTCCTCCCCGGGATGCTTCGTGGTTCAATGGCGGCTCTCCTTCTGTTTGTGCCCGGGAAGCTCCTGCCTCGACCCAGGTCTTCAATGCTCCCTGGAAATCCTCTTTCGTGCTTAATCCAGTGGTAGCGATTCCAAGGTCTTTGCAGAATTGTTTTAGTTCTCGGTGCATATAATATTCCAACTGGTCCTCTCGGAATGTCGTGCTTGTGTTGGTACCTGCGGCACCTAGGGAGGTTTCTCCTTCGATTTCTTTCCGGTAGTGCGTCAGTCGTTTACTGCACGATCTCTAGGTGTCGGCTTGGATCCCGTCGTCTGCCACCAAATGTTGGAAGGCGTTCTCCGGGGGGCTTGGGAATACGTTCCTGACCACCCGTTGACCCACCTCTCCCAGAGTTAGGCCGAGCAAGGGCGGGGAGGCCCTTCCTGGAAGGGTCTCGTACCTAGGATCGCACACACTGTACTTGCACTCTCTGACAGAGGGACATCACACAGTAGTTCTTCGTAAGACAGTATACTTTATCGTAGACGTAAGGGATCTTTATGATCCGAAATACAGGTATGGAAACAGTGCCACAATCAGAGGCGATCTCGTGATGGGGGTATGGGGGTAGCGGGACAGTCTTTGAGTCAGGGTCTCTGCGGAGTATCCTGCGCACAGCTCTCAATCCTCGAGCTGGGGGGATGTTGCTTCTCTCGGCAATCTCTGCCGATTCCCTTGGAGGAGAGTGCCGCGAGTCACTCAGCAGGCACAGGTGGTTCGGAGTTCGGGGAGCCGCGTCAGCGTCAGCAGGGCTCAGATGGTTCAGAGTTCGGGGAGCCGCGACAGCGTCAGCAGGGCTCAGATGGTTCAGAGTTCGGGGAGCCGCGACAGCGTCAGCAGGGCTCAGATGGTTCAGAGTTCGGGGAGCCGCAACAGCGTCAGCAGGGCTCAGATGGTTCAGAGTTCGGGGAGCCTTCGGGTAGCGTTCTTCGGTTCGGGTAGCGTTCTTCGGTTCGGGGAGCGATCGAGCCGCGACCAGGTCAGCAGGCTCTCGTCAGTCCAGGTCTTCTCTGCCTCCCGTCCCTTCAGCACCCCTTGTCATACTCCCCCTCCTCTTTGAAGTCCGGAGTCCTCGCCAAGAGGGGTCTTGGTGCCTGGGGGCGGTGTGTCAGGACTTCCTGTCGCTCGGCCCTTTGATCTGTTCAGGTGGGTCTGGGAGGGACTCCAGACACCCAGCAGGCGAAGCGCACGCTCACCGGGGGCCTGGTGGCCGATCGAAACCTTCCTTGGGGAAGAGACCAGAGGTGTGACAGGGACGGCGCATCCCGGTCTGGCTTGGGGGGGTTTCTCTCTCCCTCGGCTGGGCATGCTTGTTGGGGTCTGGCCGGCCATCGGGATGTTGGGCCAGGTTGGCCGGAAGTCTGTGACATCAGGGATCGGTGCGGTTGCAGGGTGGCTTGCTGGTCGGGAGGGCCCACGCCACGAGGCCGGTCTCACACAGGGAAATTCTAACTATATCACAACACAAAAAAAGCTAAGTTTGTATGCAGCTCTTTGATGACAGTACAGAGGTCACTGTCCTATTTTAGGATTGTATCTTCTGAACTGCAAGTAACATAAGGATCTCTGTGACAAAAGGCAGTAGCCCACTGAGCTATCCAGATAAAATACAGTTTATCTGCACTTAAAAACTACCAACAGACAAATGACTGCTCTCCAGCAGGATCACAAATCTCCAGTTATCTGAACATTTTTTATTGTTGTACCTCGGTGGCAGGTTGATTACGAGGGCCAAGGCTCGTGTTTGGGTGGGCCAGGCTCATCTTTGGGTGGGCCTGGCCCAGCTGGCCCACCCCCTAGAACCGGGCCTGGGCTTATACAATTAAGGGAGTGGTTTAAACAGGTAAGCTAAAAATGTGTCCTTAGCAAAATGTGCCGCTGGACTGCAATTTTACTGCCTCTTTCTCTTATAATATAACCGGATACAATACAACAGCTGACATTACACCTAAAACAAGCCTTAACTATTTTTAAGTTTGTCAATGGTTGTAAGGTGCATTATATAGCTAGATAGAAGTTAATATTTATATAAGTCGATTAAAAGGTTGACTGGGCTGAAATAAGTAAATTGGTTGGCAAGCAGTTTGCTGCTTGGTTTGCTACCTCGTTTGATATGTAGATCAGTGTGGGTAGATTAGTTGGTAGTTAGCTTGTTAGGTAAGTCTTTCCTCGCTGTTCCGTCTTTTTGTACCTGTTTTGCGCTATATAAGTCAATATACATACGACGCGAAGTAGGTTGCATAGTTACATCTGAAAGATGCATAAAAGCAGATTGGTAGATAGATAAAAATATGTCAGATTACAGTCAGTTGACAAATACAGATGCACAACCCGAGACACAGGCACAAGTTAACCGAGAAATGCATTGCTGAGCATAGACAGACAGATGAACTGAGAGGACAGATGAATAGTTCAAAAGAGACAGACACACAGATACATGAAAATGGCAATGACAACTTTCCTCGCATTGCTTTCTTGCCCCGCCGAGCACCCCATTCGTTTTCTCTTCTTTGCTGTCTTTCCACCCCCTCTCTCTCTCTCTCTCGCTCTCGCTCTCAACCTCTCTTCACTTTAAAAGGTTTGTTAAAAGTTGTGGACATCCGTGGAGAGTCCATCGGGGACTATATGTAACTGTTAGAGCTCCGCCCCCACTCCGGCCTGCAGACCCTAGTCCCCGCCACTCCCCTTCAAATGTAGTGAAGTGATTTCATTATGCGGGTTAATTACTATAAACAATTGGCGGGCACTGGCACAGTTAACATATCACTGGGCCTTATCAATACACACAGTTGGGGGGGGGGGGCAGCTAATGCAGGGGGCCAGGAGCCACAAACCAGCCTTGGGTTACCAGTGTCTTAGTGCCTTTGCCTGAATGGAAGGGTGGGGTGGGGAGCTGGCCGCAATGTGGGGTGGGGGATGGGAGATGGGGATTTGGGGGGTGCAGCTGCGGGGGACACGTGAAGTTTGACACAGCAGGCCATGCCTGATACTGCCACTGGGGTATGCAAACAGCCCCCCTTCCTCGGCAGCCCCCCTCGAATAACCACACTGTGCCTCACAGGAGGAAGACTGTTGTCTGAAACTGGACACTTGCGGTGGGCTCCACGGGCACGCTTGGGGGTGCCCAGCTGGCTGAAAACAATGACCAGACCCAGCGTGTGCCACACGAAGGTATGTCGAGGAGTTTGTCGCGAAGAACAGAAGATGTCGTTTAAAACAGTGCTTACAATAATACAAAATAAATCGTTCATTCTGAGGTGGAGCGTTTCGTTAGGAAAGTAGAAGGCGGGGTGGGCTCTGCAGATGAAGAGAAAAAGGCCGCACCTCTTAAATTGGCTGTGAATTGTATGATGCACAGGGAAGCACATTGGCCCCCATACACTAGCTCTGAGGACTAGGGTCGGGCTGACCTACAGGGCCGTGCCGATGGGCTGGGCTGGCGGATCAGTGCGTGGGTCGGGTTTTCGCAGTCCGGGGGCCTGTTTTATGCCCCAATCGCACCCTGCTGCGGGGCGCACTGGACAGACGAGAACACACTGGCCCATGCGCTCACGATTAGTAGTGAGTGACAGTGGCCCCGGCCCCCGGGGCTCATAGGTAAATTGCTAAGCTTGCACATAGTCACAGATGTTGACAGAAGTAAACACTCACCAAGGTAAACACAAGCTTGAAAGTAAACTAGCGCACAAGACGAAGATTACACAGGAACATTTGAATGAGCCCATCTGCAAAATGGTGCGAAATAGATGCAAATTGTCAATGATTACTGTTACACCTCTTGTTATTGGCTGTGGTTTTAGATCCCACCCAGTACAGTTGATCCTGCCTCAAGGATTCTTTTTAAGACTCACGGTATGTCATGAAGTTCACTCTTTGGGAATAGTTCACATTTTAATATGGTAATTTCTTTAATGGAGAATTACAGAGGTATCAGTCAAAATGTTTCCAGTTTTATAGTCAGGGGACCTTAGATATAGCTATAATCTTTAGTGACCAGGAGAGGTCTGGAGAAGCCAACTTTGGAACTGGAGAGCACGATTCAGATACGGACTCAGCTTAACATCCTATTAATCTGAGCAAATCACTTATGCTTGCTTTTCATAAGGCCTGGCAATGCCAATAGGTCTGGCTTATGAATGAAAGTGCCCGTTGTGTCATTGGTGTGCTTAGGCACTCAATAATTCCTCATGCATGCACTCTGTCACTTGTCTCTGCACTTAAGCATCCATTCATCCATCTACTGAGTCATTCTCGTATTCACCCTCTGTAGCATCTGTAATAAAACACACACAAAAACAACAACATATGTAAGATAAATTACAAGAATACAGGCAGAAGAAAGTACATGCTTGCAATGACAAAACTAAACATAGCCGAGAGTGTGGGTCTTGCAGAGGTATTGTAAATAGTCTTCATGTGATAATTGTGAATAATCGGGGGCCCTGTTCTGTTGGACATCGAGAGGACCTTTGACACGGTCCACTGGACCTTTCTCTTCCGTGTCCTGAGCGTATGAACTTTGGGCTGGGATTCCATTGCTATGTTAAAACATAGTATACAGAGCCAGTCTGTGTGAACGGCGCACTGCCAGCCCCCTTTCCAGTCAGAAGGGGTACGAGGCAGGGGTGCCCATTGTCTCCCATTATTTGCGTTAGTCATAGAGCCCTTGGTAGATTGGATACGGTTAGACACCCGACTGCAAGAGTTCATTTGGTCCCCAAATCACGAAGATCAGTATCATTGTACGCAGACAATATGCTACTTTATCTTCAGAAGCCAGGCTGGTCTATCCCGAGCTTAATGGAAATGCTGAAGCTATATGGAGATGATTCAGGTATGAAAGTTAATTGGGAGAAAACCAATATGTGCATGTGATAGGTGACCATCCCAAGTTCCTTGAAGTGATGGGTATGAAGCAGGCGGGGGACCATTTTCAATACCTGGGAATGGATTTTACCCAGAGACCTTAGAGGAGGTGGGAGCTAAACATACTCCCTTTGCTTGGGAGATTAAAGTTCGATATTAAATTGTGGTCATCCCTGCCGATATCTATGATAGGGAGGGCAGCACTCTTCATAATGGTTGCCCTCCTCCGCTTTCTCTATGCCTTCCAGAATTACTCCTACATGCTTCCGCCCATCTTCTTTGTGACCCTCCAATCACAGATAACAGCGTTTTTGAGGGATAATAATGTCCAGCAGGTTGCCTTTGCCAAGTGTAGCCAGGGCATGTATGATGCAGACCTGGGCTGGGTGGATATGCGATGATATTATTGGGCGATGGAGCTCATTATCATTAATGAATGTGTACACAGAACACGGAGGGACTCGGCATATAGGCTTGAACTGGACACTTTACAGAAACATGACATACTGTCCACATTATATAGTAAAGCACCACCTTTTGGACTCCACCCGGTCACTAAATTGCCATTCTTATGTTGGCATGAAGTGCTGAAACATATAAAGTGGCATGGAAAAATGACCAATGCTACGCCATTATGGAAGGGCACATTGCTGGCGCACACAAATGAGTTAGAAGGATTCCAGAGGTGGGACTTATTTGGAATATCACACTTGGGTGATGTATGTTCTCATGGGACACTTACATCCTACACACTATTTTCCAATGAACTCCTGTTATATAAATCACGGTTTTACAGATACTTACAGGTGCGGCATGCACTAGAACATTATAGAGATAGGCTACAAGACATTCCAGAGAATAGCCGCTGGAGGTGAAGTTAGTGATGGAGGAACTGGCAACAAAATAGGTCTCAAGGCTATATCGGTCACTGTTTACTAATTCCCCAGATCCACTGCTTTGGGGCATATTTAAAAGAACTTAACACTGCCATAGCATCAATTTTCTGCCGTTACAGCATTTTTTTTAATCGCCATTTTTACAAGTTGCTGCTAACTTTCCAGGTAAATGTGAACTTTTAAGATTGCCACTTCTGTTGGCAGGACTTAACGAAAATGAGGTGCAAGGTGGGCGTTCCTGTTCAAAAACTGCCACTAACCCCACTTCGCAATATTTAGAATGAAATTCCCTATGGCGATGCCCCCCAAAACTGCTGCTAAGTCCAGTGAGAGGCAGTTTTGTAAGACCAGAAAATAGCTGGTCTTAAAATCGGTGCAAACAATTGGGTCCACATATAAGATGTTTGGGTGCTGGACAGCGCTACAAGGAACATTGCTGCACTGCTCTGTGCCAAAACAAAAGGTCAGGGATGCACCCTATCAATAAGATAGGGCGCATCCCTGGGCCCCATTCATGAAAAGCGTTGCATCGCTGCAACAAAACAGTGTTGCGACAATTTTCACTGCGCCCTCCTTGCGACACCATGGATGCGCCATATTTAATGTACGGCACTCCATGCCGCAATCAATGACAGATACGTCTGGAATCCTGACGTATCTAGCAGCGCTAAAATCACGCATTGCTACAGTTTTGTCGCAAGCATGATGCAACTCTAGCAATGCATGGGGCCAGCCTATCCCTATGGCACTACGTCACCCTTACACCTGCCATGAGGCAGGCGTAAGGTTTTGACGCTTTGGCGTCATAGAATTGTCGCAGTAAAATCTGAGAGACTTCTCTGCGGCAATTCTATGAGGCTTTGTTGTGTGGGAACGCCCACCCTGTATACATCATACCTGACGCAGATATAATGTGGCACAGGGCTTCACAAGGACATGCATATGCCTAGATGCGTCACTTTGTAAATATGGTGCAACGTAGTGCAACATTCACGCTGCAAGTACATCAAGAAAATGGCGCACCTTCTCCAGAAGGGGCTCAGGATTAAGCCCCCCTGTTTTTTCTTCTCTGACGGTGCACAAAGGCTGCCATGCACCAACGCAGGCACCCTTGCACCATGGTGCAAGGGTGACTGTGTTGTGGAGTTGATTGATTTTGTGACTCCATCTCTAATCGAGACGTCTGCAGGTGCGTCTGGACTTGTCGAGGGTGGGAGTGATCCAGTTGGACTTCTTGGAGTGTTGTAAAGAACAACGCTATAACGGCAGACTGTAGGTTCTGCACCTCACATAATTTTCCCAAATTCAAAGTTCCTGCGCACCAAAACCCCGGCACCAGCCGTTACGTGATTCCACTGTGTTCCAGATCATGAAAGATGCAGCTGCAAGTGGGTGTGCACCAGGCAAAGAAGTCCAAGATACTCTTGTAATTTTGAAAAGTCTTTATTTTCAATTGATATTCTCCAAGTGTTAATAATACATTAAGCCCAGCCAACGCGTTTAGTTCTCATCCGAGAACTTCGTCAGGGCTGAAATTGACATGCAAAAGGACAACAATCAAGATACGCACGTAATAAGTCACAGAATAAAAAGTAAAAAACAAAAAAAGGACAGAAGGGAAAAGCACAAGGCTATGGTCAAGGTGTGTCTTGATTGTTGTCCTTTTACATGTCAATTTCAGCCCTCGCGAAGTTCTTGGATGAGAAGGAAATGTGTTGGCTGAGCTTAATGTGTTATTAACACTTGGAGAATATCAATTGAAAATAAAGACTTTTCAAAATTACAAGAGTATCTTGGACTTCTTGGAGTGTTGTTTGCCCGGTTTATCCTTTAGGGGTGCCAGGGTGTTGGCGCAGCTAGAGATCCATCGGTGGAGGTTGTGCGCTGCGGTGTTGATGTCTGTAAGTGTTGGCGGAGTGGTGGTGCTGAGGAAGTTGACATGAAGTTTTTCTGTGGCCTTGATTCAGCTGCAACAGGGAGGGGACAATGTTGGTGGTGGTGTACAGTGGGCGTGGTGAAGGCGTGATGTATACAATGATGGTTGGTCCAGGAGAGTTTGGTGGTGTGGCTGTAGTTGAATGTTCCTGCTTGCAAGGAAGATGGGTTTGAGCTTGTGTCTGGCGTCTGGTTCGATGAAAATTTGAACTTTTCGACACAGGTGAAGAAGTTGGCTGGGACCTGCTTTGGCACTCTAAAAACTCTGAGGAAGTTTCTCCCCCTTCTACCTGGAAGTGCCAAAGAAACTGTGGTCCGTGCCTTGATTTTGTCCCGCTTGGACTATGCCAACGCTCTTCTGGTTGGTAGTCCGGGCTTTCTTGCTAAGAAATTGCAAGTGGTCCAAAACTCAGCAGCCAGACTGCTTTTGGGTCTGTTTTCTAGGCATAGTGTTCGCACCCACCTGCATTCCTTGCATTGGCTCCCAGTTGAATCTCGTCTGAAATTCAAAATGCTGTCCATTGTACATCGAGCCCTCGATGGCTTAGGCCCTATCTATCTTCAGAAGAGATTTGCCTTCTACAATCCAGGGAGACAGCTGCGCTCGTCTGCTCAGCTGTTGATACAGACCCCCAGGTTTAATCGTCAAAGGATTGGTGGGAACTCCTTTGTTCGGAAAGCTGGTCTGGCTTGGAACATGCTGCCTTTTGCCCTCCAGGGCACCCAGAATCCTCTGCTTTTTAAGAAAAAAATAAAAGCGCTGCTTTTTTAGCCTCTGATTTGTTTGCATTTTTCTTCCTGGAGCAAGCGCCGGGGAACTCCTGAGTAGTCGTGCGCTGTATAAATTAAATATAACATAACATAACATGTGGGTTGATGCAGTGACTAGCTGCTTGTGTCCAATGTTGGTGAATTTCTCCAGGAGGGTTATGTTATGTTATAAAGGATTTATAAAGCGCATGTACACCGGTTGGTTTTAGGACGCTGGGTTTATGATTAGCCGCGTCAAGTGACGAGATTATTAATAGGCCTGCACAAATAGCCATGTTTTGAGAGTTTTCCTGAAACTCAGTAGGTCAGTGCATGACCGGATCTCCAGGGGGAAGGAATTCCACAGTCTTGGAGCCAGAGAAACGAACCTGCATCCTCCCTAACGTTTTAGCTTAAAGGTGGGGTAGTCAGTAGCAGGAGATAAGCTGAGCGTAGGTTGCATGAGGGAGTGTACCTTAATATAAGAGCGTCTATACATTTGGGACTACGGCCGAATAGAGATTTAAAGATTAAGCAGCCTGTTTTAAAAGCGCAGCGTTGGGGAATGGGAAGCCAATGTAGTTTCCTTAAAAGAGGGGAGTCAGATTGCTACCTAGGTTGCCGATAAACCAGTCTGGCCGCATGGTTCTGAACCATCTGCAACCGCTTGGTAAGAAAGAGTGGCATGCCCAGGTAGACCGAGTTAGCATAGTCCAAGTGTGACAGCACCGTGGCTAGCATGACCTGTATCAGAGCTCCTTGTGTGAGTAATCGGCTGATCTTTCTGATCTTTCGCATCTGAATGAAGCAGGTCGAGATCACTAATCCGACTAGCGTTCTTAGTGACAGGTCATTATTTATAGTGACACCAAGGGTTTTGGCGGAGGAGGGGATCGGGGGGTCCGAGTTCCGTACACCAATAGTGAGGGCCCCAGAACTTGTAACTGCCCCGTGTCAGGACTAACTCCGTCTTGCCTGGATTAAGCTTTAAGTGGTTATGGTCCATCCAGTGGCGGATGTACAACATGGTAGCCTGAAATTCGGAGACTGATTTCGGTGAGTTGGTGATGGTAAACATCAATTGTAGGTCATCGGCATAGTTGAAGGTAGTCACGTTCCTTTCCTTCAGGGACTGAATCAGAGGGAGAAGGTAAAGGTTAAACAAGTGGTGGGATAGTGAGGATCCTTGCGGGACCCCATAAATTGTTCTACTCTTAGGTGCCGCAAACTGGGCTGTGCGGACTACCTGGGAGCAATCTTTTAGGAAGGAGCTGATCCAGCTAAAGGCTAAGCCCTGGATGTCAGCCGACCTGACACAGTCCGCCAGTATATCATGGTCGATCGTGTCAAAGGCGGCAGAGAGATCCAATAGCACCAGGGCCTGAGGGGAACCTCTGTAAGCTTTATCTCGTAGAGTGTCCAAGACCGCTAGTAGCACCGTTTCCGTGGACTGCGTAGGGAAAAATCCCACTTAGTGGGAGTCTAGGTAGTTGGACTGTTCCATAAAGTTGGACAGGCACCTCGCCACATGGGCCTCCAGTACTTTAGCCAGGTACGGGAGCAGAGAGATGGGACGGTAATTTGACAGACTCAGAGGGTTTGCGCCAGGTTTTTTCAGAAGGGGAACCACGATTGCTTCTTTAAAGGCTTAAGGAACGCACCCCTGGGAGAGGGACTCATTCAAAAGGGTGAGGGCTGAGCTCGGGAGGACAGAGGGCATCTTTTAGGACATGTGGTGGACAGCAGGCCATGGGGGCTCCAGATTTTACTTTGGACAAGAGGTCCTGGAAGGCCTGGGTACTAATGGCCGGAAAATATTCAAGCATAGAAGGATTACAATGCGTGGCAGAAGGAATCTCATTAGAGAAGTGTTTTGGAATACTGGCTTTAATAGTGGAGGGTGGTGGTGTTCTGGTCACTGGGGTTTTCCAGGTGGTAGTTGAGGTCTCTGAGTAGGATGTACTTGGTGGATGGGAGAGCCTGGGGTGCGATGAGGTCTAAAATGGCATCAGTGAATGGGCAGTCATGGAACGGGAGGTCTGTAGACAAGAGTGCCTGCCTGGTGTTGGGCCTGGTCCGGATCTTGAGGTGTTCTATAGTCTCCTTTGTGTCATTAGAGTGCATGGTCAGTCGGAGTGTGCTTTTGAAGACGATGGCAATGCCTCCTCCTGGGCGGTCGGGTGGTCCTTTGTTGTAGCCGTCGGAGATGGCAATGGCAATGTCCGGTCCGTAGCAGAGGTTGGTCCAGGTTTACGTGAAGAAGGTGATGTCTGAAGAGTTGGTGTGGAGGAGGTCCCAGATTTCTGTGACGTGTTTGTGGAGGGACCACATGTTGAGGACGATGCAGTTGAGACAGCCAGGTGCGCTGTTGTTTTGCTGGGTGGCGAGAGGTGCAAGTGTGGTGATGTGGCAGAATGCATTTTCAGTTTCGGCAGGTGCAGGGTGCAAGGGTATTCTTCGGTGGTGCTAGATGGCAGGCGGCATGGCGTCCAGGGTTGAGGGCAAGGAGGGTGCTGGCATCGTAGCAGTGGAGTGTCCCAGAGTCATTGTTCCTGGTGCTGGGCGCAGCACAGGGGTGGACGGACGCAGATTGGCTTGCCTTCGGCGCACCAGTGGCATGCATGTAGTGCTGCGATGGGCTGGACAGCTGGGAGGCGAGAAAGGACACTGGAGGGGGCATGGTCGCAGGGGATCGCAGCAGCAACGAGGGAGGGGACAGGGAAAAAGGAACTGAAAAAAGCACTGGAAAAACAAAGCCAAACAAAGCAAAGATAAAAAAAACACAAAGGTAGAAATGCAGCAGAGAAGAGAAGAAAGATGGACAGGAACAGCAGAAAAGAGGGACAAGAAGGCAGTCAATCTGCTGAGCAGTGACGCTCTACCACTGGACCACCAGGGATGAGCCGCATGCAGGAGCCTGTTGGTGAAGGAGGGACTCGAACACCTGACTTCTGGGTCAGAGGAATCAGCAGCAGCAGATGGGGGCAGCAGCGCCCAGACAGCGCAGCGCTGTGGGAAGAGGAAGTCCACTAAGAGATAGTCCCCCGGTCACCCAAAAGCAAACTAACCGGGGGCAAGGAAAGGCAGCACCACCCAGCTGCCTTTTCTGGTCGAACAGTGGCGACCAGATTACGTGTTCCCCAGTTCCTTGGAGAGTAACGACAGATCAAGCTGCATACCCAAGGGCCTGGGCCCGAACTGGCCGCTGTACCCCTTGCACCCACTGACACAAATGGCTGATCTCAGTGACTTGAGCGAGTTTGTGTAGTCCCCCACCAGTTTTGTGTGGTGCCCTCAGTGATGAAGGTCAGCCACAGCAGAGGGATTGCTCAGGGCACAGTGTGCGTCACCCACAGGCTCTAGGCCTGGGCCCGACTCGACCCCTGGGCCTCCTCTGCTACGCATCTCAACTCCTCCTCACCTGGATATTGACACCAGGGCTCAATGCACTGCGCTGTCTCCAAATCTGTGACTCAGCCAGCAGGAGCCTCAGCCAGGCAGGATTTCACAAGCCTGGGTACAGCAGTCACCGCCAAGTCTGCTGGGGAACCTCCATCTGCAGGTGATGAAACAGGTCCCCGTTGGGCGTGAAGTTGCAGCGCTCCCGCCAAACAAGTTTGGCGCAGCTCAGGGGCCTCACCCTTCACAGCGTCCACCCAGCGCAACATCCTCTGGCCTATGATGCAGAGAGGCGCGGCCCACCATTGGTAATCTACTCCGTGCACTCCGGTGTAGTGGTGACGAGTGGTATGCAATGCAGAACTCTCTACGTTGGTGCACAGGAGCGCCTCTACCATTCACAGCTCCAAGGTGCGCCAGCGGTCTACTCACACATGTCAGCAATGCGTCTCCATGCGACCTGCCAGACTTCACCACCAGGTAAGGACGATCTCCAACGCCTCAATGTCTAACGCCACGGGCCAGCAACTCCACAGCACCTCCGCCTCCCTCTCCGGGTCACAGACACAGGCCCAGCATAGCCTCCAGGCCCCGGGGACTGTTCACGCCATTAAGGTTTTGGCTGCCATGGTGTTGCAAGGAGGGCGCTATGCAAAGCGATGCATTCCTGGTTTTTCCCAGCGTTGCACCTTTTTTCATAAATGTTGCCCGGGAATCTGCATTTCCTCTTACCCTGGGACTCTGGCTGGTCATCCTGGCTGTTGGGAGGTTTGAGGGGGCTGTTGGTCTGTGCTGCACTTGGTCATGGCTTCACCTTTCTGCATTCCATTGTTTTTATTTTATTTTTTTCATTGGAGGTGGACTTATAGGCTATTTAGAGGTAAAAAAAAGTGACTTTGGGCTGACTAACATGAGATTATTTGCTGCTATTTGGCCTTTTGTCACTTTTCTATCGCTAACGTCAAACTTTTTATTGCCTTGACACTAGTGTTAGAGACAGTTTTCACCGCAGCTAGCTGCTACTATCGCCATGTAACGACGTATTATACATCGCTGACAGGGTGATCATTTTCGGAGATAGGTCTCGTTAAGAAAACTGCTGCTAGCTAACGCTAACGCTAGTTAGTGGCAATTCTTGTAAACATACCCCTTAGAGTCAGAAATGGGAGTCTGACCTGGGCTTACAGGAAGATGATGGCTGGGTTGAAGTGAAGATGGCAGCTTGAACATTAACAATTTCCACCTGCCTTCGCCCGGTAAAGTTTAAATATTTTCATAGATTTTACTACTGTCCTGAAGGGCTATGGAGAATGGGCAGACTTACCAGCCCGAGGTGCACCAGCTGTGGCACCCCCCCAAGCTCCCTTTTACCACATAATAGGAGATTGTCCAACGGTGAATTGATATTGGAAACAGATAATCCATATATTGGCCGAAGTGGTGAGATGATCGATCCCGATGGATCCAAAACTGCTCATATTCTCCTTGATGGATGGGACGGCACACATCATAATAAACTGTTCATTGGTTTGGGCACAATTTTGGCTAAAAGAGACATTGCTAAATATTGGCAGTCTAATGACATACCCCCGGTGGCAAAATGGCTAAGGGGGGTGAACTACTGTGCCGTCATGGAGGGACTGATCTATAAGGCACAAAGCTGCCTCGAAAAACGCACAAAAATATGGGGCAAATAGTGGGAATAGACATCAATAAATGGCATGTGATGGGGGTGGATTGATTCTCCTGCTCATGAGTGATCTGTCATTAGTGAGGAACAGAGCGGACTCCACCTGTAGTGATGTATATTGCATGCAGATATGGAGAGTACTTTAGTCCTATTTCCGGTGCAAATTGTTTATGTTCTATGTATTGCAAAACTAATAAAAATATTTAAAAAATAAAGTATACAAAATTACTGTTTGCAAAGGAAAATACTTTCTCTCCAAAGAGGGACTAACAAGAATTCTGACAGTGCAAATCTTCAATACCCACGGTTTGCCAGAGGGGATAACCAGTACCAAAACCTTTGCCTACTGCGGTAATCTGTGAGATTCCAAGTATCAAAATACCTACCTGTAGGCTTTAATATAGAGTAATACAGTCTACCCTTAAATGTCTATTGATTTTAACATATGCTTTTCACAATCAATATGTCAGGTCTACTGACTTTATGACAACTTTTTTTAATAAACATGCAGGCATATCCTTTGTCACCGGCATGTCACTAAGGCCAACTCAGATCTTCTGTGTTGGTCATACGCCTTCCCACAAGGCCATCATCAGGTATACCATAATAACCTTACAAATATGTACAAATACAGTTGTCAAAACAATATAAAATCCCTTCTAATATAGCCTAAAAAGGATTAACATTGTGAAAATCATCTATCTCCATGGTTTGTTTGTGTGAGTCGCCAACCTGAAAACCTTTGCCTACTATGGTAATCTCCGAGATTCCATGTAACAATATTGCCTTTAACACATGCTTTTCACAATAAGTAAGTAAGGCCTACTTGCTTTGTCATAACTTCTCATTATATACAGACACAGCTAAGGAATCTGACATAACTTTTTTCCAGTGAACCTATAAGGCATCTGGCCTTTACCAATGGCTTAACACTTTATAAAAACACAGGCCTACTGCAGTGTGCATAAACTGGTAACCAATATACATTTATAAAACTACAAATATGTACAATGATTCAGTTGGCAGCACAATGTAAAACTCCTTTCAATAGGGAATAACAAGAATCATCACAGTGAAATTCTCTTCCTAGAGTGATAATACCAAAACCTTTGTCTGCAATTGTAATCTCTGAGATCACGTGAACCAAATACTATTCTAGGGCCTGTAATAGAATGTGATGATAATCCACTGTTAAAGACGTATTCACCATATGGGGGCTTATTTACAAGCCGCTTGCGCCACTTTTGCGTCATTTTTAACATGGGAAAAGTGACGTACTGGTGGCGCAAGGGGCTTGTAAATCTGCCCCATGGTTTTCACAATAAATAAGGAACGCCCACCTCCTTTGTAATACCTTTTCATAATATACAATCTTTCCACATGGCAACCATCCACCATACATTCCTAAAAGTACAAATGTATACAGAATTACAATTGGCGGAAAAACATGACTATATCATAAGAAGGATTATTGTAGTGCATATCTGCTATTATTACGGTCTGTTCAGGTGGTTACCAAATATAAAACCCTTGCCTACTACTTTAATATGTGAAATTCCATATAACAAAATACCTGCTTACAGTCTTTAGCATAGTGTAATAGCTATCTATCCTAAAAAGCTAATTGCCTTTAACACATGTTTGTAAAAAATAAGTAGGTTAGGCCTACTGGCCTTATCATAACTTTTCATAATAAACAGATCAAACCTATGAAATCAGGTATGATTTTAACAGTGGACTGATTAAGCCATTACCCTTTACCATTGATTTCACACCTTACATAACACCAACCTACTCAAGTGCACATAAAATGGCACCCATCAGACATACAGTTATGTATGTTGATGGTTGCTGCACCTCCACTTGCCCACCCTGGAGAAAGTGCGAGGGTGTACAGTTTTTCTGTAAGCTCCCCAGAGACACCAGGGCCCAGATTCTAAAAGGTGTCACAGAACGCAGCAGCCAAAATTGCTGCGCTGCATTGCGTGACAGGGAGAAAGCAGGAGAGGCCATATTCATAGAGATATGGCTCTCTCCTCCCCTATCCTTAGTGCCGGTGCTGATTTCAGCTGCTCTGCGCCAGGCCCACTCCTTAGCCTCATAGTGCTAAGGTGCATGCCTGAGTCTAATAAAGGTTTTGTACAGGAAGGATACCCGTCCAGCAGCACGCAATCAAAGTTGGAAAAAAGTAGAAATTAATACATTTCTCCATTTAACGCCTCATTTCCAGGGGGGTTAATCTTTGGTGCTAAACCGTGTATTCTCATGTTACTTGACATGGTTTAGTGTCAAAAAGCATGTGTGGTTGCAGCGGAACGTCCATGTACCACCCATCTAAAGCTCCCTTGATGCAGAGTAATGCGAAGCAGTGTTTTGTGCTGCTTTGCGTTACTTTCCCATACAAACCAATGCTAATACCAATTCGCGTTGGTTTGGTTATCTCCAAAAGGTTTAGCGTCGGGTTAGCATTACAAAGGAAATGCTAACCCAAAGCTAAACCTTTGTGAATCTGGGCCCAAGACTGCTTGTACTTTGAGGTAAAGAGGGGAGGAGTTGGGGCTGATCGACCTAGCGGTAGGTGCATGGTGGTAAAGGGGGGGAGGAGGAAGAGGGAGAACAAGGATAGCCATAGGCTGCCTTTTTGTTAATCTGTAGCCCTGCACTCACAGTATGCGCATTGATGCTATGTTCCCTAGCTGTTGGATCGCTGCACATTAGTGTCTTGCTGTTTTACAGTTTTGTGTTGTGATCTCAGGAAAGACATTTTGGTGAAATTTGAGTCTGAACACATGGAAAAATTCATTGCACCTCTTGCTCTGAGCTGTGGCACATTATGAAGGGGCTGCTCACTCATGATTATGTCTGAACTAGGTACAGGGTGGGGCTTTGCTAGATTTTCATTAAGTTATTCACAGAGTAGTGACTAGGCATTGCATCTGGGATACCAACAGTTTCCCCGCAGTAATTTCAACTAAGCTCTAGATGGGAGAGCCAGTAAGAGGAAGGGAAGGGCCCATAGTTAACAGAGATCCTCATTTAGATTGAGGCTGCGCCACTGGACCATCACTTTTTGCGATGCTCCAGTGGCACAGGGGCCTGCTCCCTTTTTACCAGCAGCACTAAGCAACTTTACGTGCCTTAAAGCGGCCTTGTAAATATCGTTCCCTTTAATGCAGTTTTCTACATTAAAGGGGCATGCAACAAGTGTTGTTATGGGCGGTCCAGGCAACACCCATGGCTTTTTGACATAGCCCCAAATTTACGAGGAATCGAAACTCTGAGGCAGCGGCAAAAAATTATGCCTCTCAGGAGAGGCCTAAGGGAGGCGCAATGAGGAGAAATACCTTTATTTCTCCACTGATTTCCTTTTGCTATGTGTGCTGCAGAAAGAGTAAAAAGCCTCTTGTGATTGTTTTTTTGCAGGAAGGTTTCCCTTCCTGCACAAAAACAATCAGCCCTGCAACACATGCACCCTTGCACCATGGTGCAAAGGTGCCTGAATTGGTGCATGGCAACCCATTGTGCGCTAGCGTAGGAGAAAAGAACAGGAATGTGTTGTACCTGATAGATACGCACAATCCTGCCCTTTTCTTTGCCATAGAGCAGTGCAGTGGGAAGGCCTGCGTTACTGCCCTAAAGCAAAAGCTTGTAAATAAGGCCGACAGATCTTAAAGCTGGTGTTAGCAAAATTGGTGGATGATCATGGTTCTTCCAGCTCTTCTTGTGGTGACATTGACATCTCCCCAACCCGAGCTACATTGCCGGGTGGAGAGAACAGCAGGCGTAGGCTCCCAGTCCCCTTTGAAGCGGAAAACAAGCCCAGTCAGGCCAATCCCTTTGCTTCTCTCATGCTGGTACCAAGATGAGGGAAGCACTGGGATCGGCCGCAAGGAGCCTCAGCAGGACACAGCGGGAAGGAGAAGAGAGGAGCAGCAGGCTGTCAATCGGCAAGGAGCAGGTAAGTTATTTTCTTTTTTTGTTTATTTCGTCATCCATCCATCTACCCGACCACTACATACCCCTCCCCACCACTCTATTGCAAGACCAGCCACTACTGATGAGATGTGCCATGGGGGCATCCAATAAAATGGCCATTGCAGACCTGCAGTAGCAGGTAACTGCTAACATAGTTGAAATAAATAAAGGGTAATTGATTATGAAAACCTAGAATAGAGGTATGCCTAGAATAGAGAGCAGCAGTAGATCTCGCACAGGGGTGCCATCAGGTTACAAGAAGCCAAGAAGATGGGGAAAATAGCCTAACAAACCTTCTAACTAGCTTCACAGTGCACACACCAGCAAACATTGACATTCTGTTGCCATGGCTCAACAGTTATCACAACCACAATTCAGGACAAGTTTTGTATGCAGGTTTTTCTCAGGGTTTAATGGAAGCAGCATCAATGGTTTCACCTAAATAGCTGTCTGTCCTTGTCCATCGTGTGGTGGTAGCTAAAAAACTGCAGAAGGCGTAGACAATGGAGAGAATTGATGTCCATTCTAAAGAACAACCACTCGAGGGCTTTGTGTATTCCCAGTGCTACATTTTCAAAAACAAATCACCCTCCTGCAAGTGTTACAATTCAGACTATTCCAGGTCCCATAGCTATAAGAATGGCTTTGGCGGCAGGCATTAGTCATTTGTAATGTATATTGAATTAATAGACAACTGTTGTGATCATCTCTAAATTAGACAAATGGTGCCTCTATGTAGCAGACCGTTACAAGTGTCGGTGTTGGCAATTAAGTGCCAGTGCCCAGCACCAGAAAACATCGGCTCAAATTAGGCACTGTGTATTCCCCTTTTGGACATTATCGGAAAGAAAAACCAGATCAGTACCTTGATAAATCTGGGAATGCACATAGGTGATGGAAGTACGTGTGCTGGGGGTGCTGCAGCACCCACAGAAATAATCATGCTGGACAGTGCTTAATTTGTAAAAAAAAAATAAGTGCCAGGGCTCTCATCAGGTGGCCACTGCAGCATGCACCACACATTGCCCCTGCCAGCGCTGCCAACAATAGCACCTACACAACTACTAACCATCAGACTGCTCAGGTGCGACATTTCAGACTATTTCAAGCCCCCAAACCTATAAGAATAGCTTGGGCAGCAGGATAGTCATTTTAAAGCATATTGCATTGATAATTAGCTGTTTTTGTGGTTTTCTCTAAATAGCCAGACAGCGCCACCTTATGGCAGGCTGTCACAAGCGCCGGTGCTGACAATAAAGGGTCGGTGCTGAGCACTGGAAACCACCGGCTGAAATTAAGCACTGAAGCTGGAGTTCAGAAGGTGAATGAGCAATAAAGATGCCTTTACATTTTGTTTGTATCTTGTTACTTTTGTTGCACATCCAAAGACAGAGGTCAAATATCAGGCTACATCTCCTGATAAAGTGCTGCTTATTCGGAAACTGGAGTGTACTTTTATTTCTCTGACTGGAAAGTGAGAGGATTTTGTAAAAGTGATTTAGGTGACAATCCAGCTGGGGTCTAGGAAGCGAAAAGAAAGGCTGTAGCGTATCAGTTTTTTTTCTAAAACACAACAACATTTAACTATCGGGAAATTAACTAGACACATATTTCAAATTATATCAGCAATTAGTAAAGCACAAGTGAAGTACTTCTTTGTAATCCTGAAGTGAGATGGAAATAAAGATTTTAATAGGATCAAAAGAAATCAAGACACTTTGGGGCATATTCTCAAGAATGTGTGATAACAATCGCAAAAGTAACTTAACGCAACTTCCAACACCGCAGTCTATCGCGTGAAATTTACGCCATGTTAACGAAGCATTCTCAACATGGCGGTACCATGAGACAGTCACCAGATAACGCGTCAACTGACCGTGTTAAAGTCAACACCACGCCGCAAAAATGCAAAGCGCGAACACAAGAAATCCTGCGATGAGGCCAATCGCGGTACAAAAAGCACCAGAGACCGGCCTGTAAATCCCAAGCATCTGGTGGGAAAATGCAACATAAAAGCAGAGTAAACAAATGGTGAGATGACAACGTGCGAGCACAACCCCACAGCTGTGATGCAGAACAAATGACCATTGTCCAAATCAGATAGGAATTTCCCCACAAACAGCCACAATGCACATTGACATGCATTCAGTATGTAACCTGGGCAAATGCGGAAACAAACATGGTACAAACTGTGAAGCCGCATCTCCCCCTCACATTGCAGAGGGACAAGCAACACCCCCTGCACACCGACGCGCCATGTCCATGACCAAACAAGAATGAAAGCACGGACTAATGTAGGGGCAGTGACCCCCCCTTATGTACATGTTGCCCATTTCGTGGGACTTGAGTCACAGGGTGCATCCCTGCATCATGGCGGCACATATCAGACTACAAATGAATCCCTGTTGCCACCTGTAGGCCACAAATGGCAGCCAAAATGGAATGATTTGGGACACATGTGAAACGCCGAAGAGTGGGATACTGCAACAACTGTGACTGTGACACACAGAACTGGCAGTTTGAATACATGACACAATAAACAGCCTATCTGCACAGAGGTGACACACCCACCATCCATCAACAAATGCCTCAATTGACAGCACAACATGTCACACCCACACTTGTCCGAGTGAAGTGCCAGTATAGATGAGTGACATGCACGCAGGGAATGTGTATTGGAATGCTTTATTAGCACATGCAGTGCCTGTGGCAGTCAACGTACTGTGCCATTACTGCGAAGGACCCACACAATGTGACGTCAACCAAAGAAGAAATTGTTAAAAACGTAGTCCCTACAGGCTATTCCTGCTGCAGCTGCAGTAGGGTGTGGTCCACCTGCCTCATCTTCATCATTATCGTCCGGTGCATCTGGCACTCGTATCCATGGGGCTTTGCTGCTTACACATATGTTGTGCATCATCTTGCACACAAGGGCTGGGCTGTACAGGAGCTTACCACCTGTGACGTCCAGGCACCTGAAACGTGACTTCAACATGCCAAATGTGCACTCCACGATGCCCCTGGTGCATTTTCTTGTCCAAATTGTACTGCCTCTGGGCCTGTGTGTTCAGGGCTCAGAGGGGTGTCATCCTCCAAGCGCAGAGTGCATATACTTGGTCACCTGTGTCAGTGCAGAGAGACATGAGTCCCGACTACATACTGCATGATGTGTTGGCAGGCGCACTGGTTCATTGGTGTGTGATATGTGTGACTTAGTGATTCCTGTATGACATGTACTGCATGTTGCAAATGAGCTGCATCACTGTGTACTACGTAGCCTCACTGCTGCACCCACCCCCAGAGCACATTCACTAGTGTGCGCAGCACGATTACATCACATGCACCCTTAGGCCACACCATTGTCATGCCTGTCTGCGCATGTCTACAAGCCTGAGTACGACACAGTGATGATGCTGCTCAGAATGTGGCCGGCCACGTGTGTGTAGGCCCATTGCAAGGACAGTGCAGACACAGATGTAGAGCACCTGCCTGGCTGAACTTGACATGCAGTTGAGGGTACATCTTTGGCTCATGCTGCGCTAATAGCGACACACACAACAGTGACATGTGTGACCCAGAGCGGGCATGCCCTCCCCATGTACCCCTTTGGCTGATCACGCACACCGGGGACATGCCACATAGCAACATTGTCGATTGCGTGATGGGTGGCGCAGACACAACAACAGAGACACACGCATCAGCCACATCTCTGGCAAGGCTCACACTGAACCACACCCAGATTCACGTGTGGAGGAGCCACACCCCTACGCAGTACTGTCATACACCTGTCCACCCCGCTTGCACTCACATGAAGATACAACACGGTTACATGTCCCAGGTCCACACCACTGCCTTCAGTGACATGGTTGCGCACGCTGTACACAGCACAATGTAATGCGGAATGGCCCTGGTCCCACATGCATATATAATGACCACACATACACACTCAGTGGGTTATTGGGACTGGCTACGGGCACGTGCGCCCGGCCCCTTTTATTGCCAGGGTCACATCGCCTGTGCTGGATGGGTGTTGGGTAGTGTAAGCCACTACTCAGGGGTTGGTTGGTGCTGGCAAAAACCAAAACAGTGAGCAGACAATCAGCAGTACAGGGTATGGACATCATGGGTCCCTGAATTGAGCAGCACAGAGTTTGTGGCCCCGGATGCACAGCGGCCGGCACAGGCACACCGCCACGGGATGGTGACTTGCGGTGCACTGAGGTAGGGCCACACGAGCTGAGCGTGTGCTCGCCGATGTCCAAGGGGAATGTTGCGGACGGTTGCGGGGGACAATGGAAGGTGTCCTTCCAGGGCATGATGCAGAGGGCAGAAGCAAGCAGAAACATGCCAATGGCAGAGCTGAATGCTGCAGACTCCACATTTCCACCTTGTCAGTATCAGCTACATGTAGAGGAAGACAACCTCCAGCCCATGGGCCCAGACACCACAGAGACGTACAGACAGATATCGGCCATGAATTTCAGGGCACACACTCAGGGGCAACAGAGCTGGAAGGGGATGCAATATGCGATGAGGCCTCTACAATGCCATGGACTCTGCCATGTAGAGGGCAAGACTCAGTTCCAAATGTGTCTCCTACTAGTCTGCTGTGTATGCCGATGGAGTACATCAACGAGAAAGGAGTACTGCGGGCATGTGTCGCGGAGGCTGTGATGGTCTGAGGAGGCCAAGGTTGCATGCCTCGGGCTTGGAGCTTGCACCGGCACGTGGTGGGCCCTCTTCGACACACGCCGGTGCTGGCAGATGGGCATTGGGGGCTGGGTGCGCAGGGGCGGGGAAGACTGGCTCGGGAACTAGCTGCCAGGGGTGCATCAGGCCCACAGGTTCGCAGGCAACACCGCTCACGGCGAAGGCATCGGCCTCGTGGCGGGGCGAGAGGCGCTGCTCTGGCAGAGACGTTGGGCATTCCAGAAGAGAACCACGCCCAGAGCTACGTGCTTTTTATTCACACACCTACGCTGGCCTGGCGTACGCTGCGCCAGCCCACTCCGCTCACACTTACAGGGGGGACGTAATTAGCTACATTTCCGCGATCTTCCCCACTGGCTTGGGTGACATGGTTGCGTCCACTGTCCACTACACTCCATACACCAGTGTTGTGTCTCGACATGGATATGTGTGTGGTCTGCATACTGCAGTCTGGCCAGCACATCCACACCACACTTGGCATTGTGCACATGCTTATTAATGGGACACTTGCCTCCTTCGCACATGCCTGTTTCCCACCTCTCCTCTCAATCTGCTATTGTGTTGCCGTTGATGGCTTGTGTACATGACTAGCCCAGGTTACCACAGTAAGTTGTGCTGTTGTGTCTGGTAGGTGGGCATGTTGTTTGGCATGTTATATGTGATTTCATGACGTGTGCATTGCCAGAGTTGTGAGTTGTATGATTGTGGAGTTGAGGTGTGTGGTGTGTTCATTTGGTACATCCTGGAAGCGCCGGTTGATGATGGACTGTCGGAAGATGTATGAATCATGCACACTGCCTAGGTAGTTGGCGACGACATTGGTGAAGAGTCCCCGGTGGTCCACTATTGCCTGCACATTGATGGAATGCGTGTGCTTCCTGTTGCGGTAATTGTGTGCAGTGTCGGTAGGGGGCACAAGTAGTACATGTGTGCAGTTAATTGCCCCCAACACGTGCGGGAATGCAGCTATGGCGTAGAAGCCTTGCTTGGTCTCCAGCTGTTCCTGCATAGTGTGGGGGAAGTATAGGTACTGGGGTACCAAGCTGATGAAGGCATCCAGGACAGGTTTGAGGAACTTTGATAGGACTGGCTGTGAGACCTCTCCGACTCAGGCGGTTGTTGGTTGGAAGGTACCAGAGGCCAACAGGCGCAGCACAGCCAGCAGCTTTGTCTGAGGTGGGATGTTGGTTATCCACTGTGTTGGTACCGTCAGCCTGTGGGCAATGATGTTCAGGATGCGGCGGATGGTTGTCCTTTGAGCCTGTAGTGGGCAATGACATACTCTGCTGTCATGTCTGTGAGGCTGGTGAGTTTTCGGAAAGTCCATGGTCTGTGTCTGCGCTGCCTCTGTGGTGGTCCGGGGAGGTGATGCGGGGAGGGGTCCGGGGGTTGGTGGCGGGCCTGGGGGTGGTAGCGGTGGGTGTTGTGGGCCTGTTGGGGCTCCGAGCTGCATGATGAGTAGTTCCATGGCATTTGTTGTTCTTCAGGTGTGGCTGTGGGCTGGGCTCCCTTTTCTGGTGCCGGCTGCCATCCGACTTTGCACCAGGTCAGAGCAGGTGTTAATTCCCTGCTGCTAACGCTCCTTATCGCATGTTTTGTGGTCATATCGCCTATGTGGCTGGTCGTTGAGAATGTTGTGAAGTGGTGTTGTCGCGGCTTTTTGCTCGGGAACGCCTACTCAGCATCTCATTAGCGATAGTTGCTGGGGTCATCTGTGGCAATGTTTTTTGCGGCTGCTTTCACAGGTAAACTAGTGCAATGGGCTGTTAGCACCAGCTTGTGAATGGGGCAATAAATTTACTGCGAGTTTGGCTGCGATAAAGTGCCGTTAGCTCAGCAATAGCTCCTTGAGAATATGCCCCTTTATTTGGTGATTCGCAAGTGATAAATATTCACTGAAACTCGTTTCAACACATACTCATTTTTGTACAATATATTTTTAATAATAAAACTGTATGTTTAGGCAAATTTTGTGCCCGTTTAAATAGGAAATTTGCTTTGTGTAAATGGCAGTATGCGACCACACCAGTGCTCCAAAATGCACCCCCAGCTACATACCACACCTGAAAGAGCGCTTGGCCATACCACGTTATCTCTTAATCAAGTCGTTAAAGATTTTCCCCATTGGTCGTGTGGACCTTTGTTGGTTGACATGAAGCATTGAAAGGGAGAAGACATCAACAATACATTTCTAACTTGTGAAGCCAATGTGACTCCACAATAAGGACCAGGAATCACCAAATATGGTTAAAGGTTTTATTTTGGATTACCAATCAATCCAGTATATATGCAAATTAATATTAAGCACATTAAATACAGCACTACAGCAGATACGCTGAAATATATCAATTGGTTGAGCCGCAATAGAATGAGATACAGAATTATGATAGTCACAACAATAAAGAAACAGATGAAAGCAAACATGTGTTACATAAAGAACCTTCCCTTCTCTCTTCTAAACATAAATCAAATATTAGATCAACCACCAAGGGTCTCTAACTAGGGATCATAGAAGGTGTCAGCATGATCAGACTTCAGTAGAAGTCTTGGGGGAAAAAAGGTAATAAGTGTTTAGCATAAAGCATCACACTTGCAAGAATAAGGCAAGCAGAGAGGTAACATAATTTCCAGAAACATCCTTATCTCCTTTCATACCACCAGGAATCAACCAAATTGTTACTCAAGCGCATCTGCAACATACCTTATGTTTTCTATCTCATCAAACTGGGACTGCAGTTCTCAACCTTGAACATCTCTCTGTCCTGGTACACCATGAACAGAAGGCCTCTTTTGACCATTAATTCTCCACGTTCACTGCCAAGTTCTTCACCCCAGGCTTCACTATCAACAGTCTAATACAAACAATAAGCCTTTCCCTAGCTAACAAGAACCATGATAAGAGAGAATGTGCTGGCAAAGCAATATAGATTTAAATTGAGGTCTGTTGTCAGGCTAAATTTAACTGAGCATTTAATATGCACTTTGAATACATGGTCATACATGCACACATGTAGTGTCAAGAATAAATGCAAAGTGTGAGTAAAAAAGTATGTTTATACGGTCCAAATGAACATTAGTGTATAAATGTATAAATCTCTAATTCTTACAATGATTACATTTCTTTAATGTATTTAAATGTTTCACACATGTTAACGAAGTTAAGGCACACAGTGAATATAAAGTCAGTTATGAGTATATAATTGCTTAATTGGGACGATTAAGGGTGGAGCTTAAATTGCACTGCTCCAATTCCCCCTCTGATGGGGATGTTAGTCATCACAATCAACATATGAATCTTATCAGATGAGATCAGCTCAAAACCCTGCTGTTTTCAAAAATTTTCATATAGAGTTTTCCACATATTTCATTTCATCATAACATCTGCACTGACTCTCCTCTAGTTCCACATCCTTTCTCTTTCTTCTTATTCCCCTCCTTTCCTCTTCCTTCCTTGTAGCTTTCATACACTTGCACCCCTTAAAGATTACAAAAAGACAGATTGCACAAAGGGCAGTCATCACAAGGGGTCTCTATATGGAGCCCAATATTTCACTTCCAAGATTCCCAAACCTCTTGCCTACTGCAGCAAATCCATTTCAAACTGCTTCTCAAGCACCTGTAACTTCCAACTCCTTTAAATATCCCTTTAAATATGTGATATTCTTAATGTATCTCTTCACATCCTCACTCTTGTCAGGTATATTAGTGCAGCATTGTTGAACCTTCAACATTTTGTAAACTCCACCATCCTTTGCGAGATGGATGTCTAACGCAAGGTGATTCTGCATTATATTGCCCTTATAACTATCATTTCGGTGTTCGCAACTAACAATGAATATGCGGTACTAGTAGCTAACTTATCAAATCTAGTAGACAACTTTCTGAAGAGAACATTCAAAACTGTTCCTACCGAATGACACAATGCAACAAATTTATCGCTAAGTATTTCAGAACCGCAGCTGCTTCGTTCGGTTCTAACTTGTGATCCCCACTTCTGGAAGACTATTGGCAAATAACATGTGCCATGCCACCCTTGGGGCTGGGTCAAATATGCATGATTGCAACAAACATAATAAACTCCAGGAGTAACAGGATCCTGGCATCTCATGAATAATGGTCAATTTACTCGTATTCAAAAACGTGATCACAATCAATCTTTCCCATAAATTCTGTGTGAACTGTGGTAAATATTTCATTACCGGTACTATTTTTTATGCGGTAAAGTCTAGTAAGAATAACTCAGTAAATATAAGAGGCAGAATCCGTGGTATTAGAGGTTTTAAAAGGCTTTATTCCTTTACAAAGGAAATACAATTCGAATTGCAGGCTTCTAATTCCATCACCACGAAAGTTCAGGAAGGAAGGGCATACATTATTGACAGATAATCAGTTTTATAGGAAATGCATTACAGTGAAACAGATGCAGGAGGCGTAACAGCTGATAATACAGATAAAATATGCATACGTAACTAAAAAGGCGGACATATGGGCGTAACTTAGATAACGTCATTATACATGATGTCACAAGTGGGTGGATCCATAAGAGAATCCTGCAATGTCAGCAGAAATATTTGGCAGAGATGCGCGCGCAGCCGCATGACGTGTGATTGACGTGCAACTAGAGGGTGAAGGGGACTTGACATTTAGCTCTACATGTGGAGACAGAAGTCTGGGGGGTCATGTCAACCTAATCCCAAATCATATCTAATATCCTATGTTTAAAGAACTGTGTTATCCAAAAGGAAAGGTCTCTAGGATAGAATCTATTCTATACTGACTGTTAGTGCGTGTACAAGCGTCTAAGTGTCTACATGAGATGCGAGGGGGTAGGAATATTCCATGGTAACAGGGGCTATGAATTACTTGCATGAGGACAGCGAGGCCTGGCCCTTTGCACGGTAGCTGGAGGAATGTTTACCTAAACTACTAGACAGGAATGCATCGGACGAGGAGCGGAGCAGATAATCTTGAAGGTGAAATACAGTTTTTGGCAGGCAACAGGCTGGATCAGGCACCGTTAGCCGCGCAGGGAGTAGGACAAAGTTCATGGATACAGATGCAGGCTCAGACTGGAGCTTTCAGAGGCAGAAGGCAGGAAAAGGCTTCATGACAGAATTCTGGGCCTACTCGCCTGAATCTGTAAAATGTGGAAAGTGAACCATATAAAGTCGGTGGCCTTTCATACTTAGGAATGGAATATCTGACCCATTCATGGCGGATCTGAAAGAGGAAATGTTGACGATGGACGCACATATATTTGCGTCTTCAAAACTGGAACTGGAGGGAACATACATGTACTTATAGCATGCACATGGAGCCGTTGGGGTCTACGATAGGGGACATAACTGATCACAAAATTCATATTTCCTCATTCCCTCCTTGTCCCCTACGGACCCTCAGGAGATATCGATCTTCATCAATCCATCGATCTGTTCATATAGCATAATTTGTTCTTCTTTCTTCTTCCGGGATCTTGAACGAAAACTTGGATGTGGGATACACGATGTGGCACACAGACCACAAATCGCTGGCCCACATTGTAGACATAAGCAGCAACTGAATAGTATGAGAAAGCCAATACCTAGGAAGGATAGGATTCTCCATCCCCAGGCTGACAACACGGTCCAAAACCAACCGGACCAAGTCCAGGTGCCTGGACTCTGGTGTATCTGGCTCACAATCTTATGAAGGCGAGTTATGGCTTTATATACTGACGGCGAATTTTCTGGTATGAAAACACAGCAACTTGATCCGATGACCCTACAAGCTCCGCCCCTATCGGCCAGGATGACGTCAAGGACAAGACGATTTTGAAGCACAACAATCCGCATAGCAGACTGCTCTTCTGTTAAATTGCCTAAGGCGGAAGTAGTCTCGTTCACTACTGCTTCAAGGGTTCTGGTTAATCTACGTATCAGCTTACTATTAGTGACTGTACCTATATAGGGAAAGAAACCTTTATTGAAATCTGTGTATTGCTCCCATGCCGTTTCGGTGTAATCGACAATTGGGAGATCTCTCTGCTGTCTATTGTGTACTAAATGGGTATTTCTATGATAATCAGGAGGAGCTAGGAAAACAGGTGGCAGAAGGAATGCTATGTAACAGGTACCATCCCAGTCTAGAGGTAGACATATATATGCGGTCTGGCCACATATGAAGTAGGAATGACGGGAAGCTCTAAATGTAGACTTGCCTTGATCACTGAATTTTATTACAGTGGTGCATTTACTATGGCCCATGTGTATGGAACCATTCTTTCTTACACATAATTCCCCTTTTACTGGGAATACTGACATGGCGGGCAAGATTGGTGTAGCTTCAGATTCAACGTTCAGGATCATGAGGTTAAGTGTAAAATTACCTAATCCATATACTTCATTTTCTAGATCAGTTCCTGTTCTTTTGGGAAGTCCCTCCTTGTTAGGGTAGCAGACTTTAAGCAAAACTAGGTTCAGGTTTCCCCATACCCAGTTGTCTTGATAAACTGCGGAATTTGAATCTAGGGAATTAATCAAACTAAACCATGCTCCACAGGAGCCATTGTGTGTGAACGGATATGGAAAGAGGGGCAAAACTCCCTTATAGTTCTGATAGGGAGGGAGTCGGCCACATATCCAACAATTTGTGGCATTGCTGGTCTGATGGGAATGATGTAACATACTAATGAATGTGTTGTTGCGCAGCGCAAATCTATAGGACAACTCATGCGGAGGTAATTCGCTAAAAGAATGTTCTGCAGTTACATTGTAAGCACGCTTAAAAATAGGGTAATACATGTGCAATAGTATACTGGAAATGATGATCAGAAGACTTAGAAAAAACAAAATTAATAATGTTACTGTGCAGTGACTACGAAGTGATTTACAATACGCATGCTTTTTAAGCTGCATCTGTTGATTTCTTTCTCTATTCCGGTCTAGAGGATACATGTCAGAGACAAATTCAACCGATTCACCTTGGAGAGGACTTAAACAATCAAATTGTCTGACTTGCTAGACCTTAATTTTAGTTTATAAAGTTCCGTTTTTGACTGCTCAACCAAGGGGAGCTTAGAGTCTGTCTGTGAGGGAATGCAGGGTTGAGTATTCACACTGGATGGTAGTCCATAAAATTTCTTGATATGACTCGAGTACAACCACCCTTTACGTCCCTCGATCTTCACGGCTGTCCTTGTGGTTAGTAGAACAAGCTTTGGCGATTTCCACCTAGGCTCCAGTTGGGTCTTCCGGTCGAAATTCCGGACCAGAACCAGGTCGCCTGGAACCACGTCATGGGGCTTCACCTCAGTATTATCGGGAAAAGCTGCAGCTACCTGTGAACGACAAGATTGTAGTGCAGACATCAAGGAAGCCAGGTAATCTGTCAGCATATTACAGTCAACATCAGTGATTTTGCGAGGTATAGGCGTCCCCCACATATTTGGTGGTCTACCGAAGATCTCCTCGTACGGGGATAGCCCTGTTCGAGAATGTGCTACCATTCTCATGTAAAAGAGCGCAACTGGTAAGGCTACTATCCAATCGACACCTTTTTCTCTACATATTTTGGACAATCTAATTTTCAGAGTTTGATTATGGCGTTCCACGAGACCTGCTGCCTCGGGATGTCGGACACAGTGGAATTTCCATTGGTAGCCTAACAAAAGGGAAACGTGTTTCATTAGTTCGGATGAGAATGGCTGACCGTTATCTGAGTAGACAACACGTGGCAAACCATACCGTGGGAAGAATTCTCGAACTAACTGTTTGGCAGTAGTCGGGGCAGTGTAATCTGAAACCGGGTAGGCTTCTGTCCAACGGGAAAGAGCGCAGACAATTACGAGAACATATTTGAATCCTCGACATCGTTCCATCTGGATATTATCCATCTGGAGGACTTCAAAAGCATGATCGGGAGGTTGAAATCCACCCTGCTCTACGGGGATGCTTTTACCTGGATTGAACTGACAACATATCATACAGGTACGAATGTTTTGTTTAGCTGCTGCTCGCAAGTGTTTGTTGAACCAAATGTGTTGAATGCTGTCTAGCATAGCTTTTTCTCCTAGGTGCGCTGGACTATGTATTGTGTTAATGATGACTTGAACCATGGAGTCGGGAAGAAACCATATAGATTTTTCCTTCGTCATCCATCCTTGATCCGTTTGGATCCCTCCTAATTCAGTCCATTTCTTTATTTCTTCTGGTGTAGCATGTGTCTGTATGTCAATTACATCAAGGGCGGGATCCTTAACTGTCATGCAATGTGTTGGTGTCGGAACTATTGTCTTTGTCGTGTCAGTTGTGTGAGTCTGATTCTGAGCAGTCTGTTTAGCTGTTCTGTCAGCTAGGTCATTACCCTGAGAAATGATATCGGTAACTTTTGTATGGGCTTTGCATTTCATAATCGATATTGCAGTAGGTAGATGAATCGCGTCTAATAGGGCTTGAATGAGGGGTCCGTGTTGGATGTGGGCACCGTGAGAAGTTAAATAACCTCTCTCTCGCCACAGTACGCCGAAGTCATGGACGACTCCGAATGCATAACGTGAATCTGTGTATATGTTGACTTTCTTATCTTTGGCTTGAATACAGGCTTGTGTCAGAGCGATGAGCTCTGCTGCTTGAGCTGACAAAGTGTTAATACAATTTGTTTCAATGACTTCAGTGTCTGTTGTAACTGCGTAAGCAGCCACTAACTCTCCTGTACTTGTTCTCATACATGACCCATCTACATACAATGTTAAGTCTGGATCTGACAAAGGGATATCTGTCAAGTCTTGTCTGGGTTTCGTCGTGATAGTAATGACTTCGACACAATCATGTGCCAATGGATCTGTTCCGCCTACTGGTAACAGTGTGGCAGGATTTAACGTATTACAACGTCTGATTTCTATGTGTGGCTGAAACAATGTCAATTCGTAACCAGTGAGTCTCGCTATAGTCAAGTGTTGTGTTTGTGTGCGGTTCAAGAGAACCTCTACTGCGTGTGGTACTTGTACTGTCAATTGGTGTCCTAACACTATGGCATCGCTTTGTCTGATTGCTAAAGCTGTTGCTGCCACCGATTTCAAGCACGCAGGAAGAGCCTGAGCTACTGGATCTAATGTACTAGAGAAATAAGCACATGGTTTGTGTGATCCTGCTTGTTCCTGAGTGAGTACTGACAAGGCAGTACCATCGCGTTCTGTAACAAAGAGTGTAAACTGTTTATTGTAACATGGTGTTGCTAAAACAGGTGCTTGGCATAAAGCTTTCTTTAAGCTTTCAAAGGCGTGTGTATGTTCTTGAGTCCAAGGGAGGACAGTCGATGTGGCTGCCTCCTGTGTTGTCAACTGGATGAGTGGTTTCGCTAGAAATGCATATTGAGGGATCCACTGCCTACAGTATGAAGTGAGACCTATAAAAGCCCGCACCTCCTTTTGTGTCTTGGGTGGTGGCATGTTAGCGATTAACTGGATGCGATCAGGTGTAAGCTGTCTTCCCTCCTTGGACAGCGAGTGCCCAAGGTAAACAACTCGCTGGACACAGAATTGCAGCTTAGAAGGGGACACCTTGTGCCCCTTGTCGGCCAGAAATTTTAAAACCGTCAGTGACGCTGTTTCACATTCAGATTCGCTTCGGGCGGTGATCAGCAGATCATCGACATATTGAAGCAAGGCAGTGTTAACTGGCATGTGGATACTGTCAAGTTCTCGTTTCAGTGCTTGGCTATAGATGCTGGGGCTTTCTGTAAATCCTTGAGGTGCGCGTGTGAATTTAAAACTTCGTCCATTTAAACTGAATCCGAACAGATATTGACTTTCCGGATCTATTGGGACGCTAAAGAAAGCATTCTTGAGATCAATTACAGTGAAGAACGTTGCTTCTGAGTCAATAGCTGTTAGTAATGAAGAGATATCTGGGACCACAGGGTATTGTGGTACAATACATTTATTTAATTCGCGCAGATCAATAACTAATCGATATACTGGTGGTGCTTTTGGATCCGTTCTTTTAAGAATCGGAATTATCGGGGAATTACATACATTGGAGTCGGTTTCGACAACCACTCCTTGTGCAATGAGCTCGTCAATGATTTGCAGCAAAGCCACAACAGCATCTGGTGGTAACTTATATTGTCGCATTCGTGGTAGTACTACTCCTGTTTTCAGTGTGACTCGATATGGTGTAATGTTCATGCAACCAACATCAGTGGGGCCTTGTGCCCATAAATGTGTAGGTAAATTCTGCAGCCGGTGATCCATGTCTCTGGACACGTAGTGACCTTTAAAGTCACGTAAAAATAATCGTACTCCCTCCGGAGAACAACATATAATGGCTCCTAGAGCTTTCAATGTTTTTATACCTAACAAGTTTTCTGGACATGATTTAGTAAGCAATAAATCTGTAGTACGTGTCAATGGACCAAC
Source organism: Triturus cristatus (assembly GCF_964204655.1). Taxonomy (NCBI): domain Eukaryota; kingdom Metazoa; phylum Chordata; class Amphibia; order Caudata; family Salamandridae; genus Triturus; species Triturus cristatus. Next base: position 391,802,131 of record NC_140592.1, read on the forward strand.
CGTGAGTGGAAGAGGTTGTGTTACGTCATTAATTATAGGTTTTCCTGAGAATCCAAGGGAAATATTTTGTGAGCCTGAGAGGGGTGCCCCTGGAACTTCACTGCGTCTTATAGTTGTTCTGCTTGCCCCTGTATCAAGTAAAAACTTTCTGTCTTCCCCTAATAGTTCACTATGTACATAAGGTCCCTCTTGATCTACTGGAACCTCAATAAGGGGTAAGCCAACTTCCCTCTCTAGGCTATTTCATGTGTATCGCTGATAATCGGGATAATCTGCTTGTGCATACTGATACATCTGTTGTGTTGTTGCTTGTGTGGCAGCAATAGGCTGCGCTTGTGGTGGTGCCACGGTCTGTTGTGGAGCTGTCTGTTGCGGAGCTAGTTGTTGCGGAGCTAACCTAGATTGTGCATGCTGAGGGATTTGTTGTTGATTCTGATCCTGTCTAGGTGGACGTGGTCTTTCCTGTGTTCTACCTGTGGCAATATTATGTTTCAGGACTGGACAATCGTGTATATAATGACCTTGTTGTTTACAATAGTTGCATGTCCCTTTCGTTGGACCTGCGGAATCACCCTTTTGATGACCATCAGCGGGAACTGACTGAGCAACCAGCATTTTCATTTTTGTATCTTTCATACGTCTTTGTTCGTGTTCTTGTTCTTCTCTAATTCTATTGTGGTGATATTGTAACATCTGTAACATCTGGGACGGGGTATTACCTTGCCAGGTACTTTCGAATTTCAATACTCTATTCTTGACTTGTGGTAGGGAATTTTCAACTAATTTTGTCACAAACAGATGTGGAAAACGACTCGCTACTTGCTTTTATGCCACTATTAATACCAAAACATTTTTCAAATCGGGAATAGAAATCACTAGTATCTTCATCTTGCTTTTGTTTACAGGCTGAGATTGCACCCCAGTCTTCCTTTTTCGTAGTTAATAAACGTGGCAGTACCTGCACTAGTAATCCTGGTAATGCTGTAGTCTTTTCCCCAAGCCCTGCTCCTGCAGCTCGGGCCCTTTCTTCGTTTTCTAATGCTGTCCATTCTATCTTTTGGTCTCCCACCTCCCATTCCTTTTCTTTGAGTTTTTCGTAAACACCGGCGGGTAATAGGACTTTTAATATTTTCATAATGTCGGGGTAGGTATACTCTCCCATGAGTAACATGTCTTTTATCTCACGGTGGAAACCTGCTGGATCCTTGTCATGGCTGGGTACTACTTTCTTCATTTCTAATAATTCAATTTTAGTTATAGGCGTGTACACAAACACGCGTGTAAAGTTATTACCTTCACCTCTGATTGGGTGTACTTCACGTAACGGATTCTGTCTATCTATGTGATACATTTTTCTTCCCATAATGGGAACTGGAACGTGTTCTGGGCATACGAAAGTTATATACTGGTTTCGGAACTCTAGAATTTCATTAATTAAATCAGTACCTGACCCTCTCCATTTATTCGTGAGTAGTTCTGTCAATATGTCAGGTAAGGGTCCTGGATCGGAGTGTTGGCTTTTATATAATATAAGGAGGTGTTGAATCATGTATATACTAGCTAAACGCTGTTCGTATGGGGCAAGATTCAGAAACGTGTGTGCTAGTGCATCATCATTGTATTCGCTGGGACTATCAGCCCATTGTACTGCTGACCTGGCTAATTCTTGTTCGTCCATGGAATCGAGCATGTGGTACCCCCTTCGATCTCGGAGTAATTTATCAGCGGCTTGGAATAGGTGTTCAGGGGATCTTGTATTTAACATAGGGGTTTGAAAATGTCTATTACATTCTGGACGTATCGGACGTATCGGGTCATTAAAGCCTCTAGTATTATTATGGGGTCTTCCTCTACCTACATAAGCTATCGTTTCTAATTGTTCTGATTCTTGCTCCTCCTCTTCTTCTGATTCTACTCTGTCTGCTTCTCGTCTTTCTTTATGTATTCGTTCTACTTCCTTGCGGATCTTTCGATACATGGCGATTATACACGCCTGTTTATCATGTTTCTCTTCTGATATGTTCTGACCCCATTTGGCAAGTTTTTGCATGGTATCATGATCTGCCCCAGGCCTGTCTTGGTTCCTAATCACGCAATTTATGAAAAAGCGTAGTAGTTGTCTTTGTACATCCACTTTCTGGTATTCCATAGCTTCGTTAATACTTTCTGGACCTCGTCCTGTTTGGACAAAGCGATATATATTGTCTAGGTGTTCAACCATTCCTGGTATCGTCATTAAATACAATGTGGCTCGTCGTATACGTAGTGATGATATGAGCAATTTGTCCTGTTTACCTGGCACTGGATCGTATCTACAATCCACAAGCTGTTCTTTAAACATGTCGGATGTCGCTAGTTGGGGTGTACGTTGGAGTGCTAAATCTCTAAGGGTCTGCTTATTTCGCGGCGGTGTGGCAAACATGTCTGTCGTACCTCCTGTAGCACCATCTGAGGTGCTGGGCAAGAAAGGATTCGTTGGACGTAGGATAGAGATTGTAGATGCGGGAAAAACTGTAGAAACGGACGGACCTGTGGGAATGGGCGTAGGAGTCTGTTGTTGCGGGGATACAGACGGATGTTCTTGGTGTTGAACACCATCGGCAAGTGGTGTGCGTGGTATGGCATTAGCATACTCGGGAGCTACGTCATCTAAATAGGAGGAGTGGAAAACGTCCTTTGCTGTTTTGGGATGTGTTTTGGGATGTGCTTTAATCGGGAGCAATGGAGGAGTCAAGTCTTTTGGTATTTCCGGGGTAGCCTTAGGTAACCCTTCGGCCAGAAGAGGATACATACCATTCATAAGAGTGTTTCTTTGTCTATCTACTTGTTCTGTTTTTACTCGGGTACCTTCCTCAATTAATAGATTTTCTCGGGTTTTATTTGAATTCTCTCTACCTTTCTCTTCTTGTCTGAGCGCTTTTTCTGTACGTCTACATGATTCTTTACGCCATAATTCAATGGCATCTTTCTGTGACTGTCTGGCTTTCTTTTTCCATAATTCTTCTTCTACTCTCATGATGCTATCTGCATCCCAGGTCCCCGCTGCGGGCCATCTCTGATTTTCTGGCAAATCCTTGGTGTAGTCCACCCATAAATCAAGAAATAATACGGCATCTAGGCCATGCTTATGATACATAAAGTACCCTGGAGTGTCCCTAGGTGGGATGGGAACAGCTTCTTCGAGTACCCCTTTTCTAGTTTTGATCTGTCTTAATTTCGAAAAGAGCGGCATTTTTAGACCTTATTACTAGAACACACTTTATACAATAAACACAATAATGAACGGTCATTCACACCACAATATATAGAACGTATTAAAACATTTAACACTTAACAGTTTAACGAACGATGATAACTAATAGAAAACTAGTTACTGACATAATACTGACACTAGATAATACTTATTTACATGCAAGACATACTAGATATACTGCTAAACAGTACAGATACACTGCTGAAACAGTGCAGACCGGATTTGTGTACCCAAACCGTCTTGACCGGCACAGACTATGTGCACGTTAAATGCCTCCCCGGTAATGGTACTCACCGGGTAGCTCGGAACGGAAGGCCTCGGAACAGAACTGAAACTGGACCGGACTGGACTCGACTCGACTGGACTCGGAACTTCGGAACCTGGTGGGCCTCTGTATACCTCGGATCTTGCTCTCTCAGCTAGGCTCTGGTCGGGATACTTCGCACTTCTCACCGCCTCGTCTGGGTGTTGATCGCAGCCTCAGTCGCCCCCGCTTGGCCGGAGGGAGATACAGGAAATCCTGCAGGTACGCGTTTTTGTCCTTTCAGCTGTGGCAGGAGACCGGGCCTGCAACGCACCTCCGGCGCGTGAGATGAGAAAGTGTCCCTGTTCGGGCGCCAATTTATGTGGTAAATATTTCATTACCGGTACTATTTTTTATGCGGTAAAGTCTAGTAAGAATAACTCAGTAAATATAAGAGGCAGAATCCGTGGTATTAGAGGTTTTAAAAGGCTTTATTCCTTTACAAAGGAAATACAATTCGAATTGCAGGCTTCTAATTCCATCACCACGAAAGTTCAGGAAGGAAGGGCATACATTATTGACAGATAATCAGTTTTATAGGAAATGCATTACAGTGAAACAGATGCAGGAGGCGTAACAGCTGATAATACAGATAAAATATGCATACGTAACTAAAAAGGCGGACATATGGGCGTAACTTAGATAACGTCATTATACATGATGTCACAAGTGGGTGGATCCATAAGAGAATCCTGCAATGTCAGCAGAAATATTTGGCAGAGATGCGCGCGCAGCCGCATGACGTGTGATTGACGTGCAACTAGAGGGTGAAGGGGACTTGACATTTAGCTCTACATGTGGAGACAGAAGTCTGGGGGGTCATGTCAACCTAATCCCAAATCATATCTAATATCCTATGTTTAAAGAACTGTGTTATCCAAAAGGAAAGGTCTCTAGGATAGAATCTATTCTATACTGACTGTTAGTGCGTGTACAAGCGTCTAAGTGTCTACATGAGATGCGAGGGGGTAGGAATATTCCATGGTAACAGGGGCTATGAATTACTTGCATGAGGACAGCGAGGCCTGGCCCTTTGCACGGTAGCTGGAGGAATGTTTACCTAAACTACTAGACAGGAATGCATCGGACGAGGAGCGGAGCAGATAATCTTGAAGGTGAAATACAGTTTTTGGCAGGCAACAGGCTGGATCAGGCACCGTTAGCCGCGTAGGGAGTAGGACAAAGTTCATGGATACAGATGCAGGCTCAGACTGGAGCTTTCAGAGGCAGAAGGCAGGAAAAGGCTTCATGACAGAATTCTGGGCCTACTCGCCTGAATCTGTAAAATGTGGAAAGTGAACCATATAAAGTCGGTGGCCTTTCATACTTAGGAATGGAATATCTGACCCATTCATGGCGGATCTGAAAGAGGACATGTTGACGATGGACGCACATATATTTGCGTCTTCAAAACTGGAACTGGAGGGAACATACATGTACTTATAGCATGCACATGGAGCCGTTGGGGTCTACGATAGGGGACATAACTGATCACAAAATTCATATTTCCTCAGAACTACAGATTTACCTCTAAGCACTCATAATGTTCCCTTGTGTTTTCAATCTAAAGTGAGTGCAGGCATAACTCCTGACTCTTGGGGGTATTTGTACAAAGAAGTGATGGAGTGAGGCGTTAGCCGTCATGGCGTAACGCCTCACTCCGCCACTTCAGAAACGCAAGGCTGTACCATATTTACAAGGATATAGTGCAGCCTTGCGTTTTCCCCTGCTATGGCGCTACACTTAGCAGTGCACAAGGCAGCACACATGGAAAAACCAAAAACAAGGAAAAATAACGCCAAGCCAACTTCCGGCCACGTTCAAGGAGGTACGTGGCTCTGTCAGGTATGTGGATGGCTCTTAAATTGAGCCGAAAAGCGGGAGGGTAAGTTTTAAAGGTAGGTGGGAAGGGGAAAGACCTTTACCCAAAAAGGGAGGTGAGTCTGTATGTACGCCTACCAACCGAAGCTAATTCCCAACTCTAGGAGCTTATGGAAGTTGAAAGTTTGTCTCGAAACGAATTGCTACAACGTAGTTTTTTTTATTAGAATGGTGTTTGTGAGAGAGCTATTATTTTTCTTATCAGAATATTTTCTTTATGTATCTCAGGAAATTCTCTATTTCTAATCACCTTTCTGTACAATGTCACAATATAGAGAGAGCTGTTAAGAGATTCACTAAACTGACCTCACCCAAAGAAGAAAGAAAATAAATATAATAGTTACTTACTTGGCCTTTCCTTTTTTCCAAGGGTGCCGGCAGAGGGGAACTCCAAAGGTCCTAAAGAAAGGAAGAAGTACAAGGACATTAATTTCAGACATCAAATCATCACTTTAACATGATTAACAAATAAAGCATATTTGCTTTACTTTAAGAAATTGACTCAGACCTATAGTCTCACAATCAGCGACAAGTTGTTTAGATGGGTCACGTACTTGTTGTGCTGCAGGAGTATTTCTTGGACATACCCCTGGACAGGGTCTTTTTGCACAAAGTGCACATCACATGCTTTGACACCGTTTACTTATCCCTAGAGGAGATGGTAAAAAATTCCCATGCAATGGACTGTCTGTTTGCGGGGAGTTCCTCCTCCAATTAATTTTGCTCCTCAGGGTGTGGCTCTTATTCTCCACTGCCACCAGATGCCATTTTATTTCTAAATCAAAAACTTTAAAATGAATATCCAATATTGGCAAAGAGCAGGTGCTGCAATAAGATCCCCCATTCTGAGCACTGGAAGAATAATGAAAAATATTTTGTTCTATAAAATCCCTTTCTTCCATAGTCACATTATATTCATGAACGCTGATGTAGTCGGGAACGACGGCGTAGTCGCAAAACGATAAATAGACTAAAACAGTGTTAAACCATAAAATTACTTATGAAAATCTCACTTTACATAATATGTTAGTAAACTACTAACCACAAAGATTAATAACAATAAATATATATATGTTTTTTACACTTTCTAAAAATCATGCAGATTTCGTGAATAACCTTGGTACAGGAATATACATACTGCAACTTCTCATGACATATTCGCGAATATTAAAAATTAGGAAAAAAAAGGTACAGCCCACCAAACTCAATATGTTGTGAAGATTGTATGTTATGAGTTCTGACTTAATGTGTTCTGCTGTATGATACTTCTTCGTGTGTCCTGGTGGAGAATGGAGTTCTGAGCACATGCACACTAAATATTACACACACTCATTTTGTCACACATGCCCTCACATGGAGGAGCGCTTCAGGAGTGAAGAGTTTCCAGAAGGAACCTGAAGATCATACACCGTGACACATATAGGGGCACATGCAGCAAAGTTAGGAATTGCGAGTCCTTAATAGCGATTATTAAGGAATCGCTATTAAGGAGTCGCAATTCCCTATGCATGTAGGTTTTGCAATAAAAATTGTGATTCCTTCACATGCCCTCATCCACACACACAACCACTCACACATAGATACACACAATTACACAGACACACATTAGTAGTGCACAAACTACACCAATTTAACTTTTGTGCTACCTTAGTATATATGTTTAACACGCATAAACATTTAAAAAACAGTCAGACTCACTAATGATTTCATCAGTGATGTAATTTGAGATGTAATTAGTGATGTCACTGACCATGTTATGAGTGATGTAATATGTGAGGTCATCAGCAGTATACTACGGGGGCATAAGTTATAGTTAGCTCAGGTAACTATGGGCCCGATGTAGGTGGCTAAATACCAGTCTGTAACGGTGAAATTCGGTAAATTTCACCATTACCGACCGGTATTTAGCCAATTGCAATTTTCATAATGCCGAATGGATTTGGTAATAAGGAATCGGTAAAATAAGGAAAACCAGTTACCGATTCCTTATTACTGAATCGGAGATACCGAAAACCCCAAACACCGATTCGGTAAATAAGAATCGGTAAAAGAGATGTACCAAAAATCGGTAATACCGAATTTCATGAAATTCGGTATTTAAGAGTCGGTAATTACCACTGACTCAAAGCAGGTGGTAATCATGTGCACAGCATTTAAACAGCCCCAAAATGCAACAGTCTCAACACAATGGCGGCCCTCTACGTTATTGCAAGGCGGCTACGACTACAGGCAGCAGGAATGAGGAAGGGAGGAGCGCATATAAAGACAGCGCATCACACTATTTCAACTCACTGAGGCAGAAATTCATGAAAGGTACAGGCTACACCCCCATACTATCCTGGACCTGATACGGGACCTGCACCCACTCCTGGAGCATCCTACACCAAGGGCGCACGCTGTACCACCACATGTCCAGGTGCTCTGTAGCCTCCACCTATTAGCATCAGGAAGTTACCAGGGGTTGATAGCTGCGGCAGGTGGCGTGTCGCAGAGCTGCCTGTCTCGGTTCCTTAACAATTTCCTGGATGCCATGATGCAAAGGATGCATCATTACATATACTTCCCCACCACACAGGCCAAACTGCCGAAAACAAAAACAGACTTCTACCAAAAGGCACAGTTCCCGCATGTTATAGGGTGCATTGATGGGACACACATATCTATCTGCCCACCTGCAGCCAACGAGTACATCTACCGTAACAGAAAATCCACCCACTCCATCAACATGCAGGTCATTTGCGATGCGGCCAACATCTTCACCGACATTGTGGCAACATTTCCTGGAAGCACCCATGACTCCTACATATTCCGCAACAGTGGGATATACACATGTCTGGCTGGGGGAGAATTTGGAGAAGGATACCTGCTAGGTAAATCACTGTGACACACCCTGATGTATACTGCTGATGAATGTGTTGGTGTTTGTTATTAGTGGCACTTTCTTCTCACCTAGGTGATAGCGCATATGCCGTGCGGGCATTCATCCTCACTCCTCACCTGAACCCGTCAACCCCAAGTGAGAGACGATATAATGCTGCGCACAAATCAACACGTAACGTGGTGGAGCGGACAATTGGACTGTTGAAGAGCAGGTTCTGCTGCCTCCACAAAAGCGGAGGCGCCCGTCAGTACCGACCCATCATCTGCTGCAAGATTATCGCTACATGTGCTATGCTGCATAACCTGGCAACTAAGAAAGAGACAGCAGTTGATTTGACCGACTCTGAGGACGATGACAATGACTGTCCACAGCCAGAGCCCAGTGCAGCAGGAGCGGCACCAGCACCAGATGGGGAGACAAATTGGGCTGAGATCACACAGAACTATTTATAGGTAAGTAAGGAGACACAGCCAGTAATTGTGTGTGAGTGACATAGTTTAATAGCATGTCACTATGCCACATCATGAAGGGCTTAACATAGCAGTCCCAATTCCAAACAGCCTACAAAACCGTCATGGGTTAAATCACCCATGTGTCAAAAACAAGTGTGCCTGGCATTACCTCCTGCGCCCATGCACAACATTGCTGCTTCCTCTGTGTACACTGTCCTCACTGGCAATCTGTCCTGTGCCACCACTTTGCTGTCCGCTGCGCCTCCTGGACTCTGTAACAGGGGGCGTTTCACTGCTGCCGCTATTTGTTTCCTCACTGTCTGCCACATCACCTGCACCAGTATTGGCAGTCTGAATATTTTGTAGCACTTCAAGTGCAGTGGTCACTGTCACCAGCCCCCTTGCCACATCCCAGCTACAGTGCGCCATCTCCCCCTGCATGGCCACCGAGCGCCTGCAGAGCAGAGAAGTGGCAGTGGAGAGGCGGTTCACCGCCTTGGTGTAGTTCTCCATTTTCTGCCTCTCCCTGCGCCTTGCCATTCTGTCATCGTCCATCTTGCTGCACAGCAGCCTCACTGAGTCGGACATGTCCCTCATGCCCTCAGCCATGTCCCTCATTCCCTCAGCCAGTGTTGTGTTCATTGTGCAGATGCCCTTCTCTATGCACTGCAAGTGTGCTGTCATGTGCCCCATCTGCCGCTGAACTGATATGATCGGCTTTCCTTGCAGGCGCTGCACCTTCAACATGCTCACCTACAGACCTGCATAGACACTCTGATCCTCGCCCTGCGAAGCTGGACTGTGTGCCCTAGCCCTGCGGCGTCTGGCACCTGTGTGTGGTCGCTCTGTGGGGGACTGTGTACCGGCATTATTGCCGTCGTCTGGCACCGTTGGCTGTTCTTCCCCCCTGCAGTCCTCGTCGGACAACTCCATCTTTTGGAGGCTGGCAACTGCATGCCTCCTGGGTCTTGGAGATGATGGCGTTGGTGACGCTGCTGGTGATGCCGGTCGTGATGCCGGTGTTGATGCCGGTGGTGGTGGTGTTGATGGTGGTGGTGTTGATGGTGGTGGTGTTGACGGTGGTGGTGTTGTGGTGTGGCCTGCAGGCGAATTGTCATCCTCCTCCTCCGCTCTATCTCTCCGGGGTGCCTTTCCTGCCTTGACAGGTGCAGCCCTGCACGATGTCTCGCCTATGGAGACAGATTGTATACTAGTTCACTTGTCTGGCAGCAATTGCATACAAATACATTTCATGTCTGCCAATAAATCTGATTGTCCTCTGCTTGCTTATTGCTGATGTGCGTCACATGCCTTTGGGTTCAGTGGGCTGACTGTTATGATAGGTGTGACACTGACTACATCTCCCATAATGCATTGCTGGTGTTTAGCAAAACCTGTACTGGAGTGGGATTCACACTGCCTCATTGCGGAATGGGGTTAGGGCGTGGGGGGCACGCCTTGGTGTGCATGCATCTTACCTTGTTTGGTTGCAGCTCTGGCTGAGCTGTCTGCATCCCCGATGCCGCTGACACTCTCAGGCTCAATGGTGGACTCCACAAGCAGTTCCAGGGCAGTCGGTGCAGGTGCTCTATTTTTTCCTCCACCTGTCAGGTTTGCTTGCTTTTTCCTTGCAGACATCCTCTTCTTCGCCATACTCCTGAGGTCATACCACCTCTCTTTTAGGTCGTCCACGTCACGGTGGGTCACACCGATGGAATTAATGAGGTCCTGGATTCCAATCCATATTTCTCTTTTTTGTGACTCAGGCACTTGTAATCATTTTTTACCAAATAGCTTGGTGTGTTCCTTTGCCACCTCCTCAATTAAGATCTCCAGCTCCCACTCACTTAATTTCATTTTTCTTTTCCTTTCTGCACCATCAGTTTCCCTGTCCTGGCTGTCCATTCTGGTGTTTGATGTCAGGTAGTAAAGTTGCTCCTGTTTGTCTTTCTCTGCTGCCTGCCTCTCCAACAGCATCTGGTTCAGTGCAGCTGCTTGGGTGTGGCCACTTCCTTGTTGGGAGTAAATAGGATGCACAGGATTGGCTGATTCCTCAATTGCAGGAATTTTGATTTACCGATTCGGTATTTACCGATTTGGTAATTAGGAATCGGTAATACCGATCGGTATTAAGGATTCGGTATTTATTTTCCGAATTTTACCGATTTGGTAAAAGTACCGAATTTTTACCTACATCGGAAATACCGATTTCTTAATACCGAATCGGTAAAATTCGGTATTAAGAAATCGGTATTTCACATTTACCTACATCTGGCCCTATAACTGCTAAATTTCTATGATTTTGTATGGGGCTTCTTTTACAATGAATGCGGGGGAGGCCCGTACGGCCTCCCCTGCTGCTCCGGAGACCATCATCTGCCCAGGGCTTATTTATTTTCCCATACCCGGAAACGCCACATCCCCAGGGCTTAATCTGAAAATATTGCAGGGGGGCTGCATTGTAGAAACTACAGTCCGAGCCACTGGATGGAATTGCACCAAATTTGGCAGAAAGGTAGATGTTGTTATGCAGATTGTACTTTTTTGTATTTGGTGCAAATCCGTTTAGTAGTTTTTGAGAAATGTAAGTTGAAAATTATAGTGATATCTCTGATCATGGATTTTTCGCGACGATTTCGCGATTTCCCGTGACTGCACACGCCAACAGGAATGCTGTGATTGGCTGGATGCAACCTGCACAGAAAATTGAGGCCACCATTTTAACTATCGGGAACTGTTCCTGGAGCTAAAAATTTCTGTGAAAGCAAACATAAGGGTTCAGGGTGGAGGTACTCCGAACCCATGTTTCAGAATGTTAATTGTAAGCTACACAAGTTACGTGTCCAAAATTGATTTTTTTAATCACATGCGATGTTTGCCACGAAGCCGCAATTGCCAACGCGGCCCTCTGTGTACCATAGCGGGGACGTCACAACTATCCTGGCGACACAGAGAATATGTGTGGGAATATATAAAAAAATCTATCAGTGAATCATTAATACACATTGTATTATATTGCGATTCTGATAAATATTTTTATAGAGTTATTTATATAGCGATTTATCTAGTGTGATGGGTTGAATTAATTATATAGGTATAACGTTTGAATGTACTGGTGGTTATTGAATTCCTGCTGTTGCTTTATACATTTGCGCCATATCCACAGGGATCATGATCAACGACGTCATGGCGATCTCCGGCCTCACGAGGAAAACAGAAAATAGGTTTCTGAGATGGTTGTTATAGAAATACACTAGATAAACATGAGTTTGAAGTCTACAGTAATAAACCCCTAGTGTGTAAAATACTGTAATATGTGTGCTTATATGTGTTTTTCAATTTATGTAAAAGATGCGACGTCATCGCAACGACCAAAATAACCGTGAAAATGGAAAATAGGTCTTAAAGATAGATTTTAAAGAAACTTAGTACAAAAACATGAGTTGAAACATGTTTTTAAAGAAGCTTGTACACAGTTATATGTGTAGCGCAATGTTTAGAATGGATTTTTTTAGTTAATGGTTTTGGATGTGCTAGTGGCCGATGAATGTCTGCTTTTGTTTTACGATTTTCGACATATTCACGACCATTGCCATGTCATCGCAAAGATTCCCAAAAAACTAAAAAAAAAATATTTTTGTAAAGAAAATTAGCAACATTTTGGGTACTAAGCTGGCTCTGACAAGAGCCGCTGTGTTGAGTGTGTGTATATGACAGCTACAAATAAGACCGTATGCAGAGTTTCAGGTTACTTCTGCCTTCATCTGTAAAGTGCACTCCGTCATTTCTATAAATCCCATGCATGTCAAAATGCAGATTGTTGTTATAGATACAGCCCATGCGATGGTCTCTGAGGAATGCAGAAACAGTTTTATTAACATGTTTCCTGGCTTTGTCAATCTGTGGACCTAATTGTTTGACAACTTCCATTTTTGTCTTTGGCATATATTAGAGTACACCAAGACAGTGTGTGGGAAAAGCAACATCAGTTCTGCAAAGGTATCTTTCATTAGGTTATTGCCACCAGAGTGCACAATCATGAGGTGAAGAGCTCGGCAATCCACAATGGTTTTAACCAAAGCCAGCAAGTGATGAAACTTTAACCCTCTTTGGCCAAACCAAGTAATCTCCACATTTGGCAAACCCAAGTCCCTGTCAATACCTCTCTTTTTTTGCAGCCTCTTTAGACCAATAGACATAGCTGTGGCCAAAAATCCACACTCTAAGCACTTTCATTTATTCAGCCTCTTGGCCCATAGGAATTAATGGGAAGCCATTGCTTAATTGCGACTCGCAATTTGCGAGTCGCAATTAAGGAATGCGAGGGAATCGCAAAAAATTGGTAATTTTTATATACATATCGTTTTGCGATTCTCAAATAGCGATTCTCTAAAAATCTCTATTTGAGAATCGCAAATGTATCCTTTGATACATATGCCCCAATATCTGCATACCTACAGACAGAATGCCTACAAAAGCTCGGAGGAAAAGAAACAGAAGCAACTACAGTATCTATGCAGACACACAAAAGGGACAAAATGAAGAAAAAGTGGTGAAAGAAAGTCATTTCTTAAAAATATATGTGGACATTTCTAAAGTTTACAAAATAATGAAAATAAAATTCGAACTATGAGAAAGAATAACAGTGGACAAAATCTATATAACAAGAACAGGAAATAATGTATCAAAGATGGACACACCTTAACCAGGAGACAGAGCAGTTTAAGTTCAGAGCCAGTATGTTTTGTGGTAGAGTACATATAAATCTCCTGAGAACTATGAAAAAGTATAGAAGAAGAAGAGAAGCACTGAAACAGAAAGAACAGGTTGAGAGAGTAGTTGATAAGACCTTTGCTTTGAAGAGGAAGCTATTCATTTTCACTATAAATAGAATGAAGACTTTAGACAAAATGGTGTTGTGCATGAGGAGACAAAGCCAGTAAAAAAGATTAGTGAATAAAAGTAACTTTTGTACACTTTTTAGTGTAGAATGGATACATACCTCTAGTATGGAGCCTTTCTTTAATGGAGAAAGCTAGCTCCAGGATAATAGATTAGTTCATGCTATTGATTACAGAGGACAATGTTATGAAATGAATAATGGCACTCCTATAGCGAAAGAGGTGATGTTACCTAGAAATGTAGAACAAGTTATTTGAGAAGATGTACAAGGAAGGCGGAATCAGGCGCCTGTATATAAATGGAATTGTAGTAGTATTTGTAGTATTCAACAGCAATCATTGATATATCAAGGACATTTCCATGTATCTTTCCAAGGCAAAGTTTAAAACACAAAATAGGTACTTTATAAGGATTGGATCCTTTCAAGATTAGAACGCATACAAATTTGCAAGGACACTCACTAGCTTGTTTATCAAAGAAAGTGTGCCAAATCACCTTTCATAATTTCAGGATGCTAGTTGTAGCTCACTCAACAACGTGAATAGGGTTTGTGATGACGTGCAGTTTCGTTTCTTTGGTGCTGAGCAGGATTCTTGAGAAAATGAAGAGTTGTTAAGAGGAGGAGTTGCAGAACAGGACACAGATATTACAGTTGATAGTTTTGAAGAAGAGATTAAAAACACCATGTGGTCTGAAAAACCAGAGTATGTTTGTATATGTTGTTGATGCACTCACCACAAGATTCAAACACAGACTGTTGACTTGTATTTAAAAAAGGTAAATAGAAAATAATGGTAACTGGCAAAAGTTAGCTGTGTATTTATTTGTTGAGGAATGCTTTGACTTGTCCATACGGCAAGTTATATGTGAGTACTGTTTCAAGGAATTAGAAGATAATAAAAGGCCTGCTAATGTAGAACAACTATGAAGAGCCAAAAAATTTAAACCATCAACATTTATGATTCTTTGCAGCATTGCGAAGGACTTTTATGGACTGCTCTGCAGCACTCACTACAGTTCCACAATCCATGCAGTATGATGCCATCCGGGAAAACTCTGGAGCAAACTCTTGAAGTAGAGATTGAACCTCTGTAAGGGAATCTCTGCTCAGGTGTTGTTGCGGCTGCAATTAAAGTTGAGGGTCCCTCAGCCTTGCGTTGCCTTCTTGCTGCCTTTAGACGATTGCCATGATATGTTTTTAGATTGCAATGCATTGACATAGTCCTGCAAGAATATTTTTTATTTGTACCCCTTGACAATGTCTTGTCACATATTGTGCATTGTGCAAATTTGGTGACTGTTATTGATTTCCCGACGGAATCCTGAAGAAATCCCAGTCAATGCTTGATTTCTTCTGGGGAGGCCCCTCATCTCCAGTCACCAGAATCTACCTCTTGGATTTCCTGGTCCACCTGCTGTTTCACCTGATCTCCCTCTTCTGGTTGAGTTGCCAAAATATGCAAAGAAAACACTCCAACAAATGCTAGTGAGCTGCTCACAATGAACTCCTCTTACGAATGTTCAAGATCGATAAATGGGTGTGTTCTTCCTATTCTTATAGTTGAAAAGTGTATCATCCAATCATATTCCTTCATTTCCCGGTCACATGATCTTCGCAATGATTGGTGTGTTTGTGAAGACCGGAAATTGAACAGAATTATATTTTATTTGAAAATAAGTACACAAACATAGACTGATATTAAACCCCAAATGTAGATCATACAATGTAATATTAATAAATATGTGTTATACACTTCACCAAAAACATACTTGTTGTACCACATGAATACTTTTTTTCTGTGCCTCGAGATAATGTCTTGTTGCATATGCTACAATTCACCAATCTAGCTGTAAAACTGTGTAAACCAATGAAATTTCTTTGTTTGGTAGTTATGTTCTATTCGTGAGTTCCGATGTTGAAAGTTATTTTTTGAAACTGTTGTTGTTTACAAATGTGTTGTTAAAATAAAGTTTAGTCATTGTGTAACTAAACAGCTAGACTCAAACTTTCTGTAAAATATGTCTAAGTATCTGTTTTACACTTTGTCATTTGTGTTCATGACTACTGACGTCATTGCGCTCTCCGGTGTTTCTGTGAAGGAGGAAAACTCATTTTTGATGCAGTTATTTTGACTAACGCATACAAAGGGAAAAGTTAAATTTGTATCTTACTAAATAGCTACTCTGAAACTTGATGTGAAATTTGTTTATATATGTGTTTTAAACGTTGTCAAAAACACCCGGTATTCACAGTGTGTCCTTGGCAATTGCACTCATAGAATCACACAGGCACTACCTGTGCAATCATACAATCACTGACGCTCCCACTCTTAAAGTTTGCAGGTTACAGTTAGGAAATAAAAAAAAATGTAAAACTTCGAAATCCACTGAAAAACCAAAGGTCACAGAGATGTCATATTTAGGAATTAGCATTTAAAAAACCTTAGAAATTCACTGAAAAAAACAAAGGTTAGAAGGACATTATAGTTAGGAAATATAATTTAAAAAAACATAGAAATTCACAGAAAAAAAAACAAGGTTACAGACACGTAATCGTTAGGCTCAAGTTTCACTCGTTAGAAAACCAGTGAAATTCAGCAGTTATAGTTAGTTGAGCTAAATATAACTCACACCCCCACAATCACTGCTTATGGCCTCACATATTGCAACACTCATGACATGGTCAATGACATCAATCATGACATCTCAAATCACATTACTGATGACATCATCCAAAGAATCTCTGATGCACCCACTCACACCCCACTATAACATTTCATACACCCACTCCAACTTCTATGCTACCATTCTCAAAACCATTGACACACCCATACCAGTACTTACATACCCACTCACTGATTCATAGGTCTACACACACATCCACTCATACAGGCACGCAGCTACTCATGCACCAACTCACTAACTAATACAGCCACTGATATATCCACTCATATACCCATACAGCCACTCACACAGTCAGTCACCCATAGAGGTGCTCACACACCTACTCATTTACCCATAGATTCAATCACACAGCCACTTATTCACCTATACAGTTATACACACGCCCACTCAACTTATTCATACAGATCTAACACATACTCACCCATACTTTCAGTGACACAAGCACACACTCACCCATACAGCCACTCTCACAATCACTCACTCACACATACAGTCACTCATATACTCCAACACTCATCTATACTGCCTTTCATATATGCAGTCATTCATCCATATACCAATGACACATCCATTCATTCACCAACACAGCCATACACAGACTCAGTCACCCATACAGCTCCTCATAGATACACTCACTAACCCATAGAACCACTGACTCACCCACTCACTCATCCATGCAGGCAGTCACACACATCCTCACAGACATTCATACACCCATACAGGTACTCAGACAACCAATGAATCACTAATACAGCCATTCACGCACCCACTCACCAACCCATACAACCAATTAGACACCAACTGACAGACTGATACAGATATGCAGACAACCCAGTCACTCACCCATACATTCACTGAGATATCTAATCGCCCACTTATACAGTCAGTCATGCACCTACTGAATCATCCATACAGGTACTCATACATCCACTGATTCATCAGTTCACCTTGGTATATATATTTAACACTCATAAACTTTTAAAAACCACTCACAGTCACTGGATGATGTAATCAGTGATGTCATTTGAGATATCATCAGCATTGTCATCAGTGATGTCACTGACCATGTCATTAGTGATGTAATATGTGAGGTCATAAGCAGTGCTTTGAGGGGGCGCGAGTTAACTGCTGAATTTTCCTGGTTTCTATCCATGCTATCCATGCTCACACAATTGAAATAGACTGCCAAAACTGAATTCATCAACTCATCTTATGTGTTACGCGTTCAACTCATATAAAAAAAACTTATCTGGGAATGCTTGTTTCATTGCACACTTTGAAATATCACTAGGCTTTATAATCAACCAGAAAACAACTTTTGGCCCACATCTGCCAACTTGCAAAACCACATCCTTTCCTTTGTAAAAATTCAAAAATCCACCATCTCCTGTTCTGATTGCCGAACAGCAGAGATTCAGGATGGGGAGGATGCATTCGGTGGTTGAAAATGGGTCATATTTCTTAACAAAGTATGTCTTTGAAATCACCCGCCTCATCCCGCATCCTATCGGGCATTTTTAAGCCAATATTAAGGGTATGAACAACAAATGCTATTAAGAAAGATACGTAAGTGAACATACTTACATTAATACTTGAAGAGCACTGGAAATCATTGACCCTGTACCGGAAAAGGGATCTGATCTCATAAGGTCCTGATGAAAGCCAACTCACCCAAAAGGGCACCAATGGCTGAAACGTGTAGACCGTAGATGGGAGATGTGAAGGATTAGTAGTGCGGCCCAAAAACATCTCTCAGTTTTTTAACCTTAGCCCTATTCCAATTTATACTAAAGTTGAGAGTTCTGGCATAGGAGGTCATTTTAACTATCCCTACAAATTCCACCCATATTGTATATCCAAATATTCTCCCTCCTGATTGAGGTGTTACCTACCTGGACTACCCCATGCCCTGATCGAAAACCTAATACTGAAGCTGTCCACTAAATTACACCAGTGAAGTTCCTATACACCACTGGCTGGAACTAGTGGGTGAGGGTCTCTGAGAATCTCTTTTGTGAGTCTGGAATGAGAATGGTGAGGTTTCACTCTCCTTCGATCAATTCTGCATTACATATGGCAGTGGAGTACCTCCTCCCTTTCTGATTGTGAAGTGCTAGATAGCAGTCCGAGCCCTAGTTCTCACACACCTTGATAGTGGCAATAGTCTACTAAATGGCTTACACAAATCTTCCTTGTCTCCTCTCATAGTCACTCTTAACGCAGCATCGTGCCTAAACAAAAGAGGAAATAAATGTGAACACATCACCTCCCTTCTGAGAGGCTTTCTGTCAGGATGCATTGTGAGGTGCACTTAACTCTGAGTGCTAGTCCTGCACAACGTACTACCAAAATCTCTTGAACATGCACACCTTCAGGGCAAAAGAGGGTGATGCTCAGAGTGAAGACAGCACCTGGACAGAAGACCTGTGTTGCAGATGAAGCACTGTACTAATCATCTGAGTAAAAGCAAGAATGGCTACATGTCCCATGGAGGTACAGGACTTGCATGAGACTTGCAAATGGTGGTAGCCATCTTGGATGCCTAGAGATTAAGTTCCGGTTGGTCAATAGCATCCTAGTAAGGCAATTATGATTCATAGTTGCTGCAGCTACAACGTGCAGTTTCGAAGTTTGGAATTTTAGAAACATGAGAAGTGTCAGAAGTCAACATATTTGGTGTTACAGAAGTATTCTTGTACCAGATTTGTTATCTTTCAAGGAGTCATCTTTTATGATTACAAACTCTATTTTGCACTTTGTTAGATATCACAAGAAGTCATCCATTTTGATTATGTGTCTTTTTGCACTTTCTTTTTATCCTCAGTAGTCCTTTAGGAATAGGAACTTACTATTGAATGCATTGTTTCTACAAGGAAAGTTAGTGGAATTATGTTTATGCAGAGCTACTACTGTGTTTAGAACAAGTATGGTATTAAGGTATTAATTACAACAAGTATATGATTGCTGGGTGTATACTCAAAACGACTTGATATTTTAGGGCGTGGCTTGCTTGGTAAGGGAGTAGGACACAGCTCTCCCTTTCTCCATGCGGTGCCTGCCTTTACTTAAATATCCTGCATTTATTTTTAGAGCTTCCATGCCGGAAAGACAGCCACAAATAGGGGATTGCCTGGGGCGCATGGCAGTGTAATTACAATTCTCAGCAAAGGGAAACAACAACGCTAATTGCAGCTGCCCAGCCCCGACTCACCGAGACAAAATGGTGGCTGGTGTGGAGGGCTCATGCAACGTGGTGGCGGCGCGGCCTAGCAGCGCAAAGCAGTTACACACAGCATTCTGCATAAGCAGCAGAGGCGAAAGACCCCGGGCGGTCTTCGCCCCTTTTCTTTACATCCACTGGCCACGACTGGCCAGAGAGTGATACAATGTGTGTAGACCCTTCTGGGTCAGGCCCCTAGTCACACTCTCACGGTACTAGAGTCATTACATCCCTTCCCAACTTGGTATTCAACTGTATCAATAAAGTTCAGCAAACAAAGTCCTTTAGCCTCTGACTTGGCAGTGAATTCGTCCTCAGGTTGTATCGTTGGGAGTTGGACCGACAGTGGTAAACGTTTGAGCACCTGCAGAGTGAATATGATATGTCAACGACACAAATGTTTGGAAACATACAACTATGGCATGCTTGACAAACGTGCATATCAAAGGAGTCACTTTTAGAAATTAGACTACTTGATGGGTGCATAGAAACAAAGGCCATATCACAAACATGTAGAACATTGATGAGGAACTCACAGACAGAGCTGGAGAAACTACAGGACCATTGAGTCACTGACATTGGGGATCTATATGAGGATGATTGGCAATCTGCAATCAGATTTCCAGTGGATATTGCGATCAAAACTAGCTTCAGGTTAATCCAATTAAAAATACTACATTGAAGATATTATAGTAGAACATTACTATATAAAATTGAAAAGGCAGGTCATGACCGATGTCTTAGGAACTGTGGAGTGGCGGGGATGTTCATACATACGTTATGGGAATGTCCAAAGCTGCTTATATTCTGGGACAGTGTTCTCAAAAAATTAAAGGAGGTGACAAATGGATGCACTGAGGCCGACCCCAAGATGATCCTGCTGGGCATAAGGAATGACTCAGACTTGATACAATACAAACAAGCCCTAGTTAATATTGGATTTATGGTAACAAAACTAGATGTTGCCCAGAACTGGGAATGTGTAGATGTACTGAGAGGATAGGGGTACCTGAGGAAATATGTGAAAATATGGAGAGGATGGGAGGAAGATGAAATACGGTAAGGATCCATACGAAAGGATGTGAGGTGAATACGCTTTAGATCCATAGGAATGCACATTTACAGGATCAAGATACTGCAAGAGTAGTATAAAAAACTGGGGCTATCACAGCATGATCTGAAAGGTACCATATAAAGTGACAACTTGCAAGTCACCCTAATTAATGTTCCACATTTAAAAAAAATATTAAACCAATAGATATTTATGAATGCTTTTCATATTGCAGGTATCACCCATTACAGTGAATGTGATCAAATTCACTGATGATAATGATATAATATTCTGATTGAGTATACTACTCACAATTTGGGGATTTTTAAAATGTATAACCACTCAATCCCCTTGCACTGATTTTTGTCGGTTTCCCACCCAGCCAACTCTACGGACCATTGGTAAAATCCTTCAGGAGGTATAAAGTTGCCGACATCCAGGGAAGCTCGTTCTCCGGCCGTTTGACAGCAGAATTTTTAAAAATCAAAGATAAATACATCATAGAATCTTTCCTGGATGACATACAACCGACTCTGTCAAGGAAACTGTATGTACAGTTTAGACTTGGGACTCTACCGCTCTATGCCTTATCGAATAAATGGTCCAAACCTCAATCTCGAGGATACCCTGCCCTCAATCATAAAGAAGAGACAGAGCTACATGTGTTCTTTTTTGCCCTGGCTATATATTATCTCGGCAGTGCTGGCTTATCCAACTTTGCAGGAACTTAGGTTTCGTGCATTGTGATGAGGCACTTAGAGTACTAAAGTACGATACCCATGCCCCCATTGTTTTATCTCACTTCCTAACCTCAATGTGGTGTGTACGCTGCACATTTTTAAACTAGTAACCATGGCCCTCGAAACGTATATCTGCTGCTATTCTTTTTATTCTCGTACTTATTTCCTCTATTTTAACAGTTTTATCGATAACATCTCCTGATGAACTATCCCTACTGTACAGCTTCTTTTATTGGTAGATTTTTTCTTACTTTACTGTTTTTTATATGAATTAACTGTATGGTTATGTATTATTTATGATCCATCTGTGTATATCCCCTTTCAGAATTGTTTATAATTATGTACTTTTATGGTCCATGAGACCGAAATAAAGTTATGGAATCAAATTGATATAATATTGTAATTAACTTTCTTTACCAATCAAAAATAAATCAGTCAGAGTTGTGTGCATAGTTATTATACCGACATTCAATACATTTCAGCTCAAGAAAATACTGAATTTTATTACAGCCTAGATAGTTAGAAATCGAAGGAGTGTCAGCAGATATATCACATACCATATCAGAAGTTAGATGCTAAAGTCAACATCAGAGCCGTAATAAAAGTCTTCTCTTTCCTTTAGATATCAATGCTCCTGCAATACAGACAAGCCTAACTGTACAAGGGATGTGTTACCGAGCAGTACTGAAATTACAGCACGCCATAGAGAAGCCCGGGAAGCACCTTGTGCTCCTGGAATCGGATGCCACTGCTGGTGATATTGCCCACGGAATGGTGCTAATTTTATTTTGATACAAAGCAAATTTGCCATAAAAGAAGCATTTATCGGCTCCTTATTGAAACTGGACTTGGACGGAATGGTCTCATCCGTTCACCAAGGTATCGATTGATTTGAGGGGAAAGTTTGTGATCCCAACTGTCCCATTTCTCACTGGAAACTTTCAATAACAGGCTGTTTATACTTCTGAGGAAGACAACATGGTGATGTTTTGCAACCACACTCGATATTTGGGGGTCCAAACGTCGACGTAAAATGAACAGGCGTTCCACGCCCGATTAGACATATCCATACCAGAATGCAAAACATGTGTCTGACTAGGAACAATTAGTGTATATGGACGCCCAAGCAATCTTTTCTATATATATTATTTCTGTCAAGTGTCTACATTGTCTGCTGTGCTAGTGTTTATGTAAAGTATCAGGCACATATTTATGTACTTTTTCTATGTTGTGAAGCAGTCCTGTTTTTCAACTGTTTACAACTTTCGGTATTTACAAAAGGCATTTAGTAGTAGTAAAGTTAGGAGTCCTAACTTTACTGCTACTAAATGCCTTCTGTGAATACCAAAAGTAGTAAGTTTAGGATTTTATCTCAGTTTAGTAGTAGTAAAGTTAGGAGTCCTAACTTTACTACTACTAAATGCCTTCTGTGAATACCAAAAGTAGTACGTTTAGGATTTTATCTCAGATTAGTTCTGTGTATCGGCCCCTTGGTTTCCTTTATTGTCACATTCCCCTTTCCTGGGTCTGCTTTCAACCTACATTTTGTTAGTGTGGGCTAGCAGTCAGTTCGTAGAAGTGTGGAAGCTCACATCACTGTCTAGGTTGCAACGTTAGTTCATCTTGACACTTTTACTTGTCTCCCTCTGAAGACTCAAAAAGCTTTAAAAAGCTGTGCATCATACATAAATCATTCAATGTCTCCTATCCAGGTAGTTTAATGAAAAATTAAAATCTCAACGGGCAGGAATATATAGTAGAGACAAATCGTGCATCCTACTTGAAATTCTCAAACAAAAGATATAAAACTTTGAATCAGGATTTCTCCTGTCAAGCCCCAATAATCTTAAAACATCAAAATGAAGAACTCATACTCAAATGTACTGGCTATTTCAGACATATTTAAAAAGCGACCTCTTTAGATTGTACTCAAAGGACCATGACTGTACTCCTTTCACTCTTCATGGCCTTTCATTTTAATTAGTACACAGTCTGGTGCCATTATTAGTCTAGTTTGTTCTTATCGTCAGTCAAACCAGCCACTGCCTATGTGGCTAGGCCTTCACTATAAAATCCTATTAATAAAAAATATACCTAAGATAAACTGATGAGGAAGACACACTGGTCAATATGCATTGCATGGATAGGAACAACACCTGGGGGCATATTTATGGGA
This sequence comes from Triturus cristatus, assembly GCF_964204655.1. Taxonomy (NCBI): domain Eukaryota; kingdom Metazoa; phylum Chordata; class Amphibia; order Caudata; family Salamandridae; genus Triturus; species Triturus cristatus. The sequence goes on from NC_140592.1 coordinate 391,825,676, forward strand.
ATTTGGTGCAGGGCAGCGCAGCAGGTCACCTTGTTGCACTGCCCTGTGTCAAAGTGAAAGGGCAGGGATGCGCCGTATCTATGGCATATGGCGCCTTCCTGTTCTTTTGACCTGCGCCGGCACTGTTTCGGCAGCCGATCGTCAATGCAGGCACCCTTGCACCAGGGTGCAAGGATGCCTGTGTTGCATACAGGATTGTTTTTGTGCAGGAAGGGGCACCATCCTGCACAAAAACAATCCTGGGAGGTTATTTCTTCTTTCTATGAGTGCTTGAGAATGCAGCTCATTCAGAAAAAGAAAATGTAGAAATAAACATATTTCTCCTTGTTGCACCTCCCCTGGGGAGGCGCAAAATGTTGGCGCATCCCCAAGTTTAAATGTTCTTGTAAATCTGGGGATGCTTCAAAATCCATAGGTGTTACGTGGGAACACCCATCACAACACCCATAGAATGCCTCCATAGCACAGAGTAAGTCAGGGCAGCAATTTGCACTGCCTCACCTTACTCCACATCTATGAGGCCATACAAAGTGACTCAACGTGGATTACATGGCCTCATAGACATGTATTGGTGGCTTGCACTACCATTGCATCACAAAAAGTGATATAATGGCAGCGCAAGGGTCTTGTAAATATGCGCCTTGGTTTAAAGGGTACTCATAGGGCACCACTACTCCGAGTCTGTAGGTGGAGCCAACAGGTAGCAAGAATGTGAGAATAAATCTTATTGCATGCGACAAACAAAGCTTCAGTCAGTGGGACCAAAAGAGTAGGTACTTCCCTGCAATCACAGCAGCCAAAGCGAAGCAACAATAGGCCTGCTAGCTACCTCGGGGTATATTTATCAGAGGCGTGCATGACTTTTGTACCACACAAAGTGGTACATGCATGATGCAAGCCTCTAAGTCAGATTTCTTAAGCCACACAAAGCTACATTGCGTGGCTTTGAATGGTTTCATAAATCTGGAGTAAGGCAACGCAGTGCAAATTGCAGCGTTGCCTTACTCTGTGCAAGGGAGGAGTTCCATGGGCATTGAGGTGGCTATTCCCACTCAACTCCTATGGTTTTTGACGCATTCCCAGATGTACAAGGACTTGTAAACCTGGAAATGCGCCAAAATCTTACACTACCTCAGGTGAGGTGTAACAAGGAGAAATATCTTTATTCCTCCTTGTTTTTTCCTCTTTCTACATTTGCTGCATTCTGCAGTATGCATAGAAAGAGGAAAAAGCCTCTCAGGATTGTTTTTGTGCAGGAAGGTACCCCGGTGCCCTGGTTTCAAGCTAGCCTGACTTATGAGTGGTAATGCCCCAAAACCGGTCCCAGGATGCTTGTTTTCCGTTCCACTGAAGACCTGGCCTGCAAGTTCGGGCTGGACTGTTCCAATGGGGAACAGGGTCAAGGCTAGTTTGCCTATGGCTGCGTCCAATCTCGAATGGCGTGGTGAGCAAAATAACAATGGATTAAACCCAGATCTGTGACTGGGGATGAATGTTTGACAATGTTCAACATTCCGTCCATCATCTTTTTGTGTTGCATGATTAGTTTCCCACCGAACTTCATTTTACCAACCTGGGCATTTTTGTGTAAGCCATTTTTCAATGATTATGTACTCATGCACTAATTCAGTTTTACTCTATCATGTGAACAAGGACCGTTTTCTGGGTTGAAACACATCACATTGTTGTTAACGCCTGCCATTTGGATGAATAAAGAAATATCTCACTTCAGAGTAGATTACATGCTTTTGGTATTCGTGCGAGCACTTATCCTTAATTTTATAGCAGGTTTCAGGAGGATACGTCAGTGAGCCTCATTTTAGTAATTAACAAAGAGCTCCTACATCATCATTTTGCTGCTAAAAATAATAATATATATATATATATATATATATATTATATATATTCACTGAAAAAACCATAGGTTTCATGCATGTTATAGTTAGGAATTGGCATTTAAAAACCTTAGAAATTCACTGAAAAAACCATAGGTTTTAGGGTAAGTTATAGTTAGGTGGACATTTCACTCCTACAAAACCTTAGAAATTCCCCTGTTATAGTTAGTTCAGCTAACTATAATTCGCGGCCCCCGCAATGCACTGCTGATGACGTCACGTATTACATCACTCATGACATGGTCAGTGACATCACTGATGACATCACTGATGACATCTCAAATGACATCACTCATGTTATCACTGATGACGTCATCCATTGAGTATGTGTTTCTGAACAGATTTAATATGTTTAATATATATAGGGAAAGGCCTGTTGAAGAATAAGTGGGTGTACAAGTGTGTGAATGGGTGATTTTCTAGGTGCGTAACTGACTCTATAAGTGAGTCATTAAATGTATCTTACTGCAGACTAGTGACTAAACTGTGTGAATGTCTGTATCTGTCTATCTGTTGGTGTATAAACGGCTGCATTGTTTTGTGAATAGCAATATGAGTGTCTCTATGGGTTATTGATTGGTTGTCTGAGTATCTGTATGGGTGCCTAAGTGCATGTGTGGGTGGGTTGTGTGTGACTCTGTGCATAGATGTGTGAGTGGGTGATTCTATGGGTGCATGGTTTTAAGAGTGCAACTGTGATGGACTGTATGGTTGGGTGACTGTATGTAAGGGTGTGTTAGTGATTGAATGTATATCTCAGTTGTACATGTGACAGTAACTACATATGTGAAACGCGGTGTATATGTGTATAAGAGTAAATAACTATCTATATGTGAGAGTGTGTGATTGCGGGACTGGCTGTATGGATGAGTGTGTGCTTGTACTAGTAATTGAATAAGAGTGTCCAATTTTTTTTGTATTTTTATGAGTAAGTGAACTTGAGTGTGTTTAACTGTATAGGTGAGTCAATTGGACTGTGTTTAATTATTTGCACAACTGACTAGGTGTGTCAGTACCTCAATGGATGATTGGCAGTGTGTGAGTGTCTATATATCTGTATGAATGCATATGATAGTCTTGTACGGAATGACTGTAAGTATGAGTGACTGTACAGGTGAGTGAGTGGAGGTGCTTGTAGACCTAAGAGTCAATGAGTGGGTATGTAGTTATTGGTATTGGAGTATCTATGGTCTTCAAAATGGCCATCTGAAATTTTGAGTTGGTGTATCAAAAGTTATATTAGGGTGTGAGAAGGTGTACTAATTTATCACATAGATGACGTCATCAGTGATGTCATCAGTGATGTCATTTGAGATGTCATCAGTGATGTCATCAGTGATGTCACTGACCATGTCATGAGTGATGTAATACGTGACGTCATCTGCAGTGCATTGCGGGGGCGCGAGTTATAGTTAGCTGAACTAACTATAACAGGGGAATTTCTAAGGTTTTGTAGGAGTGAAATGTCCAACTAACTATAACTTACCCTAAAACCTATGGTTTTTTCTGTGAATTTCTAAGGTTTTTTAAATGCCAATTCCAAACTATAACATGCATGAAACCTATGGTTTTTTCAGTGAATTTCAAAGGTTTTTTAAATGCCAATTCCTAACTATAACGCACCTGAAACCTTTGGTTTTTTCAGTGAATTTCAAAGGTTTTTTAAATGCCAATTCCTAAGTATAACGTGCATGAAACCTATGGTTTTTTCAGTGAATTTCAAAGGTTTTTTAAATGCTAATTCCTATCTATAACTTATCTCTAAAGATATCATGTTTAATGATTTTGATTAGATTTCTATATTTTTCAAATTCAGTGTGTCAATTTCATTAATTTATTTTTGTTTAAATACTTTTTTATCACCATTTTTTAAACATATTTCTTCAATTAATTCTTTTAAAAATTTAAAAATATTATTTGAACTTAATGGGTTTTTCAAACATATTTTTTTATATTTTTCAAAATATTTTTTTAACTATAAGTGCAAAACTTTATTTTAGATATATATTTTTTCAATGTTTTTGGATCCGCGCACCCTAAGCGCACCGTTCACGATCCGTACGCGATAGCATCTGCGCATGCTATGCGTTGGGTACGTGTTTAGTGCGCGATCGCTATGCGACCGGTACGCGACTCCCAGCCTATACGCGATACGTTCGATGTACGTAACGCGACGTCTACGCGCTTCTGCGATGCGTCATATGCGTCCGTGACGGGGTACGTTCGCGGATCCCACAAAGTATTTAACATTTAAAAAACATATTTATGTATTGCATGTGAATATTAATTTAAGACCAACTCTAAACTAGTCTTAAAACTAATATATTTTGAGATCTAATCCTATATTTCTTTTTAATTCAATTTCGCGGATGTGCGCTGGGTGCGTGCTGCGTAAGTGCACGGTGCGCGGATCCCATGTGACCTGCAAAAAAAGAGATTTGATTGATTCATTACACTTCCTCTTCTAACTATTGAAAGACCCCACCCATTTCAATCATTCTTCTTTGAGCTTCTTTGGAGAACCATCTCTTTGGAGAGAAGAAGATTTTTTTAGACTAAGTATACACTTAGTTCTAACTTTTTGCAACCAAAAATGGCTTCAGGGCAGCAGGCATCACCTGCATCACCTCAAACCTCTGTGGATGAATTTTTGCCGTAGGAACCACAGAAAAAACGTTTTGCTTCAGTGGTGTGGAAATTTTTTACTTTTCCCGAAGGACAGAATAAGACCAATGCCACCTTGGTCACATGTAAGATTTGCAAAAGAGTCTTATCGAGAGGGGATCCTACCAAGAAATACTCTTGCGGCACGGCAAGTATGATGAAGCACATGAGGAGCCTTCATCCAAACAATCTTGCACGTGAAGAGTGCCGACGGATGAGAGACACTCCTGCTCCTGCGCCATCCACCTCATCGCAGCCGAGCACGTCAAGAGTGCATCCCTCAGACCAAACCTTGGACATCCGTCCTCAATTTCAATTTTTAAAAGTGCTCTGCACTAAGTGCAATAAGACTTTGTGCTATGGCGAGCAGTCAATCGACCTCATCTGCCGCCGGCAGGAAAGTCATATTTGCTAGTTTTTTTTTTTTTTTTTTACTGTGTCCTGAAGTTCATTGTTTGGTTTCTCCTGTTTTTTTTTTTGTTTTTTTTTTCAGAAAAACCAAAAAAATCACAAAATTGTTCAGAAAACCCCCCAAAAAACATAAAAGAAGAAAGAAGAAAAAAAAAAGTTCTTGTAAGAACTAACTTTCCTGGTTTAAAAAAAGAGCTAAATTTCTTTGTTAGTGTGTGAAAGTTTAGATGAATGTATGTGTAGTACGTAATTGACTGAATGAATGCATTAGTACCGTATGGTGAATGTATAAGTGCAGAACTATAAGGAAGTGCTGCAGCATCATACAGTAACCTCTTTAGTTGTAGTGTGCTGCAGTACTTCCGAAGCACAGGGATACAACATATGTACATAAATATGTTGCAAATCTATGCTTCTCTCTGCACGGCTGCTTAAACTGCAGCCATGTGGTGACACAGGCACCCTTGCACAATAGTGAAAGGATATCTGTGTCGTGTGCTGTTTGTTTTTCTACAGGAAGACACACCTTCCTGTACAAAAACAATGAGAAAATGCATTTTTCCCCTTCAATGTATGCTGAACATTTCAGCATGCATTGAAGATATAAAAATGTGGAGAAATTAAAACAACTCTCTTTGTTGTGCTTTCCTGCACCGATTGTAGAATGGTGCACCATTCACACACATATCGAGATTTACAATTTCTAATAAATCTAGACATGTGTCTTGTTCTATGAGTATTAAGTGCAATCATGCACAACAACACTTATAGAACACCCTTTCAACCGAAAGCATGAGTGCCTTTTCCTCTCTTTGAAAATATGAAAGAGTATCTTACACAATAACTATGTTAAAATAAGTGACATATTTCCGTTTTTAAATTTCCTTGCAAATGATAGAAGGTAAGCACAGAATTTTGACTGCAAAGATGTTCAAAGAAGAATGATTGAAATGATTGCGGTCCTTCAACAGCTAAAAAGATGAAATATTATGAACCCCTCAAATCTCTTTTTTTGCAGGTCACTTGATATCTGATTATGGTCAGATTTCAAAACTACATAAACAAAGTGTTTTAAGAAACGTGTTTCAACTTTGTAGATTCTTGCAGGCCTCTTCATTCTGCATATTGAGACTTAGTTAAACTTACCTTCACAGTAATAGGAATAAAAAATGTTATTCATTTTTGACTATTTTTCATTAAAATATAAATTCTTAAAAATTGCTCATTTTAAAATTTGGATCTGTGAAAGAAAATAAAATAAAAATTATAACATGTAATAATACATTTTTTACAACACAACATAATTTCCACAAAGTAATTTTTTTGCCTTTTTTGCTGTTCTCAGAATGTATTGAATTTCACTCGAAATAGTGATTTCAGTGGTACTCATCACTTAACAGCGGGCAAAAAAAAAACAATCAGAAAGATTATTAAAAAAAAAAACAACATACTATTCTCAGTAAAATACCAGAAAATACAAATCATACATATATGAAATGCTTACAGATTACAAAATTTTATAACTTTAACTTATAAAAACTGTAAATGTTGCCACATTAAAATAATCACCGAATAAATGACCATCAAAAAGTCCATAATTCAAAAATATACCTTTCCTTGAGGCCGAATGGTATTTTTGCACTTCTTCTTTATGTAAACTGTCCAATGGTAGTTCTGTTAAATTATAATAATAAATTCCTCAGAGAGTGAATTAGCTTCCTAAAACTTTGGCTTCAAAAATATTAGGTAGGAATTTTGTAATTCCCTAGGCAAATGCACGATGTTACCAAACGCTTCTCTGACAGTGGTTCCCAAATGCACTTTAGTGTCAATGCCTGACTCATTTAATCAACGCATAAGCAAAGACTAGCTTCTAATGCTACTAAAACTTGACAACATGACAGGTTTTAAAACAGTTTTCTGTCAGCAAATACATGTTACCAAACGCTTCTTTCACAGTGGTTCCCAAATGCACAAAGACTCACAGTGTGATTCTAGACAAGCACCAGTATCCCTAGGAGTTTACCAAAACTCATTCACTACACTGGATGTGGTAAGGGAACTGCACACAATCTACATATTTCATGACTACACTTTACTGTCGATACCTAACTCATTTAATGAAAGCATAAGCCCTAACGGTCTTTTATTGCTACCAAAACTTGACAACATGACAGGTTTCAAAACAGTTATCTGTCAGCAAATGCACGATGTTACCAAACGCTTCTCCACAGTGGTTCCCAAATGCACACAGGCTCTCTGTGTGATTCTAGACAAACAACACTATCCCTTGCACTATACCAAAACACATTTCTTCATCTACAAGGAGCACTACATTTTACTGCAGAAACATAACTCATTTCACAAATTCATAAACAATAAGTGGTTTCTAAATCTACCAAAATATAACAACTGCATAGTTATCTGTCTACAAACACATGAAAAAACACAAATCCTTATCGCAAAATGGTTTCCACATGCACACACACTGTCAATAAGATTGTAGAGAAAAAAAAATACTCCCTACAGTTTAGCAGAAAAAATACATTAGTCTGATTAAAATAAAAATAGTCTACATACATCCCCTCACAATTAAATAACTCACCTTTCAAGATGTTTTGTAGATTAAGAAGTATATCAGTCACACACCAGATATCAGTCACACACCAGATTTTCTTATGCAGAATCTCTGCACTGTGCACCTGTCAGCAGAACCAAAGAATGGCAAAGTTTCCCTCTCATTTTCCACACATATACATGTAAACATCAAATCACATTCCTTCCCACATAAATTCAAAAGCAAACACACATTTCTATTGGTTAAACATTTCAACCCTTTCCAAATGACATAAACTTCAACCCTTCCCCCAATCTGCCTTCTGCCCGTTACCATAGAAACAGGTCATGGAACACTGTACTGAGCACACAGGTCACAAGTTCAGCACACACAATGTTGCTAATCAAAACAGCAAGTGTGCTTGACTTCTCAACATATCAGCTTATCATATATAATGTTCCTTTCACGCACTTTTTGTTAACCAATAAGAATCATGCGTTTAAAAAACAGAAATATGCACCCTACCTTTCAGTGTAGAAGGTTGTCAAACAACCAATGATTTCTTGTCTTTTTTTAAAATTGCATCTTAGCCACCATTTTAGAAACATCTTACTTTCCAAACTGCCATTTCATTTACAGAGACCATCTGAGTGCATCCAGACCTCCTTACAAGATACTTACAGTGTGGATTGTGGGACACAGCTACATTTTCTGGAGCCAAAGGTATGCAGAAAACAAAGGCATTCACAAAGACCTAGGTTTGCCAAATGTAAACATTAAATGTATTGGACAGAGAGGGTTAAAGTGGCACCAATTGATGCCATTGGTGAAATCCTTCATGCAAATCCAACACCCTGACCTCATAATAGTGCACGGTAGTGGCAATGACCTAGGCACTTTGACTGGGGTAGGTCTGGAAATGCTTATGAAGGACACCTTTGCACAACTGATTTCACTTTTCCCTAAAACTGCCTTTGTGTATTCTAATATATGCCAAAGGCAGAAATGGAACTGGTCCAATCATTTTTGTCCACAGATTGAGAAAGCTAGGAAACATGTGAATAAATCTATTTCTGCTTTTCTCCGAGACTACAGAATGGGGTCCATTTACAATAACAATCTGCGCTTTCATATGCAAGAGATGTATAGGAGAGATGGAGTACACTTTACTGATGAAGGAAACAGAGTCTTCCTCAACAACTTTAGACTCTGTATGGTTGCTTACTTATAAGTACCAAAAACTCTCAATGAACACAACGGCTCTTTTTAGAGCCACTCAAGAACAAAACACTTAAGCTTAATCTTTATCTCCCAACAATTTCATTTTTTTTCCATTGGATCCGCGAACCCACCGCGAGAGAATCCGTGCATCCAACGCGATAGAATGCGCGCACCGTGCGCACATTTCGCCACTTTTTTTTTTTAAAAAGGGGGGCCACAGGGGGTCCTTCTGGGACCCCCTAAGCAGATCTAGAGGGTCAGAGTATTTCCACTCTGCCCCCTTTATATCTTTTACACACTTATTCCCCTTCCATCTTCAGCCTCGCTTCTACCGAAGCAGAAAATGGCCGCCAACAGTTCCTGGTTTCGAATGTAGAGAGACGCTCGACAGCCAATTAGCATTCAGCGTGTGATCGGGAGGGTGCGCGCTTCGTTCGGGGAGGGTGCGCTTACGGTGCGGGTACAGTCCGCGGATCCTCCGCGGCCATAGATATCACTAACTTTTTTACCCTAATTTTCTCAGGAACTACTGAACAGATTCACACCAAATATGCAAAAGGCACGAGTCCGAACTGAGGACTACCTCTTTGCCAAATTTGGTGTCATTCCGTTCAGTGGTTCGGGCTGTAGCTGCGACAACAGATCCTATGGGAAATTGCATGGGGAAAACGCGTTTTGGGACCCCCTTTTTTCTCGGCCCCCGCTTCACGGATCACCGCAAAACTAGGATAGGAGCGGAGCGGAGCTGGCCAAATGTTTGGAAAATTTCGCGAAGATTCATCAATCGGCGCCAAAGATATTCCCAATAGAATGTTGCAGATTTCCTATGGAAAATAGGTCCTAACTATAACTATCTACTGGCGACCGCCAGTAGATAATATATTCACTGAAAAAAACATAGGTTTCAGGGGCGTTATAGTTAGCTGGACTTTTCACTCATACAAAACCATTGAAATTCCCCCGTTCTAGTTAGTTCAGCTAACTATAACTCGCGCGCCCACAATGTACTGCTGATGACGTCACATATTACATCACTCATGACATGGTCAGTGACATCACTCATGACATTACTGATGACATCTCAAATGACATCACTGATGACATCACTGATGACATCATCCAGTGAATGTGTGTTTTTCTGAAAATTACATATGTTTTATATATGTATAGCTCAAGGTCAATGGAAGAATAAATGGGTATATAAGTGTCTAAATGGATGATTTGTTTTTGAAAAATTGATTGTATAACTGACTTATTAAGTGTATCTTAGTGAATACATGGCTTAGTGAGTAATGTTTAAATATGTAAATATCTGTATCAGTCTCTCACTTTGTGTATAAGTGGCTGCATGGGTTGGTGAGTAGCTACATGAGTGTCTATATAGGTTATTAGTTGGTTTTTTGAGTATCAGTATGAGTGTCTGAGTGTCTATGGTTCGGTGGGGGGTATTACGTAGTGCATAGGTGCATGAATGAGTGACTCACTGTTTGTATGTGTTGAAGACAGCATGTGCAGGACTGTATGGGTGGATGAGTGTGTGCATGGGTGTGTTAGTGAGTGAATGACTGTCTCAATAGTGTATTTATGAGTAACTACTTATGTTTTAAACTAGTATATGTGACTATTGGTGTAAATAAGTGAGTATATGTGAGAGTGAGAGATTGAAAGAGTTCCTGTATGAATGAGCATGTGTTTCTATAAGTGATTGTTTAAAAGACTAAGGGCCATATGTAGATAAATTATATTTACCGATTCATAAATACCGAATTTTACCGATTCGGTATTTATGAATCGGTAAATAGTATGTAGGTAAACATTCGGTAATTATTACCGATTCGGTAATATTCGGTATTTATGAATAGGTATTTACCAAATCGGTAATAATGCATCCCTTCCCATTCATTCCTATGGGCCTGGAGGCCCATAGGAATGAATGGGAAGCCATTTACTATTACCGATTCGGTAAATACCGAATCGGTAATAGGGGAAGCATGTTCATGGGTGGCAGGGTGTCACATTGACACCCTGTTGCACCCCTGAATCGTGCATGTGTGCACATGTGGCGCACATACATGCCCTAAGGGCATGTATGTCTGCCACATGGCACTTTTAAATCAGCAAAATATAGCTTTTTGAAAGGTATTCGTTATTTATCATCAACCTGTAGTTGGTGGTAAATACCGAATCCTTAATACTGAAATTCACTCACTTGAGTGCTCCCTACTTATGATTTAAGGATTCGGTAATTTACCGAATCTGTACTTTACCGATTCGGTATTTTACCGATCCCTTACCGATTCGGTAAATTACCGAATCCTTAAATCATGCCTCCTACATCTCAAATGCCTAAATACCGGTCGGTAACGGGATATTTACCGAATTTCGGCCGTTACCGACCGGTATTTAGCTACCTACATATGGCCCTAAGTATGTGAACGTTTCTGTAGAAGTAAGTGTGGGGGTGTGTGTATAACTGTATATGCAAGTAAATGGATGTTTGATTCTTTATTAGCAGGAGTGACTATGTGTGTGAGTAACTCTATGGATGAGTGGCGTTGTGTAACATGATGTATAGGTGTATGAGTACATATGATGAGTGAGTACATGTATGAGTGACTGTATAGGACTGTTGGTGAATGAGTGGATGTGGATGTGGATCTTAGAATTACTGAATAGGTTGTTGTAACTGGTATTGGTATGTCCATTGTTTTGAAAATTGTAGTTTCTATTTTTGAATGTGTGTATCAAAGGTTATATTAGGGGGAGAGGAGGTCTGCCACTCTATCACAAGCATGATGTCATCAGTGATGTCATCAGTGATCTCATTTGAGATGTCATCAGTGATGTCATGAGTGATGTCACTGACCATGTCATGAGTGATGTAATATGTGACGTCATCAGCAGTGCATTGCGGGCGCGCGAGTTATAGTTAGCTGAACTAACTATAACGGGGGAATTTCAATGGTTTTGTACGAGTGAAAAGTCCAGCTAGCTATAACGCCCCTGAAACCTATGGTTTTTTCAGTGAATTTCTAAGGTTTTTTAAATGCTAATTCTTAACTATAACGTGCCTGAAACCTATGGTTTTTTCAGTGAATTTCAAAGGTTTTTTAAATGCTAATTTCTAACTATGCCTACAGAGATAGGACATGTGAAGAAAGAAGGAAAAACGCAAGGAAAGAAAAAAAAGAAATGCAGAAAGAAGCAACAGAAGTCCTCAAAGACGAAGAAAAGTGCAGGAAGAAGGATAACGTGCAGAAAGAACAAACAGAAGAGCAGAAAGAAGCCTTGTTGCAAAATCATCCTGTACCCTGGACTTTTTTAAGACGGATAGTGGTGGTAACTGAGTCTTACTAACAAGTCCTAGAGCCTGTGCTATGTTAAAAGGCACTCAGAATACAGTGAAAACACCTACATACACTAGGAAACACTATGTGTTCGGGTCCCCCTGTGATTAGCATGACCTCCTCTGTAAGCCCCTAGTATATAATAGGGCAGGGGATTAAAACTACCTCTTAAAACGCACCACAGGGCATGTTTGCACACGTCACCTCAGGCCCCGTCCCCTCCCTTCCCCACTGTGTAAACACGCCCTGTGGCCGTTTTAAGTTGGGAGATCAAGTCCTCTTGAATCCTGAGGGTCCCTAGGGTCCAACTAGACCATTAGGTACCTCCAGTAAGCGCCACAGAGCTGCGTTGCAGAGAGATGTAAAAAGGGGCACGGCATAGACCACCTCTCTGCAACGCAGCGCAGTGGCGCTTACTGGAAGCACCTGGTGGGCTAGTTGGCCCCCAGGGTCCCTCAGAATTGAAGGGGAATTATTTCCCCAACATAAAACGCGCCACAGGGCTTGATTGCACACGTTAACTCAGGACCCGTCCCCTTACTTCACCACTGTGTAAACACGCCCTGTGGCCGTTTTTAGTTGGGAGATTAAGTTCATTTGAATCCTGAGGGACCCTAGGGTCCAACTACCCCACTAGGTACCTCCAGTAAGCGCCACAGAGCTGCGTTGCAACGAGGTGTAAAAAGTGGCATGGCCTGGACCACCTCTCTGCAACGCAGCTCAGTGGCGCTTACTAGAAGCACCTGGTGGGCTAGTTAGCCCCCAGGGGCCCTCAGGATTGAAGGAGAATTATTTCCCCAACTTAAAACACGCCATAGGGCGTGTTTGCACACGTCACCTCAGGCCCCGTTCCCTCCCTTCCCCACTGTGTAAACACGCCCTATGGCTGTTTTTTAAGTTGGGAGATTAAGTCCCCTTGAATCCTGAGGGTCCCTAGGGGCAAAATAGCCCACTAGGTACGTCCAGTAAGCGCCATTGCAGAGAGGTGTAAAAAGGGGCACGGTCTGCACCACCTCTCTGCAACACAGAGCAGTGGCGCTTACTGGAAGCACCTGGTGGGCTAGTTGGCCCCCAGGGTCCCTCAGGATTGAAAGGGAATTATTTCCCCAACTTAAAACGCGCCACAGGGCGTGTTTGCACACGTCACCTCAGGCCCTGTCCCCTCCCTTCACCACTGTATAAATGTGCCCTGTGGCCGTTCTAAGTTGAGAGATTAAGTCCCCTTGAATCCTAAGGGTCCCCAGGGTCAAACTAGCCCACTAGGTACCTCCAGTAAGCGCCACAGAGCTGCGTTGCATAGAGGTGTAAAAAGGGGCATGGCCTCAGAACACCTGTCTGCAACGCAGCTCCCTGGCGCATACTGGAGATACCTGTTGGGCTAGTTGGCCCTCAGGGACCCTCAGTATTGAAGGGGAATTAATTCCCCAACTTACAACTGGCCAGGGGGCGCATTTGCAGAGTGCTGCAAGGAGGAGGCGTGGCCTCCGGCGCGATGCCGGTCTTTTATTTATTTTATTTTTTTAAGAAGGAGGGCTGTGTGGCCCCCCTTCTTTGTCTAATTTATTGGCCCTGGGGACCCCATCCCCCAGGGCCTGCACCCTAATTTTTTTTGTTGAAAAAATTTATTTGGCCCTCCCAAGGCCTTAATCGGCCCCGGGGACCCCAACCCCCGGGTCATGGCTTTTTTAAAAAAATTCTTTAGGAGGGGGGCTGCGTTGCCCCCCTCCTCAGGCCACTTATGGCCCCGGGGACCCCATCGGCCTTTGTTTTTTATTATTTTTAAAATATATATATTTATAGAAACACCTAGGACATGCTGGCCAAACCGTATGTACCTATCACCAGGACGATTTGCGTGATATTCATTAAAAGGCGACTATGCATACAATGAATCCACGTGGAATGTATTTACACCGCTAGTGAAGCTCTGACGTGTCTGACGCCCTACCGTGCCTAATCCCGGCGCCTCCGCCAGTGGGTACTCTCCAAGTACAAATAATCAAAGGAGAGGGAAAAAGAAGCTGTGGTCCATTCGGCTTCCTATATTAAATGCAAAAAATCAAAAAGAGAGTGGACCACTTGTCCTGTATAGCCAGGGTCTTTTCTCTGTTAGTTCCTTCATAAAAGAACCCTCATAACTATACACAGGTACAAAAGGCGGCATGAACTGGGTTACCGCTTGTGTGTATTAATGCAGCATCATCATTGGGTCTTTTTTGAATGTACGCTGCCCTCCACCCGGAGGAAGACCTTCTGGTTCAACAGTAGGGGTGGGCGACAATTTCCGTTCCGCTCCCGGAAATTGCGACAATTCGACATTTCCGCGTTCCGACCGAAACGCGGAAATGCCGAATTGTCGCAATTTCCGGGAGGGAACGGAAATTGTTGCCTGGCCAACCACAACAGGAAGCACTTACAGATATAAATAAAGCAGGGGCCCGAGTGGAAGCTCAAATTCAGTAACGCTTTATCAGCACAAAACATTAGGGAGCTAGGTCGAGGCTGGGCAGGTGTGCTTTTCCCCCAGGTCGTCGTCACTTACCCGATCCGTGATTCCGACTCGAGCGCAATCCCCGCGTAGTCTCCAGGAGGTTCAGTCTCCTCATCTGCTGCTCTGCTCGGTCTCTGGCCCATAAACAGAAGGCATGTGAACTGCATGGAAGCCCCGCCCCACACACCAGCGGTGGGCAACGTCTTCCGCCCTTTCCCCCACTGATGGACCTGGACAGCTGAGCTGACTCGAGGGACCCCAGGAACGTCGGCGCCGCAACGTTACAGACACACAATGTCACTGTAACGGCAGCGGCAGGCCGGAAGCACCAATTCCCGCGATCACGGAAATATCGCGTGATCGCGGAAATCGCGGGCATTCTCGCGAGAATTGGCGGAAGTGCCTTCCGCCAATTCCGCCCACCCCTATTCAACAGTAGTATCCAAACATGAAAAAGGAGGGGAATGTGAGAGGGTTCGTATCTAGTGAGCTAAAATCTCTTGGTCATTGTTTCCATAGTAACTTTATTCTTGAAAGCTTGATCAGAGAATTAAAAGAAAGAAGTGCGGGGTGAGACGGAGTTACTGGTCTGCCGTACTTTTCATGATGTAGGGGTCAACATGTTTCAGCCTTCTGAAAAGGTCTAAAGGCTTTCATCAGGACCGATATTTATAGGAAGGCGCATTGTCGCTCCTAAAGTGAAAAAACTCATCACTTGTTCTGAGTGAAGGGGTCAGATCAATAGTATCTGTACCTTAGACAGAATTATTAGCATTCATTTGAAGATGCCCGGGGGCAGGTTGAGAATTCATTGCGATTCTCGCACGTTCGTTGTCTGCATCTGCCTCTTCCCGTGGTGCATCCAACCAGGTTTACTCTCCAAGTAGACAACCTTGTCGTTTATTTATACAAACATGGGTCGCTATTGACGGGCACATTTAATACACACGCACACCAAGCCATTCAAAGGGGATTCGACAAAAATTCGACCAAACTATGCAAGAAACCCCCCTTACGGTTAATAAAACACACATCCACCGCCGGATGTGTAATACTTTTTATTTTTCTCTCTGGAAAGGAGACAAACCTCACTTGAGAGTCACAGCATGCTCCTGGCTGAGCCCAATGCTGTGTTACACCCACCAGTGCCCGCTGAGTGCCACACACCTCTGTGTTGTATTCCACCAGCTAGTGCGTATGGTATGACACTCTCTAGCCCATGTGCACTGTAACACCACCCCGTGAATATGTCATGCCACACTTGCCTTCGCATGGGTTATATTGCCCCATCTAACGTGCCTTCCTCGATGCCTATGTTATAACGCACAGCACTATGCCATACATATTACAATCTGGGATCCATATCTTTGTCACAGTGCATATGCAACGTTACACTCCCCAGCACAAATTTTATATTACAACTTTAGAGACTAGTTAAGTTACACAACACTGCTCTGTGCATATTACACTCCAAGGCGCATATCGCATAGCACGCGCTAGTGCCTGTGCTATCTCGCGCTCTCCAATGAATCTGTCATTGCGCACAATGTATTGCATATTATATTTCACGCCCGGTTCATCTAATATCACACTTTTTGGTTTATAGTTTATACCATATACTATATCTAGTTTTCATTTTCAATCGTGCTCTCAGGACTATGTTCTATATAACACTGCGTCCACCTACCCTTTTCACGGGCATTACATTTTGCGATGGGGGGTGGAGGGTCAGGGGGTGTTTCTGCCAAGTGAGCCTGGAGTCACAGTCACAAACATCCTCTTCTTCCTGAATAAAAGTGAGATTATGCTGCATACTTGTTCATATTTTAAGTAGTTCGCACAGACACACATTTTAAAAACAATAAAGTTCCTAATACCCACCTTCTCTGAACAGTTAGCTTGCTGCCCCATCCACCTCCTCCCTATCCTCTGTTGTCTGAATCCATGGACTAGCCTCCTCCCTCCTGCCATGCATGGTCTGATGTGCTGCCACTGTCCTCCATTTAGCATGATATACCAGTCCACTCCTCCTGCCCTCCATTGCCCAATTCTATGGCCCATCATTGACCTCCTGCTTAGCCTCTGTGCTTAGCTTCCTGCCCCTATTCTCCTTCCCCCTGCCCTCCGATGTCTTTGTGCATGCCCCTGATCCATCCTTTTTGCCCACCATGTTCCATGGACCTGCCACTCCTATCTACTCTGAGTGTTCTGTTGAGCTGCCAATCCCCTCCCACCTGCCTAGCATTGTCAGATGACTGTAACCTGTCCCTGCCACCTCCACCCTGCCTGTCGACATGCCATGCCCCTATCCCCTTCCTCCTGTCCTCCATGGTCCATTTTACTGCCACACCCTTCTGCCCTCCCTGGTCTATTGTGCTGCAACTGCTCCTCCTGCCTGCCCCGCGCGGTCTGTTGTGAGGCCCCTTCCCCAGAACTCGCTTGTCTGTGCCCAGGTCCTGACCCTCCCGTCTACCCTCCATGGTCCTTTGTGCATGCCCCTGCACCCTCCTTCTTGCCCATCATAGCCATTGTGTTGCCACTAACCCTCCCGCTTGCCATGCATGGTCTTCTGTGCTGCCATGGCCCCTCCCACCTTCCCTGTGTGGTCAGCTAGCTGCCCCTGAGCCCCTCCCACCTTCCCTCCAAGGTCTGTGTGTATGCCATCATAGTCTCATTGTTGCTCTCCATGGTGTGCCTTGTTTCTAGTGCCTATCCTGCCTGGTCATCTTGATGCTCCTGCCCTGCCCCCTTGCCCCCAGCCCTCTGTTTCCATTTGCACACCCCTATTCCCTCCCTCCTGGCTTGTCTGTTCCATTGTAATGCCCCTGATCCGTCCCTCCTGCCCTTTATGGTCTGTTATGCTGCAGCTTTCTCTCCTGTCTGTCCATTATGGTCAGCTAGCTACCATTGCCTCTTTCCCCTCTGTTCTCTGTTGTCAATGTGCATGGTCCTGTGCCCTCCCTATTGCTTTCTATGGATTGTTGTGCTGCACTCCCGTCCCGCATGCGCTGTGTGGTGTATTGTGCTGCTGCAAACCCTGATGCCTGCCCTGTAGGGTCAGTTTGGTGCACCTCTCCATGTCCCTCCTGTCCTCTGTTATCCGAGTCCATGTCCCTACCCCAATTCCTCCTGCCTACCATGATCCAATGTACCATACTTGCGAACATTTTGAACTTGGTAAGAGGGAGATTTTGAAAAAAAAACTGGGGTATTGATTTCCCCCTTTGAGTTACATTGTAAAAGAGGAGATTGTAGACAGGAGACAGATCAAATAAAGCCCATTTGAGCCTAAAAACATTGGACGTTTCCTGGCTGAAACGGGTCTGTTGGCATGTATGGTTGTACTACCACTGCCTCTTCCTTCTGCCCACAATGGTCTATTATATTGCCACAGCCTCTCTTGCCAGTCCTGTATTGTAGGTTTGTTGCCCCTGCCCCCCTTTCCACTGCCCTCCATAGTCTGTTGTGCTGCCACTGCCCTTCCTGCCTGCCCAGCGTGGTCAAATTGTTGCCTCTGCACTCCCCTGCCTGCCTTCAATGTTCATAGTCCGTGCCCCTGGCCTCTGCCTCTCAACAGTATCCCAATGAACAACTAGATTGCTAACATTCTATATTTATTACAAAAGTGTGGAACGCCTGACGTCATCTTGATGTAATCAAAACTGTAATACCTAGAGCATTTCCTTTAGAAATTACATATATGAGAGAGTCTTATTTGCATCAAAATTATGGTTAGTGCTCTAAAAAACTAAAATGAGGACATATTTTCTGAGTTTTCAAATAGCGACAAAAAACTTTTAAATTATTTGTAATCTTTATGTTTTTTTATCCAGTTGACCACTTGATTAAATGTTGCACCTAGGGGAGAGGATGTGGTGTTACTTCCAGAGCTGCAGACTTTGCAACTGGGGAACCAGGTTGGAGTTTTTGCTTCAGCTCAACATTCTGTGATTCTGGTCAAATCACTTAATCTCCCCATGTCTACAACCAAACTGAATTTGTTCTTGTGTGATGTAACCAATGCTCATGTAAAGCACTCCAATACCTGACAAGTCTGCACTGTATAAAACTGTAAATACACAAAAAATAAGTGTTTTACACACTTCTGTCATTGGGCTACATGTGGGCTACATCTGGGTGATATTTGTGCTGCATTTGGGCTCTTTTGTCTCTGGTGGCCATCTTGGGAGACTTATTTGTTATGAAGTTTCCTAATTTCCTCATTTACTGCAGTCTCCTCAGTAGGAAATACTTTCAGTTTTTAACTTTGGTTCCATCAAGAAGGCATTCAGATGTGTCACACATTTGCCATAAATTTTGAATGTTAGCACTCTAGTTGCTCATTAGATCACTGTAGTAAAGCTACTGCTCACCAGGGAAGTCTGCTGCTGGTATTCAAAGTGCATGTTTCAGTCTGCATGTCAGAATTTTTTAATGAAATAGAAGAGGATTTGAGAAGTCACTCAAAATGTGCCCCCCTAATTTTTCTTTCTGCAGCACTAATCATACTTTCTATGGCAAAATGAACCCCCTCATTTTGTTCCTTTTTAAATTAAATGTTTTAAGATTTACTACTTTATTCCAATCAAGATGGCTTCAGGTGTGCAATACGTTTGTCATAAGTAGGATTGTTAGCGCTCTAGTTGTTCTTTAGAACACTCTGGGAAGCTGCAGTAGAACACAAAGGAATCAACTGACAGTCGCTGCCCTTGTTGGATGTACATGTTTTACTGAGAATGTCAGACTTCATTCTCACATGACTGAGAAAGATTATGTGAATTTACAGAAAATATGCTCTCAGTTATCTTATAGATCACCTTCCAAACCTCTGTGGGAAAAGCATGAGAAAATAGTTTTCTCTCAAACATGATTCATGATATCCCAGCAGAAGGCTTTTTCACATGGTAAAATCACCTTAGAACACACCACAATTCCTAAAATGAGTATGGTACCATCAACAAATGATTTATAATGGAACTAAAGTCTTAAAACCTTCTATTAACTGCAATGCTTTTTAATGAGGTGCTATTGATGGAGCAGGGTTTTTACTTTAGAACCGAATACCTGTTTCATTTTCGCATGTTATAATTAAAAGTACTACTGATGAATTATTAACTACTAAAATATGTCAAAGTCATGTCTAACCAACCTTATTAACAAGAGAATTACACGTGGGAATGCTATTGCATGGCTAAAATAATAAATGAACTAAGTTGGTGAGCAAACTGACAGAAGTAGATGTTGCTTATGTGATGTTATTGTGATTTGCGCTTGTAATTAATATGCATTAATGGCTTTTGATGTCGCAAATGGCTAGATAAATACATACACATAAGGGTATTAGCAGGGAATAACACTGTATAATCATTTCTATGCAGTAATTCTGTTTATGTTCTATTTTCACTTAAGTTGACTAATGTGGCCTACCAGAAAATGGCTACCACCCGCAGCCTGCATTTGAGTTGCGCTGCCTGTGACCTTGCCCACTCGACAAAACTGAAAAGCCATGATCATGATGACAAATCCAGGACGGATGCCAAGAGCCCCTGAACATGAAGTTTGTTGCAAAAGCGAAAAGTGAACTTATGAACTGTTGATCCCAAGACTGGGATACAAATTATCTAAAAGAGACACCTGTAGAAGTATCGAATTAGTCATGGACATCTAATTTTTCTATTCATTATTTGGGACAATCTAAGTGTGAGAAAATCTTGCACAGTATCGCAAATGTACCAAGATGACATTATTTCCGCCATTCATCCGTTCTGAACAATAAATTGTAACATTACAGAATGTACATTTTAGTATAAATATTAGTAGACTAGAGAGGTCTAGCGCCACTTCTTCCCGAACTGATGATCCGAGGTCCCTATGCTGACGGAGAGGACGGTGACTCTACATGACGGCTAGAACTTTGATGGAATTACTAAGGACCGGTTCTGACTTAGGATCTGACATTTAGACAGAATAGGTAAATATGAGAAAAATGAATTTGCATTTAATTGGCTTTTCCTACAATTTTAGATAAACGAATATTCTGTTTGAATCTCTGTGTCGGGTGGTTATTTTCTTGTCATGTTTATTGAATTTATTTACATATTCTTTGAAATGTTTTCGTCAGATTTATAAGCAACTAGTTGGTCGCATTGACCTCAAGGTATATGCAGATTGGTTAGGTATCGGAAAGTGTATCCCCTTATACATGGCACGGATAAGAGTGGTAGGATGAAAGTTGGTGTAATGGGCCCCACCAGCGTGTAATGTGTGTGTGCGTGTGGGACTGTGAGATCACTCCGTCCGTGGAAGTAGAGGGGATTCGGAAGCTCCGATCTGCACCAGTTTCTTGGTAGCAGAATGATGGTTAACTATTGTGTTGGTCTGGCGAAATTGCATGTATATAGGCTTGTTGAATATTGATTGATATTTGTACTAACACTGTATGTTGAAGTCGTGTTGATTTTATGTATTGTGAACGGCTTCTGGGACGTAGGGAGTCGGTGACAGTTCCGTAGTAGGGCAGAGGGAGTGCTGCTCTCGGAAAAAGGCGGGATTGTTGGCCCTGTATGCAGACAGGGGAAAACGTGTGACAATTGAAGTTGCGCGTCGCATTGTCTGGGTTCGATGAGGTAGCATCGCCGTGTGTTGCCATTAGAAACGTATTTTCTGTGTGAGAGAAGTGTATATGATAGCGAAGGTAATCTGTGAAGTTCTGGTCTTAGGTATCAGGGATCCTTATGGCATTCCGTTATTGCTTATCACTAGAAAGGTAATAGGTATTCTCTGAGCCTGTTAGAAGGACGGAGCAGAGGTAAGCTCTGCTTTGTTAACGTGTGATATAATTCTGTAGTAGGACAGACTGTTCGCTGTTCTCGGGAAAGACAGAATTCTGTGTGAATGTACTACATTTTCTGGTATGAAAGTGCGTGAATGAGAAGGCATTCTGGTTAATTGTGAAACTCTTAGGAGCATTCCGGAGAAAACAGTTAATTGGTGCTTGTTAGAAGGGTAGAGTAGAGGGATGTGCTACTTTATCAACGGAAGTAACGATTCTGTAGTAGGGCAGAGGTAAGCGCTGCTCTCGGGAAAGGCAGAATTCTCGTGGGAAAGGTCTTTTGCTGTTCTGTGGCTAGCGAAGCAGACATTGGAGATGTTTGTATGTTGTAACTAACAGACTCGTAGAAGTTGAAACAAAGTCTACCAAGTAGTCTTGTAAAGGAGGGGTAGACGAGAGAGACAGGAGACAGGAGCAGAAGCTGCTGCAGCGACTGCTGACGTCAGGGAGACCGCGCTGTGATTGGACAGTGGGTTGGAACGGTAAAGGCACGGTGATTGGTGTGCTAGTGTACGCCGCGCTAGGATTGGGAGACATACAGGGTGACGTAGACGCTCCAGGATTGGTGCGTTGGTGTGAGTCGCGCTGGGATTTGTGGACTGAGCCAGTGACGTAGACGCTCCAGGATTGGTGCATTAGTGTGAGTCGCGCTGTAATTGGACAGGAGATCGTACAGGTGTAGAAAGAGCAAAAAGCTTGTAGAAAATAAGAAAATGTATTACCACGCTGAGGAAAAGAAAAAGAAATCCTTGTTTAGTAAGGTTAAGACATGGTTTGACAAAGATAAGGATATTGTGACTAGGGAAGGACAGTTACTGCCCCCGATAAGAACCCCAGCATCCTTCATGGTTGCAAAGTATGGGTATCATACCTGTATTTGGTTAGATAACTGGGTGAAGTATACGAAAGATGATGGAGTGTTAGCGTTCCCGGAACATGGCTCATTTAATCTGGCCATACTGAGGAATTTACGGGAGCAGATGATGAGCTTAGAGCCTCGGCCTAGGCCGACGCAGTTTGAGGCATTGACTGAATGGGAAGATGAAATGCATGAACGAGAAAAGCAGAGGGGTGGGGGTAGTTACAGGTACATGTTTGGGCGAAAGTATGATCGTGAAACCCATCATGATCGGATGAGACGATGGCGTGACGCCAGTATGACCGAGAGATTATATCCTGTAAGAACAGCAGAGGAGTCAGAGGGGAGAAAGTGTACAGAGAAAGAACATAATATAGAACCCAGGAGATATGGGGCAAATGAGTCTGATGATGATGTCTTAGAGGACATGCTCTATAAAAGACCACCCCCCGTATAGACGAGAACCAGAGGCAGGAACAGCAGTGACCCCGATGAGAGACACCCTGCGGATTATTAAGACAGAGGGTACCACCCCTGGGTTAAAAAGCAGTTGTTCTCTGGCAGAAAGAGAAAGAGAGAGAGAGAGAGAGATAGAGAAAGAGAAAGAGAGAGAGATAGAGAGAGAGAAAGAGAGAGAGAAAGAGAGAGAGAGAGAAAGAGAGAGAGAAAGAGAGATAGAAAGGGAGAATGAACTTGAGGATGAAAAGACCAGAGAACTAGCAAGAACTACCTTTGAACTGACAGAGAAGATCAGAGAGCTGACTAAAAATCTTGAGGCAGTTACAGTGCCTGTGACAATAGGCCCGGTTATGCCGATTTTTGACAAGCAGAGGACGGGCGAAAGTGGTTTGACGGTACCATATGTGGGCAATAGATTGATTGTTCCTCCGGAGCAGGCAGAAATGAGAGCAGGAGAAACACAGTGGAGAACAGGAGAAAATCAGTGGAGACATACCATATGCGGAGGAGAGTTGAGTGTGCAGACTAACTCGAGTTTTAATTCTGGATGTGTGGAATGGAACAGAGGATCGATCTTAGAACCACAAAGAATGACAGAACCAGGGGGTGCAGAACAATCTGTGGGAATAACTGCTGAAGATTTGAATGATTGGCTGAAGGCTTTGCAGAAGAAAGAAAAAGAATCACAGGGAATTGATGTAGCTAGGCTACGTATGGAAATGGAGGAGATGATTGTAGGAACACTCCCTACAGAAACACTGAAAAATTATCAGGAAGGGGAGATCCTCTTCCTGTGCAAAAGCATCACATGGAGAGCAAAGAATATACATGACAGGTTGAAAGGAATAGCCAGTGAATTGGGAATTGACATGGACAAGGTAAAAGCTTTACAAAAGCCTTACCGAGTGGATTTTACAGATAAGGACATTGAGAATCTGAACAACGCAGGCCGAACAGGACAGATTAAGGAAAAGATTGCTTTGCTGAAGAAATGGGGAGATGTAGAAAGATGGAAAGACAGATGGTACCGAAAGCGAGAGGATGGGGCAGATAGAACTTACTCGACATTCCCTCTGAAAGAAAAAGAGAAGGCAGTAACAGCTTACCCCATGAGAGAGATTCCAGGAGGTGGGTATGTACATGTCCCATGGACCAGACAGGATATTTTGTCCTTTACAAATGATTTCCCTCGACTAAGGGAGAAACCCGTCGAGTGGTATAGACAGGTCGATAGATTTGTGAAATTGTCAAAAGTACTGTGGATTGATCTGAATAGTCTGTTTGATATAATTGTACCAGCAGACCTGTGGGCAGAATGTAAAGTAGTCATAGACTGGCCCACTAAGGAATACCCAAGAGATCCAAAGACAGGAGCTCCAGATCCGGAGGTCATGAAGAAGTACGAACAGGTTATGGCCTTCCTGAAAAATAAGGTACCCTCCAAGGAAACAGATTGGGTTAAGATAGATCGAACCCATCAAGAATTGAAAGAATCAGTCCATGCATATTATGAAAGACTAATATTAGCTTTCAAACAGTTCAATGGAGATGAACATCTGGGTGACAAGGACCTGAGCCATTTTGTATATAGATTTGTGTATGGTATACGGCCGGAAATCAGTGAAATGATAAGGCAGCATACCATAGACTGGCAGAGCAAGAAGATTGATGAGATTCTGAGACATGCAAAATACTTCAGTGATGAGATTGAGGCAAAGCAGAGGAAGCTAAAAGAAAAGGCAATGTGGGCACAGGTGAAAGTTGCAGAAAGACAGGAAGCTCAGTTGGTTGAACAAGCAAATAACCCAGGAAATAAACCCAGGTTTGGTCCAGGAAAAGGGAAAGGAAACGTAGAGGAAGCGAAGAAGAAGTTCCCATGCCACAACTGTGGAAAATTAGGGCACTGGAAATTCGAGTGTAAGAATCCACCGTCTACTAATGATGACAATCCATCATTGAATTCACAGGTGCAGAGTGAAGGGTGTGGTCAGCATCAGCCACAGCAGAAGGCTGCTAAACAGCAGAATCAGGTGCCAAAACCACCCTTGCCGCAGAGAAAAGGATCCCAGAAGTACAGCCAAGAGTCGGGGTTCTACGATAAAGAGCAGGTAATCAAGCCAAAACTCGCAAGCGCTGTTCTCAGTACTGGCTGAAAAATGAGGGAAGCGACTCCGAGGGAGATTTCTGACGGTGCCAAAGAGAGGAGGAGGAGTGCGTACTTGGCGCAACTCTAGAAATAGACCAGGCAGGGCCTTTTGTAGATGGGAAAATTAATGGTGAAAGTGTTACTTTCCTAGTTGACACAGGAGCCACAAGATCGACTGTCAGGTCAGCTGATATAAAGAATCTTCCTCTCTCGGATGAAGCAATCCAAGTAGTTGGTGTGTCCAACACACAGATTAAAACTCTACTTACTGAACCAGTAAGGGTTAGAATAGGGACATTTTCAGACATGCACCGATTTGTGGTGTGTGACACTAGTCCCGTGAACTTGCTAGGCAGGGACCTGCTATGCAAGATGTTAATGTTGATGTTGTAGACTTGTAAAGCGCACAGCTACCCCAGCAACGGGGCGTCCCGGCGCTGTAGACCGCTGGGGAACCCATCCTGGCTATCCCTGTGAGATGGTCCCTTTCTGGGTATCTCCAAGGTGAAACCAGGCATCCCCAGCGTCTGTGGGGGGCCGTTGTAGAGATGAGGCAAGCTTAATGCCCAGAGTTGCCGAGTGTGTTCCTGGTTAGAGTAGGTACCAAGGCGAGAATTATCGAGTCCGTTTTGACCCTGGTCCACGACCCTGCCGCGTCGTGAATTGAACCCTGGTCCCTGGCCAATTCTCTGCTTACAGGTCTGCCGCCTCTAACTAGTGAGCCACACCTCTCAATGAATTGCACAATCTTTTGTACACCAGATGGAATAGCCTTTGAGACACCAGATGAGGATGTCCTTTACAGAATGACCCTAGATAACAGGGAAAGTGAGGCTATTGGAACTTATGCAGTGTTCAATCCGGATGGATTTCCCCCAGAATTAAAGCAGACAGTAAAAGCAGCAGTTTGGGATTTTAATGGAGAAGATGTGGGCCTGATGAGAAATGTAGATCCAGTGAAAATTACTGTAAAAGATGGAATAGCTTACCCAAACATTCCGCAATACAGACTGACACCTGAAATGATTGAAGGAATAACCCCTATAATTGAGAAAATGATCCAGCAGGGGGTGCTAAGAGAAATATTAAGCAGCCCATGTAATTCACCTATAATGGGACTGAAAAAACCTAATGGAAAGTTCAGAATAGTACAGGATTTGAGAAAAATTAACAAAATTGTTGTGTCATGTTGTCCCATTGTGCCAAATCCATCAGTGATTTTGTATCAGATTCCCCATGATGCAGAATGGTATACTGTAATTGATTTATGTCATGCTTTCTTTTCAATTCCCTTGCATCATGACAGCCAGCCAATATTTTCTTTTAGATTTGGAGAGCGGATTTTGGCATGGTGCCGAATTCCACAGGGGTATACAGAGAGCCCTTCAATATTTAATCAATTGCTGAAGAAATCTCTGGAAAGTCTAACAATGCCTGAAAATTCAGTCTTGGTCCAGTATATTGATGACCTACTTGTGGCATCAAAAACATGTGAAGCTTGTGAAGTAGACACCATTGCTTTACTGAATCACTTGGCAGATGGAGGATTAAAAGTATCTCCAGCCAAACTGCAATTCTGCAAGAAAGAAGTCCAGTATCTGGGACATAACATTAAGAAAGGCCTGAGAAAAGTGACCATTGACAGGATTAAAATCATTAGAGGAATGAGAGCCCCAATGACACAAAGAGAGGTGAGAATGTTCCTGGGAATGGTGGGTTACTGTCGTCAGAGGATAAGTAACTTTTCCCTGATTGCCAAACCATTGATCAAATTGACCAAAAGTGAGGTGAAAGACCCATTAGAACTAAACCCAGAAGAAATGGCTGCATTTAGAGAGTTAAAAGACAGACTATGTGAAGCTCCTGCCCTGGGAATGCCAGATTATGAAAAGGAATTTGAGCTGTATTGTAGTGAGAGAAATGGATGTGCACTTTCAGTGTTAATCCAGAAACATGGACGTCTGAGGAGGCCAATTGCCTATTTCTCAGCAACTCTTGACCCAGTAGCTGTGGGTTTACCAGGTTGCCTGAAAGCAGTAGCTGCTACCTGCAAAAGTCTGGAACAAAGTGAGGGAATCATAACGGGATATCCTGTATGGGTATTCGTACCTCATGATGTGGCAATCCTTTTGACAAGGAGCCAGACACAGTTCATGTCTCATAGTCGGCTGACTAAATATGAGAAAGTCATTCTTGGTGCAACCAATGTAAGCCTCTAGAGATGTGTGAATGTGAATCCAGCGACACTGTTGCCTGATGCTGAATGTGTGGGAGTGAGAAATGAAGTTGATCATGACTGCCTGGATGTGCTTGATTACTGTACAAAACCAAGGTCAGACATAAGAGATCTGCCATTGCCTGAGAGTGATCATGTGTTGTTCGTGGATGGATCTTGCCTAAGAACGGATGAAGGAACACTGAGTGCTGCATATGCTGTGTGTACAGTTTCAGGAGTTGTGGAAGCATCACTTTTGAAAGGAGTTAAATCCGCTCAGGAGGCAGAATTGGTGGCACTGACAAAAGTCTGCAAGATTGGGAGGAGTGTGAGAGTGACTGTGATGACTGATAGCCAGTATGGCTTTGGAGTTGTCCATGACTTCGGCCAGCTATGGCTACAAAGAGGTTTCCTGACCTCAAGTGGAACTCCCATAAAGAATGCTGAAGTGGTTGGAAAATTGCTAGAGGCGATACAGCTGCCAAAAGAACTAGCAGTTGTAAAATGTGCTGCTCATGGTCAGGGTGATGATTTTGTTACTGTGGGAAATAAATTCGCCAATGACATAGCACAATACTGTGCAAGAAACAATCATTCCATTAACCAGAGTAAAGAGAGAGAAATATCTTCTTGTTCCTTAATGTTTACTAATGAGGTGGGAACATGGGAGGAAGTAAAACAGCTGCAGGATGAGGCAGGAGATGAGGAAATGAAAGATTGGGTGAAAGCAGGTTGTGCACCTAGAGAGAAAGATCATGTGTGGGTCTACAGGGATGGAAGACCAGTCATGTCAAATAGCATGCTATCAACAATGGCAAGGATGTATCATGGCCAAGGACACCTGGGAAGGGATGCTATGATAAGGGCTTTTAAGCAAACCTGGTACAGTCCAAAGTTCAGGCTGATAGCAGAAAGTCTCTGTCAAAGATGTCTGATATGTCAGCAATTCAATCCTGGAAAGAAAACAGTGGTAAGCCTAGGAACAATAGGCAGGGAGGGAGGACCCTTCACAAGAATGCAGATAGACTTCATTGAAATGCCCCCAGTCAACAGATTGAGGTATGTCCTAGTGGTGGTCTGTTTATTCTCCAGGTGGGTGGAGGCATATCCAACAAGAAGAAATGATGGGATAACAGTGGCAAAATTACTGTTAAGAGAGTTCATCCCACGGTACGGGTTCCCAGTAACCATTGAATCAGACAGAGGAGGACATTTTTATAATGAAATCATGGGTCTAATCTGTGAAGCATTGAGTGTACAGCAGAAGCTACATTGTGCTTTCCGACCAGAGGCTTCTGGTGTGGTTGAACAAATGAATGGTACCATTAAAAATAGAATTGGCAAAATGTGCCTAGCCACAGGAATGAAATGGCCTGATGTCTTGCCTCTAGTCCTGATGACCATTAGGTCTACTCCAGACAGAACAACAGGTTTGAGTCCACATGAAATTATCATGGGACGTGCTATGAGACATGCATTTGTACCAGTCAACAAGCTGATGACTATAACTGATGACATGATTTTGGATTACTGTAAGGGCCTGGCTGACGCAGTTCATTCTGTGTTTCACCAGGTTGGAGAAGACGCCACCACACTTGAAAAGAAACCAGCCCATGATCTGAGCCCAGGGGACTGGGTAAGGATAAAAGTCCACAGAAGAAGGAATTGCCTGGTTCCAAGGTGGGGAAGGCCAAGACAAGTTATCTTGACTACAACGACTGCTGTGAGGTGTGCTGGAGTGAAAAAATGGATACATGCAAGTCACACACTGAGAGTTCCAAATCCAAGAGACGGCACTGGTAAAGAATATTTTGAAGAATCAGATTCCAGTGATGATACAGACAGCGAGACAGTAAGAAGGAAAAAGAATCCTGAAAGTGGGGAAAGTGAGTCAAGAGAAATTTTCATCCCACCAGAAGAGGTTCTGAAAAGAACAGTGCAAACCACAGAGGCAAGTTCAGATTCTGAAGAAGTGCCTGAGGTTCTAACTGACAGTGACCAACACAAAAAGAAAGAAAGAAAAGAAAAGAACATTCTAACTGAAGAGACACCTGAGTCACATGAGGAAATTGGACAAGTTCCACCTGAGATAAATATTGAAGAAGAAGGGACAGACAAAGACAGAGAGGGACAGATTGCGGAAAAACCCCGAGGAGGTGTAGGGAACATCAACAACAAGCTAGGTGAAGGGACAAGTAGACAGCAAGAAGATTGCGTGTCGGAGACCCGAGGAGGGACAGAAGTAGGGAAATCTCCATTGGTGGGAAAAGAGACTGTTGGAGAAAAGGAAGTGGTTGGAGAAAAGAAAACTGTTGATAAACAAGAGGCAACTGAAACAGAGTCTGATGAAAGTGACAATGAGATACATGGAGGACGAGTTCTGAGAAAGAGAACTTGGCTTGGAGAAAGAAACAATAAAGAAGGAAAACAAAAGAGGAATGCAAAAGGATATCTTTGGCCGAATAAGATAAAGAGACTGAGGTATAGACTGACACGAGTTAACTCTTTGAAAGCTGAACAAGTGAACGAAGTGTCAAGTCAAAATCCAACTAAAGAAGAAGAAACAAAGATACCTGAGAAAACTAAAAGAATAAGGAAACCAAATCAGAGGTATAAGTCACCGGAATGGACGTATGTGGCACTGCCTGAACAAGGAGAAGAGGCAGACAGTCAAGGAAGTCCAGAGGAGGCTTTACTGAAAGAGGTTGCCGAAGAAGAAGCTGTGGGAAACCTGAGAGTTATCTTGTCCGACATTGGAGAAGAGACGGATGTTCAGGACCTGATACAGTTTGATGATGATGAAGAGACAGTGAAAAGTGATGAAAATCCAAATTGAGTAAATCCAAGGAAAATCACTTGGAGAAGAGAAGAAAAAGCAATACTAAAACTAGTAGATTATAAAAATCTGTTGGGTACTTGCTGCCAATGTTCCTTCTAATTTCTTTCCTCTGTGTGCGGCAGTGGAGGGTCTCTGTGCGCTGCAACCATGGCTATGTGCGCCAGGAACCAGACCGTGCGTGTGCACGGCGCCAAATGTCACTCAGAACGTTTACTTCAATAAGTGAAAAGATGGTGCATTTTCACACATACAGTGCCACAATAAGTGTCTTAAGGGCAGTTTCCAAATTGGATAAACACGCCATGACATGAATTGGTTACACAGGCAAGTACACTTCAAGTTTAGAAAAGCACAAGACTTAAACGGTGGTACCATCATAAGATTTAATAAATATTCTTAACTTGAGCACTGTTAATTGGTGGGGGGAAATGTTGGGAGCCTATACAATATCACATATAAACAATAAGGGAGACATGTCAAGTGGCATCACTAGAGGGGTGACAGGGTTGCTTCTCACGGCGATCTTTGGCATTTTTTCACTGGTGATAAACTCGATCTAGGTCAACTTTCCCGTTCAGGAGGTAGGCCTTTGTCCTCATCAGCATATCCAAATGCTTCTGCTCTAGTCTATTCCTCAATTTACTCTTTATAGTATTCATGAGGCTGAATCCTCGTTCACAATCTGCACTAGATGCTTGAAACGTTGCGCAGACATCAACAAGCTGAGAGACCACACTATACTGAGCAGCATTGCGTACAGTGAAATTCACCATGTCTTGAAAGGTGGTAAATAACCCACCCTTTACATGTTCTGCCACCACATATTTATAGACTCTGTACTGTCGAACAACATCTTCTGGTGTTTCGCAATCACCCAGGACCAAGACATTTTTATACTTTTCTACAAGTCTTTGTATATTCTCAGTCCCAAAATCAAAATGTGATTGTGTGGCCATTGCCTGGATTTCAAAACTTGCCCATTCTTTTAGCTCATCTTCAGGGAACCTTTTTTGCATGTGCTCACAAAGAAGGGAAACAAAAGACAAAATAGGCCCACTGTCAAACTCTTGCCTTTCCTTGTACAACACCATCAGATCTCTTACATTACTGCTCCAAAAGACAGTGTCCCCCAAATACTGTTGCTTAACTTGGCCAATCTTTGCTCTTGCATACTGTACAGCTTCAACAGTAGTTAGAGAACTTTTTTGGAACAGTTTGCACAAAGATGCAAATTCACCCAGAATGTCATTAAGT
Source organism: Triturus cristatus (assembly GCF_964204655.1). Classification (NCBI taxonomy): domain Eukaryota; kingdom Metazoa; phylum Chordata; class Amphibia; order Caudata; family Salamandridae; genus Triturus; species Triturus cristatus. The sequence goes on from NC_140592.1 coordinate 391,856,866, forward strand.
ACTGCAAGTGAAATATGGTAGTTGGAGTTTGATAGCTTTTTATAACAATACTTAGCAACTGGATCATTCTCCTCAACTTTCTCATGCTCAAAGTACTTAAGAACAGCCTCGTAATTACGAATTAGTGCACCAACAGCAAAATGCCTTGAAAGCCACCGGACTTCATTCAGTGGTCGAAAAGAGACCACTTCACATTCAGTGACCGATGCAATTTCATCCAGCTTGGACTTCCTTGCTGGAGATCTGGAGAACACAGTGTAGACAGTCCTCAATAATGTCTCCATCTCTTTAACCATTGGAACCCTTTTCCAGGCATCATCAACTCCCAAATCTTCTCGATGGGCGACACAATGCTGCTCAACTAAATGAGGTATGGATTGTTTAAGGCGAGTAGCAACACCATTATTCTTACCCAACATCACGGACGCACCATCAGATGTGAACATGACCATTTTCATAAGGTCCAGTTCATTGGCAGTGTAGAAATCTTTCACAGCACTAGTGATAGCCTCAGCATTGCAACTAGTCAGCTTCACTATGCCCCCAAACTGTGTTTTGTGCTCTGTTGATGTTACTGGTCGGAACTTGAAGTACAGGATGAGCATTTTTGAAACAGAAATATCAGTGCTCTCATCAATTATCAATGTGTGATACAAAGCGTTACGAAGTTCTGCCATAGCTTCACAGTGTATCACGCTATTGATGGCCTCAAGGAACTCAAAGGCATAGTTCTTGCTCCTCCAGCTGTCTGGTATCTTGACATACAAAGCTAGGTGGTCATGGATGTCTTGTACAGATAACATTGAAGTATTCATTTTGACTGCCAGCAGCACGTTGTTGATGAGAATCTTTATCTCTTCAGGCACAGATCTTTGGCGTTCACCTACTTCCATTCTATTTGCTTTGTCAGTGGCACTTTCTGTCAGCATTGCCCGCACTCCAAAACCAAACCTGGCAGCAGCACTTCTGTTTCTCAAGATCACCATGGCAGACTCGTGTACTTTGCTAAGTAGATGGCGTTTCATGTAATCCAGTTTCCAGCCATCACTCCATTTCTTCCCTGTGGAAAAGTCCCCAACAATCTTGGCTTCAGCACATGCTTTGCAAATCAAGCCCACGTCTGGACTGTATTGGAAAAGTTCCCCGAGTTGCACGCGGACCTTGCTTCGCGATTTCTGCGTCTCAGCCTCCACAATTTCCTTCATCCACTCTTCCTTGAATACAAGGCAACATTTCTTCCTTTGTGGTGACGCACTGCACTCTCCCAAAGTGACAGCTTTGCGCTTGAACATTTCCGTGCCCGCCGGTTTTAACCTGCTGTGCCACAAAGCCTGCAAGATAAGGGAACATGGCTTACGTTGACGCCTAGCTCATGCATGCAATCCTTTATACTACAATGATCAAGATGCACCACAGTTTAACTCTACCAAACAATTACCTCTCCTGCTTGAACTCACGTACGCCTGTGTCAATGTATGGGGATCTGGCTGCGAAGCCTGCAACAGAAGAAAACATGGGTAAGTATATTATACTACAATGATCAAGATGCACCACAGTTTAACTCTACCAAACAATTACCTCTCCTGCTTGAACTCACGTACGCCTGTGTCAATGTATGGGGGTCTGGCTGCGAAGCCTGCAACAGAAGAAAACATGGGTAAGTATATTATACTACAATGATCAAGATGCACCACAGTTTAACTCTACCAAACAATTACCTCTCCTGCTTGAACTCACGTACGCCTGTGTCAATGTATGGGGGTCTGGCTGCGAAGCCTGCAACAGAAGAAAACATGGGTAAGTATATTATACTACAATGATCAAGATGCACCACAGTTTAACTCTACCAAACAATTACCTCTCCTGCTTGAACTCACGTACGCCTGTGTCAATGTATGGGGGTCTGGCTGCGAAGCCTGCAACAGAAGAAAACATGGGTAAGTATATTATACTACAATGATCAAGATGCACCACAGTTTAACTCTACCAAACAATTACCTCTCCTGCTTGAACTCACGTACGCCTGTGTCAATGTATGGGGGTCGGCCTGCGAAGCCTGCAACAGAAGAAAACATGGGTAAGTATATTATACTACAATGATCAAGATGCACCACAGTCTGGCAGCAAAACCTGCAACAGAAAATGCACTCCTTTAACTCTAGCAAACAATTACCTCTTTGTTCTGCCTGTACTCCCGTCTGCCTGTGCAATTGTATTCGTAGTACGGTCTCCCAAACCTGCAAAAGAAAAGGGGTGCAGATTGTGATTCTATTTACCCAGCAACCCCCAACCCAACGAGGAACGTACACAGAATTACCTTGTCTTTGTGGGTACTCGCACCTGACCACTCCTATCCAAATACCTTACAGACTGGAAACCTGCAACTGAAGACAAGATAGTCAGCAACCCCCTACAGCACAAACCCGTTGGCTGCCAGTTTACAGTACTACATTATGGATTAGGAAAGGCCATTGTCTACAGTTAAGGTAATATGTGGGTCCATGTGTTAAGCGTTGGCAAAGGTCCGAAATGTGTGGTCAGCCGTTTGGCCACAATCAGTCCCGCGCTCTGCAGCCACACACCCCCGAGCAACCCCCCAAAGCCGCCACAAGACAAATGTCTATTTTAGATACCACATATATTATGGACCTGACATGATCTTTGAAAGTGATGGGAAACAATCCGTGCCCTGAATTGTAATGAGTCCTTCACTATTGCAGAAATTGACAGAGTAAGCTGATCATGTCATGTGAAGGCACCGACACCGCCTTACCGCAAAGACAGAGTATGTCCCCAAAAAGGTTGCATTTTAATGCATGTCCAGAACATGTGCAAGAGATCCACTTTATCTCATGACATCTTGGGCAAAGATTCAAAACGGTGCAAAATATTCTATTCACGTTGATAGGGGATAGGTATGTGTGGTGAATGACAATATTGAATTAATTTAATCCAGGCATTTCAAGGCGTTGTTTTAGGGTAAGTTAAAGCTTTACCCCATTTCTGTCCTGATATGCCAGTGTTTAAATCTACTTTCCAGACTGATCTAAAGTTGCAAAAGATTTGTTTGGTCATTTGTGTTAAAGCCGTATATAGCCAGTCCAGTGGCCGATTTCTTGGTGCTACCAATATCAAGCATAGTTTCAACCACTATGTGAATCGGAGAAGCTCAGTGTGCTTCAGTCAGATCTTTTTCACAAATGCTTGTTAATGAACTGAACAGTAAGAGCTGCCCTACTGGAACGGGAGATTCCACATAGAGTGTTTGAAAGAGTGACATACTGTATCATTATATAGGTTGCCTGGGTTAATGATGCCTGCGTCTGCCCAAATTTGCCTACCAGAGGTCGATGTTGCCTTCCTAAGCAAGGTAATACACCACAATGGCGAGTTCGGAGGGTGTGCTACCTTTGTTTGTATTTTACTCAGTACTCGCCCCTTCTGGGAGAATGCCTTCTACCAGTTTATGGACCATAGTCGCGCTATGAAATGCACATTAATGGCAAACATCACATCTACCAGCTCTCCTGAGACAGCACATTCCCAGAATGCCGATGCAACGTATATTTGTATAAATGTTTGTTACCATGCACGTGGTTGCCAACAATAGAGTACATAATTATTAACCAGCTCTAGTGATTTCTGTCAGTAAATTATGCTAACAACAATCAACCTTTCACATATTCCTGAAACGCAGAGAATAATGTAACATTCCGAGTAGAAACAAGAAATGCAAGTTCATAAATCTCAAAAGTGGTGTGCATCAGCAGCGGCACTACAGAGGCAGGTTCATTTTTGGAAAACTGTGGGTGAGCCAGCTGGACAGACACAAAGAGTGGATACGTGAAAAACAGGATAGACAACCTCGGAGGTAGAACCAAATTAAAGAAGGCTTGAACCAACAACAGAATGGCACTTCCTTTACCCAAAAACGTAAACACTTAAAGGGACACACAGCCCCGCGCTCTGCCGCCACACACCCCCGAGCACCCCCCCAAGCCGCCACAAGCCCCCACAAGCCCCCAAGCCCCCTTACCTGCACTCTCCACGACTCCTACGACTCCTCGCCGGCAGCACTGGAACAAGTGCCTGGTTTTCGCGCCGCTCGCTTCTTAAAGTGGCGGCGCGGCCGGCGCCTCTCCGCCGAACGTCCTGAAATCGTTTGTGCGCGCTCCACATCCGGGAGTGGGCGGTGACGTCGGCGAAGGTGCGCGCGCGCGCGCGCCTTAAAGGGAACGTAGCTTGCTGCCCTTAAGTTCAGTAGAGGAGTAGAAGAGGCTAAGTCAAAAGACACGGTCAAATTAACAACACTGAGAATAATAAAAGTAGATGTACCTTTCTGAGAAGATGGTGCAAGATGTGCTGTTGCTGTACAGGTTTATTAATGCTGCTTTGGGGCGTGCTTGCTCTACTGATTTCATTTAGAGTCACTATAGACACTTTAGAAGGTCATACTGCGAACAAAACTAATATAGGGAAGAGTTCACAGAAAATAGTACCAACTAGAATTAGCAATGAACATACACATAAGGATAGGTCAATTAATGATTTTTCTAGCAATGTTTTTTCTAAATTGTTGTATGAATACGTAAAAACAAAGGAAGTAAGGGATTGCTATGTTTGCATGCAATTACCTGCCTCTGTTTCGGAAGGAGTGACTTATCATCATCTTCCGGCTACGTATGGAATTTCATGTAGTGTGTTAATTAGTATATTCTACCAGTTAGGGAAATTAGATTATAATATGTCTAATGTAGATAATATTCTTGGGCAGTTGCCTATGAATAAAGCACTGAATCCAGCAAAAGAAGCTAACACTTTAGGTGAGATTTTTCTAGAAATCAAAGAATTAAGCTTAGAATATGTTTTTAGAAATAATTTAACTTGCAGTCTGAAGGGAGAAGAGAAGAATTTTCTAGACATGGTTGAGAGAAGAAGATTGAACATGCACAAGAAAGCAGAAGGGCATAAAATGAGTGACTCAATGTGGGATATTGAGAAAGAAAAGGAGTTGAAAAATGGAGCCAGTCCAACTATGGCTATAGATGCCCCACAGAAAGGCAAACTGTGCATTACCAGGAAGAGATCCCAGTATGATTATTATTTCATAGGGACTAGTGAGTGCCATGATACATACTTTATTGCAACCTGATGGGGATTTAGAGGAGGAGAAGATCCAGTTTTTCCGGGAGTGTATTATATTTGTGGGAACAAGGCTTATTACCGTTTGCCTGACCATTGGTTTGGCACATGTTATGCTGGCCTGTTCTTTCCAAAGATTTTTCACATGGATAGAGTAGATAATGTTGAACAAACCAATCCATTAACCTGCTATAGAAGAGAAACATGGACAGAAATTGTAGGAGATATTTTTGGAGCTTTAATTCCAGCAGTGGGAAATTCTTTGAATGCATTTGGCATTCGGAAGCTGCCAACAGTGGTGGATCGCTTGTCAACAAGCACCGCTGGAGGCTTTCTTTTGGTTAATACAGAAATGGTTGCTTTGCGTGCTATGGCAATGCAAAATCGACTTGCCCTTGACATTCTTTTGGCAAAAGAGGGTGGAGTCTGTGGAATGCTGAAAGTTCAACATTGTTGCACTTACATTCCTGACGAAAGCACAGATCTAAAAGTTTATATAAAAAATATTACTGATTTGCATGAAGAATTAGTACCACTGGAAGCTGAAAGTATCTGGACTAAAATGGCTAATAAGATGATTGCTATGAAGAATTTTGTAGCTAAGATAGGTAGTACCATATTTGGTAAGATATTATTTCCATTAACCTGTGTAATTGTTGCATTATTGATCCTTAGATTAGGGTGTATGTGTTGTAGATATAGAAGAAATAAAAAGAAAAATACGAAAGAAAATGTTAAAAGGAGACAAAAGAAACCAGAAAGAGATCCATAAGAAATAGAATTAGAAGAGCTAAGAGAAAGTATGTATATAGAAACTAAGAAGGAGGATGAGAGGGAAACAAGGGTTTGAAAGAATGAACAAGAAGATATTTTGAATTATTCCAAAAGGGGAATTAAATTGATTTTGGGTTTTGATTTTTGTGGTGATAAGATATCACCAAAGGGGGGATTGATGGAGCAGGGTTTTTACTTTAGAACCGAATACCTGTATCATTTTCGCATGTTATAATTAAAAGTACTACTGATTAATTATTAACTACTAAAATATGTCAAAGACATGTCTAACCAACCTTATTAACAAGAGAATTACACGTGGGAATGCTATTGCATGGCTAAAATAATAAATGAACTAAGTTGGTGAGCAAACTGACAGAAGTAGCTGTTGCTTATGTGATGTTATTGTGATTTGCGCTTATAATTAATATGCATTAATGGCTTTTGATGTCGCAAATGGCTAGATAAATACATACACATAAGGGTATTAGCAGGGAATAACACTGTATAATCATTTCTATGCAGTAATTCTGTTTATGTTCTATTTTCACTTAAGTTGACTAATGTGCCCTACCAGAAAATGGCTACCACCCGCAGCCTGCATTTGAGTTGATGGAAACTTTTGCAAGGAAGCTTCGCGCTGCCTGTGACCTTGCCCACTCGACAAAACTGAAAAGCCATGATCATGATGACAAATCCAGGACGGATGCCAAGAGCCCCTGAACATGAAGTTTGTTGCAAAAGCGAAAACTGAACTTATGAACTGTTGATCCCAAAACTAGGATACAAATTATCTAAAAGAGACATCCGTAGAAGTATCGAATTAGTCATGGACATCTAATTTTTCTATTCATTATTTGGGACAATCTAAGTGTGAGAAAATCTTGCACAGTATCGCAAATGTACCAAGATGACATTATTTCCGCCATTCATCCGTTCTGAACAATAAATTGTAACATTACAGAATGTAAATTTTATTATAAATATTAGTAGACTAGAGAGGTCTAGCACCACTTCTTCCCGAACTGATGATCCGAGGTCCCTATGCTGACGGAGAGGACGGTGACTCTACATGGCGGCTAGAACTTTGATGGAATTACTAAGGACCGGTTCTGACTTAGGATCTGACATTTAGACAGAATAGGTAAATATGAGAAAAATGAATTTGCATTTAATTGGCTTTTCCTACAATTTTAGATAAACAAATATTCTGTTTGAATCTCTGTGTCGGGTGGTTATTTTCTTGTCATGTTTATTGACTTTATTTACATATTCTTTGAAATGTTTTCGTCAGATTTATAAGCAACTAGTTGGTCGCATTGACCTTAAGGTATATGCAGATTGGTTAGGTATCGGAAAGTGTTTCCCTTTATACATGGCACGGATAAGAGTGGTAGGATGAAAGTTGGTGTAATGGGCCCCACCAGCGTGTAATGTGTGTGTACGTGTGTGACTGTGAGATCACTCCGTCCGTGGAAGTAGAGGGGATTCGGAAGCTCCGATCTGCAACACTATCATGTATATTGGTCCCAAGATGGCTGCCAACACTTCTTGGATGAAGTGCTGACAGCCAATCAGATCTCACGATGAGATGTGTGGTTAGGCTCCGCCCAGATATATTTGTGATTTTACTTTTGATTTTATCAGCAACTACTGAACGGATTTACACCATTTAACCAAAAGGCACGAGTGTGAACCAAGGGCTACCTCTTTGCCAAATTTGGTGTAATTCCGTTCAGCAGTTCGGGCAGTAGCTGCGACTAAAGGTTCCTATGGAAAATTGCATGGGGAAAAGATGTTTTGGACATTGTCAAACATTCATCCCCAGTCACAGATCTGGGTTTAATCCATTGTTATTTTGCTCACCACGCCATTCCAGATTGGACGCAGCCATATGCAAACTAGCCTTGACTACTGTCATTCGTAGTCACTGTTAAGGCCAAGGATCGTGGACCTACATCTACTAATCCATTTTGCCTCTTGCTGTCGCAGTTCTAGTTCCCAATCTCATCCTCTCATTTTAGGTGTGATTTTCTGTAAACCATGAAACTTAAAACTACCACTATGTCCGTGATCCTGCTTCACATGTTGATACAAGGGTGAATTTGTATCTCTGTTTAATATAGCTCTTCTATGCTCTTGCATTCTGAGTTTCAAGATAGGTTTAGTGCTACCTATATATATTTTAGTGCACTCACATATTAAAACATATATTATACCCGCACTATTACAATTGATGAATTCATTTATATGATAACATTTCTTAGTGTTATAGCTAAATGTTTGAATACGATTAATACCTAAATCACATATGTTACAATTGCCACATGTGAAGAAACCTTTGGCTTGGCTTGTCAGCCAATTAGTACCTTCTGACCTGATAGGTTCCACATAGTTTCTAGTAACAAGATTTCCAATAGTAGCACTTCTTCTATATGTCATTTTAGGTTTGTCAGAAATAACACCGAGTAAGCCCGGTACCCCCTCAGCAAATTCCAATTCTTATTTAAGATCTTAAAAATCTGATTTTGGTGTGCATTATATGTGGTAATAAATGCCACATGGTCTGTATTCTGATGTCTCGTTTTTTGAATCAATGTATCTTCCCTTTTTACCTTTTCAATTCGATGTCTTGCCTGTACAAGGCTACTTATAGGGTAGCCTCTAGTTTCCAATCTACATTGTAATGCATCTAATTCTAATTTAAATTCTGTGCCTCTGCTGCAGTTTCTCCGAATACAAATCATTTACTCCTCCCAACTATAAATGTCCTCTCCCTTAAATACATAATTTTTCTTTTAAATACACGCCCCTTTTTTCAATAAACTTTTTCAACTTATAATCTTCCTTTCACCATAATATATTTCTTCTTTACATATATATTGTTTTGCATTATAAAAGAGGATATTGAGGGCTGGTGTGTTTTTGCTGTTCCTTCTGGGTAGCAGAATCGAACCCGTGAGGTTGATGATTTTTGTTTACTGAAAAGGGCACTTTAACCGATGGACTAACTCAGATCATGTTAACAGCCTGATGTGTTGTTTGCCTTAACTTGATGCTGATAAATATCAATGACCACCATTGGCTTAAGGGACAACCAGTGGGAGTCAGGCTTTTTGTCAGTGGGCATTTTCTAGCCATTAGCAACGAGTTTTACAGCTACTGGCTTATGCAGAGAGGGAACAGTTTATTTAAATGAGGAATAGAATAACCATCTTTGGAATTGCACTCATATTTAGTTATGTTAATGTACAGTTTTGAATAATCTATTACTCTTCAGAAATATTACCACTAAAATGCTTTATATGTTTATTTTTAAGAATTTCACACCATAGAAAGATTTGAATAAGATCGCTTGCTTGAAAAATAGACGCGCAAGAATAACAGAGATTTGGGTGCCGATTCCGATCCGTTAAAAAAAATAACCGTACGACTCGTATCCGTATTTTTTTACGTACGAGTCGCACAAGTACCGTACAAACGGCCAAGTACGATTCGTACGTGAAAAACATCTACGAGTAGCGTCGGGAAAAGTCTACGAGAGTGCGTCGGAAAGTTTTTACGTCCGAATATCGTCGGGAAAAGTGTAAGAGAGTGAGCCGGACATTTTTACGTGCAAATCGTACAACACAAGTCCAAGCGCGCAAGTACGATCCCGACCGTCCCGTCCGAATACACAATCGCACGGAAAATGGCCCATACGGAGCTAACGCAGTAGCACACATGTACACGGGTAAACCCATGCCCGTGTACGAGCCGTACAGCCCCCCACCCCCAAATCTGTCAGCACCGTACACCACCCGGTCCGCACTGTACCCCAGCCCCGCAACTGTACGCGCCGTCCCCCCATGTACGCGTATCACCCCCGCATGTACGCGCCATACCACCGCATGTACGCGCCGTACCCCAGGGCCGCACGTGTACGCACCGTACCCCCACCGCATGTACGCACTGTACCCCCAGCCCCTCCCACCGCATGTACGCACCGTACCCCAGCACCGCATGTACGCACCGTACCCCCTGCCCCCCACCGCATGTACGCACCGTACCCCCTGCCTTCCACCGCATGTATGCACCGTACCCCCTGCCCCCCACCGCATGTACGCACCGTACCCCAGCACCGCATGTACGCACAGTACCCCAGCACCGCATGTACGCACCGTACCCCAGCACCGCATGTACGCACCGAACCCCCTGCCCCCATCACATGTACGCACCGCACCCCCCATGTACGCGCCGTCCCCCCCCCCTGTACGCGCCGGACCTCCGCATGTACGTGCCGTACCCCAGGGCCGCACGTGTACGCACCGTACCCCCACCGCATGTATGCGCCGCACTCCAACACCGTACCCCAGCACCCTCACCCAGCATCGCGTATGTACGGATCGTACCTACGCGAAAAAGACTCATACAGAACCAGGACACTGTAAAACAGCACAAGGAGGGTCAATTCGACTCGCACAACACCACAAAACACGTCTACACGACAAAATACATCTCAATGACTGACCTGGCACATCCAAACAGGCAAACAGAGGCCCCAAATCACAACCACCTCTTATAACACACCCACCAAAATTCAAACACAGCCACACCCAAAAATTGACCAATAAAAAGGGCCCACATACACAACCCATGAGCCTTTGCAACAGACCCACTGCTGCCAGACCCCACACACAAACAACTCCACATTACTCATACCTTCACCACACCTTCACTCACACACCTTCACAAAACCTCCTCCACAAACATCCCCCTCTTCACATTCACACCCACACACCCACAACCATCCACACCCACACACCCACAACCATCCACACCCACACCCCACACCATGCCCACAGACAAGAATCCAAAGTTCACTACGGCGGAGCTGGACCTCCTTGTCAATGAAGTCATCAGAGTCGAGCCACAGCTGTTTGGAACATTGGTCAGACAGACCAGCATATCTGAAAAATCTGCCATGTGGCAGAGGATTGTCGATAAGGTGAATGCTGTTGCGCCCATCCGAAGGACCAGGCATGAATGCCAAGCCAGGTGGTACGATCTGCGCATGGCGGTCAAGAGGAAAATGAATGAAGAATATGCCCAGAGTAACATCACTGGAGGTGGGCCGCCCCGCAGACCCGTACACTACCATCCCTGGGAGGAGAAGGTGATGGCCCTGCTACCGCCGGTGGGAGTACACGGAGTTGAAGGAGTCGCAGGGCCTGGAGAGTACACAAACAACTTACGTAACATGGGGGCAATGGGGTCCACACCACATATACACCAAATGCACGCTACTTCTCCCAAGCTCTCACCGCACACAACCACACTCAAAAACCACGCTCATGCCACTAGCGTCTCCATGCACCCTTCACAAATCAAGGCAAAGCCATGTCCAAGGCTACAACAACCGCAAACACAAGACTGGATGTCCGGGAGGCTGGGAGGGTGGGCCCCACACAACACATTGTGGAAATGAGACGCAGACAACAATGCCCTTAGCCCATATGGCATAGGTACATACCCATGCACAATGCACAGGGACTGGCAAACTACTGACAAGGTAGCTGACACTGGGCCCTGCTGTATGCAGCACAAGGCCCTCCTGGGACCACTGTACACTCAAACACCAACTCCACAAGCACAGGTATCTAGGACAGGAACTCACACTCACTGTCATGCCAGCATGCACCATGAGGGGACAGACACATCACCTGGGAGACCCAATGACAACTCACACTACACACAACAGCATGCCCGGTCACACACCCCCCCCCTAACACAAGCACACACCCCCGGGGCAGGCAACGGATTTACACACTCCCACAATGGACATGTGACACAACAAGACCAATCCAGAGCGAAATAAGCATCAGAGCCAACAATCTACAGGTCAAACACTCAGGAGAACATCCCAATCTGTCCCCCGCAACATACCCATCCCCAAGTGGACATTGAGAGGAATGCTAGGGACATCCAACTACCTGGAGGAACTGTGTCAACTTGAATATGTATGAAACATAGATGTCGCATGAAACACCATTAACATTGTCTCTCTCTCACACGGCAACGTCGTCGATCTCCCCCCAACACTGGGGGGAAGAATCACAGTCCCAGGCTCCGCGTGAAGACGATCCCACCAGCAGCGACGACTCTCACCACTCCGTGGATGACCCCGACCAACCTGGACCCTCTGGTGCCCAAGCCCCTGCAGCACCTGCGTCAGGTACATCTGTGCCAACCACCACCCCCATTCCTGCCACACCCCAGGACACACCCAGGAGCCCTGCTCACACTGAACAACAGAGCCAGTCTGACCAGGAGGGACAAGGTTCTCCGGGCACCCAGGAGGAAGCAGGCAACCCTGCAAATGCCATCACTCAGGGGTCCCGTAGACCTGATGTGCCCACAAGGGCAGGCCAGGCTCAAGTGGGCAGGGGTGGTGGGAGTGGAGGCAGGAGGAGGCGCGAACCTGACCAGCCAGCTCAGTACACCGGTATGTTACACATACGCAACATCATGGACTCATACCGGCGTGACACCAGAGGCATCAACCAGGTCGTGTCAAGACTCTCCGAGATGCAGGGGACCCTCGATGAGATTAAGAACCTGCAGGCCGAGCATCATGCCAGTCATCAACAACACCAAGGATGGATGGAGGCAAGACTGGCTGAGCTCCTGGCGGTGCACAGGGATGTGAGCCAATCACTCCGTCAGATCGCCCAAAGCATGGGCAACCCTCCCTGTGCCACCAGGCGTAGACCAGCACCAGACACAGGGAGGGAGGAGGAGGAGGAGTATTCGTCTGACGGAGCGTCCCAAGCATCGTCAAGGCCTGCATCTGAGGGTCCCCGGAGGAAGGTGGGTCGTCCACGGAAAAGACCGTGAGAGTCAGCGGACCATCCACATCTCCCAGGTCACCTGGCCTGGCACCTGGCCCTCTGGCGCAACAGCAGCACCTCATCCAATGACATTCTCTGCCACATGGACGTGCTGGTCACAGTCTGACCAATGATGACCAACACTGTGCCCTGGACTCTGATGACTTCCAATGCCAAGGATACCATCTCCCCCTGTGAACTTTGGATTCTATTCCCCCTGTAGAGCACCTTAGCACATCTACCAAAAGACTCACCCCACCAAAAATAAAATCTCATTCTTCTTCACATGAGATGTTGCTGTCATTTGGCATTATTCAATGACATATGTGTGTGGAAATGTCTAACTATGCCTGAGTGTTGAACTAACTCCAGCCATCCATACCCTGGGTTCAGAGTCTGGTACAGGACACACATGGGTCACAAGGTATCATACAATGTAGGCATGGAGCACAACATTCACCTGTGATGGCCTCTGGCTGCTGAGGGGGTGCTTGCTAAACTGTGCGGAGAGACCTATTTGGGAGATTATCATCAAGGCGTAGAGGTCAAGGCTCATGTGGAGGTACCCGGGGAGGGAGTCCCAGGTATGTGTGGCCAGGTGGGAGAACAATGTCCTGTATGCTGGAGAACGGTGGATGTGAAGAACGGTGGCCAGGGCAAGGTTGGATGCACAGAGATGGCCCAACGGGATCTAGGATGACAGACGTACAAGGTTGGTGTGGGGTCGGGTTTGTGGACTGCCTCCTGAGTGTGGGTGGGGAGTGTGGAGGTCATCCTGCAGCAGACAGTGATCCATAGCAGCTATCTATGGTGGACGGTGAGGTGGCTGGGGCGCAGGGTGTTGAAGCTGAGGTGTGCAGATGCCCCCTGGAAGTGCACCAGTTTCCTGGGAGTTTGGATGTACTTGCTCCGTAGAGGGCAGGGCAGTATTTGAGACATATGTTGTCATGGACCTGGGGGATGGTCTGTCTTTACTTGGAGTGGATCTATCTGTGGATCATGTGCATAATGCAGAGGGCGTTGCAGCATGAGGTACAGATGCTGTGGACTAGCATGGCATATGTGAGCAAGCCAAACATGATGCACACCATCTTGTGTGTGTGGCCACTGGGTGCTTGTGCAGGGCTCTTGCGGGTGGGACACAGGCACTTGACCCAGCTGGAAGGGGACAATTCTCAGATGCTCACCTCAGCCCTGTCCAAGTCCAGCCTCAGGTGGCTCATGTTCAGCCATTCATCAATGGATCTCATGCATACTTGAATGATGGAACTGCCAATGTCTGTGTCTTTGTTGAGGGTGAGGAGCACCTGGCTGTCAATGGCATACGAGCTGATGATGAGGTGCTGTGCGCATGTGATGGTGGAGAGGGGGGTCCTGGACACTCTGTAGATTGACATGCTGAGAGATGATACCTGTGCCATGTCCCAGACGATGACACCATACTACATGCTGAAGCCTTGAGTCCCACTCCCATGCCCTTGCTGGGGTACAGAGCCTGTGGGGAGTATTAGGGACGTGGCCTGGTTGGTGTGACAGGGCCTGGAAGGCGGGGCAGTGCAGTGTAGGCAGTTGGAGTTGCACACTCAGCATGCAAAGGTGTCGTGTGTGTGCCCAGGGTATGTCTGACAGCAGGCGTTAGATGTACGGATGGACATAGCTCGGAGTGTGGCTGATACAGCAGACTGTAGTGTGATGTGGGTTATGCAAGGACAGGATGGTGGTGCAATGTGCACCTTGCATGTGCTGATGGTTCAGCCTTTGGCACCGCGTTGCGGCAACAGTGGCATAGACAAGCTGATTACAGCCAAATGAATGGGTGGAGGGAGGAAGTGAGGAGCATCTTGGAGGCGTGTCTGTTGCTAAATCTGGATACTCCGTGGGCCCTTGCTGCAGGGGCCACAGCAGCAGGCGGCATCTCCTTGCAAAATGACAGAATTTGCACACAAAGACTAGGATGTCAGAAGGACAACTGCAACAGGCGTGTGTGGAAAGTAAGGAGTGTCCATTGTCACATGGCACACCCAGAGACAATGCATGCACAATCACCAAAGAAGCATTACACCGGATCATGAAACAGAAGGCTGACCTGCGCACAGGAGACACACCCTCAGCAGCTGTTGATGGCCCATTGTGTGGACCAACATGCCAAAATACATACACGACCATTTACTTCATGCATGGTAACACTACATGCACAGGAGCAGTTCCCACATTTCACAAACACGTACCACCCACAAAATGCCTTGCTGCACTCCTTACCCCAAATGACTTTTCACCATGTCTGTGCATGTAACTCCGATCCAGCACACGTTGCAATACTCATGAGGAATAGCAGGAGGGCAATAATGATGACATGAGCAGACGACAGCCGCAAGAACCTGGGTAGGACAGACACACAACAAGTCAGCGACGAGCTAGTAATCCGCAGACATGTACATGTACTCCACAGGAATGATGTTGTCACCATGCCCTTAATAAATTTAGTGTCCCAGCTAAAATGTGTGGACTGACATCATCACTTGAATGACACATCAGAACACACCTCCAAGTCACTTAGCACACAGTCAGCTCGACACACACATTGCAACACATGCCACACAAGGCTCAAAGCGTGCACGCTCAGACACAGAGACTCACCATCATGAGAAGAAGTTGCGGATAAGCTGACTCCGGATGTCCTCGTCCTCATCCTCATCCTCACTTGCCCTGTGCCCGAGCCCTTCATCCTCCACGGGTGGATGATCCTGCTCATCCGGATCAAGGATGAGTGGCACGGCCTTCTCCACTGCCATGTTGTGCAGCATGCAGCACACAATGAAGATTTTGCAGACCTTCACCGGGGCATATGGGAGGGTGCCGCCGGTCTTGTGGAGGCACCGGAATCTGCTCTTCAGGAGTCCGAATGTGCTCTCAATCACGTGCCTCGTCTGCCCATGGGTGTCGTTGTACCGGTGTTCTGCGGCTCTTCTGGGGTTGCGGAGAGGCGTCATCAGCCATGGCATGTTGGGATAGCCAGAGTCCCCTACATGGAAACATCATGTGAAGAAGTGGGTCAGGAGATGGCGTAAGATACAAAGATAGCGCTGAACACAGGACCAACAGAGTATACCCACCAACAAGACATGCTCGTTCCCCGTGCATCTGCAGCATCATTTCTGGCACCCTGCTACGCCTCATGATGTATGCATCGTGTGCGGACCCTGGAAAACGGACACAGACATGGGAAATCAGCATGTTAGCAAGACACACCACAAGGGCATTAATGGAGTGGTAATGTTTTCTGTTTCTATAGGCTACCTCCTGTGCCTGTGGTGGTACCAAAGCCACATGTGTCCCATCAATGGCCCCAATTACATGAGGCATCCCTCCCAGGGCATAGAACTCACCCTTGACACCTGTCAACTGCTCGCGAGTGGGGAAATGGATGAAGTCATCCAGGTGCACCAACATGGCTTCTATAACATCATGCAGGACACGGCTGAACATTGTCTGGGACATGCCACCGACATCAGCTATGGTCAATTGAAACGTGCCGGTGGCAAAAAAATGTAGGGCTGCCATCACCTTCATCTTGGGGGTCAGAGCTGTAGGATACCTGTGTTGTGGTTGGAGGTGTGGTGCAAGCCGGCGGGTCAAGTCCTCTATCAACTCTTGGGAGAAGCGGTATCTGCGTATGCAGTCATGTTCACGCATGGCATCCAGGTCTGGCATTCGTCTGGGGAGAGGCGGTGCCCTGCAGAGATTTGGAAGGAATAACGAAGAGTGAGTACATTACCACACCAATTTCACTGAGGTGAGCACATGTTCAACAGCTAATACACATCTGCTTAATACAGAGTCTGTGCTGTGCAATACATCCAGGACACGTAGGCCAGCCAGGTGATACTCCTACGAAGAGCCAGCCACAATAGTTGCATGGCAATATTGACGTGACATGCCATTAAAATAGCTGTGGGCCAGTGTAAGTGAAAAGCCAGACACATTACATGAGTGACAGACATCCAGATATCAGCATTTGAAGGATGTCATCTCATACAGACAGCTGGCGGGAGTCTAGACGCACAGGTCACATGTCATCTTGAAAAGGACAGATAACACACATTTCCATGAAGGGGTACATGTCAAAAACTGATGACACAGACATTGAGAGAATGCAGATATTGCCTCATGTCAGGAAGTCATCTTCGAACCATCATGACACATGTAACGTGTGAGTCCACATGTGGCATGGTGTGCGTATATGTGTGTCATGCACATATGCACACAGACACATGTTGGATGCTGCAACAGCAGATGGATTTGACGGAACACCAACGCAAAGCTCATGGGAACACATGACACACACTTGACATAGTCACATCGTGGCACGCTGGGAGTCACATGTCAGGTGTAATTATCCGTGTACCTGGCATCAGGGGACAGTTGCGGGTGTTGCTGACTGTGCCATGCCAGTGATGCAGTCCTTGACACGTGTGTCGTACATGCACACATGTGCAAAGTGTGAATGGGAAGTGTGCCACGTAGTGCCCCATCACACATGACATGTGTAAACAGCTCATCACACATCTATTGTGCCACAACATGAGGAGACATGTGCCACATCACTGCCTGACACACCTAGGCCATGCACATGAAGGACTGCACTGACAATGACTTGATGTACAGCCTTGTGCGAGTCTGACGCCTCCATTCCTTTCGTGTGTACCTCCTATCACCAGTGTAAGCTGGGAAAGGCAGTACACACACTCTGAGGGCATGTGTAGGGCCTGTACTCACGCGTGTACAGCCTGTACACGCGTGAGTACGGCCCGTATCACTAGGACCTACGGTAACCCCAACCCTAGTGATACGGGCCGTACTCACACGTGTACGGGCCGTACACGCGTGAGTATGGCCCGTATCACTATAGTTGGGGTTACCGTAGATCCTAGTGATACGGGCCGTACTCACGTGTGTACGGGCCGCACACGCGTGAGTACGGCCCGTATCACTAGGACCTACGGTATCCCCCAACCCTAGTGATATGGGCCGTACTCACGCGTGTACGGCCCGTATCACTAGGACCTACGGTACCCCCAACTATAGTGATCGGCACGTACTCACGCGTGTACAGCCCGTACATGCGTGAGTACGGCCCGTATCACTATAGTTGGGGTTACCGTAGGTCCTAGTGATACGGGCCGTACTCACGCGTGTACAGCCCGTACACGCGTGAGTACGGCCCGTATCACTAGGACCTACGGTAAACCCAACCCTAGTGATACGGGCCGTACTCACGCGTGTACGGCCCGTATCACTAGGACCTACGGTACCCCCAACTATAGTGATCGGCACGTACTCACGCGTGTACAGGCCGTACACGCGTGCGTACGGCCCCTATCACTAGGACCTACGGTACCCCCATCTATAGTGATAGGCACGTACTCACGCGTGTATGGCCCGTACACACGTGAGTACGGCCCGTATCACTATAGTTGGGGTTACCGTAGGTCCTAGTGATACGGGCCGTACTCATGCGTGTACGGGCCGTACACGCGTGAGTACGGCCCGTATCACTATAGTTGGGGTTACCGTAGGTCCTAGTCATACGGGCCGTACTCACGCGTGTACGTGCCGTACATGTGTGAGTACAGTCCGTATGACTATAGTTGGGGTTACCGTAGGTCCTAGTGATACGCGCCATACTCACGCGTGTACGGGCCGTACACGCGTGAGTACGGCCCGTATCACTAGGACCTACGGTAACCCCAACTATAGAGATACGGGCCGTACTCACATGTGTATGGCCCATACACGCGTGAGTACGGCCCGTATCACTGTAGTGATGGTGCCCTAGGGGTACGTGTGAAACGCGCCGTACCTGTGTGGGGATTTAAGAATTACAATGGGGACACATGAGGGACAAGTATTAGGGCCAAAATGCATGCTGGTTGTCTTGGATACCGAGTTTCACATTCAAAATTTAACATCATGTGGTCTGGAAAAATCAGTTGGCCACATTTAACATTGTTGCAAAGTGGTTGTTGACTTGACATGATGCTGCAAAATCGAAAGATGTAAAGGCTGTCACTGGTGTATGTTTAAAGGGATTGGAGGAAACGTAGGATGCAAATGAGTCTGACCAATCACTCTGTCCTCCTGTAAATGAAATAGACCAGCAAGGCAGATATAAGGCAGCCAGAACCCATGAGAGGGCACTTGCCTACACAATATGTCAGTCGATACCACTGCTGCTGTATTGTCTCCCTCTGGCACCATGTTAAGGACTGTGGAGAGGGCCCAGCCTTTCACCCAGGAGGAGAACCAGGCCCTGCTGGATGTGATCCTCCCACAGTACCCCATGCTGTATGGTCGACCAGGGGAGCAGGTGAGTGCTGACTCCACTACCTTTGCCTGTGCACCTTTCTTGTGTCTGTCACTTCTGGCATTGTGGCCAGGTGTGACAGACATGCAATGTTGGTTGGAGTGGGTCCCAGGGGGTGTGGATGGCTTATGTCTCTCATGCAGGGCTTGATGTAGTTCATGTGTGCACTCCTCACTTGCCTTGTGCTTACTGTGACATTCACTGCATAGTGCATGGGACATTCCGCCAGCCTAATCCTCTTGGACATTCTTGTTCTATTGTCCTGCGGTGATTCAGTGGTCACCCCGGTGTGACAGGTGACTGCACCCACAGATGTGTGTGAGAGTTGAGTGGAGCTGTGGTGAGAGTGGTGAGAGTGTCCAAATGATGTGTACGCCCCCTGTACATTGATGTGTGTGAATGTTTCTTGTCATGTGGGTGAGTGTCTATGTGGAGTGTTGCACCACAGCTGCATGGAGGAGGCAACTGCTCAATCCTTCTGATGTGTGAAGTAAGCCGTGCTGTGTGTCTGACTTGCTGATCTAGCCCCACACCTGTGACCCCCCCCCCTGGCAAGTGGCACATGTACAGAGTGAGGTGTGCATCCGCAGTTGGCAATGGCAGGTGATTGATGTGTGCCAGTGTGTGTCTGTGTACTCTGCTGAGGTTTTGTCAGTGGCCTGGGGCATGTGACTGATATTCGGTGCTGTCCATCAGCCTTGTGTTGCTTGCGATGCACAGTGTGTGCCATGATTAGGGATTGTTTTGCACGCCTCATGCCACCTGTGCACTTACTATGCCATGTTGTGCATTGGTGCGCCCACAGTGGAAAAAGTCCCTATGACTAAGGTGCTATTACTTGCCAGCATACTATGCCCTGTTCAACAGATCAAAGATGTTCAAATGTGTGTCTCTGTGACATGGTGCAGGTGTAGTGATGTTGTCCCACTTTGTCATACACACAGGTATCCCCCTACCACAAGGCGAATATCTGGAAGGATGCCGTTAAGGCCGTGCAATCGGTGGAGGGTCGCAGGCGGCGCCTGCCACAAGTGAGGAAGAGATGGCAGGACATCCGGTGCTGGACCCGGAGGATCGCTCGGGTCAGTGCCGGCGCCTGACCCACCAGATGCGGCGTGTCCTGGCGGTGGTCTTCCCTGACCTGGATGGGCGGATACGGGAGTTACAGCAGCAGGAAGGGGTTAGGTACATGTGTGTTTGTTGTGTGTCGCCAGCTTTTGGATCTGCTCAGTCGCCTGGATACACTGCCAGGCTATATATGTGCAGTGCATATCCTGTTCCCCAAAGTCAACCTGTGCTGTTCTTCCTCCCTTCCCCTCCTTGACATGTGTTACCTGGTCTGTGTGCCATCACTATTGTACATGGTCATCTAGGCTGCCAGTTTATCAAGGTGCACACTGCTTTCAGCATCATGTGTGGGGGTGGTCTGCCTGTGCCCTGTCCTATTCGGTCTTTTGGGGGTGCTTAATTGTTGGCACTGATGCTGAGTCACTCTCAACATAGGAGTGTGAGGGTTCAAATGAACAGACTTGCAGCATGCATTACCAATGTTGTGGCCTCAGACATGATGTGCATGAGTGGGACATATGCTTAGTGCCGGGACGGTTGCTCCTGTAACAGTCAGCTCATTCCAGGACCATGGAGCAGTGTGCACACTACAGTCCCCTGACACAGCCTGCCCTCCTACTCATGTGTGTCATCCAACACTGTGCACATTCACCGTGGGTACATCATGGCTCTGCCTCTGTGGCATTGTTCCCTGGCCTAGGTAGTATTTTTCACATGTGTGATACATTTGTCCACTGGACAGGGATACACCAGTTTGCTTGTGCATACTCACACTGGGCAGTGCCTGTGTGGCTATTCACAACAATTTGTTGATGTTTGTTTGTGACCAATATGTTTTGCCAGCCCTACAAGGTGATGTTGTGTTAATGAAGCTAGTTTTCAAGCACAGTTATTGTAACCCTGAATAAGAGGTTTAACTTCTTGATCGGTATCAGTCACATTGACTCAGGTATGGGTGGGTGTGTGCGGGAGAGGCGTACATGTTCAACCCTGATGTTTCATTGCCAGTTCTGACTTGTGTGTGATGAGTCGCAGTACAGAAAGTCATCGTGCAGTGCCCCCATGATGTTGGCCAGTGCTTAATGTTCGTGCGTCATTGCCAGTGTCAGTTTTTGACAATCATGTATCCTGGTTGTACATTTTTGCCACCTGTGTGTGGTTCAGATGCTACACAGTTGTGACTTTGTGTGCTGACATCTGTGGGTAAATTCTGGCTTGCCATGAGGGGGAACCCACAGTACAGCTAGGCTTTTTTGTTAAACAATTGCAGGCCCATTAGCTTATGCATTGTCCTGTGTGTGGACATGTGTGCCACTCCAGATGACAGTCAGTAGGTCATATGTGTAGCCAACTGTGTGATCAGGTGACGGATAGCCATGTGACAAATGACATTTTTCAAGTTGTTACTCAGAGAAAATGTCCATTGGCACTCACTACACCTGTCAACATGTCTCAATGTTTCATATGCGTGACCTTGTTGTTTTGTTGTGAAGGACAATGATGTGCCTGCATGACAGATGTCTCCCAAGGAAGTGCACAAGACACCACCTTTACACTTTCCAGGGACACGCTGGCACATTTTAAAGTAAGGCACAGTTTGAACAAAGCTTGTTTGGAGTTCATACATATACATCTTCCCACAGTGTGCTAGCATTTGGGTTAGTCCTTGGTTGTTGCTGATACCAACTTACGAGTGTCAAGTCATCCAGACCACCCTGGTGCCATGTATATGTACTTACTGATACGCCATTTCTGCCTAACAGTGGCTGATTTGAATGAGTCTGGCAGCTCAGACAATGACTGTGTACATGTAGTTTGGTGTGCACCTCCTTGTGTGACTTCTGCTATACAGACACATGTGTGTTGTGTTCACAGAGTGCCACATTCACACATGCTAGACATGTCCATTATGTAAAGGGTTGTGATTTCCAGGAGTCACAATGTATTGCTTTGGGGTGTCAAAAGTACTCACAGGTCTCTGAGTGTGGGGACACCTTCTGCATTGGCATGTGGTATTTGGCCTTGGTTGCGACAATACTGTTTGTTTCACAGTGAACAAGAGGTGGCATGCCTTCATAGTCTCGCTGTGCTCAACTGATCCCAGACACTAGCTTCTCATGATCTTGTGATTTCAAGTTATTTGCTGTTGTGTCCTAATTTTCTTTTTATCCAAGTGGCATGGTGGGTCAACCAACTGGGGAGTGCAGGGCTTACATATGTGGGGAGTATCCTAGATGTTACTCATGATGCCTTTCCTGATATGCAGTGTTGCCTATTTTGTTTGGACTCATGTGTCAGATGTATACAGGTCACCTTGCCCACAGCATCATCGGAGGACACCGAGGGAGACACCGGCACGGACGTGGAGGAGGGATCGAGCAGTGGTGCCACCACTGCTGAGGAGTCGGTGGAATCTAGTGGCACGGAGGGCGAGGGGAGTGAGGCGGAGGACCTGCCCAGTACCAACACTGACTACGAGGCAGACGGGTCCGAGGCTGAGCTCCCAGAGGGGGCGGAGGCTGCTCCCACAGCTGAAAGCAGCAGTACATCTCTCGCCGCCCCCTCCATTCCCATTACCGCCCTCCCACTTGCTCGGGTCCCTTCTGTCCGTGCTAGGCGACCACATGTCTCCTTCGTGCCAGGCACCGCACCCCCTGCCCCTGTCCCCCCTACTGCCCTCGCTTGCAAGTTGGGCAGACATCGATCCTGACTCGTCCTCCATGGCCACACCAGACTGCTGACCCAGATGGTGTCGTACATGGAGGGCATGTCATCAGCGATGTCTGACCAACGGAGGTTGCTGAGGTCCCTGGACTCGACACTGATGGCAGTAATGAATCACCTGCAGCGCTGCGTCCCCCCCTACCCCTGCCCCATCCACAAGTCCCACAACCATGCCTGTCCCAGGCACACCAAGACATCCACACACACGCACCCCACCAGACAGTAGCAGCACACCACCACATAAGGGCAAGCGCACACCTCCTGACACGCACACTCAGGGGGAATCAGGCAAACCCACTGGGTCTGGGGCACACAGGCAGGCACGCAGCCACAGTCCTCGTCCACATGACTCACTCCCCAGTCCCTCCGATCTCACTCCCCTTGGCTCCCCTGCCCCAGATTTGGAGAAGGAGGCCCACTTTGCTGGGCTGTGCCTCAGCCCCACTAGTTCACCTGGACGCACACGGTCAAGGCACTCCACGGGTAGGGGAGTTAAGTCCCCCAGCACGTCCACCACCTCCCCCAGTAGTGCTACAACCCATCCCTCCGACCCCCCCCCGGGTGCAGGGGAGACGCTTGAAGAACTGGCAGAAGTGTGCAGCGCCGAGCTCGCCTCCACCTTTGGCGCTGCCCCACCCCCTGTGGTGGAGTCGTCCGTCCCTGCACAAACCACACCTACCCTTCCCCCTCCTGTCCCTGCGGTGCCTGGTCCTTCCCCACATGATGCCCCCCCCCCAGTCGACAACACAGTCTTGTGATGTGCAGGTGTGCAGGCAAGCTAGGGGAGACGCATGGCCATGTGTCCCCCCCCAAGGACTGATGATATGGACTGGCCATTGGCCTTTGTGAATAGTCTCGTTTACACATTCTTATTTTCATGCTGAATAAAGCATTTTCTTTTTCGTTTGTAAAGTCTTGCATTTCAGGTATTGATGTTGATGCTGATGCTACAGGAGTTGGGGTTCTGGGCATGTGTTAGGTTTCAGGGACATGTTGTACTCTGCTGCTCATGGGGTGGAACCTGGTATCTGCGTGCCATCACAAGGTCTCTGCAAAGATTCTTTGTCGTGTATGCTCTTTGTGTTTGGAGACATTGTCCCAAGGAGTGTTCTTTCCTCTGTGTCACCTGACATTTCCCCTGCAGAGAGTTGCACAATTGTTGTGTTGCCCTGTGTCTACATTTCCTTTGCTGGTGATGGATCCCTTCAACTCTGGCCATGCCTGCTCAGCAATGTGTCCGGCTGCATAGTCTGTGCCATCCTTGGTACTCACTGTACTTGTGTATAGAGTGTTTTGCCATGCCTTCATGGAGACATTGTCCCTTTTCCGCACAATTCATGTGTGTAATCCCAGCCTAGTACACATATGGTACTTGTTCTGCTGGGTATTTGAACACCTGACTCACAATTGTGGCCTTTGTATCTGTGGGAACTCCACCCGATTCCTTCCGTGACAGACAACATCTTGGTGGCTAGCCCAGCACCTGAACATTTCTATCAGTCCTGGGATGTGCGTGTCAGTGTGTGTTCTCTTTGGCTCTCTTAGTTTATTAGGCAGTGGCATGACTATACAGTCTTGCGGCATGATCTCAATGTGTGTATTGTGCTGCATCTGCCAGGGGTGGTTATGCATGTGTTATTTGTCCTCACACCCACATGTGGTGTGTCATGCAGTGGGGGTAAGACATCCATCCTCCTGGGAGTGGGACACTGCTGTCAGTGATGTGTTGTTATGGCACTATCATCATTGTCCTAAGTTAGGGATACGTACATTCACCCATGGAGCTGTGGTCATCTGATAATGATGTACACCCCCCCATATCTCTGTCCACTGCTGGGAGTACTCTGCACCCACACCCATGTCTCTGTCCACTGCTGGGAGTCCTCTGCACCCACCCCCATGGCTCTGTCCACTGCTGGGAGTCCTCTGCACCCACCCCTTATATATCTGGGCACAGCTGGGAGTCCTCTGCACCCACCCCTCATATGTCTGGGCACTGCTGGGAGTCATAGGCACCCACCCCTCATATGTCTGGGCACTGCTGGTATTCCTCTGCACCCACCCACCCACTTGCGCCCTTGCTGTGGTGCACTGCTGTCCTGGCCATACACCACCCCCAATCTACAGCTGATGTGCTGCACCAAGCCGTACACCTGCATCCGTGGCATATGTACGCCTTCTATCCATCATGTAATGGGGCTGTAGGGGTACGCGTGGTACGGTCCGTACCCACGCTCTGGGGGCGTGGGTACGGTCCGTACACGTGTACCCCTACATCACCACTACAATTGTGGTACGGACCGTACCCACGCTCTGGGGGGCGTGTGTACGGTCCGTACCACCATTGTAGTGGTGATGTAGGGGTACGCGTGTATGGACCGCACCCACGCTCTGGGGGCGTGGGTACGGTCCGTACACGCGTACCCCTACATCACCACTACAATGGTGGTAAGGACCGTACCCACGCGTGGGTACGGTCCTTACCACCATTGTAGTGGTGATGTAGGGGTACGCGTGTATGGACTGTACCCACGCTCTGGGGGCATGGGTACAGTCCGTACACGCGTACCCCTACATCACCACTCCAATGGTGGTACGGCCCGTACCCACGCTCTGGGGACGTGGGTACGGTCCGTACACACGTACCCCTACATCACCACTACAATGGTGGTACGGACCGTACCCACGCCCCCAGAGCGTGGGTATGGTCCGTACACGCGTACCCCTACATCACCACTACAATGGTGGTACGGACCGTACCCACGCCCCCAGAGCATGGGTACGGTCCGTACACGCGTTCCCCTACATCACCACTCCAATGGTGGTACGGCCCGTACCCACGCTCTGGGGGCGTGGGTACGGTCCATACACGCGTACCCCTACATCACCACTACAATGGTGGTACGGACCGTACCCACGCCCCCCAGAGCGTGGGTACGGTCCGTACCACCATTGTAGTGGTGATGTAGGGGTACGCGTGTACGGACCGTACCCACGCTCTGGGGGCACGGACCGTACCGACGCCCCCCAGAGCGTGGGTACGGTCCATACCACCATTGTAGTGGTGATGTAGGGGTACACGTGTACGGACCGTACCCACGCTCTGGGGGCGTGGGTACGGTCCGTACCACCATTGTAGTGGTGATGTAGGGGTACGCGTGTACGGACCGTACCCATGCCCCAAAGCGTGGGTACGGTCCGTACACGCGTACCCCTACATCACCACTACAATGGTGGTACGGACCGTACCCACGCTCTGAGGGGCGTGGGTACGTCCCGTACCACCATTATGGTGGTGACGGGTATGCGTCCACGTCCACTTCCGTTGTGGCGGGACGTGGGATTGGTGGACACGCCCCCGAAGTGACCAGACCATGGAGGTAATTAATGTGCAGGTTGTATTTGTATTTTGTGGGGTGTGGTTTATGTTTCCTGCCCCTTGCACCCCCACCCCCCCTTTGCAACTGGGGGTTGGTCTGACCTTCTGCGGCGTCTGCGTCGGTTTCTGAACACGAGGTCGTAGGCTATGAGGGCCGGGAGGACGCATAGGTTGGGGTCCATCGCTGTCCGTCGCGTACCGGTGCTCCTTGTTCGCGTCGTCCTCAATTTCCCAGCAGTTTTTGGCTCCCGTAAAAAATGCTACGTGCGGAGTGACGTCGGCACGAATCGTACTTGCTGGTCCGTAAAACGCTGCCTGACTCCGTCCGGACGTCGCGTATGCGCCGTCCAGAACCAGATTTGTAAGTATTTTTTTGCCGGTCGGTGTTTTTTACGACTCGTACGGAAATGGTGTTTCTGTGCGAATCGTACTTGCGAGTTTGTAAGGTGTTTTTCCCGGGTACGAGTCGGACGGAGAAAACGCTCCGTACGACCATTTGTGCCCGGGTTTTACCGGATCGGAATCGGCACCATAATAGTTAAGAATTATTTAATTTAGATTATCAAATGCAACCAAATTGGTCTAACTTGACCAAAGTCTTAACATTTTCTCTGTTTTCTTCTTTTCCCCTCTTCATCTTAGATGAAACTCCACTAAGAGTACTAGCACACTCAAAATTAGATTCATGCAGTGCATTTGAACTTTTTAACGAGGAGATTCACCTTAAATTACTACGGTACAAATTTAGTTCTAATTTTAAAGTGATTATCGGTTCTTAAACCCCTGTTGACCCTAAAATGAAGACTTATTTGATTGCCATACTTGATTAGATATATAATGCTGTTCTAAATTTATGGTAATTGGGATTTGTGTTAACTGTATAGGAATGCATTATCATTGGATATGGGCCTATCTCTATTATATTAAGAATATAGAAATGTGTTGTGGTGATGAATTATTAGTGATGTAGAGATGCTTAATACATTGGAAATAATCCAAAATTACATTGTTTGAAATACAGTACCTCTATCTTATACTGGCACAACATTAGAATGGATATAGGCAGAGTTATACTTTTATAAAGATCATGTTTTTTTGAAGTTTCAATTGAATAGTTATATTTGTTTTTTCTATTATTTCAGCCCTGATGACGTCTTTTTAAGACGAAACGCGTTGGCTGAATTAAGTATCGCAACAAAGAATGATCTGCTATATACAACAAAGCTGCAAGTCATTAATTTGAAAAATCGAATGACCATTTCTAAGAAAAAACTTGATTCGAATTACAATAAAGAAGAATGGATCTACATTATGAACTATCTGCCTAATTACTTTTTTCGTTTTGAAGATTTGATTCTAATATAGACATTATTGTATTTAAATTGTGTTGCTCCTTCTTCTTGTAATTAAGTATTTGTTAGTGTGGATGTTTAGCGGTAAACCACGAGAAGTGAGCACTTTTTTTCGTTATTACTTAATCTTTTTTTAACATTTGAATAAGCCTAGTGCGCTAGTGCCGGGAGCTCTACCGCTTGAGTTCTAAAATTACAAACTTCTCTCCTGGAACGTCAATAGGTTGGGAGATAAAATAAAGAGGGAAGTGGCCCTGCAATGTTTGAAAAGGCATGCCCCAGAAGTAGTCTTGATTAAAGAGACACACCTTCAGGGCATAACTTATGTCACAATGAATAGATCGGGGTATAAGATGGTGACACATGTGGCATACACAAGAGGCTCTAGAGGGGTGGGTATTCTCCTGCAGACCTCGTTTGCATTTATCTTTCAACAAGTCATGCACAACACCCATGGATGCTATGTGGCAGTTACTGGTCATTGGGAGGGGCAAGTATTCAACCTACTCTCGCTCTACATAACCCCGCTGTTACATGCCCAGGTACTTCCGGAGTTAGGGGCACTGCTCCTTCGTCTCCTGAGGGTCAACTGTTACTAGAGGGAGACTGCAATCCTGCCCTCTGTCATGAAACAGATCGCTGGCCTGGTTGGTGACGGGGCCAACTTAGATGACCCTAGCAGACCTTCTTTTGGCACTATGCCTTGCAGATGTGTGGAGGGCCTGTAACCCCGTAGGGCGCCAATATACTTTCCATTGGGGGGCAAACTGTAGTCTGTCCTGCATAATTATATCCTTACACTGACCCATCAGCTCCCTACTTTCCAAGGCTCATCATCTTGCCCAGGGCATTTCAGACCACTCTCCAGTGTGTGTGACCTATGGATACAGCCCTCTGGGCCAGGAGTGTATGACAGGGATTAACCCAACATACCTCAAACTACCCAGTATCCGTTGCTTCTACCTGGCATAAAGGCAGATTGATTCGGGTGGTTTAGTGTTTGTATGACCTGGGTCAGACAGGTAGCCAATAATTTCACCAGCATGTTGAATTCTGCATTTAGTAGCGAAATTGGCCTACACGAGATGCACTCCTCCGGTGGTTTCCCCTCCTTATGGATCACAGTAGCCAGCAACTCCAGCTCCCCTGGCGAGAGGTTTGGGACCCTGTCTCCTGCTTTTCCTGGCCTTGTGGCTCCCATAGATTGGAAACAGCAGCAAAAGTTGACAAGTTGTTGTTAAATGTACTGTTAGGAAGCAAATTAACTTTTTTTAAACGCTATGTACATTTACATGACATGCAAGATTTTCAAAGGAAATGGACACATCCATTGGCTTTCATACGTTGCTTTCAAACAAGTTAGCCTATGACTGTGTCTGCCTTTGAGTTTCACACCCACTACCCAGTCAAAATGGTGGCTAGTTTGTTTACATATACAAAATGCTAATGTTATTTGTTTTGATAAAAAAGAATTATGTAGTAAGTTACTGTGGTTAAATGAAGTAGTTGCATGCTTTTGTTTACACTTCCGTTGATGGATTTTTTGATGAAAAAAATAAAACAATAAGACTGTGTAAATAATACATTTAAAATGTATTATTTACTCATTTAAAAAAACAAAAAATACACATCAAAAATGTCATTTAATTTTCTTTTTAATATTTAATATTTTTGGGAAAACTAAATGAAATTGGTGTTGCTTATTTGTAAAATATGTTTGCACAAATTAACACAATTCTTTTTTCTTTTAAATACCGACATATGAGCCCAGGGAGAGTGAGAAGACAACAGCCTCAAGTTATGAGACCATTTCCAGACCTTGCCACCATAGAAGAATGGGATATAATCCCAGAAATTCAGATTAAATAGGCAAACTATTCATGATTTATGTCATAAGCTGGAGCCAGATCTTCCACCTCACAATAGGAATCCCATAGCAATAACGCCAATAGTGAAATTAATGGCAGTACTCCATTTTGAGACAACAGGACCATTCCAATACACTGTTGCAGCATCTGGTGGAACGTCACAACTAACTTTCAGTGGTGTGCCACAAGAAGTTTTTCTTCAGTGTTGAGACACATCAACAGCTTCATACAGTTTCCACAAATTGAGGATTTTGCCAATGTGAAGGGAGATTTTTATGCTTTGGTTCGCCTACATGTGGTTGGAGCAATTGATGGCACACATAGTGCCTTGGCGCCACTACACAACAGAGAACAAGTCTACTGCAATCGGAAAAAATTCCATTCAATCAATATGTAAGTTGCGTGATTACCAGATTTGTACATCACACGCATGTGTGCACATTTTCCAGGATCAACACACGATTCCTTTGTATTGCGGAACAGTGTCACAACAAAGGGGTATGCAGTTCATTTTAAAGAGATGTAGGGATGACGGGTGACAAGTTGGTAATGAGCTGAGGAGTCAGCCAGGGGAGTCTGATTGCTCAGGAGCAAGAACCTCACACCCCCAAAAGGGTGTAAAGCTTTATCATGCTCCTTGTCGAGCTGGCCATTGAAATGCCCGACGGGCACCTGAAAGAGGGCTGTTTGCCAGAATCCTTTCTTTTATGCCGTATGTGAAGTGTGGGTGTAGGTGTGGGACTGTAGATTGGTGTGAGTGATAGTGCATGTTGAAATTAACTAAGTGGTACCTTATCAGTTTAATAGACAAGTCCACTTGTCTGGTTAAAAATAGTGATGGCTCTCAACAGAGGTAATGATCTGTGTCAGCTCAAAGTTGAGTGTATAGGTGGGTCAATATGTTTCCTGCCGCTATAAGTCAATGTCGATCGTGTGGCAATTCATCAATACCAAGTTTTCCTAACTTACACAGTCATTGGAATCTAATATTATGCCTTAATAAAGGTCACAAATCACTTCATAAAGGATAGCAATCACTTGTAAAAGGAATGGGGTGAACAATTATATGTAGCTACCTTCTTAAAGTAATTCTAAAACCAACCCAATTAGGGTAGACGGTAGGGCTCCCTCGAGTAAGAGCAATGCTAACGATGATTTAACATGACTGCCGTAGCATGGAGTCGGCGGCCAGACCTACCTACTCTATGCTAACTCGAAGGAACTGCATACCGCATTGTTCAAGTAAGGAGCACGTATGCTGGACCTATATGCACTTCTGGTCCCCTCTTCTTTTTAAATATACACTACGGAACAGCACCATACCCCTGCAAATGTCACAACTTGGACCTGAGAGGGCCTGCCTTTTTGGTAAGTAGAAACCTGTAAATAGATATTTTTGATAATTTCAAGTTTAATGATTAATAATAGTATGTCATTTGGCTCTTTTTTTCATTTCATATATGAGACTCGACTTATCCTAACCAGCCATGGTTGTTAGCATTACTAAGGAATCCAACAATGCCTTTAAGAGTCTGATTCAATGAGGCCAATAGAAGAACACGGAGGCCAGTGGAGCGGGCTTTTGGGATCCTAAAAGGCAGATTTCAATGTCTCGATAAGACTGGTGGAGACCCCTTCTACTCACCCGATAAGGTTTGCAAAGTCACCTTGGCATGCTGCATGTTACTCCACATAGGTATGCATCGGTACATACCGAACATTGCAGAGGAAGAATACCATAATGAGCAACATGGTGAGGATGTTGACATGCCAAATGAAAATGATAGTGGTGAAGAGGAAGGAATAGACTTACTTCAAGATGATTTTGACAACTTCTTCATGTGAGTGTAAGTATATATTCACATATTATTACATCACATTTAAATGCAACTTTTAATTTAATAAGAATAAAAGTCTATGATAGACATTTTTGTAAAAGGGCAAGTTAAGGTAAATCCAGGGCAAAGATGTTTGTTGATCTAAGTTTTGACACATTGACTACTGTGTTTATTTATATTGTTTATCTTTAACCCTTTCAGTGCTCACAGTGTGCTGCTGTGCTCATGACGGAACCATTCTGTCATGAGCACATGCTCAGAGAATACCTCTGCTGCAGGCAGCCGAGGGTTTGCCCTTTTTTTTTTGCCTGGGGAGGTGGGGAAGAGCTCCCCCAACCTCCCCAGGCCTATTTTTAGATTTTGTTGCAATGACGATTGCACGCATGGGGCGCGATCTTCTATGAAACAAAAACAAAACTGAAACTTAGTTTCAGTGTTTTAGTGCTTATGGGGCTATCTCAGGCCCCCGAGCACCGAAACACTTGGGAGAGGTATCGTTGGAAAGGGGAGAATCTCCCCTTTCCATTGGTACCCTTCCCTAGTGGATCCCTGCTTGGGGATCACCCCAGGAGGGCGATCCCCAAGCAGGGATCTACCTACTAGCACCAGGGAGGGGGGAGCGGCCCCTTGGGCAAGGGCCTTTGCTCCCCCCATGTTTTTTGGGCCAAATTCGGGGGCAGTAGCCCCCAATCTGCCCCTCCGGGGGGCAGGAAGCCCACTAGAAGCCAGGGGCTTTTTTTTACTACAAAATAGGGGTGGGGGCTACCCAATATGGGTACGCCATAGCCCCCATAGCCCCCACCCCCCCCCATGCACAGTTACAGAAAGCCCACTAGAAACCAGGGATTATATTTTTTTTATTTACGTTAAGGTGGGGGCTGCCCAAAAAGGGCATTGCAATGCCCCCACCCCCCCAGAGAAATGTCAGTCTGTCTGCCCCCCGGGGGACAAATGGGGGCAGTAGCCCCCAATCAAAACCCCCAGGAGGGCAAAAAGCCCACTAGATGCCAGGGATTTTTGGGGCAAATATGAATTAGGGTGGGGGCTGCCCAAAATGGGCATACCAATGCCCCCACCCCATAACAATTACAGCCTTTCTGCCCCCCGGGGGCATATGGGGCATTAGCCCCCAATCTACCCCCCCGGGGGGGGCAAAAAGCCCACTAGACACCAGGGATTTTTTGGGGCAAATTATAATTAGGGTGGGGGCATTGGCAGGCCTGTTTTGGGAAGCCCCCACCCTTGCCAAAAAGAATCCCTGGCATCTAGTGGGCTTTCTGACCCCCATGGGGGCAGATGGGGGCATTATCCCCCAATCTGCCCTGCCGGAGGGGCAAAAAGCCCCCTAGACGCCAGGGATTTTTTTGGGGCAAATTTGAATTAGGGTGGGGGCTGCCCAAATCGGGCATGCCCATGCCCCCACGCCCTACCCCGCAAGAATTACAGCCTTCCTGTTCCCCTGGGTGTCAGATGGGGCAGTAGCCCCCAATTTGCCCCACTGGGGGGCTAAAAGCCCACTAGATGCCAGTGATTTTTTTGGGGCAAATTTTAATTAGGGTGGAGGCATTGGCATGCCCATTTTGGGCAGCCCCCACCCTAATTTAAATTTGCCCAAAAGAATCCCTGGCGTCTAGTGGGCTTTCTTCTCCTCCTGGGGCAGATGGGGGCATTAGCATTTTTTTGGGCAAATTTGAATTGGGGTGGGGACAGCCCAAAATGGGCATGCCAATGCCCCCACCCTCCCGCAAAAAATACAGCCTTCCTGCCCCCCGGGGGGCAGAAAGCCCACTAGAAACCAGGGATTATATTTTTTTTATTTACGTTAAGGTGGGGGCTGCCCAAAAAGGGCATGGCAAGGCCCCCACCCCCCCAGAGAAATGTCAGTCTGTCTGCCCCCCGGGGGACAAATGGGGGCAGTAGCCCCCAATCAAAACCCCCAGGAGGGCAAAAAGCCCACTAGATGCCAGGGATTTTTGGGGCAAATATGAATTAGGGTGGGGGCTGCCCAAAATGGGCATGCCAATGCCCCCACCCCATAACAATTACAGCCTTACTGCCCCCCGGGGGCATATGGGGCATTAGCCCCCAATCTACCCCCCCGGGGGGGGCAAAAAGCCCACTAGACACCAGGGATTTTTTGGGGCAAATTATAATTAGGGTGGGGGCATTGGCAGGCCTGTTTTGGGAAGCCCCACCCTTGCCAAAAAGAATCCCTGGCATCTAGTGGGCTTTCTGACCCCCATGGGGGCAGATGGGGGCATTATCCCCCAATCTGCCCTGCCGGAGGGGCAAAAAGCCCACTAGACGCCAGGGATTTTTTGGGGGCAAATTTGAATTAGGGTGGGGGCTGCCCAAAACGGGCATGCCCATGCCCCCACGCCCGACCCCCCAAGAATTACAGCCTTCCTGTTCCCCTGGGTGTCAGATGGGGCAGTAGCCCCCAATTTGCCCCACTGGGGGGCTAAAAGCCCACTAGATGCCAGTGATTTTTTTGGGGCAAATTTTAATTAGGGTGGAGGCATTGGCATGCCCATTTTGGGCAGCCCCCACCCTAATTTAAATTTGCCCAAAAGAATCCCTGGCGTCTAGTGGGCTTTCTTCCCCTCCTGGGGCAGATGGGGGCATTAGCATTTTTTTGGGCAAATTTGAATTGGGGTGGGGGCAGCCCAAAATGGGCATGCCAATGCCCCCACCCTCCCGCAAAAAATACAGCCTTCCTGCCCCCCGGGGGGCAGAAAGCCCACTAGAAACCAGGGATTATATTTTTTTTATTTACGTTAAGATGGGGGCTGCCCAAAAGGGCATGGCAATGCCCCCACCCCCCCAGAGAAATGTCAGTCTGTCTGCCCCCCAGGGGACAAATGGGGGCAGTAGCCCCCAATCAAAACCCCCAGGAGGGCAAAAAGCCCACTAGATGCCAGGGATTATATTTTTTTTATCTACGTTAAGGTGGGGGCTGCCCAAAAAGGGCATTGCAATGCCCCCACCCCCCCAGAGAAATGTCAGTCTGTCTGCCCCCCGGGGGACAAATGGGGGCAGTAGCCCCCAATCAAAACCCCCAGGAGGGCAAAAAGCCCACTAGATGCCAGGGATTTTTGGGGCAAATATGAATTAGGGTGGGGGCTGCCCAAAATGGGCATACCAATGCCCCCACCCCATAACAATTACAGCCTTTCTGCCCCCCGGGGGCATATGGGGCATTAGCCCCCAATCTACCCCCCCGGGGGGGGCAAAAAGCCCACTAGACACCAGGGATTTTTTGGGGCAAATTATAATTAGGGTGGGGGCATTGGCAGGCCTGTTTTGGGAAGCCCCCACCCTTGCCAAAAAGAATCCCTGGCATCTAGTGGGCTTTCTGACCCCCATGGGGGCAGATGGGGGCATTATCCCCCAATCTGCCCTGCCGGAGGGGCAAAAAGCCCCCTAGACGCCAGGGATTTTTTTGGGGCAAATTTGAATTAGGGTGGGGGCTGCCCAAATCGGGCATGCCCATGCCCCCACGCCCTACCCCGCAAGAATTACAGCCTTCCTGTTCCCCTGGGTGTCAGATGGGGCAGTAGCCCCCAATTTGCCCCACTGGGGGGCTAAAAGCCCACTAGATGCCAGTGATTTTTTTGGGGCAAATTTTAATTAGGGTGGAGGCATTGGCATGCCCATTTTGGGCAGCCCCCACCCTAATTTAAATTTGCCCAAAAGAATCCCTGGCGTCTAGTGGGCTTTCTTCTCCTCCTGGGGCAGATGGGGGCATTAGCATTTTTTTGGGCAAATTTGAATTGGGGTGGGGACAGCCCAAAATGGGCATGCCAATGCCCCCACCCTCCCGCAAAAAATACAGCCTTCCTGCCCCCCGGGGGGCAGAAAGCCCACTAGAAACCAGGGATTATATATTTTTTATTTACGTTAAGGTGGGGGCTGCCCAAAAAGGGCATGGCAAGGCCCCCACCCCCCCAGAGAAATGTCAGTCTGTCTGCCCCCCGGGGGACAAATGGGGGCAGTAGCCCCCAATCAAAACCCCCAGGAGGGCAAAAAGCCCACTAGATGCCAGGGATTTTTGGGGCAAATATGAATTAGGGTGGGGGCTGCCCAAAATGGGCATGCCAATGCCCCCACCCCATAACAATTACAGCCTTACTGCCCCCCGGGGGCATATGGGGCATTAGCCCCCAATCTACCCCCCCGGGGGGGGCAAAAAGCCCACTAGACACCAGGGATTTTTTGGGGCAAATTATAATTAGGGTGGGGGCATTGGCAGGCCTGTTTTGGGAAGCCCCACCCTTGCCAAAAAGAATCCCTGGCATCTAGTGGGCTTTCTGACCCCCATGGGGGCAGATGGGGGCATTATCCCCCAATCTGCCCTGCCGGAGGGGCAAAAAGCCCACTAGACGCCAGGGATTTTTTGGGGGCAAATTTGAATTAGGGTGGGGGCTGCCCAAAACGGGCATGCCCATGCCCCCACGCCCGACCCCCCAAGAATTACAGCCTTCCTGTTCCCCTGGGTGTCAGATGGGGCAGTAGCCCCCAATTTGCCCCACTGGGGGGCTAAAAGCCCACTAGATGCCAGTGATTTTTTTGGGGCAAATTTTAATTAGGGTGGAGGCATTGGCATGCCCATTTTGGGCAGCCCCCACCCTAATTTAAATTTGCCCAAAAGAATCCCTGGCGTCTAGTGGGCTTTCTTCCCCTCCTGGGGCAGATGGGGGCATTAGCATTTTTTTGGGCAAATTTGAATTGGGGTGGGGGCAGCCCAAAATGGGCATGCCAATGCCCCCACCCTCCCGCAAAAAATACAGCCTTCCTGCCCCCCGGGGGGCAGAAAGCCCACTAGAAACCAGGGATTATATTTTTTTTATTTACGTTAAGATGGGGGCTGCCCAAAAGGGCATGGCAATGCCCCCACCCCCCCAGAGAAATGTCAGTCTGTCTGCCCCCCAGGGGACAAATGGGGGCAGTAGCCCCCAATCAAAACCCCCAGGAGGGCAAAAAGCCCACTAGATGCCAGGGATTTTTGGGGCAAATATGAATTAGGGTGGGGGCTGCCCAAAATGGGCATGCCAATGCCCCCACCCCATAATAATTACAGCCTTTCTGCCCCCCGGGGGCATATGGGGCATTAGCCCCCAATCTACCACCCCGGGGGGGGCAAAAAGCCCACTAGACACCAGGGATTTTTTGGGGTAAATTATAATTAGGGTGGGGGCATTGGCAGGCCTGTTTTGGGAAGCCCCCACCCTTGCCAAAAAGAATCCCTGGCATCTAGTGGGCTTTCTGACCCCCATGGGGGCAGATGGGGGCATTATCCCCCAATCTGCCCTGCCGGAGGGGCAAAAAGCCCACTAGACGCCAGGGATTTTTTTGGGGCAAATTTGAATTAGGGTGGGGGCTGCCCAAAACGGGCATGCCCATGCCCCCACGCCCTACCCCGCAAGAATTACAGCCTTCCTGTTCCCCTGGGTGTCAGATGGGGCAGTAGCCCCCAATTTGCCCCACTGGGGGGCTAAAAGCCCACTAGATGCCAGTGATTTTTTTGGGGCAAATTTTAATTAGGGTGGAGGCATTGGCATGCCCATTTTGGGCAGCCCCCACCCTAATTTAAATTTGCCCCAAAGAATCCCTGGCGTCTAGTGGGCTTTCTTCCCCTCCTGGGGCAGATGGGGGCATTAGCATTTTTTTGGGCAAATTTGAATTAGGGTGGGGGCAGCCCAAAATGGGCATGCCAATGCCCCCACCCTCCCGCAAAAAATACAGCCTTCCTGCCCCCCGGGGGGCAAAAAGCCCACTAGACGCCAACGATTACGCTGGCTTTTTTAATGCGTGGGGTGGGGGCTGCCCAGAATGGGCATACCAATGCCCCCACCCCCCACAAAAAGAGCCACAGTGTTTCTGCCCCCTTGGGAGCATATCGGGGCAACCCCACCCCCCGATTACCCTCCCAGGGCGGCAGAAACCCGACTTGTTTTTAGCAATGTGCCTACTTGTGGATTTTGGACCCTAGCACAGCCGGCACATAGGGAAACCTAGCAAACCTGTACATTTTTAATAACTAGACAACCAGGGGCAACATTTTCCTCACATTTCTGTGGTGGAAAGATTTGTAATCTGTGTGGATCCACAAAATTCCACTGTTAGACGGACCGGGAGGGTCGGCCGAGGACAAGGGGAGAGGTCTCCGGGGAGAGCCGTCTCCAGCGATCGTACAGATGAATAACTTCCCCCCCCCACAGGTATACACCACACAAGGATAAGATTTAGCGTTCTTTATAGGTGATTTCTTAAGGTACGATGAAATGGTACAAGGAGGTCTGGACTCAGGGGTCCCCTCGATTCGAGTCTCTTGGTTTGGGGAAAGGGGGTAGCGGGACAGTCTGGTTACCAGTCTGGTAGCTGAGATGGTATGGTGGATAGCTCACAATCCTCGAGCTCGGTGTTCTAGCTTGGACGGGACGCGGCAGCGCCAGCAGGTCCCGGTGAAGATGGTCGTTACACGGTCCGCGGCAGCGCCAGCAGGTCCCGGTGAAGATGGTCGTTACACGGTCCGCGGCAGCGCCAGCAGGTCCCGATGAAGGTGGTCGTTACAACGGTCCGCGGCAGCGCCAGCAGGTCCCGACGAGGATGGATGTTGCAGAAGGCCGCGGCAGCGCCAGCAGGCAGGACGATAGTTCACAAGGCAGGGCTACGGCAGCGCCAGTAGTCCGTCAAGGATGAGTTCTCTCGGTGTCTCTCGACTCCAGGATACAACTGCCTTCCTGCTCTGGAGCTGCCCTAGTTATAGGTCTGGCGCCCTTTGATGTCCGGACCCTCGCACTTGGAGGTCGGGGGGTCCGGGATGAGGGAGTCCAGACACCCAGCAGGGGGTGGAGCCAGCGCCTGGGGGAGCTGGAGGGTGATCGGCACCTGGCGGGGGAGAGCCCTCGACGCTTCTTTCTCCCATTGACCTGCCAAGTGGTCCGTTCACCTCCTGGGTGGATGGTGGTGCCGGGATGTCTGGGCAGGCCAGGCCCAGGGTTAGGGTCGGGCTGAGGCCGCGCGGCCTCGTGGCGCAGTGTCCAAGATGGCGGCTGATCCGGCCGGGGGAGCCGGTAGTGGTTCGGCCCCATGATACATGGATGTCCGGGGGCAGGAGTTCCGTTGGGAGACGGGGTGCGGGTTGCCCTTGGGGGTAACACCTGGGAGTCTGGGGTTTGGGCCCTGTCGTGCGGGGAGGGAGCAAGCCCTTCATGTGGCCTGTCCAACATGCGTCCCCCCCAGCTGAAGGCGGGGAGAGTCACCCATCCTCTTGGGGACTCTCCTCGTCGAGGCGGAAAAAGCGTGACAGGCCATCTGCGTTGGCGTGATCTTGGCCCGGTCGATGTTCCACAGTGAAGTCCATTCCCTGCAGGGAGATGGACCAGCGCAATAGTTTTGGGTTTTCCCCCCGCATCTGCATTAGCCACTGCAGGGGTCGATGATCGGTTTGCACCCGGAAGTGGGTACCGAAGAGATAGGGCCGGAGCTTTTTGAGGGCCCACAC
Organism: Triturus cristatus; assembly: GCF_964204655.1. Lineage (NCBI taxonomy): Eukaryota > Metazoa > Chordata > Amphibia > Caudata > Salamandridae > Triturus > Triturus cristatus. Next base: position 391,895,751 of record NC_140592.1, read on the forward strand.
CACTGCGAAGGCCTCCCTCTCGATTGTGCTCCAGCGCTGTTCTCGGGCCAGGAGGCGTCTGCTGATGAAGGCCACCGGCTGGTCAAGACCCTCGGGGTTCAGCTGGGAAAGAACCGCCCCGATGCCGTGGTCGGAGGCGTCCGTTTGTACAATGAATTCCCGACTGTAATCGGGGGCCTGGAGCACAGGGGCGGTGCACAGGGCGGCCTTCAGCTTCTCGAAGGCCGCTTAACAGTCGGGGGTCCAGTTAATCTTCTTCGGGTGGTTTTTGGACGTGAGACCCGTGAGGGGCCCCACAATGCTGCCATAGTCCCTCACGAACCGCCGGTAGTAGCCGGTGAGTCCCAAGAAGGCTCGGACCTCGGTCTGCGTGACGGGGGGTTGCCAGGACTGGATGGCAGCAATTTTGAGTTGCAGAGGGGCCACCAGACCGCTTCCCACCTGGTGTCCGAGGTAGGTCACGGACCCTTGACCAATTTGGCACTTGCCGGCCTTAATCGTGAGGCCGGCCCGCTGGAGGGCCTGCAGGACCTCTTGGAGGTGGTGGAGGTGGTCGGACCAGTGGCGGCTGTACACAGCGATATCGTCCAGGTAGGCGGCGCTGAACTCTTCGAGCCCCGCCAAGACCTGGTTCACTAGACGTTGAAAAGTAGCTGGGGCATTCTTCATGCCGAAGGGCATGACCTTGAAGTGGTAGTGGCCATCGGGGGTAGAAAAGGCGGACCGTTCCTGGGCCCGGGGTGTGAGACCGATCTGCCAGTAGCCCGCTGTCAGGTCGAAGATGCTGAGGTAGCGGGCGGCCCCCAGGCGGTCGATCAATTCATCCGCTCGGGGGATAGGATGAGCGTCGGTCCGGGTGACAGCGTTCAAGCCCCGATAGTCGACGCAGAATCGGAGTTCAGGAGTGGTGCCGGGGGCAGCAGCTTTGGGGACCAGCTCGACCGGGCTGGCCCAGGGGCTGTCCGAGGGTTCGATGACCCCGAGCGTGAGCATCTTGGATACTTCCTCTTGGATGCAGGCCCGCACCCGATCTGGTACGCGGTAGGCCCGGTGCCGGATAGGGGGACTGTCCCCGGTGTCCACGTCGTGCAAGCACCAAGGGGTGATCCCTGGGGTGAGGGAAAACAGTGTAGCAAACTGCAGCAGGAGGTGCCGGCAGCCCTGGCGTTGCTCTGGGGTGAGGGCATCGGAGAGCCGGACCCCGTCCACGGAACCGTCGTTCTCCTGGGTCTTCAGGAGATCAGGGAGGGGCTCGGAGTCTTCTTCCGCCCCACTGTCTGTTCCGAGCGCACAAAGTGGGGTTTGAGTCTGTTGGTGTGGAGGACCCGGAGGGGGTTCCGGGGGGACTCCATGTCGATGAGGTAGGTGACGGGGCTCTTGCGTTCGACCACTTTGAAGGGCCCCGTCCACTTATCTTGCAAGGCACATGGTTCGGTGGGGGACATCACCCACACTTGTTGACCAGGTTCGAATTCGACGGAGGAGGCATTCTGATCGTACCATTTTTTCATGTCCTCCTGACTGGCCTCGAGGTTCGCTTTTGCCATTTCCCTGAAGCGCCGGGTCTGATTGCGTAGTGCCAGGAGGTACTTGAAGACGTCTGGTGGGGTCTTTAGGGGGGCCATCTCCCAACCTTCTTTGACTAGGCTGAGGGGCCCTCGCACAGGGTGCCCGTACAGGAGTTCGAAAGGGCTAAAGCCGAGGGACTTCTGGGGAACTTCTCGATAGGCGAAGAGGAGGCACGGGAGTAGTACATCCCACTGGCGACGGAGGGGCTCTTCCAATCCCCCAATCATTCCCTTGAGTGTGCGGTTGAATCGCTCAACTAGTCCGTTCCCTTGAGGGTGATAGGGGGTCGTGAATCGGTAGGTGACCCCGCACTGTTGCCAGAGGGACTTCATATATTTCGAGATAAAGTTTGTGCCTCGGTCGCTGACGACTTCTCGGGGGAAGCCCACCCGGGAGAAGATCCCCATTAGGGCCCGGCCGACCACCGGAGCTGTTACAGTTCGCAGGGGCACAGCCTCGGGGTAGCGGGTGGCGTGGTCCACCAGTACCAGGATGAACCGATGTCCTTGTGCTGTGCGGGGGTCCAGGGGCCCCACAATGTCTATTCCTACCCTCTCGAACGGGGTGGTGACCACTGGGAAGGGTTGCAGAGGGGCTTTGAGCTTACGGCCGCTCTTCCCGCTGGCCTGGCACGTGGGGCAGGACCGGCAGTGGTTGAGGATGTCGTTCCGCATCTTCGGCCAGAAAAAGTGGGTCACCAGGCGACTGTAGGTTTTGTCCTGGCCCAGGTGTCCAGCCAGGGGAACATCGTGGGCCAAAGTTAGTAGGAAGTCTCTGAAACGGAGGGGCACCACCAGCACTCGACTGGCCCCTAACTCCGCGATTCTTTGTTCACTGTATAGCAGGTCGTTATCCCAATAGACCCAATGGGTTCCGGTGGAGTCCCCTGCGCTCTGGGCGCTGGCTTGCTGGCGGAGTCCCTCGAGGGAGGGGCAGGTCTTCTCTTCCTGGCGGAACTGTTCCTGGGTGGGCCCCCCTTCTTGACGCCACTGAGCCAGGCCGGGAAGGTCCTGGGGCTGGGCGACCCCTTCGGGCGTTGGCTCTGGGGGGTCGGTATAGCCGTTGTCCTCTACTGGAGCGACCGGGGGAGGAGGTGCTGGCCATTCTGGTTCTTCTGGTCGGGGGACGGCACGGGCGGCCATGGACCGAGTGGTTACGCAGGCCCAGTCCGGGAGGCCCAGCATCCCCAGGTGCTCTCTTCTTTCGACGGCAGCCCACGGGGAACTCTCAAGGTCATTCCCCAGGAGACAGTCCACGGGGGCATCATCCCGGACCGTCACCTTCAACATGCCGGAGACCCCTCCCCATTCGAAGGGGACGCAGGCCATCCGACACAGACTTTCGGAATTGTCGGCTGAGCGGACGGGGCAGAGAATGTTCGGCAGGATCTGCTCTGGTTTCACCAGGTGACAGCGGACGGCCGTCACACTGGCCCCTGTGTCACGTAGGGCTTCGGCCCGGCGCCCATTAATGTTCACCCACTGGCCATATTTCCGGGTGTTGGCGGGTAGGGGAGCCCGCGGGACCATGTCTTTTCCCCCTAGGCACGCTAGAACCATGGCGGCCGGTTCCCACTCTTGTTGTGCCTGCTCATATTCTTCCCGTTCCTCGGAGATTTGTTCTCCCCCCAGGGCGGCGGCAGCTACCTGGCGGGGCTTTGGCGTTTGGTTCTGCGGGCAGCTCGGGTCATTGGCGTAGTGGCCCGGCCGGCCGGGGGCGGGGTGCTGGCCGCGGGAGTAGCCGGGATGGTGTCTCTCCCTCGCCCCTGGCCTCCTCCTCCTCCTCGGGGACGGTGCTGACCTTGGTGGTTTCGGTTTTGCTCGTGTGGCCCTCTCCGGCCCACTCGGGTGCTTTCCCACCGGTCAGCTTCGGCGGCGAGTTGCCGTGGGTCAGTCAATTTACTGTCGAGGAGGTGCTGCCTGAGCTCGACGAAGCAGTTGTTAGACAGGTGCTCCCACACCATAAGATTAAAGAGTTGCTCGTAGGTCGTTACGTGGCTTCCCTTGATCCAACCCTCGAAGGCTCGGCTGAAATAGTTGACGTATTCCACCCAAGTTGTACCCGGGATCCGGGTGCAGTCTCGGAACCTCTGGCGGTACATTTCGGGTGTGAGCCCATATCGGGTGAGGAGGGCAGCCTTCATGTGGTCATAGGATGACATCTGATGATCTGGGAGCTGTAGTAGGGCATCGCGGCCTTCGTTGACGAACCTCCCCCATAGGCCGGCTCCCCAGTCACTCCGATCGATCCGATGGGAGGTCATGGCGATCTCGTAGGCTTTGAACCACTGTTGTATGTCGTCCTCTCGGACATACTCTCGGACAACATCCTTGGGGATGTGGACTTTCTTCTCGGTTGCTCCCGGGGTGTGCGGTCGCTCAGGCACCCCCGGTTCTTTATTCTGTTTCCGAAGTTCTATTTCCGCCAGTTTGCGCTCGTGTTCGAATGTTAGTCTTTTTTCTTCGAGCTCTCTCTGCCTCTGTTTTTCTTCCCGTTCTTCTCGGAGCCGCAGATGTTCTAGATTTAGTTTTTGCTCGGCTAACTTTAGTTCACCGTCCATCTTGAGTCGTGCCATTTCCAACTCATGTAATCTGGTTCTTTCTCTTTCTTGGATCTCTCCCTGCGAGAGGCCCGTTCCTCGCTCCTCGGGAGCTGTGGCGTTCCCCTCTGGTGCTACACCGTTTTGGTCGGGGGATCCGGCGACCCCGGTTTCCGCCCACGACTCAAGGGCGTGCTTCAAATCGTCTTTGGTACTCAGGCCGGTGGTAGCAATGCCTAGTTCCATGCAGAATTGTTTAAGTTCGCGATGGCTATACTCTTCCAATTTATCCATCTGGAATTTCTCGGTGGAACCGCTCTCTTTGGTTGACATCGTGGTTTTGTCGTGGGGTGAGCTACTCTCTGTACGATTACGCGTTGATTCGGATCGCGCCGCTGGCCACCAATGTTAGACGGACCGGGAGGGTCGGCCGAGGACAAGGGGAGAGGTCTCCGGGGAGAGCCGTCTCCAGCGATCGTACAGATGAATAACTTCCCCCCCCCACAGGTATACACCACACAAGGATAAGATTTAGCGTTCTTTATAGGTGATTTCTTAAGGTACGATGAAATGGTACAAGGAGGTCTGGACTCAGGGGTCCCCTCGATTCGAGTCTCTTGGTTTGGGGAAAGGGGGTAGCGGGACAGTCTGGTTACCAGTCTGGTAGCTGAGATGGTATGGTGGATAGCTCACAATCCTCGAGCTCGGTGTTCTAGCTTGGACGGGCCGCGGCAGCGCCAGCAGGTCCCGGTGAAGATGGTCGTTACACGGTCCGCGGCAGCACCAGTAGGTCCCGGTGAAGATGGTCGTTACACGGTCCGCGGCAGCGCCAGCAGGTCCCGATGAAGGTGGTCGTTACAACGGTCCGCGGCAGCGCCAGCAGGTCCCGACGAGGATGGATGTTGCAGAAGGCCACAGCAGCGCCAGCAGGCAGGACGATAGTTCACAAGGCAGGGCTACGGCAGCGCCAGTAGTCCGTCAAGGATGAGTTCTCTCGGTGTCTCTCGACTCCAGGATACAACTGCCTTCCTGCTCCGGAGCTGCCCTAGTTATAGGTCTGGCGCCCTTTGATGTCCGGACCCTCGCACTTGGAGGTCGGGGGGTCCGGGATGAGGGAGTCCAGACACCCAGCAGGGGGTGGAGCCAGCGCCTGGGGGAGCTGGAGGGTGATCGGCACCTGGCGGGGGAGAGCCCTCGACGCTTCTTTCTCCCATTGACCTGCCAAGTGGTCCGTTCACCTCCTGGGTGGATGGTGGTGCCGGGATGTCGGGGCCGGCCAGGCCCAGGGTTAGGGTCGGGCTGAGGCCGCGCGGCCTCGTGGCGCAGTGTCCAAGATGGCGGCTGATCCGGCCGGGGGAGCCGGTAGTGGTTCGGCCCCATGATACATGGATGTCCGGGGGCAGGAGTTCCGTTGGGAGACGGGGTGCGGGTTGCCCTTGGGGGTAACACCTGGGAGTCCGGGGTTTGGGCCCTGTCGTGCGGGGAGGGAGCAAGCCCTTCATGTGGCCTGTCCAACATCCACCCACCCCGCGTTCCCCAAAGCCTTCCAAGAAAAATGGTACCTCACTTGTGTGGGTAGGCCTAGTGCCCGCCACAGGCAAGGGCCCAAAACCTATTGAGGCGACATCAAAATTACCACTCACAAAACAACCTGGTTTTGCAAGGGGGGACCCATGAGTTTTTGGTCCCGGGCTCGGCGGCCATCTAGAGAAACCTACCAAACCCACACATTTCTGAAAACTAGGCTCCCGGGGGAGTCCAGCTAGGTATGGCTTGCGTGGGTCCCATAACGTTTTCCTACCCAGAATCCCCTGCAAACCTCAAATTTAGCTGAAAAAATCACTTTTTTCTCAAATTTCTGTGTGGGAAAGTTCTGGAATCTACGTGGATCCACAAATTTCCTCCCACCCAGCATTGCCCCAGGTCTCCCGATAAAAATCATACCTCACTCGCGTGGGTGGGTCAAGCACCCGCGACAGGCAAGGGCCCAAAACCTATTGAGGCGGCATCAAAATTACCTATCACAAAACAACCTGGTTTTGCAAGGGGGGTCACCTGGGTTTTTGTCCCCGGGCTTGGCGGCCATCTCGGGGAAACTACCAAACCCAAACATTTCTGAAAACTAGACACCCAGGGGAGTCCAGCGAGGTATGGCTCGCGTGGGTCCCCCAATGTTTTCCTACCCAGAATCTCCCGCAAACATCAAATTTAGCTGAAAAACATCACTTTTTCCACACATTTTTGCCTGGGATCACCGAGCAGGCTCAAATCTCCTACCACCCAGCGTTCCCCTTGTTCTCCCGAGTAAAATGATACCTCACTTGTGTGGGTGGGCCAAAAGCCTGTGACTAGGAAGAGCCCAAAACATAGGGATTTAGAGTATAGCACTTAGAATTCCAAGCGCTACATCATTTTAAAAATAAGTTTTTAGCCAATTCTGCTTTGGACACCCACACAAGTGAGGTATCATTTTACTCGGGAGGACAAGGGGAATGCTGAGTGGTAGGACATTTGTGCCAGCACGGTGATTCCACGCAAAAATATGTGGAAAATATGTTCTTTTCAGCTAAATTTGAGGTTTGCAGGGGATTCTGGGTAGGGAAACTTTGGGGGATCCACGCAAACAATACCTCATTGGACTCTCTAGGGTGTCTAGTATACAGAAATGTGTGGATTGGTAGGTTTCCCTAGATGGCAGCGAGCCCGGCGCCAAAAACCAGGTGCCCCCCCAAAAACCTGGTAGTTTTCTTATAGGTAATTTTGAAGTCTCCACAATATGATTTGGGCCATTTCGTGTTTCAGCCACTTTGCCTACCCACACAAGTGAGGTGCCATTTTCATCAGGAGACCTGGGGGAACGCTGGGTGGGAGGAAATTTGTGGATCCACGCAGATTCCAGAACTTTCCCACACAGGCATTTGAGAAAAAAAGTGATTTTTTCACCTAAATTTGAGGTTTGCAGGGGATTCTCGGTAGGAAAATGTTAGGGGACCCACGCAAGCCATACCTGGACTCCCCCGGCTGTCTAGTTTTCAGAAATGTGTGGGTTTGGTAGGTTTCCCAAGATGGCCGCTGTGCCCGGGGCCAAAAACTCATGGGACCCCCCTTGCAAAACCAGGTTGTTTTGTGATAGGTAGTTTTGATGTCGCCTCAATAGGTTTTGGGCCGTTTCCTGTCACGGGCACTAGGCCTACCCACACAAGTGAGGTACAATTTTTCTTGGAAGACTTTGGGGAATGAGGGGTGGGTGGAAATTTGTGGATCCTTGAAGATGCCAGAACTTTCCACCACAGAAATGTGAGGAAAATGTTTTTTTTGTTTTGGACAACTTTTTAGGTTTGCAAGGTATTCTGGGTAACAGAACTTGGTGAGAGACAGTCAAGTCACCCCATCCTGGATTTCCCTGGGTGTCTAGTTTTCAAAAATGTATAGGTTTACTAGGTTTCCCTAGGTGCCAGCGGAGCTAGGGTTCAAAACCTACAGCTAGGCCCTTTGGAAAAAAGGGTCAGTTTTCACTCTGAAAATGTGGTGTGTCCATGTTGTGTTTTGGGCCGTTTCCTGTCGCGGGCACTAGGCCTACCCACACAATTGAGGTACCATTTTTCTTGGAAGACACTGGGGAATGCGGGGTGTGCGGAAATTTGTGGATCCATGCAGATTCCAGAACTTTCCACCACAGAAATGTGAGGAAAATGTGTTTTGTTTGACAAATGTTTAGGATTGCAAGGGATTCTGGGTAACAGAACTTGGTGAGAGGCAGTCAAGTCACCCTATCCTGGATTTCCCTGGGTGTCTAGTTTAAAAAAAATATAGATTTACTAGGTTTCCCTAGGTGCCAGCAGAGCTAGGGTTCAAACCCTACAGCTAGGCACTTTGGAAAAAAAGTGTCAGTTTTCACTCTGAAAATGTGGTGTGTCCATGTTGTGTTTTGGGCCGTTTCCTGTCGCGGGCACTAGGCCTAAACACACAATTGAGGTACCATTTTTCTTGGAAGACACTGGGTAACGCGGGGTGGGTGGAAATTTGTGGATCCACGCAGATTCCAGAACTTTCCACCACAGAAATGTGAGGAAAATGTGTTTTTTTGGACAAATTTTAGGTTTGCAAGGGATTCTGGGTAACAGAACCTAGTAAGAGCCAGTCAAGTCACCCCATCTTGGATTCCCCTGGGTGTCTAGTTTTCAAAAATGTATAGGTTTGCTAGGTTTCTCTAGGTGCCCGCGGAGTTAGGGTTCAAAATCTACAGCTAGGCACTTTGCAAAAATAGGGTCAGTTTTCACTCTGAAAATGTGGTGTGTCCACATTGCGTTTTGGGCCGTTTCCTGTCGCGGGTACTAGGCTTACCCACACAAGTGAGGTACCATTTTTGTCAGAAGACTTTGGGGAACGCGGGGTGGGTGGACATTTGTGGATCCACGCAGATTCCAGAACTTTCCATCCCAGAAATGTGGGGAAAATGTGTTTTTTTTGTCATTTTTTTACGTTTGCAAGGGATTCTGGGTAACAGACCATGGTGGGAGGCAGTCAAGTCACCCCATCCTGGATTCCCCTGGGTGTCTAGTTTTCAAAAATGTATAGGTTTGCTAGGTTTCCCTAGGTGCCGGCAGAGCTATGGTTCAAAATCTACAGCTAGACACTTTGCAAAAAAAGGGTCAGTTTTCACTCTACAAATGTGGTGTGTCCACATTGCGTTTTGGGCTGTTTCCTGTCGCGGGCACTAAGCCTACACACACAAGTGAGGTGCCATTTTTCTCAGAAGACTTTGGGGAACACGGGGTGGGTGGACATTTGTGGATCCACGCAGATTCCAGAACTTTCCACCACAGGAATGTGAGCAAAATGTGTTTTTGTTTACAAATTTTTAGGTTTGCAAGGGATTCTGGGTAACAGAACCTGGTGTAAGCCAGTCAAGTCACCCCATCCTGGATTCCCCTGGATGTCTAGTTTTCAAAAATGTATAGGTTTGCTAGGTTTCCCTAGGTGCCCGCAGAGCTAGGGTTCAAAATCTACAGCTAGGCACTTTGCAAAAAAGGGGTCCGTTTTTACTCTGAAAATGTGGTGTGTCCACGTTGTGTTTTGGGCCGTTTCCTGTCGCGGGCACTAAACCTACCCACACAATTGAGGTACCATTGTTCTTGGAAGACACTGGGGAACGTGTGGTGGGTGGAAATTTGTGGATCCATGCAGATTCCAGAACAAAAAGTGTGTCCACATTGCGTTTTGAGCAGTTTCTTGTCGCGGGCACTAGGCCTAACCACACAAGTGAGGTACTATTTTTATCGGGAGACTTAGGGTAACACAGAATTGTAGAGCAACTGTTATTACCTTTGGACTTTAGATGCATTTCTGCCTTCCAAATGAAAGACAATGTGTAAAAAATAAGTCATTTTGAAAAATGACCTATAATTCTGATGCTAGTATGGGTACTCACAATTTTGGAAATGTGCAAATATCTACTGTTTCTAAACTCTATATTTTGTTCCTATTTCATAAATACATAGGTGTCTTTCGTACCGATTTTTCCATGTATACATTTTCCCAAATGAATTGCTCAATACCCGATACATAATAAAAAAAACATTGCAAGACGCTGCTCAGTTATTGGCTCAGGGTTCGTCGGGGTCTTGGTGAACCTACAAGTCCTATATAGTCCCACAAAAAAAGGTCCAGCGGATGTAACGGTATATTGCTTTCAAACAGGTCTCATGATTTGAAGAAGTTACAGGTGAAAACGTTGGCACAAATGGCTGCTTTATTCAACTAATTTTCAATTTTTCCTATATTCAACTGTTAGTTTCTATAAAGAAACCGTGAAGGATCTACACAAATGACCCCTTGCTGAATGTAGAATTTCATCTACTTTTCAAAAATGTATAACTTTCCAGGATCCATTATTGCTTTCATTCCCATTTCTACCTTTAACTGGAAGAAGGTTGCAAACACAAAAAATAGCAAAAATAGGCGATGTCCCAGAAAAATGCCAAAACTGTGTTAAAAATGTTGGTTTTCTGACAAAAGTCTGTTTGTCCCTGAAAGCAGGGAAGATGGTGATTTCAGCACCACAACTCCTTTTTTGATACCATTTGCAGGGAAAACAACAGTTGCTTTCATCTGTATCCCTTTTCTCCCAATTTAAAAAAAAAATAAATGTTGTTGTATTTTGGCAAGTTTCAGAGTCCCCTCCAGTGTATTCCACAAACCCTGGGTACCTTTAGAATCCTCATGATGTTGGAAGAAAAGGACGCAAATTTGGCGTGGATATCTTATGTGGTCAAAAAGTTACAGGGGTCTAAGCACGAACTATCCCCAAACAGCCAAACAAGGGCTTAGCTCAGGGGGGAAAGGCCTAGCAGCAAAGGGGTTAATTGTCTTTAGAAAATGTGTCCTCATTGTCATTTATAATGTGTCTCATTTGTGATGTCATTCTGTTGGAAACAGCCCCACTCCCACTCCGCAGGGTGGTGGAGGGCCTTCCCGACACAATGGGGTAGCTTGGCTCGAGTGGTCAGGAAACAGGCACAGTGCTAAGCATACAATATACCCATACAATAACCATGCGTGCATCCGTTCCAAAAACGACTCTACACCGTAAAAATTATGAAAATATTCTTCTTTATCTTTTTCTCTTAGTTGCTGATTGGGAAAATAAATAACAATCACAATATACAAATTCTGAAATAGAGCAGGTCAAATAAATATTTGCTGTTTGCTGAAATAAATAGGGGTGATCATAAATAACAGGGCATAAATACAAGTGCAATATATACAGACAATTAAATACTTTGAGGTAATAAATACTGTACCAATAAATACTGTACCAATAAATACTGTACACCAACAAGTCCTGTGGACCTATAAATACAGTGCAGCATTAAATAGATAAGAATTTAATAAATACAGTTTCCCCAATAAATAATTAGAAGTATACAGTGACACTCATGAATCAGATGACACTTCAATACTTAAGGGCTGATTTGGCCCAGGCACAGCTTGTAGGGTGTGGAAGGCTTGGGGGGTCCTACTCCCTGGCTGAGGCAAAGGCTGAGGCCTAAACTGAGGTAGATCAAAGGGGGGAATTCCAATGCCCTGGCTTTCCTCTCCACACAACCTCTCTAGGTTAGTCCCAGTTCACCCCAGGCACAGTCAGGTGGGTTTCAGCACCTCCCTAGCCCCTTAGAGTAGTCTCTCAGGTCTCCACAGGGCCTTAGGCGCCCTCTACTCCACTTACTGCCCTTTTCTGATGTTCCGACGCCGCTGGAGTCGTGTCGACGCCGTGAGGCGGTTCCGGTTCGGTCTCGGCGGCCTCGGCACAATGTCAGTTCTTTGACGACGCCGGTAGGCGGTTCCGGTCCGATGTCGGCGGCCTCGGTTCGATCTCTACCTCCGATTCGACGACGTCGGGCAGTCTCTTCACGATGTCGACTTCGGGCGGCTCCGGTCCGATGGCGCTCTCGGCTCCGATGACGTCGGCCGGCCTGGCCTCGATGTCGACTTCCGGCGACTCCGGGGTGCGATCCTCACCCCCGACCTCCGGTGCTCCTCCTCTCAGGTTCCGGGCGACTCCGGAGTGCGATCCTCACTCCCGACCTCCGGTTCACCTCTACCTCGGTCTTCGACGACTCCGGAGGGCGGACTTCACTCCTCCGATGACGCCGCTCACTCGACCTCGGTTCACTTCCTCCTCGACCTCTGGTATTCCTCTCGACCCCCGTCGGCGCCCTCTCACGACCTCAGGCGGCTCCGGGTACGACGTCTGCTACTTCAGTCAGCGCCGCTTCTCCACCTCGGGCTCCAGGTCTTCAGGCTACTCGACGCCGGACTCCAGGGAAACCAGTTTCCAGGTCAGGATCTTGCTGCTTTCTGCTTCTAAGGCCTGTTCCTGCTGTTCAGGTCCTTAGGATGAGTTTTTCTGTCTTCTTCCCACACAGGGCTATAGGCTGGGATCCATCAGTAGGGACAAGTATCAAGGGTGGGTTTATGGACCCCACTCCAGGCACAAGTTTCCACCCCTGCTGCTTCACTCCTTCCTCCTTCACTGTTGTGCTGCTCTCTCTTCACCAGTCAGGTGCCAACTGCCAGCTCCAACTGCCAACTCACTCTCTTAACCTCCCAACATTCTAAACCGCCTCCAACGGTCACAGGGTTCTGGAATCTCCTGGAATGTTCTGGAAGGTGCTGGTAGGTTCCAGTGGATGCTGGTGATGTCACAGGTGGCCACCATTTTGTGCTTCAGGCCCTCAGACAGAAGTTTCAGGGGTAGCTAAAATGGTTCCCTGAATCTGTAGCAACACGAAAAAGTCTGGTGGTTCCCAAAAAGGAAAAATTCAAACAGGGTTTGAGGCAAAAGTGGGACAAAATAAATAATGATGAGGAGGGACCACCCAAAGGGCTGACAGGTCTAACACGCGTCCCCCCCAGCTGAAAGTGGGGAGAGCTACCCAACCCCTTGGGAGTTCTCATCACTAAGGCGGAAATACCTTGAGAGACCGTCTGCATTGGCGTGGTCCACTCCTGGCCGATGTTCCACCTGAAAGTCCATCCCCTGTAGGGAAATAGACCACCTCAACAACTTGGGATTCTCCCCCTTCATTTGCATCAGCCAACGAAGGGGTCGGTGGTCGGTCTGAACCAGGAAGTGCGAGCCAAACAGGTATGGCCGCAACTTCTTCAGAGCCCATACCACTGCAAAGGCTTCACGCTCTATTGCACTCCACTTCTGTTCCCTGGGAAGTAGTCTCCTGGATAGGAAGACCACGGGTTGATCCAGACCCTCTTCGTTGAGTTGCGATAACACTGCCCCAATGCCATGTTCTGATGCATCTGTCTGGACAATGAACTCCTTGGAAAAGTCTGGGGCCCTTAAGACCGGGGCCTCGCACATGGCTTTCTTCAATCTCTCAAAGGCTTGCTGACAAGCCTCCGTCCAGACTACCCGTCGAGGTTGTTTCTTGGACGTGAGCTCCGTGAGAGGGGCTACGATGGTACCGTACCCCTTCACGAAGCGGCGATAGTAACCCGTGAGGCCCAAAAATGCTCGGACCTCAGTCTGTGTCTTGGGGGGTTCCCAGGCCATGATGGCCTCGATCTTCGCCTGGAGGGGTTGCACCGTTCCCCTACCCACCAAGTGTCCAAGGTACACTACCGACCCCTGCCCGATCTGGCACTTGCTGGCCTTGATCGTCAATCCAGCTTGTCTCAGGGCCTGGAGAACAGCTTGCAGGTGACGCAAGTGATCCTCCCAGCTGTTACTGAAGACGGCTATGTCATCCAGATAAGCAGCAGAGAAACTCTCCATTCCGGTGAGGATCTGGTTTACCAGGCGCTGAAACGTGGCAGGTGCGTTCTTGAGCCCAAAGGGCATCACACAGAACTGGTAGTGGCCATTGGGCGTGGAGAAGGCTGACCTTTCCCTTGCTCCATCAGTCAACGAGATCTGCCAGTACCCTGAAGTAAGGTCAAAGGTACTTAGATATTGGGCAGCTCCCAGCCGGTCAATCAATTCATCCGCCCTAGGGATCGGATGTGCATCAGTCTTTGTCACTGAATTCAGTCCCCGGTAGTCCACACAGAACCTCAGTTCTGGTTGGGCACCCGGTGGTGCAGCTTTCGGTACTAACACCACCGGACTGGACCAGGGGCTGCTAGAAGGTTCAATCACTCCTAGCTCCAGCATCTTAGTGACTTCACTATGAATGCTGGCCTTCACCTTGTCTGACATCCGGTAGATCTTGGACTTCACAGGTGGGCTGTCCCCTGTGTCCACGTCATGGACGCACAGGTGAGTCCTACCCGGGACAAGGGAGAACAACGAGGAGTACTGCCCCAGGACCTGGCGACAGTCCTCCTGCTGTTCAGGAGTTAGAGATGGGGAGAGAATCACTCCCTCCACCGACCCATCCTTTTCTTGAGACGCAAACAGATCAGGGAGAGGCTCGCTTTCCACGTCCTCTCCTCCGTCAGTCACCATCATCAAGATGACTTCGGGCCTCTCGTGGTGGGGTTTGAGGCGGTTGGCATGCAGCACCCGCAGGGGCTGACGAGGGGTCTTCAGGTCCACCAAGTAGGTAGCCTTACCCTTCTTCTCCAACACCTCAAAGGGTCCTGACCAGCGATCCTGGAGGGCACTAAGCTCTCCCGGTTCGATCACCCACACCTTCTGGCCAGGCTCCAACTCCACCGGGTGAGCGTTGTGGTCATACCACGCCTTCATCACTGCTTGGCTGGCTTCCAAGTTGTCAGAAGCTTGCTTCCACAACTTAGCCATTTGGCTCCGGAAGGCCAGCATGTAGCTCACCACATCCTGGGGGAGCTTCCTGGGAGTTCTTTCCCATCCGTCTCTCACCAGGTTAAGAGGTCCACGTACAGGGTGCCCATACAGAAGCTCGAAGGGGCTGAAGCCCACTCCCTTCTGTGGCACTTCCCTGTAAGAAAAAAGTAAACAGGGTAGGAGGACGTCCCATTTCCTCCGCAGGCTTTCAGGCAGACTTCTGATCATGCCCTTCAAGGTTTTGTTAAACCTCTCCACCAGACCATTGGTCTGGGGGTGGTAAGGAGTTGTGAACCGGTAGGTCACTCCACACTCCTTCCACATTGCCCGCATATACGCTGACATGAAGTTGGTCCCCCTGTCGGACACAACTTCCTTGGGAAAACCCACTCGGGTAAAGATTCCCATCAGGGCCCTAGCCACAACAGGTGCTGTTATGGTCCTCAGAGGTATTGCCTCTGGGTACCGTGTGGCATGATCCACCAGAACCAGGATAAACCTGTGACCAGCTGATGTTGGCGGATCTAACGGACCCACAATGTCGATGCCCACCCTTTCAAAGGGGGTGCTAACGACAGGAAGTGGTTCCAGGGGAGCTTTCAGCTTCACCCCTGTTTTCCCACTGGCTTGGCAAGACACACATGTCCGGCAGTAGGTATCGGACGACACTTTCATCTGAGGCCAATAAAAGTGTGGGACAAGACGGGCGAAGGTCTTGTCTTGCCCCAGGTGTCCTGCCAATGGTATCTCGTGAGCCAGCTCTAAAAGGAAGGCTCGATAACGTTGAGGGACTACCAAGGCTCGTGACGATCCATGTAGGGGTGCCTTGGGTTCACTGTAGAGGAGGCCATCCTCCCAGTAAACACTGTAGTTCCCTTCAACGTTCCCTGCTGCCTGGGCTTCGGCCTGTCGCCTCAGCCCCTCAAGGGTAGGGCACTCCCTCTGGCCCTGGCAGAATTCCTCCCTGGACGGGCCTCCCTCCACGTGCCACTCGGCCGGGATGGGTAGGTCCTCCAGGTTGGTAACGTCCCCCTCCGCAGACTCCTGGTCCACCACCTCCGGTGGCCTATCCGTCCTACGGGGTGGAGACGCCGAGGCAGGCTCCTCCTGTCCTCGGTTCTTCCCTTGACTGGCAGCTGGCTGGGCCTTTGTTCCAGGCTCCAGCCGGAATGAACTCCCTCTTCGGGTAGTCACGGACCTTGTGCTAACACAGGCCCAGTCAGGTGTACCCAGCATCTCGGTATGAGTCCGGTATTCCACCTCCTTCCAAGCGTTGTGCTCCATGTCATTCCCCAGCAGACAATCGACTGGCACGGCAGGGCTTACGGCAACTCGAAGTGAACCTGCAACCCCCCCCCATTCAAAGGGAACCTCAGCCACGGGATAGTGGCCGGTTCTGCCGTCAGCCATCGCGGCTGGGTGGAGTACATCGGGAATGACTTGCTCTGGAGACACCAGTTGGCTACGTACCATAGTCATACTGGCTCCTGTGTCTCTCAGAGCCTCCCCTCTTTGGCCATTGATGGTGATCCACTGCCCATACTTTGCAGTATTTGCGGGCACCTGGATCTTAGGAACCATCTCCCGTTCTCCCAGGGACACTAAAGTGACACCCGCCCACTCCCTTCCCTTAGTTAAGGGCATCTCCTCCCCGAGCACTACACTAGCTACTCCGGGGGGCTTTCCTCCAGTGGGAGGGGGTGAGCGTTTCTGACACTTCGGATCTCCTTTATAGTGTCCAACGCCACCGCACTCGTAGCAATGGACAACCCTTGGCTGCTGACTCTGGCCAGGATTAGGGTTTCTGGGTGGGTTAGCCTTAGAGGTGAATCCTGTTCCCTTCCCTTGGAAGTTATTTTGGGGGCCTTTGGAGAACTCCTTTTTCTTTTCCCCTCCTTCTTTCTTCTGGGGGGCGCCCTGTCCGGCCTTTTGAGTATCCCCTCCAGTCCCCCTTGTGGACACCCGGGTACTAGCCCAAATGTCCGCCTCCTCAGCAAGCTTCCGGGGGCTGGTCAGCTTGCTATCCACCAGGTGTTGCCGCAGTTCAGGGAAACATTTCTCGAGTAGGTGTTCCTTCAGTACTAGGTCAAACAGCTCCTCGTAGTTCCTTACTTCACTGCCCTGAATCCAACCTTCCAGTGCCTTCTTTGCATAGTCCAGGAAGTCCACCCAATTCTGTGTGCCCAGTTTGTGACTACCCCTGAACTTCTGTCTGTACTTTTCCGGAGTAAGTCCAAACTTCCTGATGAGCGCCAGTTTCATGGTGGGGTAGTGGGTTTGCTCATCCTCTTCGAGGGCCAATAAAGCATCCCTACCAGCTGGAGGCATGTATTTATACAGTCCCCCTCCCCAATACTTCGCTGGAACCCCATGGGCCCTCAATGAGACCTCATAGGCTGCTAGCCACTTGGCGATGTCGTCACCTGCCCCATAGCTCGCTACAATGTCCTTTGGCAGGTAAGGTTTGGATTCCCTGGTGGACTCTTGGTTTTGGCTGCCACCATTGGGAACAGGTTGTGCCCCGATTCGCAAAATCTGAAGATCTATTTCTTTCAGGCGCAATTCATGGGCCATCCTCTGCTCCTCCTTTTCCTTCTCCAGCTTTGCTAAGTCCCATGTGAGCTGTCTTTTCTCCCTTCGGTCTGCTAACTCCACTTCAGACAAGCCCCCGCTAGAGGCACGGCTGCCCCCCCTAGAAAGTGTCCTGGGCCCTGCGGACAGGTTCCCCACCTCAGGTTGGTACATCTCAGCCCCCTCGGGGTCAGGCTCTCCATCCCTGTCTTCTTCCTCAGCCTTGCTTTCCCTGCGTGCCTCCCCCCAAGCCCTTAAGCTGGTTTGAAGTGCACCCTTCTTTGCTCCTGGGGGACAGTACACCCCCTCTCGCTGGCAAAACTCCCTGAGTTGGGCCACAGTGTACGTGTCTAGATTTTCAAGAACAAACTCCATCTTGCCCACTCAGGTTAGAGGACAGGTTTTGTGCAGTAACAATGCAGGGGGGTACCTTTAGTAATACCTCCTCCCACCACCAGAGTAAATTTGGAAAAAACAAAAACCCACAATTAGGAAGGCCGCTGTGAGAAAACTCCCGGTGTAGGCCTATGGACTACCCACAGTTATTGTTGAGTATATGTAGGCACAGCTCTATCCCACCACTGAACACCAATTTATGTTGGAAACAGCCCCACTCCCACTCCGCAGGGTGGTGGAGGGCCTTCCCGACACAATGGGGTAGCTTGGCTCGAGTGGTCAGGAAACAGGCACAGTGCTAAGCATACAATATACCCATACAATAACCATGCGTGCATCCGTTCCAAAAACGACTCTACACCGTAAAAATTATGAAAATATTCTTCTTTATCTTTTTCTCTTAGTTGCTGATTGGGAAAATAAATAACAATCACAATATACAAATTCTGAAATAGAGCAGGTCAAATAAATATTTGCTGTTTGCTGAAATAAATAGGGGTGATCATAAATAACAGGGCATAAATACAAGTGCAATATATACAGACAATTAAATACTTTGAGGTAATAAATACTGTACCAATAAATACTGTACCAATAAATACTGTACACCAACAAGTCCTGTGGACCTATAAATACAGTGCAGCATTAAATAGATAAGAATTTAATAAATACAGTTTCCCCAATAAATAATTAGAAGTATACAGTGACACTCATGAATCAGATGACACTTCAATACTTAAGGGCTGGTTTGGCCCAGGCACAGCTTGTAGGGTGTGGAAGGCTTGGGGGGTCCTACTCCCTGGCTGAGGCAAAGGCTGAGGCCTAAACTGAGGTAGATCAAAGGGGGGAATTCCAATGCCCTGGCTTTCCTCTCCACACAACCTCTCTAGGTTAGTCCCAGTTCACCCCAGGCACAGTCAGGTGGGTTTCAGCACCTCCCTAGCCCCTTAGAGTAGTCTCTCAGGTCTCCACAGGGCCTTAGGCGCCCTCTACTCCACTTACTGCCCTTTTCTGATGTTCCGACGCCGCTGGAGTCGTGTCGACGCCGTGAGGCGGTTCCGGTCCGATGTCGGCGGCCTCGGTTCGATCTCTACCTCCGATTCGACGACGTCGGGCAGTCTCTTCACGATGTCGACTTCGGGCGGCTCCGGTCCGATGGCGCTCTCGGCTCCGATGACGTCGGCCGGCCTGGCCTCGATGTCGACTTCCGGCGACTCCGGGGTGCGATCCTCACCCCCGACCTCCGGTGCTCCTCCTCTCAGGTTCCGGGCGACTCCGGAGTGCGATCCTCACTCCCGACCTCCGGTTCACCTCTACCTCGGTCTTCGACGACTCCGGAGGGCGGACTTCACTCCTCCGATGACGCCGCTCACTCGACCTCGGTTCACTTCCTCCTCGACCTCTGGTATTCCTCTCGACCCCCGTCGGCGCCCTCTCACGACCTCAGGCGGCTCCGGGTACGACGTCTGCTACTTCAGTCAGCGCCGCTTCTCCACCTCGGGCTCCAGGTCTTCAGGCTACTCGACGCCGGACTCCAGGGAAACCAGTTTCCAGGTCAGGATCTTGCTGCTTTCTGCTTCTAAGGCCTGTTCCTGCTGTTCAGGTCCTTAGGATGAGTTTTTCTGTCTTCTTCCCACACAGGGCTATAGGCTGGGATCCATCAGTAGGGACAAGTATCAAGGGTGGGTTTATGGACCCCACTCCAGGCACAAGTTTCCACCCCTGCTGCTTCACTCCTTCCTCCTTCACTGTTGTGCTGCTCTCTCTTCACCAGTCAGGTGCCAACTGCCAGCTCCAACTGCCAACTCACTCTCTTAACCTCCCAACATTCTAAACCGCCTCCAACGGTCACAGGGTTCTGGAATCTCCTGGAATGTTCTGGAAGGTGCTGGTAGGTTCCAGTGGATGCTGGTGATGTCACAGGTGGCCACCATTTTGTGCTTCAGGCCCTCAGACAGAAGTTTCAGGGGTAGCTAAAATGGTTCCCTGAATCTGTAGCAACACGAAAAAGTCTGGTGGTTCCCAAAAAGGAAAAATTCAAACAGGGTTTGAGGCAAAAGTGGGACAAAATAAATAATGATGAGGAGGGACCACCCAAAGGGCTGACAGGTCTAACACATTCAAAAACATTTTTTTTGTTTTTTTATCTGTTTTGGTTTCCTTCACCATGGCATCTTCATTTGGACATTTCAATGTGACCTTTGCAGTTATATGCTGATGCTGTGAAGTACAAAGGAACATGGGTTAATCCTGTGAAAGACACATACACTTTGGATGTACACATCATATACAAAGACAACTTCACAGTTATTGAATTATATTTGTTAAGATTGTATTAAACTTATATTCTGTTGACTGTTGCCACCAAGGCAATATGTGCAGCTTAAATTGCCCTAACCTAAGAACTTAACTTGCTCTAACCACATGTGGTAGGTCACAACCATATACATTTCCCTTCATATAGGCACAATCCACATTTTGTGTTAACTATATGTAGCTGTTGATGTGCCTCATCATTGAAGGAAGAACTTCTTGTAGCAAACCAATTAAAATTGGTTGTGACATTCCACCAGATACTGCAACAGTGTATTGGAATGATCCTGTGGCCACAAAAGGGAGAACTGCCATTATTTTCACTATTGATGTAGGTTTCCTATTGTGAGGCAGAAGATCTGACTCCAGCTGATGATATACATGAATAATTGTTTGCCCTATTTTAATTAGATTTTTTTACTATCTCCCATTCTTTCATGGTGGCAAGGTCTGGAACTATAAATGAAAATATTGCATTAGGTTTTTGGAATCCACATGCGTTTTAATGCATTATGAAAATATGGGAAACATTTCTTAACCCCTTCCATGCGGGGCGGATTCCCCCGCTGTGCTGACCGTTACCTGCGCGGGCGTGGTCATGACGGAACGGTTCCGTCATGAGCACAGCTCAACCGACGCTCATGACGGAACCGTTCCGTCATGAGCGTCGAAGGGGTTAATTCTAATTTGTTCTGTTTTTGTCATCTTTTAAAAAATGTGAACAACATTGCATACATGGAATTTACTTGTGAATAAACAATCTTTTTTAATATAACTTTTTTAAATGTATGATGGAATTTTAAAAAGTGAACAACTTAAGAAAAGAAATACAGAACCAGTTTTTTGTTTTATTTTTTTATTCAACAAAACCAAATGAACTAAAACAGGATGTCAACAAACAAAAAAATAAGTAAATCATGGTGAATGAAACTAATATTAAAGAGCCAAATTCTTTGAAATCCAATGTACAAAATACAACTGGCATCAAAAAGATGAATGCGTCCAGAAAATAGTCCGGAGAGCGAATGGTAGTCACACACTGGAGGAAAGTAGGTTCTGCGTCTCTTGCTGGTGGCATTGGAGGTCTTGACAACCTCTCCTGGAGATCTGGATAAATATCCCCTCCTGAGGGCAACTGGTGAATCCACAGTTGCAGAGTCTGAGGTTGTTGCAGGTGTTTCCTCTTGTGGCAGTGTCTTCCTTTCTGTGGCTGAGGCAGATGTAGTAGGCCCAGAGGTTGTTGGACCACAGAATGGGGAACATGTTGCTAGAAAATCCATGCACATACGGGTAAAACAATCATGCATAACCCCAGTCAGGAAGCCCAAATCTGAGTTCAGATTTTGCATCAGAACATTGTGCTCCCTCTGCAACTGCTTCAACTCCTGGAGCTCTGTAAGGACCTGGGTCTTGGGACTGATTGAGAGATCCCAAGACTTGGTCGATGGTGGCCTGGGTGACAATACACCGAGTGGCCTCCCTTTGCTGGTGTACAGATTCCCTCCCACAACGCCTGCCCCCACTACCCTGTGCTCTTGACCCAGTGCACCCCATCTCACTGGCGCCTGGCTGAACAGGAGGTGGTGGTGGTTTTGGATCAACAGCAGCCAGGACTGGAGGGCACAAGATTGGGTGATGATTCCATTGACACAGGAAATGGAGGTATCCAGAAGCTGAGGTCCGGTAACAGCTGAGGTGAGAGTTATAGGTGTGGGCCGAGTGAGACTCGGTGTAGCTATCTGCCCAGGCAGACCAGAAGGGCCAGCCTGCTCCTCATCATCTGGAATTATAGGAGTGGATTTCTCACTGAAGGCTTGCTCCTGGCCTGCAGTGGTGGTATCGTCAGTAGCTGTGGTAGATGGTTGTCCATGTACTCTTGGTGTTGGACCTAATATAAATTAAAATGAACATTTATTGAATAATCTGGTTGATACATCAAATGAGTTTGTACGAAAAATGAAGCAACCTAAAAGGAAAAAGTGATTTAATATGATGAGTATACCTTTCAGCAGTATTATAATTTTTTTTTTGTCATCATATGTCAATATGAAAAACATAGTGAAAAGGATCCATTCTACTGGAACTAGGTGTACCCGGCCTCTCCATAAGGAGGGGATGTGGTAAACATCCCGGGTTTTAAGAGCGATTTCCCCCCCCGTCCGGTCAAAAGGACTGACGTCACTGAAACAGGTAAATTAAATAATGGCTCTGAGACAAACAGGCCAACCTGTGAAGCATATTACTAATCATAGGACCAGAGATGGATATATATATTTTAAAAAAAG
The DNA here is from genome assembly GCF_964204655.1 of Triturus cristatus. Lineage (NCBI taxonomy): Eukaryota > Metazoa > Chordata > Amphibia > Caudata > Salamandridae > Triturus > Triturus cristatus. Next base: position 391,917,691 of record NC_140592.1, read on the forward strand.
ATGATAGATGTATATCAATTTAAGAAGTTGAAATTATTTACATAAGCTTCTAACCATATGTCCCATAAGTGCCAAAATGTAGTTCTCTTAACCCTCTTAATAGCTCGATCAAGAGTTGCAACCCTTTGTACTGAACGGATCCATTCCACCTCTGTAGGGGAACATGGAAGTATCCATTTGATGCACATCTCCCTTCTTGCCAGAAAAATTAGGACAAAAATAATGTTTTTTTGAAGTTAGCATTTTTTGCCCCACCCATCAAAACCCCAAAAATAACCATATCCAAGCTCACCTTTAGTTCTTGGCCTACGACTTCTGATATAATCTTATCCACTTTCTCCCAGAAGGACTGGATCGAGGAACAATGCCAAAACATATGTGCTTCGTTCGCATTTTCTTCACCACAATATCAGCAGTATTATGATAAATTACAAAAACAGTTTACATTTCAAACAACACTACTTCTAAAAAGCAGGTAAAAAGATGTCCTGAAATGGAAAAATAAAAGTTGAAGTATACATAAACTTTTGCAAACATTCAACACAACACAGTAGAGAGGGGAACTCAAATAAACCATCCCAAGGCCTAGCAGGGTAAAAATCTGTAAATTAAACAACTTAGAAGGATAAATGTCATTAGTCATCATATAAACATTGCTAAGTACATTTATTGTGAAACAGCTTATATTTTGCATACAATATAACATACATTAAAAATGTTTGAGGAAACATACTTTGATTTGTGAAACAAATAACATCAATTCAATAAAATTACAAGAAAGTGGCAACACACAAAATTAAACAAAAAATGACATTTTCAAATATAGCAAAAAATGAGATTGATAAATATAATACACTTTAACATATGTGGAAATATGAAAGAAAAGAGTAAATTGCCAAAATAACATTGCAATATTATTTTCACAAGGGATCATGGAAGTTGTAGTAATTTTAATTAAACATTAACAAAATTGTAAGTTGAACATACCTATGCAGTGAAAATGAACATATATTTACAATTTGAAACACTGTTATCAAGTGAAAAAACACTATCAAGCACCACACCATCATGTGAATATTAATGAAGATGAAAACCTTCAGTCTTAAGAACAACATAATACATTCAAACAAACAAAGAAACAAGGCAAAAACCTAACTGCTGGGCTTCCGCCAAATCCCCCCCCCCCCCCCCCCACCACCACCACGCCATTGCTGAGCCCTTTTTTAGCAATTTGGGGTCGTTTGTTAGTTTGCACTTAGGGCTTCATATCTTTTTTCCAAATAAGGTATCCACACCAAATGAGCATGCCTTTTTTCCAACATTCTATGGATTCTAAAGGTACCCACGGCCTATGGGTTCCGCTGAAGGGGACCAGGAAATTAGCCAAAATACAGCTACATTTGGGGGTTTTCTCAGCTTTCAGCAACAGGCAGACTTTTTTCAGAAAACCAAAATTTCCTACACTGTTTTGGCATTTTAGTGGGACATAGCCTATTTTTCCCATTTTTTGTGCTTTCATCCTCTTTCCAATTAGTGGTATATAAATGGGTGTAAAACCAATAATGGATCCCAGAAAGCTATATTTTTTCTAAAAAGTAGACAGAAGTTTGAATTCATGAAGAGGTCATATGTGTAGCTCCTTCAAGGCTTTCCTAAAGAAAGTAACAGTTGAAATAAAATAATATTGAAATTGCGTTGAAGAAAATAGTCATTTGTGCCTGCGTTTTCACCTGTAACTTCTTCTAAGTATGGCAGATTTTTAAAAGCAATATACCTTTCGTTTGCTAGACCTTTCTGGTTGTGCGGCTATAGGTCTTGTAAGTTCACTATGAACCCGGCGATACCCAGAGCCAATAACTGTGCTGCATCTTTAATTGTTTTTTTATTGTGTACTGGTTATACAGCAATTAATTTGTTAAAATATAAAGAGTGAAAAATATGTAAAAAGGAAAACTATGTATTTCGAAAACTGGAATAACATATGGAGTTTAGAAACAATGGTTATTTACATATTTCCGAATTTATGGGTACCCATACTAGCATGTAAATTAGAGGGCATTTTAAAAATGACCTTTTTTTACACACTGTCTTACATTTGGAAGGCAGAAATGCATAGAAAGTCAATGGCTAATAACACTTGTTCTACTATTCTGTGTTCCCCTATGTTTCCCAATATAAATGGCACCCCACTTGTGTAGGTCTAGTGGCCGCGACAGGAGACGGGCCAAAACACAACAGGGACACATCACATTTTTGCTGTGAAAACTGACCCTTTTTTTGCAATGTGCCTAGCTGTATATTTTGGACCTCTAACTCAGCCAGCACTGGGAAATCTCACAAGCCTGTACCTTTTTTAAAACTAGACACCCAGGGGAATCCAGAATGGAGTGACCTGTGTGTCTCTCACCAGATTCTGTTACCCAGAATCCCTTGCAAACCTTAAACTTTGCAAAACAAAACACTTATTCCTCACATTTCTTTGATGGAAAGTTCTAGAATCTGTGTGGAGCCACAAACGTCCACCCACCCAGCATTTTCCCAAATCTCCCAATAAAAATGTTACCTCACTTGGGTGGGTAGGTCTAGTGCCCGCGATAGGAAAAGGTCCAAAACGTATTGTGGAGACATCAAAATTATCAATCACAAAAGACCTGGTTTTGCGAGGGAGTCACCTGCATTTTTTAACCTGGTCTCGGTGGGCATCAAGGCAAGCCTACTGACACCAGACATTTCTGAAAACTAGACACCCAGGGGAGTCCATAGAGGTGTGGCTTGCATGGATCCCCCAATGTTTTCCTACCCTGAATCCCCTGCAAACCTCAAATGTATCTAAAACAATCACATTTTCCTTACATTTCTGTTGGGAAAGTTGTGGGATCATCTGGCCAACACAAATTCCCTACCACCCAGCATACCCCCAGGTCTCCCAATAAAAATGCTACCTCACTTATGTGGGTGGACCAAGTACCCACGACAGGGAGGGCCCAAAATGTATTGTGGAGATGTCAAAATTATCTGCCACAAAACGAGCCGGTTTTGCAAGGGGGGCACCTACATTTTTAGTCCCAGGCTCAGCGGCCATCTAGGGCACCTACCAAACCCAAACATTTCTGAAAACTAGACAACTGGGTGATTTAAGGGAGGCGTGGCTTGCATGAATCCCTCAACGTTTTCCTACCCAGAATCCCCTGCAAGCCTTAACATTAGCTAAAAAAAGAAATCAAATGTTCCATACATTTCTGTGTGGGCTCACCGCGCCGGCACATATTTCCTACCACCCAGTGTTCCCCTCGGTCTCCCGAGTAAAATGACGCACTGGCATCACAGATGGGTGGGAGGAGATCAGGGAAAGACGTGGCAGTAATTCCACGTCTCCCCAGGGGATTTTTTTTTTTAAGTACCGGAGGAATTTAGGAGGCCCTCCCTGGTGTCGTCCAATGGCCGTTCCCCGCAGTAGGGAGGTAGAGTGTGCGTTGACACAAAGGGTTAACAATTAGTAAAACAAGAGAAACAACAATAATGCTACAAATTTCCTAAAACAATTGAGTAAAAATATGTAGATATAGGTTTATATGTTAAAAAAAGGTGCAAAGCACATTAACAACAGCTAAATTAAAAAGCAAGAATAACACTGAGATTTAGTGACACTTTCAAAAATATAACTTACCAGTCTCCACTCCACCAAGGATTCCTGTCAAGCCTTCAGGGTGTAGAATGTGCAAGACCTTCTCCTTCTATTGAAAAAGTTATAAGAGGGTGCTGGGAGAACCACCACCAGTCTTCTGGGCCTCCATGTGATGCTTGAAGGCCAGGGAATGTACTCTACCCTGCAGGTCATTCCAGCTTTTCCATATTTCTTTCTGTGTGCACAGGCTGTTTGCTACAGCATTCACTCTGTCAACTATTCTGGCCCACAGTTGCCTGAGCTATAGTTGTATTTTCTACTTGGGCCCCAAACAATTGTGGTTCTACTCTAATAATTTCATCCACCATGACTGACAATTCTCCTTCAGTAAAATGTGGAGTTCTCCTCCCTGCCATTATGAGATAATAAACTCTAATGAATTTACTAACGCACAAGATATTGAAAAAAAGAGAAAATGAACAAGAAATACAGAAATAAAAAACACCTGACCACTGAAAAAGTGCTCAGGAACAATGTTCTGCTGCGGTGGAATGGCAAATAATTCAAATAGGAAAATGATTAATTGTAATAGTAGTTGTATTAGCAGATGATTCTAAAATACTCTTTTGAATATTAAACCTAAAAATGATTTATATGTAATGCATTTAATAATAGTCCTAATGTTATATCTTATATTTTAAAATGGCAAATAATTATAAATGTGGTTCATCACAATCGTAAAAATACTTATATCCATATGTACATATATTTTACTTGGACTGTACAGAAATATGTGTACAAAAATTACCCAAAACATTGTAATTTTAAAAAACAAGAAATATTACTTCATGAATTATAACATGCCTCTTCTGCCTGATAATTTAGGCATATCTACTGATAAAGAGGCATAAACACTGACTTACATAAACAAAAAGACAATATCTGGTCCTCATCTGTCTGGTCAACATGTAACTCTTTGTTTCAAGATCTTTTTTTTTACATTGCTACTACCAAGTTGACACAGGCAAAGACTGTGTCACAGGATCACAATATCCAGGATGGTATGCCTGTGTGAGGATTGTTCTCTTCTGCTCTTTTTTATAGTGCTAGCGATGCATAGAGTAGAGTGGAGTGGCATAGAATGGCATGGAGTGGCATGGCATAGTGTAGAGTGGATTGGCATTGAGTGGAGGGAAGTGGCATAGAGTGAATTGACGTATAGTGGAGTAAGGTAGTGTTGAGTGATATAAAGTGGAGTGGATTAAAGTGGTGTAGAGTGGAGTGAGTGGCATAGAGTGGGATGGAGTGAAGAAGCATAGAGTAGAGTGGTGAGAGTGGTACAGCGAGGAGTGAAGTAACAGACTGGATTGGAGTGGCTTAGAATTGCCTAGTGTGGCACAGATTGGTGTACACCCATATGGAGTGGCATGGGGTGGCATAAGGTAGAGGGGTGTGAAGTGGGGTAGGGGCATAGAGTGGTGTGGAGTACCATGGAGTAGAGTGGAGCGGTGTAGAGTAGAGTGGCATAAGGTAGTGTGGCTTGGAGTAGAGAGGAGTGGAGTAGAGCACAGTGGAATGGAGCAGAGTACAGTGGATTGGCACAGAGTAGAGTGATGTGCAGTAGCATAAAAAAGAATAGAGGGATGTAGCATGCTGTAGATTGGTGTGGAGTTGCATGGAGTGGCGTACAGTAGAGTAGCATATAGTTTATTGGAGTAGAGTGGCATAAAGTGGTGTGGAGTGGCATAGAGTGGAATGGATTGGTGTAGAGTAGCTTAGAGTGAAGTGGCATATAGAGGAGTGTGGAGTGGGGTAGAGTAGAGTCGAGTGGAGTAAAGTGAAGAGACACATTGAAGAGTGTCATAGAGTGGTGTAGAGTAGAGTGGTGTATAGTAGGGTGGCATAGAGTGTAGGCACATTGAGTAGAATGGTATGGAGTGGAGTAGAGGGGTATAGAGTGGAGTAGAGTTGCGTGGAGAGGCGTCGAGTGGTATAGGGTGGAGTTGTGTAGAGTAGTGCGGCATAGAACAGAGTAAAGTGGCATAGAGTAGAATGATATAGAGTAGAGAAGAGTGGCATTGAGTGGAGTTGCATAGAGTGAAATATCATAGACTAGAGTGGCATAAAATGCCCTGGCATGAAGTGGCATGGATTGGCATAGAGTGGGGTGGCATGTACTGGCATAGATTGGAGTGTTGTAGAGTTGAGTGGCATCAAGTAGAGTGGCATAAAGTGGCATAGAGTGGAGTGAGTGGCATAGTGTGGCATAGAGTGGCGTGGAGTGGCATAAAGTACAGTGGCATACAGTGTAGTGACAGAGTGGAGGGGAGGGGTGTATAGTTATGTAGAATATTATGGAGTGGTGTAGAGTGCCATAGATAGGCATAGAGCGGTGTTGAGTAGAGTGGTGTGGAGTGAAGTGTAGTAGAGTGGCGTAGAGTAGAGTGGAGTGGAGTAGAGTAGAGTGGAGTGGCACAAAGTAGAGGGGCGTGGTGTAGCTTAGAGTAGCATGGCGTGGAGTGGTGTAGAGTGGTTTGGAGGATCATGGAAGTGGGATTGAATAGAGTGGAATGGATTAGATTGGAATAGAGTGGCATAGAGTGTCATAGAGTCGAATGGATTGGTGAAGAGTAGAGTAGTGCAGAGTGAAGTGGCATATAGCGAAAAGTGGAGTGGTGTAGAGTAGAGTAGAATAGCATTGTGAAAAGTGGCATAGGGTAGAGTAGAGTGGCGTAGAGTAGAGTAGCGTACAGTGGGGTGGCATAGAGTGCAGTGGTGTGGAGTGGAGTGGCGTAAAGTGGCCTGAAGTGGAGGGGCATAGAGCGTAGTGGTGTAGTGTTGCATTGAGTGGCATAGAGTGGCATAGAGTTGAGTGGCGTAGATAAGAATGGCACAGAGTGGCAAGGAGTGGCATGGTGTCGAGTGGCGTAGAGTGAAGTGGTGTAGAGTGGAATGCTGTGGCGTAAAGTGGGGTTGTGTAGAGTGGTGTAGAGTAGTACAGTTGTGGGTATAACTAACTTAAAAAGGTAACCAAACTTAAAATCAATGCAAAGGTATGAGGCATGAAAAGGGATGAGTGGCAATGAAAACAGGCATGCATCTGCAAGTGTGAAGGTGGAAATGTTGTTAGTTTTGCATTAATACATTATATTGACTTAATCCATGCCATGTAAAGTGTAATTTTACTTTAATTGTGCAAGTAAGCTAAAAGATGGCGGCATAGCTAATTAATGGCCAAAATGTGCTTGAAAACAGAATAAATAGAGAAAGCAGCATGAGAACTGGAAACAGAGGAAGTGTCCGGAAACCCATGCCTCAATCACAGTGCGATCTGCGGATGGACTCTAATCAAGAGGAAGCAATCCGTGTTTGGTCCATGCTCCACCGAATAAAAAGGAAGTGACGCCCCCATACGTTGGCCAATTAGGAGGCAGCACAGAAGAGTGACAATGAATGATAAGCAATGGGTGGGCTCCAAGTCCTCTACTGTAAACAATACTCCTTGCAAGTGAGAGCACAAGCAGTGCATTGCTGTCTAAGGCAAGACCTAAAAACAGCATGGAACGTAGCACAAATCAGCAGAAGTGGAATCTCTTGTGGGATACCACTCCTGCTGAGAGGGCTGGCTTTAGGGCAGTGCCACCGGTGAGGTTGCACTGGACGTTGGCCTGTGGAGGGGGCGCTGATCTCAGGGGGTGCTGTATTTGCAATCACTTATGATTAGAGGGATGAAGGGCACTTGTGCCCCGTGGAAGTGAGAGAATCAGATGATGCTGTCATGGGATGTGGGGGTGCCAAAAAGGATTGTTGGACCGGGCGCCACCAGCGCTAAAGCCGGCCCTGCCTGCTCATCATGGCGAGTGTTTCGACGTCCAGTTTTCCTAGGTGTAGTATCCTGCTGGATACAGTCTAGTGTTTCCACTGCCTATGAACCCACACTAAACACCCACCACAGGCGTCACCAGTCAGGTGACCCTGACAATAAAAGGGGACGAGCGCATGTGCTCCTGGCCAGTTACCAACTATACATCTGGTATCTGTGTGCTCATTCCTAAAGTATGTGAGCCTAGCGCCCCCACCACTTTACAATGACGATGAGTGGGTCTTATCCCACGTGTGCGGAGGTTTCACTTCCCCGGTTCTTGGTGGGGGAAGTGTGAGCCGATAAAGACGGTGACCGGGAGCCCACCCCGCACCACCGCGAAGACCTGCGGACGTGCAAAGTGCCCAGAGTGAAAGCGAGGTGACCGGGAGCCCACCCCGCACCTCATGCGCCTGCTGAAATCGGCCCCCGCGTGGAAGTGCCGTGGGGAATAGAGCAAGCCAAGCGGAGCCCACCCGCATCGGCCTCGACGTTGTGATCCCGCAAGAGGAAGTCGGTGCCCACCCCAACCCCGTCGAGCCTGCCTCTGTGCCCCCGGTGGAGAAGTGCGAGCCGATCGGAGCCCACCCGCGTGGATGAAAGGGCCCGCCGGAGCTGAGGAGCCGCGCAAGCGGGAGGATAGCCAAGCGGGAGCCTACCCCGCGTTGGTAGAGCCGCGGACCACCGTGGCAAGCAGTACGTGCCCCAAATGTGAGAAGCAGAGCGGGTGCCCACCCCGCATCAGCGGAGCCCACCCGCACCGAGGAGGTGACCCGCCGGCCAAGATGGGGCCGTAAAGAAGGGAGCGGCGGCGAGAAGTGATGCTGCTGCAGCGGGAGCCCACCCCGCGTCTGCGTATCGAGGGGGAGCACTGCGGGCGAAGAAAATGACTTCCCGCCCTGCGGCGGTATCCGCAACTGACTGCTGGCCCATGCCCCAACACCGAGGGTAAAGAAGAACACCGCCAACACCCCTCCCCCGCCACGCAGCGTATGTAAGGTGAGGCTGCGGGGTGGGGTGAAAAGCAGAATACGGCCCACAGCCGAGGGAAGCGGCACCAGCATACACCCCTGCGCCGCCTGTGAAGTGCGAAGGGGGGTGCGTGAGGCCGTGAAAATAAAAGTGGCTCAGAGATGTAGAGCGGAGCCCACCCGCAGCAGTGACCCCTGTCTCCTCCGCCGGCCATCCCCGCGCAGCATGTGAGCTGAGTGAGGCTGCCGCGGGCGGGGAGAGCGAGGAGACCAGCGCCAGCACCCCTGCACAGCCCAAGACAGAATAAATCTGCAGGCGGGGAGTATAGAGGAAAACCAGCGGGTGGCAGGCAGCGCTTGATGGCGCGATGGGAACAAAGGAGCGCGCGGTGCCCCCAGGCGGCCTTCACTGTAATGAGGAAAAGGCATGAGGGCTGCTTCACAGTAAAGTGCACGGTTAATTGCAGTTGCACATGTCCGAGGTGCACCAGTGGGAAAAGACACTCACCCCCTAGAGAGGAACTGTCCCGCAGCGTGGAGAGGTCCTGGTGAAGGGTGCGAGCAGCTGCCATCAGGTGAAAGTGCTCCTCCAGGAGAGCAGTGAGCACCAAGCCTGCAGCATAGGAGAAACTGCCGAAGAATGTGAAAAGAGGCCAGCAATGGCAGCACTGCCACCTAGTGGTCTGGAGCAGCAGTGCACCTCAGAGGAAAAAAAAATCACTAAATGAAGAAGTGGGGATAAAAAGCAAGAACAGGGCAAGGAATCTAGGAATGCTGCTCTGAGGCAGTGACTACACTCAGGAAAGTGAAAGTTGCAACAGGAGAAGACTGAGTGACCAAAGAGCACGAGGTCTGCACTGCGGCGGCGAGTACACTCTGGAGGGAGATCAAGGTACCAGTGCACACAGGTCAGTGGCACCGTACAGCGAACTGGGACACCAAGCAGAGCGTAGCCACTAGCACGCAAAAGGGAGTAACCAGGAGCAGGTCGACGGAGTGGTGGCACAGACTGCCAGAAGCACAGAGCTGAGGCTGAGAGAGAGTGCAGCGGTACCTAGTGGCCACAGGTTGTCGCTGCAGCAGTAAGAAGAAGGAGCACCACCAGACAAGCGAACGAGGATTCAGGAGCTCAGCACCCGGCAAAGTGCGAAGACGTGCAAGAAAAGCAGACACTGCTCCAGGGACAAAGGAGATAGATGAACGCACAGCGAGTGCTCCCAGGGAAGTAGAGGAAGAGCGCCATCAGAAGCGCACCACAGCAACGCGATTGCGGAGAAGAAGAGGTGGTTACGAGAGCCACCAGAAGCACGAAGACCCGGGAAAGGGAGAAGCCGACCAGCCAGATGGTCACCAGCAAAAGGGAGAAGCCGACCAGCCAGATGGTCGCCAGTGAAGAGGAGAAGCCGACCAGCCAGATGGTCGCCAGCGAAGGGAAGAGGCCGACCAGCCAGATGGTCGCCAGTGAGGAGAAGAAGCCGACCAGCCAGATGGTCGCCAGCGAAGAGAAGAAGCCGACCAGCCAGATGGCCGCCAGTGACGAGAAGAAGCCCACAAGCCAGATGGTCACCAGAGGAGAGAAGAAGCGGACCAGCCAGATGGTCGTCAGAGAGGAGAGGCCTGACAAGCGGCCTGAGCAGAAGATTGGAGAAGAAGTCGGTGATGTGAAGAACGAAGAGGATGTCCGCGAAGAGGACCCCAGGAAAGGTCCACGAAGAGGACCAGAAAGAGACGGACGAGAAGTTTAACAGTAGAAACTAGAAGTTAGAATGAATCAAAATAAGAAGGTCGCGACGACCGGTCCAGTCACCGATTGAACAGAAGACAGTGTCCCATTGCTGGGACAAGACCAGAGGGAAACGTATAGAGTGCACGCTACATGGAGAAGCCTGGTGAGGAGGAGAAAGAATGCGAGAGGACCAGACCGCGTCGCAAAGGAAGGAAAGAAGAGAATTAGAGTGAGTGGCAAGACGCCATGAGGAAAGAAGAGGATGACAGGATGTCAGCCTGCAAAGGAGGAAGGTACAGTGGCACCGCGCCATGGGCAAACAACCAACACAGGCGTGCGAGGGACAATGAGGCGAAGTGACCGGGCAGAGTACTCGCATCATCACAGAAGAGAACACACTGAGACATCGGACCGCCGCCTACTGCCCATCAAAGAATAATGGTGAAGTCATCAACACCATCAAGGAGCAGCACAACACCTAAGGGAATCCACACACTCCAGGCAACCGGAGTCCAAGAAGGCAGGCCGCCCAGGAACCATCTGTGCACCCCTGTCAGCCTACAGCATACGGAAGTAGAGCACAACTGAACATTTGAAGATACACCCCTTGGGATAAAGCAAGACTAGGCCGTGGCCCTGTTGAGAGTTCTGAAGCGACCCCTACGCGCAGCCTACACGAAGGCCCGCACAGCCCACGCAGTCGAGTGGAAATCTAGGGGCAAGGGGCCTCGGCGGAATTCCAGTGAAGATGTTGTCCGAATGGGAGAGATGTTCGACAGCAGCTCCTCGACATGCGCAGGATGCACGGAGGCCGCAGCCGGAGACTGGTTGCCCTGCGACCCTGAGAGGAAGACACCGAACCGGATTACTGATGGCGAAGACACCGAGATGGAACATCACCCTTGGCAGGCACATGAGCGACTAGGCTGTGAGTCCCGTTGGCAGTTCGGAAGCGACGCCTTAGCGCGGCCCACGCGGAGCCCGCACGGTCCACACGGTCCCATGACCGCCCAGCAGGAAAACCCATACGGAGGCGCCGGTGAGAGAGGTGCCCAAGTCGAAAGCATCTTGGCCGTCAAGATACTGGAACAGCTAGCACGTCACCTCCAGGCGGAAACCTCATGCCAAGAATCATCAGAGTGGATCTCACCACAGCTCCCAGTATCCTGATGAAGGACTCTTGTACATAGACATTGTTACTGATAGACCAGGTCGGTCTCAAATAGTTGGCCAAGACGAACCCGAACGTCATGAACAATGGTGGTCCAAGAAAACCAACACCGCCGGACTGCGGCCTGAAGTTAAGGCTACTGGTGGGTTGTTTTGGGTGTCTGTTTTCCTTTACAGGTTGGACTTAGAATATTTCTTTTATCCAAAGTTGGGAGGGATGTAGTATCCTGCTGGATACAGTCTAGTGTTTCCACTGCCTATGAACCCACACTAAACACCCACCCACCACAGGCGTCACCAGTCAGGTGACCCTGACAATAAAAGGGGCTGAGCGCACGTGCTCCTGGCCAGTTACCAACTATACATCTGGTGTCTGTGTGCTCATTCCTAAAGTATGTGGGCCTAGTGCCCCACCACTTTACACTAGGAGCAGATATACCAGACTCAATTTAACCAGCCAGCAATTCCAGTGAATATAATCGCATGAGACTTTGGCTACAACAGAAGCCAGGTTGCATACTTCAGTCGATGGCGACCTTTTTCTTTGAAGAGGCCAGAACTTTCATTCCCGAAAGAGCATAATTGAGTGGCTCACTGCAAACACCTTTCTCTGCACAATCCTTCTGTGAGGTAGAAGCTTAAAAACAAACCCTGTCTCTTTTTTTTGGGGGGGGGGGGAATTCAGGTGCTCTTAGCCCTGCAATTAGACCAGGAAAAAAAGACAAAATTTCACGTCCCAGAATGCAAACACGCAAAAGGGATTTTCTTAACTGCTCCCACCGGACACAGGACAACTTGAGCGCTGAGCCCCATTGCATGCCCTTTCCACTCCACGCTGTGAACGCTCCCCGTGGAAAAATAATTCTGAGTGAAGAGGGGCTTTTCCAAACAGGGACATTCTGCAGATTTTTTTTTCATTCATTCTGCGTGTTTACGGCTGCACTACAAGAATTTGGAAAGCAATTAGTTTCTTCTCGGGTCTGTGGATTTAAGAAGACCAGCTCAGCGTGCAGTACAGTGTCTTTCTGGCAGGGGGTAGTTGAAAGGGGGTCGGTGAGCTGCAGAGTTGTTGTTAAAATTCCCCTGCACCGTTAATCCTGTTTGCGGAGGGAAGGCTTGCAGCACGGAGAGGAGCGGCCCCAAACAGAGTTTGGACACCCCTCCTCCAGACCCTCAAACACACAGCTCTTTCTAACTAAGATAGGGTGGAAGAAAGGCTTCTTTTGGGTGGCCATTTTACATTTTAGGGTGGTAGCGTGGGGACCAGCCTGCCTTTTGGACATGCCCATGGAGCTCCAAAGGTGGGTTGGGTGGCACAAAGATTGGGACAAGAAAGAAGGCCAGGAGAGAGGGAGACAAGCTGAGAGAAGTAAAGAATGCAAAAAGAACAATTGATGGACAGAATGCAGACCAATGTCATACATTCACCCCAGTACAGAGATCTGGACCTAAATCCATAGTTTTTTACTCACCATGCCATTCCAGTTTGATCCCAGCCATATGCAAATCAGTCTTGACCCTGCGCCCAATGGGAACAGTCCAGCCCGAACTGCCAGGCCAAGACCTCCCTGGACTGGAAACAAGCATCCTAGTGTAGAGAAGAAAATAAAGCAGGGACAGAGAGAGGGGTTAAATGTCTGGAATGAGTGATCAGGGTCGGACTGGCCTATAGGGCAATCTGGCAGTGCCCATGGCTGGTCTGACAGATCAGTGTGTGGGCTGGCTTTGTGCCAGTCTGGGCCTATTATCTGGTTTTGTGGATAGGTTTTTATTGGTGATTTCCCTGATATTGCCACAAATGTATGCAAGCCCCCAGTACTTTGCAAAATAATTTTGTGGAGTGTCTTTGCAAGTTCAAAAACACCACCATTTGTAAACGTGGGCCACTTTTCTAATTTGCTACAGATGGGCACTTTTATTTTGGTGCCCGGGAATCTATTCTGCCCCAGCCCGAACTTGAGAGTGATTGTGTGATAAAGAGATAGAGATGGAGTGGGAAATGTGAGGCTTTGTGTGAAGTGGAAGGAGCGAGAGACTAAGAGACCGGGTTCGATCTGAGTAATGAGGACGTGCGTGTGTGAAGAAGAGAAAGGAAGTGGAAAGAGAGAAAGCACGGTCTACTTTCCAAGAATTGGAGGAAAGAAACAATGTGTGACTGCAAAATGAAAGAAAGGCTTGATCTCAGTGTGAATCAATCAATCAATCAGTACATTTCTAGAGCGCGCTACTCACCCGTGAGTGTCTCAAGGCGCTAGGGGGAAGGGGGAGACAGCTATTGATCGAAAAGCCAGGTCTTGAGAAGTCTCCTGAAGGTCAGGAGGTCCTGGGTCTGACGCAGGTGGATTGGGAGGGTGTTCCATGTCTTGGCAGCGAGGTGGGAGAATGATCTGCCGCCGGTGGTCATTCGGCGGATGCGTGGGACGATGGCAAGGGCGCGGTCAGCAGAACGGAGCTGGCGGTGCGGGGTGTAGATGGTGAGTCGTTCGTTGAGGTATGCTGGACAGTCGTTGTGTAACGCTTTGTGCGCGTGGGTGAGGAGCTTGAAGGTGAGGTGAAGTGAAGCAAGAGTGTGCTGTGGGGGGATAGAGGCTAGGGGACTCTCAATGCCTTAGGAATCTGGGGCTAGATGTACTAACATTAAGAATTCCGATTTCCTGAATGCTATTCTCTCCGAATAGCAAATATGAAATTGGCATTCCTAATGTATGAAACTTTTTTGAGTTTCAATAGCTATTCCCTAGTTGGTTTCAAATAGACCTACCTCATGGATATTAATGAGGTAGGTTGCAATCTGCGAACCATTAGGAATTTCAGCTATCACAGGGATGGTGGCTTGCTGAAGTCAGCAGACCACCATGTCTTTGATTGCTTTTTGATAAAGCAATCTATATATTTTTTTAATGCTGCCTGTTTTCCTTAAAGGAAAACAGGAGGCATTTAAAAATAAAAAATGAAACCTTGCAATTTCATTTTTTCAGTGACTGCTCTTAAAAATATTTTAATCTGCATTCTCAAAGAGGACTGGGTCCCCAAGGGACCCCATCCCCTTTGCAAATGTGTTAAGACTAGTTTTAAACTGGTGGTACAGTATTACTATTTTGCAACCAGAATTCAGTCACAAAACAGGACTATGTAAGACTAATTTGGTATTTGGAAGAGACGCCCTAAACACCTCCCTTCCAAATACTGAATCACAAACACAAAATGTGATTCGGTAACAAGTTACCGAAATGCATTTTACATTTTGTACATTTAAAAAAGCATTTTTCTGGTCGCAAACGACCCAATTCTGTGAATCAGGCAGTTTGTGACCTGAAAAATGTCTTTGTACATCTGGCCCTAGGTCCTAATTCAGTTTTTGGCTCTAATTCAGTTGCATGTGAAAAGATGCGTCTATATGCTGAATGTCACAGGTTCAAATGCCAAAGACCTAGAATGACATACACTTTGCGTTGGGTTGACATAATTTTTTTAATGCAGACCGATGCAAAGTGTTGGGTTGGTATTTACAATCCAACGCAATTCCTGATTGTGTAGGGTTGTTCTTCAAGGTAACGCTTTGGGGGTGCGTTACTTTGGACCAAGGCGGCACTCCATGGGTGATACAAGGACATTCCCGTGCAACGTCCCATGGGTTTTGACACTAAACCCTACCTACAAAGAATTGGAGAAAGGGATTTGAGACAAAATTCTGCGCCTCCCTGAGGCAGGCATTATGAGAAACTTCTTCATTTCTCCTCATTTTTCCCTCTTTGCATGTGTCCTGCATTCTAAAGCAGGCACACAAATAGCAAAATGCCTTAAAACATAGTTTTTGTACAGGAAGGGACCCTTTTTGCACAAGAGTATGCTGCCCATAATGCAGACAGCCTTGCACTATGGTGTGCCAAAAGTATGCCAGCACAAGGAGAGAGCAGAGATATGCCACTGCGATATGGTGCAGTTCTGCTTTCTCTCGTTTACGTAACGCAGCAACTTTACTTGCTGCACTGAGCTGCACTAACTCTGTAAATCGGGCCCCTACTTTAAAGAAGAGTACAAAATCTGTAGCACAGGTGCTACATTAAATCACTACTCATTTTTATTAGACTTTTAATAGGTGAACACAATTTCTCGAGAGTAAGTCACATGTAAATACTATTACATACATACAATTCTTAATTTGAGGCGTTGGTTGTAGCTGGGGCCCACTGGCACTCATTTTTGGTATCCTACACTCATTTGTCCCCCACAGACTTTGTTCCAGAGCTACAAAGCAAAAAACATAAAAGGTGGAAAGAAGAAGGAAGAGATAAAAATAAAAATAATGACAAAGGGAGATAGCAGGGATGAAAAGAAACCTGAAATACGGAGGTAAAGAGGCAGAGAGGGGCAGATTTATGTTCCCTGGCGCATCCCTGCAAATCAGCATGGATGCGCCAGGGAAGATGCGTCACGCAAGTTTGCCCTTGCGTCACCGCAGATGCGCCGCATTTACAATGCAGTGCATCGTGGCGCAAGGACAAGCAGATGCGTGATGTATCTGCCGGCGTAAGGTTGGCGCAGTGCTGAAGTTGTGTCGCAAGCGCGACGCAACTCCAGCACTGTTCCAACCTACCTTATCCCTAACATGGTGCATCAAGCCTTACGCCTGCCTCATGCAGGCGCAGGGTTTTGACGCATCAGCGTTGGGAAAATGACTCCGTGAAATCTTATAGATTTCACTGAGTCACTTTTCAGGAGTGTTCCTGCGA
This sequence comes from Triturus cristatus, assembly GCF_964204655.1. Classification (NCBI taxonomy): domain Eukaryota; kingdom Metazoa; phylum Chordata; class Amphibia; order Caudata; family Salamandridae; genus Triturus; species Triturus cristatus. The sequence goes on from NC_140592.1 coordinate 391,933,778, forward strand.
CGGAACACCCCCCTGTGTCTCAACGCCCACATGAAACCTGACGCAAGTTTCACGTGGCACAGGGCTTTACACCGTGACGCATCTCCATAGATGCGTCACGATGTAAATCGGGCGCAACGTGGCGCAGGATTTACGCCGCCGCTGCGTCACAAAGGTGACGCAACGGCGGCGTAAAAGGGGCGCAAGTCCCACATAAATCTGCCCCAGAGTGTTTAGTGGGGAATTCAAGAGGCGTAAGGCAGAATCAAGACTACCAACCTTGGTATTAGGTCCACCCACCTTCAAAAGCGCCAGCTGTGGGGCTCTGAGCAAGACTTGGGGCCCTGGGTAATGTAGCTAGTCCATATGCCACCCTTGGCGGTCTCTGCGTTTGCCGCCTGAGTAGGCATGTAAAAGCGGAGAGGGTGCTGGTGATTCCTGCGATGGCTGCAGGTAAGGGGGGGAGGTCGCCACCCTAAAATTTGTGCTGCCCGGGGCCGACCACTCCCTCCCCCTCCCCCCTCCCCCCCGCTACACCACTGCTGCCACTTATTATTTTATGAATTAGGCACTGTATACCTCCATCTGATTATTTCGTACAATTTAGGAAACCTCTGAGAGGCCTTTTCCTTGAAAATATGCACAAATCTGGGTTTTGAGCTCCACAATGACAGAGTACAGGTTTTCCCCATTAAAACCCGTTAAATAGAAGTGCAGCTTTTATTCGCCTGGAAATGTATGTTTAAGGCTGAAAATGGCTTTGCCAATGAGCACATGCACATTTACCGAGTACTGGTCTTAAATTCATGGCTGTATTCTGAAAGAGGGGTATATAAGGCATAAGAACGGATATGTAGATTTCTCTCTGAACATTACCAAATTCCACCGCTGCTAACACAGACCTAAAAGGAGCGTTGTCCACATGTTTCTGTTCTATCCATTCTACCTCTCACCCACAGCAAACAGAGAGAATGAGAACAATAAAATAAAGAAATGCCTGACCCCACTTATGCTAGGAGCATAAGAACTTCTGTGCCTGGCAAGGTTGGCAGATTGCCATAGAATTATTTATAGAAACAAATGATAAAATATCTATATTTAAACAAATATGGGGAGCTTCCTTAAGGCTTGATATGCGTTGTTGTAGAGTTCCTAGCTGAAATTACAGCAGTGTGCATTATGGGAATTGTCATGGTACTAGCAGAGTACTAGGGGGGTATTGTTCTTAGACGCGGTATTATACAGTGAGACGGGCATGAGGCGTGAGATTTTTGGGCAGGTATTTGCAGGCGCTGCTGATGATCTAAATTTTAGTTTGTGCAGTGAATACATGGGATACTAGTGTTTGGCTAGTGGGGGGCTAAATAGAATAGCAATTGTATCCACTGAGCTTTTATTCTTTTTTGTCTAGGTTAATTCTTATTCTCTCATCGTCTTGTTCTTAAGACATATTAATTACAGCAATGTCGGCGAAGACTGAGTCCTTTTCGCAGTTAAATTTGGTTTTGTGCAACTATGTAAAGTTGGGTTGTGCCATCCCTTATAATGCGACTCGCCACAAATGGTTGAAAAGGAAATATGATCAAGATTTGTGATAAAAACAGAACGCCTACTCTTGAAGGTAAGAAGAGAAAGAGAGATGAGTGTGTAATCTGGGTTATGTGAATGCAGGTAAACCAGACTTAACCAGGGCCTATTTATATAGGCCACACATTGGTGTGTGATATTTAATCTCATGGTAAATGTTAGGTTTGGCTTGATAGCCCATCTGTCTGTCTGTGGCTTCTGTGAACAAGTCTTTAAAATAGACATACACTGGGATTTGGCTCCACCCAGAGGACTAACACTCTCTAACTCATAATATTGGCTGGTTGGTGAATCAGGAAATGCTTTCACTGGAATGGAGGAGGGACTCTGGGCCATATGTACTCATTTTAGGAATATTGATTATCTAATTTCGATTTACTGTGAATCACAATTAGGAAATTGCTTCTCCTGATTTATGAAACACATTGAGTTTCATTTAGCGATTCTTAATGGGGTCGCAAATCAACCTACCTCATGAATATTAATGAGCTAGATCACAGTGCGTTTTAAAAAAAAAATCGTTTGGGACCACTGCCTGCTTCTAAAAAACATTTGTTTCAACATTTACAAAGGAGAAGGTCCCATGGGGACCCCCTCCCTTTTGCGAATGATTACCACCACCCTTGTGGTGGTGCTTAAAAAATTAATGTTTTGTGACCGTAGTACATTTACAAAACATTCATACATAGCACTGCAATTTTGTATTTGGAAGGCACGCCCTAAACACACCCCCTTACAAATAATGAATCAATAAATAAAAATTGTGATTCGGTAACGTTAACAAATTGCAATTTGTGCTTTGTACATATGTATGAAAAAGCATTTTTGTAGTCATAAACTGCCAGATTCTATGAATCTAGCCCATTACGGCAGTAAAAATGCTCTTTTCATATGGCTGTATGTTATATCTGAAAAATACACTCAGTCATCATGCTTTTTGTCACATTCAATTCTTTATCTCTCATACTCACTTTATACAGGAAGTAGTCCCTTTCTGCTACTTTTTTTGCCACCACTGGCAGAGCCAATAAGACATGTATTAATCTGATAAGCAGCTCTAGAACATGCAACACGTGTAAACAGCATTTGTGAATTGCTGTGTTTGCATATGTTGGACCAGTCACGCCAGACCTATTGGATTTGCCAAAGCTTGTTATGTATGGAATGTTAAAACAGCGTAACCTTCTGCAACAATCTTTCTGCGTCTTTCGACAAAACTTTGAGATTTAAAAAAAAGTGTGAGATAAATCTGCAAAAAGTAGGTTGTGCCAGTGACAAAAACACACAATCTAATGCAGTGCGCTTCAGTAAAAGTAGTTTGGTGGGAATTTAGACTGCATTGCCATCAGGTAACATGGATAACATGTACACCGTCGCAAAAGGCAACATTTGTGCAGTTCCTCCAACGACTCCTGCTGAAGGGAACCGTCACCCACAAATAGATTTAACCTCTTTTCTGCTTGTGCTGCTGTTTAATAGAAAGCTATATTGCCTGGGAATATTTTATGAAATCCTCACGCCCCTCTGTCTTCTACATCTCCTAACACGAGATCATTTACAGTGCAATTTGGTGTGGATCCTGACAATCTTGGTATACTTTCAGTTTAACAATCTTATGTTATGGTGTTTACAGTACTGCATTGTGGCAAGATGTGACTACTTCACCATGCTTTCCATCTGCGGTACTGGTCATGACACATTTACCTACTAATTAATGTGTGTTCTACGGATTTCAAATGACAAAACTGTTAATTTGTTTAGGTTTATTGTTTGTATGTTGTTCTTACGTGGATGGCGTGATAATCTGACATGGGTCCTGCCTTGCAGCCTACGTTGAACACCCCCCCCCCCCACCTCTTCATCGAAGACAAGGTTAGAACATAATTTGAATGAGAGTATGGAAGCCAAACCCCGTGCAAGCCTTATGCACCCTCCCCCCCTTTGCAGGTGAAATTGCCTTCCGTTATCAGTCCATCTAAACAAGTTATAGCTCACGTCTCCCTGCTTGTTACCCTGGTAACAAGCACCATACAAGCAGCCTGACAGTGTTCCTGATCTCCATACAGCTCGCTACAGACACAGAGAAATAACTGAGAAATTGCCGGATCAAAAGAAAGGCAGGCTGGAGAAAAAGCCCTCAAGGGTTAATGCCATCTTTATGTCTCGTGACCTTGAAATTCCGGTTTCACTTTTTGGCATTTTAGGGTCATGATGTTGGTCAAATTGATTGATTTTTGCGTTCTTTGGTGAAAAATAAAATGTAGGCTTCGTTTTGTGATCGTCATGTAGAAAGTGGTGCGTACAGGGGTTGTGGCGTTGTGGCAAGGTGGGTGGGACGCCGTCCACACTGACCTCTATGGGTCATGTAGCTGAGGTCTGAGTAAGAAAGCAATGGTAGGGACGGTACCTGTATCTGGTTGGAGTTGGCGTAGGGTACTCACCCACTCTGGAGTTGGATGTGTGGAGAACACGAGAAGAGCCAAAGTGTGGGATAGGGACATTCCGCAGCACCTACAATAAGATACATTGAGACCTCCTGGCATGCACAGCGCCAGAAGCAACGGCTCGGTAGTGATGGGCACTGTACACCCTAAAATAGAACCACTCCTTGATTTGTTGCCAACTGGAGGAAAAATTAGTTCGTTCAAGCAAACATACACCAACATCTCACTACAAAACCCGTAAATTGCAGAAGCGAATGAATGTATGAATGAATGAATGAATGATTTACTCTATTTGGCGGCAATGCCCATAAAATTTCAAACAGGAATTACGAACCCTATTATCCACCATTACAAAGCTGTCACGCAGCATATTGAAAAAAACAATAAAATCCAGAAAAATCGTGATTGTAAGAACATACAATAAACTGTTACAAAAAAAGAAAACATACTGTCATTTTTCAAATGTAAAGCACTGTTTAATTTTCCAGGCATGGAATAACAAGCATTGGCATAGCCAATAGGTCTCGCCTTTGGGACCTTATAAGTGTTTAGCCATGCAACAGTTGCATAATTAAATACTTATAAGGTCCCAAAAGCGAGACCTATTGGCTATGCCAAGCGGCCGTGCGGCCACGAAAGTGATTGCGATCAAACATCAAAGTGGCCGTGCGTCTGCGAAAGTGAAAGTAATCGCGGTCAAGCGCGGCGCGCGCCCGCGCATATGCACTGTAGCTCTAGGCTGGCCTGGTAGCACTTTTTGGAGCCTTCTCAAAAAGTCTCACCAGGCCAGCGCATGCGCTGGGTCAGGCGAGACCTAAAAAAGGAGATACAGCAAAACACCACAGTCCATGAATGTGAACAACTTGATATTGTGTACGGCGGTGCCCGCATTACCAGTACCCATATTTCTAAGCAGTTGCTGGAACCATTTTGCTCTAGGGTTGGTGTACATTGGCGGAAGAATAGATAATGGACATTACACTCCGATCACTTGTAACAGTACCTTGTTTTCAAATTGGCTTCTCTCCATTATCAAGTGAAGTGGTTATGAGGCATGGTACCAAACCTTTGGTTAATGTACAAACGGTTGGACAATGCTGGCTCCACCTCAGCTAAGTAAATCTCAAACGAGGGTACGCGTTTTATAGCGCGCAAAGCGTTAGTTAGGGCACTTTTGTTGATTTAGAAGTCAGTGCCTCTAGAAACCACTTTTTACATGTAAGTTGAACCTCACTAGCAAGTCCTCGAGTAATGGACTCAGAGTTGGTCCAAAGGTTGAACATAGCTATCTGTCCTAGCAGGGTGAACATGTGCCTGAACCATCCAAGCAAACCAGTGCCTGTGAGGACCAGACATCTTGTAACACCATATAATGCTCCATCTCTAGGGTATACCCCCACACCCAGGCCAATACAGTACAGGTCTGAACTTGGCTAGCATAGAAATGTCCAACATCCCAAATTCTAGAAGCAGCGGGACTGTTGGGGCTTCTCACGACCTAGTCCCAAATCTCAACCCCATACAGGGCCCATTCTGATCTTGTAGATTAAACAACTTGGGCATCATTTACTACCCCCGTCGCAGTGTGAGGCAAAGCAGCGACTTGCACTGCGTTGCCTCACTCCATATCTACAAGGCCATTAAAAGCCATGCAGAGTGGCTTTACATGGCCTTGTAGATATGGCTAAACCCTGTGCTCCACCGAAACATCACAAAAAGTGATGTTACGGCAGTGCACAGGGCTTGTAAATAAGCCCCCAAGTGCTCACCCTTCTTCCTGGCAAAGTTCAGGTTGGCTCCTGCACCCTGAGCTAAAACGTTGCAGCTCCTGATTATATGTTTCTTCTATTATACATTGTGTGTCGAATGTATTCCCAGGTAGGTAAACTCCCACAACTGCTCAAGGATTGTGTTGTCCAACCATAAATTGTTCTTACCCCTTTATGATGGTGTAACATCAGTAACTTTGTTTTGATGTATTAATACCCTTCCCACTCGCTGAATGTATCCAATAAATTCTGCAGGCCCCAAGGTGTCTTAGAGACAGTAAGGTATCCCTTGTAAACAACGGGAGCCGTATTATAGAAGTATCCCGGGGGAGCAAAGGGCATTTGAACCTGTTCTGCACGCCCCAAGGGCACTTTGGTATCACAGAAAGGGCTGCAGATGCTTGTACGTCCCCTTCTGTAATACTGAAAGCGTTGGTGCACATACAATGCCAGCACTTCCTCAAGAGGGCGTTCCCTCATTGGCATGGGGGCATGGGCCACTTCAAATTAGAGTATCCCTTTGCAACTGCACCCGCATCATAATACAGATGCGGGTGCAGAGGCAAATAAGCTCTCAGGTGGCCCACTGTGAGTGCGCCCCTGATTGCGGCCCTCCGGCGGGGGGAAAGGGGGCCCCATGCACCGCCAGACATCCCCTTGCAGGCGTGTATAGTCACTCACTGCACCCGCCTGCAAGGGGATCTATAATCCCCTTTAAAAGTGAAGGCGGTTACCGCCTGCACTGTGAAAACACAGAGCGGCTTCAAAGCAGCCACTCCATTTTTCACATGAATGTGCTGCTGCCAGGGCAGCGGAAGTTCGCGGCTGCACTGAGGGCTGCACTTTTACCCAAATACGGCGCATTTTCCTTGATTGCACCGGGCACATATTTTAAAAGGTGCCCCCAGCACAATCAAGTAAAATGCACCATATGTATAATATGGCCCCAGGATGGCAACTTTAGATCCTCGTAGTTTCAGATAATTATTCAAACATGCTGCAACACCTTCTACTACCAGATTATTATACAAGGAAAACAACAGAGGAGCTAATAAGCAACCCTGACAAGCGACTATGTTAACAGAAAAAAGGAGTTGGAGTTTCTAATGTAGGTCCCCAATACACTCTTGTAGAATTTTCATTGTGTAGTTTAAGCAAAATGGCCTTGGCAGGCAATGATGACCATAGGAGATTCCTTGGGAAGTTATCAAAAACAGAGCGCAGGTCTACAAACAACATGTATAGGGCTTCTTTCCTGAGCACCACATATTTCTAAAAGAGTACATAACATCTAAATACTGGACCTGGGTGAAATTTAAATTGTACTAGCGTAATGTGTGTAATTTCAGGAATTTCGCATTACTCTTTTTAGGAAAAATTCCCCAAATTAGGCTATTGCGCCACTTCAAGTAACTACGCACAGTGAATGTGCCATTTGCAGTAAAACTTTACTGCGAATGCACAGGAACAACAGAATGCGAGTAGCTGTTGTTTGCGATGCTTCTGGTTTTTGCACTATTTTTCAGTGTATGATACATCCTTTCATCAAAAATTCATGCAAGGACGCATTTCGCACTAAAATATAGCCCTTAAGAATGGATTTATATATAAAAAATTACACATAATTTCAAGTTATTTTTACTAAACTTTGCATTACATGAAACAAATTACGAGTATTTGGTACACTGCTACTAAATACCTGGTCTGGCATGCTTGTTTGCTCCTAAAGCTGGCCGGGCAATGAAATAGAATCTTGTGATTCTCAGACCCACTTTCAATTCTTTTATGTAGAATACATTTAAAAAAATTATATTATCGCAAAGGCTTATCAGACAGTAATTAGTCGGGTCATTTATGTCTCCTTTTTAGGAGACATGTTGTTTAGGCACATTGGGCTCACAGCCCGCTCATAGCTTACCATTTGTTTGCTTCAACGTTGCCCTCATTTCCATTGTCCCCGTTTGCCATGGCATGCGAGCATTGTGTCTTCTTGTGTTTGGCCCTCCCCTGGAGCAAGGACCAAGTACTTGTGTCCATCCACAGCTCCCATTTTTGGAGCTACTTTTGTCTTTCAGTTCCAGCACTCCATATGAGTGCTTCTGTTTTCAGTCTGTCTCCCATATCCCAGTCCATGTAACTTCTTTTCCCCCACCCGCTATCCAATAATCTACGCCACTACACTCTACTCTCCAACAATCTACCCAATGCCACTGTACTCTACTCTGCATCACTCTATGCTATGCCACTGCACTCTACCCTGCACCATTCTCCTCCACTGCATTTTGTATCTTGCGCAGTTATTTTCGGCGTTTTCTGTTCTCGGTGGCATATTTTACTGGGGGCTAGTTAGATCATACCCGCACGTTAAAACTTGTCAAACCCACCTGCACTTTGCGGGATTTAGTCAGCTGTTGGGGGGCGACTCAGGACGCGATCGCGGCGTTCCCGCCGCCATCTTTGGTGAGGCTCATCAGATTGGGTCCACCTCGGGGGCCATCTTTGGTGGGGATAGAGGTGTGTCCTCGCAGGACTCCCGCGCACCAGATAGTATATTTAAGGCGCCTTGCGGCGGCCTCAGGTAGACCTATACCTAACGCTAACGCTACCTAACGCTAACGCTTAGCTTAGTGCTGCTGCATTTGTTTTTAACTAGCTTTTAAAATTAATTTGCATTTTGTATCTTGCGCAGTTATTTTCGGCGTTTTCTGTTCTCGGTGGCATATTTTACTGGGGGCTAGTTAGATCATACCCGCACGTTAAAACTTGTCAAACCCACCTGCACTTTGCGGGATTTAGTCAGCTGTTGGGGGGCGACTCAGGACGCGATCGCGGCGTTCCCGCCGCCATCTTTGGTGAGGCTCATCAGATTGGGTCCACCTCGGGGGCCATCTTTGGTGGGGATAGAGGTGTGTCCTCGCAGGACTCCCGCGCGGATTATTGACACTGCATTTAAGGGATGTGTGTTCCAGCGCGCAGCGAGCGCGACGGCGGCGCGCCGGAGGTGCGCCAGAGGTAAGCCCGTTTGCGCCCGTTCACGCACAGGTCGTGCCGAGGGCCGGGACCTCTGCTCCACTGCCGGATGGTCGATTACCTTATTCCAGAGACATGTTGCTAAAACTAAATCCAGGCATGAACACTTGTCATCGGCCGCATGTCGTAGAGCGGGGAGACCAGGCTCTAATATGTGGTCTGCTCAATGTGAGGTCTCTGAGTAAACATCACATGGAAATTGCTTTACTTATAGATTCCTATAGGTTAGACATTCTGTTCATGACAGAAACATGGACTTGAGCGGACTGTGCAGTGGAACTAGGGCTAGCTTGCCCTCCTGGATTTAAGATCAGACATAACCCGCGAGAGGGAGCTAGAGGAGGTGGGGTTGGCCTTATATTTAGGGAGTCGCTTGATGTCTCAGTGCTTGACACAAGGCACATTTTGGGCTGTGAAACTTTGGCCTTCTCTTTGAAAGGGCATGGAGGAACTCTCTACTCTGGGCTGCTGTGCTACCGGCCCCCTGCCAGCTCCTTATCAGCAGTACCAGAGCTAATTGATTTAATCTACGAGTTCTCCAATACCCATGCTAGGACTCTATTGCTGGGAGATTTTAACCTGTGTTCGGAGGGTCCTACAAGGTCGGCTCTCTCGGATTTGACTCAGGCTTGCAGCGATATTAATCTACAGCAGCTGGTGCTTTCACAGACCCACATCAAGGGTCACATTCTTGACCTGGTTTTTGCCAACACTAGCCAGGTTGTGGTTCGGGATATTCTTCCGCAGTGTTGGACAGACCATGCTTTGGTCCTTCTCTCCGTGACATGTCCCATGGCCCCAACTGGGAATGGAAGTACTGGCACTAAGACCAGGATGGGCAGGCAATGGTCAAGGTTACTTAGACAACCTAGCCTGCCGTCCCTGCTTGCCGGGGAAACTCCCCTTTTAGGAGTCTCTGTGGACGCAAGCTACGAGAACCTTAGTCAGAAAATTGTCAACTCCTTAGAGGTGCTGGCTCCTCTGCGCAAAATTAGAAATAGATCCAGGATCGCCATGCCTTGGTTCACTGCGGAGCTATCGCATTTGAAGCTCCGCTGTAAACGTGCGGAGCGAGCTTGGAGGAAACACTACTTAGAACCCGATAAAGCCCTCTTTAAGCAGGCCTTGCTGACCTATAAAGTGCAGATTAAAAGCGCCAAAGCACGTTTCTTGGAGGAATCGCTCTTGAATGCACCGAATAAAACGCAGGCCTTGTTCAAAATTGTTGGGGATCTCTCTCGCCCTGCTTCTGTGGCTAATGACATTCCTGCCTCCCAAGCTTTATGCTCCTCTTTAGCGCAGGCGTTTGAAGATAAGATCGCCTTGATCCTAAGTAAGCTTGCTCCTACAACTACAACTGTTACTCAGCCTGTACTTGGCTCTACCTTAGCGGCCGAAAGGGAGGCAGTAAGGGTAGTTGATAGTCAGGCACAGCTGGATAGCTTTCCCCTTCCGTCTCTTGAGGAGTTTTGCCTGCTGGCTAACAGCATATCCTCCGGTTCTCCTTTAGACCCATTGCCTCACAAATATTGGAAAGTCTTCCAGACGGAGCTTTTTCCTCCGCTGTATGCTATCTGTTGCCAGTCTCTCTCTTTGGCACGTGTTCCAAAATGTTGGAAATTAGCAGTGGTCTCACCTTTGCTGAAGAAGGAAACTTTGGATCCCATCTGTCCAGCGAATTATAGACCTATATCGCTGCTTCCTTTTCCCATTAAGATCTTAGAGAAACTGGTTACTAAACATCTGTCCAGTTTCCTGGAGACCAACTGCTGTTTGGACGCGTCTCAATTTGGCTTCAGACCAGCGCATGGCACGGAATCAGCCCTGGTGACCGTGTTGGACGATCTTCGTTCGCGGGCCGACATTGGGCGAGCGGCCTTCTTAGTGCTGCTCGACATGTCGGCCGCTTTTGACACGGTCAACCATGACATCTTGGTCAGAAGACTTGAGGATGCAGGGGTGAGGGGCTCGGCTCGCGATTGGCTGTTTTCCTATTTAGGAAACAGACGCCAGGTAGTGGCCTTGCCACCATTGCAGTCAGAGATTAAAACAGTTGAGCAGGGCGTACCGCAAGGGTCTGCCATCAGCCCTATACTGTTTAATCTTTATCTTCGCCCTCTGGTGAGCTTGGTCAAATCATTTGGCATCTCGGTTATTAACTATGCCGATGATACGCAGCTCATCTTTTCCATCGAGGGCAAAGACGCGGTGTCGCTGGAGACTTTCCATAAATGTATGGCGTCAACTGCGGACTGGTTGAGGCAGAATTCTCTGCAGTTTAACAGCTCTAAAACAGAGGTTCTACACTGCTCACTGGACCACATCCCTCGGCCACTGCCTCCTGATTTTTGGCCTGCCTCCTTCCAGGAAGTTCCTTCTGCAGCAGTATCTGCCAGGAACCTGGGCGTTGTGTTTGGGTCCGATCTCCAACTGGATCTCTTCGTAAATAAAACCGTGTCCACCTGCATGATGCTGCTACGCATGCTGTGGAAGATTCTTCCACTGCTGCCGGCCCATGTTCGCCCAGAAGTAGTTCGCGGTACCATCTTGAGTAGGTTAGACTACTGCAACGCACTACTTCTGGGAGCTCCAAACAAATTGCTGGCGAAGTTACAACGCGTGCAGAATATGGCAGCCAAGCTAGCCCTGTCCCGTCGTCGGTCTGACTCTTCATCTACGGCGCTAGCCGATCTTCACTGGCTACCAGTTTCACAGCGAGTCATCTTTAAGGCGCTTTGTCTGGTGTTTAAGGGACTTCATGGGCAAGGACCAGTTCCACTGCAGGAGCTGTTCCAGTGGTATGTGCCCATTCGCTCCCTTAGGTCACTGTCAGCACATCTTGTGGTAGTCCCAAAGGTATTGAGGGCTCGCATGGGCGGCCGAGCCTTTGGTTTCGTGGCGGCCAAATATTGGAATTCTCTCCCTTTGTTGTTGAGAAGCTCTAGGGAGTTTCTCTCTTTTAAGAAAGAATTAAAAACGTTTCTTTTCCCTAGGCCTGCTTAATTTCATCTGACTGCTATGCGTGGTGTTGGTATGGTTGTCTAAAGCGCCAGGATACCCTTCGGGTGACAGTCTGCGCTATACAAATATGCCATACATACATACATACATACACTGCACTCTACGCTGCACCACTGCACTCTGTGCCACCTCACTCCAGGCCACTGCACTCTACTCTGGGCCATTGCACTCTATGCTGTACCGCTGACTCTATGCCACTGCACTCTATTTTATGCCACAGCACAACACACCAGTGCACACTACTCCACTTTACTCTTTGCCACTGCACTCCATGCCATTGCACTTCACTCCACTGCACTCTACTCTGCACCACTCTATGTCACTGCACTCTACACCATTGCACTCTACTCTGCGCCACTTTACGCCACTCCAATCTATGCCACTGCTTCCTACACCATTGCTCTTTACACCACTGCACTCTATGCCACTCTGCTCTTCTCTGCACCACTCTACTCCATGGCACTCTACACCACTGCACTCTATTCTACGTGACTGCACTACATGCCACTGCACTCTACTCTAAGCCACTCTAAGCCACTGTAGTGAGCACCATAGCACTCTCCTCTGCACCACTTACACCACTGCACTTTACACCACTCTTCTCTATGCCACTGCATTATATGCAAGTCTGCTCTTCTCTGCATCACTCCACACCACTGCATTCCACACCCCTGCACTCCAATCCACCCTGCTCTTCTTATCACCACTCTACGCCACTGCACTCAATGCCACAGCACTGTACTCTGCACCACTCAATGCCACTGCACTTTTCCCACTCTACACCACTCTACTTTATGCCACTGCACCCTCGACTCCACTGCACTCTATGCTGCTGCACTACTCTATGCTGCTGAACCACTCTACTCTACACCACTCAACTGTGCACCACTCTATGTCACTTTACTATGCACCACTGCACTCTGCCCACTCTCTTCTATGCCACTCTACGCTATGCCACAGCTCTCTATGCCACTCTGCTCTACACCACTGCACTCTACACCACTGCACTCTGAGCTGCTCTGCTCTTCACTTCACCACTCTATGCCACTGCACTCTATACAATTGCACTCTATTCCATGCTACTGCACTATACAACAGCACTCTACTCTGCACCACTCTACACAACTGCACTCTACTAAACCACTTTATGCCACTGAACTCTATGCCACTCTGCTCTTTTCTGCACCACTCTACACCATTGCAATTCACACCACTGCACTCCACCCCACTGTACTCCACCACTCTGCTATTTTCTGCAGCACTTTACACCACTGCACTCTTTGCTGCTGCACCACTGTACGTCTCTGCACCACTTTACTCTGCACCACGCCACAACACTCCACTTTGTGCCACTGCACTCTACGCTACTTTGTACCTTTCTACTCTATGCCACTGTACTCCATGTCAGTCCACTCTTCTATCCACCACTCTATGCCATTGCCTCTATGACACTGCACTCCACACCACTCTACTCTGCACCACTCTACACCACTGCACTCTACTCTGCACCACTGCACTCTACGCCTCTCTACTTTGCACCACTGAATTCTATGCCACTCTGCTCTGCACCACTGTACTCCACGGCACTCTACTCTTCACCACTGCACTCTACACCACTTTAATATACTCTGCACCACTCTACTCTGTGCCACTGAAGTCTACGTCATTCCACGCCACTTCACTCTTTGCTACTGCACTCTATGCCATTGCATCCAATACCACTGAACTCTATGCCGCATCACTCTACACTGCACCACTCTACTCTGTGAAATAAAAGCATTTCTCCTTCCTTGCACCTACTTCAAAAGGGTGCAGTTTTCTGTTGCCAAAACCAGTCTACTTTATTTAGTAAATAAGGTTTAGCATCAGAAACCTGTGGTGGTTGCATGGGAATGCCCATGCACCACCCATGGTACGGCCCCTTGGTGCCAAGTAATGCAAAGCAGCACTATGCGCTGCTTTGCATTACTTTCACGTTATTTCAAAGATAAACAAGTTTAGCGCTAGCAAGTAAATCAGAAAAAAAAGATTTTGTGCCGATTTGCATCACTTTTGTGATGCAAGCATGGTGTAAAATCTTAGTAAATCTTTCCCATATGGTCTTGGGATAGGAGATACAGGCTGTTCATTACAGGCTGGGAGGCCATGGGTAAGTGTTAATGAAGATGGCTGACCCTTCAACCCTCCACCCAAATGAGATTACTATTTGATCTAACTCCCTGTCAACGTAGGCATACCCAAACTTACTGATCACTTTGTAGACATCACTGGGGTCATAGTAAAAAATCACAAGCGACCCAAAATACTAAAATTCTTTCCACCACTTCTACAGTTACTAAACATGTGAAGCCTATCATCAAGGCAGGCCAAGGTTGGGGACACTGCTATATGTTTATCACCTCTTTTATAAACATTCGAGATCAATAGTTGCTTGTCTGTCCTAAGCGTCAATACTAGCTGCTGTATATCATGATAAGTACAATAAATTATTGAACCTTACAGTTAAGTGAAATGTGTACTCATATTGCTTGCACAACAGATGGTCTTCTTCTCGGTTAACTGACTGCTGGTATGTTATAAAAAGTATATTCTGCTTAGTGACCTGGTTTTAACACACGTTTCAGAAAAAATACACTTTGCATGTTTCGCCACTATCCTACACCCTCCTTATTATCAGGGTTACTGGAATTATGCATCAGAAGATGTCCAAAATATGCGGCCGAGTTGGCTAAGTTTTGCAGCACGAAAACATCAAGTTTTGTGGCTTAATTGGTAATATTTGTCCAGAATGTTTTTATTTAAGTCTTCTGATTATAAAGCAAATGATGGATTATGTGGCAAATGCAGCAAATTCATAATTATGCGCCTGCAGAATTACATAATTCCAGTGGCCCTGATGATTAGCCAAGCTATGCTCTAGTTATGCGTCATTTCAACTTATTAAAGCAATGGATAAAGGCTCACAAAGGTCCTTTCTATAAGTTTTCTTATCCTCCATATTTCCAGGTAATGGACACTCTGAGAGAGCAGTATTTGCAATCTTACAATGATCAGTAGGAACGATCTCCAGGGTTACAGCAAACACTAGACAGATACAACCTGCTATTATCACCTATGCCAGGAGTCCTACATGGAGGCCAGGCCCTACAGCTACTATACTATACTACTTGGAGGCAAGGCCCTACAGCCCAAGGACATTTGCACCAGGGTGTTGGGTGCCTGCAGGAGAATGGGTGCACGGCCTGGCCTCTGCAGCTAACCCCCGCTGTGTACGAGCAAAGGCCATTTGCAACGGGAAGTTGGTCACCCACAAAAAGTGTAAACCCTGCAGTCAATCCCCCAATGCACATGGCTAAAGGCTGTGTACAGTGGGGGCTTGGATTTCCAAGGGGAGTAGGAAGCAGGGCCTGGCTGCCCACAAAAGGTTTTGCACAGGGCATGTGGCCAACGCCGAATTGCGCAAGGCCAAAGGCCACGCCCAGTGCGGTGGTTGGCCATCCGTGGGATTTGTGCACAGGGTTTGGGTAGACAACATTCATTGCTGCCAACCCTCCACTGTGCATGACCAAAGGCCATGCACAGTGGACAGAGGTGGGCTGAGGGGAATGGGCGTAGGCTCAACTTAGAATATGATTAAGAAACCACAGCTATTCACTGAAAAACTAAAGGTTAAGGTGGCATTATAGATGGGTAAGGTAAGAAGAACTTAACTTAGTTTAAAACAAAATGAAAGTCCCTGAAAAAACACAAAGGTTAAAGGAACGTCATAGGTAGGTTTTGAAATGAGATAAGAACTATTGTTTAAACAAGCATTTACAATGCAATAGGTCTCGCATTTGCGAGAGTTTAAGCTGTTGGCATTGTAAATGGCAGTGCCTTTTATTTATCAGTTTTACAAAACAACAAATAAATAAAAGGCGTTGTCATTTACAAATGCGAATAGCACAAACGTTCTCAAATGCGAGACCTATTGCATTGTAAATGCTTGATTTTGTGCAGCAGCACCTGCGGTCTCCATTGGTCAGTGAGGGTCACTGTGGATGGGGTATGTTGAAAGGCTGGACTTATCCTCCTGCTGGAACCAGTCCTATGTGTGCCCGGCCATGGGGGCTGTCCAGGGTGAAATGATGACTGCTGGAAACACACCAAGCGGTTATAAGAGAGCGTGGCGCGGGGGGGGGGGTCCTGTCCCTGTGCTGGGGGTAGGAGGGAGGAGGGCGTGGGACATGCGGCCAATACTGGCTTGTAATTGGAGTTAGAGCAGTGCACATACTGCTGCTTATCTTTGTAGTTGGAGTTAGGGCAGTGCACATACTGCTGCTTATCTTTGTAATTGGAGTTAGGGCAGAGCACATACTGCTGCTTATCTTTGTAATTGGAGTTAGGGCAGTGCACATACTGCTGCTTATCTTTGTAATTGGAGTTAGGGCAGTGCACATACTGCTGCTTATCTTTCTAAGAGCTACATACATGTGGTAGTTGGGAGGTGCAGACTGTACAGTCCAATTGCACATTTTACACCAGGATGCTTTAAAGTCTTGGATCTAATATGATAATGCCCAGCAGCGGGAGCAGAGTGTGTGGTGTTTGCATGCATTCATCTGCCAAAGGTGGTGCATTTGCTGCTGTACATGGACTGTTTGTTTCAATGTGAACTTGACCGGGATTTATGGTTGAAGACAGCTGTATGTTTGCTGGGAGACCCCAGTACCACTGCAGTCGCCAGATTGATAGTTCTTATGTTTCCACTGAGGGTGAAATATGCAGGACAGGTGCTGCTCTCGCATGGCCGTCTGATCACCCCACATGACCTGAGTGCGGTGTGCCCGTGTGTCCGATGTCCACTGTTTCTAGGTATGGTTGGCTCAGGCAGGCAAGGTTTGTAGGCTGCTTATGTGGCGTCAACCTAGCTCCAATCCACGCATGCGCACAGTAATGGGGTACACAATAAGGGATGGCGAGTACTGGAACCAGGTATTGAAAGCAGGGAGGGATGACTGGTAGGCCACAGCACAAGAAGTGGGAAATGGAGAGCAGTGTACTGGGGGCGCAGAAGGCGGGGTCTGTTGCCCAGTGTCACCATAGAAAGGAGGTGAGACTTGAAAAGATGGGCCGATGCCCTGCAGGTATTCCTGCTTGGGGAATGAACTGTGTACAAGATGTTGGTGTGGCAGATTGGGTCTTCACTGGGTTGTTTCCAGGCACACTGTGAGCATTTCATTGTCTCTGATCCCCCCGAAATCTTGAGGAGGGCGTGGTTTATAGCCTTCCCTCTGAAGATGCCGAGTGAGTGCTGGCATCTTTAGAGGAGAGGGCTTTGCCCCCTCTTTAATGGTGCCACACGCTCTGCAGAAAATACTGCAGGGCTGAGGTACAGACCTTTAAAGAGAGACTGGTCCATACAGAAGTGCGGTCTGATCAGACACACTGTGCTCTAGGGTCACACAAGCCCTCTACCTCTCCTAGTCTCCTGTTTATTTTTGTAAAGTTCTAATTTGTAACATTTCTCTCATGTAACGTAACTGGTTCTATTGTACAGCGCTGCGACACCTTTGGGTAAAGTCCGCGCTATGTAAAAATGCATTAACTACATTTAAAAAATAGTAAACGGGATTAATCAGCAAAAAAAAGCGAAAGGATGAAAGAAGCGTAGTTGAGTAAATAAAAATTAAAGGAAGAATGGAGCGTGGAATAAGTAATAAATGAAGAGGTGATGGAGGGTGTGAGGAATGACGGAAGGAGGTGAAGACGTAAGGAGAGTAGGGGCCTGGAATGAGGGAAGCCGAGAAGAAAAGAGGGTGCATATATGGAGGGAAATTTTGATTTATGGAAAGAAACGTGACGAAAATAAAAGCTGATTAATTAAAAAAAAGAAAAGAAGGAATGAAGTGGTGGGAGAAAGCAAGGCAATCTTTATCCTGCAGTTAGGAAACCGAGCTGTGAGGAGGAGCACTTGCGGACAGCTCCACAAAAAAAACAATCTCTCGGCATGCGGGGGCGGGGGAGCGTATTCCAGGCAGGGGAGTGGACCCTTTGAAGTATGATGCCGAGGCTGTGGCTACACGTGCACGCGCCAGTGGGCTGAAGCGCTTCCCCAAACGGATTGCATGGCGGCACGATGCACGTGATTGTGCGCGTGCTCGCCATGAAATCCACTTTTGGGGGCACTTTGAAATGCCCCTCTTACTAGAGTCTCGCATTGCGATTGTGTAAACGCAATAGCTAGGCGAGACCTAAAAAGGAGTGAAGACCAATTTGCATATGGCTAGGTCCAGACGTGGGTGGCTTAGTGAGCACAAGAACGGTGATGGATTAAACCCAGATCAGTGACGGGGGGTGAGTGTCTGAAAAGTTTCAGCGCTCCGTCCATCATCTTACTGTGTTTGCTAAGTTATGGATAAAAGCTGATGTCCGTGCTCATGATGGTGCTCACGAGCAGCTGCGCTTCTCACTTTCGAAGCGGAATAGTGTCAATGTGGAATTTGCTTCCCGACGCCTATTTGGGTCTTCAGAATGTCATCCACAATTGGACATCACGTGATATCTTACAGAATGAAAACTTACCAGCATCTCAAGTTTAGGAGTGTGAAAGTTGGGCTTGTTTGAGCACATTATTATACATTCCTCTTGCAATTATGGGCATTCATTTCTGTTCACGAAACGCTTAACTAGGTAGTGCAGGTGGTGTTCTAAAATAGCAAGTGCTTAAAGTTTATGTTTGACGCCTCAGTGAGCCTCTACTTCATTTTTTGATTGGTGGGAATTTGTTTTTGCTTGGTATTTGTATTCCTAGCACTGGCGAAGTGCAGTCGGATTGGACAGCTACACTACTGCACCTCTTTCAGAACACTTTAGGGAGCCCCTCTTCACATCATGCAGTCTTATTGCTTTCAAAGTTTTAAGTCGTGGCTAGGTTAGCAGGCCAAATCAGAAAATCGGGCAGCCATGATGTTTTAATAAAAGGTCTTTTCAAAACGACCTTCAGCTGTCTTTGGTGTTAATACGTTAAACCCATTTTTTTTTTTACAGTGAATGTTCCTCCCTTGTCAACTAAATCCGAAAAGAAGACCTGTGCTTACGGTCATTAAAAGCCCAGAATTGTCAGTTATTCGCTTTTTAGCGACATTTCTGACAGTTGATGGTTCTTCTGGAAAAGACAAATCGTCTCCAAGTTTCGAAAAACTGTGAGTTGTTAAGTAAAGTTGAGAAGGAACTTCTATGAGTGACGCAGCACAGCAAGCTGCCTATCAGTAAATTGCAATCTAATAAGTCCAAACATCCAAAATTAAAATCACGAGGATCCCAACCTATCTTCTAATGCACCCCCATTGCGGCCTGCTGACTAAGACCGCTTAAACCACTAGGGTTTTAAAAATCATTATGGCCTCTTTGTATAGTATATTGTGCTACCTGTTATGTTACCAGAGTGCAGTAAGATGGTTGTTCATAGGCACTACTCATGTCCATTGGGGTGAATGGTTAAGCTGGTTTGTAAAGCAAAGCTTGTATTTCATACAGCAGTGAGTAAACCGTTCACGCTTAGTGACGCAACACAGCATGCTACCACTAAATCACAATATACTGGAGTGAACTGTGCTAACCACATGTTGTGCATAATTGTTTTGCTTGGGGGCAAACAGCGCTGTCTCTGTTCACAAAACACTGTTCTGACACATGACCATACTTTCTCACACGGGTATCATTGGGTTCCAAGCACCAAATGCAAGCTGCTAGCCTTGAATTAAGGTCTGCCATGCACCTCCCGTTGCCTTCAGGGAGATGTAGTTAAGTAGGATGATAATCCGTGGTTGTATCTCTCGAAGAGGTGAAGCAAATTAAAACCTGAACTAAAATAACAAAGATTAAGAATTGGACATGAGCCAACAGAAATGTAAAATGACAGGAGAAAGAATGCTAACTGGATTTTACAAACCAAAACTTTTTTTAATTACATCTCCCAGAAGACCTTGGGAGTTACACAATTGGGTAAATGGGTTTCACTATTTAGAGGTGAAAGGAAAAAACTCTGGTAATGGTGAATGTGAGCAAGCCAATGGTGCATAAATAAACATTGTGTAGTAGCTGTTACCGAGTGGCAACTACATATTCTTTGTGACAATAACAATAGTGAATAAGAGTGGTTCACCTGTTCAGCAAACACTGGCACAGAGTCGAGCACGGCAACACACAAAGAACGAAACACAAACATTGGCATAACCAATAGGTCTCGCCCATGGGACCTTAAAAGTGTTTAGCCATGCAACAGTTGCATAACTAAATACTTATAAGGTCCCAAAAGCGAGACCTATTGGCTATGCAAAGCGGCCGTGCGGCCGCGAAAGTTAAAGTGATCGCGATCGGTATCACGATCAAACATCAAAGCAACCCTGCGGCCGCGAAAGTGAAAGTAATTGCGGTAAAGTGTGTCGCGCGCGCCCGCGCACATGCACTGTAGCTCTAGGCTGGCCTGGTAGCACTTTTTGGAGCCCTCACAAAATGTCTCGCCAGACCAGCGCATGCGCTGGGTCAGGCGAGACCTAAAAAGGGAAACCTTCCTGCACAAAACCAATCCCAAGAGGCTTTTCCTCTTTCTATGTGTGCTGCAGAGAACCCATCCTCTGTTGCAACATATGTTTTAAGGGGAGGGGGATTTGCAGGCCCGACCCCACCCTTAATTGGCCCGGGGGACGCCATACCTGGGGCCAGTTACAACAAGTCTTTGTAGGCCCGGGGAACCTCATCTCCTGTGGCCAAATACAATAAAAAAGGGTAGAGAGGCTACATGGCACCACTCCCTGTACCTTCATGGGCCTCTGTGCCCCACTTCCGAGGCCAAATCTAAAGGGATGGGGATTGCAGTCCCCCTCCCCGAGCCCTAAGAGGTGCTGGGGACCCCATCCACCAGAGCCAAATACAATAAAAAGCGAATGGGGCCACATGGCCACCCTCCCCAAGCCCTCATAGGCCTCAGGAACCCCATGTGCTCTGCAGAGAGGCCAAGGATTGGATGACCATATATTCTGAACATTTGTTTCACCTTTGGACAGGCCCTGTGAGAAGCTTCACTGCCTTCAGCCTCAACTCCAGAACTCTCAATCATGGCCTTTATACAAGTGTACTTTGCTACACGGAAAAAATATATAGAAATACAACATCCTTGAAATAGCGAACACTCTTCGGAAATACAATATTGAGCAAAACATATGAAATATAAATGGGAACTAAATTGCTGACATGGATTACCTTAACATACCTTTTAAATTCATTGTTCAGAAACTGATCAGTGTTTTTCTATTAAAGTTAAGGACTTAAAAATAGGGCCCAACAGGGACTCGTTTCAAGGTCTGTTTTTAATTACTACTGGGTCTGAGACCCGGACGGACCCGGCCCACTTAAAGCCTTGACCATGATTGCAGTTCACAAAGCTTTCTGGAGGTCTGTTTTTATGTTCAAGTCTGCATTTTATGGCACAAGCATTTTCAAAGCCAACTACCACTCATGTGAGACTATTGCCAGTTTGCTTTGAAAAATTACCTGGGGGTATAAAAGAAGGCCAGCACTTGTTTACATGAGACTTTGGCACAGTAAGAAAAATTGCACACACTCCTAAACTCCAAATGGGAAATAAAAATAATTACAAAGCTCTGAATAAAATCCTGCTTTCGCAAGACATCCCAAATTCCCACACATGCAGGCGCCACGTGGGCAGGAACTTGCGTCAATATTGGAAGACCCAATGAGGTGTCATCATGGCTCCCCACGTCAAGATCTCTGCTTTTTCTGCAGTATTGCCTAAATGGGTGTTTGGGAATGCTTGCTCTGCCGTATCTGACCCCAATCATCTGTCTCCAGTTCAGGTTGGCTCTGCCTCTGCCATAATCGCACACGGCTGCTGTCGACAACCGTGTGGGATTATAGCCATGGAGCGTGCGCTGGAAGGCCATGCAGTGACTGCGAGGAATGGCCTCCCTTTGAATGGCGCGCGATCACCTGCGTGGGGTGGAAAGGGCGGGCGTGGAGAGACCCGCTGCAGAATCGAGGTTGCGCCTTCAAACATTTCCATTTGGCATTCAGGTGAGTCAGGTATTTACTGCAAAACGTACAGCCAAGAAAACAAATGTCTCCTCAGTCAAGGGATAACCCGTGAGTGACGTTAATCCTCTGTGGCAGCTGTCCCACCGTCTGCTTGTGTGTCTCCTGTTTCCACCCGTCTGTACTTCTAGGCTTCCCCGTCTCTTTCGTCCTACCCCCACTTCGCATTAGTTCACCCTTTACTTCTGAAAATCAGGTTTTGCTACATTTTTTTTTCTTTTCAACCATTCATGCATTCATTCAGTGCTATTTAAGTACGTAAAACCATCCTGGATGGAATATATGTCGTCATTTCACCCCTACAATTTGTCAATTCACCGAAGAGTTCTCTGGCCGTACAAAGGCCCAGATTTGAAGCTGAATTGCAATATCTGATGTGTGCGAAGGGACAAGGGTTATATTTCTTTAGGACATGGCGGTGGTCATCTGGTCACCGCTGGCAATATTTGCATTGTCCCTTATGAGGAGGAGATGTGATCTAGTGGACAAGCCGGTGACTTTGGAATCTGGGGACATAGGTTTGAATACAGACCTTTGCACTAGATTCTGGGGAAACCGCCTAATTATTCTATCCATCAAAAAATCTAAACATGTGGCATGAGACGTAGTTGTGTAATTCAACAAGCAAACCCGGCTGATGTACACAGTCGTGTGTTGTTTGCACCACCACCCATATTGTACAGCGTCACGTTGCTTCCAACCTTGGTTTACTCTGTGTGCAAAGTTTATAACTGAACAGGACTGTAAAAGATGGTGTGAGTTCGAATTCAACAGCTACTGAGTTGACCCCAATGAAAACTGTCCTCGTGAACATGGGAGTTCCCTCTACTTGTAAATAAGGTAAATAATTGGGTACAAAAACACGGCCACTACTTCACACAGTGTTATTTGTACTCTAATGTTTTTGCACTCATTAATACTAAAATGTGGTAAATGGCGCAGGACATGTTAAGGCCCCTGTCACGCAAGAGATGTTCCTATTGCAGGTCATTTTTTAATGCATACTGTGCAAATAAGGCAAAAGACCATGGAACTGGTAATTTTAGTAAATTGTTCTATGAAGGGCACTAACAGACCCTGTTTTGACCGTTGTAGTATCATTCAAAGTGAATGATGTTTAGTTCTCGTCCCACAGACTGCTTTGGCTGTCTATTGTTGAAGACCGAGCGCCAGATGTACCAAGCTTAGATCTGCTCGCAAAGGGCCCAATTCGCAGAATCAGGCCGTTTGCGACCAGAAAAAGCATGTTCTGATGTACCAAACCCTATTAGCGATTCTGTAACCTATTATTGAATCCCAAATAGGGTTTGCGATTCGGTGTTGGGAAAAGACATATTTAGAGCGTCCTTCCTAATACCGAATCGCCACGGCAAGTGAGAATGTTTTGCGACTGGGAATGCGGGCGCAAAACTTTCGCAGTTACCACCAACCTCAAGTTGGAGGTAGCACATTTGGAAATGGGAAGGGGTCCCCAAGGGACCCCTCTCCTTTGTGAATATGGGCGCCAACGTTTTTGAGAGCAGGTCCTCGATTTGCACTCCCAGGGAGACTGGGAGCCTGTGCCTGCTGTCTCCAACCCGGCAATGCAGCTGGTGTCAGTGCGCATGACGGTTTGGCCGTCCTGAGACAGATGGCCAAACCAACATGCGCAATGACAACAGTGCACCTACCACTCCCCCCTCATGCCTGTCATCCCCATGGCCGCGCCCCCTAGAGTCCATGGTAGGAGAAAAATAAAGCAATAATAAACACGCTTTATTATCGTTTTATTTTTCAAGTTTTGCAGCTACTGCTGCTGACAGGGGGTTGACGCCATAGCGTAGGAGCCACCTCTGGGTCCTATCTGTGGTGCCAATCCTGTATGTGAAGGCCTGTGAGCCTCCTCTCCCACAGCGAACACACGGATGCCCTTTTTGGGGGTTCCAGACCCCTGTTGTGTTAGGTCTGTGAGCTTCTACCCTAGCATGCTACCTGCACACTGGCCGTGGCTGCCCGCGAGATGAGTTTCTGAACCGCCGACTCTGCGCCCAGCGCCACATGTGCTTTGTGCAAGAACGCCACATATGTGATCCTATATCCAAGATCAGTGCAGGGCAGCTGGTGCCCAAACATTGCAGTCAAGGTCTGAGACCCACTGTATGAATTGTGGGCGCCTCGCCTACTATGAGACAGAGTAAGATGAATCCTACAAGCCTTGTGCTCCTGTGCAAACCACGTGATGCACTTTGGTTAAGCTTCTTTGCAAGATTACATCTCTGTCGCACAGTGGCATGGACCTCCATAGCATAAGACTAAGTGCAAAGTATCTACAGGTTGTACTGGGTATTCGTACACACATCTGAAATCCTGAAAGCTATTAAGCAATTTGACTTCTGCAAATAAAGGCTTACCACTTTTTATATAGAAATTAACCTGAAGGTGCAATATGTACTGTGAGTGACGTGTGCTGCCTGGAATTATATATGTTACTACACATCACCCTTCATGGGTTCATTTTCACAGTTCGACCTTACAAATTAAAACTTAAAAGGAGAGTACTTGGCTATTTCGTGAGCTTGCATTAGTATCTGGCATCTGTGGTTCCAAGGACTATGGCGATACTATTATCAAGGCTTGTTTTATTGTCGTCAGCTTCACAGGCCCCAGAGAACAGATCTAACACCTGTAATGTGTTGTTTTACTCATTACAGTTTACCTTCCCCACCTTTCTATGCTACCTTGCTGCCACCAATAACCTTGTGTCCTGCCATGTTACCATGCACAGCATTTCTGATTGAACAGCTTCGCACACAAGTTCATTTTAAAGTACCCTCATCTGGTCAGCAATCTTAGTGACTAGGGTTCTGAAGGAAGAATGGTGGCCACTGGCACATTCATTTTTTATAGTATGTACAATGAGGCATATTTACAAAAAAGTGTTGGAGTGCCGTACTGCCCCAACTTTGGCAACACATTTTTTAAACGCAGTAACGCGCCATATTCACAAGAATAAGACGCACCTCTGTGTTTTCCTTTCCACCAGTGCAAAAAAACTGGCTAGAGCCAGCGCTGCCACCCAGCTGCCATGTTGCAATGGTGCCTGCGTTGCAGGGGCGCTTGTTTATGTGCAGGAAGGGACACCTTCCTGCACATAAACAATCAATAATGGTGGTTTGCTAAGAGCAAAAAACGAGGGGAAATTAAGAATGTCTCCTCATATCGCCATCATAAGACCAGGTATTCCCTGGCATTAGTTTTTGGCGCTGCGCCAGCCTTGTAAATCTAGGACAGCATCAAAAAGCAATGGGTGGTGCAGTGGAACGCCCACTGCAACACCCATTGCAAACCCCTTTGCCGCAGAGAACTGCGGCGGGAAGGGGCATATTTGCAAGGTGGTGTTTAGCCACGTTAAGTGGCTTAGCGCCACCTTGAAAATATGGGAAATGGAGCATCACAAAAAGTGACAGTCCGGTGGCAATAGGGGATTGTACATATGCCCCAATGTGTTTTCTAACTGTACCTTGGAAGTGCATGTCTACCTTCAGACTCTCCAGCTACCACTCGTTTGTATATTCTTGGGTCCCATCTGTCATGTGGTCTATTAAATGGATGTGTTAAATCATTTGCCAACAAATATGTCTTCTAGAGCAGTGGTTCTCAACTGGTGATTCGAGGACCCCAGGGAGGTCTGTGAAGCCCACTCTGGGGTAGTGCAACTGCATAAAAAATAAATGAAATAATATCACAGATTAACAAAGTGCATAACAATAAAAAAAAGCAAAATTTAATATAAAAAAAAAATCTTTAATGTGAAGGAATTTGAAATTAAAGGCTAAAAATAAAGTTTGTATCCTTACATAAATACGTGGGAACAGTGCAATTACAATAAACAAGAAAATAGTACAATCAATAGGTGGTCGCATTTGAAGTTAGAAAAGGTACAACTTTCCCATTAAAAAAAAAATAATATATATATATATATATATATATATATATATATATATATTCACTTAAAAAACCATAGGTTTCACACATGTTATAGTTAGCTGTACATTTCACTCGTAAAAAACCAATGAAATTCCACGTTATAGTTAGATCAGGTAACTATAACTTGCGCGCCCACAATAAACTGCTGATGACGTCACATATTACATCACTCATGACATGGTCAGTGACATCACTCATCACATCAATGATGACATCTGAAATGACACATTGTGGATTGCGGTCGCGCAAGTTATAGTTACCTGATCTAACTATAACGTGGAATTTCATTGGTTTTTTACGAGTGAAATGTACAGCTAACTATAACGTGTGAAAAACCTATGGTTTTTTAAGTGAATTTGCAAGGTTTTTTAAATGCTAATTCCTAACTATAACGTGTGTGAAACCTATGGTTTTTTCAGTGAATTTCTACGGTTTTTTAAATGCTAAGTTATGTATTTATTTTTTATTTTTTTTTCTGGTTTGCACCGTGTGTTCATACCGTGCGCGCCTCGCCTTTTTTTACACAGTAACAATTTGTTTTTTTCCCTTGCGGGTCCTTCAATTTATTTAATAAATGTGATTGTTATTTCGTTTTTTTTTTTTGTTTTTTTTTTTGCCGTGTGCGTACGGTAAGCTTACCGTACGCGCACTCCGCGATTTTTTTTAAAAATTATTAAATGTATTTTTCGTACTTTTTGGTCCTTCGTGGACCCCCTGACAAACGCTAGGGGGTCTGCAACTCTCTCCGTTGCCCCCTTTTCACGTTATCCACCTTTGTTTTTCAGTGCGAGAGACAGAAAATGGCGGCCGACACTTTCTGATTTCAACCGATTCGAATGTTTACAGTCATGTAACCACCAATCAGAATTGAGCTCGCGCACGGCACCGTACGCGTACGGTAAGCTTACCGTAAGCGCACGGAGCGCGCTTACAGATATATATATTGATTTAAATGCTATTTTCTCAGGACCTACTGAACAGATTTACACCAGACCTGCAAAAGGCACATCTCTGACCTGAGGACTACCTCTCTGCCAAATTTCAAGTAATTCTGTTCAGCCGTTCGGGCTGTAGCTCGGACTAAAGGTCCTATGGGAAAATGCATGGGGAAAACGCGTTTTGGGACCCCCCTTTTTTCTCAGCCCCCGCTTGACGAATCCCCCCGAGACTTTCAGGGTAGGAGCGGAGTGGAGCGCCCCACCTATTTTGAAAATTTCGCGAGGATTCGTCAACCGGCGCCAAAGTTATTCCAAATAGAATGTTGCGGATTTCCTATGGAAACGCGGTCCTAACTATAACTATCTACTGGCGACCGCCAGTAGATAATACACATACTTTATATTTGCTTGTGGATTAAATAAAATATTTCATAATTTGTGAATTTGTTGGATGAATGCTTCTTTCCGTAATTTTGTGAATTGCTTTGCTATTCAAATCATCAACATTGCTTAGGCCGGGGTCCCCGAATTCCAATAATCATTTTCTGGGGGTCCCTCGATTCCAATATATATTAAGTGGGGGTCTACACCAGTCCAAAGGTTATAACCCACTGTTCTAGAGCATAATTATATTGTCCCAGTCTTTCATCAACTGACTAAATACCATTGTGTGTGTAACTGGGGCAGTGAGACATTTGGGGGGAGATTTACTAATTTGCAGCGTATTACATAGCAGCAGCCAAAGTTGCTGCGCTGCGTTGCAGTAGTAAGAAAAAGCAGGTCAGCATTATATCTACTAAGATATTGCATTGCTGCTCTCTTCTCCAGCGCTGGTGCACAAACAGGCTGCCTAGCGCCACCCACACACCTTTGCATTGCCGTACAAATGTGGGTGCATAATGTTTTGTATAATACTATACTTAAACTAACTTTAAAACTTTTCCCACATTGGGTGTGTGCTGAACAGGAGAAATAAAAAGATTTCTCCTTGTTAGTGCTTCCCACAGGGAGGCATTATGTTTTTGGCAAAAATCCTGTCTACCGTTGTTAGTACAAAACAGGTGGTATTGTGGGAATACCCATGTACCACCCATGGGACTCCTGATTGCTGTAAAGTAATTCATAGTAGGTCAAAGACTTATTTGTGTTACTTTTAGGGCTACTTTCCAGCGTGCTGCAAAGTAAGCACTTTATCAATGCGTTGGACCGTTTGAGTCACTTTTTGTGATGTTGCACTGATGCAAAGTGTTAATAAATCTGCCCCTAGTATTCTGCAACTGGATTGGAAAACGGCATAATTATAGAACTGAGTGAACTCTTCTCAAACTTGTATATCAAGTCCAACTTTAAATATGTTTGCATGACATCACCTTAGTACCATACCATAATGCTAGCATCTGGAAAACAACCACTAGGTGCTGAGTCTAGCATTACCCGTGCGAGAAGAGACAGCTGCATCCTTCACACACTAGGGGCCATATTTATGACAAAATAACACAACGCAGCACAGCAAGTCACCTTGCTACGCTACATTATAGGGATGGGCAGTACTGCGCCATGTATAAAAGAATCAGACGCATTCCTGTCCTTGTCCCACCGCTGGTGCTGTTGTGGCTACCTAACACCATCGCAGGCACCTTTACAACATGGTGCATGACAGGATTGCTTTTGTGCAGGGAAGTACACCTTCCTGCACAAAGACAATCCTGAGAGACAAATTCATGTTTTTGATGTGTGCTGCAGAGTGCAGCACACACAGAAAGAGGAAGTAAGAATGCCTCATCTGGGGAGGCATATCTTTTTAGTGCGTTCCCAGGTTTACCAGCTCTGGAAAATCTGGGAATGCATCAAAAACCATAGGAGTTGTGTGGAAACACTTACGCAACTCCCATGGAACGCCTCCTTGTCGCAGAGTAAGGCAACGAAGCAATTTGCACTGAGTTGCTTTGCTCAAAATTTATGAAGCCACTCAGGGCCATGCAAGGTGGCCTTGCGTGGCTTCACAAATCATTTTTTTTTTAGTTGTGTCACTCATGCACCATGTTGCGTGGTGCAAGAGCGACGCAACAGGGCTTGTAAATATGCCCCTAGTTTTTTGGGAAGTCAGAGAGAGAAAGCTGGAGGGTTGTATGTAAATAGATTCTAAATTGTTCTGAGCTTCTGGAAAATATTGTCAGTAGTCGATGGAGAGAGGAAACAGTAATTGAAGGCACAAAATGCTGTTTTTGCTCAGTATAATGAACATTTATGAATGTAGCAATAGCATGGTGGTTACAGAAGAGGTAGTAGCTACATTTGTTGAACATATCATGGTTACACCGTTGAACAAAGATGTTGAGGGTGTCTAAGCGCCATTAAAGGGCTTAATACGTGAGATGTTAATTTAGTGAAGATTTAAATTATAAACACGACCCCAGTCTCTCTTGAATTATGGGGTGGGCTGCTATTAACAGATTGCTCAGTGGTCACCGGTCACAATTTTCAAGGGTTTATATTGCTTTTCCAGGTTTTGTTCTATCTTTGGTTAAGTTACATAATGGCATTTTTATGAAAGTTTTGATGACCCGATTTAATTATCTGGAAATGTTTGGATCATGAAATAATTAAATCGAGAAGAGAGCGTGTCCGTTTTTACTTGATGATTAATGAACATCTTCTATATTGCCAGAGTGGTACCTGTTGAGGTTCCAAAAAGCAAAAATAAATCTTCTATTCACTGATAGCAAGAGATGTGTCTCTGGGTGACTCAGGTGTTATACAGTAAGTCTTACAGCCAACTACAGGCGTACTTATCCCCTGGGATTAAATTGGTTTGTTTATACTGTTTTCATATGAAGGTTTTCTATGTCAATTACTTTGGTTGCCAATGTTAATTTGATTCACTAATATCCCTCCTAATCTACTCTTGGTGAAATTCATTGTACAGAGGGGCATAGACAGTGATCACCGAGTGTGCTGCCCGGGAAGCAAGGGTGAAGCGAGGCATCCTCCAGCTTCAGCAGGGGTTGTCAGTGGACAGATTAAATAGTTCTTCATTACTCTTTTTCACTTTGATCTGGACAAAAGCAAAACTAATAAATAACAATGCAAGAAGAGAGATATAGTAACACAATTGAAGGGTGGGTGCCAAGGGTGCCTGAGTTTAAAGAGAGACAAAAGATTTTTTTTTAAAGTGCAACAAAAAAAGCAATAGGCAAATTGAATTGTAGTGTGAAAGGAATAAAGGAAAGAAAAATGCAAAGAAGGAAAGGTAGGTGAAAAGGAGAAAAGAGAAGAAAAGAAGAATTGGGGCAACAATACCATTAAAAATGCCAGGATCTCATGTCCCCTCACTCTTTTAGGGTGATATGGCTCTAAATAAGAGTAATTTAATTTTGTAGCAATTCCCTTGCCCCCGAGTTAGCCTTCATTGCCACCATGCAGTGAGTGATTGTCACTTGCACCCGGCCACTCAGTCCAAGCTTCTGAAGGGTGAAGATCCCTGAATGGAGTGGTATCTGTAGTGAATCACAAAGTAGGATAAGCAGGAGTTAACATTGATTCCAATATCAGAGCAGGGGAGTCAGGAGGAGGCATCTGGTGGAGGACTATTGTCCTGCCCCTGATCCCTAGTGCCGTATCCCCCCAGAAGGGGGCAGAAGAGCCAGGGCGTGCGATGCACTTGCCGCTACTGTACCCCTCGTAAGAGTTGGCAGATATGGGAGGTGCTGTCTTTCACAGCCCTGTAGAAGTTAGCGCATGGAGAAGTTAAGTGTGCCTCTTGATATAGGCACAGTAATGTAGTGCCAAGTCAAGGTGTTTCCTTAGTTGTAAGAGAAGCTCCTAACCACCTGGGCCCATTTTGGAGGTGGTCACCACATATAGGTCACGTCTCTTAAGATCCAGTAAGAGCTTGCTAGGATGTTACTTTATCGTTCCCCTGCCCCCTACCCCTACCTAAATTCATGGCAAGCCCACTGGGAGGGGCTTCACTCTGGCACTCTGTCATGGGTACATAACTACTTGGATATTGAGGGGCTTATTTACAAGCCACTTGCGCCGCCGGTGCGTCACTTTCAATATGGTAAAAAGTGACGCACCGGCGCCGCAGGGGGCTTGTAACTAAATAAGCCCCTGGATGGGGACTAGGAGTGGGGGAGGGGCTGTGACCAGCAATTAATCAATGATCTGCCTGGCGGGGGAATTGTGTAATCGTCCCCAGAGTAACATTGTGTATTACAATAAACATTTAAATCTAAAATGGCATCGAGACATCCGTAGAAACGTGGCAACTGCGATCCTGAAATAAATAAGGCTCGATATTTGTTGACATCGGGTTTCTGAAGAAAAAAAATATTTTAAAAAAACATAATTGTAAAGTTTGTCTTCTATTTTATTTATTTGTCAGGTGCATGGTCATATAGTGCTTTCCTAAATGCCCTCAGACGATGATCTCCATGGTAACAGGAAATAAGTCATGCCCCCGTTTGCTGGGCATTAGAGGGGTGGTTGGAGGGAACCGCTGCGAGGCAGTGCAGCATGGTTTGTGCCCCACGTCCCGTAGAAAGAGGAAGGGCGCCCTGGGGTGTACAGGTTGACATGAGAACCCGATGTCTTTCTTAGGAGGAAACGTACACATTCCACAAAAAAGGGGATTTTCTTAAAATGGCAATCGGAACAAATGCACCAACAAAGAGATGCATCTGACAGGCCATAGCACATGATTATACAGAAAACAGGAAACAACCACGTGGGCCAGGGAGCAGAGGGGAGCCTTGAGAAGGGATTTGAGGGGATAAAGCATGCTAAATATAGGACAGGGCATGGATTAGTCTCCGCATGAAGCAATGCATCGTTTGCAAGGGCTAAAGAGGAAGCCTTTGTGTACACGCTACGTTATATGTGAACACAAGTCACATAACACACCCACTACAGACCACCTTGTGGGACTTATACCAACCTGTGACCATCATAACCAATGGTGGCCACCACGGCTCCTTGCTCAATTTAGCAAAACCAAGTCGAGGCTGGTCGTGAGGTGGAAGGGCAATGGAAGAAAACAAGCCACATTTCACTTTGTTTGTTGGTACCAAGCGACTTCAAAGAGAAGGCCTTACAAAGAGAGTGGTGTGGGGCGGCCTGCCAAATCCCCCCAGGAATGCCAAGCCCCGCCTGAGCCAGTCACAACCCTTTCGGGTCGCTGCTGGCCGCGGGGCCACAATGTGAGCTGACAGGACCGCTTGGCACGTCCAGGTCGATGGGTGCCCGGGCTCTGACTAGTCGAGGGGTCTTAAGAACACCTGTGACAGGATGTGGAGCTGGGGCGCCCAGACAGAGCGGGCAGCTGTTGTATCAGGTGGTGAACAGCTGCAGCATCATAAGTTTAGTGGTGGTGGTACAGGGCGCTGCCTTAGACATAGAGGGGCTTATTTATAAGCCTCTTGTGACACTTTTGAGCTGCCGTTGCATCACTTTTCGTGACGCAGTGGCGGCGTAAACAATGCACCACATTGCGTCATATTTACAAGGTGACGTATCTAGGCAGATGCGTCACTTTGTAAACCCCTGCGCCACATTATACCTGTGCCAGGTATAACGTATGCAGGGTGGGCGTTTCCCCGCATCAAACCCTCGTAAACGTGGCACATTGAAATCTGTAAGATTTCAGTGCGCCACTTCTAAAACGGCAGTGCATCCGATCCTTACACCTGCCTCAAGGGTGACGCAGTGCATTGAAGATAGGCCTCCCCACGCATTGCTGGAGTTGCATCATGCTTGCAACACAACTCCAGTAATGAGTGACTTTTGCACTGACAAATACACCAGGATTCCTGATATATCTGTTTTTCCTTGCGACGTGGAGTGCTGTACAATAAATACAGCGCATCCATCGTATCGCAAGGAGGGAGCAGTGAAAACGGTTGCATCGCTGTTTTGTCGCAGCGATGCAATAGTTTTCATAAATATGCGCAAGAGTTGTGATATTAAGCATAAGTGTGCAAGAGTCGGCAGCCAGTCTGCCTACACATGAAAAAGGGAGCTGTGGGCACCTAGTAGACTCAGGGAGTTGGCACTGGCTGGGGGGGTGAAGGGTGGCGCGTACCCATCCAGGGGAAGACAGCACTGATGGCAGGAAATGGATGCAGTGGTCGGTCCCCGGCCTGGCACATAGAGGCGCCCTTAGGCAGGAGTGGAGAGCTGCGGGTAAGTAGCCTGGACACACAGAGCAGATGACCTGCTGACTTCGAGCCTTCTGTAATTATTTATTTATATATTGCCCTGTAAAGCGTGAACTGCGCCTGCAATCCAGTGTCAATTCTCAAACGTGCTCTCTTTTGGGGGCATATTATCAAGAAACGGCGTTAAAATTATCGCTGCTTTAGCGGCAGAAAACTACAGCTAAAGCGGCGATAATGGGCTTGATAATATGCCCTTGAGAATTCCCATAGAAGCCCATGTTCTGGAGTCAACCTGGGCTTCTATTGGAATTCTCTGCGGCATATTATCAAGCCCATTATTGCCGCTTTGGTGGCAGTTTTCTGCCGCTAATGCGGCGATAATTTTAACGCCGTGCTTGATGATATGCCCCTTGGGAACAGTTAAGTGGCCATGGTGCGTTTAGCTAGTGGTCTGTGTCACGCCTTTTGCGTACACTAGCGCGTTCGGCATCATTGTTGGCAGTGGTAGCTGGAAATGTACTTGACCTATTATGTAGTTGTGTTCCATCCAAATCAAAGCTGAGGAACGTTTGGTGAAACTGTGCGGTGTTGCTTATACTGAGGGTGTTTTAAATGTTTTTTTTTTATTTGTGACAGGCTTGCACCACTGTGGCCCGCCCCAGCAGTGACTATTGTTGAAACCGCTCATGCTCCGTTCACCAAAATGGGTGCCCCTGGGTGCCCCCGGTCCAGTGACGAACTTACTAACTGATTCGAATCTGGCATCGGCACTTTAATAAAAAATAAAAAAATGGCTTGAATGTAAAAAAAATCTCTCCGTGATTGTACAGTGCGAAAATGCGTGACTTAAAAACACAGCTATACTATCTACTGCACCTATCTTTTGATCTTGTGGGGTCCTAGAATGTGCAATCCATGCGCACCCGGACACCTCAGGTCATACTATTCTGGGTTCAGCAGCTTCACCACAACAATTTTCTCTGCACACCGCTCTGCAGTGCCTTGAAGCAAGGCCTGTGCTATATCAAGTCCTCAAAATGAAATGTCAAAAATAAGACTCATGGTTAAAATGAGGAGCTATTCAACCTTCATACCCCATGAGGAGAGGCTAAAATGTAAACCAAGAGGGGCATGTGTGAGACTTCAATCCTTAGCACGACAGGCCATATTTTTCAGGAGAATTCCTATAAAATTGGGTATCTCAACAAAAAGCTAGAGGCATGATGCTCAGAATCTATATTACAAAATAGGTTTACACTGAAAAACTAGTGAATGCGTTACCAAGGTGACTGGGCGCAAGAATGAGGAAAGTGATTAACAGAGTCTTGGGACAGAGACAGGCTGGAAGTAGCACTGATAAAGTGGAGACCATGCATGATTGACAACTTAGCTCCCAGGGGGCTGGATCCTTGCCAGATTTTTGGATTTACACTAAATAATTGATGCCTCTTTAGATTAATCGAATATACATTTAGCTTCAGTTGATATCCTGAAATTCTGGCTTTGCTCTGGCCCTCATGGTTCAACACAGGACAATTTGGGTCTGCTTTTGGCATGACTGGAACATCAAGAGGGTCCTGATCGCGTGCTTGCGCTTGGAGGGGGATAGTGCTCTCAACCCACCATGAATCCAGACACAGATATATCCGAACTTCTTGACTCCAACAACGAATATCCCAAATACGGCTTAAATCAACAACTATCTCGCTGCAACATTTTTGACCATCGATCTAAGACTCATGTAGAGCTCCGGACTCTTCCCGTAGAGGTCCTCCTTTAAACCCACACTCTACCAACCACACAACAAATGGATTAACAGCATACAAAGACAGTAAGTATTCACATAACGAGGGCCTATCTCTCCCACCATAGTACATTTATAGAACCCCCTCCGCCCTTCACCCGCGACACTAAACCTCTTGCCACAAAGGGTCCACATTATAAACTCACACTCCACCAACCTAGTAAAAACAACAGAGCAACCTCTCACTCGTCCACCCTAAAGCACTTCAGGCCTACCAGGGGATACAAGGCGCTACGATAGACCACAATACAATGTGCTTTTGCTTAAATTCTCCTAGCTTTGATTTTTCTGCTACCCTTTTCCTCTTAGGGATATCTTTCGAATAATACACCCAGTTGATAATACCTTACCCCAGCCAGTGTATTCCACCAGAATATCAGATTTGAAATATTGTGCTACAAAAATATTGTAGCCAAAATATCTGCAAGTTGTTCGATATGTACATAGCTTCAAGGCGCGTGGAAGTGGAGTCAGAATAGTGAATCTATAC
The DNA here is from genome assembly GCF_964204655.1 of Triturus cristatus. Classification (NCBI taxonomy): domain Eukaryota; kingdom Metazoa; phylum Chordata; class Amphibia; order Caudata; family Salamandridae; genus Triturus; species Triturus cristatus. The sequence continues at coordinate 391,969,056 of NC_140592.1, forward strand.
TTACCTATATAAACTTACCTTCACAATATTGTAGTAGTCAATATTTTAGGTATGGTATTTTGTAAATTGATGTTCTTCTATGTGATATCTTTACATAGTTCCCCCAGTAAGCTGGGCAGGGTATGGAAATCTGCATCTTCAGTTTGTTTTTAGACGGCTGGCTCTTTGAGCGAAGATTCCTAATCCCCTGCCCTGCGCAGGGAGCGCGAGTGCCTGCAGGCTGGGCTGGGGAGTGAAGACACGCTCTTAGACGGTCTAACGCAGACATGTCAATCAAACTGCCCAGGTACACAGCGGTGGAAGTTCCTTAAAAACAAACATATAATTTGCACTGGTGAAGGTTTGCAAAATCCAAGCCATTGCAAAGCGACAGGCATAGGAACAGTGGGAGGGACATTCCAAAAGAAAGACACAGCTGGAGAATAGTGAGAATAGATTTGGTCTTCTGGCATGATTGTGGTTTTTAGCAACCAGGACCCTGAATCTCCATATGACTGTATCGTTTGATCTTGGGCAAACAATTTGCTATCCAAGTACCTATATGCCACACGTGAGAGTGCCGAGACACCTTCAGTATCAACAGGTATTAAGAAGTGAACATTTTTAGCTAGTGGGGCAAATGGGTTGTGGGAAGCCCAGGAATGGGACTGAGAGATCTTACCTATTGGTAATATTTATGTATACATCAAACACTACTTCCTGCAAGCCACGGTGGAAAGACACACATAGGACTTTTTGAAGGGCCACATTGAGTGATTTCGGATGATGACTGTGTTAATATGAATAAAAATGATATATAGTTCATAAAAAAAAAAATTGGGATTAAAGGGGATGCTGGCATTTTTGGAGTCAATGTTATGACCTTGACACTATGCAATTCAATGTCTCTTATTCCACATAATAGCATAGCCATTTACCTTGTCCTATAGGAAGTCTCCTGCTTTTGTCAGAAAATGAAGAATGAGGACTTTTCACATTTTTCCCTCTCTAAGAAATAACTTTATTTCTAGATAAGCCTACCCTGTGGCCTCTCTCGCATAGTGCAATGCCCCCATTGTTTGTGTGGAATTTAGGGTGTGTTCACTGCCCCAAAGTCAACTTCAGAGTTGGTAATAAATATGGAGCAGCTGCCTGGCTATGCAGGGAATAACAAGCACATCTTCTGGGTCCTTTAAGGGTTCAGTTTGCAGAGTGTTTTTAGGTCAGGTCTCCAGACTTTCAGTAGCTTCATGTATTATTTTTTTTTCAAATTCATAAATCCATATGTACATCCAGGGGTTTTTGGTCACCCCTACTAATCCATTGGTCTTTTCCAGCGTGACATCTGTTTGAGTCAGCCTACCATTGAACACAACATGGGGCATTAAGTCAGGCCACTTAATTAACAGTCTTGCACTGTGAGTGACAGCATTTTAGCTAAAAACGTGCACAGCTGCCGGAAAAGGAGCATACTGCAGGGTCTGTGCCGGTCTGCCCGAGCTGCTGGGCCATTCTTATATTTTTACTGTATTTTTGTAAATTTTGGCAAAATAATTGCTTGCCCAGACCAGGCCTGTTAGCTTTTCCAGTGCTCGTTTAAACTTCACCTCGGAATCCAAAACTCCTGTCAGTAATCTTCTGTCATACGTATTCAGTGCTGGGAGATTTCAAACACCCACTTGGAAAAATCAATGTTTATAGATAACAGCTAGGCTGACTGACACATTTTTGTTTTATCTTTTGCATTTTTGGATTCTCAGAGAACACTTTCCATGCAAACGTTTTCCACAGGCAAAAACACTGGATGAAAAGGCCTATGGCACCCAATGTTTCAGTGCTTCCTATTTATTTGTTTGTCACAGGTGAGACGGGGGTGCGGGGGCATGAGAGTCTGGTTACAGCAAGCAAACAGCATCACAGAACAGACCAGACGCACACAAAACATCTGCGTCACAGATGAGACGCAAATAAAACATCTACGTCACAGAACAGACCCATACAAAACATCTCCGTCACAGAAGAGACGCACACAAAACATCTCCGTCACAGAAGAGACGCACACAAATAGTTGTTGTTCTCTGGGGCAGAGGGCCCGCGTCTCCTCAAAGGCAGGGAATGCCAGACCCCAAGGTGTGTTGTGGGAGAGAGCACTGGAGGTCAGAGTAAAGATGCAGGAGGCGAGGGAAGTGTTTCGTGGGCAGCTTCATGTTTACCCCCAGACAACACCTTTACGACCTGGCCAAGAGATTAAGCCTTGCCGTCGAATTCTCCGACCACCTACCTCTTAGGAGACTACAAACTAAATCCTACAGAAGATGACACCACAGCAAACATTCGGGTGCGTGAAGAGGCATGAGGGAAGTAACAGTGACGCACATCCCCATACTCTCAACGTAAGCTTTATTACCAGTCTGATGTTCCCCGGACCACCAGACTTGCTGGGGCTCAGGGGTGGTGGTATTCCAACCGCCCCATTATGACCAGGGTGGTCGGGCCACTCTGGGACCACGGCAACTGCCAGGGATCAGAGATCCCTGGTGGTGGTGCGGCGGTATTGAGGCCACAATCGCCAAGCATATTACCAGTTTCCTCACCACCACACGGGGCCCTACATGGCCCTCTGGTGCCTCACGTCATGTGGATGCACAGAGGGAGGCACAACGTGTGCCCCCCTGTGTACATACTCACCATTACCTGCACAGCATGAACTGAAGCAGTCCATGCCGTGCAGGTACTGCCGTTGACGTTCCCAATGTTGTCGCTATTTCATAGTCACCCCCCTGGGAATGCCGAAGATCCACCCGCCAGACAGAAGAAACTCCTAATCTGGTGGGCGGTTTGTACATGGGTTCGGCAGTGTAGGAGTAGGGCAGTCCCGCTCCCGCACCGCAAAACTCATAATGAGGCCCTAAGGTATCTACGATGGCAGCACAGAAAGTATACCTCCATCTGCCTATGTTGTATGTCTCTGTTATGTTGGAAGCCTGGCAGCCACATCGGATTTCACTCCATCTACGGACCTGGATTTTCATATAACACTGCACTTGCAGTTGATTGGCTTACAGTGATCACGGACAGCTTTCATTCTTGGATTGAAGAGTAAATCAGAGGAAACGGGAAGTCTATATCTACATTCAGGTAAGCCGAGACAATGTTACCTAGAGCATAAGACAAGGGCTTAAAAAAACATCGTCTATAGCATCCTGAATTTAGTATGGTTTTCATCTCCAAGGTCTAACGTCATAGCATTCCACATTTTTGGGCCTAGAGTCATCTACCTCTGCTGTCTGCTTTGCAAGAAGATGGATTAGCCTTGGCTCCAGGAAGTTTAAATGCTGTTATCAATGGGATCACATCGTAAGGCTCAGGTTGCTTTGAGCTGCTTTATGAGTAAAACAATTGGGGGCTAGTAAACCAATTCAATGCAAACTAAGTGCGTCTGACCTCTCCAAGTTCAAGATTAACCTCACTGCTGGGTTCTGTATCAGTTGGATTTTCCTTACTAACCCGTGTTTTCCGCCTCAGACTACCACCAATTAACTATTCCACAAGAACAGCAACTACCTACTGTGAGTGCATGCCAACTCTTCCTCCTTTTATCTCATCCATCACCACACATGAAAGGTAGCAATAAAATTCGAAGATTCGCCACTACAACCACAGGAACAGCCACATAAAGACCCACAACATCAAAACACTCCTCATTGACCAGAAGTTTGTCTGTTATAAGACTTCACAAGCCCACACCCAACCAAATCAGACAAGACTTTTGACAGCCCTTCATAACCTCTTCAACACCACTCAGGAACGAGCCACAGTAATGCTACATTGATGGCCGCATAAAAATTCCCAACCAGTAAAAGTGACTCCTCAACCATCAAGACTTTTTTTTTTTTTTTTGCAGAGTTTTATATAGCGCGAACTTGACCTGAATCCAATCAGGTATCAGAGCGCTTTACATAGCACCAGTTACGTTACATGAGGACACACATTCATTTTATTTTTTTGTTAGGCACGGGGAGATTAAGTGATTTGCCCAGAATCACAGGAAGTTCAGCGACATTACCGAGACTCGAACCCAGTTCCCCAGGTCCGAGGTCGAGCGCCCTAGCCGTTAGGCCAACTCCTCTCCCCTTGGTAAGTCAATGCAATATCACAATTCCAGCCTCTGCCCCTAACTCACACAGGTTCCCATTATGTAAGATGCCTCATCCTCCTAAATATATATACCTCACCAAGCAAAAAAGAGCCACCTTAGCATCTTCTTACAAGTTCAAAAGGGACTTCTATCAGGCAACACACAAATACCTTATTCCTGCAATGGCAACCAACATTTACTTTACAGCATAACCCATCAACATCTCTCCCTGACATGTTCTCAACACCAAACACAACCCTCTGTTGTTTATATCACATGCATTTCCCCCACAAACACTGTAGTCCACACATGCTGACCACTCACATAAGACTCAGGTCAAGCCCCTAGAGCCTACCAAAGGAAGATCATACAGTAGCAAGGAACTACCATAATATCACAATCAAGCAGCCACCTTTGAAACACATCCCCACATCCTATCACCACAATATTTCCTTTACATGAGGCAATCAAGCCACATTCTCTTAAAATCAAACCAACGTGGGGTTATGTCCACCACATGCATGTTCCTCAATGCAGCACAGATATATTTCACCTAATTCCATCAGGAATACATGTTGTTCCTAACAAAAGTTGAACTCCGGGCGCTTATCACTTATAAGGTAATACTATACACATGCATGATTATCCTTCAGAACCACAACCAAATAGAAGTATCACAGTGACCGATTTCGATACAATACCTACCAAAACTTTCCACATTATAAAAACCAAGGGGGATATTCTCAAGAACGTGTGATAACTACTGCAAAAGTAGCTTAACGCAACTCTTAACCTCGCAGTCTATCGCGTGAAAATAACATTGTGGCAACACGGCATTCCCAAGCCGGCGGCACCATGCAAAAGGCTCACGATATCATGTTAAAAGTCCGCGACAAAGTTAACGTGACACCGCCAAAATGCGAAGCAAGAACACTAAAAAAGTTGCGTTGAGGCCAAGCGCGATACAAAAATCAGCGAAAACCAGCCACAGGCCTGCAATTCCCACGCGTCATGCGGGAAAATGCACCAGAAAAGCACAAAATGAAACACACCAAAACCAAATCAATCTGTGTAGCACCATGGATGCACCCTGACCGAGTGCATAGGACAACCCGAACCCCACAAGCCCCACAGAGGACCAGCCAGGAACCCAGTGCTCGGGAACGGGCAAGTAGAAGAGGAAGACGGAGTTCAGTCCGCAGGAAGACCAGATCATCGTCACGGAGGTGATCGAACACTACCAATAACTGTTCCTCACCTCCACTGCCGCATTGGCAACACAAACGGAAATATGGCAGTCCATCGTCACCAACGTGAATGCAGTCGAAGTGTCGAGGAGGTCAATGGAGGAGGTCAAGAGGCGCTGGCACGAAGTGTGCACCCAAACCAAGGAGAAACTAGCTACCAACAGGAAGGCAGCAAAGGCGACTGGAGGTGGGACTCCTGCGCCACAGGAGGAGCTGGATGAGCTTGAGCAAATGGTGGCCACAGTCATCAGTGCGGAGTAAGGGACAAGGAGTTGGGGCTTTTTATTTTTATTAGCACTGTGAATACTTTGTAATCACTAACCCTGGCTCATTCAAAACTATTATGTTTTATGCCATCTGCGCGGCAAATTTTACCATTCGCCAAACGGGTCTGGTATCACAGGCTATTTGTATAGAGACTCCTATGTGTCTAAATATTTGTGAACGTGTTTCCCTATTAGTCTTTTCCCAAATAGTATGTGAAAAAGGGAACCTAGACAGAACCACAAGTGTGGTACCTGTTTACCCACTGTGGAAATATGGATTTTTCTGGTCAGTTATGTCCCCTATCTTGGACCCCAACGGTTCCATGTGCATGTCACAAGTACATGTATGTTCCCTCCAGTTCCAGTTATGAAGACGCAAATACATGTGCGTCCACCGTCAACATGTCCTTCGACAGATCCGCCATGTATAGGCCGGATATCCCATTCCTAAATATGAAAGGCCATCGGCTTTATATGGTTCACTTATGCCACTTTTCAGTCCAGGCAAGTAGGCCCTGATTCTGTCATCAAAACTCCTCTTGCCTTCTGCCTCTGAAAGCTCCAGCCCGAGCCTGCATCTGTGACCATGAACTCTGTCTCATTCTCTGCGCGGCTCACGAAGCCTGACATCAGCTTACTCTCTGCCAAGAACTGTATTTCACCTTCGAATTATCTGCCTCCCCCTCAGCCGATGCATTCCTGCCTAGTAGTTTAAGTAAACATTCTTCCAGTTACCAAGCAAAAAGGCCCATCTTCTCTGTCCTCATGCAAGTAATTCATAGCCCTGTTACCATGGAATATTCCTACCCCCTCGCATTCAGTGTAGACACTTAGACGCTTGTACACGCACGCACAGTCAGTATAGAATAGATTCTGTCCGAGAGTCCCTCTTTTATGGATAACATAGTTCTTTAAACATAGGATGTTAGATATGATTTGGGATTAGGTTGACTTGACCCCCCAGACTTCTCGTCTCCACATATAGAGCTAAATGTCAAGTCCCCGTCACCCCCTAGTTACACGTCAATTACACGTCATACTGCTGCGCGCGCATCAATGCCAAGTATTATCTTATAGATCCACCTATGTATTACATCATGACCAATCATGTTCCTTTTTTCCATTATTACACCCATTTTCGGTTACGCAAACCAAACGTCAATGTCCTTATCAATTGTTACGCCTACTGTATTCACTTCATTATAATGTATGTACTATAAAAGTTACTTCTTGTCAATAAAGTATGTACTTCACTTCCTGAACCCCCGTGGTGATGGAACTTGAGGCATCCGATTATAATCGATTATTGGAATAAAGCCCATTCCGAAACTCTAATATCACGGATTCTGCCTCTCATTTTTCTGAGCTATTTTATAATGTTTCTGTATCAAATTCAGTCCCGGTAAAGGAATTTTTATTTACCACATGATGGCGCCCGAACAGGGACACTTTCTCATCTCACGCGCCGGCGGTGCGTTGCAGGCCCGGTCTCCTGCCACAGCTGGACGGACAATAACGCGTACCAGCAGGATTTCCTGTATCTCCCTCCGGTTAAGCGGGGGCGACTGAGACTGCGATCAACACCCAGACGAGGCGGTGAGAAGTGCGAAGTATCCCGACCAGAGCCTAGCTGAGAGAGCAAGATCCGAGGTATACAGAGACCCACCAGTCCGAAGTCAAGCCCAGTGTCCGACGAGCCGAGTCGAGTCGAGTCCAGTCCGAGTCAAGTTCAAGTTACTGAGGCCTTCCGTTTCCGAAGCTACCCGGTGAGTACCATTACCGGGGAGGCATTTCTGACGTGCACATAGGTTGTGCCGGTCAAGACGGGTTTGGGTACACAAATCCGGTCTGCACTGTTTTAGCAGTGTATCTGTACTGTTTAGCAGTATATCAAGTATTCCGAGGTATTCCGAAGTATCTAGTTATTGTCTAGTTATTGTCGAGAATTAAGCTTGGTGATTAGTTATGCAGACGATCATCATTGTTGTTTCAGTTAAAGGTTTAATGTTAAATGTTTAAAGTGTTTAAGTATGTTCTGTATATCGTGGTATGAATGACTGTTCATTATCGTGTTTATTGTATTAAGTCTGTTCAAATTCAAGTATCAGGTCAAAATCAAGTATAAGGTCAGTTCTCAATATGCCGCTCTTTTCGAAATTAAGACAGATCACTACCAGAAAAGGGGTTCTCGAAGAAGCCGTCCCTATTCCTCCTAGGGACACTCCAGGGCACTTTATGTATCACAAACATGGCTTAGACGCTATATTATTTCTTGATTTATGGGTAGACTATACCAAGGGATTACCAGAAAGTCAGAGGTGGCCCACAGCGGGGACCTGGGATGCAGAGTGCATCATGAAAGTCGAGGAAGAGTTATGGAAAAGAAAAGTCAGACAGTCACAGAAAGACGCCGTTGAATTATGGCGTAAAGAATCACATAGACGAACAGAAAAAGCACGTAGACAGGAAGAGAAGAGTAAAGAGAATTCCAATAAAGTTCGAGAGAATCTATTAATTGAGGAAGGTATCCGAGTGAAATCAGAACAAGTAGACAGACAAAGAAATGCCCTTATGAATGGTATGTATCCCCTTCTGGCCGAAGGATTACCTAAGGCTACTCCAGAGATACCGAAAGACTTGCCACCCCCATTATTCCCAATCAAGGTACATCCTAAGGGGCATCCTAGAACCGCAGAAGATGTTTTTCTTTCCTCATATTTAGATGACGCAGCTCCCGAGTATGCTAATTCCGCCCCACGTAGACCGCATACCAGGGAGGTCCAACGCCAAGATCCAGCACCCGTATCCCTGCAGCAACAAATCGAGTCACAAGTTCCGGCAAGCACATCTGTTTCTGCATCTGTTCCTACAAGTACTTCTATAGCTGAGTCCACACCTATAGTTGCTGTGTCACGTTCGACGAATCCTTTCACACCCGACGCCCCAGACGGGGCCACGGGAGGTGCTACCAATATTTTTTCTACGCCACCTAGAATAAATAAACTTAAAGTCCAAGAGTAAGCGCATTCACGTACACCCAAATTCGTAAGTGATCGTACGCTTAAGGAACTTCTTATAGATTGTAGATATGACCCGGTGCTCGGTAAAGAGGACGAAATGATCCTGGCATCATTACGTATCAGACGAGCCGCAGGGTATTTAGCGAAGCTACCAGGAATGACTGCGCATCTAGATAAAATATATCATTTTGTCCAAACAGGGCGAGATCCAGAATGTATTAACAGAGCTATGGAATACCAGAAAGTAGAGATACAGGGGGAACTGTTGCGTTTCCTCATAAACTGTGTGATCAGAAATCAAGACCGACCGGGGGTAGATCCGGAAGCAATGAAAATTCTTACAAAATGGAGCCAGAATATATCAGAAGGGAGACACGATAAGCAAAATTGTATAATAGCTATGTGCCGAAAGATCCGTAAAGAAATAGAACGCCTACACGAAGAGAGATTAGAGACAGACGAGTTCGAGCAAAGCGAGGAAGAAGGGTCAGGACTGCCCGCCGGACAGTCAGACACCATAGCCTATGTAGGTAGAGGAAGATCTTGTAATAGGAATCAGACTAGATGTCATACTGACCCAATACGTCCAATATGTCCAGATAATGACAGGAATTTCCAAATACCTATAATTAACATAAGGTCTAACGAGCATTCGTTCCAAACCGCCGACAAACTACTCCGAGAACGAAGGGGTTATCATTTTCTCGATTCTATGGATGAACAAGACTTAGCGAGGGCAGCTGTTCATTGGGTGGACAGTCCCGGAAAATATAGTGATGAGACAGTAGTACGCACATTTTTGAATCTCACCCCAGATGAGCAGAGGTTAGCTGGGATTTATATGATTCAACAACTCATTATACTATATCAGAGTCAGCATTCGGACCCTGGTCCCTTACCTGACATATTGACTGAATTGCTTATGAATAAATGGAGAGGTCCAGGTACCAAATTAATTAAAGAAATTCTAGTATCTAGAAAGCAGTATATTCTTTTTGTATGCTCAGAGCATGTCTCATTGCCTGTCAAGGAAAGAACGACGTATCACCTGGATAGACAGAATCCCTTACGAGAAGTACACCCAATAAAAGGCGAGGACAATGAGTTTAAACGTGTATTTGTATATACGCCTATATCGAAAATAGAATTGTTAGAAATGAAGAAAGTAGTACCCAGTCATGACAAGGACCCAGCGGGTTTTCACCGAGAAATTAAAGACATGTTACTCATGGGAGAGTATACCTACCCCGACATTATGACAATATTAAAGGTGTTGATGCCTGCTGGCATTTATGAGAAACTCAAGGAAAAAGAGTGGGAGGTAGGTGATCAAAAGATAGAATGGTCAGCATTAGAAGCAGAAGAAAGGGCCCGAGGTCCAGGTTCGGGGCTTGGGGACAAAACTAAAGCACTACCAGGTCTACTAGTACAGGTACTGCCACGTTTATTAACTACGAAAAAGGAAGATTGGGGTACAATTTCAGCCTGTAAACAGAAGCAAGATGAAGACACTAGCGATTACTATGCACGATTCGAGAAATGTTTTGGTATAAATAGTGGCATAAAAGCAAGTAGCGAATCATACCCGCATCTGTTTGTAACAAAATTAGTGGAAAATGCCCTGCCCCCAGTAAAGAATAGAGTATTAAAATTCGAAAGTACCTGGCAAGGTAACACTCCAACACAAATGTTACAAATGTTACAGTACCACCACAATAGAATTAAAGAGGAACAAGAACATGAACACAGACGCATGAAAGACACAAAAATGAAAATGCTAGTTTCCCAGACAGTTCCAGCTGAAGGACATAAAAAGGGTATGACACATTCCGATTCAGCAGGACCTGTAAAAGGGACATGCAATTATTGTAAAAAGCCAGGTCATTACGTACACGATTGTCCAGTGCTAAAACATAATATCGCCATAGGTAAAACACAAGAAAGATCACGGCCACTAAGACAAGATCAGAATGAACAAGGAGCTACGCAGCATGCCCAGGCCATGCCAGCCGCACAACAGCCAATACAGTTTGTGCCAGCTGCACCACCGTTGTCTGTTGCTGCCACACAGACAACAACACGACAAATGTATCAGACTGCACAGTATGAATATCCGGAGTATCAACGTTACGCATGAACTAGCCTAGAGAGGGAAGTTGACTTACCCCTTATCGAGATTCCTGTAGATCAAGAAGGACCTTATGTACATAGTGAATTATTAGGTCAAGATAGAAAATTTTTACTCGATACAGGGGCAAGTCGAACAACTATAAAACGAAGTGAAGTCCCAGGGGCACCCCTCTCAGGCTCACAGAATATTTCCCTTGGTTTTTCAGGAAAACCTATTGTTAATGAAGTGTCACAGCCTCTTCCACTTACGATAGGACCTCTGACCCGAACTACAGATTTATTGCTTACTAAATCATGTCCAGAAAACTTGTTAGGAATAAAAACGTTGAAAGCCCTAGGAGCCATAATATGTTGTTCCCCGGAAGGAGTAAGGTTGTTTTTACGTGATTTTAAAGGTCACTATGTATCTAGAGACATGGATCCCCGACTGCAGATTGTTGGTTGCATGAATATTACACCATATCGAGTCACACTAAAGGCAGGAGTGGTGCTACCACGAATGCGACAATACAAGTTACCACCAGATGCTGTAACGGCTTTACTACAAATCATTGACGAGCTTATTGCCCAAGGAGTAGTTGTAGAAACAGACTCCAATGTATGTAATTCACCGATAATTCTGATTCTTAAACGAACAGATCCTACAGCTCCGCCAGTATATCGATTGGTTATTGATCTGCGCGAGTTAAACAAATGTATTGTGCCACAATTTCCTGTGGTCCCAGATATCTCGTCATTATTGACAGCTATTGATTCCGAAGCGACAGTGTTTACTGTAATTGATCTCAAAAATGCCTTTTTCAGCGTCCCAATAGATCCGGAAAGCCAATATTTGTTCGGATTTAGTTTAAATGGGCGTAGCTTTAAATTCACCCGCGCACCTCAAGGATTTACAGAAAGCCCCAGCATCTATAGCCAAGCACTGAAACGAGAACTCGACAGTATCCACATGCCAGTTAACACTGCCCTGCTTCAATATGTCGATGATCTGCTGATCACCGCTAGAAGCGAACCCGAATGTGAGAAAGCATCACTGACAGTTTTACAATTTCTAGCCGAAAAGGGGCACAAGGTGTCCACTTCTAAGCTGCAATTCTGTGTCCAGCGAGTTGTTTATCTTGGACACTCGCTGGACAAGGAGGGAAGGCAGCTTACACCTGACCGCATTCAGTTAATTGCTAACATGTCAATACCCAAGACACAGAAGGAGGTGCGGGCTTTCATAGGCCTCACTTCATATTGTAGACAGTGGATCCCTCAGTATGCATTTCTAGCAAAACCACTCATTCAATTGACAACACAGGAGGCAGCCACACCGACTGTTCTCCCTTGGACTCAGGAACACACACAAGCTTTTGAAAGCTTACAGAAAGCTTTATGTCAAGCACCCGTTTTAGCAACGCCATGTTACAGAAAACAGTTTACACTCTTTGTTACAGAACGCGAAGGTACGGCCTTGTCAGTACTCACACAGGAACAAGCAGGAGCACACAAACCATGTGCTTATTTTTCTAGTACATTAGATCCCGTAGCTCAGGCTTTGCCTGCATGCCTAAAATCAGTAGCAGCAACAGCTTTAGCAATCAGACAAAGCGATGCCATAGTGTTAGGACATCCATTGACAGTTCAAGTACCCCACGCAGTAGAGGTTCTTGTAAATAGAACACAAACACAACACTTGACCGTAGCGCGACTTACAGGATACGAGCTTACATTGTTTCAGCCACATATAGAAATAAGACGCTGTAACACATTGAATCCTGCCACACTTTTGCCAGTAACCGGAACAGACCCACTAGCCCATGACTGTATTGAAGTTATTACTGTAACGACAAAACCCAGACAAGACTTGACCGATGTTCCATTGTCAGATCCAGACTTGACATTTTATGTCGATGGTTCATGCATGAGAACAAATACAGGAGAGTTAGTAGCCGCTTATGCAGTCACAACAGATACTGAAGTCATTGAAACTAATCGTATAAATACTTTGTCAGCTCAAGCCGCAGAGCTCATCGCTCTGACACAAGCCTGTATTCAAGCCACGAATAAAAAAGTCAACATATACACTGATTCACGTTATGCATTCGGAGTTGTACATGACTTCGGCGTGCTGTGGCGAGAGAGAGGTTATTTAACTTCCCACGGTGCCCACATTCAGCACGGACCCCTCATTCATGCATTATTAGATGCAATACATCTACCCACTGCGATATCAATTATGAAATGTAAAGCCCATACAAAGGTTACTGATATCATTTCCCAAGGCAATGATCTAGCCGACAGAACAGCTAAACTGACTGCTCAAACTCAAACCCCCGACATGACAAAAACAATAGTCCCGACACCGACACATTGTATGACAGTTAAAGATCCTACTCTTGACGTAATTGACATACAGACACATGCTACACCAGACGAAATAAAGAAATGGACCGAGTTAGGAGGGATCCAAACGGACCAAGGATGGATGATGAAGGAAAGGTCTGTATGGTTCCTTCCTGATTCAATGGTCCAAGTCGTAATTAACACTATACATAGTCCAGCACATCTAGGAGAAAAAGCTATGCTAGACAGCATTCAACACATTTGGTTCAATAAACATTTACGAGCAGCAGCAAAACAAAAGGTCCGTACCTGTATGATCTGTTGTCAGTTCAACCCAGGAAAAAGCGTTCCCGTAGAACAGGGTGGATTTCATACCCCTAATCATCCTTTTGAAGTACTCCAGATGGATTATATCCAGATGGAACGATGCAGAGGATTCAAATATGTTCTCGTAGTTGTCTGCGCTCTGTCCCGTTGGACGGAGGCATACCCGGTTTCAGATTACACTGCCCCGACTACTGCCAAACAGTTGGTTCGAGAATTCTTCCCACGATACGGTTTACCACGTGCTGATTACTCAGATAACGGCCAGCCGTTCTCATCCGAATTAATGAAACACGTTTCACTTCTGTTAGGATATCAGTGGAAATTCCACTGTGTCCGACATCCCGAGGCAGCAGGTCTCGTAGAAAGACATAACCAGATACTGAAAATTAGAATGTCCAAAATATGCAGAGAGAAAGGTGTCGACTGGGTAGTAGCGTTACCAGTTGCACTCTTTTACATGAGAATGGTAGCACACTCTCGAACAGGGCTATCCCCGTATGAGGTGATCTTCGGTAGACCACCGAATATGTGGGGGACGCCTATACCACGTAAAATAACTGATGTTGACTGTAATATGCTGACAGATTACTTGGCTTCCTTGATGTCTGCACTACAATCTTCTCGTTCACAGGTAGCTGCAGCCTTTCCCGACAACACTGAGGTGAAACCACATGACGTTGTTCCGGGTAATCTTGTCTTTGTGAGGAATTTCGACCGAAAGACTCAGCTGGAGCCCAGGTGGAAAGCACCCAAGTTGGTCCTGTTGACCACAAGAACAGCCGTGAAGATCGAGGGCCGCAAGGGCTGGATTCATTCAAGCCACATCAAGAAATTTCATGGACTATCTTCGGATATAGACATTGTGCCCTGCACTCCCTCACAGACTGATACAAAACTTCCTTTTGTTGAACCTAACAAATCTGAAAATTACAAACTAAAGCTTAGGCCCAACCAGTCGAGCAATTTGATTGTTTAAGTCCTCTCCAAGGTGAAGCGGTTGAATTGTCTCTGACATGTATCCCTTGGACCTGAGTAGAGAAAATACCCGAAAAATGTTGAAACGACAGGCGTATTGTAAATCACTGCGTAGCCACTGCATAGTGACATTATTAATTTTGTTTTTATTGAGTCTTTTAATAATTATTACAAGTATGTTGTTGCACATATATTACCCTATTTCTAGACATGTTTATAATGTTGCTGCTGAACATTCTTTTAGTGACTTACCTCCGCATGAATTGTCTTATAGACTTGCGCTGCGCAATAACACTTTCATTAGTATGTTACATCATTCCCATCAGACTAGTAATGCCACCAATTGTTGGGTGTGTGGCCGACTCCCTCCCTATCAGAATTATGAAGGAGTCCTGCCTTTCTTTCCACATCCATTTACACATAATGGCTCCTGTGGAGCATGGTTTAGCTTAATTAATTCCATAGACTCAGACACAGCAGTTTACCAAGATCATTGGGTATGGGGAAATCTGAACCTTGCTTTACTCAAGGTCTGTTACCCTGACAAGGAGGGTCGCCCCAAAAGAACAGGAACTGATCTAGAAAATGAAGTATATGGATTAGGTAATTTTACACCTAATCTCATGATTCTAAATGTCGTATCTGAAATTGAACTAGTCTTACCCACCATGTCAGTATTCCCAGCGAGGGGTGAATTATGTGTAAGAAAGGTTGGTTCCATACATATGGGCCATAGTAAATGCACTACTATGGTAGAATTCAGTGATCAAGGAAAATCTTCATTTAGAGCTTCTCGCCACTCCTACTTTATATGTGGTCAGACTGCATATATGCGTCTACCTCTAGATTGGGATGGTACCTGCTACATTGCATTCCTTTTGCCACCTGTTTTCCTAGCTCCTCCTGATTATTACAGAAATATTCATTTAGTACACAACAGAGAACGGAGAGATCTCCCCATTGTCGATTACACTGAGACGGCATGGGACAAGTATGTAGATTTTAATAAAGGCATCTTTCCCTATATAGGTACTGTTACTAATAGTAAGCTGATACGTAGATTAACTAGAACCCTTGAAGCAGTAGTGAATGAGACTATTTCCGCCTTAGGCAATTTAACGGAAGAACAGTCTGCTATGCGGATTGTTGTGCTTCAAAATCGTCTTGTCCTTGACGTCATCCTGGCTGATAGGGGCGGAGCTTGTAGGGTCATCGGATCAAGCTGCTGCGTATTCATACCAGAAAATTCGCCATCTGTATATAAAGCCATCACTCGCCTTCATAAGATTGTAAGCCAGATACACCAGAACCCAGGCACTTGGACTTGGTCCAGTTGGTTTTGGAATGCGGTATCAGCCTGGGGATGGAGAGTTTTATCCTTCCTAGGTATTGGCCTTCTCATACTATTCAGTTGCTGTCTATGTCTACAATGTGGACCAGCAATTTGTGGTCTGTGTACCACATCGTGCATTCCACATCAAGATTTTCATTCAAGATCCCGGAAGAAGAAAGAAGAACAAATGATGCTATATGAACAGATCAATGGATTGATGAAGATTGATATCTCTTGAAGGGCAAGTAGGGGACAAGGAGGGAATGTGGAAATATGGATTTTTCTGGTCAGTTATGTCCCCTATCTTGGACCCCAACGGTTCCATGTGCATGTCACAAGTACATGTATGTTCCCTCCAGTTCCAGTTATGAAGACGCAAATACATGTGCGTCCACCGTCAACATGTCCTTCGACAGATCCGCCATGTATAGGCCGGATATCCCATTCCTAAATATGAAAGGCCATCGGCTTTATATGGTTCACTTATGCCACTTTTCAGTCCAGGCAAGTAGGCCCTGATTCTGTCATCAAAACTCCTCTTGCCTTCTGCCTCTGAAAGCTCCAGCCCGAGCCTGCATCTGTGACCATGAACTCTGTCTCATTCTCTGCGCGGCTCACGAAGCCTGACATCAGCTTACTCTCTGCCAAGAACTGTATTTCACCTTCGAATTATCTGCCTCCCCCTCAGCCGATGCATTCCTGCCTAGTAGTTTAAGTAAACATTCTTCCAGTTACCAAGCAAAAAGGCCCATCTTCTCTGTCCTCATGCAAGTAATTCATAGCCCTGTTACCATGGAATATTCCTACCCCCTCGCATTCAGTGTAGACACTTAGACGCTTGTACACGCACGCACAGTCAGTATAGAATAGATTCTGTCCGAGAGTCCCTCTTTTATGGATAACATAGTTCTTTAAACATAGGATGTTAGATATGATTTGGGATTAGGTTGACTTGACCCCCCAGACTTCTCGTCTCCACATATAGAGCTAAATGTCAAGTCCCCGTCACCCCCTAGTTACACGTCAATTACACGTCATACTGCTGCGCGCGCATCAATGCCAAGTATTATCTTATAGATCCACCTATGTATTACATCATGACCAATCATGTTCCTTTTTACTCATTATTACACCCATTTTCGGTTACGCAAACCAAACGTCAATGTCCTTATCAATTGTTACGCCTACTGTATTCACTTCATTATAATGTATGTACTATAAAAGTTACTTCTTGTCAATAAAGTATGTATTTCACTTCCTGAACCCCCGTGGTGATGGAACTTGAGGCATCCGATTATAATCGATTATTGGAATAAAGCCCATTCCGAAACTCTAATATCACGGATTCTGCCTCTCATTTTTCTGAGCTATTTTATAATGTTTCTGTATCAAATTCAGTCCCGGTAAAGGAATTTTTATTTACCACACCACAGAGATGAAAAAAAGGTGAAAAAAAGGTGAAGAGGGCAGGCAGTGCCTCACGGAAGTAACCCCAACGAGGATGCGTAGACAGGTACTCGCCTACTACCTCACGTTCTCATCATAGGCTACTGCCGCCAAAACAGAAAAGAAGGAATACATAAAAAGTTTATATTAATCCTACTAACTGGTGTCTAGTGAAACTTATATTCTAATCTGTGCCTGTGTTCAAAGAATAATGGGAGTGTCGACCCAAAAACAGGAAGACTGAGTCTGATCAGGACCCACGTCGCTCCAAGTTAAAACCGAGCAAGACTACACTGGCTATATGAAACTTTATTCTGTGCTGTGTGTCTGCTCATTAAAACCAACATGTTTAGTTGCCTATTTAAATTAGCGGCAACTTCTTCAGGGCTAGGGTCGACTGGCCTCTCTGCGTTGCTAGTTCAGACCTGTAATTTATCTGTCTGCACCGTCAGGGTTGTTGTCATTCAGCATAGTCCGGATGCTGCTCACCCTTCATCAAGTGATGAAGGGTGAGCAGCATCCGGACTGCAAGGCTGACGAGAAACGTGAATCCGCGGCCAGTGGGCAAGCAGTCCAGGACTATTTGATGTAGCACACATCTACCTATACCAAGGGTTGAGGTATGCTGAATGACAACAACCCTGACGGTGCAGACAGATACATTACAGGTCTGAACTAGCAACGCAGAGAGGCCAGTCGACCCTAGCCCTGAAGAAGTTGCCGCTAATTTAAATAGGCAACTAAACATGTTGGTTTTAATGAGCAGACACACAGCACAGAATAAAGTTTCATATAGCCAGTGTAGTCTTGCTCGGTTTTAACTTGGAGCGACGTGGGTCCTGATCAGACTCAGTCTTCCTGTTTTTGGGTCGACACTCCCATTATTCTTTGAACACAGGCACAGATTAGAATATAAATTTCACTAGACACCAGTTAGTAGGATTAATATAAACTTTTTATGTATTCCTTCTTTTCTGTTTTGGCGGCAGTAGCCTATGATGAGAACGTGAGGTAGTAGGCGAGTACCTATCTACGCATCCTCGTTGGGGTTACTTCCGTGAGGCACTGCCTGCCCTCTTCACCTTTTTTTCACCTTTTTTTCATCTCTGTGGGTAAACAGGTACCACACTTGTGGTTCTGTCTAGGTTCCCTTTTGCACATACTATTTGGGAAAAGACTAATAGGGAAACACGTTCACAAATATTTAGACACATAGGAGGCTCTATACAAATAGCCTGTGATACCAGACCAGTTTGGCGAATGGTAAAATTTGCCGCGCAGATGGCATAAAACATAATAGTTTTGAATGAGCCAGGGTTAGTGATTACAAAGTATTCACAGTGCTAATAAAAATAAAAAGTTTTTCTCTGGGCAGGTCTTGTTTTGTATATGGTCATGAGAGGGGGGCGACCTGCCTTTTGACCCCCTAAGCTCCTTATTGTTGAGAACAAGGAGTTGGGGGTCTGGACACAGCTCAATATGACCTGACCCAACAGCAACAGGGTGAGTAACAACCAGGGACTGGGGGGACGGAGGGAGATGGGCACAATGGCACACATGACAATCATGCGCAGCACACTGCACACCCACAATGAGTGTAGAATATGCCCCTGACACCCTTGGCACACTGCAGCACACATAGAAACACCAAGTAGGCCACATACACAATGTGCACAACTGGGCCCCCCTCCACATCACCAATGCCACAACCTACCCATGCACATGTGATGAATCCAGAAAAGCAGAGGCTCCATGAGCCACACGGACTATGCAAGTGACACTGCATGACACGGAATCGAGAACCGGCCCGCGATAATGGACCTAAACCTGCCTGCGACTATGAAGAGAAGTGCTGCCGGCATCTAAATAAAAAGAAAAACGTGACTCAAGATTACCGTCGACATAAGAGAGCGAGTACCCACAGGCAACGGTTGCTGTCCCATGTTAAATCAATTAACTGGGTGCCTTTGAAATTGATACACTCTACCCCTTCTACTCCATCATACAGTGTCCTACATTAAAAACTCCAGCCCTGAGGAAGACCTTCCATGAATTTATCTGGTCCTCACCTGAAGGTCGAAACACGTCGGCAAAAAACCCCCCCTTCCCTCACTCATTTCTTTTTCCCAGCACGAGGCCAAGAGTTTCAACATGTTATAATTGTTTGAAGATAACATTAAATGTGTAGGCGAACATACTGACTGAAGTTTACTGTGACACATGTTATATCAATGTGGGCTCTGACTCCCCTATTTTTTCTTTGGACCATGTATTTAGTGATGATTGCGGAATAATGTAGTAATATTTTCCCGTCATACGTTATTGTATTTTGTAAATAATATTTAGGACCAAGAAGATGTTAGAAATTGTTTTCTTTGTACAGATTTAAAGCTACTTTGATTGTATATTGATGAAGAGTTTACAATGTACATAAATTGTAACAAGACTTATTAGGATGAAATGTTGTTAAAAAACATAAAACAAAAAAAGAGAGTGTGAATATAATGAATATATACATATTTATAATATTTGTGAATTAAAGTAAATTCACTTGTTTTGAAAAGTATCAATTTACGGTTGATTATTTGTTTGCCCACAGAGTCACAGGATTAGAATTGGTTGAATGTAATACAGTTCATTTTAGTGAATAGACACTCGGGTAACGTTAAGTACCTGGGTAGTAATTGAATGTATTGAATTTATGGTCGCAGGGGTAATTTTGCTTATGTAACTTGTTTATTGAATTCCAGCCCCTGCGCTCCTCAACTGAATCAGTCCCCTTGTTAGATATAACTGCATGACAGATAGCATGACTGCACATACAATACATGACATGGTGCACGAGACGACTATGAGGTGGCTGGGTGTGGACCACAACCCGTAAAGGAGCAGGTCACAATCTGACACAACCACGTGCACCTACAACCCATGACGTCAAAAACACATCTGCAGACAAACAATGCTCAAGAGTACCAAATATGTCCAAGAGCACAAATGACCCAAGTCGCAAACATCACAGCACCCGAAAAGCACACAAGTGAAAGGCACATCGACTCAAAGGGAAAAGGGGACGCCAAATCAGAGCTGCAAGGCAGACTCGCCAACAACGCAGCACACACACATAGCAATCACAGCATATCAACATTGACGACAATGTGGTACAAAGTGCCACACTTACACCACAGGACAGAGGACACAACTGGTGCCGTTCGTGCGTAGTAACTGGCCAATCACATCTGGCATTGCATGACACTGCGGGATGATAATGTACAAGTACAACCACACATCCAACATGTAGTCGAAATGTCCACTGTCTCCCATAAAATGGCCAGCTTCACCAAAACAGACAAAATGTACACTGTCATGGAGTCTGAATGTAAACATCTCAAATGCGTGAACATACATGGAACACACTGTTAACCTGCATCTCCCCGTCACATTTCAGAGGGACAATCAACACTTCCTGCAGAGCAGACCACACATCTCTATAGTGATGATGTAGAGCACACCCTGCACATTTGCCCAGACACCCTCCAACGGCTCGTGGACAGCCTCCGCACCAGGAGCAGGGCAGCCCAGCTGCATCGCGTTGACCCCACCCCCTGCACAGACCACACCGCAGGAAGCACACACCACCATGGCTGGCCCACAGGGCCCCCACGACCAACACATGGAATTCCAATGCCGTGTGTTAGCGTGCCAGGCCGAGTTGGCAGAACAGCTGTGGGTGGTTTTTGAGCTCGTGGCAGCCAAACTCGATGCCATACGTGGGTGACTGAGTCCCATCAGGGACCATGTACAGTCCCTAAAGGACACCCCCTGTCGGCACCATGCTCACCGACAATGCTTGGCTGACCTCGCTGGGACCATTACTAGGATACAAGAACTGTCGAGTCAGACAGGCTCCAGCGATGACAGCACGGAGTTGGCACAGATGAGGAGGACAATGGAGACCATAGAGCAGATGCAGGCTGGAAGGATGGCTGCCACGGCTGAACATCAGTGAGATGTAGCTGGGATCTTCCAGGCCTTGCAGATCCTCATCTTGTCAATGCTGCCACAGAGCCTGTCCCAGATAACTGCTGCTGGGACTACGACACACACATCTCCGCCCCCTGTTGTGTCATTGGCACACAGTGATGCAGCCCTATCACCTTCGCACCCTGATGTGTCAGTGGCCCACAGTGATGCTGCCATAACACCACCACACACACCTGATACACCAGACACAGAAGACGTCTCAGAGGAGTAAGATGTGGAGGGAAATGACTGTATGAGGATGGAGGTAGTAGCATCCGTACCCACCACATGGCCTGTCCCTAACTGGTTCAGACCTATGCATCATGCCCTGGAACAACACCTCCCACTGTCCCTAGAACACTCTGCGACATTCACCTGGACCCCGACATGGGCTTCCATATCTGTTCTTGTACCAATCACACAGAAATCCGGCTGTGGACTGAACTCCGCCGCTTCTGATTAACTTTGCATTCTCCCAAGGACTCTGGTTGGCCCACCACTGGGCAACCATGTCATGTGGGCTTGAACTGGCCATGTACCCCTCCGGCTCTGAGACTCCCCAGAATGTGAATAAAACATTCCAAATCCCACGGATGTGTCATGTCTATGTTCACTCAAGTGTACAAGTATGGATGAATGTAGGGACATTGATTGCACTAAAAGTTATACCCTGGTAAATGTCATCAATGCGCATGTTTGAGCCTGACCCACATGGTCAATTAGATAAATATGAAGGTGTGAACTAGCTGTCGCCTTATTGCACCTGAACAACAATCTCGCATCTCCCAATGTAGCCCCACATCCATGTATCATATAGGGTGTGTAAATGTCAGAATCGGTAGCCCGCCTGAAGTAGTGTCCCCCATCGCATGTGGCTACAGTACATCTCTTCACATGACGTACTCACACACATCAGTGTGGACACAGCCTGTTTTAATGGATCATATTGATCCACATGGCAAGAAGTTGGACACCAAGCTCACATTGCTGAAGACATGTAAGAGCACAGGTCTACCAGCAACTATCCCAAACACAATGTGTGGCTCACAGTGGCAGAGCTGCCAATAGGGATTCACCACCTACGTACCAGAGGCAGTCTGTCCCTCCCTGTGTACGGACAATGCTCATTGAGGCACACAATGTGTCAAACTAATCAACACTCATTACAGTTGTACACTGGTGAAGTTGTGTAGACTTTATTAGCATGTGCATGTCAGTACGGGCAAGTGATGGGACACAACAGGCAGACAGATGCTTAAGACACTTACAAGCAGAATGGGAACGTGTCGAGGTGCAAGGAATGGGGTGGTAAAAATGAACACATATCCTTACGGTTGGCAACGGTCTCAGCCCACCTTGCCTTGCTGGTTGATTCATGTGATGTTTGGCGTCTGCTCATTTCCCCGTGTCAGGGGACACAACTTACAGCCCATGGGATCTGCATGGAGCTCTACCACCGGACTGCGCCGACTGTGTGCTATGCGGACAGTGAGCAGGTGAAAGGGACCAACAAGGTCACATGTTGTGCTACATTGCCATGTGTGTAGTCTCCCTCCAGCACTATGTCAGATTTAGGAACGTTGCCAAGCGACGCTGTGCAGCTCCACCCATGGGGCTGCAGCACCTTGCACAGGTGTGTGAAAACACGTGTAGGTGCACGCACTTGCATTCTGAGTCCGAGCGAATGCTGACATGTCCACTGTTGTTCTGGCTTATGTGACCATTCTTCCATGAAGCAACACGGTGTTGGGACCTGTGCTCTGGGTGTCAGTCAGTTGTGGCTGCAGGAAGGTAGCTACTCATCCATGAATGTGAGTGCTGCTTCATAGGCAATCAGTTCCAGAAGTACGTCATTCTCGAATTCAAGGAACACGAGGGAGAGCCAATCCATTAACTGGTCCGGACAGATGTGCTCCGACCACGCTGTTTCATCAATCCGCAACACAGCCCAATAGGGGAGCACCTCGATGTGGTCACTGCACACGATGACTTGTGCAATCTCCCATCCACTGCTGCCAGCACAGACACCACATATTAAGGCATCCCATGCCCGGGTATCCCCGTTGCACTACTGTTCGTGGGCCAACAGGGGTGTACACACAAGTCATAATCCAGTTCAGCTACCGTTGTGTTGGATAGGCAGACCTCCATGGGCCACTCAAATGTGCATGATCGACAGTGGAACCATGGCTGGACGCTTGTCACGTATGCAAGCCGGAAACTCAGACGGTAACTGATTCGCTAAACTTCCATTGGCAGAGCTCCCGACAGATGCAGCATTCGTTACAGTTCCACGTATCTGGGGTTGTGCATGTGCCCGGGATTGCCTCTCATTGTGTTTGTTGGTCTCGTACCATCGGCACTCCTCAGACCGGCGGCAGTCCTGTGGAATATATGCCACAGCTCCGAGCAATAAGTTGTATGTGTGTTCGAAGTTTTGACGTATGGGTTGTCTTTTTTGCAGATGTGTTGGGGGCATGCCATGCAGGTGTAACTCGAGCAGGGACAAGTGTGTGTGGGGTGTGGACATGTTGGTCTTTCATTAGCGCAGTTCATGGTGTGGGAGTCGCCAGAGTCTGGTATGGTATCTCACTCAGGGGGTGCCGCGCGTATTGGAGACCAAGGTCGGAGGTTCGGATGTCCTTCCGCCTTGTGTATTGAGACAAAGGAGCTTTCATGCCTAATTTTAGCCTGACTACTGCTTACATTTCTGAAATGTGATGTGGCCTTCGCGCTGGAATTGTTGCCAGGCCTTAGATTTTGAGTGCACCAATTGCGAGACACACGCAACAGTTGGCATGTATGTGCCAAGGGCCCGATTGTCCTTGCGCTCCTTGTTCAGTCTCTCTCGCTCTCTTTCTCTCTGTCCTTTGATGAGTGCCTGACACACCTTCTTATCTGGGATATTGTCTTACAGGCTGTCACTTACGGATTGTCCAGGGATGACCCGTCATGACTCTTCCAAATAGTTGTTTGGTTTGAAATTTGATTGTGATATTTTGTTTGGACTCTCAATGGTGAATGGTTGATTCTGCTTTTTCTGTACTCACATGACTGTTAGTTGTTGTGATTCTGCGGCATCAGGCGAATGATTTTGTTCATGATTTCGTGAAGTTGATGTGCAATCTCTTGGTCCGGGGGAGGTGGGGGTGCCCGGGTGGGGCCCGGGGGGGTGGGGTAATACGGGGGTGGGTGGCGGTGGGTGTTGTGGCCCTCTTGGGTGTCCGAACTGCATGATCGTTGACTCCATGGCATCTGTTGTTCTTCAGGTGTGGCTCTGGGCTGGGCTCCCTTTTTCTGGTGCCAGTTGTCGTCCGACTTTGCACCAGGTCAGAGCAGGTGTTAATTTCCTGCTGCTAACGCGCCTTATCGCACGTTTTGTGTTCTTATCGCCAATCTGGCTGCTCGTTGAGAATGCTGAGGTGTGGTGTTGTCGCAGTTTTTTGCTCCGGAACGCCTACTCTGCATCTCGTTAGAGATAGTTGCCGGGGTCATCCGTGGCGATGTTTCTTGAGGATGCTACTGCAGAAAACTGGTGATATGGGCTGTTAGCACCGGCTTGTGAATGGGGCGATAAATTTATGACAACTTTGACTACGATATAGTGCCGATAACTCGGCGATAGCTCCTTGAGAATATGCCCCCAAATTTTAAACCAATGGACTGCTGGTCACTTCTGCTCTGCTATGCCATATCCCACAATATGGGTTTCTCATTCTTTTGTGCCAAGCGATAATACAATAAAAGACACATTCACAGACGTAACATCCTGCATCACCCTTTACCTTGCCTTTCTTAACACAGGCATCCACAATGTGTTCTGTGAGCAACCAACCACCAGGAAAACCTACACCTGAAACAACTAGACATAGAACAATAATTTTCAGCTCTGAGAAGCACAGACAGGTAAGGATAGGCATGGTTTCTCTGTGCTTGGATCAGTGGTTAATTTGTAAAAAATAAGTACCCGGGCTCTCGCCAGGTGGCAGCGTGCAACATCCCATTTCTTCTGTTAGCTCTGCCTAAAACAGAAGCAACTACTAACCATTAAAGTGGGGAGAGGATGTAGTGTAATGGCCAATGTTGCTGACTTGGGAGCTGGGGACCAGGTTCGAGTCTTGGTGTCAGCTCAACATCCTGTGATTTTTGGCAAATGACTTAATCTACCCATAAATGAATGTGCCCTTAACTGGTGCTAATGAAAAGAGCCAGTGTTGATGATTAAGTGCCGGTGCTGAACACCAGAAACCACTGGCTCAAGTTAAGCATGGCTTGGATCAAGCACAGACTTGATGTATGGCTCTAACTGAAACCAAAACTGAAAGTCAGCAATATACATTTGTAAAGTCAGTCAAAAATATACCATAGTTACCATTGTTAATGCCTGCAGATATATTCTAAATGGTACAGGAAAATGACAGAACGCAGGAGAGCCACCCAACTTTACATGTATTAAATTTGAAAAGAAAAATTGGACATTGATTTGAATAAATTGCTTCTCTGCAGACAAGGTGTTGAAGGCTACCAGTAAGTCCTGAAGTAGCAACTGCCCGTGTCCAGAAGCTGTAAGTGGTACTCTTTCTCAACCAGAATTGTGAATGTGGGTGCATGGGATGTCTTAAATCCCAGCCGAATCATGCTGCCTGGGAATTACTTTTGAGGATCTGCCACTGCTGTGTACACACATCTTCCACAATTGTGTCTAATAAGAATGCTAAGCCTCGTCAGCAAGGATCAGCGGTGGCCGGCACAGGTAAGCGCGCTGAGGCGTGGTGGGAGGGGAGTTAACAGACGACGGAATAGGTATTATTTATTTATTTAATTATATCTATTCCGTTGTCCGTCTACAACCTCCCCTCCCACCCCGCCCGCCTCACCACCCCACTGTGCTTACCTGAGCCGGCCACCGCTAGTAATCATTCTCTAGGTGGT
The DNA here is from genome assembly GCF_964204655.1 of Triturus cristatus. Taxonomy (NCBI): domain Eukaryota; kingdom Metazoa; phylum Chordata; class Amphibia; order Caudata; family Salamandridae; genus Triturus; species Triturus cristatus. The sequence continues at coordinate 391,995,197 of NC_140592.1, forward strand.
GGGGTACCCTATTTAAGTAGGGTTTAACCACCATATATTTTAAAATGAAGAAACGTTTTAGAACACACCGCGGTCATTGTTGGTGGCAGAACTGGGAAGGTTTTTGGATAGCATCACTGGACATGGATCCTTAGAGATGAACAGTGCCCTGTGTCAGAGATTGCGTTGTCATTTTATGCTGCTTAACTCTGTTGACATTCTGTAATGTTCATTTCAGTTTTTTCCGTTCAAATATTTAGTTTATTTAATTTTAAAACGTCCCTTAAACTGTGAACACAACAATTAACAAGTTACAATTTCATGAATTCAAGTTAAAAATGTAAAATCATTTATAGCCATTAAAAATTACCCAGAGCACCAGTTATATCAAAAAAGTGTATTTTAAATCCTCGTCATTAGTCCATATTTTAGTAGAAGTGTTTAAAAAAAAAAGTAGGTAAAAAATGTAAACCATCCTAATATGTAAATTTGTAAATTGCTTTTGTAAACGAGAGCTGCAATTACTATCAATTTCCTGATTAATTCTAAGCCCTGCGTATGAGCATAAAGGGGATGTAAACCAATTGCGTAATGCATAAGGCATGGTTAACATTGTCTGTCCATGAACATGAAAACAGTGTTCTAATAAAAAAAATAAGATTATCTCTACTACTACTACTACTACTACTACTACTACCACTGCTACTGCTACTGAAATTAATAAAAATAATAATAAGAAGAAGAAGTAGTAGAAGAACCAATAACAACAGTATTACCTGCAACCTCAGGATAGCCACAAAATACCAAATACAGAAATAGCAAGTGCAGTATTAAAACAAAGTCATTATTAATGCTGGACATGAAAACAGCACTACTGGGAATCTGTCGTTTCAGAGTGATACAAAGCAGGACTGGGTGTAATCCACCATTCCAGACAGATGTATTTATGGGGTTGCAGAGCTGATGTCATGAGCAGAGGCACAACTAGAGCCAAATTTTGGGGAGGAGGGGGCTACTAAAAATGTCGGGGGGTGATTCTTCCAGCAATAGGCAAAGTGGAGATGCAGGGGCTCAAAGAAGTGGTGAAAAACAATAAAGCCTAATTAACAAGTAAATGGTCTTTTAAAGACCTGTGAAGTACTCGGGTGCGGCTGTTTGTGTGCCCGGGAAGCTGTCTCGGCCAGGGCTGACACACACGACAGGAAGGGGCTGAAGCCCTTTGAGCCCAATGGGCGTTGCGCGCCTGGTCATGAGAGGCATACAATAGAGAACTGGCTTTCTTCTGCCATTACCGATACATACAAATACCTGAACACCCTGCTCTAGCTGGAATATAAAGATAGAGACGACTTTTGAGGTACTATGAAGTCTTACTATAGGAAGACTCTTGTATAGTTATTACAACTTTCAATCTGAACTGACTGTTTTTTTGGGGGAGTTTTAACCCCTTCGATGCTGCGCAGATTCCGCCGCTGTGCTGACGGAATCTTGCGCGGGTGTGGTCATGACGGAATGGTTCCGTCATGAGCACAGCTCAACCGTGGGTCATGACGGAACCATTCCGTCATGAGCACCGAAGGGGTTAAGTAGCGAGAACTCGACCTGAAAGTATTAGAGCACTTTACATGAGCGCCAGTTGCTTTACAGACAGACACATTCATTTTTGTTAGGCGCGGGAAGATCAAGTGATTTGCCCAGAATCACAGGATGTTGAGCGTCCCTGCCAAGACTCGCACCGGTTCCCCAGCTTGGAATCCCACCGCTCTAGCCGTTAGGCCACATCCTCTCCCCTTGCAGACATCTCTGGTTGGTATCTATATGTTCCCACCTTCTTGTATTTCCCATCGCTTGTACCATACCATTGTGAACCGCTTGAAGTTTTTGAATGTTGTCCCTCGATGGTCTGATCAAGCGAACATTGAGCAGTCAATTTCAGAGCCAATAATAGGCGTTGCCATGGTGCTTCTCTGAGCGTCTGAGAGGAATTGGCACAATCTCAGCAATCTAGTACAGTATTGAGAAGAGGCCACAATGGAACTGGCATGCCTGTCAGTGGACACCTCAGAATCTATCTTCACCACCTCCACCAGTGGACTGCTGGGATTACCAACCTTGATATTGGTTAAGAACCTGGAATGAACTCAATGTGGCTTATTAAACAACCAATAACAAATACATATGTAAATAGAAGCTTGTCCTCGCTGGACGCCTCAAAGCTCTGCACAGATTGGGGACAGTGCTTGAAATGGGAAAATAGTAGTGTAGGTACTCCGTACCAGAGTACCGGCTTGTTTCTGAGAAGCGCCGGTACTCTCCAATAAAAAGTATTGCGTCTGTCTTGAGAAGTGCTGGTACTCCATGCCGGACAATACCGGCCCATTTAAAGCACTGATTGGGGACAATCTAGATCAGGTAAAATGTGAGGGCCAGTCTATATAATATGTAAAATGGCCGCCACACCATCAGAAGGCTTGTTCAAGTTTTCCTGGGCAACAAATACTTCTGTGTGCTCTCTGGATGTCCCAATGTCACAAAGTATTTACAAAGTTAAAGGCATCCGCACTGGCATGAAGGCCGCGCTTTGTTCGGTGCCTGCCGCTCCATGGCACGGTGCGCAGCCTTGGGCAGGCACTGACGCAGGCTTGCGACCTAATGAAGCAAAAAATGATTGGAGCAACAAGTTACAAAAGGTCCTCTTTTCCTTTCCTAAGAGGATTATTTGCACTTTTTTCCTTGCCTGGGACAAAGCAGACGGGTTTCTTGCAATCAAGAGACGCTCTTTTTATTTTCTTCTGCATGCTGTGCTTCTCTCCTAGGGGGCGAGTGGGAATGAGGAGTGGGCTATAGGACTTTGCTGTTAGCCTTTAAGGCTTGGAGCCGGTGGTCCGGCTGCTTCCCGTCGCCGACGGCGCTCTCTCCACGCGCTGACGGCGTCCTTCTGTTTGCCCTGCTCTGGAGCATGCTTTGCCCAGACCCGTAATTTAAACGAGGCCTGCCACGGCTTTCCATGCTAAAATGCCATTTCTGCTTATAAAGAAGAGATATGAAATGCTAGCCAAGCAGAATCCAAACATATTAACGTTTTCTGCGAATACCCTCTCGTTTACTTTTTATTCACGTCTTATTTTATTTTATGGCTTCCGTTTGTTCCTTTGTTCCTTGCTTCCCAACTTTCTTAATCCCTCCATCCAATCCCTTCCTCATTATTTTCTTTAGTCTTTTCCTCCTCTGTCCCTTTCACTTTCCCTTAATCATTCCCTTGCTAATACTTCATCTCTTTTAGTCCTTCTTCCTTCCCTCCCTTTTCCTCTTACTCATTTCCCCCACACTCATTCTCTCCTTCTTCCTTTTCCTCCTTCCGTTCTCACTCCCCCCCTTGCCCCCCCCAGCTCTTCCTTCCTCTTCATATCACTTCCCTCATTCTTTACCCCTTCTTAGGTTTCTGGGGCCATAAGCCGCAAAGGTCCAGCCCCCCTACCCTCCTAGGTTAGAATGTATGGTAATGTTTTCCTAAGTCTCAAAGATCAGGCCAGACCACATCTTGCTCATGCATTTTCCATGTAGACTTATTTCAATACAATATACCTTTTGCCGCAGTCCTCGTTGGTACAGCCTCGCTCAACCAGAATCCTCGAATTTTGCAAAGAAATACATTAGATCACAGGTTACATCAATACCATATAAAGTTTGCACCAGGTGTGCTTTGCAAAACATAGACATGGAGCAATCCACAAAAGTTCTTCGCGGCACCTGGACAGTATTCTGGCTCAAATGCCGAACGGTGAAGACACCTTGGTACGTTCTCACCCTATTCGTTGCTAATCTCAGGGCTTTAAGTGGGCTCAAAAAACTGGAGGGTCTCTCAAAGAGGCGTGGCCAGTGTAATTTAGGGCGTGGCTTAAAAACACTTAAACTAAAAATCTGTGCTTAGCATAGTGTGCCGCCCAACTTGTAATTTGCAGTTTCTGTCATTGAATCTAGATATATGATACAAGTAACATCATACCCACAACAAGTCAGGACCTATTGGCTTTGTCAAGGGTTTTTAACTGCATAAGATAAATAAGCAGCAACTATGCCATGTATATAATATTGAAAAAGGTTCCACTTAGAGCCCTGGTGACACTACGACAATGTTGCTGCTCCTTAGTTTCAAAAAGAGAAGGAAAATCCAGAGAAAAAATGTCTCATTAAAGGATTTCCCTTCCCCTACAACGCTCACCTGGCATGACGTCATGCCGTAACTTCTCCACTAGTAAGAATAGCAATTTAAAAAAAAAGAGAAAACCAACTTAGGGGAAACCTGGGGTAACATCTTCTTTTTAGCTCTTGTGAGCAAATGTCTCATTTTCAACGCCAAAGCAGGATTTTCCACGCTATGTAATTGTCCCTTTGATCCGTGGGGGAAAAAACCTTCGTTTTGTTTAAAATGTGCGCCTAGCAACTCTGTGCAAAAATACTCTCGCCATACATTTTCCAGGTGCGCAATCTTTTTGTTCACAGATCTCGCGGGACATTTTCTGTCTGTGCGGAATTTCCAAGCGAGGCTGGTTTCAGTTGATAGAAGTAACAAGCATTTGCAATGCAATAGGTCTCGCAGTTACAAGAGTTAAAGCTATTGGCATTGTAAATGACAATGCCAATAGGCATTGTTATTTGCAATGTCAATAGCTCAAACTCGCGTAAATGCGAGACCTAATGCATTGCAAATGCTTGTTATTTTTGTTTTTCTTTTAAAAACATAAATAAAAGGCATTTTTATGTACAATGCCAATAGCTGAAACTCTCGTAACTGCGCGACCTATTGCATTGCAAATGCTTGTTTTGTTTGGGAGGTGTGGGCGGATATTAAGGTGGTGCACTTAGAAATAGCAGTCGACAGGGTGATGGACAAAAACTGCTGAATGTTTAGTACGTTAAACAATTTGTTTATTTACATACGTATTGTCGGGGGTTGTAGGTTACAAAGTGGAGATATTGTAAGTCTGAGGCACACAGAAGTCCACTTTTTTTACTATCATTTTCAACATCGCTGTCAGTGTGGCTTAAGCCATTGTGGGAGCGCGATAACGAGGGGCACATTCATTCACATAACACCTAAACAAGGTACATCTGTCATTGCATGTTTCTGGACTGTGGGCCACTGGTGGGATTTTAAGCCGACATACAGCAATCGGTCTTCATTTAAACTGTGAGGGTTCATAGATCGCGTCTGTGCAAAAGGCAGCGCCTAGAGGTTGCTTATGCCTGACGTAACGCATACTCTTGAGGTCAATGTATTTATTAGCCTGTTAGATGCAGCGGTCACCACACGTGCAGCATTTGCCGAACCCAGACGAGGAGGTAGCTCCTTGGTGCCGGTTTATTTTTCCAGGCGCCATATTTTCCCAACCGGTGGTGTCATTAAGCTGTGTCGCAGGATGTGTTGGAGAGAGAGAGGCGCAACAAGCTGCAGACGTGCCAAGAAGTCTGTCTTGGGATTTGTTTGGCGCATGGTTTTGTCTCACAAGATCCATAGCTCCTACCTTAGTTTTATTTTGGAAGAGGAGGTTTGTGGTAGGTGGTCCCATGTGGTTGGTATTGCGTGTATTTGTTTTGTTGTTGCCATATTCCTTCCTGTGGGACACTTAACAACCTCACACCTCAGTGCGAGGTCTCACCACGGAGACCTGTGCTTCCCGCTTTCATTGGGAGATGCTCACTCGCTTAAAAAGCTTCCAAGAAATTACGCAAAGCAACATTTGAAAAACATAAAGTTTCGCTAAAATCAGCAATGTTGCTTATTTGACCGGTGTAATTAACATGTCGCCGATGCCTGGCTTCATTACTCCCCCTGAGATAGACTGCCACAGAGGTGCGCTGGTGTTTTGCAGCGCAGGCCCACACCTCTGGAAGGGGCGAGAGTGGGGTGAGATCAGTTACACCTCACGCTGAGTGCGTTTGTCATATGTAGCGTAGCGCTGACTCCACCCAGCCAGGCTTCAGCGCGCTGAGCATTGCTGACACAAAAACTTGCAGTCACGCATGTATTGTTCTGGACAACAAATAAGCACATAGCGAGCACACATGCCGCATAAGTGATGCGGTAGGGTTATTGCGGTTTTACACTACAGCAGAGTGGACAAAGAATTTTACAACGGGAGTACGTACGTTCGATGGAGAATCGGCATAAAGGGGTGTCCAGTGCAGGCACAAGGACACAGACACTTTCGCACCAGGAAAGTCGGTCGCGCCAGTGACACATGGGGTGTTTGATGGGACATGAGCGCTGTCACGCCAGTTGGCATCACGGCTCTGCGCGCCAGCTCTGACTGTTGGTTAGAGGCTTCACAAACACCATGGGATAACAAGCAAGGATAACGACAACACAGCGGACTCGTGGAGAAGGCGGGGTTTTTGGGCTGCTTGGTGGGGGGGACAGAAACACATGAGAGCGACAAAGCGAGATTAAACAGTGACGTAGTGGGTGGGGATTGAGAGAATACAGCCCGGGTTAAAGTGAAACCAGGAGCCCGTGTTGTTATTGAAAGCGGCGCACAAACATGGGTTGATTACATTAAGTTAGGCACATTTCGCAGCACGCCTAGGGCCTTCCCGGTTACAGAAATGTAAAACCATTAATAAAGGCAATTCCCTGTTTTTTGTGTCTGGAACTATGCCTACAGGGGCATTCCGAGCAGCAACACAGATACTTTGCGTCCTTCTCAAACACCGTGGGATAACAAGCAAGGATAACGGCAACACAGCGGACTCGTGGAGAAGGCGGGGCTTTTGGGCTGCTTGGTGGGGGGGACAGAAACACATGAGAGCGACAAAGCGAGATTAAACAGTGACGTAGTGGGTGGGGATTGAGAGAATGCAGCGCGCACTGAAGTTGACGAGGAGGGAGTGGGAGGGTGAGTGGGGGCGGGCAAAGTGGTGCGGGACATCAAAGGGGCCGCGAAAGTGAAAGAAAAGGAGTGCTTTCAGGCTGCCAAATGGTGCACGCGCCCGGGGCACATGCACTGTATTTGGAGGCCTAAAAGCACTCGTTTGCACTTCCAAAACTCGCTTACTATAAGTCTCGCCAGAGCAGCGCTAAAGCGCTGTCTCAGGCGAGACCTAAAAATTGCTTCGCACACGCACATTAATGTGACTGCTGTCACTCACGGCAGTCCAGAAAAAAACCGGACCGCCTGTGCCAGGGCACAAAACAGAACCCGAAAGAGACCCGTTTCGAGCCCCCCTTTAAAAAACTGCCTGTGCTCAGCACCGATGAGCCCCGGCCCACTTAAAGCCATGGCTAATTTTATGGCTAGACATCATGAAGGCCGGGCACTCATATAAGAGTGCTGATGACGTCCTAATGATTGTAGATAATGTACAGACCTCCTTCATTCATCAGATCAATTCACCAGTGTTACTGTCGAAAATTGGTAAAAATAAGGTCTAGGTCCCCGTCTGCATTTGAGTCATAAGGACTAGTGCAAAGGATCCATAAGCTTTCTCCTCTCTATACATCTCTACATTGAGCACCTGGAAGACAAAATCAGACATAAGCTTTTCAGTCCACCAATACACTGTCCCTTTTTATTGTATATTAAAGACATTTTCTACCCCTCCACATGCCTAGTCAGAATTTGAAACTAGAAAGCATGCCATTATTTATAGTGAAATCGGAACTAAACATAATTTGTACTGCTAGCATCCTCACCCACAAGGCTTTCTAATCAAATCTATTTCTAATTCTTCACCTCAGAAGAAATCACACCAGCTCTAATGTAAAGTGGAAAATATGCTAGCATTATGATGTACTGAAATCTTCACCTGAACCTACACCATAAAACGTGGTAGAGGAAGAACATCTATACAGCAATGACTCCCTGGAAGCGTAAAAACAGTATTCCAAACCAAGACTTGCACACAGTAGTAGTGGGACATACCTTCCTCCTTACCTTGTTGGTGTTGATTGATGGATAATAAGGGCAATCATGCCCATCACGCTATTGTGCTATTTCCATCATACACTAGGATCCAGAATTATCAAGGGCTTGCATTGCCCCTGCATCATGCAAGGCGTCGCAAGGCAACGCAATCCCTTAAGTTAGATTTACAATGCCACACAGAACCTCCTTGCATGGATCTGCGTGACATAGTAAATCTAGAGTAAAGCAAGGCAGCGCAAGTCGCTGCCTTGCCTTACTTTGCGTAGGGAAGGAGTTTCATAGGTGGAGTGTGGGTGTTCCCACGCATCCACCCATGGTTTTTTAACACATTCCTAGATTTACCAAGACTAATAAAGCTTGGAATGTGTCTAAATGCAATGCCTTTCTAGGTGAAGTGTGACAAGGAGAAATATGCTTATTTCTCATCGTTATGTTCTCGTTCTATGTGTGCTGCCCTTTGCATAACACATAAAAAGAGTAAAATGCCTTTGGGATTGTTTTTGTGCAGGACGTTGTCCTTTCTTGCACAAAAACAAAGCAGGAAGGTGCCCATTCCTGCGCAAAAAAAATCCTGGCTGCAACTCAGGCACCCTTGCATCATGGCACAAGGGTGCAGCATTAGTGCTTGGCAGCCACAAGTGCACAAGCAAAGAGAGAGAGCAGGACTGTCACTTGTAAGGCAGGCTAAAGTGCATGGAGTTTGGAGGGCAACAAAAATGGGTTAATCAAAAAGAATGCAAAAATCTGGGGTCACCCTGCAGAAAAGGAAAATTTCCAACACTGTTTGAAGGCGGTTGTGTCTTCGCAGCGATTGTATGACATTTTGACGCTGCAAAATACCTGGCATTCCTTTACCATGCATTATTTACCACACACATTTTAACTGTGCACATGCCTTTACCACACATGGAAAGTGTATTTACGGTAAGTATAATTAATGTAAGTGTTACATATATATATATTCACTGACAAAACCAAAGGTTACAGGAATGCTATAGTTAGGCTCAGATTTCACTTGTACAAAACCATTGAAATTCTGCAGTTATAGTTATCTGAGCTAACTATAACTTACGCTCAAGAAATGCACTGCTTACGACCTCACATATTACATCACTTATGACATAGTCAGTGGCATTACGGATGACATCAGTGATGACATCTCAAATTACATCACTGATGACATCATCCATTGAGTGTGTTTCGCCAACATTTCTGAGACAAAGATATATACTAAGCCACTGCATAAGCTAAATTACTATTCTTCTTGTACTAATAAGGAGTGATACTATTTGTAATATATGTAATATGAGCTGCACTGTGACTGTCTTTATCAGTGTGTGAGTGGGTCTCTGAGTGGCAGTATGGGTGTGAGTGGCTGTATGGGTGAATAAGTGGGTATGTGAGTAGCTGCATGGGTGAGTGAGTGACTGTGTGAGTGGCTGAATTGGTGAGTGAGAGGGTGTGTGATTGGCTGTATGGGTGGGTGAGTGGCTGTATGGGTGAGTGAGTGTGTGTGAGTGGCTATATCAGTGGCTGAGTAGCTGTGTGAGTGGCTCTCTGGGTGTGTCACTGTGTGTGTGAGTGGATGTATGGGTGAATAAGTGGGTGTGTGAGTATATCTATGGGTAAGTGAGTGACTGTGTGAGTAGCTGTATTGGTGAGTGAGTGGATCTGTGATTGGCTGTATGGGTGGGGTGGGTGAGTGGCTGTAAGGGTGGGTGAGTGTGTGTGTGTGTGAGTGGCTTTATGGGTGACTGTGTTAATGGCTCTACGGGTGAGTGACTGAGTGTGTAATTAGGTGTATGGGTGTGAGAGGCTGTTTGAAGGTATGTATGGGTACGTGAGTGGGCATGTGAGTGGCTGTTTTGCACAGTAAGGATCTGTGTGAGTAGCAGTATAGGTGAATGAGTGGGCACATGAGTGCTTCTATCGATGTGTGAATGGGTATGTAAGGGGTTTTGTGGATGAGTGAATGGATGTGTGAGTGGCTGTATGGGTGAGTGAGTAGCTCTGTTCGTTGTATGGATGAATGAGTGGCTGTGTGAGTGCTGTATGGGTGAGTAAATGATTGTATGAGTGGCTGTGTGGGTGGATAGTGGGTATGTGAGAAGCTGTATGGGTGTGTGAGTGGGTGTGTGAGTGGCTGTATGGGTCTGTGAGTGGTTTTGTAAGTGTGTGAGTGGCTGTATGGGTGAGTGAGTGGTTGTGTGAGTGGCTGTATGCATGAGTGAGTGTGTGAGTCAGTAGTTGTATGGGTCTGTGAATGGGTATTTGAGTGGTTGTGTGGGTGTATGCGAGGTTGTATGGGATGTGAGTGGTTCTGTGAATTATGTCATCAGTGTTGTCATTTGAGATGTCATCAGTGATGTCACTGACTATGTCATGAAAGATGTAATATGTGAGGTCATAAGCAGTGCATTGTGGGGGTGTAAGTTATAGTTAGCTCAGGTAATTATAATTGCTGAATTTCAATGGTTTTGTATGAGTGAAATCTGAGCCTAACTCTAATGTCCCTATAACCTTTGGTTTTTTCAGTGAATATATATATATATATATATTACCTACTGGCGGTCGCCAGTAGGTAGTTATAGTTAGGACCGTGTTTCCATAGGAAATCTCAAAATTCTATTTTGAATAACTTTGGCGCCGGTTGACGAATCCTCGCGAAATTTTCAAAACTAATGGGGCGCTCCGCTCAGCTCCTACCCTGAAAGTCTCGGGGTGATTTGTCAAGCGGGGGCCGAGAAAAAAGGGGTGTCCCAAAACGCGTTTTCCCCATGTATTTTTCCATAGGGACTTTAGTCGCAGCTACAGCCCGAACGGCTGAACAGAATTATGTGAAATTTGGCAGAGAGGTAGCCATAAGGTCCATGAAGTGCCTTTTGCAGGTGTAAATCTGTTCAGTATTTCCTGAGAAATTAGCATTTAAATCAATATATGTATCTGTAAGCGCGCAGCGTGCGCGCACTAAGCAAGTACTGTGCGCGCACCTTGCCGTGCGCGAGTGCACTTCTGATTGGTTGTTAGATGTCAGTAAACATTCGAATAGGTGGAAATCAGGAAGCGGCGGCCGCCATTTTGTCTCTCACATAAAGAGGGGGTGATAAACAAAGGGGGAGAACTTGAAAAGGGGGCAGAGTGGGGAGATATTGACCCACTAGGCATTGTAAGGGGGTCACAGTAGGACCTTGTAGGGCAAAAAAAAAGATTTATATTTTGAAAAAAATATCGCAGAGTGCGCGCACCCAGCGCGCACCCGAAAAAAAACTTACAAAAAAAAATAATAAAAAATCGCATTTAAGTGTTTAGATATAAGGTGGCTCTAAAAAGAGCCCTTGTGTTTATTGTTTGTTTTTTGGTACCTACAAGTAAGTACCGATGCAGAGTCTAAAGTTCAAGAGGAAGACTCTGTTGCCTTCATCAGTGAAGTGTACACCGTCTCCTCTACAAATGTCTTGCATGTTGTAAAGCAGAAATAGATTTGTTGACGTGCTTCCTTGCTTTGTCAATCTGCGGACAAAATTGGTTGGACCAGTTCCACTTTTGCCTTTGGCATATGTTAGAATATACGAAGGCAGTTTGTGGAAAAAGTGACATCAATTGCACAAAGGTGTCCTTAATAAGCATTTCCAGACCTACCCCAGTTAAAGTGCCTAGGTCATTTCCACCACAGTGCACAATAATAAGGTTAGGCTGTGGGAGATGTAGAAAGGTTTTCACCAAAGGCATTAATTGGTGCCACTTTAACCCTCTCTGAGCAATCCATTTAATGTCTACATTTGGCAAAGCAAGGTCTCTCACCATACCTCTTTTTTCTGCAAATTTTTCACTCCAGAAGACATAGCTGTGACCTGCAATCCACACTGTGAACATCTTCAAAGGAGATCTGGATGCACTCAGGAGGTGTCTTTCAGTAGAAAGGCAAAAAGAAATGAAAGACAGTTGAAAAATGGGGGCACACATACTTTTTTTTATAAAAAGAACTCATTGGCTGTTTCAAACCATTCTACACTAAAAACTAGGCTGTATGTTTAAATTTTAAAAAGCATGTATTGTATTGGTTCAGAAAAATGTGTGAACAAAGAACATTAGTTTGGATTTGCTGTTAGGTTTGAAAAGTCAAGCACTCTTGCTCTTTGGAAATGAAACATTGTCTGTTGAACTTCTGACCTCTCTGCTCACACCTGTGTTCCATGACCTGTTGCTATGGTAGCAGGCAGAAGTCAAGTTGGGGGAAGGGTACATTTGGAAAGGGGTTGAAGTTTTCAACCAATAGAAATGTGTGATTCCATTTGAAAAAATGTGGGAAGCACTGAGATTTGAAATTAACATGTATATGTGTGAAAAAAGAGAGGGAAACTGTGCCATTAACTGGTTCTGCTGAGAGGAGAGAGGTGTTCAGCTCAGAGATTCTGGTCTGATAAACTGCTGTGTGACTGCCACATTTCTATCACAACTAACTAATTTTAAAGGTGAGTTATGAGTTTGAGAGGGGGTGTTTGTGGTTAATTTTGAAATAAATAAAAGAATTATGATTATTTGTTTAAAGTTGTGATTTACATTTTCTGTTTTGCGAGATATTTAACTGTTTTGAATATGTAAAATATTATGGAGTATGTTTTCACCATACGTTAATGTGTACTGGTAACAATGAGGAATACTGTTTTGTGCCTACCATCAAACCATGAGTCTGTGTGCAGAGAAGAATTGTTGACAGAGATTTAATTTGTGTTGCTGTTGAAAAGTAAGACTTGCAGTTGAAAGAAAAGGACAGCTTCTTTTTAATTGTGATGGTTAGCATTTAGCAGAAATCACTTTGAAAGAAAAGAGAGGAAAATGGCAGCACATTTGAAAAAAGCATTAGTTCTGTTAGAATTGATAACCCAGGAAAGGGGCAGCCTGTGTTTTGTGCCTACCAACACAGCATGAGTCTGTGTGTATATAGGAATTGTTGTCTGAGATTTAATTTGTGAAGATGTTGTTCAGTAAGAAATGCAGTCCCTGGAAAGGGATAGCCTGTATTATGTGCTTAAAATGATGACATGAGTCTGTGTGCACACAGGAATTGTGGGCAGAGATTTAATTTGTAAAGATGTTGTTCAGTAAGAAATGCAGTCACAGAAAAGGGGCAGCCTGTGTTATGTGCGTAAAAAGATGGCATGAGTCTGTGTGCACACAGGAATTGTGGGCAGAAATTTAATTTGTGAAGATGTTGTTCAGTAAGAAATGCAGTCCCTGGAAAGGGGTAGCCTGTGTTATGTGCTTAAAATGATGGCATGAGTCTGTGTGCACACAGGAATTGTGGGCAGAGATTTAATTTGTGAAGATGTTGTTCAGTAAGAAATGCAGTCCCAGGAAAGGGGCAGCCTGTGTTATGTGCGTAAAAAGATGGCATGAGTCTGTGTGCACACAGGAATTGTGGGCAGAGATTTAATTTGTGAAAATGTTGTTCAGTAAGAAATGCAGTCCCTGGAAAGGGGCAGCCTGTTGTGTTTACACAAATTATCCCTTAGCACACATGCACTGTTACATACATCCCTGCAGTCTTGATGCAGTTCTGGGAGTCTCTTTGCTCATCTGTCTTGCACCAGACAATACACAGTGTTCAGAAACACACTCTTGGCACACACGCAGCAGCTTCTCCAACACTCTCATGTGTAGTACTCAGCTCTGTGTGCTGTTTCAGATAGCACTGTGTAATGCAAACACATTCAACGTTAGCAAGGCCTCATTTAAATTGATCTAGTCTAATCACTCACCCTGTAACACATGGTCATTGTCTTAAGGAGCTGTTAGGACATGTGCTGTTTTCTGCTTCTGTAAATGATAAGGGAAATGTATCAGGCTGTAACAGTAATTTGGTACTATTCAGGGACTCTGTTTTGTTCCAAAAAACATAGCATGAGTCTGTGTGCGCACAGGAATTGTGGACAGAGATTTGATTTGTGAAGATGTTGTTCAGTAAGAAATGCAGTCCCAGGAAAGGGGCTGCCTGTGTTATGTGCGTAAAAAGATGGCATGAGTCTGTGTGCACAAAGGAATTGTGGGCAGAGATTTAATTTGTGAAGATGTTGTTCAATAAGAAATGCAGTCCCTGGAAAGGGGCAGCCTGTGTTATGTGCGTAAAAAGATGGCATGAGTCTGTGTGCACAAAGGAATTGTGGGCAGAGATTTAATTTGTGAAGATGTTGTTCAGTAAGAAATGCAGTCCCTGGAAAGGGGCAGCCTGTTGTGTTTACACAAATTATCCCTTAGCACACATGCACTGTTACGTACATCCCTGCAGTCTTGATGCAGTTCTGGAAGTCTCTTTGCTCATCTGTCTTGCACCAGACAATACACAGTGTTCAGAAACACACTCTTGGGACATACGCAGCAGCTTCTCCAACACTCTCATGTGTAGTACTCAGCTCTGTGTGCTGTTTCAGATAGCACTGTGTAATGCAAACACATTCAACGTCAGCAAGGCCTCATTTAAATTGATCTAGTCTATTCACTCACCCTGTAACACATGGACATGGTTTTAAGGAGCTGTTAGGACATGTGCTGTTTTCTGCTTCTGTAAATGATAAGGGAAATGTATCAGGCTGTAACAGTAATTTGGTACTATTCAGGGACTCTGTTTTGTTCCAAAAAACATAGCGTGAGTCTGTGTGCGCACAGGAATTGTGGGCAGAGATTTAATTTGTGAAGATGTTGTTCAGTAAGAAATGCAGTCCCAGGAAAGGGACAGCCTGTGTTATGTGCGTAAAAAGATGGCATGAGTCTGTGTGCACACAGGAATTGTGGGCAGAGATGTAATTTGTGAAGATGTTGTTCAGTAAGAAATGCAGTTCCTGGAAAGGGGCAGCCTGTTGTGTTTACACAAATTATCCCTTAGCACACATGCACTGTTACGTACATCCCTGTAGTCTTTATGCAGTTCTGGAAATCTCCTTGCTTGTGTCTCTTGCAGCTGACAATACATAGTCTGCAGAAACACACTCTTGGGACACACGCAGCAGCTTCTCCAACACTCCCATGCGTACTACTCAGGTCTGTGTGTAATGCAAACACATTCAACGTCACCAAGGCCTCTTTTTCTTTGCTCTACTCTAAACACTCAGCCAGGTTGCAGATACTTATGGTATGAAGTAGCTGTTAGGAAATGTGCTCTTTTCTGCCTCTGTGATTTTCCAGGTAAAATGTGTAAGGCTGTAACAGCAATTATCACTTGATCTACCAGAGTAGTAAATGTGCTTTGAATTTGGAAATCAAATTCTGTTTTCTGCTTAGAAGCACATCATGAGGCTGTGTGTGCACAGAAATTGTGGCCACAGATATAATTTGTGTTGCAGTTGTTCTGTTAAAAAATGCACTTGCAGGAAAGGGGCAGCTTGTTTTTTTCAACTGTGGTGGTTAGTACTGTGCACAAATTAGTAAATCACAAATGAAAGAAATGGAAAAACATTTGAAATAAATGAAATGTAAAAAAAAATATTTAAATGAATTATAATTACAAAAAGGATTTTTTTTTAGTTCCTTGCAGGTATTGCTGAGCAACAGTGAAAAAAAAAATGCCTTTAAGGACAAGAAAAAGGAAAGAAAAGCAACAACAAGTATATCTGGACAAAACTGGGAAAAAAAATTGCAGGAGAAGCTGGTGATGGCAAAAAGAAAAAGTCTACTGGTAAGCAGAGCAGAGATTTCTTAAAAAAGATTTTCAAAAAACAAAAAAATGGCAAAAATAACTGTAAAACAAAGAGAGTTTTATGTACAAAGCCACAACACAGTCATCAGCAAAAAAAAAGCTAATGTAAAATCAGAAGTATGTCAAACAGATTTAACACGAAAATTAGATTTTAAAAACATTTGTCGAAAAATGTTTCAGAGAAGAGTGATGTTAAATTTGCTAAAGGATGTGAAAAAATATAAGAAAAAATCTAAATTTATTAAGAAATTTTTTTTATAGAAAATATTGTAAGTAAGGCTTTGGAAATAAAAAGAAAACTTTTTATTCTAATTTTGAATAGGATGCGTAGATTAGAAAAATTAGTGAATGCAATGAAGTCACAAAGCAAAAGGAAAAGAGAAGTGAAAAAAAGTAACTTTTGTAAAGTGTTCTTGGGAGAATGGAAACACAGTTCAAGTACTGAACCATTTTTAATGAAGAGAGTTATCTTCAAAGTAATAGTTTGTTGCATGCAGTTGACACTAATGGTAGAGCATATGAAGTTAAGGATGGTTGTGTGATGCAAAAAGAGAAAATGGCCCCTAGAAATGAGGAAGAAGTAATGGCTGCTGAGGCTATGGGGAGACGTCCAAAAGCCCCAGTGTACACTTGGAACTGTAGTAGTATTTGTACTGTGAGTCAGGAATCTATTGATAAATTACGTGACTTTCTAAGAGAATATAGTAAAAAGAGTGTAAAACAGAAGATGAAGGTGCTTCAAACACCATGCAGAGTGAGAGAAAATACTGGTTTGCAGGGACATTCTCTGGCTTGTCTATCTAGAAAAGTGTGTAAAAGTGTTTTTCATCATTTTAGGATGCTGGCTGTTCATCATACTGAAATGAGAAAGTTTGTGAGAACATTGTATTTTGCTAAAAGTCCAGCAGTAAAGTTGAATGAGTTGAATAATGCTCTGTTCCGTGGATCTGTATCAGATGTAGTGAAGGTTACTGATGAGATTCAGTTTTGTTACTTTGGTCCAGAACAAGAAAGTGCAGAAAAGGACACAGTAAATGAGGAAAATGAGGAACAGAATGTAGAACTCATTATTACTAAAAATTTTGAGGATGAAATGACAAAATTTACTATCACCTCTAATGAAAGACCAAATATTACTTGTATTTGTTGCCGCAGAAGTCATTATAAAATTCAAACAAGGAGTGTTGATCTGTATAAAAAAAGTGAAAATGAAGATAATTATAAGTGGAAGGATTTTGCAACATATATATTTCTTGAAAATTGTTTTGAATTGGGTGAAGATCAGCGTATTTGTAAATACTGTTATAATAAGTTAGAAGAAAATAGAATGCCGACCAGAGCTGCACATAATAATTTAGAATTGGATGCTATTCCTGCCGAACTTTCTGAATTAAATACATATGAGTCTATACTCGTTCAATGTGTTCATCCGTTCCAGACCATAGTACGTATGGAGCCCAAAACTGGTAAATTACCTCCTTCTGATTTACTGAGAGGTTTAAAAGGAAGAGTGGTGTATTTGCCCTTGGATTTGAAAAAAAATATGGAAACTATTGATGCAGATACTTTGGAAACTGAACCATTAGTAATTCTGGTTAATGGTGTACCTACAAAGAATAAGAAGATTTGGCAAGAGCTGGTGGATGTACGAAAAGTACAAAGAGCAAATTTGTATTTGAAAAAAAATAATAAATGGTATGAATCAATTTATATAGAAGAAGAAGAAGAAGATTTACAAGAAGACACAGAAACACCAACTGGTCAAATTGAAAAAGTGGACAAGTCAAAGGAAGAAGAAATTTATGAACATTTTAGCATACATCCTCTTCATTCAAAAGAAGTTATGGGAGACACTATTGATCTGTTTCAGATGAAGAAAGCAAAAGGAACTCCCGTGAGTGTATGGGAGGAGAGCTTGGAAGCTCGATGTTTTCCCCAGCTGTTTCCTACAGGAAAAGGAGGACGATACGATGAACGTCCAGAACAGATTCCAGCTTCTGAGTATCGGACTACAAGACTATATGCAGAAGATCCAAGATTTCGTCAAAGTATTCCTCATTTGTTCCATCTTTTATTTGAAAGCGACTTGTCTGCATTATCATATGCAGTAAATCACATTTTAAAAAGTGGAGTACATTTACAAAATGTGTCTGCTAAGGATTTTATGGAGAAAGTGCAGCACCGAGATGATCATTTGGAAACACAACTGATCAATCTGATGGCTTGTCAGCGTGGGACAAATGAATATTGGTACCGACGCCATGGTGAATTAAAATGCATGTTACGGAGTTTAGGAACTCCAACATGGTTCCTTACCCTAAGCTGTGCCGAGTATGCTTGGGATGATTTACTGGATTTTCTAAGAGAGGCAAATTCAAACATTAAAAACATTGAATACAAGACAGCTGGAGAACTGTGCTCTTTGGATCCAGTTAATGTTTGCAGATATTTCAATCATAGATTTGAGGCTATGATGTCCTTTATCTGCAATAAAAAAAATCCACCTCTTGGAGAAGTAGTGGATTTCTTTTGGAGAAAAGAGTACCAGGCAAGAGGTGCTCCTCATATTCATATGCTGTTGTGGATCAAGGATGCCCCAAAGTTTGGAACAGATACTGATGAAGCAGTGTTATCTTTCATTGAAGAATATGCAACATGTGCTATACCTAAAAGCACAGAAGAGAAAAAGTTAAAAGAACAAGTTTTACGTTTCCAAAGTCATCGGTGTGGAAAATACTGTCGACGGAAGTACAAGACCAAAGATAAATTCTACACAAAGTGTCGATTTGGATTTCCTAGACCTGTTCTTTCAAAAGGAAGAGTCAACAGTTTTATGTCAGCTGTGCGACATACTATAACCAGAAAATCTCCCAAAAATACCTACAACCTAAAAAGAAATGAAGAGTCAAAATTTATAAATGACTTCAACCCAGTGATTTTATCCATGTGGAATGCTAACATGGATATTCAGTATGTGGCAGACAATTCTATTGCTGTTGCTCGGTATGTGACATCTTACATCACTAAATCTGAGAAAACAGAATTGAAGGAAATGTGGGAAGAGATTTCTCACGAGAAGACTGTCAGTAAGAAGCTGTACAGTTTCAGTTTAAAGATGTTATCGCATCGAGAAATTGGATCCTACGAATGCTCAGATAGGTTATCATCTGCAAGTCTTTACTCGAAATCCAGAAGAATAATTTGGGTAAGCTTAGGCCTTGCAGGAATGAGAAATCGGGTACTGAAATCTGTTGGAGAAATTGAATATTTGGCCGAGAATGACCCAGAAAGTACAGATATTTTGAAATCAAACATGTTGGACACATATTACCCAAAGAGAAGTCATCATCTTGAGAACATGTGTCTCTATGAAGTGCTGCAGAACTACATTTATTCACGGAAAGCCACAGAAGACATCAACAATGGAAAATATAAAGTCATTGGTGAGGAAGGATGTTTGGTGAAGCAAACAAAAGGAAGTTTGATAAATCACAGGAAGCTCAGTTGCGAAACTACTGACAAAAAGGAATTTTACTACTTGGCTCTTTTACAGCTGTTTAAACCATGGCGTTCAGAGGACGAACTACTGGGAGAATTTCAAAACTATGAAGATTCTTTTAATGCTAGCAAAGACAGCATAGAATGCAGTACTTTCACAACTTATGTCCAAATGTTAAATGAAGAAAATGAACAGGAAGCAAAAATTGCAGCTGAAGTAGCTAGAGACAGTTCTCAAGACAGCCAAAGTTCAGGAACACTTAGTCAAGATCCCCTAGGACAACCGATCATAGAAAATGAAGCTGCAGTAGCCATGACTGAAGTAGAAACGGCTATGAATCAAGCACATGAAGATTCAATTGACTTACTAAATCTGGAAGAACAACTGAATGTAGAACAAAAAGAAATTTATGAAGAAGTCATCAAAAAAATTGATCATGGATTACTACATGAAAAGAAAGAGTGCTCATGCACATCATTTGAACCAATCAGGATGTATGTGAGTGGACAAGCTGGAACTGGTAAAAGTTTCTTAATAAAAGTCATCAGAAGCTACCTACAGCAAAAAACAGCTTCAAATGTGTCTTGTGTGGTAACTGCTCCAACTGGGTTAGCAGCCTATAACATAAAAGGAATTACCTTACATCGCTTGCTAATGTTACCAGTGGAGCATGAGAACAAAATAGAATACCACAAACTAACTGGAGAAGCATGCCTCGAAGTTTCAAGAGTGTTGAAGAAGATGCAAGTTCTCATTATTGATGAGGTGAGCATGGTTTCAAATTTAATGCTTGCCTTTGTGCATTTAAGAATGCAACAAATACTTAAGAGAGACTATGACATGTTATTTGGAGGTATACACGTCATAGTTTTTGGGGATCTTCTGCAGCTCACTCCAGTTAAAGGACAACCAGTGTTCAATACTGTGACACATGAAGACACAAAGAAGTCATTAGGAAGCATTGGTAATGCGAATATTTGGTCGTTCTTTGAGTACAAAGAACTCACTACCAATATGAGACAAGCAAACGACGAAGATTATGCAAGTATTCTGAAAGATATCAGAATTGGACTACTCACAGAAGTTGGTAAAAAAAGCATTACAGAGTCGGTTGCTACATAACTTATTTCCAAATGAAGAAATAGTTGCAGAGAAAATATACCAGAACATTGCAGAAAAAAATACTGTAATCTGCTTAATGCCAACACTACGTGAGTGCTCAATATTCAATGAGGAACTTTTGAAATTGGAAAACGAAGAGATTAAGAAAATGGAAGCAGAGGACAAAATTCAGCATGAAAGAATTACTTTTACATTAACAGGCAAACTGAAAAATAAATTGGATTCACTAGAGAAGAATATTTCCAAAACAGCTGGATTAGAAAAAAATCTATATGTTTGCATGAATTGTGGAGTGATTTTAAGGAGAAATTTGGATGTAGAAAAAGGTTTAGTGAATGGAGCTATGGGAAGAGTTGTGGGTTTTATTAATTATCAGAAAAAAGAAGGAATTGAATGTTTAAAAATAAAATTTGATCAGATAGAAGAAGTTAAAGACATTTGTCGTTGTTCAGTTCGTTTCATGCTTGTGAAAGACTTATATGTGCGTAGAAAGCAGTTTCCATTTTCTCTAGCATATGCTGTAACTATTCACAAGTCTCAAGGATTGACTGTAGATAGTGCTTTTGTAAACATTGGTTCTACTGTGTTCAAAGAAGGTATGGCATATGTTGCTCTGTCACGAGTAAAAACATTATCTGGTTTATTTATGATAGACTTTGATGACTCAAAAGTTAGTGCTGATACAAACTGTGTAAAGGAGTATAATAGATTAAGAAGAACCTATGCTCCTCATTTAGGTCAGTATCCTGTGATTGAAAAACATGTTGTTTCTCGGAAAAGGAGATTTGAGAATATTTGTAATGTGGATGAACAGAACAAAAAAAAAAGGACAGTGATGTGATAGCAAGGAAAAAGAAAAAGGACAGTGTTGAAGAGGTTGTTGGTTGCCATTTTGAAAATAGCTCTGGTGTCAACTGCTATGCAAATGTAGTGCTGAATGTTGTATTTTATCTTGAACAGTTGCTAGAACAGATAATAGTAAATCATGGAAAAAGATTGTGTTCTCTGCTGAGTCTCCTTTTTGAGAAGCTGAGTACTGATAAAACTGAAATAGAAAGTGCTACTGATGTTAGAAATCTTTTAGATGTATGTTCTGGTTCAACACAGTTTAAAGAAAATGTCCAGCAAGATGCTCAGGAATTCTTAATATATATTTTGAGTGTACTAGAAGATGAAGGAGTAGAAGTAGAAAACTTATTTGGTGTCTCTTACAAGTGGGAACATTGCTGTGAAAACTGTATGAACACATGTAGTAGTAATGTTGATTCAGAAAGGTTCATATTTTTACCATTACCACAAAGTAAATCAGTGACTTTTAGTAAATTAGTTAAAGATGCCAATCACAACATGGAATGTTCTGAATGTAAATCAGACATGTTTTCAACATTATTTTTACAGAAATATGGTCAGTATGTAATTTTAATGATGCAACGTTGTAGAACTGATGGTTCAAAATTGGACACTTTAATAAAGAAGTTTACAGGACAGCAATTATCAATTTCTGGAAAAACTTTTGTTACAGTTGCAATAATTTTTCATGAAGGACCTACTGTAACTTCTGGACATTACACAGTTTATCTTAAATGTGAAAAATGCTGGACACTGTGTAATGATTCCCAATTAATTTTCAAGCAACGTTTGCCTTATGATTTACCCAATTCTTACTTAATTTTTTTGAAACCTAAATTTTGAAAACTAAAAACTGCATCTGAAGGAAGCATTTTTTGTAATTTTAAAGGATTAAAATTGAAGATATCACTTAAAAAGGATTTTGAAATTACTATTTGGCCTAAAGGAAAAGTAATAAAAACAATTGTGGACTCCTTTGACAGAAATTATTTTGGCATGTGTGCTTTTGCAACAAGGTTTAAAGATGGTTTGTCTAGAAATGTTTTATTCATCTAGAGAAGTAGTTGTAATATATATGTAATATTTCTAACAAGGTATATTTTAGTGAAGATTTGGGGCTTTTTTTAAGCAATCTTTCAGATTGTTTTTTTTTTGCCCGCTGTTAAATGATGAATACAATTGTTTTCACTATTTTAAGTGAAAAATAAAAAATTCTGAAAACAGCAAAAAAAGGGCAAAAAATTGCTTAGTAAAATATGTAAAAACATGTAATGCTTTTTGTAGTGTATGATTGAATATTAATACATTTTTTCTTTTTTTGCAGAACTGGAAAAAAAAAATGTAAAAAAAATTCTGTTCCCTTGCAATAGTGAAAAATATTAGTATTACTCAATCCTCCCTTTTCATGCTTCCATTTCTTCACCTCTTTATGAACATTAAATTTAAAAAAAAACAAAAAAAAAATTTTAAAAAAACCCTTGGGTGCGCGCACCTCAAAAAAAAATTTAAAAAAAATCCCTCCCCAAAAAATTTTGGGGGTTTAGTTTATAAGTGGCTCTTAAAAGAGCCCTTGAGTTAATGGAGGGAAACAGGAAGAGAAAAACTAAAAAAAAGAAAAAACATCTATGGCCTACTGCACTCATGGGCATCAAATTTTCTCTGAATGAGATCAAGACTGGTCTCACCCACAGAAATAAGTTTACCGCAATCAGTGCAGCGTGTGGACAACCTAGCCAAACAAGGTGGTCCAAAAAGAGGTGTGGAAGAAGGCAAAGGCACCACTGCAGAAGAAGTGCTCGGCTGAGCTGCCGAAGATGTGCTCGGCTGAGCTGCTGCAGATGTCGTCGGTAGAGCAGGTGGAGGGTTTGCTCCAGAAGCTCGACGAAAAGTCACTGGATGCATTTTGTCAACATGCCTCAACATAGTGTGAATGCTAAAAGAATACTTCTTATTAGGATTCCCACGTGACAAGACTTTTTGACAAAGTACACAAGTCACTTTAGGTGCATTTACCTTCTTTAGTCCCTCAGGAAAAGTGAAAAACTGCCATATAAAGCTGTCTTTCTGCTTCCTGTTCCTCTGCCTCTCAAGAGTGTCCTGGTCACTGTCTGAAGATGGTTGCTGTTCAGCCATTGTCTCTCAACAACAGAATAGCTCCTTCTCCAAAGCAATCAGAACTAATAATGAGGGGAGTAGGTGTGGTTTGGGAAGAATCTGAAACTGAAAGTACTTCTAACCAATCAAAAGTGATGATTCTTGATCACATGACTTGCCATGAGGGGATTGGGTGTGGTGTTGAAACAATTAGAAACTGAAAGTAATGATAACCAATAAGAAGTGCTGTTTTATTATGCATAAACCCGAGGTGCGCGCACTGCGTAAGCTCCGAGCGCGCACCTCGTGATTACGTATGCGCGAACGCATAGGAGTGCATATGCATACGTCATATGCGCGTACCTAGCACGCATACGTTGAACACGCGTATACGCGATCGTTATTGCGCGTAATTTTAGCGTATGCGGAAGTAAACCGCGTGGAGCGCGTAGGACGCACGCACGCATGCGTACGTACGAACGCATACGTACTGGGTGCGCGCTCCCAGCGCGCACTATGACGTATATTTGCGTACGTAAATAACGTACGACGGTATTCATAAAAAACTTATGAAATTGTACTAGGAGCGCGCCCAGAGCGCGCACCCCAAGAATTTATATTAAAAAAAAAAAGTGGAGAAAAATTAATTGCAAAAATTATACAAAATAATCAACTTTATCCTAATTGAATTTTTTTAAAAAAAACAAAAACAAATAAAAAGATACAGATAATATATAAATGAATACATAGAAATTTTATTTTTATTAAAAATATTTTTAAATAATTAAATAATACAAAAATTACCATTTAAAAAACCGTACAAATTCACTGAAAAAACCAAAGGTTTCACACACGTTATAGTTAGGAATTAGCATTTAAAAAACCTTGCAAATTCACTGAAAAAACCATAGGTTTCACACATGTTATAGTTAGCTGGACATTTCACTCGTGAAAAACCAATGAAATTCCCCCGTTATAGTTAGTTCAGCTAACTATAACTCGCGCACCCTGTGGAAATATGGATTTTCCTGGTCAGTTATGTCCCCTATCTTGGACCCCAACGGTTCTATGTGCATGTTACAAGTACATGTATGTTCCCTCCAGTTCCAGTTATGAAGACGCAAATACATGTGCGTCCACCGTTAACATGTCCTCTTTCAGATCCGCCATGAATGGGCCGGATATTCCATTCCTAAGTACGAAAGGCCACCGCCTTTATATGGTTCACTTATGCCATTTTACAGTCCAGGCAAGTAGGCCCTGATTCTGTCATCAAGCTTTTCTTGCTTTCTGTCTCTGAAGCTCCAGTCCGAGCCTACATCTGTGACCATGAACTTTGTCTCATCCTCTGCGCGGCTCACGATGCCTGACATCAGCTTGCTGCCTGCCAAGAACTGTATTTCACCTTCGAAATTATCTGCTCCGCTCCCTGCCCAATGCATTCCTGTCTAGTAGTTTAAGTAAACATTCTGCCAGCTACCGAGCAAAGGCCCGGCTTCTCTGTCTTTATACAAGTAATTCATAGCCCTATTACCATGGAAGACTTCTGCCCTCGCATCTAGTGTAGACACTTAGACGCTTGTACACGCACTAACAGTCAGTATAGTCAGTATAGAATAAGATTCTACTCCAAGAAGGCCTCTCTTTTGGATAACATAGTTCTTTAAACATAGGATGTTAGATATGATTTGGGATTAGGTTGACTTGACCCTCCAGACATCTGTCGCCACATGTAGAGCTAAATGTCAAGTCCCCTTCACCCCCTAGCTGCACGTCAATCACACGTCATGCTGCTGCGCGCGCATTTCTGCCAAGTAATTCTGCTGACATTGTGAAATTCTTCCATGGAACCACCCCATTATGACATCATACCTGATGACGTTCCTTTGTTACGCCCAACCACGCCCATTTTCATTACGCATGAATAATGTTATCTTCCTTATCAATTGTTACGCCTCTCGCATTTGCTTCACTGTAATGCCTATTGTATAAAAGTGATTAATTATCAATAATGTATGTACTTCACTTCCTGAACCTCCGTGGTGATGGAACCTGGAGGCCACGATTCCGAATCGTCCACTGGAATAAAGCCCATTCCGAACCTCTAATACCACGGATTTTGCCTCTTATTTATTGAGCTATTTTTATTATGTTCTGTATCAAATTAAGTCCCGGTAATTACATTATTTACCACATAAATGGCGCCCGAACAGGGACACTTTCTCATCTCACGCGCCGGCGGTGCGTTGCAGGCCCGGTCTCCTGCCACAGCTGGACGGACAACAACGCGTACCAGCAGGATTTCCTGTATCTCCCTCCGGTCAAGCGGGGGCGACTGAGGCTGCGATCAACACCCAGACGAGGCGGTGAGAAGTGCGAAGTATCCCGACCAGAGCCTAGCTGAGAGAGCAAGATCCGAGGTATACAGAGGCCCACCAGGTTTCCGATGTCCTGAAGTGTCCGAAGTTTTCGAGTCGAGTCCAGTCCGGTCCAGTTCAGTTCAGTTCCGTTCCGAGGCCTTCCGTTCCGAGCTACCCGGTGAGTACCATTACTGGGGAGGCGTTCTGGCGTGCACATAAGTTGTGCCGGTCCAGACGGGTTTGGGTACACAAATCCGGTCTGCACTGTTTTAGCAGTGTATCTGTACTGTTTAGCAGTATATCTAGTATATCAAGTATATATAAATTCAGAATAATTTCCGTTAAATGTTGAGAATTATGTTTTGTAATTAAGTTTTCTTAGATCATCATCATCATCGCTGCTCATTAAATGTTAAATGTTAAATGTATTAATACGTCCTGCATATTGTGGTGTGAATGACTGTTCATTATCGTGGTTTATTGTATTAAGTTTGTTCAAGATCAAGTATCAGACCAGTTCTCAATATGCCGCTCTTTTCGAAACTAAGACAGATCACAACTAGAAAAGGGGTACTCGAAGAAGCTGTTCCCATTCCTCCTAGGGACACTCCAGGGTACTTCATGTATCATAAACACGGCCTAGACGCTATATTATTTCTTGATCTATGGGTAGACTACACTAAGGAATTACCAGAAAGTCAGAGGTGGCCCGCAGCTGGGACCTGGGATGCAGATTGCATCGTTAAAGTAGAGGAAGAGTTATGGAAAAGGAAAGCCAGACAGTCACAGAAAGACGCCATTGAATTATGGCGTAAAGAATCGTATAGACGCACAGAAAAAGCACGTAGACAGGAAGAGAAGAGTAAAGAGAATTCAAATAAAGTTCGAGAAAATCTATTAATTGAAGAAGGTACACGGGTAAAATCAGAACAAGTAGACAGACAAAGACATGCCCTTATGAAGGGTATGTATCCCCTTCTGGCCGAAGGATTACCTAAGGCTACTCCGGGGATACCAAAAGACTTGCCACCCCCATTATTTCCAATAAAAGTACATCCTAAGGGGCATCCTAGAACCGCAGAAGATGTTTTCCTTTCCTCATATTTAGATGACGCAGCTCCCGAGTATGCTAACCCCGCCCCACATAGACCGTCGGCCGGGGAGGTTCAACGCCAAGATCCTGTATCTGTATCCTTACAGCATCAAATCCTGACACAAGTTCCGGCAAGCACGTCCGTTTCCACATCTGTTCCTACAGCTACTTCTATAGCTGTGTCGTCCACACCTATAGTTGCTGTATCGCGTTCTACGAATCCTTTCACGCCCGATACTCCAGACGGGGCTACTGGAGGTGCTACCAACATTTTTTCTACGCCACCCAGAATAAATAAACTTACCTTTCAAGAGTCAGCACATCCACGTACCCCCAAACTCATAAATGCCCGCACGCTTAAGGAACTTCTTATAGATTGTAGATATGACCCTGTGCCCGGCAAAGAGGACGAAATGATCATGGCATCATTACGTATCAGACGAGCCGCGGTGTATTTAGGGAAGTTACCAGGAATGACTGTGCATCTAGATAATATATATCATTTTGTCCAAACAGGGCGAGATTCTGAAAGTATTAACAGAGCTATGGAATACCAGAAAGTGGAGATACAGGGGGAACTGTTACGTTTCCTCATAAATTGTGTGATCAGAAATCAAGACCGACCGGGGGTAGACCCGGAAACAATGGAAACTCTTACCAGATGGAGCCAGAATATATCAGAAGGGAGACATGACAGGCAAAAATGTATAATAGCCATGTGCAGAAAGATCCGTAAAGAAATAGAACGCCTACACGAAGAGAGATTAGCGGTAGACCAGTTTGAACAAAACGAGGAGGAGGAAGGATCAGGACTGTCCACAGGACAGTCAGAAACCATAGCCTATGTAGGTAGAGGAAGATCTTGTAATAGTACTAGATGCTTTACTGACCCGATACGTCCGATATGTCCAGATAATAACAGGAATTTCCAAACACCTATAATAAATATGAGGTCCCCCGAGCATTCGTTCCAAGCCGCTGATAAATTACTCCGAGAACGAAGGGGCTATCATTTACTCGATTCTATGGATGAACAAGAATTAGCCAGGTCAGCCGTTCATTGGGTTGACAGTCCCGGAAAATATGGTGATGATACAGTAGCACACACATTTTTGAACCTCACCCCAGATGAACAGCGTTTAGCTGGGATTTATATGATTCAACAACTTCTTATACTATATAAAAGCCAACATTCAGATCCTGGTCCCTTACCTGATATATTGACTGAATTACTCACGAATAGATGGAAAGGTTCAGGTACTAAGTTAATTAAGGAAATACTAGAATCCAGAAAGCAGTACATTCTTTTTGTATGTCCAGAACATGTTTCATTGCCCATCAAGGAAAGACCGATGTATTACATGGACAGACAGAATCCCTTACGAGAAGTACACCCAATAAAGGGCGAGGACAATCAGTTTAAACGTGTATTTGTATATACGCCCATATCAAAAATAGAATTGTTAGAAATGAAGAAAGTGGTACCCAGTCATGACAAAGACCCAGCGGGTTTCCACCGAGAAATTAAAGACATGTTACTCATGGGAGAGTATACCTATCCCGACATTATGACAATATTAAAGGTATTAATGCCTGCTGGCATTTATGAAAAACTCAAGGAAAAAGAGTGGGAGGTAGGAGACCAAAAGATAGATTGGACAGCATTAGAAAATGAAGAAAAGGCCCGAGGTCCAGGTTCGGGGCTTGGGGACAAAACTAAAGCACTACCAGGTTTACTAGTACAGGTACTGCCACGTTTATTAACCACGAAAAAGGAAGACTGGGGTGCAATCTCAGCCTGTAAACAAAAGCAAGATGAAGACACTAGTGATTTCTATTCCCGATTCGAAAAATGTTTTGGTATAAATAGTGGTATAAAAGCAAGTAGCGAGTCATACCCACATCTGTTTGTGACAAAATTAGTTGAAAATTCCTTGCCCCAAGTGAAGAATAGAGTGTTAAAATTCGAGAGTACCTGGCAAGGTAATACCCCATCACAAATGTTACAAATGTTACAGTACCATTACAATAGAATTAGAGAAGAACAAGAACATGAACAAAGACGCATGAAAGACACGAAAATGAAAATGCTAGTCTCTCAGACAGTTCCAGCTGAAGGACATAAAAAGGGTACGACACATTCTGGTGAGTCAGCAGGACCTGTAAAAGGGACATGCAACTATTGTAAACAGCCAGGACATTACATACACGACTGCCCAGTCCTGAAGCGTAATATCGCCACAGGTATTACAAAAGAAAGACCACGGCCACCTAGACAGGATCAGAATGAACAAGGAGCACCGCAGCATGCACAGGCCATGCCAGCTCCACAACAGTCTATACAGTTTGTGCCAGCCGCACCAGCGTTGCCTGCTGCTGCCACACAAACCACGACACGACAGCTGTACCAGACCGCACAGTATGACTATCCTGATTATCAACGATATGCATGAACCAGCCTAGAGAGGGAAGTTGACTTACCCCTTATCGAGGTCCCTGTAGACCAAGAAGGACCTTATATACATAGTGAATTATTAGGCCAAGATAGAAAATTTTTACTCGATACAGGGGCAAGTCGAACAACTATTAAACATAGTGAAGTTCCAGGGGCACCCCTCTCAGGCTCACAGAATATTTCCCTTGGTTTTTCAGGAAAACCTATTGTTAATGAAGTATCACAGCCTCTTCCACTTACGATAGGACCCTTGACCAGAACTACAGATTTATTGCTTACTAAATCATGTCCAGAAAACTTGTTAGGTATAAAAACACTGAAAGCTCTAGGAGCTATAATATGTTGTTCTCCGGAAGGAGTAAGATTGTTTTTACGTGATTTCAAAGGTCACTATGTGTCTCGAGATATGGATTCCCGACTGCAGACTTTACCCACACATTTATGGGCACAAGGCCCTACAGATGTTGGTTGCATGAACATTACACCATATCGAGTCACACTAAAGGCAGGAGTGGTACTACCACGAATGCGACAATACAAGTTACCCCCAGATGCTGTAATGGCTTTACTGCAAATCATTGACGAGCTTATTGGCCAAGGAGTGGTTGTGGAGACCGACTCCAATGTATGTAATTCACCGATAATTCCGATTCTTAAACGAACTGATCCAAAGGCTCCCCCAGTATATCGATTGGTTATTGATCTGCGCGAACTAAATAAATGTATTGTACCACAATACCCCGTAGTTCCAGACATCTCTTCATTACTGACAGCTATTGATTCCGAAGCAACATTCTTTACTGTAATTGATCTCAAGAATGCCTTTTTTAGCGTCCCAATAGATCCGGAAAGCCAATACTTGTTCGGATTTAGTTTAAATGGACGTAGCTTTAAATTCACACGCGCACCTCAAGGATTTACAGAAAGCCCCAGCATCTACAGCCAAGCACTGAAACGAGAACTTGACAGTATACACATGCCAGTCAACACTGCTCTGCTTCAATATGTCGATGATCTGCTGATCACCGCCCGAAGCGAACCTGAATGTGAAAAAGCATCACTGACGGTTTTACAATTTCTAGCCAAAAAGGGGCACAAGGTGTCCCCTTCTAAGCTGCAATTCTGTGTCCAGCGAGTTATTTACCTTGGTCACTCGCTGTCCAAGGAGGGAAGGCAGCTTACACCAGATCGCATTCAGTTAATAGCTAACATGCCAATACCCAAGACACAAAAGGAGGTGCGGGCTTTCATAGGCCTCACTTCATATTGTAGGCAGTGGATCCCTCAGTATGCATTTCTAGCAAAACCACTCATTCAATTAACAACACAGGAGGCAGCCACATCGACTGTCCTCCCTTGGACTCAGGAACACACACTAGCTTTTGAAAGCTTAAAGAAAGCTCTATGCCAAGCACCTGTTTTAGCAACACCAGGTTACAGAAAACATTTTACACTCTTTGTTACAGAACGAGAAGGTACTGCCTTGTCAGTACTCACACAGGAACAAGCAGGATCACACAAACCGTGTGCTTATTTTTCTAGTACATTAGATCCCGTAGCTCAGGCTCTGCCTGCGTGCCTGAAATCAGTGGCAGCGACAGCTTTAGCAATCAGACAAAGCGATGCCATAGTGTTAGGACATCCATTGACAGTACAAGTACCACATGCAGTAGAGGTTCTTGTGAATCGAACGCAAACACAACACTTGACTATAGCGCGACTTACAGGTTACGAATTAACATTGTTTCAGCCACATATAGAAATCAGACGTTGTAACACATTGAATCCTGCCACACTTTTACCTGTAAATGGAACAGACCCACTAGCTCATGATTGTATTGAAGTTATTACAATAACGACGAAACCCAGACAAGACTTGACAGATGTCCCATTGTCAGATCCAGACCTGACGTTGTATGTAGATGGTTCATGTATGAGAACAGGTACAGGAGAGTTAGTGGCCGCTTACGCAGTCACAACAGACACTGAAATTATTGAAACCAAGTGTATAAATACCTTGTCCGCTCAAGCAGCAGAGCTCGTCGCTCTGACACAGGCCTGTATTCAAGCCACAAATAAAAGAGTCAACATATACACTGATTCACGTTATGCATTCGGAGTTGTACATGACTTCGGCGTGCTGTGGTGAGAGAGAGGTTATTTAACTTCTCACGGTGCCCACATTCAGCACGGACCCCTCATTCATGCCTTATTAGATGCAATACATTTACCCATTGCAATATCGATTATGAAATGCAAAGCTCATACGAAAATTACTGATATCATTTCTCAAGGCAATGATCTAGCTGACAGAACAGCTAAACAGACTGCTCAAACTCAAACATCCGATATGACAAAGACAATAGTCCAGACGCCAACACATTGCATGATGGTTAAGGATCCCACTCTTGATGTAATTGACATACAGACACATGCTACTCCAGACGAAATAAGGAAATGGACTGAATTAGGAGGGATCCAAACGGGTCAAGGATGGATGACGAAAGAAAAATCTGTGTGGTTCCTTCCTGATTCAATGGTCCAAGTCATTATTAACACTGTCCATAGTCCAGCGCATCTAGGAGAGAAAGCTATGCTAGACAGCATTCAACACATTTGGTTCAACAAACATTTACGAGCAGCAGCGAAACAAAAAGTTCGTACCTGTATGATCTGTTGTCAGTTCAACCCAGGAAAAAGCATCCCCGTAGAGCAGGGTGGATTTCAGCCTCCTGATCACCCTTTTGAAATCCTCCAGATGGATTATATCCAGATGGAACGATGTCGAGGATTCAAATATGTTCTCGTAGTTGTCTGTGCTCTTTCCCGTTGGACAGAGGCATACCCGGTTTCAGATTACACTGCCCCGACTACTGCCAAACAGTTAGTTCGAGAATTCTTCCCACGATACGGTTTACCACGTGCTGTCTACTCAGATAACGGCCAGCCGTTCTCATCCGAACTAATGAAACACGTTTCACTTTTGTTAGGCTACCAGTGGAAATTCCACTGTGTCCGACACCCCGAGGCAGCAGGTCTCGTGGAAAGACATAATCAGACCCTGAAAATTAGATTGTCCAAAATATGCAGGGAGAAAGGTGTCGACTGGGTAGTAGCATTACCAGTTGCACTCTTTTACATGAGAATGGTAGCACACTCTCGAACAGGGCTATCCCCGTATGAGGTGATCTTTGGCAGACCACCAAATATGTGGGGGACGCCTATACCACGTAAAATAACTGATATTGACTGTAATATGCTGACAGATTATTTGGCTTCCTTGATGTCTGCACTACAATCTTGTCGTTCACAGGTAGCTGCAGCTTTTCCTGACAACACTGAGGTGAAACCCCACGACGTAATTCCGGGGGATCTCGTTTTAGTGAGGAACTTTGATCGAAAGACTCAGCTGGATCCTAGGTGGAGGTCGCCGCAATTGGTCTTGCTCACCACAAGGACAGCCGTGAAGATCGAAGGCAGAAAAGGCTGGGTACATTCAAGTCATATCAAGAAATTTTATGGACTACCATCGGATGTAAAAACTACACCTCGCGTGTCTTCACCCATTGACTCAAAACTTCCTTTGGTTGAATCAAGTAGTCACGAACAATACAAACTAAAACTCAGATCTAATCAGTCGGGCAATTTGATTGTTTAAGTCCTCTCCAAGGTGAAGCAGTTGAATTTGTCTCTG
The DNA here is from genome assembly GCF_964204655.1 of Triturus cristatus. Lineage (NCBI taxonomy): Eukaryota > Metazoa > Chordata > Amphibia > Caudata > Salamandridae > Triturus > Triturus cristatus. The sequence continues at coordinate 392,027,957 of NC_140592.1, forward strand.
ACATGTATCCCTTAGATCTGAATAGAGGAAAAACCCGAAAAATGTTGAAACGACATGCATACTGTAAATCATTGCGTAGTCATTGCACAGTGACGTTATTAATTTTGTTCTTCTTAAGTCTTTTAATAATTATTGCAAGTATATTGTTGCACATATATTATCCTATTTCTAGACACGTTTATAATGTTACTGCTGAACATTCTTTTAGTGAATTACCTCCGCATGAATTGTCATACAGATTTGCGCTGCGCAATAACACTTTTATTAGTATGTTACATCATTCCCATCAGGTTAGCAATGCTACAAATTGTTGGATATGTGGCCGACTCCCTCCCTATCAGAACTATAAAGGAATTCTACCTCTTTTTCCATACCCGTTCACTCACAACGGCTCCTGTGGAGCATGGTTTAGCTTAATTAATTCCTTAGATTCAAATTCTGCAGTTTATCAAGACAACTGGGTATGGGGAAATCTGAACTTAGTTTTACTTAAAGTCTGCCACCCCAACAAGGAGGGACTTCCCAAAAGAACAGGAACTGATCTAGAAAATGAAGTATATGGATTAGGTAACTTTACGCTGAATCTCTTGATCTTGAACGTCGAATCCGAAGCTACTCCAAGTTTGCCCGCCATGTCAGTATTTCCAGTAAAAGGTGAATTATGTGTGAGAAAGAATGGTTCCATACATATGGGCCATAGTAGATGCACCACTGTAATAGAATTCAGTGATCAAGGCAAGTCGACATTTAGAGCTTCCCGCCATTCCTATTTTATATGTGGTCAGACGGCATATGTACGTTTGCCTCTAGATTGGGATGGTACCTGCTACATTGGATTCCTTTTGCCACCTGCTTTTCTAGCTCCTCCTGATTATCACAGAAATACTCATTTAGTACACAATAGAGAAAGGAGAGATCTCCCAATAGTCGATTACACTGAAACAGCATAGGAAAAATACACAGATTTCAATAAAGGTCTCTTTCCCTATATAGGTACCGTTACTAATAGTAGGCTGATACGTAGATTAACTAGAACCCTTGAAGCAGTAGTGAACGAAACTATTTCCGCCTTAGGCAATTTAACAGAAGAGCAGTCTGCCATGCGGATTGTTGTGCTTCAAAATCGTCTTGTCCTTGACGTCATCCTGGCTGATGGGGGCGGAGCTTGTAGGGTCATCGGATCAAGCTGCTGCGTATTTATACCAGAAAATTCGCCATCTGTATATAAAGCTATAGCCCGCCTTCATAAGATTGTGAGCCAGATACACCAGAATCCAGGCACTTGGACTTGGTCCGGGTGGTTTTGGAGCGTGTTATCAGCCTGGGGATGGAGAGTTCTATCCTTCCTAGGTATTGGCCTTCTCATACTATTCAGTTGCTGCTTATGCCTGCAATGTGGACCAGCGATTTGTGGTCTGTGTGCCACATCGTGTATTCCACATCAAGATGTTCGTTCAAGATCCCGGAAGAAGAAAGAAGAACAAATGATGCTATATGAACAGATCAATGGATTGATGAAGATTGATATCTCTTGATGGGCAAGAAGGGGACAAGGAGGGAATGTGGAAATATGGATTTTCCTGGTCAGTTATGTCCCCTATCTTGGACCCCAACGGTTCTATGTGCATGTTACAAGTACATGTATGTTCCCTCCAGTTCCAGTTATGAAGACGCAAATACATGTGCGTCCACTGTTAACATGTCCTCTTTCAGATCCGCCATGAATGGGCCGGATATTCCATTCCTAAGTACGAAAGGCCACCGCCTTTATATGGTTCACTTATGCCATTTTACAGTCCAGGCAAGTAGGCCCTGATTCTGTCATCAAGCTTTTCTTGCTTTCTGTCTCTGAAGCTCCAGTCCGAGCCTACATCTGTGACCATGAACTTTGTCTCATCCTCTGCGCGGCTCACGATGCCTGACATCAGCTTGCTGCCTGCCAAGAACTGTATTTCACCTTCGAAATTATCTGCTCCGCTCCCTGCCCAATGCATTCCTGTCTAGTAGTTTAAGTAAACATTCTGCCAGCTACCGAGCAAAGGCCCGGCTTCTCTGTCTTTATACAAGTAATTCATAGCCCTATTACCATGGAAGACTTCTGCCCTCGCATCTAGTGTAGACACTTAGACGCTTGTACACGCACTAACAGTCAGTATAGTCAGTATAGAATAAGATTCTACTCCAAGAAGGCCTCTCTTTTGGATAACATAGTTCTTTAAACATAGGATGTTAGATATGATTTGGGATTAGGTTGACTTGACCCTCCAGACATCTGTCGCCACATGTAGAGCTAAATGTCAAGTCCCCTTCACCCCCTAGCTGCACGTCAATCACACGTCATGCTGCTGCGCGCGCATTTCTGCCAAGTAATTCTGCTGACATTGTGAAATTCTTCCATGGAACCACCCCATTATGACATCATACCTGATGACGTTCCTTTGTTACGCCCAACCACGCCCATTTTCATTACGCATGAATAATGTTATCTTCCTTATCAATTGTTACGCCTCTCGCATTTGCTTCACTGTAATGCCTATTGTATAAAAGTGATTAATTATCAATAATGTATGTACTTCACTTCCTGAACCTCCGTGGTGATGGAACCTGGAGGCCACGATTCCGAATCGTCCACTGGAATAAAGCCCATTCCGAACCTCTAATACCACGGATTTTGCCTCTTATTTATTGAGCTATTTTTATTATGTTCTGTATCAAATTAAGTCCCGGTAATTAAATTATTTACCACAACCCGCAATCCACTGCTGATGATCATCAGTGATGTCATTTGAGATGTCATCAGTGATGTCATGAGTGATGTCACTGACCATGTCATGAGTGATGTAATATGTGACGTCATCAGCAGTGGATTGCGGGTGCGCGAGTTATAGTTAGCTGAACTAACTATAACGGGGGAATTTCATTGGTTTTTCACGAGTGAAATGTCCAGCTAACTATAACATGTGTGAAACCTATGGTTTTTTCAGTGAATATATATATATATACATACACAAACTACTCCCAGTCCCCTAGAGATAAATAACAACAACAAAGAAGGAGTAATTCCTAGAAAGGATTACTGTTAACTGTGGTCAGAAAAGAAAAAAGGAAAGCAATTCCTTTTTAAAGAAGAACCCTCACCCACCAACCTAGTCTATATTTTACACTGCAGCTGCATATGCGACCATGGAAATGTCTCCAGTGACATTGTGTGCATTTTGACAATGTGATTGTTCCTCATGCATCCTTAGCCATAAATCTATGATAACATGAATCTTCCTATAGAGAAGACTGCAAAGAGGTAAATCTCCACCAAACAAGGATCCTCCCTCTTAACTATTTTAAGTGAGTGCTTATTTTTTGGGTGGAGATGTCCTCACATTCCTCGTCATCAAGAAAGTGATACTAAAATAGACAGGAAACGCACTGGGGGGACTCTCGTTAAACTGTCTATCATCCTGACAAAAGGCGGGAATACTTTTGCATACTACTAAGGTGGACAGGTTGGGCCAAACGGGCGGAGCATCTAAGTGATTTGCACATCTGCATATTCGTGCTAATGCAAAGTGAGAACCATGGACTCTGCTTCTCGCCAGGAGAGGCCAAGAAAGAACCCACCCATCACAGCCACTATAGATTGCCTCAGATAGATCACAAATGCATTCACCTCCACAAAGGAGTTCAGATAATTTTTTAATGTGGAATTGCTGAGAAAACACACTTGCTTAGTCTTCGTCAAGCCCAAGAAATTAGAATCACCTGTCCTTTACAGAAGTGGGACTTCAATTGGGGCCCCATCCTCCATGTCAAGAGTGATGTAATATGTGAGGTTGTAAGCAGTACATTGTGGGGGCATAAGTTATAGTTAGCTCAGGTAATTATAACTGCTGAATTTCAATGGTTTTGTATTAGTGAAATCTGAGCATAACTATAATGTCCCTGTAACCTTTGTTTTTTTCAGTGAATGTCTATGTTTTTTAAAATTCTATTTCCTAACTATAACGTCCCTGTAACCTTTGTTTTTTCAGTGAAATTCTAAGGTTTTAAATATTATTTCCTTACTGTAATGTCCCTGCAACCTTTGGTTGCTTTAGTAAATTTCAAAGGTTTTTAAAATGTTATTTCCTGACTGTAACCTGTAACCTTTGTGAGTGGGTGTGTGAATGTCTGTATGGGTCTGTGAGTGGGTGTGTGAGTAGTTGTATGGGTCTGTGAGTCGCTGTATGGATCTGTAACTGGGTGTGTGAGTGGCAATATGGGTGCATGAGTGGGTGTGTGAGAGGTTTTATGGGTGTATGAGTGGCTGTATGGGTCTGTGAGTTGCATACTAAGGTGGATGGGTCAGGGCCAAACGGGTGATGCCTCCAGGTGATTTTGCACTTTTGCATACTCATAGTCTTTTAAAGAGAGAACCATGGACTCTTTCAGCAGGAGAGGCCAAGAAAGAACCCTCTAGTCACAGTCACTACAAATTGCGCTCCCATAGATCAACGATGCATTCTCCTTCACCAAGGATTTCATATTGTTTTTCAATGTGGAATTGCCTAGAAAACACACTTGCTTTTCCTTCCCCATGCCCAGGAAGCTAGGATCATTTGTCCTTTACAGAAGCGGAGCTTCATCTGGGGCACCTGCTATGTTTAGATTTGTCAGTGCGTCCAGTCGAGGTCTAATTTCTGTGAAATGAACATCAGGGCTAGAAAGGAACTTCACCTGCTCGTTCAGCCAAAAAGAGTCCACAATTTTGCACAAAAAGTCTACCCAACTGCAGTACTTCTGCTGGTTAATTAGTAGATGCTACTTTGTTGGGTAAATGTCTAGTCTATATTATAACAACAACAAAGAAGGAGTAATTCCTAGAAAGGATTACTGTAACCTGTGGTCAGAAAATAAAAAAGTAAAGAAATTCCTTTTTTAAGAAGAACCCTCACCCACCAACCTAGTTGGTGGCATGCTTCATCAAAGGGTTCCCACCCGAGGGGCTGAGTGCCTCTCAGGTGTGCTGCAACACCTGAATTACAGCGGAGCAGGTTTTTTCTTGTGGGGTGAGTGAAAAGTGGGTGTGATTTTAAGATTGCCTCAAAACTATTCAATGGTGGGGTTATAGGACAAGATTAAAAGCAAAGATGGTGGATGTGTTCTGTGGCTTTCCTGGTCACAGACATCCATTATAAAATGGTGGCAAGGTCTACATGTTTCAGCCTCTGGATGGGTGGTAGCTAGGCTTTCTTCAGGACTGGTGAAAAAAATGAGAAATGAGTGCACATGCTAAGATGCACTTATGGGGTGTTTGATTACCGTACAACTTACGGTTCAGTCATTCTGAAAAACAAAGTAACATGATATCAAGCATATTTATTTCCAGCAAATCATGTATTCCACAGTAGTGAACACATTGTTAGGTTCATCAGGTGCGATAAAAAAGATCCACATGCCAGGATCTGCATTCCTTTTTTTCACCTGTAATTACCTAACTAATGTTATGGGCAACATAGAGTCCGTATATGACTGTTGTGCAAGTTCATAACCACACTCATGACATTCAATGTGTGGTTTATATACTGGAGTAATAGTGCCAATTGCCTAATCCTCCTTTCAAGGAGAGAAGGTAGTTGCGGTGCAATTTTTACCGCATCCGTAATTACGGTGAAACTTTCTCTGAAAATAACCACTAGCCGTAGAATCTAAATTTATCCATGTAGTGGTATTTAAGGATTAAAAAATTGAATATTCATTAAAAACAATGGCGGAGAACTTTATTCCAAGCTACTTGAATCGCAGGGTTGCAATACCCCATGGACTCTGCCGGGGGGTGTTTCCTATTGTCAAACCCTGGGAATACATCAATCAAGAGTTTTTTTAGCAATAGCCCTAACTTGTTGTGAATAAGCGTAAAGTTAGATCAGGCATTCAACCTACTTTGTCAAGGTCAAGCACCCGCCAACTGCACCTACTTCGCCCCGGTTCAGAATCCTGAGGATAAAGAGGCTGCCGGCACAGGTGAATTTGAGCAGCCGGACTCTCCGGCTGTCTCCGCAAATGTCATCACGCAGGGGCGTGGTGACGTCATGACGTCTCGCTCGTTCCCGGGCGAGTTAACTCTTGCCAAACTGGGAGGAGCTGGATTCTCTTATGGTTTTAGACACAGCCAGAGAGTTTGCGTGTATAAAAATCATACACAAAATGATAGTCTCCTGACTTTTTCTCAATCATTCATTATGTTGAGGGCATATGGTGTGCTCTTGTTCCATCTTGGTAAAAGTGACCTCTCACTTACTAATGTCACATAAGATAGCACCAACATGAAATTGGTTGACGGTGCACATAGTCAGGTGTATTCTGATCACTGCACATCATTAGCACAAAGTCTGAGGTTTCTCTCTGATTATTTTTGATCAACGGGCTATCCAAATCTGACAATCTTTATTTGAAGCAGGACATGAATAGTGTATGTATGTAGACTCACTATTAATGCCTATTTACTATAATGGTACTCCCAGACTAATAGTAATCATGGGATATGTAGGAAATGGACCGTAACTACTTGTTCAGTGGGGTCAGGTTATGCACAGGTGGGAAAACACAAGAAGCATGGAGAATCATCTCTGATTCAGTGGGTTCCATGGGATGTTATCTTTGAGGCCCTGCTTATGGGTAGAAAGCATATATATATCCATCTCTGTTCTTTTTTCCATAATGTCTTTTGTACATTCTCATTAGTCCTGATTTGTTCAATGACTGTCCATCTAAGGTCATTTGTAGTGTGTCCCATCTGTAGAAAATGATCTGTCATTTTGGTGGTGTTTCTCTTAAACCTAATGGTACTGCGGTGTTCACAGATACGTTGTTTGGCCTTTCTACTAGTCATCCCAATGTATCTCATGTCACAGGGGCATGTTATTAGGTAAACCACATTTGTTACAATTAGTGTGTGCTCGGAGTACCCAGGCCTTGTTGGGTTCCAAATCCAGTCTCTTATTTGGGGACGTCAGGTGACATACACTACAATTCCCACAGGCAAAATGTCCAGTCACGTTTGGGAGGCCCCAGGAGTTGAGCACTGTGCTCGGTTGGGCCTTGGTCTCCTTTCTTAGGTGGGTGGAGACGAGAGAGTCTTTGAGGCTCCTTGCTCTTTTAAAAGAAAAGAAAGGTTTCTCCCACTTCATGTAGCCTGTTTGTAGTATTCCCCACTGTTTGTTAATGGATGTTGTAACCTGGTTGGAAATAGTACTGAAAGTATTCACACAGGTGAGTGGAATTTCATTCATGGGCCTTGGGTTGTCTTTGAGAAGTACATACTGTGGTTGGTTACGAGCCCGTTTATGGCAGGTCTTGAGTATTTTGTCAGGGTATCCCAGGGTCTCAAGTTTTTTCATCAACAAAAAGAATGGTATCAGTTCCTGAGGGGAAAAAAGGAAGAGTTTCAAATATGGCAGTCCAGGTCGGATTTGCTTCTAGGGAAGAATGTCTCAGAAGCCAGGTAAAGGAGTGTGTGTAAGGTGAAGTAATAGTACTCCTGTGCGGGTGCTATTTGTGCCCTCACACACCCTTGCAAAGCATCACCACAGGCCAGTGCTCCTTGTGGGGGTGGCGCTGCAGTCCCTCACGGGCCCTCGTGAGGGAGCTCTGTCGGAGATCTTTTTAGGAGTAGCCGCAGTTGTGCATGTGAGTGTGTGGGTTGGGTAGGGAGTGGTGGAAATAAAATGGCCCGTTGGTACCCTAATATTTTTATTTGTGAGTCCTCAGGATCAGGTTAAAAGTAGAATGGGGAAAGAAGCGCAGATTGCGCTTATGTGAGTAGGGGGAGGTAAATTATTCTCCCGCTGCTCTCAACCCATGTGTGTGTCTAAGGTGAGATAGTGAGTGAGTAGTGGGTGGTCGACATGTTTCGCGCTTTCCGTGGTCCCTAATGAATCCCTCAGCGCTTCATCAGGACCTTTACTAAAAGAAAAAGAACAGAAAGGGACTCAGGGAGGAAGATACCCTATAATCCCTTGTTACTAGATGACAGATGAGTCTCATAGAAATTAGGTAATCGGGCACGTCTTATTCGTGTCCCAAACTCGAAATCTGGTAGAGACAAGAGAGAAAAAAAGGGGGGGAAGGGGCGAAATAAGGCTAAAAGGGAGAAAGGAGTGGCATCAGATAGGTCATGGGCATAGGTGTAACATCATTAATGCAACATGTGTCAATCCAAACATTCTGGCAACATCGGCATGCAGACGTGACCGGTGCAGGTAATAATGGGATCGTAATCATATCACCACGGGGTCATGGTAGATGGGACTGAGAAAACAGGGGATAGGTTAAAAGCAGAGGTACTAGTATAGGTAACCTTGCTAGGAGATCGAAAATTATGCAGAGATCACTTAGTTCAATAGCGTGGTGGCGTACTGGTTGTGCGGAGAACGCGCTGGTTAGAAGTGGAGGAAAGTAAAATACGGTATACGTATAAGTTCTTTCCGTCACTAATAGGTGTATCATGGTTGGCACGGTGGTGTGGTATCTAGGAATAGTGAGACGCAGAGATAGGAAAATAGCTCAGATAGTAGCGGTAAAAACCTTACTCGAAAGGTAAAAATTACGCGTGGTCGACTAGCGCGATGGCATTTTGCTTATGCGGAACAGAGGCGCTAGGTGAAGTTAATATATAGTGCATATATGGTGTGTTCCATCGCTATTTGGTACTCAGTCCTAGCGAGGTGGTGTGAGATCTAGGAAAAGTGAGAACCAGGTGAATTGGCCTGTATGGAAAGGAGATCACTGGTCATAAGGAATAAGGCGTCGCTCCCCATAGTAAAGGTGATCTTAGCAAAACGTAATGTGGTCTGTAAAACAGGGTAATGCTAAAATTATCATACCCTCTCTGTTATGGAGACAGGCTGTGCCGGCGTCGACCGTCTGGTGTAAAGGGTAAACTGCTTTGGAAAAACAAGCGTGCACGGCAGAGCAGGAAAGAAAAGCATCAGGGGAAAGAAAAGGCACAGAAAAGCAATTTAGTACACGCCGGGGGGGGGGAAAAAACGCGGTTAAAGCGAGTTACCTTCGTTGGCAGCAGCAGGACAAGAAAATGTACGTATCCCCATTGTGTCCCACTCTGGAAAACTGTTCTTCCTCCTGAGTCGCCGGTGAAATGTAAGCAGGGGGAGAGTGGTATTTAAAGTGCCATTCCTGATTGATCCTCGTCCCGAAGAGAATGGGAGGGGCGAGATCACTGGAAGTGGGTACGGCAACCGCCCGGGTTCAATGGCGGCCATCTTGGAATGGGATTGAACCGGCAGAACTCAAGTGCCGCAGAGGGGAAGGACTGTAATGAGTGTCTGGCTGTTGTTTGACCGCTCATGCATGAAGCAAGATTAACGTACACCTACTAACTTACATATGTATCTAGGTAAAATCTGGAGATACTGGGAGGTGTAACGGTTGGTTGGGAGACCGGTATAAGGTCTAAAGTGCTCAGGGGGGGAAACTGTGATGTTGTGTATTCATCCCCAGAGTTAATCAGAAATAAAAGGATACCCTATTTTTCTATCGGATCACTGTGTAAGTGCCCCTCAAGTGGGCATGTATCGCCATGCACATGTTTGGATTGCTGGAGAGACACCGAAGGGATGCGTTTTCTATATGATGTCAGCATGTAGGTACAGTAGACTAACTATCCATGATTCATGGTTGGCTGCTGGACAGTGGTGTATAACGGGATTCAGTACGTTGTAGTGCGCTGAATGATTCAAAATCAGGAAAAGCATGGACCATGGGGTGTCTGAAGTGGGGGTATTAAGACTGATATTCTTACGAACGAGGAGATGATGAGTTTCAAGATGGAAGATCATTCCATGGTATATCGTCGTTACGACCGATGATGTTACTTTTAAGTCTAAATACCCAGCGTTGTTCAGTCTTAAACAGAGCTGTGGATTTCCACAGTGGGTTCTGCTCTATGACAGTCCATTGAAGACTCCCCGGAGGGTGAATGTTCTCCAAGAAGTGGGTTTGTAAGCGGGTCGTCGTTCTTTTACAACGAATCGTGCTCTTATGTTCTCCAATGCGAATTTTCACTGGTCTTGCTGTCATTCTTATATATTTGTATCCGCAGGGGCAGATGATCAGTTATATTCAGTTCTTGGAATTGCAGTTGGTGTGGCGTTTTTGCTGCCAGGGTCTCATGAGTCCTAAGTCTAGTTCCTTAGATGCTTTGGTTTGTGGACAGGCTGTGCATGAGCCACACGGGAAATGACCCGTTACTGGGGGTAGTGTCCATAAAGTCTGTTGTGGTCTGGTAATGTTTTTGGGACGGGTATGTACCAGGATATCTTTGAAATTTTGTATACGTTTGAACGCAAAAAGAGGAGGAGGGCCTGGGTCAAAGGAGCCCGTCTTCAGTATCTGCCAGTGTTTTTTCACTATTTTCTGAATTCTGTTTGAATTGGGAGTGAAGGAAGTGGCACACGTGAGAGTGTTGATGTTAGATTTTGTTTTTATTTCAAGGAGAGCATCTCGATGATTATTCCTAGCCCTTTTATGAGCCAGTTTGATGATCTTGTTGGGATATTGTCTCTCAGACAGGTTCTTTTTGAGGGCCACTGCTTGAGTTTCGAACTCACTGAGTGTGTTACAATTTTTTTCGAAAGATCCGTGGCTTGTGTCTGATATTCCTCCAATTTGCTACAGTTCCTCCTCAGTTAGAGGAATTGGCCATATGGTAGGTTCTTTCTTAAAGCCCTAGGGTCGAGTCTGTCGGATTTCAGTAAATTAATTTTTGACGTAGGTTTATGATATGTTCTGGTCTCTAGTCTGCCATGCTCTTTCGTGATGGTTATGTCCAGGAAGACCATCTCTTTCTCGTCCTTGGAGTTGGTGAATTTGAGGTTCCTGTCCTGTCCATTGATCCACTCCAGAAAATCTTGGAGCTCATCTCTCGGACCTTGCCATATCAAAAGGACCTCGTCAATATACCTTGTCCAGAAGGCGATGTGACTGCTGTACGGGTTCTCAGCATGGAGGAAGTATTTCTTATCGAAGTCATAGACATACAATCCTGCCACACTGGGGGCAAAAGTGCTGCCTATCAAGTCCCATTCATTTGTAGGAATAGGTCATCTTCAAATATGATTTTTTTCCCTTTGAGGGCCAGTTTGGCACATTCAATGATAAATGCTTTAGGGGTCTGATACTCCCATGTGGCCCCAGCTAGAGCTCTGCTGATGACCTCAATTGTGTCATCCTGGGGGAGGCTCTTGTACAGACTCTCGATGTCAAGACTCACGAGAAAGGTGGAGTCACCCTCACATTGATTTCTTTTAGAAGATTCAGAAGGCTCTTTGTGTCCTTCATGTAGGTGGTAGTGTTCTGTACAAGAGGCTTAAGGAAGAAATCACAAAACTGTGATAGGGGTTCTAATACAGAATGAATCCCCGAGACAATGGGTTGTCCTGGGGGTGGGGATCTGTTCTTGTGTATCTTTGGTAACGTGTAGAAATAGCGGATCCATTCCTCCCCAGTTACCAAAAAATCATCTTCCTTTTTGGAGATGTGGCCACTTGTTTCTACAAAGTCGGCCAGGGCTTTGATCTTATTTCTTAGGGCCTGAGTAGGGTTGGATTTTAGTATCTCGTAGTTTTTTTTGTAATCCAGCAGACGATGACAATCCTTTTAGTAATCCGATTAATCCTACAGGACTACTCCTCCACGGGAAACAACCTTTACAACGCAACCATTACATCGCACTACATTTACAACGCAGTGATTACATCGCAACATCCTTTACAACGCATGTCACTACAACGTATCCATTACATTGCATTGCATGTCACTAAAACGCATGACACTACATCGCATGTCACTACAATGCAGGCATTACATTGCATGTCATTACAACGCATACCATTACAACGCATAATGCCCCTACACTATCCAACACTTACCCTACTGCTGCACCCCCTGGAGTTAGAATAGTAATTTTTACCCCTACACTATCCAACACTTACCTTACTGTTGCACCCCCTGGAGTTAGAATACCCTTACCTTAAATGCAATCTAATTATATGCCTTGTATTGGTATGTGTTGTAAAGGTATAATGAGATGTACTGGAATGGGTTGTAAATGTAGTTTTAAAAACATTGTTGTAGTGGTATGCGATGTAAATGTATGCGTTGTAAAGGATGCTGCGATGTAAAAACTGCGTCCGTAAATGTATGCGTTGTAACATCATACATTCCTTCTCCACCCTTATCCTCCTGTTTAATCACTATTGAGTCATTGTTCTGCAATTGCCTCAGAGCTAAAGTTTCCTCTTGATCATGTTGTGAAAATGACATTTCTCTTCCATGTTTTCAATGTCATTAAAAACAGCCTGCTCGAAGGTGTGGATTTCCACGGGTGTGGTGATTTGATGGGGACAAAATGTGGATTTTAATTTAATCTAAATCCAGTGTCACCTGCGTCCATGGTTAGTTCTCCCGGAGTCTGTTTTTTTAAAAAGGCCTTTAGTCTAAGCTTTCTGAAAAACTCGGAGAGTTCACAATGCAAGTTAAATTTGTCAAGGCGGGTAGTTGGAACGAAACCCAAGCCTTTGTTTAGTACCCTCTCTTCAGTGTTTGTTAAATTAAGGGATGATAAGTTAGTTATCAGACTCTGTAGTGCTTGTTCCTGCTTGTGGTTCCCTCGTTTTGCTCCTGGTATGATTCCCTACTGGGCCATCCTCTTCTCAGTGTACCTGGTTTGTCCCCTTTCTCCTTCCTCTTCCCCTTCTGCCGCTCCCTAAAAAAGGAGCCCTATAGGTGTTCGCCTGGAAAGGGTTCTGTGTGTGTGCAAAGGCTGGGTTCCATGGGATGTTAGGGCCGTGGATTGTAATGGCCCAGGAACCCCCCATCACAGGTGCTGAATAGTTCTGCCTGGGTTGTTGCCAATTCTGGGGCCTGTTTCTACCCCTCTGTCTTGATTTATAACTCCCTCCACTCGAGCCACTGTTGGTGGAGGAGTTGTCGTCAGAGAGATCAGAGAAATCAGAATTCCTGTCAGTTTTAGTTGGTGGTTTGAATTCTGGTTCGGCATTGGGGTATATTTTAGTGTAGGAGAAACGTTTCAGATGTTTTGGGAACTTTGGGATCTTAGACTGGTTTAGGTTGTCCTTGTACTCATTAATCTCCTTATTCAGTTCATCCAACTTTAAAAAAAACCTGTAATTGTAGTCCTAAAATGGTTCTTCGATGTCTGGATTTCTATGAGCATGGCTTCAGATAATCTCACAGCTGTTTTAATAATTAGGACTATCCAGTCCTGTGTGCAATGCCACACAATTTAGGCCCAGTCTTTTCTAAATGTGGCATATTCCCAAAAAATGTGAGGTGCGTATGTCACTATGAGGCCCCTTGGTGCTGTGTTATTACGTAGGTACTCTGTGAGGATGGTGCCATGTAGGATTATCCTAATCCTGTTTCTTTTTTGTTCTGTCAGTTTTTCCCAGTCTGTTGTTTGGGCAATTGTCTGGGCTATGTTGGGGTCTGTGAATAGGGAGGGTCCTGAAAGGATTTCATTCGCCTCCTCATCCAGGAAAGTCAAGCCTTGGTTCTCCGCCATGTTTGAAAAATGTTTCCAAAAGATAGATCTCCAAAAAAGTACTTTATTTTTTCTTGGAACAGTTAAATCTCTTGCAGCTGTGCACTGCCACAATCACAATTTAACAAGAAGAGAGAGAGGGTGTACTGGAAACTACTCCCAGTCCCCTAGAGATAAATAACAACAACAAAGAAGGAGTAATTCCTAGAAAGGATTACTGTTAACTGTGGTCAGAAAAGAAAAAAGGAAAGTAATTCGTTTTTTAGGAAGAACCCTCACCCACCAACCTAGTCTATATTTTACACTGCAGCTGCATAAGTGACCATGAGGAAATGTCTCCGGTGACATTGTGTGCATTTTGGCAATGTGATTGTTCCTCGGGCGTCCTTAGCCATAAATCTATGATAACATGAATCTTCCTATAGAGAAGACTGCAAAGAGGCAAATCTCCTCCAAATAAGGGTCCTTCCTCTTAACTATTTTAAGTGAGTGCTTATTTTTTGGGTGGAGATGTCCTCACATTCCTCGGCATCAAGAAAGTGATACTAAAATAGACAGGAAACGCACTGGGGGGACTCTGGTTAAACAGTCTATCATCCTGGCAAAAGGCGGGAATACCTTTGCATACTACTAAGGTGGACAGGTTGGGCCAAACGGGCGGAGCATCTAAGTGATTTGCACATCTGCATATTCATGCTAATGCAAAGGGAGAACCATGGACTCTGCTCTTCGCCAGGAGAGGCCAAGAAAGAACCCACCCATCACAGCCACTATAGATTGCCTCAGATAGATCACCAATGCATTCACCTCCACAAAGGATTTCAGATCATTTTTGAATGTGGAATTGCTGAGAAATCACACTTGCTTTGTCTTCGTCAAGCCCAGGAAGTTAGGATCACCTGTCCGTTACAGAAGTGGGGCTTCAATTGGGGCCCCATCCTCCATGTCAAGAGTGATGTAATATGTGAGGTTATAAGCAATACATTGTGGGGGCATAAGTTATAGTTAGCTCAGGTAATTATAATTGCTGAATTTCAATGGTTTTGTATGAGTGAAATCTGAGCCGAACTCTAATGTCCCTGTAACCTTTGGTCTTTTCAGTGAATGTATATATACACACATAAACACACACAAACATTTATACTTACGTTAGATACACTTTCCATGCGTGGTAAAGTCATGCGTGATAAATGCATATGCATGGAAAAAATATGTGTGGTAAAAAATGTGTGATAAAGGCACTACTTGGTACTTTCTGCATTGTAACGGCTGTTTCCCTTTCACAGCACCCAGCATGACAAACAGACTTGTATGTTGCAACATCACGTAAAAGTTCCTCCAGTTTGTATGCTCCCAAACACTGAACAACCACGACAACCTATGCCTAGAAAATCCAATGTTTAATTTTCACTAAATGCTCACGCAGTCTTTCTTCTGGTGTGCCATAAGACTAGAGAACATGTGGCACTTTTAGTAAAGAACTTAAAACTCCCTTCTTTACAAAGTTCCTGACCCTCAGGCCTTGTTTCTCCTTAATCCTAGGTGCTCTTCAATAACATAAGATGCTTACCTCAATATTTGTAACTAATGTGGTAACCTTCTGATTCTTGCGTTTATCTTTACCCTTTTGTATTACATACACTGTCTCCACCCCTCTCTTTCCTTTTCCTACAACTCTTGCCGCAACTCAAATGTCAAGTGACAACTTACTCAGCTTTCTCCTGCTCCTTACCACACTGAGAAGCTTCAGTGCCCTTACAATTCACAGAGCAATGGACCTAATGATGGAACATTCCATCGCACACATTTTGGATGAAGTCCCAATTTCATTAAAAGCAAACATGCACTGCTATTAACACTTACCTTGAATGCACATTCTTCCAGACAGTGCAACTAAGGATCTTGGTTTCTTTTCAGAGTATTGAGAGGAATATGTTAACATGTTTTCAGCACTGTCAGGCAGGTGAAGGTAAGAAACTTTATCCAATATTCAAAGAGAATGCAGTTTGTAAATTCATATATTGGGGTGATTCTATTTGTATCACACCAATGCCAAGAAAGGTTAGAGGAATATGAATATTCAGGAGCAAAAGCCCTCACTCACCCAATGGGATGGCATGCCTCATCATCGGGCAGCCCCTTGTTGGGCCAGCCCTGCAATGTCCAACGGCTCCCTCGAGGGGGCTCTTTGCCGGAGATCTTTTAAAATGTTTTTGCCATAATGAGCCTAAAATGAGGGCGATGAATGTGTAGATTTGAGAGGAGAAGTGAGAAAGTATACAAATGACTAAGAGCCACCTAATGGCTATTTTATTATAATGGTGGATCTTGTCATATCTAAAAAACAAGGTGAAACTTGTGAAAGAAATAGTGTTCCTTCATATATCAAGGGATCAATTTAAGTCAAGTTTCTTGTCAACAGAGTAGTCATGGATGATCTAAGGCAATGCGTCAGGGCCATTAAAAAACCCTAATCTACATGGGATTGGGACAGTAGTCCAAATCGGTAAAGCGCCCAATCTGAAAACCACCTAGATAGTGTGGTAAAACCAATACCTCTTGTAAACTAGTCACATGAGGGAGAGTCCAACTTGCAAAAAATAGATAGAATAAGTCTATACAAATATCTATTATTGGTATGCGTATTCCCACATGGTAGTGCAGTAGCGTATTAAGTGGTGCACAGTCCTGAAGTGAAGTGCGACCTGTAATGCCAGCATTGGGCAAAACATACATAAAACATATGACATTAAATAAGCATCTTCTGTTGGATATCATAAAAAAGATGCAAGGCATCATAATGGTGGCAAGCAAATCCTGTCTATGGTTCCATCCGCAATGACAGACTGAACAAAACTCACACAAACAATCTGTAATGTAAGTCACCGCAAACCAACTGTATTCATATATAGTGAAGAGTAGCTCGTAAATCATATATCATGTCTTACCCTGTCGTAAAAGACTACATGCCCCTTAGTTATTGCAACAAAAAGCGGTGAATTGTGTGGTTTTGCTGAAGTCAAAGAAATTATAAAATCAAGTTAAGCATCAACCCTCGCAGCCATAGGCGCCGCAGACAGGGGTTGTGTGCGTCGTGCATCTGCATCAGTAAGCGAGCCACACGTGAAGCTAACATGTAGCACTAGGACATGAAAAGGATAGCAGCAAGGAGAGGAATATGGGTCTGCCATATTGGGATGGCCCGTTTCACAGTAATATCCAAGGACAAAGCCATGAACGCATTGAACAGCCTAGAAATTCAGTGAAGATGGAAATAAAAAATAAAAAGGAAGTCAGCTAACCCGCACAATTCCTTAATTAAGTGCGGAAAAATAGGCATGTGGCCCATGGAAAAAAGAAGGTGGTACTGAACAGACAAGGAATTTTGCTGATTTAAATGTTGTGCAAAGTGTAAAAGAGGGATATCTCAAAGTGGATGGCCAACTCTAACTTCAATGATCAGCGTTGATGCAGTTCTCTCCAAGATATATCATCATTACAGCCAGTGATCTGGGTCTGCAGACGAAACACCCAGTTCTGCTCTGTAAAGTAGAGCATTCCTATTTGTGCTATGCCGTGTTTCCAAGATAACCCAGTTTACATCATCTGTGTGGTGATGCATATCTCGAAAATGTGCGCTCATGTTGGCGGTTATCTTTTGGCATCTTATGCCAGTCAGATGTTCATTTATTCAAACTTTTACAGAGATAGTGGTGATGCCAATGTACTTGAGACCACATGGACATGTTATCATGGAAATGCAATTCTTAGTATTGCAGTTTGTATGGCTTGCCAGTGTCCAGGTGTGTAGGTTGTCTAACACTATCTCTTTACCTGATTCAGTTAGGTGACATACACTACAAGTCCCACAGGGGTGATGGCCTGTGATGGGTTGTAGGTCCCATAAGTTACTCTGTTCTTTCCGTGTTGTATTTTGTGGTCTAGTATGTACCAACATACCCTGTAAATTACTTGTCTGTTTAAAAGTGAACCGGGGATCAGGGATATCTAGGGAACCTGTTTCTAGAATACACCAGCGTTTGTGTCTAATCTTTTGAATGCTGTTAGAATTGGACATATAGGGGGTCACATGGGTAAGTGTGTCACCAGGTCATTTAGGTTTGGTTTTCAAGGAGGGCTTCACAATGGTTGTTTCTGGCCCTTTTACGAGCAGTGTTGATACTGTGTGAAGGATAATTCCTCTCTCTCAGGATGTCCGTCAAGGACATAGCCTGGTTGTTAAAAGGTGTAACAGTCCTACAGTTGAGGTGGATCCTCAAGAATTGGCCGAAGGGGAGATTATCCCTAAGCGCCTTGGGGTGATGACTGTCATATAATAAGAGGCTGTTGCAATCAGTAGGTTTTTTAATGTAGTGGAAGTAAGCCTCCCCTCATTAATGGTGATAGACAGATCCAGAAAAGGAAGTTCCATATTTGAGGGGGATTTGGTGAAATTAAGGTAAGGATTCATGCACTTCATCATTAAATGTGCTACCATTGCTTTTTCCTGCAATACCTAAGGGGCATATATTCTTTTGCGACAGGATAAAAAGCAAGATATGATTTATGAGCTGCCCTTCACTATGTGTGGACACAGTTGCCTTGCGGTGATTTACATTATTATATGTTTCTTGTGTGTGTTTTGTCCAGTCTGTCATTGCAAGTGGCACCATAGACAGGATTTGCTTGCCATTATCACAATGCCTTGCTTCTTTTTTCTGAAATCCAACAGGAGATACTTATTTAATGTCCTATGTTCTATGTATGTTTTGTCCACTGGAGGCATTACAGGCCGCACTTCACTTCAGGAGTATGCACCAGTTAATACGCTACCGCACTACAATGTGGGAATACGTATACTGATAATAGATTTTTGTATAGACTCATTCTCTCTCTTTTTTACAGGTTGGACTCTCTCTCATGTGACTAGTTTACAACAGGTATTGGCTTTACCACATTATCTAGGTAGTTTTCTGATTGAGCACTTTACCTATTTGGAGTACTGTCCCAATCCAATGCAGATTAGGGCTTTTCAACTGTCTTGACAAATTGCCTTAGATCATCCATGACTATGTTGGCAAGAAACATGTTGACCTCCACTTGAATTGAGCCCTTGAGATATGAAAGAACATTATTTCCTTAACAAGTTGCACCTTGTTTGTTGATATGTACAAGATCCACCATGATAATAAACTAGTCATTAGATGACCCTTAGTCATTTTTTTATACGTTCACACTTCTTCTCTTCAATCTACACATTCAGCACCCTCACGTTATGCTCATTATGGCAAAAACATCTTTAAAGATCTCCAGCAAAGAGCCCTCGAGGGGCCAGTTGAGCATTGAAGCACCGGTTCAACGAGGAGCTGCCCGATGCTGAAGCATGCCACACAACAGGGTGAGTGAGGGCTCTTGCGCCTGAATATTCACATTCACCTGACCTTTCTTGACATGGGTGTGATACCAAAGGTATCCCCCCATTTTATGAATTAAGGAAGTGCATGCTATTTGTATAATGATTTGTGTATCCTGGACCTTGATTTCTCCAAGTCCTTCTCTTTCTGTAAGAAACCTTATCCTGCATGTGAAGTTCTTCCACTTTGTCGGATTGTTTTGTACGAAGAGATTAACCATCCTAGCCCTACAGCAGTGATGGAGGCTAGCTCACAATTGGAGGGTGAAAATCATGGCTGCAATCCTCAACCAAGGGTAGAAGGTGCAGAGAAAGCTCATTAAAGGACAGTGCAAAGTACACGATGTGGTGGGGACATTGTGGAAGTGGGTGGTTAGAGTCCTAGGCAAGGGAACTTACTGTGGAGTAGTAGATTTTGGCTCTAAACTGGGACTTTGCCGGGGGTGGGGGTTTCCAAGAAGAGAAGGGGAGCAGCTGCTGAGTAGTGGCAGTCTATCTACTGCTCTGAACAGCAGTCGGAAGGGTTTCTACCCACAATGTGCACACCTAAAGTTGTCCTTTGAAAAACACTTCCCAAGTTTAACACTTCACTAAGCTTGCAAAGTGTTTTAGTTTTTTTAAAAGAATCACTTAAAACTGCAAATAATTCCATTATGGAACTTCGCACACTCCTCTTTCTTGTAAATCCTATTATCTTAAAACCTTACAAAGGATAGTTTTTTGATTGTGTGAGTGAGAGGACTGATATCTCCTCCCCTATATCTGGATGGTATCACAGCTCTAAGCCTCATACAGAAGAACCCTCATCTCTTCTCAAGTTGCACTGCAGTGGCATAGCAAGAAAGCCATGGGTCGTAATGCAAGCAAGGAAAAAAAAAACTTCTGTTCTCTGGTTGGGGCTTAAAAGGCAACTATTGCTTGGCTGGAGCAGGCCACCTTCAAACCCCAGTGCCACTGCATCAGCTGCATTAATGATAGCTGTGCACCTGAGAAACTGGGAATAGATTATACGTTAGAATTGTAGAAGGGATTTAAAAGTGATACAACTTCAAACTATGAGCTTTCTTGTTTGTTGGTCTAGCGTTAGTGTGCCTTCAATTTTCACAGCACACAAGTACCCTTTGAATATTGTTTTAAGTATGCATGTCTGTGCTTTTTCCCTGGCATGAACTAGCCAAAGGGCAGCAGAGCACTGTAAAGGATCAATAACAAGCATAACGTCCAACAGTGATAGGAGAGGCCCCTGGTTTGTGAACTGTTAATGCAGTATGGTGTAGTGTTCTTTAAAGAGGAGTGTTTTCAACTCTTTCCACTTTGGAATAGTGTTGGGGTAGTCCTGATGGATATGGGATTTTGTTTCAGATCCTGAGTGTATGGATTTAAAGTGGCTTCTGCCTTGTTTTTTTGTTTTTTACACTTCTTAGTATGCACTCTGATGGTGTTCTAGCTGCAGATGTTCTGAGAACCACCAGATATGGTGATCCTGTCTGCAAGATAAGCGGGGGTGCTGACCGAGATGGATTTCGAAATGATGCAGCTAGTATTGAAGATGCTTTGGGTCAGCAGAGGAAACAAGGGAGGTGATGTGATGATATTTGGGGGTGGGGTGGAGTTGATGTGATGATATTTATTGAAGTTCTAGATGAGTTGGGCTTCAGTGAGTATGGTGCTCTTAAGGGATATCAGTGTAAGTCTAGGAGGCCATGGAGCAGGTTGTAAGCAACATCCAGACCCAGATGGGCCGATTCACAAAAAAATAAGATTAGAAGTACATTTGTAGATTGACATCTCCACTTGCATATTATTTGACACATTTTTCCCAATTCAAAGAAACAAATCAGGAGCACACCTGGTCCACTACGCCAGTCGCATGTTTCCAGGCAAACCGGTGAAAAATCCATGTGACTTTTGCAGGCTTTGCCATTTAACCAGTATGAAATTGTATCTCCACTACAATCCTTCAGTGGGAAATGCAAGTGCAGATGTGCAATTTCTTATTTTATTTTTCTCTGTGGAGGAAAATCTGTGGAGAAACCTCTTTTCCTGGACCTCCAAAAAGTTTGGGAGGGGGTTCCTTCCCTTTCTTACCCTGGTAGGGGATTTACTCTAGACATTTGCAGCTGAAAATGTTTGACAATTTCAAGGGTGAGAGAAGATCCCTTAAGAGTTTGTGAATCCCCACAGACTGATATGTTTGTGTTTCACAAACTCACAAAACACACCACGTCTAGTTGGAACCACTTCCCAACTCGTGCGTGGGATTTGCACATGCCTTATCGAACAAATTTGTGGTGTAGGATTCCAAAGGTGTAGAATTCCAAAGGTGTAAAAGGATTTACACCATCTAGATATTCTAAATCCAGCCATTATCCACAGCCAACAAACGTTTATGCTGAAAGCACTTTTGTGAATTGGGCATTGTTATTTAATCTTTAATAATATGTTATTTTCTCCTTTTTTTACAACTTTTGGGTTCTCAGTTCCCTCAAAGTGGTTGACCATACTGAACCAAAATGAGTTATTTACAAACATCGATGTACATTTTGCTTTTAAATGTTCAGTGCTACATACATTTGTTAATTTTCCTGAAAGAGGCCATAAAGAAAAAATATATTTCCAGAAGAACAAAGATTGGATAGAAAAATTGAAAAAACATACACAAGAGGACAAGCTAATATGCAGAAAACCATGAATGAAATAATACAAAAAGACGGCGAGGTGACATAAAAACAGTTGCGTTTCAAAGCCCGATTCTTTAAAAGCAGGATGCACCTCTTGTCACCCTGAGCGATTTCTGAACCTTGATACTTTAATTCAAATCCTGCCCTGGGGTCGGAGACCTGACCTGAAAGGACAGAAAATTGCCAAAACCTCAAATTAGAAGCCTGACTCCTTGGCTAACCTCAAACCGCAGTGCTCACCTTCAGAGTCCCGAGAAGAATTAAAGGATTTTGGAAAACAGTAGGCGCGAGCGCAGAGGAATGCGATTCTGTGTAGCTGTCACTGACGAGAGACTCATCACTAGACGCAAAGCCGCACCCGTCATATGCGACATCAAGAGCAGAGGCAATTTGCTTTGGGTTTAAGCTTGACATGCGGGGAAGCAATTTTGACTTCTATCAACTGAACCCAGACTCGCTTGGAAATTCCGCACAGACAGAAAATGTCCCGCGAGATCTGTGAACAAAAAGATTGCGCACCTGGAAAATGTCTGGCGAGAGTATTTTTGCACAGAGTTGCTAGGCGCACATTTTAAACAAAACGAAGGTTTTTTCCCCCCGTGGATCAAAGGGACAATTACATAATGTGGAAAATCCTGCTTCGGCGTTGAAAATGAGACATTTGCTCACGAGAGCTAAAAAGAAGATGTTACCCCAGGTTTCCCCTAAATTGGTTTTCTCTTTTTTTTAAATTGCTCTACTTCTTACTAGTGGAGAAGTTACGGCATGACGTCATGCCAGGCGAGCGTTATAGGGGTAGGGGAATCCTTTAACGAGAGTCATTTTCTCTCTGGATTTCCCTTCTCTTGTTGGAAACCCGGGAGCAGCAACAGCGACGTGGCTTCACCAGGGCTTTAAGTGGAAGCTTTTTCAATATTATATACAAGCCATAGTTGCAGCTTATTTATTTTATGCAGTTAAAAACCCTTGACAAAGCCAATAGTCCTGCCTTGTTGTGGGTATCATATTACTTGTTGTATCATATATCTAGATGCAATGACCAAAACAGCAAAATACAAGTCAGGCGGCACACTATGCTAAGCACAGATTTTTAGCTTAGGTGTTTTTAAGCCACGCCCTTAATCACATTGGCCACACCCCTTTAAGAGACCCCCCGTTTTTTCAGCCCACTTAAAGCCCTGCTGACAGGGACGATCCTTGCTCCCTGATATATGTCCTGCTGGACGCATTCTAGTGTTCCGCTTGGTGTTAATCTACTTTGCACACCCACCCATCATAGGCGGCACGGGTCAGGTGATCCTGCCAATAAAAGGGGCCGGGCGCAGGTGCCCTGGCCTTGTTATATGTACTATAACCATGTGTCCGTGTCATCCCTATGCACGCATGAGAGCCTAAGGCTCAAGACTCTACACCTGAGACACTATTCCATGCCCAATAAACATAAGCTACCACTGGCCATAAGTAGAATGTGTTAACAGAAGGAAAATGCCAAAAAATAACAGCATAGGAGGTATCATCCCGTTACTAAGCAAGTTAATGTTTGCTAATTGTTTTGCCCCTTTCTTTCCTATATTTTGGAAAATCAAGCCACTGTTGTTTTAATTTTAAGGACTTCAAGGAAAATAGTTATATGTTAGTTTAGCCAAACTGAGTATCTCTCCAGTTTGCAGCATTATTGGAAACAATTTCACAGCATTGCTTAAATTATAAATAAACAAGTCCAAGGGCCCACTGTATTGCTACGAGGCCACTGCAGGTTGCACTACCAATGGAACTGCCATCACCGCCACATGCTTCCATAAACACTCCCTACTAAACAACACGCTCCTATAAATGTGTCTGGTTGGACAATTCCAGGCTAACCAAAGCCGAACCATGGCCTGGACGAGCTAAAATAATTTTTCAAATGTGCATTTAATGGGTAAGCTTGTGCTCCATACAGAACTAAACAGACAG
Source organism: Triturus cristatus (assembly GCF_964204655.1). Classification (NCBI taxonomy): domain Eukaryota; kingdom Metazoa; phylum Chordata; class Amphibia; order Caudata; family Salamandridae; genus Triturus; species Triturus cristatus. The sequence goes on from NC_140592.1 coordinate 392,051,562, forward strand.
CTTCATCAATTGGTGGGCAGTCATAAGTACTTACCGGTGTTAACAGTTAAGTGCCGATGCCAAACACCAGCACAAATTAAGCATGCACAGGTTCACAGAAGGCATGTGTTGCTGCCCATGTGGCTGTCTGAAACGTTACACTTGACACATCTTTTTAGATGGTCCAGATGAAGTATTTATTTACTGTGGTAGTAGAGTGTTGTAATTGACCAGCTCGAGCTGAGCTGTGGAATGTTAGAATGTCTTTATTCCTCTAGATTGTTGTGGGGGCATTCTGGCACTGGATGCGCTGCTGTGAGGATCAGTTACCTGTCGGTGGTTGTATAAATTGGATACCTGCGTACGTGGCTTTTATGACTGGCGACAAGGAGCTCTTGATTGGGGACAAGAATAGCAACCATTGATTCAACTGCATACCCACGTTTTGCTAATTTTACTACCAGCTCATCGGACATTGGCAATCGGAACATCCGGAATACATAGTTTTGGAAAACTATTGATTTTTATCTTCAACCGATACCAAAGTAAGTGTGACAGTTGTTGTTAGCTTAGTTTGAATTTGCCATCGCGATCTTGCTGCCGGTCTCCCCGCGTTCCAAGCAAGTCGTTTTTGTCTTCAGAGAGCGTCAGAGATCTCATCACGTTACGCTGATACTGACACTTCAAACAAGTGAGAAGCCATGGCCACATCCACCAGCATGTCCCAACCGCCTACATTTTTATCTGAAAAGGGAGACCCAATTCTCCCATGGAAAAGATAGAGGAACTTATTTGACTCGTACATAGTGGCGATTGGGGGAGAAAAGTTTTCAGCTTTCAGAAAACAAGCCATCCTGTTACATAACTTAGGTGTAGAAGGTAGAAATATATATGATAGTATTGAACTTATAATTATAGGCAATGGTGATGGTGAGCCTGCTGACGTTTACGAAATGTCTATGACCATGCTAGTACATTACTTTTGGCCTCGCATCAATGTGGTTTTGGAGCACCACAGGTTTTTCATGAGAACTCAGGGTCCCACTGAGCATCTAGGGAGCTATGTTGCTTGTCTCAAAACCCTGGCACGCTCCTGTGAGTTTGGTGAACTTTCAGATTCCCTTGTAAGAGATCAACTTGTACGATGTACCAACAGTTCTAGGGTACAAGAAAAGCTTCTTTCCAAGAATCCCACGTTAACTGAGGCCATTGCAATTGTGAAGGTGTTTAGAATACTTCCTCTTGGGTAATGAAATAAGAAAGAATCGTGATGATAGTAGCCAAAGCCAGAATGAGGGCACAAAGAAGAGCCAAGAGAGTGTACACTCTCTGTCTGATTGTGCCAATGATGAGGAATTCATTGACAATGTTTCTAAGGTGTCACATGATCCTAAGAACAAGAGTGTTCTTAAAAATCCTCAATCTCAGACTGCAACCCATAGAGATAATCAACCATGCACTGAACGTGACCATCTCCAACATCAGCGTTTCCCTACTCGTGACAACAATCCCAACAATAATCAGAGGGAACGATGTTATAGGTGTGGTAGTTATTCCCATTCCTCTGCTTATCCCAATTGTTTTGCCAGAGACTCTCTGTGCAACAATTGTGGGATTAAGGGACACTACGCCCGAGTTTGCAAGTCCTCCAGGAAAAATTGTGTTACGCAAAGTGTGCCTGAAACAGTTCGTACTGTAATTGTATCTAGTATTTCTGAGTTCCTTTAAGGATGTTGATTCTAAAAAAATAAGCATGCCATTGTGTGACATCTCTGTAGATGGGTACGACTTTGGTGTCATGGCTAACTCAGGTTCCCCCTTTACTTTAATTAGTAACAAGTTATGGGATGAGAAAGTTGGACTTGAGAATGTAGAACTACTACCTCCGGACATCTCCCCGATCAGTTATGGTGGTTCTCCCATAGACATTTTTGGGTATGTGGTTGTGAGAATTGTGTTCAAGGGGAGGGAAACTGTGGGGAAAGTATATGTGGCAAAAAGGGGAGACAATCTACTTGGATGGAGACACCAGCGTGACTTAGGTATAATTTTGAACCCGAGTGCCAAAAATCTGCAAGATCAAGTCATGCTAATTGACAATATGAATGGTACTTGTGAGTGTTTCGAAGAATTTCCCGGGGTTGTTTACTGACACTCTTGGTTGCCTCAAAGGTTTTGAGCATTGGATCATCTTGAAGGATGCTGCTAGACCTTGTGTACACAAGGTGCGTAAAGTATCAAATCTGATGATTGGTCCGTTGAAGTGTGAGCTTGACAGGTTACTTAAATTGGGGGTGAGTGAAGAAATTGAAGCCTCAGAGTGGTTGGCTCTGGTAGTTTTGGCCCCAAAAGATGGTGGAACTGCTGTAAGGATGTGTGTGGACTTATGCGGACTAAATGAGTGGATTTGGGTAGACCGCCAGCCTTTACCTAATATCTCTGAGTCTATCAGTCTGTTGAAGGGTGCAAACATTTTTAGTGCCTTGGATCTTTCTTCCGCATACCATCAGATCATGCTCCACAAGAATTCTAGACATTTAACTTCATTAGTAACTCCTCTGGGAGCTTATCGATTTCTGAGGATGCCCTTTGGGTTAGCCTCGGTGGCAGCATGCTTCCAGAGGATTATGAAAATGGTTTTGGGGGACTTACCAAGTGTCTTGTTTTTTCAAGATGACATTTTGATTTATGGTAAGGATGAAAGCGAACATGGAGCTGTTTCGAGGTCGGTTTTTAGAAAGGTTGAAAGGAAGAGGACTCACAATTAGGAAAGAGAAATGTCGAATTGGACTAAAATCTGTTACCTATCTTGGACACGTTATTTCTGGAGATGGTATACAGCCAAAGATAGAACTTGCAAAGAGTATCATTGAAGCTCCAACGCCTGAGGACGGGGAACAAGTCAGATCTTTTTTGGGAATGGCCGAGTTCTATTCTAAGTTTGTTAAGAATCCTTGAACCTATTAGATCTCTATTAAAGAAAGGAGTGCATGTTAACTGGTCCCCTGAGTGTAAAGCAGCTTTTGGTTTAGTTAAATCGGAGCTTGGTCAGATGCCAACTTTAGGATATTTCGATGCCAAGTTGAGAACGATTTTGACTACTGATGCCAGTTTGAAGGGTCTTGGGGCTGTGCTTTTCCAAGTGGTTGATGGGGAGGAGAAAGTTGTGGCTTTTGCCTCTAGGGCCCTCAGAGAAGCTGAGGTCAATTACTCTTGTATTGAAAGGGAGGCATTAAGTGTATTCTGGGCAGTTCAACACTTCAAATTTTACCGTTGAGGAATTCCGTTCACTGTTAAGTCAGATCATCGCCCCCTTGTCCAAGTTTTCTCGTGTCATCACAGTAACCACATGACCCCGAGACTGAAAAGGTGGAGCGAAGGTCTAGAAGAGTTTAATTTCCGTATGCAATACATTTCAGGCCAAAGTAATAAGTCAGCTGATTGCTTATCACGTCTGCCTTTGAGCAGCGAACAAGATGTTGAGGAGTTTGAGTGTGTGAACTGGGTGTCCGAATCCTCGCTATCAAGAGAAGATTGGTTAACTTATACCAGCAATGACGAGATGTTTTTCTCCCTTATGGTTGTCATCAATAGGGGTTGGTCCGAGTACAAAAATCTTGATTCTGATTTGAAGCCTTTTTGGGCCGTGAAAGATGATCTCACCTTTTGTCAAGGATACCTCATGAGGGGCGACAGAGTGGTCCCACCTGATGCACTGAAAGAGAAAGTAGTGAATCTAGCTCATGAGGGGCATTTAGGTAGGAGTCTTACTAAGGCACGTGTTAGAGAAAGATATTGGTGGCACAGAATGACCGAGAAATAGATAAAGTAGTTAAAGATTGCCATTTGTGTGCCATTAATGACAAGTCTCCTACCACAAGTCGTACTCCTCCTTCCCCTGTTGAGGTCCCTGATGTTGTTTGGACCAAGTTGGGGTTAGACATAATTGGTCCATTTGAGTTGATGCCTTCTCATGAGAGATATGTTGTCCTCATTGTCGATTATACCTCTAAATGGGTTATTTCTAAATGCATGTGTGCTGTTGATTCTAGGTCTGTGATTGAATTCTTGAAGGATGTGTTTGTTTCGGAGGGGATTCCTAAGTACTTAGTTACGGACAATGGGGTTCAGTTCACCTCCCATGAGATGAATTCATTTCTTGAAGATCTAGGAATTGTCCATCAGAAGAGAGCCCTATATTCTCCTCAAGTGAATGGTCTCACAGAAAGGATGAATAGGGTTGTCAAGAGTTGTGCTCAGAGGGCATTGGATTCCAGGATTTCTTTCAGCAGTGTGTTGAGAGAAACCTGGTGGGCACACCGCACTGTTCCCAATGCCATTTCTCAAAAATCTCCTTTTGAAGCCTTACGTGGTAGGGTGGCCAACTCTAAGCTTAACCCAGTGTGGTTTCCTGTTAGGAGAGAGAGAGTTGTGTTTGATGAGTTAAGAAAAATCAAGTTGTCAGATTACCAGCAGAGATACAAACTGCAGTATGATGATAAAATGTCTGTCAGAGTGAAGAAGTGGAATCTGGGTGACCGTGTTATAGTAAACAGAGTTAAACATGGTCACAAAGGTCCGTCTAATTTCCTTGGCCCATTTACCATCGTTGCCATTAGGAAAAATGTTGTGGTCCTAGACAATGGCAGTACATGGAGTATGTCTAGGCTTGTCAAATTTACTGAGACATCTCACCATACTGCTACAAACCCTAATCATGTTTGTGTGGTGAGGAATGTTAACACTGGTTATTCAGACAGGCACAGGCACAGGTGGACGCCTGTGGAATGTAATGATTATATTTCGTACTAAATGTGTTCTTAATTTCTTCTGAACATGTTTCATTTTATTTTTTTATCTTTTAATTCTGTTTTGTTTAATTAATACACAATGACAATGCTCTGTAATTAAATCTAGTTTCTTTGTATTTTCCATGCATTGTGCCATTATATTTTACTTCTTGTTATTTTCCAATTTCTCATTGATTTTGTAAAGGGGATGTGTTGTAATTGACCAGCTCGAGCTGAACTGTGGAATGTTAGAATGTCTTTATTCCCTTAGATTGTTGTGGGGGCATTCCGGCACTGGATGCGCTGCTGTGAGGATCAGTTACCTGTCGGTGGTTGTATAGAATAAAACAGCCTCAATTGGATACCTGCGTACTTGGCTTTTATTATAGAGGCATGCACAACCCATGGCAGAAATCATCTCTTGTTTTCATAGCAGCACAAAATGCAAGAAGCAAACTAGTGTGATATAGAGAGCTTTAGTACCATTGACTCCAATTACAAGTAGGCTGGGTTTATGTGCAAGGACACAGAGTGACCCGCTTATTTTCCCGGCCTATATCCCTCTACATAAATCCAATTATAACAAGAATATTGCCCCGGATTTGAGAATAAAACGTGGATTCTGAATTACCAAGTCCAAACCTACATGCATTGTCCCGATTCTTGGGGCCGAAGCGAGGTTGGGAGCAGGGGCGGCTCCTCTGTTGGAGCGGAAGAGCATTGCCCCTACTTAAACTCCTCCCCAAACCCCATGAAAAATAAAATGGTAATTTATTACCATTTAATTTTCATCCCCGTCCAGAGCCAAGTGTCAGGACAGGGGCGGGGTCGCTGCTGAGTGACAGCAGTAGGGAGGAGGGTGGGCTGTCTATGCACTTATGTTTAAAGTGCTCATGTCTTTTTTTAGCCAGTCATCTTGAGACGGCCAGCCACATACGTGCATTTTAAACAACTCTAACCCAGCTGTCTTAAGACTGCTTGGTTAAAGTCAGTGCAGGCTTCCAGGTCACTGTGCAGCACCAAGTGAGGCTGTTCCCTCTGATGGAGCAAGGTTTTGTGTTCAAGAAACCTGCTTGTATGCAATCCTCTCAAATAACATGTAACAATGTAACCAACAAGTCTTGTAAATACTAATATTGCATTACATTCATTATATTTTATCCAGGGGATGCTTGCCTATGTGTATTATTAACAAATAACTCGAGTGTCTAAAATGGCCGCTGAAAACGCGGGAAAGTCTCTGCGCATGCATCTACTGCATCCACGTAGTATGATGCCTTCTGTCGCTCGGTGGGAAACTTTGCAGCTGCGCAATAGCTTTTAAAATGGCCGCTTGAAACTCACATGGTAATGCACATGCTATCGCTTAAACTAAATCTATAAGTTCTACTGAGCACTAATGCGAAAAGATTAAAATAAGTAAATGGAGATAGAGTAGAGATAAGTGGTATACAGTGAAATCATTTATTATCGCATTCTAACGTGTCTTTTTCTGACTTTATTATAAGTTCATATTTGGGCCTCGGAGGGTGACTGAAATCCCTACCCCACCTGATCCGCGCGCAGGCGCATAGAAACTTGCCGGAAACCATGATGGCACACTTGAAACACAGCCAAGGCCACATTGGGTGAAGATGCCTGGGAAAGTAAACCCATGAACCGGACAAGAGCAACAATTTTGAATAAAATGTATAACTTGTATTGATCATAATGCAAAATGCGGGTGGGAATAAAGCTATGGGAAAGTAAATTAAGGGGCGGAAACATAAAACAATGGTCCACAGAGAAATTATTACTTTTAATATGGTGTGATGAACTCACCTCCTCGCCCTGACCAATCAGAATAGGGGAAAACACGAATATTGCAACTTTTGGTGGTGGTACACGAATACAGAAGAGTATAATTGAGGTAAGTTAGCTAGAGACTTTGTCAGACTAGTCAGATCCGTTATTTCGACTCTTCACCGACCCAACGGGTATGCTGCTACAGATTCTGTCCGAGACGCTGTCTCAGACCCTGCTGCTGCCAGAAACTATGTTCAAGAAAAGAGATACTGATTGATAATCTAATCATCTAGAAGGGGATTTCGGAAGAGGGACACCGGAGGAGAGTAGTGCCAGAGAGGGGTGCGATGCTGGCGTTGCACTTTAGAAGAGGTCACCTTCCCAGATCTGAATCTGCCCGATCCTTTGTCTACATCCTGTCCTGGGAGATTCAATCTAACCCATCTTAAGGGAGTTGGGTTCATCTATCACTTTATGTAAATATAATTCTGCGAAACTTGTCTTGGTGCCTGCTCTCTCCCTCTCTTTTTTCCCTCTTGCAGGTACCGTCTTCATTGATCATCATTATGACTTTGCTATATTTGACTTTTATCTTACCTCTTGAGAAAATGTGTTTAAACTGTAATTGATTCTGACTCACAAAATTATTGATTTCAGATAAAGTTTTAAAAACTTTTTGAGTTTGTGGTTATTTCAAGTTTAATGTTAAATGTAATTTTCTACCTTGAACTATCTCAGCAACCTGATTCATGGAGTAAGGGATACTTAAAGAGATCAAATTGGTAAGACTTGGTAAAGGTGAAAATCAAGTTACCGGTAAAACTCAAAATTGATATCAGAGGGGTTTTCTAGCTCATCAGTGTGAGTGTTTCGGGCCCAGGTGAGTATTACGTATGTGTGTGTGTAATCCGAGCTGGTAACCCGCGCTCTATCAGTTTTTCTTTGGTAGCAGAGGCCTGGTTAGGTTCTAGTTAGTTAGGTAGAAAATATTGTGTATTGAATTATTTGTTTTATGCACTTACAACCGCTATTCTTTAAATGTTATGTATGGTTTCATGTCGTCTGGAAATTCCCGGGAATATTGAATAGCGGGTGGCGAATGGAAGCCATACTGCAGTGAGGTTACTTGTCTAGATCAGAAAAGTGCTGAAAGCTATGCAGGACTAGAAGCACTGATTTAGGGATTATTTTTCTTTCGTATAAAAGTGAGAGTAATTGGTAGCAAAGGAGTTCGCTGGTGAAACTTTGGTCTCATAGCACCTAAAAAGGGTAATACTGAAGGAGTAGCAAGTTCTCTGATGCTTGTGTGAAGAGTAAGTGAAAAAGTTTTACTTGTAGTGTGTGAAGAGTAAGTGGAAGAGTTTTACTTGTAGTGTGTGAAGAGTAAGTGGTAAAAGGTTTATTCGCAGTAAAAGGTTGACTATTCTTTGAATTTAGAGGATCAGACGCAGTTTCTATGTTGTTGATGAATGAAAATTGCATGTAAAATTGTGAGAAAATAAGTTTTCGTATTACTTTGCAAAGGAGGGGTCAGTTGCGGGTGCTGCACTGACGGCACAAAGAGCCGCACTGGGATTGGTTGAAGCAGCAGGCGTGTGACGGACGTGAAGAATTGTAAAGGAGGGGTCAGTAGTGAGGAGTGATACTGACTTCACTGAGAGCTGCACTAGTATTGGCTAAACGAATAACAGAACAGAATCTGATTGGTGAGAAGAATAAGAAGCCGTGCTAGTATTGGTAAATTGTTAAAATAAAAGTGATCATTTGATTAGTTGAAAATTAAAAAGCCATATTAATAATTGATAGTGGGATTTGCATGTGGAAACACGATCCGACATTAATAGGGAATCGCCCAGACAGAAGATATTTAGGCTTTGTCTACCAACAGTACATAAAAAGGAGATCACGCAAAATGTATGGGGAGAAAAGGAAAATGTCATTTATGCAGAAAATTAAGAATTATTTTAAAAAGGATAAACTCATTACAACTAGAAAAGGAATTCTTATTCCTTCTCCGAAAACTCCAGCATCTTATATGATGGTAGAAAGAGGTTATCATACTTGTGTATGGTTAGATAATTGGATAGAATATACAAAAGATGATGGAATACTGGCTTTCCCGGAGTATGGAAGCTTTAATGGAAGAATTTTACATAATTTACGCACTAGAATGAATGAGTTAGAACCTAGACCTAGATTAACTCAGTATGAAGCACTAGAGGAATGGGAGACTGAGGCATTTGAGCGAGATAGACCCAGGAGTGACAGGAATTTGAACAGATTTTATCCAAAATTTCCACGTGAAACCCGAGATAAGCAGATTGAACAGTGGAGGCAGGCCATGTTAACCGAAGGGTTATATCCTGTGTTGATGGCTGAGGAACAAACAGGAGGAAAATGCACAGATAAGAAAAAGCATTTAACATTAACAGGTTGCGGGGACTCAGAAGATGATTATTTAGAAGATATCTTAATGAAAATTCCTCTGCCTTATCAAGAAAGACCTAATAGAACTACCCGTGTGCTCCAATTCTAGATACACCCTTAGTACCACAAATAGTACATGAGAAAACAATGGAAAGGGTACTTCGGGAAAAAGAAAGAGAAGCAATAAATAAGAATAGAGATTAATTAATACGGAAGATAACACAGTTAAATGCACATCCAGAAGCTTTGACTATACCAGTGACTATAGGACCTGTTGTCCCATTGTACGGGGATAAATCAAATTGTACTAAAACACCTGTCATGACCACACCCATTATTGAGCCCAGAAAAGAGAAGCTAGTAGTTGATGACCAAGCTAGTGATTGCGAGTCTGTAATTTCATTAATGGAAGTGCCACAATTGTAACCCCAGAAGAAATAGAAAGATGGGCACAGGAAATAGAGAAACCAAATTCACCACCGAAAATATTAGACATATTTAAATTAAGAGTTGAATTAGTAGAAATGATAGCTGGAAATGTAGGATTAGATAGGTTAAACACCTATAGTGAGGAAGAATTGCTGTTTATTTGCAGAAGTGTAACCCGAAGCACAAGAGTGTTCCATGAAAAATTTGTGAATTTAGCCTCTAAAATGGGAATAGAAATAGGGCGATCCAAAGTATTGCAAAAACCCTACAGAGCAGAATTTTCTGATAAGGATCTAGAAAGCATGAACGTATCAGGAAGAAAATTATAGATTAAAGAATTAATGACTATATTGCAGAAATGGGGAGACTTAGACAGGTGGAAAGTTTGGTGGTCAAAGAAAAAGGAGGAAGCTCAGGCAAATAGAGTGACATCCGAATATTTAATGAAAGAAACAGAGAAGGCAGAAAAGATATACCCAATGAGCGAAGTTCCAGGAGGGGGGTATGTACATGTCCCATGGACCCGACAGGATATTTTATCATTTACAAATGATTTCCCTAAGTTGAGAGAAAAACCAGTAGAATGGTACAGGCAATTTGAAAGGTCTGTGAAAGTATCGAAAGTTTTGTTGAAGGATCTAGATGGTCTCTTTGATATAGTGGTGCCTGCTGACTTGTGGAATGAATGTAAAATTACAGTCGATTGGCCTAATGATGACTACCCGAGAAATGAGAAAACAGGAGCTCCATCAGAGGAGGTTATGAAGAAATATAACCAAGTAATCACTTTCTCAAAAGGAAAAATTCCCCCAAAGGAAACAGATTGGATGAAAATAGATAGAACGACCCAGGAAAAAGATGAGTCTGTGCATGCGCATTATGAGCGCCTCCTACAGGTATTCAATCAGTACAGTGTATTTGAGAGTATTGGGGATAAGGACATGACGCATTTTGTGTATCGGTTTGTGTCAGGGTTACAAAAATAAATATCTGAAATGATTAAGCAGCATAATTTGTCCTGTCAAGCAAAGCCAATAGATGAGATTTTAAAATATGCAAAATATTGTGGACATGAAATTGACAATAGATGAAAGAATTTAAAAGAAAACGTGATGTGGGCTCAAGTGAAATTAGCAGAGCAGCAAGAACTCCAGTTACAAAATCAAGCAGGGAATACAGGAGGGGACAAGGTCAGGGGGAAAATAATGAGGGTTAACCGAAAGGGGGGGTTAAGCAGAGAAGAGGCCAAGAAAAAGATTCCCCGTCATGGGTGAGGAAAATTGGGGCATTGGAAGAACGCAGAATGTGGTGTTATTGAATCAACCGCAGCAGGTTGTAAACCTACAGAGTCAATTGCCACCTGCCCCTTTGCCAAATTTTGTGAGTCAAGCCAAGTACAGTGCGGACACAGGATTCCAAGAAGGAAGTGGTAAGAAAAATTATGTAACATCACAGTTTCTTTTGCAGGATACATATTTTGGAGATCAAGATCAATGACGGTGCCTGAGAGGAGAGGAAGAGGAGTGCGTACTTGGCGCATCCTTACCGGTAGATCAGTCAGGTCCGTACATTGATGGAAAGGTAGAAGGAAATGACATTACCTTTTTGTTGGACACTGGTGCTACCCGTTCTACTGTGAGAACAGCAGACATCCCAAACCTACCCCTCTCGGAAGAAGCGATCCAAATAGTGGGTGTTTCTAATAAACAGATTAGGACCCCTATTACAAAACCAATGGAGGTGTGCATTGGAAATTTTAAAGAAATGCACAAGTTTGTAGAGTGCGACTCTAGTCCTCTAAATTTATTGGGAAGGGACTTATTGTGCAAAATGAATGGCACCATATTTTGCACACCGGACGGTGTTGCCATTCAGACCCCTGATGAAGATGGAATATCTAAAATCATGTTAGCCAACAACGAACAGAAAAGGATGAATTATATTCAGTGATGACCAAAGATGACTTACCTGATGAGGTCAAAATGACAGTGAATCCTGAAGTGTTGGATTTTACAGGAAAAGAAGTAGGGTTAATGACAGACGTTGACCCTGTTAAAGTGACTGTGAAAGAAGGTGCAGTCTATCCAAATACTCGACAATACAAGACGAGTCCCGAAGTAAAGGCTGGTGTTGCAGCAGAAATTGATCGAATGATCGTACAGGGCATCTTAAAAGAAATCATGAGTAGTCCCTGTAATTCACTTATAATTGGCATTAAGAAACTAAACGGAAAATATAGGGTAGTTCAGGATTTGAGAAAGACAAACAAGATTGTTGTACCATGTTGCCCTATAGTACCCAACACTGCAGCAATTTTGCACCAAATACCATGGAATGCAAGATGGTTTACTGTAATTGATTTATGCCATGCTTTCTTCTCCATCCCACTGCATCCTAATAGTCAGTTTTTATTTTCCTTTGAGGATCGTATTTATGTTTGCAATCGCATTCCTCCAGGGTACACAGAAAGCCTTCGATCTTTAACCACATTTTGAAAAAATGCCTTGAGACATTGGTATTACCTCGAGAGTCAGTCCTGGTGCAGTATATTGATGACCTATTGGTCGCATCTAAAACAAGGAGTGACTGTGTAACTGATTCCATTGCCCTATTGAACCATCTGCTAAAGAAAACAGTGGTTCTGTCGGGGGGGATCAACTGATTTGTACTAGGTACTTAATACTTTAAAAACAATATGTTTTAGTCATATAACAAAGTAACACACCAAGAAAAAAGAAGGAAAATCCAATTTATGTCAAAAAACTACATTCCTTTACTTTGTATTTGTATATATGCAAATCAATACAATAAAATAAAAGGCTGTCAAAGACAAAAAAGACATACGGCGAATGAGCCAATGGCTGTGTGATACAGCTAGTGACTGGTAGTGATATGTGATAGAGTGCTGTACAGGGGTGACATAAATAAAACACAAAAACAATATTCGACATGTAAGTCAACAACTCATTGCATATATCCCAACGGAAAGTATGATTTTCTGTTCAAGTCATGGAATTGCGTGGACTCATTAAGACAACAACGTCGATGTTTCGACCCTTGAAGCTTGTGCAGATTAATAAGCATCAGGGGTGGGTTTTCATCAGGACAGGGAAGGGTGACAGCCAAACAACTTGAGGTCCTATACATTGCGCATTCAACTTTGCAGCAATGTTCAGGGAGGTATCAGCTGACACCTCCAACTCACATCCAAAGATAGTGGTCTGTTTAAGCCAAAAAAGTTCTTTCTTCACCAGCCGGTGGAAATTAATAGAGGGGGACAATTTACTCAGACAGACAAAGTCGAAGTCAAAACCCCAGAGTCTGAGGAGGGACAGATAGGTCTTAGAGAACATGTTCAGGCAGAAGAAAGTCAAGAAACAGAAAGACCTGAGCAGGACCAGACAGGAAAAGTCAAACAAGTTCAGGTAAAAGAAGAAGAAAAGCCGATCAAAATTGAACCTGAACAGGGTCAGATTAGGGAAGAAGACCGCATCCAAGCAGGTGACATCAAAATAATAAGCCCTGGACAAGGTCAGGTGGAGAGGAATTGGGAAAACGAAAATAATCAAGTTGTCCCACAACTTAATGAAAATAAAAGAACAGTCGAAGAAAGTGAAAGTGCAGCGCAAGCTAAAAGATTCAGAAGAGGAGATAATTGGCCTGTGAAGTACCGGTTTAAACCCATAACAGAGGAACCAGAGCAAATAGACGAAGTATCCAGTCGATCTGGACCGTCACCTGAGGTACCAAAATGAAGAAGTCCAAGATTGAAATTAGTAAATAATAAATTTAAGGGTCCTGAATGGACGTACGTTATTCTTGAAGATTTAGAGAATTTGGAAATAATTTGAGAAGATGATGAAAGCTTAAATGCAGAACCCATTGATGAAGAAGTGAGACCAACTTGAAAAGAATTTTACCTTTATATTCTGTCACAAAGTTAAAATACTAAAGTAAAGAAGAGAAGTCTTCTCATCCCATTTGGTAAATGGCTGACAATAGAGCTGCTGGAAAATCGAATTGTGTAAAGAAATGTTGTAGAAAATGTATAGGTAGTTTAGTCTTAGTACTCATAATATGGTTAGTACTAACTGTGGCCATTCCTTATTTGATGGTTACAAATGTACAAAAGAGCACTAATACACATGAAAAGGTAGACACCATCAATGGAGACAAAGTAGAATTAGAAACACCAGATGAGTTAGATTTGCATCACACTGTGAATAAAAATGATACAGACTTAAATGTTTTTACAAACCTGCTAGTACAACATGAAGGGACCATGGAAGTTAGTGATTGCTATGTATGTCTGAAATTGCCCACAACTGTAGCAGGAGTAACATATCATCATTTACCTTGACATATGGTATTTCGTGTAGTGTTTTAGCAAGCTTATTCTGTAGAACAGAGAAATTGCAGTATTCAAATTCAAATGATCTTTATTCGGATATATTTAAAACATCCATAAAAGTACATACAAGTTGTTTCATACATTCTTATACAAAAGTGCAAAGTCAATGTGCCAATATGCAAAAGATACTTCTAAAAAACTAACAGGCCAAATCCATTTTGTTCACATCAAAAGCTCGATAAAATACATCATTAAAATATATAAAAAAGATCATCCCAATGAACAGTAAAAAATAGGTCTTATTTTCAGCATATATTGTCGTACACCTAATGAACAAAAATGCAACATACAGATAATAAACAAACTATCAGGCCAAATTCATTATAATATGTAAACAACCGTTATGCAAGTATGTAAGATGATAGACATACTTCAAGTCGTATTCATGATAGACATACTTCAAGTCGTATTCATTGAGGCACGGGAGCGCACAGCAGTTTGAAGAAAGTGACTAACTCTATAAATTAAGTCTTCATTGCTTAGTGTCCGCAAAGTTCTAAAGGCCTCATTGAAATCTGTCAGGGCATTGGCTTTAAAATAGGGAATGAGAAAGTGTTTAGTGTATTTTTTGTAAAAGCCGCAAAACAGAGTAAAATGCATCAAACTTTGCTTACCACCCTGGTTACATGGACAGGGTAAATTTCTTAAATTATAGGAGTAACCTAAGGGGAAGCAGAGTAGGTTTACCACGCTCCCATCCCTAAATCTAAACAACAAGCTCCTGTTCCATCTGCCCAGTTCCTTACACAAATAACCTTGGGGCTTGTTAGGTGGCCTAGTACAGAGTTCTTGTATGTGTAAGTACCCAAGGATGGCTGGCTTTCTAAATTCGATGTTTTCTCTATTCGATCGATACAGATCGAATAAGGCCCTTTTCACTGTGAGCTTATGCGATGAATTTATTGTTTCAGGTGCTGAGAAAAGATGCCCCATTTCCACACTTTCTAAACTCGTCTGTACCGCTTTAAGCCAAGGAATATAGTTTGCCCGCTCACATTTTAAACAATCTAAGATTATGTCGCGGGTCAATGAAGCAGCTTGGTTATGCCAGATTTTTAACCAAAACAAAGCGGGTCTTGATTTTATAAGATCCTCTATGGATGGCAGGTTCAGTTCACTGTGGCATACGTATGACCGGGCCGAAATGACCCCCCCCAGTACCTTCCTACAGAATTTATTTTCTTCTATCTGGATATTGGTGCAGCTCGAGTATCTGTAAAGAACAATGGGAGAGCTAGGGAAAACAAGGGGGGTTGTGTCCGTATCCCTTGGATGTAAATAAGCTTTGTCAAAGGTGGACAGACCCAATGTAGTGTGGCACGGTCAAAATGAAGCAATGTTTGGGAACCCACGAAGTGGGTTAAAAGGCCCCTCACACACCAACCTGGTTGGTGTCATGCTTCATCATTGGGGCCCCAACCGGGTGGCATTCGACCACACTACATTGGGTCTGTCCACCTTTGACAAAGCAGCTCGAGTATCCCCACACCTCGGCACCATAAGTTCCTGTCGGGACGCACTGGGTTTTATAAATTTGTAAAAGTGATGAGGTGACCTCGGCGTGCCTTGGTTGGCGTAAAGTAATTAAGGAGTTAATGGCTTTACCCAGTTTGTTCCTCCCTCTGGCAACGTGTGGTTGCCAGGATCCAAAATCGGAGAACAGCAAGCCCAAATAAGGGAAAGTGCAAGTGCTGTCTAAAATGTTATTCCCTGACATTATGTGGCGAATTTTATGTTTCCTTGGCCCACAAGACATTATATAAGATTTTTTAAAATTTGTACATAAGTCGAGATCGGCCATAAAAGAAACAAAGCCTGAGATTAAAGTGCGAAGTGCATTAGGTGTACGGCCTATAAGTACCGCATCGTCGGCGTAAAGAAGTACGGGTAAAGAATTGCCATTGACGAGCGGGACATCAGTAGTTAGTTTATCTAGAGATGAGCTTAATTCATTTATATATAAAATAAAAAGTAGGGGAGCCAGGACGCAACCCTGTCTTACACCCCTGCCAATTAAAATCTCGTCCGAAACCTCACCATCGTTGTTAATGCGAACACAAGCTTTTAGATCTCTGTGTAAATAAGCCAAAAATTGGACCAGAGATTCATCTAAACCATAGCTCAGCAAGGCTGTCCATAGACGAGATCGGTTGACAAAGTCAAAAGCAGAGCTTAAGTCCATAAAACCTAGGTAAAGTGGGGATTTTTTTGCTATAATATATTTATCTAAAACTAGGTTTAGGTTCAGGCACTGCTCAACCGTCCCTACGTTATTTCTAAAGCCTAACTGGCAAGGGTGTAAGATTTTGTTTTCCTCGGCCCAAGTACTGATCTTATTAAAAATAACCCTGCCCAAAATCTTCAGTGTATTATCAATTAGTGATATTGGGCGGTAGCAGCCGGGGTCGAGTATATCGCCTTTTTTAAAAATAGGAACGATGGTGCTATTTGACCAGGTATCGGGCAATGGGGTAGTGGACAAATTGTTAAAAACATTGCACAGTAATGGGGACCATAAGTCGGGCTCTGATTTTATTAAGTCAATGGATACTCCATCAGGCCCTGGCGCCTTATTTCCTGCGCTTTGAAAAATTGCATCCTCCACTTCTGTTAATAAGATATTCGGAAACTTAAAAGGTTGGCGGTTTTCAGTGGGAGGAGTCGATGCCATATAAATATTTGTGAAGTGCTTCACCCATACATCCCCTGGTATACTACAATTTAGGGGAGTGATATTGGAGCCAAATGATTTCAGGTTTTTAACCTCGCTCTAAAACCCAGCAACATCCTTTGTTGCTGCAGTACGTACAAGTGATTCCCAGTGAGTTTTTAGTAGCTCTTCAGATCGTCTTCTTAAGGTGCGTTTATAACTAATCCTCAGGGACCTCACCAATGCTTGATTAGGTGGATCAGCTTTTAGAGCAGCTCTCAAATCTCTATTTGCTCTAGAGCAGGAGTTATCGAACCATCTAGGGTTAATATCAGAATTAATTGGAACTGGCTTAGATATCTCCTTTTTTATGGTCTTACACAGCTCCGTGAAAGCTTCAATAATCGCATGATCGGGACACTCAGAAGATAGACAGGTGAGTACTAATCTGGATTCGGATTTGATGACTCGAGCTAGCACCCCCTTGTTATCAATCCCCTTCCAGACCACCCTGAGTTTGTCCATTGATGCGACTAGGTTTTTTGCCCCTATTTCTATCCGATTCACCCTCTTATGGGGAAGTTTCAGAGTGGATAGGATCGGGTAATGGTCACTGTGTACAGACCTAGCTACTTTAGCCTCTAATAAAAGATCCACAAGTGCGGAGGTCATGAATACATAATCGATTGTAGATGCACTCCCATGCCAAACATAAGTGGCCACGGGACAGTTACTTTCCATGATGTTTACCTTTTCCATAACAATAATTCAGTCCCTTGTGGCCAAATAATTGGATAATTCTTTGCCTCTTTTGCAAGGAGGGGTTTGACGGTGAATATGTGCATTGAAATCTCCTCCTACACATATCCCATCAAGTTTACCGCACTTTTGTCCTTCTAAAATATCATCAATCAAATTAAACAACCTAATAAAATTCATATTGGGATGTGTTTTAAAATCATTATTATAAAAATGTATTAAACATATTCTAACACTACTAATGTGAAGCAATGCCTGGAAGTTCCTGTCATGTGTTTCCAATGGTTCAATTTTAATATCTGCACCTATTTTAACCCATATGGATAGTCCCCCACTTGGTCTACCCAACGCAGGAATTGGTGCAGTTTGATTAAAGCAACTGTATCCATCAAAAAACAAAGGAGTAGTGCACCAGGTTTCTTGAAACATCAAGATGTCAATTTTGGAAACCCAGTCCACCCAATCCACGTTTGTTACTTTGGCATTTAAACCTGCTATATTCCAGCTCAGGATTGTCAGTTTGTTAATAGGTATTACCAAGGGGGAAACATAGCTCTTAACATTAGCAGTCACTATAGTTGGATCCAAAGATAGATCCCCTGTTGGATCAAGTATATTAGATTGATTTCTACTCAGTGGGTCTGGAAGGATAGTTGATGGTCAGTCCAGAGTACCCAGGTCAGACAGTGCACTGTACCTATTGTGTAAGGGAAGAGGTGATAAAGTGAGGCTGGGTAATCTATGATGCGGTCTATAGAAATAGCCCAATGGCAGAGAAGTTATGTCACTAGGAAGGGGGAAACGCATGTTGATACTACCAAGGATAAATTTGACTGTAGAGGGATTTCTAAAATTGATGACAATACAATCCCCTTCTATGTTCTTAGGTGATGGCCCAACCCAACTCACTCGTCTAGTGGTCAAAATTTCTCTCATGATGTTAGGGCCTACCCCTTTGTGTTTGGATAGCCAGTCTGTGCACTTGTTGTTTAGTTGCATCCATGACTCGCTCTGTCCCTCCCTTAACTGTGGTACGCCTGCCAAGATTATTACATGGGGGCAGGCGTCGGGGGGCAGATGAAGGACAGGCCCTGGATGCGTTGTTGGCCTAGTAGTAGTTGTGTGGCTCTTATCTGATCCAATGGTAGTAGGTGCCTTCCTCCCTATGGATGACAAAGTGGGAGCGTCATTTAACATATTACTGACCTGACTAATGTGGCGTGTTGATTCTGTAACTTTATTAACGCCTTTGGGTACAGTACTAGGGATGGTCGTTTTATTAGAAGCATTTTGACTTTCAATCACAGTGCCCCTATTTGCAGCTTCTAGATCTTTAATAAAGCGCTCACCCCTTATTAGGTCAAGGCTAATAACCCCCTTCCTTTTTACATCTTCATTTTTTATCATGGTTTCAATACGATCTAATCTTTTAAAAATATTATTAAACTGTTTGATCATTTCAGATTCTAACTGTTTAAAAATGGTGTCCACAATAGTTTCCATAAAATTAGCATTTGGCTTATTGAGTGTGGAACTTTCACTAACGGGATCAGTCTGTGTACATGTACAGTTTATACCATTTCTGAGGGGGGTAGTATTCAAGGGTCCTTCAGCCAAGTGCACTTGTTCAGTCATGGCATTACTACCCTCTATTGTTTTTTGTTTCCCTCTGGTCCACATACTCTGTGGTGTGGGTTGGTCCTTGTTGCATGTGGCTGGTTTCTTTTTGTTAGTTGACTGTTTTGGAGGGCCTTTTTTCCTTGTCCCTCCGGTGGGTTTAGTTTTCGAAGGTGCCTGGGGGATAGGGACGTATTCAGTGACATCCAGTTGAGAATCAAGGATAATAGTGTCACCTTCCTCCTCAGGGGAAATAGATGGTGGATGAAACGTGTTGGGCTTAGTGACTATAACAGTTGGGGATAGGGGTGAGGTGTATTCTGTACTAAAATCCCCGGGCTCGGAGTGTGTACGTAGGAGCCCCAATGACATCCGTCTCTCTGTGCTCACGATTTCGTTGGCAACCATGTTAAAGGCATTATCCAGCATGCTTTCTAATGATGGAGGTATGATGGGATGTGTCGTTGCCAATTTGCCAGTTTGATTTACAGAGCACTTCCCACTGATCGACATTTTCCCTTTCTCTCACCTGGTGAACCCCGATAGTACAGCTTAGGTGGGTGGCCCGCCCGACCACTGATGACCTCTGAGGGCCTCAGAGGGCCCGCCCTTTGCCCGGGCTTAGCCCGGCGTCGCCCGTGCGCGTCCCGCGTCGCGGTGGAGTGCCTGATTTTTAAGCGCCTCCTGGCGCGGGAAACGCTGTCGGCGGGTTCCGGCCGCACAGGCAGCTGGGAATTGAAGTCCCCACTCTGCGGCCGCGTTGGTGTTAGCGGCGGCGGAGGACAGACCAGGTAGGGCATACAACAGGAATCAGCAGTGCGCCCCCACGTCTCCAGACAAACAGCCCGCTCTGCCGGGGGAGTGCCTGATTTTTAAGCGCCTCCTGGCGCGGGAAACGCTGTCGGCGGGTTCCGGCCGCACAGGCAGCTGGGAATTGAAGTCCCCACTCTGCGGCCGCGTTGGTGTTAGCGGCGGCGGAGGACAGAACAGGTAGGGCATACAACAGGAATCAGCAGCGCGCCCCCACGTCTCCAGACAAACAGCCCGCTCTGCCGGGGGAGTGCCTGATTTTTAAGCGCCTCCTGGCGCGGGAAACGCTGTCGGCGGGTTCCGGCCGCACAGGCAGCTGGGAATTGAAGTCCCCACTCTGCGGCCGCGTTGGTGTTAGCGGCGGCGGAGGACAGACCAGGTAGGGCATACAACAGGAATCAGCAGCGCGCCCCCACGTCTCCAGACAAACAGCCCGCTCTGCCGGGGGAGTGCCTGATTTTTAAGCGCCTCCTGGCGCGGGAAACGCTGTCGGCGGGTTCCGGCCGCACAGGCAGCTGGGAATTGAAGTCCCCACTCTGCGGCCGCGTTGGTGTTAGCGGCGGCGGAGGACAGACCAGGTAGGGCATACAACAGGAATCAGCAGCGCGCCCTCACGTCTCCAGACAAACAGCCCGCTCTGCCGGGGGAGTGCCTGATTTTTAAGCGCCTCCTGGCGCGGGAAACGCTGTCGGCGGGTTCCGGCCGCACAGGCAGCTGGGAATTGAAGTCCCCACTCTGCGGCCGCGTTGGTGTTAGCGGCGGCGGAGGACAGACCAGGTAGGGCATACAACAGGAATCAGCAGCGCGCCCCCACGTCTCCAGACAAACAGCCCGCTCTGCCGGGGGAGTGCCTGATTTTTAAGCGCCTCTTGGCGCGGGAAACGCTGTCGGCGGGTTCCGGCCGCACAGGCAGCTGGGAATTGAAGTCCCCATTCTGCGGCCGCGTTGGTGTTAGCGGCGGCGGAGGACAGACCAGGTAGGGCATACAACAGGAATCAGCAGCGCACCCCCACGTCTCCAGACAAACAGCCCGCTCTGCCGGGGGAGTGCCTGATTTTTAAGCGCCTCCTGGCGCGGGAAACGCTGTCAGCGGGTTCCGGCCGCACAGGCAGCTGGGAATTGAAGTCCCCACTCTGCGGCCGCGTTGGTGTTAGCGGCGGCGGAGGACAGACCAGGTAGGGCATACAACAGGAATCAGCAGCGCGCCCCCACGTCTCCAGACAAACAGCCCGCTCTGCCGGGGGAGTGCCTGATTTTTAAGTGCCTCCTGGCGCGGGAAACGCTGTCGGCGGGTTCCGGCCGCACAGGCAGCTGGGAATTGAAGTCCCCACTCTGCGGCCGCGTTGGTGTTAGCGGCGGCGGAGGACAGACCAGGTAGGGCATACAACAGGAATCAGCAGCGCGCCCCCACGTCTCCAGACAAACAGCAGTATTATTATTCTAATGTGATCTTTTCTGAGGTTCCTATGCGAAAGAGCATGAACCCTGTCCTTAGTACGAGAGACTCACAATTTATGGGCGAATATTTTTTAACAATGAAAGCAATAGATATAGCTGAAGCACATAATCACAATTTATCTTGTAAATTGCATGAAGAAGAGAAAATATTTTTGAATTTAGTTGAGACAAGGAGACAGGATTTTCAAAGGAGAGCTGCTGAACCTAAACCTCAGATACCTAAATGGGCTGAGGAGGAAGAGCATTATGCAAATGGCAAGACTCATGTTGCTATGTCCTTGGATTTTGAAAAGAAGAGAAAAATCTGTCTTCATAGGTTAAAGACTGAATATAACGATGTGTTTATTGGTTCCAGTGAAAGTGAACATAGTTTCCTAGTAATTGGGGGATGGGGATTAAAAGGAGGAACAGATCCAGTATTTCCTGGAATCTATTATGTGTGTGGCACTAAAGAATATTTTAGACTGCCTGACCATTGGTATGGGAGTTGCTATTTTGGAATAGTATTCCCTAAAGTTTATCATGTAAAGAGAATCACTGGAAGCAATGAAGACAATAATGAACTAACACGTGTAAAGAGAGCTAGTTTTTCAGAAATTGTAGGTGACATTTTTGGTGCATTGATACCTTCAGTGGAAGTTCTTCTAAATTCACGGAAAATGTGTCATTTGTCTACAGTAGTTGATCGGTTATCTACTGACACTGCTGGAGGCTTCTTGATGATCAACACTGAATTAGTTGCGGTCAGATCTATGGTTATGCAGAATCGACTTGCTCTTGACATACTATTGGCAAAAGAGGGTGGAGTCTGTAAATTATTGAAAACGCAACATTGTTGCACGTATATTCCAGATAAAAGTGTTGAAATTGGAAGATACATTAAAAATATTACGAAATTAGAAGGAGAGTTAAAACCACTGGAAGTTGACAAATAGCATTTCTAACTTAGGTGGTTGGTTCTCCAACATAGGTATTGGTATTCTAGGTCACATAATACTGCCCATAATGGGAATAACGCTATTAGTATTACCAATAATGTTTTGGCACAAATGCTGTAAAAGGAGAAAGAGATGCAAAGTAAATGAGAGGGGTAAGAAAGGAAAATTTGAAGAAATAGAATTAGAAGAATTAAAAGGAGACTTTTACAAAAGAATGAGGGGATTACAATGCAAAAAGGTGAAAGAAAGAATTGAAAGAGTTGAAGAAGAAATTGAGATGTGCAAAAGTTGGCATCTGATTTAGTAGAAATTAGTGATGGTTTTAAATGCCATCAGAGAGGGGATTGATGGAGCAAGGTTTCGTATTCAAGAAACTTTCTTGTATGCAATCCTCTCAAATAACATGTAACAATGTAACCAACAAGTCTTGTAAATACTAATATTGCATTACATTCATTATATTCTATCCAGGGGATGTTTGCCTATGTGTACTACTAACAAGTAACCCGAGTGTCTAAAATGGCCACCTAAAACGCGGAAAGTATCTGCGCATGTTTCTACTGCATCTACGTAGTATGACACCTTCTGTCGCTTGGTGGGAAACTTTGCAGCTGCGCAATACTTTTAAAATGGCCGCTTGAAACTCACATGGCAATGCCTATGCTTTCGCTTAAACTAAACCTATAAGTTCTACTAAGCACTAAAGCGAAAAGATTAAAATAAGTAAATAGGGCTAGAGTAGAGATAAGTGGTATTTATTTTTATTTATTTATTTACGCAACTTTTATAGCGTGACAAATACCCGAAGGTGTCTCGGCGCTGTGGAGCAACTAAAGTTCATCATCCTACCGTCTTCTCACTGGTTAAACAACCATGTTTTCAAAAGCCTACGGAAACTAATCAGATTCGGAGCGGCTTTAATGGCAATTGGCAAGAGGTTCCAAAGTTTTGGAGTGGCCACGAGAAAGCGCCTGTCGCCCCAGGAGACTGATCTTGTACGTGGCACCGGCAAAAGGCTGGTAATGGCCGATCTTAACTGCCTTCTGGGGGTATAGAACTGAAAAGCTTCGATCAGGAATCTGGGTCCAGTGCCATGTATGGCCTTATAAGCAATACAGAGGGCCTTGAATTTAACGCGGCTCTCAACTCTCAGCCAATGAAGCTGACGAATACCAAGGGTGGTAGATTTGCGGCGAGGGATGTTGAGGAGAATCCTAGCAGCCGCGTTCTGAATAGATTGCAGCTTCGTTATGACACGCTTCTGAGTATGGAGGAAGAGAGCGTTCCCATAATCTATTTTTGAGAAGACTAAGGTAGAGACCAGAGTCTTCCCAGCTGACGGAGGGAGATATGGTAGCAGCTTCTTAATCTTTTTCAAGATGTAAAATGAAGATGACACAACCTTATTGATATGGAGGTCAAAGACCAGCTTGTTGTCAAAAATCACTCCCAGATTTCTGGCTTTTTCCACTGGGACAGGTGGATGGCCGAGCTTTTCTGGCCACCAACCGAGGGACCATTCAGGGGAAAGTTTTCCAAAGGTCATGATCTCGGTCTTGTCCGAGTTAAGCCTGAGGCAATTCAAGGCCATCCAAGTACTGACCTCGAGCATAGCTTTCTGGAAGTTGGCTGCTACAGTAAGGCCATCCTTATGGATACCCAGCACCAGCTGGGTATCGTCTGCGTACGATGTTAACTGTATCCCATAGGCCTTTATTATCCTCGCTAAGTCCGTTACATAGATGTTGAAAAGCATAGGACTTAGCGAGGAGCCTTGTGGGACTCCACAAGGGAGTACAGAGATGGGAGAATAAAAGTCTCCGAGCCTTACTGTCTGGGTACGGTTTGCCAGGAAGGATGAAATAAGATCCTTGGCCCGACCATTTATCCCCAGAGCTGTGACACGGTCGACAAGAGTGACATGGTCGACCGTGTCAAAGGCTGCTGACAGATCCAAAAGGATGAGAACAGCCGCCCCTCCCTGATCCATGATCGTCCTGATCTCATCAGAGGCCTTTATCAAGGCAGTCTCTGTTCCATGCCCTTTCCTGAACCCAAACTGCGTTTCCTCGAGAAGTTGGTGGGTCTCGACGAACTCTGAGAGCTGCTGATTCATCAGATATTCGCATACTTTGGCAGGAAAGGGCAGGCACGCAATCGGTCTGTAACTTGCGACAGCAGTAGGATCTAAGGAAGGTTTTTTTAAGAGGGGTTTAATAACAGCCTTCTTCCATATACTAGGAAATTGGCCTGTTAGGAATATATTATTGCAGATTTCCATCAAAGGGAGGGAGATCACTTCTGTGAGTTTCTGCATCACGGACGGAGGACAGGGGTCCAAGGGGGAGCCTGATTTAATAGTGGAGATGATTTTAATCACGTCCTGATGTGAAACAGGTGAGAAACAAGGGAAGGAGTCAGGATTAGGGTGCGACAGTACTTCTTTCCTGCTGTCACCTCTATGTTCAGTTCTGATGTCATTTTCAAATGAAGCGTAAATATCTGCAACCTTAGTGGTAAAAAAGATGGCCAAATCATTGCAGAAAGTCTGTGAGGGCTCCACTCCAGGCCCAATGGAGGGGGTGGACAAGGTGGTGACGACGGAGAAAAGTTCTCTGGCAGAGTTGGCAGCAGTCTCGATTTGTGCTGAGTAAAAAACTGTTTTTCGGGCCAAGATCGCCTTTTTATAAATCATAAGAGCGTCTTTATAAGTTTGTCTAGCTGTGGGACAGTAAGCTTTCCTCCAGCGCCTTTCTAAATTCCTACAATGTTGGCGATGTAGACGGAGATCTTCATTATACCAGGGGGCCGAAGGAGATACTCTATTGGGTTGCGTGAATTTCTCTGGGGCCATTAGATCAGCGGCACTTCGGATCCAGTCCTGAAACTCTGAAGCTGACGGTGACAAGCTATTTCCTCCCTGAGGACAGGAGGAGGCCAAGGAATGCAACATCTGAGGGAGATCTGCAGTTTTCCAGGCCCGGGTACCTATCTTAGTGCGAGGTCTGGGGTGCGGCAAGGCAGAAAATCGTGTATCTAGTTGAAAAATAATAGCCCTATGATCTGACCATGTAATTGGAATAATGTCTGATACAGTAATGTCAGGATCATTAGTAAATAGCCCGTCAAGGGAGTGTCCAGCTTGGTGTGTGATACCCTTGACTAATTGGTGCAGTCCAAAATTGGAAAAATCAGTCGTGAGTTGGGCGGTGTCTGGGTTGTCCTGATCTTCCAAAAAGAAGTTGAAGTCTCCCAATATAGTAAATTTATCTGAACAGATGACATTGTCACTCAGGTCAGAGAGGGTAGAGAGAAAAGAGTTACGGGGGCCAGGGGGTCGATAGAGTATTATACCCTTTAGTGCCCGCTTGGGATTAATACTGATAGCAAAAACCGCTGATTCACAGTTAACCGAGTTTATAGGATCGAGTGTGGTGCGATATTTATCCTTGTAAATAATTGCAAGGCCCCCACCTCGTCCTATAGGCCTGTCATGTCTGGCGACACTATATCCAGCCGGGGTAGCGTTGCAGAAATCCGGGCCTGACCCGGCATCTGCCCAGGTCTCAGTGACAAATAATAAATCCACGTCATGGGTGACAATAAACTCACTAATGTAAAAACTGTGACATGGGAGCGAGCGCGCATTGATAAGCGCAGCTCGACAACCATGTGGAGTTGTATTCTCTCTGACATATGGTATGCCATGGTTTGGATCCGAGTAGGCTGGTAGACAAGTTAGGGAAAATTGATAGCTACAGCCTGAGCACATAAAAGGGCGAGTGGGTATCGCAGCGGTCAGGACGGCACTCGTACAGGCCCGACATGGCTTACCGGGATTTAGCTCTAGTAGATGCCGGGGAGTGTACAGCAGTCGGGAACCAGGGGTGGTGGCCCTGGAAATATGGATTTTTATGGTCAGTTATGTCCCCTATCTTGGACCCCAACGGTTTCATGTATAAATCACCAGTACATGTATGTTTCCTCCAGTTCCAGTTATGAAGACGCAAACACATGTGCGTCCACCGCCAACATGTCCTCTTTCAGATCCGCCATGAATGGGTCGGATATTCCATTCCTAAGTATGAAAGGCCACCGGCTTTATATGGTTCATTTATCCCATTTTACAGTCCAGGCGAGTAGGCCCTGATTCTGCCATTAAGCCTTTCCCTGCCTTCTGCCTCTGAAAGCTCCAGTCTGAGCCTGCATCTGTATCCATGAACTTTGTCCTATTCCCTGCGCGGCTAACGGTGCCTGACTCCAGCCTGTTGCCTGCCAAAAACTGTATTTCACCTTCGAGAATATCTGCTCCGCTCCCTATCCAATGCATTCCTGTCTAGTAGTTTAAGTAAACATTCTTCCAGCTACCGAGCAAAGGGCCCGGCTTCTCTGTCTTTATGCAAGTAATTCATAGCCCTGTTACTATGAAAGATTTCTGCCCTCGCATCTAGTGTAGACACTTAGACGCTTGTACACGCACTCACAGTCAGTATAGAATAGATTTTGTTCGAAAGACCTTTCTTTTTGGATAACATAGTTCTTTAAACATAGGATGTTAGATATGATTTGGGATTAGGTTGACTTGACCCCCCAGACTTCTGTCTCCACATGTAGAGCTAAATGTCAAGTCCCCTTCACCCCCTAGTTGCACGTCAATTGCACGTCATGCTGCTGCGCGCGCATCTCTGCCGAGTATTTCTGCTGACATTGCGAAATTCTTTCATGAAACCACCCATTTATGACATCATACCTGATGACGTTCTTTAGTTACGCCCAGTTACACCCACTTTAGTTACGCATGTATGTTTTATCTTTGCTATCAATTGTTACGCCTCCTGCATCTGTTTCACTGTAATGCCTATTGTATAAAAATGATTACCTGTCAATAAAGTATGGTCCTTCACTTCCTGAACCTTCGTGGTGATGGAATATGGAGTCCATCAATTCGAATTGATTTTGGAATAAAGCCCGTTCCGAATCTCTAATACCACGGATTCTGCCTCTTATTTTACTGAGCTATTATTATAGATTTTCCGCATCAAATTAAGTACCGGTAATTAAATTATTTACCACATATATGGCGCCCGAACAGGGACACTTTCTCATCTCACGCGCCGGAGGTGCGTTGCAGGCCCGGTCTCCTGTCACAGCTGGACGGACAACAACGCGTACCCACAGGATTTCCTGTATCTCCCTCCTGCCGAGCGGGGGTAACTGAGGCTGCGATTAACATCCAGACGAGGCGGTGAGAAGTGCGAAGTATTCCGACCAGAGCCTAGCTGAGAGAGCAAGATCCGAGGTATACAGAGGCCCACCAGTTTCCGAAGTTTCCGAAGTTTCGAGTCGAGTCCAGTCCGGTTCAAGTCCAGTTCAGTTCAGTTCCGAGGCCTTCCGTTTCGAGCTACCCGGTGAGTACCATTGTCGGGGAGGCGTTCTGACGTGCACATAGTTTGTGCCGGTCAAGACGGGTTTTGGGTACACAAATCCGGTCTGCACTGTTTCAGCAGTGTATCTGTACTGTTTAGCAGTATATCAAGTATGTCTAGTATATAAATTCAGAATTATCTAGTTAAGTACCGAGTATTATGCTTAGTGACTAGTTCCCTAAATGGCCATCATTGTTTGTTCATTCAATGTTAAATGTTAAAATGTTTTAAATACGTTCTGCATATTGTGGTGTGAATGACTGTTCATTATTGTGTTTTGTGGTATTAAACGTGTTCAAAATTAGGTATCAGATCAGTTCTCAATATGCCGCTCTTTTCGAAATTAAGACAGATCAAAACTAGAAAAGGGGTACTCGAAGAAGCTGTTCCCATTCCTCCTAGGGACACTCCAGGGTACTTCATGTATCATAAACATGGCCTAGACGCCATATTATTTCTTGATTTATGGGTAGACTACACCAAGGAATTACCAGAAAGTCAGAGGTGGCCCGCAGCTGGGACCTGGGATGCAGATTGCATCATGAAAGTAGAGGAAGAATTATGGAAAAAGAAAGCTAGACAGTCACAGAAAGACGCCATTGAATTATGGCGTAAAGAATCATATAGACGTACAGAAAAAGCACTCAGACAGGAAGAGAAAAGTAAAGAGAATTCAAACAAAGTCCGAGAAAATCTATTAATTGAAGAAGGTACTCGAGTAAAATCAGAACAAATAGACAGACAAAGAAATGCCCTTATGAATGGTATGTATCCTCTTCTGGCCGAAGGGTTACCTAAGGCTACACCGGAGATACCAAAAGACTTGCCACCCCCATTGTTTCCGATAAAAGTACATCCCAAAGGGCATCCCAGAACCGCAGAAGATGTTTTTCTTTCCTCTTATTTAGACGACGCAGCTCCCGAGTATGCTAATGCTGCGCCACATAGATCGCCTGCCGAGGGGGTTCAACGCCAAGACCCTCCTCCGTCTGTACCTCCGCAACAGCAAACTCCGACACAAGTTCCGGCAAGCACATCTGTTTCTACATCTGTATCCACACCTATGGTTGCTATATCACGTTCAACGAATCCTTTCACATCCAGCACCCCAGGTGGTGCTACCGGAGGTACATCAAACATTTTTTCCACGCCACCCAGAGTAAATAAACTTTCCTTTCAAGAATTAGCCCACCAACGTACGCCCAAACTAGTAACTCCCGACACGCTCAAGGAACTTCTAATAGATTGTAGATATGACCCTGTGCCCGGAAAAGGGGACGAAATGCTGCTGGCATCATTACGTATCCGACGAGCTGCAATATATTTAGGGAGGCTACCAGGAATGACTACACATCTAGAAAATATATATCACTTTGTCCAGTCAGGGCGAGATTCTGAAAGTATTAATAGAGCCTTGGAATACCAGAAAGTGGAGATACAGGGGGAACTGTTACGTTTCCTCATAAATTGTGTGATCAGAAATCAAGATCGACCAGGGGTAAATCCGGAAGAAATGCAAATACTTACCACATGGAGTCGGAATATATCAGAGGGGAGACATGATAAACGATCATGTATAGTAGCGATGTGCCGCAAGATCCGCAAAGAAGTCGAACGAATACACGAAGAAAGATTAGCAGTAGACGAGCCTGAACAAACAGAGGAGGAGGAAGAATTAGAACTGCCCACAGGACAGTTAGAAACCATGGCCTATGTAGGTAGAGGAAGATCTTGCAATAATACTAGATGCTTTACTGATCCGATACGTCCGATACGTCCAGATAATAGCAGAAATTTCCAAACTCCTATAATAAATATAAGGTCCCCCGAACATTCGTTCCAAGCCGCTGACAAATTACTCCGAGAACGAAGGGGTTATCATATACTCGATTCTATGGACGAACAAGAATTAGCCAGGTCAGCCGTTCATTGGGTTGATAGTCCCGGAAAATATAGTGATGATACATTAGCGCACACGTTTTTGAACCTCGCCCCAGATGAACAGCGTTTAGCTGGTATCTATATGATTCAACAACTCCTTATATTATATAAAAGCCAACACTCTGATCCTGGCCCCTTACCTGATATATTGACTGAATTACTCACGAATAAATGGAGAGGTTCAGGTACTGAGTTAATTAGAGAAATCCTAGAATCCAGAAAGCAGTACATTCTTTTTGTATGTCCCGAACATGTCTCACTGCCCATCAAGGAAAGAACGACGTATTACATGGATAGACAGAATCCCTTACGCGAAGTCCACCCGATAAAAGGTGAGGACAATCAGTTTAAACGTGTGTTTGTATACACACCCATATCCAAAATAGAACTATTAGAAATGAAGAAAGTGGTACCCAGTCATGACAAAGACCCAGCGGGTTTCCACCGTGAAATTAAAGACATGTTGCTCATGGGAGAGTATACCTATCCCGACATTATGACAATATTGAAGGTATTAATGCCTGCGGGCATTTACGAAAAACTCAAGGAAAAGGATTGGGAGGTGGGAGACCAAAAGATAGATTGGACAGCATTAGAAAACGAAGAAAAAGCTCGAGGTCCAGGTTCAGGGCTTGGGGAAAAGACCAAAACACTACCAGGTTTACTAGTACAGGTACTGCCACGTTTATTAACTACGAAAAAGGAAGACTGGGGTGCAATATCAGCCTGTAAACAAAAACCAGATGAAGACACTAGTGATTTCTATGCCCGATTCGAAAAATGTTTTGGTATAAATAGTGGAATAAAAGCAAGTAGCGAATCGTATCCACATCTGTTTGTGACAAAATTAGTTGAAAATTCCTTGCCCCAAGTTAAGAATAGAGTATTGAAATTCGAGAGTACATGGCAAGGTAACACTCCGTCACAAATGTTACAAATGCTACAGTACCATCACAATAGAATTAGAGAAGAACAAGAACATGAACAAAGACGCATGAAAGACACGAAAATGAAAATGCTAGTTTCCCAGACAGTTCCAGCTGACGGTCATAAAAAGGGTATGACACAGTCCAGTGTTTCAACAGGTCCTGTAAAAGGGACATGCAACTATTGTAAACAGCCAGGTCATTATGTACACGATTGTCCAGTTTTAAAGCATAATATCGCCATAGGTAATACAAAAGAAAGACCACGGCCACTTAGACAGGATCAGAACCAACAAGGAGCCCCGCAGCATGCACAGTCCATGCCAGCTCCGCAACAGTCTATGTCAGCTCCACCACCGCAGCCTATTGCTGCCACACAAACAACGACACGACAGATGTACCAGACCGCACAGTATGACTATCCTGATTATCAACGATACTCATGAAACAGCCTAGAGAAGGAAGTTGGCTTACCCCTTATTGAGGTCCCTGTAGATCAAGAAGGACCTTATGTACACAGTGAACTATTAGGCCAAGATAGAAAATTTGTACTTGATACAGGGGCAAGCCGAACAACAATAAAACGTAGTGAAGTTCCAGGGGCACCCCTCTCAGGCTCACAGAATATTTCCCTTGGCTTTTCAGGAAAACCTATCATTAACGAAGTATCACAGCCTCTTCCACTTACGATTGGTCCCTTGACATGAACTACAGATTTATTACTTACTAAATCATGTCCAGAAAACTTGTTAGGTATAAAAACATTAAAAGCTCTAGGAGCTATAATATGTTGTTCTCCGGAAGGAGTAAGATTGTTTTTACGTGATTTCAAAGGGCACTATGTGTCCCGAGACATGGATGACCGACTGCAGACTTTACCCACACATTTATGGGCACAAGGCCCTACAGATGTTGGTTGCATGAACATTACACCATATCGAGTCACACTAAAGGCAGGAGTGGTACTACCACGAATGCGACAATACAAGTTACCCCCAGATGCTGTAGTGGCTTTACTGCAAATCATTGACGAGCTTATTACCCAAGGAGTGGTTGTGGAAACCGACTCCAATGTATGTAATTCACCGATAATTCCGATTCTTAAACGAACTGATCCAAAAGCCCCGCCAGTATATCGATTGGTTATTGATCTGCGCAAATTAAATAAATGAATTGTACCACAATACCCCGTAGTCCCAGACATTTCTTCATTACTGACAGCCATTGATTCCGAAGCAACATTCTTTACTGTAATTGATCTCAAGAATGCCTTTTTCAGCGTCCCAATAGATCCGGAAAGCCAATACTTGTTCGGATTTAGTTTAAATGGACGAAGCTTTAAATTCACACGCGCACCTCAAGGATTCACAGAAAGCCCCAGCATCTATAGCCAAGCACTGAAACGAGAACTTGACAGTATCCACATGCCAGTCAACACTGCCCTGCTTCAATATGTCGATGATCTGCTGATCACCGCTAGAAGCGAACCTGAATGTGAAAAAGCCTCACTGACGGTTTTACAATTTTTGGCCGAAAAGGGGCACAAGGTGTCCCCTTCTAAGCTGCAATTCTGTGTCCAGCGAGTTGTTTACCTTGGTCACTCGCTGTCCAAGGAGGGAAGGCAGCTCACACCAGATCGCATCCAGTTAATTGCTAACATGCCAACACCCAAGACACAAAAGGAGGTGCGGGCCTTTATAGGCCTCACCTCATATTGTAGGCAGTGGATCCCGCAGTATGCATTTCTAGTAAAACCACTCATCCAGTTGACAACACAGGAGGCAGCCACATCGACTGTTCTCCCTTGGACTCAGGAACATACACAAGCTTTTGAAAGCCTAAAGAAAGCTTTATGTCAAGCGCCTGTTTTAGCAACACCATGTTACAATAAACAGTTTACACTCTTTGTTACAGAACGCGAAGGTACTGCCTTGTCAGTACTCACACAGGAACAAGCAGGATCACACAAACCATGTGCTTATTTTTCTAGTACATTAGATCCCGTAGCTCAGGCTCTGCCTGCGTGCCTGAAATC
Organism: Triturus cristatus; assembly: GCF_964204655.1. NCBI lineage: Eukaryota > Metazoa > Chordata > Amphibia > Caudata > Salamandridae > Triturus > Triturus cristatus. The sequence continues at coordinate 392,083,943 of NC_140592.1, forward strand.
AGTGGCAGCGACAGCTTTAGCAATCAGACAAAGCGATGCCATAGTGTTAGGACATCCATTGACAGTACAAGTACCACATGCAGTAGAGGTTCTCTTGAACCGCACACAAACACAACACTTGACTATAGCACGACTCACTGGTTACGAATTAACATTATTTCAGCCACACATAGAAATCAGACGTTGTAGTACATTGAATCCTGCCACACTGTTACCAGTAAATGGAACAGACCCACTTGCACATGATTGTATTGAAGTTATTACTATCACGACGAAACCTAGACAAGACTTGACAGACGTCCCATTGTCAGACCCAGACCTGACGTTGTATGTAGATGGTTCATGTATGAGAACAAGTACAGGAGAGTTAGTGGCCGCTTACGCAGTCACAACAGACACTGAAATCATTGAAACAAATTGCATAAATACCTTGTCAGCTCAAGCCGCAGAGCTCATCGCTCTGACACAAGCCTGTATTCAAGCTACGAATAAAAAAGTCAACATATACACTGATTCACGTTATGCATTCGGAGTTGTACATGACTTCGGCGTGCTGTGGCGAGAGAGAGGTTATTTAACTTCTCACGGTGCCCACATTCAGCACGGACCCCTCATTCATGCCTTATTAGATGCAATACATCTACCCATTGCAATATCAATTATGAAATGTAAAGCTCATACGAAAGTTACTGATATCATTTCTCAAGGTAATGATCTAGCTGACAGAACAGCTAAACAGACTGCTCAAACTCAAACATCTGACATGACAAAGACAATAGTCCCGACACCAACACATTGCATGATGGTTAAGGATCCCGCTCTTGACGTAATTGACATACAGACACATGCTACACCAGAAGAAATAAAGAAATGGACTGAATTAGGAGGGATCCAAACGGATCAAGGATGGATGACGAAGGAAAAATCTGTATGGTTCCTTCCTGATTCAATGGTCCAAATTATCATTAATACTGTACATAGTCCAGCGCACCTAGGAGAAAAAGCTATGCTAGACAGCATTCAACACATTTGGTTCAACAAACATTTACGAGCAGCAGCTAAACAAAAAGTTCGTACCTGTATGATTTGTTGTCAGTTTAACCCAGGTAAAAGCATTCCCGTAGAACAAGGTGGATTTCAGCCTCCTGATCACCCTTTTGAAGTCCTCCAGATGGATTATATCCAGATGGAACGATGTTGAGGATTCAAATATGTTCTCGTAGTTGTCTGTGCTCTTTCCCGTTGGACAGAGGCATACCCGGTTTCAGATTACACTGCCCCGACTACTGCCAAACAGTTGGTTCGAGAATTCTTCCCACGGTACGGTTTACCACGTGTTGTCTACTCAGATAACGGCCAGCCGTTCTCGTCCGAACTAATGAAACACGTTTCACTTTTATTAGGCTATCAGTGGAAATTTCACTGTGTCCGACACCCCGAGGCAGCAGGTCTCGTGGAACGACATAATCAAACTCTGAAAATTAGATTGTCCAAAATATGTAGAGAGAAAGGTGTCGACTGGGTAGTAGCCTTACCAGTTGCACTCTTTTACATGAGAATGGTAGCGCACTCTCGAACAGGGCTATCCCCTTATGAGGTGATCTTCGGTAGACCACCAAATATGTGGGGGACGCCTATACCACGCAAAATAACTGATGTTGACTGTAATATGCTGACAGATTACTTGGCTTCCTTGATGTCTGCACTACAATCTTGTCGTTCACAGGTAGCTGCAGCCTTTCCCGACAACACCGAGGTGAAACCCCATGACGTAATTCCCGGGGACTTGGTGTTAGTGAGGAACTTTGACCGGAAGTCTCAGCTGGATCCTAGGTGGAAATCGCCTCAACTCGTACTGTTAACCACGAGGACAGCCGTGAAGATCGAAGGTCGAAAAGGCTGGATACATTCAAGTCATATCAAGAAATTTCATGGACTACCGTCCGATGTAAACGACACACCTCGCGTGTCTTCACCGATTGACTCAAAGCTTCCTTTGGTTGAACTGAATGACAAGGAACAATATAAACTAAAACTAAGGTCTAATAAGTCAGACAATTTGATTGTTTAAGTCCTCTCCAAGGTGAATCGGTCGAATTTGTCTCTGACATGTATCCCCTAGACCTGAATAGAGAAAGAAACCGAAAAATGCGATTGAAACAACATGCGTACTGTAAATCACTGCGTAGTCATTGCACAGTGACGTTATTAATTTTGTTTTTCTTAAGTCTCTTAATAATAGCTGCAAGTATATTGTTGCACATATATTATCCTATTTCTAAACATGTTTACAATGTTACTGCTGAACATTCTTTTAGTGAATTACCCCCGCATGAGTTGTCCTATAGATTTGCGCTGCGCAATAACACTTTTATTAGTATGTTACATCATTCCCATCAGGCTAGCAATGCTACAAATTGTTGGATATGTGGCCGACTCCCTCCCTATCAGAACTATAAGGGAATTCTGCCTCTCTTTCCATATCCGTTCACACACAATGGCTCCTGTGGAGCATGGTTTAGTTTAATTAATTCCCTAGATTCGAATTCCGCAGTTTATCAAGACAACTGGGTATGGGGAAACCTGAACTTAGTTTTGCTCAAAGTCTGCTACCCTGACAAGGAGGGACTTCCCAAAAGACCAGGAACTGATCTAGAAAATGAGGTATATGGATTAGGGAATTTCACGCTTAATCTCATGATCCTGAATGTCGAATCCGAAGCTGCACCAATTTTGCCCGCTATGTCAGTATTTCCAGTTAAAGGTGAATTATGTGTAAGAAAGAATGGTTTCATACATATGGGCCATAGTAGATGCACCACTGTAATAGAATTCAGTGATCAAGGCAAGTCTACATTTAGAGCTTCTCGCCATTCCTACTTCATATGTGGTCAGACTGCATATATACGTTTGCCTCTAGATTGGGATGGTACCTGCTACATCGGATTCCTTTTGCCACCTGTTTTCCTAGCTCCTCCTGATTATCATAGAAATACTCATTTAGTACACAATAGAGAACGGAGAGATCTCCCAATAGTCGACTACACTGAGACAGCATGGGAAAAATACACAGATTTCAATAAAGGTCTCTTTCCCTATATAGGTACAGTTACCAATAGTAAGCTGATACGTAGATTAACCAGAACCCTTGAAGCAGTAGTAAATGAAACTATTTCCGCCTTAGGCAATTTAACAGAAGAGCAGTCTGCTATGCGGATTGTTGTGCTTCAAAATCGTCTTGTCCTTGACGTCATCCTGGCCGATAGGGGCGGAGCTTGTAGGGTCATCGGATCAAGCTGTTGCATTTTCATACCAGAAAATTCGCCATCTGTATATAAAGCCATAACTCGCCTTCATAAGATTGTAAGCCAGATACACCAGAATCCAGGCACCTGGACTTGGTCCGGTTGGTTTTGGAGTGTATTGTCAACCTTTGGATGGAGGGTCCTATCCTTCCTAGGTATTGGCTTTCTCATATTATTCAGTTGCTGTTTATGCCTACAATGTGGACCAGCGATTTGTGGTCTGTGTGCCACATCGTGTATTCCACCACCAAGATTTCATTCATCCCGGAAGAAGAAAGAAGAACAAATGATGCTATATGAACAGATCAACGGATTGATGAAGATTGATATCTCTTAAGGGCAAGTAGGGGACAAGGAGGGAATGTGGAAATATGGATTTTTATGGTCAGTTATGTCCCCTATCTTGGACCCCAACGGTTTCATGTATAAATCACCAGTACATGTATGTTTCCTCCAGTTCCAGTTATGAAGACGCAAACACATGTGCGTCCACCGCCAACATGTCCTCTTTCAGATCCGCCATGAATGGGTCGGATATTCCATTCCTAAGTATGAAAGGCCACCGGCTTTATATGGTTCATGTATCCCATTTTACAGTCCAGGCGAGTAGGCCCTGATTCTGCCATTAAGCCTTTCCCTGCCTTCTGCCTCTGAAAGCTCCAGTCTGAGCCTGCATCTGTATCCATGAACTTTGTCCTATTCCCTGCGCGGCTAACGGTGCCTGACTCCAGCCTGTTGCCTGCCAAAAACTGTATTTCACCTTCGAGATTATCTGCTCCGCTCCCTATCCAATGCATTCCTGTCTAGTAGTTTAAGTAAACATTCTTCCAGCTACCGAGCAAAGGGCCCGGCTTCTCTGTCTTTATGCAAGTAATTCATAGCCCTGTTACTATGAAAGATTTCTGCCCTCGCATCTAGTGTAGACACTTAGACGCTTGTACACGCACTCACAGTCAGTATAGAATAGATTTTGTTCGAAAGACCTTTCTTTTTGGATAACATAGTTCTTTAAACATAGGATGTTAGATATGATTTGGGATTAGGTTGACTTGACCCCCCAGACTTCTGTCTCCACATGTAGAGCTAAATGTCAAGTCCCCTTCACCCCCTAGTTGCACGTCAATTGCACGTCATGCTGCTGCGCGCGCATCTCTGCCGAGTATTTCTGCTGACATTGCGAAATTCTTTCATGAAACCACCCATTTATGACATCATACCTGATGACGTTCTTTAGTTACGCCCAGTTACACCCACTTTAGTTACGCATGTATGTTTTATCTTTGCTATCAATTGTTACGCCTCCTGCATCTGTTTCACTGTAATGCCTATTGTATAAAAATGATTACCTGTCAATAAAGTATGGTCCTTCACTTCCTGAACCTTCGTGGTGATGGAATATGGAGTCCATCAATTCGAATTGATTTTGGAATAAAGCCCGTTCCGAACCTCTAATACCACGGATTCTGCCTCTTATTTTACTGAGCTATTATTATAGATTTTCCGCATCAAATTAAGTACCGGTAATTAAATTATTTACCACATATATGGCGCCCGAACAGGGACACTTTCTCATCTCACGCGCCGGAGGTGCGTTGCAGGCCCGGTCTCCTGTCACAGCTGGACGGACAACAACGCGTACCCACAGGATTTCCTGTATCTCCCTCCTGCCGAGCGGGGGTAACTGAGGCTGCGATCAACACCCAGACGAGGCGGTGAGAAGTGCGAAGTATTCCGACCAGAGCCTAGCTGAGAGAGCAAGATCCGAGGTATACAGAGGCCCACCAGTTTCCGAAGTTTCCGAAGTTTCGAGTCGAGTCCAGTCCGGTTCAAGTCCAGTTCAGTTCAGTTCCGAGGCCTTCCGTTTCGAGCTACCCGGTGAGTACCATTGTCGGGGAGGCGTTCTGACGTGCACATAGTTTGTGCCGGTCAAGACGGGTTTTGGGTACACAAATCCGGTCTGCACTGTTTCAGCAGTGTATCTGTACTGTTTAGCAGTATATCAAGTATGTCTAGTATATAAATTCAGAATTATCTAGTTAAGTACCGAGTATTATGCTTAGTGACTAGTTCCCTAAATGGCCATCATTGTTTGTTCATTCAATGTTAAATGTTAAAATGTTTTAAATACGTTCTGCATATTGTGGTGTGAATGACTGTTCATTATTGTGTTTTGTGGTATTAAACGTGTTCAAAATTAGGTATCAGATCAGTTCTCAATATGCCGCTCTTTTCGAAATTAAGACAGATCAAAACTAGAAAAGGGGTACTCGAAGAAGCTGTTCCCATTCCTCCTAGGGACACTCCAGGGTACTTCATGTATCATAAACATGGCCTAGACGCCATATTATTTCTTGATTTATGGGTAGACTACACCAAGGAATTACCAGAAAGTCAGAGGTGGCCCGCAGCTGGGACCTGGGATGCAGATTGCATCATGAAAGTAGAGGAAGAATTATGGAAAAAGAAAGCTAGACAGTCACAGAAAGACGCCATTGAATTATGGCGTAAAGAATCATATAGACGTACAGAAAAAGCACTCAGACAGGAAGAGAAAAGTAAAGAGAATTCAAACAAAGTCCGAGAAAATCTATTAATTGAAGAAGGTACTCGAGTAAAATCAGAACAAATAGACAGACAAAGAAATGCCCTTATGAATGGTATGTATCCTCTTCTGGCCGAAGGGTTACCTAAGGCTACACCGGAGATACCAAAAGACTTGCCACCCCCATTGTTTCCGATAAAAGTACATCCCAAAGGGCATCCCAGAACCGCAGAAGATGTTTTTCTTTCCTCTTATTTAGACGACGCAGCTCCCGAGTATGCTAATGCTGCGCCACATAGATCGCCTGCCGAGGGGGTTCAACGCCAAGACCCTCCTCCGTCTGTACCTCCGCAACAGCAAACTCCGACACAAGTTCCGGCAAGCACATCTGTTTCTACATCTGTATCCACACCTATGGTTGCTATATCACGTTCAACGAATCCTTTCACATCCAGCACCCCAGGTGGTGCTACCGGAGGTACATCAAACATTTTTTCCACGCCACCCAGAGTAAATAAACTTTCCTTTCAAGAATTAGCCCACCAACGTACGCCCAAACTAGTAACTCCCGACACGCTCAAGGAACTTCTAATAGATTGTAGATATGACCCTGTGCCCGGAAAAGGGGACGAAATGCTGCTGGCATCATTACGTATCCGACGAGCTGCAATATATTTAGGGAGGCTACCAGGAATGACTACACATCTAGAAAATATATATCACTTTGTCCAGTCAGGGCGAGATTCTGAAAGTATTAATAGAGCCTTGGAATACCAGAAAGTGGAGATACAGGGGGAACTGTTACGTTTCCTCATAAATTGTGTGATCAGAAATCAAGATCGACCAGGGGTAAATCCGGAAGAAATGCAAATACTTACCACATGGAGTCGGAATATATCAGAGGGGAGACATGATAAACGATCATGTATAGTAGCTATGTGCCGCAAGATCCGCAAAGAAGTCGAACGAATACACGAAGAAAGATTAGCAGTAGACGAGCCTGAACAAACAGAGGAGGAGGAAGAATTAGAACTGCCCACAGGACAGTTAGAAACCATGGCCTATGTAGGTAGAGGAAGATCTTGCAATAATACTAGATGCTTTACTGATCCGATACGTCCGATACGTCCAGATAATAGCAGAAATTTCCAAACTCCTATAATAAATATAAGGTCCCCCGAACATTCGTTCCAAGCCGCTGACAAATTACTCCGAGAACGAAGGGGTTATCATATACTCGATTCTATGGACGAACAAGAATTAGCCAGGTCAGCCGTTCATTGGGTTGATAGTCCCGGAAAATATAGTGATGATACATTAGCGCACACGTTTTTGAACCTCGCCCCAGATGAACAGCGTTTAGCTGGTATCTATATGATTCAACAACTCCTTATATTATATAAAAGCCAACACTCTGATCCTGGCCCCTTACCTGATATATTGACTGAATTACTCACGAATAAATGGAGAGGTTCAGGTACTGAGTTAATTAGAGAAATCCTAGAATCCAGAAAGCAGTACATTCTTTTTGTATGTCCCGAACATGTCTCACTGCCCATCAAGGAAAGAACGACGTATTACATGGATAGACAGAATCCCTTACGCGAAGTCCACCCGATAAAAGGTGAGGACAATCAGTTTAAACGTGTGTTTGTATACACACCCATATCCAAAATAGAACTATTAGAAATGAAGAAAGTGGTACCCAGTCATGACAAAGACCCAGCGGGTTTCCACCGTGAAATTAAAGACATGTTGCTCATGGGAGAGTATACCTATCCCGACATTATGACAATATTGAAGGTATTAATGCCTGCGGGCATTTACGAAAAACTCAAGGAAAAGGATTGGGAGGTGGGAGACCAAAAGATAGATTGGACAGCATTAGAAAACGAAGAAAAAGCTCGAGGTCCAGGTTCAGGGCTTGGGGAAAAGACCAAAACACTACCAGGTTTACTAGTACAGGTACTGCCACGTTTATTAACTACGAAAAAGGAAGACTGGGGTGCAATATCAGCCTGTAAACAAAAACCAGATGAAGACACTAGTGATTTCTATGCCCGATTCGAAAAATGTTTTGGTATAAATAGTGGAATAAAAGCAAGTAGCGAATCGTATCCACATCTGTTTGTGACAAAATTAGTTGAAAATTCCTTGCCCCAAGTTAAGAATAGAGTATTGAAATTCGAGAGTACATGGCAAGGTAACACTCCGTCACAAATGTTACAAATGCTACAGTACCATCACAATAGAATTAGAGAAGAACAAGAACATGAACAAAGACACATGAAAGACACGAAAATGAAAATGCTAGTTTCCCAGACAGTTCCAGCTGACGGTCATAAAAAGGGTATGACACAGTCCAGTGTTTCAACAGGTCCTGTAAAAGGGACATGCAACTATTGTAAACAGCCAGGTCATTATGTACACGATTGTCCAGTTTTAAAGCATAATATCGCCATAGGTAATACAAAAGAAAGACCACGGCCACTTAGACAGGATCAGAACCAACAAGGAGCCCCGCAGCATGCACAGTCCATGCCAACTCCGCAACAGTCTATGTCAGCTCCACCACCGCAGCCTATTGCTGCCACACAAACAACGACACGACAGATGTACCAGACCGCACAGTATGACTATCCTGATTATCAACGATACTCATGAAACAGCCTAGAGAAGGAAGTTGGCTTACCCCTTATTGAGGTCCCTGTAGATCAAGAAGGACCTTATGTACACAGTGAACTATTAGGCCCAGATAGAAAATTTTTACTTGATACAGGGGCAAGCCGAACAACAATAAAACGTAGTGAAGTTCCAGGGGCACCCCTCTCAGGCTCACAGAATATTTCCCTTGGCTTTTCAGGAAAACCTATCATTAACGAAGTATCACAGCCTCTTCCACTTACGATTGGTCCCTTGACATGAACTACAGATTTATTACTTACTAAATCATGTCCAGAAAACTTGTTAGGTATAAAAACATTAAAAGCTCTAGGAGCTATAATATGTTGTTCTCCGGAAGGAGTAAGATTGTTTTTACGTGATTTCAAAGGGCACTATGTGTCCCGAGACATGGATGACCGACTGCAGACTTTACCCACACATTTATGGGCACAAGGCCCTACAGATGTTGGTTGCATGAACATTACACCATATCGAGTCACACTAAAGGCAGGAGTGGTACTACCACGAATGCGACAATACAAGTTACCCCCAGATGCTGTAGTGGCTTTACTGCAAATCATTGACGAGCTTATTACCCAAGGAGTGGTTGTGGAAACCGACTCCAATGTATGTAATTCACCGATAATTCCGATTCTTAAACGAACTGATCCAAAAGCCCCGCCAGTATATCGATTGGTTATTGATCTGCGCGAATTAAATAAATGCATTGTACCACAATACCCCGTAGTCCCAGACATTTCTTCATTACTGACAGCCATTGATTCCGAAGCAACATTCTTTACTGTAATTGATCTCAAGAATGCCTTTTTCAGCGTCCCAATAGATCCGGAAAGCCAAGCACTGAAACGAGAACTTGACAGTATCCACATGCCAGTCAACACTGCCCTGCTTCAATATGTCGATGATCTGCTGATCACCGCTAGAAGCGAACCTGAATGTGAAAAAGCCTCACTGACGGTTTTACAATTTTTGGCCGAAAAGGGGCACAAGGTGTCCCCTTCTAAGCTGCAATTCTGTGTCCAGCGAGTTGTTTACCTTGGTCACTCGCTGTCCAAGGAGGGAAGGCAGCTCACACCAGATCGCATCCAGTTAATTGCTAACATGCCAACACCCAAGACACAAAAGGAGGTGCGGGCCTTTATAGGCCTCACCTCATATTGTAGGCAGTGGATCCCGCAGTATGCATTTCTAGTAAAACCACTCATCCAGTTGACAACACAGGAGGCAGCCACATCGACTGTTCTCCCTTGGACTCAGGAACATACACAAGCTTTTGAAAGCCTAAAGAAAGCTTTATGTCAAGTGCCTGTTTTAGCAACACCATGTTACAATAAACAGTTTACACTCTTTGTTACAGAACGCGAAGGTACTGCCTTGTCAGTACTCACACAGGAACAAGCAGGATCACACAAACCATGTGCTTATTTTTCTAGTACATTAGATCCCGTAGCTCAGGCTCTGCCTGCGTGCCTGAAATCAGTGGCAGCGACAGCTTTAGCAATCAGACAAAGCGATGCCATAGTGTTAGGACATCCATTGACAGTACAAGTACCACATGCAGTAGAGGTTCTCTTGAACCGCACACAAACACAACACTTGACTATAGCACGACTCACTGGTTACGAATTAACATTATTTCAGCCACACATAGAAATCAGACGTTGTAGTACATTGAATCCTGCCACACTGTTACCAGTAAATGGAACAGACCCACTTGCACATGATTGTATTGAAGTTATTACTATCACGACGAAACCTAGACAAGACTTGACAGACGTCCCATTGTCAGACCCAGACCTGACGTTGTATGTAGATGGTTCATGTATGAGAACAAGTACAGGAGAGTTAGTGGCCGCTTACGCAGTCACAACAGACACTGAAATCATTGAAACAAATTGCATAAATACCTTGTCAGCTCAAGCCGCAGAGCTCATCGCTCTGACACAAGCCTGTATTCAAGCTACGAATAAAAAAGTCAACATATACACTGATTCACGTTATGCATTCGGAGTTGTACATGACTTCGGCGTGCTGTGGCGAGAGAGAGGTTATTTAACTTCTCACGGTGCCCACATTCAGCACGGACCCCTCATTCATGCCTTATTAGATGCAATACATCTACCCATTGCAATATCAATTATGAAATGTAAAGCTCATACGAAAGTTACTGATATCATTTCTCAAGGTAATGATCTAGCTGACAGAACAGCTAAACAGACTGCTCAAACTCAAACATCTGACATGACAAAGACAATAGTCCCGACACCAACACATTGCATGATGGTTAAGGATCCCGCTCTTGACGTAATTGACATACAGACACATGCTACACCAGAAGAAATAAAGAAATGGACTGAATTAGGAGGGATCCAAACGGATCAAGGATGGATGACGAAGGAAAAATCTGTATGGTTCCTTCCTGATTCAATGGTCCAAATTATCATTAATACTGTACATAGTCCAGCGCACCTAGGAGAAAAAGCTATGCTAGACAGCATTCAACACATTTGGTTCAACAAACATTTACGAGCAGCAGCTAAACAAAAAGTTCGTACCTGTATGATTTGTTGTCAGTTTAACCCAGGTAAAAGCATTCCCGTAGAACAAGGTGGATTTCAGCCTCCTGATCACCCTTTTGAAGTCCTCCAGATGGATTATATCCAGATGGAACGATGTCGAGGATTCAAATATGTTCTCGTAGTTGTCTGTGCTCTTTCCCGTTGGACAGAGGCATACCCGGTTTCAGATTACACTGCCCCGACTACTGCCAAACAGTTGGTTCGAGAATTCTTCCCACGGTACGGTTTACCACGTGTTGTCTACTCAGATAACGGCCAGCCGTTCTCGTCCGAACTAATGAAACACGTTTCACTTTTATTAGGCTATCAGTGGAAATTTCACTGTGTCCGACACCCCGAGGCAGCAGGTCTCGTGGAACGACATAATCAAACTCTGAAAATTAGATTGTCCAAAATATGTAGAGAGAAAGGTGTCGACTGGGTAGTAGCCTTACCAGTTGCACTCTTTTACATGAGAATGGTAGCGCACTCTCGAACAGGGCTATCCCCTTATGAGGTGATCTTCGGTAGACCACCAAATATGTGGGGGACGCCTTTACCACGCAAAATAACTGATGTTGACTGTAATATGCTGACAGATTACTTGGCTTCCTTGATGTCTGCACTACAATCTTGTCGTTCACAGGTAGCTGCAGCCTTTCCCGACAACACCGAGGTGAAACCCCATGACGTAATTCCCGGGGACTTGGTGTTAGTGAGGAACTTTGACCGGAAGTCTCAGCTGGATCCTAGGTGGAAATCGCCTCAACTCGTACTGTTAACCACGAGGACAGCCGTGAAGATCGAAGGTCGAAAAGGCTGGATACATTCAAGTCATATCAAGAAATTTCATGGACTACCGTCCGATGTAAACGACACACCTCGCGTGTCTTCACCGATTGACTCAAAGCTTCCTTTGGTTGAACTGAATGACAAGGAACAATATAAACTAAAACTAAGGTCTAATAAGTCAGACAATTTGATTGTTTAAGTCCTCTCCAAGGTGAATCGGTCGAATTTGTCTCTGACATGTATCCCCTAGACCTGAATAGAGAAAGAAACCGAAAAATGCGATTGAAACAACATGCGTACTGTAAATCACTGCGTAGTCATTGCACAGTGACGTTATTAATTTTGTTTTTCTTAAGTCTCTTAATAATAGCTGCAAGTATATTGTTGCACATATATTATCCTATTTCTAAACATGTTTACAATGTTACTGCTGAACATTCTTTTAGTGAATTACCCCCGCATGAGTTGTCCTATAGATTTGCGCTGCGCAATAACACTTTTATTAGTATGTTACATCATTCCCATCAGGCTAGCAATGCTACAAATTGTTGGATATGTGGCCGACTCCCTCCCTATCAGAACTATAAGGGAATTCTGCCTCTCTTTCCATATCCGTTCACACACAATGGCTCCTGTGGAGCATGGTTTAGTTTAATTAATTCCCTAGATTCGAATTCCGCAGTTTATCAAGACAACTGGGTATGGGGAAACCTGAACTTAGTTTTGCTCAAAGTCTGCTACCCTGACAAGGAGGGACTTCCCAAAAGACCAGGAACTGATCTAGAAAATGAGGTATATGGATTAGGGAATTTCACGCTTAATCTCATGATCCTGAATGTCGAATCCGAAGCTGCACCAATTTTGCCCGCTATGTCAGTATTTCCAGTTAAAGGTGAATTATGTGTAAGAAAGAATGGTTTCATACATATGGGCCATAGTAGATGCACCACTGTAATAGAATTCAGTGATCAAGGCAAGTCTACATTTAGAGCTTCTCGCCATTCCTACTTCATATGTGGTCAGACTGCATATATACGTTTGCCTCTAGATTGGGATGGTACCTGCTACATCGGATTCCTTTTGCCACCTGTTTTCCTAGCTCCTCCTGATTATCATAGAAATACTCATTTAGTACACAATAGAGAACGGAGAGATCTCCCAATAGTCGACTACACTGAGACAGCATGGGAAAAATACACAGATTTCAATAAAGGTCTCTTTCCCTATATAGGTACAGTTACCAATAGTAAGCTGATACGTAGATTAACCAGAACCCTTGAAGCAGTAGTAAATGAAACTATTTCCGCCTTAGGCAATTTAACAGAAGAGCAGTCTGCTATGCGGATTGTTGTGCTTCAAAATCGTCTTGTCCTTGACGTCATCCTGGCCGATAGGGGCGGAGCTTGTAGGGTCATCGGATCAAGCTGTTGCATTTTCATACCAGAAAATTCGCCATCTGTATATAAAGCCATAACTCGCCTTCATAAGATTGTAAGCCAGATACACCAGAATCCAGGCACCTGGACTTGGTCCGGTTGGTTTTGGAGTGTATTGTCAACCTTTGGATGGAGGGTCCTATCCTTCCTAGGTATTGGCTTTCTCATATTATTCAGTTGCTGTTTATGCCTACAATGTGGACCAGCGATTTGTGGTCTGTGTGCCACATCGTGTATTCCACCACCAAGATTTCATTCATCCCGGAAGAAGAAAGAAGAACAAATGATGCTATATGAACAGATCAACGGATTGATGAAGATTGATATCTCTTAAGGGCAAGTAGGGGACAAGGAGGGAATGTGGAAATATGGATTTTTATGGTCAGTTATGTCCCCTATCTTGGACCCCAACGGTTTCATGTATAAATCACCAGTACATGTATGTTTCCTCCAGTTCCAGTTATGAAGACGCAAACACATGTGCGTCCACCGCCAACATGTCCTCTTTCAGATCCGCCATGAATGGGTCGGATATTCCATTCCTAAGTATGAAAGGCCACCGGCTTTATATGGTTCATTTATCCCATTTTACAGTCCAGGCGAGTAGGCCCTGATTCTGCCATTAAGCCTTTCCCTGCCTTCTGCCTCTGAAAGCTCCAGTCTGAGCCTGCATCTGTATCCATGAACTTTGTCCTATTCCCTGCGCGGCTAACGGTGCCTGACTCCAGCCTGTTGCCTGCCAAAAACTGTATTTCACCTTCGAGATTATCTGCTCCGCTCCCTATCCAATGCATTCCTGTCTAGTAGTTTAAGTAAACATTCTTCCAGCTACCGAGCAAAGGGCCCGGCTTCTCTGTCTTTATGCAAGTAATTCATAGCCCTGTTACTATGAAAGATTTCTGCCCTCGCATCTAGTGTAGACACTTAGACGCTTGTACACGCACTCACAGTCAGTATAGAATAGATTTTGTTCGAAAGACCTTTCTTTTTGGATAACATAGTTCTTTAAACATAGGATGTTAGATATGATTTGGGATTAGGTTGACTTGACCCCCCAGACTTCTGTCTCCACATGTAGAGCTAAATGTCAAGTCCCCTTCACCCCCTAGTTGCACGTCAATTGCACGTCATGCTGCTGCGCGCGCATCTCTGCCGAGTATTTCTGCTGACATTGCGAAATTCTTTCATGAAACCACCCATTTATGACATCATACCTGATGACGTTCTTTAGTTACGCCCAGTTACACCCACTTTAGTTACGCATGTATGTTTTATCTTTGCTATCAATTGTTACGCCTCCTGCATCTGTTTCACTGTAATGCCTATTGTATAAAAATGATTACCTGTCAATAAAGTATGGTCCTTCACTTCCTGAACCTTCGTGGTGATGGAATATGGAGTCAATCAATTCGAATTGATTTTGGAATAAAGCCCGTTCCGAACCTCTAATACCACGGATTCTGCCTCTTATTTTACTGAGCTATTATTATAGATTTTCCGCATCAAATTAAGTACCGGTAATTAAATTATTTACCACACGCGGACGGACGCAGACGGGCTTGGCTTTGGCGCGGCTTCGGCGCGCGCCCGCTGCGCCAGCCCGCTGCGCCGTCTGGCCATGGTTCCAATATATGGGGCGTGAGGAGGGTGGGAGGCCGGCGCGACTGGAGCGCAGCCCCAGCCCACACCCAAGATGGCGCCCGCCGCCGCCTTTCACGCAAACAAGCGGCTAGGCGAGGCAGAAAGAAAGTAGGTCAAGCGTGAAAGGTGTCAGTGTGCCTAACCTCAATTCCCGCTACAGAACAATCTAATTAGATGCCCCCAAGGATATTTCACAACATAAAAATTCACACATTTAAAATCGATATTTCAGTTTCTAAAAACAAGCAGAAATGATGGCTGAACACAGTTTGCTCGCAGCCCTAGTACTCCCGACTAGGGAGAGCTCTAAAGGCAGCGAGCGACGAGTGCTTCCCAACTAAATAGTCAGGGAGGGCGGGAGGCCGGCGCGACTGGAGCGCAGCCCCAGCCCACACCCAAGATGGCGCCCGCCGCCGCCTTTCACGCAAACAAGCGGCTAGGCGAGGCAGAAAGAAAGTAGGTCAAGCGTGAAAGGTGTCAGTGTGCCTAACCTCAATTCCCGCTACAGAACAATCTAATTAGATGCCCCCAAGGATATTTCACAACATAAAAATTCACACATTTAAAATCGATATTTCAGTTTCTAAAAACAAGCAGAAATGATGGCTGAACACAGTTTGCTCGCAGCCCTAGTACTCCCGACTAGGGAGAGCTCTAAAGGCAGCGAGCGACGAGTGCTTCCCAACTAAATAGTCAGGGAGGGCGGGAGGCCCGCGCGACTGGAGCGCAGCCCCAGCCCACACCCAAGATGGCGCCCGCCGCCGCCTTTCACGCAAACAAGCGGCTAGGCGAGGCAGAAAGAAAGTAGGTCAAGCGTGAAAGGTGTCAGTGTGCCTAACCTCAATTCCCGCTACAGAACAATCTAATTAGATGCCCCCAAGGATATTTCACAACATAAAAATTCACACATTTAAAATCGATATTTCAGTTTCTAAAAACAAGCAGAAATGATGGCTGAACACAGTTTGCTCGCAGCCCTAGTACTCCCGACTAGGGAGAGCTCTAAAGGCAGCGAGCGACGAGTGCTTCCCAACTAAATAGTCAGGGAGGGCGGGAGGCCGGCGCGACTGGAGCGCAGCCCCAGCCCACACCCAAGATGGCGCCCGCCGCCGCCTTTCACGCAAACAAGCGGCTAGGCGAGGCAGAAAGAAAGTAGGTCAAGCGTGAAAGGTGTCAGTGTGCCTAACCTCAATTCCCGCTACAGAACAATCTAATTAGATGCCCCCAAGGATATTTCACAACATAAAAATTCACACATTTAAAATCGATATTTCAGTTTCTAAAAACAAGCAGAAATGATGGCTGAACACAGTGGTATACAGTGAAATCATTTATTATCGCATTCTAACGTGTCTTTTTCTGACTTTATTATTAGTTCATATTTGGGCCTCGGAGGGTGACTGAAATCCCTACCCCACCTGAACACCGCACAGGCGTATAGAAACTTGCCGGAAACCATGATGGCACACTTGAAACACAGCCAAGGCCACATTGGGCGAAGACGCCTGGGAAAGTACACCAATGAACCAGAAGAGAGCAACAATTTTGAATAAAATGTATAACTTGTATTGATCATAATGCAAATTGCGGGTGGGAATAAAGCTATGGGAAAGTAAATTAAGGGGCGGAAACATAGAACAATGGTCCACAGAGAAATTATTACTTTTAATATAGTGTGATGAACTCACCTCCTCTCCGTGACCAATCAGAATAGGGGAAAACACGAATTTTGCAACCTTTGGGGGTGGTACACGAATACAGAATAGTATAATTGAGGTAAGTTAGCTAGAGACTTTGTCAGACTTGTCAGATATGTTATTTTGACTCGTCACCGACCCAACACGTAAGCTGCTACAGATTCTGTCTGAGACACTGTCTCAGACCCTGCTGCTGCCAGAAACTCTGCTTGAGAAAAGAGATACTGATCAATAATCTAATCATTTAGAAGGGGATTTCGGAAGAGGGACACCCGAGGAGAGTAGTGCCAGAGAGGGGTGCGATGCTGGTGTTGCACTTTAGAAGAGGTCACCTTCCCAGATTTGAATCTGCCCGATCCTTTGTCTACATCCTGTCCTGGGAGATTCTATCTGACCCATCTTCAGGGAGATGGGTTCATCTATCACTTTAGGTAAATATAATTCTGCGAAAACTTGTCTTGGTGCCTGCTCTCTCTCTCTCTCTTTCTCTCCCTCTCTTTTCCCTCTTGCAGGTACCATCTTCATTGATCATCATTATGACTTTGCTATATTTGACTTTTATCTTGCCTCTTGAGGAAATGTGTTTAAACTGTAATTGATTCTGACTCACAAAATTATTGATTTTAGATAAAGTTTTTAAAACTTTTTGAGTTTGTTGTTATTTCAAGTTTAATGTTAAATGTCATTTTCTACCTTGAACTGTCTCAGCAACCTGATTCATGGAGTAAGGAATACTTAAAGAGATCAAATTGGTAAGACTTGGTAAAGGTGAAAATCAAATTACCGGTAAAACTCAAAATTTATATAAGCGGGGTTTGCTAGCTCATCAGTGTGAATGTTTTGGGCCCAGGTGAGTATTACATATGTGTGTGTGTAATCCGAGCTGGTAACCCGCGCTCTATCACCTCCAATCAGGGTGCTGCTCTCACAGCATGAAAGCAGCACCCTGATTGGTCAAGAGAGTTCCAGGCTCCAGCTTCCAGTTCCTGTGGAGGTCCAGAGCGGAGGACGTCGCGTTTGCCTCGTAAGTTGTTTATTTATTTATTTTGCACACAAGCCCGCCCCCCTTCTTCCCATAGATGCTAGCTGCTACAGGTTGGGAGTGTGAAAGAGGGCAGCTGAGGTTCTGGGTTGGCAGAGGGGCAGTGTTCCGTGGTCTCTCATGTTTTGGGGTGGATTTGGTCAAATCGGGAGGCTGAAGAGTGGGCTACACCTGCAGCTTGAGCCTCATGTGAATATACCGGTTTGATTATCTGACTGGTAAAATCGGGTCTAGTGTTCTTGCACCAAATCAATCCAAGTATGAGAACATGGTGTCAGCTACAATTGGGTGGAGTGGTAACCCACCCTGAAATACTGCTCCGCCCATTTTATAATCTGACCTTATAATGAGCAGCCCATTTACTCCATAGGAGAAGAAAACACATGGAGACCCATATCATCAAGGATTGTCTCAGCTCTTCTCTAAATTGTTACTGAAAGGAAGATGGGTAAAACGATCAGATACATGATTGGGGGAAGATGTGGTCTAGTAGCTGAGATGCTGCCTTTGCAAACTGGAGAACTTGAACATTTACACTTCTTTATTTTACGCCTGCACACAGACACCGAGGGGAACTCTGTACCTGTCTGTTTAAACACTGATTTCCTGAAGTGCACACTCTATAACGCTACCTCAAGAGTTAGCTCGCATACGGTAGACAGCAAAGCTTTGTAAGACTGAGCAGCAACTCACTCTCTCTAACTGCAAGCTGGGATGAGTTAGAGGAGACGCTGCAAAATGGGCAATTTCTGTTGAAACAGGTATGCGTCTCTCTTTTTGTCGGTGAGGAGGCACCAATCAAATTCATGAGTTGGCCCTTCGTTCAATTCCTGAAATCGGTACTTGTCAAAAATCAAACAATTCTGGGTAAATTGTAAATGTGTGCTATATAAGAAAGAGCTGCACTGTGTGTTGTCTAGTACTGTCACAGTGGTATTTTGACGGGAAACACCCATTACAACAACGGTCTTTTCACGCGCTGCCATCGCAACGCGACTTTAACATCGCAGGAGGCTTTACATCGCATGCTTTTAGAACGCATGCTACAACTGCGCAATGA
Organism: Triturus cristatus; assembly: GCF_964204655.1. NCBI lineage: Eukaryota > Metazoa > Chordata > Amphibia > Caudata > Salamandridae > Triturus > Triturus cristatus. The sequence goes on from NC_140592.1 coordinate 392,102,701, forward strand.
CTTTTACATCGCTAGCAATGACAACGCGTGTGCAAGATGATGGATTATGACAGATGCAAGATGACGCATTGAGGATTTTGATGGGGGGCTATGGATGGATGAAGGATGGATGGAAGGATGGAAGGATGAAAGGGTGGATGGATGGATGAAGGATGGATGTTTGGATGGAAGGATGAAAGGGTGGATAGATGGATGAAGGATGGATGTTTGGATGGAAGGATGAAAGAGTGGATGGATGAAGGATGGATGTATGGATGGAAGGATGAAAGGGTGGATGGATGAAGGATGGATGAATGGATGTGTGAAAGGGTGGGTGGATGAATGATGGATGTATGGAAGGATGAAAGGGTGGATGGATGATGGATGGATGTATGGATGGATATAAGGTTGCATGTATGAATGATGGATGTATGGATGTGTGAAAAGGTGGGTGGATGAATGATGGGTGGATAGATGGATGGATGAAAGGGTGGCTGGATGAAGGATGGATGTATGGATGTGTGTAAAGATGGGTGGATGAATGATGGGTGGATGGATGGATGGATGAAGGATGGATGTATGGATGGAAGGATGAAAAGGTGGATGGATGAAGGATGGATGTATGGAGGGATAAAAGGTTGCATGGATGAATGATGGATGGATGTGTGAAAAGGTGGGTGAATGAATGAAGGATGTATGGATGAAAGGGTGGATGAGTGGCTTGACTGTAGGTTTGCTAATACGTTATGTCACACATTCCGTGCTCTTCCTCAGTCTTGAGGGTAGATAGAACGCAAGCTGCTCTTCGGCAAGCAACCTCTGGAACAAGCACCTGGAAGGAACCCTCTATGCTGGGCAGCAGGCTCCCTCTTCTCTTTGTGGTCCCAGGAAGCAGTGTATGTAGTTCTCAGAGAGGGGGTGATGGGTGGCAGATGTCAGCAGTTACAGTCCTTGCTCCCGGGGGTGGCACTAGGTATAAAGTTATGTGCAACTCAAGCAGCCCGGTCGAATGCAGCCAGGGCAATAGATTTATACGTTCACAGAGGTGGATACGTTGCAGCGACAGAATCACTAAGGCTCACAGACACAAACTCAAAGCAATGTGGACAGCGCTATCAATGTCTCCAGATAACAATATGTTTGGCCAAACACTCATAGGGAATGAAAGATTAAATAAAGCATGTGAAATGTAAGCAGAAACAACATGGTGAACTTAACGCTTTTACAGTCATTATGCAGAAATCAACGAGTATTTTTGGCTGAAAACTACAGGGCCCAGAAAGGACCCATTTCAATGTCCACTGCTTACATGCTTACAAAACGTAAGCAGTATGGTTTAAAAAGACCACATTCGTGAACACAAAGCCGCCGTATACATATTGTTTTCCAATCCACCCATCAACCAGGTATTGCAGTACCTCCAGGTTTGGCGCACTTCCCCACCAGTGGAAAACAGCGCTTCACTGGCAAACTCGGTAAAGTGACGCTAATGTTTTTGGGGTTTGAATAAAAACAATCTGGCCACTTTAAGAACACTCCGTCTTGTTTTTTTTATTGATTTTTCATATTATGAACCTTTTATTTCCGAGGCTGCACTTTGGAATATAAAAATATTAAAACGGCATTTCCAGCAAAAGTTTTTTTTTCTGCATCCATTTCAAGGGCGAACAAATGAACGACAGGAAGAAAGAGGGTGAGAACCATTTCTTGAGTCGTGGTTTTCGGTAAGTGAGGAGGAGTTAGACAGACAGAGAGGGAATAGGAGTAAGAAAGAGGGTGGGTGACGGGGCAGCTGCCAGCGGCAGAGCAGAAGCGGATACCTTCCTTGTCTCGTCTGGGCAGGAAGCAAGAGAAGGAGACCTTTTCCTTCCCTGCTCCCTGCCTGTCCCCAAACAGCCACTAATGCCGAGCCTTCTCTAAGGCCGTGGATATTTCTTACGTCTCAGGATGCATGTTCAAAATAAAAAAGTTGGGGAACGGAAGCTATAGAATGAAAGAAGTAGGGGCACGCCGTGCCCTGCCGATGCCGCCCACTTCGACCACTGCATATGCGCGGGGGAAACAAAATCTCGGGGTGTGGGAGGGACAGAGGGGGGGGGAAACGGCTGCCCACACAAAAACCCCTGGTTTCCCTGCAGCCTCGCATAGAGGCAAAAGAGAGAAAAATACGCGTTGTAATGGTAACGCGATGTCTTTGTAATGCTTTGTTCCATAGGGGGAAACACATTGGAGTTGAAACGGCATGCGGTGAAAAAACACGCGACGTAATAGTAATTGCGATGTAGAAACGACGTGGTAAAAACACGCATTGTAACCGTTTGCGATGTCGGATCATACATCCTATTTTGACAATCACAGTTACATGCTGGTTTCTGTAAATAGTGCTGGGGCAACATATGATGGACGGAATGCTAAATAAATCAAACATTCTCCTCCAGCTATGACATCTGGGTTAAATCAATCATTTTATGGCTCACTACGCCACCCCAGTTTGGACCCAGCCATATGCAAATCTGTCTTGACCCTGCTCCTCATGGGTACAGTCCAGCTCGAACTGCCAAACCAGGTCCTCCCTGGACCAGAAACGAGCATCCTGAGACCAGTTTCAAGACATATCACCCCTCATCAGCCAGTCTAGCTTGAATCCAGTGGCACAGCGAGCAAGAGACCCATGTCTGGGTATATCCATCACACTTAGGGCAAAAAGTGCCGTGGTAACAATTGATATATGGAATGCTGAATAAATCAGTCATTCTCTCCTAATCAAGAGATCGTGGGTAAATCCATCGCACTTTTGCTCACTACGCCACCCCAGTTTGGAAACAGCCATATGCAAATCAGTCTTGACCCAGCTCCTCATTGGAACAGTACAGTCTGAACTGCCAAGTCAGGTCCTCACTGACACACAAACAAGCATCCTGGGAACGGTTTAATGGTATATCACCCCTCATGAGCCAGACTAGCCTGAATCCAATGGCCCAGCGAGCAAGCGACCCACGTCTTGAAATACCCATTCCACTTAGGGTGAAAAGTGCTGTGGCAACAAATGATGGACGGAATGCTGAATAAATCAAAATTCTCCCCCAGTCATGAGATCTGGGTTAAATCCATTGTTCTTTTGCTCACTACGCCACCCCGGTTTGGACGCAGCCATATGCAAATCATTCTTGATCCTGCTCCTCATGGGAACAGTCCAGACCGAACTGCCAGGCCGGGTCCTTCCTGGAGCGGAAACAAGCATTTTGGGACCTGTTTCAGGGTATATCATCACTCATCGGGCAATTAAAAAGAAGATAGTTTTAGGCCCAGATCTCTGTACTGAGGTGAATGCTTGACATTGTTCAGCATTCTGTCCATCAATTGTTCTTTTTGCATTTGTCACCCCGGGGCAAGGGGTATGCCCAGATGTGGGTCCTGTACTCTCCAAGTCACTGGAGTCAAGCAAGCCTGGCTGAGGAGGGGTGAAACCCAAAACCGATCCCAGGATGCTTTTTTCCATTGCAGGGAGGACCTGGCCTGGCAGATCCGGGTGGACTGTAGCCATGAAGAGCAGGGTCAAGATTGATTTTCATATGGCTGGGTTTAAACTGGAATGGCATGGGGAGCAAAAAACGATGGATTTAGGCCCAGATCTCTGTACTGGGGAGAATGCTTGACATTGTTCAACACTCTGTCCATCAACTGTTAGTTTTGCAGGTTTCTGGATGTAGGTCTCAACCATACACACACATACTCCACACGGTTGTCTAAACAACACTTCATATCGGTTATTCTCCTGCTACAATAAAATATTATCTGGAAAGTGCTTCATCATTCTTAGAAGTAGGCTATCTTGTACATGTAGAAAATGATTGATTCCAATGGAGATCAAAAATAACCTTTGAAATGAACAAATACTGTGCATTGGGCACCACTCCCTGACAATCTCTGAGAGCCTGGAGCAGAGTGGATCTGAAATTCCCTGAACCTTCTCAATGTACTGGCTGTCAAGAAGGCCTCTTACATGTGAGTAAATTACACCTCAACTATGAACATGGCTAAATGATATGGCAGAAAGGCCTGAGCCGGGTCTACAGCTACTGACAGCTTCTTCCACTGTGTTTAGATTTCAGCCCACAAAAAGGGTGGGTAAGGAGTGGAAATAGTTTGTTCCCCAGTGTTTACTGCTCATATACTCAGGCAGCTAAAAGTAGCAGGAGACATCTCCAGTATTACCGGTCGATCCCAGTACCAGGATACCTAGGGCCTGTAATTTGAGGTGTCTCTTGTGGACTGCAGCACTATTCGCGCCACCATGAGTACAGCAAAGTAGAATATGGCTCGCAGTCTGCCCCTGCAGGTTGGAAGGGCAGTGTAAAACTGATAACTCGACTGCCGTTTAAGGTAATGGCAAAGCCAAACTACCCTTTTTAAAATATGTAAGTCCCCCCTAAGGAAGGTTTAATGAGCCCTAAGGCAAGGTGTTGTATGTTAAAAAGTGAAACAAGTATTTTTACATGTTCGAGTAGCAAAAATCCTATATGGTTGTTTTAATTGTGGAAAGACCAATAGCCCTAATGGCAAGTACAGATTTACCGGCTGACAAGTCAGCCTTGCTAACTGATGAATGGGACTACTAAAGTTGGTACTGTAAGATATCAAAAGAATCAGTAAATTAAATCCAATTGAAGGTTTAAATTAAAATTAATGTAATTGGTGGACAAAGTGCAACTTTAGAAGTTGCCAAATAGGTGCCCAAAGATTCCAGAGCCCGTTTACTGTTGGACAGACCCTGCAGACAGCTTTCTGCCTCAGTGGGGAGACCTGCTAATGCCTCCCATGAAAGAAGACAATAGAAGCCTGCACTGGAGAGAGGTGTTACCTATTTCCTGTAGCAAGCCACACTGGTATTGGCCCCAAAAAAGCGAGCTTCAAAGGAGAAGCCGCCTTTGGAGGCAAATGGGTAGCAAATGGGAGAGGGGCTGGTCCATTGTTTTGGTAGACAGGCTGGCACTAGGGGTAGGGAAGGGAAAACCAGTTATCAAACTGATTTTCCAGGGACGTGTAGCCCCCTTGGTAGCCACACCTCTGGGATGGGCTAAGGAGCTTTGGAGGCTGAGAGGGAGGTTCTGCGATGGTGGAAATGGGAAGAATGGAGCATCTTGGAATAGTCAGATGCCAGATTTCGCAGGAAGTGGTCATCTGCTGGGAGGTAACCTGGTACCCCATTGACTACTGACCGTGTCTGCCCTGAGGGCACTTTCTGAACATAAATAGGGCACCCCAGGTACCCAGAACTCAGAACTCGTCTGGACTGGAAGAAGGACTGAAGAAAGACTACCCTGCTACACCATGGAACTGGCAAAGAAAGGCTGCAATGGTGTGGACTTCAACTGCTGTACCTGGTGGCTATCAAAGGAGAGGAACTGTGCCTTCTGCGCCCTGCTCATGGGCAAGTCGTCTCTCGAGCCCAGTCAAAGCAAAAAACTCCAAGGGTCAGGTGGCTGATATCCTGTTTGCAGCCCAGAGCCACAACAGATGAGAAGCCTGCTGGGGAGAGTTGGTAGCCCGAATTCTTCAAGTCTCTGTTTCTCATCACCGTGCAGCACCAGAGACCAGGACCAGATGCTCGAAGTTACACCCAAGTCTGCTGGACCCGACAAAGTTGTCAGAGTGCAGTTTGGTCACACAGAAGGCAAATTATCGCCCAGGGAAAATTTAGGCTGTGACCGTGATGCTGGGTGACTAGTATGCCAGCGGCGACTAGACTTCTTCCAGGACCGAGAGGACTTCGAGAACCATTGACCCCATGAACAGGGCTGCCTCACCCCACTGTGTGGACCCAGGACTAGCCACAGAAAGACGCCTCTTAACCATATCACACTCCCAGAATCCTTGCACATCTTTATCATCCTGCATCCCTTGCTTCAGGACCACTTCCATATGAGCCTATTGTAGAGGGATAAAAGTGCCTGGAACTTTCCAAAGACTGCTTCCACCTTTGAGGTAACTGTTTCTGAGGACCTTGCTGGCTCCCCTGCTGGAGTTGGTCACGTAGAGTAACTGTAAGTAACCACATTGCCGCTTTCCCAAAGTTTTTGTGATAAAGTTATTTAGTGTCAAATTGATTGAATTTGCCAATCCTAAATTATGGTTATGTGAAAAAGTGCATATTTACTGTACCTTGCAAAACCTGTATCTCTGGAACCATCCAGTGGATCTTTTTCATGATGGTGTTTAAAAATATATACAAATGCAGTCTATTTTTATAAATAGGTGGCGGATTTCTTGAGTGCCTAGTGTATTTCTTCAATTGTTTTGCTGCTGTTTAAATGTTTTACACTTGTTCCTCTGTGCAAGCCTTGCTGCTCAAAGCCACAGCTAACCAGGGCCGGGCTAGAGAAATCCAACTGGTCCTAAAGGGGTTGGTAAGTGTATTACACAGGGAGGTCACACAACCACACCATAAAATACACCCCATTTTCTCACAGTATGTAAGTAGTATTTCCATTGTGGAAAACTAGTTAAAATGCAGCAGAGTTTGACACAATGGCAAAGGCAAAGATACTGTCAACCAGTGAATGGAGAGGTAGCTGAGTTCCTGCAGCAGAAGTAAATTATTATAATATGAAATGCCACTGAGAAATATTTCAGGCAGGACGATTATACTATAACTCAATAAATAGCATTTCATGAGAGAGGAGCAGAAGGGTTCCTCTTAGGTTGTCTTGGAGGACCCACTACTTAGAGAAAATGAACCATGGTATTGATTTCTGCTAGATGAGTGTAAGGCATAACTTCATCAGCAGTACATGTTAGGGCAGTAGTACACTGACCACTAACAAAACCGGTAACACTTGGGCCCAGATTTATAATTTTTCACGCAAGCAGCACTGCATCTAAGGGGCAGATTTACAAGCCCCTTGTGTGACTTTTGCGCTGCAGTTGCGTCACTTTTTTGACGCAACAGCGGCGTAAACAATGCGGCCTATTTACAACGTGACGCATCTAGGGAGATACGTCACGTTGTAAAGCCCTGCGTCACATTATACCTGCGTCAGTTATAATGTATGCAGGGTGGGCGTTCCCACGCAGGAAGGCCTTGTAAAAGTGACTCTATGATTTCACAAGATTTCACTGCGCCACTTTTAGGACGCCACTGCGTCAGAACCTTACGCCTGCTTCAAGCAGGCGTAAGTAGTGACTCAGTGTAGCGGGAACAGGCCTCAACACGCATTGCTGGAGTTGCGTCGTGCTTGCGACACGACTCCAGCAATGCGTGACTTTTCCGCCAACAGATGCATCAGAATTTCTGACGCATCTGTCAATCCTTGCGCCATAGTGCGCCGTATTGTAAATACGGCACATCTATGGTGGCACAAGGGTTTCTAAGGGTGGCGCAGGGAAAGTGACGCATCTGTACAGATGCGTCACTTTCTTGTAAATCTGCCCCTAAATTCGCTGCCCTGTATGTGTGAAGAATAAAACACAGTGAAGAACTGTATCTACTAAGACTGGCCTACTGCTGTTGACATTCCCAGTGCCAACGCATAAAGAGGCTGACTTGTGTCATGCACAGCCTTGCTAATGACGCAGTGTCAGAGTGTGTGCCTTCTGGTGGGGGATTTGTCCTGAAACTATGTCCGTCCAGTACAGATTTCTATGCATGGACAATGGCAAAAGGGTCAGATGCAGTGAATATGTGCTGCACACTGTAGCACATATGCAGTGCACTGGAATTTTATAGAAATTAACATATTTCCCCTTGTTTGCCTCTTAGTCAAGCAGGCATTCATTTTTGATTCACAGTCAAATCTGTCGATCTTAGTAGATCGGGCTTTGTGTCAAAAACCTTTGGGTGTGTGCACTGATCCGCTGCCCCCTCAACCCAGTTACACACATTTAATGCAAATCAATGCAGAGTGGTGTTGGTGCTGCGAAAAGGCAACGGGGCATATCTACAAGGTGGCGATGAAAAATTATCGCCGCTTTTGCGGCCGTTTTCGGCCGAAAAGCGGCGATAATTTCATCGCCTTATCAGCAAAGACACACTATCGTGTGTTTTGCTGATTTAGCGCCCCTTACAACAACGCCCAGCTTTGCATCTCTAATGAGATGCAAAGTGGGCGTTCTGTGCCAAAATAACTGGAGAAATGTCGCTAAGCGACATTTCTCCAATTATCAAGCTGCACGCAAACAAGCAGAGCGATAAGAAAAGTAGCGCTAACCACAGTTATCGCAACTTTCCTTACGCCTGCTTGTAATCTGATTTAGCCATGTAATCCAATGGGAGGTGGATTACATGGCTAAGACCACCCTGCCCTATCAGCAAGGTATCGCTGGTCGCAGTGCGATTATCGCTGGATTTCCAGCGATAATTACACTGTTTTCCAGCTAACACATGGATTCCTATCGATAGAATCCAGCGTTAGCCTGCGATAATTATCCTCGCGCTAAAAGCGCTGAGCGATAATTATCGCAGGCCCATGCTGATATGCCCCAACATTTCCAGTGCAAAATATCTTTTTCACTTGATAGTAGATAGCATGCACCCCTTTGCATTGTCTGCGTCACTTTACCTCACGCTAGCACTAGTGCACAGCGGTAGTAAATCCGGAAGCCCAGGAAAATCTGACCTACGGTTTTGTACCCAGAATTTGTACAAGTCATCCTGGCTGTGTAGTGCCCTCCATGGTGGAGTGTGAAATGGCCCCACAGGAATTTTACTGTATCTTGGAATTATTGACAGGAGGAGAGGACATACATAGCCAGGAACATTTACACCAACTCTCATAGGAGAGGCATGACTTGTTGTGAGGGTAGCGAGTAGAATTAATTGGATCAGTATAGCCAGAGGAGAAAGTGGAGCCCAGCAACACCTTTATTTATTTTAGAGTTTTATATAGCGAGAGCAAGACCTATTTAGGTGACAGAACGCTTTAAAAGAATAGCGAAGGAAGGTATGATACAAACGGTAGGCAGTATACAGGAAGCATAATAAAAAAGTCATGAGGAACAATATTTACATAAGAACGTGGCAATAGGATAGATAAGAACACAAAGTCAGACAAAACTGGATTATGCAAAGTTTGATAGGTATCAAAACGGTGTGTAGATGGTTGAGCAACACAGGAAAATAGCACGGATCTCAGTGGAGTGGGCTAAGGCGTGATATGATGCAGTGACACACAGACAGGAAAGAGTTGCTCGTGTGGAGAGAGAGGTATGAAAGTCCTCAATGTGGGAGGAATTTGTTAGACAGTAGAAGGAACGGTTGTAGGTTTTGTTCTTGTTGAATTTTTGCGGCTTGAGTAGTAAGGAGTTAGTACTTCCGGCAGATCTGTTTCCACCCGATAGGGTCTGTTTTTGTGTCGGGTAAGATGGAGTATTGTGGTGAAGGGTTTAATGCGTCATACCTACAATTGTGAGATGGATCCTGGTCTCATAGGGTAACCGTTTCAGAGATTGGAGGTAAAGGGTTGATGTGATCTCTTTTTAGGTCTCGCCTAGCTATTGCGTTTACGCAATCGCAATGCGAGACTCTAGTAAGAGGGGCATTTCAAAGTGCTCCCAAAAGTGGATTGCATGGCGAGCACGCGCACAATCACGTGCATCGTGCCGCCATGCAATCCGTTTTGAGAAGCGCTTCAGCCCACTGGCGCCCTCGGCATCATACTTCAAAGGGTCCGCTCCCCAGCCTGGAATGCGCTCCCCCGCCTCCGCCAAGCGCGCGCGCTTGCTTTTACTTTCGCGCGACGGGGGCTCGCTCGCGACGGACTAATTTGTCTTGTTATAATACCTTCTTTTCGGACAAGTCATTTCATTGTCACGCCGCTGGGAGGTTATCAACGATGGAGAGAGACTTTGTTCTTTTTGAAAATGTCGAGAATTAAACAGGTAAGATCAGTTCATAAATCACGCGGAGAACAAACAGGCTCCCGTGAAGAGATTATGTTAAATGCCTACAGATTGTTTAAGGATGACAACAGCTCGAAGCTGGCACAGCTGTAAATTGGCGGTGGTGCTCTTACAGACCTGTGCATCAATCGTAAGCAGAGCTGCACAGCTTGTTTTTGTTGCCGCAGATTTCTATGTGTGTGGCTTAAATAGAATTCTGTATACCAGTGCGGGTCAGTTTTAACGTGGTTCCACGCACAGAAATCTGCTGCTACGAAAACGAGTTGTGCATACGTGCAGCGCTGCTTACGAAACTCATATATTAAGAAGCATTAAAAATGCAATAGGCCTCGCCTTTTATTAAGTTAAAGCCATTTGCTTTGCTAATGATATTATATAGCAAAGCAAATGGCTTTAACTAAATAAAAGGCGAGGCCTATTGCACAGGCACAGGCAGCAGCTGTGAAAAGGCCATGTGTATACCTTAGGCTAGTCCTCTGTTTACAGAGAGCGTGGGGCACCTCCTGGCAAGGGCCTGCTCTGTTGTGCAACAGTTGCGGAACGGTGTGCCATCACATGTGCATACTGATGACGCTGTTCCCTCCCGCCCACACATGCGCTCACAGACCAACCCATGGTGTGGGAGCCACCTACGGAAACTAATAACTTAGTGCATGACTCTACTGTCCGCATACACATCACTACTCTGTGCTCAGCTCATAACATCTGTAAAACCTAGATCTACTGACGAACGCTCGCAGGCGCGCGTCGGGGTATGGCAGATCTGCCAACTTACAGGGTGGCATCGTGGGTCATACAATTTCAACTTCATTCACATGGTCACCCGTTGAGGAGCCAAAATCACAGGGTGAAAATTTGAAAACAACGGCAAAATAAGGGGATGTGGCGTAACGGCCAGAGCTGCAGACAATGGAGCTGTGGAACCAGGGTCGGGTCTGGCACCAGCTCAATATCCTGTGATTCTGGGCAAATCACTTTATCTCCCCCTGCCTAGAAATGAATGTCTTTGTGCACGTAACTGGTATGTAAAGCGTTCCAATACCTTCGGGTCGAGTTCGCGCTATATAAAACTGCACACACAACAAATAACAGTACTGCTTCTTTTCATTGTTGGATGGGTTGCACTGATTTTTTGGGTAAGATGCTGGCTGTTCTCGGTGGTTTTTGATTTGTGTCGATTTTTTGGCCGACCTTAACTATTTTCATTTTTGCTTTGTTGAAAGAGGTTTAATTCGCAAACCTTGATTTTTGTAACGGTGTTATCAGCAGGCTTTTTAATATGTCCATTGATGGAGAGGGTTATGTTTTTTGGCATACTTTATTCACAGGGACAAATTAAAAGAGCCAAAGTTTGCTATGTGAAGCACATGCAGGGAATGGACAAACGAAAACGCACAATGCTACTGCGGCTACTGCACTTTTGTTAGCCACGCCCCAGTCTGTTTGGTCCATGGCCTGGCCAGCCCTCTTTGCTGCCTTGCCCTTTGCCCCATTAGGCTCTCCGTCAGCTCCTATTAATCAGAGCAGTAAGGAGGCAAATGGCGGCAGGGATTAATAACAAGCATTTACAATGCAATAGGTCTCGCATTTGAGAACGTTTGCGCTATTGGCATTTGTAAATGACAACGCCTTTTATTTTTATGTTGTTTTGTAAAACTGATAAATAAAAGGCACTGCCATTTACAATGCCAACAGCTTAAACTCTCGCAAATGCGAGACCTATTGCATTGTAAATGTTTGTTTTTTTATCTAGAGATGAGTCTAGCTGCCGCATTCAAAGTAGCCTTCAGCGGTGCAAGTGTGATTTTTGGGAGGCCAACATGGGTGGTGCTACCATAATCTAAAAGATCAATAACACAAAAGCTTAAACAGCTTTTTTTAGATCTGCCAAGGAAAGGAAAGGCTTTAGTTCCCTCAGTGCGTGCAGTTGATGGTTAGCTCCTCTGGTGGCGGCACTGATTTGCTTTTGCATGGAGAGAGCATTGTCCAAGATAATACCTAGGGATTTTGCAGAACCAATGACTTGAGGGGTGCAGCTCAAGGCAGTAAGATGTGGGAACCAGTCTTTGCTACTAGGGGAGATGGTGGGCAGTGAGATCAATAGGAATTCTATTTTGAGGACTTGGAGTTTGAAGTGGTTACGAGTCGACCAATGCTGCGTTTTTGTCAAGGTATTATTCAGGATACTGATGTCTTCGGGAGAGGCGATTTTCAAGTAGAGTTGAGTGTCATCCGCATACATGTGGTTGGAGATGTGGATGAGTTTGAGGATTTCGGTTAGGGGCTCCATGTATTGGTTAAACAATGTTGGGGAGAGAGTAGAACCTTGGGGTAAGCTTAGCAACACTGGTAACTGATCAGAAAGAGTGCGGTTGATTAGAATCTACTGGCATCTATTGTGAAGGAAAGAGGAGAACCATTTTAGCATGGTACCAGAAAGACACATCCGGTTTTCTAATAGATTCCAAAGGGTGTCATGATTGACTGTATCGAACGACACTGACATGTCAAGTAGGACTAATAGGCAGGAGTCATTCTGATCGAGTGAGCGTATGGCATCATCAACATGTAGACCAGGGCAGTTTTGGGGCTGTGACCCAGTCGAAAGTCAGATTGACTTTGGTTGAGGAGTTGAAATTGTTCAATGTGATAGTGGAGTTGTAAGTGCACATCATTTTCCAAGGGTTTGGCTAAGGTTTGTATGTTGAAGATAGGGAGGTAGTTGTTGGGGTTGGACTGGCCCGAGTTGGATTCTTTTTAGGATAGGAGTGACCTGGCCAATTCTGAGGCAGTTGGGTCTGTAGCCTTGGGGGAGTGAAGCATTGATTAACATAGTCCATAATGGGAGTAGGAGGTGAAATGGATTCATTGAAGAGTTTGAAGGGAAGGGGATCGGTGAAGTGTGTGTAGTATTTCAGAGAGGTCAATAGTTTTAAGATGTCATTTTTCCTCAAATATTTTAAAGCTAGACCAGGCTGCATTATTCATGGGTGTGAGGGGAGGGGTTGTTGGCCATTCTTCCTGATGAAGAAGGGTGGGGTGTAGGAGCGGGGGGCTCGCCTGGTAGAAGCTTCATAGTGTTCTGAATATCTGTGGTGATTATCGTGGTTTTCTCAGCAAAGTAGAAGGCAAAGATATCACAGTTGGGTAGTAGTTTATTGTCTGAGGATGGAGGGTCTCTTTGCATGTTCATCTGATTTTTAACAATTTTTAACACTTTTTTTGATTAATTTACATGTCCAGTTGATTTTGGAAGAATGCAGCTTTGTTGTTCCTGATGTGCCTGTTGTAGGTGCTCCATCTTTGTTGTGGAAGTTTGAGGTTGGACAGAGAAGGGGTGTGTCTCCATGCTCTTTCTGCAAGTCTAAGGTATTGGCATTCCTCATTAAGGATACAGTTGAACCAGGGGTTTGTTCTTTAGACGGGATTCTCTTTAGTTGTTTGGGGGCAAGGGAGTCTGTGATTTTTTTACATGGAATTGGTGTAGTGCTTGGTGAGGTCATGAACGTACATACATGGAGGGGGGCGGGAGCAGGATGTCATTACCAAAAGCCGACATAGTGAGTGGGTTGATGTTGCAGGTATCCCGGACCCAAGGCTTGGCTTTATAGGTTGGAAGTGATAATTTCCCTTTCTGAAATAAGGAAGGTGATGCAGTGGAGGTCAGTCCAGTCGCAAGGAAGGATAGGTTCCGTTTGTATGGTGTTCTCTTTAGCGGTAATTTAATCTGAGGTGGTCCCTTTATTATGAGTCGGGCTGTTGCAGGCTTGGGTAAATTTGAGGTTCTGGAGGAAAGATTTAAAATTGTTCACTAGATAGTCGTTAGAGTTGTTCCAGTGAATGTTGGTGCCGCCAAGAAAAATCTGGTTGTTATATTCTTCCTAATTAGAGGAGATAATCTACTTCATCTGTTCGATGAACGTGTGGTTGTCTCCGGGAGGGTGGTAAAACGAGTGGAGAGAGCAAGTTGAGTTGTCATTGGTGGTGATGTTGATCTTAATGTATTTGCAGGAGGGCAGTGACAGAGCTTGTGATTGTTTCATCAATAGTGTGGACCTGTAAATACAGGCAAGGCCACTCCCTGATCGGCCTGACCATATCATGACTGGGGGGGACTAGTATGTCAAGAATTGGGGATGCAGATTCATTAAGCCAAGTTTCAGTAAGCATAAGGATGTCAATGTTAAGTATAAGATCGGCTATGTCCGTCGCGTGTTTCACAGCTGAACGACAGTTGAATATCTGGTATTTAAGGGAAGTTTTGGCAGTTTCGCAAATGTATGTGAGAGGGGAACTTGTTTGAGGTTCGCTTTATTTATATACCTCGTGCTGGGGGAGGGATGTCCTGGGCAGGTGAGTGAATAAAGTCTCAATTTCAGAAGTAGTTATGGTTTTACGTGTCTAGGAGGGAAAGAATGTTGTTGTTTGATAACTGTCTGACTAACGTGTTGGGTCGAGAGTAGTGGTTATGATTAAGTGTCAATCTCCAGCAATGATGTGTGACCCAGGTGTAGGCAGGGATAGAAGCAGAGTGGCATTTGGGAGTTACAGTGTTGTAAGTCTGTAGGTTAGTCGAATGTGAGGTTCACTTGTGTTCAAGATTGGAGGTGATATGAGCTAATTTAAGGATGTCAGCCCTAATAAGCTGCAGTGTGGATATTATAGGCTCGAGCGTGGAGCCAGTGGAGCAACTCCTAAGAGGTTTGTGGTTGGGGAAGAACTATGGTGAAGAGAATTAGCCAAGACAGGGCAGTTTGGGGAGCTAACATCTGTAGGGTCCACAGTCAGAGCCTTGGAGATGATTGGTTGATAGGGGGTGGAGGATGTGGTGATCCTGTTGATGGGAATGTAGGTGCATGTGTCTGAAGAAGAAGAAAGGGAAGTAGTGATGTCAGGTTGTTGTTGTTGTGGGGAAGTGCCAGCTTTATTGCTTGGGGGTGTATTGGATTGCGGTCATGCGCGTGGATAAATGGGAGTCCGCCAGGGGAGAGAGGTGGGAAGAGAGGTAAGGGGGGGGTTGTGAGGTGAGGTTGTCAGGTAGAAATGAGTCGTAGGGGATTTATATGGGGGCAGATGGGGTAGTGGCTGTGTAAATTTTTTTCTTGGGGTAGGAGAAGAGATCGGCGAAGAGTTCCAGGTTGCAACTGAGGATTGAATGAGCATGGTGCCATTGTTGTAAATGGAGAAGGTGGCAGCTGCATTATTCAACATGGAGGGCTCTATAGTAAGTTTATGGCCGTGTGGGATTTTCTTGATGAAAGTGGTGATGAGTAAGGAGGACAGGACTTTCCCCATTGGACATGTCGATTGGTAGTAAATATGAGGTCTTTCAGTTGGGTACCTTTGTTGTGGCAGAAGTAGGGATCAGTGATAAGAGTTTCTATATAAAGGTGGAGGATTACACGTTATGTTCTGTATATTCTCAATGAGGCGATGGACGGCTACGGTGCTTCCCGCTAGCGCGTAGCTGCAGTGATGCTACTCCCCCTCTCGGTAATGGCGACTCTGCGGGTCAGATGTGGAGAACGCTGATGCCGGATGCTCCAGCTTGATCTCTTCCTCGCTTCGGTTCTGCTTCACGGCATTTTTCGAGTGCCGTTTGCCGCTCACCAACCGCTTTTTGGAGCTGGATCTGGCTGGCACTGGGGAAAACGGAATCACTCGATGTTTTCTCTTCATCTTTTGGGAGGCAACGGTTCCATCTTGCGGATGTCTTTGGCTTAGCCCTCTGGACCTTGTGTGTGGGGCTGGCCGCTGTAGCTAGTTCTTTGCTTCCTTCCTTTTGGCATTTGTGAGCTTTCTGAATGCCGTTTTTATCATGGAGGCACCTGTTTCAGTGTAAAGGGGAAAAAAAAAAGAGACCGGTGAATGAAGGTGGAATTGTGCTGGCTAAACCGGCGGTTTTTCAACTCAATCTGGAGGTGAGCATTGGGAGTGTGGCGTATATATAGCTGCTCTTACCGGATTAATCCTTGGGAGAGACTGATTAGTTCTGGCTTGCGACTTGCTCTGAAGGTGCTAAGCTGCGAACAATTGTGGATTTTTTTTAAATTTTGTTTTGTTTTTTTTTATTAAGAAATACACTTCTGGAGCTGGAAGGCTGAAAAAAAAGGAGCTAATTTAAAACTGTGTTGAGTAGTAGTAGGAGGAGGAGGGCGCGAAAGCGGTATCAGTATCCTCGGCGACAAGAATTTAGAACTTGGATGGTAGAGTTAATCTAATAAATTACACAATGAGGAAACAGCTCAAGCTGGCGGCTGCAGCAGCGAAAGTGGATGTCGCGATTGCTGCAAAAAATAAAGCACGTTCAGCAAAAGCCAAGCTGAACCAGTCCAAGGGAGGAAACAAATTGCACCATGCTGAGTCCTCCGCTAGCTCTCAAAGCTCAGAGATTGATGATCCCCTTTTAAAAGAGATAAGACCGATGGAGTCTGCAGAAGCTCCTCCCAGGGAGCAAAACTCAACTATTTCTACTGGGATTACTAATGCTCGGGTAAATCAGGAGCAGAAAAATGCTAGAGACTTTCCTCTTTTTGTTAAGAAGTTGCTACTTCCCATTACTTTGACTGATAAACTGAGAAGAGATTCTTTCAAACAGGGTACTTTGGGGGCAACAGGGGATTCCACAACCGGAGCCACACCTATGGAATCAGTACCTTCTTCAGGGTTACTCTCCTCTCCATCTCCAGGGTTGCCTCTTTTAGGAGGAAATTCCTTACAGGCACAGGCACAGGCACAGGCACCATCTACAGGCCCATCGACTCTATCTTTACTTAATGCTTCCATCGAGGCGATGGCCATTACGACTCCACTCCTCCAGTCTCCGCCCGTTCTTCTCCATACCAGTTTAAATGACCTTCAACCGCAATCAAACAGCATCATCTTGGCCCAAGCTCAGGGACAGCCAGATAGGCAAGCTCAGTATGCTCCATCAGAACAGCAAGGGCTTCTAGCTCCTTCAGGTACCAATGTCTCGCTGGAAAGTAGCTCTATTTTACTAGATCCCGGGTCTGATTTAGATATCAGTGGGTCTCAGCAAGGAAGCAAAAAATCAGACTTCATATTCCAGGATGAGAAGGCTGCCTCATGTCAGATGGATATTAAAACGATGTTAAATATGATTCTCGAGGAAATTCGAGACATGAAGAAAACACAGCAGTTAGAAATGTTATCGATCCAGCAGCGACTGGGAAAAATAGAGGAAGCAGTTGCTAGTCTTCCGGGTCGTGCTCATGAGGCTGAATCAAGGATTTCTTCTTTAGAAGACCAAATGAATAGTGTTCTTCAACAAGTGGATTTAGTTTCCCGTGAAAAAATAACTATGGAGAATAAGATTGAGGATCTTGAGAATTTTTCACGTCGCTCTAATCTTCGGTTAGTTGGTGTACCGGAACGACTTGAAGGAGGGGATATTCTTAAGTGGGTTGAGACATTTATAAAGAAGGCTGTGATACCTGAATTTTCGGGGGACCTAACTTTAACAAGGGCTCATCGGGTCCCTGCTCATCTTGCTCCTAATGAGAAGTTCCCCCGTAAGATTCTGGTTAACTTTGTGGATTACCGCATTAAGGAAAAAGTACTGACAAAGGCAATCCAGATGAGACAGTTTGAAACTGAAAATGGAGTGAAATGCAGAATAATCTCTGACATGTCAGCAGCGGCGGCTAGAAGACGTAAAGAATTTGTCAAGTTACTTTATTTGTTTAAAGCTAAAGGGGCACAAGCTTCGATTGCACAACAATCCAAACTTAAAGTTCTAGTCCACGGGAAGTTTAATCTATTTACCCGTTTAGAAGAAGCAGAGGAGATGCTTAAGGCAATTTCAATTGGAAGATAACTTGCAGGATGTTTTTTCTGCTGTTTTTGTCTTCTTAAGAATTCTTTTTTGGGCACAGTTGCTTTAAGGATTTGCAGGGTCTTGAGCTTAAAGAATACTTTTTGTTTTATGGAGGGGGGGAGGTCACTCTTTGCTGCAAAAACAGGGCACCAGTACGGGCACAGGGGGGTCGGAGTATGTGGATAGCGGGTTTAACCACATTTCCAAAGGGGAGGAGGGTTTTTGTTGAGGGAGGGCTAGGGTGGTTGGGATTAATAGAAAAAATTAGCAGGTGCTATCTGGAAGGCGTTAAATGGTGCAGGAATCAATCTAGAATAGTCTGGCAGTATAGTGAGTTTTTTATATTTTGCTTCTTTTTTGTATTTATCTGATAGAATGAGTCTATCTAGTATATGTCAAATTCTTTCTGTTAATGTCAATGGAATACTGAATAGACGTAAATACGGTGGCTTAATAAGGTGGTTAGTTACTTTAAAACCTCAAATTCTTTTTTTACAGGAAACTCATCTGAAAACTAATACCCCAAAATTTTATATTCCAGGAATGTTTTCAAGGTGTTTTTTTGCTTCAGCGGGTGTTGCAATGCGGGGGGTTGCTATTTATTTTTCTCGTGAATTCGACTGGGAGTTTCTACAGGAACAAAGGGATCCCCAGGGGAGGTGGATCTGGATACAGGTGTCACTGAATGGTCAGCTTTTGAATTTTGTTAGCTATTATGGCCCAATATCTGATGACGAATTTGCATTACGTACACTTTATAAACTTTTGATTAGGGTCTCGGGGCAAATTGTGTTTGGAGGTGATTTTAATTATATTCAGGATTTGAAAATGGATACTTCAAATAGAGGGAAAAAAACAACTAAAACCTAAAACTAAGAAGCTTTTTGACGCTTTGGTAGAAGATCTTCAGTTAATTGATGCATGGCGTTTTCTTAATCAAACTGTTCGTCAATATACCTGCTCCTCACGCCAACATCAAACTGCATCTCGAATCGATTTTTTATTGGTTTCACGTTCATTGATTGTTAGAGATGCAGATATTGGTATTAATGTTTTTTCCGATCATGCTTATATTCAAGTATCTATAGAAATGGGTAAATCCAAATGGTCGCACACTGCTGACCTACCTGCGTGTTACCCCAAAGAACTGTGGTCCCTGTAGTCAGCGTCGGCGGATACGCCTATGCTCGTGTCGTGAGTGCAAGTGTGAATAGCGTTAGCCATCCCTGGACACGTGTTTCGAGGTAGTTGCCTCTCGTCAGCAGGGAGTAGGAAAGAGTGCAGGGTTGCTGTGTAGGCTGCTAAAATCATTATCAGGTAAAGTACCTCTCGTAGCAACGCAGGTGCGTAACCTGAGCCCGTCGACTCCCCAGCTCAAAGAGCCACTAAATAACTAAATCCAAATGGTCGCACACTGCTGACCTACCTGCATGTTACCCCAAAGAACTGTGGTCCCTGTAGTCAGCGTCGACGGATATGCCTATGCTCGTGTCGTGAGTGCAAGTGTGAATAGCGTTAGCCATCCCTGGACACGTGTTTCGAGGTAGTTGCCTCTCGTCAGCAGGGAGTAGGAAAGAGTGCAGGGTTGCTGTGTAGGCTGCTAAAATCATAATCAGGTAAAGTACCTCTCGTAACAACGCAGGTGCGTAACCTGAGCCCGTCGACTCCCCGGCTCAAAGAGCCACTAAATAACTAAATCCAAATGGTCGCACACTGCTGACCTACCTGCGTGTTACCCCAAAGAACTGTGGTCCCTGTAGTCAGCGTCGGCGGATACGCCTATGCTCGTGTCGTGAGTGCAAGTGTGAATAGCGTTAGCCATCCCTGGACACGTGTTTCGAGGTAGTTGCCTCTCGTCAGCAGGGAGTAGGAAAGAGTGCAGGGTTGCTGTGTAGGCTGCTAAAATCATTATCAGGAAAAGCACCTCTCGTAGCAACGCAGGTGCGTAACCTGAGCCCGTCGACTCCCCGGCTCAAAGAGCCACTAAATAACTAAATCCAAATGGTCGCACACTGCTGACCTACCTGCGTGTTACCCCAAAGAACTGTGGTCCCTGTAGTCAGCGTCGGCGGATACGCCTATACTCGTCTCGTGAGTGCAAGTGTGAATAGCGTTAGCCATCCCTGGACACGTGTTTCGAGGTAGTTGCCTCTCGTCAGCAGGGAGTAGGAAAGAGTGCAGGGTTGCTGTGTAGGCTGCTAAAATCATTATCAGGTAAAGTACCTCTCGTAGCAACGCAGGTGCGTAACCTGAGCCCGTCGACTCCCCGGCTCAAAGAGCCACTAAATAACTAAATCCAAATGGTCGCACACTGCTGACCTACCTGCGTGTTACCCCAAAGAATTGTGGTCCCTGTAGTCAGCGTCGGCGGATACGCCTATGCTCGTGTCGTGAGTGCAAGTGTGAATAGCGTTAGCCATCCCTGGACACGTGTTTCGAGGTAGTTGCCTCTCGTCAGCAGGGAGTAGGAAAGAGTGCAGGGTTGCTGTGTCGGCTGCTAAAATCATTATCAGGTAAAGTACCTCTAGTAGCAACGCAGGTGCGTAACCTGAGCCCGTCGACTCCCCGGCTCAAAGAGCCACTAAATAACTAAATCCAAATGGTCGCACACTGCTGACCTACCTGCGTGTTACCCCAAAGAACTGTGGTCCCTGTAGTCAGCGTCGGCGGATACGCCTATGCTCGTCTCGTGAGTGCAAGTGTGAATAGCGTTAGCCATCCCTGGACACGTGTTTCGAGGTAGTTGCCTCTCGTCAGCAGGGAGTAGGAAAGAGTGCAGGGTTGCTGTGTAGGCTGCTAAAATCATTATCAGGTAAAGTACCTCTCGTAGCAACGCAGGTGCGTAACCTGAGCCCGTCGACTCCCCGGCTCAAAGAGCCACTAAATAACTAAATCCAAATGGTCGCACACTGCTGACCTACCTGCGTGTTACCCCAAAGAACTGTGGTCCCTGTAGTCAGCTTCGGCGGATACGGCTATGCTCGTGTCATGAGTGCAAGTGTGAATAGCGTTAGCCATCCCTGGACACGTGTTTCGAGGTAGTTGCCTCTCGTCAGCAGGGAGTAGGAAAGAGTGCAGGGTTGCTGTGTAGGCTGCTAAAATCATTATCAGGTAAAGTACCTCTCGTAGCAAATGGGTTTCTCCAAAAAGCGAACGTTCAAGTGGCAGATGGACCGCCTTCTCCTTCAAAATCCAGTATGGCTTGAAGAGTTTAGATGCTGGATAAAAGATTTTTTCTCCATTAATGAAGGAACTGCTGATATTTTTTCTGTCTGGGGGGGTTTTAAGGCCGCTGCCCGCGGGCAGATGATTGCCGCCTCCGCTAAGAAAACTAGGGAACGTTCAGATAAAATAGCACAGCTTCAGCAGTCATTGGTCCATGCTTCTAAACCGGTAGGTTCCTTAAATCAGACTCAGTTGGATCAGGCTAGGAACGCATTAAGAGATTTCTTCATCTTAGAAGAAATAAATAGCTCCCAAACATACTCGCAGAAAGTCTATGAAGAAAGTTAAATGGTGGGTACGATGCTAGCTTGGTCAATTAGGGCTCGACAAGAATCCGCTTGCATCATAGAAATAATAGATCCCCAAACAAATGTATTAGTTACTGACAGAGCTGATATTCCTCGAATTTTTATAAATCATTTCCAACAAATATATACTACTAAATACCCAGTTAATTTGGAGATGATTCAGGAGTATTTTGCTCCACTTCAAATGCCGACAATATCTCAACATCTAGTGACGATGCTACAGATGAGAATTACAGAAGCCGAGATATCGGCAGCAATCAAGTCTTTGGCTGGAGCTAAGGCTTGTGGCGAGGATGGTATCCCGAGCGAATTTTATAAATGTTTTGTGAAGGAGCTGACCCCTTTTTTGGAAAAATTATTTGATCACATTAAAACGGGTGGGCCGGTTTCTTCTGAATTTAAAAAAGCGATAGTAATTAGCTTTGTAATAAAGGGTAAACCGGCCAACAATTTGAATTCTTATCGAACCATTAGTTTATTAAACACCGATTATAATTTTTTTATGAAGATCTGGGCACAACGTATCACTTCAGCAGCTAAGGAAGTGATTCATGGGGATCAAACAGGGTTTATAGCGGGCCGTATGATGACGACTAATACCCGCTTTTTGATTCAAGCCCTAGATTACTTTAATATTAATAAGACACCTGCCTGCATTATGATGGTCGATGCAGAAAAGGCCTTTGATTTAGTTAATTGGGATTCATTATTTTATGCACTTTTTAGGTTTGGATTCCCGTCCGCAGTAATAACTATGATTAAAAATATCTATTTGGGTGCACAGGCACAAATAATAGTCACCGGCGATCCGGCAGGGTTAATAGAGATAAATCGTGGGACCAGGCAAGGCTGCCCTTTATCCCCCCTTTTGTTTACTTTCTTTATTGAACTCTTAGCTATCAGATTACGAGCCAATAGGAACATTAGATCCCCAATCATTGGAATGCCAAAATTGAAACTTTTTGCTGATGACGCTATTTTATATCTAGATCCAGAAAAATCAAATTTGCATTCAACAATGGTAGAATTTAAGAAATTTGAACAAATAGGGGGTTATAAAATCAATCCCTCTAAAACTGAAATTTCATGTTAAATTCTGGGTCAGCATGCCTCCCAGAAGAACTAAAACAACAGGCAGGGAAAACCGATCCCATACGGTATTTGGGAATTTATGTTACAGGTCATTATGGGGAATTGGTCAAGAATAATTATGAAGCCACCAGCATAAAGATCCAGAAACTGTTGGATAAATGGTCTAATCTTCCTTTGACTTTGATAGGACGTGTGGCATTGATTAAGATGTCCATTTTACCTCTTTTGATATTTTTGTTTACTAACATTCCGGTAAAGATTAACGTTAGTTATTTCAAAGCGATTGATTCTATGATTCGGGCATTTGTGTGGAATAAAAAGAAAGCTAGAGTTAAGCTGCCAATTTTGCAATTGGATACTCAGCTGGGTGGGTTGGCACTTCCAAATATTCGTTCATATTATGATGCATCATTTTTTGATTATGTAGCATGTTTATTGTCTAATCCACATCGAGCTGACAACTTTTTCATCATCAAAATGATCCAAGAGGCTGGAACCCAACTTCCTACTTTTTTGAAGACATCTAAACTTCCAAAGAGAACAAGATACAAAACGTTAATAGATTTCTCAAATAGACTTGATATTATCTTTAAACAAAAAGATTTTTCTGGCTTTTTTTCACTAAAGTTAACTGAATGTCGAGAGCTAGGTTTATATATTCATTCCACTCAATTGAAAAAATGGAATGATGCTGGCTTGGGGATTGTGAATCAATTGGGTATTCAGGGTAGGTTGATTTCTTGGGAAGAAATACAGGTTAGAACTTTGGGTTCCAATAAACCTTCCTTTTTTGAATTTATTCAAGTTAGTAATTTTTTGAAAAAATACAATTTTATATTTAACATCCCTCCAGGTAGAATTGCTTTTGCATTATATGTTTCGAGATTATCTGGAGTGGGCAATTGGTATCGTTTATTGAACTCTCAAGATGAATCCACTTTGGTGTTAAAGATTCTGGAGAAAGTTGAAGCTCATACACAATGTGTTTTTTCTTATCAAGAATGGCAAAAGATTTCAACTTTAGGTAATAGGCTTTGAGAGCTGCTAACTATAAAAGAATGGCTTTCCTTGCCCAATGGCTGGCATACTATACTCCAGAAGCATTAAATAAAATATATCCAGAAGTGGTAAATAGTTGCTTTCGTTGTGGTACCTTAGCAGAAGGGGGATGGCGACATATTTTTTTTCTTGCCCCAAGTTAAAAAAGTTCTGGGAAGATATTTTTGCTTATTTTAGTAGGGCAATTAAGAAAATGTGTGAACCCTCAGTAGAAGCTGCTTTGTTCGGGTTAGGTATTAGGGAGGCTGTACTTTCGAAAGATGAAGGATGTTTTCTTGCAATTGCCATGTCGGTTGCCCGTTCTTTGATTTTACAAAATTGGAGATCATTGGAAATACCTCTTTTTGAGAAATGGTTGATTACGATGAAAAGGACAATGTCTTTCGAAGAAGCTTATGCCAAACGGGTGGGGGCAACTAAGATATTTTCGAGGGTTTGGGATTATTTTTTTTGATTGTTAATTTGATGACGGTATTTTCTTTTTTGGTTGTTATGTGTAATCACTAATGAGTGAACATGGAATTGTGATGTTTTCAGTTCAAGTTTGTTTTTTTTCTCGTTTTTTTTATGTGTAAATAATGTGCTTCTTGATGGCTCTGCTCAATAAAAAAAAGAAAAAAAAGAAAAATAAATAAGGCGGAGGATTTTTTGTTTGAGATTTCTCCTTGCATTTTTGGTTATGTCAGGAGGGTAGTTTATTAAATATGAGTAATTTCCTGCAGGGGATAATAGATCGTTCAGCTTGCTGGTAAGAGGGGGATTCATGCTGGGTGCAGGAGGAAAGAGGGGACTGTGAAGAGCAGCTAGGGACCTCTTCAAGATTGATGCCCTTTTGGGATCAGGCATGAACACTGCTGAGTGGAGAGGCAGGGAGGATCCTTATCCGTATCAATAACCAAGGGGCGTATTATCAAGACAGGCGATAAAATTATCGCCGCTTTAGCGGCAGAAAACTGCAGCTAAAACGGCAATAATGGGCTTGATAATATGCTCTATGGAATTCAAATTGAAGCCCATGTTAGATGTGAAGGACATCTAACCTGAGCTTCAATTGGAATTCCATAGAGCATATTATCAAGCCCATTATCGCCGTTTTAGCGGCAGTTTTCTGCCGCTAAAGCGGCGATAATTTTATTGCCTGTCTTGATAATTTGCCCCCAAGTCCTTTGTGGATGCCCGAGAAGTTCCTTTTCCATGTCTAGATCCAGTAGGTGACGCAATTAACAGTCAAATTTTAGTGGCTATTTAAGTGCAAGGATAGAGGTGCAAAGTGGAATGAAATATACAGTAGAAATCTACTTTATTGTACATTATAGACGTGCAATACATATACAGGTGTGAATCTCCTCACGACAAGGACAACAACAGATGTGGAGGTGAGGATCACAAAGATTTGGGGGATTCTTGTAGGTCCCGGTCTGACAAGGAGTTGGACTTGGCACGTATATTCTGGATGTATATAGTAAGTCACAACCAGTGCATGTAAGTACCAGATCTGCTTTTGTACCTATGTGCCCGATTAATGGAGTGGGTCACAACCAGTGGGAATAAGTACAAAAACTGTGCAAAGTGTCACAACCAGTGTATGGAGTACCTAATCTATCTTCAATGTTTACGGGCAATGCCTGGTGGTATGAGACCCACCTCTAGTCAGGAAATCCCCAATTCTAGTGAAATAACTAAAAATTAAAAAGGCTCAGATCACATAAAGCCTGGGGCGGCTCCTCTGCCAAGGCGAAGGAGTGTCGCCCCACTGCTCTGTGAGCCGTTGCCAACAGGAAAAATAAAATGATAATAACAAACTTTATTATCATTTTATTTTTACATCTGTGTCTCACCTGGTATGGGGCAGGGATGCACGTCACTGGAACAGTGATGGCACTCTCTTAAGTGCACATGAATGTCTGGCCAGACGTCTCGGGCCAGCCAAACAGTCATGCGCACTTTGCATGTTCTCCACCCAGGCTGTAATGCAGCCTGGGTGGAGAACATGCCCAGGCCCCTAGTCCCTCTCGGCGCTTAGACCAATCACAATGCTGCTGTAAAGCAAAGTTGTGATAGACTGGGAGCCTGGGTGCTTCCTGGTTCCTGCTTCCTTCCTGCTCCTGGACTCCACCAACGAGCCAAAGAGGGCAGAGAGGAAGTGGCCGGCCGGCGTGCAGGTAAGTGCTCTATATTTTTTTAATTTACCCTGCCCCACTTACCCACTCACCGTCCCCCCTCCATCCCGGTTAAAATAGTAGTGACCGCCACTGCATTAAGCCGCCATTTCAATCCTTCATCTTCTACCTTTTGTGCCCAAACCAAAAAACAGCAGCATCCTACCTCCATTTCAGAGATCTAGTGGCTAAAATTGCTGTACAGAGGTCGACATCTGCACCACTGCAGCACGCTAAATTCTTAAGTTTGATCTCTAATGTCTTTATGCTGAGATCAGTAGCTATTTAATGGTTGGGTCTTCTGACTAAACTCTGCTGCCTATATACATTTTGCTGGCTGATAAAGGCTGACCCACAGTGTGTGTTTGAGCAAAGGTGTAAGGCATAATCATGGGGTGCCATTTGCAATATTTGGCCAACGATCACTACATTTTCACTTAAAGGTGCAAAGTATTTCTGCTACTTAGCAATTCCTGAGGGATACGCCCTACTTGACGGCAAATACTGTAGTAGAAATCTATGTTTTGTTTGTATGCTTGGGAATTGTTTGCAGCCCTTCCCATTTGTGAACTAGTCTTGTTTGCAAGCCGTACATGCTAGCACGGACAGAGTTTATGTGATTCTGTAGCACTGTCTTCTGAGCTCAGGTAAGCATTGTTGACGTACCACCCAGGGCAAAACATCCAACAAGGGGGCAGGCGACTTCGAGGGGACGTTCTAGCGTCCTTGCGTCACCGGCTCCCAGGACTGTGCTCTCACTTCCTGGTAAAGAGAGTATATGTTTCCAAGACCAACGCCTTTGGAATGTGTGGGTGCTGTCTAGTGGTGACGGGGAAGTGTTAAATTGGGATTTTACCTAGTATACGGGTGGCCAGCACCAGGCCCAAGAGGACTGGTACCATGCAGATTTTCAGGATAGCCACATTACATAATTGTACATACTGGGAGAGATTTACTAAGATTTTGTGTCACAAAAGTGACGCAAATTGGCGCAAAATCTTTTTTTGCCAATTTACTTTCAAGTGCTAAACTTGTTTAGCTCTGGAATGGAAAAGTAATGTGAAGCTGCTTTGCATTACTTTGCGCCGTGGGGCATATCAAGGGTGGAGAATGAGCCTTCCCATGCAACCTCCCAAGGTTTCTCACGCTAAACCGAATTTACTAAATAAAGTAGATTGGGTTTAGAATGAGAAAACTGCGTCCTTTTCAAGTAGGCGCAAGGAAGGAGAAATGCTTTCATTTCTCCTTCGTTTTCCGACTTTGCATGCGTGCTGCACTGTGCAGCATGCATACAAAGTCGGAAAAGCTTTGCATCATGTCTGGGCATCTTATTTTGCACAGCAAGGGTACCCTTCCTGTACAAAACCTATGCTAGACTCACACACATACCCTAGCCCTATGGCGCTAAGGTGCGTGCTTGGCGCACGGTAGCTGAAATCAGCGCCGACGCAAGGGAATGGGGAGGAGAGCGCCATATCTCTGAAGATATGGCGCGAGATATGGCGCTCTCCTGCTCTCTCCCAGCCGTGCAACGCAGCACAGCCCCGGTGGGGGGGCTGCGCTGCGTTACGTTATTTTTTTGTAAATCTTCCCCACAATGGTTAGAAATAGAATCCATTTACATAGTGGTTAATTTGAATGGGCTTGATAATATGCCCTTGTGAATTTCCATAGAGGCCCAGGTTCTGGTTTCCTTGATAATATGGCCCATAGAGTGGAATTGAACATAGGCGCATGAAGGGCCTGTGCTGGGTAGCCATGGTTTACTATTTAAAAAACAAAATCATTAGTGCCATTTATACATACAGGGTTAAACAGAGCGCTCTGGCAGCAACTGAACCAGGCCAGAATGTAACATCTGACGTCACGGAGGCAGTGATCCTGTATTGCAGTTCCAGTGACTGCCCTTCCATTCCTCCCCTGGGACCGGCCCTGCCTTGAGCCACGGGCCCCAGGAAGCAGTACCAGAGCAGTGCACGTCCTTCAGGAACTGCCTCCAGCCTGCCTGCCTCGCGCGGGGCCATGATGACCTCACTAGGAGCCGTCCCCGCGCTGCCACACGCGCTGTAATCCAGATTAAGGAGCTAAAAGGGGCTTTACTCTGCCATGCTGTCAGTACATTAATACACGGTGTCACCATCGATCCATCAGGCCGGGTTAATCGGCGCCTGGCTGTCAGCGGAGCTCTTAGCACCTGTGGGCC
This sequence comes from Triturus cristatus, assembly GCF_964204655.1. Taxonomy (NCBI): domain Eukaryota; kingdom Metazoa; phylum Chordata; class Amphibia; order Caudata; family Salamandridae; genus Triturus; species Triturus cristatus. Next base: position 392,130,460 of record NC_140592.1, read on the forward strand.
TGATGGGCACAGATGGGACAGTCTGGCCTCCTGTGCGGCTCTATGGGCTTATCAAACACGCCACGGAAACTAGTGACCCCTGCCCTCTGGATGGAGGCCCCATCCCTTTGGTGCAGCTTCATAGCCCTCAGTATCTGATTTCCGCATCCTGTGTGTGCAGCTATTCCATCCCCTGGGTGCGGATGCTCATTTCCCAAGTGTATGGCTACTCCCTTCCTGGGACACCTCCCTTCCCGGGGCACCTCCCTTCCTGGGGCACCTCCTCCGTTCCTTGGGGGCACCTCCTCCGTTCCTTGGGTGCAGCTCCTCCATCCCATAGGTGCAGCTCCTTCATCCAATAGGTGCAGCTCCTTCATCCCGTGGGAGCAGCTCCTTCATCCCATAGGTGTAGCGCCTGCGCCTCCATCCCATAGATGCAGCATCTGCGCCTCCATCCCATAGATGCAGCATCTGCGCCTCTATCCCATAGGTGCAGCGCCTCCACCCACAGATACAGCTCCTGCATCCCATAGGTGCAGCTCCTCCATCCCATAGGTGCAGCTCCTCCATCCCATAGGTGCAGCGCCTCCAGCCCACACATGCAGCGCCTCCACCCCACACATGCAGCTCCTTCATCCCATAGGTGCAGCGCCTTCATCCCATACGTGCATCTCCTTCATCCCATAGGTGCAGTGCCTGTGCCTCCATACCAAAGATGTAGCATCTGCACCTCCATCCCATGGGTGCAGCGCCTCAACCCCACAGATACAGCTCCTTCATCCCAAAGGTGCAGCTCCTCCATTCCATAGGTGCAGCTCCTCCATCCCATAGGTGCAGCTCCTCATTCCCAAAGGTGCAGCTCCTCAATCCCATAGGTGCAGCTCCTTCATCCCATAGGTGCAGCCCCTCCATCCCATAGGTGCAGCTCCTCCGTGCTTCAGGTCCAGCACTGCGTTCGCTTGGGTGCATCTCCTACATCCCTGAGGGTGCTGCTCACCCATCTCTTGAGTGCAGCTCCTCCGTGTCTTGTTACAGCACCACTCTCCCTTGAACCAGATCCACCATTCTCTAGGATGCAGCCCCAATTCCTTGAGGGCAGCTCCTCCATCGCTTTCTGCAGCTCCTCCATCGCTTTCTGCAGCTCCCCCATCCTTTCTGCAGCTCCCCCATCTTTTGGGGGCAGCTCTTCCATTACCAAGGGTGTGGCCACACCATCCTTGAGTGAAGCTCCTCCATTGCTTTCTGCAGCTCCTCCATGCATTGGATGCTGCTCCTCCTTCCAGCGGGAGCAGCCCCTCTTTCTCCTGGGTGAGGCTCCTGCATCCATTGGGTGCAGCTCCTCTGTGCCTTGAGTACAGTACCACCACCACCACCGCTTGGTGCTGCACCTACATCCTTTGCATGCAGCTCCCCCACTCCCTGTGTTGTGGCTCCGATTTTGCCGTTGTGCAGCCCCGTCATCCCTTGGGTGCAGTTCCTCCATTTCAAGGGGTTCAGTCTCTATGCCCCTTGGGTATAGTTTCTATATTCCCTGCTGCAGCCCCTCTATTACAAGGGTCCAGCTCCCCCATTCCTCTCCACACGGTGAAGCTCCTCCAGTCCTCTCCACAGAGTGCAGCTCCTACATTCCTCTCCACAGGGTGCAGCTCATTCATTCCTTTCTATAGGGTGCAGCACCTACAGTCCTCTCCACAGGGTGCAGCTCCTCCCGTCCTCTCCACAAGGTGCAGCTCCTCCAGTCCTCTTCACAGGGTGCAGCTCCTCCAGTCCTCTCCACAGGGTGCAACTTCCCCATTCCTGTCCAAAGGGTGAAGCTCCTCCATTCCTCTCAACAGGGTGAAGCTCCCCCATTTCTCTCCACAGAGTGCAGCTCCCCATTCCTCTCCACAGGGTGCAGCTCCTTCATTCCACTCCACAAGGTGAAGCTCCTCCATTCCTCTCCACACGTTGAAGCTCCTCCAGTCCTCGCCACAGGGTGCAGCTCCTCCATTCCTCTCCACAGGGTGCAGCTCCTTCATTCCTCTCTACAGGGTGCAGCACCTACAGTCCTCTCCACAGGGTGCAGTTCCTCCAGTCCTCTCCACAGGGTGCAGCTCCACCAGTCCTCTCCACAGGGTGTAGCTCCACCAGTCCTCTCCACAGGGTGTAGCTCCTCCAGTCCTCTCCACAGGGTGCAACTTCCCCATTCCTGTCCACAGGGTGAATCTCCTCTATTCCTCTCAACAGGGTGAAGCTCCCCCATTTCTCTCCACAAGGTGCAGCTCCCCCATTCCTCTCCACAGGGTGCAGCTCCTTTATTCCTCTCCACAAGGTGAAGCTCCTCCAGTCCTCTCCACAGGGTACAGCTCCTCAATTCCTTTCCACAGGGTGCAGCACCCCCATTCCTTGCCACACGGTGAAGCTCCTCCATTCCTCTCAACAGGGTGGAGCTCCCCAATTTCTCTCCACAGGGTGCAGCTCCCCCATTCCTCTCCACATGGTGCAGCTCCTTCATTCCTCTCCACAAGTTGAAGCTCCTCCAGTCGTCTCCAAAGGGTGCAGCTCGTCCATTCCTCTCCACAGGGTGCAGCTCCTTCATTTCTCTCTACAGGGTGCAGCACCTACAGTCCTCTCCACAGGGTGCAGCTCCTCTAGCCTCTTCACAGGGTGCAGCTCCTCCAGTCCTCTCCACAGGGTGCAGCTCCTCCAGTCCTCTCCACAGGGTGCAACTTCCCCATTCCTGTCCACCGGGTGCAGCTCCTCTATTCCTCGGCACAGGGTGCAGCTTCCCCATTCCTGTCCACAGGGTGCAGCTCCTCCAGTCCTCTCCGTAGGGTGCACCTCCCCATTCCTCTCCACAAGGTGAAGCTTCTCCATTTCTGTCCACAGGGTGAAGCTCTTCCATTCCTCTCCACAGGGTGAAGTTCGCCCATTCCTCTCCACAGGGTGCAGCTCCACCATTCCTCTCCACAGGGTGCAGCTCCTCCAGTCCTCTCCACAGGGTGCAGCTCCTCCAGTCCTCTCCACAGGGTGCAGCTTCCCCATTCCTTTTCACTGGGTGCAGCTCGTCCATTCCTCTCCACAGGGTGCAACTCCTTCATTCCTCTCTACATGGTGCAGCACCTACAGTCCTCTCCACAGGGTGCTGCTCCTCTAGCCTCTCCACTGGGTGCAGTTCCTCCATTCCTTTCCACTGAGTGTAGTTAACCCATTCCCCTCCACAGGGTGCAGCTCCTCCTGTCCTCTCCACAGGGTGCATCTCCTCCATTCCTCTCCACAGGGTGCAGCTTCCCCATTCCTGTCCACATGGTGCAGCTCCTCCATTCCTTTCCCTTGGGTGCAGCTCCTCCATTCCTCTTGACAGGGTTCAGCTCCTCCATTCCTCTCCACAGGGTGCATCTCCTTCATTCCTCTCCACAGGGTGCACCTTCCCCATTCCTGTCCACAGGGTGCAGCTCCCCCATTCTGCTCCACAAGGTGAAGTTCCTCCATTCCTCTCCACAGGGTGAAGCTCTTTAATTCCTCTCCACAGGGTGAAGCTCCCCATTCCTCTCCACAGGGTGCAGCTCCTCCATTCCTCCCCACAAGGTGAAGCTCCTCCAGTCCTCTCCACTGGGTGCAGCTCCTCCATTCCTTTCCACAGGGTGGAGCTCCCCCATTCCTCTCCACAAGGTGAAGCTCCTCCATTTCTGTCCACAGGGTGAAGCTCCTCCATTCCTCTCCACAGGGTGCAGCTCCTCCATGCCTCTCCACAGGGTGCAGCTTCCCCATTCCTGTCCACAGAGTGCAGCTCCTCCATTCCTTTCCACAGGGTGCAGCTCCCCCATTCCGCTCCACAAGGTGAAGCTCCTCCATTCCTCTCCACAGGGTGAAGCTCCTCCATTCCTCTCCACAGGGTGAAGTTCCCCCATTCCTCTCCACAGAGTGCAGCTCCTCCATTCCTCCCCACAAGGTAAAGCTCCTCCAGGCCTCTCCACTGGGTGCAGCTCCTCCATTCCTCTCCACAGGGTGCAGCTTCCCCATTCCCGTCCACATGGTGCAGCTTCGCCAGTCCTCTCCACAGGGAGCAGCTTCCCCATTCCTGTCCACAGGGGCAGCTCCTCCATTGCTTTCCACTGGGTGCAGCTTCCCCATTCCTGTTCACAGGGTGCAGCTCCTCCCATTCCTTTCCACATGGTGCAGCTCCCTCATTCCTCTCCACAGGATGCAGCTCCTCATTTCTCTCCACATGATGCAGCCCCTCATTTCTCTCCACAGGATGCAGCTCCTCCATTCCTCTCCTCATGGTGCAGCTTCTCCATTCCTCTTCACAAGATGAAGCTCCTCCATTCCTCTCCACAGGGTGAAGCACCCCTATTCCTCTCCTCAAGGAGCATCTCCCCATTCCTGGGAAGCAGTTTTTCCATGTTGTTAGTTGCTGCGCCCCTATCATGTGCACCTTTCACTCGAACTAAGCTCTTCTATCCCGCGGGTGCAGCCAGTCCATCCTTGGGGAGCAGCTCCTTCGTTCTTGTAGCACCCCTATACCATAATGGTAGAACCTCTCTAGCCATGGTGTGGTATGGCACCAGAATATAGTAACCAAAATATTGTCTGACAGAAATATCATGCAGTCCTTCATCCCTCAGTGTGGCCCACCTGCATACCCGGGGCGTGGCTCCTTTATGCCTGGGGTACAGTCCCTCGGGGTGTATGACAGGAACATAGCTATCAGTAGTGCAACACGTTTCGGTGCCTGCAGGGCCCGGGGTGTGAGGGACCTTCTAAACTTCTTCACCCCAATTGGTGTCGGTTTTTACCATAAAATCAGAGGATGTGAGGTGGCAATTCCCTTGTTTGCAGTAGGGCCTGCAGCGTCCTAGCTATGTCACTTAACTTGTGAAAAGAATTGCACTTTCACCAAGTTTACCTGTTCCAATGGTCCAGTTTCCAATGTTTCAACATGTTATACAAAATGTGAACATTTTTAAAAATCAGTAACATGTACAAAATAGCTACATGTTGACCAAAACTTTGGATGGCTAATCTTACAATAAGAGAGAATACTGTTCTAACAAAGGGGAAGCACACACAAAATAGAATTGCATTGCTTTGTGGTTGTCCCCTGAAACTCAAAGTGCCAGCGTTGCCATTATGTAGATGCACATAGCCCTGACTGTGCAGAGGGTGGCATGAAGCCAAATTGGGGCACACACCCTCAACAACCAGAAGGAATAGCCTTTGTGGCCCGATTCACAGGTGCCACAAGTTAGAACTTTACTACTCCTAAACTGAGAAACGCCTAACTTTCAGACTTTTGGTTTTCACAGAAGGCATTTAGGAGTCCTAAAGTTAGGACTCCTAACTTCTGTGAATACCAAAATGAGTAAGTGCCTTCTGTGAATACCAAAATGAGTAAGTGCCTTCTGTGAATACCAAAATGGTAGTAAGTTTAGGATTTTGTCTTAAGTTAGTTCTGTGACTAGGGCCCTGTGTGCCTTCCTATTGGACACAGGGGGAGCCAGCACCCACTTAAGCATCTATTACAAAAGATACAAAATGTGAGGTCATGCAGGATGCCACCCATTAAGTATCTAATATCACAACACACAGGGCCCAGCATCAGACATGTGGCATCTGATATCAGGGCATACAGAAGCCATTGAGGTGTGTGATGACAGGGCACATTGACCAGTGTGACATGCAGGGAAGTGTGATACCAACTATGCTATTGAATGCAAAGGCAAGAAGGGCACTCTGGCTGCCAACATAGTAACTAGTGCCAAGCTACACCTCGAGAACAGGCCACTAATGTTTGGGCATGTAGGGCAGTGTTGCAGAAATTTTAGTCCTCGTTACTAAAAATGAAAGGTATAGCTCTATTTTGGTGAGGGTAAGAGGAAGAGCGAACCCTCTGTTCTCTTGGAAGGAATACTCAGTAGACTGGGTTTCACCATGGGCAAGCATGGCGCTACATGGATCTCTGAGTGATTTTGTTTTTTAATCTATCAGCATCTACTCCCGAAGGCCAAAACCCACCATATCCGCAGCCCGGTCAACTTCGAAGACCCAGTGCAGATCTGGAAAGAATTTTCAGTTCCATTCCTCATATAATTGGCACCAGAGTTCATTGTGCTGCACTACTTTAACAGGTGGCTTTGGTTACTCCTAAGTATAATTCTAAAGCAACACAACAGAACCACCAATGGAGTCACAAGGAGAGGTACATCAGATTACTCAAAAATTCATCAAAGGTTGCTCCCAGAGTGGAAGTGTCAGTAAAGGGTCACTTGCCCTGGGGTGAGAATGGTGTCTATATATATCTAATTACGTGTGTGCGTGCATGCGTGTGTGTATATATATATTTTTTTTTTTCATCATAACAAAATGCTCCTCAAAATGCTTCTATTTTGCTTGGAAAATAATTTGTTTCTGTTTAATGGGGTAATGTACCAACAGATTCAGGGAGTTGCTATGGGGGCCAGCTTCTCTCCCAGCTATGCCTGTTTTTTTATGGGATGGTGGGAGGAGCTGGTCCTCATGCAACAACATGAGCAAGTTTTTACCAGGAGAGTGGTTTCATGGCTCCGTTATATTGATGACTTGTTTATAGTAAGGGATGGCGATGTTGAAAGTGCCACATCTTTTATTGAAATGTTAAATGATAATTCACTCAACTTGAATTTTACTTCAGATATAAGTAAAGAGAAGGTCACATTTCTGGATGTGCAAATCCAGATAATAAACAATAGGTTGTCTACTACCCTCTTCAGGAAACCGACGGCAGGGAATACATTACTTCATGCCTCTAGCGCACATCCTCCACACCTCCTCAAGAGCATCCCCTATGGGGAGATGCTCCGCATTAGACGCATATGTAGTGAGGAAGAGGAGTACAATTTAAAACAGAGGGAGGGACGTATTAGATTCCTAGACAGAGGATACAGCTCAAAAGTAATTGAGTCAGCCATTATTAAATCTAAGTCTTTGGCAAGGCATGATTTGTTGAAATATAAAGACACTTCAGCTAGCCAGAAAAGAGGAGAGGAACATATCAGGTTTATTTTAGGATTCTCACGTCAAGAAAAACAAATAATGAAGATAGTGAGAAAAAGCTGGCCCATCGTGAAAGATGACCCAATAATTGGAGAATTATTACCCAATAATCCTTCAGTGACTTTCAGAAAAACTAAAAGTATGGGTATGGCATTAGTCAGAAGCAACCTGGAGAGGTGTAGTAAAGGCTCATGGCTGACGACGAGAAAGGGATTCTTTAAATGTGCAACGTGCAAGGCATGCAAGTATGCAATCAACACCAAGACCTATATTACAGCATTTGGGTCTAAATTGTGTGAAATTGGACACTTTCTTACATGCAAATCAGAATATGCAGTTTATGTGCTCACGTGTAGCTGTAATCTAAGATATGTAGGGAGCACAAAACTGCCTGTACATAAAAGAATCCTTCAACACATACGAGCAATATGCAACAATGATGAGAATTATCCAGTTGCAAGACATTTTAAGTCTAATCATAACAGTGACGCCAAATATCTGAAATATTATGTTATTGACACTGTCAACCCACAAAGAAGAGGAGGGGATAGGGAATCTAAACTGAGAAGGTTGGAAACAACGTATATTCTGCAGTTTGATTCCAAACACCCCAGGGGTCTGAATAACAGTGAAGATTTATACACATTTTTATAACAGTTGAGCAAAGAACAAACATTATCCTGTGGGTAATCGAAATACAACACATAAGACACAATAGGGAGAATATTGTTCTTTAATATCGGTTCTCCTTATTAAGGCGTGCTTCATCGATCTACATTATAGAAAAAGATTTTTTAAGGCAAATTTTAGGATGATATTTATATATTTATATATTTATAATGTTTTAGGATGGATTTTAGAAATTGTTAAAGGAAAGTATATTACAAGCTTCCATTTATTTGTGAATGATTTCTGGTAGGATCTACCTAACATATTTAAATACTTATTTATTGTCATCCTGAACCCATTTGCACTTTAAAAATACCCTTGCAGTTTGCACATCTTTTCAACCCACAACAGAGTCAATATGATATAATAAGTAGGGTTGATAAGGCATTGAGATATGAATTGGTCATCTTTTGATAAATTTGAAATTTTGGAATGTTTATTATAGGATTATTTGCACTTTAATTTAATTCTGGTATGCACTTTTGTCAAATGTCAATTTTGGACACAATGAAATATGAAATGAATACTTGCATTTATGCTAATATTTACACCTCAGGATATCTTGGAAAATAGTATCCGTGGGGCAATGTTGGGGTACATACATGACAGCAGTTATGAAAAATTGTAAAGAAGGACAAATTGAAGTGTTTAAATTTATGTAACTATTGTACCGTTAAAATTACCCCTTCGTGACATTGCAATGTTTTTTCTATGTCCATTAATTGAGCCACACGCACTTGCACTTTAAATAGGGTGGTTACGAACTAAGGAGTTGTCATGTGATCAAGGGAGGGATCGCCCGAAACGCGTAATGGCGGATATGGCTAAATAAAAAATAGCACAAGAATCACTGGGTCTGCGCTCGTTTGTTTCTATGGGAAAGAAAGTGAAGGCGAGTTGTTGCAGATATATATATATATATTCCTCTTTCTCTTCCATGAGGAGAGTCTAAAGCAGTGCTTAATTTGTAAAAAAAAAACAACAAGTGCCAGGGCTCTCATTAGGAGCCCACTGCAGCTTACACCACACATTGCCCCTGCCAGTGCTGCCAATGCTCATAACAACACAACTACTAACCATCACACTCCTACAAGTGTGACAATTCAGACTCATCTCTAAATTAGCCAGACAGCGCCACCTAGTCACAGACTGTTACAAGCGCCAATGTTGACAATTAAGAGCAGTTACCGAACACCGGAAACCACCAGCTCAAATGAAACACTGGTCCAAAGTAAACAATAACTTCCTTCACATGGGGGAATCAGAAATAAAGCACTATGGGAATGCCAGCTATCCCGTTCCTCAATACTGCAAAATAGAGACATTTTTCTGTAGAGGCTTCTTCACGACTCCACTGAAGAGGAATGTGGCATTCTACCTTCTGTTGGTTCCTTTTATGAATTATATCCCTTATTCTGTCAGCTGAAAATTGGAATATTGTTACATAGCATTTTTTTGCCGCTCATACAAATCCTTGCATCTCAATGCATTTCAGTGGAGCTTTACCACCCGTCTTCATGCTGACTGTATTTTTAGGTCTTGCCTAGCGAATGCAGCGCATGCGCTGCATCGCCTTGGCGAGACTATTGTTGTGGGTTTGGTGCACGAAGGGAGACAAAACATGTGCGCGCCCGGACAGCCTATGTGCACGCCTGTCCGGGCGCATGCGCGTGCACATCTCCTGTCCCCCTTCCGCCAAAAAAACGACGGCTCGCGTCATTTGCTTTTATTTCAGCACCGCAAAGTTCATGTTTTTCACTATTATCTGATGTTTATATGTCACGTTTATCGGATGCACTGTATATAAAGCACATTGATAATAAATTATACCCATTCCCCTATCTATTTAAATACAGTTCTAGAAAATTGCCATTTGCATTAAGTACTCTGAGAATTTTCACTCGTAAATTGCTGTTCTGACACCAGATTTTTGTGTAGCAGCTGATGCTCGATTTGCCCTGCCATTGACCAGTTTAGTTCAGTACAGTTAGGTGCTTTGTTAAACAAACACATTTGAGAGCTTAGGAAATTCATGGTTTAGCCATGAGTTGTTCACCCATTACTCTCTCTTACACGTCCACCCAATCAACCCAACCGCAAATCCGCACTTCAGCCACCTAGTGTGGAGATCGTTTGGTGCCATTCTGCATCTGTTGGATGTGTAGGCCGTAGGCTTTTGATAGTCACACCGTTCTTGATTCTTTGAGAATGGCATCGTAGCCTTAGACATCTGTCCGCAGGGAACCAGACTGCACTGGCTTTAACATAAGCAAACAAACAGCCACTAGTGAATCCTGGAACCGTCACCCTACGAGCATTTGACCCGCTGACCTCGAGGTTAGGGGCTCTGAAACCTAATTTTAGCTGAAGCATTCGTTATTCATTCCCCCGTTTGCATTCCACTCTGCGAACTATTTATGACTTGGACATTTGCTGATAAACATCAATTTAGGGAAAGAATAGTATAAATCATTTCTGTTTTTTTAATGATTTTTGCTTCCATTTTGTAAAATCGAGAAGAGTTTTATATTCTGGGTTATGAAACTGCCAACACGGGAAATCCAGTTATAAAACTATGCCAGGTAAAAGGTGAGAGTGGAAGTCGCTTGCCAGTCTTGGTGTTGATGGGCTGTGCTGTCTGGCTAGTATCCCATCTTTCAGAGTTCAGTTTGCCATTGTTCGTAGAGTACACAACTTTTTATTGTTGGGTTTCCTTCTGAACTTAAATTCTGGTTGCAGCGCTGTAATGCATGCTCGTGTCGGCCAAGTCCTAGGCAAGTTATTTTCCACCACAAGTGAGTCCAGTTTGGGACCATGATGGTCCCAGGCAGATCCAGTTACTCTTACCAGACATGCTGAAATGATTCCAGTAAAGGGAATGGGCAGCCTTCCAGAAAATGTATTTCAGTGTGAATTAGGTTGATTGCGGCTCAGGAAACTTGATCGCTTTCTATTTGTTTTGGAGTTGCCATGCTGCACAGCAGCAATGCTGGTAGGGTAAAGTTGCAAAGTGTGAAAACATCCGCACTAGACGAGTAGAATATTTAATGTATAAATCAGACCTAACAGGAGTTTGAATGCCTCACCCACCATCCTTACAAGAACTATCAAGTGAACTAAAGGTAGGTTGTATGTTATTACTTGGAATTAATCCTTCTAAGAGTAGCCAGCTAATTGAATTTTGTGTTTTGTAACACTTTCCCTTTGCACTGCCACTTTTATTTCTAAGAGCAGGAAAATAAGTGCTTTATTTTATGCACACCGGCACACTATGCCAGATTGGTCGATGCTGTGGCTATGTTCCCAGATTTGTTTCTAACGGGCCTTGATGAGTTATCTTTCAAGGAGTGTGGATTACAGAAGCTTCAGTTATACTGCTGATTAGTTACTCCCACTTTTACTCTCACTTCTTGTCTATGCAGAAGAGCAATCCCACAGGTTGTGAAATATATTTTTCTATCCCTCACTCAGGATGAACAGTCTACATTTCTGAACAGAAATATGATCTCAGGGCTTGTTGTCATTCTCATACTGTAGCTAGAGAAACAATTCCATGGATTGCACAATTCTATGCTTTCCGGTCATTTTCTAAAAAGCATAATTAAACCATAAATTGCTCACAGTGAGATTCTTTGGAAGGGAAGTGTGATAATAAATAATAATAATAATAATAATGGGCACATTTATAAAGCGCATGGTTACACTCGGAGAGTGTGTCCCCGCGCTGCGGTGCAAACTGCCCTGATTGCTACACCCTAACCTACTCAGTCCTGACTATCCCGGGGGCAAGAGATGCGTTTTCAAATTTTTCCTGAAGGTGCCCTCCAAGGCCTCCACCCGGAGGCTCAAGGGGAGTTTGTTCCATTGCTGTGCAGCCAAAAAACGAAAAGAGCGCCCACCCATCCTTGCTCTCTTAATAGCGGGAAGGCACACCAGACCCATCCCTCCTGATCTAAGTTTGCGGGACATAAGGAGTGAGTAGATCAGACAAATAGGATGGAGCAGTCCCCTGAATAATCCGGTGGCAGACGCACAGTGCCGTGAACAAGACTCTCTCTCTTATCGGCAGCCAATGGAGGGAAGCCAGCGCCACCTTCGAGGAGGCCCTCCTCGGGCGCATAAGAACCAGATGAGCTGCTGCGTTCTGCACACCCTGGAGCCTTTGCATACATTTAGCCGTTGCACCCGGGTACAGAATATTGCCATAATCAAGGCGCGATGTCACCAGGGCATGAACCATGGTCTTCCTGGCTGCAGTAGGCAGCATATCCAGGGTTTTACGAAGGCCCCTCAGGACTCCAAAACAGGTGCCTGCCACCCGCCTGGTATGGTACTCAAAGGAGAGCTTTGTGTCCAGCCACACCCCCAGGTTCTTCGCCTGAGCGCAGGGCGTAGGGTTGGATCCCAAGCTCTGGGGCCACCAAGCCGATGACCACACCGACGGGGCTCTTCCCACCACAAGCACCTCGGTCCTATCGCCATTCAATTTCAGGCAGTTGTTAGCCATCCATGATGCCAGTTCTTGCAAGCATGCCACGAAATTGGAGGCTGCCGTATCCTGTGCCTGTGTCAGGGAGACCACCAATTGATTGTCATCAGCATAGGACACGATCCTGATCCCAAATCCGTCAGCAATCTCCGTTAATGGAGCCACATAAAGATTGAAGAGGGTCGGGCTCAGGGTCAATCCCTGCGGCACCCCCTGTTTCAGTTTGATGACTTTAGAATAGTGGGAACCCTGCCTCACCTGAAAACTGTGCTCCGACAAAAATGATTTCATCCAGCTCAATGCACTGCCAGACACACCTCCTTTCCTCAGACACTGCACCAGAGTGTGATGGGCAACAGTGTCAAAAACGGCACTTAAGTCCAACAGGATCAAGGCCGCCGTCTGTCCCGCATTCACATATTGCCTGATGGTTTCTGTGGCGAGAAGCAGGGCACATTCCGTTGAGTGGAAAGCCCGGAATCCAGACTGAGTGGGATGCAGGAGATTAAATTTCCCAATATGCGCCGTAAGTTGCATGTTTACCACTTTCTCCGCAATATTTGCGAAGTACGGCTGTAGAGAGATTGGACGCAGATTGTCAAGTTGATCTGGGCCTATGTGCAGTTTCTTGGGTAGCGGAAGGACCACTGCGTCCTTCCATCTTCCTGGCACTGTGCATGTCCTAAATGAAACCTCCCCGAGATGTCTAATGTATGGCTCCAATGTTTCTATGCTCCCTCTAAGCACTTTTTGGGAGGCCAGGTCTCTAGGAGAGCCCGACTTAACAGTAATACAGATTTTAGTTAGCAGCTCTGAAGCTATCCAACCCTTCACCCTCCCGGGCGTGCCCTGCCTCCTCCAAGGTCTCATAGCTTACTTGGGCGGAGTCAGGGAAGGTGGAATAGATTTTCTCCACCTTGTCTGAAAAGAAATCTGCCACGCGGTTACATAGCTCTTCTGAGCCCGTTGCAGGTACTGCCGCTGTAGCTAGGGAAGATATCTCCTTGTAAACCCTAAACAGTTCCCTTGTCGAATTTTCCACCACCCAATTCTTTCCAGATAGTATAATGCCTTAGCCCTTCTAAGGAGCCCATGATAGTTCTTCAACGTATCTTTATACTCCCTCCACGCCTGGTCAGAAAAGTCTTTCCTCCACCGCCTTTCCAGGCATTTACAGTCTGCTTTCGCCATTCTCAAGGCGGCGTTATCCCAAGGAGCAGATTTTTGTGCCCTTCCCGGTATTTTCTGTGACCAGGGGGCAGTGCTATCCAGTGCCTCCACAATCCGCTTGTCCAAGTTTACGCATGCACTTTTGGCATCTATGCTCCCTGGTAACCCACTCTGAGAAAGGGCACTATTAAACTTTTCCTGCGAGAAGCCAGCCCACTTCCGGCATGCTATTCCCCTCTTAGATTCCTCCTGTACCTTTGGCCCAGGCAGCATCATAACAAAAGGAACCAGAAAATGGTATGTCCATACAATAGGGAGAGGTGGGTTAACAACTATGTCCTCCCTGTTCGTGAAAATGAGGTCAAGCAAATGGCCCAGCTGATAGGTAGGGGAGTCAGATTTTAGCCTGAGTTGTAAAGTAGCCTTTTCCTGACATAACTCACCCGGCACCACACTCTTAGCATCCTCAAAAAGCAGATTGAAGTCCCCAAGCACTAAAAGTTTATCATAGCGCAGTGCTGGTTGAGTGAGACAATCGATCAGGCTAGGAGAGAAGCGAGTTGGGGGTCCAGGAGGTCTGTAGACCAGGAGCCCTTTCACGATGTAGTTCATAGCCACTTTTATTTATTTTATTTATTTTAGCGATTTATATAGCGCCTGGTGACCCAAGGGCATCCCCGCGCTGTGACAAGGTTGTTATCCATTGAGGGAAGGGAGGAAGTAAGGACAATTATTTCGGGAAAAGGTGTGTTTTCAGTTTTTTCTGAAAAACCAGGTAACTGGATTCCAGTCTCAGGGTGCGTGGGAGGGAGTTCCATCCCGTGGCCGCTTGAACCGAGAATCGTCGTCCTCCTGTACGTGTCCTTTTGAATTTGGGGATGTTGGCTAAGTGCTCATTCTCCGATCGGAGGGATCTGGATGCTTTGTAGGGGGTAACCAAGCTGCTGAGGATCGCAGGGCCAGATCCGTTGATCAGTTTGTGTGTCGTGCACATGGCTTTGAATTCCACCCTTTGGCGCACAGGGAGCCAGTGCAGGGCCTTGAGGGCTGGTTTAGCTGACACCCTCGAAGGAAGGTTCATGAGCAGACGTGCTGCAGCGTTCTGTGTCCGCTGCAGTCTCGTCAAGGTGGCCTCTGGGGCTCCCAGGTAGACCATATTGCTATAGTCCAGACGGGACAATACTAGTCCCTGGATAAGGAGTTTCCTGGAGGCGGGTGGTAGTAAGGGGAGAATCTTACGTGTAGTGCGCATGAGCCCAAAACAGATGCCCGCAGTTTTGGCCGCTTGCGTCTTCATGGTGAGTTCAGGTTCGAGCCATACTCCAAGAGTCTTGATTTCACGCTTCGGGGAGGGGATTTCTCCGAACACGTCAGGCCAGACTGATGGGGGGATGGTCGCCCATTGTTTTCCCAGGAGCATCACTTCAGTCTTAGACCCATTTAATTTTAATGATGAATCACTCATCCAGCTGTGGATTTGTGTGAGACAATTAGCCAGGTTCTCTGGGTGGTCGACTAGTTGGGATAGAGAGACGACCAGTTGAGTGTCATCAGCGTAGCTTACCATTTTTATGTCAAATGGTGTCACCACGTCTTCAAGAGGGGCCATGTATGCATTAAAGAGCGTCGGGCTCAGGGAAGATCCCTGAGGGACCCCGCTTGTAAGGGGGAGGGTGGATGAGTGGTAATTGCCGTCCCATACCTGGAACGTGCGTCCGGTGAGGAAGGATTCTATCCAGCTAAGTGCCGTCCCGGTGATCCCTGCTGCCGCGAGTCGATGGAGAAGGACACGATGGTTAACTGTGTCGAAGGCTGCGCTGAGATCCAGGAGGATCACTGCCACTGATCCTCCTGAATCCAGTATGCGCCTTGCCTCCTCGATGACGGCGAGGAGGGCAGTATCTGTGCCATGACCCGGGCGAAATCCAGTTTGGGATTCCCGTAGGACGTTGTTTGTTTCAAAGAACTGGGACAATTGTCCGTTGACCAGTTTCTCAGCTACCTTGCTGATTGCCGGGAGGAGTGATATTGGTCGGTAATTTGCCATATCTGCTGGATCGAGCTGGGGTTTTTTAAGGAGTGCTTTTACCACCGCGCTCTTCCAGCTGGAAGGAACAGATCCCTGGGCAAGTGAGCTGTTAATGAGCTCCATGACCGTGGGGACGATGACAGGGGCCACGGTTTTGAGAAATCTAATGGGGGCCGGATCCAGAGGTGATCCGCTTCTCATTTTGGTCATGGTTCGTTCTACCTCTACGCATGTAACTGGCCTGAATGTCGCAAGTTGAGGGCGGGGATTACTTTCGGACCGGCTGGGAGATGGAGGATTGTCCCATTGGCTGGCGGGACCAGGAGAGGGGAGGGAAGCTAGAATACGGGCGATTTTGTCGTCGAAATAGGTGGCTAGTTCGTGACTTCGGTCCACAGGGGGGGAACTGGAGGAAGAAGAGTTAGGTACTTTAAGCAGCTCCTTTACAATTAGGAAGGATTCCCTGGCCGAATTGGAGGATTCTGTTATCCGCGTGTCATAATGGGAAGCTTTGGCGTGCCTGATGGCATCTTTGTAGCGTCTGACTGTATTATGGTATGCTTCCTTGCTGGTGTGCTGCCAGTCTTTCCTCCAAAGCCGTTCGGCTCTTTTACATTGTTTACGGAGTAGACGGAGGTCCGAGGTATACCACGGGGCAGACCCGGGTTTTCCGTTTTTGTCCTCCCTAGTTCTTAGTGGGAGTACGGAGTCCAGGGTGTTGGTGATCCACTCTCTGAAGTCGCTGTCGGCGACAGCCGGGTCTTCTGCATATACAGGGATGGTGTTTTTAAGATTCCTGGCCCATTCTTCGGTGGGAAGTCTGGACCAGGTCCTGTCCCTGATGTAAGTAGGCGGTTTATGAGGTTTCCTGAAAGATCCTGGTAATAGGAAGGAGACTAAGAAATGGTCTGTCCAGGGTAGGGGAGAGGCCTCCTTCATTTGCATCGAAGGGGTGCTAGTAAACACCGGGTCCAGCAGGTGACCCTTAGTATGAGTGGCTCCAGAATTAAGGAGGTGGATGTCAAGTGCTGCCAGATCGGAGATCAGGTCAGCTGCTGTCGGGTCGGTGGGGTCATCAAGATGGATGTTTAGATCCCCTATGATCAGGAAATTTGATATGGAGTGGGCCTGGGTCGCTACAGTGTCCAGGAGAGAGCTGGCGAAAGGTCCTGGATGCCCGGGAGGGCGGTAAACAAGGACTCCTGTCAGTGTGTTGGTCGGGTCTAGCTTGATTGTGAATTGCAGGCTTTCGGAGTCAGGGATCTGCGCATCACCGGATTTGCAGTGAAGGTAGTCTCGGTGAATAATGGCAACACCACCACCTCGGCCTACGGGGCGGGGTAGGGACTGAATGAGGAAGCCCGGTGGGGTAGCTAGCACCATGTCTGACTCTGAATGTGGGGCGAGCCAGGTTTCCGTGAGGAAGAGGATGTCAATCTCCTGATCTTCTATAAGGTGGTTAATCTGCGTCTCGTGTTTAGGGAGAGATCGGCAGTTTAACGATGCCAGTTTAAGGGCAGCAGGCTTGTGAGGTTTTGTAGGTAGTTTGAGCTGGACTGGCTTGCAGAGAGAACAGCAAATGAAAGGTCCATTAAGGTCATGAATGTATTCACACGGGGGGGTGGGGGGTCTAAGGCTTAGTAGGTCCCGACGGGAGTAGCTTACCTTAGAGGCAGCTGTATCCAGCAGGGATTGTGGCCCACGGCCCGGTCGTGCGCGGACGGGCGCAGACGGGCTTGGCTTTGGCGCGGCTTCGGCGCGCAAACGGCGCTCACGCTGCGCTCGTCCGCTGCACTGGTATGACCGGCACATTTGTAATTGGTGATGAGGGCGTGGCCTCGCAGTGGGCGTGGCTTCCGCGTTCTGACCGCGCTGGCGGTGTGGGCGTTTCCCAGCAACAGCGCTGGGGTCGCTGTGTCAGGGGAGGGCTAGGAGGGCTGTGAGAGCGCTCGTCACTCAGCGCTTCAGTGCAGGTGAGCTCCGTGATATTTTAAAAACAACACACGAAAGATATACAATTTTTAAAATCAGATGTGGGCACAGTCCTCCGGCTTCCGCCTCAGAGGATATCAAGCAAACAATAGTGCGACGCGCTTGGTTTCAGCGTTTTGTAGTCAGGGGGGCGTGGCCTCGCAGTGGGCGTGGCTTCCGCGTTCTGACCGCGCTGGCGGTGTGGGCGTTTCCCAGCAACAGCGCTGGGGTCGCTGTGTCAGGGGAGGGCTAGGAGGGCTGTGAGAGCGCTCGTCACTCAGCGCTTCAGTGCAGGTGAGCTCCGTGATATTTTAAAAACAACACACGAAAGATATACAATTTTTAAAATCAGATGTGGGCACAGTCCTCCGGCTTCCGCCTCAGAGGATATCAAGCAAACAATAGTGCGACGCGCTTGGTTTCAGCGTTTTGTAGTCAGGGGGCGTGGCCTCGCAGTGGGCGTGGCTTCCGCGTTCTGACCGCGCTGGCGGTGTGGGCGTTTCCCAGCAACAGCGCTGGGGTCGCTGTGTCAGGGGAGGGCTAGGAGGGCTGTGAGAGCGCTCGTCACTCAGCGCTTCAGTGCAGGTGAGCTCCGTGATATTTTAAAAACAACACACGAAAGAATACAATTTTTAAAATCAGATGTGGGCACAGTCCTCCGGCTTCCGCCTCAGATCGTAAAGAGACCAGCCTCGCTATCAGCAATGGTGATAGGCTCGAGGAAGCATTGGATGGAATGTTTAAATATGATTGCCACTCCACCTCCTCTGCCGGAATCCCTGTCTATCCTAGTGATCGCATAACCAATAGGTAGTGCCTCTAGGATCTCTGGCGCAGAGTCCTCGTCCAGCCCAGTCTCAGAGAGAAACATCACCTCTATCTGACCATCTAAAAGCAGGCTGTAGATCTTCAATTCTATGCCATTCTCTATTCAGAAGAGTAATCCCACAGCTTGCGCAGTGGTGTTTTCTAGACAGCAATGTACATACAGAGTGGGTAAGCACCCGTCTGCATAAGATTGTCTGTAAAGAACACAGTACTACTTACTCTGGCTATGTTGCATACATTGTGCTGTGCATGCAGTCTTATTCGGTTATTAACACACAGGACTGACCTGTGCTTATCTGAGTGCAGTGCAAGCTTTGTCTCTCTTTGATTGCAGGGCGAGCAGTGTGCCTGCCGAAGTGAAGGTGGAGCGGAGTCCCTTTCGGAATTTGGGGTGTGCTGTAAGTCTTGTGTGAATGCAGGGCAAAGAATGTACCCATTTGAATGCGGGGTGCATGTTGTGCCTGTGTGACTGTAGGATGAGCATTGTGCATGCCTGAGAGCAGGGCTAGCATTGTAGCTGCCTGAGTGTAGGGCGAATGGTGTGTCTGAGTGTAGGGCAAATGGTGTGCCTGTGTGAGTGTAGGACAAGCGGTGTGCATGCCCTAGTGCAGGGTGAGCGGTGTGGCTGCTTGAGTGTAGGGTAAACTGTGTGCCTGTTTGTGTGCAAGGCAAGCAGTATGCTTGCATCAGTGCAAGGCGACTGGTGTGCCAGTATCAGTGCTGGGCGAGCAGGGAGCCAGTGTGAGTGCGCGGTAAGAGGTGAGGCAATAGGTGTGGATTTAATGTGCATGCTCAAATTCTGATTGCATGTGTTGGCACATTTAAGCCAGACCTATTGGCAATGCCAACAATTAAGTAGGGGCCCTTGACGGAGAAGCAACACCTAAAAATAACTTGTGAGTACTTTAATGATGACTAAGTTTAACAGGCTTCCAGAATTGTTGAAAAGGGAACTAATTGAGTAAGTTGCCATTAAGAATGTATTTTTTTTTTTACAACACGTCATCAGTTTTAGTAGATGCACAATACAATCGCGTACATTGCAGGCCCTCAAAGTGGATCCTGAAAATGACAGAATTTCCATAGACCCCACTTCCCTCCTTGTGGACCTCTAACACCTGCAGTGCCTAGCTCATAGTATGAACACCATTTCCCCACATTTTTAGGTCGAGCCTGGGCAGTGCATGCGCTGCTCTGCGAGGCATGCTGTATTTAGGTAGGGACTTGAAGCACCAGCCATGTAGTGTTCACTTGGTCGGACTCAGCATTTTCTCTGCTCCTGCCTAAACTCTGCATGTTGGTACATTCCAGTTATCCTTATACTCCAGAGATAGGCACACAAATTAATAGTTGTAGAAATGTACATTAAGTCCTTATATATGTAGTCATCCTTTTTTGGGTCGAGCCTGGGCAGCGCATGCGCTGCTCTGTAAGGCATGCTGTATTTGAGTATAGAATTGAAGCTCCGCTCATATTTTTCATTGGCTTGTGTCATTGTCCTTTGTAAATGCTGGCTTCTGATTAGTTAATAGGCTGGTTAGTCCCTCCTTAGTACTGCCTTATCTTCAATTGTAACCTCCCATGAGGACTGGCCCTTTTACTTCTGTTGTTACACCGTATGTCTTATTTAGTCTGTAAGCAATATTTTCTTTAAAGATTTTTTCCTACTGCAGGCACGACATGCTTCCTTGCAACATTCAGCACTCCATGCGCGCTTTCACTTTCCAAGTAGCCCCGGACAATGGCGGCTGCTTCTTTAAAATGCTATAGGTCTCGTATTTACAAGAGTTCCAGCTATTGGCATTGTAAATGACAATGCCTTTTATTTATGTGTTTAATTATAAAAACAGATAAATAAAAGGCATTGTCGTTTACAATGCCAATAGCTTAAACTCTCGCCAAAGCGAGACCTATTGCATTGCAAATGCTTGTTTCAACATGCCACTGAATACAGAGCGATTCAATTGGCAAATCTCTGTATATAAAGGCCAAAACAGTCAATGTAACAATACCTAATTTGTGCACATCAATGAAGATACAATCAAACACAGAACACCAATGAAAAAAATACTAAGAGTAACGGAAGAGGCACAATTCCTTTGGCCAACTATGTTACTTCCCTGATCTGATGGACTTGTCGGACGTGATGTCGCCTGACCATTGACTTTGCTAATATCACAGAAAGAGGCATCATCGAACATAACAAAACCAACAATAAAGCCCCGATGTCAAAACATTACAAACATTTACTGTAGCTGATAAAAGTCGATTTTAGCTACTAATGATATGTTTCCCTAAGTACTGCTGTGGCATACCATAGATACCACAATGGAATGCTAGGGATACAGATATGATGTTCCAGGGCACACTCAAGACATGCCAAGGTACAGTCATCATGGTCCAAAGTTCAACCTCAAATGCACATTTACAGCCCCAATTAAACCATCCAATGTTCGGACATACCCATCCTGTGTCAAGTCCAGCCGTCATATTCCCAGATAAACCCAGTCCCTCGGTTTAGCCTTAAATGCCAAGGGCTAAATGCATTCAAACCACTCAACCACTGTCTCAGATGCCAAATCACAGCCTAAAATTATCACTCTCCATCCAAAATGCTCAGATAAAGCGTCAATTACGAGACACAGCTACAAGGCACAGCATCCAGTTCCAGGAACGCAATGCATTGCCACACACAAAATCATGTGTCCTGGCTCAGGTCTGACAATACTGTGACACTATACAAGTCGCTTTCCATGCATAGTAGTATCAATATTAACAGCCTTAATAGGTTATATGTGGTGTTTCAAGTCCATTAAGCATGCTCATTCATCTGCCGGCTGTGAAAACATGGACTATTTAGGATGTATTTGTGCTTGCACTCTTCTCTCTTCCCTGTGATTGTCCATTGTTTACTTCTCTACCGCAATTCGTCCATACAATCCTACACTTTTTGATCACTCCAAACAATGTATTTGATTTGGATAGACGAACCTTTCATTAAAAACACAGGGACTTATTTATGAAGGCCTTACGCCGCTATTGCTTCAATTTTTGTGACGCTGCGGCGGTGTAAAAAATGTGCCACACTGCACTCTATTTACAAAGGGACGCATCTAGGCAAATGCGTCACTTTGTAAACCCCTGCGCTACATTATACCTGTGTCGGGTATAATGTATACAGCGTGTGCGTTCCCCTGTCAAAAAGACTCGTAGAAGATGTGCAGTGAAATCTCATAGATTTCACTGAGCCACTTCTAGGAGTTCACTGCGTTAAATCCTTACCCCTGCTTCACAGCAAGCGTATGGACTGACGCAGGCCCTTTTACATGGGATTCACCCATTTGTAATGACACATTGCTGGAGTTGCGTCTGTTTTACGACACACTCCAGCAATGCATCTTTACTGCACGCCACCAGATATGTCAGGATTCCTGACTTATCTGGTCAATCCTTGCGACATGGAGTGCTGTACTGTAAATACAAAAGACACACAATTAATGGACGGAATGCAGAACAAATCAAAACATTCACCCCCAGTCAAGAGATCTGGGTTAAATCCATCTTTCTTTTGCTCACCATGCCACCCCAGTTTAGTCCTGGCTATATGCAAATCAGTCTTGACCCTGTGCCTCATGGGAACAGTACAGCCCGAACTGCCAAGCCAGGTCCTTCCTGGTCCGGAAACAAGTATCCTAGGACCGGTTTCGGGGTTTCACCCCTCTTCAACCAGGATAGCTTGATTCCAGTGGCACAGTGAGCCCAGGACTCATGTCTGAGCATACCTGGCGCACTTAGGACAAGAAAGCAAAAGACACACAATTGATGGACGGAATGCAGAACAAATCAAAACATTCACCCCCAGTCAAGAGATCTGGGTTAAATCCATCATTCTTTTGGAATTGCATTTGCACCCCGAGTGGGGCGGGTATGCTCAGATGTGAGTCCTGTGCTCTTCATGCCACTGGAATCAAGCTATCCTGACTGAAGAGGGGTGAAACCCCGAAACCGGTCCTAGGATGCCGGTTTCCAGTCCAGGGAGGACCTGGCCTGGCAGTTCGGACTGGACTGTTCCCATTGGGCACAGGGTCAAGACGGATTTGCATATGGCTGGGTCCAAACTGGAATGGCATGGTGAGCAAAAAAACGATGGATTCTGTCCATCTATAGTTCTTTTTGTACTGTAAATACAGCGCATCCAAGGTGTCGCAAGGAGGGCGAAATGAAAAGGTTGCATCGCTGTTTTCAACCAGCGATGCAACACTTTTCATAAATGTGCTGTATGAAGTTGTGATCTCCCTACAGCATGCAAAGACACACCTGATTTCAGCAACTCTCTTTGAATGTTATTTAATGCACAGAAGTAATGCAGAATTTATTTTCCCAGTGTGACCCAGTAAATTAACGAAAATATTTACAATTCATTTATGAAGGAATAACTTGATAAAAGCTAATTGCCTCTTACATAAAGGATGGTGTCACTATCCATCTTAGGCCCCATTATAAGCTAAATTACCGAATGGTTTCAAGGCTTATTTCCGCTCAGTCCGATGACATGTTTTTCCACATGCAAATTTTATTTTCGTGCCATATTTCAGCAGATTTTCCTCACTTGGATTTACCAAGCAATAAATCCAAAGGAAATATCACATGAGGTAAAAGCACATTCAGAAAACGTGTTTCCCTGCTATAACAAGAAAGACAAGAGGAAATTCCTCCAAAGTTCTCCTTTTCCCAAGAGCAGGTTGTGTTACACATGTTTTAGGGAAAGAACCACAACATGTTAATATACATAAATCCTCACATCAACATGTACCAGGTAAATGGAACAATAGCATCGCGCACTATCATCCCATAGCCAAATGTGTATTTTGAGGAAACAAATTTCTAGCTTGGCATGACTTGGTGATGGAAAGCTAATGATGAATTAATATTTTGTCTAATGTTGTACCTATGTATGTAGTCCACATTCCTGAACCACTTCAGACATACAACTCAGAGCAAATATAAATGATGACAATTACAAACCACATCTCTCAATGGAGGACAAGTGTAAGAAGGCTTTTGCGAAGAACAAATGCATCATGGTTTACCACCTTGAACTGTATGTCGATGCATGTATTACGGGCTGGACTGTTCCCATGAGGCACAGGGTCATGGCTGATTTACATATGGCTGGGTCTGAACTGGGGTGGCATGGTGAGCAAAAGAAAGATGAAGGATTCAACCCAGACCTAATAGTGACTGGGGGTGAGTGTCTGGAAAGTTTCAGCGCTCCGTCCATCATCTTATTGTGTTTGCTTGATGCATGTAGTATGCCTGAGATAGAGATAAAAACACAATTTCACCCCCCCCTAATGTCACTGCCAGTGATCTCACGAGTAATGGCACTATTTTAGGCAAACACATAACAGCAGACCATAAATTGAAAGGATATCTACACAAATGTGAGTGCCAAAAATTTATTAAATTCCCTTCTCCTCTTGCTTCACATACCAATAACTCTAACTGATCCTCAAGTAACATCACACATTAAACCTATAACTATAAACTATATTTAAACCTCAGCTGTACTACCTCCGTCCACCATGATCACAAGCTATTCATAACATCTGTAAACAACCATTTGCAGTGGTGTATATTTCAGCAGCTTTATGTAGCACCTTTTTATGTGTGGCATTAACTTCTTCTGTGAGGTGAGCAAACTGTGTGCCTGGGATACCAGTATGTAGTACATGAGCAAGTGCCTCGGCGCCATGTAATATGGCAATATGTCTATCTGCCACATGCCTTAAAAATTACCTAATGGCATGCGTCCTCCTATTGACCCACTCCTCTGCCAACATTCAGTAGTCTGTGCCTCTGATTGGATAGTCTGCCTAGGCAATGTTTGATTCTCAGCCAGCAAGCTGCGAGAGCGGATTGTAAAATATCGACACCAACAACATTGTGGCATACTAAATATCGAGGAAGGTATATCAGGGAACTAAGTAAAAGTTAGTGCAATCAGGGAAGCATGGATTTACCATTCTTAACTCCACATGCATACCTTGAAGATATATATTCCAAGTAAGAACATACATGTGGAGTTAGGTATAGAAAATCTAGAATTATCTACCTGTTGAGAGTTTATTTTCGACATTCTTTCCTCGATATTCTGTGCCTTCGAAATTGTTGATTGCACCCTTGGAGCTGGATCCAGAGTTACTCAACAATCCTATTTAAGGTGTTCAGTATATCCCCAGTTGTGAAGATAGATGGAAGTGCATGTGAAAGATTGCTGAAGAAATACTGTTAGTCCAGTGTAGTCATTTTCTCTCCCAATGTATCTGGATCTGTGGTCTGCCTGATAGGGTGGCCTCTGCAAAATATCCTGCAGGTCTTGTGGTTCAGTGGACTGTTGTGTCCACTGCAGGGGCCTGTGTTCGAGCTCAGGGTCACAGGTTCAAATGCCAGTGTGTCCACTCAGCCTTTCATCCATCTGAGGTCGATAAAATGAGTACCATTGAGTTGGGTAACACTAAACATCTGTTATTCAGCGCCAAGATGCCTACAGGTGAACATACACTTTAAAAATACACGTTATGTTAGGTGATTGTGGCTCTTCTCCTAAATCGATATTCTGGTCTCAGTTTTGTTCTAAACATCTGTCATGGTAACACTTCTGTTCCTTCTTACCATTCTTGTCCACTGTGACAGCTTCCGCATGTTATGCGATGGAAGATGCCACAACTGCTGTGGTGAGGGTTCCTGTTGTTGGAGGTCACAGGGATAAAATATGTTGCTTCTAGACATTCGAGGTGGTTACAGCAACAGCGCAGGAGCTGGTGGGTGTTTTCAAAGGTAACAGTCACTGTGGCAGGCAGGCTAGGTGTTAACTAGGAGGTTATTGGTGGTGTGGGATGTTATGCTTTGATTACATCTGAGAAAGCCACAGAGAAGGTTGAGGTTAAAGTTGTGTGAGTGGTGGAGGCGGTCTCGGAAGCAGCTGTGGTTGTATGTAATATCCTGCTTGTTATTCTGGGTTGTGACAATGGACAGCTTGTAGAGGCTTGCTCACTGTCTCAACTAACTGTCATAAGCAACTGCTCAGCCACCTCTAGACAATCCAGAACACCGCAGAAAGACTCATTCTCAACCTCCCTAGAAAAACCAGCACCTCACCCCACCTCAGAAACCTCCACTGGCTCCCTGTACAGAAAATATGCCTCTTCAAGCGCCTCACCCAAACTTACAAGGCCCTGCACATCAGACCCGCCTACCTCAACCACCACCTGATGGTCCATCGTCCCACTAGAGAGTTCCGCTCCTCCTCTCTCACCCTGGCCCGCACACCCCGCATCCACTGGAACCGTTGCGGAGTTCATTCTTTCGCCCACATCACCGCCTAACACTGGAAAGACCTCCCCCTCTACCTGCGCACCTGCCCTTCGCTTATGGAATTCAGAAAAAGTCTCAAAACATGGCTCTCCGATCAAGGTTGTTAGGACCAAGCGCCTTGACATCTCCCGGGGTGACAAGCCACGCTTTACAAGAACCCTCTGATTGATTGATTGACTGTCCATCTGCAGTGTCACTTGGGAGTACAGAAGGGGCGGAGCAGAACACTTACTTGACCCTGTCAAGTGGCAAAAAACATCAAATTTGAAATGAGTGAGAACTGAAAATGAGTCTTAATCTTAGCAATATTTCCTGCCTGCATCCATAAATACCAAATCAAACCCTGTAACACCTTCCTTCCCTATGCCACATTGGTGATTTACATTTAGTCGTGAAACTGGCATTGTACATTTCAACATACTTCCTGTTTCGTAAAGGACTGAAGACATTCAAATGTCATAATGACAAATAACTTTCTTTTGAGGTATGGGTGATTTTCTGGGTATGAAGATGTTAAAGGAGTGAGTTGTGCAAACTGGATGACAGAGATAACTCTTTCTGCGAATGAATCTAAGAAAACAAGGTGTCCTAAGTTTAAAAAATGTTGGACGAGCTCTGTGATATATTTTGTGACTTCCCTTGCCTATGGCATGGAGCTTGGTACATGAAAATGACATTATCGCCATTTATACAAGTCATTTCGGGTCAATCAGCCCTTTTTCGCATGCAAAGATTTACAGGGCTTTGATTCCATACATTGATCTACCGCTCGGATCCAGATAGGAAGAAAAATAGATTTAAAAAAATGTTCTAATTTTCATCTCCAAGAAAAGGCATTTTGATTGTAAACGCTATAGCATGTTAGTTTTCCAAGTCTTGCATAATTAAATGCTATTATTAACAGGTAATATGCCAAACTTAGTGCCACTCATAATACACCAATATATAACACAATGAAAGGATCACAAACCTCTGCAGCTGGGTTGTTAACCAAGCAGGAGCTTTAGAGCATGAATGGTCAATGGTTGTGTGGTATTTAAGTAAAAATGTCACTTTAAAGAATCTTAGAGCCCCACCTAGTGGTGTATTTGAGAAAACAGTGATTAGAGGTCTTCTAAGAAAGCTATGGTGTGAGGCAGAAAGACATATTTCCAGGCCACACAGTCCATCGTTTCCTCACTGCCAGCCTCATATCGTCTCCCAGCACAAACATGATTTGGCAACAGAATTCTAATGCACTTGCCAGTGTACCCACGAAAGCAGCTCCTTAAAGTGTATGTGCGGGACCAATGAAGGTTTTATACTTCTATGTAAGTTAAGCAACTAAAAAAAATAAAAATAAATCTTTATTTAATGCACGAGTGCGCCCCCGTGGTGGCTAGGATAACGGTGCCTGCAGCGTTGTTACTTTAGCGAGTGTGGGTGTACCGCACACCTCAGAGCCGAGGTTCACCCAATGCCTCTGCATGAGCTTTGTGAGAAGCTCCCACAGTAAGATAGTTAAGGTCCGCATCGCTTGTACAGCAGGGTATATATATTTTTTATCGATTGCTGCCACCCAGTGGTTGCTAACAACACTACAGCGACAGAATATTAATTCGGTATTGCCTACACAGAACATGCACCGTTCTCCTCAAGGTATTGTTTACAGTTCAGTTGGCTTACCAACCGTCCACAGTACATCATTAGTTGTTTTCGTTGTCACTCTCACTTTAAATTGTTTTATTCCTTAGCTCCCATAGACTTCCCTTCCTTTCTCGTGTTAGCTTATCCTAGGAGCATGGACAAAGTAAACATGTTCTTCCTCGTGTTTTTTACCACTCCACCCCACAAGCCACCCCACAAGCCACCACTCTAAGCCACTCCACTCTAAGCCACTCCACTCTAAGCCACTCCACTCTAAGCCACTCCACTCTAAGCCACTCCATTCTCTCCCGCTCTACTCCACACCACTCTGCGACACTCCACTCCTCTCTATGAACTCTACAATATGACACTCTGTGCTGATTTGCGGAAGTGGCTGGCTCCCACATCACTGGGCGCCATTTTGAAAGGGACTATTCCCTTTTTGATGCTTTTATGTTTTAATATTTCACTCCTTTACTTTAACTTACTTTTCTTTACCAGTATTCATTCCCTCATAGGGGAGCCTGTGAGGGTTTGTGGGATTGCTGGACCTTGGTTATGCACATTTAAAATTTTGTCACCTGTTTTTCGCTTTGCAATGCAAGCGCTAGCATTTTAGACATACCCCTCTCGTATGGAGTGTTATTTAAAGTTAGCCTCATCACAGATGAGCATAGCAGATGTGCTGTTGGTGTGCCAAAGGCAAGCCCATCTGTGTCAGGATCGCGCTGGGTTCAAACCTGGACACAGCACGGAGACTGCCCCATTCAAGGCCACGTGTTGTGTTCTGCTGGACACGTTCTAGTGTCTCAGCAGACACTGAGGTTGTTAACCACTCCCTCAGGGGAGTGGGCACACATGCACCCCACACCCATCCATCACAGGCGTCACAAGTGACGTGAGCCTGTTAATAAAAGGGCCCAGGTGCACGTGCTCTTGGCCAGTTCCAGTAACCCACTATAGTGTCCGTGTGATCTTTGTCCCAGCGTGTGGGCTTAGGTCCCAGGACACAACAATGGTGATGAGGGGGTTGATGCCTACGTCTGTGCTGTCGGCCTTTCTATGGTTCATCGTGGGATGTGTAGTGGCCTGAGTCTGCGGCACCCTGAACACACTGCCGGCACGAAGTACTGGAGCCCAACAGCAGTGCCCTGCAACACCTGCTTGCATGCGACCCTGTTGTAGTGACCAGGGGGCGGAACGACGGAGTCAACGTCGTGCTGGTGGCACGTGACCCTCCAGACAGAGACCACAGAAGACTGCCCCCAACCCAAAGCGCGTGGATGAGTTGCGGCGCAACACTGAAGTGCCCACTGTACATGAAGGTGAGAGGAGGAGAGCAACGGCCCTGCAGCGGCTCCCTCCCCTTCCGCAAGCAAACTGCGCACCAACTCAACACAGTGCCAGCCCTGTCCTGGCATCCCCAACAAGGCCGGCAATCAAACTGAAAAGCCCAATGAGGTTGAGAGCAACCCCTGTCCACAAATTGCCTGAGAGGAGGCGGCAGGCCTAACCAGAAGGGTACAGGCCAAAGCAGTGCTGCAGCAGGAGAAGCCCGAAAGCAAACGGGTCGTCAATCCGGCTGGCAGCATCCTGAATAGCCAGCAGCGCCCCCTCGAACATGCCAAAGCACTAGAACCAAAGGAAAAAGGGGAACACTTACGTTCACAACTAAACCTCACCTCGCGCCGACATCTGTCGCCACAGCGCCCACAGAACAGCAAGGACTGCAGCATGAGGAGTGCTGCCATGGCCGTGTGAGAAGCACCTCCGCCGCCTGGTGGTCATTCGGAACGCTGCATTTCAAGCTGCGAGGGAAGGTGGCTGGCGAGTGTGACCCCATACTGACATTCCCTAGACCTGCAGCACCGCGGTGGGGCACTTCCTTGCAAACAGGGCCAATCCAGGAGATACACCAGTAGCGCTGCACCAACCAATGTTCCCCTGTAAGCGCTCCCAGGTCCGGGATAAAGTTAAACTGCCCACGCTGAGAAGCCTGCTGCGCCACATAGCGGTCTTTTCACACCGCACCCTGGGCAGTAACCCCTGTCTGCTCTGCACCCACACAGAAATGGCCCCATAGTGCGAAATCGAATGCCAGGGTCTCCCATGTCAAAGAGGCAGCACCGCTGACTGCAGTGTAAGCTTAAACACTTGCCTGAAAAGGATGGCTGAGTCCCCGCGATGCGGAGGGGTGCTGTGTTTGCTCTGACCAACCTCAGATAGACCGCACATGCATCTCCACTCCAGCGCGACCGTCAGCCAAGCCTGCTGCGGCCGGGAGAAAAATAGTGCTGCAGTGCCACTGTGTGACCATCAGTGGTAACTGCGCCCTGGTGATCGGAGCAGTCCATAATAAAATGGCCACAAAACTGAGAAAAGCTGCTGTGGCCACGTTTCATGAGGCGACCTGCGCAGGGCTAGGTTTGAAAAGCCAAACCGCCTTACTGCAACTCCCTGAGCGAAGGAAGTAAAGACTGGTAGTGCCACTCCATACTTTATCTACCGGCAACAGTGACTGAACCATGGTGACCAAAGAAGCTAAATGGCAACGAGGCCCATGTAGACTGCTGCCAGCAGCATGCGAAAGAGCACTGCACCCCGAGAATAACCCAAGAATGCCGCCAGCGTGTTAGGGTGAGACTAGCCCCCAGTGAGGCACAGCATGAAGCAGCACACACTCAGGAAAGGATGTGGAGTCTAGGGTCAAACAGGGAAAGGAGCAATGGAGATTCCAAACCTACCAAGACAAATGACCCTAACTGAGCCAGACTGCATCACCACAGCCCAGAGGGGTACATGTCAGAGGAGAGAAGAAGCAAGCATACAGGGAGTTAGCCAATAGCACCCTCACTGACACAAAGCAAGAGTCTTTCAACAGAGACTGTTAAAGCCAAGTTCTGCGGCCACTGCCGGCAGCCAGATTTCTGTTTCACCTGTGAAGGCTTGCTGGGTACTGTCCCAAGAGAAGAGGCCACACAATGAGGAAGAAAGGTCCTCGAGTACAAAAGTAAGCTGCTCCCTGTCTCCCACGCACAGTTGTAAAAGAGGCAGCGCCACGTACTGAAGGAAAAGCCAAACGGCGACACCCATTGCAGTAGTGAAGAAAGTTCACTGTACACAAAGAAAGTGCACTGTAGACGCACCCCAAGTGGCTGTCTGATGCCACTACAAGCGAAGAAATAGCACCACATGCCCCTGGTGGTGCACAGCCACCACAGCAAGAAAGAGGAGCAAGCACGCCAAGCGCCAAATGAGGCCGCCACGAAAGACCAAGAGCGTGGGGTCCCAGGTGCACTGAAGCAGGCCCCCAGAAGCTCAACAACACCGGTAGGCGCCCAACAGAGAGAGACCTCGCCAAAGAAAGAAGCAATGCTGGAGGCAGCAGGGAGATCCTCTACATCTCCAACGCAGCAGCGAAGCCCCGTAGTAGGCCAAACACAGCACAGTGTCCTCCCTCACACAGCCTCAAGACGGAGTCACCAGTGACCCAAAACAGGCAAGAAGAGAGTCGCACACGCCACGCGGCAAGCTGCCACCACACCACACTGCTCCAAGGACACTCAACATGTGGCTGGACGCCACATGCGTACTTCAAGCATGGAGCGCATCACCCGAAGTGACCAACCTTGCTAAGAATGTCAGAACGAAGGTAGAGGCAGACACCAGCACCCGGAAGAATAATCAAAAAGAAGAGTGATAATCCTGTCACCATGAAGAGCTGGACAAACACAGGTGCGCTAAGCGCTAAAGAAACAATAGGAAAAGCACGAGGACTCAAAGCACCACAAGCCAAGAGCCAGTGGCGTAGCTGGGGGGGGCGTGGGGGCGGTCCACCCCAGGTGGCACTATTTTGGGGGTGGCTGGCCGGCAGCACAGCACAGGTGGCCCGCCACCCGTGGCCAGCCCTGGATTTATTGGGGGGGACAGTACAGTGATGACAGTTCACCCAGCCTTCCCACGTGTGCGGCGGCCGATGGCTGTCGCTGAGTAGCACCACACCACACGTGTGCGTAAGTGCAAGCGCATCTGCTTGCACATGCATGCTGCACCACCTACCATAGTGGTGATGCGGTGCGCCGCTCGGCGCATGTGAATGTGGGTCCCAGGGCCTTCAATCTTGTAGCGCGCTAAAGCGCTCCCAATGACGGCCCTAGGAATAATTTTTAGCAAACCCCCGTGCTCCAGCAGTGATGCGCACGCGGCGCACTTTCAGGCACGTCACCACCACGTGCATGATTGGAGGAGTCTCGCGCTAGCCTTAACATTTCAAATTTGCTGCAGACAGTCTCGTGCTCCTCTGTGGTTACCTGGCATTATCCATTTTCACTGTCCCTTGGGCTGCCCTGCGTCTTCACCCCCTCTGGAGCATCTCCACTGTCATTTGAAGTTACCAACATAGGACTTCAAACCAGTGATCTTGATGTCTTTCAGCTGCAGTGCTAGATGACTCCTGCTTCCTTGGCCAGAGGGTTTCCTCTCCATCTAGAGGTGCTCTTGGTAGCTAGGATGGATGCCAGCTCCCTGGGGAGCAGGATGCTAACTTGGGATTCCTTTTGCTTAAGGGAGGTTTATCTCTGTTGGAAATTAACATTCCTCAATTTGGTTAGAACTATAAGCTGTTTTTCATACTCTTCGCCATTATTAGTTTCAGTCAATGGTCATTGTTTCAGGCAGACTGTGGATTATGTCAGTCAGAAGAGGGGACTTGTTCCCGGTCTCCACCTCATCCACCAAGGTAGAAGCACGCCCCTCCCCGCCTAATCAAGGTAAGTGAAAATGAATTAAATTTGTATATTTTTACGCTACTTAGGAATGTTTTAGAAAGGAATGGAGAAATATAATCAAATGATGAGCATAGAAAGCTTTTCAAGTCTAGATTTGTTGCGTTAAGTGTTGTGGCACGCAATTTTTAAACCTGACTCAGGAAGGGTTTATATGAAAGACTCTGTGCACATTTCATAATGGTGTGACTAGAACTTCTATAGTTCTTGAATCTACTGAGTGGTAAATGCCAATTCTGCTCTAGAATCCAAAGTAAGCGCTTCGTCAGTAACTGGCAACTTTCCCAAAAGCACCTGTGATGTCCAGCCAAACAGGCTTCGTACAACAAAAATGTCTGTTCACCATTGATGATGACGGTGGTTGTAAATACTGACGCTTAGAAGTCATAAAAGTAACTCTCAGACATGCGCTAAATAAAAAGAAAACACAAAGACACAGAACTGTCATGGTTTCACTTTTTCTTCCTCACCCTTTCAAAGCCGAGAGAAACATCATTATTTTAAAAGGCCATTCAAACATCCCCACCATTACAGTTCCCCTTAGACTTTTTCACTCCTGTATTTCAGAGATATGATTGTCCTGTGCAGTATATTTGTGCATGGGAACATGTAAGTATAATGACAATACCCTCTCCAATTCCACGGAAAGTCAATTTAACATACCACAGGCACAGAACTATATGTTCAGGATGTGAAATTCGTTTGCAGGATGCAGATTTTAATAAAGTGAACACACCTCAAATAAACTTCTAGTTGCATTTCTCTTGGAAGTGTTTTTTAGTGTGTGTTTAAGTCTTGCAGCTCCAGCACGTGGGGTGAGCAGGGAACTAACCTAGTTAGTCAGTTTGCAAGTGACATCATGGTGTGTGCCATCACAGCCTGTGATGTCACAATGCATGACAACACACGTGGCATCACAGTAAGTGACATCACATATCATGAGTGCATTTAAGCGCATTATGAGATTTAACAAATTAGATTTTGCTTGGGGTTGTGCTAAAAAAGTGGCGCAATCCCAATGTAAAATCTGGGCCTCAACTAATTTTACACAGTTTTTAAAACCCTGCCACAAAAAAATTGGCAACATGGAGGAGCATGTTGGTAGATCTGTTATGCTTAATTGGTTACAAAGTCTGCGTTTTCTAATATTTGTATGGGGTTAAGACATCTGCTGCGGAGGTGCCCAGTAAATATCAGAGAATATTAATTGGTGAGATAGCCCAGGAGGTTAAAGTATTTCTTGGAGAGATTTCTGTTTTGTGTAGTCCCAGATCTGACTCAAAGTAGTATAGAAGGTTAGTGTGCCTGCAAAGCATGTAATATGCAGGTGAAAGAATTATTATAATTGTTTTTAATGTAGCTAGGTAAGTGGGTTACTGCTTTGAACACAGATCCTTTCGTTACTTGCAGTTCATAAATAGTAAGTGTTAGATGTGGGGGTCTCTAGTTGGCAGAGGTAGGTACCAATGTCCAAATAGGGACCCTTGCTTCTAGTCAGGGTAAGGGGGATACAATCTTTAAATAACCCCTGCTCACCCCCTTGGTAGCTCGTTGCAAGCAGACAGGACTATCAAAGGCAATGTGTAAAGTATTTGTACCAACACTCACAGTAACACAGTGAAAACACCACAAATGGACTCCACACCAGTTTAGAAAAATAAAGAATCTTTATCTATACTACACAAGACCAAAACAACAAAAATCCAATATACACTGTTCCAAAATAAGTCTTTAAAAAAATAGTTCAAGGGTTTGCACCAAAATGATCCACAGTTGCGTCACTTTTAGCCCAATGTACCTGTAGATGTGACAAAAGTTCCCAGCGGCAGCTGCAGCGTCAGAAAACAAGCGATGCATCACTCCCGAGACCCTGGGGAGGTGATGCGACAACCCCGCTGCACGCAGCGGGCGGGTTGCGTCAAATCCGGTCTGTATGGGGAGCGATGCGATACCTTGGATGGATTCCAGTTTGCAGGTTCTCCGGTAGGAAGCGTCTCGCACAGTCACAATGCATCGATCTTCGGGACGGCGATGATCTTCGGTGCAGCGGAGATGCGCAGCGCAGCATTGATCCTCTTCTGTCGCGGCCCCTCGATGCGTTGGCGCTGGACTCTGCGATGATGTTCACAGCGACGGGATGTGGTCCGTAGGCCAGCGGTGCAACGGGTCTCACAGCAACAACAGGCTCTGCGACGATATTCGCAGCAACCGGAATCTTCCCGCACCAGGGCGATGCGCTCCGCAAGCGAGTGGCGCGTTGAGTCTTGCAGCGGCAACAGGCGCTGCGACGATCTTCGCGGCAACGGGAATTTTCTCACACTGTCGACGATGCGCTACGCAAGCGAGCAATGCGTGCAAAATTGTAGATTTTCTTCTTTTCTTATTTTCCAGCTCCCCGAACAGCAGGAAACAACCTCCAGAGGCCCCACAAATGGATCAAGCACTCTAGGTAGGTCAGAACTCACACAGCCGAGTTCAGGAGGGAAGCTGGGGGTGAAGTCCTTTTGTTCCTGGGACTTCTTAACAGGAGGCCAGCACTCCTCAGGCCCTTGGAGATCTTGTCAATCAGGGGACACAGCAACGTCCTTCCCCTCTCCTTGGCAGAATAACAACTGCAGGTCAGCCCACAAACACACAGCAGGCAAGTCCTTCCTCTTCAGTATTCCAGCTTTTCTCCTTGGCAGAGGTTCCTTCTTGATTCCAGGATGATCTAAAATGCTTGGGTTTGGGTCCCAATATTTATACCCAGTTTCTCTTTGTTCTCTGAAGGCAGATAGGCCTTTGCCTAGTCCAAACCTGCTTTGGTCAGTCCTGGAGCACTTTGTTGACAGGATTCCTTCTTTCCTTTCACAGTGCAGGGCAGAGACATCAGACGCACCACAGGAGGTGGAGCCAGCATTGTGGAGGGAAGGCACAGCCCTATACCGGTCCCAGGTGCAACTCCTCCCACCCATCTACATGGAGATCTCTTTATTCAGCCCTGTGCTGACTCTCCCTGTCTCCTGGAATTTCCCCAGCCCCTGTCACTCAAACTCCAGACAAGGAATACACAACCTAGCAGAGGCAGGTTTAGATGGTTAGACAAGAAAATACCTACTTTCTAAAAGTGGTATTTTCAAACACCGAATGTTAAAACCAACTTCACTAAAAGATGTATTCTATTATTCTGAGTTCAGGCATACTAAACTCGAATTTCAACCATGTTCCCTGAGTCAGTTAGGATTATAAGATGTAATAATCAAAACTGCCCATTCCGGCCTATGGGGAACAGGCAGCCTTGCAATAGTGAAAAACAAAAATGGCTGTAATTCACTATTAGGACATGCCACACACATCAGGGCTTGTCCTACCTCATACTTATAATGCACCCTGCCCTTGGGCCTACCATAGGGGTGTCTGATATGAAGAAAAGGGAAGGTTTAGGGACTGGCAAGTGGGTGCACTTGCTCAGTCAGCATGGCAGTACCACACTTTAACAGGCTGCTTCTGTGGGTGGCACAACCAGTGCTGCAAGTCCACCAGCAGCATTTGGATTACCAACCCTGGACACTCCTGGTGCAATGTACTAGGGTCTGGCAGGTAAAACAACCAGCCAATCATGGATAACCAATCACAATAACAATGTATACAGAGAGCATATGCACCTTAGCACTGATCAGCAGTGGCAAAGCGCCCAGAGTCCTATTGCCAACAACCACGGGTCAGGAAAAACGAAGGAGGAAGAAGCAAAAAGTTTGGGGATAACCCTGCAAAAAGGGCCATTTCCAACAGTAAGCCTTTTAATAAAGCACAGTGAGCTATGCAGGATATGTGACTGCTACACCTTTTAATCTTCACTGACTCATGCAACATATCTTGTACACTAATTTACACACTTGCATGATTTATTGTCAATCTGTATGTTATGTAAATCGGTCTGACACCCTGCATTGACATGCGTAGCGCTATAAAAGAAATCAAATAGTGGTATTTAAATTGTGTGTAAAAACTGGAACAGACCAACACATCTGACATTCTTACAGTTCATACACTTACATAAAGGGACCTAACAACATCAAAAGCATGCCTCTCTTAAGTACCTGTGAAGAGATAACAAGCTGTGTGCTTTTGTCTCCCTCCATTGCATTTACATTAAAGTGTGAGGTTCCAGGCCACTCGATCAAAAGGGTCGTTACTCAGTTGAGTACGTGCGCCTTGTCAGTGCATGTTCTCTGGGAGCTGGGAGAGGTTAGTGTTGGGCATGCAGCACCTCTGCTCCGACCTTTCCTTTCTCCTGCATTGGAGTAGAGAGTGGCGTCGTAACTTAAACCCTGCCAATCCACCCGCGCTGCTCGCCGTCCTTTTTCCCCAGACAACCCCCTCCCCCGCTACCGGCCATGGGCGGCAATCTGAGGGATTGCCCCAGGCGCCAGAAGCTCTAGCTACGCCACTGCCAAAAGCACACTCAGAGACACCAGACAGCTACCAAGGAGGACCGACATCCCTGGAGACAGCCTCATGGGAGAACCAAACGTAAGCCGCAGCAAGCGCGAACTGCGTCCCTCCCCAACGCTTCCCAGTGCAATCTTCCAACCCTGAGTGTCGGCAGTCTAAGTTGGATGGCATCCCTGCTCCTGACCGCAAATGCCAGAGGTGAATGAACAGCCTCAGTAAGGCAGAGAAATGTAGCTGCAAAGTCCCTCCAGGAACCTACTCTCCTAGAAGATCGTCACCACCTGTCGTCCAGGTCCAATAGCAACTACATCATCATTGCCATGTGCATGACACCGCAGGAAATATGGAAGTGTGACCAGAGGGTCTACCCTAAGAATCGGACAACAGACCAAGTTCAGGAGGGGAAGTCGTGAGTGGCTGGGCTGGACGCTGAAGAGAACCCGAGCAGCTAAAGGAGCGTATCCCGACACAACAACAGCAAGTGAAGGGTGTGACAACCAGAGAATGACCTGGCGACTGCCCAGCGGGAGACCGAAAGTAAGCTTCAAGCCTGCGCGAAAAGAGTCTCATGCCTCACGTTTCTTAGCGTGTCCATTATGCCACTGTCACCAACGTCCTAGCAGCCCAAGAAGTCCAAGTGCACGGATGTAACTTCCTCCCCAAAGGAAATGGAGGCACCTGGCCACCCCCGCTCCAGGTGATCGACTCAAGACTGAAGGGTCTGCAACCATCAAGGCAATTCATCACCAACTGTTGACCAGGTTCATCACACGACTGGCAATGCCATTATGCCAGTCCTCCCCATTGCCACACCCGCCAACAAGAAGACCCAGAGACTACCTGCTAACCTGACTCACACATAAACTGGGACAGCGAGAACATGTCTTGACCAAGACTCATCCACCCCTGAGGTTTGTGCGAGTGATTGGGTACTGGCTCCTCAGTGGTCTTGCAGCTGCCCCAAGTCGGCACACATGCAGCCCCAGCCCAGCTCACAAGCAGTCCCGTGGCAAACCCGTCAAAGGGCCTCCCCAGGCGGGAGAGGTTGATGAGGCATTGCCCCACCGACAGGTTACCGGATACAGCAAAATAGTCTAACAGAGACTTCAGTCGATCCAGGAACACTTTCGTGGACGTTCACCATGGACTCCAACCATGCTCTTGACACACCCTGTTTAATCAACTGTTAGTACCCACCACATACCATCCTCAATGTCAGCAAAGGGGGCCACCTCAGAATAAAAGACATGTTTCCACTGGCATGGTATGGGAGTGCAGCTGACATCTCCAAGCCAGCATTTGTGTCCTGAACCACTTAGATTAAATTACGAGTGCCCCCAGAGATTGTCCTGCTGCAGTCAGAGTCACCAGCCCATGTCTGCTGTCTTCCTGCTGCGTGACAAGAGAAGCTGATGGACCCTGTGGTGTATAGTTAATTGTTGTTTACCCCTGCAGGTTGGACTAGTGATTGTTTGTCTTCATTAAAATTTGGGAGGAATGTTGTGTCCTACTGGACACGTTCTAGTGTCTCAGCAGACACTGAGGTTGTTAACCACTCCCTCTGGGGAGTGGGCACACATGCACCCCACACCCATCCATCACAGGCGTCAAAAGTGACGTGAGCCTGTTAATAAAAGTGCCCGGGTGCATGTGCTTGTTGCCTGTCCCAGTAACCCACTATAGTTTCTGTGTGGTCTTTGTCCCAGCATGTGAGCCTAGGGCCCAGGACACAACAGCCACAGAGGAAATAAGAACGGCTTTAGAAAAGAAAGGAACTTCAGACCTTATTCTCCTCAACTTATCTGCGACCTTTGATATGGTCAACCACATGATATTGATAGACTGCCTCGAGGAGATAGGTATACAAGCATTGGCATAGCCAATAGGTCTCGCTTTTGGGACCTTCTAAGTATTTAGTTATGCAGCACAATATTCTTGATGCAACAACTGTTGCATGGCTAAACACTTAAAAGGTCCCAAAGGCGAGACCTATCGGCTATGCCAATGCTTATTCATATTTGCAATATATAGGGAATGGCGTTAAACCATAATGTTGTAACATTCCAGTGCCTGCTGCACACGGATTCCATGACTAGTACTATTGCGAAGAAAACTTTTCCGACGATTATCGAAAGAGGGGCTTGGAGGCAAAATCAGTTATGCAGCAAAAGAATGCAAACCTAGGATGGATCCTTATGCACAGATTGGAACGTCTTGGTTTAGTGGTCATCGCTCATGGGTGAGCTGCTGCGTAAGCGGCGAACGAGCTATAGGTATGTATAGAGGGTTCGCGGTCGTGCTTTACATTTCTGCCCTTCCGCCCTTGTCTTTTCTGTATTGTAAAGTGGAGCAATCCTCGCCGCTTCTATCCAGCTAAACAAGTAACAACACATTGGACACGCGGGGCTTTAAGTGGGCCAGGTCGCTCCGGGTCTCAGACCCGGTAGTATTTTAAAAAGGACTTTGAAACGGGTCTCTTTCGGGCCCTGTATTCATATCCTGAACTCTTCATGCAAAACCACTGTTCGATTTTTTAACAATGGAGGTCAAAAACGTGAAGCATTTCATATCACCCTGCTTAGATTTCACATGCTTTATTTAGCCTCGCATTCCGGCGAGTCTTTGGTTTTCCAAGATGCTGTGGTACATTTCTTTTCAGGCGACACAGTACTCTTGCTGGTGCATAATTCGAACGGAGTGCCACCCAGGTGTTTACAACAGCGTACATGCGAGTTCTGGCTGAAGGCAGTGCCAGTTTCTCTCAGTGTCTGTCAAAAAGGTGCTCAGAATGCATGCTCATCCAATCCACGGCCTCTTAAGAAAGCGCACAGAGCAATGATCACATATGCCAGCCGCAGTTGTGAGTCTATGCAAATGTGTGTGTACGGTTGCACTCTATAGGAATGTAAATGTATATGGTTAAACTATGTCCTTAATGATAAAGCCCTGCCCATTTCAAGGACCCCCACTTATTTTTATCGCACTTAAACCACTGGCGACCCGGATTACCCCCGTTTGCACAGGTACCATATGTTTGAGATGAAGCGGGGCTCTTTAAGGAGGACGGGGCAGGAGGGGGGTGGACTCGGGGGCAGGAGGAGGGTGGACTCGGGGGGGGCAGGAGGGGCGCGCGGACTCGAGGGGCAGGAGGGGCACGCGGACTCTGGGGCAGGAGGCTCGTTTGCGCGGAGGAGACAAATATTTACTCTGCGGCGCACTCACTTCACAGCTCGACGTGTTCTCCGGAGCAACCAGGTGAGAGGGGGTCACATGGGAGCCACTGTTTACCGCCTCCGGCCCAGAATAGGCCAGCCCCCGAACCCACCCCAAACACCCATGGGGGGGCCAGATCGAAAGGTGTGACCCCCAAAGGGTGGAGCCTTCAACAGGTCTGCCTACTGCTCAGGAGGTTTAGTGCCGTCGACATATAATCAGAAAAACGCCCCACACAAAAGCACGTTGTATTTATATTCTCTACGGCCGCTGCCACACACGCACATACACGCACTTTATAAGGTCTCCAGTTTACCTTTGTTTACTCTCTGCCCTCGTCTCCCAGTTCTGTTTCTAGTCTGATTGCCACTTCCCTACCCACGGTTTGTGCCTTAGGCTTAATGCCCTTTACAGAAAATACCCAAAATCATTCAATCTCGTCAGCGAGACTGCGCATGTGCGCAGCCCACGCCAGGCGAGACCTAAAAAATAAGGCACTCGCCCTACTGAGCTAATTTTTGGTAGGAAGAGAGCAAACAGTCGCTCTGGATCATTTCACCCAAAACCTTTTTCTTTTCCATGCTGGGTCCCGCAAAGGTCCTTGCTCAGCCCCAAGTTGTTCAGCCTACACATAACAGAGCTAGGAACACTAAAGCAAGCCTTTGTCTTCTCCCTTACCTCTTATGCTGATAATACTCAAATTGTGGTGTCAGCATTAAAAATTGCAAGCGTGCAAACAGTGACTGGACGAACAATAATTGTCTAAAGCCTGTGGCTCCCAATCTGTGAACTGCTGCCCCCTGATGCGCTATCAAAACTAGGCAGGGGCACCAAGCACACAGTTAGTTGTACTGTGTGAATAAGAAGAGTGGCGTAGGTATTCATTAGTTTGTGCAATGCTAAAACAAACAAAAAACATGAATTGTGCATGGAACTTTACAAGTGAGCAGCAACGTATACCCCTTAGGTTCAGGGTCACTGTCACTAAAAACCTCCTGCCCCAGTTTAGACGAAAGTGGAAGTGATGCTGTGCATCCTTGCTTGTTGTATTTGTGGGTATGTGATGCATGATTATGCTAATTATGGGGAAAGGAGTTGGCCTGATGGCTAGGGCGGTCGACCTTGAATCTGGGGAACTGGGTTAGAGTCTCTGCAATTATGCTGAACATCCTGTGATTCTGGGCAAATCACTTAATCTCCCTGTGCCTAACAAAAATGAATGGAGCAGATTTACAAGCCCCTTGCGCCACTTTTGCGTCACTTTTAACATGGGAAAAGTGATGCAAAAATGGTGCAATGGCCTTGTAAATAAGCCCCAATGTGTTCTCATGTAATGCAACTGGTGCTATGTAAAGCGCTCTGATACCCCATTCGGGTCAAGTTCGCACTATATAAAACTCTGTTAAAATAAAAAACAAATAATACAAATGGTTATCCCAGTTGCAGCAAGCTCCAGAAAGATGTCTGCACCTCTAACTGCTGTTGTCCGTGCCATCTCTCGAATGCAGCTACGGAATTTCTCAGCCCTGGATATCTGGGCTCCCTCTGCGGCTTACCACAAGAAGGTATTGTGGGGGTGGGAGTACATTGGTGGGAGGGGTGGCTTCCATTGTAGTCTGCGGGAGCCGTAGATGTAAAGTGTTTATGCCAAAAATGTTAAAGTTCCTCACTACGAGACCCAGAGCTGTGGGTTATATTATAGAAGACCTTCTTCTCGGGCTTCTTCTTCACTTAAGTCCTTGCTT
The DNA here is from genome assembly GCF_964204655.1 of Triturus cristatus. Lineage (NCBI taxonomy): Eukaryota > Metazoa > Chordata > Amphibia > Caudata > Salamandridae > Triturus > Triturus cristatus. The sequence continues at coordinate 392,171,788 of NC_140592.1, forward strand.
AGTATTTATCATAGTTATAGAGTCAGTTTTTAGCTTGTTGCAGTACAATGTTAATTTCACAAAAAGCATGGTTTAACACAAGTTACAGAATGACACTTTGGGCACATAATTTGCCCCACCTCATTGGTCAGCCCAGTCCATATTCATTAACTGAAGGCTGAACTATCTCGGCAGCAAACATTCTCGGTTCTAATCTGAATTTGAGATGTGTTTCGGAATTTTAGGATCTTGTACTTTCCATGTTTGCCAGACAGAAAAACACTAAAATATTTGTTCTTTATTCACCTATGGCTTATCTTCTCCAGCAACAGTACATCTCGTGGTGTTCTGTAAGTTTGACAGACCGATAATGTGATGCTGCCTGGTACAAAAAACACAAGGATTACAGCTGTGTCTCAGATGAAATTGGGACAATGGAATCCTTATCCATCAGTAAGATTATTAAAAGGTGGTACGTACCTCGGCCTAGGTAAGTCTCCTCCCTAGAGTCCCTGCTTTGCTTTAGAGTGCCTTTTGCATATAAACCAGGAACATCTCGAGTTCTTGATTTTCTCGCATTCTTGTTTTTAAAATGACCTGTATGAACCTTACTTTCAGCATTCCTGTTTGTTTAATCCCTAACCAGGCATTTACTGATACAAAGTGGATAGCTTGATCAGCTCAGAGAAGGATTGCTTATCTACTGGCTTAACACGGGATACTGCAGTATTCTGACAATGCATCACTTTTTATTGAAAGTTAAAAGATCATTATTGTTGGTTAATTAAAGCTTTTACTCTATGCAAGGCAAACAGTTACAATGTCAGTACCTGATACATATAGAAAGTAAAAGGTTAAACTGGCATAGTTGAGCATACATTAACATCTAAATAACAGGGATTATTCATAACAGCAATAAAAGTGAATTATACAAGTAGCATTATCTATTGACCAAATCATCAGTTATCTTAAAGCGTTCCATAACTCTATCATAAAGCATTTCACTACTCTTGTGATCAGTTGTGGAGAGGGACTACCGGAAGCATCCCTTCTGTTTCCAGGTACACCGTGCATGCGGTGAGGGGAGATGCAGACTCCACTGTGTCTTTATTTCCGTGGTAATGGTGCGCAGTACTATTCACCTCGCTACTACAGTACATGCAAGCGCAGGGACCCATGGGAGATGTAGTCTTCACAAATCATAAAGCAGTCGACGCGTGGCTGCACAGTACCAGGTGTTCGGTGGTGACTATAGACAGTGTTCCTCGGGCTCTATTGTTCTGAGAGGCATGAATGGGGACCCAGCAACACAGCCCCCCTACTTCAATCTCATTGCATTGAACCAGAGCTAGTCACTGCTGCCAGTACCAACTCCGAAATTGCTTTCCTGGGGGCAAAGCTGCCGGTAGGGGTAATGGAAGAGAAAATGGGAGAGGATGCTCAGATTGATGCCTGAAAACGAGTGCAAAGCAAATCCTGAAATGCAAGGGCTGGGGAGGCAAGCTGTAAAATGCAGAAGTAGATTTACCCAACTAATAGAGAAGGAGAGAATCCCCATTGTTACCCCAAAATGGCAATTGCATTGTAAGTTGGAGCAGTTTGCTGACCTGAAACATGCACCTCACCCCAAATGTATGTTTAATCTGATTAGAGAGGGGTAGACCATTAGCTTGCTGTTTTCTCAGGATCCCCGCCAATAGCACGATTATAAAAAGAGTCTCCTCAGTAAATCATTGGTTCACCAGTAAGAGAGAGCGAATGTTGGTGAACCGGCCTCTACCCAAGCGAAAATGTTACTCACTGGGCAAAGCAATGCTAGTAGTTCAAATCCCCAGCTAGTTCCCTGTGGGTGTGGTCTTAGATATGTGGGTGTAATTCCAGGGTAATAGGCATGTTTGTAAGCTTTCAGGCCAAAAGATTATAATACTTCCATCAGCTTCATCCCAATTGTTTGCAGGGAGAAAAATTGAAGTACTCCCAAGGCCGGGCATGCATCCACCCACCCGCCAAAAAAATTAACATAATGGGGAGCCACTGCCAATGGTTAGTAAGTCAATGGAGCCGTGGGGTGAAAAAGTTTGAGAACCAGTGTAGTAAACTAGAACTCCTGAATTTCAGTGTTTTTCGTTTTTTAAATATTTGTTTTTATGTTATTTCAACACCTAATTTGGATAGAGCACAAGACTAAACTTAGGTCAATGGGACCTCCAAAAAACAATCCCCTTCATTCGGATCAGGGCACATTCTAGTCCTAATGAAAGCTTGCAGACCCATTTGAGTCATTTACCATTAAGGGCTGAAACATGTTGGTTTAATTTTAGGGTGCAGATGCATAATCTCCCCGTTTCACCCAAGATTCCTTTTTTTATCTATACCTAAAACAACATATATAAATAAAATTGATATCTAAGCATTTTAGAAGGTTCTTTAATTTCTAGACTTAAGTAAAACAATCTCAAAAGTGCTCCCTGGAATCCGGTTGAGCAAATCCTGGTTTTTAGGGACCTGGATGCGACTCGATGATGAAACATGCCACTACTAGAGTGGGTGAGGGTCACCACTACAAACAACTAGGATTTGGGGGTTATTGCCACAAGAAGGACATACTAGGCACAATCTTCAACCCCACTTTCTATGTCAGAGTACGGTAAGGTAATAGGATACCTTTAGTGTGATTGATTTAGCTAAGGAGACTGTATCCTACAATCCCTCTTTGTAGTAAACGTTTTTTCTCGCAACCACTTATGATCTGAATGATGTTTCTTTTGAGCTTTTTTCAAGTGTAGCTCAAGCTTCAGCCCCATGAAATCGCCGTACATTGCAAGGTTCCCTCCGAGAATTTTGCACTGTTCCACTGTATCATGTGGGTGAAGTCTGAGCAGTGACTCCTGCAGGAGTAATGCAGTATCTCATGGGCAGGCTGCACTACGTCCCAAGGGAGTACTGAAGTCCGCACACCACAAATTGTTTTTTTAGGTCCTACCTGAGCCAGCGCATGCACTGCTCTGGCGAGACATTTAGTGAGTGGGCTTTAAAAAGCCGACCACAGCTTTTTGTGTGGCATAGAGCGTGCGGTTACGCGCAAAGTTACGAGCAGAGGCGCCATCTGGCTTTCCTCTCACTCTCCCAAGCGCACGCACCTCGCTCCGCCTCTCTGTCTTGCACGCGCTTCAACACCCCTCCCCCACCACAGAGCGCGTCTCGCGGCCGCGGGTCTTGTTGCTCCTTCTCTCTGTGTCCCTTTGTTTGTCGCCCTGCCCTTTGCTTAGCCACTATACCCGTCTTCTGTTTTATGCTCCCTCTCGGCCCTTTCTGTCCTGAGGGCAGTTTACTTGGCAGTGGAAGACGGTACATGAAAGTAATTAGCAGAAGTCCTTCCCAAGCTGCCCGCTTGTCCTCGTCATTCCTCTCTCTGCCTGTACTGGAGCTCCAGACCATCTCCTCTGTGTTCGGCTCTGTTCCGATTACCTCCGTGTCCTCCACATCACCCGTTCTTTCACGCTCGCTTTCAAGTTACATGCCCATATACATCTCCCTTCATTTTCCTCCACTTCTCCCAGGTCTTGTGCTGTCACCTTTTTTTGATCATTCCATCAAGTCCCATCCTTACTTTCTCTACCTTCTCTTTTTGACACCCTGATGCTCTGTGCTTTGTTTCCGCAGCGCAATCTCACTTTTGTATTTTGATTTCCCTTCTCTTCCTTTTGCTGTGTCCTTTTGCTCTTCATTTTAGCCAGGTTTCCACTGGTCCTACATCTCCGGTTTAGCCTATTCTTTCCTCAATTACTCTCTCCTTCCTAAATCTCCTCCTCCTCCCCCCTTCTCCATACCGCATCGTTTACATTCCGACATCTCCCTCCTCCTTCCTCGTTCTCTCCTTTGAGTCTATTTACGTCTTCACTGTTGGCTTCTTTTCTATTTCACTCCCTCAGCCGTTCACTAGATCTCCCACCTAGAGCTTTCTCCTCCTCGGCTGACGCCTGCTCCTCCCTTACTCTCCCTTCTCCTGCCCTCAATTTCGGAGAGCATAGCGTAAATCAACAAACAAAGCCCTTCAGTAAGAGGATGCTGGAGCTACAGGAGCTCTCCCAGCACCTCTAGTTCCAGCTCCACCACCTGGGAAATAAAACTTGAAAACCTGTTTCTTAAGTAAACAAAGCATAGGTCTATCAGGAGCATACCAACTGAATAATGTTTACTCTTCGCTGAATATGTCAAACGATTGCTGCATTAAAAACAAGCATTGGCATAGCCAATAGGTCTCGCCTTTGGGACCTTATAAGTGTTTAGCCATGCAACAGTTGGTGTTGTTGCACCAAGGATATTGTGCTGCATAACTAAATACTTATAAGGCCCCAAATGGACAATGGGAGAAAAAGCCCCCTTGGCCATTCAAAGGGCCCTGGTTTTTTTTTTATTTTCAGTGCCGCAAGACTCCTGTGGGACCAGTCGTCGAGATACGCCTATTTGTTTAACTCCTTCATAAACACCTCGAGCACCTCTTTAAATGTATATTTCTTGAAAACGGCTAAACAAATTTACATCAAATAACAAAACACTCACTTTCTAAGTAAAGTTCTAACTTTCTGCCAAATGGGGAGTTATTACTTTCAGGTGTTTTTTCCGTACCTGCAACAGAAGTTTCCTATGGGAATTAACTTAGGGAATAAACATTTTGGCCACACTACTTTTTACTCATCACCTGACAGATCACCTTGAAGCTTTCGAGGAAGGAACTAAGGTGGATGAACCCTTTTTTGAAAAGTATTGTGCAGAAGTTGTGCTGTTTGTGCCAAAGTTATTGGCTACACAAAAAATGCTATTCCTCGAGAAACTCTGACCTAACTATAACTACACAGTGGGGAATGGTATGTGTCACTGTAATGTTCAATCTAGCAATAAATTGATGTAATGGTGTTGAAGTAATGCGGTCCCTTCTAATTCTGCTTTTCAGTGCAATGATAGCCTTTGCTCAGTTAGTGCCCCCGGGCAGAACAAAGTTTGGTGCCCCTCTTCACCGTTTGTGGAAAAATATTGTACTAGCTACCATTAGCATTGTAAATGTGTGTTTCTAATTTGCACCCTGGTTCTTGATGTCCTGAATTTATAATGAGGGGAAACAAAACTGCAAGTTCCAGGATGAAAAGTGAAAAGACAAAACTCACTAAATACCCACAGAAAAGATGCAGTAACTTCAGAACAGAAGGACTATTTCACACTTCCCCACCCCTCTCTCCATTGGCTTCTTCTTGCTAACGCTGGACAAATCACACTTGGACATGCCTGTCTTTTGATACAACAGCACATTAAACCCCGACCTGTTGGTTTTGACATTCCTTGCTGGCTTTGCCAGAAGCTAGAAATGCCCTGGAGTGGTTATATAACGTATATGCTGTAAAATGGTTACTATTGCAATATTAGTCAAGGAGAGTTTTAATAAAGTGGTCTCACATTATCCGCTTTACCGATCGATCTCATTACAAGTAGCCCTGATAATTCTGATGGGCCCAGTAACAGCAATTCCTGGGCAGGTAAATAACAGGAATAATGTCAGTGCTCTTCAGACAAAAGGTCTTAATCTGAAATTTTAGTCTTCAGGTTCAATTGAAGCGAAGAAGGACCCCACAGCTCCTAAAGTTTGGTAGTGTGTCAAATTAATGCACAAAACTGATATCAGAGCCTAATGTTAAAGCCCAAGGAATTATATTAAACCCTATGACAGATTCTATGGCACCTTAGTGCTTACCTGGGTATTTATTGGGTTCTGTGGCAATAGTTTGCTTGTTACCTTTCCAGTGATTTTTTTAATGAATATTTGTGTCTTTATAACCTTGGAAAGACATTATGGAAAGGTGCAGAAAGAATGACTAACTTGGAACTTCTAAGTTGCACATTATTTGAAAATATCTGCTAAATTGTCTCAGTATTTTTACCCTTCAGATCTTAATTTGTCTGTTAATTATTTTTAATTTCTTATCTCTTCATTTTCTACATGTTTGATGATAATCTAGTTTAACCAGGTTCTCTGTACGATAGTCATTCCTTTGAAATGTGTTTCAATATAAGGCTATACTTCAGACAGTTCTCAGTTATGAGTGTGCCTTCCTATCCTAAAACTACTGTGCAGCTTTTCTTCTGGACATCTGTTTCATATATGCAGTGCAACGCTCGTTGTAAATAAGCTTTAGCAACATCCAGTGCTACAGAAGTTGAACAAAGCTCATGCCTTCTCAGCAGGTTTGGAGAGATATAGGTTCAAATTATGTACCCTTGTAACAGTTTTAGGGCAAAATAACCTTACACTGGTACTATGCAAATTGCACTGCAGTGTCGTAGCTGGGGGGGGGGGGGGGGGTCCACCCCGGCCAGCATGACTTTTGAGGGCAGCCTTCAGCCGCCATGGGGGAATTTCCAGAAAACCCTCCCACAACCCCTAGCTCTTGTATTCGGTCACCGCGGGTGGCAAAAGGCCTAGCTACCCCACTGTTGCACTGACATATAAACCCACCGCCCATTGAAAAAATCTGTGTTTGCTTTGGCAGCTCAGTGGTGGCACTGGCGATGTGCTTGAACCTAGTTTTCTATGCATTAAACATTGCCCCTGGTGCATCCTACCTGCAGCGACCAGTGTTAAAGGTACATATTGACTTAGGTGGTAGATTTGGGACTGGGATGCCAATTTTATTCCTTCATCGAGACAAAGCAAGGCACTTGTTTCAAGCACCATTTACCACACACAAAGCATACGTATGTAAGATATACACACACAAGCACTCACACGTTTGCACCTTTTTTGCACGGAGCTCATTTCCACAGTCTTGCAATGTCCACAGATGTCTGCAGGAGGAACATTAACCTAATGAGTTTTCCTAATGCCTAATGAATAAATCTCCTAGCCATGAGTATGATTTCTTATGATAGCTCACCAGACTAGCAGAGCCGGACTGGCCGTACCGGGCTTCGGGTGTTTCCGCGGGAGGCTGGAAGGTTGGGGGCCGGTTTTGTTACTGGGGACCAGTTTTGTAGCAGTGCTGCAATATCAGCCGACAGTCACAAAAGCAGCTGTGCTTCGCACTTGCACCATAATCCCCCGCCCCGACCCTCCCCCCCGCCTGGTTCGACAAAATTACCAGGGCTGCTTTGAGTTCCCAGTCTGGCCCTACAGACTAGTTCAGCCACTTCCGAGGCCTTGGTGCACACAGTATGTCCCAGCTTCTATTACTGGACGCTGAGATGGTTAGCGTCTAGTGCAGAGCACTGTGTATGTTTCCATGTCACCGGACTGTATTGCGTGAAGTGAACTCCATGGATTTATGGATTTTTATCTTTGATCCAAATGTAATATTCTGGTCACATTCTGCAATAATAAGAGAGTTCAATGGGTTAGAGTCTCACCACAAAGGCCATTATATAATGAACAAGGCACAAATGTGAATCCCTTCAAGATTAACTCCAACTTTTATTCTCCTGAAGGTGATACAGTCAGTACAATTGGGTTGGATAGTATTTACAACCAGTTATTAAGTGACGATAAACATTTCAGTTTGTGCTGTATGATCTATTGATGTATATTGGTATGAATATTCAGCTAATATACATTTCATATAAAGTGCAAAGATATGTTATTTTCCATTTATATATATATATATATTTTTTTTTTTAATGTACTTATTTATTTATTTATTTTCAGCAATGTGGTTCCAGCTGGAGCACGCAGCAGCGGGTGCAGGCATTGGGCCGAACCAGTGGCCAAGGTTGAAGTTTTGAAAACCAAGGACGCCGCACTCTGGAGTATTGTGCTGTATCTGTTTTAATTGGAATACAGAGCCAGTCTGTCACACCGGCGCGTTTCGGCCAACCAGGCCTTTTTCATATATATATAACTCTCTGTTGCAATACAGCGTGCTTTGCTGTCCCTTGATGGTGGCAGCTGCTGCCTTGCTTGAGTGCTTAAGTTGAGCAAGTGGTTTCTGATGTGCGACACCGGCACTAAATTGTCAACACCGGCACTATGACAGTCTGCCACATGGTGGCGCTGTTGGTCTAACTTAAACAACAGTTTTCTATACCTCAAAAATGACTAATACCTGCCTTCCAAGACATTCGTATGGCTTTTAGGGCCTGGGATAATATGAATTGTAACACTTAGAGGAATGTGATGCTTAGTAGTTGAGCTGGTACTGGCATTGTCAGTGCTGACAAGGGCAATGGCTGGTGCAAGCTGCCGTGGCCTCCTGACGAGGGCCCTGGCACTTATTTTTTCACAAATTAGGCTCTGCTTGCTCCACTTGCTTTTCCCCTGTCCTGGTAGTCTCTATAAGCCTCGCCACTTTGTAACCCAGTTCCTAGCAATACTGGATGTATGTGGCATGGGAGTCCGTCCACAATCCCAACGAGCAGCTTAACGTGGAAAACGCCTCACGACTCTTGCATTCACCCTACAGACAGGTATATTTCATGTTAAACTCTTCATTTCTAAACAGCAACTGGGCCATATCATTCTCATTGGAAAATAATCAGAAATGCTACGTGGCCTCTCCTTCGGTAAAGATCTGGCGCATAAATTAACATGAGAAAGCCTGCCCAAAATAGGTTTTGTAGAGCCTGTACCCATTGCTGTGCCTCAACTGTCCTCTACAGGTTGTAAGTGGAATTGCCGCATAGAAGTACCTGGGCGTAACTGCAGGCACACAGGCAACTCTGCAAAGCTTTCCGGGTTCATGACTGATTAGCTGCTCCAGGGCAGCTTTTCTTCGTTGAATTCTGGCACTTCTAGTCTTGTTTATGCCATCATAAAACCGGGACTACAAGTTCCAGTATTCAAAGAACAAACGTGGGCTTGAGCAGCTCATCGATCTGGATAACTTGGCAGCTGTGCGGAGTAGTGGTGCCACAGCTGCTGTAGAACCCCAGAGATGGAGGTGTCACAGAAGCATAGTGGGCAATAATGAGACCTTTTCCTATGCAGTATTCGCTTGTTTTGTGCATGTAATCACAATTACGCAGGGCGCAGAGAAAAACATCTTTCAAACCATACAAGTATTTTATTCTGTGGATCTATCTTTACATGTGTGTGTCTGCAAAGTGATGGAATTCTAAACTAAAATTATACTCAAGCACATTACTGGAGAGGAGGAGGTATGTGAAAGGTGACAATCACTCACAAATGTTAACCATTTGCTATCTCAATTTCCGAAGGTTACAAACATTTTAAAAATCAGGCCCATTAAGCATCCTAGAATGTCATGGGAACAAAGTAATAAATAGTAACACAAAAAACAAGAAGTATACATCTTACCTTTGTGTGATGCATACAAGGTTGACACTATGATTAAAAAACAGAAATAACTGGTTTGGCAATTCTGGAATATGAAGTGTCCGGCCAAGAACTAACTAATGCTTTGTTTGACCCACTGGTTGCAGGTGGGGTCCACGGCATCGATTTTTGGAGACTGATACTTAACTTTCCTTCATCTGACTTTGAACCAGAGCAAGAAAGTGAAAAAATTCAAAAGGAGTACGTAGAGAAAGACAGAAAAACAGTGTCAAAGGGAGAAAGCAGGGGTGAAAGAGAACCTGCATGGGTGAAATAAAGGGGCAGGGAATAAATTGTGGTGGAAGCAAGAGGCATGAAGTGTAATCAAGATTACGCAGCCTTGGTATTCTGCACACTGATCTTTGATAACACCGGTCATGGTCTTCTGAGAAAAACTTTGTGCACCGGTACTTATTATTTTACAAATTAAGCACTGGAAATGACAACAAAATAGGAGTGCTGCTAACTCAATCAAGAGAGTTCATTGAGCGCAAAATAATGGACAATAACGTGTGGAAATGACTCGAATAAAAGAGTATTCTATCCTTAAACACTTAAGGCACAGGACATTGGGTCTAACAGCTCATACATAGCATTACAACAAATACACACACTGTACAAGAACAAATATAAAGATTACCTGTGTTTTTTACTATATTTAATGTAAGTTAAGGGTTGGCTATTGTGTATCTATTTGCTTCTTAGAATAGTGTAGGAAAGTGTCCCTTTGTGCATGGTTGCCCCTACCTTTGGCCAAACTGTTGATGTACTTTGACTGAGTGTACCCTGGGTACCCAGTGAATATGTTCTTTCCCTAAATTGTACTGTTGCAAAACCCAATTGGCAACTCCCTGGCCACATGTAAGTCCCTTGTGAAAGGTATCATAGGTACCAAGGGCACTGTGACCAGGGAAGGCCTCTATGGGCTGCAGCACTTATTGTGCCACCCTTAGAGGCCCTAAACCTTTACACCCACACACTGCCATTGCAGGCTGCATGTTTTAGTGGAGAACAAAGTGAAAAGTTGACATGGCACACATCCCTGTGTTCCATGCCTACAAACCACTGCCCTGACATAGGTAAGCCACCCCTCTAGCTGGGTGCACTATACCAGTGGTGAGGGTACAGGTGCATGAGCCCTGTACATCTACAGTGTCTAAGCCAGTTCTTAGACATTGTAAGTGCAGTAATGCCATTAAGAGTATATGGTACTGGGAGTTTGTCATTACGAACTCCACAGCACCATAATGGCTTTAGTAAAAACTGGGAGGTTTGGTATCAAACTTCTCAGCACATTAAACCAACACTGATGCCAGTGTGGGATTTAATAAAAAATGCACTCAGAGGACATCTTAGAGATGCCCCCATAAAAACAACCGAAGTCTAGGGTCCTGGCTGAGTGGCTGTTTGCCGGTTTTGCCACCACCAGACATGTTTCTGGACCCCTGGGTCGAGAGCCTGCCGCTCTCAGGGTCCTAAAACAATGCACATCCTGGGACAAGGTGCCAAGCCTCCTCTCCCAGGATGGGCAGGGTCCACAAAGGGGAAGCTTCAAAATGTGAGCTACCCCAGCTATTTGCTGCTCCCAGCAATTGGCCCCCACCGGTTCTAATTGGCGGGAAAACCAAGTGAGGAGAGGTGTGCCCACCTTTGCCAACCCCACCCTTCAGGTGGGGGAGACAAGGTGAAGCACAACTCTCAGTCCCTGCCATCTTGCAGATGGGGGGACGTGGCCAACCAGAGTGAGGCATATGCCCCCTCCCACTGGAAGGTGGCATAATAGGGTTGTACCCACCCCAAGGAAAGGACCCATTGATCCCAACCTGTACCTACTTGTAATGTCTATAAATTTACTATTTAGGGTCAACCCTGAACCTTGCCTCCTCAGACAAGAAGAGAGAAGAAGAAGGACTGAAGAAGCCGTGCTGAACTAAGAGGACGCCCACTGACTTGGCCCAGCCCTACTGGCCTGTCCCCACCTCGAACCTGCTCCATCGAAATCCCAGTGTGTTCTGCAGCCAGCAGCCCCTAACAATACGAAGGACTTGCCCTGCCTTCCCAAGCCAAGATTTTTTCTCCCGTGAGCACCGGATTTGCTCACCCACAGACTCTGGCTCCGGCCAAATCCGCAAGTCTGCACCACTCTGCACCCGATGCCCACGTCTCAAGTTCAAGTTTCCCAACACCACGAGGAGGTCTCCCCGGTGATCCTGACCTGAGATCTGGTGATCTCTGACATGCCTCGAATCTCCAATCAATGCCTGCATCCCCTTTCTGGAGGATCCGTCCGTCCTCGACCGGAGCTCATAAGAAAAACCTGATGCCTAAAGACACCCATACACCCGACGTCCCACGGCCTTGGGTAGCCCAACCGACAGTTTCCCAGCGTCAACATGCATCCCAAATTACCTCTCCAACCGGTGGTCACCTCAAAAGATCTTCATCCCAGAGCCTGCATTGTTTGTTGCAACCGGATAATCCCCATTGAAATCAACAGGACACACAACATCAAAACAGCACCCTGCACCAAGCCGCCCCTGTGCTGTTGCAGGTGCAATTTGTGTGCTAACTCGCATCTCCCTTTGCCCTGAGCTTAACACCAGGAATTTTGCTCCCACAACCATGTGGCCTGCTTGTGAGCAGCCACCAACCTAGAGGCCCTCTATCCCCCATTGGATTGGGCCTCAGCACTGTGCACCCGGCTGCCCTAGTGCCGCTGAGGGTGTTCTGAGAGTGCATCCTCGACCCTGGTTCTAACCCCAGAAACCAAACTCCCACAAACAAATACTTAACTGTAAATGGATAACTTCATTTCCTCCAATAAGATTGCATTGACTGCTTTTCTTTGAAAATTCTTCTAAGTGTGGAGTTGGTTTTTATTAAGGTCCCGCTTTTCCGTTTAAACGGATTTTTACATATAAATACAGACGGAAAAATATTTTTCTTCCGTCCGTATTTATACATAGAAACGGAATAATACGACTAAATTGGATTCTGAGAATTGTTCGACAATCCGTGCTCCAGCCCAGGGTTGCCTCCCCACGCCCCTCTTCCTGATTGCTCTGTACGCCTGCCCACATTAACACCTGCTGGGCCATTAATCTTTGCTAGACGCTGGAAATTATTTCCTAGGAGCGTCTTGCCTCTGACCTGCCCACCATAGCCCTGATGACGTGCCTATTACATCCTTTTAGCCAATCAGCTGATCATTCAACATCTCCGGGGCTCTGTAGTGAGCGCTGCGCCAGCACAGCAGTCTGTTTTAGGTCAGAGTTAAGTGAAAAGGTGGGGAGGAGGTGAACTTGTATTTCACGGTTTGCACCACTACGGCAGTTCAACTTTGAGGAGGCGGGTGATGGTCATTTTAGCGCGAGTACTTGTCGCTAATGTAGGACTGGCAGAAATGAGTGTGACCCAAAAAGGTCCGAAAGACTGGTGGCATAAACACATTAGGGAAATTAGGTTGCATTAGCTTTGGGATACTTTTAGGCCTTAAATTGAAATTTTCCTCCCTGACCTGGCACCACACGAAGAAACACAAACATTCCTGAGAGACCGAGACAGCAGGGGCACATCTGTAAGCCCTTTTTCAAGTTAAATCATTTTTTTTCTCCACTGTGTGAGGAAGAAGTGTGTCCGCAGCTATTGTGTGGGATTACAGTATTACAGTAAATTGTTTAATTGCCTTTAATTTTTTTCTGAAATGAGAGCTCCTTGCTTCAGAGGAGGTAGTTTGCTCTCTCAGCTGTGGATAGTCAGCGTGCACCACAGAGAGGAGCATGGAACTGAGAATAAGGAGAACGAGGCATCCAATATCTGTAAGATATGAAGAAAGTAGACAGTTCTTTCATGCCGTCTTTGGCCAGGTCACTGAAAGTGCACAGGTGCACTCATCTAAATTCTAAACGTGTTTATCATGGCTAGTGAGAGTATTTTAAATATTGTAACACAGCAGCACCTGACACTAATATTACTGCAAGTAATCTCTGTGACACCCTCCCTTTTCTCATATGTGAGGTCCTGTTTTGATCTAACAGAAACTTTTTTTGTGGATGTTGCATGAAACATACACAACATTGGTCTTCCAAATGTCTGTAATAGACTCTCACACATTCTATTGTGTTTATTTAATTAGGAGCATATATACATATAGCTAAACCTATAACAACCGTGTGCACTGTCTATTTAAATAAATGTGTAAAAATACTAGTTGCAGCGTCTTTTTTGGCTTGCGACAAAAATAAATGCGGATATATACAGATAAAATGACAAAAAAATAAATATGGATAAATATAGACGGAAATGTTAAAAAAAAAAATACCATAAAACCGGGAGCCCTAGTTTTTATGAAACCTTGAAAAACTTCAAATGTGCCAAAAGTGAATCACTTACCTTTTGTCTAAGAAATGTCTCAGTGTGATATCTAGGCATATCACACTGATTAGTAAAAGTAACTTAAAAAGTAATCCAAGGAGTAACGTGTACAGTAATCTACAAAGTAACTGAAAAGCAATTCTGATTATTGACTTACCTGTAAATCAACCAATTGCATTAAAACCTGCATTCAACTGTAATTTATTGCATATGTATTGCAAAGTATTGTTTCACTTACCTGCACCAGGCCTGGCTTGGTTTTAGAAAGAAAAGAACTAAATAATAATTGTATACAAACAAATTGGTCTGAGTTCAGTCTTTGAGTGTGTGACATAATTTCATGCCTGTGTTTGTACAATAAATGCTTAACACGAACCTCTGAAAAAGCCTTATTACTCGCCCACACTACCACAAATAGAGAGTAAGATATCTACTTTTACCTCTGCCTACCTTTGGGGTTCCACTGGACTCTGTGCACATTATACCTGTTTGGTATATATTGTGAGGAGGTACTCGGCCTCTTCCCTGCGGGCTCTGGCACCCTTACACAGCTGTTTGGCGGATCGCTGGGATGCTGGCAACAGCGATAGATTTCTGTGCAATTTCTGCGGTCTAGCCATGAATTCAGTCATAGTTCATGATATGGGATATACCACTGTTCGGACATTCCAACCCCCCACCGGCCTGGTTAGGGCTGCCTCCCTGAATACCCGGTCCCTTAGAAAACACCATGCTGAAGTGTTTGACCTTTTGGATAGCCACTCTCTTGATTTACTATTCTTGACAGAGACCTGGCTTGACTCCTCTTCCAACCCCCTTGTTGCCCTAGCTCTGCCCCCGGGATATAAAATAAACCGGGTAGATCGGACGAGTGGTAGAGGGGGGGGGGTGGCGGTTATCTACAAAGACATCTGGAACCTTCAGAGGATCGAGGGCTCTTCTTGGAGTAACTGCGAAGTACTTGACTTCAGTATACAAATGTCCGCTCACTTTACCCTGGGAGGGTCACTAATTTATAGACCCCCAGGACCAGCAGGGCCGTTTTTACAAGAGTGGGGGGATGCCATTACATCTAGGGCGATTCGTTTCTCTAATCTTCTGATTCTTGGGGACCTGAATATACACCTGGACTGTTCTGACAGTAAGGACACGCAGGATGTACTGGATGGGTTGCTGCTGGCCCAACTCAAGCAACATCTCACCCTCCCTACACACCAAGCCGGACATCTACTCGACCCTATTTGCTCCAATTTCCCCATCTTAGAGGTAGAGACTTGTCCGGTGACCTGGTCAGATCACTTTATAACCTTCTTTTCTTGGGAGGTAGCCAGGTCTGAACCCGTTGCCCCCAAAAGTCAAATTTCTTTGGGTGGTAAAATTGATCCCACAGCACTCAACTTAGCCTTGGCAGCCTCTAAGCCTGTTCTTGTCGGTGAGCTTAATACCCAGGCGGCAGACTTTGCTACTTGGGTTTCGACGGCAGTGGCCAAGGTGATCTCCCCCTGGCCGATCAGGCCTTCGAGAAATTCTCCTTCTAAACCGTGGTTCAACACCCTTTTACAAAGCCTGAAACATGATTGCAAGGTTTTAGAACGGGCATGGCGAAAAGGTGGTTACTGTCTGGAGGATAAAATGAAGCTCAGGGACAAACAGAAGGCATATTACGCTGCCATCAAACAGGCTAAAAGTCTCTTTTATTCCAGCCGTATAGCAGCTGCTAATAATAATGCCAGGGAATTATATTCTATTGTTCAGAATTTCATGGCCCCTGTGGCGCTCTCTAGTGCTCTACCGTCTTCCTCAGCTTGGTGTGACACTCTGTCCCGAGCCTTTAGGGACAAGATCATAGGCATTCAAGCATCCTTTGTTTCTCAGGCGACCAAGGTATCAGATGCCTTTGCCGGCCCTGCAGAAGGCACTGTACATGTTTTCTCTGATTTTCAGTTGATTGTCCCTGATGAATGTCAAAAAATCTTAAAGGCCTTAAAATCTGGATCCCCATCCGATCCATGCCCGGCTAGAACACTAGCATTAGTCTCGGAGACCATCTACAAAGAGGTCACCTCCATCATTAACCTTTCCCTAAAGGAAGCGGTCGTTCCCCGTTCCTGGAAGGAAGCCATAATTCGACCTCTCCTTAAAAAACAAACGCTGGATCCCCTGTGCCCTGGGAATTACCGGCCCATCTCTTTGCTTCCTGCTTTAGCAAAAATTTGCGAAAAGGTGGTTAATAAACAACTGACCGACTTTGTGGAAAGTGAGTCAATTCTTCACCCAGCTCAGTCGGGCTTCAGATCAGGACACAGCACGGAAACTGTCCTGGTCGAGGTGGCCGAGGCCATTCGTGACTGTCTGGATGCGGGCGGGAGGGCTGCACTTATCCTGCTTGACCTCTCGGCCGCATTTGACACGGTCCCCCATCCACTGCTCCTTGCTCGCCTGGCAAGGGTCGGGATTGTTGGGGCAGTGTGGGAATGGCTTCGCTCATTTCTGGAAGCCCGGACTGAGCAGATTTCCATACCACCGTTTTCATCTACTCAACAGCAGGTCACTACGGGAGTCCCGCAGGGGTCTGCCCTTAGCCCCCTCCTGTTTAATATCTATATGACCCCATTAATTTATCTAGCGGAAGGGTTGGGAGCTAAGGTAATGGCTTACGCTGACGATACCCAGCTACTTTTCACTTGGAAGACAGATACTGTCCCGGTATCCCAAGCCCAAACCTGCTTGGCCACAGTATTTCACTGGATGGCGGAGGCAAAGCTCAAATGTAATGAAGGAAAATCGGAGGTTCTTCTCTTTGGCAAGTTTCCCTCTAATTTCAAAGAGCAACTCTGGCCCCCAGAATACCCTTGTCCAACCTCATCTGAGAAATCAGCTAAGAATCTAGGGGTTTGGTTTGATGAGCGCCTATCGTTTGAGTCACACATCATGAAGGTGGCAGGTGGCTGTTTTGGTCTACTTAAATCTTTCAGATGTTTCTTTCCCCTACTCCCTATTTCTGCCAAACACTTATATGTGCACTGATTTTCTCTCGCCTGGACTATGCTAATGCCCTCTTTTCAGGTATTCCGGCATATTTGCTAAAAAAACTTCAGATAGTCCAAAACACTGCTGCCAGATTGTTATCTGGACTATCTTCCAGGGACAGTGTACAGAGCCAGCTTCGATCATTTCACTGGCTACCTGTAGCAGTTAGAGTGAAATTTAAGCTACTGACCCTTGCCTTCCGCGCTCTGCATGGTAATGGGCCTCTGTATCTGCAAAAGCGGATTAAATTCTATGTACCGGGGCGGGCTTTGCGCTCCGCGTCTCTTTATTTGGCCCTTATCCCTCGCTTTCAGCGACAGAGGATTGGCGGTAGCTCCTTTACTGTGAAGGCAACCACTGTTTGGAATTCTCTTCCACTCAGTCTTCGCTCCATCCAGGATTTGGGTACGTTTAAAAAAAAGCTGAAAACCTTTCTGTTTGTTTAAGGATGCTCCTTCTGATCTTGCCTATGTAATTAATACAGGTTTTTTGGCACTTGCTTGAGTTCAATCTCCTACCCCCATAGATTCGCGCCGGGACACTCCAGAGTATCTGTGCGCGCTATAAATGCATATATAACATAACATAACATACCTTACTTTGGTATAGTATATACAGAGCCAGCTTCCTACAAATAGGATCTGCTTATTAATATGAATCTTTTGGAATTCAAAAAAAAAATGCTGTGATGTACAGAACTATGTTTTCCTGGCATGGGTCAAACTAGGTCCCGACAAGGCTTCGACTCCATCTTCTTTCCTGGAGCAGCCATAATAGTCATTGTGTGTTTATATTTCTCACTGACAACACAAACAGCAAAATGTGCACTGATACTTTGTAATGACATGCTATTCTCAAAAACCTCCGGAGAAAGACTTTAGTTACTTATGAAGGTCCTTCCTGCTGGTCTACTGTAGGCTATTCATTTATGAGACTTTTCATTATTTATATAACTAGATTTGTTCTGGCACTTCTGATGACCTTTGGTCAGATGAAACCTACTATTTTTCATATGGGGTAAAGTGCCAGGATGGTGGTATTATATGATGTTTAATAATACTGTAATGTGATTTGACAATTTGTTCATAGTTTTGCTCACCCTATGCTGACTGTGTGATTTCCATTGCTTTCCATTGTAAAATGTATTGTAAAGGCACTTATTTTTGGGGTGAGTCAGATTTTTTTGAGTCTGTACTAGGGATGCTGCCCATTTCCATATTGATTTTTCTGCACACACTGAACTTACACACGTCTACACTGACGGGACACCGGACGATGCCGCTACTCTGGAATTGGATAATTATGGGCCAATCATAGCCTCTAACACGACAAAGTTTACTTGTTACCGTTGTTATTGAAACTTGAGCATTGCTTTGAGACACTTGGATCTGGAACCTTTTTAGGTTCTTACTGTTTATAAAGAATTATTCTTATCAAATAATTTTCGTCTTCGGGGCTTCTAGGAACGTGTTAACATTTTCACGCCATTTGCTAGTGGAACACATTTGTTTGGTGAAATCTTTTGAGCCTTGACAAAGTAGTCAAACGACAAAACAAGTGTAGACTGTATTCATCTTTGGACTTCAACTAAAATTATTTTCACCTCGAAAATTAAAGCTTTTGGAACTACAGACCCAAACGGTGCCTTTATATTTGGACTTTGACCAATGTGTTACTAAGGGGCATATTATCAAGGGCCTATCTTCGCTTTAGATGCACTTTTTTGCCACTAAAGCAGCGATAATTTTATCTCACTATTAGCAAGCTGCAGCAAACAGGCCTTAGCGTGAGTTTTTGGGCGATAGCGGCCCGTTTTTTTTATCTCAAAACATGTTAGCGATATTTATCTCTAATTACATACAAAGTAGGCGTTCCTGTGCAAAAAGGCACGCAAACACCACTACTCCATATGATCAAGCGGCTCCTTGAAATTCTGAAGAGTCAAAAAACTGTCTCTAACAGCAGTTAGAGCCAGTTTAAGACCAGAAAATAGCTGGTCTTAAAAATGGTGATAAAACTCGGGCCCATATCTCTGCAGGCTTTGGCGCTGGCCAGCGCTGCAAGTGATGTTGCAGCGTTGCCCTGCGACAAAACTACAGTTTAGGAATGCGCACAATCAATAAGTCATGAAAAGTGTTGCTGCGCTGCGACAAGACATGGTTGCAACACTTCTCACTACGCCCTTCTTGCGACAGCATGGATGCGCTGTAATCACTGGATAGCACTCCATGACGCAAGTAATGACAGATACAGCATGAATCCTGACGTATCTGCTGGCGCTAAAGTCAAGGATTGATGCAGTCGTGTCACAACCATGACGCAACTCCGGCAATGCATGGGCCACCCTGTCCCTGTGGCACTGCCTCTCCCTCACACCTGCTATTAGGCAGGTGGAAGGTAGTGACGGAGTGCTGTTCAGGAGGGGTGCCCTAATGTCGGCGCTGTTGGAGATCCATCGGTGGTGGTTACGTGCTGCGGTGTCATCGTTTGGAAGCATTGGTGGAGTGTTGGTGTGGAGGGAGTTGACGAGATGTTCTTCGCTGGCCTTGATCCAGCTGCGAGGGGGTGCGATGATGGCGGTGGTGTCCGGTGAGCAAGGTGAAGATGTGATGTTACCAATGATGGTCGGTCCAGGAGAGTCCGGTGTTGTGGCTGTAGTTGAAGTACCCGCTGGCGGAGGTGACTTGTTCGATCGTGTGTCCTACTATGTGGCCTGTTGAGGTGACTTGCTGCTTGCATCTGATGTCGGTGACCTTCTCCAGGAGGGGGTGGTGCTCTGGTCACTGGGGTTGTCCAGGTGGAACTTGAGTACACCGAGTCAGATGTCGTTGGTGGATTGGAGACCCTGGGGTGCAATGAGGTCTACAATGGCATTGGAGAATGGGGAGTCATGGCCCGGGGGGCCTGCACATGAGGGTGCCACAGAGGATGTTCTTGGGCTTGGTCCGGATCTGGAAGTTGACATGGTCCATGGTCACCCTTGACACATTAGAGTGCGTTGTCAGTCGGAGTATGCCTCTGTAGGTGACGGCAATGCCTCCTCGACGATCAAGGTGCTCCTTGTGGGTGATACTGCAGCCATCAGTGATGGTGAAGGCGATGTCCGGCATGGAGTAGAGGTTGGTCCTGGCAGGCGAGGTGGCGTCCAGGGTTGATGGCGAGGTGTGCTGGCATTGTAGTGGTGGAGTGTCCAAGAGGAATGCTCCTTGGTGCTGAGCGCGGTCTAGGGGCAGACGGATGCAAACGGCGTAGCCAATGAGTTGCCTTTGGTACGGGAGATGACCATTACAACGCAGGCAGTACATCGCTAACAACGCAACTCCGACAACGCGGGTGCCTTAACATCGCATTTGATCACAAAGCATTGTGAGGTCAGTAATGGGTAAAATTAAAGTTTCTCATGTGTGTACGGGTTTTGGGGTAAAATTTGAAAAAGTAGGTTTTTTTGGCGGTAAAATATGAAAAATGGGGTGTTTTTGGGAGTAAAAAAGGAAAATTGGGGTGAATTTTGGGGTACAATATAAAAAATTGGGTGAATTTCAGGGTAAAATATGAAAAATTGGGTGAATTTTGGGCTAAA
This sequence comes from Triturus cristatus, assembly GCF_964204655.1. NCBI lineage: Eukaryota > Metazoa > Chordata > Amphibia > Caudata > Salamandridae > Triturus > Triturus cristatus. Next base: position 392,192,067 of record NC_140592.1, read on the forward strand.
AATAAAAAATGGTGTGTGCATTTGTCTCAAATGTGATTATAGTGTGTATTTTGGGGACTCAAAAAAGGGAATTCCATGGTTCACGGTTGGGTTTGTGGTGCAGCGGTCAGTTTTGGGTTGCACTCACTGAAGTGGGAACAGTGGTCTTTATGTATCCGCTATGCAACACCCACTCTACTGTTGCAATGTGCCTAGTATCAGTATGCATTGGAATGGAATGCGAGGTGATGGCGTGCGTCGCAACAACGTATGTGCCTTTGGCACACGAGTGTTACTCCCGCTGTGCATGGGCGCACAGCGGCCAACATCGAGAAGTGCGGGGGGTCCTGGACAGCTGTGAGGTGGGAAACGCCGTAAATAACACTGGATGGTGCGTAGACGTGGGGATGTGTGTGTGAGCGCGTGTTGTTAAAAATGTATTGAGGGAAGTCTTACCTCGAAGCCGTGTCCCGTGTCTTTGAAGCTCCTGCGTCTGCTTCTAGGAAAAGGAAGTAGGCAGCCAGGCTCCTTCCCCTGAGGCAATCACAATGATGTGATGCAGCAGTGGGATTGGTAATCGGCAACAGGACAAGTCATGCAGCCAGGGGCCGGAGGAGTGGCCATATTCTCCATGCAGGCTGTAATGCAGCCTGCATTGCGAACAGGGAAGTGCGCATGACTGCTTTGAGCGGCCAGAGTGGGCCGACCCAACAGTCCTTGCGCACTTGAGTGGGCATGCCAATCCGCCCATACCCTGCTCTCTGTTTGGAGCAGTCCTACTCTCCCTCCCACCCCCTGAGGATACATAGCATGATTACATGAGTTAGTTATCCCTTGTTTTTAACTTTTGATGCTTTTTTTGGGCTTCTCGGAGCCCACCCTTCCCGCCGCTACTCCCCTTGTGGCCCGCACATCTGTCCTCACCAATTGACGCCTCCCAGCTGATCGTTCCTCCCCCTCCCCTACTAAATGGCGGGCGCTGCGTGGTGGGCAGCGGACATGCGCCTATGGTGCGCAGAAGGCAAGTCTAAGCCAAGCCCATCTGTGCCCGTCCGCGACCTGACCGCAGCCAGTGCCAGGAACTCTGGATCTCGGGCCCCCCAATGCTACAGCACTGCCACCCTCCACGCACTCAACCCCGTAAAAGTCAGAGACTGCCACCAGGTCTCACCAAACATGACCATGGCCAGTTCTCCTGCCTCCACTGCCGCCAGACCTTAACCACCACCCCGGACTCCAACACAGCCAATGCCAGCACCGGCGACACCCTAAGATGCATCCTCCTCAACGTGCGCTATGTGCACAAACACACAATGGAAATCTGTAACCTACTCAACTCTCTCTCGCCCGACAACGACTTCTTCACAGAGACCTGGACCAATGCCTCCTCTGCCCCCAACATCAACACCGCCATCCCGGATGGATACAAGATCCAGAGAAAGCACCGCCCCAACCACCTGGGAGGGGGCCTCACCCTTGCCCACAAGAGCATCCTCGCCTCAACTCCTCCAGCGAAACCTTCCCCTCTGCCGAACACCTGCACTTCCAAATCCAGACCAGCCACAACTCCACACTCTGAGGAACCCTAGTCTACAGACCCCCCGGCCCCCGGACACCCCTCGCCACCACCATCAGCGACTTCATCGCACCCCATGCCATCGCCACAATGAGCAACATACTCATTGGAGACCTGAACTTTCACCTCAACAACCCCAGTGACCCCAACTCCACCATCCTTCATGACAACCTCGCCAACATCGGACTTAAACAACTCATCACCACACAGACCCACAGAGCAGGCAACACCCTCGACCCCATCTTTGCAACAGGAAACAGCGTTCACTTCAGCCACACAACACAAACGCCATGGACCGACCTCCACTGCGTACACTTCGCCGTTGACAAACACAAGGCACCCAAACCAGCCCCACGCACACCACAGAGGAACTGGAGCAAGGTAACTGACGAGCAGCTCAACTCCATCCTCACTCGAGACAACAAATCCTGGGCACCCGACACCAATGTCACAGCCAGAGAACTCCACACTTGAATCTCCAACTGCGCATACAAGTTCGCCCTGCTACGCAACCAAACAGCACCCAGGAAAGCCACCTGGTTCACCACCAATCTCCAAGAAGCAAGACGCACCTGCAGACGCCTGGAGAAACACCAAGACACCCAAAATCGACAACACCTTCAAGGATGCCATGATGGACTACCACAACCAAATCAGGACTACCAAGAGGGACTTCATGCACAACAAACTCCTAGAAAACTCCACCAACTCCAAGCAACTCTTCAGTTTCATTCATGAATTCAACAACCCACGCAGCAAAGCCACAGACATCACCCCGTCCCAAGACCTCTGCAATAAGCGTGGAACCTACTTCCTCCTCAAGCTCAAAATACTCTACGACAATTTCGTGGGACATCCAGCAGATGCCACAGCCGGCCCACCGCCCCCAAACACACCAGCCAGCCCACCATCTCCACCTGGATGCCGGTCACAGCCGAAGACACCGCCTCGACCATGGAAAGGCATCCACTCAGGGACCCCCACCGACCCCTGCCCTCCTCACATCTACCACAGAGCCGCGTCCGCCATCACACATGAACTACAATGCACCATCAACACCACCTTCAAAACAGGCACCTACCCAGACAACTGAAAGCATGCAGAAGTCAGACCCCTGCTCAAAAAGACCAGAGCTGACCCCACTGACCTCAAGAACTACCTGCCCATCTCGCTCCTCCCCTTTATAGCCAAAGTTGCAGAGTAAACAGTCAACATGGAACTGACACGATTCATTGAAGACAAAGCCATCCTCGACCCTTCCAAATCCGGATTGCAAAGCAACCACAGCAACGATGCCGCCCCACTCGCCGTCACAGATGACATCCGCAACCTCCTGGACCAAGACCACTCTGCAGCCTTCATCCTACTCGACCTGTCAGGGGCCTTCGACACCGTTTCCCAACGCACACTAGTCGCCAGACTACATGACGCCGGCATACAAAGAACATCCCTAGACTGGATCCGATCATTCTTTACTAGAAGAAGCCAAAGGATCAGACTGCCACCCTTCCTCTCCGATCCCACATAAATCACCAGCGGAGTCCCACAGGGGTCGTCTCTGAGCCCAACCCTCTTCAACATCTACATGGCCCCCTCGCCGCCATCACCTGACAACATGGCCTCAACATCGCATCCTACGTTGATGACACCCAGCTCATCCTTTCCCTCACCAAAGATCCCACCACCACCAGACTCAATTTCCAGAAAGAAATGCATGACGTCAAAGTCTGGATGAGCAACAGCTGCCTGAAGCTCAACACCGAGAAGACAGAAGTCCTCGTCCTTGGAACCACCCCTTCAGCATGGGATAACACCTGGTGGCCATCATCCTCGGAAGCCCACCTACCCCCTCGGACCACGCCAAAAACATCGGCATTATACTCGACTCATCCCTCACCATGAACCGACAGGTCTACGCCATCACCTCCAGCTGCTTCAACACCCTCGGCAAGACCTTCAAATGGATCCCCCTGGAGTCAAGGAATACAGTCACCCATGCACTCAGCACCAGCAGACTGGAATAATGAAATGCACTCTATGCAGGCATTCACAAGTCCCTACTCAGCAAACTCCAGACATTACAGAACACCGCCGCCAGACTCGCCCTCGGCATCCCCGGCACAAACACATCAGCCAACACCAACGTAGACTCTACTGGCTCCCCGTGGAGAAAAGAGTCACCTTCAAAATCCTCACTCACGCCTACAAAACAACGTAACCAAATACCTCAACGACATAATCAACTTCCACAATCTTCCATACTCGCACAGGCCAAAACCCAGCGCATCCACAGAGCCAGAGCAGGTGGAAGATCCTTCACACATTGCATCCAAAAGCTAGAACGTGCTACCGGCAGACATCAGAGGTGCCCACTGCCTGAACACCTTCATCAAGACCCTCAAGACCTGGCTCTTCAGCTAACAGTTCTGCACCCCCCCCTCAGCGCCTTGATACCCTCATGGGTGAGTAGCACGCTTACAATCCCCCTGATTGATTGACTTATCATCATGTGATGATTGTTCCTCTTCTGCACTGCTTGAGGCGGTGGGGCAACGCTCTTCCGCCATAGCGGAAGAGCTGCCATTGGGGTGGGTCATCTACGTGTGTTAGGTCTGAGCAACTCACCCCCTGGCACTCCTGCGCTACATGTCCCACCTTCTCCTTACCTGGACATTGACACGGTGGCACAATCCACTGCACTCTCCCCAAATCTGTGACTCAGCCAGCAGGAAACTCAGCCAGGTGTGATTTCAGTCAGCTGGGTATAGCAGTTGCCGCCTAGTACGCTGGTGGATCTCCCGATGCAGTTGATGAAGCAGGGCCTAGTTGGCCGTCAAGGCGCAGCGCTCACACCACTCAAGTTCGCTGTAGCACAGGGGCCTCAGCCTCCACAGCGTACGGCCAGCCCAACATCATCCGGCCTGTGATGCAGGAAGACAGCACACACCATTGGTAATCCCCTCTGTAGTGGTGGATTGTAGTATGCGATGCAGACTTTACTAAGTTGGTGCGCAGGAGCACCTCTACCATTATCAGCTCCAAGGGTCACAAGGCGGTCTTCTCACACAGGTCATCAACGTGTCTCCATGCGACCTGCCAGGCTTCACCACCAGGTACGGGTGATTGTCGCGGATCAATGTCTCCCACCACGGCTCATCGACTCCACAGCTCCTCCACATCCCACTCCAAGCTCCAAACACAGGTCTAGCGAGGCGTCCAGGTTCCGAACACAAGTCCAGCGAGGCATCCTGGTCATCCTGGATGTTGGGTGGCTTGAGGGGGTTGTTGATGTGTGCTGCACTTGGCCCTGGCTGCTACAATCTGCATTAAACTTTTTTTGGGGCATCTTTTCTATGGAAGGTGGGCTGATAGAAAAAAATAGCCTAAGTCCTCACTTGCTGCCTAGCATGCGTTTTTATATCGCCTATGGGCTTATCGCTAGAATTCGCCCGCTAATGCTGGAATTTTATCGCCGTCCCGCTAATTTTACCGCTGGACATTTTAGCCGGTGAGGGAAGCTATCGCCTGTTAGCGGGATGTTAGTAATACGCCACTAACACAGCGAAAGTTTCCCAAGGCAGACGGCGATAAGAAAAGGCGCGCTAACTGTGGTTAGCGATAATTATCGCCTTTTCTTAATAATATCCCCATGTGTTTCTTGCACTGGCACTGCAGATCTTTTGTTTTTCATGTGGTACAGGAGACCTTTGTCTTTCCAAATGATAATCATTGAATTGCCAGCACTAACATTCGTGTGAATACAGCTCGAAGGTAAATGACACAAGCCTGTTAGTGACACACCACCGCCAGCAGCACTAACTTGAGGGATGTGGCCGTGTGCATGAGGTGACTGCTCCTACACAGAAGTACAGTCACAACTCTGTGATAGCAAGCTCTAGTCACCCAGGCCTATCTGGTCTGCTGCCTTCAGACAATATACACATAGCACGAGACCTCTCACCCCACAGAAGTTATACATGCGGCTTTGAAAACGGTTGCTGCCCCTCTCGCCTGTGCCACCCTCAAGCCCTGCTCCAAGTCCCTGGTCCTCTCCAACATCATCTTTGACCAATTCTCAGATGAAGGTGCATTCTGAGTGTGCATTGCACATGTGGACGTTAGGTATGTATTCCATACTAATATTTCTTTGGCCTTTCCTTGAGCCTGAGCCCTGTGAACCCAACGCTGGCATCTTTGGCCCCTAACAGGTGAAGCCTCTCTGTCCAGGGCATGGGTTTGCCTCTGGCACTCTCTGAAGCTTGGTATTGATGGGATCCTTGGCTTAGGAAGCACCATTTCCAGACTCCTGCCTGAGCTCAGAATCTTCCAAGGATGGTACCCGTGGCCCCATCTTTCCAATGTTGGCAGTCCTGGCCCTGCCCTGCCTCCCCTCGCCCCACCCTTCCCATCCCATAACAATCCATGTCAAGATGGAGGTTCTTTCTTGTGGCACATTCTGAACCCCGGTATGCCCCCTTCAACTTCACTTCAAACCCTGGTGTCATGGGGCACTTTGAGGTGCTGGGGGAGAAGGCTGTTAGAGTGGAAGGGGGGCAGGGTGCTCATTGCCATGACTCAGGGGTACATGTCTGGATTCCAGGACTGCACAACCCTGGTGAAGTGGATACATGTGGTGTTGGGGTACAGCACAGCCAGAGCTGTCTCTGAGTCCAAGCTGGTTCGGGAGTGAGATGGGTAGAGACTGCTACCAGGATATGCACTGGCAGAGGGTCGTGAAAAGCTACGAGGGACCGAAAAGAGGTCTTTAACACTTTACAGAAACTACACAAATAGGTACCCTGAGGATACATGAATGAATACCATGTGGTGGGCACATCGCTGAGCTTCTAAGTGCTAGGTCAAGGGATACCTGAGCCAGGTTTACACTAAGAGCTCAGAGCAGCAGTGTCTTGTGAGCCTCAGTAGTCTGAAAAGAGAGTGTTGAGGAGCTGGAGAGACAGACAGGGGCTGAGAGGGACATTGAATCAGGAGGGGAAAGTCAGTGCTTTCCTCTTAAAGCCCTCTGTGCGAAGCTCTCGGCTGCAGTGATCATGAAAATAACCCGATTAAAAGGTGTAAATGTGGAGAGAACCGAGAGGTACCGAGGAAGGGGCGGACAATATGAAGTGACCTGATCCCAGCCCTGCCAGCTCTGGGCTACAATTGGCACAACACCTGGGGCCTCACCAGCTGACACAAGGCCCAGCCAGCTTTGAGTTGGGGAATGAAGGCTGAGGGAGCAAAGATGCGAGGCCATGGCACATGACTGCAAGTAGAAGTAAGTTGAAACAAAGGGTTTGGTACAGCTTAGAAAAAAAAAGGAAACACGCACCACTACAGCCTTGCATCCAGCAACAATACGGTCCCAATAAATGAGATTTCTGATTCAGATGAGCGTGGATGGGAAGTTCATTTAAATGTAATAAATAATAAAAGTTTAACAATGTAACCCAGCGCGGTAGGATGTCCAATCGCTAACCCGTATGAAGGAAGGATGGACGCAGTGCCCATATGAGGGCAATCTTCTGTTAATGCTGCACTCAGGTGCATATTCACAAGGTTCTATCGCCGAGTTAGCGGCACTTTATCACAGCCAAAGTGGTGATAAATTCATCACACCATTCACAAGCTGGTGCTAACAGCTGATATCACCAATTTACCTGCGATAGTAGCTGCAAAAAACAACAACACGGATGAACCCGGCAACTAACGCTAATGAGATGTAGAGTAGCTGCTCCCCTGCAAAAACACGCGAAAAAACCACAACACTACTTTCACAATGAACTGCCAGATCCGCGATGCGAGTCGCAACCACGCGATAAGCCGCGGTAGCCGCAGGCATTTACCACCTGCCTCAAGCAGATGTAAAGACGGACGACTCCCTGCAGTAGGCAACGGAGCCCCGCACACAGCCACACCCGAAGAACAAACGATGTATGGAGCTACTCATCATGTAGCTCGGAGCGCCAACAGGGCCACAACACCCACTGCCACCCCCCCAGGTTCCCCACCATACCCTTGACCCGCTCCCCCACCGGACCACCACAGAGGCAGCGCAGAGTAAGACAGTGGACCTACCGAAAACGCACCTAACACCCACGGAAGTCATTGCCCACTACAGGCTCAAAAGGGAAACCATCCTCTGCATCCTGACCCACATTGCCCACAGGCTGACGGTACCAGCACAGCAGACAGCCAACATCCCTCCGCAGACAAAGCTGCTGGCTGTGCTGCACCTGTTGGCCTCTGGTACCTTCCAACCAACAACTGCCAGAGTCGGAGGGGTCTCACAGCCAGCCCTATCAAAGTTCATCACACCTGTCCTGGATGCCATCCTCAGCTTCATACCCCAGTACCTTCACTTCCCCAACACTGCGCAGGAACAGCTGGAGACAAAGCAAGGCTTCTACGCCATAGCCGGATTCCCAGCTGTGTTGGGGGCAATCGACTGCACACATGTCCCACTTGTGCCCCTTGTGGATACTGCACACCACTACCGCAAGAGAAAGCATCAGCATTCCATCAATGTGCAGGCAATACATGATTCCTTCATCTTCCGAAAAGTCCATCATCAACCAGCGCTTCCAGGATGGCACATATATAACGGGACTGCTCGTTGGTAAGTGCCAAATCAACACATCACACACCCCAAAGCCACCAACACACAACGCACAACTGTGGGAATGCACATGCGACCAATCCACATACAACATGTCAAACTACACGACCACCTACCAGACATGACAACACCACTCCATGGTCATCCTGTGCTACCCTTGCACCCAATACAGGCATTACATGGCACCACGGCCACACAACAGCTGAACGTGTGAAGATGCGGAATGCAGCCATGTGCGAGGATGCATGTGACCCGTGAATGGGAATGTACACAACGAGAAGTGAGGCGTGGATGTGCAGGACAGACATGGCTATGCAAACCACAGACATGTCCATGCTGACCACAACTGCTGGTCACTGAACAGTAGTGAGCCGTGGAAGCAACAATGTCACCCCAGGCTGTGGAACAGATAGCGGAAGTGTTGCACGCTGCGTCCCCCCCTGTGTGTGTGAGCGTAGTGGGTTGGCCCTGAGTACACCAGGGCTGCGCAGGGGTGTGGTGACAAACCCCGTTGCACAGGGCGTGGTCCAATCTCAGGAAGAGCAACGTCACTGACAGTGTGGCGCCATGCGGCCTGCAACGAGGCCAACACCGTGAGCAGCGAGGCCTGCGACCCAGTGCACCTGCTGCACCCCAGGACGCTGATGCACAGACCAGGCCTGCCCACCCCTGTGCCCCAAGGCCGCACAGCTCACCTGACGACACCGTTGTGTGTCGAAGAGGGCCCAACACGTGCCGGTGCAAGCTCCAGGCCTCAGTCACGTGTGCTCAGCAGCCTCCATAGACCCTCGCTGCCCCCCCGACTCGGACCCATATCACTCCTTAATTATTGACTTGCTCCACCGGCATCCTCTTCGTACCAGTAGTTCCCACATGTGGAACAGTGTCCTGAGTCCTGAATGGCAGTGACCTCAAGTCCGTGGCAGCGGCCACAGCACAAGACTCCCTTGGATCAGTGTAGCATATTTGCATTAAGCAGGCCTGCGACACGTGATGCCACTAACCCTGTGCGCCATGAGTGACAGTCCTCGTCCGGCAGAACATTCTTGGTGTCTGAGCCTGTGGCATGGGGGTTTGTCGTCAGCAACAGGCAGGTACAGACCGGGTGGCAGGCCTGGGTCTGTGGCATTCGTATGCGCCATGTTGGCAGACACAGCTGGCATGTGCACTCTGCATCATGCCCTGGGGGTAGGCCGCCCATTCTCCCCCGTGACACTCCGTGGAAGGCACATATGACACATACGAGACCCTGCTATGCCCTCATGACCCTACCCCAGTCTCCTGCAGTTCAGCGTCCTGTGTCGGTGGGCCCGTGTTGGCCGCTGTGCATCTGGGTCCATCTGAGTCATTCCCCCTTGTTGTTCTGACATTGCATTTTTGAGTGCCTGATGACTGTTGGAGTTGTTGCCAGCACCAGCTACTCCCTGAGGGCTGGCTTACACTCACCCCACACACAGCCAGCACAGGCGTCACTGTATTGGTGGACCTGCTATCACATCCTGCCGAACCAAGTATTGACTCTTTTCTCCCTGCACTGTCACAGGGGATCAAGGATATGCACTCTGCCCTTGGATGATGACACCCCTCTGAGACCCGAACACACCCGGGGCATCGTTGAACGCACATTTGGCATGTTGAAGTCACGTTTCAGGTGCCTGGATGGCACAGGTGGAAAGCTCCTGTACAGCCCGGATATCGTGTGCAATATGATCGTTGCATGTTGTGTGTTGCACAACGTCTGTGTTCGCACCAATGCCCCATGGATCCAAGTTCCTGAGGTACCGGACGATGATGGTGACGATGGGGCAGGTGGGCCACTGCAGCTGCGGCAGGAATGGCCAGTAGGAACTCCATCATTGACACTTACTTCTCATAAGCACGTCACATTGTGGCCGTCCATGGCAATCGTGGGATAATTGAGGATGTCCAATTGCGATGCATGTGTGATTAAAACATATTTGCCTGTAACAGGTTGTACTTGTACATTGTCATGTTCCATGTCCCTGCGGTTTCAGGTGCGATTTGCCATGGTGTGCACATTTGCGGAACTTGTAGTGTCCTGTGTTCTGTTGTGGAGGGGTTGCTGTTTGTACCAGGATGTTCTCAATGTCGAGGTGCACTTCTGCTTATGTGCATATGCTGCACGGTGGGCGAGTTGCTCCAGCGGCTCTGATTTGTCTGCCACTGGTCTCCTTCATGCGGTATGCCGGTCGGTTCTATTCTTCCAAGGTGCTTGGATGTTGTGGTGTACATGTTGTCCTCTGCAGTCGGTCAGGGTGCATCTGTGGTACTCCGCTGTTGATGCTCTTTTTCTGTGGCATTTTCCATATGCTGTTCTTGTGCTTTTTCCTGCATTACACGTGTGTATTGCTGCCCTCGCACTGGTTGTCACTGTTTTCTTTTCGCGCTTTGGCCCATCGCAGGTTTTTTGGTGTTGTGGTTTGTGTTTTTATCTCGGTCGAGGTGGTTGTATCGCGGTCATTGTCCGCGATTTCGGCAAACTATAGAATTGTACCGCCTTGTTGTGAATTCCACACTGACCCGGGGTATTCTCCCGTGATGGGCTGCAATGTTGAGAGTTGAGTTAAGCTACTCTTGCAGTAGTTATCACACGTTCTTGTGAACATGCCCCTCAGTGTGGCAGTAAATGGGTTAGATGGGGATGTTGAGAATTGCAATGTACACATTTTAGAGGCAGAAAAATGCACAGTGCTTCGAAACAGCAAATCTGTCAGAGCCTGGTCTGTGTAACACCGGAGAATGAAATATAACTGGAGCCTGGCTGGGTCACTGCTGGCCTCCTAGCAGGAGGCTCAAGTACATTGTCGGGTTTTCAGGTGGTCCAGTAGATGTCCAGCACTGCCTAGCATCAGAGGTGCTTAAAGATCACAAGCGCCCTGTGTCCACTCTCGCATTTATATGGATGAATATTGTTCATTCTCGCAATGGTCCGTGCTTTGCATAAACGTACATTCTCTCATGTGCACAACAGCCTCTCAGGACAGATAATATTCCCCATTGTTTTGAAATCAAAAGAAGCCTTATCAAGAAAAGGCTATAATTATCGCTAACCGTAGTTAGCGCACCTTTTCTTATCGTCGTCCCGCTTATTTTATCGCCGGACAATTTAACCGTTGAGGGAAGCTATCGCCTGTTAGCGACGTGTTGGTAATAGGGCGCTAACACGGCGATCGTTTCCCCGCAGTAGATGGCGATAAGAAAATGCGCGCTAACTGCGGTTAGCAATAATTAGCACCTTTTCTTGATAATATCCCCCTAAGTTCTTGTATCACTGCGGACAAACCTATGAACCTGTCGGGTTGACGGACCAAGATTTTCCTATTATGTGGTACTCTGGGCATATTATGACACTCTGAACTTAGTCCATTTTTTATATTTGTCCAATGCTGCATCTATTTTAAATAAGAGCCTTTATATGGCAATTGAAGTACTATGACTGATCTATTAAGATTAAATATATGTTTACCTTCTTTATTGCACTTTAGTATATTAAAATACCATAATGTTTGTTTCTTAATTTACTGATCCCAAGCCCTTTCTGAGGCAATTCTTATCTAAGGACTGTTATTTGGAATGCTGTTTTCGATCTTATCTTTAAGGACATATTTCCTACATATCTTCTTGAGAACACCGTCCAGGCCTTCATTAGTGCTATGACTATCATGTAGATTATCTAAGAGATAGCTCCAACAGCTACACCCACGTCATCAAGGGGATCACTGCTCCATGGTACTCTGTTCAGTATACCATCTCTTGATGTTGACTATATGAGGTAGTGTGCAGGTTTTTATGGACAGAAGGTGCATGTAAACCAGGCCCCGCGACTTAGGCATACTACGTCACAGCCTTCTTTGAGCGCTTGATTGTAGCCTATTCTTAACTTAAATTAAATAGAGCATGCAAATTAGAAACACCAATTCTCTTCTGATTTGTAGTCCACACACTAGTGTGTGACTACAAGCGTTCAGATGGTACTGCCCTCCATGGGGTCAGTAGTCCAACACAAAGAGGGTAAGAAAGTAAGTATGTGAGACACTTCTGCACAGAGCGGGGAAATTTACTTCATTTTCAAATATTACTACTACGCACGTTCATGCTTGCAGTGTAGTTTGTGTTTTGCTGTATACCTGAACACCAGTTTGCTGTGGCACTGAATATATGCATGGATTGATCTGACTTACGACATTTCTCTTCCAAATGATTTACCTCCTCTATATGTGCCTCATCATGTCTGTATTGCCACCAGATGGCCCGGCTATCTAGTGTGCCTCATGAACAGCTGTACTTATCCTGAACTCCCTAGGACACCAAGAGGTGACTCAGTTCACAGTATGCTCTGCATTATCCTCATATGTTTCATGAAAAATCTACAGAAATACAGCATCTGGGAAAAAAGTATGCTTATGCAAAGCTAGATGAAGTTAAAAACGCAAAATGAAAACAGGGACTTAATAACTAACATGAAAAAAGGTGTTTACAGGCATTGTTGAGAAAACAATCATTCTTTTTGCTCATAAAGTTAAGATCCCATTAGAAAATAGGTTATGTCGAGCTTGCGCTGCTCTGCGAGGCATACTGTATTCAGGCAGGGACTTAGATCCACCCACTCTCCGCCCATATTTTTCTTTGGCATGTGTCATTGGCCACTGAAAAACGTGGCTGTTCATTGGTCAATTGGCTTAATAGTCCCTCCTGAGTACCACCTTGTCTCATTTTGTAACCTCCCATGGCAACGCCCCCTGTTACGCGTGTTGTTACTCAGTAGGCTTTAATTACAGCCTCTGAGCACTATTTTCTCAAATACCTTTGTCCTGTCTGCTGTTGCAGGCAGGACATGCTCTCTCCTAATGCTTTTTAAACCTTTTATAGCACGGGCGCTGGCATTTGCAATGCAATAGGTCTCGAATTTGCGAGAGTTTAAGCTATTGGCATTGTAAATGACAATGCCTTTTATTTATCTGTTTTAAAAACAACACATAAATAAAAGGCATTGTCATTTACAATGCCAATAGCTCAAACTCTCAAATGCGAGACCTATTGAATTGCATACGTTTGTTAATTACAGCAGGGTATCACCAAATTTAATGTCTGGTTGCAGCACAAAGGGTTACAGCAGCTGCTGTTCACTGTCTCCAAGGCAAGCAGAGGCGGCTTGTTTTTTCCTTAGAATGGATCTGCCTGCTGGCGGGGCCCCCCGGATCACAGGTCTTGAAATAATAGACTGGGCTGCACACCCACATTGACTGCCCTGTCACACAGACACAACAAGCATTTTCAATGCAATAGATCTAGCATTTGCAAGCGTTTAAGCTTTTGGCATTGTAAATGACAATGCCTTTTATTTATGTGTTTTTAAAAGCACTATATATATATATTTAATTCCAAGAGCTGAAACGCTCGCAAGTGCGAGAGCATTTTAATGGTGGCCACGGCCCTTTTTTTGGACACTGCTTGCATATTCAGGTTACAGTGAGCAGCGTCTAAACAAAGGGGTGTGGCCAACATTAAACTGAAAGCGCATATGGCGCTTTCACCAAAGTAAAAAAAAAAAATCAAAACTTCTAAAGTGAAAGTGGCTCACTGGTAATTAAATAAGCGCTGCAGCTAAAGTGAAAGCAGACCGTGCTGTATATTAAATAATTAAATAAGCGCAACAGCTACAGTTAAAGCGGACCACACTGTAATTAGAATAAATACATTACTGTTAAAATAAAAGCGGGTTGGTGCTGAGATGTCGTGGGTGGAATAGGGGAAGAGCATTAAAGAAAATAGTGCTCACCGACTTATAAAGCAGACCATTTAACAACACCAGTAAAAGGTCCAGTCGTTATGGAAGGTAACAAATGCAGACAAGGCGGTACCAGTAACGACTCGGAAGCCAGCTTTTACAAAGGACAATGGCACAACCCAATTAAAAATAAGGGCGAAGAGTAGGCGGGGCTTCATAGCCATACTCCAGTATCGCATGCCTCACTGCAGTGAAGCGCTTCCCAGGCTCGACCTAAAACACCCCAATTATTTGCTAGTTATCCTGCAAGCACGCCATGGAGAGAGCAAAAAGCACGGGCTTCAGGACACCCTTGTGAATGGGCCCTGTGTGGGCCAATGTGCTCCTGTGGAATCCCTCTAGAACCGGACCTGTGGCAGAAATGGCTGCCACTTCTTCATTGTCCTGGCAGCTTCCCAATTCCTTCCTTGATTACCCGAGTCTGTCAGTATCAGCCAATGAGGGAAGCATGCAAGGTCATGGGGGCGAGGTTTAGCTCTTTCCAACCCTCGGAGAGAGAGAGAGATTTCATCATCCCTAGTACTAGCAAAACTACTGGTTTCGTCGTTGCTTTCTGCCATCATCACTAACTTCAGACGACAATCTATGCATGTGAGATTGCTGCAAATGTTTAGGTGCCCTACGCTCACAGCTGTCGGTTGTTCACAGTTTTGCTGTCCCCAGTGTCAGATGGGAGTAGGAAGAGAATGGCAAGGTGGGCATGAGAACTCCTATCCTCCACCAGCCGCCTCCAGTGGGGCACGTGCCACTATGCTCGCGAGTTAACAGCCTGACCTGGTTTCCAAGTGCTCATGAGAAAAATGTAAGAAAGATATGAACTTCTATTCAAAATGCTCACAATTTACTGCCACAACATAATTTCAGTAACCTTGCAAGAAAAAAAAGCTAAGTAGGGAATGGACTGGCTTACAAAATGCTTGAAAATGACCAGTGCCAATAAATACTCACAAGTGAAACCTACACAGGGGCGTAGGCGTTGGAAATTCTGTAAACTCTGCAAGTTACTGGTACACCAATAACCAGGAACTCAACAAGGCCACGTTTGTGTAATAAAAACTTAGCAGAACCTTAAGTCTAAAAGAGGAATGTGGGGGGTTTGGAGAAACCTCGTTAAAAACAAAAGCAGGTTCTTCCTGAAAAAAAATGTTACAAAAAGTCAATAAAAAGAGTGAAGAAGAGACTCTTAACTACCTGTCATGGAGAAGACGTAGTATTAAACAAGCACTAGTAAAGTCAACAGGTTTTGCCTTTTGGCTGCCAAAGCAGACCTATTCCTTTGCTGGTGCTGTGCAGCATCAGCAAAACAAAAGAAAAAACAGAGAAGGGTGTTGACGTGCATATGTGCACTCATCATTACGCATGTGTGCCTATCTGTCATTATGCTATGGTGGCCCAGCATCAAAATATATGCCAGTGCGTCACCAGGTATGTGCACGCATTCACCATGGCATACGTGGCAGCCATTTTGGACTTTTTAAATGTAATACTCCAAGAGGACAGATGCCAGTCTTGAAGTGGTAAATAAAGAAAATAAGTTAAAAGTGTACAAAAACGCTGTTTGAAAAATTAGCAGCTTCACCGAAAACTGCAGTTGCAGCGATCCAAAATAGAAAACATAACACACAAAAAAGGCGCAAGGGGGGGGGGTGAATCATCAAAGGTGCAGTGGTGTTTTTAGAGTGTAAATGCCACTGAGCAGCAAAAATTATAGGGAACAAGGTGGAGAAGCAGCTGAGACGGTTCAAGGGCTTAAATGAAAAAAGGGTAACAAATAGCAAGACATATAGGAAATGGGTGTGAAGCAGTGTGGCTAGCTTAGCGGTAGGGCAACACGGAGAGCTCGGTTCATGAATGTAAGAGGCAAAGCAGCATACGAGAGAGTAAAAACACATGCACTGACATGAAGTGTGAATGGCAAGAGAAACAAGCATTGGCATAGCCAATAGGTCTCGCCTTTGGGACTTTATCAGTGTTAAGTCATGCAGTCATGGTATCCAGTTTATAGATTGCCACACAAGCAGTAATGGTGCCCTGTTGCATAGATTGGCACAATTTGTGTGATGATGCCCACAGTATAGATTGGCACATGTGCAATGACGGTACACCATTGATATGCAGAGTGGTGGATGGAGGCCCACGTGCACATTAGTCTACACATAAAAAAACTACAAAGATGCCAGAAACTGTAGAGCTTTCCCACACCCGGAAAGCGTCCATCGTTATGGTGTGATCCCTGGCCACGAGTGAAGAATAACCCATGCGTGCCGCACCTGCTGGAAGGGACGCCACACCTGACACCTACCACAGAGGGTGGACAGAATGAAAAAGTATTTCTAACTGCGCAGCAGGGCTTTAAGTGGGCCGGGTCTCACCGGGTCTGAGCACTGGCCGTTTTTTTAAGGAGGCCTCGAAACGGGTCTCTATCGGGCTCTGTTTTGTGCCCTGGCACCGGTGGCCCGTTTTTTTTCACGCATTGTAGGGGAAGGGAAATTCTTTAAAGAGAGTAATTTCTCTCTGGATTTCCCTTCTCTTTTTGAAACTCAGGAGCAGCCACATTGTTGTGGTGTCACCAGGGCTTTAAGTGGAAGCTTTTTCAATATTATTACAAGCCATAGTTGCTGCTCATTTATCTAATGCAACTAGCAACCATTGACAAAGCCAATAATCCTGACTTGTTGTAGGTATGATGTTACTTGTTGTATCATTTATCTGGATGCAATAACAGAAACAGCAAAATACCAGTCGGGCGGCATACTAGGCTAAGCACACATTTTTAGCGTAGGGGTTTATAAGCCACGTCCTTAATTATATTGGCCACGCCCCTTTGAGCGACCCCGCCCAGTTTTTTCATCCCACTTAAAGCCCTGCTGCACAGTAATCAGTGTGGGCAGAGGTAGAACACGCGGAAATTATGCTGTAGAGTGCTCTGCAAATAGGCAACTGGTGCGGGTGGGTACAGCTAGAGTGAGCCGGAGACAGCAAGAGGGGAGTAGGTGTTTTCAGCAAGATGGAGAGGGAAGGAAAGTGGATAGCGTAATGAAACTTGAGGGGGCCCGCCAGCAAGGTATGCGGAGGGCCCCCCTGTGAACTTAATGAGGGGCTCTTTGGCCAGAGTATTGTGCTGAGGGGGCCCCCCTGCTGGTTGGGGTGCCCCTTGCATTGTGGGGGGTTACAGGGGCCTGTGTTACGCCACTGGGATAGCCGTGAATGCAAATAAATATGTAGTGGTGGTGAGAAAAGGAAGGATGTAAAAGGCGAAGGGAGTTTAGCGAGTTGGTGATCGCACGGAAAAGGCCAGGGAGAACGTATAAGGGGAGAGCTGAATAAAAGAGGTGAAGCTGGTGAAGATAAGGCGGGAGAGGGGTGGTGAAGGAGAATGTTATGTTATGTTATGTTATGTTATGTTATGTTATGTTATGTTATGTTATGTTATGTTATGTTATGTTATGTTAAAAACACTTTTATAGCGCACAGCTGCCCCAGCTAAGGGGCGTCCCGGCGCTTGGAGAAAAGGTCCCAACACAACAAAGCTGAGAAAGGGCAGACACACGCAGAACAGAATACTAACGTGAGGGAGGAAACAGATGCGTCTTAATGGCCCTCCTAAACTTCAGAAACTCATCCATTTCACGCATGTGGGGTGGAAGAGAATTCCACAACTTTGCGGCCAAGACCCGGAAGGACCGGCCTCCGGCCCTACATAGCCTGAACCGAGGAACCACCGCCAGGTTTTGACCTAGAGATCTAAGGGGACGCGAAGGCACATAGGGCACCAAAAAAGTGGAGAGGATCTGAGGGGAGGCCTTCCTGAGGATCTTGAACGAGAGACACAAAGTCTTAAAATGGATCCTCTGTACCATAGGCAGCTAGTGCAAAGCACGGATGGTACTTTCCGCAGAACAGAACCTCGGTAAACCTACCAGGGCTCTTGCTGCGGCATTCTGGACACGTTGCATCCGTGTAATTTCGACCTGATTAGCCCCCAGCAGGAGCAAACTGGCATAGTCAAGCCGCGATAGTATGGATGCCTGAATAACCAGCTGTCTGGTAGGGGCATCAAAGAACCTCAGGATGGGTCGCAACCCTCGCAGAATGCCAAAGCAGGTGGCCGCCACTTTTTTTGTGTGGACACTGAAACTCAAAACAGTCTATCCACATCCCCAGGTTCTTTACCTCTGACACTGGCGCAGGAGTCACACCCAATTCCGGAGGCCACCACCTATCGCCCCAAAGATCCGTCCGCTTGCCCACAATCATGACCTCAGTTTTTTAAACATTTAATTGGAGGCAATTGGCATTCATCCAACTAGCCACCGCCGAGAGCCCATCCCGGAATCTGGGGGCATCTAGGTCGGAGTCACCACTCAGGACAACCGCCAGCTGCGTGTCGTCCGC
Organism: Triturus cristatus; assembly: GCF_964204655.1. NCBI lineage: Eukaryota > Metazoa > Chordata > Amphibia > Caudata > Salamandridae > Triturus > Triturus cristatus. The sequence goes on from NC_140592.1 coordinate 392,210,445, forward strand.
ATAGGAGACCATAGTCAAGCCCCAGTGCTTAACGACGTCCGCTAGCGGTCTCACATATAGATTAAATAAAGTGGGACTTAACGACGAACCCTGAGGCACACCCATCTCCAGCGAGTAGAACTTGGACTCAAAAGGCGGCGTAGCAACCTTAAAGGTCCGACCAGTTAGAAAAGAACGGAACCAATCAAGAGCTATGCCCACAACACCCGCCTCCCTAAGCTGTTGAAGCAGAATCCCATGCAACACCGTATCACATGCGTTACAACAAACAAATGATGGACGGAATGCTGACAATGCATACATTCTCCCCCAGTCAAGAGATCTGGGTTAAATCCATCGTTCTTTTGCCCACTACACCACCCCAGTTCAGACATGGCCATATGCAAATCAGTCTTGACCCTGTGCCTCATGGGAACAGTCCAGCCCGAACTGCCAAGCCATGTCTTCCCTGGACCGGAATCAAGCATCCTAGGACTGGTTTCTGGCTATCAGCCGTCATCAGCCAGGATAGCTTGACTCCAGTGGCGTAGTGAGCACGGGTCCCACGTCTGGGAATACCCATCCCACTTAGGGCGAAAAGCGTTACAACAAACAAATGATGGACGGAATGCTGACAATGCATACATTCTCCCCCAGTCAAGAGATCTGGGTTAAATTCATCGTTCTTTTGCCCACTACACCACCCCAGTTCAGACATGGCCATATGCAAATCAGTCTTGACCCTGTGCCTCATGGGAACAGTCCAGCCTGCCAGTGGGATGGGTATTCCCAGACGTGGGACCCATGCTCACTACGCCACTGGAGTCAAGCTATCCTAGCTGATGACGGCTGATAGCCAGAAACCGGTCCTAGGATGCTTGATTCCGGTCCAGGGAAGACATGGCTTGGCAGTTCGGGCTGGACTGTTCCCATGAGGCACAGGGTCAAGACTGATTTGCATATGGCGATGTCTAAACTGGGGTGGCGTAGTGGGCAAAAGAACGATGGATTTAACCCAGATCTCTTGACTGGGGGAGAATGTCTGCATTGTCAGCATTCCATCCATCATTTGTTTGTTGTAACGCTTTTCGCCCTAAGTGGGATGGGTATTCCCAGACGTGGGACCCATGCTCACTACGCCACTGGAGTCAAGCTATCCTGGCTGATGACGGCTGATAGCCAGAAACCGGTCCTAGGATGCTTGATTCCGGTCCAGGGAAGACATGGCTTGGCAGTTCGGGCTGGACTGTTCCCATGAGGCACAGGGTCAAGACTGATTTGCATATGGCCATGTCTAAACTGGGGTGGCGTAGTGGGCAAAAGAACGATGGATTTAACCCAGATCTCTTGACTGGGGGAGAATGTCTGCATTGTCAGCATTCCATCCATCATTTGTTTGTTGAACCGTATCAAATGCGGCACTGAGATCCAGCAATATCAGTGCCGCAGTCTGACCCGAGTCGAGCATAGTGCGCAGATGTTCTGTCATAACGAGCAAGGCGGTCTCGGTGCTGTGACCAGCCCGGAAGCCATTCTGGGAAGAATCCAGAATATTTGCCTTTACAAGATATTCGGTCAGCACCTCGTTCACATGGGACTCAACAACTTTAGAAGCCCAAGGGAGGAGAGAGATCGGGCGGTAGCTCTCGAGTTTCGAGGGGTCCATTGTGGGCTTTTTCAGAATAGGTGTTACAACAGCCTGTTTCCATTTAATTGGGACAACACCAGTGGCAAGAGAAAGATTTAAAAGATGACATAATGGTGGGAGGCAGATAGTAGCGGAATCTCTAAACTGAGCTGGCCTCATGGGATCTGTAGGCGAACCAGATTTTGTCTTCTGGGCTAGTTCTAAAAATATTTCCATCGAAAGACTGGGGAATACCGCCAATGTCTCACCTGTAGTTGGTATGGGGCTGATGTGCTCAACGACTGGCTCAGTAATGGAAAAGGCACGGTAGATGGCTTGAACCTTTCCAAGAAAGAAAGAGGCCAGATCTTCACAGTGGGCCACAGAACCGATTTCAGCCACAAGAACTCTTTTAGACATCAGGTCCTTTAGGACCTTAAAAATTAGCTTGGATGGATTGAGACTTGTTCTGAATTCTTGTGAATAGTAGGCAGCCCGGGCTCTGCACACAGCTCTATGATATTTTTTAACTATAGAGAGATACCTAGATTTTTTCCCGGCCTCATAAGATTTTCGCCAATCCCTTTCTGCCTGTTTACAGGCTTTTTTTAACAGCCTCAGGGAACTGTCGTACCATGGGCTGTATTCTCTGGGACGACATTTCAACCAAGCCGCAGGGATCAGTACGTCCAAGGCCCGGGAGACCCAATCACAAAAAAGGTCATACGCAGATTCAACATTGGGATAAGGGCCTAGCGGATTTGTTTCCAGCAAATGGTGAAAGTCCTCCAACTTGAGTTTATTCCAATGGCGTTTGTACACTACTTTATCCAGGGGCTTAAAAGGGTGTTCAGCAAGCGCAAAATAAATTTTAACAAAAAAGTGGTCAGACCAGGCAACAGGGCTAGGCGTAGCCACTGTGGCCCCTACCATATTTGTAAACAACGGGTCAAGTATGTGCCCCCCCACATGCGTGGGGGAAGTAACCAGCTGATATGAAGCTGAAAAGCCTCCAGGTCCGCCAAAGTGCTGCTAATGGCCAGGATATGAGGGCAATCGAAATGAAGATTAAGATCTCCCAGGATGCTAAAATTAGCGCACCCCAATGCCAGCGAGCTGACACATTGCGGAAGAGCCTTTCGAAAAGCAGTGTCGCATCCAGGAGGACGATAAATAAGAAGGCCGGATAGAGCAAAATGATGGTTAATAGAGATCTTAAAAAACACGCTTTCGCATCCTACCAAATTGACTACCCTCCAATCGCAAGGGTAGCAAGACTTGACAACCATAGCAATGCCACCACCCCTGGAAGCCCGATTATGAGTAAAGATGGAATAATCTGAGAGAAGAGCCAAGTTCACCACTGCCGTATCTGCTTCCTGAAATGGGTTCACATGAAATGAGACTTCAGAATGGGAGTATGCAGAAAAGAAGTGATGTTGGAGTGAAAGGGGGTTAAAAGTAAACCAAAGTAACTAAACAAGCAGCAAAGCAACTGCAGGGAAGCAGTGAGGGGGCAGGTATGGCACGGGGGAGATTAAGTGAATTAACATTTACCGAAGACCTGTGCAGCTAGGAGAAGCGACATGCGAAGCTGAACAAATGCCACGCAGTGTACTCTTGCAGAGTCTGATTGGCTGGCTGTTTCCGTCCTCGGCTGCCTCCACGGCGGACCCGGCGCGGCTGATTCACCCATTGCAGCGGGAAGATTGTGCGCACGCGTAAACTGTAGGTGTTGCGGCCACCAGGGAAATGCAGGCTGCAGAGTTGATGGCCTGGCGTAGGCAGAAAAGTGCTGAAACAACCGCTGACGCCCACACAGGACATATTGTTAAGCCAGAGCCGACGCAGCTCTGGGTCCTTGAGGAAGATGTAGAAGTGCAACTCTCTGTTGCGGTGCGAGTTACAATAGCCACTATCACAAAGGGGGACCCCTGACGACGAATGTAGGTAGAGAACCAGGGGACAAGACCAATATTCACAAAGAATGAACTCTACCTATTTCATTTAAATATTTGCTATACGTCATATTAGTGGGACACTCTGGCTGGACCATAACATGAATATAGAAACATTTAAGAGGGTATACTCATAATTTGATTCATTATTTTATTGTTCATTTTTTTTGTTTATATGCTTTGAATACAAAAATATCAGTGTATTAATAAATACATATCCTGACTACAAACATTCTTATTTGGACAAATCAGATCCCATTGCACATCCATTCAAACCACTCAACCAACTACATACCCAAACCATACTCACACGGAACCACAGATGCATACATCACATATATAAAAGTCAAGCTTAATATCACAATGTCTACTGATGTTCAAAGCGGCGAATTTAGCTTACTGAATACTGTAAATTGTACACATTATTGAACAGTGGTTAATAAGTCCATAAGAGCAAGGCCCTCAAAATCACTACAATCAATCAAGACTGTTTATCATTTCCAAAAGAGGGGCTAATCAACGTATTTCATCGTTGTTTCAAAAGAACAAAGTTCAAAGATATGAATGGAGGGGACTCATTTCAAGCACCGACGCGCGTTTCGGTGAAAGACCCTTTTCGTTTGGGTGCCACCTTCTTCAGAGCGCATATGAAGTATGTTCCAAAAGAGAAGGCAATGGGACCTGTCAAAGGTAAAAAATTAATTATAAAATTTCTTAGGTGTAAACATAATTATCACAAATCAAGTAGTCCAGTCACCTAAATATATTATAAGGACATGGTCAACAGCGCAGAGGGTCACACTACACAGAAGTTTAAATATACTTCTTTATGCAAATCATTTAAAATCGAGACACATATGCACTATCACGGAAAAAGAAGAAAGAAATGATAACAACAAAAAAATTATAATAATGTCAAAATAGACCAAGCAAGAGGCCGAAAATATAAAGTGAAAATATGTAAAAGGTGAATAACAAAATTCCAAAATCTGGACATAGTAAAGAGGATGTAGGATCTGAGCTCTTCAAGATGGACTAAAATAAGACACAAGGAAAGACAAAAATGTCAATGATACCGTATGGATAGACTAGGCCAGCTATATTAGAAATCAATATTCCAAATATCTTAAATCGTATATGTATCAGTCAGTGCAGGGTCAACTAATTCATAGGTAGACCTGAGCATAGAACTAGGTAGTTTTCAAGTTAGCTTGTTACTAGTCATTGGTGCTTACCTGTCTAGGCGGAACCAGAGAGTGCTATTTAAGGCGGTCTCTCTCGTAAATAGACAGAAAATAAGGAGGACGCTACTAATATTCTACAGGCCAAGTCTGTGTGTGCAAAAATAAGGACAAAAAACATAGTATCATAAATATGTCAAATAAAAGTGTACTACCAACATTGCCGAATGCCATTGTCTAAAGACATATTAAATCTCACCAAATGATGAGCGTAGGTCAAACGAGTAGGTGCTATGCGTGCCAGACTGCTAGTTCAGACAGAACGAGATACCGAATTCAGGGACTATTCTTTGGTGTAGAAAAGATGAGCGCATTGATTAACGTGGTTCTAAAAAAATATATAAAGCCACGCTGTTGCAAAGTATCCAGATAGACTGTGAAAGCGGATTTCATTACATACATCGAACAAAGTAATGCCTGAAGTTAAGCAGTTAATTGCTCACCTATTTTCAGTTACGTGATGAAAATTACCGTTAGAAAATAGCCGAACGAGGAGTGTTCTCAAGGCTAAACAGACGTATAAATAAAAGAAAATTAAAAATGGTTCCGGTCTGGTGTCAAAAGAGGTGACTGGGTCACAAAGATATTCTACGCAAGATAAATAAACATTAGTACCTCATACACGTCGCTCCATAGAAAGATCGCCCCGCATCAAGTTGCTGCCGTTTGTTAAATGGGGGCTCCAGGGGGTGACAATCGCAGATTGTCCACCCCCGGGTTGCTTCGGGCAATGGTATGCCCAGACAGGTGGCGCGCGCTTCCTGAGTGGATTCGTGGCAGCGCAAGCGTTGTGGTGACGTAATAACCGTCACGCACAGCTGCTGAGGGGCTCTGAGGTAGGCGGTTGCGTTTTTGGAGGGAGCGGTAAATTTCTTTTAAATTGCCTCTATTAGGAGTTATGGACGCAGCCGCTTCAGTACGTGAAGCGCTGCGTGTGTTGTGCGAAGCAGGTCGCGAAGATTTAGTCATGCCTGGAGTTTTATCGCAGGCGTGGGTGGGTCTTGAGAGGAAGACGCGCGGGGCGGCGGGAGGTGTGTCCGCTGCTGTAGCGGCCAGCTCCTTCACTCAGTGGAATTAATTTTCTTGACAAGTCCTTACCGCAGGAGGGTGGCGCTTTTCTCCCCCAGGCTCCTGGTGTTGTGTCTGCACCGGCACAGCTGAAGAGAGGGAGGGGCAGGCCGCGCACGCGCGCTTCTAAGGTCTTGCTACCACAGCAACAAGAGACAACAGTCAAAGGCCCGGTTTCCCTGCAAACAGCTGAGGGATTAATGGGCAAAGAGAATACGCCATCTGGTGGTCTTTTTCAGGAATTACATGTGGCACAAGGAAACAAACAAGCATTGGTGACACACAAACATGAAATTTGTATATTTAATAGGAAAAAATTAGGTGGTTCAGGTTTGATTACAAAGCCTTCAGGGGAACGGCGCTTGTCACCTATCTTTTCTAGTGCAGGGGGTGATTTATTGTCACACCCAGTGCAAGAAGACTGCGCTTTAGACAGATGCGATTCTATGATACAACATGGTAATGAGGAGGAATTGCTTTTATCGGGAACGGCTGGGGTGACACGAAGGGGGGTTTTCTTCCACTGTTTATACTAGCGACAGGGGGGGAGGTCAGGTGCATGATGACCTTGAGGAGACAACGGAAGGTCATTGGGTTTGGATGCCTAAAGAAATTAGGGATACGGCGCGTCTCTCATGGTTTAAAGAAGTTGGAGCGCCAGTAGCTGCGGGGTGAAGCGCCTTGCAGCCCTCCGGGGGCGAGACGCTGCCATGCACAAAAAAGGGCAGTGGGAGCACACCGGCCAGGCTTTTTGCGTCCTGCAACGAACAAAGTAGAGAGGAGGGGGATTTTTGGGCAAAATTCCCCACGCCGTTGGATCCCAAGAAAGCGTCTCGTCTTGCGCCAGGGATAAAATGGAATGTGTATGATGGGGGTATTGGAGATGGGGAGCTTCCTGGTTGTAGTACAAGCGGTGGTAGAGCAGGTGAGGACGGGGTTTTGAAGTGCAAGTCAGTAGAAATTGACAATGTCTCTTTAGAAGAAGGGGAAATTGGGGAAGAAGATACCCTGGCGCAGGATTTTTCCTTTTCTTTTGGGAAACAAGGGGGGTCTACTAAAGATTTTCCAGAAATTATTTTTCGCAGGGAAAAGCAAAGGTTGACGCAATAAAGGGGATCAAGTCCAGACCTGAAACTACAGGGAGGAAGAGGAGAATATTGTCGGACGACAGACAGGCCATACCAACAGGTGAGGCACTTGTGAAATCTCGTTGCAAGAGTTTATGTGTTGATAAAGGTGTGGGCACGGATGGCGGTGATGTCAAGTCAACACTGGTAGCAGCTAGTCAGGTAGTTGCAGATACTGACAGCTTAGACAAACAACATCAGGAGCCTGTAAGTAAAGATACGGGGACAAAAGCAGAGGTTAACGCACCGCAGTCATCTGGTTTGAAGCGCTTACCTTATATGGGTTTCTCAATGCCATTGGGCACCCATTTGTCCAAAGTCACGAAAGAAAAGATGTGGAAGGGGGATTTCGTGGATGTATTTAAGCTACTGCATAGGGAGGTCCAGGCAAAAGAGGGTTCCAAGGAAGAAGCGTGGGAGTTGGCCAGGAGACCTAGGGTGCCAACTAATATAGATTCCTGGACTTCGGCGTTTCTTATCTTTGCAAGTATATATTGTGAACGTTTTCCTGATAGGTCAGTGGCGATTTTTAAATATATGGATACCATTAGGAAAGCGGCCATTGAATTTGGTGGGTATGCATGGTTGCGGTATGACGAAGAATTCAGGGCACGATTAGTTCTTATACCCGAGAAACCATGGGGTGAGGTGGACAACGAACTTTGGGTGCAATTGATGTATCCACAAAGGCCCCCGCCAGCCATGCATACAGCGAGTGGTTTATCAGTTCACAACCGGCCCTTTCAAAGTAAGCCCACCCTTGGGGGGGGTGGGCAGTTGGAACAGACAACAATTTTCCATGTCCGGCGCATGTTGGAACTTCAACAAGGGATTTTGTACTAAAAACCCATGTAAATACAAACATGAATGTTCACGATGTGGAGGGAGACATGCCGTCACTCAATGTTTTGGGGAGCAGTTGCATTGGGGGGGGAGCAGTTTGCCAGGTAGAGGTAGGGGCGGAGGCCTTCAACCTGGAATCAAAGGCTTCTACACCAATTAACATTGACAGACTGACTGCATATTTGGCATATTACCCTGACACACATGAAGCATCTCTACTCGAATGGGGTTTTAAAGAAGGGTTCAAGCTAGGATATCAGGGACCCAGACTTCGCCGTTTTGCAAAAAATCTAAAGTCTGCAGAGGAGTTTCCACATGTGGTGAGAAGGAAACTGTTGACAGAGGTAGCTGAGGGTAGGATGGCAGGCCCTTTCGTTACATGGCCGTTGGAAGAACTTATTGTGTCACCACTGGTTGTGGTACCCAAAAAAGCGGAAGGTGAATTCCGTATGATTCAGCATCTTTCCTGGCCACATGGGGCATCCATCAATGATTTCATTGCTAGGGAAGACTCCATGGTAAAGTTTGCTTCCGTGGATACGGCTTTAGGTATGATAAGGCTTTCAGGACAAGATTCAGAGCTGGCGAAATGCGACATCAAGTCGACTTTTTGGTTATTATCTGTTCACCCCTCCGATTTTCCTTTGCTAGGCATTCATTTTGAGGGACAATTTTTTGTGGATAAGGCCCTTCCCATGGGTTGTGCAACATCTTGCAGGCTTTTTGAAGCTTTTAGCTCATTTTTGCAGTGGTGTTTTTCGTGGGTAACAGGCCACATGGGAGTAACACACTATTTGGATGATTTTCTGTTTATGGGTTCGGCAGGTTCCCAGCAATGTGGGAAAGCGTTGGAAGATTTTCAATCATTCACACAGGAGATGGGTGTTTCCTTAGCGCCAGATAAAACTGAAGGGCCTAGCTGTTGTTTAACATATCTAGGTATCGAAGTGGATACCCATAAGATGGAGGCCAGATTCCCGAAAAAAAAGGTGATCGAGATCACCAGAATACTGGAATATGCCATAAGAGCCGACAAGTTGAAGTTGTGTGAAGTGCAGTGTTTACTTGGCCATTTGAACTTTGTTTGTAGGGTGGTCCGGGCAGGTAGGTCATTTTGCAGAAGGTTGGGGTTTGCCATGTCGGGCATTCAGCTGCCTCATCATAGGATCAGAGTTACTGCCAATATAAGGGCTGATTTGGTAGTATGGTTACACTTCTTGAAAGATTTCAACGGCGTCACAATCTGGTCGTTGGTCGTGGATTTCAATTGGGAAATACAGTTATATTCTGACGCATCTGGTGCAAATGGCTTTGGCATATTTTGGGAGGGGAAGTGGTGTTCGGAGCAGTGGCCAAAAGCATGGATTGCTGAAAAAAGGAGCATAGTTTATCTAGAATTTTTCCCGCTTATAGTGGCTTTGGCTATCTGGGGTCCACAGTTAGCCAACAGAGCAGTGGTTTTCAACGTGGATAACAGAACTGTAGTAGATCTAGTCAATTGGCAGAAAGTCAGAGACACAAAGTTACTAAAGCTTTTGCAAAATGTTATGTTAAGATGCTTGCAGTTGAATATGATTTTCAAAGCCAAACATATTGCGGGAGTGGCAAATAACATCGCAGATGCCCTCTCTCGTTTCCAGTGGGCGAGATTCCGTGGTTTGGCGCCCGGAGCAGACTGTCAGAAGACACCGGTCCCCCGGGAGGTGTGGGATCTGGCGAATTGACCACTCATCATCTCATCGAGAGCTCATTAGCTACCAGCACCAAGTTGGCTTACAGACGTGCTTGGCTGGAATTTTTAGAATCAGGTGCTAAGTATAGATCTCCTAATGGGACAGTTTTCAGGCAGCGTAACGATGACATAATTAGATTCATAATGGACAATATCCACAGGAGCATATCTTCCACTACTATAGCCGGAAAATTGGCCGGGGTGTCATTTTATGGGAAATTCTTTTGGGGTTATGAACCTTCAGCGGGAGAGATGGGTCGGAGAATATTGCAAGGTTGGGTGAAGATGAAAAAGAGGGGTCAGTACAAAAGAGAACCTATATCGCTCAAATTATTATACAACATTACATGTGTTCTCGGTGGGGTATGTTTTTCCCAATTTGAATATCAATTGTTGAAACTATGCATGATTTGGCTTTTCTTTGGGGCATTCAGAATTTCAGAATTGTTGGGTACAGCTCATGTCGAGGGCCTAAAATTGCATAATGTTTCTCTTTCTCACTCCTCTATTTCTATTTTCTTAGAACAGTCTAAAACAGACCAGATTGGTAAGGGGTCAAAGGTGGTCTTGCAAGCGATTAAGGGCCCTTTATGCCCTAAGCAGGCATGGTCAGATTTTACGTCAGCGGGGGGGGGGCCAACATCAGAGTTTGTTTTCAGGCATCAGGATGGTTCCCGACTAACGGCCTACCAAACATTAGCGATTCTGCGCAGAGCGTTGGAAAGGGTAGGAGAAGACCCCTTTCAATTTGAGACACATCCCTTCCGAATAGGAGCGGCTTCAGAAGCCGCCAGGTGGGGTTTTTCTCTCAGTGATGTTAAAAAATTGGGACGTTGGACTTCTGATTGTTGCTTACGCTACATTCGACACTTAGAGAGTGATGTTCCTAAGTTATTATACTAATTGCCTTTTCTTTTCAGGTGTTTGTGCCAGTGACACATTGTCCCAACTCCGGGTGTGGATCATTGGACATTCTTTTATTAAGTGGGCCGCTAAACAAGCGGAGAAAAGGCAGTTTGGGAGAAATTTGGGTTTCCGCTCTGAAGAGACCCTGTTGTCATGGTTTGGTAAGAGCGGCATGAGGTGGGGTCAGCTTTTGCCTCTGATCAGCGAACTGTCTTGTAGAAGTAAACCGGCGATGTTGCTGATTCACCTTGGTGAAAATTATATCATTCAATTGTCAGGTCTTGGGTTAATTATCGACATGAAAACAGATCTTAAAATCCTGTTAAAGACATGACCTGAAACACATTTGGTTTTAACGGCATTAATGCCACGAAGAGTTTGGAAAGGAGCAGAAAAGTTTACAGCAGTTGAAAGGGTAAGGCGGAAAGCGAATAGAGACCTTCATCGTTTTTGTTACAATGCTGGAATAGGTTGGTTGTCTCATGACTCCATTACAAAAGATGACTATCAATTTTTTAGGCACGACGGTGTCCACTTATCCTTCATAGGTAATGAAATTTATTTGCTTAATATAATGGAGAAGGCTTCAAAGAAGTTTCAGATTAGCACATTGTGTTAGTTTACGATGTTTTAGCGACATTCGTTTTCACTGTATAATACGAATTGTTTTGCTGTTGAAGTCTTTTTTGCGACACAGACATGGTTTTCTCTTCTGGTTCCACAACATTTCCCCTCCATCCAAACTTTTTCCCTCCCCCCCCCCCCCCCCCCCCCCTTTTCACAGAAGTTTTCAATTCACTTTAACTTTTTAAGATACGGAGTGGTAGGTTTTGGAATGTACTGCTTGGGGGAATTTTTTCTTCAAATACTGTGGGGATTTTGGGGGCGACAATTTTGACAAAGTCTGAGATCCATGGCAAATGTTATGTATGAATAAAGTTTCACCTGTTTGGCAACAGTGGTGGCATGTGTTCTATTAACTGATGACAAGCGTCCAGTCAATGGCGAGTTGTGTTTTTTACGAGGGGGGGCGGGGAAAAACTCCTGTGTTAGGGTTTTTCCCGGTGGCAGAGTTGGAGGAGAGCAAGACAGGCAGGAAGGGTTGGGGGCATCAGGAATAGTTTCGGACAGAGGGAAGCAAGGGAGCGAGGTTGGAGGCAAGGGGTAGGCAGGAGAGGTAGATAGGGGTTTGGGGAGAAGGATTAGGCCGAACAACGTTAGGGGAAGTTGGTTGTTGGGGAAATTTTGTAGGAGTGGGGGGTGATAGTTCGGAATATGTATTTTGTGATATTGTTGATTTATTTGCCCCCTGTCCAATAAAGCGGCCTTTTACCCCACTTATTGGCTTAGGGTCACTATTATTGCCCGATGGGGGCTCCTGGGGGTGGCAATCGCAGATTGTCCACCCCCGGGTTGCTTCGGGCAATGGTATGCCCAGACAGGTGGATTCGTGGCAGCGCGAGCGTTGTGGTGACGTAACAACCGTCATGCACAGCTGCTGAGGGGCTCTGAGGTAGGCGGTTGCGTTTTTGGCCCACCCTCCCTCCCCATGTACACATGAGTTTTATAATTGTTCTGCATACGTGTATATATATATATATATATATATATATATATAAAAAACCTTTAGGTGGTTGTCGCTTGGCCAGGTGGCAGAGTTTGAGGAGAGCAAGACAGGCAGGAAGGGCTGGGGGCATCAGGAATAGTTTCGGACAGAGGGAAGCAAGGGAGCGAGGTTGGAGGCAAGGGGTAGGCAGGAGAGGTAGATAGGTGTTTGGGGAGCAGGATTAGGCCGAACAACGTTAGGGGAAGTTGGTTGTTGGGGAAATTTTGTAGGGGTGGGGGGTGATAGTTCGGAATATGTATTTTGTGATATTGTTGATTTATTTGCCACCTGTCCAATAAAGCGGCCTTTTACCCCACTTATTGGCTTAGGGCCATTATTATTGCCCGATGGTCAAAAGAAGGAATACGATGACCTGCATGGGGCAAGAGCGACAACGTATTTCGTTTACGATTAAAATTCAGCTAAAGCGTCACTTATTTTAGCAAGACGGGCGGTCTGATAACTAACAGAGATTACCTGGATACAAGGCAGGGAACAGTAAACTGCTCCAAGATGATAAAGCGTCCCGGAGACAGTTTAAAGAGAGGTCTAATTAACTGGGGCACTTAAATAGCCCAATTAAATGATACGTTGAGTTCCACGTGATCTTTCAAAACACGGAACTTGACAGACGTCTTTACGTATACATTTCCCAGGGAACATCTTAAAGTGAAACAATCTCTTGGGCAATATAACGTATTCATTTGCTAAGAAACATTTTAAAGGGGTACGATCTTTTGGAAAGGTTTGAACATACGCTGATGGCCTTAAGGTTAACTAGTGAGCCGCCTTCCTGTGCCCAAATGCTGTCTTATAGACAGGAAGAGAAAAGCATAATAGTGCTGAAAAAATCTGATCTAAAATAAATAAGGTCAAGCATCCGTTCTCTGTTTCAATGGACCTAGACTCGTATATTAAGGCCGTGCAGTCAAGATTTTATTCAAATAACGCCCTACATGTGCATATATGTTTAAATTAAAGTCGTCGGTATCCAATAAGGAGGGGATCACGGCTGGTGAATAAAGAGACCGTACTGGTAATTTAAACAAATACCAGGGATCCCAATAAGTTTATAATTAGCCAACAATGGATATGGCTAAGATATCATAAGTGACAAAAAAGTGGTAGACAGATAGTCACCTTCTACAGGATCGCATTTTCCCATGGTAGGGATTCATTCAGTCCCTTATCCTTGGAATTAAGTACAAAAATCCACTATACTTTGCGTTTCCTGAATATGTTGGTACTGTCTAACCCCTTCTGTGGGTGTATTTTTTCAAGGATGGTCCAATGGAGTTCCTCCTCCGTATGTTTAGTTTCCGTCCAATGGCTGACTAGGGGTGCTGCAGGTTTGGAACGTCTAATGTTGGATTTATGTTCCCCTATCCTGATCCTGCATTCTCTGGCTGTTTCCCCCACATATGTTAGATTACAGGGGCACTGGATAGCGTAAATACAATTTGAAGTCCTGCAATTGGTCATTTCTTTCAATTGTATGGTATGATTATTGATGCAGATCCGATTGCTAACAATGGCGTTAGCCCACGCATGGCATGTTTCACATTTGTGTTTTCCACTAATAGGGCAATCTCCTGTGATCGACTTTTGTGTCAATCTTCTCTGCTCTGGGTATTGGGCTTTAACCAGCAGGTTTCTCAAGTTTTTATTTCTACGAAACGCAAACAGTGGTTTAGGCAAATGTGCTGTTTGACCATCCAAGTTGAGTAGGTGCCATTGTGAATTCACAATTTGCCGGATTGTAATATCAATGGAGGAATGCTTCGTGACACAGACTAATTTGTCTGTCTGTTCTTGTTGTTTCGGTTGAAACATAGAGTCACGGTTGTAAAAGCGTGCCCTTTTCAGAGCATCCCTGACCATCCTGGTTGGGTACCCTCTTTGTATGAATTTTCTCTTCATAACTTCTGCATTGCAAAGATAATCCTTGATGGAAGTACAGTTTCTACGCAAGCGTAGAAACTAACTGAAAGGAATTCCATCTTTTTGGCTTCTCGGATGGAAGCTATCGAAGTGAAGAAGGGTGTTCCAAGCGGTGGGTTTGGTGGATAAAGACACCATAAGTTTGGAATCCTGGTGTTCCACCCACACATCAAGGAGGTCAAGTTTATGTGTGCTCATGTGCGCAGTGAACCTGAGGTTGGTATCTGCTGCATTAATCCATTGAATGAATTCGTCCAAGGCCTCCTGGTCGCCGTTCCAGATGAAAAATATATTATCTATGAACCGCGACCAGTGGCGGACGTTTTAAAAAAACAGTGCAACCTCGTTATAGATGTTGCGTAGTTCAAAATGGCCCATATAGAGGCAAGCAACACTGGGAGCACAGGCTGCCCCCATGCTGACTACTTGCACCTGCTGGTAAAAAGTTACCATCAAATTCGAAAAAGTTTTCTGCTAAGACAATTTCCAGACATTGGATCAAAAACCTACCATTGTGTAACGTGGTTTCAGTATCAATGATGTTACTCACTACCCTCAAGGCTTCTTTTTGAGGGATGTTAGAATATAACGATTCAACATTCAGGGTCACTAGGACCTCCTGTTGTTGATTATACTGGAGACCTTCTATCTTGTAGATGAAGTGCCCTGTATCTTTGACATAAAACGGTAGTGCCGCCACCAATGGCTGAAGGAACTTGTCAATATATTTAGATAGAGGTTCGGTGGCAGAGCCAATGGTGGAGACAATCGGTCTCAGAGGGGGATCCAGTTGATCCTTGTGGGTTTTTGGTATTCCATAAATGATTGGAATCTGGGTATGTGTAGGTGTCAGAAATTCTGCCTCATTTTGGCAGATTTCTCCTCTTTCTGCTGCATGCTCAACCTCGCACACAATACTACGTTTCACTCGCGGTTCAGGATTGGACATGATCCTGAGGTAATGTCTGGGTGATCCAAGGAGGTCTAGCATTTTCTCTTTGTATCGATCAGTGTCAAAAATGACGATGCCGCCGCCCTTATCGCAAGGCTTAATGGTAAGATCACTGTTGCTCGAGAGTGTTAAGGGCGGCATTTTCCTCTTTAGATATATTGTAGGAAGGATTGGGTACAAATTTGATAACTCTCTGGATTTTGTTGAGAACAGATTTTTCAAACAGGTTGACCTCCATACCCACAAGATCAATGCCAGGGGTGAAACTGGAGGGCGGTCTCAAACCCGATAAATTATCAGAATCTGTATTGGTATTTCTGTTTTGAAAATATTTCCTTAGTCTCACTCAGCCACATCACAGTCCACCTGAAAGACCTGCACTGGCTCCCCGTCAACAAGAGGATCACCTTCAAGCTCATCACCCACACTAACAAAGCTCTCGACAACACCGGACCAGCGTACCTCAACGAACGACTCATCTTCTACACCCCGAACCGCCATCTTCGCTCCGCTGACCTCGCCCTCGCCACTGTCCCCCGCATCCACCGAGCGACCGCCGGCAGCAGATCATTCTCTCACCTCGCCGCAAAAACCTGGAACACCCTCCCCATCTGCCTATGACAGACCCAGGACCTGCCTGCCTTCAGGAGACTCCTCAAGACCTGGCTGTTCGAGCAGTATCAGCACCCCCGCCCCCCCCCCAGCGCCTTGAGACCCTCACGGGTAAGTAGTGTGCTCTACAAATGGATTGATGGATTGATTGATTGATCTTAGTAAGTAGCCTGCTGGTGAGGAGCGACGGGTCTCTATGGTTCATGATCGGCCCCCGTGGCCTTGAAAGGTTACCCTCCTACTTGCTGCAGACCGACCACACGACCAAACAATCATGGGTTCTCAATTAGCTGTGGCTCCAGTGTCCTTGAAGTAAGTTCGGCTTCCACACTCTGCCCATGATTTCTCTATGGTCCCTAGACTCAAAGTAACCTCCCTTCCAGTTTTGACACATAGGAATTCTCCAGCTCGCAATTTCATTGCACAGCTTGTACCTCCGAATTCCCGGTGTTTAGCACGTATCAATCTGCATAAATTCTACCTGCTCACACTTGTCTCGTCCTGATGATGATCTCTCATTCATGAGATCGAAAAGCCGTCGACCTTTACAACCAAAACTCCATTACTGCAACTAATTAATTTGGAGTTTTACATATTGTTGTTGTCAATGCGATGTAAATTTTTATGTCACGAACACCCCTCACTTCATGCACTCTCACTTTCTGTGTGAGCACCAGAACTATTACCAAAAATTACACTATGATTCTCCGTTTATGCTGTTAATAAATGTGATGATTTACCAAACCTTGTGTCCCAGCATATATTGCATAACCTGTCCCATCTGGACGACATTACTTTGTTCTACCTGACTAAACGCTGCTTTAAATACTTTAGTAGCCTAGGCTACATGAGGACCTAAGTGGCCTCCCCTGACCGGTGTTTTCCTACATACTGACGGGCCTCAGAGGCACATATGCTCAAAGGCCTGCAGACAAGACATCCTGTGAGCCTTCAAAGCTTTCTCCACTCTGGAGCAGATAGACAGGTCCGATCTAGGTACTCCGAGCATTGCCTAAAATGAACTGGAGGGATGGTACTCACCAGCTGTCAGTATCCACACTTTCATTATCAAGACATCTCCTTGCGAGTACTAGTACTTCAAAAGAGGCATACATTCTTGCAGCATACATTTGTTGGCAGCAAACATGTGAACATTTATATGGTAGTTGCACATGACAGTAAGTTTTTGACTTTCCACACGCGCTCCATAGTCAGATATGGTTGAGCAATAACATGGAGGGGCACAGGGTGCTGTGTTAGTCTTTGTTATATGTGTTAAGGGTTGTGCCAGTCTTTGTGGCCAAGCCTGCTTATAGTGTACTGGGCCAGTCTAGCTGTAATCGGGAGTAGAGTCATGCGTGTCCGGTGCAATTGTTGCGTGTTGGCAGAGATATGTCATGAATGGATCCCAGGTGTCATGGGGGCCATTTACTGGCAGTATAAGGTACCAGAAAGTGGTCAGCTGTGTTTGACAATGTGTTACGTTGGCCAGCTATGCCTTCACTGCCGGTGCCGGTCTGCGACCCCAATGTATCGCCACCCTGCGCTTGGCCAGCAGCATTGCAACTAGTGAGTGGTGCACATTCACAGTTTCCTTGATGTAGCGAAGTAGACACATCAAGGGGTCTGGTGAGATCAGGTCCCCTGTGATGGCACTGACTGTCTCACATTCGGCCCGCCAGTAGTCCACCACCCAATTCAGTTCAATTTTAAGTTATACAAAACAATTTTTGTATTATGTTCAACAAGTATACAGCACAAATTATTTTTCGTTCAGTGTACTTAACACATCATTCAAGTACATTAAAATGATATATTTGAAAACAAACAATATATGTTTCAAAGATGGTAAGCTTGGTATAATAATCCTTTCACTTCAGAGATGAACCGGCAGCCGACACGTGTTTCGTTTCCATGAAACTTTTATAAAGGCTTGGCAAAGTAATCAGCGAGCTCTTAAGATTTATTCTTCTTTATACAATTTCAGTCTTCTGGCAACAGTGTGTGCTCCCTTTCAAAGAAGATTGGTATCTCCATATTAAGAGTAATTCCCCATATTCTCAAGTAGTCGTTAAAAATTGATAAATTCTAAAAGCAGCACTTGGGCTTTGATATGCCCCTGTTATTTCCAAGTTGTATCGTATTACCGAGCCGTCCCGGAAAGTCAGTGACTTAAGAGCTCGCTGATTACTTTGCGAAGTGGCTCTCCCCAGAATGAATCCAGACTGGTCGGGTCTCACAATTAAAGGCATGAGGGGCAGTAGGCGGTTAGCCAGTATCTCTGCATATATTTTATTATCTAAATTTATTAGTGACTGGGGTAGATAGGATTCACAGAGTTCGGGTGGCTTGTCAGGTTTGAGTATGGTAATAATGATTGCCTCTCGGAGGGTTCAGGGGAGGCGGCACGATGACAATGAGTCATGGTACATCTTGATTAAATGTGGGATGAATATAGTGAGATATTCTTGGTAAATGGTGGGCGTAGGCACATCCGTGCAGTGGCCTTATCTCCAGGAAGGCTGGCGATGACTTGTGCAATTTCCTCCGGCATGATTGGGGCGTCGAGGTACTCTCTGTGATCATTGTCCAGCCAGAGCAGTTTGATGGAGTCAAAATAATGCTGCAGGGCATCCTGGTCACACGCCACGCCAGCAAAATAAAGTTGGGCAAAGAAGGAAGATATGAGGACAGGCAGTTCTGCAGGGAATGTAACCACTTGGCCCGTATTGTCAATCAGTTCGGACACGTATGTTTAGGCATGAGGTCTTTGCAGCGGTCCTGCCAGTGTTCTGCCAGGACGTTCTTGTTCCCCATAGCATCACGCCTGTGACTCCCACCCTAGGTATTGTACCTTTCTCTCTGCCTCAGTTTGATATTCGGAAAGTTTGCTTCTGATGTCAGGTAAGGTGGCCGGTTTAAGTTCATGATTGTATGACTGCTCTAGTTTCAGCTTCGGAACTCTTCAGGGTTCTCCTAATCGCTTTTAGTACTCCAGACTGCCTGGTGATACATGAGCCGTGAATAACCACCTTGAACCCTTCCCACAGTGAGGAGGGTGATTCTACTGATCCAACATTAAAGGCGCAACAGTCTATAACATCCTGCCAGATTTCCTCTCTGAATGTCACATCGCACAACGCGTGTGGGGGCAGTCACGACAAAAACATCCGCCCAGAGGGACAGACGCACCAGAGAGAGTGCATGGGAAATGCTAGACCACTGTGGTCCAAGTAGTCACATCTCTGGATACCAACCAGAAATCTCTGCGGGACCAGGATCCGTGACAAGAACAGAAGCAAGTACTGTCACGCTTGGTGGCATGTGTGTGGTAATACAGAACTTATGCCAACATGCACACTAATATTTTAGATAATTAATCCAAATTCCAGATAGATTATAGGTTGTGCTACTAACGCCAAGGCGCCTGTCCAATGGCGTCTATCGGTAAAAATCAAGACTATAGTGCAAAAAGGAAGGATTCCTTTTGCTGGCGTGAGCACCCTTCCATGGGCTATCGAGTAGCCATCATCAAAGATAATTCGGTTTCGTTAAAAAAACATATGTATCAATAATCATTGATTTTCAAATCGATTTATTCTCGACGATGATTGCATTCAAAGCTTCATGCAAAATTACTTCCTTATCAAGCTGGGAAAGAAACATCCAACTTATATGTACTTCAACAGTAAACCCAATGCATTTCGGGTCCCATTAAGACCCTTCATCAGGGGAATTCCTTATCATAGCTGTAGATACAAAGAACAAAAAGGCAATTCAATCTATAGTCCTAATGATCTTAACATCATGAATCAAAATGCAAGAGTAGAAGCATTCAGATCGTGCCGTAAATTGGGAGGTTGGTGCGGGGTAATATCCAAGTAAAAACAATATTGTGCGTTATAGCAGTGTATTAGAAAATAAACGGTGACGCAATTCTTAAATAGGCAGGTGAGTTCTTGCCATTCACACGGGTTAACCCAAAAAAAAAAAAAAGTGCACTCGAACAACTGTCGAAAATATCGGTGCGTATTAGTGACCTATCAAGTGCTTTTAGTTTCAGTATAATCAGTCTATAGTTGATGTTCGCATTTAGAGTGCAATGATTGTTACTGAAACGAATAGTGAAGGCGTAGATCATCGGTTGTGGTGCCAGCGGTACCGTTGATAAAACGGGTGTCCGCTCATGAAATGAAACGTGCAGTGAAAAAAGTGAACGCGCTACTGAGCGGCTTTAGAGCAGCCGATAACATAGGTTAAACAAGGATGCCGTACAAGCTTACCCGGTTAGTAAATTCAAACTGCGTCCGTCTGAACCACGTCAGATTACGTGACTGGCGTGCTTACATCGGACTGGTGGTGACTTAAATTGGTGGAAAGTGATGACGGAAAACATCCGTTAGTGCGAAGCGCTAAACATAGAAAGAGTCTATTTGTGTAAAGTCAAATAAATCATGCTTATAGGCGTATTATGGAAAACGTGAAATCAAGTGTTCATACGCATTAAAGATGAATTGACAATATCAGACGATTATATAGTCATATTATAGTTTAACCATACGTGTAGATGACATTAAAAACATAATGAAGAGAAATTCAAAATTATGCATTTCAGAAAAACGATGCATATTTTAAATTAAAGAAAACAATTAAATTCAATTCGATCATTAAGCCCCAGAGGTTTCAAGGATTGCAATTTTTTAGTCCAGTAAAATTCTGCACGTGCTAGAGCTTTGTGAGGATCAATGTCTGTTTGTGACTTTTGTACCTCCAATACAGTAAAACGGAGCTGTGAGATGTTATGTTTTGCTTCCATCCAATGTAATGCGACAGTTGACTTCTCATTTTTCTTGCGGATGTTACTTTTGTGTTCTCCTATGCGTATTTTCACTTTTCTTTCAGTTCTGCCGACATAGATTTTACCACAGGGGCATTTGAGTGCATAAATAACATTGGAGGTGTCACAAGTACTGGAATGTCTTAGTTTTATTTTATGGCCTTTGGTTGGATGAATCAAACAATTTCCTATTATTACATTATTGCAATGCACACAGTTCATACATTTTTGCATCCCTTTGAAGGTTTTAATGGAAATGTTAGATGGTTTAGCTAACAGTTCTTTCAGGTTTTTAGATCTTTGCATTGCGAAAATCGGTTTTTGAGGAAACAATGCGAATAAATCAGGTTCAGTTTGAATGATATTCCAATGTTTCATGATGATAGATTTAATTTTGGTGACTTGAGTGGAATGTTTAAGTACACATACCAACGGATTAATTTGTTGTTTACTTGTGCGTTGTAACAAGCTGTTGCGGTCCGTGGTTTCAAGCCTTCGTTTAGCATCATCCAAAAGCTGTAACGGATACCCTCTTTTGTGGAATCGATTCCACAAAAGAGGGTATCCGTTACAGCTTTTGGATGATGCTAAACAAAGGCTTTAAACATTGGAATATCATTCAAACTGAACCTGATTTATTCGCATTGTTTCCTCAAAAACCGATTTTCGCAATGCAAAGATCTAGAAAGCATCTAACATTTTCATTAAAACCTTCAAAGGGATGCAAAAATGTATGAACTGTGTGCATTGCAATAATGTAATAATAGGAGATTGTTTCATTCATCCAACCAAAGGCCATAAAATAAAACTAAGACATTCCAGTACTTGTGACACCTCCAATGTTATTTATGCACTCAAATGCCCCTGTGGTAAAATCTATGTCGGCAGAACTGAAAGAAAAGTGAAAATACGCATAGGCGAACACAAAAGTAACATCTGCAAGAAAAATGAGAAGTCAACGGTCGCATTACATTGGATGGAAGCAAAACATAACATCTCACAGCTCCGTTTTACTGTATTGGAGGTACAAAAGTCACAAACAGACATTAATCCTCACAAAGCTCTAGCACGTGCAGAATTTTACTGGACTAAAAAATTGCAATCCTTGCAACCTCTGGGGCTTAATGATCGAATTGAATTTAATTGTTTTCTTTAATTTAAAATATGCATCGTTATTCTGAAATGCATAATTTTGAATTTCTCTTCATTATGTTTTTAATGTCATCTACGCGTATGGTTAAACTATAATATGACTATATAATCGTCTGATATTGTCGATTCATCTTTAATGCGAATGAACACTTGATTTCACGTTTTCCATAATACGCCTATAAGCATGATTTATTTGACTTTACACACATAGACTCTTTCTATGTTTAGCGCTTCGCACTAACGGATGTTTTCATTCATCACTTTTCACCAATTTAAGTCACCACCAGTCCGATGTAAGCACGCCAGTCACGTAAACTGACGTGGTTCCGCCGGACGCAGTTTGAATTTACTAACCGGGTAAGCTTGTACGGCATCCTTGTTTAACCTATGTTATCGGCTGCTCTAAAGCCGCTTAGTAGCGCGTTCACTTTTTCACTGCACGTTTCATTTCATGAGCGAACACCCGTTTTATCAACGGTACCGCTGGCACCACAACCGATGCTCTACGCGTTCACTATTCGTTTCAGTAACAATCATTGCACTCTAAATGCGAACATCAACTATAGTCTGATTATACTGAAACTAAAAGCACTTGATAGGTCACTAATATGCACCGATATTTTCGACAGTTGTTCGAGTGCACTTTTTTTTGGGTTAACCCGTGTGAATTGCAAGAACTCGCCTGCTTATTTAAGAATTGCGTCACCGTTTATTTTCTAATACACTGCTATAACGCACAATATTGTTTTTACTTGGATATTACCCCGCACCAACCTCCCAATTTATGGCACGATCTGAATGCTTCTACGCTTGCGTTTTGATTCATGATGTTAATATCATTAGGACTATAGATTGAATTGCCTTTTTGTTCTTTGTATCTACAGCTATGATAAGGAATTCCCCTG
Organism: Triturus cristatus; assembly: GCF_964204655.1. Lineage (NCBI taxonomy): Eukaryota > Metazoa > Chordata > Amphibia > Caudata > Salamandridae > Triturus > Triturus cristatus. Next base: position 392,232,931 of record NC_140592.1, read on the forward strand.
ATGAAGGGTCTTAATGGGACCTGAAATGCATTGGGTTTACTGTTGAAGTACATATAAGTTGGATGTTTCTTTCCCAGCTTGATAAGGAAGTAATTTTGCGTGAAGCTTTGAATGCAATCATCGTCGAGAATAAATCGATTCGAAAATCAATGGGCATGTGTGTGGTGCCAGGTATCCACTAGCGCGTTGTCAGTGATGAGCGTGTTTAGAGCCTCTACAACACATACGTGGGTGTTGCAGTCTGGTGCCTGGGCGATTCAGGTGCTCCTGCAGTGCAACATTAAAATCACCACTCCACAGCACTGGCCGGGGTCCGTAATCAGACATCACCATGGCAGTCCTTTCTTAAGTAGGATTCTGGCGCCGCAGGCAAAGCTAGAATAAACGGAAGAATAGGATTCCCCGCCCCACTCGGCCCAGAGATGAGCCGTGCTTACTGTAAATAGGTGAGTCTACTGTACGAAACAAATGTCTACACTGTGGTGCACTAGGTATGTGTGCATCAGTTGGGATTTACGGTGATCATTGAGACCCCGCATGTTCCTTGTTAAGTATGTTACCTTCGCCATGTCAAGAGTTAATGAGCACGTGTGTCTCAATATGTCTCATTGTTTATCTCCTGTAAGCATGTGTGTGTTGCGCCATGTTGCAGTAGTTAGTGTAGCGGCTAATTCTAGGTATTACTGCAGAATAGAAGTTGCAAAAACATAACATATAAACTCCACATGCACAACAACCCGCCTCCCGCCCTCATTCATAGACCTACTTGTTCACCAAGTGAAAAGTAACTGCAGTCCCCTGTCATTACCCCATCCATCCACTTCAACCCCCCAAACAGTTTGAGACATTGTACCAACCCAGCCTAAAATACTCCAACTAAGGCCATAGCAGGTGCACATGAGAATTATCCAATGGGGCCATGGTCACACCAGGCCGACACCCCGACCTGAGGCCTGGGTGGCCGAGCAATATTTCCATAAGGGGGAGTAACTAAATATAGCAAAGTATGACCCACAGAGGTCCACGTATATAATATACAGTTGTGTAGAACGGCTGTTTTCTCAGTATAGCATAACAACTTTAGAGCCCCAGCAGATAAGGTAAGCATAACCGGGCCTAGTCATTGTCAGAATGCAAAGGTTATTTCTTCTTGAGAGGGATTCTAGGCCTTAGTTCTTTGCCCGGATGAGCTCCAGCACTTTTTCCATTTTGAGCAGGCGCTGCCGATCTTCCGTGAGTGTATCCTCCGCTTCTGAAACTCTGGATTGTTGTGTGTGTGTCGACCTGTTGTTTGACCTGGTTTAGTCTGATTGTGAGGTGGGCTAATTTAGAGTCTATTGTTTGCAGGCTGAATTTGACCTCCAACAGGAGAGATCGAATGTCAGTCACCATCCTGCAATCTTGTGTCGCCGGTTGTAACTTGCTCATCCGCCTCTTGCGGCAGTTCTCCATGGCATCCCGTACGCCTCTTTTCAAATGTAAGCTTGGACTGCTTTGTGTCCGTTTTCCCCATGGTGGCAGGAGAGAAGATATGGCGGCCCAGTGGGCTCTGAGAGGGGGGGTACAGACGCGTTGCACATGTTATGGATGTGACTGTGGCTTATTGTCCTGCGCACTTTCCCACACCTCAAGCCTGCGGGAATCCAGCAACGCTGCAGGCTTGGACTGCTTTTAGTGGTGATAGTTGCCTATACATGAGGGAATACCAGCTGTTCTGTGTTGTTTGCTGCCATGTAGCCAGATGGCCAGCGCTTGCTCACCCAGTATGCACACTGGGTCACTATCTGTTGCTGGTTCACTGCAGGATCATGTACTGTGGATGGAGGTGTCGGCAGATCCCATCATCCCACTGCCAGCGCAGCCAGACGTCCTCAGGCCTCAAGTGCAGTGCTGGCAACACCTGCACTGTGGGGGCACACAGGTCCAGCCCCTCGGAGAGGAGTCGATAGGCAGTGGTGCGGGGGGAGGGGGAGTCGGTGCTCCACCGAAGGGATCCCGCCGCAGCCCCGGACTTCTCCATCCCGCTGGACCTCCTCCTTACTTTGCAATGTTTGTGGCGGTGTTCTCCAGGTCAACAACTCTGGTTTCCAGGCTCCACATGCAGCTCAATGACAGGATAAACCACGCAGGTCAAGGCATACGTGGCCTGCATCCACAACTCTTAGCTGCTATACTTTGACGCCCAGTGGGAGCGTGTCACTTCCTGCAGCACAGTTCAGGCTGCCTGCCCACACTTCAGTCATCCGCGCCTCCATGGGGCCAGCACCGGACCATCATGGGCGCATATGTAAAAGTCGGGCCGGGTCCGGCACAGCTCGATATAGAAACAAGTGGTCCTAGACAAACATCATTCCTATTTGTGTAAACAATACATAGTAATCTGTTGGCACATTCACAAAAGAACATCAAATCATGAATCCGAGGCCACTGCAAAATTACTTAAATAGCCAACATCAATTTATTTGCGCTAAGTATTCATTCGCAAATTGGACCATAAATGCAAAGGCATAATATGCAACATTGGACACGGTTATTGTCAAAAGGAGAAAGAAAAAAGTGTGAAAAATAAGTGCTCATGTGGAGAGTAGAAAAGAAAATCATTAAGAGGCATAAGGTAACAATTTAATTATTTTGTGGCAAAAGGTGGGATCCAGATAAATTCATCAGAACTGGCATCCCTATGGTATGGGGCTTACCCCCTACGCACAATTACACTTTCTGTTAGTTTTGCAAAAGTTCTTGTCACAGTGTAACTTCATCTGTGGTTGGGGGATAAATGCTGGGTGTAGGCCCACTCTGGGGGTGTCGACGTTTCGACCCTAAAAGGGTGAGTGGATTCCTCTGCTGCGGATCTTCCTCAGGACAGGGGAGGGGGAACCTGAAAATGGCCGTAGAGTTCAGAAGGAGTGGCCTGGTCAAAGTATAGAACCCCCAAAAACGTGGTGGGCTTCAAATATGTGCCAAGAGGTTTTAAATTAAAGTTAATGGCTCACCAAAATGAAGGTTGCGATGAGAAACCAAGAGCCTACTTCATGGTTATTAGTTAATAGGTTTTAATCCAGTTGATTCATCACGGTTGGGGATGAGTCCCACAGTGCTAGGAAGTTATAACAATTCAGGACATTAAAACTAACTCGGGTATGTGCAGACAAACACGGAGATTACATAGAGTAAATTAAATAAAGCGTACACCAGCGCCCTATTGTAGACTCACCTGCTAAAGTGTGAGCGGCGAGGGACCTTCGAACAAATTTTCGCTGTGTGGAAGTCCAATTCTGTAAGAATGGCAGGCTTTAGTACTACAGAAGAGTTGAACGGGTTAAAGTCCTATAAAGTGAATGACCAGCCTGTCTAATTACCTTTTAGTGCTTGGTCATGCCACTGGGGCAGACGTACCACATCTGTCGGCGTCCCAAAGAACTGCAAGAAGAACGTGTGTCAGGTCCCGGCTTAAAAAGACCAGCGTGCACGTTATCCAACTGGAGCACGCTGGTCTACAGTTGTTACGCTCCGTTGGGTTGGTATGACAACAGACTACGCTGTGGCGCGAGCTCGCCCAGTGTGGGAAGAAAGACTGCGAGAGGCTAAGAAAACCTTTTCTATGTGCTTGAAAAAGGTCGTACTCATCTAGGGTGGTTACGCTAAGGGGCATAATTATGCAAGTGCTGGACAGACCGGTAATACAAATAGGATATTTACAATATACGCATGGAAGTGCATCATAATGCATCAATTACACATCGTATAGGTTGCTTATACAGACAAACAACACAAATAGAATATTTACATTATGCGCGAGGGAGTACAGAAACTTTCATCATAATGCATCAAATACACATCGTATTGAATGATTAACACAAATATGTACACATGAATGTCCTTAACTTTGGCGAAGACATGGAGAGACACAATTCCCCCATTTAAGCATTGTTAAAAGACATGATAGTGGTTGAGCATAACCAGAATGATTATGTTAGAGGGCATGATATGATCACTGGAGACATAACATACGGACAAATGGTACATCGACATTGAGTGATTCATATAATACAAGTGGAGAAAATCAAGCATACACAATATACTACAAACCATCATAGCAACATATTGCAGACTTATATACAAGTGAGTGTCTCTAACCATCTGGAGAGTAGATATTTGTCTGGTAATCTCCTCATATTCGTTGAGGCCCTTATGTACTGTGTCAAAGATGTGTATCCATTTACATTCACGGGTGTTCAGAATGTTAGCGAAATTGCCCCCCGGGGGTTGGTACAGACTTTTTCCACAACCCACCACCTCAGACTCTCAGCCGAGTGTCCGAAGGTGTTGAAGTGTTCGACAAGGGGTGCACCTTGGACCCTACAAGGTATCCTGCTGCAGTGCTGCAGGATACGTGACTTGATTTTTTGCACAGTTTGTCCAATATATAGAAAATCACATGGGCAAGCTATAGCATAGATCACACCTGCCGAGTTGCAATTAGTGTGTTGTCCTAGAGTGTGTACATAATTGTTATATGTGCATTGCTTCAGTTCTTTGGTAAGAGGGCATGCCTTGCATGACCCGCATTTATAGTGTCCTAGGACTCGTGGAGTATTCCAGAGGGTCGTTCGACTTTCCTTAGATTTCATGGGTAGTAGTGACTTTACCACATAATCACTAATGTTTCTTCCTTTCTTGAACGCATGCATTGGTGGATCTGCAGTGCCAATTTCGTCTGCCACCAGATGCCAATGCTGGTTCACGATATTTTTAACCTCATAGCTCCTAGTGCAGAAAGTGGTGGCGCAGATGAGTCTTTCTTGCTCAGGTCGGTTCTTGGATTTGGGTTCTAACAGGAATTCACGATGGCAGAACCAGGCCCATTTACGTGCTTTTTTAAGGAGGCTTCTGGGGTAACCCCTATCACTGAGGCGTTCTACGAGATCAGCCGACTCCTCAAACAAATCCTGTTTACGACTACAATTCCTGCGCAACCTCAGGAATTGACCAAAGGGTAGGTTATCCCTAAGGTTGCGCCCATGATGGCTAGTGTAGCGCAGGAGGGTATTTCTCTCACTGGGCTTTCTGTAGAGTGTGGTGTGCAATTTACCATCCTCTTCTTTGATTGAGATATCCAGAAAGTTAATCAGTTTGTTGCTAAAATCAAGGGAGAACTGAATGTCCTGTGACTGAGCGTTGAGCCAACCATGGAAATCCGAGAGCTGTAATTCATTCCCTTTCCATATCATGAAAACAGTGTCGATATATCGACGCCATAATAAGATGCAGGGATTAGTCTCACTGAAGATATGTGTGTGCTCATAGGTGTCCATAAAGATAATTGCTAGATCAGGGGCGAAGCTCGCCCCATAGCCACACCTTTAGTTTGTATATAGTGATCACCTTCGAAGTAGAAGACATTTTTGGTCATGGCAATCTCTAGAAGGTGGATTATGAAATTAGTGGGGACTTGCCATGGTCTGGGTGGTTCATCAAGTGCCATTCTAATGGTGTCTAGAGCTGCTAGACGTTATATCCATCGTGACCAGTATGTTTTCTCTGTGATTAAAGGGACGCTCATCCACTAACTGTATTGCCTGCATAGTATCACTTAAGTAAGCTGTCATATTTTCGGCGATGGGTTTCAAGAACACATCAATATATTTACATAGGGGCTCTAGGACTGACCCACACCCTGAAATGATAGGTCTCTCTGGTGGGTTGTTAAGTCGCTTATGTACTCTAGGAAGCGTGTATATGGTAGGCATCCTTGGTTGTTTATATTAAGGTATGCATACTCATGTTTAGAGAGGAATCTGTCGTGCAGTCCACTCTCAGTGACCCGTCTAATGTTAGCTGCTATGTCTTTCGTGGGGTCCAGTCTCAATTTACAGTAGTTGCCTTCCACTCCAAGTTGTGAGAGTATCTCTGTCTTATAGTCCTCCCGGCCCTGGATGACAATGGCACCACCCTTGTCGGTCGGCTTGATCACTATGTCGATGTTGTTTTTGAGTGAATCAAGCGCCTGGCGTTCCAGTTTGGAGATGTTGTATTTGACATAGTGTCTTTCTGTGAGTAGTTTATTAATATCTCTCATGACCACCTGCTCATAGGCTAGAATCCTGTGTGACATTTGTTGCGGTGGAGGAGTAAAGGTGGACGGGAGACGTAAGCCTGTGTTGGTAAAAGTGGATTTATATGGTGTCTTATTGAAGTAGTGTTTTAGACGTACCTTTCTGAAAGATTGATGCAGCTCAATTTTCAGATTAAAAGTGTTAGGTGGATTTGTCGGTACAAATGATAGGCCTTTAGTTAAAACCCTTTCCTCCTAAGGCTTGAGGACATATTCAGATAGGTTAATCAATGGACTGTCATGTCTCGCCGGTGGTAGATTCACCACCTGTAGTGTTGGCGTCTGGTTTGGATTTCCCCATAGGTTTCCTGGTGGAAGTGGACCTGTTTCTTCGCCCTGCCCCTGCCTCGGTTCCACATGGGTTGGCCCTGACCCTGGGGTGTGTCGATCCCCTGGGTCATCCCCAGGGCCGCCCTCTCACTCGGTGGTCCTCCCATTTACCCTCCTCTAAACAATTGCTTGAGGGATCTGGGTACTGGGGTGCAGTTGAACTAGTTCCTGGTCTTTCAGAGTCACCGTCGGAGCCGCTAGCGGCAGAGGAGTCAGAGAAGGTGGTGTACCTCCTGTAGCCTCCCCGGCCTCTAGTGGAGTACCTCCCCTGTGTTTCCTGTTTGTAGTAGCCTTCTGCTAAATAGGGGTAGGTAGCCTTTTTGTCATAAAACTTGATATCTTTCGCAAGTTTATCAAGTTTATTCAACTGGGCGTAGGTATCAAAGTCCTTCAGAGTTCTCTCTAAGCGTTCCAACGCTTCCTTTGCATTGGTCAAAGCCTTTTAGTCAATTATCTCTTTTTTGAGATCCGCAATTTCTTTCATTAAGCATTCAACCTCCTCCAAGGCTGTCTCTACCCCATGCACCAGTCAGTGCCTGGGGCAATTTTTGGAGATGAAGCTGAAGTTGCCCTTGAATTTGGGGTTATCTACGAAGATAGCATGCTCATTGCGCACCTGTAAGCCAACAGGAATCACATTAGCTTGTAGATAATTAGTTATGGCATGGCCATGCAGTCTAGTCCTTATAAGTTTCATCTCCAGCCTCTCTAACCTATTGACTTTCTCATTAAGTGCAAGGTCGATACTTGTTGAGGTGGAACCCAGGAAGTTGCCACTTCCCTGGGTTTGCAACAGTTTATCAATGTAGTCTTCGCTATAAGATAAGGTATCTTCGTCCGACATATCCTAGTTACAAGATTCTAAATGTTAAGTTCAAAGTAGATGTACCAGTCTATACGTTCATAGGACCCAATGTGAAATTCAATTAAATCAATGTGCACGTCCATATACACATAAAAACAGCGTGAGATACACATTCAAGACAGTTAAGACATATGACATCAAAGGAAATTTAAAAAATAACCCTCGCAGGAATCCCTGCTCAGAAAGACCATTGTAATAAATGGTGTAACCCAGTACAGTCAAAGGACCTGGGTATCGATCGATATAGAAACAAGTGGTCCCAGACAAACATAATTCCTATTTGTGTAAACAATACATAGGAATCTGTTGGCACATTCACAAAAGAACATCACATCATGAATCCGAGGCCACTGCAAAATTACTTAAATAACCAACATCAATTTATTTGCGCTAAGTATTCATTCACAAATTGGACCATAAATGCAAAGGCATAATATGCAACATTGGACACAGTTATTGTCAAAAGGAGAAAGAAAAAAGTGTGAAAAATAACTGCTCATGTGGAGAGTAGAAAAGTAAATCATTAAGAGGCATAAGGTAACAATTAAATTATTTTGTGGCAAAAGGTGGGATCCAGATAAATTCATCAGAACTGGTATCCTTATGGTATGGGGCCTACGCCTACGCACAATTACACTTTCTGTTAGTTTTGCAAAAGTTCTTGTCACAGTGTAACTTCATCTGTGGTTGGGGGCTAAATGTTGGGTGTAGGCCCACTCAGGGGGTGTCGACGTTTCGACCCTAACGCAAAAGGGTGAGTGGATTCCTCTGCTGCGGGTCTTCCTCAGGACAGGGGAGGGGGAACCTGAAAATAACCGTAGAGTTCAGAAGGAGTGGCCTGGTCAAAGTATACAACCCCAAAAAACGTGGTGGGCTTCAAATACGTGCCAAGAGGTTTTAAATGAAAGTTAATTGCTCACCAAAATGAAGGTCGCGGTGAGAAACCAAGAGCCTACTTCATGGTTATCAGTTAATAGGTTTTAATCCAGTTAATTCGTCATGGTTGGGTATGAGTCCCACAGTGCTAGGAAGTTATAAAAATTCAGGACATTAAAACTAACTCGGGTATGTGCAGACAAACACGGAGATTACTTAAAGTAAATTAAATAAAGCGTGCACCAGCTCCCTATTGTAGACTCACCCGTTAAAGTGTGAGCGGCGAGGGACCTTCGAACGAATTTTCGCAGTGTGGAAGTCCAATTCTGTAAGAATGGCAGGGTTTAGTACTACAGAAGTGTTGAACGAGTGAAAGTCCTATAAAGTGAACGATCAGCCTGTCTAATTACCTTTCAGTGCTTGGTCATACCACTGGGGGAAACGTACCGCATCTGTCGGCGTCCCAAAGAACTACAAGAAGAACGTGTGTCAGGGCCCGGCTTAAAAAGACCAGCATGCACGTTATCCAACTGGACCGCGCTGGTCTACAGCTGTTACGCTCCGTTGGGTTAATATGACAACAAACTACGCTGTGGCGCAAGCTTGCCCGGTTTGGGAAGAAAGACTGCGAGAGGCTAAGAAAACCTTTTCTATGTGCTTGAAAAAGGTCGTACTCATCTAGGGTGGTTACGCTAAGGGGCATAATTATGCAAGTGCTGGACAGACTGGTAATACAAATAGGATATTTACAATATACGCATGGAAGTGCATCATAATGCATCAATTACACATCGTATAGGTTGCTTATACAGACAAACAGCACAAATAGAATATTTACAATATGCGCGAGGGAGTAAAGAAACTTTCATCATAATGCATCAAATACACATCTTATTGAATGATTAACACAAATATGTACACGTGAATGTCCTTAACTTTGGCGAAGACATGGAGAGACACAATTCCACCATTTAAGCATTGTTAAAAGACATGAGAGTGGTTGAGCATAACCAGAATGATTATGTTAGAGGGCATGATATGATCACTGGAGGCATAACATACGGACAAATGATACATTGACATTGAGTGATCCATATAATACAAGTGAAGAAAATCAAGCATACGCGAGATACTACAAACCATCATAGCAACATATTGCAGACTTATATACAAGTGAGAGTCTCTAACCATTCTGGAGAGTAGATATTTGTCTGGTAATCTCCTCATATTCGTTGAGGCCCTTATGTACTTTGTCAAAGATGTGTATCCATTTACATTCACGGGTGTTCAGAATGTTAGCGAAATTGCCCCCGTGGGTTGGTACAGACTTTTTCCACAACCCACCACCTCAGACTCTCAGCCGAGTGTCCGAAGGTGTTGAAGTGTTCGACAAGGGGTGCGCCCTGGACCTTACAACGTATCCTGCTGCAGTGCTGCAGGATACGGGACTTGATTTTTTGCACAGTTTGCCTAATATATAGAAAATCACACGGGTAAGCTATAGCATAGATCACACCTGCCGAGTTGCAATTAGTGTGTTGTCTCAGAGTGTGTACATAGTTGTTATATGTGCATTGCTTCAGTTCTTTGGTAAGAGGGCATGCCTTGCATGACCCGCATTTATAGTGTCCTAGGACTAGTGGTGTATTCCAGAGGGTCGTTCAACTTTCCTTAGGTTTCATGGGTAGTAGTGACTTTACCACATAATCCCTAATGTTTCTTCCTTTCTTGAACGCATGCATTGGTGGATCTGCAGTGCCAATTTCGTCTGCCACCAGATTCCAATGCTCGTTCACGATCTTTTTAACCTCATTGCTCCTAGTGCAGAAAGTGGTGGCGCATATGAGTCTTTCTTGCTCAGTTCGATTCTTGGATTTTGGTTCTAACAGGAATTCACGGTGGCAGAACCAGGCCCGTTTACGTGCTTTTTTAAGGAGGCTTCTGGGGTAAACGACCCTCTGGAATACTCCACTAGTCCTAGGACACTATAAATGCGGGTCATGCAAGGCATGCCCTCTTACTAAAGAACTGAAGCAATGCACATATAACAACTATGTACACACTCTGAGACAACACTAATTGCAAATCGGCAGGTGTGATCTATGCTATCGCTTGCCCGTGTGATTTTCTATATATTATGTCCCGTATCCTGCAGCACTGCAGCAGGATACGTTGTAGGGTCCAGGGTGCACCCCTTGTCGAACACTTCAACACCTTCGGACACTCGGCTGAGGGTCTGAGGTGGTGGGTTGTGGAAAAAGTCTGTACCAACCCACGGGGGGGGGCAATTTCGCTAACATTCTGAACACCTGTGAATGTAAATGGATACACATCTTGACACAGTACATACGGGGCTCAACGAATATGAGGAGATTACCAGACAAATATCTACTCTCCAGAATGGTTAGAGACACTCACTTGTATATAAGTATGCAATATGTTGCTATGATGGTTTGTAGTATCTCGCGTATGCTTGATTTTCTTCACTTGTATTATATGTATCACTCAATGTCGATGTATCATTTGTCCGTATGTTATGACTCCAGTGATCATATCATGCCCTCTAACATAATCATTCTGGTTATGCTCAACCACTATCATGTCTTTTAGCTAAAATGGGAGAATTGTGTCTCTCCATGTCTTCGCCAAAGTTAAGGATATTGACTTGTACATATTTGTGTTAATCATTCAATACAATGTGTATTTGATGCATTATGATGAAAGTTTCTGTACTCCCTCGTGCATATTGTAAATATTCTATTTGTGTTGTTTGTCTATATAAGCAACCTATACGATGTGTAACTGATGCATTATGATGCACTTCCATGGGTATATTGTAAATATCCTATTTGTATTACCGGTCTGTCCAGCACTTGCATAATTATTCCCCTTAGCGTAACCACCCTAGATGAGTACGACTTTTTTCAAGCACATAGAAAAGGTTTTCTTAGCCTCTCGCAGTCTTTCTTCCCACACCGGGCGAGCTCGCGCCACAGCGTAGTCTGTTGTCATACCAACCCAATGGAGCATAACAGCTGTAGACAAGCGCGCTTCGGTTGGATAATGTGCACGCTGGTCTTTTTAAGCCGGGACCTGACACACGTTCTTCGTGCAGTTCTTTGGGACGCCAATAGATGCCGTACGTCTACCACAGTGGCATGACCAAGCACTAAAAGGTAATTAGACAGGCTGGTCGTTCACTTTATAGGACTTTAACCCGTTCAACTCTTATGTAGTACTAAAGCCTGCCAGTCTTACAGAATTGGACTTCCACACTGCGAAAATTCATTCGAAGGTCCCTCGCCGCTCACACTTTGGCGAGTGAGTCTACAAAAGGGCGGTGGTGCACGCTTTATTTAATTTACTGTATGTGATCTCCGTGTTTGTCTGCACATACCCGAGTTAGTTTTAATTTCCTGAATTTTTATAACTTCCTAGCACTGTGGGACTCATCTCCAACCGTAATTAATCAACTGGATTAAAACCTATTAACTAATAACCATGAAATAGGCTCTTGGTTTCTCACCGCAACCTTCATTTTGGTGAGCAATTAACTTTAATTTAAAACCTCTTGGCACATATTTGAAGCCCAACACGTTTTTGGGGGTTGTATACTTTGACCAGGCCACTCCTTCTGAACTCTACGGTTATTTTTAGGTTCCCCCTCCCCTGTCCTGAGGAAGACCCGCAGCAGAGGAATCCACTCACCCTTTTGCGTTAGGGTTGAAACGTCGACACCCCCTGAGTGTGCCCACACCCAACATTTATCCCCCAACCACAGATGAAGTTACACTGTGACAAGAACTTTTGCAAAACTAACAGAAAGTGTAATTGTGCGTAGGGGTAGGCCCCCTACCATAGGGATACCGGTTCTGATGAATTTATCTGGATCCCACCTTTTGCCACAAAATAATTGAATTGTTACCTTATGCCTCTTAATGATTTTATTTTCTACTCTCCACATGAGCACTTAATTTTCACACTTTTTTCTTTCTCCTTTTGACAATAACCGTGTCCAATGTTGCATATTATGCCTTTTCATTTATGGTCCAATTTGTGAATGAATACTTAGCGCAAATAAATTGATGTTGGCTATTTAAGTAATTTTGCAGTGGCCTCGGATTTATGATTTGATGTTCTTTTGTGAATGTGCCAACAGATTTCTATGTATTGTGTACAGAAATAGGAATTATGTTTGTCTAGGACCACTTGTTTCTATATCGATCGATACCCAGGTACTTTGATTTTACCAGGTTACCCCATGTATTAGAATGTGACGGGCACAGCAGGGAGGGTTATCAGCGTATGTGTGCAGTCCGTTGTAGATCGCAGCGTCGCACACCTCGCCGCCTCCAGCCACATCAGCGGCGCCTGCTCCAGCACGTCGCTGTAGTTTCTCAGCCCTCACTGGCCTCTGTCAGGCCCGCGCCATCCGCATCTGCCCTGTTTTACGCAGTCAGCCCATACAGGGTTCTAAGTGCTCCCTAGGGTAAAGGCAGTACGACCCCCATTCTGTAGATTATCTGGAGCTTAGTGTTGCCCCCAGATTTTGTTGAATGAAACGCTTGGCCGGAAGAGGACACTCAAGGTGCGGCCATCTTGAAAGCCGGCGAGACCGCTCCCCAGCAAGTACTGGTATTTCACATAGAAATCATAGACAGTTCATAGAGGCAGCTTAGACTAATCATTTAAAACACAATGCTGATGAGTATGGGAACTAGTCTGCTTTTTTGTACAGACACTGGATTCATAGCTTGGAGGCAGGCAGTAATCTAGCATACAAGCACTTATGCATCCAGCATGGGGCATGAGGAGACTAAACAAGGATTCTCTGTGCGTGAGTGGGACTACTGAATGAATGCTCTGATTATCGGAGGTCTCATTACTGGGCTTGTGATCCTAGCTGCTTCTGTGTCTTCCTGATAACTCAGGCTCCACATCGGGTATACTGAGGGTATGGTACTATAATAATGTGATCAAAATATTGTCTGAATATTGTGTTCTATATATCATTTACAAAAATGTGCCCCATTGAAGTTAATAGCATAAAATCTACACCAAATGGGTCTAAATGGGCAGTGAGACAGTGGGCGAGTGAGTGTCCCAGTTCATACACTGACACCCAAAAGTCAACAGAGATATGCACAGGCTAGAAAGGAGAAGGCAGAAATGTCTGCAGTCTCCAAGCTTGGCCCATTTAATTGACATGTAAACCCCCTCACAAACGCATAGAGGTGCCACCTGTGCCTCGCGAGATTGCAGATAATTCTAGCTACCACTAAAGAAACGTGGTATAAAGAAGCACTTGCTTCTGCTATATTATGCAGTAGAGGATATATTAAAAATATATTTAATGCTGTTGAACACATGAAAAAGTGCAGCTTCAAGTTTACAGGCAACACCTTGAACATCTAAACTGCACAACTGGTGAATCCACACCTTGCAGTCTTCCAAATCCATAGGCATTAGGTGAATAACTGGATACTTTTCACATCCTCCTTAGGAGCTGATAAGCAAGTGTACTCTGCATGATGCAGAAGAAGAGGAAAAATGGCAGATCATGGTATAACCTAGGTTACCCCAGCTGCATCAACAGTTTCTGAAAGAGATAACAGTAGCACCAAAACTAGCCCTGGGCAAAGGTGATAAACTGTTTCCAGGGAAAACCAAAGGAAATGATGGACGGAGTGTTGAACATTGCAAGCACTCACCCCCAGTCAACTGATCTGGGTTTAATCCATCACCGTTCTTTAGCCCACTCTGCCACCCCAGTTCAGACATCGCCATATGCAAATAAGTCTGACCCTGTGCCTCATGGGAACAGTCCAGCCCGAACTGCCAAGCCATGTCTTCCCTGGACCGGAAACAAGCTTCCTAGGACCGGTTTCTGGCATTTCAGCCGTCTTCAGCCAGGCTTGCTTGAATCCAGTGGCAAAGTGAACAAGGGACTCACGTCTGAGCATACCCTAGAATGAATGAAAAAATTAAAGCGTCCACTTGCAAGAAGTATGCAGCATGATGTAACTTGGTATCCATGTCTGGAAGAGCATTGTGCATATTGACACCTATTGGCAGGGAAAGGCATAACTTCATGGGCAAATTTTACTGAGGAAGCAGGTGAAAAACTGAAGGAGCCAATGGTGCAGTAACAGGCTTGCTCGTTTTCCTTTGTTTTTTTTTTTTGGGACCAAAGATTACATTTGCCACAGGTTACATAGACGTTCACCATAATGGATCAGACACCATAGACATTATAGGTGAGCAGTGGCAGGCTTTTAAAGTAAACACTTCAGGGAGAGTGAATGGAGGCCATCTTGGGACTTTATTGGTTGAATTCCCTTTTTATGTTTCAATAGTTTTTATTGGAGTTTTTTATATATGCAGCCGCGGTCCATGCAGGTAAGAGCGATGGGTCCCGGGGGATGGGGGATTTCGATGACGGTGAGGGAAAAATAATTATTTATTTAATGTTTCCTCGTGGTCATCTGTCGAATTCGCCCCCCCTCCCCACGAACCCGTCCCCACCGCTCTTTCCTGCACCAGCCACAGCTGCATGTATGAGTATACAAACAATGTGTGCAATAAGAACTCACCAACGTGGTCAGTAACAACCCCCTCCACCACCACACCAAGAGCATGAACGTTGCAGTATTGCAGCCTATCCTCAGAGTCACTAAAAAAAAAGTGGTTCTGTCGGGTAGTTCAACTGATTTGCATAAGGTATTAGATATATTAAAGGAAATATGTCCTAGTCATATATCCAAGTAAGAACAACTTGTTTATGTAAAAAAATGAATTTCTTTACTTTATATTTATTTATATGCAAATCAATGAAATGGCTGTCTGTGATATAAAACACATATGGCGAAGAAACAAATGACTTCGGTGTACAATTAGTGACTGGTAGTGATACATGACATAGTGCTGTACAAGGGTGACATAAATAACATATACATAACACAGGAAAATATTTATCTTTCAAGTCCAAGACTCAATGCATAAATCCCAACAGTAGTTATGATTTCCTGTTCAAGTCAGGGAAATTGCGTGAACTAATTGAGACAGTAACATCGACGTTTCGACCCTTAACAATTGTGCAGCTTATTAGGCATCAGAGGCGGGTCTTCATCAGGACAGGGGGGGAAGAAAGGTGACAGCCTGTTGAATAATAAATATTTAGGTCAGAGGGGTGTGCACCTGGTGTGAAAAAAGTAAGAGATGCAGTAGGTTCACGGAGATTTGCCACTTTCTCGAATTCTTCCTTTGGAAGTGGATCAGAAAGTGACTGTGAAAGACCAAGCATGAGCGCAAATCAACGTCCATACCAACAAGGACCCACATACCAGCAAGGACCCACATACCAATCAAGGCCCCAATATCAGGACACCTACGAGCCTTCTAGCCTACGAGAAAATAGTCATGACAGAAGTCATGGACCTTCTGGAAAACAACACAAAATACATCAAACATAATATCTCTAAGAAAGAAAGACAAGCTTTACAATCCTTAAGTAATAACAGGACAATTGTGATAAAGACAGCGGATAAAGGGGGCGCTGTTGTTGTCCAAAACACTGAAGATTACATAAAGGAAATCGATCAACAACTGAATTGTGAGACCAGTTACACTCGCATCAACAGAGACCCCACTAAAGAAATATCGAAGCTTATACAAGACCTCACAAGCAAGGGACTTACAGAAGGATTTCTCGCAGGACCAGAATTCAAGTTCCTCAACAAAACCAATCCCAGGATCCCAACTATATATACCATTCCAAAGGTACACAAGAACTTGCAAAAGCCACCTAGGAGACTGATCGTCTCGGGCTGTGGATCCATCTTGGAGCCTCTAAATCAATATATAGAAAGCTTCCTACAGCCTTTTGTTTTGGAGACGAGGTCCTTCCTTCGTGACACTATTCACACTATCCAACTGATTGAGAATCAGCACTTTGACAAACCATCTCAGTTCCTTGTGACACTTGACGTATGCTCTCTGTACACCAGCATACCACAAGAAGAAGCAATTGAGGTTATTAAGAACGTCCTCGAGAAACGCCTATCACCAAGTTTGATCCTGACCGATTTTTTATTACAGCTTCTGCAAATCGCCATGACAAAAAACTATTTCATCTTTAAAAACAAATTTTTCTATCAATGAAAAGGAGTAGCAATGGGAGCTGGGTTCGCCCCGAGTCTGGCTAATCTGTTCATGGACAGTTTTGAAGATCGTAACATCTATACTGACCTGAATCCCTTCCTTGATAATATCACTATATGGAAGCACTATATAGACGATATTTTGATGATATGGACAGCCACAGAAAATCACCTGACTGAGTTTGTAACATGGCTGAATGCACGCTCACAGGATATCCAATTTACAATGTCTTACAATAAGGACTCAATACCCTTCGTGGACCTTACACTGAAAATCGAAGAAGACAAAATTGTGATGAACTTGTACAAAAAACCATCAGACCGCAATACCCTCCTAAAATATGACTCACATCACCCGAGAAATCTCAGAGACATTTTGCCTTACGGGCAATTCTTGCGATTGCACCGCAATTGCTCTAGACGTGCTGATTTCTTTAAGGAAACCAACATCTTAATCTCAAAAATGAGAGAAAGAGGATATCCAAAGTGACTGCGCAACAGAGCCAGGAAAAGGGCATGGTACAGACCCCGAGAATCCCTCCTAGAAGTACAAACTCGAGATGAAAATTGGACAAACTAATATGTGTGATCACCTTTAATACCAGAAGTCATGATATCAAAAAAGTAATCAAAAAAATACTGGAATCTTTTTGGAACCGAAATTAACATGACAGAAGAACCAATGTTCTCCTTTAAACGTACCAAAAATGTCAAGGACTATGTGGTCTCCTCGTGTCTAGAAACGCCACCTGCACCAGACAACACACAGCAATTGTGCTTACCACCAGTGATTGGCCACCATAGATGCAGCCATTGTACATCGTGCAAACTTACTCTAACTGGATCCACATTCACGCACCATGGAAAAACATACAACCTTACACAATTCACAAACTGCAACAGTCAGAATGCCCTTTATGCTATCAGATGCCCCTGCCAAAAGATCTATGTGGGACAGACCACACAAATAGTTAAAAACAGGATTTTGCAACATGCCAGCAGAATCAAATGCAAGGTCCAGCGAGCCCCATTGCTCAAACACTATTTGAGTGCGGGACATACTGCTGACAATCTTGAATGGTGGGTCCTGGAAAGAATCACCCTACACCCCAGGGGTGGCAGTATTACCACCACCTTGAATTACGAAGAGTGCCGTTGGATTCATATCTTAGATCAGGGGTCTTCAAACTGTGGGGCCCGACCCCCAGGGGGGCTGTGGAGCGATGCAAAGGGGGTTGTGTCTTCCCAGTCACACTACAGCCCAGACTCAAGGGCTTCAGCCACCCGCCCCCCCCCTCCCGTCCTGTGTCTCAGCCCGGACTGCTGTAGTGCAACTCGAGCTGCTGGGGGCTCAGCTGGGCAGTGTCTGGACTCTTATCTCCGGCACGCCCGAGTTTTTCACAGGTCTTTAAAGACTATTTGCATATTTACTTGCCTTTGTAAACTGCTTATAGAGGCTTAGTTTTTTTCCTGGTTCCAGCACCCCCTGGGTCCCCACTCTGCCTATATCTTACATTAGTATTTTACATTTACAGCTGTAGTGTGAGAATGCATTTCATGAAAAGGAATATAAAGTAGGGTTGCCAAAAGAAAAATGCCTGCAGTGTTTTGTTTAAAGAGCCTGCAAAGACCTCCTCTTGACACTAAATAGACTTATAGATAACAAAGTATGTATACATTTATTATGTGACTTTTCTGTCTTTGTTCTCCTTAATTATCAGTCATGGATCATTGAGGCTGCCCTAGAACACAATTAAAAGTGCTTTCTATTTATATTTGCTGTACAAAGTATGCACAGATAAGTGCTGAAAATACAGCTTTAGGTGACTGCTTATTTTTGTACCGACTGGGCCATCAAAATAATCTGCTGGCAACCCTGACCATAGGACTATAAGTTTGTTGCAGGATCAGCACATTCTTTATTTCCTCCACCCTCGATCCCCGATTAATGCCGCAATAGTTTAACTTAGATCTTAAACCCTACGCTGCCGTCAATAACATGCTGAGTTACTTCAGGTGCCTGGGAATGCACCCTGCATTCAGACAACTCACTCCTCATTCTCGACCTTCACTTTCACGCTCACCCTCCACTCACAGCGATCACAATGCACTCACACTGATCACCATGCACTCACACCATTCACCCGCTCAACCTGCACTCACAGTGATCACTCTGCACTCACAATGCACTTGCGCTGTTCACCCTATACCTCACACTGCAGTCACATGAGTACACTACTCATCCTGCACTCATGTGACACTTCACTCACCTGTCCCCCTCACTGCTCAATATGCAACTCACTCAAAAAAGCCTATCAGTAATCATACATTCATTCGTTCCATTCTGAACTTGCATCCACACCCAAATTCATACGCCACCTCACTCACCCTGCAGTCACTCCTCTTACCCTACTGTCACACTGTTGCATCGCTCACCGTGCACTCACATGGGCACTCATGTCACCCACACAGTGCAGAGGGTTAGTGTGCCTGCTACAAAGAATATGTACCATGCAGATCACAGAAATGAGTGAGTAAACTATGAGTGGTGCTATAAAAAAATGAAATGTTTGTCAGAAAGGTGCTATAGAGAGATTAGGTGCATTGTTGGTGAGTTGTAGTGAAGGAATTCATGGAGAAGGAGGAAACGGGGGTGGGACACCAAAAAAGACTGTTGCACCGTGTGCGACCAGTGTTAGGACCAGCCCTGGCTGGGAGTGTTAGCCCCCCTCCCCATCGAAGTTCTGGTCTAGTGACTCCCCTGCTTCTGCCTATTATTATTATTTACATTTGTAGTGCGCTACTGTTACCAAAAGATGTCCTAGGGCTAATAACCATCTGCTGCCTGAAGGCAAATGAGAAACACACACAAGGAGAAAGAGAACCAGCCAAATGGGGTACCCTACAGAGCATAGAGAAAGGTTTTTATATCTTCCTAAAGGATAATAGATTCTTGGTGGAGCGAAGCAAAGGAGGGTGCAAGTTCCATAACTGCGCGGCCTGCACCAAAACAGCGAGACAGACAACTCATGCCTTCTTGAATTAGGGAACAATAAGCAGAGTGGCACAGGCCGAGAGGAGCATACGGGTCCGACCCGTATGCTTGGTGATAAGAGATGAGAGGATGAGAGAGGACAGCAAGGGAGTAAGAGAATTCGATTGAAGAGGTAAGGGATGAGGAGAAATGTGAATTGCCGAAGAGAAGTGTGGACACGCAAGAAGTGAGTGTGATCCAAAGGTGAGGGCTTCTGTTAGAACAAAGGGTAGATGTGAAAGATGAATGGGGGGACTGGAGAGGTGTAACATACAAATAGACAAACATTTGAATGGAGAGACGAGGTGAATGAGAAGTGCTGAGGGACACGGGAGGTGACAGGTGGTCAGGAGGGGGTCCTTACGCCTCAAAATGTAACATGTAAACAGATGGGCAGGCTATAACCCATAGCTTAATACATCCTGCATCATGATAATGCCACCTACCAGCTCATGTACTCATGTTTTCCTACTAGACACTTACATCTCACCACCATCAGTTAAAACTTTGATCTATGAATAAATAAATGATCAATCTATATGTATATATCTTTATTACTGTAATGCCGTATAACGTCCCATTGATTTTTGTCTATTTTGAAATGTACGCTATTTCTAATAGCGGTGGTTCACTGTATGCATATAACAGAATGATGATGTTATCGCACAATATATTGGTAACATACAGATTCACTGAAAATATATAATGATGCACTAACTGTGCAAAACGTTATCTATAGGAAACTTACTACCAAATGTATGGCGCTTAAGACTGCTATTGTTGGTGTTCGAAAGTCCAAATGTACAAAGATTCACTTATTATCAAATGTATGTATACTAACTCATTCTCAAACGGTAATGCATGAATTTTGAAGTGGAGAAATTATACCGGTGCCTTCATTCCATTCTATGGAATCCTTGCCAGGTTTTGGACTTTCCACACAAAACACACTGTAGCTGCTGCACCTGCCGGCACGTTAACTCAGGCATGTACGCAGTCACATGAGAAGAACTCTCAAATACTCACATTCTCACAGACCGTGAGCGCACAACCGAGCTGACACGGACGGATGAGGCTGTCTTTTTCAAATCTTTTTCAAGTAAGCCGGCACACTTTCCCTGCCCCACCGCACTGTGAATAAGCAGCGTAAGCCTCGTTTTTACGAGTGTGGATGTCATGTGTCAATGCTCCACCGCCCTCCTTCCTTTACTTATGGAATTGATCTAGATTGACTCCTGGCACATTTCTTTCATAGGTGTAACCCGTTTACGAGTGTGTATCGCATTCATTCCAGTTTAGCGCATTACAATTCCCGTTTTTACAAGGCTTTGACATACTAGGATTTCACTTTAAGTATATCGTCACTGCTACAGCATAAGGTTCATAGTTGTAACCCGTTCACGAGTTGGGTTAGCATTTATTCAGTTTCAGTGTAATATTTGGCGCATCACAATTCCCGTCTTTACGAGGCTTTGGCATACACGGGTTTCACTTAAAGTACATCATCATCACTGCTTCAGCGTAAGGTTAGGCGCATTGACTGCCCGTTTTAAATCACTTAGGCATACGTGGGTGTAGACTGATGGCACACCTTTTTGCCTTTATAAGATCACGGGTGTGAGATATAGTATCACTATCCACGAGCGGTCCAGTCTTTGTACTGATTGCCCCTTATGTCTTTTGCCCCCACAGTAATTTGATCTCATTAATTACTTCCACCGGCTGGTGAAGACAGATTTCAAGTTTTTAAACAGGTATGTAGGCACCTGACTGGGCCTCCTCTAATAATACACCATTACTGACTTGCATTGTGGCACAGGGCCCTGTACCACAATTGGTTAATGCTCCACATTATTTTCAGACCACAATACACGGATGTGAGTCGGAGGTGTCGGCTGACGGTAAGCATGATGTTGCTACTGCATCTCTTGCATTTTTCACACAAGGTACACACCCCTCTGACCTAAATATTTATTATTCAACAGGCTGTCACTTTTCTTCTCCCCCTGTCCTGATGAAGACCCGCCTCTGATGCCTAATAGGCTGCACACTTGTTAAGGGTCGAAACGTCCACGTTACTGTCTCAATTAGTCCACACAATTTCCCTGACTTGAACAGGAAATCATAACTACTGTTGGGATTTATGTATTGAGTCTTGGACTTGAAAGATAAATATCTTCCTGTGTTATGTATATGTTATTTATGTCTACCTTGTACAGCACTATGTCACGTATCACTACCAGTCACTAATTGTACACCGTAGTCATTTGTTTCTTCGCCATATGTGTTTTATGTCACAGACAGCCATTTCATTGATTTGCATACATATATAAATATAAAGTACAGAAATTCATTTTTTTACATAAACAAGTTGTTCTTCTTGGTGTGTTACTTGGATATATGACTAGGACATATTTCCGTTAATGTATCTAATATCTTGTGCAAATCAGTTGAGCTACCCGACAGAACCACTTTTTCTTTAGTGTACTTTACAAGAGCCACAGTTTGTGGAGCCAGTGTTTGTACGTAGGGCGATTGGCTTCCCCCGGAGGGAAAAGAATATGTGTTTAGGAAGTTTATCAAGTCGCAGCCCTGGATCTGAGAGACTGCCTGCAACACAGCATACCAGAAGGTCCCCAGGAGGGTGCAGAACCATAGGATGTGTAGAAGGGTATCTGTGTTGACGTAGCCATGCCAGCATGTCGCGGGGTATGCCATATTAATGGTATGGCGGCTATGAGGTGTGAGATCCCAGTGGTACAGAATTTTGTATAGGATTTCGCTGCCCTGCGCGTGTCTAACAAAATCAGTTGTGCAGTGGAGTATTTGCTGCCATTGTTAAGTTTCTAGAGTAAACCGTAGGTCTCTATCCCAGTGTAGTTGGTATGTTTTATAGGCGATGTTCTCCGTGTGTTAAGGAGGCTGTAAATATTGGAGACTAAATGCTTTTGGGAGGTAAGGCATTGAAGGACATTTTCGAAGGGGGTGAATGGTCTGCTGACCCTGGATTTAACACTAGGGTGGGAGATGCAAATGCAAAGCTGAACAAAGTGGAAGTGTTCAGTTTCTGGTATCCCATGGTCAAGCTTAAGATCCTCGAAGGGCCTCACCTGGCCCTCTGTAAAGAAATCTCGGAGACAGAAGCTGCCTATTACCGCCATTTAAGAAGGCTCAAGTCTGCTGTCCTGGGGAGAACTTTGAGTTGCCCAGGACTGGAGTGAGTGGAAAAAGGAAGGAGGTGCTTAGGTGCATCCGATTCCCAGGTGGCCAGGGTAGCTCTAGAGACAGGGTAAAAGGTACAGGTGCCAGCCTCTTGATGCCTTTGGAACCCACAGTACCTCGCACTATGGTCTAGATGCAAGGTTCTGGTCTTTAAAACACCAATGTTTACCAGTTCCCCTTTAAGCCATTCGATCATGTAACATAGTTGGGATGCCTGATAGTAGCGGAGCAAGTGGGCTATCCCTAGGCTCCCTTCTCTGGGATACCAAGTGCAGGTCTGGAGGGTTAATCTAGAGTGCATACCCTCCCGCATGTAGGACATGCAGGTTGTTTGGAGGCGGGCAATCCTGGGTTTAGGAATTGTCAAGTGCATGCCCTGGAACATATATAGTACACAGGGAGACGTGTCATCTTGAGGGCTGCACTGCGTCCTACCCTGAGAAGAGAATGATTACTCCAAGCAAGTATGGTGTCCCTCTTTGGTGTCATACAGGAGGGATTCAAAGTTGAGGGAGGTGCAGGTGGAGAGAGCAGACATCAGGCGAATCCCCAAGTATCTGATGTGGGTGGTCGTCCACCCAAATGGCATCACCATGAGGGTCACCACCAGGGTGTACCCCCCACCCTGTCATAGTGATCAGAAAGCCATCTATTTGCTGATATTCCTCCATGAGGGGGATTAGCGCATGAAGGGAATGTTAGGGGTTCTAAGAGAGTTAGTAGGGTGATGTTTGTGAATGCAGAAACTTTAAAGGTGTCTCTACAGGAGATTCTGTGTATTCGGCGATTGGCTCTGATGCCTCGGAGGGGGGGTTTCAGGAAAAGATCAAATAGGAGGGGAGAAAGGGGACAGCCCTGGCAGGTGCCCCAGCGACTGTGGATTGGAGTTGATGAGTGGCTATTAACTATCATTTTTGTAGTATGCTGTGATCCAGCCCCTCATCCGGTCACCGAAGCCAATGTGTTCAAGCATTGTGAAAAGCATGCTCCAGTTCACCCTGTCACATGCTTTCTCTGTGTCTAAAGACAGGAGAATTGTCGCTATCTCCTTCCTCCTAGCTATTTCGACAAGATGGAGGGAAAGCTTGGTTTGTCACTAGTCAAGCAGCCTACAATGAATCCCTTTTGATCGGCATGGATCAAGTCCAGTAACAGTGCATCGAGGTGATTTGCTCAGATCTTCGCACAGAGTTTGAGATCCACATTCAGGATAGAGATAGGGCAGTAGGAGAGGCGGAGAGCGAGAACTTTGCCTAGTTTGGCTGTGAGTGCAATGGCTGCCTCTGTTATGCTGGTTAGCGTCCTTCTGTCAGCGGTAAAGGAGTTCAAAAGAGCAGTGAGGATCAGGAGTTGGGGGCAAAACATTTGGAGAATAATGAGGTGAAACCATTCGGTCCAGGGACTTTAGAGAGCCTATATCTGTGAGAATTTCAGCCGCAGTTATGGTTCCCCAGCCACATATGTCAAGAGCTTAAGGAGGGAAACCGAGTTGAAGAACATCTCCCAACGAGTGGCATTAGGCTGGTCGGCTGAGTACAAGGATTGATAAAAAGACTGAAAGCCCTGAAGCTTGCCTTCCGACATGTTGTGGGCAACGTCGCCCACAATCATTCAGCCAATGTCTGCAGGGTTTGCAGCTGATTAGCCAGTTCATGAAAGTGAGCTCCCATACAGGTGAGGATATGGCGAGTTTAGTCCAGCTTTAAGGTGCGGAGTTGGCCTCGAACAGTTAAAACTTTGGTTAAAATGTTGTTAGATAGGGAGTGTTTGTGTTGTTGTTCAAGAGTGGTTAGCTCTGTGGTCAATTAGGATCTAGCAAGGTCTCGGGTGCGTCTAAGTCTGGCCGCTTCCTGGATGAACTAGTCTCCAGTAAATCCCTTGAGTGCATCCCGAACCACCTGTTAATCCATATCTCCCATGTCGTTTTGTGTCAAATATTCAGTAAGAGTGTTTTTTGCACTGCCACTATCATGAGCAGGTCACGGAGGAGGGAATCGTTGAGGTACCAGCTGCAACGCTGCTGTGTTCCACTTCTAGCCCAATGGAGGGTCAAGGTGATGGGACTACGGTCAGAAAGAGATTAGGGGTGTTGATCTGCTTCAAGAAGGACGTGCCCTAAGCGTTTGTCTAGAAGGATAAGATCCATGCAGGCATATGGTGGTGCGCTGCTGAGAAATGAGAGTAGTCACTAGTTAGAAGATGTTGCATGCGCCAGGCATTTAGAAGCCCCAGATCCGTGAGCCATACTCACACCTCCATTGACATCTCTGGTGTCTTCTGTGTTGCTGATGTCGTTTATCTTGGGTGACACAGGGAACTGTGTTGAAATCTCCCCCTATTATGGGGGCACCGTTTGCAAATGCCGCCACTGTTCATAGCGTATCCCAAAGGAATCTTTCTTGGCCCATGAGGGTATAGAGGGATACTAGCTTATGGGGTCACCATCCCAAAGGCCACTGACCAGCACCCATCTGCCCCTCACTCAGACCGGAGCTTACGTTCGTCATAGGGTGCTGCATGGC
The DNA here is from genome assembly GCF_964204655.1 of Triturus cristatus. Classification (NCBI taxonomy): domain Eukaryota; kingdom Metazoa; phylum Chordata; class Amphibia; order Caudata; family Salamandridae; genus Triturus; species Triturus cristatus. The sequence goes on from NC_140592.1 coordinate 392,258,054, forward strand.
CAACTACAATTGCAGTGCCTGTAGTCTTAGTGTGTGAGGTGACATGGTACTGTACAGGGAATCTCTGAGACCGGAGCCTGCTTTTATCAAAGTGAAAAAGGCAGGTTTCCTGAAGGCAGCATCCTTGAGCTTTCAGAGAAAATAGTTTGTTATGGATATATAATCATTTGTCTGGGTTATTTAATCTCCTGACACTATGGGTGGTGGCTGTTAGCAATGGAGGAGAGGTCTGCATGACGAGGTTGGTAGGGTAGGAACTATGCAGGTGTAAGGCCCTCCTAGGGTGGCAGTGTTGGTGAATATGATGGTGCATGCTGTAGTGAGGTGTGGGCCTGTCCCTCTCCCAACAAAGAACCACAACAACCAAAAACATTGAACCATGGAATCAAAAAGACCAGAGGCCTGGGTATGAGTCCAGGGGACTTTCCTTGGGTCGAGTGCAGGCCCTCTCGAGGGGTCCCTCAAGCGAAGTATACTCATGCAGTGGAGGGGAGCTCAAGTTGTGGAGAAGTTGCATGTGGGGCTTGGTTCCACCTGGTCCTGTGTCGCAAAGAGCAACGAGGAAATGCTGAATGCCGCCAGAGAGGTCAGAGTAGTTCATGGAGAGTTAGTGACCTAAGCCTATGGTTCAGTTGGTGTGGGAGCATCCTCCCTGTTGGTTTTCCATAGGTGCTCTATGAGTCAGGCCTTACTATGCTCATACTGGGCCCATGGCATCTCCCGCGCCCCGGTGCCACCTGCCAGCTGGTGGTACAGGGGGCAGGCTGAGAGCTAGGAAAAGCATTGTTATGGTTCTTTACTGGTAAGGCTTCTTAGTGGGAGGCTGTAAGGTGTGTGCGGCCTTCCCAAGAGAATCCAAAATGGAACAGGTGAGCCCAGCGATATTCCGAGTCCTTAGAGATTAGAAAGTCCGTGATAGGGTTGAAGGTTTGCCATCTACAAGAGTCATAGCTGAGCAGTCCTGAAGAGGAAGAGATGAGGGTCATTGAAGGAGATTGGACCCCACCCCCTCATGGCAGGCCTTAGACATGATTTCCTCGTCCATAAAACGATGGATGCAGGCGAGGACGTCAGCTAGGCGTTTTCCAGCCAGATGAAGGGGCACCACTATGTGTGATCCATCCATAAGGATCGGTGCCTTGGTGTTCCATTGTAGGACAATATTAAAGAGATCAGCGAAATTCTGAGGAAGGTTGGCGTCAGAAACAGTGGCAGTGATTCCTCGAAGGGCATATACTGTTGCGACATGACCTGTTTTCCAAGTCCTCACACTTTTCATGCTTTTTTGTTGGCCCTCTAGTCGAAGAATCTGTTGTTGTAGAGCTTCACATGCCTCTGTTTGCTTGTCCAGTGGTTGTTCAGTCTGTATTACATGGTCTCAAGGTCATAGAGGTCCCTCTAGAGGGCATGGAGGTCATGTTGTCCTTGATTTCTTGGAGTAGTTGTAGAAGGAGGTTTTTAATGATGTATTGGTCATCAACGGAGGCTGCCGCCCCTCCGTCAAGGGGGAGGGGGGGCAGCGGTACGGCACTACTGGTGTCGCCCTGGGATGAGGGCTGGAAGTAAGGCTTGATGCAGGAGTCTTTTTTGGTGGTGCACCCCCACCTCCCCACCATGATGGCAGAGTCCGGTGCCAAACCACTTGAGAGGAGGTCGCTGAAATAGCTGGCAAAGCTGGCGTAGGGTAGAGTGGTGGGTCTGGATGAGCGAGATCCCAGGGTCTAGGGTGCAACCCATCGCCCGGCCCACCACCTGGCCAGAGGTCCCACAAGTTCAAGTCAAGGGGTGGTCTTGGAACTGGGCTCCTCCAGAGTGACCCCCGCGAAGGATGTGGAGCTTTAGAGCTAGCCATCAGGCGATACTTACCTTCCAGGCTCAGACTTCACAAAGTAAAGCTATCTGTTAAGCTACACAGATTTGACAGTCTGATGCCTTAGACAGCAGATCTATCATCTCAGGTTAAACTGCTACTGTTGTATGACTGCTTTAACAGCACCTAGATCAAAGAATGGAGTCTATTGCGATCAGCTTTTTCGAGCCGTGGGTCATAACTCAGGTCGCATCCCAGTCCCTCATTATTTTGCACACCAGTTTGGATCACGCCAATGCAAATCAATCTTGACCCTGCTCCAAATCAAACAGTCCAGTCCAAATTGGTAGCCAGATCCTCCCTGAATCAGAACACAATCAACCTAGGAGCATTTTCCACCTATTTAGGTCTTATTAACCAGGTATGCTTGAGTCCAGTTGAAGTGTAGTTCCTATATCCCCGATATGCTCTGCACATTGGAATAACATAGACTACAGATTTGACATAGGACTGAGGTCAGTATGTCTCTATCGAGTATATTAAACTTAATTAATTATGTGTGTCAGCTAACTCAGAGGTCACTAGAAACTTCTCAAATATACAAGAAGGGATTAGTCTCTGACAACCACATAAACATGACAACTTTGTTTCCCTTCAGAATCGGAACAGTCTCAGAATCGTGGAAACAATAGATAACAGTTTCACTCAGTCAATCGTGCATGCTTCGTTTCTACAGAGTTGCACAGAAATAGAGACGAGCGTTTAAATAAAAGGGTTTATTGAACAGTCTTATTTCTCATGCAAGAGATATGAATTGCTACAATCGTAAGACAGACTGCGAAGTACAATATGTACGAGGTTAGAAGTAAGATAAAATAATACTGCAATAGCATGGTTTGTAGCTATGACATATAATAATCAAAATACATACATAAATAACATACGCTAAAATGTGATACTCATCTGATGCTTCTAAATTGTCCTACCCCAGTGTACCTAACCTAAGTGCACTACGAGGTTTGAAGTAGGTGCCACTTCTAAAGTATAGCTAGCTATATTATAGCTTAGCTAAGAGTTGCCAAAAGTTACTCTAAGTTCTAGTCAGCTCCATACCTGAGAATGAGAAAATCCAAAAATCGCAAAATGCGATGCAGCGCGCGCTACGAAATTCGTTTTATTTATTTAATTGTTTACTTACCTGCAATTATCCATATTCCGGTTTTTAGAACCCCCCACCCTGCCCCTCCCCGCCTTACCGCCCCACGGAACTCCCTCCACGGGCCGCGGCTGCCAAATTCAGAGTCTCTCCGGAACACTGTGTGCTTGAATCAAAAGTCAGTGTGTGGGGATGGAGAAAACAAAACGTTTTCTAATCCTGTAGACAACAAGTTGTCTACCGATGAGGTGAAAGTTGGAATACCTTGTGTAGAAGATCAACAGCACATAGATGAGAACTATCACCTTCAGCATGGGAAGCATCAGCATTGGATGTTACCTGCGCGCCTGGTGTTTCCTCTCGTACCTCAGCAGTAGCATGTTGCGTCTGTGAGATCTCAATGAATGCCACCATCAGGATTGGTAGCCGCTGGGGACAACACATAGCATGGGCCATTATCGGGTGCAGCAGAGTATCGATATCCGTAGGCATGACAAGATGGGAGTGTCAGACAAATGTCCAGCACGCATTCTTCACCGCATAGCAGGCAGCGTAGAACAGGTACGATGCAATCTTGCCAGATTGGTCTGAATGACAGAAACCAAGTGGTGTTTAATTCTCATAGACGATGTAAACCCAGAATTTGGACGATGCGCTCACGATACTTCATCTCCAATAGAGTTCTTTCCATGGTGAACTGGGTGTCGCTGGTGATTTGGCTTGCCATATATATATGTAGATATATATATAGCAAAAATAGTATCCCTGCAACGAGTGCTTAAAGGAGCGGCAGTCCGCAAAACATACGAGTGCACGAGTGCACGAAGTTTGGAAAAATTCAGAGTACTGCTTGAAAAGGTGCTAACAGTCCTGCACACACGTTCTTAAATACATGTACAATACCGCTCGTATCAGACATGTTTAAGATACGACCTAACATTTCTGAGAAATGCACAGAGCAGTTTGTATACAAAAGGGTATGTATCTCCGCAGAAGTCCTTGCGACTTGGAGATCATAGGTTTCTTTGGCAGAGGTCAAAGGCACAGTTTTTTGGAAAAGAATGGCTTTCCTTCTGCTTAGAGTATCAATTCATATAGAAGACATATTCAGTGAAGGTCATAAAGGTGACTCCCTGACTATGTCTATTTGGGGAAACAAGACTTGCATGCAGCAAGTGACCCTGGATGCAACTGTTACTAGATATGGGATACCTGGCAGCATGCCACACCAGCTGTGATCATTCAACATAATGTAACTCCCATTTGAAAATTGACCAAAGATTGGATTAATCACTGCTGCCGGTGAACCGTGCAGGTGGCAGGATAAGTTTGTAGTGGAACCATCGCAGGCCCCGTGTAAGTTAATACCCTGACAAAGGAGAGAACCGCTTAGTGTTTGTTCACAGTTTTCACCGCTAAGAAACACTTCACGTCTCCCGCTCCAACATCTGGGTGTGTAAGGTAAATCCCAGGCTGTCTTGATGTATTCTTTACCCAACCTTTCATATTTGCCTGCTGGTATATTTTTTAGGCAATACTGAAAATGGAAAGTCGTAACAGGCAGAGTAATCTTACCATGTATGATCCACTCAGTAGCTGGTTTTTCTGCCACTGTGAATGGTAATTTCTCCAGTTTTTCAATGCTCAGCATTGTATAGTCTGCTGCCCTTTGTGCCAGTTTGATCTGTCTATCAGTGAGATTGAATACTGCAAACAGTGACGTAGTATTGATTGAACGCCAAGGCACATAGCCAGAATGCAGGTTTTGAAGCATCCAGCCTAATAGCATGATAGAACGTAGCTGTGACTGACAATGTTGCAACATGACCAAGTCTTGTTCCATGATGTCTATGACAGAGGATACAATGCTGTCCAAAGAATATATCCTGGACGACGGAGTCGTTAACCCATTGTCTACTATAGAGAGAGATTTCTATAAATTAATACGATCAATTTCTCATATTCGTTCTGCAGTCTCTGCTTGGGTGACCTTCCATGCTTCATTATAAGCAGCGTAGATACCGGCATATACGAAACGTTTTTGACGTGGTTTTCTTGGTCCTAGCACGAATTTCCTACGGTCTGCGCCTTCTTGAAGTAAAGTTAAGTGTTGTTTTTCATCCTCTAGTGTAGCTTCCTGTAGCCAATCAAGGCAAAGTTTCCCTACACTGTAAGTTGTTACTACCCCCGGATGCTGTCTTTGGACATAATGTAGGTCTGGCCTATGAAAGGTAAAACCTTGTGTTTTGTTCAGGAATCTAGCTTGACAGTTGTTTGTGTCTAAGGGCCAGAGCAACCATTTTTTCCATTCAGGATCTGATCTCTTATTTTTCAAAATAGTATGCATGTCGACCTCCCCCTGTGTAGTGCTTTCACTTGTAGGTGCAGGTATAGATAGAGTGTTCATGTCTTTTATCTTGGCTATTCCAAGGCATGATGTTTGTTGGACAGTGTCGTTCAAAAACATAATTTGCTCAGGGATGATACAGGCTCTAAACAAAGCTTCTATTCCCTGTACTTGCCAATCTTTAGTACCCCAGACTGTTTTTGTCTGAATTTTGTCTTTACAAAAGTCGTAACCCTGTCTAGACAGTTGGGCAATAAAGGCTGTATAATAAATCTGTTTGGTATTCGTTAACATAGTTTTCATTCCTGTCTTATTGACATTCTTAAAGTAAAATGTCTTTGCATTCGAGATATTAAACCCTGAAAAATATGGAAATTTCATTGCAAATGTTTTTGAGCTACCCTTTGGTGGCGTAGGACAATGTTCCCATTGGTTATACATAAATAAACTTCTAAGTGTTGCAGAATTATGCAAGTAATGACCATAGTGGTTATAACAATACAGTTGTTCATAGTCTGATGAACCTTGTAAATATTCATTATTAGTGAATGCAGTTGACATCTCTAGATCAGACATCATATTATTAACAGTCTCGAAGTCCCAATCATCAGAAAAGGTACTGGAGGTAATAAAGTCACTTAATGAAATTTTAAATAAATGTGGAATCTTCAAAAGCTCCGGCGGGCCAAAAATGTCATATTCGGTTTTGTCCCAAACTATACCATCTGGTATAGGATTCGCTATGATGTTCACTGCTGACAAGGTTCTTGCTTCACGATGGGATGATTTGTGTGGCTGGAGAAGTAAGTTCACTCTTTTACTTGCCGTGTCCGTTTGAATATATCTTCCATTAATCAGCATACCCAGAGTTATTACCAGAGCTAACCAAAGTAAAAAGAAGAATATTCCCAAAACAATCCATAGTTCAATCTACGGTGAAACCAGATAAGTCTTTTCCAGTAGATAAAAAAGTCTGTTGCTTGTTCTTTGAAAGTTCTTTGTACTGGCGTCATTTCAGACTCGCTGGGATCCTCAGAAAACGTATCAAAGTTCATGAAATAGCAAGAAGCAGTTCTGTCAATGGTTGGAATTGCATCCGTGTTTGATGAAATTGCTGGAACCAGTTGATCACTTGTTACTTCGTTGTAAACAGGTGTACCTGGACGAACTGTTATTTGGGTCTCAAGAGGTACAAGGTCCATAGCATTGTTGCTTAGTCCTCTATTTCTTACTGTCAAATCTTCAAAGGTGATGAGTCTCTCAGTTTGAACCTCTTGGATTGTAGCTAGAGGAGTGTGTCTGCTACATTGGCGGAGTCCACTTGGCCTAATGTTCAGTATCGGCCACATAGTGTGGTTTGATCAGGTCGATGGACACAAATCTTTTCTCCTTTTAACGAGCAAGGGGCGGCAAAAGTACTGTTCTTGATCCGTGGATTGCTAGGACAGGTACTGGTTGTCTGTAAGAAGGCCCAAATTCCTTCTTGTCCGCGATCTTTTCTCTGACTAGGTCCCCAAGCTTTGGGATCCAGACAGGCCTTGCTGAGACGGACAGATTTTTCTCAGTGGTGGTTGGCTTCAGGACCACGTTGCTTTGTTGTATTCTAAGTTCATTTAAGTCCTGTAAAACAGCCAAACGATCTTTGATATCAAATTGTTTGTTTTCTACCACTGTGCCATTCATATCTAAGTCCGGAACCAACATTCTAGTCCCAAACAGGACCTCATATGGAGTGACACCCCCTAGAGAACTTCTTGGCAAGTTGTTTATTGCGCGCTGGACCCCATATAAATGTTTGACCCACCCATTACCCGAACCTAATACCCTAGCTGTTATAGACTGCTTTATGTCCCGGTTTTTTCTTTCCACAACAGAATTTCCCTCAGGATGGAATGGAGAAGAATACCGCAATGCTATGCCCAGACTGGGCATGGATTCTTTGTAAGCCCTAGAGCTAAACGCAGGTCCCTGGTCAGAATGTAGTGTGCCTATTGCGTATGTGCCGATAAAGACTCGCAAAATCTTTTATAACAGTTCGAGCGTCAGCCGAGCGCTGAGGCCACATCAATAGGAACCTAGAGCACGAATCCACTGCGACCATGATATATTTATAGTTCCCGTCCCTTTGTAAGGGATCGCAGTGGTCCAGGTAAACACAAGCTAATGGTTTATCTGAAATTAACAGGGGTGTCAGCGCAGGACATTTCACAGTAGAGACTTTCATCTTCTGGCATATCTCACAGTGCAAAACATAATTTCAAGTCTCTTTCCTAATGCCGGGCCACCAGTACCTTTGTTTTAATAATGCTACTGTGGCTGAAACACCTGCATGGGCAGAGGCGAGCCCTTCATGTGCTGCTAGGATTAGCCCTAGTCTATGTCCCATGTTTGGAATTATTCTATCCCCCACTCCAGGGATTCAAACAAACGGAACATTGTTCGCATCAATTATATATGAGTATTTGAGTAGAAACTTTGTAAGTAATGCCGCACCGCTGCCTTTGCTTGATGCATTGACAGCCAGCATTATTTTGCGGTCTATTTTCGTTGTTGAACGAGTGATTGCAGGTACGGAAGTCATTTGCACAGCCCCCTTTGCGGCTTCATCAGCCAATGAATTCCCTTCAACGTGAACGCCATCACGTTGGTGACTCAGCGTGTGTATCACGTGAGTGTTCTGTAGTCCATTTCACAACTGAACTACTTGTTCCCAAAGCAATTTGTGCTTGATTGTGCCACCTTTCGCATCTTTGAAACCATTTTGAATCCAATTCTGTAAATATTAATTGTAAGATTGAACACAGTAAAAAGAATCGCACACTATGAGTGTGGGGAATTCGCGATCCGTGTTTTCAAGTGCCATCTTAAATGCTTGTAGTTCAGCTCGCTGAGCTGTACAATCTCCTAGAGATTGGGTTTTTGTGGCCATTGGTCTGTATTTGCCATCTCGCATGCGACCTTTAACGATAGCACACGCTGCACTGTAAGCTTGTTTACTCCCCGCAGCGAGTTGTGCAGATCCGGCAGTATAAATTATACATTTGTACTGGTCAAAGACGGAGAATTTCAGTAGGCAGAGGACATTCGTGTTCATATTGCAGGAATGCTTGTGTTTTTAAATATGGATCAAAAACGTATTCAACATCAGTTGCAACAAGAGAATTAACCTATTGTATCCATCTCGGATGTAAAGCTTTTGCATTCGGAATGCTAGCCTTTGTAACTGCCTCTAGGGCTGGTACAGGAGTCACAACCATAATGCGTTTCCCCTGTGCTAGGGCTCTTTCTTTTGCTACAGCGGTTTGAACTGCTTATGTATACAAGTGGGAATTGTATGCAATTGGTACTTTTTCACCTTCGTTAAAAGTTAAGTAGGTGAATCCGTATTGACCCGGAATTATTCGGATTACTAAGTTGCGTACGTTTACGTGTGTTTGCAAGTGTTTCATTGCTAACATGTCTGTTTGGAGTGAACGCAAAATTTCTGTGTGTTTTTGTGTCCAATGTGTGATTTAAAAATCAGGTTTGATTAATTCATAGAGAGGTTTATCCCTTTTTGCGTAATTTAAAATGTAAGTTCTTCCAAAATTCAGGAAACCTAGAATCGACTGTAAATTTTTCAGCGGTTTTGGAGGTTGGAGCAGCGCACACTTTTCTAAAAAGTTAGTTGCCAGGCTTTTGCCTTCACTTCATAGTTCATATCCTAGGAAAAGGACATTGAGGTGGGCAATTCTTGACTTTTTAAAGTTGAATTTCTAACCCTCTGAGGCGAAGACCAATATTATGGTGCTCACCCTGCTCAAGTGCCTATCCAGGTCATCATCTGTCAGATATTTATCATCGACATACAACAATGCCTCGTCATTATAAGTTTGTAGTAACTCTGTTACCCTTGCTGAGAATAACCCTGGGCTGTTTTTGAATCCCTGGGGCAATCGACAAAATTGACCCTGCATCCCCATTATTAAGAAAGCGGTCAAATATCTGCTTTCTGGTGGAATATTTTGACAAAAGAAACCATTTGAAATGTCTAATGTAGGTTTTATATTTTTTACGTACAATGTTATTAATTAATGCTGTACTGTGTGCATTTTGCACTGCAAATGTTTTGCAACAAGAATTTAAGTGTCTGTAATCCAAAACTAGACGATATGTATTGTCTGGTTTGGCGACAGGAAAACAAAGGATTGTTCATTGATGAGGTGCATGTTTCAATCACCCCCTGATATTTAAGTTGATCTAAAATCTCCCTGACCTGTTTTTTAGCTTGCTTAACTGGGTATTGCCTTTGTGCAGTCGGTTGATTTTTTAACTGGATTTTATGGTGAGGTGAGTCCCCATCCTACATGATTTTTGTACAGTGCTGGGTCTTGGGCTACTGCCCATTTCCTGGCTAATGTATAATTGAAATGAACTGTAACATGGTTGGAGAAGGCAGGCATAATGATGGCCTCGCCATGTGGGCACTCCCTCACAAATTCTGGTGGCCAGTCCTGTTCTGCTAGAAGTATATCATAACCCCTTGAAAGATGCTCCCAAAAGAGTGCTTTCACTTTTTTTGGTATGTCTCCCTCCACCCGGAGTGTTATTTCATATAACCTATGTGGAGAACTAACCCTGGTGTCTACAGTCTCAACTTGTGTGTCTTCATTCAAGTCCACTGTCTCCAGAAGTCCCTTCAGGTTCTGGCAAGCTATTGTAACTTCTGCTGCACTGTCCAGCATGGTCTGGGCCCATTCTCCGTTCCTGAGTTGGGTTCTCAGTATTCTCGGCATGTCTGATCTTCAGACCTGCTACCTTTTTCTTGGTGAACTGAGGTTTTGCTTTATTTTTCTGAACGTGTTGATCGTCTTTGGACTTCACGCGTTCTTCCTTGTTTTCTGACCGTCCTCTTCTTTCGGATGTATGTGACGATCTCTGAAAGGTACGAGAGGAACGTTTATCATTATCTTGATATCTGTCAGGTTTTCTCAAATTATCCCTATTCCTGAGGTTGTACCTCCTTTCAGAGGGCTCCTTCTGAGGAGGAGACCTGCCTCGGTGATGAGAACGCTTCTCTTTGGAATTCTGTTTGTTATTTTCCCACTTCTTTTTATGGTTTAAATCTTTTTATTGAAGGTTATCAACATACAGCATGTTCAATATTGCATAGATTTGTGACGTGACTTGGCAAGGTGAATAGAGAACATTCCAAAATGAAAGGCAAAACATAAAATAACATATCCAGAAAGGAAACCTATAATAGTCCCTCCCCGCCACCCCCCACCCCGTTTCTTGTCCACCCATTAAGCGTTCCTTAAGTATTACTCTCTGGTCGGGGATGGGTCCAATAGCCGTAACAAACGGAGATACCGGGGACAGGTGATTGCCCTAAATTCAGAGGAAACAAGAGATAAAAATGGCTGCCAAAGCTCATTCAACAGCGATCCCCTTCCCTCCAGTGTCAAGGTCACCTACTCCATCTCCAGAACGTGCCATAAGCGGTGAGGCCACCCAGTGATGGTGGGTATGTGTGGAGTGTGCCAGTGCGTTAGTATGTTTTGTACAGCGGAGCCTAGAGCTATTGCCATCAGTTGACCTCTGCGGGATCTGAGTGGGTAGGTCAAGGGGCTCGGGAGGCCCAGAAGGACGCACGCAATTTCTGTGCCTAAGTGTTTGTCCACCTCGTCTAGAACCTGCTTCCAATATGTCTGGAGGTGCGTGCATTCCCACAACAGGTGTACTAGAGTGCCTATGCTCCCACATCCCCGCCAGCATGTGGCCTCCTGAGAAGGATCCATGGAACGGAGGCATTCAGGCGTGTATGTCAGGTTGTCAGCAGCACAAGAGACGAACAACGCCTAACCTTTCTCAGCAGCCAGTGGAGACGATGGCATTCGAAATGTTCCCCGATTCCCCCGAACGCAAACCCCCAGCAGAGGAAGGTAACACTGCTGCGGAAGGTCGGGCCCCGGGGAAAAGGGATATCGTACCTCCCTGGTCTGGTCTAGGAGTCCAAATGGCGACCCTCTAGGCCTTGGCACTGCAGTGTGAAAGAAAACAACATGTATGAGGAGCACCACTCTTCAATATACTTACACGTGCTAGAACAGTACCTCATACATACACTCACCAGGAGCCCTACAGCAACGCTTGACACTCTGAGCCAGCACAACACCACTGGGTAGATTGACAAGCAAAAAGAGTCCCCCCGGGATGAGGTAACTAGTCTCAAGTCAGTTGTGGAGCAAAGCCATCCCTACTGTTATAACATCACAGTAAGATCTCTCCCAGTTGCTCTGTTCGGGTATGATGACCTCAGAAGGTATTTACCCTTGCATTCCGATGCTGAGTAGTAGCAAGGAACAGAATGCAGCCCAGCACGTAATTACAGAACTAATGCCACCAGACAATGCGGGACATATTCAAATTTATTGGTCAGAGGAAGTCAAGGAAAGAACCTCTCCGGTATCACACTTGCGGTGCCCTGACTGCCGTACCAATTTTGTCAGACAGGAGCAGCTGATCGAGTCTCAGCCCACTGTAAAACAAGGACGCGGAAATGAAAGAAGCGCTCCGGCGCTTCTCACAAGTATGTCTGCCCTATAAACAATACATTTTAGGTTACTTAAGGAAGCGCTCCGGCGCTTTTTGCAATTGCATCCGCTACGCGGGAAAACAAAACAAAATCGCGGAAAATGAAGGAGGTGCTCCGGCGCTCCTTCACGAATACCTGTGGATTTTGCTCTTCGAACGAGCCAGGCCTGAAGACGGGAACTGGTTCAACCTTCCGGCGGCGATTTTCTCCAGGGAACCTCGGGAGTCACGGGAAGCGCTGATCTCGGGGTTAAGGGAAGCGCTTGTCTCTGGATTACAGGAAGCGCTGATAATTCTTCTCGCTGGGATCCGGCGGGGAAACGCCATCCGCCATCTTGAATCACTCGAACATAGATTGTGAAGCACCTCCCTCAGGAGGAGGAGGTGCTTAATTAGGAGCTGCTCTATTCCTCGTTTTGCACTCTGGAACGCCCCGCTACCCCCTGGGAGATGTAGTGCCACAGGCTCCTGCTCCACTTTCGCCCAGGCACTCGCATGCAAAGGAAACGTATATGTGTCTGTCTAGCGGTCACCCTGTAAGTGGTCGCTACAGTACCCCCTCTCAAGGATCGCCGGCTCGGCAGTCGTCCTGGTTTTCTGGAATCGTTCCACCAGCTCTGGGCAATGGAGATTGTTCTCTGGTTCCCACGTTCTGTCTTCTACCCCGAACCCTTTCCAATCCATCAGGTATTGGATCCGCCCCCTTACAAGTCGGGAATCAAGTATATCCTGTACCTCGTACTCCTCCTGCCCGTCTATCTCTAATGGGAGAGGCCTATCTGGTAACCTCATACTGGTAGGACATGACTGGAGAAGAGACACATGAAAGACAGGGTGAATATGCCAAGAACGAGGTAGTGATAACCTCATGGCTACAGGGTTGATGACTTCCTCGATATTGTAGGGACCTACGTACCTGGGTTTTAACTTGTTTATGCCCTTTAAATGTAAATTCTTCGTAGACAACCAAACCTTATCCCCCACCTGGTAATCGGGATCCTTTGTTCTTTTCTTGTCTGCAAAGTGTTTTTGTGCCAATTGGGCTGTCGCGAGATTTCATTTGGCATCTATCAATACTGCCCTGAGATGGGTGTGGTGTTCGTGAATACTCGGCAGTTTGGAATTGATAGGCCATTCAAATGGAAGCATGTTAGGATGGTGACCATAAAGGCAATAGAAGGGAGAACACCCCAGCGTTGCATGTGTAGCGTTGTTATAGGCAAACTCTGCCATCCATAATAGAGTGGACCAGTTCAGGGTGTTTTGCAGGGTAAAGCAGCGCAGATATTGTTCTACTGTTTGGTTTAGACGTTCTGTTTTTCCATCCGTTTGCGGATGGTAGCTGGAAGAGAGCCTGGCATCGATGTTCATGGTTTTGCATAGGGCCTTCCAAAAACAAGAAGTGAATTGTGATCCTCGGTCTGTAATTAAAATGCGATGGGATTCCGTGGGCTCTGATGACGTGTTGAAAAAATACCAAGGCCAGTTCTGAGGACGTGGGTAAACGTACCAAAGGAATGAAGTGACCCATCTTTGTTAGGTGGTCAACAACCACCAAAATAACCTTTTTTCCGTCACAGGGAGGCATTTCCACTATGAAGTCCATTGACAGTTTATGCCAGGGTCGGGGTGGAGTAGGCAGAGTCCGGAGTAGACCCGTGGGTTTAGCGTGACAGGCCTTCCCCTGTGTGCACACCGCACAGTTCCTAAGGTAGTCATTGGTGTCCTTTCTCAAGGAAGGCCACCAAAAGGAGCGTTCCACACAAGCGATAGTCTTGTATATTCCCATGTATCCTCTCAGCATTGAGTCATGAGCCCATTGTAATACCTGTTGTTGTAAGGTCCTGTTTGGTATATATAGCGCGTGGTAATGGTAGGCTAAGTCTTCTATTTCTGTGTGGTGATCCGGATCTTCCCGAATCCCGGTCTGGATGTCTGTATCAGCCAAAGACACTTGCACATCCTCCAGGAAATCTTGTGAGGTGAGTAACGCAATGGATTGGTTCTGGAAGGCTGCTTCAGACAATATTAAAGGTGGTTCTGATTTTTCTATCAGGTCTCGTTTTCCATTTCATCCATACAGGAAAGGGCATCTGCTTTCCCGTTTTGTGGCCTTGGTCGGTATTTAATGACAAAGTCGTAATCGGAAAAGAAAAGAGTCCAACGCAACTGACGTGGTGTCAGGGCCTTAGCTGTTTTTAGGAACAATAGGTTTCTCTGATCTGTATAGATCTCTACGGTATGTAGTGCTCCTAGAAGATAATGTCGCCATTCTTCACAAGCCCTCTTTATTGCCAGTAACTCCTTATTGGATATGGTGTAGTTGACTTCACTGGGGGTGAGTTTTTGTGAGTAATAAGCCACAGGGTGTAATTGTCCTGTTTCGGGGTGTCGTTCAGAAAGTACGCCTCCCAAGGCATGTTGAGAGGCATCCGTTTCTAGGATGAAAGGGATCTGCGGATCAGGATGGCGCAGGATGGGAGCCTGAGTGAATCTGTCATTTAGCGTTTGGAAGGACCGGGCAGCCTCTTCTCCCCAAATGAAAGGGACGTTCTTCCGTAGAAGACTGGAGATAGGATGTATAAGTTTCGAGAAGTCTTTGATAAACCGCCGATAGTAGTTGGCAAACCCAAGAAAAATTTGGACTGATTTGACATTCTGTGGGGTTTTCCATTGAGTGATTGCCTCGACTTTGCCTGTGTCCATCTGGAAATCCTGAGCGTTGATAACGTAACCCAAAAAGACTACTTCCTGAACATGGAAAAGGCACTTCTCAAGCTTGGCGTACAACGAGTGTTGTTGGAGGCTATCCAAGACTACCTTCACGAGGGTCTCATGTTCCGGGAGGGTAGATGAATAGATCAAAATATCATCAATATAGACAACACAGAAGGTTTCCAAGTATCCGCGCAATACCACGTCCATGAAATATTGAAAGGCTGCTGGGGCGTTGCATAGCCCAAAACGCATTACTCTATACTCAAAAAGCCCGAACTTCGTCTGGAAGGCAGTCTTCCACTCATCACCGTCCTTCACTCGTACCAAATGATACGCGCCTCTGAGGTCAAGTTTAGTGAAATACCGAGCCCCTTTTAGTTGGTCCAGGAGCACTGGAATCAATGGTAACGGGTAGTGGTTTTTGATTGTCACCCGGTTTATGGCTCTATAATCAATGCACGTTCGTAATTCGTCGCAATCTTTCTTCGGAATAAAGAAAAGAGGGGATGAAGCTGGTGAAGAAGAGTGTTTGATGAACCAGGCGAGGTTTTCTTCGAGGTAGGTTTTCAGGTATTGCGTCTCTGGTTCGGTAAAGGCATACACTCTGCTGCATGGTATGTCGGCCCCTGGTATCAACTTGATGTGACAGTCATACACTCGATGGGGTAGCAACTGGGTCGCTTGTTGTTTATCAAAGAGGGGTTTGTATTCTTTGTATATGTCGGGTAAGGAGGTAGAACAGCAATACAGGTCTTGTACACAGGCTGTTCCCAGATGAGTAGATTGCGTACTCTCGTTGCTTCCTGGATGGATTGCCAACTCGGTGCAGTGCGTCCGACAGTAGACAGAATCCATGGTAACCGTAGGGCCGCCCAACGGACAACAGGACCATGCAAGGTGAGCCAAGGCATTCCTAGGATGAGACGGAACTGAGAGGCATCGATAAGATCGAAGTGGATATATTCATAGTGGTCAGAGCCAAACCTCATCAGGAGGGGAAGAGTGCGGTACTTAACAGGTCCAGAAGTCAGGGCAGATCCATCCACGGCCTTCACGTATTCAGGGGTTTCTTTCTTTTCCCAGGATACCCCTATCTTTAGAGCAAACTCCTGGTCGATGTAGTTTCCGGTTGCCTCGGAATCCAGTAAGGCATCTACCTCTAACATGTCCTTCGAAGTGACCCACAGAGAGACACCGACGTTCAACTGTGCTACGGCGGGATGTAGTGTGTTGGCAATCACAGACGAGATCGATATACGTCGTTTGCCCAAACCAGGGATCTCATCCTGACCCGGGCTCTTCAGTTTTCTGCCGGTTCTCCTTGTCCTAGTGTGGCTTGTACCCGTGAAACAGAGGTTCTGCCAGGGAGTTGTGCCCGCGCGCGACATTCCCTGATGAAATGACCACCTTTCCCGCAATACAGGCATAACTTCATTTTTCTTCTTTTTTCCTTCTCTTCTGTAGTAAGGGGACCTCGGATTCCCCCGATTTGCATGGGCTCGGGTCCTTCTGCGGACTTGGGACGTTCCTCAAACGAGACTTTAGGTCTAGTATACTGGAATCGGTTGTCCCCTCTGTTCCTGTCCCATTTCCTTTCTAGGAGTCTATGATCTAATTGAACCGTGAGATCTATCAACTCCTCACACGTCTGTGGTAACTGAACCACCTGGGAAAGGACGTCCTTTAGTTCTCCACGTGACCCCTGGAAAAACAGTGGTTCGCTTCTGAGGGGGCCAGTCTGTTTCCACTACCAGTTGGTTAAACGACGTTATGTAGGTTAACAAGTCTTGAGACCCATGCCGCAGGGTGTGAAGTTCCCGGTCCAAGGTCATCATGTGTGATTTCCTATCGAAGAGTTTCCTCATCTCCAAACAAAATTCCGGGAATTTGCGCAGGACAGGATCATTTCTTTCCATAAATGGTATGGTCCAGCTGGCTGTGTTACCACCCATGTAGGACATCATGAAGGCCGTCTTGGCCGCTTCATCCTGGAATACAGCTGGTTTGCACAGGAAATGTAGTATACACTGATTCAGAAAAGTCTCAAACTTCTTTGGATCACCGTAAAACCTTTCTGGGGGTGCCAAGGGTATGCCGGTGTTCTGTATCACATGGACGGTGGGAACGGCATCCGTCAAAGGTGGGGGAGAAGGAGTGGCAGAGAAAAACCCACCCCCTTGTGTGACAGAGGAGGGGGAGTGTACTGGAAGGGAAGGGTAGCTTCTCTAATGTAGGAACCCACCCCGTGACCCCTGCAGGTTAGGCCTGCTACCTCTCTGCGTAACGTGCCCATTTCCTTCTTTAGGTCCTGATTTTCTAAGCGAGAGGTTTGTACCTCCTGTTGTAGAGCCGCCAGACTCTCCAACAGCGAGGACAACACCACATTAGTATCCATCGTCTAGGCTGGCGTATATACTTGGGCTTGACAATCTGTCAGGTTGCCAGCAGCACAAGAGATGAACAACGCCACTAACCTTTCTCAGCAGCCAGCGGAGATGTTCCCCGATTCCCCCGAGCGCAAACCCCCAGCAGAGGAAGGTAAGACTGCTGTGGAAGGTCGGGCCCCGGGGAAAAGGGATAAAATAACAAACTACGCAGCAGTAACCCTCGTACCTCCCTGGTCTGGTCTAGGAGTCCAAATGGCGACCCTCTAGGCCTTGGCACTGCAGTGTGAAAGAAAACAACATGTATGAGGAGCACCACTCTTCAATATACTTACACGTGCTAGAACAGTACCTCATACATACACTCACCAGGAGCCCTACAGCAACGCTTGACACCCTGAGCCAGCACAACACCACTGGGTAGATTGACAAGCAAAAAGAGTCCCCCCGGGATGAGGTAACTAGTCTCAAGTCAGTTGAGGAGCAAAGCCATCCCTACTGTTATAACATCACAGTAAGATCTCTCTCAGTTGCTCTGTTCGGGTATGATGACCTCAGAAGGTATTTACCCTTGCATTCCGATGCTGAGTAGTAGCAAGGAACAGAATGCAGCCCAGCACGTAATTACAGAACTAATGCCACCAGACAATGCGGGACATATTCAAATTTATTGGTCAGAGGAAGTCAAGGAAAGAACCTCTCCGGTATCACACTTGCGGTGCCCTGACTGCCGTACCAATTTTGTCAGACAGGAGCAGCTGATCGAGTCTCAGCCCACTGTAAAACAAGGACGCGGAAATGAAAGAAGCGCTCCGGCGCTTCTCACAAGTATGTCTGCCCTATAAACAATACATTTTAGGTTACTTAAGGAAGCGCTCCGGCGCTTTTTGCAATTGCATCCGCTACGCGGGAAAACAAAACAAAATCGCGGAAAATGAAGGAGGTGCTCCGGCGCTCCTTCACGAATACCTGTGGATTTTGCTCTTCGAACGAGCCAGGCCTGAAGACGGGAACTGGTTCAACCTTCGGCGGCGATTTTCTCCAGGGAACCTCGGGAGTCACGGGAAGCGCTGATCTCGGGGTTAAGGGAAGCGCTTGTCTCTGGATTACAGGAAGCGCTGATAATTCTTCTCGCTGGGATCCGGCGGGGAAACGCCATCCGCCATCTTGAATCACTCGAACATAGATTGTGAAGCACCTCCCTCAGGAGGAGGAGGTGCTTAATTAGGAGCTGCTCTATTCCTCGTTTTGCACTCTGGAACGCCCCGCTACCCCCTGGGAGATGTAGTGCCACAGGCTCCTGCTCCACTTTCGCCCAGGCACTCGCATGCAAAGGAAACGTATATGTGTCTGTCTAGCGGTCACCCTGTAAGTGGTCGCTACAGTACCCCCTCTCAAGGATCGCCGGCTCGGCAGTCGTCCTGGTTTCCTGGAATCGTTCCACCAGCTCTGGGCAATGGAGATTGTTCTCTGGTTCCCACGTTCTGTCTTCTACCCCGAACCCTTTCCAATCCATCAGGTATTGGATCCGCCCCCTTACAAGTCGGGAATCAAGTATATCCTGTACCTCGTACTCCTCCTGCCCGTCTATCTCTAATGGGAGAGGCCTATCTGGTAACCTCATACTGGTAGGACATGACTGGAGAAGAGACACATGAAAGACAGGGTGAATATGCCAAGAACGAGGTAGTGATAACCTCATGGCTACAGGGTTGATGACTTCCTCGATATTGTAGGGACCTACGTACCTGGGTTTTAACTTGTTTATGCCCTTTAAATGTAAATTCTTCGTAGACAACCAAACCTTATCCCCCACCTGGTAATCGGGATCCTTTGTTCTTTTCTTGTCTGCAAAGTGTTTTTGTGCCAATTGGGCTGTCGCGAGATTTCATTTGGCATCTATCAATACTGCCCTGAGATGGGTGTGGTGTTCGTGAATACTCGGCAGTTTGGAATTGATAGGCCATTCAAATGGAAGCATGTTAGGATGGTGACCATAAAGGCAATAGAAGGGAGAACACCCCAGCGTTGCATGTGTAGCGTTGTTATAGGCAAAATCTGCCATCCATAATAGAGTGGACCAGTTCAGGGTGTTTTGCAGGGTAAAGCAGCGCAGATATTGTTCTACTGTTTGGTTTAGACGTTCTGTTTTTCCATCCGTTTGCGGATGGTAGCTAGAAGAGAGCCTGGCATCGATGTTCATGGTTTTGCATAGGGCCTTCCAAAAACAAGAAGTGAATTGTGATCCTCGGTCTGTAATTAAAATGCGATGGGATTCCGTGGGCTCTGATGACGTGTTGAAGAAATACCAAGGCCAGTTCTGAGGACGTGGGTAAACGTACCAAAGGAATGAAGTGACCCATCTTTGTTAGGTGGTCAACAACCACCAAAATAACCTTTTTTCCGTCACAGGGAGGCATTTCCACTATGAAGTCCATTGACAGTTTATGCCAGGGTCGGGGTGGAGTAGGCAGAGTCCGGAGTAGACCCGTGGTTTTAGCGTGACAGGCCTTCCCCTGTGTGCACACCGCACAGTTCCTAAGGTAGTCCTTGGTGTCCTTTCTCAAGGAAGGCCACCAAAAGGAGCGTTCCACACAAGCGATAGTCTTGTATATTCCCATGTATCCTCTCAGCATTGAGTCATGAGCCCATTGTAATACCTGTTGTTGTAAGGTCCTGTTTGGTATATATAGCGCGTGGTAATGGTAGGCTAAGTCTTCTATTTCTGTGTGGTGATCCGGATCTTCCCGAATCCCGGTCTGGATGTCTGTATCAGCCAAAGACACTTGCACATCCTCCAGGAAATCTTGTGAGGTGAGTAACGCAATGGATTGGTTCTGGAAGGCTGCTTCAGACAATATTAAAGGTGGTTCTGATTTTTCTATCAGGTCTCGTTTTCCATTTCATCCATACAGGAAAGGGCATCTGCTTTCCCGTTTTGTGGCCTTGGTCGGTATTTAATGACAAAGTCGTAATCGGAAAAGAAAAGAGTCCAACGCAACTGACGTGGTGTCAGGGCCTTAGCTGTTTTTAGGAACAATAGGTTTCTCTGATCTGTATAGATCTCTACGGTATGTAGTGCTCCTAGAAGATAATGTCGCCATTCTTCACAAGCCCTCTTTATTGCCAGTAACTCCTTATTGGATATGGTGTAGTTGACTTCACTGGGGGTGAGTTTTTGTGAGTAATAAGCCACAGGGTGTAATTGTCCTGTTTCGGGGTGTCGTTCAGAAAGTACGCCTCCCAAGGCATGTTGAGAGGCATCCGTTTCTAGGATGAAAGGGATCTGCGGATCAGGATGGCGCAGGATGGGAGCCTGAGTGAATCTGTCATTTAGCGTTTGGAAGGACCGGGCAGCCTCTTCTCCCCAAATGAAAGGGACGTTCTTCCGTAGAAGACTGGAGATAGGATGTATAAGTTTCGAGAAGTCTTTGATAAACCGCCGATAGTAGTTGGCAAACCCAAGAAAAATTTGGACTGATTTGACATTCTGTGGGGTTTTCCATTGAGTGATTGCCTCGACTTTGCATGTGTCCATCTGGAAATCCTGAGCGTTGATAACGTAACCCAAAAAGACTACTTCCTGGGGAGGAGCCTAGCGCGCATCCAAGATGGTCGCGTGAGCACAGGGCTCCCCGGACCCTTGCTGCTCCTCGGAATTTATCCTGAGAATATCCTGATGTGGTTTATGGAATCTGGCAGATGAAGACCGGCTGAGCACGTATCTCTTTTCAGAACTCGAATCGGACCTGGGAATCCTGAGTTGTCGTTGTTCGAACTTTTGGGACCCACCCGACGGAGGTGCCCGGGGCGAAGGTGAACCGTGGAGCCGTGTCGTAATTGAACAACAGCGGCTGCAGTGCGGTGCCAGTGGCCGCTCTACCACTTTCGGTTTCACTTTCGGACTTCAGGGGGCTGGCCTGCGAATGCACTTGATGTGGCGGGGTGTTTCCTTGGCCTCTGTGCGAGGCCTTGTCTCCACCTGCCACTAGTGTGCCCATCGCCTTGGGTCCCCCCGCACCGCTATATTGTGGTCTCTGGTGAGGCGCTGGTCTGCGGTGCCGGTGCCCCTACGACTCTTGATCGGCGGTCCCCTTCGGTGTCCGTGACCACATGGGGGGCAAGGGGGGCCCCGAGGGGCGTAAGACTAAGGCCTCCCTCCGCGGGGGACCGGTCCAGGCCAACAACATGGACCGCTACACTCAGGGCAGAGGGTCCCCTGGAGCGACCGGCCCCCCCCCCGGATGCCGTCGGTGGTGGCACGACCGTCTCTCCGGAGCTTTCCCTGCAGGACATCATGGGCGCCATTGATGGCATCAGGGAAACCATCGCCACGCAATACGAGGCCCTGGCCCGTAAAATCGACACGGTGGCAATCGATGTCACCTTAATTCGGGCAGATCTCTCCAAAACTAACGAGAGGGTTCAGGCTCTCGATGTGCGGACCTCCACCGTTGATGCGGATGTGTCGGACCTGCAGGCCGCGCTTGGTGACATTAAGGCGGTCAACGATCAGATGGCCCGGCGGCTGGAGGACTTCGAGGGACGGGCCCGACGCAACAACATCCGTGTCATAGGCGTACCGGAGTCCTCCGACAGCCGCCCGGTTGACCTCCTGGTCGAGGAACTCATCCTCCAACAGTTGGCCCCTGCAGGCCTAAGTAAGTTCTTTGCCGTGGAGCGGGCCCATCGAGTTCCGGGCGGTCGGCCACGGCCGGGGGCCCCCCCGAGGCCTATCGTGGCCAAACTGTTCCACTATAGAGACCGAGATGCGATTCTGCAGGCCTCACGGGTCCACGGCCCGGTTCGTCATGAGAACTCATCCATTAACTTTTATCCGGACTTTACCCAACTTGTCCAGAAACAGCGGATGGGATTCCAGGGGGTGAAGCGTCGTCTCCGTGAACTGGGCCTAAAGTACTCTATGCTCTACCCTGCAAAACTCCGAGTGGAACATGAGGATCGGACTGCCTTTTTTGACTCTCCTGTGGCCGTGAGTGACTGGCTGGACTCGCTGCCGGACAGAGGTGACCGTCCCGGGCCCTCTGCAGGCGCCGAAGGTGACGGGTCCCCTTTGGAGTGACTTTTGGTCCTTGATTTTGCCATTTTGCATTGTTCAGCTGGGTTTTACTTCTTTTGTTCATTTTGTCTCACTAGGACCTGTGTGGGGGGCGGGCGGGGACGGGTCCCTTTCCTCCTCCGGGGTCTTTTCGTAGAATGGGGTTAGTAGGGCGACAGGCACACTGCAAGTTGGGGGGGTTTTCTGGCCCGCAGGGGTGCAGGGTGGGGGGAGTTGGATTTGGGGGGGGGTTGGGGGGAGGGAGGGGTTGTTTTGCTGTGTGTTTTTTGTTCGCAGGGCGAGGTATTGATTTTTGTCCAGATTCGGGAACTGTGCTACTGACTGGGGGGCCTTTGATCTATTGGAGGGGATGGGGGGGGACGGGTTGAGACTGATGTCATGGAACGTCAATGGGTTGGGGGATCGTATCAAACGGGGTGTAGTACTGCAGTATTTGCGTCGTCTGACTCCTGATGTGGTGTTTATCCAGGAGACGCATCTGGTTGGCAATGTTTGTCATGCAATGAACAGGGGGGGATACCGCCTCGTGGCCCATTCTGGTTTCACAACTGGTTCCAGGGGGGCGGGCATTCTCCTGCGATCCTCACTTCCGTTGGATATCACTAGGGTAATCTCGGATGACAGAGGGCGCTATGTGTGTCTGACTGGGAGGTGGGAGGGGCAGCCCCTTTCCCTGGTCTCAGTTTACGTCCCCCCGGGCCTCCAGAACTCCACCTTCGCGGACTTGGGTCGAATGCTGCTTGAACTTCCGGATGGTCTTTTGCTTATGGGCGGGGACTTTAATTCGGTGGTTTCGGGTGACCTGGATCGTCACCCACCCAGGGCCCTCCCCGCTGCCCAGGCATGGCTTGGTGGCCTGCTGGAGACCTTCGGCCTGGTGGATAGTTGGAGATTAATGCATCCGACCCAATGTCAGTACACCTTTCACTCTGGGGCGCATGGGAGTCTTTCTAGGTTAGACTATTTCCTTATGCCCGCGGCACAGACTGGTCGGATTCGAGAGGTTAGGCACCTGGCGCGGGGTATTTCCGATCATTCCCCGCTGTGGCTGCTCTTTGACACCGAGTCGCGGTCTGCAGGGCGGATTGCTCCCATTAACCCGTGGTACCTGCGAGACCCTATGACTCGCGACAGCCTGGTTAAGGCTATGGACCAATACTTCCTTGAAAACGAGGGGTCGGTGTCGTCCGCAATGTCCCTGTGGGAAGCCTTTAAAACCGTAATCCGCGGACACGCCCTCTCCCAGATAGTGGTGGCTAAGAAGCTCAAGAGTGAGGCAGTGGTGAAGCTGGAGACTGACATCTCGGGGCTGGAGTCGGCCTTGGAGACGGGTGTCACTCCGGACGGGCTCCATGCCCTCAGCCTGAAACAGTTTGAATACAGGTCTCTTGTCACTGACGCTGCCAAAACGATGTATAGGGAGCAGCAGGGTCGATTGTATGATGCCGGGGACAAGGCGGGAAAGTTGATTGCGTGGCTGGATAAGAAGGAGAGAGTGAATCGTGTGGTCCCGGAGCTGTGTGTCTCGGATGGAGTGTGTGTGACTGAGCCTGGTGAGATTGTGGAATGTTTCGCTGACCACCTCCGGGCCGTGTACTCCCCGGTGACTGATAGGGATGAAGAAGACTCTTGCCTTCTGCTGAGGGATATTGCTTTGCCCGGCCTGTCCGTCGAAGACCGTGAGCAGCTGGACGCCCCCTTGTCTGTAGATGAAATTGCAACTGCGATTCGGTCCCTTCGTTCGGGCAAGGCGATGGGTCCCAACGGGCTGCCTATTGAATTATATAAGTTGCGCCCGGATAAACTCGCGCCCTTCCTCCGTCGTATGTTTCAGGAGTCCCTTGAGGCAGGCTCCCTTCCTGACGACCAGCGTCTGGCTACGATAGTCGTGATCCCCAAGGACGGTAAGCCACGAGATCGCTGTGCCTCCTACAGGCCTATTTCACTGCTAAATGCAGAGCCTAAAATCCTGGCTAAAGTCCTTGCCAATCGTTTGTTGAGCGTCATCTGCGATTTGATTCATCCTGATCAATGCGGCTTCATCCCTCACCGTAACACCGCTCTTAACTTGCGGCGTCTTCACGGCGCCCTCGCCAGGGCGGAGTACCTCTCCGAACCAGCCGTGCTGGTTTCTTTAGACGCCACGATGGCCTTTGACACCATCGAGTGGCCATTCCTCTGGGCTGTCTTGACCAAATTCGGCTTTGGGGAGGGATTTCTTGGCTGGGTGAAGCTTCTTTACACGGGACCCATGGCTCAGGTGGTAGTTAATGGGCGGGTCTCTCGGCCCTTCGCTCTCGGTAGGGGTACGAGGCAGGGGTGCCCGTTGTCCCCTCTGCTCTTTGCTCTTGCCTTGGAGCCGCTCGCTGCTTGGCTCCGCTGGGAGCCCTCGATCAGAGGGATCCGGTGGGCCCCGGGCTTCGAGGATCGGGTCTCGTTGTATGCGGACGATATTCTCCTGTATCTCACCTCGCCGCGGCAGTCGCTTAATGTTCTCTTTGATGTTCTGACTTCCTTTGGGAGAAATTCGGGTCTAACGATCAACTGGTCTAAATCCTGTGTCTATCCTATCTCCGGTGACCCTCCTCTCTTGCCGCCTCGGCTTCCGATCCAATTATCTCTGTCCGGCTTTAAATACTTGGGAATATACATCTCGATGGACCCGGTGGCTCGCTATGAGCAGAATCTCCTGCTTCCACTTCGGCGTTTGAGGGAGGACACGGCTCGGTGGTGTAAGCTGCCCTTGTCCCCGCTGGGTCGGGCAGCACTGTTTAAAATGATGTCCCTTCCCAGATTTCTCTATGCACTTCAGAACTCCTTCGATGTTATTCCTGTGTCCTACTTTCGGGAGGTGGAGAGCCTGCAGAGGAGACTGGTGTGGGACGGACGGGCGCGTATCGCTCTGGCAAAGCTTACTCTCCCCTGGTACGACGGGGGCATCGCGCTTCCCGACATTCGCAGGTATTATTGGGCCTCACAGCTATCGGCCATTAACCATGCCACGTATGCGCCTGGCTTGAATCCGGCGTATGAGATGGATAAATTCCTGCTTCCCGGCGGAAACTATAACAGGGCACTTTACTCCAGCTTGGCTGGACGGACCCTTACGGGCCCTACTAAGATTGCGGTACGGATCTGGAAGGCGGCCAATGTAGCCTTGGGCTGGAGTGAGCGATTAACATGTGCTACTCCTCTGTTTGCCTCCGACCGCCTGGGAAGCCTCTGGACAACGAAGGGGTTTGAACGTTGGGACACGATTGGTATTAGTAGAGTGGGAGACTTATGGATTAAGGGTGCGGTTAAAACATTCGCGGCGCTCCAGAGCGAATACGAACTACGCCCAGATTCGGCATGCCCTGCTCTCTGTTTTTGGGGAGGGGACCAAGATCCCGGCTTCTTCGCCCCTCGAGGACCGCATACTCGATGGTCATGTCCCCGACAGTACTATCTCATTAATTTATAAAAAACTTATCAATAATCGGGCTGACCTCTTGGTGCGCCTCCGGGAGGCGTGGACGGGGGATGGGGTGGAACTGGACGACGAGGACTGGCAGTCCGCACTGTCGTCCCCCAAGGAAGTGGCCATTCCAGCCCGTCTCCGCCTGGTCCAACTTAAGATTCTCCACCGGGTGTATGTGACGGGTCCCCGTTTGGTCTCAATGGGATTTTCTGAAGACGGGCTCTGTAAGCGGGGATGTGGACTCAGAGCCACCTTTCTCCATATCCTTTGGGAGTGTCGCGAGGTGGCGGAATACTGGCGCCGGGTTCATGTGGTCATGGGACAAGTCACCGGGGTTGTGCTGCTGCCGGAGGTGCGTCGCTGTGTCCTGAATGTGTGGGAGCCCAATGATTATAACGCGGCTCAGAC
This sequence comes from Triturus cristatus, assembly GCF_964204655.1. Classification (NCBI taxonomy): domain Eukaryota; kingdom Metazoa; phylum Chordata; class Amphibia; order Caudata; family Salamandridae; genus Triturus; species Triturus cristatus. Next base: position 392,283,993 of record NC_140592.1, read on the forward strand.
TCGGTGGGCGGCCCTGGGGAACATGATTGCCAAGAGAGATATAGCGCAGCTTTGGGGTTCCCAGCGGCCTCCCACCGTGTCCGTATGGAAGGAGAACATGGACTGGTGCATGTTCAGGGAGAAGACTGTGTATGTGGCTCGTGGTAAACCGGGGGCATGGGGTAGAATCTGGGGGCAATGGAACGCGTATCGTGGGGGTATCTGTATTCCCCCCCTAGTGGACACCGATATTGCTTTGTCCCCCTGACCCTTGATGGTTCCTTGCGACTTTTGGAATAACCGAATATAGACGTTCCTCTCCCGTGACCCCCCCCCCCGACCTATCAGTACTCCTTCCTCTTGATAGCTATTTGAAGGTCTGAAGTAGAGTCCCCCGGTTGTAGCCTGACCCACATTTTTTGCCCTTACGCCTCGCCTTTTGTTTTTATTTGTTATTTATGTTAAACCTATGTATCCTGCTTCCCTAGGACTATCCGGAGCCATGTACGGGGCTGGGCCCCGGGAGTCGACTACTGCCTTAACATCTGTATGATCCTTTCTGAATCTAGCGGCCGGCCCTGGTGGTTGTAGGCCCATGCTTGTAATTGATTTATTGTTCAATAAAATTTTCAAAAAAAAAAAAAACAACAAAAAAAAAAAAAAAAGACTACTTCCTGAACATGGAAAAGGCACTTCTCAAGCTTGGCGTACAACGAGTGTTGTTGGAGGCTATCCAAGACTACCTTCACGAGGGTCTCATGTTCCGGGAGGGTAGATGAATAGATCAAAATATCATCAATATAGACAACACAGAAGGTTTCCAAGTATCCGCGCAATACCACGTCCATGAAATATTGAAAGGCTGCTGGGGCGTTGCATAGCCCAAAACGCATTACTCTATACTCAAAAAGCCCGAACTTCATCTGGAAGGCAGTCTTCCACTCATCACCGTCCTTCACTCGTACCAAATGATACGCGCCTCTGAGGTCAAGTTTAGTGAAACACCGAGCCCCTTTTAGTTGGTCCAGGAGCACTGGAATCAATGGTAACGGGTAGTGGTTTTTGATTGTCACCCGGTTTATGGCTCTATAATCAATGCACGTTCGTAATTCGTCGCAATCTTTCTTCGGAATAAAGAAAAGAGGGGATGAAGCTGGTGAAGAAGAGTGTTTGATGAACCAGGCGAGGTTTTCTTCGAGGTAGGTTTTCAGGTATTGCGTCTCTGGTTCGGTAAAGGCATACACTCTGCTGCATGGTATGTCGGCCCCTGGTATCAACTTGATGTGACAGTCATACACTCGATGGGGTAGCAACTGGGTCGCTTGTTGTTTATCAAAGAGGGGTTTGTATTCTTTGTATATGTCGGGTAAGGAGGTAGAACAGCAATACAGGTCTTGTACACAGGCTGTTCCCAGATGAGTAGATTGCGTACTCTCGTTGCTTCCTGGATGGATTGCCAACTCGGTGCAGTGCGTCCGACAGTAGACAGAATCCATGGTAACCGTAGGGCCGCCCAACGGACAACAGGACCATGCAAGGTGAGCCAAGGCATGCCTAGGATGAGACGGAACTGAGAGGCATCGATAAGATCGAAGTGGATATATTCATAGTGGTCAGAGCCAAACCTCATCAGGAGGGGAAGAGTGCGGTACTTAACAGGTCCAGAAGTCAGGGCAGATCCATCCATGGCCTTCACGTATTCAGGGGTTTCTTTCTTTTCCCAGGATACCCCTATCTTTAGAGCAAACTCCTGGTCGATGTAGTTTCCGGTTGCCTCGGAATCCAGTAAGGCATCTACCTCTAACATGTCCTTCGAAGTGACCCACATAGAGACACCGACGTTCAACTGTGCTACGGCGGGATGTAGTGTGTTGGCAATCACAGACGAGATCGATATACGTCGTTTGCCCAAACCAGGGATCTCATCCTGACCCGGGCTCTTCAGTTTTCTGCCGGTTCTCCTTGTCCTAGTGTGGCTTGTACCCGTGAAACAGAGGTTCTGCCAGGGAGTTGTGCCCGCGCGCGACATTCCCTGATGAAATGACCACCTTTCCCGCAATACAGGCATAACTTCATTTTTCTTCTTTTTTCCTTCTCTTCTGTAGTAAGGGGACCTCGGATTCCCCCGATTTGCATGGGCTCGGGTCCTTCTGCGGACTTGGGACGTTCCTCAAACGAGACTTTAGGTCTAGTATACTGGAATCGGTTGTCCCCTCTGTTCCTGTCCCATTTCCTTTCTAGGAGTCTATGATCTAATTGAACCGTGAGATCTATCAACTCCTCACACGTCTGTGGTAACTGAACCACCTGGGAAAGGACGTCCTTTAGTTCTCCACGTGACCCCTGGAAAAACAGTGGTTCGCTTCTGAGGGGGCCAGTCTGTTTCCACTACCAGTTGGTTAAACGACGTTATGTAGGTTAACAAGTCTTGAGACCCATGCCGCAGGGTGAGAAGTTCCCGGTCCAAGGTCATCATGTGTGATTTCCTATCGAAGAGTTTCCTCATCTCCAAACAAAATTCCGGGAATTTGCGCAGGACAGGATCATTTCTTTCCATAAATGGTATGGTCCAGCTGGCTGTGTTACCACCCATGTAGGACATCATGAAGGCCGTCTTGGCCGCTTCATCCTGGAATACAGCTGGTTTGCACAGGAAATGTAGTATACACTGATTCAGAAAAGTCTCAAACTTCTTTGGATCACCGTAAAACCTTTCTGGGGGTGCCAAGGGTATGCCGGTGTTCTGTATCACATGGACGGTGGGAACGGCATCCGTCAAAGGTGGGGGAGAAGGAGTGGCAGAGAAAAACCCACCCCCTTGTGTGACAGAGGAGGGGGAGTGTACTGGAAGGGAAGGGTAGCTTCTCTAATGTAGGAACCCACCCCGTGACCCCTGCAGGTTAGGCCTGCTACCTCTCTGCGTAACGTGCCCATTTCCTTCTTTAGGTCCTGATTTTCTAAGCGAGAGGTTTGTACCTCCTGTTGTAAAGCCGCCAGACTCTCCAACAGCGAGGACAACACCACATTAGTATCCATCGTCTAGGCTGGCGTATATACTTGGGCTTGACAATCTGTCAGGTTGCCAGCAGCACAAGAGATGAACAACGCCACTAACCTTTCTCAGCAGCCAGCGGAGATGTTCCCCGATTCCCCCGAGCGCAAACCCCCAGCAGAGGAAGGTAAGACTGCTGTGGAAGGTCGGGCCCCGGGGAAAAGGGATAAAATAACAAACTACGCAGCAGTAACCCTCGTACCTCCCTGGTCTGGTCTAGGAGTCCAAATGGCGACCCTCTAGGCCTTGGCACTGCAGTGTGAAAGAAAACAACATGTATAAGGAGCACCACACTTCAATATACTTACACGTGCTAGAACAGTACCTCATACATACACTCACCGGGAGCCCTACAGCAACGCTTGACACCCTGGGCCAGCACAACACCACTGGGTAGATTGACAAGCAAAAAGAGTCCCCCCGGGATGACGTAACTAGTCTCAAGTCAGTTGTGCAGCGAAGCCATCCCTACTGTTATAACATCACAGTAAGATCTCTCCCAGTCGCTCTGTCCGGGTATGATGAGCTTAGAAGGTGTTTACCCTTGCATTCCGATGCTGAGTAGTAGCAAGTAACAGAAATGCAATCCAGCACGTAATTACAAAACTAATGCCACCAGACCATGCGGGACATATTCAAGGTAATTGGTCAAAGGAAGTCAAGGAAAGAACCTCTCCGGTATCATACTTGCGGTTCCCTGACCGCCGTACCAATTCTGTGAGACAGGAGCAGCTGATCGAGTCTCAGCCCACTGTAAAACAAGGACGCGGAAATGAAAGAAGCGCTCCGGCGCTTCTTGCAAGTGTGTCTGCCCTATAAACAATACATTTTAGGTTACTTAAGGAAGCGCTCCGGAGCTTTTTGCAATTGCATCCTCTACGCGGGAAAACAAAACAAAGTCGCAGAAAATGAAGGCGCTCCTTCACGAATACCTGTGGGTTTTGCTTTTCGAACGAGCCGGGCTTGGAGACGGGAACCGGTTCAACCTTCCTGTGGCGATTTCTCCAGGGAACCTCGGGAGTCACGGGAAGCGCTGATCTCGGGGTTACGGGAAGTGCTCGTCTTGGGATTACAGGAAGCGCTGATAATTCTTCTTGCTGGGATCCGACGGGGAAACACCATCCGCCATCTTGAATCACTCGAACATAGATTGTCAAGCACCTCCCTCAGGAGGAGGAGGTGCTTAAATAGGGGCTGCTCTATTCCTCATTTTGCACTCTGGAACGCCCCGCTACCCCCTGGGAGATGTAGTGCCATGGGCTCCTGCTCCACTTTCGCCCAGGCACTCGCATTCAAAGGAAACTTATATGTGTCTGTCTAGCGGTCCCCCTGTAAGTGATCGCTACAGTGTAATACCAATAAGTGACTAGTTTGATGAGTGTTTCGGTAAGCCCCATGCGGTATGCTGAGGGACGAGCTCTATGGTACACCCGCTCCCACTCCTTGTGGCTAAGTGTTCTACCCAGCTCCCTCTCCCATCTTGCATGGCCGGCGTTATATATATATATATGTGTTTTTAGCCAACAGCATCTTATACAAGTCTGAGATATGTTTTTTTTCTGATGTGCGGGTAACCAGCCACTTCTCCTAAGAGGTGAGGAGTCAGCAGGTGGACGGTTTAACCGTGTTGTGCAGCGCCCAATGCCTAAGCTGGAAGTACCGGAGCCGCTCATTTTCGGGAAGCCCAAAGTCCAGCTTAAGCTGCTGGAATGGTAGGATGCCGTTTGCGTCAAAGAGCTGGCCAATGGCATGGCACCCCGAGGAGCTCCACCGTTCGTAGGCCGCCTCCTCCATACCGGGCTGGAAGTCAGGGTTGGCAAATAATGCAGTGAGTGGTGAGGGGAAAGTAGTGAGATTATGCTTAAGGCTGGTGTAATCCCACATTTCAAGGAGGACCCGGGTGAAATGGGACGCGTAAAAGTTAGGCGGTCTGTGCTTCTTCCGGAGGAAGGGGACACCCTGGAAGGGCCTGGCGCCACCGCCTGGTCCTGAAATAGCGAGTGCTTCTCCGACTCCCACCGGCTCCACTCGACCAGATGGCGCAGTTGGGCTGCTTGGAAATAAAGCTGGAGATCGGGGATACCCAGACCCCCCTCTCCGGTGGAAGCATCGCTAGTGCCTGTCTCATCCTTGGCTTACGGCCATTCCAAATGAATTGTGCGAGGTCTGCTTGGGTCTGTTGTATCCAACCCTTCAGAGGTCGGAGGGGCAGAGTTTGAAACAAATATAAAATCTGGGGTAAGATGGTCATCTTGGCCGCTGCTATCTTGCCGAGCCAGGAAAGGGGGTGGTGCTTCCAGTGGCGCAGCTCTTTGCAAATTGTCTGCCTGAGGCGTGTGAAATTAGTAGCCACTACGCTGGGTAACGAGGGAGCCAAGTGGATCCCCAGATAGGGAATCGTGTCCATTGTCCACTGAATGGAGTGAATGTTCTGAAGGTGTGTGCGAGTGGAGGGCGTGAGAGACAGGTCAAGTGCCACCGATTTGTCCATGTTCACCTTGAACCCAGAGGCAAGCGCGAAGGAGTTTAGTTCTGTGAGACACGCGGGTAGTGCGGATGCAGGGTTCGACAATGAGATCAAGACATCTTCCGCGTAGAGACTAATCATATGGGTGTAGCCTCCAAATCTAATCCCAGTACTCGCTGGTGTGTGCCTGATATGGAAGGCCAGGGGTTCCATGTAGAACACAAAAAGGAGGGCAGACAAGGGGCACCCCTGTCTCGTGCCCCTTTCTATGGGGAATCGCGAAGACGTGTGCCCGTTTACGCGGACCCTAGCTGTCGGGTGTCTGTAGTAGTTAAAAATACAAGTGCGAACCTTCCCTCCCATACCCACGCGCTCAAGGACCTGTTCTAAATAAGGCCAGTGGACCCTATTGAAGGCCTTCTCAGCATCAATGGTGAGCATCAAAAACTCCCCTCGCGTCCGCAAGGCCTATTAAATAAAGTGGAGGGCCCGTTTTGCGCTAGTTTGGCGCTGGGGGATGAAGCCTGCCTGAACTGGGTCAATCAGACCAGCCATATGAGGAGCCAGACGAGCCGCCAATATCCCAGTATATAGTTTGAGATTGATATTAAGAAGAGATATGGGACAATAAGCCCCGCACTCGGTCTTGTCCTTCCCCAGTTTCGGGATGAATACTATGGCCGCCTCGAGCATCTCTCCTGGTATGGCTCCAGGATCAGCGAATGAGTTGAATAGCTTGGTGAGGACAGGGGCCACCAAGGCACAGAATGTCTTGTAAAAAACTGGCGGAGAAGCCATCCGGCCCCCGGGCCTTTGCAGGCTTGAGATGGCCGCGACAACCTCTTCTATTCTAATGTCCCTGTCTAAATGATCGGCTTGAGCTTTAGTCAAGGCGGGTAAGTCTGCAGACTCGAGAAAGGCAGCTCCATCCGCAGCGGACAGTGGTGTGCTGGCGTATAGACGGGGATAAAAGTCATGGAAAGTCTCAGCGATCTCGGAGTCTTCGGAGACTCGCAGACCGCCTCCCCGTTGGATCTACCGGACCCCCTGTCTCTGTTGGGCTTCTCTTAATCGGTGGTAACGGAGGCGACCTCATCTGTCTCCTCCGGTGTAGTACATATGGTGCAGCCGAAGGGCAGCGTATTCTGCTCTGTCCTGGTCCAAGGCCGCGAGCTGTTGTCGCGCAGCCGTCAAGTGGTGCCATACCTGCCGCGCCCCCATTCGTTGGTGTGTGTTTTCTAATTCCTTAGTTTGTTTGGTAAGATCATCCCTCTTGTGTCTATGTTCCGCGTTTTCCGCTGCAGATATAGCCACCAATTCCCCTCTTATAACTGCTTTGAGCACTGCCCACTGTGTGGAGAGGGAGATGTCATTGTTAGCGTTGTGGGAGAGATAGTCTTTTATGGAGCGTTGTATCTGTTTGACAACCGCTGCGCGGTTGAAGAGGGTATCGCGCAGACGCCACAGACGCGGGGGTCGCTGCAGGGAGGGTAGAGTAAGGGTGATGATGACTGGAGCATGATCAGAAAGGGAGGCTACCCCAATCTCCACCCCGGTGGTCAATGCGTGTAGAGGAGTTGACGCCAGCATGTAGTCAAGCCTAGCGTATGTTTTGTGTGCGCTAGAGTAATAAGAGTATCCGCGACTGTGGGGGTGGAAGCATCGCCAAACATCCCTGAGATCTAATCAATGTAGTCGGGCTAAACCCTTCGCCAACAATGCGCCCGCCTGTGTGCTGCGTTGACATGATCTGTCTGCATCATTATCAAATACATGGTTCAGGTCACCCCCTAGGAGAATCCTGCGTTATGTTGTGGCTGTCGCCTAAGTGAGCACAGTTTGGAGAAACTTTTCTTGTCCCTCGTTAGGAGCATATATTGTGCCTACGGTAAGAAACGGTAAGAAAGGAGCCTGCCCTTAATTTCGGTCTCCTTGTGAAGGACCTCCCCCTGAAACCTCTGGGCAACTGGTATGGCTACCCCCGCTGATTTGGTGGGACCTGAGGAAAATAGTTGGATTGGGAACTTGCGGGATTTGAGGCAATGGCAATCTTTCGGCAATAAGTGTGTTTCCTGTAAGAGGCATATGTCTGCTTGGGTGTTTTCTGAATATGACAGCACCGCTTTACACTTCACCGGATTATTTAGGCCCCGTACGTTCAGGGTATTTTAAGTATGGTAGGGGACATTTAACCAGGCATGAAGAGATATGAGCAAAGGCGGAGGCGCAGATCCAGTGCCGTGAAGGTCATAAGTGGAAGGTGACCAGTAGGGATGCCTCCTGTGTGCACTAGTTTGTGTGTTAAAAAGGGCGGACAAGAAACCCCAGAACCCCTAAAAAACAACCCCAAACAAACCATCATTGAGTCCTTCTGCAACAAGCAGAAAGGGTAGAGAAAAACTATATAAGATGTGGTATAGTCCGAAATCCTCAGACGATCGGGGAAGAAAGGTCCATGGGGTAGGTATCGTGGTCAAGGACAATCTCCCGCCTCCCCGCCAGCCGGCCTCTAAATAGAAGGGCCCCCGAAAAGATCAAAAGGGCACAGAGGTCTCAACTTGGCTATGGTTTTACCAGTTCCGAGGACAGAGTCTCGAGAGCTGCTTGCTGTCCCTTGGAGATTTCAGCGAGATCGGGACGCAGGGATCGCCGCCGTCTTCTCTGTTGCCTCCAGCGTGGTCTCTCGTTGTCTGCGCCGGTCGCCGGGCCCTCATCTCCGCTGTCCTCTGTTGGGGGGGTCAATGCCTAGTAGGCGGCAGGTTTCCGAGAGAGAGCGGAGCTGAAAGAGTTTGTCATCCATGCGGAAGACTAGACGGAACGGGTGGCCCCAGCTATAAGAGATGCCGCGTTGGCGGAGGTGTGAGGTGACAGGCCTGAAGGTCTTCCGTTTATGGAGAGTGAGTGCTGCCAGGTCTTGATCAAGGACAGGAGTCTGTTCACGGAACTCTAGAGGGTGCATCTGCCGAGCCTTCTGCAGGATGTTTTCTTTGGTTAAAAAATCCTGAACACAGACCAGGATGTCGGCTGGCGTGGCTGCGTTAGGGTGCATTGGGCCTACCCTGTGTGCCCTGTCTAATTTCAGTTCGGAGTCCTGAGGGTTGCCCTGGATATGATTAAAGAGGTCCCTAGTGTATTGGAAGATGTCGCCCGCCTCTTCACCGGTCTTCACCCCCCGGATTCTGATGTTGTGGCGGCGAGAGTAGTTCTCCAAATCCTCAAGGTGGGTTTGCAAGTCCACTTGTTGATCATGGATGCGGATGATCTCTTGTTGAAGTGGCGACAGTTCTGTATCCCTCCCGTCACCTTTCTCCTCCAGCTCCGTGACCCTCTCACCTATGCTGTCCATATCCCTCCGGACCTCCTTAATTTCAGATGTGAGGTCTCGCTTAAGTGTTTGCAGATCCTCTCGTAAGGCTGTGAACAGGGATTCCAAGATGGCTTTCGAGATTGGCTCTCCGCCTTCGGCGTTCACCAGGGTGGCTGGTTTGCTGCCCGTCGGGGTGTCTCCCACCTGTCTACCGCCCGGGGCCTGTGCGAATAAGTCCTTGAGGTTTTTTTCTCGCCTCCCACGAGAGAAGGACGCCATGTTGCGTCCCGGCAGGTGATGGATCAGGCACCGGGGGTCTCTGCCCTGTGTCGACCGGGACGGGGTGCAGGAGCGGCGGGTCCCCACACATGGGGGCGGAGGCCGGGGCTGCCCAGAGGGGATCGGACATCCTGCGCCAGCCACCCAGCAGGCCCCGGCATCAGGTTTGTGAAGCAATGAAGGCAGCCGGTTTCTCCCCCGAGCGCCAGGCGACCCCGGCCACTCCGATCCTGCTGTAGTATCTTAGGCCCCACTCGGGCATCAGGTATCCTCAACTGTCCCCACAGGTGAGCTCGGCTTTCCCCCCAGAACTCGGAGGGCCCACGACAAGATCCCGGGCTCCCCGGCGTCCCTCGCCACCTCACCTCACTCACCCCCAGTGCCGAAAATGCACTGCGACTTTCCTTTTCAAGGTGGGCACTTTACTTGTCTGAGGTACCGCCACCTGTCACCGAACCTCCCGGGCCTCCTCCCAAGATGGTGGGCGGGTTACTGGCTCGGCGCAGGAATTGCCACCGTGGGAGCTCGCCAGTCTCTCCTACGATGCCTGGAGTGTAGGAAATGTCTGCCGCTCCCTAGCTGTCCCCGAGCGACAGCCCAGTCCTTCACCTCTGCCGCCCCCCGGGGGGCCCACAGGCAAGTCAGGCCGCACCGGCACTGGGTTCGTGCTGCAAAGGTGGTCGCCGGTTCAGCTCTGGGGGAACAGGCGACTCCGGCCTCTCCGTTCCGCCGCTACACTATCCTTAGCCGCAATCAGGCGTCGGGATCCGTGAATGCTGCCCCAGGCGAGCCCAGCGTTCCTTCAGAGCACTTATCACCCACGACAGGGCAGCGTGCCAACACAGGATCGCGGGCCTTCCGGCGACACCTGCCGCCTCCCCTCGCTCACCCCGTGTCGAAAGCGCCCTGCGACTTTCGTTTGCAAGACAAACACTTGCTTGGTGCTCGATGGTAGGCCGGCAGTCCACACGCCTGTGGCGCCGCCGATCAGCCCCAATCTCACTGTGCCTTCCTTCAAAATGGCGGGTAGCTGCCACAGGAGGCCACCAGTCTCTCCCGCGATGTCGGGTGTGCGGGAAGCGTCAGCCACTCCCTGGTTTCCTTGAGCATCAGCCCTGTCCTCCACCTCCGGGGGCTCACAGGCAATTCAGGTTGCTCCAGGGTTCTCCCTGCGGCCGCCCCATCTGCGTGGGACTGCTGCTGAGGTAGGCCGCCCCGGCACAAGGCCGTGTCCGGCATCGCGGACGATCGAGACCCAGCGGGCGGGGATCACCACAATTTCTCCCCTCCGCTGCAACCGCCGTATCAGCTGCGGTCTCTGGGCACCGGTACACGGGTGTCCAGCTGCTGATGGCCGCGAATGCCGGTGCTTTGGCTGATGGCCGGCGGGAGAGGGAGTTCGGCACGTCCTTTTGAGTAGCCATCTTGGCCATGCCCCCCGCTTTGTCCCTACTTCTTTTTAGAAGCTATAGGAGTGTTTTTAGGAAAGATCTTATCAGGACTTTCAGACAGTTGTGGTTTAACTGTATAGTTCTATTAGCTTTTGTATGTTTTTAGGTAATTGCTCGTCTGACATTGATTCAATGTCAGGGTCAGGTGTGTAGCCGGCTAAAATCGGCCATGTTGCTCCTGGTCTACCTAGTGGAGCGAGCCTGATAATGTGATTGTAATGTTTTAGGGCGCCTTTAAACCAGAGCTCATGCTCCTGGTATGTGAGTGGAATTTCAATATCCTCGAAAGGAATATATTCCTCAGGTGGTTCATCTTCTTTGTAGAAGTCAAACAAGTGTGTTACTGGATTTGATTCTGGGAATACTATCCATGAATAGAATACCTCTGTCTGGTGAGATTCATGTGCCTCTATCACGAAAACTGCTCTACCACCTCTTGGTGTCAGACCATGTTTTATAAGTTTTAGAGTCATGGCTCTCCTTAAATTTGGATGGATGATTATAGCATCCTCGTCGGTTTCTTGAAAACCTGTGCGATTAAAAGCTGCTGCGACTTGGTCAGCCGCAGCTCCACCAGTATCAGTGTTTGTGCCGTTTTCGGTCATTGTATAATGAAAATTTGCAGAAGATGCTTCAAGGAAACAAAGATAAGGTGCACAATATTTTGGAACACTGTATCCTTCAACGTTGAACAAAACCAAACAGCTAATACATAGGACTTTCGTCCTACTCAGCTATGGGGAATATTATCCCTACCCACTCCAGATATCTTATGGAGTTTTATAAGTAGAGGGTCTCTGAGAAAAGCAGGACTGAGTTAATTCAGTATCTAGCATTAAATTAGTGCCTTACCAAAACGTTGGGCACCATGTAGTGTAGTTCCTATATCCCTGATAGGCTCTGCGCATTGGAATAACATACACTATAGATATGACATAGGACTACGGTCAGTATGTCTCTATCGAGTATATTAAACTTAATTACTTGTGTGTGCCAGCTAACTCAGAGGTCACTAGAAACTTCTCGAATATACAAGAAGGGATTAGTCTCTGACAACTGCATAAACATGACAACTTTGTTTCCCTTTAGAATCGGAACAGTCTCAGAATCGTGGAAACAATAGATAACAGTTTCACTCAGTCAATCGTGCATGCTTCATTTCTACAGAGTTGCACAGAAATAGAGATGGGCGTTTCAATAAAAGGGTTTATTGAACAGTTTTATTTCTCATGCAAGAGATATGAATTGCTACAATCGTAAGACAGACTGTGAAGTACAATATGTACGAGGTTAGCAGCAAGATAAAATAATACTGCAATAGCATGGTTTGTAGCTATGACATATATTAATCAAAATACATACATAAATAACATACGCTAAAATGTGATACTCATCTGATGCTTCTAAATTGTTCCACCCCAGTGTACCTAACCTAAGTGCAGTACGAGGTTTGAAGTAGGTGCCATTTCTAAAGTATAGGTAGCTATATTTTAGTTTAGCCAAGAGATGCCAAAAGTTTCTCTAAGTTCTAGTCAGCTCCATACCTGAGAATGAGAGAGGTTTGAATCTCTTTTCTGGACTCGATAGTCTAATCCCCTGCAAGGGAAGTCAGAGAGCACTGGAGCTGGATTCTCTGCGAGGAGGATGGCAGCGCTCGATCTCCTTCCGAACTTGCCTCGGCGAACCGCGTAGTCTGGGTTGGATCGAATCCTCCGGGAACCGAAATTTGCCAGGGCAAGTGCTGGTAGATTTATACCTTGAAGGTGTCTAGGAATGCCAGTATTGACGTAAAAGTCGGGCAGAGGAACGTCATGAATGAACCCCTAAGGAATAGATGTTCATGCATACTTAATGAGTTCTTGAGAAATCAATATTCAAGCTGAGGGAAATTCCTAAAGGCTTACGGGTCTGGTTTTCCAAGAATTCGTTGTGATATGGATGGACGGATGTAGGTGGCCATGCCTGTATTTGGTTTATACGGACAATATCTAAATAAGGGCCGGATTTCTATGTCCAAATAAGGGCAATGTGAATTGTACCTATATAAGGGCATAAATCGGGAAACCTATATACGGTATCTAAATCTGCACACAACACAGTGGCACAGTGTGCACGGAAACCATGTCTGGGAATACCTATTCTACTTAGGGCAACACACTAAAGTTTACAAAAAGTGAAGAATAAAATGCCTGAAAGAATCTCTGCCACTGGTAGTTACACGGGGCAACATCTCAGTATATCGTTAGTTTGTACACCCTGCCATCACAGTTTGCACCCAGCCACAGGCAAATCAATCTTGACCCTTCTCCAATAGGAACAGTCCAAACAATGGATTGGGATGTGATTTGAGTGATTGCCAGTTGCTAAGATTTATCCATCACTTTGTTTTTGATGCCCTAAGATTGACAGGTACATCCAGACATGGTTCCCGTGCTCCCTGTGCCATTGGAACCAAGCGAAACCTGGCTTATGAGCTCGAATAGGGGCAAAACCACCGGCCAAGGATTACTTGTATTGCGGTTCAGGGAGGAGCTGTCCTGGGAGTTTGGGCCTGACTGTTCCAATTGGACCAGGGCAAGACTGATTTACATATGGCTGGGTCCAAACTGAGTTGGCATGGTGGGTGAAAATTGATGGATTGGAATGTGGCCTAAGTGACTGCTAGAAGCTGAGATTAATTCAAGCATTTCATCCATCACTTTGTTTTAGATGCCCTAAGTGTGACAGGTATGCCTAGAAGTCAGTTCGATTATCACTGTGCCACTGGAACCAAGCTATAAATGGCAAATAAGCCTTAATAACGGTGAAACAGATTCTGGGATGGCCTGGCAGTATGGGCTGGACTGTTCCCTTTGGAGCATGATCAAGACTGGTATGCATATGGATGGGTCCAAACGGAGGCGGCATGGTGCGCAAAATAATGATGGACTGGGATGCGGCCTCAAGTAAAGTAATTACCAGGGGCTGAGATTAGTTCAAGCATTCCATCCATCACATTTTGTATACTGAAATATATTTTATACAGCTGAATATATTCATTACATTAGCAAATGGAAACTTCCATGACCATTATACAGTGCCAAATCATACCTGTTTCACAAGAATATGCCTATTTACTTGTTTTTGTCAAACTTCCTTCTTCTGTCTACTGTTTTCCTGTCTTTTTTACTCGTAATATTTGTTTTTCCATCCCATTGTTGTCCCTTTGCCAACAATGTCTTTTGTCTCTCTGCTCTGTTTCTCACTTTTCCCCTGTCCTGGGGCCATATTTTGAGCTACCAATGGAATCACTCATGGAAAGACATCCTTGTACTATCCACAAAGTAATGGGTTAATTGAGTGAGCAAACCATTTGATAAGGGAGACCATACAGTTAGCACTTAAAGGGGACTAGTTGGTAACTGCTGCACTGAGGTCTCAACTGTGGGGAAAACACACCCCATAGTGTGATAGGTTCGACATCCTTTGAATTCCTACAGGGGCTGCAAAGCTGTCACCAAACCTCAACTCTACTGGTTTAGGAGAAAGGAGGGATAGAGGTTGCCATGCGCTCAAGTCAAATTATATAGTGCAAAACCATGTCAGGCCACAGAAGAGGAGTATGAAATTTCATTACAAGAAATGGAAAGCTGTGATAAGTAGGAAAGTCAATGTGTGATTTTGTGAATATCCAATAACAAAGTATGGGGGTAATAAGTTAATAGAACCTTTGCAAAGGAAGAACATTAAAAGTTTTGTTGTACTGTTAGGAGATGGCCGACTGTGGAATGGCTCATGTCTTCTCAGATAGTCCAAAACTCCTGCAAGCTTCAATGTGGCTTTGATGTAAAGGTGCCAATTGAGAATCTAGTTTGTTTGTGAGGAGCATTGAGACCCCGGTTAGTGATAGTTCATGTTTTTTTATTTTTTACCATGAATGGATGGATGGAGCATTTCTATAGCGCACGGCTATTCATGGAGTGTCCCAGAGCTTTTAGGTATGTTACAGGAAAATGGCTACAGAGTCTGTGCTCCTATTCTCCGTTAGGGTTTAAATAGGAATGTTTTCAGCTCCTTCTTGAATTTTCCTTCATCAAGGATCTGTCTGAAATCGTCTGGTAGGTTATTCCACAAGTTCACCACCTTGACGGAGAAGGGAGGTTTTCAGCTCCTTCTTGAATTTTCCTTCATCAAGGATCTGTCTGAGATAGTGTGGTAGGTTATTACACAAGTTCACCACCTTGACTGAGAAGGAAGAGCCAGCCCTCCACTGTTTTTGGAAACAGGGGGTTGCAATGAGTCCCGCTGAGCTGGAGCGCAGCAGTCTCCCAGGGCACACAGTCATTAAGATACTTGGATCCCCGATTGTAAAGGGCTTGGTGTGTTAGGGACAGAGCTTTATGCTTAATCCGCTGATGGACTGCCAGCCAGTGAAGCTTATTCCAGAAACTTGACACTAAGGTACATTTCAGTATTGTATATATTAAGCATCCGCAATGGAGCGCACATCGCTAGCTCCTCCTCCGGGTTGCCCCATGGGAAGCTGGTACATGAATTTCTTGAGTGGTTCACCCCAGTGGGTGCAAGTAAGTACTTGTTAAACAGATAATCTCTAGACCCGATACATGTCCCGGGTTTTAAAATATCGCCCGAGACATGGCTCGGGTTTCGGGATAACTTCCCTCCTCAGTAGAGAAAATAGTTAGGGGTGGAAGAGAAGGGCGCCAAGCAACCGTCAAGGGCCTCAGTGCCCGCACAGGCACGCAGGTGCGTCGTCCAGGAGCTCGTCAGCTCAAAGCTCAAGGGAGCCATTTATATAAACATCTGCAATGGAGCGCACACCGCTAGCTCCTCCTCCGGGTTGCCCCATGGGAAGCTGGTACATGAAGTTCTTGAGTGGTTCACCCCAGTGGGTGCAAGTAAGTACTTGTTAAACAGATAATCTCTAGACCCGATACATGTCCCGGGTTTTAAAATATCGCCCGAGACATGGCTCGGGTTTCGGGATAACTTCCCTCCTCAGTAGAGAAAATAGTTAGGGGTGGAAAAGAGGGCCGCCAAGCAACCGTCAAGGGCCTCAGTGCCCGCACAGGCACGCAGGTGCGTCGTCCAGGAGCTCGTCAGCTCAAAGCTCAAGGGAGCCATTTATATAAACATCCGCAATGGAGCGCACACCGCTAGCTCCTCCTCCGGGTTGCCCCATGGGAAGCTGGTACATGAAGTTCTTGAGTGGTTCACCCCAGTGGGTGCAAGTAAGTTCTTGTTAAACAGATAATCTCTAGACCCGATACATGTCCCGGGTTTTAAAATATCGCCCGAGACATGGCTCGGGTTTCGGGATAACTTCCCTCCTCAGTAGAGAAAATAGTTAGGGGTGGAAGAGAGGGCCGCCAAGCAACCGCCAAGGGCCTCAGTGCCCGCACAGGCACGCAGGTGCGTCGTCCAGGAGCTCGTCAGCTCAAAGCTCAAGGGAGCCATTTATATAAACATCCGCAATGGAGCGCACACCGCTAGCTCCTCCTCCGGGTTGCCCCATGGGAAGCTGGTACATGAAGTTCTTGAGTGGTTCACCCCAGTGGGTGCAAGTAAGTACGTGTTAAACAGATAATCTCTAGACCCGATACATGTCCCGGGTTTTAAAATATCGGCCGAGACATGGCTCGGGTTTCGGGATAACTTACCTCCTCAGTATAGAAAATAGTTAGGGGTGGAAGAGAGGGCCGCCAAGCAACCGTCAAGGGCCTCAGTGCCCGCACAGGCACGCAGGTGCGTCGTCCAGGAGCTAGCGGTGTGCGCTCCATTGCTGTTGTTTATAAAAATGGCTCCCTTGAGCTTTTGAGCTGACGAGCTCCTGGACGACGCACCTGCGTGCCTGTACGGGCACTGAGGCCCTTGACGGTTGCTTGGCGGCCCTCTCTTCCACCCCTAACTATTTTCTCTACTGAGGAGGGAAGTTATCCTGAAACCCGAGCCATGTCTCGGGCGATATTTTAAAACCCGGGACATGTATCGGGTCTAGAGATCATCATTTTCACAAGTACCTACTTGCACCCACTGGGGTGAACCACTTAAGAACTTCATGTACCAGCTTCCCATGGGGCAACCCGGAGGAGGAGCTAGCGGTGTGCGCTCCATTGCTGTTGTTTATAAAAATGGCTCCCTTGAGCTTTTGAGTTGACGAGCTCCTGGACGACGCACCTGCGTGCCTGTACGGGCACTGAGGCCCTTGACGGTTGCTTGGCGGCCCTCTCTTCCACCCCTAACTATTTTCTCTACTGAGGAGGGAAGTTATCCCGAAACCCGAGCCATGTCTCGGGCGATATTTTAAAACCCGGGACATGTATCGGGTCTAGAGATCATCATTTTAACAAGTACTTACTTGCACCCACTGTGGTGAACCACTTAAGAACTTCATGTACCAGCTTCCCATGGGGTGACCCGGAGGAGGAGCTAGCGGTGTGCGCTCCATTGCTGTTGTTTATAAAAATGGCTCCCTTGAGCTTTTGAGCTCACGAGCTCCTGGACGACGCACCTGCGTGCCTGTACGGGCACTGAGGCCCTTGACGGTTGCTTGGCGGCCCTCTCTTCCACCCCTAACTATTTTCTCTACTGAGGAGGGAAGTTATCCCGAAACCCGAGCCATGTCTCGGGCAATATTTTAAAACCCGGGACATGTATCGGGTCTAGAGATCATCATTTTAACAAGTACTTACTTGCACCCACTGGGGTGAACCACTTAAGAACTTCATGTACCAGCTTCCCATGGGGCGACCCGGAGGAGGAGCTAGCGGTGTGCGCTCCATTGCTGTTGTTTGTATATATTAAGCAGACTGCCATGTTCTGCATGACCTGCAGCCTCTGGATCAAATATTCCAGAAGTCCCAGGTACAGGACGTTCGTGTAATCCACTCTGGATAAAACCAAAGCTCTGTGGTTTGAGCCTCGTGAGGAAGTAGATGAAGAAACTTCCTTAACATGCGCAAAATCCCAAAACAGGACATCCCCACTGCTGACACTTGCAGTCCGAATGAGAGCTGGTCTGATGGTCCTGCTCAGTGGGATTAAAACTAACCACATGTAGCCCACACATAGTACCAACACAGGCCTCATGTGTTGCATATTCATGATCCACTGATAACTGGTTCAGGGCTGCTCCTCAGGATTCCACATGACTCCAACATTGCTCATTCTCCACTAAATAAATTTGAATGAGCAGGACAATTCTGTGTCGGGCCGGAGGCTTCGGATTATGCTTTTTCTTTCTTCGCTGTATATTAACGTATTTTCACATCAGCCAATTAAAATTTAAACATCTCAAAAACTACCTTTCCCAAACTTCAATTCTTGACGTCACCTGCGATACACCAATCAGGCCATACAATATTTACAAATGGTAGTGGTGGCCTTATTGGTAGCACACCCACCCCCGTCATGGAGGGTGACCAAACTTTGAGGAGCATCTCATGGAGGCCCAAGATGCCGCAGCAACACATTATGTAGCCACAGCTCTAGCAGCCACCCTCCAACCTTTTACAAGCCACGTGCAGCGGCATGCCCTCCGTTACACCACTCTAGACTGCCTCCACACACATTTAGACCGCTTCTCAATTTAGCATGTTCTACACCAAAAACATTTACCTTCTCTGAATCAGGGATGTTTGTCACCAACCCTAAGTTGGACCCAGAGAGAGACTAATGAAATATTTCCTCGCTTCCGTAACAGTAAGTTTCAATTCTATTAAGGACACAGAGGCGAGGAATAGGCTTTACTTTAATTAACCTGCAGCCTTTCACATTTATCTTTTAAACAAACTACAATGCACATGCATCCCTGGGGAAAACACTTCATCCAATCAGAGGGCTGCAGCTCCATAAAACTATCACCACAGAGACTCTACTCTCATCTTCCTTCCTGTGAACATAGCCTGTTCTTCCAAACTTCATTCCTGTTTATTGGTGTCTGCTCCTGAAAGGAATCATAATAAGAGGTGTCCGCCATCCAGTTCAAACTCTACTTGTCACTAGCAGAGAAGACTAACCTTTAACATGTACAGATCACCAAACAAGAGAGGTAATCAGATGTATATTTACAAACTATTTCATATCATGATCATCTTGAACTCTTCATAATTCACCAGGTGGGTCCAATAAGTACGCTGTAGATATTGGGTGGGCCAATCCTCACCTCCATGTCTTTAATAGAATCGAAACCTTCCGTTACAAAAGCTAGGACATTTTTGATTCTGTGTCAGGATCCAGAGGAGAGGATTAGGCTAGTTTAAAGTGTTTCCACTACTAGGGTTGCCAGATTGGAAGCTGGTTTACAATAAAACCTTTTGAAAAGTTGAATCTGAAGACCAATTAGTTACGTTGATGATATCCTCCAATCTAGCTCCCAAAGAAAAAGCTTTAGATGCCATGGCACCTCTCACTGAGTGAGCTCCAAAGCTCATGCGACAAGCAAAGTGAAATACTCTACCGGTTTTGTCTAAATTACAAACATCTGACACTCTGCGGCATGAAATTAAGCACAACCTTGCTAATGTCACGGATAATGGTTTCCTATACAGGTACTTGTTAGAAGGCGGAGGTTTTAAGGAGGTTAAGGACCATATTCACATCCCACAAAATATAATACCGGAGTTTTGGGGGTAGTAACAATTTAATACCTCTTAAACATATGCAAACCAAAGGGTGTTCCCTAATTGGCTGACCATCCACCAGCAAGTGACCTGCTGAGATCGCTGATCGGAATGCGTTTATGGACCTACAAGCCAAACCAGCTAAAGCCAGACTCGCCAGAAAATTAAATATATGAACTACCGCCACCTGGTACTGGAGACACCAGCACAGCCATCAGGACCAGGCAGAACGGTATTGTTTGTTAGTGCTGTGTGCCCAAGGTCTGGCGAGTAAGAGGCAGCTTTTCGTGAAAGGCCCGGGACTTTTCACGTTTCCTGGTAATGCTACAGGCCATATGACGAAGCTAGCCTGCTAGAACCAGCGGGTGAGGTTGTCCTGGGGATCCTGGAGGAGATCTGGAAATGGGAGTAAAGGGATTGGAAAATCCTAAGAAAGTTCCATCATTGCTGGAAACCAGACTTGGGACCTCCAGGCTGGGATGATCACCACTAGATCTGCCCACTGTCGTGTATACCTGCACAGCCAACCTCATTATCCTCACAAATGAACGAAACGTATATACCATCTCCTTGCTTCAATCTTGCAGAAATGAGTCTGTGGCCACTGCATTGGGATCCGGCCATCTGCAATATCTGTCCAGTTGGAAGTCCAGACGAGGTGCAAAGAGGTCCATGGAATCTGCCAGAACACTCAGGCTTGCAATTTCCACAGGCTGACATCTTTCCAGTGTCGAGTGCCAGTCTGCCACTTGACTGGAATGGCCCGGGAGATGTTCAGCTGACACAAATGTGATTGGCTAGACAGTAATCCCATAATGTGTGGGCCAAGTCTGACAGGGTCTTTAACTTAGTTCCCCCCAGATGGTCGACCTAACTGACCAATGCCACATTGTCCATTGTCAAAAGAACCAAACATTGAACCTTGTCTTTGGTCCAACACTTGAGAGTGAATGAGCCAGGCAGTTTATGTGCTGAGATTCTTCGTGGAGGAACATTTTCCTCCAGTGGCAAATTCTCCACAACAAGCTCCTCAGCTTGAACCACTGGCATCTGACTATCACCATATGTTTGGGAGCCGAAGATCGCTCTACCATTTCAAGCCTCCATATGGGAGACCCACCATTGCATCTTATCTGATATTTTCAGGCACCAAATGCCAGATCGTAAAAAGGTTATGGGAAGACGGCCTGTATGGAGGACGAGAGAAGTCTCATTCTACATGCTAGTGGTCATAGTTCGCGTTTGATCTTTGCCAGCTTGCGAACAGGGAGATGGAAGGTGGCTTTGACAGAATCTATGAGGAATACCAGAAATTGTAGAGACTGAGACAGGACAAATGCCTTCACCACGTTGACCACAAAACCCAGAGATTCCATGAGATAGATGGTCAACTGTAGGTGCACAGACAGACACACCAGTCATTAGTTCACTATTAAGATATAGTAGAGGTAGGCAATCATTCACACTCTCACGAGTTCATAAATGTTCGACCACCAGGGTCATTGGTTTGGTGAAGCGCCATGGGGCACAGGATGCAGCAAAAAGGAGGGAGGTGAATTTGAATATCTGAGAGTTCCATCGGAACTGTAAGAAACACCTGTAAGGTGAAAAGATGGCTATTTTCAAATGGGCATCTTTCAGGTCCAAGCGGACATCCAGTCAGCCACTTGCAGGAGGTCCCTGAGGAGATGGATGTCCTCCATCTTCAGGTGATGATAACCAAGACACTTGTTGAACTTCCTTAAATTGATGATAGCACTAGGTCTGCCTTCCCCCTTTTCCACCAGGAAAATGTTGCTGCTAAAACTGTTGGGGTGTGAAGTTGTTTGGACTATAGCTTTTTTCCTCCAAAAGCAGTGTTATTTCTAGCTCCACTAGCCTGGACTAGTCCTGGGAGAAAATTAAAAGTCTGGGTTTGTGAGGTTGAACTGGAACGTCATAAAATTCTATTTGAAAGACAAACTGTTTGGATAACCCACGCATCTGTGGAAAGTGCCTCCCTATTGCTCAAAAACTGCAACAACCGTCCACCTGCTTGCAACCCTTTGGGGTTCTGTCAAGTCAACTTGTGAGTTGTTGTAGGTGCTGTTGCCCATGGAACTGCTGCTGACACCTGTGACAGGGGTAGTGTCTTGTCAGTTTCCCAACTTCAATGAATCTTGCCACTAGCCTAGATGAGTTGTTGCCTCTGGCGGAGGCTAGCTGGAAAGCACGGCTAGTCGAGTGGCCCCTACCATGACAGGCTCAGACAAACACAGGGTTGAATATACATTTAATTGATGTTTGGGTCTTGTCTAGTGAGTTAAAAGTATTGACAAACTTGCCCAGTTCTCGAATTAATGGATCCCCAAACAGATTACCCTGGGTCACTGTGCCGGCTTCAGAAGTGGAAAGTTCCCCCAACTTGGGAATCTACCAGGAGAAACTCCTGGACGTGGCACGGCCCCTGGCCAAAATAATGGACTCGGTGGAGGATGCTAGAGCATCAGGCTCTCTGGTATCTTCTGACGCCCTATCCAGTTGGGCTCACAAGGCCTTCATCTTCCTTGGAAACATCAAATAAGTGGTCTCTCCCTTTCACACTAATCCCGGGACAGGCGTGTCTGCTACTGGATTTGGGAGGTTTAAAGTTGTCATAAAATGCCCAGCAGGACCTTCGGGGACGACGAGAGCTCGGTGGCGGAAGCCGTGACAGCCATGGTATATTCAAGAAGCGGAAAAAACACAAGAAGGAAAAAAAAAGAGAAAAAGTCAAAGGAACATAAAAAGTCAAAGAAGTTAAAACATCTTAAAGAAAATAACTCTGACGACCTTAAAGCTCCTAAATCCAAGAAGATGAAAAAAGAAAATAGCAGCTGCCAGTTGGAAGATCAAAGTCCCCAAGGAACAGATGTAAGCATTGGAGTCTATGAGTCCAAATCCTTTTCAGATTCTGGTGAAGAAAGCAGAGAGTATAACAGTGGTATTGAGCAGAAGAAGAAAAAAAAAAAAAAGACGGCAAGTCAAAGGAACTTGTAGATGAGAACTTGAATGTTGGAAATGCCATAAAGCGAAGGAAGGAGAGTACTGGACACTTGAAATGTGAACGTTCTAAGCAAAGTTCAGTCATCAATGGATCCCCGCCGCTATTAGATTCAGCAGATAAACTCTCAAGCACAGAATATAAAAGTGATAGCGAACTGGAGCTAACAGCAGAGCAGGAGGAAGGTGCATTCTCTAATTTCAGTATCTCTAAAGATACCATCAGTCTTCTTAAAGCAAGAGGAGTAACACATTTGTTTCCTGTGCAAGTAAAGACATTCCATTCGGTGTATAGTGGTAAAGATGTTGTCGCTCAAGCTCGAACTGGGACAGGGAAAACTTTCTCTTTTGCTATTCCATTGATTGAAAAACTTCAAGGAGTTGGCCAAGATCGGAAAAGAGGCAGAGCCCCCAAGGTGCTTGTTCTTACTCCAACAAGGGAGCTAGCCATTCAGGTGTCCAGAGACTTTAAAGACATTACTAAAAAACTCACAGTTGATTGTTTCTATGGTGGCACAGCATATCGTGCACAATTTGATAGCATTCGAAATGGCATTGACATATTGGTTGGTACACCGGGCCGCATCAAAGACCAGTTACAGAACCACAACCTTAATCTTTCTCAACTAAAGCATGTTGTTCTTGATGAAGTTGATCAGATGTTGGACATGGGCTTCGCTGAACAAGTTGAAGAGATTTTAAGTGTGGCGTACAAAAAAGAATCTGAAGATAATCCTCAAACATTGCTTTTCTCTGCTACTTGTCCACAATGGGTTTATGAGGTCGCACGTAAATACATGAAATCAAAATATGAACAAGTTGACCTTGTTGGAAAGAGGACTCAAAGGGCTGCAACTACTGTAGAGCATTTGGCCGTAGCCTGCCATTGGTCTCAGAGAGCCGCAGTCATAGGTGATGTCATTCAGGTCTACAGTGGAAGTCATGGGCGTACCATAGTATTTTGTGAAACAAAAAAGGAAGTCGGCGAACTGACTATGAATTCTTCCATTAAACAGGATACTCAGTGTTTACATGGTGACATTCCACAGAAGCAAAGAGAAGTGACTTTGAAAGGATTTCGAAATGGCTCGTTTGAAGTTTTGGTTGCAACAAATGTAGCTGCTCGTGGATTAGACATTCCTGAGGTCGACCTTGTAATTCAGTGTTCTCCGCCAAAGGATGTTGATTCTTATATTCATCGTTCTGGACGCACAGGCCGTGCTGGGCGCACTGGGGTTTGCATCTGTTTCTATCAGCGTAAAGAAGAATCGCAGTTAAGATATGTAGAGCAGAAAGCAGGTTTGACATTTAAACGAGTAGGTGTCCCTTCTGCGGCTGATATAATAAAAGCTTCAAGCAAAGATGCTATCAGATTCTTGGATTCTGTACCCCCTTCCGCCATTGAGCACTTCAAAATATCTGCAGCGCAACTGATAGAGGAGAAGGGAGCAGTGGAGGCTTTGGCAGCGGCATTAGCTCACATTTCTGGAGCCACTGCCATAGAACAGCGGTCTTTGCTTAACTCAGACGTGGGCTTTGTAACCATGATATTGCAGTGCTCAACTGAGATGCACAACATGAGCTATGCATGGCGAGAACTGAAAGAGCAATTAGGCAATGAAATTGACAACCAAGTGAACCGAATGTGTTTCTTGAAGGGGAAACTGGTAATCCATGTTTGCAATATTTTTGTTTTCTCCAAAAGTCCTTAAGACTAGCAACAAACAAGTCAGTTTTGTGGTTTATGGGATGCTGGTGTGCTCAAATACAAAATTGTATTACATTATTTAAAACTGGGTGCTAATCTTATGCTTGTTTGTGGATTTTCATCTTAAGTTAAGTCCACTTAAAAGCATATTTCATCATAACATAACTCTAGCGCTGATACACTGTTTATCAACTGGTGGCATTTGTTTAAAATAAACATGGGCCGCAAAAAAAAAAAAAAAATAAGTGGTCTCTGTCACTCAGTGTAAATCGCCCAATTGAGGTGTCCAAGGAAGATGAAGGCCTGGTGGGCCCAACTGGATAGGGCGTCAGGAGATACCAGAGAGCCGGATGCTCTAGCATCCTCCGCCGTGTCCATTATTTTGGCCAGGGGCCGTGCTACGTCCAGCGCATTCTGCAGGGGTTGAGAATCAAAAAATGCCTTTAAGGCCCAAAGGTGTCTAGATCCACTCCCGAGTTATCTGCATACTTGCGTTTGTCAGAAGCTGATGTAAAAGTTTGCCCTGGAGGTATGGAATTCAGGCCAAGAAGCATCTTCCCTCTGTGTAATGGGTCACAGGCATTGTGTCTGCAGTAGTATAATTATCTTCTCCAGGGGGGCTGCTAGTGAAGGCCCTAAAAATGGAGACATCCAATACCAGACAAATTATCTATGAGAGGTATGCGACTTCCTCCTCTATATATTCCTCTGTGCCATCAAACTCCTCCATGTATGGGGATTCCTTATTCTAGGGAGCAATTACAGGCAGAGTAAGTCCTGCTATGTGAACTGTTGTCCTACTGGGAACGGGGTATTTAATGAGATCAGGGAAGTGTGTGGTTTTCACCCAGTTTTAGAAGGGTTACATACCACCTATAAATGTCCCAAAAATATGCCTCACTGACGCTGTTCTTACCCGGTGCGCAGGTGTCTCTCCAGTCGCTGGCTCTCATTAATGAGTTAACAAGAACAACGCTGCCCAAACATGGAGGCTACGACTGCCTACTGACTACCCCATACAAGAAAATGCATCCGGACATGCTTCACTGCACTCGCTGACTGACGCTGACGCGCGCTGTCTGCTGGTAGGTGGAGACCTGCTGACGCGAAAGGATGTCGTGCTCAAGCCTCCTGATGGTTGACTAACCGCACCGTCCACCACCAGTGCCTGGCAGCCTAAAGCGACCACGTAGGAAACTAGGACGTTCCCACTGCCACTCTGAAAGTGTTAGAAAAAACAGTTAATTAGTGCACACAGGAAAAACTAGGTGTCCGGCGGGCTAGAAAGATCACGCTCTGTACAAGTTAAAACATTCCCCCAGGTTAAGAGAAGTAAGAATATGAAGGCGATCAGTCTGCTGCTGGAGCAGTGAACAAAGAGGGTAGAGAGTTAAAACATTGCGAACATTCGTGACAAGAATTTTCAATTCTATTAAGGACAACGGAGGCGAGGATTATGCTTCTCAATCTTTGCTTTATTCAAACAGCAGCCAATAAAAAAACATCTTTTTTATTCCAAACTACAAATCCCATGAGTCCAATGCATCACGATACCATAGAGACTATCACCATATAAGGTCCCGTCGAGGCAGACACCTCCTCTTTCTTTGCGTGACCGTTAACCGTTAAGACCGTAACTTGAAACAAAGTAGTCCTCTTTGAGCTGAGATCCTGAACCAGTGTCTCTGCAAGCCAAAACATCCGGAAGTAATACTTGAACTTCGGCTCCGAGGGACGAAACCCACATGATCACAACAGGTGAGTGAGCTCCACATCGCGAAGGGGCAACCATGCCCAACGAACTCCTTGGACCGCAAGTCATCTTCACTTGCCACTGGAATCTGAAACAAAGATAAAGGTTCCGTAATAACGGTAATCTCTCAAACCATTTTCCAATCTGAAATGGTATAAACTTTACAGACATAAAAGGGGGGGGAAAAATAGAGGATAAAGAAGGCAATACAATGCAATCCAAAACCATCATCAACTGATTTATATATACATTGCAAGAATCATATAAACTCCGGGTGGGATAATCCTCGCCTCCGTTATCCTTAATAGAATTGAAAATTCTTGTCACGAATGTTCGCAAATTTTTAATTCTATGTCAGGACCGGAGGCTCCAATTATGCTTGTTTAAAGCCCAGCCACCACCACTGATGCGATATCCACTATAGGTTTATAATAAAACGATTTAAAGGTAGACTCATTAGACCAATCCGCAGTGCTCATAATGTCGGATAGGGTCACACCTAAGGAAAAAGACTTAGACGCCATTGCGCCCCGCACAGAATGTGCACCAAACTGAGACACATCAATGCCTGCTTCATTCATGAGCCAACGCACCCATCACACCAAAGTAGCTGATGACACTGGGCGAAAAGGCTTCTGCAATGCAATGAACAGTTGACCTTGCATATCAGAACGGAAGCTAGCTGTACTTACCTCGTACACTTTGACACATTGCACCACACATAATTTGGGATTATCCGGAAAAGCCGGATAAGACACTGAGGTGGAATTGGTTTTGGTTCATCTGGAGATAGAGAAAGTCACCCCTTCTGGGGAGAACTTACGCCCCGCTATATCTAAAGCCCTGATATCAGAACTCTCTTGCACGAGACCAAACATAATAACATCGCCAGCTTGGCTGAAAGCTGTTTCCGTGACAGGAGCTCGTTCGGTGGCCAAGATTCCAAAAAACGTAGGACCACCATTACATTCCACAAAAAAGAGTATTTTGGACACGGGGGTTTGACCATCCGGATACCCCTAAGCAGTTTACACACCAGAGGATGTTCTCCCACTGGCTTACCCTCCAAAGGAGCATGCCCAGCGGAAATAGTGGATCTAAAATTGTTTACTGTCCTATATGCAAAACCAGAGGACGCCAAAGAAGCAAGGAAATTCATGACCATGGAGACGTGAGCCGTAGTGGGATCGACGTCCCGTTGAATACACCAGCTACACCACCTGTTCCATGCTGATGAATACCGCTTATGGGTATTATCTGACCATGCCTGCTTGATGAAGTTGGAAGCGTCTGCCGAAAGGCCTGGGACCTTCCATCTATCCCTGAAACTCGCCACGCCACCAGAAGTAGTTGGTCTGAGATCACTAACGGATGAGGGGCCTTGAGAGGGTCCAGCAATAGGTTCCATCTCTGAGGTAGGAGAACTGGTGTCGCACAGGACACTTCCAGAACTATCGGAAACCAAGCCTGAGCTCTCCACAAAGGTGTAACCAACACCATCTCCGTCCGCTGGCGTCTGGCTTGAGCCAGGACCCTGGAAATCATGACAAACGGCGGGAAGGCATAACAAAGGACTGGTGGCCAGGTTTGAAGAAACTCATCCGAGGCTAATGCCTCCGGATCCGGACGCCAACTGTGGAACTCTGGAAGTTGCTTGTTCAGCAGTGACGCGAACAGGTCCAACTGACACGGACCCCATAGGAGGTTCAGCATCCGGAAGACTCGAGAATGTAACCGCCAATCGCTGTAATCCCGTAGGTACCGGGAATGCCAGTCGGCCACCTCGTTCTTCCGGCCCGGAAGGTATTCCGCTACTATTGACAGATTGTACTGAAGACAGTAATGCCAAAAATCTTTGGCAATCTCCGCTAGGATGCGAGACCAAGTACCTCCTAGTTTGTTCACGTACCGGACTGCCGATATGTTGTCCATTCTTAGAAGAATGCAGCAGTTCATCTTCTGCGGAGAGAGGCTGCGAATTGTGAGCGATCCCGCCAGCAACTCCAGACAATTGATGTGAAGGGAGAGTTCCCCCGGCGACCAACGACCCCCCGTCGAGATCGGACCGCAGCGGGCTCCCCAGCCCCAACGGCTGGCGTCCGACTCGATCACTACCTCTGGATTGAACCCGAAAATGGCTCTGCCATTCCACGATTCCATGTGGTCGAGCCACCACAACATTTCCCTCCTCGCTTCCTCTGAAAGAGGGATCTGATCGGTATAGCTGAGGCCTTTGCGGAGATGTTGAATCTTTAATCGTTGGAGAGCTTGGTAGTGAAGGGGTCCCGGAAAAATGGCCTGAATCGAGGAGGCCAACAAGCCCACTACCCGGGCTATGGACCGTAAGGACACAATCTGCTTGTTCATGATCGATCTCAATTCTCTCTTGATCGTTTTGATCTTGGATGCGGGAAGGAGAAGCTGGCAGGTGCGAGAATCCACCTGAAAGCCCAGAAACTCTATAGATTGCGTGGGTAACAGAACTGATTTCTGAGAATTCACAATGAAACCCAGATTTTGAAGGAGAAGAATGGACCACACCAGATGAGTCATCACTAGACGCGGACATTGCGCCATGATAATGACGTCGTCCAGATAGACGATCAGCCTCACTCCGCGGGAACGTAGTGACTCAATGACTGGACGAAGGAGTTTCGTGAAGCACCATGGTGCTGACGAAAGTCCGAAAGGAAGAACAGTGTACTCGTAACAGACGCCTTGCCACAGAAACTGAAGGAACCGGTGGTGAGGGGCGTAAATGGGTACGGCAAGGTAGGCGTTTTTCAGGTCCAGACGGACCATCCAATCGCCCTCCTGCAGCAGATCTCGCAGAAGATGGATGCCCTCCATTTTGAAATGGCGGTAAACGATTCATCCATTGAACTCTTTGAGGTTCAGGACCAACCTGTGCCAGCCCCCTCTACCAGGAACACGTTGCTGAGGAAACCGTGGGAGTGGAGCCGAGACTCGACAATCGCCCCTTTCTGTAATAGAGAGTGTATTTCTCCTGCGATAAAACTCTGATCGAGTTGGGAAATATGGATGGGATGGGGAGGGGAAAGTTGGACGGGAGTGTTGTACATCTCCAATTTGTAACCCTGTACTGTTTCCAGGATCCAGGGATCCTGCGAGAGCGTTTGCCAAGCATGCAGGAAATATTGAATGCGACCCCCCAACTGTACCTCTGAAAAAAGGATAAGTCTCACCTGCAGATCCTGACTCCTGGTGGTTTCCCTGGTTGCCACCGAACCTGCCTCTGCGGAAGCGGTTCCGCGCCCGTCTGGAGGGGTAGAAATTTGAGTTTCCGGAGTAGTTGTCTTGGTAACCTCCTCTGTTGTGGTGTTGACCATGCGGGGCGCCTTGGGGTTGACCTCGGCCGGACGACCGCACTCGATTTCGTCCGGCCCTGGCAAAAACCGGTCGGAAGGCCCGCCGTAGCGATTCCTGCGCCTTATCAAGGCCGCTGAACGTAGCCACGAATTTGGTGAGTTCCATCAAAAAAGGTTGCCCAAAAAGGAGACCCTGGGCTACGGGACCTGCCTCCGAGGAAGATAATTCCGTCAGTTTTGAGTCTAACTTGAGGAGGATCAATCTCCTCTGTTCGCTAGACATAGCGCAGTTAGCATTGCCCAACAAGCATACCGCACGCTGCGCCCAGCCAATGAGGTCATCGGGGTTCACTGGAGACCCGGACTCTTTCGCTTGGAGACCCATCTCAAGAATTTTTGCCAACGGCCGGGACAAATCCAAAAGTTTGTCCTGGCATGACCGCCAGGCACGGTCAATGCCCTTTTTCGGGTCCTTAGAATATTTCCGAAGGTAAGTTATCATGGTCGGGTCAACTTCAGGGGTCTCCGCCACTCGGGCTGCCAAATCAGGCCTGGGACATTCAGACTTAAGGCGTACCTGGACATCCTTCTCGAAAGGGCGACGAAGGTTGGACTGGAGGTAGTCGGCCACTTC
Organism: Triturus cristatus; assembly: GCF_964204655.1. NCBI lineage: Eukaryota > Metazoa > Chordata > Amphibia > Caudata > Salamandridae > Triturus > Triturus cristatus. The sequence goes on from NC_140592.1 coordinate 392,313,594, forward strand.
CTGCACGGGGGTCCATGCCGAAGAATTGGGGTGGATGATATCTGACGGGTCAAAGGTCAGGTGTTTAGGTTGTGGTGTGGGCTCTACATGATGCTCCTTCCTAGTCTTTTTAGCATGGGAAGTGTGTTCTTCCTGATCGGAGTCACTGATCACCGAGGAGTCCCCTTTGTCTTCGTGAGAAGACTCATTCTGGTGAGAATGCGCCAAGTAAGCGTGATCATTTGCGAAGGCCTTAGAGAGCCGAGCAAAATCCTCTGAATGAGGATTAGAGGTCTTCTTACCAGTTGATTTGGGACGACTAGTTGTGGCCGGGAGCCAGCCTTGCTGTCGTGCGTATTCATTTAGATGCCGTTTAAGGGGCGCCATCGCCCCCACCAGCGCCGAGCTTACAGAATGCTGAACTCCAGCATCTAAGGCATCAACGAGCTCCTGCTCAAATGAACCCGCAGGTTCAGACTCATAATACTCCTCCTCATATGTATAATCAGCCATACTGCTAGTATTAGCGTTTACCTTTAGAGCACCACTAAGGTGCGAAGGGAGGAATAAATCAGGGGGAGAGGAACAACCCCAAGCAGGCCAGGCACAAGAGCCACAAAAATTGATTTTAATAGTGGAGGGAGGGCCTGCTACCTCTCTCGGCAGAGCCTATGCATATATTATACAGCCCTGAGCACAAATCCGCATGGGCGTCAGCTGGGGCACAAAACGGGCGTAGAGATTTGAATTCACAAGCGTTTCCCGCTCCGAAATGAAGTCCGATACATACACAATCGGAAAAATGGCTGCCGCGCATGCGCGGAAACGGCCGCGCGTGTTAATGGAAAGAGGACGCGCGCGAGCAGAGACGCGCCATCCTCAGGGCCCCATTCACTCCCGCTCCACTGTGAGGAAAAAGGCTACGGGCGCAGAGCGCCCTGCCGGAGAGGCCAAAGCGCTCTCCGCTGAAGAGGAAACACACACACGAGTGATGGAATTTGAAGAGCCACAGAACACACGGAGGACGAGCGAAAACGCCTCGTCAAGCAAGTAAGCCAAAGCGCTTTGACAAATTTTTAAATCGGCATATAAACATTAAATAAGTGCCTCTTAGTAAAATAACACCAAATATCATGCACAGTGCACGTCAAACTCATAAACTACAATCAAACAAAAAGTAGTAAGGTAGAGGCACTTAACTGGCTGCGGGAGCAGCAAAGAAAGAGGAGGTGTCTGCCTCGACGGGACCTTATATGGTGATAGTCTCTATGGTATCGTGATCCATTGGACTCATGGGATTTGTAGTTTGGAATAAAAAAGATGTTTTTTTATTGGCTGCTGTTTGAGTAAAGCAAAGATTGAGAAGCATAATCGGAGCCTCCGGTCCTGACATAGAATCTGCGGTGATTGTTATATGGAGCTGCAGCTCTTTAATTGGATGATCTGTTTTTCCCAAGGACTCATGGGAAATATAGTTTGTTCAAAAAAATAGATAAATGTAAAAGGCTGCTGGTTGATTAGAGTGACGAAAGTAAAGCCTAATCCTCACCTCCGGGTCCTGACGTCGAATTTACCCCACCTATCAAGCCCTAAGCATGTTCTTCCACAATCCAGACTCCCATGCTTGAACTCTTACGGCTGTCATATCAACATCAAAACACGATAAACTCCAAAATACCACCTTCTAATGCAGTAGTGATAGCAACATAATACTCCTACAACTACCTGATCCAACTTGCACACGTCACGCCTCCCTCCAAGACCATTTCAAACTGTCAGCCGAATTAAAACAGACAAAGCTCTACCACCCTTACCTGTATTGACAAAGCTATATAGCAACATGGTTAAGGTAAATTACACATATTAAATTATTCTAATATTAACCGCTAACACTTATCATTGAACCCCTTAGGTGCTGACACTTTCCCATCTCGTGTTTTTTGGGTTTGTGGTAATTCGCAATTAAGCATTCTTAACCTTTATCCACATAAAGATATCAAACCCAAATGGGTCATTTTATCCTCACATCTTCGGGATTCAAAAGGTATCCGGGGTTTGTGGATGCCTCTGGAGGGAAATGAGAAGATCGCCAAAATATAGTAAAATCTGTTTTTGTTGGGGGGAGCTAGAGGGGGGGGGGTGAGAAGTACTGTGCAAAAGGTGTGCAGTATCAAGATCACAGTCTTCCTGGCTTTCAGGAACAAGCAGCTGCAAGAGAATGAAGTGTATAAATAAAATAAAAAAATAATGGCAATGACTGAAGCAGCATTGGAAAGTTCAACTCAGGGGTGCAGTCAATGCAGGTGGTAAGACTGAGACACATATGACGGATAATGTGCCGATTTCAGGTTCAGGCTCAGCCGAAGGCCTGATTCGGTCATCTATTGGCACAATTGTAACAAATGATGTGGTTCAAGAAAATGAAACCAACATGTTTAGTGGCGTCTGTAGTAATGTTGACTATCACTTCTATGACGGTTGATGCACACGACAGGAAATCTCGTTTCCACTTCTTAATCAAGGAGCTGGTACTTACTGCTCCAACACCCACGACTTTGTGGCAATGTTCTATATCATTACCAGATGAAGACGATAGCGTTTCCTTTTGTACCATACATTAATCTGTGCAGTCACTTACATGCTAGGCATTCATTCTCACTTTACTTTACCCTGGTTTACTGACGAGTTAAATATCTTGCTCAAAAAGTAAATTTTGGGAGAATGAAAGTATGACAAGATACACCTGTGAAGATGCTTTTCTCGTTGTTATAATGGACTTCATTGACTTGCTATTCTGTGCTAAGAAAGCTAGCCTTGGGGTGCCTTACCCCCCCCCCCCCCAAACTGGAAAGGTCCTGGCACCCACCTAATAAGACCCAGTATTTACGACTTACATTTTGAATGATCCAGTATAGCACCACAGAAGACACAAAATAACCCATTTGAGACCAAAAATATACCATGTAATATAAAAGTCAAAGCAAGTTATATACAACAGCAGCAATGGAAAGAGTTAACTTGATCCTACAGTAGCCTTCCACTAGCATTAACACAACATGAAGAGATACCACTGCAATATCCATGGTATGACTCAGGTGCCAGTAATGTGTCTTCATCCATAAGACATGGGCATGACATGACTAGGATCAATGGAACCACAGACTCCACTGCTTCCAACCATCACTCCCAGCACCCGATGGCACTCAAAGCTAACCGTAAGGCTCCGCTGCGCAGGACGCAACTCTTGAGCCAGGCACGGAACCACAGGCTCCACTGCTTCCCGACATCACTCCCAGCACCCAAAGGCACTCAAAGCTAGCCATAAGGCCCCGCTGTGAGGGCCGCACCCAGGCCAAGAGCAGGTCCGTCCTTGACAGTCACTGACCAGAAAAGGCCGGGCTGCCCCCCCCCCCTGACATTCTTGATCCAAACCTACTGGAAGGTACTGTCTTTTGTTTCAATCATTGGTATGCAGGACTGGCTTAGACTCCTGACAGAGCAGTGACTGAGCTCCTTCTACCACAATTTAACATGTGTGATACACCTACCGTTGAGTAACAGCCTCTTGGACTACATTGCCTACCTTACCCTACGAACTGGTGATACTTGGGAAAGTGTTCTATTTCTTTGTGTCACTTCCTCTTTTTTTTTTTAACCTTTCCAAGCAGGCGTACAGTTGTACAGGTGTGTATAGGTAAATGTAAGGCAACTAATATCCCGCCAGCATCTGATAACATCCAGTCAACTATTGACTTGTTCTTAGTGTGGGTGGTTAACGTGATCTCCCAAGAGATAGATACAGTAGAACAATGTCTCTACTGGGGGAGGGATTGGGTGCGGTATTACTGGGCTCCCTGTAGATGGAATAGCCATACCTCCAGTAATAGAGAGCCTGACCAGGGAAAGCTACGGCCTTAGTGCTGCCGATAATTCGGCCGTGCCAACTAACAACGAGGCAACACTATCCCCTAGCACAACTTCTGGTAATCCTCCCTCTCCCAAAAGGAAAAGGAAACTTAACAAGCCCACAGTTATGCCTGGAGGATCACATACCCCCTAGACTTCAACTCCATCTTGTTCAGAGGCTGAGACACAAACACTAGTTTTGGGGGATTTACAATGGGACTCATTAGTGGCTGGTATCACCTCTAGAATGGAAGCCCTGTTAGCACCAATGCAAGAGAAGCTAGAGTCCTTGTTAGCAGAAGTTAAACAGATGAGGACACACCACCTCACACCCCCTATGGGGCAATCCAAGGAGGTGTGACAGTACTAGTATCAACTACCACTACCAAGTTACCGAGGGCTAGTAAAGCATCATCTAGCGTTAACACTGAGTAGCCACAGGTTATTGGTGCTATGACAAAAGACACTACCAGGGATCGTGTGCAACCTCTTGCTTCTATATCTCAAATACAGCAACAGCCCAGGATACCAGCAGAGGAAAGTATTGTAAATGTAACAGATGCCAATCTAACAGATGCCCAGGTCACCATTAATTTACCTCCAGAATGTTGCCCCTATGTGGCAGTCCTAGTCAATGCTCCTCCCTTACGCCAGGGCCAAATAGAATCTTACAACTCAAAGAACAGAGTGGTTCATTGGCTCAATAGGAATTGCCACTACCCGGTAGGAAATGCCCACCAAATCCTGTTTACAAGGAGAGTGAGTTGGATTGGCCCCTTTAGAAAACATTGTACAGGAGATTGCATTATAATTAACTTCAGGGAACCAAGGTGGGCAAAGGGTGTTCCAATGGGGGTGGCACGTTACCTTCAACTAGAACAGAAGATGTCACTTCAGCCCTTGGGTTTTTTCTACAGGCACTCAGCTCTTTGAGCCTCAGATGAGCACAATAGGACCAACAGTTAACCACCTTGTCCCAGCATACTCCTCACTCCAACCACTGGTGGTCTCGAACAGGTATCAGATACGGAGTGATCTTCAGGTCATTGATTGACATGAGACAAGGCAACAAACGGTGAACGTGCCTCCACTTCATGAATGGTGGAAAAAAGATATAGATACAGTTATCAAGGGCAATCATATCACTGTTACTTTATCTGTTGCCCCGTCGTCTCCTTGTGACGATATAGTGGATCCCACACCCCCAGCAGCTGCTCCACCTAGCTCAAATCTTAGTAGTAGTGGCCTAGGGATGGAAGGCGGCAAAATAGTAACCTGGAATGCAGGAGGGTTAGCGAAAAGACAGGGTACAATAGGGTGGATGGAGTTTATAAGTGACCTGGATATTTTATGTATCTAAGAAACCTGGTGTACTGAGCCTGTTTATTTTTAGGGTTTTTCAACACACGGATTGGAGGCCGAACCATCAACAGCAGGGAGGGGGATGGGAGAAGGAGGCTCATGGTCCTTATATCGAACAGGCTCCAAGTAAGCATAAAGAGAACAACTATAGGCCCTCATTCATTAATTCTATGAACATTTAGGGGAGGCCAGGACATAGTTTGTCAATTCTTACAACAATGTTTTAAATACTCAGGTTAAGGTGGTTTCTGCCCTTGAAGGTGACTTTACTCCAGCCCATTACCAATAGCTTTATGTTAATTTGGGCCAGAGATTTCAGTGTTCACCTATGCCTGCACTCTGCTACACGGGTATGTGGGGTCACAGATGAGGATGGGACTGGTTATTCACACTTTTCCCACAAGGACTACGGTGATCAATTCCTTGATTACCAAGTTATATTTACATTTACTAAAATGTGCATGCGATAGCAAAGGGGACTCCATTCCAACTTTCATAGGGAGGAATCCTACTTCTGTTATTGACCATATCCTAATATCTGCTAATGCATGCAAGTGGTGCACCATACCAAGGGGTGCCTGTCCAGGCCTGAGTGACCATTATTATATGGACAGCTTTTTCCTGAGGGCAGGACCAGTTTAACAACTCCTAGTTGTATTACTGATATTGCCCCAAGATCCAATGGGGCCCGCATAAAGAGGAATGGAGAGGACCTGACCCAATGTTTGCATGATATTTGCTTTAAGGGCTATAACTATATTATCCGCTGTTTAGAAGATGTGGTTACCCCCAATCAGATTCTTCATCATTTTATTGGCATCACCACTACAATAGATGCGCTCCTGACTCGCCCGAATGAAACAGGCCCTGTTGAACCCAGAGGTTGGTTCGACTACGCATGTACCACTGCCTCCAGGGATTTGCAATTGGCTCTTTGCAAACAACCTACAGATAAGTCCCTCAGATTCATATATAAAAAGGTACTCTCAGCTAGGAAAAAACTTCAAGATGTAGCAATGGTCCAAATGGACACGAGCCGCAGATACAGGAGACAGCAAATTTTCTGATACTGGTCATTCCCCTTTCCTAAAGGATGATTCCTTCCCCGAATTGTTGTCACATATCTCCAATACCTGGTTTGCTCATTTTACTGGAATTATTAGCTCTCTAATGGCAGAAATGGTGACCATTCAAAACAAGGAACAGTTGATTTGGCCCCCCTTACCTTTGGACATTATGATACAAGTAGTGTCATGGGCCTTGAAGGAAAGTAAAGGAGGCAAGGCCCCAGGTCCATATGGGGTCCCAATAGATGTTTTAAAGAATGCAGTTGATTCACAGGCCCCAATCCTAACTAGAGTTTTTAACATGGCTGCAACGATAAAGTTTCCACCTCCATGGGGTACTTATTTATAGTCCCCCATCTTTAAGAAGGGTAATCAATCAGATCCCAAGAATTACTGGCCAACATCATAGCTAGACTCATCGGCGAAACTGATGAGCAAAATCCTCCTCAAAAGATTAGAAGAATGGGCTTGGAACTGCTCAAATACTTTCACCAGCACAGTTTGGTTTCAGGAAAGGTGTGTGGAACCTTGAGCAATATGTGAATCTGAATCTACTTATTGGCAAGTATACATGTGCCAAAAGCAGAAGACTATACCTCTTTTGCAGACTTGAACAGCTCTTTAGACCTAATAGACTCAGTGTCCTTTGGACCACTTTGCTTGCTATGGATGGAGGTGGGGGGGGTGCGGCGCATAGGCCAATTATCTGCTTACTGGCAAGATTATATGAGAATCTGGCATGTAAAGTACGCTACAGTCCTCAAGGCGAATGTACCAATAACTTTGTAGCCAAATGCGGCATTCAGCAAGGTTGTGTACTTGCCCCTTAGCTATTTTCTTTGTTTATTAACGGGGTGTACCAGACCTTACAAACTGTGCATGCCGATGCCCCACAAGTGGCTGGGTACCCCACACCAGTGCTCTTGTACACAGATGATGCTGTCCTGCTGGCCAAGACTCCGGTGGGGCTGCAACGAATAATGAATACCTTTGATTTTATTGCTGCTAGAAAATGGATCATCAACAAAAGCAAAACATATACAACGGTTTGTGGGTCAAGGGACAAAATGTATAACGTTTTATGGATAAGTCGCCGGTGGCCTCTGGCGATACCTTTTGCTACCTGGGAGTCACTTTTTCAGGTAATGGCTCATGGTCCCATGAAATCATTAATGTTAGGAGCAGAATGAACAATGGCACCCATGGAATGTTTTAGATTTTCAGCCAAGCTGGGTTCTAGACCCATTAAGGAGAGGACAGTAATCTATAGGGCAAGGGTTTTATCCGTCACAACATAGGGGGCAGGAGTGTGGGGCTACCACAATAGTAAAGCGCTTCAGACAGAGAAAAATGGTTTCCTCAAACGCCCGAGTCTGCCCACCTCTGCTTTTTCCAAGATTCAGAGAATTACGGCTCCAGTACCTCAGACTATAGCTGCATTTCGCCCCTTGCTGCTCTGGCGTTCCATATGGTCCAAGGACAAAACCAGTTTTACAAAGTCAATCATTTTAGACTGTTTTACTCTGGACCAAGTACTGGCGATTCCCTAGTTAAGCAGTTTCAGTTTGTCTTTATTTCGATTGGCAAAAAAATAATCATAAAGGACATCATACATCAATAAAACATATAGCCCAGTACAGTACCATGATGGCCATATATAACCAACGTTAAAACTGTTAACATACCTATTTGATAAAGATAAGAGGTACACACATAGGATAACCTTCAATTTTCTAAAAAAAAAAAGTTCGAATAACTAAAATCACAGAGAAGTTTTTACATCCGTCATAAAAACAGTAAGCAATGATAGAAATGGTACATTTGGTTTACTGTAGACCATAACAAAATAAGTAAAATAGCTGTTACTACAGAGACAAAACTATGTTAAAAATAAAAATTGTTAACCTGCCCTCAGCTTTTTCCGTCGGATGGCCCACAAACAACTCAGAAATTTGGCCACTGCTATAATAATGGGGGCATCTGTGTTGGTTTTTAAGATCCCGAGAGCCTCCATAGCTACTCTAATGCCCATGTTCTTACAGATCGGTTTCAGCCATTTATATCTAGGTGACCTATAAGCTGGGCAAACAAAGAAAATGTGACTTAGTGACCACCTCAACTGGACAAAAGGGACATTTCTCATCAGTGTGGGTGTACCAACTTTTAGTGAACACTTTGGTAGGGAGAGAACCCACCCTAAACTGAAGATACAGATTTCTGTCGTCTGGTCTTGTAATAATGTCCCAGTATGGTTCAAGATTAGTCTGACCATACTCCAATAGGCTGCTTCAATTCTTTTTTTAGCAGGGAAAAGCAGCAACTCCTGGATCCTCCCAGTTTGCTCATCCCCATCCTGGTCAGTATGTGCTTTAAATTCCTTATCCAGGGTATTTGAGTTGCAAGACCCAACCCCCTGACTTCGGAGCTTGCCATGTACGCCCAAGCTTTTTCTGGAGTGGTCCAGAGTCTTCTCCAGAAAGCTACCAGTCTGAACCATGCCTGGTCCATGATTTTTTCACATCCCAAATCCAGGTATAAGGGCCACAGTGGAGTAGACTGCGGGAGGCCAGTCAAGAGTCTTAAAAATTTGTTCTGGGCAGCCGCCAGGGTGGATAAGTCATTATAACCCCATACTTCCGCCCCATACAACACAGAAGAGCCTACTTTAAGATTATATATTTTAAGTGCTGGGGCTATGGGCTTGGAGAGCCTGTGCTCCTTTAACAATGCTCCTGTTCGTTGGGAATGCTTGAGTGTCAACAGATCTATCTGGGGTTTCCAACTCAATTTCTTTCCCAATGTTAACCCCTTCAGTGCCCGCCCCTTTCCCCGCCCTGTGCCGGCCATTGCATTAGCAGGCGGGGTTTATGACGAGCTGGACTCGTCATGGGCACAGCGCCACCGCGGCCCATGACGAGTCCAGCTCGTCATGGGCACTGAAGAGGTTAACCCCAGGTAAGTGAAGGTGTCAGTCTGTTCCAAAGGAACATTGTTTATATGTACCCTCCTCCTCACAGCCTTAGACCTATGGAAGACCATATACTTTGTTTTTTCCACATTAACCTCCAGCGCATGCTCGCGGCAGAAAACCCCAAAGCGCTCCAGGGCGACTCTCAGGCCTTTTTGGGTCCTGGAGACCAACAGGGTGTCATCCGCGAACATGAGCAGAGGTATTTTCATGCCTGCCAACCTAGGGGCATCTGTGGGCTGGGAAGCAAAATAATCAACCACCCTGTTAATGAAAAGTGAAAACAGGGTTGGGGCTAAGACGCACCCTTGACGGACACCCTTGGTTACCGCCAACTTTTTGGTGACATTCCCCTGCTTCCCCCATCGGACCTGCGCGTAGTTTGATTCGTGCAGTTTGATCAGGATACTCAGTATATCGTTGGGCATACTAAACACCTGGTCAATGGTGCTTATGTGGGGACGGAATCCTGCCTGTAATGGCGTCAGAATATCCATCTTGTCTATCCAAGCCTGTATTCTTACTAAGGCAAGACTTGACTATTTTTTGGATAGTCATTTAGGCTTATTGGCCTATAATTGCCTGGATGTGTGAGATCACCCTTCTTGTATATGGGTAGAATTTCAGCTCCAGACCACGTCTCGGGAATAGGGGCACCGCTAGCTACTGCATTTGCCAGATAGTTTATATAAGGGACCCAGTTCTCTTGATCCGACACAAACAGGTCAGTCGGGATACAGTCTAAACCTGGTGCCCGGCCTCGGGGGATTGACTTTAGCACATTTACCACCTCGAGGCGAGTAAATGTTGCACTTGTATCGGGTACAAGTTGGTAGATGGCTGGGACATTACAACCAGTGGCTGCGAACTGGGCCTCAAAATATGACACCGACGCCTCCGGGGCAACATGATTTACAGGCACTTGAGAAGTCGCACCACTGCCCCATTTAACAAGATGCCAAAAGTGGGTCATATTGTGCTCATTGCTTGCTATAAGCAGGTCATGTCAACGGGACTCATCCCAGTCCTCCTTTGCCTGCTGCTGGGATGCCTTGTACCTTAGTCTGGCTTTTCTAATATCTCCCACTACCCGAGATCTAATGGCCAAGGCCAATAGTTTGTATGTCACCCTACAGGATTGGTTATACCATGCAGCTGACTTGGTGGATAGGGCCCTCATTTTAAGTTAAGCCATATTCATTCTTTGTACGGTAAATTATTCAAGATGTCAGCTCGGACTAACCCTCTATCAGCAATATCACTTAGCAAGCTGTCTATCAGAGAAACCTTTATGAATCATAAGAGGAAGTCCAGCTGGATTGTGACAGAGAAGAAAATCAACTGTTAAGTTTACTTAACACTTACTTTAATAGAGGGCTGTCAAGACTAATTTATATTCCTAATCTTGCGCAACGTTTTGTACTGGTTAGATTTAGACTAGGAATTGCCCACCACCTAGTGGACTTCCCAAACATGAAAATGTGTCATCTGCATTCAACCCCTTGCCCATGTGATGGTCAGAGTAAGCAAAAGCACTGTGCACTTTTTGCTGTTCTGTGGTTTTTATTCTGGGTTTAGAATTTACTACTTATAAACACTTTTGCTTGCATATGGCAATGGATCGTGTAGTGAAGGCAGCTACATACATTGCTATGTTAGCATAAGCGCGTTTGCTTTTAGAAAACCATCTTGCCACTTTTGCTGCTTTTGCACGCGACACTGCAGATACATGTTATTATTTGAGAACTGCTTGCTTGCCTTTGCTTCACATGAGAACTGTCTGTTGTTCACCTCCCTAGACGTGCACTGCGACCTTGGTCTGAACATTGTGTGCAAAACACTTTGAGCAGCCAGACAATGTATGTTTTTGAATTCAGGTTTATCGGCCCACTCTCTAGTCATAATATGCACACAGCTGCAAATACCTGACTATTGAGAGCCTTTAATATTACAGTTTGCATGCGTTTGAAACACATTCTGGAGAAGAACCCCTACAACATGGCCCACCTAACGTTTGGTCTTTTGATTTGAAACGCCTTAGTAGCGCTTATATTATTCCACAACACCCTCACTCTTGTTTCCGGATAACGGGAGTGACGGATTTCACCTACCTGCTAGTAACATAATAGATTCATACAAGCTTGTAAATTAAAAAGGTGTTTTATATTTCTGAACCCGTGTGCTACGGTAAATTACATTGTTGTTCTTCTGTGTCCTTATGGCAGTCGAAATTGCAGCGCATAGTCGTACGCCTTTGCGGCATCATTTGACGCAGTATGGGGTACCGGACGATGGGATGGCCGTTATTTTTGTGGTGAGTGCTGATGGCTCCCACCCTTATGAGTTGTTTTACTCTTGGGTGACGCTCCCGGCAGTTAATGCGTATGATAAAACGTTTCACTCGTATACTCGCACACGGGTCCCAGCAAATTATATGCCATATAGGACACTGGAGATTCCACTTTCTGCCTGGCAGCATAGCATTTGGTTTAATGGCGCCCTTCCCAATGCGGTTGCACCGGCTAGACTCGGCCCTTTGTCAATTCCAGGGGCCACGTGGCCGGTGCTGGCCGGATTTACGCCTCACCCCCGCTATTTGACTATTGCAGTGGATGAATTGCGTACACTCCATACAGCCATTATTACGATATATAGGGCTTTGGTGCAATATGTTTTGCGCAACGTGCAGGTAGGGGCAACTGCTGTTGCTGGTCTACTAGCCCAGTCAGTTAATTCGGTGATGGGCAAGCGCCCCCAGAATAAGAACGATTTGCCTCATTGGCTTGCTGAGAATTTTGACCAACTGGAAGCAGTGTTTCCACACTCTACGACAGTGGAGAAACACAGAATCCTCACCATAAGTTTGCCGAAAGACTTGGTCCCAGAAGTGTCCGATTGTGACACCTGGGGTAAGGTTTTTGCCGCGGTCTACTCGAAGTGGTTTGGCACTGAGTCTATGGCCGTGCTCCCCTCCGTTATTAAACGTGTTCAGGATAATCACGGTCCGGAGGCGGCGGTTGAGTTGGGAATGCGACTTGTCGGGGTGTTCGACGTAGTTGCCTCTCTCTTCCTTGGTAATCTCAAGGGAGATGCGGTACAATTTCAAGTGGCTAATGGCTTAGCCCGCGTCGAACTCGATAAGCCGAAAGAGTTGCCGAAGATTATTGCGGAGGCATATCGAACTATTGGCCGCAGTAGTTTAGGGGTTAAACCAACTATTGTCATTCCTGACCTGATAGAACAAACTAAGGTGAGCTCGTCTGTTAAAGACGATCGTCCTAATTTTCCAAAGCAAAATTGGCGACAAAATAAACAGGAAAAGCAGCAACAGAAGCAGGGGTCTCGTCCTGCGTCTCCCACTCAGCCACCTAGTGAGCGCACATACGATTTGCGCGATCGCTCTAGTATTAAGTCACCTGATAGATTTCAGGTTACTGAACGTTCGCCTCGTTCTTCACAGGAAACATTGGCCTCGCAGTCCGGTGGAGGAGAACGTGGCAAAGGTCGGGGTGCCCAGCAAGGTCATGAGCAACCCCGTCAGGCTGAAGGTAGAGGCAAGCAAGACGAGTTTGCACGTCAACGTCCCCCGTTTCAAAATAAGGTTGCTGCATTAACAGCAAGGTATGCCACAGATAGTACGGACGTAGCTTCGGAACCTGACATGGGCGATAACGCTGCTCGACAGCGCGGCGGAGGTTACAGTAGTGCAGCAAGCACTACGTCCATATATGGACGCGACAGCAACTGACACGTTCATTACTGTAGAAACTGCGGATACTAGAGTGGCTCCCCCTGACAGACTATATGACATAGTCCTCTTGATAGAAGGTGACATACCACGCACAATTCAAGGGATTTTTTGGGATAATCGGACCTCTTCCTATGACATTCTCTTGGCGGAGGCGGACTGGCCCCCGACTTTCGTTTTAGATGCCCCTAGAGGGAAGGAGGTTATCCTCCCGTCCTTTGCGCATACTGTTCCAAAGGAGCATGCTGAAAAGTTTGCCGCGGAGTGGGTTCAGGTGCTTGCACCAGCTTTGTATCGTACTCAGGTGGGCTGGGATAAATTGTCCCCAGCCATGAGATTCCCTTGCGGTCTATGCCTCAACCACAACCCCAATATCCCATGCGCTGCGAAGCTAGATCTCGCATCGCGAAAATCCTTGATCAATTGGAATATCAGGGTGTTATTGAAACATGTGTCACCAATGAATAAACCTTTATTCACTGTAACGAAGCCTGATGGGTCGTACCGCCTAGTTTTGGATTACCGGCACCTAAACTCATTGCCAGACATGCGCGGTACAGAATACCCCCAGTTCTGCCCTAGTGGATAGTCTTGTACGTAAACAGTTTAAAACCACACTTGACACATCCAATGGCTTTTATAGCCATAACCTGTCCTCACTTAGTAGTCAGTGGACAGCATTTACGTCTGGCGGCAAGCAAAAACAATTTAAAAGATTAGCCATGGGCTATAAAAACAGCCCTGGCGTCTTTGCCGCGCGTGTAGTCTCTATTGAAGAGCATTGACCCAGATGCGTAAATCGTATGTTGATGATATCTCACGGACGACGAGTTGTGGCGGCATCTGCATCGCGTTGATCGCATTAATTGTAATGTTTGCAGACTTCGGTTACAAATTCAACTTTACGAAGTCTCACATTGCAGAGTATACAGTGTTGTTTTTGGGCTACGAGCTCAACCAATGAAGGTAGAGGACTGGCTCCTCACTTTCTGGAAAAGTGTGCATGTTTGTGTGCTCCAACATTGAAAAAATTACAGTCTTTGCTGGGCTTTCTGAATTTCGGTCGTACATATATTCCTGATTATGCCCAGCGTATCAAGCCGCTTTATGCCTTGGTACAACCTACTTTTTCCAAATCGAGCTGGCTGCCAGAGCATTCAGCCATTTTACAATCATTACAGGCTGATCTTCTTGCTTCAAAGTACTTACTGACGCGTGATAACCACACAAACCTGGTAATAAGAATTGTGCCAGGCGCAGTGGGTTTCACGTACTTACCGTTCAATGAGGGTGACACCGTCCCCATTGCATACAATTCACACCTGTACACTTCAGCTGAACTGCGTTTTTCCTCCATTGAGAAAGTTGACACGGCGGTACAGATGGCGATTCTGAAAGAACGAGCGCTGTCGCAAGGAAAACGCATGTTGGTGGTAACACCATATCCTGCCCTGGAGGCAGTGACGAAAGCAAGTGTACCTAATTCCAAAGCTTTGCATCCACGTTGGATACAATGGGCCACTTCCTTGACATCGCCCGATGTCACCTATATCTTTGATGCCTCATTACAGACTCAGGAGTATTTACAGTATGAGTTTGTTCATCCTGCTCCTCTGTCTTTGCGCCTGCTCGAAGATTAACATTATGTAATTTATACCAACGGTTCAGCGCAACCAGCGACTGGATCGAAGCATGCCTATTCGGCAGCCTGTGCAATTGTGGCAGGTACTTTCGTAAATGGTGAATTCCTATCTAATGTCGTGCATACGCAGACATTGGGCGATTGTACCGCAGTTAGCAGCGCTACATGCTCTGGTGCTTGCACTGGAGTTTGCTGATCCTCGAGTCACTACTCTTATAGTAAGTGACTCATTTTACTGCGTTCAGTCATTCAACGACAATCTTTTCTTTTGGTCTCAAAATGAATATCGTGATTCAAAAGGTAGCACAATTAAGCATAAAATGCTTTGGGTTCGAGTCGCAGAACTTAAAGAACATCTGCCTCTCGTGAATGTAATTCACACTCTTGGGCACCAACGAGTTGGTGTCCACGCTGTCAGAAACAGCTTCGCTGACGAAGCAGCGAAAACCACTGTGGCGACATATTAAGTAGCAGCAGTTACAAGATCCAAAAGTAAGATCGATGATGACATCTTGGCAGCTATTGCTGCTACAGAGAAGGGAGGTAATTACCCGAGAGGGTTCCCTTTTCGTTACCATTATCACTTAAGTCCTGATAAAGTCCCATTAGAGAGAATTAACGACGTTGGGGACAGATTGATTCCAAACGCGGACTGCAGACCATCAGTGATATCAGCGGCTCATGAGGGCATGGCGTCTGCCCATGCCGGCGTTGCAGCAACTGTTTCTCCGTTACAACATTACTGGTGGCGCGGGTTATATAAACAAGCTCGCACTTATGTTCTTGATTGTGACATTTGCCAGCAGATTAAACCTTCAACTGCTGCGCGTCCACCACAAACTCAGTTGTACATATCCAATAAACCACTTGGGTGTGTTTATCTGGATCACTGCGGTCCTTTCTCCTCTGATACTGCATACAAGTAGATCTTAGTTGCAGTGGATTCGTGCACACGTTTACTGTGGGTATGGCCACAAAGGAGTGCTGATGCCCGTACTGTAATCAGGGATTTGCGTGTCTTTGTGGGAAGTTTTGCGCGTGGTACCTTTCATTCTGATCAGGGCCCTGCGTTCGCCTCTAAGGCGTACAAAGAGGCCATGAAAAATGTGGGGGTCCAAGTCAAATTTTCGTCTCCATACCGGCCTGAGGGTAATAGTGTAGTGGAGCGGATGAACCGTGACTTAAAGCAATCTTTGACAGCTAGGGTTTTAGGCACTGGTCGGAACTGGATAGCCCATTTGTATAACATCCAACGTGCATTTAATAATCTCCCTAGAAGGTCTCTTGGCGGGCGGACCCCATACATGATGCTCTTTGGCATAAATGTGTGTGTCCCGGACCTTGATGGTCTAGACATGGCGGCGTCTGCCGCACCCTTCGACGTAGATTATCACTGTGCTGTATTACAGAATCTACAAGAGATCAGAGAGTCTCGCGAAGGAACACATGCCCTCCACATCTCATGCTGCGCTTCAGATTCGGTAGTCGGCTGGCTACCTCGAGTTGGTGACCTGGTCCGTGAGAAGGTAAAGAACAAGAATGAGTTTGGCCCCTCTTATCGTGCCCCGGTTCCAGTGCTCTGCGTGCAGGGTACAAGAACAGTAATTTTACCTCCACTTCCTGGTCGCAAGGATAACAGGTACATCTCCATTGACAATGTCAAACTACAGCGAGTGGCCGATTCTTCTTAGTCAGACTCCAGCGGTCTCTTGCCCTGCGATGCTGAGAAATTCTGTGTTGGCTCCAGCTCCTAACACCATGCCTGATGTTGCCATCAAGATGCATACAGTTACTGCTCCTTTATTGCTACCACCGGCTGGTGATCAACCTGAAGATACGGAGTATGCTTATCCTGCAGATGTAACATTTCCTGTTTTACAATCAACCGCAGTTACAGTCACGTTACTCTTTTGATACTAACTATGACTTCCAGGGCCCCATCAAAAGTTTCTATTTTTGCTGTTTGGTTTAAAAGACATTTTTTGATTCCTCCTTGGACTTCCATTTGGCTGATGCTCATATGTGTTTTTTTTATTTATGTCCATCGGATTGGTAGTGGTATTTTTTCGTCTAGTGAACGGACACTACCTAAAAGAAATATCTACAATTAGACTAATTGATGGAACTTTGGCCCCTCACTCCTCGTCACACATCATGAAAAGAGACCAGACATTTGTGAATATTACTGCCTGGCCTGTGTTCGATGGGATTACGTGGGATGCTGTTAAATTTCAAATTCATGGTCCAACTGAGGTTATCCATGTACCAAATGTATTTCGTGTTTCTATGGGTGATGTAGTTAAGCAAAACATCCGTTCTGATGATTGGGACGTTCAGGCCATTGAAGCACTGTTTTCTGATTTGAAATATTATGCCGCATTTGATGCTGAGGATTTGTATTTAGATACTGCTAATTATGGAGAGCAGTTTTTCTATCAACATTATGGCAATCATTTCCTGCATAAAGCCAATACATTTCGTAATTTTGTAAATTATACACAATGGGAACATTGTCCAACGCCAATGTTAGGCAGCTCAAGCACATTGGTGAACAAATTTGCCTATTTTACTGATTTCAGTATTTCTGAACCGGCCACCTTTTATTTTAAAATGGCAACAGAGTCTGCCTCGAAGGTTAGGCTGACACACTAAATTGTTATATTCCAAATCCTTTTTGGATGATTTAGCGGTCAGGGGTTATGATCTGTGGAAAGATACTATTGATCTGAAGTCTGTCTGGGGTTCTAAACCATGGCAGGTACAAGGAACAGAAGCTTTGCATCGTGCCTGCCTTATCCCGAACCATATGTTATTTTTGAATTCGACTGTTTTTCAGACCACCTCCTTTGGATTGGCTACTTCTAAAAAAAACTGAATTCACCGTCTATTCCGGATCTGGGTGCCTACCCGAATTGGGATAATCATACAGATCTGTCCCTTGATGCGTTGCAGTCGTACGTTACTAATTGATCCTTCAATATCTGAGTTTGACTGAAGGATGGTTGACTTGGCAGACGAGTTCAGATTCCGGTCAACAGACTGAAGCCTGGGTATATGCAAGATCGTGTAGACCCCCGCTTGGAATCTTCTCTTTCAGTTACTACCTACTCCGTTATGCCAGTCTTGGCTGCAACACTCCACCTTAACATCTGTTAAAGTTCATTTATCTAAATTACATGACAAAATAGATTTGAATGATTGTTAAAGGTCCTGTGGGTGGCCGGTCCAGGAGATGGGTGTATGCTATTTAAACGAGGTTTGGAAATTATCGCAGATTGAAGCTGCTTCCAGATTTAGAGCTATAGATCAAGCCAATATGGAAAAGTGCTAGCTGTTATAGATTATAGATCAAGCCAATATGGAAAAGTGCTAGCTGTTATAGATAATAGCATTAACACCCTTTCTTCCAGAATTTACACATTAGATAATATTGTTTCATCGGTTGTGGATATCGTGCAGGATGATGTGTGTTTTATATAACAGTCAGAATCAATTGCATTCTATAATGCAGTTTGCATGGACATTGCAAACGTTAAAAGCTGGGAAAGTCCCCTAGGACTATATGAATACTTCATCGTTATTCCTTCCTTTTAATTTAACTGTGAAACAGCAATTCATGTCCATGAAAGATGCTACATATTCATTACTGCATATTGAAAAGTTAGAACCTCTGCCTTTCTCAGTGGCAGAATTAAATTCCGCTGTGTGGATTATCCACGGGTTAATCACATTGCCATTTCCTTTGTTTAAATTCAGTTCATGCATGAAACATTATGCCCTAGGCAGATATGAACCATTGGGTACTGCTTTCCTGCATGAAGTTTGGTCACTCCCATTTACATACAGGTGCATGCGAGACGGTAAAGAGGTCTATTTGAAAGGTGAGGAATGCACTTCCACACCGTATCACTCTGTAGTCACATCCAATTGCATGGCACGTGCAATGTGCAAGCGCCTAATTTAGCATGCGTCCTGAAAGGGATTCCAGTGCCAGCTATTACACCTTCTTTCACGTTGCTAGCAAACGGTAGTTATTTGCTTTTGAATAACGAGGCTTGCTGTGGAAAGCTAGTGGGAATTCCCTACATTGTGACTGTATCACAGAGTAGTCTGCTGTAAAAATGTCCTTTCCCAACCCCGCATGGGCGGCTGGATGTATCCATCTGGCCTTCCATTTCAACCTTGAAAGCAGAGTTCAACAAGATGAGCAGAATAAGGGCTCTATTGTCTCAAAAAGAGGTCGCTCTGACTTCGTCCCGTGAAACCTTTGTACTTCACGTAGCTAACACCCGTACAGAGGTGCAGGCTCTTAAATACTGATCTCCCACTTCATTTTGGGGCCCCGATTCAAACTATATTCAACGCCTCGTCAACAACTGGCTTGGTGCATTTTTTCAAAATTATGGGCTCCGGCCTCCTTCCAAACTATTTTTGGTGATATACCGGCCGTTTTTCATTCTATTTTTTCCAGCGTCTTTGGAGGGCTTCCATTGATTCTCGCTCTCATGGCTGGCGTACTGCTGTTGGTCTGCGTACTGCGCAATGGCTGCACACTCTGTCACGCAACAGCCTGGTCCAGCTCCTCCATCTTCGCAACCGGATGCTTGAATACTGTGGAACTTATCTTTCCGGTTTGCCTACTTTACATGCGTACAACCCGTTTATTGCTTAGATTGTCCTTTCGAATGGGCTCTGGATTTGTGCTTGTCAAACTGTCTCCTGCCCCGGATTATGATCGACTAATGAGTCCATTAGTGGCTCATGAGTTGGACTGTTCTGGTGTCAGGATTATGGCCTGTGGAGCGGCACATGGAGTCCTTGGGAACTGGGACATCGGAACGGCAGCATATGACTTCTTGGCACGAAGTTATTTACACGCCAGTTGTCCTCTGAACGTGCTAGAGGCTCCTGTGAACGTGCTAGAGGCTCCTGTGGTCGAAGAACATGCATGTTCGTTTACCTTGCTAAAATGGATGGCGTAATCTTTTGCATCTCGTTCCAATGACTTCCTTTTGGAAGCTGTTGCTACGTACTGTGCTTAAACGTTTATGTATTTGATTATCGTCCAGCTTCACTAGCACAAACCACACATTTTTTCCCCCTTCATTTTGGGTTTTTAGCGGTTTTTTCGAACTTTCACTGCTCTTTTTGGATATACAATACATGTACTTGGTACTGCTCTGTCGATCTTGAACTCTGCGTTCCTTATTGTATCCCTATTTGCTCGTAGTACGATCAAGGGGGGGGGGGGGGGGTGTGTAGTGAAGGTAGCTACATACATTGCTATGTTAGCATAAGCGCGTTTGCTTTTAGAAAACCATCTTGCCACTTTTGCACGCGACACTGCAGTTACATGTTATTATTTGAGAACTGCTTGCTTGCCTTTGCTTCACATGAGAACTGTGTTGTTCACCTCCCTAGACGTGCACTGCGACCTTGGTCTGAACATTGTGTGCAAAACACTTTGAGCAGCCAGACAATGTATGTTTTTGAATTCAGGTTGATCGGCCCACTCTCTAGTCATAATATGCACACAGCTGCAAATATCTGAATATTGAGAGCCTTTAATATTACAGTTTGCATGCGTTTGAAACACATTCTGGAGAAGAACATTTCCAGGCACAGAGCAAAGCTGATCCTGTGATGTGATCCTCAAAGCTGATCTTTACGGTATGGGGTTCCCCATTCAAGCCTAAGAGACCTTCTACTAGTCTAATATTAGTTTACTACCGAAAGGAAGGTGGCTGTATGCCACTGTCATTTATACTATGATTTCTCCTTCCATTTTCTATGGTATTGTAACAATGCTGATGGTTTTAATTATAATAATTTGTCTGCTTATGTTAGCCAAAGTACTGCATCTTAGGACACGTAGTTTATAAAATAAACCTTTTAAACTTAACCGTGTCTCGGATTACTTTGATGTGGATTGATATATGTACAATAGCGAACAGATATTTCTGATTCCCACCATTCCTGAGAATACTCTAAGTCGCTTGTTCTGAGTTGTCTATACATTGGGACCTCCGAGATAATACGGATAACGAATGGGACACTTATGCTGGTCGGATAGGGGTTCTGGGTACTGAGGTGAGTTTTTGGTATGCCACAATTCACTGAGGTCCTGGTTTCCTGCGCATAGTTCTGTGCATGAGCAGAATCCCTGCAACAATCGCATATTGCTGCCTTGAAACACTTGTCCGAACTAAATGATGCTAGGGTTTGTCTTAATGTAGCACTTTAATAAAAATGCAATTCATATACGCAAAAGTATTGTTGTACTGACATTGTGAGGACACAAGGATTTTAAATGGACTGCACCCCTTTTAAAATATTTTAACTTTGGCTCCATGTTGTATATTAAGTGTCTTATTGTATTATCTTTTACAATGTGTTACCCTTCATGTGTATTGCAATCAGCTTTTTATTTATGTACACTTTTATGCTCGTTTTACACATACCGAATAAAGTTTATTGAATTTGGACTAAGATCAACTGGGAAAATTGCAAAGACTTGCTAATATGGTCACAGTTGTTCCACTTCAGAAGATATACAACTTAAATAAGTATTCCACATTAAGTTTAAAAACTGCAAGGAGTGCTAAAATGGCATTTGCACCAAGCTGTAGTACATGCTTTTGGGGAGTTGGTTTGCACTCAACCATGCATTTCTAAAGATGACTATATCTAAAACTATCCGACTATGCGTCAAAAGCAGCAGTGCAGGACAACACTAATTTATCATTTAGCAGTTCAGATTGGGCTACTCTTCCTGGAGTTCTCTATGCATCTCTCAATGTCTTGCCAACCACCTCACCCAAAACCCTTTAGTACCGGTCCACATTCACTTCTCCACCTAATGTGTTACTCTCCCCCCACCCCCCCCAGCCTGTAATTAACAATGCGGCACAGACTAAATAAGTTGTGGAATACAGATCGTGGTGTAGATCTATACTCAGAAAAGCTCCAAGCATGCCAATGACAAAAGATTAACTGAAGACTCACAAATAAGATGAGCTAGACAGTTTGCTTTTTTGAACAAGTATTTATTAACACTTTGATACGAGAAAACTTTTAAAATTGCAATCCTCTGATTGAAATAGAGAACACAACTGAAATATTATAAAACAAGAACGTAACATATCTGATGTACAAGAAACTGAAAACGGAGGAACACAAATAACCCAATGGCATCCACTACAAAGCATTCACACACCAAGGGGAAAATAAAATTAGCAGTCCGTCACCATGGTCGTAATCTATACAAAAAAACGATTTAATTTCTCTTTTTGCATTTTGATTATTCTGGGGGAAATTCAAATGATAAAAGCTTGTTAATCTCAAAAAGATAGGATTTTAAAATGCATGTTTGTGATTTGGGGATATGTCCGTTCTCCCTCAGCACCATTACATTGGACTACACGCTTCGCCTAAATTACTACAGCAAGAAAGTATTAAAAAGCAGACGTCTACATTATTAGGTTAAGGCAGACATACTGCACTGCAGCCTAGGCGCGCTCTCCACGGATCCGACGTGCCAACTGGATATCCTTGGGCATGATGGTGACACGCTTGGCATGAATAGCACAAAGGTTGGTGTCTTCAAATAGGCCCACCAGATATGCTTCGCTGGCCTCCTGTATTAAAAAAATTAACGATTAGAGGTCATTTTCTTGTTGCTTTGTAATTCAATAATTCATTGAGGCATTATAATTTGAATGTTTTTCCCGAATTTCTCTTAACATGCAGGATCTTGGATGTTGAAATAGACTCCTGAAAGTCAAACCTAGAGCAACCATGTGGATTATCAGCAAATAAATCTTACTTTTGAATACTGATTAGGGACCCAAACAATGGTTGGAAAAAAATATAGAACTTTTTGGGAAACTACCACCTACTAAACCGCACAATACATTTTACCACTGAATAGATCCAACACAGACCTGCCATGTTAGCTGAAACTCAAACTAAACTGCATTCCTTGTAAGTGAGCAATATTTGCCTAGACATTTCACGTTAACCTACAACATTCATGTTAAGAGAATACCTGAAACAGCATTTCCCTCAACAGCAAATTAACATTCGTCTTCCATTGTTTTAAACAGCACAAGATTTCTGCATTAAGATGCAACTGCACGTGGTTTTTGTACAGCTTTTCACTAGATCTATAATGAAATTAGATGGTGTACTACCAACATCTGTAAAAAGTGTCAAAAAGTACAAAAACCCATTAACAACGATCTCAATTTTGTTCAGGTAAACGTCTTATCTACTGCTTAGATATAAAGAGGTTTTTTTTTGTTTCCAGTATATCTTGTGTTTAGAAGTACTAGACTGGTCTCAAGAAGTCAGGTTCTGCATTATCCAGCGAGTTAGGAAAATGTCAGTTAACATTTGCATTTCCTCGCATCATCTAGACATTTTATTGAAGGTACAGGACAAGGCAGACTCCAAAATGCCCCTACTACAGCTGCATTTATTGGCACAGGTATCCCAAGTAAACTATGGTTCAACAACAAAAAAAAGCATTTAAATTAAATTGGGCCACTCATGCATACAGCATCTGTTAGGAGGTGCTCATGGCAACTACCCTTTAAATAACTTGTATATGGAAATCGAGACTTAGTGTCAGTTTACTCGAAACTGAGTGAAATAGTTAACTATTCCTGACTCCAACCCTAAAATATTTGGGAAAGATCCCAAATCCCCACACATTCTATTTCTCCATGTTATTGCAGTAAGCCATTTAGGTTATCATGACTGGACATGATGGAAATCCCTCAATAAGAGAATCATACGCAAGCCAAACGTTAGGAAAGAGGAGCACCTGCAAGGCCCCAATGGCAGCACTCTGGAACCGCAAATCTGTCTTGAAATCCTGAGCAATTTCACGGACAAGACGCTGGAAAGGAAGCTTGCGTATCAGCAGTTCAGTCGACTTCTGGTACCTTCGGATTTCTCGCAGAGCCACAGTTCCAGGCCTGGGATGAAAGAGAAAGGTCAGTCTGATACTTGCTAAAATGCATACAATGCAAAAGCACAATGTGAGGCTGGAAAACACTAGAGTTACAAGCAGACTCGTAGTCTTTCCACATAGCAATAGGTCTTATCAAATGAAGTTTTTTTGTTTTTTTATTGTGCTCATGTTCACCACTTCTGTCAGTCCCCTGACCTCACCCTACGACTTCTTGTGAAACAAATAAACCAACAGTTATTTCCGGGTCTAATAACTGATGCAAACGATTAAGTGAGGAAAAACCAAGAGGACCCATAGAAGTAATACCCACTAAGGAGTGTCTTATAGGAAGTGAGTGTATGTCGGACACAATAAAAGGTATGACATGTTTGGGATTCATCTTTGTGTTACAAACAACCTTAGTACAATATGTTCAACCACACTCTCAACACTGTTTGAAATCTAGCTGTAGCTACATTGAGATGGGTAATGCCTTTAGCATGCTCAGACTAAGAATAATTTAGTTTGAAATCTCGACCTGTAACGATGGGGTTTCTTCACCCCACCAGTAGAGGGAGCACTCTTCCTTGCAGCTTTTGTGGCAAGCTGTTTCCTTGGTGCTTTGCCACCAGTGGATTTTCGAGCAGTCTGCTTGGTACGAGCCATTGTGAGATGATTTTACTGCAACAGTTGCGGCTGGGGAAAAAAAATAGAAAAGAAATTAGTTATAATAACCACAGTTTGGCTTGAAAAAGACAATCGTCCTCAGCGGTGTAATCTGCACTTCTGTATATGGTCACAATAAACGGATGACTATCCCACACAATGCAATATACCTCACCAAGAGGACAGTCGGTCTAGGTCACAAGAGAGCAAGTAACTTCCAGCTAGTTAAGCAAAGGTTGGTCGCACACTGCTCGTCACACCAGCAAGTTGCCCCAAGGGACTGTGGTAGATGTAGTTGCGACGGCGGGTACGCCTATGCCACGATGTATAAAGAACAGTATGTGTTGCGTTAGCCATCCCTGGACACGTGTTTCGAGGTAGTTGCCTCTCGTCAGCAGGGAGCAGGTCAGTGTAAAGGGGTGCCGCGTGGACTGCCAAAATGTAATTAAAACAGGTCAAGTACCTCTCATGGCGCGCAGGTGCAGATCTACGGCACCCCCCACACAGTCCTGCTCCCTGCTGACGAGAGGCAACTACCTCGAAACACGTGTCCAGGGATGGCATTTATTATTACACTTTGTAGCATAGGTGTACTCGCCGCTGCTACTCTATCATCCAGAATCCTATGGGGCTACTTGCTAAAGACCAGCGGAGTGCGACCCACGTGAAAAGTAACTTCCAGCTAGTTTTTAGGAATTGTCTGGCAACAATGCTGTACATACTAGACGTGTTGAAGTATGTGAGGACATCTACTCATTCAACAACTAAATATACCATAATATTCACAAAGCTAAAATGTCAGTAGTCTGTAATCCTCCTCTCACACGCAACTCAAGCCTTAACACTTCCCATCCGCATAACCCCCTGCTTATTCGGGCGTTAAGAATGTCGCAGGATAGGACTGCAGGTATAAGACGCCACCTACATTTTGACTTTTGGTTGCCGATGTAGTGTTGTGCAGGTCACTCCTGGAGTGAAGAGTTATCCACTGGGAAGGGAATATTGGTATTATTCTAATATCTAGAGGGGCAAGCTTGTTTGCACCCAGATGTGACATGCAGGGGATGAATAAAAGGCCACTGGGCACAACGGCAGTAATCCACCACTCCCCACCCCCACACGAACGGTTTGGGCCCGTTTCCTCACCCTACACTGGCAACAAGGTGCCAGAGAGCTGTATTGGCAGACCCGCGCTACACAACCCAAAGGTCTGCTACCCGACTATCAATGCTGTGGAGCAGTGATGCCACAGTGTGGTATGTCAGCAGGCCTTATCGCCCGCGCTCTGTGCACAGAAAGAAAAGCTATTGTCGTAGCAGAGACAACAGGTCACCGCTGGTGCAAGGCCTCCCTAGCGCCATGTGGTAAGCGCGCCAGCACTTAGCGGCCACCAGAAGACACTCCCTGCTTCGATCACTCGGCCAGTTCAGGCAGAAGAGCACAAGAGAGCACTGCATCAACACAGCATCAAGTTCAGAAAAATCAAAATAGAGAAAATGTGGAGAAAGAGCCCAACTAAGTCCTACGGAGGGGCCCCAGCATCGAACGGGAAAGCAGTCAGAATGGGAATTGAGGTCACAGCCTAGAATCAAACAGCAGGGCCCTGAAAGAAGCCCCAGCCCGAGACAAGCGCACAGGATGAGAACAGACAAGCACAGCTCACACACGAGGAGCAGCAGAACATGGAAAGACCCTGCACACCTCACAGCAACAGCCTGCACAACCAGCACCAGAAATACACACCAAAGGCAGCATACAGTCCGTCCATAACCAGATGCAAAGTCACGCTTCAAAGTAAGACCAAGCAAAGGGTATAAATGGCATATACTCGAACCCTGTATCATTGGACTCACAGCACCACACGCATCCAAATGGAAGACCTGGGACAAAAACTGAAACTATTTCAGAGCCACAGTCAGAGGAGGAGCGCAAAAGAGCCCCGTTTACCCACCTGGCTGAAGAAGGAATCTACAAACTCTACTGCACTCTCCACAGAACAGGACCACCCTACAGATACAACACCATTGTTGCAGCGATCATAGTTACGTTGAACCGATGGCAAACCCAAACTATGAAACGTTTTTGTTCGGGCAAGAGGCAGGAGTCAACGCATTCCCTGCACAGCTCAATGAGCTAGCAAGCACATGTGCACTCACCGACAAAGCTGAGGAAATAAGGGTGCACATAATACAAGGCTGTGCTTTGTCCAAATTGCAAGATCATCTAGGTACCTTGCATCCCCTCAATGACATGGACACTGGGCACGGTAAAATAACTATCCAGAGCCTCCCAAATAGAGGTCATTATACACAAACCCATCAAAGTGGAACCTGTTAATGTGGTAGGATCAAAGTGCACACCCAAACCACAAACTAGTGTGAAAGGGCCCCTGCAGATATCGCGGCGGTACCGCTTTATAGAATGCCCAGCCTGGGAAAAGACCTCTGCACCATGCCACAAATCCAACCAGCTGCTACACAAGCAAATCCTCCTGCTCCAGCAATCATGGAAGAAGGACCCACACAAGCATAAGCGACTGAAGAATGTGTGAGCTACTCATCTAGAAGAAGACATTGCAGCAAGCAACCAGCGTGACAGCATCCAGGTGGCCCAAAAGCAGTGTCGACCGGAGAGGGAGATGTTAAAGGCACACGTGGGCAGCGGGACAAAAGTGTCCAAGAAAATCTTAGAGGGCTTGCATAACATGTTATGAGCTCATGAAAAAGCCCCAAAGGCTGTCTCTTGAGGAACAACTGTCTGGTGATACCCAGCTGCCTAGTATCTCAGATCCTGCAGCTGGCCCACCCTGGATACCAGGGTATTGTTAAGACCAAGAATCGCCTACAAAGTAAGGTGTGGTTTTCTTGAATAAGCTCTAACAAAACATCATAAGAAACGGATGCACATCATAAACGGATGTGCTAAGCTGTCTGGCAAGGAGATCCACCTGCTGCTGTAAACATAAAAGGACCCACACAATCGTGGATATGTGCCAGCATGGAATTTGGCAGTCTCTCAGATTGGCGGAACGTGGTAGTCATCAGACTACTATTCGACATACTCTGAGATCGGAATATTGGGGAGCACTTCCACTCAAATAGTGATGCCCAAGCTAAAGTGATAACCACCTGTGAGCTAATGGACTGATTTAGCATACTGCACCTGCAGGCTCAAAACATTGACATCTATGTGGCTGCATGCCAATGGGAGATCGAGCAATTTATACAGACCATCAGCAAAATAATCTGCATTGCTCAGCATGATTGACACCTGTTTGAAGGGGCCATTTATATGTTCCTGTGTGACTACCAGCAAACCACACCATCCATGTTGGATACCGTAAGGTAGTGACAGCCAGTAGGCATTGGAATGTCGGTGTGAAACAAACTGTACGATGTGCCAAATCATTGACCATCAGGGTGGGGGGCACCATGCTTGTCAAAGACAGGCACAGGGGGAGCAGTTCTGGCTGTTATTTCAACCAGAGCTGTGGGGAGGCTAACAAGCTACAAGGGCTATGGTTACCCCCACCAGAGGTGGTAATCTTGCAGAACATTTCATTTTTCCAGTCAGTGTCCTGGTAGACCAAGATTCCGAAACTAAGCCTCCTAAGACAATGAGAGGGGAGATGATTGCTTCACAGGAGGTTCGGAAGCACTCGCTGACCCCCAACAGCTCTCCAGACAGAGCTGGTATTGAGGCCAGCCTCCAAAGACAGAAGAGCTGAGAACTGAAGGGATTAAATTGAGTCTAAGAAGAACAAAATCCCTGGGGCCAAGAAAAAATAAAGATTACTTGAAACCCAAGATGTCAAAAAGTATTTCTTAAAATAGGACAAAAATCTTTACCCACCAGAGGGGGCATGCTTCATCACAGGGTTTCTCCTCACACTGCAACAGCAAGTCATGGTGTGGGCTACAACTCCCACACTAATTTGGAGGAGCACTTCAGATGTTTTACTGTGCTAGGATATAACCCTATTGAGTCAGTTGTGTAGAGAGTTGCAGAGTGTAGTAAGTGCTGTGGTGCAAAACTACATAAACACGTGATTAAAACGGACTGCAAGACAGACTATGCTTCATTGTGGTCTGTCTGGGTCAGGATTAAAAAATGAATAGGTTGTTATGGGGAAATCTACCCACTCTACTCCAGAAGACCGCATTATTTTATTTATCAACCTCGCTGTTGTCAATGTGTACCCCTGTTTTATGAATAAGCACATTTAGCCTGTATTATGGTTGTTTCCAACTGCTTGTGCCAGCTAATGAACAAGTTACTTACTTTTGGCAATTCCTTATCTGTTAGAGACTATATCTAGCAGCAGATTCCTTACCTTTGAATTTCCAGGCATCAGATTTGATATGGAAGATTTTTCTTGAGCAGTAACCATGCTCACAACTAGATTGTGACATTCATGTCAGCACGCTTCATTCGCAAAGGAAGTAACGCCTGCTACACTTTTATAGGTGACACCCAGGCAGGCTGATGTCTTCCACCACTTTACACGCCAGAAGCACATAACAAAAGAAGAACATCGACCACTGGTGTGGAAAACTGGGGCCCTGAAACAAATAGGCCATGTCCCTAGAAATCCATTCACGGAGCGGGGTAGATGCTTCGGTAAGGAATCTGCAGTTAGATAGTCTGTACCAGATAAGGTGCTACAAAAGGTAAGTAACTTGTTCATCTGATAGACTTCTAGCTACAGATTACTTCCCTTTGAATAGATACCCAAGCAATTTCTACCTGGAGCTGGGTCTGCGGATCAATTTAACACAAGAAAGTCCTGCAGGACTAACTGGGTTAAGTGCCCATCTCAACAGAACTGGCTGTCCAGACAGTAATATTTGTTGAACATGTGCAGGGAAGCCCACGTTGCTGCATGGCAGATATCCAGGGTCGAACTCTGCATGCTTCTGCAGTGCAAGCGGTTTTGACTCTGGTGGAATGAGCCTGCAAACCTTCGAGGGATTGCTTCTTGGCCTTATATAGCAGATTTTGAAGCAGAGAACGACCCATCTAGAAATGGTCCACTTCTGCACAACCAGAAGCTTCTTCACATCAACATACCCCACCAAGAGTTGACCATCCAACCAAAACTATTGTGTGCGTTTACAGTAGAATGACAACAATCTTTTTGGGCCCAGACGGTGAAGTCACTCCTTGTCTTTAGAGGATTGTGGAGGAGCCCAACAGGTATGCAGGGTGACTGATTTGCCTACAGACAATAGGGTGACCATTTTTGGTAGACAGGAGGCCCACGTGCGAAGCCCCAGTTATAGGATAGACCGAGGTAAGGAGGCTTGGATGACAACACCTGCAACTCACTCTGCATGTGACCACTAAATAAAAAAAAAAAGGGGATGTTTTAATTGTCATTAGCCTGAGGGGACAAGTATGGAGAGGCTGTAAAGGAGCACACATTAAAAAGTCAAAACCAGATTACAGTCCCACTGAGGCATTATAAATGGTGAAGGAGGGAAGAGATGGGCATGACCTTTTAAGAACTCATGTACAATAGGGGACTTGAACGAGCGTTGGGTCTGGCAGTTGCAAACCTGCAGAAAGAACAGATAGACAGCCCTTAAGAGTGTCAAGAGCCCAGCTGGGCAAGGGAAAAAAGGAGTAATACTTCAGAAAGGGGGAGGGGGGCAAGAAAGGGGAATCAACGTCTTTTCCTGCAAATCATGACTTTTTCCACCGGCAGGCATATACAGTCTTGGTGAAGGGACGCCTAGAAGCCAAAAAGAGACTCTGTAGGCAAGGTCGAAGGCTGTCAACTGTCACCGCTCAAACTCCACGCAAGGCGGCAGAGAGTGGACAGGTTCGGTGGAGAACCCTCCCCTGCTGCAGCCACAGAAGATCATCCAGAAGGGGTAGCAAGATTGGAGGATCGATGGCCATGTTCAACAGCTTGGGAATACACTATCAGTGCCCAGTCTGGTGTCATAAGGATGACTTGGGCTCAGACGATCCTGATCTTATGGAGAAATCTGGGCAGAACTGGTATGAGCGGAAAGGCATACAGTAGGTCTGAGCTTAATTCGAAACAAAGTCTCAGAGCAAGAGCCGCCAGGAAACTCCTGCGCAAAAAACTGCTGACATTGCAAGTTTGACTGAGGCAAACAGATCTAACCTAGGCTCTCCCCACTGCAGAAAGAGACCATGTGCCACCTCCAGATGGAGACGCCATTCACCATCCGCTAGGCATCGACTGCTGAGTTAGTCTGCTCTGGTGTTCAGAGCAGCCCACCAGGTGTTGAATTATCAGGGATATGCCTTGCTGTTGCAGCAGTGTCCAGAGGCACAGGGCCTTTTGACAAAGGGTCATCAACCCGCCCTGTTTGTTGCAGTACCACAGGATGATGATGCTGTCCATTAAAATTTCTACCAGTCTTCCATTGATGGAGGGTAGAAAGGCCTTCAATGCCAGTCGGAACGCAAGGAGCTCTAGAAGGTGGATGTGGAGTCCGGATTCCACCGGAGACCAGAGTCCTCCGACCTCCACCTCTCCCAGATGGCCACCCCATCCCAGGAGTGACCCATCTATCAATACTGTTGGGGAAGGGGTCTGCCTCTGACAATTCCAGTTCGTTAGCTACCTCTGCAGGTCTTTCACAGTTCCCTCCAAGATAGGGGACATGTAGGAGCGATTTCCTTAAGGCTGCGCCCACTGGAACTTCAGGTCCTACTGCAGAGCCTGCATATGCTAATAGGCATGTGTCACAAGCAGGATGCCAGAGGCCATAAGACTCAGCAGCCTCACCAAAACCCAGGATAGAGGCTGAAGCATTGGTATCATAGCCTGAATATCCTGGACTCCCCACTCAAGAGATAACCCCGAAGCTACACTGTGTCCAGAACAGCTCCAATGAAAGGCAGCATCTGAGAGGGAAATAGGTGTGACTTCGGTTGATGGCCGTGAACTCCAGCGAGCGCAGGAGGTTCGCCATAGTCTAGAGGTGAGAGAACAGCCTGGGGCAAGTCCTCCATCAACAGCCAGTCATTGAGGTGGGATAAGACTGGCACCCCTGATCTCCACAGATGAGCTACAATCACTGCCATCATCTCGGGGAACACCCAATCGGCACTGGAAAGGCCACAATGGAGCACAGTGAAGTGAAAATGCATGTAGCATACTGCAAATCGTAAATATCGCCAGTGGGCAGAAAGAACGGGGATGTGAAAGTAGGCGTCTTGAAAGTACTACACTACCAACCACTCTCCTGGGTACAGGGCAAAGAAGACCTGGGCCATTTTGAATTTCTCCTTCTTGACAAAGAAGTTGAGGGACCACAGATCTAGAATAGGACAAAGGCCTTTGTCCTTTTTCGGAACAAGAAATTAGCAGGCCAAGGAACCACAGCCTATTTCTGGCACCGAAACCCTCTCAACAGTTCCCTTGGCCAAGAGAGCCATGACTTCCTCATGGAGAAGGAACAGAATATCCTCACTCAGCCAGTTGTTAGATGGTGGGAGGGGATGACAGAGGGAGCAGTCCCCTTCAAACGATTTGCAAAACCCACTTGTTCTATGCAATGGGCTGCCAGTGGGGCAGGTGATGGAAAATCCTGATGCCAACTGGATGTCCATCCATATCGAGAGCCCGCACTACGTGACTTGCCACGCTTTGAGCTCCCGGCCGTCCCGAGCTCATCGAAGGCTCCAGCCCCTTTACCGCCGACCCTTGGTCAACAGATCACAGCACATATGGCGCTGGATTTCCCGCTCCAGTACTCTTCCCTGCTCATACCGGCATCCCGGCCCCCACCAGCACCTGCGAGCTTGTCTGCACCGCCGCCCTGCGGTCCGGTAGCTAATTCTTTCACATTGTCGCTTTGGCATCCCCAAGGTGCGGACCCTGGATGCCCCTTCGCCTCATTTCCGTGTGCGCCTCAGCACCTGAGGTTCTCGGCCATTCATTCCTTCATCTCGTGGCCTCCCAGCCAACTTCCCAGGCATCCTTACCACCGCCTTGTCCTG
This sequence comes from Triturus cristatus, assembly GCF_964204655.1. Lineage (NCBI taxonomy): Eukaryota > Metazoa > Chordata > Amphibia > Caudata > Salamandridae > Triturus > Triturus cristatus. Next base: position 392,345,871 of record NC_140592.1, read on the forward strand.
AAGAGATCCCACTATCCGTATGGGGATCGAAACGTTGTCGACCTACGTCTCTAAACTCAAAACCCTACTGTACATTTGTTTTCTGAGTATGAGATGTTGATTTTACTTTACGTATTTAATGGGACTCCTCTTGAATGGGACCACTGTTCCTTGCAAATACATGGTGGGACAGGGGCAGATAAGGCAGGTTTGGTGGCTGCAGCTGCTGGGGGTGGAGTGGTGAGGGACTGACCAGACTGATGGCTACCCGACCCACACGGTCTTTGGGTACCATGCCCTTTGCCACACAGAGGCTGGGGAACACATGCAGCTCAGTGGCTGGGAGGGAATTGGCACAGTTGCAAGCCACTTCTGTAGCCATGAAAGGTGGATTGGGAGTGAAGTGGGGCTATATAAGGGCCCAAGGACTTGGCTGTAGCCTGGCTGTCCTTGAAGCGCTCCAGCGTCGAATCCGCCTGGTCTCGGCAGAGACAGGTGCCATCGAAGGGCAGGTCTAAGGGATGACTGGACATCCAAGTAAAAATCCAAACCATTATCAACCAGGTGTGGTGACTCAAGGCTATCGTCAATGAAACCTATCTGCCCAGTGAGTTGGAAGTGTTGCGTCCATAGCGGATAGTGAACTTTGCTGTGTCACCTGGCTAAGAGAAAAAAGCAAGATTGCCCCAGACATCTGTGCCAGCACCAGCTACAATATCTCCAGCTCTGCCCCGGTAGCTGTCTAAATACATGCTAACTTGTGCAGACTACCCTTCTATATACGGAGGGCACCCACTCTGAAATACTAGAGAAGATAGCCATTATCACCCCTAGTTTCGTTTCCTAGGTCTCGCCTAGCGGCGCAGCGCATGCACTGCGCACCTTGGTGAGATCTATTGTCGACTTCGTTGCCGAAGGGGGACAGGACATGTGCACGTGTACAGAGGACAGGAGATGTGCACACGTACAGCTTGCAGCGTTATCACACCTCCTGCTCGCTCACACGCGTATGGCGGCGTTAGCACAACTTGGAGGACAAGAAATGTGCACGCGTACAGCCGGCCAGCTTTGCACGCTTTCAGTTTTGTATTTTTTTATTTCAGCATGCCATACGAACTATACGTTTCAAAATGGTGGCGGCTGCCGCTGCACATGCCCCTCGCGGGACGCTGCCCTTTCTTCCCAACCCCTCCCACCTCCAACACAGCATGAGCACTGCAATTATGGCCAGCACACAGGTACGAGACTGGCAGCTGGGTAAAGGTTTGAAGTGTACTTTACTTATGTCTGCTACTCTTGTTTTGTGGTTATAAATTTTGTTGTGGTTTGGTAAGTATGTAACATACCCCCTCCACCATGTTTGTGGGGAGGTTGAATAGATTACATCTGTGTATGTAGGCGCAATGGAAGATTTCTGCCGAGCAGGGGGGCTGTATCAATAAAGAGTGGGGCTGAAACGGCAGTCCCAGAGTATGCCCAGTACAGCGAACCTCTGTGTGGAGTCTTTAATTCTATAGGCCTGCCTGTGGCCCGGGCCACAGTCACAATCAGCGAAACCCAGACGCAGTCACCGGGGCCATCACTACACTGATCTTTGTCCAAACTATGTCAATCCTAGAATCAAACATGAGAACAAAGATACGGACAGGTCTAGGCTACAAACCCAGCACTCTACCAACAATTAAACAGACCCCCTCCCCATCCCCCCCATTCCCGAAGGGCCCTTCATTTCTGCACTCTAGAAAAACCGGCCCTCAAATCTGCAGTGGCGCAACATTCACGCAATCAAAGCAGAGCAAGCCCCTGCTTTTTGGACCCCATTCTGCTGAGGGCCAGCCTATCCATCACACTACAATACTCCCCAAAGTACCCCAACGACCTAGTAAGATTCAACCACCCACGGACCGGAATAGAGCGCAACGTCAGGTCCCCATAAGGTGTAGGACTCCGATGCCGTGTTATAAATGAGTTCATCACCCTCGGTAATCATTCCTCCTGCCTTCAACTGAGTGCTGTAACCAGACCAGGAAGGGGACCCACTTCATGTTATCACCACAAATCGCCCCCAGCCATGCCGCTGTACTTCGGCACCCAGCAAAAGCACTGCAGTTTTGCACTATGTGCTCTACAAGGCACCCCGCCGTGAGCACGTGCATGCTCTTCGGGGTCCAATTCCTAGTTGCGTCAGTTTTCTAGGGGTGCACTGCAGAGCCTCCCCAAGAGAGAAGGCCTGGTGCCCTCCGTGGGTCTCAGTCATACTTGGACGATACCCACGTTCAGGCGGGATTGGTTGTTCTGGGGTCAGCGCTGAGTATATGTCAGGAATCATTACTGGCCTCACTGGCCATCCCTGTGCTTTAATACCGCAAAGATGTATGGAATGGGTGTGTGATCTGCCCCGTGCTGCACGGAGCTATATTACAATGTCTGGAATTCCAATGCCCTGCAGTCACATCACAGGCAGAGCGTGGAGCAGGCATCACTTCAGAAGATTATATAACAGTCTGAAATTGATACACCAGCGCTTGTACCACAATGCTAATGTTGAGTGCATTGAATCGTGTAAGGATGCTTACAGCACTAAAGCCGTGCAGGCATCAGCGTGCAAGTGGGCATTTTTGGGCTAGACGAATGTGAAAACTCTGGTTTAGTTGCGTCTTAATTTCACAGAATCAGACATGAAGTGGATATAATGCACCATATAAGTACCATGAAACTAAGAGAATGTTATGTTAGGTTGATGGGGTGTGCATGATGCTCAGCGAAGGGTATCTTGGTGCTTAACATGGAACATCTAGAATGAAAACGCCATATGAATGCAATTGCAAGTCAATCAATGCAAAGTTATGAAAACTTTCCTAAAATGCATAAGGTTTGGAACAGATGAGTGGTCCCTTGAGGGAATTCCTCGAATGAGCAGAGGACTCCTGGAAGCGGTAGGCATGCTTTATTTATCTGATGGGATGAAGAGGCTCAGAGGCACTGAGAAGCACAGCCAGAAAAGATGTGCCTACTACAAAAGTTTTGGCTTCTGAACTGGTCCTTTTCCAGCTATAAACTGAAGAACAATAAAAGTAAAAAGTCTTATCGCACCTTAAAATGCCTTTATTGGCACACAGCATTCTAGCACTCTAACATATGGTACATGGAAATGCTGGCCTCTCAATATGTCCCATCAATGCGTAGATCTCTGGTCAACCGATGTGTAAACCATCTGCCAAACATGGTTCATAAGACTGTGCATGGGAGCAGATCACGTAATCAAACCACCATTTGCAATGCAAGGAGTTGCACATTTGAGAGAGAGTTTGAGATATTGGCATTGCAAATGACACTGCCCTTTATTTATGGGTTTTGAAAACCTGCAAGTGGTGCATAAACCTGCACTTTGTACTTATAGTTGTTGCTTACAAGAAGCAAGGCAGGCAGTAACTGCTTCTTTTACTGCCACCTTTGCTTTTCGGAAGCAGCGACTATAAGTACAAAGCACGTGTTTGCGCACCCCTTGCAGGTTTTCAAAACAAATAAAAGGCATTGTCATTTACAATACCAATAGCTCAAACTCTTGCAAATGAGAGTTATTGCATTGCAAATGCTTTGTTTTTTTAAAGTGCTAAACGTTTGTCTACCTAGACCGTGTTTGCCGCAACCAACTTCTAACCACGATAACCTTGTAAGATGCATTATTGTATAGCGTGATAGTCCTAAAAAAGAGCAGGACAATTAGGTGAAATGTTATTGTCCCTATTTTATACTGGTAAACGGCAATTATTGATAGGACAGAAATCTGTAAAATGCTGTGTGGTCTGTAACTTCATATTTGTTTATACTATACATGTGTCTGTTAAAAATCTCAATTTTTTTTTTTTTTTTTTGTTTTTTACAAACACTTTGCTATGTCTCTCCCATCGGCGACAGCCTGAGAGAGTATGGCCCATGCCTCCCCTGGAACCTGTGAGAAACCATGCACAGTGTTCAACAGAGTGTGGGAAAAATAGCCCAAAAGGAATGCTAGCCTGGTGAAAGAAAAAAAATAAAAAGTCCTTCCCCAAGCAGTCCAGCCTCTTAGATTCTTGTTAGACCTGGCCCTTTTTGCAGTGTTATCCCAAAACCTTTTGCCTTCCTCCTATATTTCTGACTTTAGGACTCTGAGCACTTGACCATTGCTGACCAGTGCTGTGTAAATTGTATTGGTGATTAGTCTATCCATGATTGACGCATTTGTTTTACTAGTAAGTCCATAGTAAAGTGCAGCAGGGGTGCCCAGGGCCTGTACATCAAATGATACTAATGGGCCTGCAGCACTGATAGGGCCACCCACATGAGTAGTCCTGTAAATAGGTCTTAGACCTGCCACTGCAGTGTCTGTGTGCAGTTTTAAACTGATATTTTGACCTGACAAGTGCACCTACTTGCCAGGCCCAAACCTTCCCTCTTATTATATGCATGTCATTCCTAAGGTAGGCCCAAAAACAGCCCCATGGGCAGGGTGCACTGTATTTCAAAGTTAGTACTGGTGTTTACATGTCCTAATAATGAAATACTGCTGCTAATTTAGTTTCACTATTGCAAGGCTTGATCTCTCCCATAGCGCAACATGGGGATTGCCTTAAAATATTTAAGTGAAATTTAGGAATTGGGAGCAGATAGAGATTTGGGGTCTCTAAACTCCCAATTTAAAACTACATGGTGAAGTTTGTTTTTAAATTGAGAGTTTGGAAAAGGCACTTTCAGAAAGTGGGTATTTTCTTGCACAACCATTCTGTGCCTCCTCATGTCTGTAGAATACACGCCTGGGTTGGCGGACAGCTGGTGTCTTGTGCATTCACTCTAGATAGCCACAAACACAAAGGGAGCTGGTCACCGACACCTGAATAGGGCTGTGCCGGTCCTCAGACCGAGCTGTCTCCATTACCTTGTAGTGTGTCTGGAGCCAGGACAGGGAAGGGTAGGGTCTTGTGCACTATAAAGACTTTCCTTTGAACTTTGCCAACTTCAAAGGCAGGAAGGGTTACAAGTATTGGACTTCTGACAAGCCAAAATCAGAACACTTCTGGACTTAAGGCCATTTTGTCAGTAGGAGCTGGATGCTGTAGGAGGGACTACCACTCTACCTGTTGCTTTGTGCTGGCCAGCCGCTTGCTGCTGCTCTACATGTTAGAGCCTGATGTGAAAGCTGTGGTTGATGCAACAATTGGGAGCTACCTTTTGGAACAGGGAGTGGCAACAGGCAGACTGGTAAATATATATATCTCATGAGTCCAGATGGCCGTATCATCCTTTACACCCACTCACGCAGCACTTGGTCAGCAGTTGTGAAACAGATGCTTTGCCACGAGTCTGGATTTTCGACCCACTGTTCCTTGAGGTCTCACTGCAAGAAAGCAACTGAGGCCGCGTGTCTTGACAGCACTACACTACCTCCCCCTTACAAAAAGGAAGAGGCGCATGATCTCCCCTGTGGCGTAAAGAACTGATGTATGACCTCCCCTGTGGAGTAAGGAACCGATGCATCGCTTTGCTTTTCTGGTGCATCACCTCCCCTGTGCCAGTTTCGTCTTTTGACGCATCCAAGGTACTTTGTGTTAAAAGAAACACATCCATAGACTACTATGGACTGAACTTATTTAATCTTTAAAGAGTGATATCTTCACTTGCGTACGTTTGATTTTTCTTGTTTTGTGCTTGTTTTATTCATATAAATATTGGCTATTTTCCTGAACTGGAGTGAACTCTAGTGTTTTCACTGTATTACTGTGCGCTTATGTACAAATGCTTTACACATTGCCTCTAAGATAAGCCGGACTGCTCGTGCCAAGTTACCAAGGGGGTGAGCAGGGGTCATCTTAGCTGGTTGACTCCCTTACCCAGAGTAGAGTGAGGGCCACCAATTGGGACAGGGTGCAAACCACTACCAGCTAGAGATCCCATTTCTAACAAATTACTGTCCAGGAGAGAAGTAGGGAGTGTGCCATGAGATGGGGAGGCTGGGACCACCAAGCTCTCCAGTCCAGGATAGGGTGTTTGGTGAGGAAGTTTGGATCCCTTGGAACGAGGCAGTGGGCAATTGTCCTACCCAGAGGAGCCGCGTGTTGGGTTTGGACCAAGTCTCCAAAAGGATGCCAGTGAGGGCATCATTGAACAGAGTAGCAGTTCCGATGTGGCGACACCTGCTTGTAGCACCTCTGTCAAGATATTAGTCTCGACTGCCACAGAGGGCAACTGCAGGTGAAGTACCTCAGCCACCGTCCGTTGCAGAATTGAGAACAATGGTCCCACCTCTGTAGTCACAGTGGGGGGGGGGGGTCATACCTGTATCTCAAGAGGTTCACCAGGCTCATCACACCAGTCCATGCTAGGATCTTCCTCATACGGCTGGTATTCGCCAGGGAGCAGTGACCCCTCCCATTCTTCCCAGAGTCCTAATTTGAGGGAATAGAGCTCAGGCTCCGATCTAGGAGGCACAGCTTCTGCCGGTGCCAGGCAATGTCCATCCGGCTCCTTAGCAAATTTGAGGATCAGAATGGGGATGGTGCCCTTGGGAGCAGCAACAGGGAAAGGCTGACCTATGACCAGCGCTGGTCCAGCGCCAAGAATGTATCCATGAGGACTGACTGGAGCTGGAGGCATGGAACCAGAAGGGCCTCCTCCGAACCCGCAGGCGTGCAAGCCGATCGAACCACTCAAAGATGAGGAGCATGACCATGTAAGATGTCTTTAGTTGGGAGAGGGTCGCTCTGGCACCCGGAAAAATTGGGGAGGTGTGGAGAAGGCACAGGATCTACATCACAGCCCGGGCTCAAATGTCGAAGCTCCCTTGTCTCACCAGCTGATGGACAAGAAGTCGAAGACCTCTTCGATTCTTTTTTCTTCTTGTGGTTCGACTTACCTGAATGTCCCGAGTACTTGGAGGACGACGACCTCAGACTCCATGAGCTCCATCTACCTGGACCTCGAATTACATTGAGTTGCACGCCGGGCTGCCATGAGCTAAAGGGAATAGCTCTCGCAAGGCCTTCGGATTCATGGCACAGAAATCTGAGCACAACTGAGTCGTGGTCATGCTCCAGACACCACAGGGAGAGAAGGTGCAAGCCTGTGTCAGACATTGGCCGATGACAGGCTCTGGAGGGTTTGAATCCTGCTTTCTTAGATGCCATCCTACACACCAGGATGACAAAAGCACACAACAAAATGCCGGAAAAAAATCCAGTCAGTGACTGAGTAGTAGCTCTTTTCCAGATCAGCGCTGACTGGCGAGGAAAGAAAATAACTGATGTCAGCGCACCTGGTGCACACAACACATGCGGAGCTGAATGACGCCACCTACCGGCGTGCAGGGGTACTGCTCATGAAAAATCTTTTGGATCCAGCCTGACGCTTGGGAAGTTCAAAGGAATCTAGGGCTAAAGGTCTATCAGATATACCTTTCACGCCAATCTATACATGCCATAATGGCTCCATTGAGCCAGCTGTTGGACTGTCTAGCTTGAATAGGAGGGCAATCTAACTTATGATAGTCTTGCATGTCCCGATTGGTTTGATTATATCATTTGAAGTGGGGAGCTTTGTAGTGTTACGAACATCCCTTCTTGAACAATGGAAGTGGTCCCCTGAGGAAGAGGATATTTGTAACACACCAATATCCATGGGGGCAAGGATGGTTGCACCTAGACGTGATGTGCACAGATTAATAAAAGGGCACAGGGCATGCCAGACTACTATTATCCACCTGCCTTGAGTAAGTTTCCTCATGCAACAGCCAAGAGCAAAAATCACTGACCAGATATTGGCCATTTCATGCCAGTTTAGCAGGTTAACTAGTACATACATTTAGTAGTGGGCTTTGAAAAGTCCTACCACATGCTTTTTGCTGGCATGGAGCGTGTGGTTATGCTCGTTATCTCTCGGAATTAACCACCCGGGATGGTTGCCTTTTTCACAAGTAAGAACTGTTTTTCTTAAATAAAAAAGGTATGGCACGTCCTGCTACTCAGGTCCCGCCCACTACGACTGCTGGTTCGTAGCCGTGCTTTGGTTGGGCAGTGTTTTTGTCTAGCGCGTGTACTACATGCCTGCGGTTTCTAAGTGGCATTAACGATAGGGTATGTGCTCTTGTCATGCAGTTTAATGGAATAGAAACTCGACAGCATGAGGCGGTTGAGATCTCACTCTTAAGTGGTGCTCACTTCGATCTAGGCCTGCGTCGCCTTCTCTAGATTTCTCTTTACCTTCGAGGCCTCTACTCCGTCCAATCAACTCCTGCTGTCCAGCCCCCCCGGCGCCCCCTCCGACCTGGCTGAAGCTCCAAGCAGTTGTCACTCAGCTGTCGGTGAAAATAACTGTCTGTAGGTTGGCCGATAGGCTTGGTTAGAAGGGAGCACTTTGGGGCTTTGCTATATTTCGGGATTGTAGGCTTGGTATAAAGTGTCGCAGAGGGCTGATGATCCGCGAGGGAAAATACCCCCCATTTAAAAAATAGCCATTGGTAGCCGAGTGCATAAAATTATTGATGGGGTCCGAGTGGGATGGGTTTATCCACTTGAAATGTGTTAAATCTGATCCATTTTAGGAATGGCAAGGTTATTTTTTAAATACAATAAACCCTTATGAATATACACAGGTTTATGTGGGATCTAAAAACTGACGGGTGGGGGGCTCTCTCAATGTAATTAAGGGCGCATTTTCAAAACACATATGCCAAAAATGGGTGCTTGGCATAGTGTGCCGGCCGACTAGTATTATGCTGCTTGTCATTGCATCTAGATATAGAATACAAAATGTAACAATACACCTACAAAAAGCCTGGACTATTGGCTTTGTCAGTGGTTGTTAGTTGCATAAGATAAATTAGCAACATCAATGGCTTTGTTGTATATATTATTGAAACAGTTTAAATTCTGAAAGGACGAGACAGCAAGAACTATTAAGAGTGTCTTTGAAGTTACATCACATGCAGTGAAGAGATGCACAGCTGCAGAGTTAAGATCTTTTTTCACCCTGATAGTAAGGGCAAAAATGGAGAATCTGATAGAGAACAGTCTCCGCACCGGCAGGACCCAGCCCACTTAAAGCCCTGGAAATACAGTTAGAAAATCTATGGTCAGTCACTACTCTCTGCCCACAAACTAACTTAAACTCACAACGATTACCACAGCATCATGCCCCTAGCCTGTCTACACACTACCTCCTTTGTTGATACTTTGCTCCCTACCAGTTCTGCTCACACATTGCTTCCTCTGCGGACTCACTGACTACTGGTTACACACTGCCCCTTCTCCTTGGAACATGCCCCATCTCATACGCTGTTTCCTGGCTATTCTGCTCATACTGGTCCCTGTTCTCCTCTACTCCCTCTGCTCCCTGACCCTTATCACACGCTGCCCAATTTGCACCCTGCTCCTTCGGCTCGCAGTACCATCTGATCACACACTGCCCCTTCTATGCACACAACCTCCCTTCTGTTCTTACACTTCCACTCTGCCCCTTGCCCCTTCTGCTCTCACACTGTTCCCATCTCACTGACTCCCAAATCGGCTCCCTGTGCCATCTGCTTGAGCAATCCCCCCTCTGTTCACAGACTACCCAACTGCACTCTGCCAAATCTACCTGCCCCCATTGACAACACACACTACCCCATCAGTTCCCTCAGGGCACAAGTCCTAAAAAAAGAAGTAGGGGACTAACCAAGTTAGGCAGTATGCAAGTGACAGTCATGGTGCTTGAAATCACAGCACAACATCATGGTGTGGCTTCACAGTTAGTGACATAAGATCTTATCACCTTACACATGTTTCGCGGGTCTATTAGGAGTACATTTCAGCTTATTATGAGATTTAACAAATGGAATTTTGCATCAGGGTTGTGCCAAAAAAGTGAAGCATCCCGACCCAAAATGTGAGCATCAACTTATACATTTATTTTGTAAAAACTCTTCTACCAAGAAATTGGCAACAAGGAGAAACGTGGCAGTAAATCTGTTCAAATTGGTTGCAAAGTCCACATTTTAAATATCTTAAGGCTATAAAAAAATTAAATTATGGCATTTAAAATTGTATTTGTGTAGATACTATCAGACCAGCACATGTGACATTCTTACAGTGCATGCATATCCCTTATATATAGGTTTGAAGAAAGTCAAAAACACTCCTCAAGTATTTGTGAAGAGATAACAAGCTGCGAGCCTTTGTTTCCCATCCCTTGCCTCTAGGTGTGACCGCTCAGATAGCTTCCAGCCAGGATAGTGGAACCAAAGGATGCCTGATGGCCACTTAAATTCTACTTCTTTATGGGCCCAAAGGAGTCTGAAATACAAAAGCCCCCACACTGCCTGCATGTTGCTACTCTGAAAGAGTAAACATCCAGGTGCAGCTGAATGCGCCCAGGTGCCTGGAAATTACACCTGTACAAGTTCATCATATTTGAGTGTGGCCCAGCTTCTTGCAGGGTGGAATGCGTCCACCCTGTGAAAATAGTGGGTGGACCCTGTGGATCCATGTGTACCCCCCGGCTTGTGCCCTGGGCTCCCTGCACCTTCTGCTGTAACAGCCCGACCTCGCACTCTACATAATCTGCTCCCTGCCATTTCTGCTCCTACACTGCCCTCTGTTCTCTTCACTTTTTGCTTGTACACTTCCCTCTTTTCACACACTGCCCCCCTCGGTTAACACACTGCTCTATGTACCCTTCTTCCTGTTCTCACACACCACCTCCTTTGCTCATACACTGCCCCTCTACTAACAAAACTTTCTGCTTCTCATGCCTTTTCTTTCATTGACCCTTCTGCTCTCTGCCACATCTGCTCTCTAACATCCCTTTGCTCTCTGCCCTATTTCCTCCTCGTAGAGAAGGAGTAGGCCTTCCCGACTGTCACTAACACACCGAAACAGCTCTTCAGTCTTCAGAAACAAATTATTTGGATTGCAAGACTTTCTTGAAGAGCAGTCTGTGATACAATGGAATTGCTCAAACCTTGTCCAAACCATCATAAATCCAGGGGAGGGAGGGGGCGTGTGTGTCAGTGTTCCATGCAAGGTGCAGTGACCCCGAGCGCGCACTGCCCTTAGTGAAGCGCGCACATCCAGGGAGGGCGATCGCACCGCCACTTAACGCGAGCGGCGCGAAAACTGGTAATTTTCAGCTTGCGGGGACGCGTTCCATAGCAAGTGGCTCCTGCACTTGCTACATTTCTTTCCGAATGGGCTACGGCTGCAGGCTGATGGTGGGCGATTCTTAAAATATTTGTTAATTGCAGCGCTATAGGGTGCTGCAATTAACAGGAATACTTTCACAAGTGCCTACAAATAGCCCTCAGCTGCGCTCCACTAAAACCAGCATTTGCAATGCAATAGGTCTCGCATTTACGCAAGTTTGAGCTATTGGCATTGTAAATGATAATGCCTTTTAGTTATGTTTTAAAAACTAAAACAAAAATAAAAGGCATTGTTATTTGCAATGTCAATAGCTCAAACTTGTGTAAATGAGAGACCTATTGCATTGTAAATGCTTGTTAATGTAGGGTAGGGTTGAGGTGGTTAGTCTTCCTCCTCGCTTTCGAGTCTTCGAGACTGTGGAAAGGAGCAGCTCAACCCTTACTGCACTCCTGCTGTTCGCAATCAATCTCTCCCTTTCTCGGGTCCAACACAACTAACACCTCTGATGCAAGGTATGCGCCCCTGAAAGACTGAGCGCCAAAGGCAAACAGGAACAAACAATAACACAAACCGCACGCAATAGTAAAAAAAAAAGTGCGGCCAGTCATAAAACCCACCGTCTCACGCCGTCAGTGAAAGATCCAATCCCGGTGGGCGTGGCCTAAAGCAGACAGGGTGGCAACCAGGAGGGACTAAAACCCCCCCCCAGTGCAATCAACAAAGCATATTCAGCATAATAAGTGACGAAAACCGATGCGCGCCAATGACAATTGCAGGCGGAGAGGACGCATAACTTCTGGAACCGTATAGATTCCAAGAATCCCTCGCATGGCGAGGGCAACGCATGCGCGCTGCTAACGCCAGGCGAGACCTAAATAGGAATGTTTTGGGTAGACAAAGCATGGATGAGATAAAGAATTAAATGAGTGACAAGAGACATTGCAGATGTAAAATAGACTGACATGCATTTCAGTTGACGTGGAAGGATACAACCAAAAACAGCCTGTGTCTAAAGAATCCCGAGCCAAAGACTAATGGGTGAAGAAGGATGAACCAAATCCCCATGGAGTATGTACATAATTCAGAATGTTTTCTCGAAATAGTGTAAACATCATTACACGCCAAACCTAAACATGCAACGGAATGAAGACCTGCTAAGAAAATGGGGGAATGGACATAAATTCCCCAAAAAAGGCAGAAGAATAATGCACACTTTTGCACTGTTGGCACATGGTTCCACCATTAGCCTCTCAACAATCTTATATTTGCTGCTAAGAAGCTAAGGGAATGGCAAGGTATAGAAATATTGTCCTTCCACTGCATCATCCCGACCTCTGAGAAAGGGGATTGCAGAGCCATTGCCAGGAGTACCAAATAGGCTTGGGTGTAATTCTAATTATGCCGGAGTAATTTCAGTAATTCTGCATTACCCTTTGATACGGAATTTCCAACAATAACGTGATTACGTCTGCTAACGTAATTAAGAGTAATGTGGGGGAAAACAATCCTACTGCAAGAGTACATTTAGCGACCACAGGTGTAGATTTAAGAATTGCATAATTCCAGTGGACATGGGTGCAGGTAAAATGGTAACCTAGAGATATAGGACTAATATGAAGATATTGTTAAGGTTAAGGTAAAATAAATGTAATCAATAGGACCAGGTTACGGGTAAGAGATAGGATTAGGAGATCTGAACGAGTTAAAGACAATAACGAGTTAATGCTGTTAGGGTAATTATATTTTTAGTGAAATGTATATACTGACGGAGGGGAAGCAAATAAGGCAAAAGTGATGAGATAGCGGTCAGTGAGGCCAGTGATGGCAGGAGAGGGATCGGTTCAGCCTCCACACAACAATGATAGGGCGCTAGTAGTCTGATGCCCTGCAGCACAAAATATTATCCTAGCATACTCAGGAAATAGTTTACTTCGCACTCTCACATGTAATCAAATAATGCTGAATGTGTTAAAGGTATTGATGAATTATTACTGATCGTCTTGTTTTATTGTAATTTAATGTACATTTTGCTTAAACTAAACAGTAAAAAAAAAAAATCAATAGAAAAAATAGCAAGTCTGGCAACAATGACCCTAATATATCGGGTAGATTTGGGCAAAGTGCGGTAAAAAGCAAAGGCACAACTTAACGCCTCGTCTTTAAATACTATAAAGTTAGATTTATTTTACAGCATCCTGTACCATAACCCACTCTTTAAGGTATGCTCGCTCTGCTAAGGTTACCAGATACCTCCATGACACCAGGGCATCATGTTCCTAGCATACTTCCTCTCTTTTAAACCACTACATCTTTTTATATTAGTCTAATTGGTTCATATGATGTCACGGAGCTCACAAATCCCAGAATGCATCAGCTTGTAAAATGAAAGTCCACTATTAGAACATGGTATGCCTGGTGGCAGCTTCCTATCCTTGGATATCCGCCCAGAATCCAGGCACAAGTACAATTAGTGAGAATAATCATTTTCAGAGGGAAGCACATACATCCAGTTTGTAAATTCCATGGAAAACGTTCTATGCCGCATTGTAATCTGGGCCACTTGAACTACACTACACGATTCTATTACCACGACATTGTCCATCTAATTATAGAGTTACCGCAATTGCCCTATAAGCCTCCATCGTCTACATATTTTCCAAATTACAACAAAAAATGTTTCTAGTTCAAGGGGATGAAAATTAGCTTTTTTACACGCAGCTGGTGATAGAGCGTAGTAGCAGACCTGTTGGAAAGATTAAGTTGCCACCTTGTTGTATTCAGGTATTAAACGATTATAAAGAGATTAAACTTGGGCCCTGTGGTACTAAAATGTGTTAAAATTACAACATTATGGAATAATAGTGCATCGGGAGTATCTCATTTTGCCACATAATTTGTATTCTCATGCCTCAGAGAAAAACCGTATGATGCTTCATTGCCGCACAATTAAACAGGTCCTTGCTATAGTAAACTCTAAAGGCAACGCTGCTTTGTGAGTTGGTACAACAAGACACACATCACCCAAATCGTTTTACCATCACAAAAATATTTTTCATCTGTAAAGACTCATCGGAGAGCTGTAGAGGCTGCTTAGTTTATATTCATGATGGGTCAGCCTTCTGCCACGATGGGATGATGTCCGGCAGGTGTGCAGGCACGCATTGCCTCCCACGGTCCTGTTCGCGTGCACGGAAGCATCTCTTACCGTCCTAGTATGTCAGCATGCACTGACTCCTCACTGAGTTTGCTGCCGCTGCTTGGGTCTGTGGACTGCCAGCTGCACTGCTGGCCTCGCGCTAGGCTTATGAGAGAGGAGACAGCAAGAAAGGACGGAATTAAGTTTCCGCCAAGGAAACTCCTCCCTTATCCAGAGTGGGTGCCGGCTGCTCCGTCTGAGAGCGGAGTGCTGCAGTAATGTTCAGTTTATTTAGACTGGAAAAGACGTGGTCTTCCTGCAGATCCCTCCCTTCATTCTGTCTGCAGTGTTGGCGGCTGGAGCGTACGGAGTGTTTTTGAAGGCACTGGTTGTGAGTAGCGAGCGCGACTCCACGGACACACTGTGCTTGTTGGCGTATCCTTATCTCCTCATGTTCCAATAAATACTTGGCGTCAAGCGGAGATCTTTCTCATGCATTCAATCAAGGGGTTCTCATTGTTTTAACAACTATTATTCGCAAACTTTGAGTGAACCCTATGTACATTTACTGTGATGTTATTTATGTACGTTGATTTACCAAAAAGTCTGCGTGGCGGGGATGGCATCATGCATCTTTTGACGCCTAAATGACATTAATGTTGCCCCTGCAGCAATCAGAAATTTTTGATCCAGGCACTGGTCTAACAGGGGGGGCGGCGGTGGCGAGGTGTGTGCGCGCGCGTTAGGCAGCCGGGGATGCGGTGGGGGGGGGGGGGTCGGCAGCGGCGGAGTGTGCGCGCGCGTGTGTCTGTGCGTGTGCGTCTGTGCAAGCGCGTCTCAGACGCGCGTCCACAGACCCCGATCGCTGCGCGTGCCCTGGTCTGTCTCCCTTGGGAGCAAACAAGGCAACAATAAGTCTCGTTGGCGGCAGCGCTTAGCGCTGCAATGCCAGCGAGACCTAAAAAGACATGCATCAAGTTCAAAAGCACGACATGTAAAGCACACGTCGTGCTTTTGGTCTTCCTGCATTTCTTCCCTTAATGGAGCGCGGCTGAGGGCCGATTGTGGGCACGTGTGAAAATATTCCTGTTAATTGCAGCAACCTCCTGCACTGCAATTAACAGGAATATTTTCACAATGGCCCACAATCAGCCCTCAGCCGCGCTCTATTTGGCTCTCCAGTGAGTGCCGCCACAGAAGCTGCTGGACAGTCTTAGTTTGGTAGTGCCTGCTGCCTGATATGGTCATGCCACGTGAGTCTGGGCTGAACACGGCTGCCGGAGTTTATTTAGTGCCTGTAGCCTCTCATAACACGGGCCCCGCCGGTAACCAGAGCAAGAGTTTTAAAAGTCTCACCAGGCCTAGTCAGCGCTGCCCTGCAACCATAGCAGTCAGCTTAATCAGTTTTTTACTTGTAAGTTTTAAATTTCTGGGCAAATCACTTAATCTCCCCGTGCCTAACAAAAAAAAATAATAATGTGCAAGTCTAACGTAACTGGTGCTCATGTAAAGCACTGACCCCTTAGAGTCGAATTTGCGCTACATAAAACTAAAGAAAACAAGCATTGGCATTGCCAATAGGTCTCGCCTTTGGGACCTTGTAAGTGTTTAGTTATCCAGCACAATATCCTTGGTGCAACAACATCAAGTGTTGCATGGGTAAACACTTATACGGTCCCAAAGGCGAGACCTATTGGCTATGCCAATGATTGTTTACTTGGGTACGAGCTACGTGGGATTGTCGCGTTCCAGGATTTTTCTATTTTTTGTCTAAGGACATTGGTAAACCAACACACAAATATTGATATCGTAAAGCAGGAACTAAAATTGAAATTCTGGCTCTGCCTTGGTATTGCTAGCTCAGATTATCTCAAGAATTATTGTAACCATATAAATGTCTAATATTTATGTTATTTCAACATATTGTGCCTGTCCTGTTAATTGGCCTTCATTCCACGTGTGGACAAAAAGCACTCCTCGGATGGTAAAATCTCTAACTAGTCTGACTAAAGAGGCTCGTCCATAGAACCGACGGGAAATCTGTTTGTAGACCACCGATCTTATTTAGGAGTGACCAGTTTTCCTGGGGTTCTATGACTAGTTAAGCTTGGGCAAACATAACTGACCAGACCAACTTAAGAGACTACAGGACCCAGGCCGTTTAAAAAAAGGAGGCAACAGGAAAGTCAGAGTGCATGAAAAGTTAAGGTGTCATGGAATGCACATGATGCAGGGTAATGAATAAAATATTTTGGTGGAAAATAAATCATATGCATCACTTCACCACCTTCCCTCTGCCATACTTAGATACGCAAATACTTATTCTTATGTAGTCATCTTTTTATACTTTAACATCAAGGGGAGACACACAATGGTCACACTGCCGCAGGGAACTACCCCTTTGAAGTAAAGCCCCTACCACCTTTAAACCTGTGCCCAAACAACTGAGGGCTGGAGTGCCCCCTTCCTAAAGCAAAACACCTGCTATTTGTTCATATTTTAAGATTCAGCAAAGAGCTAGACAATGAAAAGAAACTGTATAAAAAAAATTGTCTCTATTGAGTTGCAACACCGCTTCTCTGTTTTGGTTCAATTCAACTATTAACCAGGGACAAGTAAAGCAGCTCCAGAACACATTTTAAAATGCTTTATTCTTAGGTTTGCTGTTTAAATATCGGCTTTAGGCGATTTTCCCCAATTCTTGTACTGGCCAAGACATTCAAATACTTTTCATATCGGTTAAAAAAATTAAACAAAAAATACGCGCATAGCGAGGTAGCTACCCAGTGAGAAAAGGTGGCAGACGCAGGTGTCAAATCAGACCTTGAAAAATCTACCGCTATGGCAAGTCAGATGTCATCAGGTTGTGCTATTTTGAGAATCCATTTTTTGAGGGGGGGGGGGGGGGGGAGGAGGGGGGGGGGGTGAGGAGAGTGACCCTGAGCTAGAAAAGAACAGGTGTCATGTTCATTCAGATAGTGAATGAGCAATAAAGATGCCTTTACACCTTGTTTTATCTTGACACATTTGCTGTCAGTTCAAGGGCAGAGGTCAAATGTCAGCTTGTCTTTTTACTAATTGCTGCTTAATATATCTTGGAAATGACGTTTCCCTTTCTCTTGAATAGTTAGAGCAGTTTGTAAAGCGAACTGTCAAGTATTGTGAAACAAAAGGCTGTAGAATGTCGGTTTATTTTCCCCAACACATTTAAATAGCTTGCAAACGAATAGTACAAACATTTAAAAGTATCAGGATCTAGGAAAGCACTTTCTTTAAAATTCAGAAGTGTAATGCAGACAATATGTAAAAATAAGCAAAACAAAACACTCTACTTGGTGAGGTGTAAATGACATTTGCAGTTACTCTATTTTCAAATATTGTTTGTATACTATACAGTTTTATCAGTAGGACTGCATGTCAGTGGGAAGTTTGGGGGTCATTTCAATGGCTAATGTGCTCATTGCAAATGACAGTTACCACTTCATGCTTCATTTATACATGTATTAAAAGTGATAATGCTTTTAATGAAATAAGAGGAAAGTCAGGGGTCATGTGTATAAATGTGGCTAGATTTGCATTATAAAAGGAGCAAAAGTTTAGTATATTAAATCAAACAAAAGGAGTGTTTTTACAGCATATATGCTGAGCTCACATTTGATGGTGATCTCATGTGTAACTGACGGCTAAGTGAGTTATAATATTTTCCGAGGCTAACAATTTGAAGTCAGTTTAGGGGTTACGAGCATTAGTTAGATCGAGTAGATATTTAACATTCTAGACCTGCAAGTCTGGTATCATTTTTCGAGCTTCGCAAACAACCGTCTGCAATCCAGAAAAAAACATAACATTCATACGTTCCATGAATCCAACAGTAAGTCCAACGTTGTATATAGCTTGCTTCGACTGGAAAAATCACCCTACGTGTAGTTTTACCGCACTCTACTACGTGTAGAGTTATACCGCACTCTACACGTTCCACTCTCCATGCATACTGCATAAGTAAGACGATTGCCCGAATACCAGTCACCCTTACGGCACACCTTTAATTAATTAATCTACAGCTGGCAGTGAATAAAGTGATACTAGGACGAGCTCGTCAGTATTTAACGATCACGCATGCGCTGTACAAAAAAATATCGCTCTGGCTTTGAGCTGCATGCTCTTCCGGGATCGCGCTAAAGTTCCAAATGTACGGGAAGTATTTATTTCACATCCGTGACGGAGACTTAGGTTATTGCCCATCATTTGTTTCTATGCTTAGGCTCCCAAATAGCTACCAATGACGTAACCTGTAGTGGGTGCATCCAGCTGAGTCAGTGAGCTAGTGTCAGGCCAATAAGCTGCAAGAGAGGACCGTGTATTGCAGAAACAAGAATGAGTGGCATGCTAAACAGCCAATGGAAAGATGCCTATTTTCCACTCTGCTCCTATTAGGACCTGCTATGGTGAGGAGGGCGGGCACCCGACGCAGGCTGCCATGGCCGTTGCTGTCGGCGCGAGGCAGATACCGCGAGCCCCTCCCCTCGCAGCGACAATAAGAGAATAGCTAACGATACAACGGTAAACCACCGACAAAACCCGTCCTGAACATCAAAACCACCGGAAATCGAAGCCAGCGGTGGAACACCACCTTTCTGAAAGCAACGCCGTACCGAACGTGAATCTTACCGGTGCCTTTATCTGCCACCGTTTTTTTCAAACGTTTGGTGATTTTGCCTTATTTTTCCGTACTAGTGAGCGAGAATTTCCGGTAACTGTACTGGCGAACTAACGAAATATACCCTCTTGCCCAATTAATTTGACCCGTTTACCTCGTGCGTGTTTCTTCTCTGCTTCTTTCTTCTCTCGTCGCTGACAGGAAATTTGTTCTCCCGCGCGCCAGACGGAGATAGTTATATCTAAGATTGGGGGAGGGGATTTGAGTTCCGCGGTCTGGTCCCGCTCTATCCCACAATGCAACGCTTCATAAGAAAATGGCGACATGCCCCGTTGTATCCCATAATGCAATTTGGCTTCCATAGTAAAGCCGTTCTCCAGGAGTCTGCACTGCAACCCGGAAATGGCCGTTGTTTTATCCATGATCCTCTGCTTACATCGTCATTCGTATTTTTTTTTTGCTAGCACTGTCTCCGTGTGATGAATTACATATCTTAATTCTGTCTCAAACGAAACAGGCGTTTTATTAAGCTGTGTTTTAATGTGACAGTTAATCACAAATACAGCTCCGGAAGGTGAAACCTGTTAGGTTATAGGTATTATGCAAATTGTGTTGTGATTATGCTCCACTAACTTTAATGCCTACCCGGTTTTCAGTTTGCATATGTGTGTGTGACATTTCAACATTTGAGATGTGCTTATGTGTAACCTTTTCGTGACTGTGATATCTCGAGTTATACTTTATCGCTGATAGTTAAATGTCCCTATTGATTTTTTTAGGTCTCGCCTGGCGAGCTGCTCTCGTCAGAGAGACCTTTTGGAATCGATTCTCTGCCGTGGGCTGATGCACGTGTCTGCTTGGACGAAGATGGCTGCTCTCGCCATTTGTCCATTGCAGACAGCATGCGTGGGACTGACAGTCCGACACCATCTTGTGCGGATAGCTTCCCGTGGTCCATGGCAACCGAGCATCTTGTCAGAAGCTTTGTCGTGTCAGTTTCCTGTTCCTGCCCACCTCACTATTTTCTGTCTGGACAACCCACTTTGCGCCTCTACGGATGAACCTACTCCTGAATGTCATCGTCTCGGTATGACCATAATTAGGTTAGCTTTAAATGCAATAGTCACAAAAGTTTTGTTTATCGTGCGCTTCAGCTTACCTTTGCTACATAAAGAAAAGATGCGACGCAGTGCGCTGTTGGCATGGGGCGGAGTGTCTGGTTCGCAGGCAGTGCAGCCCTACAGGGCATGCGCAATGGGGTGGAGCCAGGGGAAGTGCTGCCGAGAAGGGGTGTTCCGATATGTGCATGCAAAGGTGGAAATTAGAAGCTATGGCTTCTGTTTGGGTTGAGGTTAGGAAGTGAAGATGGCCACGAAATCCTGTCCGGAGTGCGAGCAACAGATACACGTGCAGGGATTCCCTGTCTCTTGTTTGGAGTGTGGCTGAGGGGTGGCGATCGCTGGTCATCCACTCTGCCTGGTGGTGTGCGGTACATAGCAGTCTTTGTGGCTCTCGTGTTTCCCTTATTTACCGTACCCACACCGAGAGGTCGGTACTGTGCTTCTTGCTGACCTGTGCCCCAGTTGTGACAGCTTGTAGACAGCCTGCATAAGACAAGCATTATATAAGTGCTGTGCTAGTTACGTGAGACTGTTCGGAGGTGCCATCCGTTGTTTCGACTAGATCTTCTGAGGCGTGAGCCAGGAGACGAGTGAGTGAATCGCGAGTGGACTGATTCAGCGATTTTGCACAGTTTTTAAAACGCTTTTAAACGTTAGGTTATTGCTGCTATTGTTTTAACGGGGCATGTATTTTAAACTGTTTAAGCAAGAGAGGACTTTCTTTACCTTACTGTGGATTCAGGGGGCACGGGGGACGAAGGCTGAGCAGGAAGCGGGGCCGCCATTACAGAAGTACGCAGGTCAGCGGTCTAGCGTCCCTGACAGCGTACTTAGGCACGAGCTGGCGCGCAGCGGGAGCGCTTAAGGCAAGCCTGTCTGTGCGCGTCCGTGCCAGACCAGCGCCAGGGACCCTGCCAGTTTCGACCCAGCCACCAGACCGGCACTAAGTTATGATTCCTCTACTTTGCTGAGGCTTAGGAAAGAGAGGTGCTCCTCCAACTGTATCTGCCTTCTACCGAAGGCATTGCCATTTACCGCCCCGGACTACTGCCCTGGATGTCTGTCCAGTATCCCAAGGATTTTAAATCTTCCCATTGCTACTAAGGGAGAGAGGGGAGGAAGGGTAGAAACCAAGAAGGATCTCTCACTAATTTGCATCTTGTTAAACGCAAGATCCTTAGTCAAACACAGCCTTGAGTGCGCTAGACTCATGGAAGAACTCGAGGCTAAGGTAGCTTTTGTCACGGAAACCTGGACTGATCCGGCCGCGGGGCCAGATATTGTGATAGCTACCCCTCCGGACTTTCTCTGTTATACACAGGATAGGCCACTAAGGAAAGGCGGAGGTTTATCATCACTTTATTAAGGCATCCTTTCAACCTATTCCTATGGATACATGTGAAGCCCTATTTTTCAATCTGATGCTAACGCATCATCAATCCTTTAAGGGTTGCTTAGTTTACAGGCCTCCTGGAACTAGAAATGCTTTCCTGGCGTCCGTGGGTACGCTACTGGAAGAGGGGCTACTTTCGGATGCATTTACGGTTTTAGGTGATTTTAATTTTCATTTGGAACGCACAGAGGATGCTGACACCAGGGCCTTGGAGGAACTGATGCTGTCGTTAGATCTTAGGCAGCGGGAAGTGGGCCCTACGCACAGGGGAGGACACACTTCGGATGGGATCTTTTCCAACCAATGTAATATACACTTTAAGAACCTTTTTCCCCTGGCTCGGTCAGATCATTCCGCTGTCCAATTTGAAATTCTAATAAACAACCCTGACAAGACAACCACAGGATATAAAGACAGGATAAGAACAAGAGCGTGGAACAAGGTGGAGGGAGACTCCTTGATCAAACTGTTGTCTTCCTCTGCTGTCGGGATGCCAGGAGATGTGGATATAGCATGTCATAACTATACAAGTTGGTTGCAGCAAGCCTGCGACACCGTAGCCCCCACAAAAATTTCGCGGCCTAAGAGAGCACTTCCTTCTGCTCCCTGGTACTCTCAGGAGATTAGATCCCAAAAGCTTATTTGTAAGCAGCAAGAACGTAGATGGAGGAGTAATTATAATGAATCCGACAGAAAAGCTTACAAAGTCAGCCTCCAGACATATAAACAAGTCATTTCTATGGCCAAACAATCATACTTTCCATCTCAGATTTCGGACTCTAGTAACTCAGTCAAGGAGTTATTTAAGACAGTGGCCAAGCTGGTAGCTCCTAAGCCATGTGCAGTTCAACCCAGCCAACAGCTGTGCGATGATTTGGCTGAATTTTTCTTATCTAAGGTGGAGACTATTTTTGCCGTCTTTAACAAGAGGAGTATCAGTAGCCCAGACATTAGCTGGGAGAGCTCGAGGCTAAATCATGCCTCCTATCCGACCTTGGTCAAATTTTGGCCAGTGTCCTCCTTGGACACGCAAAAGATTTTGATGGAAGCTAATTCGGGATCACCTTTTGACCCTTGCCCCATCAAGATGGCCAAACTAGCCGCTGGACCGATTGCTGACCAGCTTTCCAGTCTTTTTAATCTGATGTTTGAAACGGGGTTTTTTCCCAGTCAATGGAAATTAGCATCTATTCTTCCATTACTAAAAAAACCTCATCTCCCGATTAATGACCCCAACAGTTTTCGCCCAATAGCCAGACTTCCGCTTCCAGCTAAACTTGTTGAAAAGTTCATGAACTGACAACTTAGTCTCTTCCTGGAAGACTCCCAAGTACTTGATCCCACTCAATATGGTTTCAGGCCAGGTCACAGCACAGAATCCGCCCTAATTAAAGCTACAGAAGAGATTAGAGAGGCAGTGGATCAGGGTGGCAAGGCAGCCCTGATATTGCTTGATTTGTCTGCGGCCTTTGATACGGTCCACCACTCAATACTCCTGAAT
Source organism: Triturus cristatus (assembly GCF_964204655.1). Classification (NCBI taxonomy): domain Eukaryota; kingdom Metazoa; phylum Chordata; class Amphibia; order Caudata; family Salamandridae; genus Triturus; species Triturus cristatus. The sequence continues at coordinate 392,368,811 of NC_140592.1, forward strand.
CATTTAAAAATGTGTGGGATTGATGGTAAAGCAGGGAACCTTATCAAATCCTTTCTAGCCGATAGAAAACAAGTGGTGACCCTGGGGGACTTTCACTCAACCTTTTTCAACTCCTTGTGGGGTCCCTCAGGGGTCCTCACTCAGCCCCACCCTTTTTAATATTTACGTTAGCGCACTGGCACCCGTCATAGGGTCCTATGGGTTCGGTATCACCTCCTACGCAGATGATACGCAAATTGTTGTACCACTGACACCAGGGGGGGAGGTGGATGTGGAATTGCGGCTGCAGGAGTGCATGGTGGCCGTGAGCAGCTAGATGTCCGAAAATTGTCTGAAGTTAAACTCTGACAAAACGGAGGTCATTCTGTTCGGTAATTCCTCCAATTTCTGGACCCCTGCCTGTTGGCCCAACTCTATGGGCACCCTTCCTATTCCAGTCAGAAAGGTGAAAAACCTCGGCATGATACTGGACGATAAATTCACCATGGAGCAACAAATAAAAGTATTAACATCTAAAACCTGGTATACCATCAGAATGATGAGAAAAGTGCTACCGTTGCTCCTTCAAGATAGTAGACATACGGTGGTAAGGGCCCTAGTAACAACGAGACTGGATTACTGTAACGGGCTGTGTCTGAATGCGCAGCAAAGCATACTGAACAGATTACAGATCTTGCTAAATGCGGCAGTCCGTTTACTCACAGGCTCTTCCAGATTCTCCTCAGTTGCTTTGGAAAGAAGAACTCTACATTGGCTCCCCATAAAAAGCCGTATACGCTTTAAGGCGCTGTCCATGGCTTTTAAGGCCTTGCATGGACTTGGCCCAGAATTTTTAAAGCAGCGTATACAATGGTATGTTCCGGGTAGAAGCCTTCGTTCAAAAAGCACAAAACAGGCGCAAGTCCCTCGTATCAGGAAGGCCCGATGGGGAGGTAGAAGTTTTGTTCACAGAGCCGTTAAGGCCTGGAATGCCGTACCACTATATCTTAGAACCGTGCCGGATCTGCTGTCCTTTAGAAAGGAACTTAAGACCTGGCTTTTTCGGTACCATTAACCTCCTTTCATTTGCCGCTCGTAACTCACAGGCTTGACCTTCAGGATTTTTAGACAGCGCTAGGACACCTCCGGGTATTTGTCGCGCTTTAAAAGTATCAATAACATAACATATTTGGCGACAACGTGGTTTCCGTGTATCCGCTGTATGACTGGAAAGAACGGCAGAAGGATAATACATGTTATATTAACTTGTGCTTGACTGTCACTAATTGTGTTTGAGAAAGTTTTAACACTGAGTAGGTTCGAGCTTGTGGGATTATGACAATGATAAAGCATGGAAAAATGACTCGTCTTTGCTGGTATCGCAGTCTGTATGTGTACGTTTGTGTTTGTATGTTTTGACGTGCATAAGTACTTGTGTATCTGCGTATTTCTTGGTGTATAAATGTGTACAAATAAGTACATATGGAGTTGTTTGTATATAGGATGTGTCTGTAAGTTGGTAGGTGGTGTATTTTTGCGAGTGCATGTATGTGTATGCGTCACTGTGCCAATGTAGACGTGTGAATACTAACACTGTGCCAGGACGCCGCAAGGACGTCCGACATGGGACGGTCTGTAGACGTAACAGCAAGCAGAAATCTCTCTGTGTATCTCTCACTGATACACACCCACTCTTGCTCGCTACTGAAATACACAAGTGCTTACACCTGCAAAGACACAGCAACACCATCACGTTCATAGAATGCGAACGCACACACAAATATATACACAGACACACACAATGCTTTGATACCGCAGCACAGTCATTTGGGCTCAGAGCTCTAAGGTCAGGAAGGCACATAAAGATTGGTGATTAAACAAATACTGTGTCAGCAAAGTGTGGCCAGCTCACAGCAAACAACTCCACCTTTTATGATTGTGTTTCTGAAGAGAACCCCGGGCTATTTGTCTTCGCTATGGAGTTAAGCATAACTTATCCAGTCCCAGGCGTTCCAGACAACATTTTGATGTCAGCTTCTGCAGGAAAGTAAACACCAAGCCAAGGAGGAAACGGTACTGATTCCGAACAGATAAAGAACACTGCAACTTAATTTCATTAGCCCGTGCATTTTTATTAAGTATCAAGAGAGGATTTTTAAAACTATTTCAAATCGCGTACATTTTTGGCACTAATCTAAAAACAAAGGCAACGTTATTGTTAATTACATACCAGCCACCAGCTAAATCAGTTCTATTTTAAAGCGGCATCTGTTGAGATAACTTGGCCACATCTGCGTTTTGTCTAGAATTGTTTGTCTGCATGTTATGTTTTCCCAGCTACAAAGCGCACTTCTGAATTTGGTCATAGGAGTGCGTGAAAGAGGTGGTGCGCAGAAAGGAATGTAGAAGCGCCTTACAACAGTAAATGCGGTATAAAGCGAGCACGACTATTCCATTTCCATGCAGTTATTAAATGCACATGTGTGCTTATGATGTTAGACATATTTTTAGCAAGAAATAGATATCGTATGGAGATTACGTCGCTGGTATTGACATTTTTCATTCTTTAGATTAGTTTGAATAAAAAAAATTAATAAAAGCTAGTACCATTTACAGTACAAAACTCACATTAGTACAAATGCAATGCAATAGATTTTGCAATTATAACAATGTGAGCGATTGACATTTTGCATTACACCATTTGATTAATGTGTCACGAAGGGAAAAAAAACAATAACATTTACAATGCCAATAGCTTAAAACAATGTAATTGCGAGACCTATTGCATTGTAAATGCTTGTTTATATATCTCACGTGTATCTAAGAACAATTAATAGATGATTGCACCCCTTCACTTTTCATATGTCTCAACCTCCGCCATAGCAACTTCCTTAATACTCTGTGATCGAGTGCAGAGCCCCCCCACAGCCAGTGCTCCCAACAATCAAAACGTTTACAGTAGAGCCCTCATTACCCCCCCCCCATCCAGTATTGCAGGGACCCCCATCGCCCCCTGCACCCAGTCGAGTTCTCGGAATGCTCCTCACAGCACACCAGCGCCAAGAAACTATCCTCTTCCTACAGTCCCCAATTTAGGATTCCTGGTTCTTTAAAAACTGGAGTGCTGGCTTCCTATCTTCTGCAAAGCCCCCTGAAAACAAATAATCCCACCTCTCTTATCTTAACTCTCCAGGCACAGAAGAGCTAGGCTTTCTAGCCCTAGTACATAGTCGCCAAGTGAACCTGTACTATTTGTGAAACTCGTAGCCAGCCCTGGGTATTCTAAAGCAACGCTTCTTGTAGGACTTGCATGCAAAGAGAGGACAGACAAAGCTGCTGGACAGTTAAAGATCTCGCTTGGGATCACTTGCTGTCAATTCTGATAATTTATAGGAGCATTCTGACACTTCATGTTGATGCAGTAAACATAGCTGCCACGTTTATAGATATCTTATGTGTGATATTTCTATGGAGGGACATTCAACTGTCAGATTAGTGACACTTTCTCACAAATGAAACGAAGCAATTAAAACAGTGGAAAGAGATAAGAATCCGAAATTGTGCCTTTTAAGCAGTAAGACCCTTTAAAAAGACCATGACATTTCTGAAAAACCCTGAAAAGGAAGGTCATTATCCTACTGCCCTTTTCTAAGATGATCCTCAGGTAAAGCCAGTATTATGTCTTTACAAAATTAAGTTTTGTTTTATTTTGACTTTGTATATGGTGCCATGAGTTATCTTCAAGCCTATCTACCGAATATGTTTTTCTCAGAAAATTATTAGTGGTTTCTTTTGGCAGTCACATTATTAGCATGTTTATATGTGTTCACTGTGGCATTTCTTGCTACACATTGATGGGTATAATGGCTGTAAAGCATAGGCTGCAACTTTAGTGCACTGAATCCGAGGAGAACCATAATATATTTCATGGGATGCTGATGGCTTGGCTTTTACAGCTGCATGGAGCTGAAGGTTGCGAAACATCATTCATCTTAATTCAGACATACCATTTACAGACATTAATGATGAACTCTAAGATCCAAGTGAGATGCTTTCTTTAATTCCAGGGGAGTAAGTGGTACCTTAATCTTCTTTCACTTTTTTTCTAAAAAGCGTTTTATTTTTTTAATATTATGAAAACAGGCGCTTCTATTTAAGCTAAAACAGACTGCTGGGTAATATTAGGCTGTGATACCTGATCAGGAGATGTACATTATGCTCGCTCGTGCTCATGAGGAAATGTGCAGGGACCTGAGGCATATGCATACCCTGACAAGAAATATCTAGTGTATTGTTCATCTGAAGATAGCATGAAATGAAGAAAAAAGCATTCTTCTGGTTGCCAGGTCAATATCCCATACTGGAAGCCTAGTGGGTAAATGCACATGCTGCAAAAATTAGTTGGTGACCAGCCCCCACTGACAGAGACATCACCTCATTGACAGATCATGAGTAAACTACAAATTGCTGGACTTACCTGACTGTTCCACCTGAAGTGCCATGTGACCGGGGAGAGTACTAGGCTGTGGTGCCATCACGCTGCAGCAGGCATTGCTGACGATTGTAGTTGACAAGCAGACCACCAATTGGTGATTGGTGCTGATGGGCCTAAGTTAATATTCCTCCTCAAACCTCTCATGCAGGAGGCTTCCACTAGTCTTCTGAGTAGGGGCTGGAACAGGTGGCTTACTGGCCTGGTTGTTTGCTGCACTTCATGTTCTTGCTTCCTGTCCGTGGCGTTTGAGGGTCCTGAGCTATCGGAGAGAGCTCAGGTACAGTGGGACATGAGTCAGACAGACAGAGTCCGGATCCTGTTCCCTTCACAAATGGCAGCTCAGATACACAAATATTTAATGTAGTTTGCTGCTGCCGTTTACTTCAGTCATGTTCCGGGCCTTGTGTTTGCTTTGTTTGCCTTAAGTGGGCAGGATAAACCCACAGTTGGGGCCCATGCTCACTTTGCCACTGGATTCAAGCTAGCCTGGCTGATGAGGTGTGTTACCCCGAAACCGATCCCAGGATGCTTGTTTCCAGTTCCAGCTAATTGTGATGAGTGAGCTGTACTCACTGAGACATCAGGCAGCACAGTGTGCACTGCACTCCAACAGATCAGCCTGCACTCTCCGCTTCTTTCTTCTAACGGAGGACAGCTCCGGTCTCGCTTTTGTCTACCTCACATCGCCAGTGGTGTCAGGGGGCGCTCTGATGTGCGAGTTACTCATTTTAGTGCGATGATGTGGACAACCACACTAAAAGGCATTAGTCTAACCCGTGATGCCTGGTACTTGGCAGGGCTGAGTAAATGGGTTAGTGCCAAACATAACATCTCTCCTGTGATTATTTGCTCCTGCTGACAAGAGAAGATCGAACTGGCTCCACTCGGGTGCCATTAAGCGAAATGTTTGTGCTTGCTCTGCTGAGACCAGGGGCAGGAGGAATCAAAGTCTCCATAGAGCAACACTGTGAAAGGTTGAGCACACAGAGGATGAGGCGCCATTTTGTCTGCTGCTTACTGCTGTGTGGTTGGCAGGGTGGTGCCTTGCCCTAAAACAACAGGCAAGGCACCATCCGGACCCACGTGAGGGCAATCCGTGTCGTCCAGATTCATTTTATGTTGTGTTTGAAATTCACTCCGGGCCACCCTGTGAGAGACCGTGTGGTACACTCAGAGGCTGGGCAGATGGAGTTCTCTTCTTGAATGGGCTCTGTGAGGCCTGTTTTAAGTTTGTCACATTTACACATGTGATGCCACCAGTGCTTGCTGTAGTGCAATGTAATGTTATTGAGAAGAGGCTGGCTACTGTACCAGCAAGCCAATTACGCTTGCTGTTTAAATGCAGCCTCGTTCACTGCGCCTCCGGTGGTCCCAAGGTGCTATAAGTCACGCTGTAATGCGTTACTAATCCATTTTAGCATGGTGAATCGGACACCAGCACTGAAATGCGTTAGTCTAACCCCTGATGCGTGGTACTTGGCAGATCTGAGCTTTGTGTGAAATTTTGGGGTCTGTGATTGACGTTCATATGCTATGTGTGCCACACTTACAAGTAGAATCAGGCCCGCCAGTTTTAGAAGAAAAATCATTATGTGAGCATGGTGTAGTAAAAGAGGCACTCTTGTGGTTTGGCACCCTATGAAGACCTTCGACTACCATCATTTTAATTGACTTTAGTGTGTTATTTTACTCTAGCCTGGATATATGAGATGGTCCTGCATGTGCCTGCTTCTCTTCTCTCTTGTAATCTTGTTGTCTTTCAGTGGGAGCTGTCCGGAGTAGAACAGTCTTGCCAAGAAAAGAAGGCATGGGATGTGCATTTGAAAGCCTGAGAGGGAGGGAGAGGTGTGAAATGTACTCTTTGGTTTCGCAGTGTTGTGAGCGGTGGTGCACACATGTGCTCAGTGTTGTACATTGAGAGATAAAGTATGTGATGCTATAAGTTGTGCAGAAATGTGCATTGTGTTGTACATTGGTGAGAATTATGACGGTCTTACTATTGGCTTTGACATGGCCTCTTGTCATCTTGTTTTCTGACTGCCTTGTTTCAAGCTTTTCTACGTGCACAACAGTGCTTGCAAGTTGTTTGGGTTACGAGAATTATAAGTGCTTACTATTGGCTTTGGCATGGCCTCATGTCATCCTTTTTTCCTGGCTTTGCCTTGCTGCAGTTTTTCTGCGTGCACAGCAGTGCTTGCAAGTTGTTTAGGTTATTCACATTCAAGGTCTTTCTGTTTTTCTGAGCGATTGCTTTTGTTTAATGTACTCTGGAAGGCCTTGTGGGAGCTTCGTCAAGATAGAGGCTGGAAGATGTGAGAATGTACAACTCTGCCTCGGAGTCAAAATACGGGAGCTTTGCTAGCCTCCATCTTGGCCTTGACGCAGACTGGTACAGCCAGCTCGTTTTTTTCTAATGCGAAGGGGGCGAGGATTTCTAGAAGCTTCGCCTCACGCTTAGTATTGGTATTTAAGCTGGGAACCTTCGAGGGCCAGGTGGAAGCTCGCCACAGAATAGACGTATTGCTGTGGCGGAGACGGAATTTGAGTCCTGATCGAACTCCTTCCTGTGCTGGTGAAGGGCTCCCCCAGCTGGAGTTGGCAAGGATGTTGCTTAATCGATCGGTGAGGTGTTCCTAACCATTTTGTATATATTTTCTCCTCTTTGCTACTTGTATATACTACATTTTATTCTAATTGTACATTTTAGTCACTTAACATTTGGCAATCTGCATTTACTGATATATTTGGCCTACCGTTCTAAAATGTTGCATTAATAAACTTGTGTGTGTTATTTTAAATGCACCTGGATTTGTTTTCTTGCCTCGCCTAAAGGGAGTGCTGCGTCTTTTCCTCGTCTTTAGGGAGTGCTGCTCAAAGTGTATTATTTAAAGGTGCAGTGGTATATTTGCCTCCAAAGTGGGAGTGCAGGCTTTGGGCGGTGCTTATTGGTGAGAAGTCACATTCATTACATCTTGGCGTCACTTTCACAGGATTCGAAAAAGATTAAAAGGGGAAAATGCTCTCTAAAATGCTTACAGAGTCCCAGATGCCAACTGAGTTATTTCAGAGAGAGCTGGTCTCTCTCAAAGAGGGAAAAAAGTTGGTATTTCAGACAGAAACAGTAGTGTCATTTTGAATGCATTGTTTAGCATGTATCAAAAATTTGAACATTTAGAAAAAGAATGTAGTGAGCTGAGACGGGAGCAGGCTGATGTTCAGTTTGAAAACAAGTCTTTGAAAAAAAGGTTAAACATGTATCAAGCTCTGAAGCCTTTTGTTTTGACCAGCTATGATGAGTCATATGTGAAAAATGTGAACTTGGAGAACGTGCCAGTTAATCTGCAGGCTTCACAGATGGTCTTAATTAATTCTTTTTTGGATGTTGCTCAGCCAGAAAGAAATGTGCAGGGAGATAGACTGACCAGTCTGTTAGCGATCGCTGGTTGCAAGTATTATTCAGAAATGACAGTGAATGATGAATTTTGCTCTACATGACAAAACGCTATTTTGAAAAAAGATGTTTTAAAAGCATGGTCAATTCAGAAAGGAGACAGTGTATCGTGTGCCGGTCCAGGAGCAGTGTGCTATTTTTAGATACTGTGAAGAACAGGGAAAGAAGAGTATACTTTTAAATTCAGATGCTGGACAAATACAGATGCTTTTGTGCTTTTGCGCATTGAAAGACACAGGGCAGATGATAATTGGACACAATGCGATTTGTCAATGGGATGAAGCAAATGTTATAAAATGGCATTTACAGACTGAAACTGTAGTTTTGCATGAACAGTTTGTGCAGGTCCCAATAGAAAGTCCACGGGTGGTGTTTGAGACACAGGATTCCCCAGTGAAGTGGCAGATTGTACTGCAAAGCCCAGCTACTGTGCATGACAGAACATTTAATTTCCTTACAGATGAAAAGGCTAAAATCTTGGAGATAGAGGGGGTGAGACATGCTTCAGATTAGGTGTGCACATCTAAATACGAGCACATTGGAGATAAGGACCATACAAACAGGTGGGCAGAAAATGAAGGGATGAATATCACCCCTAGATTTACCTAGAAGTATGATTTCTATGTGTCAGGATGCACAATCCAGACCAGTCCCACAGAAGGTGAAGGGCGAGTTGAAGAAAGGAAAATTACCAGAGCAGACAGAGCAGCTGGATTGCCTTGGGCTTCTGCCAATTGATACAGGGAGCACGTATCCAGCAGTGAGTGGAGAAATAGTCAGGAAGGAGACTGCCCCAGCCCTTCTTACTGTGCAGGGAAAAAGAGAGTTTCACTCCAATACCAAGAATTCAGAGGCTAAAGCGTGGGTAGAATTCTCAGACAATTCCCCAGAGCCAGCAGTGAACCGTGCAGACAGGAATGATAATATTGTGCCTTTAGACTTAAAACAGGGACAGGAAAACATGCGCTTTTTGAAATATGTTTTTTGCAAGAAGAGGAAGAGTGATGCTTGTTTCTTTTCCAGGTTATCCTACTGCGACGACTTGTTGGTGTGCCTGATGTCGGTATATGTGTGCCCCGTATGGGTGGGACCCCCTCCCCCCATGCCGCCTGGAATGATCACCGTACAGTTCAAGCTGACATCCTGTGGCTGAACGAACCAGACAGACCTCCAAGACTGATGAACTGATTTAGTAGACATGAAGTATAATGTACACAGTTATTGTTTTGGATGCGAGAAGACCGTGTGTCTTTCACACAGAAGGACTGTTTGTTTAAAAGATACAGAACAAAAATGTGCTGCAATTGAAGAAAATATTTTGTTAGAGACAAAAAAAAAGAAAAAGAAAATGTTGATGTTGCTTTTATTTTTTAGCACAAAATATATAAGTTTGGCTGCTTCAACAGTAGAAGTTCCAGTATTAGCCATTAGAGACATTAGGAGCATTACTGAGTTCATATGCTTGATTCTATGTGCATAATTTATTTAGTGTATCCATCAAACATTTATTCTTGCTGAGTATCCAGATATGCATGAGCTATTTTTACATGCTTTGAAATGATTATTACATGCTTTTATGATTTCATAGTTTTATATTTGTGTTTTCAGTTAAGAAATGCAGTGCTTCAATCGTAGTTGTGTTTTTCAGTTAAGACATGCTTTGAAGTGATTATAACATGCTTTTATGATTTCAGTGTTTTTCAAACATGGTTGTGCCTTCTGTTAAGAAGTCCAGTTTTTGATATATGTAGGTGATGATAGTCAAATGTCATGGGGTGGAATGTAGTGAAAGAGGAACTCTTGTGGTTTGGCACCCTATGATGACCTTCGACTACTGTCATTTTATTTGGCTTTAGTGTGTTATTTTACCCTAGCCTAGATATAGGAGGTGGTCCTGCATATGCCTGCTTCTCTTCTATCTTGTAATCTTGTTGTCTTTCAGTGGGAGCTGTCATGGAGTAGAACAGTCTTGCCAATAATAGAAGGTGCGGGATGTGCATTTCAAAGCGTGAGAGGGAGAGAGAGGTGTGGAATGTACTCTTTGGTTTCAAAGTGCAGCATTGTGAGCGGTGGTGCACACATGTGCTTGGTGTTGTACATTGAGAGATAAAGTATGTGATGCTATAAGCAGTTGTGCAGAAATGTGCATTGTGTTGTACATTGGTGAGAATTATGAAGGTCTTACTATTGGCTTTGACATGGCCTCATGTCATCTTGTTTTCTGTCTTTGCCTTGCTTCAAGCTTTTCTACGTGCACAACAGTGCTTGCAAGTTGTTTGGGTTATGAGAATTATAAGTGCTTACTATTGGCTTTGACATGGCCTCATGTCATCCTTTTTTCCTGGCTTTGCCTTGCTGCAGTTTTTCTGCGTGCACAGCAGTGCTTGCAAGTTGTTTGGGTTATTCACATTCAAGGTCATTCTGTTTTTTTGAGCGATTGCTTTTGTTTAATATACACTGGAAGGCCAAGAGGGAACTTTGTCAAGATAGAGGCGGGAAGATATGAGAATGTACAACTCTGCCTCGGAGTCAAAATATGGGAGCTTTGCCAGCCTCCGTCTTGGCCTTGACGCAGACTGGTACAGCCAGCTCGTTTTATTCTAATGAGAAGGGGGCGAGGTTTTCTGGAAGCTTCGCCTCACGTTTAGTAATGGTATTTAAGCTGGGAACTTTCGAGGGCCAGGTGGAAGCTCGCCACAGAATAGACGTATTGCTGTGGAGGTGACGGAATTGGAGTCCTGATCAAACTCCTTCCTGGGCTGGTGAAGGGCTTCCCCAGCTTGAGCTGGCAAGGATGTTGCTTAATCGATCGGTGAGGTGTTCCTAACCATTTTGTATATATTTTCTATTCTTTGCTACTTGTATATAGTGCATTTTATTCTAATTGTACATTTTTGTCATATTCATAGTCAAATCCTTTATTCGACCAGATACAAAATGATTATAAAAGTACAAGATAAAAAGCCTATTTTCAATATTCATTTTCAATTTAGGCAATAAAATAATTCATTTAATCCATAACTAAAAATTAAAAATACTCAAGAATTTTCCATAGTATCAAACCGGTCATTGCCCTATCGGATCTCATATCTTATACAATAATTATTAAATGGTCAAACCAGTGGCTAATGCTATCCCCTTCTTTTTTCTTTTTTTCATGCAGGCCCATAGGAACGAAGCTAACGAAAAACATATCATGGGGTCAGATAAACTTTAAAAAAAATATAATGCCACCCGGCATTGATTGAAATTCATTTTCTGTAATAGCGGTTTTAGGTAGTTGTTCCTTTCCTTCTCATATAGCCTGCAAAATAAAACTAAGTGCAAATCAGTTTTTTTTTTTTTAAAAACCTTTATTACAATTTCGAAAAGATACAAGTATGGGCCTACAACCAACAGGCCGGCCGCTAAACGCAGTGTAAACTTAGACATGACTTAATATGTACATCAATGAGGCAACAAAAGAGTTACTAAAGTGCTAATCATCGCAGTCAGCCAAAGCCGCAGTCCATAAACAAACAAGAAAGGTTTCATATTTTTTGGAAAACAGAAAACATCAAACACACAAGGCAGAAAAGGTGAATGGCAGGAACATGTGCTCCTCTTATCGAGGGAGTAAACCAACCCGGGTAGACAGAGGGGGGGGGAGGGGGGCAAGGCAAAAGCGACAAATTCGCATGTCGCAGGAGCATACAGGAATGCGGGGGCTAGGGAGACAGAGCGGGATCCATCTCACGCGTCTGGGGCGGGGCGCAAATACCTCCGCGATAGGAGTTCCAGGGACCCCACACCTTAATCCACTTCCCAGGCTTGCCTCTCGCCACATACACCGTTTTCTCTCTAAACATACACCAGTCCATGTGTTCCTTCCACTCGGAGACCGTTGGCGGCCTCTGTGAGCCCCACAATTGTGCGATGTCACGCTTCGCTATCATATAGCCTAGAGTCACCCATTGCGTCTGCACCACATTATAATCAGTCGGTTCCCAGACATTCAGCAGGCATCTACGTGCCTCCGGCAACAAGGCAACATGCGTGACTTCCTCCAACACTGCATGCACTCTACACCAAAACCGAGTCACCTCTGGACACTCCCACAAGATATGGAGAAAAGTCCCCAATAGCCCACAGCCTCGCTTACACAAACCATCCACCGAATACCCCATACGCATCAAACCAGGCCCCGTGACGTAGACTCTATGCAGTATCTTAAGCTGGACGAACCGCAATCGGGCCGGGATAGCCACCTCTTTCGGGGAGGCCACCGCTGACACCCAATCCTCGTCGTCCAGCTCTATACCGTCGGCAGTCCATGCCTCCCGCAATGTGGCCAGCAAACCCATTCGGTCATTGATAAGCTTTTTATAAATCAACGAAATGGTGCTATCCGGCACATAGCCGTCCAATACTCTGTCTTCCAACGGGGAATGCTCCGGAATAGACGCTACGTCTGAAAACACGGAACACAAGGCATGATGAACTTGAACATACCGATAGTATTCCCTATCATTCAACTGGTATTCCGTTTTCAGCATCTCGAACGTCTTAAATTTCCCTTTCTTCCAGAGATCCCCTACTGTGCTGATACCAATCGTATCCCACCTCTCGAAGCCTTTCGTAGTATACAGACAACCCAAACGCTGGGACGCATACAATGGCGTAGCCCGGGTCAAGCGATCCCTCCACCCCATCGCCGCATTTGCTGCATGCCACACCTGCACCGCGACCCGCGTCGGGTCCGTCAACCGCGCATCCAGGGATCTCGAGTATAGTGCTCGATTATAGTCTCCGCCTGGCAGTAGCAATTTGTCCATCTCAAAAGCCGGGTTCAAAGCAGGGCCATACATCCCGTGATTAACGGCAGCCAACTGAGAGGCCCAATAATATCGCTTAATGTCAGGGAGGGCGACCCCCCCGTCATACCACGGTAGAGTCAGTTTGGCGAGAGCAATCCGCGGCCGCCCATCCCAGAACAATCGACGCTGGAGACACTCCACCTCCCGAAAATAACAGGCCGGCACTATGTCCATAGTGTTCTGCAGGGCGTACAAAAAGCGCGGTAGTGACATCATTTTGAACAATGCTGCCCGGCCAAGCGGCGAGAGCGGCAGCCGCCGCCAACCCGCCACATCCGCCCGTAGGCGCTGAAGGGGGGGGAGAAGATTCCGTCCAGGGTTATAAAGATACCCAAATACGTGAACCCCGACTCCGCAATCTGGATAGGGCACCCCCGCAGAAGGGGGGGGCCTCCCCGGAGAGAACGTAGACACAAGACTTAGCCCAGTTAATTACCAGTCCGGAATTGCGCCCAAAGGAGCTCAACACATCCACCAATACAATGAGCGATTTGCGCGGAGATGCAAGATACAAAAGGATATCGTCCGCATATAGGGAAACACGATCTTCGTATTCCGGCGTCCATCTAAGGCCACGTATCGAGGGGTGCCACCGCAACCATTCCGCAAGGGGCTCCAAACAAAGCGCAAAGAGAAGGGGCGACAGTGGACATCCCTGTCGGGTGCCCCTACCCAAAACAAAGGGAGCCGACACCCGTCCGTTGACTACTACCTGTGCCAGTGGGTTATCATAAAGCAATTTCACCCAACCGATAAACCCCGGGCCAAACCCAAACTTCGCCAACGCCGCCCAGATGTACGGCCATTCCAAGGTGTCGAACGCCATGGTAGCGTCCAAGGACGCCAAGATGGCCGGTTCTCGAATGAACGGGGCGCGAGCAAGAACGCCATGCAATCGCCGCAGGTTCAAAGCGGTATTGCGATGGGGTATAAAACCGGATTGATCCTGATGAATCAGGTCGCCCACCACCCGGATCAGACGATTGGCCAGTACCTTGGCTAGGATTTTGGGCTCCGCGTTTAACAAAGAGATAGGCCTGTAAGAAGTACACCGATCCCGCGGCTTCCCTTCCTTATAGATAAGAACAATAGTAGCAAGACGTTGATCAGAAGGGAGGGAGCCCGCCGCCCGAGCCTCAAGGAACATGTCCCGGAGATACGGGGCGATCGCATCTGGACGCAGCTTATACAATTCAATAGGAAGTCCGTTAGGACCCATGGCTTTTCCCGAGGCAATGGAGCGAATGGCCAAAGCAATCTCATCTGGCGATAGGGCCGCATCCATCAATTCTTTATCCTCATCAGAGAGGGAAGGCAGAGCGATATCTCGAAGCAGCAGTCGAGAGTCTTCCTCCGATCGCTCTGAGACCGAAGAGTAGACCCCGTGAAAATGCTCCGCAAAGCAATCAACAATGTCACCGGGGTCCGTCACACGCACACCATCCACCCTCTCAATCTCCGGCACCACTCGACTCGCTCTCTCCTTCTTATCCAACCAGGCAATCAACTTCCCGGCCTTATCACCCATGTCGTACAACCGCCCCTGTTGCTCCCTGCTCATACTCTTAGCAGATTCAGTCACCAGCGCCTTATAATCGGCCTGCTTAAGCTCCAGCACATGCAATCCGTCATCCGTAACACCTTGCTCCAAATCACTCTCCAACTCGGTGATCTCATTTTCTAGCCGAACAACCTCCTGCGCCTCGCATTTTTTGGTGTGGGAAATGAGAGATAGGGCCTGGCCCCGGAGCACCGTCTTAAAGGCCTCCCAAAGGGAGATGGCGGAAGATACCGATCCCACGTTATCATCAAAATAGTGTTCCAAAGACTTGACTAGGTCTGCACGAATCGTGGGGTTCCGGAGGTACCAGGGGTTGATCGGGGCCACCCTCCCCTCCGCCCCCAGAGCGATATCTAGGTGTAGCAAAAGGGGGGAATGATCAGATATACCGCGCGCCAAGTGTCGCACCTCTCCGATCATCCCTGCCTGGGCTGCAGGCACTAGCATATAGTCAAGCCTCGAAAGACTACCGTGGGCCCCGGAGTGGAAGGTATATTGCGCCTGTCCAGGGTGTTTCAACCGCCAGCAATCTATCAGCCCTAGGGTATCCAGAAAGCCCCCCAGCCAGTTCTGGGCCCGAGGGAGGTCCCTAGGGGGGTAGCGATCCTCAACACCGGAAACCACCGCATTAAAGTCCCCCCCCCAGCACCAACACCCCCCCCAGGAGCCCAAGCAGCAGGCGCCCCAAATCAGCGTAGGTGGCCGTCTGCAGGCCCGGCGGCGCGTAGACCGCCGGGCACCCTCCAGCACCCGGAGGAGGGCCAAGAGATCCGGGCCGCTAGCTGAGAGAGGTCCGTTTACAGCCCAAGACTAGGCCTTGCACTCCGTACCCCGTGCAGCTCTCCCAACGTCCCACGCTTCAGTTTCAGTGGCTCAACTCGAAACCGAAAGTGAAAGCACAGGGCCCGGGGCAAGCCCAGCCTGGCATGCCGCTGTTGTTCAATTCGTAGCCGGGCACCTCACCAACCCGAGTTCGGCACCAAGGCCGGAGAAGGCCACAAACTTCGGATAGCCAAAAAACACGTTCCCGGAGTCCAATTTCGATTCGGAAAACGAGTGGCACCTCAGCGCAAGATCATAGACAGAAGCCCATCGAAAAAATCAGGATTATGACAGGATAGACGTGGGAGGTTGTGGAGGCCCTCGGGAGCCACAAGCCTACGCGGCCATCTTGGTTGCACGCTAGGCTCCTCCTAAATCAGTTTGTTTTGACAGTTTGTCACATGGGCACAAAATGAGATCAGCATGATTATATGTTTTATCAGGGTAGCCTAACATGAGTGGAATCATGTTCAAACGAAACCTCATCAGTATAAATCTATGTTGTGCGTTTGTGACATCTGCCAAGTAAAAAAATAATCCTCTGTCTGTCACTGGAGGGTTTGAGCTAAAGATTAGAACTGCGTGCTTCTGTCTATGATTTTCCTTTCTCTCATACTCTACCCGCTACAGAAACATACTTTTGATCTTTTCCTTTGAGACCTTTCTGCATTCGAATGGGTCTGTAAACAGTTGAGAGAGGCTAATTTCATTCAGGAGTGTTTCTACATAGCTCAACCATCTGGACCACCTACGATTATCCCTATTCAAACAATTCTTGATTATTGCTTGCGTCAACTGGACTGTGTCCCTTCGCCAAATTGAGTGCCACAGAAGAATAGGGGCCAATTGTATTTTATCTGTGAAGTAGGGTAGTCCCACTTCTAAATGTAAAATATAATTAGAGGCCGAGACGGGGAGGCCAACTAGGGATTTAAAAAACGTATTTTCAATAGTAGATACAGGTGCCCCACACTCCAGCCCCATACGTTACTGCTGCTTTAACTTTGGCCTGGTAAATGTTTTTTTATTGGTAAAAGCGGTCTATCACCCAATTTTTTAGCAAATGTTTTTACAGCAGACAGAGTTCTTTCCATTACACCCCTTCTTCCTTCCACTAACCATGTCCATGACAAGTCCTTATCGAAAAGCACCCCCAAATAAGGGAAGGAGTCAACCACCTCTATCCTCTCGTTCTCCACATGGAGATAGGGTGTTCTATCTCTCTTTCTTGCTTCCACTATAACTGCAAAGGACTTAGTGTGGTTTACCCTCAGGTCTAATGAGTCCATAAAAGATACATATGAGAATATCAGGTGTTGGCCACACCCGTTCTGGCGATTAAGACCGCATCATCTGCTTATGCCAGAATAGGTAGGAGTTGCAAATTAAATATTGGGACATCTCTTGTAGTCTTGGTAAGGGCATTTTCTACTCCATTTGTGTAGATAGAGAAGAAAAATGGAGCAAGGACGCATCCATGCCTTACTCCTCTGGCAATATTAAATAAACGTGTGCAGCCTCCATTTTTAGTGTATCAGACCGAGGCCAAAGCGTTGTAATAAAACTCAATATTGCTTGGTCAACCCCCATTTCTCCCATAATAGTCCATAGCTTTTCATGGACCACACAGTCGAACGCTGCCGACCAGTCCATGAAAGCCATGTATATTTTCCCCTACTTCATCCTGGTGTATTTTTCTGTTATAAGTGCCAAGTTCAAGCATTGATCTACGGTGCCCCTTCCCTGCTGGAATCCATATTGGGCCTGGATTAAAAAGTTGTTTTCCTTGGCCCATCCCTCTAACTTAGAAAGGAGTTTTGCTGTTGTGCCCAGCAGGGAAATTTGCCTATAGTTTTTTGGATCTGCCCTGTCTCCGTTTTTTTATAAATAGGGACTATAACACATGCAGGCCAAGATTGAGGGGGACCAACTCGGATTATACTATTCATAACATTCGTTAATAGGGGTGCCCATAGCTCTGGTGTTCCCTGAAAAAAATCTATTGGGACACCATTTGGTCCTGGGGCCTTACCTGAGCTGTACGACATCAAACTTTTTCTTACTTCCATAAGTGAGAAGAACAGGGGAGCCTGGAGGCTTGGTTCCATATTAACAGATGGTGTTTGGGGGATTGAGGCAAAGATATTCTCAAAATGAGCAACCCATGCTTACTCATCTACGTTATCTAATGTAGGATCTACAGGATTTTAAAATGTGGTGCATTTATTATCCGACAGAAGTCTCGGGTATTACCCATTTTTGCTGCTTTATTAAGATCCTCCCAAATTTCTTCTTTTCTAGTCTTCTCTCTTTTTCTCCTTGTGAGTTTATATATAGCGCGCAGTCCCCTGATTTCGTCTGGGATTCTGGGTCTGCTTTTCAGAGCATGCATCAAGGTTCTCCTTGCTGTTGTACAAGGGGAATCAAACCAGCCCCTTTCGGATCTCTTGTTTGTTTCTTTTGTACATGTAAGAGCCAGTTTTACCTTCTCTAGGAGATCACAGAAGGCCCTCACCGTTTCTCCTGCTTCAGCCTCTGGATCTAGGCAGATTGCTATATTGCTCAATGTAGTTGATATCATTTTTGCTGTCAATTTAGGTTGATCAACATGAGCCCATTTTAGTTGTATGCCATTCCTTCTTGCCACTAATGGGGTATCAACATTTTAGATATTTAGGGGTTCCCCTATAGATACTTTTATCTGTAGGGATGAAATGGCGTGGTCACTAAAGATTGTAAATTGGTTTGCCGACCTAGTGGCTCTAGAGCTAATAGAGGCAGTAACTAGCATATAATCGATAGTTGACTCGCCTAAAGGGAGTGCTACATCTTTTCCTCGTCTTTAGGGAGTGCTGCTCAAAGTGTATTATTGAAAGGTGCAGTGGTATTTTAAATGCACCTGGATTTGTTTTCTTGCCTCGCCTAAAGGGAGTGCTGCATCTGTTCCTCGTCTTTAGGGAGTGCTTCTCAAAGTGTATTATTTAAAGGTTCAGTGGTATATTTGCCTCCAAAGTGGGAGTGCAGGGTTTGGGTGTGGCTTATTGGTGAGAAGTCACATTCATTACACATGGGCATTCATGCCTTCACAGCCTGGGCACTGCTGCCATATTTCGAAATCCTTCCCAAGCCGAAAACAGTCCAAACTACAAGCTTAAAGTAAGCCCAAGCGAACTAGTACCATCCTAATACCAGCCCAAAGTTGTAACTTTCAGTATTACAATAGTAGTTTTCAGGGAAATATATATCTATATATATTCACAGAAAAAAGCAAAGGTTTCAGGGGTGTTATAGTTAGCTGGACATTTCACTCATACAAACCATAGAAATTCCTCCGTTATCGTTAGTTCTGCTTACTATAACATGCGTGCCCGCAATGCACTGCTGATGATGTCATATATTACATCATTCATGACATGGTCAGTGACATCACTGATGACATCTCAAATGACATCGCTGATGACATTATCCAGTGAATGTGGTTTAGTTTGACATTTAAATATGTATTATTTATATACCAATCTGTATTGAAGATTGAGTGGATATATAACTGTCTGGATGGAGGATTTAGTAGCTGTCTGACTGTCTGTTTAAGTGAGTAATTAAAAGTGTCTCACTTAATACATGGATTAGTAACTAAACTATGTGAATGTGTGCATCACTGTCTCTGTTGTTGTATAACATGCTGCATCAGTTCGTCACTAACTACATGAGTGTTTATATTAGTTATTGATTAGTTGGGTGAGTATTTGTATGGGGCACTGAGTTTGTGTGTGGTTGGATGGGGTGTGTGTAACTCTATGTATAGATGTGTGAATGGTTGATTGACTAGGTGTATAGCGCTAAGAGTGCATGTGGAAACAGTTGTTTGGGTGACTGAGTGTATTTATTTGTGTGTTGGTGAGCGAATATATGTTTTAGTTGTACATCTTCAACAAAGTAAAAAAATAAAAGGCATTGTATGTGAGAGTTGGTGTATATAAATAAGTATATATAACAGTCAGTGATTGTGAGAGTAACTATATGAATGAGTGTATAATTGTAATGGTGATTTTTTTACATATTAATTATGAGTTACTATGTGTTTGAATAAAGGAGGTGTTGTGTGTATAAGTGTGTAAGTGAGTAAATGTAAGTGTGATTAATTTTTTTCATGGGTGAGTAGGATGACCACATAACCGGCTAAGATGACTGCTGATGTGTCAATGTCTATATATGTGTGTGTAAGTGCATTTGATAGTGTTCTATTAATTAGTGACTGCATGTATAAGTGATTCTGTTGTTGAATGGGTAGTTGTGTGTGTAGACTTAGGAATCAGTGAGTGGGTATGTAGTGACTGGTATTGGTGTGTCAATGGTTTCAAATATGGTACTCTGTATTTTACAGTGAGTGATGAAAGGTTATACTAGTGTATGATGAGGTGTATCAGATTGTCACGTGGATGATGTCATCAGTGATGTCATCAGTGATGTCATTTGAGATGTCATCAGTAATGTCATTAGTGATGTCACTGACCATGTCATGAATGTTGTAATATGTGACATCATCAGCAGTGCATTGCGGGCGCGCGAGTTATAGTTAGCAGAACTAACTATAACAGAGGAATTTCTATGGTTTTGTACGAGTGAAATGTCCAGCTAACTATAACACCCCTGAAACCTATGTTTTTTTCTGTGAATTTCTAAGGTTTTTTAAATGCTAATTTCTAACTATAAGGTCTCTGAAACCTATGGTTTTTTTCAGTGAATTTCAAAGCTTTTTTAAATGCTAATTTCTAACAATAACGTCTCTGAAACCTATGGTTTTTTCAGTGAATTTCAAAGGTTTTTTAAATGCTAATTTTTAAGTGTAATAGTAGTTATACCTATTTGTTTGTACTGATTTTTAACTGTTTATTTATAAATATTTTATTCAGTAAATAACATTATATATGTCTCAGAAAATTGCAAAGTAAATTTTAAAAAAAAATTAAAACTGAAGTATTGTTTAGTTAGTTTGTTATATTTTCTTTATCTTACTATATTTATATTATTTTCTTTTTAAACAAATTTGTTTTCAAATTTTTTTTCCGCAGTTGCGCACCCAAAGCTTACACATCACCGTGGGTGTGCGGATTCTAGCCGCCATTTTAGAAACGTCATGAAGGATCAGCGTACGGTGTGCGACGGCTTCATGTTTTTCAGTTACATCATATACATTTAATATTACGTGATGTGCGCGATTGGTATGCGACCAGTCCGCGACTCCTGCTCCTATGCATTCGCGACACATGCGCATTACGGTACGCGACGCTTGCGCGGTAGCGGGTCCCGCGTGACTCCTGCGAAATTTTTTTATGGTCCAAAATATGTATGTGTGTTTAATATACATATTAGGGCAAGAGACGTATCTAAGATATTCATAAAAATAATATATTTGTACTTATAATAAACTTATATTACTTTAAAGGATATTTTCGCGAAGTCGCGTCGGGTGCGTGCTTTGTGAACGCAGAGTGCGTGGATCCCATGTGACCTCAAAAAAATGGATTTCATTGGTTCATAACATTTCCCACTGTAACTATTGAAGGACCCCACCCATTTTTAAGTCTCGGCTCGCGAAGGCTGCGCTTGCGCAGTCTCGCTCGCGAGAGATAATAACTTGGAGAAGAGGGGCTTGAACCCGCCCCTCTTCTCCCCTGTTCTCCATTGGCTGGCCTCGTAAATGCTGGCCAGCCACTGGAGAAGAGGTCAGTCACTCCGATTAGGCCCCGTCCTTTTCGGATCGTGGGGCGTGTTTTTTGCGAAAAGTCTCAGGGAGGAGACAACAGCAAAACACGCCCCCAAATCCGAAAACGACGCTGCCTTTCTCCGAGGCATTTCTGCTCTGCCTCGGAGAAAGGCGGTGGTGTGCTCGTCCGCTCCCCCTGCGTCCGGCTGCTGCTCTGGTCTCCTCCCCCTGTCCTAAAAAGTTTGAATGCCGTTGGTGTCTCCGTTCCCCCAGCTGCTTCCTCTCCCCTGCTCTCGGCTGCCTCGTGCTCCCGTGTCCAGTTCCCCCAGCTGCTTCCTCGTGCTCCCGTGTCCAGTTCCCCCAGCTGCTTCCTCTCCCCTGCTCTCGGCTGCCTCGTGCTCCCGTGTCCAGTTCCCCCAGCTGCTTCCTCTCCCCTGCTCTCGGCTGCCTCGTGCTCCCGTGTCCAGTTCCCCCAGCTGCTTCCTCTCCCCTGCTCTCGGCTGCCTCGTGCTCCCGTGTCCGGCTGCTGCTCTGGTCTCCTCCCCCTGTCCTAAAAAGTTTGAATGCTGTTGGTGTCTCCGTTCCCCCAGCTGCTGCCATGAATCAGTGTTAATGGCCCATCAGCGGGAGGCGCCGCTTCGCACAATGTGTACAGCCTGAAAGTCTGACATGTAAAGTTACTTCACTATTGTAACGTTCGGGATCCTGTGGTAATAGTCTTCAGGCGTGTACTCTATATTACTACTTAAATGATTTTTCTTTTGATGTTTGCTCATGTCTGTGATGTGACAACTGATAAAGTTTTTTAAAAAAAAGTATTTCAGCGAGTTACATCGGTTTGGTGAGGGGAGCGAAATGTCCTGTGCATTATTTTTACTCAAAGGGGAGCAATGTGGAAAAAGTCAGACGATCACTGCTACTGAACCGTGAGACCTGTGGCGGACCAAGCGAGATCTACCCCCACTGAGGAGGGGAGCCGATAGGCACACCCGGGAAGCAGATGATACGATCAAACCAATCCCCGAGCAGACCCCTCGAAAAACTAAAGTTGCACCCACCTCACTGGCACAGCCCCGTAAGCTCACGAAGAGGGTGTTATTTGAAGGGGAAGATGAACCGTCCAGGTGAGGGCTGGACGGCGGCCTCACCCTTGCTTATTCAAAGTGAACTTCAGATAGCCGCAGTAAAGATGTCTATCACAGAGCAGTAAACCACTGGTGCTAGGGGAGGGGAGGGTGGCGCCTCAAGACAAGCGCATGACGAAAGAAGTGGGCCGGATGACTTTCGGCAAAAAAAGAATACAAACCGCAGATGGAATCCAAGCTAATAATGGCAAATTTCGAGTCTCTTCTCGCTGCGCCGATCTTTAAGCTGTCGCATTTGGCCCCGCTACCTGAGAAGATGTCGCTCAATTAAAGAGCCAGCGTCCTCGGGCAAAAGTGTTTAACACCCGCTCACAGACAGCATAACAATCGAGTACAGCAGCTATAATCTATATCAAAGTTCCCTTTTCAAACAATCATTATCAACGCCAAGTCTGGCCCTGGCACGGTAGTGCGATTTTTGTTTAGTATTAAGAAAATTTGACACTTCAGAGAGCAGTTTCAGCAGAGAGGACAAAGAAGGAATGGGCATGGAATCCAAATACACAAACTGAAACTTCTCTATCAAGGGGAAACATCACTGCCAAAGTTCAGAGCTTGTGAAAAAGCGAACAGCGAAATCACTTGCTAGTTAATGTTCGGGGGGGGGGCGGAATCTTTAAACAGTAGGCAGAGTGGCGCTGATTTCGGGGGTGGGGGGGCTGAATCTAGGCAGAGTGGAGCTGCGGGGGTTCTTACAAGGGGTGAAGCAACAGCGAGGCCTCATTAACATGCAAATGGTCTTTTTAAAGACCTGTGAAGTGCTCAGGCGCGGCTTTGTGTCTGGCCGGGGAGCGGTCTCATCCCGGGCTGCCACACACGACAAGGGGGGCTGAAGCCCTTTGAGTTCAATGGGTGTTGCGCGCCTGATCACAGGTAAATGCGGGAGAGAACGGGGTTGTTGAGCAGGGCCGGGCTGGCTTGCCCGGGCATCGGGCGTTTCCTGTAGCAAAAGTGCTTCACAGTTAACCTCCCCCATGACCCTCCAGCTGGTCCGACATAATTGCCAGGCCTACTTTGGGGTTCCAGTTCGGCCCTGTTGTTGAGTATCCTACCCAGGGCTTTAAGTGGGATAAAAAAAAAAGGGTGGGGGTGGGGGGCGGTGTTGCGCGGGGTCTATACGACTTGTATTTTGCTGTCTCTTTTGTCATTGCATCCAGGCATAATGATACAACAAGTAACATGATACCTACAACAAGTTAGGACTATTGGCTTTGTCAATCGTTGTTAGTTGCATAAGATAAATTAGCAGTAACTGTGGCTTGTATATAATATTGAAAAAGCATCCACTTGAAGCCCTAGTGACACCACGACAATGTTACTGCTCCTGAGTTTCAAAAAGAGACAACAATACTCGACAGATTAAGAAATATATCCCAAATTATATATAACAGTCGGTAGACGCATGCCTCTACAGTGTTCTCTTATATTTTGAAACCAGAATTGGTCAAGTTCGTATCCTTTCAAAGTTCCCTTTTCAAACAATTATTATCAACGCCAAGTCTGGCCCTGGCACGGTAGTGCGATTTTTGTTTAGTATTAATAAAATTTGACACTTCAGACAGCAGTTTCAGCAGAGAGGACAAAGAAGGAATGGGCATGGGATCCAAATACTAATCATGCATATTAGTCTGGCCACTGGCATTTTGCGATGCTGCAGCGTTTTCCTCATAATTATGGATTTGCCAAACTTCCCAAATAATGCTCGCATAATAAATCTCGCTTTTGAGAGTGATTAAGCTATTGACATTGTAAATAATGCCGTTTCTTTAAATGTTTTAAAAACATAAACAAGAACAAGCATTTACAATGCAACGGTCTCGGCATTGTTAAAGTTAGAGCTATTGGCATTGCTCATGACAATGCTGTTTCTTTAAATGTTTTAAAAACACACATAAACAAAAATAATGTCATGAGCAATGCCAATAGCTCTAACTTTACCAATGCCGAGACCATTGCATTGTAAATGCTTGTTGTCATTCTTGTTGGAGCATCTTTAGAGAGACATCTCTTTTCTTACAAGAACCCTTTTTGCTTGTTTTTTTGGTGTTTTTCCAAAAATATCAAACAAAATGGCATCTGGACAGCAGCAGCAGGAGGAAGTATCTTCTGAAGAAGAATTCTTGCAGGAGGCACCACGTCTACAGAGGCCGGAATCTGTCGTGTGGAAATTCTTCACTTTTCCACCTGGAGAGCAGAAAGTAAATGCGAGAAAGGTGACGTGCAAAATTTGTGACCGAGTTCTGTCAAGAGGCAGTGAAAAAAAATACTCTTGCGGCACTGATTCTATGTACAAGCATCTCCGGACCACACATCCTCTCAATCTTGCTCGGGAGGAAATGAGGCGAGCTGCTTTGAACCCCTCACCTGCTGTGGCAAGTACATCTGGAGTGTCCTCAGGAACACCTGCAATGGACATTAGGCCAGAATTCGCCTTTCTCGAGCAACACTGCGTGAAGTGTTAGAAACTTATATGCTTCGGTGAGCAGTCGGTGGATGCAGTTTGTGCTGCGCAACACAACCATCGTTGTTCATTTTTTTGTTTTTTTTGTTTTTGGAATGATAAGTAATTCCAAATGTTTCCTGTTTTATTTGTTCTTTTTTTTGTTCATTTTTTGAAAAAACACCAAAAAAATACAAAATTGTTCAAAAAAATGAAGAAAAAAATACAACAGAAAAAAGAAGAAGAAAAAAGTTCTTAGCAGTACTACCTTATCTGGTTAAAAAAAGAACTATATTTGCAAGGTAATGTGTGAAAGTTTGGTTGAATATATGTATACAGCATGATTGACTGAAAGAATGCATTAGTAGTGTATGGTGAATTTATAGGTGAAGATTTATGAGGAAGTACTGCAGCGTGACACTGCAAGCTCTTTAGCTGCACTGCACTGTGGCACTTCCGAAGCACAGGGATGTGACATATGTACATGAATATGTTGCAACTCTGTACTTCCCTCTGCACTGCTGCACAAACTGCAGCCATGTGGTGACACAGGCACCCTTGCACCATGGTGCAAGGATGTCTGTGTCGTGTGGAGATTGTTTTTGTGCAGGAAGGGACACCTTCCTGCACAAAAACAATCAGTAAAGGCATTTTCCTCTTTCAGTGTATGCTGCGGAATGCAGCATGCATTGAGAGAGAAAACAATTAGGAGAAATGAAAACAATTCTCCTCGTTGCGCCATGCTACACCAACTCTAGGATGGCGCAGCATTCACACACATCTCCAGATTTACGATTCCTCATAAATCTGGAGATGTGTCTTGTTCTATGGGTGTTGCGTGGGAACACCCACAGCAACACCTATGAGACGAGCCTTCAACGCAAAGTTCTGTGTATGAAGGGGTCGTATTTACAAGGAGAGGAAAAACCACGCAGGGTGGCTTTTCCTCTCCTTGTAAATATGAAGGAGTGCCTGGCGCCATCACTACATTACAAAAAGTGACGTACTGGTGGCGCAGGGTGCTTGTAAATCTGCCCCATAATTGCTTAGGTATTGGCAGACTGATACAATAAGAACATAGTGCTGGATGGGTGATTGAAGAATTGCATGAGACTGACAGGAGGTATCCTACGCTGCATGGGTACTACTTCATTATTTAATGGAGTGGACCAATAGTATGTATCTGCTTAGAGATTTGTAGGGATTATGCACAGAATATTTTAAGTGTACTTGAGTTGGTGCCTAGGTCATTTTATAAGAATACCACTAGTAACTGGAATTTTGACAGTGCTGCAAACAGAGTGAACACTTAATTTATAAGTGCTTACGTATTGGTGGAGTGATAGGATAAGTAGATAGTGGTAGATGAGTGATTAAAGAAGTGCATGGGACAGACTGGACAATTCCTACACTGCATGAGTACTAACTGGGTATTTAGAAGAGTGTATCAATAGTATGTAGCTAGTTAGAGGTCTGCTTGGATAGTGCACAAAATATTATAGATGTACTTGTGTTAGTAGCTAGGCCATTCATGACCAGTAACTAGAATAATTACAATATTACAAACAGAGTGTATAGTGAATTTATAAGTGCTTAGGTATTGGTGGAGTAATAGGATAAGTAGATAGTGCTGGATGGGTGATTGGAGAAATGCATGGGACAGACAGGAGGATTTCTACACTGCATACGTACTAACTGGGTATTTAGATGAGCGTATCAATAGTTTGTAGCTGGTTAGAGGTGTGCATGCATAGTGTACAAAATATTGTACCTGCACTTGTGTTAGTGGCTAGGCCATTCCTTAAGTATATGACTAATAACTGGTGTAATTTCATTGCTGCAAAGAGAGTGCATGCTAAATGTAATAGTGCTTAGGTATTGGCAGAGTGATAGGATACGTAGATAGTGCTGGATGGTTGAATGGAGAAGTGCATGGGACAGACAGAAGGATTCCTACACTGCATAGGTACTGAGTATTTAAAAGTGTGTATCAAAGCTATGTAGCTGATTAGAGGTCTGCATGCATAGTGCACAGAATATTGTAGCTGTACTAGTTTTACTGGCTAGGCCATTCCTTAGTTACAGGACTAGTAACTAGAATAATTTCAGCGCTGCAAAGAGAATACATGTTGAATTTATAAGTGCTTCGGTATTGCGGAGTGATAGGATACGTAGATAGTGCTGGATGGGTGATTGGAGAAGTGCATGGGACAGACAGGAGGATCCCTTTGTTGCATGGGTAGTACTTTACTAATTAGCTGGTTAGGGGTTTATATATATAGTGCACACCTGAATGTAGTTGTGCATTGATAGTGTTTGGATTAGTTAATCTTACCTTGACAGTTGTACATATCAAAAAATGCTAAACATTTTTTTCAGTTATTATAAGTGCTTAAGTATTGGTGGAGTAATAGGATAAGTAGCTATTGCTGGATGTGTGATTGGAGAAATGCATGGGACAGACAGGAGGATTCCTACACTGCAGAGGTCCTAACTGGATATTTAGAAGAGTGTATCAATAGTATGTAGCTGGTTAAAGGTCTGCATGCATAGTGTACAAAATATTTTACCTGCACTTGTATTAGTGGCTAGGCCATTCTTTAAGTATATGACTAATAACTGGAGTAGTTTCAGTGCTGCAAAGAGAGTGCATGATCAATTTATAAGTGCTTAGGTATTGGTGAAGTGATGGGATACGTAGATAGCGCTGGATGGATGAATGGAGAACTGCATGGGACAGACAGAAGGATTCCTAAACTGTATAGGTACTAACTGAGTATTTAAAAGACTGTATCAATGCTATGTAGCTGATTAGAGGTCTGCATGCATAGTGCACAGAATATTGTCGCTGTACTAGTTTTTCTGGCTAGGCCATTCCTTAGGTACATGACTAGTAACTAGAATAATTTCAGTGCTGCAAAGAGAGTAAATGTTGAATTTATAAGTGCTTAGGTATTGGCGGAGTGATAGGATACGTAAATAGTGCTGGATGGGTGATTGGAGAAATACATGGCACAGACAGAAGGGTTCCAACACTGCATAGGTATTAACTGGGTATTTAGAAGAGCGTATTAATAGTATGTAGCTTGTTAGAGATCTGCATGCATAGTGTACAAAACATTGTACCTGTACTTGGGTTAGTGGCTAGGCCATTCCTTAAGTATATGACTAATAACTGGAGTAATTTCAGTGCTGCAAAGAGAGTGCATGCTAAATTTATAAGTACTTAGGTATTCGCAGAGTGATAGGATATATACATAGTGCTGGATGGGTGAATGGACAAGTGCATGGGACAGACAGAAGGATTCCTAGACTGCAAATGTACTAACTGAGTATTTAAAAGACGGTATCAATGCTATATAGCTGATTAGAGGTCTGCATGCATAGTGCACAGAATATTGTAGCTGTACTAGTTTTGGTGTGTCTATGGTTTCGAGAATGGTAGTCTGTATTTTAGGGTGTGAGGAGGTGCATCAAATGATCACGTAGATGATGTCATTTGAGATGTCATCAGTGATGTCACTGCCCATGTCATGAGTGATGTAATATGTGACGTCATCAGCAGTGCATTGCGGGGGCGCGAGTTATAGTTAGCACAACTAACTATAACGGCCGAATTTCTCTTGTTTTGTACGAGTGAAATGTCCAACTAACTATGACGTCCATGAAACCTGTGGTTTTTTCAGTGAATTTCTGAGGTTTTTTAAATGCTAATTTCTAACTATAATGTCGCTGAAACTTGTGTTTTTTTCAGTGAATTGCTCAGCACTCAGGTTGTAGTTTGGAAGTATTTAATCTGCAAAGGTCGTGATCCACGCGTTTCAGCTCGTCCCAACCTTGATAACGATACAAGACTTCATTGTAGCATCCTTATTTAAATGTACAAATGCCTCCAGTTGCCAACTTTAACAAAGGACTACATATTACTTTAATCCAAAAAACTGGCGGCCATATTGGCCTGGTCACGATGTGAAAATTCAGGAATTGATACAATAAAGAAAAGAAAACAAGTGTTAATATGCAAACAATGTCATTTCAGCAGATCTTGTCCCGTGACCGCCATACCTGTATGTTCGCCAACGTGACTTATTCATAATAAACATACTTAGAATTGCAAACATCAACATAAACAATGGACTACACATTACTTTAAAGTGAAAGGATATCGGCCATATTAATCTGGGCACGTTGCATATTATAATGGTTCTTACACGAAAGAAAAGGAAAAAAAGGGGTGTTAATATACACACACTATCCCTAAATAAAGTTCTAGCGATTATAGTTTCATTCCATTCACAGCTCATTTGAGATGTCATGAGTGATGTCATGAGTGATGTAACTGACCATGTCATGAATGATGTAATGTCTGAGGTCATTAGCAGTACATTGCTGGGGCGTAAGTTATAGTTAGCTCATGTAACTATAACTGCTGAATTTCACTGGTTGTGTACGAGTGAAATCTGAGTCTAACTATACCGTCCCTGTAATCTTTGTTTTTTTCAGCAAATGTCTAGGTTTTTTTTGCGTAAGATGCATATCACAATGGATGGTGGTGGGTTGGAAGCAGGGCCTGGCATTGTGCTGCCCCCACCAAAGCTTGCTGCTCCTGCCATCCCTCCTCCTAGCCATTCATTGTCCATGTCCCTGCTCCCTTATTACAGCCCTGTGTGGCCGTTGGTCTGCCACTGGCCTTCCCGCCTTCTCTGAACAGTTAGCTGGCTGCCCCATCCACCTTCTCCCTATCCTCCGTTGTCTGAATCCATGGACTAGCCTCCTCCCTCCTGCCATGCATGGTCTGATGTGCTGCCACTGACCTCCATTTAGCATGATGTACCAGTCCACTCCTCTTGCCCTCCATTGCCCAATTCTATGCCCCATCATTGACCTCCTGCTTAGCCTCTGTGCTTAGCTTGCTGCCCCTATTCTCCTTCCCCCTGCCCTCCGATGACTTTGTGCATGCCCCTGCTCTATCCTTTTTGCCCATGTTCCATTGACCTGCCTCTCCTATCTACTCTGAGTCTTCTGTTGAGCTGCCACTACCCTCCCACCTGCCTAGCATTGTCAGATGACTGTAACCTGTCCCTGCCACCTCCACCCTGCCTGTCCACATTCCATGCCCCTATCCCCTTCCTCCTGTCCTCCATGGTCCATTTTACTGTCTCACCCTTCTGCCCTCCCTGGTCTGTTGTGCTGCAACTGCACCTCCTGCCTGCCCTGCGTGGTCTGTTTTGAGGCCCCTTTCTCTGACCTCTCTCGTCTGTGCCCAGGTCCTGACCCTCCCTGCTATCCTCCATGGTTCTTTGTGTATACCCCTGCACCCTCCTTCTTGCCCATCATAGCCATTGTGCTGCCACTAACCCTCCCGCTTGCCATGCATGGCCTTCTGTGCTGCCATGGCCCCTCCCACCTTCCCTGTACGGTCAGCTAGCTGCCCCTGACCCCCTCCAAACTTCCCTCCATAGTCTGTGTGTATGCCATCATAGTCTCACTGTTGCTCTCCATGGTGTCTTGCTTCTAGTGCCCATCCTGCCTGACCTCCATGGTCATCTTGCTGCTCCTGCCCTGCCCCGTTGCCCCAGCCCTTCGTTTCCATGTGCAGACCCCTATTCCCTCCCTCCTGGCTTGTCTGTTCCATTGTAATGCCCCTGATCCGTCCCTCCTGCCCTATATGGTCTGTTATGCTCCAACTTTCTCTCTTGTCTGTCCTTTATGGTCAGCAAGCTACCAATGCCTCTTTCCCCTCTGTTCTCTGTTGTCCATGTGCATGGTCCTGTCCCCTCCCTATTGCTTTCTATGGATTGTTGTGCTGCACTCCCGTCCCGCATGCCCTGTGTTGTGTATTGTGCTGCTGCAAACCCTGATGCCTGCCCTGTAGGGTCAGTTTGGTGCACCTCTCCATGTCCCTCCTGTCCTCTGTTATCCGAGTCCATGTCCCTACCCCAATTCCTCCTGCCTTCCATGATCCAATGTACCATACTTGCTAACATTTTGAACTTGGCAAGATAGAGATTTTGAAAAAAAACTGGTGTATTGATTTTCCCCTTTGACTTACATTGAAAAAGAGGAGATTGTAGACAGGAGACAGATCAAATAAAGCCCATTTGAGCTTAAAAACATTGGACGTTTCCTGGCTGAATCGGGTCTGTTGGCATGTATAGTTGTACTACCTCAGCCTCTTCTGTCTGCCCACAATGGTCTATTATATTGCCACAGCCACTCTTGCCAGTCCTGTATTGTTGGTTTGTTGCCCCTGCCCCCCTTTCCACTGCCCTCCATAGTCTGTTGTGCTGCCACTGCCCTTCCTGCCTGCCCAGTGTGGTCAAATTGTTGCCTCTGCACCCTCCTACCTGCCTTCAATTTTCCAATTCCGTGCCCCTGGCCTCTGCCTCTCATCAGTATCCTAATGAACAACTAAGTTGCTAACATTCTATATTTATTACAAAAGTGTGGAATGCCTGACGTCATCTTGATGTATAACAAAAAACGGGGGAAGAAGAGGTATTTAAAGGTTAGGTCCACCCTCCATTTATACAACTATCAAAAAGAACCTGAATGAACAGGTCAAAAGAGCCTAACCTGGGGGTGTGGGAAAAACAATATGTTTCCCCTAGTCACCTGAAGAAAAGAAAGGGCAAGACTGTGCTCCTACGTAACTTCGCAAGTTGCAGCACGCCTCAGTCCGTAGAGGACTGGGAGGACCCCAATGATGAAGCATGTCACCAAGGGGAAACCCTGGTGAGTGAGGGGACTCAAGAAAGGCACAGTCTTGCCCTTTCTTTTCTTCAGGTGACTAGGGGAAACATATTGTTTTTCCCACACCCCCAGGTTAGGCTCTTTTGACCTGTTCATTCAGGTTCTTTTTGATAGTCATCTTGATGTAATCAAAACTGTAATACCTAGAGCATTTCCTTTAGAAATTACATATATGAGAGGGTCTTATTTACATCAAAATTATGGTTAGTGCTCTAAAAATCTAAAATGAGGACATATTTTCTGAGTTTTCAAATAGCGACAAAGCACTTTTAAATTATTTGTTATCTTTATGTTTTTTTATCCAGTTGACCACTTGATTAAATGTTGCACTTAGGGGAGAGGATGTGGTGTTACTTCCAGAGCTGCAGACTTTGCAACTGGGGAACCAGGTTGGAGTTTCTGCTTCAGCTCGACATTCTGTGATTTTGGTCAAATCACTTCATCTCCTCATGTCTACAACCAAAATGAATTTGTTCTTGTGTGATATAACCAATGCTCATGTAAAGCACTCCAATACCTGACAAGTCTGCACTATATAAAACTGCAAAAACACAAACAATAAAAAGTGTTTTGCACACTTCTGTCATTGGGCTACATGGGGGCTACATCTGGGTGATATTTGTGCTACATTTGGGCTCTTTTGTCTCGTTTGGCCATCTTGGGAGACTTATTTGTTATGAAGTTTCCTAATTTCCTCATTTACTACAGTCTCCTCAGCAGGACATACTTTCAGTCTTTTACTTTGATTCCATCAAGAAGGCATTCAGATGTGTCACACATTTGCCATAAATTCAGAATGTTAGCACTCTAGTTGCTCATTAGATCACTGTAGTAAAGCTACTGCCCACCAGGGAAGTCTACTGCTGGTATTGAAAGTGCATGTTTCAGTCTGCATGTCAGAATTTTTTAATGAAATAGAAGAGGATTTGAGAAGTCACTCAAAATGTGCCCTAATTTTTCTTTCTGCAGCACTAATCATACTTTCTATGGCAAAATGAACCCCCTCATTGTGTTTCTTTTTAAATTAAATGTTTTAAGAGTTACCACGTTATTCCAACCAAGATGGCTTCAGGTGTGCCATACGTTTGTCATAAGTAGGACTGTTAGCGCTCTAGTTGTTCTTTAGAACACTCTGGGAAGCTGCAGTAGAACACAAAGGAATCAACTGACAGTCTCTGCCCTTGTTGGATGTACATGTTTTACTGAGAATGTCAGACTTCATTCTCACATGACTGAGAAAGATAATGTGAATTTACAGAAAATATGCTCTCAGTTTATCTTATAGACATCTGGGTGATATTTGGGATCTTTTGTCTCTGGTGGCCATCTTGGGAGATTTATTTGTTATGAAGTTTCCTAATTTCCTCATTTACTGCAGTCTCCTCAGTGGGAATACTTTCAGTTTTTTATTTTGGTTCCATCAAGAAGGCATTCAGATGTGTCACACATTTGCCCTAAATTCTAAATGTTAGCACTCTAGTTGCTCATTAGATCAATGTAGTAAAACTACTGTTCACCAGGGAAGTCTGCTGCTGGTATTCAAAGTGCATATTTCAGTCTGCATGTCAGAATTTGTTTATGAAATAGAAGAGGATTTGAGAAGTCAAAATGTACCCTAATTTTTCTTTCTGCAGAACTAATCATAATTTCTATGGCAAAATGAACCCCCTCATTTTGTTCCTTTTTAAATTAAATGTTTTAAGAGTTACCACTTTATTCCAATCAAGATGGCTTCAGGTGTGCAATACGTTTGTCATAAGTAGGACTGTTAGCGCTCTAGTTGTTCTTTAGAACACTCTGGGAAGCTGCAGTAGAACACAAAGGAATCAACTGACAGTCTCTGCCCTTGTTGGATGTACATGTTTTACTGAGAATGTCAGACTTCATTCTCACATGACTGAGAAAGATAATGTGAATTTACAGAAAATATGCTCTCAGTTTAGCTTATAGATCACCTTCCAAACCTCTGTGAGAAAAGCATTAGAAAATAGTTTTCTCTCAAACATGATTCATGATATCCCAGCAGAAGGCTTTTTCACATGGTAAAATCACCTTAGAACACACCACAATTCCTAAAATGAGTATGGTACCATCAACAAATGATTTATAATTAGGGCTCCCGGTTTTCCGTTTAAACGGATTTTTACACATAAATACAGACGGAAAACATTTTTTCCTTTGTCTGTATTTATAAATAGAAACGGAAAAATACTTACCAACCAGCTTTATGGTGTTATGTGCTCCTGTGGAAAATCAGTGTCTGAGGTGCAAAGGGGCCAAGGAAAGAAATCTGAAACTGCTACTGCGATGTCCTGAAGATTATTCTCCCCTCTAAATCACCCCGCCCTCCCAAGTCTGAACTAAGCGCTCTCCTGCCTAGTGAGACTGATCTGTTAATGAGCGAGCCACTCTACCTCCCAGACAGCAGCAGGCCGAGAGTGCTTATCAGCCTTTATCAATACATCACGGGGTTAATTGCCCCCCCCCCCACATCCTGTCAACACCATGACGATCGTCATCTGTTGTCTCTCCATCAGCTCGTAGTAACTGCCTGTCCGGAGGCATAGTTTAAAGCGCAAAGAAATGGGCGAGCAGCAGGACAGTGATGTTCTTTGAATATTTTCACTGAAAGGGTCCTGGCTGTCAGCAGCAGCAGAAGCAGCGGCCATCCTAAAATGAGTTCGAAACCATATTGGGGCTCGGTGTGAAGAGGGCGGGTAGTTTTCTTTAGTGCCCATGGCCATTCTTCACTGCAAAGCAGTTTTAGTGAAGACAGATATATCGGGTGGGGTCTGCCACTTGACCTCGGAGCTCTGTGGATCTGAACCCCGAAGAAGGTAGCCACGCATCTTAAAGTGCGCGTGAACATCTGCACGTCTGAGGTACAACAGCGCCTGGTTCACAGCTACAGCCCAGATCCAAACACAACACCAAGGTTAATTACAGGGTGGCAAAGGCAAGCATGCATTTCAGGCTCATTGGCACACCGGAGGAGCAAGGTGCAGTGCTCTGCCCAAGTCGCCGTAGTTCCCGTGATGCAGTGATCACCTGGTAATGCGTGCTCGAGCACTCGGATGCAAGGCGGACAGGACACTGGAATACGGCCTCTCCCTGGAGAGCAATGCTCGCTCCCAGCCAAGCACAGAGCCGTCTAATGGAAATTTAGGCATGCAAATGAGTGAGTAGATATCTCCACATCTGAAACCTAACCCTAGCGACTGTCACCAAATGCCGTCTCGAGCAATGCTTGAATGCTAGCCCTCGCAATTGTTCATCGAAGCCCAGGCCGTAGTTCTTTCTTTTCAAATAAATGGACAATCTTAAGTCACTGTACTTTACAGACCTTGCAGGTAGTCTGACTTGCTGCTAACTGTAGCATTTTTAGTACACAGGTATAACCTCACAAATACTGAAGGGGTGAGGAGGGCACAAGCACACAGGGGTGACTTGTTGAGTAGCTCTCAGCATGTAAAAGCTGTATAGATGTCTAATCGCTGACGTTCCTCATTTCTGTAGCCCGATCTCTAATTGTATTGGGGAAGTTGGAGCCCATTACAAGTGCATTAATCTTGGTGGCCTAAAGTGTCAACCTGTGGGCTCGGTCTTTACATTTATTTTATTAATTATATGGCAATGGGTGTATACATCAACCAAAAAGGTGGTGGGTGGAGGAAATGGGAGTAGTAGATTTGGAGGGACTTGAACGTTGTGGTCAATTAGCGTTAGTGAGGAGTACAGATGGTGAACCACCCGACTTGTCTGGTCATCACTGCTGTGGGAAAAAACAGGAAGAAATCAGGAATCTTATTAGCCCTGTTTATGTTCCTTGATTTTCACTCAGCTTTATTGTCTTAGTCGCACAGCAGGAATTAAGTGACTTCTGTGGGGCTAGAGTGGATGTGACCCTGTGATGGCAAAAGGATTGTGATGTCACCTTCACTACCCATAGCACTGGGGTGAATTAACAACCATGGATGCGAACATATAGGCTCAAGTCTCGGGTTTGCCTCACCATCCCATGAGTCTGGCCAAATCCCTTAATTCCCCAGTGTCTGTAAAAATGAAAATGACCTTGTGTAAACAAACTGTTGCTCATGTTAAGCACTTCAGTACCTTTGTTGCAAAGTCACACTATAAAAAAAAACGGCAAAAAGTGTGCATTGTCTATTTAAATAAATGTGAAAAAATACTAGCTTCAGCATCTTCTTTTGCTTGCCACAAAAATAAATGCGGATAAATACAGATAAAATGATGAAAAAATAAATATGGATAAATACAGACGGAAATGTGAAAAAAATAAATACCATAAAACCGGGAGCCCTATTTATAATGTAACTAAAGTCTTAAAACCTTCCATTAATTGCAATGCTTTTTAATGAGGTGCTATCATGTATATTGGTCCCAAGATGGCTGCCAACACTTCTTGGAGGAAGTGCTGACAGCCAATCAGATCTCACAATGAGATGTGTGGTTAGTCTCCGCCCAGATATATATATTTCTTTTTCCATTAATATTTTAAAAACTACTGAACGGATATCACCCAGATGTAGCCCACATGTAGCCCAATGACAGAAGTGTGCAAAACACTTTTTATTTCTGTGGCGCGTTTTAAGTTGGGGAATTATTTCCTCTTCAATCCTGAGGGTTCCTGGGGGCCAACTAGCCCACCAGGTACCTCCAGTATGCACCAGAGAGCTGCGTTGCAGAGAGGTGTTCGGAGGCCACGCCCCTTTTTACAACACTCTGCAACGCAGCTCCGTGGCGCTTACTGGGGGTACCTGGTGGGCTAGTTGGCCCCCAGGGACCCTCAGGATTGAAGAGGACTTAATTCCCCAACTTAAACCGCGCCACAGGGTGTGTTTGCACACATGTCAACTCAGGCCCCGCCCCCTCCCTTCACCACTGTGCAAATGCGCCCCGTGGCGCGTTTTAAGTTGGGGGATTAACTCCCCTTGAATCCTGAGGGTCCCTGGGGTGCAACTAGCCCACCAGGTACCTCCATTAAGTGCCACAGAGCTGCGTTGCAGAGAGGTGTAAAAAGGGGCGTGGCCTCAGAACACCTCTCTGCAACGCAGCTCCCTGGCGCATACTGGAGGTTACTGGTGGGCTAGTTGGCCCCCAGGGA
This sequence comes from Triturus cristatus, assembly GCF_964204655.1. Taxonomy (NCBI): domain Eukaryota; kingdom Metazoa; phylum Chordata; class Amphibia; order Caudata; family Salamandridae; genus Triturus; species Triturus cristatus. Next base: position 392,405,145 of record NC_140592.1, read on the forward strand.
CCTCCAGTATTCAAGGGGAATTAGTTCCCCATCTGCAAACGTGCCAGGGGGCGCGTTTGCAGAGTGCTGCAAGGAGGGGGCGAGACCTCCGGCACGATGCCGGTCTTTTTTTAAATTGATTTTTTATGAAGGGGGCTGTGTGGCCCCCCTTCTTTTCCTAATTAATTGGGCCTGGGGACCCCATCCCCCAGGGCCTGCCCCCTATAATTTTTTTTTCAACTTTGGAAGGGGACCGCGTGGCCCCCCTCCCGAGGCCATAATCGGCCCCGGGGACCCCATCCCCCGGGGCATGGCCATTTTTTTTTATTGATTTAGAGGGGGGCTGTGTTGCTCCCCTCCTCAGGCCACTTATGGCCCCGGGGACCCCATCCACCGGGGCCGGCCTTTGTTTTTCAAAAAAAAAATTTAAAAATAAATTTGAGGAGGGGGGCCACGTGGCCCCCCTCCAGGGCCACTTCTAGCCCCGGGGACCCCATCCCCCGGGGCTGGCCCCCTCCGTTGGGGACTGTGGGGGGTCCCCAATCCCCCAACGGTCCTGCCGGCTCCCCGCGTCCTTCGGGAGCCGGCATTGCTTTTCCATATGGGGAGGTGCTAAGATGCAGTTCCCCGTGTGGAAAAGCAATCGTCTTTGGTTTTTGGAAGAGAGAGCAGGTATCCTGCTCTCTCTTCCAAAAACCAAAGCAGTTTGCTATGGCAGGGCGGGAGCCGCGAGGCTCCCGCCCTGTCATAGCAAACTACAGTGTCCCGGGGGTGGGCACCCTGGGACACTGCAGGAGCCGGCCCTGGAGGGTGGCGGTCCCCAGGGCCATCAAGGGCTCCAGGAGGGGGGCCGCGCGGCCCCCTCCCAACATTTACAAAGCCCCGGGGGTGGTGGTTCCTGGGTCTTGGGGGTCGTTAACGGACCCCCAAATTTAAATACTTAGTGCCCCGGGAAGGTGGCTGTCCCCAGGGCGTGTGGGGGGGATTGGGCCCCCGCACAGTTTTCTTTTCTCTGCCCCCGGGACCTGGCCTACCCGGGGGCTAAAGAATAATGAAGCGCGGGAGCCCACGCTTAGTTTTTAAAAAAATTTCGGCCGAAATTCGCGCTGGGTGTGCAAATCTCGCCGATATTTTTTTGGGCCCTGGGGGACCTTGTGGGACCCCTAGGGGGTCAGGGTGTTTCTACCCTGCCCCCTTTTCTTGTTTTTCGCATTACTTTTTCTGTTTTCTTGTGCCTCGGTTCTACCGAGGCACAAGATGGCTGCCAACACTTCCTGGTTTGGAGTGTTTTCAGCCAATTAGCATGAAGCTCGTGATCGGGAGGGTGTGCGGATCCAGCGTGGCCATAGATATCGAAACTTTTTTAATTATCATTTTCTCAGCAACTACTGAACGGATTTACACCATTAAACCAAAAGTGTTCTTTCTGAACCAAGAACTACCTCTTTGCCAAATTTGGGGTAATTCCGTTCAGCAGTTCGGGCTGTAGCCGTGTCTATGGAAAATTGCATGGGGAAAACACGTTTTGGGACCCCCCTTGTTTCTCGGCCCCCGCTTGCCGAATCACCCCGAAACTTTCAGGATAGGAGCGGACCGGAGCAGGCCATAAGTTTTGAAAGTTTCACGAAGATTCGTCAACCGGCGCCAAAGTTATTGGGACTAGAATGTTGCGAATTTCCTATGGAAAATAGGCCCTAACTATAACTACCTACTGGCGACCGCCAGTAGGTAATATATATATGCACACGTAATGTACATCATGTTTGTGAGACTGGTGACTGCTGTGGTCTTAAAGAAAGCAGGAGTCGTAATGAACTCCCAGTCCTATACCTTCAAAATTACCCAGTGATTTTTCCTCGATCAAGTAAACACCTACTACAAGTTGAGTGTTTCCTACAACTTTGATCATTTGGAACACATATAACCATTTTTGTCTTTTCTCTAAGTTTTTCTTTAATATTCCTATTATTGTGTTTCCCCCTATTTATATGAATTGCTCATTTTTAGAGAGATTTATTTTATGGGAGCAGCTGGTTATGAGACATGAAGGTGTGAAATCCTTTTACATATATTTGTGGTGTTTTAGCTTTAAAGTATGTTGAGTTGTACTTTGCGATATTACACATTGGCAATCGGCACTGCAGTTACGGTTCAGATGCACTTGCCATCGAAAATAAATACTTTGATTTGTGTATAACTTTGGCTCCCTTGAGTGTATCTGCACCAAATTTTGCACTTGCTCCACAGTCAGCTAAAGTCCTGCATGGCAAATTTAATGGAGTTCTGTGCAGAGGAAAAAAATGTGTGTTTTCCAAATTTAGCTCCCACAATTTTGCTAAAAGGTACAGCAAAACCGCTCAAAGGATTTACACCAAGCCTGTCATGAAAGTAGAACTTTACTTAGAGTGTGCTTTTGTTGGTCTGGTGTAAATCGGTTCAGTAGTTTTTGTGACAGTATTTTAAAAAGGTGACCGTGGGCTTGAAAGGGTTAACGCTTTTGAATATCTTTACATTTTAAAAAATGAGTTTCGAAATAAGCTGAAAGTAGTCATGGCTCAGCAATAAAAAAAACTGTGAAAACCCTGAAATGAATTTCTTATGCAATGCACACGGCGCACACTATAAGTAACTCACAAAGCATACTGTGTTTTGCTCTCGGTACACAGGGTTTTTAGATTTTGCCTGAGCCAGCACATGCGCTGCTGTGCGAGACATTTAGTAGGTGGGTTTTCAAAGTGCTACCCCACGCTTTGGCTGGCCTAGCGCTTGCGTTCACGCAAGCGTGCACGCGCGCAATCGCCATCTGTCTTTCACGGGTCATTAAGTGCATCACGATCACTTTCACTTTCGCAGCTTATAAGCGTCACGTGGCAAATGCTTGTTACCATTGCTTTCTGTGCAGATAGCAGCCTGGTGGGGGTTCTATCTTTGCTTCTTCCTTGCTCTGCGCTTGCTAATGTGTTTTTTTATTTATTGGTATTTTTTTTATTCATCTTTCTTTAATATCTATTTTAGTTTACTGCCTTTTTTTACACATGCTACCTAACAGTTGTCTAAATTCTATTCAAATCTCTTTCGACACCTTAAGGTCTCAAAGGTATCCTCTTACTGCCTCCCCGTTTGATTCATTCCAAAAGTTAAAAGGTCAGTACAGAAGTTCATGCATAGTAGACAACTGACGTTAAAAAGGATATACAAAGGTGTTTCCTATGTAAATCCATATTGAACTGCCTCATTTTTTTGTTGTGTCTATCTATGTTCCATAAAGAACAAAAGTTTGCTCTTATCTTCAAACAGGGATTTATAGTAAAGGGCAGGGCGGGTGTAGTTATTACCCAATTACCTGTACTTTTACTGTACCTATCGACCTAGGTACTGCGAAGGGTTGAGTGGGCCTGGTTGGGATTAAAAATGCCCTAAACTTGCTGATTACACCGATTTTATCAGCAAGCGCTTAACTAACTTAGCAATTTTCCAACCAAAAATAGGTTTGAAAGCTGAAGTTCCAAATAATACACGACTAGAACATATTACTATGGTATAGTTCAAGCCTCTCTTAAGTTATAAAGCAAATATTTCTAACAGCTAATGTAAGAAATACATAGATTACGATGCTGCTTTTAAATGTAAGCATATAAATGTAATGTCAGAAATATACGTATTAGTCGAATCATGTGCACAATTTTATAAGGACCAAACTGAAGACATAGAAATACTACAAATATAGATAGCACAATAATATTATGGCCGTTGACTGCTGAGGCAGCATTGTGGTTTCCTGTAAGTTTCTTAAGAATGCAGTATTCTTTGTATTAGTAAATCTACCTGGAAAACAAGAACAGAGCGGACACTCTGTCCCCTAATGCTCGTTTTGAAGCCTCGTAAACAGGGTCACCTTAGCCTTACTTGCTGTTGAGGAGCAGGAAGTTACTACTAAATGGCAGAGAATACTCACATAGCTGTACACCGTCTAATATTATACTGAAGAATATGATGATGAGTTCAAAATGTATTTTTAATACTGTTTTATAATTAAGAATTATAAGGTAAATCTGAAAAGGTCATTGCAGACTACGAAAATCCCTTTAGACCACAAACTCACTGGTAAAATATGCTGGCTTTGTACAATATACAAGTGATGATTAAACTCACATTCATGCGCTCCAATTAAAGTTAAAAACAAGCATTGGCATTGCCAATAGGTCTCACTTTTGGGACCTTATAAGTATTTAGTTATGCAGCACAATATCGTTGGTGCAACAACATCAACTGTTGCATGGCTAAACACTTATAAGGTACAAGGTTTAGTCATGCAACAGCTGATGTTGTTGCACCAAGGATATTGTGCTGCAAAACTAAATACTTATAAGTTCGCAAAAGCTAGACCTATTGGCTATGCCAATGCTTGTTTAAAAGGCATTAGAGGTGTCATCTATGACATGAGCAGCTAGGACAGGTCTAGGAGAGCAGGGTTGGGGGCTGTGCCTTCTCAGATCAGGCTCCAGAAATATGGATGACACCCCCAGATGAGGTCTCAGACAAGCAGAGGTCTGCCTCACCTTCAGAAAGTCATTGACAATCAGAGATTTAGCACAAGAGGATAGGGCAGTGTACATTTTGACAAGGGAACCCCCAAAATATCTCTAATGCGGGCCAGCTTTTATATATTTGAATGCTAGGCTAAGTGGAATCTTTTTATGGAATGTCCCCTCGCCTGCACCGAAGAGTAACAGGTTGAAGTTGCTTAAATTAAGTATCACCTTTGTTGAAAAGCTTGCTATTGAAGCCGTGCTCATGGTCTCCAGTTTTCCCATGCAAGAGCAAATGCTATGACCTTTGTTTCTGTAAGTCTACAGCACCAAGAAGCAGTTTATTGGGGTGTGTGGCTCTATAGAACAAGATAAAGGCACGCACATAGCCATGCCGGTGAGGAAAGAAGACGACAAACTGAAGCGCAGCGTACCTTCAACGGGCACCGTCCTGTTAAAAAAAAAGTTGTGTGGCCGTGTCGCGGCGGGGGAGGGGCGGAGGAGCGCGAGAAAAGACAGATGGCGCCTGATCGCGCGCTTTGGCTGGCAGTTGCGCGCCTACAGTCTCGCGTGAACACAAGTGCTAGGCCAGCCAAAGCGTGGGGTAGCACTTCGAAAACTCACCTACTAAATGTCTCGCCTGAGGCAGCGAATGCGCTGACTCAGGCGAGACCTAAAAAGCATACAGCACCTGAGAATGTGATGGTGTGAGGTCCAGGAGTGTGCAATGATCTTGCAGCTAACCACACAGTGGCTTGACACCTATCCCGAGTCCTTGAGGCAGAGCACGTCTATGAAAGCGAGATCCCGTCCCCATTGGTTGACGCGACATACTCCTTTCCAACTTTACGTAACACCAGCAGGAGCTGGCAGCGCACTCGCGCTCTAGGTATGCGTGACCTTCCACAGGCAAGTAAGGAGTTTTGTGCTGCAGCAGTGGCTAATGCTTGGCGGAGTCGGTTTTTTTCTTTACTAGCTTTTAAAGAAGTGGTCGTTAAACTGATACCCCCCCCCCCCCCCCCCCCCCACTTTACCCACACCCCAATGATAAACCTGGCTGGAGCGGGTGAATGAGGACGGAGGGATGTCCAGCTCGGAGTACGGCTCTGGTGAGGAGGAAGATGAAGGCCGCCTCATTCTCTTCTCAAGTAGCTCTGAAAAAACACATTTTGTTAAGGATTGTAGAGGGGGCAAGGACAGCTGTTCCAACCTGCATCTCTTTAATCTTTTTTTCCGATCAGCTCGGTTTTGTCCTCAGATTGCTCAATAGTAAGCAAGACCACTGACGGACGGTGCTCTAATTGTTTTGATAATACACACCATAGCACGAACCACAAATGTACCCCCGCACACAGTAGAGTGTGTTTAATGCACCCTAGTCAGACTATAGGACACTGATGGATGATGGAGGTGACATTTTAGTGAGTGATGCAGGTGTTAGTACCCTTTACTTGGGAAGAGAATCGACCAATTCATTCCATGGAAATCCCATTCAGTCTCTGAACAGGGGTCATCTTCGGCACACGTATGTGATGGGGGTTGGGTTAATATGTGCTGGGCGTTAAGCCAGTGTACTTAATCAATGCTGTTCTCTACAAGGTTATGTAGTATACAGATATACTTGTAAACCGATGGATAGAGGAGGGTCATTCAGCATCACTGGTCCTTGAAGCAACCCCTAAGTCAGTGTCTCAGTGACCCCACAGCAGTTGCCCGTCTGCTTTTGAGACGTAATATAAGTTAGTCCACGGAGCAGTCTGACAAAAAAGACTGACCTAAACTGATGAGACTGCGGAGGCACATTTGTACCAGATTTACCTTGAAATAACGTAGTCACATTCAGGGTTATCTGGCTTGTGTGATGCCCAGTCCATTTATTCCTGCCATTGGCGGACTTTCCATTTGTTGGCAATTTAAGAATGTCTGAATATCTGAGCTACCTATTCAGAGAGTATACTATGTCTTCCTGGGTGTACCATTCCTTTGACCAGTTGGCCCATTCTTGCACTCTCTTTGGCGAAGTCCTGGAAAAATACTGCCAAAACGCTATTTTAGTTGGCTGGGTTTAGGGTTTAGAAGCAGACAAATGGAGTTTAATGGTTCTGGCTTTCCACCTGTGCCTCACTTTCAGACCAATACTAGCTACATTGAGTCAGTATGTGGAATTTGTCTGAACTTTTGGATATTCTCAGACACAATTACTCAGAGGGACGTCTGACCAAGAAGAGCAGTTTCAAAATGTCTATTACGATAAGCGGCCAGAAAGGATTTAGTCCACTAAACCTTATCCTGTATCAAAGTTACTGCATCTGCTGCTTAATAGTTGAGAGCTCGTGAAATCCTATTTGCCCCAAGGTTCAACAAGCATTGGCATAGCCAACAGGTCTCGTCTTTGGCACCTTATAAGTGTTTAGCCATGCAACAGTTGATGTTGTTGCATCAAGGATATTGTGCTGCATAACTAAATACTTATAAGGTCCCAAAAGCGAGACCTATTGGCTATGCCAATGCTTGTTTCCATATCCTATAAGCAAAGTAGTACGCTGAGCATGGAGGGTGGCTTGATTTATGGCATGAGTTGCATACCATAAGAGGCAAATTTCAGGTTTTTACCGGTTTGTATTTGCTGAACCATAGGTAACCTGTAACTGTGTTTTATTGTAGTGAATGAAGTAGATACTCCATTAGAAATTAATTGAAAAGAGAACTGAGGCTAAATATCGGGATCCTCAATAATTGAGATACATAATGGATGGTGACAAAAGGCCCTTTTGTTGTACTATGTATAACAGATAAGTATTTGCACAGTTCCAGTCCATTTTAAACTGACTTTGTTAAAATACATTTTATAATTTTATCTTTCCCCTGGTAATTTTAACCCATGTCTGGTTGGAAGATGCTTCCATATATTTATTTTTGTACTGACACCCAAAGTTAATATTACAAGAAGACCCTTATCAACTGCTATGCTGGAAACACAATGTTATGCATGAAGAATATTCTCTGAACTTCTGTGTTGAATGCATAACTAATGCTTGTATGTTAAACAGGATGTCACTTCTTACTTTATGGCCCCCTTTCCTTATAATATTTAGGAATGTATTTTCTCCTTATATATATCCTATATGTGCTTGGATGAAAGAACTAAACTAGTGTTTTCCATATTTTCTTAGGAGGTACACTTTCCCATACTATTGTACCTAATCGCTCCATTTCTCCTCAAGCCATACCACCCAGAAGGCACCCGATCTTGTCTCATCTCAGAAGTTAAGAATTGTCTTCACCTTCTTAAAAAGCCCTGAAAAAGCGGGATTTCCCCTCGAAACACATTTTGGCTGAGCGTTTGTGGATCTGAATTTAATAAAAGAGTCTACATTTTTTTTTTAAATCCACTGTTGTGTTTCTGACAGAAATAAGAAATGAGGAGAAATAGGGTTGTGAAGTAAAACGTTGTGGGTAGCTGTAAATCCTCCTGAGAAAATATGAACATCGACTTACCAGTGGGGACTGGTTTGGATGGGTAGGTTCCAGGCTATGGATCTATGAACTTCTATTTTTGTTTTAGTATTTCCCAAATAATATTGCAAATGTTACCTTTCTTTTTTGTGTGTGTTTAAAAAAGCTTTAAGAAGAGGAGTAAAGAACAACAAGCATTTGCAATACAATAGGTCTCGCAGTTACACGAGTTAAAGCTATTGGCATTGTAAATGACAATGCCTTTTATTTATGTTTTTAAAACGAAAACAAAAATAAGAGGCATTGTTATTTGCAATGTCAATAGCTCAAACTCGCGTAAATGTGAGACCTATTGCATTGCAAATGCTTGTTTTGGTAGGCACTGGGAGATTAAGTGATTTTCCCAGAATCATAGGATGTTGAGCCTACACCAAGACTCGAACCTGGTACCCAAATTCGGCAGCTCTGGCCATTAGGCCTAGTAGAGTCGCCCTGGCAGTAGAAGGTTGTAGGATCTGATTTACGTTAGGTGTGTGGTATTGCTGAATCAGCGCCTGAAAATGACGGAATGTCCAGCACGCTTCTGAGAGGAAACAATGTCATATACCCCGATTATCGACTTTTCCTCCTTTATTGTGCAACCCGAAAATAGGAGGCAGACTCCCTAATATTTTATTTAAGAGACGAGGGCAGCCGCCACTGCTGAAATACCGCAGCCAGTTGCGTCCCCAGAGTTTCAAAGCGCATCTCCGACCATGACGCAGAAACTCGCTATTCGCGCAGTTCTCCAGAACTGGCGCCAGACACAGAAAGCCCTGTTAGACCTACGTGTAATTTAAACCCTTCTGCTCTTTATAAATAAAAGTTTAAATTAGTGTGAATGAAACCTTAAGTGCAGTTGTGTGCAAAGTTGGAGAGGAAAACCTGTGCGCTTTCAAGGGATGGGCCCATGTTTCGCTGACTTCCCAGGCTGCAGCAGCGCAAACGCGTGCTGCCCTGTACATCATGCTGAGCTGAGAGATAATTGCAGGACTCAGCACAATCTTTACATTATCTGTCTCTGTAGCAATGAAGGGCATGCCGGTCGCTTAACTGACCCTTTGCGATGAAATGCCCCATAATGCCTTGATTCACTTTGCCAAAGCTGGCCAACAGGCTCATATTCATCTGCATGCTTCACCATAAACACTTATATTTACTCGACAAAAGATAAATATTGCGTTGGACGGAGGATGTGACGTCAAATTTGTAACTGCTTGTCTACATTACCTGGACATTTGCCAATGACGGAGTTAGACTGTAGAATATTTTGCTGTAAGCCAAGTCTCTGCAGCGGCTAATATCCCTAGATAAATTTTTGTGGCACAAAGGCGAGTATTAAACCGGGCCCGACGGGACATACATTGAGCCCGCCTAAAAAAATAAGCAGGGCAGAGCGGCAACCGCGAACGCGCTAATTGGAAACAGATGACGCTGCTGCTCGCTCCCACAAGCTGTAGGCAGATACATGCACCCGCCTTTGGCCAATTGCGGGCTTTCAATTTTTGAAAGCCACACGCAATGGCCAATCACTTCAGCTTTTCAGCAAACTCGTGTGTGTGGCTTTTTTTAGCCACACGCACAAGTTTGCTGAAAAGCTGAATTGATTCCAAGAGGTCATTTACTAGGGCTGCGCATGCGCGCTGCACTAGGCTCGACCTAAAAAGCATGTACAACTAATGAAAATAAACATCCTTAAGTCAATCCAAGAAAATATTGAAAAATAAAGTACTATGGAATAATACACCAGTCTCTTAAATAGACAAAAAATCAATGTGTAGAAACCATTTGACGTAAACATAGCATATAACAATAAACAATGAATCTAAGATATTGAATTGAAATATATAAACATAATGCTAAACAAATGCATTTTAAACATTTTTATGAGGAGAGAAAGAAGAAAGCAATAAAGAAAGTAAGGAAGGAGGAGAAAAGTGGGAAGAAGATAAAGAGGAACCTTTTAACCTCAGAGTTTCTGTTGATGAAGAAACATGCTCGTAGTGGCAAGGCAATATACTGCATTCTTTGCTTTTCTGTTGGGGTAGATGAGGTTTGTGTGGAAGGTAGAATGTAAATTTGTACACAATTTGTAGTAATACATTCTTAAAAAGGTTTTCCTCCATGTCCCATCAAATGCCTGCAATTGCTATCACATGGCAAATAAAAGAAGACACTTGGTAGCTTTTGCTTCTTGTTTGTATTTTGCCCTTTAGTAACAAGGCAGCCACTACACTTCCGTCTCAAATCTCAGCAAAAAGTAATTAAACACTTGGGCAGATGCAATGTCTACTTTCAAACGTGTACATAATAACCCTAGTGCATTCCATGTACTAGTTTTACGGCATTTTGTGGTTAGAACTAACTGCTATCTGATTTGACCTGCTAAATGCACCTTTGAATCCAGGCAGGGACAAAACAGCCTTTCATCTTTCCAGATGTCAGTAAATTGCGTACCAGTAGGTGGCGCAAAAGTAACCCCTTTTATCTACAGCAGCTAGAAAGAGGATAACAAAAATAGAGTAATAGTCCGCCAGAAGGAGCAAAACTGGAATGGCCTTAATAGTCCACTGTGATAAGCTGTTAGGCTATTAAAACATTCCCTACATCCCTTTTGGGCAGTCATTATAAAAATTAAGCTTCCCGAATCAGTTGAAAGGTTTAAAACCTCCAGCTGTTCCAGACCTGCCAACTTGAGAATAAAAGTCGCCATGTGAGAAGGGGGCATGGCCTTGGAGGGGACTGGGCTTTATAATTCGAACGTACCGAGTGGGCCTTCTGCCACTGCCCTCTTTCAACTCCCTTTTTCCACCGAAAAAACATTAAATAAAAAGCTGCTGAGGCTGCTATTGATGTCTCAATGGACATCAGCTGCTTGCAACTTCAAAAGACGAGCTGGAAATCCACTCTTTACAGTAGTTTCCAGCTCACCTTTCCTGCCACCATGTGATTTCGGCTCAATCGACACAACAACATCGTTTGGCACAGTGGCACCAGGTGAGTTGGCAAGTCTGCTGTTGTCTGCAGTTTCTTCCTCATTTCAAAGGGACTTGTCAATATGTGACATTTACTGTTGCATGCTCAGCCACAAAATCAAGTGACTGTTAAAGCATTGGAATGTTGGCAGCACCTTTGACCAAGTCTTGAGAAACATCCTTCCATGATCCAGACGTTAGTAGAGGCAGTGGCGGCTGGTGACATTTGAAAGTGGCGAGCCGTAAAGCAATTGTCGTACTTCACTGCGGCGAGCGAGCGAGCCTGAATCACCTACGGGGGTTCCAGGGGTTCACCCCCGGGGATGGATCCAAAAAACACACAGATCATTGACCGATAAAAACTGCAATTGCTTTCTAGTGAACAGCACAAACACTCCTAGGAGCAGCACAAACACCCCCAGGAACAGCACAAACATCTCTAGGAACAGCAAAAACTCACCCATGAACAGCACAAACACTCCTAGGAACAGCACAAACACCCCCAGGAACAGCACAAACACCCCTAGGAACAGCACAAACACATCCGTGCAGGGACACATCAGCTGGTCATGCAATGTGGCGTGGCCCAGCTGTGCGTGGAATCCTAGCGCCAAAAGATAACAGGTCCAAACAATGACCATGATTCGGGAGGGGTAACATTGCATCATTTTGCATGCGTAAAATGTGTAACCTTTGTGGAAGTTGCAGATAGCACCCAAATCACTCTCAGGGGGGCCACATAAGTGACGATAGCGCTCAGCTGCAAAATAGCGTTTTATCAAATCAAGTCAAGTCAAAGGCTTTATTTCGATAAAAACTTATCAGAAAAGCTTCAGAAAAAAAGAAAAGCAAGGATTTGATTACATTTGACCTTAAAATCTTAATTTTCAAGTAAAAGAAGCACATCATAAATAAATATTTTAAAAAATATTAAACATTTCCTTTAAGGCTTTTGCTTCTAATGCACCAGGCCCATGATAAAAATTTGGAAAGGGCACAAACATAGAGTGGGCGAGAGTCCGACATTAAAATGCGTAGTGCCTCAATATGATGCCTGGTTCCCAACAAACGACACAATTGCTTAAGCCATCTTCTTCTTGGTTGTGCATACTCCTGGCATTCAAACAGAAAGTGTGCCACTGACTCTTGTCTGGATATGCAAATAGGGCAAAATTCTGTGGTCTGTGCTGGGGATTTCCACCGAGATGTAAAAGCGTGTAGTGGAAGAGTCCCAGTCCTAAATTTAAAATAAAGGGTCCTATCAAATGGTCTCTCAATAATGTCTAAGTAAAGTTCCCGGATCGGCAAATCCTTACATTTCAGAAAGTCCTCCGTAAGTCTACCCAATGTACAATTAGTGCTCCGTTGGGTCGCAATCCAATTCCAGTACAAACTCTTGAGTGTTGCCTTTGGGGGGGAAGACCTATTTACCCAGGCTTCACTTAAACCCAAGTTACACAGGAGGGCTTTCATATCTCTCAGCCATTTTATCCTATGCCACCCAGGGAGTGACATTACTTCAGAGAGTCCTTTAGCATATTTGGCAAGCTCCGGGGCTCGCCACAGCCGGGCCCATAAAAGTAAGGGCCGGAACTATGCCAAATCACCAATAGAGCGGCAACCTAGGTCAAGCATTAGTGGGATCATGGGAGTTCCCTGGGGAAGTGACATGATGGCCCTACAGAACTTCCTCTCAGAACTTGACAATTCGCTAGTGTTACATGAGCCCCATAGCTCTGCCCCATAAAGAGCAGAGCTAACTCCCCTTGCTGCATAGATTTCAATAACAGGGGCTATAGGTCTAATTGCACAGGAGCGCTGCTCCTTCAGAAGAGCCCCTGTTACCCTCTTGTGGGCTAGCAGCATTTTACATAAATGAGGAGCCCACTGCATATTGTGCGACAAATGGATGCCTAGATAATCAAATACATCCACCCTCCCCAGAGGTACGGCGTTCAACTTTGGGGGACGCACAGGTTTTTTAGGGGGGTTCATCATAAGATATTTTGTTTTATCAGTATTGATTACCAGGCCCCGTTCTGCACAAAAAGACTGGAAGTTATTGAGTAGTTTTTGAAGACCCATTGGGGATTTGGACAGCAGGAGTGTATCATCCGCAAAGAGGAGGGTGGGGATACGCTCCCCCGCCAGGGAAAGTTTATCTGAAGGATCTTTTAACAGGTGCTCAACCACACCGTTGACATACAAAGAAAATAGGGTGGGCGCTAGAACACATCCCTGGCGAACCCCTCTCTCTACCAGGATTCTGCTAGTTTTCTCTCCCTCTGTACCCCATCTTATCTGGGCAAAGCTATTCTCATGGAGCCTTACAAGTAACAATAGAATGTAATGTGGTATCCCCATGTCAGTAAGAACTCTCCAGAGAGTCTCCCTAGGTACAAGGTCAAAGGCAGTCTTTAAATCGATAAACGCGAGATAAAGACTGCCTTTGCCTATGACCACCACCTTCCAGTACACTAGCAGCAATCTAAAGGTTTGTTCTATTGTGCCAGTGCCTGCTCTAAATCCTGCCTGGTAGTCAGAAAGGACGTTATTTTCGCTAATCCATTGTAATATTCTAACCAACAGCACCTTGCCGACTACCTTTTGGGTTACATCCAACAGGCTTATAGGTCTATAATTCGACGGGTCGTCCCTGGCCCCTTTTTTAAAAATAGGGACAACCTCCGCCCCTTTCCAGGATGTGGGAATCGGTGCACCCCTGCAGATGGCAATGAGCAGGCAATAGATAAATTTCCCCCATTTCGGAATGTCTGAACGAAGCAGGTCCCCGGGAATGCCATCTGGACCGGCCGCCTTTTGGGGCATGATGGTACTAATGGCATACTCTACTTCTTTTATTGAGAAGTCGGGGTCTACTGAAACTGCCTACCAGTCCTTTTGGGGCATAATAGTACCAATAGCATACTCTACTCTTTTTGTTTGGAAGTCAGGGTTTACTAGAGCCACCTCCCAGCCCTGTTCATCATTGGGTATAGCTGTGGTGACATTTCCAGATTGCCGAGTATACAATTTAGAAAAGTGGTTAACCCACACTTGACTAGTAATGTTACATGTTATGAGGTCGCTATCTGGTCTGTTTCTGGCTCTGATTTTATCCCAGAAACGCCTTGAATCTTTTCCAGAGCTTGCCTCTTTTAAAGTGCGCCAGTACTCTTCTTCCCACTCCTTTCTTGCACTTGCCAATGGTCGCTTATGCTCTTTCCTGGCTCCCTGTATCAGGGCTTGTGATTTGCCTTTAATAGCCTCAATCAAAAGAGATTTTGCGTGTCTGCATGCAGATGTGTACCAATCCTGCTTGCCCCTTGGATTCCGGGTTGCCGTGTTCCTACCCACACGTACCTTTTTCAAAAATACATCCCCAATAGACCTAAGTGTTCCCTCGAAAATAGATGTAACCCTTCCAGTTGTTAGCAGGGCCGGATCAATAGTATCCAACTCCGTTTGTGAAGCTTTAAGCATTTCATCGATAGTATTAATTTTAGTTTCATCAACTGAAACTTTATTCCACTTCAAGCGTCTGCCACAAGAGGAGACAGAAATTTTATGAGCTTGCTTAGAGGGTACTTCGAGTGTTTTGCTAGGCCAAGGGTTTTTAAGAGTCAAAGAGAGCGAATTATGGTCGCTTTCGACAGTAGGTAAAACTACCATATCCTGTACTAATCCCCAAAGTGAAAAATCTAGCAGAATGTAATCAATCCTCGAGGTGTGATTGACTCTATTAAATGTAGCAGCACCCATAGGGTCTGAGTTTGTACGACCATTTGTGGCTCTTAGGCCAAACTCCAATGTTAGAGCATTTAACTGTATCGCACTTTGGGTCCATCTTTTAATCGGAGGAATAGTTAGGGCTGGGATACCCCTTCTAACATCATCCTCACCCAGGTCCAGAATGTCATCTGTTAAGAGAGGCTCATAGGTGCAATTAAAGTCTCCCGCAACCAGGACTTGGGCACCAACAGTATTTTCTCTGAGCTCTGTTTCAAGAATGGTCACTATCGGGGACATAGACCCATATTTGGTACCTCTAACATATATGTTGAACAAATCGATGGTTAGCCCCCTGCGGGGACCTCTCAAGGAGATTCCTAGAATATCTGGGCTATTAATATGCTTAGTTATTATGCGGCAGTTAAGGGAAATCCTTACCCAGATGAGAAGGCCTCCCGAAGGGCGACCCTTCCCATTTCTAGGGAGTACTGCAGGCACAGAGTATGTAGCATACCCAACTCGATGGAGTGGTTCTAGACTCCAGGTCTCCTGGAACAGGCAGATCTTATGCGCCTCCACTAAAGCATTCCACTCTGGTGAGCACAATTTCCTGTGGATACCTGCTAGGTTCCAACTAAGAATCTTTAATGTACCCCTAGGATCATGGCCATCGCTATTTTGAGGACCCAGGCATTCAATAGAAGGCATGAGTACAGCAGAAGGCATGAAATCAATAGAAGGCATGGACTGAGCAATACTAGGCCCTGGTACGGAGTTAAGGTGGGGACAAAAAGCTGGGACCTGTAAGATTGCTTGGTCAATTGTCTGCATCGCTGGGGTCTTATGACTAATATCTATATTTGTATTAGTCGTAGAGCTAACCAAGGGTTGTAAGGGTTTGGGACTAAGGTATTCAATGCCCTCAAGGCCATGTCCAGTACGCAATAGTGGTCAATCCACTGCTTCTAAGCAGCTGAACCTATTTGCGACTGGTATGCCTCTCCAGCCTACAAGAGGAGCTATGTCACCACCTCCATGACCTGTCCAATCAGCCCACTCCCTTCTTCTATCCCAATTTCTTACTTGTGACCAGCTCCAATCAGGGGCATCATTATATCGATTTGTGGGGGGGTAGAAAAAAGAAAGCCTTCTTGTCTCTATTCCGTCATTCTTTGCCCGCATATCCCAACAGCAAATATGATCGGCCGTTCGGGGGTCGTCAAAGTTGACTATGACGCAATCCCCCCGGGTCCTTTTCCTCTCATTTCCTATCCAGGGTACCCTGCGCACCATTAAGATCCTGCTACTACAATGAGGTGGCAGCGGTCTATTGGTAGTAAGCCAATGCTGTACCTTATGTTTTTAGAGACCATGTCGGTACCTCCGCATTTTGACTTAGCTCGGGAACTCCGGTCATGATTACAACATATGGACTTGCCTCTGGTGGTAGATGTGTTGGGTGCCCACTCCCACCCCTGTTCTTATCATTGTTATACAGTGACCCTGATGGTTTAACTGGCATAGCTTTCGTATTGTCAGAAGGGACTGGGGTTTTGAATGGCTCTATAACCTTCTTCAATACGGCTGGAGTTGACTTCGTTTTTATGTTTGGCCCATCAGTGGCTACTTTTTTGGCTTGCAACTCCCCCGTTGAATTTTTTCTATTTGTTTTTGACCCCCTTGGTTTAACCAACCCGGCACCCGTCTGAATATTAGAAGTTGCATTCATAGAAGCTATCTGCTTTTCAATATTTGAAAGAGATAGTTCGATGGGCTGCATGTACATTTTGATAAGTTCTCCCAATCTCAGTAATAGTTGGTTGTTTACCTCACAAACTTTGCAACCCTCACCCAATCTACCAGGGTCATTAAGATTTGTTGCATTCAAAGAGAGGGTTATCATATCTGTTGCTATATTGATTGAGCCACTCAGTGTAGATGCATTTTTTCCTGGCGTATGAATAATGGGAGGTTTTTTATTAGGTTTACGATTTTTCACTTCCTTGGGCTTCTTTCGTTTTGGTATAGCGCCCTCCCTCTTTCCCCTGGAATGATCTGTGTTGTGGACCTCCTGCCTCGGGCTAGCAAAAAGTTCGGGCGTCTTCTCAAGCGCCTCACTCGATTGCGTATCCGAGAGTAGCAAGGATGCCGAAAGATCAGCCAAATTTGGTTTCTACTCGTGCTTCAATTAGGGGTCTGTTCTCCCTTGGGTTAGTGGGTGACTTGGCTAAAACTAAAGAGCCCATTGATGATCGCTTGGCTAAGGCCAGATCCTGAGACACCCTACGCTCCAGGAGTGATATGCCTTGGTTTATCGCCTCATTAGCCCCAGTAATATACTGGTCGATTGGGCCAGTAACATACACTGACCCCTGTGCAGTTTTACTCCTGCTACCCCTAGTCATCATAACATTAATATATTCCCCCACAAACTATCGAATAAAAGTTCTAGAAAGAGTCAATTATGAATTAGCGTGATATATATGGAAATATAACAAGTTCGAATATAAGAGGGGGGGACCAGCCCAGTCTTACCCGGTCTTTAACGGGCTTAAACGGGCCCGCCCTTTGCCCGGGCTTAGCCCGGCGCAGTCCTGCGCGCGGACCCGCGAGGCGGTGGCTCTGCTTCAATTTGAGCGCCTCCAGGCGCGAGATTGCGTGAGGCGGCTTCCGCCACTGAGGATGCTGGGTAACGTAGTTCACCTCCACACGGCGGCCGCGTTTGGGTTGTGGCGGCGGGAGGGAGACAAGCTGCAACTGTGGAACTGCGCCCAAGGTGATGCAGGTAAGAGTTGGCCTCTGACCACTGTCGACGACTCCGGCGGGGCTCCACTCCGTGTCCATGCCGCCCAGAGGATCCTTTCTGTTTGAAAAGGCAGCGTGGGTGGTTGTAAAAAGAAAGAGACAAAAAAAAAGCCAGCCAGCGCTTTATCAGGACCTGTGCTCATCGGCACAACACTAAATCAGGCCGACTATTACATTAGATACTAAACTGGCCATCAGAATTCACATCTCTGATTTAAATACACACATTGACAAGCAACGCAGAGGAAGAGAGGCCTCAGGTAATGGTTATTGGCGTGCTCTACATTGACTATACCGGCTCATAACAATATGACAGAGAAGGGCAATAACAATAAAAAGTCGGTCAGAGACGAAAAGAGCCTAGAGGGATCAGTGGAAAGGGAGGCAGGCGCTATTCACTAGTTGAGCAGGTGGAAAGAGAACAAATTAGTTTCTAGGGTTTCACGTTACACCACCAGGTCAATTGCTTGTTTTCGAGGGATCGCAGAAGGAGGGTTTCTTTGCTGGCTGTATCTTTCTTTAACACAGGAATATCCAGGCAGATGGGAAAACTGCGTTTGGTATTTTGAGATGCACCAGTCTGGATTGTGTGTGCTCTGAATCAGAGGGCTGCTGGCCTCGGTGAGGGTTCACAGTGCTTGAAATAAGGGCTTAGAAAACACAGAAAAACGTTAAAGCAGAAATGAGCAGCAGCGGTACGGACTCTGAAACGATAGTGCAGCACTGTTTGCATCGCAGACGACATCATGGGTACACTGCACACATTTTGTAGATACGTCACTGCACTGTTTCACTAAAATATTGCTGTGTAAACCAACTGTGTGCGTAACTCTCAAAAGGTTACAATTTGTAGACTGCGCACTGTGCGCAGCGCATGAAAATAATGTAGCGCCAACTGGCAAAATTCTCGCAGCGCGTGCTTGCAAATGCTGACCGATAATTATTCTTAACTCCCCGACTAACTCCTCATTTGCACAATCAGTGCCAGCCGTGTGCGCACCTGAACATCAGCTCTCCTCCTTTGCGGACGTGTCTTGCTCAGTCACGCCGTAAATGGCATTTCAGAGTTTGATTCTTAACCCCGGTTTAACTTTTCAGCCGGCAGATGAGCGTGATGTGTTGGATTTTGGTAGTTTTGACCTACGCTGAGCATTATATCCATGACATTTATGCAGCTAATGATCCTATCACACGCTACACCCTAGCCTCGCCTTTGCGTGAATGGATTTTTCACTTAACCTTGGCCATGCTGGTGTTTTAGGAATTCACAGGGGAAAGATAATGCCGTGACCGTGGAGGGCCTCTGGGGGCATCGTGGTCAGTCACGGCCAGCATGAGGGGCGGGTGGGGGGAGAGGGGGTGGAAATGTGGTTGTCCCAGGGGTATTGGGGGAGGAGGGAGGGGTTTGTTTAATAAAAAAAATTAAAACATATATATAAAATAATTTAAAACTTACCGTCCTGCGCCGCTGCCACCTCAGCTTCTGGATGGGTCCACCATCCAACTCCCGCCGTCCTGCCTTTTCGGAATTGAATTCCTGCATCGTCATCACCAGCCAGGAAAGGCAGCCTCCCTCCCTCCCGTCCGCCAATCACAATGCAGCAATGGCAGCGTTGTGATTGGTGAGGCGCAGCGGAGCGCGCCCCACCTGGGCCATTTTCTCTATGTAGGCTGCTGCATGCCGCGCGAGAAGGCAGAAACATAAAATGGTAGTTATTACCATTTATGTTTCTGCCTTCTCGCACTGCGAGAAAGCAGTGGGGCAACGCCTCCATGCTCCTATGGGGGAGGCACCACTGCTAATGTAGATCCAAAGATTGAGAGCCCTGAAGCAGGTGAAATATGAAAACTGTTTTGTGATTTAAGTTCATGATCAGTTCTGTGTACACTCATTCAATAAAACTATTGTACATGTCATTTCAGAATTATCTGGAGCAGGCAAAGGAGTCATTGGTCACGGAGGCGGGGAAGCAGCTGGCCACTATGGTTCGGGTGCTGATGCCACCGTCACTGAGGGACCCAGTAGCACAGAGGGTGAGGGGCAACGACCATCCACCTGAACCTAAGACACAACTGATCCCTATCTTCAATCTCTCCAGACACACTTTGTCTCCCGATTAAATTACACTCCTGAGCAAAGGTCTTTCATTTGTTCCCACTGACCGTAACAATTTCTTTGACATCCAAGGAAATCTTCTCCAATTTTTCAGAAGAATTAGACTCAAGCAGTGTTTTTCAAACAGACCTTCTATCGACCATGCACCCCGTTCTCCTTTTCATCCTCCATCCACTTTCAATTTCCCAGCGGCTCTCATGCCTCATGAAATACTATCTTTTGAAAGACTCGTCCTCCATGAAGTCATGGAAATCAAGAACGAATTTGAATACATCCAGTATAACTTGACCCTCCCAGAGAAACGGGCACACCTTAATCTGAAAGAGAACACCAATGTTGTGATAAAACCAGCCGATAAAGGAGAAGAGATCGTCGTCATGGACATAGACAAGTATGACATTAAAATAATGAGACAACTATCTAACAGCTCCCATTACTGGGCCCTACCCGCTGATCCTTTGTCCGTCATCAGATCCAAAATACAAACTGTCACCAAACAAGTGAGACTGCAGAACATAATAACTGAAAAATAATTAACTTTCCTGAATAACAAACATCCCCGCACACGGGTCATTTACATACTACCCAGGATACAGAAAGATACCAGCCACCTGGAATCCCCATTGTCTCTGGATGTGGATCCATCCTTGAACCATTGGGCAAGTATGTCGATGCCATCATCAAGGAATTTGTTCCGTGCACAGACACCTACGTTTGTGATCTGATTAACCTTATCGAGGACAGACCTTTTAACATCGATACTGAATTAACGGTGGGACTGGACATTGAGTCCCTATAATCCAGCATCCCAAATGATGATGGCCTACATATTATCCCGAATCTCCTGGATACCAGACCACTACCTACCCTTATCCTGACGGATTTCGTCATGGAGTTACTGAAAATTGCACTTGACAACAACTATTTTTGGTACAAAGACATGTTTTACCTGCAAATTAAGGGTGTCTCCATGGGGGCCTGCTGTGCAACCAATTTCGCAATTCTGCACATACAAACCTGGAGAAGACCCATATTTTAGCACCCAATAACCCTTTTCTTTACCACATTTGTTTCTGGCGGAGATACATCGATGATATTCTCCTGCTTTGGCAAGGCAACAACACTAACCTGGATCTCTTAATAGAATGGCTCAATAACTCCCAATCCCATCTGAAGTTCACCTCTGAATACAAAACAAATGACCTTGCCTTCCTTGACCTCATCCACAATGCCGAAGATGGAAAAATAGGCACTACATTATTCAGGAAACCCACTGAACGAAACACCCTGCTACTATACTCAAGCTATCATCCACGTGGCCTCCTAGATGGCCTCCCCTAAGGACAGTTCCTCTGCATTTGGAGGAACTGCAAGTGGAAAAAAGTGCAAGTGGAAAAAAGATTATTTTCGAGAAGCAGCCATTCTTACCAAAAAACGTACCTCACGTGGCTACCCATGTCGCTTGGTTTCACGGGCCCATAAACATGCATGGTACTGCCATAGAGATGTTTTTCTCACAACCAAAGAAAGACGAGAGAACAAACAGATCCCCTTTGTCTCCACCTTTTGCCCTTCTAGCAATAAATTGAGCAAAATCATCAATAAAAACCCATCCACCATTCGAGCAACCACCCTTGTTCTATTAAAGAAGAAGTAATAATTTGGCCAACCATTTAGTCCACACCATCACATGGCCCAAGAACCCTAACACTACAGACCCCGTTACATCTGCATAGGGCCTCCCACTGATCATTGAACACTATAGATGCTATAGAACTGTGTGGCCTGTCATCTTACGATCAACACCAAAGAGTTCAAAGTGAACAACCATTCAAATGCATTGAATAACTTTACAAATTGCCACTCTACAAATGTCATCTACTCAATATGGTGCCCCTGCAATTTGTTGTACATTGGTCAAACCACACAGATGATAACACAACGTATCATTTAGCATAAGAGCCGTATCCATTGCAAAGTCGAAAATGCACACCTTGTTACACATTACCTAGGAAAACAGCATTGTGAAACTGACATGACTTCTCAAGTCATTGACCAGCCCATACTGCCCCTAAGGGGTGGCACTTTACAGCAACTTCTGACAGGGCCGAATGCAGATGGATAACATGCTATGACTCCGTCCACCATGGGCTGAACACCCTAGACGAATGGCACAACACTATCCATGTGGCTTGCACCCTTTGCGCGTTCTCATTTCCCTACACACCATTAAATCAATTTGAGACCTTGCGAATCACTGCATCTTGCTTTCTCTATACAGGTCCACACTGTGGTCTTCTGCCGCTTGACTCATTGAGATGCCTTACTGCACAAGCTAGGCTTGGCTGCAATTTATGATTTAATTCCTGTCCATCCTGTGATACATTGTTTTTATTTACAACATGAAAAACAAAATAAGAGAGGCACATAAATGGGGATATCTGTACAAAGTCCTTGGGATAATCCACGAGACAACGAAATCACGATGACAGAGGCATTCGTTCTTTGTATATTCTTAGTTTCTTTTATTCGTTTCTTGGCACTACACATGCAATTTTTGCAAAACAGTTAACGCGTTTTGGCCACAATTCGGGCTTCTTCAGGGTGTGATCTGGCTGGGTAATCCCCCGCTGGGAGTGTCCTAGTGTCGATAAAATGTCCTTGTCACAAATTTCATCCAAATTCGGTCAAAATCTCAAAAATGTATTGTCAGTCGCTTATTTAAAGTCTCGGTGAGGGTTCACAGTGCTTGAAATAAGGGCTTAGAAAACACAGAAAAACGTTAAAGCAGAAATGAGCAGCAGCGGTACGGACTCTGAAACGATAGTGCAGCACTGTTTGCATCGCAGACGACATCATGGGTACACTGCACACATTTTGTAGATACGTCACTGCACTGTTTCACTAAAATATTGCTGTGTAAACCAACTGTGTGCGTAACTCTCAAAAGGTTACAATTTGTAGACTGCGCACTGTGCGCAGCGCATGAAAATAATGTAGCGCCAACTGGCAAAATTCTCGCAGCGCGTGCTTGCAAATGCTGACCGATAATTATTCTTAACTCCCCGACTAACTCCTCATTTGCACAATCAGTGCCAGCCGTGTGCGCACCTGAACATCAGCTCTCCTCCTTTGCGGACGTGTCTTGCTCAGTTACGCCGTAAATGGCATTTCAGAGTTTGATTCTTAACCCCGGTTTAACTTTTCAGCCGGCAGATGAGCGTGATGTGTTGGATTTTGGTAGTTTTGACCTACGCTGAGCATTATATCCATGACATTTATGCAGCTAATGATCCTATCACACGCTACACCCTAGCCTCGCCTTTGCGTGAATGGATTTTTCACTTAACCTTGGCCATGCTGGTGTTTTAGGAATTCACAGGGGAAAGATAATGCCGTGACCGTGGAGGGCCTCTGGGGGCATCGTGGTCAGTCACGGCCAGCATGAGGGGCGGGTGGGGGGGGAGGGGGTGGAAATGTGGTTGTCCCAGGGGTATTGGGGGAGGAGGGAGGGGTTTGTTTAATAAAAAAAATTAAAACATATATATAAAATAATTTAAAACTTACCGTCCTGCGCCGCTGCCACCTCAGCTTCTGGATGGGTCCACCATCCAACTCCCGCCGTCCTGCCTTTTCGGAATTGAATTCCTGCATCGTCATCACCAGCCAGGAAAGGCAGCCTCCCTCCCTCCCGTCCGCCAATCACAATGCAGCAATGGCAGCGTTGTGATTGGTGAGGCGCAGCGGAGCGCGCCCCACCTGGGCCATTTTCTCTATGTAGGCTGCTGCATGCCGCGCGAGAAGGCAGAAACATAAAATGGTAGTTATTACCATTTATGTTTCTGCCTTCTCGCACTGCGAGAAAGCAGTGGGGCAACGCCTCCATGCTCCTATGGGGGAGGCACCACTGCTAATGTAGATCCAAAGATTGAGAGCCCTGAAGCAGGTGAAATATGAAAACTGTTTTGTGATTTAAGTTCATGATCAGTTCTGTGTACACTCATTCAATAAAACTATTGTACATGTCATTTCAGAATTATCTGGAGCAGGCAAAGGAGTCATTGGTCACGGAGGCGGGGAAGCAGCTGGCCACTATGGTTCGGGTGCTGATGCCACCGTCACTGAGGGACCCAGTAGCACAGAGGGTGAGGGGCAACGACCATCCACCTGAACCTAAGACACAACTGATCCCTATCTTCAATCTCTCCAGACACACTTTGTCTCCCGATTAAATTACACTCCTGAGCAAAGGTCTTTCATTTGTTCCCACTGACCGTAACAATTTCTTTGACATCCAAGGAAATCTTCTCCAATTTTTCAGAAGAATTAGACTCAAGCAGTGTTTTTCAAACAGACCTTCTATCGACCATGCACCCCGTTCTCCTTTTCATCCTCCATCCACTTTCAATTTCCCAGCGGCTCTCATGCCTCATGAAATACTATCTTTTGAAAGACTCGTCCTCCATGAAGTCATGGAAATCAAGAACGAATTTGAATACATCCAGTATAACTTGACCCTCCCAGAGAAACGGGCACACCTTAATCTGAAAGAGAACACCAATGTTGTGATAAAACCAGCCAATAAAGGAGAAGAGATCGTCGTCATGGACATAGACAAGTATGACATTAAAATAATGAGACAACTATCTAACAGCTCCCATTACTGGGCCCTACCCGCTGATCCTTTGTCCGTCATCAGATCCAAAATACAAACTGTCACCAAACAAGTGAGACTGCAGAACATAATAACTGAAAAATAATTAACTTTCCTGAATAACAAACATCCCCGCACACGGGTCATTTACACACTACCCAGGATACAGAAAGATACCAGCCACCTGGAATCCCCATTGTCTCTGGATGTGGATCCATCCTTGAACCATTGGGCAAGTATGTCGATGCCATCATCAAGGAATTTGTTCCGTGCACAGACACCTACGTTTGTGATCTGATTAACCTTATCGAGGACAGACCTTTTAACATCGATACTGAATTAACGGTGGGACTGGACATTGAGTCCCTATAATCCAGCATCCCAAATGATGATGGCCTACATATTATCCCGAATCTCCTGGATACCAGACCACTACCTACCCTTATCCTGACGGATTTCGTCATGGAGTTACTGAAAATTGCACTTGACAACAACTATTTTTGGTACAAAGACATGTTTTACCTGCAAATTAAGGGTGTCTCCATGGGGGCCTGCTGTGCAACCAATTTCGCAATTCTGCACATACAAACCTGGAGAAGACCCATATTTTAGCACCCAATAACCCTTTTCTTTACCACATTTGTTTCTGGCGGAGATACATCGATGATATTCTCCTGCTTTGGCAAGGCAACAACACTAACCTGGATCTCTTAATAGAATGGCGCAATAACTCCCAATCCCATCTGAAGTTCACCTCTGAATACAAAACAAATGACCTTGCCTTCCTTGACCTCATCCACAATGCCGAAGATGGAAAAATAGGCACTACATTATTCAGGAAACCCACTGAACGAAACACCCTGCTACTATACTCAAGCTATCATCCACGTGGCCTCCTAGATGGCCTCCCCTAAGGACAGTTCCTCTGTATTTGGAGGAACTGCAAGTGGAAAAAAGTGCAAGTGGAAAAAAGATTATTTTCGAGAAGCAGCCATTCTTACCAAAAAACGTACCTCACGTGGCTACCCATGTCGCTTGGTTTCACGGGCCCATAAACATGCATGGTACTGCCATAGAGATGTTTTTCTCACAACCAAAGAAAGACGAGAGAACAAACAGATCCCCTTTGTCTCCACCTTTTGCCCTTCTAGCAAGAAATTGAGCAAAATCATCAATAAAAACCCATCCACCATTCGAGCAACCACCCTTGTTCTATTAAAGAAGAAGTAATAATTTGGCCAACCATTTAGTCCACACCATCACATGGCCCAAGAACCCTAACACTACAGACCCCGTTACATCTGCATAGGGCCTCCCACTGATCATTGAACACTATAGATGCTATAGAACTGTGTGGCCTGTCATCTTACGATCAACACCAAAGAGTTCAAAGTGAACAACCATTCAAATGCATTGAATAACTTTACAAATTGCCACTCTACAAATGTCATCTACTCAATATGGTGCCCCTGCAATTTGTTGTACATTGGTCAAACCACACAGATGATAACACAACGTATCATTTAGCATAAGAGCCGTATCCATTGCAAAGTCGAAAATGCACACCTTGTTACACATTACCTAGGAAAACAGCATTGTGAAACTGACATGACTTCTCAAGTCATTGACCAGCCCATACTGCCCCTAAGGGGTGGCACTTTACAGCAACTTCTGACAGGGCCGAATGCAGATGGATAACATGCTATGACTCCGTCCACCATGGGCTGAACACCCTAGACGAATGGCACAACACTATCCATGTGGCTTGCACCCTTTGCGCGTTCTCATTTCCCTACACACCATTAAATCAATTTGAGACCTTGCGAATCACTGCATCTTGCTTTCTCTATACAGGTCCACACTGTGGTCTTCTGCCGCTTGACTCATTGAGATGCCTTACTGCACAAGCTAGGCTTGGCTGCAATTTATGATTTAATTCCTGTCCATCCTGTGATACATTGTTTTTATTTACAACATGAAAAACAAAATAAGAGAGGCACATAAATGGGGATATCTGTACAAAGTCCTTGGGATAATCCACGAGACAACGAAATCACGATGACAGAGGCATTCGTTCTTTGTATATTCTTAGTTTCTTTTATTCGTTTCTTGGCACTACACATGCAATTTTTGCAAAACAGTTAACGCGTTTTGGCCACAATTCGGGCTTCTTCAGGGTGTGATCTGGCTGGGTAATCCCCCGCTGGGAGTGTCCTAGTGTCGATAAAATGTCCTTGTCACAAATTTCATCCAAATTCGGTCAAAATCTCAAAAATGTATTGTCAGTCGCTTATTTAAAGTCTCCATACTGTGCGGGACCAACTCAAACACACGTCATCAGGGAATCAGTTGTGATTCTGTTGGACGCAACCGAATCACAACAGATTCCCTGATGGCCATACACGGCTCTCATAAACATTGCGCAACATAGACGCGTGTTTGATTTGGTCCCTCACAGTATGGAGACTTTAAATAAGCAACTGACAATACATTTTTGAGATTTGAACTAACATTGGATGAAATTTGTGACAAGGACTTTATTTCGACACTAGGACACCCCAAGTGGGGGTTTACCCAGCCAGATCACGATTTGGACCGAATGTTGATGAAATTAGTGACGAGGACTTTTTTTTCGACACTAGGACACCCCCAGCGGGGGATTACCCAGCCAGATAATGCCCTGAAGAAGCCCGAATTGTGGGTGAAACGGGTTGGCTGTTTTGAAAAATTTGCATGTGTAGTGCCAAGAAACGAATAAAAGAAACTAAAAATATACAAAGAACGAATGCCTCTGTCATCATGATTTTGTTGTCTCATGGATTATCCCAAGGACTTTGTACAGATACCCCCATTTATGTTTCTGTCTTATTTTGTTTTTCATGTTGTGATATTGAGGAACATTAATGGTGGCTGGTTCTGAGAGGTGGGCATTTTTCGGAGACCGAATAGGAAACCAGCATTGGTTTCTAGTACTTTAAAAACACGGGTAGTGGTGCGGCAGCCTATATACCCTGCCACTAATAATCATTTTTGTTTATTGTTTTTATTTAACCTTTCTTATCTCCACTTTTCCCTCTAACCACAAACTAATTTTGATAATGGGTTATACCGTGATACATTTATGTCTTGGTATCCCCCCTTTTGAATTTCCCCCTGCCCGACCTTGCTTGTTCAATACATTTTCTCTATCCAAATATATAATTCGCTCAACATGTCCACTGGTTCTTCTAAACATGTCCCTCCAATTCGTCACATGTATTAAAGCCAACTGTAATTTTTATGTACATGGTAATTTACTGTCCGACCCCACTTTTTTCCATATTGGTTTTCGCAACCAACTTTATTCAAAACCTCTCCTTTACGCCTTCGATTCCTTTATGGACTGGCCCTTTAGCCAATTGCCCCATTCTGGTCACGCCTTGCTCCTTTACGTGTGCCGTCATTACATAGTTAGAGTCAATGGCTCACTACTTCCTGGTTACCACTGGGATCTCCCTCTACCACTCGGACTCACGACACAGAGGTACACACGCCCTTAAATCACCCCGGACTGATAACGCTGGCCAAATTCAATTCCTAGGTGAGTGCCCGACTGTGCCCTTTATCCCTCTTATTGAACTCCACTCGCACCCTTATGACGAGCCTTTCTATATCATCCCTGTAGCACCTGGACGTTCTCCTCCACACGCAGGATTGCTCACTTTAAGGCCACTGATACCGGACGGCCTTCCCTCGACGCTGTTTACTCTCGGTGGATGCCTCCTTCCCGTCCAGGGCATCGCGCTCATTCGCTCCCCCGGTGAGTTTTTTCCACCCTTCTTCTGAGCAGTTACGCACGTAAGCAGCTCTGATCGGGGGCCCTTGTCTGCATGTATATGGTGGCCCGGCTCCTGACACTCTTTCCTTACTCCACAATATTGCTCTATTGCACCATAACTAACAGTACACCCCCGGCCTCCTTGCCCTACACATTCTCATTTGTCCTGGACCCGTGATTGCCTCACATCCCGGACCCCCAGTCCAATCAGGCACCTTCCTCTCCCTCCTCCTTAATTGCATTTACAATTGGGTCATTCCTTTCCTTACCCTTTTTTCTCTACTTTCTCCTGTACAGCACGATAATTCTGTAACCTGGTCCTAATGATGACCTGAACTAATAACAGGTTTAAACGTCGTTGACTGTCCAGCGCAACTAATGGCGCATCTCCATGGTTCACCTTAAGTGCCTATCCTGCTGCATTTTTGTAATCTAATGATCGTGAACCAAAGCCTTTGTAAATATTGTCACTACTGTTCATTTGTTGGGCCGCCTCTCACTGTATCACTTGTCACTTGCGCTGTTCACCTTTTCACGAGCACTTATGTGTACAAGTACCTTCGGTTTACGCATACTTAATGTAAATAGTGCTGATACTGTTCTCCTGGTCTTAATTGGCTTGAAATATAAACCACTCATATAATTTTCAAACCACTCCTTCAGTCTCTCTGTCTTTTCTTTTTGCAACAGGTGACTCCTGTTTTTTGCTTTCAGTACTTATATGCAAAAATACACATTGCCACAGACCAACATCTCAGATACTTTGTGACTGCATGTTAGTAAAGTAGACAGAGAACAGAATAGGAAAAGCAGAGTTGAGAGCAAAGAGTACATTGTGATATTGTGCCAGTTATTGAAGTGTAACTTACAAGAGTCCACTCCCCCCTCTATTCTTGCCAAGCCCTCAGTATGCAGGATGGCCAATACCTTCTCCTCCCAGGGCAAGAGTTGTAATGGTGCACTGGGAAGGACACCACCAGTCCTCTGACTGTCCAAGTGGTGGCTGTTGTACTTGGTATGGACCCTCAGCCTGAGGTCATTCCACCTCATCCTAATGTCTCTCTGTGTGCACAGGGTGGTAACAACAGCATTCAATCTGTTGACTATCCTGCCCCCCATTCCATTTTTCCTAGCGAGAGGAGTATGCTGGACTTGGGAGCCAAAAATGTGCAGCTCTAATCTAATTATTTCATCCACCATGACTGTTAACTCTTGCTTAGTGAAGCTAGGTATTTTTTTATAGGCATGGTGAAAAAAACAAAAATGTGAGTGAGTATATAAATGAAGAAAAAACAAGTGAGAGACGTAAAAAGGTGCAAAACTTTTTTTACAGGTGGTGGTGAATGATAAATGGGAAGATGAAAAAAGGGGTGCCTGTTCTAAAAATGCAGAAAATGTCTGTCTGTCTTGCTGTGCTGCAGTTTGGAAGCAAAGGCCACTGGTCAGGGATGGGGTGTTTTTATAGTGTGATTTGCAGGTGTGTCCACTTGCCAAATCACATCAGGTGTGTAGTGTTTAAATCCATCCAATGTTCACTGTTGTGTTTATTTTGTTTTTGGCATGTATCGCAGCGCCAAAATCTGTAGGGTAACCGCAATTTGTTGAACACTCCTGTGAGCCCGCGGGTACGACTGTGTAATCATAATACGTTCCACGGGTGGACCATGGACTTGGTGGCGCCATTGGACGCACTGCCGAAATTGCACAATGCCCAGGACCTGCCAGGTAGATTGCAGTGGCTGGAATTTTAGGCAGCACAACTTGTAATACGGCTGGCGGTAGATCGCCGGAGCAGGAGTGGCGTGAACGACACATGCGTGGTTCTCGGGTGGTCGGACCGCCAAACTCATAATAAGCCCCTAAGTGATTTACAGTCTTAGTATTTCTGTGGAGCTAAACTCATGGCCACACTGACATTTGGGGTGCTGGTACTGAATTCGGGGGCTGCTGAGAGGGACTGCATACCTCAGCTGACAACTCATCTCGAAGCGCCACCCAGCATATTGCTGCACCTAAAAGAGCATTTGCAATCCCACAGCGCAGGACACTGGTTCTGAATTCTGGGGCTGCTGAGGGGGACTGGAAGCCCCAGCTGACAATGCGCCTGGAGGCACCACCCACCATATCATTGTGCTTTAAAGCGCATTTGTAATTCTGCAGCGTGGGACCCTGGTGCTGAATTCGGCAGCCGCTGAGGGGGACTGCATGCCCTAGCTAACACCTTGCCTGGAGGTACCACCCACCATATCGCCGCGCTTAAAAGCGCATTTGTAATCCCGCAGCACCGGAGGCTGGTGCTGAATTCGAGGGCCGTTGAAGGGGACTGCATGCCCCAGTGTCATATATCCATTGCAGACCCATTGTCGTTTTCCCTATGTTAGCATCATCGCGTTGCAGACTGACCTCTGCTTTGCACATGTTACCCTACAAATGTATGTTGCTTTGTACCACACTTTACTTTCACACCGAACCTGCCGTTGTTTTCGCGTTCTGCTCTTTCCTAGTTTTTAGTCTGAACACTGTAGACAAGGTCAAATAACAATGCCCCTTGTTATTCTGCTCTGGTCAGGCCCTAACACCTAGACAAAACACACACATGCAGCTGTTGTTTGGCAACATGTACTTTTGCCATATGGTAATACACAAGATAGGCAACAACACACTTGGAGAAGGATCTTTCCAGGGAAGAGATCACAATTGCACCTGAGATGGAGAACGTTCATCTGTGCATGCTAAGGTACGGGGTCTGCTGCTAACACCCAGAGATCTTCTGATATAGAATCATTGTGCTTCCATAGGAGGGGAGGGGGGGTTAGGCTACCCTGTCTGATAGGAGGGGGGTTAGGCTACCCTGTCTGATGGATTACATACTATGCTGACCGTATTTTTATTAGGAATTTTCTTACTTATTGTTATACATATACTGCACACTAGAGCACAATCGTTGAAAATAAACATTTAAAACTTTTCTTGTGTCTCTGTCAGCTCTTATTGTGGACTAGTAGGAGTGTGTGAGCGAAAGGGTGTGTCCTGTAACTGCAGTTTCTGAGAGGGTCGGGAGTGTTGTGTTCTGGGGTGTCTAATCACCTATTCGTCTGAGAGAGAATAGGAGGACAAGTGAGACACTACAGCTGGTCGGTCCAGGGCTTATGGGTACTAAGGTGGTAGGATGACCCAGTCCCTGCCTACTAGGGTTCTATGATCTCAAGCATAGTTCTGCGAGTTGGCAGAATCCCTGCAACATGGCACCAGCAACGTTTGGTCTGTTCTTATTCACAGGAACCCTGAGTAGTGTTTGTGCTGGTCCACAATACCCTCGCACCATTTACCGGAGACGTCTGTGGTGGGAGGGCTTTGCCTCCTCAGTTAGTAAGGACTACCTATTTCTGTAGGTTTTTCACGCTTGAATTTTAAAAAGTTTTTGGCCCATTTATTGCTACCGTTTGGATCCCTTTTTTTTCTGATTAATGACTCAAACAGTTGCAAATTCCGGCTCTTTGCCGCAGGGTGGTTACTTAACATTTGTTGCAGCATGAAGTCCCCAATGATGCAGGTTCTCCGGTTGTTTTTGTGGTTGAGGCGGACACTGCGTACCGTTTCGAAGTGTTTTATTCCTGGGTTACGTTTCCCGCTGTGAATGCAAATGATGATGCTTTTCATAAGTACCCTACTGCTGCCATCCAGCAGCTTATCGCCCATATGCAATTGTTGAAGTTCCTCTTACGGGCTGGAAGCACCAGATTTGGTTTAGTGGTGCCCTACACCATCCTATTGAAACAGTTCAACTGGGACCTTTAAGTATTGACGGGCCACTTGGCCTGTATTGGCCAGATTTACACCGTACCCTAATTATCTCAACGCGAATTTGGTGGACATGCGTTTATTATATGCTCAGGTTATTCTTCTATATAGACCCTTGATACAATTTGTTGCTCATGCTTTTCTGGCGGCTACCCCTGGGGCCGCGCCTCCTGTGCAGGCTGCGCACGGTGGGGGTCTTGTTATTAGTCCTGTGATAATTAATTTGTCGTTGGTAAACGTCCTCAGATTCGTGAGAACTTTTCATTTTGTTTTGCTCAGAAGACTCATCAGCTTGATAAGGTTTTTCCCCTTAACTGTCCAGTAGAGAAACTTAGAATCCTTACTATGTGCTTGCCTAGTGGTCTGAGTCTTCCCTTGGCCGACTGCAACACCTGGGGGATGCTGTTTGCCTCAGTGTATACGCTTTTTTATGGCACCCCCTAGATGAGCATTCTTCTGAGCGTTCTCAAACACGTACAGAACAAACTTGGGGCAGGTCCTGCCCTAGATTTGGGGATGAAGCTAATGGGTATTTTTCCCGTTGTCTCCGAAATGATACTTTCTAATGTTAAAGGTGAAGCAGCTTCCTTGATGGTACGTCAACGCCTTTCAGCGGTGGCTAACGTTGACCATGTACGTGAGTTGCTGGATATTAATGTCGATGTTTATACATCCTTGGGACACAATAACTTGGGAGTCAGACCATCTACTCAGTCTCAGAGTAAGTCACCTTCTGAAAAAGAAGGGTCATCCTGTCTTTCCTAAAAAGAAGAAAGTTGCCGCTTAAACAGCGAAATATGCCCCAGATCAGTGAGAACCCTCCTACTGGACAGGAGTTGGGCGGTGACTTTCCTCAACAGCGCAGTGGAAGTCACTGTGGTGCGGCAGACATTCCGCCAATTTCTGGAGGAGAAAGCAACTGACACCTTTGTAGCTGTTGAAACGGCGGACACCCACGTAGCCCCACCTGATAGACTCTACCATGTAGATATTCAGATTGAAGGCGACATTAAACACACCATTAATGCTATTTTTGGGACAACTTGACTTCTTCTTATGATATTTTGCTAACGGAGATCGATTGGCCGCCCGCGTTTGTTCTTGCGCGTCCCGAGTCGAGGATGTGATTATACCTTCCGTTTTGCAATTTCTCCTTGATGAAACAAAGCATTCTTATGCTTCTGAGTGGGCTCATGCTTTCGCCACTGCCTTGTACTGCAAGCAGGCTGGTTGGAATAAGGATTCTCCTTTACATGTTGTTCCAATACTTTCCACTCCTAAGCCACAGCCTCAATATCTAATCAAACGTGACGCTAAAGCGTCTGTAAAAGATAATCTTACTGAAATAGAATATCAGGGTGTAATTGAGCCCTGTGTCTGTTCAATGAATAGTCATCTCTTTCAAGTTTTTAAATCTGCAGTTTTTATCATGTCGTTTTAGATTATAGACATTTGAATAGTCATACACATACATTTGCAGCGCAGAACATGCATAGTGCTGATTTAATAAGCAATATCGTGAGCAAAAGGTTTAAAACTAGTTTAGACATTTCTAATGGATTTTTCAGTCATAACCTGGCTCCTGAGAGCTGGGACTTGTCTGCGGTCAAAAAACGCAAGACTACCCATGGGTTATTTTTACAGCACATATCATGCCCCTTTTGCATGATATTGATTCTGAAGCTTTCTCTTATGCCGATGACATATACTTGACAGATAATGAATTAAATCCCTATCTAGAGAGAGTGGATTGCATCATTATGTGATTCGCTGCTCTTGGTTACAAGTTCAATTTTGCGAAATCACCTATTGCATTTCTTGCTGTGCTTTTTCTTGGCTATGAATTGACCAATGAGGGTGGAAGTTTGGCACACCATTTTTTAGAACAGTGTGCTCAATTACAGCCTCCTACCTTCAAAAAATTGCAGTCTCTGTTTTTTTCAATTTCGGCAAAACTTACATTCTTGACTATGCTCAGCGTATCAAACCTCTTTATGCTTTGATACACCCATCATTTTCTGCTTCCTCCTAGCTTACGGAACACATGGCGGTAGTACGCACTTTACAGTCTGATCTGCTTGCTACGCAACACTTACAGACTAGGTTGAATACTACAAATTTGGTCATCCGGATTTTGCTGAGTGCGATTGGATTCACATATGTGACATTTAATGAGGGTGACACTCTTCACATTGCTTATAAGTCACACCTGTATACTCCTGCAGAGATGCGTTTTTCTTCTCCTGAAAAGGTTTTGACTACTGTGCAGATGGCCATCCTTAAAGAACACCTTATTGCTCAAGGTAAACACATTTTTGTCATTTAACATGTCCCTGCTTTAGAGGCGGTCACGATAGCTAGAGTACCTAATTCCAAGACTCTGCATCTGCATTGGATACAATGGGTACATCTTTAAAATCCTTTGTGGTCAGCTTTGTTGTTGACCCTTCCTTGCAAATGCAAGAGTTTCAGTATGAACATGCCCACCCTCTGCCTTCTTCAATTCTTCCTCTTGATCAGTACAAATGTATCATTTACACTGATGGTTTGGCTCAACCTTCCATTGGTTCTAAGCAGGCTTACTCTGCAGCTTGCGCTATTGTCTTAGGCACTATGAAAGATGGAGTTTTTCACTCTACCTTCACTCTACCTTAGTTCATTCCCAGTCGCTTTGGGACTGCACAGCCCAGCTGGCCGAATTGAGGGCCCTTCTTTGAGTATTCTGATTCTGAATTACCCACCCATGTTGGGTGTGATTCTTTTATTGTGTACAGTCCTTTAATGACAATTTGTTTTTTTGGAAACAAAGTGAGTTTTGGGATTTTTAAGGGAGCACAATAAAGCATAAAACGCTTTGGATTCAAGTGGCCGCTCTTCAAGAGCACATACCACTTACACATGTTATACATACATTGGGTCATCAACATGCGTCAGCGCACGCTGTTGGCAATTCAATGGATGATGAAGCAGCCAAATCTGCAGTAGCCACAGCTAAAGTAGCCGCAATTACGCGTTCGATGACTAAAATTGATGATGACATTCTGGCGGCCATAGCCGCTACTCAGGATGGTACTCCCTTTCCTCAGGGGTTTTCTTCTTGATATACTTATCAGTTGACTACTGACAAAGTCCCTTTTGTAACCATTCCTTGAGTTGGTGATCATCTCATCCCCAACCTTGACCGCAGACGATCTTTGATAGAGGCCACTTGTGAAGGTATTGCTTCTGCACATGCAGGAGTAACTGTCACTATTTCTCTTTTACAGCAACACTCTTGGTGGCGCGGTTTATACCAGGAGACT
Organism: Triturus cristatus; assembly: GCF_964204655.1. Taxonomy (NCBI): domain Eukaryota; kingdom Metazoa; phylum Chordata; class Amphibia; order Caudata; family Salamandridae; genus Triturus; species Triturus cristatus. Next base: position 392,440,350 of record NC_140592.1, read on the forward strand.
CACCGATGTGTCCTTTGTTGTGATGTTTGCCAACAAATTAAGTATTCTGCTGTGTCGCCACAGCCTGAGACGCACCTTTATATTTCTGATCAGCCATTTGGCTGTATTTATCTTGATCATTGCGGTCCTCTTTTGTCCGATAATACATTCAAATATATTTTGGTTGCAATGGATTCTTGCACTAGGTTCCTCTGGTCTGGCCATAGCTCTCGGCTGACGCTCGCACTGTTATAAAAGATTTGCATGTCCTTGTCAGAACTTATGCCTGTGGCACTTTCCATTCAGACCAGGGTCCGGCTTTTGCCTCTAAGGCATACTGTGATTCGATGATGTTCATCGGAGTGCCGGTTCATTTCTCGTCTCCCTATATGCCAGAGGGCAATACTGTGTGGAACGGATGAAGTGTGACTTTAAGCAATCTTTAACAGCAAGAATATTAGGTATGGGACGTGGCTGGTTAACTCATCTTTACGGGGTTCAACATGCTCTTAATACCCTCCCAAAAAGATCGCTGGGTGGGCGCTCCCCGAATGTAATGCTCTTTGGCATCAAGATGTATGTTCCGGCCTTTGATGGTCTAGACCCTGTGGCGGCTGCCGCAACCTTTGATGTAGATAACCACTGTGCTGTCTTACAGGATCTACAAAAGCGTTGTGATCCTCTGTCTAAAACCCATTTGCCTTCAACTCAGCCATCGAAGGCAGTGGTTCTGCTTCTTGTTTCTGTTTGACTTCCTAAAGTTTGAGATCTGGTTTGTGAAAAGGTGACGATCAAGAAGTAATTTGTGACTGTTTTTTTCCTTTTGATTAATGGTCATTACATCCTAGAATGTTCTGCTGCAGAACTTGTCGACAAGGTGTTGGCCCCACATTTTTCCTCGCATAAAATGAAAAGAGACCAGACTCTTGTTAACATTTCAGCGGTCCCAGTCACTGATTGAATTGTATGGAATAAAGTACCATTCGATGTATTCAGTCCTATGGAGACCCTGCAGATACCATGTGTGTTCCAAGTGTCCATGGGTGATGTCATAGTGCCAGGGTTACAATCAGATGATTGGGATATCAATGCTTAAATGCAATGTTTTCCGAATTGCAATATTACACTGTCTTTGGCACTGAGGTTTTATATTTAAATTCTGCTAACTATGCCATTTTGTTCTGCTATCAACATTATGGGCACCATTTTTTGCATAGAGCCAATGGACAGCGTCCTCAATATAATTATACTCAATGGGAGCATTGCCCAACACCATCTAAGGGTAGTTCCAATACACAAAAGATAAAATACACCTATTTCACCAGTTATGGTCTATCGGACCCGGCATCATATTTTTAATTGGTTCCACTCTCTCTAAAGCATATCTGCTTACTCAGGCGAAGTTAATATATGCATCTCCTTTTATTTATAACCTAGCACTCAAAGGATATTATTACTACCTATCTGGGACTGGCTCAGATTAAAGTATTGAATACTCCCACTGTTCCCTACTTAGCCCTCTTCGATAATTTGCAATCTTACACCAATTATACAGCAGACCAACTAAATAGTATGATTCGAAATGGTACATTTAACCCCTTCGGTGCCACGCCCTTTCCCCCTCCTGTGCCGGGCGTTTCCCACGCGGGTGGGTTTCATGACGAGATAGTCTCGTCATGGGCACAGCGCGACCGTGCTCCATGACGAGACTATCTCGTCATGGCCACAGAAGAGGTTAATTCTTCTATCATGGTTTCGACTTGGTGGCCATTATGGCCTTCGGACACGAATGTCTGCCATTTTCGCATTTTGAACACTACCTCTGGGTTCAAATTAAATAGACCTGATCCACGATATCCACAAACCCTGCATTCTAGCACTGTTACTACTTATTCCGGAGGCGAAAAATGTCAATAATGGTTGTCTGCCTTGAAACAACATCTTTCTCTGTTGTCCGAAGATATAACCTATCTGACTTCCTTTTAGGTCTAAAATCCCCATGTTTGAAGTGATTTGTTTATGCTGCTTATAATGAACTTTGGAAATTGTCACAACTGGAAGCTGCAGTACATTTACGTCAAATGGATCAGGATAATTTAGATAAAGTGCTTGCTGTTGTTGACAACAGTATTAATACATTGTCATCCCGTAATCCAGTATTTATACTTTAGATAACATTGTGTCATCTATAATTGATATTGTACAAAATGAGGTGTCTACCTTGTATCATGGTCAGAATAAACTTAGATCAGTTATGCAACTTAGCTGGATACCGCAAACACTTAGGAATTGAAGTATTCCTTGACATTCTCTTAATTCTAGAGCATTGTTCTCACCATTTAATTTGACATGAAAACAACAATTGATGGCTATGAAAGACGTTAGTTATACCATGCTACATATAGAAAAACTTGAACACCTTCCTTTCACTATAGCGTAAATTCACTCTGTAGTATGGTTAAAACACGGGGTCATCTCGTTACCCATTTCGATGTTTCAGTTCACTGCCTGCATGGAACACTTTCTAGTGGGTAGATATGAAATGCTTGGGAGCAGCTCCATACATGAATTATGGTCCCTGCCCTTTACAAATCTCTGTCAACGTGCTGAGAGAGAGGTTTTCCACACAGGGGAGGGTTGTGAATTAACTGCTGGTCATTCCCTTTTGTGTCAACAAGTTAAAATGAACAGCACCTGTAATGTTTCTGCCTCTAATCTGGCTTGTTATTTGAAAGGAACTCTTGTTCCCACAATTATTCCCACTCTCACTCTGCTTCCAAATGGCAGTTATCTTGTTCTTAATAATCAAGACTGTTGCAGTGTGCAGGAGGGAATCCCGTATGTGGTGTCTGTTTCCCAGTTAGTTACTCGTTGTAACATCGTTCTGTTTTCCCCTCCACACGGGAGTGTAGATAGTTCATTATGGTCTTCCATTCCAACTTTGAAAACAAATTTCAAAAAGCTAAGCAGACTAAAAGTGTTATTGTTTCAACAAGAAGTGTCTCTCACTTCAGCTCGCAAGACCTTCAAATTGCAGGTGGTGAGAACATCAAGTGAAATACAGTCATTGTTAAACATGAATCTCCCCCTACATTTTGGAGAAATGCTACATCAAATATTTATTGCGTCTGTTACCACAGGCTGGGCCCACTTTTTAAAACTTGTGCACTACGGCCTGGTGACATCTTTTTAGACTATTTTTGGAGTAATCCCAGCTTTTATAAATTCTATTTTTTCAAGCGTCTTCAGTGGGTTCCCGCTTGTCTTAATTTGCGGCATCATCATGCTGTTTCTTCTATTCCGTAATGGCTGCTCCGTTTGTGGTCCTTCCCAGTCAGGCATCGCTGCAACTCTACCATGAGCGAATGCTAAAACGTTTATGGAATAATACACTTAAACACTTTTGATGCTGATTTTTGTCTAACCTTCCGCTATGCTTAATTCACCTGTGTGCAACCTGTGTTCCACTGCATCTGGTGCCCCTTTCAATGGGCTCTGGATGTCTGCCTGGCTGCACCATTTCACGCTGCCCTGAATTTTATACTGTTGATGGGTCCCTTAGTGGTCCATAACCAGAACTGTTGCTTGTGTATGCGACTTGTGTAGAACCCAGCATTATGGCCATTGGCAGTTCGTGATCCTTGTGCAAATGCACAATGTCTTCTGGATCTCAGCTTCATCGAAATCAACACAGGTTGTCCTTTGATGGTCTTTTCGTCAATTGGATACGAAGAGCATGTTTGTTCTTTTGACCAGCTCAACTGGATGGCTGACATTTCTAATTTGGAAGGTTCCGATTTCTTATTGGAATCATTGCCTTTTCACTTGGCATTCTACATCCTGGGCCCAGGTGACACGCTGTGATGGGATATATTTTGCACTAAAAATCTTGTCTATTGATTTGACCATTGTCCCTATACAAGACAATGACTGTTCCAAAAAAAAGTCTCTCTTTTTTTCTATTCGCTGTGATTCTGCTTATCACCTGCTTTCTGTTGTCATTTTGGTGCTACCATCCTGACCAAGGGGCGGGTGTCATATGTATCTTTCATGCCCATTGTAATTTTGCCTATGTTAGCATTAACGCGTTGCAGACTGCCCTCTGCTTTGCGCACATTACATTACAAATGTATTTTGCTTTGTGCCACACTGTGCCACCTGCTGTTGTTTTCGCGTTCTGTTCTTTCCTGGGATTTGGTCTGAACACCGTAGACAAGGTCAAACAGCAATGACCCTTATTATTTTGTTCTGTTCAGGCTCTAGCACCTAGACAAAACACGCACATGCAGCTGTTATTTGGGCACATGTACTTTTGCCATATAGGTATGCACAAAATAGGCAACAACACACTTGGAGAGAGATCTTTCCAGGGAAGAGATTAATGGAGCAGGTAAAACAAAATTTTGTATACCTCCTCTATTTTGCATGAAAATAATTACGTAATCATTTTAAGTATTAACTTGTACTAATTAGTTTGAAGTGTGATGACTAATCAACCTTTACACCTTGATAAACACGAGATACACGTGGGACTAAAATGCAAACTGCATGGCAAACAATTAAAATAATTAACTGTGGTACGCAAACTAACCTTAGAATGTGGTGAATTAGAGAATTGCACGATTCATGTTGCTTTTGTGATGGTTTGTACTTCCAGTGCTGCAGAATGGTGAGTATTATTGCTTTAAATGTTGCTACAAGCTAGGAAAATACTAATATATATTGGGATTAGCGTGGGATTAAACATTAGAATCTTCATTTTTATATTCTAATTACTGTTATGTCTGTTTTTGATTAAGTTGGCATTCTGGCCTACTAGGCCGCAGTACTTAAGAGGGAGCTCCGAGGGTGCCGCTGTCATGTGAGCGCGATGTCCACTGCGCAGAATCGGATGGCTCTGGAGATCTCCAAGTGACCTCAGCTCCTGTAAGCAGTGTGTCCCTTGTCAAGGATAGGAGCATGGAGGGTTGCCAAGTGATGAACGGTGTGAACTACCAAGGGGACAGTGGATTATTATAACTCCGGAACTTTTGCCTGTGAACCACAGAAAAAGATATACATTTGCTCTCTGCCATGCCAGGTCTCATGGGAAACCAGTCGAACATGAGAAAACTCGGAGAACTTGCAAATTGAATTGGATTAGCCAATCGAAACAGTTTCTACCCCTAAAATTATTGCATATTGATCTGAAGTAAGCGGGAAAAGGGTATAAAAGACTCTGATCTGCCAAAGGGGGGTGGTTCATTTGGCGGATCGTCTATGGCGTTGGGTCTGCGTTGAACTGACGAAGATTTCCCTGGTTTACCTTGGGTTTCTTTAAAATTTGGGAAAGCTGTTCCATCTGGTGATTGATTATTGCTGTGGGTTGGACAGTTTATTCTGGAGATTGTAGCCGTGACTTTGAATATTGCATCCCTGTGATCGGAGGGTCACCAACTTTGAGATCTTGGTAAATATAAATGCAATGCAAAATATATATGCTTATGTTCTAAAGATTTAATGATTCCCGGAAATAAAACGTACTAGGTTATATGCTGTAGCGTCTGAATGCTAATGCGAAGAAAATTAATATTAGATAAACAAAAGTTGGATTAATGAGAAATGAGTTTGTGGTTCTTTTAATGAGGTACTGAAAATTAGTCAAATGTTCCCTAGGCTTTAAATGTGTTTTAGCTGGCTCTAAATCACCATCAACCAGTCCAACTAATTGGTCCATCAACCAAATGGTGGAGTGCCTTAATGTCAAAGTCAGGATTCTATAGATGCAGATGTATATAATGTAAAGAAATTTACTCCCGACAGGTAACAAGGTACCCCCACATTTCCAGCGCTTTTTCTCCTGTGTATAGATTCGAGTGAGACGTATGTGTGTTGGTGTTATGGGCCCCCCCAATGAATGAATGTATGAATGAGTTAGTGTGATGACGAGTCTGTGACATAGGGAGAATATGTAAATTTGCCCTTTCCGCTGGCGCAAGATCACGACTGCACCTGAGATGTAGAACTTTCATCTGTGCATGCTAAGGTATGCGATCTGTTGCTAACACCCAGAGATCTTCTGATATATAATCACAGTGCTCCGTAGGAGGGGAGGAGGGTTGGGCTACCCTGTCTGATATGACAGCTCCTTTTATGATCTATGGAGTGTTCTGAGTGTTTAATCACCTGTTCCTCTGTGAGTGAGTAGGAGGACAAGTGAGACACTACGGTTAGTTGGTCCCGGGCTCATGGGCACTAAGATTGTATCATGACTCGGTCCCTTCTACTGAGGTTCTATGATCCCAAGCATAGTTCTGTGACTCCGCAGAATCCCTGCAACACCAGCCGACACCTTGCCTGGAGGCAACATCCACCATATCGGCACGCTTAAAAGCGCATTTGTAATACCGCAACGCAGCCCGCGCCCGGGCGAAGGGTGGTCCCGTCCAAGCCCATCAAAGACAGGAATAGGCAAGGCAGGGTCTCCCCCCCTTGGATCAGAACATCTGAGGCTGCAGTGAACCCAGAGGATATTGTGTTTTTGGTATATCTCATAAATTGTCTTAGTTCATCCGTGGCACTTTGTTTTACCATTTCCCAGCATGGATTAATGGGGAAAAGGAAGGCAACCATTAGCCTGATAGTGTCACGGCGCGGCTTTAATGCAGTGTGCATGAGGGATGAATGCCGCACTACACCTCCCAGAATGCCTGCCATGTAGCCTGTGTCTGTCCTACCTCGCTTTCTATGCCTCCCCATCTAACCGCCTCCCTCCCAGAACACGGGGCTCGTCACCTGATGACTCCGACTGGTGAACCAGCAAGACGACACTCTGTGAACCTCCCGCTGTTCTGGGAGCTTAGGATCCGTGGTTGTCCCGGGAAGCAAGAGCCCGGTAACCGCGGTAAGAGACGCACTGAGACGCGACCTCGTAACGAACCTCAGACGGGTTCAGCAACTCTCGCTGAAACCCATAGCCCGCCATACGCCGCGACTTCAAAGGGGGCGTGTCAGCGGTGAGAGGACCCCGGGCAGCCGCCCGTTCTCACGGCGCCGAAAGACGGCGCGCGTGCACCGCTATTTTCAATTCCCCTTTCTTCGGAAGAGCCCGAGTGAGGCTCTTACTTCAAAGGCCACCTGGGCAGCTACGGGGGCCATACCAACGTGCAGGAGCGCTAATTACTTTTGGGCATTTCCCCATATCGGAGAGCCGGTGAGAGGCTCGGGTATTGAAGAACCCCACTACTGGTGCGGTTGGCCACGCGTATGCGCAGGAGCGCTATCAAGTTTGCACATCACTTCAATAGGAGCTGCTGAAAGGCTCGAATCTTTAGGACTACGACACACGCCATATGGATTCTGATTTCTTTGCGCCCACGTGCAGGAGCACGCACATTATATACTTTACTGGTAAATACACGCTCGTGGTTTCTCCACAAGAGAAGAACTCCTACTTCCAGGGCCACGGACGTTCCTGATTTGGAGATAAGTACCTTATCCCCTAGCAGGGTTCCTTTCTTATTTACTTTACTTGTCACTGCCTGATGAATCACGAGTGCCTGTGGCAGATATACAGAGTAAGTGTACTCCTTTATAATTCATTGTACTACGCTGTGAAGAGAGGGAAAGGGTCCGCACTAATAGCAATTTGTGTGTGTCTTTTCTGCAGGAACAAAGGGCGATTGGGGGAGTGAATGTTCCAACTCCCGGGTGTCATCCAAAGTTCCTTTCTGCCTCATCTTTATTGTTTCGAGTATCCCTTTTTTCCCTTTCCCCCCCTCTGTGGTATTATCTGTAGAGGTAGAATATATTGTTACTCACAGGTGTGCCACACCAAGGGGAAAGGGTTAATTACGTCCATCATCGCTCCTGCTGTACCCGGCTTTGAGGTTAGTGCCTAATCTCTGTTGTGACAGAGTGACGAGCCCACGGATACCTACAGCCTGAGCGATGGATGCCACCACTGTACTCACGTCTGTGCTGGAAACATTAACAGCCTTAAGAATGGAGGTGGACGCATTTAGAGGAGAGAACCTGGAATTAAGGAATGAGATGGGCACCATGCGACGTGAAGTGGCTGGCCTGTCTCATGTTACTCCTGCAGGCGTTAGAGGGCCCTCATACATTAGGAATTGGACCCACTTCCTCCAACCCGACACAAGATACAAGATCAAGGGGGGAATGGGGGAATGGGGGAACGTCTACCATCCAGTTCATACAACCCTTGCACTTGCCATTAGCTCCACCTGAGAGGTTTTTGGGGACCCCAAAAAATTCAGTATTTTCTTGGGGCAATGTAAGCTGCACTTCATGTGTAAACCCGCTGTCTTTCCAGATGACCAGGCTAAGACAGCCTTCATGATGTCATATTTGGGGGGAATGCAGCTAGTTAGTCCTTTACCTTGATAGAGAGGAACGACCCAGTCTTACAAGACTTCTCGGCTTTTTGCGAAGAGATGCGCAAATTGTTCGATAGGAAGGCACATCAGCTCTCCTTAGACAGGGAACTCATAACCCTTAAGCAAGGCTCACAAGACCTCTTGACATATATCACCATGTTTAATCGCCTGGTAGTGGAAACCGATTGGCCAGTCGAAAAACGAACATGATTATACTACCAAGGCCTGAGAGGCGAACTAAAGGACGTATTAGCCCAAGTGGTCCACATGCCCACTACCTGTGATGGCTTGATTAATCTTACGGTCCAATTGGATCACCGACTCCAAGAACGGAAAGGAGATAGGCAACGTCCGGAAGCCAGGTACCCACCAGCAAGGCCTAAACCCTCTCCAGACGGACCTTCGGGGTCCGGTGACGGAACAGAACCAAAGCAGATCAGCGGAGTGAGGGGACCCTTGAGCATGGAAGAGAGGAACCGTAGACGTAACCAGAAACTCTGCATGTATTGTGGGAAGTCAGGGCATTTCATTAAAGACTGTAGAACTAAAGTCAACTCAACAAGCAGTAATCAGAAAGAAGCTAGGAACGTGCCTGTGGTGGATCGGTTGCCAGAATCCTCGGGAAACGGCTATGCTGAAACAAGCTAAAGACCCCTTGTTTGAGGAGGAAAGCGGACGAGGTCTTTTCTGCTCAGAGTAACACAATACAACCCATAGCAACCCACCTGTTTGTTTGTGTCACTCTAAATTGGCCAGGAATGGAGCCTGTGGTAGACTATGCCTTAGTGGATTCCGGAACAACTGGCAATTTTATAGACCAGAGGTACGCCAGAGATATAGGGGTAGTACAAAAGGGGGTGGTGATGGACGGACCATCAGAACCAATCAAACACTCACACCCAGTCAACAGATCTGGGTTTGATCCATCACCATTCTTTAGCCCACTCTGCCACCCCAGTTCAGACATGGCCATATGCAAATCAGTCTGACCCTGTGCCTCATGGGAAGAGTCCAGCCCGAACTGCCAAGCCATGCCTTCCCTGGACCAGAAACAAGCTTCCTAGGACCGGTTTCTGGCATTTCAGCCGTCTTCAGCCAGGCTTGCTTGAATCCAGTGGCAAAGTGAGCAAGGGACTCACATCTGAGCATACCCTGCCAACTTATGGCGAACAAAGCAGTACCAAAGGGGGTGGTGATGGACGGAGCATCAGAACCAATCAAACACTCACACCCAGTCAACAGATCTGGGTTTGATCCATCACCATTCTTTAGCCCACTCTGCCACCCCAGTTCAGACATGGCCATATGAAAATCAGTCTGACCCTGTGCCTCATGGGAACAGTCCTGCCCGAACTGCCAAGCCATGCCTTCCCTGGACCAGAAACAAACTTCCTAGGACCGGTTTCTGGCATTTCAGCCGTCTTCAGCCAGGCTTGCTTAAATCCAATGGCAAAGTGAGCAAGGGACTCACGTCTGAGCATACCCTGCCGACTTATGGCGAACAAAGCAGTTCAAAAGGGGGTGGTGATGGACGGAGCATCAGAACCAATCAAACACTCACACCCAGTCAACAGATCTGGGTTTGATCCATCACCATTCTTTAGCCCACTCTGCCACCCCAGTTCAGACATGGCCATATGCAAATCAGTCTGACCCTGTGCCTCATGTGAACAGTCCAGCCCAAACTGCCAAGCCATGCCTTCCCTGGACCAGAAACAAGCTTCCTAGGACCGGTTTCTGGCATTTCAGCCGTCTTCAGCCAGGCTTGCTTGAATCCAGTGGCAAAGTGAGCAAGGGACTCACGTCTGAGCATACCCTGCCAACTTATGGCGAACAAAGCAGTACAAAAGGAGGTGGTGATGGACGGAGCATCAGAACCAATCAAACACTCACACCCAGTCAACAGATCTGGGTTTGATCCATCACCATTCTTGAGCCCACTCTGCCACCCCAGTTCAGACATGGAAATATGCAAATCAGTCTGACCCTGTGCCTCATGGGAACAGTCCAGCCCGAACTGCCAAGCCATGCCTTCCCTGGACCAGAAACAAGCTTCCTAGGACCGGTTTCTGGCATTTCAGCCGTCTTCAGCCAGGCTTGCTTGAATCCAGTGGCAAAGTGAGCAAGGGACTCACGTCTGAGCATACCCTGCCAACTTATGGCAAACAAAGCAGTACCAAAGGCGGTGGTGATGGACGGAGCATCAGAACCAATCAAACACTCACACCCAGTCAACAGATCTGGGTTTGATCCATCACCATTCTTTAGCCCACTCTGCCACCCCAGTTCAGACATGGCCATATGCAAATCAGTCTGACCCTGTGCCTCATGGGAACAGTCTAGCCCGAACTGCCAAGCCATGCCTTCCCTGGACCAGAAACAAGCTTCCTAGGACCGGTTTCTGGCATTTCAGCTGTCTTCAGCAAGGCTTGCTTGAATCCAGTGGCAAAGTGAGCAAGGGTCTCACGTCTGAGCATACCCTGCCAACTTATGGCGAACAAAGCAGTACAAAAGGGGGTGGTGATGGACGGAGCATCAGAACCAATCAAACACTCACACCCAGTCAACAGATCTGGGTTTGATCCATCACCATTCTTTAGCCCACTCTGCCACCCCAGTTCAGACATGGCCATATGCAAATCAGTCTGACCCTGTGCCTCATGGGAACAGTCCAGCCCGAACTGCCAAGCCATGCCTTCCCTGGACCAGAAACAAGCTTCCTAGGACCGGTTTCTGGCATTTCAGCCGTCTTCAGCCAGGCTTGCTTGAATCCAGTGGCAAAGTGAGCAAGGGACTCACGTCTGAGCATACCCTGCCAACTTATGGTGAACAAAGCAGTACAAAAGGGGGTGGTGATGGACGGATATAGGAGTACCCTGTATAAAGAAGAGAATCCCTGAACCCGTGAAGGCTGTGGATGGAACCAATTTGTCATCTGGTCCCGTGAGTTTGCATACTCATCCACTCCTAATGCGGATTGGAGTGGTACATTGTGAAACTATACGGTTTGATCTCATAGATGCCCCTCGCTTCAAATTGATCCTGGGAATGCCATGGCTTACACTCCACGACCCCTATGTGCAATGGGCAGCTAGAACAGTCTCCTTGAACTCCTCCTTTTTTACGAAACATTGCACCTACGACCGTGTCCATTCTACCACCATTCAGGAAAACCCCGCAGCACTACTGGCTAGTGATGTGATGTAGCACACAGGAAGTCTGTCTGATCTCCAAGCTCCCAGTAGAATACAACAGGTACCAAGAGGTGTTCAGCGAAAAAGAGGCCAGCAAGCTACCTCCACACAGAGACTACGACTGTGTTATTGAATTGGAACCCGGAGCCAGCATACCCTGCAGGTATTTCTAGGATATGTCATCGGCCCCGACGGTCTGTGCATGGACCAAAAGAAGATTCAAGCGATCCTGCAGTGGACTTCCCCCTCCTGCGTTAAGGCATTACAGAGCTTCCTAGGCTTTGCGAATTTTTATAGGAGGTTCATACGAGAGTTCTCTAGAATCATTCAACCTTTAACTCTCCTACTACGGAAAGGAGCTGTCTTTCGCTGGTCCGCTGCTGCTGAACAAGCTTTTTCAAACCTTAAAAATGTGTTTCACGACAGCCCCTGTTCTACGCCATCCGGATGTGAGTCAACCTTTCGTGGTGGAAACAGACGCCTCGTATTACGCTGTGGGTGGCATCTTGTCCCAGCGTCATCCCGAAACCGGACAGCTCCATCCCGTTGCTTTCTTTTCGCAAAAACTGTCGTCTAGTGAAGCTAACTACAGTATACCGGACAAAGAGTTGTTGGCCATCAAAAGAACTTGCGAGGAATGGCGGCACCACTTAATGGGGGCCCCGCATAAGGTAGAAATCTACACAGATTATCGTAACTTGCTTTTCTTAAAGAGTGCCAGAGCCTTGACCCCCCCGGCAACTCCGCTGGTCCTTGTTTTTTGCGGACTTTGACTTTGTGATTAAATTCCGACCTGGGCCACAGAACGGCAAGGCTGATGCCTTATCACGAAATCCGCCTGACGTCGAGGTGATTCAACCCGAAGAGCCACCATGTATACTGCACAAAGCCACATTTCAGACGGAAATCATGGCAACATCCACTACAGCAGTCTTCTTAGACGACGTACGGAAACAGATAGAGGTCATCGACAAAAAAGCTTGGATCGCCCAAGACCCAGAGCACCGCTCTATAAAAGATCAGTTCCTATTCTTTAATAAACAGTTGTATGTTCCGAGTAAGCCACTACAATCTCAAGCCTTACACTTGATACATGACACCACCTTAGGGGGCCATGTGGGTAAACATAAAACCATCCAAAACATGATACAATACTTCTGGTGGGAGACGCTACGTAAGGACTCAGAGCAATATGTATCGGAATGCGCCATCTGTACCCAAGCCAAGGCTGCACATCAAAGACCCAGTGGGCTGCTGAGACCCACACCTATACCTCCTGCACCATGGCACACGGTGTCCATGGACTTTATTGTTGATATGCCTCTCAGTCTAGGTCATAACACCATTCTTGTGGTCATAGACCATTTAACTAAGATGGGTCATTGTATTGGTCTAACAAAACTACCCACGGCAGGAGGACTAGCTGCTATCTTCCTTCAACATGTTGTGCGTTTGCATGGGATCCCTTCCATCATTATCACCGACAGAGGGACCCAATTCACATCCAGGTTTTGGAAGGCCTTATGTGACATTCTGAAAATTGAGGCCAGATTGTCTACGAGTTATCATCCGCAAACAGATGGCAAAACCGAGAGGTTGAACCAAACCTTAGAACAGTACCTCAGATGTTTCACTCTACAACACAGCGAGGAATGGAGAACACTGTTATGGACTGCAGAGTTCGCGTATAACAATGCAGAGCACTCCTCATTAGGTACGTCACCCTTCTTTTGCCCACGTGGTTTCCACCCTAATATGTTGCCCTTCGAACAGCCGGGGACATCAACGCTTCCTACCATACAAGAACATCATGCCCATTTGAAGGCTGTATTGGCCGAGGCCAAACAACATCTAGACATCGCTCAAGCCAGGGACAAGCTTAATGCTGATAAAAGGCGAATTCCTGTACCTTCATATCAAGTAGGAGACAAGGTATGGCTCAGCACAACACATTTAAGGCTTAAGGGCAATACAATGTTACAACCTAAATTTGTGGGGCCCTATCCCATAGTCAGCATAGTCAATCCTGTAGCAATGAAACTACAGCTCCCCTCTAGGTGGCACATCCATCCAGTATTTCACGTATCACTCTTACGGCCATATCGCACTGGCACTAGAAGGCTGGAGACACCTAACCCTGTGGAAGTAGAGGGGGAGGAAGAGTACGAGGTCCATGATATTCTAGATTCCAGGCGTGTTAGGGGGAGATTGCAATACCTCATAGAGTGGAAGGGATACGGCCCGGAAGAGCGGTCATGGGAACCTGTGACTCACTTACATTGTCCGAATCTCCTTAGACGGTTCCATAGGCGCTTTCCTACTAAGCCTGGCGGACCGCCGAGGCAGCGGTCGTTGAGAGGGGTTCTGTCATGGCGCGGCTTTAATGCAGTGTGCATGAGGGATGAATGCCGCACTACACCTCCCAGAATGCCTGCCATGTAGCCTGTGTCTGTCCTACCTCGCTTTCTATGCATCCCTATCTAACCACCTCCCTCCCAGAACACAGGGCTCGTCACCTGATGACTCCGACCGGTGAACCAGCAAGACGACACGCTGCGAACCTCCCGCTGTCCTGGGAGCTTGGGATCAGTGGTTGTCCCGGGAAGCAAGAGCCCGGTAACCGCGGTAAGAGACGCCCTGAGATGCGACCTCATAACGAACCTCAGACGGGTTCAGCAACTCTCGCTGAAACCTATAGCCCGCCATACGCCGCGACTTCAAAGGGGGCGTGTCGGCGGTGAGAGGAACCCGGGCAGCCGCCCGTTCTCACGGCACCAGAAGACGGCGCGCGTGCACCGCTATTTTCAATTCCCCTTTCTTCGGAAGAGCCTGAGTGAGGCTCTTACTTCAAAGGCCACCTGGGCAGCTACGGGGGCCATACCAGCGCGCAGGAGCGCTAATTACTTTTGGGCATTTCCTCATATCGGAGAGCCGGTGAGAGGCTCGGATATTGAAGAATACAACTACTGGTGCGGTTGGCCACGCGTATGCGCAGGAGCGCTATCAAGTTTGCACATCACGTCAATAGGAGCCGCTGAAAGGCTCGGATCTTTAGGACTACGACACACGCCATATGGATTCTGATTTCTTTGCGCCCACATGCAGGAGCACGCGTATTATATACTTTACTGGTAAATACACACTTGTGGTTTCTCCACAAGAGAAGAACTCCTACTTCCAGGGCCACGGACGTTCCTGATGTGGAGATAAGAACCTTATCCCCTAGCAGGGTTCCTTGCTTATTTACTTTACTTGTCGCTGCCTGATGAATCACGAGTGCCTGTGGCAGATATACAGAGTAAGTGTACTCCTTTATAATTAATTGTACTACGCTGTGAAGAGAGGGAAACGGTCTGCACTAATAGCAATTTGTGTGTGTCTTTTCTGCAGGAACAAAGGGCGATTGGGGGAGTGAAAGTTCCAACTCCCGGGTGTCATCCGAAGTTCCTTCCTGCCTCATCTTTATTGTTTCGTTTATCTCTTTTTTCCCTTTCCCCCCCTCTGTGGTATTATCTGTTGAGGTAGAATATGTTGTTACTCACAGGTGTGCCACACAAAGGGGAAAGGGTTAATAATGTCCATCATCGCTCCTGCTGTACCCGGCTTTGAGGTTAGTGCCTAATCTCTGTTGTGACAGATAGTAGTTACTGTGCAAACAAAAATCCCGAAACATTCCATGCAGCTGAAAATTGTGTGTCCAGAGATATTGAGACTTTAATTGAAGTAGTCGAGAGCATCTTGAAATATAGTGCTCCAAGGAACCATTGTAATGATAGAGCGCCTGAACGGGGGAAGGCAGCACAAATATTCAAGAGAAAGTCAAAGATATCCAAAGCTCTTCCTAACATCGACTTTTCACAAATTAAAGAGGGCCCATCTCCCTTCGATCCACAAGAAGGAACTGGGGATGTTCAAGTTATCCCAAATGTAGAGTGTTACAACAGGTTTGAAGCTCCTCAGCTGGACCCTACTCCTCTTGTTCGACCCCAAAGTGCTATTCCAGCTTCACCATCTGATATCTTTGTGCATTGCCCTAATCCTTCTACTTTCAAAGAGGCAGTTGACCTCATCAAAGTTCTGAGGGGTGAGGTAAACAAACTGAAACAAGTTATACTTGGCATAGCAGATCTTTTTGCTAAATTTTCTGGCAGCCATTTAAGTTTTTCCCTCCCACTGAGCAGTGGGTTTCAAGTTCCACTAATCCTCCTCCTGCAGGAGATTTTACTCAACCTCCAGTCGATCTCCTAGATAAACATTGGGTGCATCACAAGGGGCCCAAAAGAAGTGTCAAGAACTATGAGGGGCCATGTTTGTTATATACAAACAACTCCAATATGTTTCTGTCCTTGCTGCAGCTGAGGGCATTGCCTATGTCAAGAAACTACCTCTGCGATCACTTCTTGTACATGTACATCATCATCAGCTGGCTTGTTTTCCATGCCATCTATGCCTAGCTGCTTTATGTCCCAAAGTGCAACGTCTTCATCCGAGGACTCGAATACCCTATGGCTTCAAATGGGACATACCATTTTCATATCAAAGGTCCCCGAATTACCCCCTGGATGCATTGAAGACAGGTACTCATTGAAAAATAAAGTCTTGCATTGGATTATAAATGTCAGACACTGTTACTTGTTTATTCTGATATTGCATAGGTGAGACGCTTTGACTCATGTAACTCAATGGGACTTTATCAAGCTATAAATTGAGGCTCCAGAATTGGTAGAGGGGCTAAATGTATTAGATAAGCATACAGCTTCTCCTCCAGGGTCAGAAATCTGAGGCTCCCAGTGGCTGGTAAGATTCCTACCAGAAATACAAGGCCCAGTGTGGGCCAGGAAAATCCAGCCCCCCCCCCCTGCTTCCTTACCTGTAGTTAAACCGCCCCTTGCCTCTGATCGGGCCGATCTCCGCTAGGGACGGTATGGTTACAGTTCCCAATGATATAGTGAAGAATGCCTGCAATCTGTCTGCTTTGATGGCTAACAACGCCATTCATGGATTAGTCCCCAACCATATCTCCCAAAACTCCTCTAGCCTTTTACAGTTATTAAATTGGAATATAGCGGATATCAAAACGAAATTGGCAGATGAGAATTGGGGAGGTTTTATCGATGGTTTTGATATTTGTACCTTCTAAGAGACCTGGGCAGTCAACAAGATCCACAGACAGGGCTTCATCACATGTAGTATTGAGGCAACACTTTCGTCAACATGAAGGCCTTCTGGAGGGCTTAATGTCTGGATTAAAGTAGGACTCGACTGCCAAGTTAAGGTGATTAAGACTGACTCCCTACACCTCCTTGTCCTAAAAATACTACCAAAGGTAGGAATTCCTTATCTACTGGTTAATATTTACAATAGGTCATCTCCCTTTAACAAACCTTCTCTGACACTAAAACTTTTGAATTCACTTTTAGAAGCTATGGGCAGGTTCTTATGCGATCATAGTGGGTGATTTAAATTCCTGAATCCCGCCCTATGTTTGAGCTGATAAGGGCAGGAGGAATGCTGGGGAATCCCTTCTTATTTCATCTCCATGAAGAAGGTTAAGATGAGCACAGCTGCACTACAGGTAGCAGACATAATTGTATCCTATGGTTGAGGAGCATGTAATGGCCGTTCAACCTCGGATTCTAAAGCTTCTGGTCCAGACAGAATCCCCTCTGATTTATATTGCTCTGCGCCCCTGTTTTTGGGCACCTATATTGTTGGACTTGACCCTTTTTTGCAGTTTCACCCCTGAACTTTTTGCCTTAAGCTCTGACATGGTGGTAGTGATTTTAGGCCTCTGGGCACTTTAGCACTGAGGCCCATTGTAAAGTGTGCGCGCGCTCTGAGTTTGTGTGGTGAGATTGGCCTGCCCTCCCGTAGGAATGCATGGGGGGATATGTGTGTCCATGGTAATTCCTGGTATGAGAGGAGTGCAGGGGCGAGTTTAGTATGTTTGAACTCGTGAGAATAAATTCTGCGCAATGGTGTGCGCAGATTTATGGTGACTGGCGGAGAAATGCCACTTTTAGAAGTTGGCATTTCTAGGAGCTATGTTTCTGCCTGCCTATTGTGAATTGCATGTCTGGCTTGTGAGTGACAGGAGCTGAGAGATGTGGGTGGCTCCAGGGGACAGGGTGAGTCAGCCCAGTGGTGAACAGAGAGATCTGCATCTAGATGGGAGGAAGGAGTTGCACCTGGGACCTGAATATGGCTTTGCCTTCCCTCCACAATGCTGGCTCCGCCCCTGTGGTGTGTCTGATCACTGAGCCCCCACCTGACAAAGGGGAGAGGAACTGAGCAAAACAAGGTGCTCCATATCCCCCCTAAACCAGTCCTGACTGGTACCCCCAAGCCCTGTGCTGGAACACAAAGGAGAAAGGGTGTATAAAAGTAGGGCTGTGAACCCATAAGGTTGTTCTGTTTTTGGTGCTGATCCTGCTGGGGCGTGCTGCTGCTGGGGGCCCGGGGGGGGGGGGGACTGCCATGAGGGCTTGCCTCCCTGGGCCCTGCATTGCCCTTTGAGCCAGAGAAGAACCTCTTGCTGGACTTGTGCTTGGAAACTACAGGACCTTAGCCAGGGAGCTGTGGCTCCTAGCGCCTTGTGAGCGCTATATCTTAATTGCTCAGAGGAGAGAAGTGCATGGGCCTGGCAGCATGGCGCTGCAGAGAGAGAGAGAGGGAATCCCCCGGCGTAGGGATTCCCCCAGTGGCGCTGGACATTGCCGATGCCCACCCCGCATTCCTTGGGAGCTTTGCGGGGACCACCCCGCTTATACCATTATTGAAAACGGCGGGTGCCCACCCCGCCTTATGCGGCCTTAAGCGGTAACCCACCCCGTGTTCTACTCGCCACAGAATCACCGCCGCAGCCCCGACACCAGAAGTTAGGCAACGTGGTGCCTGATGTGGAGCGGGACTTCTGCTTCCCCGAGGGAAGCCCCGCGCCCACGGAAACGGAAGCGAGAGAACCACGAACACGGCGGCAGTGAGCAGGGCTCCCATATACCGGTGAGAGCCCTGCCTGATGTGCAGTAAAGTCCCGGGTCCCAGGAGGGGGCCCGGGTGAAGAGGAAAAGGTGGTAGAGGCCCCTGATGGCAGCGCGGGGCTCCCAGGAGTGAAGGGAAGCCCCGCGCCACAAGAGAAGTGCTGCAGCTCCGCCTGCGAGGAGACCCAGAGTGACGACCGGAGGAGTCCTGCCCGCTGCCGGTGAGTGGGGCTCCGTGATGTTGCTTGGTTTCTGTGACGATGCAAGGCACAGAGTCAGAGCGGCCCCGTCTGGCAGCAGGCCGCTCCAACGTTTGGAGGGTATGTTCCTTTGGTGAAAGAGAGCCCTAGTGGGTCCCAGAGTGTCGGGGGGCATATAGAGGTGCATTGTCGGTGCCTGGGCGGTCCCGCCAGAGAGCGGGCCGCCCCAACGATGGGGGCATGTGTGTGATGCCACATGGGGGCCCAGGAGGCACAGAGGTGCCGGGCCCCCTTTAGGAGACGTGCCACAGCTGCGCCGTGCCAGCACGGGCAGCTGTAACGAATTGGGCATAAGAGAGAGAGGGTCCCTGAGTGGTACCGGAGGCACAGAGGTGCCATTGAGTTTCCCAGCTGCACTCTAGAAGTTAAGTCTCTTGCTTTGATAAGCTTTCTTCATAACACACTCCGTCATTAACATATCACTGGTCAGACAGCATAAATGAATTTCTCAGTTCTTTACTTGTTGAACAAGAACAGTTAAATCAGAGCTGCAAGCAGATCCTGGTTAAAAAAAACATTGTTGGAAACGGAAATTTTGTACATGATCTAATGACCGAGCACATATGATCCCTTGGCTAATCCACATCAATGCCTGGTTGACCAGGTTGGGTCAGAGAGAATATAGGCTGTCCCCTCCACAATCCCAAGCTTTGCCTGAGAAAATGTTAATACCCAATATTGGGAATTGGTTTACTGCTCTAAAATCTCAACTGTTGTCTCTGGCAGTCTAACAGACTCCTACTTGTCTTTTAAATGTGCGGCAGACTTGAGGATTTTATGGATTACTTTAATGTTCTGTCTTCGCAAGCCCTTTATATCAAATTCAGGCGAGGGGTGTTGCCAATATTCTTCTTCGCTAGCTCTTGGTCTAGAGATGTTACCTCTTCCGCCTTGTGTCCCACGGACTCTAATGTTGAGGAGTATGATGAGCATTTATCATTTTTCTGCATTGCTTGTGCTAAGCAGTGTGCCTGTTGGATTATTCCTCTTTGTCGCCTGTTAGGGCTCAGAGATAGACACTAAGCATTAAGAGTCTGTAAATCAGACAATAGGAGTAATATTGTGTACTCAATCTCAGTTTTTTATCTCATCTGGCATATAAGGGCAGAGCGCACTAGCAATAAATCAATGGCACAAGGGTGCACGCCTTGATCTCACATATGCACTTTTCTTTTTAATCTGGAACTTTTTAAATATCTATCCGGATGGCACAGCAGACCCACTTGAGTCGATGTGCGACTCTTATTGAGTTTTTTGTTGACTGGTATCAGAGATAGCATGGAGCTATAGTATATTGTAGCTGCTTTCAGAGGAATGTTTTATAGTTCTGAATTGGTTATGGTATGCATTGCAAAGAACAATGATTTTATCTTTGTGTGTTTTTTGTGATCTTACTATTTTTTATTGTACTTTTATAGATCTCTGAACCAAAATAAAGTGATAAAGTGCCATTTGGACACTGCTACAATCTTCACTGCACTTGCTGCAATGTAAAGCTTGTGCAACATTCCCATCCAGCTCTTGTTATATTCCATATAGGTACCCCAATGTAGGCTCAGGTAACATCACCTATATTCTCCCCTACATTACACACATACCGGTTCTTGGGGACTGACCTTTAACCTAGATACGACACTGCACACAGAACGTGGGATTTCCCTGAGTGACAGCCTCATACATTATGCATGAGGATTCTTGGAAACTCTGCAGAGCTCATCTCCTGCATACTAATTGTGTATAAAGTTAATTCCCGACGTTATCCTAAGTCCGACACTAGCACAGCAAGGTAGAACCCCCAGGGAAACCTTTGGGTATAAAAACATCACATCTTGCTGAGACAAGAGAGGAGATCAGGACTTCCTTGCAGACACACTGATGCGAGATGCTGAAGCACCCTGCATGCAGGTACTCCAGCTCGCAGTGGTCTGACATCTTTTGCGGGGTGTCCAACCTGAGACCAGGACGGGGTCCCATAGTCTCTTACTTCAGGTAATGGGGGTTGACTTTATCCTAGAGGGATTCTTGGCTTAACACCTTCATACATGCTAGGTACACCAAAGTACATCTAGTTAGGGTAGCATAGTAGGAGTACGCATTTTATGGTCATTTTATTGTCATGTATTTTATATACTTGCCTGTATTTATGATTATATCAGAATGGTAGAAATCTACCATCATTTTACTTTCTTAGTGCTTCTAATCATTTATATCTGCTACTGTCTAATGACCGTTACAACACATATATTCTACACTAGAATAACGACCGGTCAATAAATACTTATTGAAAATGTCTCTACTGTTTATTCTGTGTATCTCTCTAAGACTAAGTGAGCACGAGTGACTGAGCAAAAAGTCCTACACTGTTTCCACGGTCTTGAGGGATCAGGGTTGTCATGTTCGATAGTTGCAAGAACTATTCTCTCCTTGGTAAGAGGAAATTCTAGTGGCACTGTGAGCTAGCTGGTATAAAAAGACCAACATGCACGGCGGGGGAGGGGGGTCTGGAATCAGTCTGGACACCAAGCCCGCAGTGTATGTTGTCTAAATGCGCAGATCCTGTATAGGTTTTATAGGAACTACACGACATTCTGGCAGTTATACAATGTGGTGGGGATATTTTTCCAGTCACCAAATGTACATATTTGCATTCTACCCAGAAGCAATTCACTACACAGTCCTGTAACTAGAGCGCATGCTCCAAAATTACAACTTGGCAGCAGGAGAAAATCTTCCAAGAGTATCTTTAGAAGCATAATTAACACTTTATACAGCAAATTAAACACTAGAATGTTGAGAGCACCACTGAAGACAATGAAGTAGCAAAGGGCCATAAATAGTGGTGTAGGCTCAGTGCCATAAAAAATTAAGTTCTCCAATCCATACACTTTTTCTCTCTCTCCCCCAGATATGTGGATTGTGCAGAGCGGCTGAGGTGGTGCGCAACAGATAGATAGCAAGGCGTCTTTCCTCTTGTGGCTCACTGTCAATCGTATGGAGAAATAGCTGTAGCCTTTGTAGGAGGGACAGAGGAAGTCTCCAAGGCCCATTTCACCACTTACCTGCTGAAACAAAGATGTATGGTGTGAGAAGCTTGTACTTCATATGACAGCTCTTGCTGTGAAACATTATAAATGTTTTGGCCAGCCAGAAAGGGCTATGCATACCATTATAGGCTCACTACAGCATTATAGGTGTGAGCTGAAGGAGAGGGCCTATAACAATGGAGCAGGCCTTTAATGGCCAGTATTGCCTGATCCTGCAGGGTCTAAGGAGATTAGAACATTTTGCCCCATGAGGGCGTAAACTCCTAATAAAACAAGCATTTGCAAAGCCAATATTTCTTCTCTAAAGACCTAACCAAAATAAATAAATAAGTAAATAAATAAATAAATGGTGGTTGCTTCGTTCCAATGGTGTGCATATTGGTGATATTGTATGTGTGTGCAGGTGTCAGAACGCATGTGACTGTCAGTGGAATGACGCAGGTGCCATTTAGGTTGGTTAAGTAGAAAATTAAGGTTTTTTAGTGAAATTAAAAAAAAAAAAGCACTGCAGGTGTCTTGGCTTCCTTACTCTTGTTTACTTCACCTTGTTCCTTTGTATTGCTGTCTCCCTGGACTGGAAACAAGCATCCTAGGACCGGTTTCGGGGTTTCACCCCTCTTCAGCCAGGATAGCTTGATTCCAGTGGCATGGAGAGCACGAGACCCACGTCTGGGCATACCCTTCCCACTTGGGGTGACAAATGCAAAAACAACAGTTGATGGACAGAATGCAGAACAATGTCATACATTCACCCCAGTACAGAGATCTGGGCCTAAATCCATCGTTTTGTTGCTCACCAACTCCGTCCATCATCCCCTTTGGTTTTGCTTTGTTCGCCCTAAGTTGGCAGGGTATGCCCAGGCGTGGGTCCCTTGCTCATTTTGCCACTGGATTCAAGCTAGCCTGGCTGATGACGGCTGATAAGCCAGAAACCGGTCCCAGGATGCTTGTTTCCGGTCCAGGGAAGACATGGCTTGGCAGTTCGGGCTGGACTGTTCCCATGAGGCACAGTGCCAGACTGATTTGCATATGGCCATGTCTGAACTAGGATGGCGGAGTGAGCTAAAGAATGATGATGGATTGAACCCAGATCAGTTGACTGGGTGTAAGTGCTTGCATTGTTCAACACTCCGTCCATCATCCCCTTTGGTTTTGCTTTGTTCATCCTGTGGAGTGACATCATCTGTACTGATGTTTCAGTCCCATCAAATCTCCTTCTCTTTAAAGATAATAGACTACTTGTTCCCTTCCTCGTTGCCACATTCACCTCCTAAGACAGCTATCCAAGCATCATCAAGGAGAAACCTGCAGTGTCGGTGATTGCTCTCGATAATTGTGTCAATTTGGACACGTGCAACATCAAGGCTGGGAATGCATGGTGCACGTGCATTAACACCTTTACAAAGAGGTTGGAAAGTTTGTGCCTCACACAAAGTCTCAATAGTTTCTAAATGGCCAATGTTGCTTATAAACTAATATCTACTGTTAATAGTTAAGTCATTGCTGCATTGATTAAAGCGTACAGACCTCCACAGGATTTGCTCCACTGACATAATTAGCAATGTCTCTAGGTGGTTATTGCTTAATTCTGATGCACATATTTGTTTTCAGCAGTTATTGCCCTATTGATAAGCAGAATAAGAAACCCAGTTGGCTGTGTGTCAGTGTGAGTGATAGAGAGAGAAAGCAAAAGTGAATGCGAGAAAGAGGAAATGAGAAAGATTGGCATAAAAGAAAAAAAGAAGAAACTGAGGTTAAGGCTTCTGGGAGAAGAGGGAGCATGAGTGTATATAATGAGGGCTTACAAGGAAGATGTGAATTTGGGAAAGGAGCAGGTGTAAGGGGGAGAGGGGAAAACTCAGTCTTGAGAAAGGTATGAGGATGATGGTATGAGTGAGGAAGCAAGTGGGAGGTGTGTGAAGTGAGCTGGAGGAAAGTGTGACGGAGAGCTAGATTAGGGTGCCAAACGAGAATGGCCAGAGATGGGCTCCTGTGGAAAAAAAGTGTTCAGAGTTAGGTGAGAGAGAGTATGTGAGCTAGAGAAAGAGGACTGGGTGAGAAAGACACGGATATGGGGAGACTGCACGTAAGAAGGAAAAAATAATGAGTAAGGATGAGTTTAAGAGAAAAGAGGTGTGTGAAAGGGAGGATAATATGAGAGAGAGGCAGAGGAGAAGGAAGGCAGCATTAATGGGGAAGGGAATCACACGTGAATGCCGAGGTGTCATCTAGGCAGTGCTTAATTTGTAAAACAATAAGTGCCAAGGTCCTTCTTGGAAGGCCGTTGCAGCCTGCATCCCCCATTGCCCCTTCCAGCACTGCCAATGACAGTACCAACGTAACACCTAACCATCACACTCCTACAAGTGTGACAATTCAGACTATTTCATGTCACACAAAGCTCTAATAATGGGGTGAGGGGCTGCTATTATTAATTCCGGTCCAAATTGACTTATTAAACACAATTGTTGTGCTTCTTTCAAACTTAAACAGACAGCGCCACCATGTGTTGGACTGCCACTAGTGCCGGTAATGTGCCGGTGCCAAACCCCGGAAACCACCGGCTCAAATTAAGCACTGCATCTAGGGAGGGATGATATATCACCAACAAAAGCAGCTATTATTGTGCCATTATTAAAGTGGGGTACAGAAAAATGCACCTTACCTAGGGTAGTTAAACTTTTGTTATTTCTGATACACACTACATCTATTAATACAGATCTTGGAACTATGTGAGGAGGCATCAGTCCTCAGGTTTAAATGGAGGAAGTTGGCAATGTTCCAGATGATTCAGGGCCCAAGCATTGCCGAATCCCTGGCCCTCCAAATAAACACACTAACACAGAGCTTTAAGTACCTGGTAATTTACGTAACCCTAGTCTCTGCATAATATTGGGAGCTCAATTTGGCCCTTTGCTTACTAAGCGGGGATAAGACCTTTGAACATTGGGTACTTTTAACTATAAACACCCTAAGCAGAGCAGTACTTTTTAAAATGATTTCCCTGAAAAGACTTTATACATGATGCAGAATCACTCATATTTCACCCCATCCCGAATTATCTCAAAGATTAAATGCTTATCCAGACCTTTGGATGCAATAGTAAAAAACCCCATATATCATCAGTCAACGGCATACAGATCATTCATGATGTCGGTTTGGGTATAGCTGATGGCTGCTTATACTACTCGGCCTCTCAACTATTGAACATTAATGATTCTCTTATCTCCAGTAAGGATGTCTCTTCTATCAGGATTGAAGTAGAGCTACTCTATGACTCAAAATTGGTTCATTACCTATATGGTGCTGCCCCTCTACCACCCCTATCCAGGCCCCCACCTTGGTGCTTGCAGAAGGTGCTCAAGTAGATAGGATGGAAAGACAAGGTATACCACAAGACATTGCTATGTGTCCGTAGGAAGTTGACTCAAGTGTCACAGCTTCAGGGTCTGTGCCAATGAGACTTAATAGGCATCTCTAATTTCAGAAATGTTTGGAGACCTGGGGGCATATGTATCAACATCTCCATTTGCGATTCTCAAATAGCGATTTTTTGAGAATCGCTATTTGAGAATTGCAAAATGGGATGTATCTAAAAATTCGCACAAATTTTGCAAATTCTTAAAACTCCTTAATTGCCATTAGCAAATTGCGAAATCGCAATTGAGGAATACCTTCCCATTCATTCCTATGGGCCAGGAGGCCCATAGCAATGAATGGGAAGTCTTTCTCAATTTGCGAATCGCTATTTGCTAATCGCAAATTGAGAATATTTTCAAAGGTGCAAGGGTGTCATAATGACACCCTGATGCACCCCTGAAATCAGCATGTGTGAGCATATGGCGCACATACATGCCCTAAGGGCATGTATGTGCGCCACATGGCACTTTGAAAAATGCCAAAAAGTGCATTTTTCAAAGAAATCTCAAATTACCACCAACTTGAAGTTGGTGGTAATTTGCGATTTCTTTAGGAGAAATCGCACAACTTGGGTGCGTGTTACATAGCATTTAAGGAATCGCAATTTGCGATTTCTTAAATGCTTACGCAAACTTAAGAAATCGCAAAATTAGCGATTCCTTAAGAATGCGCTGCTGAAATGCCTCATACATCTCATTTTGCGATTTTGTATTCGCAAACGCAGTTTTTTTGCGATTCGCAGCGTTTGCGAATAAAAAATCGTTTGATACATATGCCCCTTGGACATTTAAAGTCACTGAAGATCCTAATAGAAGAATAGTTGCTACAATCAATCAAATCAATCAGGGTTTTGTAGAGTGCACTACTCACCCGTGAGGGTCTCAAGGCGCTACACAAATCCCATTAGTAAAATATTTGCGATAGCGGCGCGCACTGGAGCAACTTTGCAACAAACTGTTGTCCTTAGCTGAGCTCACACCCTTGGAAGCAAAGATGACTCTACAGCCTTTAGGCAGATACACAATTTTCAATGTATTTAAATCACCAGTAGTAAACGCCAGTGATTGCTTCACAGCATTTAAAGCACAATGTGATTGGGATGTGGGTCATCTGGAGGATGAGGGGTACGTGGAGGCCAGAATAGAACCCCAAGAAGTTGTGTTAGTGGTTCACCTAAGGCTCATCCAGATTACATATCTGCATAAGCTTTATTATTTGTCCAAAATATTATAGAGCAGTTGGCCACCAACCACCTCAACTCGCTAAAGACCCAACCACATATCTGCAGATTGGTTCTATTGGTTTTTGAGAGAACAAGTCGTTTCTGAGTGGACTTATTCTCTGTTGTGTGTTGGCACTAAGGCAATGTGTGTGCCTTCAATTGCTCCAACCACATGTGGTAGTGGAGCAAAAGCTTACTAATCTGCCTTCACATTGGCTACATTTTGATTTATTTAACCCCTTCTGTGCCACGCCCTTTCCCCCTCCTGTGCCGGGCATTTTATTAGTGGGTGGGGTTCATGACGAGATAGTCTCGTCATGGGCACAGCGCGACCGTGCTCCATGACGAGACTATCTCATCATTGGCACTGAAGAGGTTAAAGTGTATGACGCTGTTGATGTGTCTCATCATTATAGAACAGGCTTCTTGTAGCACACCACTTAAACTTGGTTATGACATTCCACCAGACACTGGGACAGTGTACTGGAATGATCCTGTGTATTCAAGTTATAGTACTGTCATGAGTTTGCCTATTTGTGTTATTGATGTGGGTTTCCTAATATGAGGCAGATGGTCTAGATCCAGCTGATGACACCAATCAATAATAATGTGCCTAATTAATCTGATTGTTTTTGTTATATCTCCTTCTTCCATGATGGCAATGTCTGGAATTGGCAATGTAAAAATGGCACTGAGTATTTGTGTTATGTATGGATTGTTAGTTCTGTGGAAATGTTGACAAACAAATATTTGCCAAATGTGATAAATTACTAGTTGATGAACTCTTGGAATTTGTATTTTGTTGTCATGGTTGAGAACTTGAGAGAAACATTACCTACTTGCAATTCATTTATGATTACACAATCATGTACTTTTTGACATTGTAAATTTATGATGGTAGGAAACAAATGAACTAACTGAGTTGATAAATACAACACCAGTGTGACTGTGAGTTTTGATTTTCTTAAACAGACCTTAATGAACTAAAACAGAATGAGAATGAAAAAGCAAACCAAAAAAAAAAGTCAATCATGGTGAATGAAACCATTCTTGAAGAGCCAAAATTGTCCAGTGTCCAAAGTAGAACTGGTATCAGAAAGGTAAATGTGTCCAAAAAATAGTCCACAGAGAGACTGGTAGTCCCACACTGTAGAAAATTAGGTTGGACGTCTCTTGCTGGTGGTGGTAGAGGTCTTGCCATTCTCTCCTGCTAGTAGTCTGGATAAACGACCCCTCCAACTGGGGATCCACAGTTGCAGGGACTGGGGTGGGTGCCGGTGTGTCTTCTTGTGGCAGGGCCCCCCTTTCTGTGGCTGCTGCAGAGGTACTTGGGCCAGATGTTGTATGATCACAGAAAGGGGTTGCTGGTGCTGGGAAAGCCCTGCGCATAGGTGTGTGAATGTCTTGCAGCACCCCAGCCAGGGAGCCCAAACTGCTTCATGTCCCACAGCTTTGTGAGTACCTGGCCCATCATGTCTTGGGACTGATGGAGGGATCCCAAGACTTGGCCGATGGTGGCCTGGATGACAGTTAACCCAGTGGTCTCATTTTACTGGCCCACTAAATCCCTCCCAAGACCCCTACCCCCACTATCCTGTGTCCTTTACCCAGTGTGCCCCATCCCACTGGTTCCTGGCTGAACTTGAGGTGGTGGGGTGGTGTCAGCTGACCAGTGGAGGTATCCACATGGTAACAACTGGGGTGGGAGGTGTGGGTTAAGGGAGACTCGCTGGAGCTGTCTTCCCAGGCAGACCAGATGGGCCAGCCAGCTCCTCATCATCCAGACTTGCAGAAGTGGCATCCTCACTCGAAGGCTTGTTCCTGGGGTGTAGTGGATGTCTCCTCAGTGGCAGGTGTTTGCTCACATACTTTCGGTGTTTCGACCTATTATAAATTAAAAGAACAATTATAAAAAGTTTGGATTATTTGTGTTTGAAGTAAGAAAGTAGCAACCTACAAAGAAAAAGGTATTTAACCCCTTCATTGCTCATGACGGAACTGTTCCGTCATGAGCCACAGTGGGCGTGTGCTCATGACGGAACCGTTCCGTCAAGCACGCACTCATGGGGGATGAGCTGGCGCTCACCCCATGAGCAGCCCATCTCACCCCCACCAAACAGGGATGGCAGTGGAAGAGTTTCTGCTGCCACCCCGACTCACCCTTGGCAACCCCATGACTTCAGCACGCACGGCGTGCACCAACATCATCAGGAGCCCCCGGATGCGCTGGAAGCCATTTGCTTCCAGTTCGTTGGAGAAGCGCTAGGTTTTTCCTGCCAGGGTGGGGGAGTTTGTTAGTGCACTGTGGCATCGGGGGAGAGGAAAGAGTTCTTCCTCTCCCCTGATGTCTCTTTAAGGGGCATTCCTCCTGCACGATCACGCATTGGGGACACGATCGTGCAGCAGGAATGCCCCCACTAGGCACCAGGGATTTTCTTTTGTAAATTGAAGCGACCCCTTGGGCAACGGCCACTTCCAAAGAGGGCCATTTTCTGTCCGCTGTTTTCTGCTCCCCAGGGACAGATCAGGCCATTTTTTAGGCCAGAAAACACCACTAATCTTTGTGCATGGAGGCAATCCCTGGTGGTGGATCGGCCCTGTTTGAAGGCCCATCTGCCCCCGGGGGAGGTAGAAAACCCTCTAGCACCAGAGATATGTATATATTTATGTTTTGGGTTGGCCCCTTGGGTAATGGTCGGCCCCATTGATTCCAAGGCGGCAAGAGGTCGGGTAGGTTAAAGCACCTGCTTACACCGAAATAACTATTGCAACGGAAAAATCCTCAGCTTGGCCACATGGGACATTACGCTCACATTGAATAGATAGGATCATTTTATGGGTCCAATGCGTGGCACTGCTAAATTGTACTGGCCACCACCCCAGCACTTACCTCACTCCCATCCTGGTCCTGAAGAAGTGCAAAGGATCTCCTCCATTACTGTGCAAAACATGTCCACCGTACCCTCGTCCTAAACCGATAATGATGACAGAGGGATTTTTTCTATTAAACTGTACTACCCTCGCTTCCCTCTAGCCATCTTTTAATATCTGCACTACACACCACCCATACTCAGACCCGCACACCCCCATACGGCTAGATCACTATAAAATATCTCCAACAAAGTGACTCTTTGGGGGACCCATAGGGCATTACAGCGCTGGTCCGATGAGGGGCACCGCCCCATGATGAAGCATGACATCCTTCGTGTTGTGTGAGGGCATCAAGTAAAGAACACACTGTCCCCTACCTTTTTTCCTAAAAAGAACGGCACTCCATTCTCTCTCCCATACTCTTTCTTAGGAACTGTGACTCCTGTCAGTAGCGCCCCTATTGGTGCTCATAATCTTTTTTAATTACGTCTGCCCATTTTCTGCCCCCTCTGGGGGCACATCGGCCCTATTTTGAGGCCCATCTGCCGTCGAGGGGGGAAACAACCCACCAGCACCAGAGATATGCATATATTTATGTTTGGGGGTGGTCCGTTGGGTAAGGATTTCCCCAGTGGGATGGGGCATCGGTTATTATTTACTTTTGGCTGTTCTTCTGACGCCCATGGTGGCAGATTGGCCATTTGGGTAGTGACATACCCAATAATTATATGGTATAATGTTAATTGTTTTATTTCTTGTCGATTCCAATTGTAGTGTTTATTCCTCCTTTTTATTCTAGTTCAAGGCTTTATCTCTTTTGGCTGATATTCCAGGTTGCAGTTTCGTTACTGGTAGTTGCATGTTTGGTAAGAGAACAGTTTTGTACTATTTAGTCTAAATAAGTATCATTTCCCTAAATGAATGTGTTTTTGTAAATGGTGTAATAATAGCAGTATGTTTAGCTTCTGTTTTATTGAGTGTGAAAATCTTTTTGCATTTGTGCTCCATGTGTATTTTGTTGTCTTGTGAGTAATTGGTTTTGTTTTTTCTTTCAAGTGGGATTTTTTTTTTTTATGTGTCTCTGCAGAGTAGGTGCTGGTGAGTCTAGCGGTCTCTGGCAAGTGAGTCGTATAGTTTTTGAGTATATAGATCTTTGTGATAAAGCGACACTTTGGTTATTACTTATTTTGCACCATGTTGGTTGTTGTTGACTTGTTTGTGAAGTCTCCTTTCTTAGTAAGGTTAATGGCTAGCCGCAGGATGAATGCTCAGCAGGTTGTTGGTATGCTTTTCGAGTCTTCCTCTGACCATGATTATGAGACTGACTCTGCATCTGAAGCAGAGGAGGGAGTGGAAAATTCTGACAGTGAATGTTCTGTCTGAGGGAATTATCAGATGATGAAGTCACTCTTAATGCAGATGAAGTGCCTGTTCTAGAGGAGGACATTGATGTGCCAATATTGCAGCAAGAGGCATCTGGACTGCAGCCTGGGGCTACAAGGCTTCCCATTGGAAGAGCTGACCTGTGGGTTGCCCCAGACATGGTGCAGCCAACGTTGCCTGACTTTACTAGTGTCCCAGGGTGTGGTGTAGATACTGAAAACTTTTGCCTATAAATGTTTTTCAGTTGTTTATGGACAATGTAGTATTGGCAGAGATTGTTGAGCAGACTAATTTGTATGCTGAACAGTATTTGAGGGACAGCAGTGCCAGACTTGGGCCCCCCTCTAGAGCTACCCAGTGGACTCTCACAAATCTGGATGAGTGAAAAAAAAGTTCTTCAGTTTACCTTTTTTGATGGGCTTGATAAGGAAGCCATCAATGTCTTTATATTGGTCTACTAGTCCCTTGAAGGCAACAGCTATATTTCAAGCAATCATGAGTCGCAATCGGTAATTGCTTCTGCTTCGTATGCTGCATTTTGTCCATAATGGTTTAGCGTTGCCATGAGATCACCCTGTTTGTGACCGTGTTTTTTTAGATTTGTCCAGTCCTTGATAACTTTGTAGATCGATTTTCTGAGATCTGTGCTCCTGGGAAAGAAATATGTGTGGATGAGTCTTTGGTCTTGTTCAAGGGCTGCTTGGGTTTTAGGCAGTACATTCCTAGCAAGAGGGCATGCTATGGAATTAAGATGAATATGCTGTGTGACAGCAGGACTGGCTATGTCTCTAATTTCAGGGTGCAAAAGAAACAATTGATGGACGGAATGCTGGACAATGCAAACATTCACCCCCAGTCCCAAAGATCTGGGTTTAATCCATCATTATTTTGCTCATCACACCACCCCAGTTTGGACCCAGCCATATGCAAATCAGTCTTGATCCTTTTCCTTGTGGGAGGACCTGGCCTGGCAGTTTGGGCTGGACTGTTCCCATTGGGTGCAGGGTCAAGCCGGATTTGCATATGGCTGGGTCCAAACTGGAATGGCATGATGAGCAAAAAAAAGATAGATTTAGGCCCAGATCTCTGTACTGGGGTGAATGTATGATATTGTTCTGCATTCTGTCCATCAATTGTTCTTTTTGCATCTAATTTCAGGGTGTACACCAGTAGGGATTCCAGGATTGACCCCTGGTTGTTCATCCACTTTCGGAGCGAGTGAGAAAATTGTGTGGGAACTTGGTAGAAGACTTTTTAACAAAGGTCACCATTTATATGTAGATAATTTCTACACTGGTGTGCAGTTGTTCAGGGAATTGGTCAAAGTGGACATGGTTGCTTGCTGCACAATCCACTCTAACCGTAAAGTTTTCCCAAAAGAACTGGTTTGTCAAAAGCTTGAGCGGGGACAGTGCTGTGCGTTATGTTATGTTATGTTAAATATATTTATAACGCGCAATAGTTACTCCAAGGAGTGTCCCAGCGCGAAGCCACAAGAGAGGAACTAGAGTAAGAGGTTATGGAAACAGATGGGTTTTAAGAAGACGCTTAAAACAGAGTGGATCCTTAGTGTTGCGCAGAAAGAAAGGAAGAGCATTCCAGGCTGCAGCCGCTTTGACCGCAAGCGAGCTACCTCCAATCCTAGACCGGAAGAAGCGCGGGACCCTAGCCAGCAGAAGGGCTGATGAGCGAAGAGCTCTGGTCGGAACATAAAAGGCAAATCGCCTCTGCAGATATGGGGGACCTAGATTGTAGAGGGCATTGTGGGCAATGACCAGAGCTTTAAACTTAACCCTCTCAACCATGGGCAGCCAATGCAAGGTACCAAGATGAACGCGAACACTGCTACTTCTAGCGATTCAAAGAAGGAGCCTTGCGGCCGCATTCTGGATCACTTGAAGTTTATTAATGGAGTAAGCAGGCAAGCCCACATAAAGGGCATTGGCATAATCCAGACGAGATAGTAGCAATGCTCGAGCAACCGTTTCCCTAGCAGGTCTAGGGAGAAGAGGAAGAAAACTCCTAAGAACCTTAAGAAGGCCAAAGCAACCTCCCGAGACCTTTTTCACTTGGACCGAAAAAGACAAATTGTCCTCGAACCAGACTCCTAGGTTTTTGACGGAGTTCCCAACAGAAGGAGGAGGGGGGAGATCGGGAGGCCAGATCTTACATCTAAAGTCCAGGGGAAAGTTGCCATAGAGAAGGATCTCCGATTTGTCTTCATTGCACTTAAGTTGAGCTCTAGCAAGCCAACTGAATACCGCAGACAAACACTTCTGCACAGGCAAGACCGAATCCTCCCCCTTGCCCCAGGTAAAAAGAAGCTGAGTGTCATCGGCATAGGCTGTCACCTTAGCCCCCAACTTCTCAGCCAGAAAGACCAGCGGGGTGACATAGATGTTAAAGAGGAGGGGGCTAAGGGACGAGCCCTGGGGGACACCTGTGGGCACCTCCTGCGAAGAGGAGGCAGCCGGTGGTAACCAAAAATCCGATTGGCCGCACTCTGCAAATCCTACCAGCGTGTTACCCCAAAGAATTGTGGTCCATGAAGTAGCGTCGGCGTGTACGCCTATGCCAAAAGTTTAAAATGAAAATAAGTGTCGCGTTAGCCATCCCTGGACACGTGTTTCGAGGTAGTTGCCTCTCGTCAGCAGGGAGTAGGTATGTGTGTAGGGTTGCTGCGTAGGCTGCCAAAAAATATTCTCAGGTAAAGTACCACTCAAGGCGCGCAGGTGCGTAGCCATGGGCTCGTCAGCCCCACCGGCTCAAGGGAGCCTGAATGTAAACAAAAATCCGATTGGCCGCACTCTGCTAATCCTACCAGCGTGTTACCCCAAAGAATTGTGGTCCATGAAGTAGCGTCGGCGGGTACGCCTATGCCAAAGGTTTAAAATGAAAATAAGTGTCGCGTTAGCCATCCCTGGACATGTGTTTCGAGGTAGCCAGTGGTAACCAAACCTGTTGAGAACGACCCTCCAGAAAAGACCTCAGCAAGGCAAGAGCTAGGCCAGAGACCCCAATCTCAGAGAGGCGGGAGAGCAGTCTGGCATGCGGCACCGTGTCAAATGCTGCTGACAAATCAAGCAATACCAAAGCTGCTCGGCCACCCGCATCTAAGCAATCCCTAATAGCTTCCGAGATCTCCACTAGCGCTGACTCCGTGCTATAAGATGCCCGAAACCCAGAATGGGCTGGGTGCAAGGCCTCAGATCTTTCCACAAAATCGGAGAGTTGCCTGGTCCCAACCTTCTCACATATTTTAGCAAGGCTAGGGAGGAGGGAGATAGGGCGATAGTTGCCGGGCAGCGCGGGATCAAGGGATGGTTTCTTCAATAAAGGAAGAATTTTTGCCTGTTTCCAATCCGGCGGAACCCACGCCTCCCCAAGGGACAAGTTGATAATAGCATTCACCTCAGGGTTGATGGTCTCCGCCACAGCTGCCAGCAGTCTAGCAGGACATAGGTCCGAGGGTGAACCGGACTTAAGGCCCTTAAGTAATTTTAAAGTGCTAGCCATATCAACAGGAGAGAAGACCGACAGGGCATGATTCAAATCCCCGAACCGGGGTACAATCAGTCCAACTTCATCATCAACCTGGAGCCCCGAAAACACAGTCAAGGACTGCTGTATCAACCGGATTTTATCAGAGAAGAAACAGGAAAGGGTGTTGCACCAGTCAACCGTGACTGGGCCCGAACAATTGAGTGCGACTGGGGAAGTGAAACTCTGGACTATATGGAAAATCTCCTTCGAGTTATTACCGGCCTGCTCAATGCGCACGGTGAAATACTGCTTTTTAGCCTGAGAGATGGCAGAATAATAGATCTTTTGTTTGGCCCTCAGCACGGCCTTAGCTAGAGGGCAGTAGTCCTGGCGGCGCCAGGCCCGTTCCAGCTCTTTGCACTCTTGTTTGAGCATACGCAGCTCAGTCGAAAACCAAGGTTTTGTAGGCGCGGCTCTCGTATACCGGGCAGAGGTGGGGGAAGCCAACAAGGACATAGACTTGTCCAGCCAGTTAGTGAAACTAGCAAGGCTCCCCTCGAGATTATCGATGCGATTCGGCCTGGAGGCCGCCAAGACCGCAGCCAAAGACGCGGGATCAACCTGCTTAAAGGCCGGTTTCCGCGAAATAGATTCGGCAGCGTGGGGCAGACCAACCTTCCAGGAAAAGAAAGTGATAAAATGGTCAGACCACACAAGGGGAAGAGGATCCTCTGCCAGAATATTAAAGTTGGAACAAATCGGGTTGAGCATGTGGCCACCCTGATGAGTAGGGTGGGTCACCCATTGGGACAAATGGGCCAGCTGAATAATCTCTTTTAAGGCACAGGCATCTGTACAAGACCCCTGATCAAGATGTATATTCAGGTCACCGAGGAACAGAAACTGGGAAAAGCGAAGCGCTCTAGAAATCAACCCATCTCCCCACTCCTGAATGGTAGCGTGAGCAGAGCCAGGGGGGCGATAGACCAGCGACCCACCAAGTAAAAAATGGGGGGGAAACCTAATGCTGAAATCCAGCGCTTCCCCAGTACCCCAAGCGTGGGTTTCGCCCCTAATGAACTCTCATTTTTCTCTGAAAATAACCGCTACACCGCCACCCCTACCTTCTATCGGTCAGCCCTAGCCACTTTATAGCCCGCAGGAATGGCCAGAGTAACATAAGGGTCAGAGTTAGAGTCGAGCCAGGTTTCCGTAAGGAAGAGAAGGTCAACAGGGTGGTCGGAGAGCAGGTCAAAGATGTCAGAGTGATGTTTTTTGAGGGAGCGTACATTAATGAGGGCGGCAGAGATGGAAATTGTATTAGCAAACTTAGGCCGTCGGCATAACACAAATGGGGCAACCAGAGGAATAGCCGGGAGACAAAAGCCACATACAGCACAAACATGCTCTTGCGTGTCCAACAAACCAAAATGGAAATGGGAGAGGCCTAAAGTCGCATTAAGTGTTAGTAGCTCGTCCCTACCATAAGTCAGCGCAGCACGAGCACCCCCCTTCGAATTAGCAGGATAGCGGGCCCGGGCCTCATCCGGGGCGCAGACGGGCTTGCCTTAGGCGCGCCTTCGGTGCGCCAGCGGCGCGCCCGCTGCGCTCGTTCGTTGCGCGTCTGCCCTGCGTGCATCTTTGTAGGCCGGCAGCCAGAAAAACTAGAGAGCGCGCTAACAAAATGGCGCCTCTAGATGGCTGACTGGCACAACCAGGAAGTGAGTAAAAGCCCTTACCGGAGCAAAAGCACAATCTCCCCCCAAGTTCCCTCACACAAAGATAATGCGGTAGTACTGAAACAGAAAACACCCTTTCACCCAGATAATAGAAGCAGGCAAATACGGAATGGAAAAAGTTATTAAAATTCGGTTTTTAAAAGCACAATTTATAAAAAACGATTTCTGCTTGCATAGTGAGGAACTTCCAGCTGTGAAGTTTGCAGACAGGAGAAATGCCTACATGCTGAATACCATCCATGATGAAAGTACTTTACCTGTGACTATTTGGGATCCGGTTGCTGAAGTGCGCAAACCTGTGTGCATTTTAGACTATAATAGGCACTTGGGTGATGTTGATAGAGTAGATCAGCCCTTGAAACCTTACACTGCTCTTCGTAAGGCTTACATTTGGTATAAGAACATGGCTATCAATTTTTTCCACTTAGCACCTTGTAATGCATTTGCTGTGTTCAGCAATTGTTCTTCTGAGTCAAAGATGACTTTTGTTAAGTTTCAGGAGTCTGTGATAGGCAGCCTTGTTGTAGTGGAACAGGCAAGTGTTCCTAGAGTATGAGTGGTGGAGGATGTGGCTAGATTGAAATATCAACTGCAAAAAGAACTATTGATGGACAGAATGCAGAACAATGTGATACATTCACCCCAGTACAGACATCTGGGCCTAAATCCATCGTTTTCTTGCTCACCATGCCATTCCAGTTTGGACCCAGCCATATATGCAAATCAGTCTTGACCCTGTGCCCAATGGGAACAGTCCAGCCCGAACTGCCAGACCAGGTTCTCCCTGGACTGGAAACAAGCATCCTAGGACCGGTTTCGGGGTTCCACCCCTCTTCAGCCAAGATAGCTTGATTCCAGTGGCATGGAGAGCACGGGACTCACGTCTGAGCATACCCGTCCCACTCGGGGTGACAACTGCAAAAAGAACTGTTGATGGACAGAATGCAGAAGAATGCCATACATTCACCCTAGTACAGATATCTGGGCCTAAATCCATCATTTTTTTGCTCACCATGCCATTCCAGTTTGGACCCAGCCATATGAAAACCAGTCTTGACCCTGTGCCCAATGGGAACAGTCCAGCCCGAACTGCCAGACCAGGTCCTCCCTGGACTGGAAACAAGCATCCTAGGACCGGTTTCGGGGTTTCACCCCTCTTCAGCCAGGATAGCTTGATTCCAGTGGCATGGACAGCACGGGACTCACGTCTGAGCATACCCGTCCCACTCGGGGTGACAACTGCAAAAAGAACTATTGATGGACAAAATGCAGACGAATGTCATACATTCACCCCAGTACAGATATCTGGGCCTAAATCCATCGTTTTTTTGCTCACCATGCCATCCCAGTTTGGACCCAGCCATATGCAAATCAGTCTTGACCCTGTGCCCAATGTGAACAGTCCAGCCCGAACTGCCAGACCAGGTCCTCCCTGGACTGGAAACAAGCATCCTAGGACCGGTTTCGGGGTTTCACCCCTCTTCAGACAGGATAGCTTGATTCCAGTGGCATGGAGAGCACGGGACTCACGTCTGAGCATACCCGTCCCACTCGGGGGGACAACTGCAAAAAGAACTATTGATGGACAGAATGCAGAACAATGTCATACATTCACCCCAGTACAGAGATCTGGGCCTAAATCCATCGTTTTTTTGCTCACCATGCCATTCCAGTTTAGACCCAGCCATATGCAAATCAGTCTTGACCCTGTCCCCAATGGGAACAGTCCAGCCCGAACTGCCAGACCAGGTCCTCCCTGGACTGGAAACAAGCATCCTAGGACCGGTTTCGGGGTTTCACCCCTCTTCAGCCAGGATAGCTTGATTCCAGTGGCATGGAGAGCACAGGACTCACGTCTGAGCATACCCGTCCCACTCGCTGTGACAACTGCAAAAAGAACTATTGATGGACAGAATGCAGAACAATGTCATACATTCACCCCAGTACAGTGATCTGGGCCTAAATCCATCGTTTTTTTGCTCACCATGCCATTCCAGATTGGACCCAGCCATATGCAAATCAGTCTTGACCCTGTGCCCAATGGGAACAGTCCAGCACGAACTGCCAGACCAGGTCCTCCCTGGACTGGAAACAAGCATCCTAGGACCGGTTTCTGGGTTTCCCCCCTCTTCAGCCAGGATAGCTTGATTCCAGTGGCATGGAGAGCACAGGACTCACGTCTGAGCATACCCGTCCCTCTCGGGGTGACAACTGCAAAAAGAACTATTGATGGACAGAATGCAGAACAATGTCATACATTCACCCCAGTACAGAGATCTGGGCCTAAATCCATCGTTTTTTTGCCCACCATTCCATTCCAGTTTGGACCCAGCCATATGTTCGCCCTAAGTTGGCAGGGTATGCCCAGACGTGGGTCCCCTGCTCACTTTACCACTGGATTCAAGATAGCCTGGCTGACGAGGGTTATGAACCCGAAACCGGTCTCAGGATGCTTGTTTCCGGTCCAGGGAAGACATGGCTTGGCAGTTCGGGCTGGACTGTTCCCATGAGGCACAGGGTCAGACTGATTTGCATATGGCCATGTCTGAACTGGGGTGGTGGAGTGAGCTAAAGAATGATGATGGATTAACCCCAGATCAGTTGACTGGGGGTGAGTGTTTGATTTGCTCAAGCGCTCCGTCCATCACCCCGTTTGGTATCGCTTTGTTCGCCCTAAGTTGGCAGGGTATGCCCAGACGTGGGTCCCTTGCTCACTTTACCACTGGATTCAAGATAGCCTGGCTGATGAGGGTTATGAACCCGAAACCGGTCTCAGGATGCTTGTTTCCAGTCCAGGGAAGACATGGCTTGGCAGTTCGGGCTGGACTGTTCCCATGAGGCACAGGGTCAGACTGATTTGCATATGGCCATGTCTGAACTGGGGTGGTGGAGTGAGCTAAAGAATGATGATGGATTAAACCCAGATCAGTTGACTGGGGGTGAGTGTTTGATTTGCTCAAGCGCTCCGTCCATCATCCCCTTTGGTATCGCTTTGTTCGCCCTAATTTGGCAGGGTATGCCCAGACGTGGGTCCCTTGCTCACTTTACCACTGTAATCAAGTTAGCCTGGCTGACGAGGGTTATGAACCCGAAACCGGTCTCAGGATGCTTGTTTCTGGTCCAGGGAAGACGTGGCTTGGCAGTTCGGGCTGGATTGTTCCCAAGAGGCACAGGCTCAGACTGATTTGCATATGGCCATGTCTGAACTGGGGTGGTGGAGTGAGCTAAAGAATGATGATGGATTAAACCCAAATCAGTTGACCGGGGGTGAGTGTTTGATTTGCTCTAGCGCTCCGTCCATCATCCCCTTTGGTATCGCTTTGTTCGCCCTAATTTGGCAGGGTATGCCCAGACGTGGGTCCCTTGCTCACTTTACCACTGGATTCAAGATAGCCTGGCTGACGAGGGTTATGAACCCGAAACCGGTCTCAGGATGCTTGTTTCTGGTCCAGGGAAGACATGGCTTGGCAGTTCGGGCTGGACTGTTCCCATGAGGCACAGGGTCAGACTGATTTGCATATGGCCATGTCTGAACTGGGGTGGTGGAGTGAGCTAAAAAATGATGATGGATTAAACCCAGATCAGTTGACTGGGGGTGAGTGTTTGATTTGCTCAAGCGCTCCGTCCATCATCCCCTTTGGTATCGCTTTGTTCGCCCTAAGTTGGCAGGGTATGCCCAGACGTGGGTCCCTTGCTCACTTTACCACTGGATTCAAGATAGCCTGGCTGACGAGGGTTATGAACCCGAAACCGGTCTCAGGATGCTTGTTTCCGGTCCAGGGAAGACATGGCTTGGCAGTTCGGGCTGGACTGCTCCCATGAGGCACAGGGTCAGACTGATTTACATATGGCCATGTCTGACCTGGGGTGGTGAAGTGAGCTAAAGAATGATGATGGATTAAACCCAGAGCAGTTGACTGGGGGTGAGTGTTTGATTTGCTCAAGCGCTCCGTCCATCATCCCCTTTGGTATCGCCTAGAGTGAAAGATCGCCACTGTGCTGATCACATTCCTCCCACGCCCACAAAAGACTTTCCCAGAAGGAGATGTAGATTCTGTTGGTGAAGAAGTATGCGGAAGGTGACTAGTATGTACTGCCCGAATGTCCTTCTAACTCTGCGCTGTGTGTGCCTGCTTATTTTAGAATGTACCACATGCAAAATAATTTTTGGAAGCATCCATGAGTGTTAAAGTAAACTGCCTGGTCTGTATTGTTTCTATTTTTTGTTCAGTTTTAAGGTTGGCATTAGTGCGATGTATTTAGTTTCAGCTTTTGTGTTTGCAGTTTTGGATCTACTTACAATTTGTTTGTGTTATCTTTTTGTAATAAAAAGCAAAGTGTGATGGCGGTGTGTGTGGACTGGTGCTTGGCTGGTGGTGTGCGTGGACTGGCACTTGGCTGCAGGTGTGTGTGGACTGGCGCTTTGCTGGCAGTGTGTTTGGACTAGCACGTGGCTGACAGTTTGCATGGACTGCCGCTTGGCTGGCGGTGTACGTGGACTGGTGCTTTGCTGGCAGTGTGTTTGGACTAGCACTTGGCTGACAGTTAGCATGGACTGTCGCTTGGCTGGCGGTGTATGTGGATTGGCGCTTGGCTGGCGGTGTCCGTGGACTGGCGCATGGCTGGCGGTGTGCGTGGACTGATGCTTGGCTGGTGGTGTGTGTAGATTGGACCTTGCCTGGCGGTGAGTGTGACTGGCACATGGCTGGCGGTGTGTGAGTAGTGACTTGTTGCTGGTCAATACACACACTGGTAGCCAAACGCCAGTCCACACAATTTGTTAGCTGGTGTGGTTGCTATGTCAGGCATGTGGGCGTATGGAAGTGATGGGCCCTTCAATGGCGCTGTCTGTTGATGTGAGTGTTGTAATGTGCTGGGGCTGCGGCTGGCGGTGTGAATGGTTTTGTGTGTGTCACACGTATGAAAGGTGTATGAATGGCCTGTTAAGAGGTTGGTGCCTTATCGTGGCTTAACAGCTCATGAGCTGTGAGTCACTGGTTCAATTTGTTATCCTTGCAATTATTAACAGTGTATTTCATTTTTGTGAAATCTCTTGTTCATAATATTTTATATATTGAACCATTACTCACCCTCGAGCCAAATCCAACCAGCATGTGTGTGTACTTGAGGAATAGATGGTTGTGCCGTAATATTTGTCTTTTCTGTCTTTCTCTGGCTGAGTGTACATTGT
This sequence comes from Triturus cristatus, assembly GCF_964204655.1. Classification (NCBI taxonomy): domain Eukaryota; kingdom Metazoa; phylum Chordata; class Amphibia; order Caudata; family Salamandridae; genus Triturus; species Triturus cristatus. The sequence goes on from NC_140592.1 coordinate 392,481,494, forward strand.
CTCTTTTTGTGAATGTGGTAATGTGTTGGTTCCACGGCTGGCGTGTGAATGGTCTTGTGTGTATCTCATATGAAAGATGTGTGAATGGCCTGTAAAGCAGTTGGGGCCTTGACGCAGCTTTACAGCTCACAAGCTGTGAGTCACTGGTTCAGTTTTTTTTGTCCTTTCAATTATTGACAGTGCATTTATTTTTGTGTGAAATCTCTTGTTAAGAAAATTTTATATATTGAACTATCACTCACTCTCGTGCTAAATCCAACCAGTATGTGTGTGTGCTTGAGGAATAAATGGGTGTGCAGTAATAATTGTCTTTTCTGTCTTTCCCTGCCAAGGTGTACGTTCCCTCTAGGAAAAACCTACTAGCTCTAGATATTTTCATAAACTAAACACCCAGGGGAGTACACTTTGGTGTCTCTCTTGTGGATCCCAACAAGTTAACTTACCTACAATGTCCTGCAAACCTCAAAATGTGACTAGTCACATTTCCTTGCATTACTGTGCCATAATTTTCCAGAGTCAGAAAGAAACCACAAATATCCTACCACTCAGCATTTCCCCAAGTCTCCCTATCAAAATGGTACCTCACTTGTGTGGGTGGGCAAAGTACCAACGGCAGGGAAGGGCCCAAAATATATTGTGGACAGATCAAAATTATCTATCACAGAACAACCTGGCTTTGCAAGGGGGTCACCAGCGTTTTTGGTCCCGGGCTCGACAGCCATCTAGGGAAACCCTACCTAACCCAGAAATTTCTAAAAACTGGACAGCAGGGGGAATCCAGGGAGGTATGGCTTGCGTGGATCCCCCAACGTTTTCCTACCCAGAATCCTCTGCAAACCTCAAATTTAGCTGAAAAAATCAAATGTTTCTCACATTTCTCTTTAGTAAAGTTGTGGGATTACCGAGCTGACACAAATTTCCAGCTGCCCATTGTTCCCCATGTCTCCCAATAAATATGGGATCTCACTTGTGTGGGTGGGCTAAGTACCCGTGGCAGGAAAGGGCCCAAAACGTATTGTGGAGACATCAAAATTACCTATCACAAAACAACCTGGTTTTACAAGGGGGGTATCTGCGTTTTTGGTCCCGGGCTCGGAGACCATCTCAGGAAACCTACCTAATCCAGACATTTCTGAAAACTAGACACCTAGGGGAATCCAGGGAGGTATGGCTTGCATGGATTCCCTAACATTTTCCTACCCAGACTCCCCTGCAAACCTCAAATTTAGCTGAAAAAAAATCTCATTTTTTCTCACATTTCTATGTGGGAAAGTTGTGGGATCACGGGCTTGACACAAATTTCCTACCACCCAGCATTCCTCCAGGTCCCCTAGTAAAAATGGTACCTCACTTGTGTGGGTGTGCCAAGGACCCGCAGCAGGAAAGAGCCCAAAACGTATTGTGAAGACATCAAAATTACCTATCACAAACCTTACTGGTTTTACAAGGGGAGCATCTAGGTTTTTGGTTCCAGGCTCAGCAGCCATCTAGGGAAACCTACCTAACCTATACATTTCTGAAAACTAGACACCCGGGGAGTCTAGGAAGGTATGGCTTGTTTGGACCCTCCAACGTGTTTCTACTCAGAATCCCTTGCAAACCTCAAATGTAGATAAAAAAAATTACTTACATTTCTGTGTGGGATCAGCGCACTGGCACACATGTTCTTCCACCCAGCATTCCCCTTGGTCTCCCACAAAAATGATACCTCATTTGTGTGGGTGTCCAATGCAGAGTTAGCCCAAAAACGCATGTATAAAAAACAATAGCACGGAGAGCTCGCTGTGATATCACCCCAATCCCTATGTTGTTGGCCCTTACAAGTCGCAGGCCCTTGGCCCACCCATACAAGTGAGGTACCATTTTTATCGGGAAGCTTGGGGAAATGCTGGGTGGGTATAAGTTTGTGGCTCCCCACAAATTCCCAGAACTTTCCATCTCAGCGATATGAGGAAAATGTGTTTTTTGACAAAGTTTGAGGTTTGCTAGAAATTCTGGGTAACAGAACCTGGCGAGAACCACACACGTCATCCCATCCTGGATTTCCCTGTGTGTCTAGTTTTAAAAAATGTACAGGTTTGCTAGGTTTCCCTAGATGCTGGTTGAGCTACAGTCAAAAATCCACAACTAGGCACAATGCAAAAAAAGAGTCAGTTTTCAGTGGAAAAATGTGATGTGTCAACATTGTGTGTTGGGACGTTTCTTATCACGGCCACTAGGTCTACCCACACAAGTGAGGTACCATTTTTATCGAGAGACTTGGCAAAAAGCTGGGTGGGTGGATGTTTGTGGCTTCCCGCAGGTTCCAGAAGTTTCCATCACAGAAATGTGAGGAAAATATTTTTATTCTTTACAAAGATTGAGGTTTGCAAGGCATTCTGGGTAACAGAACTTGGCAAAAGCCACACACGTGACCCCATCCTGGATTCCTCAGGATGTCTAGTTTTTAAAAATGTACAGGATTGCTAGCTTTCCCTAGATGCCAGCTGAGCTGGGGTGCAAAATCCACAGCTAGGCACATTACGAAAAAAGGGTGTTTTAAGTGGAAAAATGTGATGTGCCCATGTTGCATTTTGTGCTGTTTCCTGTTGCGCGCACCAGGCCTACCCACACAAGTGAGGCACCATTTTTATCGGGAGACTTGGGGAAATGCTGGGTGGGAGGAAGTTTGTGGCTCTCTGCATATTTCAGAACTTTCCTTCACAGAAATGTGAGGAAATAGTGTTTTCTTTGACAAAGTATGAGGTTTGCAAGGAATTCTGGGTAAATGAACCTGGTGAGAGCCACACAAGTCACCCTATCCTGGATTTACCAGGATGTCTAGTTTTAAAAAATGTAAAGGTTTGCTAGGTTTCCTTCGGTGAAGTCTGAGCTAGGGTCCAAAATCCTCAGCTAGGCACATTGCAAAAAAAGGGTCCCTTTTCACTGGAAAAATATGATGTGTCCACGTTGAGTTTAGGGCAGTTTCCTGTCGCAGGCACTAGGTCTAACCACACAAGTGAAGTATCATTTTTATCGGGAGACTTAGGGGAACACAGAATTCAAGAACAAGTGTTATTACCAATTGACTTTCATTGCATTTCTCTCTTCCAAATGTAAGACGATGTGTAAAAATGTAGTCTGTTTGAAAAATGTTCTCTAATTCACATGCTAGTATGGATAACCACAATTTTGGAGATGTGCAAATAACTACTGCTTCCAAACTCTATATTTTGTTCCCATTTCGGAAATACATAGGTGTCCTTGATACCTGTTTTTCACTCTTTATATTTTGCCATATAGATTGTTATTTACCCGGTACCCAATGAAAACGCTGTTCAAGGTGCAGCTCAGTTATTGGCTCTGGGTACCTCGAGTTCTTGGTGAACCTACAAGTACTATATATCACCACAACCAGAAGGGTCCAACAGACGTAACGGTGTATTTATTTAAAAAATTTGCCATACTTTGACGCAGTTACAGGCGAAAACGCTGGCACAAATGGCTGTTTTTCAACTCAATTTCTATATTTTCAGCTGTTAGTTTCTATAGAGAAACCTTGAAGAATCTACACCAGGGGTACTCACAAACTTTCTGTCGGGGGCCAAAATTACAGTGTGGTTAGTGGCCGAGGGCTGCACTGGTAGGGGTGGAGTCAGTGGAGGCGGGATCAGTTGGGGCGGAGCTAGAGTAAAAAAAAAACCTTTCAAAACATCTGTCTCCCTCTCTCTGTCTCCCTCCCTCTCTGTCCCCCTCCCCTCTCTCCCTCTCCCTCCCTCTCTCTCTCTACCTCTCTCTCCCCCTCCCTTCCCCTCTCCCTCTCTCTCCATCTCCCTCCCTCTCCGTCTCCCTCCCTCTCCCCGTCTCCCTCCCTCTCCGTCTCCCTCTCTCCGTCTCCCTCTCTCTCTCCGTCTCCCTCCCTCTCCCTGTCTCCCTCCCTCTCCCTGTCTCCCTCTCTCCGTCTCCCTCTCTCTCTCCGTCTCCCTCTCTCTCTGTCTCCCTCCCTCCCTCTCTGTCCCCCTCCCCCTCTCTCCATCTCCCTCCCTCTCTCTCTCTCCCTCTCTCTCCCCCTCCGTCTCCCTCCCTCTCCCCGTCTCCCTCCCTCTCCCCGTCTCCCTCCCTCTCCCCGTCTCCCTCCCTCTCCGTCTCCCTCCCTCTCCCCGTCTCCCTCCCTCTCTCTCCGTCTCCCTCTCTCTCTCTCGTCTCCCTCTCTCTCTCCGTCTCCCTCTCTCTCTCCATCTCCCTCTCTCTCTGTCTCCCTCCCTCCCTCCCTCTCCGTCTCTCTCTCGCTCTCCCTCTCTCTCCCCCTCCCTCCCCCTCTCCCCCTCTCTCCCTCTCCTTCCCTCTCTGTCTCCCTCCCTCTCCGTCTCCCTCCCTCTCCCCGTCTCCCTCTCTCTCTGTCTCCCTCTCTCTCCGTCTCCCTCTCTCTCTCCGTCTCCCTCTCTCTCTCCGTCTCCCTCTCTCTCTCTGCATCTTCCTCTCTCTCTCCGTCTCCCTCTCTCTCTGTCTCCCTCTCTCTCCCTCTCTCTCCGTCTCCCTCCCTCTCCGTCTCCCTCTCCGTCTGTCTCTTTGCCCCTGTCTGTCTCTGCCTCTATCTGTCTGTCCCTGTCTCTGCCTATCTGTCTATCCCTGTGTCTGTTAGTCTCTATCTCTATCTATCTGTCTCTGTCTCTCCCTACTGCCCTCTGTCACCCTCTGTCCCCTTACCCGACTCTCACACCCTGCTGTTCTCTTGTCATTCTTTATCACCTCTCCCCCCCCCTCCGAATTATTAAAGCTGCTGTCACCACAGATTTTAGACGAATCTCATTGTGTTTTTAAAAAAATATTCTTAAAACTGCGTTTGGGCACAGTCCACCGGTTCCTAACATGAGACTGCAGTGCTGCGGAAGAGAGTGAGATTTGTCCAAGATCACACTGTTTCCTAGGATCGGCATTGGAACGCCTATCTCTTGATTTCATTTTACACCGTTTTGTCACTATATCACAACGTTCACCCCAAACAGGCGATTTATTTACTTTACCTTATAAACTTTTCTTATTGTGTGACTCGGATTTGCAGATAAGAAGACAAAGGTGCCCACAGACACATTTACAATCCCTGGGGATTGCATTCTTTCTGTGATGCTTTTAGAATTCTCCACCGCAGAGTGGATGGTAAACTAGCTGGAGGAAGAGACTTCACAGGTCTTTAAGAGACCATTTGCATGATAACGAGGCTTTGTTGTATTTCACCTCTTAGCGCCCCAGCAGCTCCACTTGGACTATCGCTTGAATCCCCGTTATAAAAAACAAACATCGGTACGATGTCTTCAAGGTCCGCGGGCCGCCAAGAAAGGCTTGCCGGGCCGCTGGCGGCCCGCGGGCCGTACTATGAGTACCCCTGATCTACACAAATGACCCCTGGCTAAATTTAGAATGTTGTCTACTTTACAGAAATGTACAGTTTTCTAGGGTCCATTATTGCTTTCACACTCATTACTATCACTAACTGGAAGGAGGTTGAAAGCCCAAAAAAATAGGAAAAATAGGCTATGTCCCAGTAAAAAGACAAAACTATGTAGAAAATGTTGGTTTCCTGATAAAGGTTTGCCTGCCTCTGAAAGCCAGGATGAAGGTGATTTTAGCACCATAAACCAAGCCTGGCCGCAGCTCGCTGAGTTTCACTCCGTGGAATTCCGCGAAGTTACCCAAAAATTCCACGAGATTCCATAACATTCCACAGCCTGGCGAAGTTTACTGAACCAATGCAGTCTCCTTGCTCATATGTGAAAGAGATATTTTCTACACTACATGTTGCCAGTAGATGGCACAATTGAGCTAAAAATTGTGACAGAACACAGTACGATGACGACAGAGCAGTATGTCAGCCTAGCACCGAGCTACTTTATGGACAGCCATGGCTTAAGGCTATTCTATGATTCACTATGGCACTGAGAGTCCCAAAGAGTTATAAAGAAGATATTAAAAACACACAATGCATCCGATTCCTAACTCGTAAACTGTGTGACAGATTGCATGTGCTGACTGCCAATCTCGAAACGTTACAACTCACATGCGTTCATCTCGTGTAAGTTGGATTCAAACTTCGAAGCACGCTGTAGTAGCTTAAGTTCACAGAATTATGATGTCCAATGTCCAAAAGATAACCACACCTTCCTGTTTGCGATTGCGACACACAGGCCTTCTGCGCTGTACAGCATACTGCGTATGGAGCAGTTTATTCAGGGCAGTAAAGTTAATTTTAGATTGAAGTTGATATAATATATGATAAGAATCTCAGGACGCCATGTACCCAACATTATACACTCTACCGAGACAATCACATATTCAGCACTGTCAAGTTTATATACAATCTATTCAGCATTGCATGGGGAATACATAGCACAACGTATTGCAGAGTAGCAAATGTAGGTTCAAAGTATCATTGCATACTTCCTGTAGTGAATTATAGTGTACATCACATATCTAGTGCCTGCCGTACAGCATAATACAACGTAACGCACATGTACGTGGGACAGCAGAGTACAAAGGCAATCAAACGCATTCGGCTCTGCAGTCCCTTAGAGAGACAGACTAATATTATATGCCTAACACTGTGGGGTGCTACTGAAGATGGGTCATGGTCTCAGAAAAGTACACCGCATAAGCGAGATGCCCATATGTATCCAAGGGCACAGGTTATCAGTACTGTAGAGTATGGTTTAACTCAGCACTGTACTCTACAGCACACTGCACAGGACAGTGTGGTGTAACTGTGTGTACAAAATCATCGTCCATGCATTGAGCACTTACAGTTTTAAGACGCATGCTTGTGGTTCACACTTTACGATCTGTTACATACTAGTGCAGCTTGTGAATTAGACAGGGCTCGAGTCGGGGTACCACGCGGGTGGACGGCGTCCCCCCACTTATTTTACCAGGTTTTTCCGGGTGGACGCCGTCCCCCCTGCCCAAAAGCTGGACAGCATTGTGTGAGCAGAGAGCCCGGGTGGGAGGGAAGTTTCCCGTAAATTACCAAAGATATGCTAATATTTGTAATTGGAGACTTTAAGAGGCACCGGTGGTGTGTGCAGGCTGGAGTGATTGGGAGGCGGAGCGAGCAGGCGTTGGCGGTTAACGCTTGGAATGTGTGTCCTTCTGTATCTTGTGCACTTTTGAGCACTTCGTTGTGCAACTGGGGCACCCCCTCGGGGGAGTGGGGGGGAGGGGGGGTTGCAAAGGACATTGAGGAACAGACCAGGGGTAGCAGTGCTGTGAAATGCCCCGTCATCTAAAGGCATATGAATACTCATGAGATTCCTGTTGTGACGTCACTTCCGGTGACAGCGTCCCCCCACTTCTTTTCATGAGATTCCTGTTGTGACGTCACTTCCAGTGACAGCGTCCCCCCACTTCTTTTCATGAGATTCCTGTTGTGACGTCACTTCCGGTGACAGCGTCCCCCCACTTCTTTTTTTAGGACTTGTGCCCTGGAATTAGAGTTCCCTTCCGTTCTTTTTCTTTGTACTGTACATATGCCCTGCTCATGCTTGGAGGCCTCCTGAGGAGAGGGAAGCGCCATGTAAAATTTAAATTCAGTAATACATGAACATTAGTGACATGTCCGATAGCAGCACCAGCTTGCCAATAAATACATAGCTACGCGTCCACACTTACCTATCCACGACGAGTCCAGACATTTTTTCAAACCACCATATCAGTGCCTTCAGCGTGTGCACTGCTCTCAGTGAGTAGTAGTACTCAGAGTCCTGCTTTCAAATCAGGTTTTTACTTTTCATTGGAGAGAGAAGCGGGAAGCTGAACGAATCCAGGCAAGGACGGCAAGATCTGCACAGTGCGCATGTCAAACTGCGTATAGGCTGAGCCTGTTCAAAGGAGAATGGAGATCTCATGATAGGATTGGGCAATTTTGAGGACTGTGCCAGAAAACCCCGCTCTGCAATGGGTGCAGGAGTCTTGCCGAACTTCTCACTCCAAGCGGAGCGCGGAGTGGTAATATCTCAGAGAACCTCCGTCAGCGTAGCAGAGTTTACTGCCCACGATTACCATAAAGCCTATGTGATACCATCTGTAGGGATTAAACCAGAAGCTTTCTTCTGCAGCACTTTTCCCCCATTTTTCCCCCCAAAAAAGATGTTGCTGTATTTTGGCTAATTTCTTGGTCCCCTCCAGGGGAATCCACAAATCCTGGGTACCTTTAGAATCCTCAGGGTGTTGGAAGAAAAGGACGCCAATTTGAATTGGCAAAACGTTACAGGGGCCTAAGCAAGAACTACCCCATATAGCCCCAAAAAAAGGCTTAGCACATTGAGGCCTAGCAGCAATGGGGTTGACATAATGATTGTACATTTCAGTGGTATTATAATCAATAAGAGAGACAGTTTAAATGACACATCAGAAAAGCAGGTAAAAAGATGTCCTGAAATGACAAAAAATTATTAATTAGAGAGTATGCATTAAATCAATCTAACATTCCAAAGAACACAGTAGAGAGGAGAAATGTGAAATCACCATTCCAAGGCATAGCATGTGACTATTACACAACCAAGAATGATATATAGCATTAGTCATAACATAAATATTGCAGTCAATTAAAACAAAACACCACTTATATTCAGCATACAAATTCACATACCTTACAATTTTGACAAACATAACAATGATAGAACAACATAGAAATTTAAACCTTTCAACATTTCCAAACTTTGCATGGACTATTGAGTCGTCAATAAATTACATCTTAACATATGTTAAAATGTTGTAGAAAAAAAGAGAATGAGCAAGATAATATAGCAATATTATTTTGACAAAACCGAAGCAAGGCATCATGATAGCTGTTGTTATTTCAATTATATATCAACAACACTGGCAAGATTGAAAGTTAAACATACCTATTGAAAAATGCAGTTAATTGTATTTAAAACTGCAGCAGACCTATCAAGCAGGGTTTGACACTTCAGCAGAACTTGACATTGTAATGGCAAAAAAAACCCCACTGTGATTGAAGCCTGCGTTGCTTAGGGGACAAATGAATGGCCCTGCTCAGGTAACAACTAACATTTGCATGTAATGGGGAGGCTTGTTTGAAGCTAATCCAGTTCCTGAGCCCAGCTCCACTGGCCATTCTTTAAAGGGAACAACAACACCTCCCCACACCCAGGTATTTGTTTTATGTCCTGGAAGCAGTTTCAACACCTTATCAAGGGGGCTATTCAGCTGCTGGGTAAAAGTGGGAACTCATGCAAATGGGCCTTCTGATTATTTAGTCACGGAAAAGGGAACTTACTAAAAGTACCCTTTCTTTGGTATTTATCACATTTCTGACTTCATCATTGAATTGAATGTTTAATAACTATTAAAAATTGTTGTTTCATAATTTATGTACCTGTTTCCTAACGGAAATAGAATTATTAAATGTGATAATGTAACACAGGGCTTTTAAGGCTTTTTCACTGTAAGGACCTGTTTAATATTAAATTCCTACATGTCTTACTTTTAAATACCATGCACCATGCCTTAGCGACAATAAGGCATAGGGGTGACATACATATTTAAAAAGAAGGTTTTAGCCTGTCAGAAAGGGTTATTTTGACAAATCAAATTTGTAATTTAAAACGGCAGCAGCTACAAATGGTAGGCCTGCAGCTATGTTTGTACTATCACTGTAGTAGGTGGCACAATGGGTGTTGCAGTCCACTAGTACATTTACCTTAGAGGCCCTGGGTACACTTTGTACCCAATACTGGGGATTTACAGGTAAATTAGATTTGCCAAATAGGTGCAACTCGATTTCACCATGTTCTTAGGGGGAGCACATGCACTTCATCACTGGTTAGCAGGGGTAACAAGCACAGGTTTCTACAGCTAGCATATAGGGTCCAGCAAAAGGTGAAAAATCCAGGGTACCCTTCAGAAAGGACAAATTTCCTACAGCAACACATAGGGGCCGATTATGATGCTGTTGGATAAGGATCTGACCATCGGTCGGAGCCTTTCCGACAGCATCGTAATGTGCCGGTCGGATTACTTTCTGCCCGCCTCATCACAATAGAGGCGGTCAGAAAGGAATCCGACTGGTTATTCCGACCGGCTTCCAATGGGCTTGGAGAGCCCATCTGCCAGTTGGAATGCTGTCAGTAATCCCAAGGGCGTCCGTTTCTGCCCGAGGGATTACGATGTAGAATTTCGGCAGCCTTTTTCTCAGCCAGCCTTTCCAACGCAGAAAGGCTGACAGAATTCAATTTTGGGGGCCCCTATCAGGGTCCTCATGGGTGCATGTCATCTGTTTGGAGGCAGAGGGGGCACCAATGGTGCCCCTCGTTGATCCCCACACCCTGTGGCAGGCACCTTGAGGTGCCTACCACAAGGTGAAGGGATGAACTGCACCTCCTATTTTACAAAGGGAGCATGTATTCCAGCCGGAATACATGCTCCCATTGTAAAGTATAGGAATGCGACTGAACAGTGCTCGTTTGCATCCTAATTAGTAGGTCGGGACAGCCGACCGGGTGTCAGTTGGTTCCATGAACAAGACTATGTCGGGCGGAGGAAACTTTGCCCAACATCGTAATCGGGCCCATAGTGCAGATTAGCCCGTTCATGCATGTTACCAGAGTTTGAGGATGATTTATAGGCAGCATAGTATGGTCAATGACCAAGCAAAGGAAAACATATTTGGATTTGTTTCTGATTTTGTTTTGGGATTGTGTCTGGAAATCAGTACAAACCTTCAGCAGAAGATGACGTGTTGGCAAGCGAAATCTTTGGATGAGAGTTTGGCATATGCAAAATACTGTAGTGATTTCTGTGATGCAAAGAGGAAATCAACTAGAGTTTTTCAAGCACCATCACCAGATGATGTGCAATTTATGCATGGTGGAAATGGTAGTTCACGAGGTATATGTAGAGGCTTTACTTACTATAATGTCACTATTTCTAAATGTAATTCTAACAATGAACAAGTGCAATCATGAGTGTTTCACACCTATGGTAAAGAAGGTCAATGGAAACTAACTTCTGGATTTAATATGAATATATTTCAAAATGAGCTGCAAATAAGTCCCAGGATGCAGCATAATATGGATTGGATGGTACAGATTGGGATGATGCAGCCAGTGGTCCTAAAGCTACCGGCCTCAGAATATGCAGAATGTAAGGCAGTTATGCAGAATAACATGTCAGGTTTTCAGTCAAATTTGAAATTGCATCAGGAAAATTCAGTAATTAATGACAATCTTCCATAATTTGCAGCTACACTCAGAGTTCCTACAGGACTGAGGGCCTCATTACGAAGTCCATCCGCCATCGATACAGTTTCGTATAGGCGGCCTCCCCACAATCCTAATCACGATGCAACTGCCACCACGGCTGTCACATCACCTATATTTTGCATTGTGGCGGGGATGCAGTCAGTAGCCCCCGCCACAATGCAAAATAGAGGGTGCAGACACATCCTTGCACTACAAGGCAGGCACCGTGCGGTGCCTGCCACATGGGGCAGGAATTTGTAGGGGGGCACCATAGGTGCCCCCCAGGGTACATGTGTCTGCACCTGCACGTTTCCACCATTTGTTTTGTGCGGGTTGTCCGCCGCAAAACAAACGGAGGTAAGGGATATCATAACCCCTATGGGGATTATGCAATGTTAATTACACAAAAAAAGGGAGAGGAGGGTCCAAGGGCAAAGGTTTATAGACCTGCGAGGAAGAAATCCCCTATTTAAATACAGTAGTAACACACAAAATCCTCGGGTCTATGTAAGTACGCAAGATGTCAACAGATAATGGATAACAGTCTCACAAAATCTCCACTAGGGAGAGACCCTTTAAAGGAAGAAAAATTTAAACTGCTCAATATCATAATGAGGTCGACATGTTTCAGCCTAAGTGAGCTGTGACCGGAGGTCACAGCTCACGTACCGCGACCGGGTACCGACTTAGAGAGCTGGGCCCTCTTCCCTGAGCTGTTGCCAGGTCGAGGTGTGGGCGCTTCTCCCAAATTATGGGTATATCCAGTAAAATCCGACAAGAATATATAGGATTAGTGGTTTAGTATCACTACTCTTCTTTTTCTTGATTCTTCACTTTTACACAGCAGCAGCTGTAAAACCATTGGTCCTGATGAAAGCCTAGATACTGATTGAGATCACTTAGGCTGAAACATGTCGACCTCATTATGATATCGAGCAGTTTAAATCCATACTGTTCTAGCATCAAACCAGAATGGCCCTTTTGTTGAAGGAGAAGTAAATGGCAATACATTGTCCTTTTTGAGTTATATAGGTGCTACACGATCTAAGGTTACACCTGTGAAAGTTCCCAACCTATCCCTCTCAGGAAAAGAAGTCCAGGTTGTAGGCATTTCAAATAAACAGGTGATTAATAAGTTGTCAGCAAATGCCCCAATTAAATTTGTTTTAAGTGTTAATAATCATGAGTTCACAATTACTGAAACAAGTCCAATGAATTTGTTGGGTTGTGATCTTTAGTATAAGTAAAGTCATTCAAACAAAAGATGACGGCATGACCTTTAAAAAAAAAAACCACAAGATGCAAAGGTTAAATTGTTCCCAGTTCTCACAACAGAAGATTTACCTCCCTGTTGAAAGCACTTCGTGAAAAAAGAGGCTTTGGGTTTTAGAGTAAAAGAAATTGTTTTGATCATAAATGTTCAGCTAGTACAGGTTACTGTAAAACCAAATGCAGTGTAGTCCCTCGTTCCTCAATACCGGCTTATGCTTGTCATTGATAAAATGAGCATGCAGGGCATTCTAAAGTAAGTGCTAGAAAGTCCATGTAATCCTCCTATAATGGGTTTGAAAAAGCCAAGTGGATCATGGAGGATAATACAATACCCGAGCAAAATTAATGACATGTCCTGTAGTACCTAATCCTGTAGTGATTTTACTTCAAATACCAGCAGATGCAGACTGGTTTGTGGTGACAGATTTGCATTCAGTTTTTCTCTATTCCTTTTCATAAGGATATTCAGTATCTTTTTGCTTTCAGATTTAAAAATAAAGTCCTCATCTGGTGTAGAATCCCACACGGCTATTCAGAATGTCCCTCAATTTTTCACAAGTACTCAAGAAAGAGTTGGAAACTTTACATTTGCCTTGTAATTCAGTACTGGTGCATACAATGTATGATTTAATGACTGCAGTCAAAACAAAAGAGGGCTGTAAGTAGGACATAATTCCTTTACGGATATTTTCAGTCAAATGATTTAATAAAGTGATCCCTACTAAATTGCACTACTGCCAAAAGGAAGCCATTTATTTGGGACATTAAGTTGAGAAAGGAATGAGGAAAGTGTCTAAAGAAAACAATTCTGTGTTTCTGAGAATGAACCCACTAACTACACAGAGAGGAGTGAGGGTGTTCATAGAAATGGTTGGCTACTGTGGTCTCTGGATTCCAAACGTTTCCTTGATTACGACACCTCTACAGAGACTTATGCACAATGATGTAAGTGATCCATTTCCCTGGGAAGACAACTGCATGCAAGGGGCCGATTACGATGTTGTTCGGAAAGGTTCCTAATGGGATTTGGTATCTCAGAATCCGATTCGGAACCCGATTACGATGCCCAGAAACCTTTCGGGCTGTCAGTTCCGATAGGCATTTAGACAGGCCGAGTTTTTCAGAGCTGAATCGTACAGCTCTCTGGACATGATTTCCGAGCGAGCGACTACGATGACCGATTCGGACAGCCGTTCTGATTCGGTTTGCCTGACACGAAACAGCTGTCAGAATCTGTAATTGGGGGCCTGTTGCAAGCCCCCTTCACCTAGAGGCGTCTAGTTGGGACCTGCTGGGGTACCCTAGGGACCCCTCTTTCCAACCATGCATAATGTGGCAGGCACCATGGGGGTGCCCGCCACAGAATGCAAGGTTTTCCCCAACCACCCCTTTTTGTAATGGGAACCTGTGTTCTCGTTCGGAACACAGGCTCCCATTGAGTAAATGCAAGTCCGACCGAATGATGTTGAGAAGCATCATAATTGGTAGTTGGACTCGCAGAACCTGATTCGTACGGAAACGATTCCGAGACCGATTTGGTCGGAACAGTTTCTGAACAGCATCGTAATTGGCCCCTAATTGTGTGCCACATCGAATCTAGGAATGGCTAATAATGATAATGATTTTTATTCACATTGTCACAAAAAATAAGGGTGCACACTTTCTGTTCCTACTCAGAAACGCAGAGATTTAAAAAGACCAATTTGCATATTTCTTTGTAACACTAGATCCAATAGCAGCAGCATTGCATCAAACTATCGCTGCAATTGCTTTGCTAATTGTTGAGACTGAGGCAGTAGTGATGGAGTACATACTTTTTGTGTTAGCTTCACATTCCTCTAAAACAAATTGACTCATACCACTATTTGATCTCTATTTCTCTCTCTGAGGTCCTCCCTTTGCGGAAGCAATGTCAGAAGGTTGTTTTTAAATGTCTGTGGCATAAACTCGATCTCGCCCAATTTCACGACATTCTCTCTAGATATGGCTTCAGCATGCCAGACGACCCTGATGCTGCTGACAAAGCTTTCTCAGATTGGATTCACAGACCCCTTGACGCACTTATTCTGGCAAAGTGGTCAGCTAGTCGTAACTCTAAATCCAACCCTTAGTACAAAGACGATCTCGCCATTTTGCGTAAAACCTGCAAAAGGTTGGAACGGGTATGGAGACGGGAGTATTACCCTTCGCATAAGAAATGTTATCAAGCAGCAAGGAAAAGCTATCACAGGGCCATTCACACAGCGCGTGCAGCTTATTTCACTGGGGAAATCAGGAGTAGTGACAATCCTTCCAAAACCATTTTTTTCCATACTGAAAAGTTTGAAACAGCCAGGGGGCCCTAGCAGTGCCTCCTATTTCATCCAACGAGCAGTGTGAGGCCCTGGCCACCTTTTTTGTTGAAAAGGTGGAAAACATTTACTCGTCCTTTTCCTGCATCGTTATGAGTCAAGACCCTGTGCCGGGTCCGCCCCACTTTAAACTCTGGCTACTTTCCCATCGGTCTCCTTGGAGGAGTTACGGTTGGTTTGCACCAAGATTAAATCCGGCTCCCCCTCTGACCCCCTCAAACCTGACCAGTTTATAAGATCGTTACCTGTGCTCTTGTCACTTTTGAGCCAGGTGATCAACAAATCTCTGTCCAGTGCGGCTGTTCCCAACACTTGGAAGCAAGCAAGGGTGGTTCCTCTGCTTAAGAAACCTACCCTGGATGCTGCCAATCTGGAAAACTATTGCCCGATCTCCCTTCTCCCTTGGATTGCTAAGATCACTGAGACTCACGTCAATTCCATCCCTACCAGTGTTCTGGAACCGAACAACCGTCTGGACATCTCTCAGAATGGCTTCCGCTCAGGCCACAGCATGGAGTCTGCTCTCCTGACCGTCATCGAGCATCTTAGGCTTAGTCTAGATGAGGGACGCACGTCGGCTCTGATTCTTTTAGACCTCAGTGCCGCCTCGACACGGTCTCTCATCGGATCCTGTTACGTAGCCTGAAGGAGGCTGGTGTAACGGGCTCGGCCTTGGCCTGGCTTGCTTCTTTTCTTTCTAATAGGGCCTTCCAGGTCGTGGCTCCACCGTTTGCCTCCACGCTCCATGCCAACAAACAAGGGGTCCTTCAGGGCTCCGCGTTGAGCCCCGCACTTTTTAACCTCTAAGTGCAACCTTTGGCAGTCCTGGCGAGGAGCAGAGGGCTCACCATTGTATCATATGCTGATGATACACAGCTGGTGGTTGCTCTCTCGGACGACACTGGGGGGGCAGCATCCAAGTTTCTGGAGGATCTTAAGGCTGTCACCGAGTGGATGACTGATAACTGTCTCCAACTGAACTCCAGCAAGTCAGAGGTCCTGCTGGTGGGAAACAATCAAGAGTTATGGGGGGGATTGGTGGTGGCCAACTATATTGGGTTATGCACCTACCCCATAGCAGGTGGTGAAAGATCTTGGTGTCTGGGTCGATTCAAACCTCAGCTTTCAGTAACAAACCCAGAAAGTTGCAGGGACCTGCTTTGGCATACTTCGGGGGCTTAAACCGTTGCTTGGGTTTTTTGACCCACCCGTCAGGCAAATGATTATTCACGCCTCCATTTTATCAAGACTGGACTATGCCAATGCACTGTACATAGGGGTAAATAAGACCAAAACCCTGAGATTACAGTGACTTCAAAATGCATCTGCCAGAACCCTGCTGGGTCTCCACAGAACTTGCCCCACTTCTAGGGCAATTCGCCGGTTGCACTGGTTGCCTGCCGTTAACCGAGTAGAATTCAAGGTTCTCTGCACTGCATTCAAAATCTTGAAATCTTCCTCTCCGGCCCTCTTGTCCTATCTACTCTCACCTTATTCCCCTACGCGCAAACTTTGCTCCTCGGGACAACATCTGGTGATTGTGCCTCACACGAGGAGGGCACGGTCGGGCGCTCTTTCCGTCTACTGGCTGCCAAGCTTTGGAATGCTCTACCATTTCCTATTCGCGCTATGGAGAACTACTTGGCCTTTTGCAGGGCTATTAAAACCCATCTTTTCCCCACAGCCTAGTGCCTTCTTCTGATTACCAGCCTCTATGTTCTGCTTCAGCACTGGGATGCCTCTTTGCTGAGGCAGCTGTGGGCTATACAAAACATGCTAACATAACACACGTACTTAGCATCTCAAATGCAATTGGATAATAAATTATGAGCAAATTATTTTGGTAGCTGAGAACATTTCACTAAAACAATGTAACACTCTGAATTCTGCCACACTCTTGCCTTTACCAAAGAAAGAAGCTGAGAAAACTGATGATGGGACTGGTGACTTTGAGCATAGCCTCATTGATGTGACAGAATTGTATACAAACATAGACCAGAAATCCAAGATGTACCACTTGAGCTGGTTGATTTGATTCGTGGATAGTTCGTGTTTGAGAGACGATCATGCAATTGTTTGAGCAATATGTGCAGTTGGACATTGACATACATTGTGGGAGCATTGTACATGTAATTTAACTTCAGCATGAGTAGCACAATGTATTGCCATATTTTAGTTGTGTTTGAACAGAATATAAAAAAAACTGTGATACAAAAATAACATTGCAGGAATATCATGATGTAGAACATTTCATGGACATAAATATCGAAGGTAAGTATATAATTTTTAGTCGTATTTTTAATATCATTGTAACATGTATCATTTACTAGAAAATTTAAACTAATGTAATTTTTTTACAATAATTTTGTTAATAAATTGTGGTAGATGTGACATTTATTTTATGTTTTTAATTTGAATTTTTTTTAATGTCATGTATATTTATTTTAAAAAGTGAGTTTAATCTTTATTACTTTTACTTTCAAATGTATTTATTTTATAATTTTTAAATTAAAATATATGTTTAATAAAACATTTAGGAGTGTGGTGTGGGGTTTATATGGGAGAAGGGTGGGGAAATATTTGTTTAAATATTTTTTTTATTACAAATTATTACAATTCGAAATTGTTATTTAGTAATTTAAAGTGTTTGAAATGTAAACATTTTAATATATGAAAGCAAACACGTTTCTATAGTTTTGGTAATGCTTTAATGTTAGAAATGTATTTAATGTATGTTACTTATTTATGTTTAAAAGTTTCTTTTTCCTAAAATATTTAAAATATAGTTATTATGTACTTAATTTCATGTGTGTTACCTTATTTTATGACAATTTAATATTTATGATCATTAAAAGACAAATATTTAAAAATGAATATATATGTATTTTAAATTATCAATTAATTTGAGCTTTTTTCTAAATAGACTTTTTTTAATTTATATTTATTTTGTTGATGCAAATGTGTTTACTACATGTTTTAGATAAATTCATATTTCATTTCTTTTATTTTTTTGTTTTATTTTTTTTATTTTTATTTTTTTATTTTTTTTATTTCCCAATTCAGGTAACATATAAAATACATAAAACGACATACAAAACAGGTATCAGTGCATTACAGTACATCAAGGAAGGACTTGCTTTTTTTTTTTTTTAATTCAGGTAGTAAAAAATCAACATTGATAGCAGCAAGGATAATTTTAACCACAAAAGAGAAAGTGCAAAAGTGATACATTTCCATCCTGTCACATACCTCCTATGAGTGTGGCCTAAAAATGAAAAATAGTTTACTTTAATCTTTCATATAATCCATCACAATACCCCATATTTCTAAGTCCCATTTTTTCTTCTGTACACCTTTCAGAGCATACAAACTATGTTCCAGTTGAAATATACTAAAAAATCTAGCTCTCCATTGTTCAAAAGTCGGGGCATCTTTTTGCAACCACATGGATGCGATACATAGTCTAGCAATCA
This sequence comes from Triturus cristatus, assembly GCF_964204655.1. Lineage (NCBI taxonomy): Eukaryota > Metazoa > Chordata > Amphibia > Caudata > Salamandridae > Triturus > Triturus cristatus. The sequence goes on from NC_140592.1 coordinate 392,499,821, forward strand.
CTGTTATTAAAAAGATTAAATACCGTATTTTATATCTTGCCATTGCATTTGTAACTCCAGGATCCATCCCTAATAAAATGTCACTCATTGAGAATTTAACATGAATCTTCGAAATTTCATAAAGAAACCTTTCAATATGTAGGAAGAGGTTGGTTAATTCTTTACATGAGTAAAAAATATGGATAATATCAGCATCTTCGCTACAACATCGAAAACATTTTCCATCATTTCCAGCTCCCCATTTAGCCATTTTAGCCGGTGTGTGATATAAATTAAACATAGTCTTATAATATTGTGCTTTCAGGTTAGCAGACAAAAACACTTTAGCGGCCACCTCGATACAATCTTCCAGATTGATATCTATAGTCCCCAGCCTATTATTCCATTTCTGATTATGTTTTTCTAGGTCATTCGGCTGTGGGAGTTGTAATAGACTATAAATAGTCCCAATACGTCCATTCTTCCTTATTGCTGCTACCAAGGGATTGGATTCTAATTCCCCCTTCTGTTTCACGAGAAAGTCGCGTAATTGTAAATATTAAAAAAATTCCTTACTAGCCAATCCATGTTTTTCCGCTAATACCGAGAATAATGACATAACACCACCCACATATAAATCCCCAATAAATACTATTCCTTTCCTGCGCCAGCTATCTACCACGCTGTCCCAAAATATTACTGGGAGTAGTGCAGTTGCTGCCGTTGGTGTATAACATGTAATTCTCCCAAGCCTATGAGATTTCCTTACTCTTCTCCAGATCTTATAAGCGGCATTTAATACCTTAAATTTGGTTCTTTTGTAGTAATTAAGATCAAATGACAAAAAAAAACGATTTTTAACCTCAAAACCAAGCAGGATTTGATAAATGGATGGAAATTCCGCTTTGTTCATAACCTCCTCTCCAGATAAAAGTATTCTCATATTTTGCAGCATACAAGCATAATAATACAGGGTAAAATCTGGAACAGCCCAGCCACCTTTCTCTCGTGGGAGCGTCATGTATCGCATGGCTCTAGGAGATTTCCCTTGTGCCCATATAAATCGTGCACAAACTGATTGTAGCTTTTGTAGTTGCCCCCGGGTTACTTCCAGTGGTACCGATCTAAAAAAATATAACACTTTTGGCAAGATTACAATTTTTATAATATTGCAACGACCCACCAATGACAAATGGAGACATTCATAGTGCTCTAGCTGTTCTTTAATAACGCTGGTGATACCCGCCCAATTAGTATCCACTAATGATTTTAAACAAGTACGAAGCTTTATCCCTAGATAATTAACTTCCGTCATAATTCTTGAATCCATGTTATCTGGTAGATTAAGAGTCAAGATCTGCGTTTTGGCTAGATTTAATTTATACCCTGAAACTATTCCATAATTTGTTGCCAGGCGTTCTATCTCACGCATAGCTACCATTGGGTTAGATGTTACAACCGCAATGTCGTCTGCGTAGGCTAATACCTGGTGTTCTTGCCCACATACCATAGGATCAATCCTAGGGGTATCTTCTAACATATTCAAAAACGGATTTATATATAGTGCAAACAGCAGTGGTGAACAAGGACATCCCTGCCTGGTACCTCTGGCTATAGAGATCGGTTTTGATTCGGAGCCAGCTATACATACTTTAGCTGTGGGAAATTGATACAAAACCTGAATTGCTCTAATAAAACCCGGATTGAAGCCTAGATTGAAAAGAACCGCCCAAAGAAAGTCCCATCCCACCTGATCGAAAGCCTTCTCGGCATCTAACAGGATAAGGCCAAATTTAGAGTGTTTTGCATTGGCCCAATCGATCATTGTGACTACCCTGTTTATATGATTAGTAGTACCACGGCCGGGTATAAACCCGTGTTGCCTGGTCGATACCAGCAATGAAATAACTTTCGACAGCCGGTTGGCCAAGATCTTTGCATATACTTTGCCATCGGCATTTAACAGTGAGATCGGCCTGTAAGATCCGGGAAGATTGGAGGGCTTATCTTTCTTTCTAAAAACAATTATGTTTGCTTCTTTCCAGGATGGGGGAGGTGTCCCCTGTTGAGCACAATGCATTGTATCCAGTAGATCCCTTTTTATTTCATTAAAGAAGATGTTATAAAACTCCAGAGGCAGTCTATCCAGCCCGGCAGCTTTACCACTGGGGAGACTATTGACCGCAATTTCTAACTCTTCCATAGTAATATGTCTATCCAAAGCCGAGGCCATTTGCATATCAAGTTTAGCGGTGCAGTATTCTTGTAATAATACTTCCCCTCTGAGCCTATCTGTAGTCTCAGCTGAGTGAAGTTTGCTAAAAAAATTATAAAACACCATGAGGATTTCTGTGGGAGTTTCCCTTGAGATGCCATGATCATCGATAATGTGGTCTATCCGTTGTGCTCCTTCCTTGGCACATAATCTTTGCGCCAGACGGCGCCCCACAGCCTCCCCATATTCATAACTATTCTCGCGATTTAGCCTATGTTTAACAGCAATATCCTTACTCCAGTGAAGATTCATTTTAGTTTTGCATCGAGCAACTTCCGTTTGTAAAGCCGTTATATCGGATCCAGCCCCAATCCCATGTGCTAATCTCTCCTCTGCCAAAACTAACTTGGGATATAGCTCCTGCGCTATTTGTTTAATCTGTTTTTGTTTATATAACCCTACACTCACGCATTCCCCCCGTATGCCCGCTTTCAGCGAATCCCAGACCATCCCAAAGGGAGCGGAGTTGCGATTAATGGACAAATATTGTATGATCCATTCCTTCATATGTAATACAAATGCGTCGTCTAGCAGGAGCTTTCTGTCAACTGTGAAATTTCTAACTTTAACCACAGTTCTCACTGCTGGGATATTTAATACTAGCGGACCGTGGTCCGCTGAGATTCTTGGCGCTACTTTCATTGAGGCCTGATTTAACAGTAAAGGGGGGAGAAAATCTAACCAATTTCTGTTGGGGATGTGAAAAGAACGTATAACCTGGTTCCGAATGGTGTAATACAGCCCACGCGTCCACAAGGCCATGGTCTAAAGTTAAATTGGATAGTGCTTTAAAAACTTTTGGCTTCCTTCCCTTGTAGTTATTTATCCCTGCTAGTAACCCTTGTGGCTCCAGTTGGCTATTGAGATCCCCACAGGGTATCAAGGGGGTCGGCCATGAGGCAAGTTCAACATTGAGCTCCTCCAAAACTCCAACCTCATCCAAATTGGACCCGTATATTGAACAAATTGTAAAAATCTTCGCGTCTATTATGACCCCGGCTACGACCCAACGCCCTTGTTTATCGGACATTACTCTACTATAGCTAGTCCTTGTCTTAAACCTATTAAGCATCATTAAGTTGTGTCCTACTTTAAGTTTACCTTGAATTGTTTTTTTATTTTTTACCCATAAACCCCCACAACCACACCCTCCCATGAAGCCCACCAAGCCCCAGTGAGGCCTCAGCCGAGACCCCATTCCCATCCCCCCAAACCCAAACTCACCCCACCCCCATCCCTTAGCACCCATCCATGCCCATCCTCAATGAGGCCTCAGCCGAGACCCCATTCCCACCCAACCCTCCTCCCCCCTCATTGAGGCTTTAGGACCAATGGTCCCAGGGATGCGTCGAGCCCCAGCTACCCCAGCCGGACCCCAGAGACAGAATAATTAAACAATATATAAGCACCATATAGCACAATACCAGATACGCTGGGGAAAGAAAAAAAAAAGAAACTCTAAACCTACATAAAGTGCCAGTATCGAGCCGGCGAATTCCTATCTTTATAACCTTTACAAGGAGTGCAAGAATGTTTTAGCCGCCGCTTCTGAGGTAAAGAACCGTGTTTGATTCTTACTAACTATTTTCAGTTTGGCGGGATTTAATAGATATGCTTGAGCCCCTTTGTTATGAAAAGGTATTATAAGCTGTCGTAACTGCCATCTAGTTTCAACTGTGAGCAGGCAGTAATCAGGACGAACGAAAAACTCAATACCTTTACCAGACTTCTTTTGGTCAGAGCGGGCTAGATCATACAAAGCCTCTCTCGCTAGGAAGTTATTGACAGAGATTAGAATAGCTCTGGGGCGAGAGGTACTCTGACCAGGTCTAGCTCGTTGGATAAAGGGGAATCTGTGAGCTCGCTGTATCTCTGTTTTCCAGTCCCATTGGGTTAGTGTGGGAAAGGCTTCTGTAAACAAATCTACAATAAACTGTCACACATCAGTCCCTTCCGACCCCTCCGGAATATCAATCTCGCGTAGATTATTCCTGCGCAACCGATTTTCCAGGTCGGTTAGGTTCCACAGGGTATCATTTTTCGCCGAACTTAAGGTCTCTGTAGTGATTTTCTGGGCAGCTAGCTCGTCTTCCAGGCTGGAAATTCTTGCTTCAGCCTCCATAAAGCGAGCCGTGAATTCCGTGCAGGATTTTTCTATGCACCTCACAGTGTTCTGTAGCTTGCGACATGCTCCCTGCACCCTTTGGCCTTCCGCCCTGGTTTCTTCCCTATGAGCCCTTATACTTTGGAATATATCCACTAGTGAAACGTTTTCAGCACCATCTAAAGGGCTCGTAGCCATGGCACCTGCCGCGCCAAATTGCAAAGTAAATGAGTAGTCCCAGTGTAATTTCTCTGCTTCATCATCAGAGGTAACGTGAGCGATTGGCCCCCTGTAACCATCCTTTTTCCGTACAGTCTGGGGACTCTTGTCTACCCCATCACTCCATTTTTTCCCTTGGCTTTCGCTAGCCCGGTGATCGCTTGTCTTCGTCACTAAGCTTTCGCTGTCTTATAGTTCAAGCTCCCCGTCAGCAACATCTGACAAAGAAAAAGAATTGCCAGAGTCCATGTCTTTAGCACCATCACAATTTAAAGGACCCCTGGTACTTTAAATAGGTAGTCTGGTGTTTGGTTAGCGATAGGGGCCTGAGTACCCATTATATTAACTATATCAGTGAGTGCTCCGTCCCTTTTGTTCTTTTCACTACTGTTGGAAACAGCCCCACTCCCACTCCGCAGGGTGGTGGAGGGCCTTCCCGACACAATGGGGTAGCTTGGCTCGAGTGGTCAGGAAACAGGCGCAGTGCTAAGCATACAATATACCCATACAATAACCATGCGTGCATCCGTTCCAAAAACGACTCTACACCGTAAAAATTATGAAAATATTCTTCTTTATCTTTTTCTCTTAGTTGCTGATTGGGAAAATAAATAACAATCACAATATACAAATTCTTAAATAGAGCAGGTCAAATAAATATTTGCTGTTTGCTGAAATAAATAGGGGTGATCATAAATAACAGGGCATAAATACAAGTGCAATATATACAGACCATTAAATACTTTGAGGTAATAAATACTGTACCAATAAATACTGTACCAATAAATACTGTACACCAACAAGTCCTGTGGACCTATAAACACAGTGCAGCATTAAATAGATAAGAATTTGATAAATACAGTTTCCCCAATAAATAATTAGAAGTATACAATAACACTCATGAATCAGATGACACTTCAATACTGAAGGGCTGATTTGGCCCAGGCACAGCTTGTAGGGTTGTGGTAGGCCTGAGGGGTACTACTCCCTGGCTGAGGCAAAGGCTGAGGCCTAAACTGAGGTAGATCAAAAGGGGGGGAAATTCCAATGCCCTGGCTTCCCTCTCCACACAACCTCTCTAGGTTAGTCCCAGTTCACCCCAGGCACAGTCAGGTGGGATTCAGCACCTCCCTAGCCCCTTAGAGTAGTCTCTCAGGTCTCCACAGGGCCTAAGGCGCCCTCTACTCCACTTACTGCCCTTTTCTGATGTTCCGACGCCGCTGGAGTCGTGTCGACGCCGTGAGGCGGTTCCGGTTCGGTCTCGGCGGCCTCGGCACAATGTCAGTTCTTTGACGACGCCGGCAGGCGGTTCCGGTCCGATGTCGGTGGCCTCGGTTCGACCTCTACCTTCGATTCGACGGCGTCGGGCAGTCTCCACACGATGTCGACTTCGGGCGGCTCCGGTCCGATGGCGCTCTCGGCTCCGATGACGTCGGCCGGCCTGGCCTCGCTGTCGACTTCCGGCGACTCCGGGGTGCGATCCTCACCCCCGACCTCCGGTGCTCCTCCTCACAGGTTCCGGGCGACTCCGGAGTGCGATCCTCACTCCCGACCTCCGGTGCTCCTCTACCTCGGTCTCCGACGACTCCGGAGGGCGGACTTCACCCTCCCGATGACGCCGCTCACTCGACCTCGGTTCACTTCCTTCTCGACCCTTGGTATTCCTCTCGACCTCCGCCGGCGCCCTCTTACGACCTCAGGCGGCTCCGGGTACGACGTCTGCTACCTCAGTCAGCGCCGCTTCTCCACCTCGGGCTCCAGGTCTTCGGCTACTCGACGCCAGGCTCCAGGGAAACCAGTTCTCAGGTCAGAATCTTACTGCTTTCTTGGTTCTAAGGCCTGTTCCTGCTGTCCAGGTCCTTAGGATGGTTTTTTTCTGACTTCTTCCCACACAGGGCTATAGGCTGGGATCCATCAGTAGGGACAAGTATCAAGGGTGGGTTTATGGACCCCACTCCAGGCACAAGTTTCCACCCCTGCTGCTTCACTCCTTCCTCCTTCACTGTTGTGCTCCTCTCTCTTCACCAGTCAGGTGCCAACTGCCAGCTCCAACTGCCAACTGCCTCTCTTATCCTCCCAACATTCTAAACGGTCTCCAACTGTCACAGAGTTCTGGAATCTCCTGGAATGTTCTGGAAGGTGCTGGTAGGTTCCAGTGGATGCTGGTGATGTCACAGGTGGCCACCATTTTGTGCTCCAGGCCCTCAGACAGAAGTTTCAGGGGTAGCTAAAATGGCTCCCTGAATCTGCAGCAACACTAAAAAGTCTGGTGGTTCCCAAAAAGGAAAAATTCAAACAGGGGTTGAGGCAAAAGTGGGACAAAATAAATAATGATGAGGAGGGACCACCCAAAGGGCTGACAGGTCTAACACGCGTCCCCCCCAGCTGAAAGTGGGGAGAGCTACCCAACCCCTTGGGAGTTCTCATCACTAAGGCGGAAATACCTTGAGAGACCGTCTGCATTGGCGTGGTCCACTCCAGGCCGATGTTCCACCTGAAAGTCCATCCCCTGTAGGGAAATAGACCACCTCAACAACTTGGGATTCTCCCCCTTCATTTGCATCAGCCAGCGAAGGGGTCTGTGGTCGGTCTGAACCAGGAAGTGCGAGCCAAACAGGTATGGCCGCAACTTCTTCAGAGCCCATACCACTGCAAAGGCTTCACGCTCTATTGCACTCCACTTCTGTTCCCTGGGAAGTAGTCTCCTGGATAGGAAGACCACGGGTTGATCCAGACCCTCTTCGTTGAGTTGCGATAACACTGCCCCGATGCCATGTTCTGATGCATCTGTCTGGACAATGAACTTCTTGGAAAAGTCTGGGGCCCTTAAGACCGGGGCCTCGCACATGGCTTTCTTCAATTTCTCAAAGGCTTGCTGACAAGCCTCCGTCCAGACTACCCGTCGAGGTTGTTTCTTGGACGTGAGCTCCGTGAGAGGGGCTACGATGGTACCGTACCCCTTCACGAAGCGGCGATAGTATCCCGTGAGGCCCAAAAATGCTCGGACCTCAGTCTGTGTCTTGGGGGGTTCCCAGGCCATGATGGCCTCGATCTTCGCCTGGAGGGGTTGCACCGTTCCCCTACCCACCAAGTGTCCAAGGTACACTACCGACCCCTGCCCGATCTGGCACTTGCTGGCCTTGATCGTCAATCCAGCTTGTCTCAGGGCCTGGAGAACAGCTTGCAGGTGACGCAAGTGATCCTCCCAGCTGTTACTGAAGACGGCTATGTCATCCAGATAAGCAGCAGAGAAACTCTCCATTCCGGTGAGGATCTGGTTTACCAGGCGCTGAAACGTGGCAGGTGCGTTCTTGAGCCCAAAGGGCATCACACAGAACTGGTAGTGGCCATTGGGCGTGGAGAAGGCTGACCTTTCCCTTGCTCCATCAGTCAACGAGATCTGCCAGTACCCTGAAGTAAGGTCAAAGGTACTTAGATATTGGGCAGCTCCCAGCCGGTCAATCAATTCATCCGCCCTAGGGATCGGATGAGCATCAGTCTTTGTCACTGAATTCAGTCCCCGGTAGTCCACACAGAACCTCAGTTCTGGTTGGGCACCCGGTGGTGCAGCTTTTGGTACTAACACCACCGGACTGGACCAGGGGCTGCTAGAAGGTTCAATCACTCCTAGCTCCAGCATCTTAGTGACTTCACTATGAATGCTGGCCTTCACCTTGTCTGACATCCGGTAGATCTTGGACTTCACAGGTGGGCTGTCTCCTGTGTCCACGTCATGGACGCACAGGTGAGTCCTACCCGGGACAAGGGAGAACAACGAAGAGTACTGCCCCAGGACCTGGCGACAGTCCTCCTGCTGTTCAGGAGTTAGAGATGGGGAGAGAATCACTCCCTCCACCGACCCATCCTTTTCTTGAGACGCAAACAGATCGGGGAGAGGCTCGCTTTCCACGTCCTCTCCTCCGTCAGTCACCATCATCAAGATGACTTCGGGCCTCTCGTGGTGGGGTTTGAGGCGGTTGGCATGCAGCACCCGCAGGGGCTGACGAGGGGTCTTCAGGTCCACCAAGTAGGTAGCCTTACCCTTCTTCTCCAACACCTCAAAGGGCCCTGACCAGCGATCCTGGAGGGCACTAAGCTCTCCTGGTTCGATCACCCACACCTTCTGGCCAGGCTCCAACTCCACCGGGTGAGCGTTGTGGTCATACCACGCCTTCATTACTGCTTGGCTGGCTTCCAAGTTGTCAGAAGCTTGCTTCCACAACTTAGCCATTTGGCTCCGGAAGGCCAGCATGTAGCTCACCACATCCTGGGGGAGCTTTCTGGGAGTTCTTTCCCATCCGTCTCTCACCAGGTTAAGAGGTCCACGTACAGGGTGCCCATACAGAAGCTCGAAGGGGCTGAAGCCCACTCCCTTCTGTGGCACTTCCCTGTAGGAAAAAAGTAAACAGGGTAGGAGGACGTCCCATTTCCTCCGCAGGCTTTCAGGCAGACTTCTGATCATGCCCTTCAAGGTTTTGTTAAACCTCTCCACCAGACCATTGGTCTGGGGGTGGTAAGGAGTAGTGAACCGGTATGTCACTCCACACTCCTTCCACATTGCCCGCATATACGCTGACATGAAGTTGGTCCCCCTGTCGGACACAACTTCCTTGGGAAAACCCACTCGGGTAAAGATTCCCATCAGGGCCCTAGCCACAACAGGTGCTGTTATGGTCCTCAGAGGTATTGCCTCTGGGTACCGTGTGGCATGATCCACCAGGACTAGGATAAACCTGTGACCAGCTGATGTTGGTGGATCTAACGGACCCACAATGTCGATGCCCACCCTTTCAAAGGGGGTGCTAACGACAGGAAGTGGTTCCAGGGGAGCTTTCAGCTTCACCCCTGTTTTCCCACTGGCTTGGCAAGACACACATGTCCGGCAGTAGGTATCGGACGACACTTTCATCTGAGGCCAATAAAAGTGTGGGACAAGACGGGCGAAGGTCTTGTCTTGCCCCAGGTGTCCTGCCAATGGTATCTCGTGAGCCAACTCTAAAAGGAAGGCTCGATAACGTTGAGGGACTACCAAGGCTCGTGACGATCCATGTAGGGGTGCCTTGGGTTCACTGTAGAGGAGGCCATCCTCCCAGTAAACACTGTAGTTCCCTTCAACGTTCCCTGCTGCCTGGGCTTCGGCCTGTCGCCTCAGCCCCTCAAGGGTAGGGCACTCCCTCTGGCCCTGGCAGAATTCCTCCCTGGACGGGCCTCCCTCCACGTGCCACTCGGCCGGGATGGGTAGGTCCTCCAGGTTGGTAACGTCCCCCTCCGCAGACTCCTGGTCCACCACCTCCGGTGGCCTATCCGTCCTACGGGGTGGAGACGCCGAGGCAGGCTCCTCCTGTCCTCGGTTCTTCCCTTGACTGGCAGCCGGCTGGGCCTTTGTTCCAGGCTCCAGCCGAAATGAACTCCCTCTTCGGGTAGTCACGGACCTTGTGCTAACACAGGCCCAGTCAGGTGTACCCAGCATCTCGGTATGAGTCCGGTATTCCACCTCCTTCCAAGCGTTGTGCTCCATGTCATTGCCCAGCAGACAATCGACTGGCACGGCAGGGCTTACGGCAACTCGAAGTGAACCTGCAACCCCCCCCCATTCAAAGGGAACCTCAGCCACGGGATAGTGGCCGGTTCTGCCGTCAGCCATCGCGGCTGGGTGGAGTACATCGGGAATGACTTGCTCTGGAGACACCAGTTGGCTACGTACCATAGTCATACTGGCTCCTGTGTCTCTCAGAGCCTCCCCTCTTTGGCCATTGATGGTGATCCACTGCCCATACTTTGCAGTATTTGCGGGCACCTGGATCTTAGGAACCATCTCCCGTTCTCCCAGGGACACTAAAGTGACACCCGCCCACTCCCTTCCCTTAGTTAAGGGCATCTCCTCCCCGAGCACTACACTAGCTACTCCGGGGGGCTTTCCTCCAGTGGGAGGGGGTGAGCGTTTCTGACACTTCGGATCTCCTTTATAGTGTCCAACGCCACCGCACTCGTAGCAATGGACAACCCTTGGCTGCTGACTCTGGCCAGGATTAGGGTTTCTGGGTGGGTTAGCCTTAGAGGTGAATCCTGTTCCCTTCCCTTGGAAGTTATTTTGGGGGCCTTTGGAGAACTCCTTTTTCTTTTCCCCTCCTTCTTTCTTCTGGGGGGCGCCCTGTCCGGCCTTTTGAGTATCCCCTCCAGTCCCCCTTGTGGACACCCGGGTACTAGCCCAAATGTCCGCCTCCTCAGCAAGCTTCCGGGGACTGGTCAGCTTGCTATCCACCAGGTGTTGCCGCAGTTCAGGGAAACATTTCTCGAGTAGGTGTTCCTTCAGTACTAGGTCAAACAGCTCCTCGTAGTTCCTTACTTCACTGCCCTGAATCCAACCTTCCAGTGCCTTCTTTGCATAGTCCAGGAAGTCCACCCAATTCTGTGTGCCCAGTTTGTGACTACCCCTGAACTTCTGTCTGTACTTTTCCGGAGTTAGTCCAAACTTCCTGATGAGCGCCAGTTTCATGGCGGGGTAGTGGGTTTGCTCTTCCTCTTCGAGGGCCAATAAAGCATCCCTACCAGCTGGAGGCATGTATTTATACAGTCCCCCTCCCCAATACTTCGCTGGAACCCCATGGGCCCTCAATGAGACCTCATAGGCTGCTAGCCACTTGGCGATGTCGTCACCTGCCCCATAGCTCGCTACAATGTCCTTCGGCAGGTAAGGTTTGGATTCCCTGGTGGACTCTTGGTTTTGGCTGCCACCATTAGGAACAGGTTGTGCCCCGATTCTCAAAATCTGAAGATCTATTTCTTTCAGTCGCAATTCATGGGCCATCCTCTGCTCCTCTTTCTCCTTTTCCAGCCTTGCTAAGTCCCATGTGAGCTGTCTCTTCTCTCTCCGGTCTGTTAACTCCACTTCGGATAAGCCCCCACTAGAGACAGTGCTGCCCTTCCTAGAAAGTGTCCTGGGCCCTGCGGACAGGTTCCCCACCTCAGGTTGGTACATCTCAGCCCCCTCGGGGTCAGGCTCTCCATCCCTGTCTTCCTCCTCAGCCTTGCTTTCCCTGCGTGCCTCCCCCCAAGCCCTTAAGCTGGTTTGAAGTGCACCCTTCTTTGCTCCTGGGGGACAGTACACCCCCTCTCGCTGGCAAAACTCCCTGAGTTGGGCCACAGTGTACGTGTCTAGATTTTCAAGAACAAACTCCATCTTGCCCACTCAGGTTAGAGGACAGGTTTTTGTGCAGTAACTATGCAGGGGGGTACCTTTAGTAATACCTCCTCCCACCACCAGAGTAAATTTGGAAAAAACAAAAACCCACAATTAGGAAGGCCGCTGTGAGAAAACTCCCGGTGTAGGCCTATGGACTACCCACAGTTATTGTTGAGTATATGTAGGCACAGCTCTATCCCACCACTGAACACCAATTTATGTTGGAAACAGCCCCACTCCCACTCCGCAGGGTGGTGGAGGGCCTTCCCGACACAATGGGGTAGCTTGGCTCGAGTGGTCAGGAAACAGGCGCAGTGCTAAGCATACAATATACCCATACAATAACCATGCGTGCATCCGTTCCAAAAACGACTCTACACCGTAAAAATTATGAAAATATTCTTCTTTATCTTTTTCTCTTAGTTGCTGATTGGGAAAATAAATAACAATCACAATATACAAATTCTTAAATAGAGCAGGTCAAATAAATATTTGCTGTTTGCTGAAATAAATAGGGGTGATCATAAATAACAGGGCATAAATACAAGTGCAATATATACAGACCATTAAATACTTTGAGGTAATAAATACTGTACCAATAAATACTGTACCAATAAATACTGTACACCAACAAGTCCTGTGGACCTATAAACACAGTGCAGCATTAAATAGATAAGAATTTGATAAATACAGTTTCCCCAATAAATAATTAGAAGTATACAATAACACTCATGAATCAGATGACACTTCAATACTGAAGGGCTGATTTGGCCCAGGCACAGCTTGTAGGGTTGTGGTAGGCCTGAGGGGTACTACTCCCTGGCTGAGGCAAAGGCTGAGGCCTAAACTGAGGTAGATCAAAAGGGGGGGAAATTCCAATGCCCTGGCTTCCCTCTCCACACAACCTCTCTAGGTTAGTCCCAGTTCACCCCAGGCACAGTCAGGTGGGATTCAGCACCTCCCTAGCCCCTTAGAGTAGTCTCTCAGGTCTCCACAGGGCCTAAGGCGCCCTCTACTCCACTTACTGCCCTTTTCTGATGTTCCGACGCCGCTGGAGTCGTGTCGACGCCGTGAGGCGGTTCCGGTTCGGTCTCGGCGGCCTCGGCACAATGTCAGTTCTTTGACGACGCCGGCAGGCGGTTCCGGTCCGATGTCGGTGGCCTCGGTTCGACCTCTACCTTCGATTCGACGGCGTCGGGCAGTCTCCACACGATGTCGACTTCGGGCGGCTCCGGTCCGATGGCGCTCTCGGCTCCGATGACGTCGGCCGGCCTGGCCTCGCTGTCGACTTCCGGCGACTCCGGGGTGCGATCCTCACCCCCGACCTCCGGTGCTCCTCCTCACAGGTTCCGGGCGACTCCGGAGTGCGATCCTCACTCCCGACCTCCGGTGCTCCTCTACCTCGGTCTCCGACGACTCCGGAGGGCGGACTTCACCCTCCCGATGACGCCGCTCACTCGACCTCGGTTCACTTCCTTCTCGACCCTTGGTATTCCTCTCGACCTCCGCCGGCGCCCTCTTACGACCTCAGGCGGCTCCGGGTACGACGTCTGCTACCTCAGTCAGCGCCGCTTCTCCACCTCGGGCTCCAGGTCTTCGGCTACTCGACGCCAGGCTCCAGGGAAACCAGTTCTCAGGTCAGAATCTTACTGCTTTCTTGGTTCTAAGGCCTGTTCCTGCTGTCCAGGTCCTTAGGATGGTTTTCTTCTGACTTCTTCCCACACAGGGCTATAGGCTGGGATCCATCAGTAGGGACAAGTATCAAGGGTGGGTTTATGGACCCCACTCCAGGCACAAGTTTCCACCCCTGCTGCTTCACTCCTTCCTCCTTCACTGTTGTGCTCCTCTCTCTTCACCAGTCAGGTGCCAACTGCCAGCTCCAACTGCCAACTGCCTCTCTTATCCTCCCAACATTCTAAACGGTCTCCAACTGTCACAGAGTTCTGGAATCTCCTGGAATGTTCTGGAAGGTGCTGGTAGGTTCCAGTGGATGCTGGTGATGTCACAGGTGGCCACCATTTTGTGCTCCAGGCCCTCAGACAGAAGTTTCAGGGGTAGCTAAAATGGCTCCCTGAATCTGCAGCAACACTAAAAAGTCTGGTGGTTCCCAAAAAGGAAAAATTCAAACAGGGGTTGAGGCAAAAGTGGGACAAAATAAATAATGATGAGGAGGGACCACCCAAAGGGCTGACAGGTCTAACAACTACCAACTTTAATCACCCCATTTTCGCCAGTCAATGGTGCTCCTAATGCTGGACTTTCAAAAATAGTTCTAGCGCTGGTTTTGTCTGCATTTATCAGTTCAGTCTGTAGCTTATCCCCGACCACATGTTCTGACATTTTTTCAAAAATTGTATCTCCAGTCTGTAACCCCTGAGAAAGAAGCTTGGAGCCTCCAATTTTACTTTTTTCTATATTAGCTAGTAATGGCACAGCGTTTTTCTTGGGTTTGCTGGTGAAAATTGTAGGCACAGTGGGGATGGAGCGCTTACTCCCTTCAGTCTTCTTCTCCCCCGGAGTCATGGCTTTCCCCTTGGCGTTTCCTCCCGGCAGTATGTTGCCGACGCCTACACCACCAGCTGTCTCGCTCTCAGCTGTTCCTCGGGCTCTGCCACGCCCAGCCTTCTGCGGCATCCTCAGAGCCGCTGCTGCGGGCTCACCGCTAACTCGTCGCGGCCGCCCTGTAAGCCAAGCCTGTGTCCAAAGCCTCCTTGCCGCCAACAGCAGTGAAATCCGCCGCACGAGAAGCCAGAGCATATCGGCACCCCCGCCGGTAAGTCACTGCATATCCTGGTGCTTAAAGTGAGCTAATACTGTGCCGCCGTCATTCCGCCTCTGGGAGCCTGGAAGCTGCGAACTCACACGGCCGTTCTTACGGCCGCCATCTTGCCTCGATCGAGCCCAAGTGCCTCGTTTTTTTGTTTTTTTTAAAGAAGATTATTAATATTACATTTATTAGTGGGATGTTGAGTTTATAGGAGAATAGGGTGAGGTTTTTTGAAGATATTTGATGTTAGATTTATATTTTAATTAATATGTTATATTTAATGTATTTTATTTTTAAGCTTTTAAACAAAGATGTAATATTGTTTTCTAATTGCCAAAGTGTGTATTATAGTGTTACATTAATGATTTAAAAATGTAACATGTAAAACAAATTCCAAAATTATTTTTATGTATTTAAAATATACTATATTTTTAGCATATGTTGTATTTATTGCAAATATTGTGTTAATTTGTAATGAAAATATGGTATTTTAACAACGTATTTATCTTTATTATACAATTATAAATGTTTTTAATTTAAAAATGTATATATAAATTCAATTTGCAAGTTATTGGTTTGTAATGTGTATGATATTTTTATATCAGTAAATGTTCTGCAGAATAATTACAATGTTAGAGTTTACATGTTTTTTCACATATCATTTTTTAATTAACTTTTTTAAATTTAAATTATAAAGTAGATTTTGATTTGTTTTTTAATATTGTTTATATGTTTATTATGTTTATTTTATATTGTGATATGTTAATGTTTTGGAGTATATATGTAAAATGTAAGTATTTATTTGATATATATTGCGATTTACGATTTTAAAAATGTTTTCTCTTACAGGAATACTAAATATTACCCCTTAAGTGTCCAACACCATCCCCAAACTGGTTTAATTTTGAGTTGGAATATTAAATTAAACCCAAACTTCTCCAACGAATAGCTCATGAGCTACTGGTATCCCTCCAGCCACCCAAAAGTAGCTCACCTGTGTGTAGTCCAGTTTACTAAATTTGAAGCTTTTGCTTGGCTGAGGATAAGAACTTTGCTGTGTGCTTTGTCTCCTGCACGAGGAAGATCTCCAAGGGCTTGAAGTAGAGCTTGCCTCCTGTTTTGAAGTCTCAGGGTTACAAAGACTTCACCACCAGCTCCCCTGAACTTCCTTGCTAGAGATTAGGACCTGCCAAAAGGTGCCTGTTGCTGAGTTGGGCCTCTGGAAGTTATTCCTGCAGTTGGGAGCTGGAAAAGAAAAGCAACTTTAAGAAGCGCGATGCATCCGCACCTGTTTCCAATGCATCACCGAAGAAAATGACGCAGCACCTGCCCACGGCTGCAGAAATTGGCACACGCTGAAACCCGTGCACCGACTCCGAAGTCCAAGATCAGAGCGCCAATTTCGACGCAGGCCCTGCAATGTGGCTGCAAAATTGAATGCATCGTGTGACTGCGGCTGGAAAGATTAACGCAGTGCCATTGCCACATCGAGAACCGACACATCCCCTATTTTCACGCATTGAACCAGGTTGACAAGTCTATGAAAATGCTGGGGCCACAGTAAGAAACCGACGCATCACCTCCCCAGGAGTAAGGAACCAACGCATCACCTTCCCTGGGCATAAGGAACCGATGGATCACTTTCCCTGCGGCTGTGTTTGTTTAGGATTTTGATGCATCCAAGGTACTTTGTGTTGAAAGTGTTGCATCTATAGTTTGCTATGGACAGAACTGGTTTTACCTTTTAAAGGTCATATCTTGATTACTGTATTATTTTTATCGTTTTGCTCTTGTTGGGTTTAGATTACGTATTTTTCTAAACTGGTGTGGTGTCCATTTGTAGTGCTTTCACTGTATTACTGTATGTGTGCACAAATGCTTTACACACTGCCTCTGAGATAAGCCTGTCTGCTCGTGCCAAGCTACCAAGGGGGTGAAGCTACCAAGGGGGTGAGCAGGGGTATTTTGGAAGTGTATCCCCCTTACCTTGACTAGGAAGAAGGGTCCCTACTTGGATAAAGGTGCAAACCATTGCCAACTAGAGACCCCATTTCTAACAGTGTTCCCATTGCGGTGCCCATTTTCTGAGGCACCGCCATGGGAACGCCAAAAACCAGCCCGCCAGACAGGAGGAAACTCCTAATCTGGCGGGCAGTCTGACCAAAATGTTAGCGGTGTGGTGGTGGGGCGGACACAACGTTGCACCACTAATGTCATAATCAGGCCTTTAGGGCCGTATTATGATTCCGGCGGTCCGAGGACTGCCAGACTCGCAGGGTGCAGAGGGTGCCGGTCTCACCACTGCCCTGTTATGAGATGGGCTGTGAGACCGCTAAAGCCCCGCCGCAGCCGCAAGGGAAAGGCAGTTCCCTGGCGGTGTTGCAGTGGTCAGGGGGCATCCATATGCTTGCCTGGACCATTGCCAACCCACAAAGCATATTTGAACTTTTCTCTCTGCCAGGGTTTACATGGGGGTTCCTCCTTCATGTAAACTCTGGTGGAGAGGAAACAAAGGGGGCCCTGTGGTGCCTCTGCGACCTATGGGGCACAGCAGGTAGTAAACGGCATAGATTTTTAAGTCCATGCTGTGCAGGAACTATTTTTGGTGTTCCCATTGCAGTGCCTGTTTTTAAAGGTACTGTCATGGGAACGCCTGAATAAAAGTCAGCCAGACACAAGTTACACTCGTAATCTTGTAGGCAGCCTCACCACAGGTTTGGCGGTGCGGCAGACGCGGCGCCACGCCACCCAACATGTTCTCGGGCCCAAGTGTTCAACTCCTTCCACAAAGTTGTTTACATTGGTGTGGGAATAATATATGTAACCCTTTTAGGGCCCTATTATGATTTCGGTCATACGTAGCAGGATGGAATCTGACCAACTATTAGTCAGCAGTTCCACCCACAGTATTAGGATGCATCTGCCCTGTGGGTGGTTGGAAACATCTATTTTTCTATTGTAGCGTGTGCAGCAGCCGGAAAAGGGCTGCAACACAAACTGCAATAGAAAAATTGATGTTTTGAAATATCCCTGCACCATGTTGCAGGCACCACATGGTGCCTAACACACTTTAGGGGGGCAATGTAGGTGACCCCCAGGGCCCCTAGAAGAGGGCCATGTGGGAAAGGGACCCAGCTAGAAGTCACCAAAGTCACTTTTCACCTGCCTTTTCATGGCGGGCGGACCGTTATGAAAGGGCAGGCGGAAAGTGACAT
The DNA here is from genome assembly GCF_964204655.1 of Triturus cristatus. Taxonomy (NCBI): domain Eukaryota; kingdom Metazoa; phylum Chordata; class Amphibia; order Caudata; family Salamandridae; genus Triturus; species Triturus cristatus. Next base: position 392,517,563 of record NC_140592.1, read on the forward strand.
TGTAATCCTGACGGCAGAGCCGGGGCTGGCTCCACTTCCATTTTGGGTTTACAATTTCGCCCACCGCCCTGACAGGTTTCCCTCCGACTGCCAGTATCATAATTAAGGCTCCCTGTTTTCCGTTTTTACTGATTTTTACAGATTAATACAGACAGAAAACCATTTATTTTCTTGTCTGTATTTATTTTTAAATATGGATAAATACATAAATTGGGGGCTTTTTGAGTGGATCTAAATACACTTTGCCATGACTGCAGGCCAATAGATGTGTGGATTGATAGGTAAGGCGCTTAAAAAACAAGGAATTTCAGTAAAGAGGCTTTAACACCAGTAGACATGCACAAGGCTGATACTGAAATGTGTATATTGTCATATAGGTGCATTGATTTATCTTCTGCGGGTGTTTATTTCACTGAAACCTGGCAGACATTCAAGCATGACTGCATATTTATTGGTTAAATAAATGTGGAAATATACCAGTTTCAGCTTTATTTTTTTCACAAAACCCATAACAAATATGGATAAATACAGATAAAGTTGACAGAAAATAAATATTTATAAATACAGACGGAAATGTAAAAAAAAAATACTATAAAACTGAGAGCCTTAATCATAATACAGCAGTCAGATGGAAACCTATGATGTGAAGCAGAAAGCCTCCAACAATCTGTTGGATGGCTTTCCGTCCGGCATCATAATGAGGGCCTAAGTGTCCAACACCTTCCCCAAAATGTATTAGATTGGAATTGGAATGGTAAATGTTACCCTTTTAATGTCAAACACCTTCCACAAAATGGCTTGTAGTTGTAATATTGTATGGTGTGTAGTTTTTTTATTGTAACAATAATAACCAATACATATCAAAGTTTTCACATGTTTTTTACTTATGTATTTTATCTATTATTTCAATGTACATTTGTTTGGATACATACTTTTTTTTGCGAAAAAAAAACATTTTTATTTTTACATGCTTCAGCGGTACATTATCTTATGTCATTATTTGAACTGTATTTTTAACACAATTTTAAGATATGTATATTTTTCAGCATATATGCAAAAATGGTACAAAATTAGTTTTTCCTACAAATATTTTTATAGAAGTATGTATTTTTAAATGAAACATTTTAAAATGCATTTTTAATATACATTATTAGTGATATTTAATATTGAGGTATATGTTTATAAAACTATTTAATTTATACTTTACAGATATCCATTTGTATTTGTTTCATATATTGTTTAACATTCGTTAACTATTTTATTGCACTTTTATATAATTTGTAAACACGTTTTAATATGATTTTGTAACATTTCTACTGATTTCTATATGAAGGTAGTCTTTTGTTGATTTTAATTTAGCGGCTGTTATTTATTTTTACCACTACCTGTATTTTGTATTGTATTAGTACCATTTGGATGTGGATATCATTAGTGTCACTCATAGTTCTCTGTTGCTGTTCGACAGACAGGGTAACAACCTTTTAAGTTTTTATTTAATGTTGTAGGTGTAGGAGGATGTGGGCAGGTCTAGTTAGTGTGGGTTATGGTATTAGTTTTATTTGGTAAGGCTGTTTAGTGGTAGGTTTTGTTGTGTTGTTATGTGGTGGAGTGCTGTAGGCTGAACCATAGTTTGTTAATTGTATGTTCTTGTATATATAGTAATGTGCTGTACTTTGTAAAATTGTAATGTTATGTTTCTATTGTATTTCGGATGTATGTATTATATGTGTGGGAATGTTATTTTGTTTTACAGGTTAGGAAGTCAGAGTGCAACATGTGCAACAATGTTTAATGTAAAATAAAAGGCAATTTATCTGGTATAGGTAAACCAACATTATTTTTCATTTTCCCTTTATCTTTTGGATTTCCTGGAGCAGTTTTTACTTACTATTTTTGGGGGGCTTTAAATGGTTTCCAATTTAATTTCTGATGTTTTATTTAGTCTCTTACTTTTGATTTTCAACTTCTTTGTGGATTGGATTTTTGGGAGGTGGACCAAGAACTTCAACTACGCAATTGTATTATATATATATATATATATATATATATATATATATTACCTACTGGCGGTCGCCAGTAGGTAGTTATAGTTAGGACCACGTTTCCATAGGAAAACCTCAACATTCTATTTTGAATAACTTTGGCGCCGGTCGACGAATCCTCGCGAATTTCTCAAAATAGGTGGGGCGCTACGCTCCGCTCCTACCCTGAAAGTCTCGGGGGGATCCGTCAAGCGGGGGCTGAGATAAAAGGGGGGTCCCAAAACGCGTTTTTCCCATGCATTTTTCCATAGGACCTTTAGAACGAGCTACAGCCCGAACGGCTGAACAGAATTACTCAAAATTTGGCAGAGAGGTAGTCCCTAGGTCAAGGAAGTGCCTTTTGTAGGTTTGGTGTAAATCTGTTCAGTAGATTCTGAGAAAATAGCCTTTAAATCAATATATATATCTGAGCCCGCTTACGGTACGCTTACCGTACGCTTACGGTAAGCGTACGGTGGCGTGCGCGAGCGCGATTCTGATTGGCTCTTAGATCTTAGTAAACATTCGAATCGGCCGAAACCAGGAAGCGGCGGCCGCCATTTTGTGTATTTCACTCTGAAAAAAAAGAGTGAAAACAAGGAAAGGGGGCAATGAGGAGAGTTACAGACCCCCTAACAATTGTAAGGGGGTCAAAGAAGGACAGAAAAGTACAAAAAAAACATTTATTGATTTTAAAAAAAATCACGGGGTACGCGTACGGTAAGCTTACGGTAAGCGTACGGTAAAAAAAAAAAAAAAAAAAAAATGAAAAGCAGATTTAAGAGTTTAGAAATTAGGGAGCTCTAAAAAGAGCTGTTGTGTTTATGGAGTCATTTTTTTAGTGGTACCTACAAGTAAGTACCGATGCAGAGTCTAAGGTTCAAGAGGAAGACTCTGTTCCCTTCATCATTGAAGTGCACACCATCTCCTCTATAAATGTCTTGCATGTCGTAACGCAAGTTGTTGTGGTAAATGGCACCCATACCATAGTCACGGAGGAAAGCAGAAACAGATTTGTTGACGTGCTTTCTTGCTTTGTCAATCTGAGGACAGAAATGATTGGACCAGTTCCATTTTTGCCTTTGGCATATGTTGGAAAACACAAAGGCAGTTTTAGGGAAAAGTGTAAACAGTTGTGCAAAGGTGTCCTTCATAAGCATTTCCAGACCTACCCCAGTCAAAGTGCCTAGGTCATTGCCACCACAGTGCACTATTATGAGGTCAGGGTGTTGGATTTGAATGAAGGATTTCACCAATGGCATCAATTGGTGCCACTTTAACCCTCTCTGACCAATCCATTTAATGTCTACATTTGGCAAAGCAAGGTCTCTCACCATATCTGTTTTCTCTGCAAACTTTTCACTCCAGAAGACATAGCTGTGCCCTACAATCCACACTGTGAACATCTTCAAAGGAGAACTGGATGCACTCAGGAGGTGTCTTTCAGTAGAATGGCAATATGAAAAGAAAGACAGTTTGGAAATGGAGGCATACATATTTTTTACAAAACAAAAAGAACTGATTGGCTGTTTCATACCATTCTAGAAAAAAAACTAGGCTGTATGTGAAAATTAAAAGAAGCATGTTTTGTATTGGTACAAAAAAATGTGTAACCAAAGAACAGTACTATGGATTTGCTGTTAGGTTTGAAAAGTCAAGCACTCTTGCTCTGTGGAATTGAAACATTGTGTGTCGAACTTCTGACCTAACTGCACACAGCAGTGTTCCATGAGCTGTTGCTATGGTAGCAGGCAGAAGTCAAGTTGGGGGAAGGGTACTAGGCAGAAGTCAAGTTGGGGGCAGGGTACTTTTGGAAAAGGGTTGGTTTTCAACCAATAGAAATGTGTCATTACATTTGAAAAAAAGGGGGAAGCACTGAGATTTGAAACTTACATGTCTATGTGTGGAAAAATAGAGGGAAAGTTTGCCATTATCTGGTTCTGCTGAGAGGAGAGAGGTGTAGAGAACAGAGATCCTGGCTCTGATAATCTGCTGTTTGAGTGTCACATTTCTTTCACAACTAACTAATTTTAAAGGTGAGTTTACAGTTTGAGAGGGGATGTATGTGGTAACTTAAGAAATGAATAATAGAAATGGGAATTGTTTTTGTTGTAGTTACACATGGTGGTTTCATAATGTGTCAGTCTGTAAAAGTGATTTTCACTTCGCCCGAAAAAAAAGAGCAGTAAGTGTGCTTTCACATTGGCAAAGAAATTTCGTTTTGGCACTAATGTGAAAACATGACTCTGTGTGCATAGAAGAATTATAGGCAGAGATTTATTGCGTCTTGCTCTGGTGATTTCACAGTTGCAGTAGATGGAAAGGGGGAGCGCATTTTTGGGGGAAGAAGCAGAGGCTTAGCACACACCCATGTGCTTGCCATGTATAGTCATGCACAGTAATTAGAAGCGAGTGGGGTTTTCAGGTTTAAGTCTGTAATGCAAATACATTCAGCATCACTAAGGCTGGTTGCCCCTGCTGGAGTGTAGGCAGTCACAGAGAATACACACGGTGGTGGTCTGAAAAAAAAACAGCTTGGACATGTGCATTTAAATAAATTTTAAAAAAAGGTTTCAGAATGTGTCAGTCTGTAAAAGTGATTTCAAATTGTAAAAAGAGATTTTCACTTGGCCCGAAAAAAAAAGAGCAGTAAGTGTGCTTTCAAATTGGCAAAAAAATTTCGTTTTGGCACTAATGTGAAAACATGACTCTGTGTGCATAGAAGAATTATAGGCAGAGATTTATTGCGTCTTGCTCTGGTGATTTCACAGTTGCAGTAGATGGAAAAGAGGAGCGAATTTTTGGGGGAAGAAGCAGAGGCTTAGCACACACCCATGTGCTTGCCATGTATAGTCATGCACAGTAATTAGAAGCGAGTGGGGTTTTCAGGTTTAAGTCTGTAATGCAAATACATTCAGCATCACTAAGGCTGGTTGCCCCTGCTGGAGTGTAGGCAGTCACAGAGAATACACACGGTGGTGGTCTGAAAAAAAAACAGCTTGGACATGTGCATTTAAATAAATTTTAAAAAAAGGTTTCAGAATGTGTCAGTCTGTAAAAGTGATTTCAAATTGTAAAAAGAGATTTTCACTTGGCCCGAAAAAAAAAGAGCAGTAAGTGTGCTTTCAAATTGGCAAAGAAATTTCGTTTTGGCACTAATGTGAAAACATGACTCTGTGTGCATAGAAGAATTATAGGCAGAGATTTATTGCGTCTTGCTCTGGTGATTTCACATTTGCAGTAGATGGAAAGGGGGAGCGAATTTTTGGGGGAAGAAGCAGAGGCTTAGCACACACCCATGTGCTTGCCATGTATAGTCATGCACAGTAATTAGAAGCGAGTGGGGTTTTCAGGTTTAAGTCTGTAATGCAAATACATTCAGCATCACTAAGGCTGGTTGCCCCTGCTGGAGTGTAGGCAGTCACAGAGAATACACACGGTGGTGGTCTGAAAAAAAAACAGCTTGGACATGTGCATTTAAATAAATTTAAAAAAAAGGTTTCAGAATGTGTCAGTCTGTAAAAGTGATTTCAAATTGTAAAAAGAGATTTTCACTTGGCCCGAAAAAAAAAGAGCAGTAAGTGTGCTTTCAAATTGGCAAAGAAATTTCGTTTTGGCACTAATGTGAAAACATGACTCTGTGTGCATAGAAGAATTATAGGCAGAGATTTATTGCGTCTTGCTCTGGTGATTTCACAGTTGCAGTAGATGGAAAGGGGGAGCGAATTTTTGGGGGAAGAAGCAGAGGCTTAGCACACACCCATGTGCTTGCCATGTATAGTCATGCACAGTAATTAGAAGCGAGTGGGGTTTTCAGGTTTAAGTCTGTAATGCAAATACATTCAGCATCACTAAGGCTGGTTGCCCCTGCTGGAGTGTAGGCAGTCACAGAGAATACACACGGTGGTGGTCTGAAAAAAAAACAGCTTGGACATGTGCATTTAAATAAATTTAAAAAAAAAGGATTCAGAATGTGTCAGTCTGTAAAAGTGATTTCAAATTGTAAAAAGAGATTTTCACTTGGCCCGAAAAAAAAAGAGCAGTAAGTGTGCTTTCAAATTGGCAAAGAAATTTCGTTTTGGCACTAATGTGAAAACATGACTCTGTGTGCATAGAAGAATTATAGGCAGAGATTTATTGCGTCTTGCTCTGGTGATTTCACAGTTGCAGTAGATGGAAAAGAGGAGCGAATTTTTGGGGGAAGAAGCAGAGGCTTAGCACACACCCATGTGCTTGCCATGTATAGTCATGCACAGTAATTAGAAGCGAGTGGGGTTTTCAGGTTTAAGTCTGTAATGCAAATACATTCAGCATCACTAAGGCTGGTTGCCCCTGCTGGAGTGTAGGCAGTCACAGAGAATACACACGGTGGTGGTCTGAAAAAAAAACAGCTTGGACATGTGCATTTAAATAAATTTAAAAAAAAGGTTTCAGAATGTGTCAGTCTGTAAAAGTGATTTCAAATTGTAAAAAGAGATTTTCACTTGGCCCGAAAAAAAAAGAGCAGTAAGTGTGCTTTCAAATTGGCAAAGAAATTTCGTTTTGGCACTAATGTGAAAACATGACTCTGTGTGCATAGAAGAATTATAGGCAGAGATTTATTGTGTCTTGCTCTGGTGATTTCACAGTTGCAGTAGATGGAAAGGGGGAGCGAATTTTTGGGGGAAGAAGCAGAGGCTTAGCACACACCCATGTGCTTGCCATGTATAGTCATGCACAGTAATTAGAAACGAGTGGGGTTTTCAGGTTTAAGTCTGTAATGCAAATACATTCAGCATCACTAAGGCTGGTTGCCCCTGCTGGAGTGTAGGCAGTCACAGAGAATACACACGGTGGTGGTCTGAAAAAAAAACAGCTTGGACATGTGCATTTAAATAAATTTAAAAAAAAGGTTTCAGAATGTGTCAGTCTGTAAAAGTGATTTCAAATTGTAAAAAGAGATTTTCACTTGGCCCGAAAAAAAAAAGAGCAGTAAGTGTGCTTTCAAATTGGCAAAGAAATTTCGTTTTGGCACTAATGTGAAAACATGACTCTGTGTGCATAGAAGAATTATAGGCAGAGATTTATTGCGTCTTGCTCTGGTGATTTCACATTTGCAGTAGATGGAAAGGGGGAGCGAATTTTTGGGGGAAGAAGCAGAGGCTTAGCACACACCCATGTGCTTGCCATGTATAGTCATGCACAGTAATTAGAAGCGAGTGGGGTTTTCAGGTTTAAGTCTGTAATGCAAATACATTCAGCATCACTAAGGCTGGTTGCCCCTGCTGGAGTGTAGGCAGTCACAGAGAATACACACGGTGGTGGTCTGAAAAAAAAACAGCTTGGACATGTGCATTTAAATAAATTTAAAAAAAAGGTTTCAGAATGTGTCAGTCTGTAAAAGTGATTTCAAATTGTAAAAAGAGATTTTCACTTGGCCCGGAAAAAAAAGAGCAGTAAGTGTGCTTTCAAATTGGCAAAGAAATTTCGTTTTGGCACTAATGTGAAAACATGACTCTGTGTGCATAGAAGAATTATAGGCAGAGATTTATTGCGTCTTGCTCTGGTGATTTCACATTTGCAGTAGATGGAAAGGGGGAGCGAATTTTTGGGGGAAGAAGCAGAGGCTTAGCACACACCCATGTGCTTGCCATGTATAGTCATGCACAGTAATTAGAAGCGAGTGGGGTTTTCAGGTTTAAGTCTGTAATGCAAATACATTCAGCATCACTAAGGCTGGTTGCCCCTGCTGGAGTGTAGGCAGTCACAGAGAATACACACGGTGGTGGTCTGAAAAAAAAACAGCTTGGACATGTGCATTTAAATAAATTTAAAAAAAAGGTTTCAGAATGTGTCAGTCTGTAAAAGTGATTTCAAATTGTAAAAAGAGATTTTCACTTGGCCCGAAAAAAAAAGAGCAGTAAGTGTGCTTTCAAATTGGCAAAAAAATTTCGTTTTGGCACTAATGTGAAAACATGACTCTGTGTGCATAGAAGAATTATAGGCAGAGATTTATTGCGTCTTGCTCTGGTGATTTCACAGTTGCAGTAGATGGAAAAGAGGAGCGAATTTTTGGGGGAAGAAGCAGAGGCTTAGCACACACCCATGTGCTTGCCATGTATAGTCATGCACAGTAATTAGAAGCGAGTGGGGTTTTCAGGTTTAAGTCTGTAATGCAAATACATTCAGCATCACTAAGGCTGGTTGCCCCTGCTGGAGTGTAGGCAGTCACAGAGAATACACACGGTGGTGGTCTGAAAAAAAAACAGCTTGGACATGTGCATTTAAATAAATTTAAAAAAAAGGTTTCAGAATGTGTCAGTCTGTAAAAGTGATTTCAAATTGTAAAAAGAGATTTTCACTTGGCCCGAAAAAAAAAGAGCAGTAAGTGTGCTTTCAAATTGGCAAAGAAATTTCGTTTTGGCACTAATGTGAAAACATGACTCTGTGTGCATAGAAGAATTATAGGCAGAGATTTATTGCGTCTTGCTCTGGTGATTTCACAGTTGCAGTAGATGGAAAAGAGGAGCGAATTTTTGGGGGAAGAAGCAGAGGCTTAGCACACACCCATGTGCTTGCCATGTATAGTCATGCACAGTAATTAGAAGCGAGTGGGGTTTTCAGGTTTAAGTCTGTAATGCAAATACATTCAGCATCACTAAGGCTGGTTGCCCCTGCTGGAGTGTAGGCAGTCACAGAGAATACACACGGTGGTGGTCTGAAAAAAAAACAGCTTGGACATGTGCATTTAAATAAATTTAAAAAAAAGGTTTCAGAATGTGTCAGTCTGTAAAAGTGATTTCAAATTGTAAAAAGAGATTTTCACTTGGCCCGAAAAAAAAAGAGCAGTAAGTGTGCTTTCAAATTGGCAAAGAAATTTCGTTTTGGCACTAATGTGAAAACATGACTCTGTGTGCATAGAAGAATTATAGGCAGAGATTTATTGCGTCTTGCTCTGGTGATTTCACAGTTGCAGTAGATGGAAAGGGGGAGCGATTTTTTGGGGGAAGAAGCAGAGGCTTAGCACACACCCATGTGCTTGCCATGTATAGTCATGCACAGTAATTAGAAGCGAGTGGGGTTTTCAGGTTTAAGTCTGTAATGCAAATACATTCAGCATCACTAAGGCTGGTTGCCCCTGCTGGAGTGTAGGCAGTCACAGAGAATACACATGGTGGTGGTCTGAAAAAACAGCTTGGTTTCATAATGTGACAGTTTGTAAAAGAGATTTTCACTTGCCCAAAAAAAAGAGCAGTTTGTGTGCATTCAAATTGGCAAAGAAATTTCGTTTTGTGACTATTGTGAAAAGAAATGTAGTAATATATTTAAATACAATAAAGGATTTTTTTTTTAGTTTTTTTCAGGTATTACTGAAGAACAGTGAACAAAATTTAAGATGCCTACAAAATCTCGAGTTCAAAAAACGCTAAAAAAAAAACTATATTTGAAGACAACTGGAGGACCAAAGTTAGTAGAAGATGCTGATGTTGGGAAAAAGAAAAAATCTTCTGGTAAGCAAAAAAAACAATTTCTAAACAAAATATTCAAAACAAAGAAAAATGTACAAAATGTCTGTTCTCGGAAAAATGTAATAAAAAATAGAGAACAGCAAAAAATTGAGAATTTAGTTAATGCAAATATACCTTCTGCAATTGAAAAGTTTAACATAAACAGAAAAACAGCATTTAAAGAGATACGTAGAAAAATGTTTCAGAGAAGAGTTATGTCCAATTTGATAAAGGATATAAAGAAATATAAGCAAAAGGCTAAATATTACAAGAGAAAAAAAGAAATTGAAGCCATTGCAGCAAAAGCATTAGAATTAAAAAGGAAACTATTCATATTAATTTTGAATAGGATGCGTACATTAGATAAAATGGTTAATGTACTGAAATCACAAAGCAAAAGCAAAAGAGTAGTGAACAGAACAAACTTTTGTAAAGTGTTTTTAGGAAAGTGGATGCATAGTTCAAGTAGTGAACCTTTTTTTAATGAAGAGAGCTATTTTCAAAGTAATAGTTTGCTGCATGCAGTTGACACCAGAGGTCGTTCATACGAAGTAAAAAATGGTTGCATAATGGAGAAGGAGATAATGGTTCCAAGAGATGAGGTACAAGTGATGGCAGATGAGGCAATGGGGAGACGTCCTAAAGCCCCAGTGTACACTTGGAATTGTAGTAGTATTTGCACTGTGCGTCAGGAATCTATTGACAGATTTCGAGAGTTTCTAAGAGAATATAGTAAAAAAAGTGTAAAACAAAAGATTAAGGTGCTTCAAAGTCTGGATCCATGCAGAGTGAGAGAGAATACTGGTTTGCAGGGTCATTCTCTTGCTTGTCTATCTAGAAAAGTGTGCAATAGTGTTTTCCATCATTTTAGGATGCTGGCTGTTCATCATACTGAAATGAGAAAGTTTGTGAGACGGTTGTATTTTGCCAAAAGTCCAGCAATAAAGTTAAATGAATTGAATAGGGCTCTGTTCCGAGGAACGGTATCAGATGTAGAGAAGGTTGTTGATGAAATTCAGTTTTGTTACTTTGGTCCTGAACAAAACAGTGCAGAGAAGGACACAGTAAATGAGGCAGAAGTGGAAGAGAATGTAGAACCTTGTGTAAGTAAGACATTTAATGATCACATAACAAAATTTGCAATAATCTCTAATGAAAGACCAAATGTTACTTGTATTTGTTGCCGCAGAACTCATTATAGAAAACAAACTAGGAATGTTGATCTCTACAGAAAGAGTGAAAATGAAGATAATTATAAGTGGATGGATTTTGCCACATATATATTTCTTGAAAATTGTTTTGAATTGGGTGAAGATCAGCGTATTTGTAAGTACTGCTACAACAAGTTAGAGGAAAATAGAATGCCGACCAGAGCTGTACATAATAATTTAGAATTGGATGTTATTCCTGCTGAACTTTCTGAATTAAATACATATGAGTCTATACTCATTCAATGTGTTCATCCGTTCCAGACCATAGTACGTATGGAGCCCAAAACTGGTAAATTACCTCCTTCAGATTTACTGAGAGGTTTAAAAGGTAGAGTGGTGTATTTGCCCTTGGATTTGAAAAAAAATATGGAAACTATTGATGCGGATACTTTGGAAACTGAACCATTAATTATTCTGGTTAATGGTGTACCTACAAAGAATAAGAAGATTTGGCAGGAGCTGGTAGATGTGCGGAAAGTACAAAGAGCAAATTTGTATTTGAAAAAAAATAACAAATGGTATGAATCAATTTATATAGAAGAAGAAGAAGAAGAAGAAGAAGAAGAAGATTTACAAGGAGACACAGAAACACCAACTGGACAAATTGAAAAAGTGGACAAGTCAAAGGAAGAAGAAATTTATGAACATTTTAGCATACATCCTCTCCATTCGAAAGAAGTTATGGGAGACAATATTGATCTCTTTCAGATGAAGAAAGCAAAAGGAAATCCCGTGAGTGTATGGGAGGAGAGCTTGGAAGCTCGATGTTTTCCCCAGCTGTTTCCTAAAGGAAAAGGAGGACGATACGATGAACGTCCAGAACAGATTCCAGCTTCAGAGTATCGAACTACAAGACTATATGCTGAAGATCCCAGATTTCGACAAAGTATTCCTTATTTGTTCCATCTTTTATTTGAAAGCGACTTGTCTGCACTGTCTTATGCAGTAAATCACATTTTAAAAAGTGGAGTACATTTACAAAATGTGTCTGCTAAGGATTTTATGGAGAAAGTGCAGCACCGAGATGATCATTTGGAAACACAACTGATCAATCTGATGGCTTGTCAGCGTGGGACAAATGAATATTGGTACCGACGCCATGGTGAACTAAAATGCATGTTACGCAATTTAGGAACACCAACATGGTTCCTTACCCTAAGCTGTGCCGAGTACGCTTGGGATGATTTACTGGATTTTCTACGAGAGGCCAATTCAAACATTAAAAACATCGAATACAAGACAGCAGGAGAACTGTGCTCATTGGATCCGGTTAATGTTTGCAGATATTTCAATCATAGATTTGAGGCTATGATGTCCTTCATCTGACAATAAAAAAAATCCACCCCTTGGAGAAGTAGTGGATTTCTTTTGGAGAAAAGAGTACCAGGCAAGAGGTGCTCCTCATATTCATATGCTGCTGTGGATCAAGGATGCCCCAAAGTTTGGAACAGATACTGATGAAGCAGTGTTATCTTACATTGAAGAATATGCAACATGTGCTATACCTAAAAGCACAGAAGAGAACAAGTTAAAGGAGCAAGTTCTACGTTTCCAAAGTCATCGGTGTGGAAAATACTGTCGACGGAAATACAAGAGCAAAGAAAATACTACACTAAATGTCGATTTGGATTTCCTAGACCTGTTCTTACAAATGGAAGAGTCAACAGTTTTATGTCAGCTGTGAGACATACTATCACAAGAAAATCACCTAAGAATACCTACAACCTTAAAAGAAAAGAAGAATCAAAAAATATAAATGACTACAACCCAGTCATTTTATCCATGTGGAACGCTAACATGGATATACAGTATGTTGCTGACAATTCCATTGCTGTTGCTCGATATGTAACGTCTTACATTACGAAATCAGAAAAAACAGAATTGAAGGAAATGTGGGAAGAGATTTCTCACGAGAAGACTGTCAGTAAGAAGCTGTACAGTTTCAGTTTGAAGATGTTATCGCATCGAGAAATTGGATCCTACGAATGTTCAGATAGGTTATCTTCTGCAAGTCTCTACTCGAAGTCAAGAAGAATAATTTGGGCAAGTTTAGGCCTTGCAGCAATGAGAAATCGGGTACTGAAATCTGTTGGAGAAATTGAATATTTGGCTGAGAATGACCCAGAAAGTACAGACATATTGAAAACAAACATGTTGGACACATATTATCCCAAGAGAAGTCATCATCTGGAGAACATGTGTCTCTATGAAGTGTTACAGAACTACATTTATTCACGGAAAGCTGCAGAAGACATCAACAGTGGAAAATATAAAGTTGTTGGTGAAGAAGGATGTTTGGTGAAGCAAACCAAAGGAAGTTTGATAAATCACCGGAAGCTGAGTTGCGACACTACCGACAAGAAAGAATTTTACTACTTGGCTCTTTTACAGTTGTTTAAACCATGGCGTACAGAGGATGAACTACTGGGAGAATTCCAGAGCTATGAAGATTCTTTTAATGCTTGCAAAGACAGCATACAATGCAGTACATTCTCAACTTATCTGCAAATGTTAAATGAAGAAATTGAACAGGAAACTACAATTGCAGCAGAAATAGCTAGAGACAGTTCTCAGGACAGCCAAAGTTCAGGAACACACAGTCAAGATCCCCTAGGACAACCAATCGTTGAAAATGAAGCATCAATAGCCATGAATGAAGTGGAAACGGCTATGAATCAAGCTCAAGAAGAATTTATAGACTTAGAAAATTTGGAAAGACAACTGAATCAAGAGCAGCAACAAATTTATGAAGAGATCAAAAACAAAATTGATCACGGATTTCTACATATCAAAAAAGAGTGCTCATGCACATCATTTCATCCAATCAGGATGTATGTAAGCGGACAAGCTGGCACTGGAAAAAGTTTCCTAATTAAAGTCATCAGAAGCTACCTAAAGCAAAAAACGGATTCTACTTTGTCTTGTGTGGTTACTGCTCCAACTGGGTTAGCAGCATATAACATAAAAGGAATCACCTTACATCGTTTGCTAATGTTACCAGTGGAGCATGAGAACAAAATACAATTCAACAAGCTAACTGGAGAAGCATCCTTGGAAGTTTCACGAGTATTGAAGAAGATGCAAGTTCTCATTATTGATGAGGTGAGCATGGTATCAAACTTAATGCTTGCCTTTGTGCATTTAAGAATGCAGCAAATTTTGAAGACAGACTATGACGTGTTATTTGGTGGAAAACACGTCATAGTTTTTGGGGATCTTTTGCAACTTACTCCAGTTAAAGGACAACCAGTGTTTAATACTGTGACACATGAAGACACAAAGAAGTCATTGGGAAGCATTGGAAATACAAATATTTGGTCCTTCTTTGAGTACAAGGAACTTACAACTAATATGAGGCAAGCAAACGATGAAGAATATGGAAGTATTCTGAAAGATATCAGGATTGGACTACTCACAGATGTTGGGAAAAAAGCATTACAGAGTCGGCTGCTACATAATTTATTTCCAAAGGAAGAAATAGTTGCAGAGAAAATATACAAGAATATTGCAGAAAACAAAAGTGTCATCTGCTTAATGCCAACTCTACGTGAATGCTCAATATTTAATGAGGAGCTTTTGAAATTGGAAAAGGAAGACATCAGGAAATTGGAAGCAGTGGACAAAATTGAGGATGGAAGAATTACAGTCACAGTAACAGGCAAACTGAAAAATAAATTGGACTCACTAGAGAAGAACATCTCCAAAACAGCAGGATTAGAAAAAAATCTTTATGTTTGCATGAACTGTAGAGTGTTTTTAAGGAGAAATTTGGATGTTGAGAAAGGCTTAGTGAATGGAGCGATGGGAAGAGTTGTGGGTTTTATTAATTATCGGAAAAAAGAAGGAATTGAATGTTTACAGATAAAATTTGATCAGATAGAGGAAGTTAAAGACATTTGTCGTTGTTCAGTTCGTTTCATGCTTGTGAAAGACTTATATGTACGTAGGAAGCAGTTTCCGTTTTCACTAGCATATGCTGTAACTATCCACAAGTCTCAAGGATTGACTGTAGATTGTGCATTTGTGAACATTGGTTCAACTGTGTTCAAAGAAGGTATGGCATATGTAGCTTTGTCACGAGTCAAAACATTATCAGGTTTATTCATGATAGACTTTGATGACTCAAAAGTTAGTGCTGATACAAACTGTGTAAAGGAGTATAATAGATTCAGAAGAAGCTATGCTCCTCATTTAGGTCAGTATCCTGTGTTGGAGAAACGTGTAGTTTCTCGTAAAAGGAGAAATGAGAATATCTGTAATGAAGATGTAGAGAAGAGGAAAAAAAAGAGGAGTGATGTAATTGCAAGCAAAAAGAATAAGGAAAATGAAGAACAGGTTGTAGGATGTCATTTTGAAAATAGCTCTGGTGTCAACTGCTACGCTAATGTAGTGCTGAATGTTGCATTTTATCTGGAAAGTTTGCAAGAGCAGATAATAGTAAATCAGGGAAAAAGATTCTGTTCAGAGCTCAGTCTCCTTTTTCAAAAGCTGAGTAAAGATAAAACTCAAATAGAAAGTGCTACTGAAATTAGAAAACTTTTAGATGTATGTTCAGGACGAACACAGTTTTCTCAAAATGAACAGCAAGATGCACACAAATTTTTGATGTATTTTCTTCAGGTAGTGGAAGAAGAAGGAGTTCCCATTGACATTTTTTTTGGTCTCTCTTATAAATGGGAACATAGTTGTGATAATTGTTATAATATATGTGGCTCTATTGTTGATAATGAAAGGTTTATTTATTTGACATTGCCAGAGAGTAAAACAGTCACTTTTGCAAAATTAGTTAAAGATGCTAATCATAGCATGAAATGTGGTGAGTGTAATTCTGACATGTTTTCAACATTAATTTTAAGGGAATACGGACAGTATGTAATTTTAATGATGCAACGATGTAGAGCTGATGGATCAAAATTGGATACTTTAATAAAGAAGTTTACAGGACAGCAATTATCAATTTCAGGAAAAACTTTTGTAACTGTTGCAATAATTTTCCATGATGGACCTACTGTTACTTCTGGACATTACACAGTTTATCTAAAATGTGAAAAAGGCTGGACACTGTGTAATGATTCCCAATTGATTTTCAAACAACGTTTGCCTTTTGATTTAGCAAATTCCTATCTAATCTTCCTGAAACCTAAATTTTAGAGAGATTTGGCAAGATCTGGACAAAATAATTTTACCATTTTACTGGATTACCATTGCAATTTTGTAGAAAAAAGATTTTTAAAATTATCATTTGGCCTAAAGGAAAGATAACCAATTGTAATGTGGACTTTTTAAAATTTTAATGCAATTTTCAAAAACCAATAATTTAGAGATAATCGGTAACTTCTGCACATTTTAAATTATGGAATGCTATTGGACTGCCATTGGAAATTTTTTCAAAAATGATTTAAAAAATTACTATTTGGCCATGTGGAAAAGTAAGCAATTCTATTGTGGACTAAATAAATTATTCAAAAAATTTTCGTGAACCAAAATGTTACAGAGAATTGGTGAGATCTGGACAGATTAAACTTTAGAATTTTAATGGTTTTCCCTTGGAAATTTATTCCAGGAAAAAAAAAAAAATACTATTTGGCCTAAAGGAAATAAAATCAGATGTATTTTGGAGTTATTTGAGATATAATATTGTGATTATACTTCTGAAACAAACATATCAGACGGTATTTTAAAGAAAAAAGTATTGTTTTTAGATGATATTTTTTTAGAATAATATGCATTTCTGTAATGATAAGTTTAAGTGAGAAGACATTCTGGGCTTTTTTAATACAATCTTTGTGATTGTTAATTTTTTTTGCCCGCTGTAAAATGATGAATGCAATTGCTTTCACAATTAATAGTGAAATGCAATATATTCTGAAAACAGCAAAAATAAGGCAAAAATATTTTTTTGTAAAAAATGTAAATATGTGTATTGTATTATAAAATGGATAAAAAATATTAATACTTTTTTCTTTATTTTCAGATCGATATAGAAAATTTTCGGAAACTACAACCATTTTAAAAACTATTTTTTAAAAAAACAAATGAATAAATATTTTTTTGAGTGAGTATGGTAAGTTAAAAATAAAAATTGTAGTCTCTCAAGGACTTTGTAATGAGATAAATGATTTTTAGTGTTTTTTTTAAAAAAATAAAAAAAAGGTACGCTTACCGTACGCGTACGGTAAAAAAAAAAAAAAAAGTTTTTAAAAAAAAAGAAAAAAAAAGATGAAAGATAAGGTTGGCTCTTAAAAGAACCGTTGTGTTCATGCAGGGACAGAGGAAAGAAAGATTGGGAATATTAGACGGTACGACAAGTGTGCTGATCTATTTTACTGTTCACCAGGGAAACACTGGTCTCCCTATAAGTAATTAGATCGTGACAAGTGGCGCACCGTACTTCAACCCTCGCAAACCGAGGGTTAATTTCCAGAGGGCCAGCAATTTCAGAATGTGTCAGTCTGTAAAAGTGATTTCAAATTGTAAAAAGAGATTTTCACTTGGCCCGAAAAAAAAAGAGCAGTAAGTGTGCTTTCAAATTGGCAAAGAAATTTCGTTTTGGCACTAATGTGAAAACATGACTCTGTGTGCATAGAAGAATTATAGGCAGAGATTTATTGCGTCTTGCTCTGGTGATTTCACAGTTGCAGTAGATGGAAAGGGGGAGCGATTTTTTGGGGGAAGAAGCAGAGGCTTAGCACACACCCATGTGCTTGCCATGTATAGTCATGCACAGTAATTAGAAGCGAGTGGGGTTTTCAGGTTTAAGTCTGTAATGCAAATACATTCAGCATCACTAAGGCTGGTTGCCCCTGCTGGAGTGTAGGCAGTCACAGAGAATACACATGGTGGTGGTCTGAAAAAACAGCTTGGTTTCATAATGTGACAGTTTGTAAAAGAGATTTTCACTTGCCCAAAAAAAAGAGCAGTTTGTGTGCATTCAAATTGGCAAAGAAATTTCGTTTTGTGACTATTGTGAAAAGAAATGTAGTAATATATTTAAATACAATAAAGGATTTTTTTTTTAGTTTTTTTCAGGTATTACTGAAGAACAGTGAACAAAATTTAAGATGCCTACAAAATCTCGAGTTCAAAAAACGCTAAAAAAAAAACTATATTTGAAGACAACTGGAGGACCAAAGTTAGTAGAAGATGCTGATGTTGGGAAAAAGAAAAAATCTTCTGGTAAGCAAAAAAAACAATTTCTAAACAAAATATTCAAAACAAAGAAAAATGTACAAAATGTCTGTTCTCGGAAAAATGTAATAAAAAATAGAGAACAGCAAAAAATTGAGAATTTAGTTAATGCAAATATACCTTCTGCAATTGAAAAGTTTAACATAAACAGAAAAACAGCATTTAAAGAGATACGTAGAAAAATGTTTCAGAGAAGAGTTATGTCCAATTTGATAAAGGATATAAAGAAATATAAGCAAAAGGCTAAATATTACAAGAGAAAAAAAGAAATTGAAGCCATTGCAGCAAAAGCATTAGAATTAAAAAGGAAACTATTCATATTAATTTTGAATAGGATGCGTACATTAGATAAAATGGTTAATGTACTGAAATCACAAAGCAAAAGCAAAAGAGTAGTGAACAGAACAAACTTTTGTAAAGTGTTTTTAGGAAAGTGGATGCATAGTTCAAGTAGTGAACCTTTTTTTAATGAAGAGAGCTATTTTCAAAGTAATAGTTTGCTGCATGCAGTTGACACCAGAGGTCGTTCATACGAAGTAAAAAATGGTTGCATAATGGAGAAGGAGATAATGGTTCCAAGAGATGAGGTACAAGTGATGGCAGATGAGGCAATGGGGAGACGTCCTAAAGCCCCAGTGTACACTTGGAATTGTAGTAGTATTTGCACTGTGCGTCAGGAATCTATTGACAGATTTCGAGAGTTTCTAAGAGAATATAGTAAAAAAAGTGTAAAACAAAAGATTAAGGTGCTTCAAAGTCTGGATCCATGCAGAGTGAGAGAGAATACTGGTTTGCAGGGTCATTCTCTTGCTTGTCTATCTAGAAAAGTGTGCAATAGTGTTTTCCATCATTTTAGGATGCTGGCTGTTCATCATACTGAAATGAGAAAGTTTGTGAGACGGTTGTATTTTGCCAAAAGTCCAGCAATAAAGTTAAATGAATTGAATAGGGCTCTGTTCCGAGGAACGGTATCAGATGTAGAGAAGGTTGTTGATGAAATTCAGTTTTGTTACTTTGGTCCTGAACAAAACAGTGCAGAGAAGGACACAGTAAATGAGGCAGAAGTGGAAGAGAATGTAGAACCTTGTGTAAGTAAGACATTTAATGATCACATAACAAAATTTGCAATAATCTCTAATGAAAGACCAAATGTTACTTGTATTTGTTGCCGCAGAACTCATTATAGAAAACAAACTAGGAATGTTGATCTCTACAGAAAGAGTGAAAATGAAGATAATTATAAGTGGATGGATTTTGCCACATATATATTTCTTGAAAATTGTTTTGAATTGGGTGAAGATCAGCGTATTTGTAAGTACTGCTACAACAAGTTAGAGGAAAATAGAATGCCGACCAGAGCTGTACATAATAATTTAGAATTGGATGTTATTCCTGCTGAACTTTCTGAATTAAATACATATGAGTCTATACTCATTCAATGTGTTCATCCGTTCCAGACCATAGTACGTATGGAGCCCAAAACTGGTAAATTACCTCCTTCAGATTTACTGAGAGGTTTAAAAGGTAGAGTGGTGTATTTGCCCTTGGATTTGAAAAAAAATATGGAAACTATTGATGCGGATACTTTGGAAACTGAACCATTAATTATTCTGGTTAATGGTGTACCTACAAAGAATAAGAAGATTTGGCAGGAGCTGGTAGATGTGCGGAAAGTACAAAGAGCAAATTTGTATTTGAAAAAAAATAACAAATGGTATGAATCAATTTATATAGAAGAAGAAGAAGAAGAAGAAGAAGATTTACAAGGAGACACAGAAACACCAACTGGACAAATTGAAAAAGTGGACAAGTCAAAGGAAGAAGAAATTTATGAACATTTTAGCATACATCCTCTCCATTCGAAAGAAGTTATGGGAGACAATATTGATCTCTTTCAGATGAAGAAAGCAAAAGGAAATCCCGTGAGTGTATGGGAGGAGAGCTTGGAAGCTCGATGTTTTCCCCAGCTGTTTCCTAAAGGAAAAGGAGGACGATACGATGAACGTCCAGAACAGATTCCAGCTTCAGAGTATCGAACTACAAGACTATATGCTGAAGATCCCAGATTTCGACAAAGTATTCCTTATTTGTTCCATCTTTTATTTGAAAGCGACTTGTCTGCACTGTCTTATGCAGTAAATCACATTTTAAAAAGTGGAGTACATTTACAAAATGTGTCTGCTAAGGATTTTATGGAGAAAGTGCAGCACCGAGATGATCATTTGGAAACACAACTGATCAATCTGATGGCTTGTCAGCGTGGGACAAATGAATATTGGTACCGACGCCATGGTGAACTAAAATGCATGTTACGCAATTTAGGAACACCAACATGGTTCCTTACCCTAAGCTGTGCCGAGTACGCTTGGGATGATTTACTGGATTTTCTACGAGAGGCCAATTCAAACATTAAAAACATCGAATACAAGACAGCAGGAGAACTGTGCTCATTGGATCCGGTTAATGTTTGCAGATATTTCAATCATAGATTTGAGGCTATGATGTCCTTCATCTGCAATAAAAAAAATCCACCCCTTGGAGAAGTAGTGGATTTCTTTTGGAGAAAAGAGTACCAGGCAAGAGGTGCTCCTCATATTCATATGCTGCTGTGGATCAAGGATGCCCCAAAGTTTGGAACAGATACTGATGAAGCAGTGTTATCTTACATTGAAGAATATGCAACATGTGCTATACCTAAAAGCACAGAAGAGAACAAGTTAAAGGAGCAAGTTCTACGTTTCCAAAGTCATCGGTGTGGAAAATACTGTCGACGGAAATACAAGAGCAAAGAAAAATACTACACTAAATGTCGATTTGGATTTCCTAGACCTGTTCTTACAAATGGAAGAGTCAACAGTTTTATGTCAGCTGTGAGACATACTATCACAAGAAAATCACCTAAGAATACCTACAACCTTAAAAGAAAAGAAGAATCAAAAAATATAAATGACTACAACCCAGTCATTTTATCCATGTGGAACGCTAACATGGATATACAGTATGTTGCTGACAATTCCATTGCTGTTGCTCGATATGTAACGTCTTACATTACGAAATCAGAAAAAACAGAATTGAAGGAAATGTGGGAAGAGATTTCTCACGAGAAGACTGTCAGTAAGAAGCTGTACAGTTTCAGTTTGAAGATGTTATCGCATCGAGAAATTGGATCCTACGAATGTTCAGATAGGTTATCTTCTGCAAGTCTCTACTCGAAGTCAAGAAGAATAATTTGGGCAAGTTTAGGCCTTGCAGCAATGAGAAATCGGGTACTGAAATCTGTTGGAGAAATTGAATATTTGGCTGAGAATGACCCAGAAAGTACAGACATATTGAAAACAAACATGTTGGACACATATTATCCCAAGAGAAGTCATCATCTGGAGAACATGTGTCTCTATGAAGTGTTACAGAACTACATTTATTCACGGAAAGCTGCAGAAGACATCAACAGTGGAAAATATAAAGTTGTTGGTGAAGAAGGATGTTTGGTGAAGCAAACCAAAGGAAGTTTGATAAATCACCGGAAGCTGAGTTGCGACACTACCGACAAGAAAGAATTTTACTACTTGGCTCTTTTACAGTTGTTTAAACCATGGCGTACAGAGGATGAACTACTGGGAGAATTCCAGAGCTATGAAGATTCTTTTAATGCTTGCAAAGACAGCATACAATGCAGTACATTCTCAACTTATCTGCAAATGTTAAATGAAGAAATTGAACAGGAAACTACAATTGCAGCAGAAATAGCTAGAGACAGTTCTCAGGACAGCCAAAGTTCAGGAACACACAGTCAAGATCCCCTAGAACAACCAATCGTTGAAAATGAAGCATCAATAGCCATGAATGAAGTGGAAACGGCTATGAATCAAGCTCAAGAAGAATTTATAGACTTAGAAAATTTGGAAAGACAACTGAATCAAGAGCAGCAACAAATTTATGAAGAGATCAAAAACAAAATTGATCACGGATTTCTACATATCAAAAAAGAGTGCTCATGCACATCATTTCATCCAATCAGGATGTATGTAAGCGGACAAGCTTGCACTGGAAAAAGTTTCCTAATTAAAGTCATCAGAAGCTACCTAAAGCAAAAAACGGATTCTACTTTGTCTTGTGTGGTTACTGCTCCAACTGGGTTAGCAGCATATAACATAAAAGGAATCACCTTACATCGTTTGCTAATGTTACCAGTGGAGCATGAGAACAAAATACAATTCAACAAGCTAACTGGAGAAGCATCCTTGGAAGTTTCACGAGTATTGAAGAAGATGCAAGTTCTCATTATTGATGAGGTGAGCATGGTATCAAACTTAATGCTTGCCTTTGTGCATTTAAGAATGCAGCAAATTTTGAAGACAGACTATGACGTGTTATTTGGTGGAAAACACGTCATAGTTTTTGGGGATCTTTTGCAACTTACTCCAGTTAAAGGACAACCAGTGTTTAATACTGTGACACATGAAGACACAAAGAAGTCATTGGGAAGCATTGGAAATACAAATATTTGGTCCTTCTTTGAGTACAAGGAACTTACAACTAATATGAGGCAAGCAAACGATGAAGAATATGGAAGTATTCTGAAAGATATCAGGATTGGACTACTCACAGATGTTGGGAAAAAAGCATTACAGAGTCGGCTGCTACATAATTTATTTCCAAAGGAAGAAATAGTTGCAGAGAAAATATACAAGAATATTGCAGAAAACAAAAGTGTCATCTGCTTAATGCCAACTCTACGTGAATGCTCAATATTTAATGAGGAGCTTTTGAAATTGGAAAAGGAAGACATCAGGAAATTGGAAGCAGTGGACAAAATTGAGGATGGAAGAATTACAGTCACAGTAACAGGCAAACTGAAAAATAAATTGGACTCACTAGAGAAGAACATCTCCAAAACAGCAGGATTAGAAAAAAATCTTTATGTTTGCATGAACTGTAGAGTGTTTTTAAGGAGAAATTTGGATGTTGAGAAAGGCTTAGTGAATGGAGCGATGGGAAGAGTTGTGGGTTTTATTAATTATCAGAAAAAAGAAGGAATTGAATGTTTACAGATAAAATTTGATCAGATAGAGGAAGTTAAAGACATTTGTCGTTGTTCAGTTCGTTTCATGCTTGTGAAAGACTTATATGTACGTAGGAAGCAGTTTCCGTTTTCACTAGCATATGCTGTAACTATCCACAAGTCTCAAGGATTGACTGTAGATTGTGCATTTGTGAACATTGGTTCAACTGTGTTCAAAGAAGGTATGGCATATGTAGCTTTGTCACGAGTCAAAACATTATCAGGTTTATTCATGATAGACTTTGATGACTCAAAAGTTAGTGCTGATACAAACTGTGTAAAGGAGTATAATAGATTAAGAAGAAGCTATGCTCCTCATTTAGGTCAGTATCCTGTGTTGGAGAAACGTGTAGTTTCTCGTAAAAGGAGAAATGAGAATATCTGTAATGAAGATGTAGAGAAGAGGAAAAAAAAGAGGAGTGATGTAATTGCAAGCAAAAAGAATAAGGAAAATGAAGAACAGGTTGTAGGATGTCATTTTGAAAATAGCTCTGGTGTCAACTGCTACGCTAATGTAGTGCTGAATGTTGCATTTTATCTGGAAAGTTTGCAAGAGCAGATAATAGTAAATCAGGGAAAAAGATTCTGTTCAGAGCTCAGTCTCCTTTTTCAAAAGCTGAGTAAAGATAAAACTCAAATAGAAAGTGCTACTGAAATTAGAAAACTTTTAGATGTATGTTCAGGACGAACACAGTTTTCTCAAAATGAACAGCAAGATGCACACGAATTTTTGATGTATTTTCTTCAGGTAGTGGAAGAAGAAGGAGTTCCCATTGACATTTTTTTTGGTCTCTCTTATAAATGGGAACATAGTTGTGATAATTGTTATAATATATGTGGCTCTATTGTTGATAATGAAAGGTTTATTTATTTGACATTGCCAGAGAGTAAAACAGTCACTTTTGCAAAATTAGTTAAAGATGCTAATCATAGCATGAAATGTGGTGAGTGTAATTCTGACATGTTTTCAACATTAATTTTAAGGGAATACGGACAGTATGTAATTTTAATGATGCAACGATGTAGAGCTGATGGATCAAAATTGGATACTTTAATAAAGAAGTTTACAGGACAGCAATTATCAATTTCAGGAAAAACTTTTGTAACTGTTGCAATAATTTTCCATGATGGACCTACTGTTACTTCTGGACATTACACAGTTTATCTAAAATGTGAAAAAGGCTGGACACTGTGTAATGATTCCCAATTGATTTTCAAACAACGTTTGCCTTTTGATTTAGCAAATTCCTATCTAATCTTCCTGAAACCTAAATTTTAGAGAGATTTGGCAAGATCTGGACAAAATAATTTTACCATTTTACTGGATTACCATTGCAATTTTGTAGAAAAAAGATTTTTAAAATTATCATTTGGCCTAAAGGAAAGATAACCAATTGTAATGTGGACTTTTTAAAATTTTAATGCAATTTTCAAAAACCAATAATTTAGAGATAATCGGTAACTTCTGCACATTTTAAATTATGGAATGCTATTGGACTGCCATTGGAAATTTTTTCAAAAATGATTTAAAAAATTACTATTTGGCCATGTGGAAAAGTAAGCAATTCTATTGTGGACTAAATAAATTATTCAAAAAATTTTCGTGAACCAAAATGTTACAGAGAATTGGTGAGATCTGGACAGATTAAACTTTAGAATTTTAATGGTTTTCCCTTGGAAATTTATTCCAGGAAAAAAAAAAAATACTATTTGGCCTAAAGGAAATAAAATCAGATGTATTTTGGAGTTATTTGAGATATAATATTGTGATTATACTTCTGAAACAAACATATCAGACGGTATTTTAAAGAAAAAAGTATTGTTTTTAGATGATATTTTTTTAGAATAATATGCATTTCTGTAATGATAAGTTTAAGTGAGAAGACATTCTGGGCTTTTTTAATACAATCTTTGTGATTGTTAATTTTTTTTGCCCGCTGTAAAATGATGAATGCAATTGCTTTCACAATTAATAGTGAAATGCAATATATTCTGAAAACAGCAAAAATAAGGCAAAAATATTTTTTTGTAAAAAATGTAAATATGTGTATTGTATTATAAAATGGATAAAAAATATTAATACTTTTTTCTTTATTTTCAGATCGATATAGAAAATTTTCGGAAACTACAACCATTTTAAAAACTATTTTTTAAAAAAACAAATGAATAAATATTTTTTTGAGTGAGTATGGTAAGTTAAAAATAAAAATTGTAGTCTCTCAAGGACTTTGTAATGAGATAAATGATTTTTAGTGTTTTTTTTTTAAAAATAAAAAAAAGGTACGCTTACCGTACGCGTACGGTAAAAAAAAAAAAAAAAGTTTTTAAAAAAAAAGAAAAAAAAAGATGAAAGATAAGGTTGGCTCTTAAAAGAACCGTTGTGTTCATGCAGGGACAGAGGAAAGAAAGATTGGGAATATTAGACGGTACGACAAGTGTGCTGATCTATTTTACTGTTCACCAGGGAAACACTGGTCTCCCTATAAGTAATTAGATCGTGACAAGTGGCGCACCGTACTTCAACCCTCGCAAACCGAGGGTTAATTTCCAGAGGGCCAGCAAAAGGAGATTCTCCCCCCACAGATGAAGGGCTCACCTGACCTGCAGAAGAAGGAGTCTGCCCTGCAGATGATGGTCCAGGCTGAGCTGCTGTGGATGTACTGGCTCGTCTTTCTGAAGAGTTACCTCCAAAAAGATGACCATGTGTCCTTCTGTGTACTTCCTGGAGGTGTCTCTTCATGGTGTGATTCCCAAAGGAATACTTCCTGTTAGGATTACCTCTAGAAAGTACACGCTTACACAGCTTGCAAGTAACTAAGGGTGCATTCACCTTTTGCTGGCCTTCTGGAAAAGTAAAATAATCCCAAACATAAGAAGGCTTTACTTTCCTCGCTCTCTGCCTCAAGACAGTGCTGCTGGTGCTAGCCTCACTCTCAGAAGAGCTCTGCTGTTCTGCCATCGTATCCCAAAGACAAACCAGCTCCTTCTCCCAAGGGATCACAAGCAGAAATGAGGGGAATGGGTGTGGTGTAGGAGAGTTCTAGAACTGAAAGTAGTTTCAACCAATCAAAAGTTGTGTTTCAAGATCACATGACCTACCGTACGCTTACGGTACGCTTACGGTACGCTTACGGCAAAAAGTACGCGTGCGCGTAAAAAAGACACGCGCTTGCGCGCATGCGCATAACAGTCACTCCCCGGCACTTCCGCGTAATGTACGCGTGTTGCGTAAGCGCGCACGCGTCCCACGCGCAGTACGCGCGGCTACGCAAAGTACGTAACTATACGCAAGCAGCGTAGATAGATTACGGGCGTTGCGTAAACCGTACGCTTACCGTGAGCTTACGGTACGCGTACTATAAAAAAAAATAAAAAAAATAAAAAAAAAACTGGAAATACATTTTACATGTTTATTTTAAAAAATATATATAAAAAAAATATTTAAGGATTTTAAAAATTTAAGCATAGTCTTTATAAAAGATAAGAAAATTAAATTAAAAATATGTTTGAAAAAAATGAAGAATAAAAAAAAAAATAGCATTTAAAAAACCTTGCAAATTCACTGAAAAAACCATGGGTTTCACACACGTTATAGTTAGGAATTAGCATTTAAAAAACCTTGCAAATTCACTGAAAAAACCATGGGTTTCACACACGTTATAGTTAGGAATTAGCATTTAAAAAACCTTAGAAATTCACTGAAAAAACCATAGGTTTCACACACGTTATAGTTAGGAATTAGCATTTAAAAAACCTTAGAAATTCAGTGAAAAAACCATAGGTTTCACACATGTTATAGTTAGCTGGACATTTTACTCGTAAAAAACCAATGAAATTGCCCCGTTATAGTTAGTTCAGCTAACTATAACTCGCGCGCCCGCAATGCACTGCTGATGACGTCACATATTACATCACTCATGACATGGTCAGTGACATCACTCATGACATCACTGATGACATCTCAAATGACATCACTGATGACATCACTGATGACATCATCCTTGTGATAGAGTGGCAGACCTCCTCTCACCTTAATATAAGCTTTGATACACACATTCAAAAATAGAGACTAAAAATTTCAAAACAATGGACATACCAATACCAGTTACAACAACCTCTTCAGTAATTCTAAGATCCACATACACATCCACTCATTCACCAACAGTCCTATACAGTCACTCATACATGTACTCACTCATCATATGTACTCATACATCTATACATCCTGTTACACAATGCCACTCATCCATAGAGTTACTCACACACATAGTCACTCATGCTAATAAAGAATAAAACATACATTTACTTGCATATACAGTAATACACACACCACCATACTTACTTCTACGGAAACTTACACATACTTAGTCTTTTAAACAATCACTTATAGAAACACATACTTATTCATACAGGAACTCTTTCAATCTCTCCCTCTCACATATACTCACATATATACACCAATAGTCACATATACTAGTTAAAAACATATGTAGTTACTCCTGAAGACACTATTGAGACAGTCATTCACTCACTAACACACCCATACACACACTCATCCACCCATACAGTCCTGCACACATGCTGTCTTCAACACATACAAACAGTGAGTCACTCATTCATGCATCTATGCACTACGTAATACCCCCCACCGTACCATACAGACACTCAGACTGATACTCAAAAAAACAACTAATAACCTATATAGACACCCATGTAGCTACTCACCAACCCATGCAGCCACTTATACACAAAGTGAGAGATACACTTAATCAGTCAGTAACACAATCAATTTTTCAAAAACAAATCATCCATTTAGACACTTATATACCCATTTATTCTTCCATCGACCTTGAGATACACATATATAAAACATATTTAATTTTCAGAAAAACACACATTCACTGGATGATGTCATCAGTGATGTCATCAGTGATGTCATTTGAGATGTCATCAGTGATGTCATGAGTGATGTCACTGACCATGTCATGAGTGATGTAATATGTGACGTCATCAGCAGTGCATTGCGGGCGCGCGAGTTATAGTTAGCTGAACAAACTATAACGGGGCAATTTCATTGGTTTTTTACGAGTAAAATGTCCAGCTAACTATAACATGTGTGAAACCTATGGTTTTTTCACTGAATATATATATATATATATACGTGAATCCGTAAGCTTGCTGCGATTGCCACTCCACACCGTCAACGCTGTTAATCCTGTAGTGGCAACTGGCACTAATTATTTTCAGCGCTGTTGGGAACGTTGTGCTTCCAGTTGGTGGAAATCGAATTTTGGGAAGGTGAGCAACAATGAACTTACATGCTAACCTACTACAGGACTAACAGCGTTTTCATCTGGCAGCATGCACTATGCTAAGGACATTGTGGATACTACATCTACCATGATGCCGAGTGAACTAGGGGCGTGTATTTAAATGAGGCGCAGGTGCGCTTTTAAATGTTTGCTGCTTCCTGAATTTGCCGATGCCAGTGATCAAGGGAAATGCTGCCCGAAACATGTTTGGTTTTTTGAGGCAAAGCTGATTAAATATGCTTGAAAGGACAATGTTTACGAGCCTTCCTTCTGCCAGCAAGATAGGAATTCATTGCCACAACGTGAGAGGCCCTCTAATGCAGAGTAACTTTTTTGTGGATATATATATGTATGTATATATATATATCTCCAGGGGCGAAGCATCCTTGTAATTTATACACCAAAGAAAAGTGCTGAGGCCAATTCACGGAAAGACACAGAATTTAATCTCCAAGTGAAGAGTGGCTGCAGATTAAAACGTCTTTCATTTCCTGACGCATTTCAGCAGGTCCACCTTAGTCATTAGTCATAGGATCGAGGTATAAGCAGTGTCCAGACACAGGTGCTTGAAATCTCCTGCATCACGTGACCAAACATCAAACTACAAGTCCCAGGATGAATTGGTTAAGTCATACCTTTCAATCAGTGTTGTGGTGAGTATTCTTATATTGCTGAATAGTGTTTTTCACTCCAGCCATCAAACACATTTCATAATTTGCTGCTGATCATGCATCCTGTTAATAAAGTGTCACGTGCATTGTTAAAAATTTCAAAGAGTTCTGGACAGATTTTGTTTTTCAATCTGTTAGCCACATAGAGCACAGTGTCTCATGAAACATGTGGAACCAGTATCGCCGGAGAGAGGACACCTCTCCCTTCTCCCTTTCTCACCTCCGTTGCTTTTTGTAACTGGCAAATCCATCTCTCTGCACGGAGACAAGAGGGTCATGCCCCCCCTATTAATCACCACAAAAACGTCTTCGTTGTCGGGGGGCCCACAACCCTGCAGGGCAGCCTCAGCTGCCAGGGACAAAACATCCTGGTAATTAATACAACAAAGAAAAGTGCTGAGGCCAATTCATGGAAAAACACAGTATTTATTCTCCATGTAAAGAATGGCTGCAGAGTAAAAAGTCTTTCATTTCCTGATGCATTTCAGCAGTTACGCCTTAGTCATAGGATCAAGG
The DNA here is from genome assembly GCF_964204655.1 of Triturus cristatus. NCBI lineage: Eukaryota > Metazoa > Chordata > Amphibia > Caudata > Salamandridae > Triturus > Triturus cristatus. The sequence goes on from NC_140592.1 coordinate 392,547,031, forward strand.
TATAAGCAGTGTCTAGAAACAAGAGCTTTAAATCTCCTGCATCGCATGACCAAACAACAACCTACAAGTCCCAGAATGCATTTGTAAAGTCATACCTTTCAATCAGTGTTGTGTAGAGTATTCTTATATTGCTGAACAGCGTTTTTTAGGTCTCGCCTGAGACAGCGCTTTAGCGCTGCTCTGGCGAGACTTATAGTAAGCACTTTTGGAAGTGCAAACGAGTGCTTTCAGGCCGCCAACTACTGTGCATGTGTGCCGGGCGCGCGCACCATTTGGCAGCCTGAAAGCACTCGTTGTCTTTCACTTTCGCGGCCGCTCGGCCGCTTTGATGTTTTATCGTGATCGCGATCACTTTCACATTCGCGGCCCTACGGCAGCTTCCCTTCCTACTTCAATGCACTGTTAAAGCAGAATCCACGCGTCGTAAAGCACATCGTGACCCCATCCCCGGCCATCGCTCTCTTCCATTCACCATCTGCCCCCCCCCCGTCCTTTCCCCTCCTCCTTTCACTCAGTCATTCCATTCTTACCCCTCCTTCATTCACCACTGCCTCTCGCCCTTCTGTTAGTTTCTTTCCTACTCTCGCCTCTATCAGTTCTCTTCTTCTCCAGACCTTTCTCTTTGCTATCTCACCCTCCCTACTCTCCTGTCCTCTCCTCCATTCTCTTCATCCGTTCTTCCTCCAAGGTCCCCTCTCAGTGCCAGAGGTGGTATTTGCAGCTGTGTCGTTTATGCCCCGTGCCTGGCCGCTCCTTCCCCCATCTCAGATAATATCGTTTTTTTATTCTGTCTTTATTTCTATGGCCTATGGCGTGATATGGACGATGAAGGCGCGGATCGATTGGGCGCTGCTGATAGCAATAGAGCTTCCATCTCACAGGGTGCCACCGACTGGTTTTGTTTTCACTTTGTTTGCACTCGGCGAAAATGTCCCGATATTTCTTGTGAATAGCGCTTTCTTTTCCAAGGAGAACCTGTTGTCATCTGCAGGGTAATTATAGCAAAGTTCATAAATAGGTCCAGCCCTGCCTCCACATGCCCTTTATAACAGTTACTTTCATGCCCAAACATGAGAGACAGCGCGGTACGTATCGGACGCATCTCTCTGGATGGACTCCCAGCTATGTCATGGTATTAATTTAAATTGGTTTTTTTTCAATGCTTTGCAAAAAAACAATCTTGATGATTGGCGATTAAAAACATGGACACAGGCCTTCCACTACAATCTGCTTTAAAACCCATATTACTCGTGACCGAGGCACTGACTGTGGTGTTTGCTTATTTTGAGGGGGGACCGAGGTTGGGCTGTTATTGACAGTACAGCTGTGCTCACAAAGCATAAGTGTTTGAAGAACTGAAAACTGGGGGAAGCCTGGAAGCAGGTGGGGGGGATGGGCTGGCGCGGCCAACTTCAGCTTAGATTTTCAGGATTACTTGTGTCATATTTGTTACCTTTACAGATGCATCCTGCTCTCTCTCACCCTAAAGAATTTACAGGTGCTTAACAAAAAGGCCACAAACCCATCTGCATGCCACTGGGAATCCCAGCCATAATTGCTCCCTTTCCCAAGGCAACCCCCCTGCTCTGACACTTTATTGCCCTGGCTGTCTCTGAGGTCTCGGCGCCTCATTCCACACCGCCGCCATCTGGTTTGCGCTGTGGTTTACCCCTCACTGTGGGAGTCGAAGGGCCTTGTACCCAGGTGGAGGGCGCCCAGTGCAGAGAGCCACCTGTCTGCCTGTGATTAAAGAGGCCTGCTCATCTCCCGCGGGTGTCATTTTCAACACGGTTAATGAAACTGAAGCTGTATATTCAAGAACAACACGCGTGGGGCCTAGGACTTCTCGGTGCCCCCTTGTGAAATATTCAACAACATCGCTGGTTCCTTTTCACCTTAGCCGGCCCCTTTCCCGCACCCGGCTGTAGGCTACATTTCTACATTGTCTGATGCAGCTGTTCATGATTAGGTGACACTATGACCTCTGGGAACCCGAGAGCAATAAATAATAATAAATAGGCTTCGTCCTCTTTTAAGAAGCAGTTTCTCTATTAAGGTAAGGGAGGGCCATACGGAGCTGCTCTAAATGGCCTGTCTTATCACCTGAGCTAATTCCGGTGTTTAATGAATAGATCTTTGTATTTCTTGGTAAATCTGGTTGTGTATCATTTGAATTATTTACTAATCTCTGCAAACCCTGTATGTTTCCTCCTATCCCGTGTAATTTTCAGACTTAATCTGATGGAGGCGTCCATGTAGCTGACCAGCAGTGAAATTAGCGGTTCATTATTGGAGTTGTTTGGGGTGGGGGGGATGTTGCATTCCGATGGAACGCCCTCGCATCATGACAACAAGCATTTGCAATGCAATAGGTCTCGCAGTTGTTAAAAGTTTAAGCTATTGGCACTGTAAATGGCAATGCATTTTATTTATGTGTGGGTTTTTAAAACATAAATAAAAGGCTTTGTCATTTACAATGCCAATAGCTCAAACTCGTATAAATGCGAGACCTATTGCATTGCAAATGCTTGTTACTCCAGCCATCAAATACATTTCATAATTTGCTGCTCATCAAGCATCCTGTTAATAAAGTGCCACGTGCCTTGTTAAAAATTTCAAAGGGCTTCCTGACAAGTACCCCGCTGTGTCCTTGGATTGCTTTGAATGGGTGATCGTTTTTGGATATGTTTTCGCGCCTGCCAGGAGCGAGATACTAGGACCCGCCTTAGAAGTGTCCTGGGGTTTCGCTGGCAAAGTGACTGTGTGTTTCAAGGTATTGAATTCCCCCAGGACCACCTCAAGAACGGGCCTGGCAAGTGGCCGCTGTCAATGCAGCCCATGAATGCACGGGGAAGAGGGGTGATTACACTCTCTTCACGGCCCGGCTTGTTTCGTGTATTGAGGTTGAGGTGTTGGGGACTCAAGGGATGCCTTAACACTGTATTTTAAAGGGGATACCAGCTGCTACACGGCCCCACTTTTTGCGAGGCAATTTTTCAGCGCTCACTGTGACGAAAGAGATTCTGCTGCTGTACTTAACACCAACGTGCATTCTGGGAACTGCAGTCGTGGCATGGACTGAAGTGGCCCTGAGCAACAGGGTCAGCTGATGTCCCTCTAATGGGAGTGCCACAGCAAATTCAAAAGTGGGAGAAGGTAGAAACCTAGGTAAACGAGCGGCATCTGAGGAAGGCGATATGCCGAAATGCATTATGCCCAGCGGTTACCTGTGAATAAAGGCTTCCCGACAAGTACCCCGCTGTGTCCTTGGATTGCTTTGAATGGGTGATCGTTTTTGGATATATATATATTCACTGAAAAAAACCATAGGTCCCCCTGTGATTAGCATGACCTCCTCTGTAAGCCCCTAGTATATAATAGGGCAGGGGATTAAAACTACCTCTTAAAACGCGCCACAGGGCGTGTTTGCACACGTCACCTCAGGCCCCGTCCCCTCCCTTCCCCACTGTGTAAACACACCCTGTGGCCGTTTTAAGTTGGGAGATTAAGTCCCCTTGAATCCTGAGGGTCCCCAGGGTCCAACTAGACCACTAGGTACCTCCAGTAAGCGCCACACAGCTGCGTTGCAGAGAGATGTAAAAAGGTGCACGACCTAGACCACCTCTCTGCAACGCAACGCAGTGGCGCTTACTGGAAGTACCTGATGAGCTAGTTGGCCCCCAGGGTCCCTCAGGATTGAAGGGGAATTATTTCCCCAACTTAAAATGCGCCACAGGGCTTGTTTGTACACGTTGACTCAGGCCCCGTCCCCTCCCTTCACCACTGTGTAAACACGCCCTGTGGCCGTTTTTAGTTGGGAGATTAAGTTCATTTGAATCCTGAGGGTCCCTAGGGTCCAACTAGCCCACTAGGTACCTCCAGAAAGCGCCACAGAGCTGCGTTGCAGAGAGGTGTAAAAAGTGGCACGGCCTGGACCACCTCTCTGCAACGCAGCTCAGTGGCGCTTACTGGAAGCACCTGGTGGGCTAGTTAGCCCCCAGGGGCCCTCAGAATTTAAGGGGAATTATTTCCCCAACTTAAAACGCGCCATAGGGCGTGTTTGCTCACGTCACCTCAGGCCCTGTCCCCTCCCTTCCCCACTGTGTAAACACGCCCTGTGACCGTTTTTTAAGTTGGGAGATTAAGTCCCCTTGAATCCTGAGGGTCCCTAGGGTCAAACTAGCCCACTAGGTACCTCCAGTAAGTGCCACCGAGATACATTGCATAGAGGTGTAAAAAGGGGCATGGCCTCAGAACACCTGTCTGCAACGCAGCTCCCTGGCGCATACTGGAGATACCTGTTGGGCTATTTGGCCCTCAGGGACCCTCAGTATTGAAGGGGAATTAATTCCCCAACTTGCAACTGGCCAGGGGGTGCGTTTGCAGAGTGCTGCAAGGTGGGGGCATGGCCTCCGGCACGAATCCGGTCTTTTATTTATTTTATTTTTTTAAGAAGGAGGGCTGTGTGGCCCCTCTTCTTTTTCTAATTTATTAGCCCTGGGGACCCCATCCCCCAGGGCCAGCACCCTCCTTTTTGTTGTTGAAAAAAATGAAATTGGCCCTCCCAAGGACCCCAACCCCCGGGTCATGGCCTTTTTTTTTTCATTCTTTAGGAGGGGGGCTGCGTTGCCCCTCTCCTCAGGCCACTTATGGCCCCGGGGACCCCATCCCCCGGGGCCGGCCTTTGTTTATTATTATTTGTTTTTAAAATATATTTATAGAAACACCTAGGACATGCTGGACAAATCGTATGTACCTATCACCATGACGATTTGCATGATATTCATTAAAAGGCGACTATGCATACGATGAATCCACGTGGAATGCATTTACACCGCTAGTGAAGCTCTGACATGTCCGACGCCCTACCGTGCCTAATCCCGGCGCCCCCGCCGGTGGGTACTCTCCAAGTAGACACCCTTGTCATTTATTTATACAAATATGGGTAGCTATTGACGGGCACATTTAATACACACGCACACCAAGCCATTCAAAGGGGATTCGACAAAAATTCGACTAAACTATGCAAGAAACCCCCCTCACGGTTAATAAAACACACATCCACCGCCGGATGTGTAATACTTTTTATTTTACTCTCTGGAAAGGAGACGAACCTCATTTGAGAGTCACAGCGCGCTCCTGGCTGAGCCCAATGATGTGTTACACCCTCCAGTGCCCGCCGAGTGCCTCACACCTCTGTGTTGTATTCCACCAGCTAGTGCGTATGCTATGACACTCTCTAGCCCATGTGCACTGTAACACCACCCCGTGAATATGTCATGCCACACTTGCCTTCGCACGGGTTATATTGCCCTATCTAACGTGCCTTCCTCGATGCCTATGTTACAACGCGCAGCGCTATGCCATACATATTACAATCTGGGATCCATATCTTTGTCACAGTGTATATGCAACGTTACACTCCCCAGCACATATTTTATATTACAACTTTAGAGACTAGTTAGGTTACACAACACTGCCCTGTGCATATTACACTCCAAGGCGCATATCGAATAGCACTCGCTAGTGCCTGTGCTATCTCGCGCTCTCCAATGAATCTGTCATTGCGCACAATGTATTGCATATTATATTTCACTCCCCGGTTCATCTTATATCACACTTTTTGGTGCATAGTTTATACCATATACTATATCTAGTTTTCATTTTCAATCGTGCTCGCAGGACTATGTTCTATATAACACTGCATCCACCTACCCTTTTCACAGGCATTACATTTTGCGATGGGGGTGGAGGGTCAGGGGGTGTTTCTGCCAAGTGAGCCCGGAGTCACAGTCCCAAACGTCCTCTTCTTCCTGAATAAAAGTGAGATTATGCTGCATACTTGTTCATATTTTAAGTAGTTTGCACAGACACACATTTTAAAAACAATAAAGCTCCTAATACCCACCTTCTCTGAACAGTTAGCTTGCTGCCCCATCCACCTCCTCCCTATCCTCTGTTGTCTTAATCCATGGACTAGCCTCCTCCCTCCTGCCATGCATGGTCTGATGTGCTGCCACTGCCCTCCATTTAGCATGATGTACCAGTCCACTCCTCCTGCCCTCCATTGCCCAATTCTATGGCCCATCATTGACCTCCTACTTAGCCTCTGTGCTTAGCTTGCTGCCCCTATTCTCCTCCCCCCTGCCCTCCGATGTCTTTGTGCATGCCCCTGCTCCATCCTTTTTGCCCACCATGTTCCATGGACCTGCCACTCCTATCTACTCTGAGTGTTCTGTTGAGCTGCCACTCCCCTCCCACCTGCCTAGGATTGTCAGATGACTGTAACCTGTCCCTGCTACCTCCACCCTGCCTGTCCACATGCCATGCCCCTATACCCTTCCTCCTGTCCTCCATGGTCCATTTTACTGCCACACCCTTCTGCCCTCCCTGGTCTGCTGTGCTGCAACTGCTCCTCCTGCCTGCCCCGCGCGGTCTGATCCTCCCTTCTATCCTCCATGGTCCTTTGTGCATGCCCCTGCACCCTCCTCCTTGCCCATCATAGCCATTGTGCTTCCACTAACCCTCCTGCTTGCCATGCATGGTCTTCTGTGCTGCCATGGCCCCTCCCACCTTCCCTGTGTGGTCAGCTAGCTGCCCCTGTCCCCCTCCCACCTTCCCTCCATGGTCTGTGTGTATGCCATCAGAGTCTCATTGTTCTTCTCCATGGTGTGTCTTGATTCTAGTGCCCATCCTGCCTGACCTCCATGGTCATCTTGCTGCTCCTGCCCTGCCCCCTTGCCCCAAGCCCTCTGTTTCCATGTGCAGACCCCTATTCCCTCCCTCCTGGCTTGTCTGTTCCATTGTAATGCCCCTGATCCGTCCCTCCTGCCCATTATGGTCTGTTATGCTGCAGCTTTCTCTCCTGTCTGTCCATTATGATCAGCTAGCTACCATTGCCTCTTTCCCCTCTGTTCTCTGTTGTCCATGTGCATGGTCCTGTTCCCTCCCTATTGCTTTCTATGGAATGTTTTGCTGCACTCCCATCCCGCATGCCCTGAGTGGTGTATTGTGCTGCTGCAAACCCTGATGCCTGCCCTGTAGGGTCAGTTTGGTGCACCTCTCCATGTCCCTTCTGTCCTCTGTTATCCGAGTCCATGTCCCTACCCCAATTCCTCCTGCCTACCATGATCCAATGTACCATACTTGCGAACATTTTGAACTTGGTAAGAGGGAGATTTTGAAAACAAACTGGGGTATTGATTTTCCCCTTTGAGTTACATTGAAAAAGAGGAGATTGTAGACAGGAGACAGATCAAATAAAGCCCATTTGAGCTTAAAAACATTGGACGTTTCCTGGCCGAAACGGGTCTGTTGGCATGTATGGTTGTACTACCACTGCCTCTTCCTTCTACCCACAATGGTCTATTATATTGCCACAACCTCTCTTGCCAGTCCTGTATTGTTGGTTTGTTGCCCCTGCCCCCCTTTCCACTGCCCTCCATAATCTGTTGTGCTGCCACTGCCCTTCCTGCCTGCCCAGTGTGGTCAAATTGTTGCCTCTGCACTCTCCTACCTGCCTTCAATTTTCAGAGTCTGTGTACCACTGGCCTCTGCCTCTCAACGGTATCCCAATGAACAACTAGATTGCTAACATTCTATATTTATTACAAAAGTGTGGAACGCCTGATGTCATCTTGATGTAATCAAAACTGTAATACCTAGAGCATTTCCTTTAGAAATTACATATATGAGAGGGTCTTATTTGCATCAAAATTATGGTTAGTGCTCTAAAAAACTAAAATAAGGACATATTTTCTGAGTTTTCAAATAGCGACAAAGAACTTTTAAATTATTTGTAATCTTTATGTTTTTTTATCCAGTTGACCACTTGATTAAATGTTGCACCTAGGGGAGAGGATGTGGTGTTACTTCCAGAGCTGCAGACTTTGCAACTGGGGGACCAGGTTGGAGTTTCTGCTTCAGCTCAACACTCTGTGATTCTTGTCAAATCACTTAATCTCCCCATGTCTACAACCAAAATGAATTTTATCTTGTGTGATGTAACCAATGCTCATGTAAAGCACTCCAACACCTAACAAGTCTGCACTATATAAAACTGCAAATACACAAAAAATAAGTGTTTTGCACACTTCTGTCATTGGGCTACATCTGGGTGATATTTGTGCTGCATTTGGGCTCTTTTATCTCTGGTGGCCATCTTGGGAGATTTATTTGTTATGAAGTTTCCTAATTTCCTCATTTACTGCAGTCTCCTCAGTCGGAAATGCTTTCAGTTTTTTACTTTGATTCCATCAAGAAGATAATCAGATATGTCACACATTTGCCATAAATTCTCAATGTTAGCACTCTAGTTGCTCATTAGATCACTGTAGTAAAGCTACTGCTCACCACAGAAGTCTGCTGCTGGTATTAAAAGTGCATGTTTCAGTCTGCATATCAGAATTGTTTTATGAAATAGAAGAGGATTTGAGAAGTCACTCAAAATGTGCCCAATTTTTCTTTCTTCAGCACTAATCATAATTTCTATGGCAAAATGAACCCCCTCATTGTGTTCCTTTTTAAATTAAATGTTTTAAGTGTTACCAGTTTATTCCAATCAAGATGGCTTCAGGTGTGCCATACGTTTGTCATAAGTAAGACAGTAAGCGCTCTAGTTGTTCTTAAGAACACTCTGGGACATTCTGTCATTGGGCTATACTTGGGCTACATCTGGGTGATATTTGGGCTACATTTGGGCTTATTTGTCTCTGGTGGCCATCTTGGGAGATTTATTTGTTATGAAGTTTCCTAATTTCCTCATTTACTGCAGTCTCCTCAGTAAGAAATGCTTTCAGTTTTTTATTTTGGTTCCATCAAAAAGGCATTCAGATGTGTCACACATTTGCCATGAATTCTGAACGTTAGCACTCTAGTTGCTCATTAGATCACTGTAGTAAAGCTACTGCTCACCAAGGAAGTCTGCTGCTGGTATTCAAAGTGCATGTTTCAGTCTGCATGTCAGTTTTTTTTATGAAATAGAAGAGGATTTGAGAAGTCAAAATGTGCCCTAAGTTTTTTTTTTTGCAGCACTAATCATAATTTCTATGGCAAAATGAACCCCCTCATTTTGTTCCTTTGTCAATTAAATGTTTTAAGTGTTACGACTTTATTCCAATCAAGATGGCTTCAGGTGTGCCATACTTTTGTCATAAGTAATACTGTTAGCGCTCTAGTTGTTCGTTAGAACACTCTGGGACATTCTGTCATTGGGCTATACTTGGGCTACATCTGGGTGATATTTGGGCTACATTTGGGCTCTTTTGTTTCTGGTGGCCATCTTGGGAGATTAATTTGTTATGAAGTTTCCTAATTTCCTCATTTACTGCAGTTTCCTCAGTAGGAAATACTTTTAGTTTTTTACTTTGGTTCCATCAAGAAGGCATTCAGATGTGTCACACATTTGCCATAAATTCTGAATGTTAGCACTCTAGTTGCTCCTTAGATCACTGTAGTAAAGCTACTGTTCACCAGGGAAGTCTGCTGCTGGTATTCAAAGTGCATGTTTCAGTCTGCATGTCAGTTTTTTTTTATGAAATAGAAGAGGATTTGAGAAGTCAAAATGTGCCCTAATTTTATTTTCTGCAGCACTAATCATAATTTCTATGGCAAAATGAACCCCCTCATTTTGTTCCTTTGTAAATTAAGGGCCATATGTAGGTAAAACGTGTTTTGCGCTTCTCTAATTGCAATTTTTAGGGAATTAGAGAATTGCAAAACGCAATGTAGGTAGGATTAGCAAAACATTTTGCGATTCCCACCTATTCCTTATTTGCGATTCTCTAATTGAGATTCGCAAATAAGGAATACCTTGCCATTCATTCCTATGGGCTAGAAGGCACATAGGAATGAATAGGAAGACATTCTCAATTTGCGTTTCTCAATTAGAGAATCGCAAATTGAGAATGCAATTTCAAGGTTGCAAGGGTGTCAATAGGATACCCTTTTGCACCCCTGAAATAAACATGTGTGCACATGTGGCGCACATACATGCGCTAAGGGCATGTATGTGCGCCACATGGCACTTTGAAAAATGAAAAAAAGTTAATTTTTCAAAGAAATCGCAAATTACCACCAACCTGAAGTTGGAGGTAAATTGCGATTCCTTAAGCCAAAATCGCACAACTTGGGTGCTTCCTACATTGCATTTAAGGAATCGCAATTTGGGATTCCTTAAATGCATTAGCAAAATAAGGAATCGCAAATTTTGCGATTCCTTATTTGCGTGTGGGTTTTTGTGTGCTACATAGCACACTGCCCAAATTGCGATTGCAAACGCTGAAATTTGGCGAATTTCAGCATTTGCGATCGCAATTTGGCTTCCTACTTATGGCCCAAAATTTTTTAAGTGTTGCCACTTTATTCCAATCAAGATGGCTTCAGGTGTGCCATACTTTTGTCATAAGCAAGACTGTTAGCGCTCTAGTTGTTCGTTAGAAAACTCTGGGACATTCTGTCATTGGGCTACATCTGGGTGATCTTTGGGCTACATTTGGGCTCTTTTGTCTCTGGTGGCCATCTTGGGAGATTTGTTTGTTATGAAGTTTCCTAATTTCCTCATTTACTGCAGTTTCCTCAGTAGGAAATACTTTCAGTTTTTTACTTTGGTTCCATCAAGAAGGCATCAGATGTGTCACACATTTGCCATAAATTCTGAATGTTAGCACTCTAGTTGCTCATTAGATCACTGTAGTAAAGCTACTGCTCACCAGGGAAGTCTGCTGCTGGTATTCAAAGTGCATGTTTCAGTCTGCATATCAGATTTATTTTATGAAATAGAAGAGGATTTTAGAAGTCAAAATGTGCCCTAATTTTTCTTTCTGCAGCACTAATCATAATTTCTATGGCAAAATGAACCCCCTCATTTTGTTCCTTTGTAAATTAAATGTTTTAAGTGTTACCACTTTATTCCAATCAAGATGGCTTCAGGTGTGCCATACTTTTGTCATAAGTAAGACTGTTAGGGCTCTAGTTGTTCGTTAGAACACTCTGGGACATTCTGTCATTGGGCTATACTTGGGCTACATCTGGGTGATATTTGGGCTACATTTGGGCTCTTTTGTCTCTGGTGGCCATTGTGGGAGACTTATTTGTTATGAAGTTTCCTAATTTCCTCATTTACTACAGTCTCCTCAGTAGGAAATACTTTCAGTTTTTTACTTTGATTCCATCAAGAAGGCATTCAGATGTGTCACACATTTGCCATAAATTCTGAATGTTAGCACTCTAGTTGCTTATTAGATCACTGTAGTAAAGCTACTGCTCACCAGGGAAGTCTGCTGCTGGTATTGAAAGTGCATGTTTCAGTCTGCATGTCAGAATATTTTAATGAAATAGAAGAGGATTTGAGAAGTCACTCAAAATGTGCCCTAAGTTTTCTTTCTGCAGCACTAATCATACTTTCTATGGCAAAATGAACCCCCTCATTTTGTTCCTTTTTAAATTAAATGTTTTAAGAGTTACCACTTTATTCCAATCAAGATGGCCTCAGGTGTGCAATACGTTTGTCATAAGTAGGACTGTTAGCGCTCTAGTTGTTCTTTAGAACACTCTGGGAAGCTGCAGTAGAACACAAAGGAATCAACTGACAGTCTCTGCCCTTGTTGGAGGTACATGTTTTACTGAGAATGTCAGACTTCATTCTCACATGACTGAGAAAGATAATGTGAATTTACAGAAAATATGCTCTCAGTTTAGCTTATAGATCACCTTCCAAACCTCTGTGGGAAAAGCATGAGAAAATAGTTTTCTCTCAAACAGGATTCATGATATCACAGCAGAAGGCCTTTTCACATGGTAAAATCACCTTAAAACACACCACAATTCCTAAAATGAGTATGGTACCATCAACAAATGATTTATAATGTAACTAAAGTCTTAAAACCTTCTATTAACTGCAATGCTTTTTAATGAGGTGCTATCATGTATATTGGTCCCAAGATGGCTGCCAACACTTCTTGGATGAAGTACTGACAGCCAATCAGATCTCACGATGAGATGTGTGGTTAGGCTCCGCCCAGATATATCTATCTATTTAACTCTAATTTTCTCAGGAACTACTGAACGGATTTACACCATTTAAGCAAAAGGCACGAGTCTGAACTGAGGACTACCTCTTTGCCAAATTTGGTGTAATTTTGTTCATCAGTTCGGGCTGTAGCTGCGTCAACAGGTCCTATGGGAAAATGCATGGGGAAAACGTGTTTTGGGACCCCCCTTTTTTCTCGGCCCCCGCTTGACGAATCACCGTGAAATTTTCAGGATAGGAGCAGACCGGAGCTGGCCAAAAGTTTGGAAAATTTCGCGAAGATTCCTCAATCGGCACCAACGTTATTCCAAATAGAATGTTGCGGATTTCCTATGGAAAATAGGTCCTAACTATAACTACCTACTGGCGACTGTTATTGTCTTAGCATGATAGGCACGAGCCCTGCAACTTCATAGTGTGCTGTCACCTCAGTGTTGGCAGTGAGCCTGGATGTGTAGCTACGTACGCATCCTCCTGCATGCACAACTGGCGTGTGCTAGTCTGGGGTTCACAGGTCAGTGCAGGGGTGTGCCTATCCGGCAAGGGGAACAGGGTGTCTCGGACATGTCCATGTGCAGGAAGTGCGGTAAGTGTGTCTCTGTGTTCTGGTGTGGCCTGTTGCAAGAGCCGCAGCAGTCGATGTTGTAAAGTGGCATGCACCACCTCCAAACGGCACTGTGATGTTGTAGTTGGAATGTAGCAGGACATGCGCAAATAGGCATTACAATGGCGTGCCGTACGAGTGCACGAGATACAACAGTTCACCGTACAAAAGTGTGGGGGCTCGTGGGAGGGAGGAGCAGCCGTTTGGCAACATAACATACAGTGAACTCGACCATGTGCCACATGCTGGGCATCTCATCCATGATGACCACGGTTGCAGACATCCCACAACACCAATGACTGGCCTTTGTACACATCTTGTATGAATGCAGCGTGGTTTTCACTTCTATGCTCGTTCAGTGGTGTGATGTTGGCGGGTTGTGTGACTTGTGCTCCTTGTTGGTGTGTTTCATTTTGGCCATTGTTAGTCTATATGTGTGTTGTACTTAATTGTGCATGTGTGCCATTCTGCCCATCTCTCCCCCTCTCCCACTCCCTGCTTCTTCCTCTTCCTAGTGCTGTTGTGTCTATAATTTTGTTGCTGCACACATAAATACATGTAAAGAATAAATTAGAATAGTTCCTTGATTCTTTTAGGTTTCAAAACTTCTCTATTGGTTTCTTTTAAATTTTCCATATGAACCATTTTTTAAATATTCAACAACACATAGAAGTCAGAAGTGCAACGTATTCTATCAACACACTTTCTAGAACATTCTACAACACGTGCAGGTTAAAAGTTCATCAATGTTTTAAAACTTAACAATATTTTTTTGTAACATTTTCTTGAAAATTTAACGACACGTGCAGGTTAAAAGTTGACGATTGTTTTAAGTTCGAACAGTGCCTTCCAAATGCAAGTAGCAGGTGTGGTTGATCCGAGCAAATTTTATCCTTTGATATGTACTCCACGTTGAAACTGCTTTTTCTTAACCAATCACAAAGATGCTTTTCCACAAAACTAATGTGCACCCTACTTTTAAAAAAGAATGCTTTTCATGATATCTTTAGAGATAAGTTATAGATAGGAATTAGCATTTAAAAAACCTTTGAAATTCACTGAAAAAACCATAGGTTTCAGGGGCGTTATAGTTAGGAATTGGCATTTAAAAAACCTTAGAAATTCACTGAAAAAACCATAGGTTTCAGGGGTGTTATAGTTAGCTGGACATTTCCCTCGTACAAAACCCTAGAAATTCCCCTGTTATAGTTAGTTCAGCTAACTATAACTCGCGCCCCAGACACTGCTGATGACGTCACATATTACATCACTCATGACATGGTCAGTGACATCACTGATGACATCACTGATGACATCTCAAATGAATATATATATATATATATATATTTTTAATCTACTGGCGGTCGCCAGTAGATAGTTATAGTTAGGACCTAGTTTCTATAGGAAAAGCGTTTTTTATTTTCTCAATAACTTTGGCGCCGGTTGACGAATCTTTGCGAAATTTTGAAAACTTATGGCCCTCTCCAGTCAGCTCCTATCCTGAAAGTTTTGAGGTGATTTGCCAAGCAGGGGCCGAGGAAGAAGGGGGGCGTCCCAAAACGTGTTTTTTCCATGTTATTTTCCATAGGAAACTTTAGACACGGCAACAGCTCGAACTGCTGAACGGAATTACATCAAATTTGGCAAAAAGGTAGCCCTTGGTTCAGAAAGAGACCTTTTTGTTAAATGGTGTAAATCCGTTCAGTAGTTCCTGAGGAATTTTAAAAACAAGAGGTCGAAACATGCATTTCCCATATGAAACTTTATACACGCCTACAGCTCCAACTGCTGAACGGAATCACACAACATTTGGCAAAAAGGTAGTGCTTGGTTCAGAAAGTGTCCTTTTTTATAAATGGTGTAAATCCGTCCAGTAGTTTTTAAGATATTAAAGGATTTTTTTTATATATCTAACTACTCAAGCACAAGCTTGGTTCTAATTGGCTGCCAACACTTCAATCCAGGAAGTGTTGGCAGCCATCTTGGTGCAATGCTTTTTTGGTCTCGCCTAGCGACGCAGCGCATGCGTTGCTCACTACACAAACACCACTGCCCTACCCTAAACACTAAAACACTACCCCCAGCATGACCCCCTACACTACCCAAACACAACTGCACTACCCTTAACCCTAAATCTACCCCCAGCATGACCCCCTACACTACACAAACACCACTGCACTACCCTAAACCCTAAATCTACCCACAGCATGACTCCCTACACTACACAAACACCACTGCACTACCCTAAACCCTAAAACACTACCCCCAGCATGACCCCCTACACTACCCAAACACAACTGCACTACCCTAAACCCTAAATCTACCCACAGCATGACTCCCTACACTACACAAACACCACTGCACTACCCTAAACCCTAAAACACTACCCCCAGCATGACCCCCTACACTACCCAAACACAACTGCACTACCCTTAACCCTAAATCTACCCCCAGCATGACCCCCTACACTACACAAACACCACTGCACTACCCTAAACCCTAAAACACTACCACCAGCACAACCCCCTACACTACCCAAACACCACGGCACTACCCTAAACCCTAAAACACTACTCCCAGCATGACCCCCTACACTACCAAAACACAACTGCACTACCCTAAACTCTAAAACACGACCCCCTATACTACACAAACACCACTGCACTACACCAAGCCCTAAAACACTACCCCCAGCATGACCCCTACACTACCCAAACACAACTGCACTACCCTAAACCCTAAAAAACGACCCCCTACACTACAAAAACACCACTGCACTACCCTAAAATCTAAAACACTACCCCCAGCATGACCCCCTACACTACACAAACACCAGTGCACTACCCTAAGCCCTAAATCTACCCCCAGCATGACCCTCTACACTACCCAAACACAACTGCGCTAGGCTAAACCCTAAACCACTACCCCCAGTATGACCCCTACACTACCCAAACACCACTGTGCTACCCTAAACCCTAAAACACTACCCCCAGCACTACCCCCAACACTACACAAACACCACTGTGCTACCCTAAACCCTAAAACACTACCCCCAGCATGACCCCCTACGCTATAAAAACACCACTGCGCTACCCTAAACCCTAAAACTCTACCCCCAGCACGAGCCCCTACACTACGCATACACCACTGCGCTACCCTAAGCCCCAAAACACTACCCCCAGCATGACCCCCTACGCTATACAAACACCACTGCGCTACCCTGAATCCTAAAACTCTACCCCAGCACGACCCCATACGCTACCCAAACACCACTGCACTACCCTAAGCCCCAAAACACTACCCCCAGCATGACCCCCTACGCTATACAAACACCACTGCGCTACCCTAACCCCTAAAACTCTACCCCCAGCATGACCCCCTACAGAACCCAAACACCACTGTACTACCCTAAACCCTAAATCTACCTCCAGCACGACCACCTACACTACCCAAACACCACTGCACTACCCTCAACCCTAAAACATGACCCCCTACACTACCTTAAACCCTAAAACACGACCCCCTACACTACACAAACAGCACTGCACAACCCTAAAACACTGCCCCCAGCACTACCCCCAACACTACACAAACACCACTGCACTACCCTAAACCCTAAATCTACCCCCAGCACGACCCCCTACACTACACAAACACCACTGCACTACCCTAAAAACTACCCCCAGCACTACCCCCTACACTACATAAACACCACTGCACTATCCTAAACCCTAAATCTACCCCTAGCACGACCCCCCACACTACCCAAACACCACTGCACTACCCTAAACCCTAAAACACCACCCACAGCACAACCCCCTACACTACCCAAACACCACTGCACTACCCTAAACCCTAAGACACCACCCACAGCACAACCCCCTACACTACCCAAACACCACTGCACTACCCTAAACCCTAAAACACTACCCCCAGCACAACCCCCTACACTACCCAAACACCAATGCACTACCCTAAACCCTAAATCACGACCCCCTATACTACACAACCACCACTGCACTACCCTAAACCCTAAAACACTACCCTCAGCATGACCCCCTACACTACACAAACACCACTGCACTACCCTAAACCCTAAAACACTACTCCCTACACTACACAAACACCACTGCACTACTCTAAACCCTAAAACACTACCCCCAGCATGACCCCATACACTACACAAACACTACTGCACTACCTAAACCCTTAAGCACTACCCCAGCATGACCCCCTACAATACACAAACACCACTGCACTACCCTAAACCCTAAGGCACAACCCCCTACACTACACAAACACCACTTCACTACCCTAAACCCTAAAACACTGCCCCCAGCACGACCCCCGACACTACACAAACACCACTGCACTACCCTAAACCCTAAAACACTACCCCCAGCATGACCCCCTACAGAACCCAAACACCACTGTACTACCCTAAACCCTAAATCTACCTCCAGCAGGACCACCTACACTACCCAAACACCACTGCCCTAACCTCAACCCTAAAACATGACCCCCTACACTACCTTAAACCCTAAAACACGACCCCCTACACTACACAAACAGCACTGCACTACCCTAAACCATAAAACACTGCCCCCAGCACTACCCACAACACTACACAAACACCACTGCACTACCCTAAACCCTAAATCTACGCCCAGCACGACCCCCTACACTACACAAACACCACTGCACTGCACTACCCTAAAAACTACCCCCAGCACTACCCCTACACTACACAAACAGCACTGCACTATCCTAAACCCTAAATCTACCCCCAGCACGACCCCCTACACTACCCAAACACCACTGCACTACCCTAAACCCTAAAACACCACCCACAGCACAACCCCCTACACTACCCAAACACCACTGCACTACCCTAAACCCTAAAACACTACCCCCAGCACAACCCCCTACACTACCCAAACACCAATGCACTACCCTAAACCCTAAATCACGATCCCTACACTACACAACCACCACTGCACTACCCTAAACCCTAAAACACTACCCCCAGCATGACCCCCTACACTACACAAACACCACTGCACTACCCTAAACCCTAAAACACTACTCCCTACACTACACAAACACCACTGCACTACTCTATGCCCTAAAACACTACCCCCAGCATGACCCCATACACTACACAAACACTACTGCACTACCTAAACCCTTAAGCACTATCCCAGCATGACCCCCTACAATACACAAACACCACTGCACTACCCTGAACCCTAAAACACTACCCCCAGCACAACCCCCTACACTACACAAACACCACTTCACTACCCTAAACCACTGCCCCCAGCACGACCCCCAACACTACACAAACACCACTGCACTACCCTAAACCCTAAAACACTACCCCCAGCATGACCCCCTACACTACACAAACACTACTGCACTACCTAAACCCTAAACCACTACCCCAGCACGACCCCCTACAATACACAAACACCACTGCACTACCTAAACCCTAAATCTACCCCCAGCACAATCCCCTACACTACCCACACACCACTGCACTACCCTAAACCTTAAAACACTACACCCAGCACGACCCCCTACACTACACAAACACCACTGCACTACCCTATACCCTAAATCTACCCCAGCATGACTCCCTATACTACCCAAACACCACTGCACTACCCTAAACCCTAAAACACTACCCCCAGCATGACCCCCAACACTACACAAACGCCACTGTACTACCCTAAACCCTAAATCACTACCCCCAGCACGACCCCCTACACTACCCACACACCACTGCACTACCCTAAACCTTAAAACACTACACCCAGCACGACCCCCTACACTACACAAACACCACTGCACTACCCTATACCCTAAATCTACCCCAGCATGACTCCCTATACTACCCAAACCCCACTGCACTACCCTAAACCCTAAAACACTACCCTCAGCATGACCCCCAACACCACCCAAACACCACTGCGCTACCCTAAACCCTAAAATACTACCCCAGCACAACCCCCTGTATTACCAAAACACCAATGTGCTACCCTAAACCCTAAAACACTACCCCCAGCACGACCTCCTACACTACCCAAACACCACTGCGCTACCCTAAACCCTAAAACACTACCCCAGCACGACCCCCAACACTACCCAAACACCACTGTGCTACCCTAAACCCTAAATTACTACCCCAGCACAACCCCCTATATTACCCAAACACCAATGTGCTACTCTAAACCCTAAAACACTACCACCAGCACGACATCCTACACTACCCAAACACCACTGTACTACCCAAAACCCCAAATACCACCCCCAGCACGACCCCCTACACTACCCAAACATCACTGCACTAACCTAAACCCTAAAACACGACCCCTATACTACACAAACACCACTGCACTACCCTTAACCCTAAAACACTACCCCAGCACAACCCCCTACACTACACAAACACCACTGCACTACCCTAAACCCTAAAACACTACCCCCTACATTACACAGACACCACTGCACTACCCTAAACCCTAAAACACTACCCTCAGCATGACCCCCTACACTACACACAACCTACTGCACTACCCTAAACTGTAAAACACTACCCCAGCACGAACCCCCAAACACTACCCAAACACCACTGCACTACCTTAAATCTACCCCCAGCATGACACCCTATACTACCCAAACACAAGTGGGCTACACTAATCCCTAAAACACTGCCCCGAGCATGACACCCTACACTACCCAAACATCACTGCAGTACCCTAAACCCTAAAACACTACCCCCAGCATGACCCCCTACACTACCCAAACACCACTGTGCTACCCTAAACCCTAAACACTACCCCACCACGACACCCTACTCTACCCAAACATCACTGCGGTACCCTAAACCCTAAAACACTATCCCCAGCATGACCCCCTACACTACGCAAACATCACTGCGGTACCCTAAACCCTAAAACACTACTCCCAGCATGACACCCTACAATACCCAAACACCACTGTGCTACCCTAAACCCTAAAACACTATCCCCAGCACGACCCCATACACTACACAAAAACCACTGTGCTACCCTAAATCACTACCCCCAGCATGACCCCCTACACTACCCAAACACCACTGCACTACCCTAAACCCTAAAACACTATCCCCAGCACGACCCCCTACACTACACAAACACCGCTAAAACCCTAAAACACTACCCCCAGCACGACCCCCTTCACTACCCAAACACCACTGCGCTACCCTAAACCCCAAAACACTACCCCCAGCACGACCCCTTCACTACTCAAATACCACTGCGCTACCCTAAACCCTAAAATACTACCCCTAGCACGACCCCCTACACTACCCAAACACCACTGCGCTACCCTAAACCCTAAAACACTACCCCCAGCATGACCCCTACACTACCCAAACACCACTGCGCTACCCTAAACCCTTAAACACTACCCCAGCATAACCCCCTACACTACACAAACACCACTTCACTACCCTATACCCTAAAACACTGCCCTCAGCACGACCCCCTACACTACACAAACACCACTGCACTACCCTAAACCCTAAAACACTACCCCCAGCATGACCCCCTACACTACAAAATCACCACTGCACTAACCTTAACCCTAAATAACTACCTCCAGCACGACCCACTACGCTACCCAAACACCACTGCACTACCCTAAACCCTAAAACACTACCCCAGCACGACCCCCTACACTACCAAAACACCACTGCACTACCTTAAACCCTAAATCTACCCCCAGCACGACCCCATACACTACCAAAACACCACTGAACTACCCTAAACCCTAAAACGCTACCCCCAGCATGACCTCCTACACTACCTAAACACCACTGCACTACCCAAAACCCTAAAACACTACCTCCAGCATGACCCCTACACTACACAAACACCACTGCACTACCCTAAACCCACCCCAGCACGACCTCCCTACACTACCAAAACACCACTGCACTACCCTAAACCCTAAAACACTACCCCCAGCATGACCTCCTACACTACCCAAACACCACTGCACTACCCTAAACCCTAAAACACTACCCCAGCATGACCCCCTACACTACACAAACACCACTGCACTACCCACAACCCTAAAACACTACCCCTACCACGACCCCCTACACTACCCCAAAACCACTGCACTACCCTAAACCCTAGAAAAGTAACCCCCACCCCATGCCCAATTCCCCTAACCGTCACTCCTCGTGGTTCCTGCTTCACGTTGTCTCTGAGGGGCGGTGCATGTCATTGTGAGGAAACGGAACAGCCTATATTTCCTTACAACGACGTGGATCATCTGCATGTTTTTTAGAACGCATGGTCATTTACCATACATACCTTTACAACGAAATTCGTTGTAAAGGCATGCTTGGTAAATGACCATGCGTTCTAAAAAAATGTGTAGTAATGACTTCGCTATGTACAACGCATGCATGGTAATGCATGCGTTGTAATGGTATTGCAAAGTAAAAAAGTCGTTGTAACAGCTGTTTACCGATCGAAGCTGGCCCCTGTTCTTCAATGAGTCTTTTATTTGATTAGGAGGAAGGAATGTGTTTTTTTACCGAAAAGTGCATTCCCGGCTGTTGTATTGTGAAAGTGTCTGCGTGGCCTGGTTTCACTTCCGGTGAGAGAGTGGAAGAGTCAGTTTCGATCTAAGGGAGTTCTGTTGTTGGACGGGGCCGGCGCGACACGTCATCAGAAAACACAGCTAATGGAAAGCGTCCTCCCCAAAGTGTGGAGCAGTGCCATGAGAGGTCAATGAGTGTACGTCCCACCGCAGTTTGACCGAACGGTGCCGTTCTAGGTTACAGGAGGCAGAAGTGGCATCCATCGCAGGTCCTCTTGTACACTAAAAAAGGACCAAGAAATGCTTTCCTTTCTTTTCTTCTTCTGCTGCACCATCTGTTCTTCCTCCTCTACTGCAAGTGGATCAACTTCGGCAAAACTAGAAGCCATAGTTGTATTAAAAATAAACAGACACACAAAAAAGGTATTTCAATTTAAAGAGAAGCAAGAAACAGGTCTTCTCTCTTTCAAGGACAAAAAGTCAGGGAAATATCAGAAGGATGGATCCTCCCTCTTTCACAATGAAATTGATTTCAACCAATCAGATTCCTTTTTTATTTTGCTGACATGAAGTCACGTAGGGTGCACGCACTCGTCACGCACCCTTCATGCACCCGCAAAAATCATATATATCATTATACACTATAAATAAACATTTCTATAAACTTTTAATAAGTATATTAGCAAAACTGTTCAGTCTAATATCATATTCAAACTTTCTGTAGTCATTTTTTCAACTTTAAAAGTACGCCGACGTCTCGACATCGGCTCGATCTCACCGCGATCACGGCACAACCCCGGAAATACGCGTGGGGAGATGTTGCGCACATTAAGCAGCTACACCGCGCATTTCGTAACTTTACTTTCATCGAAATTATATTGAAAATAATACTTTAAAAATACTTTTATTAATAAATTTAGACAAACACTTAAAGGAAAACTTTTATTTATGATTAATTTACAGATATTTCATACTTTACAAATTACGCCAAAGTCGCGACCCCAGCGCGACTTTTCAAAATGGCTACCAGAATGCGCGCAGCCATCGTGTAGGATGCGCGTAGGGTGCACGACTTCTGTATAATATTACACATAAAAAAGAATGAATATAGTTTTCCTAATTTTATATATATATATATATATACCTGCGTTCATATCACTTTCAAACTTTATTGTTTTCTAACAATTCGGACAAATCCTCTCTACAACCATTTAACATTCTGACTTATTTGAAATAGCATGCCTCTTCAAGGGAATTACCATTTAATTTATGTAACTGCATTTACCTTCATGCTCGAAGTATTATCATGACAATAATGAATTTATTTTGATATAGCGGTCGCTAGATAATGCAATCTCGAAGTATGTTTTCCATGTTTATGAACCATGCATTTGTATTTCTATGGCTGATTGGCATGCAGGAAGTAACTTGACAAAGGCAAACGCCGAAACGCGTCGTCCTTCTAAAGCTAGCGCACAATAAAGTGTTTGTGCGGTTTCCTGGTGTGCTGTCCTTTCATTCCTGGAATCGATACGGAATACAAGACTTGGGTTATACCACAGTGGCTGCTGCCGCCACTGACGGCACCAACGTTGCAGGCCTGGGGGCTGCTCTTGCAGCAAGCTACGGACACAAAACATTTGCAGCGGTTCCCGCCGTTCCCGACCTAGATTTTGCGAAGCAAACACCTGTGGGTAAGCCTGTGTATCTGTTTTAAGGGTTTTTGTGGGGGTTAATGGTCCGCGTTGGAGAACGCGGATTGTCCGACTTTGCAAATTTCTCTTGATACTCTGCACAGTGCCTCTGCCCCGAAGATAATATCGAGTGTTGATTGCAGTACGGGAACAGACGTGATTGCCACAACTCAAGTTGCGGCGTCAGGAAACCAAGGAGTTATGAGTGATTGGGACAATGAAAGAAAGGCAGAGGCCATTTCTTTGTTTAACGAAGAGCAAGATGAGTTGAGAGTGAAACCCACGACAAGCTCCGCCCCCGTGGGAAGTGATACCACATTGAAACAAAAACTGTTTTTGCTAGAGAAACTGAGCAAACGGGAAATAAATAAATGGTGGGAAGTGGCCTCGCTCACTAATTACGTGGAAGTTGGCCGCGTCCCTAGAGGCCTAAGAATCACAATCGTACCAACATATGATAATCCTAATCCAGATCTTCTTGCAGAATGGGCTCAATTTAGGGCCAAAACGTGCAAAGGAATGTTAGAGATGCTCGTTAAATATGCCCAAATAGATCTGGAGACAACCAGAAAGGAATTGATGACATTAAAAGCGGATTTAGAGAAATACAAAAACGATAATATATTGGAAGAATTCCTAAAAACACTCCCTAAGAAACTCAAAGAGTACGAAGATTCAATCAAACAAAAGAAACAACGTAAATTCCTCAGGGATAAGCGTGACTACGCTGAGGGACGTATCTTAACCTACGCCAAAAAATACGACTGGGCTCAAAGAAACCTTAAAGCCACCACCACCGAACGGACAACGGAATTATTGTCAACGGGTTCCAGTTCAGACATTAGTACTGACTCAGAAGTTTCCAGTGCAGTAATCCCTTTAGCCACACGTCCTCTCACTTTTTTACACGAGTTTCAAATACTAAAGCAGAAAAAGGATCAAACTCAAGTAAACAAGCCCCAAACGAGAGGACAGGCAAGAGGAAAGGGGCAAAGAAGAGGAAGAGGACGAGGGACCACAAAAGAAAAAGATTAAGTAAGAGAAGGTCAAAGAATTTCGACACCGACTCCTCAACATCAAGATCAGACAACAAATCAAACAGTTATTAACCTATCCACTCGAAGTTTGAGTGAAGTCGAAATCTCAGTCCTGCAATTGGGTTTGTCCTTTTGTCCCAGTAACAACTTAAACTATATGGACACTAGAATTGATTTATTCCTATATATTCGGAAACTTAAACTAATGAAAATGTTCGAGGCACGCTCAAAATCAAAGCCTAAAGAATCAGTAACTAGTTTAAGTGATCCAGAGATACGCAATTTACAAATACAGGACATGGAACTTTTAAGAATTATGTATGACCTAGAAATGGAAGACAACTATCGTGGCAATGATAATTCACTATTGCAATCGTGTGGTGTCACCAGTATACAACACGCACATAGCGGTCTCAAAAGGAAATCGAAGTTCAATCCCAATGTTCCTTTTGACAACATTGAAGCATACAACTCAGCGGTTATTCTTGAACTTAAGAAATCAAGGAAGTATGAGCGCTAGGTGGCGCTAGCCAAGATGGCCGCGCCGAGGTAGAGCTCCGTGATGCCTGACCCCTCGCATCCGCTCATCCTCCGTTGCTGATGGCCTGGGCGCGCTCCGCTTCCTGACGCTTGCGGAGGAGCCGCTGCCCCACCCCCGCTGCAATTTTGGGACGCTTTGGTGCCGCAAGGACTGAGTTCTGCCAGCTGGAAGCGGCACCGCCGCGGGGACGTGCACTCGGCCGGTTCCTCGACCGGCGGCGCCCGCTACGAGCGCCCGCGGCGCCACACGAGGGGCGCAGGCCGCAATCTGGTGACAGTTGTGTGGAGGCGGGAGAGACCCGCGGGGGAAAACCTTGGCCTGCGGAGCGCTGCGGGAGGGGCGACAGATCCCGGACGCCTCCCCGGACCCCCCCGGCCGCAGGGCCCTGATCGCCGGGCGGACCGGCCCGGGTGCTGGGAGCTCGTGAGACGGGGCCCGTCTAGCTGATTGTCGCCATCCGCCGCATTGTTCTACTTTGGCCTATGGACCGGTGCGTACTACAGGGGACTGCTTCCTTCTCCCCCCCCTTGCCCCACTGCCCTACACGTTTGGTAGATTGGCTGCTGGCAGGGTGCCCTCGTGGAGGCTGGGCCCCCCCCCAGGGCCTGTGGTGGGCCCCACACAGGAGTGGTGTCGCGCCCTGGCGCCTGAGGCGGCGATTTGACGGGGAGGTGATGCTGGATTGTTACTGCCGGGCCCCCCCCCCGCCCACTGCCCCTCCTTATTCCGAGCCCCGCTCCCGGTGTGGAGAGGTGTACGCTGTACCCACGGGACGCCTGGGACCTGCAGGGACCCCGAGACAACGCCGATCGGAGGTGAGAGACGCGCACCTGCGCGAGGGCCTGGACTCCTTCCTGGTGGTGGCCGAGAACTGGTGCGAACAACGTGACAGTGCCCACAACAGGTGCCGGCGTCGGCGGCGGGGGCCCATTGCCACACGGGGATCCGCGCGCTCCCCTCCCTCGTCGCCGCCTGGACGGAGAGGGCCCCCTGTTTCCTCCCCCCTCGTCGGGGAGGGGCTCCTTTGCCGATCGCGGCGGGGAGCGCCGCCGGAGTAAGCCCGAGAGGCCGCTGTGGGGGCCTGATTGGTCGCGGGCCCTGTGCCTGGAGCAGCGGTGAGACTCTACCACACTGGATCGCCTTTCGTGGGGCGGCGGCACCCCCGGCGGCCCGTCATAGCGGGGTGAGGGCACCACCCCTACCCCCCGAATCCGCACCGGCTGGCAGTGGGGACACTGGGACGGCGAGCCACGCGGCGCCTGAGCACCGGCGCACGCGCCCTGAGGGCAGTCATGGGCAAGGAACGGGGTGCCAAATCGGCGGCTGCACCCCACCAGACCAAGATTGACCGTTTCACGACCTCTGAGCCCCCCGGAGCTGGGGGGGAGGCGGCGCCGACTCCTGGCACGGACCTTGCCGCCATTCTGCAGGCCATCACCGCCTCCCGCACGTCCTTGGAGGGGATGGTCGGGGAGGTGAAGGTGGACGTGGCGCTCCTCCGACAGGATCTTCGCAATGCCACGGCCCGCATCACCGAGACGGAATCCCGCATTTCGACCGCGGAGGACGACATCCGGCAGCTCCAAGATCAGGTCCGGGAGCTCACGACCCACTCCAAGGAACTGCATCGGCGGGCAGAAGATGCCGAAAACCGGGCCCGCCGCAACAACCTCCGCCTGGTGGGCTTTCCGGAGGGGGTGGAATCTGGCCGCACCGATGACTTTCTTGAGAAATGGTTTAAGTCCTGGATGCCAGCGGCCAGCCTGTCCACCTGGTTCGTGGTGGAAAGAGCGCACCGGTCGTTGGCCGCCAAACCTCCGGTGGGGGCCCCACCGCGCCCCTTCATCCTGCGGATCCTCAACTTCAGGGACAGGGATGCTATTCTGAAGGAGGCGCGGGCGCAGTCTCCTTTGTCCTTCAATAACCATACCATCATGGTTTTCCCCGACTACACCCGGGAGGTTCAAGAGCAACGCCGATCATACCTGGAGGTGAAACATAAGATGCGCTCCTTGGGTCTTCGATACCAACTTCAGTTCCCGGCCCGCCTCCGTGTGGTCTTCCAGGCTAAGACCTTGTTTTTCGACACTCCTCGGGCGGCATGGACTTGGCTCACTGAGGAGCGACCCTTGCACCAATCTGGGCGAGCGTCCCCGGCCCGGAGGCCTACGGATCTGGACACAACCAGGCCTCCTCGCCCACGCCGTAGAAGACGCACACAGTCCCGGCGGCCCCGGGGGGGGTTGACGGCTGGGCCTCGGTCCACGAGCATGTCGGGCAGGATGCCGAGGGAATCGTCTGCCTCATCCGGGACATCCTCTCAGGCGGCTGGGGGCCTCCGGAGCCGGTCGCCGCGACCGCCGGACCCGTCCCTGACCCCCCTCATCGCGCCTGTGGACCTTTCTGATCTCTCCCGCAGCCCGGTCATTTGACTTGGGGTGGTCTTCTATCTTGGCAGCAGCTCTGGTGGCCCGGTCCCGCGGCTGGGGCCGCCGGCATGGTCCTGGACTCAGCGGATCTCCGCCCATGAGTAGTAGTCTAGGCCGGAACACTTGCATCCGTACTTCTGGAGGGGTCCACCACGCTCTTGACACCCGAGCGTTCGCTTGGGGTTTTTGTAATAGTTGTTGATGTTAGGGCGACAGATGCTTCAGTTCCCGAAGTGTAGGGTGGGGGGTTGGGGGTTAAGGGGTGGGTTTTGTTGGATGTTTTGTTGGATACTCCTCCTTGGGGGGGTGGTCCTTTTCGTTCATGTCTGGTCTTCCCTGGGCGCGCCGCATCGCAGCTTCCCGCAAGCGTTACTGCAAAGCCCAGCGCTTGCCCACACACACGGCCTGTTGCTGCCCGCTCCCGTCCTGGCGCCCCTTGGCTTCCTCCCACGGGCGTCATTGCAGCGCCCCGCGCTGGCTCCTGCCCACAGTCTGCTGCCACCCGCTCCTGGCCGGGCGCCCCTGGTCCCCTGTTGCCTGCCCCCTGCCTTCCCCGCGGGTCCTGGGCGATCCTCCTCTCCTCCCTGCGCATCAGTGCGACATGATGTCCTCCCGACACCCCTGGGGTGGCTCCGACCCTGCTGTGTCCCGATGTACCCGTTGCATCCATGGCTGACGTAACCCCCAGGGCACAGCTGCACGTCCTGTCCTGGAATGTGAACGGCCTGCTGGATAGGCATAAGCGCACGGCGGTCCTTAAGTATGCTCAGCGCGTTGGGGCCGACGTCCTCCTCCTTCAGGAGACCCATCTCCTTGGGGAAAAATGTCCTTTCTTGGCGCGCTATGGCTACGACCGGGTGTGGCACTCGGGGTTCTCCCGTGGTTCCCGCGGGGTGGCGGTCCTGCTGCGTCGTTCCTTCTCCTTCGTCCTTCAGAGGGTGACCCGTGCGCCCCTGGGAATCGGGATTGCCATTTGTGGTACGCTGGAGGGTCGCCCGGTCAGCTTCCTTTCACTCTATGTGCCTCCCTCGGGACTGTCGCAGGCTTTATCCCACGTCGCCTCGTTGTTAGAATTTCTCCCCGTGGGCACTGTCGTGCTTGGGGGCGACTTTAATGCGGTCTTGGCCCCACAGCTGGATTCGTCGGGATCGATTTCGGACTCCCGCGCCGCGCGAGCGAGACAGCTGGCGGGCTGGGCGGAGGCCCAGGGCCTCTGCGACGCCTGGAGGCTTTGGCATCCTCACGACCGTCAATATACCCACACTTCAGCCGCTCACCACTCTCACGCTCGTATTGATATGATTTTTGTCCCCCCCACCGAGTGCGGAAGTGTCCAGGATGTCCGCATCCTTCCCAGGGGCATCTCGGACCACTCACCAGTCCTCCTGGGTCTGGGCCCCCCGCCTCACGCGGCCAGGCCGGTGTGGAGGTTCAACGCCTGGTTCCTCCAGGACAAGACAGTGCGCGAGACGGTTGGCACTGAGCTCGCTCATTACTATGGTGCCAATGAGGGCTCTGTCTCGTCGGCAGGCACCCTCTGGGAGGCTTGCAAGGCAACCATCAGGGGGGCGGCCAAGGCACAGGTGGTGCGGCACCGCCAGACACAGCTGCAGCAGCTCACTGCCTGCGAGGCCCGGGCGTTGCGGCTGGAGCAGTCGCTCTCCGAGCATGACGACCCGGCGGTGGACCGACAGTTGCGGCTCCTTCGTCAGGAGATTTGTCAGCGGTCCCTCGAGGCGGCCAAGCTTCTTTGGCAGTCCTCGGTAGCGAGGGTATACGGCTGGGGTGACAAGAACGGCGCACTATTGCACCGCCTGGCCACTTACCCCAGGGCGTCGCGCATCATTCCGGCGATTGCCGACTCTTCGGGGGTGCTCCAGTCCTCCTCCGTGGCTATGGCAGAGACATTTGCCCAGTTCTACTCCCAGCTCTACCGAGCGCGTGCGCCGGACCTTTCTCTGGACGCCCTGCTCGCGTCCGGGAGCACCTGCCTGGCCCGGCTTCGGCCGGATGAAATGGAGAGCCTGGAGGCGCCCATCTCCGCCGAGGAGATCGGGGAGGCAATCGGGCGTACGTCAACGGGGAAGACACCGGGACCGGACGGTTTTCCTCAGGAATTCTTTGCGGCCTATAGGGACACCCTGGTCCCGCGGCTGAGAGCTCACTATGCGGAGGCGCTTGAGAGGGGTTTCTTCCCCCTGGAATCCGACCTGGCCACGATTGTGGTTTTGCCCAAATCCACGCCGCCGCCCGCTGATAGAGCGGCCTATCGCCCAATTTCGCTCATCAATACTGATGTGAAACTCTATGCGGCGGTTCTGGCCCAACGACTTAAGCCCATGTTGTCGGCCTTGGTCCACCCGGATCAATGTGGCTTCATGCCCGCTCGGGGCACGCGCCACTGTCTGCGCCGTCTCCATGTGGCCTTGGCCCATCGCCATCGACTGACCCCGTACCTCGCCCTCCTCCTCGTTGACTTCGAAAAGGCTTTCGATTCGGTGGGGTGGGCCTACCTCTTCGACGTCCTGTCCCGCATGGGCTTTGGCCCCCGGTTCCTGGGGATGGCGCGAGTCCTCTATGCCCGGCCCTGTGCCAGAGTGCTGGTCAATGGTGCGTTGTCAAGGCCCTTCCGGATCGGCCGGGGGACGAGGCAGGGTTGCCCATTGTCGCCCCTTCTCTTCGCCCTGGCGATGGAGCCTCTGGCCGCCTTGATTAGATCTGATCCCCTCCTTCGGGGGTGGGAGTGGCCCGGCCTGGAAGCCGACAAAATCGCCCTCTATGCGGACGATGTCCTACTCTACCTGGGGGACCCAGCGCGCTCCGGACCGCGCGCACTATCCATCCTGAGCCGCTTCGGCCGGGCGTCGGGTCTCTCCCTCAACCCACGGAAGTCGGTCCTGGTACCGTTGCACCCCTCCAGGGAATGCTTTGACTGGCAGGAGACCATCCCTCTGCGTCGCTTATCATTTCAGTACCTGGGCATTTGGGTCTCCCTCCTCCCGGAGCTAAGCTGGGCGCTCAACGTCTCCCCCCTGGTCAAGAGAGCCAAGGTCGATCTGGCGCGGTGGCAGCAGCTGCCCCTCAACCCGCTGGGAAGGGTCGCCCTCTACAAAATGATGATCCTTCCCCGGTTTCTGTATGTCTTGCAAAACACTCCCCTCTCCTTTCCGCGCCCGTGGTTCCGCGAGCTCGACGGGATGGCGACGAGATTTCTCTGGGGCGAGGGGAGGCGGCGGCTGGCTCTGTCGACGTGCCGTATTCCCACCTTTGACGGGGGCCTGGGCATGTCTGATCTCTACCTCTACTACATGGCCACCCGCCTACTGGTCATTCACGACTGGTATGGAGGGGGTTGGTCCGACCCGGCCTACAGGGTGGAACTTAACGGCTTGGGCTTCTCCGACATCCAAGACCGCCTGTACGGCGCCCCCATCCCTGCTTCTTGCCCGGACATCACCAGGGCTGTGTTCCTGTCCTGGAGAGCGGCGCTCCGCCTCACCCGATGGACGGGACGGTTGACCCGGGTCACTCCCCTGTGGCACGGGACGTGGTTGCGGGAGGTCACAAAGCTGGAAGGCTTCAAATCATGGGATCTTATCGGCATTTCCCAGCTGGGGGACGTCTGGCGGGGAGGGCGGATGTGTTCCTTTTCAGAGCTGCAAGCGCGTTTTTCCCTTCACTCCTCCCAATTTTACCGGTACCTCCAGCTGCGCCACGCCATACGCACCTACACGCCACTGGACGTCCGGCTGCCGGATCACAGCCCTCCGGAGGCTCAGGTTCTGCTGGGCAACCTGGGGAGGGGGGGCATCTCCAGGATCTACCGCTCCCTCATTAACTGCACCCCTACATCCCTTGCGGGTCTTAAGGAGCGCTGGGAGGGATGGGTGGGTCCCCTGGACGAGGCCGACTGGCGGGACGCCCTTATGGCCCCCCGTTTGGTGACGGCCTCCGCTAAGCTGCGACTCATCCAAATCTATTATCTCCACGCGGCGTACCTCACACCAGCTCGCCTTCACCGTGCGGGCCTCTCCGGGGATGCGGCCTGCCCCCGATGTGGTTCCGACCCGGCAGACTTCCTGCATATGGTGTGGTCCTGCCCGGCCCTGGAGGGGTTCTGGAGGGGCATTGAGACCGAACTTACGGAGGTCCTGGGGTGGGAGGTGCCCCATGATCCACGACACTCGCTGCTGGGCATCACAGATGGCTTAGATGGCACGCGCTCAGAGCAGCTGTTTCTCATGACGGATATAGAAAATGGACGACCCAATAAACCCTTGAGGGCTTGGGTAATGTAACATGAACTGGTAAAGGGATGCCTTCAAGGGATTAATTTGGATACTTAGTTGTATATTTTGGCAATTATTTGATATAGGATAATTATTTTCCTATAAAACTGAATTCCATCAGTATTCACGTATTTCTAAATTGTATCTTATATATCAGTCATATAGATCAATAAATGAAGAAAGAAAACAAAATTCATTGAGAATCAATCAAACTAGAAAAAGCAGAAAAAGCAACGGGTGTGTAAAAACGAAACTTTATATCAATCAATGAAGTCAATGAAATCAAGGGTACTGAAAGTGGACAGTTATACAGATAGTGGAAGGAAATGGTACAATCAATTGTTCCTTCACATGAACTTAATCAAACACTTTTTCACAATAATAGTAAATAATTATAAAGAAAAAAGTGTGACAGTCGACGTTTCGGTCTTTTAAATATCCATTCATAAGACCATCTTCAGGACAAGTCGATTAAAAGGTGACCCCTAGAGATAAAAATACAAATTAAACTTAACACACACCCGTATGAAATAGTCCGTAATCTCTATTACAGTAGAATGGACAAGTCATTATCAATTGCACATTATATAGAGATACAATTCATAAAAAATGCATCAAAAATGCATCAAATTAAAGGAATGCAAATGGTACAAATTTGTCAATACTGAATTATTTCCATAGAGCCTATAAATGGTCATAGATCCAAATGTGCATCCTAGATTGCAACAAATATTTGTAATGTACTGAATAGTTAACTATATTTAAATTAAAGAACAGCTAGGTTGAATCAGCGCCGATTTGTTTTATCCAAAATGAAACAAACATTTATATTGATTATGACAATTAAATGTCAAATATCCCAGTGATATACTCGACTATACTGTGTTATTAGTCTAGCTTTCTGTATATAACGATGGATCAAAAGTTGAAAATTGGTCTGATTTTCATAGGGAGTGACTACTAACTTCAATTCAAATCTAAGAAGTATAGCATTAAATAAGGCAACCTTGGGGAATCAAAGAGTCACCAAATGCTTAGTATAAACAACACACAGTGATCAATAAGTCATATTGGTAAATGTATATATCCCCATTCAGAGATTGCGATACAGGATATAGTATGAAGCAGATAATGCAATCTTTTAAGGATGTTAATAAATTTAATAACAAATGGACTTTGTGGTACCTTATTCTTTGGGGGATTATCTCCCAAACAAGAAACCTGATGAAATTGGAGAGTATCGAAGTCTGGTGATATTTAGATCTCACTTTTGTGAAGCGCGTGTCTTCAATTTAATACTACTAAGAAAAGAGAATAATGAGGCATTTAGGATATGTCAACAGACATTGCCACACGGTGAAAGACGCACACAATTCTGAAATGCCTACCTGGCAATTCTCAGTAGTTATGGCCAAATCCAAACATCAAGTGGCTTAATTCAAATAGAAGGAGAATTGAATCTCACTTCAACCGGCACGTGTCCTCAGTCGATTAAAACTAGTGGAGGAAACATTTAGACATTTTTTAAGAGATCATATCTGACTATCATCAAGTCAGGCTATTTAAAGCAAAACAATAACATCCAATACAGAACGTGTATTTTAAAAAATAACACAATTGGTTATCTGTCAGGTGAAAGGATGATATTCTAACATTTCCAGGCAGTGTCGCTATAATGTTGATATCGCAATAAATTTGGAAAATATACAGATATCAGGGGAACCTAACAGTCTTATAAGCATGCTAAAGTATGCCATTCAGTTGATGAGTTGAGTCCTTGGTGCCCCGAGGCTTCGGTTAAGTCCCTCTTCGATTATTACGTATACTTTAAATGTGGTTCAATGGCGTGCGGTCGTTGCTACCTGATTGCATGCCGCCCGTGTAACCGCTGGTGAACCGCGAGGTACGTTCATAGCATTTAGATGCTTTAAATAGCCTGACTTGATGATAGTCAGATATGATCTCTTAAAAAATGTCTAAATGTTTCCTCCACTAGTTTTAATCGACTGAGGACACGTGCCGGTTGAAGTGAGATTCAATTCTCCTTCTATTTGAATTAAGCCACTTGATGTTTGGATTTGGCCATAACTACTGAGAATTGCCAGGTAGGCATTTCAGAATTGTGTGCGTCTTTCACCGTGTGGCAATGTCTGTTGACATATCCTAAATGCCTCATTATTCTCTTTTCTTAGTAGTATTAAATTGAAGACACGCGCTTCACAAAAGTGAGATCTAAATATCACCAGACTTCGATACTCTCCAATTTCATCAGGTTTCTTGTTTGGGAGATAATCCCCCAAAGAATAAGGTACCACAAAGTCCATTTGTTATTAAATTTATTAACATCCTTAAAAGATTGCATTATCTGCTTCATACTATATCCTGTATCGCAATCTCTGAATGGGGATATATACATTTACCAATATGACTTATTGATCACTGTGTGTTGTTTATACTAAGCATTTGGTGACTCTTTGATTCCCCAAGGTTGCCTTATTTAATGCTATACTTCTTAGATTTGAATTGAAGTTAGTAGTCACTCCCTATGAAAATCAGACCAATTTTCAACTTTTGATCCATCGTTATATACAGAAAGCTAGACTAATAACACAGTATAGTCGAGTATATCACTGGGATATTTGACATTTAATTGTCATAATCAATATAAATGTTTGTTTCATTTTGGATAAAACAAATCGGCGCTGATTCAACCTAGCTGTTCTTTAATTTAAATATAGTTAACTATTCAGTACATTACAAATATTTGTTGCAATCTAGGATGCACATTTGGATCTATGACCATTTATAGGCTCTATGGAAATAATTCAGTATTGACAAATTTGTACCATTTGCATTCCTTTAATTTGATGCATTTTTGATGCATTTTTTATGAATTGTATCTCTATATAATGTGCAATTGATAATGACTTGTCCATTCTACTGTAATAGAGATTACGGACTATTTCATACGGGTGTGTGTTAAGTTTAATTTGTATTTTTATCTCTAGGGGTCACCTTTTAATCGACTTGTCCTGAAGATGGTCTTATGAATGGATATTTAAAAGACCGAAACGTCGACTGTCACACTTTTTTCTTTATAATTATTTACTATTATTGTGAAAAAGTGTTTGATTAAGTTCATGTGAAGGAACAATTGATTGTACCATTTCCTTCCACTATCTGTATAACTGTCCACTTTCAGTACCCTTGATTTCATTGACTTCATTGATTGATATAAAGTTTCGTTTTTACACACCCGTTGCTTTTTCTGCTTTTTCTAGTTTGATTGATTCTCAATGAATTTTGTTTTCTTTCTTCATTTATTGATCTATATGACTGATATATAAGATACAATTTAGAAATACGTGAATACTGATGGAATTCAGTTTTATAGGAAAATAATTATCCTATATCAAATAATTGCCAAAATATACAACTAAGTATCCAAGTTTCTCATGACGGCCTTGATGGTGGCCAAGCGCGACATTGCTGCGGCATGGAAGCAGCCGCTGCCGCCAAGTGTGGCCAAATGGGGCGCTGGGGTGGACTGGTGCGCGGCGCAGGAACGTACTCTCTATCAGGCACGAGGATGCCCCAAGAAATACCGAAAGGTTTGGGGGAAATGGCTAGGCAACATACCTTAATGGGGCGTTGTGGGGGCTGGGGGGAGGATTCTGGGGGCGGGGTGGGCGGGGGGTGCTTCCTAATGTATTGCTGTGTAATACTGATTCGGAATACCAGACTATTTTTGTTATTGTGCTGTTTAAAACAATAAAACTTGTTTATCAAAAGAAATCAAGGAAGTCATTCCAAAAATCTAAATGGGATAATCTCACAAAGGAACAACGGAAAGCCATCAAAATCTTGGAGTCTGACGTTAAAATCATAATCAAGCCCTCCGACAAAGGGGGTAATGTTGTGGTGATGGACGTGGAGCAGTACAGATCAGAGGCGATGAGACAGCTCTCGGATGAAACTTGTTATGA
The DNA here is from genome assembly GCF_964204655.1 of Triturus cristatus. Lineage (NCBI taxonomy): Eukaryota > Metazoa > Chordata > Amphibia > Caudata > Salamandridae > Triturus > Triturus cristatus. The sequence continues at coordinate 392,582,237 of NC_140592.1, forward strand.
ACTCATTGATTGGGCCCAATACAAAAAAACTATTCATGATTACCATAAACTATTAAGTGATTGGTATTTTTATGGGCTTATTGACACTGACGAGTACGATTTCTTAAGAACAGACAAACCACGCATACCATGCATTTACTTTTTACCTAAGATCCACAAGCACACCACTTTACCACCAGGGCGTCCCATTGTTTCATCAAATGGGGGACTACTTGAAAATACATCAATATTCTTGGACTCTTTTCTGTCTAAATATGTACTTAATTTAGTGTCGTATTGTAAAGACAGTTCAGATTTCTTACGTCAACTCCACGATATACAATGGGAGGATGGTTACACTATGATTAGTCTAGACGTCTGCTCCTTGTATACGTGCATTGACCAACGGAAAGGGGTGGAAGCATGCATGCACTTCCTAAAGAGCAGACACATAGATCTCTGGGAACACAATAAAATGTTAGAGACTATGATGTTGTTTTGTCTTCAAAACAACATCTTTCTCTTTGAAAAATCGGTGTATCGCCAGCGGTCAGGTACCGCGATGGGTACTTGTTTTGCCCCCAGCCTAGCGAATCTTTTCCTAGGTTGGTGGGAAGAACAGATAGTGTGGACAGATAAGTTAAAAATGTATACCGACCACATACTTGTATGGATCAGGTATATAGACGATCTGTTCCTTATCTGGAATGGCCCTCAAAATCTTGCCAATGAATTCATTGACCAATTGGGGATCAATGACCTGAACTTACAGTTTACTCACAAGATTAGTCCAACCTACTGCGAATTCTTGGATATTGCAGTCGAAATTAAAGAAAAGAAAATTACAACACGTCTTTTTAGAAAACAGACCGCAGGCAACACACTATTGCACGCAGCTAGTCATCATCCAGTCCCCCTGAAACAAAGCATACCCTATGGGGAGCTTCTTAGAGCACGCCGTGCTTGTAGCACAAACAGGGATTTTGTGAATGAACAACAGACTATGCTCACACGTTTCAGAGTGAGAGGATACAAAGAGGAAACCTTAGAGAGAGCTCAAAATAAAGTCAAGGATTTGAAACAACATGACATACTCTTTAAGCCCTCTATGAGTACCATCAAAAGAACCAATAACGACAGTAACCAGATTAACATCCCAAGAATGATAACAAAATTCAGCAGGGGAGCATGGACACTCAATAAAATCATGAAAAAACATTGGAGCTTATTAAGAGCAGACCCCATTATTGGGGAATCCATAGGCACCAGACACACATCACATACAGAAAGGCTAGGTCACTTAAGGACAAATTAGTCCATAGCTACCGCGATGAGACTACTCAATCACAATGGCTAACAATGCCTAACGGTTTCACCACATGTGGAATGTGCAAGGCAGATCGTAATGGCATCAACTGCAAAGAATACAGCATAGGTCCTAACCACAAACGGCCTATAAAACACCAAATTAACTGCAATAGCGATTTTACTGTCTACATACTTGAGTGCCCTTGTGGCCTCAGGTATGTGGGCAGTACAAAATTGCCACTCAAACTAAGAATTCTGCAGCACTTACGTGCCATTTCTAACTGTGATCACAACTATCCAGTAGCCCGTCACTATTCTGAATTTCACAACAGTGACAATAGCAGTCTGCGATTCTTTGGAGTAGAGAGAATTCCGAAACATATTCGAGGAGGGGATCGAGAGAAAAATCTTAGAGTACTGGAGTCCAGATTCATCATAGATCTGGATTCTAAAATACCGAAAGGACTCAACAGTGGGGAGGAACTTGCAACTCACATAGGCTTATAGTTACCTACAATATGGCCTCTCAAACAAGTTGATCATCATTATATGGTCTTAAGAACAATATGAGCACTCCCGATTAATCGTTGGGATTTTAAGTTAATTTTGATTTATTTTTATTCTCTCGCCTTTTTACATACTCACTTTTAGCAAGATAGGGATTTAGGTGTACTTGGGACGATACATTATTTCCCAATTGGGATAGTACATAAGCGGTTACCACACTTGTGGTTGCTCCTACTGGAACCCCTCCTGGACTTTCCCATGTACCCCTCATTACCCTTCCTCTATCACTTATTCTTATCATATATATCACCATCCTATCACTCCCCCATGTCTAGCTCTTAGCAATAGGATACTTCCGAATTTGCCAGTTACACAATTAGATTGATAATAGGATAGTACAGTATCTAATCTATTGAAAATTATTGACATATCCAGTACCTTTTGTCCATATTATTGGCCCATTACCTAATGGAATAACATCGTGATCTTGGGTCCCAGGTGTATATTAATGCAATGGATGCCGTTGAGATTATGTATATGGCTATTTGAGCCTATATTCAATTAACCTTTTGCTTTCGGATTAGCGCAATGGCGCATAGCAATCAAAAATTGTTCCATGGGGCCATTATTGGACAGTTATTATCATAGCTGATATATCAACCCCAATCTTAGTATGCGTAACATTTCCTTTTTGCATTATGTTCAATTAACATGAATATTAGGTAGCATGCTGCTTTTCGTTATTTAAATCCTGTGTTGTAACCATGAATTTGTTAGCTCTCAGTATTTGTAGCGTGTGTCATTCAGGGCAGTTGGAGCGATTAATACCACTCACATGATTAATTCAGCCCACACTGATTCAATTGTATGTACTTTAAGTAACGCTATCACGCAGAGAGATGTATGAATTATGACGTTCATAATGGGCAGTGAATACCTGCGTTCATATCACTTTCAAACTTTATTGTTTTCGAACAATTCGGACAAATCCTCTCTACAACCATTTAACATTCTGACTTATTTGAAATAGCATGCCTCTTCAAGGGAATTACCATTTAATTTATGTAACTGCATTTACCTTCATGCTCGAAGTATTATCATGACAATAATGAATTTATTTTGATATAGCGGTCGCTAGATAATGCAATCTCGAAGTATGTTTTCCATGTTTATGAACCATGCATTTGTATTTCTATGGCTGATTGGCATGCAGGAAGTAACTTGACAAAGGCAAACGCCGAAACGCGTCGTCCTTCTAAAGCTAGCGCACAATAAAGTGTTTGTGCGGTTTCCTGGTGTGCTGTCCTTTCATTCCTGGAATCGATACGGAATACAAGACTTGGATTATATATATATATATATATATATATATATATATATATATATATATATAATAAAAAAAAACATAGGATTGAGGTACATTAGACTTACAAATTTTCATTTAAAAAACCTTTGAAATTCACTGAAAAAACCATAGGTTTTAGGCACGTTATAGTTAGAAATTAGCATTTAAAAAACCATAGAAATTCACTAAAAAAACCACAGGTTTCAGGCACGTTATAGTTAGAAATTAGCATTTAAAAAAACATAGAAATTCACTGAAAAAACCATAGGTTTCAGGAACGTTATAGTTAGTAGGACATTTCACTCGTACAAAACCATAGAAATTCTGGTGTTATAGTTAGCTCAGCTAACTATAACTCGCGCCCCCGCAATGCACTGCTGATGACGTCACATATTACATCATTCATGACATGGTCAGCGACATCACTGATGACATCACTGATGACATCTCAAATTACATCATCCATGTGAATATCGGATGCACCTCCTCACACCTGAATATAACCTTTGATACACCCACTCTAAAATACAGACTACCATTTTCGAAAAAAGACACATCAATACCAGTTACTAAATACGCGCTGACTGATTCCTATGTCTACACACGCATCCACTCATTCACCCATACAGTAACTCATACATGCAGTCACTCATCAATACAACACTATCATATGCACTCATACACCTATACAGACACTCGCATACTGCCACATACACAGAGTTACTCACACACCTAGTCAGTCATGCAAAGAACCAATCATACTTCCATTTACTCACCTTATCAGGTTATACAGACACCACCTCACTTATTCATACAGATACTAACACATCATTACTCTCTTATAGAATCACTGATTCAAATACACACTCATCCATGCAGCCAATGTCACAATTACTGACTCTCACATATAGTTATTTATATACACTATCACTCACATATACTGATTTTTACATATTTACTTACTTGCACATGTACCACTGAGACATCCATTCACTCACCAACACACCCATACACACACTCTCCCACCCATACAGATGTTTCCACATGCACTCTTGAACCCATACACCCAATGAATCAACCACTCACACATCTATGCACAGAGTCACACACATCCCACCCACCCACACACACACTCAGGCAGCCATACAAATACTCAGCAAGCAATCAATAACCCATATAGACACTCCTGCAGCTACTCACCAACCCATGCAGCAGCTTACACAACAACAGACTGACTTATACAGACTTTCACAGTTTAGTCACTAACCCATACATTCAGAAAGACACATTTAATCACTCACTTATACAGTCAGTCATGTACCTACTAAATCCTCCATACACTTATACACCCACTCATTCTTCAATACAGCTTGGCGTATATATAAAACAAATTTAAACTTTACGGAAACACACAGTCACTGGATGATGTCATCAGTGATGTCATCAGTGATGTCATTTGAGATGTCATCAGTGATGTCATCAGTGATGTCACTGACCATGTCATGAATGATGTAATATGTGACGTCATCAGCAGTGCATTGCGGGGGCGCGAGTTATAGTTAGCTGAACTAACTATAACACCGTTATTTCTATGGTTTTGTACAAGTGAAATGTCCAACTAATTATAACATTCCTGAAACCTATGGTTTTTTCAGTGAATATTGTCTACTGGCAGTCGCCAGTAGGTAGTTATAGTTAGGACCTATTTTCCATAGGAAATCCGCAACATTCTATTTCGAATAACGTTGGTGCCGATTGAGGAATCTTCACAAAATGTTCCAAACTTTTGGCCAGCTCCAGTCTGCTTCTATCGTGAAAATTTCAAGGTGATTCGTGAAGCGGGGGCCGAGAAAAAAGGGGGTCCCAAAATGCGTTTTCCCCATGATTTTCCCATAGGACCTGTTGACGCAGCTACAGCCCGAACTGCTGAACAGAATTACACCACATTTGGCAAAGAGGTAGTCCTCAGTTCAGACTTGTGCCTTTTGCTTAAATGGTGTAAATCCGTTCAGTAGTTCCTGAGAAAATTAGAGTTAAAAAGATAGATATATCTGGGCGGAGCCTAACCACACATCTCATCGTGAGATCTGATTGGCTGTCAGTACTTCATCCAAGAAGTGTTGGCAGCCATCTTGGGACCAATATACATGATAGCACCTCATTAAAAAGCATTGCAGTTAATAGAAGGTTTTAAGACTTTAGTTACATTATAAATCATGTGTTGATGGTACCATACTCATTTTAGGAATTGTGGTGTGTTCTAAGGTGATTTTACCATGTGAAAAAGCCTTCTGCTGTGATATCATGAATCATGTTTGAGATAAAACTATTTTCTCATGCTTTTCCCACAGAGGTTTGGAAGGTGATCTATAAGCTAAACTAAGAGCATATTTTCTGTAAATTCACATTATCTTTCTGTTGTGGTGGCCAGGAATCCTCAGGATCGTACGTTGCTCTAGGGGGTCCAACTCTCGACACCCCAACGGTCTAGTCAGATATACACAGACTCCATGGGGTGATCAAGTGGGGGAAGGAAAGGATGGGGACAGCAGGGAGGGAGACCTGTAGAAAGAATAAGACAGAGATCAGTACCTAAAACCCAATCCGCTTTCCTATCCTGCCCCTTTTCCCTCCCCCCAAGGCTGGGGGAACGTCTCGTACCTGTAAAGGAAAATAACAGTTCTTCTGAAGCAGGTAACCAATGCAGCGTGGGGCAGCACTCAAAACTGCATTAAAGAGAAAAGTACATTAGCTACAGTACATGCAATCTCAGTACATGGTAAGCGTCTTTTGGAAGGATTAGTGAAGCAGTCTTGACCTACCACTGAGCAAAAGGGGTAGGCCTATAACAGGGGAGCGGAAGAGCCGTCCTTCTGCTCACTCACTGATCCCCTGCTTGGGAAGACACAATAAACATATAGATCATTTCCCAGTTGCACGCTTACACCCACTCAGCAAACGGTAGCGTTGGTTTCACTCACATCCACAATACATCTTGGGAGGTGGTCGCACTCATCCATCTCTCATTACTCAAAACAAACGTTGTCCCCCCATAGGGGCGTAGGCTTTATTCTGTATCACTAAGTCTTTAGCGAGTACGCCTGATTATGTACAATGTCCCGCTCCTTTGTATCTAGGAAGAAAGGGTATCTTTCGACATACGTCTTCTCATAGTGGTTTCACTCCATTGTCTGCACATATAGTATTCATAGTATTTGCTACCTCTAGAGGAGGGTCTTTCCCCCGTTCGACCTGCTGCGTGCAGATCCTCTGACTTGACAATCCAACCCCCAGCTCACTCACGATACGAGTGACAACTAGGAAATCCACAACTAAACGCTGCTCGTGGCGTTTATAGAAAAGAAATCATAGGTCTGACCTGCCACGAAGGTGTGATATATTTTGCCATGGTTTATCAGGCGTGGGCAAGGGTTGAAGGAGACCTGCCTGACATGAATGTGAAGTTTTCATTTGAGCACATACCAAACACTCCTTGATCCATGAATGGAGGTCAACGTTCATCGTGGGCCACCAAAACTGGCGTTGTACTCTCTCAATGGTTTTTTCTACGCCGTTATGTCCTGCGCTGGGAAGGGTATGGCACCAGGAGATTATACGTTTCCTCAGTGACTGGACCGGAATCAGCAGCTGTTTCCCACGAATAGGTAGGCCGTTCTTCAGCTTCCATTCCGTGTGTTTGGTTAACCATGTTTTCCACTTGTCGGTGTGCATGCGGCGCGCTATGCTCTTCAGGAAGGGTTCCGTAACAGTAGTGCTAATGACTTTGAGTGGGCTGATGATGGGTGTTTTGGTATGTTCTACTGGTGATGGAGCATTGGTGTGGCGGGTTAAGGGTCTGCCTTTTTGTTGTCTTTTCCGGGTCTGTACGTAACTATGAAGTAGTATTCTGCAAAGAATAGGGTCCATCGCAATTGTCGAGGCGAAAGGTGTCGCGCCGCTGTCATAAACTGGAGGTTACGATGATCAGTGAACACCGTAACCACATGTTTGGCTCCCATAAGGTAGTGACGCCATTCCTGTAAGGCATCTTTAATAGCCAGAAGCTCCTTTTCTGCGATGGTATAATTGCGTTCTGCTGGGTGGAGTTTACGGGAACGAAACGCAACTGGGTGTAGCTGCCCAGTATTGGGATGTCTCTGCGACAACACCGCTCCAACTGCGTGATCCGAGGCGTCCACCTCCACTATGAATGGTTGTTCGGGATCAGCATGCACCAGGACAGGGGCAGAGATGAAAGCTTTCTTCAAGGCCTCAAATCCTTTTTGAGTTTCCGTAGTCCATTGGAAAGGAACCTTTTTCTGTAATAAACAGGTCAGTGGAGCAACTAAGCCAGAGAACCCTCCAATGAACCGACGGTAAAAATTGGCAAACCCAAGGAAGCATTGGATGTCTCTGACTGTCGTGGGAGTAGGCCAATCCTTCACAGCTGCTACCTTTCTCTCGGACATCTCCTGTCCCCTCGGGGTCAACATCACGCCCAAGAACTCAACCGTGGAGACCCCGAACTCACACTTGCTTATCTTGCAGTAAAGGTGGTGTGTCTGCAGGGTTCGTAGTATGGTGTGCACATGTGTGAAGTGGCTCTCTACCGTGGGGGAGTATATCAGGATGTTGTCGATATACACGATGACGAAATGGTCCAGATATTGTCGTAGGACATCGTTAAGGAAGAACTGGAACGCAGCAGGCGCGTTGCAAAGGCCAAAGGGCATGACGAGATACTAAAATAAGCCATAACGTGTTTTAAAGGCCGTTTTCCACTCGTCGCCCTTAAGCATCCTGACTAAGTGGTAGGCCCCCTTGAGATCCAACCGGGTATATATAACTGCCTTTTGCACTTGCTCCAATAGCACCGGGATTAACGGCAGAGGATAACTTTTTTTATAGTTATAGCGTTTAGTGCCCGGAAGTCAATACAGGCGCGCAGCTCGTCATTTGCTTTGGGGATAAAGAACAGAGGAGAAGCCGAGGGAGACATGGAATTGCGGATGAACCCAAGTGCCAAATATTTATCCAGGTAGGCTCGTAGATGGGTGTTCTCTGGTTCGGTTAGAGCATACACCCTACTGGTGGGTACCACTGCCCCTGGCACCAGATCGATCTGGCAATCATATTGCTGATGAGGAGGAAGCGTCTCGGCCTTTTCCTCGTTGAAGACTTCCACATAATCCTGGTAGTCCTTGGGCAATGTAACCGGGTGTTCTGCGGCGGTTGCTACATGATAGACGACTGCCAAACACTGAGACGGTCGCTGATTCGGTGGTCTACAATGCATTGAACAATAGTCGGATGTGAATAGTACGGTGTTGTCCACCCAGTCTACCTGAGGGTTATGTAATCTTAGCCACGGTAACCCCAAGATTATCCCATATTGGGGGGCTTATATAACATTGAATGTGAGCCTTTCTTCGTGGCCGAGCCCATGGCGGACATCCAAGGCTTTCGTCTGGAAACGGATAGGACCAGCAGCTAGTCGTTTCCCGTCTACTGCAAACACCGTTTCTGGGGTCTCTTTTTCTTGAAGTTCCAGACCTATCTGTGAGGCCTGTTTTTGGTCCATGGAACACCCAGTAGCCCCGGAGTCCAACATAGCCGTTACCTGATACCACTCGCCATTAACCCATAAGGAGAGATTTAGGTAAAAATGCTGTCGGAAAGTCAGGGATTTACCGCTCAAAGAAGGGATACTGGTTCCAGCAGCATCCCCTGCCAGATAGGAAATCAGGAACGCCACTCTTGCATGGTTGGTCGTGAACGCCTTGGGCTTACAGGAAAAGTGCAGCATGACCTGGGTAAGGAAGATCTGTACCTTGCTACTTTCCCCATGAAACCATTCTGGTGTGGCCAAAGGAACGGGAGTGGGTATTTCTACCACCAAGGGAGCCTGCACTGAAAGGGTTCCTTTGCATTCTATCGACCGTGGCTTGTAAGGCTGCTGTCTTCGCTCGGGAGGCTACTAACCCTGCCTGGACTATATGCTACGCAGAAAGAACCTCCTCTAAGGTCGCCATAGTTCAACGTACGACCGGGAGGATAGAATTCGTGGGCCGATTACTCTGTTGTGGTGGCCAGGAATCCTCAGGATCGTACGTTGCTCTAGGGGGTCCACCTCTCGACACCCCCACGGTCTGGTCAGATATACACAGACTCCATGGGGTGATCAAGCGGATGAAGGAAAGGATGGGGACAGCAGGGAGGGAGACCTGTAGAAAGAATAAGACAGAGATCAGTACCTAAAACCCAATCCGCTTTCCTGTCCTGCCCCTTTTCCCTCCCCCCAAGGCTGGGGGAACATCTCATGCCTGTAAAGGAAAATAACAGTTCTTCTGAAGCAGGTAACCAATGCAGCGTGGGGCAGCACTCAAGACTGCATTAAAGAGAAAAGCGCATTAGCTACAGGATATGCAATCTCAGAACATGGTAAGCGTCTTTTGGAAGGATTAGTGACGCAGTCTTAACCTACCACTGAGCAAAAGGGGTAGGCCTATAACAGGGGAGCGGAAGAGCCGTCCTTCTGCTCACTCACTGATCCCCTGCTTGGGAAGACACAATAAACATATAGATCATTTCCCAGTTGCACGCTTACACCCACTAGCGTTGGTTTCACTCACATCCACAATACGTCTTGGGAGGTGGGCGCACTCATCCATCTCTCATTACTCAAAACAAACGTTGTCCCCCCATAGGGGCGTAGGCTTTTTTCTGTATCACTACGTCTTTAGCGAGTAAGCCTGATTATGTACAATGTACCGCTCCTTCGTATCTAGGAAGACAGGGTATCTTTCGACATACGTATTCTCATAGTGGTTTCACTCCATTGACTGCACATATAGTATTCATAGTATTTGCTACCTCTTGAGGAGGGCCTTTCCCCCCGTTGGACCTGCTGCGTGCAGATTCTCTGACTTGACAATCCAACCCCCAGCTCACTCACGATAAGAGTGACAACTAGGAAATCCACAACTAAACGCTGCTCGTTGCGTTTATAGAAAAGAAAGCATAGGTCTGACCTGCCACGAAGATGGGATGGGAATCCTCCCTTCACGCAGGCGGAAGGTTGCTCCGCACGGAACCACCGAAACGGGTTCCCCCAACGGAGCAACGAAGGGGCTGAGTCCAGCCCTGCCACCCAGTGCTGTTTGCCGTTGAAGACTCGGGAGGGATATTTACGGCGGAGTCCACACCCTTACCGCTTCGTCTGCCACTCAGCACTGCACCAGAAGCAGAGTAATCGGCACCCGTGTGGCGTCCCCGGAAGCTCTTGATCTCTTCCTTGACAGTGCGTCACCACGTTCTTCCCGTCGTGCCGCAAGGGTGCCTGGGAGGTGTAGTTTTGCTAGTTTCCATAGCGCGTTCAAGCGCGCCGTGGCATTGGTCCCCTGCCTCCCCTCCTATGCGCTGTAACACTTTCTCAGTCATGTGAGAATGAAGTCTGACATTCTCAGTAAAACATTTACATCCAACAAGGGCAGAGACTGTCAGTTGATTCCTTTGTGTTCTACTGCAGTTTCCCAGAGTGTTCTAAAGAACAACTAGAGCGCTAACAGTCCTACTTATGACAAACGTATGGCACACCTGAAGCCATCTTGGTTGGAATAAAGTGGTAACTCTTAAAAGATTTAATTTAAAAAGGAACAAAATGAGGGGGTTCATTTTGCCATAGAAAGTATGATTAGTGCTGCAGAAAGAAAAATTACGGCACATTTTGAGTGACTTCTCAAATCCTCTTCTATTTCATTAAAAAATGCTGACATGCAGACTGAAACATGCACTTTCAATACCAGCAGCAGACTTCCCTGGTGAGCAGTAGCTTTACTACAGTGATCTAATAAGCAACTAGAGTGCTAACAATCTGAATTTATGGCAAATGTGTGACACATCTGAATGCCTTCTTGATGGAATCAAAGTAAAAAACTGAAAGTATTTCCTACTGAGGAGACTGTAGTAAATGAGGCAATTAGGAAACATCATAACAAATAAGTCTCCCAAAATGGCCACCAGAGACAAAAGAGCCCAAATGCAGCACAAATGTCACCCAGATGTAGCCCACATGTAGCCCAATGACAGAAGTGTGCAAAGCACTTATTTTTTGTGTATTTGCAGTTTTATATAGTGCAGACTTGTCAGGTATTGAAGTGCTTTACATGAGCATTGGTTACATCACACAAGATCAAATTCATTTTGGTTGTAGACATGGGGAGATTAAGTGATTTGACCAGAATCACAGAATGTTGAGCTGAAGCAGAAACTCCAGCCTGGTTCCCCAGTTGCAAAGTCTGCAGCTCTGGAAGTAACACCACATCCTCTCCCCTAAGTGCAACATTTAATCAAGTGGTCAACTCGATAAAAAAACATAAAGATTACAAATAATTTAAAAGTTCTTTGTCGCTATTTGAAAACTCAAAAAATATGTCCTCATTTTAGTTTTTTAGAGCACTAACCATAATTTTGATGCAAATAAGACCCTCTCTATATGTAATTTCTAAAGGAAATACTCTAGGTATTACAGTTTTGATTACATCAAGATGACGTCAGGCGTTCCACACTTTTGTAATAAATATAGAATGTTAGCAATCTAGTTGTTCATTGGGATACTGTTGAGAGGCAGAGGCCAGGAGCACGGACTCTGAAAATGGAAGGCAGGTAGGAGAGTGCAGAGGCAACAATTTGACCACACTGGGCAGGCAGGAAGGGCAGTGGCAGCACGACAGACTATGGAGGGCAGTGGAAAGGAGGGCAGGGGCAACAAACCAACAATACAGGACTGGCAATATAATAGACCATTGTGGGCAGAAGGAAGAGGCAGTGGTAATACAACCATACATGCCAACAGACCCGTTTCAGCCAGGAAACGTCCAATGTTTTTAAGCTCAAATGGGCTTTATTTGATCTGTCTCCTGTGTACAATCTCCTCTTTTTCAATGTAACTCAAAGGGGAAAATCAATACCCCAGTTTTTTTTTCAAAATCTCCCTCTTACCAAGTTCAAAATGTTCGCAAGTATGGTACATTGGATCATGGTAGGCAGGAGGAATTTGGTAGGGACATGGACTCGGATAACAGAGGACAGGAGGGACATGAAGAGGTGCACCAAACTGACCCTACAGGGCAGGCATCAGGGTTTGCAGCAGCACAACAAACAAATGATGGACGGAATGCTGACAATGCAGACATTCTCCCCCAGTCAAGAGATCTGGGTTAAATCCATCGTTCTTTTGCCCACTACGCCACCCCAGTTCAGACATGGCCATATGCAAATCAGTCTTGACCCTGTGCCTCATGGGAACAGTCCAGCCCGAACTGCCAAGCCATGTCTTCCCTGGACCGGAATCAAGCATCCTAGGACCGGTTTCTGGCTATCAGCCGTCATCAGCCAGGATAGCTTGACTCCAGTGGCGTAGTGAGCACGGGTCCCACGTCTGGGAATACCCATCCCACTTGACTGGGGGAGAATGTCTGCATTGTCAGCATTCCGTCCATCATTTGTTTGTTGTAACGCTTTGCAGCAGCACAATACACCACACAGCGCATGCGGGACAGGAGTGCAGCACAACAATCCATAGAAAGCAATTGGGAGGGAACAGGACCATGCACATGGACAACAGAGAACAGATGGGAAAGAGGCAATGGTAGCTAGCTGACCATAATGGACAGACAGGAGAGAAAGCTGCAGCATAACAGACCATAAAGGGCAGGAGGGACGGATCAGGGGCATTACAATGGAACAGACAAGCCAGGAGGGAGGGAATAGGGGTCTGCACATGGAAACAGAGGGCTGGGGGCAAGGGGGCAGGGCAGGAGCAGCAAGATGACCATGGAGGTCAGGCAGGATGGGCACTAGAAACAAGACACACCACGGAGAGCAACAATGAGACTCTGATGGCATACACACAGACCATGGAGGGAAGGTGGGAGGGGGTCTGGGGCAGCTAACTGACCACACAGGGAAGGTGGGAGGGGCCATGGCAGCACAGAAGACCATGCATGGCAAGCGGGAGGGTTAGTGGCAGCACAATGGCTATGATGGGCAAGAAGGAGGGTGCAGGGGCATGCACAAAGGACCATGGAGGATAGAAGGGAGGGTCAGGACCTGAGCACAGACAAGAGAGTTCAGGGGAAGGGGCCTCACAACAGAACGCGCGAGGCTGGCAGGAGGAGCAGTTGCAGCACAACAGACCAGGGAGGGCAGAAGGGTGTGGCAGTAAAATGGACCATGGAGGACAGGAGGAAGGGGATAGGGGCATGGCATGTGGACAGGCAGGGTGAACGGGACAGGGACAGGTTACAGTCATCTGACAATGCTAGGCAGGTGGGTGGGGAGTGGCAGCTCAACAGAACACTCAGAGTAGATAGGAGTGGCAGGTCCATGGAACATGGTGGGCAGAAAGGATGGAGCAGGGGCATGCACAAAGACATCGGAGGGCAGGGGGAAGGAGAATTGGGGCAGCAAGCTAAGCACAGAGGCTAAGCAGGAGGTCAATGATGGGCCATAGAATTGGGCAATGGAGGGCAGGAGGAGTGGACTGGTACATCATGCTAAATGGAGGGCAGTGGCAGCACACCAGACCATGCATGGCAGGAAGGAGGAGGCTAGTCCATGGATTCAGACAACAGAGTATAGGGAGGAGGTGGATGGGGCAGCAAGCTAACTGTTCAGAGAAGGTGGGTATTAGGAACTTTATTGTTTTTAAAATGTGTGTCTGTGCGAACTACTTAAAATATGAACAAGTATGCAGCATAATCTCACTTTTATTCAGGAAGAAGAGGACGTTTGTGACTGTGACTCTGGGCTCACTTGGCAGAAACACCCCCTGACCCTCCACCCCCCATCGCAAAATGTAATGCCCGTGAAAAGGGTAGGTGGACGCAGTGTTATATAGAACATAGTCCTGAGAGCACGATTGAAAATGAAAACTAGATATAGTATATGGTATAAACTATGCACCAAAAAGTGTGATATAAGATGAACCGGGGCGTGAAATATAATATGCAATACATTGTGCGCAATGACAGATTCATTGGAGAGCGCGAGATAGCACAGGCACTAGCGCGTGCAATGCGATATGCGCCTTGGCGTGTAATATGCACAGGGCAGTGTTGTGTAACCTAACTAGTCTCTAAAGTTGTAATATAAAATATGTGCTGGGGAGTGTAACGTTGTATATGCACTGTGACAAAGATATGGATCCCAGATTGTAATATGCTTGGCATAGCGCTGTGCGTTATAACATAGGCATCGAGGAAGGCATGTTAGATGGGGCAATATAACCCGTGCGAAGGCAAGTGTGGCATGACATATTCACGGGGTGGTGTTACAGTGCACATGGGCTAGAGAGTGTCATAGCATACGCACTAGCTGGTGGAATACAACACAGAGGTGTGAGGCACTCGGCGGGCACTGGTGGGTGTAACACAGCATTAGGCTCAGCCAGGAGCACGCTGTGACTCTCAAGTGAGGTACGTCTCCTTTCCAGAGAGTAAAATAAAAAGTATTACACATCCGGCGGTGGATGTGTGTTTTATTAACCGTGAGGGGGGTTTCTTGCATAGTCTGGTCGAATTTTTGTCGAATGGCTTGGTGTGCGTGTATATTAAATGTGCCCGTCAATAGCTACCCATGTTTGTATAAATAAACGACAAGGGTGTCTACTTGGAGAGTACCCACCGGCGGGGGCGCCGGGATTAGGCACGGTAGTGCGTCAGACACGTCAGAGCTTCACTAGCGGTGTAAATACATTCCATGTGGATTCATTCTATGCATAGTCGCCTTTTAATGAATATCACGCAAATCGTCATGGTGATAGGTACATACGGTTTGTCCAGCATGTCCTAGGTGTTTCTATAAATATATATTTTTTTTAAATAATAAAAAACAAAGGCCGGCCCCGGGGAATGGGGTCCCCGGGGTCATAAGTGGCCTGAGGAGGGGGGCAACGCAGCCCCCTCCTAAAGAATTAAAAAACAAAAAGGCCATGACCCGGGGGTTGGGGTCCCCAAAGCCGATTAAGGCCTTGGGAGGGCCAAATTAATTTTTTTCAACAAAAAAAATTAGGGTGCAGGCCCTGGGGGATGGGGTACCCAGGACCCGTAAATTAGAAAAAGAAGGGGGGCCACACAGCCCTCCTTCATAAAAAAATAAAATAAATAAAAGACCGGCATCGCGCTGAAGGCCATGCCCCCTCCCTGCAGCACTCTGAAAACGCGCCCCCTGGCCAGTTGTAAGTTGGGGAATTAATTCCCCTTCAATACTGAGGGTCCCTGAGGGCCAACTAGCCCAACAGGTATCTCCAGTATGTGCCAGGGAGCTGTGTTGCAGACAGGTGTTCTGAGGCCACGCCCCTTTTTACACTTCTATGCAACGCAGCTCTGTGGCGCTTACTGGAGGTACCTAGTGGGCTAGTTTGACCCTAGGGACCCTTAGGATTCAAGGGGACTTAATCTCTCAACTTAGAACGGCTATAGGGCGCGTTTACACAGTGGTGACGGGAGGGGACGGGGCCTGAAGTGACGTGTGCAAACACGCCCTGTGGCGCGTTTTAAGTTGGGAAATAATTTCCCTTCAATCCTGAGGGACCCTGGGGGCCAACTAGCCCACCAGGTGCTTTCAGTAAGCGCCACTCCTCTGCGTTGCAGAGAGGTGGTGCAGGCTGTGCCCCTTTTTACACCTCTCTGCAATGGCGCTTACTGGACGTACCTAGTGGGCTATTTTGCCCCTAGGGATCCTCAGGATTCAAGGGGACTTAATCTCCCAACTTAAAAAACGGCCACAGGGCGTGTTTACACAGTGGTGAAGGGAGGGGACGGGGCCTGAGTTAACGTGTGCAAACAAGCCCTGTGGCACATTTTAAGTTGGGAAATAATTCCCCTTCAATCCTGAGGGACCCTGGGGGCCAACTAGCCCACCAGGTGCTTCCAGTAAGCGTGACTGCGCTGCGTTGCAGAGAGGTGGTCTAGGCCATGCCCCTTTTTACATCTCTCTGCAACGCAGCTCTGTGGCGCTTACTGGAGGTACCTAGTGGTCTAGTTGGACTCTAGGGACCCTCAGGATTCAAGGGGACATAATCTCCCAATTTAAAACGGCCACAGGGCGTGTTTACACAGTGGGGAAGTGAGGGGACGGGGCCTGAGGTGATGTGTGCAAACACGCCCTGTGGCGCGTTTTAAGAGGTAGTTTCAATCCCCTGCCCTATTATATACTAGGGGCTTACAGAGGAGGTCATGCTGATCACAGGGGGACCCCAACGCATAGTGTTCCCTAGTGTATGTAGGTGTTTTCACTGTATTCTGAGTGTCTTTTAACATAGCACTGGCTCTAGGACTGGTTAGTCAGACTCAGTTACCACCAGTATCCGTCTGAAAAAGTTGAGGGTACAGGATGATTTTGCAACAAGGCTTCTTTCTGCTCTTCTGTTTGTTCTTTCTGCACGTTATCCTTCTTCCTGCACTTTTCTTCGTCTTTGAGGACTTCTGTTGCTTCTTTCTGCATTTCTTTTTTTTCTTTCTGTGCGTTTTTTCTTCTTTCTTCACATGTCCTATCTCTGTAGGCATAGTTAGAAATTAGCATTTCACTGAAAAAATCATAGGTTTCAGGCACGTTATAGTTAGGAATTAGCATTTAAAAAACCTTAGAAATTCACTGAAAAAACCATAGGTTTCAGGGGCGTTATAGTTAGCTGGACTTTTCACTCATACAAAACGATGATGTCTTCAGTGATGTCATTTGAGATGTCATCAGTGATGTCATGAGTGATGTCATTGACCATGTCATGAGTGATGTAATATGTGACGTCATCAGCAGTGCATTGTGGACGCGCAAGTTATAGTTAGCTGAACTAACTATAACGGGGGAATTTCAATGGTTTTGTACGAGTGAAAAGTCCAGCTAACTATAACGCCCCTGAAACCTATGGTTTTTTCAGTGAATATATATATACATGTGATCAAGACTGCCGTGGGCAGTCGAAACGCGTCAGGCTGAGCACTTGCGTGAGACTTCTATGCACTACGCACTTTAATCTGTTAACTCAATAAAAGAATTTACTCTCCACATCGTGGTCCGTACCTGCTTGTTGGATCCCATTATGGATTGTTCCAGGACTTTGGCTTTCCTTTTTCATATACAAGTATATATATATATTATCTACTGGCGGTCGCCAGTAGATAGTTATAGTTAGGACCGAGTTTCCATAGGAAATCTGAAAATTCTATTTTGAATAACTTTGGCGCCGGTTGACGAATCCTCGCGAAATTTTCAAAACTAATGGGGCGCTCCGTTCAGCTCCTACCCTAAAAGTCTCAGGGTGATTCGTCAAGCGGGGGCCGAGAAAAAAGGGGGGTCCCAAAACGCATTTTCCCCATGCATTTTTCCATAGGAGCTTTAGTCGAAGGTACAGCCCGAACGGCTGAACAGAATTACTTGAAATTTGGCAGAGAGGTAGTCCTCAGGTCAGGGAAGTGCCTTTTGCAGGTCTCGTGTCAATCTGTTCAGCAGTTCCTGAGAAAATAGCATTTAAAAGCATATAAATATCTATAAGCGCACACCGTGCGCGCACCGTGCACGCAACCTAACGTGCGCGAGCGTAATTCTGATTGGTGGTTACATGTTAGTCAACGTTCGAATCGGTCGAAATCAGGAAGTGTCGGCCGCCATTTTGTTTGTTTTCAGTGCGAGAGTGAAAAAGGAAGGTGGCGAACGTGAAAAGGGGGCAGGGTAGAGAGTTCCTGACCCCCTAGCCTTTGTCAGGGGGTCCCTGAAGGACCCCGAAGGCAGACATTTAAAAAAAAAAAAAATTAAAAAAATCGCGGGGGTGCGCGCACCGTGCGCGCACGGTGATACCCCCCCCAAAAAAAAAATGTAATACGTAGTTTATTGTAAAATAAATATATAAAAAAAAAAATAATACATAAATAAATTAGCATTAAAAAAACGTACAAATTCACTGAAAAAACCATAGGTTTCACACACGTTATAGTTAGGAATTAGCATTTAAAAAACCTTGCAAATTCACTTAAAAAACCATAGGTTTCACACATGTTATAGTTAGGTGGATATTTCACTCGTAAAAAACCAATGAAATTCCCCCGTTATAGTTAGTTCAGATAACTATAACTCGCGCGACCGCCACTCTATCACAAGGATGATGTCATCAGTGAGGTCAGGAGTGATGCCACTGACCATGTCATGAGTGATGTAATATGTGACGTCATGAGCAGTGGATTGCGGGCGCGCGAGTTATAGTTATCTGAACTAACTATAACGGGGGAATTTCATTGGTTTTTTACGAGTGAAATATCCACCTAACTATAACATGTGTGAAACCTATGGTTTTTTAAGTGAATATATATATATATATGTTTATAGCAATGCAAAGTTTTTTTTTTTTTTTTGAAACCGTTTATTGCAGTTTGTAAAAGTTACAGGTATGGGCCTACAACCACCCGGCCGGCCGCTAGAATGACAAAAGCATATTGCATAGATACAGTAAAAGTCTCTCGGCAGTGCAGAGCAGTGAAACAGGAGTAATCAATGGTGCAGGCCACACAGCTCCAAGCCCACAGTACGGTTCCCTTTTCTTGAAACAAAACAACACCAAAAAACCACACCCGCAAGGCAACCCGCGATCCAAAGTGATAGCACGTGCTCCATAAGTGGGGGATCCAAACCAGCAGCAGAACTCTGAGGAGGGGAATGGGAGTAGATCAGGGACTGGGGGACCGCGCGCCCGCGGCCGAGGGAGGGGGGCCGTCTAGGGAGACGGAGCAGGCGAGGCAGCCGGTAGCAGTGGTGGCTCACAAATACCCCCGCGGTAGGCGTTCCAGGGGCCCCAGAGTTTCACCCACGCCCCAGGCTTACCCCTCGCCACATACACCACCTTTTCACGAAACATACGCAATGCAAAGTTTTAATTGTTTAATTTTAATCTGTAAACTGCTTTGTATATTTCCAATATTGCATCTTTTCGGCTTTCCTATGAATATTTTCAATAACATTATCAAATAAATTATTTTGATTTATCAGTCTTATTTTGTACTTTATTAATATATTTTTGTAATAGACTGATTTATAAAAAATAATTATTACAATATTTATTTATAATTGCTTATGTTATAGTGGTGTTATATTTAGTTCTATTATAGTTGCATGTTGACAGGTAAGTCACTTATAATAGTGATTTAGCTATCATATCTAGGTAGTTTGCTCCTTTGCTATTTACAACGAGGCTGATTTTGAATTGTAGCATTATGTACTTTTCCGATAGTCTGTTGGTTATTTTCAGTATATTTGAGTTACTGAAGCTTTGTTGGTATCTTTGTTGTCTTTGTACTACTTGTATGAATTTGTAGAGTGTTGATTGGGTTATTCCTGGTGCGACTTGGAAGGCATTGTGCTATCCTTCCAATGTGTTGTTGATTTTGGCTTGCTGAGCCAAGGGGCCATCGTAGACATTTCACTATGGTATGTGGAATTTGGGTCGACATCTGTGTCCAGAGTGGTGTAGTCTGCTAACCTAAGTGTTTTTTAAGTAGTTCATCGGTGTACTTACTTTATATTAATTTATTTTGTGAAATGAGGAATCATTAGTATGTTGTAGGGATTATCTATGTTTGTTACAGGTATACATCTCAGAGATATTAGCACTTAACTTTCAAAGGCAAACTTGTTCTTTTTTGCATATTGTACACTTAAAACAGACAATCACAGATTTTTCCAAATGCTTTGGTTTAAGTGGTAATAGCAGCCTTGTATGACTATGTGTGGGTAAAGTTTAAGTATTGTTTTATCATTGCCTGTTCAAAGTCTATCACAATTGTGTGTGCAGAGTAGTTGTTAGTTTTTGCTTTAATGTGGATTAAAGGTTTACAGTACATTGCACTTTTTTATTGGGCTGCAGTGCATAAATGAGAAGTATGTTAGTGTTGTGATATTCAACATGTATGTTGTATATCTGTGTGAATGCTGGAGGGCATATTTGAAAACTTCCTTCTGTCATTCATGTTTCACATTGGCTTAGACATAGGGGTTTATTCTCAGTTGGAAATATGATTATTCTTCTGTTGTAATTCTGGTTGTCATGTAGGAGGAAGGGTTCTTTGTTATCTTTAGTGGTGAGGTGTCTGGTATCTGTGGGAATGATTTAGATCTTGGTGGTATTACCATCATCCCACAGTGGCGGTGGTTCCAAGTACTCTATCAAGAAGATGGCGGTCCCCCGCCATATTTAGATGTTGCGGCAATATACAGTGTCCTGCTGCGGTGGCGGTCTTCTCTGCTGGCTATCAGTCCTCCAACGCCATCAGGCCTGCGGACTTGTGCTGAGATGATTTAAATGTTCCCATTGTGCTGACAATGTCCTGGCGGCAGAGTCATGATGGAATGAGGCCATGATTGTGTGGAGACAGGTACGTACTGCTTATTATTATCTCAATAAACATCAATAGACATATATGTTGTGAATCTGTCAATATGTATATGTAGGTAAAATGTAGTGAACAATGGCGCTCAAGACAGAATCGGCGTTGGGACCACAAAAAAAGTGAGTTTTCACCTCTTTTTCCTCCATTCTGCCAACTCGAGCTTGGATTTTCCCCGCCACAGCTGCCTTCATGGAAAGGCCCATTTAATCTGGATGGTGAGAATCCTTGCAGAACTCTGTCCGAAAGCAGCTTTTGACTCTGACACCATCGTCAAGGGAGAAAGATTCTGGCAGAGGAGGTGGGACTGCAATGATCTTCCCTCCAGTGACCAACCAACATCTAAATCGAGCGGGCAGACCACCAGGGTTGCGGGTGGGAAGACCACCAAAAAAGCGACAGCGGGACCAGTCCAGCCAAGATCAAATTTGGCCCTATATTTCCTAAGACCTTTTGGGGGGCAGCAGGGTTTGCAGGTGGCAATTTGGTGGACACTAATTAGTGTTTCTGTTTTATTTTAAATATATTCATTTGTTGGATTAATAATATATTTTAAATGTATTCATTTATTTTTAATGTGTGTTGTAACATTATTTTTTGTAATGTTTTATTTAAATTTACTTATTTGTAATACTAAATATATGGTGAATACACTTTGTAATATATGTTAATAATTTTATGTTTGTTGTTTTAATTTATTATAAATATATTTTGTATAATATATATATATATCTCAAAAAAGGGGTTTATGATGTGAAATATTTTCTTATTTTAGCAATGTTATTGTAGTTGATATTGTGTGTTTCAATATTTTTGATATTGTGTATTTATTTAAATAGATGATAGTCTGTGTATATTGTGCATTTCATATTGTCAAATTTAGATATTTTTGACAGAGAAAGTTATGTTATTGATATTTGTGTTACTTTTGGTTCAGTATGGAATGATGATATTTTTGTAATTTAAATTAATTTGACAATATTTTGGAGAGTCGATGTTGTTTTCCACCATATTATGTTTTGGAACCATTACAGGAGCATGCCGCATAGCCAATGATTGAGTGTTACAATCTACACTGCTAGTCAATATGGTTTTAGAGTGGTGGTACAATTTTGGACAGTTGTGGTACAAACAGGTTTCGTGACATCGACTAGCATCCCCGAATAAGAAAGGTCTAAGACCTTTGAATCTGCTCAGTGTCTTGAAGTTGCCAAATTGATCGCTGGTGTAAAATGTGCTGCACATAAGAGTGATGATGACATTGTTTCATGGGGAAACAATTTTGCAGATCAAGTTGCAAAATGATGTGCTCTTATGTCTTGTACATTGCCTTCAAATGAGAATTCTAAAACAGAAGTCGAAAATGTAGATCATTTTCTCCTAATGTCAGTTCAAATTCTTGAGGAGCTAGGGGAGTTGCAATTTGAAACATCACAGGATGAAAAAAATAGGTGCTGCCAGTCTCAATTCTACTGCAGGTGGCAAAATACATGCAGGGACCTACACATGTAGGACGTGATGGAATGGTGGAACATTAAAAAATAATTGGTTTAATTCTCATTTTCGAACGATTGCAGAAAGCTTTTGTCAAAGGTGTGTAATGTATCAACAGGTAAGGTGGGGTGGAGGACACCAGTCACTATGGCCCCGATTATGAGTTTGGCAGTCCGAGGACCGCCAGACTTACGGTGGCGGTCCAGCCACTGCTCACCAGCAGTCCAACTGCCCTATTACAACTTGGGTGGTCCGACCGCCATTGCACCACCGCAACCACCAGTAATCAGAGATCCCTGGCGGTGGTGCGCGAACTTGAGGCCACAATATGCTTGGTGGGAACGCCGTGATCCCACCAAGCATATTACAAGTTTCCTCTTCACCACGGTTTTCGTGGCTGTTCCTCATTCTGAAAAACGTGGTGGAGAGGGTGCTAAGGGGACCCTACATGGCCCCCTGTTGGCCTCAGGGCCATGGGGTGCATGCAGGGGGCACATGCTGTGCCACCCTGTATGCATGCACCCCAGTACCTGCATGGCATGGACTGCACCAGTCCTTGCCGTGCAGGTACTGCCTTTGACGTTTCCATTGCAGTGCCTATTTCAAAGGCACTGCCATGGAATCGCCATAGAACCATCCGCCAGTGACAAAAAAAGTTGTAATTCGGCGGGTGGTGTGCACACTTGTTTGGCGGATGCAGTGGTGTGGCGGTCCCGCTACCGCACCAACAAACTTGTAATCAGGCCCTATGAGTTGTTGGTAAATCAGATGGGCCTTTCAGAAGACTGCAGGTGGGTTTGTAGAGAGGCCACAATGCAACGGGCTTAAGTACATCTTAGTGACCATTTGCCTGGTTTACCGGTGGGTAGAAGCATACCCTACAAGGAGATTTGATTCCTTGATTGTAGACTAGCTATTACTGAGGGAGTTAATCTCAAGATTCGGTTGGCCAACTTCTATAAAACCAAAAAAGGGAACTCATTTTAAAAATGAGATCATGAGGGTCCTATTTGTGGCACTGAAAATTGGACAAATGTTCCATTGTAGTTACCATCCTGAAGCAATGGGTGTAGTGGAGAGAGTGAAGAGTATGTGAAAAGAAAAATTGGCTAGCCTGTGCTCCCGACCTCTTTGAAAAAGCCTGATTCTCTTCCTCTGGTTCCAGTCAGCATGGTAAGCACCCCTACAAAAGGCACATGATTTACACACAGGAGGTGTTATTGGGGAGAGCCATGAGGATGCCTGGCATTCCTTCAGCAGCTCTTGTAAATATTATTAATGATCTGGTTCTGGATTACTGCAAACGTTTGGTCGATTTGAAATGCTCTACCTCTCACCAGGTGAAACTAAGTGCACCTTCAGAAAGTAATGAACCCTGCCCATGAACTACCGGGGTGTGTTGAGGAAGCACGTTCAAGAGACCTCCCTGGGGTTTGGCACCACTTGGAGGTAGTAGAAGGAGACTTATGAAGTCATATTGGGGTGACTACTGCTGGGAAGTGTGGAGGTTTGATGTATTGGATCCATGCACCTCACAAGATAGAGTATGGGCTGAAAATGAAGAAGCAGTGATATAAGCTGCTGAATAAAAGCGTCAAGCTTGAGTTCACTACATGGGTCCAGAGGACAAGAACAAAGAGTTCAAGAAAAACAAAAAAAAACAAGAACAACAAGAAGAAAAACAAAATCAAACTCAAGAATACCACATTTTTAATAATCACAGTACAAGAACTGATGTCTGTATTCATACCTCTGCCCCGAGTTTCAAGTGTTGCAAATCAAGATACAAATGAAAATGAAAATCACACATGGGAAGAACATGAACCAGAAAATAAAAGCTTGATCCAGGCTGAAATGGTCTGAAGGTATGGGAGAAAGAAGGAGAGTGTTACAAAGATTTAACAGCATGTGTGATTTTTTTACAAATTTGTATAGCTCACGTTCACCAAGAAAGTTTCTTGGCGCTGGGTTAAGAGAGTGTCATCTAGTCAGGTTATTGGCAGTATGCTTGTGTAAATAGCCATGTTTTCAGCAGCCGCCTAAAGCACATATAGCTTGCTGCTAGTCTGATTTTAGTTGGGAGTGAATTCCAGAACTGGGAACCTAGCACTGAGAAACGTACACCTCCTAGCCGCTTTCATTTACATCTCATAACCATTAGAAGGTTCATTTGAGCTGATCTGAGATTGTGTTTTGGGATCTAGCTCTGGATTCTTGCAGATATAAACTTTGGACTTTTGTTGTGGAGTGATTTAAAGATGATACAGCCTGTTTTAAAGATGGTCCGTTGAGCCACTGGAAGCCAAGGTAGCTTCTTCATCAATGGCTTGATATGGCAGTGTCTAGGTTGTTGGAAGATAATTCTTGCTGCTTGGTTTTGTGCCATTTGAAGTCTATAATTGAGACCTATTGGGAGTCCCAGGTAGAGGGCATTTGCATAGTCGATGCTTGATAGGACTAGCGCAATGATGATTTGGATGATTGCTTCCATTGAAAATAATTTCCTAATTTTCCTGAGTTGGAAGGAACAGGAAGACATTACGACTCCCATATAAGATTTCATGGACAGATTCTCATTAATTTGAATACCTACACTTTTTATGGCTGTCTTTGGTGTAGGAGGGGAGCCCATCTCCTTTGGCCAATAAGAGGGATTCAAGTGGTTTAGCTTGTTGTTAGTTATGACAATCTCTGTCTTATCAGAGTTGAGTTTCAACTGATAACTGCTCATCCAGTCTCTGATATATAACATGGTGTTCTGGAAAAACTCCCCTTGAGTCTGACCTATCATCGATGGTAAAAATGAACTGCTGTCATCAGCTTAGTTATAAATTTTCGCCTTCAACTGCTGAAAGGTGTGTCCCAGAGAGCGAATATAAAGATTAAAGAGGTGAGGGGATAGAGATGACCCCTGATGTACTCCGCAGTTCAAATGAACTTTGGCTGAGCAGTAAGGAGATTGGTGAACCAAGTGAGTGGGGTCTTTAAGGAAGGAATTCATCCAGTCTAGGGTAATCCCTTTTAAACCTGTGGCTTCGATTCGGTCGGTCAAAATCCCATGATGCACTGTATAAAACGTCGCAGATGGACCTAATATGACCAGTACCTGATGACTACCTTTGTCTGCCTTACCTCTAATGTCATCCACCAAGCCTAAAAGAAATTAAGACTAATCAGCTCAAGCAGTAACAAATTTGGTTGGCAAAGAGACTGATAAATCAGTAATCGGAAGGTCAACAAGAGTAAGAGTGCCAAACGAGAATTACAGAGCCACTGAATGGGCATATTAGACAAGAATTGTGCCAGAAGAAAGAGACATTGGTCTGAGAGAATTTGGAAATTCTGTTTGAAGACCCTCAATTAATTGAGTCTGAAGATAAACAACTTTGAGAAGATAATTCAAATAATTTTTGATTGTTGAGAAATATATGTGTGCTTGTATAAATCTCTTAGATTAAGTATTTTTTATTTTTGCCTGCAATTTTAGTAATATACCCGCATTTTAAGCCTAACTTTTGCACTATAATAGATTATAGTTGAAGATACGTGATCATGCTTTTATAGTTGAATAGTTACCTGCCTGCTTAAAAAAAATGATGACCGTATAGTTTGGAGGATTTTTAAGCGGCTTTCATTTCTTTAAATTTAACATATTGTTGAAAAAGAATGTATCTATGGACGCATGAAGATTTTGGCCACATATGTTGCTTAAAAGACTACTTTTGTTAATGCTCACGCAATATTAAGCCTAACCTTTTCAGAGATTTTTTTAACTTGCTCATTTTGTTTTTGAGACAAATTTTTTAAAGAAAGAAGATGGCTTCATGAAAAGAAAATTTTTGCTTGGCTCTGTAAATAATTTTTAGGGTTTTGAATGTTGATAATACAAATGTGATTCTTTTTTAATCCATATTCTCCTACTGGCAATTTTTCAAATCGTACAAATAATACACAGAATATTAACCTTACTGAAGATAGAAGATTGGGTTAGGTTAGAGAGATAGATTTAATTGAAATTATGGAGGAAATACTTTTCCAGAAGGTGTCACATACACACAGATTCCTCTTTCCTACAGATTCGACTGTTCTATCTGTTTCAGCATACTTATGAACCAAGATTTTCTAGAACAATATGAAGTAGATTACAATGTTTCTTAAATAGTATGCATGAAGATGTAAAACAAGGTTTTTCTACTGAATATAATAGTCCCATTATGCTTTATCATTATATTACTAATAGACCGGATTAGAAGAGTGTGTGTACGTGACTGATGAAGACCATAATTTTGTTAGTGAATAAAATTAAGGAAGAGTACAACTTTGTAAAAATGTTGTTGAAGGAATGGAGTTTTATTTAAAAAATTAGAGACCATAATTAAGAATTCACAGCTACATCCTAGACTTTTGATTTCGAAAGGGAAGAAAGGAGCTGTATGTATGATGTGATTTAGGCATTATAGATGGAATATTTCAGCTATGATTGGGATAGGATGGTGTAGTTATAATTATATAGTTGATAGAAATTTTAAGTTGGGCCAAGACCCAATATTTAGAGGCTTTTATCACATTTGTTACAAAACTACTTATTTTACTATTCCAAGTATTTGGGGGTCGATTAGGATGGTGGTCGGAAAAGCATTCTGACCGCCGTGGTAGTGGAAAGTAACCGTCCGCAGGTACCATGGCAAAACCGGTGGTCCGATTAGGATCAACCACCCGAAAAATCCGACCACGCCAGAATGAGGCCACGAAAGACCACTGGTAGCGTGCGGAGCAGGTAAAAATCCATC
Source organism: Triturus cristatus (assembly GCF_964204655.1). Taxonomy (NCBI): domain Eukaryota; kingdom Metazoa; phylum Chordata; class Amphibia; order Caudata; family Salamandridae; genus Triturus; species Triturus cristatus. The sequence continues at coordinate 392,609,092 of NC_140592.1, forward strand.
TGCAGCGGTCGCATTTGCGGTGGAAAAACCCAAAACCGCCGCACGGTCAGTGGATTGACCGCACGTGAAATTAGGATATCATTGAGGTGACAGCGGAACAATCCGCTGTTTCCGACCACCGCAATTGCAACCATTGATGAATGGGAGAGCCGGCGGAAAAGTGGTTGTATACCCACCGCCACGGCTGCTCCGGAACAATTATGGCGGTCGACCAAAAAAACACACAACAAGGCCACCAAGTGTACCAATTAACCTGGATCAGCCTAAAAAAACACCTAACACATTCCAATACCACATCCCCATGGCAACTAAAAAAATACAAATCCCAGGTTAACCCACACAACACACCTGACAGCAACACTCCATTTTGACACACCCACATAGCTGAATATAAAACCAGCCCCTTCCCTGACCAGAATCCTTTGCAATACTCCACTACTGAAGGAACCAACCCCACAGCACAAAGGAGAGGCAAATCACCACACATCTCACCAGCACAACAACACACACACACACACCACTTACATCACCACCACCACCACTATCACGCCTGCACCTTTAAACCATTTGCACATCACACACCATGGCACAGAAAAAAATGCCCAAATTCACTAACAATGAGTTGTCACTCATGGTAGATGAGGTAATCAGAGTAGAACCCTGGTCCAACAGACACCATTAGCCACCAGAACAAAAATGTTGGGAAGGATAGTCAGCAAGGTCAATGCAGTAGAGACCGTCCCACGCACCAAGATGGAGATCGTGAAGCGGTGGCATGACCTCAAGAGCAAGGCGAAAGAGAAGAACAACAAGAACTGTCAGCTGGCTCAGAGGACTGGCGGTGACCCTCCCATTCCACTAAGAACATTCACCACATGAAAGGAGAAGATGCTTGGCATACTGCATCCAGAGAGTCTCACAGGAATAGCCGGGGGAGTGGAGGCTGGTAAGTACCAACAAATGTCTACCATCACACTGCTATGTACTGTCTTGCACAACTAGAAAGCTACACCTCCTAGGCCCAAATGCATTCATGTGCACCACACACTCCCAAACACATGTCTCACAGATCCAACATTCACTCCCTCTGGTTCACCCCAAAGGTAGTCAATAGGGGCATGTGTACAGGCAGCCAGCACTACAACTTCTACCAGGCCCCCCTGTCCCAAAGCTGAGCCGGATGATACACTCCACCCCTCACTCACAACCATGTGGCAGCCATTGTATTTCACTCATCAAACTTACAGGTAGGTAGCCATCTTAACAGGGAGGGGGGGTTTGCTCACATCAAACTAACAGGTAGGTAGCCATCTTAACAGGGAGGGGTGTTTGTGGGTGGGAAGCCAGTACTACTACTCCCACCAGGCCCCCTTATCCCACAGCTCAGCAGGATGGAGCACTCCCCCCCACCCAGAAGCATGTGTCAGCCATTGCATTGCTCACCTTCACCTAACAGGTAGGTAGCCATCTTAACAGGGAGGGGTGATTGTGGGTGGGAAGCCAGCACTACGACTCCCACCAGGCCCCCTTGTCCCACAGCTCAGCAAGATGGAGCACTCCACACAACCACAACCATGTGGCAGCCATTGTATCTCACCCAATAAACTTACAGGTAGGTAGCCATCCTAACAGGGAAGGGTGTTTGCGGGAGGGAAGCCAGCACTACTACTCCCACCAGGCCCCCTTGTCCCACAGCTCAGCAGGATGGAGCACCCCCCCCCTCCCAGAGGCATGTGTCAGCCATTGCATTGCTTACCTTCACCTAACAGGTAGGTAGCCATCTTAACAGGGAGGGGTGTTTGCGGGAAGGAAGCCAGTACTACTACTCCCACCAGGCTCCCTTGTCCCACAGCTCAGCAAGATGGAGCACTCCACACACCCACAACCATGTGGCAGCTATTCTATTTCACTCATCAAACTTACAGGTAGGTAGCCATCTTATGCGCTCTAGTCCCACCCCTGAGCAGGATGGAACACATCCCCATCCAAGAGCCATGTGTAACCCATTCCCTTCCTCTGCTCCACTTCACAGGGAGGCAGCCATTCCCTTGTCCCACAGCTCAGCAGAATGGAGCACTCCCCCCAAACCCAGAAACATATGTGAGCAATTCCCCTCAACTGTGCCACAGAACAGGTAGGTAGACAGTGCATGCAGCTTGCCATTCCTGTCAAAAAGCATGGAGCCATATGACCACACCAGCCCTCACATTCCACCCAATTTGGCATAGATAAAATTGCCACTTACAGTGTGCAGACAGCTAAGCGTATGTAACCGTCACAGAAATTAAAGTTTGACAAATCACATGTTGAAGAAATTCAGGGCACAATCATGCACAGCACTGAATGCTATATGTAAGTGCCATGGGGGCAGAGCATCAAGGCCCATATGAGAACAAAACAAGCATGGTCAGTTGTAGAAAGAAAGCAAAGCACATGATATGACAGAGGGATGCATGAGATAACAATGGCTAGTACATGCTCAGAATGAATGTCTCCCATGCAGAGTAAACAACAAAGATGCTTCACATTAAGTTGTTGTGCTGCTAGTCGTTAGATGACGACATGTCCTTGTAATCACACAATCTGTATGTGGAACATGTTCTCTATTGACATGCCACACCATGGACAAGTAATGTATGTACGTCCACATCATGTCATGATGCTCAGTACCGTGCAGCCATACAAAGTGATCTCAATGTAAACTGCGTGGTGTATAACATGTAACATCCAAACATCTAACACCAAGCTTGTGGGGTGCACTTCAATGACCATTTCATCTCTGTTCAACAGGTGACCAAGAATTGACTGCTGCAAATGACAACACCGACCTGCAGAGCCAGTCTCCCCCCCCCCCCGGAACATGGACTCTTGTATGCAGACTCCCTAAATTCCTCAGATGCGGACCCAGAACCTGGCCCATCAGGCCTGCCAGGGCGCACCATGTGCCAGGCACCCACTGTCCCCACCACCACCACCTCAGCAACAACAACTGCGCTGACCCCTGCTGCAACAACCTGTGCAGCCTCCACCTCCACCACCAGTGCTGCCTGCAACACTCTTCCTGCCTCAGAGGATACCCACACCAACACACAATCTGAGGAGGGCAGGGAGAGTCACCGGGTGCGTCGAGTGGTGACGCCACAGGTCCGGGACATCGCCAGAGTCTTTGGGGCATATGAACAAAACCAGGGAAAATTGGGCCAGGTTCTGGAAGAAGTGCGTGAGGTCCACCTGCTGCTGAGGTCCATGGACATGCATATGGGCCAAAACATGGACCTCTTGGGCCAGCTTGTGGGTGCCCTGAGGGACAGGCCTGCAGCCCAAAGGACAGCTCAACCTCCCTCCAGTGGCCCACAGGATGACAGTCCCACCACCTGAGTCAAAAAAGGAGAGGGGGACCAGGAGCTGGTTGTGGTCCAATGTCCGTGCTCCACCAATGACAGTTAAATCAATGAGGACATTGTTCCATGTTGGCGGTGAAACAAAAATAGCGATCACCTACTCAACACAAGTAGAAAGAGAAGAGAAAGTGTAGAAGGGGGAAGGGAGGTAGAAGGGAGATGAAAAGAGGCAGAGAGAGATTTCCCCAGTCTCAAGGATCCAATCCCGAAGGGGAGGACTCAATGTAGCCTCTATTTAGCCCTCACACACCCCGAAGGATGTCTTGCTTCATCATTGGGCTTATTGTTGCTCCTCGTCGGGCCGGCGCTGCAATGCCCGACGGTCCCCCGAAGGGTCTCTTTGTCGGAGGTCTTTTAAAGAGAAAAGCCGTAAGGTGAATGCGGGTATGTGGGCTAAAAAACAATAATGGTGGATCCGAGAGGTAAGTGATTGCGTGCGTGCAGGGTGTGTGAATAAAAATGCCTAAGGGTGTCCAAAAAGTATTATTTTTAATATTGTGGGGCCCCTGGCAAAGTAAAAAGACCAAAAGGTCACAGGGTCACTTATAAGCGCAAGGTGCTAATGTGACTTAAAAAAGGTCGACATGTTTCACGCCTAATTTGCCCTGGTGGGTCAGTGGCGTTTCATCAGGACCAAACTAAAGTGAGAGGTTGTGCACGGTGAAGACGAGGGTTCCAGAGATTGGAAAGATAACCTGCGTCTCGGAGAGGTAAAGAGAGGTACGGGGCTGCGGGGTACAGTGACCTAGTCAGCAGAAACAGAGAAAGCGCACCAAGCTAGTGTAACCTGTAAGGGGAAATAAACGGGGATGGGGGGGGGGGGGGGAGGAGGGGGGAGAGAGGGAGGTAAGGGGAAGAAGAAAGGGGAAAAGAGGGGGAAGGGAGGGGTGACAGACACACATGGATGGTTTAGACAAAACTGGTACACAAATAAATAACAGTTTATCGAGAGAACACAGCAAGGGACTGTCTGTGCCCCCGAATGCCATTCACATTTTAGTTGTGCTGTCACACCAGTAATCGTGTCCAAAGGAACATACACAGATGCCAAGTCAGTCGTACAGCATCGGTGTCAGACACACACTTCTAACCGGATGGTAGAGTGTCGCCCATGGGTTGTGGGGCGGTGTAAGAGATGAACAAGACACGTTTAAAAATAGATCCAAATAAATGCCAAATAAAGGAACACATTGTGAAGGGGCAATATCAAAGCCAGAACAAACGGCACGTTGTGTGTGAACAGTTAGAGAGCATGGCAAGTGATAATGTTAAAAAATAGATGATAACACAGAGGTCAATAAGCATATGGAGTCCACAGAACAAGGGTACGGTCCCACTAAACTTGTGGGTGACGAGTAGTGATAAAACTGACAGTTCAGAGCTAACGCGAATAATGTGTCCGTGTCCAAATGGTGAGTATTAAGTAAGCATTCACAAAACGCGCGCACTTTCCCATGTCTTTCCTCCTGAGCAGGAAGTGGTCCACGCCCTTTTCACCGCTTCAAATGGAACCCTGAATGCTACCGGCACTATCTTCAGGCAGCCGCTGGCAGAGGGTAGGTGCTGACTGAGCCGGCCCCCGACGCAACCGTAAGTACTCACTAACGCAGGTTCCGCATGGGAGACGCCTTACGATCCTGTATGCGCAGCCCACCCTTGCTTAGGGACCCTAGTTTTAATCTACCTATACTCTGTTTGGTCTCTTCAGCAAATAGGGCGCAGGCAGCCACGGCAATACCTAGGAAGCCCCCGTTTACAGACACGAGGATAAGGATCTTGGTATGCGGTTTTTCAAGTCCCGGATGCATATGTGTATTTTTTGAATGCTTACTTAATACTCACCATTTGGACACGGACACATTGTTCGCGTTAGCTCTGAACTGTCAGTTTTATCACTACTCGTCACCCACGAGTTTAGTGGGACCGTACCCTTGTTCTGTGGACTCCATATGCTTATTGACCTCTGTGTTATCATCTATTTTTTAACATTATCACTTGCCATGTTCTCTAACTGTTCACACACAACGTGCCGTTTGTTCTGGCTTTGATATTGCCCCTTCACAATGTGTTCCTTTATTTGGCATTTATTTGGATCTATTTTTAAACGTGTCTTGTTCATCTCTTACACCGCCCCACAACCCATGGGCGACACTCTACCATCCGGTTAGAAGTGTGTGTCTGACACCGATGCTGTACGACTGACTTGGCATCTGTGTATGTTCCTTTGGACACGATTACTGGTGTGACAGCACAAATAAAATGTGAATGGCATTCGGGGGCACAGACAGTCCCTTGCTGTGTTCTCTCGATAAACTGTTATTTATTTGTGTACCAGTTTTGTCTAAACCATCCATGTGTGTCTGTCACCCCTCCCTTCCCCCTCTATTCCCCTTTCTTCTTCCCCTTACCTCCCTCTCTCCCCCCCTCCCCTCCCCCTCCCCGTTTATTTCCCCTTACAGGTTACACTAGCTTGGTACGCTTTCTCTGTTTCTGCTGACTAGGTCACTGCACCCCGCAGCCCCGTACCTCTCTTTACCTCTCCGAGACGCAGGTTATCTTTCCAATCTCTGGAACCCTCGTCTTCACCGTGCACAACCTCTCACTTTAGTTTGGTCCTGATGAAACGCCACTGACCCACCTGGGCAAATTAGACGTGAAACATGTCGACCTTTTTTAAGTCACATTAGCACCTTGCGCTTATAAGTGACCCTGTGACCTTTTGGTCTTTTTACTTTGCCAGGGGCCCCACAATATTAAAAATAATACTTTTTGGACACCCCTAGGCATTTTTATTCACACACCCTGCACGCACGCAACCACTTACCTCTCGGATCCACCATTATTGTTTTTTAGCCCACATACCCGCATTCACCTTACGGCTTTTCTCTTTAAAAGACCTCCGACAAAGAGACCCTTCGGGGGACCGTCGGGCATTGCAGCGCCGGCTCGACGAGGAGCAACAACAAGCCCAATGATGAAGCAAGACATCCTTCGGGGTGTGTGAGGGCTAAATAGAGGCTACATTGAGTCCTCCCCTTCGGGATTGGATCCTTGAGACTGGGGAAATCTCTCTCTGCCTCTTTTCATCTCCCTTCTACCTCTCTTCCCCCTTCTACACTTTCTCTTCTCTTTCTACTTGTGTTGAGTAGGTGATCGCTATTTTTGTTTCACCGCCAACATGGATCAATGTCCTCATTGATTTAACTGTCATTGGTGGAGCACGGACATTGGACCACAACCAGCTCCTGGTCCCCCTCTCCTTTTTTGACTCAGTATTAGCACGGCGGCTCAGCCGAGGGACCCCTCTATCTCCTGTCTCCCTCTCTCACCCTTCTTTTTAGGCCCGACACTACACCACTGTGAACATGTCGACACCCAACATGGGGGACACCTTGGGTCTCGCGTTCGGCGAAGACAGGGTCTCTGAAATCCTTAGAACACCGTCTATACTTGATACAGACGGGAACATGGCATGTTCCAGCTCCCAAGGAGACTGGAATTCGTTAACCACTCTTAAGAAAACACTGGTCAAGGTTACACTCCACGGCCAGATAATGACCGAATATCTCAGGGCTAATGCGGCCCCCAATGGCCTTATTGTACGGACAGCCCCTCGCATCTTTTTAGACGATCCGGTATTCAAAAGGGAATGGAGCCAGATTGCTTGGAAGTGCACTCGTGACTGGCTAATACTGATTATTAGCACAGCCAAACGCCTATCAGAAGCCCTGATCATCAAGATCAAAATCTCTGAAGATGGGTTGAAAACGGGAATCAACATATCATCCTTCAAAACACGTCTCGCAGAGATCAATAGCGAGATGAATGAACACCGTGACTACCTGTTACAACAAAAGATCACAAAACTCCAGAAAGATGTCAAAACATTTGACAGGGAAAAAGTCTACCCCTATATCAAAGAGGACTACCAAACCACAGACAACGATGCCCTCTCGGAAGATGGCTCAACATCATCTAATCACTCGGGACAGTCGTCCTACAGCAACTCAAGTGATAGGAGCTGGGGGAGAGCTATGAAACAACCGGGACTTCTCCCACCGCCCCAACATATGCCACCTAACCCGTATGGCTTTCACCATCCCTCTTATCCACCTCAAGGCCCAATGTGGTACCCTGCATTCAACGGACCACAACCAGGCTATGTTTAGCCCGGCTACCCTCAGCCATTTTTCCCTAACCCACCACCTCCTTTTCAGTACAGAGGCAGGGGGCGAGGCAGAGGGAGAAGAAGAGGTCAGAAGCAGGTTCAATGGCAAGACGCCGGACAACTCCAACAACAACAACAGCAGAGACAGACCAGGAGCATGACAAATCAAAGACCCTGATCGTCAACCTCTCCAAGAAACGGCTGAATGCAGACGAAACCACGACCCTTGAACTAGGCCTCGGCTTTGTTCCTACCCCCAAGGAGGATGACTTCAGGATGAATCAGGAACTACACCAACTATTCAGAAAAATTCGACTACAGGCATTCTTTCAAGGGAAACCACCCCAAGACAGAGATGACTCTGGACTTAGACCCCCATCCAAATTCACACCCACCACCGCTATGGTCCCACCTGAGGTCCTCACTTTCGAGAAGGCCGTACTTAAAGAGACGACTCGACTAACTAAAGGGCCAACGTATAATAACCTTCCTAACAAGATACGCCAGGCTTTGGAGTCACTCAGAAGAGATGAGACGATCATCATAAAGCCTGCAGACAAAGGGGGCGCCACTGTCCTTCTGGATATCTCTGACTACGTAGCTGAATGTGAGAAACAACTCAGGAACACCAAATATTATCGCAAATTGAATAAAGACCCAACAGATGATTTGTCTAAAAAGATCAAGATATTGGTCAATGAGGCCAGCACGGAGGGGTGGATCTCCCCGCAGGAAGCGGCATTCTTGATCAACAATGACCCCAAAACACCATACTTCTATATCCTCCCTAAAATACACAAGGGGGTCATCCCGCCTCCTGGAAGACCCATTGTCTCGGGCATCAACTCCCTCCTGGAACCACTGAGCCAATTCAGCGACTATTTCCTCCGTCCACTGGTTCAGAACACCACTGCGTATCTCAAGGACACACGAGACGTCCTCAACCTCATAGAAACCATCAACCAAGAGAATACGGAACCCTTTGACCTCCTTCTAACTATGGACGTAGAGGCGTTGTATACCAACATCCCTCAAGACGCCACCATCGAGGTTGTCAACGATCTACTCCAGAGGACGGAACCTCCAACTAACACACCAGTGGCCTTTATCATGGATCTAATCACACTAGCCCTGAAAGAAAATTTCTTTATGTACAAAACCTCAATCTTCCATCAGGTACAAGGTACCAGCATGGGTAGTACCTTCGCGCCGAGTCTGGCAGGTCTGTACATGGCTTCATTTGAGAATAGCCATGTCTTCTCAGACACAAACCCATACAAGGACAACATCATTACATGGAAGCGGTACATAGATGACATCTTGATCTTCTGGAAGGGTACCAGATCATCCTGTGAGACCTTTCTGGAATGGGTTAAGGGACTGAACCCACACCTTCGATTCACAGGGACTATGAGTGACACCTCTATCCCTTTTCTGGATCTTAAGATCATCCTAGAGGACGGCGCCCTGAGGACCACACTACACAAGAAGCCGACGGACTGTAATAGTCTCCTTGACTTTAACAGTCACCACCCTAAGGCCCTTCGGGAGAATCTTCCGTACGGCCAATTCCTGCGCATACGACGCAACTGTACAACCAGTCAGGATTATGAGACCGAAGCAAACCACCTTGAGAAAAACCTCTTGGACAGACACTACCCCAAGAGGGTAGTCAGACACGCAAGAAAAAGAGCCTGTAACAACCATAGGGACACACTTTTGGAAACGAGAATCAAGACACCCAGTGAGTCCATCACATGTGTCACCACTTTTACACCCCAGTCCAATAAAATCAAACAAATCATAAAACGGAATTGGAAGATTCTGAACACCGACACACTGGATCTGGAACTACCACGATTCGCATTCAAGAGAACAACTAACCTACGTGACAGACTGGTCAACACGCGACCATTACAAAGCAGACGGGATCCACCTAACACCACACTGTGGAACCTAGCCCCTGTAACAGGCCACTCTCCGTGAGGGAAATGCCACGCTTGCTCTACCACAACTCACAGCAAACAACTTACCCTGGAGAACTTTATATGGGAACAACGAGGACACTCCAACTGTAACACCAAGAACTGCGTCTACCTTATCACATGCCCATGTGGTCTTAGGTATGTCGGTATGACCTCACGTCCCATCAAAGTACGTATAAGCGAACACAAGAGCACCATCCGACGGGGACGAACAGCCACCAAGCTCACGAACCATTTTCTTGACCTTGGGCATAACTGTGAACAACTAACATGGACTATATTAGAATCCAGCCCTTTCTGGAATGCCCGAGCCCTCTTACGCCAAGAACAACGTTGGGTGTTCCGTCTCCGCACTGACTGTACAGTTGAATTGGGCACGCCACTCTGTTATCTTTTGCCAGACCCGGGGCACCACCAGGACTCACGAGCCCTACCAGTCGCACAAGCGCAGTCCACCTCTGAGTAGAGCACTGTGGTTAACTTAGAACGCATGCGCACCCCGCTTGTTAGTTCCTTTCGTCTGAGCATGCGCGCCTATCGGGACACATTCGCCCACGCATGCGTCAGAACCAACACGCGCACTTTCCCATGTCTTTCCTCCTGAGCAGGAAGTGGTCCACGCCCTTTTCACCGCTTCAAATGGAACCCTGAATGCTACCGCCACTATCTTCAGGCAGCCGCTGGCAGAGGGTAGGTGCTGACTGAGCCGGCCCCCGACGCAACCGTAAGTACTCACTAACGCAGGTTCCGCATGGGAGACGCCTTACGATCCTGTATGCGCAGCCCACCCTTGCTTAGGGACCCTAGTTTTAATATACCTATACTCTGTTTGGTCTCTTCAGCAAATAGGGCGCAGGCAGCCACGGCAATACCTAGGAAGCCCCCGTTTACAGACACGAGGGTAAGGATCTTGGTATGCGGTTTTTCAAGTCCCGGATGCATATGTGTATTTTTTTAATGCTTACTTAATACTCACCATTTGGACACGGACACATTGTTCGCGTTAGCTCTGAACTGTCAGTTTTATCACTACTCGTCACCCACGAGTTTAGTGGGACCGTACCCTTGTTCTGTGGACTCCATATGCTTATTGACCTCTGTGTTATCATCTATTTTTTAACATTATCACTTGCCATGTTCTCTAACTGTTCACACACAACGTGCCGTTTGTTCTGGCTTTGATATTGCCCCTTCACAATGTGTTCCTTTATTTGGCATTTATTTGGATCTATTTTTAAACGTGTCTTGTTCATCTCTTACACCGCCCCACAACCCATGGGCGACACTCTACCATCCGGTTAGAAGTGTGTGTCTGACACCGATGCTGTACGACTGACTTGGCATCTGTGTATGTTCCTTTGGACACGATTACTGGTGTGACAGCACAACTAAAATGTGAATGGCATTCGGGGGCACAGACAGTCCCTTGCTGTGTTCTCTCGATAAACTGTTATTTATTTGTGTACCAGTTTTGTCTAAACCATCCATGTGTGTCTGTCACCCCTCCCTTCCCCCTCTATTCCCCTTTCTTCTTCCCCTTACCTCCCTCTCTCCCCCCTCCCCCCCCTCCCCGTTTATTTCCCCTTACAGGTTACACTAGCTTGGTACGCTTTCTCTGTTTCTGCTGACTAGGTCACTGTACCCCGCAGCCCCGTACCTCTCTTTACCTCTCCGAGACGCAGGTTATCTTTCCAATCTCTGGAACCCTCGTCTTCACCGTGCACAACCTCTCACTTTAGTTTGGTCCTGATGAAACGCCACTGACCCACCTGGGCAAATTAGGCATGAAACATGTCGACCTTTTTTAAGTCACATTAGCACCTTGCGCTTATAAGTGACCCTGTGACCTTTTGGTCTTTTTACTTTGCCAGGGGCCCCACAATATTAAAAATAATACTTTTTGGACACCCCTAGGCATTTTTATTCACACACCCTGCACGCACGCAATCACTTACCTCTCGGATCCACCATTATTGTTTTTTAGCCCACATACCCGCATTCACCTTACGGCTTTTCTCTTTAAAAGACCTCCGACAAAGAGACCCTTCGGGGGACCGTCGGGCATTGCAGCGCCGGCCCGACGAGGAGCAACAACAAGCCCTATGATGAAGCAAGACATCCTTCGGGGTGTGTGAGGGCTAAATAGAGGCTACATTGAGTCCTCCCCTTCGGGATTGGATCCTTGAGACTGGGGAAATCTCTCTCTGCCTCTTTTCATCTCCCTTCTACCTCCCTTCCCCCTTCTACACTTTCTCTTCTCTTTCTACTTGTGTTGAGTAGGTGATCGCTATTTTTGTTTCACCGCCAACATGGAACAATGTCCTCATTGATTTAACAGTCCCACCACCTGACCTGCGGCCACAGAGAGGGGTGAGCTGGAAGAGGGTGAGTCCTCAGACATCCCTGAGCCCGCAGCAGAGGCCCCTCCCTGCCAAACGCTCAAGGGGCCGTCCGAGGAAAAGCATGGGAGGATCACGTGGCAAAGCACCAACCAAACACCAGTCAAAGAGCCAGCCATGATGGCACCTCTCTTCACCTTGACATTGACTTTGTTGACTATCCTTACCCACACTGCCATCATGGCAGGCGTCTGTTGGACTGTGTCCCCACATCAATGTGGTGACTACTCTATTGTCTCGTCTACCATCACTGACAACTCATTGATTCACTTTGCACCTTTTTGTACATAATCACTTCCCTGTCACAAATACTTATTGTAAATAAACACTCTTTCCACACCTATGTTTTCGTGTCAGCTCCATGTTTCTTTGTAATCCATATCCAACTGTACCTTATTTTTATACCTTACCTAAGGTACATAAACCTGCACGACCCCCACCGGGCGACCTATCGTTTCCAGTGTGAACTCAATCCTGGAACCTTTATCGAAATTTTGCGACTTTTATCTCCGTCCGATTGTACAAAAGATGCCTGCGTACCTGAAAGATACTCGTGAGGTACTTAATCTCATTAAGAACTAGGAGTTTGATATAGACAGAGACCTGCTAATTGGGCTGGACATAGAATCTCTGTATACTAATATCCCCCAACGAGAGACCTTGAGGGTGATTGAAAACATCCTTTTTGCAGAGGACTGGGATTTTCAGACACCAAGGGCATTTATACTCTGCCTCTTGGAATTGTCGCTGACCAAGAACTTCTTCAAATTTGAAGATAAATTCTATTTACAGACCCATGGTACATCCATGGGGGGAGCTCTTGCGCCCCTAGCTTGGCTTGCCTCTATGTCTCGAAGTTTGAGGAAGAAGTAATTTTCCAACCTACCAATCCCTTTCAGAAAAATATAAGGGAGTGGCATCGATATATAGATGATGTCCTCATCATCTGGAGGGGAAATAGAGTTTCGGCTGAAACCTTCCTCACCTGGCTCAATCAAAGGAATCCATTTCTTTTCTTCACTGGAACGATTACAAATGATACCCTCCCTTTCCTCGATCTGAATATCAAAGCTGAGGGAGGTACTTTGACCAGCAATGTGTTCCATAAAGAAACTGATAAGAACAATTTATTATCTTTCCTGAGCTTCCACCCTGGGTCTCTGAGGGAAAACCTACCCTACGGGCAGTTTCTGCGTCTCCGCAGAAACTGTTCCCATGTGGCGGATTACAAAAAGGAAGCAGAGAATCTCAGTTCCAAACTCAGGAATAGAGATTACCCCGAGACTGTAATCAAAAAAGCTCAAAAAAGAGCAAGGAATTGCAACAGAGATGTCCTGCTTGAGACGACTACGAGAGAGACAATGGAAGGAGTATATGTGTAACTACATATAATACAACATCTAACCATCTGAAGAAAATCATCCAGAAGAAATGGCAAATTCTAAATTCGAATGGGTTAAACCAACCTGTCCCTTTGTTCTCTTTTAAGAAGAGTGCGAGTATTAAGAACATGATTGTGAACACGCGCCCATGGCCAGAGAGGGACGCTGCCAATCTGCATAATTACAATTAATTTTTACCACCAATAGTTGGGCATTATGCCTGTGGCTACTGCAGAGCCTGTCCCTCGTCAATAAATGTGAAAAATATTGATATCGGTCTAATGAGTCCCTGGGAATTAAGACAACACACTACATGTAACACAGAAAATGTGATTTACTTATTGAAATGCCCTTGTGAATTATTTTACGTAGGCATGACAACACGAAAAATAAAAACTCGCATCCTGGAACAAATGAGCACCATACGCTGTGGCAAGACTATCACAAGACTTACTGCCCACTTCTTTGAAAAGAAACATAATGAGAAGGACCTTAGATGGGTAGTGGTGGATAAACCATTTATACCACCAAATGTAAGTGATATCTCGAGTTTCCTTCTAATGCGAGAACAAAGATGGGTGGAACGATTGAAAAGTCATACTACGGGACTAAATGATGGAATCCCCTGGTTCCAACTATATGGGATCATGCAACACTGAAAAAGATACAGAGAGATACGCAATAATGTTAGTTGGGTATCTAGTTAGGGGTAGACGTGAGTGGGAGGAGTTTTTCTGTTTTTTGGAATAACCCCTTGTGGACATTATGTGAGTAAAATAATGCATCTTACTCACTGGTGTGTCCCACTCCCAAGTGTATAATAAAACAAACTATCTCGAATCTCACATCATCACAATTTTTAATTCACTGAGGCACATTCTTTTAATCCACTGAGGCACGATCTGATTATCTAAGAAACTGAAGAATGGCCGCCATGATAGATGTATGAGAATACACAGACCAAAGCGAGGGCCTATTTCTATGTCTATAGAAAGGAGAGCACCCTGGGCTGGCCGTAGACAGAGCAGGCAGTGATTGACGCTGACGGGAACACCGGCTCCTTAAATACAGGCAGTTTGCTAGAGACCCGTATCGTCGGAGGACGGACGAGGGGAAACTGGAGACAGTGTCTCTTTGGAGTAGTAAGTGCCTACCGTCAGCGGGTTTTGCAAGGAATACTTGGAGGCTTGATAGTAGATCGGCTCGCCCCTACCGCCACACCCCTTTGTTTTTCCTAGCATTCTGACTGGGGGATAGTTGAGCGTTGATGCGAGCAAGTTTCAGATCAGCTTTGGCAAGACACTAGTGCTTGTATACGAGGGGATGATAAATGCGTGGATTAATTACTTCTGGTAACTTGGTGCATTGATAGTGATGTCCCGTTTTCATTTAGAGTGTGACGACAAGAGCACCCTCCCCCGCAGTCCCGGGTTCAGAACAGGACTCGTAGACTCTTGTAAGTACATAGATTCCAGCGAGAGTTGGATACAATTTATACATAGATTGATTAAAAACATTTGATGTTCCGCCTCTGCGAGTTGTTAGAGAGAGCTAAATTTGCCACTTTTAAATCATAAGCAGTGTAAATACATTGAGGGTTCTCCGAGTATGAATGATTTGGCACTCAAACCAGTGGTGTAGGGTTCCTTGTGGGTTGTGGTGTCCACCTGCACGGGTTCAGGGGGTTGTTAGAAGAACAGGCTGCAATGGAGAATATTAATCACGCTAATGGACGCTTGGGAAATACAATAAGAATTATAAATAACAATAAGAATTACGAGATTGATAATTACGACTCGTTTTTTCTCTTTTCTTGTTGTAGAATTGTACATCCTCTTGGAAATCCCAAAACAGAGTGATGCTGGGGTTACACCCCGAGTGAAAAGGTAAAGAATAACCGAGTAGTGGTATAGACCATAAAATAGGGACCAACACCTGATGAATGCCAGAGTGATCCGGTTGGGCATATAAAAAGCTGGCAGAAACATGTTGGTTTTTGCAGTGGGGATTGAAGGGTCGTTACCTTCCCGGAATACCCCATTTTGTTGATTTTAATCCTGCCAGAGGTTGACAAGAATAAAATTTGTGGGTTTACCTCAAGACAGTTTTATATCTATTTCTGCACCTCTCTTGGTCCCTTTTTCCAGGAGAAAATTTGTTTTCCTGTTTTGTTTAGAGTTACACTTTTGTGTTTGATTTTTGTCTGTCTTCTTTACTATACTTTACCCTCACCACTTCTCTTCATCGTATATACTAAAAAATTGTGCTCCATCCAAGGTGTTGGTCTGCACCTGGGTGTATGATGCGGCCCAATGATGAAGCATGACACTACCAAGTGTGTGAAGGCAGTACTAAGACATCTGTTGATTTTCCCACGTGTAGCGTCCAGCACAGTTATTTATGTTTCTGATTGTTTCTCTGTCGTGTGAGACTAAGCTCCATGTTTATCACAGGATGTACAATGTTGGCTCTGATTACAATGTACCAGGAGCACTGATTGTTTTGAGGCATTGAGAGGCTGAAGGGACTTAGAAAGACACAAAAGAACAACATTTACTTGTCAGGTGATGGTATCACTGCCATTACACAACACTTGTTATCAAGGTACTCAAACCTGCACACATTACAATGAGCAACAATATCGACATAGACATCATGTAGCTGTGCATAACTACCCTGTCCCAGAAACATTAGCCCTCAGCACAGAGCCAACAACAGGCAGTAGTCACAAAACTCCCCTAGGCCTTTTTAACAATATCAAAAACAGCAGACAATGGTACAGTTGTACAATGTCACTCACCTTCAAGGGAAGTAGCGGTTGTTGAGCTGTTGACGTAGGTCGACACCTTCCTCCTCTCCACTATCCTCGTCACTGGACATGTGTGGGTTTGCAGGCGGGGGCATTGGCTGCTCATCATCGTCCAGGATCAAGGGGTTCTCTTTGCGCAAGGGCAGGTTGTGGAGCATGCAGCATGCAACTACGATCTGACACACCTTTTGGAGAGAGTACATCAGTGCACCTCCAGTCCTGTCCGGGGACCGAGATCAAGACTTCAGAAGACCAAAAATACGCTCCACCACACGACGTGTCCTCCCATGGGCATCATTGTAGCGGACTTCACTTGGGGTCCTGGTATTCCTCAGTGGGCTCAGCAACCAAGGCCGGTTGGGATATGCAGAGTCACCTAGGTGTGAGATACACAGAACAATTTTGTGCCATTACTGTGGCAGAGGACAGCATGTCACACATACAGCACGTACTCACCCACACTCCACGCACGCTCTGGATGCAGATTTGCCATCAGCTGTGGTACGATTTTACGCAGGATGTAGCAGTCATGGGCTGATCCTGGATATTTGGCACAGACATGGGAGATTATCATATCTGCCTGACATACCACTTGCACACTGATGGAATGGAAATGCTCCCTGTTCCTGTAGATGTGCTCACATGCCTGTGGTGGAAGCAGGCCAACAAGTGTGCAGTCCGTGGCACCAACAACATTAAGGATGTAGCCAGGGTCATAAAATTAACCCTTAACAGCTGCCAATTCATGCCTCCTGGGGAAATGGATGAAGCTGTCCTTGAAGGTCATCATAGCGGACAGGACATCACGTAGCACCATGCTGAACATTGGTTGAGACATACCACCTGCGCTGGACACTGTGTACTGGAATGAACCAGTTGCAAAAAAATGCAGGGCCACCATCAACTTACACGTTGGTGTCAAAGCAGTCGGATAGGTTCTGCAAGGCCTCAGATGTGGCTCTAACTGACCACATAGGCCTTGAAGGGTAGGTCGATCCAAACTGAATTTACGTATGATGTCCTCATCCTCCATGTCTGCAAGGAATGTGAATGGACGATGCACATTTGGTTGCCTCCTAGGTGAGATGAAAGGGGACACATGTCAATTCAATTCCCCTATGAGATGTGTCCAACATCTTACATTTTGATTGACACAGCGCCAACAATGACAGGCATGAAACTACAGCTTACAGCACAAGTAACATGTAGGGACACCTTGATCTAAACTAGTCGTACACTTGTCCACTATTTACACAGTGAGTACCCCCAAAACAGATTCAGACTATGTGAATGCCAAATGGTATATTTCAACATCTTGTGTCACCAGCCCTGAAAGTAGTTGACACAGCACATATGTGAAACAGCAACACTGCTGGCTTCTACGTAGCTGCTGTACCTGCCACACCTTCTTGCGTAAGTCAGACAGGGCACACATTAACAACACAATGAGCACAGTGTGTGCATAAAGATCAAGTATGAACATGAGGTCAGCAATGTACACAGTGAAATAGGCACATTATGTAGTCATACCTTCATTACTGTGCGTTGCTTAGCCATCTCACACATTGACGTGTACATATTTGAGAGTCCATCACACCACAGATACACAACAATATCATAAGTGACATGTGAGGGAGTACATGCCAATGCATGTAATCCTGTGCACTGACATGGCATGTGTAGTCATCAGTGAGTTAAATGTAACACTAGCATTGGTTTAAACTATCTGGTCACATGATTCATAGTAAGTGTCTACTGTTCAATGTTGAGAACTGGCCATTGCCATTGCTACAGCATGATGTGTCCATAAGTGCCGTAAGCATGCACTGCCACCGCAATCACGGTCATTGGCACCAATATCAAGCTGCCAAATCTCGGTAGCGACTGCCTGGCCCCTGCGGTGTGTCACCGCCAATGCCCATGCCCTTACAGCCAATGGGAACCGCAATTGCGGTAGACAAATGCACTTTTGAAAATCGCGGTAGGCGTGCTCCGCTACCGCGGGGCAGGTCATTGGATGCAATTGAAAGATGCACTATCGCGGTAGCGACCGCCTGGCCCCTGTGGTGTGTCACCGCCAATGCCCATGCCCTTACAGCCAATGGAAACCGCAATCGCGGTAGGCGTGCTCTGCTACCGTGGGCTGGTCATTGGTCGCATTTGATAAAAGCTGACCTGGAACACCAATTGCCGCAGCTGAGTACCACTGAAACAACCACAGGGGGCTATATATGTGTGGGAGAGAGCCACACATTTCCACTGCTTCCAGACACTGCTGACCGACACTCTTCACCACCAACTGCTGTTGTTCCTGTCTCCTGACCCAGTGATGGCGGGAACGGAGAACATCAGGGCCCGTCCCTTCACCACAGAGGAGCTGGAGGTCCTGGTGGACAAGGTGCTCTCACAGTATGGGAGGCTATATGGTGCTCCAGATGTCATGGTAAGTTTTTCAGAGTGGAAGTGAGAGTGCAGGGAGTGCACACATGAAGTTGATCTGCTACAGTATGTGCCTGAGAGTGTGGGTTTGTGTGATACACTGCCTAGCATGCTGACTTAAGGAAAATGGGATTTGTAGCCTATTTTACACATATCCCGGGCTGCGTTTCAGGATGGGAGGGACATGCAGTGTTTTTGCAGCCATACAGTGACACTGCTGGTTTGGAAAGTGGAAGTGAGAACAGACATTACCTGTGCTAATGGATGTTTGAGTCCATAAGGTTTTCACATGCTCATTTGGGACATTACAAAGACTTTTCGTCCAGAGGGTACTGATGGAAGTGTGTTTTACTTTGTATTGCCTTGATGGATCTGTGAGCATTATGCACACGAGTGAAATGCCTGAGGGTGACACTCTTGGTGGAAATTCCCATATGACCCAGCAGATTGTTGTACTTCTGAAACATCCCCCTTCCATTCTTTTCATTAGGTGTACTGACTCGCATATGTAGGCACTGTTTGCCCTCTTATATTGTACATGCATGTGACTCTTCTGATGGCCCACGTTTAACATCAGTGTGAGCGCCCCTGGCCTGCACAGTTACTGCCCAATTTGACAGGGACCCATCACTGAATGGACAGAGTGAGACATATGTGTTGTCTGCCACCCTATTCATCAAAGAGCTATCTTAGGCCTGTGGATTGTACAAGACAGACCTTGTGAGAAGGGTGTGAGATTGTAAGATCATTTCCCTAAATGTGACCTCCATGACACAGGTAGACATTCACAGGACAAGGACATTGAGGGGGTGTGTAGTGGAGAGGTGTGGTACAGTGGCCAGGGCAGCTGACTTCGGAGCACAGGGTTCACGGTTCGATCCCCGGCTCTGGCGGCAACTCAGCACCATATGACTCTGGGCAATAGCTTACTTAATTTCCACGACGGCCCCCAGCGCCTTGAGTCTAGTAAGGGTGAGTAGTTTGTGCTTTACAAATACGGATTTACATATTTATTTTTGTAATTGTAGTGTTGGACACAGTGAGTCTGACCCAAAACATCATTTACAATGTAATGTATGTCTTGCTCACTCACAAACTGCATTGCAGATATGGGCCTTCTTCACATTGCTTTCTGTGCTGGCATTCTGCGTGTGCATGAGATGGCCAGGTACTGTGTCCATTCTCATACCTGCATGCATTTAGGTACGATTGTCTTATGCTAATGTACTACGTGTCATGCTGTATGGCCTCTGCTAAACATATCTGAACAGCTGTGCTAAGTTTGTGCATGCTCCTGTACTGAGACACAGTGGTACCTAACCCAGTGTTACTGAAATGTACCAACCCTGAGCCAGTGCGGAGCTCTGTGACGTTTCTAGTGTGATGCTATGGCTTGTAAGTGGCCTCTGTGTTCAGTGCCACTCTCATGCATTTATGCTACATGTACTTTCTCATGTCTTTAATGTAATGGCCCTTGACATTGCATGCTGAGATGTGGCCTTATGGCATCAGCTGCATTAGGGGAGTCATGGACATCACTGGGCAGTGAACGGCAGTGTGCCTCATCTTAGTGTGCTTTCGTTGATGTGTGCAGTGCCTGACCTCGAAATTGTGAGAAGTACACATCTGACACCAATGTGCAACTGTAGTTGTGCTTCAAAGCACAACATGGTGGATAGCAGGAGCTTATGGCCATTGCAAAAGGACATTTGGGAGTCTTTATCTGTGTTGTCCCTTTAAAGTGACTCCATATGTGACTGTGACAACATGTTGAGATGTACATCTTTTTCACCTACAGGCACGTAGGTATGCTTACAGGAATCTGTATGTCAGGTTACATGGAGGCACGGGCAAGCTATTTGGCTGTGTGAACATCACATGTGTTAAATGGTAGCGGCAGTTTCAGTCGATAATCTTTCAAGTATTTGCCCGGCGGTAATCGCCTCTCATACCACTCGATAATTTACCAATAAAAGAGGCAGGCGCCGGAGACTGGAAGGCAGGAAACAAAGTTTTATTCCGTCGGAGCAGAACACATCAGATCAGACAGCAAGGTATCGTCACGAGGTGCTCTAACTGCATCTCTGAGACCTGGTCTCTTATACACTGGTTTATTGCTTTATTACACATAGTATATTCTTGAGATTCCCTTGATGCCTGAAAGAACATCCCCTGAAGCCCCGGCTCAGATCCGATCCCACACATAGATACAGTAGAAGTTCCCACCCTACCCGCAGTGGGAGATGGCTATCGCGCAGCAGGGAATTCCGCTAATTCCCGGGGGTGTGTGCAGCCGGCCGGGTCTCAGAGGGTAGGGGCTTTGATCTACTGTAATCCCTTTGATGTGGGGTGTTTCCCTTACAGTAGGGGCAATAAACTGCATCCGCAGGGCTAGGTGATGGCCTGGGACTAGTTCAGACAATGGGGCGCAGAGGAAGGGGGTTATCAAAGGAGAGGCATGACCATGTATGGGTTGTCGGTCGGAAGTGGTTCCGTAGCAGGGTCGCGCAGAAGGAGAGGGTTTATGGCCTGTATGAGAGAGCGGGGGGGTGGCCGGCGCGCGGGGGAATGCTCGCAGCGCCAGGGGAAAGCGCTGGCGGTCGAGAGTGAGCGGGGAGAGAGTGGGGTGCCTAAAATGGCAGCCGTGCGTTCGCTTGTGCGTGGTGCTGGGGAGGGGCAAGATGGCGCAGATAATGTTCAGTTTGCGAGCTAAATTTCCACAGTCCTCCCTTTTAACATATCTCGCCAGCTTGTCCGGCCAATATTCGCCTTTGTTAGCCTTTCAGTTACAGTATCGTCAATGTTCGTCACACATTTTAAAGATACAGAGTCATTTTAGGGTAGGCAGGAGTAATCTGACACATTTGTACATTGTCTCATACAGTTTGATAAAGTAGGCGAGGAGGAAGTACATTCAAAGTTGCAGTATAGTTGTGTACATGGCTGGTGTTGTATGAATGTTACTATACAAAGTTACATTTTCTTAACTTCTCAGTGTACAGTCGGAAGTGATTGATGCAACATTATGAAAACTTGATAAGAAGATAGTTAATATAATAAGGTGGTTGGGAGAGGATTTTCAACTTTGACATGGGTTCTTCTTTCCAGTGTCCTTGTTTATAAAGAGCTATCACTGGTAAGCTCTCATTGTTGTTCTTCTTTCGTTGGCACTGTTGAGCACCGGCGGTGGAACTAAGGTCCAGCTCAAATCCGATTTCTTCACGTGGCAGGGTGTGACCACTCACTGTTCTTTGATCACAGTCCTGTTCCTTAACACAGTTCACCACAGGTACTTTTGAGACAGGGTGCCGGCCTTTTGTTCCTCGGTAGTAGGTCAAAGTCATAGTCCAAATGAAAGAGGAAGAGAGAATGGGGTGGCATGGGATCGGATCAAAAATGCGGACCAAGGAGAGCAGAATCTTTTCAGCACTGGGCCCATCAATCGGGCCCGACGGGTTAAGACTTCAGGCACGCTGGTCAGTGAGCAGGGGCCTCGATGTAGCCCTTCGCGCTCATCGTTCTGATAATGGTGCCTCGTCTCACACTCTTGTTGCTTCGTCGCTTCCCCCTTGGTCGATGTCATAGATGTTTTATGATCCGCAGCCAGACTGTGCGTCACATCCGACCCCTCTCTTCCGATGGCTGCAGGTTATCCTTGAATAGGTTATAAAAAACGAAAGTCTTAGAGATCTTGGCAGGGAAGACATTTACATACTTCATTCTCTCTCCCAACCACTGAGTAGTTGCGGAAATGCTCTTATCTGTTACTACATGATTGGTGCCTATTAACTCTGATGTTAATGTGCGTGTTACTAATCTATTAATTACTGTTGTGGTGCAGGGTTCTGTGGGTGTCCCTGTCCATCGTCTGGCCTTCTAGGTGTCGGTTCCTGCGCCTTATAATACAAGGTTTGGTAGTACCCGTAAGTGCGAGGTGCTACTGTCATGCGTTCATGAGTATCCTTTTCATACAGTAGGTGACCCTTTATTAGCTTAAAACAGGGCCATCAGTTGTTTCGTTCGGGATACTCTGAGACGGCTTAGTATAGGGCTGGAGTTATTTCTGGGAGAACAGGGTGCTTTAGACATTCTATTTCGGGCTAATTGGTCAGGAGTGATTCTGGGTGGTGGAGATGGTGTCCTTTAAGAACAAAAACCACTGACATATAGTCCCCGTGTCGAGGGTCAAATTGGGAGACATCAGTCGTCTTACCTGTCCTTTCTTTCTCAGCCGATTAGGCTTAACGTTTGCAGAAAGGAGAGGTAGTAATCGTGGTAAAGTATGGTCGTTTTTGTTTCTGTCAATTTTGTTCGAACAACACCGTGTTCGGGCCAATTATACACTTACCAAAGAGGTGTATGTCGTTAATTTATTCAAGAAGAAGGAGGACAAGAAAGAGCCTTTTGCGAGGGAGGGGGAGAGAGAGGGAGAGAGAGAGAGAGAGAGAGAGAGAGAGAGAGAGACGTGTGCAGAGAGAGAGAGAGAGAGAGAGAGAGAGAGAGAGAGAGAGAGAGAGAGAGAGAGAGAGACGTGTGCATCAAGTAGGCTACTTTGGCGTACATACGACACAAAACAAGAGAGAGAGAGAGAGATGGGTAAGATAATAGGCCACTTGGTGCACACACAACATGGAGTAGCATGGGTCTGTTCCATATAAGAAAACACAAGCGGGGAAAAGACATAAATTCGGTGACCACGTACACACAAATGCCAGATAGGGTGTGACAGTACATGCATCAAGACGGAGACTCAGGGCTGCGTCGAGCACGGGGACTTCTCCTTTCCTGTCCTCTATTCCTATGTATGCTGCGTACCTTTAGCATTTTGTAGTTTATCTTATGGGTTGTCTGACCCTTTATTCTTCCTCCCTTTGATCGGTGGACGAGCACCTCAATCATACGATGACGCTCTCTTCAAGTGACCCGAACATGAAATGCATACACATTCATATCGTATAATCGTAGTACACACGCACAATCATATCATACAGTTTTTCATGTTCCCAATGGTGGTCTGTAATTTTACGCACTATCTCACAACGTTTGTCTATGTTTTCCCTGATATTGAACTTGGTTCGGTCCATGTCCACTCCACTCTTCAGTCGGAACTTCGTCGTGACCTATAGAGGGGAAAATAAGAGGGGAGGGGAGGGGAGGTGCAGTATTCAAAATACCCCAGCGCGCGCAGACACGAAAGGTTCTACCTACCATGTACCAGGCTAGCCGCAGGGTTGGGTAATACCACGGACCCATTATTCTTTAGTTTGAGGCAAAGATGCTCTAGTTCATTCATCTCCTAAATTCGCGTTCCCTGGTCGTGCATGTATTTCTCAATTGGTCGTGTATTATGGTGCAGGATACCATACCTTGCATGCGACATATACCTTAAGTTATAGTTCATTATTGATTTGACAATTCTTGGAAAAAGGGCAGGCGTGATGGGTACAAATTCCGTTAAACAAAAAGATTTTTAGGCAAATTGTGTCTGTGTTATCTGTATGCTTTCGCTTAGGAGTAACAATCATTTATTTAAAAGAAAAAAAACTTTCAACAACCCAGATGATTAGTCATGACACTGATTTCGTAATTCCCTTTTAAGAAGCCCTTTATTCAAAACAATGTCAGTATGGAAGTACGGGCCTACAGCCGCCATAGACCGGCCACGGTGTGAGAGGCGTCGAGCAACATGAGCAACACTGGATTAACATAAAAATCGGTCCCCCCCCCCCTTTTTTTTCCCACCATCATGTGTGTAAGCATCGCATATATATATATATATATCTCTCTTTTTTAACACAAATGTCACGTGACTGGAACGCCACAAGGAGTTGTAGGCCACTCCTACATCAGCGCCATCTTAGGGCGGGGTCGGGTCAGTGCACAGTCTAAGTCTTTCCATGAATTAGCAGTTGAACCAGAATTCCTTTCGGCAGTTCGAGAACTTTCGTTAGCGTCAACTTTGCGTCAGCATGGCGTCACTGCAACCTTGTAGCAATGCCACGGTTTGTTCTTAGGGCGGGGCAGCAGGCGGGTTCTTCCGCCGACGCTTTACTGTCTCACTGTATCAAGCGGAGGCAAGGTGGCTGCCGCCCGGGGGCAAGAAGAGCAATGGTGGTGGTTTTGTCCTTACCGGAAGTCCGCAGGAGTCGAACGTCAAATGACTCCAACCAATTCTGCAAGGCTGAGGGGAGCGTTCTGTCAAGGGTGGGGCCCATGCCCTAGCAAACAAGCTTTCGAGTCCAGAATTGTCTCACGGTGGGCCAGGCCTGGAACCGGAGGGGTCAACCGCCGGAGTTCAAGGGCAGAAGTAGCAGCAGCTCTTCGGTACAGTCACCGGAGAGGAGCCAGCAGCAGTAACAGCAGCAGTTCGGGTGGTGCTGCCACCGGGGTGATTCCAGTAGCAGTGACGACAGCAGTTTGGATGGTATCACCACCGGGGTTGGTCCCCGATTACCTTGCTGCGGGGGCCCACTCCTCACGTCGGGCGCTAGCGGCAGTCCTGGTGAACCCGGTGCTTGGGTGGTTGCCTGGCGGCCGCGTGCAGGGGTGCCGGCTCAGCCGAACGGCGAATGAAGTGGCAGGGCGCAACTCAGCTGGCCGACGTGTGAAAGGTGTGGTTTGGGGTGCCCTCATCTGCTGGCGAGCCTCCACCTGGGGAGGTGGGGGAGGTCCGTCCGCGTCGCCTCCCCCCGCCAGGGCACCCTCCGTTATTGAAGGAAGAAGTGACTGGGAAGATCCGCACAGCGTGCCAGGGTGAAATTCAGCAGGCCGATGAAAAAGATGGCTGGGTGCAGCTTAGCTGGCCGGTGAGTGAAAGACGGTTGGGTGCAGCTTAGCTGGTCGGCGAATTAAAGACGGTTGGGTGCAGCTAAGCTGGCCGGAGAGTTAAAGACGGTTGGGGTGCCCGGCGAGCCTCCACCTGGGGAGGTGGGGGAGGCCCGTCCGCGTCGCTTCCCCCCGCCAGGGCACCAGCCCTCATTAAAGAAAGAAGAAGAGAAAGCGGAAAGGGCCGCACAGCATGGCGGGCTCCGCCTTGGTGTTGCCAGAACTTCGGCGCTTCGTATAGCCTCCGGCCTATTCGCACAATCGCTCGCCACTGATGTCAATGGATTTTTGCATAGCTTTTATAGCCCAAAGTCAACTAAGAGGGACCGCCCAAAACAGGCCAATGTTGCAATTTCGAGGAAGGAGAGGCGAGGACGGTGTCACGTGGACGTTAAGGCTTTGGGATGGAGGTTGCAGCAGACTGTCATGTAAATAGTTGTTTTAAAACGTGTTTTAACCTGTTTACCCTGTTGGTGTGTTTGTTATATCCTATAAGTTATTAAAATGTTATAACTACATTACTTCGTTGGAGTGTTTGTACATATTTGTAGTTTGATGACGAGCACAAGGAGGTTACTGTGCAATCGGAAAATTAACATAGCCCAATTGTGCGCGATCTAGCCCTAGTTTGGTGACGTCGATGGTGGGTGTCAGCAGGCTTCCGTTTGTGCGGGATTTTGTCATGCTTATTGGGCGGGGTGGGCAGTAGGGCAGACATGTTTAGGTAGCGAGAGTAATGGAGTCGGGCTACCTCGCGGTCGTCTCGACCGTGAGCTTGACTCGTTCCCTTGGTTTCATATGTCCCACAAAGGGCTAACTCCTAGCGTTATTTTAGTTTTTGTAAGGTCAAAAAGGATCCTACCAGTGCCTTTACTATCTTGTCGATTCCTGTTCGTTCATCCTTAGTTAATCGATTCATTCTGGTGGACTCTTTCTTTCCTATCTCATGGTCGTCTAGCGTTGTAGTCGACGTTGGGTTCGGCACAAGAGGCTCAGCCGGCGCGGAGGCCGTGAGGGCCGAGGCCCTTGTACTGCTTTCGCTCGTGTTCGGGGGTTGTGGGTGTTGTACTATTGATTGGGAGGGTGCATACGGAGGGGGCAGGTAAATGATCGGAGGACCTAACAGTAACTCGTCATTCGTTCGCTGCTTGGAGGACAACTCAGGGTAGAGCAAAGAAGGGGTCCTAACAGCGTACTGGCCTGAGGTTTCGGGTTCCTGTCTTAGTTTAGTTTCCCTTCTCTCTTTTATGTCTTCTTCTAACTTTCTAGCGGCAAGGTGAGCTGCCTTTCGTAATTCCTTTTCTGCTTTTACTTCTTCCCTCTTTTTCCGTTGCGTTGCTTCTTTGCGCCACATGCCGATACTGTCAAGCATAGTAGGCGTCGTCTTATTGCTACGCAGAGCTATTTCTAGCGCTTCTATCTTATGGTCGTCGAAGGATCCCATCAGTGGCCACTGACTTTCGGGGTCCTTCTTGGTATATTTATGCCACAGCTTGCTATAAGCTACGGCGACTAGTCCATATTTAGTGAACATGTCCTTATTAGGGGTGCCTTCCAGTGGAGCCGGGTGGTTCACCTCTAATAAGCGGTCCGGGCAGAACCAACTACCAATCAGTGGGGAGAAGATAGGCATGACGGGTTTCAACGGGGACAAAAGTCAGCACTACCTATCTTTTCACTGCTTGCAAAGACTAGACAGAATATCTCTATTCCTCGTTATTTGTAAGCAGAGAATACCTCCAAAGAACCAATATCGAACAACTGGTGTTCGGACAATCAATCAATCAATCAATGGGGAGATAAAGATAGGCACGACGGGTTTCAACGGGGACAAAAGTCTGCGTTACCTACCCTTCACTATTTGCAAAGACTAGACAGAATATTCCTATTCTACGTTATTTGCAAACAGAGAATATCTCAAAAAGCACTATTCTTCAAAACAATCAATGTTCGGACAATCAATCAATGGGGAGATAAAGATAGGCACGACGGGTTTCAACGGGGACAAAAGTCTGCGTTACCTACCCTTCACTATCTGCAAAGGGAGAGAGAGAGAGAGTATTTCTACTCCTCCCCGTTTGTAGACAGCGAATATCTCAAAGAGAACAATCAATGAGCAATACTAGTATTCAAACAATCAACCAATTATTTCGCACTTTTGTCGTATTTCACGACCTTACCCGGACCGCGTGGACAGTTTCTCGTCTTCCGCCTCCAGCGCCCGATCGTCCTCTATTCTCCGTATTTGCCGCGGCACTCCTGATGGTTCCCAGTCAGGACCGTAGATCACTCGAGAGAGGTCTGCTCGGAACCAGTGAAGTTCGGATGATCGGCTGCCAGACGAGGGTCTATTGGGCAGGAGCTCTCCCGATCGTTGCAGTCGTTCACTCTATCGTCGGGACCTCTCCCACTGGATCCACGTGTCGCTGATGGGCCCCACGTTTGGGACGCCAATTGTTAAATGGTAGCGGCAGTTTCAGTCGATAATCTTTCAAGTATTTGCCCGGCGGTAATCGCCTCTCATACCACTCGATAATTTACCAATAAAAGAGGCAGGCGCCGGAGACTGGAAGGCAGGAAACAAAGTTTTATTCCGTCGGAGCAGAACACATCAGATCAGACAGCAAGGTATCGTCACGAGGTGCTCTAACTGCATCTCTGAGACCTGGTCTCTTATACACTGGTTTATTGCTTTATTACACATAGTATATTCTTGAGATTCCCTTGATGCCTGAAAGAACATCCCCTGAAGCCCCGGCTCAGATCCGATCCCACACATAGATACAGTAGAAGTTCCCACCCTACCCGCAGTGGGAGATGGCTATCGCGCAGCAGGGAATTCCGCTAATTCCCGGGGGTGTGTGCAGCCGGCCGGGTCTCAGAGGGTAGGGGCTTTGATCTACTGTAATCCCTTTGATGTGGGGTGTTTCCCTTACAGTAGGGGCAATAAACTGCATCCGCAGGGCTAGGTGATGGCCTGGGACTAGTTCAGACAATGGGGCGCAGAGGAAGGGGGTTATCAAAGGAGAGGCATGACCATGTATGGGTTGTCGGTCGGAAGTGGTTCCGTAGCAGGGTCGCGCAGAAGGAGAGGGTTTATGGCCTGTATGAGAGAGCGGGGGGTGGCCGGCGCGCGGGGGAATGCTCGCAGCGCCAGGGGAAAGCGCTGGCGGTCGAGAGTGAGCGGGGAGAGAGTGGGGTGCCTAAAATGGCAGCCGTGCGTTCGCTTGTGCGTGGTGCTGGGGAGGGGCAAGATGGCGCAGATAATGTTCAGTTTGCGAGCTAAATTTCCACACATGGGTCATCAATGCCAAGTATGCATGTTACCATGTATCTCTTGATTTTTGCTTTAAGGTTGCACATGCACACTGCACAGGGGGTGTGCAACATGGGGGTATCATCATCTTGTTTTGTGCTTAGTTAGCATATGATGTTTGTGAGTATGGCGCTAAACTGAACCTACGTCTCTGTCTCTTGCAGCATCTACAGAGGGCACAGCAGGACAGGGGACGGACACCAGTGGTGAAGCTTCTGGCATGACTGCTACACATGATCTCACTGACACTGATGTGACCAGCGCCTCGAAGGGGGACAGGAGTGCCCTTGAAGAATCACTCCCAGAAACACCAACCTCAATGTCATCTGACGCCAGCGGTGACTCCTCGATGTTGGCGGGCACAGGGAGTGGGAAATCTGCCTCTTCTTCCACAACACATCAGCCAGTGCCCACCCTCCCAGCTACTTCCACTAGTGCTGCACGTGTCTGCAGCAGTAAGAAGGGAAGAGTGTCCTTCCCCCCAGGCACTGCTGTCCCTGCCTTCCCTGCTGCAATCAGTGTTGAGGCGGCGGACCTTTTGCGCCAGCAGTGTGTGGGTCAGACTACTCTCCTGAATGCCTTCCAGGATCATGACAAGAAGTTGGCACAGGTAGTTGACTTCATGGAGGGGATTCATTCTGACGTGGGTGGGCTGTCTAGTCTTTGTCCTCCTCAGTGACGGCAGCCATTCAACTGTCACAGGCTCAGAGTCCAGCTCCACTCCCTTCGGCAACTTCCCTGCCAGTAGCAACATATGACGAGAGTGACCACACACCACAGCCCTCAGGCTCCAGGTACTCCACACGCAGCACACAACGGCAGCACTCCAAGCGGTCCAGAGCGCAGACACCATACCCCAAACAAACAAAAGTCACACAGGAGCGCAAAGGCAAAAGCCCTTCAGGTGACACTCAGGGGCATCAAGCCAAGAAGCAGGCTTCAGGCTCACATGCCTCAAAATCAGCCCCATCTAAGGACACTCCCGTCCCAAAACCTGCTCCCAAAGATAGGCAAACAGTTGCCGTGCCTGTTGTGAAGCTGGTGCCTGCAAAGATTCTGCGGAAACAGCTCTCTAAGGCAGATTCACCCACAACCTCAACTCCCACCCACACCACTACAAAGCTGAGACAGGAGGGCACTGTCGGGGTTCACCTGGTCAACAGGGGATGGAGGGGAAAAGGCAAGGCCAGGCCAAGCGTACCGCCAGATCCAGCAGATCCCCAGAGGGAGGGCCACCACCTGCACCTGATGCACCTTTGATGGGGAATATGCCTGTTGTGCCCGCCCCACTTCCCACTCCTACCATGATGGTTCTTGGCTATTGAATCCCAAGGAAGTGGAGAAGCAGCCCTCCACATTCACCCTCACACACTGTGTCTCACGGCAGCATGTCTCCGCCTTTCCGTGCCACCACACTACCCGGTCCAAGCAGCCCTCCGGCTCCCAAAGCCACTGATACCTCTACCTCAGCTGGTCCTCTCTCTCCCAGATCCAGTCCTCCAACTGGCCCCGACAATCAGCCACCTCCGAGTTTGGCTGACAGCCAAGTCTGAGGAAAGGTACCCCTCCCAAACCTATCTCTCCGACAGAGGTGCCTGGACTGCCCAATGTTATCCCCCTAGCTGTGTTGCTTCCCATGGCAGTGTACGGTGTCACCGATTCCCTGTGCAGGTTCTCATGCACACATGTACCTCCTCTGAACTATAGACTGGCCACTGGCCTTGCTGTTTGTCACTTTGGATGCCCATTCCCTGTGTAGGTTCACATGCACACATGTACCTCCTTTGAACTATGGACTGGCCACTGCCTTGCTGTTTGTCACTTTGGATGCCCATTCCCTATGCAGGTTATCATGCATACATGTACCTCCTTTAAACTATGGACTGGCCACTGGCCTTGCTGTTGTCTACTTTTAATGCCTATCTTGGTGATATGTAATAAAGACAGTTACTCCTATTGTCTGCTTTGTCAGTGTCCTTGCTAAATATAAGTGTTTTCTGTATGGGTATGGTTGCTTGTGACAAATGCTCTGTATGCCACTTTAACATTGCCAATTGCTTGTTTGACTTTTCATGGTTTGCCAGTGGTGAAAGGCGCTTTAGTTCTTGTTGACTCTGAGGCTTGAGGGTGCAATGATGGGTGTTTGTGATGATCTACTGTGATCATATTCATCATATGGTCATATTTGCTAAATTGTACACGTCATGTTATGCTGCAATACCACAACAGAGGTGACTTCTATCCACAGGATTACTTGCGGGGTGGCCAGGGTCCATCATATCTGTGTGTTCTTTCTTAAGATGTGTACAGCAGTGTTGATGTGTGTCCTGTCTTCCTAGTCACATGGGTACATTTGAATGTGTGCACTAGAGTGGTCATACAGTATGAATGGGCTGACATTGTCAGTAGTGTTGATGTGTGTGTGCCCCTGCAATGCCAACTGCACACATGTATGATCCAGGTAATGAGTGCCTGTTTCTTTCAATTGTCTGCCATGTGCTTGAGATTGTGGGCACATGTAGGAGTTGTAGGTTGTGCACTGTGCTGTGTGTTGGTGTGTCCTTGCAGTCCTGGGGGGGACGCCTACTTGTTGCTGGCAGTTGCTGCCAGTTGTGAGTATGCAGAGTGTGTGACTGCCAAGTCTGTGTTGTGTTTTGTTGATCAGCCCTGTATCTTGTTACTGTTTGTGCTCACTGTGAAGACCTGCTCAGCCACACTGACATTATTTGTGGGTTTGCTCATGCATTGCTGTCACTTGACCGATTTTTGGCTCCAGTATGGTATTTGGAGTCATGCCGTCCCCTATGTGTGCTTCTGATGCCTACACATTATGAGTGACTCCTCTGTGTGTTTGTGTACAGTACACTCCTCACCTGTCCACTACTGACATACACACCACTTCAATCTCATGTCTTCCACCCCTTGGCTTGCCAGTGTGTGAGCCTCCCCACCACTTCATTTGTTACACTATGCTTTGTGATGCTGATCTGTGTACAGGACCAATGTGCTACTCAGGACAGTTTCCCAATTAGTTATGTGTTATTTTCTTATACTGGTTTGCTGTCATCGTTGCTAATGTGCAGTGCAGATGTTTGGGCAGCACAATCCTCTGGTCATGTTGTTTGCACCTGGGCGTCCCTGAGTTGTGCATCTGTGGGTGATGGGTAAGCTGTATGTGTGTTTGCTGAGATACTGCTACCCTTCCTGAATGTGAGGTTCTCTGTGTGCTGTGATGATTTGGGTTGTGGGAGTACATGGTGTGGCACTCAGATGTGTGTGCCACTGATTTGGTTGGTGTGCACACACTGCTTGGTGTGCATGCAGTGTTGTCAGTGTATGTTGCCTTGTACTTGCTTGTTGTGCATCCCCCTGATGTCCAGCTGAGTTTGCAATGTGATAGATTGGTCTGTGCATCTGTTGTGTTTTTGTTGTGGATGTATACTTTGTTTGGCCTGTGTTGGCTCTTTATACTGACATCTGCTATGTGTGTGTGATGTTCTATTTGCATGACGTTGTGTGCGAGTAGTTGTTGCTGTGTGATACATTCAGATGTTTTAGCAGGTGTGGTGTTCATTACTTGTGTGTCTGTCACATACAGCAAGGTGGATTCTTGTTGCTGGGATTGTTTTGAGTGCACATTGGTGGTTTGTCCTCCTATTTTTGACCTGTCACTGGTCAGGATTTTGCATGTGTAGGCTTGTGGTACAATATGACACCTTGTCCACTTTATGAGGGGTGTGGTGTCTCTGTCTGTGTTAGCCGATTGTCCCACTGATCTCAGTTAGTGTTCATGGTTGATTTTTGAGGATGCACTTCTTGTTTGTGTTGAGGTATGGTGTCTGTGCATTGGCCCTGAGTGACAAGGTTGTGTATTCCTGTTCTGTCTAGGGTCACATTGCCTTTCCACTGTTTCGCTGCCCATGTGTGGGCTTTTTGGACTTCTCTGTATGTTGTTTGTGAGCTTTGTGTTCGGCTATTGTTTTTGTGTCTGCATTGGTTCGGGCATCCCTGAGTGTGATGTTTGTGGATGCACCCCAGGGAGTGTGATTGGTTGTCAGTGAACTCACAGGACATCATTTGCACCATTATTTGTGTTTCACACAGGTGTTGAATTTTGCAGGTGTGTGGTTTGTAGGGGGGGCATGTGTGAAAGTTCTACTTGTGTTTGACAGTCGGGGAGTGTGACAATGAGCCATGTGTGTTGTGCTGATGATATACACATGTCAAGTAAGTTGACACAGATATGTGGCTGATCACTGTTTGACTTCAGACTATGCATGGCTTGCCTTGATGTCTCCCTGAGGTGTTGAATGGAGGTCATTTTGGTTTAATTTCACTCACTGTGCCACCCATGTCTGATTTGATGGCCTAAGGGTGGTGTGATATGTTCCTTCTCTTGCATGTGATGTACACATGCTATGTGGCTTGCTCCATGGCTTTCCAGCACTGTCCACTTCACTTTTGGCTGGCCCATTTATTATCCTCCATTGCTGCTGACCTGTGGTATGAGTATGTGGCAGAGTGTCAGTGTGGGGTGTTTGTGAGTGACTTGACAGGCAGTGTGAACAGTTCAGTGGATGTTCATATGCAGTGTGAGTCTTCATTTTGGAATTATTCTTAGCTTGCTTCACATGAGTGGAAGGTAGGTGTGAGGAGGAGAGTTGTTCAGCCCCTGAGCTTCTGTGCAAGGTGTTCCTCTTCACCCCCACCTTCCAAGACAGGCTACCATTTCCTTTGCTGTGTGAGGTGCAAGGTCTGGCTACACCTGGCAGATGAATTGTGCAGGGAGGGCACAGGAGGAGCGCACAACATGTTCCCAAATGGGTGTGGGAAGAGTAGTGTGTGAAGGGTTGAGATTTACACAAATCCCCTAGCACATGACACTTTTATAACATAACAGTAGTACAGTAATACTTTTCAATATACAGTCTCCACGCAAACAATAATGCGAATCTTTGGTCTTTAATTCTTTTCTTGATCCTTCTTTAATGTCAATAACTGTGACTAGTCGAAAAGCCAATGCCAATGCCAACACGTGTTTCGTCGCCTCCATGTATTTTACATGCGCCTTTTTCACGGCTCAACCGGCTTCTATCAGTACTTTTTATCGTGCTGTGGTATTTATGACCCACACGGTCCTCCGGTGTGGGTAATCTCTCACTAGGGGTGTTCACTGTCGTCGCTTAATCTAACATTCATGTAGTCAACGTCTATTTTCTTTATAATCCCGTCAGCAAAACTCCTCACGCCAGCGTCCTTGAGTACGAAGCATAGTGTGTGAAGGGTGGAGGTGGAGCCCTGTAAGTCTTTGTGGACTGCCCGTGCCTGGCGTCGGCCCTGCCTACTTCATTGTGCGCAGGTTTTCCCGCGTCTTCACCACTGCGGTGACATGACCGGGACATTGCAGTGATTTTGAGGTTGATGGGTGACCCGGATGCGGAGGGGTGAGTTTCTGACAGGTAGGACAAGTGTAGTTACACTTGGGGAGATGTTCCTGTCCCCACCAGAGTGTCTGATGTGGACAGGAACCATATATCAGCACAGGAGTTGTGTGTTGTGGTTGTGTGCGGAGTTGTGTATTTGTGTACCTGCGGCGTTGTCCACAACGGTCCATTATTTGCTGGTAGTGGATGAGGTACAGCAACGGAATGGCTTAACGAGCTGGATCCATTGCAGTCCGGACCGGGTGGAGAGGACCGGGAGTTTGGTTTCGCGCTCCGCTGTCGTGCTTCCGCCGTCTCTGGGTGGGTGGATTCTCCGCTGCGGTGTGATGAGCTGTTTAGGGCATCGTGATTTATACGGCGGATAGGACGTCATTCCGCACGGCGGTGGGTCTCTATTGGCTCCCTTCGCTGTGGTGGCAGGCATAAATATCTGGCGGTTCACGTTGCTCCGTTGCGGACAGGAAATGGGCTATGTTTGCCCATTGTAATATGGCGGGCGCGAGGACCGCTGCTGGTGTGCAGAAAAGGTCCTTTTCCGCCAGCACCGCGGTTGTGCCTCCGCCCGCCATCCTAATGAGCCCCTTGGTTAGGTCCTTGTTATTTAGCTTTGGTATTTCTTAAGATATACTATGTGAATAGTTTGAATAAAATGAGTAAAATGATTATAAAAGTGTGTAACATGGAATGGGTCAGGCTATTTTGGATGTTTTGGGTGTTGCTTTTAATGATGTTAAAATTAGAAAATAATGTACTTTAGTAGAATGTTTGGCTACTAATTCTGCAGTAGCATTAACTAAAATTAATGAAGAAATGTTTGCTATTCTTGCAATGGTGATTAAGAATAGGCTTGCTTTTGGTACGCTTTTGACGAAAGAAGGTAAAGCAATGCTGTACCAATATTCTGGATGACAGCATAAGCATTTAAAGGTATATTAATAACAACAAATATTTTGAGTGAAGTTCAATTTTTGTGAAAACTGATGTGGTAAACGGTTAGTGAATGGCTCAGTGAAAATGCTAAAGAATTTAGCACTCAGGGACTCATTACGATGTCAGGTAGACTGCAACCCAACATCTGCTCCTGCGGTCCGCTCACTGCATTACGATGCAACTGGTGGAGGCATAGGGCGGAGGGACCATCCGCTGCTGTTCTGACGGGCTCAAGCAGTCCGTCGGAGCATCAGAAAGACACACAATTCCATAATGACGGCGGAGCCTGCCTCGTCGTAGAAGGAGTTAACAATGATGAATGAAGTATTATAGTTCATTGTAGTTTAGTGTGGTCATTGTTTGATGAAATTATCAGAGAGGGGTGTTTTTATTAATTAGAAACTAAGAATTCGATTTTTTTTTAGCCTGACTTGGTTATAAACTGCTTGTATTTACAATCCTTCTTGCTTTGCAGACAAAAAGTGCATGTTTATTTTATGAAAGAAAGCCTTTCTCTTTCTGCTTACTTGCGTGTTTTTCCAGTTTAGCCAAAATTAATTAAAATGAAGCTTCAACTGTGATGCTTGTACATGAATGAAAAAAATCTAATATTTGTGTTTTCTAAATAAATCAATAGCCATGCTCAGGATGTTCCTGTCTTTGTAACTTTCAAGATCCTTTGCTTGAGACTTATCTATGGACCACTCATTAGCTGAACTGTCTATTGTATTTCTGTATAATATAAATGTAATGTGATTTCCTTCATTTCATATGCACAACTTATGAATTAATATGCAGCAAAGTGGTGTTTACTAGATGTATCTTATTTGATGTTTCTTTTGTATTTGAAAAGTGAATGGTTTCCATGAATGTAACTCATTAATTCAGCCCTATTATGCCATTTCTGGCCGTAATGAGCAGGTGAGCGACTTCTTAGCTTAAAACCCTAAAAATATGATGTTTTGGGGATATGAGCCAGTCTTTTTGGCACAGTCTTTGGAGACAGACGCTATATCAGTAGTCTTGCTAAATTATACTTTGATTCACACAAACGCTTAAAGGTGGCAATGACTTGCGAATGCACATCTACTAACTGAGTCAACCAGAATGTCGTATAGACGTCTGTATAGTACAATGTGGTGCTCTCCAGGCAATAAATCTCTTCCCACCATCAAAGAGACACACTCTAGAGAGAAATGTCTCAGTAGAGTTACAAAAGCATACACGTATGCCGAGGCACACAAAATTAGTCCATCTTGTATCATAGGCAGTAACCAAAGAACTAATCAAAGCGAGTCCATTTAAAGCATTCCTTTCTCTTTATTTTCTTATTCTTTTCTTCTCAAAACTCATAGACAAAACACTGGCAGCAGATACGTGTTTCGTCCAACGGACTTTTTCAAGGCTGCAAACAATTTGATTACAATTAAAACCAAATATATACAATTTGTATATACACTAAAAAAACAAAGGGAATGTCCACAGACTGAACAATCCCAAGTAAAACCAACACCACACACAAGCGCCATTAGAGAAAGTGTAAAAAGGAGGAAAAGAGGAGCTTTGTGAATAACGTCACCTTACAGAACCAATGTGTTGGGTGTTGGTTCTATTTGGGAATGTCCAGTCTGTGGACGTTCCCTTTGTTTTTTTTAGTGTTTATACAAATTGTATATGTTTGGTTTTATTGTAATCAAATTGTTTCCAGCCTTGAAAAAGTTTGTTGGACGAAACACGTGTCGGCTGCCAGTGTTTTGTATATGAGTTTTGAGAAGAAAAGAATAAGAAAATAAAGAGAAAGGAATACTTTAAACGGACTCCCTTTGATTACTACTTTGGTTACTGCCTATGATACAAGATGGACTAATTCTGTGTGCCTCGGCATATGTGTATACCTAAATTATACTTTGGTTCTTGGTGGTATGATTACCTAAAAACCTCTTTCCTTCAGTAACGACCTGAATTTTAAATAAACCGTTACGATTTTGATAGAATATTTGTCTAGTGTAGGTTTTATTTAATAACATTAGACTTAGTCTTATGAAGATTCAGACCGCCCAGATCCCAAGCCTCCACCCTCTTAATTGTTTTATTTAGACTGTGGACAGTACCAATACACTGTGAACATCAACGTTATGTTAACAAGAGATAAGCCCAAAATAATGGAACGAAGAATATCGAATAAGGGAAACCATTCCATTTCACAACTGTGGGAATTGCACCAACATTATTCCAGGAACATAGATTACACACCCACCAGGAGGCCACAAAATTTAAATTAAACGTACAGCTACTCGTGACTCAGAAATATCATTTATTTGTTAACGCATCTGTGTGGATTGGTTTATGTGGGTAGGAATGAAAGAAAGAACAAACTAAGGTTGAATGAACTAAAATGTTATATCAGTACTAAAAATTAGAAATCTCTGGTTGCATCACATTTCAGTTAAATGAGACACAATGTGTGTCAACTTAAATTCATGGTATTTGAAACAGCAGCTAAGGCATCAGGAAAAGATCTGAAAAAGGTGCTTTTGCAAAAGCAGAAACAGTGGATAAAAAGACTTAACAGTTTGAATCACAGAGGGCTCAATAAACGTGTTATGTTATCATGTTGGCTTTAAATGTTTACAATTAAGCATGGTGCTTTAATTGGTATAACGAAGATCCTGGTATCCATGTTTCACAGTTTAAATATAAATTAATTCATTATGTTCTAGAATCAGTAATTAGAATATGATAAACAACGTTTTAGTTGTGATACAAGTATTGTAATCTTTTTCTTTCAATACGAATTGTTCACATAAATTTGATGGAAATGAAAGACAGAGTTTCCCTTTTTGTGCTTGACAGGTGATTAGGTTTCAATGTATTGCAGAAGTGCTGCATGTTTAGGTTTGCACAATTACCTCTTTGACCATTGGTTTACATATATGCACATCGGATAGATATTACACACAGTTTATGCATAAATGTGAAGCATTTTACGACAATCTTAAGTTAGACATAGTTTGTGTCTATGTTGATGGGATAATGGGACATAGTTCAGCAAAATGTACCATGCCATGGCTGCCTGATACCAAACATGAGCAACATATAATTTGGTAAGCGAGAAACCTAGCTAACCCTGACTTTACACCAGGGAGACATCAGGAGACAGTGCTTAATTTGAGCCGGTGGTTTCTGGTGCTCAGCACTGGCACTTCATTGGTTTCTGGTGCTCGGCACCGGCACTTCATTGTGTACACTGCACTTAGGACAGTCTGCCACATGGTGACACTGCTCACCTGCTTTAGAGATGAGCAGAACAACTGTTGTTTATGAATACAATATACATTAACAAGCATTGGCAATGCAATCGGTCTCGCCTTCGGGACCTTATATGTATTTAGCTATGCAGCACATTAGCCTGGGTGCTGAAACATCCACTGTTCTTTAACATAGAGGGAAGGTAAACACCAAACTGCATGACACAGCAGGTATGGGAACACATGAGAGAAATATTACCTTTCACCCGGAAATGTTATATTCCAAAGCTCGGTTTTTAATATAAAATCAGGGCCTTCGATGGTCATATCACTGAAAATACAAGATTTTAAAAAAATATTGTCTATGGGTGGTCATGGAAGACCATTTCTATGGACTGGAATCTAGAGAATGCTAAAGTGATTCTGGTATTTTACTGACCTCTGCTGGTCGTTTTCTATCAAGACAGTTAAATAGAGGCAGTTGAACAGAAAACAAAGTCCCTAAGCAGAAGCAGACAAGTCCTAGGGCTGATCTCCAGATCCCACAAAGTACATACACATGTTATGTTATGTTATGAGTTTGTTGAAGCGCGACAGCTGCCCCAGCAACGGGGCGTCCCGGCGCTGAGAAACCATAGCATTACCTACTGCGAAGGGCGGAGAGGGCAAAGGCTTAAGGTGGTGGGAACAGATGAGTTTTAATTGCCTTGCGGAAGGCAGATATATTATCAAGACAACGAATATTGAGGGGAAGAGAGTTCCAGAGTTTGGCTCCCAGAACTCTGAAGGAACGCCCCCCGATACGGCAGAATTTCGTACGGGGGACCACTACCAGATGTTGCCCTAGGGAACGTAGATTGCGCTGGGGGATGTAGGGTAGTAGCAGTGAACGGAGAAGTACAGGGCCTTCAGTTTTAAGGATTTTGAAGGCAGTAATAAGAGCCTTAAATTGGATCCTGGCTTCCATTGGGAGCCAGTGGAGCTTGTGTATGGTGGCTCTCGCCGAGCACCTTCTAGGAAGGCCGACTATGGCCCTGGCTGCAGAGTTCTGAATTCGTTGAAGCCGAGTAGTCTCTGCTTTATTAGTGCCTAGTAGTAGGACACTAGCATAGTCCAGCCGGGAAAGAATAATAGATTGGACTATAAGCTGGCGTGTTTTGGGATCGAAAAAGCCAAGAATGGGGTTAAGGCTTCTCAGCAGGCCCACACACGTAGCTGCCACTTTTTTAGTATGGGTTTGATAGCACAATGATGAGTCCAGCCAAACTCCCAGGTTTTTAACCAAAGTTTTGGAGGGAGGGATGGGGCCCAGCAAGGAAGGCCACCAATGGTTGCTCCAGCGGCTGGCGTTCTTACCGAGGACCAGGACCTCGGTTTTCCCTGCATTCAGTTGAAGGCAGTTTCCCGTCATCCATTGGGCGACTGCAGCCAGTCCATCCCTGAATCTCGCGGCAGAGGTAGAGGGGGTCTCAGTAAGGGTAATCACCAGCTGAGTGTCGTCAGCGTACGACACCAGCGTGAGGTCCCATTCTCTAGCCACCGCCGCGAGGGATTGAACATACAAGTTAAAAAGGGATGGACTGAGTGCCGAACCTTGCGTGAGTGAGACCGGTAGTTGAACGGGGGTGCTGAGACACGGAAGGATCTGTCCGTCAAGAACGAAGGAAACCATTCGAGGGCCAAGTCACTAATCCCTATATCTTCCAGGCGCTTCAGCAGGATGTCGTGGGAGACAGTGTCGAAGGCTGCACTGAGATCAATCAGTATCAGTGCAGCACTTTGACCGGCATCCAGTATCATCCGAAGATGTTCGGTGGTAGACAAAAGGGCAGACTCCGTACTGTGCCCTGGCCGGAACCCATTCTGAGAAGGGTCCAGGATGTTGTTTCGGGCCATATGATCTGATAGAACGGCATTAGCATGGGCTTCTGCTAATTTGGAAACCCAGGGAAGCAATGAGATGGGCCTATAGTTCTCCGGCTTATTGGGGTCCAAGGTCGGCTTTTTGATAATGGGGGTGACCCATGCTTGTTTCCAGCAAGTAGGAACAGTTGCCGATGCAAAGGAGAGGTTGAGAAGAGTAGCCAGGGATGGAAGAAAAAAGTCAAGTGCCTCTAGAAATTGGGCCGGCCTCATGGGATCTGAGGGGGCGCCGGATTTAACCTTTCTGCAAAGTATGAGAAGCTCCCCGTGGGAGATTTCCGGTAGGCATAAAAGTCTGGTACCTTTAAAGGGAGAATTAGAGGAGCTAATGTAATCAAGGGAGTTCTGTGAGAAGGTACTATACATTTTCCTTACCTTTTCAATAAAGAAGGTGGCGAGGTCCTCACACTGCTGTGTAGAGGAAACACACGAGGCAAGATTGCCACAATATTGCAACTTTTGAACTAGTTTAAAAATGTTTTTTGTGGGATTGGTGCTGGAAGCAATTTCTTTGGCATAGAAGGCTGCGCGGGCCACGTGTATAGCTTTATGGTAAAATTTTAACTTGGACAGGTAAGAGGCTTTGTCCTTGTCCTTATAATCCTTCCTCCAGTTGCGTTCTGCTACTTTACATTCCTTTCTTAAGAGTTTCAAACTGTCGTTATACCAGGGATTGGAGGGGGAGCTACGTCCTCTAGTCCATTTAGCTGGTATAAGGGTATCAAGTCCTTTAATGATCCAGTCCTGGAAAGAAGCATAAGACGTATTAATGTCTTTAGTAGTTACAAAGTTGAGTTCTCTTAGGATAGTGTAGAGTTCCTTGTTTTGGAGTTTGTGCCAGGGCCGTTTAAGACAGGAGGAAGGCAAATCCTTATTGGGCTGGATGTCAGCTGATATCACAAATTTAATAAGGAAATGGTCGGTCCAACCCATGGGTTTGGGTGGATCGGCTTTAGCCTCCAGGATATTGGTAAAAACAGGGTCAAGAAGGTGACCAGCAGAGTGCGTTGTGGAGTGGATAAGAGGGATCAGCTGTAAGGCTGCAAGGTCTGCCAGAAGGTTGCTAATGATAGGTTCCGAGGGAGAATCGAAGTGGAGATTAAAGTCTCCTAAGATAGTAAAATTAGCGGAGGTCACAACCAGGGTGTGGGCAACCTCTAGGAGCTCCTCCGTGAACTTAAGTATAGGCCCCGGGGGTCGGTAAATGAAAAGGCCAGAGAGGGAGAAGTGAGGGCTAGTAGTGATTTTGAAGCGGGCGCACTCACAGCCCACGATGTCTTCCTTCATGAAAGAGCAGGAGAATAGCGTTCTGTGAATAACAGCTATACCCCCTCCCCTAGAGTCTCTATTGATGGATATCATGGAGAATCCGTCCGGCATCGTAAGATTAGGAATGCTGGTGAGCTCATCCTTCAGCCAGGTATAAGTATATAATAAGTATATACTAAAGTATATACAAGATCTCGAATTCTCAACCTAAACATTACTAATACCTGCCTCCCCAGCCATTCCTTTAGTGTTTGGGAACTGGAATAATCGGAACTTTTGAACTTGCAGGCAAGAGAGATTGTTAGTAGTTGTTTTGGCAGCGATGACAGGGGCGCTGGGTGGTGCAAGCTGCAGTAGCCTCCTGGTCATGGCCCTGGCACTTATTATTTTAGAAATCAAGCACTGTTAGGAGGGGTTCCGGCGATGGCGGGAAGGAGGCTGTTCAACACACAAGGAATAGTCCAGCTTGACCAACTGAAGGCAGATTATGACCTGGAAGAGGCAGACCGCGACCAGTACTTACAAATACGACATTGGGTACTGCAGCCAACCAACAGACGCTATGCAGAGCGCCCCCTCACGCCTTTTGAGAAATGGGTTTTACTTAAAAAGGATGACAGACATCTTATTACAGAGATCTATGCATTATTGGGGGAGGGTGACAACACTGGCAAACATAGCAGGACAGAAAAGGCAGGAGGAGGAATTGGGCAGGGCCCTTTCCATCAAAGATTGGAAGGACATCTACTGCTCATAACATGGCTAGTACTGAGACAACATATAAAATTGTTTCAGCCCCACTCGCGGATCCAAGTGTAGAGCCCAAAGTGCACAAAAGACTGCTGAAGGGGCTGTGGGGGGGGGGGGACAGGCACCTTGGTCTACCTTCTTTGGCACTGTCCAAAGCTGGTCTGATACTGGAAGCGTATCCCAGATGATATAGACAGGGCCTTCAATGCAACAACCCGGCGGTTCCCGGCCTACACCATACTGAGGCTTCACCGCGCACTAATCTACCCCTTGCGCTCACTAAGGGAGACAGATGGCCTTGGTCCTGGGGCAGTTACCTGCCCATTACCTCTGCATGGGGATCTGATAGGGTCCGCAACTACACAACATGGCTCCATAAGCTATGGTTCATTTTGGGGATGGAAAAACTCTCCTCAGCTGTGGACCCGAAAACTGACTCTTATCCAGAATTGTGGGCACCATTCATCGCTATCCTGTCAATGAACTGACTTCCCCGACTCATCTTGAACTGTGTCGCTTGCTCCCCCCGACAGGGACGCCTGATGGTCCAGCCCGGCCCTAAGCTCTAAGTGTGGACACGCATTCACTCAGGACCGAAACATGATCCACCATACCGAAGTTGCAGATCACTGAAGCTACCTCTTACGAAGGAGTTGGCCGTGGAGGGTTGTTCTCTGGAATGTTTGTAGTGTTCGGATTCTAACTAGGCCTTTAAGACGCCACCAGCCCCAGGATTGTAGGTGGATAGCTGTGTTTTTTAATGTTTTTTCTCTTGCTAAAAAATAGACTGAATTGATTCATAAAATAATGTACTTATTGTTTCCCGAATCAATCAGCATTTCTGATAGGTTGTTGAAATGGTTATTGAAATCAAATAAAATGTGCATTTTTTAAGGAAAGCTGGTCATCATTTTTAAATCTATAAAATGTCAAATGTATACATATAGAAATAGTGCCTGAGTTTACCATGTACTGTATTGGACAAGCGAAGTAAACATTATTGCGGTGATATGATATTTCTAATGGCACGTGCGTGAAACATATGAAGAAGGTGTACTAAACTGAAAATGGAAGGGAAAACTAACAGTGAACTGCAGCAGAGACCAACAATGACAGATATCAGAAACATCAAAGGCCCAATGGAAGAGAGTGCTGAGAAAAGCAACTAATGCTTACAAGGCAGGGCCCATGAAAGTTAGGTTGTTGAAAAAGAAATGTGTCTTTTGAGCAATTTGTATGATAGGATCTTCAAAGGCCTAACTCTCCCGGGCAAAGGGTGGTTTGGTCTCACTGACTGGAAAGTTAATAGTTGCCAGATAGGGGTCAGTATCTGAAGAAACCAAGGAGGGATCAATGGGGAAACACTCATTCCGCTTGTTATTCCCTATGATTTGTAAGTAGAAGAAATCTGCCCCTCAGGACTACCGATGCCCATGGCATCAGCAATTTTAGTGGGGGCGAGGTTACGCTGTTGCTTATTGCCAACCTTTTTGTAATAGGCCCCTTTGTATATTATTGCAAACCATTGGTTCATGCCTCTTTTTCTATGATTGCTTGAAATAGGAACTATAGCATAAGCAGGTCTTATCCTCAAATGAAAACTTTTCTAACTTCCATGTCAGAAAGTTAGGATTTTTATTACAGATACAGTGACGAATTCAATCCCACCTCTGAATACATTAGTGGTAGGATCGCTCTCTGTCAAATGTTTGGTTTTCGAGCCTGATTTGCACCCATACGCACATGAAGATGTCAGCGTCAAGCACCAATAGAATGCTAAAGGGCCGTGTGAGTCCTAAAGGACAAGGGTCCAAGGCTAATAAAGTAAACCTACACAGGACAATAATCAAAGTCAAAACCATGAAGGTTTACTAAAAATCAAGAACCATGACAGAAAGCAAAAAGGCAATTGTTTAGTCAGTTAAAATCAGCACCAATATATACCATAAGTCAAGTGAAAA
Organism: Triturus cristatus; assembly: GCF_964204655.1. Classification (NCBI taxonomy): domain Eukaryota; kingdom Metazoa; phylum Chordata; class Amphibia; order Caudata; family Salamandridae; genus Triturus; species Triturus cristatus. Next base: position 392,653,341 of record NC_140592.1, read on the forward strand.
AGTCCAAGTATGGAGTCAAATGAGACCGTCAAAGGAGCTGCCTTCAATAAATTGAGCAAAAAGTCTATTAATTCTCAAAGTAGAACATCAGCCAGAGGATCAACATGAAGTCTGACCAATTTGAAAGCAAGGATAGGTCTGCAATCACAAATATTCTAATTAGAGGATGTAATAGCAATCTGCCATGGGGCTGCACAGTCTAATAGCAAGAAAGATCTGGCACACATCCCGGAATAAGCACTTTTATAGTTTCAGAATAATTAAAAATTATGCTCTCAAAATAACTTGAGGTGGTACCGTAGGGCTGAACAAATAATGTTGCATGACATAACCAATCAACATTTCAGAAACTGTGTTACATAAAACAGGTTACTTTGAAGACAGCCTGCAGATTAATATTCTAGTGTCTCCTTTAACATACGTACAAGGGGAAATGACATTGCGCTGCTAATCAATAAACCATTAGCAGATGCTCGAATACCATACTTCAAGCCAGAAACGGACCAGGCTGGGTAAACCCCTCTACCTTCTATACTACCGCTGGGTATACTGTGAGATCCCTTGAATATTCAAACACTTTCTACTACCAGCTGGGTGTGGGCAAACCTTCGTAGGTGCCTGGGAGGTGGGTTACTTTACTCCCCGGCTAAACCACTAGGTCATAATCCTTGGCTACCTCTGACGAAGAAAAAACTAGTGCAGCGTACTCTACAGTCGCTTAACCTGCTTACAACCTCTTTCCGGACGGGCATGTTCTCACACACTCTGACATTGCCAGTGTTGGGGTCTCTACACATATGGACTACTTTATTATCTGGTACCTACACAATACATTGCGCGACAGGTTACTCTCGCATCTGGTAGAACCAGAGGACTTCCACCCATTTATGCTGGTGATTATTGCCACTGAAGGGTCTCGATTGGTCTCCATGCTTAAACACCCCTAAAGCCCGCGGGGGTTGTGGAAATATGGATTTTCTGGTCAGTTATGTCCCCTATCTTGGACCCCAACGGTTCTATGTGCATGTCACAAGTACATGTATGTCCCCTCCAGTTCCAGTTATGAAGACGCAAATACATGTGCGTCCACCGTCAACATGCTCTCTGTCAGATCCGCCATGACTAGGCCGGATATTCCATTCCTAAATATGAAAGGCCACCGGCTTTATATGGTTCACTTATACCATTTTTCAGTCCAGGCAAGTAGGCCCTGATTCTGTCGTCAAACTCCTCTTGCTTTCTGCCTCTGAAAACTCCAGTTCGAGCCTGCATCTGTGACCATGAACTTTGTTTCATTCTCTGCGCGGCTCACGAAGCCTGACATCAGCCTATTCTCTGCCAAGAACTGTATTTCGCCTTCGAGTTATCTGCTTCCCCCTCAGCCGATGCATTCCTGTCTAGTAGTTTAAGTAAACATCCTTCCAGTTACCGAGCAAAAGGCTCGACTTCTCTGCCCTCATGCAAGTAATTCATAGCCCTGTTACCATGGAATATTCCTACCCCTCGCTTTCAGTGTAGACACTTAGACGCTTGTACACGCACGCACAGTCAGTATAGAATAGATTCTGTTCGAGAGTCCTTCTTTATGGATAACATAGTTCTTTAAACATAGGATGTTAGATATGATTCGGGATTAGGTTGACTTGACCCCCCAGACTTCTTGTCTCCACATGTAGAGCTAAATGTCAAGTCCCCTTCACCCCCTAGTTGCACGTCAATCACACGTCATACTGCTGCGCACGCATCTATGCCAAGTATTATCTTATAGATCCACCTATATATGACATCATAACCAATTATGTTCCTTTTTACTCCTTATTACACCCATTTTTGGTTACGCAGATATGTCGTCATTTTTCCTTATCAATTGTTACGCCTACTACATTCGCCTCATTGTAATGTATGATCTATAAAAGTCATTTCATGTCAATAATGTATGTACTTCACTTCCTGAACCTCCGCGGTGATGGAACCTGGAGCAACCGATTATAATCATTCCTTGGAATAAAGCCCATTCCGAACCTCTAATACCACGGATTCTGCCTCTCATTTTACTGAGCTGTTTTATTATGTTTCTGTATCAAATTCAGTCCCGGTAAAGGAAAATTATTTACCACATGAATGGCGCCCGAATAGGGACACTTTCTCATCTCACGCGCCGGCGGTGAGTTGCAGGCCCGGTCTCCTGCCACAGCTGGACGGACAATAACGCGTACCAGCAGGATTTCCTGTATCTCCCTCCGGTCAAGCGGGGGCGACTGAGACTGCGATCAACACCCAGACGAGGCGGTGAGAAGTGCGAAGTATCCCGACCAGAGCCTAGCTGAGAGAGCAAGATCCGAGGTATACAGAGACCCACCAGTTCGAAGTCAAGCCCAGTGTCCGACGAGTCGAGTCGAGTCCAGTCCGTTTCAAGTTCAAGTTACCGAGGCCTTCCGTTTCCGAAGCTACCCGGTGAGTACCATTGCTGGGGAGGCATTTCTGACGTGCACATAGGTTGTGCCGGTCAAGACGGGTTTGGGTACACAAATCCGGTCTGCACTGTTTTAGCAGTGTATCTGTACTGTTTAGCAGTATATCAAGTATTCCGAAGTATCTAGTTATTGTCAAGAATTAAGCTTGGTGATTAGTTATGCAGACGATCATCATTGTTGGTTATTTTAAAGGTTAAAAACGTTTTAATGTTTAATGTTCAATGTGTTAAAACGTCCTGCATATTGTGGTATGAATGGTTGTGCATTACTGTGCTTTTGTATTAAGTGTGTTCAAGATTAAGTATCGGATCAGCTGTCAATATGCCGCTCTTTTCGAAATTAAGACAGATCACTACTAGAAAAGGGGTCCTCGAAGAAGCCGTCCCTATTCCTCCTAGGGACACTCCAGGGCACTTCATGTATCACAAACATGGCTTAGACGCTATATTATTTCTTGATTTATGGGTAGACTACACCAAGGGATTACCAGAAAGTCAGAGGTGGCCCGCAGCGGGAACCTGGGATGCAGAGTGCATCATGAAAGTCGAGGAAGAGTTATGGAAAAGGAAAGTCAGACAGTCACAGAAAGACGCCGTTGAGTTATGGCGTAAGGAATCTCATAGACGCACAGAAAAAGCACGTAGACAGGAAGAAAAGAATAAAGAAAGTTCAAATAAAGTTCGAGAAAATCTATTAATTGAGGAAGGTATCCGAGTGAAATCAGAACAAGTAGACAGACAAAGAAACGCCCTTATGAATGGTATGTATCCCCTTCTGGCCGAAGGATTACCTAAGGCTACTCCAGAAATACCGAAAGACTTGCCACCCCCATTGTTCCCAATAAAGGTACATCCTAAGGGGCATCCTAGAACCGCAGAAGATGTTTTTCTTTCCTCATATTTAGATGACGCCGCTCCCGAATATGCTAATTCCGCCCCGCATAGACCGCATACCAGGGAGGTCCAACGCCAAGATCCAGCACCCGTATCCCTACAGCAACGAATCGAGTCACAAGTTCTGGCAAGCACATCTGTTTCTGCATCCGCTCCTACAGCTACTTCTATAGCTGTGTCCACACCTGTAGTTGCTGTGTCACGTTCGACGAATCCTTTCACACCCGACACCCCAGATGGGGCCACGGGAGGTGCTACCAATATCTTTTCTACGCCGCCCAGAACAAATAAACTTACTTTTCAAGAGTCAGCACATTCACGTACGCCCAAACTCATAAGTGCCCGTACGCTGAAGGAACTTCTTATAGATTGCAGATATGACCCTGTGCCCGGTAAAGAGGACGAAATGACCCTGGCATCATTGCGTATCAGACGAGCCGCAGTGTATTTAGGAAAGTTACCAGGAATGACTGAGCATCTAGATAATATATACCATTTTGTCCAAACAGGGCGAGATCCAGAATGTATTAACAGAGCTATGGAATACCAGAAAGTAGAGATACAGGGGGAACTGTTACGTTTCCTCATAAACTGTGTGATCAGGAATCAAGACCGACCGGGGGTAGACCCGGAAGCAATGCAAATTCTTACAAGATGGAGCCAGAATATATCAGAAGGGAGACATGATAAACAAAATTGTATAATAGCCATGTGCCGTAAGATCCGTAAAGAAATAGAGCGCCTACACGAAGAGAGATTAGAGGTAGACGAGTTCGAACAAAGCGAGGAAGAAGGGTCAGGACTGCCCACAGGACAGTCAGACACCATAGCCTATGTAGGTAGAAGAAGATCTTGTAATAATAATAGACGTCTTACTGACTCAATACGTCCGATATGTCCAGATAATAACAGGAATTTCCAAATACCTATAATTAATATAAGGTCTAACGAGCATTCGTTCCAAACCGCCGACAAACTACTCCGAGGACGAAGGGGTTATCATTTTCTCGATTCTATGGATGAACAAGATTTAGCCAGGGCAGCTGTCCATTGGGTGGACAGTCCCGGAAAATATAGTGATGATACAGTAGTACGCACATTCTTGAATCTTACCCCAGATGAACAGAGGTTAGCTGGGATTTATATGATTCAACAACTCATTATACTATATCGAAGTCAGCATTCGGACCCTGGTCCCTTACCTGACATACTGACTGAATTACTTATGAATAAATGGAGAGGTGCAGGTACTAAATTAATTAAAGAAATTCTAGAATCAAGAAAGCAGTATATTCTTTTTGTATGCGCAGAGCATGTCTCATTGCCCGTCAAAGAAAGAACAACGTATCACATGGATAGACAGAATCCCTTACGAGAAGTGCACCCAATAAAAGGCGAGGACAACGAGTTCAAGCGCGTATTTGTATATACGCCCATATCGAAAATAGAATTGTTACAAATGAAGAAAGTGGTACCCAGTCATGACAAAGATCCAGCGGGTTTTCACCGAGAAATTAAAGATATGTTACTCATGGGAGAGTATACCTACCCCGACATTATGACAATATTAAAGGTATTGATGCCTGCTGGCATTTATGAGAAACTCAAGGAAAAAGAGTGGGAGGTAGGAGACCAAAAGATAGAATGGTCAGTGTTAGAAGCAGAAGAAAAGGCCCGAACTGCAGGAGCAGGACTTGGGGATAAAACTAAAGCACTGCCAGGTTTATTAGTGCAGGTACTGTGTCAGGCCACCAGAGGACGAAGAGGCGGTAATGGGGGCAACGTTGGGGTCTTTCTGCTGCCCAGAATTGAACAGAAGGGCAAAGAACCATTCATGGACTGAACTACAAAGAAAGAGGAATTCCAAGATGGCGGCCGCTCTGGAAGCAGAAGCGGCAGTCTAGTCTTTCTCCCCACAGGTGTTCCGAGGTTTTGAGAGGCGCGCGCTCCTAGAGGACGACGCACTTCACTGAGGAGATTCAGAGAGTAGCATCTTGACATTAGAGTTCCTGAGGAAAAAGTCAGAGAGAATAGAATTAGAGTTAGTTAGTTTGCGCCAGGTTTTACAGAATAGATTTCCAAGTCAGAAACCTTTTCACGCTCCAAGAAACCCCCTGAAGAGAATTTTCAGGAAGATTTACAGAGACAGTTAAGACGACGAAATTCTCTTCAACCCTCGAGAAGACTTTCAATGCATCTTCGAGTATCCCGAGCAGATAGTCGGAGGTCTTTTGGCGCCATCCGGTGACAGAAAAAAGAAGACCGAAGCTAAGTACATTTGAGAGACATGAGAGATGAATGAGAAAAGTATTTGACAGGAAAGATTGCATAGAGAACGTATCTGATAACTCAAGTAATCAGAAATTCACCCCCTTTAGTAGAAAGATTTATGTGCAGTCAAATAGAGATGAAGAAAATAATACAAAATACACTCAACACCGTTCACTAGTACAAGATACCTAGAAATAAGGAAAAGTTAAGTAAAGACAAGTTTAGTACTAGAACCGAATAGAGAGAAAGCATAACTCTGCTTGACAAAACACAGAAGAAGAGGACAAGCAAGAATATTCCCACTCCAGAAGTAAGCCTAAAAAATAATTATTTTTTAAGTTAAGAAAGAAACAAATAGAAAAGGCAAGGGGAAAGAGAAAGAATTAATAGAAAGATGTCTTGTAGGAAAGAGAGTCGGCAAGAAGTGACCAGACCCACAGAAAAGAATTGAAAAGAAAAGAAAACACCACACAACAAGACAGACATACAGAAGAGGGGCACAGTGCTTGAAACCCAGGGTAGGTGTTAAACACATAGAGAGTGTTAGAAGTCGAAGGGAGTAGAAAGTAATAGTGTCGTGTTTGTTTCAAGGTTCTCATTAACCAGAGCTGACAACAGAAATAAGAAGAAGCAGAGGAGAATAGTGAGGAACCGGAGTTTCAGGACCAGTCTCTTCTTTGTTTATTATTTTATCCACTTCCCCTTCCCCCCTGCGGGGTAGTTTCGGAGTCCAGGTGAACGTTTCTGGAACTCTGGCTGCCGTGTAGAGGGTGTTGGGAACTAGCATCTCTGTTCCTGTGCAAGCACTTCAGGATACGTCATCTTGACCCTGACAGAGTGAAGTGCCCAAGTGGTAAACTTGCACCCGGACAGAGATGGCAGAAGGAATAAACTTACAGACCTTGGGAGTAGTGCTAGAGACCATTCAAAAGGAGTTGGTGGCAGTGAGAGAAGACAACCAAAACCTGAGGCAGGAGGTGATTAACTCGAGAAAAGAGACAGCGGAGTTAGTTCAACGGGTTAAGCAGCCATTCGGCTCAGGGAGGAACGCCTTAGACTCATCCACTGAAGACCCAAATAGAATAACTACACAAGTGATCCATTCATTGTCCCCAGTTATTCCGTTGGCTCCTCCGGAGCGCTTTAGTGGGGACCCACAAAAGGCACAGCTATTCATCACACAGTGTTCCTTGCACTTTATGTGTCGCCCTTCCATTTTCCCAGATGCGCAGTCTAGGGTGGCCTTTGTTCTGTCGTACTTGAGCGGAGATGCAGCGTCCTGGTCAATGCCTCTGGTTTCCCAGGATGATCCACTGTTACAAAACTATGAAGACTTCAAACAAGAATTTCTTCGAATTTTCGACAGGCGGAGAATATCTCAAGCAGTAGACAATGAATTATTGGACCTGAGACAGGGAAACCGAGATCTAGTAGCATATTTGGCCCAATTCAATAAATTAGTCGTAGAAACGGACTGGCCAGAAAACAAGAGAGCTGCAGTTTTTTATAGAGGTCTAAGAGATGAACTTAAAGATGTGTTGGCACAGATACCTAATAGACCCACAGAGATCTCGGAATTAGTGGACCTGGTCTTAGAAATAGACTTTCGTCAAGGAGAGAGGAGAGGAGAAAAAAGGAAAGAATTCAGGCCAGTAGCTCCGAGATTTGATCGGGTTCGGCCAGAAGGGAGTAAGGCTGTGGACGGACAACAAGGTTCGGAGCCCATGCAAATTGGAACGATAAGAGGTCCTCTAACCAAAGAAGAGAAAGAGAAAAGAAGGGCAGGAAATCTTTGTATGTATTGTGGCTCCAGTGGGCATTTTGTAAAGGGTTGTCCAAGAAAACCGAAGACCCCCTTTAAGCCGAAGGAAAACTCGCAGCACCACCAGTAGCGGGAGTTGGACCGGTGGATGCTAATCAGAAGTCAACTCCAACAGAACATCAAGTGGCTAACACTCTACAGTCGTCAGCTCCACATCTAATTCTATCCATGGTACTCAAGTTCCGGCAAGAAACGTTGACAGAAGTTTCAGTGATGATAGATTCCGGAGCCACCGGAAACTTCTGTGATATAAAATTTGCTGCCAAGGTGGGGTTACGAGCCATCTTGAAACCCAAGAGTGAACCGGTTCGGGCAGTAGATGGGACGAATCTCTCATCTGGACCAATAGTGAGTCATACAGAACAGGTACAATTGATTCACTGTGATGGACACGAAGAACGGATTCAATTCAATCTAATTGACGCACCACAGTTTCAACTTATTTTGGGCCTTCCATGGCTCACGGAGCATAACCCAACAATAAACTGGAGCACAAGAACCATAGTGATGGATTCAGAATATTGTCAAAAAAATTGTTTTGAAACAAAAGAAGGAACCAGAGAGTGTAATCCTGCTCAGGCCTTGTGCACAGCGGAGATGTCTGTCTGTGCGATAGACTCCCAGAAGATTCCGTCGGAATATGAAGATTTTGCCGATGTTTTTGACGAAACAGAAGCGGAACAATTGCCACCCCACCGGGTTTATGATTGTAAAATAGATCTAGAGCCAGGTTGCAATCTCCCCTGCAGTCGGGTATACGCGTTGACAGAAAAGGAACATCACCACTTGAAGGAATACTTGGATAAATATCTAGCGAATGGATTCATTCGTCCATCCCAGTCACCCGTATCTTCGCCGCTTTTCTTTGTGCCCAAAAAGCAGGAGGGAGATCTCAGAACTTGTATAGACTATCGCGCAATCAATAAGATCACCAAAAAGAACAGATACCCGCTTCCTCTGATTTCTGTTTTATTGGATCAGTTGAAGGGAGCGCAGATCTATACAAAACTAGATCTTAGAGGAGCCTACCATCTTGTGAGGATACGCGAGGGGGATGAATGGAAGACAGCCTTCAGGACTCGATTTGGGCTGTTCGAATATCAAGTTATGCCTTACGGTCTGTGCAACGCCCCGGCTGCCTTCCAGCATTTCATCAACGATGTTCTCAGTGAGTACATAGACCAATGCGCAATAGTGTACATCGACGACATCTTAATCTATTCGTCTGACTCAAGTCAACATCAGGAACACGTAAGGAAAGTGCTACAGAAGCTTAGAGAAAACAAATTGTTTGTAAAATTGGAGAAATGTGCATTCGGGGTCTCCCAAGTGGAATTTTTGGGGTTTGTTTTATCCCCGGCTGGAATGAAAATGGACGAGCAGAAGGTCAAGGCTGTGGTAGATTGGAGATCCCCAGAGTGTGTAAAGGAGGTTCAGAGTTTCATCGGGTTCGCGAACTTCTATCGAAGATTCATAAGCGAATTTTCACGGAAAATATTACCCTTGACGCGTCTGCTGAGAAAAGGAGTGCGTTTCGAATGGACGGAAGAAACAGAGAGAGCCTTTCAACTCCTAAAAAGAGACTTCACGACCGCACCGATACTCCTGCATGCTGACCCTACTGAACCTTTTTACGTGGAAACGGACGCCTCAGATCTGGCAGTGGGAGGGGTATTATCTCAACGGCATAAGGTAACCGGCCAACTACATCCAGTCGCCTATAGATCACGAAAACTAACACCTGCAGAGATAAATTACACCATAACAGAAAAAGAGTTACTGGCAATTAAGGACGCATTTAAAGAGTGGCGACACTATCTCATGGGGGCTCAGCATCAAGTGACAGTCTTCACCGACCACAGAAATTTGAAATTTTTGAAGTCTGCCCGGACGCTAACACCAAGACAACTCCGTTGGTCATTGTACTTCGCGGACTATGATTTTGTCATTACCTATAGACCAGGAGCCCAGAATGGCAAGGCGGACGCTCTATCCAGATTGGGAACAAATGACCAGAAGAATCAAATCAAAGATCAAACAATAATTCCGGAAGACAAAATAATTGGAGCTACAATATCTTCTGACTTAAAGGAGCAGATCCTCAAACGAATGAGCCCAGAGGAAATACAGGAATGGGTAGAGGAAGACAAGGAAAGAAACATTCAGCAACAGTTGCCTTACTTTAAGGAAGCTCTCTACTTGCCAACCCCGGAGTTACGGAATCAGGTGATGGCTGAATGTCACGACAATCTTTTGGCAGGGCACAAAGGAGAAACGAAAACAGAAGAGCTGATCAAGAGACATTATTGGTGGCCGCATATGACCAGAGACATTGAGGAGTACGTCAGAACTTGTGAGATCTGCGCACAGGGAAAATCGGAACGGCAGGCCCCCAAGGGGTTGTTGCAACCTCTACCCACTCCACCATACCCATGGCATACAGTTACACTAGATCTAATAGTGGATTTACCTTCAAGTTTAGGTTATAATACAATTCTAGTGTTCGTAGATGCATTTTCTAAGATGGCGCACTTTATGGCCCTAAAAGAAATTCCAACAGCCAAACAGTTAGCCCACCACTTCACTACACAAATTGTAAAGATACATGGGGTCCCCAAGGTCATTATTTCTGATAGGGGAACACAATTTGTATCTCATTTTTGGAAGGCCTTTGTGGGTGGATTGGGAATTGAAGCCAAGTATTCGACTAGCTATCATCCGGAGACAGACGGGCAAACTGAGAGAGCGAATCAGGAGTTAGAGCAGTATTTGAGGTTGTTCCTTCTGAAGCAAGAAGGAGAGTGGTCAGAGTTGTTATGGGCGGCAGAATTCGCACATAACAACGCCAAAAATGTCTCGACAGGTTATTCCCCATTTTATTTAAACTATGGGAGACACCCAAATGCAACTATTAGACAAACGGATATTTCCGTTCCAGCAGTGAAAGATCTGGTGACCCATCTGGGTAGAGTTCATCAAACTGCTAAACAAAATTTAGAACAGGCAAAACAGAAATACAAGCAATATGCAGATAAAAAGAGACGAGAGGGTCCTTCCCTAGAAAAAGGAGATAGAGTCTGGTTAAGCACAAAGAATCTCAGACTAAAAGGAAACAGGAAATTTCAGCCCAGATTCATAGGACCATATCTGATAGAAGAGAAAACCTCACCAGTTAACTACCAGTTAAAATTACCTCCTAAATTGAAAATTCATCCTGTTTTTCATGTTTCCCTGTTAAAAAAGGCATCAGCAGGCTTACGCAGGGAATTGACTCCAAAACCCATTCAGTTAGAATCAGGGGTTGAGTACGAAGTGAAAGAAGTTCTGGATTCCAAAGTAGTTAAAGGAAGGCTTTATTACTTGATAGATTGGAAAGGCTATGGGCCCGAGGAACGATCTTGGGAACTACAGTCAGATGTTCATGCTCCTAGATTGGTGAAATCATTCCATCAAAGATTCCCTACCAAACCAGGAATGAGAGGACCTCCTTTGTTGGGGGGTACTGTCAGGCCACCAGAGGACGAAGAGGCGGTAATGGGGGCAACGTTGGGGTCTTTCTGCTGCCCAGAATTGAACAGAAGGGCAAAGAACCATTCATGGACTGAACTACAAAGAAAGAGGAATTCCAAGATGGCGGCCGCTCTGGAAGCAGAAGCGGCAGTCTAGTCTTTCTCCCCACAGGTGTTCCGAGGTTTTGAGAGGCGCGCGCTCCTAGAGGACGACGCACTTCACTGAGGAGATTCAGAGAGTAGCATCTTGACATTAGAGTTCCTGAGGAAAAAGTCAGAGAGAATAGAATTAGAGTTAGTTAGTTTGCGCCAGGTTTTACAGAATAGATTTCCAAGTCAGAAACCTTTTCACGCTCCAAGAAACCCCCTGAAGAGAACTTTCAGGAAGATTTACAGAGACAGTTAAGACGACGAAATTCTCTTCAACCCTCGAGAAGACTTTCAATGCATCTTCGAGTATCCCGAGCAGATAGTCGGAGGTCTTTTGGCGCCATCCGGTGACAGAAAAAAGAAGACCGAAGCTAAGTACATTTGAGAGACATGAGAGATGAATGAGAAAAGTATTTGACAGGAAAGATTGCATAGAGAACGTATCTGATAACTCAAGTAATCAGAAATTCACCCCCTTTAGTAGAAAGATTTATGTGCAGTCAAATAGAGATGAAGAAAATAATACAAAATACACTCAACACCGTTCACTAGTACAAGATACCTAGAAATAAGGAAAAGTTAAGTAAAGACAAGTTTAGTACTAGAACCGAATAGAGAGAAAGCATAACTCTGCTTGACAAAACACAGAAGAAGAGGACAAGCAAGAATATTCCCACTCCAGAAGTAAGCCTAAAAAATAATTATTTTTTAAGTTAAGAAAGAAACAAATAGAAAAGGCAAGGGGAAAGAGAAAGAATTAATAGAAAGATGTCTTGTAGGAAAGAGAGTCGGCAAGAAGTGACCAGACCCACAGAAAAGAATTGAAAAGAAAAGAAAACACCACACAACAAGACAGACATACAGAAGAGGGGCACAGTGCTTGAAACCCAGGGTAGGTGTTAAACACATAGAGAGTGTTAGAAGTCGAAGGGAGTAGAAAGTAATAGTGTCGTGTTTGTTTCAAGGTTCTCATTAACCAGAGCTGACAACAGAAATAAGAAGAAGCCGAGGAGAATAGTGAGGAACCGGAGTTTCAGGACCAGTCTCTTCTTTGTTTATTATTTTATCCACTTCCCCTTCCCCCCTGCGGGGTAGTTTCGGAGTCCAGGTGAACGTTTCTGGAACTCTGGCTGCCGTGTAGAGGGTGTTGGGAACTAGCATCTCTGTTCCTGTGCAAGCACTTCAGGATACGTCATCTTGACCCTGACATACTGCCACGTTTATTAACTACGAAAAAGGAAGATTGGGGTACAATTTCAGCCTGTAAACAGAAGCAAGATGAAGACACTAGTGATTACTATGCCCGATTTGAAAAATGTTTTGGTATAAATAGTGGCATAAAAGCAAGTAGCGAATCATACCCACATCTGTTTGTAACAAAATTAGTAGAAAATGCCCTGCCACCAGTAAAGAATAGAGTATTAAAATTCGAGAGTACCTGGCAAGGTAACACTCCATCACAAATGTTACAAATGTTACAGTACCATCATAATAGAATTAGAGAGGAACAAGAACATGAACACAGACGCATGAAAGACACAAAAATGAAAATGTTAGTTTCCCAGACAGTTCCAGCTGAAGGACATAAAAAGGGTATGACACATTCCGATTCAGCAGGACCTGTAAAAGGGACATGCAATTATTGTAAAAAGCCAGGTCATTATGTACACGATTGTCCAGTTTTAAAACATAATATCACCATAGGTAAAACTCAAGAAAGACCACGACCAGTTAGACAAGAGCAGAATGAACAAGGAGCTTTGCAGCATGCCCAGGCCATGCCAGCCGCACAACAGCCAATACAGTTTGTGCCAGCTGCACCACCGTTGCCTGTTGCTGCCACACAGACAACAACACGACAAATGTATCAGACCGCACAGTATGAATATCCTGAGTATCAGCGTTACGCATGAACTAGCCTAGAGAGGGAAGTTGACTTACCCCTTATCGAGATACCTGTAGATCAAGAAGGACCTTATGTACACAGTGAATTATTAGGCCAAGATAGAAAATTTTTACTCGATACAGGGGCAAGTCGAACAACTATAAAACGTAGTGAAGTTCCAGGGGCACCCCTCTCAGGCTCTCAAAATATTTCCCTTGGTTTTTCAGGAAAACCTATTGTTAATGAAGTGTCACAACCTCTACCACTTACGATAGGACCTCTGACCCGAACTACAGATTTATTGCTTACTGAGTCATGTCCAGAAAACTTGCTAGGAATAAAAACATTAAAAGCTCTAGGAGCTATAATATGTTGTTCTCCGGAAGGAGTAAGGTTGTTTTTACGTGATTTTAAAGGTCACTATGTATCTAGAGACATGGATCCCCGACTGCAGACTTTACCTACACGTCTATGGGCACAAGGCCCTACTGATGTTGGTTGCATGAATATTACACCATATCGAGTCACATTAAAGGCAGGAGTGGTGCTACCACGAATGCGACAATACAAGTTACCACCAGATGCTGTAGTGGCTTTACTACAAATCATTGACGAGCTTATTGCCCAAGGAGTAGTTGTAGAAACAGACTCCAATGTATGTAATTCACCGATAATTCCGATTCTTAAACGAACAGATCCAAAGGCCCCGCCAGTATATCGATTGGTTATTGATCTGCGCGAGTTAAACAAGTGCATTGTGCCACAATTTCCGGTGGTCCCAGATATCTCGTCATTACTGACAGCTATTGATTCCGAAGCAACGTTCTTTACTGTAATTGATCTCAAGAATGCCTTTTTCAGCGTCCCAATAGATCCGGAAAGCCAATATTTGTTCGGATTTAGTTTAAATGGACGTAGCTTTAAATTCTCACGCGCACCTCAAGGATTTACAGAAAGCCCCAGCATCTATAGCCAAGCACTGAAACGAGAACTTGACAGTATCCACATGCCAGTTAACACTGCCTTGCTTCAATATGTCGATGATCTGCTGATCACCGCAAGAAGCGAACCGGAATGTGAAAAAGCATCACTGACAGTTTTACAATTTCTAGCCGAAAAGGGGCACAAGGTGTCCCCTTCTAAGCTGCAATTCTGTGTCCAGCGAGTTGTTTATCTTGGACACTCGCTGTCCAAGGAGGGAAGGCAGCTTACACCCGACCGCATTCAGTTAATAGCTAACATGCCAATACCCAAGACACAAAAGGAGGTACGGGCTTTCATAGGCCTCACTTCATATTGTAGGCAGTGGATCCCTCAGTATGCATTTCTAGCAAAACCACTCATTCAGTTAACCACACAGGAGGCAGCCACATCGACTGTTCTCCCTTGGACTCAAGAACATACACAAGCTTTTGAAAGCCTAAAGAAAGCTTTATGTCAAGCACCTGTTTTAGCAACACCATGTTACAGAAAACAGTTTACACTCTTTGTTACAGAACGCGAAGGTACTGCTTTGTCAGTACTCACACAGGAACAAGCAGGAGCACACAAACCATGTGCTTATTTTTCTAGTACATTAGATCCAGTAGCTCAAGCTTTGCCTGCATGCCTGAAATCAGTAGCAGCGACAGCTTTAGCAATCAGACAAAGCGATACCATAGTGTTAGGACATCCATTGACAGTTCAAGTACCACACACAGTAGAGGTCCTTGTAAATAGAACGCAAACACAACACTTGACTATAGCGCGACTTACAGGGTATGAACTTACATTGTTTCAGCCACATATAGAAATCAGACGCTGTAACACATTGAATCCTGCCACACTTTTGCCAGTAACCGGAACAGACCCACTAGCTCATGACTGTATTGAAGTTATTACTATAACGACAAAACCCAGACAAGACTTGACAGATGTCCCATTGTCAGATCCAGACCTGACGTTGTATGTAGATGGTTCATGTATGAGAACAAGTACAGGAGAGTTAGTGGCTGCTTACGCAGTCACAACAGATACTGAAGTCATTGAAACTAATCGTATAAATACTTTGTCAGCTCAAGCCGCAGAGCTCATCGCTCTGACACAAGCCTGTATTCAAGCCACAAGTAAAAAAGTCAACATATACACTGATTCACGTTATGCATTCGGAGTTGTACATGACTTCAACGTGCTGTGGCGAGAGAGAGGTTATTTAACTTCCCACGGTGCCCACATTCAGCACGGACCCCTCATTCATGCCTTATTAGATGCAATACATCTACCCACTGCAATATCAATTATGAAATGTAAGGCTCATACGAAGGTTACTGATATCATTTCCCAAGGCAATGATCTAGCCGACAGAACAGCTAAACAGACTGCTCAAACTCAAACCCCCGACATGACAAAGACAATAGTCCCGACACCGACACATTGTATGACAGTTAAAGATCCTACCCTTGATGTAATTGACATACAGACACATGCTACACCAGACGAAATAAAGAAATGGACTGAATTAGGAGGGATTCAAACGGACCAAGGATGGATGATGAAGGAAAAGTCTGTATGGTTCCTTCCTGATTCAATGGTCCAAGTTATAATTAACACTATACATAGTCCAGCGCATCTAGGAGAAAAAGCTATGCTAGACAGCATTCAACACATTTGGTTCAATAAACATTTACGAGCAGCAGCCAAACAAAAGGTCCGTACCTGTATGATCTGTTGCCAGTTCAACCCAGGAAAAAGCGTTCCCGTAGAACAGGGTGGATTTCATCCTCCTGACCACCCTTTTGAAGTCCTCCAGATGGATTATATCCAGATGGAACGATGTCGAGGATTCAAATATGTTCTCGTAGTTGTCTGCGCTCTGTCCCGTTGGACGGAGGCATACCCGGTTTCAGATTACACTGCCCCGACTACTGCCAAACAGTTAGTTCGAGAATTCTTCCCACGATACGGTTTACCACGTGTTGTCTACTCAGATAACGGCCAGCCGTTCTCATCCGAATTAATGAAACATGTTTCACTTCTGCTAGGATATCAGTGGAAATTCCACTGTGTTCGACACCCCGAGGCAGCAGGTCTCGTAGAAAGACATAATCAGATACTGAAAATTAGACTGTCCAAAATATGCAGAGAGAAAGGTGTCGACTGGATAGTAGAATTACCAGTTGCACTCTTTTACATGAGAATGGTAGCACACTCTCGAACAGGGCTATCCCCGTATGAGGTGATCTTCGGCAGACCACCAAATATGTGGGGGACGCCCATACCACGCAAAATAACCGATATTGACTGTAATATGCTGACAGATTACTTGGCTTCCTTGATGTCTGCACTACAATCTTGTCGTTCACAGGTTGCTGCAGCATTTCCCGACAACACGGAGGTGAAACCCCATGACGTAGTTCCGGGTGATTTCGTGTTTGTAAAAAATTTCGACCGAAAGACTCAGCTGGAGCCCAGGTGGAAGACACCCAAGTTGGTCCTGCTGACCACAAGAACAGCCGTGAAGATCGAGGGCCGCAAGGGCTGGATTCATTCAAGTCATATCAAGAAATTTCATGGACAATCCTCGGATATAGACATTGTGCCCTGCACTCCCTCACAGACTGATTCAAAACTTCCTTTGGTTGAAAAGACTGAAACTGAACTTTACAAAGTTAAATTGAGGCCTAGAACGTCAGACGATTTGATTGTTTAAGTCCTCTCCTAGGTGAAGCGGTTGAATCTGTCTCTGACATGTATCCTCTAGACCTGAATTATGGACAGTCGCGAAAAATGATGAAACGACAGGCGTATTGTAAATCACTGCGTAGCCATTGCATAGTGACATTAATAATCTTGTTTTTCTTGAGTCTTTTAATAATTACTGCAAGCATATTGTTGCACATATATTACCCTATTTCTAGACATGTTTATAATGTTACTGCTGAACATTCTTTTAGTGACTTACCTCCGCATGAATTGTCTTATAGACTTGCGCTGCGCAATAACACTTTCATTAGTATGTTACATCATTCCCATCAGACTAGTAATGCCACTAATTGTTGGGTGTGTGGCCGACTCCCTCCCTATCAGAATTATGAAGGAGTCCTGCCTTTCTTTCCACATCCATTTACACATAATGGATCCTGTGGAGCATGGTTTAGTTTAATTAATTCCATAGACTCAGACACAGCAGTTTACCAAGATCATTGGGTATGGGGAAATCTGAACCTAGTTTTACTCAAGGTCTGCTACCCTGACAAGGAGGGTCGCCCCAAGAGAACAGGAACTGATCTAGAAAATGAAGTATATGGATTAGGTAATTTTACACCTAATCTCATGATTCTAAATGTCGTATCCGAAGTTGAACTAGTCTTACCCACCATGTCAGTATTCCCAGCGAAGGGTGAATTATGTGTAAGAAAGGTTGGTTCCATACATATGGGCCATAGTAAATGCACTACTATAGTAGAATTCAGTGATCAAGGCAAATCTTCATTTAGAGCTTATCGCCACTCCTACTTTATATGTGGTCAGACTGCATATATGCGTCTACCTCTAGATTGGGATGGTACCTGCTACATTGCATTCCTTTTGCCACCTGTTTTCCTAGCTCCTCCTGATTATTACAGAAATATTCATTTAGTACACAACAGAGAGCGGAGAGATCTCCCAATTGTCGATTACACTGAAACAGCATGGGAAAAATACACAGATTTCAATAAAGGCATCTTTCCCTATATAGGTACTGTTACTAATAGTAAACTAATACGTAGATTAACTAGAACCCTTGAAGCAGTAGTGAATGAGACTATTTCCGCCTTAGGCAATTTAACGGAAGAGCAGTCTGCTATGCGGATTGTTGTGCTTCAAAATCGTCTTGTCCTTGACGTCATCCTGGCTGATAGGGGCGGAGCTTGTAGGGTCATCGGATCAAGCTGCTGCGTATTCATACCAGAAAATTCGCCATCTGTATATAAAGCCATCACTCGCCTTCATAAGATTGTAAACCAGATACACCAGAACCCAGGCACTTGGACTTGGTCCAGTTGGTTTTGGAGTGTGATATCGGCCTGGGGATAGAGAGTTTTATCCTTCCTAGGTATTGGCCTTCTCATACTATTCAGTTGCTGTCTATGTCTGCAATGTGGACCAGCGATTTGTGGTCTGTGTACCACATCGTGTATTCCACCACCAAGATTTCGTTCGTCCCGGAAGAAGAAAGAAGAACAAATGATGTTATATTAACAGATCAATGGATTGATGAAGATTGATATCTCTTAACGGGCAAGTAGGGGACAAGGAGGGAATGTGGAAATATGGATTTTCTGGTCAGTTATGTCCCCTATCTTGGACCCCAACGGTTCTATGTGCATGTCACAAGTACATGTATGTCCCCTCCAGTTCCAGTTATGAAGACGCAAATACATGTGCGTCCACCGTCAACATGCTCTCTGTCAGATCCGCCATGACTAGGCCGGATATTCCATTCCTAAATATGAAAGGCCACCGGCTTTATATGGTTCACTTATACCATTTTTCAGTCCAGGCAAGTAGGCCCTGATTCTGTCGTCAAACTCCTCTTGCTTTCTGCCTCTGAAAACTCCAGTTCGAGCCTGCATCTGTGACCATGAACTTTGTTTCATTCTCTGCGCGGCTCACGAAGCCTGACATCAGCCTATTCTCTGCCAAGAACTGTATTTCGCCTTCGAGTTATCTGCTTCCCCCTCAGCCGATGCATTCCTGTCTAGTAGTTTAAGTAAACATCCTTCCAGTTACCGAGCAAAAGGCTCGACTTCTCTGCCCTCATGCAAGTAATTCATAGCCCTGTTACCATGGAATATTCCTACCCCCTCGCTTTCAGTGTAGACACTTAGACGCTTGTACACGCACGCACAGTCAGTATAGAATAGATTCTGTTCGAGAGTCCTTCTTTATGGATAACATAGTTCTTTAAACATAGGATGTTAGATATGATTCGGGATTAGGTTGACTTGACCCCCCAGACTTCTTGTCTCCACATGTAGAGCTAAATGTCAAGTCCCCTTCACCCCCTAGTTGCACGTCAATCACACGTCATACTGCTGCGCACGCATCTATGCCAAGTATTATCTTATAGATCCACCTATATATGACATCATAACCAATTATGTTCCTTTTTACTCCTTATTACACCCATTTTTGGTTACGCAGATATGTCGTCATTTTTCCTTATCAATTGTTACGCCTACTACATTCGCCTCATTGTAATGTATGATCTATAAAAGTCATTTCATGTCAATAATGTATGTACTTCACTTCCTGAACCTCCGCGGTGATGGAACCTGGAGCAACCGATTATAATCATTCCTTGGAATAAAGCCCATTCCGAACCTCTAATACCACGGATTCTGCCTCTCATTTTACTGAGCTGTTTTATTATGTTTCTGTATCAAATTCAGTCCCGGTAAAGGAAAATTATTTACCACAGGGTGGAGAGGGTCCGGGGGGCATAGGAGCGTGACGTAGGGCACCCAATAACAGATATGATGTGGGTTATTGTTGTATGCTAGCAAAACTCCTTTCCCCTAATCATAAGAATAAACTGATATATTACAAGTTCCTACACTGAGCATACACCATGCCACAGGTTTAGCAAAAATTGATCCCACGCGATGCCACAAATGCCGAAGTGCAGGACTAATAACACAGACTTTATACACCTTGTTTGGACCTGTCCTGTTGTCCAAGCCTACTGGCTTCATATCCTTGCTCAGATTTCCACAATGACTGGAGTTGCTGTTGAACCTGATCCCCTGCTAGCCCTATTGGGATATGTCAAACCTCTTCAACTTAGTTCCTGGCACTTCACTGCCATTGCACTGCTGTTGGCTAAACGTCAGATAGCTCTTTGTTGGAGTAGTAGCCTCTGCCCCACTAGAAGACGAATGTCTGAGGAACATGATATACTGTTACACCACCAGTGAAGTATGCACTACGCTCCACACTCACACATCCAGACCCAAGGACATTTGGCAACCACTACGCGGTTATTTGTTACCACTTGGCACAGATACCTCAAATGACAACGCCTGATGAGGTCCACAACTACAGTTTATGCCCGGACCCAAAAGGACTGAATTTGCCCAGACGTGGCTAGACACTCTGCACCCTCAACCTCTCCACAACCCTATGATTTACCCGCATACCACCCCATCTACTTTGTATGTTACTGCCCTGTTTTCCTACTGCATCTGTCCCGTAAATGCCATGTCTAGTTTCAATTGATAATTAAGTGACTATTTAGTTCGGTCCGTGCCGACATCTAGGGCAGCAGTCCGACCGCCGATTACAATGCTGGTGTCAGATGGAGGGAGAAAGACCGCTGCCTTCAACAGGCTCAAGGAGCCCGATGGGGCGGCATTCGGACTAATCACTACAATGGGGCAGAAAACCCCATAGGGATTATGATGTCCATTTCCCACAGTTTTCATGGCAGTCCCACCGCCGGAAAGGGACACTGGGGGCCCCTAGCAGGGCCCCCGTACCCCCATGGGCCTCTGCTATGTGGTTGGGGGGGGCACGTGTGGTGCCCCCCCAAACATCCATGCACTATGTGCCAGGCACCGCTCGGTGCACAGATGTTTAAAAACATCCCTTTTTCTTCCCCTTTGCTCGTCTGGCCGCCATCGTAGTACAGCCCTTAGTATGTGTACTGCTCCCAGATGGGCTCAACACAACCCTTAGCCAACAGGGAGGGGAGCTCCTACTATTTTTAGTTAGGGATCCTATATAGTAACTTAAAATAACCTCAAAACCCTCTGTGTTCCTTTATTCCTAAGGGTTTTAGGACTGAATTAAGATAACTGACCTCTTTGTGGGAGAGGCCTTTAAAACATTTGACCATTGTAGACAAGATTTTCATCTCCCTGCTATGGCACATTTTCAATATTACCAAATTCGACATTTGCTACATATCCCCGAAAATACACTGGGAGCCAAGCGTCCACTTACCCCTTTTGAGTCATTAGTACGAACCTTTGACGGCTCGCGAGGCCTGATCTCCAAAAACTACAGGGTCCTGCAACACTCTCGCCCGCTGCCTCTTCACCCTTATCTACGGAAGTGGCACATAGATATTATAGAAGATGCCCCCGCTGAACACTGTGAGCAGCTGCGGAGAGACATTCCCAACACTTTTAAGAGTATCACACAACAAGAGACAGCTTAAACAGTAATGACACGTTGTTATTACACCCCCTTCGCCTCCAGAAAATGTTTCCCACCTCTACGGCCCTGTGCTGGTGATGCAGGACAGACACAGGTTTGTTTATTCATATATGGTGGTCATGCCCGCTATTAACGATCTTTTGAAAAGAGGTGCTGAGCCACATCAAAGACGTAATAGGATTTCCTATCCTGAATACCCTCGGGGTGGCGGTTCTGGGACTCCGACCTCAATCCCTCAAAGCCATGACCCACTTGGATTGGTGCTTGATACTTCACATGTTAGGAGCAGCAAAACAGATCATTGCACTGCATTAAATAAAAGCCCTGACTCCCCCGTCTTCGGTGTGGCTCACTCGCCTATGGCACATAATGGCGATGGAGCTCCTCTCCAACTGACTTGCACACACTGACTCCAAATTCACACGTATCTGGCAACCCCTAGTGCAACATTTATCCAAATTAGAACATGCTCGATCCGTTCTCCCCCGCCTACGGGCTCTTCAATTATTTGAAGATGCTTTGCTCCCACAAGGGGAGGACTCAACAGAGTGAGGCAGAACGGACAGAGGACTCAACCGCCTTCGCTGCTCTTCATCCTCCTCTCCCCATCTCCACCGGCGTGGGCGCCCTCCATGGTCAGGGCTGGGGAGTATTTCTTAATTTACTACTGTGGGAGTTCCCCCCCAAATCCCCTCCTGCTACCCACCCCCTCCAGTTCTAGGTTTTTCTTTTTCTTTCTCTTTTATAGTCGTATTGATAGAGCAGTCATTGACAGAGGACGACAATTTATTAGCTATACCACTAAACTATCTCAAGCTTAACTTTCTCTTCACAGATGATGCTAATACCTATTGGCCAGGGAGCCTGGCCAGGGCCTTCTGGTTCTTGAAGCAGTGATGGATATCATCTCTGATATGTCAGAAATCAATACATTTGCAGCCTCCTCTCTTGCTTCTTTCATTGCCTATGTAGATGTTATAAGTCATTGTTTGATTGTGAAACTAATACAAGAGATTTCAAAGAAAAACAATGAATGAGGTGTTTAGAGCTAATTATTACCCTCACATCTATTTTGGTTGACGTGTTCCAGCAGTTTTTGGGGAGGGTTACCCTTTGGGTCACCCAACGTTCTTAAGGACCAAGTGGATCACTTATTCCATCCAACCTTATTTGTGTGGCCTTATTCATGTACTCCACATTCTCTTTGCTCACTGCACACTCATTCTTACAACTCCACGTTTTCTGTTGTTGTTTGCCCCCCTTTTGGTCACACAGAAATTATGCTGTGTGCCTACCTAAAAAATATAAAAAGATTTATAGACATTTTGTCAATTGTTGATGGTGCAATTTCAAGGAAACCAGATAGCATGCATGGTATGCACGGCATGCACTTTACATGATGTTTCATCTCAGTGCCTCTTAGAAATGACCGACAATTGCATCTCCATTTCCACTTTTACTATCCACTCCAAAGTGATAGTAGTGAGTTTTCAAAAGTACACCTCCATGCAATCACGTGAACAACAAACTTCAAAAACTATATATATACATATAGGTGTACCCTTCAAACTCAAATGTGCCAACTCAGTCCCCTGTATTCACAAGTCACATTCATATCCTCAGTGTTATGATGGAGCAAGTATTTGCTATCATGTGTTTATAAGCCCCCATTTAATGTAGTCCATTAGGGTGAGTACATACCTTTGGTTTGCGAGCTTAATGCTGCATAGAAGAGAGCAGGCATGTAGAACCTTCTGCAACACTCTCAGGGTCAAAGAGAAAGAACAAACAGTAATGTGGTTAATTTAACTAGATGCTTTCCGCCGTTTTACGTATGAAACAGAGATGGAAAAACCAGAGGTCTAATCACTGCTCAACAGGTTTCCTCAGCATCTGCACCTAGTCCAGCTCTGCTTTCTCCAGAACTGATATATTTCCATTCAGGATCGGAAAATTTACAAAGGCTCCTAGATACAATGTGGGCATGTACTTTCACTGCATTTATCTGTTTGTATCTCTTCCTTGAGTGACTTTACAACTTGTACATTTGCAATTTTTCCCTCCACTTGTATATATAACTCTAACCACTAGTATATGAAGTAGACCTTTGTACTTACTACCATTCCTATGTGATTTTAGAGTTTATCTGTTTTTATATCTTCCTTGAGTGACTTTACAACTTGTACATTTGCAATTTTTCCCTCCTTTCACTCCACTTGTACATTTGCAATTTTTTTTTCTGTTTATATCTCTTATGTGACTCATGTATTCCAAAGTCCTTATGTAACGCAACTGGTTCTTTTGTAAAGCGCTCGGACCCCTTCGGGTAATGTTTGCGCTATATAAAATTGCATTAAATAAATTAAAATAAAATAAATAAATAAAACTGCATCAGTCATATTTTTCCCACCTGACCTCACCTGGTCAATCAGGTTGATCTTGCGAAATGTAGACCTGTGTCCAGGGCTTTAAGTGATATGAAAAAACTGGAGGGGGGGGGGGCTCTCAAAAGGGCGTGGCCAATGTAATTAAGGGAGAAGCTTAATAACATGCAAGCTAAAAATCTGTGCTAAGCATAGTGTACCGCCCGACTTGTATTTTGCTGTTTCTGTCATTGCATCCAGATATATGATACAAAAAGTATATCATACCTACAAGTCAGGACTATTGGCTTTGTCAATGGTTGTTAGTTGCATATGTTAAATAAGCAGCAACTATGGCTTGTATATAATATTGAAAAAACTTCCACCTAAAGCCCTGGTGAATCCATGACAATGTTGCTGCTCCTGAGTTTCAAAAAAAGAAGGGAAATCCAGAGAGAAAATTACTCACTTTAAAGGATTTCCCTACCCCCACAACGCTCACCTGGCATGACGTCATGCCGTAACTTCTCCACCAGTGAGAAATGAGCAGTGTAAGCACTCGCACATCAATGTGCCTGCTGTCACTGCATTCTGGAAAAAACCTGCCCACCTGTGCCAGGGCACAAAACAGAGGCCGATAGAGACTCGTTTCGAGCCCCCCTTTAAAAAACTGCTGGTGAGACACGGCCCACTTAAAATCCTGCCTGTGTCTCTCCCTTGTGTGCCGCTGCTGTTCATGACCCTTTGTGTTATGGTTTCCCCTAGATCAACGTAATCATGGGAGATGTAGTTATGCACTTCCCAACTGTTGGATCCGATCCAGACCCTCATTAATCTTTTCCCTACCTATGATCAGTGTGACGGGGTGGGGGGGGGGGGGAATCTGGGTGTTAGGTTTGTATGAAGGACATCTTTCCTACTTATTTGGTGTCGTTTTTTTTTCCACTTAATATTACCCTGCTGGCTCTCTGTATGTTTCCACACTGATAGGGGACTCTTGAAAGATCACTGTCTCTGGTCCCCCACTATTGTCCGCGATATCTCATCAATTAAACTGCGGATGTTGGTGGACAGTTTAGATATCCATTTCTGCTCCTTTTCAAAAGGGATTCTTATCATATCCATTTCTGGACCTTTCCTTAAAAGGTGTTTGGAAATGGTCCATTTGAAATCATCCTCCAAGTGACCCAGTTCTATATAATTGCTTGCCATTCTCGTTTTTACTTTTCAGCATCTCAATTTCTGTGTTCTCCTATTCTTTTTATGTTCAGAATACTGTGTTCTCCTATTCTGAGTTTCACTATTCTACTGGTCCTTCCAGGGTATCTGAGACCTCCTGGACATGTCATTACATATACTACATGGTTGGAGTTACAGTTAGTATGATTGTTCAGTATCCATTCCTTTCCAACCCCAGGTCCAGGATTTTTGTTGGTTGGTTTTGTTGGTCTTGTCCAATGGCATATGGTATAGTTCTCACACAGGAAGTGACCCTTCCACTTTGATCGGTTCCATAGAGTGTATATGGTGTTTTATGCACTAGAGCGTCTTTCAGATTCTTCTCCCTTCTCAGAGCGAAGATTGCTTTCTTCAATCTTAGTTTTCTAGTATGCAGGATCTTCCAGTTTCTAATTGTTAATTTCTTCATCTTGTTTAATATCGCATTGTATGTAGTCACACATACCAAAACATCAGTTTCATTCTTTTGGCTGGTGGGTTCGAAGACTGCTTCTCTATTGCAATTGTGTGCACTCTTCGTGGTTTGCAACCCGAAATGTCACTGCTTCCCCATCTGTGGTGCAGGTAAGCTTCAAACGTGAGTTCCTGGTGTTAAGCCACTCCATAAACTTTACAGTCTCTCTCTCTCAACTCCATCCCAGACAACAAGGACATCATCAATGTATCTTTTCTATAGGCATATATTATGTCAAAATGGATTCTCAGAGGTCAACACAACAGTTTCCACAAAATGGCACTCAAGCAAACAAGCAATACTTGGGGAAAATGTGCTCCCCATCAATATTCAATGTACTGTCAGGTACAGAGATCTCTCAAATTCAAAGACATTGCTTGTTACTGCTATCCATATACACTGCATTGCACACTGAACAGGGGCATTATATTCCCACATAGTGGAACAGAGTAGTTCTTCCATGACTCTCTTTGCCTCCTCCTATGGTAGGCTGATATATAAGCTCTCCACAACTAGCCCCTCAGAATGTTCTGTACAGGATCATACTCCAGATCCTTTATCATACACAAAAGATATTTTATGTCTCTGAAATATGTGGGGATATTCTGCAGTAGTTGGCATAAGAAATAATCACTAAGTTTGGAATCTTCTGGATATTCTGTTATCAAAAACTGTGCCTCTTTTTTAGAGATACAGCCTCTCTCCTCAGCCCCCTTGAGCAGTCTTTTAATCTCCTTCTTCAGGGACGGTGTAGGGTCCTTTTCAAGTGGTTTGTAAATTGTTTCATCTCCCAAGAGTCATAGACACTCATCTTTGTAATTCTGATAATATCTTGGATAACCACCGCCCAACCCTAGCCAACTGCTTTTATGACGATTCATTCTTAATGTTTGGAGGGACTTCATATCTCTTCTTTCAGCATTGCTCGCGTTTTGGAACACACGCTGGTTAGAGGCATCTATTGCTTCCACCTCTTTAATACCAGCCTGTTCAAAAGTTACTATCTCTATTAGAAACATGCTGGTTGGAGATGTCAATGTTTATTTCTTCTTTTCTGTTATCACTCCTATCTGTTAGAATTTCCCCATCAGAAAAAAAAAAGACGTCAACTTCATTATCCTGAAAAACTCTGAAACGTTGTGTCTTACACTGAACTTCTCTACTATAGGTGTTGGTACAAATCCCAAACCCCTGTTGAGCACCTGTATCTGCACTTCTGTCAATCCCACCTTCGAAAGGTTGACTACTAAGTTGAAGAATTCGTCCCCAGTGTTGCGTCCTTCACTGTTTCTCTAGTCATGCTCCGGGTATATATCTGATGGGTTGTGTCCTCCTTGTACACACTGCTCTGATTTTCTTCGGTTTCTTTCTCTCTCCCAACCGCGTCCTAAAAAAGGAAACCTACTTGGTGGTTGTTGGAAGGCTGGATTTATCAGTAATGGATATGAGTGCCAATTCATAAACAGAGATTGAAATTAAGATTCCTGGGGCATAGTATGGTACATATTATATGAGAAATATGGGAAATGCCCCCTCATATTCCTAAACCGGTTCTTTTTTCTCCCTCTTTTCTCCTCTCTGCTGCTCCAATTTTCCGAATCAGACGCCAGCTATCCATCGATGATGTATCTGTTTTGGTGTCTCCATCACCTCCAGTTTCATTCACAAAATTGCTTGCCGAATGTGGGTACACCTTCTCGTGAGCAAATTTCCTGACATCTTTTTGAAGTGTCTGTACTTTTTGCTGCATCTCAGATTCCTTTTATATTGACAGATCTGCATTTATTTAATCTAATCACTGTATAAAGATGGTGATCTGTACCAAAGTCTTGAGATTGGTTACACTGGTCTGTATCTTCACCAGCATTGCATCTGAAAACCTCTTCACCGTTTTAATAATCGGAATCATCCAGTCGCATCTACACCCCTAAGCATCAGAGTTCACCCTTTCTGAAGGTGACATCCTCCAGAAAACTACCCGGTGCATTCAATATCCCTTGGTACCACATTGGCTATAAAATAACATGTCACGATTACACCGTGTAACATGGTTTGAACCTGGTTTATTTTTTAGCTCAGTCAAAGCTTCCTAGTCTTTCGCTCTTGCCATTGTTTGAGAGATGTTTAGATCATTCAATAGTGGGGGACCACAGAAGATTGAATTAACCTCCTCATCTGAAAACATTAGTCCAAGATTCCCTGCCATGTCATCAATTTCTGTAGGTGTTCCTCAACTGAAAAACTCATGGGTTTTACTATCACTATGGGTATGTAATATTCAGAATAATACAGCGCCTGCACCTCACTGTTTAACTAGTTCTGTATTAGCGGTGCATTTGGGAATTTCCCTTCCATCACTGGTCCCACCACCCTTATCTTTCACATAAGGCCTCTGGTAAAAATATTGCCACAGCGGCACGCTGCTCATACACTTCAATTCAAATAAGAGGGAGAGAAGAATATCCCTGAATGACAGTCGTCTTGTTTTTTCCAGACCACAGTTAAACCATATGAAAGCCGGACAACCATGTGACCTAATCTATTTCCTAACTGCACAAATACGATCATCTGGCAACTGCCTGATGTTCAGAAAGGACTCTCAACCACACAGGATTTGAGTGGCAAATGCTTTATTATTAGTTCCACATCAATATACCTAATGCTCCCCTATGGCCTCACCCCAACCCTTAACCAACAGGGAGGGGGGTGCTTTCTATTTTTAGTTAGGGATCCTATAAAGTGATTTCAAATAGCCTGTAACCCACTTTGAGTTCCTTTATTAGGTCTCATCTCGCGTTGCAGCGCCCATGCGCTGCTCGCTCTGCGGGGGCTTCTTGGAATCCATACGGTTTCAGAAGTCGTGTCTCTGCTCCGCCTGTAATTTTCATTGGTGTGAGTCATTTGTCATCAGTGATTATGCTGAACATAGTTTGCTGATTGTATTGGAGGGTTTAGTCCCTCCTGGTTACCACCCTGTCTTCTTTTGGCCCAGCCCACCCGGACTGGATGTTTTACTGGCGGCGTGAGACGGTGGGTTTTATATTTACTTTTGGCATTTTTTTTTTTACTATTGCATGCGTCTGTGTGTGGGATGCGTTTACTACTACAAATACAGGGCACGCAGTGCTTTTGATTGTTGATTCTATTTTCATGTACGATTTATTATGTAGGCTCTGCCCCCGTCACTGCTTCCGCCCTCCCACACAAATACCGGGCGCGCCGTGCTTTTGCATGCTAATTCTATTTTCGTGTACGGTCAAGCTTCACGGACAATGTTCCCCGATCATAGTGTACACTGCCCGCATTCCGCGCTCACCAGAAAGCAAAATTATCAGCTTCTGTGAGCTCTGCAAAAACTTGTAAGGTGAGATGTTGTGAGCTGCATGGATTTAGCTTTACATGAGCAGCGAGTGGCTGGACTACGGGGGTGGGTCTGGTAACTTTGTTTTAAAATGGTGGCTCTACACCCATCACTGCTTCCACCCTCCCACACAAATACAGAGTTTTCCTTAAACAGAAGCTGCGCCCGTCGCTGCTTCTGCCCACCCTTCAACACAAATACAGAAACTGAAAATATCAAAGTACGCCTGGATTTAGCAAAGGTATACTGCATATCCCATCTGCTTTAGCCTTTTATTCACTCTCCGTTCTATTTTTATAAATTATTTCTAATTTCACTTGCGTGCATGTGCGGCCACAATACTTCAGTGTTATTAGCGGCACACACTTCACAAACCCGCAATGTTCACATAACACAGTGTTGTACATGTGCTTGCATCTTTTAAAAACATCAGCTGAGGTCTACTTTCATTTAAAATAAACTTGCGTCCTGTCTCTCCGCCTTAGCAGTCTTTGGTTTACCTCAACACAAAGATTCCAACACTTGCACTATAGCTAAACTTGCATAGAAGCATGAACACTTCAAGCTAGCCATTTGTATGAACTAACAAAGATTTTTTTGTTTTTGTTTCGCTCTGCTGTTATGGCAGCTATATATTTATGTTGGATTGCATTGTTCATGTGAAAATACCTTAAACCATTTGGTGGAAAAAGGACACAAAACACTATTTATGATGGCTCTTTTATTATACTACCCATAGCAATTTACGTGAATAATTCACTTAAAGTTAGAGTGCAACATTTGCACAGCGTTTTGTACTTTTTAAAATAAATAATCTGAACACTAAAGCAAGTGATTTATTCATTTATCAATTCCATAGTTTGTCTTGCATCACTGCACACGTTCTCCTTGCGGATGATTTTTCAGGAATCCAGGGGCTTTCAGTGCACCATTAAAGTATTTCTCCCCTTTAGGTTCCATTTCACACAAGCATGGATCTTAAGGTAGCATGCCTCTACAGGATGCCACCACTTGGATGGACGTTTCCAAGGAATGGCAGGAATATATGGCCTTTGTCAATCAGGCAATGCGCTATTCTGGCCTACGCTTATGGATACAGGCATCACTGTGAAGGTGCTGCATACGGGACTGGTGGTTTAGGGCTGGCGTTCTTTAGTCTGAGGCTTCCAGCACTGCAGGCCACGGTGCTCAGATCCAGTGGTGTTGTGCACTGCTCTACAAGTGCCCTACCCTTCATCCTGCATATTCGTTATATTTTTGCTATACAACACATTACTTTTATTTTTGCAGGTTTTTATTTGCTTTCAGCGTTACTATTTTCAATAATTAAACACTATGTTATTTCTCTATCTTAAGTGAAATGTGACGTACTTACTACTTTATTAGGACGCTCAATTTAAAGTGTATAGCACCTACTCCACAAAATTGTTGCTATTTTATAGCATGTATTGCTGAATCAGACTGCATGACCCAGTGTGAAATAATTGTATAGCTCTTCAATTTCTGGCAGCACAACACCCATGAAAATATGCTGCATTGCTAAACACTTATAAAGATCCAAAGGCGAGACCTATTGGCTATGCCAATGCTTGTTCCTAAAGACCTCAGGACTGAATTAAAAACCATGAATGACGCGTTTGGATATACCTTTTACCACCATGTCTATTTAGGTTGACATGTTTCAGCCTTTTTCTTTTGCCCAATGGGTCACTTGGCTTTTCTCAGGGGCAAGTGGATCCCTTACTCCATCTAACTTTATTTGTGTATCCCTATTCATGTAATCCACATTTACTTTGCACACTGTACACTCATGCTTACAAACCCACTTTTCGGTTGCTGTTTGCCCACCTGCTGGTCGCTCGGAAATAATCTGGCGTGCCCACCTGAAAAAGTAAAGTTTTATAGACATTTTGTCAATTGTTGATATGACAATTTCAAGGAAACCAGATATCATGCATCACATGCACTTTACATGCTGTATCATTTCAGTTCCTCTCAGTCACGCCAGACATTTGCATCTCTATTTTCACTTTTATTATCTACTCCAAAGTGATAGTTGTCTGTTTTTGAAAGTACACTTCCCTGCAATCACATGAACAACAACCTTCAAAACATATACATATATATATGTATATGTACGCTTCAAACTCAAGTGTGCCTACTTAGGCCTCCGTTTTCAGACGTCATAATCATATCCTCGGTTTTATCATGGGATGAGTGTATGCACACACCTGCACTCACCTCGTCAATCGGGGTGATCATGGAAAATGTAGTCCTGCTTCTCCTTTCTGTCATGATTACCCAATAGACCAAGGCAATCATGAGAGATATAGTTGCTCACTTGCCAAATGGTGAATCACACCCAGACACCCAATAACTCTTATCCCCACTTGTGATTAGTGTGACAGGAGTGGCAGAGGAGGGGAAATCTGGGTGTTAGGGATGCATGAATGACGTCCTTCCTATTTATTTGTGTCCTCTTTTCTCTTCCCCTTCTGATCATTCCTTACATGCAAAGACATATGTGTTGCCATTGAAAATGGCTGGAAGATGTATTCGTTCCACAATTTACAATCCTGAAACCATTCCTGAAACTGAGGTTTGCGGTTTGCTTTTTTGACTTCTTTTATAACAAAGGTTTTAGTTACCGTTGACCTGAATGCTGAAATAAGCAAAGAGAAGCCACCTCGGAGAAGACAGAGGTCCTCGTCCTTGGACCATCCCCTACCGCTTGGGACAACACCTGGTGGCCCTCCGCCCTTGGAAACCGCCCCCCCCCCTGACGGACCACACCCAGAACCTTGGCATCATTCTAGACTCCTCCCTCACCATGACTCGCTAGAGCCAATGCCGTTGCCTCCACCTGCTTCTACTCCCTCCGCATCCTCCACAACACCTTCAAGTTGATCCCCCCGATGCCAGAAAGACCATCACCCACGCACTCATCACCAGCAGACTGGACTACGGTAACACCCTCTATGCTGGAATCAACAAATCCCTGCTACACAAACTCCAGACCATCCAGAACACTGCAGCCAGAGTCATCCTTGGCACCCCACGACATCAGCATACGACCCAGCACCTGCGAGACCTCCACTGGCTTCCCGTCGAGAAGAGAGTAACTTTCAAGTTACTCACCTACGCCTTCAAATCCCTCCACAACATAGGACCCAAATACCTCAATGAAAGAGTCTCTTTCCACGTACCTAAAAGACACCTTCGCTCCGCCGACCTCGCCGATGCAGAAACCCCGCGGATCTGCAGAACCAGAGCAGGTGGTAGAGCCTTCTCCTAAATCGCAGCCAATCCCTGGAACGAGCTCCCAGTAAACATCAGACGCTCCCCTACCCTGCACACCTTCAGGAAGTGCCTCAAGACCTGGCTCTTTAGCTGACCCAGAGCTGCACCCTCCCCTTCCCCCCTACCCCCCCCCCCCAGCGCTCTGAGACCCTCACGGGTGAGTAGTGCACTTTATAAGCCCCCTGATTGATTGATTGCTGTGAGGTCTGGTGACTCACTGGACTAATGCAACCTATGAGGGAATCTGTGTTTATATGTTCATGTCAAAGGTTTAAATCCAGGTAGGTACACTGAGCCACTCATCTTTCCAAGGTTGACAAATGAGTACAAATAAGTTTAAGAACAAAGAACGTCAGTTTTCAGTGTAATGCTGCTACTTAGATCATGTGGACTTTACAAATATCGAAGTTATGTTAACATTCCCCAACATCTGTTTTAGGGATTGTTCGAACAATCCGTTGTACTTTCTCCATTGTGAAGAGAAAGAGTGGTGACCTCTTTGAGTCTGTATTCTTTGTTGAAAGAAGGTAGTTTTTAGATCTTACGTAAGACCTAATGAGGGCTTACCAAGAACTTACAGGGGGCTTATTGCCAGCGGACTTCTCGCCATTGGTTGGCTTTATTGTCACTCTCATTTGCTTCTTATTTGATGGCTTGCCTCCCTCTTCTTGTGTTTGTCCCTTTTCTGGAGCATAGCCGCTTCATCATCCTTTTGATTGGCTCACTTGTATCCTTCCACTGCTCACTTTTAGAGGACTACTTTTTTATTTTTGGTTAAGCACTCCAGGAGAGAGTATGTGCTTTCCAGCTCTCTCCCTACTGTGCTTCTCACTTTCTTTTTTATGTACTTTTCCCTTGACTAACTCTCCCCTCACCATCACCCACCCTCTGTTCTAGCCCTTGTGTGTTTCTTCTCCCAACCACGGTATTGCTCTCACCCTCTTGTTCTGCTCTTCCCCCAGCCCAATCAGATTTATTTTTTAATGTATCTCCCTGCCGACTCCCTCTTGCTTCATCCCTATCCCCTGCTCCCCACCCACTATTCACTTGCCCCACCTCTCTCTGCAGTCCTGTTTTTGTATATAAATTGTTTTGGCAGAGTCAGGCAGCCAATTGCGCTGGCCCATCACCTAAAAGATAGGTCTTTCACACTTATTACAGTTCATTTGTTTTAATTTACTGATCCATCTCGGAGCTGCACCAACACACCTTTTTTAGGTCTCGCCTGCGAACGCAGCGCGAAGCGCTGCTGTCCGCAGCGAGATCTATTGTTGCTGACTTGCCTCGGAAGTGGGAAAGGAGATGGGCACGCGCAAGGCTTTCGGTGGATTTGAGCCGGTGTACGTGCATGTGAACATGCATGTGCACACACGCAATGTGCACATCTCCTGTCCCGCTTCCGATAACATGCCAGCCCCGTTGGAGGCTCCGTGTGGGCTATTGTTGCCGTAAAGTGTAATTCTGAGCAACAA
Organism: Triturus cristatus; assembly: GCF_964204655.1. Classification (NCBI taxonomy): domain Eukaryota; kingdom Metazoa; phylum Chordata; class Amphibia; order Caudata; family Salamandridae; genus Triturus; species Triturus cristatus. Next base: position 392,686,715 of record NC_140592.1, read on the forward strand.
TAGCCCACACGGAGCCCCCCCAGCCCTTCTTTACTCACCGGGCTGCTCTTCTGGGGGGGGGGCTCCTCCTCACGGCTGCAGCACTTCTGTTGCGGGGCTTCCCTTCACTCCTGGGAGCCCAGCGCTGCTGTGGTCATCCTCGGACGCCGCATTCTTCACCCGGGCCCCCGCCTGGGACCCGGGGCTTCTCTTCACTCCGGCCGCCACCGCGGGGCTCTCCCTTCAACATGGGAGCCCCGCGTTAGCACGGCACGCCGGTTTCTGTTTTTGATGGAGCAGGCCCCGCCCACGTCCCGGGCAAGGGCGCCTGACTTCCGGCTTGTTCCTATTGTCAAAGATAATTTGCCAGTTTGGCAAACTAGAACTTTGGCGATAGGGGCAGACACTCGAAAAATGAGGTACGCAAGCAAATAGATTGAAGCTCGGCCGAAAAATAGGAGAAAAACGCGACCACTTGAACGCATCAAAAGCTTCACCTGGACGTAAAGTGGGCAGCGTTGGGGCAAGCTATCTGTATCATATGCTGGTGAGGCTGCCTCCGCGGCATACCTCATAGCTCCCGTGGGCTATGCTTCTTTCTTCACATGTCCCAGGCTCCGTTCCCCTTCTTCAGCCTCGTTGGTTTCTGTTTTAGTTCAATGTTTGCATAGTGTGCTTGTACTGCCTGTGAGGTTTCCGATTTCTGGTGTGTTTGGAGACTTCCTAACTCTTTTCGCTCCTCTAAGTGCTCAGTACTGTTGTGGTGGTGCCACTTGTAATTTGTGGAGAGTGTGAACTGCATTGAAATGTGCCACAGCTATCGGTTTATTTTATTTCAGACTACGTTGGCTGTTAATAAGTTGAAATACATCAGCTTTGGAAGTGACGCCCTTACTTCTATAAACGGAAAGCTTTAAACGTCCTAATGTTAAAGTAGTGGAGAAGGAGGCTACTCCATAGAATCTGCAGAAATCTAAACATGATAATGGGAGGTGAGGCGGGAAACTGCACTGTTTCTTCTGCTCATAGTACCAGCGACAGTCTGCTCAGCGGACTGTTTACCTTTCAGAGCAAGCTACAGCTCACGCGGAGCTGAAGGGCAAGCATTTGCAATGCAATAGGTCTAGCATTTATGCGAGTTTAAGCTATTGGCATTGTAAGTGACAATGCCTTTTATTTATGTTTTTGTTTTTAAAACCTAAATAAAAGGCATTGTTATTTACAATGTCAATAGCTTAAACTATCGTAAATGCGAGACCTATTGCATTGCAAATGCTTGTTTTAAATGTATCCAGTGCTGCACAGCATCAGTAAAAAAATGCTCTTTGCCGATGCTGCCCAACAAAAGCCAACAACTTAGGCAAAGCAATAGGTCAAAACGTTGAGACCTATTTGCTTTGCCAGTCCTTGTTTAATTCTTGCTCACCATAACATCCACCCCACAACAAACACTTAGGGTTTAGCATGCACCTAAAAAGAGTGAAAGTATTAATGTTGACAACAGAGTGCAATGTTGTTGAGGATACTGAGGCACCCACAGTCCTACCATGCGCCTGAGCAGGTGACATCCGCTGCAGGGGATATCCATGTGCTCCCTGCATCATACAACTCTCTTTTTAAGTGCTTCCAGAGGAGCGGATAATGGTGTCTTGCACTGCTGTGTGGCAAACGAGCAATGCCCTACCTCCATATCCGTGATGATGTTTCAATCCGGCCCTTTGATTTGACTATCTAAATATGTTCTTGGTGTCATACGTCACTTCGGCTGAACTGATGCACATGATACAGATCTGTAACTGAAAAGCATAAGACTGAAAACAAGAGGCGAAATGACGGGGGTGCCTTAATTTCCACCGTGCGGTTCCTGTGCCTCATTTTGAAGTGGGAGAAGATTCAGGTTTACACCGCCAATGAATGGTGGCCTCTCCACCACTGCAGTAAGGCGAAGGTCGCCCCATTCTTTATAGAGAGGGCAGCTTTAGTAAGATTTCCCCTGAAGGAAATCAATTCCGGCAGGGAAAATACTCCCTGCATATCAGGCCAAAGACATCTTGTCTTCAAGAAACCAACTCTCAACAAACATGATGCCTGCAGAGACGTTTTAAGGCATGGACAAAGTGGGCTCTGGCCCAGGGCCCCAGCCTTTCACCCCCCCCCCCCACCCCCATACAGCCAGCTCTGTTCTGCAGAGAGTCTTGCCCTGATGACCTTGAATTAATATTATACAGATTGTTTTAAATACCATTTTCCTTTGTTTTATTTTTACTGTGGGTGATGTGTGAGTGTCTATTACAGACATTTTGCAGAGAAAGTTTGGGTTTATGTTTCATGTAACAGCCATTAAAAAAAGTTTCTTTTAGATCAAATCAGGACTTCACATATAGGAAATGGGAGGGATTCACAGAGATTATTTTCAATAATATATTAGTGAGCAGGTGCTGTGTTACAATATTGAAAACACACATCACTATCCCTGAATATCAGATGTAAACACAAGTAGAATTAGGAGGAGTGTAGCTGTGCACGGTCAGTGACTTTGCCAAAGAGGGCATGAAAGAACTGAAATTGGATCATAAATAAAAATGTTAAACGGTTACTAACAGGAGCCCCCAAAAAATACTTGGCCCAAGGCCCCCAAAATCCTTAAGATGTCCCTTAATGCCCACACAGCAAAGTTCAGTGCATGATCCACCACAGGGGAGTTGAGGCCAGCGCCTCTCCTGACTAGGCTGCCTTGTGCGCCACCTGCCCTGGTCTAAATAGCCCTGATGGTATCCTGATGACATGGTTCTAAGTGGCAAGTGTGCATTCTGAGGTTGTGTGTGTGTGAGGAAAGCGTGCAGCCCACATAAAGAAGCAACACACAGCTGTGACGGCCTACGGTCCTCTGTCACTTGAAGTCTTGCATTTTAGGTTTAGGCACAAAAATCCTAATATCCAAAGTGCTGTTGGCAAAAAAAAAAACTAGATTGACTGAAGATGTCGCACAGGACATGGCCCAGTCGGCAGCCATAGATGCAGGCCTGTTGGCACCTAAAGTTAAACAGTTGTATGAGGCAAGGAAAGACCCTTTATAAAGCCTATAATGTTGTTCTTTTTATACTTTTACAAATAATAATAAAAAGGGGTATCTCAATACTACAGAAATTTCAAAACTTCTTAACAAAGAAAATTATATACTGTATATACACGTGACTTAAAATGGCATTTTCCAAAGTCAACAGCTCTGGCCATTACACCACATCCTCTCCAAATTTAGCACTACAGATGGCTCCTTTTCCAATGAGACACCATCCTCTAGTCCGATTTTATAAACAAGTATATTTTGCAAACTATTACATTTAAACTCATGTTTACAATAGGCAATGAAAAACTTCAAGTCCCAGAATTCAAAGTGCTGTTGGATAAAAAAGCAAGGCCTGGTGACTGTGACCCTCATGACATGGGTGCACTTGGAAGATATGAGACCATATTTACGTTTGACACCTTGCAGCTACTATTGGCATGTACTTTTGACCAGTGCTTTAAATGGAAAAAAATAAGTGCAGGCACTCACCAAAAGGAGCGGTAAACTGCGGGCAGAGTTTGGGGCCTGCCTAAGGGAGCTAATAAGGGCAGGATAAGAGGCGGGCTAGGCCTTTGATCTTTCTAAGCTCTGTATGTTATGTTAGGGTATCTTATATAGCGTGACAGCTGCCCCAGCAAAAGGGCGTCCCGGCGCTGAAGGAAAGACTGACAAATCGCAGAGTAACACCAGCTAGTTAGTGGGGAAGAGAAGAGTCTTAATGGCCTTCCTAAATTCCAGGTAGTTATCTAGACCCCGAATCTGCACAGGAAGTGTGTTCCATAGCGTGGCAGCTCTATAACGAAAGGAGTGGCCACCAGCCCGAACTCTTCGAATCAGAGGGACCACCACCAAATGCTGACCCTCTGACCGGAGGGGGCGTGATGGAGCATATGATGAAAGAAGATTAGCCAAAATAGGTGGGGTGGCAGATTTCAAAACCTTAAAAGAGGTGCACAGGGCCTTAAATTCAATGCGCCTGGCCACCGGATGCCAATGGAGGCGACAGATGGCACTGGACACAGAGCAGGACTTGCGCAAACCTAGGAGTGTTCAGACTGCTGCATTGTGTGTCCTTTGCAGCCTCTAAACCTCTGCTTTATTGGACCCCAAGTAGAGAGAACAAGCATAGTCAAGTCTAGACAAGACCATCGCTTGGATAATGACCTGACGTATAGAGGCATCAAAGAAGCCCATCAATGGCCTGAGCCCTCGTAAAAGTCCAAAGTAAATACCTGCTGTTTTTTTTAGTTTGGACTCGATAGTTTAAAGATGAGTCCAACCAAACCCCTAATTTATTTACCACTTGCTTGGGGGAGGGGGGCGTGCCCAGACTTGCTGGCCACCAGAGGTCACTCCACAGACCATGGTCTCTGCCTACCACCAAAACCTCCGACTTGTTGGAGTTAAGTTGGAGGCAGTTAGCAGTCATCCACTCGGCCACTGCTGCAAGATCGCCCTGAAACTTAAGGGCGTCTAGCTCTGTGTTATTAGAGAGTGCCACCACTAACTGAGTGTCGTCAGCATATGAGACCATGGTCAGGCCCCTACTCAAGGCTACAGCAGCCAAAGGTTGAACATAAATATTAAACCGTAGGGGACTAAGGGAGGAACCCTGTGGCACCCCTTGTTTGATACAGTATTCACTGGACACAAACGGGGGAGCAAGAAACCTGCATGCATTGTAAGAATGTCTCATGTATCTTCCCATGAGTCATTACACTAATAACCATTTACATAGCACTAACTAATAGATGTTTATTATTAACCAAAATAACCCTTTTTTAGGAACCTTACCAAAATATTGAAGAAAAAATAAGGTTCGAACTATATGCCTTGTAGCTTGCATGCATTGCCTTGATACAGGATCATAAGCCACTAAGCTATACGACAAGGATTTTAACTTGTGACCTGCAGCTAATACAATGATCTCTGCAACGAAACCAGTAACCAACTGAGCTTTATACATAAAAAACAAATATGTGATCTACATGTTTTATGCTGTGCTTTACAGCAGACATATTGACACTCTATGCAATTGAATGGTGTGTTGAGCCTTTGATGAGAATGCGCACAGATCTTTCCAGCAAGTGCACTAACTACCAGAGTTATTAACCCCTTCAGTGCCCATGACGAGATAGTCTCGTCATGGAGCGCGGTTGCGCTGTGCCCATGACGAGACTATCTCGTCATGAACCCCGCCCGCTAATTCAACGCCCGGCACAGGGCGGGGAAAGGGCGGGGCACAGAAGGGGTTAAAGTACTATTGAACCAGGAAACTTGATGGTTACACAAAGATCTCTGTAGCAGGTGATGTTTTGAAATGCAGCAGGTTGTGATCAGTTAAGCAAGACATAATAAAGTTATCACATTTGTCTTGCTGTCAAATTTTTGGGGCAGAGTTTTAAAAAATAAATAAGTCCAGACGTTGCCTTTTGTGACTCTGCCCACTTTTGCTGCCAACCCTTGGACCGTGACCGATTAATAAAACTAGTGTTGGCCTCATGAGTAGCCATTATTACAATACATTTATCTTCATCTGAGTTAATCTGCTCCCTTATTTGTTCACAAAGCTGATATTTTCTTAAATAAATTGACATCACAAAATTGCAACAATTCCCCAAGGGTCAATTCAAAGTTCGCAGTCCGGAAATGAATAAGCACTTCTTGCACCAATGCTGTGACGTTGCTGAAGTCTGAAGAGCTGCTGCAAATATCTCATGTGTAAGGTAGCAGGTGTAAGTACTTCTGCTAAATACATACAGTCTGTATGTATTCAGCAGAAGTACTTACACCTTAACTTGGCTACCCTACAATAGATGGAGATGGACTGACTCTTTATATGCATGATGTGTGTGGACTCCCACAAAATATGTGAGCAAGGGCTTGGTAGTTCCCAAGTTTCAAGTTCTTATTTATTTGACTTAGTTCTCTACTGAGAACAACAAATTTCAGACAAAACATGTGTTATATCGATATACATTAAAACATTCAATACAGATTTTAAAAAGATTTTAAACATTTATACAGGTTATGACACACGAGTTCATCTGGGGGAGATTCAAAAAGCGAAATCAGACTCTGCACAGTTCCACTATTGTGTCTGAGTTGGATTGTTTTTAAGTAGCGCCTTCTAGTTCCCAAGTGGCACACCATGCCATGTGACATGTTCAATCTGTCCTTGATTTTTGCAATAAACACTTTGCATGCTGGGATTTTTATAATCTCTTACTTAGAATGAGCAAAGGAATCTACAAATCCCAGAATGCAAAGGTTTGCCTGCGAATATCCAAAACCATATGAAAGTGTCCCACATACCATGGAGCCTCCTGTCACATTTGATTTGTATCTGGTTTTCCATCTGAAGCAAGAAGTTCTCAAGTGAAAAATGCTAAAAATAAGATTTTTTCTTTTAAGTTGTTTTTCTCTTTGTTTGAAGTTAATCAGGAAATTGGTGTAGAGGGCAATGATTTTCTTTCATGGAAATACCTTTAATTGAAATTGCTGATGGGGGAAGATTTGTAGGCATTTAACGCAAATGGCATGCTAAAAAGCTGTATTGCCCTGAACAATGCGTTCCATTTCCACGCCCATTGGATTTACAGTCACCTTTCTGCTCTCACTAAGTAAGACACTGAAAACACCCTGCAGCAGAAAATACCTCCTGGCATAGTTTCCACAGCAGCCCACTTAGATCACAGTGTCCTGGAGACGAGAGCTGCTGTTCTGGCGCCCCTGTTCCAGGTCAGCTCAGGTGTCCCTCCTTTTTCAAAGGCACGCTATAAGCAGTGAAGGCAAGGTGCGGCCAGGTAGGAAGTTGACCTGCGTCAAAGTTAGGCCCCTATGAATACCGGTACTCTCATTGTCTGAGGAGAAGTTTCGGTATCCTAGGGAGGAACATACTAAAGTGTCGTTACTTCGTACCGGTGAGCACCGGCGCATTTAAAGCATTGCTTCTGACGGGACATAACTGGAGCTACTACGACGTGCCCTCACTGCTGCCCAGCTGCCCCTTTCATACATCCTCAGTCGCCGTCCCCGGGCATCCCAGACCAATCCGGAGACACCGCGCAGCGGCCAATGGGCCCGGCCGCGCATGGCCAATGACGAGGAAGCTTACATGCCTCCGCGCTAGAACCGGTCGCCCCAGTTGTCATTGTCGGAGGCGAGGCTCCTGCGGGCGTAGAGGAGTTGCCGCTGGGAGCGAGAAGGATCACCATGGCGGGGGAGACGGAGCAGGAGGTGCGCTACTGCTCCCGCTTCCCCTACCTCTGCCTCAAGTTCACGCTCATCGTATACGCCACCATCTTCTGGGTGGGTTTCACGTTTTATTCTCTTTATAATGATGGTCTGTTGTGTGCGGCAGGGGCGCGCCTGCATTTATTCCCGGGCAGTGTATTAACTTTGGAGCAGGCACTTCAGGCTGTCTCTGATTCTGTTTTTTAAATGTTCCTTTATCTTTCAGTTGGGCACCCCAGTGGAACTGAATATGGTTTAGCTTTTATACTGTGCGAGGCTGCCCAGTGGGTTGAGAGCCTGCTGCTGTAATGAGCAGGCGTTAGCATTTTTCACAGAAAACAGTGCTGAACAAACGTTTGCTGCCTACCGTCAACTTTTCAATTCCAAGGTGGCCGAACCAGCATTTAATCCTCTTCGGTTGAAAAGGAACTATAATAAAGGGATGTGTGTTAGCCCCCAAACGCGCTCATAAATTTAAATACAATTATTTCAATTTTTGAACTTTGACCACTTTTGCTTTTATTTTTTGTCGCATTCTGTTGCCGTACCTACTCGTTCTAATTTAAACGGACGCTACCTCAATCTCAAATCTTTTCTCTAGTAAATCGTTGGGCACAGGTGTTTTCAGTCGGGTATGGTGATGAGTGCCGGATTTTACCTGCCGTTTCTCACACACAGGCACACACACTCGTCTCTATTTCGAAGGTCTTCTTACATATTTGATTTGACAAAATATTGTGTTTTAAGTACCCCTTACAATCTGTCCCCTGCTTCTTTTCCACCGTGTCTTAAACTCCCCTTCTGCACTGCTTCTCTTATAATGTATATGATATGCCAGCATGGTTGTTTGAAGACCTGACGTTCACCCACCCCCATGTTACTGACAATCCTACGCCCCTGGGTACCTGATTTATTTGTTCTACGTGGTCTACTTAACGTTTTAAAACTTCTGTGGGATTCTCTATAAATTCCTGGCCCTTTTTCGTGTTACAAGTGACTATTGGCGTCAAAACCTCCCTGCAATAAGAAAAGACACGTCACCAGTATTAATGTATAACAGTCGCACAGTAATGTAGCGGAGTAGTGAGGGTGACATCGATCCTAATGTAAGCATGGAAAATGGGTCCCTCATACTCACCTGTTGGCTAGTAAACGGTAAACTATGGTTTAGTGAGTCACCTGCTTTCCTGGGCTCCGTGCCACTGCACCTGCTGCACTAATGAAAGTTCTGCCCCCTCCCGTCTGTGCCCAGCTCCTTTCTTCAAACTCCCATCTACTAAGAAGTGAGGTGTTTTACGCGCCCCCCCCCCCCGCCTCTGTTTCTTAAGGTTTGTGTGCAACAAATATGAAACAAAAATAAAAATGTTTGTGAGTAGCAATGTTTAAGTACTATTCTAGAAAACCTTATACGAGTTTGTTAGTGATGCAGAAGTAGGTAAACAGAACTGTTTTTTTTTTTCTCTACACTGGATGGCCCTTTTAAATTGAACTAAAATGTGGTTTAGAAACATGAATGGAAAGATGTTTTCATCATTACAAGTCACATTGACAATCTGCTCGACATTTTTGCTTTTCATATGACAATGAACTTTTATGGGACCTGCAATATCCTGGTCACGCACACTTCAGATGGGGGGGCGGGGGGGTCTTTACTTTGTTTATGAAAACATGAAATGGCTACTAGGTCGAGTAGTTTACACTGGGGTGTTGAGTGGAGCCACATGTATTTTTCCCTTTTCTTTTCAGTGCTAAATACTTTTGTTTTCCGAATTTATGGCTTGCTGGTTAAAACGTGTACCTTTTCAAAAGCGCACTTCCCTGGTTTTCAAATCTCTGCTGCCACACCCAAGTTTATTTTCCATTCATACTAAGCCCTCCTGCGTGCACTAGGCGGAAGCCGGCATTCAAGAACAGGGTGTGCATGCTAGCGCAGGTTCTGTACTATTTAAGACTGCCCTAATGTTAAATAGACCTTAAGCTTAATTTGCAATGGCTTTCGGACTAACAATCTGCCTGCAGCGGGAAGTATGTGGTTGGCCATTTTTTTTCTTAAATGGGCGAGGTAGTATTTTTTTTTCTTTCTAATTCAGTATGGGTCATCTATACTACTGGTTGCGGCTTCGATTTTACGCCGGAACAAACTTTAGTTTTGGGCTTTGTTTTTGTTGCGCGTTTTCTTTGAGTGGGAGGGAGGATGAAGAGGGTAGGGAGAACACCACTCGCGTTTTTATTGATCAGTCCCTGCCACAGTGGATTCGAAACCTAAGCAAAATAAATATGCTCCCGGTTGCATGTTTTTAAGTACCCGCCCTGCCTCGCCCCCAGGTTCCAACTCGGGCCTCTTTCTTCCACCAGCCAGCACATCCTGTCTATCTCACACCTGCAGGCTCTTTTTCGTCTATGCTTCCTCCCTTTTTCCTCTCTTTCTGACTTTTTTTCCTGCCTTTCTCTTGAGGTGTCAGTCTGATGATGGTGGTGGTGTGGTGGGGGGGGGGGGGGGTCGCAGTCCCAAACCAATCCATAACCACGAGGTGAACCATCAGCTTAGATTAAGCAACGAGTCCCATTGCTGGGCACACAGGTGGGCAGAGTCACAGGAAAATACATGCACAAATGGCCATCTTGTAACTCATTCTGTTGAGTTCATGCATGCCCGTCAGACTCCTGAATACGCTTGCGTCAATTTCCAAATGGTATGCTTTTAAGCATTACAATTTTTAGTTAAAAAATGAAAGTTTACAACATGCACACGTAAAGCATATCAAAGGTGGACAGTTCCAGCGCTCAATTCTTCATTGTGCTCAACTTAAAATAGACGGCGAGACGCTTAATTTAAATCTGGAATTACCTCGAGGTCACCTGATCTTTGGACATCCAATATAATATTGAGTTATACATGAAATGGGGGTGGGGTAAAATCCATAACTATTTGCTTTTTTTGTGGCATGCTGTAAAAAACATTAAAATGCCACATTTAGTGCTCGAAGACAGCTCACCATGGCTTGCCTCTGTGTTGTCGTGATACTTGGGAGGCTTGACATATGCAGTTTGCACAACAGCTAGCTACGAGCCTAGCAGTGCCAGGAAAGGGGGGTGGGGTGGGCTTTGCAACCTTGGAGGGGTGCTTCCCTGTGAAGACTTTGCTGTAGTGTAGAGGGTGGGCTTTGGAACCTTTGAGGGGTGCTGCCTGTGGCGAGTGGGCTGTAGAGAGGGGGGGGGGGGGGACCTCAGAGGTGTGCGCCCTGTGAAGAGTGGGCTGTAGAGCGGAGGTGGACCCCTCTTTTCTGACACGGAACTTGTGTGGCAGTCACGTGGGCGCCAGGCAGGACAGGACAAGCCTCAGAAGCAGCGTGCTTAACGAGGGAGCAGGGCCGCATTCCTACATTTTGGACGCGCTGGCCATGGAATTCACAGATGCGTCTGGGACACATCCGTAATTTGAGCGGGAACCAAGTGAGTGTTGTTCCTCAGTGAGGCCAGGCTGAAGCAATAAATAATCAAAGCGGTTGGGTGAAATAAGGCCCACGATGGGAATGGGCTGCTCGCGATTGGACCATGTAAGCGCATAGTTTTCTATTTTACTGCTCTTATTTGCTGAATTCTGACACGGTAAGATTAATTTGATCAGGACCTCGGCATATATTCACCCAATGGGAGTGCCTGAGGTCATGCTATCATTGCAGACAGTTCCTGGTCGCTCAATGCTTGCTGTGGTCTTCTCTCAATTTGTGACTCCCCAGGAATGGGTTTGCCTCATCAACATAGGTGCCAGGTTATAAGGGCTGGTGGGGCTTGGGCTCCACCAATAATTTACGCTAAAATCCCGAGGGTGAGGTCTGTACCTTTCAGTGTTTGCAGGCTGGACCGCAGTGAGGCCCATGTGTTGCCAGGCGCCTGTGCTCAGAGGAGAAGGCGTGAAGGAAGGATAAGCACACATAAAGAGGGGTGGAGCGGAAGAGCCAGAGAGACTTGCATACGGCTACATCTGCACGCCACCTCTGTCTTGTCCTACTCTTAACACCCAAGCAATAGGACTCGTTCCCTGCTTTCGGGACTTGAAGGGGTGGTAGCGCTGGTGCGCAGCATGGTTTTGTTGACGAGATGCACAATGAAAAGGAATACACAAGTTTTCATTTATATTTTTGGAATGGGGGTGGTGGTTTGTGCCTTACATGGCCCATTGGGCGCTTGAGTCGGGGCACCTCATGGGACATGCTTGGCATCTCGCTTTGGCATAGGTGACCATATGATTTGGGCACCACGATTGGTGAGCCTGGTCCCAAGTTTAGAAACTTAGTGTTGCCTTGCCTCCGTCTTATATGCTCTGCTCTGTTTTTGGCCCAAGACCATGGCGATGAATACTGGGTTCCCATGTGAGGCCTTGTTGTTTCTGCTGCTGTTGATTGGCAGTGCGCCAGTAGCCCGTCTACGGCTGGATCCCTCTGGCCTGTGTTGCTGCATTGTTGGTAAGTGGTGCATCAGCAATAGACCTGCTCTCCAACTCACTAAACCCTGAGCTCACAAAAACGTTACTGGGATCAGAGGTCAGCAAGAGCCTACAAGATTACACTGTCTGAATTTGCTCAACAAAAGCAGCTGCAGCCAGACAGACGACGATTTTGACTTCAGGCGTGAGAGAGGGCTTTTACAAAAACAACTAGAAGGACCGGTTTAGCAAACCACTAGCAGCCAGCCTCGTACTCCTCCTGTGAGCCTCATACTCCCCCCCCCCCCCCCCCCCCCCATGAGCCTGCGTGCTCATCCACCTCCCCCCCCCCCCATGAGCCTGCGTGCTCATCCACCTCCCCCCCATGAGCCTGCGTGCTCATCCACCCCCCCATGAGCCTGCGTGCTCATCCACCCCCCCATGAGCCTGCGTGCTCATCCACCCCCCCATGAGCCTGCGTGCTCATCCACCTCCCCCCCCATGAGCCTGCGTGCTCATCCACCTCCCCCCCCCCCATGAGCCTGCGTGCTCATCCACCTCCCCCCCATGAGCCTGCGTGCTCATCCACCTCCCCCCCCATGAGCCTGCGTGCTCATCCACCTCCCCCCCATGAGCCTGCGTGCTCATCCACCTCCCCCCCATGAGCCTGCCTGCTCATCCACCTCCCCCCCCCATGAGCCTGCCTGCTCATCCACCTCCCCCCCCCCATGAGCCTGCGTGCTCATCCACCTCCCCCCCCCCCCCCATGAGCCTGCGTGCTCATCCACCTCCCCCCCCCATGAGCCTGCGTGCTCATCCACCTCCCCCCCCATGAGCCTGCGTGCTCATCCACCCCCCCATGATCCTGCGTGCTCATCCACCTCCCCCCCCCCCCCATGAGCCTGCGTGCTCATCCACCTCCCCCCCCCCCATGATCCTGCGTGCTCATCCACCCCCCCATGATCCTGCGTGCTCATCCACCCCCCCATGATCCTGCGTGCTCATCCACCCCCCCATGATCCTGCGTGCTCATCCACCCCCCATGAGCCTGCGTGCTCATCCACCCCCCATGATCCTGCGTGCTCATCCACCCCCCCATGAGCCTGCGTGCTCATCCACCCCCCATGAGCCTGCGTGCTCATCCACCCCCCATGAGCCTGCGTGCTCATCCACCCCCCATGAGCCTGCGTGCTCATCCACCCCCCATGAGCCTGCGTGCTCATCCACCCCCCCATGAGCCTGCGTGCTCATCCACCCCCCCATGAGCCTGCGTGCTCATCCACCCCCCCATGAGCCTGCGTGCTCATCCACCCCCCCATGAGCCTGCGTGCTCATCCACCCCCCCATGAGCCTGCGTGCTCATCCACCCCCCATGAGCCTGCGTGCTCATCCACCTCCCCCCCATGAGCCTGCGTGCTCCTCCCCCCCCCCCATGAGCCTGCGTGCTCATCCACCTCCCCCCCCCCATGAGCCTGCGTGCTCCTCCACCCCCCCATGAGCCTGCGTGCTCATCCACACCCCCCATGAGCCTGCGTGCTCATCCACCCCCCCATGAGCCTGCGTGCTCATCCACCTCCCCCCATGAGCCTGCGTGCTCATCCACCTCCCCCCATGAGCCTGCGTGCTCATCCACCTCCCCCCATGAGCCTGCGTGCTCATCCACCTCCCCCCATGAGCCTGCGTGCTCATCCACCTCCCCCCCATGAGCCTGCGTGCTCATCCACCTCCCCCATGAGCCTGCGTGCTCATCCACCCCCCCCATGAGCCTGCGTGCTCATTCACCTCCCCACCATGAGCCTGCGTGCTCATTCACCTCCCCACCATGAGCCTGCGTGCTCATCCACCTCCCCACCATGAGCCTGCGTGCTCATCCACCTCCCCCCCCCATGAGCCTGCGTGCTCATCCACCCCCCCCCCCATGAGCCTGCGTGCTCATCCACCTCCCCCCCCATGAGCCTGCGTGCTCATCCACCTCCCCCCCCCCCCCATGAGCCTGCGTGCTCATCCACCTCCCCCCCATGAGCCTGCGTGCTCATTCACCTCCCCCCCTCGCCCCCCCATGAGCTTGCGTGCTCCTCCACTTCCCCCCCATGAGCCTGCGTGCTCATCCACCTCCCCCCCCATGAGCCTGCGTGCTCATCCACCCCCCCATGAGCCTGCGTGCTCATCCACCCCCCCATGAGCCTGCGTGCTCATCCACCCCCCCATGAGCCTGCGTGCTCATCCACCCCCCCATGAGCCTGCGTGCTCATCCACCCCCCATGAGCCTGCGTGCTCATCCACCCCCCCATGAGCCTGCAGCCTGCGTGCTCATCCACCCCCCCATGAGCCTGCGTGCTCATCCACCTCCCCCCCATGAGCCTGCGTGCTCATCCACCTCCCCCCATGAGCCTGCGTGCTCATCCACCTCCCCCCCCCCATGAGCCTGCGTGCTCATCCACCTCCCCCCCCATGAGCCTGCGTGCTCATCCACCTCCCCCCCATGAGCCTGCGTGCTCATCCACCTCCCCCCCCCCATGAGCCTGCGTGCTCATCCACCTCCCCCCCCCCATGAGCCTGCGTGCTCATCCACCTCCCCCCCCATGAGCCTGCGTGCTCATCCACCTCCCCCCCCCCCCCCCCATGAGCCTGCGTGCTCATCTACCTCCCCCCCTCCCATGAGCCTGCGTGCTCATCCACCTCCCCCCCATGATCCTGCGTGCTCATCCACCCCCCCATGATCCTGCGTGCTCATCCACCCCCCATGAGCCTGCGTGCTCATCCACCCCCCCATGAGCCTGCGTGCTCATCCACCCCCCGATGAGCCTGCGTGCTCATCCACCCCCCGATGAGCCTGCGTGCTCATCCACCCCCCCATGAGCCTGCGTGCTCATCCACCCCCCCATGAGCCTGCGTGCTCATCCACCCCCCATGAGCCTGCGTGCTCATCCACCCCCCATGAGCCTGCGTGCTCATCCACCCCCCCCATGAGCCTGCGTGCTCATCCACCCCCCCCATGAGCCTGCGTGCTCATCCACCCCCCCCATGAGCCTGCGTGCTCATCCACCCCCCCATGAGCCTGCGTGCTCATCCACCCCCCCATGAGCCTGCGTGCTCATCCACCCCCCCATGAGCCTGCGTGCTCATCCACCCCCCCATGAGCCTGCGTGCTCATCCACCCCCCCATGAGCCTGCGTGCTCATCCACCCCCCCATGAGCCTGCGTGCTCATCCACCCCCCCATGAGCCTGCGTGCTCATCCACCCCCCCATGAGCCTGCGTGCTCATCCACCTCCCCCCCATGAGCCTGCGTGCTCATCCACCTCCCCCCCCCATGAGCCTGCGTGCTCATCCACCTCCCCCCCCATGAGCCTGCGTGCTCCTCCACCCCCCCATGAGCCTGCGTGCTCATCCACACCCCCCATGAGCCTGCGTGCTCATCCACCCCCCCATGAGCCTGCGTGCTCATCCACCTCCCCCCATGAGCCTGCGTGCTCATCCACCTCCCCCCCCATGAGCCTGCGTGCTCATCCACCTCCCCCCCCATGAGCCTGCGTGCTCATCCACCCCCCCCCATGAGCCTGCGTGCTCATTCACCTCCCCACCATGAGCCTGCGTGCTCATCCACCTCCCCCCCATGAGCCTGCGTGCTCATCCACCTCCCCCCCCCCCATGAGCCTGCGTGCTCATCCACCTCCCCCCCCCCCCATGAGCCTGCGTGCTCATCCACCTCCCCCCCCCATGAGCCTGCGTGCTCATTCACCTCCCCCCTCGCCCCCCCATGAGCTTGCGTGCTCCTCCACTTCCCCCAAGTCATGCACAGCCCCTGTCTTTGTCATGACTCCTACCAAGCCTGCCCTCTCATGACTTCTGTCATGCACAGATAGCTCCTCTGTCGCGACTTTTGCCTCAGCCAACTGCTGTATCATTGCTCCTGCCACACCACAGCACCTCATGACTAGTGCCACACCGGCCTGCCCTTTCTCATGACGATTTCCAATCCCAAATAGCCCCTCTGTCGCGACTTTTGCCACACCCAGCCAGCTCCTCTGTCACGACTCCTGTGACAGCCAGCCCGTCTCTCATGACGGATGCCGCACCTAGCCCACTCCTGTGTCATCATGATTCATGCCACATACACTCAGCCAACTACTCGGTCTGAAGCGCGGCCCCTGCCCCCCCACTCCCGTCTATACTCTGACCTCTTTTATACCATGCCAGGCCCATCGTTCCTTGCACCACACAAGCTTGATTGTAAAAATTATTATTTATATGCACCATGAGACTTGAACGTTTCCCGACACCACTTTATAAATACAAATAACCATTAAAGCAATGGCCGTCAACCACTCCCTCCCTTTCACAAGACCCTTCCTACACCAAATAGCTTATTCACACTTTCCCTCGTGACCCGCCGCCCGCATCCATTTACTGCTATCCGCACCCGCTTTCCTGAAACGAGTGCTGCCGGCAGGTTTGCTGCCTTGCTCTCCTGGGGACTTTGCTTTGTTGACGTTATCTCGCCTGCACAAACATTAGCCTGTTTGCAATACTGGGGGGTTCCACGTGTGCACGCAGGAGCACTCCGCTCTCAGGAAACCCCAGAATATGGTGTGTTGTGCTTCGAAGAACTCCAGGCCCAAACCTAATAACATTTGGGGGATAGCATAGAACGGGAAAGTGAGTTCGTTGCTTCTTATCTTATGTAGAGAATGAGGCAGCCTGACTGTCCCTGCCTGGGCCACGGAAGTGGGGCAGGTTGGGCCCTGGAACTGGGGCTGGCTGTGCCATTAAACAAGACTGACTAAGCAGTTAATGTACAAAAAACTGCTCTTCAACATGGCTGCCCCTGCTGCACTTGGGCTGGAGAGTTCAATTGTTTTCAGAAGACCATAGCGAGAAGAGGCAATTTCTTTATTACATAATTTAGCTTTAAATACATTTCTCATCACCAGACACAATGCCAGACGTGTAAAGATTTGATGGCAACTTTGAGTTACTGCAGTTTTGTTCCTGAGCTTTGGATTTTGTGAAATTCCATCGATTTCACTGCAGTTTGGGGTGGAATCTGAATGAGGTGGAACATAGTAGCCAGAAGTTGAGGCGCGGTGTCTCATGAGCAGGATAACCACCCATTAGCCCTCTTGGCTGCATGATTTACACATTGACATATGAAACTAGTGGCTTGTTAATTTCCTGGTCTTTGTTACATACATGCACATATCTGTGTATGAATTTGGATTCCCAATACAAATAGTGTTGTAGTCATGGTCATTACAGTTTCCCTCATCCTTTTTTTTCATTTGTAAATTCTCTGAAACATTTGTTGGCTTCTCTGGTTCCCTAGTTTGGATTTCTTAACCGGAGTTCATCCAGCAAATTCTCTATTGCCACAGATGGTTTCTAACTTGGCTTCTTGGATTACAGGGTCAAACTTGTTTGTCTCCCCTCCATAGCAGATCTTGTTGAACCATTCTAAGCTATTTTTTATTGTCTTTTGGTAAAGTGTTATCTTTTAGTCTTGCTGTGTGGACGTGACAGATCTTTCCTATCTACAGTAGCATTATATTGGTGAATAACCATTTATTTGTGACAATAGCATAATTCGCTCAAATGAGCACCATTCACTGTTTGCTTGAAGACCAACCTAGTATATTTTCAAGGTGTGACATCCACTTAATGTTGTGTCTATTACCTACCTCTAGCTGGAGTTTCCCATTAACAGTCTTATGTGGATTTCTGTAACACCGCTTCAAGAAGTTCGGAATAGAAAATGTAATCTGAAATGACTTCTGAGTTTTTTTAAAAAATGTAAAAAAAATTTTGTCGATGATAAAAAAAAAAAATCCCCATATAGCAGTCCAATGATATGCGACTACTTGTAGCCCGCATTTAATTTCAAAACTTGTAGTATCACGTTTCAGTCTATACCTACGATCCCGCAGGTTATACAGCATTCAAAGCGCTGTTGGCTAAAAATCCAGGACTGTCTGAAGATGTCATACTTGGCACGGGACCCTTTGGCAGACGGGAGAGCCAGTGCACTGTTTGGACTGGTAATTGATGAAGATGGTTCCTGCGGCATTTCGATGCTACAGGAGGGCATGCACAGATCATAATAAATGCAACTAATTGACAGCTGGTTTAGAAACTTCAGTGGATGTACCTTTTCTCAACAACTGAATCTATTTAGGCAGTGTCCTGTTTAACCTCCCCACCTCCAGGGCTACACTTTCTTGAAACGTCACCATCTGTATGTAGCACTTATTCAGACTTCACTTCGAATTTAGTAGTGGCCTAGGAGCACATTTGCCCCTACAGGTGTAAACTTCCTCATCCTTCTATAGTGACACTTCCTTAGTTTTGCAGAATACTCCTTGCACTGCAGGCCACCATATTGCAGTGAATTTTTGGGAGTTAGTCGCACTGATCTGTTTTATACAAATTCGTATATTCCTTTTCTTAAGCAGACGGGCATTTGCACAGCAGTTGTCATTTCGTATGCTGGGGTGCGTGCAGATGTAAGCAGAAGCCAGTACATGATGGGATATTTCTGCTGCTCCTCGGCTGGACTGGTCTCCCGTATGTGGTGCAGTCAGTTTTGCTAAGGCAGGTGTGTTGTGCCTGCCAGTTCACGTGCGACTTCTCGCCAGACAACTAACCCCTGCTGCATGTGTCCCCTTGCTTTCCTCCCTCCCCAGTAGCGCTGTGCCCCCTTATCTGCCATGCCTTTGCAGTGCATTGGTCCCCATATGTGCCCACTCATATCCTCCTAACCCCCACTGGTTACCTGTGTCCCTGTAGTTTGCCTTCAACAATGGTTGGAGAAGGAGAGGTCCAGTCAAGTCCATGTGTGGTATCTGTTAAAAATGGCGCTCGTTCCATTGAGGCCTTGTTGTTTCTGCTGCTGTTGATTGGCAGTGCGCCAGTAGCCCGTCTACGGCTGGATCCCTCTGGCCTGTGTTGCTGCATTGTTGGTAAGTGGTGCATCAGCAATAGACCTGCTCCCCCTTATGTTGTCCCAGCCTGGCTGCCTCTCCAACTCACTAAACCCTGAGCTCACAAAAACGTTACTGGGATCAGAGGTCAGCAAGAGCCTACAAGATTACACTGTCTGAATTTGCTCAACAAAAGCAGCTGCAGCCAGACAGACGACGATTTTGACTTCAGGCGTGAGAGAGGGCTTTTACTAAAACAACTAGAAGGACCGGTTTAGCAAACCACTAGCAGCCAGCCTCGTACTCCTCCTGTGAGCCTCATACTCCTCCTCCCCCCCCCCCATGAGCCTGCGTGCTCATCCACCTCCCCCCCCCCCCCTTCATGAGCCTGCGTGCTCATCCACCTCCCCCCCCCTTCATGAGCCTGCGTGCCCATCCACCTCCCCCCCCCATGAGCCTGCGTGCTCATCCACCTCCCCCCCCCCCCATGAGCCTGCGTGCTCATCCACCTCCCCCGCCCCCCCCATGAGCCTGCGTGCTCATCCACCTCCCCCCCCCCTTCATGAGCCTGCGTGCTCATCCACCTCCCCCCCCCCCTTCATGAGCCTGCGTGCTCATCCACCTCCCCCCCCCCATGAGCTCCCCCCCCCCCTTCCCCCCCCCCCTTCATGAGCCTGCGTGCTCATCCACCTCCCCCATGAGCCTGCGTGCTCATCCACTCCCCCCCCCCATGAGCCTGCGTGCTCATCCACCTCCCCCCCCCCCCCCCATGAGCCTGCGTGCTCATCCACCTCCCCCCATGAGCCTGCGTGCTCATCCACCTCCCCCATGAGCCTGCGTGCTCATCCACCTCCCCCCATGAGCCTGCGTGCTCATCCACCTCCCCCCATGAGCCTGCGTGCTCATCCACCTCCCCCCATGAGCCTGCGTGCTCATCCACCTCCCCCCCCCATGAGCCTGCGTGCTCATCCACCTCCCCCCCCCCCATGAGCCTGCGTGCTCATCCACCTCCCCCCCCATGAGCCTGCGTGCTCATCCACCTCCCCCCCCCATGAGCCTGCGTGCTCATCCACCTCTCCCCCCCATGAGCCTGCGTGCTCATCCACCTCTCCCCCCCCCCCCATGAGCCTGCGTGCTCATCCACCTCCCCCCCCATGAGCCTGCGTGCTCATCCACCTCCCCCCCATGAGCCTGCGTGCTCATCCACCTCCCCCCCATGAGCCTGCGTGCTCATCCACCTCCCCCCCCCCCCATGAGCCTGCGTGCTCATCCACCTCCCCCCCATGAGCCTGCGTGCTCATCCACCTCCCCCCCATGAGCCTGCGTGCTCATCCACCTCCCCCCCATGAGCCTGCGTGCTCATCCACCTCCCCCCATGAGCCTGCGTGCTCATCCACCTCCCCCCATGAGCCTGCGTGCTCATCCACCTCCCCCCCATGAGCCTGCGTGCTCATCCACCTCCCCCCCATGAGCCTGCGTGCTCATCCACCTCCCCCCATGAGCCTGCGTGCTCATCCACCTCCCCCCCATGAGCCTGCGTGCTCATCCACCTCCCCCCCATGAGCCTGCGTGCTCATCCACCTCCCCCCCCATGAGCCTGCGTGCTCATCCACCTCCCCCCCCCATGAGCCTGCGTGCTCATCCACCTCCCCCCCCATGAGCCTGCGTGCTCATCCACCTCCCCCCCCATGAGCCTGCGTGCTCATCCACCTCCCCCCCCATGAGCCTGCGTGCTCATCCACCTCCCCCCCCCGTGAGCCTGCGTGCTCATCCACCTCCCCCCCCATGAGCCTGCGTGCTCATCCACCTCCCCCCCCCATGAGCCTGCGTGCTCATCCACCTCCCCCCCCATGAGCCTGCGTGCTCATCCACCTCCCCCCATGAGCCTGCGTGCTCATCCACCTCCCCCCCCCCCCATGAGCCTGCGTGCTCATCCACCTCCCCCCCCCCCATGAGCCTGCGTGCTCATCCACCTCCCCCCCCCATGAGCCTGCGTGCTCATCCACCTCCCCCCCATGAGCCTGCGTGCTCATCCACCTCCCCCCCCCCATGAGCCTGCGTGCTCATCCACCTCCCCCCCCCCCCCATGAGCCTGCGTGCTCATCCACCTCCCCCCCCCCCCCATGAGCCTGCGTGCTCATCCACCTCCCCCCCCCCCCATGAGCCTGCGTGCTCATCCACTCCCCCCCCCCCCATGAGCCTGCGTGCTCATCCACCTCCCCCCCCCCCATGAGCCTGCGTGCTCATCCACCTCCCCCCCATGAGCCTGCGTGCTCATCCACCTCCCCCCCCATGAGCCTGCGTGCTCATCCACCTCCCCCCCCATGAGCCTGCGTGCTCATCCACCTCCCCCCCCATGAGCCTGCGTGCTCATCCACCTCCCCCCCCCCATGAGCCTGCGTGCTCATCCACCTCCCCCCCCATGAGCCTGCGTGCTCATCCACCTCCCCCCATGAGCCTGCGTGCTCATCCACCTCCCCCCATGAGCCTGCGTGCTCATCCACCTCCCCCCCATGAGCCTGCGTGCTCATCCACCTCCCCCCCATGAGCCTGCGTGCTCATCCACCCCCCCCATGAGCCTGCGTGCTCATCCACCTCCCCCCCCATGAGCCTGCGTGCTCATCCACCTCCCCCCCATGAGCCTGCGTGCTCATCCACCTCCCCCCCCATGAGCCTGCGTGCTCATCCACCTCCCCCCCCATGAGCCTGCGTGCTCATCCACCTCCCCCCCCCCATGAGCCTGCGTGCTCATCCACCTCCCCCCCCATGAGCCTGCGTGCTCATCCACCTCCCCCCCATGAGCCTGCGTGCTCATCCACCTCCCCCCCATGAGCCTGCGTGCTCATCCACCTCCCCCCCATGAGCCTGCGTGCTCATCCACCTCCCCCCCCATGAGCCTGCGTGCTCATCCACCTCCCCCCCCATGAGCCTGCGTGCTCATCCACCTCCCCCCCATGAGCCTGCGTGCTCATCCACCTCCCCCCATGAGCCTGCGTGCTCATCCACCTCCCCCCCATGAGCCTGCGTGCTCATCCACCTCCCCCCCCCATGAGCCTGCGTGCTCATCCACCTCCCCCCCATGAGCCTGCGTGCTCATCCACCTCCCCCCCCCCATGAGCCTGCGTGCTCATCCACCTCCCCCCCCCATGAGCCTGCGTGCTCATCCACCTCCCCCCCCATGAGCCTGCGTGCTCATCCACCTCCCCCCCATGAGCCTGCGTGCTCATCCACCTCCCCCCCCCATGAGCCTGCGTGCTCATCCACCTCCCCCCCCATGAGCCTGCGTGCTCATCCACCTCCCCCCATGAGCCTGCGTGCTCATCCACCTCCCCCCATGAGCCTGCGTGCTCATCCACCTCCCCCCCCATGAGCCTGCGTGCTCATCCACCTCCCCCCCATGAGCCTGCGTGCTCATCCACCTCCCCCCCCATGAGCCTGCGTGCTCATCCACCTCCCCCCCATGAGCCTGCGTGCTCATCCACCTCCCCCCCATGAGCCTGCGTGCTCATCCACCTCCCCCCCCTATGAGCCTGCGTGCTCATCCACCTCCCCCCCCCCCATGAGCCTGCGTGCTCATCCACCTCCCCCCCCCATGAGCCTGCGTGCTCCTCCACCTCCCCCCCCCATGAGACTGCGTGCTCATCCACCTCCCCCCCCCCCCCCATGAGCCTGCGTGCTCATCCACCTCCCCCCCATGAGCCTGCGTGCTCATCCACCTCCCCCCCCCCCATGAGCCTGCGTGCTCATCCACCTCCCCCCCCCCATGAGCCTGCGTGCTCATCCACCTCCCCCCCCCCCCCCCATGAGCCTGCGTGCTCATCTACCTCCCCCCCCCCTGAGCCTGCGTGCTCATCTACCTCCCCCCCCCCCCCATGAGCCTGCGTGCTCATCTACCTCCCCCTCCCCCCCATGAGCCTGCGTGCTCATCCACCTCCCCCCCATGAGCCTGCGTGCTCATCCACCTCCCCCCCCATGAGCCTGCGTGCTCATCCACCTCCCCCCCCATGAGCCTGCGTGCTCATCCACCTCCCCCATGAGCCTGCGTGCTCATCCACCTCCCCCCCCCCATGAGCCTGCGTGCTCATCCACCTCCCCCCCCCCCATGAGCCTGCCTGCTCATCCACCTCCCCCCCCCATGAGCCTGCGTGCTCATTCACCTCCCCCCTCGCCCCCCCATGAACCTGCGTGCTCATCCACCTCCCCCCCCCCCCCCCATGAGCCTGCGTGCTCATCCACCTCCCCCCCATGAGCCTGCGTGCTCATCCACCTCCCCCCCCATGAGCCTGCGTGCTCATCCACCTCCCCCCCCATGAGCCTGCGTGCTCATCCACCTCCCCCCCATGAGCCTGCGTGCTCATCCACCTCCCCCCATGAGCCTGCGTGCTCATCCACCTCCCCCCATGAGCCTGCGTGCTCATCCACCTCCCCCCATGAGCCTGCGTGCTCATCCACCTCCCCCCCATGAGCCTGCGTGCTCATCCACCTCCCCCCCATGAGCCTGCGTGCTCATCCACCTCCCCCCCATGAGCCTGCGTGCTCATCCACCTCCCCCCCCATGAGCCTGCGTGCTCATCCACCTCCCCCCCCATGAGCCTGCGTGCTCATCCACCTCCCCCCCATGAGCCTGCGTGCTCATCCACCTCCCCCCCCATGAGCCTGCGTGCTCATCCACCTCCCCCCCCCCCCCCATGAGCCTGCGTGCTCATCCACCTCCCCCCCCATGAGCCTGCGTGCTCATCCACCTCCCCCCCCCCCCCATGAGCCTGCGTGCTCATCCACCTCCCCCCCCATGAGCCTGCGTGCTCATCCACCTCCCCCCCCCATGAGCCTGCGTGCTCATCCACCTCCCCCCCCCATGAGCCTGCGTGCTCATCCACCTCCCCCCCCCCCATGAGCCTGCGTGCTCATCCACCTCCCCCCCCCCCATGAGCCTGCGTGCTCATCCACCTCCCCCCCCCCCATGAGCCTGCGTGCTCATCCACCTCCCCCCCCCCCCCCATGAGCCTGCGTGCTCATCCACCTCCCCCCCATGAGCCTGCGTGCTCATCCACCTCCCCCCCCATGAGCCTGCGTGCTCATCCACCTCCCCCCCATGAGCCTGCGTGCTCATCCACCCCCCCCCATGAGCCTGCGTGCTCATCCACCTCCCCCCCCCATGAGCCTGCGTGCTCATCCACCTCCCCCCCCATGAGCCTGCGTGCTCATCCACCTCCCCCCCCCATATGCCTGCGTGCTCATCCACCTCCCCCCCCCCCCCCATGAGCCTGCGTGCTCATCCACCTCCCCCCCATGAGCCTGCGTGCTCATCCACCTCCCCCCCCCCATGAGCCTGCGTGCTCATCCACCTCCCCCCCATGAGCCTGCGTGCTCATCCACCTCCCCCCCCATGAGCCTGCGTGCTCATCCACCTCCCCCCCCATGAGCCTGCGTGCTCATCCACCTCCCCCCCCCATGAGCCTGCGTGCTCATCCACCTCCCCCCCATGAGCCTGCGTGCTCATCCACCTCCCCCCCCCCCAATGAGCCTGCGTGCTCATCCACCTCCCCCCCCCCATGAGCCTGCGTGCTCATCCACCTCCCCCCCCATGAGCCTGCGTGCTCATCCACCTCCCCCCCATGAGCCTGCGTGCTCATCCACCTCCCCCCCCATGAGCCTGCGTGCTCATCCACCTCCCCCCCCATGAGCCTGCGTGCTCATCCACCTCCCCCCCATGAGCCTGCGTGCTCATCCACCTCCCCCCCATGAGCCTGCGTGCTCATCCACCTCCCCCCCCCCCCCATGAGCCTGCGTGCTCATCCACCTCCCCCCCCCCCCATGAGCCTGCGTGCTCATCCACCTCCCCCCCCCCCCATGAGCCTGCGTGCTCATCCACCTCCCCCCCCCATGAGCCTGCGTGCTCATCCACCTCCCCCCCCCATGAGCCTGCGTGCTCATCCACCTCCCCCCCCCATGAGCCTGCGTGCTCATCCACCTCCCCCCCCATGAGCCTGCGTGCTCATCCACCTCCCCCCCCATGAGCCTGCGTGCTCATCCACCTCCCCCCCCATGAGCCTGCGTGCTCATCCACCTCCCCCCCCCATGAGCCTGCGTGCTCATCCACCTCCCCCCATGAGCCTGCGTGCTCATCCACCTCCCCCCATGAGCCTGCGTGCTCATCCACCTCCCCCCATGAGCCTGCGTGCTCATCCACCTCCCCCCATGAGCCTGCGTGCTCATCCACCTCCCCCCATGAGCCTGCGTGCTCATCCACCTCCCCCCCATGAGCCTCCGTGCTCATCCACCTCCCCCCATGAGCCTGCGTGCTCATCCACCTCCCCCCCCCCCCCCATGAGCCTGCGTGCTCATCCACCTCCCCCCCATGAGCCTGCGTGCTCATCCACCTCCCCCCCATGAGCCTGCGTGCTCATCCACCTCCCCCCCATGAGCCTGTGTGCTCATCCATCTCCCCCCCCCCCCCATGAGCCTGCGTGCTCATCCACCTCCCCCCCCATGAGCCTGCGTGCTCATCCACCTCCCCCCCCCCCATGATTCTGCGTGCTCATCCACCTCCCCCCCCCCCATGATTCTGCGTGCTCATCCACCTCCCCCCCCCCCATAAGCCTGCGTGCTCATCCACCTCCCCCCATGAGCCTGCGTGCTCATCCACCTCCCCCCCCCCCCCCCATGAGCCTGCGTGCTCAT
This sequence comes from Triturus cristatus, assembly GCF_964204655.1. Lineage (NCBI taxonomy): Eukaryota > Metazoa > Chordata > Amphibia > Caudata > Salamandridae > Triturus > Triturus cristatus. The sequence continues at coordinate 392,712,020 of NC_140592.1, forward strand.
CCACCTCCCCCCCCCATGAGCCTGCGTGCTCATCCACCTCCCCCCCCCCCCATGAACCTGCGTGCTCATCCACCTCCCCCCCCATGAACCTGCGTGCTCATCCACCTCCCCCCCATGAACCTGCGTGCTCATCCACCTCCCCCCCATGAACCTGCGTGCTCATCCACCTCCCCCCCATGAACCTGCGTGCTCATCCACCTCCCCCCCCATGAACCTGCGTGCTCATCCACCTCCCCCCCATGAACCTGCGTGCTCATCCACCTCCCCCCCATGAACCTGCGTGCTCATCCACCTCCCCCCATGAGCCTGCGTGCTCATCCACCTCCCCCCCCCCATGAGCCTGCGTGCTCATCCACCTCCCCCCCCATGAGCCTGCGTGCTCATCCACCTCCCCCCCCCCCCCATGAGCCTGCGTGCTCATCCACCTCCCCCCCCCCCCATGAGCCTGCGTGCTCATCCACCTCCCCCCCCCCCCATGAGCCTGCGTGCTCATCCACCTCCCCCCCCCCATGAGCCTGCGTGCTCATCCACCTCCCCCCCATGAGCCTGCGTGCTCATCCACCTCCCCCCCATGAGCCTGCGTGCTCATCCACCTCCCCCCCATGAGCCTGCGTGCTCATCCACCTCCCCCCCATGAGCCTGCGTGCTCATCCACCTCCCCCCCCATGAGCCTGCGTGCTCATCCACCTCCCCCCCCCATGAGCCTGCGTGCTCATCCACCTCCCCCCCCATGAGCCTGCGTGCTCATCCACCTCCCCCCCCCATGAGCCTGCGTGCTCATCCACCTCCCCCCCCCCCCCATGAGCCTGCGTGCTCATCCACCTCCCCCCCCCCCCCATGAGCCTGTGTGCTCATCCACCTCCCCCCCCCCCATGAGCCTGCGTGCTCATCCACCTCCCCCCCCCCATGAGCCTGCGTGCTCATCCACCCCCCCCCCATGAGCCTGCCTGCTCATCCACCCCCCCCCCCCCATGAGCCTGCCTGCTCATCCACCTCCCCCATGAGCCTGCGTGCTCATTCACCTCCCCCCCCCCCTCGACCCCCCATGAGCTTGCGTGCTCCTCCACCTCCCCCAAGTCATGCACAGCCCCTGTCTTTGTCATGACTCCTACCAATCCTGCCCTCTCATGACTTTTGTCATGCACAGATAGCTCCTCTGTCGCGACTTTTGCCTCAGCCAACTGCTGTATCATTGCTCCTGCCACACCACAGCACCTCATGACTAGTGCCACACCGGCCTGCCCTTTCTCATGACGATTTCCAATCCCAAATAGCCCCTCTGTCGCGACTTTTGCCACACCCAGCCAGCTCCTCTGTCACGACTCCTGTGACAGCCAGCCCTTCTCTCATGACCGATGCCGCACCTAGCCCACTCCTGTGTCATCATGATTCATGCCACATACACTCAGCCAACTACTCGGTCTGAAGCGCGGCCCCTGCCCCCCCACTCCCGTCTTCACTCTGACCTCTTTTATACCATGCCAGGCCCATCGTTCCTTGCACCACACAAGCTTGATTGTAAAAATTATTATTTATATGCACCATGAGACTTGAACGTTTCCCGACACCACTTTATAAATACAAATAACCATTAAAGCAATGGCCGTCAACCACTCCCTCCCTTTCACAAGACCCTTCCTACACCAAATAGCTTATTCACACTTTCCCTCGTGACCCGCCGCCCGCATCCATTTACTGCTATCCGCACCCGCTTTCCTGAAACGAGTGCTGCCGGCAGGTTTGCTGCCTTGCTCTCCTGGGGACTTTGCTTTGTTGACGTTATCTCGCCTGCACAAACATTAGCCTGTTTGCAATACTGGGGGGTTCCACGTGTGCACGCAGGAGCACTCCGCTCTCAGGAAACCCCAGAATATGGTGTGTTGTGCTTCGAAGAACTCCAGGCCCAAACCTAATAACATTTGGGGGATAGCATAGAACGGGAAAGTGAGTTCGTTGCTTCTTATCTTATGTAGAGAATGAGGCAGCCTGACTGTCCCTGCCTGGGCCACGGAAGTGGGGCAGGTTGGGCCCTGGAACTGGGGCTGGCTGTGCCATTAAACAAGACTGACTAAGCAGTTAATGTACAAAAAACTGCTCTTCAACATGGCTGCCCCTGCTGCACTTGGGCTGGAGAGTTCAATTGTTTTCAGAAGACCATAGCGAGAAGAGGCAATTTCTTTATTACATAATTTAGCTTTAAATACATTTCTCATCACCAGACACAATGCCGGACGTGTTAAGATTTGATGGCAACTTTGAGTTACTGCAGTTTTGTTCCTGGGCATTGAATTTTGTGAAATTCTATCGATTCCACTGTAGTTTGGGGCGGAATCTGAATAATGGCGAACATAGTAGCCAGAAGTTGAGGTGCGGTGTCTCATGAGCAGGATAACCACCCATTAGCCCTCTTGGCTGCATGATTTACACATTGACATATGAAACTAGTGGCTTGTTAATTTCCTGGTCTTTGTTACATACATGCACATATCTGTGTATGAATTTGGATTCCCAATACAAATAGTGTTGTAGTCATGGTCTTTACAGTTTCCCTCATCCTTTTTTTTCATTTGTAAATTCTCTGAAACATTTGTTGGCTTTTCTGGTTCCCTAGTTTGGATTTCTTAACCGGAGTTCATCCAGCAAATTCTCTATTGCCACAGATGGTTTCTAACTTGGCTTCTTGGATTACAGGGTCAAACTTGTTTGTCTCCCGTCCATAGCAGATCTTGTTGAACCATTCTAAGCTATTTTTTATTGTCTTTTGGTAAAGTGTTATCTTTTAGTCTTGCTGTGTGGACGTGACAGATCTTTCCTATCTACAGTAGCATTATATTGGTGAATAACCATTTATTTGTGACAATAGCATAATTCGCTCAAATGAGCACCATTCACTGTTTGCTTGAAGACCAACCTAGTATATTTTCAAGGTGTGACATCCACTTAATGTTGTGTCTATTACCTACCTCTAGCTGGAGTTTCCCATTAACAGTCTTATGTGGATTTCTGTAACACCGCTTCAAGAAGTTCGGAATAGAAAATGTAATCTGAAATGACTTCTGAGTTTTTTTTAAAAATGTAAAAAATTTTTTGTCGATGATAAAAAAAAAAATCCCCATATAGCAGTCCAATGATATGCGACTACTTGTAGCCCGCATTTAATTTCAAAACTTGTAGTATCACGTTTCAGTCTATACCTACGATCCCGCAGGTTATACAGCATTCAAAGCGCTGTTGGCTAAAAATCCAGGACTGTCTGAAGATGTCATACTTGGCACGGGACCCTTTGGCAGACGGGAGAGCCAGTGCACTGTTTGGACTGGTAATTGATGAAGATGGTTCCTGCGGCATTTCGATGCTACAGGAGGGCATGCACAGATCATAATAAATGCAACTAATTGACAGCTGGTTTAGAAACTTCAGTGGATGTACCTTTTCTCAACAACTGAATCTATTTAGGCAGTGTCCTGTTTAACCTCCCCACCTCCAGGGCTACACTTTCTTGAAACGTCACCATCTGTATGTAGCACTTATTCAGACTTCACTTCGAATTTAGTAGTGGCCTAGGAGCACATTTGCCCCTACAGGTGTAAACTTCCTCATCCTTCTATAGTGACACTTCCTTAGTTTTGCAGAATACTCCTTGCACTGCAGGCCACCATATTGCAGTGAATTTTTGGGAGTTAGTCGCACTGATCTGTTTTATGCAAATTCGTATATTCCTTTTCTTAAGCAGACGGGCATTTGCACAGCAGTTGTCATTTCGTATGCTGGGGTGCGTGCAGATGTAAGCAGAAGCCAGTACATGATGGGATATTTCTGCTGCTCCTCGGCTGGACTGGTCTCCCGTATGTGGTGCAGTCAGTTTTGCTAAGGCAGGTGTGTTGTGCCTGCCAGTTCACGTGCGGCTTCTCGCCAGACAACTAACCCCTGCTGCATGTGTCCCCTTGCTTTCCTCCCTCCCCAGTAGCGCTGTGCCCCCTTATCTGCCATGCCTTTGCAGTGCATTGGTCCCCATATGTGCCCACTCATATCCTCCTAACCCCCACTGGTTACCTGTGTCCCTGTAGTTTGCCTTCAACAATGGTTGGAGAAGGAGAGGTCCAGCCAAGTCCATGTGTGGTACCTGTTAAAAATGGCGCTCGTTCCATTGCATTATCCTAGTATCTGTCTGTGTCCAATTTAGAACCACTCCTGGCCTTCTGTCCACTAACTCCTGCCTCTGTCCCATCCCTTCACCTGTCGCCACCAAGGTTCTGTCTCTCCTCCCCATCCGAATTATGCAAACTGCTGAATTAGTATTAGGAGTGGGTCAGGATGTTTGATTTGATTTTTCTGTTGTCTTTTCTCTCTTGCCCCCGGCTGTATCACCCTCTTACCCATTCCTGTCCATGTTTCATCATTATCCCCCATACACTCTGTGTCCCATCCTATAGCTAGTTCTCCAGTAAGATCGTTGCAGGCAGGCTGCCCTACAAGTGCAACAAATGGTGTCAGAAATTGCTTTCTTGGCTTGGACTCCAAATGCACTTGCACTGGAACGGCACTCTTTCGTATGACTTCCATCATGGGCTTTGTCCTTCTTCCCCCGTTGCTCTCTCGTTCCTCTCCATCTGCGGTTCTAGCCCATTGTTCCTCCTCCTTTTATCCCCTGTAAGTTCTTTCCCACCACTGCCACGGTGGTGGGTATCCTTTGCTCATCCATTTCCCCACCTTCCTACATGTGGGAGATCACATTGCTGTTTCATTCATTCCTCTATAGGCGGTGGGGTAATGTGGGACAGGGGCGTTGAGTGCGATGGTTCAGATTTTTGTGACATTTCTTTAATTTTAATGAAGTCATGAGAGTCCTGCAGTGTTTCAGGGTCACACAGAAGATATATGATTATGCATGGTATGAGTTTGGTAAGACCTGGGAATATATTAAAGATCTCTCATTTTGCTTTGCTCCTCGTCAGTGACCCTCTCAAATTGGACCTTTTTATTATGTCTTAATGGCTTTATGGTAGCCCATTCTATGGTTTCTTTTCTGACTTGTCTTACACGTTTCATATAGAGTGTTGTACCATAGAAATTCCAGTTGGCAGCTTGTCTTTTTTGGGTTCAACCATTTCTCAGTTGACCCATTTGTTGGTCACTTTGGCTCCTTGTGCTGAATACTTTCAGTTTGTTTGTTGGGTGGGTTTGTTATGATGTGATAGAACGTTTTCACTATGGCTTTTGGTTTTTGAATGTTCAACCAATTTTCCCCATCTCCATTTTATTTATTTATATAACGTTTTATATAGCGAGGACGTGACCCAAGCGGGTATCAGAGCGCTTTACATATGATCGAGGTACAAACAGAGTTGCAGGTAAAAAACAACAAGGATAAGTAAGAAACTGGAAAAGATAGAGGAGCAATAAAATATGCCAATGCAAGAGGAAATAGAGTAGCATATACGTGCAACAGACAAATAGAGGGGTTGAGCACAAACCAACGTCTCAGACATAGTCAAAAGCATAGGACCCCCTGCATGAAAGAAATAAAAATGAAGTAGCGTTAATGGAGGTAAGTGCCGTCAAACAAGGGCATTCATCCATAGAGCTTTCACTTCTTCTTTTTTTGAAAGATGCCGTAGAGGGAATCAGTCTGATGTGCGGGGGCAGTGATTTCCAGATTCTCGGGACGATACCCGTGAATGCTCGATTAGAAGTTTTTTCTTTTACTGGAATTTCTGAGGTTTCAGCAGCAGAGTGCTGCAACTCCTAGAAGATCGGCTCCCACCAGAAAGCTGCAGTTTTTGGGCTAGATACAGAGGGGTGTTAATGTGAAGGGCCTTGTGAGTCATGCACACAATCTTACGATGAATCCTAGCCTCCAAAGGCAGCCAGTTTAAGTATTTCAGTATCAGAGTGATGTGGCTATCACTTCTGGAACCTGTGATGAGCGTAGACGCTGAATTCAGGGAAGCCCTGAGCGGAGCCAACTTGTAGCTGGGTAGCCCACAGAGTGTTGCGCAGCCATAGTCTAGCCTGGAAATTACTAGCAGACTTGAAGTCTTCAGGTGGGAGGAAGGGTTTTATCTATCTTAGAATACTCATGTGGTAGTTGGCACCTTTGGTGGCTGAGCTAATCTGTTCCTACATGCTCAATGACTTGTCAAGTATAATTCTAAGAGACCTTGCAGAGTCAATGATGTGTGGGGTACAGTTGAGAGCTGTTAGGTGGTTCAAGTACTCAGCATTGATGGCAGTCTGTTTTGTTGGTGTGATCAGGAGGAATTCCGTTGTGGAGGAGTTGAGCTTAAGATGTTGGGAAGTCAGACAGTGTTGAGATTTGAGTAGGGTGAGTTGAGTGATTTGATGTAGTCTGGGGAGGAGATTTTCAGGTAAAGTTGGGTGTTATCGGCATAAATGTATCGGTGAATGTTGGATGAATTGAGTAATTTCGTTAAAGGCTCCATGAACAAGTTGAAAAGCGTGGGAGAGCGTGCAGATCCCTGAGGGACCCCAAGAGTGGATGGCAAAGATTTAGAAAGGGAATGATTGACTTTAAATCTTTGCGTTCTGTTGTTAAGAAAGGAGGCAAACCAGTTTAATACAGAAACAGAGAGACCCATCCTTCGTTCCAGTAAATCCAGGAGGTTATCATGCTTGACTGTATCAAACGCTGAAGACAAGTCAAGGAGGATTAGAAGGCACGCTTGATTCCATTGTTCATCTCCTCCTTCCAGCGCTTGTTTTGAATAGTATGGGTTCTGTGTTCGGTGTGATTTAGGACATTGCTGACATTTCGTATGGTCGAGAGGGATATATACCAACGGATAGTATGCCCATCTATGTGGCAGTACCATTGGATTGGACTCGTAAGCAAACATAAAATCGATAGTTAGTCTGCCGATTTGTTGGGCAAGTTAAGACTTGTCTGAAGGCCAATGCCAACATAATTTTGAAAAGGTATGATGTTTGCCTGTTGTTGGACATGCCAACCCGCAGAAAGAAGTTTACCACTTTCTGTGAATTGCAGGAACAATGCAAATTCAAAGAATTCGACCAGGAAAAGTGTATTGGTATGCTCAATGACTAGTGAGCTTTAGAATTAATGTAATTTGTTTACACGACACACACAATATAGCGATCAGATAATCCTTTGTCATGTGTAACACATGTAGCCTGTCCTGGCATTTCAGCTGGGCACTTTCCATTTCAGAACTTGTACTCTTGCTTTTTCTACTGCAATTATTAACCCGATGACTTAACATTTAAATTACTGCTGGCTAAAAAGCAAGGATTGTTTAAGATGTTGTGTGTGGCATGGTGCCACTTGGCAGCTTTGGGAGTCATTGCATTGTTATGATTGCTGACTTTGCAGGTGATTCCCGGGCGATTTTTAAAGCCCTAGAAGTCGCACACAAACACTACGTTTTCACAACTGTAAATGATAGGCTTTTTCAGTAGATAAAACTGATTTGGGGTTTAATCAACCCTCCTTTCTCTTCTAGGGCAAAACTCCCCCTTTTACATTTTTTCATATGAATGAAGTGAGCCTTCTATCTTCTTACTTTGATTAAGTGGGTCTTTGGTGCCACTATGTGAAAATGTTTAGTAATTTAATTGCAGAGTATCTTGTAATGCACATTTGTGAGTGGAGAGCACAGTGATTTTATGCAAAAAAACTTTGCACAGCACTCCCTACCTACGTCGTGCCCCGCCTCTCTACATGCCAACAATGGCATGCGCAGCAATATGATACACATTCATCTGTTCTCTTCTGGTGTCCGTGTCACCGCCCCTCCATTATTTTCTATCCATTCTGATAGAGGGAGAGGATGTGGTGCAGGAGCCAGAGCAGCTGATTCGGGAGCTGGGGATCCGGGTTTGAGTCTCTGCATCAGCACAACATTCTGTGATTCTAGGATAATCACTTAATCTCCCCGTGCCCATGGATTGTGCCTGGATACCATCACGGGTGATAAGCCGTGCTATATAAATCTACAAGCAAAGTAGCCACATCTTGAGATGAACTGCGCCCATTTAACCTTTGTGCTCTGCTATATAAAGTCTTAAAACCCCAGGGATACCCCACTCGGGATATCTGCCCACTTTACTGGACGGGCAAGGAGGGCGGGAATTCCTGTAAGCAATTAATCCGTTTGGAGAAATCCTAGAATGGTGCTCTGTACTTTTTGTATGGCTGTGGATCTGATGATTATTCCACCCCCCTTCTTAGGTAGAGCATAGGCAGCAAGCATGCTCTGTCTTCGAGAAATGCGGTATTAACTCTATGGCCTTTGAACATGCCTAACGCTTCTCATTGGTTGTTTTCTCTGGTTTTCTAAAATTCTTTGCTGTTGTTGGTAAATGTTTACATTTATTCCACCTTTTGGCTGTTTTGTTACAGCACTGGAGACTTCCCCAGCTACATAGATCCTTTCTCAATCAGCCATATGTTTAGTTTTGGTGCACTCTTTTCAAATGGCTGTGGTTGCAACTTTGGCTGTCGTCTAATCAACGTGGCACACTGCGCTTTAAGTTTGGCGACCATGTCTTTCTTTTGTTCCGCATGGCGCGTCTCTGCCACCTCCTATTTTTATTAAATTTAAAGAGACCGTAACACATTTTCCCCCTGTGCCACGCCCGTTTCAGGAGCACCATGCTTTATCTGCTTGTTTGATCTTTGAACCATCCTAGTTATTGATTGCTTTCAGGGCCGGCTTTAGGGCGGTGCGACCGGTGCCACCGCACCGGGTGCTGGCTTCCTGGGGGCGCCGTGTTTGAAAGTTTGTTATGTTTTTGAAGCACCTGCTGCAGCGTTTCTTTACTCCGGCAATCGCTAGGCCTCACATAAATGTCAAGATAACTCGTGTGATTAATTATCTTCCTGGAGAGAGATCGGCGTTTTGTATAGTTGAGGTTTTTACCTCCGCTAGATGAGACACTCATTGGTCACTGCATCTGTTAGCGACACGTGAACAGCGGTAAACATAAAGCATGCGAATAACTCCTGCCATAACAAATTTAGAGTATGGATTCTAGTATTTAGTATTTTTTTTTTTTTTAAATGAAAAATGTTTTGTATACTGCACCTGTAGGAGCCACTTGCATCTGACGCTTCTCCAACCCATCTTTTTTCAATTTTTTTTTTTATTTTTTACCCACTTGTGGTTGTTTGTTTTTTAATTTATTTATCTTTTTAACTTTTAGCCATGCATTTTTCCTCCAGGTTCTCAATTTGCTGCTCCTCCACTTATTCACCCGAACATGCTCAACGACCACATTTCCTAAACCGTCCCATTCTTTCAGCCTTATGACAGTACTTAACATTGCAGGACAGTAGCAAGCGTTGAAAAACGCAGAGCAGCACTGATGTAGTGTAAAAGCTTGAGCCCAGCGGTAAAAAAAACCACTGAATGAAAAGCAACCAGATAACCATGAATACCACAGTGGTGTAATGTGTAAGCAGCAATGTAGTAAAAAGAAAATCAAAACTTAAATCGCAATAAAACACAATTCGTTAAAAAGTAAAGTTGGCTAACAATGTAAATAAAAGCCATAAAATTGTCGCTTAAAGTGGAAGCTAAAACCAGATAAAATAATAGTCATAAGTCACCGAAAGTAAAATAAAACAATAAAAACTATTGCAAAAAGTAAAAGGCTCAATCATTAAACATAAAAGCAACCACTCCGTTAACGTAAAAGTTACAAGCTGCTAAAATCAAAAAGGCTAAATTGAGAGGGTGGGGTGTAACAACTAGGGCTGCCGACTGTAGAACGGAGTTAAGTCCCAGCATCGGCTCAACATCCTGTGACTCTGGGCAAATCACTTTCTCCTTCATGAATCAAAAATCATTGGTTGACAAGAACTAATGTGTAAATGACATTCAAACAATGTTATTGAATTCCAGTGGTACCTTTTTGGTGAATCTTGTTTTCTTTCTGTCTTACTAGACCACACATGGAATTTTAGAGGGCATTCCCAAATTTTAGAATCCATAACAAAATGAATGAATAAAAAAAAACAACCACAAATATTTTCTTTTCACCGTAAACTAACATTGCACTTTTGTGCATGGTATGTTCTCATAAAGTGAATTATTTTTAGGCCTCGCAGACCTAGCGCTGGAGCGCGCATTCGCTCCTCGCTCTGCGAGGCTTATTGTCATCAGTACGCTTTCCGAAGGGGACTTGAAGCCCTGCCCATCTTTTTGATTGGGCGGTGTCATCCTCCCTGCTAAACGCTGGCTTCTGATTGAAAAGGAGGCTTCTTAGTCCCTCCTTGTTACCGTCCTGTCTCCTTTTGGGACGGCCCTCCCGGACTGGATCTTTCACTTGCGGCGTTACACGGTGTCCTTCATTAGCCGGGACGCACTATATTTTTCTCACAACGCCAACAGGTTGTTTAAAATGCGCCTCGGGCGGGCTCTTTTACCTCGGCGGCGCAGCGGCTCCTGTTACCATCTCCCTCGGGCCAAGCCTCGTTGTTCAGTGCGCCAAGTCTGCTTTTAGTTAGACAATGGCGGCCGGCGCCGCACACACTACTCGCTAGACGCTGTAAATAACAGCAGGGCTTACTGTGGCACTTGAGACCTGCCACGGGGTGGGGGGGCATTGGTACGAGGGGTGTTTGTGCGGTGAGAAAAGCGAAGGTCGGAGGTGGTTTGCATGGGTGTGGGCATAGCGGACTGTCACCTTCGGGAGGGGGGCCCCTTAAGGCGGGTGGTGGTAGTTTTGTTCACTAACTCTTACTTGTGATAACGCGTAAGGGGGGGGGGGTCCCTTGTTTAGCTCGTTCTAGGTGGCACTTGGTGATAAACGGCTTGGTGGCGATCCTAGCTTTGGAAGGGAGCAGCAGACACCTGAAGCCCCTCCTCTAACCAATAACTCTAGGATGCGGTAAGAACTAGGAAGAGCGACATGAGATGGGACTGGCAGCCTTGTCAATATGCAGCCCCGGCATTTGGCGGGGGTAGTGATTGGCTTCTTAGGAAACACTTGGGACCCGTCACTAATTTTATTTATTTGTTTTTACAAATTAAGCAGTGCGGGCAGGAATGGGGTACCGAAGGGCAATCCTGGGCTCTTCAGGACATTGATGGTCCATTGTCCGGGGCGTGCTCAAGAGTGGGCGTGTAATAATGTGGGTCAGTGAGACTTCAGCCATGATTTGTGCACCAGACCATCACCCCAGCATCAAACTCTTCGTACTAATGCCCCACAGACAACAAACACTGCCTGCGGAGCTACTGTGACGACAGAACCCCCACTAGCAGCTGCCAACACAGCACGCGCAGGTAGGACCCAAGAGAGGGGTGTAACGGGAGCGCGAGGGACAGAGATGAATGGGAGCGTTTACACGTTAGGTGGAGGGCCCGCGCGGAGCAGGTGTCTGGGACATATGTTTCATGGTCCTCTGTCCTGGGAGACTCCCTCTACAAATGAGGGCAAATGCATCCGAATCAACTGGTAATTTACCTCTGCCAGCAACGCCCACGTGTTGTTTATTTAGTGTGTTCCTGGATGATCACCCCACTGCTGTTCTGGATAGTTTATGGCGATGCTGAGCTGGGAAATGCTTTACTTCATCTGAGGGAGCGGGGATCATATGGATTAGGCACGGAGTGGAGCGGCGCTGGGCTTGTACATTATAGATCTGAAGCACAGCCATCCTGGGAGGGACAGTGGTAAGTGTGAGAGGCCAGCGGCAAGGCTCTGACCCCAGTAGAGCCCTCCGTTATCACAAGAGAAGAACACTGGTGGCAGGGCTGGGGGACTGATGTCACTCTTGACTGATGCCTTGATGCCTTTTAAGTGAAGCAGTGGTGGTCGGAGGGCTGAGGTACTGACGTCTCTTTGGTCAGAAGGCTTGTAAGTGAAGCAGTGCTGGTGACAGGGCAGAGGAACTGACGTCACTTTGAACCTTAGTTCTTCTAAGTGATGCCCTGCATAGGCGGTAAGCACAGAAGCAGTGCTGGTGGGAGGGCTGAGGTACTGACGTCTCTTTGGTCAGAAGGCTTGTAAGTGAAGCAGTGCTGGTGACAGGGCAGAGGAACTGACGTCACTTTGGACCCCGGTCTTCTAAGTGCCTCATACTGCTCTCCTCACTCTCCTTTCTTCTGCCTCATGCTACTCTCCTCCACTTTCCTTCATTGTCCCTCATGCTGTTCTTCTCCTCCTCACTCTCCTTCCCAAATCATCACACGTTCTTCTCCCCCTAACTCTATGCTTCATACTGCTACACAGCTAACAATTACAATCCAAACCACATAATTCCACCACACATCAGATACATACACTAAATAACACATAGCTAAAATACAATACCATTAGCAAAGCCAAACGCTCTAACATGAACCAATGCGGGACCTATTGCATTTCCAATGCTTGTTTTTAGCTGCTATTCCTAAATGGGGACATGAAGAGGTAATCTCTCATCCAGTCTGACTTGCCTCACGCACTGTTGGCCCCACATTAAGACCTAGCTGAAAGTGTATCTCTGTGTTGACCTGTCTTACTAAGACCTCGTGAGGGCTCCTGCAGAGGAACTTTCTTCTGACCTTTAACATTTATTGGTCTTCTAGTAACATAATGCACCATTATCTGCCACCGTTCCCTTTTCTAATGGCCCACGACCAGCTTTGCTTAGTGATACATTATCATCAGACGAGAAAAGCTATCGGTATAATGTATTCCAAGAATTGGGACACAACAGTAAGACATAGCTGGACCCACAAGTGACTTCAAAGCACCATTTAGGGAGATCAGGTAAACTGAGGAATGCTCCCAGTCCAGTAACACAACAGTGCTGTCAGTCAAGATCGAGGTTCATTAGCAGAGCTTGTTCATCACATTTGGTGTAATTTTGATGCTTTGATTTCTTTTTAAGGTTGAGCCTATGAGAGCATGCGCTAGCACATGCATCTCGTTTGTGAGACACTGTTGTATCCAAAAAGGGCTTGTAGTCCGCCTGTTGCATAGCCGTTTGTTGGCTTGCATGGTACTGTTCTTTACAGCTTTGTAACTAGTCACTTGGAATGTGGCCATACATTTTTCCTGAGGCAAGCATATATTCCTGAATCAGACTGCATGTCCCAGTGTGTAGTAACTGTATAGATCTTCTATCCCTGGCGGCACAGCACCCAGGATAATGTGCTGCATGGCTAAACACTTATAAGATTCCAAAGGCGAGACCTATTGACTATGCCAATGTTATTTTTTGTTTTCTTCCTTCAAACTGGCATCCCAACTCTTTGGGACAAAAGATGTGCTCTCCTAAGTACTGAAAAACATTTTGAAATATTTGCACAGTTAATTTACAAAGCATTTAAAAAAAATGTGTGTTAGAAAAAAACCTGACATCCCACAGCTTTCCATTTCACACTCCTTGTACAGCACAGTTCACTTAACAAAATCTAACTTTGCAATCAGAGAAAGAAAAGTAAACGCCATCCTCCTAGTGTTGGCTCCATAAAATGTAATTAAGGTGTTTGAAAGACATTGGTTTAAAAAGTATGATCTTGCTTAAAATTCACTCAATACAGCTAGACGTTTTGCATGTTGGGGCAGCGTCAAATAAAAACATTTTTAGGAAATCCTCTTTGTATAATTGTTTGCTCAGTTTCACATGTATGTACCTGTGAATTTTATTTCAAGTAGTGGCTTGTAGCATGAAATATCGGGATCTTTGTCGAGCTCTTTTAAAAGATGTATGGGACGCCCCTGTGTAAGAACCGTGTATTGCTTTTTAAGGTGCTGTAGGAATTTTTGTCTTGTAAAGAGTAATTATATATGGATTCTTGTAATTGATGCTTCAGAAGCTGAAAAATATTTCTGCACATTTGCTTCGTGTTCTCTTCTCGTTTGATTGGCAGGAGCAAGTGTAATTAATATCAGTTGAACATAAGGTAGCAAGGGAGTTGTTAATAATCTGTTGCAGATCTATGTATCATTTTTGATTATTGCTCTGGTCTATTTACTTACAAGATTGCATGGCAAAGTTTTCACTCTCTGGGTTTTAATTAATGATTAGGTAGGGAGAATTGTGTTTGTTTCTAAAGGAAACCGCATATTTTGGGTAAGTGGTATGCGATGCTGCTTTCCACGATCACGTTGTGCCTTCTTATCTGTAGTGTTGTACAGAATGCATCGGCTTTGGTGCCTTGTAAATTGAAAAAGCTAAATGCTGTTAAATGTAATGAACCAGGTTTGCAAATTAGCTCTTAAAATCAGCGTGGCAAGAAGCACAACCTTGTGAAAAAAATTCTCTCCACAAAATTCAATTTCAAATGGCACTAGGTTGTGCTCAGCCTGAATGTAAATGCTTGAGAGAACGCAAACCTCACTTGACTTGATTGGCACGTGGCATTATTTTTGTAACATTTCAGTACAAGCAACAGTGTAGCATTTTCTTTCTCTGGAGGGATTGCTGGTGGGTCTCTGTTTGGATGGGAGAACATGTGGTTGTAATATGTATGTCATGTGGGATGGGTTTGGTGTGACCCCTCAATTCCTCACATAGTCTGGTCTTGTGGTGGTCATCTTGTCTCTGCCTGTGCATAACCCAGTGTATGACATGGTTAGCTTTATGGTTCAGCTATTTGAATAAAGGGCTTGGTTTGTGGAGCCTGGGAGTGTAGTACGGCATGGTATGAGTGTTTGTATAGCGCTTACTACACATGTGGGGCACAGAAGCACTTGTCCATGCTTCACCATATGGGTGTGTAGTTGTAAGAATGTTTTCTTTGCTTTGAACATATGTGAAAAATGTTTCCAGTTGCGTGTGATGACCATCGAGATGCAGTTATCATACACAGTATGATGGATGAGGAAGTCTGCTAAATGAACCAACACTTATAATCTATTAAGATTAATTTGTTGTGCATTGTGTTAGTTTATCTTCTATGTTGTCAATCAGATTTATTTTGTTGGCTATGGTAGGTGGTCGTCCACTCTAATGTTATGGCTCCTCAAGAGGTAACAGGCTGCCAAGATAGACTATGTTACAGTCCTCCTTTATGATTTGCATTATTAGATGTCTATTGATAAGTTGTCAAAATGGACCATGAAATTGTCACCCTTTTTGTGATTTACTATCTGGGACCTGTGAGTTGAACTATGCTGGAGTTGTCCATTGGCCAGCATTTTGTGGCTGGTCTGCCTGGTTATTTTAATTGTGATGGTTCCACAGGTCCTTTCATACATTGTTATTCCTGTTGGCGATAAGGGTTCAGCTACTAAATTGCTAAATGTAATATTCTGACGTATTCTATCAAATTTGTTGTTGGAGGACCATCATAAAAACTAGGTCAACAGTCCTCCATCTAGTGGTTAGAGGTAGAAGGGAAGGTAAACAAAGTTTACCATGTTGGTGGTTATGGTTCAAGTCCCATATGTTGTTAGACGGGCTGCAGGCCTTCAAGTGCAGAGAACACTTCTAGTTTTGATTGGAGAGACTGTTATTTCATCTGTACTCCAAGGTCATATAAGGTTGTGTTTGACCAAGCTCCTCAAGTTGGGTTGAACACCTGTGTCTTTCTTTCTGGTACGGTGTGCTGGTTCATACTGTTCAATAGCTCTCAACTGTGCTTATATAGGTAGGATTATTGCTCTGAGCTCTATCACAGGATCAGCTGTTCATAGCATTATCTTGGGAACAATGATGGCTTCACCTCTCTACTGAACTTGAATGTTTAACATTTTGATAAACAATGTGTATCCGAGTTTGGCAGCTTATACCAATAAATTGTAGCCTTCTATGTATTTCTTAGTGTAAGGTGGTATGGCGATCTGTAGTGTTAGACTTGAATGCAGTGTCCTGTGTTTGCATTTTTATTATATTTACTTTGAGAATATAGTGGTCCTTTTACTTAGGACACTGTGAGCCATTCAAATTGCTTTGAACATTTAGTGTCTACCTACAAGTAGCCAGTGAAGGTTTGGAGGACTGGCATCGCATGTTCACTGGAGTGAAGACCGAGGAAGAGTCTTGCAGCATTCTTTAGTATTTGATAAACTTTGCTCATAATGAAGCAAGGGTGCCAACGTTTACACTCTAGGCATAGTTCGAGCTTGGATATGGCCCGAGTAAGGCTAGCTTCTAGTTTTCCTTCATATCTGAGATTAGGGAAGATATGTTACATGTTTTTGTTTGTGTAAAAGCTGCTCCTTGTGACCTCTTTGACTCATGGTATCCGGGACCTATCTGAGTCCAAGGATGCTCCTCGATTTTCTTACTTCTAAAATGTGAAAATGTTGGCGTGGCATCAAGTTCCTTTGGCCATGTGTCCATAGGCTGGTGTTTGTGCCATTGACCGCTAGTCATGATCTCGTTCTTTTTAGTGTTGAGGTATCGGTGGTTACTCATCACCCTTGTATCTAAGGCACAAAGGTAGTCACAAGTCCTGTTACGTACAGGTCTTCTGGGCCATCCAATTTTAGAATGATTTGCATATCATCTGCACAGTTGTAGCATATAAGGTTAAAGGATCTGAGATAGTCCAGTAGGAAGTTAGATGGATGTTGAATAGGCGAGGTGAGTTGGTGGACCCCTAAGGAACATCGCATTGTATGTATGAGGGGTGATACATTTGAAGTGATGAGTAAAAACTGCCCTTTCGTCGTTTGTCTCGGAACATGCAGTTGGAGATTGGCTTTTGCTGGTGAATGGGTCTAGATTCTTCTCTTTGAGGAGTGGTCTAATGCAAGTGGTTTCTAGCTCGTGCGAGAAAGCTCCTAGTTTTAAGGACTTGTTTAGGAAGCTTCTGGCTAATTCTGCTGCACAGGTTGTGTAAAGGCCGTCTATGAAGATTTTGGTGAGAAGGAGGCTACGCCTGAAGGTGATCCTAATAATCTAAAATATGGCAAATCGTGGAATTGTTTTCAGAGAGGGCACTGAAGATGGTGAGAGATGGGTTATTGCTGTTGCCCATCATAGGGGTGGTGCTGTCATGCATAGGAGGACTATTGGCTGTTTTTTCCTTAACATCGTCTTCTGTTCATTCAATTCAATGTTTTTAGATCAATTCCATGGAGTTTTTGCAGCAGAAGCTGTACAATTGTGGGACTTCTGCATTTTCGTGCTCCGGATTATGAATTTCTGCTAAAAGCTTGTGCAGTTCCTTTCATTAGCAGTGCATTTCAATTATGCATGTGGATCAGTGTTTTTTTATGGTTCTGTTTATAATTACAGTTCAAGTCTGTCATTTTTATCCCTTGTTTTTCTCCGCGGGTATTGTGGGATGTTGATTTTGTGTTTTCACTTGTCTGATCTGGTCATCAAGCCATGTGGCATTCATCTTGTGTATACCGCTGGTAGAAGTCTTTAGCGGTGTCGGGTCTGAGCCATGGTGTTGGCAGCTTCCAGACAGCACTTCTAGAAACAACTATTGGTGACCAAGTCAGTAAAAGATTTTTTCACATGATCGGGTAAATATATAGCTAGCTCCAACGTGGTGGGGAGAGAGCAACCAAAAGCTGTGCGGCATTTGTAGTGTGAGGAGCAAGGCTGCTGGAAACAAAGAAGTTTCACCCCACAGAGTCCATTCTCTTTGACTCTCACTTTGGTGAAGCTGTCCGGTTGCAATACAGACACTACCACAAGGATCCCTGGAAATTGGCATGAAAACAAGAATTTCAGTCACAGGGTACAGGTCTGTGTCTCCTAGCAATCAACTGTGGACTTCCAGGCCTAAGAAGTGGTTCTCCTAGGGAGGCAGTATGGGCTCTGATTGTGCCTCATGGAATGGTAGCGGACAGAGGCTGCAGAGGAAAGTCAGAAGATTTCTGTTAAAATGCTTGACTCAGCCTCAGGAATACACAAAGTTAACATGTAGAGATTTAGAAATCGGGCAGAGTGGTAAAGCTCTAAAGGATAGGCCATCGGTGTAATTGTGAGAATAGCCTGAGGTTTTCCTGTCAGAAAATCAAATGTGGGTCTCTTTGAAATGCTCTCTCCTTTTAGGGTATGCTTATACATTTGTAAACCTATTTTATCCTCCTATATATGTTGGTAAGTGTTAGGCTTTGAATGGATGACATGTTTTCGCAAACGTGATATTTTCAGAAATGTAAGAATTTCACACCTTCATACTTGAAAACCAGAACTAATGCTCATCAATTAAAAAGTAATACCATGTTTTTAAAGTAGTGAGCCATTAAGGATTCGAAGCTATAATAACCCTCTCGCATATTTCCCCCCCCTCCCCCGATTCCATGTGAATTAACAACAATAAATTCACTGACCCTGGAGGTTACTCCATCCCACATCCCCACAATGTTCCCAGTGAAACCAGAACCCGCGTGTGAGCTTCCGTAGGTCACATGCTCTTAAACTTTACCAACGTGAAGAGGATGCACGTGGAACTCACATTGTAGAACAACTCTTAAGAGACCACTACTTTTACTTCCTTGGTCGTATGATGTGAAAGCTTTCCCACAGCCTTTTACCCTGGGGCTTTAAGTTATTTATTTAGCAGTAAGAATATAAGATTGACATACACGAACGCTATGTAACGTGGGAGAGATGTTGCATGTGATCATGACGAACATCTGTATGTTTAACAACAGTAACTCTAGAATAGGGGACTTTTTCTCCTATAACATAAAGATCTTCTTGGGCGTCCCTGCAGTAGCTGCCTTGTCTGTAGTGCGGCAACTGTTTGACTAGATAATAACAATGTTGTGGTTTTTAACATCCACGGTTTTCAGCAGCTGCTTGGCACTGTTGGGAGTTTATAAACTTGACTGCTGTTTTGGGGATTAGCTTTCACAGCGTTCACCCGCAACCACTGCCTGTGTATTCATTCCCCTAGTATATAAATGTATTTTGTAACCCAGAACATATTTTTCATCATAGCATAGTGTGTATCACCTGTTTATTTTGTGTCTGACCTTGTGGTTGTTTGTTCGCGCTCTCAACACCGGCAGGAACGTTAATATGAGGTATAGGTCTTCTGATTAATCGATTTGAGAATGCACAGTTGATTGCTTTGTTGTCCTTACAGCTTTATTCTTGTATTGCTGTTGTCATGTCTGCGTCCCGTAGTTCATGAGTGTGTGTTGTAGCCTTGCATGGATTCTCCTGCCAGTTTGTTCCTAGGATCCGTGGTTTTGTTTGTTTGTGTACACTGGTATTGTGGGTGTCGCACTGTGTAGTGTGCCTCATTGCACCGCCGGTCTCTGCCCCAGTGTCACTTTCCTCTGTTTGTGGCTTCGTGCTGTGCTGCATTGGTGGGCGTCCTGTAACAATGTTCCAGACAGTGTCCTATCTTGCACGGTTCTTTCAAGCCCTCGAGAGTGATGAGCAAATCTGCACCATTGACTACATTCTAAAGTTTCTGTCCTGAGCTCGTAAATTGTAATGTCCTGCAGAGCCTAGATCTGGAAGGACGGAATTATAGTAATGCCGTTTACAAATCCCTTTTATTGCCGATCAGCAGTTTACGGGTGTCCAGGAGTAATGCAGGGGTTCACTCTTATTGTGGGGCCTATGAGCAGGCCCTGGCACTCTTCGATGTCCCTGCTGCATTTATGGCGGCTCAAAAAGTTCTAAGGGCCAAGGGTTGAAAATACATTTTCCCTTTAAGGGCTGTGGGGTTGTTGATATCATCTTTGAGATGAGTTAGCAGTCTCCGCGGGCCCACATCCTGGATTGGGGGCCTCTGGGGGGGAAAACATTGGAGTACATTAGAGCGTGAGATAAAGTGACAGAGGGGGCTGCTTTGTAGGGGACTGGAGAGTCAGCAAGCAAATTGCGCTAGGCAGGGCTTTCTGAATTTGATTGCAGTGCGTGTCCTGGTGATGTTTAGTTGGGATCCAGAACAGTCCGTGTTAGATGAGGCTAGCATTGCTCTTGGAGGGCATGGTGTATGGTAAAGATATATAGCTTGCGTTGACTAGGAACTTATTAAGGGTCTCTGCAAGGCTTGATAGCTAGATGTGTAGCTATGTAGGTAGGCAAATAAAGTGGGCAGGTAGGCGGATTAGTAGGTATATAGGCAGGCCCCCGTTGAGGAGGCAGAGATATAAACAAAAAGGCTGTTACAAACAGAATTGAGAAGAATTGAGAATATTTACCCCACGATGTCTTGTTTTGAAATTACCTTGGCAATGTTACCAGATACCACAGAGTGCTTGCTGGAAAGTCCTCAGCAAGCACTGTTATATGTGAATTTTCTTGGTGAGGAAAATATGTAAAAATGCTTGCAGGAACTGAAGTCCAGAAAGGGCACAGTCAGTTAAAAAGACCGATTTTATGTTAATCAAATTAAGAAGCACTTTCATGCGAAACCTTGGACCAAGCACATCCTTTTATGAAAGTCACAAACCAGTTCTCAGCAGAAAGCTAAATATCTCACTAACTGTTGGTGATCAAGAAAAAACAACGGTTTGTCACTTTCTAAAAAGGGAACTTCAGGCCCAATCTGTACTTTGCTTCTAAAGGTGAACCATTACAACTGGCCACAGTATCACTTCTCCCAAATGGGGTGGGCAAGTATTAATAGGTGGAACCTTCTTCTAATTGATCTGGAAAACATAGAACTGGGATGTCTTTGTTTAAAGGGGTTTTAATATATTTTCTGTGGGCCCATATCTGTGACATCTAAATATAATTAGTAAAGACCGCAGATTATCGAGAGTTGTATAGCCTTTGTTTGACCAGGTACTATAAATATGGTTGGCCAAAAGCAGAGATAGATGCGTGCCCACACACTAAATGCAAAATCTTTCCTGCTGAAAGAGTAGCATGCACTGATGAGCAATTGACTGGCTTGCATGTTACACTATATCCTCTGGAGGACAGTTGAGGTGATCCTACTTCAGTGCATCATGTGCCAGTGTGATCAACTCAGCAAGGCATGCTTTGGTAATGGCGCTTCATCCCTGGTGAGTAGGTCTCTTGTGTTGGGTAGCTTATCAAGATTTGAGTATCTTGGTGCCTCACTAGCCTGCCCCATGCTAAAGTTAATCTGAACATTTTCTTTTGTGTTCTTGAGCTTGTGGGTGACCTGGACTGTCGAAAGCAAGAAAGAAGTTGTAGAAAAATAAACTTCAGAAAAAAGCTTATGGACTTTGCAAAGCACTGTTATTCCACTCAAAGTGCTTGCAGTCTTGGCATTTTGCGTGTTCCGATAACTGTCGATGTGGCTATCAAAATGTTTTTTTTATTCAGTGCCTCCAGGCATATCTCATTTTTCTGAGCTTTGGGGTTTCTTCCATAGAAGGAAATGACCAGTGTGTTTTTAAAAATGCTGGCTGATGAGAAATGCATGTGCCTATCAACTGAGTGAGGGACGGGATATTGTTCCCCCTTGTCTGAACATTGAGTACATGAGCACATATTCACCATGTCCTGGAGGAAAGGAAATCCGCTTTTTCCTGAATGCTTAATTGCCGCCAGTTAATGTGTGAAGGGCTTTTTTTTTTTTAATCTCCGCCTCTGTAATGATCCAACTATAAACTGACTCCACTGTTTAGCATTGAATGTTTCTAATTCTTTGGGATCGTTTTCTACTCGCCGATTGCTTCAAAATATTGTGTACGGTCTGTCAACATTTGATGGAGCGGGATTCTTTTAAAGGAATTTGAACCACTTGTCCCCTTTCCCCTATCCATTGAGCTTCAAGCAGTCGTGGGGCAGCATCCTCCTAAATGTGGCAAAACATATTTCCTCGATGATCTTCGAGAATCCCAACAATAGGGGTTGCTGATAGAATAAAGTGCAAAATAAGTCCTGCAGAAAGGCACGCTTAGACCGTGTTCTTCAATTGGGGGTGTAGCTTGGTCAGTAAGATTAAGGGGGTGTGAACATCAGGTTTTCCAATAACCATGCTGGCATATCATGTTAAGATACATTATAAGAGCAGCAGTGCAGAAGGGGAGTTTAAAAGGCGGTGAAAATTAAGTAGGGTGCAGATTGTAAGGGGTATGTAAACCCAATAGTTTGTAAAATGACCAACTTGTTCTAAGACCTTCAAAACCGAGACGTGTGTGAGAAAATGTCATATGAAATCGGAGACATCACCATACCCAACTGAAAACACCTGTACCAATTATTTACTAGAAACCAGATTTATTAGGGGAGTGTAAGGGAAGATACGTCCCTGTCTTCATTGCTCCAACAGCGGCATAGCCCCAATCCTGGACGAATATTATTTTAGTGATGAAGTTACCCAGACTCTTTGCCAAGATAAACACCTTGAGCTCCCCTAAGGCTGTCTTCCCAAAACACTGATCTGTTTCTCTGAACCACTATTGCAGCAAGGGGAACAATGCCTCCTGGAAGTGAAATCTGTACCAGATACCTTCTTCTGGCATAGTTCAACATCTCTGTTTTGAAGAAAATGTTTTGCATTATTTTTTTTATTTATATGGTATTTTTGTAAATAATGCTTGCCCGTTTATTTAAAAAATGTGTAGGCCTCCTTACACAATTCATGACCCATCCAGACCCCCTACTGCTTCCTTGATGGCATCCATGCGGCCCTCAGTAACACCACAGACCAAACTTTGTGGCCCCATGGCAAATGTTTGTGAGTACCTATGTTGTAGACTGTTCTTATCAGAGGTTCCTAAGTAAGTGGCATTTTCATAATGCAGCTTTGCCTGGACAGAAGCGTTTGCCGCTATTTTGTGTGAAAACGACAATAGAGGCAAAGTTCTTCCTAAAGTCCTTTTAGGAACATGAATAATTTTGTGATAGTTGCAGTCTGTGTCTCTAGAGAGAACTGTTCCCAATATAATGCCTGCATTTTGCACTGAGTTTACAGGTGTCGGATAGTTATCGAAGTCTGTAGGACATAGGCATTTCCCATCTTGAGATTTTAATAAAAAACGTATCTCCTTTTTTGATGGGTTGAATTTGAGATAATTTTGAGTCCCTCATTCTAATGTTATGGATAGCATTTTTTTCAATTTGTTCCTGCTCCTCTTTACCCTGGGCCTTAAAAAGAATATTTCCTTCTATGTAGTGTTGCAGTTGTTTGACGACATTTTCTAATAATCTGAATAAATAGATTAAGGTACTATTCTCCAAGACTACGCGGTGTATCCTTGCAACCCTTGAAGAAATGAAACTATGGCCACAATACTGGAAGCAAATGTATAATATGTTGGGGGCTTCTCATAAGGACTGGGGGCTCCGTGGTGTTCACACATTGATGCTTAGACTCCCATCATCCTGTGACTTAAAGGCTGTACCTCCTAGCCATGATTAGTTTAGCCGTCACATCATTACATTTTCACCACCAGATGGTTTGCAGTCTCTTGATCCTGAAAAGGCAATTGATGCCATGGTTCTCAAATTGGAATTCTTTTAAAAGTGCAAGAATCGGGCAAACTTCTCTAGCAGGGTTGAGCAAAGTTTCTAGCTTGAACGAAACAAGGACGCTATCCCCTGTTTGTGTCCTTTATTTGTCCACTGGCGGATCAGAATCTGTCTTGGAAAGTTGCTAAAACATTCCTTATTGGTTGACCAGACGTTGGAGCAAAAAGATGGGGTTTATGTGCCCAAAAACAGAAAACCTCTTATGTTGAGGTTGTCGGCTCTTCTTTAATCACAAAAGGTAGCCCAAAGAGGTTTGGTCTACCCACATCTATTCTGCTGCACTTCCAGCTACCAATCAGAAATCCTAACACCAGAATGTATCCTTATTGGTTGAAAGGTGGGTGGGCAACAAATTAAAGGGAGACCAATTAAAATTGGTGAAACATTTTTATTCAGCAATCTGCTAAGTCACTGTACCAATCAATTACATCAGTGGTCCTCTGTTGTGGCCTTTCTGACTGGCTCCTAGCAGCCCATCCGAATAAATGTAGCATAAATTGCAGCAAACTTTCTTCCAGTTGGTATGGCAGTTTCACAGCAGATCTTGTGTCGCTCCATTTTACCACTTGCTGTTTGCATTGTTGTTTCTATACATGGGAAGCAGATTCTGGAAAAAGGCGGATTTGCTCTGTAATGTATATCTACTTACTGCAAACTGAAAATGAAATGCACACTGCCCTGGTCGAATGACAGTTGACGTTCTCCGCTGTGAAAATTCAAAAGTCTTTCCTCCATTACAAAGGCCACGACAAAGGCCACTTTACCTAGAGAACACAGAGCGAGAGGTGGGGAGCGAGACCAAGAACCAGAGGGAAAGCACAATTTCGGGAGAACAATGTTTTGATACCTATGTTTCTGTGCGGGGGAGAGCTGCCTTTGTTTCACCTTTCAAGTCCTTTGTGGGATCAAGAGGGACTCTTTTTATTCGCTCAGTTGTCTCTAAAAAAGGATTTATCCTCCTAAACCGGAGTCCAGTTTTCCCTGAAAGCCCGTGCATCTATTGCCACCGACAATTAGTCTGATTGCAGACGAGGCCTGAGCTTGTTTTGTCTTTATACCGTCACGATAAAAAGCGGAGAATTTTGAAAGAACAAAGGGGTGAAGAACCAGTGTGCCCTACAGTTTGAAGACACTGGTTGGGATTTGGGGGTGGGGTTTAAGTAAAGACTCGCATGGGGTAGAAAAACATCTTTACTCATCTTGATCGTCAAAACAAATAAATAGCCCACGATGTGTCCTAGAGGTAAACTAATAAAAGGCTACGGTACTTCTTGTAGTTTAGAGAGATTTACTTGTGATGTGCAGTGAAACAAAAATCGTAGATAGCACAAAGCGTTAAAGTATTATGACAAATTTCTGACACCAGAGGTGTTTATTATTTCTATGGAAGTACAGTGACTACATAATTAACAAGCATTTGCAATGCAATAGTCTCGCCTTTGGGACCTTATAAGTATTTAGCTATGTACCATATGATTGATGGGACCACCTGCACTCACTTTTTAGTTAAAGCCCACTGCTATCAAACACCCCGTTTTGTGAATCACTAACTCCGGCCGTCAGGCCAACCTATCGCCCACTTCTGCTACTATTGTCCACCTCCCACAAATCATTAGGCCAACCGTCTCTCCTGCTGAAGTCACTTCCCTACCGCTATCACCACTTACTGCTCCCACACTGCAGTGATATTTTTTTACGTCTGGTGCCATTCTGTGTTAATATTATCAGGACAGTATGATGAAAGTGCAGGGACACCTGTCCGGTAGGGCAGCTGTCTGTCCTCCTGTTAAATAATGGGTGCTCATAAGGGACTTACTCCAACCCAGCATTGCTGCATCAGATAATAAAAACTAAAAAAAGCATGAACACACATAGCGGGCATATTTGTACCTCTCCCCTAGACGCCACACTTGCAACACTGGACATGACAGTACCCCAAAGTTACTTGAGGAGAACCCAGCACCCACAAAGACCTCAATATCCTTAAAAAAATATGACTGCTCACACCACTTGCTAAAAACTCCTAGGGGACAAAAATAAAATGCGTAAAATAGGGAGAAAAAATAACAATGTGAGCTCGATTTATAAAGGTATTTCTGTGTATTAAAGTCTCGGCACTCAGGGAACTGCAGTGCGGAGATTCTGCCCCAATTGCAGACTCCGCCCTTATAACTTTACTACACGTGAATCGGGCCCTGAGATTTTAAATCGTAGCATATTGCGCCAGTTCTTCACATGTTTCACAGGCAAACACCCAGCTTTTTATGTTTCAGTCACTTCTGGGAAGCAGGTCGCACAAAACATGTACTACTCCCTACGGGCCCTTCAGGGAATGAAATAAAAAGCATCTGCCTCTAAAATAGATCCAAAACTTGCAATTTTATTCACCCCTCCAGGGAATAATTTAAAATACATTTATCACCAAAATAGCTACTTTGCTTGATAAACTGCTATCACAGCTACTAGCAAACACGAATCTAGAGGCCAATAATGGCGGGGATGTGATGTATAGGGTCCATAAACATAACATGATAAACCAACATAATATCCTGGTATTAATTTGAAGGTTTGAACATCAAATCTGAATATATGACAGAGCATTTGGAGACCTGCTGTCCTCACTTACCTATGATTGTAAATTGGCGTTTGGATGCAGTTTGAAGGTGTAAGTTTGTGCTAATCTTTAATAAAGCATTTTTTTCAGGTGTTATTTCAAATGGATCTAACAAAGCGAATCATGGCTACAAGTCCCAGAATCCATTATTTAAAATAAAATAAAAAATTGACAGAGGCTGAGAATCGGAGCCCATTTTCTGATCGGTAGGTTATTCTATTAACTATTGAAATACCCTATTATAAAAAAAAAAAAAATCACCACACAATTTTAAATGATGAAAAATGAATCCAGAATCCCTCTCAAAATAATTGGGTATGGATACCAGCTTATTCCATGTCAACAAGGACGTTATTCTTCAGCCTTGGCTTAAGGTCAACTGAAGCTACTGAGGTCAACCGGGACTGCAACTGCCAGAATGCAATAGGTTGTAAAATGGAAAGACAGGACTCAGTGACATGAAGTTGTCGGGTAACAGTAGTGACAGCGCACCCTCTACCTGGAGTCCAGGCTGAGTAAATCAATACAAAGTATGGAACACGTTTCTACAACTGACTGAAAGGGAGCGTTTGGTTACAATTTACCAACGTTTCGGACTTAATTAAAACCTAAATTAATCTTCTTCGGTAAGGGGGGCACCAGTGAACAAATGAGTCAGTATGAGTGGTGAGGTAAAATGGCGTAGTAATAGGGTGCAACACCGTCTCATTTATTCACACTTTATCAGGTCTTTTACTTGTTTTGGAAATGA
Organism: Triturus cristatus; assembly: GCF_964204655.1. NCBI lineage: Eukaryota > Metazoa > Chordata > Amphibia > Caudata > Salamandridae > Triturus > Triturus cristatus. The sequence goes on from NC_140592.1 coordinate 392,738,684, forward strand.
AATGGGAAATAAAATGCGACATTCGGTGTTGCCACACCAATATCTGCATGCAATTCCCAAATCCCACACCCTTTCCCAGCATACAATCCGCTTGCTTTTAACAGGCGGATGAATACTTCCAAAACAGACTGCGTCACCGCCCTCGAGAATATCGCACCACTTGTAACGCCCCAACTCTTGACCAATATCAGAGCCACTTCTATTGCGGTTCCACAAGCCTTTTGTGCTTGGGGAACTCACTCAGACAGTGAGTGGACAATGAAGTGTGGCCAGTGGGGGAATGAATGTGACTTGAAGCTGTCATCACCGAGAAGTCGGATTTTCATATAATAGACTGTGTTAGTAAGCCCTCCTATGTGAAGGACGACGTCCTTCACTTGACCTCAGAGAGCACCTGCGTCAAAGTTGATACACAACACCAGGCACTTTTAACGTCTGAACAGACCCAAAGGACTGGCTGCTTGTCTTTTTCCAAGTGTATATTGCGTGAGAAACAAGAAACTTAACCAGAAATTCGAGATTTCTTCACGGTCATATTGTTTTAACCCATTAAGTCCCCGCTGTCTCCCAACCCGCAGGTGTGTCCCCAGAAATGTGTTTTTTTTCGTCCTGTTTTCATTGAGCCCTTTGCACGCTGGGAGGGGCTGGTGTATGCAGCCCTGAGAGCTTTTATTGCGATGACCGTAGAAAAGGTTATGGAAGAAACAAAAGTGAATGTTTTAAAGCATTAAGAAATCTAAAGAGAAGTGCGGAGAGAGAAAGAGGGTTGTGTCGAAAGAGACAAGACCTCCGAGGACTCGTCAGCCGAGCGGGACCTGGCCGACGTGAAGTCCTCATTTTTTTTATGGGAGCTGGTGTCTCACCACGTACCGGACCTTAATCCTATTGTTTATGGGCGTTTACATCTGTTCTAGTTTGGGGGAGGAGGGGGGGGGTTTCTTGAACCGTCTGTGCTAGAAGCGCCCTGTCCTTACTTCAACAGGTGGGGGTGAGGGGAGAGATTTGCCACATTCATATGTCCCCGATGCTCGCCATGGGTGCGAAATCTATGACAGAAGTGACCAGCCCAGAAAACTATAGTTGGCCGTGGGCAAGGAGTGCTCGGCACTTGTTCCTGGTTAGAAAACAAGCTGATCGCAGCAAAAACCGAGAAGTGGATGCCTGCTTGTACCCCGGCAACTGCAGGGTGCGCGCTGGTTCGGAGCTATGAGCAAAGCAGTATTTTCGTTGCTATAGCAACAAAATGGCGTGGGACTGTCCACAGTCCCTACGGACATGCGCATGCTGTCTGCTATGGACAAATGGCAAGAGCAGCCATGTTTGTCCATGCAGGCGTGTGCATGAAAAGCCCTCGGCAGAATCGATTACAAAAGGTACTCACAATTGCGAGGGCAGCGCATGCGCTGCTTTCGCTAGGCGAGACCTAAAAATGTGTTTTGGGATATTCCTGCAACAAAAACAAGGTAATGGATGGAATGTTTGAAATCTCAACTACTGTCTATTGCTTAGGCCAGGTTCCAGTCCATTGATTTTCACCCACCATGCCACTCTAGAAGGCCTACTTATGCAGATCAGTACCGACCCTGATCTCATGGGAACGGTCCACCCCCAACTGCAGGCAAGGTCCCTTCCAGAAGGGACCACAAGCAAACCCAGACTGGTTTCAACCTACTTGGGTCTCATCAGTGAGGTATAGCATGAGTCCTATGGCACAGTGACCATGGGGCTCATGTCTGGGCATACCCATCGCACACCAGGCGTAAACTAAAACAACATTAAGGTGATGTGTGGAATGCTTGAATGAGTCTCAGCCACTAGCAATCACTCTGAGCCGCATGCCAGTCCATCGTTTTTCGCCCACCATGCAACCCTAGACATGCCAGGGTGAGCAAAAAAACAACGAACAGCGATTGCCAGTGTTTAGGCAAATTGCAAGCATTCTTTCCATCATCTTTTCTGCGCCTGGGCTACTTTTGGACATCCAAAAATATTTTAAAAACATGTGTTTAAGGATTCCATGCTGCAGAACTAGGCTACATCATGCTTTTGTATTTTATTTCTTATTAAGTATACATTCGTAGAGTCCGGAGTGGTGTCAATTTTGCGACTTTTGCATACTTAACACAATTCTAAAGCACTGTAAGTAGTAACACCCTCAGTACATCACTTTCTTTTTGTTTCACAATTCTTTAAGTGTCAAAACAAAGCAGGGGTTAAGAAAATGGGGTGGCGGGCTTGACACGAGAGATGAAGCAATCCTAGATCGCAAAATAAGCACAGCACTAGGTACATAGCATGCGGCAGCCCATCAAAACCAGTTCATGCGGGGATTCAGTCCGGGTAACTCCAGGACAAATGCACGGTTCCACAGTGCCGCCCATGGGAATCCGCACGAAGAGAGGAAGTGAGGGGGGTCGGTGGGTAGAGAACCCACAAACCAGGGGGTCAGATAGGTGGGATAACTAGAAAAGAGAATTGAAAGGCAGAGGGGAGGTTGGGGGGAGAGGGAAGAGTGGATGAGCATCCACAATTGCCACGGTAGGGCCGCAAGATCCGGTGCTCGCTCAGGAACTCAATGTCATACCCCGCGCCCCATGTCCCGAAGGAAAGGTGCCCAGGTGAGGAGGAAGGTCTACATTTCATCCTGCAGATTATAAATGACCCGCTCAAATGAAGCCTTTTGGTACAATGTCGAGAGCCACTCGTTGTGAGAGAGGGGGATGGGTGAGTGCCTGTGGCGGAGGATGCATGGTTTTGCCATGGCAAGTGCTGTGTGCTGTAGGCGGTCCTGAAGGCATGAGATGTTTGGGGAGTCTGCAGGATCAAAGGACGGGACAATTGTGTTGTGACTGGCAGGGTCTCAGTACATCACTTTGTACCGGCAAGCCTGGGAGTTCCCTGCTTAAACATCTGCCAGTGAGGAAGGTCATGGTTTAAGTCCTTTGGAGCAGGCTGGTAACAACTGGTATTCACAGTTGTCCTTGCCTTTAAAAAGTGTGAACCGCTGTGAAAGGGCAAGAAATGAGTTTGATGGAAAAGCAGTATCGTACTTTAATAATCCACGTATTTCTGTACAATTCATTTGCCATTGGGTAACCTATAGTACTATAATAGTCTGAAACCTAGATCAGGGAGTGTTGGACTTGGCCCTTGTTGGCAGGTTCACCCCTGAACTTTTTGCCTTAAGCTCTGACATGGTGGTAGTGATTTTAGGCATCTGGGCACTTTAGCACTGTGGCCCAGTGTAAAGTGCGTGTGCTCTGAGTGCGTGTGGTCAGATTGGCCTGCCCTCTCATAGGAATGCATGGGGGATAAGTGTGTCCATGGTAATTCCTGGTATGAGAGGAGTGCAGGGTCAAGTTTAGTATGCATGAACTCGTGAGGATAAATGCTGTGCGCAGATTTATTGTGACTGGTGGAGAAATGCCACTTTTAGAAGTTGGCATTTCTGTGTGCAATGTGTCTGCCTACCTGATGTGAATTGCATGTCTGGCTTGTGAGTGATAGGAGCTGAGAGGTGTGGGTAGCTCCAGGAGACAGGGTGAGTCTGCCCAGTGATGAATAGAGAGATCTGCATGCAGATGGGAGGGAGGAGTTGCACCTGGGAATCTGAATAGGGCTGTGCCTTCCCTCCACAATGCTGGCTCCGCCCCCTGTGGTGTGTCTGATCACTGAGCCCCCACCTGACAAAGGGGAGAGGAGCTGGGCAAAACAAAGTGCTCCAAATCCCCCCTAAACCAGTCCTGACTGGTATCCCCATGCCCTTACACAAAGGGAAATGCAGTATAAATATAGGGGCTGTGACCCCATGAAAACGTTCAGTCCAGTTCTGGAGTGTTGTTCCTGCCAGGGCATGCTGCTGCTGGGCCCGGGTGGGGGGGGGGGCTACCATGAGGGCTTGCCTCCCTGGGCCCTGCATTGCCCTTTTCATCTTTGAGGACCTTTTTACTGGGGCCCCTTTGACTTTGATTCATTTTCCTTATCCTTCAGGACTCTGTGCTGCTAGCGCCTCGTGGGCTCTATATTTTAAGCTTCCCCAAGAAGAGAGGAACACGTGAACTTGGCAGCGCTGCGTTGCAGGACTAAGAGGGAATCCCCAGCGTAGGGATTGCCCCCCCCCCCTCTGATTTGCCTCCGAGCGGGTGCCCACCCCGCTTATGCTGTTTTTCTTTTAATAGGACTGGTGCACACCGCTGCGTTATATTTAAAATAGCGGGTGCCACCCCGCATTGGGTACCGTTGATTGGGTGGGTACCCACCCCGCCTTGAGGATTGATTTGGTGAGCGGGTGTCCACCCCACCCTGCCTCACGGCGAAGAGCGAAGAAGCCGGCCCAACCCGGAAGCCAGTCAGAGTTCGCCTGACTCCGGGCAGGCTCAAACCAGGAAGAGGCTGCCGCGGCAGCCAATGGCAGCGCGGTGGCCGGCAGAGCGGCCGAGTCGGAGCCTGCAGTCAGGCGGGGCACCCGCGAAGCTGAGGTAAGCCCCGCCTGCGTCGGCTCGAAGGAGAGAGTCCCCGGGGAGTGGGGGCTCCCCTGCTACACTCCACCAGTCAAGGAAGGGGACCGGAGAAGCCGGGAGTGGCCTCAGTGGAGGAGCGGAGTCCCCGACAGTGCACGGTGAGTGGTGGCTCTTGTATGCATGCCACCTAAGTGTTGGGGTGCTCTTCAAGGTGCATGGTTGGTGCTTTGGTCTTATGAGCGGCCCCGTCTAGCAGCGGGCAGTTTTAATTTAGGTATGGGCCCCAGTGGGGGTTGGGGGCAATTCTGGGCACAGGTTGTCGGTGCCAGTGAAGATCGTGTCTATTGGCTATGAGCAGCACCTGCCGTTGCGGGCGCTCCAACGTTGCGGCACATTCATTTAAAGCGCCTCAGAGGGGCCCCTAGGGCTCAGATGTGCCAGGGCCCCTTTTCCTCATTCCCAGCTGCGCCGCACCAGCGTGGGCAGCTACTGCAAGATGGGCCTAGTTGTCCCAAGCGCCCAGTGAGAGCCCAGGCCCTTATTTGATCTGCACAGCTGCCCAGCAAGTAGTGGGCAGCTGCAACGTTTAGGCCATTTATTCCTTCGGGGCAGTTCTGATTGAGTTAGGAGTGAGATGCACTCCTTTGCCCCATACTTTCAGAGCTGCGCAGCACTTGGTGCCAGCTGCAACGTTTAGGTCTGCGCAATTGCGCACCCCTGACTTCTGCCGCATTGGCAGCGCGCCCTGACTTTTGGACATGGGACATTTGAGCCCCTTTTGAGATGGCCAGTTGGCCAGTGGGACTGTTAGGTTAATAGGGCGCCAGGCCCTAATGTGATTTATGTGGTGCTAGAAAATAATTTATATACTATGATTTAATGCACCCTGATTTATGCCTCTAAATGTGTTTTTTATGATTGAGGTTTTCCATACTGTTATGTTTGAGTTATTCCCTACTGCGGTTTGTTAGTAAGAGTATTTCCTAATGTGAGTTATGCTTAGGAGGGTATGGTCTAATATGTTTAGGCTTATGAGGTTGGCGCCGAATACATTTCTCGCCTAATGTGATACTGTGCATGATATGATTTATGTTATAGGATGATGCCGAGTATAGTGTTGCCAGTAATTACTGGTTGTGTTCTACATTTAGTATATGTCTACATTTATTATCTTTACTAAGTGATGATTCTGACAGTGGTCCAAGTGGCCCTGTCATGTGTATATAATTCCCTGTAAATACTGCCCAGTGCCAGTTGGCAGTGTATATTGTGTGATTTACTATTATGTGTTTTATGATAATACAAAGGCTATTTTGTATTTAACATTGTGTGGAGTTCCTTTTGTGGTGTGCCTCGTATGTGGTTGCTGTGTGTGTTGCGCAAATGCTTTACACATTGCCTCCGTGATAAGCCTGACTGCTCGTGCCAAGCTACCAAGGGGGTGAGCATGGGTTATCTTTGGCGTGTAACTCCCTTGCCCTGACTAGAGTGGTGGTTTCTGCCTGGCTTTGACGCAAGCCTTAGCTAACCAGAAATCCCTTTTCTAACAGGGAGGTTTCTCTTATTCGCAGTCTCCTGACCCCCCCCCCCACTTCACTCTGACAGTCACACCTCCATGTCCCCAAGATATCTTTTAAGAAACCAGATGTCTGTGCCCTAAAAACGAGGTAACCTGCCTAGTGTGAAAGTTGATACTCTGCACCAACATGCCTACAGCGTTCACTATGTAGGGCTCAAAAGAACATCTCCAGTTTTCATTTAAAAAAAAAAAATATTATCTTTGTTTCTATTATGAACGCAAGAACTATAGCATACTATGACCGAGGGCTTTACAGTAGAGTTAGGAGTACATAGTCTATGTGAGGAAATCTTAAATATTGTATGGCTGTGATAGTGCACTGCCATTAGAGACAACACATTATCAATTGAAATTACCATTATATTTGCACAGAAATAAAAAAAAAAGTCCAGCTCACAAACGATATTGTGTGGAAATCAGCATCACCTAATATATTGATTTGTTTTGGTGTATTAAAATATTTGTTACTTTCACACTTTAGAATTACAAAAAAAAGTGCTTCATTTGTGCTTTCCTAATTCATATAGTCTGAAATGTTTCTACAGTTCATTTACTGACATTTAAATTTTACAAAAATAAACACCCCACACCATTTACTTTCAACCCCTAGCACCCAACAAGATTGTCACATAAATCCTCTCACTTTGCAGTCCAAGAAAGAAAAGTAAACGCCAGCCTTCCTCAAAGACGGAGCCGAACACTTGGCCTCTGTCATTTGACTGCCTAGTAAATGTGACAAGATAAAGATTTAAAGGCCAGTTTATTGCTCATTCACTTCTGATATGGAGCACGGTTATTTCCGGGGTGCTTCTGCAACCCCTCACTCCCCTACTTCCAGTGCCCATGACATGGACCTGAAATTGAGTACAACTATTGTTTGTTATTATTAGACCTGGCCCTTTCCACTCCCAAAGTTTTTGCCTCCACTCCTCCTATTTTTGTTGAATTCGTTTTTTTTGGCCTACGGACCCTCTATAGGTTTACCACTGTTACCCAGTACTTGTGCTCTCTCCCCTAAACATGGTAAAATTTTCTTAAACCTGAACGGCATATTTACTTTACCCAGGGCCTGTAAGTTAAAACCCACTAGTGGGCCTGCAGCACATATTGTGTCACCCAATTAAGTAGCCCCTTAAAATTAGTCCCGGGCCTGCCATTGCAGACTGAATGCAGTTTTACACTGCCAATTCGACTTGGAATCGTAACCCCCATGCCAAGCAAGCTTTAAACTTGCATTTTATTGAATATAAGTCACCCCTAAGGTAGGCCATAGGCAGCTCATGTGGCAGGGTGCATTGTAATGAAAAGTTTGGGCATGTACCTTTTTTAATTTTTATATGTTCGGGTAGTGAAAAACTCCTAAATTAATTTTTCACTACTGTGACACCTCTCTGTCCCATAGGAGAACACTGGGTTGCATTAATACATTTAATAAGTGCTAACTTTTGGTTGGGAACAATCATTTCATGTTTGATGTCTATGGTGTTACCATTAAAGAGGAGTTTTAATTAGAATTTCAGATTTTAAATTACAATTTTGAAGATGCCACTACAGAATGTTGGCATTTTCCTGCCATTTGGTGCCTGTAGTAGGTCACATGACTTGGTGTAGTTGACAGACTCTTTGAATTCCTTCTGGACAGTCTCACAATTGAGGGCTTAGTTGTACATTTATTTGTCTTGTTAAGCGCCCAAATCATCCCATAGGGGTATCTCCGCGCAGCGGGAATGCTACAGTCACGAGGGGGTTCAGAAGAGTTTGGATTTAACATACCTGCGGAATTGCAGAAAGTTGGTGCATTAGCAGAGGTGTAAGGGAACTGGATTTCAGTAAGAGGGGGCCAAATGATCGAAGGCTTTCCCACCTATGCGAGATTGCTTTACACGAGGTACAATAAGCAATTTAGAGCCAGATCGGAAGGTTCTAGAAGGCTGGTATCATATGAGTCTATCTGCGAGATAGCTGGGGCATTGCCATGTAGTGCCTTGTGCACTATGCAGCAGATCTTAAAACGGTTTTGCTTGCGGATGAGCAGCCAGTGTAGTCCAAGGAGTAGCCGCAAGGAGGCGGTCCTGGCCGGAGCATTGGAAATTAGGCGGGCCGCGGTGTTTTGGACCACCTGGAGTCTGTTAACAGAGGATATGTTGGCTGAGATCAGGAGGGCATTGCAATAGTCAAGACTACTTACCACCAGGGCCTGAAGGAGTGTTTTTCTGGCTGTCGTTGGGAGGAAAGGGAAGACCATCCTCAAAAGACTTAATGTGTGGAAGCAGGAACTCAAAGTGGTTGGGACTTGCTCTTTCATTGCGAGTTTCTGATCTAGATGTACTCCTAAGTTTTTCACCACTGTTTTCGGTGACCAGTGCAGGACCCAGGTTGGTGGGCCACCGCTCTGGGGACGAGAGTAGAGGCGCATCTCCAAAAAGCATAATTTCAATTTTACTAGCATTTAGCTGAAGGAAGTTGTTCCTCATGCAGTCCAAGATGGCTGCCATACCTTCAGAGAAGGTTGACTGGGTATTGGTGGAGTTTTTGTCAAATGCCATTAGGAGCTGGGTATCCTCAGCCTATGAAACTGGGATGAATCCCAGTTCCCTAAGTAGATCTGCAAGGTGAGCCACATAAATGTTTAACAGCGTGGGACTAAGGCAGTATGAATAGGGGCACACCTTTAGTCAGCTCTGATGTTGGAGAGCAGAAGGTGCCGATATTGACAGTTTGGGTACGATGGGTTAGCAAGCTTGACAGCCACTGAAAGGCAAGACTTTGGATTCCAACATTTCTTAATCTAGTTAGTAGGACGGAATAGGATATCGTGTTAAGTGCTGCTGACAGATTCAGCAGCACCAATAATGCTGCCTGTCCATTGTCCAGGAAGTGCCTGAGGTTGTCTGTGACTGCAATAAGTGCTGACTTTGTACTAAATCTGGGACAAAATCCGGACTGCGAAGGGTCAACGTCTCCTGTTACTTCCATATAGTCTGAGAGGTATTTATTAACATGTTTCTCCGAAAGTTTGCTGAGATATGGTAGCAGGGAGATAGGACGATAGTTTGAAAAGTCTTCCTGAGCGGCATTACGTTTCTTTTTGATAGGAATTATTTAGGCAACCTTCCATTCGGAAGGTAATTTGCCCTTGTTCAGGGAGGAGTTGAGAATTGGGTAGATTGTGGGTGCCAGCTGTTTATGAAGTAGCAAGGATACTTTAGCAGGTAGGATATCCAGAAGGGAGCCTGATGTTACTGTTTTCATTAGGGCCTCCACCGTGTCAGTTGTAAGTGGGGGGAAGCTGTCCAAGGAATGTGCCGTGTGGGAATGTGAGGGGTAGAGGGTGATATCTTTCTGGGGGTCCTTATCTTTGGTGATACTGTTGTAAATACTCTCAATCTTCTGGGTAAAGTGGTTAGCCAGCTTGTCACAAGGGTTTTGTGTTGGAGTTACTTCATTATGACAGGCCTTAGGGTTCGTAAAAGAGTCAAGAATGTGGTAGAGTACTTTAGAAGATTTTCCTGCCTGATTAAGTTCTGACTCAATATGAGTTGTGCATGCCTTCTTTAGATTTTTATGGTATAGGGCCTGAAGGCTCTTGTAGGCTTCTTTATCAGTTGTATCATGAGAAAGACGCCAACGTCTTTCTACCTTTTTGCATATGCTTGTTTCTTTCCGTAGATCGGGAATCTGCAGTCAGGATTGGGTGGGGGGTGGGGGACGCAGCCCCACTACAAATAAATACACTATGTTGTGCCTTCACACAAAGGCTTGTCACCACTGAATTGTCTCTGTGGCCAGCTTGGAGCCAGGACAGGAGAGTCAGGAAATTCCAAGCACTTCAAAGAGAAACCTCTAGAAACTTCAAAGAAGGCACCAGGTAATAAAATAGAGGCTTCAGACCTGCTCTTTAGTTCACTTTCTGGACCTGCAGAAGGACTCTCATGATTGCCTGCTGCTGTCACCTGCTGCGTACTCCACAAGACTGCTTAGCTGCACCTGGAAGGATTGCTTTACTGTCTGGAGCCTGCCTTGAACCCTCGCAAGTCTGCCCTGCTGCTTGAGCCCTGTTTCATCACTTGAACCCATGTCTACCAGAGTGCATCCAAGAGCTAGTTTGCAGGCTTCCTGTTCAGAGTCACAGGGACATAACTGGCTCCCACCACTTTGAAACTGCTCGTGGACCCAGCCTGAGTGAGTCATAACCCCCGCCCCCCCAAGTGGTCTCCCTCCAGTCCTGGACCCTTGGTGATACTAAAGGTGCTCAGATAGTCAAAATCCTAAACTTGGGACTTAGCCAAACATTTCTAAAAATGTCTCTGAGAACCGAGGGAAGACTGGGATCATCCTGCTTGTTGATCCACCAATGGTGCATTGCCGGTCAGCCTGACTACGCTGTGGCTCCCGCTACCGTATTCTCCTCTGCAGCAAATCATGTTCAGTGGTACTTCACCAAAGGAGTATCCAGCTAACCGAAAGTCTTGTCCAATATGGTCTCCTGCCTCGTCATGCTGGGGATTACCAAAAAAGTGACTACGTCTAAATGAAGAAATCATCACTTCGACTTCGCCCAGCAGATCCCTAAAGAGGACACTCCTTCCTCAGATACCGCCTGAAGCCTTGCCTTGCTGAACTTTACTTTCTCCATTTTTTTTCGAGACGTCTTTTAAGTCTGATGGTAAGCACCGACCAGACCCAATCCACTTAGTGTATCCCACCCGGTAGGCCATACCTTTCAACTTTAACCCATCTCGTGTGACATGATGTCCGCAGTTGGCGCTTTGTTCTGCTGGGCGCTAGTTTTTACTAAATACTATAAAAATTCATTAGTTCTACTTATTTTGTTTTTTTGTCATTTTGGTGTCAGTTTATTACATTTTACTAAATTTTTCAAAATCGTTGTGGGGTTTTTGTTGTGTTTTCACTTTATAACTGTCTGTTTGCTGCATAAATATTTTACACATTGCGTCAAAGTTAAGCCTGACTGCTTTTTGTTCCAAGCTACCCAGGGGTTAGGTACATGTTAATTTAGTGACGCTTCTGTAGTTCACTCTGACAGGGGTTGTGCTGTTACTTGAACCAGGGTTATCATCCAGTCAACCAACAACCCAATTTCTTACAGTCACTCTTAAAGTAAAGGGCACTGACCAAAATAAACAAGCTCGTAGACGGAATATTGTTCCTTGCAGGCATTCGAGATTGAGGAACTGATAGTGGCAGAGATCAAGAGAACCAGTCAAGCAGAAAGATAGGAGGCAGGAAATATTTTCAAAGAAATACAGCACATTTTCTGTTGTCAACTGTCGTGCAACGGAGACCACTTCACTGTCCTACAAAGGAGACCACTGAAAACACGTGCTCTCCCAAAGTGCCTCTCTAAAAAAAAAAATTTAAAAAAAAAGTTTCCAGAAACGAGCACTGGTGGAAGAATACAAGAAGCCAGTCAGAGAGGTGGTAAACAGGCTATGCTCCATGTGAGGGACAAAGACATGCTGGACAGCCTAAAACAAATAAAGCCAGTACATCGAAATCTAGCTAATGTGAGTTACAAAACCAAGCCAGTGGTAAGCAATGGGTGGAATGTATAAGGAAGCTATCAACATGTTTCCACTATGTCTTTGCAATAAGCCAGCTTTGCTGTCTGGTAGGTTTCGACCTAAAAAGCAATAAAACCGTATTTTTCAGTGTAAACGAAGAGTGAGGAGATATACTTGAACTTTGTGTTTTTGAGAGTAGTTATCCCCCATTACATTCATAGAGTGAGAGAAACTATTTTCTGCTCAAACAATGATGGCAGAACAATTGGGAGTCGACTCTTTATAGTTCATCATACTTCCTGCTCATTGTGAAAAGAATGGATTATTAGCCTAGGTTACATGAAAACATCTATACAACTGTTTGTTTTATTTAGCACGGGTGTGAAGGCATAGTCCGTAATCGTTTTAGCCGAGTCCTCACCATGATCGTGGTTACCTAGTTGTTACTTAGTATATTCAATATTCACTCATGTTGCACGAGAAAATAAAAACAAATCTAATGGTTACATGGGAAGGGTGAATAGCTTTCCAGAATATTTTCTTTTTTCTTAAGTCCTCTCTGATTTGCTAACGGTATTCAGTTTTGGTCATCTGCTCACATATAGTTTATTTTCATAAGAACTGGGTTACTACTTGGTATGGACCATCACCATTCTCCTTATTTTTAAGAGTCTTCATGCCTTAACTGCTTTTTTCCTGTGGAATATTTTGAACAACGAGCCCTGCTAGGATTAATCTAGGATATGTTTATGAAATATGTGCATATGCAGAAAAGACATTCTCAAAACTATCTTTAAAATAATATAGAGCGTCTTATTCTTTACTTGATATTTGGAAATAGGAAGTCTAATTTCGGTACTCTGGTGAGGGTGTCGAGGGGTTTGTTTGTTGATAATGGAGTAATTCCACTCACTGCTGGTCCAGTGATGTGGAGTTCAGGCCTGGGCGTAGTTAGCGAAGTTATAAAAAAAAAAAACCTCAGAAGTTCCGCGAGTGGTGGAGTGCAGTGCGAACTGCAATTTGTGCTGGTATTCCAGCCGTTTGGGTAGAAATTCTACCAGAGCGGCAGCTCGCGCTCACGAACTTACCGTTCGCGAATTTACCATTCGCTATCGCGAGAGCGGAAAAAACTCCGCTGCACATCGCAAAGTGGAGTTTTCTGCACTCCTCGAGTTCCGCGGAGTGCAGAAAACTCCGCGAACGGTGCGAAGTTCACCGCCCAGGTCTAGTAGAGTTGTTGCTTGGGAAAACAATGCTGCAAGAAAAAGAATAGCTGCAGGAGCTGGATGATATAATCTGTACGCCGGAAGAGAACACCTTCTATTGTTCAAGATGCATTAATTAATAGGGATGTTGCAGGGTCTTAATGCTGTTTAAACAGCATAAAGGCCAAATAAAATGTAATTCCTTATTTGGGTGAGATGCCAGGTGAATCTAGTCTGAGAGCCAAAGGGAAAACAGTGAACCAAACTCATTTGTAGAATTCTAAATCAGGGCACAATAAGTGGAGGAAGTGACTTGTGGAGAAAATGAAAAAATTGACACCGGCTGTAAAAATTCTACTAGTGCTACAAGACAATTATCTTTCATACCCTAAACGGATGACGCTCCTGCTCCCACCTCGCAGCCAAAGCCTGGAGCGACCTCCCCATCCACCTCCAAACATCTACCTTCCTCGTCGATTTCAGGAGCTGACTCCAGACCTGGGTGTTCGAGTAGCTCCACCTCACGCTAGGGCCTGGATATCCTTTGGGGTGATGAGTGTTTCTACAAACCTTGATTTATTGATGTGTTTCTTTGACTATACTGCAAATTGTGGCAGTGCTTATCTTCCTGCTCCAATGTTTGGATTTTTTTTGTTATTCGGCCTCATACCTAAAGAGCTTAACTGAAGCATTTGTTATAGATTATACTAATTCAAGGCAACATCCATGGATGTCATATGAAGAGGTTGACTTATTGCTCCTGGGCGCAACAAAGGTTGAACAGAAGAGGCCAGAAGCATCAGAATATCAATTAACACATGACAGGCATTACTGTCAAACCAACCCAAAAGCAGGAAGGAATATGCTAGTTTGGTTCACATATTTGTTTCAGTAAGTAAATATTGTTCGAGATCTACTGAAACTTCATTGTTGAAGGAAATCAATTCCTGATATCCAGACTATGAAATATTTGAAAGTCTCCTTTCCCTGATTTGTTCCATCACAACTGCGAACAAGTTGCGTCAACATTTTGCATGGCATCCCCAGGAGGGTCATTCTCCTTTTATGACTTGGAAGAAGGCCTGGCCCATTGGCTTGTAACGAATAATTGCAAAACGCAGACTCCAGTGACCGAAATGGTAAAACCTGCAAGACAATTTTTGGAGACACAGGAATCAATGAAGGTTGAATATATCAACACATATATAGAGATGAAACCACTAAGTCTCAGGCAGGGTAGGGTCCAGTCGCTGACTTCCTTTATTTAACCGATCTGTACAGTGTGTCTCCACAATTAGGTACACCTGAAATGTTATGAGCTGTTTTTTCATTGATTCGACAAAAAACAAATTCCCAGGTTGTGATTGTATTGAAGGACAGGAAAGTACTAATGAAACGAAGAACAGACTGAACTATTGAGATTGATTGGAACATTGCAACTAGAGTAGACCTTGAAAGCCTAGAGTGTTGGTATTGTGAACATTGTTTCTTACTTGCAGCTGAAGATAACTCAACAGAAAAGGCTAAATTAGCAGAAGTTCAGTAAACTAGCCCTTGCTGAGTATAGGCATTGGAAATATGGTGTTGCAGGGTGGATTTGTAACTGCTTTCTAAATGTAGTTTTTATCTACTGCCTTTTGCAGTAAACACTCACTCCTATGTGTAGGATGCAATGCTGATGTTCCAGTTAATTCAAAAGCAGGCAAAAGAGCTAACAACCAAATATTAGGTTGCCTTTGTGCCACTGTTGCCTTCAACCTGCTACAAAACAGAAAATAAGGGCACATTCTTAAGGCACTGTTTACTCTTGAGCCTGATTCGCTTAGCCCAACGTAACGGATATCTGACCTAGTGCTTTTTTGGCCCAGGGCCAATTATCGTATATACTGGAGGCTGGCCAAGAATCATACACATTGCATGGAAGCAGCAAAATGACCCCTTGTGACTAGTGCGCTGATAGCATTGCCATTCAGCAGCAATAATTTTCATGAAAGCAAAATCTTTTGAAATATGCCCTCGGGAACCTAGTGGTTCCTGCTTTGAAACCGTGAAATGAGTTGTAGCAATAACATACCAGACGTTTGATTTGATTTGTTAACCAGGCTAGATCAACACTACATTCACGCCTGTGTAGCGTGGTGGTTGGTTGCAGAACACCTGCTAAAGCAGTGTTTGTTTTGGCATAAGTAGAGGACTTAACGTGGTGGAGCCAAGGTCAACATTCTGGCTGGAGATTCCCACTATCACCAGTATAATAAGTGCCTCCAGAGGTGGATTCTTATCTCTACAAAGCTTTGCTTTGGTTTCTCCAATAGCATTAAAACAGTGTGTTTTATTGGGGTAACGAGGCTGCAGGAGACTTAGAACCTTAAGAGACACATCCCCAGGCTCTGTTCTACAGCCTAAAGCCTAGAAGATCTGTCCATGCTAAGGGGTCACTCTGAGTCAACCTATTGGATAGCTCTGTTGTGATTGGCCTATGTGACCGAAGTCACAGGTTCGAACGCCTGCAAGATGTGATTAGTCTGCCATCATACTAGAGTTGGATTGCAGAGAATCGTTTGCTAGATTGTTGGCATTCGGGATCGTGGAGTTGGACTGCAGAGTGATAGAGCAGCTAATTCGGAGAGTACCATTTTTGTAACCTTTTGTAGTTTTTGTTGGAAGCTGAAGACTGTGTAATGTATGGCTCTCATAAAGGGCGATTAGCTTGAAATTCTGGATTCGAAATAGTTATTCACAGCTATGATACAGCAGCAGTGGGAAACGAAAGTCGTTTTTCCACTGTTGCTAGTTCATAAGGGGGAGCGTTTGCTTCCTCTATATTGCCTCGCTGGAATTTTCAGAGACCCACGCAGTGCAGCAGAGTTGTAGCTGGCTGTCTCAACTGGCTTCTTCCACATCTGTCAGGTCTCCACAGACAACCCCAATGAAGTAAGCAGCAGTTACTGGAAACAGGAGAAAGTCCTCCATGGGGCTCCTCCCAGGAGTCACAACCTTGGGACCTCTAAAAAAACAATTCTACTGTAAAACAAGTGACTAACAGTAGCCCATAGTGGAGCTGGCCATAAAGCAGACTAGTAATGGTAACCAGGGTAAAAATTCACTAAAAAAACTACCAGAACTAAGTACTTTCCCCCAGGAGCAAATTCTTTGATTGACGCACTTCACCAGGAAGTAATTTTTAAGATATTGTGTGTTTGCAGTTAGTACTACGAAATTGCCTTATGATAACTGGAGTTTATATGAGAAACCTTTAGCCTTTTGTTCTTCCAAGTGGCTTCTATATTTTTGCAATTGAATGGATGTCCTCCAGCATCTTTACACATTGGTTTCTAGTGACCTTTCTACTAAGGGGCACCTGTTATGTTGATTTTTGAAGACCGCTTAAGAGGCAAGGATGTGACAAAAGAGTTTTTGTGCTGCTGTTCCTTGTGCTGCAAGAGGTATCTGCGGGCCTAGTTTAGGGATAGCCGTGTTGGAGTGGTGGGCCTGCCTCCCATGCTCCACCTTTGTGTGTCAGCCAAGGCCTCTACCACTAACTGAATACTTTGATAATTTAAGGCAAGGTTGTTAGCAGGCTGGCTGTTGTTGATTTACTCTTTTTAGGTCTTGCCTATGTCGGCTCATGCGCTACCGCTTGTGAGAGATATATTGTTGGTGTTCTATGGGCTTGGAGCTGGCCCATAGCTTACCATTCATTTGATTCATTATCACTCATTTACTGCCTTTTAATTGGGTGGTGTGAGCCGGCTTCACTTCTTCTTTCGTCATGAGCACAGACCAAGGACTGATTGCTACAGATATATTATGGTCCTTCCGCTGCTGGCACAGTCATTGAGCTACTATTTTTTTTATTTTTATTTAATGCTTCTCCTCCTCTCCCCTTACTTGTCCTTGTTGCTCCTTCTCCTCCTAACCACTACCCGTTCATATTGCTTATTATCCATCCCACCTCTCTGTCCCTGTTGCTGCTTATCCTTCCTGACCCTCTGTCCATATTGCATCTGGTCACTCCCACCCCATTTGTGTTGCTTCTTCTCATTCCCACCCCATCTGTTTTGCTTCTTATCCCTCTCACCCCATCTGTTTTGCTTCTTATCCCTCTCACCCCCTCCGTGTTGCTTCTGATCCTTCCCACCCAATCTGTTTTGCTTCTTATAGCTCCCACCCACCTGTCCATGTTGCTTCTTTACCCTGCCACCCAACCGGTCCCCTTTTTAACCCTGCTGCCCGCCCCTGCCTGGTTTCTTCTCCCCCTCCCACCCTGCCCCTTTTTCTTCTCCCCCGTCCCCCAAACAGCAGAAGTTTAAAAAAAAAAAAAAAAGTCCATTGTGTAGCTGCTTCATAGCACTGGGTTTCTTTTTCTCCACCATTACCGGCCCTCCCATTCTTTACATTCGCATGACGTCCTGTTCTTCAACCCCACCCAACCTTCCAAACCCAATTGTTCGCCCTTAGAGACCGATTGGCTTTGCCCAAGATTGTTTTTTTTTTTGTTTTGTTTTTTTGTGTGTGCACATTATGCGGTCATTTATTTGGCCCACTGGTGTTGTGTGGTGCTCCTTTGGCAGAGCGGGCTGCCTCACTGCTGTCCATGCAGGTTTGTCAGCTTATCTGTGAGTTTCACTCACCTCATGCTTTTCTTGCAGTGGCCAATGACATTATTATGAAATAGATTTTAATCATCCACTTTACTATTTCGCTTTTTTTTAGGTCTCACCTAGTTTCCTTTGAGACATTCTGTATCTACAATGTGAGATTCAAGCACCTCCCATCTTTTTCATTGGTTCCTGTTACTGTCCTTCATAAATGCCTGCTTTTGTTTGAATATGCTTAATAGTCCCTCCTTTTGGACTTTTGTAACCTCCCAAGTGGACTGGCCTAGTTACATGTGCTCTTACTCTTTCTGTTTTTATGATACTCTGAGCACTCTTTTTTTTGTTTTTGTGTGCCTGCCTCTGTAGTGAGAAGCGTTTGTGTTTTGTTTACTTTGTGCACTGGCTTGTTGTGATTTGCGATGATTGTATACCAAGTTGTGATTATGTCATTTCCAGTTGTTAAATGCTTGTGCCTGCCCTGTTTTGTTGTGTTGCTCGACCTCTGTGCCCCGCTTTGTTTAATTGGTCCTATGCCCGCAGCCGCTGTCCCTTCCATCCCTCCTGCAAGGAACAAGATACTGCTGAAGCGCGTGATTACACTGTTTCCAGTCATTTATTGATTGTTTAAAAAATGTTCTGTGCACCTGGATATAAATTCTTGTGAATGATTATTACCTTCACCCGGAGTCCACCGCATGACCCTGATCACCGAGCCAATTATCCTGATCGGAAGAAGAGACAATGTTTGTCTGTTATCTTATTTTCTGCAAGAACCGGGTGCAATCCTGCATGCTATCTGCCTCCCTCCAGGAAAAAAAAGGCACACCATGAATGCCAGTTCTAAATGCAGACTAGAAACTGAAAAGCCGATAACGTAGAGTACGCTTTCGGAGTCCGCCTAGGAGTACCTTGATAGACGAGTGAACTTTAGCAACGAGCTAAGGTACTTCCGGTGACTGCTTCTCACTGGAAAGTGGACCTAGGAGTTTGTTGGGTCCGACAACATACACCCAATCCAGTTCCCCCACAGGAGGTTACAGTGGTGCTGGTTACCAGTTTCAATATATTTTTCGTGTTAGCAATCTGATCAGTTGTAAGCAGTCTGAGACACGTTTAAGGCTATTTTCTCCTGTTTCACAATTAAAAACAGGAATATATTAATTTCCCACCTGTACCCTCGGATACCCCCAATTTGTATCTGTTATACTGCGTTTTGTATTTGTTTTTATTTGCAACAATCGGGAAATGGGATTTGTTTATTCTTTGCAGTTTTATGTAGTGTGAACTCCACCTGAAGGTATAGGAGCGCTTTATATGAGCGCCAGTTACATTACACAAGGAGACATTACCTTTTGGTAGGCAGTTTCAGTGATTTGCCCAAAATTACATGATGTTGAGCCGATACCAAGACTGCTTCCTGAGGGGTTCAGAGTTCACCGACTCCATGTGCTTGTTCTCTCTTCGTGGTTGTCTTTAAAACAATAAACTACCCTACGATTTGCAAACACATTTTTTAACCCAATTGTCTTAACTCAAAGTATGCAACGAATCTCCCAGTTATTGTTTTTGTTATTAAAAGCATACATTGTGCTGAAAACATAATCTCTAATACGGACACACTCTTCCAGCCAAGCACTCTGATGGAGAAACATGAGGCCTGTGCACAAAATAGGCTTTGGTACCTCATCCGAGGTATGAAGCGCTATATAAATGTAACTATTGTATTGTAATTACATTTCTGTAGTGCCTACTAATCCTGAGGAGGCGCTGTAGAGCTTTACAGTGAGTAGCACGCTACTCCGGAACACAAGGTGAGGGATTACTCCAGTAGATATTACAGTGCAGTTATCTTGTTTTTATGTCTCAGTTGGCACATGTTGCACCAGTTATGTTTTACGCACCTGTGTTTAGTGCCTTTTTAAATAAGTTTAAACGCAAGCGGAAAGAATAACCAACTAAGGCCTATTATTGGCTTTATTAACTCGTAAGGAATCAAAAGTACCAAAGTATTTTTTAAATATAATTTTAGAGACCAGTGTCTGGATCAAAAGATAAAGTGCATTTTAATAGTTGCACTTTACACACACTTGGTACACCCCTTCTCCACCATCAAACTGCTAACATGTGGGTGTCATGACGGTCCTATGTGGGGTCTCACTTTTCCTGCAACAGTCTTTGACTACCAATCCATACGTTCGGACCGAAGACATCTTTTATACTTCAGGGTTCATACTGCTGAGCTCTGTCTCTCCATTCACCCCCCCCTCCTACTTTTCTTCCCATTTTCCTCTTGCTCCCGGTGTCACCCCCTCTCTCCCTGGCTCCTGCCATGTGTGCCTGTGACCTTCTGTGTCTGTCCCTAAAGTATCTGAATAAAGTCCGTGGCCAAGAATGCTGACAACTCCCAAACATGTCCCAAGAACTCCTCACGGTCTCCTCTCTCTATGCACCAAGTCCCCCTGTTCTCATGCTCACAAACCCTCTACTGCCCTCTGTTTCCGGCTCCCTCTCACATTCCTTCTCCCCGGCCCCATTCTTCTCTAACCATTCCTTCCTCCCTATCACTCATTTACCTCTAAACCCTCTTCTGCTCTGTCTCTCATGCACATACCATGCTCCAGTATCATGCTCTCTCCTGTCAAGCATTATCCCTGACCCTTTACAGCGCCTCCTTCCCTATTTTTTTTTTTTATTCCTTTTTCCATTGGTGTCATTAAGTTTCCACCTCCCCTCCCTCGTAACCTATAACCCCTTTTCTGGTTCTCCAGCGATGCGAGGTCATGGGAATGGGATTCTTTTTGTTGCATTTTTTACTTTGCACAAACGCTACCAGAAAGTATTGGAGCGCTTTCCATGAGCACCAGTTACTTTACACAAGGACCTATTTCCACCCTTCTTTCCTCACAAGGCTCCAGTTTGCTGCTGAGGTGGTGCGACCATGACAAAGACTGAAAACTGCAGCACGTAAAGAGCCCTCAAGGAGCCCTTTTTAGGTCTCACCCTGGCAGCGGGGACCCTGACCGCTCTATGCACACACACGCCCATTGTGGTGATCATAGGTGACCGCACCACTTGGAATTTAAGAGAATGCAGTGCACATATGAATACATGAAATTGATGTCGTATTGTCTGCTTTCTCAATTTTCCTCGTTCTGAAAAGAAAATATACTTCCATCTTTGGGAAAAAGACTTCAAAATCTGAAAAGTGACTGGATTCGCTGGCAGCATCTGTTAAACGATTTACTAACATGAAACCAACAGTAAATTAATTTTAGTAAAAGATAACCGTATGCCCACTTTTGGGAGGTAGCCGTTGTAATGAAATGCACCACTTAAACCTGCAGCTCGCTTGAAGGCAGCCGAATCCTATGTTAAGCGTGCAAGAGGTTCAACACCCTTTCGCTTGTGTACCCGCCTTGTTCAGGAGGTTGAAAAACCAGTCATTCCACAAACGCACCCACGTTACTCCGCTCCAAACCTGCCCCATGAACGGATGCAGACAGTGATCTTCATTAAACCAAACTCCGAAATAATTTAAATAGTGAAGAACAAACAGTTTCTTTCCTGGAGGAAAATTTGCATGTAAAACACATTTCCATCCTGCAGTGCTTCACATGCCAGAGTGCTGCAATTTGGCATACACTTTTTATTTTGTGTGCAGCTTATTTTTTTGTTAGAATTGGATGCAATTTGGGCTGGTTTCCTTCCTTTTTTTTAATTTTTTAATTTTTTATAGCTCGAACTCGACCAGAAGGAATTGGAGCGCTTTATGTGAACATCAGTTACATTACAAAAGGCGCATACGTATTTGTCTTGTGTGTTTTGTGTTTTTTTGGTATGGGGCGATTACATGAGTATGCACAGAATATTGAGGCAACCCGGTTCCCCAGTTCCCACAAAGACGAATGCGCCACCTTCGCTCGCCAATTCCGCTTTAGTGTAAGCAGTAGCCTCTGGTATATTTGTTTAGTATGGGGAAAATGCATGTGTCTTAATTAAGGGCAAGCTAACTGTTTTTGAGCTACAACCTTCCTGTAGGAGGACTAAAGCACCATAGCAGCAGTATGTTGCCTTTGCTATGTAAACGAGGCATAAGGGCTTTGGAGCGGTTTACTTAGACACCACATACTTTTCACATAAAGCTAAATACGAAATGTATTTTTGGAGACAATAAAATGTAGTCATTAACAGCCTGTTTGTAATCCTGTTTTTACATACCATTTATTATTTTAAAGGGTCTGCATTCTGCAATGGGCTACGCTTCAGCTATTTTTTAAATTCATAGCCTGCTCCCTGCAGCAGGTGCTGTAAACTCAGCAATCCACATAAATGCACTACACACCACGATACAATTCCAATAAGAATTTTACTCCACGCCACACAGTTCCATGAAACACAATTCAATACACACCGTGTAGTTCCTCACCAAATTACATATTTCCACTACACAATTCCACAACACACCACATAACTCCAATACACACCACAGATTTTAACATCCTGCCACAAAATATAACAGCACACCACATAATTCAACTCCACAACATGCCACTCCACAATAACGCAATACATTCCACATAATTAACTCCATTACACAAAATCTCGCTCTACATAATTCCACTAGTTAATACCATTTAATTACTATCCACATATTTCCACTACACAACTCCACATCACACAATCCCACATCATTCCACAACAAACGATTCCAATACAACCTAACTCTACATCGCACTTCCACCAACCCTGTCATCTCTTCCCTACACACCCACTGCCCCTTTCATCTCTCCAACTACCACTTCTCATTTCGTTCTTCCTCTGTCTCCTCCCAGCCCTCTCTCGCACTCCCTGTCTCCTTTCTATACTGCCTGCTCACTCATGCTACCTTCCTGTCCCTACTCGCATTGTGCACTGGTCCACCTCTTGCCCCCCCCCCCCCCCTCCCCCGGGTGAACCTCCCACTCGTAACTCTCTCTCTCGTACCCCTCTCTCGCTCTCTCACACACTCTTCCTGCCTCTCATATTGGTTCGCTTCAGGTCTTCGAGCACAGTTTCTTTACCTTGCCTTTTTGATATTTTCATCCCTCAAACCCATGCTCTCCTCCTCTTCTTGAGGTGTCTTCTACGTACACAGGAGCTCCCTCTTTATACGTCTGTCGCCGGTTCTGCCCTTCTTTCTCTCATTCCCACACACACTTTCTGCTCCTCTGTCTGGAGTTCATTCACCACTTTCTGCACTAGCTACCTACCCCTCTCCATCTTCTTTTCTTTCTATTCTGTGCAGCTCTCACCCCTATCTATTCCCCATACCACATAATTCCATCGCACAAATTCACTGCACACCACACAATTCCACCCCACACAATGGCACGATTAACATTTCCTATTCAACCCACATACATCCACTCCAAACCAAAGCACATGGGTAAAAGACATTGTCATTTACAATGCCAATAGCTCTAACTCTCAGAAATGTGAGAACGATTGCTTTCCAAATGTTTATCTTTTATAGCTTGATAGAATCAATATCTTTTGTTCTGTGACTTTATTAGACATACTCTGTTTTATTGTGTACCCTGTGAATATATTTTCTTGTATTTTGAACTGTGATGCCCTTGGAGCTACTACACACATCAAGGAAAGCATCGTGTGGCAGGATAGCTGGTTCACGGGATTGTCTGGCTCAGGGATGCGAGATAGCCAGTCCGAATGGTGCTCAAAATGAGCTGCCTTTTTCATTTGTGTTGCTGTGGGTGCAGCACAATGTAAGCCACATTTGGGAGGCTCAGACGTAGGAGCTGGTTAGTCAATTCTCTGGGTTCTTGGGGTGTGGTACCCTCTGCACAACATCCCCACCAACGAGACCCAGGCCAGGTGAGTTGACGTTTAGCAAACACAAGCTGATATGTCGTCTTCATCATGTCTTTTCTGAGAAATAAAGTATTGCGTTTTAGAACACCAGTACATTCCTGAAATTTTGAAGATTGTTTCCCCCCTTTTTCTGCCTAAAAACGTGAACACAGACTCCAGTGGAGGTAACAGTTCCAGGTGGTTTCAAATAGTGCTGAAGAAATAAAACCTTGGACTGACAGCAAACCCCTGGTGTATCCTGGAACCTGTACATTCAGTGGAGTGAGAAGCAGTGAGTGTGTGTGTCACTGTATCATGCCGTAATGGGGTCAAGAAATCATGGGCTACTGCCTGATCTGGCACATTAAACACAGACCTGTTGGTTTTGCCAATACCTGTTTTTATCTAGGTTCCGTGGGACTCTGAAATGTGTTAGGCTTTAGTGGTAACACCAACTCTTGATCATTGTGCAAAGATTTTGTGCCTGGATATTTCCTACCATACACAGAGCACCTAATCCATTGGAGTTGAGGAAGTCACCCACATGTACTCTGAGGTTTTCGATCTGGGATTGGTGCGCACAATCTCTGCCATTTCAGTCTGTCATTTACCATTGTCTACACTTCTTTGTTAGTACACGCATACTTGCTAAGACTACTAAACAGTACTCAGCAGTGCCAATAATGTTCTAGAAGACTTATGGTGCAGCCCTCCATAAAAACGAGGGGAGAATTTGTAGCCTGCAGCTTCTGGGGCCAGCAGAGGGACCCCATTGTTATCCTTAAATGGAATGCTTAGACTACTCCAGTTGGTTCTTCCCCATTTAACCACCATACTCGAACATAAATGTGAAGCAAATCCCTGTGTATATAAGCATTTTATGGGATTATATGTTTGTATCTAGATATGTCTATTCCTTTGTATAAATTTCTATAATGTCTGCAAATATGTAGATATTCATTAGGTCTGCTTAACAAATGCATATATTATGGTTACATTATTCTATGTTTAACATGTATATAGGTCACTGCATGAATATATCAGGCGTTTGTTAAGCGCGACCACTCACCCGTAAGGGTCTCAAGGCGCTGGGGGTGGTGGGGGGGGGGGCGGGTTTGTCGAAGAGCCAGGGTTTGAGGTTTCTTGAGGAGATGGGAAGCGATGTCTGTCGGAGGTGGAGTGGAAGGGCGTTCCAGGCTCAGGCCGCAAGGAAGGAAGTACTTTTTTATCTAAACTTTTTATCTACAGTTGCTTCACTATTGAATTATTAAAAGGAAACACAATTAAAAGCAAATTGAGTAGCTTAAAGTACTGCAACACATGAAAGTCTGGGTTTTAAAACTACAACTTAAATCTAGATATTTTACCTTCCTTTTACATATATACCTTCGCTATACTTATGTATATTTATTACATTACTCCTAATTGAGCATCTCCAATGCACTACCCTGTATCTCACCCTATACCTCTCTCAATATATCCTCTACCTCCACTCTCTGACTCATCCCAAATCCCATTCTACTTCTATGATCTTCAACATAACGCTTTCTAGACTCTTCCCTCCACTACCCCTCCTTGCATCATCTCAAACCTCTTCTATTATTCAGATCTCCCAAATAAGCCTTTCTAAACCTCATGTAACCCTCCTAGACTCATCTGATACCTCATCTCTCTCCACTTCTAGAGACTCTTCCCTCCTCGATCTCCTTTACTCATCCCAAACCTCCTCCTACTGCTATAATCTTCAGATGAACACTTTCTAGACCCTTCTCACTTCTCCCACTCTACAATCGCGGTGGCGGTCCGCCCGACAGATAGGCCATTGGTCTGACCTCCACATTTTAATGCATGCGGTCAGGGGAAAGACCGCCGCCTCTGACGGGATCCTAGATCCCATCGGGCCGCATCCTATCCCTACAATGGAGGCGGAGGATGCGCAGGCACTGCCGTAGGGATTAGGCAGTCCCTTTGACTGCCTTTTCAAGGCGGTTCCACCGCCATGAAAAGGGAAATGGAAATAATCTTTGGAGGCCCCAAGCAGGGCCCCGGGCCCCCATGGGCCACTGCTAAGTGGCACTAGAGGCACATGCAGTGCCCCCCCACACATCCATGCACCGTGTACCAGGCACCACATGGTGCCTGGCACACGGTGCATGGATGTGCATAAAGTATTTTTTTCATCTGTGGAATGTGCTGTGGCCCTTTTCCTGAGCTGAAGAATAAGCCGCAGTAGAAAACAGCACTTTCTGAATGTTGTGCAGATGGTCTCATCGTAATATTGCGGGTGATCATTGGCTAATCGTCTCCTGTCCGATGCGATGGCAGTCCAACCGACTGCCATCATAATTAGTAGGGGCCTATGTTCTTATTCTGTTTAACTGGTTGTTGTCCGCCTAGAATTGTTTTTTTCCTTTAAGGGATTCTCCAATACCTTGTCCTTCCTTGATGATGGTGTTGTTTTATACATATCGCCTTGTAAAGCGCTCTGCTACCTGCAAGGGTCATGTTCGCACTGTATAAAACGACCAAATAGTTTACTGATCTCAGCACTGTAATTGATTGGTGTTAGTGGTACTCAACTAACTTTATGACAACTGGGTAATAAACCTCAAAGGCCGAGTTTGATCCTGCTGGGATCTGAGGATCGCACAAGATGTTAACAGCGGTGTTGCGGACTATGGTGTACAGGTCGGAGTGACCTAAAGGGCAGTTTGGCAATGCCAAATGGGCTAGTCTGACATAGACGAGACAGTTTTGTTGCTCTGTGTGTGCCTATTTTGTGGCTGCCAGAGGGCTGCTGTTAAACGTCTTTAAATAAGGACTGTGCGAGGCAGTAGCAAGAATGACTTTGCAGGTTGTTGATACGGTTCTCTCATTGCATGCAGGTTGGATGGAAATTCGCTCTTTGTGTATAGAAGAGAAGGAATGTATCCATGTTTTCATCTTTTTGATAGGGAAGAAACGTCATGAATTTGACAACAGAATTTCTTTAACACCACATGCATTGTATGCAGCTAGCACAAATACACGCGGTTCCCCACTCCTCAGAAACCACTCTGACAGCAGGTCTTAAAGTCCAGCTTTCCTACTATACTTCACCTCTGTGTGTTACGCAACTTGTATTTAAGCCTTAATGTTTTTTTTCTCTCCCTAACAAGTATAATGTACTATATTTGAAGAAACTATGATGAAATTGAAAGTATGTTTTAATGTGGTTTGGAATCTGGTTGTATACATTGGTCAACTATCACAAGGTTTAAATTGTTGTACTAATGCAAATGGACAGGACTGGATGATCGATTTCAGTTTTGATGGGACAGTTTAGAGGATCTGTTAGGATTCTGATCCGTCCCCACTCTTTTGAATTTTATGGCAGACTAAAAAGATTTTACTCCTGCCTGCTGCCCTGGGGTGCCTTAAGCGCTATAACCATGATTTATATCATTGTACCCTGTATTCTTTGATAATGCAGCTACGGTGGTTCTTGTATAAATGGCTAAGGAAATGAAGGCACTTGTGCAGAAAGGTCCCTGCAGGCACTCCTGTGCATGAACCTTCAATAAAAGTAAAGAAACTATGTCCCATGTTAGTTTTCTGCATTTTTTCCAGAGAGAAATATTTTATGTACACAAAATGCCATACTTTAACAGAGCACCACGTTTTGCTCAGTAGTGTGTAGTAACATTTGTATTTTAGAATTACACACCTACAGGCTGGTCAGAATTCAGCTTTCTATAGGTGTTCGCGTGTGACCAGAAGAGACCCTCCGGGCTTCAATTTCCTCCTGTGATTAGTTTAGGGGGATGTTTCACCAGGAGAGCCTACTGTATTGACTAGCCCCAGGCCCTGTCTGAATTAGTCTGACGCCAGTGTTTAATTCCACTCCCTTCTCAGGGGTGTTAGCCATTTTCTTAGCTTTCCCCCTGGCTGGCCTCGTATAGCTACAACAGTATCTCTTGGAGCAGTAAACGAAGAGATCAAGTTAAGTTACCCTGAGGTGTGATACTTTATTATCGAGATTGTGTTTGTCCTGGTTGTTCTTTTCTTTCCTTCTTCCTGTGTGTTCGCTTTAGTATATTTTGTTTTTATTTTTGAATTTTGTCTGGCATTACTCGTTTCGTTGCTTTCCCCCCCTAAATGATTGCTTATTCAATGGTTCCTGACAGTCCTCTTCGAAGAGCAACTATGCCGAAGACATGCAGTCATGTAGGGCAAGGCACCTTTCATGGGATCATGATTGTTCTATCTTTGTGCCTCCCTACCGTTCGCTGCAAGTTGATCATTGAGCCCCAGGCAGAGAGGAAGCTTCAGGATGCTACTGTGTGGCCTGCAGTGTATCAGCAGAGCAACTGTTCACACCATTTCTGTGAGCTACTATGAAGCAAGACCTTGCCAAGGGGCGTTTGCGAGTGCCACAAGCTGGGACGCCAGATTGGCCCTAACTATAGCAAATATGACCTCATTTACAACGAAAAAGGATTGTAAATAAACGATTTGCCAAGGGCGGAAAAACTCACCAAACCAGATCAACGGCAGTTGTCATGAAACCTGAATGTTGTGAAGAGAGCCTGCAGGATACTGATGTTTCGTGTTTCAGAACTGTGATATGAGGTGCAAGAACAACATTGTTGGATTCCAATATGGCTTGTCCCAACCAGCAAGATGACCTCCGGTTTTGCAACGTTCTCTGGCGCAATGGCAGAAGTTCCTCAGAAGCAGTATGATCAAGTATTCCATCTCCAGATTCCAGACCTAGGGTGGACAGAACCGAACCTCTGCCCACGAGCGACCTCCTATTGTGAATCTTTTGTCTAACGTTGGTGAAGCAACCATGTGGGACGCAGATGTACATGTGACACTTGTGTGTTTGGCTCTTATTTTTAAGATCAGGAAGACCTGTTTCTGAATTCTATATGTACCTGAGGGTGGGTCTTCTTGCAAAGTCTGGAAAATCTACATCTCCTGAGGAATAGCTTGACTCTTGTTAGCGTAAAAGATCTGTGTAGTCTAGGAGATGTTGGAACAGTCAGCGTACCTATTCAAAAACTTGTAGGAATTCATCCTGCAAACAAAATTATCCCTGCTCCAGGCCCTGATTTGATGTTGAAAACCAAAATTAATAGAAAACTGCTTTGGGGGAGCCTCTCTGATATGGAAAAATTGAAATTTGATTAATTTTGATTCTCTTCGAAGTATGGGAATCAGTCTGGAGTTTTTGCCTTTAGCCCTATATGTTTGCTGGCTTTAGAACTCTGAACACTTGATCCATGCTTTCTGTTAGTAAAGTTCCTTCACTCCCTCTTTTAACATGGTCGAAATGGCATATTCATAATTGGTATATTTAACTTGCCTACACCTCCCTACAATGTGTACCCTGAGCCTGGAATTTAAATGCAACTAGTGGACTGCAGTACCGATTGTGTCATCCACTACAGTGGCTGTGCAGTCACGGCTTCATGCGTACCACTGTAGCCTGGCTGTAACAGTGCAAAACATGTACTGTGGCAGCAGTGGCGTCACTAGGGTTGGTGTCACCCGGTGCGGGTAACTCATGGTGTCACCCCCTCACTACTTACCGCATAGACCTCCTCCTGCTCCGAGTCCGCCAATGGACACAGTTGGCGCCCTATCTCACAGACCGAAAAAAAAAATGTTCAAATGACGCTGCAAATGGCGTCCCATCAGCGTGAGGTAAGGTTCACAGTCAGGGTCTTGTCCTCGGGCCAGGGGACCACCGTGACGTCACTGCCCATGCGAGCAGGGGTTTTGGACTGGTGCGGCTTTCATTCTCAGGCCCCTCTTTGAAGGTCGCTCTTCATTGTAAATTTTTATTTTTTCTGTACATTCCTCACCCCTGCGCGCTGTGTTGGAATTTGTGTTTGTCTGCCCTTCATTTTTAGTCTCCTGTTTCTCTTTGTAATGTTCTATTTTGTTCTACTTTTCTCTTGTAACGTAACTAGCTCTATTGTACAGTGCTCTGACACCTTCGGGTAATGTCCGCGCTTTATAAAAATGCACTAAATATAATAAATAAATAAATAAAACGGCTTCAAGCATCCTTCAGGGACCTACCAGAAGACCCCATACCAGGACATTTCCAAATCTGAGGGCCCCATTCCCTAAACCAGGACATCCCTTACTCAGAAGACCCCATACCCTACACCAGGATATCCCGTACTGCCATCAATATGGGGGCATATTATCAAGAAAGGCAATAACATTATTGCAGCTCTAGTGGCAGGAAACTGCCGCTGAAGCGGCGATAATGGGCTTGATAATATGCATTTGAGAATTCCCATAGAAGCCCAGGTTCTGGTGTTAACATGGGCTTCTATGGGAATTCTCAAGGGCATATTTCTTGATAATATGCCCCCAGGTTTTTTACGTGTCTTGCTTCTTTCCGGTCTCTTTCTCTGTCTCTCTCGGTCTCTCTCTCTCTCACTCCTCTCTCTCCTTCTCTGTCTGTCTGTCTCCCTCTCCCCCCCTCTCTCTCTCTCGCCCCCCTCTCTCTCTCCTCACTCTCTCTCTCCTCTCTGTCTCTCTCTCTCCCTTTGCCCCTGTCTGCCAAACATCCTCTGACCTCCATGTTCAGCTTCCAGTCCGCCTGGCCTGTACCACAGACCCCCCACCCTCTTGACATCCACAGACCAACAGAGAAGGCACACTTTCGACAACTGACAGACTCCCTCCCTACCACCCTCCACCAGTGCCCCTCATCTCTCCGTTGCTCCACCCCCCATGACCTCTTCCTCAGACTCCCTCACAAACCACCTCCACCAGTGCCCCTCATCTCTCCGTTGCTCCACCCCCCATGACCTCCTCCTCTGATTCCCTCATTGCCACCCTCCACCAGTGACCCTCAGCGCTCCATAGCCTTTCCCCCCTCGATGTTCCCCTCATTGCCACCCTCCAACAGTGCCCATCATCTCTCCATAGCCCCTCTCTCGTATGCATTTTATTTGCTGTATAGCGCTATTCGTAGTTTAGAGTGTCACAGTACTTTACATCACGCACACATTATGCAGATACAATGAGTCATACAAGTATGTAAATCAGCCTATAGGGAATGTCACATAAGCTAATGATGATTACCAGGTGTAGGAATCACATGTCATCCATACTGCTGGGCAATATGTTTAGAGGGTTAGGTCTGGAGAAGCACAAACACAGGATTTAAAGCATACCCCAGTGGTTGTGGGTTGGCTTTACTGGTTAGAATTTATATCTGCCCAAACAAACTCTTTATTGCAACATTAGAATTATGAAAGACTGGGAAAATTCGAACTAACTAGCATTACAAAAAAAATAATCTGATTATACCATTCTGGTTTGAATGCATGTCTTTGACAGTCCATAGGTCAGTCAGTGTCGTATGTTAGGATTGTAACGTCTGAACTGCAAGTAATCAAAGTATCTCTGTGACAAAGGCAGTAACCCACGGAGCTATCCACGTTAACCACAGTTTATCTGCATTTAAAAACTAAAAACAGACAAAAGATTTCTCTGCAGCAGAGTCATTAATCCCTAGAGTTATCTGGACATTTTAATAGTTGTCATGATAATGATACAAAAGATTTAAACAAACGATTTAAATAAAATATACACAGCACACAAAGTATGTGTCTTGCTCACAGATTGGAAAAAAAAACGCAACCATAGCCACAATTCTCTTATCTGCTCCTTACAAACTCTGTCACAATCCGATAAGCCTCCTCCCCTCTCACGAGGAATACATCTTTGCCACCTGGAACTACAAGTGGCAATGGCCGGGCCCGGGGCAGCCCTAGCACCCGCAATGCTAGGATGAGGCCTGGGGGCCCCTGGCCTGAGAGGCAAGCTCCTGACTCAGATCACAGTCACAGTAACAGTGACATGACATCTTGATCTTACCTTTTATTTCGACTCTGACTCCACTGTGGTGGTGGCTGTGCTGGGCCCCTACCGTAAGGGTTCGTTCTTTTAATCGCCCAGCAGCACTCCAACGCCGAGACTGTCTGTCTCCTCTCAGTCTAAGCGCGTGGTGGTGGCGCGCGTCAGAGGAGCACAACGCGGGGGCGGTCCCAGGGCCGTCATTGGTAGCGCTATAAGATTGACGGCCCTGGGACCCATAAACTGGGCACGCCGCGCATCGCACCATCACCACTATGCTAGTAGGTGCTGCGTGCGTGCGTGCGTGGGTGGCGTGCAACGCCTGCGCCATGTTGTAAACCTTTTTCTAACCAGATCTGAGATTGGTGTCACCCCCATGGGATGGTGTCACCCGGTGCGGTCCGCACCCCCCTAGTGACGCCGCTGTGTGGCAGGTCAAAGTAAACCCCTTTTGGCAGGTAAAACTTTATTTTAAATATTACTTAAGCACCCCTTTGTGAGCCTTGTAGCCAAAAAGGCAAGGTGCGTTGTATTTAAGGACATGAAAACATTACATTTCTTTGTCTTACCTTTTCAAGTGACTAGCCTCTAAAAGCTATTTTCTGCACAGTTTGAATCCAGAAGTATTCTTGGACATGTTAGGAAAACCTACACCCCAAAAATGTTCTACAAAAGGTCAAAAAAAGCCTGTCAAAAAGTGACAAAGGGTAGCTCTCATTACGGATCTGTGCTGGCTGGCGTGGAATGAAAAAAACTGACGTCAAAACGCCACTGTGGCGCCTAAATAGGTGACGCGGACATTAAACTGGTGGAGACAACGCCGTCGACGCGACCGGTGCCCAAGTGTATTGCTCGAAGAAAAATCTTCCGGATCCAGTTGATGCCTTGAAAATTTTAAGTAAGTAATCTGCGGCTAGATCATGTCTCTACCAAATAAGGCGCTACCAAAGCTAAGTAACTTGTCTTTCACTGTAGAAAGGCAAGCTGGCCATAGAGTCTGGGAAGCAAATTTAAATATTACTATATATTAGGAATTCAATCCGCTAGAAAAAATTCAACAACTATATTCAGCAGTTAATGCAAATCCAATTCAATGTTGAAATCCGCTTTTAATACATATGAAGTAAAAGTAAGTTATAGAAAGTTACATTTTCCCTGCCTAAAGCTCCTGGAGGAAAATTTGTATTCATTTTCCCAGCCTGTACTTGGCCTGAATAAGGTGTGAAATTTCTCCAAGGAGCTACGCAATAGTTCACTTTGATGCACAGGTCAAACTGAATGGGTGTGGATGACTCCTTTGAGCCCATTAAATTTTTGGGGGATGTGGCAATCCATTTAGCCACTAGAGTATCAAATCCTGCTTGGCAGGTTTGCTGGGTTCACATATAACACTTGGCACCCTGGCCTCCTGCCTTTCAAGTTCCTCCCAAGATATTTCTTGCGGATCCACTGTCTAGTTGCTGAAGGACTCTGCTTTTGTACTACCAGACTTGTTTCTGGATTTACATATAGCCCTGAAGGTAAACATGAAATGGGAAAGAACAGGATTCCAAGACCGTTCTCATGGATTCCCTGTCTGGTTGCTGAATGGCTCTACCTATGTCCTACCGGACCTCTGTCTTTGGGTTTGTTGTGAGTAAAGTGGATGCCTCCAATTAGATTTTAGTATTAAATGCAGGACGACACTAGGATTACCATACTACACTCCCCACGCACATCACTAGCTGTCTGAGCCCGAGTTTAGTGTGACTTTGGCTGTCTTGAAAATGGCCAAAGTGGGTAAGGTTGGCTCCAGGAATTTCTACCCCATTGGTTATGGTGTGCTCAAAAGTTATTCCCACCCACTAGCTAGCACCGGAATTGAATGTGGAATCTTCAGAAACCCGCTTAAGATCACTTCCTATTGCTGCAGAACCTCAGAAGCGGAATGGAGCTTCTGTCTTTGACCTGAAAGGTGACCTGAAAGGAGGCCTGAAGGATGAACCTGCTCCCTCTTGTACCCAGGACAAAGAAGTAGATGAGAAGGATCATAAAACTGACCTCCTGTTCAAGCTACAGGGATAAAACAAGCTACAAGAGGCCTTGTCCTGGAAGTACCCAGGTGACCAGTGGCAACTTGACATGGACCAATTACTGATGTTGGCCTCTGCATGACACCTTGTATCTAAGCACCTCGCCTGAGGCGATTTAGAAGTGTATTCCTATGGTGGATTGCAACTTGAAGAACTAAGGTCCTGGTTCACATCTTGGCAGTATAAATATACTCCGTCACAACAGAATATACATACTGCCAAAATAATGGTCTACCCGCCAAATTTAAAAGCTGGAAGAACTTGGGTTTAATCACGGGGGAGACTACTCTGTCTCCACCATGGTTGAACACCTCTGACCAATGGCCCTGCGAAGTAAGTGAGTCTGACCTCCAATTCTGGCCACCTAATTTAGGTGGGCACAATTTAGAAGTCAGTTTTCACCACTAGGAAAACCCTGGCGGTAAGAGGAGGGGAAATTGCTAAATGCTCCCTTTACTATGAGAGGATTCCCATTGTGAAAGGAGTATTTTCTTTTTTAATAAATAAAAAAGAAAATCCCTCTTCAGGATTTTCTTTTTGAAAATAAAAAGGAACAACGTTTCGTGCAGGGCTCCATAAGGTTGACAAAACCCTTCATCAAACTGTAAATATAATTCACAGGAACCTCTGTGATGGTGGTTCCTGTCAATGCTTTAGAAATTTTGGGGGCAGCACTGCCATTGGGACAATGGAACAATTTACTTCATCTCCCTGATGGAAAAACGAGCCACCCACCAGTATATAAATTAGGCCCCAAGTCAGAAAGTAAAATCTTTGACTAGGACAAACCTGGTTGGTGCTCCTGACCTGAGATCCATCGCCCTCAAATTTCACTCATGTCCCGGTCTACCGTGACTATCACTGGCATTTTGTGCTTTTTGCCACAAGCTCTACTTAAAATTTTAAAAATCCTAGCCCTGGTTCCCCTTGTTGGATTTGAGTCACTTTGATGTCACTTTGCTTATTAAATGTTACTCTATTTTTCTAATTCAGTTTGGAATTTTTATTGGTTTGCATTTTGACTTTATTACTGTTTTGATACTGCATAAATACTTAACACATACTGGGCCCCGGACAATACCGAACCGAGCACCCATGAATTCATACATGCAGTACACTTAATGGGTAATCACAAACACCTGACGCGGTGGCTATACCGTGAATTGAGGGCCCACCTACTAACGCCCCTCACTCAAACAAGCGACAAATGGGAGCAAGATATTGGGAGGGACCTATGGGGAAAGGAATGGGAAAAGATACTAGCATTCCCAAAGAAGGTCTCGCGTAATTCTAGATTTAAGCTAATTCAATTCATGATCTTGCATAGATCATACCTTACACCACATAGACTGCATGCTATGTATCCAGAAGTGTCAGCAGCATGCCCCAGATGCCGTCAGCAGGACATACAATTCCTACACATGATATGGTCTTGCCCCACTCTGTCAACCTACTGGTCGCATGTGGCAGAGGACATAAACAAGACAATAGGGGGCTCTAACAGAGGTGCGGCAGAAATTTGTCTATTGGGCCTATATCCCTGTCTCAAATATTACACGGCACAGACTAAGTTTGTAGATCTGGCACTGCTCCTTGCGAAACATCAAATAACGAAAAGGTGCAATTTTCTATATTGTAGGGTTTTTAGTAGCTCAGGAGTGTGGCGCTCTGCCCTATAAACGCAAGTATTAGTAAGCTCTGTGTATGGTGCAACCAGGTAAGGGGATAAGCCCTTTAACCCCTAGATTTCGTGTAGGGAACCCTACACTGTTACATATACAACACAATCCTGGGCACACAAAAATAATAATACAGTGAAAATGTATCAACACTGTTTGAGTGAATTTGTAAGCAAGGGTCAATTGTCCTGGGAGGTAGAAAGTTTCTTTGTCTTTATTCCATTTTTCATTTGAGCCAACACGTTTTGATCCTCACAGCAGTTTTGCTGCGTTCTGAACACAGCAAAACTGCCGTGAGGAGCAACAGCGCACACGCTTTAGATCCACATTACGGGCACCAACCAATTATCGTCTTTGGAAGAC
Organism: Triturus cristatus; assembly: GCF_964204655.1. Classification (NCBI taxonomy): domain Eukaryota; kingdom Metazoa; phylum Chordata; class Amphibia; order Caudata; family Salamandridae; genus Triturus; species Triturus cristatus. The sequence continues at coordinate 392,773,887 of NC_140592.1, forward strand.
TCACGGCACACCTAATAACTGGATCACCATTACCGTGGTGCATCTTTTACAGAGCAGTCCACTATTTTAGGACCTTACCTTGTCCAGCCGGGTCGGAATTATCACCGGCGGAGAGACTATAAAGATGGTTTTCTCCATCGCACAGCCCTGAGGAAGTTGCGGAATTAATTTCCATATGCGAAGAAACACTTGTTGGCTGGTTTCCTTTTTGCTCAAATGAAAAATGGAATAAGGACAAAAACTTTCTACCTACCAGGACAATTGACCCTTGCTTACAAATTCACTCAAATATCGCAGCCTGGCGAGAAGAAGTTATAAAATGCGGAACAGCAGAGAGCGCAGCTCTCCGCAGGGATGAATACAGAGGCCTACGAAAGAAACAATAGCTTTGGGCTGGGACACTCATTGAAGCTTTCAAAACTGTGCATCTACCGGCCACATGACCAGCTACACTTTTATACCCAATATTTGCTGGAACAATGCATTTGGCTCCTGGTAGGGACCTGAGAATTAGTACGGCAACCTATGGATGAATAGTTCAACAGCTATATATATATATATATATATATATATATATATATATATATATGAATGCCCCAATACCAAACACATCCCCCCCCCCCCTCCTTTATACCAGGAGCCATGCCCCTGGACGTCCATGTGGAACGAACCAAATCGGGGATAGTATAAAACCCACATGCCATGCACAAGACAAGAATGAGGTCATGGTCAACACTCCTATCCTGCAGACCACAAGGGGTCTCAAGTGGGGGGGAAAGGGGGAGGGGGTTCGAGAAGAGTTACATAGTTTATTAGTATTAAATGTATAATGCGCATCAGGAATGTTTTTTCCTATCTGTTACCTTAAAATGGTATTCTACACACGAGAATCCATGCTGATTTTCCCTTTTGACGGATCAGAACATGAAGGTCACTTATTACAATGTTCAAATTATATGCTATGATAATGGTGAGGCCTTATTGTATGTGATTGAAAATAACAAAGTTTTGTTTAAAAAAAAAAAACCAAAACTTCACACATTGCTCGAAGTTAAGCCTGTCTGCCCATTGTCCTAGTTATCAGGATGTGATCTCGGGTTAATTTAACTGTTTTACTGTTAGATGGGGGAGGTCTGTCCTCCTGTCTTAAATCGGGTGATAGAGGAGAAAAATCTATCCCCCAGTTTCGTGCACGCTTGTCATTTAACTCCCATTGCATAGAGGGAATCCTATGGAAAAGGGCACTGTATTCAGAAAGAAGCACACGTGTGAATGGGGATGGACCGAAGCCCAGTGGCATTAAACGCCTGTGAGAAAGACAATGGATTTTTCATCTCCAGTTTAGTTCTGCTGCTTTCCCACTCCTCACTTCAACACTCATCTCTGCTTGTTAATAAAAGAATGCGCTAGAGACCTTGATTCTAGTGGGAGGGGCTATAGCGTTGGGGGGTACTATGCTGGTTAGTTAGGTTGAGAATGAGGAGTGCTTTGACACCCGGGGAGGGGACGTTGAAGCGGCAGAAATTGGGTGCAAAGGGCCATTCGGTGCAGCACAGGGTGTAGCTTGAGCCCCTGAGGCATTCACACTTCTGGGGGCACCTATTCACCCTAAGACATATGAAAATCAGTGAAAATGGGTGTCTTTGGGGCCCCTCACTGTAATGTACAGTGCGGCCCCCTTATTTTATATCGGGATCAGACTGACCAATAGCAGAATCGGGCAATACCCTATGGGCTTGTTGGACAGGTCAGTGTGTGGGCTAGTGTTTGTTAGCAGTTGTGGGCCAATTTTCTAGCCAGGTGGGCTGGTTTTTACAGTTGATTTCCTTGATATTACCACTTTTCTAGCTGTCTGCATCGCGAATGGGCTTCTTTTATTTTGGTACTAGGGCCTATTTTTTTTTTTTTAGTCCTAGTCCGACCCTGTTTTGTATTACGCCAGAGGGGCCGGCTTAGTCACAGGCTCATTGTAGATGAACCATAAATGTAGAATGTTTTTATGAACAGAGTATTGTTACCATCCAGAAATAATTGGCAGCTGTTTGAAGTTATGGGTTACTCTTGAAATCTCAGATTTACAAGGAGTGGAGTGGGGTGAGGAAGAGAGGCACCCGTTGAGCCAGTCGTTACAAATGTTTCTGCGGGAAAAAAAGGCATGAAACAAATGTAGGCTGCAGAGAATCGCTTTTTGTTTTCAAAATGTCACCATTATTCTGATCCTGAGCTCTTCTCTTCAATCCTTTCTTGCATTCCCTTTGCGCAGGCCGGTCTGTCTCGGACAGTGCAAACTCCTTTGAGTGTCGCTAAGGACTACCTTAAGCCCAGGAAAGCTGTCAAAACGTGGATGTTCATTAAATAATACGCACACCTATCTGCCTAACACAACCTGTGTCCCCTTTGGAGCACTCCAAAAGCAGGCTGCCGCCCGCTTCCAAATATTCAAACCACTCCATGTTACCAAAAACATATTACTTTTTATTTAGGGGTCTTTACATACCATGGACCTAACGCTGATGGCAGCAAAGTCCACCGGGGGTTAGGTCCATTGTACATAGGACTGGACACCATGTGCTGGTTATAGAAGTGTGAGTGGGCATTTACATAAGGCAGAAGCGTGATTTGGAACAACATTAGGGTTGCATGCGGGGGGTCACATCTGCATTACAAGTCGTTGCAGGTTACAACATTTATAGTGGTCAACCATGATAGATGTGGGAGTTAGTCGATGGATGGTGGTCTGCATTGAGGTCCATGAATCCTTTCCTGAAGGTCGTAAGTGGTGCGTCCAATCTTATATGGGACAAGAGGTAATCGCAGTGGTTCAAAAACAGGGTGAACGATGAACGTGGGCAGCCAGTCCCTGACTCGCAGCAAGAGTGCCTCTTTCCAGACAAGTAGATAATTTGTAAATAATTAGTTTTTTTGTTTAACTGGATGGAAGTCATAATACTGGTTCATCCTTTTCAGCTTTATACTCCTAAAAATCATACAAACACCACTTTTGGTTTACTGTGTTGGGAATACTGCGTTCTTTAAAAATATTTCTCCCTGATCAAGCGCTGCTGTGTACCTAGATCAGATCCCATCTAATGTTTTCTATATATAGCTTGGAGAGAGAGAAAGAGAAGTGGAAAGGTGGTTGAGAATAATTTGAGGCACCTGACCATTCCGAAATAATACATTCGAGGGAGAAAATGGCTTGCTATGGAGCAAGTAAAGGCATCCAATACTGTTAATGTCTCAACTACTAGGCAGATGTTAGCTGCCTGTAGCTACGAGCCCCTTGTGGACCTTACCAAAAATGTACAGTGAGGTTAGTACTCCCTGGACCGCGCCATCTACCAAGGGCAGCCCTTCTCTCAGCAAATGGATCACTCCAGCGGTCTCATCCCTCTAAGCAATTGACATGGTGCTGGGGCAAATTTAGGACCATGCCAGTTGCTAACTTATTGCCACAGACGAGGTCAATCATCAACCTTCACCATACCCATGAATGGCAGTCGCATCCCCACTTCACTCGCATATGAGAACGCTTACGTTTGCTAGGGAAACTGTTTACTTGGATGACCCCTTCCTACTCATGGAAATGTTCATCTGACTTTCGCCTTCTAGAGTACCAACGCTGCTGAAGGATGCTTATTGGCCATTGTCTGCCTCCTTTTCCTGGGCATCTTTGGTAACCTACCCCTGGAGAGGGTACTTCTCCATACACTCTAGTGTAGGCCTATTTATTCCTTGGGACAGTGACCACACCACATTTGCATGGGCAAGCCAGTAACTGTCGGCATCCTTCCCTGCTTGGACCGTTTGTAAGGTGTGCGCCAAACACCAAAAGAAAAGGCACACACTGCCCTTCCCTGTACTCTAGAATATTTGTAGAATCGGTCTACAAAGTGAACCCATCTCCACCCACTGCATTGCTTTGGATCATTTTACTCTATTATTCCTGCATTAGGTCAGTTCCCAGCAATAAACAATTGGAAAGACACACGAGATGTAACATTCCGAGCTCTACGAAATTCAGGACTTGTTGCAGACAGACCAGTATATCGATTGCCTACCTGTGAAATGGTCTATGTAAAACACAAATGCATTTCAAACTTGAGCTTCCTTAAGGGCAGGCAATGATGAAACCAGAAACCTTATCTCAGTTCTCTGTGACTAGCCAGGATTTAGGAGCTCCCAAGGCCGGACTGAGAATTCAATGCAGCCCTGGCAATTTTGTTGGACCAACCCCCAAGGTGGGGTGGGGATACAAGTCTGAAGCACTGCTGCTTTTGTTACAGGGGGACGATATTGCAGCACTGCTGCAAAACCTGCCCCCAGTAACAAAACCGACCCCCAAAGCTGCAAAACCGTCCCCCACCCTTCCAGACTCCCGGGGTAACTCCCGATGCTCACTACGGCCAGTCCGGCCCTGGGAGCTGTGGATTAGCACACAAAAGCCTTTCCCTCTCGTACACATCTATTTAGCCAGTGGCCTTCTTGCACAAACCTATGCTTTTAAATCGTTGCAAGCTGTAGGAGCCCTAACTTGTTCCATTCACGTGCATGGCAAAGGCTGGATAGAGGCAGGGTCAACCAGTCACCATGCATGGGTTTTACTTAGGCTTTCTCTATCGTTTGATCCAGAAAATATGTTTCTGGCAGTTAACACAACCCAAAAACTGAGATGGAAATCTTGAAAAATGGGCAGATGGAGGTTAGAGCAACTCTAAGTTTTTCGTACTTTGCTGGCTAAAATGGGGGAACAACCTTTACAACGCAACTTTTACAACGCACTACCTTTACAACGCATTTTTTACAACGCATAATCCATTACAACGCATGACATTACAACGCATGACACTACAACGCATTTTTAAAAACTACCTTTACAAAGCATTCCATTACAACGCATACTACCATTACAACGCATACCATTACAACGCATAATATTACACTACACTATCCAACACTTACCCTACTGTTGCACCCCCTGGAGTTAGAATAGTAATTTTTACCCCTATACTATCCAACACTTACCCTACTGTTGCACCCCCTGGAGTTAGAATAGTAATTTTTACCCCTATTCTATCCAACACTTACCCTACTGTTGCACCCCCTGGAGTTAGAATAGTAATTTTTACCCCTATACTATCCAACACTTACCCTACTGTTGCACCCCCTGGAGTTAGAATAGTAATTTTTACCCCTATTCTATCCAACACTTACCCTACTGTTGCACCCCCTGGAGTTAGAATAGTAATTTTTACCCCTATACTATCCAACACTTACCCTACTGTTGCACCCCCTGGAGTTAGAATAGTAATTTTTACCCCTATACTGTCCAACACTTACCCTACTGTTGCACCCCCTGGAGTTAGAATAGTAATTTTTACCCCTATACTATCCAACACTTACCCTACTGATGCACCCCCTGGAGTTAGAATAGTAATTTTTACCCCTATACTATCCAACACTTACCCCACTGTTGCACCCCCTGGAGTTAGAATAGTAATTTTTACCCCTATACTATCCAACACTTACCCTACTGTTGCACCCCCTGGAGTTAGAAAAGTAACTTTTACCCCTATACTATCTAATACTTACCTTAAATGCAATTTAATATTATGCGTTGTAATGGTATGCGTTGTAAAGGTAGTATGCGTTGTAATGGAAATGCGTTGTAAAGGTAGTTTTTAAAAATGCGTTGTAGTGTCATGCGTTGTAATGTCATGCGTTGTAATGGATTATGCGTTGTAAAAAATGCGTTGTAAGTGCATGCATTGTAAAAGTGTGCGCTGTAACGTCATACATCCGCTAAAATGTCACCACAGTGAGGAGGTCCCCACTGCTGTGAATGTTTTTTTTTTTTTTTTTTACAACTTTATTTTGCATTTTTAAGTAAACAAAAAGCATCACATATGATCATCGTACGCAATACATCAGGCCCACATCCAATGAGGAGAGCAAGTCACACATAGTAATATACAAGAGAAAGCAGAGGCTGACAAATACCAACCTTAATTCACACGCAATGTTCACATTTCAGCAAGAGTCTGCATCTGAAGAAGGAGACATACACATGAATATCAGATGGGTGTAGTGGTCATGACATTGCGGTGTGCGTGTGTGTGTGTCTCACAAATCCTGTGCATCATGAACTGGCCCACATCTGCAATGCCCCAGGTGCACCCTGTGCGTTCAGTGCTGGCCCTGCAGATGCTGTTCTTTGTTTTTTGCACTGTTCTGGTGTTGATTGTCTCTCTATAGCTGCTCTGTATGTATGTTTCCTTATACTATGAACAGTGTCTTCCTTGCTCATTTCTAGCTTGGTTCAATTCTTCAGATTCATTCTAAATGCTGTAAACATTCTATTTCTTTCTACTGCAGCTCATCGGCTTTTTGGTTCTTGTGGTGGGTGTGTATGCCGAGGTGGAGCGGCAGAAGTATAAGACCCTTCACGGTTTATTCCTGGCGCCAGCCCTCATCCTCATCTTGCTGGGACTAGTCATGTTCATTGTTTCCTTCATCGGGGTCCTGGCATCCCTCAGGGACAACATCTGCCTTCTTCAAGTGGTAAGGATACGACCAACCTTTCGCTTGAGTCTATTGCAAAGACTGGCTTGGGGTAGGCGTTATGAGTTTCCAATATTCTATTGGCATCAAGGTTGAGTAAATATTTATCGCTTTCAGAATCTGCATTATTGGGAAGTAAAATACCCCCAAAAACGTCACAAATGTGACTACTTTGTCAGTTTGTGGATATTTGGAAAACTTTAACGCAGACACTGATAATATTCACATTACTACAGAATGTCACTTTCTGAATCTGCCTGCCCATTCACAGGCAGATCTTATGTCAGCCTCTTGCAGTGACATTATTAGCAGGACATTTCCTTGCTTTGAACAGAGAACAATACAAGTTAAGGCAGCTCCTGTCAATGAGTCGCGGGCCATACCCCCCGCAACCAGTTTTCTCTCTATCTGGGTTACTGGGATGGGAGTAGAGACAGAAGTTTGAGCTAGTTGAGGCTTGCAGCTATCTATGGAAAAGAATGACTTCTGTATAAAGGTTCCAAATTTAGAAAAATAATGTATTTCGACGTGTTTTCACATGATGTAGCTGCTGCCTGCATATGTTTCACTCTGCAATATAATGTCGATTACGTGTATTTTTCTGCAACCTTGAAAAAAGTAATCCGGAAAGTCCCCATTTGCCTCCATGGTCGGAATAAAAAGCACCTTGAAAGAAGGACGATCACCGCAAAACTTGCTGCAAATTGGTACACTGTTTATTGGTCAGCTGGGGTTGCTACCTGCATAGGTGTTTTTGAGGAAAACCTGCATTTTTCCTGGCAATAAGCCTCACACGTTGAGCTTCAAGAAAGTTGTAGAGAACCAAAAACAAGGAAAGTGGTAAAAAAAAAAAATACTCAAAATATACATGTGGCTCTTGACAAAATAATTCATGTATGTTAATTGCCCAAAAATGTTAAAGCAATGTAATCCAGTCCTGAAGAAATGGACTCAAATCTGAAACGGGCACATGGTCAACCTTGTGGCCTTGAAGTGACCTGCAGTGCAATCTAAAACGTATCTGCATGTTTGAAATATATAAATCTGAACTGGTGAGATCCAGACAGTGCACCATCCTCTAGTTTTTCTTCACCACACATTTTGTGTGCTTAGTGTGAGTAGTGGGGGACTAGTACTAGTGGTTGAGTCCTCCCTCACAGCAATTTTGTTTAAAGATTGAGTGTGAGGGTCCTCCTTCTTTGCAGCAGTGGTATACAGTGAGGGCGGATATCCTCTGGTGTTTGTTGCAAGAAAGAAAGGATTCACCAGTTCATAAAATAGGCCAGGAACATTTGTTTTGTGCAAAAATGTCCCAAATAGAAGCCCAGCTGGTGGACGGTATATGGGGAGTAGGGAGGGGTATGACTGGCCATTCTGACACTCTGGTATTTCCCAGGTGTGTTGCAGGACGGGGGCTTCTTTCAGAGCTAGATGGGCTTCTATGACGCAACCTTGCTCCCTCAACTCCATTATGAGGTTAGCCCCCTACAGCGTTGGCCAGGGCTGACTGCAGTTTCCATTGGAAGGATGCAGCTTTCAACAATGGAGTATTCAAAAACTGAATATTTTAGTGAATATGGATATTTTCAAAATCCTCCTTACATCTAGTGAATGGTATGTATATGGGAAGAGCTTGTTAGGGGTGTTTGCTTCTTAAAACGAATATTGACTTGGATCCACCGCTTGAAGACAGATGTCGGGAAATGTGTAAGCTAGCAGTGCAGGAAATGGCCAGGGAAAGGCGGCACAGATCATCAGCTTTGTGCATTTAAAGGACCGAGCCAACTCTAAGGGAGAGTGTTCCAAAGATGTCCCCGCTTGCCACTGAATGCGTCAGCCTTGGCACTGGAACTCTGCTTACAGTGTTCTATTGTGCGATTCCATAACCTTTCTATTGCTGCCAAATGCTATTTGTCCCTTGGCTCGGGACCATGGCCGCCATCTCCTTTAGTGGCGCCTCACTTACAGCATTTTCAAACACCCTTGGACCCCCTCACTAAATCTTTAATGATGCTGTCAAATACTGTGCCTAGTTTGCATCACTGTGTCCTCAGAAATGATTCTTCAAGAGATGAGGCTTGTGCAGTCTGAGCCTGTTCTAGAGCAGGGGTGTCCAAAGAGAACCAGAAGCAGACTTGATTAATAAGATAACTTGTGAAGAAGTTCATTTCAGTTAAATGCAAGTATATTTATTTTGTAAGGCTTGTATACTTGCACCCTTTATAAACAACATTATAGGAATACCTACTTCAATGAGTAGCGAATATTGTAAGGCAGTTAGTCTCAAAGAAAGCCAGAGACGGCAATTGAGCTTTCACATTGGTAGAAACATGTCGACCTGATAATTACTACCGTCACTGGCCCATGCTATGTTTAATTTTACTTTAGGAAGACCTAAATAAACTGATATTCTCCCCTACTAGGTAATGTTACGTCAGTTTAGGGGCCCCTTCACCCTCGTGAAACCTTCAAGAGTTTGGACAACGCATTCACAATTAATATTGGACTCTGTTTGGAGACCAGCCTTTTTTATTGCACTCCAGCTAAAAAGCCCACCTTGGTTACTGAATAGCGTGTCCCGGGGGAGTAGTGGATCCAAAGATGAGGCATGCTGCCTTGGTCCTGGAGGGTCTAGCGTCTTTAAAGGAAAGGTACCAGCCTGGTCGATATTGGGCACTGATTAACAACAGTTGCCGGAACCAGCTTCATTGTCTCTTATTTGCTCCCCCCTCCAAACCCACCCCTTTCTTACGGACCCATCAAATACATTTTTTGTGTATGTATCATTCGATAGGGAGGTGGTGTGATTATACAGTTATACTTCTCTCACTGCTATATTTTGTGTATTTATCTTGCATAGCGATACAAGGCTATTTCTGCGCTAAAGACCTGTGGCTGATTTTAAAGTTTTACAAACTAGGTACTAATGGTCAATTGTTGGAATGTGGAAAGTGCTCACTTGCGTATTATCTTTGTTGATTTTATCGGGTGTCTCTTACAACAGCCCATCCCCATACCACTAACTCTAGCCCAGTTGCAGCCATCAATTAGACTGCAGCTGTTTGGAAAGAGGTCGATGAGGAACAATTGGCATGCATGTTTGGCCTGCCCAGTAAACATTGGATGGCACAGGCGCCTTCACACTGTAAATACTTTATCTCACTGCTACTGCTTAACTTGTAAAAACACGTTTGTCTTAAGATTGTGTTACCAGTGCTGCTGCGTGCCAGGGCTATCAAACACCAAGGCTTTCTAGTTTTGATTCCAGCACCGAACTCTCCTGGTTTCTTTATCGCACTCCTATAGGTTTGTTTTTAACCCATGCCTTCACACTTTTTTACTGTTTTTCTATCTTACTCTTATTTTTCTTTCTTTTCTGCATTTCTTCCTGGTCTGGGTCAAAGTCTGATGATGAAAAACATGTCCTGATACCAACCTCTTGCAACGGTCGGAACAAATTAAGCACAATTACAGTGTCATTTCCACATAGTGTGGATGGAGGGAATGTAAGGGCCAAGAGCACTCGGGGTGCACAAGCAATACCAATGAAAAGGGGAGACAATGATGTTGAAAGTAAATGTGTAGCTGTTTTCATAGTCCTCTCCAAGGGCATGATTTATGGCTTGACTGCCGGCGCTCTGTCCGTCAGGGTGGCGGACGAATTCGCCTCAGGGCTGGCTGTCATCTCTGAATCGGGCTAACTAATCAATCCGGATGATGGAGGTAATCTCTATAGGTTAAAGGACCTGCCGTCGCGGTGGTTCCTTTCAGTGTCCAAAAGGTTTGTTGGACGGCCACAGTTGGTTTTGACGGCTGTTAACCAAACTTTTTCAAAGTTTTTGTTTTTTATGAACAAACTTCCAATTCAGGAGGAAGCCTCATCTGACAGTTAAGGGCGGACTGTTCTCATTTGAGGAGCATGGTCGCTACTGATTTGAATAGTGCGAGCCCTTGTCTAGAGGGGTATGGTGGGTGAAAAATATACTGGAATGTGGCCCGAGCAATTGCCAGAGGTGTGAGGACTGTGGTGATATTTTTATAGTGTGGCTGTGGGACCACACTGTTTAATACACTCCCCATCTTGGGTCCAGTCAGGCTGGAGTGTAAACCTATTGCTCAACCCTGGAAAGCTGTGGCTTCGAGTAGCAATACTTGCATAACAGAACTAGTGTAAAGCATTTAGGAAGGTGAAGCAACCAGATACGAAACTCCTAGATTACAAAAGAAAACCGACACCAATTTATTACCTTTTTATGAATTTTCAGACACCAAGATGGGCAAAATCCACCAAATGGTTCCGGGGGTATAGATTTGTATGTAAAATGTAAATCTCTGCTTTTTAGTCCAAAGCACAAACCAGCACTGGTATAATATTTTCTCCAAAATGTTTGTTTTGCATTCCTGAATTTTTTAAACCCTCTATTTATTTCTGCCTAAAGATATATCAAACCATCATTATCGGGGCATACTGAATTGAAGAAAAAGCAGTAAAAGGCTTTTTTGAAAGCCTTGATAAGTAACAGTGGCTTTCAGATCTGCTAGATGGGCTTCTGCTAGATGGGCTGGGGGCAACAGGATATGAATGCCTGGGAATGCACTAAGCAAGATGAGCACACCCTCCAAGACGCAAATGTGAAGTCCCATCCCTCCATTACTAACCATGTTTCCACCTTTCTCGTTTCAGTTTATGTACACCCTCGGAGCATGTTTGATTCTTGAACTTACGGGTGGCATTGTGGCCTTGATCTTCCGACACCAGGTATGAGAACTCTTGCTTGATCCAGCTTCAGGCCCTACATATGCAGCACTAGTTGACAGTACCTTAGTTCTGGTCACTTTTAATGCAAGACTTTCACCCTGGCTACAATGATCCTTTTTGCTGTGGTTCTCTTAAAAAAAAAAAAAAAAAAAAAAAAAAAAATCAATGTGGTTCGACTCAGGGCCCGATTATCAAAGGTAAACTTATACTTTTGTGTAAGTTATGATTGTTTGCTATTCACAAAGGTATGTTACTAGTAGTGTTATGACTGCAGTCACCCCACACAAAAATATATGACTTGCCCTTCTTTTTTTAATGTGCGGAGACTCCACAGTTGTAAAGGTAGGGCAGTCTTATATTTTTATGTATGGAGACTCCGCAATTGTAAAGGCAGTACTAGTAAAAAAAAAAGTTTAAGTTTACCTTTGCGAGTTGTGGTAAATAAAATAAATATTACCTGACTGAATTTCGTACGGAGTCTTAAAATAAAGTAAAATAGCTCAAAATAACAAGAGGCAGAATCCGTGGTATAAGAGGTTTTCTAATGGGCTTTATTCCATTCAAAATGGCCGACTCGAGTGGCGGCCTTCAGGTTCCGTCACCACGAGGGTTCAGGAAGTGAAGTACAATAACTTATTAACAGACATACATTTTTATAATAAGTGCATTACAATGAAACGAATGTAGAAGGCGTAACATTTGATAAGAAAAATGACGTAACAGTGACATAATCGAAACTAGGCGTAATAAGGAATAAAAGAAACATAATTGGCTTGCATTATCAGACATAGGTGGATCTATAAGATAATACTTGGCATAGATGCGCGCGCAGCAGCATGACGTGTAATTGACGTGTAACTAGGGGGTGAAGGGGACTTGACATTTAGCTCTACATGTGGAGACGAGAAGTCTGGGGTCAAGTCATCCTAATCCCAAATCATATCTAACATCCTATGTTTAAAGAACTATGTTATCCACAAGGAAGAGACTCTCGGACAGAATCTATTCTATACTGACTATGTGCGTGTACAAGCGTCTAAGTGTCTATATGAGATGCGAGGGGCAGAAAACTTTCCATAGCAACAGGGCTATGAATCACTTGCATGAAGACAGAGAAGCCTGGCCTTTTGCTTGGTAACTGGAGGAATGTTTACTTAAACTACTAGGCAAGAATGCATCGGCTGAAGAGCAAAATAGATAATTCGAAGGTGAAATACAACTTCTTGGCAGACAGGCGAAAACTGGCCGAGGCAGGCACCGTTAGCTGCACAGAGAGTAGGACAAAGTTCATGGATACAGATGCGAGCTCAAGCTGAAGCTGTCAGAGACAGAGAGCAGGGAAAGGCTTTGAGGACAGAATCGGGCCTACTCGCCTGAACTGTAAAAATGGAATAACTTGGCCATATAAAGTCGGTGGCCTTTTATACTTAGGAATCGAATATCCAGCCCATTGATGGCGGATCTGACAGAGAACATGTTGACGGTAGACACACATATGTTTGCGTCTTAGAAACTGGAACTGGAGGGAACATACATGTACTTGTAACATGCATATAGAACCGTTGGGGTCCAAGATAGGGGACATAACTGACCAGGAAAATCCACATTTCCACAGAGTCAGGCCCTTAACGTTCAATAAAATGTATTCTGCACATTTGGTTTGTACTTCACCTCGTTGAGAGTAGTTATTCTAATCACTAACCATGCTGTCCACTATGGCCATGGAATGTATGAACTGCATAAGCAAACATATGACCTGCTTGTCTCGCAATGGCCAATAATCGTCATAATATAAAGAGGCCACGGATATAATGTCCATATATATTCCTCGCTCAGCCTGACTCCCAAGAGTTGAGTAGAGTTAACTGTTTTGGGTGCAAATTTTGTATGTGTAAAAAGGTGAATGTCCGCAAATTCACAATTGCCTCATTTTTTTTGCATGAGCAACTTGCTCATGAGTGCGGATGCCTACATCTATTTCACCCTATTGTACCTGAGCGCTGTATTCCTATTAAATGGTGCACCAGTGGTGTTCTCATGTAGGTTGTTAGGAAAGAAGGAATGCATTTGAAAGAAGGAAGTAGATTGCCATCACCAGTGAAGCAATTTTAATCAATATTTATATCTTGTATTAGAAATGTAGGCACCTTGATAGCTATTGTTGTCGGCTTTGTTCTTAATCATCGTCATCCTACTCACTCCACATGACCCACAGGGAAGTCAGAAGGGTTGTGTGTCAACCACACCTGAGCAAGTCTCCCATCATAATTTACAGTTTTACCTCTGGAATGGAAGTAGTGCTAGAAGCAAATCCTTGGGCTCACGTTTGTGAATCAGAAACGTTTCTATAGGCTTGTTTATCCTGTGGGTGTTTCATTCCACTTGCTTTCCTTTGGACTACCCTGTTTTGCGTAAGCAAATTTCCTTTTTCAAACTTCATTTGTCCAATTGGCCGTGTTAATGGTCCATTTGTGTATGTGTGAAATTGTGCAAAAGTTGTGCATGTTCAAACTACCATTTTTGTGTGGCAAAGGGACAATAGAGCTCAGTGTCTTTGAGGAAAACTGGGGCATGGTGATGGCACCAGCAGTGTATGCTCTTTCATGTATGAGTAAACGAATATCTGGTCACCGTTCCCCTGCAATGTTACTTTTATACCCTCTTTACAGAGATCGTTTCAAACATACACCAGAGGAAAAATAATATGCGTCCATTCAATAATGGTTAATCAGATGATCTAATTTCTTTTTTCGTGTTCCAGACTCTGGATTTCCTAAACTCTAACATCCGACGAGGGATTGTGAATTACTACGACGACCTGGACTTCAAGAACATTATGGATTTTGTTCAAAAGCAGGTTTGTTGTTCAGTCTTCTCCTCTATTAAGCAAATGGCGATGCCAAGACTATTACTGACTCCAAAGAGATATATATATATATATATATATATATATATATATATATATGTGTGTATATATATATATGTGTGTATATATACACACAAACAAACAAGACCACAGCCTAAGCATTTTCTACAATTTGAAACTAAAAAGAAAAGTATACAGAGACACAAACAAGTAGATATCAAACAATTACACAAGTTATGAGCATTTTACATTACTTCACAATCAAAACATATACAACAATCTATTTTAATGGGAAATTTGGAGCTTTTAAAATGTGTTTTTATACTTAAAGGGCAAGACCATACGCTAGACTCTAGCATATTGCTGTGTCTTTTTTGGCTCCTACTGGCTCCTATTTTTGTCTGCACATACGAGTGCATCTTTTCAATTCAGGCCAATAATAGTCCATACTACTGTTTGCTGTACTTGTGCCACTCCTATGAAACTAAGGATGCCAGCTTTAATTTATATATTGAAAGGTTGATAAAGCCGGATTCTTATCGGTCTTACCATCACCAAGAATCCTCTCAGGTCGCCAGGATCTTTTTATCTGCTAAATAGTGTAAAGGGGAGAAAATCCAATTTTAGCACATCATTCAACGAATCGAATCTGAACTCTAAAGGACCACTGACTCAGATTATCAAAATTTAAGGATTTATTACAAAGCCAAAAATAATTGCACATACAAGCACCTCATCATGAGGTTAAGAAAATATATGGGCACTAATACAAAGAAGATTCTACGCAGGAGTCTCATCCGACTCAGGATAAGAAGAATAGTCCGTTCCAGAAGCATTAGACAACCAATAACTGCTCCAATCTCTATATTAGAAGTCATTAACCTAAAAGAAATATCAATTAGTCTATTCCTACTCTATCTCCAAGATGACATCCCTACTTGGCATTTTCCTCAGGCAAGAGAATAGGAAAAGGTGTCAGAAGTGAAGACTTCCTTAGAAGTGCACTCACTTTACTCAGAGCTCGTTCTAAGATGTTCCTTCTACCTCTCTATCTAATCCTCAGCTGCTCAACCCACGGGGCACTGTCCCCAATTCAAAATCCTAAAATCATAGGACACTCCCTCCGTCACACCTCTCCAGCCAGGTCTTCTGCCGGTACTTTTCCACCGAAACTTGTATTCCATCCAAAGGCGGTTAGCTTGACCTTGTGTCCCAGGCACCTTCTCTGCCGACAGTATCATCCCTGCATTACAGTATACTCCCATGTTGGCTTCTCATGCCATCCTAACTCCTAAAACAAAAGGGTTAGTCTTCCTAACAAGCTAGGTGTCCTTGCACCTGCAACAGAAACATGGGAACGAGAAACTTTCCATTTCACTGAGATTTTCTAACCTCTCTAAAACCCAGTGCCTTTCTAAGGAAACAATTTTCGGCCTACAATATTCAGCTAACATAAGAAATGAATAGGCCTTTCTCTTAAACGTAGATTCGGTCAGGCCTTTACACATTTTAAATACACGTTTCTGAAAATCACACTATAAGCATTGATATTCGTTAAATTGCATTCATGAATAAGCAATCTACACGTGCAGACATTAATATGGTTCACGTTTGAATCCTAATGCATCACATTATACGTGAACTAAGTCGTTCTGCATTTTCTAACATATATTCCCGACTAAACATTACATTAAACTTCATAAATGACTGTTACATTTCTATTTAAACTAATATATGCTGCTTTTAGTACTACGTTTCTAAGCCACGCGTTAATAAAATGCCACTAAATATATGGGTGCAGACTACCAGCGATTATGGCGCACCCCTACAAATTTCAGAATAACATGGTGCTCTATCAAGGTCAAATTCCTGCACATTTGCAGAGTTTTTTTTTAACATTTTCAGTTTTACATTTTGATTTATGTATCTATTGTCGCCCAGTCAGAATTCATTTTCTAAACCACCGTGGATCCCCAGAGGTGCATGGACCACTATGATCGCTGGTCGAGCAAACATAAACACACTATTTGTCCAGAATTAGTCCTGGCTACCAGCTGGTGTGTTGTAACGAGGGTGACCTTTAGGGAGCCTGTTACAACGTGCTGGGACATGTAGTGAATACTTGAAATGGTGATACAATTCCACACACTGCTTTGAGCCATTCTCCTCATTCCCAACGCAACGGAGACAAGCCGTGTAAGAAACAATGGGCACAGAATTTGTCACTGATTCCAGGCACGGTTTCAACACTGACACACTCTCTGCTTCAGGCTAAGCTTCTATTTTGAACATTTAATTGCTTGGAAATCTAAACTGTATGTCCGTCTGTGAGAGGAGATGAGTGGGTTTTTTGTTTAGTGCAACCCACGATTCGTTAGTAAGTTAACAATTTCTGCTAAACTGTGATTTTACACCTTCCACCAGTGTTTGGATTCTTTAAGGATTATTAAGTTGTGTTAAAACAAACATATGCAAGGCAATAGGTCTCGCATTACTGAAAGTTTGAGCTATTGGCGTTGCGTTATTATTAGCAGCGCCCATAGCTCAAACTTCCAGTAATGCGACGCCTATTACATTTCAAATGCTTTTATTTTTACTTTCAGCCATGTTGCACTGTGGGTGCGCTGCTATGCAATGTGGCAAAAAAACTTTAACAAAGCCAACAGATCTCGTAGAAGCGAGACCAATTGGCTTTGCCAATGCTTGTTTCTGTGTACTGTTGCCTGGATCGCTTTGCAGCTCTTTCTGTCGCGAATAAAGAAGACAATTTAAATAGCACAGATCACATACTGAATTTTAAAAAAAGAACAGCTGAATGGACATGCAAGAATTTATGCCAATGACGCAAACAATACCCTGACATCTCTGCAGCAAGTAAAGCCACAGAACTATCTCGTAGTTTTAGACCACTTACACCAATGTTGCAAATATTAAATTATGTAAGAGTGTTCCAAAACAATGGAAAGATCCGCACGCACTCAAGTGTATCCTGGTCAAAATGGTGAATATATCTTAAGTGCAGATTGGTATCTCCTGAGTGTGAGATTTTAATTATTAAACTGAAAATGTTGTCATTAAATCTGCTTTTATAACTTTTCAATTAGGATCTATAGATCAACATGACAGTATATCCAATTAACGGTATGCCCAAAGCATTTCAAGCTATGCCCTTCTAGACAAGCTGTGGAGACTCGCTGTACCTTAGAATCAGTTTCACCAGAAGATGCATGTTGATCTAATGATCATAATTGAATAGTTATATAAGCATTTTAATGACAAAATGAACAAAGAAAGTATAAAAAAAACTAAAAATGAACGTTTGATATCCTCATTGGATTACTCTTTGAATTATTGAAATTTAATGCAGACTGGAGATGCTATCCTCCACAAGAGGAAAACGCTTATGTTCAAATTATATCACATAAATGGCAAACATTCTGAACTAACCTGTCTTTCATTAATATTCTTATCCATCAATCAATCCAGACTTTATTTCGGTATTATTTCACACCATAAAAGTACACATATACAACACATTATTAACATTAATCATAGTTAAAAAACATCCATAGTACATGAGGCAAATAGCAAGTTTAAAATAAAGTGCAAATATTATCAGGTTTGGTAGGTGTTAAAAAGGTATTCCAGTGGTTAAACTAATCATGAGTTAAACAATGCAGCATCATTGATCCAGGCAGTTCCTCATTTTAACAGTTAATTTTAAAAATTCTAATACATGTAAAACACTATCACTATACAGGAGCTGAAGATACACAAGGGCTGGTCTAATTTGGTTAAAATTAAGTTTTTTTAACAGGGCAACCAGGTAACGTCTGCGCGGATATTCATAAAATTTACATAAAAAAATAAAATGCAGCATATCCTGTGGAGACATTCCGTCGCAGCCACAGGGAGCAGCAGTTTTATTAAAATTGTCTAGTTTTGGTCTGATTAAAAGGTGATGTAAAATATTGAGCCTAAACCTTGTCAGTAAATTTTTTTCGTGCGAAGTGAAACTGCCCGTTAAATACGGCTCCATTGTATCACAGGTCTTGAGGATCATGTATTTTCTGATACTAGGTTTCATAAGCTCCACCCCTTCTCTTTGGGTCACCCTATCCAAAAGAAAAGCTTGTTTAATTGCTGCCACGTCCCCCTTTACAATCTTGTCTGGGTTTTCAAACAGATTCAAACGACCCAGCCTGAAGAAGCAAGATTTCAAATATTTCAACCAGGGGACGCACATTGAGTTATCCTGGGATACAAGATCTTTCACAATTAGATGGGTAAGCGGTATATCTTTGTTTAGCCACAGCTTTACCCAACAGAGCAGTGGCCTTAGGGCAAATATCACATAAATATTTTGTCCCCAGTTCTTCATGAACTGCCATATTCGGTGTACTACCGGGAACACAAAGTAGACGTTTAAGAAAATTATTTTCCGCGACCTGTAAATGTTCTCCCTTTACATAGCCCCATAGTTCGCTGCCGTAAACCGCGCTCGCTACTGATTTAGCATTATAAAGTTTAATCATTGCATTAGTTGGCTTCTTCCCCAGTTTTCTTGCGAAATTAAAAATAGAGGCATTTGCCCTTAACATTTCCCCTTCTTTTTTGGCCAGATGGGGACCCCAGCTAAGCTTGGAGTCAAATAAAACACCAAGATACGTGAATGATTGTGAAGTGGGGATTGAAGCGTCATCTAATTTAAAGACAAACTTCTTTTTTGGTTGACGGCCAACATGCATGATGTATGATTTGGCATTATTGATCATTAAGTCTCTATCAGACATAAAATTGTTAAAAGCGTTTAGGAGAGCCTGGAGTCCCTTCTCTGTTCTGGAGATTAAAACCGCATCATCGGCATATAAAAGAACTGGAATACTCCGCCTGCCAACTCTCGGGCAGTCAGCCTGTACCTCCTGCAGGACAACATCTAAATCGTTAATATAAAAGTTAAAAAGAAATGGGGCGAGAATGCAGCCCTGCCGTACTCCCTTCTTAATGTCGAAATTACCAGTGGCGTCCCCATTTGCAGAATACCTAACATTTGCACTGGTGTTACTATGCAAATCCACCAGAAAATCAACAATCCCCCTATCCACCCCCTTCTCACTCATGGTCTGCCACAGCCTTCCCCTGTTAACACAGTCGAAGGCTGATGACAGATCCATGAAGGCGAGGTGAACAGTCCCCTTCTGCACCACCGTATATTTACTCAGAACCAGAAAGAGATTGAGGCACTGGGCTATGGTAGAGCGACCACTGCAGAAACCGTATTGAGAGATTGACATAATATCATTATCGTCCGCCCAACATGACAATCTCTGTAACAGGACTCTCCCCATGATTTTAACCATGGAGTCGATCATTGAGATTGGTCGATAGCAAAGAGGGCTGCCCTTATCTCCTTTCTTAAACACAGGAACAATCGTTGATAACCCCCATGCCAGAGGACAGCCCAGTTTAGCGGCAGCATTAAAGACTACAGCCAGGATTTGGCCCCAGAAACTCGGGTCAGACTTATACAGGTCTGGGGGGATGCCATCAGGTCCTGGAGCTTTCCTAGCTGTCAATCCCTCTATGACCTCCATGACCTCACTTCTATTGAACTTGATGGTATCTCCCCTTACACTCAATTTTGAATTATTTATTACAGGGAGAGCTGAATAATACAATTGTTTAAAATGATGTTCCCACTCCTCTTTGGTTATGCAACAAACTAAACCATCACCAGGGTCTTCTACCAAAAATGTTTTTTTAACTAGCGCCCAGAATCTGGAACTACTTTTTAGGATGGTGGGGTCTAAAATCTCGCTCCAAGCCTCTTCTCTTAAGGTCTCTTTATGAGATGCGATAAGAGATTTGTATTCTTTCCTGCATAATTTTACATCCTCCTGGTTTCTCGGTTTGACTGCCAGGGCACTCCTAAGATTGCGAGCGGCTTTGGAGCATTCATGGCTAAACCATCTTGGGCCACCTTTCTCCATATTATTAGCGGGGACCAACAACATCTTAGACACCTTCTCCGTCAGGTTATGATATGCATTAAGAACCTGCCTTGGGTCTCCCCCCTCGTATGTACAGATCTTTATGTCCTCAGTGCATTTATCTATAATATTTTTATATAGTCGATCTTGTGTGACCATTGACCACTTGAGTCGCCTCCTCCCGTCCGTTGTACCCAGCCTACCTGAACTATAGTTCTGTTTTTCCATGTTAATCCAGGGGCCCTTAAGGCGGATTGTCAGGGGGTTATGATCACTGAATTCACTGTGAACTATTTTGAACGAATCCAAAAAGGTCTGCATAGGTACTGACAGAAGCATATGATCAATGAAGGTGCCCCTGCCATGCCCTTTAAAAGTAGGGATGTCAAAACATTTTGAAGGATCCCTAAGTGTCATTTCCAAAACAAGATCCACGTTGTTCAATAAATCATTACAAAATTTCCCATCTACCGTATGTTCCAGATGTAAACCACCCAGGCGCTCACACTGCAGATCTGTTAAACATTTCCTCAGAGGGTCACCACACGGGTGCACATTAAAATCACCCATGATCATAAGGTTATGAATGAAGTCCTTCATAGAGGTAATAATAAAGACGTGTAGTGCAATTATTGAACTAGACATTGAACTAGTATTTGGGGTGTTATAAAAGTTCACCAAACCCGCCGAGCAGTTTTCACCAGTTAAAACAAGCCCCATTATTCCAAAATGATGTGTTGCAATTCTACGAGTATTGCACGGGAGTTGTGGAAATTTAGCTTGCAAACTGAACATTATCTGCGCCATCTTGCCCCTCCCCAGCACCACGCACAGCGAACGCACGGCTGCCATTTTAGGCACCCCACTCATTGTCAATCGCCAGCGCGGTCCCCTTGGCGCTGCAAGCATCCCCCGCGCGCTGGCCACCCCCGCTCTCTCATACAGGCCATAAACCCTCTCCTTCTGCGCGACCCTGCTACGGAACCACATCCGACCGACATCCCATACATGGTCATGCCTCTCCTTTGATAACCCCCTTCCCCTGCGCCCCATTGTCCGAACTGGTCCCAGGCCATCACCTAGCCCTGCGGATGCAGTTTATTGCCCCTACTGTAAGGGAAACACCCCGCATCAAAGGGATTACAGTAGATCAAAGCCCCTACCCCCTGAGACCCGGCCGGTTGCACACACCGCCGGGAATTAGCGGAATTCCCTGCTGCGCGATAGCCATCTCCCACTGCGGGTAGGGTGGGAACTTCTACTGTATCTATGTGTGGGACCGGATCTGAGCCGGGGCTTCAGGGGATGTTCTTTCAGGCATCAAGAGAATCTCAAGAATATACTATGTGTAATAAAGCAATAAACCAGTGTATAAGAGACCAGGTCTCAGAGATGCAGTTAGAGCACCTCGTGACGATACCTTGCTGTCTGATCTGATGTGTTCTGCTCCGACGGAATAAAACTTTGTTTCCTGCCTTCCAGTCTCCGGCGCCTGCCTCTTTTATTGGTAAATTATCGAGTGGTATGAGAGGCGATTACCGCCGGGCAAATACTTGAGGGGTTATCGACTGAAACTGCCGCTACCATTTAACAATTGGCGTCCCAAACGTGGGGCCCATCAGCGACACGTGGATCCAGTGGGAGAGGTCCCGACGACAGAGTGAACGACTGCAACGATCGGGAGAGCTCCTGCCCAATAGACCCTCGTCTGGCAGCCGATCATCCGAACTTCACTGGTTCCGAGCAGACCTCTCTCGAGTGATCTACGGTCCTGACTGGGAACCATCAGGAGTGCCGCGGCAAATACGGAGAGTAGAGGACGATCGGGCGCTGGAGGCGGAAGACGAGAAACTGTCCACGCGGTCCGGGTAAGGTCGTGAAATACGACAAAAGTGCGAAATAATTGATTGATTGTTTGAATACTAGTATTGCTCATTGATTGTTCTCTTTGAGATATTCGCTGTCTACAAACGGGGAGGAGTAGAAATACTCTCTCTCTCTCCCTTTGCAGATAGTGAAGGGTAGGTAACGCAGACTTTTGTCCCCGTTGAAACCCGTCGTGCCTATCTTTATCTCCCATTGATTGATTGTCCGAACATTGATTGTTTTGAAGAATAGTGCTTTTTGAGATATTCTCTGTTTGCAAATAACGTAGAATAGGAATATTCTGTCTAGTCTTTGCAAATAGTGAAGGGTAGGTAACGCAGACTTTTGTCCCCGTTGAAACCCGTCGTGCCTATCTTTATCTCCCCATTGATTGATTGATTGATTGTCCGAACACTAGTTGTTCGATATTGGTTCTTTGGAGGTATTCTCTGCTTACAAATAACGAAGAATAGAGATATTCTGTCTAGTCTTTGCAAGCAGTGAAAAGATAGGTAGTGCTGACTTTTGTCCCCGTTGAAACCCGTCATGCCTATCTTCTCCCCACTGATTGGTAGTTGGTTCTGCCCGGACCACTTATTAGAGGTGAACCACCCGGCTCCACTGGAAGGCACCCCTAATAAGGACATGTTCACTAAATATGGACTAGTCGCCGTAGCTTATAGCAAGCTGTGGCATAAATATACCAAGAAGGACCCCGAAAGTCGGTGGCCACTGATGGGATCCTTCGACGACCGCAAGATAGAAGCGCTAGAAGTAGCTCTGCGTAGCAATAAGACGACGCCTACTATGCTTGACAGTATTGGCATGTGGCGCAAAGAAGCGACGCAACGGAAAAAGAGGGAAGAAGTAAAAGCAGAAAAGGAATTACGAAAGGCAGCTCACCTTGCCGCTAGAAAGTTAGAAGAAGACATAAAGGAGAGAAGGGAAACTAAACTAAGACAGGAGCCCGAAACCTCAGGCCAGTACACTGTTAGGACCCCTTCTCTGCTCTACCCTGAGTTGTCCTCCAAGCAGCGGACGAATGACGAATTACTGTTAGGTCCCCCGATCATTTACATGCCCCCTCCGTATGCACCCTCCCAATCAATAGTGCAACACCCACAACCCCCGAACACGAGCGAAAGCAGTACAGGGGCCTCGGCCCTCACGGCCTCCGCGCCGGCTGAGCCTCTTGTGCCGAACCCAACGTCGACTACAACGCTAGACGACCATGAGATAGGAAAGAAAGAGTCCACCAGAATGAATCGATTAACTAAGGATGAACGAGCAGGAATTGACAAGATAGTAGGGACGCTGGTGGAGCGAAAAGAAAGTGAGGAGTATATAACAGACGTGTATAAATCGTATGCCGACAGCCGCAGACGACACTTCGTCGTACGGCTCTGTTATCACGCCCTGAATGCATATGAGGATAGGTACCACGATAAAGGTCCCGAAGGCTTAGCGGCCCTATATAGGAAGGTAGACATTGGGGAAGAAGGAGAGGGCGATGTAACGAACCTCTTCACTCGTACACTCGAGGTCTACCGACACCTTAAAGAACATGGACAGACCACCAAAACAGAAACCCCCATAGCAACTAAGCCCCAGGGAGGAAGGGCCGATGCCATGATGCCCATTAAAGAAGCTGCCCCCTACTGGGTCCCCCCACGGGGTCAGGGAACACACGACGACATCAACCACCAAGATGCGAAGGGAAGGGTTGTATATAACTGGGTCTACCAGCCGTGGGACCGGCAAGATATTTTGACCTTTAGAAAGACTCTACCCGACTTGAGAAAGAACCCGACTGCCTTCTACACGGAATTGGGTACAGCCTTAGGCTCAACGATAATGACGTTAGCAGATATCGACTTGTTCTTTGGGCTATGCCTGCCGGCTGATGTGTGGAAACAAATCCGGAAAGTTGACCACGCTGAGCCGTTCGGATATACCTGGATACAACTCGATACCATAGATAAACAGCGAGAACCAGGACAGAAACCCCCGAAAGCCATCTTAGAGCTCCCAGACAAGATTGTACAAAAGCTGAAGACTCTAATCCCAGAAAGAAAGGTAGACTGGTCGATAGTGACGGCTTGCCGCCAGAAACCCCAGGAGGATGTGTCTGAATACTTCTCCCGATTCGAGACTGTGTTTTCCGATTACAGTGGCCAAGACATGACCACCGTAACCGGACACCACCTCTTTGTCCAGAATTATGTAAAGTGTCTGTCTCAAGAAGTTTCCCAGAAGCTACAGACCAGCGAGAGCAGTTGGGCAGCCTCCAAACCCGCAGCAATTCTCCAGATGGCCCAATACTACGAAAACCAGAAGAACGAGAACGATAGGGCGTCAGAGAAGAAGAAAAAGGAATTAAAGGAGAGGGTGATGATAGCACAGTTGCAAGGGGTGACCATAGGAAGGGAACCCCCAAAAGAGAATTACCAACCAACCGCCCCTAGAAAGCTACCCCCTAGAGACCATACACCTACACCCTACAACGGACGGAGAGACTTAGATGGGAATCAATGTGCGTTCTGTAGAGGGTTCGGACACTGGAAATCCCAGTGCCCGGTCCTTTTGGAACTGAACAAAAATAGGGACCCCAATAGACACAACCGGAAGTTTGTTGATACCCACCATCAACGTCACCACACTTGATTAGGATCACGTGCAATCGAGCAACGCCATTTTTTCCGAATACGCTAACCAGATCGCTGATACGTACAACGCTCCAGCAAAATAGTATGGTCAAACATTTTTAATAAATTATAAGTATAACAACATTCCGGCAAAATGAACAGGTTAGAACATGTTTTAAACAACTATTTACATGACAGTCTGCTGCGACCTGCATCCCAAAGCATTTACGTCCACGTGACACCGTCCTCTCCTCTCCTTCCTCGAAGTTGCAACATTGGCCTGTTTTGGGCGGTCCTTTTTAGTTGATTTTGGGCTATAAAAGCCATGCAAAAATCCCTTGACATCAGTGGCGGGCGATTGTGCGAATAGGCCGGAGGCTATACGAAGCGCCGGAGGGCTGGTGCCCTGGCGGGGGGAGGCGACGCGGACGGACCTCCCCCAGCTCCCCAGGTGGAGGCTTGCCAGGCACCCCAACCGCCTTTGACTCGCCGGCCAGCTAAGCTGCACCCAACCGCCTTTGACTCGCCGGCCAGCTAAGCTGCACCCAACCGTCTTTGACTCGCCGGCCAGCTAAGCTGCACCCAACCGTCTTTTATTCGCCGGCCAGCTAAGCTGCACCCAGCCATCTTTTTCATCGGCCTGCTGAATTTCACCCTGGCACGCCGTGCGGATCTTCCCATTTGCTTCTTCCTTCAATAATGGAGGGTGCCCTGGCGGGGCGAGGCGACTCGGACGGGCCTCCCCCACCTCCCCAGGTGGAGGCTCGCCAGCAGACGAGGGCACCCCAACCGCATCTTTCACACGTCAGCCAGCTGAGTTGCTTCCTGCCACTTCATTCGCCGTTCGGCTGAGCCGGCACCCCTGCACGCGACCGCCAGGCAACCACCCAGGCACAGGGTTCACCAAGACTGCCGCTAGCACCCGACGCGGGGAGTGGGCCCCCGCAGCCAAGTAAGTAGGGGCCCACTCCGATGGTGATACCATCCGAACTGCTGTTGTCGCTGCTACTGGAACCACTCCGGTGGCAATACCATCTGAACTGCCGCTGTAGCTGCTGTTGGCCCCTCTCCGATAGCCGTACCGAAGAGCTGCTGCTACTGCTGCCATTGAACTCCGGCGGTTGACCCCTCCGGTTCCAGGCCTGGCCCACCGTGAGACAATTCTGGACTCGAAAGCTTGTTTGCTAGGGCATGGGCCCCACCCTTGACAGAACGCTCCCCTCAGCGTTGCAGAATTGGTTGGAGTCATTTGACATTCGACTCCTGCGGAGTTCCGGTAAGGACAAAACCACCGCCATTGCTCTTTTGCCCCCGGGCGGCAGCCGCCTTGCCTCCGCTTGGTGCAGTGAGAAAGTAGAGCGTCGGCGGAAGAACCCGCCTGCTGCCCCGCCCTAAGAACGAACCATGGCATTGCTACAAGGTTGCAGTGACGCCATGCTGACGCAAAGTTGACGCTAACGAAAGTTCTCGAACTACCGAAAGGAATTCTGGTTCAACAGCTAATTCATGGAAAGACTTAGACTGTGCACTGACCCGACCCCGCCCCAAGATGGCGCTGATGTAGGAGTGGCCTACAACTCCTTGTGGCGTTCCAGTCACGTGACATTTGTGTTAAAAAAGAGATATATATATATGTATGCGATGCTTACACACATGATGGTGGGGAAAAGGGGGGAACCGATTTTTATGTTAATCCAGTGTTGCTCATGTTGCTCGACGCCTCTCACACCGTGGCCGGTCTATGGCGGCTGTAGGCCCGTACTTCCATACTGACATTGTTTTAAATAAAGGGCTTCTTAAAAAGGAATTACGAAATCAGTGTCATGACTAATCATCTGGGTTGTTGAAGGTTTTTCTTTTAAATAAATGATTGTTACTCCTAAGCGAAAGCATACAGATAATACAGACACAATTTGCCTAAAAATCTTTTTGTTTAACGGAATTTGTACCCATCACGCCTGCCCTTTTTCCAAGAATTGTCAAATCAATAATGAACTATAACTTAAGGTATATGTCGCATGCAAGGTATGGTATCCTGCACCATAATACACGACCAATTGAGAAATACATGCACGACCAGGGAACGCGAATTTAGGAGATGAATGAACTAGAGCATCTTTGCCTCGAACTAAAGAATAATAGGTCCGTGGTATTACCCACCCCTGCGGCTAGCCTGGTACATGGTAGGTAGAACCTTTCGTGTCTGCGCGCGCTGGGGTATTTTGAATACTGCACCTCCCCTCCCCTCTTATTTCCCCCTCTATAGGTCACGACGAAGTTCCGACTGAAAAGTGGAGTGGACACGGACCGCACCAAGTTCAATATCAGGGAAAACATAGACAAATGTTGCGAGATAGTGCGAAAAAAAAATTACAGACCATCATTGGGAACATGAAAAACTGTATGATATGATTGTGCGTGTGTACTACGATTATACGATATGAATGTGTATGCATTTCATGTTTGGGTCACTTGAAGAGAGCGTCATTGTATGATTGAAGTGCTCGTCCACCGATCTAAGGGAGGAGAATAAAAGGGTCAGACAACCCATAAGATAAACTACAAAATACTAAAGGTACGCAGCATTGCATAGGAATAGAGGACAGGAAAGGAGAGGCCCCCGTGCTCAACGCAGCCCTGAGTCCCCGTCTTGATGCATGTACTGTCACACCCTATCCGGCATTTGTGTGTACGTGACCACCGAATTTATGTCTTTTCCCCGCTTGTGTTTTCTTACATGGAACAGACCCATGCTACTCCATGTTGTATGTGCACCAAGTGGCCTATTATCTTACATATATATATATATATATATAATATATCTCTATCTCTATCTCTCTCTCTATCTCTCTCTTCTCTCTCTCTCTCTCTCTCTCTCTCTCTCTCTCTCTCTCTCTCTCTCTCTCTCTCTCTCTCTCTCTCTCTCTCTCTCTCTCTCTCTCTCTCTCTCTCTCTCTCTCTCTCTCTCTCTCTCTCTCTCTCTCTCTCTCTCTCTCTCTCTCTCTCCTCTCTCTCTTCCCCTCTCTCTCTCTCTCTCTTCCCCTCTCTCTCTCTCTCTCTCTTCCCCTCTCTCTCTCTCTCTCTCTTCCCCTCTCTCTCTCTCTCTCTCTTCCCCCTCTCTCTCTCTCTCTCTCTCTTCCCCTCTCTCTCTCTCTCTCTCTCTTCCCCTCTCTCTCTCTCTCTCTCTCTCTTCCCCTCTCTCTCTCTCTCTTCCCTCTCTCTCTCTCTCTTCCCCTCTCTCTCTCTCTCTTCCCCTCTCTCTCTCTCTCTTCCCCTCTCTCTCTCTCTCTTCCCCTCTCTCTCTCTTCCCCTCTCTCTCTCTCTCTTCCCCTCTCTCTCTCTTCCCCTCTCTCTCTCTCTCTCTCTTCCCCTCTCTCTCTCTCGCAAAAGGCTCTTTCTTGTCCTCTTTCTTCTTGAATAAATTAACGACATACACCTCTTTGGTAAGTGTATAATTGGCCCGAACACGGTGGTGTTCGAACAAAAGTGACAGAAACAAAAACGACCATACTTTACCACGTTACTACCTCTCCTTTCTGCGAACGTTAAGCCTAATCGGCTGAGAAGGAAAGGACAGGTAAGACGACTGATGTCTCCCAATCTGACCCTCAACACGGGGACTATATGTCAGTGGTTTTTGTTCTTAAAGGACACCATCTCCACCACCCAGAATTACCCCTGACCAATTAGCCCGAAATAGAATGTCTAAAGCACCCTGTTCTCCCAGAGATAACTCCAGCCCTATACTAGCCGTCTCAGAGTATCCCGAACGAAACAGCTGATGGCCCTATTTTAAACTGATAAAGGGTCACCTACTGTATGAAAAGGATACTCATGAACGCATGACAGTAGCACCTCGCACTTACGGGTATTACCAAACCTTGTATTATAAGGCGCAGAAACCGACACCTAGAAGGCCAGACGATGGACAGGGACACCCACAGAACCCTGCACCACAGCAGTAATTAATAGATTAGTAACACGCACATTAACATCAGAGTTAATAGGCACCAATCATGTAGTAACAGATAAGAGCATTTCCGCAACTACTCAGTGGTTGGGAGAGAGAATGAAGTATGTAAATGTCTTCCCTGCCAAGATCTCTAAGACTTTCGTTTCTTATAACCTATTCAAGGATAACCTGCAGCCATCGGAAGAGAGGGGTCGGACGTGACGCACAGTCTGGCTGCGGATCATAAAGCATCTATGACATCGACCAAGGGGGAAGCGACGAAGCAACAAGGGTGTGAGACGAGACACCATTATCAGAACGATGAGCGCGAAGGGCTACATCGAGGCCCCTGCTCACTGACCAGCGTGCCTGAAGTCTCAACCCGTCGGGCCCGATTGATGGGCCCAGTGCTGAAAAGATTCTGCTCTCCTTGGTCCGCATTTTTGATCCGATCCCATGCCACCCCATTCTCTCGTCCTCTTTCATTTGGACTATGACTTTGACCTACTACCGAGGAACAAAAGGCCGGCACCCTGTCTCAAAAGTACCTGTGGTGAACTGTGTTGTGGTGAACTGTGTTAAGGAACAGGACTGTGATCAAGGAACAGTGAGTGGTCACACCCTGCCACGTGAAGAAATCGGATTTGAGCTGGACCTTAGTTCCACCGCCGGTGCTCAACAGTGCCAACGAAAGAAGAACAACAATGAGAGCTTACCAGTGATAGCTCTTTATAAAACAAGGACACTGGAAAGAAGAACCCATGTCAAAGTTGAAAATCCTCTCCCAACCACCTTATTATATTAACTATCTTCTTATCAAGTTTTCATGATGTTGCATCAATCACTTCCGACTGTACACTGAGAAGTTAAGAAAATGTAACTTTGTATAGTAACATTCATACAACACCAGCCATGTACACGACTATACTGCAACTTTGAATGTACTTCCTCCTCGCCTACTTTATCAAACTGTATGAGACAATGTACAAATGTGTCAGATTACTCCTGCCTACCCTAACGACTCTGTATCTTTAAAATGTGTGACGAACATTGACGATACTGTAACTGAAAGGCTAACAAAGGTGAATATTGGCCGGACAAGCTGGCGAGATATGTTAAAAGGGAGGACTGTGGAAATTTAGCTTGCAAACTGAACATTATCTGCGCCATCTTGCCCCTCCCCAGCACCACGCACAGCGAACGCACGGCTGCCATTTTAGGCACCCCACTCATTGTCAATCGCCAGCGCGGTCCCCTTGGCGCTGCAAGCATCCCCCGCGCGCTGGCCACCCCCGCTCTCTCATACAGGCCATAAACCCTCTCCTTCTGCGCGACCCTGCTACGGAACCACATCCGACCGACATCCCATACATGGTCATGCCTCTCCTTTGATAACCCCCTTCCCCTGCGCCCCATTGTCCGAACTGGTCCCAGGCCATCACCTAGCCCTGCGGATGCAGTTTATTGCCCCTACTGTAAGGGAAACACCCCGCATCAAAGGGATTACAGTAGATCAAAGCCCCTACCCCCTGAGACCCGGCCGGTTGCACACACCGCCGGGAATTAGCGGAATTCCCTGCTGCGCGATAGCCATCTCCCACTGCGGGTAGGGTGGGAACTTCTACTGTATCTATGTGTGGGACCGGATCTGAGCCGGGGCTTCAGGGGATGTTCTTTCAGGCATCAAGAGAATCTCAAGAATATACTATGTGTAATAAAGCAATAAACCAGTGTATAAGAGACCAGGTCTCAGAGATGCAGTTAGAGCACCTCGTGACGATACCTTGCTGTCTGATCTGATGTGTTCTGCTCCGACGGAATAAAACTTTGTTTCCTGCCTTCCAGTCTCCGGCGCCTGCCTCTTTTATTGGTAAATTATCGAGTGGTATGAGAGGCGATTACCGCCGGGCAAATACTTGAGGGGTTATCGACTGAAACTGCCGCTACCATTTAACAGAGTGTAATAGAGACAAAGGTCACCAGTCCCCCCTTTGCTCTGCCTCTAAATGATAGTGTAGCTGGCACATAAAAGGCCTTATATCCTTCTAAGAAGAAGTCACACTCTACCGACCAGGTCTCTTGTAGGCAGATTATCTTGAATTGTTTAATGTAATTAACCCAGTTAGCATCCGCCATCTTAGCAGCCAGTCCCGCGATATTCCACGAGACAACGTTACTGGTCGATGCTTTACCCTGTAGGTTTGTGGCGGGTACTGAGTCGCCTATAGCTTCAGTAACCTGGGCCTTAGGTGCTTTATGTCAATCGCACATCTCTAGCCCGGATAGCACTTCATACCTATTCTGTGTATTAACGTTAGACCCATGGTGATATTGGCCAACACAATTAGACCCGTTCTGAATCTTGGCAGCATTACCAAACCCACATGTTTTTACAGTGTTATATATGAATTGGGTATTAGTCAACGGAGTCTGGAATTCAACCACAGGATTGATTAACATTTGTTGTGGTGAGTTTTTGCACAAATGCGTATAAAAGTACCCTAGTGGACGAACACAAATACTATTCTCGTTATATATAAGTGCAGATGCTCTTAAGAGTACAGTTGCCACATGTTGGGGATGTTTAAAGTTCACAACGATACAATCCCCATTTCCTAGCTTTTTAGACGGGCCTACCCAGTCCACCCTCCTCACTCCCAATATCTGATCATGGTATGGAGTTGGGAAGCCACAATTTTTATTAAGCCATGCGACTGTCTTATTTTTAAGTGAGTCATACGATTCACCATATGGTGAGGCAGGATAAGAGCCACAAGGTGGAACATTAGTTAGGACTATCACATACGGTGCACAGTCAGGTGGCAAATTAAGATAACGATTGATTCTAGGAGGTCTATGATCTGATCTAGCCCTTGGGGCTAAACTTGGGGCTATATTATGTTGGGCCAGCGGAGCAGGTATTACTAAAGTTTCAGGGGTAATTAGTATCTTATTTGCTGAGGTGACTCCTTCAGCGGTGTTACCTGTATTACAGATGTTCTGATAAACTTTACCACTCGTCACGTCTCTCAACCCTTCTACCGTAACCTTATCCCTAACCCTTTCGCTTGTGACCGCTGCCAAGTGTGTGGATACAAGACCACCAAGCCTAGCCACCTCCGTTGTCAGGGTGTCTATCATGGTAGTCAGAGGTCTAATCATCTCCACTAACCTCTCCTCTAACTTTATCTCCAAGTTTTTAATATGAGCGGCAAACTGGTCAAAATTCATATTCAGACCACTTTCAGTATTTCCAGAGAAGACGAAAGGGTTTAGGGTAGGGCCAGTACAAACTGACTGATCCAGCTCACATCTTTTTTTGTTGTGTTTTGCCCCCCGTTTAGACAGCGCTTTCCTGCAGTTTCGCACTGGCCTTGCAACCAATGGCGTTTCCTCAATTACATCACTTGCCATGTTGTGTTGGTCTGAGTGAACCTCAACATTCACCACCGTTGGCGTCATTAACTTTACAGTGGGTGTATTATTCGTTGAGGCCTCACACTCTGTATCCAACACGGGTAAAGGCAACTCCACCAGAGCCGATGCTGGGCTCTCCCTCCCTAACGAAGCGCGCCGGTCACTATTACTCTCTTCCCCAGATAATTATCAATAGTTCCCTGCGAAGTAGCATATATTTCGTTATTAGAACGCGACATGCTGGACAGATATAGATAACAATATATTAAGAGATTAATCTAACTGTTATCAATCTCACACAAAATATACACCACAACAATCTAATAGCGGCACACTTAAAATAAATATCCAGTCTCGATTGATATAAGACCACAATGAGTTATACAATGTCTCACTAAGATTACTTGCCGCCTAGAATAAGTCCTCGTGGCTTAGGGGGATGGCCCGACCCGACCCCTTCCGGCCCCCTAACGGCCACACAACGGCCCGCCCTCTGCCCGGGCTTAGCCCGGCGCCGCCTGCGCGCATCCCGCGACGCGGAGGCAGCCGCGATCTTTTGTGCGCCTCCGGGCGCGTGGGTGGCGTCAACGGGCGCTCAGGCGCCTGGGAGTTGTAGTCTCCCCCCGCTCTCGGCCGCGAGATGTAGTGGTGGCAGTGGCGGGGGAGACACGCAGCTTAAAGGACCCAGGAGCGGCGGTAGCAACGTAGGTAAGGTAGGGCACCAGCAATTGTCAGCAAAGTCCCCCAGTCGAGGATGAAAGCCTCTGTTGTTTGAAATTCCCCTCTTATCCAATTTGATGTGTTGAGTAACAACCTGTGAAAGAATGTGAAGTGAAGCAGTACAACAAAAAACTGACCAATGAGCTGCATGTCGCCCACAAATCACTGTAGCAATCATATTAACCCGCTGAGCTTTTCTTTTACCTCTGATACACCAATGCTATCAGAGTCTTTAATGCAGCTTTACTACTGGTCTGAAATAATGCACATCTGGTTTCCTGTATGGGGAAATCCTATATGTGCGTAACAAAGCACAAAATCTTGTAAATTCTGGGAAAACCAGTGATATTTATAGCATGGCGATGCTGTGGGCCTCTAATTTAGTTTGTATACAGTGCCTTCTTCTAGTTATCAACATTACTTACAGAATTTACGCTTTTATCTAGCACCGGCTGAGAATGCAGGGGAGCAGGGTTGGGGAGGGGCATGCTGCTCCTGCGGGTGGGCAGGTTAGTTCTGAAGCCTCAGGCAGTTCTGTAGGCCCGGAAGCAGAGCCTGCCCTCACCGTAGCCACGTTACATGATTTAGGTAATAACTAAGCTCCCCATACGAGACACGGCAGAGCTGTGAAAGTTGTGACACCTGATCGCGTAGCTCCTTTGGGAAATACAGGGGGGGGGGGGGAGCAAGCCAACACGAGACCACCTTCTGTGTGTGAAAAAGGCTGCTTTATTGAAACAGGTGCATATCACAATTACAACCCTTGGCAACTGCCTTCCAAAACTAAAACCACACTATACAAGAATTTCTAGACCCCTTGTTCCTCCCCCCCCCACCCCCCCCCACGATCCCCCACATCAGATCCCCCCCACCCCACAAAATACAGCATAACATTCCATAACCATAATCTTACCCAATCCTACACAATGTAGCATTTCCAAATCCTAAACTCCCTTGACCCTAATCCCTACCTGCCTTTGTGCTACTGTAACTAACCAACCTCTAATCTAAACTTATCCTCCCTGGTTACCCTTTCCTTGCTACTGCTCACAAACTACCAACATATAACAAAAAACTACAGCCAATCCCGGCCAACTGTCAACCACCCCGCCACCCAGAAAAAGGCGGGAGTGTAGGCGGAGACGCCGCCTCCCCCTTTTTCTGCCCCCCCCCACAACAACTCCCCTCTGAACGCCTATAGACACCCAGTAACCTGGCCAACACCGCTCTCAATTCTAATAGGTACAAGTCCATGCCCAGCCTGGATAAATGGACCCCATTATCTCTAAAAACAAAAAAAAACAAAAATGCGAGTCATACCTAGTCATCCTTATGCGCAATCCTGCAAATCCCCGACTGCCGACAAAATCTCACCATTTTGGTGTTGAACTTACGCCTGGCCTTGTCCACCGCACCCGGTTTAACCGCCCCTCTCCAAACCCTGCGAGGAACAAACTCTGTCCAGACAATGGAACAACCAGCCCACTGAGCTTTAATCAAGGCCAAGTCCCTCTTCATACAACGCGCAAGTCCAAAGCCCGTCTCCCTGACCATGTCGTTCTCCCCTAAGTGAAGTACCAGCACATCCAGGCACCTACCACCCACCAAAATCCCGTTGAGGAACTGTAATAACTCGTTCCATCGCATACCACCCCTACCACGCCAACCCACAGAAAAAAGATCTTTATTGAACCCCAAACTTTCCCCAAAATAGCTTGAGCGGGCCTGGAATTGCGCCCTTTTCACAAAAGAATGGGCGACAATCCAAATGGACATCTCCCTGGCGAGGGGACCCATCACCGAACCTGCAACATAAATGAACAGGAAAAAAGGGGAACAAACGGACTATAACCCCCCAGGTACGCTGCGCACGTAACGCTGATAGCAGTCTGAAGACCATCTGCCCAACCTCATAATGTCCCCTCATTCCCAACCTCTAGAGTGAGCTTCTGAAGCTGCACCAATCCGAAACGATTAAGTCCCAAAAGCCTTCCTGTCGATCGCCAGCCTGCCCAAAGCTCTTCTCAGCACCGCTAACAGCTGTGAAGCCTTGACGCACCGCCCGTCCCCATGCCCAAAAACCAAACCCCCAAAAGCCCCAGAAAAAGACCTCCACCTCAGACCCCACTGATGAGGACAAACCTGCGAAGCCTGCCCCTTTTGCAAAGAAACCCATTTTCCCCTGCCCCTCTGATCTGTCTTCGCGTTCCTCAGCCATATGTGCACCCTGTCAACACTAAAAGAAACCTCCCTCCAAGACAGCCCCTGTTTAACTTTAGTGCCTAACAATTCCGAGACTCGAAAGGCCCCGAAAAACATCCAGGACATCAATGTAGATTAAAGAACCACTTCCCCAACTTCAAAGCACAAACCAGGCAACACCCCAATCACCCCCTCCAACATCTCCCATGACAAAGGATTCCGCACCCAGGATGCCTGACCGCATTCTCGCGCCCAACCCTCCACAATGCGAGCCCCAAGTTCCCCCGTGGAGGGGGCATAGCCCCACAATAATTTCCCGACAAACGCAATCCCTGCCAATTTTCCCGCTATCGTGACCTTCGTGAGACCCTTCTCCACCAAATCCAAGAAACTGAAGAACATCCTCCTGTCTAGTCGCCAAAGAAACCCGCCGCCGTGCGCCAGAGCGCAAAAATTCCTCCCATGCTGCCCGATACGCTGTTTTCGTGGAGTGAGCTAGAGAACCTAGAACCAGTTGCAACATCCTGTGTTGCCTACGTACCACAGCTGGTGCGGCATTCTGGTCGGGGTCCTGTCCTGTCCTCGGCGAGCCCACGGAATCTCCCCCACTGTGAAGGAGACAAAGCATCCGCAATGTCATTGTCCACACCCGGCACATGCACCGCACGAAAAGCAATATCATGCTTCAAACAGCCCAGCACGAAGACCCTCAACAACTTCAGAACCTACTCATCTCAGGCAGACTGGCGATTTACAATGTGCACCACCGCCATATTATCAATTCGGAAAGTGACTTTCTTGTGCGCCAAGAGTTCTCCCCCCAAAGTGTGATTGCCACCACCAGAGGGAACAATTCCAAGAAAGCAATGCTCCTGCCCCCTTCCAACCACTCCTCAGGCCACTGCTCAGCACACCACCTCCCTTGCCAGTACAAACCAAATCCAGTATTCCCTGCCGCGTCCGAAAAAAATTTGAACATTCCATAGCATGTCAGCCTCCCTCATCAAAGGTATGCCATTGAAATGTTGCAAGAAAAACTGCCACATCCCCAAGTCCTCCTGCTGACAGGCGTACATGATGATGCGGAGGCCTCTGCCCCGCAAGTGCCCTACACAGTCGCCTACAAAAAGTCCTCCCTACTCTGACTACTCGACAAGCAAAATTGAGGTGACCCTGCAGCACCTGAATGTCTTTGACCGTGACCTTTTGTTTTGCCAACATTATCTCCAGAAGCCCCAACATTTGCTGCTTTTTGTCTGCCGGAAGTCGTGCCTCCATCAACCGTGAGTCCAGTTCAATTCCCAAGAAGGAAAGGGCCGTGCTGGGTCCCATAGTCTTTTCCAGTGCCAACGACACTCCCAGTCCCCTCGAGCTCATGGAAACTGTCCAGCGCTCTCTGGCAGTCCGCGAAGCCTGAGGTGCCAACAAAAAAGATGTCATCCAGGTAGTGCGCAACTCCTTGGTGACCCGTCCGTTCCGTAAACAACCATTGTAGGAACGTGCTGAAACACTCAAAAAGCGCGCATGACATAGAGCAGCCCATCGGCAATGCTTTGTCCACGTACCAGTGACCGCCAAACTGGATGCCCAAAAGATCTCAGTCATCCGGGTGAACTGAAAGCAGCCGGAAAGCTGACTTTGTCGCACTTTGCCATCATTGCTGTTGCGCCCGCGGTCACTACCAGTGACATGGCTACGTCAACAGATGAATAAGAGATAGCGGCCTCCCACTCGTCAATGAAATCGTTCACTGGACCGCTTTCAGGCCACGACAAATGTTGAATGAGACGAAACTGACCTTGCTCTTTTTAAGGCACCACACCAATGGGTGACGCAATCAAATTTTGTAAAGGACAATCTTGAAAGGGACCCGCCATGCGGCGCTCACGCACTTCTTTTTAAGCTTGTCTTGCACTACCTGAGAGTGCTCCCTTGCCGATTTTAGATATTCCGACCACCTCCTCACCCTTGACCCCTCGTACCCCAGTCTGAAACACTCTAGAAACCCCAGTTGCAACCGCTCCGCACCCTCCCTTTCCGGATACCCCTGCAAGGCTGCCAACAAGTTATCCACATTAACCGGAGTACGAGCCCTTGGGTCCAGGCCCCTTAGCCCCTCGCCCCCTCCCATCTGCTGCTGCTGCTGACCAGCTGCTTTAAAACCTCCCGTCTGCCACTGTTGTGAGTCCTGAGACTGCCTCTGGCCTCCCCAACAATTGACCAAAGCGTGTCTTCTTCCACACCCGGAGCAATCGTGCCAGAGACTGCAGTACTCCCTGGTGCACAACCCATTGTTATAATCCCAGCAAGCCCCTTTTGCCCCTGACTGCCCCCTGCCTGCTCCCCCCCCACCCCACCACGGGTGGGGCCTCCTCGAAAGGGCCGATACACGAGCGGGAGCCCGCTGGCCGTCAAAATAGTTTTTCCAGACCCCGTAGCCCCATCATATGTTGCCACAAATCCGTATCAAGCTCTCCCCATTTCGCCTCTGGGTCCCACGCCATGCGTGCCCGGAACTCTTCATCGTACTGCGCCCATGCGTAGCCGCCCCCCGTAATTTGAGCCTTCCTGATCACATCCATGTATTTAAACATGGCCACCAACCTGTCCGGGAATTTTTCACAATACACGCTAGCATAGATGAGAAATGCTGCCGTCCAATTCTCAATCGTCCGCGGCACCTTAGGCCTTTTAG
The DNA here is from genome assembly GCF_964204655.1 of Triturus cristatus. Classification (NCBI taxonomy): domain Eukaryota; kingdom Metazoa; phylum Chordata; class Amphibia; order Caudata; family Salamandridae; genus Triturus; species Triturus cristatus. The sequence continues at coordinate 392,811,560 of NC_140592.1, forward strand.
CCAACTCTAATTCCTCCTCTTTCGAACCCTCTTTTGCTCTCACCTCCCTATGGAAGAGTTTAAGCATCTCAACATACTCCCCTTTCCAAATCTTTTCTTTGGTGGACAACATTAGATGAGCGCCCAGCGTCCCCCTCCCCGTCACTCCACTCCAAACCCCCTGCCCCAGGCCCCCCCCCCCCCAGAAACTCGGCCCGCACCCCCCCCTCAATGGCGCCACCCACCCACTGCACCAGACAATCTTCAACCCCCCCCCCTAAAACCTCTGGGCGTACTCCCAGGCACGACCCGTCCTGCCACCCCCTCCCAGGGGCCCCAGAAACACCCTCGGCTCATGAAGGAAAAATGTCCAAGCCCGCCCAGTCCCTGTCACTCCCATCCGACTCAATGAGCAAATGGGAATCCCCTCTATCGGCCTCCTCTTCCACCCCCCCAGAAGCCCCCAGACCTCCCCCCAGGCCTGACTGCTCCCTTGCCCCCACAATACCCCCCCCCCCCCATTGGGCCTGCCCCCAAAGCCAAACCCCCTACCCTCTCCCCCTGCTGCTAAATAATCCTCGCTTTCAATTTGAGTCCCCACAACTTGGTTCTCAGCCTAGCCCACACTTCCCCCCCGTGGGTTCCAGGACACAATTTTTGCCTATAGCGCTAGGCAGGGCCGCTCTCCTGACCCGTGAGCGGCCCCTCTCATTCTGTGCCCGCGGAGGGGAGCCACGCGCTGGGCTCCCCCTCCGTTCACTAATCTGGGCCTCCTGTGGGGCTGCAGGACCTGTCCCCCGCCCGCCCCTCTAAACCACCCCGGGCACTGCGCGCTTTCTGCACGCTGCCCCGCTGTCCCCCCCCGCCTCCTCCTGCAGCGGGCCGCTCTTCTAGCATATGAGCGGCCCCCAGAACCAAAACGGCCTGGCGGGGAGACGCGAGAGGCGCTCCCCTGCCGAGGCACTGCACCTGCCGCCTTAAGCCCAGCATGAACCTCCTCCCCCGCGACCCCCACCGCCACTAACCCAGCATTCGGGGCCGCGCTCCGACCCATTGCGCGGCCACCACCGCTCACCTGCGATTTGTCCGCTCTCCGAGGGGGTGAGCAGGCCGCGACGGCGGCCGCCACCCCGGCAGACGCGCGCCTCGCCGGGCGCGGGGATGCGGTGACATCGGGGATCAAAAGATCCATCCGACCCGCCTCACGAAGTAGCCGCATTGCCTCTATGACTCTGAAATCGCCACCAGCCATGACAAGATACTCGAACTGACAAGCCTCAAACCACGCCAAAAAAACAATAACTGACAGACAAAAAAACCTATCTCGGTCAGCGATCCCAGCCACCAGGTCACCAAACCTAAAATGGTGGCTGGGGAGGCGCGAAAATGGACTAAATACCCCTTGGGCTATAACACCAATATTGGGCTACAATTGGGCTAGCCCGGGGGGCAGACCTCGCCGTGCTCTGCTGCCCCCAAGCCCCCATTGTGAAGGAGGTTGTATGCACCCAGCAATGAAAATGGCACTCTGATAAAAGGGATAGTTTCGCCCAAAAATACGGGTGAGGAAGAGAACTTGTGAAGCTGTGGAAAACCTAAAAGCGGACGCCCTGCGGCGTCCATGTTGCAAACATTAAAGTGGTAACTTCTCCTGCGTGAAAGAGGTTGTATGCGCCCAGCAATGCAAATGCCACTGTGGTAAAAGGATGGCTTCGATTTTATAAAAAAAAAAGTATGGAAGTGAACGTTAGAAGTCTTGGCAAACATAAATGCAGGCACTGTGTTGAAAGAGAACACGCGGTGCCAGTGTTGCAAACGGGAAAATAGTAACTCCCCCTGCTCCTGTGTGAAGGAGGTTCAATACACCCAGCAATGTAAACGCACTGTGGTAGAAGGTATAACTTCGCCAAAAAATATGGGCAGGCAAGTGAACGCGAGAAGCCTTGTTAAATATACCATGCTGTAAGAGAAAGCGCTGCGCCCAAGGCATCGGTGTACACATGGTGACTGACTAGCTTGAATTCAAACAAGTAGTCCCTCGAGGAACATGTAACCCCCTAAAACGAAAGTAAACTGTAGTTGTCGGTGCGCCTCAACATAACACGTGAATGATGCATCGGGAGCACCAACCAATAAGGAGTGGGGAGAGCAACACAGGAGTGAATCAATCGCAAACAGACGGTTTTAGGCTTGACCTAAAATGGCGTACCATGTTGACAGTAGCGTGATAAAAATAGATACAGATAAAACATAGTTGTTTGTTCTTGTATTGAAGAACTTCTAGCTGTCATACGATGCGGCAAGATGGCTGCCTAATTTACACTGAAACGATCTGATCTCAAGGATCTTACTTCAGTTTCTTTTTTAAATTTTTTATTTCAAATCATTTTTATTGAAAAAGAAAATAAAAGAAAAGACAAATACATACAATAAAGAACCAAGGAGTCCCAGTAAACAAAATAAACATAATCATACATAAACAACCATCAACCTATAAGTGGCTCATACATATCACAATACAAATACAGTACAATGATACATACAAATCATAATAGAGGAGTCATTTAGAACAGATCAACAAGTCAAATTAAATAAGATCAAATAAAATAAGATCCAATAACGCAAAACGATATTAAATCATGAAACACACGAAGCATACCCTAGGATCCGGGTGTGCCATAGTGAATGGGCACCATTACTGCCAGCACGATAATACATACGAGTCGCCATCGTTAAAACGTATATTGAAACCTGTAGCGCTCTTCATTGATTCCGTGTGAGTACGCCCAAGCTCGGATGATCGTAGGAAATCATGGAGAGTCATGGCGGGTCAAATGAGAATGAAGACCCATCAAGAGATTTCCAAAGCTTCCTGTGGGAAGCACGCCATGGTGAGGAATGCAGAGCCGGGTTATCGGCTCCTCTTAAAAAGGAGAGCCACTCCTGCCAGACCCTGAACGAGACTTCAGAAGCGCTCTTCCATTTACATAACACTACCTTACAGGCCAGAGTAAGTAAGATATCTAACAATTAGCGGTCATTGGCACGATAGAGTTCCTGATCCAATACACCCAATAGTACATAGACAAACTCTCTCTTAGGTTTGATACCGAAAATAGGCTCTATGCAGTCAAAGACCTTCCCCCAGAATGCACCCAACGCGGGACAGCTAAAGAGCATATGAGCCAAGTCTCCTACAACTGAGTTGCAGTTCCAACATAGCGGATTGTCTCTCAATTGAAGTTTGAAGAGCTTCTCAGGCGTCCAATATGTCCTATTAATGATCATGTACTTAGTTTGAGCTAGTATTGGTGAAATCTTATTTGATAGAGCAGTGGTGTGTATCATATCCCAGTCAAATAATAAGCCGGTGGAGTTGGTTCAGACTCCCACTTGACCTCATTCCTCCTATCGGCCTTCCCTGGGTTAGGAAGAAGCAGCTTTTAAATTTTGGACACAAAATGCCCAGCCGCCATGAGCCGTGGGACATGGGTCTTAAGCCATGGGTCGCACGGATTAAGGGAGCGGGTGGATAAAATAACTTTGAGTTTCAAAAAATCGTAAAAATCTATCGGTGTCAAGTTATGTTTGACCTGTAGCGAAGAGAACGGTATAGGGTGTACCCCTTCAAACAAGTCACTCACCAGATTGACCCCTTTCCTTGACCAGTTTTCCCACTGAAGAGGTTTCCCTTTGACCTGGAATGTCGGATTTCGCCACAGAGATATCATAGTAGTTCTTTTTAAGGATAGTCCTGTTTTATGAGCTTGGTCAAGTCTCAAAAGGGCCCGCCTTGTGTTTAGTAAGATATATTTGGAATGAGGGAGATGTGAAAGATCCATAGTGAGTATGGCTGTAAGAGGGACATTATCAATAAGGGATTTTTCGATATCTATCCACAGCGGGGTATAGTCCGACTCCCCAGTCAGCCACTGTGCACCCTGTTTACAAAGGAAGGCAGTCTGATAATTCCTGAAGTTAGGGAGACCCAGGCCACCTTTTTCTTTTGATAGCTGAAGCTTTTTCATTGATATCCTGGGTTTCTTCCCCTGCCACAGGAACACGCCGATTAGCCTATCCACCTTAGTGAGGAAGTCATCAGAGAAGGTCATTGGTAACATACTCGCCAGATAGTTCACCAATGGGGTTACCATCATTTTCAGGGTTTCAGCCCTACCCCACCACAACAGGTATTTCCGGGACCACCCTTCTAGTAATTTAGATATTTTTTTTAGAGTCAGGTTTTCATTAACGCGTAATGTTGTGATTAGATCCTTATCAAAGTCCAGCCCTAAATACTTAAAGCAGCCTGATTGCCAAGTCAGACTAGAGTCCCCCATTACTTCAGTTTCTTAACAAGAGGATCAGTGAATGCTGTTTGCAGCGGTATGCACTGCTTCATGATGCACTGCTGTGGATGCATTGCTTTGCTGAAGCAGAAAAGGTGAAATGTACTGTAACTACATGTTCATGCCCCCCACCTATGTCACAAACAATACTGTTCTCCCAGTGGTGCTAATATAATAACATCACAAAATAAGATGATGGACAGATCTGGGTTTCATCCATAGTTATTTAGCTCGCCACGTCATCCCAGTGTGGGCCCAGCCACTGGCAAATCATTCTTGACCCTGCTCCCCATGGGAACAGTCCAGCCCGAACTGCCAAGCCAGGTCCTCCCTGGACCGTAAACGGGCATCCTGGGACCGGTTTCGGGATATCGCCCTAATGTAATTCTACCCTAAACATGAAAATGAGTTTGCTTTGACATGAAATAGAAATCACAAATAGTGGGATACACAATAGACCCTTGACGGTTTGGGCGGTTCAATATGAACAGATAAATGTGCCTACAAGGGATTTGTTCAAGGATATTTTAGCGTTGGTTGATTAAATGGATTTGGCTTTGACGTGAAGCACTCGTGTGCTGGCTGCTCTGAACATTCATGCAGACCCTAGTGCTAACCCGTTCTGTTCTTACAATTCAAGGGAGTGTCTTGATAAATGAACTACCAGTCATTTCTGTGTGAGTACATCTGAGAGAAGCCTGATTTAAAATATACATTACTGAAAAAGATGTATTTTTAAAACGAAGTAAAGGACATTTGTAGCCATGGCAAAATGAACAAAGCCAATAATAAACCTCGTGTGATTTTCAAAATCATTCATGTTTCATTTTAAAACTTTCAGGGTGCTTTCACCCGTAACCACTTCTAGGTGCTTTTTAACTTGTTTTCCTATGGCACCCAAAACAAATGTGTTTCATAGCACCATAAATTATATTTTTCAAGATTTTACTTTTCAGCATGATAGATATAACCTGTATAGAATTTGCACACATCTCAGCAGCAAGTGCTTAACTCCCTGAGCTATCTTAGTAAACGTTCATGAAAGTGTGAATTTGCCTCCCAAAGTCTACAACATCAGCACAGTTACAGACACTAATAATCATCACAAGCTCAACAATACTAATTTTATTAACCTGGTACCGATAAAAGGCTGTAATGGACTTGTTGAGAGTCACGCCTGTGACCAGGAAGGAAGGGAAAATGGAAGGGAGGAGAGAGGGTGAGATTGCAAATGTTTGGATTGTTGGATTGAATAGGGCTTGATACCCAATGAGATGCTGAGGGTTCTGCTGCACCCGTAGCGCCTGGTTCTGGCCCAGGGCAGAAAGTTTCCAGGTTGAGGGCTTCTACTTTAACCAGATGTATGTGACCGAACACTCAGGGACCTGAGGACTGGGCATCATTAACCACCAACAAGCAGAGATTCCTCAGACCTTCCATGTGCCTAACATTTAGCTGTAGCACTTGCTAGCAAATGGGAGCAAGAGAAATACTGATAGGAAGCCACCTCAACATATATTCCACCTAGGAGTAAGTAGAAGGCATATGACTGATGAGGACTAGGTCTCCCAACCCATGGGTGAGCGGAGTTCTAAAACTTGCCAGGTTCAGGCGTGAGTAGCTCATCCAAAATGTATATATTTTTTTTTAATTTGCATTCTGTCTCGTGGCCCCTTTTAGATCAAGTCACATGGCTTGTCAAATACTACATTTAATTTTTTTTTGCCTTTGTCATTCTACAGGCGCGCACCTGCCTTCTGACGCTTGCGCGTGTCAGTGGAATGAAACAACTGTCATCACGCCTTTTGTTTAGTTGGTAATGTTCTCCGTGGGAGCCTGATTCTATTTTCTGTTTGAATTGCCTCGCCTTTCTGCCACCTGTTACTCACTTCGTACACTTTTCTGATAAGGCCATCAGTTTGCTTTCATACTGTCCCACCTCCGCAGCCCCACCTGCATGAACTTTACACCCATCTGAGATCCAGCACATGAGTGTATTCACTTTTGCTTGGAACCGTAAAGAGACTGCGCAGCCAGGGTCATGCAGTTAAATCCACTGACTTTTCAGGGTGCACCATCCTGCTTTGGATTTCAGATTTCAAAAAACTCTGAAAAGTATTTAAGCAACACTGACCTTACAGCCTCGGGTGTCGGGCATGGTATTTTCAAATCTACCCCCTCGTAATGACCAAGGCTATACCTAGCTTTCAGGTTAAAGGAAATCTTTTATTTCATCCTCTTAAATCCCTGGCATCACACAACCGAAGTTCCAACGAATCTTGACTGAGGGCTACAACCAGACTAGGTTAATCAAGAGACCAATACACATGATTGCTTGAACAAACTTCCAATGTTGATGGATTATTTTACTGTGTTATAAGGCATGCTTGTTCTCTTTAGTTGTTTATGAAATACACTGCAAGCATTGGATGAGTGCAAATGTCACGAGAGATTTCCTGCTGGCAATACTGTGTTCTATTCTGGGTTTAGGGTGCATTTGGGACTAAATCCTTAAACCAGTGACAGTGTTAACGATTTCCAACATGAGCAATTCTGAGATCTACCTGCACACTTTGGGTTCAGAGTAGAGTAAATTGGTATATTTTATTGGCTTGCTAGAAATCACAGTAGCCTGTACTTTTGGTTGAATTCTATGTCCCTTGTGTGAGTTTAACCGGAACGCCATCACTTGTTGACAAGATGGAAGGGGGGGGGGGGGGGGTGATAATGTGCCTTTCTAAATAGAAGCTCTCATATGAATTCTCTCATTTCCTATAGTTCAAGTGTTGCGGTGGTGAAGATTTTAAAGACTGGGCGAAGAATCAATATCATGAGTGCGAAGGGAAGGGGCCGCTGGCCTGTGGTGTGCCGTACACGTGCTGCATAAGCAATCAGGTTGGTGTTTAAATCTACTAATGTGGCCATCCATTAACACATTGCTTTAGTAAATGTGAGGAGTACAGGTTTCTAAGCATGGCCTGCAGTGACCCAATCTGTTATGTAAATTTGCATAGTGCACTAATCGCCTGAGAGGGTATCCAGGTCCTTGGACAGGTATGTGGGTGTGCGGTCCCCAAGGAGCTTATATGAAGAGCCAGGTCTTCAGCTTCTTGTGGAACTCGTGAAAGGGAGGAGGAGGCTCAGATGGGTTGAGGGAGATCGCTCCATATCTTGTGTGTGATGTAGGAGAATGAGAAACTTCCTGTTTTGCTTTAGCGGATGCGGAGAGTGTATGAGTGAGGCAGAGTGTAGCGCTCTGGTGAAAATGTATGCGGGTGCTTAGGTATTCTGGTCCTGTGTTGTGAAGGGCTTTATATGTGTGCTTGAAGTTTGAATTGGCTGCACTTGTAAATGAGGACCCCGTGAAGCTTCCTGAGGTGTGATGTGTGTGCAGCGTGGAAGGTAGAGTATGAGTCTTGCGGTGACATTCTGTATGGTCTGTGTAGGAGTTGGAAATTCCAGTGTAGAGTGTTGTCGTAGTCCAACCTGCTGGTGATGAGGCGAGCATGACAGTCCATCAGGTGTTGAGGCAACAATTTGAAGATCTATCGCAACATGCGTAGGATGTGGAAGCAGGATTGGCTCACTGCGTTGACTTGAGCTGTCATGTTGAGCTTGCCGTCTAGGATGAGCCCTAGATTTTGTGTGTGGTTTTTAGGTGTGAGTGTCAGTCCTAGCTCTGATGGCCACCAGGTGGAGTCCCATGGGGAGGTCTTGTTTCTGAAGATCAGTACATTCATCTTCTTGTAGTTGGACTTAAGACAGTTGGTTCACATTCAGTCTGCTACCATGGTAATGCAGTTGGTGAAATTGGTTTGGTGGTTGTTTTCTTGTCCGTCGGGGAGAGGATGAGTTGGGGGTCATTGACTTGAGAGAGGATTGTGAGGTCTTATGATCAGATGATGTTGGTGAGTGGTGTATATGTTGAAAAGGGTGGGGATAAAGGGCGATCCCTGTGGCACTCGCCATATCTTTTTTTTTGGACTCTGATGTTAAGGGTGGCCCTTTGGCTTCTTCCCATGTGAAAGGCACGGATCCATTTGAGAGCAGATCCTTGTATGCCAATCTCATGGAGTCTTCTGATGAGGGTGTTGTGGGAGACAGTGTTGAAGGCCGCGGTGAGGTCAAGCAGGATGAGTGCCCCTGTTTCTCCTTGGTCCACAATGGTTAGAATGTCATTGGTGGCCGCAGTGAGTTCTGTTTTCGGTGCTGTTTCTTTCTGAATCCTGATAGTGTTAGAAGATCGGGAAGCTCGAGATGGGCTGCGAGTTGCTTGTTGATGGTCTTCTCAAACACTTTGGCTGAATGGGGAGTAGGGAGACAAATCAGAAGTTGCTCAGTTGATTCTGGTCAGTTGTGGGGTTCTTGAGGAGGACATTCAACAATCAATCAGGGAATTGTAAGCGCGCTACTCACCCGTGAGGGTCTCAAGGCGCTGAGGGGGGGGGGGGGGGGGGGGTCCGCAGATCTGTTTAGCCGAAGAGCCAGGTCTTGAGGGTCTTCCTGAAGGTGTTCAGGGAGGGGGTGTGTCTGATGTCTGCCGGTAGCTCGTTCTAGGTCTTGGCTGCAATGTGAGAGAAGGATCTTCCGCCTGCTCTGGCTCTGTGGATGCGCGGGGTTTTGGCCAGTGCGAGGTTGGAAGATCGGAGGTTTCTTTTGGGTAAGTGGAAGTCGATTCCGTCGTGGAGGTATTTGGGTCCCTTGTTTTGTAGGCGTGAGTGAGGATTTTGAAAGTGACTTTACTCCACGGGGAGCCAGTGGAGACTTCGTAGGTGTTGACTGATGTGTTCGTGTCTGGGGATGCCGAGGACGAGTCTGGTCGCAGTGTTCTGTATTGTCTGGAGTTTGTGGACTAGGGACTTGTTGATGCTGGTGTAGAGTGTGCTTCCATAGTCCAGTCTACTGGTGATGAGTGCGTGGGTGACTGTCTTCCTTGACTCAGGGGGGATCCACTAGAAGGTCTTGCGGAGGGTGTTGAAACGGCTGGAGGTGACAGCGTTGACCTGTCGGTTCATGGTGAGTGAGTAGAGTACGATGCCGAGGTTCTTGGCGTGGTCAGAGGGGGTAGGTGGGCTTCAGAGGGTGGTTGGCCACCAGGTGCTGTCACATGCAGAAGGGGTGGTACCGAGAACAAGGACTTCGGTCTTCTCGGAGTTGAGCTTCAGGCAGCTGTTGGTCATCCAGACTGCGACGTCTTGCAATTCTTTCTGGATGTTGAGTTTGTCAGTGGTGGGGTCTTTGGTGAGGGAGAGGATGAGCTAGGTGTCGTCGGCGTAGGATACTATGTTGAGGCCGTGTTGTCGGACGATGGCTGCGAGGGGGGCCATGTAGATGTTGAAGAGTGTGGGGCTCGGGTATGAACCCTGTGGGACTCCGCAGGTGATTTTCGTGGGGTCGGAGAGGAAGGGTGGGAGTCTGATCCTTTGGCTTCTTCCGGTGAGGAATGATCGGATCCAGTCCAGGGCTGTCCCTTGTATGCCTGCGTCGTGTAGTCTGGCGACTAGTGTGTGGTGGGAGACGGTGTCGAAGGCCACTGATAGGTTGTGTAGGATGAGGGCTGCGGAGTGGCCTTGGTCCAGGAGGGTGCGTATGTCATCTGGGGCGGCGAACAGGGCGGTCTCTGCTGTGGTTGCTTCGGAATCCGGATTGGGACTGGTCGAGGACGGCGTTCTCTTCAATGAATCATGTCAGTTTCCTGTTGACTGTTTTCTCTGCAACTTTGGCTGCGAAGGGGAGGAGCGAGATGGGCCGATAGTTCTTGGTCACTGGGGTCAGCTTTGGGCTTCTTGAGCAGAGGTCTGACTTCTGCGCGCTTCCAGTCGTCTGGGAAGGTGCCTGTTTTGAAAGTGGTGTTGATGGTGCGATGGCAGCCGTGGCTCTGTGGTAGATGTGAGGGGGGCAGGGGTTGGTGGGGGTGCTCCCAAGTGGATGCTTTTCATGGTCGAGGCGGTGTCTTCGGTTGTGATCGGTGTCCAGTTGGAGATGGTGGGCTGGCTGGTGTTTCTGGGGGGCCGGGGGCCGTCTGTGGCACCTGGTGGATGGTCAATGAAGTTGTCATAGATGTTTTTGATCTTGAGGTGGAAATAAGTTCCAAGCTTGTCACAGAGGTCTTGGGATGAGGTGATGTCTGTGGCTTCGCTGCGTGGTTTGTAGAATTCTTGAATGACACTGAAAAGTTCCTTGGAGTTGGCGGAGTTGGCCAGGATTCTGTTGGGGATGAAGTTCCTCTTGGTAGCTCTGATGTGGTAGGCAGTCATGGCGTCCTTGTAGGTGGTGTGGTTTTCGGTTGTCTAGGGGTTTCTCCCGTTCTTCTCCAGGTGTCTGCAGGTTCGTCTGGCTTCTTGGAGAGCAGTGGTGAAGCAGGCGGCTTTCCTGGGGCGTTGTCTGTTGGGGTTGCGTAGCGGGGCGAACTCGTCTGCACAGTCAGAGATCCAGGTGTGGAGTTCTCTGGCTGCCTCGTTTTGGGTCAGGTGCCCAGATGTGGTTTTCTCGGTGAGGGTGGAGTTAAGTTGCTCGTCGGTAACCTTGCTCCAGTTCCTTCGTGGTGGGCGTGGGGTTGGTTTGGGTGCCTTGGGTTTGTTGATGGCGAAGTGTACGTAGTGGTGGTCGGTCCATGGCGGCTGCATTGTGTGGCTGAATTGGATGCTGTTTCCTGCCGCGAAGATGGGGTTGAGTGTGTGTCCTGCTCTGTGGGTCGGTGTGTTGACGAGTTTAAGTCTGATGCTGGCGAGGTTGTCACGAAGGATAGTGGAGTTGGGGTCGCTGGGGTTGTCGAGGTGGAAGTTCAGGTCTCCAATGAGTATGTAGTTTGTTGAGGCGATGGCGTGGGGTGCGTTGAAGTCTGTGATGGTGGTGGCAAAGGGTGTTCAAGGGCCGGGGGGATCTGTAGACGAGGGTTCCTCGGGAGTGTAGCTTTGGGGGTGGTCTGGATCTGGATGTGCTCGGCGAAGGGGAAGGTTTCGCTGGAGGTGGTGAGGCGGAGGGTGCTCTTGTGGGCGATGGCGTGGCCCCCTCCTGGGTGGTTGGGACGGTCTTTCCTCTGGATCTTGTATCTGTCTGGGATGGCGGTGTTGATGTCGGGGGCGGAGGATGCGTTGGTCCAGGTCTCTGTGAAGAAGGCGATGTTGGACGAGAGTAGAGTAGGTTCCAAATTTCCATGGCGTGCTTGTGTACGGAGCGTACATTGAGGAGGATGCAATTTAGGGTGTCGCCAGTGCTGGTGTAGGAGGCCGGGGTGGCAGTATGGGTCTGGTGGCAGTGGAGACAGCAGAACTGGCCGTGGGTCGTGTTCGACGAGGCCTGTTTGCATTCTCGAAGTCTGCCAGGGTTGAGTGCGAAGAGGGTGGTGGTGTCGTAGCGATGGGTAGTGGGAGGTCCAGGGTTCCTGGCGCTGGCCTCGGTCGGGTTGCGGACGGACGCAGACGGGCTTGCCTTTGGTGAGCCTTCGGCGCACCAGCGGCGTGCCTGTGCTGCGGCTGCAATTAAGTAGGGGAGGTGGGAGGGAGGAGAGGCTGGGAGCGGGGGAATTCCGTGGGAGAAATTCCGTGGGGGAGGGGCCGCAGGGGCAGCAACGGCGAAAGGAACAGGCAGGCACGAGAAAATAAAAACAGTGGTTGAATTAGGGCAAGACACAGCTGGGCACAATAACAGTGGCACAACAGGGAAAAATTAAGATAAAAAACAGCTGAGAAAGGTTACGGTGGGTGCAGGCGGTCTGGTCCCAGTGGGAGCGGGCAGCAGGAGCGGACAGCAGCCTCGAACCTCCCAAGGAGGTCGGGGTCTGAAGGCAAAAGACGACACAGCAGAGCTGTGGGAAGAGAGTGGACCGAGGGACTTTGACATAGACATTGATTTCTAGAAGTTTCTATTCATCCGGGGAAGTGACAGATGTGATGGAGGTGTTAACGTGGGTCAGGGTATTGATGAACGGTGATGTTCCTTGATTGTTAATGTCGGGGGCATGGGTCCGTTGGGGCCACTGAGTGGATGATCCGCATGATTGCTGCTGTGTCCTTTCTGTTGAGGGTTGCCCATTCCGTCAGAAAATCATCTTGGTTGGTGGTGGCTAGGTTAGCAATTTGCTCACCAGCCCAACCCTAGAGAACTAAGTTGCTCTAGATGTTTGCAGTTTTCCTTGGAAGAAGTTGGATAGGTTATCGCAGAGTTGTTGGGAGCTAGTGATGTTGAGTGGCTCAGGGCGAGGTGAAATCCTTGACTATCGAAGCTTCCGAGGCGAGGAGGTCTGCAGTAGTGCTGGCAGAGATGCTTTACACACAAAACTTATTTTCTTCCCTCTCCTCCCGGAGGACATTTCCTCTTTATTTTAAGTTATGGGCCAAGTCTGCGCCCACATAACGAAGAGTGATAAGTGAGATTACTTACATCACTCATGCTTGGAGAGCGCTGAAACTTCAGACCTCGTCCTCATTGGTTCTGATGAAGGCCACACGACCCGTAGGGGCAACACCTTGCCAAAATATGTCAACCGCTTACGCGGTGTTGTGGATCACTAACTCACCTACTTCAACACCACCATCTTTTTTAACCTTATCGTTTTCCTGTTCAATAAATCACCATACACAGGAAAATCGATATTTTTAACCTCTGTTCAGGACTGTCGCTACCCAGTGAATCTCCTTCCAGGTGGAGGACAGTAGATCACTTGGAGAACAGAACATTAAAGTGATAGGCCCTATGATGATACTGTCCACTTAACCAGATTGGAGGAGAATCAAGATATACCGCACAAAATGGTTCTGTGGTTGAGGGTCTAAAATACAATCCCTGCGAGTCTCTGGTTTACTGACACAAGTGATTTATTCTACTTTAATCTTAAAATATCAAGACCCCCTTGCAGATGTTGGAGCTTCCTTTGAAGTGGTACACTCTTGCTTTTTTCTTGGAGTCTCTCATTTGCTGGTGATAGCATCTGAGTGTTGCCTTATAAGTAGTCTGTGGTGTCGTGGCTGGCTCTCCATTTCCTTTCTGTTTGTTTAAAGTGTCATTTGTGGTGTTGGAGGTCTTCTGTGTACCAGCTGGCCTGCTTGTTTGATTTTCTATGCTTGTTAGGTTTGATAGGTGCGAGGGAGCCTGCGCAATTCTTGATCCAGTTGTTGATTTCCTTGTCCAGGTGGTCTGTGGGGTTAGGTTGATCCGTGATGAGGACGCTGAGCAGTCTTCTGTGATTTTGCCCCAGATGTTACTTAGAATGCTGAACCTAGTAGAATGTTGACTTTAGGTGTGTTGATTTGGAAGTGGATGATGGAGTGGTCCGTTCATGTGAGTCTATTGGTGGAGTAGTGTTTGATGCTGTTGCTTGTGGTGAAAATGGGGTCCAGTGTATCCTTTGTCATGTGTTGGTTCTAAGACGAGCTGGGTGAGTCTGATGTTGCTCAAGCTTTCGAGGAATGCTGTGGAGCAGTGGTCATTTCTATCTTCCAGGTGAAAGTTGAGGTCGCTGTTTATTAGGATGCTGTGAACACAGGGTGGATGACTTCTGGATTAGGTGATCAAATCTGGCATTTCCGTGTTCAATGACAAACGTGACTCTACATACCAATTTTAATTTTACGGTGGAGAAGCCAGTTGTAGATCTAGGACGTATTTGTACAAGCTGGACTCCTTTCAAAAGCTCAGCTTGTAATAGATGTCTTTGGTAACTGGTAGCCATATCGAAGACCATGGCCATTTGGACTTCTAAGACCATATGTCCTGACATCAATGAGGTAGGCGTAGGAATGCTATGCTGGCTCCCAGCGTCTCAGGACATGAATATTAAGTAAATTAAACAATACAGTGGTTGGAACTGCCAGACACCTGGTTGGAGGTGTGGCACAGGATGAGGCTAACATGGTATGAGATGCAGAGACCACCTTATATCACCTTTCCGACACACAACTAACTAGGACTGTGATTTAACTAATTCATTCAGGAACTGCAAAATAGCAACTTTCTGTTCCCTGATCTTACTGCTACTGACATAATGTCATGTCTTGGGAATAAGGAGTAGTCACTTTGCTATAGGTAGATCTGGCATTTAATGCATATGGATGCCTAGCATACATACTATCACTATTTCCCTGTTCCTCTGTTTTCTAGAGGGGAAAAGAGCCAAAATGTGTTGCCATGTGCATGCTCACACTTGATGTGGGAGCGCTATCGTGTCTGTTAGTCACTTATGGTGTCCAAGCTTTCAACGCTTTTCTTATTCTTCGAATAGTAGGAGAGAGGGAGAACCACTCGATCCTGAGTCAGCCCCTGTTATTAGCCTGTTCGTGAGGAGATTCCAAGGCTTTTAAAAGGGCACTTTGATAGACAAAGCGTTGGTATGGAGGAGCAAAAAGGCCCAGAAAGAGATGACTTTGTACAAGATGCAAGGACTGAACTGGAAGAGAACAATCTTGAACAGGAGAGCGTTCACTCATTTATTCACACCTGTAATAAATATAAGTGAGGAACTCTTAAAAGGCAGAAAATAAAGAATATAACTCCAAATGCCAAATACCTGATGATATCCTGAAATGCAAACGTCTTGTGTGCTAGATGTTGCACACTTTGACTGCAAGTGATCACAAATAAAAGAAATAGTTTGCAACCCCCTAGGGAATATAAGAAGGGAGTGGTTCCCAGAGTGTAGGGTTAATAATTTTTATGCATGCAAACCACTCCACTCCTGTTTTATCCACTAGGGGTGCTATTGTCTCCAAGTGGATGGTCCTAAAAAATGCACACTGAATGGTGTCTGTTTGATGTGTTGTCTTACAAGTGTTATAGATATCTGGACTCTTCAAAGTTTTGCCTGGCTCTCAAATTTAAAAACACAGAATACGGTGAAACAAAATCAACAGACTCACCCCAAATCTCAGGGCTTCAGTCATTAGAGGAATATCAGAATGTGTCCCATACAGCCCCCACCTGGTGAATTTACACAGTAAAAAGCAAATCTTCCTCAGTCAAACCTATTACTGCATTCACAAAGGAGGTGGTGGCTACAGTTACACATTGTCAACCGCTGTAAAGCATGCTTTCCCAGGTGATCCTGGGTAATTTGTCTGTTGCCCTGTCGGGGAAGTTAAAATGTGCCTCATCTGTTTGACTTTGGAAACCTACCTAAAAATAACCACCGTTTATCGAATCACTGTAGCATTCCTTTACAGCGGACGTGGTCTGTAGAGAGACCTTTCTTAGGCTTGCCCAAGACTACCTCAATCGGAGAGCGAAATAAATACTATTAATATACTTCACAGGTTCGCAGGTCCCTCTTCCTGCAGACACACCTCTTGGCTTTGTTGATGAGAGACCATGCTAACACCCAAAGCTTTTTTTTAAATATTTTTTTTTTTAGAGGAATGGCAATAAATACGATAATTGCTTGACTCTGAAGAGAGTGATTGCTAAGTAACAGAAGATCATATGTTTCCAGAAATTTAAATTTACCTGAAACCTTCAAGCCTGTTTGCACGGAAAACATGCTTGAGACCTCTGTCCTTTCCAACGCTTGCCAAAGTAACCAATGCTTGAGGAGAAATACGGGACTTCCATCAGAAGTTAAGCTCCCATATATGTTCTGGGCATTCTGGTACCTTTACCAACCTGTGACATCTGGCAATACTGACTGGTGCCAGAGTGTTAGACCTGTCAGCCCTTTGGGTGGTCCCTCCTCATCATTATTTATTTTGTCCCACTTTTGCCTCAAACCCTGTTGTAATTTTTCCTTTTTTTGGGAACCACCAGACTTTTTAGTGTTGATGCAGTGTCAGGGAGCCATTTTCCCTACCCCTGGAACTTCTGTCTGAGGGCCTGAGACACAAAATGGTGGCCACCCATTGTCACCTGTGACATCACCAGAACACACTAGAGGTTTCTAGAACCTTCTGCAACATTCTAGAACCCTGGGATAGAGGGAGGCAGTTTAGAAAGTTGGGAAGCCATCTCAGGTTGGCAGTTGGCACTTGACTAGAGAGGAGAGAGGACAGAGATTCAGAAGGAGGAAGGAGTGAGGCAGCAGGGGTGGAAACCAGTGCTTGGAGTGGGGTCCAGAAACCCACCCTTGATGCTAGTCCCTACTGACCAAGCCCAGCCTAGAGCCCTGTGTGGGACCAAGACCAGAAAAACCATCTTAAGGACCTGAACATTTGGAACAGGCCTTACAACGGAAGAACAGCAAGTTCCTGACCTGTACAGCAGTGACCTCCTGGAGTCCTGACATCGAGAAGCCTGGAGACCTGGAGCCCGAGGTGGAGAAGCGGCGCTGACAGAAAGCAGACGTCGTACCCGGAGCCGCCAGAGGTCGAGATAGGGCGCCGACGGAGGTCGTGGAGAGTCACCGGAGGTCGAGTAGGAAGTCACCTGAGGTCGAGGTGAGGCGTCGACGGGGGAGTGAAGTCCGCCCTCCGGAGTCGCCGGAAACCAAGGTGAAGCGCGCAGGAGGTCGGGAGTGGAGGTCGCACTCCGGAGTCGCCGGAACCCGAGGTGGAGCCGACGGAGGTCGGGAGTGGAGGTCGCACTCCGGAGACACCCGGAAGCGGGGAGACCGTGACCCTGTGACGCCGGAACACGACATCGAGCCAAGGCCGCCCAGCGACATCGATCCGGAGCCGCCTCACGGCACCGACCCGGCGTCAAGTAAAGCAGATCGACGCGACATCGAATCGAGGCCGCCCAGCGACATCGAACCGGAACCGCCCGACGGCATTGACACGGCGTCAAGTGGAACAGATCGACGCGACATCGAACCGGAGCCGTCCAGCGACGTCGACCCGGCGCCGATCATCGTGAAAAGGGCAGTAAGTGGTAGAAAGGGCATCTGAGGCCCTGTGGAGCCCTACAAGACCATTCTAGGGGCTAGAGGGGTGTTAGAACCAGCCTGGGAGTGCCAGGGGTGAACTGAGACTGGTGTAGTGACCTCTGTGAGGGGTTGTGTATTGTGGGGGAGCCAGATCCATAGGTTACCCTTATTCTACCTCTGTTCAGGCCCAGCCTTGACCAATCTAGGTGGGACACCCCCCATGTCAGCCAAATGACCACAAGCTGTACTTGGGCATAGTGAAACCAGACTACCTCATAAATGTGATCTGATTTGCAATTGTTATTGATTGCTATATTATTTATTGAAGGTGTTGTATTTATTGTCTGACAGTATTTATTTGCCCTCTGTATTTATTGCACCTATATTTATTCTGTGTTTATTTATGACCTGAACCTATTTATTGAAACCCCACTGTGGTATTATTTATTTGGCCTGCTATTTTCAGGAAAAGTCTTATTGGATTGTATTATATTGTATTTATTTTATGAAACCTGCAACTAAGAGAAAAAGATAAAGACAAACTACTTTCTTTCATAATTTTTACGGTGTAGTGTCGTTTTTGGAACGGATGAACGCATGGTTATTGTGAGGGTGTGACGTACGCTTAGCACGGTGCCTGTCTTCCTTACCGCTCGAGCCAAGCTACCATTGTGCTTGGAAACCTGGTGACTGCTAACCCGGTTGCCCGGTTTCCAACACAGAGATTCACCCAGCCATTAACAGTTCTGCTCTCATACGTGCAGACGTCCAGTAAGTCATCACCTCTCTGGAAAATGGCTAAACTTAGACCACTGAACAAAGCCTTATTATGACAGCAAAAGAAACCAGGGCTATAAAAATGCGCTTTAAAGGTGTCGAAGAAAATCTTAACCTATCACACAGCAAATGCTGCGTTTCACTATGAGAATAAGAGGTAGGCTGGAATAACCACCAATCAGTTAAGGTGTAGGTAGGTGTAGCAAACCCAGACCAAAAAACAGGAGCCACCTTTGCATGGCTCAGTATCAAGTACATGGGCACTGCATTCTTCTTTCAACTTATCTCGTTTGAGAGGAATAGTTTCTTGATGGTTTATTAAGCAAGAAGCAGCTGCAGGTGCCAGAACCCACATGTTACTGATCCTTGCTCGGGCAAAATCCTAAAAACGTTATTTTTGGGCTTCTCGTTGGTGGGTATTGCTGTTTACCAAAGTAGGCAGAAAACAAACACCTAATTTCTTTTACAGAAGAAGAGCTTTAATGGAGAAGTTGATTGCCACTAAAATAAAGTAAATGAACACCAAAGAAGGTTCATACCTTAGTGTGTGTTTCCTCCTCTGATAAGCCTTACAGTCACTATAGGTGAAACAGTTTGGAATACTGAGACTGGTATGGAGGGAAGGGCATGTTCGTTATGTGTTCACTTCTAAAGTTTTTTCCAGGCGTTTCTTGAATTGTGGAATGAGTATCAAAAGTGGGGCAGAGTAAAGCAGGTAAATGACATCAGGTACATCTTGGTTTGGCTTTTTTGCCTTTTACATAAGTTAGAACAGCAATTTCTTGACCTCAGACAAAAAGTCTTTTTACAGGCAGTGTTTGCAACCGGAAATGAACTACTGAGGACCGAGCCTTTCTACACAGCCCAGTCTGGCACTGTCCTTTTCCTGACCACCTTTGTGATGCCATTGGTCAAAGTGCCTCCTCTCTAGCCGGTGTGGGTAATAGATCAGTCAAAATATTAGCCCAAAAAAATATTGCATCCTCTTTATTAACTACCACTACGTTGTCAAAGTAAGCAGATGTAGATTTAAGAACCGTAATGTTATGCTTGCCCACAAATGCTCACCATGATTATGCAGTGGTTGTTCATTTAAAAGATGCAAGATTTTTGTAGATCAATATATCCACCATGATATAATGGTACACAGCCTTCCCCGCCTCCCTCCCCCCCCCCACCCCCCTACCCAAAATAAGAGTAAGTAGCATGATGATGGGGTTGGCATTCCCAGTATGGATTTAGAAGCCTATGCTTTTTTTTTTTTTTAAATATAGTTAGTTACCACATATGTTTTCAAATGAATTTGGAATGACCCCAGTTCGCTTTAGAGCACACTTCTTACCCTACTAGAGTCTTCCGCCGTGGTTCTGTGTTTTTACTAGCTCAGAGTTAACTAAGTAAGGTCTCCCATTCCATCCTACAGAAGTTTGCTGGTTGCATTCATATGTTCTCGCCTGCTTAATATTTACACTAATACTGGGAGAGGGGATGTGCGGATCATTGCTCTAACCATCTTAGGTCATTTCAATGTCTTTCACCTATGACTGTTTCGATGAACCACACCTTTTTACTTGACCCCAACTTGTCCAGTGTGTGCTTCTGTGTATTCATTCCCTATTCTTATGCATCCCATCTCCTTCAGTCAGAGTCACGGTTCAATACATTTAGACACTCTTTCGGACCAATCAGTGACTTGGTTTAGAAGAACTGCTGAGCCAATTGCAAACAACAAAACATGTGGTATTCATAAGTCTGTCTGTGTTGTCTTTGGCCTTCTCATTTAGCTTTGTTGATTTCCAGTACTGTAAAATTGACCTGTTTAACTTTTTTCATTTTCAGACGAGTGTAATCAACACAATGTGTGGATTTAAAGCACTAGAAAAAGAGGTAATTTTTCATTTTTTCTTTCCGTCTTCAAAGTGTGCAACTGTGGACAAGGGCACGTTTAGAAATGTTTTTGTAATACTACATGTTGGTGCCTATACAACATAGTGCTGTACTGGTGTACCAGCCACCAAGTTAGGATTTAGCTCAACAATTATGGAAGGAAACCTTGAGTTCTGTTTACGCACACTTGTCACCAGTTTGCTTCCCTCTCCCTACAGTCAAGGATTTTGAGCCTTAAGCCCTGGGATGTTATGTTACTAAATGCATTAAGCGCACAAATACCCAGAGGTGTCTTGGCGCTGGTGGGATGAATGAAATGCTGAATGTTTGAGACAAACCAATATTTTACATTTAGTTCAAATTACTAAAGTTGTTGTAATACACAGAATGATAAAAGGCATGCCCCTAATGGAATGACCTAATTAAAGTGATGGTGACACTCTGAGTTTGTTGTTGTTAATTTGTTTATCGAGTTTTGCCACCAAAAGACAAATAACAAAACTGTAATTTAGATGCCACATACCCACGCACCACTCTCCCGCCCTCCTGCCACCACATTATCAAAATGTAACTCAGTCCTACATACATTCACTTCCCTGTGTGAGAGCCCGATAGTCTGGTCTCCTTGTGGGATCTTCTCCTGGCACAGTCCCCAGTTTGTTTTTACATGAATTGAGGGCTGCCTCACTCCGGGCCTTCTCCCACTTCCCTCCATGGGCCCCACACTTAATCAATTTTGCTGGGTCCTCCTCGGACTTGGTAAACCAACTTCTTGGTCCTCATACCCCAGCTGAGGTTCACCTCCCAGTCCGCTGTGTTCAGGATCGTGACGGACCCCGTATCTGATTGTTTCTGTGCCACCTTCGAAGCCACATTGTAGAATAATAGGGCGAGTGAGTTCCTCGCATATTCCCTGCATCACTAAGTGGAACATCCGGTCCAGTGGACCATCAATAGCTTGGGATATCCTGCCACCTACCCCTCTCCAGTTTTCCCTTATCACACGGCAGTCCAGCAGTGTGTTTATTATTGAACCCATCTGTTGACAGCCCCCCCCCCCCCTTAGGCACAGCTTGTCCCCAGTCCTCCCCATTGCAGAATATTTAGCTGTATCAGTCAGAAGCCTGTCCATATGGCCACCTCCCTGTAGCATCTGCAGGCCTCCCTATGTGTCATCCTCCAGAACCACCAGGTCATGTTCCCACTTATTCCAGAGCATATCAAAGGGGCGGTGGAGAGTCGGGGCGACTGGGGTAAACTGTTGGCAATAAAATAGTGACGTAGATGTGAAAAATCACATGCTTATGTAGTGGGGGATCTCTATTCTAATTTCCAGTGGTGTCTCGTCCACCACCTCATTTAGTAAAGCCCCATAGCCTCTGAGTATTTGTTGTACTTGCAGGTTCTGTAGAAATTGTCTCTCAGTTAGCTCAAATTGTTGCTGGAGCTCCGCAAATGGGATCCGGTCCCGTTCGTGCCAGACATCCCCCAGTGTTGAGTTGTCAAAACATCCCATGACCCTCCACAGTCTTGTCCGCTACCAGTGAGGCTTCCTGCTGTGTTGCGAATGCCTAATAGTTTACTGTCAGCAGTTAGGTCACCCAATTGTAAAGACGCAGGCTGGGGATGGCTGCCCATCATCATATGGTTTCCTGGGCAAAGCATTAAAGGCTATTCTGGGTAATCCTCACCCCCACTGTCGTCTCAGACAAACAGTCTAGTCGCCGCCTTCACGTCGCTGAAGAAGCAGTCTGGCACCTCAATCAGGGTGTTCTGGAGTATGTAGAGTATCTTGGGCAAGTATATCATTTTATACAGTTTGGCCCTGCCCAGCATGGAGAGGAGTAGCTTCATCCAGTACTCTGCATCTCTCCTATATGCCTCCAGGTTGCCCCTAACCATATCTGAAAGAAACAGTTAGTTATAGATTCCTTACCTTAGAATTACCCCCAGGCGTCAGACTGGATCCGTAAAGTTTTTCGTCAGCAGTACCCCTGCGTGTCGAAAGGTGGAGTCGGTCGGCTCCGCGTCCGTCGTTGGAGTTATGATCGCCGGGATGACGTCGCAGTAGCTACATAGATGCCACCCTCGCGTGCTGACGTCAGCTCTTCCTATTGCCACGCCAGCCAGCGCAGGTCCGGAGAGAGCGGTACCTCCAGTCACTTTTTGACTGACTTTTTGCAGACTTTTGTCGACGGTGTTTTCAAGTCTTTGACTCCTGGTGCACGTCAGGCTTGCGGTTCCTGTAGCTGACTGATGTTGGTGACAGATCCACACCGCCTGTGCCTGTTTTGCTTGGAGCTGGACCACGACCCCAAGTCCGGCTTCACGGCCCGGCAGTCCGAGCATAAGTCTTTGCAGGAGCGGTCCCGAAAGCTTTTCGAGGCCCGGCAGTCTGCTCAACGCCGTTCGAGGTCCTGGTCACGTGGGTGGTCGAGGGACCGGTCAAGGCGTCGTCGTCGTCGTCGTCATCCTCATCCTCATCACTCTTCCAAGTCTTCGCACTTGGGGTCAGGTAAGTCGAAACACAAGAAGAAGTCGAAGAAGCATCGTCTCTCTTCAACTTCTTCCCGTCTGTTGGCCGATGAGACGAGGGATGTGGTTGGGGCCCCTCCCGTGGCTCCACATGCCGAACCCGAAGGGTCGACTGGTTTTCCCTCCCTTCCCGGGACCTGGAGCGACCCCTGCACAGCTTCGCCAATTTTACGAAGCGATGCATGCCATCTTTGAGCAGCCCGACTCCACCGGCGCGCCTTCGGCCTGGCCGACTCAGCAGGGGACACTGGACCTTTGCTGGTGGCTCCGGCACCGCAGGGTCCCCTTGGATCCGGATCGGCGCCAGTCGACCTCATTACACCTTCCCCGGTGCCGAATACACCGGCATCACGTCTGCAGCTGATGCTGGTTGTGTCACCAGCCGGCATCGAACCCGGCCTCCATCCCGATGTAGACCGACGCCGGATCTGATGCCAACGGGTACTCTTGTGCCCTTGTTCTACACTTGCCCTTAGACCAGATTGGCAGCCAGAGGAGGGTGAGGAGGACTAGGAGGGGTCTGGGGACCCTTTAAATGACCAGTTAGGCTATGAACCGGACTGGAGAGAGGAACTGGGGGAAGCCAGTGGTTTGGATACCTTACCAGACCTTGGCATGTTGTCTCCGACTGTGGCTACGGAGGAGGGAGCGTCTTACGCCGGGGTGTTGTGCAGGGCAGCCGAGGCTCTCCACCTCGAGCCACCTACAGTGGCAGTCAAGACTAACCTCCTGACAGAGGTGCTTCAGCCAGCAGCGAGCTCTTCGGAGCCCCTGCTACCGTTTAATGAAGCACTCACCGACATCCTTTTGGGCACCTGGTCCTGGCCCAACACAGGGGCTCCTGTGGATAAGATGATTGCCTGATGCCACAGCCTGGCTCCGGGCGACCCCACTTTCCTCTCCCAACGCCCCACCCCTGAGAGCTTGGTGGTCTAAGCCTCCACCTCCAAAGGTGCATTCCCTAACGCACCACCTGATAGGGAATCCAAAAAGCTGGACCATCTTGGGAAGAAGCGGTTTTCTTCCTCCAGCTTGCGACTGCGGTCAGTAAATACTGCAGGTCTGTTGGGCCGTTACACCCACTCCGTGTGGAAAAGGTGGCGCAAGTGGTGCCCCAATGCCCGGAGGAGGCCCGGGCCGTGTACTCCTGTGCAGTTGCCGAAGAGAGAGATGCAGCAAAGTTTACCATCCGCTGTGGGCTGGATACCGCCGACTCACTAGGCAGGACGATTTCCACGTCGGTAGCCCTTCAACGCTATGCCTGGTTGAGGTCGACTGGCTTTTCAGGGGATGTCCAATCCACTCTTATGGACATGCATTTTGATGGCCGTTGCCTGTTTGGCGACAAGGCAGGCAACGCGTGCTTTAAGGACTCTCTGGCTACGGCTAGGTCCTTGGGCCTCTCCACCACCCGCCCTGCGCAGTCTGTCGTGGCTACGGAAGGGGTGCCTCACCCCGTCCTGCCCAGAGCAACAGGCCAGCACAAGCTGTTCAGCCCCTGCGTGGCCGGGGACGTGGGAACCACCGCCGTGGTTCTTGGGGCCAGCGGGCGGGCCAGTCCACCACAGCCCCCTCTACAGCAGCCTCCAAACCCTCCTAGTCCAAGCTTTCAGGGCCACCAAACGCCAGTGGGCGGAAGATTTGCCATCACCTCCCCCCACTGGTGCACCATTATGTCGGACAGGTGGGTTTTGCAAATAGTCCGAAGGGGCTAATCCCTCCCCTTCGAGACTACTCCTCCATCCTCCGACATGCGATGGTACTGAGGTGGCATGGATCATCTGGTCCTTCTCCAACAGGATGTTTCGGCACTCTTGGGCAAGGGAGCCATCGAGCACGTTCCTGTCCCAGAAGTAGGATGTGGTTGCTATTCCCGCTACTTTCTGGTGCCCAAGAAGGGCAAAGGCCTGCGTCCTATCTTGGATTGCAGGAACGTCAACCACTTCCTCCGGAAGGAGAAGTTAAAAATGTTGACGGTCGCTCAGGTGCTGTCTTCCCTCGACCTTGGAGACTGGATGGTAGCATTGGACTTGCAGGACGCTTATTTTCACATCCCCGTCCTGCTGGCCCACCAGCGTTACCTGTGATTCACGGTAGGCCACGAGCATTTTCAGTTTACCGTGCTCCCCTTTGGCCTTACAAGCACCCCTTGGATGTTCACAAAAGTGATGGCAGTGGTTGCAGCTCATCTGCGCAGATCAGGGGTTCCAGTCTTCCCCTATTTTGACGACTGGCTGTTGAAGGTGGGCTCGCCCCAGGCTGTTGTCTCCCACCTCCGGACTACGGCCGACCTTCTGCATTCGCTGGGGTTCTCCATCAGCGTGCCAAAGTCAAACCTGGCTCCCTCTCAGAAGCCCCTCTTCATCGGAGCGGTTCTGGACACGACGTAGTTTCGGGTCCAATCATTTATTTATAAAGTTTTATATAGCGCAAACGTGACCCACGAGGGTATCGGAGCGCTTTACAGTATAAGAAGATAAATGGTTGAGGTGGTATACATACATTCAAAAGTGTCAATTTGTATAAAAGATATATGACTAACAAACATAGAGGACCGTGAAACTGCAGGATGTAGTACAGTATACAGTTAAAGAACATTAGGTGAGTGTGCTTGTAAATGTACATATTATAACCACGATCGAATCCCAATGGATAAGAAGTGTATAGATAAAACCAAGAGAGACCCACCACCAGCTAAGCTTTATACTACATACTATCCTTCCGAACAGCGAGTCCGGGATATTCGGGCTATGATTCAGATCTTTCAGCCTCTATCCTGGGTTTCGGTCAGGCTGACCCTTAGAATACTGGGCCTGATGGCCTCCTGCATCCTGCTGGTGGACCATGCCAGTAGGCATATGCTGGCTCTGCAGTGAGACCTGAAGTTCCAGTGGGCACAACATCAGGGGAACCTGTTCGATTGCGTACAGATCTCGGAGGACACTGCACACCAATTGCAGTGGTGGCTTTCGAACCAGGATTGGGTCGATGGCAGATCCCTCTCCCTTCCCCAATCCGAGTTCTCAGTGGTGACCGATGCATCACTTCTCGGATGGGGCGGCCACATGGAGAGGCGGAAATCAGAGGCCTCTGGTCTCCGACGTAGTATGGGCTCCACATCAACCTTGTGGGAATTCGGGCGATTTGTCTTGCACGCCAAGCATTCCTTCCCTCTCTCCGGGGAAGAGTAGTGCAGGTGATCACGGACGACAACACCACCATGAGGTACTGCAAGAAACAAGGCAGGGTGGGGTCGTGGCCCTATGTCAGGAGGCCCTCCGCCTCTGGACATGGCTGGAACATCAGGGCATATCCCTGGTGGTTCAACATCTGGCAGGTTCCCTGAACGCCAGGGTGGACTAACTTAGCTGCAGGTGCATGAAGGATCACGAATAGCGTCTTCCCTCGGAGGTGGTCAAGGTCTCTTTCGACAGTGGGGAGAGCCTTGGTTAGATCTATTCGCCACCGAAGAGAACGCGCAATGTCCGCAATTCTGCGCGTTCGAATCTCCAAGGCGGCACTCGCTAGGCAACGCTTTTCATGGAGTGGAGTTGTGGTCTTCTATACGCCTTTCCGCCGATACCACTTCTGCCCAGAGCGCTGAAGAAGATCAAGCGCGACCAGGCCCAAGTCATTCTTGTGGCTCCGGATTGGGCACGAAGAGTCTGGTATCCCAAGCTGCTACACATGGCCATCGATCCTCCGATCAGACTGCCTCTCTGGGAGGATCCTCTGTCACAGCAGCAGGGGACGGTCCTCCACCCAAACCTGTCCAGCCTCCACCTCCTTGCGTGGAGATTGAGCGGCGGCAATTGATGTTGTTTGACCTGCCTCCGGAAGTCTGATGTTATCTTGGCAGCCAGGCGTCTCTCCAATAAGACGGTATACACCTGCAGTTGGAACAAATGTGTGGCATGGTGCACAGCAAAGGCTGTGGATCCCCTTTCCGCCCCTCTTTCTGAGGTTCTCTTGTTGCTCCTTCTTTGGCCCAGCAGGGCTCTGCTTCGGGCACTCTAAAGGGCTACCTCTCAGCCATTGCAGCCTTCCTTAGGCTTCCTGATCAGCCTTCTCTTTTTAAGTCCCCTGTTGTAAATCGCTTCCTTAAGGGCATTACTCCTCTTTTTCCTCCTGTTCCCTTCGTAATGCCCCAGTGGGACTTGAACTTGGTTCTTACATATCTAATGTCCGCTCCCTTTGAGCTGCTACATAATTGTCCTCTCCGGCTTCTGACCTTGAAAACTGCTTTTCTGTTGGCCATCACCTCTGTGCGCAGGGTGAGTGAGCTCCAAGCACTTTCTTCTAAGCCTCCTTTTCTGACCGTTCATCCGGACAAGGTTGTCCTTCGAACTCGTCCGTCCTTCCTTCCCTCCCAAAGTGGTTACTCCTTTCCATATTAGACAGACCATCACTTTGCCTACCTTCTTTCCGCCTCCGCATCCTTCCAAAAAGAAGAGCGGCTCCACGGTCTGGATCCAAAACTTGCGCTTTCCTTTTACTTGGATCGCACAAAACCATGCCAGGTGGATCACCAGGTCTTTGTTGGCTACGTGGGCACCAAAAAAGGTCGGGCTGTGCACAAACGGACCATTTCCAGATGTGGTGTTTTTGTGCATCAAAGCTTGTTATTCCTTGGCAAAGAAGGAGCCTCCAGAGGGGTTTCACACCCATTCCACCAGGGCGACTGCATCTACCAGTGCTTTGGGACGTGGAGTCACCCTTAATGACATCTGTCGCGTAGCTACGTGGGCATCGCTGCACACGTTCACAAGACACTACTGCCTGGACAGCCAAGTCCGGAGACATGGTTTCTTTGGCCGTTCTGTTCTCCAGGACTTCCTGGTGTGAACTTAGTTCGCAGACCCACCTCCGGGGTTGGTATTGCTGGTATATCTATTCTAAGGTAAGGAATCTCTAACTGTTTCTTTCAGATGAACAAATTACTTACCTTCGGTAACGATATATCTGTAAGAAACCTAGGTTAGTTATAGATTCCTTACCGCCCCACCCATCCTCCCTGTTCTGCGAACTGACTTCTAGGGTTAAGGACTTCCTTTCAGGGCCCTAGTTTTGTGCACCAGTGGTCAGTGTCTTGCATGGCTCTGCGCTTCTGGGGTGGAAAGTCGTGACCAGAACTGACTTCAGCGCGCTATGGCGGCGTCTATGTAGCTACCGCGACGTCATCCCGGCGACCACAACGCCAACGACGAACCCGGAGCCGACCGACGCTACCTTTCGACGCGCAGGGGTACTGCTGACGAAAAACTTTCCGGATCCAGTCCGACTCCTGGGGGGTAATTCTAAGGTAAGGAATCTATAACTAACCTATGTTTCTTACAGATGTATCGTTTCCGGAGGTAAGTAACTTGTTCTTCAATGCGATCTTGCACTAGGTTGTGACCAGAGTCAGTCCCTGCTCTTAAAGAAACTTGTCACTTCCTCATCTAGATATGAAATTCCTTTGTTAAATAAATGAGATTAAAGAGACATTTTGGCTGTTTGGGGGGGGGGGGGGGGGGGATGGATTGAAACAAAAATATCCTGAACACCTAGATCTTCCCTGGACTGTGGTGAAGGTAAAAACATTTATATTACGCATCTCACCCTCCAACTCAATTAAGACTGTAGAGGTACTAGAAAGTGAGAGTACAAAGGGGTTCAAAATAATGTGTTGCAGTTTAAATTACTCTGATTTCATATACATGTCATGGACAGGAACTGTGAAAACGTGTAATCCCTTGGAATGATACAAGTGAAGTGATTAGCCAGAGTTAAAAAAATAAAATAATAATTGCATTGATAATATTGTTACTTTTTGTGAAAATGGGACCAATCAGTCCATGGTTATGAACCAGTGGTTCTTGCAGTGAGCATCTACTTTGGCACTAATTGACGTTCTCCTGTACGTGGCGCCTGCTTCCACAAAGTTTGGAAACTGAACCACTGACATGATAGATTGGAAGCACCCTCATCTTTCTCATTGCTCCAGTGCTCACCTTGGGTATTTTTCTCTTTTTTTGCAGCGGCTGGACTTATTACATGTCATCCACATCAGGGGGTGCACGAATGCCGTCCTTATTTGGTTTATGGACCACTACAGCATCATGGCCGGTGTGCTTCTAGGAATATTGCTCCCACAGGTAATGTTACGCTTCAGCTTTTCTTGTAGGGCTTCCATTTGCAGCTTTATTCAACTTTTCTCTGTTTATAATGTATAATTCTTGCAACAATATACTAATAAGCATGTTCCAAGGATAAAGCCTGCCTCTTAAGAGAAAATGTGTGTGTGGCAAGCTGGTCCATGACAGACCCCTTCAGAGACACCACTGTCTGTTTGAGCTTGAAACTTTTTTTTGTCTAAATCTGCAAATTATGCTGCATATCATTGATTTTGCAGCAAGCACAGCCAATCTATAATTAGGTGGGAAACGCCACTACTCCTGAGAATCGCATAATTCTAGTGGCAGGGTGCAGCCTGGCATTTCAGCTTTGGTGATGTCAAGAGTGGGAGATAGGCCCGTGGCCTTTCTTTATAAAGCACCTATATGATTTTAAGGTCGAGCCTGGGCAGCGCATGCGCAACTTTGCGAGGTATGCTGTATTAGAGTATGGAGTTTAAGCTCCGCCCACACTCCACCCATATTTTTCATTGGCTTGTGTCATTGCCCTTTGTAAATGCTGGCTTCTGATTCGTTACTAGGCTTGTTAGTCCCTCCTTAGTACCGCCTTGTCTTCATTTTTAACCTCCCATGAGGACTGGCCCTTTTACTTCAGTTTTTACATGGTATGTCTTTTTCAGTCTGTGCGCACTATTTTCTTTAATGTGTTTATCCTACTGCAGGCCCGACATGCTTTCCTACAACATTCAGCATGCCATGCGCGCTTTTACTTTCCAAACAGCCAGGGACAATGGTGGCCGCTTCCTTATAATGAAATGGGTCTCGCATTTACAAGAGTTTCAGCTATTGGCATTGTAATTGACAATGCCTTT
The DNA here is from genome assembly GCF_964204655.1 of Triturus cristatus. Taxonomy (NCBI): domain Eukaryota; kingdom Metazoa; phylum Chordata; class Amphibia; order Caudata; family Salamandridae; genus Triturus; species Triturus cristatus. Next base: position 392,840,862 of record NC_140592.1, read on the forward strand.
TATTTATGTGTAAATTATCAAAATAGATAAAGGAAAGGCATTGTCATTTACAATGTCAATAGCTTAAACTCTCGCGAATGCGAAACCTATTGCTTGTTTAAATAATTTGTTAGGCGCGCCTTACACTCATCGAGTCTCGTGACAGACCACTGGTTTCCAGGGCTTGGGTTCGAGATATAATTCCAGCTACCCCGGTTTTCCCCATTGATCCTCAACCGAGAAGCTCGTTTTCTGCAGTGACAGGCCTCAACAGGCTGCCAGCAGCCAGTGTTGGAGCATGCTGGCTGTGGGCCACCCAGGCATGTATCCGGAGTCGCTGCCACTGCTCTGTTTCTTTTGATGGTGTTTTCGAAGCTGTTATCCTGCTGACAGCCCAGGGTCTGTTGCTCACACTCGGGCGGATCCTGTAACAAGGCTGGATTAACACTTTGTGGCCATGTTCCCCGTAGTTGTTGATGACCTCTGTCTGCAGACATTGCAGGTGTGTGTAATTGACTCCCTGGATTATGTAGAAAGAGTAAGGTTATTGCAAAAAGACTCCTCTTCATATAGAATGTCAGGGATTTCGTTTTAAATTATTAACCATCTTTGCTCTCCTGTTGCTGTTGTTTCTGCCTTGCTGCGGTGCAACAGCTCCAGCTCCTACAAGCTGAATGTGCCTTAAGTTTATTATAAATTACAAGTGTGTGCTTCATGTTTCTAGCATTCAAATTGTTTTCCCGTACACTAGCTGACTCATCTTCCTGATTTGTCCAGTCCAGCCTTTCTTCACTTTGGTATCGTGAAGTTGTGTCATAGCAGGAAGCTGCCTTTTTCACAGCTACACTGATGTTGCTACATAACTTGTTTTCTATGCCTCACATCAAACATGTAATTGCATATTGTCTTCAAGGAAGAGGCTAGAACTTATGCAGTTCTTGGATGTTACACCCTTTCTTTGTTTTCCTGTATCCCCCACCTCTAATCCTTAAAATATGAGCCAAGATCCTGTAATGCACCATTATCAAAAAAATCTTTGGTAGAATTTGTTTGTGCTTTGCTATTTATTCTCCTTTAGTGCTGTGTATGTATAAACACTACAAAAACTCACCATTTAGTTCTGTTGAAACCATCCGGAGGCAGCTGTCTTAAAGCACTACCATAGTTTGCCTCAAAAGACTGCCAGACTGCAATAAATGGAATTAAAAAAGCCTTGCTTTGGCGAAGAGGAATGGGTGAAACAGTAAAATATAATATGAATTGAGCTCTAAGTATTTTATTACGTGATGCTTCATCTTGCACTGAAGGGCCAGGTGTGGGTTGATCAGGGCATGAATGTTTCGAACCATGCAACCAATACCATTTTTTAAGAAAAACAAAAAAATACTCGAAGGTGTTTAATACTTAAATCATTGAAGACTCCTGCTTCATCCGTTGCAGTAGGCCCCGCCAGAGTAACTCTGCCTATAAAATGTTGTTTAATCTTATTTAGATGCTACCTTGTGCATAGTCTTGGGTGTCGAGCCAGGGACCACCAGAATCCTTTTTAGGTCTCGGCTCGAAGGCTGCGCTTGCGCAGTCTCGATCCGAGATTTAATGACTTGGAGAAGAGGGGCTTGAACCCGCCCCTCTTCTCTCCTGTTCTCCATTGGCTGGCCTCTTCAATGCTGGCCAGCCATTGGAGAAGAGGTCCCGTCACTCCGATCAGGCCCCGTCCTTTTCGGATCGGGGGGCGTGTTTTTTGCAGAAAGTCTAATTATCTCCTCCAGCCAATGGCAAGAGGAGATAACCGCAAAACACGCCCCCGAATCCGAAAAGGACACTGCGTTTCTCCGAGGCATTTCTGCTCTGCCTCGGAGAAAGGCGGTGGTGTGCTTGCCTTTTGCAAGTACCAGTGCCGACTGGTCGAGTAAGTCAGAGCCCTTCTCTCTCTACCTCCAAGAAAGGTCTTTTTCTCTCTTCCTTCCTTGCGGTGCTAGGAAGCTCGGGGGCGCTCGTCACTTTTCCCCTCCTAGGGTCAGCGCGATATTTCCCACCAAGGCGCGGCTTTCCTCAGTCGCCAGCAGTGTGTCGGGTCGTCTTCGCCTCCAGTCCGTAGCGTACTTCCAGCGGGTATAGGCAGACCAGTGGGAATCGGCGCGCTTTCACGTCTGGCAAGCACTTGGAGGGCAGGCTCGGGTATGGGGTCCAGTAACAGGGGACCCAGCCCCCTGCCTCGGGTAGGACTGGAGACGCGCGACACGGGGCTCCCCACCACCCTCGCGCTGCAGGCCGGTCGCACGGGCTCCTCTCCGCCTCTGTCTCTTCCCTGCAGATAAGAGACAGACTCAGAAAGGCCAGTGTTCAAGAAAATACTACCTAGAGCCCTCGGAGACTACCCCGTGCCCTGTCCTTAATTATACTCTGCGTGCCCTGCCCCGGGAGAGCTTGTTCCTGTTCCTCCTGGTCCCCAAAGAGACCACCCAGTTCTAAAAACTAGAAGTCCCCCGGAAATTAACAGCATCTTCGGTCAAAATGCGCATTCGGAAGGTGAGTGGCCGCCGAACACCGAGGTGGCCGCGTGAGGCTGTGAGTGAGGGCAGAGGTGCGAGGCTGAGAGTTCGTGAGAATGACAGGGCCTAGAAGGAGAGCCTAGAAGGAGAGCCGGAGCTGTGGCATAGTGAAGTGAATGCGGGAGAGGGCTGCGAAGGACGCCAGATAAGTATGCTATTGGTGAGACATAGAATGTAGTGGTAATCAAACAGCAAGTGATACAGGGAACATGGGTCGGAAGTAGGGGGGGGGGGGGTGTGGATGGCCACGGGCAGAGATACCTGGGGGAGAGCGGCCCGGAGCACAGAGTACTGTCAAGAGAGCTGTGGGGGCAAAGAATGGCTGAGAGTGCTGTGGGAGCGAAGCCGTCATCTAATGGTCAGAGTGCCTTGGGTACAGGGAACATGGCTGCGCGTGGAGTGAACAGAGGCATGGAGGCCAGGGCAGCTCGAGGGAGAGGTTCTGTGTGTTGAAGGTGAGTGAGAGTGACGTGGGTACAGGGAACTGAGCAGACAGGTCCTGGGTTAGGGCCGTTGGGGTGAGAAGGTTGTTTATACTCGCTCCGTCAGTACCTCGACCATGGTCACACTCGGCCTTCTTGCAGAAAACTCACCCGAGGAAGGGGGCGGGCACCCTCCTTCAAGCCTTGGAGAGGGGAATGCTTCTGCAGGGCCTACGGGAGCATTGCTATGGATCCACCGTGGGGCAGAGGCGTTTTAAGGCATGGGCAAAGTGGGCTCGGGCCCATGCCCCAGCCTTTCAGGCCCCTCTGATAAACCCAGCTCTGTTCTGCAGAGGCTTGCCCTGATGACCCTGAATAATTCTTCAACAGATTGTTTGAATTTCAATTTCTCTTTCATTTATTTTTTAAGTGAGTGGTGTGTGAAAGTCTATTACAAACATTCTGCAGAGAAATGTGTTAATGCAACATCCAAAAATAAAGTTTCTATTCAAATCAAAATAAAACCGCATATATGAGAAACGGGAGGGGGGTCACAGAGATTATTTGCAGTGATACTAGTGAGCTGCTGCGTTACACAATTGAAAACACGCATCACTATCCATGAACGTTAGATGTAACAACTTTAGAATTTGGACGAGTGTGCCTCCCTCGTGCAAATTCGTGCACCAATTATTTGTATTTCTTGGTTGGGTTCTTCTCTTTTCCGAATACCCTCCTGCTAACACTGGTGTCAGCGCTCGCTGTGTTTTGTTGTGATCTTTTGAACAAGAAGTCTTGCCCATGTATTTTTATCTTTAAGTAAAGCCACCTATGCGGTCTTTTCATTTGTGTAACTCATTCTGCTGCACACAACTGGCCCATCTTTAATCTCTACCAAAGGAAATGATGGACGGAGTGTTGAACATTGCAAGCACTCACCCCCAGTCAACTGATCTGGGTTTAATCCATCACCGTTCTTTAGCCCACTCTGCCACCCCAGTTCAGACATGGCCATATGCAAATCAGTCTGACCCTGTGCCTCATGGGAACAGTCCAGCCCGAACTGCCAAGCCATGTCTTCCCTGGACCGGAAACAAGCTTCCTAGGACCGGTTTCTGGCATTTCAGCCGTCTTCAGCCAGGCTTGCTTGAATCCAGTGGCAAAGTGAGCAAGGGAATCGCGTCTGAGCATACCCTGCCAACTTATGGCGAACAAAGCAATACCAAAGGAAATGATGGACGGAGTGTTGAACATTGCGAGCACTCACCCCCAGTCAACTGATCTGGGATTAATCCATCTTTAATCTCTGCCACGTGAGACTCCTGTTTTAGAGGGCTAGACTTCAATATTTTGCCTTTAAATTAGTTTTTTTTTCTTCACTCCCACTTAAAACGTCCTTAACGCCAATGGGAAAAAATGCGGAAGTTAATTTCTCTAGTTGTTGCCTAAATCTCGTTCTTGGTTCCCAAATCCCGCTCGCCTCTTTTCCAGTCTAGGTTGGCCCTGTGTCGTTTTCCGGGCCCTGTGGGGTCTATTCGCCTAAGTCGCTTATTAGGAGCCCCTCGAATCCTCTGGCACTGCCACTGCCATGCCTTTTCTTTGTCCTCCCCTTCGTGATGTTGTTCGCCGACCTCTCGGTGTTCGCACCCCTCCACTGCTTGCTGAGGGCTCGTGCCCCACCTCTCTCCAGCGGCCTACAGGGTGGTGGCGACCCCTGCTGGGAGGAGCTGGTACTTCCTCTCAGGACACAGCGCTGCCACGGGCCTCTTTTCTCTTCAGAGCAGCGGGAGTGCTTATTTCAACAAGCGCTTTCTCTTGAGTAGCCCAAGGAACTCTGGAGCTTCAATATTGATTAGGAGATGCACATTCATCTTTAATTGGTAATTACATTGTACCTCTGCTTGTTTTTAATGATCCAATTTTAAAGGTTACAATGAGTTTATGTTTTGTATCTACAGGTGCATGGCGGGTGATCATATAGAGACAAGTACTGATGAGAAAAGTGTAAATAACAATGCCGTTTCTTTAAATGTTTTAAAAACAAAAACATAAACGAAAATAATATCATGAGCAATGCCAATAGCTCTAACTTTAACAATGCCGAGACCGTTGCATTGTAAATGCTTGTTATCTTTGTACGTTAGGTCATCTTTTTACATTAAAGCCTACCAGACAGCACAGCTTTTTGTAATTCTGAAGTGTGTTGGAAACAAATATTTTAATACAATCAAAACAAATCAACACACTCCCACATATTATTTTTACACTGTATGGTTTTGTCAGTAAAACTATGTCCGAGCAAATGTAATCATCATTTCAATTGAAAATGGGTTGTCTGTAATGGCTTTCTGCTACTACACCCTCTCTTCCATGACACTCTATGGCACACTACGCCCCTCTAAGCTACGACAGCCCACTCTACGCTGCCCCACAACAATCTGTTCTATTCTACGTCACTCCACTCTACACCACTCCACGACATCTACTCCACACCGTTCTTCTCCAGTCCACTATGTGCCACAACACACTACTCAACTCTGCAACATGCCACGCCACTCTATGCCACGCCACTCTATGCCACGCCACTCTATGCCACGCCACTCTATGCCACGCCACTCTATGCCACGCCACTCTATGCCACGCCACTCTATGCCACGCCACTCTATGCCACGCCACTCTATGCCACGCCACTCTATGCCACGCCACTCTATGCCACGCCACTCTATGCCACGCCACTCTATGCCACGCCACTCTGTGCCACGCCACTCTGTGCCACACCACTCTGTGCCACACCACTCTGGATGTATGACGTTACAACGCACACTTTTACAACGCATGCACTTACAACGCATTTTTTACAACGCATAATCCATTACAACGCATGACATTACAACGCATAATATTAAATTACATTTAAGGTAAGTATTAGATAGTATAGGGGTAAAAGTTACTATTCTAACTCCAGGGGGTGCAACAGTAGGGTAAGTGTTGGATAGTATAGGGGTAAAAATTACTATTCTAACTCCAGGGGGTGCAACAGTAGGGTAAGTGTTGGATAGTATAGGGGTAAAAATTACTATTCTAACTCCAGGGGGTGCAACAGTAGGGTAAGTGTTGGATAGAATAGGGGTACAAATTACTATTCTAACTCCAGGGGGTGCAACAGTAGGGTAAGTGTTGGATAGTATAGGGGTAAAAATTACTATTCTAACTCCAGGGGGTGCAACAGTAGGGTAAGTGTTGGATAGTATAGGGGTAAAAATTACTATTCTAACTCCAGGGGGTGCAACAGTAGGGTAAGTGTTGGATAGTATAGGGGTAAAAATTACTATTCTAACTCCAGGGGGTGCAACAGTAGGGTAAGTGTTGGATAGAATAGGGGTAAAAATTACTATTCTAACTCCAGGGGGTGCAACAGTAGGGTAAGTGTTGGATAGAATAAGGGTAAAAATTACTATTCTAACTCCAGGGGGTGCAACAGTAGGGTAAGTGTTGGATAGAATAGGGGTAAAAATTACTATTCTAACTCCAGGGGGTGCAACAGTAGGGTAAGTGTTGGATAGTGTAGTGTAATATTATGCGTTGTAATGGTATGCGTTGTAATGGTAGTATGCGTTGTAATGGAATGCGTTGTAAAGGTAGTTTTTAAAAATGCGTTGTAGTGTCATGCGTTGTAATGTCATGCGTTGTAATGGATTATGCGTTGTAAAAAATGCGTTGTAAAGGTAGTGCGTTGTAAAAGTTGCGTTGTAAAGGTTGTTCCCCCACCACTCTATGCCACACCACTCTATGCCACACCACTCTACACCACTCTGTGCCCTTCCACTCTGTGCTCCCTCCACAATGCTCTGCACTCGTCTCTCCACGACACACCAAAATGCTCTGCACTCTGCTCTGCTCCACTCTACGATTCTCTGCTCTGCTTCACACCCCTCCACTCTGCGCCCTCCACTTCACTCTGCACGCTCTACGCCCTTCCGCTCTACGCCACTCCAATCCATGAGCCGCCACTCCACTCCTCTCCGCTCTATGCCCCTCCACAATGCTCTGCTCTACGCCCTCTCAGCTCTACTCTCCACCCCTCCTCTCTACAGCCCTCCTCTCGAACCTGCTCCACTCTGTGCCCCTCCATGCTCCAACACACCACTCTGTGCCTCTGCATGCCCCTCCACTTTTGTTCTGTGCCCCCTCCACTTTTGTTCTGTGCCCCCTCCACTTTTGTTCTGTGCCCCCTCCACTTTTGTTCTGTGCCCCCTCCACTTTTGTTCTGTGCCCCCTCCACTTTTGTTCTGTGCCCCCTCCACTTTTGTTCTGTGCCCCCTCCACTTTTGTTCTGTGCCCCCTCCACTTTTGTTCTGTGCCCCCTCCACTTTTGTTCTGTGCCCCCTCCACTTTTGTTCTGTGCCCCCTCCACTTTTGTTCTGTGCCCCCTCCACTTTTGTTCTGTGCCCCCTCCACTTTTGTTCTGTGCCCCCTCCACTTTTGTTCTGTGCCCCCTCCACTTTTGTTCTGTGCCCCCTCCACTTTTGTTCTGTGCCCCCTCCACTTTTGTTCTGTGCCCCCTCCACTTTTGTTCTGTGCCCCCTCCACTTCTGTTCTGCGCCCCCTCCACTCTGCTCAACTCTACACCCCTTCTCTCCATTCTGCTCCACTGTACACCCCTCCACTGCCCTTCACTCTGTGCCCCTCTGCTCAATGATGCTCCACTCTACACCCCTCCACTGCCCTTCACTCTGTGCCCCTCTGCTCCATGGTGCTCCACTCTACACCCCTCCACTGCCCTTCACTCTGCTCCATGATGCTCCACTCCTCACCACAACGCTCCCCTACAAAACACTCTGTTCTATGCCCCTCCACTCCGCTCCTTTCCACTCTATGCGCCCCACTCCATGATGCTCCACACTATGCCCCTTCTCTCCTCTTCCCTCTACGCTCATCCCTCCCCGCCCATCCACGGTATACCCCACCCCTTCTCTCCACAACACACTGGCGCGCCATTCTACACTACTCTCACCACTCTACTATTAGCCATTTCTCTCTCCATGGTTGCCACAAAATTGACCTGTTTTCAATTTTAATAAGTTTATTTTGCCAGAGAGATGAATTTAGGAAACTATTTTGATTGTTATATATAAAATCATATTTTAAACGATTATTTTGGAGGAAGCATCTCACATTTTTAGATATTGAGTTTGTATCCCGAGACTAGGGAAAGATTGTTGAATTCATCAAGAAAAGCTGGAAGCGACAAAGTTGGATTAGAAATTAATAGGAGCATATCATCTGCATAAACAGATAATTTAATTTGGTTTTCACTATAAATAAAACCTTCAATTATGTTTTTCTTATTTTAGATAAGTAATATAGGAGATAAAGGACACCCATACCTAACTGTTCTTTTTAACTTGAAAGGTGGGAAAAGTAAACGGTTATTAAATATAGAAGCTTGTGGTAAGGCATACAAAAGTAATATTAAACTGATCATTTTGGAAGCAAAGCCAAATTCAACCCATGGAAAATAAAAGGCCAATTCATACAATCAGTCTTTTGCAAGGTAAACTTCCTTTACAACGTATGCCTTTACCCCGCATTTTTTACTCAGTGAAATCTTTTACAACACAGGGCTTAACACTGCAAACCATTACAACGCATTCCGCAAAGTAACCCCCCGGTGTAGTTAGAATATTAAATTGCGTTGTAATGCGTTTGTAATGGATTGCATTGTAAAGCCCTGCGTTGTAAAAGATTTAGCGGAGTAAAAAATGCAGGTTAATGGCACACGTTGTAAAAGCGTGTGGGGTTAAGTTCTATTCCTTTTTCAACCTCAACTTAAACTGCTACTAAAGAAGACCTGAAACTATTAGATTTGCTTAAAATATCAAAAAGTAATTTTGTATAATTCAAGATAAATCTACTTTTTAACAAAACCGGATTGTTCTCAGTTCAACAGATCTTGCAGGAGTGGATCTAAACGCAAAGCAATCATTTTTGCAAAGATCTTATAATCCATATAAACCAGTAATATCGGTCTATAATTCTTACAAAATCTTGGATCTCTATCTTCTTTAGGGATCAAACAAATTGATGCATCTTGAAATACATCCTGCACTGTCCCTGCTTTAGAAAAGTAATCAAATAAGTCATGTAATTTTGAGATTTAAATTTAAGGAAAAAAAGAATAAAAATCAATTAAAAAAAATCTCGACATGGTGCTTTACCTATTTTAATTAAATGAACTACTTACGTAATCTCTTCGCAAGAGATATCCATTTCCAAAGAATGAATATTGATATCCAGTGTTGTATGGAGGCAAGATATTCCACAATTCGCCTATGTTGAGGTATTAGTTCAGGAGTACATAAAGTATATAAAATTGGTCACTATAGGGAGACTGGGGTCTCGGCTTTTAACTTCCTATAATGCAATAGTGCCCTCTCTATGGTTGTATGGGGCAGAGTTAGCGGCCTTAAGCTCTGAGACAAGTTGGGAGAGGGCAAATTTTTGAAAAAACTGTTCAGTTTGCCCAATAGATCAATGGTTCCCGACAATAAGATTGGAAGGGGAATTACAGTCTTGGATTTTCCTGGCTTGTAAATCAATCCTGAGGTTTTGGGATAAACTGTGGACCTCTGAGGCACCAAAGGTATTGTGCCTGTGTGCAAAGGAAATTGTAAAGAGTTACTTACGAGGGGCGGTGCGGGCATGGAGTAGATTAGGAAAAATTGCGGTGACCTTAAAATTGAAAAATTTCAAATTGGCTGTGGCCTCTCCTTTTGCACAAGGAGACTTGAAAAAAGATTCCCCAAAAAAGTCCAGGCTTTCTGACCTGGGGTATGTAAAGAGTAAACAGTCGGCAAATTAAAAATTGGAATCCTGGGGTAATCAAGGGGGCATTTCCATATACAGCCACCTTGCCTATTGCCCAGTTATGCTTCTTACTTCTGAAATTCCGGATCGCCTTGAATGTGCATTATTTAGGAAGTTTAACATACTTTTGAATACTGAGAATAATTGTAGATGCGGCCTAGGATTTAAAAAGAATTGTTAATCTTTTATTAGATTTCTTGCATTTTTATAAGATTTGGTGTGTTTTTAAAACCAATTTTTTTTAAATGTTAATCCGGCTGAGACACGTGCACTTTTGACGAGCATGACCTTTTTGGACGTAGCTTGTGCTCTTGCAAAGTTTTTTAAAGACATTTTGTCCTAGAAATTCTGTGTTTCTTTACTATGGTTGGAGGATGTATACAAAAGACTGGATGTTAGAAGTATTTATATAGCAATCATTTTTATTGAATTTCAGAACAACAGTATCATTGCACATGTGTAGTCATACAATAACAAGTAACTGCCGGGTGTCCCCCGGCCATAGGTATCTACAGAATGCCCCATAGGTGGTTCAGATGCTCCATGTGCGGCCCAGGGGAACCCCTCCTCAGACTCCTCCGGTACCCCCCCCCACCCCCACCCCCCACCCCCCCCCCCCCACTACCCCCCTCCCGCCACCCCCCCCCCAGAGGCTGCTGCAAAGCGTCCGAAAAAAAGGGGAAACAGTTTCAGTCTGTGGAGTGCCAGGTCCGGAAGATACGCAACGTCCTCCATGCGGGCGGGAAGACTGCTGCCGGGAGGCCCCTAGATAAGTAGGCCAGCAACGAGCCCCAAGACTCCTCAAAGGCTGTGGGATCATCCCTAAAGCACACCGCCAAGCGCTCCATCGAGAGCAGGCGCCACAGGCGGGCATGCCACAGTGACATGGCGGGAGCAGCCTGTTTCTTCCACGCCGCAGCCACCGTGAGCTTAGCTGCCCCCACGCAGAGCCACCATATAGCTTTATCTCCTCTGGACACCCCCTCCCAGTCCTCTCCCCGAAGACCCAGGATGACATGAGCAAGGTCCCCGGGGGGATCAAAGCCCAAAATCTCTTTAATCTGCGCTAAGATTTCTGCCCAGAAAGGTTGAATACTAGGGCAGTCCCACCAGATATGTTTGAAATCCCCGAGGAGACCACATCCCCGCCAGCAGAGTGCAGAAGTCCCCGGGAAGATCCTAGCCAATTTTGTGGGGTATAGGTACCAATCAAAGATGGTCTTGTAGTGAGCCTCCCGTAAGCCTACCGACAAGTTATGCCTGGGAATGTCCCGCCACAAGCCCCTCCACTCAGCTTCAGTTCTCTCTCTCCCCAGGAGTTGCTCCCAGAATTCCATATGTCTGGCCCTGGGTGTGTGTAGTGTAGTCAGCAGCATCCCATAGAGAGACGAGATTGCCCCCATCATCGAGCCCGCCCGCGACAAAACCAGTTTCTCCATATCCGTAAGGCTCCGGCAGCCCGCCTCCCTGAACGGTGGCGCCGTGGCCCAGTGTTTGAGCTGCAAATAATGGAACTGCTCACTGTTGGGGACCCCAAATTCACTCTTACAGTTCTGAAACGAGCGGAACGCCCCCTTGTCGAATAGGTCCGCCAGCTTTAGACACCCTCCCTCTCGCCACCCATCAAAGGGACCCTCCTCTCTGGCTGGGGCGAAGGCCGGATTAAAGTGTATCGGGGTATATGGTGAAGGGAATGTCGTCCACCCCTCCCTCCGCGTGACCCTATCCCAAACCTCCAACGTAGTGCGCGTTGGCGTGCTAAGATATGCGTTCGGCGGTCTATCTCTCCTCGGTTTCCACAGCAGATCCCAGATGGATCTGCCGGCTATCGCGCGGTCCATATGAAGCCAATGCTTCTCTGATTCCCGTACCGTCCATTCCAACACGACCCGCAATTGGGCCGCTTGATAGTAAAGCTCAAAGTCCGGCAGCCCCATCCCTCCATCCGCCCTTTGTTTCCGAAGCACCGTGAAAGGGAGCCGGGCCCTCCCTCCTTGCCATACAAACTGAGTGATCAACGTCTTCAGCTGCGGAAGAAATGCCTTCTCCAGCGGGATCGGCAAGGCCTGAAACAAGTAAAGGACCCGGGGCAGCACCATCATCTTCACCGCGTTGATTCGCCCCAACCAAGATATGTACAAGGGCGTCCACCGCCGCAACTCCTGCCGCAAGTGTGGCAAAACTGTGGTGTAGTTGGCCCCATACAGTCCCGAAACCGTCGGTGTCAGCTGCACCCCTAGATATTGTAGCGAGTGTTGGGCCCATGAGAGCGTCGTCTGGGATTTGAGCAAGGCCACCTCCGCTCTCGAGAGTGTGAGATTGAGTATGTAGGATTTGGTCATGTTGACCTTGAACCCTGCCACTCTCTCAAAGTCCCTCAATTCCCCCTGCACCGCGGGCAGAGAGACATGTGGCTCCCCCAGAGTCAGCAGAATATCATCCGCGAAGAGGGAGATTTTGTGGTCTTCCCCGCCAAATCGGATCCCTTTAATGGAAGCATTCTCCCTCACCCGAATGGCTAGTGGCTCAATGCTGAGGGCGAAAAGCAGAGGGGACAGCGGGCACCCCTGTCTAGTACCTCTAGTCAGCTGGAAGGGCTCGGAAGGTGTCCCGTTGACCACCACTCTCGCGGAGGGATGGCTGTAGTTAGCTCGCACCATCTCCATGAAAGCGTCCCCGAACCCAAATTTTTGCAAGGTCATGAAGAGGAAGGGCCAGTCCACGCGGTCGAACGCTTTTTCAGCGTCCAATCCTACTAGCACAGCTGGAATCTTAAATCTGGATGATTTCTCGATAAGGTGGATGGTACGCCGTATATTATCGTGCGTCTGGCGCCCTTTAATGAAGCCCGATTGGTCCGGGTGGATCAATCGAGGCAGCAGGTCATCCAGGCGGCTAGCTAGGATCATGGAGTAGAGCTTGGCATCTAGGTTCAGAAGTGCTATGGGGCAGTATGATGCACACACCAGTGGGTCCTTGCCCGGTTTAGGCAGGACCGTAATCACCGCCTCTGCCATTGACTTGGACACTCTCGCCTCCTTCGCCACCGCCCGAAACAGAGCCGTCAGATGCGGGGCGAGCTCGTCTACAAAGTGTTTATAAAAGTGGGCGGTATAGCCGTCGGGCCCAGGTGCCTTGTGGAGCTTGAGACGCTTTATGGCATTCCGCACTTCCTCCACGGAAATAGGTTCGTCCAGCCGTTCCCGGTCCAGCGCTGATAGCTGGGGGCACTCCACCCCATCGAGATATGCCGTTTGCGCGTCGTGCGCCAGCGTGCTCCCCCCATACAGCTCACCATAGAAATCCCTAAAGGCTCTGGTCTTCGCTGCCTCCTCGTGTGTGACTCGGTCTGGCCCTACCCGAATGCCTTCCACATAGGATTTTGCCCGCTGAATGCGAAGCTTTCGGGCCAACTGAGAACCCACCTTGTCCCCCTGTTCATACCCCGCGCGGCGCAGCCTCAGCAAGGTATATTCCGCCCTGGCGCTATAAATCGCCCGCAATTTACCCCTCACCGCCGTGAGTTGTCGTTGCAGGTCGCGAGTGGGTTTATCTTTATGTCTGCCCTCCAACCCTCTAAGTTCCTCCTCCAGTGCCTCCCGTTCCAATGCCTGTTGTCGCCGCAGCGACGCCTGTAGTTGGATGCATTTGCCCCTCATCACCGCCTTGAATGCGTCCCACGTATTCTGATGTGAGGTGTCTTCAGGCGGGTTGTCCTGGAAGTACTCCCCTATGGCCTCGGTCAGCTCCACCCTCCGCACTTGGTCTCGCAGGAGGGCCCCCGGAAAGTACCATCTGCCACAACCCCGCGCCCCCCACTGAAGCTCCAATAGAACCATCCCGTGGTCTGAGACCGAAATGGGGAGAATCTGCGCCCCTGTCGCCTTCCCCACTAATGCCTGACTAATGAAGATGTAATCTATTCGAGTGTACGTCCGGTGAACATGGGAATAGAAAGTATAGTCTTTTGCCGTCTCGTGGAGAGCCCGCCACCCATCCCGCAGACCTAGGGAATCGAAGCGGTCCTTGACTCGCTTGGAAAACACTGATGATCTGGCCCCCGCAACGTGGGAGCCGTCCAGGACGCCATCCCACAGGCAGTTAAAGTCCCCCATCAGAATGATGGGGCCCTCCGCGAATCCGCCCAGGGACCCCAACATGCGGGCTGTGAACACCGCCTGGCCCGTGTTCGGAGCATACACGACCGCAATGGTGCATAGTTGGCCCTGAAGCCGCCCCTTGAGCATGAGCCACCTCCCCTCCTTATCTCTCTGTGAATCCACTACTTGGAAGGGCATTGAGCTGTGGAACAATATCGCCACTCCATTATGTTTGGTGGTGGCCGCTGAGTGAAAAATCTGCGGGAATGCCCTATGCTTGAGCCTACCCACATCCTCCCTTGTAAGGTGCGTTTCCTGCAGAGCAACTACCTTGACCTGCCGATCCACAATGTACTTCAGGACCTGCTGTCTCTTCTGGGGCGAGTTCAGGCCCTTCACGTTCCATGTAGCCCACGTCACCATCTTAAGTGAGTGTAGACCCCCCTCTCCACCCCGTGTTGTGGGATCCGCCGATACCAGACCTCAGCGCCTGTCCGCCTCCCCCCCCCCGGGCCCCCCTTCTAATGTCTCGCCGTCCCTCCCCGGACCCTCTCCACGTCTTCGTTGCAGCCTACCCCTGTCACCCTCCCCCCCCCCCCCGCCCAGACCCCCCCACATCCCCCCCCCCCTCCCGCACCCCCCCACCACAAGCACCCAGCCATGGAACCCCTCATGCCTGGGGTAGTTCCAGGGAAAGTAACCAAGACCCCGCCCCATCGAACTCCTAACCTCATCAACTTGCTCCGCAACCGGCAGAGCATCAACAACATGTGTGCCAGACAAAGGGCTCATAGAGAAAAACAAAAACCTCAGTGTCCATGTAACCTCAGTGTCTCTGTGGAGACTGCCGCATCTCTCCGCTGGGCCTTCACAGACTCGTCGCCAGCCACCTGGCTTCGCCGCTCGGGCTCCCGGGTCCCTCCCGGCCGGAGGACCCCCCCGCGGTCGTTCTTGAACTGCATCCCAGAGAATCCCGTTCTTCCAGCTCGCGACCTCTACTCACGGTGAGGCCCTCCTCGCTGGCGTTGCGCCCTGCGCCACTGCTCCCCCTGAGAGCCGACTGCCACTGTTCCGGATGGCCCCGGGCCGCCTCCTTCCTCCGGTTCCGTCGGGAGGCACAGGATACGCAGCCCATCTCCCAAGTCTGTGATGTGGTGTCGTTTATTTTGCCATTCGAAGCTGAGCCCAAAGGGATAGGTCCAACGATAGCGCACATTGTCCTCTCTGAGTTTGCTGGTCACTGGGCGGAGCTGCTGCCTCCGAACAAGGGTGGCCTGCGACAAGTCCTGGTAAAGAGAGCAACTGTGGCCCTGGAACGAGACTTCCTTCTTCCTGGCCGCTTCCAGGATGGCCTCCTTGACTGGGAAGGCGTGCAGCTTTGCTAGGACATCCCTAGGTCTCCGGCGTTCCCCGTGAACCGGTGGTCCGACCCTGTGCACCCGATCCACTTTTATTTTCAGGTCTGGCTTGTTCACCACCTCTCCAAAGAGGCCTATAATAAACGCCTCCAGGTCCGGGCCCTCTGCGCCTTCTTCCAAGTCTCTCACCCGTATATTCTCCCTCCGGGAACGATCCTCCAAGTCCTCCAGCTTCAGAGCAGATTGCGCCAGCTGAGCGCGAAGCTCCGCGCACTCCGACCGGGAAGCCTGAGCTGTACTATCCAGGGATTGCACCTTCTCCTCCACCTCCAGGATTCGCGACACCACGGCGTCCACATCACTGCGCAGATCACCAAGCTTCTCCGTCAGGTCCCCACGCAATTGGTCCAGGCTGGCGTGGAGGTCCCGTTTAAGTTCACCACATAAATCCCTCTTGAAGTCCCGGAGCGTAGCCACCAGGTCATCCTTCGTCAAGGCCATGCTTTCCCCTCCGCCTGGACCTCCCTCGTCCGCAGTGCTGGAGAGCGCCTGGAAGTACTTCGCCACGCGGTTTTCCTGAGGCTTCGGCGCCTTTTTTGTCGGGGGCGCACGGGACGACCTCCCCATCAGACCGTCCCCTCCGTGCCACACGACGTCGCCTCCACCAGTTCTATGGCCTTGTCGCGTCCGACCACCACCGTTCAGCCACCGGGACCCCGGAAGTCAGAGCAGGGATCGACTCGGCTCCGCTCGCCGCCTCAGGCACTCAGCCGGACCCACGTGCCGTGCCTCAGAGTCCTCACCAGCGCCAACCCGCACCTATATTTCACAGCATCCTTCCCATCTAGCGCGCCAGAGAACCAGTGCTGCGGAGGCTCCCCCGGTCCCGGCGCCGGCAGGTGTCTTACTTGGCCGCCATCTTGGAGTCAGGCATCGTCTCTCGCCCGGGCGCGCGGTGATTGCCCCCTGCGCCCCCGCTCCCTCCAGCCTGGCTCGGTCTCCGTCAGGGCGGACCACTTATCTCCTGTTGGCCCTCCGTCCTTCCTCATGGGCTCCGTGATGGCCGCAATCTCCGCCTCCTCATGCACGTCCCACGGTGAGGTGTCCCCGTGCGTTGTCCCGCTCACTGGCGCCGGCAGAATCCGGTTCAGCCTCTCTCCAGCCACGGCGGTCACTCCCGTTGCGCGGTCACCGCGACCAGCCTCCATTCACTCTCCTGAGTCCGGGTGAACCGCCGCTCGGCGAGCGATCGTGGCCTTCCGCCGCCATTTTGCTCGGTCATCGCTCCCGGGTCAGTGCTCGCTTTCTAGCCGCACCGGGGCCGCCTCATCCTCGCCGCCGGTCCATTCGCCTCCACAGGTGTCCCGCGAGTGTTTTCCTCGAAGAGCGCCAGTCCAGAGCCCCCGTTTAGCCGCTCACAGGAGTCCGTGGGGCCAGAGCTGACTCGGTGCCCTACCAGTCAGCCATCTTACTTGGCCACGCCCCCCCGTTAGAAGTATTTAAACAAATTAACGCTGGACATGACAAAAAAAATGGTCAAATTCATTTAGAATGTAATCCTCCAATTTAGGACCCTTATCATTCTTTAAAATACATTCCACCTTAGTTCTTTTTTACTTTTGAGATTGTTTGCCAAATGTTTTCCAGCTTTATTCTTTCCGCTATAATATTTTGCACTGGACCTAAGAAGAAAAGAGGAAGCGTTTTCTGTGGATATTGTATTGAATTGGAATTTGGCTTTTGTAATTTAATCATGGTTTGGATTTAGATGAATAATACTGATATTCTAATTTTTTTTAATATTATGCATAATATTATACAATTCTTTATTTAGCTTTCTTTTACTTGATAAATAGATTATGAAATCCCTAACTGCCGCCATGAATAAGTCCCAAACCACTTGTATAGAAATATCACTAGTAGAGTTAAGATTAAAGAACTCAATAGCAAATTTCTGAAAGGTATTTGAGAAGGATTCATCCACTAAAAGGGCATTGTTTATTCTCCACATAACATTAAGCTAAGCACTATCTGAGCTTTTAATGTGGATGTCTAACACACAAGCAAAGTAGGTGAAAAACAGAAATGCTTGCAAGCACAAAGTCAGAAATCTATCCAGCAAGCTATCCATGTCCTAAATAACATGAAATGATGGCAGAAACAGCTGATTGCTTCCTGCAAGAGGCGTTTCACATACCAAAAGCCTGACACAAAGTTTCAATTTCCAAATTAAAGAAAGGGATGACTCACACCTTGTTATCTTCTAGTTTTGTTATCCAGTGCCGTCATTGTCAAATGAATTCCCGTCTTTACAAGGAGCGAGAACAATAATAAACGTAATATAACAATCGCAAACAAACATTGGTTAGAGTAGAACCCAGAGCAACCTCCAAAAGTAGGTGCATAAAGGAAGAGAAACCTTACCTCTCCCAAATGACTAAAACTGGCAGGGAGTGAGGGAGGGAGGGAAGGAGGAAAATCCAGGACCAGAAGGAGAGGACTGAAGCATAGGGACAACATAGTCCGAAGACGAGAGACCTGGGAACAGAGACTAGCAACCGTGATACTGTGTATCAGATACGTTATTAAACTCGTAAAACCCACCACTCAAAGGTGAAGTAGGATTCCTACCAACTAAAAAATTATGCTTTTAGGGTAATCAAACTGACTGCTCCAAAATCAAAGCTTGTGTTCAGTTAACAAAGCTACCATGTTCGAGGGGTAAAGTGCTTTTGCACCAGAAATGGATCATTAGGGTAGACAAGTTAGTGTTCTTCTAATTCAAAGTTAAGGCAAGATAAGTACTTGGTCTGGAAAAAGGATAACACCTGCAAAACGTTTCCCAGCTCTACCCACTTTTAATGCCCTGTATCATGTGGAAGGCTAGTTTTCAAATTACATTTTCAGGTGAAAGGGACATCTAGCGAACCTATGGCAGACACTGGACCTACATGTAAAGGAGGCCTGGCCTGTAGAGTTACAGATTGTGCCAATGCATGCAGCTGTTGGGCCTCGTGCTCATTCTTAGGTCTGGCTTCATATCATAGCTTTCAACAGACCTTATGATATTAACCTTAAAAAAAAAAAAAAAGAGCATTCAGGGGTACTATGGATGAAGGACTTTCACACTACCCACTTGTTAGTGGACAGGATTAAAGATTTTGATTCGACTGTAGTTTTGTGATTCACGAAAAAAGTTGTTCCCCCCCCCCATACAGCTGTGTTTATTTTGTTTATCCAGCTGCCGAAGCCAGCAGCAGTAGGGCTTTCTAGACCTTTTGGAGGGCACACGTGGCAATGTAATGCTGTTAAAGTGTCTAAGATAAGTACATAATTTACAGTGTTTTTCTCTGGCATTAGCACAGATGGGAGGAGGGCAGTCATGAGAAAAGTATTGCTGTTTTCTAATCACAGCATTCTCCCCTTCCATCGTTAACTTTAGACTTCAGAATGTAGTTGTGTGTTTTGAGAGCAGAATGTGGTGCCCAGGGCTACACAATCTATTTGGATTTGTAGTTATGGCTTAGCAGTGTTCTGTTTATTATGAAATGTTATGATAAAGGCAGTAGACCTGATGTATTTATTATGAAAAACATATTAAAGTAGGCATTTACGGGTGGATTGTTTTTACTCTGTATTAAAGCTTGATAGGTATTTTGTTACATGGAATCTCAGATTACTGTAGTGGGGATGGGGTTTAGGTGGGTTACTCTTGTGACAAACCATGGATATAAAAGATGTGCTCTGTGGGAATCCATGTTAGGCCCTTTAAAGAGAGACCGTATTTTCCTTGGCCAACTATAATATTGTATACATTTCTAATTTTATGACTGTGTGTCTGATGGTTATCACATTGTGTTACATGCTATAGACCGGTATTTTATTACTTGGAATCTTGCAGATTACCATAGTGGCAAGGGTTTTGGTGTTGGTGACCCACCCAAACAAACCATGAGGATAGAAGCGATGCACTACAGTAATCCTTATTAGCCTCTTCTGGGAGAGATTGTTTTGCTTTGCCAACAGTAATTTTGTATACATGTGTAATTACTCTATGCCTAATAGATGACTTTTCGGAACATTTACACTCTGTACAGTAGGTCTGAGTAGGTTATGCTGACAAGTCAATGATAACAGCTGTAGGCCTGATTGGAGTGCAGTGAAAAGGTTTGAGAGTAGACCTAGGTCTTGTCTGTTTATTATGCAAATTTATGACCCTGACAATATGCCTGTATTTTTGTGCAAAGGATTTGTAAACGTCATTAGCCCTCTGACAGTGAATTGTACTCCTACTGATATTACAGGTATTTTGTTACATGTACTCTCATAATATACCATAGTAAGAAAATATTTTGATGCTGGTCGCTCACTCTGTCAAATTCTTGGCGGCTGAGTACGATGTCGGTCGGAAAGCCTCCAACCGCTAGTCAGAAGCTTTCCCACGACACGGTCGGTTTGCAGTCCAACCACCCGATTACAAAGTCGGCGGTCTGAACTTAAACCGGCCGGTCATTCCGACTGGCTCTTGGAGTCTTCCAGGTGGTCGGAACCGCATCGTAATCCTCTATGGACATAGTTTCTGCTGTCGGATAACAATGTCGCTGTCCGACAGCCTTTCCGTGTCGGAAAGGCCCGCATAGAAAGGCTGTGGGAACCGATGTCCGTTTCCCACAGCCTTTTTGTGCTGGCCTTTCCAACATGGAAAGGCTGTCGGAAAGCGACTTTGGGGGCCCCTAGCAGGGCCCCTTGCCTCTGCCGTCTATGGTTGGTGGTTGAGGTAAAACCCTGTACTGTGTGCCAGGCACCATGATGAAGCCAGCCACAGGATGCAGGGTTTTACACACACACCCATTTCTCTATAGGAGCCTGTATTACGGCTGTGACACAAGCTCCCATAGAGAAAAGGGAGTATGTGACCGAACAGTGTTCGAGCGCATTGTAATCATGCGGTCGGAACCGCCAACCTGAGGTCAGTCGGCCCTGAGACGGTGTCGGTCGGAGGAACCTCGGACCGACATCGTAATCTACCACTTGGAGTAGAATTATTTCACTGGCGATTCTTGTTTGGCCCTATTGTGAGGGTTTTATGTTGTTTTTACAATTGTAATTCTGTACATATTTGTATTTTATAACTGTGTGCATGTTGTTTACCAGCCTTATGTGCACTTCAGTAGGCCTGTGTTGGATATAGTCTCAAACCAATGGTAAAGGCTGCAAGCCTTTTTAGTTGTGGGGAAAGCTTATGTGAGGTCGCTTAAGTGTGATCTGTTTATAATGAAAAGTTATCAAGTAGGCCTGACTTATTTGTAAAGCATGTGTTCACGGCAATATGCATTTACGTGCTGATTGATATTACAGTGTGCTAAAGACTTTGGACAGGTATTTCCTTACATGAAATCCCACAGCTTACAGTAGTAGCCAAGGTTTTTGGTGTTTCTGACGTACCCCAACAAACCATGAAGCTAGAAGATTTGCAACATGGTAATCCTTACTAGGCTCTATTAACAGGGTTTTTTAAATACTATTTTGACATATTGTAATATTAATGCTGTATACCTGATTGTTGTCTGAGGGAAAGCTTATGCCCAGTATAATATTGATTATGGTGATAATCCAATGATAAAGGCTATAGGTCTGATTGCTTATTATGAAAAGTTATGAGAAAGACAGTAGGCCTGACATATCTATTGTGAAAAACAAATGCTAAGGTCAATGGGCATTTAAGGTTGGATTGTTAATTTTCTCTAGTATAGCTTGCAGACAGGTATTTTGTTACACAAGATTTAACCGATTACCTTTCTTGCAAAGGATTTTGCTGTTTACCGCCACTGACAAACCCTGAGGGGTGGTTGGTGGGAAAGATTTGCACTGTAATGTCTTGCTAGAATCTCTTTGGAAGAACTGACAGTCTTAGTTGTCTAACAGGATCTTGTAATTCAAAAACCATAATTAAAAAATACATCACTCCACATATATACAGATGGATACATAGTGGGCCTTTGGATGAGCTCTCTTCTGCTATTGTGCTTCAGTGTTATTTACACTCTGCTTCCACCCATAACTGCGTATTGCATGAGATAATGGCTCAGTCCCCAACAATCATTGGAACTGTGAAACAGCATTTTCTGATCATATATGCACCTCTACTAGAAAATGAGTGTGCATCAGTAACGGTGGTTGGCCAGTCCTTGAGTTTTCAAGTTTCTTTTATAGTTCCCCTTTTTATGTATTTACTTGTCGTCGTCTTTTTTTTTTTTGTTTGTTTTTTTATTAACAGGATATTGCGACTCTCCAGACAGTTCTAATGCGTCAATTGCTTGCCACTCATTTCATCTGCAGTGAGCAGCATTCCATGTGGTCACTTCCTCTAAAGCAGGAAACCATTATGGAAAGTTATCCATAGTGTATCATTGTTTTACCATTCCAAGATGGCCAATACGTGGGTTCTAAATTTGGCAGCCATGCTGGAACTTTTTAAACGGTGATATACTATGTACATTACCTCTGCAAGACTGACATGCGCTGCTGTTTCGTTTCTTTATTGTAAGCATATGCCTGCCATGTTTAGACTGCAGCAAGCTTTTTTTTCAATTGGTATTCTAATAATGTATATTTCATATGTTGTTGAATGTGTGTTGTTTGTGGAGGTTGTGTCAAAGGGTGAATGCAAGAATGAGTAAACTGATGGATGAATAGATGCAGGAGTGCAAAGTTGAGTGGCACAGAGCATGTATGATTACTCATTGAGTGCCTGCCCTAAACCTATCCATGACTAAAAAGGCACTTTCATTCCTAAGGCGGACATATTTACAGTGCTTGTTGGGCACTCTGGCTTACTTTTTAATACCAGACTTTGACCGAAAGAAATATATAAGCTGAAAAGAGAGAAAGCAGGAGGAGAATGGTAGGGAAAGCGAGCCAAAGGAGTAAAGCAGGATTGAGAAATAACCTGCAAGAGCGATATAAAGAGACAGGAAGTGTAGAGCTGTGTGGGAAAGAGGTATGAAGCGGAATCAGAAACGGATAGCCTTGGTATACAGTATAATATTACACACGGTCTGTTCCTTTAAAAAGTGATGTTCTTTTGTAGTCTGCGGGTTTGTTGCCCTCCCGGGGGCTGTGAGCACTGTATATTGATGCCCCGTCTGCAGCTTCAGCCTGGTGGGTTTCATCTATTGAACACGTTCCAACTCGTGCTGCCACGAGCCAGGCCGGGAAATGGATCAGCAGCAAATGCCTGGAATAGTTGACCTTGTGGGAAGGAAATGTGCGTGTCCCTTGTGCCACAGTGGGACACAGCAAATGCTTTGTTTGAATATTGTGGATGGGGAGGAGAGAAGCTGTACAGGGTGTTCTCTAAGGGGCGGCAAAGAGTTCACATCTAAGAGCGGAAGAGGCACATTGTTCAGTCTTGGCTTGTTCTTTCATCATTATGTGTAGTAAACCCATGCAGATAAGAGGTGCCTTTTATAACATTTTTCATGTCCGGTGAGTGGTCCAGAAGTCTTTTAATTGCCTTCCCTTTTTCTAGCATTGACGAGTCAGGAGCATGCCAAGGACTCCTAAATCCCCTTTCTAAAAATTAGTTTAAATTGATGCATCTGGGCCTTTCCCTTAAGCATAATGGATGCATGATGACCTCTAGTGGTCAAAGGAAGTATTTAACGTTTTGCTCGTCCCTAGTCTTACATGTTAACAGTGCAATTAAAAACAAGCATTTGCAATGCGATAGGTCTTGCTTTTGCTATATTTACAGCTATTAGGTTTGTAAATATGAAAGTGGGCGTCTTGCTGAAGTATAAAGCGCGGTTCCCGTGTAGATTAGTTATGCACATGGCAGCCTATGAAGCGGGCACCATGCTAATAAAAATAAAAAAATCATAAAAGCGGGCGCCTGCTAGAATATTAAGTGTAGCGCCCGTGTTAATATGAAAGCAGGCACCATGCTGAAACCGAAAGCGCGGCACCCGAGGATGGGATGGTCATGAGGAGCAGACAGTCCAGCAGAGAGTGGAAAAGTGGGCACCGTGCTGCAAAATAAAGTGCGGTACCAGTGTTAAAATGAAAGCAGGCGCTGTGCTGAAACGTAAAGAGCGTCACCAAGGGGCAATAGAACCCGCCCCCCCCCATATCGCCCCCGTTCCACCCAATGAATACCCACAAACCAATCCTTACTCCAAGGTGTGGGAAAATTAGGCCATGTTTAATACAAAACAAGTTATTCATAAACATGACAATCAATAACATTGTTAAAGTACTAGGCTATAAATTCTTGCATAACACATTTTAATTTCCTAGTGTTCTGAATTCATAACCTAATTTTCTAGTCCATAATACCCTCCAGCACTAAGGGGCCTTGAGGCTCGCATCCCCGCCGATTGAGAACCACGCAAGGTGCAACCCACCTGCGTCCTTGAGTGGTGAGCCCCCCCAGCCCTTGGTCCTTATCCGTCTATTTCCGGGGGGCCCACCCCTCGCCACCAGGCTGCCAAAGGAGGCTCGTGTGACCTGTCGCCCTTGCCTCCCCAGCAGCCGGTGTCCCCATTCTCCCTGTGGAGAGCTTACCATCTCTCCCCCTCAGTGCTGGCCTCAGGAGTATGCCAGCAGGCCTCCCGTTGTCCTAAAAATCACAACTCTGTGACCCCTATTCAGCAACAACCCTTTGCCCCAACTTAACGCTCCTAAACCCTAAACTTAAGGGACGGTGGGTGGGAGATAGAAGGAGCCGTCGTCCGGGCAGGAATCACCGCAAGAGAGAGAGTGGAGGTGAGATCCGGGCCTAAATAGCCCCCAAGCCCCACCTCCACTCCTCCCTACCGGAAGTTGACGTTGGGCCTACGACGCGGTGCCCCGGAAGGACTACCACTGGCCAGCAACTAATTAGGTTGCTGGCCATGCTACCGCTAAGGGGGTGTGTCACAGGGTCGGAGGGGGGGGGCAGGCCCTAAGGGCGTGCTTCCCGATGGTCGCGCTTGGCATAGAGCCCGGAGCCCCCCCCCCCACCATATCGCCCCCGTTCCACCCAATGAATACCCACAAACCAATCCTTACTCCAAGGTGTGGGAAAATTATGCCATGTTTAATACAAAACAAGTTATTCATAAACATGACAATCAATAACATTGTTAAAGTACTAGGCTATAAATTCTTGCATAACACATTTTAATTTCTTAGTGTTCTGAATTCATAACCTAATTTTCTAGTCTATAATACCCTCCAGCACTAAGGGGCCTCCAGGCTCGCATCCCCGCCGATTGAGAACCACGCAAGGCGCAACCCACCTGCGTCCTTGAGTGGTGAGCCACCCAGCCCTTGGTCCTTATCCGTCTATTTCCGGGGGGCCCACCCCTTGCCACCAGGCTGCCAAAGGAGGCTCGTGTGACCTGTCGCCCTTGCCTCCCCAGCAGCCGGTGTCCCCATTCTCCCTGCGGAGAGCTTACCATCTCTCCCCTCAGTGCTGGCCTCAGGAGTATGCCAGCAGGCCTCCCGTTGTCCTAAAAATCACAACTCTGTGACCCCTATTCCGCCACTAGGGTGACCAGGGCCCACAGGTCCTTCACCCTCCCCACCAAAGAAAAGGTTCTGTACAAAAGACCAAATCCCCTTGATCCACATGTCTGTGCCAGTGTCTGATAAATGGACCCGGTCGTGATGAAACATCCGGTCGCCTGATATTAGTCTGTGTGGAATATGACACAAGCGGCCCGATACTGAGCACAACCTGGCCAACTCCCCGTTGAGGCGGCTCACCGATACATTCAGGGCCCGGGATCTGACCCCCCCCCCCCGACCAAACCCGGCGGGGGATCATGCATGACCATGCTATCCGGGCATGTGGGAATGTTCTCCCCAGCCAGGCAAATTCAGTCAATAAGTCCTCTCTTACTGCCATGCGACCCAAATCCACCATGTCATTTCCTCCCAGGTGCAAGATGATCAAATCCGGGGACGGATTTCCCTCGCGTTCTCGAGTTTCCTCGACCAGTTGGCGCAACTGCCGGATCCGCAAGCCGCCGACGCCTCGCCATACAAATGATGTCCTCTTTAACCCCGCTGGTTTGACCACTCGCTTCTGCCGCAGCCGAACCGTGGCGGGCGCCGCACGAACGAGTGTCCCAACACCCAGATTACTTTTGTTGACATACTAATAGCGAGGGAGAAGAAAACAATGTCAGCATAGTCAACTCTATCACTGGATGTCCTTTCACAGTAACTCTGACCGCACATAGCGCTTAAAACAGGATGATGACCAGCGCCCCACTTTAATGACCGTCTCCGCCGGTAAACCTGCTCCCGCAGCGAGTGTTGCTGCCCCTATCCTAAAGGAGTGAGATGAATAACCCTTAGGATCCAACCCCAAATCGTTCAATGCCCGTTGAAACACGGCCCTGAACTGGAATTTAGATAAGCAATCCCCCTGCTCGTGAATAAACAGCGCCTGCCCGCCCCAGCTGGGGCGTATTAATCGATAAGCTTCCATGTTGGCTATGGGGCAAGCTGCGTCACCTGGAGCTGGGGATAAGTGAATTACAGACCCCTTACCCAACGGGTCAGTCTTGGATCGCCTCAACACCACCTCTAACCCCCCAGAGACTAACTTTGTGTCCTGCCATTGGAGTCCCCCTGTATGGTCAGCTTTTGATGCTCCCACCAGTTCGCCCAGGCGGAAGCCCCATAAAACGCTAGGGAAAAGGCCGCCCTGAACAGAATGCATTCATAATGCGACGCGCACACGGACTGTAGCACCCCCAGGATGTCCCTTAGCAATTGTACATTCAGAGGCCTCCGCATGTCCTTCTTCGCCCCTTCCAGCCTAGCCCAACCTGATAGAGCCCTCCTTACCACAAAGGTAGCCCCTGGGTCCTGCAGCCCCGCCACTTTTGCAAAGAAGCTTATCGCCGTTACGCGCGCCCTGGCGTAAGATGCCGTTCTACCCTGATTCCTAAGTGCCTTTAAATACTCGCAAAGCGTCACAGCTGAAAAAAGGGGGGAGCGGCTTGAGTGCCCCGCAAATGTCTTGTAATCCCTGAACTGCTGCTGATATGTTCTTCTCGTGCTTTCACTCAAGGATGCTCCCACCAGCCCTGCTAATCTGGGACTCCAATCCTCCACACAGATGCTGGGAACACAGTCATCTGCTCGTCTGCCTGTGGATGATCCTTCCTGAACTCCTGTAAATTGAGGCGAGACAAAGCATCAGCGGCTTGGTTATGTATACCGGGGATATGTGCTGCCTTGAACACCAAATTTAATTTCAAACAGGCCAGAACCAAATGCTTCAATAACCTCAACACGTGCTTACAAGTGGCCCCTTGCCTATTGGTGGCTTCCACCACTGCCCTATTGTCAGACCAAAAGATTACCGTCTTGTACTTGAAAATTGGTGCCCAAATTTCAACTGCCACTATAATAGGGAAAAGCTCCAAGAAAGCGGTGTTCCTAGACAAAACCGCTCTCATGCCATGCCATTGGCCAATCGCCCCTACACCACTGTGTCCCCAAAATTGCCCCAAAACCAATGCTGCCTGCAGAGTCAGTGAGCAGGCCCAATTCAGAACTAGACACAGCGGGCTCGGGCCAAATTACCTTACCATTGAAGTCCTTCAAAAAATTACGCCAAATCCTTAAGTCCTCTTTGACCTCTGCCTGTAGTCTCACATGGTGATACTTCTGAGTGAGGCCAGTCATGGCGCGAGCAATGGATCTTGAAAACGGGCGGCCCATGGGAATGATTCTCAATGCAAAGTTTAGCTGTCCCACTAAAACCTGAAGTTGATGCAGGGTAACCTTGGGACCTGCTAGGGCAATGTCTACGGCAACCTGCATTCCCCCGCTACAGTATCTGTTTCAATCCCCAAGAAGGGCAAGCTAGTATCGGGATCCACCATCTTCCCAGGGGCCAGAGGCACACCCATTTCCTTAAACAGGGCTACCAGCTGGCCCAAGGCCCGCCCACAACTTTCGGAGGCAGGCGGGCCCATAATCATGAAATCATCCAAGTAGTGCACTATCTCCTTGTGCCCCGTCCTTACCACAAATAGCCACTGTAACATTGTGCTAAACATTTCGAAATATCTGCATGACACGGCGCAGCCCATTGGCATGCATCTGTCATAGTAATACCGGGAGTCCACCTGGAAACCTAGGAGATGATAGTCTTCTGGATGCACTGGCAAGAGCCGAAAGGCAGACTCTACATCGGTTTTTGCCAGCAAAGCGTTTGGGCCAAAGTCTCGCAGAAGACTCGTCAAAAGAAGAGTACGTCACTGAGCACAAAGACGGATCTATGGCGTCATTTACCGATGCACCCAGAGGCGCTGATAAATTGTGTATCATTCTGAATTGCCCTGGCTCTTTTTTAGGCACCACCCCCAGGGTGAGCAAACAAACCCAGGCAGTGGTGGCATCCCAAAAGGACCAGCCACCCGTCCCAGGGCCTCTTCCTTGTTTACCTTACTTGCCACCACCTCTGGGTGCATACGTGCTGACAATACATTTTTGCAGTAGCCCACTGGTGGTACACCCAGCGCGGGAATGCGGAAGCCTACCGAAAACCCCTCATACAAAATTCTGGCTGCCTTCCTGTCAGGGTGCTGATTTAGCCAGAGCATCAGTTTCCCTAAATTGACCGGAGTAGGTAATTCATTGTGCAGGGAGAGGCTTGGGATCCCTCCCTTTTTCTTTAGATTTTTTGGGACATTTAAACTCTGGGTGTGAGGGGTGGCCGCAGTAAGCGCATGCATGTTTGAACTTGCATGTCCCTGGGGCCCAAGTGCATGTTTTTCGATTAAACGCCCAACATGTCCCTTTTTGCTCACCCGGGCCTCCTTGGGATGTCCGAAACGGCTGCCTCACAGGCGTCTTGTTCACACTTTCCAACCATACATTCACCTCTGTCTGGTCCCACCCCATGTCAGGATCTTCCACTTTGGCCCACCTAAAATCCCTGTCATAGTCTAACCAGGCCACGCCCCCATATGTGACATGAGCCTTTAAGATCTTGTTGGCGTTACATATCAAGGGAATAGCTAACTCTGGCTTTTTCTCAAGCATCACAATGGATAACACATTAAAACCAAACAGCCAATTGGTAATGGATTCTTCCACCTTTGGTTTTCTCTCTCTAAAGAAACCTTCTTTCCTGTCCTTCTCTCTATTGTCCTCCTCCCTCCGTTTTGGCCTAATGAGTGAGAAAATGTCAACAAAATCACCTTTCCAAATCTTTTCCCTTATGTCCAGCGCTACGTGTGCTGCCAATTTACCTCTTTTTGACAGAACTGTTTCCATGCCGCTCAAAACCTTACATTCATCACCTCCAACCTTATTTGCGCCATCCACTGCCTTACCTGCAGGGGGCACCTCTGACGCTGGTTGCGCGGGGGCCGCTTGACCCACCGCTGGTCCGTTCGCGGTCGTCTCTTGCGTTTTACCTAAGAGAGACACCTGCTTGCTCAGCTCTGCCAGGACCCCACCCGTTCCTGCCTGTGAAGCCCATGAAGCCCATGGGGCAATTGCTGTGTTGACTGTCGCTGGCGCCCCCAGCTGAGCTAACAATGTTGCGACCGTTGCTAAGATATTAGCGTTTGCTACCTGACCCCCCCCTGCCGGTGTGCTGGGGGCCTGCCCTTCAGCTATTTCATCCTGTATCCCTGGCGGCACCCTTGTCATTGTTGTAGTGACTGGGTTCTCTGGGGCTATGGGCACAGGGTTGCTCATGGCTGGAGCCAAGGCCTTCAAGGCCCCCCTGATTTCGGCCAAAATAATGCTGACGTCATCCCGCTCAATCTCCGACCTGGGCAACTCATGTGGTACCGCCGGAGCCATGATGGGCTCAGGCACTGGATATGTTATAGGTATGGGAGCCACCGGTGCCTGAGGTATTACAGGAGCAAGCGGAAGTATGGGAGCTACCGGTGCCTGAGGTATTACAGGGGCAGGCGCAGGTGGAAGTATGGGAGCTACCGGTGCAGGAGGTAATGCAGGTACCGGTGCGGGTGTCGGTACGGGAGTTACAGGTGCGGAAGGCATAACTGGCACAGTCCCCTCACTCTCCTTCACCACCTTCCTTTTCTTGCTACCCCTTGCTTTTTTCACTAATGGGGGGAAGGCTGCCTTGGGTGGCACCATCGCCCTCCGCGGGCGCTCTGGCGCTACTGGCTCTGTACTCTCTTCGCTGTCCGTCTCGGGCGCCTCCCCCCCCCCCCCCCCCCCCCCAGCATTCTCAGGTAACTCACCCTGGCTATCCTCATCCTTGTTCAACTTCGCCAGTACCAATTTTAATAACTGGGCAATCTCTGATTCCCCCTCCTTCCTCTTGTGATTCCTCTTGGGGGGCATGGTGGAGCACTTCAACCCGACCGAACACAAAATGAAAATTGATGCCTTGCTAGCCCACAATGTTCGCCCGTATTCCAATGCTGTGGTAACAAACTACCACGCCCTTGTACACACCTTCGTTGTTCACCCCTGCCCCAGCGAAAATGCAAAAGAAATCTAACTAAACAGAATCAATGGGAATTGAACCTGTAACCTTGGTAGCAAGAGTCTCGGACCTTAAATTTTAAGCCACAGTGACTCTGTGCTTTAGCCGCTTGTAATCAAAACACCCCTGCAACGCAACGTCCGTCCCCCTCACTTCCGGTCTGTTCCCAGCGCCCCCGTCCGCCTCTGCCTAAGCCTTGCCTCGCGCTATGGCGAAAACTCTATCACCCGTCCTGTTGTCAACACACCCCCAGCACGCTGCGCCGTTAAGCATGAAAAAACCCTTCACCGTGCAGCGCTTCCTACGCCGATGATGGCCGCAATTATCCCCTTGCGTGCCCGGAGCTCCAAGTTCCCGCCTCAGCACCTCCAGAGCGGGACCAACCTACGCAGCTGGCAAGATCCTTCCACCCCACGGGAACCGGCAACCCTGCGCGCCGCGACACGGAACCCTGCGGGAAACCCCACTGCCGCGCCTGATGCCCAGATGCAAGGACAGCAAGGCCACCGCACCACACCTGGAGCCCAGCGGGGGCAACAACAATTTCAAAAGACCGCCGGCCGCCCACTGAACCCCGGAAGCCGCGCCTGCGTCCCCACTACCCCGGCACCTTACCTGAAGATCAGCTACGCCACACCCTGAGATCACCGCCGCACGCTCCGCAGCCCGACCAGCAAGCAGCCCCAGCGACTCCCCAGCAGCTAAGCAGCCCGACCGGCAAGCAGTCCCGACGACCAGCAGCCCGAATACAATCCTCGACGACCTCCACAACCTCGACAACCGCGGGGAGATATCCAAGATAGAAGGAGCCGTCGTCCGGGCAGAAATCACCGCAAGAGAGAAAGAGTGGAGGTGAGATCCGGGCCTAAATAGCCCCCAAGCCCCACCTCCACTCCTCCCTACCGGAAGTTGACGTTGGGCCTACGACGCCGTGCCCCGGAAGGACTACCACTGGCCAGCAACCAATTAGGTTGCTGGCCAAGCTACCGCTAAGGGGGTGTGTCACAGGGTCGGGGGGGCCGGGCCCTAAGGGCGCGCTTCCCGATGGTCGTGCTTGGCAGACTGGGATGACTGTCTGAGAGCCAAGCGGACACGATTGTTGATTTGGGCGAGTTGCGCATTACAAAAAATGTGCAGCCGCATTCTTGAACCTGAAGCATGCCTCGGGTTTGGGGGAAAAAAACAAAGCGCGGCTTAGAACCACGGTGCTTTAAAAAATATATATAATTGCGAGAGCAGGGTTAATGGCGTGGCCGTCATTCTTGAAGCAAAAACACAGAATAAGATAAAGCAAGCGGTTGCAGTTTGCGGGAAAGCATGTCATGCCTGCAATAGAAGGAAGTCATTTAAGAAGATTGGGCTCACAGACTGTAAATAAAACATTCCGAGTAACAACACAAGTAAGAGGGGCCGTCCTCATGGTAGGTTACAAAAGGAGAAAAGGTGGGACTTCTAAGCCTATTCACGAATCAAAAGCCATCAGTTACAAAGGACAGTAACGGGGGCCAATTGAAAAGATGGGTGGAAAATGGGAGGATCTTAAAGTCCATACCTGAAAACAGCATGTGTAGAAGAGCAAGCGCTGCATAGGCGAGACCTAAAAAAAACACACCGCAATGGCAAGCCAATAGGTTACACACATGCATTTAAGTGCTGCCAAAAACCATAAAATTACCTGTTGCAGTGCATAGTAAGTTAAAAAGGCATTAGCAATCACATTATGTTTGCACCTCCCAAGCCTGCAGATTTGTTTGCAAACTTATGAAGTAGGCGTGGAAATTGCAAAGTAATCAGTTTAAGAAAAAAATAATGCTGCCTTAATGAGTGTTCCTATGTGCAAAACATTTAAGTAAAATGATCCATCTAAAAAATAAATGTAAACCAAGAAATAAAAGTAGGGTGATCTACTTTTAGGTGGATTTGGAAAGGTGCAAGGACAAAATGCCGTCCCACACAGTGAAGAAAGCCAATAGCTGAAGTACACCACTGACCCGTTGCCTCATGCTGTGGTGGGAAGAAACAAATTGCCAACTGACCAATGGAAGTAGAGGAATTAAAAAAGAGAAAATATGATACAAAAGGTGTAATTGCATTTAGGTGTTCTGGTGGCATCACCAGAACCCTGAGATGGCAATATATGACCATGCTAAACATATTTCAATTCTGCCTTTTTAAAGTGCATGTTGGTTTCGGGAAAGTTACCTTGAAGTGGGAAAATGCAGCTAACCTGATTGGAATTGGAATGTTTAGGTATTGTTTACCTTTCATAAATACGTTTTTGATGAAGCAATGGACAGTGGTGAGCGCAAGTGGATTTATGCAATCCTGTTGCTGCGACATTTAGCACATAATTAGGGAATTGGCACATTTGCTACAATTTCCAGATTTCTGAAAATATTGTTTCGAGCTCTAATAATGGAAGGCCTGCTAGTGAATCTGCAACGTAACTTGCATTTTTACATAATTTGGATAACATTGCAGCATAATTGTCCTACAAGCCACATTATCCTAGTTGGCCCAATAATGGTAAAGCTCTGAGTGGTTTAGGGGCTGTAATTATGATGATTAAATCCGTATTTCATAGGGAAGCATATTTTAGTTACCTATGAGAGTTCCTTATTTCATTTACCTGTGGAATATGGGTTATTATACCTTTGCATTTTGTGCAATGAAAGCACCCAAACATGTATATCTATCTCCCTATCGCTTTCCTATATCTCCAATTCTCTATCTATGGATATCTATATAGATATAACACATAAAAGAGGTGTCTGCACCCCAAAGCTGTTACTCAGCGGTTGAATCCATGGTGGTCTATTTATCTTAAGGTGACCAATTCCATGCATTTCGTTAACGGTGAGGGCCACGTTGTTTTCAGCCCAGCACCCAAACAGTGGCGGTCATGTGATGGAATGAGCATAGAAAACTTGCTTGCGATCTGACATATTAGCACGGATTCATTCAAAAAATATGAATCTTACAGATAATCATTTACATCTAATTAAATATAGTAATTGAGGCCAGATTACATAATAAAATAATCTCTCATATGCTCACCTCACGTACCTACATGTAAACCTAGTATATTCCTTACATAATAGGCAGATATATGCACATTGATCAGTTTATATCTGTTTATCATGTAAGGAATCTTTTGACATTGCACAGTAAGTTATGCTTGGAAGGTACATTTGTAAAAATGAATATAATCAGATTTGTAGAGCTTTTCTTTCACACTAAGAGTTGTGAGGATGATACAAAGCTCATTCTTTTCAGTTTATTTTTACAAGTTTGAGTTGAACCTCCGAAGGGTCACGCTTATGGCTTCTTGGATACATTTACGTGTTTGCAGCTGCTGCAAAAACAACTGAAATACTTACAGGGATAGCAACTAATGCCCTGCAGGGTATGGAACACACTGCACTATCTAACCAGGATTTGACCATGTGATTTGCAGATTTTGCACAGTGTTTTGCAGTATGCATATTAACTCTCGACGTTATTTTACAACAATTCGAATCTAAGATCCACAGATTTCTGTAACAAGTGCAATAACAACCTCAGATTAAGTGTTATTCACTGAGAGTAGCAGAATGCCCAGAGACCTCTACAGCAAGACCCTTAGCCCCCCATAAAGTATCTTACCAGACGATGAAATTGGCCAACATATTTTTGTATGTTTATATGGTAATGGTCTCAATGTTTCAACCTGAAGGCAATATGAAGGTCACTGGTTCAGATCTTCTTGTCGCCAACTAAGCCTTTCAATCGTCTAGGGTGAATAAAATATGCACCATTGAATTACGTAAAGAACACTACTATAAACATTGCTACTACTCTGCAAGAGTCCGTAGTAATAAGGTTAAATCATTTTGAAATAATGTGGAATATATGGTGTGGTTGTGGGACATCACCATGTAATAATTGACACAATTGTTTATTCGGTCCAGTCAGGTTTGCTTGTAAAATCTTATCTTAGACCTGGATAGCTGTGGCTCAGAGCAGTCAGGCGTTATCAAGTGCAAAGCATGAATAAGTACTTAAATAGTTGATAAGAAGAAAATGCAACACAATAAAAATCCTACACCAATTTATAAAAATAGGCTATATTTTTCTCTTTAAATAGGCACCTCAGTGACCCAAATCTACAAGAGGATTACGGCGATATGAACTTTTAGGTAACAGTCGCTGCTTTTCAGGCAAGTGCAATAAATCGCTCAACTCGAACGTGACTCAAAGTTTAGGGTTAGCCTCGACAAGTAACTTGAGAATGGCTATATGGGCACTCTTGTGGGAGCGAACTCTTCCAGGGAGCCAGTCAGAGGGGCCAGTCTGGTTCAACTGGAAACTTACCTCGCAAGGAAAAGCAGTATTCAGTCCAGTTCCAGGCACTAAGGGCAAACTGCCATAGAAGTCAATGTAGTGGTCCTGATGCAAGATGATGAATATGCTCAATTATGCTGAGCTGGTATCGAGGTCTTCCTGTGGCTCTCGAAGTCCTCAAGCAAGGGGGGGGAGACTTTGCCCTTAGGGGCTGATGTCCCAAGTCCACTGGTCTCCTTTTACAGCAAAACCAGTGGTTCCCTTTAAATTGCAGGGACTTTCATGCTGGGCAGGGGCGTATCACTGGCTCCCACGGCCTTGGCGGTGCGGGGGGTCCCAAGCTCCAGGGGGCCCCCTCAGCACAGCACTCTTGCCGGAGAGCTCTTGATTGAGCCCGGAGGGGGCTCCTTCACGTTCCTTGCAGGGAGGTTCCCTCAATTTTCGTTACGCCAGTGATGCTGGCTGACCAAACTGTACTTACTTTGACTGTCCAGGGTCCAGCAGAACAAGGTTCAACTTTTGAGGCTTCACCTCGGCATCCAGTGGCATTCAGGATTCTTGGCACTGGGCTCACAAGGGTGCATTCTTCTCGCTTTTGTGGTACTTCATCTGTAACAGAGATTCAGCCAACTGACTGTTGGTCACCTGCTCTGTCTGGGTCTCGGAGATGACTTTTACACAAACCAGGCAAAGTCCTTTCTTTGATAGCCCAAGGTACATACGGTGCCATTCTGTGGTACGGCCTCTTTGCTGGGTCCAGAGAACAGCAGGGCAGTCTTCCTTCTGCCCTCTCGCCTGTTCAGATGCGGTCTGAGTTCTGGGTGGCGAGGGTGCCACTTTTATGCCTGTTTTGAGTCCTTAGGGGATGTGGTGACTACTAGCTCCCCTCCTGCTTATTGGAGACCTCTTGTGAAGTTTGGCATGTGGCTAGCTTAGAATGAACTATTCTGCCCACTCTTAACATGGCAGAAGCCTTCTCATGGTGTGTGGAACTCCCGTACTCAACGCGGAGGTGGGGGCGACACTTTCCTTGAAAAACCAGGTTGACAACGGCTTCTCCCTCTCTGCCCAAGATGCCAGCCTGTCTGCTTAAACAAAAGAGCAGCCTTTTCCGTGTGTGATTTATCATTTATCATTCAAAGATGACTCCCCCTTTGAGGCTCGCCTTTTGGACTCCCACTCACTCTTGGCCATTCTGCCAAGGGAGGTTGCACCTCTCCCCGCTGCAGATCCTTTGTTTGGCTTCTTAAGAGTTGTTCTCACCTTTCCCCAGCAGGGCGGAAGTCTGTTTGAAGGACAGAAGCTTGTGTGCAACTATAAAAGGAGACTTCCTGTAACAAAGTTGCCGTTTGTATAAAATGTCCTTAAATTTGACTTGAGCAACAAGTCATGTTTAACGCAACGATCAGTTTGAATACCTGGAAGTGCCATGTTTAGTGGTCCCATGTATAAGTTAGTAATGCAGATTTGTCAGCTTGTAACTCCCTACTCGCCAATGGGGCTACCAGCCTTTCCGCAGTAAAAGACAGTGCAGGGTTTTTACTGTCAGGACATGTCAAGTTAAAAACTGCATGTCCAACTTTTTATTATAATGCACCCTGCCTTTAGGGCTCAATAGTGCTGCCTTGAGGTGACTTGTGTATAAATTAAAAAAAAGGATAGTTTGGGATTTTGCCATTGGTTTAAATGGCAATGTTGAGTTATCAGTTTTAAACTGCCCTGCCAACCTGCAATGGCTGGGAATCATGTTTCCCTTTGTCACACTTGTAGTGGCACACTGAGTGCTGCAGTCCACGGGGGAAACTTTACTTAAAGGCCCTGGGTTCTCGTGGTCCAATTTACTAGGTAGGGACCTATAATTAAGTTCACGTATTCCAATTGTTGGTAGACTAATTAGACTTACACCTTTTAAGGGCCAGAGCAATGGGACTGAGGCCCGTATGGCAGAGTCGAAAAACAAGCATTAGTCCAAATGTTAGGGGGTGATTGCGCAAAAACAGGAATTTAGTTACAAGTGGCCTGTAAAAAACACAAATAGGTTTGTGGGTGCATGAACCTTCATTTGTTTAAAAAGCATATTACCAAGGGAGTGTGTAACTTTGATATGGGCAGCTCTCTGGATTTTAAAATGAATGTATGAAGTTTTGTAAACTTATGATTCTTTCGACTCGAATAAAGGTATTTGATTTGAAAAAAACAACCAATAACGCCACTATCTGTAGCTCTGTGCTCAGTTTTATTAGAATTGCTTTTTTAATAAGGAAACAATATGAATCATGAATAGTTTTTATGTAACTTGGCACCGATTTTTGTATGTTTGTATAAACCATTTGTATCTTAAAAATTCTCTGGATTTTAAAATTAATGTATGAATTTTTGTAAACTTTTATGATTCTTTAGAATCGAATAAAGTTATTTGACTTAATATGGGCAGCGCTAAAACGCCAGAGTGTGATTGAAACAGAAGTGACCGCTCTTTGTAAGAGGGTGATCATTGAGATGATTGGTTATTAGTATTAGGGGTGAATTGTCTTTGAAAAGAGCTGGATTTTTCTAATCCCTGCAGTCCCCACACCCAAAAAACAGATTTGCGTGAAAAGCCTGTCTGTCATGTTTGCTTTTAGGGTCACATGTGAAGTGGTCTCATTGGTAGGAAGGTACGTTTGACAAATGAAGGCGGTGGGAGGAGGTAGAAGTGAGAATTCAGCGGGATGGTGGGAAGGAGTAAACTGGAAGACTGAGGTGAGGTACGAGGGAGGAAAGTGCTGAGAGAGGACCCCAGAGGCGGGAGGAATATGTGAATGTTGTACTTGTGGCGTTAATTGTTGTTTGATTGCTGGCTCCACCTTTTTTAACATATTAAAAAGTGAAGCCTGTGGGTGCATTCTATTTGTTGCTTTAACTCGCTATAATAAGGCAGTGCCCCAAACATGGGTGTTCCATGGAAGCTGCCTCGCCCTGGGGAGTAAAACATGAGAAATCTGGTCATTTTAATAGAATCTACGGGAGCTGCATTAAAGAATAGACTGTTCATTGGCACCCATATCCCAAACTGAGCTGTGCCTCTTCACTCAAGCAATTGTTCCATATTGCCAGCTATGTACATAACCCAGCAGAATAAAATAAATCGGATACATTTCATGCAGCTGAACCTACCCTTCACTGATGTAAAGTTGAAAAGTCATACAAGGTTAGAGAGGAATACTAAAAAAGATGCTTTTGGAATAGCAGGTGGAGAAGATCTGTCTGGTTGTCAAGCGACTCAGTGTGAGACACCCAAACGGCCAAAGCCCCCTTGCTGACAGCACTCCGCATGCCTTACATTAAGAGCCCATGGGTAAAGTGCCAATAAAATGAGAGAACCAGAACTAAAGATCCTAAAATTCAAAGTGCTACCAGACAAAAGCAAAACCAGGACATGTCGCCAGTGGCTAATTTGGCCGGTGATAGAAAGGCAGAGCCAACGCAAATTTCTAGTTTAATTAAATTTGATCTTATCTTAGTGGCTCTCCAAAGTAATAAAGTTTTTTTTTTTTTAGTGGGGTAGAGTTTGACTAGAGAAATTGTGAGAAAGGTTCTTCGGAATTAACAGGGCCCAGGCTATCAATTTTTCTTCCATGAGATCCATGCTTCTTATGCTACCGCTGTCCTGGAGGTGTCAACATTTCTCTATCCTTGAGAAACGCAATTAAAAATGCATAATACCGATTTATAATCTATATCTGCTTTTGACAACTTGGTTAAGATGCACTGCAGCGGTCCATGTTATCTATGAATCTAAATTAGGGAGCATTGCGACCTGATGTACAAAGTCATTTTGCGGGCGCAGAGCATGTGATTCGTTACATCACGGGGTATGAAATTGCAAACCGGCTTTTATAAATGCACGAAACCCATTTTTCAATTCAGCAATGTTAGTAATTGGTTATGTCCTTCTAAACCCATTTCAAGATTTGCTATTTGAAAGGGGCGTGTTTCGGATTTCCCCGTTAAAATAGCAATTAGGTATTTTTATTTATTTTATTTTATGTTCAGGCTTGTAAAGTGCACAGCTGCCCAAGAGCATCTCGGCCCTGAAAACAGCAGGAGACAAAGCTATGGCAAAGGCTTAATTAGCACTAAATGAATATGTCTTCAACAGTATTCTGGAAACAGCTTAATTTGCTTTTTTGCCTCATGGCTAGGGGAAGATGGTTCTAAGCCCTTATTGCCAGAAAAGAAGCCTTCTCCTCTTTTTGCTAATTTGATCTTGGGAGGGTTTTAAAAAAGATGACAACTGGGGGTCACTGCGTTATGGGGGGGCAGTAGTGAACGAGGGGCCTTTTGTTCAGGTACTGAGTGAGGTCCCACATTGTGAAGGGCTGTGAGTCGACACTAGTGTCTTAAACAGTATTTGCTTTTTACAGGCAACCATATGGTATATATCAAGGTTTGTGGCCGCAATCCAGTTGCAAAACATTGGAAAGTTACCATCTCCTGAGTTAGGGTGGTAACACACAGCTGCGGCCCATCCTAATGGGCTGAGGGGCCACGCCCCCTCACCTTTTGGCCACTATAAAGAATGTCTGTCAGGCTGAGCAAAGGTCAGCCTGACAAACACACTTTATTTTTCAGATCAGGCAGCCAGAAACTAGACATGTGCTAAATGTGCACATGCTCCTGGCTGCCTGAGCGGAACTTTGCCGGCTAGAGAAGTTACAGGGTGCAAAGGTTAAGTGGAGGGGGAAAACAAACAGAGGGATATTAAAGGGAGGGAAAATTTGTGCTGCACCTAGAGAGAAAAAACAGGCGCTGGTGGCCTGTAATAAAAATAAACGAATTCAATCCCAAATTTCAGATCATGAGCTGGGAAGAGGGGACACAAACCTTTTGGTGTTCTCAGATAAACTCAGTCCGGACCTATGAGGCTACTTTGACATTGTGGTTGTTATGGTGTTTTTTTATTTTTTTTATGCTATTACTAAATTGTCTTTAGAAATTAAATATTTAGGTGTACAAAATGAGGGTAAGAGACGTGTGCTGATTATTGCACAGCCACGTCATGCTGGCAGCCATGGTCTTACTGCACATAGGTTCAGACAGCAAATATGTAATGGATTGAATTGTTTTAATTAATTTAGAGCACTAGTAATTACTTTGTGTGCACTCCATTCCATCATTTTTCAGCTCTTACATGCCATTACAGAAGGAGACCAACTATAGGCAAATCAACCATTATTCCTATTCCAAAAGCAATACAGCTAGGGCCCATGCCCCTTCCATCAACCCCAGCCCTGTTTCTGCATTGAGATTCATTCGGGAGGCGCAGCATGAGACCCACTTTAGGGCATACTCACACCACTTAGTGCAGCTCACCTGACAGCAGGAAAAAGCGATGACTGTAAACCCTTGAATTATGTGAATACATTGCATACACTTACCACCCACCTAGGAAGCAAACAGGCATGTTTCATTCATGTTGGGAATTACCAACAAGGGCAGCTGGTAATTTTCAATTTTTGTGACCTAAGTAGGACTCATTTCTTTACTCTTTCGCCTAGGTTACAAAGCTGAACTGTGTAGTAACACTGCTTATTGTTTAAGGGACTTCTTTCTATGTCTTTGACTCTTCCTGAAATAAATATTTGTGTTTCCTTTCGTTGTGCAGTTTCTGGGAGTTCTCTTATGCTTGCTGTACATCAGTCGAGTGGAAGACATCATCAGTCAGTGGGACAAGCCATCCAACGTGCTTCTCGATGAGCAGGATCAGCGGCCAGAAATAGATTTCTCCAACGTAGGCTGCTGCAAGTGTTACCCAGGAGAAGAGACTTATGCCTGATCCGCCACTGGAGCGGCATTCTTGGTCTCCGGAAGCTCCAGAACTTTGGGGTCTTGTGTAGAAGCAGTGTGGTGCTGATCTTCTGCAGATTTACCTGTGGTCATCAAGAAAAAAGTTTCAGAAACCAGTTGACCTCGGTGTCCAGGATCCCTGGGAGAATCAAGCCTGTCTTTATCCGTTTTATTTTTTAGTTTCTTGCCCTAAATAATGGGCGGGGAAAGAGGTATACTTATGAGCCACTATATGCCATCTATTTTCTTGTGTTCTCACTGACTATACTTGCTGTTGTGAGAAAATCCCCATTTCACAAGTCACTATTCCACAAAAAAGAAGGGTTTAAGGTACAGTTTTACAAGTGGGATAGTGTGAGTGGTCCACTTGAGTGACTTATGGGAGCAACATCCACTGTATTTCCGAAGGTGTTTTAATTTACATTACCTCCTACTAAAGCACAGAAAAGGGTCAGCCATCTCAGGCTGAAAGAAAGTCCAGGCTCAGTAGACCTATAGTCTGCTCTTACCATTTCACAAGCAGCCATGTCTCAAAATGCCACAGCTTGTCTGATCTTCGCTTATCTCAAAGACGAGATGACTTGAATATATTATCATACACCAGAAGCGTGGCAGAAAGAAGAGTGATGACTTCTGACCAGTGCTATAACTGCCGGCTTCATAAGGATTCTTTACGAAGGGGAGGTTGCTACCAGTGAGTCTGTAAATGCATTCCATAATCACTCTTATTCTTTCCCGTGTTAACAAATTCTCACTATAAGAGCTAGGACTCCTGGATTCCCCCAAGTGTGGAATGTACTGCACAGGTAGATTGATCAAACTTCAATTCGCCTACCTAAAAATGTGTTGTGTAAATTGAAAACCATAACGCAGAAACCTGTAAGGCAGTCTTCAACCCTATTAGGCAGAGGACCCTTTGTCGTCGAACTGGCTATGCCTTTCTTGATGTGTCAAGTTTGCAGACTGCTTGTCAATACTTTTGTAAAGACTAAAAATCACATCAAAGGAACAGATTGCCCAGAACAGTTTTTTGTAGTTGGATTCAGAATAAAAGTGGTGAAGATGTGCGCAATTTTTCTTGAGCCATATTGGGGAGGCTTGCCATAAAAATGCACCTGGCACAGAATCCCAAAACTATGTATTGCACATTTTTGTCAGATACGAAATAGGGTTTGTAGGAAGTGATTTTTATACAGACTGAACCCAATCATTTACAGTAAATTATTGGTCAAAATGTATTTGTCACATTGAACCCACTGCTAAAACCTACTGCTGATGGGGTTGAGTTAGTTGGGTAGGAATATTGTGTTTTTAAAAATACAACATTAAGGGCAGGGCAGAAAATGTAAATATGAAAATTTGGCAAGGAATAGGCCCTCCCGAAACAACATTAATCGCACATGCTTTATCTAAATTCTGCATGCATGCTCTTTAGCATCTAATGCATCGTTCTCCATACATACAGGACGCTGGAATGTTCTCTGAAAGGTTCTAAGAGGCATATTTAAAGACCTTTTAGAGCCCGGTTTTAATGCTCCAAAACAAAGTTATTTTCCATCTGGCAAATTCATATCCAGAATTGGGTATTTTTCCTCCAAGTAAAGCATTGTTGGCCACCCAACATAACGTTCTTTAACTAGAGTGATGCTGTAACATATCCTGAACCCAACTTTATACTGTCTGTCTTTAGACCAAAAATAGCCCTGGAACCGTGTTCATTACCACATGGACATTATTTGGGGAAAATTGGTCATTGTAATGTCAGTAGCAAATGGGACACATCACTCATAATAACATAGCCCCAGTTCAAGAAGGGGAAAATACAGCCCGCTCATGATAACAAAAGTGTAGTGAAGTCATCATAAGGTTAACGTGAGGAAAAACCAAAGACTTGCTCTAGGTATGGCTTGAGAAAGTTTGAATTTCTTTTTGTTCTGAAACAGTCATATTTCAGAATCTGTAGTTCAAAGTGGCACTTCAAAATTTTCCTCCCAAATTTTGGGAATCCCTGTGTCCATCTTTCATTCACCCACTAGCAATAATGTGTCTGTTGCAAAAAAAAAAAAAATGTTTCTAACAGTGAGTTGTACCCTGCTAATTGAAGAGGTGGCATGTCACTTCCATACACCATCTCCCTGAACCAGCCCCTTCTAGGAATCTATACCCACACACTACATGGACATAATCCACTAATTCCAATGTGTACAAGCTAGGATTACTAAATCTGCCTCAACCACACCACAGGGTTAGCGTGAGAGAGCATTTTGGTTGCTGTTTACCAAAATGTTGGTTCGCGTGTTAAGGTGTGTTCATGTTTACGGGTTCGCTCCCTCTGTAACCAGGTGCTTTTCATTTCTGCTGTTCTTTTGCTTTTTGTTCATTCTCACACGCTCAGTGAAAGAAACTAACATTGCTTTAAGGAGGAATCATGGATGCCGGAGTGTCATGGTGAACACAGACCTTGAGTGTTTAAGGGGTCATTCTTATGCACACTTAGGATACACGTTGGGGGGGTTGGTACATCTGAAACACAGCCTGATTGTGAGCACATTTTATTCTGCTGGGGTTCATGTTTCTGAGATAGATTCTGTGCATGTGAATTTGTACCATTTAATGTGTTTTCTAGACTTGTACAAGTTGAAATGGTATTTTGTGGTAAATTAAGGGTCAGAGCTTAAATGCCATTGAAGTATAAATAATGTTCTAAAAAGTATTTCTGTGAAGTGCAGAGAATTACATTTTTTTTATAAAAATCTCACACTACCCCTTGAAGACAGCTGGTAACATAATTTCCCACATAGGAGACATTTCTACAGGGAGGGTTTACCGCTGGAGGAAATATCATTGTGAAAATTGTGGTACTACTGCTTTTTTGGTAGATTATACTTTCCCAGCATGCTCTAGATCAGGTCGCCAACACGCCAAATCTGCATTCTTTCACAACCGTCTGTCTTAAAAATATTAGGGCATGCCCTTCCTGAAATAATTCCAGTATTTTTGTATTGCTCTGAATAAGGCGCGTGGCTTGCATAGATTACCCATGTAAGTGGTTTCACTAGATGCCCATGTATAGGGGAGGGCATCTACAACAGCTCTCCAGCGGAAATAATCTCTTGAAAGCCAAGTTGATCTAAAATTTTAATTGTGAAAAGGAAGCCTACAAGTATGCATGGGTATTATTTACGAAA
This sequence comes from Triturus cristatus, assembly GCF_964204655.1. Classification (NCBI taxonomy): domain Eukaryota; kingdom Metazoa; phylum Chordata; class Amphibia; order Caudata; family Salamandridae; genus Triturus; species Triturus cristatus. The sequence goes on from NC_140592.1 coordinate 392,883,962, forward strand.
AGCCATATGTTTATGAAAAGTTGCTGGATCCTTTTGTAAAAATTCGCTCTTACGGGTGTGTTAACCTTTATGCTCAGGTAGTCTGCTGTTCCTCAGACCTTCTTGTAATTTCACGCAGCTCAATTGATTTGTTACTGTGCCTTTTAATCATGCTTGTCTACCACTGACAAAAGTCTCCTACAGAAAACTGATGCCCCAAATCTTTTGCGGCTGCATGTGCTGAGCAACTGCATGTAGACGATGAAACAACAAGTGGATGACAACACTTTTTTTTTTTATTGAGGGATACACTAGGGATTCTCTATGCACATTGCTAAGCTTTCTAAGTCCTTGATTGCATAATGTACCACTGACTATGGGTGTATGTTCTGTTGGTCTCTGAGAGCTGCGTATTTTAGAGACAGACCACGCACACTAAAAGGACATGTGCCTGAGGATGTACTTTTCAACACAATGTAATACGTATTCTGATGATCTCATTTTCAAGCTTTAATAATTTGCAATAAGTTAGTTAGGCACTTCATGAACGCATTAATCATAGCTTTAAACCATCCTTACTCCTTGGGGGAATAATGTAATTATTGCATTATTTAATTAAAACCACAACAATAAGAAGGTACAAAATCTGTGAAGCAATTGCTTTAGGAAAACCAAGGTGGTTGTCATGAACTAGTTTTGCTGCTGAGACACCAAAACAGACGGATTAGCTGTCAGTTTCCAAGACCCAGTTCCTTTCTGTTGTTGGGTAACAACACTTCAAGAGACTACTGAAGAAGAGAAAAGTTACCCTATGCCATCAATGCCACCTTTCTCGTTGTGCCTCCTCTACCAACTCTGCGCTGGATCTGAGTATTTAAAATTCCTCAGAATCCTGTAGGGTCCAATATTTAAGACCACTAAAAATAATCCCCTACTATTCTGAAAAGGTCTCAAACACTTTCTTACCACCTGGCCTTTCAAATTCCACTGGATCTTTCTAGTCTGCTTAGAGAAGTACCAAAGCGTTGCATGTGGAGCTACGCGAGCAACACACTACCTCTACTAGCTAACGTCGGCCATTGCCAGGGCATAGAATAAGGACTGCCAGAGCATTACACCACCTCAATTTGCCCAGTGTGTTCATCCTTGGTGTATGCCAGATGTGGTGGTGATTAAACTGCACTGGCATAGCTGCCTGAGACCTTTATCTTATGAATTGAGAAGAGTACAGATAGAGGTGAAATTGATAGATTGGCCACTTGTGTATATTTTGGTTGAAAGCTGGGGTAAGGTGATAGCCGCATCTGGAAACTTTGAGTGGAGGAGGTTAATTTACTAGAACCATACACACTCTGGTTGATTCTTTGGATTCATGGGGTTAATCATCCTCATCCCATCGCTCCAAATGTTTTACCCCTGTGGGAGTGAGGCCGCTGACCGTGATAGAATGAACCCAAACTCCCTAATGAGACCCCATTGAATAGCTGAACATTTTCTGTGTTTTTTGCATTCATTTTAGAAATTGCTCACTAAACCCCCAAATATGCACCCAGGGCTGCATTTATTTATCCATCATATAGATATTCAGGGTAGCCTATAGATGTGCAAATAGTCTCCATTGAAATAAGTCATATGTACATTTTCCTCATACATTTTCATTGTGGAGATCTTAAAACATGACTGGATTTTATAATCTTGGAGGTCAACGATCTCCACCCTACATCGGTTTTCCAAGAGATGGCACCTTGGGTTGCGCAGTATCTAATGTTTCGTCGCCTCCGTGAGGATGTGTACCTCATCCTGTTGACTCGCATTTCGCACCATGAAATTAAGCACATGTTGCGTACTGTTAATGCCACTTTTATAGTTATTTTGTATAGATTTTGTATGATATGTGCTACTGAACTATAATCATCTCTTGGTTTTGAGTGGTGACGTTCTCCTAGTCCTTGAATTACTGTGATTTAAGTTCCTTACTTGTGTTTGTCTCCACTGACCCTTTGTTCATATACAGTGACTTATTAATAAAAATCAGATGTGTTTTATTTCCTCAGTAAGTCTTCGGTTTCCTGTTTTATTTTTTTGTTTTTCCAATGAAACTGATGAAGGTCTAGTTAATCTATTAAGTTAGATAGAAATTATTTCTTGTAACTGAAGTGATCATGTGAAAAACCCTAATATTTTGTGATTAACATTTTTGGCCTTGTTATGCTAATGAGCACTACCTTCTGCCTGGAAGTGGGTGTAACTAGTCACGGTTTGGAGGTGTACCACCCCTTACACAACTGTAGAACATGAAGGGGGGGAATCTCGTGCCTGCAGATTTTGGAAACCTCCATCCCTCACTGCAAGTTGGCGTGGCCACATTAGCCTACGGTTGTTCCCCAACAAATGACAGAAAGGATAAAGTTAAAGAACAAGCATTGGCAAAGCCAATAGGTCTCACCTTTGGGGCCTTATAAGTATTTAGTTATGCAGCACAATATCCTTCCTGCAACAACATCAACTGTTGCATGGCTAAACACTTATAAGGTACCAAAGGCGAGACCTATTGGTTATGCGATGCTCTTGTCTCTGGGGTTCTAACCCTAGACCCTGTAAGACCGGACTGTGAGTGAACCTCCACTCCTATCCAGCACAGAGACGTGAACCTGCTTCAAACAGGAAAGTGGGAGGGTGTGAGGGTACAGAGCGGGCGGGTGTTAGGGGACGGAGCAAGTGAAAACATGAGCACTGATATGGGATGCTTAAATCCAAATAAAGTAGCTCCAAAAACAGGAGCAGTGGATGGACACTGGTACTTGGTCCAGAGGCGCAACTAGAGCCAAATTTCGGGGGGGGGGGGGCTAAGAAAAATTTCGGGGGGGGCTGAATCTTTAAGCAATAGGCAGGGTGGAGCTGATTTCGGGGGGGAGGGCTGAATCTTTAAGCAATAGGCAGAGTGGAGCTGCAGGGGCTCTTAAAAGGGGTGAAACAGCAAGGCCTCATTAACATGCAAATGGTCTTTTAAAGACCTGTGAAGTGCTCGGGTGCGGCTGTGTGTGTGTGCCCGGGAAGCTGTCTCATCCCAGGCTGCCACACACGAGGGGGGGGGGGGGGGCTGAAGCCCTTTGAGTCCAATGGGTGTTGCGCGCCTGACTTGGTCCATGTTCTAAGGGAGAAGGGGGGGCAAACACGAGCGGCGTTCAAGTGAACAAATGGCAAGCCTATGAATTGTAAACATGTCTCGCAGAGACAGCGCAAGCGCTGCCTAGCCAGGAAAATTATAAGAGACATGACAGCAAAAATACAATAGAAAACTTATGAAAAGGGCGAATGAGATGAAAATAAACAACCTGTATATATTAAAGCACTGTGTAATCTGCAGGTCACTGGTTACATGATTTGCAGTATTTCAGTGGGATTGTATATTAACTGTAGAGACCTGCATACAGCTCATGGGTTCCAATCCGAATCGAGAAATTCAGAGGGAGAGAACGATCAAGAGAGACAGACAGATGGAAAGAGAGGGAAAGATCAATAGAGAGAGAGATTGAGAAAGATCAAGGGAGCGAGAGAGAGGAAGAGAAAGCGAGGGAGGGAGATGGAGTGTTGCGGCAGAAAGAAGGAATGATACAGAGCTGGAGCGAAGATTTTTATTAAGTATTAACCATAAGGACCCACGAGAGGTCAGAACAGTGAAGCGCCCGGTGAAAGCCAAAATGGCAACTGCCGAGCACTAAACGTGACGTCACATAAATACTCCCCGAGAATTCGGAGATCACAGGTAGTGACGTAGCAATGAACACAAACGAAATACGATGCCAACATTTGTCGTACAGTACATTAATGCTGAATACAATATTACATGCTCAACATCTCCCTTCCTTGATAACATGGAAAAATAATACAATGTCATTCAATTACATAATCTGCATAACGTTTAGGCATTCTTATTTCTCTTCCTGACCTTGTAGAGGGATAAATTCGTGGACATACTACGGGACGCGTGTTGATAGTACCCTGACTTCCGCTACAAGCATTCTGATCTGTAGCACCCTCCCGTTAAGGTCTATACTTTGTCTGATCCATGGCGCTGAAAGTCTCATTGCCTACAATGTCATCCTCAACACCATTGTTGTTCCTAGCATCTTCATTTGTAGAAATGCCCAAACTGCCCTCCATGTCATACATACCCTGGTCACCAAACACTTCTTCTTGCCATTCTAAAATGCTATCATCACAGCCCTCGTCTTGCTCTCGTTTCCCTTTCATTATTATTTCTTCTTGCCCCTTTTTCAGCTTTACTACATCATCCTTACTCCGCCATCCTTTACCCTCCAAACAAACTGAACCCTTGGTCGCTTCTTGCACACGGATGGGAAGGCTAAACACAGACTCTCCCTTCGCCATCTTGTATGGTTTCTTTACCAGTACCCAATCTCCTTGTTCTATTTCCTTCATCTTGACTTTATTTGCTACGTCAGAATATTTTTTAGTTTTTTCTTGTTTGGATACAATTCTTTCCCTGACTTTTACTACCTCATCCTTTATAACCTCTGTTTTACCTTTCACCTTGTACCATTTGTTGTACTTGGGTGTGAGTTCACGGTTACACTTTCTCCCTCTCATCAAATAAAATGGTGTGTGACCTGTGATGTCGTTTGGGGTATTATGGTAAGTACTTATTTTCTCACGAATGAACTCCTTGACATTTATGTTAGACGCAATGGCAAGCTGGACACCGTCTTTTAGAAACCTATTCATTCTTTCCACCTGTCCATTGCTCTTGGGACTATACAAAGGTGTTTTCTCTTGCTTAATTCCCAATTTTTCAAAGAAATCAGTCATCTGTCTAGACACTAGTTGTGTACCATTGTCAGATACTATTATCTTTGGTTGTCCCTCAATTGCGAAAATTTTCTGTAGGACCTGTATCACTCGTTCTGTGGTGACTGCGCGGTTAAACTTGTAATGCACCCACTTAGAATAATAATCAGTTAATACAATAAGATACCTGCAGTCCTCTTGCAACATAGCAAATGGTCCTGCAACGTCTATTGCAATCTTTGTCCAAGGTCCTATCGGTATCTCTACCATCTGTAGCTCTCCCTTGTTCAATTTCCAGTGCTTGTCAGCTTTCAGGCACTGCTCGCACTTGTCAATGTAGTTGCAGATATCACTGTTCATTCCTGGCCACCAATAATACATTTTCAAAATGTTCTTGGTTGCGTTGCTTCCAGGGTGACCTTTATGAGCTATTTTTATCAACTTTTCTCTTAGCTTTGCAGGTGGTATGAATAAGTCATGCCGTTTCAAAAACCCATTTTCAATTGTCAACTCCTCGCTTATTTGTTGGAAACTTTTCAGTTCGCTTTGCAGATTTCCAATGGGGGGCCACTTGGACGTTAGATGATTCATCACTTTCAAGATAATATTGTCTTCCTTTTGACTAGTTAGCCATTCTTCTTCAGTAATTGATCCATTACACATCACTGTGGCATCCACCAATGCCACCACACACTCCGTATCGTCAAGGGAATTTTCTTCCTGTTCACTCGCAGGCAAGCGTGACAAGCAATCTGCCCTGCTATTTTGACCACCTTTTATGTGTCTTATCGTGAAATTGTACTCCTGTAATTTGGACAACAATCTTATTAGCCTTGCACTTGCCCTACCATTACCACGACCTTCCCCGTCCATCATGTATACTAATGGCTTGTGGTCTGTGACGATCTCGAACTCCTTTCCCCATAAGTAGTTTTTCAGTTTTTCCACAGCCCACACACACGCAAGCGTCTCGCGTTCAATGATACTATAGCTCTTCTCAGCGTCGCTCAAACTCCTAGATATGAAGGCAATGGTATTCTCACTCCGCCCTTGAAGTTGGCAGAATACAGCTCCTATACCTTTTGCGCTTGCATCTACAGTGATCACATTTCTCAACTCTTGATCGTATGGCTTTAGTGCTGGAGCTACAGCAATATCCTTCTTTACAGACTCAAACGCATAGTCTTGCTCATCAGACCATTGGTACTTCTCATTTTTTCGCAACAACTTTCTCAACAGTTCCACTTTGTTTGCATACCCTCGAATGAACTTCGAGTAATACTCGCTTAGCCCCAAGAATGACTTCAGGGCTTCCTTATCTTCCGGTCGTGGAGCATTCCTTATCGCTTTTACTAGGTCGTCTTTCGGTGCTATTCCTTTCGAAGTCAAGACATGACCCAAGTATTCTAATTTGCTCTGCATAAATTTACATTTATCTTTTGACACTGTCATTCCCTTTTCTCCTAAGACTTCCAACACTTTGCTCAATAGTTCTAAATGCTCTTTTTTTTTCCTTTCGTGTGTATCAAAATGTTGTCTTGAAATGGCTCGACACCCTTTATATCACCAAACAGTAAGTCCATCCATTTTTGAAAAACCCATGACGCTGAGGCCAACCCAAATGGTAGTCTAACATATCTGTATGCTCCGAATGGGGTTATGAATGTGGTTAACTTTTTGGAGTCCTCAGTCAAACACACCTGGTGGTATGCCGATTTCAAGTCTATCCAAGTAAAGTATCGTGACCCAGAAGTAGATGACAGTATTTCCTGTATGTTAGGTAGTGGATGGCAGTTTACCAATATGTTCCTATTCAATGATCTTAGATCAACACATAGTCTAATGTCTCCGTTTCTTTTCTTTTTAGAAACGACAATAGCTGACACCCATTCTGAAGCATCAGTTTCTTCAATGACTCCTGTTTTTTAGTCTAACACATTTTTCAACTCTACCCTAACTGACAAAGGTACATTCCTTACCTTATGTTTCACTGGCAGAGACCCTTCCTTCAATTTTATTTCATGCACAAAACCTTTCACACATCCAACTTCATTTTTAAATACTGTTACAAATTTGTCTAGCACTTTTTTTTAATCCTTCCTGTTCTTCTGCTTGTACATAGTTCACCCAATCCTCTCTCAACACTATTGGGTCTTCGGCCCCTGGTACCAAAATTACCCCTAATTTTGCTAGATCTTTCCAGCCTACCATATTCCTACCTCTTTCTGCCACATATATTTTTGTGTTGATCATCCTTCCTTTGAAGGTAAGGGTATCACAGAAATAGCCCCTCATATCGATTTCCTGTTCTCCAAATGCTTTTGGATTTACGTCTGTCTCACTCAACTTTACATTTTGCCACCTTTCTTCAAATACTGTGTCAGATATTAAAGTTATGGGTGAACCTGAATCATCGGCTGTGAACGGCAGCTCTACTTCCCCAATCATCAGACCCTATGGGTCCCTTTACATGGCCATCTACAATATCTATTGACAAAACAATATTTGCGCACATTTCTTGATCACAATCGCTTAAAGCACCTATCTTCACATTCCCCACACTTTTTTTCGTTTTGCACAAGATAGAATAGTGACCCATTTTTTTACATTTCATGCATTTTTTACTCAGTGCGGGACACATTTTACAATCTGCCAGGTGTTCCTGCGATCCACACCTGAAGCAACTCAAGGTTTTTCCTCCCACTTTTTTGTCATTCCAATTCCTTTCAAAACTCTTATGTTCACACTTTTTCTTTTCCTGCAAATAAAATACGTTTGAGTTATTGCCAGTACAAGCTAGTTCTTTCGTAGATATTAGCAATCTCTCAATCCCCTTTGCTAAATCCACTACTTCTTGTAGTGTAGGATTCCTACACGCTAATAATCTCTCTTGTACCTTTTTTGTATGACAGTAAAACACTACTGTTTTACTGTCATATCTGTCATATCTTCAAATTCACAGTCTTTTGATAAGACACGCAAACATGCTATATTCTCCTCAATCCTCTCGCCCTCTTCCTGCTTTCTCAAAGCAAACTTGTGCCTTCCAACCATAATATTACTTTCCTCAGAGAATTGTTTCTCAAGCCTTTTTATCGCCTCCTGATACTCGTCTAGTGGTATAAACACCCCTGGCGGGCTTTCATACTCTGGTAAACTGTCAAATTTCCTGACCTGCCTTTCCTAGCAGTCCAAATAATAGTGCTTTTTTGCGTTCTGCATCGTACTTTTTCCCATCGATAGACACAATGTAATTTTCGAAAGCTCTCGGCCAACTTTTCCACTTCATATTTGGTTTGCCCGGTTCTTCAAGAAAAAGCGGAGGTACACATATGTTATTACTTTGAGCCATGGTGTATATATTACTCTCTTATAATATCCAGTAGGCACCTGTTTATAGGACTGATACAATTCGTCACGTTTTACTCCGTAAAGTCTGTCAGTCTTTCATTTTATTTCTTACTGATTTATTATGCTTCGTTACGTGCAGCACACGTCTCATTCAGTGTAATAGCTCCTTTAGTTTGTATATTTTTCTTTTTCAACGAGTATTCACTCATTAACTTCTGCACACAAGGTCTGCATGTGTATATTTCTTCAATTTCAGCGCTCAATTACTTGCAAGTACCCTCGTGTGGCTTTTAGCGCGATACTCACTCGGTTTTTAAGTTTTTCAGCGTTTGCGCGTGGTTACTTTAAGTATTTAAGTTTGTCTAGCCAATTCCTCAGGCGTTTACCAGCGCGCGTATTCCTGTCAGGCAATGTTTAGGTTTTCCAAAATGGCTGCACGCACACCACGTAGTCTGACGTATCCGGTTCTGCTCCAATGATCACCTAGAGTTGAACCATACGTTACTCCCGGCATGCACTCCGCGTATACTGACAGGATTCCCTCAGAGCGGCAGTAGCGGTAATCGTTTTATCCATTCCAAATAGACTCACACTTACTTGTTGGAATCGATTCAATTCTGAGTTCTTTCTCTTTCTTTCTAACGTTGCTCTCTTCCCGTCACTGCCTTAAACTCTTCATTCCGCATACCTTCCTACATTGCCATACATTCCCACTCGTGGGCCCGTTGCAGCATCCAAATCCTCGTCGCCAGTGTTGCGGCAGAAAGAAGGAATGGTACCGGGCTGGAGCGAAGACTTTTATTAAGTATTAACCATAAGGACCCACGAGAGGTCAGAACAGTGAAGCGCCCGGTGAAAGCCAAAATGGCAACTGCCGAGCACTAAACGTGACGTCACATAAATACTCCCCGAGAATTCGGAGATCACAGGTAGTGACGTAGCAATGAACACAAACGAAATACGATGCCAACATTTGTCGTACAGTACATTAATGCTGAATACAAGATTACATGCTCAACACGGAGGCAGAGGGGGGAGAGAGAGAGAGAGAGAGAGAGACTGAATCAAGAGCGAGAGAGAGATCAAGAGATAGAGAGAGAGTTTGGCTCAGTGTTAGGGTACCTGTTGCAGAAATTTGTGCATAATCTATTGACCACAGAATCCAGTCAGGGGGACTTCAAGCAGTGGGTTAATGCACCTGCTGCAGTGATTCGTCTTCAAGGTGTATGTTACAGGCTGCAGTATTTATGATATAGCCCCATCTCAAGGATGAAACAGACTGGAGATTACATAATGGGAACTTCCTAAATGATACGTAAGTGACTCAATGTCGGAAATTTTTGTTTTAAAAAACAAATACATGTTTAACTATCCTTAAGTATGCCGTTTCAGCCAATATTTTCTAAGCATTTTTATATAGATGACCGGCCAGCAAAATGCAAGGTATTTAGTCTTCCTTGTCTTAACACCGCCGCTGGTGCAACCCACCACGTGCATCCAAGATCACATATTTCCTGCATATTTATTATTACTTTGAGCCTTGCCGGCTGATCTCTGCCACTCATCTCGTTCTTCAAGGCAGGGGAGCAGACCATCACTTTGGCTTGGTAGACGGTGGTCCTCGGAGGTCAAGGGATCACTTCCGGATCGAGGGCTGAGTGTCCTTCGCTTCCAGTCGTGCTTTGAGTGTGACCGCTCGAGGCGCAGCCTTATTTATACCCTGCTGTCAGGAAAGTACCGCGCAGAAAGTGAAAGAGAGAAAACTTGGCATCAAAACAGAACAAACAGCAGGGCTCTGCAAAGTATGGTGAATTATGGCAAAAAGTAAACACTGAAAGCAGCATAATAAGCGAAGGCTGTCCCTGCGACTGAGAGGCTTGTGAACTGTCATACTCCCAATAAAACATTGATGAGACATATGTGGGCTTCTTCTGCTTTCAGACAAAATGCTAATAAATGACATTTGGGTAATACATTGCATGCGGGTGGTGGGCTGGAATGCAGAGCAAAGGAAAGAGAGAAACAAGAATGAAGGAATAATGAAAATATGGGATAACACAGAGAGAGGAAGAAATAGAAAAAGTGTACATGAGAGGGAAAGGTAAGAGGAAAAGGAGGATTAGTAAAACAAGTTAAAAAAAAAAAATAATAATTTTTAAAAAAGGCGGGCCGGCTGCAGCAATGGGGACGTCTGAGGGAGAGAGAGGCGGAGGAGTGCACCCGCGAGTGGTGCGCACTCGAAGTCTGCTCATTTTCAAGCACTGCTCTCGTGCTTGTGGCGCGCAGCTGCGTGCTCCCGCAAGGTGGATGCTGCCACAAGCACGAGTGTGTGCTTGAAAATGACCAGAGCGATGACTAAAGGCCCTCCTACGCAGCGCGCTGCTTAGGCGAGACCTAAAAAGGTGGACTCATTAACAGAACACAGAAAACTGCATGTGTTTGACCATCCTGCGCCTTCCTTTACTCCTGTCTAGGAAAGCATCCATGGCAGGCAGTTGGAATAGCTGTGGCACATGACACTGCATCTTGAGCTGCAAGAGTGGCAATCTCACAAAGAACCATCCACCACTGTTGGATAATGTGTAGTGTGCAATTAGCAGGAGTGGACTGGATCCTGAAAAAATGGCAGATACACTGTAGGGTTTGCATTCTGCGAAAAGGAAGAGAAACTGCCCATTCTACTGCCAATATGTATCTTGTTGTTTCTAATAACTCGATCATCCAGATCTCTGTCGGCCAGAGCACACCTAATGATCCAGGGTGCCACGGCTGATGAAATTCGGAGAATGTTAGTTAGTGCATCAGAAGCTGAAGGCCGAATAACAAGTTTCCAACTGTTGCAGATAATTGTTGCTTTTGTATTCCAGTGTGCTACCCTTGTGTACCAGGATTTACAGTACATCTGTCCGTGTTGCTAAAACTTCTTGAGTGGTCCTGATCTGATGCTTATTGTGCCAGCTAGTGAGAGCGGTGCACAAGGTGCCAGGGCTTGTGAAGGTTTAAGAAGCAAACACACAGGCACAGACCCACATAGATACACACCCCAGACAATTTTTCTATAGGGAGTGTATGACCGGTTGTCTGCTAAGGTTTTGTATGTTCACTACTGTCGCATAGCCTGCCACATTAAAGTCCTTGCTCTATGTAGTGGATTATGCAGCCCTTTTGAACACGTTTTTTCCACTAAAAAGTAATTTATGATTATTGTGGATTTTGGAAACTTTAGTTAAAATGTTGCTATTTAACTAAATTGTTTTCAATCTCCACTCCACTCATTAGATTCCCTTTGTCATGATGAGCAGGCTACCATGTGAAATGTAAAACTCAAAAGACCTGTTCAGGAACATAAATTTACATCTGAGTAAATCTGCATTTCTAAATGTACCCTCACACTTTGGGGTTGATTCCGATGTCATTCGGAAGGGCTCTGAATTGGATTTGGGTTTGCTAAATCCGGTACGGAGCCTTTGTTTCTGACCGACCCGTTCCCAGTCCCGAACGACCAAGTACGATGCCTGGAAACCCTTGGCACCGGTCGAGCCTTTCCGAAGCCGATTCATACAGCTCTGTGGACTTGGTTTCTGAACGAGTACGATGACCGATTTGTACAGCCTTTCCGAATTAGTTTGCCTGGAACAAAAGGGCTGCCGGAATCGGTCTTTTGGGGCTTGTAGCAGGCCCCCTTCTCCCGGGGCCCTGTGAATCTGGCCCGTGGGGGTACCCATGGGTCCACCTTCTCAACCATGTGCATTGGGGCCGGCACCATGGGGTTTCCGCCACAGGGTGCAAGGTTTTCCCCACCCACCCCTTATGGGAACCTGTGTTCACGTTCGGAACACAGGCTGGGAGTCCGACTGAATTGTATCCGGATGCATTGTACACATTCGGTTCCCCCCCCGGGTTGTACGGAAAGCATTCCTGAACAGATTTGGTCGGTATGCTTTCCGAACAAGATCGGAATTGGGTGCTTAGTAGTTAATGTACTATGTTTGGCAATTCACCGTTTACAAGTTTAAAAGTTGAAATACATTTATTTATTTTAACATTGTATACATTCTATTTTCAGTCTCTACCTTCCTCCAGGTCTGAGCAGAAATACATTTACAGCTGTTTCAGTCCTTTTTGGCTGCAGTAACTATAGAAGTGCAGTTTGTGAACAGAAAATGGCATATTCTGTTGTGGGTGGTTGAATGCCACTCTCTAAACCCTTAATTCATCCTGTCCTTATCCCTCCCACTTTGTAATAAGTTTTACCAATTTTCCAGCAACTCTCCCCTGTCCCTCCCATATTTACTACTAAAACGTAGGCATATGTGTGCGGAGATTGCCACAAAGACAAGATAGGAGAGGCAGAGACCCCAACACACAGGCTAGGGAATAGCATTTTGTAGTGCTATTTTAGTACTACTAACCATACTACAAAATGCAGCTTGTGAATTGGCCTGTAAAACCTTGGCACCAGCACATTCAGTTTAAAATCATGTAGAGAAGACACCATTCCTGGGGCCATTACAAATGTAGGAATTGTACAGTTTGCTGCTTTACATTTAATACAAAGCAGTTCCTGCACAAGGAATTTAATTAAGGTATGAAAGATCACACAAACAGTAACTCCATTGAAACAAGGAGATACTGGCTTGGGCAGCCTTCTACCAGTCTCTCATGTACGATAAAAGGGATTCTCAGTGATTTGAGAATAAGTCCCTGGACTCATTGGCTGGCTGGGAACTTCCACACAGGCATGAAGAGCAGCAGGTGAAGCCAGCAGAGCTCTAGTTAGGAATCAAGCTTAGTCTCAATGGATCAATGACACAATATTGTGGTGAGCATTATTGACAAAAATAAAATATACTAGGTCCACTACAGTTTATGCAACTGTAGGTAAAGTGTTGAATTTCAGAGGGGTAATATTTAGTATTCATAGTCCAGTCATTGCAATAGTAGGGACAGTGTTGGACTTAGCAGGGGTTAGATTCCCTATTTCCACTCCAGTCTAAATAACAATAGGGAAAGCATTGGACTTCGGAGGGGTGGAATTTACTATTCACATTCTCGTCTAAGAAACAGTAGGGAAAGTTTTGGACTTTCGCGGGGTTACATTTACTATTCTGACTCCAATCTAAGCCACAGTAGGGAAAGAGTTTGACTTCGGAGGAATGAAATTTACTAGTCCCACTCTAGTCTAAGCAACAGTAGGGAAAGTGTTGGACTTTGGAGTAGTTTAATATGAAACTAGAGTACACATAAAATAAATACATTTATTTATATTAAAGTTAATAAATAACACTAAAAATAAATAACATATAGAAATATCAACTCGGCTAACTATAAAAAATACCTCAATAATAAATCACTTCACTATTTAATTTAAGCAAATACAATTTAATAACAAATGTAATCTCAATTTCTCACAAACTTCAGTAAAGACAATGTTTTTAAATAATACATGACATTTTACATAATTACCTTTAAATGATATCAATAAATTGATATTAAAAATTAGTTTTTTATTTTCTTGCCAAACTACTCAGCTAAACAAATAAGGTTTCTTTGTACCTGTTTGGCAGTTCGTTTGGCAGCTTATTTCCCCTCGTTTAGAGGACCTGTGGATCCTGTTGCTTGCCTGGTTGTCCCGCTCTCTGGGTGATCCTGGTCTCCCGCTGCTGCGTTTTAAACATCACGGCCGCTGTGGGGAGACAGGACTACACGCCCCAGCAGCCCCAGTGGACACACACCACCTGACCTGCAGCTGCGCGCCTGGAGGCGCTTAAATCAGCGTCACCGCTCCCGCGACGCGGGATCGCGCGTGGGTAGCGCCGGGAGAAGCCCGGGACAAGGGCGGGACCGTCTGTGGCCATCCGGGGCCGGAAGAGGCCGGGCTGGGCCACCCCCCTGTACAGTGCGTACATATACCGAACGTTTGGAAGACTCGCTGCATAACGTTTGACATTTGCGCTATCCTGTTACTTTCGTTGGGACCTCATTTGTCGTGTGAGAAATGCCTGGAATGGGGAAACGTGTTGCGGTCCCTTCAACTGTGTCTGGCACTATGGACCAATTCATCACCCGAGCTGTCTCGGTACTTGAGCAAGAAATCGCTATTACCGAAAGACGCCTCTCCATTGATCCTAAGTTTGCTAGACGTTCTTCCTTGGGCCCGCTAGCACTTGTCAAGTCACCAAGCAAACACACAGACCATACACGGGGGGTTGTTTCTCCTCACATAGAGATTGTATCTCCAGAAAACTTGCTATCACCTTCCGGGAGGTTATCACAATCTCCAGTGATGACGGATTTGGTTTCAGCAGTGGAATCTGTGGTAACTCTTACACCCAAAACCACTCGACCACAGACCAGGGCAGGGGGGAAACCTTTTAGACCAGTGCACCATAAAAGGAAAAGGGCTGGGGTAATTGACGGTGACAGGCAGGCGAAAATCCCCAAATCTACTAATAACACCTTGACTTTTGACTTTACTAATTCTCCAGCCTGTCTTACACCGGCAGATGCAAACGCACCCTCTCCCCCCTTGCCTAATGGCAATGATATGATTCCCCAGCTAGAACACACCGTTCGCTCCTTAATTTTACCCTTATTAGAAAGGATAAAAACAGTTGTAGAAAAGGTGGACAAACTCGAACAAACTATTCTGGACAACTTTTGTTCACTTAAGAATGTTGTTAAGCTAGCTACAAGGGACATTGATAAAAGTAATTGCCATTATGGCATAAGTTCTATAAACCCCATGCCGTCTCCAACAGACAAATGTCCCGTTACAACTGATGCAGGCATAGCCTTAGGTAAAGTCCTGCCCTTACAACCTACAAACATGTGTCAGTCCTCTGGGTCACTTGGGGGGGGAGGGGATGTCAGTTATCCACCAGCCACTTGGGCGGGAGGGTCGCACAAGTAAAGCAGCCCCGGTAATAAACCCTAAGAAATCCGTGGATGCGAGAACAGCTACTGAGTTAACTTCCACAGGCACTCCGCCCAGAGCATCTCCAACACAAATACATCTTCCCCCCCGAATCACTACCTTATGTTGTGATCTTAACTGGTGTCCCTGAACTCCCCACTGGCAAATCTGAATCCTTTCACCAGCTAAAAAACAAAACGAGTCATTGGCTGAATATACACAGACCAATCCCTACTCACTTTAATGGGCGGATTCTATTTGCCAGAAGAGTACAATGGGTAGGCTCTCAACCCAAAACTACCCAGGGAGATTGCATCATCGTTAATTTTGAGGATGCACGTCTACCAAGGTTTATTACGGAATATCCAACATACGGACCCAGAACAGGGATAGAGGCCCATAATTTAAACTTTTTCTACAACAAGGGCTCTAATTACTGACAATCCCACTCTGTGACAAACGTTTTATCCCTTAACAAGCCGAGGGCCAATGAAAGCATACCCACGGCCAACTATGATGCTGCCCCCCCAGATTCGATAGGACCATTTTTAATCTCCGGGGCCCCTTCGCCGCCTAAATTCAGAACGGACGATAGGGAAAGCGCGCAAGGCCAGATCGCTCCATCTCACATGGCACCACTCACTACTAAACAAGGGACCCTGTTGTCTTGGAATCTAGCTGGTATTAAGACCAAACTAGATTCACCAGAATGGGTTAGATTCATGAGCAAATATGATGTTTGTCTCCTCCAGGAAACATGGGCCTGTGAGGCTCAGTGTCTGTTGGGATATTTAAACTTCCATGTCCCAGCCACCCAAGGTCCGTTCGGGCGTCCAATGGGTGGACTAATCATCTGGGCTCGCCAGGATTTATTCCCGAGCGCCGTTACGATTGATACGGGCTCCCCAGATATTCAATTAGTACGATTAACTCTCGACCATGGGGGTAGTTTGGATATTTATAACCTATACCTCCGTGGCACAAGAGGGAAAACGTCAAGGGTGCTGGACACCTTGGTTAGCCTTATAGAAACTGAATCGTGTAACAGAGACTTGATTGTTGCAGGAGACTTCAATGTCACATTTGAACCCCTACTAGATCCCGATCTAGAAAGTGGCCTTGATCCCGAAGAGGATAGTTTATGGGGCATTCCAGCACTCTTACTCTCTCCCATCAAAAGATGGTCTTCGGTAGCAGTGCAGGTAAATGCACTCTGCCTTGAGAGGGGCCTAAGGGCCCTGAATGGTAGGACCCCAGGGGATAGGATGGGAGCTTCCACCTTTGACAATGGCCGCTCAAAGAGCAGGATAGATTGTGCTATGTGGATTGAGCATGTGGTGCAAACTGATAGATATGGTGGTCGAGATAAGATTAGAGAGCGACCACAATCCTATTTGTGTCTCCCACAGTTGGTGGGGGAAAGATCATTTGAGATGTGAGGAGACACCTATGGTTTCCAGTGGATGTGTTGTGTCTAATGACATGCGGAGGTTAAAGTGGTCCCAAGTAATGACCAATCCCACGACCATTGCCAGTATTAACACTGAGCTTACCGCAACCATTTTGAGGTTGGAGGACGCTTCGAATGACCAAGTTACCAGAATACATGAATCCTTCTTTGAAGGCATGCGCGGTTTTTTTCTCAAACCACTCAACAAGGGCAATAAGCCACTGCGCAAGCAACTGAGGTGGTATGATAATGAATGTAAACGCGCTAGAAGTACTCTTTCACTAGCTGTCTCTAGCGGAAACAAGGTATACATTCAGCAAGCCAGGTCCTCGTACAAGAAGTGTATAGGTAAAGCTAAGAAAAGATGGGATGAATCTTTTTGGCTAGATTTGAAGGAGGCTTGTTATGCCAGGGACACTAGACTGTTCTGGAATGTGATCAAGTGGAACAGAGGTGGCTCCCCCGAAAAACCTTCAAACCATGTCACCCAAGAAGATTGGCTGGGGTATTTTAAACCCCAATACGCAAGTGACCCCCTCTATAGTTGCCTGAGGACAACCCCATATGTTTTCTATTCGCCTGGCCCTTTTAGTCCTAAGGACGTTTTAGCTGCTTTGGCTCGTGTAGCCGCCGGGCGGGCACCAGGGGCAGATGGGGTCCCATCTGATCTTTTTCTTAACAACAAGATACCCTGGAGTAAGTATATTGCTCTCCTGGCCAATGCTGTGGCTGAAGGTGCCCCGGTACCTAAGTCGTGGGGGGGTGCTATTATAATTCCCATTCACAAAAAGGGAGATAAAACCCTTCCAGGAAACTATAGGCCCATTAGCCTTATTGATACTATCCAAAAAGTTATTGGGAGGATGGTATTAAATGAGTTACTGGTCTGGATCGAAGATAATCAGATCCTTTCTAACCTCCAAGCAGGTTTTAGAAAATTTACCAGCACCGTGGACCAGGTGTTCCGTTTTGAACAACTGCTTTGGAAGACAGTCACGTTAGGCAAAGGCAGTCTCTATGTCACTTTTGTAGATCTAAGAGCTGCCTTTGACCTCGTCCCTCGTGAACAACTGTGGTGGGTACTAGCAAAACGTGGCCTTCCTATGGAACTCCTGACTTTAATCAGGAGGTTCCACGAACCTAATTTTGCCAAAATACAGTGGGGAGGCTTGGGGGACACAACCCCGAGTTTCCAGTCGAGCGTGGTGTGCGCCAAGGGTGCGCCATGGCGCCTACACTCTTCTCTTTGTATATTAAAGGCATAGTTGACTATATGCTTCAAACTAGCACCGATGCTCCAAAGTTGGCTGGAGTCCCTACCCCAATATTAATGTTTGCCGACGATACCCTTATAGTATCAAAAACTCCGAGTGGCATGCAAAGAGCTTTGAAAGTCTTTGAAGACTTTTGTAACAAACATGGATTGGAGGTCAATGTGACCAAGACCAAGCTCATGACGTTCAACCCGCACTCAAGCTATAGAACAGGTAAACTTACAATGAATGGCCAAGTCCTCGAGGAGGTAAATAACTTTGCCTATTTGGGCATCCACGTGTCAGATAACAATAAGTGGAACAGACACCTGGAGATTTCTGCGTTGAAACTCTCACAGATCACGGGAACATTGATCAAAGAGTATAAAAAATCATCCACCAAGCCGGTCAAGCCCGTGCTCCAGGTTTACGAGGCAAAGGCCCTTAGTGCAGTGTTGTATGGGGCAGAGCTCTGGGGTTTTGACGTACTATCGACTCTTACAGTTGTTGAAAACAATTTCTTTCGCTGTATAATAGGTCTCCCACAAAGCACATCTTTGGTCCCATTGCGCTATGACCTAGGCAGAAAGGCCCTCAAGGATTTGGCCAAACTCCGTCCAGTCTTATACTGGAGGAGATTGTGGACTACGCCAGAGCTTCGGCCATATGCAATGGGTATCATGGATGTAATGCAGGCCGACAAGTTTCATAAGATAGGGTGGCTTAGGAATCTACGAGATACTTTGGCAGATTTGGGACTGACAGATTTATGGAGTGACCCCGCTACTGCTGCTTTTCCCACTAAGAAGCTTTTGAAAACGCTTTATTGGGAGAAGGTAGATCATAGGGTGTGGAGTGACTCTGCCCCCTCTTCGATGACTAGCTGTTTTTTGGAGGCTAAGGCCACCCCACTTTTTGAACCCTATTGGGATTTGATTACCTCACCTAGGGACAGGAAACTCTATTTCCAACTTAGAGCAGGTTCCCTACCACTCAGGTCCCTAACTAGTGGGTGGTTTGGTATAGGCAAAGATACTTGTCCTGGTTGTGGTGACACAAAAGAATCTATTGCCCACTTTTTGTTTGTTTGCCCGGTCTATGTGAATCCCAGACGACGGTGGCTTACTCCTTTGTGCAAAGTATTGGGCACAAGGAGTTCTGCTGTCGCTGTTAGGATTTTAAGCACAAGCACTTTTCCAGTCCACTCAATCGCTTTAGCTAAATACCTGGGATGGGCATGGTCCTTAAGGTGTAACGTTATACGGGGAGCAGAGGCGCCACTTTTATAGGGTTCTATTCTGGGACGCCATACTGTCCGGTTGTTTTATCTTCTCTTTTTTAACACTTTGCTTCATCTGTAGTCAACTGATATGTTTAATTCTCTATTTAAAACTGTTTTTAATTATTTATTGTAAAACTCTGTACAGTCTTAGTGGATTTTATACTTTTGTCTTATGTATATGTTTGTGTCTTGTATGAATTACTTTTAATTCGAATAAAGACTATGATGATGATGATGACAAATAACTAAGTTTCAAAAATACAAGTTTAATAAACATATAAAAACAAACCTACTTGTTTATTAATGCTTATACCCCTTCTAGAGTACTTAGATCGGGGGAAGCAGCTCTCGCAGTGATTCCTAGAGTGCGTCTGGCGCGACCAAGCTGTGAAACTGAATGCCACTCAACCTGGGACTTGAACCTTTGGAGGCAAGTTTCCGTAAAAAGCTGAAGACCTGGCTCTTTAGACAGTTAGTAGGAGTAGGGCCTATCTGCCTCTATTTCTGACCGGAATATGTGGCTACTGCTTAGCGTTGGGACACTCGGTCGGAGTAACCAGGCTTTTCTATAATTTCTAAATAAAATAAATAAATAAAATCAATAAAACATAAGCTACACAATAATTAATAAATTAGGTAATGTACATAATTAATATTTAAAAAAACTACAAGAAAATATTACATTAAAAAACATTTAATTTAAACTGTTCATCATAATCTCCTACAAACTCAGCAAGCCACAACTAAAATATAACTTAAATAATTCAGGATTAAATAATTTACAAAAGTAACAAATAATTTACAATTTAAAACTAATGATTAATCATTAGTAATTTAAAAAAATACCTTGTACATGCCCCTACAAATCCAACAACCCACTACTAATGAATGGTAAAATAAGTAGGTCATAAACTAGTTACATAATTGTACAAGTGACTTCCCTTCGGTAACGATGGATCTGGTAGAGACTATTCTAGCCGCAGATTCCTTAACGTAGAATTAGCCCCAGGCGTGAGACTGGATCCGGATTTGTTTTTTGCCACAGCATCTCTGCGCGCCGGGGGCGGCACCACGTGACTCCGCCCTGACGTTGTCCGCTGACGTGACGTCAGTGAGGTCACTTAAGTCCCACCCGAGGCGCTGTCGTCAGTTTTCTTCAGAGAACTTTTCTGCGCCACAATGTGGATCCATCACAAACAAAACAGTGAGAGTATGGGAACAGTGTGCAAAAAAATCAGTGAAACAAAGGAAAAAAGTGAATGGTGAGGAACAGCACCATTGGGGACAGTGCCAGGCACTGTGTTACTGAAAGTCCTGGAAGGGAAAGAGCAGAGTACCTCTCTGAGAAGCAACCCTGCAAAGCGAAGGCGATATCCTCCCTGGAGGCAGAAGAACATGTGAAAAATGTTAAGGCAGACGACAAAGTCTGCAATCACAATCTATAACAGTGAAGGGCAACAAGTCCGGAACAGAGGAGTAACGCCAAATTACCCCAAGACAACACCATCGAGGAGTGTTGTATCCTCTGTAAAGAGCTAAGGGCTGAGGCACAGCCCAGAGACCCCAACCCAGAGGACTGCAGAGGAGTCAGAAATCCCAAGCAATGAAAAAGGGAGGGGGGAGAGTATGAGTAGGCCCCACACTGGAATAACCAGGGTGTAGGGATGCAGACGTACACATGAACCTACCGTCCAGTTACCAGAAAGAAAGGAGTGGAACAAATAAACAGAACAAAACATCCCGCCAGGGAGGTAGTGAAAGAGGGCACTTGCAGTGAAAGAGGGCACTCGCAGAAAACCAAGCCACCCGGAGGGAGGCGACTGCAGAAGACCGAGCTGAAGGTCCTCACAGAAGGGGGAGGAAGGGAGGGCTGTAAAGGAATCTGCGGCTAGAATCGTCTCTACCAGATGCATCGTTACGGAAGGTAAGTAACTTGTACATCTGATAGAGACAACTAGCCACAGATTCCTTAACGTAGAATAGATACCCTAGCCATACCCAAAGGGGAGGAGGGTCTGCGAGAGAACCTCACCAGCTTGGGATGTGTCGGGGGTGGGAACAGGAAGGACGGACTAGCCCCCACCAAGCAGAAGTAATCAAGAACAAGGAGAAGGGAAGGCCAGGATACCACAAGCCTACCCGAGGGGCAAAGGGCGTCTGCCAGAAAACCCGGAGGGACAGACTGCACCAAGAGTACCAAAGGAAGAAAAGAACCACCTGCAAAATCCAAGGAGCAGAGGTGGAAATGGAAGCAGAGCCCACCTCAGGAGAACACACACAGCGAAGGTTACAGCTGAATGGCATCAGCCCCGAGGCAGGCGACAAGGCAGGAACGGCCCCACAGCCGATAAGTGCATACGTGAGAAGGAAGACACAGTTGCGCAAAGCGTCAGCAGAGAAAGGGACAGGAGCACACTAGTACACGCCGAGGCCCACGGAGGTGGACCATAACGACCAGGCGTGCGCAGCAGGCAGCTGGTAAATACTATGAAGTAGTGTGCCCAGAACAACCTCAGCGCAAGACGAAGAACGAGGCAAGGGAACCCCAGAACAAGCCCCAGAGATAGACCGTCCCAGTGACATAACCTGTCCCACGAAGAGAAGTGGGACTGGCCAGATAAGAGAGAAATATGTAGTACAGACCTAAAGCCGTCAACCAGAACACAGGGAAACACCAGGAATACCTAGCCCCCCTGGAACACAAGGCATAGGACTATGCCGAAACGTCGGATAATAAAGTGGAAACACCATGACACTACGCCGTAGATGGCATGACAAAAGTCGGTCTGGTGATCAAGAGGCTGAAGAGGGCAGGAAAGCCCTGCAGAAGAAGGATGGAAACACCATCGGACACTGAGCAGGACAGAACCTGGAGCAGCGCAAGCTGCACTAAGGCGGAAGAAAAGAGAACGCACCAAGCAGTATATAGTGACGCCAGGAAACGCGAGGAACCCGAGAAGGTATCCACATCCGCCCTGCTTAGGACAGCTATACAATAGCCTACAAGTACCCCACCTAGGGTAAGACATGTCCCCAAACAAAACAGGGGAACACCTCTTAGGGAAACCCGCAGCAGAGGTCAAGAACATAAAAGACCTGTGGGTAGCACCACAGGTGGCTTACCAATCAGCCAAAAAATACACAGATGGTCCAAACTGAGGACCAAGACGGCTTCACTAACAGCCCAAAAACACACACCACAAAAGCTGAAGGGCTGAACCAGCAGCCAAAAGTACAGAGGGGCCAACTTCGGGACCCTGAAGGCATTCCAAGCCACACACAGCACACAGACGGGCCAACCGAAACATTCGGCCCAAAGAGAAGGGTGGGATAAAAGCCTCCCATATGGCACCTAAGGACCGACAAGCTGAAGCTTACGGAGGGGGAGGAGGATGGAGCCCCGCAAGAAGTCGTTGAATGGCAGAGTCCGCGTGGGTGTTAAATAAATGAACCCCATCAAAAGGCAGGTCAACAAAACGCTCCCGAATATTCCCCAGAAAGAAGCTATCTCGCAACCAAGCATGGCGGCAGAGGGCCACAGAACTCACCATAGTGCGGGCGAGAGAATCACAAACCTTCAAGGCCGAACGGAGAATAAATGCAGCTAACTCCCGACCATCCAGCACATAGTGCCACAGATCAGCGTAGACACCTTCATGCGAGGTACGAGACAGAAGGGACTCCGCGGAATCCCATAGGTCGGAGGTAGCCCTGGCCAACACACAAAGTGTGTTGAGCGCGCGCAGAGCAGCGCTAGTGGAAGCGAAAATTTTACGCCCCCAGGAGTCCAACCACCGGGCCTCCCGTGACGGAGGGAGCAACACTGAAGGCAAGGAAGGAAAAGCAGTCTGCAGGACAGGGCCCTGGGCAGATGAGTGGGGGGGAAAAGGCAGACTGGATCGTGCGGGGCAGGACGGTGGCGGTGGAGGAGCGGCTGAGGCACCGGATCCCCTCTAGCAGGACGCCCCCAGGCCCCCAGAAGGGAGTTATGGAGCGAAGCTTCAAATGGAAGAAGCAGCTCTCGTCCACCAGAGCCCTGGTGGAGAACCTCCAACAAATGGTCCATAGGGAGTGGAGCGACCGAGTTGCCCATTTGCAAAATGCCAGTGGCTGTGGAAATTGCCCGGACAAAGGCCACACTCGCCTCCGTAGGGCGTCGTGGGGGAGAGGGCAACTCTTCCGTGGGCGAAGGCTGCAAACTAAGCCACCCGTCCCCGAGCCCAGCTGGAGGAAGAAACGGCCAGCCCCTGTAGGATGGAAGACCCATGGACGAGTGAGGGACCTGAGGGGTCTCCGGAGAAGGCGGAGAAACCTGCGGGGCAAGCCACAGCGAAGAGCGGGTCCGAAGAGTGTGGGCGTGGAGACGGCGTAGAACCCGCCCTGGAAGTTGCCGGGGAAATGGCAACGATGCGGCGTCCAGTCTCCAGTGAAGAGGAGACAAGGAGATGACAAACCTCAGGAGAAGAAGGGACATCCGGAGAAGATTCGACGATCCGATGTCAGGACGGCGCCGTGGAGTCCACCATGGGCACTGGTGTGTCCTCGATCGGCGCTGAAGTGTCCACCAGGGGTGCCGAGTTCACCTCCACCACCACGTGCCTCATAGGAGAAAGGGGTGGGGGCGGAGCCGAAGCGGCTAGCTCGACCTCTGACTAGGCAGCCACCTGGGCAGAGGACCGAGAGGGACTCGGGGAGGCGCCCCGGGTCCCGGTCGCCACCCGCGGTGCCGCCAGGGCTGGGGAGGAAAGCCGTCAGCGCCGTAAAGGCGTCGGCTCGCCCTCTGGTAAGACAACCGCCTGCCCAGAGGACTGAGGGGGACTCTGGGATGAACCGTGAGTCCCGGCGACCTCCTGCAACACCACAGGGAACCCCCCGGGGTTTTGCGGCGAGGAAGGGATGCCGTGGGTTGAAGAGGGGAACTCCGTAGGGCTGCACCCCAATGAAACCACACCTCCGAAACCCGAAGCCGAACTAGTCGGCGCCGGGGACAATACCGCTTGCGAGTCCGCGGAAGGCCCTGCGCATGGTGAGGGATCCGCGGACGTCTCAGGAAAAGGAGGGGGCCTAAAGAAGCCTGCAGAGCAGTAGTGTAGGCCTTCATTTGGGCCATTGTAGCCCCAATGCCAGGAAACGGCGGATAGGGTAGCGATGGGCGAGGTCACACGTCCCGAGAGGAACCAGTGCCCTCTGCAGAACGAGGACAGGGCTTCGATGGCAAGCTGCAGGACTTGCGGGCGAGCGATGCCCGTGCGGCCTCTGTGAAGGACGATGCCGCAGCCGGAATCAGCGGCTTCTGGACCCTTCTGAGGTAGGGGACGGACGCTGTGATGAGACCGATCTGGACAAGCGGGCCGAAAGTAATTTCATCCGGCGCTCCTGCTGAGACTTCGGCTTCAGATGCTGACAAGCGTCGCAGTCCGTAGAATCATGGTGCTTGCCCAAACACCACATACAAATAGGGTGAGGGTCCGTCGCCGACATCTGATGCGTACACGAAGCACACGTCTTGAAACCTGAAGGCATTGCACACTGTTCCCAACGCAAAGGCGTTAAAAGAAGGCCTGAAAATAGGTCAAGGGAACTCACTCCAGATCCGCGTTGCACGTGGAAAAGAAGGAAATTGACGTCAAAGGCGCCGGGGTGGGACTTATGTGATCTCGCTGACGTCACGTCCACGGACGTCTGGGTGGAGTCACGTGGTGCCGTCCCCGGCGCGCAGAGATGCTGTGGCAAAAAAAATTCTGGATCCAGTCTCACGCCTGGGGATAAATCTATGTTAAGGAATCTGCGGCTCGTAGTCTCTATCAGATAGTAAATTCTATAATTAACAATTAAAAACTAATTACCAATAAATATAGATTTCTTTTTTTTTTAATTATAACTTTGGTGCTTGATTTAGATTTCAGTAAATGGGTTACTCTGACCTATTCCGTCCGCTGAAGTATAAATCCCATAATATCCAATGGGATTTATATTTCAGCTGACGGGATTCCAACACTGTTGTGACCGAGTAACTCATTCTCTGTAATCTTAACCAGGGCCTTAATTAACTTCCCACCCTATACCAGAAAAACAGAACAACCCGATAGTACAATATACCTTACTATAACAAAAAATAAAGCTAAATTAAACATGTACATTTAAACCAGAACACGAAAGAAAATGCAAAATCATGAAAAAAATGAATTGGCAATTAAAAATAAATCAATAATAAATTTAACATGTATAATTTAAATACCTTCCCACCCCATCCTACTACAAACCTATCCACCCAATATGACACTATAAATCACTAATTACATTAAAATAAAAATGACTCATTTAAAATTACACCTTACATTCTTAAAAAATAATTATACTAACAAACATAACAATTACAATTAATATAACTAAAGCTCATTTAAATAATTAACAAACTATATTTTTACAACTATAGTACTAAAAGGTAAATTGAAAACTACAATAATATAAAAAACCATATGACTTTACAAAAAAATCGATTTTTGTTGACAACGATATTCTATTCCACAATATTTTTTTCTGCCATTTTCAAGTTCTAATATTTCTAACTCAATATTTTGTCCAAACACTGTCTCATTATTGAGAACAGGGACAGCATCAAATCCGTGTTAATGAAGGTCTAAATGGAGATTCTACACAGGCCTTGTTAAAGTGAATTCTTACCGAAGCGCCTGGGCAGGTGACACTTATGTCCAGTTTGGGAGCCACCCACTGACAAACAAATGCTGTGCATTCTTGGTTTTCAGAAAATCTGACAGCTTGCACAATTCTTCCTGCCACTGGCAAGAGGATATGTGTTGCTGTTCAGATACAGGCGTGCCCTACTCCCAGCACGCATTGCAAGTACTTGTGGCTAAGGCCACGGCACTAAGGACAGCTGCACTAAATCTACTCTAGCAGGAAATCTTGTTCATCTGCCAACAGACCGACTTAGAAGGAAGAAGTAGGGTAAGAACTGTCCTTGTCATTTCAATGGGTAGCATCCTGTAGGAGGCCCTGGGGTACTAAGAGACGGACACCACGTTTGTTTAAAGGGTGTTTATTTGTAACATCGTCGGAGCGCCAGGAACGGCACCCGCTCGCACTTCTGCTCTGCAACCCACTGGCCAACATGGCCGCCCGCGCTCCCAGCATTCCCTGCCGTGACGCGGCAGAAACACTAGAGCAGCGCTACTCTACATATCTCCCTCCTTTATTGACACTGCAACAAACAATTAACAGAACATATACAGTGTCCAACGATAGTTCTTGCAATGGGTGGTTATGTTTTCATGTCGAACTCTCGATACCTTTTGGGCAATACCACTGTCCTGCCGGTGCGGGTGTATATCACCGGCGTGCATGCCCGGGTATCTCTGCCGCTACTGGGTGGAGCGTGGTTTTGTGTCTCTTGTGTTTGGCTCCCCTTTGCCAGAGCGCACGCTCCTTGGTACTCCCATTGCACACGTATACTTTTGTCTTCTGCATTCTTTGGTGCACTGGTGGTGGTCGTCTCTTCTGTGTTGGTGCTCCTCGTGTCGCTACTAGTTGCTTCCATTTCCGTAGTGGTTTCGCCCCACTCCGGGTTCTCGTCATCTTCTCTTTCAAGTTGCATGTCTCCTATCCTAGTCCAATTCAACACCTTGTTGCACCTTGACATTCTGTCCTGAGACCATACCTTTCCGTTGCTTAATCGGGCTGATCTTGTGTAGACTTCGCGTACTTGCAGCGGTGTGCTATACTTGCTGTCGCCTTTCCTTCTCAGCTGAGCCAACTTCACTCTGACCCATTCTCCCTTTTCCAGTGACGCCTCCTTGACGTCGCTTGTTGTAGTGGTCTGTGTAAATCTTTTGTGCCCTTTCCAAATTGCTACGCACTACCGCTGGAGACCATTTACTCTGTACAGTTTGTCGTTTCCATGCTACATTGTCTCTTGTAAAGGGGCACAACCTCTCAGTATTTTGAATGGACTATATCCAGTCTTGGTGGGGGTGATCCGGTACGCCCATACCGTACTCTTAAGTTCAGCTTCCCAATTCTTCCCGGCATTGATCGCTGCCTGTACTGACCCCATGATAACCTGGTTAAATCTTTCTGCTAGGCCTTTCCCGGCCGGATGATATACCGGGGTGTGCTTGATCAGTATTCCGTTCCACTCCATGAATGCGTTCCATTTGTCTGACGTAAATTGAGGCCCATTATCACAGGTTAAGACTCTTGGTATTCCTTCTCTCAGGAACGTGGCCGTGAGGAATGTCAGTACAAAGTCTGTGTCCACGTTTTCGCACACCTTTTCTTCCGGCCACTTTGAGTACCTGTCTACCAACATGATTGCATATTTGGGTACACTCTGTTCGTCCAAAATGGAACCTAGGATGTCCACTGCCAATTCTTCCCATGGATTTACCGAATTGGCAAAATTCCCCAGTGGAGGTCGCAGAGTGGTCTGCGTCTTGTCTGCATTGCTGCACAGGACACAATCCCTGACATGCTTCTCCACTTGGTTGTCTCGAGCCGGCCACCAGTATGCTTGCTTGGCTCTCTGCTTAGTTTTAACTATGCCTAAATGTCCTTCATGCAGTATTGAGAGTAATCGCTTCACCAATTGACTTGGCGGAACTACTTTGTCTCCTCGCAGTATGAATACATTGTTGTCCCTGACTGACAGCTCCTCTCGAACTTCATAGAATTTACGGTGTTCTGCCCCCAAATGTTTCTTCTCTGGCCATCCAGCAATTATGAACCGTTTAAGCGTCATTGTCGTATGCCTCTCTCCACTCTTGTGCACTTATGACTGCTTCCTGGTAGTCTGTGAAGGCTATGGTGTATTCATCCTCGCCCGTTGGTTTTGGCGCATCCTCCATTGCCGCAGCCCTGCTGAGGTAATCCGCAACCTTGTTCTTGGAGCCCGGTATATACTCTACATCATACACGTAGTCCAGCAACCTCAGCGTCATTTTTGCTATGCGAGGCGTGGCACTCGCATGTCCACTGGATGTGAGCACCTTCACTAGTGGCTTGTGATCCGTCCGGAGTAGGAACCTGGAGCCCCAAAGGAATTGGCGGAATCTTTCCATTGCCCAGATCGCCGCCAGCAGCTCCTTTTATATTACACTGAACTTTTGTTCGTTCGGGCTTAAGGATCGGGACGCAAAGCTGACTGTCGACATCTCGCCCTCTTCGGACTGTTGTATAAGGACTGCTCCGAACCCTCTGTCACTCGCATCCGTGGTGAGGATGGACAGAGCTTGTTGGTCGAAGCCATGTAGAGGCACTGTTTCACAGATGTCCTCCTTAATTTGTCGAAATTCTTCTTGGGACGCCTCCGACCATGCGAAGGTGGTCTTCTCCTTCAGTAGCTGTGGCAGGTTGTGTGTTTTGGTGGCAAAGTGAGGTACAAATTTGCTATAAAATTCCGCCATTCTGAGGAAAGAACGGACGTCGTCCTTGCTTCTAGGTGTAGGAGCGTCCTTTATAGCCTTGGCATTCGCATGTTTGGGTGTGACTCCTTTGTCGCTAATCTCATGGCCCAGGTACGTGACTGATGTCACTCCGAACTTGCACTTGTCCCATTCCGCGCCAGAATGTGCAAAACTTTGTTTAGCTTGGCGTCACGGTCCGATTTGGTTCTCCCCACAACCAGGATATCGTCTTGGAAATATTGTACCCCTTCCGTGCCCTTGAAGAGTTTATGCATCAACTTTTGGAACACCGCTGCTGCGGAAGCTAGGCCGAATGGCATTCACTGGAACCGGTAGCACCCAAACGGTGTGATGAACGAAGTTAGTTTCTTGCACGTAGGGTGTAGTGCTATTTGGTGGTATGCTGAGGTCAAGTCTATGGTGGAGAACCATTTGATGCCTTTCGTCGGGGCCAACATTTCATTTATCCTGGCAGCGGGAACTCATCAACTATTATGTTTTTGTTGAGCTCCCTCAGGTCTATGCATAGGCGTACCTTCCCATTGGGTTTCCGGGCTAAGACCAGGGGAGCCAGCCATTCCGCGCTCTCTATGGGTTCAATCACTCCATTGTCCTCCAGGCGCTGCAGTTCTTGTTGCACTGCGTCACTAGAGTTGAACGGTATATTCCGCACTTTGTGGCTCACTGGCTGGGCCCTCTCATTGAGGCATATCTTGTGAGTGAACTTTGTCAACTTGCTGATGGTGCCTCCAAAGACCGGTGGGAAACTTGCCTTCCACGTATTGGCTTTGTCTGTTCGTGCGTGATCTGTCATCAGCATTTGCGTCGTGCCTCCTGGGTTTAGTTGGATCCCTAATTCTCCTTGATCTACCCACCCTAGCACTGAGGGTCCCTTCTCCGCCACATATAGCTTCCCTTCAGCTATGCGTCCTTTGAATTTAAACTGTAGTGGGCAATACCCCACCATGGGGATGGGTTCTTTTGTGAAGGTGACCAGATGGATGTCCGGAGAAAGAAGGTGTGTGTGTCGATGATCTTCGCAAAGTCTCTGTCCCAAATGCTGCGTTGTATGATGGTGTATGGGGACCCTGAGTCTGCAAACATGGAGACTTGAACCCCGCCTATGGAAAGTTCACACAACGGATTGCGTGTCCTGACGCAGTCTATGCCTAGGACCTGGTCATCAATGCACAGCACACTGTCTTCGTCTTCTCCGCCCCCTCCTTCCTCGGTCTCTGAGTCTTGTGCCACGTATTTGACTGCCGTCTTCCGGGGTTTGCGCCTACAAACTTTCTCTAAGTGCCCCATTACTCCACAGTATAAGCATTTGGCCCTGAAGGCAGGACATCGTTTGTCGTTGGCAGCGTGTGCCCAGCTTCCGCACCTGTAGCAACTTTGCTTGTCCTCTCCTTGGCGTCGCCACTGACCCACAACTTCTCCTGTATGGATGTATTCACCGTGTGCATGATGATTTGGTCCCTTATGAGGTCATCATGGAGTCCTCCAAACTTACATGTGGTCGCCAACCTCTTCAGTGCTGCTACATAGTCATCCACTGACTCTCCCGCATTCTGATTCCGTTGAAAGAAGTTGAAGCGATCGATCGCAGTGCACACCACTGGTTGATAGTGGCAGTCCAGGTCTTCTATGGCGTGTTGGAGTACATTGTCATCATCCGCGGGCCTAGTCTTTTTCACTAGGTTCATGTACACCCTGATGCCTTCTGGGCCTAAATTGTGTAGCAGAATCTTCTTTTTCCGCTTCGTCTTCCAGCGCCGACAGATAGATCAGGAAGTATTCTTTCCAGTCTTCCCATTTCATGGACGGTTCTCCCGGTTTCGGCAGGAAGGGAACCGGATTCGTGAGGGAGAAGGTTTGGGCGCACATGGCAGCTTGCTGTCTCAGTGGCTCTTCGTCCGTCCTGGGCGGTGAGGTCCCCGGTGCACTGAGCTCGCATGAGCTTGCAGCCCTTGCCGGAGGCGCGAGGTTCTCTCCCCCCCCCCCCCCCCCTGGCCTGACCTTGGTACGCCAGGGTTGCTTTTCCTCCATAGCTTGACGTACCTCCAGCAGCTAGCATGTGTGGCGCTTAGCGTGTTGCGTGTGGCCTGTAGGGATACTCTGGGAATGTTCTAGGGTGTTCGTTTCTATTTCACCCATGCTCTTTTCAATGAGGCAGTCTGATGCTTGAACCAGATTTCCTCCGCCTTGGCGCGTGTGCCAGTGATGAGGAGCTTGACTCGGCACTCTCTGTGCCCTCCTGGTGGGTGTTGTGCAGCACCCTGTCCTGCTCTGTTCCCAACGTGGTGGCCTATTGTGGGGGATAGGTGCTGCTTCTCTCCAGGGGCAGTCGTTGCTGAGGCGAGGCTGGCCGGTGGACGGTATGTAGGGCAAGACCAGCGGGACCCCCCCGCTCTCATGCTGTGGCCTGTGAGCACCTGCCCTACTGCCTTCGGGTGCCTCTTTCTGCAACCTGTGGGGGAGGGGCGCTGCTGCACTCACAGTTCCTCTGTCGCCTCCACACTCTGTGCCGGGTAGTTGCACCGCCTCTCCTCAGGCCCCTATTCTCTCCGGTCCACCGCTTAGCTGCATTGTCTCCCTGCCGATCCTTGAAGGGTGGGACTCCTTCAGCCGCTCCGCTGCCGTGCTCCCGATGTGCGTGCTCCCGCGGTCCGCGTGTCGTGTTCGCACGGTGTAGCGGGGCCAGACGTGGGTGTGTCCACCTCCCCAGCCTCGTCGCCAGTTTGTAGGAGGCTCTGGGGTACTAAGAGACTGACACCACGTTTGCTTAAAGGGTGTTTAATTGTTAACATCGTCGGAGTGCCGGGAACGGCACCCGCTCACACCTCGGCTCTGCAACCCACTAACCAACATGGCCGCCCGCGCTCCCAGCATTCCCTGCTGTGACGCGGCAGAAACACTAGAGCGCTACTCTACACATACACCCTCTATTTGGTACTCACCATGTATATAAATGTTTATTTGTGATCAGCTGTGCATAATGCTATCAAGAGGTCACTGTGTAGCCAATATTGCCAGAGTGAAGGTACAAAAAGGTGCAAATTATATAAAATGACCTGATGCTGTTGGGCAAAATCGAGAGGAATTGGTGCAGCAGTTATTGATGGTGAATCACCAGCAACAATGTTCAAGGTACTCTGCAATGGCAATGTCCACGTTGTTCATAAGTGTAAAACTATTTCATAAGAATATGCTGCAAATGGAAATAAAGTGCATTAAATGTAGTGGCATAGCAAAATGGCCCTCCTGTAAGGTGCCTTGAAAAGTCTGCTTCATTCATTCACCATGCTCCTGGTCCTCCCCCCTTGGTGTTTAGGTACTAGCCCCAGGTAAAATTTCCTTAATGCTGGTGTACTCTCCTGTAATTTCTAGTATTTCATGTTACTATTGTTACATGACATACCCAAGCTTACTCCGATATGCCACATCAAGCATTTGAGATGAACTTCGGGTAAAAATCCAACTGTGAGACCAATGCCAACAAATTGAAAGCCAGCGACTGTAACTCACTTTGTGTGATTTTTGTGCTTTTAATTTAGCACTTGCTGCATACTCAAGTCAAAGTTAGATAAAGGGCTCAGTTATTGCCAAAAAGGCATCAATTTCCAGTTCAGCATTCTATGTAATACCATGTAAATTTGCATACCTTTTTGGGCATTTATCTGCAAAGACAATTATCTAAATTTCACCTAGGATTAGCAGGTACCTCGCCAGTGCACCGAATCTCTACAATATCAACAGGCATTTCCATTGAATTAGTGTAAAAAAAATCAGTTTTTTGCTCTAAGCGTGTGAACAAGGCATAGCAAAAGCCATTTTGACTGTTTATTTGAGGAAAAAAGGGATTTGAGACTCTGTCTGTGTTTTGATCTTTTTACAAGAAGGTTAAATCAATGTAGCTCTTAAGAAACTGGTTCTTAGGGGGAAGATGGAATCCCATTCACAAGAAGTGAAGACTAATCTATTATCTCTAACTTGACATCGTCTATCCTGCGTCCAGTTCTGACAAGGACAGCTGAGCCCAATAACAGTACGGCCGGTCATGGGTAGGTCCTGCACTAGGAGCAATCCGGACTAAGTTGGTCTCTCTCGCAACGCCAGCGAGCAACCCGGCCTGTCCCAGATGTGGCAGAACCCTTCCCCCATTTAGGTGCACTCTTTTCCAGAAGTATAATATACCTCTCGTTCTCACCACACATTAGGACCACTGTTGAGTCCTGACATAAGGGGACGTGACTTTTCCTTTTTTTCTAAACCCGAAACACGCCGCCCCCTATGAGTATATGAGGATACTTAGGTCCTGAAGAAATGCCTAGATCCACTTGGACTGAACAGGGCATGAAACATGTCAACCCCCTGCACAACTCAAAAACTGAAGCGGGTTTAATTTTCCTTCTCCAGTCTACAACTTTTTAGTCTGTATTTTTACTCATGGCCCAGGTACTCCACAAGTAAATTAACATTGGAGAATCCGGTAGCCATTTTTAACACATACACCACCCCACTTCTACTCACCACACAAAGGGTCCCTCCACAACATCTTTTAGCTTCACAACGGGGACCGAGAAAACCTCTGGCAAAGAGCCCCCCTGCGGGGAGCTGCCCTGTGAAGAAGCATGACACCCCTCTGGGTGTGTGAGGGCCCTTGCTCCTTATTGGAGCTATCCCTGTACAATCACGTATTGTCCTAGCACTTGTTCTTAACTGACACAACATGTTTGGCCTGTCGCACTCCCCCCTTCCCCCATAGGAACGGCGTACTTTCTTGTTTGATCATGATGAATCAACTGCAACACTGTTCAAGGAACTCTGTATTGTCTACAGCGCCTCCCCAGGAAAAGGCCCACAATACCTACAAGTTAAATTTAAACAATAAGAAGGGCTTGACTATGCCTTGACTCAAGATGGCTGCTTAGTTCGGCAGTTTCAGCCCAGCGTTGGAGATGCAGTGGTCCTGAACATGCCCATGATGCATCCGAATCCCCAGATGAGATGAAAGTTGTGGCAGATCATCCAAGGATCAATTTCTTACCCTGAACAACACCTAAATAGGGTGTTGCCCTGCTGGCGATGATTTGTATGTTGACTTCTCTGATGTTGGAAGAGCCGCCACCATGATGCTGCCCTATTGCACAGCACATAGAGCTGGGTAATCTTTACTTTTACAAATCATTAGATGCTAACCTTCATGTAATACTTTGGGGCCCATTAGGATGGCGGGAGGAAAACCACCACGACCGCCATGGATCCGGAAATCAACTGCCCGCCGGCACCGTGGAAAATCCGGCGTCCAAATAGGAGCAACCACCAAAAACCACTGACTGGAGCGTAACGAGGCCAAGAAAAAACGCCCGTAGCGGGTGGAGATGGCCTAAACCCGTCCTCTGTGGTCGCATTCGCCGCGGAAAACAGTCAAACCGCTGCCAGGACAGTGGAGACACAGCACGGAAAATTAGGATAACCCCGATGCCCACGCGGTACGTTCCGCAGTTTCTGACTGCGGCGGTCGCATACAGTGATGAATGGGAGAGCCGGCGTTAGAGCTGCAGCACAGACACCGCTGCGGACGCTCCGTGACAAATATGGCAGATGAAAGAAAAAACCCACAACAAGGCTACAAAGTGCACACAGCAAACTAGCCATGCACCCAAAAACACAGAACACACCCCAATGACACAACCACATGGCAAATACAAAAATACAAATCCCAGGACAATCCACACAGCACACCTGGCCGAAATGACCCATTTGGACACACACACATAGCCGAGTATAAAACCAGCCCCTTCCCAGACCACAGTCCTTTGCAACATCCCAAGACTGAAGGCCACTAACCCTGACAACAAAGGATAGGCAAAGCAACACACCAGCACAACTCACACCACACATAGCACCACCACCACTTCCACACCTGCACCTCTGATGCCCCTGCACATCCAACACCATACACATCACCCCCTCCATCCATAACCCCTTTGCACATCACACACCATGGCAACACATAACATGCCAAAATTCACAGAGAGTGAGTTGAAGGTAATGGTAGATGAGATAGTCAGAGTGGAACCACAACGGTTTGGTAGCTTGGTCCAACAGACACCATTAGCCACAAGAGCTCAAATGTGGGCAAGGATAGTCAATAAGGTCAATGCAGTAGGGACCACCCCGCGATCAAAAAATGAAATCATGAAGCGGTGGCATGACCTGAAGAGGGTTGTCAAACAGAAGAGGAGCAAGAACCGTGAGCTGGCTGAGAGGACTGGCGGTGGTCCTCTCACCCCACCAAAACCATTCCCTGCATGGGAGGAGAAGGTGCTCTCTATACTGCATCCGGAGAGTCTCACAGGAGTAGCCGGGAGTGTGGAGGCTGGTAAGTACAAACACTTAACTACAACCACACTGCTATGTACTATCTTGCACAACTACAAAGCTACACCTCCTAGGCACAAGTACATTCATATGCACCACACACTCCCCGACACATGTCTCACAGATCCAATATTCACTCACTCACATCCACCCCAAACGTAGCTAGCAACATCACCATGGAGGCATGTGCACAGGCAGCCAGCACAACAACTCCCACCAGCCCCCCTTGTCCCACTGCTCAGCAAGATGGAGCACTCCACACCACATAGAAGCATTTGGAAGCCATTGTCCCGCTACAGACAAACAACTAGGTAGCCATCTTGCCATGGAGGCTGTGTGGGAGGCCTGCACCACAACTCCCACCATGCCCCCTGTCCCACCCCTGAGC
Source organism: Triturus cristatus (assembly GCF_964204655.1). Taxonomy (NCBI): domain Eukaryota; kingdom Metazoa; phylum Chordata; class Amphibia; order Caudata; family Salamandridae; genus Triturus; species Triturus cristatus. The sequence goes on from NC_140592.1 coordinate 392,919,199, forward strand.
AGAATGTAGCACTCCACACCACCCAGCAGCATTTGGAAGTCATTGTCCCACTACAAACAAACAGCTAGGTAGCCATCTTGCCATGGAGGTTGTGTGGGGGTGGGGGGGCTGCACAACAACTCCCACCATGCACCCTTGTCACCCAGCTCATCAAGATGGAGCACTCCCTCCCACCCAGAAGCATGTGGCAGCCATTGCATTGTTCACCTTCACCTAACAGGTAGGTAGCCATCCTCCCAGGTTATGCTGTTTCGGGGTGGGAGGCCTCCACCACAACTCCTACCATGCCCCCTGTCCCACCCCTGAGCAGGATGGAGCACTAGACACCACCCAGAAGCATCTGGAAGCCATTGTACCACTACAAACAAACAGGTAGGCAGACATCTTCCCTGGGAGGTCTGTTTGGGCGTGGGATGCCTGCACAACAACTCACCCCAGGCCCCCTCGTCCCACAGACCATCAAGATGGAGCATACCCTCCCACCGAGATGCATGTCAGCCATTGTATCACTGCAAACAAACTAACAGGTAGGTAGACCTATCATGCTTGCCTGTCACACCCCTGACCAGGATGCAAGCCTCCACCACACACACACACACACACAGAAGTGTCAAGTCAAAGCCAAATGGCAAAACAGAACAGGTAAGTAGCCAGTGTGTGCACACAGCCATTGTCCGCAAAAAGCATGGTGTCACATGACAACACCAGCCCTCTTATTGGACACACATTCACACAGATCCTATTGCCATTCAGTGTGCACACAGCTAAGCAAACAAGACTGTCACAGCAACCAAAGTGTGACACCACTGCACATGTGGAAGAAAGTCTGGGCACAATCATGCACAGCACTGATTTCCATGTGTAAGTGCCATGGGGCCAGAGCAGCAAGGACCAAATGAGAAACAAGAAAGCATAGTTGGTGGTACAAGATATGCACATGACAAGACCAAGGTATGCAGGAGATGACAATGGCCACTTCATGCCCAGATGTAACGTCTGACAGGGCAGAGTAAGCAAAAAATAGTCCTCACCGAAAGTTTTTCTTGCCCTAGTCCCTAGATGGCAACCTGTCCCTGTACTCACAAACTATGCACATTGCGCATGGTAGGTATTGACACCTCACACCATGGACAAGTAATGCATGTACCACAGCACCATGTCAGAAGGCACAGTAGTGCACATAAAACAAAATGTGATGATTAGACGAATGTGTGGTGTACAAACAGTGAATGACATACAGCCAACACAAAGCTTTCGGGGTGCCCTACAATGACCATTTCCCAACTGACCCACAGGTGACCAAGAACTCACTGTAGAGGACAACACCAGCAACCTGCACAGCCAGTCTCCCCCCCCAGTACATGGACTCTCGGATGTTGACTCCCAGGATTCTCTGGACGATGAGCTCGAAGCCGGCCCATCTGGTGTGCCAGGGTGCAACAGGTCTCAGGACCCCATCATCCCCCCACCACATCTGCTGCAATAACAACGTCGCTGCAGACCCCTGCTGTTACAGCCTGTGCGTCGTCCACCACCACCAGTGCTGCCTACAACATTCCCCCTGGCCCAGAGGATGACCACCCCACCCCACCGACTGAGGAGGGCAGGGAGAGGATGTGGGTGCCTACAGTGGTGAGGCAGCAGGTGCGTGGCAGCAGGGAAGGTAGGAGGGGCAGGGTCACTCAAGGACACCAAGAGGCTGGGACCTGATCCCTGGACCACATCAACAGAGTCCTTGGGGCATATGAACGGGCCCAGGGACGAACGGGCCGGTCGGACGAACTGTTCCGTGAGCTCATCCTGCTGATGAGGTCCATCGACACCCGCATGGGACAAATTGTGGACCTCTTGGGCCAGCAAGTGGCAGCACTGAGGGACAGGCCTGCGCCGCAACCAACACCTCCACCTCCCTCTGGTGGGCCCCAGGATGACAGTTCACCACCCTCACCTGCGCCCACAGAGAGAGGTGAGTCCTCAGACCCCACTGGCCCTACAGCAGGGGTCCCCCCGCCAAGCGACAGAGGGGCCATCCTAAGAAAACCCTGGGAGTATCTGGAGGCAAAGCACCTGCCAAATGCCAGTCACGGAGCCAGCCCTGATGGCAACCCTCTTCACCACTGCATTGACTTTTTGGACTGTCCTTCCCCACACAGCCTTGTGAATGGCATCTGTCTGTTGGACTGGGTCACCACATCAATGTGGTGGCAACTCAATTATCTCATCTACCATAACTGTAAACTCACTGCTCCACTAATCACCTCAATGTAAATGTTCACCCCCCCATGTCACCATTGTAAATAAAAAATCCTTACACACATGTTGTAGTGTCTGCTACGTCTTTATCCCAGGATGTACTGTCTTCAACATGATTACTATGTACCAGAAGTATGGAATGTATGTAGGCAAGTAGAGGTTGAAGGCACCTAGGAAAACACAACAGAACAACATTCACTAGTCTTGTTGTTGCATCACAGACATCACACAACACCTACCATCAAGATAATCCAACATGCACACATTACAATGGGCAACAAGTGCCAACATACACATCCTGTTGAAGTACAAAACTGCCCTGTTCTAGAAACATTGTCAGCCAACACTGAGTCAACAACCGGCTGCAGTCACAAAGCCCACATACACCTTCACAACAACAGCAACATCATCAGGCAATGGATCCGTTGTACATTGTCACTCACCTTCAAGTGAAGTAGCGGGTGATGAGCTGTTTACGCAGGTCAACACCTTCCTATTCTCCACTGTCCTCATCACTGGACACGGGTTGGTTTGCAGGCGGGGGCCTTTGCTGCTCATCAGCATCCAGGAGGAGGGGGATCTCCTTGCGAATGGCTAGGTTGTGGAGCATGCAGCATGCCACTACAATCTGACACACCTTTTTGGGCGAGTATATCAGTGCACCTCCGGTCCTGTCCAGGCATCAGAAACGTGACTTCATCAGACCAAAGGTGCGCTCCACCACACGACGTGTCCTCCCATGGGCATCATTGTAGTGGACATCAGCTGGTGTCCTGGGATTCCGCAGTGGGCTCAGCAACCAAGGAAGATTGGGATATGCAGTCACCTATGTGTGACAAACACAGATACACATTGCAATGTTGCTGGTTCAGAGGACAGCATGTCACACACACATCATGCTATTTGACTAGTCATACTCACCCATAATCCATGCACGCTTGGGAAGCCGATTAGCCATCAGCTGTGGTAAAATGCTGTTACGCAGGATGTTGGAGTCATGGGCCGAGCCTGGAAGTTTGGCACACACGTGTGAGATGATCATGTCTGCCTGGCACACCACCTGCACATTTATGGAGTGCAAATGTTTCCGATTCCGGTAGATGTGCTCACGTGCCTGTGGTGGTACAAGCCCAACATGGGTGCAATCATTGACACAAACCACATGGGGGATGTGTTTAAAGGGATAAAAATCTCCCTTCGCAGCCTCCAATTCACGCCCCTTGGGAAAATGGATATATGTGTCCTTGTATCTCATCATGGCGGACAGGACCTCCCGTAGCACCATGCTGAACATGGGTTGCGACATCCCACCTGCGCTGGACACCGTGTGCTGGAACGATCCAGTGGCACAAAAATGCAGGGCTGCCATCACCTCAGATGTGGGGTGAAAGCTGTTGGATATGTTCTGCGAGGCTACAGATGGGGCTCCAGCTGAGCACAAAGGGTCTGTAGAGTGGCTCTATTCAGACAGTATTTCCGGATGATCTCCTCATTCTTCATGTCTGCCAGCACTGTAAAGGGACAATGCAGATTTGGTCTCCTCCTAGTTGAGATGAAAGTTGTCAAGAATTCCTGTCCTACGAGGGGAGGAAAACGGTAACCAGCGAAAACGGAATACATCTCCCAGGATGCTTAGCGGTTGAGAGGTTATGTAAACAGGAGAGCTGTTACATAACTCAAGGGAAACACGCCCTTATGTAAACAGGAGAGCTGTTACATAACTCAAGGGAAACACGCCCTTATGTAAACAGGAGAGCTGTTACATAACTCAAGGGAAACACGCCCTTATGTAAACAGGAGAGCTGTTACATAACTCAAGGAAAACACGCCCTATAAAGGGAGGAACCGGGAGGTACAAGGCTGTCGGATATTGTGTTTACACCGACGTACCTGCTTCGTGAAGAGCAGTGTTCCGGAGTGGTGCTCCAGTAAGGCAAGAACGGAGGTAGGTCGAGTCGTTACTCCCTGGGCCGTGTCTTGCCCCATCGTCACCTGTGAAGGACCCGGAAGCTCTACCGGTCAACCATTGAGCTTCGCTTTTTGACTCGGCTGAGTCCAAGCGCAGTGGCGCTTTTGCTGGTTGGAGTCGTAACTCCCAGCCCGACCAGAGACACAGGGACTGCCAGCTGTAACGCACACCAGGAGGTGTTTGCCGCGTTACAGACTCGGAAGTCCACAGGATCGATCGAGCGGCTGCTCTCGGTTCAGTCTTCTTGCTTGTGATTGGGGTATCGGTGACGCATCACCAGGAGGTGACTCCGCGTCCCGGTGCAGTCTGAGGAAGAGGTTGAGCGGCTGCTCCCTTCAGGTAGAGACCCCGGCTGGGTGTTTCCCTGACTCCTCGATTCTCCCCAACACTCTTCGTGCCCCTCACAGCCTACCGATTGGCATTGTCGGCCATTTCATTTCTGCCCTCTGTTGGCATACGCCGGGATCGGCGTATATGCAGAGGACGGTTAGGACCATCCGTGCTGTGGGCTGGTAACGTACTTAGCCTGGAGGATTCCAGTGACTATAACTTTTGTTTGTTCTTTGTATTTTATTTGCCTTCATTAAAAGAACTAACCCTTCACAAGTGGTTGCGTCCTCATTGTCGTGTCTGTTAAACGATCCTGAGACGTTCAGGGCGTTACAAAATATCCGACCTTAATAACACTAACTGTCTCCCGGTCGATAACAGACATGGCAACACTTGATGATGTGCTGGCTGCTTTAGCGGCCATGCAAGTTGAAGTGGCTGCCTCTAGGCAAGAAACAGCCGATGTAAAAGCCAGACTGGATGCTATCCAATTGGACCCGCTCACGCCCAGCACCTCCCTCACGAACCAGACCCCTGCGGTAGTAGTGGAAATGCCGGTAGCCATCCCCTTGGCAACACCAGAGAGGTACAGTGGGGATCCTAACACAGTGCAGGTATTCCTCACACAAGTGGCACTACATTTATCGTGCAAACCAAGGGCGTTCCCCACGAGTCAGGCTCGTGTGGCTTTCCTTATATCCTATTTGGCTGGAAACGCGGCACAATGGGCCGTACCTCTGGTGAGCAGGGACGACCCCCTCTTATGTGATTGGGGTGCTTTTCGCGAGGAATTCCTGAAGGTATTCGACAGAAGGGCTGACTCGTACACGGCGGACCGTGAAATGCTTGAGTTGAGACAGGGATCCAACGACCTGGTGCAGTATCTCAACGCGTTCCGAAGGCTGGTTGCGGAAACCAAGTGGCCTGTTGCTAAACAGACGGCGCTCTTCCATCACGGGCTGTGCGATGAGCTCAAGGACGCCGTGGCTCATATTGACCCTCAACCCAAGACATGTGAGGGCCTTATCAACCTGGTATTACGGCTGGAACATAGGCTAAGTGAAAGAAAGGGGGATCATGGGAGAAAAGGAAAATCCCTTCCATCCTATGTGACGGTGGGAAGTCCTGAAACTTCCACCGCATCCAAGGGAGAACCCATGGACATCAGCGCAATACGAGCGAGCCTCACAGCCACGGAGAAAGAGTCACGCCGTAAACAAGGATTGTGCCTATATTGTGGCAAAAAAGGCCACTACGTACGTGAATGCCCTGCCAAACCGAAGACGTCACGTTATCGGGCCAACCGGTCGGTAACAGCCGTGGTGGACATACCGGCGGAAAACTAGAGGACTCCAAGACCAGAGAAGGGGCATCTCGGAGTCACTCATCCATCCCTTCACTTTCCAACTCGGTCACTAAGGGACAACGACACCTGTTTATCACGGTGCACGTGGGAGTGCATGACCAGTGGATACCCGTTGTGGCCATGGTGGATTCAGGGGCCACTGGCATGTTTATGGACCACAACGAGGCATGCAGGCTAGGGCTAGTGCTTCTTCCCAAAGCAGTACCCGAAGACGTCTATGCGGTAGACGGAAGGCGATTGGTGACGGGGCCCATCGGACAGCACACGGGGGTCCTTCCGATGAGATATGGGAGGAACCATTTGGAACAAATCGATTTTAACATCATCCGAGCGCCCCAATATGGCGTCATATTGGGATTGCCGTGGCTACAGAAACACAACCCCTTTGTGGATTGGCCAACACATCGCATCGAAATGACGTCACCGTATTGCATCCTGCATTGTGGAATAAGAACGGAATCCCTTGACGCAGATGAGAGCGGGAGTCAGACGGTGGCTACAGCGGCAGAAAAAGATGTGGCTCTCCCCCAGGCTTATCACAGTTTTGAGGATGTATTTGATGAGGTGAAGGCGGAAGTGCTACCACCACATAGACAGTTTGACTGCCAGATCGACCTGGTGCCAGGGGCCAGCGTTCCCAGCGGCAGGCTGTATGCCCTGACGGAGCCTGAAAACGTGCATCTCCGGGGGTACCTGGATAAACTCCTCAAGCTAGGATTCATCCGCCCGTCCAAGTCTCCGGCCGCCTCGCCACTCTTCTTCATCCCGAAGGCTAATGGGGAGCTGAGAGCCTGTGTGGACTTTAGGGCATTGAATGCGATAACCATAAAAAATCGGTACCCCTTGCCTCTCATCAGTGTACTTCTGGAACAGGTCAAGAAAGCTCGTATCTACACCAAGTTGGATTTGAAAGGGGCATACCATCTGGTGCGCATGAGGGACGGAGACGAGTGGAAGACCGCCTTTAAGACCAGGTTCGGCCTTTTTGAGTACCTCGTCATGCCGTTCGGTCTGTGCAACGCCCCGGCAGCCTTTCAGTACTTTTTGAATGAGGTATTCAGAGAGGAGTTGGATATCTACGTGGTCGTATATATCGACGACATCCTCATCTATTCGTCCAGTGTGGAGGAGCACGTACACCACGTCAAAGCTGTGCTCCAAAAACTGAGGGAAAACATGCTGTTTTGTAAACTCAGCAAGTGTGACTTCCACGTCACATCCGTGGAATTCCTCGGAGTGATGCTGAGTCCAGAGGGACAGGAGATGGCAGAACGAAAGATCAAGGCGGTGAAAGAATGGCCGGTGCCCCAAAGCGTGAAGGACGTCCAAAGTTTCATTGGCTTCGCCAACTTTTACAGGCGGTTTATAGATGGATTTTCAGGAGTGGTGGCCCCAATCACACAGCTACTGAGGAAGTCCAAGGAGTTTGTCTGGTCCCCTGAAGCGAACAAAGCCTTTGAGGCCCTGAAAAGCGCCTTTGGTAAGGCGCCGGTGTTGGCTCACCCCGATCCGGATCTCCCCTACGTGGTGGAAGCGGACGCGTCGGATGTGGCGCTGGGGGCTATCTTGTCCCAACGCAACCACGACACAGGGGTGCTTCATCCCGTTGCGTACATGTCCCGCAAACTCAACGACGCCGAATGCAACTACCATATTGCGGAGAAGGAGCTTCTCGCAATCAAGGACGCCTTCACCGAATGGAGGCATTGGTTGATGGGGGCAAGACATGTGGTATCGGTGTACACGGACCATCGGAACCTACAGTTCATGACGGCCACTAGACACCTTTCTCCCAGGCAGCTGCGGTGGATGATCTTCTTTGCGGGGTTCAACTTCCGCATCACATATCGGCCGGGGACGGAAAACTGGAAGGCGGACGCCCTGTCCCGTCAATCTGCAGTTAAGGAACCATTGCCTGCAACCGAGCGTTCCATCATTTCCCCGAGGATGGTATTGGGGGTTATCCAACCGGATACTTTCCTGAGGGGAATAAAGAGAGGGATCAGGTCATTCGCATGGCGGAGGTGGCTCCTCAGTCACAGAGAATGGCAGCTGAAGGACGGGATACCCCTGAAGGGCAGGTGCCTATTGATACCCACGCCTAGGCTAAGGAAACAAGCATTCATCTGGTGCCATGACTCTCCATGCGCAGGTCATTTGGGCTTTGAAAAAACGGTGGCTAGCATGGGACGGCATTTCTGGTGGCCAACCATGAGAGTGGATGTCAGGAGGTGGGGACAGGAGTGTCCTACGTGTGCTACCATGAAGGCCGACCATGGCCGAACCCAAGGGCTCTTACATCCACTTCCGACCCCGGATAGACCATGGGATAGCATATCACTGGACTTCGTGGTGGGCCTACCGGTAGACCAGGGGATGACGGCAATACTGGTGGTGGTGGATTACTTGACGAAAATGGGGCACTTCATCCCCTGCAAGAGAGTCCCTACGGCCGGGGAATTGGCGTCACTACTCCTAAAGAATGTGGTACGACTGCATGGATTACCTGGGGTGATCGTGTCGGACCGGGGGTCGCAGTTTACTGCGCAATTCTGGAAGACTTGGTGCACTGCGCTGCATGTTAAGACCGCCCTGTCCACCAGCTACCACCCTCAAACGGACGGCCAAACCGAGCGCCTGAACCAAACGCTCAAACAGTATCTGCGATGTTTTGTGGACCAGGGCAGGGAAGAATGGGTCGACTTGCTATGGGTTGCAGAGATAGCCTATAACAACGCCACTCACAGCTCCACACAGTCATCTCCGTTCTATAGCAACTATGGCCAACATCCCAGGTTCTTGCCATTTCTACATCCGTTCAGAGAGGACAGGATTCCCGCCACAGCGGACAGGGTGGCACACATAAAAGACACGTTGATGTGCTCAAGGGCTGTCCTAATAGAGGCCAAGAGAAGATACAAGGCTGCGGCAGATAGGAAGAGAAGGCCCGGGCCACTGTACCGCACTGGAGACTACGTCTGGATATCCACAAGAAACATGAGGTTTCGAAAGAACAGTGTGTTCCATCCCAAGTACATGGGCCCCTATCGAATTACCAAGTGTATGGGTCCCGTGAACATGAAGGTGTGCTTGCCCCAGTCATTGCGGATACACCCTGTCTTTCATGTATCATTGCTCAAACCAGCACCCTCCAAGCCGTCTGGGACACCTAGGCCGGTATGCGTGGAGTCGGAGGTGGAGTATGAAGTGTCGGGCATACGGGCGTCCAAATGGCGCAGGGGGAAGCTGTGGTACCTGGTTGCGTGGAAAGGCTATGGCCCGGAGGAGCATTCATGGGAACCGGCTGAAGGGGTTCATGCTCCGCGCTTGGTCTCCTTGTTCCATCAGCGTTTTCCTGCCAGCGCTGGACCCGTGGGGAGCCGCTGAGAGGGAGGATGTACTGTCAAGAATTCCTGTCCTACGAGGGGAGGAAAACGGTAACCAGCGAAAACGGAATACATCTCTCAGGATGCTTAGCGGTTGAGAGGTTATGTAAACAGGAGAGCTGTTACATAACTCAAGGGAAACACGCCCTTATGTAAACAGGAGAGCTGTTACATAACTCAAGGGAAACACGCCCTTATGTAAACAGGAGAGCTGTTACATAACTCAAGGAAAACACGCCCTATAAAGGGAGGAACCGGGAGGTACAAGGCTGTCGGATATTGTGTTTACACCGACGTACCTGCTTCGTGAAGAGCAGTGTTCCGGAGTGGTGCTCCAGTAAGGCAAGAACGGAGGTAGGTCGAGTCGTTACTCCCTGGGCCGTGTCTTGCCCCATCGTCACCTGTGAAGGACCCGGAAGCTCTACCGGTCAACCATTGAGCTTCGCTTTTTGACTCGGCTGAGTCCAAGCGCAGTGGCGCTTTTGCTGGTTGGAGTCGTAACTCCCAGCCCGACCAGAGACACAGGGACTGCCAGCTGTAACGCACACCAGGAGGTGTTTGCCGCGTTACAGACTCGGAAGTCCACAGGATCGATCGAGCGGCTGCTCTCGGTTCAGTCTTCTTGCTTGTGATTGGGGTATCGGTGACGCATCACCAGGAGGTGACTCCGCGTCCCGGTGCAGTCTGAGGAAGAGGTTGAGCGGCTGCTCCCTTCAGGTAGAGACCCCGGCTGGGTGTTTCCCTGACTCCTCGATTCTCCCCAACACTCTTCGTGCCCCTCACAGCCTACCGATTGGCATTGTCGGCCATTTCATTTCTGCCCTCTGTTGGCATACGCCGGGATCGGCGTATATGCAGAGGACGGTTAGGACCATCCGTGCTGTGGGCTGGTAACGTACTTAGCCTGGAGGATTCCAGTGACTATAACTTTTGTTTGTTCTTTGTATTTTATTTGCCTTCATTAAAAGAACTAACCCTTCACAAGTGGTTGCGTCCTCATTGTCGTGTCTGTTAAACGATCCTGAGACGTTCAGGGCGTTACAAAAGTAAACACATGTCAATGCAATACATCATGAGATGGGCACAGCATCTCACGTTTTGGCGGACTCAACGCCAACAATGACTGTCATTTAAATTGTGTTACAGACCAGCTGACATGTAGGGACTCATTCAGCTACACTGATCGTACACCTGTCAACTGACACACAGCAAGTACATCCAAATCATACTCGCCATACGAGAATGCACATATGGATATGGCCACGTTCACCATGGGCACGCCTGGGAGTATATCATCCAGCATTGGTGTAAAAATGCAACACCACTGTCTCACACCTAGCTGCTGCACCTGACACACTTTCAGGCGTTAGTTGAACCTGGCACACATCAACAACACAAAGACCACAGGCTGAGTGTACATGATGAGTGTGTGCATGGTCAAACATGAGCGAACAGGCACATATGGACAATCTTCAACTTGAAATACATCACACCGATATTCCCTGCACTTTTACACCTTGACATGTGTACACATTGGGGAGTCCATTACAACACTGTCCTGTGTACAGGCACATCATTGTATCACAAATGACATGTGAGGGAGTACATGCCAATCTAAAATCACATACACAAACATGGCATGTGTGCTCAGCAGTGGGGTACATGGCACATTGGCATTGTGTGCACTGTGACGTGCCATCAACCATGGGGACACTGTGCACTGTAGATGACTGCCAGATGGCCATTGACACAGCATGAAGTGTCCATTGGTGCTGTAACAGTCACCCGCCACCCAAACCCCGGTCACCCCTGTCACTGTATGGCACCCAACTCGTGGTAGCTTCCGCCTGGCCCCTGCGGTGTGTCACCGCCAATGCCAAAGACACAATCGCGGTAGTCATTGATATATATGTGTTGCCAAATAGCGGTTGGCATGCTCTGCCACCCGAATCCCGGTCACCCATGTCACTGTATGTCACCCAACTCGCGGTAGCTACCGCCTGGCCCCTGCGGTGTGTTACCGCCATGGGCCATGCCCTTCCAGCCAAGGGAATCGACATCGCCGTAGCATGATGCAATTTTGAAAATCGCCATAGGTGTGCTCCGCCACCGCGGAGCCAGTCATTGGATGCAATTGAAAGATGCACCACCGCAGTAGCTACTGCCTGGCCCCTGCGGTGTTTCACCGCCACTGACCATGCCCTTACAGCCAATGGGATCCGCCATCGCGGTAGCATGATGCAGTTTTGAAAATCACGGTAGGCATGCTCCACCGCGGAGCCAGTCATTGGATGCATTTGAAAAAGACTGACCTAGAACACCAATTGCAGCATCTTAAAGCCACTGAAACTACACCAGGGGGCTATATATGTGTGGGAGAGAGCCCAACATTTCCACTGCTCACAGAGCCTGCTGTCTGAGACCCCTCACCTGCTGCTGCCTCCAGGGACTGCTGCCTGAGACCGCTCGCCTGCTGCTGCCTACAGGGACTGCTGCCTGAGACCCCTCACCTGCTGCTGCCTCCAGGGACTGCTGCCTGAGACCGCTCACCTGCTGCTGCCTACAGGAACTGCTGCCTGACACCACTCACCACCCACAATTGCTGCTGCTGTCTCCTGTCCACAGTGATGGCAAGGACAGAGAAGATCCGTGCCAGTCCCTTCACAAGCGAGGAGCTGGAGGTCCTGGTGGACGAGGTGCTCACACAGTACCCAAGGCTACATGGTGCCCCAAATCTCATGGTAAGTCTTCAACAGTTGGGTGAGAGTGCAGGGGGGGGGGCACACATGTAGTCAGTCTGATGCAGTATGTGCCTGAGAGTGTGGGGTTGTATCATGCACTGCCTAACATGCTGTTTCGTAGGGTTAAGGGGGTGTACCCTACTCCACACGTTTCCCTGCCTGCACATCAAGACTGGAGGGACATGTCTTGTCTTGTCAGCCATACAGTGACGCAGCAAGTTGGTAATGCAAGAGTCAGGACAGTAATTGCTTGTGTGAATGGCTTTGTGGGTCCCTGTTGTCCATCTCAGTGTGAGCCCACCTGGCTGCACAGTCACCACCCAATCTGACAAGGACACATCACAGAATGTACAGTGTGACATGTGTGTTTTGTGCAGGACTCCATCAATGAGCCAAATCAGCCCTGTAGATTGCATATGACTGGCCCTGTGAGAGGGTGTGGGTTTGTGAGATCTTGTCCCTCAATGTGACATCCATGACACAGTGATCTATTCACAGGGCAAGGTTTTTGAGGCCTGCGCAGTGTTGGACACAGTGAGTCTCCCCCCAAACACATGTTGACATGTGACGTACGTCTTGCTCTACCTGGAAATGGACAGTAGATGTGGGCACTCTACACATGGCTTTTTGTGCCAGCATCCTGCTGGTATGTGAGATTGAGATGTGCAGGCGCTGTGTCCCCCCTCACACCTGCATGTATTTGTGTGCTTCTCACATGCAGATGTACCCTGTGAGATGCATTCCTGTTTCTGCAAGACCTATCTGTGGATTTGGGATGAGTCAGTATCATGCTACTGTACTGAGAGATTTTGTTACATAACACTGTCACTGATGTTTTCCCACTCTTGTCTCCCATGCCTGCAGCTCAAAGTACACCAGCGTAAGGCCGTGTGGAGGGCCATTGCGACCAAAGTGCGGGCCATGGGTGTGTCAAACTGCCGGCGCACCCACTGCCACAAGAGGTGGGACGACAGTTCACGGCTGGCAAAGAACGTTGCGGAGATGACACTGGGACTGCTCCCTCGCAGTGGCAGGCTGGCACGGCGCAGCATGACACCACTGATGTGCCGCATCTTGACCGTGACACACCCTGAGCTGGATGCATGATTGAAAGACATCAGCAGCAAATTAGGGGTGAGTATTCTGGGAAGGGTGACTTTGGCTGTGTGTGGCTGCATGTGTACCAAGCCTGTGCCAGCGCTGGGCTATTTGATGTTGGTAGTGTGATGCAGTGGCTTGTGAGTGGCCTTTGTGCTGGGTGCAGCTGTCATGCATTTGTCCTACCTGTACTACCTAAGGGAATTTGAGCATTGGGCATTTCAATAGCATTCTAGGCGGTGGGCTTCATGTCTGAGCTATTTGTGTTACTGTTTGAACGGAGCCACATGCAGGATGTTGTGCTATGTGGTCATCACATGGCTCACTTATGCCTGGTTTTCTTGTTTACACGCGCTGTTTGAGTAACAAAAGTGTGTTTGCACAAAGTTATTGCACAGGTTGGCATGCAACATGTAGATTTAGTCATCCTCAGTGTTGCATTGCTTGCATATGTTTGTTCTGTTGCTGCCACTGAACTGACCCTACATCTCTCTCTCTCATGCAGCATCTCCCGTGGTCACGGAGGTACAGGGGATGGACACCAGTGGTGGGGAAACGAGCACAACAGCTGCACAGGAGCCCAGTGGCACAGATGTGACCAGCGCCTTGGAGGGGGACAGGAGTCTGCTGGAAGAATCACAGCCCGAGACGCAAAGTTCAACGTCATCTGATGCCAGCGGTGACGCATCAATGTTGGCGGGCACAGGGAACGGGGACTCTGCATCATCTTCCACCACACAGCGTACAGTGCCCACCCTCCCAGCCGCTTCCTCTGGTGCTGCCCATGTTAGCACCAGTAAGAGGGGAAGAGTGTCCTTCACCCCAGGCACCGCAGCCCCTGCCTGTGTCCCCCCTGCTGCCATCAGTGCAGAGTCTGTGGACCTTTTGCACCAGTTGTGTGTAGGCCAGCTCTCCTCAATGCATTCCTAGAACACAACAAGAAATTGGCACAGGTGGTTGCTTTCATGGAGGGCATACATTCAGACTTGGATGGGCTGCACCGGACTGTCCAGTCAATGTCCTCCGCAGTGACGGCAGCCCTTCAACTGGCACAATCTCGTAGTCCAGATCCAGTTCCTTTGTCCACCCCCATGCCAGTGGCCACGTCTGATGATAGTGACCACTCCCCACAGACCTCAAGGTCATGATACAGCACACGTAGCACACAGCGGCAGCAGCAACAGCCCAAGCAGTCCAGGCCGCAGACACCATCCCCACAGAAAACCAAAGCCACCCAGAGCACAAACAGAAAACCCCGTCAGGCAACACCAAGGCCCAAAAAGCAAAGAAGCAGACCTCAGGGTCACATGCCTCAAACCCATCTCCAGCCAAGGACTCTCCTGTCCCAAAAGTGTCTCACAAAGACGAGCAGACAGTTTCCGTGCCCACTGAAAAGGTGCTACCTGCCAAGGCTACACATAAGAAGGGCTCCAAGGCAGGTTCACCCACTACCTCGACTCCCATTCCAAGTCCAGTGAAGCAGGGAAAGGAGGGCACTGTAGGGGGAACACCTGGTAAACAGGGGATGGAGGGGCAGAGGCAAGGTCAGGTGAAGCGTGCCGCTGGATACAGCACGTCCCCAGAGGGAGGGCCAGCGTCTGCACCTGATGCAGCCTTGGTGTTGCGTGTGCCTGTTGTGTCCACACCACTTCCCATTGATACAAAGTCAGGCAAACCATTTAGAATCCCCAAGAAGTGGAAGGGCACCCCTCCACAATCTCCCACCCACACTGTATCGCACGTCAGCATAACTCCACCTCCACGTGCCACTACACCACCCGGTCCAAGCAGCGCTCAGGGTTCCCAAGCCACTGATAGCTCTACCTCAGCTGGGTCTCTCTCTCCCCAGTCAAGTGTTCCAACTGTGCCCGACACACAGCCAGCTCCCAGTCCGACTGACAGCCAAGTCTGAATGTTGGTCAACCTCACACACCTGTTTCTCCCACAGCGGGGCCTGTGCTGCCCACTGTGACACCCCCAACTGTGTTGCTGACCATGGCAGGGTACAGTCACACACATTCCCTGTGCAGCTTCTCATGGACTCAGTCTGCACTCAGCCCTGGACACTGGCCTTGCTGTGTGCCCCCTGCCTGTTCAGCTTCTCATGGGCTCACTCTGCACTTAGTCCTGCACAGTGGCCTTGCTGTGTGCCCCCTGCCTATGCAGCTTCTCATGGACTCACTCTGCACTTAGTCCTGCCCACTGGCCTTGCTGTTAGCTGCTGTTTGCCCCCTGCCTGTGCAGCTTCTCATGGACTCAGTCTGTACCTTGGTCTGGCCACTGGCCTTGCTGTTTGCCCCATCCTGTACAGCTTCTCATGGACTCAGTCTGCATCTTGGACTGGCCACTGGCCTTGCTGTTCGCTGCTGTTTGCCCCTGTGCAGCTTCACATGGACAAGCTCTTCTCTAATGGTGCCTATCTGTGCAATTTGTGAATAAAGACAGTTGCTCATGTTGTCTGTTTTGTCAGTGTCCTTACTGAATAAAGTCTTTCCTGTGTGTATATGGTTTACTGTGCCACATGCTCTGTGTGCCACTTCAACATTGCCAATGGCTTGTTTCACTTTTTCTAGTTTTTACAGGTGTGATAGGGCATTCATTTCCTCCTGCCTCTGATGTTTGTGGGTGCAATGATGGTGGTTTACGATGAAATACTGTTATCATTATCATTCTTCCTGCAAGTTAGCTATATTGTACACGTCCGGTTTGGGGGCACTGCCAGCACAGTGTATGATTCTTTCCACAGGATTGCAGGCATGCTGGCCAGGATCATCATGTATGTGTGTTCTTACTTCATGTGTGCCCAGCAGTGTAGGTGTATGGTCATTTTGTGATGGTCAGTCATCCTAGTCACATGGATTACTTTCAATGTGTGCACTTGGGTGGTCAAGAGGTGAGCAGTGTGAAGGGGGTGCGTTAGTTGTGAGTGTTGATGTGTGTGTGCCCATGCTATGTCAACTACACACGTGTCACTCAGGAGTAGAGTCCCTGTTTGTGTGATTGTTCAGGCCTGGGATTGTGATTGTGTGCACATGTGTGAGTTGTATGCAATGCACTGTGCAGTGTGTTGGTGTGTCCTTGCAGTTCTGGCTGACTCCTACTTGTTGCTTTTGCCAATTGTGAGTATGCAGAGTGTGTGACTGGCAAGACAGGGTTTTGTTTTGTTGAACAGCCATGTGTCTTGATACTGTTTGTACTCACTGTGCATACCTGCTCAACCACACTGACATTGTGAGTGTGGTGTTCTCATGCATTGCTGTCACATGGTGCTTTATTGCCTCCAGTGTGGCATGTGGTGTGCGGTGTCATACCATCCCCTATCTGTGCTTCAGATGCCTTGACATTGTGAGTCAGCACTCCCTCTATTTGTGTATGGTACCCTCCTGCCATGTCCACTACTAAAGTGCACACCACTTCACTTTGATGTTAGCTGTCCCCTTGTGTTGCCTGTGTGTGTGCCTCCCCATCACTTCATTTGTGACACTGTGCTTTATGGTGCAGATCTTTGGCCTGGGGCACTGTGCCACTCAGGAGATTTCCCCAATTAGTTATCTGTGTTGTTCTTGTACCGTTCAGCAGTCATGGTTGCTCATGTGCAGTTCAACTGTCTGTGCTGGCCAGTCCTCTGGTCAAGTTGTTTCCACTTTTGTGTCCCAGACTTGTGCATCTATGGGTGTTGTGTTAGGTGTATGTGTGTATGCTGGGGTACTGCTTGACTTCCTGGGTGTGATGTTGTCAGTGTGCTGTTTTGATTGTTGTTGTGGGTGTTCATGGTGTGTCACTCATGGCTGTGTCGGGCTGTTGTTTTTTGTGTGCACACACTGCTCGTTGTGCATGCAGTGCTGTGGGTGTATGTTGCCTTGTCCTGGCCTAGTGTTCATCCCCTGATGTCCTGCTGTGTTTGCTATGTGATTTATTGTCATGTGCATCTGTTGTGTGTTTGATGTGGCTGTGTTGTTCTGTGATGGTGCACTTCTTGTCTGTGTTGTGGTATGTTGCCTGTGCATTGTTCCTGACTGATGAGGTTGTGAACGCCTGTTGTGTCTTTGCTCCCATTGCCTTCATACAGTTTGGCTGCACAGGTCATGTGTGGTTTTGTTGTGGTTCTGTGTGTGTTTCTGTTGAGTTATGTGTTTGGCTGTTGTTTTGGTGCAGACACTGGTTCTGGCATCCCTGTGTGTGATGTTTGTGGATAACCCCCGGGAGGGTGATTGTTTGTTTGTGTATTGACTGGACATTATTGACACCCTTCTGTGTGTCTGACACTGGGGTTGTGTGCTGCAGGTGTGAGGGGGGGTGTATGTGTGGAGAATCCTACTTGTGTTTGACCGTCATGGAGTGGGTCAATGTGCCCTGTGTGTTGTGCTGCTGGCATAACCCAGTGTAGTTGTTGTGTACATATGTGTGGCTGTTCACAGTTTGACTTCAGGGCCTTCCTTTCATCCCTGTGCCTATACATGTTTTGCCTTGCTGTCTCCCTGAGTTGTTGCACTGAGGGGAATGTGGTTTGAATTCACTCACTGTGCCAGCCATGTGTGCTTTGATGGGGTGAGGGTGTTGTTCTCTGTTCCTTGTCTTGCATGTGATGTACACATGCTTGTTGGTTGTCTCCTTGGCCTCCCATTTGTGTGCACCACATTTTGGCCTTCCTATATGTTGTGTTCCATTGCTGGTGGCATGTGGTCTGTGTATGTGGCTGTGTGTCAGTGTGGGGTATGTCTGTGTGACTTGGCAGGTTGAGTGTCCAGTAGGAAGTTTGTTCATTGTATGTGTTCATTGTGTGCTTGTACTCTGCTTTCTTGCCATGAATGTGGTGTTGTGGTGTGTGTGTTGCCCTGGGCATGTGCTACTGTGCTGTGTGTTCCTCTGCAGCCACTCCTGCTGTGGCTGTCTCCCTAGTTGTTTGTTGTGTCGTGCAGGGTGTGGATTCACCTAGCTTGGTGTTGGGCATGGGGGTGCACAGGGGGGTGCACATGGCATGTTCATTCATGTTGGAGGGGCAGTGTGTGGAGTGTGGAGGGGTGGACCTGTGTGCTTTATGCCCTGCCCATGCCTGCCGCTGGCCCTGCCTTCTGCATTGTGCGCATGTTTTCCCTTGTCTTCACCGCTGGGTGACGTGACTGGGACATTACTTTGAGATCGCGGTGATGTGTGACCGGGCTGCGGAGGGGTGACTTGGTGGCAGGTAGGAACTTTGTTGGTACCCTTGTGGATGTGTTCCTGTCCCCACCAGGGTGTCTGGTGTGGCCAGGGACCCGGAATCAGCCCATGAGTTGTGTGTTGTGGTTGTGTCCGTTATTGTGTTGTTGCGTACCTGCGGCGGCATCCGCGACGGTCCATGAGTTGCTGGTGATGTATCAGGTACAGCATCGGTAAGACTGAAGAGCTGGATCCATTGCGGTCGGGACCGTGAATCAGGTTTCGCGCTCCGCTGTCGCACTTCCCCCGTCTATAGTTGGGCGGTTTCTCTGCTGCTGTGCGACTGGCTTTCTGAGGTATGCTGATTTGTACAGCGGACGGGACGTCATTCCGCACAGCTGTGAGTCTCCATTGGCTCTCATCGCCGCGGTGGCGGGCGCACTTTGATGGCGCACCGCGGCGGACGGGGAATGGGCTGTGTTTGACCATACTAATATGGCGGGCGTGAGGCCCGCTGTGGGTGTGAGGAAAAAGGCATTTTCCGCCACCGCAGGCACCGTGGTGGTACCACCACCCGCCACCCTGGTGTTTTGAGGGACAAAAGGGATTTAAAAAATTTTTTTTCCAGCTTCTCATACTTGGGCTACTTTCGGGCAACGTTGGGCTGCCCAGATTACTAACCATCCTTCTATTGCTTATCCCGGAGAGGAGTGATCTCTGCTTCTGTGAGTCATAAAAGAACTTACCTTTATGCAGATGCTGCACTTTTGACGGGGGAAAGATCATTTATTTCTTATACTTTTGAAGCCTTTCATACTTGAGCTACTTTTGGGATACTATGGGCTATTTAGGCTACCAGTCTTCGATTTGTTACCTAACTTAATGGGATGAATGATCTTTATCTCCGAGGGCCCCTACAAGCAGTTCCTGCTGTTTTGATGTACATGTGATCTTTTACTGTGCTTGTACAATCTTCAATATCTGTGCTACCTTTAAACTACATAGAACTTCTTTAATACCAACTGCAAATGAAATATTCGCCCATTGTAACCTCATACAAATTACTCCTGTGGATCACGGAATTGTCTTACAACCATTAAACTCAGCTATTGCTCCTATGTTCTTATGTCATTTTACAGGCAACCCTTTTAATATAGCCCAATCTGCAACCCCTTGATTTCTATGGGCTACAACAATCCCAATTGTGCTATGTCTTCAATCAGGATTTAAAAAGCGCAACTAATCACCTGATCGGTTAGCCAGGCGTTTGCAGGTCCTGGAGCCTTATCCGAACAGCCAGGTCTTGAGGGCCATTCGGAATTCCAGAAATGAGCTGATGGTCCGGAGGTGTGTGGGGAGGCTGTTCCAGGTCTGCTGCAATGTTGGAGAAGAGCATCCTCCACTTCTCTATCGGTAGATGCGGAGAGTATAGGCAAGTGAAAGGGAGTTGAAGCAAAGTCTTCTCGACAGTTGGTGCAAGTTCAGGTGATGGTTAATTTAGGTGGGTCCTTGGTTGTGTAGACTCGCTTGTGTGTGTGGGTCAGCAGCTTGAATTGACATCTCTTCTGTATGGGGAGGCAGTGGAGGTTCCTAATGTGGGGTGTGATATGGGATCATCAGGGAAAGCAGAGGATGAGTCTGGCTGTATCTTTCTGTATGAGGTTTGCAGTGATTCCTACGTAGAGGGCATTGCCGTAGTCCAGTCAGCTGGTGATGAGGGCTTGTGTCACATTGCATCTGGTGTGTAGGGGTAGCTACTTGAAGGCCTTGTGTAGCATGCAAAGAGTGAAGAAGTAGGGGAGAAGACGGCATTGATCTGTGAATTCATGGTGAGCTGCTTCTCAATGATGATTCTGAGGTTTCTGTATGGTGGGTGTGGGTCCTAGGTCTGATGGCCACCAGGAGTCATCCCATGTGTTGCTGCTTTTGGCAAAGATCAGTACTTCTGTCTTGTCTGAGTTCAGCTGCAGGCGACAGTTCTGCATCCAGTTGGTGACATTTGTCATACATCTGTGGAAGTTGGTTCTGTTGGTGGTGGGGTTGTCGGTAAGAAAGAGGATGAGTTGGGTGTTGTCTGCGTAGGAAATTATGTTGAGACCGTGGGATCTGATTATGTTGCCTAGCGGGGTTATATATGCGTTGATGAGCATGGGGCTGAGGAATTAGCCATGGGGGGCACTGCAGTGGTGGATCCTCTGGGTTCTTCCGGTAAGTAAGGAGGTGATCCATTAGAGTGCGTCACCTTGGATGCCGCTCCTTGGATCCCTTTGGATGTCTTTCAATCAGTGTGTGGTGGGATACAGAGACGGAGGATGGTGAGAGGTCGAGGTCTTTAATTCATGCACACACTCATTCTAAAATTAGCTCTGTGCTGTTAAACTACATTATTCGACCTACTGTACGTGCAGTCCCTTCTTATTATCAGCACATCATCTATCACCTCAGAATTATTACACTTTATCACATAAACTTGAGACTACTTCAGTTTCCCTGTATGGCTCCTTCAGTCAGTCCAGTTAAAACTGCAACATGGCTGGGAAAGACCAGAAGGAACAAAAAATAGCCATGAAAATATCAAAGGCAAGGCCTCCAATCCCGGACTCTCCCATTTAACCTAAATCTGAATGCATATCTAGATGATACTTAAGAAATTGGAGGAAGTGCATGATCTGGCTACCTCCACTAAGAACAATATAGACAATATGCAAACTGATATCACTGTCATAAAAAATTAGGTTAAACGGATAAACAAAAGAGTATCAGTAGCGGAGGGTCGAATCATCAGTCTGCAAGACAGAGAATATACACATGTGAAGCAGCTCGCTACTCTTATGACCAGCTCTCTCACATTACATAGAGAAATAGGAGATTTGAAAGACCGGAACAGAAGGGACAACATTTGCATTTTTGGCCCACCTGAATGTTCAGAAGGTCAAGACTTAAATGCCTGTATTAAATTCTTGGCGACGTGGATTTCTAAAAAAAAAAACTGTCTCATCCTTTCAGAAAGACTGTGAATTAGAAAGTGCTGATGGGGTCCGGCCCATCTCAATCCGAATAGTAAATCTCCAAGACCAATTGTGTATAAACCTCTTAGATTTCAACACACAGAACTCATAGTGAACTAGATGAGGAAAAATAGCCACTCCCTCTGGAAAGGCCACAAAATATACATCTTCTAAAATTTCTTCAAAGCCACAGTGGACACTAGGAAAGCCTTCTTAGCCCATAGACCAAGACTATGAGCCAGCAACATGGATTTTTTTTTTAGCAGGTCTGTTGAAATATTAAGTTTCTCTAAATGGTTCTATGTATATCTTTGCATTGAGCTCAGATTTGAAAAAGTTGCTTGATGACTCTGACATGGATACCTCATTTTCGAAGCCTATATCCTCAAGACCACGACAAGTAGGAGATTTCTTGCATCCAGTTCTTCACCTTGCTATTACTTTCTGTGACATTCTATATGTCTATGAAGTCCTGCTACGTTTACTAATAACAGTATCTTTATAAGTATTGGTATCACATTGTTTATATTTTTGTACTACGGCACAATTATTCAATACTTACTTGTTTACTTGATTACCTTCAAAACAGACATTTATTATGATTTTTTAAAAATTGTTTAACCAGATTGATTAACTGTCCATTTATTATAACTACTGCTAGCTTCTATCTTCGTTTATGGGTTTGTAGTATAAACTGATCACTGCTGCATTGGGGGAGTATCATGTCCTCTTGTCCACATTGCTGTTCTATGTTTCTTGAGAGGAAGGGATGAAGGGAATGAGCTTTGAAGTTTGGGGTTTGATAACCTGTTTAGGCAACAGTTTTGCTGTTTTTTGGGGGGGAAACATTTTTCACCTTTGCTGGAACCTCGCGATTCCATTATAGACCAGTTCTTATATTTCTCTTCTTTTTTCTGTTCTGTATTTCCTTTACCTAGTCTTTGATGATTTTTTAAAAATCTAATTGCGTTTCATTTTTACCGAGAGTCCATGTTAGGAATTGTATCTCCACTATCATTTTTTTATTAACTCCTGGCTCGAACGAAAAAAGGTCTCAATATTCTCTTGCTCAATGCCAAGGTACTTAATCACCCCCGTTAAAAGGCACAAAATTACCTATTCTATTTTTAGATTGAAAGGGGATATTCTTCTTCAAGTGACTAAAATCCAAGAGAGGGACGTGGCCTCTTTTCTGATTAAATGGATAAGTGATGTAGCCATCTCTCCTGTAGTAGGTAAGAAAAATTGTGTTTAACCCCAGTTGCCAGAAGGCAGATGGCTAATTTCAGAAATATGTAATAATGTATATGCACCTAATGGGTAACAATGGGGCTTTTGGGAAGAGTTCTCTTCAGATATGGCTTTTATCCCTGATCATGTATTGATCTATTTTGGAGGAGACTTTAATTTACCTATGGATTACACAATAGGTAGCTTAACTAGGTGTCCTTACCATCCCCTAAGGCTCCTAGATCTATGAAAAACGTATGCTTGAGGTTTGATCTAAAGAAATCATGGAGACTTTAGCACCCAGATAGGTTAGATTTCACATTTTTCTCTCTGGCGTACCTTTCTTTCTCGATTACTTGGATAGATTATTTAACGATTTCAGGTTGATACCAATAGTTGTCACGGGCTCCTTTGATCCTCTCCTCGGGATGACGCTGATGCTATGTATGGGTCCACCTCCCATCCGTCCCCAGCCCGGGATATGTATAATACACACGGACTCAGGAGACAGGTGGGCGAGGGAAGGAAGGGTAGGGACTGCAGGGAGAGAGACCTGAAAGGAAACAAGCAGATAGGTCAGAAACGGATCAGGATCATCTATCTCCTCCTCCTGCGCCAGACCTTCGTCGAGTGTTTTCCCCCCATTACCTGATACTCCTTCCTCCCCCTGTCTGGTGATATCCGGTGAGAATGATAATGCCTTGGCCCAGTTAATCTCACTGGGAGGCTGTTCTCCTTGGCTGATGGGGTCTGGGTATAGTACTCCCCTTCCTCGCGTCCCGTTGAACTCATGAGAAGGCAAGGGTCGAGGGAGATGTTAACCAGAGAAGCAAGTGCAAAGGGTTGTTAGCGCTGCCACTCTACACCCGGAAATCCTTGGGCGGAGGAGCGCTAAGTTTGTGGGGATCTCTCTCCCACGGAGGTACTTGTTAGCACTGCCACTCTACACCCGGAAATACTTGGGCGGAGGAGCGCTAAGTTTGTGGGGATCTCTCACCCACGGAGGTATGACCGATACCACAGGGCTTTGTACGCCTCTTCAACCCGAGTGTTTGGGGAGAAGCAAACCCACGATCAGGATATGATGACCTTCCCCCCCTTTATGTCGGAGAGCCACCCCTCGTGGTGCTCGCGCTTCGACTCTATGCTCGATGATCCGAAGAAAGCAGAGGAGCGCGCACCTGGGAGGTTGACGGCCCGGAAATCCGTGGGCGTGAGGATGGTGTGGGGCACCTCAGAGTTTGCTGCAGAGGAGCAGCGGAGCGTGCGCCGGCAGACCGTTGGCCCAGGAATCCGGGGGCGCTACAAAAGGGTAGATACTCCTCGTCACTCACCTCGCGGTAGGAAACCGGCCGCAGCAGAAGAGCGAGCGAGCGGGAGCTTGAGCTTGCCGGTAGGAAGCTCGGGAGGTTAGCGGGAATGCAGGCTGGAAACGATGATTGCTCAGGCCGTTGAACAGGAACGAAGTTCACGAGAATCATTGGCACCGCCCCCATAGTTGTTTTGGCTTTTATTCGTTTCCGGTGCGTGCAGGACGTTACGTAATGTGCGCATCAGCAGGGCCACCTGGGAAATGTAGTTTATCCAGGTTTCTTCGCGGCTTGTGCCGACGCTCGTGCAATCGTGACAGCACACCCCCCTTTACCCCGTCCCTGGAGCCAAAGGAGCCCCCGGGCTTGGAAGGGCAACGACGGTGGAAGGCTGCCACCAGGCGGTCGGCGTGCATCGCCGATGCAGGTTCCCAGGAGTTTTCTTCGGGTCCATAACCCCGCCAGGCCAAGAGGTACCACAACTTGCCTCTCACCAGCTTGGAATCCAGCACTCGCCGAACAACAAACTCCTGTTCATGGTGTACCCACACTGGAGCCGGGACCTTCCGAACAGGACACAGCGAAGGTTTGAGCAGCGAGACGTGAAACACCGGGTGTATGTGCATATGTCGGGGAAGTCGCAACTGTACAGCTACGTGGTTCACGTGTCTGACTACAGGATAGGGCCCTATGTATTTGGGATTAAAGACACTGGGTTTCCGAAATCTGATGTTTCTCGTGGACAGCCATACTCTATCCCCTTTGTGGTATACTGGAGCGGGCCTGCGGTGTTTGTCAGCTTGGGCTTTGTACCGTGATTTAGCTAGCCGAAGGTGTGCACGGGCTTGTTTGAGTGCTGAGTGGATGGTGTTGAGTCTACTCTGTAAGTCGGGAAGACAAACGTTCCCACGGGGGAGAATGAAGGGAACAAAGCGTGGATGATACCCTGCTGCGAGAAAGAAAGGTGTTTGGTGTGTGGAGGAGTGTTGGGAATTATTGTAGGCAATTTCTGCCACCCATAGCAAGTCAACCCAAGTTTCCGAAGCGTGGTCGGTGTAGCAACAAAGATACTGCTTGAGGGTTTGGTTGAGCCGCTCCGTCTGTCCATCTGTTTGAGGGTGGAAACTCGTGGAGAGGGAGGAGCGGATGCCGAGTTCTTGACACCAAACTTTCCAAAAACGAGCAGTGAATTGCGAACCTCTGTCTGACACAATTCCCAACGGAAGGCCGTGAAGCCGCACCACGTGTACCAACAGGAGTTTTGCCAATGCCCCTGCCGTGGGCACTTGTTTGCAAGCTATAAAGTGTCCCATCTTCGTGAGATAGTCTATGACTACTACGATTGCCGTGCATCCTTGATCTTTAGGCAAACCCACCACGAAGTCGATCGATATTCTTTCCCAGGGGTTCATAGGGGTAGGTAGCAGCATCAGAAGGCCTTGTTTCTTTTGATGGTCGGTTTTCATTTGGGCACATACTGAACAGCGTTTTACCCACCGCAGAATGTCCGGTCGAACAGAGGGCCACCAGAACTGTCTCAACACCTTTTCCAGGGTTTTGGTTCCCCCCGTATGTCCTGCACAAGGTAGTTCATGACACCAGGCAAAAACGAGTTTACGGAGTTTGAGCGTAGGGACCAGGACCCTGGAGCCACATATGGGGAGACCGTGTTGTAGGCCCCATTCTCTATGGCTCTTTAGCCATGAGGCCCAGGCGGATGTTTGTATCCCTTGCTTAACTCCTTGTAGAAAGGACTCGGTCTGTACGCTGCCGACGACTTGTGCTGGTGATAAAATGGGTTGATCAGGAGACTCTATAGGGAGGCCTGGAAGGGTCTGTCTAGATAAGGCGTCGGCCTTCTTGTTTTGTGTTCCTGGTAGATAAGTGTCGAGGAAGTGGTACTCCGCAAAAAAGAGCATCCATCTCTTTTGGCGAGGAGAGAGGTGGCGAGCGGACAGCAGAACTGAAGGTTTCGGTGATCCGTGAATACGGTCACCTGATGTTGTGCTCCCATCAACCAATGTCGCCATTCCAGGAAAGCTTCTCGTATGGCGAGCAACTCCTTTTCAGAGACGGTGTAATTAATCTCTGCTGGGTTTAATTTCCTGGACATGAAGGCCACTGGATGGAGCTGGCCTGTCTCCGGGTGACGTTGAGAAAGGATAGCTCCCACGGCCTCGTCGGAAGCATCGGCTTCCACTATAAATGGAAGATCGGGTTTGGCGTGACGCAAGATGGGAGCGGAGGTGAAGGCCTTCTTGAGTTGCTCAAACGCGGTTTGGGCTTCTGGTGACCACATGAAGGGGATTCCTTTCCTCGTTAACTTGGTGAGAGGGGTCACCAATTGCGAGAAGTGGTGGATGAACCTCCGATAGAAGTTTGAAAAGCCAAGAAAGCTCTGTACATCCTTCACGGTTCTTGGCTGAGGCCACTGAGCAACTGCTTGCACCTTGCGGTCCGTCATGATTGATTTGTCCGTCGGGGGTTAACAGGACACCGAGGAATTCCACGGTGGTTACATGAAATTCGCATTTTGTGAGTTTTCAAAATAGGTGATGCTTTTCTAGGGCTTGTAACACTGACTTCACGTGGCCGACATGTACCTCTAGATTGGACGAAAAGATCAAGATATCGTCTATGTACACCACGACGTATTTGTCCAAGAAGTCCCTCAAGACCTCATTTAGAAAGAATTGAAAAGCGGCTGGGGCATTGCAGAGCTCGAAGGGCATCACCAAATACTCAAAGAGGCCGAATCTGGTTTTAAATGCGGTTTTCCACTCGTCTCCCTCGCGTATTCTCACCAAATGATAGGCCCCCCGGAGATCCAATTTGGTGTATACTCGTGCTTCCCTCACTTGTTCTAACAATACGGGAATGAGCGGCAGTGGATACTGGTTCTTGATGGTCATCGCATTGAGGGCGCGATAGTCTATACAGCAGCGTAGCTCACCGTTGGCCTTTAGTATGAAGAAAAGGGGAGACGCTGCGGGAGATCTGGAGGGGCAGATAAATCCCAGCCTTAAGTAGGTATCCAGATAGTCACGGAGATGACAGGTTTCGGGACCCGTGAGGGCGTACACTCTGCTACACGGGACGGTGGCACCAGGTATCAGATCAATGCGGCAATCATAGTCGCAATGCGGAGGTAGGTTTTCTGCCTTTTGTTTGTCGAACACTTCCTTATGGGGGAATAACAGTCAGGGAGCGTCACGTCCTTCTCGGCAGCTGTGGCCACGTGGTGTGGGGACGCGTTGTCAGGCTCCGGAGTGGACTCATGACGATTGCAATGGACATGACAAAAGGTGGAGCAGAACGTTAACCAATCAATCAATCAATCAATCAATCATAGGCATTTGTATAGCGCACTGCTCACCCGGAGGGTCTCAAGGTGCTGGGGGGGGGGGGAACGCTACTGCTCGAACAGCCAGGTCTTGAGTTGCTTCCTGAAGGCGAGATGGTCTTGCGTTGTCCGGAGGTGGATGGGGAGGGAGTTCCATGTCTTGGCTGCCAGGTAGGAGAAGGATCTTCCTCCGGCGGTGGCTCTGCGGATGCGGGGGACGGTGGCGAGAGCGAGGCTGGCGGAGCGGAGCAGGCGGGTGGGCTTGTGGAAGGTCAGGCGGCTGTTGAGGAACTTGGGGCCCAGGTCGTGGAGGGCCTTGTGTGCGTGGGTGAGGAGTCGGAACGTGATTCTTTTGTTGACGGGGAGCCAGTGCAGGTCTCTCAGGTGTCCGGAGATGTGGCTGTGTCGGGGGATGCTGAGGCGTTCTGGATCCGTTGGAGTTTCTTCTGGAGTTTGGCGGCGGTGCCGGCGTAGAGGGCGTTCCCGTAGTCCAGCCGACTGGTGACGAGGGCCTGGGTGACCGTCTTCCTGGTCTCGGTGGGGATCCACCGGAAGATCTTTCGAAGCATGCGCAGGGTGTTGAAGCATGAAGACGAGACGGCGTTGACTTGTCTGGTCATCGAGAGGGAGGAGCCCAGGATGAAGCCTAGGTTGCGTGCGTGGTCCGTTGGCTTGGGGGTGGCTCCCAGGGCGGGGGGCCACCAGGAGTTGTCCCAGGCGGAGGGTGATGATCCCAGGATGAGGACCTCCGTCTTGTCTGAGTTCAGTTTCAGGCGGCTGTTCTTCATCCATTCGGCGACGTCTTTCATCCCTTCGTGTAGGCTGGCTCTGGCGGCGTCCGGATCGCTGGTGAGGGAGAGGATCAGCTGGGTGTCGTCGGCGTAGGTGATGATCTTGAGGTTGTGCTGACGTGCGATGGTTGCGAGGGGGCTCATGTAGACGTTGAAGAGGGTGGGGCTGAGCGATGACCCTTGTGGAACGCCGCAGATGACTTCGGTGGCCGCTGACCGGAACGGGGGGAGGCGGACTCTCTGGGTTCTTCCGGCGAGGAATGAGGTGATCCACTCCAGGGCCTTCTCCTGGATGCCGGTGTTGTTCAGGTGCTGTACCAGGGTGTGGTGGCAGACAGTGTCGAACGCTGCGGAGAGGTCCAGGAGGATGAGGGCCGCAGTTTCCCCGTTGTCCATTAGGGATCTGATGTCGTCTGTGGCTGCGATGAGGGCGGTCTCCGTGCTGTGGTTGGCTCGGAAGCCGGATTGCGAGTGGTCGAGGGATCCGTTGGTCTCGAGGAAGGCGGCTAGCTGTCTGTTGACGGTCTTCTCGATGACTTTGGCAGGAAACGGGAGGAGCGAGATGGGGCGGTAGTTCTTGAGGTCGGAGGGGTCTGCAGTTGGTTTCTTCAGCAGGGCACTGATCTTGGCGTGTTTCCAGCACTCCGGGAAGGTGGCGGTGTTGAAGGAGGCGTTGATGATGTCGCGGAGGTGGGGTGCGATGATGTGGTCGGCCGTGTTGAAGATGTGGTGTGGGCAGGGGTCCGTAGGGGATCCGGAGTGGATGGTGTTCATTGTGCGTGTTGTGTCTTCAGTGCTGACTGGGGTCCAGGTGCGGAGGGTGGTGGTGGGGGGCATCGGTTCAGTGGTGGGGTTCGTGGTTGGTGGGCCGAAGCTGTTGTGAATGTTGGCGATCTTGTCGTGGAAGAAGGCTGCGAGGGAGTCGCAGAGGTCTTACGAGGGAGTGATGTCATTGTTTCCGGCGTCGGGGTTGGAGAGCTCTTTGACGATGCTGAAGAGTTCCTTGCTGTTGTGGGTGTTGTTGTCTAGTCGTTCCTTGAAGGCTGTCTTCTTTGTGGCGCGGATCAGTTGGTGGTGTTTGCGGGTGGCGTGTTTGAGGGCCGTCATGTTGTCTGTGGTCTGGTTGGTGCGCCAGGTGTTCTCCAGGGAGCGGCAGTTCTTCTTGGAGGTGATGAGCTCGTCGGTGAACCAGGAGGCTATCTTGCTGCCGCGTCTGCTGGGGGGGTTCTTCTTCAGTGGTGCGAGGGCGTCTGCGCAGTTGGTGATCCACTGTGTGAGGTTGTTGGCGGCTTCGTTGGGGTCCGTTGAGCTGGTGGGGGGGTTCTGGCTGAGGAAGGTGGTGAGTTGGTCGCCGGTGATCTTGTTCCAGCTCCTGCGGGGGGCTTGTTGAGGGTGGTGGTGGGTCGTCGTTTTACTGAAGCTGAAGTGGACGCAGCTGTGGTCAGTCCACTGGAGATTGGTGGAGTGGCTGAAGGTGACGTATTTGCTGGATGAGAAGACTGGGTCAAGCGTGTGGCCGGCGTAGTGGGTGGGGGTGGTTACCAGTTGCTTGAGTCCGAGGTTGGCCAGGTTGTCCAGCAGAGCAGTGGTGTTGCGGTCCTTGTTGTCCTCCAGGTGGAAGTTGAGGTCCCCCAGGAGGATGTAGTCGGTGGAATTGATGGCGTGCGGGCTGACGAAGTCTGTGATGTCTTCACTGAACTGTGTGCGTGGTCCCGGTGGTCTGTAGACGAGGGTGCCTCTGAGCATGGTCTTGGGGTCGGTGTGTATCTGGAAGTGGAGGTGTTCGGCGGAGGTGAAGGTGTCATCAGAGTTGGTCGTGATGCGGATGGTGTTCTTGTGGATGATGGCGATGCCTCCTCCTGTCTGGTTGATGCGGTCCTTCCTGGTGATTTTGTAGCCTTCTGGGACGGCGATGGCGACGTCGGGCGCTGAGGAGGCGTTCATCCAGGTTTCCGTCAGGAAGGCGATGTCTGGTGCTGTCGAGTCGAGGAGGTTCCAGAGTTCGACGGCATGCCTGTGAACGGAGCGGGTGTTGAGCAGGATGCACATCAGGTGTTTGTTGCTGGGGCTCGGTTTAGCAGGTGCGGTGTTGGGTCGGAGGCCGGTGAAGCGGCAGGTCAGGCATGTGAAGAGTCCGTGGGTGCGTCTCGGGGTGGCTCGGTAGCAGGCGGTGTTTCGGCCGGCGTTGAGTGTGTGGAGGGTTTTGGCGTCGTAGATGTGCAGGGTGTGCTGGCGAGGGCGAGGACCAGGGTGTCTGGCGCTGGGCGTGGTCCAGGGGCGGACGGGCGCAGACGGGCTTACCTTTGCCGCACCTTCGGCGCTCAATCGGCGCTCCCGCTGCGCGCGTCTGCTGCGCGGTCGCTCTGGGGGCGTCATAAGTAAGGAGCCGGGAGGGAGGAGCAGCTGGGTGGCGGGAGCGGGGCGGCAAATGGAATCACAGGGGGGCGGGGCCGCAGGGAGGCAGCGGCGGGAAATTCCAAGAAGCAGCGGGCAGCGGGAAATTCCCAGGAGCAGCGGGAAATTCCCAGGAGCAGCGGGCAGCGAGCGAAGGAATATGCAGGCAGGAGGCGGCAAAGGCAGGCAGGAGCGGCAGCAGTGAGTGGGGCGACCAAGCCCTGTGGAGGGCTGAGCGGTCACACTCTGTGGTCCCCTACGGTCCCCTTAAGTAAGGAGCCGGGAGGGAGGAGCAGCTGGGTGGCGGGAGCGGGGCGGCGAATGGAATCACAGGGGGGCGGGGCCGCAAGGAGGCAGCGGCGGGAAATTCCAAGAAGCAGCGGGAAATTCCCAGGAGCAGCGGGAAATTCCCAGGAGCAGCGGGCAGCGAGCGAAGGAATCTGCAGGCAGGAGGCGGCAAAGGCAGGCAGGAGCGGCAGCAGTGAGTGGGGCGACCAAGCCCTGTGGAGGGCTGAGCGGTCACACAAGTAACGAGTTAGTAGCCCAATGTATCAGGGGCTCATGTTGTCTTAACCAAGGTAACCCGAGGATAAGGTTACACCGGGGTGCTTGTATGATGTTAAGGGTGAGCCATTCGCTGTGATCCCCTCCTATGGTCATCCTCAGGGATGGCGTAACGTGCCTTATGGGACCGGATTCCAGCTCCTTGCCGTCGACGGCGTAAACAAGTTCGGGAGTGTCTTTGAGCAGAAGGGGGATCCCCAATCGTTCGGCTTCTTTTGTGTCCAAAAAGCAGCCAGTTGCTCCAGAGTCAATCATGGCCCTGATGTATTGGGGCTCTTGGTCTATCTCCACTTGCACGGTGATAAAAAAGTGGTCGGGTTCTCTGGTAGCATCTGCTTCCATAGAAGGGATGGAATGAAAGCTTGAAGGTTTCCCTTCCTGCTCCTTCAAGCGCTTAAGTTTCCCGCCGGTCCATCACCGGCTATGGTTGCTGCTTGTCCAGCACGGGATCGGCTGGTCTTTGGGCGCACAGGGCATTCCCGCAAGAAATGGCCTTTCTTGCCACAATATAAGCAGAGGCCCTGTTTTCGTCGGTGGTCTCGTTCGCTGAGTGTTAGGGACGCTCTCACCGTCCCTATTTCCATTGGGTCAGCTCGGGGCAGCGCTTGTTCCGGATGGCGGGGATGCTCATAGGACGAAGGAGTTTTATCTTTGCGTTTGTGTTCGCCTTTTCTTTCCCTGAGCCGATCTTTCAATCGGGAAGCCAGCTCTATCATGGCCGCACAGGTACTTGGTTGCGGGTCTATCTGGGCAATGACATCTTTTAGTTCTTCTGTGAGCCCTCTGTAAAATATCGCGGCTTGCTTCGATTCAGGCCAGTCGGTTTCTGCCACTAGCCGCCGAAAGCTGTTGATGTAACCGATAAAGTCTGAACTGTTTTGACGAAGATCCAGGAGGTCAGGATCTGCAGAGAAAGTATCTGCCCGGCGGTCAAAGGTTCTTTCGAATTCAAGTCGAAAGGTGTCCCAATCGTATAAGAGGGCGTCATCTCTTCGAACGATGGGAACAGCCCATTGAGCTGCTTCTCCGGTCAGGTAGGAAATAAGAAACGCCACCCTGGCTTGGTTGGTGAGAAAGAGTTTCGGTTTGCAGTGGAAATGCAGCAGGACTTGCGTCATGAAGACCTGCACCTTTTGAATGTCTCTGTGAAATCTCTCAGGGGGGGCTAAGGGAACATGCGCTGGCATCTCCACCACCACTTGAGGGGCCTGGGGAGGGAGTGTATTCCCTGCATCAAAAGGGTTTTGTTGGATGCGATCCGAGCGTCTATGTAATGCGGCAGTTTCTGCTCTAGACGTAGCCAATTCTAGTTGGACCTGAGCCAACGCGGCTAACACGTCATCCAACGTGGCCATGTTTCTATTTCAGCGTGATCAAGAGGAGATAAATTCGTGGGCCAATGATTCTGTCACGGGCTCCTTTGATCCTCTCCTCGGGATGACGCTGATGCTATGTATGGGTCCACCTCCCATCCGTCCCCAGTCCGGGATATGTATAATACACACGGACTCAGGAGACAGGTGGGCGAGGGAAGGCAGGGTAGGGACTGCAGGGAGAGAGACCTGAAAGGAAACAAGCAGATAGGTCAGAAACGGATCAGGATCATCTATCTCCTCCCCCTGCGCCAGACCTTCGTCGAGTGTTTTCCCCCCATTACCTGATACTCCTTCCTCCCCCTGTCTGGTGATATTCGGTGAGAATGATAATGCCTTGGCCCAGTTAATCTCACTGGGAGGCTGTTCTCCTTGGCTGATGGGGTCTAGGTATAGTACTCCCCTTCCTCGCGTCCCGTTGAACTCACGAGAAGGCAAGGGTCGAGGGAGATGTTAACCAGAGAAGCAAGTGCAAAGGGTTGTTAGCGCTGCCACTCTACACCCGGAAATCCTTGGGCGGTGGAGCGCTAAGTTTGTGGGGATCTCTCTCCTACGGAGGTACTTGTTAGCGCTGCCACTCTACACCTGGAAATCCTTGGGCGGAGGAGCGCTAAGTTTGTGGGGATCTCTCACCCACGGAGGTATGACCGATACCACAGGGCTTTGTACGCCTCTTCAACCCGAGTGTTTGGGGAGAAGCGAACCCACGATCAGGATATGATGACCTTCCCCCCCTTTATGTCGGAGAGCCACCCCTCATGGTGCTCGCGCTTCGACTCTATGCTCGATGATCCGAAGAGAGCAGAGGAGCGCGCACCTGGGTGGTTGACGGCCCGGAAATCCGTGGGCGTGAGGATGGTGTGGGGCACCTCAGAGTTCGCTGCGGAGGAGCAGCGGAGCGTGTGCCGGCAGACCGTTGGCCCAGGAATCCGGGGGCGCTACAAAAGGGTAGATACTCCTTGTCACTCACCTCGTGGTAGGAAACCGGCCGCAGCAGAAGAGCGAGCGAGCGGGAGCTTGAGGTAGCCAGTAGGAAGCTCGGGAGGTTAGCGGAATGCAGGCTGGAAATGGTGATTGCTCAGGCCGTTGAACAGGAACGAAGTTCACGAGAATCATTGGCACCGCCCCCATAGTTGTTTTGGCTTTTATTCGTTTCCGGTGCGTGTGGGACGTTACGTAACGCGCGCATCAGCAGGGCCACCCGGGAAATGTAGTTTATCCAGGTTTCTTCCCGGCTTGTGCCGACGCTCGTGCAATCATGACACTAGTATAGAAGCCAGACACATCTCTGATCATTCCTGTTTCTTTATTGCTTATATGGGGTGTGTCAATTATCAAAAAAAATAAAACTCTGGATATTAAACAAGGAGGTTTTTGATGACACTGAACATAAAGCGAAAATTTGTACTGATATCTGGAACTTCCTTGACGCTAACACAGTCAACAATACTTCCTCTCTTACAAAATGGGAAGCTTTAAAAGCTACTACCAGAGGTACACTCATCAGCATCAGATCCTTCATGAACAAACAAACTAACGACTCAAATTCAAAAACAGAAAAGTATCTGGATGTGCTAATAGAACTGGTAAGATGTTGGCTGCATATTTAAAATTTAAAGACGGCAAATCTTCGATAACTAGTATAAAACACACCAGATGTAACATTTTCAATATGGAATTGTATGATGAAAACAAACAATTTGATTCTGAGCAATGTAAAGAATTCATTAAAAATGTAAATCTCCCTACCATCACAGTTGAGGAAAGAGCAACTCTTGCCACAACTTTTTTCTGCGAAGGAAGTTTGGTCATTCATAAAACGATTAAAGACCTCCAAGGCCCCAGGCTCTGATGGATATACTGCATCTTTCTATACACCTTTTTGGCCAGAATTATTAGTTCCCTTTGTTAGACTTATACCAGTCATCCTCTAAAGGAAAAATGAATTGCACACCGGTTGAAGCAATTATTGTTGTCATTAAAACAGAAGGTAACGATCTATCACTTCTGAAAAATTACAGGCCAATTTAATTGATTAATGTAGACTGTAAAATCTACGCTAAAGTTTTTGCTACACATTTGGATAAACTAATTCCTAAACTAATTCACCCCATCCAAGTTGGATTTGTTTAAAATGGACTATTAAAAATGGACTGTCCAGTGATAATACCAGATTGATTTGCCACGTTATTGAAAAGGCCTCACTGTCCACTATTGCTGCAGTTGCAATAGCGCTTGATGCTGAAAAGGCATTTGGCAATGTCAAATGACCCTTTTTAAAAGCAGTACTTAACAAACTCGACTTAGGAGAAGACTTCATTAAAATGGTTATGGCCTTATACACCCACCCTAAAGTGAGAGTTAGACTTAATGGTTCTATTTCTTTTATCTAAAACAAGGTACAAGACAAGGCTGTCCACTTTCACTGGCACGCTTTCTTTCAGTAATTGAACCTATATCACAAGCCATAAAAGATAAAGATACTGCAGGCGTTGAATTTGGTAATCTTACCGTTAAACAGGTGCATACACAGATGAGATATTAATCTTTACGGAACACGCTGAATCATCTATCCAGACCTTGCTAAAAACTATTGAAGCTCACTCCCGTGTATCAGGATGTGCATTAAACAAAGATAAATCTGAAGTGATACCTTGAATAAGTTGGGGGCGAAGAAGTCCTGGGTACACTTAACGTATATTGGTAAAACAAATTTATAAAGTACCTTGGTACTGAATTTAATGATGATCTGAATGATTCCCTTAAGCATACTTATCGAGCTCATTACAAAAGGTAACGAAAATCTTGTAAAGCTGGTCCCCAGAATTTATGACTTGGTGGGAGAGTGTTGAAACACTCAAAATTATGATCACACCTATGATTAATTAAATGATCTCTATGATTCCGATCTCCCTATCAAAAGATTTATTTTGCAATTAATTCCTTTGTAATAGCAAGAGACCAAGGATCTGCCCGAAAAAACTAAGATTAAGCAAAAAGGGAGGGGTCAGATTGGCTAACTTTTTATTATATCCTAAAGTTTTCCTCTTCAGACAAAGTTCTAAATGGTTGTCGCAACCAGACCTATACTAACAAGTTTAGCTGGAGTTGGAACTTCAGATCCTATAAACCTCAAATCTCATCTCTTTTTTAAGTGCTTCTATTGTGCATCTCCCTTACTTCAAAGAAATATTTCATCAATTCAAACTGGGGATCTATTCACTTGAAATCAACCACAAAACTTAAACATTCATATTTGACTTCCATCCGGAACAATAATCTAATGGAACTCGAGGGCTCAAGCATCAACTGGCCAAGTTGGACCCTGGCTGGTATATTTACTTTGGACCAACATGTTCCCCTTCAATCCACTCAGACATTTGCAATTGTATTTGTTTGACCACCAGAAATTAAACCTCACCTGACGAGGACTAGCGGGAGCACGCTGCCCAAGCTGAAGGAACTTGCAAAGGGAGGCCGAATACAGAGGAGCATCACCGGGGACTCGGGGAGAGTACTACATCTCCCATCTCCCCTGGTAAGTGGCTGTTACTTCTGGTTTCCGCCCACCTCAACTCCTAAACGCGATGCGCTCCCGCAGCACGGGAAGTGCGCAGTGACCCGCCCGGGCAAAGGGCGGGCCCGTCCGAGCCCGGAGAAGAATGGGCTGGGGCCCCCCCTCTGACACCCATCATCCCGCAAAGGTTAATTTCATCGCTTCTGTTTGTCGGCCAGTTGTTTGTTAATTATTGTACCACCCCCATAGTCTGCAGTAGACATGAGTAAGATGTCCTTGCGCAAGACCCTGAATTATCGCCCGGGAGGTGGAATTGTGAGGACTATTGACTCCTTTTTAACCAGAGCCACATCGGTTTTGAATCACGAAATAGAATTGACACAGCGTCGCCTATCTTTAGAGCCTGTGTTGCAAACAAGGATCACGCTGGGGGAAGTATTTGTGCATATCGCTGACTCACAACCCCCCCCCCCCCCCCCCCATTAATACAGTAAGTAGAAATGACAGCATCTACGGGTGGGGCTTTGGAGCAGCAAGATCTTGTACCTCTATCAAAAAGATCGTCATCTAGGGCCACGGGGTGAAAAAGCCGCCGGGTGCTAGCAATGGGAACCCAGGCAAGAGGAAAATAGGAGGTAGCCCACAGAATAATAAACCAGCAAAAAAAAACAGAGCAGCAAAAGCAAAGGGCAACGACGACCAAGTAGTTGATTGTGACGTACACGGTAGAGAAAGTCTGACCGAAGTGCCCCCATGTACTGCGAGCCCTATATTAAACGAGGACATGTGGCTGAGAGTTGAAACTTTGGTGGCCACTCTGTTAAATCCTAAATTATCAAAACAAACTCGGATTGAAGAGAAGCTAATAGACCTAGAAACCCAGGCAAAAAGCAATGCACACTTACTGAAGTCATTACCCTCTAGGCCGGAGTCAAGACCAGAACAAGCGACCCAAAGACAAACACAGGCGTATGGAACAATCCCACCTATGAGTTGCCCAAAGATTAGGACCATGCCCATTGAAAGGGCTAATCTGTCACACTGTCATACCGATGACTCTGTCAATACGAACACATACTTGGTGAGACACTCCAATATAGCTGCCCAATGTCAGCCCCCTATGCAATACCTGAACGGGGCAGGGGATGTAAGACCTCACCAGAGTGTTAACCCCGACATTGTATCTATGGGTCAGGGTGGGTCACGGAATGGGGAGGGCGGATATTCTGGTAAGCAAGGGGCAGAAAAATCGACTACTGGTAAATGGGCGCCTGGTCTGCAGTTTTTACATCTTCCCCCGGCAGCTGCACCTCTGGTATTAGTGTTAGGGGATGTACCAGAGCTGAAGGAGGGTCAATTGGAGACGACGGATCAATTAATGACTAAAGCATTACACTGGTTGACAGAGAAACTGAGAGAGGCAGGGGACTTTTGCAGAAACCTTTTGAGTAGCTTGATCGTGGCAAGAAGGATACCCTGGATAGGGTCAGCTAAGAAAGAGCTGACAGGAGACTGCGTGGCCCTAAACTTTAAGGACAAAGCTGTCGTCAGATATCTCTTAGAGTTGCTAAGGGGAGGTCCATCAATGAGATCACAGATTATTGTGCTACCTCAAGGTTATTTTTATAGACCCCCCCCATCCCCCTTCTGGGTGGTGCCGAGGATAAATTGTCGTCCGCGGGAGGGCCTGGCATGGAAGGATCCAGTGGGCTATCCTGGGACCCCGGACATAACCCTGCAAAATAGATTTGCCCCCCTGTCTGACCTTGAGGCATGTGATTGACTGCACAAACCAAGCACCAATACTCCATTAAATTGTGATAGCTGTGTCATTCCAGGCCCTGTTATTAGAGAGTGCTCACATCAATCAAATTCCCTTGGGCAGGCCACAAAAGATCTGTTTAAGATAGTATCGTGGAATGTGGCTGGTATCTGTACTAAATTGGGAGACACAAATTGGCTAAAACTTTGGCAGGGTAATGACGTCTCCTGTTTTTTTCTGGAGACCTGGTCCACGGAACCAATATTTTTAAATGGCTACTGCTCATTTCAAACTCCAGCTAAACTATCGGTATCAGGGAGGGCAAAAAGGGGCATCCTGACCCTGATTCCAAATGATTTCCGTGGTAAGGTAATAAAGTTCATCCCCGCCAATGCAAACTTTTATATTCTCATATTTGAGACTAAACAGGACGGCAAGTGGATCCTGATTAACATCGCCAATAATAGATTTGTCCCGAACATTCACTCTATTGTTGGGAAGGTTGATAAGATTCTTAACTATATCATAGGAAATTCCGGAAAGGAGGTACCAAATATCATCTGGCTGGGGGATTTCAACATACACCCCTGGAAATATAATACAGCCCCCGTGTGGGTTAGAGGATTTGGGGGGAAACACTTTATATCACTTCCCCCATTACGAATATGGCGAAGCCTTAAATAGTATTGAAAAGAAAGAGTATGCAGTTCCTCAGAGAGACGGGGGAGTGTGGGTGTAGAGAAGAGACCGTAAGAAAGGGGAATTCCTCTATTCGGAACTAGGGTCCTCACACACCCAGCAAGCTAGGTGTCATGCTTCATCATATGGACCTGCTCCTCGTCGGGCCGGCGCTGCAATGCCCGACGGGCACCCTAAAAAGGGGCTCTTTAGCGGAGATCTTTAGTTCCTGGCCGTATGATGCAGTGTGTGTGAGAGGGACCTAGTGGTGTAGATGTGAGTGCAGGTGTGTGGTTTAAAACAAGTTGGAGAGTCCAGAAATATAATTTTATTAAGGGTGGCTCTCCACCTGATTAAAAATGAAAACAGAGTGGCAGCTGGCTGATATTATGATTCAGCTTGGCTATGCTCTTCTGTGGTGGTCGACATGTTTCTTGCCCGGTGGTCCTATTGATCCGTGGCAATTCTTCAGGACCTACTGAACTGTCAATGATCTACACAACGTGGTAAGTACAAATGTTACCTGCCACCTGTTATATGGAAAACGATCTCGCCATATGCCTAAGGGGACCTATTGTGGTGTGGTACCCTGCTCCTATCCGTGGCCGTGGCGCCACCGGGATACCAAGATTCTGGTGTCTCGAAGGTTGTTGCCGGAATGGGCTATCAACCTACCCTCGCGCCACTCGACCCGGGTCGAGTGGCGCGAGGGTAGGTTGATAGCCCATTCCGGCAACATATGGCGAGATCGTTTTCCATATAACAGGTGGCAGGTAACATTTGTACTTACCACGTTGTGTAGATCATTGACAGTTCAGTAGGTCCTGAAGAATTGCCACGGATCAATAGGACCACCGGGCAAGAAACATGTCGACCACCACAGAAGAGCATAGCCAAGCTGAATCATAATATCAGCCAGCTGCCACTCTGTTTTAATTTTTAATCAGGTGGAGAGCCACCCTTAATAAAATTATATTTCTGGACTCTCCAACTTGTTTTAAACCACACACCTGCACTCACATCTACACCACTAGGTCCCTCTCACACACACTGCATCATACGGCCAGGAACTAAAGATCTCCGCTAAAGAGCCCCTTTTTAGGGTGCCCGTCGGGCATTGCTTTGGGAAAAAGGGGGTGGTGATGGACAGAGTTTCTGAATGATGCAGAATACTCTTACCAAGTCAAGAGATCATGGTTTTAATCCATCACCGTTTTTTAGCTCACTGCACCATCCCAGCTCAGAACCAGGCTACATGCAAATTAGTCTGTACCTGTCCCAGTGCATGATGGGAACAGGGCAAACCAAACTACCAAGCCAATTCTTATACTGGGAAGGAAACAAGCTTCCGGGGACCGGTTTCTGGCATCACAGCCTTCGTCGGCCCGGCTTGCCTGAATCCTGATGGTGCAATGAGCAAGGGACTCACGTCTGAGCATACCCTCCCACACTGAGTGTGGATAAAATCGATTTGGGAAAAAGGGGGTGGTGATGGACAGAGTTTCTGAATGATGCAGAATACTCTTACCAAGTCAAGAGATCATGGTTTTAATCCATCACCGTTTTTTAGCTCACTGCACCATCCCAGCTCAGAACCAGGCTACATGCAAATTAGTCTGTACCTGTCCCAGTGCATGATGGGAACAGGGCAAACCAAACTACCAAGCCAATTCTTATACTGGGAAGGAAACAAGCTTCCGGGGACCGGTTTCTGGCATCACAGCCTTCGTCGGCCCGGCTTGCCTGAATCCTGATGGTGCAATGAGCAAGGGACTCACGTCTGAGCATACCCTCCCACACTGAGTGTGGATAAAATCGATTTGGGAAAAAGGGGGTGGTGATGGACAGAGTTTCTGAATGATGCAGAATACTCTTACCAAGTCAAGAGATCATGGTTTTAATCCATCACCATTTTTTAGCTCACTGCACCATCCCAGCTCAGAACCAGGCTACATGCAAATTAGTCTGTACCTGTCCCAGTGCATGATGGGAACAGGGCAAACCAAACTACCAAGCCAATTCTTATACTGGGAAGGAAACAAGCTTCCGGGGACCGGTTTCTGGCATCACAGCCTTCGTCGGCCCGGCTTGCCTGAATCTTGATGGTGCAATGAGCAAGGGACTCACGTCTGAGCATACCCTCCCACACTGAGTGTGGATAAAATCGATTTGGGAAAAAGGGGGTGGTGATGGACAGAGTTTCTGAATGATGCAGAATACTCTTACCAAGTCAAGAGATCATGGTTTTAATCCATCACCGTTTTTTAGCTCACTGCACCATCCCAGCTCAGAACCAGGCTACATGCAAATTAGTCTGTACCTGTCCCAGTGCATGATGGGAACAGGGCAAACCAAACTACCAAGCCAATTCTTATACTGGGAAGGAAACAAGCTTCCGGGGACCGGTTTCTGGCATCACAGCCTTCGTCGGCCCGGCTTGCCTGAATCCTGATGGTGCAATGAGCAAGGGACTCACGTCTGAGCATACCCTCCCACACTGAGTGTGGATAAAATCGATTTGGGAAAAAGGGGGTGGTGATGGACAGAGTTTCTGAATGATGCAGAATACTCTTACCAAGTCAAGAGATCATGGTTTTAATCCATCACCGTTTTTTAGCTCACTGCACCATCCCAGCTCAGAACCAGGCTACATGCAAATTAGTCTGTACCTGTCCCAGTGCATGATGGGAACAGGGCAAACCAAACTACCAAGCCAATTCTTATACTGGGAAGGAAACAAGCTTCCGGGGACCGGTTTCTGGCATCACAGCCTTCGTCGGCCCGGCTTGCCTGAATCCTGATGGTGCAATGAGCAAGGGACTCACGTCTGAGCATACCCTCCCACACTGAGTGTGGATAAAATCGATTTGGGAAAAAGGGGGTGGTGATGGACAGAGTTTCTGAATGATGCAGAATACTCTTACCAAGTCAAGAGATCATGGTTTTAATCCATCACCGTTTTTTAGCTCACTGCACCATCCCAGCTCAGAACCAGGCTACATGCAAATTAGTCTGTACCTGTCCCAGTGCATGATGGGAACAGGGCAAACCAAACTACCAAGCCAATTCTTATACTGGGAAGGAAACAAGCTTCCGGGGACCGGTTTCTGGCATCACAGCCTTCGTCGGCCCGGCTTGCCTGAATCCTGATGGTGCAATGAGCAAGGGACTCACGTCTGAGCATACCCTCCCACACTGAGTGTGGATAAAATCGATTTGGGAAAAAGGGGGTGGTGATGGACAGAGTTTCTGAATGATGCAGAATACTCTTACCAAGTCAAGAGATCATGGTTTTAATCCATCACCGTTTTTTAGCTCACTGCACCATCCCAGCTCAGAACCAGGCTACATGCAAATTAG
Organism: Triturus cristatus; assembly: GCF_964204655.1. NCBI lineage: Eukaryota > Metazoa > Chordata > Amphibia > Caudata > Salamandridae > Triturus > Triturus cristatus. The sequence continues at coordinate 392,960,811 of NC_140592.1, forward strand.
TCTGTACCTGTCCCAGTGCATGATGGGAACAGGGCAAACCAAACTACCAAGCCAATTCTTATACTGGGAAGGAAACAAGCTTCCGGGGACCGGTTTCTGGCATCACAGCCTTCGTCGGCCCGGCTTGCCTGAATCCTGATGGTGCAATGAGCAAGGGACTCACGTCTGAGCATACCCTCCCACACTGAGTGTGGATAAAATCGATTTGGGAAAAAGGGGGTGGTGATGGACAGAGTTTCTGAATGATGCAGAATACTCTTACCAAGTCAAGAGATCATGGTTTTAATCCATCACCGTTTTTTAGCTCACTGCACCATCCCAGCTCAGAACCAGGCTACATGCAAATTAGTCTGTACCTGTCCCAGTGCATGATGGGAACAGGGCAAACCAAACTATCAAGCCAATTCTTATACTGGGAAGGAAACAAGCTTCCGGGGACCGGTTTCTGGCATCGCAGCCTTCGTCGGCCCGGCTTGCCTGAATCCTGATGGTGCAATGAGCAAGGGACTCACGTCTGAGCATACCCTCCCACACTGAGTGTGGATAAAATCGATTTGGGAAAAAGGGGGTGGTGATGGACAGAGTTTCTGAATGATGCAGAATACTCTTACCAAGTCAAGAGATCATGGTTTTAATCCATCACCGTTTTTTTAGCTCACTGCACCATCCCAGCTCAGAACCAGGCTACATGCAAATTAGTCTGTACCTGTCCCAGTGCATGATGGGAACAGGGCAAACCAAACTACCAAGCCAATTCTTATACTGGGAAGGAAACAAGCTTCCGGGGACCGGTTTCTGGCATCACAGCCTTCGTCGGCCCGGCTTGCCTGAATCCTGATGGTGCAATGAGCAAGGGACTCACGTCTGAGCATACCCTCCCACACTGAGTGTGGATAAAATCGATTTGGGAAAAAGGGGGTGGTGATGGACAGAGTTTCTGAATGATGCAGAATACTCTTACCAAGTCAAGAGATCATGGTTTTAATCCATCACCGTTTTTTAGCTCACTGCACCATCCCAGCTCAGAACCAGGCTACATGCAAATTAGTCTGTACCTGTCCCAGTGCATGATGGGAACAGGGCAAACCAAACTACCAAGCCAATTCTTATACTGGGAAGGAAACAAGCTTCCGGGGACCGGTTTCTGGCATCACAGCCTTCGTCGGCCCGGCTTGCCTGAATCCTGATGGTGCAATGAGCAAGGGACTCACGTCTGAGCATACCCTCCCACACTGAGTGTGGATAAAATCGATTTGGGAAAAAGGGGGTGGTGATGGACAGAGTTTCTGAATGATGCAGAATACTCTTACCAAGTCAAGAGATCATGGTTTTAATCCATCACCGTTTTTTAGCTCACTGCACCATCCCAGCTCAGAACCAGGCTACATGCAAATTAGTCTGTACCTGTCCCAGTGCATGATGGGAACAGGGCAAACCAAACTACCAAGCCAATTCTTATACTGGGAAGGAAACAAGCTTCCGGGGACCGGTTTCTGGCATCACAGCCTTCGTCGGCCCGGCTTGCCTGAATCCTGATGGTGCAATGAGCAAGGGACTCACGTCTGAGCATACCCTCCCACACTGAGTGTGGATAAAATCGATTTGGGAAAAAGGGGGTGGTGATGGACAGAGTTTCTGAATGATGCAGAATACTCTTACCAAGTCAAGAGATCATGGTTTTAATCCATCACCGTTTTTTAGCTCACTGCACCATCCCAGCTCAGAACCAGGCTACATGCAAATTAGTCTGTACCTGTCCCAGTGCATGATGGGAACAGGGCAAACCAAACTACCAAGCCAATTCTTATACTGGGAAGGAAACAAGCTTCCGGGGACCGGTTTCTGGCATCACAGCCTTCGTCGGCCCGGCTTGCCTGAATCCTGATGGTGCAATGAGCAAGGGACTCACGTCTGAGCATACCCTCCCACACTGAGTGTGGATAAAATCGATTTGGGAAAAAGGGGGTGGTGATGGACAGAGTTTCTGAATGATGCAGAATACTCTTACCAAGTCAAGAGATCATGGTTTTAATCCATCACCGTTTTTTAGCTCACTGCACCACCCCCTTTTGTACCGCTTTGTTCGCCATAAGTTGGCAGGGTATGCTCAGACGTGAGTCCCTTGCTCACTTTGCCACTGGATTCAAGCAAGCCTGGCTGAAGACGGCTGAAATGCCAGAAACCGGTCCTAGGAAGCTTGTTTCCAGTCCAGGGAAGGCATGGCTTGGCAGTTCGGGCTGGACTGTTCCCATGAGGCACAGGGTCAGACTGATTTGCATATGGCCATGTCTGAACTGGGGTGGCAGAGTGGGCTAAAGAACGGTGATGGATCAAACCCAGATCTGTTGACTGGGTGTGAGTGTTTGATTGGTTCTGACGCTCCGTCCATCACCACCCCCTTTTGTACCGCTTTGTTCGCCATAAGTTGGCAGGGTATGCTCAGACGTGAGTCCCTTGCTCACTTTGCCACTGGATTCAAGCAAGCCTGGCTGAAGACGGCTGAAATGCCAGAAACCGGTCCTAGGAAGCTTGTTTCCAGTCCAGGGAAGGCATGGCTTGGCAGTTCGGGCTGGACTGTTCCCATGAGGCACAGGGTCAGACTGATTTGCATATGGCCATGTCTGAACTGGGGTGGCAGAGTGGGCTAAAGAACGGTGATGGATCAAACCCAGATCTGTTGACTGGGTGTGAGTGTTTGATTGGTTCTGACGCTCCGTCCATCACCACCCCCTTTTGTACCGCTTTGTTCGCCATAAGTTGGCAGGGTATGCTCAGACGTGAGTCCCTTGCTCACTTTGCCACTGGATTCAAGCAAGCCTGGCTGAAGACGGCTGAAATGCCAGAAACCGGTCCTAGGAAGCTTGTTTCCAGTCCAGGGAAGGCATGGCTTGGCAGTTCGGGCTGGACTGTTCCCATGAGGCACAGGGTCAGACTGATTTGCATATGGCCATGTCTGAACTGGGGTGGCAGAGTGGGCTAAAGAACGGTGATGGATCAAACCCAGATCTGTTGACTGGGTGTGAGTGTTTGATTGGTTCTGACGCTCCGTCCATCACCACCCCCTTTTGTACCGCTTTGTTCGCCATAAGTTGGCAGGGTATGCTCAGACGTGAGTCCCTTGCTCACTTTGCCACTGGATTCAAGCAAGCCTGGCTGAAGACGGCTGAAATGCCAGAAACCGGTCCTAGGAAGCTTGTTTCCAGTCCAGGGAAGGCATGGCTTGGCAGTTCGGGCTGGACTGTTCCCATGAGGCACAGGGTCAGACTGATTTGCATATGGCCATGTCTGAACTGGGGTGGCAGAGTGGGCTAAAGAACGGTGATGGATCAAACCCAGATCTGTTGACTGGGTGTGAGTGTTTGATTGGTTCTGACGCTCCGTCCATCACCACCCCCTTTTGTACCGTTGGGCATTGCAGCGCTGGCCCGACGAGGAGCAGGTCCATATGATGAAGCATGACACCTAGCTTGCTGGGTGTGTGAGGACCCTAGTTCCGAATAGAGGAATTCCCCTTTCTTACGGTCTCTTCTCTACACCCACACTCCCCCGTCTCTCTGAGGAACTGCATACTCTTTCTTTTCAATACGATTAATTGGGCATGTATGCTGGACCTTCTGTAAATAAAAGCCCGCCAGTCCCTCTTTTGATAACGAAGCCTTAAATAGGACATTATCCTCCAGAAATATGGAAATGACCTATGACCCTGAACCTGTAACCGGTGATTTGCTGGGCACTTTTAAGAGAAATGGGGTAGAGTCAATTATTGACCATATATTAATCACCACCCCAATTAGTCGAAGGGCCATTAGATCTCAAAATCTATTAACAAGTTTTAGCGATCATGCCATACTTTCAATGCAGCTAAATGTATCCCTAGAAAATCCCCCTTCTACACAAAACATTGGCACACCCCTAGTGGCCAGAAGAAACGGAATACAGCTAAAGTGGGCCCACATTGACAAACCCAAATTGACTTTGGCTATTGTACAAAGTACAAGGAGTAAGTTATCATTATGCCTAGAACCAGATACTGAGCCAGGGGAAATGCTAAGGGCTTTTTGCAGTATCTTAGAGCATGTGAAAATGGTGCTTACGCGCTCTAGAGGATTAAAGCCAGAAGCAGGTAAAGGCTGGTTTAATTCACCCTGCACCAAATCAAGGAAGGCACTGATACACTCCCTAAAAACTAGCCCTGGAAATCAAGGTCAAATAAAGACACTAAGGCTAAGTATAAGCTAGCTCGCTGGAATAGAGAAAAGGACAGGAAGGAGGAAATATGAGCAGATCTTGATCATGCAGCCCGAACAGGCAATAGTACTGAGTTCTGGAGAATAGTGAACGCCCCACATCTTAAAAACACTAAGGACCCCTCTCTAGATAGTAACATAGGTGAGGAAGCATGGGTAACCCATTTTGGAAACATTTTTGCCCTCAGCAATCCTCCACAAACACCACCCCTGACTATAGAAGAGAGGAACCCTTAGTCCATTTTCCTTCACATTTCATGACGTGAAGGAAGGTGTGAGGCCATGTTTTCCAGGCAAAGCTCCAGGACCAGATGGAGTCCCAATTGACTTCTTTCAAGAAATACCGGATTTATGAGCCCCTTTGCTTACTAACATCCTAAACACTATAGCCAGGACAGGCCCTCCTCCCTCGTGGTCCACAGGTGTCATTATCCAGATATATAAAAAAGGGGATAGGGCAGACCCAAAAATCTACAGACCTATTTCCCTGCTGGATCCTACCTCAAAATTGATGGGACTGCTCCTCCTCTCCAAACTAGAGGGCTGGGCGAAGGAGAACAATATACTAATACAGGTCCAGTATGGGTTCCAGCAGGGAAGGGGCACTCTGGACCAGTGTTTGAAGTTAGCAATGATCACAAAAAATATGTCAGAATAAAGGGAGGGAAAATCTACAGTGCTTTCATGGACCTGTCGGCAGCGTTCGACTGCGTTGTCCATGAAAAGCTATGAAAGATATTGGAGGAGATAGGGGCCGACCATGCCATCATACATTTTATAAGACAGATGTATATAAATGCCATGGCTATGGTCCGATATACCAAAACTGGCAATTGTACATGCCCCTTTCAAATTGCCAGAGGAGTAAGGCAAGGCTGTGTCCTTGCCCCTTTTCTCTTCTCTACTTACACAAGTGGCGTAGAAAATGCACTAATTAAGGCCTTATGTGATGTCTCTATATTTAGTTCTCAGCCTTTACCTATCTTGGCATACGCGGATGACGCGGTACTGATAGCCAGGACAGGGCGTGGTCTCCAAAGTTTGATAAATACTTATGTATCTTTTATGGACTCCCTAGATTTAAGGATCAATCACGCCAAGTCCTTTGCTATCATAGCCGGGGCCAGGAAAAGTGACAGCACCCCTTACCTACATGGGGGTTCTTTTTGATAAAGATTCATCCTGGTCAAAATTGGTGGAAGGCAGGAAGATGGGTATGGAGAGAAGCCTTTCAGCTATAAAAATCTTCGCTCAGAAATTGGGTGTAAGACCTCTGATACCGCAAAAAAATATCTATCGAGTGAAGGTTAAGGCGGCGGCAACATATGGGGCAGGAGTATGGGGTTGGGTAACAACAAACACCCTCCAAGCTACTGAAAACAACTTTTTCAAGCCCCTCCTCCTCATCAAACTATACGCTACATCTGGAATTGGGCCTTCCCTACATACAAGATGCAATCAAATTGGCTCCAATCCTTTTGTGGCACTCAATTTGCGGGGGGAAACTGTGCCACTCACACAACTCATATTAAGGGATTGTTTGAGCATGGAAAAAAGCGGAAAATTGTTTTGGCTTGGTTATGTGGAAACAGCTTCGAAGGAAATTGGCCTTCAGGATCAATTTAAGGAACCCTTGACTTGCAGAAGGGTCTCAAAGAAAAAGGTTTCTAGTATCTTTATTGCACTGGCGGATTACAAGTGGAAGGAGCACCATAAAGGAAAATATGCAGTTGCTAACTATCGCCTGAACCCGCCAGTGTCAGAGAGAGGGTTCTTTCATGTCACCATCCCACAGCACAGATTTATACTGTTGATGTTCCGCATGAATGTGATTCCTTTAATGTTAGGCTACCTGGAGAAAACATATAATCATGCGGAGCTTAGCTTATGTCCATGTGACAGTCTCTCAAGACAAACTGAATTGCACCTGGTTTTATTTTGTAGGCTTTACGAGAAAGAGAGGTATTATTATCTTAAGCCCCTTTTAAAGCAGAAGAACATCAGGCAGTGTTGAGTTGCACTCTTCTTTTAAAAATCACTACCCAACCCTTTAATTTTTTTTTCATTAGCCTCGTTCTTCTGGGCCTGCATGAAAGGAAGAGGGGGGTTGCCTGTATTTAAGGGCCGATGGCAAGATATACTGTATTGTATACCACGGTGTGGCTTATACAAGTTTGCGGCCAAAAGGGCTTTTTATTCTTTTACTTTTTTATTTTTATACACGGGATATGAAGCATTTTAGAATATGAATGTTAATATATACTTATTCTGTGCTTTTATGATCTTTTTATAATTGATTGAATAAAGAAATAATGAATGAATGAATGAACTCAAGGGCTCAAGCATCAACTGGCCAAGTTGGACCCTCGCTGGTATATTTACTTTGGACCAACTTGATCACCTTCAATCCACTCAGACATTTGCAAACTTGCATATATAATAGTTATGACCCACAATAATACTAAAACCATAATATGTAATGGTCGACAACAAAATATAACTTATACCTCTTAAATTCAATAAGACATATCTGAATTCGGGTTGTCCATCACCAGCACTGTACAGCCAAAAGACCAGATATCACCAAAGGAACAGACATGGAATAATTGAATAATTTCACAAATTTCTGGACAATTCGGAGGACTTTAATATAGTCCACTAATGCAGGTCCCAAATATCTATGCAATCTGACGACTTCCTTACATCTCACAAAGACACTCCGATATGGGATGATAATAAAAATGCCCATCCCAACCAATCGCTCCACCTCTCTCTTCCTCCAACCATGCCAGTTCAGGATCACAACTATACATAAAATCTCAGATTGGATAACCCAGCGCATAAACCAGCTTAGCAGCCTATATCCTATGAAAAACCATAAACAGACCTGTAGAGCTGTTCAAAGCTACCAGCCTAATGAAAAGCATAAACCTGTACATCTGTCTATCATACTCTATCATCCAATTTGCTGCATCCCATAACCCAATAACTGCACTTTGGTGCTCATCACGCATGACATGGACACACTTTCCACATAGGACCAAATCAAAGATAACATCCTTCAAACCACACACTCTACACAGTGTAGCATGCAACCAATGTAAGCAAGCACTGTAGCTCCCTACATAGGGGTAATAGGTGTTACATAAATGGGGCAATACAATACAATACACTAACAGTGTACACCAGACACAACTTAGGGCACAATGAAGGGTGCATGATTGCTCCCACCCAAATAGTTTTTGCCATCTCAACAATACATCCACTACTATTTGTTCTCCTACTTCAGATTAAACTTACCTTTACACATAAGAAAAGCCTTGAACCCATCACGCACAGATCATGACTGTAGGCCGTACAGATGGGTGTTTGGAATTTCAACAAGACATTTTTATTATCTCACCAATGTATTCATACGATATTAACAGGGCCGGACTGGCCGTAGCTGGCATCAGCTGTTTCCCCGGGAGGTTGGAAGGGTGGGGGCCAGTTTTGTTACTGGGTGCTGCAATATCGGCCCCCAGTAACAAAAGCCGCAGTCATTCTCAATTACATTCGCCGCCGCTCCTAGGGGCTGGTCTGACAAAATTGCCAGGGCTGCTTTGGTTTTTCCAGTACGGCCCTAGATATTAACTTAAGGCTTTCCACACCCACATAGAATGGCATCAAAGGTACATAATGGATATAGATGTCTCAAACCTTAAAAGCTATACAAAGCCCAGAAATTGACAACCATATATCCGAAGAGAAGAAAGCTAAATGCAATGTCCTCTGGCATCCACATCCTTAATACCCACATAAATTCATAAATTATCTAGTTGGCCACAATTCAACATAATTGATCAGCAAACAGTACATTAGTCTATCTTCTCTTAATAAAACACTGACAAAAAAGAATTAGACTCAAACATTTCAAAAGCCACAAAAATAAAATTTCTTCAAACCACTTTGGATAGAACCCAGTGGTGGCTCCTTCGCTAAGGCGGAGGAGCGTAGCCTCACTGCCATGAGGCAGCAAAAGTAAGGAAAAAACATAAAATGATAATAATGTAATGTTATAATCATTTTATTTTGTCCTCAAGCTGCAGCAGCTTGCGTTTTGGGGGCAGGGCTGCAGAGCACGGGAGGAGTGTTAGAACACTCCTAAGTGCGCAAGGACTGTTTGGCCAGCCCTCTAGAGCCACCCAAAACAGTCATGCGCACTTCCTTGTTCTCCATGCAGGCTGCATTACAGCCTGTGTGGACAACGTGCCCACCCCTCCAGCCCCTGGCTGAGAACCATGTCATGGCGCTCAGACCAATCACAATGCTGCATTGCAGCGTTGTAATTGGCTGCGGGGAGCTTGGGAGCCCTGGTGCTTCCTGTTTCTCCCAGGAATCGGACGCAGGAGAGGCGGTTGCGGCCGTCCAGACAGCTGGTAGGGAAGTAAGTGTTTTATTTTTCAAAACAGATTCCCCCCCCACCTCTTTACCCCCACCCGCCCCACTGCTGCTTCCAGGTAGCAGCAGTGAATGATACAACCATGTAGAATGCTCAAATTCCAGCTCACTACAATACCCTACAAATGTTAGTAAGCAGTACATAAATGCATGTAACATATCTGCTGTATCCATTGATTTCTCAGCAATTCTTACTTGCACCTTTAAGACTTTAATGCACTTTCCCTCATTGTTTTGGTTTCATTAATGCTACTTATCATTTTCTGACTCCTAGCACTTCGGTTTCCATTACCTCTCCTATCAATCTCTTACATTCATTTTCTAGCTTCTCCAATCAAGCTGACAGATTACTGTTTCCTCTTCATTTTTCTCTTACCTGTATATTTACCAGTTAGTTTCTAGTTCAGCTCACTCAACTTTCTTTCCCCCTCTCTTTTTTGTTTCAATGCTTTTCATCTCTTTCAACTCTTTTCTCTTCCCTCATCCTATTAAGTTACTATCCACCCCGTCTCAGTCTCATCCACCTTGTACTGAGTTGCTCCATTCCTATTCCACTTCCTTTGTTTTGACTACTGCTCATAAGATCTCTTTTGTGGTATCTAACCTGTGCTCCTTTTCCAATTTTACAGTCTTTTACTCATTCTACCATTCCTCCTATCAGCCACTTTTTCTATAAATATTTTTATTATTTATAGAAATTTTTCAGCTAATAACAGCAAGAACACATATTCATCCGTTGGTACATAGTACAGAATACATAGCAGCAATGCATGACAACATTATCAAATTCAGGTATAGTCCAGCAACTCACAGTAAAATAGCAAATCATACATCAATGTCAGGAGGGCATTTAGAAACATTATTCAGCAGATGGGTGCGCTAATACATAAGGAGTAAAAGGACCCCAAATGTCCCGATGCCTGGAGGCTTGTAGCAGCTCCTCCCCATAACACACCAATTGATCACGACAGTATGCAACATCTTTAAGCCATTGTGTCATCTGCGGCGCAGGTCTACCATCCCAGTGAATTGAAGCCCTACGTCTCACCAACAGCAGCCCCATTGCAGCCAGCTTTTGATAACAAGATTTAAGCTTTAGCACGTTTCCCAAGAGGCATAAAGTCATATCACAGGTTACAGGCTCATCAATCATTGCCCCCAGAGCCCTCGTAACTTTATCCCAGAAGTCCGACACCTTCGGACAGCTCCAGGCCAGGTGACAGAAGTCAGCATTATCCGCCCCACAGCGCCGACAGCAGGGCGAGTCCCTGAGCCGATATTTATGGAGCTGCACCAGCGTATAATACATTTGATGGAGATATTTATAATGAATTAACCGCAAGTTTCCTTTAGATGCATATTGACCTGTTAGCCTACAGCATGACTCCCATTCCTCTTCTGTGAGTGGCTGTGTTAATACATCATTCCATCTTCCCATAGGCCCCATAGCAACAGTCGTCTCATCAGCCTGCGAGGCATTGTACAACCTGATGATTAATTTAGTTCTAGGTTGCGAGGTGTATAGTATCTGTAACGCTGTCAGAGTAGGGGGCTCGACAGGAAACCCAGGGTACAATGCCCGAGCCGCAGCTCTCAATCGACTGTATACAAACGTCGCCATAGCAGGCCTAGATTCTTCCCCCACAAATGTCTGAAGGTCAAAAAATTTGCCAGCAGGGTAAACATCACCCATAGTGTATATTCCTGCTCCGTGCAAAACTGTGAGTGAGCCCGGCTCACTAGACACTGATATCCCCTCATGGTGCAAAAGCGGCATGGACGGTGCATACAATGGCAATCTCGCGGCACGTTTCCTCGAGTTCTTTCCAAGCTTGTGTTGTACATTGTATTGTATCTATTTCGCCTTTTTCAAAAACCGTATTGCTGTTCACAATCATCGCCTTCAGTGGTACTGGTCGCACCGCCCCAGCCTCAACCGCTACATGTGGTGTGTATGGCGGCGCGGTCTGCCAGTAAAAGGCATACTGCGCTTGGACACATAAGTAATATAAGTTTATATCAGGCACTCTAAAGCCTCCCATTTCATAAGGTTGTGTCAGGACCTCCCATCTAACGCGCGTTTTTCCCCCTCCACAAACCAGCGTATTCAATAAGCCGTGGAGTGTGTTAAAAAAATGTGGCTTCAATATTATGAGTATAGTGGTGAATAGGTATAAAAATTTAGGTAGAACTACCATTTTAATCAAGGCCACTCGGTCCGCGAACGTCAATGGTAGACGTATCCATCGAGTGACCTGTTCCTCAAGTCGGGTAATTGCCGTGCCATAGTTTTCGCTAAGAACACATTGTGGGTCCCTGTGAACCCACACTCCTAAATATTTAACAGGGTCATCACTCCACATCAAAGGGAATCCTAGCTCAAATCGCTGTGTGGATGTCGTCAAAGAGAACACCACCGATTTATTCCAATTTATCCCCAAATCGGAGTGCCATTCAAACCTTATATATTCCCTAATGAGTTATTCTAGGTACACTGCCGGTTCTCTCACATATAAAACCATGTCATCGGCGTACATGGAAACTGCCAATGGTCTCTGATGAAAACACAACGCCGCCTTGGCGTGACGCTGTCGCAGTATACAAGCCAAAGGCTCCAGCAATATCGCAAAAAGTATAGGCGATAGAGGACAGCCCTGCCTCGTTCCACGGCGAATTGGAAATGGTTCGGATGTCCTACCATTCACTCTCACTCAGGCCACAGGATTTTACTACAATAATTTAATCCAGTTAGTGTAAATGTAGGGTACCCCCATTCGATGCAACACCGCTATCATATACCGCCAGGAGATTAAATCAAATGCCTTTGCGGCATCTAATAGGACCGCCGCAGCAGGCAAGGTGGGCTCTAGAAGATGTAAGACTGCAAATAGCATTCGCAAGTTATGGGCTGTGGATCTCGCAGGGTCAAAATCTGACTGGTCTGGCAGCACCATGACACGCAATAATAAATGCAACCTCGTGACCAGGACATTTGGAAGTATTTTAACGTCCGTATTCATTAAGGACAGCGGTCGTTAGGACTCACATTTGTCAGATTCCTCCCCTGGTTTCAGTAAGGTTACAATCAGTGCCTCACGCAGTGTGCCTGGCCGAGTCTGCTGTTCATAGGCATCCTCAAACATAGCATGCAGTTGTGGCACCAGTATATCAACATATTCCTTATAAAACTCCGCAGGGAGCCCATCCGTGCCTGTAGCTTTGCCATTGGGTAAAGCAAGGATCGCATCACGGAGTTCGCCAGTCGTTATAGGGTGCATTAAAAAATCTTGTCGCCTTTTTGACAACCATACCAAGGCAATATCCTCCAGATACTGTGCTTTTTTGTCTTCATCCGCCGTCTGCCTAGCTTTATACATATCTGTGTAATACTGTACAAAGGTTGTAAGGATGCCCGCACTGTCGCAATGCCTATTATCCCCGTCCACAATAGTGTGTACCATACTGTTTTTTGCCCAATGCCCTTTGAGTTTGCTTGCTAGAGCCTTGCCTGGCCTTCCCCCCTCACCATAGTATCTGGCCGCCCAGCAGCGTGACAAATGTTTGACTTCAGTGTCCGCTAAGTCATTATATTCAGTTACTTTAGATCTAATTGACGCCAAGATCCTGATATCTAATGTCGCTTCATACTGACTTTCTAGTTCTATCAGGGCTTGTTCTAGTCGCTTCATAGATCCCCGTAGCGATTTAAGTACCCCTGCTTGCAATCCTATACACACACCCCGGATTGTAACTTTAAACGCTTCCCATATCGTACTCAATTCGTCGACTGAGCCAGTGTTTTCATCAAAGTAATTTACAATGGCATCCCTTACCCCCTCCCGGAACACCTGATCCTGCAAGGCTGTGGCCTGCAGCCTCCATTGGAATTGGGGTGGCGTGTATGTAGGAATAATCATTTGAAACAAGGATGGGGAGTGGTCGGAGAGTGTTCTGGGTAAATGATGTACTGTAGTGATCAGCGAGTTCACCTCATCCATAACTAACCAACAGTCTAGTCGTGACCAGGAGTGATGCGTGTAAGAATGACATGTGCCCTCTCTCTGCCCTGGGTGCCTCAGCCTCCAAACGTCTATTAGGGATAGCTCCTGCATACCATTTTTAATGGCCTGTGTGGCCTTCTTGACTACAGGCTCCACCATGGAGTGACGGTCTAATTTCAGGTCTAAAACCACATTCAGATCCCCCCACAAACAATAGGAGCCGGTTGCAACCGATAGACTCTGTTCCAGACCTCATCATAGAACCCAGGGTCATCAACATTAGGACCGTATAAATTAAGAAGAGTCATCAGCATGCCACATAGCTTCCCTTGGACAATAATGTATCTGCCATTATCATCTATGTCCACGTGTGTCGTTAGGAAGGGATAGCCTTTTCTTATTAAAATCATTACACCCCTCGCATAGGAGGAGTAGGAGGATGCCCATTTTGCCTCAGCCCATTTTGTGGCCACTTTATCAGCCGCCTGCTTAGTCAAATGCATTTCCTGTAGGAGCGCCACCTGCACATTATGTCTATCCAGGTAGGCTAGTACCTGCCTTGTTTTTCTCAGATTGTTAAGGCCCCTGACGTTCCACGTCATCCATGTAAGTTTGCCTACCTCAGTCGTCATTTACTCCAATTACAGTTGGTGCATCACACTGTGTCACTGTATGCAAGCTGTACTTCACACTCCGGCTACTATAATGTATTCTAAGTCGCATAATAGTGCAACAAAACAAACACCCAACCAGCCCCCCCACCCACTCAAGCATCCCAATTATGCCCAGCAGCCCCATTATAAGAAACTCAATGCAACGAAAATCCCCCCCACCCACCATAAGCAGATAGCCTGCTCATACCCCAGTAACAAATGTAGAACCGCTTGGGGTGTACCCTTATGGAGGTCACTAGCAGCCCAGGTGCCCCCTCGTTGGTATGAGGGTGGGTCAGGGCCATACCTATCTTTCCCCCTCAGCATAGCAGATTATAACATGTTGCACCAAAACAATTGTACAGAAAAACACTTATGAGCTCGAAGCCTAAATGCAACACCAAATAGATGCATCGTTGTCCACCACTGTCCCGCAGAAAGCTGCAACATGATGAAATACACCCTACATCCCCATCCCATATCATGCACAATACCATCAAGTCATATATCAGAGGCAGCAACGTGATGGTAATATGAGCTCGCGCATCAAGTTACTGACTGCACAACCTATATCGTAACACAGTTTCAATAAATTCTTTCCCTCAAACCTTAGGTTCATCCCCTTGCATATATAGGTGTCCCCAACGGGGCTAGAGCACGAACAGCCAGTAATGTTGGGTCAATAACGTCCTCAAACAAACATGTCACAAACACTTAAGACAGTGGTTGTTGCATAGTGCAGGCCCAGACCCCTGCCACACGTCAAAAACATATAATATCATGGCATTGTGTATGTTACATTTGCCGACTCTTACTCCAGAATACTGCAGACAACAGCAACAGAGGCAGTCCACGAACCACTTGCAGCCGTTTCAATCCTCATTGTCCGCGTAGCCAGCCACTGCCATTGCCGTGGCTTTGCGCTCAAGTTGTTTGACGAAGAGCATAGCGTCCTTTGGAGTCGTAAAAATTCTAGATTTGCTGCCATGCTGAATCTTGAGCCGGGCCGGGTAGAGCATCGCATGTTGAACTTCCAGCGCCTGCAGTCTCTTTTTAACTGGCTGGAACTCCAGCCTGGCTTGCTGTACCGCTGTCGTGAAATCCGGGAATAGCTGAACCTCTGTACCTTGATATTTCGTAGTGCCCATTTCCCATGCCATCCGGAGCGCCACATCGCGATCTCTATTATTGAGGAGTTTAGCGATTATCGGACGGGGAGGAGCCCCCGGAACGGGGCGCGGCGCAAGGGATCGATGCGCCCTCTCAATCACCAGCATGTTGGAGAAGCTCTCCGCACCAAACAGCGTCTTAAGCATGTCCTCAATGTACAGCTCCATTTTCACTATGTTCGTAGACTCAGGTACCCCAATAATGTGCAGATTGTTGCGTCTGGACCTGGCTTCCAAGTCCTCATTCTTCGCAATAATCACCAAAATTAACTTCTCCATCTGCGTGCAGGATTTGGTGATGTCTTCAACCTTGTCCTCGGTGGCTGAAATGCGCTGTTCCGCTTCAGTTAGGCGCGCCCCATGTTTATCCAGTTTGGACGCCATGTTGTCCATGCAAAGATTCAGCGTATCTATTTCACTATCAATGGTATGTAAACTTTGCTGCATTGCAAGCATCATCCATTCAAGTTTACAGGTGCCATTAGCCTCAACATCAGTCTCTGTGTCCGACGTGGCCTGTGGGGTTGACTTTTTAAGGCGTTTCGATTCAAATGACAACTTGGATTGCACCTGCTTATCTAGCTTGCTCATTGTGCTAGCGGATGCAGTACAGGTAGTGTAGGAAGGTGGATATCTGACTATGGTTACCCCCAACTTTTTGCCTAGTGTTTAGCTGGTTTTTCGACTTAGTTGGCCTGAGATCCTGCCATTCAGGGTCCCAGTCTGTCTGCTCTCTCTTTAAAATGGACTCCATGTACCCTAGGTACATACCCAATTGGTAAGGATCACCTTATTGGACCCTGTACAGTGTACCCTAGGTACCCAGGGCATAGGTGTACCCTAGGCCTCCCAGGGGCTGCTGCATGTATTATGCCACCCCTGGTCTGGCCTTCCAATCAGACACAACTGGCTGATCACTCAGCTGGGGCAAGGTCGTGTAATCACCCCTTGCTTAGATATAGTATACCTATATCTACCCTTATATATAGACACATGTGTACCTATCAGCCACTCCTATGGCAGGCCTTAATAATCCGGGAGGCAGAGTGCTTGGTAACATGTGAGATGGTGCTCTAGCATGAGCTGAGCCTGTCTGCAGCTTTCGGAACCATGTCCTTATAGCTGTTCTATGATATAGCCTACCATATACTCTTAAAGTGCCTTATAATCTTAAAAGGTTATGGTAACTATGGTTTGACTTTATCAAAACATGTCGTGTAAGGTGTCTAACACTTTGGAATAATACCCCCATACCATTTCTGGTGATGAGGATATTATTCCTCCCTTCTAGAGGGAGAGACATGTTAAAATCCTACTTTGCTGTTTAACTCTCACCAAAGCCTCAGCATCACAAAATGGATGCTGCTGCCACAGACACGAGTCTGACCTCCTGCTGCTGGGAGCCCTCCCAGCCAGGGAGGCCTGGACAATAGGTTTCCTGCTTGGGGAGGTGCTAGCACCTCCCCAGACAGACTTTCGTGTATTGGGGCAGGGAGGGCTGAAAGGAATGAGACATGCCTGGGGCACACAAGGTGCTCCATGCATAGTCCTTTTCAAACCGGTGCTGAGGCACTCCAGCCCCAGCTCTGGCGCGAAACTGGACAAAGGAAAGGGGGTGTAGCCACTCACCTTCCTGGTCCCACCCATAGGAGGGACCTTGCAGGTAGCCCAGCCCACTAGCCCAGTATATTAGTAGCTAGCTGAGCCCTGCTAAATTAGATTAACCTGAATCTGCAACTTGAACAGAAACTCTGGACCTTCGACATTCGACCTCAGGAAGAAGACTGAAGAAATCTCCCTTGTGGCCAAGGAGTGACCACCCTGGGCAACCAGGCACCATCCAGCGACCGCTGCTTGCTTTGCGACTGAATCCTACGAGGGACGACTGCAAAGACTGACCAGCGCTGAGACTTCCAGACACCTCTGAACCAGATCCACATCTCCAGCGAAGCTGAGACCCGTGGAGGCGACGAGGAACGTGGGACCGGCGACTTGGGAAAAGTGGCTAGTACCTGACTAGCGCGACTTCCGAGGCTCCCTCGAGGCTGTGCTTGGGGAATTGAGAAGCCCAACTCCCGAGCACCATCTGCAAAGAAGACCAGCTCCCCACACTTCACGTGTTCTGGGTGGGGCCCTTTTGCACCTGTGTTGCTCGACGTGTTGTCCGGTTGTTGGCCCGTTGGCTAGTATCCTCTGCGACGACGAACCTTTAATTTCACCTTGCTGGTCCGGCTCCTCCAGACTGGCACCCGCTCCTCTGTGAAAGAGAAGCACCCCAGACCTTCCTGGTCTGCACCAGAAGCAAGTCCTCCATCCTGCGTGGGTTCCGCTTGCCAAGGCTTGTTGGGTCCTGACTCGACTTCGACGCCGCTGACTGCAAGAGCCTTCGTGGCACAGCTCACCTCCTGGTCCTGGTCGTCCTCGACGTCTCCTGGTACCCGTGGCTGCTGCGACAAGCTTCACCTCTTCACCTGCATCTTCACGACATCGCCTGGTTCCTTCCTGGTTCCTTCCCGGCTCCTGGCTGGTGACCTAGACTCTGTCCCTTCTGCTTGCAGGTTCCTTCCTTCTTGATCCCCACCTTGGGATCCACCGGACACCCTTCACTGACTGCCTGTCAGCAACTTTCTTTCAGGCATCCATAGAAGTTCACGACGAAACCCGACGCAAGTTCACACCTATGCACCCGCAGCCCGTGGGCTAGGTAACTTGAGTACTCCGGTGCTCACAAGGGGAGTGACTATCCTAGGGTCTAGTTTTTGAGTCTCGACTTTCTAGCTATACCAGAAGTGTCCTAAAACTGTTAAATTCTAACTACTAGTAATTCTATCGACTTTTACGCATTACGCGTGAGTGTTTCCACTCTGCACCTGAATCCCGTGGGCCTCCCACTTCCTAACCTTTGGTAGTATAGTGTAGCCCCAGCGATTCCCTAGGCCTAGGCCTATCCTGTGTTCGTGACAGTGGTCCTCATACCACTTACTTAGTATATGGTTTGCGTGGCCCCTAGGGCCTAACTGTATTACTTACCTGTGTGATTTAATGTATGCATAATGAAGACTGTGTTGTACTTACCTCTAATCTCATAAAGAGTGCTGAGGGTTTGACTAGAATAAATACATTCTATTTTTATATATATCTGTTGTGGTGTCCTTTCATTTGGTATTCAAGGGGTTACAAATGGTATAACAGCTGGCTTCACATGCCATTCAGAGTTTAGCCTAAGACTGCTCTTGTCCATGCTACCACTAGGATAGCTGGTCTATAAGGTTGACTTTACAACCAATCACCATAAGGGTTGTTTGGACTGATACAAGGTGTACACTAGAATTAGTGACATCAAATATCAGGTCAACTTCTCACAGGTAGGTGGTGACGGTATGAAGTAGATGGCATATGTGGCGGCGTCGCTTGTAATGGGAACTGAGCAGGACAGGCTGATTCACATACAATAGAATCCAAGGCGTCGTGGTCTCCGATGGTCAATGGAGAATTGAGCCCCTTTCCACTGTAGCTCCTGAGTCTACCGCCTAACTGTTAGTCGACCGCACGTGGCGCCCACTCTGCACAGAAATGCCCCTGGAATCAAAATGGCGGCCAATGTACCAATAGCCCAGGCCAGGCATCAAGCAGAGCACCCCTAGCAGATAGCACGTGTCCCACGAACAGGATTGCAAAGCAGTGCCCACCTCACAGTAGCTGTACAGGAGTAGAGATTGAAAGCCAGCATCCACAGCAAGCTCCACTCGCGGCCCAGGGCTTTAAAATGGCGGGCTCAAAGCAATTCAGCGTTCATCAGATGTAGGAGGCCCAATCCACATCGCAGCACAGGTCCGTGCCTCCCCACACTGCACAGGGTGAAAATGCTATACCGATCCATAGGGGAGTACCTCCGATAAGCAGCGCCGATGACAGGCGTCGCCGCACTATATCCGGGGTCATGCGGCAACACAACATCCAGCGCCGGCAGCAGCAGCGGGGATCTCCGGCACTAGAGCCGCACCGCCTCGCACTCACCCGGGTAATGAAGACCGCTTCGGTAGTGCCAGTGCCGCCAACCGCGCCGTGATTCGCGGCCGCGCACCACAAGTCCTCACGTTCTCCAAAGCCCTTCTCACTGCAGATCGAAGAATCGCTACTCCACCATCTGCATTCCAGCAGCGCGCCTCACTGGTTGACCGCTGCGGTCACAAGGCCTACACCACCATTCTTGCCCAGAAACCCAGGCACGATCATTCCAGTAACAGCTTGCAGGGTGATCGGACAGTCGTCTTCCGCACAGCAATCTACTGCCCACAATCAGGGGAATCGATTGCGCTGCATTTCAGTACTGGATTCATCCGAGAGATACAGGATATTTTGCGGATTTCGGCCCTGACCAGCAGAGCTGCACTAGTGTGCGGCCATCTTGTTGCGGGCTCGCTAGCGCCCCCCCACACTTTTTCTCTTTCCTTTCCTTTGTTTTATTAATTACTTCTTTTCTATTTGTGTATTTCCCCACCTTATCCTGTTTATTTCATATCTTCACTTTCTTTGTTCCTTTGCCCTGCTCTTTCACCCTTGGTGTTATATAGTTTTCATTTTATCCATCATGTGAGAAATTGTGTTGTTGGTTGACTGACTCTATAATTGTCTCTATTTTTAAAAAAGGCAATAGGGGGCGCTAAGTGCTATAGACAAAAAGTCGCTACTGGATTCCTCAGCAAAAATACTGGGGAGAATCATCCTGGAGAGGTTAGACTCCTGGGCAGTTGTTAATCACATTTTGACAGACTCCCAGTATGGTTTCAGGAAAGATATAGACACTCAAGAATAATGTATTAACCTCCACCTTTTAATATCCAAATACACGGTAGCCAAGCATTGCCAAATACATCTTTCTTTTGCAGATCTTAGTAGCGCCTTTGACCTTGCTAATCATAATAAACTCTGGAAAACGTTGGTCGAAATGGGTGCCCCGGTGGACATATCATTTTTGTACCAGATGTATGCCTCACCAACGACTTGTGTGAGAAATGGATTAGAGGGAGAATGTACCACAGGATTTAAAGTTACCAGAGGTATAAGACAAGGATGCGTCTTAGCCCCACTTCTATTCTGTCTTTATATAAATAGGGTAGGCAGAAGGCTGTAAGAAATGGCCACTGACATGCATAGAATAGGATCTCACCCTACCCCTCTGCTCCTCCATGCGGATGATGCGGTCCTATTATCTAAGACTGCAAACGGTCTCCAAAAACAAATGGCTTTGTTGCTTACACAAAAAGAACCGATGATGGACAGAATGCTAAATAAATCGAACATTCACCCCAGTCACAGATCTGGGTTGAATCTATCTTTTTTTGCACGCCACGCCATTCCAGTTTAAACCCAGTTTTATGCAAATCAAACTTGACCCTGTTCCACTATGGCATCAGTCAAGCCCGATCTGCCAGGCCAGGTCCTCCTTGGACCAGAAACAAGCACCTTAGGACCAGTTTCATGGATTCACCCCTCATCAGACAGGTTAGTTTAAATCTGGGGGCGTAATGAGCATGGGACCGGTGTCTGGGAATACCCTTCCCACTTAGGGCAACAAATGCAAAAAGGGCAGATGATGGACGGAATGCTGAATCAATCGAACATTCATCCCCTTCACAGATCTGGGTTGAATCCATTGTTTTTTTTGACACAATCTCTTGTGGGGTGAACCACAAATAATGACTAAATTAACCTGTGCTTAACCCTTGGGTAGCTTGGCACAAAAAGCAGTCAGGCTTAACTTAGAGGCAATGTGTAAAGTGTTTATTCGGGCACACAAACAGTAATAAAGTGAAAACACAACACCAAAATCCCTAACCAATTTAGAAAAATATAGTACATTTTAATGGATTATTTGACAATAAAATAACAGAAATAGAATAATTACAACCAGATTTATAAACTTTTAATGATTTTAGTAAAAATAGTGCCAAAAAGCACAAAGCACCAACTATAGATATCTGGTTGTGCTGGACTGGGTCAAAGTCACAAGTTCAGGCCACCCGTGATGGAGCACCGGTCGTCTACAGTCACCAGATTAGTCTAGCTGAAGTTTACCTTCTCAAATCAACACCAAGTGTCCTGTTTGCAGGAGACGGTGCCGCAAGGAGCAGGGCGACAGTTGTGGGAGGCTGCTAGAGTAGTGCAAAGAGCGGGCTAGCCATTGCAGACAGGCTTTGCTGGACCTTCGCGTTGGCAGCAACCACGAGCGGTCGATGCTGTAGTACAAAGTGGTGGCTGCCAGAGCTTTCCGCTGAATCATGACACGGGCTCTGAGGTCTCAGTGCAAACTGGCCCATTCGAGGTCATGAAGAGCACGAAAACTTAAATACAGCTCTCTGAGGCCACACCAAGGAACCAGAACCTAAGGGACACCACCAGGGGTCAGGAACTCACTTCAGCTGGGTCTTGATACTGGTGCAGGATTTTGGGGAGTCTTTTATGTCATTTGAGGATCAGATCCGGAGGCCAGCAGACTAGCCCTCTGAGTCACTCTGGGTTCATGATGAACCTGCAAGTCCAGTTCCCCTCTCCCAGGCAAGAGGACAGCAGGGCAGCAGTCCAGTAGGGCAGAAGTCCTGAAGGACAGCAGGTCTTTCAGCAGCACAGCAGACCTTTTTACCGGCAGAGCCCACAGGTCCATAAGTGTACTGAACAGTTGGTGTCTGAGGCCCCCTTTTGATACCCTGGTGACCTCCGTCTGGAGGTGTACTTTTACAAGACTTTCAGCTGAAATACTGTTGGGGCTCAAGTACCAGTCCCCCAAAGAAGTTGGTACCCGTGGGACCTGCATAATCCTTGTTGGGCAAAATATCCAGGAGAAGCTTCTTGAACTTCTTGCCCATTCAGTCTGGCAACATTTATTCAGGACACTGAAGTGGGTGAAAGACAGTGAGGAGGTCTTGCTAAGCCTAAAGGCCCTGCCAGAGAGTTACTAGCTTGTAGTGGGCTTCCCAACCTGTTGATGAATGCAGCAGTGACAGTGCTGTTTGACTTGTATGTGATGCACCTTCACTGTGTGCCTAAAATGTCCAGTTGCCCTAACAACCACCTCCTACACTGTATCATCCGGCCTTAGATGCTCTGCATGAGTGGAGTTGGAAGTGCAGTATGGAATTGAGTTCTGCATCTTTACGTACAGGTGTACCAAGAAAAACTGTGATTTTCCACCTTGAATGTCAGATCTAAGAATGTCAAACATTCTTTACTTGCAGTTGCCAAAAAACAGTGCTGATCTCACTGTTGGATAATATTCTAGTAGCAGCAGGTGATGAACAGATTTAATTATTTACTTATCTGCCACAGGTGACTCCACTGTCTTCTCTTTGCTTAATGTTTTCATTAAATATCTAAATAAACAGAGATTGATAGGGAGGAATTAATATCATATTTTTTATTTTTGAGTAGAGCACACCTAATTACCCTCTCACAGTTTTTTTTCCAAACATGTATGGTTTCATTAATAAGGACACTCGTATACAATGGCACCTAGTCAATTAACAACATATAATTCTACATAAAGATCCTGTGAAACAAAAATGTACAAAAAAAATAAAATAATAAAATACAAACAACTAACGTTGCCAATACCATAACAATTATTACTTGTGTCCACCCTTTAATCTGGGTGATACACTGAGAGGTAGTCTAAGATGACATGCAAGGCAAAAAGGGAAGGTTATTTCCTATCGCTCTTATTATGTCAACAAACAATATTTGAATCACTCTTAATATGCTTCAGACTCCTCCTAAATAGATGTCGACGTGGACGCGTTTCAGCCGTAGATGTTCTTCAGGCCTCTTCAGGACAAGGGCAATGGTGCAAACACTACATGAATAAAAATAGTAAATATACATGTATTTGTCATTCACTATTTCTGACCTGTTATGTGTGAATAGCATGCTAGCTCTATCAGACAAAGGCCTGTGTATTAAAAAAAACCTCAGTGCCACCGAAATAGTGCAGGAATTGCAAACGATGGTCCGCTGGTCTAACAGTAAACCATGCAAGTGTGGTTAAACAGGGGGCCCCAACCCCAGCACCATGTGACTTCGACTAAACAGGGTTGGAGGGTGAGACTCTCTGGGGGTGTGCCTGAGATGTGCGCATCTATGGCCGAGGTGTCCCAAGAAATTTCATAGTCGAGACATACTTAGATGTACCGCAATAA
Organism: Triturus cristatus; assembly: GCF_964204655.1. Lineage (NCBI taxonomy): Eukaryota > Metazoa > Chordata > Amphibia > Caudata > Salamandridae > Triturus > Triturus cristatus. The sequence goes on from NC_140592.1 coordinate 392,983,513, forward strand.
TCCTCTCTATAACTTACATCAATGCATACACCGGTCGGATGAACTCACAGATCACGTCAATATCGCCTATATGTGTGTGCCCCACACGAGGTCTAGCGTCCTAGAAAAATCCAATTCAGACACATTTGTGAAATGGCCTCAATATGTCGGGCAACCACTAACTAACTGTACTTTTTCACTATCACTCACCTCTCCTTCACGGAGGCGGACCTTCCTTCGAACGCACAACTCGCTTGAAATAGCTCCGGAATCACTCGCTGTTTTCCTAATGACAGAAACGCCAGTTAAATGGCTGATTCCCAACACGCAAACACTCCTGCTCTCCCTTTCTCATGACCCCTCCATATTCACTTACTTAAGGCCTTAGTGTTCCGCTGTGTTTTAGAATTTCTTCATACCACCGCACCATCTTGAGAGGTGAGTGATAGTGAAAAAGCACAGTTAGTGGTCGCCCGACATATTGAGGCCCTTTCACAAATGTGTCTGAATTGGATTACGAGTTTGGTGGCAGCGGTTCGAGCGCAGTGAGCTCGATGGTCTGTCACTGTCCATATTACAAGTTGCCTGCTCCACTAGTGGACCGTGGTGGTCCAACTGCCTGCTTCAAGGCGGCAGCGACGACGGATTTGGGGTGCGTACTCACCCCGTCCTCTTCTTCCAGGCAGATTCCTATGTGGATCGATTTCTCCAGGTACCCCCTTCACAACAGGATCTTAACGCCGAGGATTACGACCCTCTGTGCGGTGATATACAGCTGAGTTTTTTTCCTACCATATACCGTTTGCCAGGACTGCCCACATATGGTCTAAACCTTGAGATATATATATATCTCCTAGTGAGGGTCGCCACCATGTAGCTCTAGTTAGGTCAACTGTCTCACAGAATGTTTCTAATAACTTTGGCACCGTTTGACAAGATCTCTATTCATTTTCCACTGCTGAACTGTATTACATTAAAGTTAGCAGGAAGCCAGATCTTGGTCCACAGATAGGGCTTTTACTGTTGCATATTAAATCACTCATGACGTATTCATTGACTACATTTATAACATCCCTAATCACATCTGAAATTCCATCATTGTTGATAATACTGTGCAAGATGGGGGCGCAAGTTAGAGTTATATAAGTTAACTATAACTGGTGAATTTGAGTGGTTTTGTTTGTTTCAAATGGTATATTTTACGTGACATGTTGATCTAACTATAAAATCCTTTAACTTTTGGGTTTTTTCAGTGAATTTCTAAGGTATTTTTGTAATGTCCCTTTTTTAAACCTTTGGTTTTTTTCAATGAGTAAAAAAAAAAAAATATATATATATATATATATATATATATGTATTACCTACTGGCAGTCGCCAGTAGGTAGTTATAGTTAGGACCTATTTTCCATAGGTAATCCGCAACATTCTATTTGGAATAACGTTGGCGCCGATTGACGAATCTTCGCAAAATTTTCCAAACTTTTGGCCAGCTCCGGTCTGCTCCTATCCTGAAAATTTCACAGTGATTTGTCAAGCGGGGGCCGAGAAAAAAGGGGGTCCCAAAATGCATTTTCCCCATGCATTTTCCCATAGGACCTGTTGACGCAGCTACAGCCCGAACTGCTGAACGGAATTACACCAAATTTTGCAAAGAGGTAGTCCTCAGTTCAGACTTGTGCCTTTTGCTTAAATGGTGTAAATCCATTCAGTAGTTCCTGAGAAATTCAGAGTTAAAAAGATAGATATATCTGGGCGGAGCCTAACCACACATCTCATTGTGAGATCTGATTGGCTGTAAGTACTTCATCCAAGAAGTGCTGGCAGCCATCTTGGGACCAATATACATGATAGTACCTCATTAAAAAGCATTGCAGTTAATAAAAGGTTTTAAGATTTTAGTTACATTATAAATCATTTGTTGATGGTACCATACTCATTTTAGGAATTGTGGTGTGTTCTAAGGTGATTTTACCATGTAAAAAAGCCTTCTGCTGTGATATCATGAATCGTGTTTGAGAGAAAACTATTTTCTCATGCTTTTCCCACAGAGGTTTGGAAGGTGATCTATAAGCTAAACTGAGAGCATATTTCCTGTAAATTCACATTATCTTTCTCAGTCATGTGAGAATGAAGTCTGACATTCTCAGTAAAGCATGTACATCCAACAAGGGCAGAGACTGTCAGTTGATTCATTTGTGTTCTACTGCAGCTTCCCAGAGTGTTCTAAAGAACAACTAGAGCGCTAACAGTCCTACTTATGACAAACGTATTGCACACCTAAAGCCATCTTGATTGGAATAAAGTGGTAACTCTTAAAACATTTAATTTAAAAAGGAACAAAATGAGGGGGTTCATTTTGCCATAGAAAGTATGATTAGTGCTGCAGAAAGAAAAATTAGGGCACATTTTGAGTGACTTCTCAAATCCTCTTCTATTTCATTAAAAAATTCTGATATGCAGACTGAAACATGCACTTTCAATACCAGCAGCAGACTTCCCTGTTGAGCAGTAGCTTTACTACAGTGATCTAATAAACAACTAGAGTGCTAACATTCTGAATGTATGGCAAATGTGTGACACATCTGAATGCCTTCTTGATGGAATCAAAGTAAAAAACTGAAAGTATTTCCTACTGAGGAGACTGTAGTAAATGAGGAAATTAGGAAACTTCATAACAAATAAGTCTCCCAAAATGGCCACCAGAGACAAAAGAGCCCAAATGTAGCACAAATATCACCCAGATGTAGCCCAAGTATAGCCCAATGACAGAATGTCCCAGAGTGTTCTAACGAACAACTAGAGCGCTAACAGTCTTTCTTATGACAAAAGTATGGCACACCTGAAGCCATCTTGATTGGAATAAAGTGGTAACACTTAACACATTTAATTTACAAAGGAACACAATGAGGGGGTTCATTTTGCCATAGAAATTATGATTAGTGCTGCAGAAAGAAAACTTAGGGCACATTTTGACTTCTCAAATCCTCTTCTATTTCATAAAAAAATTCTGACATGCAGACTGAAACATGCACTTTGAATACCAGCAGCAGACTTCCCTGGTGAGCAGTAGCTTTACTACAGTGATCTAATGAGCAACTAGAGTGCTAGCATTCAGAATGTATGGCAAATGTGTGACACATCTGAATGCCTTCTTGATGGAACCAAAGTAAAAAACTGAAAGTATTTCCTACTGAGGAGACTGCATTAAATGAGGAAATTAGGAAACTTCATAACAAATAAATCTCCCAAGATGGCCACCAGAGACAAAAGAGCCCAAATGCAGCACAGATATCACCCAGATGTAGCCCACATGTAGCCCAATGACAGAAGTGTGCAAAACACTTATTTGTTGTGTATTTGCAGTTTTATAATGTGCAGACTTGTCAGGTATTGGAGTGCTTTACATGAGCATTGGTTACATCACACAAGATCAAATTCATTTTGGTTGTAGACATGGGGAGATTAACAGCCTCATGCATCAACCCAAAATCCAGTCGGTAAAATACCGATTCGGTAATAGCTCCCGGTATTAAGTAAAAAATACCCAATCCCAATGCATCAACCCAAAAGCAGAAATCGCTATTTAAGGAATCCTTAAATAGCGATTCTTTAAATAGGGATTCCTTAAATACCGATTCCTTAAATAGCGATTGCATTTAAGGAATCCCAAAGTGAGATTCCTTAAATGCAATGCATCAAAGTTAAAAAATTAGCGATTTCGCTAATAGGGGGAGCAAATTACCATGAAGATGAACTGCATGGTAATTTGCAAAAACTTTGAAAAATGCACTTTTGTGCTTTTTTCAAAGTTTCATGTTGCGCACACACATGCCCTTAGAGCATGTGTGTGTGCAACATATGTGCACATATCATTTTCAGGGGTGCAACAGGGTGTCCTTTTGACACCCTGGCACCCTTGAAAGTGCTCCCGCTATTAGCGATTCGGTAATACCGAATCGCTAATACAGACTGGCTTTACATTCATTCCTATGGGCCTCCAAGCCCATAGGAATGAATGGGTAGGTATTCCTTATTACCGATTCAGTATTACCGATTCGGTAATAAGGAATATTAAGGAATCGCTATTTGAATAGCGATTCCTACATGCATAGCCTTTTGCTATTCCTTATTAGCGATTCCTTATTTTTCGCTAATAAGGAATCGCAAATGGCATTGTTGATGCATAGGCCCCCAAGTGATTTGACCAGAATCACAGAATGCTGAGCTGAAGCAGAAACTCCAACCTGGTTCCCCAGTTGCAAAGTCTGCAGCTCTGGAAGTAACACCACATCCTCTCCCCTAGGTGCAACATTTAATCAAGTGGTCAAATGGATAAAAAAACATAAAGATTACAAATAATTTAAAAGTTCTTTGTCGCTATTTGAAAACTCAGAAAATATGTCCTCATTTTAGTTTTTTAGAGCACTAACCATAATTTTGATGCAAATAAGACCCTTTCATATATGTAATTTCTAATGTAAATGCTCTAGGTATTACAGTTTTGATTACATCAAGATGACGTCAGGCGTTCCACACTTTTGTAATAAATATAGAATGTTAGCAATCTAGTTGTTCATTGGGATACTGTTGCGAGGCAGGGGCACGGACTCTGAAAATTGAAGGCAGGTAGGAGAGTGCAGAGGCAACAATTTGACCACACTGGGCAGGCAGGAAGGGCAGTGGCAGCTCAACAGACTATGGAGGGCAGTGGAAAGAAAAGAGGGGCAGGGGCAACACACCAACAATACAGGACTGGCAAGAGAGGCTGTGGCAATATAATAGACCATTGTGGGCAGAAGGAAGAGGCAGTGGTAGTACAACCATACATGCCAACAGACCCGTTTCAGCCAGGAAACGTCCAATATTTTTAAGCTCAAATGGGCTTTATTTGATCTGTCTCCTGTCTACAATCTCCTCTTTTTCAATGTAACTCAATGGGGAAAGTCAATACCCCAGTTTTTTTTCAAAATCTCCCTCTTACCAAGTTTAAAATGTTCGCAAGTATGGTACATTGGATCATGGTAGGCAGGAGGAATTGGGGTAGGGACATGGACTCGGATAACAGAGGACAGGAGGGACATGGAGAGGTGCACCAAACTGACCCTACAGGGCAGGCATCAGGGTTTGCAGCAGCACAATACACCACACAGGGCATGCGGGACGGGAGTGCAGCACAACAATCTATAGAACACAATAGGGAGGGGACAGGACCATGCACATGGACAACAGAGAACAGAGGGGAAAGAGGCAATGGTAGCAGGCTGACCATAATGGACAGACAGGAGAGAACGCTGCAGCATAACAGACCATAAAGGGCAGGAGGGACGGATCAGGGGCATTACAATGGCACAGACAAGCCAGGAGGGAGGGAATAGGGGTCTGCACATGGAAACAGAGGGCTGGGGGCAAGGGGGCAGGGCAGGAGCAGCAAGATGACCATGGAGGTCAGGCAGGATGGGCACTAGAAACAAGACACACCATGGAGAGCAACAGAGAGACTATGATGGCATACGCACAGACCATGGAGGTAAGGTGGGAGGGGTCAGGAGCAGCTAGCTGACCACACAGGGAAGGTGGGAGGGGCCATGGCAGCACAGAAGACCAACCATGCATGGCAAGCGGGAGGGTTAGTGGCAGCACAATGGCTATGATGGGCAAGAAGGAGGGTGCAGGGGCATGCACAAAGGACCATGGAGGATAGAATGGAGGGTCAGGACCTGGGCACAGACAAGAGAGTTCAGGGGAAGGAGCCTCACAACAGACCGCGCGGGGCAGGCAGGAGGAGCAGTTGCAGCACAACAGACCAGGGAGGGCAGAAGGGTGTGGCAGTAAAATGGACTATGGAGGACAGGAGGAAGGGGATAGGGGCATGGCATGTGGACAGGCAGGGTGGAGGTGGCAGGGACAGGTTACAGTCATCTGACAATGCTAGGCAGGTGGGAGGGGAGTGGCAGCTCAACAGAACTTGCAGAGTAGATAGGAGTGGCAGGTTCATGGAACATGGTGGGCAAAAAGGATGGAGCAGGGGCATGCACAAAGACATCGGAGGGCAGGGGGAAGGAGAATAGGGGCAGCAAGCTAAGCACAGAGGCTAAGCAGGAGGTCAATGATGGGCCATAGAATTGGGCAATGGAGGGCAGGAGGAGTGGACTGGTACATCATGCTAAATGGAGGGCAGTGGCAACACATCAGACCATGCATGGCAGGAGGGAGGAGGCTAGTCCATGGATTCAGACAACAGAGGCTAGGGCGGAGGTGGATGGGGCAGCAAGCTAACTGTTCAGAGAAGTTGGGTATTAGGAACTCTTTTGTTTTTAAAATGTGTGTCTGTGCGAACTACTTAAAATATGAACAAGTATGCAGCATAATCTCACTTTTATTCAGGAAGAAGAGGACGTTTGTGACTGTGACTCCGGGCTCACTTTGCAGAAACACCCCCTGACCCTCCACCCCCACCGCAAAATGTAATGCCCGTAAAAAGGGTAGGTGGACGCAGTGTTATATAGAACATAGTCCTGAGAGAACGATTGAAAATGAAAACTAGATATAGTATATGGTATAAACTATGCACCAAAAAGTGTGATATAAGATGAACCGGGCCGTGAAATATAATATGCAATACATTGTGCGCAATGACAGATTCATTGGAGAGCGCGAGATAGCACAGGCACTAGCGCGTGCTATGCGATATGCGCCTTGGAGTGTAATTTGCACAGGGCAGTGTTGTGTAACCTAACTAGTCTCTAAAGTTGTAATATAAAATATGTGCTGGGGAGTGTAACGTTGCATATGCACTGTGACAAAGATATGGATCCCAGATTGTAATATGTATGGCATAGCGCTGTGCGGCAATATAACCCGTGTGAAGGCAAGTGTGGCATGACATATTCACGGGATGGTGTTCCAGTGCACATGGGCTAGAGAGTGTCATAGCATACGCACTAGCTGGTGGAATACAACACAGAGGTGTGTGGCACTCGGTGGGCACTGGTGGGTGTAACACAGCATAGGGCTCAGCCAGGAGCACGCTGTGACTCTCAAGTGAGGTTCGTCTCCTTTCCAGAGAGTAAAATAAAAAGTATTACACATCCGGCGGTGGATGTGTGTTTTATTAACCGTGAGGGGGTTTCTTGCATAGTTTGGTCGAATTTTTGTCGAATCCCCTTTGAATGGCTTGGTGTGCGTGTGTATTAAATGTACCCGTCAATAGCTACCCATGTCTGTATAAATAAATGACAAGGGTGTCTACTTGGAGAGTACCCACCGGCGGGGGCGCCGGGATTAGGCACGGTTGGGCGTCAGACACGTCAGAGCTTCACTGGCGGTGTAAATACATTCCACGTGGATTCATTGTATGCGAAGTCGCCTTTTAATGAGTATCACGCAAATCGTCATGGTGATAGGTACATACGGTTTGTCCAGCATGTCCTAGGTGTTTCTATAAATATATATATATAATAAAAAACAAAGGCCGGCCCTGGGGGATGGGGTCCCCGGGGCCATAAGTGGCCTGAGGAGGGGGGCAACGCAGCCCCCCTCCTAAAGAAAAAAAAAAAAAAAAGGCCATGACCCGGGGGTTGGGGTCCCCGGGGCCGATTAAGGCCTTGGGAGGGCCAAATTAAGTTTTTTTCAACGACTGCAGAGACTGACCAGCGCTGAGACTTCCAGACACCTCTGAACCAGATCCACATCTCCAGCGAAGCTGAGACCCGTGGAGGCGACGAGGAACGTGGGACCGGCGACTTGGGAAAAGTGGCTAGTACCTGACTAGCGCGACTTCCGAGGCTCCCTCGAGGCTGTGCTTGGGGAATTGAGAAGCCCAACTCCCGAGCACCATCTGCAAAGAAGACCAGCTCCCCACACTTCACGTGTTCTGGGTGGGGCCCTTCTGCACCTGTGTTGCTCGACGTGTTGTCCGGTTGTTGGCCCGTTGGCTAGTATCCTCTGCGACGACGAACCTTTAATTTCACCTTGCTGGTCCGGCTCCTCCAGACTGGCACCCGCTCCTCTGTGAAAGAGAAGCACCCCAGACCTTCCTGGTCTGCACCAGAAGCAAGTCCTCCATCCTGCGTGGGTTCCGCTTGCCAAGGCTTGTTGGGTCCTGACTCGACTTCGACGCCGCTGACTGCAAGAGCCTTCGTGGCACAGCTCACCTCCTGGTCCTGGTCGTCCTCGACGTCTCCTGGTACCCGTGGCTGCTGCGACAAGCTTCACCTCTTCACCTGCATCTTCACGACATCGCCTGGTTCCTTCCTGGTTCCTTCCCGGCTCCTGGCTGGTGACCTAGACTCTGTCCCTTCTGCTTGCAGGTTCCTTCCTTCTTGATCCCCACCTTGGGATCCACCGGACACCCTTCACTGACTGCCTGTCAGCAACTTTCTTTCAGGCATCCATAGAAGTTCACGACGAAACCCGACGCAAGTTCACACCTATGCACCCGCAGCCCGTGGGCTAGGTAACTTGAGTACTCCGGTGCTCACAAGGGGAGTGACTATCCTAGGGTCTAGTTTTTGAGTCTCGACTTTCTAGCTATACCAGAAGTGTCCTAAAACTGTTAAATTCTAACTACTAGTAATTCTATCGACTTTTACGCATTACGCGTGAGTGTTTCCACTCTGCACCTGAATCCCGTGGGCCTCCCACTTCCTAACCTTTGGTAGTATAGTGTAGCCCCAGCGATTCCCTAGGCCTAGGCCTATCCTGTGTTCGTGACAGTGGTCCTCATACCACTTACTTAGTATATGGTTTGCGTGGCCCCTAGGGCCTAACTGTATTACTTACCTGTGTGATTTAATGTATGCATAATGAAGACTGTGTTGTACTTCCCTCTAATCTCATAAAGAGTGCTGAGGGTTTGACTAGAATAAATACATTCTATTTTTATATATATCTGTTGTGGTGTCCTTTCATTTGGTATTCAAGGGGTTACAAATGGTATAACAGCTGGCTTCACATGCCATTCAGAGTTTAGCCTAAGACTGCTCTTGTCCATGCTACCACTAGGATAGCTGGTCTATAAGGTTGACTTTACAACCAATCACCATAAGGGTTGTTTGGACTGATACAAGGTGTACACTAGAATTAGTGACATCAAATATCAGGTCAACTTCTCACAGGTAGGTGGTGACGGTATGAAGTAGATGGCATATGTGGCGGCGTCGCTTGTAATGGGAACTGAGCAGGACAGGCTGATTCACATACAATAGATATCCAAGGCGTCGTGGTCTCCGACGGTCAATGGAGAATTGAGCCCCTTTCCACTGTAGCTCCTGAGTCTACCGCCTAACTGTTAGTCGACCGCACGTGGCGCCCACTCTGCACAGAAATGCCCCTGGAATCAAAATGGCGGCCAATGTACCAATAGCCCAGGCCAGGCATCAAGCAGAGCACCCCTAGCAGACAGCACGTGTCCCACGAACAGGATTGCAAAGCAGTGCCCACCTCACAGTAGCTGTACAGGAGTAGAGATTGAAAGCCAGCATCCACAGCAAGCTCCACTCGCGGCCCAGGGCTTTAAAATGGCGGGCTCAAAGCAATTCAGCGTTCATCAGATGTAGGAGGCCCAATCCACATCGCAGCACAGGTCCGTGCCTCCCCACACTGCACAGGGTGAAAATGCTATACCGATCCATAGGGGAGTACCTCCGATAAGCAGCGCCGATGACAGGCGTCGCCGCACTATATCCGGGGTCATGCGGCAACACAACATCCAGCGCCGGCAGCAGCAGCGGGGATCTCCGGCACTAGAGCCGCACCGCCTCGCACTCACCCGGGTAATGAAGACCGCTTCGGTAGTGCCAGTGCCGCCAACCGCGCCGTGATTCGCGGCCGCGCACCACAAGTCCTCACGTTCTCCAAAGCCCTTCTCACTGCAGATCGAAGAATCGCTACTCCACCATCTGCATTCCAGCAGCGCGCCTCACTGGTTGACCGCTGCGGTCACAAGGCCTACACCACCATTCTTGCCCAGAAACCCAGGCACGATCATTCCAGTAACAGCTTGCAGGGCGATCGGACAGTCGTCTTCCGCACAGCAATCTACTGCCCACAATCAGGGGAATCGATTGCGCTGCATTTCAGTACTGGATTCATCCGAGAGATACAGGATATTTTGCGGATTTCGGCCCTGACCAGCAGAGCTGCACTAGTGTGCGGCCATCTTGCTGCGGGCTCGCTAACGCCTCCCCACACTTTTTCTCTTTCCTTTGTTTTATTAATTACTTCTTTTCTATTTGTGTATTTCCCCACCTTATCCTGTTTATTTCATATCTTCACTTTCTTTGTTCCTTTGCCCTGCTCTTTCACCCTTGGTGTTATATAGTTTTCATTTTATCCATCATGTGAGAAATTGTGTTGTTGGTTGACTGACTCTATAATTGTCTCTATTTTTAAAAAAGGCAATAGGGGGCGCTAAGTGCTATAGACAAAAAGTCGCTACTGGATTCCTCAGCAAAAATACTGGGGAGAATCATCCTGGAGAGGTTAGACTCCTGGGCAGTTGTTAATCACATTTTGACAGACTCCCAGTATGGTTTCAGGAAAGATATAGACACTCAAGAATAATGTATTAACCTCCACCTTTTAATATCCAAATACACGGTAGCCAAGCATTGCCAAATACATCTTTCTTTTGCAGATCTTAGTAGCGCCTTTGACCTTGCTAATCATAATAAACTCTGGAAAACGTTGGTCGAAATGGGTGCCCCGGTGGACATATCATTTTTGTACCAGATGTATGCCTCACCAACGACTTGTGTGAGAAATGGATTAGAGGGAGAATGTACCACAGGATTTAAAGTTACCAGAGGTATAAGGCAAGGATGCGTCTTAGCCCCACTTCTATTCTGTCTTTATATAAATAGGGTAGGCAGAAGGCTGTAAGAAATGGCCACTGACATGCATAGAATAGGATCTCACCCTACCCCTCTGCTCCTCCATGCGGATGATGCGGTCCTATTATCTAAGACTGCAAACGGACTCCAAAAACAAATGGCTTTGTTGCTTACACAAAAAGAACCGATGATGGACAGAATGCTAAATAAATCGAACATTCACCCCAGTCACAGATCTGGGTTGAATCTATCTTTTTTTGCACGCCACGCCATTCCAGTTTAAACCCAGTTTTATGCAAATCAAACTTGACCCTGTTCCACTATGGCATCAGTCAAGCCCGATCTGCCAGGCCAGGTCCTCCTTGGACCAGAAACAAGCACCTTAGGACCAGTTTCATGGATTCACCCCTCATCAGACAGGTTAGTTTAAATCTGGGGGCGTAATGAGCATGGGACCGGTGTCTGGGAATACCCTTCCCACTTAGGGCAACAAATGCAAAAAGGGCAGATGATGGACGGAATGCTGAATCAATCGAACATTCATCCCCTTCACAGATCTGGGTTGAATCCATTGTTTTTTTTGACACAATCTCTTGTGGGGTGAACCACAAATAATGACTAAATTAACCTGTGCTTAACCCTTGGGTAGCTTGGCACAAAAAGCAGTCAGGCTTAACTTAGAGGCAATGTGTAAAGTGTTTATTCGGGCACACAAACAGTAATAAAGTGAAAACACAACACCAAAATCCCTAACCAATTTAGAAAAATATAGTACATTTTAATGGATTATTTGACAATAAAATAACAGAAATAGAATAATTACAACCAGATTTATAAATTTTTAATGATTTTAGTAAAAATAGTGCCAAAAAGCACAAAGCACCAACTATGGATATCTGGTTGTGCTGGACTGGGTCAAAGTCACAAGTTCAGGCCACCCGTGATGGAGCACCGGTCGTCTACAGTCACCAGATTAGTCTAGCTGAAGTTTACCTTCTCAAATCAACACCAAGTGTCCTGTTTGCAGGAGACGGTGCCGCAAGGAGCAGGGCGACAGTTGTGGGAGGCTGCTAGAGTAGTGCAAAGAGCGGGCTAGCCATTGCAGACAGGCTTTGCTGGACCTTCGCGTTGGCAGCAACCACGAGCGGTCGATGCTGTAGTACAAAGTGGTGGCTGCCAGAGCTTTCCGCTGAATCATGACACGGGCTCTGAGGTCTCAGTGCAAACTGGCCCATTCGAGGTCATGAAGAGCACGAAAACTTAAATACAGCTCTCTGAGGCCACACCAAGGAACCAGAACCTAAGGGACACCACCAGGGGTCAGGAACTCACTTCAGCTGGGTCTTGATACTGGTGCAGGATTTTGGGGAGTCTTTTATGTCCTTTGAGGATCAGATCCGGAGGCCAGCAGACTAGCCCTCTGAGTCACTCTGGGTTCATGATGAACCTGCAAGTCCAGTTCCCCTCTCCCAGGCAAGAGGACAGCAGGGCAGCAGTCCAGTAGGGCAGAAGTCCTGAAGGACAGCAGGTCTTTCAGCAGCACAGCAGACCTTTTTACCGGCAGAGCCCACAGGTCCATAAGTGTACTGAACAGTTGGTGTCTGAGGCCCCCTTTTGATACCCTGGTGACCTCCGTCTGGAGGTGTACTTTTACAAGACTTTCAGCTGAAATACTGTTGGGGCTCAAGTACCAGTCCCCCAAAGAAGTTGGTACCCGTGGGACCTGCATAATCCTTGTTGGGCAAAATATCCAGGAGAAGCTTCTTGAACTTCTTGCCCATTCAGTCTGGCAACATTTATTCAGGACACTGAAGTGGGTGAAAGACAGTGAGGAGGTCTTGCTAAGCCTAAAGGCCCTGCCAGAGAGTTACTAGCTTGTAGTGGGCTTCCCAACCTGTTGATGAATGCAGCAGTGACAGTGCTGTTTGACTTGTATGTGATGCACCTTCACTGTGTGCCTAAAATGTCCAGTTGCCCTAACAACCACCTCCTACACTGTATCATCCGGCCTTAGATGCTCTGCATGAGTGGAGTTGGAAGTGCAGTATGGAATTGAGTTCTGCATCTTTACGTACAGGTGTACCAAGAAAAACTGTGATTTTCCACCTTGAATGTCAGATCTAAGAATGTCAAACATTCTTTACTTGCAGTTGCCAAAAAACAGTGCTGATCTCACTGTTGGATAATATTCTAGTAGCAGCAGGTGATGAACAGATTTAATTATTTACTTATCTGCCACAGGTGACTCCACTGTCTTCTCTTTGCTTAATGTTTTCATTAAATATCTAAATAAACAGAGATTGATAGGGAGGAATTAATATCATATTTTTTATTTTTGAGTAGAGCACACCTAATTACCCTCTCACAGTTTTTTTTCCAAACATGTATGGTTTCATTAATAAGGACACTCGTATACAATGGCACCTAGTCAATTAACAACATATAATTCTACATAAAGATCCTGTGAATCAAAAATGTACAAAAAAAATAAAATAATAAAATACAAACAACTAACGTTGCCAATACCATAACAATTATTACTTGTGTCCACCCTTTAATCTGGGTGATACACTGAGAGGTAGTCTAAGATGACATGCAAGGCAAAAAGGGAAGGTTATTTCCTATCGCTCTTATTATGTCAACAAACAATATTTGAATCACTCTTAATATGCTTCAGACTCCTCCTAAATAGATGTCGACGTGGACGCGTTTCAGCCTTAGATGTTCTTCAGGCCTCTTCAGGACAAGGGCAATGGTGCAAACACTACATGAATAAAAATAGTAAATATACATGTATTTGTCATTCACTATTTCTGACCTGTTATGTGTGAATAGCATGCTAGCTCTATCAGACAAAGGCCTGTGTATTAAAAAAAACCTCAGTGCCACCGAAATAGTGCAGGAATTGCAAACGATGGTCCGCTGGTCTAACAGTAAACCATGCAAGTGTGGTTAAACAGGGGGCCCCAACCCCAGCACCATGTGACTTCGACTAAACAGGGTTGGAGGGTGAGACTCTCCGGGGGTGTGCCTGAGATGTGCGCATCTATGGCCGAGGTGTCCCAAGAAATTTCATAGTCGAGACATACTTAGATGTACCGCAATAATCCTCTCTATAACTTACATCAATGCATACACCGGTCGGATGAACTCACAGATCACGTCAATATCGCCTATATGTGTGTGCCCCACACGAGGTCTAGCGTCCTAGAAAAATCCAATTCAGACACATTTGTGAAATGGCCTCAATATGTCGGGCAACCACTAACTAACTGTACTTTTTCACTATCACTCACCTCTCCTTCACGGAGGCGGACCTTCCTTCGAACGCACAACTCGCTTGAAATAGCTCCGGAATCACTCGCTGTTTTCCTAATGACAGAAACGCCAGTTAAATGACTGATTCCCAACACGCAAACACTCCTGCTCTCCCTTTCTCATGACCCCTCCATATTCACTTACTTAAGGCCTTAGTGTTCCGCTGTGTTTTAGAATTTCTTCATACCACCGCACCATCTTGAGAGGTGAGTGATAGTGAAAAAGCACAGTTAGTGGTCGCCCGACATATTGAGGCCCTTTCACAAATGTGTCTGAATTGGATTACGAGTTTGGTGGCAGCGGTTTGAGCGCAGTGAGCTCGATGGTCTGTCACTGTCCATATTACAAGTTGCCTGCTCCACTAGTGGACCGTGGTGGTCCAACTGCCTGCTTCAAGGCGGCAGCGACGACGGATTTGGGGTGCGTACTCACCCCGTCCTCTTCTTCCAGGCAGATTCCTATGTGGATCGATTTCTCCAGGTACCCCCTTCACAACAGGATCTTAACGCCGAGGATTACGACCCTCTGTGCGGTGATATACAGCTGAGTTTTTTTCCTACCATATACCGTTTGCCAGGACTGCCCACATATGGTCTAAACCTTGAGATATATATATATCTCCTAGTGAGGGTCGCCACCATGTAGCTCTAGTTAGGTCAACTGTCTCACAGAATGTTTCTAATAACTTTGGCACCGTTTGACAAGATCTCTATTCATTTTCCACTGCTGAACTGTATTACATTAAAGTTAGCAGGAAGCCAGATCTTGGTCCACAGATAGGGCTTTTACTGTTGCATATTAAATCACTCATGACGTATTCATTGACTACATTTATAACATCCCTAATCACATCTGAAATTCCATCATTGTTGATAATACTGTGCAAGATGGGGGCGAAAGTTAGAGTTATATAAGTTAACTATAACTGGTGAATTTGAGTGGTTTTGTTTGTTTCAAATGGTATATTTTACGTGACATGTTGATCTAACTATAAAATCCTTTAACTTTTGGGTTTTTTCAGTGAATTTCTAAGGTATTTTTGTAATGTCGCTTTTTTAAACCTTTGGTTTTTTCAATGAGTAAAAAAAAAAAAAAATATATATATATATATATATATATATTACCTACTGGCGGTCGCCAGTAGGTAGTTATAGTTAGGACCACGTTTCCATAGGAAAACCTCAACATTCTATTTTGAATAACTTTGGCGCCGGTCGACGAATCCTCGCGAATTTCTCAAAATAGGTGGGGCGCTACGCTCCGCTCCTACCCTGAAAGTCTCGGGGGGATCCGTCAAGCGGGGGCTGAGATAAAAGGGGGGTCCCAAAACGCGTTTTTCCCATGCATTTTTCCATAGGACCTTTAGAACGAGCTACAGCCCGAACGGCTGAACAGAATTACTCAAAATTTGGCAGAGAGGTAGTCCCTAGGTCAAGGAAGTGCCTTTTGTAGGTTTGGTGTAAATCTGTTCAGTAGATTCTGAGAAAATAGCCTTTAAATCAATATATATATCTGAGCCCGCTTACGGTACGCTTACCGTACGCTTACGGTAAGCGTACGGTGGCGTGCGCGAGCGCGATTCTGATTGGCTCTTAGATCTTAGTAAACATTCGAATCGGCCGAAACCAGGAAGCGGCGGCCGCCATTTTCTGTGTTTCACTCTGAAAAAAAAAGAGTGAAAACAAGAAAAGGGGGCAATGAGGAGAGTTACAGACCCCCTTACATTTGTGAGGGGGTCAAAGAAGGACTGTAAAGTACAAAACAAACATTTATTGATTTTTAAAAAAAATCACGGGGTACGCGTACGGTAAGCTTACGGTAAGCGTACGGAAGAAACATGGCGTGCGCGAAGGAGATTCTGATTGGCCCATAGATCTTAGTAAACATTCGAATCGGCCGAAACCAGGAAGCGGCGGCCGCCATTTTGTGTGTTTCACTCAGAAAAAAAACATAGAAAACAAGGAAAGGGGGCAATGAGGAGAGTTACAGACCCCCTAACATTTGTAAGGGGGTCAAAGAAGGACAGAAAAGTACAAAAAAAACATTTATTGATTTTAAAAAAAATCACGGGGTACGCGTACCGTAAGCTTACGGTAAGCGTACGGTAAAAAAAATAAAAATAAATAAATGAAAAGCAGATTTAAGAGTTTGCTCATCATATGTCCTCCATGTGCGCACGGTGCGCGAAGCGCATCGTGCGTTCATGGCCCATCGAGCGTAATGTGGGCACGCGGTGCGCGAAGCGCACCGCGTGCTCACTGTGCGCACACGGTGCGCGAAGCGCACCGTGCGCGCATGGAAAGAACTGCGTTAAGTGGGCGCGCACGCCACAAATGGCGTAAAGTAACTTAGCATTTAAAAAACCGTACAAATTCACTGAAAAAACCATAGGTTTCACACATGTTATAGTTAGCTGGACATTTTACTGATAAAAAACCAATGAAATTCCCCCGTTATAGTTACTGTAGGCAACTATAACTCACGCGACCGTAATCCTCTGCTGATGACATATGTGTCTTTATGAAAAAAAAATATTTGTAATATATGTATAGCTAAAATTTAATGGAAGAAGACATGGGCAAATAAGTGTCTAAATACAGTATTAGCATCAGCAGAGGATTGCGGTCGCGTGAGTTATAGTTGCCTACAGTAACTATAACGGGGGAATTTCATTGGTTTTTTATCAGTAAAATGTCCAGCTAACTATAACATGTGTGAAACCTATGGTTTTTTCAGTGAATATATATATATATATGTATTATCTACTGGCAGTCGCCAGTAGGTAGTTATAGTTAGGACCTATTTTCCATAGGTAATCCGCAACATTCTATTTGGAATAACGTTGGCGCCGATTGACGAATCTTCGCAAAATTTTCCAAACTTTTGGCCAGCTCCGGTCTGCTCCTATCCTGAAAATTTCACAGTGATTTGTCAAGCGGGGGCCGAGAAAAAAGGGGGTCCCAAAATGCATTTTCCCCATGCATTTTCCCATAGGACCTGTTGACGCAGCTACAGCCCGAACTGCTGAACGGAATTACACCAAATTTTGCAAAGAGGTAGTCCTCAGTTCAGACTTGTGCCTTTTGCTTAAATGGTGTAAATCCATTCAGAAGTTCCTGAGAAATTCAGAGTTAAAAAGATAGATATATCTGGGCGGAGCCTAACCACACATCTCATTGTGAGATCTGATTGGCTGTAAGTACTTCATCCAAGAAGTGCTGGCAGCCATCTTGGGACCAATATACATGATAGTACCTCATTAAAAAGCATTGCAGTTAATAAAAGGTTTTAAGATTTTAGTTACATTATAAATCATTTGTTGATGGTACCATACTCATTTTAGGAATTGTGGTGTGTTCTAAGGTGATTTTACCATGTAAAAAAGCCTTCTGCTGTGATATCATGAATCGTGTTTGAGAGAAAACTATTTTCTCATGCTTTTCCCACAGAGGTTTGGAAGGTGATCTATAAGCTAAACTGAGAGCATATTTCCTGTAAATTCACATTATCTTTCTCAGTCATGTGAGAATGAAGTCTGACATTCTCAGTAAAGCATGTACATCCAACAAGGGCAGAGACTGTCAGTTGATTCATTTGTGTTCTACTGCAGCTTCCCAGAGTGTTCTAAAGAACAACTAGAGCGCTAACAGTCCTACTTATGACAAACGTATTGCACACCTAAAGCCATCTTGATTGGAATAAAGTGGTAACTCTTAAAACATTTAATTTAAAAAGGAACAAAATGAGGGGGTTCATTTTGCCATAGAAAGTATGATTAGTGCTGCAGAAAGAAAAATTAGGGCACATTTTGAGTGACTTCTCAAATCCTCTTCTATTTCATTAAAAAATTCTGATATGCAGACTGAAACATGCACTTTCAATACCAGCAGCAGACTTCCCTGTTGAGCAGTAGCTTTACTACAGTGATCTAATAAACAACCAGAGTGCTAACATTCTGAATGTATGGCAAATGTGTGACACATCTGAATGCCTTCTTGATGGAATCAAAGTAAAAAACTGAAAGTATTTCCTACTGAGGAGACTGTAGTAAATGAGGAAATTAGGAAACTTCATAACAAATAAGTCTCCCAAAATGGCCACCAGAGACAAAAGAGCCCAAATGTAGCACAAATATCACCCAGATGTAGCCCAAGTATAGCCCAATGACAGAATGTCCCAGAGTGTTCTAACGAACAACTAGAGCGCTAACAGTCTTTCTTATGACAAAAGTATGGCACACCTGAAGCCATCTTGATTGGAATAAAGTGGTAACACTTAACACATTTAATTTACAAAGGAACACAATGAGGGGGTTCATTTTGCCATAGAAATTATGATTAGTGCTGCAGAAAGAAAACTTAGGGCACATTTTGACTTCTCAAATCCTCTTCTATTTCATAAAAAAAGTCTGACATGCAGACTGAAACATGCACTTTGAATACCAGCAGCAGACTTCCCTGGTGAGCAGTAGCTTTACTACAGTGATCTAATGAGCAACTAGAGTGCTAGTATTCAGAATGTATGGCAAATGTGTGACACATCTGAATGCCTTCTTGATGGAACCAAAGTAAAAAACTGAAAGTATTTCCTACTGAGGAGACTGCATTAAATGAGGAAATTAGGAAACTTCATAACAAATAAATCTCCCAAGATGGCCACCAGAGAAAAAAAGGGCCCAAATGCAGCACAGATATCACCCAGATGTAGCCCACATGTAGCCCAATGACAGAAGTGTGCAAAACACTTATTTTTTGTGTATTTGCAGTTTTATAATGTGCAGACTTGTCAGGTATTGGAGTGCTTTACATGAGCATTGGTTACATCACACAAGATCAAATTCATTTTGGTTGTAGACATGGGGAGATTAAGTGATTTGACCAGAATCACAGAATGCTGAGCTGAAGCAGAAACTCCAACCTGGTTCCCCAGTTGCAAAGTCTGCAGCTCTGGAAGTAACACCACATCCTCTCCCCTAGGTGCAACATTTAATCAAGTGGTCAAATGGATAAAAAAAACATAAAGATTACAAATAATTTAAAAGTTCTTTGTCGCTATTTGAAAACTCAGAAAATATGTCCTCATTTTAGTTTTTTAGAGCACTAACCATAATTTTGATGCAAATAAGACCCTTTCATATATGTAATTTCTAATGTAAATGCTCTAGGTATTACAGTTTTGATTACATCAAGATGACGTCAGGCGTTCCACACTTTTGTAATAAATATAGAATGTTAGCAATCTAGTTGTTCATTGGGATACTGTTGCGAGGCAGGGGCACGGACTCTGAAAATTGAAGGCAGGTAGGAGAGTGCAGAGGCAACAATTTGACCACACTGGGCAGGCAGGAAGGGCAGTGGCAGCTCAACAGACTATGGAGGGCAGTGGAAAGAGGGGCAGGGGCAACACACCAACAATACAGGACTGGCAAGAGAGGCTGTGGCAATATAATAGACCATTGTGGGCAGAAGGAAGAGGCAGTGGTAGTACAACCATACATGCCAACAGACCCGTTTCAGCCAGGAAACGTCCAATGTTTTTAAGCTCAAATGGGCTTTATTTGATCTGTCTCCTGTCTACAATCTCCTCTTTTTCAATGTAACTCAATGGGGAAAGTCAATACCCCAGTTTTTTTTCAAAATCTCCCTCTTACCAAGTTTAAAATGTTCGCAAGTATGGTACATTGGATCATGGTAGGCAGGAGGAATTGGGGTAGGGACATGGACTCGGATAACAGAGGACAGGAGGGACATGGAGAGGTGCACCAAACTGACCCTACAGGGCAGGCATCAGGGTTTGCAGCAGCACAATACACCACACAGGGCATGCGGGACGGGAGTGCAGCACAACAATCCATAGAACACAATAGGGAGGGGACAGGACCATGCACATGGACAACAGAGAACAGAGGGGAAAGAGGCAATGGTAGCAGGCTGACCATAATGGACAGACAGGAGAGAACGCTGCAGCATAACAGACCATAAAGGGCAGGAGGGACGGATCAGGGGCATTACAATGGCACAGACAAGCCAGGAGGGAGGGAATAGGGGTCTGCACATGGAAACAGAGGGCTGGGGGCAAGGGGGCAGGGCAGGAGCAGCAAGATGACCATGGAGGTCAGGCAGGATGGGCACTAGAAACAAGACACACCATGGAGAGCAACAGAGAGACTATGATGGCATACGCACAGACCATGGAGGTAAGGTGGGAGGGGTCAGGAGCAGCTAGCTGACCACACAGGGAAGGTGGGAGGGGCCATGGCAGCACAGAAGACCAACCATGCATGGCAAGCGGGAGGGTTAGTGGCAGCACAATGGCTATGATGGGCAAGAAGGAGGGTGCAGGGGCATGCACAAAGGACCATGGAGGATAGAATGGAGGGTCAGGACCTGGGCACAGACAAGAGAGTTCAGGGGAAGGAGCCTCACAACAGACCGCGCGGGGCAGGCAGGAGGAGCAGTTGCAGCACAACAGACCAGGGAGGGCAGAAGGGTGTGGCAGTAAAATGGACTATGGAGGACAGGAGGAAGGGGATAGGGGCATGGCATGTGGACAGGCAGGGTGGAGGTGGCAGGGACAGGTTACAGTCATCTGACAATGCTAGGCAGGTGGGAGGGGAGTGGCAGCTCAACAGAACTTGCAGAGTAGATAGGAGTGGCAGGTTCATGGAACATGGTGGGCAAAAAGGATGGAGCAGGGGCATGCACAAAGACATCAGAGGGCAGGGGGAAGGAGAATAGGGGCAGCAAGCTAAGCACAGAGGCTAAGCAGGAGGTCAATGATGGGCCATAGAATTGGGCAATGGAGGGCAGGAGGAGTGGACTGGTACATCATGCTAAATGGAGGGCAGTGGCAACACATCAGACCATGCATGGCAGGAGGGAGGAGGCTAGTCCATGGATTCAGACAACAGAGGCTAGGGCGGAGGTGGATGGGGCAGCAAGCTAACTGTTCAGAGAAGTTGGGTATTAGGAACTCTTTTGTTTTTAAAATGTGTGTCTGTGCGAACTACTTAAAATATGAACAAGTATGCAGCATAATCTCACTTTTATTCAGGAAGAAGAGGACGTTTGTGACTGTGACTCCGGGCTCACTTTGCAGAAACACCCCCTGACCCTCCACCCCCACCGCAAAATGTAATGCCCGTAAAAAGGGTAGGTGGACGCAGTGTTATATAGAACATAGTCCTGAGAGAACGATTGAAAATGAAAACTAGATATAGTATATGGTATAAACTATGCACCAAAAAGTGTGATATAAGATGAACCGGGCCGTGAAATATAATATGCAATACATTGTGCGCAATGACAGATTCATTGGAGAGCGCGAGATAGCACAGGCACTAGCGCGTGCTATGCGATATGCGCCTTGGAGTGTAATTTGCACAGGGCAGTGTTGTGTAACCTAACTAGTCTCTAAAGTTGTAATATAAAATATGTGCTGGGGAGTGTAACGTTGCATATGCACTGTGACAAAGATATGGATCCCAGATTGTAATATGTATGGCATAGCGCTGTGCGGCAATATAACCCGTGTGAAGGCAAGTGTGGCATGACATATTCACGGGATGGTGTTCCAGTGCACATGGGCTAGAGAGTGTCATAGCATACGCACTAGCTGGTGGAATACAACACAGAGGTGTGTGGCACTCGGTGGGCACTGGTGGGTGTAACACAGCATAGGGCTCAGCCAGGAGCACGCTGTGACTCTCAAGTGAGGTTTGTCTCCTTTCCAGAGAGTAAAATAAAAAGTATTACACATCCGGCGGTGGATGTGTGTTTTATTAACCGTGAGGGGGTTTCTTGCATAGTTTGGTCGAATTTTTGTCGAATCCCCTTTGAATGGCTTGGTGTGCGTGTGTATTAAATGTACCCGTCAATAGCTACCCATGTTTGTATAAATAAATGACAAGGGTGTCTACTTGGAGAGTACCCACCGGCGGGGGCGCCGGGATTAGGCACGGTTGGGCGTCAGACACGTCAGAGCTTCACTGGCGGTGTAAATACATTCCACGTGGATTCATTGTATGCGAAGTCGCCTTTTAATGAGTATCACGCAAATCGTCATGGTGATAGGTACATACGGTTTGTCCAGCATGTCCTAGGTGTTTCTATAAATATATATATATAATAAAAAACAAAGGCCGGCCCCAGGGGATGGGGTCCCCGGGGCCATAAGTGGCCTGAGGAGGGGGGCAACGCAGCCCCCCTCCTAAAGAAAAAAAAAAAAAGGCCATGACCCGGGGGTTGGGGTCCCCGGGGCCGATTAAGGCCTTGGGAGGGCCAAATTAAGTTTTTTTCAACAAAAAAATTAGGGTGCAGGCTGTGGGGGATGGGTCCCCAGGACCAATAAATTAGAAAACGAAGGGGGCCACACAGCTTCTTAGAAAAATAAAATAAATAAAAGACCGGCATCGCGCCGAGGCCACGCCCCCTCCTTGCAGCACTCTGCAAACGCGCCCCCTGGCCAGTTGTAAGTTGGGTAATTAATTCCCCTTCAATACTGAGGGTCCCTGAGGGCCAACTAGCCCAACAGGTATCTCCAGTATGCGCCAGAGAGCTGCGTTGCAGACAGGTGTTCTGAGGCCACGCCCCTTTTTACACCTCTATCCAACGCAGCTCTGTGGCGCTTACTGGAGGTACCTAGTGGGCTAGTTTGACCCTAGGGACCACAGGATTCAAGGGGACTTAATCTCTCAACTTAAAACGGCCACATGGCGTGTTTACACAGTGGTGAAGGGAGGGGACGGGGCCTGAGGTGACATGTGCAAACACGCCCTGTGGCGCGTTTTAAGTAGGGGAAATAATTCCCTTTCAATCCTGAGGGACCCTGGGGGCCAACGAGCCCACCAGGTGCTTCCAGTAAGCGCCACTGCTCTGCGTTGCAGAGAGGTGGTGCAGGCCGTGCCACTTTTTACACCTCTCTGCAATGGCGCTTACTGGACATACCTAGTGGGCTATTTTGCCCCTATTGACCCTCAGGATTCAAGGGGACTTAATCGGCCAACTTAAAAAACGGCCACAGGGCGTGTTTACACAGTGGGGAAGGGAGGGGACGGGGCCTGAGGTGACGTGTGCAAACATGCCCTATGGCGAGTTTTAAGTTGGGAAAATAATTCCCCTTCAATCCTGAGGGCCCCTGGGGGCTAACTAGCCCATCAGGTGCTTTCAGTAAGCGCCACTGAGCTGCGTTGCAGAGAGGTGGTCCAGGCCATGCCACTTTTTACACCTCTCTGCAACGCAGCTCTGTGGCGCTTACTGGAGGTACCTAGTGGGCTAGTTGGACCCTAGGGACCCTCAGGATTCAAATGAACTTAATCTCCCAACTAAAAACGGCCACAGGGTGTGTTTACACAGTGGTGAAGGGAAGGGACGGGGCCTGAGTTAACGTGTGCAAACACGCCCTGTGGCGCGTTTTAAGTTGGGGAAATAATTCCACTTCAATCCTGAGGGACCCTGGAGGCCAACTAGCCCACCAGGTGCTTCCAGTAAGCACCACTGCACTGCGTTGCAGAGAGGTGGTCTAAGCCATGCCCCTTTTTACATCTCTCTGCAACGCAGCTCTGTGGCGCTTACTGGAGGTACCTAGTGGTCTAGTTGGACCCTAGGGACCCTCAGGATTCAAGGGGACTTAATCTCCCAACTTAATATGGCCACTGGGCGTGTTTACACAGTGGGGAAGGGAGGGGACGGGGCCTGAGGTGATGTGTGCAAACACGCCCAGTGGCGCGTTTTAAGAGGTAGTTTTAATCCCCTGCCCTATTATATACTAGTGGCTTACAGAGGAGGTCATGCTAATCACAGGGGGACCCCAACGCATAGTGTTCCCTAGTGTATGTAGGTGTTTTCACTGTATTCTGAGTGTCTTTTAACATAGCACTGGCTCTAGGACTGGTTTGTCAGACTCAGTTACCACCAGTATCCATCTGAAAAAGTTGAGGGTACAGGATGATTTTGCAACAAGGCTTCTTTCTGCTCTTCTATTTGTTCTTTCTGCACGTTATCCTTCTTCCTGCACTTTTCTTCGTCTTTGAGGACTGCTGTACCTTCTTTCTGCATTTCTTTTTTTTCTTTCTGTGTGTTTTTTCTTCTTTCTTCACATGTCCTATCTCTGTAGGCATAGTTAGAAATTAGCATTAAAAAAACCTTTGAAATTCACTGAAAAAACCATAGGTTTCAGGCACGTTATAGTAGGAATTAGAATTTAAAAAACCTTAGAAATTCACTGAAAAAACCATAGGTTTCAGAGGCGTTATAGTTAGCTGGACTTTTCACTCGTACAAAACCATTGAAATTCCCCTGTTATAGTTAGTTCAGCTAACTATAACTCGCGCGTCCGCAATGCACTGCTGATGACGTCACATATTACATCACTCATGACATGGTCAGTGACATCACTCATGACATCACTGATGACATCATCCTTGTGATAGAGTGGCAGACCTCCTCTCCCCCTAATATAACCTTTGATACACACATTCAAAAATAGAAACTAAAATTTTCACAACAATGGACATACCAATACCAGTTACAACAATCTATTCAGTAATTCTAAGATCCACATACACTTTCACTCATTCACCAACAGTCCTATACAGTCACTCATACATGTACTCACTCATCATATGTACTCATACACCTATACATCCTGTTACACAACGCCATTAATCCATAGTTACTCACACACATAGTCACTCATGCTAATAAAGAATCAAACATCCATTTACATTGCATATACAGTTATACACACACCACCACACTTACTTCCACAGAAACTTACACATACTTAGTCTTTTAAACAATCACTTATAGAAACACATACTTATTCATACAGGAACTCTTCCAATCTCTCACTCTCACATATACTCACTTATATACACCAATAGTCACATATACTAGTTTAAAACATATGTAGTAACTCATAAAGACACTATTGAGACAGTCATTCACTCACTAACACACCCCCCACCGAACCATACAGACACTCAGACACTCATACTGATACTCAAAATACCAACTAATAACCTATATAGACACTCATGTAGCTACTCACCAACCCATGCAGCCACTTATACACAAAGTGAGAGACTGATACAGATATGTACATATTTAAACATTACTCACTAAGCCATGTATTCACTAAGATACACGTAATCAGTCAGTTATACAATCAATTTTTCAAAAACAAATCATCCATTTAGACACTTATATACCCATTTATTCTTCCATCGACCTTGAGATATACATATATAAAACATATGTAATTTTCAGAAAGACACATATTCACTGGATGATGTCATCAGTGATGTCATTTGAGATGTCATCAGTGATGTCAAGAGTGATGTCACTGACCATGTCATGAGTGATGTAATATGTGACATCATCAGCAGTGCATTGCAGGCGCGCGAGTTATAGTTAGCTGAACTAACTATAACGGGGGAATTTCAATGGTTTTGAAAAGTCCAGCTAACTATAACGCCCCTGAAACCTATGGTTTTTTCAGTGAATTTCTAAGGTTTTTTAAATGCTAATTCCTAACTATAAAGTGCCTGAAACCTATGGTTTTTTCAGTGAATATATATATATATATATATTCACTTAAAAAACCATAGGTTTCACACATGTTATAGTTAGCTGGACATTTCACTCGTAAAAAACCAATGAAATTCCCCCGTTATAGTTAGTGCAGGCAACTATAACTCACACGACCGCAATCCTCTGCTGATGACATCAGATATTACATCACTGTATTTAGACACTTATTTACCCATGTCTTCTTCCATTAATCTTTAGCTATACATATATTACAAATATTTATTTTTCAGAAAGACACATATGTCATCAGTGATGTAATATCTGACGTCATCAGCAGAGAATTGCGGTCGCGTGAGTTATAGTTGCCTGCACTAACTATAACGGGGGAATTTCATTGTTTTTTTACGAGTGAAATGTCCAGCTAACTATAACATGTGTGAAACCTATGGTTTTTTAAGTGAATTTGCAAGGTTTTTTAAATGCTAATTCGGAACTATAACGTGTGTGAAACCTATGGTTTTTTCAGTGAATTTGTACGGTTTTTTAAATGCTAAGTTATGTATTTATAAAAAAAAAAAATTCAGATTTTTCACGGTGCGCAGTGCGTGCCGTGCGCGCACGGTTCACGCACCCCACGATTTAAAAAAGAAAAAAATGTTTTTTTCTCCTTTGGGGGTCCTTCTGTGACCCCCTGACCAAGGCTAGGGGGTCAGGAACTGTCCACCCTGCCCCCTTTTCACGTTCTCCACCTTTGTTTTTCACCCCCTCAGACTGCGAGAGACAAAATGGCGGCCGACGCTTCCTGGTTTCGAACGATTCGAATGTTTACCGACATCTAACAACCAATCAGAATTGCGCTCGCGCACGACAAGGGTGCGCGCACCGTGCGCTCGGTGCGCGCATATAGATATGGATATGGTTTTAAATGCTATTTTCTCAGGAAATACTGAACAGATTTACACGAGACCTTCAAAAGGCACTTCCTTGAACTTATGGCTACCTCTTTGCCAAATTTCACGTAATTCTGTTCAGCCGTTCGGGCTGTAGCTGTGTCTAAAGGTCCTATGGAAAATAACATGGGGAAAACGCGTTTTGGGACCCCCCTTTTTTCTCGGCCCCCGCTTGATGAATCACCCCGAGACTTTCAGGGTAGGAGCTGAACGGAGCGCCCCATTAGTTTTGAAAATTTCGCGAGGATTCGTCAACCGGCGCCAAAGTTATTCAAAATAGAATTTTGAGATTTCCTATGGAAACTAGGTTGTAACTATAACTATCTACTGGTGACCGCCAGTAGATAATATATATATATATATATATACATATATATATATATATATATATTATCTACTGGCAGTCGCCAGTAGATAGTTATAGTTAGGACCGTGTTTCCATAGGAAATCCGCAACATTCTATTTGGAATAACTTTGGCGCCGGTTGACGAATCCTCGTGAAATTTTCAAAATAGGTGGGGCGCTCCGCTCCGCTCCTACCCTGAAAGTCTCGGGGGGATTCGTCAAGCAGGGGCTGAGACAAAAGGGGGGTCCCAAAACGCGTTTTCCCCATGCAATTTTCCATAGGGACCTTTAGTCCAAGGTACAGCCCGAACGGCTGAACAGAATTACTTGAAATTTGGCAGAGAGGTAGTCCTCAGCTCAGGGAAGTGCCTTTTGCAGGTCTGGTGTCAATCTGTTCAGTAGTTCCTGAGAAAATCAAAAGTAAAATCATACATATATGTGGGCGGAGCCTAACCACACACCTCATCCTGAGATCTGATTGGCTGTCAGCACTTCATCCAAGAAGTGTTGGCAGCCATCTTGGGACCAATATACATGATAGCACCTCATTAAAAAGCATTGCAGTTGATAGAAGGTTTTAAGACTTTAGTTACATTAAAAATCATTTGTTGATGGTACCATACTCATTTTAGGAATTGTGGTATGTTCTAAGGTGATTTTGGTGCAGATCAGAGCTTCCGAATCCCCTCTACTTCCACGGACGGAATGATTCCACAGTCACACACGCATACACACATCACACGCTGGTGGGGCCCATTACACCAACATTCATCCTAAGTCACTCTATCCGTGCCTTGCAAAGGAGAAAATACTTTTCACAATGTACCTTATCCAATCTGCCTGTACTTTGAGGTCAATGCGACCAGCTAGTTGCTTGTGAATCTAGCAAAATACATTTCAAAGAAAACACAATAAATTCAATAAACATGACAAGAAATAACCACCCGAGACAGAAATTCAAACAGATTGTTCATTTATCTAAAATTATAAGAAAAGCCAATTAAATGCAAATTCATTTCTCTCATATTTACCTATTCTGTCTAAATGTCAGATCCTAAGTCAGAACCGGTCCTCTGTAGAAGAATTAGAGTTTTCTGCCGTCATGTAGAGTCATCGTCCTCTCCGTCAGCATAGGGACCTCGCATCATCAGCTCGGGAAGAAGTGGCACTAGACCTCTCTAGTCTACTATTATTTATACTAAAATTTACATTCTATAAAGTTACAATTCTTTGTTCAGGACGGATGAATGGCGGAAATAATGTCATCTTGGTACTTTTCGATATTATGCGAGATTTTCTCACACATAGATTGTCCCAAATAATGAATAGCAGAATTGAACGTCCATGACTAATTCGATACTTTTACGGATGTCTCTACTAGGTGAATTTGTTTCAATTGTGAGTTCATTACAAGTTCATATACAACATTTCCATCTTCCAGGGGCACTTGGCTGTGTTCCTGGACTTGTCATCATGTTTATGGCTTTTCAGTTCATCGGAGGTGCAAGGTCACAGGCAGAGCGAAGTCTTTTTGTAAATTTCCAGCAACTCCAATGCAGGCTGCAGGTGGTGGCCATTTTATGGCAGGCCACGATGGACAACTTAAGCAAGAAATAAACACAAAACATAATTACTGCACAGAAATGATTGTACAGTGTTATTCCCCTGCTAATACCCTTATGTGTGTGTATTTATCTAGCATTTGCGACATCAAAAGCCATTAATGCATATTAATTATAAGCGCAAAACACCATAACATCACATAAGCAACATTGATTTCTGTCAGTTTGCTCACCAACTTAGTTCACTTATTATTTTAGCCATGCAATAGCATTCCCACGTTTAATTCTCTTGTTAATAAGGTTGATTAGACAACATTTGACAAACTTTTAATACTTAATAATTAATCAGTAGTACTTTTAGTTATAATATGCGAAAATGAAACAGGTATTCGGTTGTAAAGTAAAAACCCTGCTCCATCAATCCCCCCTTTGGTGATCTATAATCACCACAAAAATCAAAACCCCAAAAATCTATTTAGTTTCGACTTTTTGGAAGAATTCAAAATATCTTCTTGTTCATAATTTAGACCCTTGTTTCCATCTCATCTTCCTTTTTAGTTTCAATATACATGCTTTCTCTTAGCTCTTCTAATTCTTTTTCTTGTGGATCTCTTTCTGGTTTCTTTTGTCTCTTTTTAACAATTTCTTTTGTGATTTTCTTTTTATTTCTTCTATATCTACAACACATACATCCTAATCTAAGGATCAATAATGCAATAATTACACAGGTTAATGGAAATAATATCTTACCAAAAATGGTACTACCTATTTTAGCTATGAAATTCTTAATAGCAATCATCTTATTAGCCATTTTAGTCCAGATACTTTCAGCTTCCAGTGGTTCTAATTCTTCATGCAAATCAGTAATATTTTTTATATAGACTTTTAGATCTTTACTTTCGTCAGGAATGTAAGTGCAACAATGTTGAACTTTCAGCATTCCACAGACTCCACCCTCTTTTGCCAAAAGAATGTCAAGGGCAAGTCGATTTTGCATTGCCATAGCACGTAAAGCAACCATTTCAGTATTTACCACAAGAAAGCCTCCAGCGGTGCTTGCTGACAAGCGATCCACTACTGTTGACAGCTTCCGAATGCCATATGCATTCAAAGAAATTCCCACTGCTGAAATTAAAGCTCCAAAAATATCTCCTACAATTTCTGCCCATGTTTCTCTTCTATAGCGTGTTAATGTGTTAGAATGTTCAGCATCATCTACTCTATCCATGTGGAAAATCTTTGGAAAGACCAGGCCAACATAACATGTACCAAACCAATGGTCAGGCAAACGGTAATAAGCCTTGTTCCCACAAATATAATACACTCCCGGGAAAACTGGATCTTCTCCGCCTCTAAATCCCCATCCGGTTGCAATAAAGTATGTATCATGGCACTCACTAGTCCCTATGAAATAATAATCATACTGGGATCTCTTCCTGGTAATGCACAGTTTCCCTTTCTGTGGGGCATCTATAGCCATAGTTGGACTGGCTCCATTTTTCAACTCCTTTTCTTTCTCAATATCCCACATTGTGTCACTCATTTTATGCCCTTCTGCTTTCTTGGGCATGTTCAATCTTCTTCTTTCAACCATGTCTAGAAAATTCTTCTCTTCTTCTTTCAAACTGCAAGTTAAATTATTTCTAAAAACATATTCTAATGTTAATTCTTTGGTTTCTAGAAAAATCTCTCCTAAAGTGTTAGCTTCTTTTGCAGGATTCAGTGCTTTATTCATAGGCAACTGCCCAAGAATATTATCTATATTAGACATATTGTAATCTAATTTCCCTAACTGATAAAATATACTAATCAACACACTACAGGAAATTCCATACGTAGCCGGAAGATGATGATAAGTCACTCCTTCCGAAACAGAGGCAGGTAATTGCATGCAGACGTAGCAATCCCTTACTTCCATTGTCTTTACGTACTCATACAACAATTTAGAAAAAACATTGCTTGAAAAACCATTAATTGACCTATCCTTATGTATATGTAAATTGCTAGTTCTAGTCGGTACTATTTTCTGTGAACTTTTCCCTATATTAGTTTTGTTCTCAATATGACCTTCTAAAGTGTCTATAGTGACTCTAAATGAAATCTGTAGAACAAGCACGCTCCAAAGCAGCATTAATAAACCTGTACAGCAGCAGCACATCTTGCACCATCTTTTCAGAAAGGTACATCTACTTTTATTCTCAGTGTTAGCCATTTTGTTAATTTGACCGTGTCTTTTGACTTAGCCTCTTCTACTCCTCTACTGAACTTTTAAGGGCAGCAAGTACCCAACAGATTATTACAATCTTCTAATTTTTAGTATTTCTTCTTCTCCTCAAGTGAATTTTTCTTGGATTTACTCAATTTGGATTTTCATCACTTTTCACTGTCTCTTCATCATCATCAAACTGTATCAGGTCCTGAACATCCGTCTCTTCTCCAATGTCGGACAAGATAACTCTCAGGATTCCCACAGCTTCTTCTTCAGCAACCTCCTTCAGTAAAGCCTCCTCTGGACTTTCTTGACTGTCTGCCTCTTCTCCTTGTTCAGGCAATGCCACATACGTCCATTCCGGTGACTTACACCTCTGGTTTGGTTTTCTTATTCTTTTTGCTCTCTCAGGTATCTTTGTTTCTTCTTCTTTGGTTGGGTTTTGACTTGTCACTTCGTTCACTTGTTCAGCTTTCGAAGAGTTAACTCGTGTCAGTCTATACCTCAGTCTCTTTATCTTATTCGGCCAAAGATCTCCTTTAGCATTTCTCTTTTGTTTTCCTTCTTTATTGTTTCTTTCTCCAAGCCAAGTTCTCTTTCTCAGAACTCGTCCTCCATGTATCTCATTGTCACTTTCCTCAGACTCTGTCTCAGTTGCTTCTGGTTCATTAACAGTTTTCTTTTCTCCAACAACTCCCTTTTCTCCAACAGTCTCTTTTTCCACCAACTGAGATTTCCCTACTTCTGTCCCTCCTCGGGTCTGAGACACGCAATCTTCTTGCTGTCTACTTGTCCCTTCACCTAGCTTGTTGGTGCTGTTCCCTACACCTCCTCGGGGTTTTTCCGCAATCTGTCCCTCACTGTCTTTGTCTGTCCCTCTTTCTTCAATATTTATCTCAGGTGGAATTTGTCCAATTTCCTCATGTGATTCAGGTGTATCTTCTGTTGGAATGTTCTTTTCTTTCCTTTCTTTCTTTTTGTGTTGGTCACTGTCACTGGAAATCTCAGGCAATTCTTCTGAGTCTGAACTTGCTTCTGCAGTTTGCACTGTTCTCTTCAGAACCTCTTCTGGTGGGATGAAAATTTCTCTCGACTCACTTTCCCCACTTTCAGGATTCTTTTTCCTTTTTACTGTCTCACTGTCTGCATCATCACTGGAGTCTGATTCTTCAAAGTATTCTTTTCCAGTACCATCTCTTGGATTTGGAACTCTCAGTGTGTGACTTGCATGTATCCAATTTTTCACACCAGCACACTTCACAGCAGTCGTTGTGGTCAAGATGACTTGTCTTGGCCTTCCCCACCTTGGAACCAAGCAATTCCTTCTTCTGTGGACTTTTATCCTCACCCAGTCCCCGGGGCTCAGATCATGGGCTGGTTTCTTTTCAAGTGTGGTGGCGTCTTCTCCAACCTGGTGAAACACAGAATGAACTGCGTCAGCCAGGCCTTTGCAGTAATCCAAAATCATGTCATCAGTTATTGTCATCAACTTGTTGACTGGTACATATGCATGCCTCATTGCACGTCCCATGATAATTTCATGTGGACTCAAACCTGTCGTTCTGTCTGGAGTGGACCTAATGGTCATTAGTACTAGAGGCAAGACATCAGGCCATTTCATTCCTGTGGCTAAGCACATTTTGCCAATTCTGTTTTTGATGGTACCATTCATCTGCTCAACTACCCCAGAAGCCTCTGGTCGGTAAGCACAATGTAACTTCTGCTGTACACTCAATGCTTCACAAATTAAACTCATGATTTCATTATAAAAATGTCCTCCTCTGTCTGATTCAATGGTTACTGGGAACCCGTACCTTGGGATGGACTCTCTTAACAGTAATTTGGCCACTGTTATCCCATCATTTCTTCTGGTTGGGTATGCCTCCACCCACCTGGAGAACAAACAGACCACCACCAGGACATACCTCAATCTGTTGACTGGGGGCATTTCAATGAAGTCTATTTGCATTCTTGTGAAGGGTCCTCCCTCCCTGCTTATTGTTCCTAGGCTCACCACTGTTATCTTTCCAGGATTGAATTGCTGACATATCAGACATCTCTGGCAGAGACTTTCTGCTATCAGCCTGAACTTGGGACTGTACCAGGTTTGCTTGAAGGCTCTTATCATAGCATCCCTCCCCAGGTGTCCTTGGCCATGATACATCCTTGCCATTGTTGACAACATGCTGTTTGGCATGACTGGTCTTCCATCCCTATAGACCCACACATGATCTTTTTCTCTGGGTGCACAACCTGCTTTCACCCAATCTCTCATTTCCTCGTCTCCTGCCTCATCCTGCAGCTGTTTCACCTCCTCCCATGTTCCCACCTCATTAGTGAATATTAAGGAACAAGAAGATATTTCTCGCTCTTTACTCCTGTTAATTGAATGATTGTTTCTTGCATAGTATTGTGCTATGTCATTGGCGAACTTATTTCCCACTGTTACAAAATCATCACCATGACCATGAGCAGCACATTTCACAACTGCTAATTCTTTAGGCAGCTGTATCGCCTCTAGCAGTTTTCCAACCACTTCAGCATTCTTTATGGGAGTTCCACTTGAGGTCAGGACACCTCTTTGTAGCCATAGCTGGCCAAAATCATGGACAACTCCGAAGCCATACTGGCTGTCAGTCATCACAGTCACTCTCACGCTCCTCCCAATCTTGCAGGCTTTGGTCAGTGCCACCAATTCTGCCACCTGAGCGGATTTAACTCCTTTCAAAGGTGATGCTTCCACAACTTCCGAGACTTTGCACACAGCATATGCAGCACTCAACACTCCTTCCTCTGTTCTCAGACAAGATCCATCCACAAACAACACATGATCACTTTCAGGCAGTGGTAGATCTCTTATGTCTGGCCTTGGCTTTGTACAGTAATCAAGTACATCCAAGCAATCATGATCCACATCATTTCTCACTCCCACACATTCAGCATCAGGCAACAGTGTCGCTGAATTCACATTCACACATCTCTCCAGACTTACATTGGTTGCACCAAGAATGACTTTCTCATATTTAGTCAGCCGACTATGAGACATGAACTGTGTCCGGCTCCTTGTTAAAAGGATAGCCACATCATGAGGTACAAATACCCTTACAGGGTATCCCATTATGATTCCCTCACTTTGTTCCAGACTTTTGCAGGTAGCAGCTACTGCTTTCAGGCAACCTGGCAAACCCACAGCTACTGGGTCAAGAGTTGCTGAGAAATAGGCAATTGGCCTCCTCAGACGTCCATGTTTCTGGATTAACACTGAAAGTGCACATCCATTTCTCTCACTACAGTACAGCTCAAATTCTTTTTCATAATCAGGCATTCCTAGGGCAGGAGCTTCACATAATCTGTCTTTCAGCTCTCTGAAGGCAGCTATTTCTTCTGGGTTTAGTTCTAATGGGTCTTTCACCTCACTTTTGGTCAATTTAATCAATGGTTTGGCGATCAGGGAAAAGTTACTTATCCACTGACGACAGTAACCCACCATTCCCAGGAACATTCTTACCTCTCTTTGTGTCATTGGGGCTCTCATTCCTCTAATGATTTTGATCCTGTCAATGGTCACTTTACTCAGGCCTTTCTCAATATTATGTCCCAGATACTGGACTTCTTTCTTACAGAACTGCAATTTGGCTGGAGATACTTTTAACCCTCCATCTGCCAAGTGATTCAGCAATGCAATGGTGTCTACTTCACAAGCTTCACGTGTTTTTGATGCCACAAGTAGGTCATCAATATATTGGACCAAGACTGAATTTTCAGGCATTGTTAGACTTTCCAGAGATTTCTTTAGCAATTGATTGAATATTGAAGGGCTCTCTGTATACCCCTGTGGAATTCGGCACCATGCTAAGATCTGTTCTCCAAATCTAAAAGAAAATATTGGCTGGCTGTCATGATGCAATGGGATCGAAAAGAAAGCATGACACAAATCAATTACCGTATACCATTCAGCATCATGAGGAATCTGATACAAAATCACTGATGGATTTGGCACAATCGGACAACATGGCACAACAATCTTGTTAATTTTCCTCAAATCCTGTACTATTCTGAACTTTCCATTAGGTTTCTTCAGTCCCATTATTGGTGAATTGCATTGGCTGCTCAATATTTCTCTTAACACCCCTTGCTGGATCATCTTTTCAATTAAGGGTGTTATTCCTTCAATTATTTCAGGTGTCAATCTGTATTACGGAATGTTTGGGTAAACCACTCCCTCTTTTACAGTAATCTTTACTGGATCTACATTTCTCATCAGACCCACATTTTCTCCAGTAAAATCCCAAACTGCGGCTTTCACTGTCTGTTTCAACTCTTGGGGTAATGCATCAGGATTAAATATTGCATATGTTCCCAAAGCCTCACATTCTCTGTTATCCATGGTCATTCTGTATAGAACATCCTCATCAGGTGTCTCAAAGGTTATTCCATCTGGAGTACAGAAAATAGTGCAATTCATCTTGCACAGCAGATCCCTGCCTAACAAGTTCACAGGACTCGTGTCACACACCACAAATCGGTGCATGTCTGAAAATTTCCCTATCCTAACCCTTACTGGTTCAGTAAGTAAAGTCTTAATCTGTGTGTTGGACACACCAACCACTTGGATTGCTTCGTCCGAGAGAGGAAGATTCTTTATATCCGCTGACCTGACAGTTGACCTTGTGGCCCCTGTGTCAACCAGAAAAGTGACACTTTCACCATTAATTTTCCCATGCACAAAAGGCCCTGCCTGGTCTATTTCCAGAGTTGCGCCAAGTACGCACTCCTCTTCCTCTCTTCGGCAACGTCAGAAGTCCCCCTCGGAGTCACTTCCCTCATTCTTCAGCCAGTACTGAGAAACTGCGCTTGCGCATTTTGGTTTGATTACCTGCTCTTCATTGTAGAATCCCGACTCTTGGCTGTACTTCTGAGATCCTCTTCTCTGTGGCAAGGGTGGTTTTGGCACCTGATTCTGCTGCTTATCAGCCTTCTGCTGTTGTCGATGCTGACCACACCCCTCACTCTGCACCTGTGAATTCAATGATGGATTATCATCATTAGTGGACGGTGGATTCTTACACTCGGATTTCCAGTGCCCCAATTTTCCACAGTTGTGGCACGGAAACTTTTTCTTGGCTTCCTCGATGTTCCCCTTTCCTTTTCCTGAACCTAACCTAGACTTATTTCCTGGGTTATTTGCCTGTTCAACCAACTGAGCTTCCGGTCTTTCTGCAACTTTCACCTGTGCCCACATCGCCTTTTCTTTTAGCTTTCTCTGCATTGCCTCAATCTCATCACTGAAGTATTTTGCATGTCTCAGAATCTGATCAATCTTCTTACTCTGCCAGTCTACGGTGTGCTGCCGTATCATTTCACTGATTTCAGGCCGCAAACCGTACACAAATCTATACACAAAATGACTCAGATCCTTGTCACCCAGGTGTTCATCTCCACTGAACTGCTTAAAAGCTAGTATCAGTCTTTCATAGTAAGCATGGACTGATTCTTTCAATTCTTGATGTGTTCGGTCTATTTTAACCCAGTCTGTCTCTTTGGGGGGTACTTTATTTTTCAAAAAGGCCATAACCTGCTCGTACTTCTTCATTACCTCCGGGTCTGGAGCTCCTGTTTTTGGGTCTCTCGGGTATTCCTTAGTGGGCCAGTCTATGACTATTTTACATTCTGCCCACAAGTCTGCTGGTACAATTATATCAAACAGACTATTCAGGTCAATCCACAGTACTTTTGACAGCTTTACAAATCTGTCGACCTGTCTATACCACTCAACAGGCTTTTCCCTTAGACGAGGAAAATCATTCGTAAATGATAAAATATCCTGTCTGGTCCATGGGACATGTACGTACCCACCTCCTGGAATCTCTCTCATGGGGTAAGCTGTCACTGCCTTTTCTTTTTCTTTCAGAGGAAATGCCGAGTACGTTCTATCTGGCCCATCCTCTCGCTTTCGGTACCATCTGTCTTTCCATCTTTCTACATCTCCCCATTTCTTCAACAAGGCAATCATTTCCTTAATCTGTCCTGTTCGGCCTGTGTTGTTCAGATTCTCAATATCCTTGTCTGAAAAATCCACTCGGTAAGGCTTGTATACAGCTTTCACCTTATCCATGTCAATTCCCAATTCATTGGCTATTCCTTTCAACCTGTCGTGTATGTTCCTTGCTCTCCATGTGACGCTCTTACACAGGAAGAGGATCTCCCCTTCCTGATAATCCTTCAGCGTTTCTATAGGTATTGTTCCTACTATCATCTCTTCCATTTCCATACGTAGCCTAGCTACATCAATTCCCTGCGACTCTTTCTCCTTTTTCTGTAAAGTTTTCAGCCAATCATTCAAATCCTCAGCAGTTATCACAGATTTTTCTGCACCCCCTGGTTCTGTCACTCTTTGCGGTTCTAAAATTGATCCTCTGTTCCCTTCCATACATCCAGAATTCAAAATTGAGTTAGTCTGCACACTCGATTCTCCTCCACATATGGTATGTCTCCACTGATTTTCTTCTGTTCTCCACTGAGTTTCTCCTGCTCTCATTTCTGCCTGCTCCGGAGGAACAATCAATCTATTTCCCACATATGGTACCGTCAATCCATTCTCACCCGTCCTCTGCTTGTCAAAAATCGGCATAACCGGGCCTATTGTCACAGGCACTGCAACTGCTTCAAGGTTTTTAGTCAGTTCTCTGATTTTCTCTGTCAGTTCAAAGGTAGTTCTTGCTAGTTCTCTGGTCTTTTCATCCTCAAGTTCATTCTCTCTTTCTATCTCTCTCTCTCTTTCTCTCTCTCTCTCTCTTTCTCTCTCTCTTTTTCTTTCTCTCTCTCTTTCTCTCTCTCTATTTTTCTCTCTCTCTCTATCTCTCTCTCTTTCTCTTTCCGCCAGAGAACAACTGCTTTTCAACCCAGGGGTGGTACCCTCTGTTTTAATAATCCTCAGGGTGTCTTTCATCGGGGTCACTGCTGTCCCAACCTCTGGTTCTCGTCTATACGGGGGTGGTCTTTTATAAAGCATGTCCTCTAAGACATCATCATCAGACTCATTTGCCCCATATCTCCTGGGTTCTACATTATGT
Organism: Triturus cristatus; assembly: GCF_964204655.1. NCBI lineage: Eukaryota > Metazoa > Chordata > Amphibia > Caudata > Salamandridae > Triturus > Triturus cristatus. Next base: position 393,021,312 of record NC_140592.1, read on the forward strand.
TCTTTCTCTGTACACTTTCTTCCTCCTGATTCCTCTACTGTTCTTACGGGATATAATCCCTCAGTCATACCGGCATCACGCCACCTTCTCATCCAGTCATGATGGGTTTCGCGATCATACTTTCGCCCAAACATATACCTGTAGTTACCCCCACTCCTCTGCTTTTCTCGCTCATGCACTTCATCTTCCCATTCCACCAATGCCTCGAATTGCGTCTGCCTAGGCCGGGGCTCTAGATTCATCATCTTCTCCCGTACATTTCTTAACACGGCCAGATTAAATGAGCCATGTTCTGGAAAAGCCAAAACCCCATCTTCTCTAGTATACTTTGCCCAGTTGTCTAACCAAATACAGGTATGATACCCATATTTTGCAACCATAAAGGATGCAGGGGTTCTGGTCGGAGGAAGTAACTCTCCTTCCCTAGTTATAATATCCTTATCCTTGTCGAACCAGGTCTTTACTTTACTGAATAAGGACTTCTTTTTCCTCTCTCCATTATGGTAATACATTTTCCTGTTTTTCGTAACTCTTAGTCTGTTCTACAACTGTACAATGTCTTATCCAATTGCAGCGCGACACACACTAACGCACCAATCCTGGAGCGCCTTCGTCACTGACTCAGTCCGCGAATCACAGCGCGACTCACACTAACGCACCAATCCTGGAGCGTCTACATCACCCTGTATGTCTCTCAATCCTAGCGCGGCATACACCAGCACACCAATTACCGTGCTTCCACTGCTCTAACCCACTGTCCAATCACAGCGTGGTCTCCCTGACGTCAGCAGTCGCTGCAGTCGCTTCTGCTCCCGTCTCCTGTCTCTCGTCTACCCCTTCTTTATGAGACTACTTGGTAGACTTTGTTTCAACTTCTACGAGTCTGTTAGTTACAACATACAAACATCTCCATTGTCTGCTTCGCTAGCCACAGAACAGCAAAAAGACCTTTCCCACGAGAATTCTGCCTTTCCCGAGAGCAGCGCTTACCTCTGCCCTACTACAGAATCGTTACTTTTGTTGATAAAGTAGCACATCCCTCTACTTTACCCTTCTAACAAGCATTAATTAACTGTTTCCCTCCGGAAAGTTCAAATTTCCTTCTCATTCACGCACTTTCATACCAGAAAATGTAGTACATTCACACAGAATTCTGTCTTTCCCGAGAACAGCGAACAGTCTGTCCTACTATAGAATTTTATCACATGTTAACAAAGCAGCGCTTACCCCTGCCCTGTCCTTCTAACAAGCTCCGAGAATACCTATTACTTCTCTAGCGGTAAGCTTTAACGGAATACCTTACGGATCCCTGGGACCTAAGACCAGAGTTTCACAGATAACCTTCGCTATCATACACACTTCTCTCACACAGAAAATACGTTTCTAATGGCAACACTCGGCGATGCTACCTCATCGAACCCAGACAATGCGACGCGCAACTTCAATTGTCACACGTTTTCCCCTGTCTGCATACAGGGCCAACAATCCCGCCTTTTTCCGAGAGCAACACTCCCTCTGCTCTAGTACGGAACTGTCACCGACTCCCTACATCCCAGAAGCCGTTCACATAGAACTCAACACGACTTCAACATATAGTGTTAGTACAAATATCAATCAATAATCAATAAGCCTATATACACGCAATTTTGCTAGATCAAAACAATAGCTAACCATCATTCTGCTACCAAGAAACTGGTGCAGATCAGAGCTTCCGAATCCCCTCTACTTCCACGGACGGAATGATTCCACAGTCACACACGCATACACACATCACACGCTGGTGGGGCCCATTACACCAACATTCATCCGAAGTCACTCTATCCGTGCCTTGCAAAGGAGAAAATACTTTTCACAATGTACCTTATCCAATCTGCCTGTACTTTGAGGTCAATGCGACCAGCTAGTTGCTTGTGAATCTAGCAAAATACATTTCAAAGAAAACACAATAAATTCAATAAACATGACAAGAAATAACCACCCGAGACAGAAATTCAAACAGATTGTTCATTTATCTAAAATTATAAGAAAAGTCAATTAAATGCAAATTCTCTCATATTTACCTATTCTGTCTAAATGTCAGATCCTAATTCAGAACCGGTCCTCTGTAGAAGAATTAGAGTTTTCTGCCGTCATGTAGACTCATCGTCCTCTCCGTCAGCATAGGGACCTCGCATCATCAGCTCGGGAAGAAGTGGCACTAGACCTCTCTAGTCTACTATTATTTATACTAAAATTTACATTCTATAAAGTTACAATTCTTTGTTCAGGACGGATGAATGGCGGAAATAATGTCATCTTGGTACTTTTCGATATTATGCGAGATTTTCTCACACATAGATTGTCCCAAATAATGAATAGCAGAATTGAACGTCCATGACTAATTCGATACTTTTACGGATGTCTCTACTAGGTGAATTTGTTTCAATTGTGAGTACATTACAAGTTCATATACAACATTTCCATCTTCCAGGGGCACTTGGCTGTGTTCCTGGACTTGTCATCATGTTTATGGCTTTTCAGTTCATCGGAGGTGCAAGGTCACAGGCAGAGCAAAGCCTTTTTGTAAATTTCCAGCAACTCCAATGCAGGCTGCGGGTGGTGGCCATTTTATGGCAGGCCACGATGGACAACTTAAGCAAGAAATAAACACAAAACATAATTACTGCACAGAAATGATTGTACAGTGCTATTCCCCTGCTAATACCCTTATGTGTGTGTATTTATCTAGCATTTGCGACATCAAAAGCCATTAATGCATATTAACTATAAGCGCAAGACACCATAACATCACATAAGCAACATTGATTTCTGTCAGTTTGCTCACCAACTTAGTTCACTTATTATTTTAGCCATGCAATAGCATTCCCACGTGTAATTCTCTTGTTAATAAGGTTGATTAGACAACATTTGACAAACTTTTAATACTTAATAATTAATCAGTAGTACTTTAGTTATAATATGCGAAAATGAAACAGGTATTTGGTTTTAAAGTAAAAACCTTGCTCCATCAATTTCACCATGTGAAAAAGCCTTCTGCTGGGATATCATGATTGAGAGAAAAATATTTTCTCATGCTTTTCCCACAGAGGTTTGGAAGGTGATCTATAAGCTAAACTGAGAGCTTATTTTCTGTAAATTCACATTATCTTTCTCAGTCATGTGAGAATGAAGTCTGACATTCTCAGTAAAACATGTACATCCAACAAGGGCAGAGACTGTCAGTTGATTCCTTTGTGTTCTACTGCAGCTTCCCAGAGTGTTCCAAAGAACAACTAGAGCGCTAACAGTCCTACTTATGATAAATGTATGGCACACCTGAAGCCATCTTGCTTGGATTAAAGTGGTAACTCTTAAAACATTTAATTTAAAAAGGAACAAAATGAGGGGGTTCATTTTTCCATAACAAGTATGATTAGTGCTGCAGAAAGAAAAACTAGGGCACATTTTGACTTCTGAAATCCTCTTTTATTTCATTAAAAAAATTCTGACATGCAGACTGAAACATGCACTTTCAATACCAGCAGCAGTTTTCCCTGGTGAGCAGTAGCTTTACTACAGTGATCTAATGAGCAAAAAGAGTGCTAACATTCTGAATTTATGGCAAATGTGTGACACATCTGAAAGCCTTCTTGATGGAATCAAAGTAAAAAACTGAAAGTATTTCCTACTGAGGAGACTGCAGTAAATGAGGAAATTAGGAAACTTCATAACAAATAAGTCTCCCAAGATGGCCACCAGAAACAAAAGAGCCCAAATGTAGCCCAAATATCACCCAGATGTAGCCCAAGTATAGCCCAATGACAGAATGTCCCAGAGTGTTCTTAAAAACAACTAGAGCGCTTACTGTCTTCATTATGACAAAAGTATGGCACACCTGAAGCCATCTTGATTGGAATAAACTGGTAACACTTAAAACATTTAATTTAAAAAGGAGCACAATAAGGGGGTTCATTTTGCCATAGAAATTATGATTAATGCTGAAGAAAGAAAATGAGGGCACATTTTGAGTGACTTCTCAAATCCTCTTCTATTTCATTAAAAAATTCTGACATGCAGACTGAAACATGCACTTTTAATACCAGGAGCAGACTTCCATGGTGAACAGTAGTTTTACTACAGTGATCTAATGAGCAACCAGAGTGCTAACTTTGAGAATTTATGGCAAATGTGTGACATATCTGAATACCTTCATGATGGAATCAAAGTAAAAAACTGAAAGCATTTCCTACTGAGGAGACTGCAGTACATGAGGAAATTAGGAAACTTCATAACAAATAAATCTCCCAAGATGGCCACCGGAGACAAAAGAGCCCAAATGTAGCCCAAAATCACCCAGATGTAGCCCAAATATAGCCCAATGACAGAAGTGTGCAAAACACTTATTATTTTGTGTTTTTGCAGTGTTATATAGTGCAGACTTGTCAGGTATTGGAGTGCTTTACATGAGCATTGGTTACATCACACAAGAACAAATTTATTTTGGTTGTAGACATGGGGAGACTAAGTGATTTGACCAGAATCACAGAATGTCGAGCTGAAGCAGAAACTCCAACCTGGTTCCCCAGTTGCAAAGTCTGCAGTTCTGGAAGTAACACCACATCCTGTCCCCTAAGTGCAACATTTAATCAAGTGGTCAACTGGATAAAAAAACATAAAGATAACAAATAATTTAAAAGTGCTTTGTCGCTATTTGAAAACTCAGAAAATATGTCCTTATTTTAGTCTTTTAGAGCACTAACTATAATTTTGATGCCAATAAGACTCTCTCATATATGTAATTTCTAAAGGAAAAGCTCTAGGTATTACAGTTTTGATTACATCAAGATGACGTCAGGCGTTCCACACTTTTGTAATAAATATAGAATGTTAGCAATCTAGTTGTTCATTAGGATACTGTTGAGAGGCAGAGGCCAGGGGCACGGACTCTGAAAATTGAAGGCAGGTAGGAGGGTGCAAAGGCAACAATTTAACCACACTGAGCAGGCAGGAAGGGCCGTGGCAGCACAACAGACTATGGAGGGCAGTGGAAAGGGGGGCAGGGGCAACAAACCAACAATACAGGGCTTGCAAGAGAGGCTGTGGCAATGTAATAGACCATTGTGGGCAGAAGGAAGAGGCAATGGTAGTACAACCATACATGCCAACAGACCCGATTCAGCCAGGAAACGTCCAATGTTTTTAAGCTCAAATGGGCTTTATTTGATCTGTCTCCTGTCTACAATCTCCTCTTTTTCAATGTAACTCAAAGGGGAAAATCAATACCCCAGTTTTTTTTCAAAATCTCCCTCTTACCAAGTTCAAAATGTTCGCAAGTATGGTACATTGGATCATGGAAGGAAATGGGATAGGGACATGGACTTGGATAACAGAGGACAGGAGGGACATGGAGAGGTGCACCAAACTGACCCTGCAGGGTAGGCATCAGGGTTTGCAGCAGCACAATACACCACACAGGGCATGCGGGACGGGAGTGCAGCACAACAATCCATAGAAAGCAAGAGTTAGGGGACAGGACCATGCACATGGACAACAGAGAACAGAGGAGCAAGAGGCAATGGTAGCTATCTGACCATAATGGACAGACAGGAGAGAAAGCTGCAGCATAACAGACCATAAAGGGCAGGAGGGAAGGATCAGGGGCATTACAATGGAACAGACAAGCCAGGAGGGAGGGAGTAGGGGTCTGCACATGTAAACAGAGGGCTGGGGGCAAGGGGGCAGGGCAGGAGCAGCAAGTTAGCCATGGAGGTCAGGCAGGATGGGCACTAGAAGCAAGACACACCATGAAGAGCAACAGTGAGACTGTGATGGCATACACACAGACCATGGAGGGAAGGTGGGAGGGGGTCAGGGGCAGCTAACTGACCACACAGGGAAGGTGGGAGGGGCCATGGCAGCACAGAGGACCATGCATGGCAAGTGGGAGGGTTAGTGGCAGCACAATGGCTATGAAGGGCAAGAAGGAGGGTGCAGGGGCATGCACAAGGGGCGATGGAAGATAGAAGGGAGGGTCAGTACCTGTGCACAGACAAGAAAGTTCAGGGGAAGGGGCCTCACAACAGACCGCACGGGCAGGCAGGAGGAGCAGTTGCAGCACAACAGATCAGGGAGGGCAGAAGGGTGTGGCAGTACAATGGACCATGTAGGACAGGAGGAAGAGGATAGGGGCATGGCATGTGGACAGGCAGGGTGGAGGTGGCAGGGACAGGTTACAGTCATCTGACAATGCTAGGCAGGTGGGAGGGGAGTGGCAGCTCAACAGAACACTCAGAGTAGATAGGAGTGGCAGGTCCATGGAACATTGTGGGCAAAAAGGATGGAGCAGGGGCATGCACAAAGACATCGGAGGGCAGGGGGAAGGAGAATAGGGGCAGCAAGCTAAGCACAGAGTTTAAGCAGGAGGTCAATGATGGGGCATAGAATTGGGCAATGGAGGGCAGGAGGAGGGGACTGGTACATCATACTAAATTGAGGGCAGTGGAAGCACATCAGACCATGCATGGCAGAAGGGAGGAGGCTAGTCCATGGAGTCACACAACAGAGGATAGGGAGGAGGGGGATGGGGCAGCAAGCTAACTGTGCAGAGAAGGCGGTTATTAGGAACTTTATTGTTTTTAAAACGTGTGTCTGTGCGAACTACTTAAAATATGAAAAAAGTATGCAGCATAATCTCACTTTTATTCAGGAAGAAGAGGACGTTTGTGACTGTGACTCCGGGCTCACTTGGCAGAAACACCCCCTGACCCTCCACCCCCTATCGCAAAATGTAATGCCCGTGAAAAGGGTAGGTGAACACAGTGTTATATAAAACATAGTCCTGAGAGCACGATTGAAAATGAAAACTAGATATAGTGTATGGTATAAACTATGCACCAAAAAGTGTGATATAAGTTGAACCGGGCGTGAAATATAATATGCAATACATTGTGCGCAATGACAGATTCATTGGAAAGCGCGAGATAGCACAGGCACTAGCGCGTGCTATGCGATGTGCGCCTTGGAGTGTAATATGCACAGGGCAGTGTTGTGTAACCTAACTAGTCTCTAAAGTTGTAATATAAAATATGTGCTGGGGAGTGTAACGTTGCATACGCACTGTGACAAAGATATGGATCCCAGATTGTAATATGTATGGCATAGCACTGTGCGTTATAACATAGGCATCGAGGAAGGCACGTTAGATGGGGCAATATAACCCGTGCGAAGACAAGTGTGGCATGACATATTCACGGGGTGGTGTTACAGTGCACATGGGCTAGAGAGTGTCATAGCATATGCACTAGCTGGTGGAATACAACACAGAGGTGTGTGGCACTCGGCAGGCAATGGTGGGTGTAACACAGCATTGGGCTCTGCCTGGAGCGCGCTGTGACTCTCAAGTGATGTTCGTCCCCTTTCCAGAGAGTAAAATAAAAAGTATTACACATCCGGCAGTGGATGTGTGTTTTATTAACCGTGAGGGGGGTTTCTTACATAGTTTTGGTCGAATTTTTGTCGAATCCCCTTTGAATGGCTTGGTGTGCATGTGTATTAAATGTGCCCGTCAATAGCTACCCATGTTTGTATAAATAAACTACAAGGGTGTCTACCGGGATTAGGCACGGTAGGGCATCAGACATGTCAGAGCTTCACTAGTGGTGTAAATACATTCCACGTGGATTCATTGTATGCATAGTCGCCTTTTAATGAATATCACTCAAATCGTCATGCTGATAGGTACGTACGGTTTGTCCAGCATGTCCTAGGTGTGTCTATAAATATATATTTTTTAAAAATAATAAAAAACAGTGGCCGGCCCTGGGGATTGGGGTCAAAAAAATATAATTAGGAGACAGGCCCTGGGAGATGGGGTCATCCGGGCAAATAAATTAGAATAAGAAGGGGAACCACACAGCCCCCTTAAAAAATTAAAATAAATAAAAGACTGGCATCGTGCCGGAGGCCACGGCTCCTCCTTGCAGCACTCTGCAAACGCGCCCCCTGGCGAGTTGTAAGTTAGGGAATTAATTCCTCTTCAATACTGAGGGTCCCTGAGGGCCAACTAGCCCAACAGGCATCTCCATTATGCGCCAGGGAGCTGCGCTGCAGACAGGTTTTCTGAGGCCAAGCCCCTTTTTACACCTCTCTGAAACGCAGCTCTGTGGCGCTTACTGGAGGTACCTAGTGGTCTAGTTTGACCCTAGGGACCCTTAGGATTCAAGGGGACTTAATCTCTCAACTTAGAACAGCCCCAGGGCGCATTTACACAGTGGTGAAGGGAGGGGACGGGGCCTGAGGTGACGTGTGCAAACACGCACTATGGCACGTTTTAAATTGGGGATATAATTTCCCTTCAATACTGAGGGCCCCTGGGGGCTAACTAGCCCACCAAGTGCTTCCAGTAAGCGCCACTGAGCTGCATTGCAGAGAGGTGGTCCAGGCTGTGCCACTTTTTACACCTCTCTGCAACGCAGCTCTGTGGCACTTACTGGAGGGACCTAGTGGGCTAGTTGGACCCTAGGGACCCTCAGGATTCAAATGAACTTAATCTCCCAACTAAAAACGGACACAGGGCGTGTTTACACAGTGGTGAATGGAGGGGACGGGGCCTGAGTTAACGTGTGCAAAAACGCCCTGTGGGCTGTTTTAAGAGGTAGTTTTAATCCCCCTGCCCTATTATATACTAGGGGCTTACAGAGGAGGTCATGCTAATCACAGGGGGACCCCAACGCATAATGTTCCCTAGTGTATGTAGGTGTTTTCACTGTATTCTAAGGGGCAGATTTATAATAACTGGCGCATCCCTGCATATCAGCAGGGATGCGCCAGTTATTTTGCGCCCCAGCTCCGCCATCATGAATGCGCCGTATTTATAATGCGGCGCACCATGGGGCAAAAACGGCACAGATGCGTCACGCATCTGTGCCGTAAAAGTGGCGCATTGCTGGAGTTGCGTCGCAAGCGCGACGCAGCTCCAGCAAGGCTCTGAGATGTCATCAGTGATGTCATGAGTGATGTCACTGACCATGTCATGAGTGATGTAATATGTGACGTCATCAGCAGTGCATTGCGGGCGCGCGAGTTATAGTTAGCTGAACTAACTATAACGGGGGAATTTCAATGGTTTTGTACAAGTGAAAAGTCCAGCTAACTATAACACCCCTGAAACCTATGGTATTTTCAGTGAATTTCTAAGGTTTTTTAAATGCTAATTCCTAACTATAACGTGCCTGAAACCTGTGGTTTTTTCAGTGAATATATATATATATATACATACATTATCTACTGGCGGTCGCCAGTAGATAGTTATACTTAGGACCGTGTTTCCATAGGAAATCCGCAACATTCTATTTGGAATAACTTTGGCGCCGGTTGACGAATCCTTGCGAAATTTTCAAAATAGGTGGGGAGCTCCGCTCCGCTCCTACCCTGAAAGTCTCGGGGGGATTCGTCAAGCAGGGGCTGAGAAAAAAGGGGGGTCCCAAAACGCGTTTTCCCCATGCAATTTTCCATAGGGACCTTTAGTCCAAGGTACAGCCCGAACGGCTGAACAGAATTACTTGAAATTTGGCAGAGAGGTAGTCCTCAGCTCAGGGAAGTTCTTTTTGCAGGTCTGGTGTCAATCTGTTCAGTAGTTCCTGAGAAAATCAAAAGTAAAATCATATATATATGTGGGCGGAGCCTAACCACACATCTCATCCTGAGATCTGATTGGCTGTCAGCACTTCATCCAAGAAGTGTTGGCAGCCATCTTGGGAGCAATATACATGATAGCACCTCATTAAAAAGCATTGCAGTTAATAGAAGGTTTTAAGACTTTAGTTACATTATAAATCATTTGTTGATGGTACCATACTCATTTTAGGAATTGTGGTATGTTCTAAGGTGATTTCACCATGTGAAAAAGCCTTCTGCTGGGATATCATGATTGAGAGAAAAATATTTTCTCATGCTTTTCCCACAGAGGTTTGGAAGGTGATCTATAAGCTAAACTGAGAGCTTATTTTCTGTAAATTCACATTATCTTTCTCAGTCATGTGAGAATGAAGTCTGACATTCTCAGTAAAACATGTACATCCAACAAGGGCAGAGACTGTCAGTTGATTCCTTTGTGTTCTACTGCAGCTTCCCAGAGTGTTCCAAAGAACAACTAGAGCGCTAACAGTCCTACTTATGATAAATGTATGGCACACCTGAAGCCATCTTGCTTGGATTAAAGTGGTAACTCTTAAAACATTTAATTTAAAAAGGAACAAAATGAGGGGGTTCATTTTTCCATAACAAGTATGATTAGTGCTGCAGAAAGAAAAACTAGGACACATTTTGACTTCTGAAATCCTCTTTTATTTCATTAAAAAATTCTGACATGCAGACTGAAACATGCACTTTCAATACCAGCAGCAGTTTTCCCTGGTGAGCAGTAGCTTTACTACAGTGATCTAATGAGCAAAAAGAGTGCTAACATTCTGAATTTATGGCAAATGTGTGACACATCTGAATGCCTTCTTGATGGAATCAAAGTAAAAAACTGAAAGTATTTCCTACTGAGGAGACTGCAGTAAATGAGGAAATTAGGAAACTTCATAACAAATAAGTCTCCCAAGATGGCCACCAGAGACAAAAGAGCCCAAATGTAGCCCAAATATCACCCAGATGTAGCCCAAGTATAGCCCAATGACAGAATGTCCCAGAGTGTTCTTAAAAACAACTAGAGCACTTACTGTCTTCATTATGACAAAAGTATGGCACACCTTAAGCCATCTTGATTGGAATAAACTGGTAACACTTAAAACATTTAATTTAAAAAGGAACACAATGAGGGGGTTCATTTTGCCATAGAAATTATGATTAATGCTGAAGAAAGAAAATGAGGGCACATTTTGAGTGACTTCTCAAATCCTCTTCTATTTCATTAAAAAATTCTGACATGCAGACTGAAACATGCACTTTTAATACCAGGAGCAGACTTCCATGGTGAACAGTAGTTTTACTGCAGTGATCTAATGAGCAACTAGAGTGCTAACTTTCAGAATTTATGGCAAATGTGTGACATATCTGAATACCTTCATGATGGAATCAAAGTAAAAAACTGAAAGCATTTCCTACTGAGGAGACTGCAGTACATGAGGAAATTAGGAAACTTCATAACAAATAAATCTCCCAAGATGGCCACCGGAGACAAAAGAGCCCAAATGTAGCCCAAAATCACCCAGGTGTAGCCCAAATATAGCCCAATGACAGAAGTGTGCAAAACACTTATTATTTTGTGTTTTTGCAGTGTTATATAGTGCAGACTTGTCAGGTATTGGAGTGCTTTACATGAGCATTGGTTACATCACACAAGAACAAATTCATTTTGGTTGTAGACATGGGGAGACTAAGTGATTTGACCAGAATCACAGAATGTTGAGCTGAAGCAGAAACTCCAACCTGGTTCCCCAGTTGCAAAGTCTGCAGTTCTGGAAGTAACACCACATCCTGTCCCCTAAGTGCAATATTTAATCAAGTGGTCAACTGGATAAAAAAACATAAAGATAACAAATAATTTAAAAGTGCTTTGTCGCTATTTGAAAACTCAGAAAATATATCCTTATTTTAGTCTTTTAGAGCACTAACCATAATTTTGATGCCAATAAGATCCTCTCATATATGTAATTTCTAAAGGAAATGCTCTAGGTATTACAGTTTTGATTACATCAAGATGACGTCAGGCGTTCCACACTTTTGTAATGAATATAGAATGTTAGCAATCTAGTTGTTCATTAGGATACTGTTGAGAGGCAGAGGCCAGGGGCACGGACTCTGAAAATTGAAGGCAGGTAGGAGGGTGCAAAGGCAACAATTTAACCACACTGAGCAGGCAGCAAGGGCCGTGGCAGCACAACAGACTATGGAGGGCAGTGGAAAGGGGGGCAGGGGCAACAAACCAACAATACAGGACTTGCAAGAGAGGCTGTGGCAATGTAATAGACCATTGTGGGCAGAAGGAAGAGGCAATGGTAGTACAACCATACATGCCAACAGACCCGATTCAGCCAGGAAACGTCCAATGTTTTTAAGCTCAAATGGGCTTTATTTGATCTGTCTCCTGTCTACAATCTCCTCTTTTTCAATGTAACTCAAAGGGGAAAATCAATACCCCAGTTTTTTTTCAAAATCTCCCTCTTACCAAGTTCAAAATGTTCGCAAGTATGGTACATTGGATCATGGAAGGAAATGGGGTAGGGACATGGACTTGGATAACAGAGGACAGGAGGGACATGGAGAGGTGCACCAAACTGACCCTGCAGGGCAGGCATCAGGGTTTGCAGCAGCACAATACACCACACAGGGCATGCGGGACGGGAGTGCAGCACAACAATCCATAGAAAGCAAGAGGGAGGGGACAGGACCATGCACATGGACAACAGAGAACAGAGGGGCAAGAGGCAATGGTAGCTAGCTGACCATAATGGACAGACAGGAGAGAAAGCTACAGCATAACAGACCATAAAGGGCAGGAGGGAAGGATCAGGGGCATTACAATGGAACAGACAAGCCAGGAGGGAGGGAGTAGGGGTCTGCACATGTAAACAGAGGGCTGGGGGCAAGGGGGCAGGGCAGGAGCAGCAAGATAGCCATGGAGGTCAGGCAGGATGGGCACTAGAAGCAAGACACACCATGAAGAGCAACAGTGAGACTGTGATGGCATACACACAGACCATCGAGGGAAGGTGGGAGGGGGTCAGGGGCAGCTAACTGACCACACAGGGAAGGTGGGAGGGGCCATGGCAGCACAGAAGACCATGCATGGCAAGTGGGAGGGTTAGTGGCAGCACATAGGCTATGATGGGCAAGAAGGAGGGTGCAGGGGCATGCACAAAGGGCGATGGAAGATAGAAGGCAGGGTCAGGACCTGTGCACAGACAAGAAAGTTCAGGGGAAGGGTCCTCACAACAGACCGCACGGGGCAGGCAGGAGGAGCAGTTGCAGCACAATAGACCAGGGAGGTCAGAAGGGTGTGGCAGTACAATGGACCATGTAGGACAGGAGGAAGAGGATAGGGGCATGGCATGTGGACAGGCAGGGTGGAGGTGGCAGGGACAGGTTACAGTCATCTGACAATGCTAGGCAGGTGGGAGGGGAGTGGCAGCTCAACAGAACACTCAGAGTAGATAGGAGTGGCAGGTCCATGGAACATGGTGGGCTAAAAGGATGGAGCAGGGGCATGCACAAGGACATCGGAGGGCAGGGGGAAGGAGAATAGGGGCAGCAAGCTAAGCAAAGAGTTTAAGCAGGAGGTCAATGATGGGGCATAGAATTGGGCAATGGAGGGCAGGAGGAGGGGACTGGTACATCTTACTAAATTGAGGGCAGTGGCAGCACATCAGACCATGCATGGCAGGAGGGAGGAGGCTAGTCCATGGATTCACACAACAGAGGATAGGGAGGAGGGGGATGGGGCAGCAAGCTAACTGTTCAGAGAAGGCGGGTATTAGGAACTTTATTGTTTTTAAAACGAGTGTCTGTGCGAACTACTTAAAATATGAACAAGTATGCAGCATAATCTCACTTTTATTCAGGAAGAAGAGGACGTTTGTGACTGTGACTCTGGGCTCACTTGGCAGAAACACCCCCTGACCCTCCACACCCTATCGCAAAATGTAATGCCCGTGAAAAGGGTAGGTGAACACAGTGTTATATAGAACATAGTCCTGAGAGCATGATTGAAAATGAAAACTAGATATAGTGTATGGTATAAACTATGCACCAAAAAGTGTGATATAAGATGAACCGGGCGTGAAATATAATATGGAATACATTGTGCGCAATGACAGATTCATTGGAGAGCGCGAGATAGCACAGGCACTAGCGCGTGCTATGCGATGTGCGCCTTGGAGTGTAATATGCACAGGGCAGTGTTGTGTAACCTAACTAGTCTCTAAAGTTGTAATATAAAATATGTGCTGGGCAGTGTAACGTTGCATATGCACTGTGACAAAGATATGGATCCCAGATTGTAATATGTATGGCATAGCACTGTGCGTTATAACATAGGCATCGAGGAAGGCACGTTAGATGGGGCAATATAACCCGTGCGAAGACAAGTGTGGCATGACATATTCACGGGGTGGTGTTACAGTGCACATGGGCTAGAGAGTGTAATAGCATATGCACTAGCTGGTGGAATACAACACAGAGGTGTGTGGCACTCAGCAGGCAATGGTGGGTGTAACACAGCATTGGGCTCTGCCAGGAGCGCGCTGTGACTCTCAAGTGATGTTCGTCCCCTTTCCAGAGAGTAAAATAAAAAGTATTACACATCCGGCAGTGGATGTGTGTTTTATTAACCGTGAGGGGGGTTTCTTACATAGTTTTGGTTGAATTTTTGTCGAATCCCCTTTGAATGGCTTGGTGTGCATGTGTATTAAATGTGCCCGTCAATAGCTACCCATGTCTGTATAAATAAACAACAAGGGTGTCTACCGGGATTAGGCACGGTAGGGCATCAGACATGTCAGAGCTTCACTATTGGTGTAAATACATTCCACGTGGATTCATTGTATGCATAGTCGCCTTTTAATGAATATCACTCAAATCGTCATGGTGATAGGTACGTACGGTTTGTCCAGCATGTCCTAGGTGTGTCTATAAATATATATTTTTTAAAAATATTAAAAAACAGTGGCCGGCCCTGGGGATTGGGGTCAAAAAAATATAATTAGGAGACAGGCCCTGGGGGATGGGGTCATCAGGGCCAATAAATTAGTATAGGAAGGGGAACCACACAGCCCCCCTTCTTAAAAAATTAAAATAAATAAAAGACTGGCATCGTGCCGGAGGCCACGCCCCCTCCTTGCAGCACTCTGCAAACGCGCCCCCTGGCGAGTTGTAAGTTAGGGAATTAATTCCTCTTCAATACTGAGGGTCCCTGAGGGCCAACTAGCCCAACAGGCATCTCCAGTATGCGCCAGGGAGCTGCGCTGCAGACAGGTGTTCTGAGGCCAAGCCCCTTTTTACACCTCTCTGAAACGCAGCTCTGTAGCGCTTACTGGAGGTACCTAGTGGTTTAGTTTTACCCTAGGGACCCTTAGGATTCAAGGGGACTTAATCTCTTAACTTAGAACAGCCACAGGGCGCGTTTACACAGTGGTGAAGGGAGGGGACGGGGCCTGAGGTGACGTGTGCAAACACGCACTATGGCACGTTTTAAATTGGGGATATAATTTCCCTTCAATACTGAGGGCCCCTGGGGGATAACTAGCCCACCAAGTGCTTCCAGTAAGCGCCACTGAGCTGCATTGCAGAGAGGTGGTCCAGGCTGTGCCACTTTTTACACCTCTCTGCAACGCAGCTCTGTGGCACTTACTGGAGGTACCTAGTGGGCTAGTTGGACCCTAGGGACCCTCAGGATTCAAATGAACTTAATCTCCCAACTAAAAACGGACACAGGGCGTGTTTACACAGTGGTGAAGGGAGGGGACGGGGCCCGAGTTAACGTGTGCAAAAACGCCCTGTGGCCTGTTTTAAGAGGTAGTTTTAATCCCCCTGCCCTATTATATACTAGGGGCTTACAGAGGAGGTCATGCTAATCACAGGGGGACCCCAACGCATAATGTTCCCTAGTGTATGTAGGTGTTTTCACTGTATTCTAAGTGTCTTTTAACATAGCACTGGCTCTAGGACTGGTTAGTCAGACTCAGTTACCACCAGTATCCGTCTGAAAAAGTTGAGGGTACAGGATGATTTTGCAACAAGGATTCTTTCTGCTCTTCTTTTTGTTCTTTCTGCACGTTATCCTTCTTCCTGCACTTTTCTTCGTCTTTGAGGACTTCTGTTGCTTCTTTCTGCACTTTTTTTTTCTTTCTGTGCATTTTTTCTTCTTTCTTCACATGTCCTATCTCTGTAGGCATAGTTAGAAATTAGCATTTAAAAAACCTTTGAAATTCACAGAAAAAACCATAGGTTTCAGGCACGTTATAGTTAGGAATTAGCATTTAAAAAACCTCAGAAATTCACTGAAAAAACCATAGGTTTCAGAGGTGTTATAGTTAGCTGGACTTTTCACTTGTACAAAACCATTGAAATTCCCCCGTTATAGTTAGTTCAGCTAACTATAACTCGCGCGCCCGCAATGCACTGCTGATGACGTCACATATTACATCACTCATGACATGGTCAGTGACATCACTCATGACATCACTGATGACATCTCAAATGACATCACTGATGACATCACTGATGACATCATCCTTGTGATAGAGTGGCAGACCTCCTCTCACCCTAATATAACCTTTGATACACACATTCAAAAATAGAGACTAAAATTTTCAAAACAATGGACATACCAATACCAGTTACAACAACCTCTTCAGTAATTCTAAGATCCACATACACATCCACTCATTCACCAACAGTCCTATACAGTCACTCATACATGTACTCACTCATCATATGTACTCATACACCTATACATCCTGTTACACAATGCCACTCATCCATAGAGTTACTCACACACATAGTCACTCATACTAATAAAGAATCAAACATACATTTACTTGCATATACAGTTATACACACACCACCACACTTACTTCTACGGAAACTTACACATACTTAGTCTTTTAAACAATCACTTATAGAAACACATACTTATTCATACAGGAACTCTTTCAATCTCTCACTCTCACATATACTCACTTATATACACCAATAGTCACATATACTAGTTTAAAACATATTTAGTTACTCATAAAGACACTATTGAGGCAGTCATTCACTCACTAACACACCCATACACACACTCATCCACCCATACAGTCCTGCACACATGCTGTCTTCAACACATACAAACAGTGAGTCACTCATTCATGCACCTATGCACTACGTAATACTCCCCACCGAACCATGCAGACACTCAGACTGATACTCAAAAAACCAACTAATAACCTATATAGACACCCATGTAGCTACTCACCAACCCATGCAGCCACTTATACACAAAGTGAGAGACTGATACAGATATTTAAATATTTAAACATTACTCACTAAGCCATGTATTCACTATGATACACTTAATCAGTCAGTTACACAATCAATTTTTCAAAAACAAATCATCCATTTAGACACTTATATACCCATTTATTCTTCCATCGACCTTGAGATATACATATATAAAACATATTTAATTTTCAGAAAAACAGACATTCACTGGATGATGTCATCAGTGATGTCATCAGTGATGTCATTTGAGATGTCATCAGTGATGTCATGAGTGATGTCACTGACCATGTCATGAGTGATGTAATATGTGACATCATCAGCAGTGCATTGCGGGCGCGCGAGTTATAGTTAGCTGAACTAACTATAACGGGGGAATTTCAATGGTTTTGTACAAGTGAAAAGTCCAGCTAACTATAACACCCCTGAAACCTATGGTTTTTTCAGTGAATTTCTAAGGTTTTTTAAATGCTAATTCCTAACTATAACGTGCCTTTTCAGTGAATTACCTACTGGCGGTCGCCAGTAGGTAGTTATAGTTAGGACCCCTTTTCCATAGGAAATCCGCAACATTCTATTTGGAATAACTTTGGCGCCGGTCGACGAATGTTCGCGAATTTCTCAAAATAGGTGGGGCGCTATGCTCCGCTCCTACCCTGAAAGTCTCGGGGGGATTCGTCAAGCGGGGGCTGAGATAAAAGGGGGGTCCCAAAACGCGTTTTTCCCATGCATTTTGCCATAGGACCTTTAGACAGGGCTACAGCCCGAACGGCTGAACAGAATTACTAGAAATTTGGCAGAGAGGTAGTCCCCAGGTCAAGGAAGTGCCTTTTGTAGGTTTGGTGTAAATCTGTTCAGTAGATTCTGAGAAAATAGCCTTTAAATCAATATATATATATATAAGCGCGCTCCGTGCGCGCTGGGTGCGCGCACCTCGCCGTGCGCGAGCGCAATTCTGATTGGTTGTTAGATCTTAGTAAACATTTGAATCGGTGGAAATCAGGAAGCGGCGGCCGCCATTTTGTCAATCGCATAAAGAGGGGGTGATAAACAAAGGGGGAGAACTTGAAAAGGGGGCAGAGTGGGTAGAAATAGACCCAGTAGGCATTGTAAGGGGGTTAAAGTAGGACCTTGTAGGGCAAAAAAAAAGTTAATATTTTGTAAAAAAATATCGCCGAGTGCGCGCACCCAGCGCGCACCCGAAAAAAAACTTAATAAAACAAAATAAAAAAAAAACGCATTTAAGCGAGTGGGGTTTTGAGGTTTGTACTTCTGTACAATCACATTTTCAATTTTTAATTGTAGTCTCTCAAAAAAAAAAAAATTTTTAAAAAACATGGGTGCGCGCAGGGTGCGCGCACCTCCAAAAAATTTCAAAAAAAAATTCTAAAAACAAAATTTGTTTGATTAAGTTTATAAGTGGCTCTTAAAAGAGCCCTTGAGTTAATGGAGGGAAACAGGAAGAGAAAAACGCAAAAAAAGAAAAAACATCTATGGCCTAGTGCACGTATGCGCATCAAATTTTCTCTGAAGGAGATCAAGACTGGTCTCCCCCACAGAAATAAGAGAACCGCAATCAGTGCACCGTGTAGACAACCTCGCCAAACAAGGTGGACCAACAAGAGGTAAAGAAACAGGTGAAGGCACCATCGCAGCTGAAGTGCTCCCCTGAGCTGCCGAAGATGTGCTCGGCTGAGCTGCTGCTGATGTCGTCGGCTGAGCAGGTGCAGGGTTTTCTCCAGAAGCTCGACGATAAGATACTGGATGCATTTTGTAAACATGTCTCAACATAGTGTGAATGCTAAAAGAATATTTCTTGTTAGGATTCCCACGAGATAAGACTTTTTTACAAAGTACACATGTAACTTTCGGTGCATTTACCTTTTTCTCATTCTCTGGAAAAGTGAAAAACTGCCATATAAAGCTGTCTTTCTGCTTCCTGTTCCTCTGCCTCTCAAGAGTGTCCTGCTCACTGTCTGAAGTAGGTTGCTGTTCAGCCATTGTCTCTCAACAACAGAATAGCTCCTTCTCCAAAGGAATCAGAACTAATAATGAGGGGAGTAGGTGTGGTTTGGGAAGAATCTGGAACAGAAAGTACTTCAAACCAATCAAAAGTGAAGATTCTTGATCACATGACTTGCCATGAGGGGATTGGGTGTGGTATTGATACAATTAGAAACTGAAAGTAATGATAACCAATAAGAAATATTGTTTTATTATGTATAAACCCGAGGTGCGCGCACTGCGCAAGCTCCGTGCGCGCACCCCGCGATGACGTATGCACGAACGCGTAAACGCGAAGGTGCATACGTCATATACGCGTACCTAGCGCGCATACGTTGAACACGCGTATACGCGACCGTTATTGCGCATAATTTTAGCGTATGCGGAAGTAAACCGCGTCGAGGGCGTAGGACGCATGCGTACTGGGTGCGCGCTCCCAGCGCGCACCATTAAGTATATTTGCGTACGTAAATAACGTACGCCGGAATTCATAAAAAAGTTACGAAATAGTACTAGGTGCGCGCTCAGAGCGCGCACCCCAAGAATTTATAAAAAAAAAAAAAGTGGACATAAAATAATTTAAACAATTACATAAAAAAAAATATCCAAATTGAATTTTTAAAAAAAATAATTTATAAAAAAATACAGATAATATATAAATGAATATAAAGTAATTTTATTTAAATAAAAAAAAATATCTTTAATTAAAAATACATAACTTAGCATATAAAAAACCATACAAATTCTCTGAAAAAACCAAAGGTTTCAAAAACGATATAGTTGGGGATTAGCATTTAAATAACCTTGCAAATTCACTGAAAAAACCATAGGTTTCACACACGTTATAGTTAGGAATTAGCATTTAAAAAACCTTGCAAATTCACTGAAAAAACCATGGGTTTCACACACGTTATAGTTAGGAATTAGCATTTAAAAAACCTTAGAAATTCAGTGAAAAAACCATAGGTTTAACACATGTTATAGTTAGCTGGACATTTTACTCGTAAAAAACCAATGAAATTCCCCCGTTATAGTTAGTTCAGCTAACTATAACTCGCGCGCCCGCAATGCACTGCTGATGACATCACATATTACATCACTCATGACATGGTCAGTGACATCACTCATGACATCACTGATGACATCTCAAACGACATCACTGATGACATCACTGATGACATCATCCTTGAGATAGAGTGGCAGAGCTCCTCTTCCCCTAATATAACCTTTGATACACACACTCAAAAATACAAACTAACATTTTCAAAACAATGGACATACCAATACCAATTACAACAACCTCTTCAGTAATTCTAAGATTCACATACACATCCACTCATTCACCAACAGTCCTATACAGTCACTCATACATGTACTCACTCATCATATGTACTCATACACCTATACACCCTGTTACACAATGCCACTCATCCATGGAGTTACTCACACACATAGTCACTCATGCTAATAAAGAATCAAACATCCATTTACTTAAATATACAGTTATACACACACCACCACACTTACTTTTACGGAAACTTACACATACTTACTCTTTTAAACAATCACTTATAGAACCACATACTTATTCATTCAGGAACTCTTTCAATCTCTCACTCTCACATATACTCACTTATATACACCAATAGTCACATATACTAGTTTAAAACATATGTAGTTACTCATAAAGACACTATAGAGACAGTCAATCACTCACTAACACACCCATACACACACTCATGCACCCATAGAGTCCTGCACACATGCTGACTTCAACACATACAAAGACTGAGTCATTCATTCATGCACCTATGCACTACGTAATACCCCCCACCAAACCATACAGACATCAGACACTGATACTCAAAAAACCAACAAATAACCTATATAGACACTCATGTAGCTACTCACCAACCCATGCAGCCACTTATACACAAAGAGAGAGACTGATACAGATATTTAAATATTTAAACATTACTCACTAAGCCATGTATTCACTATGATACACTTAATCAGTCAGTTACACAATCAATTTTTCAAATAAAAATCATCCATTTAGACACTTATATACCCATTTATTCTTCCATCGACCTTGAGATATACATATATAAAACATATTTAATTTTCAGAAAAACACACATTCACTGGATGATGTCATCAGTGATGTCATCAGTGATGTCATTTGAGATGTCATCAGTGATGTCATGAGTGATGTCACTGACCATGTCATGAGTGATGTAATATGTGACGTCATCAGCAGTGCATTGCGGGCGCGCGAGTTATAGTTAGCTGAACTAACTATAACGGGGGAATTTCATTGGTTTTTTACGAGTAAAATGTCCAGCTAACTATAACATGTGTTAAACCTATGGTTTTTTCACTGAATATATATATATATACATACATACATATATACAGACAGGTATTAGCAGAAAATTCTAAGTTGCTCCGGCGGGGGCCCTCAAATTCCTAAAATAACACTGATATTGGCAGGTCCTCTCCCAGTGGCAACTTGCCCCACTCAGAGGCTGCCCATTCTGCATTGGGGTTTACCGCTATGCCTTTGCTGAGCTTCTCGCTAGCTGTCTTCAAACCAAAACCATCCTCCTCTGTTCCAGCATCATCAATCCCAAGTTGTTCAGTGCCAGCTGTGGTGATGGATCCTTCAACAGCAAGAATCTGCCTCACATCTCATCATGCGATTATTAAAACTCAGCCCTGTTTTGAAGTTGAAGATGATTCCCCAGTGGACTTGTTTCTACAGCATCAGCAATTAGCAGAATGAAACGGGGTTGGTCTGGCAATACGGCATTGTGAGATAGATTGGTGGGAGAGATCATTGTGTGTGTCGGCTTTTTGGATGTTTGTGGGCATGTTTTTTGGCCTGCTGGGCAAGTTGTTTCTGTTGATTTCCCTGAAATTAAATCAAGGATTGCCTCAAGCAGTCTTAAATCCATATAGTCTTCCATGCTTAGCAAAACACTTATGTAGCATGTCTTTTCAAGTTCAAAACTGCCCCAATTTTCCATCATGGCATGTGCGGCCCATGCAGGTAAGAGCAGTAGGGCGGGTGGTGGGGGGGGGGTTAGGGAATTTGACATATGACTTTGGCGGGAACTTAAATGAAAACAAAAAAAGAAAACCATGTTTTTTTTCAAGTTTTCCTTGTTGTATGTCGAATCCCCCCACCCTCTCTCCCCCCACTGCTCTTACCTGCACGGGTTGCACCTGCAACCTGAGCTACTTTCTTAGGCATCTAATTCACTAATGGGGGGCCACTTTTATTTCGGTGCAACCCGCGTAAATTGGCATTACACAACCATCTGTAGTGTAAATCATGTGGGTCCATCCAGCAGTGGCAGGTAAGCAACCCAAGTTAATCGGCATTACACAACCATCTGTATTCTATATCCTGTGGGTCTATCTGGCAGTGGCAGAGAAGCAACCCACGTGAATGGACATTACACAACCAGCTGTAGTGTATCTTCTGTAGCTCTACCTGGCAGTGGAAGACAAACAACCTACGTGAATGGGCATTATACAACCAGCTGTAGTGTATGTCCCGTGGGTCTCTCCGTTAATGGCGGAGAAGCAACCCACTTGAATGGACATCACACAACCAGATGTAGTGTGTGTCCCGTGGGTCTATTAATCAGTGGCAGAGAAGCAACCCACATGAATGGGCATTACACAACCAGCTGTAGTGTATCTCCTGTGGGTCTATCCGACAGTGGCAGAGAAGCAACCCACCTGAATGGGCATTACACAATCAGCTGTAGTGTATATCCCGCGGGTCTCTCCGTCAGTGGCAAAGAAGCAACCCACGTGAATGGGTATTACACAACCAG
This sequence comes from Triturus cristatus, assembly GCF_964204655.1. Lineage (NCBI taxonomy): Eukaryota > Metazoa > Chordata > Amphibia > Caudata > Salamandridae > Triturus > Triturus cristatus. The sequence goes on from NC_140592.1 coordinate 393,044,123, forward strand.
CTGTACTGTATGTCCCGTGGGTCTATCCGTCAGTGGCAGAGAAGCAACACACGTGAATGAGCATTACACAACCAGCTGTACTGTATATCTCGTGGGTCTATCCGTCAGTGGCAGAGAAGCAACCCACGTGAACGGGCATTATACAACCAGCTGTTATGTATGTCCCGTGGGTCTATCTGTCAGTGGTAGAGAAGCAACCCACTTGAATGGACATCACACAACCTGATGTAGTGTATGTCCCGTGGGTCCATCCATCAGTGGCAGAGAAGCAACCCACATGAATGGGCATTACACAACCAGCTGTAGTGTATCTCCTGTGGGTCTATCCGACAGTGGCAGAGAAGCAACCCACCTGAATGGGCATTACACAACCAGCTGTAGTGTATCTCCTGTGGGTCTATCCGACAGTGGCAGAGAAGCAACCCACCTGAATGGGCACTACACAACCAGCTGTAGTGTATATCCCGTGGGTCTATCCGTCAGTGGCAAAGAAGCAACCCACGTGAATGGGCATTACACAACCAGCTGTACTGTATGTCCCGTGGGTATATTCATCAGTGGCAGAGAAGCAACACACGTGAATGGGCATTACACAACCAGCTGTACTGTATATCCCGTGGGTCTATCCCTCAGTGGCAGAGAAGCAACCCACGTAAATTGGCATTACACAACCATCTGTAGTGTAAATCATGTGGGTCTATCCGGCAGTGGCAGGGAAGCAACCAAAGTGAATCGGCATTACACAACCATCTGTATTGTATATCCTGTGGGTCTATCCGACAGTGGCAAAGAAGCAACCCATGTGAATGGGCATTACACAACCAGCTGTAGTGTATCTTCTGTAGCTCTACCAGGCAGTGGAAGAGAAACAACTTACGTGAATGGGCATTTTACAACCAGCTATAGTGTATATCCCGTGGCTCTATCTGTCAGTGGCAGAGAAGCAACCCACGTGAATGGGCATTACACAACCAGATGTAGTGTATGTCCCGTGGGTATATCCATCAGTGGCAGAGAAGCAACCCATATGAATGGGCATTACACAACCAGGTGTAGTGTATCTCCTGTGGGTCTATCCGACAGTGGCTGAGAAGCAACCCACCTGAATGGGCATTACACAACAAGCTGTAGTGTATGTCCCGTGGGTCTATCCATCAATGGCAGAGAAGCAACCCACATGAATGGACATTACACAACCAGGTGTAGTGTATCTCCTGTGGGTCTATCCGTCAGTGGCAAAGAAACAACCCACGTGAATGGGCATTACACAACCAGCTGTACTGTATGTCCCATGGGTCTAGCCGTCAGTGGCAGAGAAGCAACACACGTGAATGGGCATTACACAACCAGCTGTACTGTATATCCTGTGGGTCTATCCCTCAGTGACAGAGAAGCAACCCACGTAAATTGGCATTACACAACCATCTGTAGTGTAAATCATGTGGGTCTATCCGGCAGTGGCAGGGAAGCAACCCATGTGAATGGGCATTACACAACCAGATGTAGTGTATGTCCCGTGGGTCTATCCATCAGTGGCAGAAAAGCAACCCACATGAATGGGCATTACACAACCAGGTGTAGTGTATCTCCTGTGGGTCTATCCATCAGTGGCAGAGAAGCAACCCACATGAATGGACATTACACAACCAGGTGTAGTGTATCTCCTGTGGGTCTATCCGACAGTGGCAGAGAAGCGACCCATGTGAATGGGCATTACACTATCAGCTGTAGTGTATGTCCCGTGGCTGTATCCGTCAGTGGCAGAGAAGCAACCCATGTGAATGGGAATCACACTGCCAGCTATAGTGTATGTCCCATGGGTCTATCCGTAAGTGCCAGAGAAGCAAACCCACGTGAATGGGCATTACACAACCAGCTATAGTGTATGTCCTGTGGATATATCCAGCAGTGGCAGCGAAGCAACCCAAGTGAATGGGCATTACACTACCAGCTGTAGTGTGTATCCCGTGGGTCTACTGTCAGTGGCAGAGAAGCAACCCACGTGAAAGGCATTACACAACCACCTGTAGTGTGTTTCCTGTGGGTCTATCCGACAGTGGCAGAGAAGCAACCCACGTGAATGGGCATTACACAACCAGCTGTAGTGTATGTTCGATGGGTCTATCCGTCATTGGCAGAGAAGCAACCCACATGAATGGGCATTACACAGCCAGCTGTTGTGTGTATCCCATGGATCTATCCGTCAGTGGTAGAGAAGCAACCCAAGTGAATGGGCATTACACAACCAGCTGTACTGTATATCCCGTGGGTCTATCCATCAGTGGCAGAGAAGCAACCCACATGAATGGGCATTACACAACCAGCTATAGTGTATGTCCCTTGGGTCTATCCGGCAGTGGCAGAGAAGCAACCCACCTGAATGGGCATTACACTACCAGCTGTGGTGTATGTCCCTTGGGTCTATCCATAAGTGGCAGAGAAGCAACCCACATGAATTGGCATTACACAACCAGCTGTAGTGTATTTCCTTTGGGTCTATCCGGCAGTGGCAGAGAAGCAACCCACGTGAATGGGCATTACACTAACAGCTGTAGTGTATGTCCCTTGGGTCTATCTATCAGTGGCAGAGAAGCAACTCACATTAATGGGCATTACACAACCAGCTGTAGTGTATTTCCTCTGGGTCTATCCGTCAGTGGCAGAGAAGCAACCCACGTGAATGGGCATTACACAACCAGCTGTAGTACATGCTATTGGGGAGTATCTTGAATAGTAGAAGCAACCCTCGTGCATACTCTAATGTATCTCTCATTAAGTGGAAGAGGAGAAGGAAACAGAAGCTTTCCCCACTACTGAAGCAATTCCATGGGGGACCAGTAAAACAAAGAATTAAATGTAAAACCTGTTGTCTTATCTTTAAGGCTTTAAAGGGCTTTGCTTATCCCTTTGTAGCCAGGTGGATACTACATTACGTGTCATCCGGTCAGCTTATTCCAACTATCAGTTCATATTAAGATATTAAAAAATGTATGGACAGACGCAGCTTTTCAGTGCAAGCACCTTGTCTGTGGAACCAATTACCAGTATATTTACGTCAGGAAATCGAACTCCGGTCATAAAGGAAGAAACCCGAAAGATGGTTATTTAAACCGGTCTATCAATGTTTATATGTTCTCTTCCCCAACTCCTATATGCCTCAATGAACGTATTCGCTTAGCGCCAAGAAACCTTTGGTCCACGTGTGCTTTCTTACATTTGCTTAATATCGCAGAAGCAATTTTTGTGGTCAGCCGACTTACACCTTTTCATGACTACTCCGAGGTGTGAGTCTTAAGAGCAATTTACATTTTGCTATTACCTTATAGCAGATTCTACTTCAAGCCTGTGGTAGTGTTGACACTGATGTGGGCAGAACCAGAAAATATTTCCTTTCAGACAGGTCAGGGAAGTTCACCCTGGTGTGACACAGTTCCCTCATAGTAATGGACATACAACCATGATATGGTATTATGAAATGTTAGCATTTTTAACCTATGTAATACATTGTCATACATTTTTAATAGCTGCATGTATCATCTATGTTGTGTAATGCTATTTTAAATATTTTTAGCTCTACTTGTAATATAATATCAAACAAAACTCCTTCACAGGATAAATCCACACGCACTCCCTGGTATGGTGTTATTTCCAAATGAATTTAATAATATCCATAGCATGGCAAGCAGGTAGCAAAACCCAACGCGTTTCAGTCAACTTTGACCTTGTTCACGGGTAAAAAACATTTTTTTCTTTCCTTTTTTATATACACATCACATGATGTTACATCACATCCTGCTTTGCATTATGGTCCTTGTAGTACAACAACCATTTGGATTATTTTATTAAGTATCAGTGCTCGTTCACATTAGTATTTTGCGTGTATTTTGATCACTGTGTTGTTTTTTCTTGTTCTCGGGGGAACAATTATATATGTAACTATATACTGATGTCATAAATTTGCTTATGGTCCCCGTGACTAGTATCAGATCAATTTATAACCATTTTTTAACCATTTTATGACATTTCATAGCATTTGTATAGTTACTTTGTGCCCGCTGGTGGGCTATGAATTGTACCGCCAATTGTTGTTATACCCTCCAGTGGGTGATAATCAATTAGGGCCCCCCTAATAACTCTGTGATAACATACTAATCGTGTGAACGATGTGATTTAAGAGTTAACATAATTAAACATTTTGCAATGTCTATTTGTTCAATCTGGATATTGGGAGGCAAAGATTCAAATTTAGCGTTTGTTGGGCTGTGGTACATTCTTTCTCATAGTTGAAACTTCAATAGTCTGTTTTTCTACTTCATAGATGGGAATGCATCTCCTCATCCTTGTTCAATCCATATGGGGCCAGAGTTCTGAAAGACAGAATATGGCGTGATTCCTTCTGTCTAAGAATCTTTTCTCGATTGCCACCTCTCACATGGCAACCGACCATTTCAACAGCATAAAAACTAAATTTTTTCCAGTCACTTGCATGGTATCTTTCCATGTGTTCCGCAACCGCATAGCTGCGATCCTTATTGATTGTTGCCCTTACGTGTTCTAAAATATGTTTTTTCAATTCACACACTGTACTCCCCACGTATTTGAGTTTGCACGGACATTCGATGATATATATCACATATTGGCTTTTGCAGTTAATCATTTGATTGATTACCCATTTCTTTTCGTTAGCCATTGTGATTTCTTTGATATTTTGTGCAATTTGACATACCTTACACGTAGAGCACTTGTAAAAGCCTTTTAGTTGTAACCAGGTTTGTTGTTTTTTTGCTGTTTCAAAATGACTGTGGACCAATTCGTCCTTTAAGTTCTTTGCTCTCCTATATGTAATTTTGGGGTGATTACCCGCTATTTTAGCCATTGTAGGGTCCAAAGTTAGTATGTTCCAATGTCTTCGCAAGATTTGTTCAATTTGTTTGGATTGTGTAGATAGTGTCGTAATCAGACGGATTGCATTGTCTTCTTGTTTTGAGCTTGAGTTTTTATCTTTGATGATATCTTCTCTGTTTTGGTTTTCCGTTCTTTTCAGACAATCTGCCAATATTCTTGTGTTGTATTTGCGTTTTCTGAATCTCATTATGGATTCTTGGCTGTGTTTCTTCCATTCACTTTCTTCTGAGCAAATACGACGTATTCTCAGTAACTCTCCATAGGGGATGTTTCTTATTAGAGATGGTTGGTGGAAACTCTCCGCATGCAACGTTGCATTGCTAGCTGTATTTTTCCGATGCAATGTTGTGTGTATCTTGTCATTCTTGATATAAATCTCTGTATCTAGGAACACTATTCTGTTGTTGCTAATGCTGTATGTAAAATGCAGATTGGTGTCCGTGTTGTTTAGAATATTGAAATATGAGTCGAACTCTTCGTCTAACCCATTCCAGATTATATAGAGATCGTCTATGTATCTCATCCAAGATACTATCCGCTCCACATGACGGTCATTTTTGGACTCCCAGGCCACTTTTTGTTCCCACCAGCCCATTGTCAGGCATGCATAGCTTGGACTAAAAGAAAAACCCATAGCAGTGCCATCCTTTTGTAGGTATATTTCTTCTCCAAACATGAATACGTTCTTGGTAAGACATAACTCAATCATATCTGCTATCGTGGTGTTATGATGTGTGAAGTGAATATTCCGTTCTTTTTAGAAGTATTTGCATGCTGTTAATCCAATTTTGTTGTTGATGTTGGTGTACAAAGAGATAACATCCATTGTTATCAATTTGTATGTCGGTTCCCATACAACATCCTGTAGAATTCTTAGTAGATCTTTAGTATCTCGTAGATATGATGTTAATTCTCTGACATATGGGAACAAAAATGTATCCACGAAGTTTGCAATGGTTTCAAGTAACGATCCTTTAGCAGATACAATTGGTCTCCCGTGGTTATAACAACAATTGGCGGTACAATTCATAGCCCACCAGCGGGCACAAAGTAACTATACAAATGCTATGAAATGTCATAAAATGGTTAAAAAATGGTTAAAAAATGGTTATAAGTTGATCTGATACTAGTCACGGGGACCATAAGCAAATTTATGACATCAGTATATAGTTACATATATAATTGTTCCCCCGAGAACAAGAAAAAACAACACAGTGATCAAAATACACGCAAAATACTAATGTGAACGAGCACTGATACTTAATAATATAATCCAAATGGTTGTTGTACTACAAGGACCATAATGCAAAGCAGGATGTGATGTAACATCATGTGATGTGTATATAAAAAAGGAAAGAAAAAAATGTTTTTTACCCGTGAACAAGGTCAAAGTTGACTGAAACGCGTTGGGTTTTGCTACCTGCTTGCCATGCTATGGATATTATTAAATTAATTTGGAAATAACACCATACCAGGGAGTGCGTGTGGATTTATCCTGAGAAGGAGTTTTGTTTGATGTTTATAACGGCTGACTCTGCCGTCTCCACGCAGCTCGCACCGCCAAGAGCGCCGTATGCCGCCAAAACGAGTCTTTGCTGAAAAATTGAAAACAAACGCGGCAGAGGTGAACGCCGGCAATATCATGCAAAAGCAAACATTAACGCGCTGAAACTGAAAGGAGGAGAACGTCCTGAACTGGAAGCCGGAGGGCAGCGGGGAAGGCGGAATCTTCTGATTAGGTGAGTGCGTGATATAAAGTGGCTTGTTGCAAGAAAAGTGAAACAAATAATGTTAGCCGGTTGAGTTCCTTAGACGTAACGCACAAAATATTTTGGGAAAGGCATAAACCTCATGCCGCAGACTTACTGCTACAAAGTTACTAACATGGTTACAACAAAGGACCTGGTTGCTTCCAAAAAGATCTTAAAAAGTAAACAATTAAATGGCTACATCAGCAGGTTCAGCAATGGAGAAAAGAGAGGCGAAACGAAATGAGATAATGGGTTCCTTTTTTGAAGAACAAACAACCACAAGCAGTGGCGATGGAGCCCACATTACACCAAGAAACATTGATATTAAAGCGAAAATAAGACTGTGGGAGAGACTATCCAAAAAAAGAAATTAATAAATGGTGGGAGGTAACATCATTGAAAAAATATCTGGAGGTTAAAAGAGTGCCAAGGGGACTCAGGATTAACCTCATGCCAAACCACCAAGACACAAGTAATGACCTACTTCATGAATGGGGAGAACATATCCTCGGATCGCCCATGGGTTTGATGGAAATTCTCGTAAAACATATAACGCTAGCATTGGAACAAACCACAGCACAACTAAAGGAATTGGAAACAGAGTTGGAAAAAGTGGAATTAAATGAAGAACTGCTTAAATTTAAACAAGACCTTGAATATCAAATTGAAAAACATGAAGAAACAGTACAAATGCGCAAACAGAGTAAATTTCAACGGGATAAAGAAGATTACGCGGAAGGACGAATCTTCACGTATGCAGGAAAATACGATGTCTTGAAACAACAGGATAAATTGGATCAGGTGACAAACATATTCAGCAGTGCATCGTCTTTAACATCAACAGATGCGAGTGAAAATGAGGGAGAACCAGCAAGCACACGCCCCAAATGTAATTTTTTAGGGGAAATAAGACTGGCACTCCAACAGCGAAACTGGGAGAAAAACATGGGGGCACAACCAGGAATAGGCAGAGGAAGGGGCCGGGGAAGAGGCCGCCCAAAAACAAACAAACCAGAAGAGGGAAACGTACCAACAGACCCCAAAAAAACAGTAACATGGACAAGAAGCATGAGACAGAAAAAGAACTAAGAATACTTCAAGAACAAGGAGAATCTCAGGAACTTGAAGTCATCAATTTATCCAAAAAAACAATAACAGAAATAGAATGTCAAATTCTAAAAAGAGGACTTTCTTTCTGCCCTACAAATGAAATTGATGTGCCACAAACAAGAATTGATATATACAAATATATCAGAAAATTAAAACTTGCTAAAATCTTTGATGAAAACCTCAAAACGACAAGAAATAAAAAACAATCGGAGTCACCAACAATGGACCTCAAAGCAGCAGATGCTCATCACTTCATTACTTTAACCCCTTGAGTGCCCCGCCCTTTCCCCCTCTTGTGCCGGGCCTTTCATTAGTGGGTGGGGTCCATGACGAGATAGTCTCGTCATGGGCACAGCGCAACCGCGCTCCATGACGAGACTATCTCGTCATGGGCATAGAAGGGGTTAATGGAGCTAGACAAAGACAACAGTGAACCATCAAACGATCTGGAGGTATACTGCACACAATTGGGTGAAGGCAGTAGTGGAAAGAAACCTAAATCTAAATACAATCCACACTTTCCAACCAGAAACAAAATAGAAATATTTCACGAAGCAGTGGTCAAAGACCTATATCAGTTGAACAACAACAAACACAAATACAACATAACGCCGGAAGAACGCAAGGCCTTGCAGAAATTAAAATCGATGATGAGATTGTAATCAAAATGGCCGATAAAGGCGGGAATATCATAATACAGGATAAAAATCTCTATGTAGAAGAAGCCCATGCACAACTTAACAACATAAATCATTATGATAGACTGAAAGAAAACCCAACGATACACATCAAACATGAATTGGACACAAAATTTAATGAGTGGAGGGAGAAAAATCTCATAGATCAAGATGAGTTCAAATATCTCACAACAGATAATCCAATCATGGCAACGATCTACTTCCTCCCCAGAATTCACAAGAACCCCACGAAACCACCAGGGAGACCAATTGTATCTGCTAAAGGATCGTTACTTGAACCCATTGCAAACTTCGTGGATAAATTTTTGTTCCCATATGTCAGAGAATTAACATCATATCTACGAGATACTAAAGATCTACTAAGAATTCTACAGGATGTTGTATGGGAACCGATATACACATTGATAACAATGGATGTTATCTCTTTGTACACCAACATCAACAACAAAATTGGATTAACAGCATGCAAATATTTCTTAAAAGAACGGAATATTCACTTCACACATCATAACACCATGATAGCCGATACGATTGAGTTATGTCTTACCAAGAACGTATTCATGTTTGGAGAAGAAATATACCTACAAAAGGATGGCACTGCTATGGGTTTTTCTTTTAGTCCAAGCTATGCATGCCTGACAATGGGCTGGTGGGAACAAAAAGTGGCCTGGGAGTCCAAAAATGACCGTCATGTGGAGCGGATAGTATCTTGGATGAGATACATAGACGATCTCTATATAATCTGGAATGGGTCAGACGAAGAGTTCGACTCATATTTCAATATTCTAAACAACACGGACACCAATCTGCATTTTACATACAGCATTAGCAACGACAGAATAGTGTTCCTAGATACAGAGATTTATATCAAGAATGACAAGATACACACAACATTGCATCGGAAAAATACAGCTAGCAATGCAACGTTGCATGCGGAGAGTTTCCACCAACCATCTCTAATAAGAAACATCCCCTATGGAGAGTTACTGAGAATACGTCGTATTTGCTCAGAAGAAAGTGAATGGAAGAAACACAGCCAAGAATCCATAATGAGATTCAGAAAACGCAAATACAACACAAGAATATTGGCAGATTGTCTGAAAAGAACGGAAAACCAAAACAGAGAAGATATCATCAAAGATAAAAACTCAAGCTCAAAACAAGAAGACAATGCAATCCGTCTGATTACGACACTATCTACACAATCCAAACAAATTGAACAAATCTTGCGAAGACATTGGAACATACTAACTTTGGACCCTACAATGGCTAAAATAGCGGGTAATCACCCCAAAATTACATATAGGAGAGCAAAGAACTTAAAGGACGAATTGGTCCACAGTCATTTTGAAACAGCAAAAAAACAACAAACCTGGTTACAACTAAAAGGCTTTTACAAGTGCTCTACGTGTAAGGTATGTCAAATTGCACAAAATATCATAGAAATCACAATGGCTAACCAAAAGAAATGGGTAATCAATCAAATGATTAACTGCAAAAGCCAATATGTGATATATATCATCGAATGTCCGTGCAAACTCAAATACGCGGGGAGTACAGTGTGTGAATTGAAAAAACGTATTTTAGAACACGTAAGGGCAACAATCAATAAGGATCGCAGCTATGCGGTTGCGGAACACATGGAAAGATACCATGCAAGTGACTGGAAAAAATTTAGTTTTTATGCTGTTGAAATGGTCGGTTGCCATGTGAGAGGTGGCAATCGAGAAAAGATTCTTAGACAGAAGGAATCACACCATATTCTGTCTTTCAGAACTCTGGCCCCATATGGATTGAACAAGGATGAGGAGATGCATTCCCATCTATGAAGTAGAAAAACAGACTATTGAAGTTTCAACTATGAGAAAGAATGTACCACAGCCCAACAAACGCTAAATTTGAATCTTTGCCTCCCAATATCCAGATTGAACAAATAGACATTGCAAAATGTTTAATTATGTTAACTCTTAAATCACATCGTTCACACGATTAGTATGTTATCACAGAATTATTAGGGGGGCCCTAATTGATTATCACCTACTGGAGGGTATAACAACAATTGGCGGTACAATTCATAGCCCACCAGCGGGCACAAAGTAACTATACAAATGCTATGAAATGTCATAAAATGGTTAAAAAATGGTTATAAATTGATCTGATACTAGTCACGGGGACCATAAGCAAATTTATGACATCAGTATATAGTTACATATATAATTGTTCCCCCGAGAACAAGAAAAAACAACACAGTGATCAAAATACACGCAAAATACTAATGTGAACGAACACTGATACTTAATAATATAATCCAAATGGTTGTTGTACTACATGGACCATAATGCAAAGCAGGATGTGATGTAACATCATGTGATGTGTATATAAAAAAGGAAAGAAAAAAATGTTTTTTACCCGTGAACAAGGTCAAAGTTGACTGAAACGCGTTGGGTTTTGCTACCTGCTTGCCATGCTATGGATATTATTAAATTAATTTGGAAATAACACCATACCAGGGAGTGCGTGTGGATTTGTCCTGAGAAGGAGTTTTGTTTGATGTTTATAACGGCTGACTCTGCCGTCTCCACGCAGCTCGCACCGCCAAGAGCGCCGTATGCCGCCAAAACGAGTCTTTGCTGAAAAATTGTAATATAATATGTATAATCTTTGTATTTGCAGTTTATATTCTATGAAATATAGCGACATAAAGAGTATTGAGATGAGGTGAGACATCGAACCATTCCTGGCGTGTATGAAGAGGGTTGGTCCAGGAGTGGCAGGCGAGCATTCTAAGGTTGATTGGAAAGGAGTGGCCTCTGAATGCAGTGGGAGGATCTGGGAGTCCTGCCAGCTTCGTAGGTTACACTCCACACCAGTGGCACTGTTTACCACGTGGACATGCAATCGAAGACGTTCCAGCCCATGGAAGGTTTAAATTGATTTAATGGTGCAGTAATAATAGTGCAGCTAATTACATTTCATGCAGAGCATTGGTTACACAAATATGCATGCATCAAAGCTATTTTAATTTACTTGGGCCTATAGTCAGTTACAGAGTGAAGCAACATGTTATGCCTCGGCTGAGTTTATGCAGCGGAGAGCGATTACAACCCTTTAACCTCAAACGGGATTTAAGAGATTAAATAGTGGAGTCAACATTCAAACATAACACAAGTAGTCCAAGAATACATTTCATAGTCAGGCATGTTTTAGAAAGGTTAATGATGTAGCCGTAGATGTATTGCTGACAGTGTTTGATGCCAGGGTCCCTTTGAACCTAGATATGTGCACAGCGGATATTATTTAATTTTAGTGGGGATTAAACAGTAGACATGGCGCGACAGCAGTGAGGCAAAACTTCCATTTTTCGCTGGTGATGACGTTTCCACAGTGCCAGGTGCTCACAGGCTTCGTCAGTTTCAGGTCGCTTTTTTATCCTCATCTGAAGATGGTTCCAGAGCTCACTGGCATGTAGAAGGTGGGTGATCGCTCCAATACATTTCTACTTACTGACAGGCAAGTTCTAATCTGATGCCATGCTGAAGTGGAGAGTGCTTCTTGTGAATGTTAGAGAGTTGTATTCGGCAGAAAGCCTGGACTTTGTCGATCATGGGAGAGACTGGGCAACATTTCATAGGATATGCCTTACGGTGTCCCCTTGAGCAGACTAGGCCTCACAGTTTCTACGTTCTACTCCCGTACGATGGTAGGGGCATATTATCAAGGGCTGGTGATAACATTATTGCCGCTTTAGCGTCCGTTTTCGGGCGAAAAGCGGCGATAATATTATCGCTTTATTAAGTGTGTTTCCTTGCCTTAGCGCCCGTTGTCAGCACACCTCGCATCGCATCGTTAATGAGATGCAAAGGAGGCGTGGCTGACAAAACTCCATGAGAAAATATCGCTAACCCAGCTTCGCGATATTATCAACGAGGGGAACCGATATTTGAAATCGCGTTAACTATGCCTTAATGCAGGAATTTAACGTCTGTTAAATTCCTGACTAAGGCATACCTAACATGGGTGGTGGATTGTGGGGCTAAGGCCACAGGGCCTTATCATCAAGACATCGCAGTTTTCCATGGAACATCGCTGGAAAACCAGCGATGTTCCATGGAAAACCCCGCTATCGCTGGAATATTTATCGCCATAGCACTAAGCGTTGATAATACAGCGCTAGCTTGGCGATATTTTCCAGCAATATCCGGCGATAATTTAAAGCGCGCTAAGCGCGCTTAGCGATAAATATCGCTGGGGCTTGATAATATGCCCCGTAGAGTTTACTCTTTGTTGCATCATCTTGGGAAGAATGTATGACAGTATTTCGCATTCGTTTAGGACACATAAGTTCTGAACGCTGTCTTTTGCATGAACACGTCTTTAGGACGCATTTGTTCAGCACGTAAGTCATTTTAACAACTTCCCGTAGGAGTGTGCTGGATGTTAGAATAGTTTAATTTACTATTCCAACTCCAGTCTGTCCAACAGTAGGGAAGGTGTTGGACTTTAAATCCAGAACCATTCCACCAATGCACACCCCCCAAAAGCAAGTTGTTACGACTTGTGTGCTGCACAAATGCGTGCTAATGCCACGTTCATTCTATTGCCAGCGCTGTGTTGGCACAGCGTGATTCCAGCTTTGCCCGAAAGGACGTTTCCCCTTGGGAAGAGTCTTCAAAGCCTTTCTGAATTGTAGGTGGTTTTCGATGAGCATTATCGATGAGAGTTCCAGAGTTTAGCTACATTTACAGAAAAGGGTGACTCAACAATTAGTTTCTTCTTATGGGCAAGGCTACTCAGTCGTAGTGACAGCCTTGAGCAGAGTCTCTTCTCTTGTGCTTTACCTGGATGAAAACTGGTCCTTTGATTTTGATTGCCCTATGAGTGATGTACAAGGTCTTGAAAGTTGAGCTTCTAGCAAAGAGTAGCCAATGAAGTGTTTCTAGAGCTGAGGGTGTTCTGGATTCTTTGTAGTTGTCACAGTAAGGACAGTGAGGCCCCTAGGAAAGTCAATTTGTGCAGTCAAGATATAACTTATTGAGGGAGGAGGTTTGCTGAAGTTTCTGCAAGAATCCTAGGTTTGGGAAATCTGAGGGTAAACTTGGTGAGAAGGCACTTTTCCTGACTTGGTTTACTTCAGAAACGAGAAATAGGCTGGAGTTCAGAAACATTCCTGTTGTCTAACATCTGTCAGTGTTGTTGGTGCTCCAAGTTCCTCTGGACAGACTAATAAAGGATGGTAGTTTTCCAGTCTCTGCATGTCAAGGTCACTTTTTCTGATGAGTTGATATAAATGTGGTTGACCAGTACTGGTTATTGGATCAGCAACATTGTCCTTATCACGATCTGTCAAGAGCATAAATGTGACATGTCATGTTGAAAGATTTAATAAGATCTCGTAGTAGGCTCAGGGAGACAATGAAAAGGAGGCGTGCAATGAGAGATCTTTGTAATGTGCCTGTCTTAATGCTTTCAGGTGGTAATATTAGTGAAGGAAGCAAGATAATGCTTAATCTGTCAGAGTGGTTGAAGTAGTTCTAGTCTAGGGCAATTCATTTTCTTCCCAGTTCTTGTAGTTTCCTTGGAAGGAAGTGGTGGGTGTGAGAAGTTGGCCTGACATATGCTGTCCACTAGTTATAGTGGGCACCCTCTATCAGTCCAAACAACCCCTTATGGTGAATAGGTTAAAGACAACCTTTATTGAAAGCTATCCTAGTGGTAGCTATGGAGAGCAGCCTTTAGGCTAAGTCTTGAAGGAATGTAAAGCAGCTTGTTTTACCAGTCTATAATCACTTGAATGACCAAATGAAAGGACAACCACACCAGGTATATATTTAAAATATATGTATTTAAGATAAAACACACCCCTCTAGTGTCTTTATGAGGCTGGAGTTCGAAGTAATTAATTTACAAGTTAGCCATCAACAGTAATAGCACAAATACACGTTTGGGCCCTAGGGGCGTACCAAACCATATACCAATAAAGTGGTATAAGAACCACGACTGAACTAGACACAAGGCCTAGAGCCTGTAGAATCGCTGGGGCCCCAAGGAACCACCCAAGGTAGTGACACAGGGGACCCACGGGAGCCGTGTGCAGTGTGTGAACACAGCCGCGGGTTCCCGTTAGTTTCTATGGGCAATGTCGCGGTTGGAAATTCAAAGATTAGGGACACTTAGAAATGAGTCAGGACCAAACCCTTTTGGACTTAGGAAGTTCTAGGGCTAACACCCTCGAGAGCACCTGAGTACTCGTGTTACCTCACCCAGGGAAGCTGGGTGCATAGGTGTCTTTTGGTGTCGGGTCGCGTCGTCGATTTCAATGAAAGCTGGCAAAGAAGTGCTGCTGCCGTGAAGAGGAGAAGTGTCCGAAGCGATCCAAGCCTGGATCTAGGATGGAAGGAACCTGAAAGCAGAGGGGACAAAGTCTGGGTCACTTACCAGTGACCAAGGGCACGATTGACCAATGCCCACAGATGTAGGGTGCTTCAGGTGAGTTGATGGGGGTCTTTACTCTTCAGCCAGGAGGTCCAGGAGGTGCCGATGATGACCAGGAGCTGGATTCGAGCTGTCCCATAAAGTCTGTCGAGTGCTGTAGTGTCGGTGACCAGATTGGACCCAACAAGCCTTGGCAACGGCAAGTCACTTGGAATCAGAGAAAGGTCGTCGGTGCAGACCAGCAAGGTCTGGGGGACTCACCCAGTGAGGGTAAGTCAGGGCACATCTGGAGCAACCAGGAAAGCCCAATCAAAGGAGGAGTAGCCTTCATGAGGACCCACTAGCCAACGGGCTAGCGATCGCAAAGGAGCCTCGAGCGGTCACACTGGAAACTGGCGCACGGGTCACTTGTTTAGTGGAGGCCAGAAATCTTCGGTGCAGGAGGTGCTCAAGGCTGGGGCTACTCGGAGCCCAAAGCACAACTTTGAGGAAGACCAGGAACCTGATGTTGCTGAAAAAGTTTACGGTGTCCAGGGGTCAAGATTCCACATCTCCCACGATAGCCACGGGCCTCAGCTTTGCTGTGGACTCAGGGTAGCCTCGGGAAAGACTGGAAATCCTCCTCTGGGGATGCAGAGACCTCTACGTTCTGCGGGAGCTTCAGAATTGCAGACCGGACAGTTGCTTCTTTGGTGCCTGCCAAGCAGGGGAGTCACTCCTTGACCCCAAGGGAGATTTCTTCAGTCTTCTAAGCAAAGTAGAACGTCAAAGGTCCAGGATATATGTTGCAGAGTTTCGTCCAGGGTAATCTAAAGTTGCAAGAACTGGGTTCCCATACTTACACTAAGTTTGGGGGTTGGACATACTCTAGGGACCCACCTATGGGAGGGTTTGGAAAGAGGGGTGGTTATACCCATTTCCTTTGTCCAGTTTCGTGCCAGAGCAGGGGCAGGTAGGCCCTGCAACCGGTTTGAACTGGACTATGCACAGTGACATCAAGTGTGCTCCCAGTGCAGGACTTCAAAGCACCAGAGAGTGCTCCCGCCCAGCCCCAATACACATCTGCCTTTCTGGGGATGTGGTTACACCTCCCTGGGACAGGAAACCTATTGTCCAGGCCTCCCCTGCCGGAGTTTCGGTCAGCAGCAGGAGGCCAGACTCGTGTCTGTGGCAGAGGAATCCATTTTGTGATGCCAGGGCTGTAGAAAGTCCTACCGGGTTAGACCAGTGTGAACATGTCTCTCCCTCTAGAAGGGTGGAATGCTACCCCCGCCGCCAGACCTGGTAGGGGGGTAGTATTCCAAAGTGTTTGACACCAAACACAACATGTTTCTGTGTAGCCATCCCAAAGTTAGCATTTACCACAAGGTTATAATGCACTTAAGAGTATATGGTCAGGCTGCACCACAAACAGCATCAGAGGATGTACTCCGAACACTGCAGAGTGGCTCTGCTCATGCAGCAGCACCCTCTCACATAAAAACCAAGCACTCTGCCTTCAGGATTGTTAAGGCCTGCCATAGGAGTGACTTATAGGTTTTATATGTGTGTGCAATGGTAGTGATATAGGTAGCCTATACCACTGTAAGGGGTGTGTGATGGTGAGCGTTCCCCTCGCCATCTCAGCGCCGGCGGCGACCGACCCAACATGGCCGCCGACGGTCATCCCGGAAGTGTAAGTGACGGACTAGTTGTTTCTCCGGAAGGGGCGGGTATGTCCGCTACAAGAGGCTGGCCAGAGGAGGCGAGATGTTGTCCACCGGCGAGACCGAGCGACGAGGAGGGAGAAGAGCGGAGAGCCAGCGGCGAGGAGAAAGAAGAGTGGAGAGCGTGCGAGAAAGAAGAGTGGAGAGCGTGCGAGAAAGAAGAGTGGAGAGCGTGCGAGAAAGAAGAGTGGAGAGCGTACGAGAAGGAGGAGTGGAGAGCGTGCGAGGAAGAAGAGCGGAGAGCGATCGATAAGGAGGAGGAGTGGAGAGCGAACGACGCGGAGGAGAAACCGGACAACGACAGCTCGTGGAGCACTGTCCCTGAGACCGCCGATCTCCCTGGAAGTAAGGAGACTGGGTCTTCCATCACCACGGCCCCGGGGGAGGGTCGTGGCAGCAGGCAAGTGCCGAGCGGGTACTTGGGAGTCTTTAGTGGGCTGTGGGGACGCATGAGGGGCACTCACAAACAGTCACCTGACATCTCTTCCCCATTAGGCACTTAAACACTTGCGACAGGGCCCTGGTGACGGACAGCACTGCCTTTGCCCCTCCCCTCCCTGATAATACCCATATCCGTACTATTCTATAGGCTAAAGCCTGGTTTCTCTTCTTTCTCCTCCCACCCCGTATGTGCCTACACCCACGAACACCCGTGTGACAAGACCGGGGTACCTGGAAGAGGCCCAAGTGGAAGAATCCGCCCGAGGACGCCTAGAAATCAGGAACTCTGCTATCTTACTTATCTATGTGACGTTAACATAGAGACCGTGACAGAAATAAACAAACACTAAAGCCTACAAACCGTGTGGCTAATACTTGACACAGGGGGAGGGGACGCCCAGCCCAAGGGAAAGACCACAAGTGGTGTCAGAAGTGGGATTGCTCTATCCGGGAAAGGATAGAACCCCACCATGGAGACCATAATCACCCAATTGGCAGAAGGGCAACGCCATCTGCAGCTGGTGTTCGAAGAACAAACCAAACTAGCGCAGCGCGACAGAGAGGCCCTGCAGACCGCAGTAAAAGAGCAAGCAACCCTCTTGACAGCCAACCAACAAGTACAAGATACGGCTATCCAACGCCTTACAGACACTATAGCAAGCGCCAGGGTACACCCAAACATCCCGGGTTCGGTGCTGCAGAAATTCCAACCAGGAGATGACCCTGATTACTTCTTTGTGAACTTTGAGAGGGTGGCCTCCACTGCCGCATGGCCACCCGAACTATGGGGACAATACATAGCGCCTCTCTTGTCGGGAGAGCTACAGGCTGCATATCAAGCCGCCAACCCAGCCGGGGTCACCAGTTATGCCGATGTGAAGAGGGCCATCCTGGAACGGTTGGGTCGCGACCAGGAATATTTCAGGTCCCGATTTAGAAAAGAGAAATGGACTTCAGGTGACAACCCAAGGGCCCTCTATTATCGAATACAGGATTTAGGAAACCGATGGCTGCAACCCACCACCTCCTCCGTGGACGAACTTACCGAGAAAGTGTACCTTGAACAATACCTCGAGGCCCTTCCCTATACCACCAGGGCCTGGGTCAAACAACACCGCAACCTCTCGGTTACGGTAGCCGTCGACCTTGCATGTGCCTACCACCGCTCCCCTGAATTCAAGGTTCCGCTGACCCGTGGCCATATAGGCCCCCAAAAACCCCCAAGTAAACCCAGCACACCCTACGTAGAACAAAGAGGGCATGCTGTTCCTCGGGCTCCGGTCAAAACAACTACCTCCGGACTACTCCCGTCCGGACCCCAGTGTTTCCACTGTGCTGAGTGGGGACACATTGCCCGACACTGTCCTTCCCGACCTCCCCCACCAGAGCCAATGGAAGTGGGGTATACTCGGGGACATATACTTGTCACAGGAACAGCACCTGACCGGTATAGAAAGAAGATACACATAAACGGTAAACCTGTTCTCGCCTTTTTAGACACTGGGTGTCATCACACAGTTGTAGACAAAACCCTAGTACGCGACTCCCAATACGTAGGTAACAACGGTATACAGGTGACTTGCGTTCACGGGGAAAAGAAACTGTATCCCTTGGCCGAAGTCCTCCTCGATATAGAAGGAGAATCCCTATTACGGAGGGTGGGGGTGGTATCAGCCCTCCCTGAAGCGGTCTTGTTAGGAACAGACCTCCCCAGATTCCACGACTATCTACAGACTTCCGCCCTTTCTCCACAGACAACCACCCTTTCTCCAAGCCCGGTAAACTGGCTGTGTGATGCCCCGTTTTACGACGAAGAGTTAAAGGGAGTCTCCCCCAAAACCCCAAAAACACGAAGGGAAAAGAGGGAAGACCAGATCAGATTTCTTTCCACCAAAGCTGTCTTAGCCTCCCCTGTCTTTACCTCCTCAGACTTATCCCCAGGAACAGGACGGAGCTTCAGAACAGCCCAAAAAGACGATACCACCTTACAGAATGCTTGGGAGCAGGCCCAGGAAGAACAACCAGACAAGGTAGGACCGTTCTTTTGTGTAAAAAGGGGGTTGTTATACAGAATATCTCTGGAGGGGGACAAACGAAAAGAACAGCTGTTAGTCCCGCGCCCCTTTAGAGAACAGGTACTGGCGTTAGCCCACAGCCAAATAGGGGGAGGGCACTACGGCAAGGAACACACACTAAAATACTTGTTACCCAGGTTTTACTGGCCGGGAGTATACCAAGAAGTCGCCCGGTACTGCGCGGCTTGTTCCCGGTGTCAATTGATTAACGTCCCTGCCATACCAAAAGCCCCGCTCCAACCCCTACCCATCATAGACGTACCGTTTAAAAGGGTGGGAATGGATCTGGTAGGGCCCCTGATCCCCTCTGCTAGGGGACACCAGTACATATTGGTATTGGTGGATTACGCCACAAAGTATCCAGAAGCCATACCTCTGTCATCCACAACAACAACAGCGGTTGCCCATGCTATGGTCTCATTCTTTTCCCATGTAGGGTTCCCCCTTGAACTGTTAACCGATCAAGGAACTCCATTCATGTCCCGCCTGATGAAGCAGATATGCGACATTCTGAAGGTGAGACAAATACGTACATCAGTGTACCACCCTCAAACGGATGGACTGGTGGAACGTTATACCCGAACAATAAAAACCATCCTGAGGAAAAGCATAGACAAGGCAGGAAGGGATTGGGACCGACAGCTGCCTCTTGTTCTCTTTGCTATCCGGACACATACACAAAAATCCACAGGGTTCTCCCCTTTCGAACTCGCATTCGGAAGAAGTCCACAAACTCTCTTAGATATGGCCATAGAACAGTGGACTGAGGACGAGGACGAAGGACAACCCCTCCTTCAATACTCGGCCGCACTGAAAGACACTTTGGTGCCAATTCCGATCCGGTAAAAACCGGGTACGAACCGTCGGACGGAGCCCTATCTCCGCCCGACTCGTACCCGGTGCCAAATCCATCCGAAAATGCAAGTACGATTCGCACGGAAACACCATTTCCGTACGAATCGAACAAAACACCGACCGAACAGAAACTAAACACAATTCCGATCCTGAAAGGCGCCGACCTGACGTCGGTACGCATCCAGCCTACGTTTCACGAACCAGGAAGTACGAATCGAACCGACGTCATCCCGCACGGAAAATATTTACCGGCTGCCAAAAACTGCCGGGAAATCAGGACGACACACGCAAGGAGCAGCTGGACGCGACGAACAGACATGGACCCGAACCTACGTGCCATCCCTGCCCTCCTAGCAGTCCACCTGGCGTACAGGAACCGACGCAGACGCCGCAGAAGGTCAGCACAACAACCAGGGGCAAAGGGGGGGGCAGGGGCAGGACACACAACACCAACACATGGTACCAAATCACACATGGCCTGGACATACCTGACCATCAGGGCCTGGTCACTTCCAGGGGGTGGGGGCGAGGCCAGCAACGCAAGCGTCCGCCACAACGGAAGTGGATGGTCACGCGAACCGGTACGTACCCTACCCAGGCCGCAAGAGCGTGGGTACGGAACGTACCACGCGTCCCCCTACGTCACTCCAACAATGGCGGTACGGCCCGTACCCACGTCAGAAAGGCCTTGGTACGGCTCGTACCAGCATTGCTGGGGTCATGTAGGGGTACGCGTGGTACGACCCGTAGCCACGCCCCCAAGGCCTGTGTACGGTGCGGACCCCACGGCACCGCAACAATGGGGGGACGCACCGTACCCACCCACCAAAGGCATGGGTACGGCCCGTACCCAGGCACGCAGAGCGTGGGTAGGGGTATGTACGGACCGTACCCCCACCCGTGGAAGTACGGCCCGTACCCCCACCCGTGTATGTACGCACCGAACCCCCACCCGTGTATGTACGCACCGAACCACCACCCGTGTATGTACGCCCCGAACCCCCACCCCAGCAGTGTATGTACGCCCCGAACCCCCACCCGTGTATGTACGCCCCGAACCCCCACCCGTGTATGTACGCCCCGAACCCCCACGCCAGCAGTGTATGTACGCCCCGAACCCCCACCCGTGTATGTACGCCCCGAACCCCCACCCCAGCAGTGTATGTACGCCCCGAACCCCCACCCGTGTATGTACGCACCGAACCACCACCCGTGTATGTACGCCCCGAACCCCCACCCCAGCAGTGTATGTACGCCCCGAACCCCCACCCGTGTATGTACGCACCGAACCCCCACCCCAGCAGTGTATGTACGCCCCGAACCCCCACCCGTGTATGTACGCACCGAACCCCCACCCCAGCAGTGTATGTACGCCCCGAACCCCCACCCGTGTATGTACGCACCGAACCACCACCCGTGTATGTACGCCCCGAACCCCCACCCGTGTATGTATGCACCGAACCCCCACCCCAGCAGTGTATGTACGCCCCGAACCCCCACCCGTGTATGTACGCACCGAACCACCACCCGTGTATGTACGCACCGAACCCCCACCCGTGTATGTACGCCCCGAACCCACACCCCAGCAGTGTATGTACGCCCCGAACCCCCACCCGTGTATGTACGCCCCGAACCCCCACCCGTGTATGTACGCCCCGAACCCCCACCCCACCCGTGTATGTACGCCCCGAACCCCCACCCGTGTATGTACGCCCCGAACCCCCACCCCAGCAGTGTATGTACGCCCCGAACCCCCACCCGTGTATGTACGCACCGAACCCCCACCCCAGCAGTGTATGTACGCCCCGAACCCCCACCCGTGTATGTACGCACCGAACCCCCACCCCAGCAGTGTATGTACGCCCCGAACCCCCACCCATGTATGTATGCACCGAACCCCCACCCCAGCAGTGTATGTACGCCCCGAACCCCCACCCGTGTATGTACGCACCGAACCCCCACCCCAGCAGTGTATGTACGCCCCGAACCCCCACCCGTGTATGTACGCACCGAACCACCACCCGTGTATGTACGCACCGAACCCCCACCCGTGTATGTACGCCCCGAACCCCCACCCCAGCAGTGTATGTACGCCCCGAACCCCCACCCGTGTATGTACGCACCGAACCCCCACCCCAGCAGTGTATGTACGCCCCGAACCCCCACCCGTGTATGTACGCACCGAACCACCACCCGTGTATGTACGCACCGAACCCCCACCCGTGTATGTACGCACCGAACCTGCAATAAGAATGGTGTGTGCCAAACACCCCCAGCAGTGCCCAGACATAGGAGGGGTGGGTGCAGAGTCCTCCCAGCAGTGCCCAGAGACAGGAGGGGTGTGTGTAGAGTCCTCCCAGCAGTGGCCAGACGCAGGAGGGGTGTGTGCAGAGTCCTCCCAGCAGTGCCCAGAGACAGGAGGGGTGTGTGTAGAGTCCTCCCAGCAGTGCCCAGACACAGGAGGGGTGGGTGCAGAGTCCTCCCAGCAGTGCCCAGACATAGGACAATATACCCCATCAACAAGTTCAGTGACCAACAAGGGTGATACCCCAGATGCAGGCGGAGCCATCGCTGAGCCAGCATGGCTATATTGAAAGGCAACCCTCACACATCCAGGAAATGTAGACACAGCACAGCACAGCATTTGGGAGACACCCTGCAGGGAAAATGGCCTGCTCCACAGAGGATGGAACACACCTTGGGACAATGTCACCATACAGTGAGAGCAAACATGACCAAATACCATTGGCAGAGACCTTTGTGATGGCACGCAGATGGCAGGGTACACCCCATGAGCAGCACACTCCAACATTTCACAGACTCCTAACACATTATCACCACCCCAACTCAGGGAGCACCAGCACCAACAGCAAGTCCAGGAAAGCATCAGTGTGCAAAACCAAAAGAAAATGCTTTATTCAGCAGGAAAATATCTCTGAGAAAATGTCCACTATGTACAAGGGCCATGGGCCAGGCCAGCAGCAAAGTCCGGGGGGGGGGGGGACACATCGGGACGTGTGTCCCCTAGCTTGCCTGCACAGTTCACAAGTCCATTTCATCCACAGAAGAGGGGGCATCAGGGGGGAGGGTGGAAACAGGCACCGCAGGGACAGGAGGGGAAAGGGTAGGTGTTGTGGGTGCAGGGAGGGATGAGTCTGCCACAGGGGGGGTGCCAGCGCCAAAGGTGGAGGACAGAATGGCGCTGCACACGTCGGCAAGTTCCCCCAGCGACTCCCCCGCACCCAATCGAACCACAGGCCCCAAGGAGGGGGGGGGGGGGCAGAGGGATGGGTCGCAGCGCCACTGGGGGAGGGTGTGGACAGGGTGGGGGACTCAACTCCCCTGGCCGGGTCCCGCCTCCACCGCTTGCGGGGTGGTGTCATCCTGGGGCTGGGGGGCACACTTGCAGTGGATGATGCTGTCACCGACTGTTGGCCAGGAGAGCTAAGGGGAGTGGATTTGGAGGGAGTGGGTTGTGTGGACTGCGGACTCCCACTGTGGCTGCGTGTTCTACGTTTCCCCCCCGACCCAGTGGGTGTGCCTTCCTCACCCTGTGTGTGCGTGACAGGAGGTGTGCGCTTCGACTTCCCTGGTGGTGTGGTGCCTGTGTCTGTTGGGGTGCGTGCACGCTGACGTCTGGATGTGCGTGGGACAGGCACGGGAGTGGGAATTGTGGATGGTGCAGGGGTAGGGGGGGGTAGGCAGCGCTGCAGGAGATCCAGTGCTGCAGTCAGTGTGGAGTCTATGGACCTCAGCAACTGCCGTTGGTCAGACTGCGCAGCCGACATGCCCTCCATGTATGCCTCCATCTGGGTCAGCACCTGGGTGTGGGCATGGAGGACATTTAGCATCGCAGTCTGACCAACCTGCAACTGCCTCAGGATGTCCACAGACTCCGCACTCACCGCAGCAGTGGTGACAGGGGCAGGGAGTGCGGTGCCTGGCAGGAAGGAGACATGTGGGGACCGAGCACGGAGGGAAGGGCCACGAGCAGGTGGGAGGCCGGTGATGGAAACTGAGGTGGCGGGGGGATGTGGAGGGCTGCCATCAGCTGGGGGGGCAGACTCCGCCACCTCTTGGAGCTCAGCCTCGGACCCGTCTGCGTCATAGTCTGTGTTGGCAGTCGACAGGTCCTCTGCCTCACTCCCTTCGGCCTCCGTGCCACTCCATGTGCCAGACAGGACAGCACTGCTGGCACTGGTGCTCAATCCCTCCTCCCGGTCCGTGCTAGTGTCTCCTTCCGTGTCCCCCGGCGATGCTGTGGGCAAGGTGAAGAGACAGGAGATAATCAGACACCTGTACACATATGTCACATGAGTCAAATATACATAGATCACATTGCATAGCCTGAAAAGCAACAGGAGTAACACCTACAAAACAATGTACACATGTAGGCCATGGAACACACAGTTTGTCGACCCACCATGCCACTGAGACACAATGGAGAGCATGACACAACAGCAAATCACTGCACCTAAAATTTTACAGAGGAGCCAGCCTCTGGGGACAAATGTACACAGCACCTGCACCACACTGCGTCGTCAAAAAGGGATGAGCATGAATCATATCCATTTACTCTTGCCACATGCTGCAAAGGCAATACATGAAACCAGGCCAAACATGACTGGGTCACTGCACCTTGAGCGTATGTCCAGTCAAACATCACACACAGGCTAAACCCAGCAAGGAGGATGAAGCTTCTGACATGTAGGCCTTGTACGCACAAACCACCCACACCTGAGACAATCTCATTGAGACGGAGAAAGTATGTACACCTCTTACTCTGGGATGAAAACACATGGCCTCCACTAATTCATGACTGTACACACACAGCCCCTGGTGCGCATGTCCACACATCATTGACAGGCAAACATCATCAGATTGTCTCAACAACACACACAGGTAATGCCCACTGTGAGTATGCACAAGCAAAATGGGTCCCCCTGTACAGTGGACACATGTAGCAACCTGTAGGTCCTAACAGTTGAGCCCAGGGTACAATGCCACCCTACCCAACCCATGGCGAAGACACAGTGAATGGCCATATTGTTGGATGACGCACATGACACCTAGGAAGAGGTGCCCCAGGGCACAGTAGTGCCCACACTCCTCCATGGTCCAGGATGGACATGACTGCAAATTAAGCAACCGTCCCTGCACTTAGCAGGCCTCCCACTCAGGCACATCATGTCAGAGGGCACACAATTGGACATGCATGCTGGAAGGCTGTACATTTTGGAGACACACCCCTATGTCGTGATTCACAATCAGTGCCAAGTGACATGGACACCACAATGACTGAAATTGGCCAGGGCACACGCAAGGTCCCCATACCTGTGGCACATCACCCCCACACATGATGCTGCTAGCATTGGGCACCTGCATGAACTGCCTGCCTAAATAACCTTGTGCAAGAGTGGCTACAGACAGACCAGGGAACACATGGCAAGGAGGGGAAGGGAGGGAGTGAGAACAGCACTGTGCTACTTTGTGGAGAAGTTGACGCACTGCACAATCAAACCCTGGCAGTGTATCCATGCAACTGCACACTTACATTGGCTGGGGACACACAACTGACACACATGTACCTACCCCCTTCCTGCTGCTGCTTCTCCTGTAGGCGCCTGTCCATATCGGGGAAGACCACCGCCAGCACACGCTTCTGGATGTGGGTCAGACGACGGCGCCCGCGGTTCTTACGGCTCACAGGTGAGTCCCCCAGCAGGACCCGTGCAATCCTCCTCGTCCAGCACCGGATGTCCTGCCAGCGTTTCCTCACCTGAGACAGGCTCCGCCTCCGACCCTCTGTACCCCTCACGGCACTGACGGCTTCCCTCCAGATCTCCCCCTTGGCAATGGCGCCTACCTGTGAGGATGCAAAAGTGAGAATACATTAATCCACATGAGCAAAGACACAGAGACACACATATAGAACAATCCTCTTTATGAACAGGCCATGGTATGCATGCAACTAATTGCACCTTTGTCATAGGGACATTATCCACTGTGGAAGGCCAAATGCACTACGTGCCATTGAAAGTACACGGGTGGCATGAGGGGTACCACACACTCACTGACCAGGGATCACACTGTGCCTCACAGGCTACACCAGGATTATGTACAGCACCTCACAGCAGTCACCTGCCCCAGCACACTGATGCTACCTCAGCAGAGTACACAGACACACACAGGTACAGGACAATTACATGGCATTGCCAACTGCGGGTACACACCTCACTCTGCCCATGTGCCAGTAGACGGGGGTGTCACAGGTGTGGGGCTGGCTCAGCACGGCATGCACACAGCACTGCTCCCTGCTCACATCGGATGGCCAGGCTATATCCATCCCTCATGCTGCTTGTGTGCAACACTCCCCATATGCACTCACCCACATGACAGGGGACTTACACACACACCAATGTGCAGGGGACGAACACGGCCTTTGGACACTCACAGCACAGGTACACTGAACAAACACACATCCATGGGTACTGACACCTGTCACACTGGGGGGAACACAGGATCACATCAGGACTGTGGAAACATCCCCAGGAGGAGTATGCAGGCAGAATGTGGCATGCACCTTGCATTCATTGTCACAGTAGGCACTATGCAAGTGAGGAGTGCACACAGGAAACACAGCATGCTCTGCATGGGTGACATGAGGCCTTCCACACCCTGGGACCCACTCCAAACAACAGTGCATGTCTGTCACACATGGACACAATGCCAGAAGTCACTGGCACACAAAAGGGGCACAGTCTAAGCTAGTGGAGTCTGCACTCACCTGAACCCCTGGTCGACCATACAGGCTCTGGAACTGTGGGAGGATCACATCTATCAGGGCAAGGTTCTCCTCCTGGGTGAATGGCTGTGACCTCTCCACAGTCCTGGACATGGTGCCAGAGGAATCACTATCAGCAGCAGTGGTCATGGATGAATGGATGTGCAGGCAAGTGCTCTCTCATGGGACCTGGCTGCCTTATATATGCCTGGCTGGCCTGTTCATGTATAGGAGTACAGATTGATTGGTCAGTCACATTTGCATCCTACGTTTCATCCAATCCCTTCAAACCTACCCCAGTGTGTGGCTTTGCATGGTTTCAGTTTTGATGATGATGTCAAGTCAACATCCACATTGCAACAATGTAGATTCTTTCAAACTGACTTCTGCTGGGCACCTGGTGCTCAAATTCAAAAATCTAACTCAGTCTCCATGGCAACCATCATGCATTTAGGCCCTTAGACTTGTCCCTCATGTGTCCCCTATGTGTTTTCATACATATACACACAGGTACGGTGCGTTCCACGCCCTAGGGCACCCCACAAGCAGTGATACGGACCGTACACGCGCTTGTACGGTCCGGACCACAATATGGGCGCTGGCGTATGCGTACGCCACAGTAGTACGGACTGTACACGCGCTTGTACGGTCCGGATCACAATATGGGCGCTGGCGTATGCGTACGCCACAGTAGTACGGACCGTACACGCGCTTGTACGGTCCGGACCACAATATGGGCGCTGGCGTATGCGTACGCCACAGTAGTACGGACTGTACAAGCGCTTGTACGGTCCGTACTACTGTGGCGTACGCATACGCCAGCGCCCATATTGTGATCCGGACCGTACAAGCGCGTGTACAGTCCGTACTACTGTGGCGTACGCATACGCCAGCGCCCATATTGGGATCCGGACCGTACAAGCGCGTGTACAGTCCGTACTACTGTGGCGTACGCATACGCCAGCGCCCATATTGTGATCCGGACCGTACAAGCGCGTGTACAGTCCGTACTACTGTGGCGTACGCATACGCCAGCGCCCATATTGTGATCCGGACCGTACAAGCGCGTGTACAGTCCGTACTACTGTGGCGTACGCATACGCCAGCGGCCATATTGGCCCAGGGACCCTATACACGCACTCAGAGCGTATGTACGGTGCGTTTCACACCTGTCAGTGGTGACAGGCGGCACACAGACAGGAATGGAGCGGTCAGATTTTGCCAAGGGTGGACACCAATGCATTGTCTGTGCAATACCACATGTGTGTGACACAGGTGTGTCAGGATGTGATGTGGCACTTTACCCCTGAGGTGTGGGCAAAGCACATGTACGATGAGCTGTGTACACATGTCATGTGTGATGGTGCGCATTGTACCACACATCCCCTGCACTCCTTTGACATGTGTGCATGTCGTACACACTAGTGGAGCCATGAGTCACTTGCATGTCCCAGTCACGGACACCCGCACCTGTCCCCTGATGCCAGGTACACGGAATATAACACATGACATGTGTATGGCTGCGTTTCACGCTGCAACCATGTCATGTGTGTGGCATGTGTTTCCATGATTTTGCTGTAGGTGTGTGGTCCAATGCATCAGCAGTTGCTGCTGCCAACATGTGTCTGTGTGTAGATGGCCATGGCACACTGTTCCGCACACCAGCCCACATCTGTGATTTGCCATGAGGTGTGTATGTATGCAACTACACGGAGTATCAACACAAGTACATATCCACATGCTCTCTATGTATGTTCTGTCTCGACATGTACTCCTCCAAGGCAATGTGTGTGGCCTGTCCTATTCCTATGACATGTGACCAGTGCATATCGCATCCACCAACCTGTCTGTACCATACGCATACTACTTCTGCACATGTGTGGATGTCTGTGAATCCTGTGATGCGTGTGCATGTTCACTTACACTGGCCCACAGCTAGTCTCATGCCATGTCATCGTGAGCTTGCCCCACTCCGTTAGTGGCTGTCCCTTGGTAGGAGTGTCACCTGACTGCCGTACGTGTCCAGGAAATGTGGCACAGACCTGACTCAGAATGTGGCATATGTGTATTGGCTGTGTAACATGTGCTCAGTGCATTGACAATGTCGTTGTACAGTGCTCACTCTTCGGTGTTCCTTCCATTTCACTGCAGGGCTCCGCCTCTCCCTCGACGTATGCCAGACATGGCTGCCCTGCATGAACGGGACTGTATACGCCGCTACAGATTCAGCCAACGGTTGATTGATGAGTTGACTGGCCGGCTGGAAGCACAACTCCTCCCGCGCCACAGGTATCCCAGTGCACTGACACCCAAGTTGAAGGTGATGGCAGCCCTACATTTCCTTGCCACGGGTACGTTCCAACATACCATTGCTGATGTCGGGGGCATGTCCCAGACGATGTTCAGCCGTGTTCTGCATGATTTCTTAGAGGCCATGTTGGTTCACCTGGATGAGTACATTAAATTCCCAATTCGTGAGCAGTTGACAGATGTCAAGCGTGAGTTCTATGCCCTGGGAGGGATGCCCCATGTCATTGGGTCCATATGTGGGACACATGTTGCGTTGGTACCACCACAGGCACAGGAGGTGGTGTATAGGAATCGCAAACATTATCACTCCATTAATGCCCTTGTGGTGTGTCTGTCCAACATGGTGATTTCACATGTCTGTGTTCGCTTTCCAGGATCAGCACACGATGCCTTCATCATGAGGCGTAGCAGGCTGCCTGAAATGATGCTGCAGCTGCGGAACGAGCGAGCATGTATTGTTGGTGGGTAGACTCTGGCAGTTCAGTGTTTGGCGTCATCTTCCAATCTCACTGCCTGTGCGGACACACTTCTGTCCATGATGTTTCCTTGTAGGGGACGCTGGCTATCCCAACATGCCATGGCTGATGACGCCTGTCCGCAACCCCAGCACGGCTGCCGAGCACCGCTACAACAACGCCCATGGGCGGACCAGGAGAGTCATTGAGAGGATGTTTGGACTTCTGAAGAGCCGATTCCGGTGCCTCCACAAGACCGGCGGAGCACTCCCATATGCCCCGGTGAAGGTGTGCAAGATCATCATCGTCTGCTGCATGCTGCACAACATGGCAGTGGAGGAAGCTGTTCCACTCATACTGGATCAAGATGACCAGGACCATCCACCCGTGGAGGATGAAGGCCTTGGTGACGGGGCAAGTGATGTGGAGGAGGAGGAGGCTGTGGAGGACATGCGGAGTCGGCTCATACGCAACTTCTTTGCTTAGTGGTGAGTTCCAGTGTCTGAGTGTGCACGCATTGGGCCGTGTGTGGCATGTGTTGCAATGTGTGTGTCCATCTGCATGTCTGCCAAGTGAGTCAGTGGTGTGTATTGAAGTGTCACTCGAGTGATGGCGCAATGGAAGGATGTTGTCCGAGGGTCATCATTGTCACCTGTCATGTTGACAACATGATACGTGTTGAGTACATGCTTGCGGATGTGCTCCTTTGGGCTGACTCCTTGTGTGTCTCTCTTCCACAGGTCCATGGGCATGCTGTCTGCTGGTGGCATTGTTGTGCTCCTGCTACTCCTCATGAACACAGCAACATGTGCTGATTCTGCGTCACATGCACGGGCAAGTTTGGAAATCTCCTTAGGGTAAGGGATGCCTCACGGCGTTTTGGGTGTGTGAATTGTTTGTAGTCTGTGTGCACTTCTCCGGTTCATGTGTGGTCAATTTGCATACATGTGGATCCTACATGGGGAACATGACATGGGGCAGGCTTCACCTGGAGCCATGGTCAGACTTGGTGACTGTCATGTGTCAGGGGATTGGGGATTGTGATGAGGCCATCAATGTGTGTAACACTGACCTCGGAAACATACAGGTTGCACCGGGTTGACATGGTGTGTGATTGCCCCATCAGGGCCTCAATGGTGTATAGCAGCCTCTCCGTGGCAGCAGGGGGTGTTTAGCTGTTATCCGTCACTTGTGTGCCAGTTCAATGGAATACCAGCATCTGTGTTGCAATGGGGGGTGCCAGTGTTGCTCCCACATGTTCATCCACATGACCTGTGTATGTGTTGACAGAGTATCATTGTCATTCCAACACACATGACTAATAAATTTGTCCCTCTGTCTCCAAGGTGCCTCTTCCCTGTCAATGGTGGCCTGTTGCCACTGTGCGTGCGGCATGTCTGGCATAGTTTTCAGAGGTGGTGCATATGTGTCTATGTGTAGAGTGACAAGATGCTAGCGGTTTGTCAGGGAGTGGGAACTGTATTATGCACAAGATGCACAGTTCCATCCACCTCAAGGCAAGAGAGACCATCCCCCAGGGCAACTACAACATCCGTGTCGAATCCTACCCTGCAGTCTACGGACATGTGCCTTACGACTCCCATGATACTTGTCCATATCCCGAGTGCATCTGCACAGCTCTGCTACTGCATCGGGCAACCAGGCCACATCAACGTCCAAACGGGATGGGGGGAATGATTCACAGCTAGCTGCAGGATGACCTTCTCGATCCACGCACACACTCATGATGCAGCCCACAACCCCAACACAACCATGTGGCACTGTGATCCAAAACTCCATTCTGGCATCTCCATGCATCCAACCTTGGCCTAGCCACCATTCTCAACATCCGCCTGACGCAAGCATGCAGGACATGGTAGGGACACATGTCTAGACATACCTGGGAGCGGCAAGCCAGGCCACTCCACATGATCCCTGACCTCTGCGCATGACTGTTGCTCCCCTGAATGTGTCTGTAGCCACAGTTGTGCGGGAACCACTCAGCTGGTTGGGCCCAGCACAGGTGAGTATGGTACTCCATGTCTGTATCAGATGATACATTGGGACCCATGTGTGTCCTGGGCAAGACTGCGACCCCACGGTTTGGATGGTTGGAGTTAATTCTGAGATCAGGCATGCTTTGACTTTACGACACACACATGTATTGTAATAATGCAGAATCACGGCATCATCTTGTAAGTGTGATTAATTTATTTGTGGTGGGGTACGGGTTTGTGGGGATGACAAGAGGTGCACAGCGGGAGTGTAGAATCCAAAGTTCACTGGGGGAGTTGGTATCCTTGCCGTAGCAAAATGTCAGAGTCCATGCCACAGTCTTCGTCAACATAGGTCAGACAGTGACCAGCAAGTCCATGTGGCAGAGAATGTCATGTGCTGCTATTGGGCCAGAGGGCCAGGTGCCAGGCCAGGTGACCTGGGAGATGGTGATGTTCTGCTGACTCTCACAGTCTTTTTCGTGGACGACCCACCTTCCTGCGGGGACCCTCGGAAGCAGGCCGTGACGATGTCTGTGACGCTCCGTCGGATGAATCCTCCTCCTCCTGATCCCTCCCTGTGTCTGGTAATGGCCTTCGCCTGGTGCCACAGGGAGGGTTGCCCATGTTCTCGGCAATCCGACGGAGTACACCGGTCATTTGGGTTTGCACCGCCACGAGCTCAGCCTGTCTATCCTCCATCCTTCCTTGGTGTTGCAGTTGACAGGCATGTTGCTGGGCCTGCAGGGTCTTCATCTCCTGGAGGGTCCCCTTGATGTCATTGAGGGTGGACGCAATCTGGTCCATGCCCCTGGTGTCACGCCGGTATGTATCCAGGATGTTGCTGACCTGGGACACTACCGGGTCCTGAGCTGCCTGGTCAGGTTCGCGCCTCCGCCGTCCTCCACTCCCGCCACCCCTGCCCACGTGCACCTGGCCTGCCGTTGTGGGCGCATCGGGTCTCCGGGACCCCTGAGGGATGGCATCTGCGTTGCCGCCTGCCTCCTCCTGGGTGCCCGGAGGACCGTGTCCCTCCTGGGCAGACTGGCTGGGTGGTCGTGTGCGGGCAGGGCTCCTGGACGTCTCCTGGGATGTGGCAGGAATGGGGGGGGTGGTTGGCACAGTTGTACCTGACGCAGGTGCTGCAGGTGGTTGGACACCAGAGGGGCCAGGTTGGTCTGGGTCATCCACGGAGTGGTGAGAGTCATCGCTGGCGGTGGGGTCCTCATCCCGCGGAGCCTGGTCCTGTGAGACTTCCCCCCCAGTGTTGGGGGGTGTTCGTCGACGTTGACCTGTGTGTGAGAGAGACAATGTTAACAGTGTTACATGTGGCATCCATGTTTCATGCATTTCTGATTTGGCACTCTTCCTCTGGGTAGTTGGATCTGTCTTGCATTCCTCTCACAGTGCACTTGTGCATGGGTATGTCCCTTGGCCACAGCTGTCAGGGCTTTACGCATGTGTGACACAATCTTAGTTGATGCATCTATTTGGGTACACAGTCAGCAGTGTGGTGTGCGGGCATAGCGAGCCATGCAGAGGCGCCTTACGTGTTGCACTGTACGTGGCCAAATGGTGTTTTGCCAAGGCAATTTGATGTTGCAGGTAGGTGACTGAAGCATTTGTGACAGGGTTCTTACCGACACAGTGGGTGGGTATACTGGGTGTGTGGTTAGGTCTGTGCCTGCAGCACGGATGGACTCGTGCACAGATTGACACATGGACCAGTCTTCATCTACGGTAGGGGGGGTTTGAGGCACTGCCAGACCTTGTCTGCATGCACACAGTCCACCGGCTGACGAGTGGACATGGCCACACCACCCAAGGGTGATTTAGTCTCCCTGTGTCTCCCTTCCTCCCTCCCTCTGTCACCCTCCTCCCTCTGTCGGTCTCCCTCTGTCACCCTACTCCCTCCCTCTGTCTGTCTCCCTGTGTCCCCCTCTGTCTCCTTCCCTCTCATTCCCCCTCTCCCTCCCTCTATTTGTCACCCTCTGTCACCTCAGGCCAGCTTCCTGGGCACACACAGTTAGCCGGTCTTTGAATGGCCATTGGCTTGTTCATGTGAGTTAGTTCCTGTTCTCCGGGCACCCATTGGGCAGTGTGTCTGAGTGTAGGCTGCTGCTGTGGCGGTGTGTGCTGAGACTCTATCAGAGCGATGCATCTTCATTGTCTGCTGTTATGTGCAAATTGTGCCTTCAGACCCATGTCATCCTGCATGGCAGCCACCATTTGCAGGCAAGACAGTACTGTGTGGGTACACACAGTTTGTATGGCTGTGCCCTGGGCCATATGGGCTGAGGGCATTGTTGTGTGCTTGTGAGTTGCTCAATGTTAGTTTTGATGCCCCCACTCCCAGCATCGACCACATCCTGTGTTGTGTTGGTGTTTTGTGTGGCCTGTGACTTGGCATGGCCCTGATTGATGCATGGGGCATGGAGGCGCTAGTGGCATGTGTGTGTTTGTGGAGTGTTGTTGTGTCCGGTGGTGGCTTGGGGGGGGTGGCATGCATGATTGATTGTGTATGGCATCCCCCCCATGTGAGGTGAGTTGTTTGTGTACTCACCAGGGTCTGGGAGTCCTGGCAGTCCGTGTAGTCCCTCCACCGCCAGCGTGGACATCACCTTCTCCTCCCAGGGATGGTATTGTACCGGTCTGGGGGGCGGCCCTCCTCCAGTGTTCCCCTGGTTGTGATTGTCAGTCATCTTCCTCTTGACCGTCCTCCGCAGATCGTACCACCTGGATTGGCACTCGTGCCTGGTCCTTCTGGTGGTCCCAACAGCATTCACAGAATCGACAATCCTCTGCCACATGGCCGTTTTTTCGGATATGCTGGTCTGTCTGACCAATGTCCCAAAGAGCTGTGGCTTGACTCTGAGGATTTCGTCGACAAGGATCTCCAGCTCCTCCTTTGTGAACTTTGGATTCTTGGTGGTGGACATGGCGTGGGGTGTGGGTGTGGATGGTTGTGGGGGTGTGGGTGTGGATGGTTGTGGGTGTGTGGGTGTGGTAGTGGAGGTGTGTGTGTGAATGTGATGAGGGGGTGTTTGTGTAGGTGGTTGTGTGAAGGTATGCAAGTGTGAGGTTCAAGTATGGTGGTGTGGGTCGTCTGTGGGCTCTGGCAGCAGTGGGTCTGTTGCAAAGGCTCATGGTTTGTGTGTGTGGTCCATTTTTATTGGTCCATTTGTGGGTGTGGCTGTGTTTGAAATTTGTGTGGGTGTGTTATGAGGAGTGATTGAGTTTTGGGCCTCTGTTTGGCAGTTTGGCAGTTGCAGGTCAGTGTATGTGATGTTTGTGGGGTTGTTGGGCATGTTTGGTGGTGTGGGGAAACTCTAATTGACTCTCCTTGTGTAAATATGGTTTGTCCTGGTTCAGTACGTGTGTTTTTTGGCGTCAGTACGGTCCGTACATGCACTGGTGGGGGTACGGTCCGTACATTCCCTCGTGGGGTGTGGGTACGGCCGTACATACACGGGTGGTGGTTTGGTGCGTACATACACGGCTGGGGGGGGGTGTTCGGTGCGTACATACACTGCTGGGGTGGGGGTTCGGTGCGTGCATACACGGCTGGGGGGGTTCGGTCCGTTCATACACGGGTGGGGGTTCGGGGCGTACATACACGGGTGGGGGTTCGGTGCGTACATACACGGGTGGGGGTTCGGGGCGTACATACACTGCTGGGGGGGGTGTTCGGTGCGTACATACACGGGTGGGGGTTCGGGGCATACATACACGGGTGGGGGGGGTGTTCGGTGCGTACATACACGGGTGGGGGTTCGGGGCGTACATACACGGGTGGGGGTTTGGTGCGTACATACACGGCTGGGGGGGGGTGTTCGGTGCGTACATACACTGCTGGGGTGGGGGTTCGGTGCGTACATACACGGGTGGTGGTTTGGTGCATACATACAGTGCTGGGGTGGGGGTTTGGTGCGTACATACACGGGTGGGGGTTCGGGGCGTACACGCACTGCTGGGGTGGGGATTCGGTGCGTACATACACTGCTGGGGTGGGGGTTCGGTGCGTACATTAACGGCTGGGGGGGGTTCGGTGCGTACATACACGGATGGGGGGGGTTCGGTCCGTTCATACACGGGTGGGGGTTCGGTGCGTACATACACGGGTGGGGGTTCGGTCCGTTCATACACGGGTGGGGATTCGGTGCGTACATACACGGGTGGGGGTTCGGTGCGTACATACACTGCTGGGGTGCGGGTTCGGTGCGTACATACACGGGTGGTGGTTTGGTGCGTACATACAGTGCTGGGGTGGGGGTTTGGTGCGTACATACACGGGTGGGGGTTCGGGGCGTACACGCACTGCTGGGGTGGGGATTCGGTGCGTACATACACTGCTGGGGTGGGGGTTCGGTGCGTACATACACGGCTGGGGGGGGTTCGGTGCGTACATACACGGCTGGGGGGGGTTCGGTCCGTTCATACACGGGTGGGGGTTCGGTGCGTACATACACGGCTGGGGGGGGTTCGGTGCGTACATACACGGCTGGGGGGGTTCGGTCCGTTCATACACGGGTGGGGGTTCGGTGCGTACATACACGGGTGGGGGTTCGGTCCGTTCATACACGGGTGGGGGTTCGGTGCGTACATACACGGGTGGGGGTTCGGGGCGTACATACACTGCTGGGGTGGGGGTTTGGTGCGTACATACACGGCTGGGGGGGTTCGGGGCGTACATACACGGGTGGGGGTTCGGGGCGTACACACACGGGTGGGGGTTCGGGGGCGTACATACACGGGTGGGGGTTCGGGGCGTACATGCACTGCTGGGGTGGGGATTCGGTGCGTACATACACGGGTGGGGGTTCGGGGCGTACATACACTGCTGGGGTGGGGGTTCGGTGCGTACATACACGGGTGGGGGTTTGGTGCGTACATACACGGGTGGGGGTTCGGGGCGTACATACGCGGGCGGGGGGTGGTGGGGTGTTCGGCGCGTATGCGGGCACATGTCTCCATGGTTGCTATGGGAGTTTGGTTCGGACGGTGTTTTTTGCGTACGGTTGTGAAATGGGGAGGACGGGAGGGATCGTACTTGCGCTGTCGGACTTTATTTTTCCGCACGGTGGGTTTTTCGACCGGGGATGTGTCGGTGACTTTTCCCGACCCGAGGACGTGTGGGGAAATCTTCCCAATGCGATTCGTATGGACTTTTTTCCGTTCGAATCGTACTTGGCAGTTTGTACGCTACTTTGACGATTCGGACGGAAAAAAATCCGGATACGAGTCGGACGGGGAATTTTTTTACCGGATCGGAATTGGCACCTTTATCTTCCCTATGGGAGGACGCCCACTCCAACATGGAGAGCGCCCAAAACCGACAGAAAAAACAGTACGATCGACATGTGCGTCTGCGGGAATTCCTCCCGGGAGATCAGGTGCTTATCCTCTTACCTACCTCAGAAAAGAAACTCCTAGCCACTTGGCAAGGGCCCTATAAGGTGGTGAAGAAGGTAACCCCGGTCACTTACCAGATCGCTGTCCCGCACAAAAAGGACGTTGGTCAAGTATACCACATAAACCTCCTTAAAGCCTGGGAGGAACCCCCAGCCCACACCTCTATCCCGGTGACAGACGTTCGCTATATCACAGAGAACAGGCCCCTAGAAGTACTCCTCCCACCCCGAGACCCGAAAGAAAGAACACCCCTACTGCTGGGACCCCAACTGACCGAGACCCAAAGAGATCAAATGCTCACACTATGTGCTAAATACTCTTCTGTCCTGTCAGGGATCCCAGGGAGAACGACTCTAGTGGAACATGAAATCATCACCAACACGAAACAACCCATTAAACTAAGGCCCTATCGCATCCCCGAGGCCAGAAGACAAGCAGTAGACCGAGAAGTGCAAGACATGTTAAAGGCGGACCTAATTGAGCCCTCCAATAGCGCTTGGTCGTCTCCCATAGTCCTAGTCCCAAAACCTGATGGCAGTATACGGTTTTGCATCGATTTCCGCCAAGTGAACTCGGTGTCCAAATTCGATGCGTATCCCATGCCAAGGGCAGACGAACTGATCGAGCGGTTAGGGGAGGCCAGAGTAATGACCACAATCGACCTAACGAAAGGCTACTGGCAAATCCCCCTTTCCCCAACAGCCAAAGAGAAAACGGCCTTCTCAACCCCCTCTGGGTTGTTTCAATTTAAGGTATTGCCCTTTGGCCTACACGGGGCCCCCGCTACTTTCCAGCGGTTGATGGATAACCTCTTGACCCAACATCGACACTATGCGGTTGCCTATCTAGACGACATAGTTGTGTATAGTCCCGACTGGAATACCCATCTCTCTCATCTAGAGACCATCCTACAAACCTTAGAGAAGGCCGGTCTGACGCTCAATCCTAAGAAAACCACATTCGGTACAACCATATAGAATATCTGGGTTATGATATCCGTGACGGTTGCATACGACCCCAAGTCACCAAAATAAAAGCTATCGCAAACATACCACAACCCGCGAATAGAAAAGACGTGCGCTCCTTCCTTGGACTAGTGGGGTATTATAGGAGGTTCATACCCCGGTTTTTGGACATCGCTAGCCCCCTTTCCGACCTCCTCACAA
The DNA here is from genome assembly GCF_964204655.1 of Triturus cristatus. NCBI lineage: Eukaryota > Metazoa > Chordata > Amphibia > Caudata > Salamandridae > Triturus > Triturus cristatus. Next base: position 393,082,217 of record NC_140592.1, read on the forward strand.
AAGCCTATAGTGGAAAACGCATACCTTGGTTCACCCCACAAGAAAAGAGTTTCCAACAGTTAAAAAGGTCTCTTTGTTCAGCCCCCGTCCTTATATGTCCGGACTTCCAAAAAACCTTTGTGCTCCAAACCGACGCCTCAGGGAGGGCCCTGGGAGCGGTGTTGTCCCAACCTGATGACTCCTGTGACCTACGTCCCATTCTCTACCTCAGTAGAAAACTATATCCCAGGGAACTCAAATATTCCACTATTGAGAAAGAATGCCTTGCTCTTAAGTGGGCGATGGAGGCCCTACAGTATTACCTCTTGGAACACCCCTTCCTGTTACTCACTGACCATGCTCCTCTCACATGGCTTTCTCTCCACAAAGACTCCAATCCCAAGATCTTACGGTGGTTTCTTTCTTTACAGCCTTTTTCATTCGAAACCCTTCATATGCCGAGTAAACTCCAGACGAACGTGGACTATCTTTCCCGGGTCCCGATGCTCGAATGGCCCGAACGTCTATTCCCGGGGGAAGGGCAGTGTGATGGTGAGCGTTCCCCTCGCCATCTCAGCGCCGGCGGCGACCGACCCAACATGGCCGCCGACGGTCATCCCGGAAGTGTAAGTGACGGACTAGTTGTTTCTCCGGAAGGGGCGGGTATGTCCGCTACAAGAGGCTGGCCAGAGGAGACGAGAGGTTGTCCACCGGCGAGACCGAGCGACGAGGAGGGAGAAGAGCGGAGAGCAAGCGGCGAGGAGAAAGAAGAGTGGAGAGCGTGCGAGAAAGAAGAGTGGAGAGCGTGCGAGAAAGAAGAGTGGAGAGCGTGCGAGAAAGAAGAGTGGAGAGCGTGCGAGAAGGAGGAGTGGAGAGCATGCGAGGAAGAAGAGCGGAGAGCGATCGATAAGGAGGAGGAGTGGAGAGCGAATGAGGCGGAGGAGAAACTGGACAACGACAGCTCGTGGAGCACTGTCCCTGAGACCGCCGATCTCCCTGGAAGTAAGGAGACTGGGTCTCCCATCACCACGGCCCCAGGGGAGGGTCGTGGCAGCAGGCAAGTGTCGAGCGGGTATTTGGGAGTCTTTAGTGGGCTGTGGGGACGCATGAGGGGCACTCACAAACAGTCACCTGACATCTCTTCCCCATTAGGCACTTAAACACTTGCGACAGGGCCCTGGTGACGGACAGCACTGCCTTTGCCCCTCCCCTCCCTGATAATACCCATATCCGTACTATTCTATAGGCTAAAGCCTGGTTTCTTTTCTTTCTCTTCCCACCCCGTATGTGCCTACACCCACGAACACCCGTGTGACGAGACCGGGGTGCCTGGAAGAGGCCCGAGTGGAAGAATCCGCCCGAGGACGCCTAGAAATCAGGAACTCTGCTATCTTACTTATCTATGTGACGTTAACATAGAGACCGTGACAGAAATAAAAAAACACTAAAGCCTACAAACCGTGTGGATAATACTTGACACAGGGGGAGGGGACACCCAGCCCAAGGGAAAGACCACAGGGTGCAAGCACCACCTTACCCAGGCTGCAGTAGCAGAGCTGTGGTGTCATTTTGGAGTGCTTCCCAGGGGTGGCATAATACATGCTTCAGCCCCTGGTAGGCGTGTGAGGTACCTATGCCCTAGGTACATAGTATACCATATACTAGGGGCTTATAAGGCACTCCAGAATCCAATTAGATATGTACCTAATGTACATGGAAACCATTTTAGAGAGGAAGCAGCTAGGCTGGGGTCCTGATTAGCAGGGTCACAGCCAGACTAAGGTTGAAAAACAGTGAAACATCAGCAAAAAGTGGGGGTACCCATGTGAAGCAGATCCTACTCTCCTACAGTGGGTAATTGTGTTGATTGCATTTGGAAGATCCAATAGAAGAATTTCAGCAAAGCCATTTCTGACCACAATTATCTTGAGGTCAACCCAGATGCAGATTAAAGTGGGTTCCATGCCTCCCCCAGATGGAGCAAAAGACACACAATTGATGGGTGTAATGCAGAACAAATCAAAACATTCACCCCCAGTCAAGAGCTCTGGGTTAAATCCATCATTCTTTTGCTCACCATGCCACCCCAGTTTAGACCTGGCCATATGCAAATCAGTCTTGACTCTGTGCCTCATGGGAACAGTCCAGCCCGTACTGCCAAGCCAGGTCCTCCCTGGACCAGAAACAAGCATCCTAGGACTGGTTTCGGGAGTTTCACCCCTCTTCAGCCAGGATAGCTTGATTCCAGTAGCACAGTGAGCCCAGGACCAACGTCTGGGCATACCTGGCGCACTTAGGGCGAGAAAGCAAAAGACACACAATTGATGGACGGAATGCAGAACAAATCAAAACATTCACCCCCAGTCAAGAGATCTGGGTTAAATCCATCATTATTTTGATCACAATGCCACCCCAGGTTAGACCTGACCATGTGCAAATCAGTCTTGACCCTGTGCCTCATGGGAACAGTCCAGCCTGAACTGCCAAGCCAGGTCCTCCCTGGACCGGAAAAAAGCATCCTAGGATCGGTTTCGGGGTTTCACCCCTCTTCAGCCAGGATAGCTTGATTCCAGTGGCACAGTGAGCCCAGGACCCAAGTCTGGGCATACCTGGCGCACTTAGGGTGAGAAAGCAAAAGACACACAATTGATGGACAGAATGCAGAACAAATCAAAACATTCACCCCTAGTCAAGAGATCTGGGTTAAATCCATCATTCTTTTGCTCACCATGCCATCCCAGTTTAGACCTGGCCATATGCAAATCAGTCTTGACCCTGTGCCTCATGGGAACAGAAGAATGATGGATTTAACCCAGATATTTTGACTGGGGTGAATGTTTTGATTTGTTCTGCATTCCGTCCATCAATTGTGTGTATTTTGCTTTCTCCCCCCAGATGGAGAGCAGGATATTCTTTTCAAGGCAATAACAAAGCAGATTTGTAAAGAAAGGTCTCTTTTTGCGTGATCACTACCAAAGTTTTGAACTGATGCTGCTGGTGTTTCGACTCCGAAAATGCACTGAGGCCTTAAAGGCCTCAGTTTCCTGGGACTCTTAAAAGTACATGTTTGATTGGATTATGATCAATTGGTATAACTTTACTTACCTATATGTCTCTAGTATATGGTATCGGGTACCCAGGGGCTGTACATTAAAGCATCCCACCAAGGATGCAGCACTCATTGTGCCACCCTGGCACAAACATGCCTGCCACTGCAGACTGGGAGAGCAGTTGTAAACTGCTAACTCAACTTTTCCATTTAAAGTAATGGCCAAGCCTCCCTATTTAATATATATAAGTCACTCCTAGGGCAGACCTATAAATTCCTAAGGCAGGGTGCTGTATATTAAAAAGTTGGACATGTATTTTTATATGTCCTAACAGTAAAATCCCAAATTGTTATTAGTACTGCAGAAAAGCTAGTACAGGGTACATGCATAAGAACAGAGCCCTGTGAAGCTACCTTCCATAAAAAGCTGAAGACATGACTTTTTCCCACCGGTAAATTAGAATAGACTCCAGAGACCTCCTGATACATGCCCATGGGCTGAGTGGTAAGTGCTTCACTTTCAACCATCTGACAGTCTGCTACTAGCGCGGGGACACACTGGCGGTGTAACCATGCGCTCTACAAATAGATACATAAATAAATAAATATACTGACAACTCAGCTTTGCTAGCTTCTGAGTGGAACTACTAAAGCTGGTACTTAAAGGTATCAAAATATTCATTAGCTTAAACCCGACTTGATGCCCAAGTTGAAATTAAGGTAACTTTTAGAGAAACGCAACCTTTAAAAAGTTGCCACTCTGTTGCCCACGTTTTCCAGTGGCCATTCGCAGATGCTTGCCACCAGAAAGCCATCTGCCGTTCTGGGGAGAAGTGGGAACAATTCCCAGGAGCTGGAACAATAAAGGCCCACTATTGGAAGAGGTGTTACCTCTCCCTGGCAAGAAGCCAAAGAGGGTCTGAGCCCAAAAGGCGGACTTCAAAGGAGAAGCTACCTTTGAAGGGCAAATGTTGGACACACACATGAGGGGATTCTTTGTTGTTTGGGTAGACGTGTTGGCATTGGGAACAGAGAGGGGAGACCAGGTGCCAAACCGTTTTTTTCATGGGTGTGTAGCTATACCTCTAGGATGGGCTACAAAGCTCCACACACTGAAAGAGAGGTTCTGCCATCTTGGGAGTGGGCAGAATACTGTACTCTGGGATAACTAGATGCCACACATTGTAGGAAGTTGTCATCAGACGGGAAAGGTGCTTGTAACCCATTTGCTAGTAATTGCTGCATCCCACAATGGCATTTTCTGAGCATGAAAATGGCACACCTGACACACAGACCTCAGATAACATCTGGACTGGAGACAGGGCCAAAGAAGGACAGCTATGATGTTCCCTGGACCTGACAAGAGAGGCTGCCCCAACTGCTGAACTGCACCAGCTGATCTTTGAGTTACCTAAGAGAGGACCAATCCTGACTCATGGAAAAGTCTGAGCTGCAGACAGAAGAGGTGAACTCCAAGAGTCAGTTGGCTGACGTCCTGTTACAAATCCAGGGCCACAAAAGCTGAAGAAGCCCGTCCTGGCTAGTCAGTAACCATTTTCGTCTGATCCTCCCTGACCCCTGATGTGCCACCAGGGAGACAAAGACTCTACACTCAAAAGCTGTACCCGAGTTTGCTGGTCCTGGAAAAGGCATCTGAGTGCAGTGTGGTCACCCAAGATGGACATTAGCCTTCACCAAAGGGTACGACTGGTTTCGCTGTGACCGGAGACCAGTAGTCCAGTGGCAACTGTACATTTGCTTAACCAAAGAGTACCTCGAAAGGGCATCGACCTCTGTGGCCAAAGTCCCCCAAAATAGCCCCCCGTCACCTGCACAGCATTCTCAGTGTCTTCCAACATCTTCAGAACCCTGTATCCCTTGGATCAGGTCCACTCCGTTAAAGTCTATGGTGGTTCGCCCATAGAGCCTGGAACTGGACTTCAGACTGCTTTGGTGAGAAGGCAATTGTCTGACACCTTCTTAGTGGCCCCCTTGACCTCCCCCCTTCCGGAGTCGGTCGTCCAAAGCAGGCCAGAATAGCCGAACACAACTTTCTAAAAGTTTTACAAAGTTTCAAAACTCTCTGCTTACCAATGCATGTTGAAATTTTGTGTACAAAGCAGAGATTTACAATTTACTTAACAACCTATATCTCCGGAACCCTCTTGTCGATTCTGTTAATTTTGATGTTAGAAATTTCATAACAATAAGATCTATTTTTATAAATTGATGTTGAGTTTCTTTCGTGTTGCGTGACTTTATTATTTTGGTGCTTCTAAATCCTTCACATTTGTTCTTTTCTTTAAGCCTGACTGCTCAAAGCCCCAACTACCCGGAATTGAGCTAAGGTTTAACAAACAAGCCTGATTGGACCAAGTGAGTAACATGAGCGCATTACCCAATGAGGTAGCACAACCACACTATATAATAATGCACTTTCCTCACAAAAATTGATGCTGCTTGTTCTGTACCTTTTCAAAGGAATGGGCATTTAAGGATGAACAGTAGCTGGTGGGTTTGCTGGATCAGGATGATCAGTCGAGTGTAGGATATCTTTAGTTTTGGTGGAAATAAGTCATATGATAGGGAATTTTTGAAATTTTTTATTGTTAGGTTTGCAGCAGTTGTTCATTTCTAGATGTTCTTGAATGGTTGTGTGAGTCAGGGGTTTGTAGAGAAACCTGCTGGTCCACTAACCTTGAACAAATGTTCAATTTCCAAAGTTGAGAGTAGCTCCAAGGGAGCAGATTTTGGATGTCTATAGGTTGACGTGGTTCACTATGATAACTATGAGTCTTTTGTCTTGTTGGCAAGATGAAATTCTTGCTCTTCGTTTTGGCCACAAAGTGATCTGTAATGGAGTTACAGAATTCTTGCGATTTGGTAAATCTTTGCTCTTCTGTACTCTAGTTTTTACATATTTCTGTGAGGATCCTATGGAGTTCCCTAGTCAGCACTGTTCATCATGGATTGTTTTATATGTTTTCCTTACACCCTAAGTGTTGGCCGGCCTTTCAGTTTGGTTTAGTTGTTTTATTTCAGTTTCATTTGCTATGTCAGGCTTTTTTTTTACCATTTCTTCCGACTTGCCCTGTCTGATTGTGAGTGGGCATTTACTGATTTCTTTCTGTGTCTTGAATAATAGCCCGCAGGCTGACTTCTCCCCACAAAATGGCAATAGCTAACCGGTTCACCACTGCCATGCCAACAGGAAGCTGTCTGTGGCTGGCAGAGTTCTGGAACCGGCAATGCTTTTGAATTACATCACTGACTGCACTCTGGTGAGTCTTTTGTCCGCCTTGGTTTCCCCATTGTGTATGTCCTATACCTTAAATGATACTTCTTGGGAAGCCCTGTAGTCCTTTTAGAGTTGACTCAGCTATGTAAATGAATGCGCTGATTTTGGAAATTCCATCATCCACCCTGACTGCCGGCCTGCTGAATGTATGACCAGCTGTTAAAAATAGTCAATGAGCCTGTAAATGCAGAGGGTTTTCAGTGTGTATACTGAAACTTGGTCTGAGGATTGTTGTGCTGTCATGAAGTACTTGAATTCCTCAAAGTAAAAATTTTTAACACAGGGTTACGAGGGCAAAATAGAACAGACATCAATTTTCATTAAAGCCTTCCCCTTCAAGTGAATCATTGCAGTTTAAGGGGCTGAGGCGGTGCTTTGAAATTATCCAGCACTATGTTAATTGGGATCATTTTGGTGTACCATCCTCCTAAGGTATATATTGCATTTTATACTTGGTTTGGTGATGCAGGGGTCCACAAGTCTACCGTCTTTCATGACTCATAATGCTAGGAGATTTAAACATTTCCAAATAAGGATGAATCAGTTTTTACCATCCATCTTCTTTTCTGGACTATAAGGGAAAGTAACCTACTATGGGATGCGGCAGACCCTTCACATAAAGGACATGTCCTAGATCTTATTTTCAGTTTTCTCATGTGTGTACGAGCTGATGCCTCTTGATCTATGTCAATGCCATACCCTCTTAATACATTTTATCATCACTGGATTTATTCAGGGCAACACACTGGAAGTGTTCAAGCTCAAGGTTGTTGACTACTGAGCCTTGGAAGAAAATATTTCTTTGGGGTTTGTTATATTCGGTTATTAACCATGATTGGCTGGCTGACCTAGTGTCATTGATAATCCTGTACTATGTTTGAACCAGATTAATTCTAAAATCACTTCAGTGCTGGTTGTAGTGGTGCATTTAGGTTAAAGCTAAATGCCTGCACTGCAGATGGTTCACACCTGAGGGAAAAAACACTCTCTGCAAATCAAAATATCTTTGAAGGAATGGGTATGGGAACTCAACAAAAACAATCTACCTTTGCCAGCTTAGAAAATATAACAATTTGATTAAATTAGCAAACAAATCCACTCTAAAATATGTCAAATGCTGATAAGATGCCTCCACTTCTGTTCTCAGCCTCATTATTACTTTCTACTCCAGTGGTGGTTGCTAACAATGTTGAGCCTTCTCTGAACTAGTTGAATTTTTAGTCAAATTCTTTCACATTAATGTTATGGAGATTTGATAGGGGATATCAGCAGAAGCTGTTTCAAAGCATGACTTGAAATGATTTCCATGTTTGAAGAGTTCTCTGTTCTCTCCCTTATCTCACTCTATAAGTCTACCTATTTGCCTACAGACCCTTGTCAGAATTAATTATTGCTCTGATTCAAGCAATCTATCTTTATCCTTCTCTTACAGATGTTAAACAATTGCTTTAGATCTGCTTATGTTTCAGAAAATGTTTAGTGTGGAAATATCTGACTATTGTTGAAAAGGATCTGTTCTTAATCCTGATGATACCACCAACTTTTTACCAATTTTGCTTTTGTTATCTCCAAAACAAAATGCTTGAAAAAGCTGTCAGCAATCAATTACATAAGATTGTGGAGAAGAATGTCTTGCTAGGTCCTCTCCAAGCTGGCTTCCATCCAGGACATAGAACAAAAGCCTTGGAAACATTTCCTGGATTTCCTCCGGAGAGTTATAGATAGCAGAGGTATTGGAGACCTGCCAGTGTTAAATATGTCTGCAATATCCAACACCATCGACCACCAGATTCTCTTCCATCCACTGAATGCTCTTTATGTAAGGAGACAGGTCTTAAAATGGACTGAGTCCCTCTTGGCAGGTAAGCTTGGATCCTTCATCTCTCCATTCAAACCTTTTCAATGAGGCATCCCTCAATAGCCCTCTTTATTGCCTGGTTGTTCAGCTTGTATATTACTCCTTCTACTCATCTGCTGCATTAATTAGGTTTGTCACTTTACATGTATGTAGATTATATGCAGATCTTGTTGAGTATCAGCAGGAGGAGGACTTTTTGGTGCTGGAGCCAATCCAATGCTAGATGAGAATAAACTGCTTTTGACAGTGCCCACCCTTGGATGGAATAGTTCTGTATTTGGGCATCTTGACTGCCATGGATGTGTCCACAGATGTGTGTGTCTTGTAAAGCGCACTGCTGCCCTGAGGCGTCGTGGCGCTGTAGACCGCTGGGGAACCCGTCCTGGCTATCCCTGTGAGATGGTCCCTCCTGGGTATCTCCAAGGTGAAACCAGGCATCCCCGGCTAATGTGAGGGGCCGTTGTGGAGATGAGGCAAGCTAATGCCCAGAGTTGCCGAGTGTGATCCCTGGTTAGAGTAGGCACCGAGGCGAGAATTATCAAGTCCGCTGGCCCTGGTCCACGACCCTGCTGCGTCGGGAATTGAACCCTGGTCCCGGGCCGTCCTCTGCTTCCGGGTCTGCTGCCTCTAACCAGTGAGCCACACCACTCCTGATCTCTGCAGTACTATGGGCCCTGTGTCTATTACACACAGGTTTTAGGGTATGTTAAATTCTTCCTATACATCTCAGTAAGCATCACAGTGATTTTCTACTCTCTTGTTTGTGAAAGCATAGGAAGACTTTATCATATCCAGAATGCAGTTATGAGAGTGCTATTGAGACTGATAAAATATGTCCACCAGTTCAGAAGAGAATGGTGTTGAAAATGATGTGTATGATGCACTGCACATTTTACATAGAACACGCTTTCTTTTTGATAAAATAGTTCTACAAATACAGTCCTGCAGTAAAACTCCACTCTACCACCTTCTTTTTGTGCTACCCAAATAAACAATCCATTGGACAGGGTTGCTTTCTTGGAAGAATATTTTTCACTAGATACAGCTGATATTTTCTGTAGCAAACAGGATATTATTCTGTAGAATAAAGAGCAAATGCCTTTCCACTGTGGAACAGTGTACTAAATTTCATAAGCCATTTGGAATTGTGCACTATTTCCTATGGTGGGAGTATAAAATATGAATCAATTCGTCTGTTTTTTAAACTGCATGGTATCTGTGGATAATGGCAAGAACACAGAGTTCAGATTTCTGACCCCTTTACTTTTTATTCGTGTCCAGCCATAACTCTAAAATGTTAAAGTTCCTTTTAAAAGGTATACTTTTGATTTACTATGAAGGCCAGTGACCTTCTAACTAAAACATATGTCACATTAAAATCCATTCAGTTTCTTAAACACAAATTTCAACTGATATAACATTAGATCAGGTTGCATTTAACGCCTTAACAGGAGCTTTTGGATTCCTGTAGTTGCTTAATACTTTTGATTAAAAAAAGACATAGAACTTCACATTATTGTTTCTATCATTAAGATTATTTATTCGTTTTCATTTGAATTTCCTTATCTGACAATTTACAAAACAACTGGCCAACATGTTTCCTTCCACATCTTTAGAACTTCTTAAGGGCTGAAATACATGTTGTAAAAAATAGGAAAATATTTCTTAAAACAACATGTATATAAAAATGTACCATACACTTTAAAAACAATATAAAGTTATTTTTACACAGTCCGCAATAATCAGGAATAATGGGGTATGTTTTGCCTGACTACAAAAACGTGATATAAAATATCCTTTTTTTACAGCAGCACCTTTTCAATAAAACAAAGCAGAAAAATAGACTATGTGCGTTTCCCAGACATAATTACTGTACTATTGTATATCTTGCAGCTACATTAGGAATTATATCATCATTTTTGGAATCATTAAAAAAAAAAGGGCAGATTTACTATTCTTTCATGTAAAGCAATGCAGCAAGCCAACTTGCTGGACTGCATTGCAATAAAGGGAGAAAGAAAAATGTGCCATAGTTACAAAGGCATGGTGCATTTCTGCTCTCTCCTAGAGCTGGCACACTTGTGGCCGCCTAGAGCCAATGCAGGCACCCTAGCACCATGGTACAAGGGTGCCTGCGTTATGGGCAGGATTGCTGTTGTGCAGGAAGGGACACCGTCCTGCACAAAAACAATCTTTAAAGGCATTTTCCACTATGTTGGTGTGCTGCAGAACGCACCACGCATTCAAAGAGAACGTAACAAGGAGAGATAAATATATTTCTCCCCATTACACCTAGGTCGGGCGGGGCGCACCATTGTCACTTTTAAGGCAAGGCAACTTTTAGAAAGTTGCCAATCTGTTGCCCAGTTTGTCCAGTGGCCGCACACAGTGACTGGCCACAAGACATCCTTTTGCCAAACGTGAACCACTCCCAGGAACAATAAAGACTAGGGTGTTAGCCCAAAAGGTGAGCATCAAAGAGGAAGCCACCTCTGGTGGGCAAATGGTGATCGCTTCTTTGTTCAGGTAGACAGGCTGGCAGCGGGAACAGAGAGGCGACACCGGTTGCCAAACCTGTTTTCCTGTGGGTGTGTAGTCCACAGGTAGCTACACCTCTAGGGTAGGGTACCGAGCTCCTACCATCCCAGGAAGGGTTCAGACATCTTAGGAGTGGGCAGAATAGTGCACCTTGGTATTGCTAGGTGCCACACATGGCCAGAAGCCCTCTCAGGCTGGAAGGTATCATGGTAGCCCATTGGCCAGTGCCTGCGTCATCCCCCCAGGACACTTTCAGGGCATAAATATGGCAACTCTGGCACCCTGTACCTCAGATCACAAACGAACTGGAGAAAGGACCAAAGAAGGACTTCGACCCCTGGCAAAAGAGGCTGCACCGACTGCTGGACTGTACCTACCACACCTTGGGCCCAGACCAAAGAAGTAACCCCAAGGGTCAGTCAGCTGAACCAGCACCATGCCATAAAAGCTGAAGTAGCTCATTCCAGCAAGTCAGTGGCCACATTGTTCGAACTGCAGCTGACTGACTTCGGGCAACCCAAGAGATCGATCCTCAAAGGCCAAAGGTTGCACCCAAGCCTGCTGGACCTGGGAGTGTCGTCGGAGTCCAGATTGGCCACTAAAGACAGACTAAGTAAACTACTGCACCCGCTGTGTACGGAGATAGGTTGCCCGGCCACAGGTTGCCTTCTACTGGCTCAAAGAAGACTTTGAGGGATGCCAACCCATGTATCCAAGGTCTCCCCACCTTACCTGTGGACCGAGAAATAACCACAAGGACACTCCTGTTGTCCGCACAACACCCAGAGTATCCTTCAGAATATTATGCTTCATGTATCCCCAGCATCAGGATTACTCCATTGAAGTCTATAGCGGTCTTGTTGTAAAGTGTGGAACTGGAAGTGAGACTGTGTTGGTGACCAGGTAACTGTCTAAATACTCCTTATTAGTTCCCCTGACCTTCTCCCTGTGGAATCGATTGCCCAACTAGGGCCAACGTAGTCAAACACAACTCTTTCAAACTTTAGCAAGCGTTTCCAACTTTATGGTTACCAATGCTTGTTTGTGGTTTGGACTAAAAAGCTGAGATTTACATTTTGCCTAGAAATCTATATCTCCAGAACCTGCTGGTGGATTTTGCTCATCTTGGTGTCTAAAACTTCATAAAAATATAGTCTATTTTTAGAAACTGGTGTCGGATTTCATTCGTGTAGCGTGACTTTATTATTCCATTGCTTAGTGCTTATAAATGCTTTATACTAGTTCATTTGTTTAAGCCTTACTTTTTGAAGCCACAGCTACCAAGGGTTGAGTTAGAGGTTTTATAAATGAGCCTGACTGGATGCAAGATGGCTTTGTGTGTTTATTACACGTTAAGGTCACACAATCATACCACATAATACACCACAGTCCCCACACAAGACACAAGGAAGCACCCATTATATTTCAAAACAATACCCTTTCAGGCATAGAGTTCCATCTATTTTATTCAAAAAGGGTATTGTTTTGACAATAAATATATTATATTGTGTTGTAATTGAATGTATATAGTGCTTACTGTGAGAAGTTGGCCTGGTACATGCTGTCCTCTAGTTACAGTGGGTACCTTGCACCAGTCCAAACAACCCCTTATTGATGATAGGTTAAAGGCAACCTTTATTGAAAGCTATCCTAGTGGTAGCTATGGAGAGCAGCCTTCAGGCTAAGTCTTGAAGGAATGTAAAGCAGCTTGTTTTACCAATCTATAATCTCTTGAGTGGCTAAATGAAAGGAGACCACACCAGGTATATATATATAAAATATATGTATATATGACTAAACACACCCCTGTAGTCTCTTTATGAGGCTAGAGGCAAAAGCACTTAAGTTACACTTCAAAATATTACAGTAAAGCAGCACAATACACATTAGGCCCTAGGGGTGGACCAAACCATATTCTAAAGTAGTGGTATAAGAACCACAACTTAACTAGACACAAGGCCTAGAGCCTGTAGAATCGCTGGGACCCCAAGGAACCACCCAAGGTAGTGACACAGGGGACCCACGGTGGCCGTGTACAGTGTGAGAACACAGCCGCGAGCTCCAGTTAGCTTCTATGGGGAAAGTTGCGGTTAGATTTTTAGAGTTAAAGGACACTTAAGAATGGACTGGGACCAAACCCTCTTGGACTTAGACAGTTCTAGGGTCAACACCCACGGGAGCACCGTAGTACTCGAGTTACCTCACCCAGGGAAGCCGGGTGCATAGGTGTCAAATGGTGTCGGGTCGCGTCGTCGTTTTCAATTGCCGCTGGCGAAGAAGTGATGCTGCCGGGAAGATGCGAAGTGTCCGAAGAGATCCAAACCTGGATCGGAGATGTGAAGAACCTGATAGCAGAGGGGACAGAGTCTGGGTCACTTGCCAGTGACCAGGGGCACGATAGACGAATGCCCACCGATGTCGGGTGTTTCAGGTGAAGAAGGTGAAGCTTGACTCTTCAGCCACGAGGACCAGGAGGCGTCGAGGATGACCAGGAGCTGGATTAGAGCTGTGCCATGAAGGATGTCGAGCGTTGCAGTGTCGGTGCCCGGATTGGACACAACAAGCCTTGGCAACAGAAACCCAAGCAAAAAAGAGAAAGATGCTTCGGTGCGGACCAGCAAGGTCCGAAGGACTCCCCCAGCTAGGAGGAGTGAAGGCTAATCTGGGGCAACCAGGGAAGCCCAAAGAAGGTCAGAGTTAACTTCACAGGGACCCATCAGTCGACGGACCTGGGATCGCGACGGGACCTCAAGCAGGAATGCAAAGAGCGGGCTCACGGAAAACTCGTGGAGTGTAGGCCCCCAATCTTCAGTGCAAAAGGTGCTTGGGGTCTGGGCTACAAGTAATCCAATGCACAGCCTTGAGAGTTGTCGGGAAGCTGATGCACTTGCAAATGTGCATGGTGTCCAGGGGTTCCGGTTCCACGGTACCCACGAGGTCTACGGGTCTCATATTTACTGGGGACTCGGATCGGCCTCTGGAAAGTCTGAAAATCCACCGCTGGTGTTGCAAAGTTTTCAGCATCCGGCGGGATCTTCGGAGATGCAGACTGGACAGATGCGTGTTTGGTGTCTGCCAAGCAGGAGAGTAACTTCTTTACTCCAAGGGACATTCTTCAGTCATCTGGCATTGAACAGATTGTCGAAGTTCCAGGATTCAGTTTCAGAGTTTCGTCCAGGGATATCTAAAGTTCTGGTTACAGAGGTTCCTTCTTTATACCCAAGGAAGGGGTTGGACTAAGTCAGGGAACCCACCTAATGGGAGGGTTTGGAAAGAGCAGTGGCTACACCCATTTCCTTTGTCCAGTTTCGCACCAGAGCAGGGGCTGGTTGCCCCTGCAACCGGTTTGAGCTGGACTATGCACAGGGACACCAAATGTGCCCCCAGTGCAGGACTTCAAAGCACTCCTGGAGTGCTCCCACTCAGCCCTAATCTACTAAAGCCTGTCTGGAAGGTGGTAACACCTCCCTGTGACAGGAAACCTACTGTCCAGGCCTCCCCTGCCAGAGTTTCGGCCAGCAGCAGGAGGCCAGACTCGTGTCTGTGGCTGCAGCATCCATTTAGTGATGCCAGGGCTCTGTTAAGCTGGTACCGGGTATACCGGTGGTGTCATGTCTCTCCCTCCAGAAGGGTGGGATCATACTCCCACACCAGTTACTGGTGTGGGGGTATGATTCCAAGGTGTTTGACACCAAACACAACATGTTTCCGTGCAGCCAGTCCAAAGTTAGCATTTACTGTTGGGTTATAATGCACTTAAGAGTATATGGTCAGGCTGCATCACAGACAACCCCGCAGAAAAGATTCCGAAGGCTGCAGAGGGGCACTGCTCATGCATAGGCACCCTCTCACACAAAACCAAGCACTCTGCCTTCAGGTTTGATAAGGCCTGCCATAGGGCTGACTGATAGGTTTCTAAGTGCAGTGATAGGTGAGATATAGTGAACCTATATCTCAGTAAGGGGTGCATGCACCACCTTACCCAGGCTGCAGTAGCAGACCTGTGGTGTTATTTTCGAGGGCTTCCCAGGGGTGGCATAATACATGCGGCAGCCCCTGGTAGGCCTCTGGGGTAGCTATGCCCTGGGTACATAGTATACCATATACTAGGGACTTATAAGGGCACCCCAGAATCCAATCTGTGGTGTACCTAAGGTATTAGGAATCAATTTATAAGAGAAAGCACATAAGCTGGGGACCTGAATAGCAGGTTCCCAGCCAACTAAGTCAAAAACCATCAAATCACCAGGAAAAAAGTAGGGCAACCATGTAGTCAGATTCCACCTTCCTACACTTACTAACTCTGACAAAACATTGAAGTGCTTCACGCCGTGCAGTAGGCTGCTCCAGATACACAAAGTTAGTAACTTATCCAGTTGTTATTGGTTATTGTTGGTTATGGATTAAGTCATAAAAGTAATGAAATGCATTATTTTTATTATTGGTATTATGCCAATTGGCTATCATTCATAAATGACCATTTTCTTCCTATGGCCTAAGATCTAATTATCTGTATCCTCCTCTGATGTTACTTTGTTACATGTTCAATACCATGAAACCAGAAATCAAATCTGTCATTATGATGTTCAATATAACACAGGGCCATTGGATATTTGGGATTTCTATTTCTTGCGGCCCTTACCACAGCTCCAATTTGTAAATTATAACGATTTTAATTAGCAATATCAGCAAGTAAAATAGGAAGACTGCATGTAAGATACTAAGGGGCTTATTTACAATCCCTTTGTGCCACTGGTACGTCACTTTTCCCATATTAAATGTGATGTTTCCACCTCCAACTTTACAAGGCATCCCTGATTTTTGTGTATAAACTGCTGATATTCCACAAAAGTAACTGAAATGTTACTATTTTTAGGCGTCTCTAACAAATGAGCTGACTTTTCTTTCGACCATAAAGATTTTTTATATAAGGAACAGAGTGAAACTTGCAGTTTCATTTAACAATGAATAGAAGCTGCATACCTAAAGTTAATAAAAACTGGAAGTCCATGTCTGACTATGCTCTTCCTCCGCATACTCCCATTAACTATTCAGGAAAGCACATAGTATGGATGGGAATGTTCCCCTACCCTGAATGCCCAACTACATGAATCGGGTATTCTATTTATTTATTTTTATTTTGGCCCTACTTTCACAGTAATCTAGAGTACACGCAGAGGTGTGAGACTGTTCCTTTCCTTGACATTAGCAAGGTCGTGGCCCTTTTCCGTTGCCTGGAGGGGCTCATCAAGTGTGCCCTCATTGCACTAATAGTCGACTACTGCCCCTGACATGGGTTTAGATGTGGTGACAACACACCATCTTCTGTGAGTCCATAGTTGTAGCCAGCCCTGTCACTGGAGTAGAGGTTACTGATGTAAAGTCAATGAGCTATCCCGGAGCTAACCTTGCAAATGTATGTCGAGTGTGTTTGTGTGCGTAGCCTGAGTGGTAAGTGCATAGTGTGCGGGGAGATCCATGGGATCCATCTTGGATATGCCCAGACTGGCACAAAGCACAAGATGGAGGTGAGGTTGTTTCCCCTGATGGTAGGAGTGTATTGCTGATATTTATGTAGGTAGGAGACCTCAACAATGAAGAGGGGAAGAGGAGACAAAGTTCCTTTAGAAATTCGATCAGCTTTTTGCTGGGAGGAGCTACTAGTTAGTCTTCCTGTAGCCCTGCCTTTTGGCATGGTGGGGGTGAATTGTGGGACTGCAGTCTCTGTTGTTCTAGGAAACCTTTAGGTGAGGTCAGACTTTTGTCTTTTCTCTGATCACTCTTAAGTGTGGCCCATGACAGCTAGGTGCAGAAAGCTCACACCTCTTTGTGCCTCTGTTATGGGTGCTCCAGGCGAGAGACTACCTTGCTGTGAGGAGCATCACTCTCCACAAAGGCTGTGTCTGGAAAGCAGCCTGAAGAGGACATTTGAAACTGGTTCTGTAAGTGCAGACAGTGGATCTAGATCTCCTTTCTGCTTTGGTTATATAAAAGTGGAGCCCACTTGTTACAGCTCCAAGTTCTCTATTTCCAAGGGAGCAGTGCTCCACATAGTACTCAGAGAACAGTTGTGCAAATAGAACTGGTGTCTGCCTGACAGCCAGCTTCCCAGGGGTAGGCAGACATCACCTGAGTCCATCCCATGATGCAAGAGCTGATTATCTGTCCTGAAGTAGGTAGACAGCAGATTACCTGATGAGATAAGGGAGGAGCCTGCCATCCCTGCAGGGGAATTTACTGTCTTGAAGGAGGAAAGGGTGGTGGTTCTGTAGAAGAGGGGGATTGTGAAAGAGATCTGTGTGCCCTAGTGTTTAAGGGCCCCAGATTCTCCTGTCCGATTCCTGATGGGAATCATGAATACTGTGAGTGGCTGTGCCCGATATTAGAAGTGCATCATCGCCTGATTCACTGCTCCCTGATCTCAGAGGTGCAGTGTGATCAGTGCCCAAGCTAAGACGATTGTGGTATATCCTGAGCTGCAGCATCCAAATCATGAATCAACATCATGGCCCCATCCAACTGAGGCCAGCCATGTAACCCAGAGCTGTTGTGTAACCAAGGCATCAGTGTGCCTGAAGGCACATCCCAACACCATACTTATGATGAAAGGTAACAACCTCGAAACACATGTCCAGGGATGGCCAATGCGACATTGATTTTTGCTCAAGACTCTAGCAGAGGCGCACTCGCTGATGCTTACTTCATGGACCACAATGCTTTGGGGTAACACGCTGGTAGGACGAGCAGTGTGCGACCAATTGGATTTATGTAACCCAGAGCTGTTGTGTAACCAAGGCATCAATGTGCCTGAAGGCACATCCCAACACCAGACTTATGAGGCCGCTGCAGATTATCTACCTCAGTTTGAGTCCAGCCATGCTAGGCCACATGGATCCCGGCCCAAACAGCACAAGCGGCCCTGCAATGAAGTCAAGTGGGTCCAGCATTCCCCTATGCAGCCATCCCTGACTGCAGACACATCGCCTGAGGCACCCCCTGAAGAGTCTGTGGATGACTGGAGGCTCATGCTCAGCAAAGAAGTGGGTGAGAGAGCGAGCACCAGATGAGCCAAGTGACTGCACCAGAAGTGCCAACTCCCATTACAGACTGTGCGAAATTCGTGGGTGAGAACCAAGCGAGAAGGTAATCTGCACCTAAGCCTAATCATGCTAAGGACCTGACCCAGGGTAGTAACCACTTCGACCATAAGGGAGAAGAACTGGATTCAGAATGGGGAGGAGGTGTTAACCCGCTCAAAGCACCAGGAAACTAAACTGCATTGTGTGCATATGTTTCTGTAGTATTAAGTTCTTATGTGCGTTAAAATGACTTTTCTTCTTGAAAGTCAAGAATTGGGTTGGACAATCAGTTGTTATATGGAAGTTTGTTGGTTGAGTGCTGAGCTAGTGCACCCCGACACTACCTGCCTGAGACTCCAGGTGAATGCTTAGCATAGCTACCACTGAGATTCGAGAGCTGAAGGGGTTGTACTTGGCCCAGTTTGGAAAGCCATAGTAAATGGACCCGATCCTGGGGCACCAAAAGCAAACAGCCTCAACCCCATGGTTGAGGCCTAGTTGCCCCTACTTGCCTCATGCCCTCCGAATGGTCTGTGACACATATCCTTGAAAATAATGCCTTGTCACTGTTTTAAACACTTTAATACTGTTTGGAGAAATATGGTGCATAGTTTGTAGTGACTTATTTGAAGATCTACATGTATTTCTTTAGGGTAGGAAAGTGCTGCCGCATCTCTGTTAATGATAACTGTATATCATGAAAATGAACAGGGTTACAAAATTTTGCTTTACCTGCTCCATCATCTCCAATAAGAATCAACTTCTACTACCACGGAAGACGCTTACTGGGTCTTATCAACAGCAAGCAGAGGAAGAAAAATGTAGGATCCTTCTCAATAAGCAAGTAGAGATTATGACTAGGTTAACATCACTGGAAAAAAAAGATCCAGCTCCAAAGTCCCAATCAGTCTGTTGTCTTACAATTTTTTACAGTAATACGGGGAAAAAAATAACGAAATACTTACCAGGTGAAGTTCGGTCTCCGTGAAGACGTATCAAGATATTAAAACCTAGGCGCAGATTTCTCTCAGATTCTGTGTCACCCTTGTGCCACGCTAGAGTGAGATTTACTAAGCCACACAAGGCCACCTCGCATGGCCCTGCGTGGCATAGTACATCTGGAGTAACACAAGGCGGCACAAGTTGCTGCCTTGTGTTACTCTGCCTTTGGAAGGGATGCCAGAGGTGCAGCGTGGGTGTTCCCGTGCAACCACCCATGATTTCCAGCGAATTCCCAGATTTACCATGAGTGGTAGACGTGGGAATGTGTCAAAATGCTACGCCTTCCCATGGGAGGTGTAACAAGGAGAAATATGTTTATTTCTCCTCGTTTTACCCTCTTCCTATGTGTGTTGCATTCTGCAGCACACAAAGAGGAAAAAGCCTCAGAGGATTATTTTTGTGCAGGAAGGTGCCCCTTCCTGCACCCAAACAAATCCTGCCTGGGGCGGCTCTAGGCAACACATTGTGTGCCAGCGCAAGGAGAGGACAGGAATGCACCATATATTGTTAAATATGGCGCATTCCTGCCCTCTCCCTCTCACGCAACGCAGTGAAGCAAGGTGTCATGGTACACTGCGTTGCATGGCATTTTGATAAATCTGCACCCTAGTATCTATCCCTCGGCAACCTCTTGTAAGAATAACAGCACCCACATCAGTCGGAGAACAAAAACCACGAAATGCAAAGAAGCTGTTTCTGAAGGAGAAGAAAAAGGGATCTGTGCCAAGGCAAAATATTGGCAGCAGCAGATTAAAAAATGGCACTATGCTACTTGAAGTTCAAATTAGTGATGTGGTGAGGAAAAAAAAAACACATCACGAGGATGATCGTTTGAAGACCTGCCTCTAGTAATTATTTAATTTCTAATAGTTGATATCAACATTTTTTTAATGAAAAAGGCTCTTCTTGGTGTCGAACAGTCTTGTGTAAAAATAGAGGTCTTTCTACCTCTTACAATTTCTCTATATTTTATTTGTATCAAGGACAATGCATGTAGGGTGAGGCTGAAGGCCACGGTGTGCCACACCTGCAGTCAGAGCCCTCAGTGCACATTGGTAAGATGTGAGCAGGCGTCCTGGAACACCATGGATGGGGAAGAAGCATAGCCGCAGACCATATGTGCGCCTACAGAGAACTAGGCATGGTGGTACACGAACAGGCCGGAATGGAAACTAAAATCTACCCTGCCAAATATGTTCCACAACTAGAATGGAGCCCTGCAGTGTGGTTGAATCAAGGCAGCCCATCCTACTCTGAAAGAAGCCCCCCAACCTGCAGCCTACGGGGAAAATCCCACAGTGGCAAAATGGCAAGTCCGACACTGTGCCACAAATACGAAAAGTTCAAGGCACAATGGAGTTGGCTGTATGATATACCTGGCTAGCTCATTGTGCTCCTAGTGGCCGCTGCTCAAGGGCATAAGTCATGTAGAGTAGTCTCGCATTACATGGTGGCATGCCTCAGGAGGGCCACAGTAACAGGTTCCATGACCTAGCGGATGGCCATACCCTGTGTCCAGTGGTGTGAATCACTGCTTGCATTGTGGTAGGACTCCAGGCATGCCAGCTGAAAGGACACAGGAGCAGGGAATGGCAGAAAGGCATGTCTTTCGGCCTGAGCTGTTTCCAAACGGCTAATGATGTGTGTTGGTGCTTCTTGTGTTGTATTGTATTGTAATTGCATTTATATAGTGCTTACTACCCCTGACGAGATGTCGAAGTGCTTTTTCTGCGAGTAGAACGCTACTCAGGAACCGATAAAGGATTAGTGGTGAATTAGTATAGTGAAAATATGAAAGTAATTTGAGTGATGGATATATTAGTCAGTTATTTGGATTGAGAAGGATAGTGGAGGGATAGAAGTGGGAAAAAGGTTTGCATTTATATAGCACTTGCTAACCATGATGGGGTGTTGAAGCACTTTTTCGGTGAGTAGCACGCTACTTCGGAACCATTAAAGGATTAGTGATGAATTAGCATAGTGAAAATATGAAACTAATTTGAGTGGTGGATATATTAGTCAGTTATTTGGATTGAGACGGTGTGACGGGGCAGGGGAAAGGTCAGAAACAGGTACACCTGCAAGTCATTACTGGTCACACGACACTTCTATACCCCCTTGTGTTATCACCCAGGCACCCGAGGACCAGCCCCGACTGGACGAATGGGCTCCTTACAATCCCCAGGACTGGAAGCCAGAAATAGGACATCGTGCCTTTAAGACGGAGTTCTCATGGACCGAAACTCCTCCCCCCCTGGATGACGTCTCAGTCGGCGGGACTTCAAAGAAGAGCGAGACCCGGAAGACGGCGGACGGCGTTTCCCCGGAGGCAGAGAGCGAACTGGAGTGGAGGAGAAAAGCGGAGCGAGAACAGGAGTGGAGGAGAGCGGAGGAGAGAGAACCGGAGTGGAGGCGAAAGGCGGATCGAGAGGAGTGGACGGAAGGAGTACGAACGAACCCCGACGAGACAGCTCCGAGAGCGGAGGACAACAAGCCAGGAGGCCAACGTCTCCGCGAAGCGCCCTGCCACGTTCCCAGGGGAGGAGCGTGGCTGGAGCAGGTACGGGGTAAAGTCGCGGGTTGGGTGGGGAAGGGGAAACCACAAGAGCTGTGACACCACGAGCCCTGATAGCCTCTGTACTTAGTCGGCACCCCCGTGTTACAGTAAACACCCCCCCCCTGAACACCTAGGCACGTCTTGCATATCCAATTCACGGTGTCCCTCACTCCCGGTCCTTCTTCCCTCGTTGCAGGGCAACCCTCCTAATTCCTGGTTTCCTTTATCTTTTGGGGCATAACGGACGGAGATACCTGGCCGGACCGTCAATACCAGAGTCCGCCCTGACAGAAGAGATTCAGCTGAGGTGGCCGTCCAGACAACTCGGACCTTACAACCTTTACAGTTTACCTGGCGGAAAGTCAAAGACAGTCCAGACAATTGTATAATAAAGCCCTCCTAAGATTTACGAGCCTGGTACTGCGTCTCTGTCACCCCGAACCCACTACACTGGTGTCAGAAGTGGGATTCTACAACCTCGCCCGTCTGTATGGAAAAGATGGACGCCCTCATCCAACATCTCGTCCAGGGACAGGAGAAATTGGAATGGGCTGTTCAAAGACAGATGACGTCGGCGCAGGCAGATCGGGATCTGTTTCAGAACACCATAACCGCGCAGCTGGACAGTATTCAGAAGGCCGGCGCAGTCCCTTCCCTCCCGGTGCCCATAGACCGGCGTCCCCTCTCTGTCCCTAATCCATCAGGGATATCGTTACAAAAATACCTCCCCGGGGAAGACCCCAATGTCTATCTAATGAACTTTGAAAGAGCCGCCAGAGCCATGGGGTGGCCAGAAGAAAAATGGCCTTTCTTTTTGGCTCCCCTGCTAACGGGTGAAGCGCAGTTTGCCTATCAGGTGGCTAACCCCTCGGGAACAGTCCCGTATTATACGATTAAAGAGATTATCCTTGACCACCTTGGGCTTGATGGGGAAGCGTATCGCGTCTGCTTCCGGAAGGAACGTGGAACACCGGGTGAGAACCCCAAAACATTGTTCTTCCGGCTCAAGATGGCTGCCGACAAGTGGCTGAAACCGTTGATCAGCACGAAAGAGGAGGTAATGACTAAAATTTACCTAGAGCAGTTTATGGAGGCTTTGCCGTACGCCACTCAGAGGTGGCTGAGACAACACCCAGGACTGTCACTTGAACAGGCCATAGAAATGGCCACCAACTATGCGAGAGCCCAACCGAAGTCCACGGGCTGGGAGGGAGAGAAGAATCCAAAGGGATGGAACCTCGAAAAAGGGGATAAGAAACGGAAATTTGTGCCCGAAACCTCTAGACCCAGACCAGTACGGGTGGAGGGTCCTCCGGTCCTAGGACCCCAGTGCTTCGAATGTGGGGAATGGGGCCACATTGCTAGACTATGTCCTAGGAAGCGACCAGGGGAGGAACCTATGGAGGTCGGATACCTGCCAAGATCCATACTGTATTCAGCAGAGATGGGGAGCTCCTTCTATGTGAGTCTAAGGTTGAATGGTAGGACGGTAAGAGCGCTGCTAGATTCTGGCTGCCGACAGTCGGTAGTACAAGAACATCTCGTCCTCCCTAACCAGTATATACCCGGGGCAGTGGTCCACATCCGCTGCGTACACGGGGTCGTGAAACCTAACCCTCTCGCCCAGGTAACACTACATCCCAGTGACAAAGAGCCCTGTACAGTAAAAGTGGGGGTGGTGAAGTCCCTACCCGAGGAGATGCTACTAGGGGTGGATAATCCAGGTTTCATGTCGTTGTTCTCAGGGTCCATGGTCAGGTCCCCTTTGATAAGTGGGGAGGCCAGAGCAGCTCTCATGTCCCCGAAACCATGGGTCTTAGATCGCAGCTTTCGCTTCGCTCAGGCTAACGATACCACCCTCCTTAATGCCTGGGAGAGCGCCCATATGTCCCAAGCCCAGGAGAGTAAGAAGTACCCACGGTTTCTGATAAAAAACGATCTCTTGTACTGGGAGGGGGCAGAGGGAGGGACTCCCCAGTTGATAGTCCCCGTGTCTTTTCGGGAGCAGGTCCTCTTCTTTGCTCATGCACACCTCACCGCAGGCCACAGTGGTAAGGAGAAAACTACGGACAATATAACGCGTTTCTTCTACTGGCCTGGGGTATATAAAGATGTCTACAATTATTGCATGAAATGTGAGATATGCCAGAGGAAAAACGTACACCGCCCCCCTGCAGCTCCGTTACAGCCCTTGCCAACCATTGGAACCCCGTTTGAAAGGGTGGGAATGGATCTGATCGGGCCATTGCCGAAATCGTCGAAGGGTCACTTATACGCCCTCGTGGTTGTTGATTATGCCACAAGATTCATTGAGGCTTTTCCTTTACGAACCCCGACTACGGCTCACATAGCCGAGAAATTTGTGGAGTTGTTCTCCAGGGTAGGATTTCCTAAAGAGATCCTAACCGATCAAGGTACACCCTTCACCTCCAAACTCATGAAAGAAGTCTGCAAAACCCTGGACATACATCACTTACGGACCTCGGTGTACCACCCGCAAACAGACGGTCTCGTCGAGAGGTATAACCAGAGCCTAAAGATAACGCTAAAAAAGATGCTCACAGCTGAGGGTCAGGAATGGGACCGTCTGTTGCCTCTGGCCCTGTATGTATTGAGGGCACAAAAACAGAGCAGTTTAGGCTGTTCAGCCTTTGAATTATTATACGGGCGACAACCCAGATCCTTGTTAGAAATCACCAAAGACATTTGGGAATCTGAAGAAGATCAGGAACAGAGATCCCTCCTAGAATACACCCATCAACTCAGGTCCAAACTGGGGAAGCTACGGACCCTAGCCTGCTCCAATTTGGAACACCAGCAGATGAAGCAAAAACGGTATTATGATCAGGGGACGAAGCTCCGTAGATTGCAGAAAGGAGACTGGGCCCTACTTCTCCTGCCCTCTATCGCTAACAAAACCAAAACCGAGTGGGTGGGACCTTACGAAGTCCTGAAGACGATTGGAGATATGACATATAGGTTACGGGTATCCCCCTCCAAAACCCAAACCTATCACATAAATTTGCTGAAGAAATGGATATGCCCGCCTCCGAGAAACACACAGTTACCCATACCCACGGCTCACAGCACAGCCTCCAGGATAGAAGAGCTTATTGTAAACAAAGACATCTCCTCTCAACAGAAAAGGGAACTCATGGAGACGCTATACCCGTTTGAAGATATATTTTCAGATCTTCCCGGGAGGACTACCCTGGTTGAACATACAATTGAGACCCATCCGGGAAAGAAGGTGAAACAACGACCAAACAGAATCCCTGCGGCCCGCCGGGAAGCCATAAGGAAAGAAGTTAATGACATGCTGCAGTTAGGAGTCATCCAGCCGTCCCGGAGTGAGTGGGCTTCGCCTATTGTGATGGTCCCAAAACCCGACGGATCACGACGTTTTTGTATGGACTTCCGTGCACTGAACGCCATCTCAACGTTTGATGCCTATCTGATTCCGCGGGTAGACAAACTGATCGAGAGACTTGGAGACGCTATGTTCATCACCACGCTTGACCTCACGAAGGGGTACTGGCAGGTGCCCCTTAGAGAAAGCGACAGGAAGAAGATGGCATTTATAACCGAAGAGGGACTGTTCGAGTTCACTGTCCTTCCCTTCGGGCTCCATGGGGCACCTGCCACATTTCAACGCCTGATGAACACCATCCTGAAGCCCTACACATCTTTCTGTTCAGCATATCTTGACGATATCGTCATATACAGTAAAAACTGGGGAGAGCACTTGCAACATGTGCAGACGATCCTACTCGCCTTAAAGAAGGCATGCTTGCACATTAATGCAAAAAAATCCTGAGCCGCATTTCACCGGGTAAACTATCTGGGCTTTGTATTAGGAGATGGTACCATAACTCCCCAAACAGAGAAAATAAGGGCCATTGAGGGTACCCCCTTTCCAAGTTCGAAGAGAGACCTACGAGCATTCCTGGGGCTCATAGGGTATTAAAGACGGTTTATTCCCCGGTTTTCCGAAATAGCAGCCCCTCTTACCAACCTTCTCCAAAAAAGTGCAAAACCCCGAGACCTTCTACACCCTTCCCCTGAGGCTGTACAAGCGTTTTCGGACTTAAAAAGGGCCATAACAGCTCAACCAGTATTAGCATCCCCCGACTTTTCCAAAACCTTCATCCTTGCCACCGACGCCTCCAATGTAGGTCTAGGGGCGGTCCTGTCACAGGAATGGGAGGACGGGTTAGAACATCCCGTGCTCTTCGTTAGCCGCAAACTCTTTCCTAGGGAAATGAAGTATCCCACGGTGGAAAGGGAGTGTCTGGCCATCAAATGGGCTGTCGACAAACTGCAATATTACCTAGAAGGGAAGCCTTTCATATTATATACCGACCATGCCCCTTTGCGATGGATGTGCCAGAACAGAAGCCTAAACCCCAGGATACTTCGCTGGTTCTTGTCGTTACAGCCATATGCTTTTACTGTGAGGCATAGAAAAGGAAAGGACAATGGTAATGCCGATTTCTTGTCCCGGGTCTTTCCTCTCCCCGAACGGGAGATGCAAGGGGGGGAGGTGTGTGACGGGGCAGGGGACAGGTCAGAAACAGGTACACCTGCAAGTCATTACTGGTCACACGACACTTCTATACCCCCTTGTGTTATCACCCAGGCACCCGAGGACCAGCCCCGACTGGACGAATGGGCTCCTTACAATCCCCAGGACTGGAAGCCAGAAATAGGACATCGTGCCTTTAAGACGGAGTTCTCATGGACCGAAACTCCTCCCCCCCTGGATGACGTCTCAGTCGGCGGGACATCAAAGAAGAGCGAGACCCGGAAGACGGCGGACGGCGTTTCCCCGGAGGCAGAGAGCGAACTGGAGTGGAGGAGAAAAGCGGAGAGAGAACAGGAGTGGAGGAGAGCGGAGGAGAGAGAACCGGAGTGGAGGCGAAAGGCGGATTGAGAGGAGTGGACAGAAGGAGTACGAACGAACCCCGACGAGACAGCTCCGAGAGCGGAGGACAACAAGCCAGGAGGCCAACGTCTCCGCGAAGAGCCCTGCCACGTTCCCAGGGGAGGAGCGTGGCTGGAGCAGGTATGGGGTAAAGTCGCGGGTTGGGTGGGGAAGGGGAAACCACAAGAGCTGTGACACCACGAGCCCTGATAGCCTCTGTACTTAGTCGGCACCCCCGTGTTACAGTAAACAACCCCCCCCCCTGAACACCTAGGCACGTCTTGCATATCCAATTCACGGTGTCCCTCACTCCCGGTCCTTCTTCCCTCGTTGCAGGGCAACCCTCCTAATTCCTGGTTTCCTTTACCTTTTGGGGCATAACGGACGGAGATACCTGGCCGGACCGTCAATACCAGAGTCCGCCCTGACAGAAGAGATTCAGCTGAGGTGGCCGTCCAGACAACTCGGACCTTACAACCTTTACAGTTTACCTGGCGGAAAGTCAAAGACAGTCCAGACAATTGTATAATAAAGCCCTCCTAAGATTTACGAGCCTGGCACTGCGTCTCTGTCACCCCGAACCCACTACAGAAGGATAGTGGAGGGAAAGAGAAGGGAAAAAGGTTTGCATTTATATAGCGCTTTCTACCACTGATGGGGGGGCTGAAGTGCTTTTTTTCGGCAAGAAGCACGATACTCTGGAACCCATACAGTGTTAGTGGTGAATTAGTACAGTGAATTATGAAAGTAATTTGAGTGGTGGATATGTTAGTCAGTTATTTGGATTGAGAAGGGTAGCAAAAGGGTAGAAGAGGTATCTTTCATTGGCCAAGTACCAAAGAAGGTCATTAGCACGTTGTTTTTTGAGTGAATGTGTTTTTTTTAATTGAAGTTACGTTTGTTGTCGCTCATTGGATATTAACGACCGTTAAAATGGTGATTCGATTGGAATGAATAGTCTAAAAACCAAGGAATTTGGAAGTTATGGTAAGCTGCACAACTGTAACTCCTATCCCTGCCATCATGGACTGCTCATGACCTCATGTATGATAACAGGGATGATGGATGACATCACTACATACTGTGAAAAAATAGTACTTTTAAACACATTTTGTAAATTAACTACACATATTTATGTTTTTCATAAAAGTAAGTTTTTAACTGTTAACACCAATTTACTAAGGGGTTCAAACGTTATAGAGAGCTGTGCTTTTGGAAGGGTGTTTATGAAATCACCACGTTATTTTTTGGGATACCTTAAACCCAAATGTCAAATCATAATGGCACAAATTTCACACAGAGGCCATATTCTTTTGCGTGCTTTTCTAAATTTTGTGACATCCTTGTCAGTATCACTGATGTAATTTTAGGAATAAATTGTATAGATTCCTAAAGGAAGAGTCCAGAATCGGTGAACTTTCAAGAATTCTGTGATTGTCCAAAAGCTAATAAAGTGTTAAAGTATGTCTTAATCAGCCACAATTTTTGTTCAGGCCATTCGTAAAAGTCTTCAGACCTTGTGGTGTAAAAGGTCTAACAATAGCCTGCCCACACAGTGATATGATGAGTGTTCTGGTAGCAGAAAGGACATGAGGGCACATCCAAGGGGGATGAAAAGGCCCTTATTTGCCTGATAAGAGCCTACTTCTTGGCGCACACATTCAAGGACTTTCACTTGTCTTTCAATTCTGAACAATTTGAGGGCATTATTTTAACGTTTGAGGATTTTATAGATTAATGTAACTCTACTGGTAGAGGAAAAATACGATGTTGAAGTCAGATATTTTCTTTCATATAAAGGTATAACATTGAAATGTGCCTTCCATAGGACAGGTAATTGTTGACGGGCTTGTGATTTTGGCCCCGTTGAACAACTGGCACCAAATGTTCAGAACAAATATTCATTACACTAACTGTGGTTTTGCCAAATCTTGAGGCTGGGATGGAGGGTGCAAAAATATAGGTGGGCCCTAAAATGTTAAATGTCCTAAAACACATCTGCTCATCATGGCAGTAAAGTTCCTCAGATAAAAGGCAGAAGAGATCAACTACATTTCGTCAGAACCTATGATACCAAAATTTGACAAAATACTGTTTACTCATGGGACCCAGAGGGATCTGACAATGCACCCACCCCTTTAAAGGCAGGGATTTACCTGATGATCCTCAACATAAAGCTGGTTGCAGGCTAACGTCAAAGCCAACAGCCTTAAGAGCAACCTCAAAATGGAAGAAC
The DNA here is from genome assembly GCF_964204655.1 of Triturus cristatus. NCBI lineage: Eukaryota > Metazoa > Chordata > Amphibia > Caudata > Salamandridae > Triturus > Triturus cristatus. Next base: position 393,110,737 of record NC_140592.1, read on the forward strand.
AATCTATAGGCCTGAATGGGCAAAATGTCACCTTCTCTGTGAGGATGAATCTGCAATTCATACTTTGGCAGACTGCTACATTCATGGGTCAACAAACAGAGGTCAAAGTCTCATGTCATGGTTCATGCATGCCATTTCTGCAACGCTGTGGGAACTTTTTCAGGAGTCCCACTGCAGTAAGGGGTTAGTAGTGCAAGCTTGGATCAATCAAAACCATTTACCACTGGTGTGTTGGGGCATAACCCTACTACTGCACCAAGAACTGAGCACCAACTTAACCCCTTTAGCACTTGACAGTCAGGGTAGCGAAGCTGAGTCATACAAGGAATGCTTTAGGAGGTGGTGTGGGGTTAGAGACGTGGAACTCAATATAATATCTATTAAAAAATAATCATCCACTGCCCACCCCGTATTTTAGTTTGTAAACAAAAAGTGTTTTCTCACTGGCACAATAACTGTTCATAATCGACATGGCACTGCAAGGGGTATACCGCCAGGAATTAGTAACCTCTGTAATCTCGGGGACTGTCTAAACTGCTCTCCATGCACAGGCAATATGTCAAGGAGTGCTTTTAGAGAGAATGTCTGATGTGAGTGATAAACTGCAACTACTCTGTGCACTTTAATAATCCTACATCCTGCAGGTTATCCTACTGTGGGTGTCTTTTTAAGGTTGTGTACTGTAAGAGGTTAAGTTATCTTGCTTCACTTGCTTGTTTCAACATGAGTCAGGCAGTACCGCCTCACCATTTTCAGATTTCACCAGCCGCTCCTGATGTCAAGTCAAGTTTATTGTTTTAATTAATTAATTAAAACCATAACAACTTTTGCAAAGCACATTATATTTACTAAACATCTTCTAAAAGTCTAAAAGAAATCTAAAAGGTGTGTTGTCCCATCGAGCAATCATCCTTGATTATTGATCTGTGCATTCAATAGTGCAGATAAAATGCATAAAACACATTTCCGCACCACCAAATTAAAATGTGAAGGAGAGTACAGATTTAAAAAAAAAAACATTTCTGAAAGTAAAGATGAATATCGACTATAGAACAACAGTTTAAAATTCGAGGTAGCCAACCAACAATAGTGTTCATTTTTCGATCTTTTGACAAGTTCCAACTTTAAGCGTGGAGGTCAGACATCATCACAGAGCTGGTTGCATAATTTGTGCATGCTTTTGATGGAGCTTAGATTTCACCTATAAAATGTATGCATTATTATATGACAAAAAGCTGCAGACAAGAGTTCTAAAATGGCACGCAGATTGTGGCGCAAGCAAGATGAAAACATAAGGCCTGATCAGAATGCTTCAGTTTGGAGGTGCTTTCATGTCAAAACATGCTCAATTAATTGAACAGCCATGTTTATATGTGATTAATCAATATGCAATCTCACTATAGAATGCACATTAATTTAGAAAATGTATTTGTACTTTCAAAATGGCATCATGTATTTTTGCAAGAGAAGAAATGTGCTGAAATGTGTTTTACAGAAAACAACGTGATTTCAGTTTGCTTTAGTGGACTCAGCTTACTGCAGTTTTTGCCTTTGAAGATTACAATGGAATGTGCTCCTCTTCCCTACCAACTTTCAATGAAAGGGCTTTGTTAATAAATAACGCCCTCCCGTTTCCGTCTCTTCGACCTTCACTATGTTGCATATTTTTGTAGCCTGTTTAAACGTGGAGTGAAGAGCACACATTTTTTTTTCATAAATCACAAGACTAAAATTTGAACAGGAACACACCTGATTAATGACCGGGAGATCACATGTCTTGAAGTTCTGATTGGATCAGCTATGAGGACCGAGCATGTGAACTTTTGCTTGAAATATGGCTTACAAGTGGGAGGAGTGCCTCTCTTTGCTCATTTTTTCTGAGGGCCAGGCCCAGTTTCTGTGCTGGACACAGAGACAGGGAGGAAAGAGAAGGAGGGGCTGCGTCTATGGGGGCTATTTGGCAGCCTGAGACAGAGACACAGACTAGCACAGCGAGGCAGAGAGAGAGAAAGAGTTGAGAGGATCAGAACAGGGTAGATTTTAGGTGCTAAACTTTACATATCATGCTTTAACTAACTGCTTTTGAAAAGATGTATTTGTCCTATGCATTTATTTCTCTTTATGGGAGATTTTTTGCCATTATTAATTATTGATTAACCTTGCAAGACTTACTCTTTTTCTTAGAAACTCTTTAAGAGTTTTGACTGACAATTTGCGCCACATTTCCCTTCCTATATGTGATGTTTATATGTAGACTGTAATATGTTCTGTATTAATCCTGTTTTTCAATTCTGTAACCTGATTGATATTTGACTAATAAATAAAGAGTCAGAGAACCTTAACGTTTGACTTAAAAATAAAACCCTTTAAAATAACTCACCACTCTCATTATTGCCTTAAATATTTTTTGCATTTAATTTTCATATTTATGTAAAGTCTCCTGTTTGGTGAAACACAGTCATCAAAAGGTCCATCATTTCACCCTTTACAGCGGTAAACAATAGGAAATGAGGTTTTGAATAGGGAAATTACCAGGTAATTACCGCTGGATCAGTTCCGTCAGCATGGAAAAAGTTATTTGAGCTGGTCATGACAGGCTACGTCTAAAACGTTTACGAATTTACAATTCAGCTGAGGGTCTCCGGGATTGAAACATGCTATGATAGCTTCCCTGCATGTATGTATATTTCTGTCATTAAAACAACGTTTTAAATATTGTCGTCTGAGCCTTTGCAATCCTAGGCAGATACAAATCAGATCTTGGGAGATGTGTCACGTTGTAAAGCCCTGCGCCACATGAAACCTGCTTTAGGTTTCATGTGGGCGTTCCGGCGCAGGGTGGGCGTTCCGGCGCAGGAATGCCTCGTAAAAGTGACACAGTGAAATCAACACAATTTCACTGATTCACTTTTTAAGTCCATGCTGCGTCAAAACCCTGTGCCTGCTTGAAGCAGGCATAAGGAGTGACGCAGCATGTTAGGCATAGGGCGCCCCTGAGCATTGCTGGAGCCACGTCGCGCTTGCGACACGCATTGCCCTATCCTTGCGCCACGGTGCGCTGCATTGTAAATGCAAAAGACACACAATTGATGGACGGAATGCAGAACAAATCAAAACATTCTCCCCCAGTCAAGAGATCTGGGTTACATCCATCATTCTTTCCTGTTTCCAGTCCAGGGAGGACCTGGCTTGGCAGTTCGGGCTGGACTGTTCCCATGAGGCACAGGGTCAAGACTGATTTGCATATGGCTGGGTTCAAACTGGGATGGCATGGTGAGCAAAAAAACGATGGATTTAGGCCAGATCTCTGTACTGGGGTGAATGTATGACATTGTTCTGCATTCTGTCCATCAACTGTTGTTTTTGCATTTGTCACCCCGAGTGGGACGGGTATGCCCAGACATGGGTCCTGTGCTCTCCATGCCACTGGAATCAAGCTATCCTGCCTGAAGAGGGGTGAAACCCTGAAACCGGTCCTAGGATGCTTGTTTCCAGTCCAGGAAGGACCTGGTTTGGCAGTTCGGGCTGGACTGTTCCCATGAGGCACAGGGTCAAGACTGATTTGCATATGGCTGGGTTCAAACTGGGATGGCATGGTGAGCAAGAAAACGATGGATTTAGGCCCAGATCTTTGTACTGGGGTGAATGTATGACATTGTTCTGCATTCTGTCCATCAACTGTTGTTTTTGCATTTGTCACCCCGAGAGGGACGGGTATGCCCAGACGTGGGTCCCGTGCTCTCCATGCCACTGGAATCAAGCTATCCTGCCTGAAGAGGGGTGAAACCCCCAAAACCGGTCCTAGGATGCTTGTTTCCAGTCCAGGAAGGACCTGGCTTGGCAGTTCGGACTGGACTGTTCCCATGAGGCACAGGGTCAACACTGACTTGCATATGGCTGGGTTCAAACTGGGATGGCATGGTGAGCAAAAAAAACGATGGATTTAGGCCCAGATCTCTGTACTGGGGTGAATGTATGACATTGTTCTGCATTCTGTCCATCAACTGTTGTTTTTGCATTGGTCACCCCGAGTGGGACGAGTATGCCCAGACGTGGGTCCCGTGCTCTCAATGCCACTGGAATCAAGCTATCCTGCCTGAAGAGGGGTGAAACCCCGAAACCGGTCCTAGGATGCTTGTTTCCAGTCCAGGGAGGACCTGGCTTGGCAGTTCGGGCTGGACTGTTCCCATGAGGCACAGGGTCAAGACTGATTTGCATATGGCTGGGTTCAAACTTGGATGGCATGGTGAGCAAAAAAATGATGGATTGAGGCTCAGATCTCTGTACTGGGGTGAATGTATGACATTGTCCTGCATTCTGTCCATCAACTATTGTTTTTGCATTTGTCACCCCGAGTTGGACGGGTATGCCCAGACGTGGGTCCCGTGCTCCCATGCCACTGGAATCAAGCTATCCTGGCTGAAGAGGGGTGAAACCCCGAAACCAGTCCTAGGATGCTTGTTTCCAGTCCAGGGAGGACCTGACTTGGTAGTTCGGGCTGGACTGTTCCCATGACGCACAGGAACAAGACTGATTTGCATATGGCTGGGTTCAAACTGGGATGGCATGGTGAGCAAAAAAACGATGGATTTAGGCCCATATCTCTGTAGTGGAGTGAATGTATGACATTGTTCTGCATTTTGTCCATCAAGTGTTGTTTTTCCATTGTAAATGCGGTGCATTTGTGGTGGCTCAGGGAGGAAATTACGTGTCGCATCTTTTCGGGCGCATCCCTGCTGATTTGCAGAGATGTGCCAGAACTGATAAATCTGCCCCGTAATATGTAATAATATTCACTACCAGAAGCCATTTTGGTTCACTTTTTTGCTCCAAAATTATTGTTTCAGTCCCGAGAATGATGCAATTGTTTCCTCCCTCCTCCCTCATCAGTCACATTGGCACAGTACCATTCTGATTTGGGTGTGGCTCAGTCAGGTCATGCCTACCCATTCGAAGTAGTGTGCGACACACATTGCCAACCGAGTGGCACCTGCTTGTTCTTCTCTCTGGCCCTCTGACATTGGTTGCAGTCCACGGCAGATGTTCTGGTGTACACCTGCTCAGGTAAGTAGACAGTGCCAGTACTGGTGATGGAATGGCTAAGCTGTGTCTGTGCTATGCGCAGTCTATGGCGTACTGCTCCTCCGGTCCAAACATCAGTCCCCCTGTCTGCATCTGAGAAGTCACCAAGGAGGACATGCCTCCTTCCTCCTTGTCACAATTCAGTCCAGCGCAAACACCAACTGCAATCTTGAGCTAATCTGCCTCTCACACTTAAAGGCACTAGCTTCTGGCAGGAGGAATATCCATTTTGTAGGTTTTTGATCTTCGGGAATGCTCATCCATCGCAGGCACTTACAGGGCACAGTATACACTGCAGGGGCACTTCCTGCTGGACCTTACCTGTTGTAGTGAGCAGTGCCGTTCCTCCCCAGGCTACAGCAGCTGCCGCAGTTTGTCACTAATTCAGCGCCTTCACTGCCCTCCTTTTCTAAACAGCATCTTCCTCATGCAAGGCTCTCCCAGTGCCACGCCTCAGAAGTCAGTCAGCTCCTCCCTTCAAGACAAGCTCTAAGGCAGCTTCTCCTGGCACACTGTCAAATTTACCCAGGTCTGATCACAAACTCAGCAAGAGGATTTGGATGGTTGAAACCTCAACCCTGGAGCATAGAATCATTTCTTGCTCACCACTGGTATTCTAATATAGAAATCTTAGCACAACGGCTGAAAGTTTCTCAGGCGGTTAGGTGACGTCACCCCAGGCTCTGGCAGAAGTCAAGATGGAGCAGGGTTGAAGAATGTTGTCTCTTTCCTGATCTCTGTTAGCGCTATCGGTCTGGCCATTCTCCCTGAGCAGAGAGAAGAAGAGGATTGAGTAGGTACCTTTGGAGAAGCGTCAAAGAGACACTCTCCAGCATAGACAGTAGACTGGAAAAGGGGATATGAGCGAAGAAAATAGGAGAGGGGATGTTTCTATCCCCATTATGGTGCATTTCTGTGTGGGTTTTTCCTCCAGGTTTTTCTCCAATTGGGTATGTATATATATATATGTATATATATATATATTCACAGAAAAAAAGCATAGGTTTCAGGGGTGTTATAGTTAGCTGCCCATTTCACTCATACAAAACCATAGAAATTCCTCCGTTATAGTTAGTTCTGCTAACTATAACTCACGCGCCCGCAATGCACTGCTGATGATATCACATATTGCATCATTCATGACATGGTCAGTGACATCACTGATGACATCACTGATGACATCTCAAATGACATCACTGATGACATCATCCACTGAATGTGGTTTAGTTTGAAATTTAAATATGTATTATATATATACCAATCTGTATTGAAGATTGAGTGGATATATAACTGTCTGGATATGAGGATTTAGTAGCTGTCTGACTGTCTTTTTAAGTGAGTAATTAAAAGTGTCTCACTTAATACATGGATTAGTAACTAAACTATGTGAATGTGTGCAGCACTGTCTCTGTTGTTGTATAACATGCTGCATCAGTTGGTCACTAACTACATGAGTGTGTGGATGGGGTGTCTGTAACTCTATGCATAGATGTGTGAATGGTTGATTTACTAGGTGTATGGGTTTAAGAGTGCATGTGGAAGCAGTTGTGTGGGTGACTGAGTGTATTTATTTGTGTGTTGGTGAGCGAATATATGTTTTAGTTGTACATCTTCAACAAAGTAAAAAAATAAAAGGCATTGTATGTGAGAGTTGGTGTATATAAATAAGAATGTGTAAGAGTCAGTGATTTTGAGAGTAACTATATGAATGAGTGTATAATTGTAATGGTGCTTTTTTAACATATTAACGATGAGTTACTACGTGTTTGAATATATTAGGTGTTGTTGGATAATTGTGTAAGTGAGTAAATTTAAGTGCAATACATTTTTTTCATGAGTGAGAAGGATGACTGCATAACCGACTAAGATGACTGCTGATGTATCAATGTCTATATATGTGTATAAGTGCATTTGATAGTGTTCTATTAATTAATGACTGCATGTATAGATGATTCTGTTGTTGAATGGGTAGTTGTGTGTGTAGACTTAGGAATCAGTGAGTGGGTATGTAGTAACTGGTATTGGTGTGTCAATGGTTTCAAATATGGTACTCTGTATTTTACAGTGAGTCATGAAAGGTTATACTAGTGTATGATGAGGTGTATCAGATTGTCAAGTGGATGATGTCATCAGTGATGTCATTTGAGATGTCATCAGTGATCTCATCAGTGATGTCACTGACCATGTCATGAATGATGCAATATGTGACATCATCAGCAGTGCATTGCGGGTGCGTGAGTTATAGTTAGCAGAACTAACTATAACGGAGGAATTTCTATGGTTTTGTATGAGTGAAATGGGCAGCTAACTATAACACCCCTGAAACCTATGTTTTTTTTCAGTGAATTTCAAAGGTTTTTTAAATGCTAACTTTTAAGTGTGATAGTAGTTATATCTATTTTTTTGTACTGATTTTCTACAGTTGTTTAACTGTTTATTTATAAATGTTTTATTCATTAAATAACATTATATATTTTTCTGAAAGTTGTAAAAAAAAAGTTTTTTAATTAAAACTGAAATATTGATTAATTTTCTTGTTTTCATTTTTGATTGTAATATATTTATATTATTTTCTTTAAAAAAAAAATCCAATTTTTTTTGGAGTCTCGCATTAAAAGCGTACACATCTATCCGCCATTTTAGAAAAGTCATGAAGGATCCGCCTATGATGTGCGACGGCTGCGTGTTTTTCAGTTACGTCATATACATTTAATATCACGTGATATGCGCGATTGGTATGCGACCAGTCTGCGACTCCTGCTCCCGTGCATTTGCGACACATGCGCATTACGGTACAAGATGTTTGCGCGGTTGCGGGTCCCGTGTGACATCATATACGTGCTGGGGCGCGCTGGGAAAGCGACTGCCGCAAAAACAAATGTATGTTCCAAAATGATACGTATGTGTCTTTAATATACATATTAAGGCAAGAGATTATGTAAAATACTCATCAAAATAATATATTTGTATTTATAATAAACTTATATTATTTTTAAATATATTTTCGCGAAGTCGGGTGCGTGCATCGTGAGTGCAGAAAACCAGGTCAGCAGAGCTGCTGTAGAGCCAGAGAACCAGGTCAGCAGAGCTGCTCTAGAGCCTAGGAACGAGGTCAGCAGAGCTGCTCTAGAGCCAGAGAACCAGGTCAGCAGAGCTGCTGTAGAGCCAGAGAACCAGGCCAGCAGAGCTGCTTTAGAGCCAGAGAACCAGGTTAGCAGAGATGCTTTAGAGCCAGAGAACCAAATCAGCAGAGCTGCTTTAGAGTCATAGAACCAGGTCAGCAGAGCTGCTTTAGAGCCAGAGAACCAGGTCAGTAGAGCTGCTCTAGAGCCTAAGAACCAGGTCAACAGAGCTGCTCTAGAGCAAGAGAACCAGGTCTGCAGAGCTGCTGCAGAGCCAGAGAAACCAGGTCAGTAGAGCTGCTTTAGAGGGAGAGAACCAGGTCAGCAGAGCTGCTCTAGAGCCAGAGAACCATGTCAGCAGAACTGCTTCAGAGACATAAAACTGGGTCAGCGGAGCTGCTTTAGAGCCAGAGAACTAGGTCAGCAGAGCTGTTGTAGAGCCAGAGAACTAGATCAGCAGAGCTGCTCTGTAGCATAAGAACTAGGTCAGCAGAGCTGCTCCAGAGCCAGAGAACCAGGTCAGCAGACCTGCTGTAGAGCCAGAGAAACCAGGTCAGCAGAGCTGCTTTAGAGAGAGTGAACCAGGTCAGCAGAGCTGCTTTAGAGCCAGAGAACCAGGTCAGCAGAGCTGCTCTAGCTGACACTGACTGACTGACACTGACTGATTGACACTGACTGATTGACACTGACTGACACAGATTGACTGACACTGACTGAAACTGATTGACTGACACTGACTGACTGACACTGATTGACTGACACTGATTGACTGACACTGACTGACTGACTGACACTGACTGACACTGACTGACACTGACTGACTACTCTCTACTACTCTACTACTGACTCTCTACTACTCTCTCTCTACTACTCACTCTCTACTACTCACTCTCTACTACTCACTCTCTACTACTCTACTACTCTCTACTATTCACTCTCTACTACTCACTCTCAACTACTCACTTTCTACTACTCTACTACTCACTCTCTACTACTCACTCTCTACTACTCACTCTCTACTACTTACGCTCTACTACTCTCTACTACTCACTGTCTACCACTACTCTCTCTACTACTCACTCTCTACTACTCTCTACTGTTCACTCTCTACTACTCACTCTCTACTACTCACTCTACTACTTTCTACTACTCTCTACCACTCACTCTCTACTACTCTACTACTCACTCTCTACTACTCTCTACTACTCACTCGCTACTACTCTCTACTACTCACTCTCTACTACTCTCTCTATTACTCTCTACTACTACTCTCTACTATTCACTATCTACTACTCACTCTCTACTACTCTCTACTACTCTCTCTGCTACTCACTCTCTACTACTCACTCTCTACTACTCTACTACTCTCTACTACTCGCTCTACTACTCACTCTCTACTATTCTCGATTACTCACTCTACTAATCTCTCCTACTCTCTACCACTCACTCTCTACTACTCTACTACTCACTCTCTACTACTCTCTCTCTACTACTCACTCTCTACTACTCTCTACTGCTCACTCTCCACTACTCATTCTCTACTACTCACTCTCAACTACTCTCTACTACTCACTCTACCACTCTACTACTCACTCTCTACTACTCTACTACTCTCTCTACTTCTCACTCTCTACTACTCTCTCTCTACTACTCACTCTCTACTACTCACTCTCTACTACTTGCTCTCTGCTACTCGCTCTCTACTACTCTCTAGTACTCACTCTACTACTCACTCTCTACTACTCACTCTCTACTACTCCACTACTCTCTACTACTCACTCTCTACTGCTCACTCTCTACTACTCTACTACTCTCGACTACTCTCTCTCTACTACTCACTCTCTACTACTCTCTACTACTCTCTCTCTACTACTCTCTCTCTACTACTCTCTACTACTCACTCTCTACTACTCTCTACTACTCACTCTCTACTACTCTCTCTCTACTACTCACTCTGCTACTCACTCTCTACTACTCTCTAATACTCTCTCTCTGCTACTCACTCTCTACTACTCTCTACTACTCACTCTCTACTACTCTCTACTACTCACTCACCTACTCACTCTCTACTACTCTCTACTACTCATCCTCTAATACTCACTCTCTACTACTCACTCTCTACTACTCACTCCACTACTCTCTACTATTCACTATCTGATAATTTCTCTACTACTCTCTACTACTCTCTACTATTCACTCTCTACTCTCTATTTCTCGCTCTCTACTCTCTACCTCTCTACCTCTCTCTACCTCTCTCTCTACTACTCTCTACCTCGCTACCTCTACCTCTCTACCTCTACACCTCTACCTATACACCTCTACCTCTCTACCTCTCTGTACATGCACACATATGCACATATATATATGCATATATATATGCATATGCATTTATATATATGTATGTGTATATATATATATATGTATATATATATACACACATATATAAACATATAAATATAATCTGCATATCTATATAAATATAAATACATGCAAACATATACATATACATATATGCATACATATGCATGGTATGTACATGAAAGTTTGAAAAACTCTAATACAAGCAAAGCTAAAAAGCCACCTAATTACAAACAGAATTACTTTAACTTAAACGAGGGCGAGACCTATTGCATCTTCAATGCTTGTTTACTTTGATTCCATCAAGAAGGCATTCAGATGTGTCACACATTTTCCATAAATTCTGAATGGTAGCACTCTAGTTGCTCATTAGATCACTGTAGTAAAGCTACAGCTCACCAGGGAAGTCTGCTGCTGGTATTCAAAGTGCATGTTTCAGTCTGCATGTCAGAATATTTTAATGAAATAGAAGAGGATTTGAGAAGTCACTCAAAATGTGCCCTAATTTTCTTTTTTCCGCACTAATCATAATTTCTATGGCAAAATGAACCTCCTCATTGTGTTCCTTTTAAATTAAACTACTCACTCTCTACTACTTACTCGCTACTACTTTCTACTACTCACTCTCTACTACTCTCTCTCTACTACTCTCTACTACTACTCTCTACTACTCACTCTCTACTACTCTCTACTACTCACTCTACTGCTCTCTACTACTCTCTACCACTCACTTTCTACTACTCTACTACTCACTCTCTACTACTCTCTACTACTCTCTCTCTACTACTCCCTCTCTACTACTCACTCTACTACTCTCTACTACTCTCTACTACTCACTCTCTACTACTCTACTACTCTCTACTACTCTCTACTACTCACTCTCTACTACTCACTCTCAACTACTCACTCTCTACTACTCTCTCTACTACTCACTCGCTACTACTCTCTACTACTCACTCTACTACTCTCTACTACTCTCTACCACTCACTCTCTACTACTCACTCTCTACTACTCTCTCTCTACTACTCACTCTCTACTACTCACTCTACTACTCTCTACTACTCTCTCTCTTCTACTCACTCTCTACTACTCACTCTCTACTACTCTACTACTCACTCTCCACTACTCACTCTCTACTACTCACTCTCTACTACTCTCTACTACTCACTCTACTACTCACTCTCTACTACTCTACTACTCTCTACTACTCTCTCTGCTACTCACTCTCTGCTACTCTCTACTACTCACTCTCTACTACTCTCTCACTACTACACACTCTCTACTACTTGCTCCCTACTACTCACTCTACTACTCACTCTACTACTCACTCTCTACCACTCCCTACTACTCACTCTCTACTACTCTCTACTACTCACTCTCTACTACTCCACTACTCTCTACTAATCACTCTGTACTACTCTGTACTACTCACTCTTTACTACTCTCTACTACTCACTCTCTACTACTCTCTCTCTACTACTCACTCTCTACTACTCACACTCTACTACTCTCTACTACTCACTCTCTACTACTCTCTCTCTACTACTCTCTACTACTCTCTACTACTCATTCTCTACTACTCTCTACTACTCACTCTCTACTACTCTCTCTCTACTACTCGCTACTACTCACTCTACTACTCATTCTCTACTACTCTCTCTCTGCTACTCAGTCTCCACTACTCACTCTCTACTACTCTCTACTACTCACTCTCTACTACTCTCTACTACTCACTTTACTACTCACTCTTTACTACTCTCTACTACTCTCTACTTCTCACTCTCTACTACTCTCTACTACTCACTCTCTACTATTCACTCTACTACTCTCTCCTACTCACTCTCTGCTACTCTCTCTACTACTCTCCACTACTCTCTCTCTACTCTCTATTACTCATCCTCTACTCTCTACCTCTCTACCTCTCTCTACCTCTCTCTCTACTACTCTCAACCTCTCTACCTCTACGTCTCTACCTCTACACCTCTACCTCTTTACCTCTCTCTACACGCACACATATGCACATATATGCATATGTATTTATATATATGTATGTGTATATATATCTACATGCATATATAAACATATATATAATCTGCATATCTATATAAATACAAATATAAATGCATGCATACATATACATATATGCATGTTATGTACATGAAATTTTGAAAAACACTAATAAAAGCAAAGCTAAAAAGCCACCTAATTACAAACAGAAGTGCTTCAACTTAAACGAGGGCGAGACCTATTGCATTTTCAATGCTTGTTTACTTTGGTTCCATCAAGAAGTCATTCAGATGTGACACATTTGCCATAAATTCTGAATGGTAGCACTCTAGTTCCTCATTAGATCGCTGTAGTAAAGCTACTGCTCACCAGGGAAGTCTGCTGCTGGTATTCAAAGTGCATGTTTCAGTCTGCATGTCAGAACATTTTAATGAAATAGAAGAGGATTTGAGAAGTCAAAATGTGCCCTACTTTTTCTTTCTGCAGCACTAATCATAATTTCTATGGCAAAATGAACCCTCTCATTTTGTTCCTTTGCAAATTAAATGTTTTAAGTGTTACCACTTTATTCCAATCAAGATGGCTTCAGGTGTGCCATACTTTTGTCGTAAGTAAGACTGTTAGCGCTCTAGTTGTTCTTTAAAACACTCTGGGATTTCTGTCATTGGGCTATACTTGAGCTACATCTCGGTGATATTTGTGCTACATTTGGGCTCTTTCGTCTCTGGTGGCCATCTTGGGAGACTTGTTATGAAGTTTCCTAATTTCGTCATTTACTACAGTCTCCTCAGTAGGCATACTGTCAGTTTTTTACTTTGATTCAATGAAGAAGGCATTCAGATGTGTCACACATTTGCCATAAATTCAGAATGTTAGCACTCTAGTTGCTTATTAGATCACTGTAGTAAAGCTACTGCTCACCAGGGAAGTCTGATGCTGGTATTGAAAGTGCATGTTTCAGTCTGCATGTCAGAATTCTTTAATGAAATAGAAGAGGATTTGAGAAGTCTCTCAAAATGTGCCCTAATTTTTCTTTCTGCAGCACTAATCATACATTCTATGGCAAAATGAACCCCCTTATTTTGTTCCTTTTTAAATTAAATGTTTTAAGAGTTACCACTTTATTCCAATCAAGATGGCTTCAGGTGTGCCATACGTTTATCATAAGTAGGAGTGTTAGCGCTCTAGTTGTTCTTTGGAACACTCTGGGAAGCTGCAGTAGAACACAAAGGAATCAACTGACAGTCTCTGCCCTTGTTGGATGTACATGTTTTACTAAGAATGTCAGACTTCATTCTCACTTGACTAAGAAAGATAATGTGAATTTACAGAAAATATGCTCTCAGTTTAGCTTATAGATCACCTTCCAAACCTCTGTGGGAAAAGCATGTGAAAATAGTTTTCTCTCAAACATGATTCATGATATCCCATTAGAAGCTTTTTCACATGGTAAAATCACCTTAGAACATACCACAAGTCCTAAAATGAGTATGGTACCATCAACAAATGATTTATAATGTAACTAAAGTCGTAAAACCTTCTATTAACTGCAATGCTTTTTAATGAGCTGCTATCATGTATATTGGTCCCAAGATGGCTGCCAACACTTCTTGGATGAAGTGCTGACAGCCAATCAGATCTCACGATGAGATGTGTGGTTAGGCTCCGCCCAGATATATATGGGATTTTACTTTTGATTTTCTCAGAACTACTAAACGGATTTACACCATTTAAGCAAAAGGCACGACTCTGAACCAAGGTCTACCTTTCTGCCAAATTTGGTGTAATTCTGTTCAGCAGTTCGGGCTGTAGCTGCGTCAACAGGTCCTATGGGAAATTGCATGGGGAAAAAGCGTTTTGGGACCTCGGGGTCCGAGAAAAAAGGGGGTCCCAAAATGCTTTTTGATGCAGCTACAGCCCGAACTGCTGAACGGAATTACACCAAATTTGGCAAAGAGGTAGTCCTCAGTACAGTCTCATGCCTTTTGCTTAAATGGTGTAAATCCGTTCAGAAGTTCCTGAGAAAATAAAAAGTAAAATCACATATATATCTGGGCGGAGCCTAACCACACATCTCATCGTGAGATCTGATTGGCTGTCAGTACTTCATCCAATAAGTGTTGGCAGCCATCTTGGGACCAATATACATGATAGCACCTCATTAAAAAGCATTGCAGTTAATAGAAGGTTTTAAGACTTTAGTTACATTATAAATCATTTGTTGATGATACCATACTAATTTTAGGAATTGTGGTGTGTTCTAAGGTGATTTTATCATGTGAAAAAGCCTTCTGCTGTGATATCATGAATCATGTTTGAGAGAAAACTATTTTCTCATGCTTTTCCCACAGAGGTTTGGAAGGTGACCTATAAGCTAAACTGAGAGCATATTTTCTGTAAATTCACATTATCTTTCTCAGTCATGTGAGCATGAAGTCTGACATTCTCAGTAAAACATGTACATCCAACAAGGGCAGAGACTGTCAGTTGATTCCTCTGTGTTCTACTGCAGATTCCCAGAGTGTTCTAAAGAACAACTAGAGGGCTAACAGTCCTACTTATGACAAACGTATTGCACACCTGAAGCCATCTTGATTGGAATAAAGTGGTAACTCTTCAAACATTTAATTTAAAAAGGAACAAAATGAGGGGGTTCATTTTGCCATAGAAAATATGATTAGTGCTGCAGAAAGAAAAATTAGGGCACATTTTGAGTGACTTCTCAAATCCTCTTCTATTTCATTAAAAAATTCTGACATGCAGACTGAAACATACACTTTCAATACCAACAGCAGACTTCCCTGGTGAGCAGTAGCTTTACGACAGTGATCTAATGAGCAACTAGAGTGCTAACATTCGTATGTTATGGCAAATGTGTGACCCATCTGAATGCCTTCTTGATGGAATCAAAGTAAAAAACTGAAAGTATTTCCTACTGAGGAGACTGTAGTAAATGAGGAAATTAGGAAACTTCATAACAAATAAGTCTCCTAAAATGGCCACCAGAGACAAAAGAGCCCAAATGTAGCACAAATATCACCCAGATGTAGCCCAAATATAGCCCAATGACAGAATGTCCCAGAGTGTTCTAACGAACAACTAGAGCGCTAACAGTCTTATTTATGACAAAAGTATGGCACACCTGAAGCCATCTAGATTGGAATAAAGTGGTAACACTTGAAACATTTAATTTACAAAGGAACAAAATGAGGGGGTTCATTTTGCCATAGAAATTATGATTAGTGCTGAAGAAAGAAAGATTAGGGCACATTTTGACTTCTCAAATCCTCTTCCATTTCATAAAAAAATTCTGACATGCAGACTGAAACATGCACTTTGAATACCAGCAGAAGATTTCCCTGGTGAGCAGTAGTTTTACTACAGTGATCTAATGAGCAACTAGAGTGCTACCATTCAGAATTTATGGCAAATGTGTGACACATCTGAATGCCTTCTAGATGGAACCAAAGTAAAAAACTGAAAGTATTTCCTACTGAGGAGACTGCAGTAAATGAGGAAATTAGGAATCTTCATAGCAAATAAATCTCCCAAGATGGCCACCAGAGACAAAAGAGCCCAAATGTAGCCCAAATATCGCCCAGATGTAGCCCAAGTATAGCCTAATGACAGCATGTACCAGAGTGTTCTTAAGAACAACTAGAGCGCTTACTGTCTTACTTATGACAAAAGTATGGCACACCTGAAGCCATCTTGATTGGAATAAACTGGTAACACTAAAAACATTTAATTTAAAAAGGAACACAATGAGGGGGTTCATTTTGCCATAGAAATTATGATTAGTGCGGAAGAAAGAAAAATTAGGGCACATGTTGAGTGACTTCTCAAATCCTCTTCTATTTCATTAAAAAATTCTGATATGCAGACTGAAACATGCACTTTTAATGCCAGCAGCAGACTTCAGTGGTGAGCAGTAGCTTTACTACAGTGACCTAATGAGCAACTAAAGTGCTAACATTCAGAATTTATGGCAAATGTGTGACATATCTGAATACCTTCTTGATGGAATCAAAGTAAAAAACTGAAAGCATTTCCTACTGAGGAGACTGCAGTAAATGAGGAAATTAGGAAACTTCATAACAAATAAATCTCCCAAGATGGCCACCAGAGACAAAAGAGCCCAAATGCAGCACAGATATCACCCAGATGTAGCCCACATGTAGCCCAATGACAGAAGTGTGCAAAACACTTATTGTTTGTGTATTTGCAGTTTTATATAGTGCAGACTTGTCAGATATTGGAGTGCTTTACATGAGCATTGGTTACATCACACAAGATCAAATTCATTTTGGTTGTAGACATGGGGAGATTAAGTGATTTAACCAGATTCACAGAATGTTGAGCTGAAGCAGAAACTCCAACCTGGTTCCCGGGTTGCAAAGTCTGCAGCTCTGGAAGTAATACCACATCCTCTCCCCTAAGTGCAACATTTAATCAAGTGGTCAACTGGATAAAAAAACATAAAGATTACAAATAATTTAAAAGTTCTTTGTCGCTATTTGAAAACTCAGAAAATATGTCCTCATTTTAGTTTTTTGGAGCACTAACCATAATTTTGATGCAAATAAGACCCTCTCATATATGTAATTTCTAAAGGAAATGCTCTAGGTATTACAGTTTTGATTACATCAAGATGACGTCAGGCGTTCCACACTTTTGTAATAAATATAGAATGTTAGCAATCTAGTTGTTCATTGGGATACTGTTGAGAGGCAGAGGCCAGGGGCACGGACTCTGAAAATTGAATGCAGGTAGGAGAGTGCAGAGGCAACAATTTGACCACAATGGGCAGGCAGGAAGGGCAGTGGCAGCACAACAGACTATGGAGGGCAGTGGAAAGGGGGGCAGGGGCAACAAACCAACAATACAGGACTGGCAAGAGAGGCTGTGTCAATATAATAGACCATTGTGGGCAGAAGGAAGAGGCAGTGGTAGTACAACCATACATGCCAACAGACCCGTTTCAGCCAGGAAACGTCCAATGTTTTTAAGCTCAAATGGGCTTTATTTGATCTGTCTCCTGTCTACAATCTCCTCTTTTTCAATGTAACTCAAAGGGGAAAATCAATACCCCAGTTTTTTTTCAAAATCTCCCTCTTACCAAGTTCAAAATGTTCGCAAGTATGGTACATTGGATCATGGTAGGCAGGAGGAATTGGGGTACAGACATGGACTCGGATAACAGAGGACAGGAGGGACATGGAGAGGTGCACCAAACTGACCCTACAGGGCAGGCATCAGGGTTTGCAGCAGCACAATACACCACACAGGGCATGTGGGACGGTAGTGTAGCACAACAATCCATAGAAAGCAATAGGGAGGGGACAGGACCATGCACACGGACAACAGAGAACAGAGGGGAAAGAGGCAATGGTAGCTAGGTGACCATAATGGACAGACAGGAGAGAAAGCTGCAGCATAACAGACCATAAAGGGCAGGAGGGACGGATCAGGGGCATTACAATGGAACAGACAAGCCAGGAGGGAGGGAATAGGGGACTGCACATGGAAACGGAGGGCTGGGGGCAAGGGGGCAGGGCAGGAGCAGCAAGATGACCATGGAGGTCAGGCAGGATGGGCACTAGAAACAAGACACACCATGGATATCAACAGTGAGACTTTGATGGCATACACACAGACCATGGAGGAAAGGTGGGAGGGGGTCAGGGGCAGCTAGCGGACCACACAGGGAAGGTGGAAGGGGCCATGGCAGCAGAGAAGACCATGTATGGCAAGCGGGAGGGTTAGTGGCAGCACAATGGCTATGATGGGCAAGAAGGAGAGTGCAGGAGCATGCACAAAGGACCATGGAGGATAGAAGGGAGGGTCAGGACCTGGGCACAGACCAGAGAGATCAGGGGAAGGGGCCTCACAACAGACCGCGCGGGGCAGGCAGGAGGAGCAGTTGCAGCACAACAGACCAGGGAGGGCAGAAGGGTGTGGCAGTAAAATGAACCATGGAGGACAGGAGGAAGGGGATAGGGGCATGGCATGTGGACATGCAGGGTGGAGGTGGCAGGGACAGGTTACAGTCATCTGACAATGCTAGGCAGGTGGGAGGGGAGTGGCAGCTCAACAGAACACTCAGAGTAGATAGGAGTGGCAGGTCCATGGAACATGGTGGGAAAAAAGGATGGAGCAGGGGCATGCACAAAGACATCGAAGGGCAGGGGGAAGGAGAATAGGGGCAGCAAGCTAAGCACAGAGGCTAAGCAGGAGGTCAATGATGGGCCACAGAATTGGGCAATGGGGAGCAGGAGGAGTGGACTGGTACATCATGCTAAATGGAGGGCAGTGGCAGCACATCAGACCATGCATGGCAGGAGGGAGGAGGCTAGTCCATGGGTTCAGACAACAGAGGATAGGGAGGAGGTGGATGGGGTAGCAAGCTAACTGTTCAGAGAAGGGGGATATTAGGAACTTTATTGTTTTTAAAATGTGTGTCTTTGCGAACTACTTACGTTTGTGACTGTGACTCCGGGCTCACTTGGCAGAAATACCCCCTGACCCTCCACCCCCCATCGCAAAATGTAATGCCCGTGAAAAGGGTAGGTGGACGCAGTGTTATATAGAACATAGTCCTGAGAGCACGATTGAAAATGAAAACTAGATATAGTATATGGTATAAACTATGCACCAAAGAGTGTGATATAAGATGAACCAGGCCGTGAAATATAATATGCAATACATTGTGCGCAGTGACAGATTCATTGGAGAGCGCGAGATAGCACAGGCACTAGCGCGTGCTATGCGATATGCGCCTTGGAGAGTAATATGCACAGGGCAGTGTTGTGTAAGCTAACTAGTCTCTCAAGTTGTAACATAAAATATGTGCTGGGGATTGTAACGTTGCATATGCACTGTGATAAAGATATGGATCCCAGATTGTAATATGTATGGCATAGCGCTGTGCGTTATAACATAGGCATCAAGGAAGGCACGTTAGATGGGGCAATATAACCCGTGCGAAGGCAAGTGTGGCATGACATATTCACGGGGTGGTGTTACAGTGCACATGGGCTAGAGAGTGTCACTAGCTGGTGGAATACAACACAGAGGTGTGTGGCACTCGGCGGGCACTGGTGGGTGTAACACAGCATTGGGCTCAGCCAGGAGCACGCTGTGACTCTTAAGTGAGGTTTGTCTCCTTTCCAGAGAGTAAAATAAAAAGTATTACATATTCGGCGGTGGATGTGTGTTTTATTAACCGTGAGGGGGGTTTCTTGCATAGTTTGGTCGAATTTTTGTCGAATCCCCTTTGAATGGCTTGGTGTGCGTGTGTATTAAATGTGCCCGTCAATAGCTACCCATGTTTGTATAAATAAACAACAATGGTGTCTACTTGGAGAGTACCCACCGGCGGGGGCGCCAGGATTAGGCACGGTAGGGCGTCAGACACGTCAGAGCTTCACTAGCGGTGTAAATACATTCCACGTGGATTCATTGTATGCATAGTCGCCTTTTAATGAATATCACGCAAATCGTCATGGTGATAGGTACATATGGTTTGTCCAGCATGTCCTAGGTGTTTCTATAAATATATATTTTTTAAAAATAATAAAAAACAAAGGCCGGCCCCCCTCCTAAAGAATTTTTTTTTTAAAAGGCAATGACCCGGGAGATGGGGTCCCCGGGGCCGATTAAGGCCTTGGGAGGGGGGCCACGCGGTCCCCTTCCAAATTAATTTTTTTCAACAACAAAAATTAGGGTGCAAGCCCTGGGGGATGGGGTCCCCAGGGCCAATAAATTAGAAAAAGAAGGGGGGCCACACAGCCCTCCTTCTTAAAAAAATAAAATAAATAAAAGACCGCCATCGCGCCGGAGGCCACGCCCCCTCCTTGCAGCACTCTGCAAATGCGCCCCCTGGCCAGTTGTAAGTTGGGGAATTAATTCCCCTTCAATACTGAGGGTCCCTGAGGGCCAACTAGCCCAACAGGTATCTCCAGTATGCGCCAGGGAACTGCGTTGCAGACAGGTGTTCTGAGGCCACGCCCCTTTTCACACCTCTATGCAACGCAGCTCTGTGGCGCTTACTGGAGGTACCTAGTGGGCTAGTTTGACCCTAGGGACCCTTAGGATTCAAGGGGACTTAATCTCTCAACTTAGAACGGCCACAGGGCGCGTTTACACAGTGGTGAAGGGAGGGGACGGGGCCTGAGGTGACGTGTGCAAACACGCCCTGTGGCGCGTTTTAAGTTGGGGAAATAATTCCCTTTCAATCCTGAGGGACCCTGGGGGCCAACTAACCCACCAGGTGCTTCCAGTAAGCGCTACTGCTCTGCGTTGCAGAGAGGTGGTGCAGGCCGTGCCCCTTTTTACACCTCTCTGCAATGGCGCTTACTGGACGTACCTAGTGGGCTATTTTGCCCCTAGGGACCCTCAGGATTCAAGGGGACTTAATCTCCCAACTTAAAACGGCCACAGGGCGTGTTTACACAGTGGGGAAGGGAGGGGACGGGGCCTGAGGTGAAGTGTGCAAACACGCCCTATGGCGCGTTTTAAGTTGGAGAAATAATTCCCCTTCAATCCTGAGGGCCCCTGGGGGCTAACTAGCCCACCAGGTGCTTCCAGTAAGCGCCACTGAGCTGCGCTGCAGAGAGGTGGTCCAGGCTGTGCCACTTTTTACACCTCTCTGCAACGCAGCTCTGTGGCGCTTACTGGAGGTACCTAGTGGGCTAGTTGGACCCTAGGGATCCTCAGGATTCAAATGAACTTAATCTCCCAACTAAAAACGGCCACATGGCGTGTTCACACAGTGGTGAAGGGAGGGGACGGGGCCTGAGTTAACGTGTGCAAACACGCCTTGTGGCGCGTTTTAAGTTGGGGAAATAATTCCCTTTCAATCCTGAGGGACCCTGGGGGCCAACCAGCCCACCAGGTGCTTCCAGTAAGCGCCACTGCGTTGCGTTGCAGAGAGGTGGTCTAGGCTGTGCCCCTTTTTACATCTCTCTGCAACGCAGCTCTGTGGCGCTTACTGGAGGTACCTAGTGGTCTAGTTGGACCCTAAGGATGCAATGGGACTTAATCTCCCAACTTAAAACGGCCACAGGGTGTGTTTACACAGTGGGGAAGGGAGGGGACGGGGCCTGAGGTGACGTGTGCAAACACGCCCTGTGGCGTGTTTTAAGAGGTAGTTTTAATCCCCTGCTCTGTTATATACTAGGGGCTTACAGAGGAGGTCATGCTAATCACAGGGGGACCCCAACGCATAGTGTTCCCTAGTTTATGTAGGTGTTTTCACTGTATTCTGAGTGTATTTTAACGTAGCACTGGCTCTAGGACTGGTTAGTCAGACTCAGTTACCACCAGTATCCGTCTGAAAAAGTTGAGGGTACAGGATGATTTTGCAACAAGGCTTCTTTCTGCTCTTCTGTTTGTTCTTTCTGCACGTTATCCTTCTTCCTGCACTTTTCTTCGTCTTTGAGGACTTCTGTAGCTTCTTTTTGCATTTCTTTTTTTTATTTCTGTGCGTTTTTTCTTCTTTCTTCACATGTCCTATCTCTGTAGGCATAGTTAGAAATAAGCATTTAAAAAACCTTTGAAATTCACTGAAAAATCCATAGGTTTCAGGCACATTATAGTTAGCTGGACTTTTAACTCGTACAAAACCATTGAAATTCACCCGTTATAGTTAGTTCAGCTAACTATAACTTGCGCGCCCGCAATGCACTGCTGATGACGTCACATATTACATCACTCATGACATGGTCAGTGACATCACTCATGATATCACTGATGACATCTCAAATGACATCACTCATGACATCACTGATGACATCATCCTTGTGATAGAGTGGCAGACCTCCTCTCCCCCTAATATAACCTTTGATACACACATTCAAAAATAGAAACTAAACTTTTCAAAACAATGGACATACCAATACCAGTTACAACATCTTATTCAGTAATTCTAAGATCCACATACACATCCACTCATTCACCAACAGTCCTATACAGTCACTCATACATGTACTCACTCATTATATGTACTCATACACCTATACATCTTGTTACACAACGTCACTCTTCCATAGAGTTACTCTCTGTAACACGGGGACCCGGACTGACCCTGAAACCGGGCTCCCTGATGACGATATGCGCTGTCCCTTTTCCCCTCTTTCCCCTCAGCAACCAGAACGGTCACTTCGGAGATCGGATGTCGGGACGGGGACAAGCGAGGAAGAGGCCTGTTACTTTAACTGGGATGAACTTGGCCTACGACACGCCCCCAGCGATGACGACGTGGAAGGAGGACCATCAAAACACGGAAACGGCAGGACCAAGGTGTGCGCGAACACCGTTGGAGAGGAGAGAGGGACGCGAGCACTTGGAGAGGAGAGAACAGAGGAATTCCGACCGGACGAGAGAGCAGCTGCCAGGACGAGGACGGAGGCAGCAGAGCCAGGAGGCCAACAATTAGGTGACTCGCCCCGCCACGTTTCTGGAGAAGCGTGGCACCAGCAGGTACGGGCTCGTATCCTGGGCTGGGCTGGGCGGCATAACGTAGAGAAACCCTAGGGAGATTTCCTATCCCGGTACCCGTACCCTCACTTCCCTGGCACATTTAGCAGGAAGCAGGCACGGTGTATGTCCTCACTTCCCCTCCCCTCACGATCGTATGACAAGAGAACCACCTACTGACACCGTCTCCCTTCTTTTTCTTACACGCACCACGGGGACGGATTCCTACCACCCGCAGTCCTAACCCGACATCCTGGACCGGAGAAGCGGCAGAAGAAAACACCAGTACCCGCGAACAGCTCCGGAACCCCCGGACGACGACCCCCTTCCCTTCTACCGACCTTATGTGCAAAAGAAAAGAGTGTACAAAACAATAAAACCACCGTCCTCCGATACTTTAGTCTCCGACCCTTCTTACATCCCGCTACAAGTGGTGGAGAATGCAGGCACTCTGAACCCCATCTGTGAAACAAAGATGGACGAGTTACTACAACACATCATAAAAGGACAGGAACAACTGGGATGGGTCATGGAACAGCAACTCGTGTCAGCCCAAGCCGACCGGGATACCTTTAAGACTACCATCGCGGCCCAGTTGGATGGTTTACAGGCCGTTATAAAAGACCCCGTAGCCGGCCCTCCCCAAAGCAGCAGACCCCTCCATATGGGTCCATTGGGGGTGTCCTTACAGAAATATGTGGCGGGGGAGGACCCCGACGCGTTCCTCCTAAACTTCGAAAGAGCAGCCTTGGCATGCGGCTGGCCGGTAGAGAAGTGGCCTTACTTTTTGGCCCCTTTACTCACCAGTGAGACCCAGGCAGCTTATCAGGTTGCTAATGCCACCGGAACTGTGCCTTATACAACCATTAAGGCCATCATATTGGATCACCTAGGGCTGGATGCCGAAGCATATAGGGCGAGATTTAGAAAGGAGAGGGGGTTACCAGGAGAGAACCCGAAGACTTTGTTTTTCCGCCTCAAAACCGCTGCCGACAAATGGCTAACTCCTACCTCCAGCACCAAAGAAGAAATAATGGACAAGATTTACTTGGAGCAATATCTGGAGGCTCTACCGCTTGCTACGCAAAGATGGTTGCGACAACACCCCAAATTAACCACCCCCCAAGCCATAGAGATGGCCTCCTCATATGCACGGGCTCAACCCTGGAATACCCCTGGGGAACTAGAGAAGCAGGGCAGACCGTTCCCTGGGAAAGTAGAAAGGAAACCTCGCCCACAGGGGGAAAGCCACCCTCCCCGACCCTTGAGACCAGAAGCCATCTCCTTCAAAGGGCCTCAATGTTTTGAGTGCGGGAACTGGGGACACATTGCCCGACTCTGTCCCCAACGGAGAAGCCAAGAGGAACCCATGGAGGTGGGCTACGTTCCCAGAGCCGTCATGTATACGGCGGAACTAGGAAGCTCCTTTTACGTAAGTGTGAGGGTGAATGGGAGCGCAATACGGGCCCTCTTAGATTCCGGATGTCGACAGTCCGTGATACGGGGGAAGTATGTGGAAAAATCCCAGGTGGTGCCCCACTCCTTAGTCAACATCAAATGTGTGCATGGGGACGTGAAGCCATACCCAGTCGCCCATCTACCACTGGAAGTCCCTGGGGGAAGGCAACACATAGTAAAGCTAGGAGTCCTAGACACTCTGCCAGAGGACCTTATAATAGGGACCGCCAATCCCCATTTCCTAGAGCTATTCACTTCCTCAACCCTTATTCAGCCCGCTCCCTCCCCAGTCTACAAGGGGGTAGAGGCCACCCGGCATACATCACTCCTGAACCCTGGGTAGGGGACAGAAGTTTTAAGTTCGCCCAGGCCAGCGATCCCACCCTCTCTAACGCTTGGGAACAGGCTCACGTAGAGCAAGGGGAACCCAGAGTCAGGTTCCCTCGGTTCCATATGCAGAATGGATTACTATATAGACAAGGGAACCCCGAAGAACCCCTACAGTTGCTGGTGCCTCTCTCCTTCAGAGAACAGATTATGTTTTATGCCCATACTCATCTCCTAGCGGGGCACATCGGTAGTGAAAAAACGACTCAGAATGTCTTACGACACTTTTTCTGGCCAGGGATCTATAAGGATGGTGGATCTGCGACAGATACGGACGTCGGTATATCACCCGCAAACCGATGGTCTCGTCGAACGCTACAATGGGACCCTCAAGACTACGTTGAAGAAGATGTTGGCTGTCAGCGGCAAGGAGTGGGATACCCTCTTACCCCTGGCCCTATACGTCATCCGAGGACAGACACAGAGCAGCTTAGGGTGTTCGGCGTTTGAAATGCTGTATGGTCGTCAGCCCCGGACACTACTCGAGATTACCAAGGAAGCGTGGGAAAAAGAGGAAGGAGAAAGCAAGGGGCTGTTGGAATACACACAAGACCTGAAAACCAAACTAGGGAAATTAAGAGATCTGGCGTACGTAAATTTGGAACGCAGCCAAAACCGACAAAAACATTTCTATGACAAAGGAAAGAAATGGAGAAAGTTGGAGGAAGGGGACTGGGCCCTAGTGCTACTCCCTTCGCCGACCCGACGGTTCCAAACAGAGTGGATGGGACCGTATAAAGTGGTCGCCTCTATTGGTAACACCAGCTACAAGTTACAGGTCTCGCCTCGAAAGACACAGGTGTACCACATCAACCTATTAAAGAAGTGGATAGGGCCCCCCCCAAAGCAGTACAGATCGCACTATCACCGACTGATCGCACCCTCTCCACGCTGGAACAATTGGTTATTAACGAAGACCTTAGACAACAAGAAAGAGAGAGTCTATGCGAGACCCTAGGCCCGTTCTCTTCGATATTCTCGAATGTACCCGGGAAAACAACCTTGATTGAACACCGGATCGAGACAGCACCAGGCACCGTCGTAAAAAAACGGCCCTACAGGATACCGGCAGCCAAAAGACCCGCAATACAAAAGGAAGTTAGAGAGATGTTACGTCTTGGTATAATCAGACCATCGAGGAGCGAGTGGTCTTCCCCCATAGTGACGGTCCCGAAGCCCGACGGCAGCACAAGATTTTGCATGGACTTCCGAGCACTGAACCAAGTGTCCTCCTTTGATGCATACCCGATCCCCCGGATAGATGAGTTGATCGAACGACTCGGGGGAAGCAAAATATATCAGCACCCTCGACTTGACAAAGGGCTATTGGCAAGTGCCGTTACGAGAAGCAGACCGTAAGACGACGGCATTTGTCACCCCCGACGGTCTGTTCGAGTTCAACGTACTACCGTTCGGCCTACATGGAGCCCCCGCAACTTTTTAAAGACTCATGACCGAAATCCTACGAAATTTACCTCAGCATACCTGGATGATATAATCATCTTCAGCCCCAGCTGGGAACAACATATGGAACACCTCGAGCAGGTCCTGACGGCGTTACAGAAAGCGGGCTTACATATCAACGCCGCCAAATCCAGGGTAGGCCATCAGAAAGTCAAGTACCTAGGTTATGTCCTGGGTCATGGGATCATTGAACCACAAATAGAAAAAGTGAGGGCTGTTTCCGAGACTCCTTTCCCCGCTTCAAAGAAAGAAATGAGAGCGTTCTTGGGGCTCATTGGCTATTATAGGAGGTTCATCCCCGCCTTTTCGGAGATAGCGGCCCCGTTGACCGACACCTTAAAGAAAGAATACCGTGCCCAGGGTTTGCTTTCCTCAACCCCCTCCATTTGGAAAGCCTTCACCTCCCTGAAAGGGATCATCACCACGAACCCCGTGTTAGCCTCCCCCGATTTTAACAGGCCTTTCATCTTGCACACAGACGCCTCCGACTATGGGGTGGGGGCGGTGTTGTCACAAAAGTCTGAAAATGGGGTCGAGCACCCGATTCTGTATATCAGCAGAAAGCTGTTCCCCAGAGAGGTAAAATATGCCACCATAGAGAAGGAGTGCTTGGCACTTAAGTGGGCTGTCGAAAAACTACGTTACTATCTGGAGGGCCACCCATTCACCCTATACACCGACCATGCCCCACTACAGTGGATGAGCCAGAACATGTCTCACAATCCCAGGGTTTTACGATGGTTCTTGGCCCTCCAACCCTTCTCCTTTACTGTACACCATCGGAAGGGGACGGAGAACGGTAGCGCTGACTTCCTCTCCCGGTTTCCTCTCCCCACACGGGAGAATCCAGGGGGGGTGGTGTGTAACACGGGGCCCCGGACTGACCCTGAAACCGGGCTCCCTGATGACGATATGCGCTGTCCCTTTTCCCCTCTTTCCCCTCAGCAACCTGAACGGTCACTTCGGAGATCGGATGTCGGGACGGGGACAAGCGACGAAGAGGCCTGTTACTTTAACTGGGATGAACTTGGCCTACGACACGCCCCCAGCGATGATGACGTGGAAGGAGGACCTTCAAAACACGGAAGCGGCAGGACCGAGGTGTGCGCCAACACCGTTGGAGAGGAGAGAGGGACGTGAGCACTTGGAGAGGAGAGAACAGAGGAATACCGACCGGACGAGAGAGCAGCCGCCAGGACGAGGACGGAGGCAGCAGAGCCAGGAGGCCAACGATTCGGTGACTCGCCCCGCCACGTTTCTGGAGAAGCGTGGCACCAGCAGGTACGGGCTCGTATCCTGGGCTGGGCTGGGCGGCATAACGTAGAGAAACCCTAGGGAGATTTCCTATCCCGGTACCCGTACCCTCACTTCCCTGACACATTTAGCAGGAAACAGGCACGGTGTATGTCCTCACTTCCCCTCCCCTCATGATCGTATGACAAGAGAACCACCTACTGACACCGTCTCCCTTCTTTTTCTTACACGCACCACGGGGACGGATTCCTACCACCCGCAGTCCTAACCCGACATCCTGGACCGGAGAAGCGGCAGAAGGAAACACCAGTACCCGCGAACAGCTCCGGAACCCCCGGACGACGACCCCCTTCCCTTCTACCGACCTTATGTGCAAAAGAAAAGAGTGTACAAAACAATAAAACCACCGTCCTCCGATACTTTAGTCTCCGACCCTTCTTACATCCCGCTACACTCTCACACTTAGTCACTCATGCTAATAAAGAATCAAACATCCATTTACTTGCATATACAGTTATACACACCAACACACTTACTTCTACAGAAACTTACACATACTTAGTCTTTTACACAATCACTTATAGATACACATACTTATTCATACAGGAACTCTTCCAATCTCTCACTCTCACATATACTCACTTATATACACCAATAGTCACATATACTAGTTTAAAACATATGTAGTTACTCATAAAGACACTATTGGGACAGTCATTCACTCACTAACACACCCATGTACACACTCATCCACCCATACAGTCCTGTACACATGCTGTCTTCAACACATACAAACAGTGAGTCACTCATTCATGCACCTCTGCACTACGTAATACCCCCCACGAACCATACAGACACTTATACTGATACTCAAAAAACCAACTAATAACCTATATAGACACTCATGTAGCTACTCACCAACCCATGCAGCCACTTATACACAAAGTGAGAGACTGATACAGATATTTACATATTTAAACATTGCTCACTAAGCCAGGTATTCACTAAGATACACTTAATCAGTCAGTTATACAATCAATTTTTCAAAAACAAATCATCCATTTAGACACTTGTATACCCATTTATTCTTCTATCGACCTTGAGATATACATATGTAAAACATATGTAATTTTCAGAAAAACAAACATTCACTGGATGATGTCATCAGTGATGTCATCAGTGATGTCATTTGAGATGCCATCAGTGATGTCATCAGTGATGTCACTGACCATGTCATGAGTGATGTAATATGTGACGTCATCAGCAGTGAATTGCAGGCACGCGAGTTATAGTTAGCTGAAATAACTATAACGGGGGAATTTCAATGGTTTTGTACAAGTGAAAAGTCCAGCTAACTATAACGCCCCTGAAACCTATGGTTTCTTCAGTGAATTTCTAAGGTTTTTTAAATGCTAATTCCTAACTATAACGTGCCTGAAACCTATATCTCTATATATATATTCACTGAAAAAACCAAAGGTTTCAGGGGCGTTATAGTTAAGAATTGGCATTTAAAAAACCTTAGAAATTCACTGAAAAAACCATAGGTTTCAGGGGTGCTATAGTTAGCTGGACATTTCCCTCGTACAAAACCATAGAAATTCCCCTGTTATAGTTAGTTCAGCTAACTATAACTCGCGCCCCGCAATGCACTGCTGATGATGTCACATATTACATCACATGACATGGTCAGTGACATCACTGATGACATCTCAAATGACATCACTGATGACATCACTGATGACATCATCGATGTGATAAATTACTGCATCTTCTCACACCCTAATTTAACCTTTGATACACCAACTCAAAATTTCAGACGTCCATTCTCAAAACCATAGATACTCCAATACCAATAGCTACATACCCACTCATTAACTCTTAGGTCTACATACACCTCCACTCACTCACCTGTACAGTCACTCATACTTACAGTCACTCCGTACAATACTATCATATGCATTTATACACCTATATAGACACTCACAGACCGCCAATCATCCATTGAGGTACTGACACACCTAGCCAGTCGTGCAAGTAATTAAACGCAGTCCAATTTACCCACCTATACAGTTAAACACACTCAAGTTCACTTACTCATAAAAATAGTACCACATTCTTACGCTCTTATACAATCATTGATACAAGCACACACTCATCCATACAGCCACTCTCACAATCACACACTCTCACATATACCCACTTATATACTCTTACACGCATATATACTGCCTTTCACATATGTAGTTAGTCACACATGTACCACTGAGATATACATTCAATCCCTAACACACCCATACATACACTCACCCAACCATACAGTTGATCACAGATGCACTCTTAAAACCATGCATCCATAGATTCACCCACTCACACATCTATGCATAGAGTCACACACACCCTACCCACACAAACACTCAGACACCCATACAGATACTCAGACAACCAATCAATAACCCATATAGACACTCATATAGCTATTCACAAAACCATGCAGCCACTTATACACCTACACACAGACACATTCAGACATTCACACAGTTTAGTCACTAGTCTGCAGTAAGATACATTTAATGACTCACTTATAGAGTCAGTTACGCACCTAGAAAATCATCCATTCACACACTTGTACACCCACTCATTCTTCCACAGGCCTTTCACTATAAATATATAAAATATATTTAAACTTTACAGAAACAAACAGTCACTGGATGATGTCATCAGTGATGTCATCAGTGATGTCATTTGAGATGTCATCAGTGATGTCATGAGTGATGTCACTGACCATGTCATGATGATGTAATATATGACGTCATCAGCAGTGCATTGCGGGGGCGCAAGTTATAGTTAGCTAAACTAACTATAACAGGGGAATTTCTAGGGTTTTGTACGAGGGAAATGTCCAGCTAACTGTAACACCCCTGAAACCTATGGTTTTTTCAGTGAATTTCTAAGGTTTTTTAAATGCCAATTCCGAACTATAACGCCCCTGAACCTTTGGTTTTTTCAGTGAATTTCAAAGGTTTTTTAAATGCTAATTCCTAACTACATCAGGCCTGAAACCTATGGGTTTTTCAGTGAATTTCAAAGGTTTTTTAAATGCTAATTCCTCACTATATCAGGCCTGAAACCTATGTTTTTTTCAGTGAATTTAAAAGGTTTTGTAAATGACAATTTTTAATGTATTAATTGTTATACTGATTTTTTTTATATTGATTTACTACATTTTTTAAACTATTTTTTGCTATTGTTTTTTAATTACATTATAATTACATTATACATTACAATACAAAATATACTTTCTCAGAATGAATTACTTTAGTTTAAATACTTGGCAAATAGGCAACAGACTTTTAAGTACAGTAGTTACAGTTGTTGCAATGGCCAACCCAATTTCAAACACAAAGCAACATTGAGCTCAATGTGAATTTCTAGTTAAATGCAATTAGTTACTTTATGGATTACTTTTCTAACCACAGGACTAGATCTTAGATTCAGTCCTTGGACATCTCCTGTAAACAGTTGAGTAAAAGCGTTTTGGTTACAGTAGTTATTTTTAAGGAATATTATTGTATTTTAAAAGTTGACACTTCGAAAATTGTTCACATAGAATCACCAATGTTATCCTATGGCAGAAAATTCACTTATCAGGTAAGTAGTGTTATCTTTACTTTTTCTTACTCAGCGGTGGATCCTGGATCCAGCACTGGCCAACCTCCTGTAAACAGTTGAAAGAATGTGTTTAAGTCATACAGACGATTTTTTAGGAATATTTTTTGTTTGTGAAAATAGACACTTTTCTGCTGAAAACCACACAATGGATTCCTATGGAAGGAAATACAAGTTACTGGTAAGTACGCTTAGAATTACCTTTCATGTTCAGTGCTGGGCTAAAAGATGCATCCCTGGGTTCTCTCCTGATAACAGGTGAGTAAACCGGAATTCGTAGTTCGGCTGATTTTAGAGGAATATTTTTAGTTTGTGAAAATAGACACTTAGAAACTTTTCTGCTGAAAACCACACAATGGATTCCTATGGAAGGAAATACAAGTTACTGGTAAATACGCTTAGAATTACCTTTCATGTTCAGTGCTGGGCAAAAAGATGCAGCACTGGGTTCGCTCCTGATTATAAGTGAGTAAATTGGAATTCGTAGTTTGGCTGATTTTAGAGGAATATTTGTACGTTTCAAAAATGGACACTTAGAAAATGTTCTGGTGAAAACCACACAATAGATTCCTATGGAAGGAAATACAAGTTACTGGTAAGTACGCTTAGAATTACTTTTCAGAGTCAGTGCTGGGCTAAAAGATGCAGCACTGGGTTCTCTCCTGATTACAGGTGAGTAAATCAGAATTCGTAGTTCGGCTGATTTTAGAGGAATATTTGTACAATGGTGAAGGAAGGGGGCGGGGCCTGAGGTGATATGTGTGCAAACACGCCCTGTGGCGCGTTTTAAGTTGGGAAATTAATTCCTCCTCAATCCTGAGGTCCCCTGGGGGCCAACTAGCCCACCAGGTACCTCCAGTATGCGCCAGGGGGCTGCATTGCAGAGAGGTGTTCAGAGGCCACGCCCCTTTTTACAACACTCAGCAACGCAGCTCCGTGGCGCTTACTGGAGGCATCTGGTGGGCTAGTTGGTCCCCAGGGACCCTCAGGATTGAAGAGGAATTAATTCCCCAACTTAAAACGCGCCACAGGGCGTGTTTGCACATATATCACCTCAGGCCCCGCCCCCTACCTTCACCACTGTGCAAACGCGCCCCGTGGGGTGTTTTAAGTTGGGGGATTAAGTCCCCTTGAATCCTGAGGACCCCTGGCGTCCAACTAGCCCACCAGGTACCTCCAGTATGCGCCAGGGAGCTGCGTTGCAGAGAGGTGTTCAGAGGCCACACTCCTTTTTACAACACTCTGCAACGCAGCTCCGTGGCGCATAGTGGAGGTACCTGGTGGGCTAGTTGTCCCCTAGGGGACCTCTGGATTGAAGAGGAATGAATTCCCCAACTTAAAACATGCCACAGGGCGTGTTTGCACAGCATCACCTCAGGCCCCGCGCCCTACCTTCACCACTGTGCAAACGCGCCCCGTGGCACGCTTTAAGTTGGGAGATTAAGTCCCCTTGAATCCTGAGGTCCCCTGGTGGCCAACTAGCCCACCAGGTACCTCCAGTAAGTGCCATGGAGCTGCGTTGCAGAGAGGTGTAAAAAGGGGCGTGGCCTCATTACACCTCTCTGCAACACAGCCCCCTGGTGCATACTGGAGGTTCCTGGTGGGCTAGTTGGCCCCCAGGGACCCCAAGTATTGAAGGGGAATTCGTTCCCCCTCTGCAAACGCGCCAGGGGGCGCGTTTGCAGAGTGATGAAAGGAGGGGGCGTGGCCTCCTCCCGATACGTTTTTTTTTTTTGTCTTTTTAAGAAGGGGGGCTGTGCAGCTCCCCTTCTTTTTCTTATTTTTTGGCCCTGGGGACCCAATCCCCCAGGGCCTGCACCCTATTTTTATTATTTTTTTTAAAACTGTGGAGGCCTTAATTTGCCCCAGGGACCCCATCCTCCGGGACATGGCCCTTTTTTTTTTTTTTGGAGGGGGGCTGCCTTGCCCCCCTCCTGTGGCCTCTTTTGGCCCCGGGGACCCCATCTCCCGGGGCCGTTTTTCAATTTTTATTCTTTTTATTTTGGGGAGGGGGGCTGCGTGGCCCCCCTCCCGGGCCACTACTGGCCCGAGTACCCCATCCCCTGGGGCCTGGCCTCCGTTGGGGACCGTGGGGGGGGGTTCCCTAATCTCCCCACGGCCCCGCCGGCTCCCCACCTCCTGCGGGAGCCGGCATTGCTTTTCCACATGGGGAGCAGCTAACAAGCTGCTCCCCATGTGGAAAAGCAATCTGCTTTGCTAGAGAGAGCAGGTTTCCCTGCTCTCTCTTCCAAATAGCAAAGCAGTTTGCAATGGCAGGGTGGGAGCCGCGAGGCTCCCGCCCTGCCATTGCAAAGAGCAGTGTCCTGGGGGTGGGCACCCCAGGACACTGCAGGAGCCGGCCCTGGGGGGTGGCGGTCCCCAGGGCCACGACAAGGCTCCAGAAGGGGGGCCGCGCGGCCCCCCTCCCACTTAAGTTAAAGTCCCGGGGGTGGTGGTCCCCGGAGCTTGGGTGTCCGTATCGGACCCCCTACTTTAAATATGTAGTGCCCCGGGGAGGTGGTGGTCCCCGGGGCGTGTGGGGGGGCTCGAGCCCCCCCACACAGGTTTTTTTATTTTTATTTTTAAAAACAAGCCCCGGGGGGTGGCGGTCCCCGGGGCTGCGGGGGGGACCATGAGCCCCCCGCATACATTAAGATAAGCCCTGGGGGTGGCGGTCCCCGGGGCTGGGGCGCCCCTCTGGGCCCCCATAACTATGAAAAACTAATTGTAAACAAAGCGCGGGAGCCCGCGCTTCGTTTTTTTTCCCTCCCCTACGCGCAACCCGCGATTTTATAAAAAAAAAATGGTGGAACCCCCTGAGCAGGCTTAGGGGGTCAGGGTGTTTCTACCCTGCCCCCTTTTCGCGCTTTGCGATTTTTTTGGGGGGCTTCTTGTGCCTCGGTTCTACCGAGGCACAAGATGGCTGCAAACACTTCCTGATCTGGAGTGTTGACAGCCAATTAGCATTCAGCTCGTGCACGGCAGGGTGCGCGCTGGGTGCGGGGAGGGTCGGCGGATCCTCCCCCGGCCATAGATATATATGTACTTTTAACTGTAATTTTCTCAGGAACTACTGAACGGATTTACACCATTTAAGCAAAAGGCACGAGTCTGAACTGAGGACTACGTCTTTGGCAAATTTTGGTGTAATCCCGTTCAGCAGTTCGGGCTGTAGCTGCGACAACAGATCCTATGGGAAATTGCATGGGGAAAACGCGTTTTGGGACCCCCCTTTTTTATGAGCCCCCGCTTGACGAGTCACCGCGAAACTTTCAGGGTAGGAGCGGAGCTGAGCTGGCCAAAAGTTTCAAAAATTTCGCGAAGATTCGTCAATCGGCGCCAGACTTGTTGGGAATAGAATGTTGCGGATTTCCTATGGAAAATAGGTCCTAACTATAACTATCTACTGGCGACCGCCAATAATATATATATGTATATATATATATACACACATATTACTGTTTGCACTAAGTGTATGTGATAGGCATTGACACCATATTGTTAACATTGCCCGGTACTGGCGTACTTCACCAAGTGACATTAAAAACCCAGACATCTCAGTGCCATCTAGGGAAGATGGTGTGAAACTGTGGTAGCTGATCAGATTACTGCTAGTTGGAGAAGCACTAAGCAAAACCATCATTGAAAAGGCAGACAATGGGCTTCAGAGGCCAATGGACTGTGATCCAACGTCATCTATTCCAACCCTCTTCCTCTAGCACTATTGGAATTAATTGGCACAGTAGCCATCTCAACGGTCTTTTCAGTCAAAGGTTTTAATGCCAGACTAATATGCAAGTGAATTAAATGTGTGACATGGATTTCAATTAACTGTGGTTAAATAAGTTGCCATTTATTATCTCACTAGAATTGTAATTCCACACAACAACCACAACCATATTTGTAACATTCTGGAGTGACTGCAGGAAATCAAAACACCACATGTGATTCCATCTCCAGATTTTCTTCCTGTAGTCCAGGAATTTGCAGACTGACTCCAATTAGCCAGTTTTGGTTATACTCTCTAAAACACTTTTGATGGCTCTGAGGTCAGCACTTAATGCAGCAGTCAGATTAGTGTCAGGCATCCACGGTTCCGCTGACAGGGCCCCTGTCCTGTGAGGTCTCCACTGGATCTAATCTAGTTTAATTTAACACAGGTTGTATTTTGAGTTTTGCAGCTTTGCTTATCTTGCACCTAGCTCCACCTGAGAAGCATTGGACTGCTCGACCCACGCTACCACTGAGAGCCAAGTGCTCAATGGCCAGTACTTGGCTCAGCTGTTCTAGGGTCCATAGTAGGTCAGGCCCTGGGCAGCAGGAGTAAAAGGCCTCAACCCCCACAGTTGGACCCACTAACCTCAGCGTGCCCCATATCTTTATGAAAGGGACTGTGAACCTGACAATACTAAACTTTTTACCACAACTGGTGGGTGTTGACCTCTGTTCCACACCCCAGCCTCCCACCACGCTCTCTGCAGCCTCGCAACAGGAAACCTATTGCGTACTGGCTCACTAGTCATCCCTTGTCATAAAAGAGTCCATAGGGGCATTTAACTGGACTTTACTTAACTGAATGTATCCACAACTGATTTGTAAGGGTGTTAACCTGTGCTCATCCCATGGTAGTTTGGCGCAGAGCAGCCAGGCTTAACTTAGAGGCATTGTTTAAAGTATTTGTGCAACACTTCAAAAAGTAAAATTGTGAAAACACCCCACAAAAAGATCCTACACCAGGTTAGTAAAATAGAACTTAATTTAATAAATAAAATAAGACCAAAACAACAAAAATCCAATCAGTAGAACCAGAGTTATTAATTTTAAAGAACCAACTGCAATATAGCACATGAAGCATAAAGCACCAATTTCAGCTATCTGGTCGTGCTGCACCAGGTCAAAGTCAAAAGCTCAGTTCGACTGCGCTGGAGCGTGGGTTGGATGCAGTCCCAGATTCGTCCAGCTGAAGGTTTACCTTCTCAAGTGTTGTGCCAAGAGTCCTGTAGGTGAGGGATGCAAGGAGAAAGGAGAGAGTTGCGGGTGGCAGTCGGCCGGCTGGAGATTTGCGTTGGCAGTCGCCCACGGGTTGTTAATGCTGATGGGCAAAGATATGGGCTGGTTGTGGCTCGCTCGGAACAGTCGCGAAGAGCTCAAAAGCCTGATTCCAAGAGCTTGTGAGTCACACCTAGGGTCTAGGGTTTGATAGGCACCACCTGGGGATCATGAACTCACTGAAGATGGAGTCTGAGTCTGAAGTGGAGCCTTTCATGTCCCTGCAGCTCAGATCTGGAGGCCAGCAGACTACCCCTTTCAGTCACTCTGGGGTCCTAGGTTCAAGATGAAGTTGCAGGTCCAGTTCTTCTTCCCCATGCAAGAGGCCAGCAGGCAGCAACTCCTTCAGAGTATTGGTTCAGCAGAGTGACAGTCCTTTCAGCAGAACAGCAGTTCTTCTTCCTGACAAGGTATCCAAAGGACCAGAAGTGTACTGAAGAGTTGGTGTCTAAGGTCGTTTATTTATAGACAGTTGTACCTTTGAAGTTAGGAGAAGCTTCTAGAGGCCTGCCTTTGAAGTGCACAGATATCCTACCTTCCTGGCCGTGGCTCCAGACTAACTACAGGGGGTATGCAGACATTTGTATGGAGAAAGGAAACAGCCTATTCAGGTGTTAGTGAGGCTGGGCCTAGATCCTCCCTCCCATCTTGCCAGTGATGGCACATCCAATCACACCTAAGCTCCCTTTGTGTGTGGCTGTCTAGGAGGAATGCACAGAGCCCAACTTCCAACTACAACCAGTCATGTCACCATAGACAGGTTGCAGGCACAAAATGGCTAAGGTAAGAAAATGTGAACTTTCTGAAAGAGACATTTTTAGAATTGTAATTTAAAACCCGACTTTGCCATAAGTTAGGATTTTAAATTATTATTCCAGAGAACATGAACCGGTTATCTCTTCCCATTTGGAAATTATAAAATGTAATAAGGCAACTCGAATGTTATCCTTTGGGAGAGCTAGGCCTTGCAGTAGTGAAAAACATTTTTAAGAGTTTCTCATTACCAGGACATGTAAGACTTAAAAGCACATGTCCTACTTTTTAAATACATTGCACCCTGCTCTCTGGGCTGTCCAGGGCCTACTCTAGGGTTCATTAAAATGGAAGGTTTGGGCCTAGCATAAGGTTTATTTTACCAGGTTGAAACAGAAGTTTTAAATTGCACACACAGGCTCTCTGATGGCAGGGCTGAGACGAGTTTAAAGGGCTACTTAAGTGGGTGGCACAATAAGTGCTGCAGGCCTACTAATAGCATTTAATTTACAGGCTCTGGGCACATGTAGCACCACTTTACTAGGGACTTATAAGTAAATTAAATATACCAATTAGGTATAAGCCTATGTTACCATGTTTTAAGAGGA
Source organism: Triturus cristatus (assembly GCF_964204655.1). NCBI lineage: Eukaryota > Metazoa > Chordata > Amphibia > Caudata > Salamandridae > Triturus > Triturus cristatus. The sequence continues at coordinate 393,148,428 of NC_140592.1, forward strand.
CAGAAAAGCATTTTAGCACTGCCTAGCAGTGGTAAATTGCACTGAGTCCTTAAGCCAACAAAAACGTATTCCGCAAAAATAAGAGGAATGAACGCAAAATGTATGGGGATGACACTGCAGAATGGGCCAGGTCCAACAGAGGAAAAGCCCAATAAGCCATATGGGCCACCAGCTTTGGTCAATCCTGGCTTTCAAGCCAACAGGAGTTTGCATGCTGGGAATTTTACTTCATATGTGCAAAGTGAAATTACAAATCTCAGATAATTGAGTGATGCTGCCATAGAAACTAGGATTGGCTAAAGGTGTCACACATATGGATCACACAAGTAGCCACCTGTAGGGAGCCACAGCCCGGTGCCCCATCAGCAATTCTATCCATGGAAACGCCATAGCTGCTGCTGCTGCCACCTGAACACCCTCTCTGGGGGACTGCAAGCCCCAGCAGACACCTCTCCCAGGAGGGAGGAGCCACGTCAAGCGCTTAAAAGCGCCAAAGATCTCCCGTGGGACGCCATAGCCGCTGCTGCTGCCACCTGAACACCCGCTGTGGGGGACTGCAAGCCCCAGCAGACACCTCTCCCAGGAGGGAGGAGCCACGACAAGCTCTTAAAAGCGCCAAAGATCTCCCGCGGTGCGGGACGCCATAGTCGCTGCTGCCACCACCTGAACACCCACTGTTGGGGACTGCAAGCCCCAGCAGACACCTCTCCCAGGAGGGAGGAGCCACATCAAGCTCTTAAAAGCGCCAAAGATCTCCCGTGGCGCGGGATGTGCACGGGCCAAGGACAGGCCTGACCTTGCCAGGAAGAGGCAGGGTGGGACCATCCCCCTTTCATTTGGTTCCCAGCCCTAGGACTACACTATGATTCTGCTTGGACACGCATTGGACATTGTGGTCTCATTCAGGTACTGTACAGATCTGCTGTCTCCCCATCTGCAGGGACTCTAAGCACTGAACTAATTGCGAAAAACCATCGCACCCTGGTTTTAGGGCAGCTAAAGTGTCATTGATTAGTGCTAGTGTTGAGCGCCTGCGGAGCATTGTATATATCTGGACACGGTCGGCTTGGTTCCAGTCAATAATATCTTGCATCTAAGATGCATGGGGAAAAGGAAAACCATGGAGGGCAGTAGAGGAGGGGGTGGGGTGTGAGGAATTGGGCAGGACAACAAGGGGAAGAAGGCCAGGAAAACGCATAAACATGCAGGCAGTAATTGTGTTTTGGACCAAATAGATAGCCCCATTAGTGAGTGTGAGGATATCTTAGAGGGTGATCCACCCACACAGCCTGAAACTGTTAAATCCCCCCAGCGCCCCAACCATTCTACCAACACTAACCCGAGTCGCCAGCCAGCTATTCCTGCTATGTTTCACAAATCTACTAGAAAAGGGGGCCCTGCGCTAAACTGGGAGGGAAAAATAGGTACGGTGAGGGATAGCCAGTCTACCAATAAGTCTATAAGCAGTAGTTCCCAACAGGCGGGATCCGTTATTTCTTGCTCTAATAAGTTTTCACCATTAGCGGATCTGCCTGAGGGGGATAGGGAAGACTGGCCTCAGCATCCCCCCCTACTCTGCCTCCCCGGCCCCCACAGATTTCCAGTACAGAGTTAGGCCCAGGTCATGATACCAACCCCCAGGAAACACCGCGTCTCATTAATACTCTCAGATTAGAAGTAGAGACCATTAGAACTATGATTGAGGGCCTCACTTCTATGGTTAATCTCCTATTTTATTTATTTTATTTTATTTATTTATAAAGTTTTATATAGCGCGAACAAGATCCCAGGGGATATCAGAGCGCTTTACATTCAAACTAGAACAGGAAACAACCACAGGAAAAAAAAAAAAACCACAAATTAACCATAAAGTGCACGAAAGTTCGCATTGAAGTTAAGTTAAACAAAGTACAGTGTAAGGACAGCAGAACAAAGAGTCAAAGAAAAAAAAAAAAAAAGTGTAGTAGATGTTGACACAATGGGGGAAGGAACAATGTCAATGGGCCAAGGTGGGTAGCCCAATTACTGAAGGAGTTTGTTCATCAGGAATCTTTTGACTTCCAGTTTGAACACCGTTGTACTGGTGATTCTGCGTAATTCTGGAGGAAGAGAGTTCCATATCCTTGGAGCCGCACCCGAGAAGGCTCTGTGAGAGGTTCTCTTTTTGTTAAAGATAGGTGGTTTCAAAAGTAAGGTAGTAGCGCTTCTAGAGACTCTTGCACCACCACATAGCTCAAGTTTTTGCGCCAGATACCTGGGCGTCTTGAGGTGGATTGCTTTGTGGGTCATCGTGGCAATTTTTAGCTGGATTCGTGCTTCAAAGGGGAGCCAATTTAGCGTTTTTAGGACTGGCGATATGCGCTCATTGCGTTTGGCGCCTGTAACCAATCTCGCAGCAGCATTCAGTGAAGCCCTTAGCGGAGCCAGGGTGTATTTGGGCAGGCCACAGAGGATAACACTGCCGTAATCTATTCTCGGTAGGACCAGCGATTGAACCACCTGCTTGAAATCCTTCAGTGGAAGGAAAGGTTTGATGCTTCTGAGTGTCCTAATCAAGTGGTTTGCTCCTTTACATGTAGTGCTGATATGATTTGTCATATTCAGGTTATTATCCATGGTGACTCCTAGAGATTTGGCTGAGTTTACGATGAGCGGAGTACGGTTGAAAGCAGTGAGGTGGCTCATCCAGAGGTCAAGATTGGGGGTGTACTTCTGAGGGGAGACAAGCAAGAATTCTGTTTTTGAGGTGTTGAGCAGGAGATGGTTCTCAGTTAACCAGTTTTGAGTATAAGTTAAGATGGTGTTGAGTGATATGATGTTTTCCGGGGATGAGATTTTCAAGTAGAGTTGCGTGTCATCGGCATACATATGGAAATGAATATCCATGGAGGTAAGAGCGTTAGCTAAAGGTTCCAAACAGAGGTTGAAGAGGATAGGAGATAAAGCAGATCCTTGGGGGACTCCCATGAGAACGGGCGAAGGCTTGGAGAGAGAGTGATTTGCCTTGACTCTTTGCGATCTGTGATGGAGGAAGGACGAGAACCACTGTAGCACCTGATCACCAAAACCCATCCTGTTTTGCAGAATGGATAAGAGAATGTCATGATTGACCGTATCAAAGGCAGAGGAAAGGTCAAGGAGGATCAGGAGGCAGGATTCATTTTGATCGAGAATCTTTAAAATGTCATCCATTACATGAGTGAGGGCCAATTCAGTGCTGTGCCCCGTCCGAAAGCCGGATTGATGTTGGTCCAAGAGCTGGTAGTTTTCTATGTGGGCACAGAGTTGGGCCTGAACGCATTTTTCAAGGAGTTTCGCAAGGGTGGGTATGTTGGAGATAGGTCGGAAATTATTGAGGTCTGTCCTATCAGCATAAGGTTTTTTTAGTATAGGGGATACTTGAGCTGCTTTTAAGCAAACAGGGATTGTACCTTGTGAAAGAGACGCATTTACAATCCTTGTCCAGGTAGGGATGAGTGTATTCTTGATTTCCTTGAAAATGGAGGGGGGTAGCGGGTCACTGAAGTAGTTGGACGGGTTGATATTCCGGAGAATCTTTTTGATGTCTTGTTCACTGAGCGGGGTAAAGGTGTCCCAGGCCGCGTTGTTCTTAAGGGTCAGGGGGGTGGAGTTGAACTTTTCAGAGGGGACAGGTGGAGATGCGGCTCTGGAGGAGAGGAGTTCAGCGTTCTTAGCAGCGAGGTCAGATGATATGAGTTTAGATTTCTCAATGAAGAAGGAAGCAAGATCTTCACATGAGGGTGGACTGCTTCCAGGTTCCGATAGGTTTGGACCTACAGGATTCATCCTGTCCTGCGTATACTAAGCCAATGATAAGCCACTCATTCCAGCCCTGTCAGGCAAATCAACCTAAACGTGAGGTAGCTACTAGTGACAAGGGCCCTCATCATAAGGTTTCCATGCAGCCCACTCCTGTCGTTAAGTCTCAAATGTTAACGCCAGTTCCTCAGAGGACCAAGGGCCCAAATGACTCTAGCACAAGTCAATATAACACCAACCGCTGTAGACCATCATCAGCGCAGACACATTTAGCCTGCACCAGAACCACCTCCTCACTTTTGGAACATCATTTCTCACATAGCTTAAAACAACGCCCACCTGATTTGCCTAGTCCAAAACTGTAAAACGTACACAAAATCTATATGGTCAATGTATCCAAGTATGATACCAGAAACGGCATTGAAAATGCAGACTCCCTGACTACCAAAGCCATCCATTGTATTCATCATGTTTGGGGCTGCCGTTCAGTCAATCCGTAAAATATAATCAGGGCACATAGACTCACCTCCCGAGCACGACCATTAGACTGCATTGAGCTTACTTTTAAAGGGGCTGATCTTGTCGAAAATCTCCTCGCTCTGGAATTCCGCACTTGCTCCCCAGAAAGTTCTTCCATCTAGTTCAGGGGGTTTCCACCTAGTGGCATGTGCTGGCGACCCTCTGAGCAACCATCTCCTCGACTAGTGGGATCTTCCTCTCTGGAGGCTAACAATTGACTGTAGTATAAGCTCCTAAACCACCTGGAACCCCTTGCTGGCTCCCCTATGCACAGGGATATCCTTTCTAAAATTCCCTTTAGTACCCAGCCCCCGAATACACCTCCTTATCTGGCATTGAGGAACACATATACAACATCTCTCTCTCTAATAGGGACGCAGGTTCCCAGTGGCGCTGTTTCTAATATTCCCAACGGGCAAAGGTCATGTTCCCATATTTCATCTTGGATATCTTTGCTATCTTGGAATATCTGGATTGAGGTCAAAGGTCATCTCTTCCAATTGGCATGCCTATATTAATCATTTTGACACCTGTCTTTTTCAAGAAACCTGGTTGCTGGATCCCCTCTATTGTACAGGGTATTTAAATTATTGCATTTCTGCCACCAGTGGGGGAAAAGGTCGACCCTCTGGGGGCTTGACAATCTGGGTCCACCAAGAACTTGGCTTTGTTATTCAAGTACTCCAGACGCAGAGTAAGGACATTCTCGCAATTAGGCTGAAGTGGGGTCAGCAAAGTGTTGTCGACATTTATAATGTCTACGCGAGAGGATCTAAGGGGAAGAAGTCGGAAGTTTAAGCGGCTCTCGACGTCCTATTAGATATACACTCCCGGGGTTTTAACGTCCTAATTGCGGGTGATTTTAATGTTTCTTTTGAGCCTCTTACCAACGAGAAATGTGACCTTACCGCTGAGGAAGATGCTCAGTGGGGTATCCATGAACTAGAATTAGCACCCATAAAAAAATGGTCGGATGTGGCCATCCAAATTAATGCCATTTGCCTGGGAAATGGCCTACGAGCGGCAAATAGTAGATTCCCATCTGATAGGCACAGGGCTAATACATTTAATAATGGCTTCAGTACTAGCCGCATAGACTATCTACTAACCCACTTGCAATTATGGCATGCTCTTAGGGACATGAACGTGGAAGAACGGCCAGAGAGTGATCACAACACCCTATGTGCGACTTTGGACTTGTTGCCACAGAGGGAACCTTCGCAGTCAGGGAGTAATCTGCATACTCTTGATGTGGTCCCCACAAACGATATGAGACATTTAAATGGGTTAATATACTTGAGAGACCTGAAGTTCTCGAAACAATATCTACGGATACTGTTGGTGCAATAGCTGAGCAAGAGGCTTGTGTGGCCAATTCTGCGGCTTTTGAGTCAGTAGTTGGCACACATGATAAATTCTTTGCCCAGTTACGCACTTATTTTATTAGGCAATGTAAGGCTAAAGGCCTTCAACCACATAAACCCTCCCAATGGTTTAGTGAAGAATGTAAAGTGGCGCGTAGATCCCTAGGGGATGCAATTAAAGAGGGGGACTCCGGCAAAGTATGGTTATTAAGACAATTTTAAATGAAAGCCAAGGAAAAGGCCAAATAAGCCTGGGACGAAAATAGGTGGCAGGACCTCAGACTGACATGTGCCAGTAAAAATTCTGAGCAGTTCTGGAATATAGTTAAGTGGGATAGGGGTGGCCAGCAATCACTGCCACAGAATCAAGTAACACAGGACCAGTGGGTCACCCACTTTAATCCCCAATATGCCCGCAGTGTAGACGAGAGGGTGGTGGAAGAGCCCCCGCATTTGTATTATCTATGTATGATTTTTAATGAGGCTGTTATTAGCATCGCCCTGGGAGCAGTATTGGGAGGAAAATCACCAGGCCCTGATGGTATCCCGGCAGACATTTTTCTCCATGATAAACAAAATTGTGCCAGTAGTTTTTGTTGCTGGCCAACGCAATCGCCAAGGGTGCACCAGTCCCAGATTCAAGGAAAGGGGCTGAGATTATCCCCGTTTTTAAAAAAGGCGATAAATCTCACCCTGGGAACTACAGGTCTATTAACTTAATTGATTCCTTGCAAAAGATAATGGAGCGGTTAGTCCTAAACAAGGTACAGGATTGGATTGACGAGCAGGGCATTCTATCCCCTCTGCAGGCAGGCTTTCGGGCATGTACCAGTACTATTGACCAGGTATTTTGATTCACCATGCTCTATTGGAAGACGGTGGTCTTGGACAAGGGCAGCTTGTATGCTGCCTTTGTGGACTTTAAGTCCGCCTTTGACCTTGTCTCCCGTAGCAAATTATGGGTAGTACTGTTAGAGTTAGGGATGTCCCCAGACTCCATGACAGAAATTATGCCAAAATTCGTTGGGGCGCGCAGGGTAATGTTACTAATCTCTTTCCTATAGAGAGAGGTTGCGCCAAGGTTTCGTAATGTCACGCACACTATTCTCTCTGTTTATCAACGGGGGTTGCCAAATTTATGGAGTCCACAAGCACAGATGCCCCAGCACTCACAGGTGTTAAAATCCCTATTTTAATGTTCGCGGATGACACGTTAATTATCTCAAAACGCAGAGTGGCCTCCAGCGAGCTTTATTACTCTTTGAGGAGTTCTGTTGTTTACGGGGCCTGGAAATTAACGTGTCAAAAACGAAATTTATGTCTTTTAACCCTCATAAAGCATTCAGAGGAGGTATAGTGTTGAACAACCGGCCCCTAGAACAAGTCTCTGACTTTACATATATGGGGGTCATCTTGCAGAAGAACCCGAGGTGGAATCGGCAGCTTGATATAGCCTCGTTGAAGCACCGGCAATTGGCAGATGTTTTACAAACTGAGTTTAACTCTTCTTTCACAAGACCAGTAGGTCCGGTTCTTCAAATATATAACATGAAAGGGGTCAGCTCCTCCTTATATGGGGCCGAGCTTTGGGGTTATGAGAACCTATCCAAGTTATCTGCTACAGAAAACGTGTTCCTACGCAAGATCACCAACCTCCCGCAAAGCACCCCAATGTGCCCACTGCTCTATGATCTAGGCAGGATGGCACTGGCTGACATGGCAAGAATACGCCCTCTTCTTCATTGGCGGAGAATCTGGTTTACACCAGAACTGGCTACCTATACCGTAGGCCTCAAGAATTTAATCAGAGCAGACTGTTTTAATAAAATAAAATGGTTGCAGCGGGTTAGAGCCTCCTTAATAAGTATTGGCCGGAAGCTTTGTGGACGTGATCGGGCCTCATGGGAGTGTGAGCGTACCTGGCTGGACCCCTCCTTGAGCTGCCTGGGAGCTGCCTGGCTGCTGCCGGCTGCCGAAGACGGCCTTGAGATCCTGGCTGCTGAGAGCGACTTGCTCCGTGTACAGTGAGCGGACTGCCCGGAAGTCTGACTGCGGAGCGGCCCTATCCTGACCCCCGGCTGCATGAGTGGAGCGCTCCTGTGACGCACTGCTTGTGATCGGCGTCCGGGAACAGGCTGCGAAGCGGCGAAGAGCTCTGGGCACCCAATTGGTGCTGGTGAGTGTGCCTGGGGCGGGCGCGGCTCCCCCGGTTGGGGCCTGAAGAGCGGAGCGGTCCACTTAAGGTCTGGTTGGGGAGTCCAGGAGCCGTGACTGCGCTTGGGGCCCCTCACCTGGAGCTGAGAGACTGGTGCTGGGGTCTCCCGGACCTCTGGGTGGTGCGCGAGTGGGCGGGGGGTTTTGTCCATTGCCCCCCCCCGCCCTTCTCGTGCTCAGAGGCCTGGGCACTGCTGGACTGGGAGGGCTGAGGACCTTAATATTGATGTGCCAGATCTGCTGCAGTGTCGCCCCCCATCTGGAGCTGAGAGGCTTGTGATGAGACTGCTGGCTTTAGGGGTGGTGCGTGAGTGAGGGGGTTGCTGTCCATCGCCCCCCCTTCTTGTCTTTAGAGGCCTAGGCATTGCTGGACAGTGGGGGCAGAAGACCTTAACACGGATGTGTTGGATTTGCTGCGGTGCCTCTGGCAAGCACGTGGGGTCCGTGCAGGGTCAGCAGTGCATAATTGAGGACCTAAGGAGAGTGGCACAATAGGGAGCAGCCTGAGAGCTGCATTGATTGTGTGGGGACTCGCACTACAAGGAGAGACACAAGATTGCAGACCCTGCCAGAGTCCGTTGAGCACCGCCGTGAGGGGAACGGCCATCACTGGGGAGTACGCACTTACCTGCACTTCAGTGCCACCAGCGCCGCCGCGAGGGGAACGGCCCACGGGGAAAGACTACACTTCTCAGCAGCCCCTGACCCAGGCGCTTGCCGTCGTTGTCATCAGGCAGCGCCTGGGACCTATTTCTTCTCCGCTGGTGCCCCGCAGCGCGGGACGCGCGCGGGCGGGCCCGTCCTTGCTCGTCAGGGACCGTCAGAGGCCGGGCTGGGCCACCTCGTTGACATCCTGTCATCTGGACCTATTCTGCAACAAGGTACTGTCATTTAAAAGCAAATAAGGTGGATATCTCTGTTTGTCGTAAGATCCAGGTATTGTCCACGTGATAAAAACTCATTTGACTGTCGGACTTATACATCTAACAGTTTATCCTCTCTAATGCTTAGTGTTGCCTAAGATTCTAGGGAAGAATCTTAACAAATTTCGTGATTGTCTCTCTTTATCTGCAAACATGAAAGGAAATGGTAAAAACTGTAAAAAGCTAAGTTCTTCCATTTCCCGCCCCGCAACCAGGCACCAGACAGCAACGACGCAATCTCTCCCAAGTCTGACAGCCATTGATAAAATGCTCCAGCAAACAATTGGGGTAGTGGCTTCAGCTATAGAAAACACGGAGAGGCGTTTGTCAATCACTCCCGCAATTTCTTCTTCTTCTCAAACAGTGGAGGATGCTTCAATTGTTACTATTAATCCCCCTGATTTTAATTCCTCCCTCATGTGTTCTTTTGCTGAGTTGCCCTGCGCACAGCCCATTTCTAGTGAAATGAATGTTTCAGAGGTTGTTAAATCCCCATCCTACTCCACACTAAACAAGGTTTCTGTACCTCGCACCGTAATTAAAAAACCTAGGATCGGGAAGAGAAAAGCAATAAGTATACCAAGCTTTTAACCAAATCTGCTATACCAACTGATGGTTCCCCTTCCCTGTCCTCCACAGGGGCACCTCTCTTGGCTACTCATTTGATACTTGACTTCCAGGCACATATGGAACAGTTACTTGGCTCGCATTTTAAATCTCTGTTATCTAGGCTGGATAGACTGGTCTCTACTATTAACAACGCAGGCCTTGGCAAAGCCCAATCGACTAGTTCCCCTGCAAACCCCTGTTTCAGTTCCGCTTCCACCCACGATAATCCCCCTGCCAGTTCCAACACCCTACCTATACCCCCCAACCAAGTGTCAAGACTGTTCCTGACATAACCACTCCTTTGCCCAGGGATATAGGCACTGAAAGCTTTAAAATGCAGAGGGGGGTTACTGAAGTGGGGGCAAAATGTTTAGACAACCAAGTACTAGCGAACAGAAATACTGCCAGAGAGGGGTCCCACACTGCGTTGCCTTGTATAGATCTGCCACCCGAGTCCCTACCATACGTTGTTGTGCTTGCCGGTGTCCCCCCTCTATCCCAAGGGAAAAACGAGGACTACTTGGAATTAAAAAATAAATGCATGTACTGGCTTAATTCTAACAGCCCTCTTCCCTCCAACATTTCTGGAGAAATACTGGGTGCAAGGATTATAGACTGGATTGGGTCTACACCTAAATCTATTGCAGGAAATTGTGTCATTATCAACTTTAGGCACACGCTTGCTGTAGACTATATCTGCAGTAGGTCAGCCTCCAAGTCTAATACCCAAATTATCCCACTGCACTTGTCATACTTCTATCCAGTACCTCAGCACAGAACAGGGCAAAACAGAGGTATCAGGTGGGAGGGGGGGAAAAATAAATCGCATGCCAGAGCATGCCAAGGTACGATAACTTGGGAGGACCGGTACCAGACCACCCCCCTACTGTCACTATTCCCTCAAAAAAATAGATTTAGTGTGTTGGAGGAGGTTGACTGACCAGTCATGATTCGGAGCCCTGTACCTCAGTTAGATAATACTACGGGTACCCAAATAGTTGCAGATAGGGGTAGCTGTGGGAGTAGTACTCCAGAACATGTATCAACGCCCCACTCCATGAGTACAGTTGGGGATGGGTTGGAAGTGAGTGAAACTATCGATAATGGCGGGGCCTCTCCTCCCGAGGATCTGCCGTTGGGAGTCAACCCTGGGGAAACCACATTAGAAATCAACACCCAAACACGAGGAATCTGTTCATATCCAAAAGATCGTGATCTATTGGATACAAATAGAGTAGTAGACGGGAAAATAAAAATTCTGTCATGGAATGTGGCTGGGATAAAGAGCAAGTTATCTATCCCTGAGTGGAGTAATTTTATAGGCAGGCATGATATCTGCCTGATGCAAGAAACGTGGGCTACGGAGGAGAACCCGAGGACTGCTTATGCCACTTTTGATATCCTGGCAACTTCAAGGGGCAGAGGGAGACCTTCGGGAGGTCTCACAATATGGGTGGGGGCGCATTTGGGCATCCAGGCAGTTCAGATACCAACCAACTCCCTTGACGTCCAATGTGTACTCCTAACACTAAAAGATAAGTCACGGGTCACCTTAATAAACGTTTATTCTAGACCAGTCAAGAACGGCCAAGAATCTGGCAACATTGATATTCTAAAGCACTTCATATTGTCTCTTGACCCCCCAGCCGCTCTATTAGTAGGAGGCGATTTTAATTGCCAATTCGAGCCCCTTGAGAGCCCTGGCACGGGAGATTTGGATGACGAGGACCAGTTCTGGCACGTTTTGGACCCACAAATTTCTCCTGTCAGAGCTTGGACCCCTCTGGTCCTCCAAATTAAATCTTTATCCCTTGCATTGTCCTTAAGGGCCTGCAATGGGGGATTGAAACCCGATCGTCCGGGGTTGGCAACGTTTAACAGACCAGGGCAAAATTCTATCATCGATTATATGTTGATGGAAACCAGACACTGGGATATGCTACAGGAGTTTACGATACACCCTAGACAAGACAGTGATCACAACGCCCTTGTTTTAACCCTCAAACCGGGAAGCTTTGGACTAACAAACCCTTCCCCCAATCCTAATAGCTCATCGCTTCCTGTGTTGCTTTCTAACAATAGGAGGAGGGTTAAATGGCCCTATTTTCAGAATTTCCCCGCCAAACTTGCGAAAATATATCAGATAGCATTACCATTCCTTTCTGATATGGGGGATGCAAGTGAAGATAACCCAAGCTATCCCACTGAGATTCACAAACATTTATTTGACAAGTTGGTGGATCTGTTCAATCCCGTGGGGAAAAAACCGCAGCTGGTTAGGACACATCCCTGGTACGATGACTCTTGCAGAAAAGCAAAAAAGGACTTGCTTTCTGCAATAAAAGACAATGATAGAGCTAACCTTAAGAAACTTCGCCTAGAATACAAGAAGGCTATCTCTAGGGGAAAGAAGGACTGGGAGGAGCAAAGATGGGAGGAACTCAGGCTAACCCTTTCTCGAAGAGACCCCAAGGCGTTTTGGGCCATTGTGAACTCTGGTGAGAGTAGGGGAGCCTTGACCCCAATTGCAAATATAGCACCCCAAGTGTGGGAAACGCATTTTGGGGCACTGTATGGGGACTTGGGCGATCCTCCCAATCCCGACCCACCCATGGAGTACAGACCAGTGAGAGGGAGCGACCCTGTCTTCGGTGTTACAGAGATCTGTTTCCCGTTTGCGGCCTCTGAGCCCCAACAGGAGCACGATTGCTTGGGCCCCTGGGCGGCGGCCGGAATAAGGATTCCTTGGTAGGTGAGGGTATTCCTTTCCCAGAACTGCCCGAGGCCATGTAAATGTAAAATGTAAATGTCAAGTTACTTATAGAGCGCACTGTCACCAAACGGCCACCTTGCGGTGTCGCCTTTTGCGGTTTCCTGGCGCTGATACTCATACCGCTGTGGAACCCCTCCTGGCTTTCCCTGTGAAGTGTCCACTCCTGGGCACCCCCAGGGTGAAGCCAGGCATCCTTAGCGCTGTTGGGGCCAGTGTGGAGGCTAAGCAAGCTATTGCCCAGAGTTGCAGCATGAGGCCCGTGATTAGAATAGGCACCGAGGCGAGAATAGACAGGTCCGAGGAAATTGAGCCCGAGCCCCGCCGAGGCGGGAATCGAACCCTGGTCCCTGGCCAGAACTCTGCTTCAGGGTCTGCCGCTCTAACCATTGAGCCACACTCCTCCACTACCCTCAAAGAAGTAGAGTCTGCAATAGTAAGGCTTTTACATAATAAAGCTCCCGGTTTGGATAAGATGCCCCCGGATTTATTTCGCTCCCAACCAAAAATCTGGGCCCCGTACTTGGTGGTACTATTTAACTCAATCCTTAAGGGGGCTGATCCACCAGATACTTGGTTGGGTGCGGAGATAGTCCCCATATTTAAGAAAGGCTGTCCGCTAAAACCGGTAAACTACAGACCAATCAGCCTTATAGATACCTCCCAGAAATTAATGGGCAGAATTATTTTGGATAGAATCTTGGAATGGATGGAAGAAAATAAAATATTGACTACATTGCAGGCCGGGTTTAGATCAGGGATCTCAACCACAGATCAAATTTTCCGACTCCAGGTTTTATTCTGGAAAACGGTGAGAGTGGAGGGTGGCAGCCTCTACCTCATCTTTGTTGATCTGCGCGCTGCTTTCGACCTTGTCCCAAGAGGAAAGTTGTGGAAAGTCTTGGCGGATATGGGTCTTTCTCCCTATCTACTGAATATTTTAACCAGACTCCACAACGGCAATTATGCCCAGGTTAGGTGGGGGAGGCATGGCGATCTGTCTGCACGATTTCCTGTCAGGAAGGGTGTGCGCCAAGGGTGTGTTTTGGCTCCAACATTGTTCAGTCTCTACATTAACGGTCTTGTGGACCACCTAGCTGACGTAACTGATAACGATGCCCCTAGGTTGGCTACTGGCAGAGTGCCCGCTCTGATGTTTGCGGATGACACCTTGTTGTTATCCAAAACATCATCGGGCATTTAGCGTATTTTGGATGGTTTTCTCGCATTTTGTATTGCCCGAGGCTTGGAGATCAACTTGGATAAGACCAAGTTCATGATTTTTAATCCCCCAAAGCAGACTCGCCCAAATCCCACTCTTAATTGCTCTCCTCTTGAGAGAGTCAGGACTTTTGTCTATCTTGGGATCACTCTGACAGAGAACTTTGATTGGGGCCCACAAATTTCGAAATCAACGCTTAGGTTGTCCCAAATAGCGGGAGGGATTAGTAAGGTCCAGCGAGCCTCGGTCTTTAAACCAGCGGCCCCGGCCATAGAAATATACCGACTACAAGCTAGAACTGCTTCATTGTATGGAGCCGAACTTTGGGGCCATAAAAACCTTTCCAAGCTAACTATGGCTGAGCAGGGTTTTATGAGAAGTCTTGTGGGTTTGCCTATAAGCACACCACTTATCCCTTTACGATTTGACCTGGGGTTAGAACCAATTGAAGATTTAGCAACTCTGCAGCCCATGCTCTATTGGAAAAGACTCTGGTCGGTGCCAGAATTGGCACCATACAGAGAGGAATTCATAGAGGTCTGGGCTCTAATAAAAAAAAAAAATAAGAACATCGCATGGTTATCCCACATTAAGAATCTTAGCATAAAGATCGGCGGGACCGAGCTCTGGGAATCCCCGGAGGTGTCCTGCATAAGGACATCTAAAACGGAACTCACAGGTCAGATAAGGCAACAGAAATTACTTGCCCTTCATGGTTCAAGCTCTTTGGGGAAACTTACAAAAGAGTTCCTCCTAATAAAAGCCGAAATGCGAGCAGAAGTCTTCCTAGATGTAATCTATCCACCTCTCGCAAGGAAGCTCTTCTTGCAGCTAAGGCATGGTAGCTTCCGCTTAGGGCATTCACCCACAAATGGGCAAAACCAGAAAACACTGCTTGTCCGGCTTGTAAATACAATCAAGAAGATGTATGTCACGTTATGTTTTTCTGCCCTGCGTATCAACCAATAAGGAAAAAGTGGCTCATTCCCCTTTGTAGGAATCTTGGGTTCAGACACTGCATGCAGGCATGTAGGGTCTTAACATACGACACTCATCCCCCCATTGTTTTTGCTGTGTCCCGTTTCTTATATGGCTCATGGCGAAGAAGGAAACGTTTTGTGTAAATACTCTTGCCTTTTATTTATTAATTCCGTCTTCTTTGATAACAATTAGTTTAATTCATTCTTAAACATTGTATTAACTTGTCCTTATTTATTGTCTTAATGAAATGTGTACTCTTGTATGTATTTTTATCTGTGCTTTTATGGTCTCTGACCGAAATAAAGTTATCAAATGAATGAGTATTGGCATGGTATCATTATGGGAGAAACCAGCTGGCACCCTGTTCCCTCCTAAGGCGTTTCTACAAGCAAAATACTGGGAATGGGTAACCCAAAACACATATAAGAATAGTGACACTTCATCCCTGACTGGAAGACTCCTAGGAGTTAAATCAGTCCCAAGACTGGAACAGTACTGGGATACAATTACCAAGCCACACGATCGGAAGCTATACTTCCAATTTAGAGTTGGTTCTTTACCAGTAAGATCGTTTACTGCAAGATGGGACAATTCAGGTGTCGACTCCTGTCCCATCTGCTGTGCCCATTTAGAATCACTGGTCCATTTGCTGTTTGTTTGCCCAGCTTATGCTGCCCCTCGCCGACCATGGGACACCAATTTGCAGATTACTGGGTACTAGAAGTAACGGCGTTGCGCTAAGACTATTGCGTTCAGAAACATCAGCACCCATTGCCATTGCTCTGGCAAAGTTTTTGGGGTGGTCTTGGCCATTAGATCACAGACTTAGGCTCTTTCAGTGGACTGAGGAGGCTATGATAGGTGGAGCTGGCCTCCTACACACTAGATATTGTTGCATTGTTCTGATTTTTGGGTATGTCTTAGTCGCAATAGTTGTGCCCCTGCATTAGGTAATGTGACTAATTGGTATTGCTTGAGAGGCTTTATAGGTATAATATTTGTAATTGTTTTATCATTCTATCTATTAATTTTATTATTCCAGAGGACGGATTTTAAATATTTTTATCTGTGTTAATACTGATGGAGCAAGTAGTGCAAAATTTTGTATACCTCCTCTATTCTTGCATGAAAATACTAATTATATAATCTATTAACTATAATAATATTAAACGAGTATTGCATGTATACTAATCAACCTTATTAAAACTTAAACTTTACATGGGATTTGCTATTTTGCATGGCTAAATAACTCTTATGACTAAAATTTGTACGCATATTAATGAATAGTGTATGTGGTAATAGAATACTGCATGATATATGTTGCTTTGCGATGTTGCATCATCGAGGAGGATCGAAAAAGGTGAATATAATAGCTTTAAATGTCGCTATATGCTAGATAAATACATGCACATAGAGGGATTAGCAAGGGGTTAACATTAGAATCACCATTTCCATCAATTAATCATTCTTTTGTGTTTGTTTCGCTTAAGTTGACATCTGGGCCTAAATCCAATATGGCCGCTGACATCGCACGCAGAAGTGGCCACTGTCTCATGAGGCGCAGAGTGAGCTGCGCATGTGCGAAAAATATCCCGAACCGCTTAGCGACCTTTGCTCATCATGTTCCCGGTCAAGGATGTATATCTGGAGGTTCGCCAAGACAGGGGAACAATCAACCGTACAGTAAACCGGAACAAGCCGACACTTCGCTGACAAATGACCTCACCCCTCGAACTGTACTAAGAATCTGGGAATACGAATCGGACGATCCCAACCAGCCAATCACGATTGTCCTAAAGCTTAAAATTGTATCTTCTTTAACTTGATTTTATTATAAAAAGTGTAGTAAAGTAGGGAGGGGGTACTTCAACACATCATCATATTCATCTCTTTTCACCTTCGTTCGTGACGCCTTTCCTGATGGTCCAGATGCTGCCCGACCACTTGATGACTGCAAACTTTTTCTAAATCCACGGGCTATGATAGATGCTTGCACGATTTCTGGTCCTTTGATAAATTTGGGACTGTAACGTGCTGAGGAGAGGACTTTGAGCTTTGGCCTGCTTTTTCGGACAATTTACGACAAAATTTGGTTATGCAGAGCCAATGAATTAGAGGACTCCAAATAGCCAGATTAGGTAAATATGATGTTCTACGATTTACTTGAATTGATCTAGAAATTCTAAACTTTGACGAAACAAATGCAAATATAAGTCATTATGAAAATTTTGAAAAACAATTATTGATTAACAAAAGATATGAGTTTGTGGTTTTTCATTAAGGAAAATAAGGATTCCGAGTCTTAAAATGTGTTTTAGCTGGTACTAGGTCATCGTCAACCAATCCAACTAAATTGGTCCATTGGCCAAGTGGGTGGAGTGCCTTGATGTTTAGGATTAGGGATCTATAGGCGAAGGATGTTAATGTATATTTTGTAAAATAACTTTTCTCTCCCTATAGGTTATAAGGTGTTCCCCCATGTCCAGCGCTTGAATTACTCATCCCTCCTGTGTGTGCAGACTCGTGAGAGAGACGTATAAGTGTTGGTGTTATGGGCCCCACCAATGACTGCGTGTGTGAATGAGCTAGTGTGACGTCGTGTCTGCGATGCAGGGAGGGTATCGGTAAATGTTATTCCCCATTTTCTAGTCTTGCGCTGGATCAGTGTTTCTGGTAGCAGAGTTATGGTTTTTATTGTTTTGGTTTGGTGATTATTGCTTGTAAAATTGCTTATTGATTATTGATTGTGGGAAAGTATTGGTTTATGTATTAACACTTTATGTTGAGTCGCGTCGAGTTCTGTGTTGTTTGACAGCTTCTGGGATGTAGGAAGTCGGAAGTTTGTAACGGTTCCATAGTAGAGCAGAGGTAAGCGCTGCTCTCGGGAATGACAGAATTGTTGTTGCCCTGTTGGTACATGGGGAAAACATGTGACGATTGGAGTTGCACGACACATTATCTGGGTTCGATTCAGTAACATCATCGTGGGTTGTCATTAGGGACATTTTCTGTGTGAGAGAAATGTATGGTAGTGAAGGTCACCTGTGAAATTTTGGCCTTAGGTACCAGGAGTCCAAAATGTACTCTGATTACGCTTATCACTGGAAAGGTAATAGGTGTTCCCTAAGCTTGCTAGAAGGATAAAGTAGAGGGAAGTGCTACTTCATTAACGTGTGACATAATTCTGTAGTAGGACAGACTATTCGCTGTTCTCGGGAAAGACAGAATTCTGTATGAATGAACTATATTTTCCGTATGAAAGAGCGTGAATGAAATAGCATTCAGGTTAATTGTGAAACTCTGGTTTTATTTCTCAGGAGCAGAACGTCTCCAACTAGAGGGTCGATTCCGATTCTGGCCGCAAAACGAACCGACCGACGCAGCCCCGGACCATATACCGACCGACATGGACCAGACCCGTACGACCCGTGCAGTATGATGCAACGCGAGTGAATTACAGCTGACACGTACGCAATGCAAGCTGTACGACCAAGCCGGAGGGAAAATAGTGATCCGGCCGGAAATCCGATGCGATTTTCCACGACCGACACGAACCCGGAATCAACCCGACCGACCCGTACCCGCGATGTACGATTAGCGCAGTACGATGCAATGTGTGTAAAACTAGACCGACTCGCACGGAGACCAAGCCGCACGACCGACACGCACAGACAACCCGGCACACAAGCAATAGAGACCGCCGCGAACGACGCCTACCAAACACAGAAGACAGGCAGTGTGAACGAGGCGGAGAAGCCCGCACGAGACAACAGCAGCGTCCGTTTCCGTCACATGAACGTCTCCTTCTTGTCTACAAAACACAAAGGAAAAAACACAAAAAAAGGACCAAACAAGCTATGACTAAGCCAATAAATACCCTAAAAAAATTAATTGGACAAAGACACACCCACAACTACAACTATATGAAGGACTACAATCACTACCATTATCCCTTGCAAACAGGAGACACAGCCAGCAGCAAACACCAGTACACAGCAACCACAGACACACTCACAACTCACACATCACACAACTCACACACCATCAGCACCTCATACAAAAGCACACACACATACACACAGCAAAACCAACACCAAACCACCATCACTTGCACTCTCACACACACATCCCCACCACCACCACCCATCACTATGCCTCCAAAGAAGAATCCAAAGTTCACAGATAGTGAGTTAGAAGTGCTGGTAGACGAGATCATCAGAGTAGAGCCACATTTGTTTGGTACATTGGTTCAAAGGACCCCATCTCACAGAAAACCAAGATGTGGGAGAGGATTGTGGACAAGGTGAATGCACAAGCACCAACGTTGCGCACAAAGGATGATATCCAGAACAGGTGGTATGATGTGCGCAGGAGGGTCAAGAAACTCATCGAAAAAGATCACGCCTTGAGTCAACGCACCGGCAGTGGCCCCTCTGCCAAACCAGTGTACTTCAGGACCTGGGAGGAGAAGGTGCGGGACATCCTACCACCAGAGAGCGTCCAAGGCCTAACAGTCATCCCAGAGACTGGAGAGTACACAAACAACATACCCAAGATTGTGTGGCAAGGGGGCAGTGAAACCATGCACCCCAAGCAAAGCTACAATAACCAATAGATAATCAACCCAAGATGTGTATGCCAGTCACACAAACACAATACCTGCCATCTCATAGTGACTGGGGACTGTGTCATGACATGCACCAACCTACAAACAAATACAGCAAGCCAGTGGCACTAAGCCAAATACACCCAGCCAGACAGTTTGACACCACAAACACACCACCTCACAGTGCAGCTGACTGTCAGGAAGGAATAGTGGGGATCCAGGTGAAGTGAGTGTATCCAAAAGCATGATGGTGTTTGCAGTCACAGATAATGCTCCCCTCCTGATTGGCCCATCAAGACCTCTCTGAAACATGCCCACATCACAGGGAGTGGAAAATGACTGACAAGATGGCTGACACTGGGTCCTGCTGTGAGGAGCACAAGGCCCTGCTAGGGCATGTGCGCAAATCAGAAGCAGGACCCCACTGACTGACATCCTGAAAGACAACTTGCACACCCTACAATGGAAGCACGTGTCATGATGACTGACAGCCCTGACCATACTAAGCAGCATGGAGAGACACCCCCCCCAACACAAACTCCACACAACTCACCGGGTGCAACGCATTGACACACACCTCATTGAAATATCAGCACAGGGAAGCAGAGTTAAGAGGGAGGAAGCATGGGCATGCTGGGAAGGGGGGTGTAGCCAAGAGTATGATGGGACTCGCAGTCACAGACAACCTACACCCACCCACATGGCCGAACAATATCAACGGAAGGGAAGGGACCGACAAGATGTCTGACACTGGTCTCTGTTGTGGGGAGCACAAGGCCATACTGGCAAATGGCCAACAACAAGATCAAACTCTGTCTGTGACAAGCTGGGAAAAAGCAGTGTACATACAGGCATCTGTTTGAAAAGTAGAAAATGTCATGTTTGTGAACCAACGATGCATGTAGAAACATAAATCACATTGTGTGTCTCTTCCAAGCACAGGTCGTGCTGGGCACCCAGTGACATATGACGAGGATACCCAGTCCCAGATTCTATTGGACACTGAGCTCTCTGGTCTGACTCTCTCACTGTCCTCTTCGGATGACGACGACCAACCTGGCCCCTCCGGTGTGAGCCATCATGCAGCACTAGCAGCAGCAACATCTGCCCCCCCTGTACCCACGCCTCCACCATCTGGACACCGACAGGGCACCCCCGCCAACACGGACAGACCAAGGACAATCAAAACCCACAGCACAGGGACACAGGACCCCCCGAAAGCTACAGCCAACACCACCAGCAACACCACCCAAGGGGTCCCAGGGTCACCTGTGCGTACCGCCGCTGGTCCTGCCCGTGTGGAGAGGGGTGCTGGGAGGGGTGGGAGGCACAGGGCACACCTTGCAGAGGGGTCTGGACTGCATGATGACCCCCAACTGGCACGCATCATAGATGCGTACCAGGATAGCACCGGAGGATTTGACCAGGTAGTGGGGATCCTCAAGGACATGCAACAGGAGCAGGTCGCCCACCATGCCCGCATGGAGGCAAAGTGGGATGCCCTTACTGCGGTGCATCGGGACATACTACAATGCCTCCGCCAGATCAACACCAACCTGTCCCCACCCCCATGTGTGCCCACAACATCTGTCGCAACACCATCTGCCAGCGCCACAGGGAGGGAGGAGGACTCTGGCGGAGAGTCCCCTGCACCGCAGAGGCCTGCACATGAGGATTTCCCCCCCCGGAAGAAGAGGGGTCGTCCGAAGAAGGACATGTGAGAGGCAGATGTTCCAGCACATCCCCCAGGGCCTCTAAACCTGTTCTGGACAATGTTCTTTGTGCGCAACCCGTTCACCTTGTCCAATCGCACACAACTCGCCCACATGACATGGAGGGTTCATGTTGGGCCAATGTAGCAGACGACTGTGGACTTTACTCTGGACATTTCATCTACCAGCACATCCAACTCCAATGTGAACTTTGGATTCCCAAACCACTGTACAGCACCCACCATCCTGTGCACCTCACTCACACATGTTTGTAAATAAACTCACCAGTACACCATACTTGCCTCTGTTGTGATTCAGACTTGTCATGTTCACGGCGAAGTCGATCTGCTACACAACACAGTGCATGCCAAATACTGCAACAATGTGACCAACGTAATGTCAGTCATGGGGATGTGACACATGTGCCAGAGGACCTTATAATAGGGACCGCCAATCCCCATTTCCTAGAGCTATTCACTTCCTCAACCCTTATTCAGCCCCGCTCCCTCCCCAGTCCACAAGGGGGTAGAGGCCACCCGGCATACATCACTCCCGAACCCTGGGTAGGGGACAGAAGTTTTAGGTTCGCCCAGGCCAGCGATCCCACCCTCTCTAACGCTTGGGAACAGGCTCACGTAGAGCAAGGGGAACCCAGAGTCAGGTTCCCTCGGTTCCATATGCAGAATGGATTACTATATAGACAAGGGAACCCCGAAGAACCCCTACAGTTGCTGGTGCCTCTCTCCTTCAGAGAACAGATTATGTTTTATGCCCATACTCATCTCCTAGCGGGGCACATCGGTAGTGAAAAAACGACTCAGAATGTCTTACGACACTTTTTCTGGCCAGGGATCTATAAGGATGGTGGATCTGCGACAGATACGGACGTCGGTATATCACCCGCAAACCGATGGTCTCGTCGAACGCTACAATGGGACCCTCAAGACTACGTTGAAGAAGATGTTGGCTGTCAGCGGCAAGGAGTGGGATACCCTCTTACCCCTGGCCCTATACGTCATCCGAGGACAGACACAGAGCAGCTTAGGGTGTTCGGCGTTTGAAATGCTGTATGGTCGTCAGCCCCGGACACTACTCGAGATGACCAAGGAAGCGTGGGAAAAAGAGGAAGGAGAAAGCAAGGGGCTGTTGGAATACACACAAGACCTGAAAACCAAACTAGGGAAATTGAGAGATCTGGCGTACGTAAATTTGGAACGCAGCCAAAACCGACAAAAACATTTCTATGACAAAGGAAAGAAATGGAGAAAGTTGGAGGAAGGGGACTGGGCCCTAGTGCTACTCCCTTCGCCGACCCGACGGTTCCAAACAGAGTGGATGGGACCGTATAAAGTGGTCGCCTCTATTGGTAACACCAGCTACAAGTTACAGGTCTCGCCTCGAAAGACACAGGTGTACCACATCAACTTATTAAAGAAGTGGATAGGGCCCCCCCCAAAGCAGTACAGATCGCACTATCACCGACTGATCGCACCCTCTCCACGCTGGAACAATTGGTTATTAACGAAGACCTTAGACAACAAGAAAGAGAGAGTCTATGCGAGACCCTAGGCCCGTTCTCTTCGATATTCTCGAATGTACCCGGGAAAACAACCTTGATTGAACACCGGATCGAGACAGCACCAGGCACCGTCATCAAAAAACGGCCCTACAGGATACCGGCAGCCAAAAGACCCGCAATACAAAAGGAAGTTAGAGAGATGTTACGTCTTGGTATAATCAGACCATCGAGGAGCGAGTGGTCTTCCCCCATAGTGACGGTCCCGAAGCCCGACGGCAGCACAAGATTTTGCATGGACTTCCGAGCACTGAACCAAGTGTCCTCCTTTGATGCATACCCGATCCCCCGGATAGATGAGTTGATCGAACGGCTCGGGGAAGCAAAATATATCAGCACCCTCGACTTGACAAAGGGCTATTGGCAAGTGCCGTTACGAGAAGCAGACCGTAAGAAGACGGCATTTGTCACCCCCGACGGTCTGTTCGAGTTCAACGTACTATCGTTCGGCCTACATGGAGCCCCCGCAACTTTTTAAAGACTCATGACCGAAATCCTACGAAATTTACCTCAGCATACCTGGATGATATAATCATCTTCAGCCCCAGCTGGGAACAACATATGGAACACCTCGAGCAGGTCCTGACGGCGTTACAGAAAGCGGGCTTACATATCAACGCCGCCAAATCCAGGGTAGGCCATCAGAAACTCAAGTACCTAGGTTATGTCCTGGGTCATGGGATCATTGAACCACAAATAGAAAAAGTGAGGGCTATTTCCGAGACTCCTTTCCCCGCTTCAAAGAAAGAAATGAGAGCGTTCTTGGGGCTCATTGGCTATTATAGGAGGTTCATCCCCGCCTTTTCGGAGATAGCGGCCCCGTTGACCGACACCTTAAAGAAAGAATACCGTGCCCAGGGTTTGCTTTCCTCAACCCCCTCCATGTGGAAAGCCTTCACCTCCCTGAAAGGGATCATCACCACGAACCCCGTGTTAGCCTCCCCCGATTTTAACAGGCCTTTCATCTTGCACACAGACGCCTCCGACTATGGGGTGGGGGCGGTGTTGTCACAAAAGTCTGAAAATGGGGTCGAGCACCCGATTCTGTATATCAGCAGAAAGCTGTTCCCCAGAGAGGTAAAATATGCCACCATAGAGAAGGAGTGCTTGGCACTTAAGTGGGCTGTCGAAAAACTATGTTACTATCTGGAGGGCCACCCATTCACCCTATACACCGACCATGCCCCACTACAGTGGATGAGCCAGAACATGTCTCACAATCCCAGGGTTTTACGATGGTTCTTGGCCCTCCAACCCTTCTCCTTTACTGTACACCATCGGAAGGGGACGGAGAACGGTAGCGCTGACTTCCTCTCCCGGTTTCCTCTCCCCACACGGGAGAATCCAGGGGGGGTGGTGTGTAACACGGGGCCCCGGACTGACCCTGAAACCGGGCTCCCTGATGACGATATGCGCTGTCCCTTTTCCCCTCTTTCCCCTCAGCAACCTGAACGGTCACTTCGGAGATCGGATGTCGGGACGGGGACAAGCGAGGAAGAGGCCTGTTACTTTAACTGGGATGAACTTGGCCTACGACACGCCCCCAGCGATGATGACGTGGAAGGAGGACCTTCAAAACACGGAAGCGGCAGGACCGAGGTGTGCGCCAACACCGTTGGAGAGGAGAGAGGGACGCGAGCACTTGGAGAGGAGAGAACAGAGGAATACCGACCGGACGAGAGAGCAGCCGCCAGGACGAGGACGGAGGCAGCAGAGCCAGGAGGCCAACGATTCGGTGACTCGCCCCGCCACGTTTCTGGAGAAGCGTGGCACCAGCAGGTACGGGCTCGTATCCTGGGCTGGGCTGGGCTGGGCGGCATAACGTAGAGAAACCCTAGGGAGATTTCCTATCCCGGTACCCATACCCTCACTTCCCTGACACATTTAGCAGGAAACAGGCACGGTGTATGTCCTCACTTCCCCTCCCCTCATGATCGTATGACAAGAGAACCACCTACTGACACCGTCTCCCTTCTTTTTCTTACACGCACCACGGGGACGGATTCCTACCACCCGCAGTCCTAACCCGACATCCTGGACCGGAGAAGCGGCAGAAGGAAACACCAGTACCCGCGAACAGCTCCGGAACCCCCGGACGACGACCCCCTTCCCTTCTACCGACCTTATGTGCAAAAGAAAAGAGTGTACAAAACAATAAAACCACCGTCCTCCGATACTTTAGTCTCCGACCCTTCTTACATCCCGCTACACTCTCACACTTAGTCACTCATGCTAATAAAGAATCAAACATCCATTTACTTGCATATACAGTTATACACACCAACACACTTACTTCTACAGAAACTTACACATACTTAGTCTTTTACACAATCACTTATAGATACACATACTTATTCATACAGGAACTCTTCCAATCTCTCACTCTCACATATACTCACTTATATACACCAATAGTCACATATACTAGTTTAAAACATATGTAGTTACTCATAAAGACACTATTGGGACAGTCATTCACTCACTAACACACCCATGTACACACTCATCCACCCATACAGTCCTGTACACATGCTGTCTTCAACACATACAAACAGTGAGTCACTCATTCATGCACCTCTGCACTACGTAATACCCCCCACGAACCATACAGACACTTATACTGATACTCAAAAAACCAACTAATAACCTATATAGACACTCATGTAGCTACTCACCAACCCATGCAGCCACTTATACACAAAGTGAGAGACTGATACAGATATTTACATATTTAAACATTGCTCACTAAGCCAGGTATTCACTAAGATACACTTAATCAGTCAGTTATACAATCAATTTTTCAAAAACAAATCATCCATTTAGACACTTGTATACCCATTTATTCTTCTATCGACCTTGAGATATACATATGTAAAACATATGTAATTTTCAGAAAAACACACATTCACTGGATGATGTCATCAGTGATGTCATCAGTGATGTCATTTGAGATGCCATCAGTGATGTCATCAGTGATGTCACTGACCATGTCATGAGTGATGTAATATGTGACGTCATCAGCAGTGAATTGCAGGCACGCGAGTTATAGTTAGCTGAAATAACTATAACGGGGGAATTTCAATGGTTTTGTACAAGTGAAAAGTCCAGCTAACTATAACGCCCCTGAAACCTATGGTTTCTTCAGTGAATTTCTAAGGTTTTTTAAATGCTAATTCCTAACTATAACGTGCCTGAAACCTATATCTCTATATATATATTCACTGAAAAAACCAAAGGTTTCAGGGGCGTTATAGTTAAGAATTGGCATTTAAAAAACCTTAGAAATTCACTGAAAAAACCATAGGTTTCAGGGGTGCTATAGTTAGCTGGACATTTCCCTCGTACAAAACCATAGAAATTCCCCTGTTATAGTTAGTTCAGCTAACTATAACTCGCGCCCCGCAATGCACTGCTGATGATGTCACATATTACATCACATGACATGGTCAGTGACATCACTGATGACATCTCAAATGACATCACTGATGACATCACTGATGACATCATCGATGTGATAAATTACTGCATCTTCTCACACCCTAATTTAACCTTTGATACACCAACTCAAAATTTCAGACGTCCATTCTCAAAATCATAGATACTCCAATACCAATAGCTACATACCCACTCATTAACTCTTAGGTCTACATACACCTCCACTCACTCACCTGTACAGTCACTCATACTTACAGTCACTCCGTACAATACTATCATATGCATTTATACACCTATATAGACACTCACAGACCGCCAATCATCCATTGAGGTACTGACACACCTAGCCAGTCGTGCAAGTAATTAAACGCAGTCCAATTTACCCACCTATACAGTTAAACACACTCAAGTTCACTTACTCATAAAAATAGTACCACATTCTTACGCTCTTATACAATCATTGATACAAGCACACACTCATCCATACAGCCACTCTCACAATCACACACTCTCACATATACCCACTTATATACTCTTACACGCATATATACTGCCTTTCACATATGTAGTTAGTCACACATGTACCACTGAGATATACATTCAATCCCTAACACACCCATACATACACTCACCCAACCATACAGTTGATCACAGATGCACTCTTAAAACCATGCATCCATAGATTCACCCACTCACACATCTATGCATAGAGTCACACACACCCTACCCACACAAACACTCAGACACCCATACAGATACTCAGACAACCAATCAATAACCCATATAGACACTCATATAGCTATTCACAAAACCATGCAGCCACTTATACACCTACACACAGACACATTCAGACATTCACACAGTTTAGTCACTAGTCTGCAGTAAGATACATTTAATGACTCACTTATAGAGTCAGTTACGCACCTAGAAAATCATCCATTCACACACTTGTACACCCACTCATTCTTCCACAGGCCTTTCACTATAAATATATAAAATATATTTAAACTTTACAGAAACAAACAGTCACTGGATGATGTCATCAGTGATGTCATCAGTGATGTCATTTGAGATGTCATCAGTGATGTCATGAGTGATGTCACTGACCATGTCATGATGATGTAATATATGACGTCATCAGCAGTGCATTGCGGGGGCGCAAGTTATAGTTAGCTAAACTAACTATAACAGGGGAATTTCTAGGGTTTTGTACGAGGGAAATGTCCAGCTAACTGTAACACCCCTGAAACCTATGGTTTTTTCAGTGAATTTCTAAAGTTTTTTAAATGCCAATTCCGAACTATAACGCCCCTGAACCTTTGGTTTTTTCAGTGAATTTCAAAGGTTTTTTAAATGCTAATTCCTAACTACATCAGGCCTGAAACCTATGGGTTTTTCAGTGAATTTCAAAGGTTTTTTAAATGCTAATTCCTCACTATATCAGGCCTGAAACCTATGTTTTTTTCAGTGAATTTAAAAGGTTTTGTAAATGACAATTTTTAATGTATTAATTGTTATACTGATTTTTTTTATATTGATTTACTACATTTTTTAAACTATTTTTTGATATTGTTTTTTAATTACATTATAATTACATTATACATTACAATACAAAATATACTTTCTCAGAATGAATTACTTTAGTTTAAATACTTGGCAAATAGGCAACAGACTTTTAAGTACAGTAGTTACAGTTGTTGCAATGGCCAACCCAATTTCAAACACAAAGCAACATTGAGCTCAATGTGAATTTCTAGTTAAATGCAATTAGTTACTTTATGGATTACTTTTCTAACCACAGGACTAGATCTTAGATTCAGTCCTTGGACATCTCCTGTAAACAGTTGAGTAAAAGCGTTTTGGTTACAGTAGTTATTTTTAAGGAATATTATTGTATTTTAAAAGTTGACACTTAGAAAATTGTTCACATAGAATCACCAATGTTATCCTATGGCAGAAAATTCACTTATCAGGTAAGTAGTGTTATCTTTACTTTTTCTTACTCAGCGGTGGATCCTGGATCCAGCACTGGCCAACCTCCTGTAAACAGTTGAAAGAATGTGTTTAAGTCATACAGACGATTTTTTAGGAATATTTTTTGTTTGTGAAAATAGACACTTTTCTGCTGAAAACCACACAATGGATTCCTATGGAAGGAAATACAAGTTACTGGTAAATACGCTTAGAATTACCTTTCATGTTCAGTGCTGGGCAAAAAGATGCAGCACTGGGTTCGCTCCTGATTATAAGTGAGTAAATTGGAATTCGTAGTTTGGCTGATTTTAGAGGAATATTTGTACGTTTCAAAAATGGACACTTAGAAAATGTTCTGGTGAAAACCACACAATAGATTCCTATGGAAGGAAATACAAGTTACTGGTAAGTACGCTTAGAATTACTTTTCAGAGTCAGTGCTGGGCTAAAAGATGCAGCACTGGGTTCTCTCCTGATTACAGGTGAGTAAATCAGAATTCGTAGTTCGGCTGATTTTAGAGGAATATTTGTACAATGGTGAAGGAAGGGGGCGGGGCCTGAGGTGATATGTGTGCAAACACGCCCTGTGGCGCGTTTTAAGTTGGGAAATTAATTCCTCCTCAATCCTGAGGTCCCCTGGGGGCCAACTAGCCCACCAGGTACCTCCAGTATGCGCCAGGGGGCTGCATTGCAGAGAGGTGTTCAGAGGCCACGCCCCTTTTTACAACACTCAGCAACGCAGCTCCGTGGCGCTTACTGGAGGCATCTGGTGGGCTAGTTGGTCCCCAGGGACCCTCAGGATTGAAGAGGAATTCATTCCCCAACTTAAAACGCGCCACAGGGCGTGTTTGCACACATATCACCTCAGGCCCCGCCCCCCTACCTTCACCACTGTGCAAACGCGCCCCGTGGGGTGTTTTAAGTTGGGGGATTAAGTCCCCTTGAATCCTGAGGACTCCTGGCGTCCAACTAGCCCACCAGGTACCTCCAGTATGCGCCAGGGAGCTGCGTTGCAGAGAGGTGTTCAGAGGCCACACTCCTTTTTACAACACTCTGCAACGCAGCTCCGTGGCGCATAGTGGAGGTACCTGGTGGGCTAGTTGTCCCCTA
This sequence comes from Triturus cristatus, assembly GCF_964204655.1. Classification (NCBI taxonomy): domain Eukaryota; kingdom Metazoa; phylum Chordata; class Amphibia; order Caudata; family Salamandridae; genus Triturus; species Triturus cristatus. The sequence continues at coordinate 393,177,223 of NC_140592.1, forward strand.
GGGGACCTCTGGATTGAAGAGGAATGAATTCCCCAACTTAAAACATGCCACAGGGCGTGTTTGCACAGCATCACCTCAGGCCCCGCGCCCTACCTTCACCACTGTGCAAACGCGCCCTGTGGCACGCTTTAAGTTGGGAGATTAAGTCCCCTTGAATCCTGAGGTCCCCTGGTGGCCAACTAGCCCACCAGGTACCTCCAGTAAGTGCCATGGAGCTGCGTTGCAGAGAGGTGTAAAAAGGGGCGTGGCCTCATTACACCTCTCTGCAACACAGCCCCCTGGCGCATACTGGAGGTTCCTGGTGGGCTAGTTGGCCCCCAGGGACCCCAAGTATTGAAGGGGAATTCGTTCCCCCTCTGCAAACACGCCAGGGGGTGCGTTTGCAGAGTGATGAAAGGAGGGGGCGTGGCCTCCTCCCGATACGTTTTTTTTTTTTGTCTTTTTAAGAAGGGGGGCTGTGCAGCTCCCCTTCTTTTTCTTATTTTTTGGCCCTGGGGACCCAATCCCCCAGGGCCTGCACCCTATTTTTATTATTTTTTTTAAAACTGTGGAGGCCTTAATTTGCCCCAGGGACCCCATCCTCCGGGACATGGCCCTTTTTTTTTTTTTTGGAGGGGGGCTGCCTTGCCCCCCTCCTGTGGCCTCTTTTGGCCCCGGGGACCCCATCTCCCGGGGCCGTTTTTCAATTTTTATTCTTTTTATTTTGGGGAGGGGGGCTGCGTGGCCCCCCTCCCGGGCCACTACTGGCCCGAGTACCCCATCCCCTGGGGCCTGGCCTCCGTTGGGGACCGTGGGGGGGGGTTCCCTAATCTCCCCACGGCCCCGCCGGCTCCCCACCTCCTGCAGGAGCCGGCATTGCTTTTCCACATGGGGAGCAGCTAACAAGCTGCTCCCCATGTGGAAAAGCAATCTGCTTTGCTAGAGAGAGCAGGTTTCCCTGCTCTCTCTTCCAAATAGCAAAGCAGTTTGCAATGGCAGGGTGGGAGCCGCGAGGCTCCCGCCCTGCCATTGCAAAGAGCAGTGTCCTGGGGGTGGGCACCCCAGGACACTGCAGGAGCCGGCCCTGGGGGGTGGCGGTCCCCAGGGCCACGACAAGGCTCCAGAAGGGGGGCCGCGCGGCCCCCCTCCCACTTAAGTTAAAGCCCCGGGGGTGGTGGTCCCCGGAGCTTGGGTGTCCGTATCGGACCCCCTACTTTAAATATGTAGTGCCCCGGGGAGGTGGTGGTCCCCGGGGCGTGTGGGGGGGCTCGAGCCCCCCACACAGGTTTTTTTATTTTTATTTTTAAAAACAAGCCCCGGGGGGTGGCGGTCCCCGGGGCTGCGGGGGGGACCATGAGCCCCCCGCATACATTAAGATAAGCCCTGGGGGTGGCGGTCCCCGGGGCTGGGGCGCCCCTCTGGGCCCCCATAACTATGAAAAACTAATTGTAAACAAAGCGCGGGAGCCCGCGCTTCGTTTTTTTTCCCTCCCCTACGCGCAACCCGCGATTTTATTAAAAAAAAATGGTGGATCCCCCTGAGCAGGCTTAGGGGGTCAGGGTGTTTCTACCCTGCCCCCTTTTCGCGCTTTGCGATTTTTTTGGGGGGCTTCTTGTGCCTCGGTTCTACCGAGGCACAAGATGGCTGCAAACACTTCCTGATCTGGAGTGTTGACAGCCAATTAGCATTCAGCTCGTGCACGGTAGGGTGCGCGCTGGGTGCGGGGAGGGTCGGCGGATCCTCCCCCGGCCATAGATATATATGTACTTTTAACTGTAATTTTCTCAGGAACTACTGAACGGATTTACACCATTTAAGCAAAAGGCACGAGTCTGAACTGAGGACTACGTCTTTGGCAAATTTTGGTGTAATCCCGTTCAGCAGTTCGGGCTGTAGCTGCGACAACAGATCCTATGGGAAATTGCATGGGGAAAACGCGTTTTGGGACCCCCCTTTTTTATGAGCCCCCGCTTGACGAGTCACCGCGAAACTTTCAGGGTAGGAGCGGAGCTGAGCTGGCCAAAAGTTTCAAAAATTTCGCGAAGATTCGTCAATCGGCGCCAGACTTGTTGGGAATAGAATGTTGCGGTTTTCCTATGGAAAATAGGTCCTAACTATAACTATCTACTGGCGACCGCCAATAATATATATATGTATATATATATATACACACATATTACTGTTTGCACTAAGTGTATGTGATAGGCATTGACACCATATTGTTAACATTGCCCGGTACTGGCGTACTTCACCAAGTGACATTAAAAACCCAGACATCTCAGTGCCATCTAGGGAAGATGGTGTGAAACTGTGGTAGCTGATCAGATCACTGCTAGTTGGAGAAGCACTAAGCAAAACCATCATTGAAAAGGCAGACAATGGGCTTCAGAGGCCAATGGACTGTGATCCAACGTCATCTATTCCAACCCTCTTCCTCTAGCACTATTGGAATTAATTGGCACAGTAGCCATCTCAACGGTCTTTTCAGTCAAAGGTTTTAATGCCAGACTAATATGCAAGTGAATTAAATGTGTGACATGGATTTCAATTAACTGTGGTTAAATAAGTTGCCATTTATTATCTCACTAGAATTGTAATTCCACACAACAACCACAACCATATTTGTAACATTCTGGAGTGACTGCAGGAAATCAAAACACCACATGTGATTCCATCTCCAGATTTTCTTCCTGTAGTCCAGGAATTTGCAGACTGACTCCAATTAGCCAGTTTTGGTTATACTCTCTAAAACACTTTTGATGGCTCTGAGGTCAGCACTTAATGCAGCAGTCAGATTAGTGTCAGGCATCCACGGTTCCGCTGACAGGGCCCCTGTCCTGTGAGGTCTCCACTGGATCTAATCTAGTTTAATTTAACACAGGTTGTATTTTGAGTTTTGCAGCTTTGCTTATCTTGCACCTAGCTCCACCTGAGAAGCATTGGACTGCTCGACCCACGCTACCACTGAGAGCCAAGTGCTCAATGGCCAGTACTTGGCTCAGCTGTTCTAGGGTCCATAGTAGGTCAGGCCCTGGGCAGCAGGAGTAAAAGGCCTCAACCCCCACAGTTGGACCCACTAACCTCAGCGTGCCCCATATCTTTATGAAAGGGACTGTGAACCTGACAATACTAAACTTTTTACCACAACTGGTGGGTGTTGACCTCTGTTCCACACCCCAGCCTCCCACCACGCTCTCTGCAGCCTCGCAACAGGAAACCTATTGCGTACTGGCTCACTAGTCATCCCTTGTCATAAAAGAGTCCATAGGGGCATTTCACTGGACTTTACTTAACTGAATGTATCCACAACTGATTTGTAAGGGTGTTAACCTGTGCTCATCCCATGGTAGTTTGGCGCAGAGCAGCCAGGCTTAACTTAGAGGCATTGTTTAAAGTATTTGTGCAACACTTCAAAAAGTAAAATTGTGAAAACACCCCACAAAAAGATCCTACACCAGGTTAGTAAAATAGAACTTAATTTAATAAATAAAATAAGACCAAAACAACAAAAATCCAATCAGTAGAACCAGAGTTATTAATTTTAAAGAACCAACTGCAATATAGCACATGAAGCATAAAGCACCAATTTCAGCTATCTGGTCGTGCTGCACCAGGTCAAAGTCAAAAGTTCAGTTCGACTGCGCTGGAGCGTGGGTTGGATGCAGTCCCAGATTCGTCCAGCTGAAGGTTTACCTTCTCAAGTGTTGTGCCAAGAGTCCTGTAGGTGAGGGATGCAAGGAGAAAGGAGAGAGTTGCGGGTGGCAGTCGGCCGGCTGGAGATTTGCGTTGGCAGTCGCGAAGAGCTCAAAAGCCTGATTCCAAGAGCTTGTGAGTCACACCTAGGGTCTAGGGTTTGATAGGCACCACCTGGGGATCATGAACTCACTGAAGATGGAGTCTGAGTCTGAAGTGGAGCCTTTCATGTCCCTGCAGCTCAGATCTGGAGGCCAGCAGACTACCCCTTTCAGTCACTCTGGGGTCCTAGGTTCAAGATGAAGTTGCAGGTCCAGTTCTTCTTCCCCATGCAAGAGACCAGCAGGCAGCAACTCCTTCAGAGTATTGGTTCAGCAGAGTGACAGTCCTTTCAGCAGAACAGCAGTTCTTCTTCCTGACAAGGTATCCAAAGGACCAGAAGTGTACTGAAGAGTTGGTGTCTAAGGTCGTTTATTTATAGACAGTTGTACCTTTGAAGTTAGGAGAAGCTTCTAGAGGCCTGCCTTTGAAGAGCACAGATATCCTACCTTCCTGGCCGTGGCTCCAGACTAACTACAGGGGGTATGCAGACATTTGTATGGAGAAAGGACACAGCCTATTCAGGTGTTAGTGAGGCTGGGCCTAGATCCTCCCTCCCATCTTGCCAGTGATGGCACATCCAATCACACCTAAGCTCCCTTTGTGTGTGGCTGTCTAGGAGGAATGCACAGAGCCCAACTTCCAACTACAACCAGTCATGTCACCATAGACAGGTTGCAGGCACAAAATGGCTAAGGTAAGAAAATGTGAACTTTCTGAAAGAATTATGTGGGGAGCGCGTAGCCCGTGCTCCACTCCCAGACGCACTGCATGTGAAGGATACCAGATCCAACCTATTTTACTCCATTTCATCTTGCGCAACATTCATCCAGTTTATCCATAAAGTTTATCATGCGTTTTTCTTCTCTCATTTATCCACATATGTCTCATCATGTGTTTGGAATGCTTCTCATATTAACGTGTGCCCATCCAGGTCTCTTCGGAAATATGATCCAAATACAAAAGTAGTTCAGTGCAGCATTTCTTTATTCAAAACCCAATGCATTTCGGGCTAATGTTCAGCCCTTCGTCGGGGGTATCTAAGAATCAACAATTACAAGGATTAACATTGATATTTTATACTTTTTGTAAATCAAAATCACATAAATCGTCATTAAGTCTTGCGCATGTAACATTTTATGCTCAAACCAGCACTTCCCATTAAATCAAATTCATTGGATTACGTGAATTTATCTAATGTTTGAACCCCATGTTCTACCACCTCAAGTTCCTCTCTTATATAAACACAATGGAGTATGGGACTAAACCACGTGTCATCATCGGTTTTCCCTTCAGAGTTTGTGTCCATCAATTAAAAATCATTTTAGTATACACAAACTGATTCTTAACTCTACTCCGATGTTTATGCTTTCACAACTTCATTCTATCTCCCGAGATTGCTACTTTCCTCCCTTTCTCCCACCGGGTGCATGCTGTTTCAATAAACCCTCATCTATTAAATAAACAAGAATGTTGAAGTGAACAAAGCTATTACGCGTTGCACATTCTACTTAAATCTAAATCCTAGAATCACATTCAGTGCGTACCTGCTTACACCATTTCGTTCTCTCTACTCGGCGTTCACCACCGGCTGATTAGTTTCCCTCGCATAACAGTCACGTAGTCACGACTCGCTTTTAAAACAAGCGTACTCCACCCCCTTCATGTGTTACTAATTAGTTACCCGACGCCCAGAACATTACTCTCAAACTACAATTCCCATATTGCATTTCATCCCCTGGAAATAAAAACAGTGCTGTAATCAAGTTCAAATCTAAACTCATGTACATTTACGCAAAATGTTACGAATTTCTGCTTTTGGTACAATTAAAATCAGTGTTTCCTTTCTCGTTGGCTCGATCTTCCAATGCTGCTATGAACTTGTTGTTACATCATATATGTGGTCTTTGGTCAAGAGCCATCCTGCGTCTTTTAACTTGCTTAATCTTCGGGTGCAAACCAACAAAGGGCAATTAAATTTAAACAACATGGGGGGTGGTATGCACTCCGTGTTTCTCGCATTTTTAAGCAGTGATATTTTAAACAAACTTTTACTGTTGCGTGCAGAACTGGGTTATGCATTGCCCTGAATGCATCCTAATTTGAACAAATTATGTGGGGAGCGCGTAGCCCGTGCTCCACTCCCAGACGCACTGCATGTGAAGGATACCAGATCCAACCTATTTTACTCCATTTCATCTTGCGCAACATTCATCCAGTTTATCCATAAAGTTTATCATGCGTTTTTCTTCTCTCATTTATCCACATATGTCTCATCATGTGTTTGGAATGCTTCTCATATTAACGTGTGCCCATCCAGGTCTCTTCGGAAATATGATCCAAATACAAAAGTAGTTCAGTGCAGCATTTCTTTATTCAAAACCCAATGCATTTCGGGCTAATGTTCAGCCCTTCGTCGGGGGTATCTAAGAATCAACAATTACAAGGATTAACATTGATATTTTATACTTTTTGTAAATCAAAATCACATAAATCGTCATTAAGTCTTGCGCATGTAACATTTTATGCTCAAACCAGCACTTCCCATTAAATCAAATTCATTGGATTACGTGAATTTATCTAATGTTTGAACCCCATGTTCTACCACCTCAAGTTCCTCTCTTATATAAACACAATGGAGTATGGGACTAAACCACGTGTCATCATCGGTTTTCCCTTCAGAGTTTGTGTCCATCAATTAAAAATCATTTTAGTATACACAAACTGATTCTTAACTCTACTCCGATGTTTATGCTTTCACAACTTCATTCTATCTCCCGAGATTGCTACTTTCCTCCCTTTCTCCCACCGGGTGCATGCTGTTTCAATAAACCCTCATCTATTAAATAAACAAGAATGTTGAAGTGAACAAAGCTATTACGCGTTGCACATTCTACTTAAATCTAAATCCTAGAATCACATTCAGTGCGTACCTGCTTACACCATTTCGTTCTCTCTACTCGGCGTTCACCACCGGCTGATTAGTTTCCCTCGCATAACAGTCACGTAGTCACGACTCGCTTTTAAAACAAGCGTACTCCACCCCCTTCATGTGTTACTAATTAGTTACCCGACGCCCAGAACATTACTCTCAAACTACAATTCCCATATTGCATTTCATCCCCTGGAAATAAAAACAGTGCTGTAATCAAGTTCAAATCTAAACTCATGTACATTTACGCAAAATGTTACGAATTTCTGCTTTTGGTACAATTAAAATCAGTGTTTCCTTTCTCGTTGGCTCGATCTTCCAATGCTGCTATGAACTTGTTGTTACATCATATATGTGGTCTTTGGTCAAGAGCCATCCTGCGTCTTTTAACTTGCTTAATCTTCGGGTGCAAACCAACAAAGGGCAATTAAATTTAAACAACATGGGGGGTGGTATGCACTCCGTGTTTCTCGCATTTTTAAGCAGTGATATTTTAAACAAACTTTTACTGTTGCGTGCAGAACTGGGTTATGCATTGCCCTGAATGCATCCTAATTTGAACAAATTATGTGGGGAGCGCGTAGCCCGTGCTCCACTCCCAGACGCACTGCATGTGAAGGATACCAGATCCAACCTATTTTACTCCATTTCATCTTGCGCAACATTCATCCAGTTTATCCATAAAGTTTATCATGCGTTTTTCTTCTCTCATTTATCCACATATGTCTCATCATGTGTTTGGAATGCTTCTCATATTAACGTGTGCCCATCCAGGTCTCTTCGGAAATATGATCCAAATACAAAAGTAGTTCAGTGCAGCATTTCTTTATTCAAAACCCAATGCATTTCGGGCTAATGTTCAGCCCTTCGTCGGGGGTATCTAAGAATCAACAATTACAAGGATTAACATTGATATTTTATACTTTTTGTAAATCAAAATCACATAAATCGTCATTAAGTCTTGCGCATGTAACATTTTATGCTCAAACCAGCACTTCCCATTAAATCAAATTCATTGGATTACGTGAATTTATCTAATGTTTGAACCCCATGTTCTACCACCTCAAGTTCCTCTCTTATATAAACACAATGGAGTATGGGACTAAACCACGTGTCATCATCGGTTTTCCCTTCAGAGTTTGTGTCCATCAATTAAAAATCATTTTAGTATACACAAACTGATTCTTAACTCTACTCCGATGTTTATGCTTTCACAACTTCATTCTATCTCCCGAGATTGCTACTTTCCTCCCTTTCTCCCACCGGGTGCATGCTGTTTCAATAAACCCTCATCTATTAAATAAACAAGAATGTTGAAGTGAACAAAGCTATTACGCGTTGCACATTCTACTTAAATCTAAATCCTAGAATCACATTCAGTGCGTACCTGCTTACACCATTTCGTTCTCTCTACTCGGCGTTCACCACCGGCTGATTAGTTTCCCTCGCATAACAGTCACGTAGTCACGACTCGCTTTTAAAACAAGCGTACTCCACCCCCTTCATGTGTTACTAATTAGTTACCCGACGCCCAGAACATTACTCTCAAACTACAATTCCCATATTGCATTTCATCCCCTGGAAATAAAAACAGTGCTGTAATCAAGTTCAAATCTAAACTCATGTACATTTACGCAAAATGTTACGAATTTCTGCTTTTGGTACAATTAAAATCAGTGTTTCCTTTCTCGTTGGCTCGATCTTCCAATGCTGCTATGAACTTGTTGTTACATCATATATGTGGTCTTTGGTCAAGAGCCATCCTGCGTCTTTTAACTTGCTTAATCTTCGGGTGCAAACCAACAAAGGGCAATTAAATTTAAACAACATGGGGGGTGGTATGCACTCCGTGTTTCTCGCATTTTTAAGCAGTGATATGCCCTTTGTTGGTTTGCACCCGAAGATTAAGCAAGTTAAAAGACGCAGGATGGCTCTTGACCAAAGACCACATATATGATGTAACAACAAGTTCATAGCAGCATTGGAAGATCGAGCCAACGAGAAAGGAAACACTGATTTTAATTGTACCAAAAGCAGAAATTCGTAACATTTTGCGTAAATGTACATGAGTTTAGATTTGAACTTGATTACAGCACTGTTTTTATTTCCAGGGGATGAAATGCAATATGGGAATTGTAGTTTGAGAGTAATGTTCTGGGCGTCGGGTAACTAATTAGTAACACATGAAGGGGGTGGAGTACGCTTGTTTTAAAAGCGAGTCGTGACTACGTGACTGTTATGCGAGGGAAACTAATCAGCCGGTGGTGAACGCCGAGTAGAGAGAACGAAATGGTGTAAGCAGGTACGCACTGAATGTGATTCTAGGATTTAGATTTAAGTAGAATGTGCAACGCGTAATAGCTTTGTTCACTTCAACATTCTTGTTTATTTAATAGATGAGGGTTTATTGAAACAGCATGCACCCGGTGGGAGAAAGGGAGGAAAGTAGCAATCTCGGGAGATAGAATGAAGTTGTGAAAGCATAAACATCGGAGTAGAGTTAAGAATCAGTTTGTGTATACTAAAATGATTTTTAATTGATGGACACAAACTCTGAAGGGAAAACCGATGATGACACGTGGTTTAGTCCCATACTCCATTGTGTTTATATAAGAGAGGAACTTGAGGTGGTAGAACATGGGGTTCAAACATTAGATAAATTCACGTAATCCAATGAATTTGATTTAATGGGAAGTGCTGGTTTGAGCATAAAATGTTACATGCGCAAGACTTAATGACGATTTATGTGATTTTGATTTACAAAAAGTATAAAATATCAATGTTAATCCTTGTAATTGTTGATTCTTAGATACCCCCGACGAAGGGCTGAACATTAGCCCGAAATGCATTGGGTTTTGAATAAAGAAATGCTGCACTGAACTACTTTTGTATTTGGATCATATTTCCGAAGAGACCTGGATGGGCACACGTTAATATGAGAAGCATTCCAAACACATGATGAGACATATGTGGATAAATGAGAGAAGAAAAACGCATGATAAACTTTATGGATAAACTGGATGAATGTTGCGCAAGATGAAATGGAGTAAAATAGGTTGGATCTGGTATCCTTCACATGCAGTGCGTCTGGGAGTGGAGCACGGGCTACGCGCTCCCCACATAATTTGTTCAAATTAGGATGCATTCAGGGCAATGCATAACCCAGTTCTGCACGCAACAGTAAAAGTTTGTTTAAAATATCACTGCTTAAAAATGCGAGAAACACGGAGTGCATACCACCCCCCATGTTGTTTAAATTTAATTGCCCTTTGTTGGTTTGCACCCGAAGATTAAGCAAGTTAAAAGACGCAGGATGGCTCTTGACCAAAGACCACATATATGATGTAACAACAAGTTCATAGCAGCATTGGAAGATCGAGCCAACGAGAAAGGAAACACTGATTTTAATTGTACCAAAAGCAGAAATTCGTAACATTTTGCGTAAATGTACATGAGTTTAGATTTGAACTTGATTACAGCACTGTTTTTATTTCCAGGGGATGAAATGCAATATGGGAATTGTAGTTTGAGAGTAATGTTCTGGGCGTCGGGTAACTAATTAGTAACACATGAAGGGGGTGGAGTACGCTTGTTTTAAAAGCGAGTCGTGACTACGTGACTGTTATGCGAGGGAAACTAATCAGCCGGTGGTGAACGCCGAGTAGAGAGAACGAAATGGTGTAAGCAGGTACGCACTGAATGTGATTCTAGGATTTAGATTTAAGTAGAATGTGCAACGCGTAATAGCTTTGTTCACTTCAACATTCTTGTTTATTTAATAGATGAGGGTTTATTGAAACAGCATGCACCCGGTGGGAGAAAGGGAGGAAAGTAGCAATCTCGGGAGATAGAATGAAGTTGTGAAAGCATAAACATCGGAGTAGAGTTAAGAATCAGTTTGTGTATACTAAAATGATTTTTAATTGATGGACACAAACTCTGAAGGGAAAACCGATGATGACACGTGGTTTAGTCCCATACTCCATTGTGTTTATATAAGAGAGGAACTTGAGGTGGTAGAACATGGGGTTCAAACATTAGATAAATTCACGTAATCCAATGAATTTGATTTAATGGGAAGTGCTGGTTTGAGCATAAAATGTTACATGCGCAAGACTTAATGACGATTTATGTGATTTTGATTTACAAAAAGTATAAAATATCAATGTTAATCCTTGTAATTGTTGATTCTTAGATACCCCCGACGAAGGGCTGAACATTAGCCCGAAATGCATTGGGTTTTGAATAAAGAAATGCTGCACTGAACTACTTTTGTATTTGGATCATATTTCCGAAGAGACCTGGATGGGCACACGTTAATATGAGAAGCATTCCAAACACATGATGAGACATATGTGGATAAATGAGAGAAGAAAAACGCATGATAAACTTTATGGATAAACTGGATGAATGTTGCGCAAGATGAAATGGAGTAAAATAGGTTGGATCTGGTATCCTTCACATGCAGTGCGTCTGGGAGTGGAGCACGGGCTACGCGCTCCCCACATAATTTGTTCAAATTAGGATGCATTCAGGGCAATGCATAACCCAGTTCTGCACGCAACAGTAAAAGTTTGTTTAAAATATCACTGCTTAAAAATGCGAGAAACACGGAGTGCATACCACCCCCCATGTTGTTTAAATTTAATTGCCCTTTGTTGGTTTGCACCCGAAGATTAAGCAAGTTAAAAGACGCAGGATGGCTCTTGACCAAAGACCACATATATGATGTAACAACAAGTTCATAGCAGCATTGGAAGATCGAGCCAACGAGAAAGGAAACACTGATTTTAATTGTACCAAAAGCAGAAATTCGTAACATTTTGCGTAAATGTACATGAGTTTAGATTTGAACTTGATTACAGCACTGTTTTTATTTCCAGGGGATGAAATGCAATATGGGAATTGTAGTTTGAGAGTAATGTTCTGGGCGTCGGGTAACTAATTAGTAACACATGAAGGGGGTGGAGTACGCTTGTTTTAAAAGCGAGTCGTGACTACGTGACTGTTATGCGAGGGAAACTAATCAGCCGGTGGTGAACGCCGAGTAGAGAGAACGAAATGGTGTAAGCAGGTACGCACTGAATGTGATTCTAGGATTTAGATTTAAGTAGAATGTGCAACGCGTAATAGCTTTGTTCACTTCAACATTCTTGTTTATTTAATAGATGAGGGTTTATTGAAACAGCATGCACCCGGTGGGAGAAAGGGAGGAAAGTAGCAATCTCGGGAGATAGAATGAAGTTGTGAAAGCATAAACATCGGAGTAGAGTTAAGAATCAGTTTGTGTATACTAAAATGATTTTTAATTGATGGACACAAACTCTGAAGGGAAAACCGATGATGACACGTGGTTTAGTCCCATACTCCATTGTGTTTATATAAGAGAGGAACTTGAGGTGGTAGAACATGGGGTTCAAACATTAGATAAATTCACGTAATCCAATGAATTTGATTTAATGGGAAGTGCTGGTTTGAGCATAAAATGTTACATGCGCAAGACTTAATGACGATTTATGTGATTTTGATTTACAAAAAGTATAAAATATCAATGTTAATCCTTGTAATTGTTGATTCTTAGATACCCCCGACGAAGGGCTGAACATTAGCCCGAAATGCATTGGGTTTTGAATAAAGAAATGCTGCACTGAACTACTTTTGTATTTGGATCATATTTCCGAAGAGACCTGGATGGGCACACGTTAATATGAGAAGCATTCCAAACACATGATGAGACATATGTGGATAAATGAGAGAAGAAAAACGCATGATAAACTTTATGGATAAACTGGATGAATGTTGCGCAAGATGAAATGGAGTAAAATAGGTTGGATCTGGTATCCTTCACATGCAGTGCGTCTGGGAGTGGAGCACGGGCTACGCGCTCCCCACATAATTTGTTCAAATTAGGATGCATTCAGGGCAATGCATAACCCAGTTCTGCACGCAACAGTAAAAGTTTGTTTAAAATATCACTGCTTAAAAATGCGAGAAACACGGAGTGCATACCACCCCCCATGTTGTTTAACTTTCTGAAAGAGACATTTTTAGAATTGTAATTTAAAACCCGACTTTGCCATAAGTTAGGATTTAAAATTATTATTCCAGAGAACATGAACCGGTTATCTCTTCCCATTTGGAAATTATAAAATGTAATAAGGCAACTCCAATGTTATCCTTTGGGAGAGCTAGGCCTTGCAGTAGTGAAAAACATTTTTAAGAGTTTCTCATTACCAGGACATGTAAGACTTAAAAGCACATGTCCTACTTTTTAAATACATTGCACCCTGCTCTCTGGGCTGTCCAGGGCCTACTCTAGGGTTCATTAAAATGGAAGGTTTGGGCCTAGCATAAGGTTTATTTTACCAGGTTGAAACAGAAGTTTTAAATTGCACACACAGGCTCTCTGATGGCAGGGCTGAGACGAGTTTAAAGGGCTACTTAAGTGGGTGGCACAATAAGTGCTGCAGGCCTACTAATAGCATTTAATTTACAGGCTCTGGGCACATGTAGCACCACTTTACTAGGGACTTATAAGTAAATTAAATATACCAATTAGGTATAAGCCTATGTTACCATGTTTTAAGAGGACAGAAAAGCATTTTAGCACTGCCTAGCAGTGGTAAATTGCACTGAGTCCTTAAGCCAACAAAAACGTATTCCGCAAAAATAAGAGGAATGAACGCAAAATGTATGGGGATGACACTGCAGAATGGGCCAGGTCCAACAGAGGAAAAGCCCAATAAGCCATATGGGCCACCAGCTTTGGTCAATCCTGGCTTTCAAGCCAACAGGAGTTTGCATGCTGGGAATTTTACTTCATATGTGCAAAGTGAAATTACAAATCTCAGATAATTGAGTGATGCTGCCATAGAAACTAGGATTGGCTAAAGGTGTCACACATATGGATCACACAAGTAGCCACCTGTAGGGAGCCACAGCCCGGTGCCCCATCAGCAATTCTATCCATGGAAACGCCATAGCTGCTGCTGCTGCCACCTGAACACCCTCTCTGGGGGACTGCAAGCCCCAGCAGACACCTCTCCCAGGAGGGAGGAGCCACGTCAAGCGCTTAAAAGCGCCAAAGATCTCCCGTGGGACGCCATAGCCGCTGCTGCTGCCACCTGAACACCCGCTGTGGGGGACTGCAAGCCCCAGCAGACACCTCTCCCAGGAGGGAGGAGCCACGACAAGCTCTTAAAAGCGCCAAAGATCTCCCGCGGTGCGGGACGCCATAGTCGCTGCTGCCACCACCTGAACACCCACTGTTGGGGACTGCAAGCCCCAGCAGACACCTCTCCCAGGAGGGAGGAGCCACATCAAGCTCTTAAAAGCGCCAAAGATCTCCCGTGGCGCGGGATGTGCACGGGCCAAGGACAGGCCCGACCTTGCCAGGAAGAGGCAGGGTGGGACCATCCCCCTTTCATTTGGTTCCCAACCCTAGGACTACACTATGATTCTGCTTGGACACGCATTGGACATTGTGGTCTCATTCAGGTACTGTACAGATCTGCTGTCTCCCCATCTGCAGGGACTCTAAGCACTGAACTAATTGCGAAAAACCATCGCACCCTGGTTTTAGGGCAGCTAAAGTGTCATTGATTAGTGCTAGTGTTGAGCGCCTGCGGAGCATTGTATATATCTGGACACGGTCGGCTTGGTTCCAGTCAATAATATCTTGCATCTAAGATGCATGGGGAAAAGGAAAACCATGGAGGGCAGTAGAGGAGGGGGTGGGGTGTGAGGAATTGGGCAGGACAACAAGGGGAAGAAGGCCAGGAAAACGCATAAACATGCAGGCAGTAATTGTGTTTTGGACCAAATAGATAGCCCCATTAGTGAGTGTGAGGATATCTTAGAGGGTGATCCACCCACACAGCCTGAAACTGTTAAATCCCCCCAGCGCCCCAACCATTCTACCAACACTAACCCGAGTCGCCAGCCAGCTATTCCTGCTATGTTTCACAAATCTACTAGAAAAGGGGGCCCTGCGCTAAACTGGGAGGGAAAAATAGGTACGGTGAGGGATAGCCAGTCTACCAATAAGTCTATAAGCAGTAGTTCCCAACAGGCGGGATCCGTTATTTCTTGCTCTAATAAGTTTTCACCATTAGCGGATCTGCCTGAGGGGGATAGGGAAGACTGGCCTCAGCATCCCCCCCTACTCTGCCTCCCCGGCCCCCACAGATTTCCAGTACAGAGTTAGGCCCAGGTCATGATACCAACCCCCAGGAAACACCGCGTCTCATTAATACTCTCAGATTAGACGTAGAGACCATTAGAACTATGATTGAGGGCCTCACTTCTATGGTTAATCTCCTATTTTATTTATTTTATTTTATTTATTTATAAAGTTTTATATAGCGCGAACAAGATCCCAGGGGATATCAGAGCGCTTTACATTCAAACTAGAACAGGAAACAACCACAGGAAAAAAAAAAAAACACAAATTAACCATAAAGTGCACGAAAGTTCGCATTGAAGTTAAGTTAAACAAAGTACAGTGTAAGGACAGCAGAACAAAGAGTCAAAGAAAAAAAAAAAAAAAGTGTAGTAGATGTTGACACAATGGGGGAAGGAACAATGTCAATGGGCCAAGGTGGGTAGCCCAATTACTGAAGGAGTTTGTTCATCAGGAATATTTTGACTTCCAGTTTGAACACCGTTGTACTGGTGATTCTGCGTAATTCTGGAGGAAGAGAGTTCCATATCCTTGGAGCCGCACCCGAGAAGGCTCTGTGAGAGGTTCTCTTTTTGTTAAAGATAGGTGGTTTCAAAAGTAAGGTAGTAGCGCTTCTAGAGACTCTTGCACCACCACATAGCTCAAGTTTTTGCGCCAGATACCTGGGCGTCTTGAGGTGGATTGCTTTGTGGGTCATCGTGGCAATTTTTAGCTGGATTCGTGCTTCAAAGGGGAGCCAATTTAGCGTTTTTAGGACTGGCGATATGCGCTCATTGCGTTTGGCGCCTGTAACCAATCTCGCAGCAGCATTCAGTGAAGCCCTTAGCGGAGCCAGGGTGTATTTGGGCAGGCCACAGAGGATAACACTGCCGTAATCTATTCTCGGTAGGACCAGCGATTGAACCACCTGCTTGAAATCCTTCAGTGGAAGGAAAGGTTTGATGCTTCTGAGTGTCCTAATCAAGTGGTTTGCTCCTTTACATGTAGTGCTGATATGATTTGTCATATTCAGGTTATTATCCATGGTGACTCCTAGAGATTTGGCTGAGTTTACGATGAGCGGAGTACGGTTGAAAGCAGTGAGGTGGCTCATCCAGAGGTCAAGATTGGGGGTGTAGTTCTGAGGGGAGACAAACAAGAATTCTGTTTTTGAGGTGTTGAGCAGGAGATGGTTCTCAGTTAACCAGTTTTGAGTATAAGTTAAGATGGTGTTGAGTGATATGATGTTTTCCGGGGATGAGATTTTCAAGTAGAGTTGCGTGTCATCGGCATACATATGGAAATGAATATCCATGGAGGTAAGAGCGTTAGCTAAAGGTTCCAAACAGAGGTTGAAGAGGATAGGAGATAAAGCAGATCCTTGGGGGACTCCCATGAGAACGGGCGAAGGCTTGGAGAGAGAGTGATTTGCCTTGACTCTTTGCGATCTGTGATGGAGGAAGGACGAGAACCACTGTAGCACCTGATCACCAAAACCCATCCTGTTTTGCAGAATGGATAAGAGAATGTCATGATTGACCGTATCAAAGGCAGAGGAAAGGTCAAGGAGGATCAGGAGGCAGGATTCATTTTGATCGAGAATCTTTAAAATGTCATCCATTACATGAGTGAGGGCCAATTCAGTGCTGTGCCCCGTCCGAAAGCCGGATTGATGTTGGTCCAAGAGCTGGTAGTTTTCTATGTGGGCACAGAGTTGGGCCTGAACGCATTTTTCAAGGAGTTTCGCAAGGGTGGGTATGTTGGAGATAGGTCGGAAATTATTGAGGTCTGTCCTATCAGCATAAGGTTTTTTTAGTATAGGGGATACTTGAGCTGCTTTTAAGCAAACAGGGATTGTACCTTGTGAAAGAGACGCATTTACAATCCTTGTCCAGGTAGGGATGAGTGTATTCTTGATTTCCTTGAAAATGGAGGGGGGTAGCGGGTCACTGAAGTAGTTGGACGGGTTGATATTCCGGAGAATCTTTTTGATGTCTTGTTCACTGAGCGGGGTAAAGGTGTCCCAGGCCGCGTTGTTCTTAAGGGTCAGGGGGGTGGAGTTGAACTTTTCAGAGGGGACAGGTGGAGATGCGGCTCTGGAGGAGAGGAGTTCAGCGTTCTTAGCAGCGAGGTCAGATGATATGAGTTTAGATTTCTCAATGAAGAAGGAAGCAAGATCTTCACATGAGGGTGGACTGCTTCCAGGTTCCGATAGGTTTGGACCTCCAGGATTCATCCTGTCCTGCGTATACTAAGCCAATGATAAGCCACTCATTCCAGCCCTGTCAGGCAAATCAACCTAAACGTGAGGTAGCTACTAGTGACAAGGGCCCTCATCATAAGGTTTCCATGCAGCCCACTCCTGTCGTTAAGTCTCAAATGTTAACGCCAGTTCCTCAGAGGACCAAGGGCCCAAATGACTCTAGCACAAGTCAATATAACACCAACCGCTGTAGACCATCATCAGCGCAGACACATTTAGCCTGCACCAGAACCACCTCCTCACTTTTGGAACATCATTTCTCACATAGCTTAAAACAACGCCCACCTGATTTGCCTAGTCCAAAACTGTAAAACGTACACAAAATCTATATGGTCAATGTATCCAAGTATGATACCAGAAACGGCATTGAAAATGCAGACTCCCTGACTACCAAAGCCATCCATTGTATTCATCATGTTTGGGGCTGCTGTTCAGTCAATCCGTAAAATATAATCAGGGCACATAGACTCACCTCCCGAGCACGACCATTAGACTGCATTGAGCTTACTTTTAAAGGGGCTGATCTTGTCGAAAATCTCCTCGCTCTGGAATTCCGCACTTGCTCCCCAGAAAGTTCTTCCATCTAGTTCAGGGGGTTTCCACCTAGTGGCATGTGCTGGCGACCCTCTGAGCAACCATCTCCTCGACTAGTGGGATCTTCCTCTCTGGAGGCTAACAATTGACTGTAGTATAAGCTCCTAAACCACCTGGAACCCCTTGCTGGCTCCCCTATGCACAGGGATATCCTTTCTAATATTCCCTTTAGTACCCAGCCCCCGAATACACCTCCTTATCTGGCATTGAGGAACACATATACAACATCTCTCTCTCTAATAGGGACGCAGGTTCCCAGTGGCGCTGTTTCTAATATTCCCAACGGGCAAAGGTCATGTTCCCATATTTCATCTAGGATATCTTTGCTATCTTGGAATATCTGGATTGAGGTCAAAGGTCATCTCTTCCAATTGGCATGCCTATATTAATCATTTTGACACCTGTCTTTTTCAAGAAACCTGGTTGCTGGATCCCCTCTATTGTACAGGGTATTTAAATTATTGCATTTCTGCCACCAGTGGGGGAAAAGGTCGACCCTCTGGGGGCTTGACAATCTGGGTCCACCAAGAACTTGGCTTTGTTATTCAAGTACTCCAGACGCAGAGTAAGGACATTCTCGCAATTAGGCTGAAGTGGGGTCAGCAAAGTGTTGTCGACATTTATAATGTCTACGCGAGAGGATCTAAGGGGAAGAAGTCGGAAGTTTAAGCGGCTCTCGACGTCCTATTAGATATACACTCCCGGGGTTTTAACGTCCTAATTGCGGGTGATTTTAATGTTTCTTTTGAGCCTCTTACCAACGAGAAATGTGACCTTACCGCTGAGGAAGATGCTCAGTGGGGTATCCATGAACTAGAATTAGCACCCATAAAAAAATGGTCGGATGTGGCCATCCAAATTAATGCCATTTGCCTGGGAAATGGCCTACGAGCGGCAAATAGTAGATTCCCATCTGATAGGCACAGGGCTAATACATTTAACAATGGCTTCAGTACTAGCCGCATAGACTATCTACTAACCCACTTGCAATTATGGCATGCTCTTAGGGACATGAACGTGGAAGAACGGCCAGAGAGTGATCACAACACCCTATGTGCGACTTTGGACTTGTTGCCACAGAGGGAACCTTCGCAGTCAGGGAGTAATCTGCATACTCTTGATGTGGTCCCCACAAACGATATGAGACATTTAAATGGGTTAATATACTTGAGAGACCTGAAGTTCTCGAAACAATATCTACGGATACTGTTGGTGCAATAGCTGAGCAAGAGGCTTGTGTGGCCAATTCTGCGGCTTTTGAGTCAGTAGTTGGCACACATGATAAATTCTTTGCCCAGTTACGCACTTATTTTATTAGGCAATGTAAGGCTAAAGGCCTTCAACCACATAAACCCTCCCAATGGTTTAGTGAAGAATGTAAAGTGGCGCGTAGATCCCTAGGGGATGCAATTAAAGAGGGGGACTCCGGCAAAGTATGGTTATTAAGACAATTTTAAATGAAAGCCAAGGAAAAGGCCAAATAAGCCTGGGACGAAAATAGGTGGCAGGACCTCAGACTGACATGTGCCAGTAAAAATTCTGAGCAGTTCTGGAATATAGTTAAGTGGGATAGGGGTGGCCAGCAATCACTGCCACAGAATCAAGTAACACAGGACCAGTGGGTCACCCACTTTAATCCCCAATATGCCCGCAGTGTAGACGAGAGGGTGGTGGAAGAGCCCCCGCATTTGTATTATCTATGTATGATTTTTAATGAGGCTGTTATTAGCATCGCCCTGGGAGCAGTATTGGGAGGAAAATCACCAGGCCCTGATGGTATCCCGGCAGACATTTTTCTCCATGATAAACAAAATTGTGCCAGTAGTTTTTGTTGCTGGCTAACGCAATCGCCAAGGGTGCACCAGTCCCAGATTCAAGGAAAGGGGCTGAGATTATCCCCGTTTTTAAAAAAGGCGATAAATCTCACCCTGGGAACTACAGGTCTATTAACTTAATTGATTCCTTGCAAAAGATAATGGAGCGGTTAGTCCTAAACAAGGTACAGGATTGGATTGACGAGCAGGGCATTCTATCCCCTCTGCAGGCAGGCTTTCGGGCATGTACCAGTACTATTGACCAGGTATTTTGATTCACCATGCTCTATTGGAAGACGGTGGTCTTGGACAAGGGCAGCTTGTATGCTGCCTTTGTGGACTTTAAGTCCGCCTTTGACCTTGTCTCCCGTAGCAAATTATGGGTAGTACTGTTAGAGTTAGGGATGTCCCCAGACTCCATGACAGAAATTATGCCAAAATTCGTTGGGGCGCGCAGGGTAATGTTACTAATCTCTTTCCTATAGAGAGAGGTTGCGCCAAGGTTTCGTAATGTCACGCACACTATTCTCTCTGTTTATCAACGGGGGTTGCCAAATTTATGGAGTCCACAAGCACAGATGCCCCAGCACTCACAGGTGTTAAAATCCCTATTTTAATGTTCGCGGATGACACGTTAATTATCTCAAAACGCAGAGTGGCCGCCAGCGAGCTTTATTACTCTTTGAGGAGTTCTGTTGTTTACGGGGCCTGGAAATTAACGTGTCAAAAACGAAATTTATGTCTTTTAACCCTCATAAAGCATTCAGAGGAGGTATAGTGTTGAACAACCGGCCCCTAGAACAAGTCTCTGACTTTACATATATGGGGGTCATCTTGCAGAAGAACCCGAGGTGGAATCGGCAGCTTGATATAGCCTCGTTGAAGCACCGGCAATTGGCAGATGTTTTACAAACTGAGTTTAACTCTTCTTTCACAAGACCAGTAGGTCCGGTTCTTCAAATATATAACATGAAAGTGGTCAGCTCCTCCTTATATGGGGCCGAGCTTTGGGGTTATGAGAACCTATCCAAGTTATCTGCTACAGAAAACGTGTTCCTACGCAAGATCACCAACCTCCCGCAAAGCACCCCAATGTGCCCACTGCTCTATGATCTAGGCAGGATGGCACTGGCTGACATGGCAAGAATACGCCCTCTTCTTCATTGGCGGAGAATCTGGTTTACACCAGAACTGGCTACCTATACCGTAGGCCTCAAGAATTTAATCAGAGCAGACTGTTTTAATAAAATAAAATGGTTGCAGCGGGTTAGAGCCTCCTTAATAAGTATTGGCCGGAAGCTTTGTGGACGTGATCGGGCCTCATGGGAGTGTGAGCGTACCTGGCTGGACCCCTCCTTGAGCTGCCTGGGAGCTGCCTGGCTGCTGCTGGCTGCCGAAGACGGCCTTGAGATCCTGGCTGCTGAGAGCGACTTGCTCCGTGTACAGTGAGCGGACTGCCCGGAAGTCTGACTGCGGAGCGGCCCTATCCTGACCCCCGGCTGCATGAGTGGAGCGCTCCTGTGACGCACTGCTTGTGATCGGCGTCCGGGAACAGGCTGCGAAGCGGCGAAGAGCTCTGGGCACCCAATTGGTGCTGGTGAGTGTGCCTGGGGCGGGCGCGGCTCCCCCGGTTGGGGCCTGAAGAGCGGAGCGGTCCACTTAAGGTCTGGTTGGGGAGTCCAGGAGCCGTGACTGCGCTTGGGTCCCCCCACCTGGAGCTGAGAGACTGGTGCTGGGGTCTCCCGGACCTCTGGGTGGTGCGCGAGTGGGCGGGGGGTTTTGTCCATTGCCCCCCCCCGCCCTTCTCGTGCTCAGAGGCCTGGGCACTGCTGGACTGGGAGGACTGAGGACCTTAATATTGATGTGCCAGATCTGCTGCAGTGTCGCCCCCCATCTGGAGCTGAGAGGCTTGTGATGAGACTGCTGGCTTTAGGGGTGGTGCGTGAGTGAGGGGGTTGCTGTCCATCGCCCCCCCTTCTTGTCTTTAGAGGCCTAGGCATTGCTGGACAGTGGGGGCAGAAGACCTTAACACGGATGTGTTGGATTTGCTGCGGTGCCTCTGGCAAGCACGTGGGGTCCGTGCAGGGTCAGCAGTGCATAATTGAGGACCTAAGGAGAGTGGCACAATAGGGAGCAGCCTGAGAGATGCATTGATTGTGTGGGGACTCGCACTACAAGGAGAGACACAAGATTGCAGACCCTGCCAGAGTCCGTTGAGCACCGCCGTGAGGGGAACGGCCATCACTGGGGAGTACGCACTTACCTGCACTTCAGTGCCACCAGCGCCGCCGCGAGGGGAACGGCCCACGGGGAAAGACTACACTTCTCAGCAGCCCCTGACCCAGGCGCTTGCCGTCGTTGTCATCAGGCAGCGCCTGGGACCTATTTCTTCTCCGCTGGTGCCCCGCAGCGCGGGACGCGCGCGGGCGGGCCCGTCCTTGCTCGTCAGGGACCGTCAGAGGCCGGGCTGGGCCACCTCGTTGACATCCTGTCATCTGGACCTATTCTGCAACAAGGTACTGTCATTTAAAAGCAAATAGGGTGGATATCTCTGTTTGTCGTAAGATCCAGGTATTGTCCACGTGATAAAAACTCATTTGACTGTCGGACTTATACATCTAACAGTTTATCCTCTCTAATGCTTAGTGTTGCCTAAGATTCTAGGGAAGAATCTTAACAAATTTCGTGATTGTCTCTCTTTATCTGCAAACATGAAAGGAAATGGTAAAAACTGTAAAAAGCTAAGTTCTTCCATTTCCCGCCCCGCAACCAGGCACCAGACAGCAACGACGCAATCTCTCCCAAGTCTGACAGCCATTGATAAAATGCTCCAGCAAACAATTGGGGTAGTGGCTTCAGCTATAGAAAACACGGAGAGGCGTTTGTCAATCACTCCCGCAATTTCTTCTTCTTCTCAAACAGTGGAGGATGCTTCAATTGTTACTATTAATCCCCCTGATTTTAATTCCTCCCTCATGTGTTCTTTTGCTGAGTTGCCCTGCGCACAGCCCATTTCTAGTGAAATGAATGTTTCAGAGGTTGTTAAATCCCCATCCTACTCCACACTAAACAAGGTTTCTGTACCTCGCACCGTAATTAAAAAACCTAGGATCGGGAAGAGAAAAGCAATAAGTATACCAAGCTTTTAACCAAATCTGCTATACCAACTGATGGTTCCCCTTCCCTGTCCTCCACAGGGGCACCTCTCTTGGCTACTCATTTGATACTTGACTTCCAGGCACATATGGAACAGTTACTTGGCTCGCATTTTAAATCTCTGTTATCTAGGCTGGATAGACTGGTCTCTACTATTAACAACGCAGGCCTTGGCAAAGCCCAATCGACTAGTTCCCCTGCAAACCCCTGTTTCAGTTCCGCTTCCACCCACGATAATCCCCCTGCCAGTTCCAACACCCTACCTATACCCCCCAACCAAGTGTCAAGACTGTTCCTGACATAACCACTCCTTTGCCCAGGGATATAGGCACTGAAAGCTTTAAAATGCAGAGGGGGGTTACTGAAGTGGGGCAAAATGTTTAGACAACCAAGTACTAGCGAACAGAAATACTGCCAGAGAGGGGTCCCACACTGCGTTGCCTTGTATAGATCTGCCACCCGAGTCCCTACCATACGTTGTTGTGCTTGCCGGTGTCCCCCCTCTATCCCAAGGGAAAAACGAGGACTACTTGGAATTAAAAAATAAATGCATGTACTGGCTTAATTCTAACAGCCCTCTTCCCTCCAACATTTCTGGAGAAATACTGGGTGCAAGGATTATAGACTGGATTGGGTCTACACCTAAATCTATTGCAGGAAATTGTGTCATTATCAACTTTAGGCACACGCTTGCTGTAGACTATATCTGCAGTAGGTCAGCCTCCAAGTCTAATACCCAAATTATCCCACTGCACTTGTCATACTTCTATCCAGTACCTCAGCACAGAACAGGGCAAAACAGAGGTATCAGGTGGGAGGGGGGGAAAAATAAATCGCATGCCAGAGCATGCCAAGGTACGATAACTTGGGAGGACCGGTACCAGACCACCCCCCTACTGTCACTATTCCCTCAAAAAAATAGATTTAGTGTGTTGGAGGAGGTTGACTGACCAGTCATGATTCGGAGCCCTGTACCTCAGTTAGATAATACTACGGGTACCCAAATAGTTGCAGATAGGGGTAGCTGTGGGAGTAGTACTCCAGAACATGTATCAACGCCCCACTCCATGAGTACAGTTGGGGATGGGTTGGAAGTGAGTGAAACTATCGATAATGGCGGGGCCTCTCCTCCCGAGGATCTGCCGTTGGGAGTCAACCCTGGGGAAACCACATTAGAAATCAACACCCAAACACGAGGAATCTGTTCATATCCAAAAGATCGTGATCTATTGGATACAAATAGAGTAGTAGACGGGAAAATAAAAATTCTGTCATGGAATGTGGCTGGGATAAAGAGCAAGTTATCTATCCCTGAGTGGAGTAATTTTATAGGCAGGCATGATATCTGTCTGATGCAAGAAACGTGGGCTACGGAGGAGAACCCGAGGACTGCTTATGCCACTTTTGATATCCTGGCAACTTCAAGGGGCAGAGGGAGACCTTCGGGAGGTCTCACAATATGGGTGGGGGCGCATTTGGGCATCCAGGCAGTTCAGATACCAACCAACTCCCTTGACGTCCAATGTGTACTCCTAACACTAAAAGATAAGTCACGGGTCGCCTTAATAAACGTTTATTCTAGACCAGTCAAGAACGGCCAAGAATCTGGCAACATTGATATTCTAAAGCACTTCATATTGTCTCTTGACCCCCCAGCCGCTCTATTAGTAGGAGGCGATTTTAATTGCCAATTCGAGCCCCTTGAGAGCCCTGGCACGGGAGATTTGGATGACGAGGACCAGTTCTGGCACGTTTTGGACCCACAAATTTCTCCTGTCAGAGCTTGGACCCCTCTGGTCCTCCAAATTAAATCTTTATCCCTTGCATTGTCCTTAAGGGCCTGCAATGGGGGATTGAAACCCGATCGTCCGGGGTTGGCAACGTTTAACAGACCAGGGCAAAATTCTATCATCGATTATATGTTGATGGAAACCAGACACTGGGATATGCTACAGGAGTTTACGATACACCCTAGACAAGACAGTGATCACAACGCCCTTGTTTTAACCCTCAAACCGGGAAGCTTTGGACTAACAAACCCTTCCCCCAATCCTAATAGCTCATCGCTTCCTGTGTTGCTTTCTAACAATAGGAGGAGGGTTAAATGGCCCTATTTTCAGAATTTCCCCGCCAAACTTGCGAAAATATATCAGATAGCATTACCATTCCTTTCTGATATGGGGGATGCAAGTGAAGATAACCCAAGCTATCCCACTGAAATTCACAAACATTTATTTGACAAGTTGGTGGATCTGTTCAATCCCGTGGGGAAAAAACCGCAGCTGGTTAGGACACATCCCTGGTACGATGACTCTTGCAGAAAAGCAAAAAAGGACTTGCTTTCTGCAATAAAAGACAATGATAGAGCTAACCTTAAGAAACTTCGCCTAGAATACAAGAAGGCTATCTCTAGGGGAAAGAAGGACTGGGAGGAGCAAAGATGGGAGGAACTCAGGCTAACCCTTTCTCGAAGAGACCCCAAGGCGTTTTGGGCCATTGTGAACTCTGGTGAGAGTAGGGGAGCCTTGACCCCAATTGCAAATATAGCACCCCAAGTGTGGGAAACGCATTTTGGGGCACTGTATGGGGACTTGGGCGATCCTCCCAATCCCGACCCACCCATGGAGTACAGACCAGTGAGAGGGAGCGACCCTGTCTTCGGTGTTACAGAGATCTGTTTCCCGTTTGCGGCCTCTGAGCCCCAACAGGAGCACGATTGCTTGGGCCCCTGGGCGGCGGCCGGAATAAGGATTCCTTGGTAGGTGAGGGTATTCCTTTCCCAGAACTGCCCGAGGCCATGTAAATGTAAAATGTAAATGTCAAGTTACTTATAGAGCGCACTGTCACCAGACGGCCACCTTGCGGTGTCGCCTTTTGCGGATTCCTGGCGCTGATACTCATACCGCTGTGGAACCCCTCCTGGCTTTCCCTGTGAAGTGTCCACTCCTGGGCACCCCCAGGGTGAAGCCAGGCATCCTTAGCGCTGTTGGGGCCAGTGTGGAGGCTAAGCAAGCTATTGCCCAGAGTTGCAGCATGAGGCCCGTGATTAGAATAGGCACCGAGGCGAGAATAGACAGGTCCGAGGAAATTGAGCCCGAGCCCCGCCGAGGCGGGAATCGAACCCTGGTCCCTGGCCAGAACTCTGCTTCAGGGTCTGCCGCTCTAACCATTGAGCCACACTCCTCCACTACCCTCAAAGAAGTAGAGTCTGCAATAGTAAGGCTTTTACATAATAAAGCTCCCGGTTTGGATAAGATGCCCCCGGATTTATTTCGCTCCCAACCAAAAATCTGGGCCCCGTACTTGGTGGTACTATTTAACTCCATCCTTAAGGGAGCTGATCCACCAGATACTTGGTTGGGTGCGGAGATAGTCCCCATATTTAAGAAAGGCTGTCCGCTAAAACCGGTAAACTACAGACCAATCAGCCTTATAGATACCTCCCAGAAATTAATGGGCAGAATTATTTTAGATAGAATCTTGGAATGGATGGAAGAAAATAAAATATTGACTACATTGCAGGCCGGGTTTAGATCAGGGATCTCAACCACAGATCAAATTTTCCGACTCCAGGTTTTATTCTGGAAAACGGTGAGAGTGGAGGGTGGCAGCCTCTACCTCATCTTTGTTGATCTGCGCGCTGCTTTCGACCTTGTCCCAAGAGGAAAGTTGTGGAAAGTCTTGGCGGATATGGGTCTTTCTCCCTATCTACTGAATATTTTAACCAGACTCCACAACGGCAATTATGCCCAGGTTAGGTGGGGGAGGCATGGCGATCTGTCTGCACGATTTCCTGTCAGGAAGGGTGTGCGCCAAGGGTGTGTTTTGGCTCCAACATTGTTCAGTCTCTACATTAACGGTCTTGTGGACCACCTAGCTGACGTAACTGATAACGATGCCCCTAGGTTGGCTACTGGCAGAGTGCCCGCTCTGATGTTTGCGGATGACACCTTGTTGTTATCCAAAACATCATCGGGCATTTAGCGTATTTTGGATGGTTTTCTCGCATTTTGTATTGCCCGAGGCTTGGAGATGAACTTGGATAAGACCAAGTTCATGATTTTTAATCCCCCAAAGCAGACTCGCCCAAATCCCACTCTTAATTGCTCTCCTCTTGAGAGAGTCAGGACTTTTGTCTATCTTGGGATCACTCTGACAGAGAACTTTGATTGGGGCCCACAAATTTCGAAATCAACGCTTAGGTTGTCCCAAATAGCGGGAGGGATTAGTAAGGTCCAGCGAGCCTCGGTCTTTAAACCAGCGGCCCCGGCCATAGAAATATACCGACTACAAGCTAGAACTGCTTCATTGTATGGAGCCGAACTTTGGGGCCATAAAAACCTTTCCAAGCTAACTATGGCTGAGCAGGGTTTTATGAGAAGTCTTGTGGGTTTGCCTATAAGCACACCACTTATCCCTTTACGATTTGACCTGGGGTTAGAACCAATTGAAGATTTAGCAACTCTGCAGCCCATGCTCTATTGGAAAAGACTCTGGTCGGTGCCAGAATTGGCACCATACAGAGAGGAATTCATAGAGGTCTGGGCTCTAATAAAAAAAAAAAATAAGAACATCGCATGGTTATCCCACATTAAGAATCTTAGCATAAAGATCGGCGGGACCGAGCTCTGGGAATCCCCGGAGGTGTCCTGCATAAGGACATCTAAAACGGAACTCACAGGTCAGATAAGGCAACAGAAATTACTTGCCCTTCATGGTTCAAGCTCTTTGGGGAAACTTACAAAAGAGTTCCTCCTAATAAAAGCCGAAATGCGAGCAGAAGTCTTCCTAGATGTAATCTATCCACCTCTCGCAAGGAAGCTCTTCTTGCAGCTAAGGCATGGTAGCTTCCGCTTAGGGCATTCACCCACAAATGGGCAAAACCAGAAAACACTGCTTGTCCGGCTTGTAAATACAATCAAGAAGATGTATGTCACGTTATGTTTTTCTGCCCTGCGTATCAACCAATAAGGAAAAAGTGGCTCATTCCCCTTTGTAGGAATCTTGGGTTCAGACACTGCATGCAGGCATGTAGGGTCTTAACATACGACACTCATCCCCCCATTGTTTTTGCTGTGTCCCGTTTCTTATATGGCTCATGGCGAAGAAGGAAACGTTTTGTGTAAATACTCTTGCCTTTTATTTATTAATTCCGTCTTCTTTGATAACAATTAGTTTAATTCATTCTTAAACATTGTATTAACTTGTCCTTATTTATTGTCTTAATGAAATGTGTACTCTTGTATGTATTTTTATCTGTGCTTTTATGGTCTCTGACCGAAATAAAGTTATCAAATGAATGAGTATTGGCATGGTATCATTATGGGAGAAACCAGCTGGCACCCTGTTCCCTCCTAAGGCGTTTCTACAAGCAAAATACTGGGAATGGGTAACCCAAAACACATATAAGAATAGTGACACTTCATCCCTGACTGGAAGACTCCTAGGAGTTAAATCAGTCCCAAGACTGGAACAGTACTGGGATACAATTACCAAGCCACACGATCGGAAGCTATACTTCCAATTTAGAGTTGGTTCTTTACCAGTAAGATCGTTTACTGCAAGATGGGACAATTCAGGTGTCGACTCCTGTCCCATCTGCTGTGCCCATTTAGAATCACTGGTCCATTTGCTGTTTGTTTGCCCAGCTTATGCTGCCCCTCGCCGACCATGGGACACCAATTTGCAGATTACTGGGTACTAGAAGTAACGGCGTTGCGCTAAGACTATTGCGTTCAGAAACATCAGCACCCATTGCCATTGCTCTGGCAAAGTTTTTGGGGTGGTCTTGGCCATTAGATCACAGACTTAGGCTCTTTCAGTGGACTGAGGAGGCTATGATAGGTGGAGCTGGCCTCCTACACACTAGATATTGTTGCATTGTTCTGATTTTTGGGTATGTCTTAGTCGCAATAGTTGTGCCCCTGCATTAGGTAATGTGACTAATTGGTATTGCTTGAGAGGCTTTATAGGTATAATATTTGTAATTGTTTTATCATTCTATCTATTAATTTTATTATTCCAGAGGACGGATTTTAAATATTTTTATCTGTGTTAATACTGATGGAGCAAGTAGTGCAAAATTTTGTATACCTCCTCTATTCTTGCATGAAAATACTAATTATATAATCTATTAACTATAATAATATTAAACGAGTATTGCATGTATACTAATCAACCTTATTAAAACTTAAACTTTACATGGGATTTGCTATTTTGCATGGCTAAATAACTCTTATGACTAAAATTTGTACGCATATTAATGAATAGTGTATGTGGTAATAGAATACTGCATGATATATGTTGCTTTGCGATGTTGCATCATCGAGGAGGATCGAAAAAGGTGAATATAATAGCTTTAAATGTCGCTATATGCTAGATAAATACATGCACATAGAGGGATTAGCAAGGGGTTAACATTAGAATCACCATTTCCATCAATTAATCATTCTTTTGTGTTTGTTTCGCTTAAGTTGACATCTGGGCCTAAATCCAATATGGCCGCTGACATCGCACGCAGAAGTGGCCACTGTCTCATGAGGCGCAGAGTGAGCTGCGCATGTGCGAAAAATATCCCGAACCGCTTAGCGACCTTTGCTCATCATGTTCCCGGTCAAGGATGTATATCTGGAGGTTCGCCAAGACAGGGGAACAATCAACCGTACAGTAAACCGGAACAAGCCGACACTTCGCTGACAAATGACCTCACCCCTCGAACTGTACTAAGAATCTGGGAATACGAATCGGACGATCCCAACCAGCCAATCACGATTGTCCTAAAGCTTAAAATTGTATCTTCTTTAACTTGATTTTATTATAAAAAGTGTAGTAAAGTAGGGAGGGGGTACTTCAACACATCATCATATTCATCTCTTTTCACCTTCGTTCGTGACGCCTTTCCTGATGGTCCAGATGCTGCCCGACCACTTGATGACTGCAAACTTTTTCTAAATCCACGGGCTATGATAGATGCTTGCACGATTTCTGGTCCTTTGATAAATTTGGGACTGTAACGTGCTGAGGAGAGGACTTTGAGCTTTGGCCTGCTTTTTCGGACAATTTACGACAAAATTTGGTTATGCAGAGCCAATGAATTAGAGGACTCCAAATAGCCAGATTAGGTAAATATGATGTTCTACGATTTACTTGAATTGATCTAGAAATTCTAAACTTTGACGAAACAAATGCAAATATAAGTCATTATGAAAATTTTGAAAAACAATTATTGATTAACAAAAGATATGAGTTTGTGGTTTTTCATTAAGGAAAATAAGGATTCCGAGTCTTAAAATGTGTTTTAGCTGGTACTAGGTCATCGTCAACCAATCCAACTAAATTGGTCCATTGGCCAAGTGGGTGGAGTGCCTTGATGTTTAGGATTAGGGATCTATAGGCGAAGGATGTTAATGTATATTTTGTAAAATAACTTTTCTCTCCCTATAGGTTATAAGGTGTTCCCCCATGTCCAGCGCTTGAATTACTCATCCCTCCTGTGTGTGCAGACTCGTGAGAGAGACGTATAAGTGTTGGTGTTATGGGCCCCACCAATGACTGCGTGTGTGAATGAGCTAGTGTGACGTCGTGTCTGCGATGCAGGGAGGGTATCGGTAAATGTTATTCCCCATTTTCTAGTCTTGCGCTGGATCAGTGTTTCTGGTAGCAGAGTTATGGTTTTTATTGTTTTGGTTTGGTGATTATTGCTTGTAAAATTGCTTATTGATTATTGATTGTGGGAAAGTATTGGTTTATGTATTAACACTTTATGTTGAGTCGCGTCGAGTTCTGTGTTGTTTGACGGCTTCTGGGATGTAGGAAGTCGGAAGTTTGTAACGGTTCCATAGTAGAGCAGAGGTAAGCGCTGCTCTCGGGAATGACAGAATTGTTGTTGCCCTGTTGGTACATGGGGAAAACATGTGACGATTGGAGTTGCACGACACATTATCTGGGTTCGATTCAGTAACATCATCGTGGGTTGTCATTAGGGACATTTTCTGTGTGAGAGAAATGTATGGTAGTGAAGGTCACCTGTGAAATTTTGGCCTTAGGTACCAGGAGTCCAAAATGTACTCTGATTACGCTTATCACTGGAAAGGTAATAGGTGTTCCCTAAGCTTGCTAGAAGGATAAAGTAGAGGGAAGTGCTACTTCATTAACGTGTGACATAATTCTGTAGTAGGACAGACTATTCGCTGTTCTCGGGAAAGACAGAATTCTGTATGAATGAACTATATTTTCCGTATGAAAGAGCGTGAATGAAATAGCATTCAGGTTAATTGTGAAACTCTGGTTTTATTTCTCAGGAGCAGAACGTCTCCAACTAGAGGGTCGATTCCGATTCTGGCCGCAAAACGAACCGACCGACACAGCCCCGGACCATATACCGACCGACATGGACCAGACCCGTACGACCCGTGCAGTATGATGCAACGCGAGTGAATTACAGCTGACACGTACGCAATACAAGCTGTACGACCAAGCCGGAGGGAAAATAGTGATCCGGCCGGAAATCCGATGCGATTTTCCACGACCGACACGAACCCGGAATCAACCCGACCGACCCGTACCCGCGATGTACGATTAGCGCAGTACGATGCAATGTGTGTAAAACTAGACCGACTCGCACGGAGACCAAGCCGCACGACCGACACGCACAGACAACCCGGCACACAAGCAATAGAGACCGCCGCGAACGACGCCTACCAAACACAGAAGACAGGCAGTGTGAACGAGGCGGAGAAGCCCGCACGAGACAACAGCAGCGTCCGTTTCCGTCACATGAACGTCTCCTTCTTGTCTACAAAACACAAAGGAAAAAACACAAAAAAAGGACCAAACAAGCTATGACTAAGCCAATAAATACCCTAAAAAAATTAATTGGACAAAGACACACCCACAACTACAACTATATGAAGGACTACAATCACTACCATTATCCCTTGCAAACAGGAGACACAGCCAGCAGCAAACACCAGTACACAGCAACCACAGACACACTCACAACTCACACATCACACAACTCACACACCATCAGCACCTCATACAAAAGCACACACACATACACACAGCAAAACCAACACCAAACCACCATCACTTGCACTCTCACACACACATCCCCACCACCACCACCCATCACTATGCCTCCAAAGAAGAATCCAAAGTTCACAGATAGTGAGTTAGAAGTGCTGGTAGACGAGATCATCAGAGTAGAGCCACATTTGTTTGGTACATTGGTTCAAAGGACCCCATCTCACAGAAAACCAAGATGTGGGAGAGGATTGTGGACAAGGTGAATGCACAAGCACCAACGTTGCGCACAAAGGATGATATCCAGAACAGGTGGTATGATGTGCGCAGGAGGGTCAAGAAACTCATCGAAAAAGATCACGCCTTGAGTCAACGCACCGGCAGTGGCCCCTCTGCCAAACCAGTGTACTTCAGGACCTGGGAGGAGAAGGTGCGGGACATCCTACCACCAGAGAGCGTCCAAGGCCTAACAGTCATCCCAGAGACTGGAGAGTACACAAACAACATACCCAAGATTGTGTGGCAAGGGGGCAGTGAAACCATGCACCCCAAGCAAAGCTACAATAACCAATAGATAATCAACCCAAGATGTGTATGCCAGTCACACAAACACAATACCTGCCATCTCATAGTGACTGGGGACTGTGTCATGACATGCACCAACCTACAAACAAATACAGCAAGCCAGTGGCACTAAGCCAAATACACCCAGCCAGACAGTTTGACACCACAAACACACCACCTCACAGTGCAGCTGACTGTCAGGAAGGAATAGTGGGGATCCAGGTGAAGTGAGTGTATCCAAAAGCATGATGGTGTTTGCAGTCACAGATAATGCTCCCCTCCTGATTGGCCCATCAAGACCTCTCTGAAACATGCCCACATCACAGGGAGTGGAAAATGACTGACAAGATGGCTGACACTGGGTCCTGCTGTGAGGAGCACAAGGCCCTGCTAGGGCATGTGCGCAAATCAGAAGCAGGACCCCACTGACTGACATCCTGAAAGACAACTTGCACACCCTACAATGGAAGCACGTGTCATGATGACTGACAGCCCTGACCATACTAAGCAGCATGGAGAGACACCCCCCCCAACACAAACTCCACACAACTCACCGGGTGCAACGCATTGACACACACCTCATTGAAATATCAGCACAGGGAAGCAGAGTTAAGAGGGATGAAGCATGGGCATGCTGGGAAGGGGGGTGTAGCCAAGAGTATGATGGGACTCGCAGTCACAGACAACCTACACCCACCCACATGGCCGAACAATATCAACGGAAGGGAAGGGACCGACAAGATGTCTGACACTGGTCTCTGTTGTGGGGAGCACAAGGCCATACTGGCAAATGGCCAACAACAAGATCAAACTCTGTCTGTGACAAGCTGGGAAAAAGCAGTGTACATACAGGCATCTGTTTGAAAAGTAGAAAATGTCATGTTTGTGTGTCTCTTCCAAACACAGGTCGTGCTGGGCACCCAGTGACATATGACGAGGATACCCAGTCCCAGATTCTATTGGACACTGAGCTCTCTGGTCTGACTCTCTCACTGTCCTCTTCGGATGACGACGACCAACCTGGCCCCTCCGGTGTGAGCCATCATGCAGCACTAGCAGCAGCAACATCTGCCCCCCCTGTACCCACGCCTCCACCATCTGGACACCGACAGGGCACCCCCGCCAACACGGACAGACCAAGGACAATCAAAACCCACAGCACAGGGACACAGGACCCCCCGAAAGCTACAGCCAACACCACCAGCAACACCACCCAAGGGGTCCCAGGGTCACCTGTGCGTACCGCCGCTGGTCCTGCCCGTGTGGAGAGGGGTGCTGGGAGGGGTGGGAGGCACAGGGCACACCTTGTAGAGGGGTCTGGACTGCATGATGACCCCCAACTGGCACGCATCATAGATGCGTACCAGGATAGCACCGGAGGATTTGACCAGGTAGTGGGGATCCTCAAGGACATGCAACAGGAGCAGGTCGCCCACCATGCCCGCATGGAGGCAAAGTGGGATGCCCTTACTGCGGTGCATCGGGACATACTACAATGCCTCCGCCAGATCAACACCAACCTGTCCCCACCCCCATGTGTGCCCACAACATCTGTCGCAACACCATCTGCCAGCGCCACAGGGAGGGAGGAGGACTCTGGCGGAGAGTCCCCTGCACCGCAGAGGCCTGCACATGAGGATTTCCCCCCCCGGAAGAAGAGGGGTCGTCCGAAGAAGGACATGTGAGAGGCAGATGTTCCAGCACATCCCCCAGGGCCTCTAAACCTGTTCTGGACAATGTTCTTTGTGCGCAACCCGTTCACCTTGTCCAATCGCACACAACTCGCCCACATGACATGGAGGGTTCATGTTGGGCCAATGTAGCAGACGACTGTGGACTTTACTCTGGACATTTCATCTACCAGCACATCCAACTCCAATGTGAACTTTGGATTCCCAAACCACTGTACAGCACCCACCATCCTGTGCACCTCACTCACACATGTTTGTAAATAAACTCACCAGTACACCATACTTGCCTCTGTTGTGATTCAGACTTGTCATGTTCACGGCGAAGTCGATCTGCTACACAACACAGTGCATGCCAAATACTGCAACAATGTGACCAACGTAATGTCAGTCATGGGGATGTGACACATGTGAGGGAGACACACCACTATGGCAACACAAAACATACTCACCATGGTCATGTTACTCATCACACACAATGATGTTGACCTGAAACACATTGGCATGCACAGACACAACACCAAGCACAGTCAGTGGTAACAAGTCCACAGGTGAGGTAAGCAGATGTCACTCAGATGTGGGAAGACAGACAACGCACATAACAAAGCGTAGCACAGGTTCATTACACATCAGCAACACGTTTATTCCACAATAGTTGCACGGTAATTCTTCGTAACAGTGGACACACGCTCACAATGTGTTGGAGAATGGAAGTCCAGGTATGTGTGGTACATCAGTTGATGGGAATTGTCAACTTCCACACTGGTGTTGGCTTCTGGGTGTTGGGGGTCAGTGTTGACCACACAACAGGCAAAGGACCCTGGGAAGGACAGACAAGATACAGTCAAAAGCACAGACGAACAGGAGAGAAATGCAATACATATGCACAAAACATGTTGCAAAACACCTACACAAACACTAGTTAGCAGTACTGCCCTATTGTGGAGTACACACCACCTGAATGGACACATCACAGCACGCATCCAGTCAAGTGGCACACAGACACACTCAGACAGCAACAGAGCTGGCTTAACACATTCCTGGCTACCTCCATACATTCACATAACAACCCTGGAAACTCACATTCAGGTGAAGAAGTTGTTGATGAGCTGGGAGCGGACGTCACCATCATTTTCATCATCACTGGCATCTTGGCCCAGGCCGGGATCCTCCACAGGTGCTGGACGTTGGTCGTCGTCATCCTCATCCTGGATGAGAGGCACCTCTTTCTGCACCGCCATGTTGTGTAGCATGCAGCAGACCAGTATTATTTTGCACACCTCTGCAGGCTCATATGGGAGGGCCCCTCCGGTCTTGTCCAGGCAGCGAAAGCGGCTTTTCAGGAGGCCGAATGTCCGCTCAATTACCCTCCTGCTCCGACCATGTGCCTCATTGTAGCACAGCTCGGCTGGTGTCACAGGGTTCCTAAGGGGTGTCAGCAACCACAGCATGTTGGGGTATCCGGAGTCACCTACACACACAAAAATGAACAAGTAGATGAGTTTTGTAGGAGTGCGGAATACAACACTGACAAACACACACAATGAGAAACAGTCAGTACACACCGACAAGCCAGGCACGCTGAGCTGGCATCTGTGACATCAGCGTTGCAATGTGACTACTCCTCATAATGTAGGCATCGTGCGCCGAACCAGGGAACCGTGCACACACATGTGTGATCAACATGTCAGCAAGACAGACCACCAGAGCATTGATCGAATGGTAGTGCTTCCTGTTACGGTAGGCCTGCTCATGTGCCTGTGGTGGTATCAGGGCAATATGTGTCCCATCAATGGACCCAATGACGTTCGGCATCCTCCCCAGTGTATAAAAGGCATCCTTAATTTCAGGGAGTTCATCTTGGCTCGGAAACTTGATATACAGGTCGAGGAATTGCAACATCCCCTTCAAGACATCGCGTAGCACCCGACTAAACATCGTTTGCGACATACCACCAGCAGTAGCCACAGTGTACTGGAAGGTACCAGTAGCAAAGAAGTGCAGGGCTGCCATCACCTTCACCTCTGGGGTCAGTGCTGTAGGGTATGTCCGGCCAGGTAGCAGATGTGGCGCCAACTGCTCCGCCAAGTCCTCAATCAGTGGCCTGGTGAAGCGGTACCGTTTGATGCTGCGCGTTCCTGCATGGTTGCAAGGTCTGGGAACGGACGATGGACAGCTGGTGCCCTGCAGTACAGAGATGCACAAAGGAAGATTGTCAGTACATTCCCCCATGTGGCCATGACCACGATCACTATCACATGCTAGTTAATGACATTACACAATGTATTGAGGTGTGTGCTGTTGGGCATGGACACATATGTCACCTACAAGACCACCAACTCACATCTCAATTCCACATGTCCACATGAGTGCCATGTAGTGCAATGAGCTAATTATCTGGCTGTGTCACCCAACCTATGCGCTGCTGCAACGTTAAAAAAAAACACCCCAGTGACTAATGAGGACTCATGTCTCCCAGGCATCACAGATCTTTGCCATGCAGAAGCCCAGGCTCCCTGTATTGCCACATCAACACAGCAATGGACATGGCGTAGCACGTACACACCACAAAGCAAGTGTAAGTCCCACAGGTAGTGGCCACTGTTGTTCATGCCGGCCCTACATGTACGTCTCTTAGACACACACCCCATCAAGGTTGATGCATATACCACATGGATGTGGAGACTGTCACCCATTGGTAACATGTGATCAGACACATCTGAGACACAACATGCACACAGACTGTGGGTGCACATCAGTATTGGGGCTACAGGTCTCACTGTGACGTACATGTCATCACCCCCAGGACTCAGGGTGTATGTGACTTGCCCCAAACATATCCACCCTGACATTGTGGCCTTCACTCATGCCAATTACTGTCCAATTGCACATCACAGTGCTAATGTGCACAACACACAAAGGATTCTCCCCCATGTACAAGATAACAGCCTGGGAGTGGCTGCACAAAGTGCCAGACAAAAAAACTGCTGTGGCCCCCTCAAACACCCAGGGAATGCAGCCTCACATGCCATGAGACACTGTGTGGCCAATGCTATAGTGTGGCAGGTGTGTGCAGGTGTCCATGGCCAGTATATGTGTGTTGCATCCGTCTAATAGTCACACTAATGCGGCCCGACGCGGGTGACAATGCGTACGCATTGCACGGGTCATGTCCGAGCCGTGCTTACGCCTTGTCATTGAATCCAATGAGGTCCGACGCGGGTGACAATGCGTAAGCATTGCACGGGTCATGTCCAAGCCGTGCGTACGCCTTGTCATTGAATCCAATGAGGTCCGACGCGGGTGACAATGCGTACACATTGCACGGGTCATGTCCGAGCCGTGCGTACGCCTTGTCAATGAATCCAATGAGGTCCGACGTGGGTGACAATGCATACGCATTGCACGGGTCATGTCCGAGCCATGCGTATGCCTTGTCATTGAATCCAATGAGGTCCGACGCGGGTGACTATCATGCATATGCGTCGGACAGACATGGTCCGAGACAGGCATACGCCTTGGCCATTGAATCGTATGGAGACGGGTGCATGTGTACATTCAAATTACGCGTTGTACAGTCAGTTGAACGAGCCGGGCGCACCCATTGGCTCAGGACTGTCATGGAAACGGATGCGGATTCAAAACTTGTACGAGTTGTGCACTGGAAATTCAGTTGGATGCCTACAACAATGTTGCAATTTCAAGTGTTCCATGAAGGTGAAAATTTGAACGATGCGGAAGGCGTGTACGACTCGTACTTTTGAATGGATTGGCCAGATTCATAGAATGCAACCGTGTTGGACCTATCACTTTGGACACATGGCACAGAGTCTGCCTCTGCAGCACAGATATAAGGCTGGCTGGACCCCAGGGAGCTCACTTGCCTGCACTACATGCTACTGGACCACATCCCTGCTACCACTGCTGCTTTCTATGCATCCTCTGGCTCCTGCTATGGCACGTACACTGGAGAGGGCCCCAGCCTTCACTGAGGAGGAGAACCAGGCCCTGCTGGACGGGCTCCTTCCAGAGTACAGAAAGCTCTATGGGACACCAGGGGAGCAGGTGAGTGTGCTGTCCACTGCCTTCCTAATTATGCATGTTGTCTTACTAGCAGTACTAGCAGTGTGTACAGCAGTGGCAAGCATGCTCACTGACTACTTTCATCCCCCAAAGTGTGTAGGTACATGTACTGAATATTTTTCCTGCTGCTAAAGTGCATTTTTGCCAGCTTAAACTATCCAGGCATTGCTAACATGTCAGACATGCATGTGAGTTTTCATTCCCCAGGGTTGCACTACCTGTGTAATTAATTTCCCCTTGTGATGATGACATGTATATCTAATTGTGTGCTGCACAAATCTGGGGCATGTGTGTTAATGTACTTTTCACTTTGTCCTCCTCACAGGTTGATGCCCACCAGAAGCAGGAGATCTGGCTGACCATCGCCCGGGCTGTTCGTTCTGTGGGGGTCTACAAGCGCCGCATCCGCAACTGCCAGAAGAGGTGGCAGGACCTTCGGGGCTGGACCCGGAGGATAGCTAGAGTCCAGCTGAAGCTGTCACCTCCACGCAGGAGGGGCGGACACCGGACCCTGACTCCCCACATGCTCTAGATACTGGCGGTGGTCTTCCCGGACCTGGATAGGCAGCTGAAGGCCAGACAGCAGCAGGAAGGGATGGACTTACCCTCTTCCTGCTGCTGTCTGGCCTTCAGACGCTTGCCCTGTGATGTGATGTACTCACTGTGGTGTGTGCAGTCGGTGCAGGTGACTGATGTTGTTCTCTTACTTCCTATTCCTATCCAGATACATCCACGGCCACAGGAGGGGACAGCTCCACGGACCAGGAGGAGCCACAGAGCCTTACAGGGACAGAAGGAGAGGAGTCAGGTGGACCCAGTGGCACGGAGGGCGATTTGAGCCACACAGAGGAGTCGTCAGCACCATCCCCCCCAGCTGAAGGCCACAGCAGCTCTGAGGATGACTCCCATGTGGAGGCGGATGTCAGCAGCCACCAAACCCCAGCTATTGAGGCTGTCTCTGACACCCCCACCGCCACCCCCACCACCACCACCCCCCTCCCATCGGCTCCCATCCCAGAGGTCCCTGTGGGCTCCCCTGTTCGTGAGCATGTCTCCTTTGTGCCAGGAACTGCACCCCCTGTGTCCCCTGCTGCCCTGAGTGAGGAGTCTGTGGACTTACTTAGACAGATGCAGGTCCTCCATGCACACACAGGTCTGTTGACACAACTGGTGTCATTCATGGAGGGCATTTCCTCAGGCATGTCTGCCCTACAGAGGACCAACCAGTCCGTGGCCTCCTCCCTGACGGCAGCAGTGTCTCTCCTCCAACAGTCCTACACCCCTCCTACCCCTGCACCACCCACGATTCCTAGCACACTACCTGTCCAAAGCACAGCAACACCCAAACTAAGGGCTAGACGTGCACACAAGCAAGCACAGGGGACTGATTCCACACTCACAGGGGCTGGTTTGCTGACACACACACAGTCATCCACAACCACTCCACAGTCCTCCGAGACCTCTCCCTCACAGCCCCCTTCCCTTGCCTCACCTGCAACCCCATCCCCCCAGAAGCTCTTCCTCTGTGACCTTAGCCTCTTCCCCACAGACCCAGCAGATCCTGATTACAAGGGGAAGAGGAAGTCCCCACACACAGAAGGGAGTGCCCCTCACACCCAGACACCCTCCCCCAGGCACAGTCAGACCGAGACACCCACCCGCAAGTCCCCCTGGCGAAAGAAGAACAAGACCCCCCGCCAGCACGCAGCTCCAAGGCACAGTCTCCGTCCTCCATCCCCCAGGCCACCACTCCAGAGGTTCCCCCGCCACTCCCTGCCCCGGGTTCCCCCACACACAGATACACCATCCCCAAAATGCTAAGGCCATCCCCCCCTAGCACTTGCTCCTCCACACCTGGTCAGTCAGTTGGTGCCACTGATGCGGGGACCGTGTCCCCACCCCCTGCCCTGCAGACCTCACCTGTTCCCCATTCCGCTCCCATGGATGTAGGCACTGCTTTGGAGTCCACGCCAACCCCGTCTGACTTGGGCATTGCAGTGGTGAGCCAATCCACTCCATCTAACCTGCCCACTGGAGTTGTGCCAGCACCCACCCCATCTGAATTGTGCCCCACAGTTGTGACAGCACCCACCACTTCAGTCATCTCCACTGCAGTTGCAAGTGTCTCGCTTGCATCCCCCACCTCTTCACTGCCTCCTTCTGCTGCGCCCTGATCCTGTCCCTGCGGTGCCTGGCCTGCCCCCATGTATGCCCCTCCGAGGGGATGACCCCGGTCATTAGCAGTGCAGGCAAGAAAGGTGTGACAGTTGTCACTCTAGTTCACTCCTTGGCAATTTGACATGGACTGGCCATTGGCCTTTTGGTTGCACAGACGTTTCGAATTTCATGTGCTGAATTTGTCACTCTAGTTCACTCCTTGCCATTTGGACATGGACTGGCCATTGGCCTTTTGTTGGAACAGACGTTTCACTTTTCATATGCTGAATAAAGCTTTTTACTTTGTCCCTGTGAACTTGATTTAGCTGTACATCATGTTGAGGTTGTTTTAGATGCCCCTGCACCTGTAATGCTTGGTTTACAATGTTGCATACTGATGTGTTGATGTGAGGTACTCCCTGTGGTCCATGAGATATGTATCCTATTCTGGTGGGTATCCATGTCATCCTTTGCAGCTACCTGGGTGTGTCTGGATCAACTATTTGTGTACATCTCTCTGTGAGCATTTAATTGCCATGGTCACATCTGTGGCTTGCACCCCTGCACATATGATGTGCTTCCCATTGTCCAAATTGTCACTTCCACATACTTCATGCTCATCACTACTGGCCCTACAGGTGTGGGCGTCATTGTAATAGGAGAAACTGGGTCCTCTGTGCAACTTGCTAGACATATGTTTGCGGTATGTGCAGCTGACTTAGGGGTGACTCCCATACCCAGGCTGTTGTGACCAGAGCCTTCATTGTGTGGTAACTGATGGCTGACTGACCAAGTGTTCTGCAGACATGAGTGGGACTTGCGGTGAATATGTTTGGCACAGCTCTGCTCTCACAGGAGTTGTGTCCCCTCAAGTTAGTGTGTTGTCCAGTGAAATGGCCTGGGCCCATGGTGTGTGTTGTATGTCCATGTGTGTGTGTCCACATCCCTGTTCATACACAGACAGTGTTCCCTTGATATGTTCCTGTTGTTGATGCTTGCTGAGTGGTACTGGGTTAATCCCACTACTTTTCCAATGGGCTACCAGATGTGTGGGTGCATGACTCACTACTGTTAATTGGTGTATCATCATTGTGATTTGTCAGTTCTGAGTGTTGATGATGTTGTCAGACACAGATGGGACACAGTGAGGGTTCCTCAAGGCACTTGTTTGTTCGCAATATCATGTAGTTGTCCCTAGGTGGTAGTTTTCAGTGATTGAGACATTTGTATGTGTGTGTGACTGCTCCCACTTGTCGGGTTCACCGCAGCGATGCTGGCAGGTGTCAGCATTAGTGCCTTGTGTTCCTCCTTGGCATCTGCATAGTCCTGGGACTGTGGCAGGGATTGTGAAGGTCACATGAGCTTTGAGGTCATGGCCATGTACCGCATACTGTGCAGTGTGTCTGTCATTCCCCAGGGTTGTAAACAGTCCTTGTGTGATGTGTGTGTGCACCTTAGTTCCTGCCAATATTCCTGTGTTTCTCATGTGGGCATGTGCAATGTCACCTGTCCATGTGGGCTTCACAGATACACATTGTTGCAGTTCAGGTGTGTGGTGTTGATGGTGGATTGATGTGAATGTTTGCATGGATGGTCCCCTAGCTCCCTTTTGTCCATGGATGAGGGGCCATGCTGAGTGATTTGTGTTTGTGTATGTGTGATGTACGATTGTGGCACAGGACACATGTCTGGGTTTCCCAGTTTGTACGACATCTGCCTTTGTCATCACAGTGGAGGTGTCATGCATGCTTGTGTCACCCCAATGTCTTGTCCCTGGGGATTGTGCTGTTGTGTGTCAGTCTCTTGCTGTGTTAGTTGGTGTTCATTCCAGCTAGTGTCACATGTGTCTGTTGTGCTTCCTCTCATCTCCCAACGCCTGTTTGCCCACTGAGGGTGTCCCAATGATGGTTTACTCTTGTATGGCACTGTGTCCACGTCTGTGTCACTGTGGTTCAGCCCCTCTCATGTGTTGTGTAGTTGCCTGGGGATACTGTGACACACACACACACACACACACGTTGTGTCTGTAGTGCAGTGTGAGTTTGCCTGTTTGTGTTTGTGCATCTGCACCAGTGCATTGGTATTGAAGTTGTGGGCCTTTGTCTGGATGCTGTTTCTGTGATTTTGCATGCTGTCCCTGTGAGTCATTTCACATCATTGTGCACATTCATCCTGGTTGTTGGGTGCCATTGCTGGCATGGAATGTGAGTTAGTGAGCTGACACCTACAGTCTACACATGTTGTTTTGATTGGTGTGTCTATTATCAAGATGTGTGCATGCTTGGTGATGGTCACTTCTGCTGTTGTGTCATTGTACGCTGTGTGCATTGTCAGCCCCCATGTGTGGTGCTTGTCTGCACATGGCCAAGAGTGTTATGTTTTCACAGCACTGTTTG
Organism: Triturus cristatus; assembly: GCF_964204655.1. Lineage (NCBI taxonomy): Eukaryota > Metazoa > Chordata > Amphibia > Caudata > Salamandridae > Triturus > Triturus cristatus. The sequence goes on from NC_140592.1 coordinate 393,219,826, forward strand.
CCTCACCACATCTCTGTGTGTATGGGACACAACCACTAGTTTGCCCCAGAAGTGTTTGATGTGTTGGGATCAGGGATCATACATGCTGTTTGTTATTTGCAGCTTTGACCATGATGACACTTACCTTTTGGTCACTGTGTTAAGGGGGGTTTGGTCCCCATCACCACAATGCTCCACATCTGCTGCATTTTGTGGGCCCCCACTTGACTTCTGTTCTACACAGTGAGGGGGTGTTCTTTTTACATTGCCACAGTGCTATGGTGATGCTTGCCTTGTGTATGTCACACTCATGTGTTGGTCACACATGTGCTGTTACTTACATTGTATGCTCGTAGCCATATTCACTGTTGTGGGCATTTGTCACAGACTACACACTGTTGTCATGATGTCATGGGGGATGTATTTTGCGGACATACCTGATGTTTGCGTATGCTGGATGTGTTGCGCATCACCCGTCCTATGGCTGGGGGTGGCAGGGGTGATGTGCAACAGGTCCCACGTGAGTGGGGGTGGCAGGGGTGATGGACAATATAAGCCCTGTGAGTGGGGGTGGCAGGGGTGATGGGAAACATAAGCCCTGTGAGTGGGGGTGGCAGGGGTGAGGGGCACCAGGTCCCCTGTGAGTGGGGGTGGCAGGGGTGATGGGCAACAGGTCCACTATGGGTGTGGGTGGCAGGGGTGATGGGCAACATAAGCCCTGTGAGTGGGGGTGGCAGGGGTGATGGGCAACATAAGCCCTGTGAGTGGGGGTGGCAGGGGTAATGGGCAACAGGTCCTCTGTGAGTGGGGGTGGCAGGGGTGATGGGCAACAGGTCCACTATGGGTGTGGGTGGCAGGGGTGATGGGCAACATAAGCCCTGTGAGTGGGGGTGGCAGGGGTGATGGGAAACATAAGCCCTGTGAGTGGGGGTGGCAGGGGTGATGGGCACCAGGTCCCCTGTGAGTGGGGGTGGCAGGGGTGATGGGCAACAGGTCCACTATGGATGGGGTGGCAGGGGTGATGGGCAACATAAGCCCTGTGAGTGAGTGCGTGGCAGCGGTAATGGGCAACAGGTCCCCTGTGAGTGGGGGTGGCAGGGGTGATGGGCAACATAAGCCCTGTGAGTGGGGGTGGCAGGGGTATTGGGCAACAGGTCCCTTGTGAGTGGGGGTGGCAGGGGTGATGGGCAACAGGCCCCCTATTGGTGGGGGTGTTAGTGGTGCTGGCCTTGCTACGCCTATGGTGGGCTGTTGTTAGTGGCCAGGATATGTATCCGCTGTGTGTGTGTGCCATTTTGCGGGTACGTGTCGTTTGTTTATGTGGTAGGTGTCTGACTTACAGCCTGCTCCGTCGTCGTCGGTTCCTGATCCGGTCATAGATGTAGAGTACTGGTATGACCTGCGCGATGGGATTCATGATGTGTTTGTGTCGTACACGCTGCTTGTTGCTCCGTCTCAAACCCGCTGCAAGCTGTTCCGTCTCGTAGCCGTGTATTGATTTGTGGCGCGAATCGTAGCTGATATGCTTGTTTTCCGGATGCTGTGACTTGCCATACGTGACGACCCGTCCGGCGCGTAGGAAGTACGCATCGTACTCGTCATGCCAGAAACTGCTATGGATACTGCTTCCGGGCAACACGGTTCCTCTTTGGGAGTTACGGCTCGGACGGAGAATGGGGCTTGATTCACAGCCTACGTGTCGGTCGTGTTTTTGGCTGTTATGCGCATCGTACTTACTCTACAGGACGGACCGGCTCCGGTTACGTGCCGGTCGCTGAGTAAGGCTACGGACAGCTGTCCAACCGGCCATCGGAATCGGCCCCTAGGTGTCTTAATTCTGGAGAAACGGTTTGCTAATGCTTGTTAGAAGGGTAAAGTAGAGGGATGTGCTACTTTATCAATGGAAGTAACAATTCCGTAGTAGGGCAGAGGTAAGAACTGCTCTCGGGAAAGACGGAATTCTTGTAAGAAAGGTCATTAACTATACTTTTGTTACCGAAACAGATAATGGTGGCGTTTTTATGTCGTTACTAACAGATTTGTGAGTCAGAAAGAACGTAAGAAAGTTTGCCGATAAATTTTGTAAAGGAGGGGTCAGCAGAAGCAGGAGTAGCGAGAAAAGCTGATGTCAGAAAGACCGCGCTAGGATAGGCCAGTCAGTAAGAGATGTAGACACTCCTGACTGGAGCGTTAGTGTATGCTGTGCTGAGAGTGGAGAATTACAGGGTGACGTAGACACTCCGGATTGGTGCGTTAGTGTATGCTGCGCTGGGATTGGAGAATTACAGAAGTGACATAAACGCTCTGGATAGGTGCGTTAGTGTGAGTCGCGCTACCATTGGTTAAAACAACAGAATAGTCGTAGGGAAAATCTAGCGATACACGGAAAACAAAATGATGTATTACGATCCACCAGAAAAAGTCCTGGTTTGGAAAGATCAAGAGATTATTTAAAAAGGACAAACCAATTGTGACTAGAGAGGGACAGTTGCTTCCCCCGCCAAAATCGCCTGCATCCTTTATGGTTGCGAAATACGGATATCATACATGTATTTGGTTGGACAATTGGGCAAAGTATACAAAAGATGATGGAGTTTTAGCATTTCCGGAACATGGTTCATTTAATTTAGCGATTTTGAGAAATTTGAGAGAAAGAATGAAGAATCTAGAACCGAGACCTAGACCAACACAGTTTGAGGCATTGACAGAATGGGAAGATGAGATGCATGACAGAGAACGACAGAGGAGTGGCGGAAGGTACAACTATATGTTTGGTAGATCATATGGACAGGAGAATCATGATGATAGAATGAGGAGATGGCGAAGCGCAAATATGACTGAGGGTTTGCTTCCTGTGAGTAATGTCGAAGAAATTGGCAATAGAAAATGTATGGAAAAGAGAAATAATATCCAGTCAAGAGGGCATGGTGTGCATAAATTGGAGGATGATGTTCTTGACGACATGTTTTATAAAAATCCACCCCCATATCAATCAGATTCCACATTATTGACACCAAGTGCTCCAATAAGAGAGATTCCACGAAATATAAAATTTGAATCAGTACCACAAGAAGTAGGAAGAAACAATCCTTTTAGTGAAATAGAGAAAACACAACATGGTAAAACGGGTAATGAAAATTCAGCTGAACTAGCGAAAACCACTTTAGAATTAACTGAAAAAATTAGGGAATTGACAAAAAATTTGGAAGCCGTAACCGTTCCAGTAACTATAGGACCTGTAATGCCTATTTTTAATAAACAGAAGGATAGTGAGCATTGTCTGACGATTCCTTATAACAGTAAAAAACAAACTGAGAGGCCAGAAAAAATTGCAGACGAGAACCCATGGAGACAAACAACAGGTATTCTAGAACAAAATACGCCTAAAAACTTGACAGTGAATCAAAGTTTAGTGGATAGAATAATAATGGCGACAGAATCAGTCCCAGAATCACCAAAGAGATTAGCACAACAAATTACTGAGAAAGATAGTGTAGGGCCTACTTCAGAAGAATTAAGTGAATGGCTAAGGAGTTTGCAGCAGAAAGATAAAGAATCCCAATCTATAGATGTGGCTAAGCTAAAGATTGTTTTGGAAGAATTAATAGTAGGCACTATCCCCACGGAGAACTTAAAAGCCTATCAGGATGAAGAATTACTATTTTTATGTAAAAGTATAACCTGGAGAGCAAGGAATCTACATGAGAGACTAGAAGAAGTGGCAAATGAAATGGGTATAGACTTCGAAAGAGTAAAAGCTTTACAAAAACCATACAGAGTAGATTTTTCTGAAAAGGATATTGAAAATCTGAATACCGCAGGAAGAACAACTCAGATTAAAGACATAATCATTTTGTTAAGAAAATGGGGAGATGTAGATAAACGGAAAAGTAGGCGGTTTCGAAAACGAGATGATGCCTCAGACAAAACGTTTGCAGCCTTCCCCGTAAGAGAAAAGGAAAAGGTAGTAACAGAATGTCCCATGAGAGAAATTCCAGGAGGAGGATATGTACATGTCCTTTGGACTAGACAAGATATTTTGTCATTTACCAATGATTTCCCTCGACTACGCGAAAAGCCAGTTGAGTGGTATAGGTAAGTGGATAGGTTCGTAAAGTTATCAAAAGTTTTATGGATCGATTTAAATAGTCTTTTTGACATAATAGTACCAGCAGATTTATGGACAGAATGCAAGATCATGATTAGCTGGCCTACACAAGAATACCCTAAAGACCCAAAAACGGGTGCCCCTGACCTTGAAGTTATGAAAAAATATGAACAGGTAATTGCCTTTCTGAAAAACAAAGTACCTCCCAAGGAGACTGATTGGGTAAAAATTGACAGGACTCATCAGGAAGCTAAGGAATCAGTACACGCTTATTATGAGAGGTTGATCCTCGCCTTTAAGCAGTTTAGTGGTGATTAAAATTTGAGTGAAAAAGATTTAAGCCACTTTGTATACCGATTTGTATATAGGCTGTGTCCAGAAATAAGTGAAATGATTAAACAGCATACACTGGACTAGTAAAATAAGAAACTAGATGAAGTAGTAAGACATGCAAAATATTTTAGTGATGAAATTGAAGCCAAACAGCGTAAGTTAAAAGAAAAGGCTATGTGGGCACAGGTAAAGGTGGCAGAAAGACAGGAAGCTCAATTGATTGAACAGGCAAATGGTGCAGGTATGAAACCTAAATTTAATGTTGGAAAAGGAAAGGGACAATTTAATATAGAAGAAGCCAAAAAGAAGTGGCCATGTCATAATTGCGGATGAATAGGGCACTGGAAATCCGAGTGTAAATTTCCCCGAAGTACTAATGGTGATAATGCATCATTGAATTTGCAGGTGCAGAAAGAGGTGAGTTGTCAACCACAGCAACAGCAGCAGGTTGTTGCCCAACAGAATCAGGCGCCAAAACCGCCTTTTCCACAGAGCGTAAATCCTCAGAAATACAGTAATGAGACAGGATTCTACAATGAAGGAACAGGTAACTAAGCTGCCGCGCGCTAGTGCCGTTTCGCAGTATTGGCTACAACGCGATGAGAGTGAGTCAGAAGAAAGCTATTGACGGTGCCGAGGGGAGGAAGAAGAGTGCGTACTTGGCGTAGCTCTAGAAGTAGACCAGACAGGCCCTTTTGTCGATGGAAAAGTAAATGATGAAAATATTACTTTCCTAGTAGATACTGGTGCTACTTGTTCAACTGTCAGGTCAGCTGATGTTAAAAACCTTCCTCTCTCGGATGAAACAATCCAAGTAGTTGGGGTATCCAACAGACAGATTAAAACGTATCTCACTGAACCAGTAAAAATTAACATAGGGAACTTTTCTGAAATGCACCGCTTTGTCGTGTGTGATTCAAGCCCTGTAAATTTGTTAGGAAGTGATTTATTGTGCAAAATGAATTGCACCATATTTTGCACTCCTGATGGTATAGCATTTGAGACCCCTGATGAAGATGTACTATATAAAATGACTATGGCTAATATGGAACCTGAGATTACTGAGGCATTTGCTGTATTTAACCCTGAAGAACTACCAAAGGAACTGAAAAAGACAGTAAAGGCAGAGGTCTGGGATTTCACATGAGAAGATTTGGGATGAATGAAAAATGTAGATCCTGTAAAAGTGACTGTAAAGGAAGGAATAAGTTACCCAAATATTCCTCAGTACAAATTGACACCCGAAATAATTGAGGGAGTTACTCCTATAATAGAGAAAATGATTAAACAAGGTATTTTGAGAGAAATAATGAGTAGGCCATGTAATTCACCAATTATGGGCCTGAAAAAGCCTAATGGAACATTTAGAATAGTACAAGATTTGAGAAAAATAAACAAAATAGTTGTGTCATGCTGTCCTATTGTACCAAATCCATCTGTGATTTTGTATCAGATTCCACATGATGCAGAATGGTACACAGTAATTGACCTGTGTCATGATTTATTTTCCATCCCATTGCATGAAGACAGTCAGCAGATTTTTGCGTTTCGGTTTGGCGAACGCATTTTGACATGGTGCCGAATCCCACAGGGGTATACAGAGAGCCCCTCAATATTTAACCAGATATTGAAAAAGTCCTTAGAAGATCTAGGGGCATATGTATCAAAATCTCCATTTGCGAATCTCAAATAGCGATTTTTTGAGAATCGCCATTTGAGAATTGCAAAACGGGATGTATTTAAAAATTCGCACATATTTTGCGAATTCTTAATATTCCTTAATTGCGATTAGCAAATTGCGAAATCGCAATTAAGGAATACCTTCCCATTCATTCCTATGGGCCAGGAGGCCCATAGCACTGAATGGGAAGTCATTCTCAAATTGCGAATCGCAATTTGCTATTCGCAAATTGAGAATAATTTCAAAGGTGCAAGGGTGTCATGATGACACCCTGATGCACCCCTGAAATTAGCATGTGTGCGCATATGGCGCACATACATGCCCTAAGGGCATGTATGTGCGCCACATGGCACTTTGAAAAATGCCAAAAAGTGCATTTTTCAAAGAAATCGCAAATTACCACCAACTTGAAGTTGGTGGTAATTTGCAATTTCTTAAGGAGAAATCGCACAACTTGGGTGCGTGTTACATAGCATTTAAGGAATCGCAATTTGCGATTCCTTAAATGCTTACGCAAAATTAAGAAATCGCAAAATTAGCGATTCCTTAATAATGCGATGCTAAAATGGCTCATACATCTCATTTTGCGATTTTGTATTCGCAAATGCTGATTTTTTGTGAATCGCAGCGTTTGCGAATACAAAATCGTTTGATACATAGGCCCCCTAGAGATGTCCGAGAGCTCAGTACTAGTACAATAAATTGACGACCTGCTTGTGGCGTCAAAAACACGAGAAGCTTGTGTAGTGGATACCATAGCATTGCTAAATCATCTAGCCGATGGAGGACTTAAAGTATCCCCATCGAAATTGCAATTTTGTCAGAAAGAAGTACAATATTTAGGCCACAAAATTGAAAAAGGATTGAGAAAAATAACTGCAGAGAGAATCAAGATAATAAAAGGAATGAGAGCCCCAATGACGCAAAGAGAAGTGAAAATGTTTCTTGGAATGGTAACTTTTCCCTGATTGGAAAACCTTTGGTACGCCTGACGAGAAGTGATGTAAAAGACCCCATTGAATTAAATAGAGAAGAATTAACAGCCTTTAAACAATTGAGAGACAGTTTGTGTGAGGCACCAGCACTTGGTATACCTGATTATGAGAAGGAGTTTGAACTATACTGCAACGAAAGGAATGGATGTGCACTCTCTGTATTAATACAGAAACATGGAAAACTGAGAAGACCAATTGCATATTTTTCAGCTATACTTGACCCAGTAGCTGTAGCGTTGCCTGGTTGTTTGAAAGCCGTGGCTGCTACTTGTAAGAGTCTGGAACAGAGCGAAGGAATTGTGATGGGATATCATGTGCGAGTGTTTGTACCTCATGATGCGGCAATCCTTCTAACCAGGAGCCGCACTCAGTTCATGACGCATAGTCGGCTGACTAAATATGAAAAAGTCATATTAGGTGCAACAAATGTGAGCCTTGTAAGATGTCTGAATGTGAATCCTTCAATGTTATTGCCAGATGCTGAGAATGTGGAAGTCAGAGATGATGTGGATCATGACTGTTTGGATGTGCTTGATTTCTGTACTAAACCACGACCTGATATAAATGATGTACCTTTGACAGAAAGCTACTATGTGATGTTTGTGGATGGATCATGCTTGAGAACAGACGAAGGAATTCTGAGTGCAGCATATACAGTATGCACGGTAGCAGCGGTAATGGAAGCATCTTACCTAAAGGGAGTAAAGTTAGCCCAAGTTGCTGAACTTTTTGCCTTAACCAGAGCATGTAAGTTGGGAAAGAATGTGAGAGTGACTGTGGTAACCGATAGTCAATATGGCTTTGGTGTCGTGCATGATTTTGGCCAAATTTGGTCACAGAGAGGATTTTTGACTTCAAGTGGAACCCCTATAAAGAATGCTGAAGTGGTTGGGAAATTGCTTGAGGCGATACAGCTGCCTAAGCAATTGGATGTTGTGAAGTGTGCTGCACAGTCAAAGACCGGAGATTACATCGCAGCAGGGAAGCAATATGCAAACGATATGGCTCAATATTGTGCGAGAAACCAGAATTTAGTAAATCGGGCAAAGGAGAAGGAAATGAATTCATGTCCCTTGGTGTTTACTAACATTGTGAATACATGGGAAGAAGTGAGGCAGTTACAGGAAGAAGCAGGAGACGAGCGAGGAAATGAGACAGTGGGTAAAAGCAGGATGTGCACCAAGGGAAACAGATCATGTGTGGGTTTATCGGGATGGAAGACCAGTTATGCCTGATAGCATGGTGTCAGCCATGGCACGGATGTATCATGGACAAGCACACGTAGGGAGAGATGCAATGCTTAGATTATTTAAGCAGAAATGGTACAATGTAAAATTCAGACTTGTAGCTGAGAGCCTTTGTCAAAGATGCCTTATATGTCAACAGTTCAATCCTGGAAGGAAAACAGTGGTAAGTCTAGGAACGATAGGTCGAGAAGGAGGGCCTTTCACCAGAATGCAAATTGACTTCATTGAAATGCCTCTCTGTAACAGGTTGAGGTATGTTTTAGTGATGGTCTGCCTGTTTTCTAGGTGGGTAGAAGCATATCCCACAAGAAGAAGTGATGGAATTACAGTAGCAAAACTGCTTTTGAGGGAGATCATCCCTAGATTTGGGTTTCCAGTCACAATTGAGTCAGATAGAGGAAAACATTTCCATAATGAAATCATGAAACTAATTTGTGAGGCATTGAATGTACAACAAAAACTGCATTGTGCCTATCGCCCAGAGGCTTCTGGTGTGGTAGAACAAGTAAATGGCACTATTAAAAACAGATTAAGAAAGGTGTGTTTAGCCACAGGACTGAAATGGCCTGATGTCTTGCCTCTGGTACTCATGACTATTAGATCAATTCCAGATAGGAACACAGGTTTGAGTCCCCACGAGATTGTGATGGGGAGAGCAATGAGGCATGTATTCACACCAGTCAACAAGTTATTGCCTATCTCTGATGACTTGGTGTTGGATTACTGTAAGGGGCTGGCTGACGCCGTACATTCTGTGTTTCAACAGGTTGGATCGGATGCCACCACCTTTGAAAAGAAGCCAGCTCATGATCTAAGCCCAGGTGACTGGGTGAGAGTTAAAGTACACAGAAGAAGGAAAATAAAGAAAGTGGTGGAAAAGAAAACAGTCGAAAGTAAAAGTCAAGTTGCAACAGAATCAGAAAGCAGTGATGATGAAGTACCAGAAGGACAAGTACTGAGAAAGAGAGCATGGAGAGCTGAGAAAAATGATAAAGGAAATAAATTGAAAAGACCATCAAGAGATGAAATTTGGCCAAACAAAATAAAGAGATTGAGATGCCGATTGACACGAGTGAATTCATCTAGAGGCGAATAAGTGAATGAAGTATCTAGTCAAGAAAAATTGAAAGACGAAGGAAAAACGACAACAGAAGAAAATAAGAGAACAAGAAAACCTAACCAGTAGTATAAGTCGCCGGAATGGTCATATTTGGCGCTGCCTGAAATAAAAGAAGACGCAGATAGCCAAGAAAATCCAGAGGTGACTATACCAGAAGACGAAGAATTGGAATTCCTGAGAGTTATCTTGTTCAACATTGGAGAAGAAACGGATGTTCAGGAAGTTCTGTATCAAGAATGTGAAAGAAAAGTAAAGGACGATCAAATGACAAACTGAAAAGACCAAAAGTGATACCAATGGAAAGACAATAAATTACTGGAAAAGACATAACTGATAGAACCAAGTAGGTGCTTAGAGCCTTGGGTTGGACAAAACTAGTTGTGAAGTAGAAGAGGCTAAGTCAAAAGACACTGATCATTTTTTTTAAATGGCAAACACAGAGAGTAGAAAAACTAAATGTGTATTTCTTAGAAGATGGTTAAAAATGTGTTGTTGTTGTACAGGATTATTAATACTTCTATGGAGTGCGTTGACTTTGATGATCTCATTTAAAGTTACACTAGAAACAATAGAAGGACATAGTGAAAATAAAACTAATGTAGAAAAGATTCAGAAAGTATACCCAACTAAAATAGATAGAAATTATTTACATAAAGACAGGTCTATAAATGATTTTTCTAACAATGTATTTTCCAAATTACTGTATGAATATGTAAAGACGATGGGCGTGAGGGACTGCTACGTCTGCATGCAGTTACCTGCATCTGTATCTGAGGGAGTGACCTATTATCACCGCCCAGTAACATATGGAATAACATGTAGTGTAATAGCAAGTTTGTTTTACAAAATAGGGAAATTAGAATATTACTTTTCAGATGTAGATAACATATTTTCGCAAGTACCTGTAATTAACAAATTAATTAAAGTAAAACCTGCAAAGGTATTAGGTGAATTTTTCTAAGAAACTAAAGAATTAACATTAGAGTCCATATTTAGAAATAATCTAACTTGTAGTTTTGTGGTAAATAATTTAATTACCGGGACTTAATTTGATGCGGAAAATCTATAATAATAGCTCAGTAAAATAAGAGGCAGAATCCGTGGTATTAGAGGTTCGGAACGGGCTTTATTCCAAAATCGATTCGAATCGAGGATTCCATATTCCATCACCACGAAGGTTCAGGAAGTGAAGGACCCCCTTTATTGACAGGTAATCATTTTTATACAATATGCATTACGGTGAAACAAACGCAGGAGGCGTAACAGTTGATAACAAAGATAAGAACATACATGCGTCACTAAAGTAGGTGTAACTGGGCGTAGCTTAAAGAACGTCATTGGGTCTGATGTCATAAATGGGTGGTTCCATGAAAGAATTTCGCAATGTCAGCAGAAATACTTGGTAGAGATGCGCACGCAGCAGCATGACGTGTGATTGACGTGTAACTAGGGGATGAAGGGAACTTGACATTTAGCTCTACATGTGGAGACAGAAGTCTGGGGTTATGTCAACCTAATCCCAAATCATATCTAATATCCTATGTTTAAAGAACTGTGTTATCCAAAAAGAAAGGTCTTCTTAGGATAGAATCTTATTCTATACTGACTATACTGTCCGTTAGTGCGTGTACAAGCGTCTAAGTGTCTACACTAGATGCGAGGGCAGAAATCTTCCATGGTAATAGAGCTATTAATTACTTGCATGAAGACAGAGAAGCCGGGCCTTTTGCTCGGTAGCTAAAAGAATGTTTACTTAAACTACTAGACAGGAATGCATTGGATAGGGAGCGGAGCAAAGCAGATAATCTTGAAGGTGAAATACAGTTTTTGGCAGGCAACAGGCTGGAGTCAGGCATCGTTAGCCGCGCAGGGAGTAGGACAAAGTTCATGGGTACAGATGCGAGCTCAGACTGGAGCTTTCAGAGGCAGAAGGCAGAAAAGACTTGATGGCAGAATCAGGGCCTACTTGCCTGGACTGTAAAAATGGCATAAGTGAACCATATAAAGGCGGTGGCCTTTCATACTTAGGAATGGAATATCCAGCCCATTCATGGTGGATCTGAAAGAGGACATGTTGGCGGTGGACGCACATGTGTTTGCGTCTTCATAACTGGAACTGGAGGGAACATACATGTACTTGTGATTTATACATGAAACCGTTGGGGTCCAAGATAGGGGACATAACTGACCAGAAAAATCCATATTTCCACATTCCCTCCTTGTCCCCTACTTGCCCGTCAAGAGATATCAATCTTCATTAATCCATCGATCTGTTCATATAGCATCATTTGTTCTTCTTTCTTCTTCCGTGATGAATGAAATCTTGGTGGTGGAATACACGATGTGGCACACAGACCACAGATCGCTGGTCCACATTGTAGGCATAGACAGCAACTGAATAATATGAGGAAGCCAATACCTAGGAAGGATAGGACCCTCCATCCAAAGGTAGATAATACACTCCAAAACCAACTGGACCAAGTCCAGGTGCCTGGATTCTGGTGTATCTGGCTTACAATCTTATGAAGGCGAGTTATGGCTTTATATACAGATGGCGAATTTTCTGGTATGAAAATGCAACAACTTGATCCGATGACCCTACAAGCTCCGCCCCTATCGGCCAGGACGACGTCAAGGACAAGACGATTTTGAAGCACAACAATCCGCATAGCAGACTGCTCTTCTGTTAAATTGCCTAAGGCGGAAATAGTTTCGTTCACTACTGCTTCAAGGGTTCTGGTTAATCTACGTATCAGCTTACTATTGGTAACTGTACCTATATAGGGAAAGAGACCTTTATTGAAATCTGTGTATTTTTCCCATGCTGTCTCAGTGTAATCAACTATTGGGAGATCTCTCCGTTCTCTATTGTGTACTAAATGAGTATTTCTATGATAATCAGGAGGAGCTAGGAAAACAGGTGGCAAAAGGAATCCAATATAGCAGGTACCATCCCAATCTAGAGGCAAACGTATATATGCAGTCTGACCACATACAAAGTAGGAATGGCGAGAAGCTCTAAATGTAGACTTGCCTTGATCACTGAATTCTATTACAGTGGTGCATTTACTGTGGCCCATGTGTGTAGAGCCATTCTTTCTTATACATAATTCACCTTTAACTGGAAATACTGACATAGCGGGCAAAATTGAGGCAGCTTCAGATTCAACATTCAGGATCATGAGATTAAGCGTGAAATTACCTAATCCATATACTTCATTTTCTAGATCAGTTCCTGTTCTTTTGGGAAGTCCCTTCTTGTCAGGGTAGCAGACTTTAAGTAAAACTAAGTGCAAGTTTCCCCATACCCAGTTGTCTTGATAAACTGCGGAGTTCGAATCTTGGGAATTAATTAAACTAAACCATGCTCCACAGGAGCCGTTGTGTGTGAACGGGTATGGGAAGAGAGGCAGAATTCCTTGATAGTTCTGATAGGGAGGGAGTCGGCCACATATCCAACAATTTGTAGCATTGCTAACCTGATGGGAATGATGTAACATACTAATAAAAGTGTTATTGCGCAGCGCAAATCTATATGACAACTCATGCGGGGGAAATTCACTAAAAGAATGTTCAGCAGTAACATTATAAACATGTTTAGAAATAGGATAATATATGTGCAACAATATACTTGCAGCTATTATTAAAAGACATAAGAAAAACAAAATTAATAACGTCACTGTACAATGACTACGCAGTGATTTACAGTACGCATGTTTTTTCAACTGGGTTTGATTATCTCCTTCTCTATTCCGGTCCAGAGGATACATGTCAGAGACAAATTCAACCGATTCACCTTGGAGAGGACTTAAACAATCAAATTGTCTGACTTGGTGGACCGTAGTTTTAGTCTATATTGTTCTGAGTTATTTTGTTCAACCAAAGGAAGCTTTGAGTCTGTCTTTGAGGAAATACAGGGTTTAGTCTCTATATCGGATGGTAGTCCATGAAATTTCTTGATATGACTTGAATGTATCCAGCCTTTTCGACCTTCGATCTTCACGGCTGTCCTCGTTGTTAACAATACGAGCTGAGGCGATCTCCACCTAGGATCCAGCTGGGACTTCCGGTCAAAGTTCCTCACTAACACCAGATCCCCTGGAATTACGTCATGGGGTTTCACCTCGGTGTTGTCGGGAAAGGCTGCAGCTACCTGTGAACGACAAGATTGTAGTGCAGACATCAAGGAAGCCAAGTAATCTGTCAGCATGTTACAGTCAACATCAGTTATTTTTCGTGGTATAGGCGTCCCCCACATATTTGGTGGTCTACCAAAGACCACCTCATAAGGGGATAGCCCTGTTCGAGAGTGCGCTACCATTCTCATGTAAAAGAGTGCAACTGGTAAGGCTACTACCCAGTCGACACCTTTCTCTCTACATATTTTGGACAATCTAATTTTCAGAGTTTGATTATGTCGTTCCACGAGACCTGCTGCCTCGGGGTGTCGGACACAGTGGAATCTCCACTGATAGCCTAACAAAAGTGAAACGTGTTTCATTAGTTCGGAGGAGAACGGTTGGCCGTTATCTGAGTAGACAGCACGTGGTAAACCGTATCGTGGGAAGAATTCTCGAACCAACTGTTTGGCAGTAGTCGGGGCAGTGTAATCTGAAACCGGGTATGCCTCTGTCCAACGGGAAAGAGCACAAACAACTACGAGAACATATTTGAATCCTCGACATCGTTCCATCTGGATATAATCCATCTGGAGGACTTCAAAAGAGTGATCAGGAGGCTGAAATCCACCCTGTTCTACGGGAATGCTTTTACCTGGGTTAAACTGACAACAGATCATACAGGTACGGACTTTTTGTTTAGCTGCTGCTCGTAAATGTTTGTTGAACCAAATGTGTTGAATGCTGTCTAGCATAGCTTTTTCTCCTAGGTGCGCTGGACTATGTACAGTGTTAATGATAACTTGGACCATTGAATCAGGAAGGAACCACACAGATTTTTCCTTCGTCATCCATCCTTGATCCGTTTGGGTCCCTCCTAATTCAGTCCATTTCTTTATTTCTTCTGGTGTAGCATGTGTCTGTATGTCAATTACGTCAAGAGCGGGATCCTTAACCGTCATGCAATGTGTTGGTGTCGGAACTATTGTCTTTGTCATGTCAGACGTGTGGGTTTGAGCAGTCTGTTTAGCTGTTCTGTCAGCTAAATCATTGCCTTGGGAAATGATATCAGTAACTTTCGTATGAGCTTTACATTTCATAATTGATATTGCAGTAGGTAGATGTATTGCATCTAGTAAGGCATGAATAAGGGGTCCGTGCTGGATGTGGGTACCGTGAGAAGTTAAATAACCTCTCTCTCGCCACAGCACGCCGAAGTCATGTACAACTCCGAATGCATAACGTGAATCAGTATATATGTTGACTTTCTTATTCGTGGCTTGAATACAGGCTTGTGTCAGAGCGATGAGCTCTGCTGCTTGAGCGGACAAGGTATTAATACGATTTGTTTCAATGACTTCAGTGTCTGTTGTGACTGCATACGCGGCCACTAACTCTCCTGTGCTTGTTCTCATACATGAACCATCTACATACAACGTCAGGTCTGGATCTGACAATGGGACGTCTGTCAAGTCTTGTCTAGGTTTCGTCGTGATAGTGATAATTTCTATACAATCATGTGCAAGTGGGTCTGTTCCGTTTACTGGTAACAGTGTGGCAGGATTCAATGTACTACAACGTCTGATTTCTATATGTGGCTGAAACAATGTTAATTCGTAACCAGTGAGTCGTGCTATAGTCAAGTGTTGTGTCTGTGTGCGGTTCAAGAGAACCTCTACTGCATGTGGTACTTGTACTGTCAATTGGTGTCCTAACACTATGGCATCGCTTTGTCTAATTGCTAAAGCTGTTGCTGCCACTGATTTCAGGCACGCAGGCAGAGCCTGGGCTACGGGATCTAATGTACTAGAAAAATAAGCACACGGTTTGTGTGATCCTGCTTGTTCCTGTGTGAGTACTGACAAAGCAGTACCTTCGCGTTCTGTAACAAAGAGTGTAAAATGTTTATAGTAACATGGTGTTGCTAAAACGGGTGCTTGGCATAAAGCTTTCTTTAGGCTTTCAAAAGCTTGTGTATGTTCCTGTGTCCAAGGGAGGACAGTCGATGTGGCTGCCTCCTGTGTTGTCAACTGAATAAGTGGTTTTGCTAGAAATGCATACTGAGGGATCCACTGCCTACAATATGAAGTGAGACCTATAAAAGCCCGCACCTCCTTTTGTGTCTTGGGTATTGGCATGTTAGCAATTAACTGGATGCGATCTGGTGTAAGCTGCCTTCCCTCCTTGGACAGCGAGTGACCAAGGTAAACAACTCGCTGGACACAGAATTGCAGCTTAGAAGGAGACACCTTGTGCCCCTTTTCGGCCAAAAAATGTAAAACCGTCAGTGAGGCTTTTTCACATTCAGGTTCGCTTCTAGCGGTGATCAGCAGATCATCGACATATTGAAGCAGGGCAGTGTTGACTGGCATATGTATACTGTCAAGTTCTCGTTTCAGTGCTTGGCTATAAATGCTGGGGCTTTCTGTAAATCCTTGAGGTGCGCGTGTGAATTTAAAGCTTCGTCCATTTAAACTAAATCCGAACAAGTATTGGCTTTCCGGATCTATTGGGACGCTGAAAAAAGCATTCTTGAGATCAATTACAGTAAAGAATGTTGCTTCGGAATCAATAGCTGTCAGTAATGAAGAAATGTCTGGAACTACGGGGTATTGTGGTACAATACATTTATTTAATTCGCGCAGATCAATAACCAATCGATATACTGGCGGAGCCTTTGGATCAGTTCGTTTAAGAATCGGAATTATCGGTGAATTACATACATTGGAGTCGGTCTCCACAACCACTCCTTGGCCAATAAGCTCGTCAATGATTTGCAGTAAAGCCACTACAGCATCTGGTGGTAACTTGTATTGTCGCATTCGTGGTAGTACCACTCCTGCCCTTAGTGTAACTCGATATGGTGTAATGTTCATGCAACCAACATCTGTAGGGCCTTGTGCCCATAAATGTGTGGGTAAAGTCTGCAGTCGGGAATCCATGTCTCGGGACACATAGTGCCCTTTGAAATCACGTAAAAACAATCTTACTCCTTCCGGAGAACAACATATTATAGCTCCTAGAGCTTTCAAAGTTTTTATACCTAACAAGTTTTCTGGGCATGATTTAGTAAGCAATAAATCTGTAGTTCGTGTCAAAGGACCAATCGTAAGGGGAAGAGGCTGTGATACTTCGTTAACGATAGGTTTTCCTGAAAACCCAAGGGAAATATTCTGTGAGCCTGAGAGGGGTGCCCCTGGAACTTCACTACGTTTTATGGTTGTTCGGCTTGCCCCTGTATCAAGTAAAAATTTTCTGTCTTGACCTAATAGTTCACTGTGTACATAAGTTCCTTCTTGATCTACAGGGACCTCGATAAGGGGTAAGCCAAGTTCCCTCTCTAGGCTGTTTCATGAGTATCGTTGATAATCAGGATAGTCATACTGTGCGGTCTGGTACATCTGTCGTGTCGTTGTTTGTGTGGCAGCAATAGGCTGCTGTGGTGGAGCTGGCATGGACTGTTGCGGAGCTGGCATGGACTGTGCATGCTGCGGAGCTCCTTGTTGATTCTGATCCTGTCTAGGTGGCCGTGGTCTTTCTTTTGTATTACCTATGGCGATATTATGTTTTAAAACTGGACAATCGTGTACATAATGACCTGGCTGTTTACAATAGTTGCACGTCCCTTTTACAGGACCTGTTGAAACACTGGACTGTGTCATACCCTTTTTATGACCGTCAGCTGGAACTGTCTGGGAAACTAGCATTTTCATTTTCGTGTCTTTCATGCGTCTTTGTTCATGTTCTTGTTCCTCTCTAATTCTGTTGTGATGGTACTGTAGCATTTGTAACATTTGTGACGGAGTGTTACCTTGCCAGGTACTCTCGAATTTCAATACTCTATTCTTAACTTGGGGCAAAGAATTTTCAACTAACTTTGTTACAAACAGATGTGGATACGATTCGCTACTTGCTTTTATTCCACTATTTATACCAAAACATTTTTCGAATCGGGCATAGAAATCACTAGTGTCTTCATCTTGCTTTTGTTTACAGGCTGAGATTGCACCCCAGTCTTCCTTTTTCGTAGTTAATAAACGTGGCAGTACCTGTACTAGTAAACCTGGTAGTGTTTTGGTCTTCTCCCCAAGCCCTGCACCTGGACCTCGAGCTTTTTCTTCGTTTTCTAATGCTGTCCAATCTATCTTTTGGTCTCCCACCTCCCAATCCTTTTCCTTGAGTTTTTCATAAATGCCCGCAGGCATTAATACCTTCAATATCGTCATAATGTCTGGATAGGTATACTCTCCCATGAGCAACATGTCTTTAATTTCACGGTGGAAACCCGCTGGGTCTTTGTCATGACTGGGTACCACCTTCTTCATTTCCAATAGTTCTATTTTAGATATGGGTGTGTATACAAACACACGTTTAAACTGATTGTCATCACCTTTTATCGGGTGCACTTCGCGTAAGGGATTCTGTCTATCCATATAGTACGTCATTCTTTCCTTGATGGGCAGTGAAACATGTTCGGGACATACAAAAAGAATGTACTGCTTTCTGGATTCTAGTATTTCTCTAATTAACTCAGTACCTGAACCTCTCCATTTATTCGTGAGTAATTTAGTCAGTATATCAGGTAATGGACCAGGATCGGAGTGTTGGCCTTTATATAATATAAGGAGTTGTTGAATCATATAGGTACCAGCTAAACGCTGTTCATCTGGGGCGAGGTTCAAAAACGTGTGTGCTAATGTATCATCACTATATTTTTCGGGACTGTCAACCCAGTGAACGGCTGACCTGGCTAATTCTTGTTCGTCCATAGAATCGAGTATATGATAACCCCTTCGTTCTCGGAGTAGGTTGTCAGCGGCTTGGAACGAATGTTCGGGGGACCTTATATTTATTATAGGAGTTTGGAAATTTCTGCTATTATCTGGACGTACCGGACGTATCGGATCAGTGAAGCATCTAGTATTATTGCAAGTTCTTCCTCTACCTACATAGGCCATGGTTTCTAACTGTCCTGTGGGCAGTTCTAATTCCTCCCCCTCCTCGGTTTGTTCAGGTTCGTCCACTGCTAATCTGTCTTCGTGTATTCGTTCTATTTCTTTGCGGATCTTTCGGCACATAGCTACTATACATGTGTCAAGAATTCCTGTCATACAAGGGAAACACGCCCTTATGTAAACAGGAGAGCTGTTACATAACTCAAGGAAAACACGCCCTTATGTAAACAGGAGAGCTGTTACATAACTCAAGGGAAACACACCCTTATGTAAACAGGAGAGCTGTTACATAACTCAAGGGAAACACGCCCTTATGTAAACAGGAGAGCTGTTACATAACTCAAGGAAACACGCCCTTATGTAAACAGGAGAGCTGTTACATAACTCAAGGAAAACACGCCCTATAAAGGGAGAAACCGGGAGGTACAACGCTGTCGGATATTGTGTTCACACCGACGTACCTGCTTCGTGAAGAGCAGTGTTCCGGAGTGGTGCTCCAGTAAGGCAAGAACGGAGGTAGGTCGAGTCGTTACTCCCTGGGCCGTGTCTTGCCCCATCGTCACCTGTGAAGGACCCGGAAGCTCTACCGGTCAACCATTGAGCTTCGCGTTTTGACTCGGCTGAGTCCAAGCGCAGTGGCGCTTTTGCTGGTTGGAGTCGTAACTCCCAGCCCGACCAGAGACACAGGGACTGCCAGCTGTAACGCACACCAGGAGGTGTTTGCCGCGTTACAGACTCGGAAGTCCACAGGATCGATCGAGCGGCTGCTCTCGGTTCAGTCTTCTTGCTTGTGATTGGGGTATCGGTGACGCATCACCAGGAGGTGACTCCGCGTCCCGGTGCAGTCTGAGGAAGAGGTTGAGCGGCTGCTCCCTTCAGGTAGAGACCCCGGCTGGGTGTTTCCCTGACTCCTCGATTCTCCCCAACACTCTTCGTGCCCCTCACAGCCTACCGATTGGCATTGTCGGCCATTTCATTTCTGCCCTCTGTTGGCATACGCCGGGACCGGCGTATATGCAGAGGACGGTTAGGACCATCCGTGCTGTGGGCTGGTAACGTACTTAGCCTGGAGGATTCCAGTGACTATAACTTGTTTATTCTTTGTATTATATTTGCCTTCATTAAAACAACTAACCCTTCACTAGTGGTTGCGTCCTCATTGTCGTGTCTGTTAAACGATCCTGAGACGTTCAGGGCGTTACAAAATATCCGACCTTAATAACACTAACTGTCTCCCGGTCGATAACAGACATGGCAACACTTGATGATGTGCTGGCTGCTTTAGCGGCCATGCAAGTTGAAGTGGCTGCCTCTAGGCAAGAAACAGCCGATGTAAAAGCCAGACTGGATGCTATCCAATTGGACCCGCTCACGCCCAGCACCTCCCTCACAAATCAGACCCCTGCGGTAGTAGTGGAAATGCCGGTAGCCATCCCCTTGGCGACACCAGAGAGGTACAGTGGGGATCCTAACACAGTGCAGGTATTCCTCACACAAGTGGCGCTACATTTATCGTGCAAACCAAAGGCGTTCCCCACGAGTCAGGCTCGTGTGGCTTTCCTTATATCCTATTTGGCTGGAAACGCGGCACAATGGGCCGTACCTCTGGTGAGACGGGACGACCCCCTCTTATGTGATTGGGGTGCTTTTCGCGAGGAATTCCTGAAGGTATTCGACAGAAGGGCTGACTCGTACACGGCGGACCGTGAAATGCTTGAGTTGAGACAGGGATCCAACGACCTGGTGCAGTATCTCAACGCGTTCCGAAGGCTGGTTGCGGAAACCAAGTGGCCTGTTGCTAAACAGACGGCGCTCTTCCATCAAGGGCTGTGCGATGAGCTCAAGGACGCCGTGGCTCATATTGACCCTCAACCCAAGACATGTGAGGGCCTTATCAACCTGGTATTACGGCTGGAACATAGGCTAAGTGAAAGAAAGGGGGATCATGGGAGAAAAGGAAAATCCCTTCCATCCTATGTGACGGTGGGAAGTCCTGAAACTTCCACCGCATCCAAGGGAGAACCCATGGACATCGGCGCAATACGAGCGAGCCTCACAGCCACGGAGAAAGAGTCACGCCGTAAACAAGGATTGTGCCTATATTGTGGCAAAAAAGGCCACTACGTACGTGAATGCCCTGCCAAACCGAAGACGTCACGTTATCGGGCCAACCGGTCGGTAACAGCCGTGGTGGACATACCGGCGGAAAACTAGAGGACTCCAAGACCAGAGAAGGGGCATCTCGGAGTCACTCATCCATCCCTTCACTTTCCAACTCGGTCACTAAGGGACAACGACACCTGTTTATCACGGTGCACGTGGGAGTGCATGACCAGTGGATACCCGTTGTGGCCATGGTGGATTCAGGGGCCACTGGCATGTTTATGGACCACAACGAGGCATGCAGGCTAGGGCTAGTGCTTCTTCCCAAAGCTGTACCCGAAGACGTCTATGCTGTAGACGGAAGGCGATTGGTGACGGGGCCCATCGGGCAGCACACGGGGGTCCTTCCGATGAGATATGGGTGGAACCATTTGGAACAAATCGATTTTAACATCATCCGAGCGCCCCAATATGGCGTCATATTGGGATTGCCGTGGCTACAGAAACACAACCCCTTTGTGGATTGGCCAACACATCGAAATGACGTCACCGTATTGCATCCTGCATTGTGGAATAAGAACGGAATCCCTTGACGCAGATGAGAGCGGGAGTCAGACGGTGGCTACAGCGGCAGAAAAAGATGTGGCTCTCCCCCAGGCTTATCACAGTTTTGAGGATGTATTTGATGAGGTGAAGGCGGAAGTGCTACCACCACATAGACAGTTTGACTGCCAGATCGACCTGGTGCCAGGGGCCAGCGTTCCCAGCGGCAGGCTGTATGCCCTGACGGAGCCTGAAAACGTGCATCTCCGGGGGTACCTGGATAAACTCCTCAAGCTAGGATTCATCCGCCCGTCCAAGTCTCCGGCCGCCTCGCCACTCTTCTTCATCCCGAAGGCTAATGGGGAGCTGAGAGCCTGTGTGGACTTTAGGGCATTGAATGCGATAACCATAAAAAATCGGTACCCCTTGCCTCTCATCAGTGTACTTCTGGAACAGGTCAAGAAAGCTCGTATTTACACCAAGTTGGATTTGAAAGGGGCATACCATCTGGTGCGCATGAGGGACGGAGACGAGTGGAAGACCGCCTTTAAGACCAGGTTCGGCCTTTTTGAGTACCTCGTCATGCCGTTCGGTCTGTGCAACGCCCCGGCAGCCTTTCAGTACTTTTTGAATGAGGTATTCAGAGAGGAGTTGGATATCTACGTGGTCGTATATATCGACGACATCCTCATCTATTCGTCCAGTGTGGAGGAGCACGTACACCACGTCAAAGCTGTGCTCCAAAAGCTGAGGGAAAACATGCTGTTTTGTAAACTCAGCAAGTGTGACTTCCACGTCACATCCGTGGAATTCCTCGGAGTGATGCTGAGTCCAGAGGGACAGGAGATGGCAGAACGAAAGATCAAGGCGGTGAAAGAATGGCCGGTGCCCCAAAGCGTGAAGGACGTCCAAAGTTTCATTGGCTTCGCCAACTTTTACAGGCGGTTCATAGATGGATTTTCAGGAGTGGTGGCCCCAATCACACAGCTACTGAGGAAGTCCAAGGAGTTTGTCTGGTCCCCTGAAGCGAACAAAGCCTTTGAGGCCCTGAAAAGCGCCTTTGGTAAGGCGCCGGTGTTGGCTCACCCCGATCCGGATCTCCCCTACGTGGTGGAAGCGGACGCGTCGGATGTGGCGCTGGGGGATATCTTGTCCCAACGCAACCACGACACAGGGGTGCTTCATCCCGTTGCGTACATGTCCCGCAAACTCAACGACGCCGAACGCAACTACCATATTGCGGAAAAGGAGCTTCTCGCAATCAAGGACGCCTTCACCGAATGGAGGCATTGGTTGATGGGGGCAAGACATGTGGTATCGGTGTACACGGACCATCGGAACCTACAGTTCATGACTGCCACTAGACACCTTTCTCCCAGGCAGCTGCGGTGGATGATCTTCTTTGCGGGGTTCAACTTCCGCATCACATATCGGCCGGGGACGGAAAACCGAAAGGCGGACGCCCTGTCCCGTCAATCTGCAGTTAAGGAACCATTGCCTGCGACCGAGCGTTCCATCATTTCCCCGAGGATGGTATTGGGGGTTATCCAACCGGATACTTTCCTGAGGGGAATAAAGAGAGGGATCAGGTCATTCGCATGGCGGAGGTGGCTCCTCAGTCACAGAGAATGGCAGCTGAAGGACGGGATACCCCTGAAGGGCAGGTGCCTATTGATACCCACGCCTAGGCTAAGGAAACAAGCATTCATCTGGTGCCATGACTCTCCATGCGCAGGTCATTTGGGCTTTGAAAAAACGGTGGCTAGCATGGGACGGCATTTCTGGTGGCCAACCATGAGAGTGGATGTCAGGAGGTGGGGACAGGAGTGTCCTACGTGTGCTACCATGAAGGCCGACCATGGCCGAACCCAAGGGCTCTTACATCCACTTCCAACCCCGGATAGACCATGGGATAGCATATCACTGGACTTCGTGGTGGGCCTACCGGTAGACCAGGGGATGACGGCAATACTGGTGGTGGTGGATTACTTGACGAAAATGGGGCACTTCATCCCCTGCAAGAGAGTCCCTACGGCCGGGGAATTGGCGTCACTACTCCTAAAGAATGTGGTACGACTGCATGGATTACCTGGGGTGATCGTGTCGGACCGGGGGTCGCAGTTTACTGCGCAATTCTGGAAGACTTGGTGCACTGCGCTGCATGTTAAGACCGCCCTGTCCACCAGCTACCACCCTCAAACGGACGGCCAAACCGAGCGCCTGAACCAAACGCTCAAACAGTATCTGCGATGTTTTGTGGACCAGGGCAGGGAAGAATGGGTCGACTTGCTATGGGTTGCAGAGATAGCCTATAACAACGCCACTCACAGCTCCACACAGTCATCTCCGTTCTATAGCAACTATGGCCAACATCCCAAGTTCTTGCCATTTCTACATCCGTTCAGAGAGGACAGGATTCCCGCCACAGCGGACAGGGTGGCACACATAAAAGACACATTGATGCGCTCAAGGGCTGTCCTAATAGAGGCCAAGAGAAGATACAAGGCTGCGGCAGATAGGAAGAGAAGGCCCGGGCCACTGTACCGCACTGGAGACTACGTCTGGATATCCACAAGAAACATGAGGTTTCGAAAGAACAGTGTGTTCCATCCCAAGTACATGGGCCCCTATCGAATTACCAAGTGTATGGGTCCCGTGAACGTGAAGGTGTGCTTGCCCCAGTCATTGCGGATACACCCTGTCTTTCATGTATCATTGCTCAAACCAGCACCCTCCAAGCCGTCTGGGACACCTCGGCCGGTATGCGTGGAGTCGGAGGTGGAGTATGAAGTGTCGGGCATACGGGCGTCCAAATGGCGCAGGGGGAAGCTGTGGTACCTGGTTGCGTGGAAAGGCTATGGCCCGGAGGAGCATTCATGGGAACCGGCTGAAGGGGTTCATGCTCCGCGCTTGGTCTCCTTGTTCCATCGGCGTTTTCCTGCCAGCGCTGGACCCGTGGGGAGCCGCTGAGAGGGAGGATGTACTGTCAAGAATTCCTGTCATACAAGGGAAACACGCCCTTATGTAAACAGGAGAGCTGTTACATAACTCAAGGAAAACACGCCCTTATGTAAACAGGAGAGCTGTTACATAACTCAAGGGAAACACGCCCTTATGTAAACAGGAGAGCTGTTACATAACTCAAGGGAAACACGCCCTTATGTAAACAGGAGAGCTGTTACATAACTCAAGGAAACACGCCCTTATGTAAACAGGAGAGCTGTTACATAACTCAAGGAAAACACGCCCTATAAAGGGAGGAACCGGGAGGTACAACGCTGTCGGATATTGTGTTCACACCGACGTACCTGCTTCGTGAAGAGCAGTGTTCCGGAGTGGTGCTCCAGTAAGGCAAGAACGGAGGTAGGTCGAGTCGTTACTCCCTGGGCCGTGTCTTGCCCCATCGTCACCTGTGAAGGACCCGGAAGCTCTACCGGTCAACCATTGAGCTTCGCGTTTTGACTCGGCTGAGTCCAAGCGCAGTGGCGCTTTTGCTGGTTGGAGTCGTAACTCCCAGCCCGACCAGAGACACAGGGACTGCCAGCTGTAACGCACACCAGGAGGTGTTTGCCGCGTTACAGACTCGGAAGTCCACAGGATCGATCGAGCGGCTGCTCTCGGTTCAGTCTTCTTGCTTGTGATTGGGGTATCGGTGACGCATCACCAGGAGGTGACTCCGCGTCCCGGTGCAGTCTGAGGAAGAGGTTGAGCGGCTGCTCCCTTCAGGTAGAGACCCCGGCTGGGTGTTTCCCTGACTCCTCGATTCTCCCCAACACTCTTCGTGCCCCTCACAGCCTACCGATTGGCATTGTCGGCCATTTCATTTCTGCCCTCTGTTGGCATACGCCGGGACCGGCGTATATGCAGAGGACGGTTAGGACCATCCGTGCTGTGGGCTGGTAACGTACTTAGCCTGGAGGATTCCAGTGACTATAACTTGTTTATTCTTTGTATTATATTTGCCTTCATTAAAACAACTAACCCTTCACTAGTGGTTGCGTCCTCATTGTCGTGTCTGTTAAACGATCCTGAGACGTTCAGGGCGTTACAACATGATCGTTTATCATGTCTCCCCTCTGATATATTCTGACTCCATGTGGTAAGAATTTGCATTTCTTTCGGATTTACCCCTGGTCGGTCTTGATTTCTGATCACACAATTTATGAGGAAACGTAACAGTTCCCCCTGTATTTCCACTTTTTGGTACTCCATGGCTCTGTCAATACTTTCGGAATCTCGTCCTGACTGGACAAAGTGATATATATTTTCTAAGTGCGTAGTCATTCCTGGTAGCTTCCCTAAATATATAGCAGCTCGTCGGATACGTAATGATGCTAGCATCATTTCGTCCCCTTTTCCGGGCACCGGGTCATATCTACAATCTATTAGAAGTTCCTTGAGCGTGTTGGGAGTTACTAGTTTGGGCGTACGTTGGTGAGCTAATTCTTGAAAGGAAAGTTTATTTACTCTGGGTGGCGTGGAAAAAATGTTTGATGTACCTCCGGTAGCCCCACCTGGGGTGCTGGATGTGAAAGGATTCGTCGAACGTGATATAGCAACTATAGGCGTGGATACAGATGTCGAAGCAGATGTGCTTGCCTGAACTTGTGTCGGAGTTTGCTGTTGCGGAGGTACAGACGGAAGAGGGTCTTGGCGTTGAACCCCCTCTGCAGGCGGTCTATGTGGCGCAGCATTAGTATACTCGGGAGCTGCGTCATCTAAATAAGAGGAAAGAAAAACATCTTCTGCGGTTCTGGGATGTCCTTTGGGATGTACCTTTATCGGAAACAATGGGGGTGGCAAGTCTTTTGGTATCTCCGGAGTAGCCTTAGGTAATCCTTTGGCCAGGAGAGGATACATACCATTCATAAGGGTATTTCGTTGTCTGTCTACTTGTTCTGTTTTTACTCGAATACCTTCTTCAATTAATATATTTTCTCGAACCTTATTTGAATTCTCCTTACTCTTCTCTTCCTGTCTACGTGCTTTTTCCGTGCGTCTATACGATTCTTTACGCCATAATTCAATGGCGTCTTTCTGTGATTGTCTAGCTTTCTTTTTCCATAATTCTTCCTCTACTTTCACGATGCAATCTGCATCCCAGGTCCCAGCTGCGGGCCACCTCTGACTTTCTGGTAATTCCTTAGTGTAGTCTACCCATAAATCAAGAAATAATATGGCGTCTAGGCCATGTTTATGATACATAAAGTACCCTGGAGTGTCCCTAGGAGGAATGGGAACAGCTTCTTCGAGTAACCCTTTTCTAGTTTTGATCTGTCTTAATTTCGAAAAGAGCGGCATTTTGAGAACTGATCTGATCTGATACCTAAATTTTGAACACGTTTAATACAACGAAAATACAATAATGAACAGTCATTCACACCACAATATGCAGAACGTATTTAAAACATTTAACATTGAATGAACAACAATGATGGCCGTTCACTAAGCATAATACTCGATACTAACTAGATAATTCTGACTTCATATACTAGACATACTTGATATACTGCTAAACAGTACAGATACACTGCTGAAACAGTGCAGACCGGATTTGTGTACCCAAACCCGTCTTGACCGGCACAATTTATGTGCACGTCAGAACGCCTCCCCGATAATGGTACTCACCGGGTAGCTCGGAACGGAAGGCCTCGGAACTGAACTGAACTGGACTCGGACCGGACTGGACTCGACTCGATACTTCGGAACTTCGGAACTGGTGGGCCTCTGTATACCTCGGATCTTGCTCTCTCAGCTAGGCTCTGGTCGGGATACTTCGCACTTCTCACCGCCTCGTCTGGGTGTTGATCGCAGCCTCAGTTACCCCCGCTCGGCAGGAGGGAGATACAGGAAATCCTGTGGGTACGCGTTGTTGTCCGTCCAGCTGTGACAGGAGACCGGGCCTGCAACGCACCTCCGGCGCGTGAGATGAGAAAGTGTCCCTGTTCGGGCGCCATTTATGTGGTAAATAATTTAATTACCGGGACTTAATTTGATGCGGAAAATCTATAATAATAGCTCAGTAAAATAAGAGGCAGAATCCGTGGTATTAGAGGTTCGGAACGGGCTTTATTCCAAAATCGATTCGAATCGAGGATTCCATATTCCATCACCACGAAGGTTCAGGAAGTGAAGGACCCCCTTTATTGACAGGTAATCATTTTTATACAATATGCATTACGGTGAAACAAACGCAGGAGGCGTAACAGTTGATAACAAAGATAAGAACATACATGCGTCACTAAAGTAGGTGTAACTGGGCGTAGCTTAAAGAACGTCATTGGGTCTGATGTCATAAATGGGTGGTTCCATGAAAGAATTTCGCAATGTCAGCAGAAATACTTGGTAGAGATGCGCACGCAGCAGCATGACGTGTGATTGACGTGTAACTAGGGGATGAAGGGAACTTGACATTTAGCTCTACATGTGGAGACAGAAGTCTGGGGTTATGTCAACCTAATCCCAAATCATATCTAATATCCTATGTTTAAAGAACTGTGTTATCCAAAAAGAAAGGTCTTCTTAGGATAGAATCTTATTCTATACTGACTATACTGTTCGTTAGTGCGTGTACAAGCGTCTAAGTGTCTACACTAGATGCGAGGGCAGAAATCTTCCATGGTAATAGAGCTATTAATTACTTGCATGAAGACAGAGAAGCCGGGCCTTTTGCTCGGTAGCTAAAAGAATGTTTACTTAAACTACTAGACAGGAATGCATTGGATAGGGAGCGGAGCAAAGCAGATAATCTTGAAGGTGAAATACAGTTTTTGGCAGGCAACAGGCTGGAGTCAGGCATCGTTAGCCGCGCAGGGAGTAGGACAAAGTTCATGGGTACAGATGCGAGCTCAGACTGGAGCTTTCAGAGGCAGAAGGCAGAAAAGACTTGATGGCAGAATCAGGGCCTACTTGCCTGGACTGTAAAAATGGCATAAGTGAACCATATAAAGGCGGTGGCCTTTCATACTTAGGAATGGAATATCCAGCCCATTCATGGTGGATCTGAAAGAGGACATGTTGGCGGTGGACGCACATGTGTTTGCGTCTTCATAACTGGAACTGGAGGGAACATACATGTACTTGTGATTTATACATGAAACCGTTGGGGTTCAAGATAGGGGACATAACTGACCAGAAAAATCCATATTTCCACAGTTTAAAGAAGGAGGAGAAAGTGTTCTTGGATATGGTTGAAGAAAGGAGATTGAAAATGCAAAAGAAAGCATCTGAGGGAAGAGAGGAAAGGACAGTCTGGGATGTTGAAAAAGAAAAACATTTGAAAGTAGAAGCTAGTCCAACAATGGCTTTAGATTGGTCCCAGAAAGGAAAGTTGTGCATTAGAAGAAATCAAACTGCATATGATATTTATTTTGTAGGGACAAGTGATTGCCATGATACATATCGAATCATGGGTGGATGGGGATTTAAAGGAGGAAATGATCCAGTTTTTCCTGGATTATATTTTATGTGCGGGAACAAAGCATATTATCGATTACCAGATCATTGGTTTGGCACATGTTATGTGGGCCTGGTTTTCCCAAAGATATTCCATGTGGGAAGAGGAAGAGATGGTGTACATCAGGTAGGTAGACAACTAACACGCAGAAAGAGAGAATCTTGGTCAGAAATTGTGGGAGACATTTTTGGAGCATTGATACCAGCAGTGGGAATATCTCTGAATGCACATAAAATTAGAAAATTATCAACAGTAGTGGATCGCTTGTCAACAAGCACCGCTGGAGGATTTTTATTGGTAAATACCGAAATGGTTGCCATGCGGGCCATGATAATGCAAAATCGACTTGCCCTTGATATAATTTTGGCAAAAGAGGGTGGAGTCTGTGGAATGCTGAAAGTTCAACATTGTTGTACTTATATTCCTGACGAAAGTCAAGATCTAAAGTCATACATTAAAAATATAACTGATTTGCATGAGGAAATTGCACCACTGGAGGTTGAAGGTGTTTGGGAAAAGATTGGAAAGAAATTATCTTCCATTAAAGATTTCCTATTAAAATTAGGTAGTACATTTATAGGTAAAATCCTATTTCCACTAACCTGTGTAATTTTTCTAATATTAGTTTTAAGACTAGGATGTTTATGTTGCAAAATAAAGAAAATACAGAAAAATGTAAAAGGAGAAACTTTGAAAAAGAGAGAAAGTAAAAGACGAGAAAGAGAATTTGAAGAAGTAGAATTAGAAGAAATGAAAGATAGTATGTATAGAAAAGCAAGAGGAGAAGAAATCGGGGAAACAGAAGTGTGAACTAATAATCTATGAATTCATTTTCTTTTTATAATAAATTTACAAAATTTTAGGTATTGTGGTGATAAAATCACCAAAGGGAGGATTGATGGAGCAGGTAGTGCAACATTTTGTATACCTCCTCTATTCTTCCATGAAAATACTAATTATATACTCTATTAACTATAATACTATTAAACGAGTATTGCATGTATACTAATCAACCTTATTAAAACTTAAACTTTACATGGGATTTGCTATTTTGCATGGCTAAATAACTCTTATGACTAAAATCTGTATGCATATTAATGAATAGTATATGTGGTAATAGAATACTGCATGATATATGTTGCTTTGTGATGTTGCATCATCGAGGAGGATCGAAAAAGGTGAATATAATAGCTTTAAATGTCGCTATATGCTAGATAAATACAAGCACATAGAGGGATTAGCAAGGGGTTAACATTAGAATCACCATTTCCATGAATTAATCATTCTTTTGTGTTTGTTTCGCTTAAGTTGACATCTGGGCCTAAATCCAATATGGCCGCTGACATCGCACGCAGAAGTGGCCACTGTCTCATGAGGCGCGGAGTGAGCTGCGCATGTGCGAGAAATATTCTGAACCGCTTAGCGACCTTTGCTCATCATGTTGCCGGTCAAGGATGTAAATCTGGAGGTTCGCCAAGACAGTGGAACAATCAACCTTACAGTAAACTGGAACAAGCCGCCACTTAGCTGACAAATGACCTCACCCCTCGAACTGTACTAAGAATAAGAATCGGACGATCCCAAACAGCCAATCACGACTGTCCTAAAGCTTAAAATTTTATCTTCTTTAACTTGATTTTATTATAAAAAGGGTAGTAGAGTAGGGAGGGTGTACTTCAACACATCATCATATTCATCTCTTTTCACCTTCGTTCGTGACGCCTTTCCTGATGGTCCAGATGCTGCCCGACCACTTGATGACTGCAAACTTTTTCTAAATCCACGGGCAATGATAGATGCTTGCACGATTTCTGGTCCTTTGATAAATTTGGGATTGTAATGTGCTGAGCAGAGGACTTTGAGCTTTGGCCTGCTTTTTCGGACAATTTACGACAAAATTTGGTTATGCAGAGCCAATGAATTAGAGGACTCCAAATAGCCAGATTAGGTAAATATGATGTTCTGCAATTTACTTGAATTGATCTAGAAATTCTAAACTTTGACGAGACAAATGCAAATATAAATCATTATGAAAATTCAGATAAACAATTATTGATTAACAAAAGATATGAGTTTGTGGTTTTTCATTAAGGGAAATAAGGATTCCGAGTCTTAAAATGTGTTTTAGCTGGTACTAGGTCACCATCAACCAATCCAACTAAATTGGTCCATTGGCCAAGTGGGTGGAGTGCCTTGATGTTTAGGATTATAATGTATATTTTGTAAAATAACTTTTCTCTCCCTATAGGTTATAAGGTGTTCCCCCCATGTCCAGCGCTTGAATTACTCATCCCTCCTGTGTGTGCAGACTCGTGAGAGACGAATGAGTGTTGGTGTTATGGGCCCCACCAATGACTGCATGTGTGAATGAGCTAGTGTGACGTCGGGTCTGCGATGCAGAGAGGGTATCGGTAAATGTTATTCCCCATTTTCTAGTCCTGCGCTGGATTAATGCTAAGAAGTGTTTACCTGTGCACATATATGTGTCTTAATGTACATCGTTTGTGTTATGCTTTGATGACACTTCTGTCGAATAAAGCTTATTTGGATACATGGAAACTGTGTTCATGACCAAGCTGGAGCAGATCATGGCCTTCCACACAAATCCAACAATGCACCAAATTTGGATTTCTGAATTACGGACAGATACGAATAAAACTGAACTGTAAAATAGTACCAATGTTATCTTGCTGTAAAAACGGTATATGAATATCCACCCCCAGCTTTGCCAAGTACCTCACATTAGGGTTTATAATACCTCATTTTAATCTTAGTATCTGCAACTTGGCATCAAAATGCTATTTCAGGCTTGAAGGACATTTGTGAATTGTGGCGAGGTGCTGTGGCTGTCAGAAAAATAATACTCAGCCAGCTTGCTTACTGCTCCAGGTAGAGTTTTTGGAGCTTGAGTCGGGCACAGGTTGAAGAAAGATGAGTGGTTGCTATGGCTACCACATCCTAGCCTGTGCCCGGCTTGTTTACAATGTCTGGTCCACAGCTACTGTATACGCAGTAACGGAGGAATGGGGTTGCCTCCGGCCCCCTCACGTGGCATCCTGACCCGGACTAAAAACTTGTTTGGAATTTCTTGCGTCAACATTTCTTAGATGCACAAATTAAATGTAGAGTTGAGGTGTCGCCATCGATTG
Source organism: Triturus cristatus (assembly GCF_964204655.1). NCBI lineage: Eukaryota > Metazoa > Chordata > Amphibia > Caudata > Salamandridae > Triturus > Triturus cristatus. Next base: position 393,251,613 of record NC_140592.1, read on the forward strand.
CACGTTCCAGTTTTTTTTAACTTTATATTACAGTTTTATTTCACTTGTGTGAATAATCCACAGCTAACAGTAGGGAAAACTACCAGGTGGTACTTCCTTCGCAGTGACTTACACATCCAACACTGTAAAATTAGGGAAAATCAGAGAGCAAGGGGAAGAAAAAAAAAGATTTGTAAGGGGTGTTACTTTCTAAAGATTGCGCCTTGTTGAGAAAGGAATGTTCATGGAGAGAGGAAACAAAAGCAGACAGAAGAACAGAAAACAGAATGAAATACAAAAAGCAAGTGATGTGTCGGTAGAAAAGAATCAGCACTGCGCGTGGCTGGTCGAAAAGGGGCACTTGTTGTGGACCACAGAGCAGATTACTGAAAATGTTGCTGCCCACTGACAGCAGATCAAGAGCTTTGCAGGCATATTCATTCACTTCATTTCCCAGAAAAGACTGCATGTCCAGTCCTGGAAAAAGCATTCCAGTTCAGAGGACTAGACTAAGTTGTGTTCCAAAGTCTTGGGGATTGTTTGTCTCTTACTGCCTCCCTGCCCAGACAGGTGCAATTTCGCCACCGGCACCCTGGGATCATCGCACAGTCAAGTGCCGGCTGTGTGATTACTAATGCTGCAGAGTGCACACAGACAACAGGCGCAGCTTGTTAGTCAGCATGGACTTATTTCCCTACTGGTAACCCCCAAATTCCTGAATCAGAGGACAAGTGCTGTCACAAACTATCCCACTACACCTCTGCTTTGATTTTTTGTTTCATCTGTTTATTAGAGTTTTTGTCCATAAAGTTAAAAAAAATATATACCATGGTAGAAATTATCAAACAGCACCAGTACGTAATTAGTCAGACCCAACTTGCAAATCAGCAGCTCATCGGGATGGTTACATGGGTAGAATTAGGTGCAATAGGTAACAAGTGGCATACCCCAGCAATCGCAGAGCCTCCATCAACAATACTGTTCAATCTAGTTGTGGTACAATATAACTCAACTATATAATCACATTTCAAGTACATATGTACGGTTCTTATGGCTTCACTCCGCCATATCACATCAATCTGCTTATATAATCAAATGATCTTATGAAAACACTTAACGTAAGAACACTATCGGGAAAGGATGATAGGAAGGGAAACAGGAGCCACATAAAGGTGGGCAAGGAAACACGGATTCCAAATGCTATGAGTCAGAACCCTGTCAACCATCATATGGGTGCACATCCTGACTATTAGGAGAATAGCAGTACAGTTCGGGGTGTAAGGGACGCTGTCTACAAATCAAAGCATAGCCCAGCCCATAGGTCTACACATGCATGACACACTATTAATACGGAGTAGGAACATCCAAGGGGTCGTCCGGAGTCAACAGCCCCTGCAGCGTACACAGCATTGCATTCCATGCAGCAGAAATGGGGAATTTTACGCAGCCCCAACGTGTCCTCACGTATTAAGGAAACCACCTCCGCCTTCACCCAATTCAGCATGGACAGAAACCAAGCCTTCATCGGTGGAGGCTCCTCCGCCTTCCACCTGCATGTAATTAGACGTCTGGCCACAATGAAACCCAAATCTAAATACCTAGTGGATGCTTTATGTTTTTTGCCTCTCGGAAATACTACACCTCTGCTTTGATGCAGATTCATAACTCAGTGAGCTATAGTTCAAGGATTAGAACTTGTGTCCTGCAGGTATCACATGAATCTCTGCAAACACAAGCAATAACCTGTTGAGCTAATATTAAGGGAAACGCTACTCCCTTCTACAAACTTGGTGGCACTGGTTAGTTCAGGCCGCCACTGATACTAAAATTGACCTTCCTTTGGTCCTGAAGAAGCGCTTTGGATCTCCTTCTGAGGCCACATACAGCGCAAAACATGTTGACCATTATATATGTCCTTTAGGGACATATACCCAGCTACAGAGGGACATAATATCCCCTAGAGCAGCACTACACACTTTGTTTTAACAATGACAGAGGGATCACCCTAATAAATAGTACCCCTCTCCCATCAGTCATTTTTTAACACACCACTTTAGACTTCACTGCCACTTACACCCACGCACCCAAACGGCTTCTCATCAAAAGATCTCCGATGAAGAGACCCTTCGGGGGACCCGTAGGGTATTGCAGCACCGGCCCGACGAGGAGCAAAGCCCAAATGATGAAGCATGACATCCTTCGGGGTGTGTGAGGGCATTATGATGAGGACACACTGTCCCCTACAGATAGAGTAGCACAGGAAAATAAGTTTCTTCCTCTTTCATCCTCTACAAGGAACAGTGACTTCCTTTGTGTACTAGTTACTTTTCAGGAGCAAGGGTCACTGGACCTAATAATCAGCTCCTAGTGTCCCCCCTCTCTATAAATAGGATCCCAGAACGTATAGCCATAAACCTCTTGAATAAAAAAATATGAGTGAAGTCACACGTATTAGAGGGTAATACGGTTAGGTGAACGGGGAATGGACCAGGCCCGGTTCTAGCGGGTGGACCAGGCCCACCCAAACATGAGACTGGCCTACCCAAACATGAGCCTTGGGCCTCGCAGTGACTGCACGAAGGCCAATAGAAAATGGGTAGTATACTTTAAAACGTTCCTCCAAACGGTGTTTTTCTTCCTGTTCTGGGAATTACGTGATTGGGGATGGCTGTGAGAAAAAGCCCAAACCCAATCACGTAACTCCTTTGAGAAAGGTGGGCTTTGTACTGCAGGTACAATACGCACATGGCAAGGGGAACAATTCTTTATTTGGCACAGAGTAACTTTTGCCTACCGTCCTGCTGCTGTGAGGATATTTCCTTTTCTATTTCAAAACTGGAGAAAATAAGTTTGTTTATTCTGTTATACCTTTACTGACCTCTGCAGCTGGTTATCAGATAAGGACACAAACTTTGACTATCTGAGTAGGTAAGAGAATGTGTTACTATTTGGTCTTATTTTTTAAATCTGCACAGGCCCAGCAAGGCACATACTTTGGTATGTTTCATTTAAATCGTTTTCATCAGGGATGCAAGAAAACAATAAAAATGGCAAGATAACTGGTGATTAATGATCCTGCTGGATATCAATCCTTTGTTGGTAGTTTTGAAATGCAGATAAACTGTATTTTATGTGGATAGCTCAGTGGGTTACTGCCGTTGTCACAGACATTCTTGTCTTACTTGCAGTTCAGAAGTTATGCTCCTAACATTGGACAGTGACCTACGAACTGTCATCATAGAGCTGCATACAAACATGAATGGTATAGTTAGAACTTCACTTTGTTTTGTGTTGTTATATATTTAGAACTTTCCCAGTCTTTCATTATTTTAATTTTGCTAAATAGAGTTTGGGTCGATATACATTTTTATTAGTAAAGCCAACCCCTAACCCCTGGGGTATGCTTTAAATCCTGAGTTTCTGCTTCCCCTGTTAAAATATACTGCCCACCCTTATGGATGACGTGATTCCTACACCTTGTACTCCTCATTGGCTTATTGACATTCCCTATAGACTGATTTACATACTTGTATGATTCCTTGTCTCAGTAGAATATGTGCGTGATGTAAAGTACTGTGGCACCCTACCACTGATAGGAGTAGCGCTATACAACAAATGAAATTCATATGAGAGAGTGGCTACGGAGAGATGAGGGGTGCTGGTGGAGAGTGGAAATGAGGGAATCCACGGAGGAGGTCATGAAGGGGCGTTGCTATGGAGGGATGAGAGTGGTAGTGAGGGAGTCTGAGGGGGAGAGGCTACAGAGTGATGAGGGGCACTGTTGGAGGGTGGTAGTAATGGTATCTGCGGAGAAAGAAGTCAGTGGTAGGGCACCAAAAAAGACTTTTGCACTAGCGCTAAAGCTGGCCCTGTCATGGCCTTTCTGTTTTTATGTAATTAGCAGTCAGGTAATTAGGGCAATTGTGGAACATATTTTAAAGTGTGTGCTAATTATATTTACTGCTATAGTCAATGTTTTAAGTTTGAAGGTGATACTACTAATGTTTTTTACAGGAATAATGAAAGTGGAGCTGGATGGTGGCCGATATGGGGCTGGGGCCCAAAGTCAGCTGTGAGATAAGGTGCACAGGAGAAGGATGGTAGAAAAGTGGATAATCGGGGCTGGAAGTACTTGTGTTGAATCCTGGCCTGTTGGAATTTGAGGGTTTGCACTGCAGTCCAGACATTGCTCTTACTTCACACAGAATCTATCGGCTGCATCATGGGGACTGTTTGCAGGTATGATGTAATCTTGGCCTTGTAGGCCACCACAAAAAGCGACAAATTGGTCCCCCAGTGGCCCACCCAAATGCACCCTTGGCCCACCCAAATAAAAATTCCTGGAGCCGGGCTGGAATGGACACGAAAATAAGGGGGTGATACCGCTAAATTCAGGGTAAATTGACACGTATGAAACGGTAGTGTCCAGGACTACGAAATTCCCGTGTCCAGGACAACGTAATTTCTGCGTCCAGAGCCAATTATGACGATCCCAAAGCAAATGGCATCGTCCAGGACCACGATTATGACGAACGATCACGTTTAATTGTTCATGCACTGGAGTCGGGAAAACCAACTAAACATGCCGGTACGACGGCGGCGCGTCCGGTGAGTCCTTTTCATTATTATTGTGAATTGCAGGTCCCTGTGATGCTGCTTTTTTGCAAAATAAGCAGCAGCAGCAGTTTCGGTCTATTGTTATATTTGTGCATTTGGCTCCACGGTGGTGATAAACAAATCTTCAAAAGTTTCGGGCAGCTTTCTGCTAAGCAGTACGTTGTCTGCTACACTTCCTGATTCTGTTGAGCGCATGCGTAATCAGATCTGACCATCACGTGACAAGAGAACGGTAGCGCGTCCAAAATGAGTTTGATCTGCGCATGAACATTTCGGGAAAAGGTGGCTGTCAGTGTGAGGCGGAAGTGACGCAATCGGCTCGGTTCTTGTCATCCCTGCTGTTTGGTGGTGAACTGACACAGCCATGGATACCTCGGCTAAAGAGAAAGAGGCGCTAGCGCTTTTGGCCGAAGCGGATGGGAAGATGCGTTCTTCCAAGTCCTTCTTCAGTGGCCTCTTTGGGTGAGGCTGTTGGGATTCTAAGGGGAACATTAGGGACTTGGGAGGAGGGCAGAAAGGGTGGCATTGGACAGGAGGGGACGAAGAGCAGGGCAGCGTGAGAGATAAAGAGGGTTCATGAAGGAGTGCGGGGGCTTTGCAGGGGATGAGTAGAGGAGCATAGTGGAGGCATGTAAAGGTGATAGGATTATGAGATGGTGAGCATAGTATAAATATGCGGAGGAGGTTAGGGTAAGGGATGGGGTCGATGGAAACCGACCTAGAGACAAATAGAGAGTGGGATGGGGGCAGGATAGATGTCGAGGGTGGCATGATGCCGCGAGGAGAAGAATGCTTGAAAGGAGAGTGGTGAAATGTTTTTTTGTGTGCATATTTATATAGCGCGAACTCGACCCGAAGGTATTGGAGCGCTTTACATGAGCACCGTATTTACATTACACATTCAGGCACGGGGAGATTAAGTGATTTGCCCAGAATCACAGGATGCGGACGCGACCTCGAGGCTCGAACCCTGGTTTCCTGCACCAAAGTCGGGGTTCCAGAGTCGAGTGTGGGGATTTTCTTCTTACCAGGACACATTTTGTGTTGATAAGGTTTCGACCTTTTCTTTCTATCGCCCGTTTCACGTATCTGCTTGTATCTCAGTTTTTTTTATTCAGATCTTTTGTTGTTTATCCTCGCTACCATTTATTGCACCACTTTAACCCCGTCCAGGCGTCGGATCTCTTTTTCACTCGCCCTTGGCCCGGGGGGGGGAATTGTGGAGACCTGCCCTGGTGGCCCCCTTTTATTCCCCCCCCTGGCCCACGAGCGCGCCCCCTGATTGGGGGGGGGCTCGCTCCTGCCTTCGGGGCCAATCCTGGCACCCGTCGGCCTAGCCCTTAATTTGCATTCCCGTGGGGGTGGCCGGGGGGAGGGGCGCCGCCCCCGGACGGCGTTTTGCCCGGGCCCCTATCGGGTCCGGCTTCGCCTACCCGGCCCGGGCTCTAACTCGTTGCTCCCTATTGTGTTGTTTTCTCATTCTTGCCGGCCTCTTTTGTGCTGGTGCCTCACCATCTTCTATTTCTCTTGACGTTTTCTCCGCATGTCTATCGTAATATAACCTCCTACTTGTCTCTTGCGATATTTGCCAGTTTTTAGTCTGTTTTGGTATGTCTCCTGCTTGCATTTTGTCATCTTCCATGCACCCCTCGCCTACCAGTTGTCTTTCTTCCTTTATGTCTAATGCTTCTCCCGCTGTATCGTATCATGATCTTCCTCCTCGTGTGGCAAAGACCCTCCCCTATCCCTGAGATGTTTAGCATTTTTTTAATAGGTTAACCCTGCCAGCCTTTGAATACCTAACCTTTTCTGTATGAAGGGGAAGGGAAATGTTTGCAGTATTTCTAATGCAGAAGTATCGATCCTCTTAGGTCGAGCGGTTTTGAATTTGTGTCTTTCCTTTTCAAACATTCAACCGCCTGCCAGTATTTGTGTTGTTTGACCGCATTTGTATTTTAGGTTACAAATCTCTCAAGGCATTGATATCCTCCTTCTCCTCTTTGTGCTTAACCGATTATCTCTAATTTCGTGCTCTTGCTTTCATGTCTCCTGTGACTACTGCCTTATAGACTTGGCTTCTCTTCGTGCCAACAAATAGTAATTTTTTGCCTCGTGCTTAAGCGCCAATACCAGATGATGTTTAAATCAACGACAATTAAATAAAAGGCACATGGGTAGAGGGTCTTCTGATGTATGCATGTAATGCAACTAAGGATGTGCCTTTTGTTTAATACCTATACGTTTAACCCAGAGGTTTTAAATGGGCGGTTACAGTCGGTTGCAGAGTACCTGTACTTCTTTAATTGGAAAAGTGAGGACCTTTACTTCTCTGCACTGCTGCAATAAATGTTTGGGGGAAAAACACAGTTTCTCAGGAGCAAAAAAGTTCTCTAGATAATGAGTACTAGTACTTCTTCTATATTTACCATTTAGTGTACTGTTTTAACCTATACCAATTCTCTAGTTTTTTTTTTTTTAAACTCTTTTTATTAAGATTTTCGTTATCAACCATTACTGCAATACCATATCGTTCTTCACAACGTACATTACATCTTTCTCGATTAAGCCTGTGTCTTACATTAAGGACCCCTTTCAGTTTCTTCATTACCTTTACACCCGTCTCTTTAACCACATCACAACATCTCTCTTCAGAGCTCTTTATACACACCCCTGCTAGTCGGAATTGTCTGAATGGGATTCTTCCTGCGGAGGATCACAGATGTTGCCCCGATATAGATTCCATTTCCCCCATATCTTATTCCATTTTTTGGGGCAGCCTCTGTGTATGTAGACCGATTTTTCGGTTACCATTAGTTCGTCCATACCATTACACCACTTTCAGAGTGTCGGGGCTTGCCTGGCTCCCCACTGCTGCGCGATATCTCTTTTTGCTAAGGCCATCCCTAGTGCTACCCATGTTTGTACTGTCTGAGTAATGTCTGCTGCTTCCCAGACATTCAGGATGCATCCCCTCGGTTCAGGAACCAGTGTTATACCAGTTACCTGCGCGACTGTGCGCATTATTGCTTTCCAATAGTTCTGGATTTCGACACATTGCCATATTATGTGCCCCGTTCCCCGCACTGTCTAATGCAAAGCGGTGTATCGGCTCTGTGCAATTTATGCAGTAGTGTCCTGGTGTAGTAGGTACGATGCAGTATCTTCAGTTGTGTCAATTTAAATCGAGCCGAAATCGCCACTTCTCGTGGGGATGCCAGTGCTTCCTACCAATCCGTCTCATCCAGCTCCCCCACGTCAGTCTCCCATCTAGCTTTTAGGGTTTGTGTTGGGTCTGGTTGGTTATTTATGATTTTTTTGTATGTGAGTGATATAGCTTTCTTCGTCATATGGTCAGTAAGGAGCCTGTCCTCGAGGGGTGAGGATTCCGGCAGTTTTGTGCCTTGTGGTATGAGTGCTGTTAGTGCATGCCTTATTTGTAAGTATCTGAACATCTCTGTGTCAGCCAACCCATAGCTCTGTTGCAGCTGCGTGAATGTGACGGTCTCCCCCTTTTTCCACAAGTCCCCCACCCTCGAAATACCGATCAGGTCCCATTGTCGGAAACCCTTCGTGTTCTTTAGCCTCCCTAGTTTGTTTGTGTCCCAGAGTGGTGTCGCCTGCGTGATGACTCCTTCCCACCCCATATCCCTCTGTACTTCGTGCCAGATCCTAATTGTATGGGCTGTAGGGCCTATGAGATGTTTATGTTGATTTCTGTTGTAAAGTATTCTCATAAGATTGTCTGCACCCAGCAGATGCCTATCCATGCGATAGGCCGGATCTTCCTGATCAGCGTGAAGCCATTGGTTAATTACCGACAGGTGTGAGGCCCAGTTGTATACCTTAATGTTGGGGACCGCTATCCCTCCGTCATACCAGCCCTTCACTAGTTTGTGCATCGCTATACGTGTCGCCTTGCCATCCCACAGCAGCTTGTTTAGTTCATTATTTATATCCCTGAAGTATGATGGGGTTATCGGAAATGGTGTATTTTGCAGGGCGTACAGAAACCTCGGGAGTGCCATCATTTTAAAGAGGGCCGCCCTGCCTAAGAGGGTGAGCGGCAGTGCACGCCAGCACTGCACATCTCTGCGGAACCGCTCCAGAGGTTTCTTGAGATTTTCAGCTATGAAGTGGGCATCCTGCGCCGTGATATGGATGCCCAAATATTTGAACCCATCAGGCACTATCTTGGCAGCACAGTTTCGTGGGAGTCGAGGCTGAGCGCCTGAGAGTACATAAATATGCGATTTCGTCCAGTTTATTGTATATCCTGAGACCCGGCCGAACGTCGCGCAGATATCCATGAGGCAATTGAGGGAGCGGGCCGGCGAGGCCAGATAGAGGAGTATGTCGTCCGCATAGAGCGATATTCGGTCCTCCCACCCCGGCGCCCACTTGAGCCCACGGATTACTTGGTCTTGTCGTATCCACGCCGCCAAGGGTTCCAGTACGAGTGCGAATAGAAGCGGTGACAATGGACATCCCTGCCGTGTCCCTTTGGCCAGTGGGAAGGTGCCTGAGATTCTCCCATTGGCCACCACTTGTGCCATAGGTTTCGCATATAGCAGTTCCACCCATTTTATGAATTTGGGCCCAAAACCCAAATGGTGAAGTACCGCGAATAAAAATGGCCATTCCACCATATCAAACGCCATTTGTGCGTCCAAGGAAAGGATTATAGCGTCCTCTTTAATTAGAGATTTGCGTGCCATGACACTATGCACTCGCCTCAAATTTAGCGCCGTGTTCCGGTGCGGCATTAACCCCGATTGATCCGGGTGAACCACCGCCCCTAAATAAGGCTGAAGCCGCATTGCCAGCACCTTGGCTAGTATCTTTGCTTCTGCGTTGATCAGGGATATGGGCCTTTATGACATGCAACTGTTTGCCGGTTTGCCCGGTTTGTGTATTGCTACTATCGTAGCCAGGCGCTGGTCTCTGGGAAGATCCCCCTTCTCTAAGCTGTCTTTGTACATGTTCAATAGGTGGGGCGTGAGGACCGTAGCCAAGTGCCTAAAGAGTTCCACTGGGATACCATTAGGCCCCAGGGCTTTACCGGTGTGGAGTGCGAGTATCGCCTGAGTCGTTTCTTCCTGTGTAATGTCCGCCTCAAGCGCGTGCACTGCCGTTTGAGCCAACGTTGGCATTTGGATGTCGTGTAGGAAGGCTCTGTTGTCGTCTACGGTGGCCGTGGCTGTCGGCGTATAGATACGTTCATAGTGTGCCGCCAGTTCCTCCACTATGGCCTGGGGGTCTGTGATTGCCGCGCCATTTTGCGTGGCAAGCTCTGCTATCCACCTATTAGCTTTGTCTTTTTTGTCTAACCAGGCCAGTAGTTTACCTGCTTTGTCCCCCTGTTCGTATACTGTGTGCTTTGTATTCTGAAGTCTAGATTTCGCCTCCTCCCATACAAATGTCCTGTATTCTTGTTGTGCCCCATAGGCCATGCGTGGTGGCAGCCGTAACGTCGGCGGCGTGTTCCGCCTCTGCCCTTTGCAAGTTCTCTTCTAACAAACTGAGTTGTTGGCGTTGGCGCTTCTTGTGGTGTGACACGGAGGATATGGCCTGGCCCCGCAGGACCGCTTTATAGGCTTCCCAGAGCGCCGCTGGTGACTTTACCGTGTGTGCATTCTCATTGAAGTATCGCTTTGTGGCGGTGACCAATGTTTTCTTAATCTCTTTAATTGTTAAATAATATGGGTAAATCGGGAAGAGCCTACGCCTGTCTGGGATGCCTGATGAGCAGGTGAGCATTATCGGGGAGTGGTCTGATATTCCCCTGGGCAAGTGTGTCACCTCAGCTATCTGTTCCAACCCCAGCATCTGGGTAAAAATGTGGTCTATCCGTGACTCACTGTTATGCACTCCTGAGTGGAAGGTGTATTGCCTATCATGTAGGAATTTCGCCCTCCAGGTGTCCGTTAGGCCGATCGTATCTACGAAATCTCCTAAGTTTGGAACTGGAGCTGCTGGGTCCTCTAGGGGGTCGCCTATCCATGGTCGCATCAATTACAGCGTTAAAATCTCCCCCCTATAATCGTTGCTCCTTGCAAAAGCAGGAATGCGCCGAGGTCTGGGAGCGCGGAACCCTGCAATGCCGGCGGGATATATACTGAAACAAAGTTGTATCGTCTCCCTTCCCACTGGCCCGCCAATGCCGCGAATCTGCCCTGCGGGTCGGTCCATGTCTGTTGTATTACCAGTGGACATCGCTTGTGAATCAATATTCCTACACCCCTGGATCCGGAGGTGAACTCCGAATGGACTCCCATGTTATATCCTCATCTGTCTAAGGCTTTACACGCGGAACCTACCAAGTGCGATTCTTGTAATAGAGCCACCGCCGGTCTTTTCCGTTTAATGTACTGTAGTACCAGCCCTCGTTTTATCTTGTCTCCCAACCCGTTGACATTCCATGACGGGACCGCGAGGTGTTTGCAATGACTGGTGTGGTCAGTGATGTGCGGGTTGTCGGCCTTCCCTAAGGACTGTTCCTTGTCTGGTCCCATATGCTATAGTTTCTTGTATGCGCGCTGTGCAATGAACGTAGTGAGTAGAGTCTATGCTGATGTGGACTAGGCTGTGGTATGCAGATGAACTTTGTGAAACAAAAACCCCCTGTAAACACCCTATCTCCCCCCCCCACCCTCCTCCCTGCTTCCCTGCCCGGTGGATTCCAAACTACCCACCACCCCAACTGAGCAGAGTGCTTTCTCCCCATAACTTTGTACTTTCCTGCCAGGGGGGAGATGCCAGTCGCACCCAGTCTTATTCTCCCCCTCAGAAGTTCAACATATCCACGGATGTGAAGACTTCCCAGGTTCAGGCCATGCAAGCCCCTTTCACAGCCTTCATCAATATGGCACCATCCTTAGCTTTCGAAAGTCCCTTGTTTCAGTGCCAGTGAGAGGCCCCAGAGAGGCGGCCCAAGTCCACCCCCCAGGGGCAGCACCGGTCGTCGTGCCATTGCCGCTGTTCTTCTAGCCCCAGCGGCGTATCCGGCATGGTGCGGTTTCATATTCCTCCGGTCGCCCCCTTTCGTGATAAGTCCGATTCCTCCGCTCCATCCGTGGAGTGTCCAGGTCTCTGCCCTGCACCATGACGTCCCGCGGTCTTCCGCTAGCCCTCTAGCCATTCTGTTGCCTCCTCCGGTGACATGAAGAACCATGTCTTGCCCTCCGCCTTCACCCTGAGCTTTGCGGGGAAGAGCATCGCATATTTCAGTTCTCTCCTCCGGAGTTCTTACTTTACCTCCAGGAAGTCTCTCCGTTGCTTTGTTACCAGCGCTCTGTAGTCCGGGTATATTTCTACTTTGCTATTCTCCACTTGGAGCGGGGGAGCGACTCGAGCAGTCTGTAAAATGGCGTTCCGGTCGCGGAAGTTAAATATTCTCGCCAATATAGGCCGTGGTGGGGCTCCTGGTTTGGGCGATCTTCCTGGCACCCTGTGCGCACGTTCCACTGAGAAAAACCCCGACAATCCTCTAGGTTGGAATTTAGTCTTGACTAGGTCTTCCACAAACAAGTCTAGTGCTGGACCGCGTACGGTCTCCGGCACTCCCACTAGGCGGATGTTATTTCGGCAGGAGCGCCCTTCTTGGTCGTCCAGTTTTGCCTCCAGTTGTTTCTGCACCTTTTCCAAAGACCTTACTTTGTTTTGCAACAGCGCCGTCTCCGTGGACAGGGTCGCCGTCGTGTCCTCCACCTCTTTCAGCCTGTCGTTCATTTTGGACACGTCCGCCCGCAGCAGAGTAAGATCTGTGGAGATCGTGCCGATCGCTGTTTGCATTTGCGTCAGTGTGCGCATTACATCATGCAGGGTAATCTCCCCAGGCGGACCGGCTTGCGCTCCGTCCTCACCCTTCCTGGGAGTCTCCGGGGTCCCCGATCTCACTCCTCGGTAGGCATATTTGTCTAATTTTCCTGCTTGCATCCCACGTTGGCCTTCCCCCCCCCCCATTGTGCGTACTCCGTCTCGCGGCGTAGTGGGCAGTTGTGAGGAAGGTCGGTAGTCGCCGCTGCCAGACGGCGCCGGAAAAGTCGGCGCTCGGCCTTTCGGTTTTCCCTCCCTTCCTCGCCGTCACTTGTGCAGGGGGTCGTTGTCCTGTAGACGCCCGCTCTTCACAGTTCGTGGTGCAGAAGCGTAATGGGGAGCACCGTCGCAGCCCACTGCTGCTGCGGCGCGGCTGTCCGATATGTGTCCCTTTGACAATCAGGTAGGACTGCGAGGGGGGGCGTCCGGTACGAGATTCAGTCACCTTTGCCCAGCACGTCGTCTGTCGCCAGCCGATCTGGGGCCCCAAGTCACTCTCCCAAAACACCTGTGGCTGGTACGTCGAAATGCAGGCCCGGGTTCACCACAGCATTCTACGCGTGGGCCAGACCAGCCCGCACCCAGGGACACGCCCGGACCTCGGGCCGCCGACCCGGCGCCCAGATAGCAGGGCCAACGTCTGCGCCGGAGCGCCCCAAATTCACAGGTTCTGGGGGGGTCGAGCTCCTGTGTCCTCCCCCTTCCGGAGCACCCCCGTCCCCCGATGTGTCCGGGCCGGATTATCTCGTCCTCTCCCCGCACCCCGTCCTGCAGCCTGGCTTCTCCCTGGGGGGTTCTCACCGTCACGAGGCCCGGGTCCGCATCTGTAACGCCTTCAGGGAGGTACCGAGGGCCAGCGCGCCCCAGTTCTGTGGTCCGCTGCTTCGCCCGTCGCGCTGCCTCCGCCTCCTGAATGGGTTTGCGCTGGGCGCCGCCTCCTCGGCCGTGCTCGTCCACTCCAGTCCCCGGTCGCGGCCCCGGGAAGTAGGCCGCACCCCAGGCCTCGCCGAGGCGGTCCCTTCGGCGGCCCCGACAGCCCCGAGACAGCGCCCAAGCGTCGTCGAAGCCTCTGGACGGTCAGTACTACTGTTCTTCGTCGCCGTGGACGCGGATTAGTGGCAGGATTTACGGGGCGAGATACTAGTGAGCGCGGAGCTCTCCTAGGCTGCGGCCATTGCTGTCGGCTGCAAGCGACGCCCCCCAATTCTCTAGTTTAAATGTTTAGAAGAGGCCAATTTGTGATGTACCTTATGAACTGATTGCAAAGTGTTATCAACGTTTGCTCCTTATGTAACTAGCGTAATGAAGTGCCTTCCTACAAATCAAGGTGCATGTGTACAAGCCCCTATCACCACCACAATGTCACTTTTACAGACGTTGTGGTGGGGATAGGGGCTGCGCCTTATGTGCACGGCAGCGTTAAGCCACTTAACGTGGCTTAACGCTGCCGTGTACATAAGGCACCCTTTCACGCTATGGTGAGCGTGAAAGGGATGTGCAATGGGTGTTGTGGTGGCCGTTCCACTACAACACCCATTGCATTTGACCCTGCCCCCTATGTACAAGGGTGGCGTACATAGGAGGCAGCGCTAAAATGAAGACAAGGAAAATCCTAGTTTTAAGTTGGCGAAACAAGGAGAAATGCATTATTTCTCCTCGTTTTTGCTTTTTCCATGTGTGCTGCCTGGTGCGCACACATGGAAAAAGCGAAATGCCATGGTTTATGTACTGGAAGGTGTCCCTTCCTGTACATAAACAAACCTTTTTTAAAAAAAAATGCCATTTTGTAACTTTCATGTGTTCTGCATGAAGCAGCACACATGAAAGTTACAAAATGGCATTTTAGGATTGTTTGTGCAGGAAGGGACACCTTCCTACACATAACCAATCCTCACCTGCACACAGACACACTTGCACTCTGTTGCAAGGGTGCCTGTGTTGGCGCTAAGTTGTTAGACTTAGCGCCATCGCAGGGGGAAACGCAAGGCTGATCCACATTCTTGTAAATATGGTGAAGCCTTTCGTTTCAGAAGTGGCAGAGCGTGTCGTTAAGCAGAGGAGGCTAACGACATGCCCTGCCACTTCCTAGTACATTTCCCCCAAGTCTTTAGTTATTTGTGGTGCAGTGACTGCCTTTTTGGACCTAGTTCTGTTGATGACACCTTGGTTCCTGTGCAGATTTCGTATTTGTCAACTGAGTACATCTGTGGAAGAAATTACTGAATTGCACTTTACAGTATGCTTCCAGGTCTTCTGTCAGATCCACATTCTTCAGATTGATCACTGGTCGAGATAGCTCTCATCTGCAATCTAATAGTGAGTTTCAGTATGACCTTAAGCAAGTCAGTATCGTGGCCCTGAAAGTATTTGCTTTGCATTTAATAAAACCCCATCCAAACTTTGAACTAAACTTCTCACCTAAAGTAGATGAGCCCTTATTTCACTCGTGCTTTATGCAGGTGACATTGTTAGTGGACTAAACTGCCATAGTTCTTATGAGGAAATTAGAATATTTGCAGTAAATATAGAAAAAAACTAAAATAATGTTATTTGGGTCAATATATGAAAGCTTTACTTTTGTTGTTGATGCTTGTACAAATAACTAGGTACAACTTTAACGTCTTAATTGCATAGGTCTGAATAGCCTCAATTGCATAGGTCTGAATAGCCTCAATGTAAACAAGGGTTCTGACCGCATGTGGAGGTTTTTCTTTTTAGTAATGTTTAATTTTGCATATGGAGAGTTACTGCTGGCTCCACTAATAACGGCTTTTGAAATCAAAGTGCCTTTGGTGGCTCTCTGTTGTGCATAATTGTTACATTGTGATTCAGGAGTTTAATGGGAAACCATTGAGTGGCATATGTGGAAGCACATCTTGTGCCTGCTGCCAAATGTTATGACTGTCTCTTACGCATGATCTTGGATTAACCTCTTTGCAGATCATAGCAGGTAATGCATTAAAAAAGTTTATGCACTCTTTGTCTAACTTGGTTCACAATGAAAATTGCTTTTAGATGCCAGAGATTCAAAACTCTGAAAGAATTGGGCTAAATGAACCTTAGGCTAGATACATATTTATTGTATTCTTCCTTTGAATCACGGGTGGATTAGAAATTGAGATCCTTTTCCTTCCGGCCAGGACTTGAAATATTCATCCCTGCCCTTATCACTGGGAAAGAAAAGTTTTTGGAAGCCAAGTCTTCAGTGGGCCTCACTAGATTCTCTTTGGGCAAATCTGAAACGTTTTTATGCATGACTAATTTGGTGGACCTCACAATGAGGATTGCGATACTGCTAGTAAGGCATGAAGTAAATCCAAGGCTTTCATTTACATAAGTCTATTCTTATTTACATAACCACCCTTAGGTTCTCAAGTGCTACACTTCCTGCTACACTTCCATGCATGAATGGGGTAGAGGCAGTGGGTTTTGTACCAGGGAGGATGGAATGGGCGCTGACCATGGCAGAACCTCTTAATCTCTAGTGTTGCACAACTTTCTCAGGCTTAAGATAAATTGAAGGTGGGGGTCGCACTGGGTGATAGGTGAAAGGGAAGATGACATGAAATGAAGTAGAAGATGATATCTCAAGTAGCAGTCTACTTCATATTTCAAAGTTATAAAATTACACCCTTTAAGGAATTCGATGTTGGCAAGGAAAAAGAGAGGACTGGGACAAAGGATACTTGGTAATTTCCTTGCCAAAGGGAATGTAGCAGGCCTTCCTAACTGCAGCCTCATGTTGATGTTAAATTGGGTGCTAAAGAAAAATTAAGTGAGTTAAACGGTGCAGGTGCCTTGAAAGAGTGAAGATATAGTGGTAGAGAGTAGGAGATATTTGATGTGAACAAGCAATGAATGTCAGTAGACCAAGAAATAAATGATGGTGAGTACTTTATCACCAGCAAGCAATGAAGTTAAATAGAATTTCACTGACAATTGGCAGTTAGTACAAGACATGTGCAAGGAGGCACCCTTAGTCGCATGTAAGAGGAATATGTATATTGGGGATCACTTTGTCAGAGCACATAAGGACACGCCCAGAAAATGTGACATAAGAACTATATGGAGCCTTACTGAAATAGTAGGCCATTACAAAGTTGGTGGTTGTTTAGTGTGTAAATTCACATTCTACACTAAAACACTTGATACGGGACAGAGTATTTAACTTCGTCCTTTTCCAGTTGTAATACATGAAATGCAATATACATTATCAGATTTCCATGTATGAAAGTGTATGTGGGTCAAACCACACACATGGCAAAACAACGGATTGCCCAATACAGGAGCAGAAGTAAATATAAAATAGAGGGGGTAGCACTGGTACGACACTTCATGGAATATCGACACATTGAGGATGAAATACAGTGTCAGTTTGCAGAAGTGGTTTCTTGGACAAGAGAGGAGGGAACATCACAGGACTTGTGGATAAACGGGAATGCAAATGACTGAACATGCTTAACAGCACTCAGAATGGCTTGAACGATGCAATGACCTACGTCTTCTCTCAGTAGTGCAACAATGAATGACTGTTATGTGTATACTATATTTTGCATATACCCATTTGATGTGACTGTGGTTAAAAGGTGGAATGACAACTTGTGCTGATTGATCTAGTTATAGGGGTAATATTGAGATAGTAAACACTTATTTTTTCTGCATATACATGGAGGTATACTCCATGTTGGTTACATGTGTATTGCATGTCTGTATTCTGTGCATAGGTATCACACCCCCATACATGCCACATATATCAGTATATCCTTTTTGCTCTACTCCGCTAAGAGCAGATGGTTTGAGATAATTTAGCTGGGCCAATCGACCTCTAGACTATTTTCCTATTAATCTAATGTGTATGCAAGGTGGTATTCAGGGATATCTTGAATAAAGTATGCTTGGTTCCCCCAATATGGCCGCGAATGGTTGGCGGTCTAGTTGCTTGTTAGATGCAAGAGAAGATAAGTCGGCAGCGTCTGCCATGTCTTCCCTGATGTATGCTGAGAATTCATGGCGGCGCACTGTGAAGCAGATGCTTTCACCTCTTGGGGTAAGGTTTTGTAGCCCTTTCCATGTCAGTCGATTATAGGCTTGTACTTTGGTGGACGGTTTCCAGACTAATTAGAATAACTTGTGAAACAGAATTGTTGCTGTTTAGTATTACTGGTTCTGCTATTATAGAAGTGGGATGACTTGTCGACTACTGGATGTGTTCACAGTTGACAGGCTAATCTTTCACATTTATGTTTCGGTGGAGGGAATAAATAACTACCTTTCTGAAGGTACAGTTGAGTGCATTTGGAGAATGGTTCTTCCCATGTTTGGCCCTCTCTGTTGGTGACTTTCATGGTGGATATAGTATGGCTTCTGCTTGTGGTAGAGTACCAACACTGGCATATTGAGATAACTAGTCATGTTACTAACAGCATGCACCCCTTGGGGAAATGTGATTTGCCACAATTATGTGTATACACATTGAATTGCCTTTCAACCTCATACCTTTATAGGCAGTGAATTAATTGCTAAGGAAATATGTCAGACTGTATTAGGCGCGTATCTGGACTAGCATGTGAAGAGTGGTGGAACATTTGGATACATCACACATAGATGAATTTGATGGGTGTTCTGATTGAGAAAGGTCTTTAAACTACTGTCAGAGATTCAAACTTTTAAATTTTAGATTAAAGGTATGAATCTTCCAGATCCTACAAAAAATAACATTTGCCAAGAGATAAAACCATTTGGTTAAAAAATTTGAGGCACATAAAATCAAGGATCATTTGTAATAAGTGGGATCTCCACCTCTTTGAGTAATATAGCTAGTAGTGAAGGTGAGAATTTAGATTAAGGCAAAAGGTACCTCCAATCAAAACTCTAGTAATAGTGCTTTTTTGAGAAGAATCAGTATGGGCAATCAAGATGAGAATACAGGAACGGACCGTACAAGAAAACAAGAAGGGGGGAAAAAGAGGAGGGAGAACAGATCAGAGAAAGAAGGCGCATGTAGACACAGTCCTGGAATAAGAGTAGTAGGAACCGAAGGCGAGATACTAGCCTTGACTTATTCAGATGTTTCTATCAATAATCTATCTAATAAGGAACTTAGTAATGATATGCAATCACTACTTAAGAAGAGTATGGCTTTTTGCCCAGGAAACAGTGGAGTCTTGTATGGCTTGAAAATATTTATTTAAATTTGTTAGAAGACTGAAACTTAAGAAGTATTTTTGCTTAGATCCTATGACAAGGCAGATGTGACAAATCTGTGGTCTAACAATTCAGGTCATTTATGATACTGTGGCATTATTATCAATCTCAGACTCTGACTCCGGAGCGAGGGGCTCACGGTTCGATCGCCGGCAGCAGCTTAGCTCAGCACCCTGTGACCCTGGGTAATATCTCACTTTTATCTCCCCGACTGCCCCCTTATCCTTAACTCCGTAGGATGATATGTTCGTGCTTTACAAATATGGATTATTATTATGGATTATTAATCTCAGATTATAAAGAAGAACCGGTTATGATTGCCAAGGTTTTTAATGATTTAGACATTACAAATCTGAGTGTAGATAGTGGACTTGAATATGAATCTAGATGGACACCACAATTGACTAGAGACAAGAATTTGGAGCTTTTTCACGAATTGGTTTGTGCAGATCTAGCTAAGTGGAACAGGAAGCGTATGATATGATCTGGAAGGGGTATAGATACTCTCAACTCAGGTCAATTTATTGCCTGGGATCAATTACAATGTGACAGATTTAATAATCGGGGAATCCGACAATAGCGGAAACATTGTGGTTATGCATCAAGTGATTGACCATAAGATATACACACAATTTGATAATAAGGTGTTATGTGAAGTTGGGATCCACCCCTATCTTTGAACTGACTAAACTAATTAAGGTGATTTCGAAAAAATGAAATGATAGAGGTTAACTTAATGATGATGAATACTTTTATTTACCGGTTGATCGTCCGAGGTATCCTTGTCTTTACACACAACCTAAGATGCATAAAGACTTACCTTTTCCAGCAGGTAGGCTTATTATCTCGGAAATTGGTGGACCTACTGAGCGGATTTCAAAGTTTGTAGATATCTTTTTACGACCTTATGTGATCAACTTACCTTCTTATATCAGAGACGCGAAGCATATCTTGAATCTGTTAAGTGATATGATATAGGAACCAGGTATCCTAATGGTGACACTTGATATTGTTTCACTATATACAAGTATTAAACACGAGGAGAGCATCATGGCTCTGGGACAGATTTTGAGTGCTCGATCAATTGACCTCATGGAACACACGGAGATGTTGATAGCAATGGTTAAAATCGTATTGAATGTTTTAAATTTTTTTTTAGTTATGAATGGTTCAGACAGTTACAGAGAACTGCAATGGGCTTCAAGTTTGCCCCTTCTATGCTACCAGTTTACTTCCTAGAAGTCAAAACAGTGCTATACCCTTTGGTGAGATGGTGAGTACCAGGTGTAATTGTAGTAATGAGAGTGAATTTAAAGAATGTCTGAAAGACATAGAGCAGAGATATGCCAAGAGGGTTTGTGATGCACATGTAATTCGATCTGCTAGGAACCAAATTCAGAGAATTGATCAGGACACAACGTGTCAATAAGTTCCAGAGTAATTCACAAGAAACTAAAAAGGTATGATTGATCACAAACTATAATTGGAACTTTGGTCAATTTTGCAAGTGCTTACGCAAACACTGGTGTTTACTTCAGTCAGATTATTGAGTGGGTTTTTTTTCCAGTCCAATCTGATATTACTTATGGCAAGGGGAGATTGTTAAAAAGTATTCTTAGCCCTAGTTACCATAGGAAACGGGAACAGATAAGTTTTCGAACTCCTAAATCTAGAGGCGTTTATAAATGTGGTCTCTGCAGCTTGTGAAGATGGGCCCTAGATAAGACTAAACTATTTAGCTATGGTACTGCTGAAGAATTTGTGATTTACATGAATATCAATTGTGGTACCAAATTTGTGTATATACTTGCATGCAAATGTAACCAAATATGTGATGAGTACGATTAGATCACTCTGAGAAAGGGTTGGTGAACATGTGCGGGCTTCGAAACAAGGTGATGACAAATACCGCATAGTGGTGCATGCTATGGATTGTGAAGCACAGAAACAATATTCAAGAATAGATGAAAATGGGGGTGCACGAATAAGATAGTCCAATGAGCCAAAAAAAATTGGACTATCTTATTCGTGCACCCCCATTTTCATTTATTCTTGACGTTTGATCTGGAGCACAGTAGCGCCATTCAGCGGCTGGCGTATGGGGTGGATTGCACGGCAATCATCACATTTATCTCAAGAACTGGTGTGAGGTGCGGCAAGAAGGGCCCGCCGTTGTTGCAGTTGAAACACAGAAACAATATTGCAGTTTTCCATTCTATAGTATGGCCAGGGACCCCATGGGTGGCAACAGAGAATTGAACCTCAGATGACGTGAGGCTGTGCGGATCAAGGCACTTAAAGCAGTGAATCGGGGATTGAATATAGGCCATGAGTTACAGTATTTTTTTGGGAGATTAACAGTCCATATTGTTATGTGACAGATACCACATGGCCTCTCTATTTTTTGAATTATTGACTGTTATGATGATTTGATGCACTGTAAACTCACTGTGAGGGCACTTAATTTTTCTGGGTTTGATTTTTAATTAATTATAATGAGATTTTAAGGACTATAGAACAGATTTTTGATTATCCTACACTAATGGATTGTGAAAACAGTTGTCAATCATAACTTTGTTTAGAATATTAAGACCTGGGAGGGTGGTTGTAATAGAATTAATACATATCAACTGTGAGTGTTTACAGTCTTCAAGATGGCCGTTTAGGTGAAATATTGGCCAAAAATAAATGAGATTTATGAATTGTGCCATTTTTAAAATGATTATTTTGGTACTTTCCGTTTTTTACTGTGGTCAAGGAGTATATTAATATAGGGTGGTTTCTATAGCGTATCCATTATCGGGGTTTCATTAATCCAAATTAGATGTATTTACTTTTATTGAGATGACGTCGGGTGATTACCTTTCCCAAGATTGCGACCGTTTTGCTGGAGTGAAAACTGAAGCTCTGATAACATTTTGATAAAGTATATGGAGCCTTGTGTTGGAGTTTCAAACATAACTAACATGAATTTACTGGTATACTGATAATCACTAACTAAAGTCGCTTTTTGCCCACGTTGGAAGATTACATTTCCTAAGATGGCGGCCCTGTGCTTGATTGTAAACTGAAGCGTGATGATAATTTGGTATAGGTTGGAACTAAACATAACCAATAAGAATTGACCAGTTAGGATTTATTAATGGCGAACGCTTTGTATCAGCATTTGCTTTGTAAGAATTGACTATGGTTGAAAGAGGTGAGAGCAGTTTTAAGATGGCGGACGCTTTGGGGAAGTAAAATAAGTGTTCTTCCTTGATGGCTGGTGTTATTTAAATGGGGCAAGATGGTGCCTGTGTTGGATGCCGATTTACACAAGGAGCACTCTCCGGCTGACAACCAAGTGAATATTTGGACATATTTTGAACAGGTGGGAGATTGTAGTGGTTATTGGATACAGTACAGTTCTATGAAATATATTATTGTGAGCTTGTGGTCATTTTTGCACATTTAAATCAGTAGGTATTTATATGATTTTTGTATTTTCAGATCTCAGGATTTTGTGACATTGCTTGTGTGTGTAGGATTATGTTCCAATAGGTGAATGGATATTTGGTTCTTAAAATATGGCTAATAGGGTATGTTAAATTGGTGAGATAATTAGACAGACACACACTTTCCTCTCTATATTTATTTTTGCAGCAAGAATCAGTGATATTAAGGTATGTGTCTAAGTTTTGGGTACATTGGGTTAATTGTGATTTTCACTTTATTTTACATATGGTGATGGAGAGGCAGTCTGCATGCGTCACAATGGGGTGAACATGTGTCTTGGACCTTTTAATTGTATCTTTTTTGAGATATTGATATTTAGCAATGATTCTTTTTATATTTTTTGATCAGGGGCTCTGGTTGAAATATGCATCTATATTGTTTTTGGAGGGTTCCATAATTGGTATAACAATATGGTTTCTGTTTGAATTGTTTTTTTTATTTTTTATTATATCACGCCTGATTTTGTTTGTCACGAGATTTGAGATACTAGTGGCGATTTAATATTATGGATGACTCGTGTAAATGGAGATTACTTTTATTTCTGGCCCTGATGATGTCGTGGGTGATACACCTTTGCGATGAAATACGTGTTGGATGAGACGTAATAAGACTTAACCCGTTGCGTGCGTGCGTCGGCCAACGGCTGTCGTGAGCACTACCTCGGTAGTGCTGCGTTCGTCCGTTGGCCGACGCCGCCCCACCCACCTAATAGAACTCCCGCACCGCGGTGGAATTTACGCCGGGGTAAAGAGTGTGACAACTGGACTTGTGATACATTTACAGTGGACTTTCTAATGATGGGTACCCAAGGATTTCTTTCACATAGAGTACTTTGTTACTTTTTTACAATATTTGGAACTGACTATTGTATCTGGCTCCTTGTATGCAGGTTGAATAGCCAGATAACTTGGTCTGAAGAGACCCTAACATTCATACGGGGTTATAACGTCGACAAACCCCTCTTGGTATTAGATAAACTGATATTAATACGGACTGTGAATTGTTTTACAGCACCGTAATATATATGCTTGTGAACAACGTGCAAAACCAGGGATAATTGTACTGTGCTTTATGTCATATAGGTTGTCAATCTTTAGTCACTTGCTCACATATCATTGTATATGAATTGGTGATATATATGTGATTGACAGAAACCACTAGCAGTCCATTGTTCTCTCTTTTTTCGAACATTTATGTTATGTAGAAGGAACTTTATGTTGCATTAGATTGTGGATTCCTCCGAATCTTTAAGAGGTTTCCATGATTTAGAATACATCCCACCTACCTAATGCAATGTCTGTTGCTATCTAGGCTAGGAGATGGAGAGGGATGCCATGGCTTCTCAAAGAGGGAAAAGTGACAATAACAGGAGCCACAAATATTCTATTGAGAGATTTGGGTGCCGATTCCGATCCGTTGAAACAAATTACCGTACGACTCGTATCCGTATTTTTTTACGTACGAATCGTACAAGTCCCGTACAAACGGCCAAGTACGATTCGTACATGAAAAATACATAAGAATCGCTTCGGGAAAAGTCTACAAGACGTCCCCGGACAGTTTTACATACATATCGTAAAACTAAAGTCCGAGCGCGCAAGTACGATCCGTACCGCCTGTCCGAATAAACTACCGCATGTAAAAGGCCCCGTACGGAGCGAACGCTGTAGCACACATGTACACGGGTAAACTTGTGCCCGGATACGAGTCGTACAGCCCCCCCTCCCCCGCATATGTCAGCACCGTACCCCAGGACCGTACCCCAGCCCAGCACCTGTACGCGCCGCACCCAAGGCCCGTCTCCCAGCCCCGCACCTGTACGTACCGTACCCCAGCCCCCCACCTGTACGCACCGTACCCCAACACCGTACCCCAGCCCCCCACCTGTACGCCGGACACCCCAGGCCCCTATCCCAGCCCCCTACCTGTACTTACCGTACCCCAGGACCGCAGTGCCTGTACGCGCCGCACCCCAGTCCCGTACCCCAGCCCCGTACCTGTACGCACCGTACCCCAGCCCCGCACCTGTACGCGCCATACCCCAACACCGTAACCCAGCCCCGCACCTGTACGCGCCGTACCTGTACGCACCGTACCCCAGCCCTGTACCTGTACGCGCCGCACCCCAGCCCCGTACCTGTACGCACCGCACCCCAGGCCCGTACCCCAGCTCCCCACCTGTACGCGCCGCACCCCAGGCCCCTATCCCAGCCCCGTACCTGTACGCACTGTACCCCAACACCGTACCCCAGCCCCGCACCTGTACGCACCGTACCCCAACACCGTAGTGCCTGTACGCGATGCACCCCAGGCCCGTACCCCAGCCCCCCACCTGTATGTACCGTTCCCCAGGACCGTACCCCAGCCCCGCACCTGTACGTGCCGTACCCCAACACCGTACCCCAGCCGCGCACCTGTACGCACCGTACCCCAACACCGTAGTGCGTGTACGTGCCGTACCCCAACACCGTACCCCAGCCCCGCACCTGTACGCGCCATACCCCAACACCGTACCCCAGCCCCGCACCTGTACGTGCCGCACCCCAGGCCCGTACCCCAGCCCGTACCTGTACGCACCGTACACCAACACCGTACCCCACCCCCGCACCTGTACGCACCGTACCCCAGGACCGTAGTGCATGTACGCGATGCACCCCAGGCCCATACCCCAGCCCCCCACCTGTACGTACCGTACCCCAGGACCGCAGTGCCTGTACGCGCCGCACCCCAGTCCCGTACCCCAGCCCCGCACCTGTACGCGCCGTACCCCAACACCGTACCCCAGCCCCGCACCTGTACGCACCGTACCCCAATACCGTGCCCCATACCTGTACGCACCGTACCCCAACACCGTACCCCAGCCCCCCACCTGTACGCGCCGCACCCCAGGCCCGTACCCCAGCCCCCCACCTGTACGCGCCGCACCCCAGGCCCCTATCCCAGCCCCGTACCTGTACGCACTGTACCCCAACACCGTACCCCAGCCTCGCACCTGTATGCACCGTACCCCAACACCGTACCCCAGCCCTCCACCTGTACGCGACGCACTCCAGGACTGTACCCCAGCCCCCCACCTGTACGCGCCGCACCCCAGGCCCGTACCTGTACGCACTGTACACCAACACTGTACCCCACCCCCGCACCTGTACGCACCGTACCCCAGGACCGTAGTGCCTGTACGCGACGCACCCCAGGCCCGTACCCCAGCCCCCCACCTGTACGCGCCGCACCCCAGGCCCGTACCCCAGCCCCGTACCTGTACGCACCGTACACAAACACTGTACCCCACCCCAGCACCTGTACGCACTGTACCCCAGGACCGTAGTGCCTGTACGCGACGCACCCCAGGCCCGTACCCCAGCCCCCCACCTGTACGCGCCGCACCCCAGGCTCCTCTCCCAGCACCGTACCTACCGTACCCCCAACACCGTACCTCAGCACCCCCACCCAGCATCGCGTATATACGGACCTTACCTACGCGAAAAATACTCGTACAGAACCAGGACACTGTAAAATAGCACAAGGATGGTCAATTCGACTCGCACAACACCACAAAACACGTCTACATGACAAAATACATCTCAATGACTGACCTGGCACATCCAAACAGGCAAACAGAGGCCCTAAATCACAACCACCTCTTGGAACACACCCACCACAAATTCAAACCCAGCCACACCCACAAATGGAACAATTAAAAGGGCCCACACACACAACCCATGAGCCTCTGCAACAGACCCACTGCTGCCAGACCCCACAGACAAACAACTGCACCTTACTCACACCTTAACTACACCTTAACTTACACACCTTCACACAACCTCCTTCACAAACACCCCCTCTTCACATTCACACCCACAACCATCCACACCCACACCATGCCCACAGACAAGAATCCAAAATTCACAAGGGTGGAGCTGGACCTCCTTGTCAACGAAGTCATCAGAGTCGAGCCGCAGCTCTTTGGAACATTGGTCAGACAGACCAGCATAGCCCAAAAAACTAGCCTGTGGCAGAGGATCGTCGATAAGGTGAATGCGCCCATCCGAAGGACCAGGCATGAATGCCAAGCCAGGTGGTACGATCTGCGCAGGGCAGTCAAGCTGAAAATGAACGAGGAATACGCCCAGAGCAACATCACTGGAGGTGGGCTGCCCCGAAGACCCGTACATTACCATCCCTGGGAGGAGAAGGTGATGGCCCTGCTTCCGCCGGTGGGAGTACACGGAGTCGAAGCAGTTGCAGAGCCTGGTGAGTACACAAACTACTTACGTTACATGGGGGCAATGGCCTCCACACCCCAAATACAACAAATGCACGCAACTACCCCCAAGCCCTCACCGGACACAACCACACTCAAAAACCACGCTCATGCCACTAACATGTCCATGCCCCATTCACTAAGCAAGGCCATGCCATGTCCCAGGCTACACAAACCACAAACCCAAGACTGGATGTCCGGGATGCTGGGAGGGTGGGCCTCACAAAACACATCGTGACACTCAGAAGCAGACACCAATGCCCTCAGCCCATATGGCCTAGGTACATACCCATGCCCCATGCCCCATGCCCAAGGCACAGGGACTGGCAAAGTACTGACAAGGTAGCTGACACTTGGCCCCGCTGTATGCAGCACAAGGCCCTCCTGTGACCACTGTACACTCAAACACCAACTCCACTAGCTCAGATATCTAGCACAGGAACTCACACTCACTGTCATGACAGC
This sequence comes from Triturus cristatus, assembly GCF_964204655.1. NCBI lineage: Eukaryota > Metazoa > Chordata > Amphibia > Caudata > Salamandridae > Triturus > Triturus cristatus. The sequence continues at coordinate 393,278,449 of NC_140592.1, forward strand.
ATGCACCATGAGGGGACAGACACATCACCTGGGAGACCCAATGACAAATCACACTACACACAACAGCAGGCCCGGTCACAACCCCCCCTTACACAAGCACACACCCCTGGGGCCGGCAACTAATTCATCCACTCTCACAATGGACATGTGACACAACAAGAACAATCCATAGCCAAATAAGCATTCTAGCCACAATTCTACATGTCAAACACTCAGGAGAACATATCAATCTGTCCCGCGCAACATACCCATCCACAAGTGGACATTGAGAGGAATTCTAGGCACATCCAACTACCTGGAGGAACTGTGCCAACTTGAATATGTCTGAAACATGGATGTCGCATGAAACAGCATTGACATTGTCTCTCTCTCACACACAGGGCAACGTCATGGATCTCCCCCCAACAATGGGGGGGGGGGGGGAAGAATCACAGTCTCAGGCTCGGCATGAAGATGATCCCACCGGCAGCGACGACTCTCACCACTCCGTGGATGACCCCGACCAACCTGGCCCCTCTGGTGCCCAAGTCCCTGCAGCACCTGCTTCAGGTACATCTGTGCCAACCACCACCCCCATTCCTGCCACATCCCAGGAGACACCCAGGAGCCCTGCTCGCATTGAACAACACAGCCTGTCTGACCAGGAGGGACCAGGTTCTCTGGGCACCCAGGAGGAGGCAGGCAACCCCGCAAATGCCACCCCTCAGGGGTCCTGTAGACCGGATGTGCCCACAACGGCAGGCCAGGCTCGTGTGGGCAGGGGTGGTGGGAGTGGAGGCAGGCGGAGGCGCAAACCTGACCAGCCAGCTGAGGGAACCGGTATGTCACACATACGCCACATCCTGGACACATACCGGCGTGACACCAGGGGCATCAGCCAGGTAGTGGGGAGCCTCCCAGACATCAAGGGGACCCTCACAGACATCAAAGGGACCCTCGACGAGATGAAGAACCTGCAGGCCGAGCAACACGCCAGTCAACAACAACACCAAGGACGGATGGAGGCAAGACTGGGTGAGCTCCTGGCGGTGCAAAGGGACATAAGCCATTCACTCCGTCGGATCACCGACAACATGGGCAACCCTCCCTGTGACACCAGGCGCAGACCAGCACCAGCCACAGGGAGGGAGGAGGAGGATTCGTCCGACGGAGCATCCCAAACATCATCAAGGCCTGCATCTGAGGGTCCCCGGAGGAAGGTGGGTCGTCCACGGAAAGACTGTGAGAGGCAGCGGACCATCCACCTCTCCCAGGTCACCTGGCCCTCTGGCGCAACAGCAGCACCACATCCAATGACATTCTCTGCCATATGGACTTGCTGGTCACAGTCTGACCAATGATGACCAACACTGTGGTCTGGACTCTGATGACTCCTAATGCCAAGGATACCATCTCCCCCTGTGAACTTTGGATTCCATGCACCCGGTAGAGCACCTCATTTCATCTACCAAAACACATACCCCACCGCAAATAAATAGATTTATTTGGTATCAGGAGATGTTGCAGTCATTTTGCATTAGTCCACAACATGTGTGTGTGTAAATGTCAAACTATGCCTCAGTGTTGAACTAATCCACCCATCTGTACCCTTGGATCTGAGTCTGGTACAGGACACACATGGATCACAATGTGTCATTCAATGCAGACATGGAGCACAATACTCACCTGTGATGGCCTCAAGCTGCTGAAGGGGAGGCTTGCAATACTGCGCGGACAGACCTATTTGGAAGAGTATCATTAAGGCGTAGAGGTCATGCCTCATTTGGAGGTTCCCGGGGAGGGAGTCCCAGGTATGTTTTCCCAGGTGGGAGAACTATGTCCTGCATGCTGGAGTACGGTGGATGTGAAGAATGGTGGCCAGGGCAAGGTTGGATGAACAGAGATGGCCCAACGGGGTCTCGGATGACAGTGGTACAAGGTTGGTTTTGGGTCAGGGTTGTGGCCTGCCTCCTGAGTGTGGGTGGGGAGTCTGAAGGTCATCCTGCAGCACACAGTGATCCATTGCAGCTATCTCTGCTGGACAGTGATGTGGCTGGGGAGCGGGATGTTGAAGCTGAGGTGTGCAGATGCACCCTGGATGTGTACTAGTTTCCAGGGAGTGTGGATGTACTAGCTCCGTAGAGGGCAGGGCAGTATTTGACACGGATGTTGTCGTGGACCTGGGGGATGGTTTGTCTTTATTTGTAGTGGATCTATCTGTGGATCATGTGCATAATGCAGAGGGTGTTGCAGACTGAGGTACAGATGCTGGTGATTACCATGGCAAATGTGAGCGAGCAATACATGATGCACACCATCTTGTGTGCGTGCCCACTGGGTGCCTGTGCAGGGCTCTTGCGGGTGGGACACAAGCAGTTGACCCAGCTGTAAGGGGACAATCCGCAGATGATTACCTCAGTCCTGTACAAGTCCAGCCTCAGGTGGCTGATGTTCAGCCATCCATCAATGGATCTCATGCATTCTTGATTATTTGAACTGGCAATGTCGGCGTCTTTGGTGAGGAGCACCTGGCTGTCAATGGCATACAAGCTGATGATGAGGTGCTGTGCGCATGTGATGGTGGTGAGGGGGGTCCTGGACACATTGTAGATTGACACGCTGAGAGATGATACCTGGGCCATGTGCCAGATGATGACACCATACTACATACAGAAGCCTTGACTCCCTTGCTGGGGTACAGAGCCGGTGGGGAGTAGGAGGGACATGACCTGGTTGGTGTAACAGGGCCTGGAAGGCGTGGCAGCGCTGTGTAGGCAGTTGGAGATGCCCACTCATCATGCAAAGGTGTTGTGTGTGCGCTTAGTGTATGCCTCAGAGCAGCCGGTAGACATGCGGATAGACATTGCATGGAGGGTGGCTGCAACATCAGACTGTAGTGTGATGTGGGTCATGCAAGGCCATGAGGGTCGTGCAATATGCACGTTGCATGTGCAGACGGTCCAGCCTTTGGCACCGCGTGTCGGCAACAGTGGCACAGACAAGCTGATGCCAGCCAAATGAATGGGTGGGTGGAGGGAGGAAGGGAGGAGCATCTTTTAGGCGTGTGTGTTACCACATCTGGAAACTCTGTGTTCCCTTGCTGCAGGGGCTGCAGCAGCAGGCGGCATGTCCTGGAAAATATGCCACAAGTTGCACACAAAGATGAGGATGTCAGAAAGGCCAACTGCAACAGGCGTATGTAAAGGAAGGAGTGTCCGGTGTTCAATGGCACACCAAGAGACAAATGGATGCACACTCACCAAAGATGACTGACACCGGATCATGAAACTGAAGGCCGAGCTGCGCACATGAAACACACCCTCAGCAGGTGTTGAGGGCCCGTTGTGGGGACCAAAATGGCCAAATACATACACAACCATGGACTTCATGCACAATAGAGAATCAAATCCATGAAGAACACCATGCATGTTGCTCATCTACACATACTCATATGCACAATCTTTGACAACTATGCCAGAGATGCGGCATGCACAGTGGCAAGAGACCTGCATTGACCGAGATGAGGCACCTTGGAGGCTGAGGAACACTTTTATTACTCAGGCCAACAGTAAGGGAAATGCATCAATGTGAACAGACTCACAGGTCATTTGGCTGAACATGTGGGACCTACACTGGACACCCCGTTCACACCACAGATGCTGTAAATCCATTGAACTGGCACACAAGTGAAGGGTGTGAGCCAAACAACCCCTGCTGCACACGGAGAGGCTGCAATTCCCCATTGAGCCTCTTATGGGGATGTCCCACACCATGTCCACCCGTATGTTTCAGAGGGAAGTTTCACACACATTGATGCCTTCCTCACAATCCACAATCCCATTACAGATGACTGCCACGTAGGGTGACTATCAAGTCATGGGAGTCATGCTACATGTCAGGTGCCCCATGGTGAGTCGACATGTATGCATAGTAACAAAACATGCACAGGAGCAGTGCCCACACATTCCAAATAACTACCACACCCAAAATGCCTTGTTGCAATCCTACCCAAAGGAGAAATTTCAGCATGTCCGTGCATGTAACGCTGATTCAGCACACGTTGCAATACTCATGAGGGATAGCAGGAGCCCAACGATGCCACGAGCAGACAGCATGCGCAAATACCTGGGGATGACAGACACACAAGAAGTCACTGAAAAGATACTCAACCGCATGCATGGTCATTGACTCTACAGGAATAAGGTTGTCACCATGCTAGTTTTAAATTTACTGTCTCATCCACAATGTTGGGGAATGACATCATCACTCGAGTGCCACATCAGAACACACCTCTAAGTAACTTAGCATACAGTCAGGTGGACACACACATCGCAACACATGCCCCACAAGGCTAAAAGCATGCACACTCAGACCCAGGGACTCCCCATTATGAGAAGAAGTTGCGTATGAGCTGACTCCGGATGTCCTCCTCCTCTTCTTCACTTGCCTCGTGACCAAGCCCTTCATCCCCCACGGGTGGATGTTCCTGCTCATCCGGATCCAGGATGAGTGGCACAGCTTTCTCCACTGCCATGTTGTGCAGCATGCAGCACACAATGAAGATTTTGCAGACCTTGACCGGTGCATATGGGAGGGATCCGCCTGTCTTATGAAGGCACCGGAATCTGCTCTTCAGGAGGCCAAACGTCCTCTCAGTCACTCGCCTGGTCTGCCCATGGGTGTTGTTGTAACGGTGATCAGCAGCTGTTCTGGGGTTGCGTAGAGGCGTCATCAGCCATGGCATGTTGGGATAGCCTGAGTCCCCTACATGGAAACATAATGTACAGAAGTGGGTCAGGAGAAGCTGTGAGATACAAAGATACCGCTAGATACACGACAAACAGAGTCTACCCACCAACAAGACATGCTCATTCGTTGTGCAGCCGCAGCATCATTTCTGGCACGTACGTGTTCGACCAGTGTGTACACGGACGTGTACTACCGTAGTACACGTCCGTGTACACACTGGTCGTACGCGTACGACCAGTGTGTACACGTACGTGTCAAACGCAATGTGCAACTGGTGCCGTAGGGGTACGTGTCAAACGCACCGTACCTGTGTGTGGATTGTCAAATTACATAGGGGACACATGAGGGACAAGTATAATGGCCTAAATGCATGCTGGTTGTCATGGAGACCGAGTTTCCAGTTCAAAAATTTTCATCAGGTGGCCAGCAAAAGTCGGTTGGAGACAATATACAATGTTGCAAAGTGGTTGTTGACTTGACATGATGCTCAAATTTTGAACCATGCAAAAGCACTCACTGGTATATGTTTAAAGGGATTGGAGGAAACGTAGGCTGCTAATGAGTCTGACCAATCACTCTGTACTCCTGTAAATGAAACAGCCCAGCAAGGCAGATATAAGTCAGCCAGGACCCATGAGAGGGCACTTGCCTGTACAACCTTTCATTCCACACCACTGCTGCTGTCATTGCTTCCTCTGGCACCATGTCAGGGACTGTGGAGAGGGCCCAGCCTTTCAGCCATGAGGAGAATGAGGCATTGCTTGATGTGATCCTTCCACAGTACCCCAGCCTGTATGGGAGACCAGGGGAGCAGGTGAGTGCTGACTCCACTAGCTTTGACTGTGCCCCTTTTTTGTGACTGTCACTTCTGGCATTGTGTCCAGGTGTGACAGACATGCAATGTTGTTTAGAGTGGGTCCTGGGGGGGGGGGAATGCCTTAGGTCTCCCATGCAGAGCATGATGTAGTTCATGTCTGCACTCCCCACTTGCATTGTGCTTACTGTGACAATCACTGCATGGTGCATGGCACATTCAGCCTGGCTAATCCTCTTGGGCATTTTAGTTCTATAGTCCTGATGTGATTCTGTGGTCCCCCCGGTGTGACAGGTGACTGTACACACAGATGTGTGTGAGTTCAGTGTAGCTGTGGTGAGAGTGTCCAAATGATGTGTACGCCCCCTGGACATTGATGTGTGTGAATGTTCCCTGCCATGTGGGTGAGTGTCTATGTGGAGTGTTGCACCAAAGCTGCATGGAGGAGGCATATGCTCTACCCATCTGATGTGAGAAGGAAGCTGTGCTGTGTGTCTGACGTGCTGAGCTAGCCCCACACCTGTGACACCCCCCCCCAGTCAAGTGGCACATGTGCAGAGTGAGGTTTGTATCCGCTGTTGCCAATGGCAGGTGATTGTTCTGTGCCTGTGTGTGTCTGTCTACTCTGCTGAGGTTGCGTCAGTGGCCTGGGGCATGTGACTGCTTTGAGGTGCTGTCCATCATCCTTGTGTTGCTTGTGATGCACAGTGTGAGCCATGATCAGTGATTGTGTCGCACCCCTCATGCCACCTGTGTACTTTCAATGCCATGTAGTGCATTTGGGCTTCCCCAGAGGCTAATGTCCCTATGACAAAGGTGGTATGAGTTGGCTGCATACTATGCCCTGTTCAAAAAAGCAAAGATGTTCAAATGTGTGTCTCTGTGACATGGAGCAGGTGTAGTGATGTTGTCTCACTTTGTCATCCTCACAGGTAACCGCCTACGAGAAGGGGAGAATTTGCAAGCGGGCCGTCAGGGCCGTGATGTCGGTGGAGGGTCGGTGTCCACGCCTACCCCAAGTGAGGAAACGCTGGCAGGACATCCGGTGCTGGACCAGGAGGATCGCCCGGGTCCTGCTGGGGGACTCGCCCCCACGGCGGGGGTCGACGACTGACCCACCAAATGAAGCATGTCCTGGCGGTGGTCTTCCCTGACATGGATAGGCGGTTACAGGAGAGACAGCAGCAAGGAGGGGGTAGGTACATGTGTGTTTGTTGTGTGTCACCAGCTTTTGGAAGTGCTCAGTCGCCTGGATACACTGCCAGGGTTTATATGTGCAGTGCATATCCTGTTCCCCCAAGTCAACCGGTGTCGTTCTTCCTCCCTTCCCCTCCTTGACATGTGTTCCCTGGTCTGTGTGTAGTCACTCTTGCACATGGTCATCTAGGCTGCCAGTTAATCCAAGTGCACAATGCTTGCAGCATCATATGTGGGGGTGGTCTGTGACATGTGTTGGTACCTTGCCTGTGCCCTGTCCTGTTCAGTCATTTGGGGGTCCATAATTGTTGGCACTGATGCCGAGTCTCAACATAGGAGTGTGAGGCTTAAAATGAACAGACTTGCAGCATGCATGACCGATGTTGTGGCCTCAGACATGATGTGCATGAGTGGGTGATATGCATAGTGCGGGGACGGTTGCTCCTGTTGCAGTCAGATCTATCCAGGACCATGGAGCAGTGTGGCCATTACAGTCCCCTGAGACACCTTTTCCTAGGAATCATGTGTCATCCAACACTGTGGACATTCTCTGTGTGTTCAGCGTAGGCTGGCCTCTGTGGCATTGTTCCCTGGACTCATTTGTATTTACGTAAAGTGTGCTACATGTGTCCACTGTACAGGGTGACCCCATTTGGCTTGTGCATACTCACACTGGCCAGTGCCTGTGTGGCTCTGTACAACTATCTGATGATGGTTGTTTGTCACTAATATGTGTGGTCAGCCGCACGAGGTGATGTTGAGTACATTTAGGAGTTCTTGATGCACATTTTAGTAAACCCAGATTAAGAGGTGTAAGTACTTGCTCTGTCTCAATCACATTGTCTCAGGTAGGGGGGTTTGTGCGGGCAAGGCCTACATGTCCAAACCTTATCTCTCCTTGCCAGATCTGACCTGTGTGTGATAATTGTCTGGACAGACACTCAACATGCAGTGACCCAGTCATGTTGTGCAGGGTTTAATGTTTGTGCTTTGCAGCATGTGTCAAAAGTTAAAAGACATGGTTCCTGCTCATCCATTTTTGGCAACGGTGTGTGGTCCAGATGCTACGTAGTTTGGTCTGTGTGTGCTGACATCTGTGTGGACAATCTTGGTACCCATGAGGGTGTCTCCTCAGTGCAGGTACTCCTTGTTCTGACACAATTGCAGGGCCATTAGGTAATGCATTGTCCTGTGTTTGGACATGTGTGCCACTCCACATGACAGGTAGTGGGTCAGATGTGTTGCCAAATGTGTCATGATGTTACAGATGGCCATGTGACAGGTGGCATGATTCAAGTTGTTAGTCAAGCAGTCTTGGACGTTGGCACTCACTATACTTGTCAACATGTCTCGATAGTTGATATGCATGACTTTGATGTTTTGGTGTGTATGACAATAATGTGCCTGCATGACGGATGTCTCCCAAGGAAGTGCACAAGACACCACCTTTACACTTTTCTTGGACACGCTGGCACAGTAGAAACGAAGGCACAGTTTTGAAAAATATTCCTTTAGAGATTATACATATACATGTTCCCACTGTGTGGTTGCATTTGGGTAAGTCCTTGGTTATTGCTGATATCAACTTACGAGTGTCAAGTCATCCAGACCACCATGGTGCCATGTATATGTACTTACTGATACCCCATTTCTCCTTTACTGTGGCTTATTTGATTTGGGCTGCCAGCTCATACAATGACTGTGTAAAAGTAGTTTTCTGTGCACCTCCTTGTGTGACTTCTGTTATACAGGCACGTGTGTTCTGATCAAAAAGTGGCACATTCACACATTTCAAACACGTTGATTGTGTAAAGTGTTGTGATTGCCAAGGGTCCACAATGTATTTATTTTGGCTTTCATAATTACTCACAGGTCTGAGTGTGGGGACACCTTCAGCATTGGCGTCGGTTATTTGCCCTTGGGGGCACCACTACTGTTTCTTTCATAGTGAACAAGAGGTGGCATGCCTTCATAGTCTGGCTGTGCTCAACAATTCACAGACTCCATATCCTCTGTCTAATTGGATATCGAGTTATTATCTGTTGGGTCCGGATTTTCATTGTTTCCAAGGGGCATGATGGGTCAACCAACTGGGGAGTGCAGGGCTTACATATGTGCGTAGTATTGTAGATGTTACTCATGCTGCTTTTCATGATATGCACTGTGACCTATTTTGTTTGGACTCATGTGTCATATGTATACAGGTGTCTGATTATTTTCTGTCTCTTCACCTTGCCCACAGCATCATCGGGGGACACCGAGGGAGACACCTGTACGGACGTGGAGGAGGGATCCAGCACCGGTGCCACCAGTGATGGCGAGTCTGGTGCAGCAAGTGGCACGGAGGGCGAGGGGAGTCCGGCGGAAGACCTGTCAGGTGGCGACACCGACTACGACGCTGACGGGTCCGAGGCTGAGCTCCCAGAGGGGGCGGAGGCTGCTCCAACAGCTGGCAGCAGCACTACATCTATCCCCGCCCCCTCCATTCCCATCATCGCCCTCCCAGTTGCTCCGGTCCCTTCTGTCCGTGTAGGGCAACAACATGTCTCCTTCGTGCCAGGCACCGCACCCCCTGCCCCTGTCTCCCCTGCTGTCCACACTGCCGAGTCTGTGGACATTCAGCGGCAGTTGCAGGTTGGCCAGAAATCGCTGCTGAGTGTCCTCCATGGCCACACCAGACTGCTGACACAGATGGTGTCGTACATGGAGGGCATGTCATCAGCGATGTCTGACCAACGGATGTTGCTGAGGTCCATGGACTCGTCACTGACGGCAGCAGTGAGTCTCCTGCAGCGCTTCGTCTCCCCCCCCCCCCCACCCCTGCACCATCCACACTTCCCACTCCCATGCCTGTCCCAAGCACACCCAGACCCCACCAGACACAGGCAGCACACCAACACGGAAGGGCAAGCGCACACCTCCTGTCACGCACACTCAGGGGGAAGAAGGCACACCCACTGGGTCTGGGGCACACAGGCAGACACGCAGCCACAGTCTGAGTCCGCATTCCTCACTCCCCAGTCCCTCCAATGTCACTCCCCTCGGCTCCCCTGCCCCACAATCTGAGAAGGAGACCTACTTGGCTGTGCTGGGCCTCAGCCCCACTGGTTCACCAGCCCGCAAACGGGCAAGGCACTCCACGGGTAGGGGAGTTGAGCCCCCCCCTGTCCACCACCTCCCCCAGTAGCGCTGCAACCCATCCCTCCGACCCCCCCCCCCCCCCTCCCCTCCATGGGGCCTGTGGGTTCTTCGGGTGCAGGGGAGACGCTGGCGAGCTTGCGGACGTGTGCAGTGCCCTGCTAACCACCACCTTTGTCGCTGCCCCACCCCCTGTGGTGGAGTCGTCCGTCCCTGCACCCACAACACCTACCCTACCCCCTCCTGTCCCTGCGGTGCCTGGTCCTTCCCCACATGATGCCCCACCCCCAGTGCATGAACAGGAAGTGTCAACTGTGCAGGCAAGCTAGGGGAGACGCGTGGCCAGGTGTCCCCCCCCCCCCCCCCCCTCCCCACCCCCCCCCAGGACTTCGCATCTGGACTGGCCTAGGGCCTTTGTGAATAGTGTCCTTTTCTACCTTTTAATTTAATGCTGAATAAAGCATTTTGTTTTTCCTTTGAACACTATTGCTTTTCTGGTATTGATGTTGGTGCTGATGCTCCCTGAGTTGGGGTGGTGATAATGTGTTGGGTGTCTGGGAAATGTAGTGTGCTGCTCATGGGGTGGACCCTGGTATCTGCGTGCCATCACAAGGTCTCTGCAAATAATCTTTGGTCATGTATGCTCTTTGTGTTTGGAGACATTGTCCCAAGGAGTGTTCCTTCCTCTGTGGCACCTGACATCTTCCCTGCAGGGAGTTGCACAATTGTTGTGCTGACCGGTGTCTACATTTCCTTGGTGGGTGACGGATCCCTTCAACTATGGCCATGCCTGCTCAGCAATGTCTCCGCCTGCATCATCTGTGCCATCATTGGTAGTCACTGTACTTGTGTATGGAGTATGTTGCCATGCCTTCATGTAGAAATGGTCCCTTTTACGCACTATGCATGTGTGTACTCCCAGCCTAGCACACATATGTTACTTGTTCTGCAGGGGATTTGGGCACCTGACTCACAATTGTGGGCATTGTATCTGTGGGAACTCCACCCTATTCCTTCCATTGGAGACAACAACTTGGTGGCTGTCCCAGCACCTGTACATTCCTATCAGTCTTGGAATGTGTGTGACAGTGTGTGTTCCCTTTGGCTCTCTTAGTTTAGTAGGCTTTAACATGACTATACAGTCTTGTGGCATGATCTCAGTGTGTGTATTGTGCTGCATCCGCCAGGGGTGGGTATGCATGTGTCATTTGTCATCACACACACATGTGGTGTGTCATGCAGTGGGGGAAGGACATCCATCCTCAGGGGAGTGGGACACTGCTGTCAGTGATGTGTTGTTATGGCACTCTCGACATAGTCGCACATTGTGGATGCCTTCATACACCCATGGAGTTGTGGTCATCTGAGGATGATGTACACACCCCCATGTCTCTGTCCACTGCAGGTATTCCTCGGCACCCACCCCCATGTCTCTGTCCACTGCTGGGAGTGATAGGCACCCACCCCTCATATGTCTGGGCACTGCTGGGAGAGATAGGCACCCACCCCTCATATGTCTGGGCACTGCTGGGAGTGATCGGCACCCACCCCTCATATGTCTGGGCACTGCAGGTATTCCTCTGCACCCACCCCCATGTCTCTGTCCACTGCTGGGAGTGATAGGCACCCACCCCTCATATGTCTCTGTCCACTGCAGGTATTCCTCTGCACCCACCCCCATGTCCTTGTCCACTGCTGGGAGTGATAGGCACCCACCCCTCATATGTCTGGGCACTGCTGGGAGTGATAGGCACCCACCCCTCATATGTCTGGGCACTGCTGGGAGTGATAGGCACCCACCCCTCATATATCTGGGCACTGCAGGTATTCCTCTGCACCCACCCCCATGTCTCTGTCCACTGCTGTGAGTGATAGGCACCCACCCCTCATATGTCTCTGTCCACTGCAGGTATTCCTCTGCACCCACCCCCATGTCTCTGTTCACTGCTGGGAGTGATAGGCACCCACCCCTCATATGTCTGGGCACTGCTGGGAGTGATAGGCACCCACCCCTCATATGTCTGGGCACTGCTGGGAGTGATATGCACCCACCCCTCATATGTCTCTGTCCATTGCAGGTGTTCCTCTGCACCCACCCCCATGTCTCTGTCCACTGATAGGAATCCTAGGCAGACACCCACCCACCCGCCTGCACCCTTGGTGCAGTACACTGCTCTCCTGGGCATACACCCCCCCCCCCCCCAATATACTGGTTAGATGCTGCACCAGGCCCTATGACAACATTTGTGGCGTGTGTACACCTTGTATCACTGATGTACTGGTGCCCTAGGGGTACGCGTGATGCGGTCTGTACCCACGCTCTGAGAGCGTGTGTACGGGCCGTACCCCTATTATTGGGGTGACGTAGGGGTACGGCCCGTACCCACGCCCTCAGAGCGTGGGTACGGGTCGTACCACGCGTACCCCTACGTCACCCTAACAATGGTGGTACGGCCCGTACCCATGCTGTGGGGGCGTGGGTACAGGCCGTACCACCATTGTTGGGGTGACGTAGGGGTACGGCCCGTACCCACGCTCTGAGGGCGTGGGTAACGGCCCGTACCACCATTGTTGGTGTGACGTAGGGGTACGGCCCGTACCCACGCTCTGGAGGCGTGGGTACGGGCTGTACCACCATTGTTGGGGTGACGTAGGGGTGCGTACCGTATCCACGCTCTGAGGGCGTGGGTACGGGTCGTACCACTCATACCCCTGCGTCACCCCAACAATGGTGGTACGGCCCGTACCCACGCTGTGGGGGAGTTGGTACAGCCCATACCACCATTGTTGGGGTGACGTAGGGGTACGGCCTGTACCCACGCTCTGGGGGCGTGGGTACGGGTCGTACCACGCGTACCCCTACGTCACCCCAACAATGGTGGTACGAGCGTGGGTACGGGCCGTACCACCATTGTTGGGGTGACGTAGGGGTACGGCCCGTACCCACGCTCTGGGGGCGTGGGTACGGGTCGTACCACGCGTACCCCTACGTCACCCCAACAATGGTGGTACGAGCGTGGGTACGGGCCATAACACCATTGTTGTGGTGATGGGACGTGTCCACGTCCACTTCCGTTGTGGCGGGACGCAGGCTTTGGTGGACACGCCCCCCGAAGTGACCAGACCCTGGAGGTACTGTAGGTACATGATATATGTGTTAAAATTTGGGTAGGGGTTATTTTTCCTGCTCCTCGCCCCCCCCCCCCCTTTGCCCCTGGGTGTTGTTCTGACCTTCTGCGGCGTCTGCGTCGGTTTCTGTGCACCAGGTTGTAGGCTAGGAGGGCCGGGATGACACGTAGGATGGGGTCCATGGCTGTCCGTCGCATACCGGTGCTCCTTCTTCGCGTCGTCCTCAATTTCCCGGGAGTTTTTGGCTGCCGTAAAATATTAGCCGTGCGGAGGGACGTAGGCACGAATCGTACTTGCTGGTCCGTAAAACGCTGCCTGACTCCGTCCGGACGTCACGTACGCGATGTCCCGGATCGGATTTGTGGGTATTTTTTAGCCGCACGTAGATTTGTACGAATCGTACGGAAATGGTATTTCTGTACGAATCGTACTTGCTAATTTGTAAGGGGGATTTCCCGGGTACGAGTCGTACGGAGAAAACACTCCGTACGACTATTCGTACCCGGGTTTTAACGGATCGGAATCGGCACCTTGATGTTGCTGGACTTCGGGTGCCTGAAAAGAAGATGTATTCTGTTTTTTTACCGTGAGTCACCTGTGGGTGCTGATTTATCTCCTGCCTGCCTTAAAAAATAGAAAATAATATCTTGAGGCAAATTAAACTTTAGTATAACGTAGACTTATTTTCCTGTCCGGTTTGCCTTAGTAAGCCTTACCACAATAATACCTCTTGTCTTAGTTTGAAAACAACTGTTGGATCTCTTTTTATTTTAGTAGTATTTTCCATTTTTGTCCAACTGAAAGCCTCATGTTTCTATTTTCAGGCACATAAATTTGAAACCAAAAGTGTCTTTTTAGCAGTCTGTATTTATTTTAGGTACTCATGTTTTTTGGGGGGGTTAATGTACAACAATGAGTGCAGATTTTTTTTTTTTTTGGCAGTCTCTTCAGATGGTGAATCAAGAACAGAGTAGAGCGCACACTTGGTACGCAGGTGCTGATGTCATTTTTGTTCTTTCTGAAAGTGTCCCCATTCAAGCTTTGTTTCACTAATACACTTCCGTTAATTCTTTAACTTTTGTGCCCAAACTGTACTTGTTACACAGCCTCAAACTTTAGCACATGCTTAGTTGGATTTATGCCTAAACCATATGCATTTTTGACAGTTGAGTTGTAATATCTTATCATCTGAGACCATTTATTGAAGTCGACCTGTATCTATCACATAACAGCTTGTTAATTGAAAAATGGGTGGGAGTCTTCCGTTGTGAAAAGTAGAACAGCACTCGGCAAAAGATTCATCTTCTTCAGCTTGGTCAAAAGGTGCCGCCCAACAAGATAATTTGTAATGTTTTCAAATTTTAGGTATGCTTGTTTAGTATTTTCGACAGAGATTTGGTATTATTATATTTCCTGTGATCGTTGTTTCCTTTCTTTGTTGCCACGTGCCCTGCATAACAGAAAATCCTGCCTTACTTCCTGTTGTCCAACTGATTTTTTTTCAAGCTAGTGCAAAATGTTATGGCTCAAGACCTGTGCTGGCACGAGGGTTCCTTATCAATGACTATGTTCGTTACGACATACAAAATTCCTCCTTTTCTTAGACCCAACCAATTACATGATCGTATTACCCTCAGATTCCGGCATTATTGTCAGGGTCATGTTCTATTAAAACTTATACTGCTACTAATAACAGTTAATTTATGTAGTGCCTACTAAAACAGAGCAGCTATAAATGTAAACAATCATAAAAAAATAGTGGCCAGCATAAATTTAGTGTAAGCAAAACTATGAATTGATGCCATTCATTGTGGTATATTAAGATTTATATCAGTTTTACTCCGATTTATACAGTGTTGTCAGAAACTGCTAAGTTATCTGATCTCCCTTTGGTCATGTTAATTCAGTTTGTAGTTTTGGGAAGGGAGACCTAGGACAAGCCAGTCTTCAGTAGTGCTAATCATTTTGTTGGCAGCATGTTACAGTAATTTGGGGCCTGATTGCTCACACATTTATGGGTGGCAAATTTCCCCCTGCAACAGGTGCCAGCGTATGAGTTTTAATCACAAACGAGACCTGATGCCACATGGGGTGGACCAGACCGTTAGAATATCTTGTCGTCTTGTTTACTGTCTAGCAGTCCTTTTCATATTCGACCAGCGGAAGCATTCCCTTTGTGCTATTAGGCATTGGCTGCTGCTTCTGTATAGGCAGTGGGAGCACATTTGCATGTAGACGCTTTAAAGGCCTGTGTGAGTAGATTCCTTTAATTACATTTCTAACCCTAAATTTTGGGTAGAAATGTAATTTAATACTATCCCGCTCAAGGCCTGCATGAATAGTGGCATAGAGGTGCCTACAAAGCAAGCAGGGGATTTTTTAGGACCGGCCTGGACAGCGCATGCGCTGCGAGCCATGCTGTATTGGAGTATGTACTTGAAGCCCCGCCCACTCTCCGCCCATATTTGTCATTGGCTTCTGTCATTGTCCTCCTTAAATGCTGGCATCTGATTAGTTATTAGGCTTGTTAGTCCCTCGTTAGTACCTCCTTGTCTTAATTTGTAACCTCCCATGAGGACTGGCCCTTGTACTTCACAGTACGTCTTCTTTAGTCTTTAAGCACTATTTTCTTTAATGAGTTTCGCTTACTGCAGGAGGGTCTCTCGTGAGCAGTTGTGACCACCAGCTTGTTTATTTAACTCGTAGCAAACTGGGGGCTCTTCAGGGGCCATGGGAGACAGAAGGAGCCAACTCAGCTATGCCTTCAAGCATTTGGAATGCAATAGGTGTCGCATTTGTGAGAGTTTAAGCTATTGGCATTGTAAATGACAATGCCTTTTATTTATGTTTTAAAAATTTAACATAAAACGCATTGGCATTTACAATGCCAATACCTCAAACTTGCGTAAATGCGAGACCTATTGCATTGCAGATGCTTGTTTATATAGGCTTTAGTACTATACCTCCTACAGGTTACAATTAGGGCTAGGTAAAATTCATGTAATTGCCTTTGCAGAAAGTATGCAGAATGCCCAAAACAATTGCACAAAATTACAGGTTATTATGCGGCAGGCAGGAATGGTAATTTACATTTTTTTGTGTGAAGTGTCCTAGCATCAGTTTAATGTGATGACAAATTTTGTACAAAAATATAGTGCAAAATCGCATATGACGCGAAGAAAAGTTGCTCATATTCGATTTGTTTGTGTTCTTCTCATGCTCCTGAAATAAGATTTCTACTGTAACAAAATCACAACTATATGTTGTGGCACAATGATGTAATCTTGAGCATTTTGCGTTATAGTTGTAACACAACATGCCAGAAATTATGGGATATTACACAGACCTAAACGAAATTTGGCCTGGGCCTAATTGCAATCTCATCTTCATTTCAGTTTGTAGGCTCTTGTAATTCAGAATATTTTCATTTTCTTTGTTATTAATACCCAGTGTACCTAGATTTTCAATAAGTTTCAACTAATTTACATTGTACAGCTTTCATTAGTTATCATCTTGGTTCAGTCTCCCAGAGAGTTAGTAATTTTCCTGCAGTTAGCCCCTCATTTCGGCACAGTTTATACCAACAGAATTTCATTAGGTTTAAGCAAAGAAATATAAAATTTACCCCACAATTGCAGGCAGTGCATGTGCATGCAGTGTACATTCGGACACAAACTCAAAAATAGTTAACTAACTATAGTAATTCGAAGGAATGCAATAAAGATGAAGCGACACAGTGCTCAGATCCTCACATAACTGTGTCTTTCACATTGTAGGTAAAAGTAGATCTACAAATATTTTTAGGACCGCGAGGCCAGGAAAAAGCTTTGAATTGGTGGCACAATATGTCAATCTTGTAAATCCTCTAAGTTTTATAAATGAGAAGCCAGTTGCATAAGTATTATTCGGGATATTGTGTAATGCAGGCTGCGTTTTTTTGGTATATGTAAAATTCAGTTTAAGAATGGTTGATAATGAATTGGTTCTACTTTTGTGGACGATGGCAATCAGTCATGTGACTGCTGGTCATCTTATGATATTGTGCCACCAGGTCAAAAATGTTTTACTGTCTCAGTTCTATCTGAGCGCTAGCCCTCCACTAATACTCACAATGTGTTAGATACTATTATTTAATGTCACATCTTTACCCGATGTGATCTCTGCATCCCCTCGCTATTACTGCATTCTTTTGAATTGCTACTTTATTAATGGATAGCGGTGAATATTCTGATTAACACACTATCGACCACTTGCGAATGTCCAGTGTTTTTTCTCATTTAATGCACGCTTTCCTGCAAATGTACAGAAATTTTAATAACCATATTATCAGTGGTATTATGCACCACGGTATGAGTCAAGGTCCCTTTTTAGGTCAAAGCCTACTGGACGGCGCAGGTGTTTGGTTTGCCAAAGACATCTTGGGGGCATTCCCTGGGAATGCATTACGCCCATTGATTACCAATTGGCTTTGTGGTTTGTAACTCACATTTTCTGGCTTTCTATTTGCTAGCTTTATTTGCTTTAGGCTCCACAGAGTGAGTTTCTTCCTCCCGAGGAGCAATGCTTTTTCTCACTGCCTCTCCTTGTATTCTTCCAGAGTGTTCCTTTCTGTAAACAGGCCTGCAAATTTTGTTATTATCATATCACATTTGTTGTGCATTCAAAGATAGAGGTCAAGTGTCAGGCTATGTCTTCCAAACAAGCTTGGAGTTTACATTTCTTTTTCTGACTTCAATGTGAGAGGATTTGTATGACAATCTTGTTGGATGCTTGGGGTAGGAACGTTTTTTTTCTTTTTTCTAGCACACAACTACATTTAACCCCTTTGGCGCTCATGACGGAACGGTTCCGTCATGAGCGTCGGTTGAGCCCGCGCAAGAAACGGTCAGCGTTGAGCGGGAATCGGCGCCGCATCGAAGGGGTTAAATGAACTGTGCAAGTATAAGTGTAAACTGTGTAATTTTTTTGTAAAACTGTTTTTGTAAATGAAATGGTCATTTTAATTGAAAATGTGTTGTCTGTAATGGCAGTGCGCTACAACACCATGCATACTCCACTGTACGCCACGCCACTCTACTCTTCACTCCATACCACTGGAATTTACCCTGCACCACTCCACTTTACACCACTCTGCGCCTCTCTATTCACAGCACTCTAATCTGCTCCTCTCTACTCTATGCCAGTACACACTACACCACTCTACTCTATGCCAGAACACTCCAGTCTAAGCCACTCCACAACACTCCACACCACTGCACTCTATGCCAATGCTCTGTACTACTCAAGTCAATGCCCCTGCACTCTATGCCAATCCACTGTACATCACTCTAATCTACACTGCACCACTGCACTCAAGGCCACTGCACTCTATTACTCTATGCCTTTCTACACCACTGCTCTCTATCCTGCATAACTCCACTTTTCTCTGAAACAATCTACTCTATGCCACTATACCCTCCACCA
The DNA here is from genome assembly GCF_964204655.1 of Triturus cristatus. Taxonomy (NCBI): domain Eukaryota; kingdom Metazoa; phylum Chordata; class Amphibia; order Caudata; family Salamandridae; genus Triturus; species Triturus cristatus. The sequence continues at coordinate 393,296,918 of NC_140592.1, forward strand.
CTGCACTCTACAGCAGTGCACTCCATGCCACTCCACTGTGTGACACTGTACCATGCAACACTCTACGCCAGTGCAATCTACACTAGCATACTCTACGCCAGTGCATTCTACTCTTCACCACTTACGTCACTGCACTCTATGCCAATGCACTCTATGCCACAATATGACACACTACTCTACAATACTGCATTCTGTGCCAATGCACCCTACTCTGCATCACTCCGCTCTATGCCAGTGCACTCTGCAGCTCTCCACGGCACTGTACTCTAAGGCACTATACTCAACTCTGCACCAATCTACACTACTCCGCACCACTGCACTGTACCCCACTGCACTCTACTATGCAGTACTCTGATGATCTATGTCCGCTGCATTCTACGACACTGCGTTGTACGTCACTGAATTTTATGCCCCTGCACTCTGCATCACTGTACACTGCAACACTCCACACCAATGCACTCTACACCAGTCCACTCCACTCCACTCTACTCTACAACACTCTACTGTATGCCACTGTACGAAACTCCATCTCCTGGCACTCCAACACACAGCACTTTGTCACTTCACAACACTCTACTCCACTATTCGCCATTCCCCTCTGTGACACTCCACGCCACTCTCCTCTACGCCGCTAACTTGTAGGCTTGCTAAACAGCAGCCTCCCTGGTTTACAACATGGCTAAAACACAATGTCAAAGCCAATAGCTCTTGCATAGGCAAGACCTATTAACTTTGCCAATGCTTGTTATGGTTTACAGGCTGTTCTTGTTATGTAACCTCATTTGAGCATAGCACGGAAATCTGCACACGGTTGCAATGTGATTCAAACTAGTTGAGAGTGCTGTAAAAATTACTCCTTTTAGTCGTTTGTCTGCTTTTCTCTTGCACATCTGACATACAGGATCGTTACTGGTAGAAGCACAAGTCCGTATGTGGAAGCGAGGCGGAAAGAACACTCTTGCCAAATAAACCACATTATAATGTCGGTTGGCTTTAATGCTACAAGCGAGGTTCCCACGATGTTCAGTGTCTCTTTTGTTTTAGATTTTTGCCAGGATTAACAGATTGGGGATCTGCTGAAAGCCATTGTGCAAGCAGTAGATACACCAGCTTGCATTCCAGCCGTTGTTAGAAGGATGGGTCTCTTTAGAATATTGACGAGGGCTGCTCAATCGATTTGCTGAAGAAGCAGAAAACCCCTGAAGCAAAAAAAAAAAAAACAACTCTACAGAGGACAGAAGTACAGCCCGTTGTGCACATCTGTGAGCACAGTCAGATTTTTGCTGTTAATTAGAAACCCTTTCTTGACCTTTGGTACACATGTTTGTTCCTGTTTCTAATCGGTGTTTCCAAGGACTGGTCTGACTCCTCTTGATGTGATAAGAATCACGTTTTTGGAGAGTATCTCTTTGTGGAGGAACCTGCTGTTCGTTGGCAGAAAGCATAGGGAAAGGGAATTTAAGCTTCGGTTTCGTGGTTGCAACACGTGTGCATTGTTATTATGCAGTCTGTCTTTTTGATTAATAGCCTCACAGAAGGGATAAGGCGATAATGTCCATTTGATGCTTACATTTATTACTTGGAAACAAAGGTTTTGAGACTTTGACCATTCAGGTGCCTTTTTAGGTTGAGCCTAAAAGACAGTGCAACAGCCTGGTTGAAAAAGACCTATTTTGAGATTATCCAGATTGTAGAGGGGGCATAAAGCCCACCCGTTGCTTACCATGGGTTAGTTTTATTGTCACTCTTGTTTGCTTGCTTCTTATTGAATGGCTTTCCTTGGCCCACCTTCTCCATTTTGGAATTGTCACTTCCCGGGAACATATCCTCTTTACCATCCGTTTGATTGGCTTACTTCTGGCCCTTCACTGTTCATAATCGGATAACTACTTGTTTTACTTTTCGGTTGAACTCCATAAGAGTGCACGCGTTTCCAGCATTCTCCAAATGTACTGTTTCTCCTTTACATTTCTGCTCCCTGCGATCTCCAACTTACTATCGCTTAACCTCTTCTACTTCCTCTGCTCCTCTCCTTAGAGTATCCTCGCAGAGGTGCAGGACACTCCAGAGTCACTTACATCATTTGTAGAGAGACTCTGCCAGCGGGCAAGAAGCTCTGAGCACTGCTCGCGATGGCAGGGCGCGCTTTCCGCGTACCGTTTAACGTTTTATCGTCTCTCACCACAATGGTACAGGGACAACTTTACTTCAGCGCTTCATGCTGATTTCTCACTAAACCTTTTAATGTGCATGAAAACGATATCCATTTAAGGCATAAACTGGACATGTAAGCCCTTAGCAAGACATGCTCCATGATGCAGCAAAGTAAGGCCTCCATTCAAGCTGGCAATCCCCATTTTTAAAAGAACATCGAATGTAACCATCGTACCCACCACTGGCGGTCCTTGCGGGGCAACACCTGCAGGATGTGCTGCACTTGTTCAACACAAAGCGCACCAGTTCTTAGGCCCAGGATGTGCTAGGTAGGAGGGGTACCAGGACATTATTTTTCCCTTCTCCGGACGCTTGAACTGCTGTTGTTCTCTTTGTTTGGGTAAACAATATATTTTGTCAAGGAGTGATAATTTTAAACCCATTAGCAGTGAGGTGCTCACATAACATCCGAAAGGAAAGGCTTTCTCTGCCCTCTCCTATGCTGAGATGTTCAAACCCTGTTTACTCGCAAACAAAAAGGCAGAAAGCCAGGAACTACAGTTTATTTAGAATTTCACAACTCTGAGCTTTGGCACTATGACAAAGGACATCATCAACTACTTTTGTTTGCTTTTTCAGCCAACAGTGTGTTGCATTGTGTGGCTTGTAGTTCTGCTTTAATATCAGAATTAGGTGCTCAAAACCCCAACATGCATAGTGCTGTTGGCTAATATGGAAGAACTGGTTTGAAGTATTATACATCGCAGAGGGACAGTTGTCATCAATGTTGACAATTCTCCATTCCAAAGACTGCTTGTTTCATGCCTAATAAGTAAACATTGCTTAAATATGATGTGTGTACTCTCACACATGCATTAAAATAATGATTGGCAATGTGGATAGATTTTTCTTATGTGTAGTTGAAAGTTTCATACCAAGCGTCACTGCACAATAAAGGTACAATATGGACAGCAGCACAGAAGCTTTTGCCAACCTAGGACAACTACAAATTGGGCAGCAGCAGTACAAGTTCTTATTTTCTCAAAGAACAGGGACAGCATGGCAGTAGCAAAGCAAGCTACCTTCTCTCAACAAGTGCAATCTTCCATTTGCCACAAAATAAATTCAGCAGGGCTTACTAATAGACGCTTTTATCACTCTCAGTACAAGTACAGTTAAGGCATGAGAGACATGCAGGTTACAAACTTATCTTTAGAGACGGTGCTTCACCCAGTGAGAGGAATGTATTGGTGGATGGATGAGTAAATGTGCGAGTTCTCACACAATTCTTGGGTGATTTTTTTTCAAGTGAGCCTTCTGAAAGTCCTGCTGTTGTCTCTTAGAGACATGTTATTTAGTGTTGATTCGTTGGTGTCCCATTTTATAAGAAGTAGCCGTTATGCAGGCCATTTGTGGAGAGTCAACAGTGGTGACCATTTGCGGTGGCCTTTCATGGAGAGGAGGAATTCCGTAGCAGGGCCCAAATGATCGCCAACACCAAGCGCAGCAGCACTTAAAAATGTTCAAAAAACTGTTGTTGCTCAGTTGCATTAAAGACTTGTCATTGGAATGTAAATTTCTCGTACAATACATTCGCACATACTTCATGTGCCCAGACAACTTTACTCCACGTGGTTTTATGCCCCCGCCAGCACGAGTTCTGGGTCATCATGTGGTCGATGCTGGCTTGTCTTTTGTAATTTTAAATCTCATTGATGAATCCAGCGTGCCTCTTTGAGGAACTCAACCTTGATGCTGCAACTTGTAGTAAGAAGTGAATTTTCCCTAACAATACAAACAAATCTTGAATTCCTTGCAATAAATGTGAAATCCATCTTGCTTTTTACAGTCAATAAGATTACAAACACCGATAAATACATGGACTGTAAAAGCAAAATAAATTGAACATTTGTTTATTTTGAATTTGTCTTTCAGTGTATTTCCACATTCGTGTTTCACGGTGCAAACACCAGTTAGTGTACTGTTGCCTGTTTTCGTCCCTAATATATGTTAAGATATACCCTAAGGTACAATTTGGAAGCATGCTTGTTTTTGTGCGTTAAGTTAGCACCACTTATATGTATTTATCTGACGTCAGCTGAAACTTCCTGGTCCTATGCAGCATGTATAGAATCCTGCCAGCGATGGGTCTCTTGCATTCACGCAGAGCTATACTGCGACATTACACTTTTTTTAATTTCAAAGTATTTTATTAATTTTATAAACAAGTACATTGGCTTTTGTTTAAATCGGGTAGAATGTCATTTACCTTATTATCCAGTTCATGCAGAATTTATGTGAAGTGTTTTCGTCAGTTTAAATAGGAACTGCACAGCTTCCCATGCTAGCCATTAATTTTTTTTTTTTAAACCTGAAGCTGCACGCTAAGCCGCTGGAGTGGCTAAGTAAGCTGTTTGCTCACCTGACAAAATGGGCTGCTATGAAAGTTCTGAATTTAATCGATTATTGCAGACTCTGCCTTCCATGCATCTGAAGCATGTAAATTGAGTTCCATAAATTGGGTAATGGTAACATCTGGCATTTTTGTTTAGAAATTGCAGGAAGGGGGTATGAATCCCTATCTAAAACAATATACTTTTGCTAGAATTATTATTCCTGCAACCTTTGTGTAACATCCAGTCTCTACTTTCCCTGTTACCATCAAGTTGAGATGTCTGTTCCTTTGTAATGATAAAATGACACAGCTGCTCTGCTGTAATAATTTGTTTCAGTTGAGTTGTGATGCCAAAACTTCTGCCCGAGCAAGCAGGCAGTTAATGCTGAGCTGCTCTTTACGTGAGACTGTAATTTCAAAACCAAATAGCAGCTGCGTCATGGATATCTGCAAATGCCTGGCAATGCATACAGGTATATACATCACTAGGTGGGGGCCGCTGCAGACTCATACATGTTCATGCATGATGACGAGCATTGTGCTTTCTTAGATGTGGATTTTGAGATCAAAACTGTAATAGAGCCCTACTGCTAGTCCTATACATAGAGTGGCCTTTGGGTGCACCCTTCTCACCCACTGGCTTTCTTCAACCAACCTCTTCCATCCATTGGCTGGAAACTTTGTCAGTCACATCTTGGGTCAGCCCATTGGAGTATTCAGCAATTATCTACTGTTGCATATTTGGGCGTGTCCATTCACATGCACTTCAATGTGCTATTGTTGCATATGTTGGCACATTAGCTTTCACAATGCTTGTTGCTTAAGTACTTCTCAAGGGGTATGTGTTTTCCAGTTGTCTCCCCTGTGTGATTCTATGACGCCCTACACCATGTAGCTCTTTCTGCTGTGTGCTTCTCTCTGTTCTAGTGTATTAATAAAGAGGTTTTACCACTTAACTTGAAATCTGCAGTCAAATGTGAGGAAATTACTTCATTTTTAGGTTGATCCCGTTTTGCAAAAAACCTGTTGTGGGCTTACCAAAAATTTACAGGGGATTACAGCCACCCCATTCCTTACAATTGGTTGGCTTTATTGTTACTCTCGTTTGTTTGCTTCTTATTCAGTGGCTTTCCTTGACCCAGCTTGTCTGTCTTGTGTTTGTCACTTCGCTGGAGCAAAGCTTCTTTAAAATCTGTCTGATTGGCTGGCTTTTATCTTTCCACTGCTCACATTTAGGGAACTACTTTTTCCTCTTTATTTAAGCTCTCTACAATAGTGCATGCGTTTTCCAGTTCTCTCCCTCATGTGCTTCTCTCCCACCAAACACCTGCTCTAACACTCCATGTTGGTGTCTGCATTGTGTTGCAAGCTCTTAATGTGTGCGTCCCCCCCCCCTGCCAAACGTCCCTCCTTCATCCACACTGTGCTGCTTTCTGTTTTATGTGCTTCTCCACACCCTATGTTGTTCTCCCTCGTATGCTGCTTTTCCACTCCCCCCTCAATGTTGTTTTTCTTGTTACTTTGTGGCTGCCCACAGTTTGTTTATTTATTTAATAATGGGGGCGAGGTGGCAGGCAGCAAAGTACCTGGAAATTTTGCCTTAACAAAAAAAAAAAAAAGGCACCTGCTACATTATTTTGAAACACATGCATATTGATGCATGCTCATGCCTGAACATGATACAGCTGCTGGGGCGGTGTAATTGTGCCTTTTTGTTTTCCTTCTCTTTAAAATTTCTGTTGGTCATGCTGCACAGCATCTTACTGATGTTTTACAGCATCACCAAAGGACTTTGGCTGCACCAATAGGTTCCAAAGATGAGACCTATTGGAAAGCTAATGATTGTATACATGTTCATGCCTTGACAATCTGTTGTGAGACTAATTCCACCTTCGTAATTAAACCGGAGGTGTTACCCTACCTTGCTGCTCCCAACTTGCTTGTTCTGTTTGTAGTTTTTAAGTGGTAGAATATCTGGTACGAGTCGAATGCTAGGAAGGACAGATGGGCCATCACTGAACCTTTTACATTAGATGTCACCCCTCCCCCTCTTTGAGATCTCCAAAGGAAGCTTAACTTTACCCATAATCATGAATATCCTTTACCAGCTGTGCAACACCCGCATCCCAAAGGCCAACAAGCATTTGCAATGCAATAGGTCTCGTATTTATAAGAGTTTGAGCTATTGGCATTGTAAAATTACAATGCCTTTTATTTATGTTTTGGTTTTAAAACAAATAAAAGGCATTTTCATTTACAATGTCAGTAGCATAAACTCGCATAAAAGCAGTGTGCCGCGTGCAGCAGTGTGCCGCGTGCAGCAGTGTGCCGCGTGCAGCAGTGTGCCGCGTGCAGCAGTGTGCCGCGTGCAGCAGTGATTCGTGTAGCAGTGTGAGGCATGCCGCACTGTGACGTGCAGCGGCGTGCAGCAGTGTGCGGCGTGCAGCAGTGTTTCGTGTAGCAGTGTGAGGCATGCAGCACTGTGGCGTGCTGCGGCGTGCAGCAGTGTGCGGCGTGCAGCAGTGTCTTGCAGCATGCAGCAGTGAGTAATGCAGCAGTGTGTGGCGTGCAGCAGTGTGCCAGTTGCATCAGTGTGTGGCGTGCAGCAGTGTGTGGCGTGCAGCAGTGTGTGGCGTGCAGCAGTGTGTGGCGTGCAGCAGTGTGTGGCGTGCAGCAGTGTGTGGCGTGCAGCAGTGTGTGGCGTGCAGCAGTGTGCGGCGTGCAGCAGTGTCTTGCAGCATGCAGCAGTGAGTAATGCAGCAGTGTGTGGCGTGCAGCAGTGTGCCAGTTGCATCAGTGTGTGGCGTGCAGCAGTGTGTGGCGTGCAGCAGTGTGTGGCGTGCAGCAGTGTGTGGCGTGCAGCAGTGTGTGGCGTGCAGCAGTGTGTGGCGTGCAGCAGTGTGTGGCGTGCAGCAGTGTGTGGCGTGCAGCAGTGTGTGGCGTGCAGCAGTGTGTGGCGTGCAGCAGAGACGCGTGTGGCGGGTGAGGAGAGACGTGTGTGGCGTGCAGCAGAGACGCGTGTGGCGGGTGAGGAGAGACGCGTGTGGCGGGTGAGGAGAGACGCGTGTGGCGGGTGAGGAGAGACGCGTGTGGCGGGTGAGGAGAGACGCGTGTGGCGGGTGAGGAGTGACGCGTGTGGCGGGTGAGGAGAGACGCGTGTGGCGGGTGAGGAGAGACGCGTGTGGCGGGTGAGGAGAGACGCGTGTGGCGGGTGAGGAGAGACGCGTGTGGCGGGTGAGGAGAGACGCGTGTGGCGGGTGAGGAGAGACGCGTGTGGCGGGTGAGGGGAGACGCGTGTGGCGGGTGAGGGGAGACGCGGGTGAGGGGAGACGCGTGTGGCGGGTGAGGGGAGACGCGTGTGGCGGGTGAGGGGAGACGCGTGTGGCGGGTGAGGGGAGACGCGTGTGGCGGGTGAGGGGAGACGCGTGTGGCGGGTGAGGGGAGACGCGGGTGGCGGGTGAGGAGTGACGCGGGTGGCGGGTGAGGAGTGACGCGGGTGGCGGGTGAGGAGTGACGCGGGTGGCGGGTGAGGAGAGACGCGTGTGGCGGGTGAGGAGAGACGCGTGTGGCGGGTGAGGAGAGATGCGTGTGAGGAGAGATGCGTGTGAGGAGAGACGCGTGTGAGGAGAGACGCGTGTGAGGAGAGACGCGTGTGAGGAGAGACGCGTGTGAGGAGAGGCGCGGGTGAGGAGAGGCGCGGGTGAGGAGAGGCGCGGGTGAGGAGAGGCGCGGGTGAGGGGAGACGCGTGTGGCGGGTGAGGGGAGACGCGTGTGGCGGGTGAGGGGAGACGCGTGAGGAGAGACGCGGGTGGAGGGTGAGGAGAGACGCGTGTGGCGGGTGAGGAGAGACGCGTGTGGCGGGTGAGGAGAGACGCGTGTGGCGGGTGAGGAGAGACGCGTGTGGCGGGTGAGGAGAGACGCGTGTGGCGGGTGAGGAGAGACGCGTGTGGCGGGTGAGGAGAGACGCGTGTGGCGGGTGAGGAGAGACGCGTGTGGCGGGTGAGGAGAGACGCGGGTGAGGAGAGACGCGGGTGAGGAGAGACGCGGGTGAGGAGAGACGCGGGTGGCGGGTGAGGAGAGACGCGGGTGAGGAGAGACGCGTGTGGCGGGTGAGGGGAGACGCGTGAGGGGAGACGCGTGAGGGGAGACGCGTGAGGGGAGACGCGTGAGGGGAGACGCGTGAGGGGAGACGCGTGAGGGGAGACGCGTGAGGGGAGACGCGTGAGGGGAGACGCGTGAGGCGGGTGAGGGGAGACGCGTGAGGCGGGTGAGGAGAGACGCGTGAGGCGGGTGAGGAGAGACGCGTGAGGCGGGTGAGGAGAGACGCGTGAGGCGGGTGAGGAGAGACGCGGGTGAGGAGAGACGCGTGTGAGGAGAGACGCGTGTGAGGAGAGACGCGTGTGAGGAGAGACGCGTGTGAGGAGAGACGCGTGTGAGGAGAGACGCGTGTGAGGAGAGACGCGTGTGAGGAGAGACGCGTGTGAGGGGAGACGCGTGTGAGGGAGACGCGTGTGGGGGGTGAGGGGAGACGCGTGTGGGGGGTGAGGGGAGACGCGTGTGGGGGGTGAGGGGAGACGCGTGTGGGGGGTGAGGGGAGACGCGTGTGGGGGGTGAGGGGAGACGCGTGTGGGGGGTGAGGGGAGACGCGTGTGGGGGGTGAGGGGAGACGCGTGTGGGGGGTGAGGAGAGACGCGTGTGGCGTGTGGCGGGTGAGGAGAGACGCGTGTGGGGGGTGAGGGGAGACGCGTGTGAGGAGAGACGCGTGTGAGGAGAGACGCGTGTGGGAGGTGAGGGGAGACGCGTGTGTGGGGGGTGAGGGGAGACGCGTGTGTGGGGGGAGACGCGTGAGGGGGGTGAGGGGAGACGGGTGAGGGGGGTGAGGGGAGACGGGTGAGGGGAGACGCGTGTGGCGGGTGAGGAGAGACGCGTGTGGCGGGTGAGGAGAGACGCGTGTGGCGGGTGAGGAGAGACGCGTGTGGCGGGTGAGGAGAGATGCGTGTGAGGAGAGACGCGTGTGAGGAGAGACGCGTGTGAGGAGAGACGCGTGTGAGGAGAGACGCGTGTGAGGAGAGACGCGTGTGAGGAGAGACGCGTGTGAGGAGAGACGCGTGTGAGGAGAGACGCGTGTGGGGGGTGAGGGGAGACGCGTGTGGGGGGTGAGGGGAGACGCGTGTGGCGGGTGAGGAGAGACGCGTGTGGCGGGTGAGGAGAGATGCGTGTGAGGAGAGATGCGTGTGAGGAGAGATGCGTGTGAGGAGAGACGCGTGTGAGGAGAGACGCGTGTGAGGAGAGACGCGTGTGAGGAGAGACGCGTGTGAGGAGAGACGCGTGTGAGGAGAGACGCGTGTGGGGGGTGAGGGGAGACGCGTGTGGGGGGTGAGGGGAGACGCGTGTGGGGGGTGAGGGGAGACGCGTGTGGGGGGTGAGGGGAGACGCGTGTGGGGGGTGAGGGGAGACGCGTGTGGGGGGTCAGGGGAGACGCGTGTGGGGGGTGAGGAGAGACGCGTGTGGCGGGTGAGGAGAGACGCGTGTGGCGGGTGAGGAGAGACGCGTGTGAGGAGAGACGCGTGTGAGGAGAGACGCGTGTGAGGAGAGACGCGTGTGAGGAGAGACGCGTGTGAGGAGAGACGCGTGTGAGGAGAGACGCGTGTGAGGAGAGACGCGTGTGAGGAGAGACGCGTGTGAGGAGAGACGCGTGTGGGGGGTGAGGGGAGACGCGTGTGGGGGGTGAGGGGAGACGCGTGTGGGGGGTGAGGGGAGACGCGTGTGGGGGGTGAGGGGAGACGCGTGTGGGGGGTGAGGGGAGACGCGTGTGGGGGGTGAGGGGAGACGCGTGTGGGGGGTGAGGGGAGACGCGTGTGGGGGGTGAGGGGAGACGCGTGAGGGGGGTGAGGGGAGACGCGTGAGGGGAGACGCGTGTGGAGGGTGAGGGGAGACGCGTGTGGAGGGTGAGGGGAGACGCGTGTGGAGGGTGAGGGGAGACGCGTGTGGCGGGTGAGGGGAGACGCGTGTGGCGGGTGAGGGGAGACGCGTGTGGCGGGTGAGGGGAGACGCGTGTGGAGGGTGAGGGGAGACGCGGGTGAGGGGAGACGCGTGTGGCGGGTGAGGGGAGACGCGTGAGGGGGTGAGGGGAGACGCGTGAGGGGAGACGCGTGAGGGGGGTGAGGGGAGACGCGTGAGGGGGGTGAGGGGAGACGCGTGAGGGGGGTGAGGGGAGACGCGTGAGGGGAGACGCGTGTGGCGGGTGAGGGGAGACGCGTGTGGCGGGTGAGGGGAGACGCGTGTGGCGGGTGAGGGGAGACGCGTGTGGCGGGTGAGGGGAGACGCGTGTGGCGGGTGAGGGGAGACGCGTGTGGCGGGTGAGGGGAGACGCGTGTGGAGGGTGAGGGGAGACGCGTGTGGAGGGTGAGGGGAGACGCGTGTGGAGGGTGAGGGGAGACGCGTGTGGAGGGTGAGGGGAGACGGGTGAGGGGAGACGCGTGTGGAGGGTGAGGGGAGACGCGTGGAGGGTGAGGAGAGACGCGTGGAGGGTGAGGAGAGACGGTGAGGAGAGACGTGTGGAGGGTGAGGTGGGTGAGGTGGAGGGTGAGGAGAGACGTGTGGAGGGTGAGGAGAGACGCGTGGAGGGTGAGGAGGGTGAGGAGAGACGCGTGGAGGGTGAGGAGAGACGCGTGGAGGGTGAGGAGAGACGCGTGGAGGGTGAGGAGAGACGCGTGGAGGGGGAGGAGAGACGCGTGGAGGGTGAGGAGAGACGCGTGGAGGGGGAGGAGAGACGCGTGGAGGGGGAGGAGAGACGCGTGGAGGGGGAGGAGAGACGCGTGGAGGGGGAGGGGAGACGCGTGGAGGGGGAGGGGAGACGCGTGGAGGGGGAGGGGAGACGCGTGGAGGGGGAGGGGAGACGCGTGGAGGGGGAGGGGAGACGCGTGGAGGGGGAGGGGAGACGCGTGGAGGGGGAGGGGAGACGCGTGGAGGGGGAGGGGAGACGCGTGGAGGGGGAGGAGAGACGCGTGGAGGGTGAGGAGAGACGCGTGGAGGGTGAGGAGAGACGCGTGGAGGGTGAGGAGAGACGCGTGGAGGGTGAGGAGAGACGCGTGGAGGGTGAGGAGAGACGCGTGGAGGGTGAGGAGAGACGCGTGGAGGGTGAGGAGAGACGCGTGGAGGGTGAGGAGAGACGCGTGGAGGGTGAGGAGAGACGCGTGGAGGGTGAGGAGAGACGCGAGGAGGGTGAGGAGGTGGAGGGTGAGGAGGGTGAGCTGGAGGGTGAGGAGGGTGAGCTGGAGGGTGAGGAGGGTGAGCTGGAGGGTGAGGAGGGACGTGTGGAGGGTGAGGAGGGTGAGGTGGAGGGTGAGGAGGGTGAGGTGGAGGGTGAGGTGGAGGGTGAGGAGGGTGAGGTGGAGGGTGAGGAGGGTGAGGTGGAGGGTGAGGAGGGTGAGGTGGAGGGTGAGGAGGGTGAGGTGGAGGGTGAGGAGGGTGAGGTGGAGGGTGAGGAGGGTGAGGTGGAGGGTGAGGTGGAGGGTGAGGAGGGTGAGGTGGAGGGTGAGGAGAGACGTGTGGAGGGTGAGGAGAGACGTGTGGAGGGTGAGGAGAGACGTGTGGAGGGTGAGGAGGGTGAGGTGGAGGGTGAGGAGGGTGAGGTGGAGGGTGAGGAGGGTGAGGTGGAGGGTGAGGAGGGTGAGGTGGAGGGTGAGGAGGGTGAGGTGGAGGGTGAGGAGGGTGAGGAGGGTGAGGAGGGTGAGGTGGGTGAGGTGGAGGGTGAGGTGGAGGGTGAGGTGGAGGGTGAGGTGGAGGGTGAGGTGGAGGGTGAGGTGGAGGGTGAGGTGGAGGGTGAGGTGGAGGGTGAGGTGGAGGGTGAGGGTGAGGTGGAGGGTGAGGAGGGTGAGGGTGAGGTGGAGGTTGAGGAGGGTGAGGGTGAGGTGGAGGGTGAGGGTGAGGTGGAGGGTGAGGAGGGTGAGGGTGAGGTGGAGGGTGAGGAGGGTGAGGTGGAGGGTGAGGAGAGACGTGTGGAGGGTGAGGAGGAGGGTGAGGAGGGTGAGGTGGAGGGTGAGGAGGGTGAGGTGGAGGGTGAGGAGGGTGAGGTGGAGGGTGAGGAGGGTGAGGTGGAGGGTGAGGAGGGTGAGGTGGAGGGTGAGGAGAGACGTGTGGAGGGTGAGGAGAGACGTGTGGAGGGTGAGGAGAGACGTGTGGAGGGTGAGGAGAGACGTGTGGAGGGTGAGGAGAGACGTGTGGAGGGTGAGGAGAGACGTGTGGAGGGTGAGGAGAGACGTGTGGAGGGTGAGGAGGGTGAGGTGGAGGGTGAGGAGGGTGAGGTGGAGGGTGAGGAGGGTGAGGTGGAGGGTGAGGAGAGACGTGAGGAGAGACGTGTGGAGGGTGAGGAGACGTGTGGAGGGTGAGGAGAGACGTGTGGAGGGTGAGGAGAGACGTGTGGAGGGTGAGGAGAGACGTGTGGAGGGTGAGGAGAGACGTGTGGAGGGTGAGGAGAGACGTGTGGAGGGTGAGGAGAGACGTGTGGAGGGTGAGGAGAGACGTGTGGAGGGTGAGGAGAGACGTGTGGAGGGTGAGGGTGAGGTGGAGGGTGAGGGGAGACGTGTGGAGGGTGAGGGGAGACGTGTGGAGGGTGAGGTGGAGGGTGAGGGGAGACGTGTGGAGGGTGAGGGGAGACGTGTGGAGGGTGAGGGGAGACGTGTGGAGGGTGAGGGGAGACGTGTGGAGGGTGAGGGGAGACGTGTGGAGGGTGAGGTGGAGGGTGAGGAGAGACGTGTGGAGGGTGAGGTGGAGGGTGAGGAGAGACGTGTGGAGGGTGAGGTGGAGGGTGAGGAGAGACATGTGGAGGGTGAGGAGAGACGTGTGGAGGGTGAGGAGAGACGTGTGGAGGGTGAGGAGAGACGTGTGGAGGGTGAGGAGAGACGTGTGGAGGGTGAGGGGAGACGTGTGGAGGGTGAGGAGAGACGTGTGGAGGGTGAGGAGAGACGTGTGGAGGGTGAGGGGAGACGTGTGGAGGGTGAGGGGAGACGTGTGGAGGGTGAGGGGAGACGTGTGGAGGGTGAGGAGAGACGTGTGGAGGGTGAAGAGGGTGAGGTGGAGGGTGACGAGAGACGTGTGGAGGGTGAGGAGAGACGTGTGGAGGGTGAGGTGGAGGGTGAGGAGAGACGTGTGGAGGGTGAGGTGGAGGGTGAGGGGGGACGTGTGGAGGGTGAGGTGGAGGGTGAGGGGGACGTGTGGAGGGTGAGGTGGAGGGTGAGGAGAGACGTGTGGAGGGTGAGGAGGGTGAGGTGGAGGGTGAGGAGAGACGTGTGGAGGGTGAGGTGGAGGGTGAGGAGAGACGTGAGACGTGAGGAGGGTGAGGTGGAGGGTGAGGAGAGACGTGTGGAGGGTGAGGAGGGTGAGGTGGAGGGTGAGGAGAGACGTGTGGAGGGTGAGGTGGAGGGTGAGGAGAGACGTGTGGAGGGTGAGGTGGAGGGTGAGGAGAGACGTGTGGAGGGTGAGGTGGAGGGTGAGGAGAGACGTGTGGAGGGTGAGGTGGAGGGTGAGGAGAGACTGAGACTGAGGTGGAGGGTGAGGAGAGACTGAGACTGAGGTGGAGGGTGAGGAGAGACTGAGACTGAGGTGGAGGGTGAGGAGAGACTGAGACTGAGGTGGAGGGTGAGGAGAGACTGAGACTGAGGTGGAGGGTGAGGAGAGACTGAGACTGAGGTGGAGGGTGAGGAGAGACTGAGACTGAGGTGGAGGGTGAGGAGAGACTGAGACTGAGGTGGAGGGTGAGGAGAGACTGAGACTGAGGTGGAGGGTGAGGAGAGACCGAGGTGGAAGGGAATCAGAAGTGGTGAGGAGAGACAGTGGTGGTGTGGGGGGGAGGGGAGGATATCACTTTTACTTCCTCTCCTAGTGTAAGGTAACGCCCCCACCCCACAGGACCTGCCGGGGCCGACAGCAGATCACTGTTCGCATCAGCCGTCACCCGAGACCGCTCCGTACTTGTTGGTAAATAGAGGTTCACTATCTGTTGATAATGGGATTCACTTGGGGGGCTGACTTACCTCCTCCACCCCCAGGGCCACACTGAGAAGGCATCAGAGACCTGGTGCTGCCTATGCTGCAGTACTGCGAGAGAGAGGGATGGGGGGGGCGGGCAGAGGAAGAGGAGTGGGGTTAGAGAAGGGACAGGTGGGGAGAGAAAGAGGAGAGAAGGGACAGAGACAGCAAAGGAGCAAAAAAAGAATTAGAGAGAGTAAAGAGGAGAGTTGGGGAAAATGAAAACATTACGAGAGAACATGTAGCAAAGAGGTGGAGAGAGAAGATGGGAGAGAGTAAGGACGCAGCCAAGAGCTAGGGCAGAGACAAAGGGAATCGAAACAATACAAAAGTATTTTCCAAACTCGTAAATAACCACGGGCCAAACAACTGATCTGCAATGAAGCATCCGAATCCGGTATATCATGACGTTAACCATGCAATAAAAAATAAATTTAAAAAAAACACCAAAAAACCCGTATACACCATGTTGACCCTTTTCCATGCAACGTATTCTAAAACGCCATTCTCATTCATACATTCACAGCAAACCTGTTCACAAGAGTGACAGAAAATGTGGTATTAGTGTTACATTTTTGTTTACATCCATACCCGCTCACTTATGCAATTAAAGGATTCATGACCACACGGTTAAACAAAACGTACGGATTGGCCTTGCCGTGAAGGAGAAACACGTGTTGACACACACTCCCGATCTGTGAAACGTTCACCCCACTTTCTCGAAATTGAAACCAGTGCATGTGTCCGACGAACTTCCTGCCGCTCATCTGAATGCACCAGTGGCAGAAGATAGTCACCATCTTGCAACAACACAATTAAAGGGAGGCATGTCTGTCTCTCCCCACCGCCACATGTCTCTGAGTCTTACTGTCTCATGCGAGATCTCCCTCTAGGAGACAGCTGACACCGACTCTTCCCCTGAGACAATACGGGAGATGCGTGTGTGTGCATAGTGTGTGTGTGCATAGTGTGTGTGTGCATAGTGTGTGTGTCTATATGTATATATCTGTGTGTATGCATGTGTGTGTGTTTGTATGTGTATATGTTTGTGTATGCATGTGTGTGTTGGTGTGCAAGTATGGGTGTGTCATTGTGTTCATTTGTCTTCATGGATGTGTACACATATGTTTGTGTGTATACCTATGTCTGTGTATGCATGTTTGTGTGTATGTATATGTGTTTGAGTATGTTGGTGTGCGTGCTTGTTTATATGTGTATGTGGGGTTGGTGCGGCATGTCTGTGTGTGTTTGTATATGTTCATATGTGTGTGTAAATGCATGTGTGTGTTTGTATGTGTGCATAGTTGTGTATGCATGTGATCAGAGGGAAGAGTGCACTTGAGGGCAAAGAGGAAAACATACAGGGAAGAGTATGTGAGGGCAGAGAGGAAAATACAGAGTGAAAAGCACGTGAGGGCAGAGAGAAACATACAGAGGGAAGAGTCCATGTGAGGGAGGAGAGAAAAATACAGAGGGTAGGGCCCATGTTAGACCGGAGATAAAAACATAGAGGGAAGAGAGCATGTAAGAGCAGAGAGAAAAATATAGAGAGAAGAACACATGCGAGGGCAGAGAAAAAAATACAGAGCGAAGAGCACATGTGAGAGCATAGAGAAAAAATGCAGAGGGAAGTGTACATGTGAGGGAAGAGAGACAAATACAGAGGGAATAGCATGTGTGAGGAAAGAGAGAAAAATACAGAGGGAAAAGCACATGTGAGGGCCGAGTGAAAATACAGAGGGAATAGCACATGTGAGACCAGAGAGAAAAACATAGAGGGAAGAGCATATGTGAGGACAAAGAGAACAAGTACAGGCTATGCCAAGCGGAAGTGATCGCGTTTGTGATCAAACATCAAAGCGGCGAAAGTGAAAGTAATCGAGCAGAGCATCAAAGGGCTGGGTGAGAAGGGAGGGGGGAATGCAAGGGTCAAAGCGGCGAAAGTGAAAGTAATCGAGCAGAGCATCAGAGGGCTGGGTGAGAAGGGAGGGGGGAATGCAAGGAGCAGAGGAGCAGCTGTGCACGTGCACGCCATCGTGCACTCAAGCCCTAGGCCAGCAAAACCATGTGGGTAGCACTTTTGAAAGCCCACTTACAAAATGTCTCAAAGAGACCGCTTTCGCTGTCTCAGCGAGACCTAAAAATAAAAGAAGGAAAACTGCTGGTTTCTTGCTGACAACTTCTCAAAATTAAATGTGCCAGCACAATTGAATATTCGAGAGGCATGTCCCAATTTGCGTTTGCCAGTTGTAGCAGTCTCTATGACCACCTTATGAACTACACCCTCAAGAAAATTGAATTAATGCGACTTTGGCCTCATCCAGAGCCATCTTCTTTGCTCCTAAATGCCAGGTATGACCATCCTCATGAGTTCGTCACCCCAGAGTCCAGTCACAACAATTCTAGCTACCTTCAAAAATATAATTCCACTGAAAGACATATGTCACCTGAAAATAGTCAATCTTGACTTCCAAGCTCTTACTCCAACCTTATCATTGCGTTGCTTTCTACAGGCAACATGCAAAACAAAAACATGCCCTCAACATCTCACAGGGATGCTTTTGTTGCTGCTTTGGGCTAAAACTACATGCCCCAGGACTCCCTGATTGTCAGGAGGCGGGGCCACGTTCAAGAGTGCACTTTAGCAAACCGTCGCTTCCTCACAGTGCAGGACGCGCCCGGGCCTAAAGAGGGCCAGTGTGTGTCCGAACTGGGGTAGCGCCGGACCACATCTTATGTCAAGTTTTAACTACAGTAGGTGTCTTATCATACTCTTCATGCCACCTTACCCTCCCCTATTCCTTTCAAAATGAGCAAAAGGAATTGCGTATTGCAAATAAATTCAAGGAACCCACAACTTCCATAACTATCTCTCTTGGGACATGGGCCTGATTAATGAAGAAATTGTAAGAGTGGAGGAAGGAAAGATTAGAGTTAACACAATGCTCCGTAACCAAGGTTTTGATCTCCTGGGGGGAGGGGGGGGGGGGCGGTTAGGGCTGAGGGTATGAAATGCATGTACAAAATATGGGCTCACAGTTAAAAAAACGAAAAAATTATGTGATGCAAGCAATTGAGGGTGTGAACAGTAAACTGACCACACTTGAAACAACCGTAACTTGCATGCTAGAGTTGTTAAAGAAGCAACTTAACACTATGAGTAGGAGAACCACACATTATAGGGGATCCTATAGAAGGGAGAATAATGATGCAACGAATGCTGCCACAACAAGGGACATAAAATAAAAATCACTACAGTACACTAATCAGTCAAACCCTTTAATTCAAAGGTTTTCATCCAACACCACGAGAGCGAAAGTATTGCAAACTCCCAACTGGTCGAGGGAAAGTGACATCCGTGCACAGCACGAGGTACCAAGGGATTCTAGACATCAGTCCCTAAATATTTTGCCTCCCCCCCCCCCCCCCCCATCCAAAGGTACACCATATGTCCTGATATTAAAGGAAGATCCAAAGTTATTCAACCCCAATAAAGAGCCATGATGGGAGCTTCTAAAAAAGCTGTTCACTGTTTATCTCAAAACTATTTAATGCTGATCTTATGTTCGGGGAAATTCTGATGTGGAGAAGAGTTAAATGGATAGGGAACACCAGGAAAACCATAAAGGTTGACTGTGTTGTCTTGAACGTTGGAGATCCTGACATGATCCAGTTTCCCTTGTGGGAAAATCACTCCCCAAGTATTTCTTGAGGAGGTCAAATTGAAGCTATAACACTCGGCTACTTCTACAAACCTTTGTCTCTTCCACCTTTTTCTCCCCATAAAAAATGGCTGGCTCTCAGAATGGACATACTTTTGAACAAACATCTTGTAATAGATTTCCCTCTTTAGATTCCCTCCAGGAAATAGACTGACCCTCTTCCCTTCTTGTAGGAAGCTGACTCTGTATATACTATACCAAAGTAAAATATGTTGTGCACAGAGTACTTTGGATTCCCACAGGCTTTATAGAGCTTAATGTAGATAATACCTTACTCTCTTTTGTGGTAGCGTGGTTGAGCAGTTAGGCTTATCAAAGGGCTGTGGTTATCATTGTTGTACAAACTCAGGCAAGAAATGGTTACACATAATCAAATACTGAATCCAAGACCAGTTGTTTTTTTATTTTTAGAACCAAGAGAAACTCCGTTGCAGGTAAGTACCAGTTTAAAATAGTAATACTTTTCAGGTACAGTAGGAATGTGTTTGCAAAAACAATATGAATACCTAACAGTGATACTAAAAATACTTTGTGGTGTCAATCAACAATAGCAGTAACTTAGCAATGTAAAAGATAGACACTTAGGGCCTGATTGTGATGTGTTTAGGAAGGTCTCCTAACGCATTTGCTCTGTCCAAATTGGATTCGGGAACATGTCTTTCCAACTGACTAGGAAAGGTTTCCGACTGACCGAGTATGATGCGAGTTAGGAGTTAGGAATATCCCAATCCAAACGCGGAGGCATTTACAATGACTGAGCCGTATGGAGCAGAATCGTATGTTTTTACAGGCCGCGTTTCCGAACTACCGAGTACGATGCAGGATTTGGATAGCCTTTCCGAATCGTGCCGTCTAACTCAAATCAGCAGTCGGAATCAGACTTTGGGGGGCCTGTAGTGGGCACCCTGCACCCAGAGTCTTCCCAGTCTGGCCCATGGGGGTACCCATGCGTCTCCCCTTACCAGCCATGCACAGTGTGGCAGGCACCAGGGGGTGCCCACCACAGGGTGCCCGATTTTTTTTTTTTTTTTTTGTTTTCCTTTTCCAAGCCACCCCTCTCTTCAATGGGAATCTATGCATTCGGTCTGAACAAGGGCTCCCATTGAAGTCAATGGGGAGTCCAACCAAATCATATCTGGAAGCATCCTGATGCATCGTACTTGGTCGGTTGGACATCTCCCGATCCGATTCTGTTGGAAACCATTCCCAAACTCTTTCGGTCGGGAAGCTTTCCAAATTGCATCAGAATCGGGCCCTAAGTGTAAATATCAAGAAATGCATTACATTCCTATGAGAGGAAAACAGTTATGCACCTTTACAGGTAAGTACTCTATTTACACTTCCAGTCTTCTGGGTTTTAGACCAATAACTGGACAAGGTTTCGATCAAGGTAGGTACTGCACCACCAGCGGCACTGGGACTACAGGGTGCACCGGTCACTGAGCACAGTGTTAGTCAATGGAGACTGGGGCCACACACACAGGTGCTGGTTGCAGGTTGGTACCGTGGTTTCAGGGCATAGGCCTGGGGGTTTTAGGCAAGCATGAGGGGGCCACAAGGCAGCACCAACCATACACTACCAGCGACACGGGGGGCAAGGTGCAAATTGGTGTCTGACGCCCAATGCAAGTGAATGGGGAATCTCGTTGCTCAAAGAGGCTGCAGGCTCGGACCAGGAGGCTGGACAAAGGTGACCAACAGCTGGGCAGGTAAGTAGTGGTGTCTGTAGATGCTTGGGCACCATCGGCTGGACTCTCCAAAATCGGGGCTCAGGATTCAGGGGTGCCCTTGGATGTCGGATCTTTACCAGCGTTGGTCGAGGTCAGGGGGACCCCTTTTAGATGAGGCTGCAGGCATCTTTCTGGAATCCAGGGGAGATTCGCCACCAATGCTTTTAACATCTGGATCACTGGTATGACTTCACTGAACAGGCGAGCGACTTAGAATCAGGCCATGGGCTTCAGGTGCACAGTGGGCAGGTGCTGGGGTTCCTGTTTGATCTGGAGTCCTTGGAGTTGGTCTCTTATGCACAGAGAAGCTGTCCTCAGGAGATTTTGGTATTTGTGGAAGTACAGACATTCTTCCTCTGGTTTCTGGAAGTCCTTCCTTGACTGCAGGACAGCCATCCTCTTCTTTGCACAGTCTTTAAGCGGGATTCAGGGGGTAAGGCTGGGGGCCAAATCAATAGTCAACTTCAGACTTGGCTGTATGGTGTCTTCTTCGTCCTTCTTAGGTAGCAGGAGTCCGATGATCAAGGCTTAGGGGTGCCCCTAAATACTGAATTTATGGGTGTTACAGGCACTGGCAGATAGTAGCCAATGGGCAACTTACCTTTAGGGTGACTACACACTTTGTATGTCTCCTCCCTTTGGGGAGGGAGCATCTCCTAATCCTATTGGCTGCCCTCCCCCCACCTTCACAATAGCCCTGGCATAATTCTTGGGTAGAGCAGAGAAACCTTTAGATAAACAGCTTTGCAAACAAATATACAAATAGGTCTTTGGATTCCCTCCTTTGAATATACTGAAATGCAGGTCCAGGGCTGATTGCTTAAATTCTCATCTGTGAAAGATGTAAGTTTGATTAGGTTGTTTGGAGTTTTGTTTTCCGTAAGAAGCATGTGTTTGTCTTCTGCCTATTTGAATGCATTATTATTTCCTCCTGCTCAGGCCATGACTCACTTTCTTCTTTTGTTCAGATTATTTATCACTATTGTGGTGTTTCTCATACTTCCTATGATAATGTGAATCTGAGGTGCATGACCCTTCATGGCTACTTCAAGCTCCAAATTCCAAAAGTTTTATATGTTGTGCAGGTGTCCATAGGCCACTGCTAGAAAAGCCTCCCACTTAAACCCCCATCACAAACTGACAGCCAGTCGTTGTAAGTCAAGTTTAACATTAACTCCTTAACCGCGGCGCAAATTCTGCCGCGGTGCGGGAGTTCTAATGAGTGGGCGGGGCCGCGTCGGCCAACAGACATGCGCTACACTAGCGAGGTAGTGCTCGCGGCGGCCATTGGCCGACGCGCGCACGGAACGGGTTAAAAGGGAGATATGTATGTGTAACCATCAACACTGGAGGTGCCACTGGGTCTTAGACATGTGGAGTCCCATCTATATAATAAATGTGACTGTGCAATTACCTTAGACCTTACATCCGTTGGAATGCCGTTACCTAAACAAATCATTTTGTTTTAAAAAAGCGTGTACTTCACTAAAAATTATGGATTGGAATTGATTCCATATGAGTACCCTATATCAGCAATGCCTTCGGCCTGACACAAATACCACTGCATACCTTATGGATATGCAAGAAAGAAGTATAGTGGAGGTTTAAGACGGCACACCTGACTACTTCTCTCATGCAGAATTTGTCTCAAAGTGCTCTGCTTTAAAGTCTCTTTTGAGAAATCTATCATAGGCTTAGCGAAGGTTAATTTGTATTTGCCCATAATTGATAACTTCCCTGTACCTTCTGTTCCGTACAGCACATCCTCTTTGTTCCTCAATTCTAACATGGACTGGGTATCATGCATCAGACAAAAGTTGGTGAGCGTTCTGTAATTTATTTGGATTTAGGCTGACAAGTAGAAGCTGGATCAACCAGTTGCCATCCATTTTTAAAGAAAGCATGATTGCTGTACTTCCAAGAACATTCATCAGCCACAATCCACAGCTGCTAACAGT
Organism: Triturus cristatus; assembly: GCF_964204655.1. NCBI lineage: Eukaryota > Metazoa > Chordata > Amphibia > Caudata > Salamandridae > Triturus > Triturus cristatus. Next base: position 393,318,906 of record NC_140592.1, read on the forward strand.
AATTGGCTTCCAGACATCCGAGCTCTTTGGCCTTTACTTTAGGGCTGCGAAGGCATAGATGTAAGTGGCTACAACATGCCATTGGTTGTAGTAGGGCACATCGCCTGGAATGGGTATGAGAAATGTGGTGATGCACATTGAGACCAGAGAGCAAATTTAGTTGCTTTCAGGTCGCGGGCGTGCATACGCAATACACTTGTAACACCTCTAAGAAAGGTGTGTGTGATCAGGGAAAAATTACATTTGGTACAGTACTTTGCCTTCTGACCCATTTGGGGACATCATTTTTGGTCTGTAGGTTTTTGTGTGCACCCTTTTATGTAGAGGAACAGGCAAAAACCTCATCTGTTACCAGTGAAATTTTTAGAGCCACTGACTGCCCTTTCTGTCATTGTAGATAAAGCTGTTTGTATGCAGTCTTTAGTATGAGAAAAGCCTCTTTCAGGTGCAGTAAAGTCACATCTATTGCACAGTGTAGCTCAACCAAGAGAATAATAAGGTGCCTTCCCAAAATGATTATTTTTTAACCTTTATTTTCCTTAGCGTCTGATTTTGCCTCACACTTCTGATTACCCAGTCAGTATTCCTTCATTACCAGAATCTGTTATAACACCCCAGGCATGAAGAGCTACGAGTGCTCATCTGTGTCTAGATGGCACTGTTCTGTATTTGAGGTAGACCCTAGAAAAGCTGTAGCTTTCTGCAAGATCGAGTGCTGCATCAGGAGGATGAGGTCAGACATCTTTAGTGCTGAACAAAGAGGCACATAGGAATCTAAGCCAGGCTAAACAGCTTTCTTTTTAGACTTCAGACAGTTGTTTTTAGGTCTCGGCTAGCGTGGCTGTGCACATGCGAAGCTCGCTCGGCGAGATTTAATGATTCTGAGGAACTTCTGTAAAGGGCTTCAAGCCCTGCCCCTCTTTCCCATTGGCTGGCGTCACCGTTTATGCTAAACGGTGGCCAGCCATTGGGAAAGAGCACTGTGTGACGTTTAGTTTTCTCTTTTTCAAACGGCCCACTTGGACGGGCTCGCCTGATATCCGTTTGTCGCAAATGGTTTCTTATCTTTATGGGGCCATGTGTTTCAAACACATAACCCCATAAAGACAAGAGATCCTCTTTCACGGACCGCGCCGCGCTTGTTGGGCAGGGGGCTGAGTTGGTTTACTGTCTTTAGGCGAATGTACCCATTGCTCTATATGTGGTTTGGGCATGCTATACTTCCGTAGTGAGGTTGTTACACAGGCCGTTGTGAGGCACACTGCAGCTTTTAACCCTTCGTGGTGCACATGTTATGTCACATTCGGTAGTGTGTTTGTATGAAGGGGCTCTTCGTGAGATCGTCTCCGAGTGGTGTATGGGTGGGGGGTGCGTGTCTCGGGATGGGCTGTATTTCTCTTCTTTGATTGAAGTCGCAAAGGACCAGTCTCTTAAGTGCTCACCTCGCCCCACACTCCCTGGTCCTCGCAGATGGTCTAACCCCTGCCTCCTCCCCGGCCTTGTTTTGTTAGCCTGCCTTTCCTGTGTGTGTGTCGTGGGGCCTGCGACGTGCATTGTCATTCATCCTGCTCTAGCCTCTTCGAAACCCTGGGGGGGAGGGGGCTGTTGATTACAAATCCGTGATAAGTACAGCATGCTAGAATTGGGCTAGGTTGGCGGGGTCGGACCAAATCCTCCCATAAAATAAACTTGGCCCGGTGGTATAACAGGCGTGTAAGCAAGGAACCACCCACCCCGCCCACAGGCTGGGTCGGTCGTAAAATTAAACAATAAATCGGACGACAGGGCCCCGATGCCACTGCACTTGCCACACTATTGATTGCTACTTCTCTGTCGAGAACTTCTGTATGGGAGGTGTACAGGTCTGTTTCTGGGAATGGATGTGTCCACAAAGTGAACATTTCTGGCTGACTAAATTGCAAGATTGGGGGTGCATGTATCGACTATCTGTGGTCGTGAGCAGTGACTGCTGTTTCAGATCTCTTGGTGTTTGGTTATGCTGAGGAAACTGAGGTACCAGTTGTGTCTGTATCCTGATGTGTTGGCTTGCAGTCCATTGCTGAGCAACACCCCCCCCCCCCCCCAAGCGGAAAATGCCTGTCACGTGTGCCTGTTATGAGTAGAGGCTGCTGCGTGATTGTTCAATTCAATGCAGTTTGTTAAACCTCCTTTCTCCCGTTAACGCTTTTACGTATTCATGTTTACACAGCGTCCATCCATCAATGACTTCACTTCCACCCAGGCTGCCCTCCTGTCATCTTGTATAGCTCCCCCTCTTCTTGTACCCTCAAGTCTTCCTGTGCTCCTCGGTGTAAAGTTCGTCCTCACAGGGCCCCTTCTATGGCAACCTCTGCCCTCTCTATTGCTCATAGTGCCAATATCGGCAAATGTAGTCACATAACATATCATACATCAATAAACCACACGACACTTTTGTAAGTGGAGAAATATTGCTGCAGGTTTATTAGCATAACCAATATGCAAACATGGTGGGCTATCTTACGGGCGATCCCAGGGCAGGCCAACCCCTATGCCGCCTGCCTGTCTGATAAGCCTAAATTACACCGTGGCAGACGCCAATTGGTGCATACCAAATATTGGGAGGGGCCACCCCTCCCATTCGTGGACCACCAGCCCACTTGCATACTCACGCCCTCCCCGAAAGAGGTGGGCGGAGCGTTCATGGCAGCCCCCGGTTGCTCAGACCCACAACCGCCCGTAGGACTAAGGGGGCGCTGTCGTTCTTCCAGGGGACAACGCTAAGACATCCCTGGGTATCCTGGCTTAGCACCACGCTGTGCTGCTGCATGAAGTACCCCTTGGTATCTGCAGACTCTGGATCGCCCTGTAACTCCTCCACAGCCCTGGGAGTGGCCACCGTCACTACCGGGCCCCCCACCAAGGTAGGCCTTTTTACTAACAACATGCTAAATACCGGGCTTCTCCCAGGTCCAGCCAAAACAAGTCTTAGCCCATACTGGACCGGAGGCCAGCATGCCCCTTCAGGACAAGTGCCCCCCATCCTTTCTAAACTCCCCGTGGATTTATGACTGAGATGACCTGACCTAGGCGTTGGTCCAATGTTACATTTGCATGGCTGAAGAACAATACCTAGACAAGCGACTCCTGCCAGGAAGTGCCAGTGTGGGAGGAGGTAAGAGTTGACAAGCCCGCCTTACTTCCTCTTTCACTCAGCGTCTGAGTCTAGCACTAGTCGGGGTATGTCCGTCGCATTCCGTCAGTCACCACCCCAATGTGAAGCCTTGCCCTCCCAAACTTCTGCTAGTATCCCGGGAGCAGGTAGGACAGTGTGACCCAGAGGGGAACCAACGTATAAATTACCTCTAAATTTTGAATACTGGGAATGCCAATTGTTCTCCTGATACTTTGTAGCCCAAAAGTGATTTCCAGGGGGTTTCCCCCAATCATATGGACCGAATCGCCCCCGTTGGAAGGCCACTTTCACAACCTGCATAGCTGCCAGCCAGTGCTGGAGGGCGGGAGAAAATACCCGTTACCGTTACTCAAATCAATGGTACCTGTTTCATCGAACTCAAGGACGGGAAACCAAGTGCCTACCCGGATCTGCATCTTGCGTTTCCCCCCAAACCTATGTACCATGTCGCCCTGGATGGAAGGCAACTTCAACAACCTGCCAGCACACAATATCGTCACTCAAATCAAAGGATCCTGTATCAACGAACTCGAGGACGGGATACTAAGTGGACCTACCAAGATCTGCACCTGAACCAGAGGTCGGACCCAGGCCCCTCTAAGTTCAGCCGCTCCATCTGCCTGTGAACATGTATCCCGGGGCAGACCTCAGAAATCTAACCCATGCCTGACTTAAAACACATCTGAACGGCATGACAGCAGGCTAACCACCAACATTGTATTCTGAGTGTTCGCTGACAAATGCCAAGGAAAATGCGCATAACTGAAAAAACTGCTGCTATGCCATCCAGTTATTAATTTAACCTTCTATGACTGCAAAATGTGCTCTTGTGGTTGTCCGTATTAGTGCTCCCTCCCACCATATCAGCCCTAACCAGGCAACCCACACCCTCTTGGCACTGGCACACTCCCGCCCCAGCAGACAGCAAGTGCCTGTATGGGTGTGGCCCCTAACCTTACGATCACTGACGGTATACCAGGGTATGATGACTCCCAGCTAACTATACTGCTGAGTGCACCATCACAGGTATGTCTTAGCCTATTCTGAGTCTGGCTACAAGTTAGATGACATTGCCAGCCCCAATCCTTGGCGAAAAAGAAGCTATACAGCTGCTGGTGCTGTTGAAGGTGCACATACCCTGTTAACTGAGTGAAAATCCCTTACTACTGTTGTGCATGACCCACAACCCTTGGCTCTCCATGGTTCGATACCTTCCTGCTAATAATGGTTTCCTTGAAGAATGTAGACCAACTTATGATCAACAATGGCGGGACTGCAAGATCTAATGAGTTTCTTGAAGGACACCAAGTTCACCCCACAAAAAATACCACTTCTCGCCGGGTTGCATGCGCAAGGACAACCTTTCAAAGTATCCAGACGCCACCAAGAAGTCTAACCTTACCCTGAACCGTAACCCCCAACTGGCCCTGAAGCGAGGAAAGCCATGCTAGGGCAACTCAGCAGCCTCCCTCCGGCGGAGGTCTTCCTCGCTGAGAAGGATGGAGCCATGCCCATTGTCAGTGGATGTACATGAAGACAATCATTCATGCTCCCAAGGACAGAAATTCTGCCCCTCCCCCCCCCCCCCCCCCCCCCCCCCCCCCCACATGGCCTTCCCACTTTAAGGCACCCAGGCAGTACAAATTGAATTAACGCCCAATCGTCAACCCCAGACTGATATACTGTTTTACCCCCACCCTGGGTACCCTGTCCGGTTACCGCCCATGCAGACGCACCGCAAGACCAACTGAAGGAAGACAAAACAGCTCAGACCTGAAACTGTTCGTGGCGACCCATACATAGAGATGGCCAATGAAGCGCGTAACTGGGTTCAGCCTACGCCGAAAACAGCAGGGGGAGGATCGCTCTGGCCTACTAGCTCGCATTCCCCTCCACCCCCAACTATTGCTTCAGAGAAATAAGGGCATGCCACCAGGCCCGCAGCTCTTTGCAAAGATCCTTTAACTTTCTTCCCAGACTGAATGTAAATATGTTACCCCCACTGGATAACTTGGCGCAGGGAACGAGGCCACCCAACTGAATGGCACTTGAATAGCCGACTTCTGAAGGATGAGATGCTGAGTGACCTACCAGGTTCTGAGCCTGCTACCAGGACCCCCTACAGGGTCAGTATGCTCGACTAATCTGTGTATATAGCCTTCACTCATGAGATGTGCCCTAAGTCGTACAAAAACTGTGGAATGCACGCAAACCAATAGAAGGGTGACAAGCAGACTTCCCTATTTGCACAATCAGCGTTAGGAAGCACACCGCAGAAAAGCAGGTCCCTTGCGATCAAGATGGTACCCTGGTCCCCCCGAGCTGTATGCCTTGTGCACATTACTGACTGTTAAAGTTGGGCCCCAGGTAATAATGATATCAAGAATTGACTGTGTATTCCACCGCTTCAGCAAGATATGCACCGTCGCACAGCCATGTAGGGGGTATGAGAAACCATACCCGGCCTGCTAGCGAGGTTGAGTAGTGCACTACCCCTGATCGGTCTAGTGACAGAAAAAATAAAATTTCCTGTTCAGCCAATGCGAGCCACACTGCCCCCCTGTGGCCTTCACACTTATGGCACCTTAGCAGTACAAAAAGTTTGCACCCTTACTCCCCACAGGGTGCTAAACCAAGGTCTGGGCACGAACGTGAAGAACTCTAAAATCGTCAGCTCTGGCTGTATGTTTGCAATTTCTGAGGATATTGAATATGCATATTGAAGACAAAAGTCCTGTATTTTTTTTCTCTTTTAAAAAAAAAAAAAAAAAAACTGCTTAGAGACGTGCGGTTCTCAATGTCATAGCTGCACTCACTGCAACACAGTGGACGTCCGAAACCCGGAGGGCGCAGGTATCCACGACTACCTCCGACCCACGGCCACACGTCGCCCGCCGCCAATTCAAGATGCCCCCCAAGGCATAGGCGCGGCGCGCCCCCGCTCCTTCCTGGTCTACCAGGCCGCACACCGATGTCCGCGGGTGGGGGAGGCCACGTGGACTCCAGCCAGCAGCCGCGCACCCCATCCCCATTCCCCCCGGCCCGCCCGCAGCGCGGTCCCCGACCAATTAGTCCTCTCTGGGCTCAGGGACGCACACCGCAAATGGGGGGGGGGGGGGGCTTTGGGGGGGTGGGGAGGAGGGAAGGGTCAATGTCCCGAACTGCACCAACCCGAAACAAGCAAGGAGCACACACACCCCCGCCCCACACTGTGCACGCAAACCTCCCAGGCCAGTCCCCGAGCAGGCCCCAGAGCCCGCCACCCCCCACCCCGCCTGTGGTGTTCCGACCGCAGGGCACCGTCACCTGGTGCTGCCCAGGGACAAGGCCGGGGCGGGGGGGTGGGTGGGGGGTTCAGGGAAACTCACCGCGACAAGCGGACGTTCTGGGCGCGCGGACGATCGAGCGATGCGAGCGATCCAAGGCGAGACGTCGAGGGAAAAGAGGGCGAACATCGTGCAGGGACAGCCTAAATACCCTTGTCCCCTCCCCCTTTCCCGGAAGTGGGTAGCCGGACGTCCTCCGTGGCCCAGGGACTAGACCGGTGCCTCCAGTGCCTTCCTGTGGCACTAAGGCGGCCGCCCTTTGAAGGAGGGCTGCTGCGCAACCCCCCCGGGCAGCCTTGCATACTCCCCAGCAGCGTAACGCAAAATGACGAGTGTGCCTGGGTCTCCCACATCTCACATATTTGACCATTCGGCTGAATGGGTGGGGGGCTTGCACCACAGAGGCTTGGCTACGTCCCCGATGCTCCCATCAGCGACACATCCCTCGGACTCTGCACTCTATCCGCAAGCTTGCCTCTTCTCTCCGCCTGTAATCTCGCCTGCTCTTGGTGCTGAACTTTATCTCCCCAGGCTCTTGGCTGCCCTCTTACCATTATCCCCTTATTCTCAGTGCTCATCTCTCGGGCCCCCCACGTGCCACCTCCCTTCCAGCCGCCGTTCATGGGCAAGTTAAGGCTGAGCCCTCTCCCCCCAGGCTCCATGCTGTCCACCAATGCCCCTGAAAGCTTGCTCCACCTCCAGATGCAACAGCTGATCTCCCGCGCTCCCAGGGCACCAGCTGCGCTCTTGTATTCCAGAGACCGTCTCCGCCCTCCGACCACATCTCTCACCGGACAGCATCCTGTAAATCTGTATATTGATGTTTAGTGTCATCGAGGCAGAGTGCTCCACCCCGAGCCCCCGGCTGCCTTACTCTGTTTATCACGTTTCCGCAAGGTTGGTCGGGCTCTCTACCCACGCGTCTCCCCTCTGTTCTTGAACCATTCATAGATTATGCTCACTTTGGGGTGGGGGTGTCCACACTCCCACCATTCCTAGCTGCCCCTATGCAATATTTGAGCCGCGTGTTCTGACTATTTGACGCCGTTTGCGGCTGCCCGCGGCCCCCGCAGGGGGCCACCCTAAACGGGCGGCCCCCCTTAGTCCCATTTGGGCACTTCCCCACGCCCACTATTAATGGGGGACTCTAGGAGGAGTCCCCTTGCCAGACGCGTCACTTCCGGCACGTAGAGGAGGGGGAGGTATTTATGCCTCCCCCGGCCATCTTGGCGTCCTCTTTGTGCCGGACACGCCGTCTTGAGGGTGTGTGCAGCTGTGACCCGTGCCGAGATCGCCTGCAGTGTGCGGTGAGTAAAGCCCCCCCCCCCCCCCCTTCATCCCCACTAAGAGGTTTGCCTAGCCTGGTCATCGCCTAGGCTTCTGTCCGCCTGAGGGCGAGGGGGGGTTGGGAGTGTTCCAGGCACGCTCTGGCCGGCAGCCATAGGTGAGGCCACTTGGTCATGGCATGTGGCCTTGGGCAGATCCTGCTTCGGGCCGGCCCTTGGTGCACTGGGGCATTGGAGGGCCAGGAGTCTGGCCAGGCTCCCGTCTCGGAGCGGCGTGCCATGCTTGAACGTGTATCGCGGGTCAGGAGGTTGGTGCGTAGCGGGCGCCGTGAACCCCCTCCTCCAGTACAGTGGCCAGCTGGGCCCTTGCGCTGGACTTTGACTCCAGATTTACGTTTAAGATAACGGGGTTGTGTGGTGGAGGCTGGCGGGTCACAGGTAATAGGGTGAGCGTAGGGGGTGCAAGGCCCTGTCCGGCACCCCACGATGTCCACACTGCAACTTTACCCCTGGGGGGCTGTGCATCAGGCGGGTGGCTTAGGGCTGGAGCCTTCATGCCGCGGTATTGCTTCCCTGGTTGCACTGCGTACCTATATCCCTCCCCTTTTTTAGCCGTCCCCGGCCTCGTGGCTGGTCGGGTCACTCGCATCCCGGCCTCAGATGCAGCTGCTGCACAGGGCTGCGAGGGGGCAGCGCTGTGACTCGGGGTTTGAGGGTTGGGGACAACCTCTGATCAGCGGGCTCCCCAGGTATGGTTCAAGCTTCAAGGGATGCTCCTTCAATGGCAGGTACCCGGGTCAGAGTTCCTGCGCCAGTCGGCACCTACTACCTCAGGGCTCTTCAATGTACCTCCACCCCCAGGCAAGTGTGACTCCTGTGTGGGAAGTTTGGTGCTGCTTAAGACCTTCAGTTTGACACGAGCGTTACGTACGGTAATTGTCATTATACCAGTGCTGCCTAGAAACGAAGCAATGTAAAGTTATTTTCCGTTCACTGAGACATGTTTACTATAAAAAAGACAATGTCACCGCAGCTGTTGCTTCCAGCAAATGTTCACCACGTTGCCTGCTGTGAAAAGAAATGTTACTGTTCTAATACATGTCATCAGTTGGTGGGTAGAAAAAGACCTGCAGGTGTCAGTTTTCATGACAGGTTCTAGGGGATCAAAATCACAGCAAAAGCATAATCGGGCATTGGAAGCTCCAGAGGCGATGCAACGCTGAGCGAGCTGCAGCGCAGCGAGCCTGACCGCTAGACGATGAACCGCACATGGGAGCCGGCCTCAGGAACCATGCTGAGAGCTCGACGCGGCGCTACCCGTGTGGCGGGGCTCCTTGTTCATAGCTAGGTAAATACTGTCCTCATGTGCAGCCGCCGACTTTGGTGTGGGAAACCAGGGTTCGAGCCTCGAGGTCAAGTCCTGCGATTTTGGGCAAATCACTTAATCTCCCCGTGCCCTGCATATTTAATGTAAATACGGTGCTCATGTGCAGCTGCCGACTTTGGTGCAGGAAACCAGAGTTCGAGCCTCGAGGTCGCGTCCTGTGATCCTGGGCAAATCACTTAATCTCCCCGTGCCTGAATATGTAATGTAAATGCGGTACTCATGTACAGGGCTCCAATACCTTTGGGTCGAGTCCACGCCATAGAAAAGATGCACAAAAGAAAAAAAGAAAACGCTGTTTGAGCAACATTCCCGGCAGCAGTTGGGCAGGTGACCGGAAAAGAGAGGCATTTTGCCACGTGATTGGCAGCGGTGCCTGATCTTGAGCGCCACCTGCGGCTAGATTCAATACTTTATAAGAGGGAGTTTGTGATGCACATTTAAGGATGCCTTGCTGACTGAAGGTCTAATATAGAATGTGTTGCTTCTAGTACATTATAAAACAGTCACTAGTTCTATGCTTGCCCATGTTGCATATGGTACGCCACCGGTTGGCACTGTGGCTATGTTGTACCATCACTAAGCCTGAAAGAAATGGAGATATGGTGGAATTAATTTCCGTTGTCGTGTGCTGCACTGTTTGACTAATATTAGGCCAAAGATGAGCATGTCTATTTAAAAATAGTCCCACAGTGTCGATGTCAGCACAGTTTACTGCACGTGTTTGAGCAGCCACGACATGAACCATGCTTCGCAGACGCCGTCACACATGCACACAATTTGTTAAAATTTGTTATAGGACCACTCAATGCAAATACAGGTAGGGGTACAGACCGAGTGGGAGTTCTTTCCCATTATAGGGTTAACTGTTGGAGCCATCGAGAGAATTCGAACTATACCGGCAGATTGCATCACAGGTCCCGCTGCCCTAACCTTTTTCTGAAATGTGCATGGGTAGGTTGGATATGCGCCGTATCATTGATTGATTTTGCTCCCAAGAAAGTGTCATTTATAGTCTTTGTATGTCACTCACAGTGGCGCTGAAATTATGAAAATGTCACACACAGCAATCTGAAACCTTGGCAGCTATGGATGGAGGCGGCTAGCTCTAGTTTGGCTATGCAACTGAGCTATAATTGTGGCCTATTTACCTTATACAAATAGAAGTATTGACTATGCCAATGGATGGGCTTGTTGTAGGTGTAGTGCTCCTTTTGTAGTAAATATAGGGATGCAATGACGTAGCGGCAAAATACCAGGCAAGGCCTTCTTCAGCACGCGTGGGGGGCTCTGAGGCGTTTAAAACACGGCATCCTGAAGGTTGTGGTCAAGAGTGCAGTTACTTGTTATCAATCGCACATGTGGTAGTACTACCAGCCGCCCTCGGCCAAAATTATTGGGGGCACCTGTTGGAAGGGCTTTTTATTGATACAGTTCAGTTCTTTCATGCCCACTTTGAGGAAGGTTACTGACATTGCACAGACACACTCCAGGAGCACGGAGTATGCCCACACCTCAGCGCTGGGGGCTGTGCGGAGCATGTGACGTGCGCGCATCAGCAAGGCGCGATGGGCACGGTTTGTTATGGTTATGTAGAGCCAGGTTTTCCCAGGGACGCCGTGTGTGCTCCTACCAAGACTAGGGATGCACGCCCACCCGGGGCATCAGTTGGTCATTGTTTTTCTGCCCTCACCGCCCCTAGCACTCGTGCATGTCTGGAGGCCAAGGTGGGGCACTCCAGAGAGGTGTACCTCCTCTTTAGTGTTGTGGTTTCGAAGTACGCGGGAACTGTACTTCTCCCCTCAGTGGGCTTTAAACCGTAGATGGTTCTTCTTGGATGTGGCACAGCTGTGTTCAGCGGTCCTTTTGTTTGCCTATATTGATCTGCGGTTCTAACTTAGTATTATGCCTGGGTTGCAGGGATGTAATTCGCACGTTCTTTCACCTTTACCAGAGTCGCATGTTGGCGTCCCGGGTGTACGTCTGGGTTGCAGTATTATGGGGGGTACTGGATTGGGGCCGGTTTTCAGGGAAGTGGCCCCATTGGCATGATGTCGATGTTTCCTGGCGGTTTCTTAATTGGCACTAATGCTTCAGACCGTTATTCCGTCCCACGAGTCCTCGTAGTGCCCTCAGTAAGTCAGACGATATTGATAAGTTGGAAATATGGCGACTAGCATTGGGACGATCGTCGAAACTCATGTGTGCCTTACAAGTCCAGGTTCAGCATCATAGGTACTAGTGGAGAAATCCCGGCACATGTAATTTTGTTGCCCACCATGGCGCAAGAACTGGTTGATAAGTCGCCTATGTCATTGAATTTGATGACATCTGCATAGCAACAGATGATAGGTCAGGGATGCATGTGGCACATTTGATACTGGTGCAAGATAATTATTGTTTTACTGTAGGAAACCGGGAGGTTATGCCCAGGTTCTGTCTTTCTTTGCCTCCGGTTACCAGCCCTTTGGTGGGAAAGTATAATTTTACACTTACTCTGGGCAATTACAACGCAAAAAGAGGTGCTGCGAAATGTTGTTGAGACTGCATAGTGCAATTGGCTACAAGGGCCTTTAGGAGCAACATCTGCTGGCACCATATAGAAACAGTTACCATGTACACTTGGGGGGCGTTTCTAGCTCTAAAAGAAACTTGAGACAACCAAGTAAAGTTTCAGTGCAAGGCCTCATTTGGTTGGGCAATTTCATTTGTAAAGCATTAAACCAGTCAGCCCTGGGAATTAGGCAGGCGTACGATTAGCTAAGATGTTTGTTCAAACTGGGGGAGAGCCTATCGACCATAATTAATAGTGGAACCAGGAAAAGCTTTACAAAGCTATGCTGTAGATTTCCTGGAGAATTCTGGATGGACAAGCTTCAGGGATAAGGCCCTGACCTTTCACCCCTCGAGGGACCATCCCTAATTCCGAGCAAACAGGCGTGGAGCATACTAACCCCCAAGGAAGGTGAAGCACAAGAAGAACGGGTACACATGAATGTGTGACCTCATGTCGCTCTGTCTGAGCAATCCAAGTCACACCACAGAGGGCAAAGGCAAGGCTTCGGCCCCTGGTGGACTATGTTTTAATATTAGTTGTGTGGGAATTGGGCTCGCAATATTGTTGTGTCTTATTATGTATGGTAGATGCAGCTAAAATGTGCCCTCTGCAAACAAGGGCAGGTTACAGGTAGCCTCTGTTAAGACATATTCACCCGCACTTTAGCCAGGGCAGCAGGCGGGTTGTGGTAGGTGTCATCCAACAAGTAGACTGCGATGCAAAAAGTTTGGTAAACACGGCGTTAGAGCACAAATAATGACAAGGTGTTATGGACCATTTGGAATTCCCAATATCCAGACAGGGGCGGGGACTTGCGCATATTGTTCACCGCCGGTTCCAACAGACTTGTCTGCCCCACGGGTTATCTTTTTGACCTGTGTCCCAAATAAGTTGTTACCTCTTGCAACGGCAGAATGCCTACGGGAACACTTGCACTCCAAAAATACACAAGCGTCATGCTACAACAAGCACTATACACAGATAACTGGGAAAGGAAGTAAGGCGGGCCTGATAACTCTTACTTCTACCTGCATTGGCACTTCTTGTCAGGAGTGATTGTCAAAAGTATTGCACTTCAACCAGTCTATGTTAACACCCATCCACTCCAAACCAATTGTTTAAGGTCATCTGGGGCCGCATATACACAGCCCAGCATTAGGCCCCTGGGGTTGGCAGTGTCGTGATTTACTAAATTCTACTGAACAGGAGGTGTGACCGGGGTTTACACTAGCAGAAGTTTGGGAGTGCAAGTCTCCACCTAGGGGGTGGCTGGCTGAATTTGATGGACTAGTTCAAACGTTTCTCAGCAACTACACGTGGGAGAGTGTCAATTACCTGTGCATAGTTCAACCAGACACTCAGTATCATAATAATTTAAATAATCACTGTAGTTGCAAGCGTGGGTACCCTCAATGTCAGCAACTGCTCACAATTTTAGCAGTAAAGCTGCATGGGAAGTCTGGGTGCAGTCACCACAGATAAAACTGAACAGGCACCAGTCTGGCAGGAAAGGAGGGATGGTGAATTGATTGCCCACTTACCAGTGTGACTATTGCGGCGAGGAAATGGGGGTGATTCAAGGAACACAGGTGGTATGATGGCAACCCAAGACTTTCAGCTTATGCTGGGTGTAGGTTCCGTATCACCACCCAGAAGGGTGCCAAGTGGCAAACCCAGTGAATATGTTTAAGAAATGTGTGTCTCTGGCCTTACTGCGGTGCAGAGCCATTCTCAGTTAGAGGTATGCCCAGGTGAAAATTGTGTGCTGCTTAAGGTTCTAATGACTGGTGCGGTTTGTGGTATCTTTTGAAGGGGAAGAGATGTTATCACTTGATCGCTTACAACATAGCACATTCAAGCGGGCATTGTTTCATTGCAAGTTGCAATGGGAGATTCCCTTATTACGCCAGCAGCTACACACATGGCCAGCAGTATGCAGCCTGGGAAGTCTGGGGGCGAATACCACAGATTAAACTGTAAAGGCAAATTACCGTACAACAGGAGGTATAATGGCAAGTACACAAAGGCTCCCTTGCTTAATGTCACATAGTCCATGGCGGGATAGTCATCAATTGACACTGGGAACCTTAGATTCTAATAGTATCACTGGTAATATACACACGACTCCGTGGTCCCGTGGGGTATGTAGTCCCACCCTATAGTGTAGAATGCAACAGAACTGCACATTGCCACTATTTAGAGCGTGACAGATGCAACAATTTGTTCCCTGCCAAAGCAAACCAAGGTTCTTATGGCCAAATGCCCAACATACAACCGTTCACTCCTGCCTCACTGAAGGCAGTCTTTAACAGAGGTATAGAACGGGACGTCTCGCGCCAGGGTGCGGACAATGCACAGGCAACACAGCAGAAAGTCTGCTGTCAGACAAAGGTGCTTGCAGGATAGGAGGCCAGGCAATGTGGCAGAGCCAATTCTAAGGACCCCTCTCCCCCAACCGGTCTGCCTGAGAATGTGAGTGCAGTGGGATTTGCAATGTTGCAGGTGTTTTCTCACCCATACAGGGGCAGAAGGGTACATTGCAGGAAACTGCATAAATATAGTGGGGGCAAGACCTATAGAGCATCAAGGGTCACAGCCGGTTAGCCGGTACGTGGGCATCTGTGATAGAGCGTTAGTTAAGCAAGTCTGGTAGTAGGCGGAAGTTCTCTCCAAATTGTTGTTGTGACTACTATAGTGTGCGCTAGGCGAAAAACAGTTTTGTTCGCCATGGATTATTAATAGAGAAGGTCTGTGCACATGTCGGGTCAACTTCAACTAAGAGGTGCACTCTGCTCCCAGGTCGGGTTACGGGTCGCTGCAGCGATGCACGAAGTGCCCCGTTCACATAGCCAAGTATATAGGCTGGCTGTGGAAGCGGTCCTATAAACAAGTGTGCTGCGGTTCCATTGAACCAGGTGATAGGGTGCACAAAAGGCTAGAACAGATGCAACTACAGGGTTCAGGAGGTGAGAGCCACTTCAGCTTGAAGGAAGATAGCGATGTTTAAGAGTAGAGCCCGCTCCTGGGAGGCCATCACATCCTTGCAGGGCATGCGAGGCACTGGTCCATTCCCAGAGAAGCATACACCGCTTCATGCGCAAATTCGCAGGGCAAGGGGCTTTGGCTTCATCAGGCATGAGTCATGCCGGGCGAACACCAAAGCTTATTTTGACAAAGTTGGGGTGCACTTGGCACAGGTGGGCTTGGATCTGTTCCTACTGGACATGAAGATGGCCCATGAAGTTGCAGGTGGCAGTGAGAAAGGAACTGTTTTGGTGGGGGGGCTCTTTAGGTGACGGTGGCCGCCTCCAGAGCTGTGGCGGAGTTACAGGGCGATCTGGAAGCATATGGGTACAGAAAGGTTACCTCTGCAAGAGCACAATAGGGGTGCCAGAGCTAAATCACAGGAACCTCGTGTGGAGGGTCCTGGAACAACTACGTCGACGCCCCGTTAGTCCTTCGGGCGGTTGTGGGCCTGAACAACCGGGGGTTTGCCTTGCTACGCTCCGCCCTTAAAGGGGTGTGAGTAATAAGGGACCAATGTGTCATGTGATCCAGTAAGGGGATCACCCGTGATCCAGTAAGGGGATCACCCCCCATAAGGGTAGCGCTGATTGGTTTCTCCACAGTGCATGGCTCATCAGGCGGGCAGGGCAGCATAGGTTGGTACAGCTGCCTGCCCTTGGATCGCCGTAAGATAACCCACCATATTGCATACTTTTGTATGGAATAAACCTGCAGCATTATTTTTCCCAAACAAAAGTTGTTTTGTGTATTCATTTATGCATGCATACTCTGTTGTGGTAAGGGTGGGGTGTGGTGCCATAATGGGACAAATTCATAGGCTCAGGTCCTGCAGCAGCAGCGCAACACGAATGACAATCAAGGCAGACGCTGCCTGTTGCAGCCTTAGTGGGGTTTGGGGGGCTGCTCAGCGAGGAGGCGTACCCGCCCCCCCCTCCTCCTCATGTCTGTGCCATGAGGCAAGATATTTCTGGACACTGTACACAGCCCCGAGTAAATTCTGAATCCTACATTTAATGGTACTCTATGCACCGACTTCGGAAGGATGGGATGCCGATTAGGCCACGCCAGGAATCGAGCTCTTGATGTGTAGGTCACAGTAAATATTGGCGCATTGCAAGTTGGAGAAACGGGAGTTAACTTATACCCTACCCGCACGCCCGCCTTCTACCTGTGATTCACACTGTGAGGAGTGTGTGTGTGAGGGTGTAATGTTTATGTCTTCTACGCCACACGTGACGTTCCCCATTCATTAGGAGATGAGTGGGGGGGCGGGGGGGGGGGGGGTTCAGTGACTCTTCCATGCCCGGCTACACCAGAGTACCCGGCACCCCTAGGTGGGTTCAGCATTCCAGACCTGCCGTCCATAGTGCGGTTGGTGGTGGTTCCGCAGCACCGGACCGCGGAGGCAAGCGTCGTCGAGCTTTTAGCGAGGCTCCGTTCTCCTCAGGTGCTGTCCCTGTGCCCCGCTCCCTCCCGCGATCAGGAGAGAACCATACGAGATCGGCAGACGCACAAGGCTGGGCCTTCTCGGCCACTTTAAATAGCGGCATTAATTATTTTATTAAATTGTGTGCCCCTGTTTATTCTTCTGTGACCACGGCATACTAACCACCCACCACGACCAGTTCATTTAAATCGAAGTCTGACTCCGGGATCGCTCACTGGAACGTGCAGTATTCAGCGAAATTTGTTAATTCACCTCCATCCCCAGCCCCCCACAACACGCAGTGGGCGACACAACAGTCGCCAACTAATAGAGCAAGCTTTAGCAAAGCCAAGCGTCCTGGATTTTGTAAAGCGAAGAGCTTTTCGTAAGTGCTAGTAAGATGCAAATAAAAGGTTTTTTAAAGTCACCAGCTTTTCGAGGTTCCCGGCACAAATACAGAGTGGGCAGTGCGTGGAATCTCCGGCCCTTGTGAAAAGGTATAGTGAGTGATTTGCACCTTGCAGCACTGTACAGGAAGCAGTGACAAGAGCTACCCTCACACACAACATGCGCAGCAGAACTGGCTGCGCTGTGATTTGAATGCCTCACCTTTCTATCGGACTTAATCTGCGTTAAGCTTTCACCAGCCGCACCAGCAACAAGCATTGAAAATGCAATAGGTCGTGCCTTTGATTAAGCTAAAGCCATTTGCTTTGCTAATGGTATTGTATAGCAAAGCTAATGGGGTTTAAATTAATCAAAGGCGAGACCTATTGCATTTTTAATGCTTGTTTCTGTTCTGCCACGTTGTCCAAATGGCTTCATGGAGTAATACTTTTGCATTTATAATGGCTCACACCAAGCAGGTGATAAAATTGCAGTAAACTGTGTTTTAATCTATATTTCTGCTTAATCATTTTTTGACTATTCATCTTGTTCTGCACAGACTGTTAGGTTAAGAAAAATTAACGTGAGGATCAATGAATCAACACACAGACAGTTTTTTGAAAATTTTGCTAATGACGGAAAGTTTGAAATCCTGTTTGATATTCGAGACATGTCTTGAAGTATGCATGAAACATTGTCCTATCTGGTCTTTAGCATTTTCATTCAGGGATCTGTGATACATTGTAAGAGCTTTCAACACAGGTTGACATTCGTGTATGTTCATAATGTTTGGCTTTACCAGTGTCTCACTGTGGATGGAAATTGGCACTTATAAGTGGCACCTTCTGTTATGTACCCGATAAATGGCTGAATTAAAGCTTGTGTTATTTTTGAGCAGCCTAGAGACAGATTGTCTGACAGCTGGCTTCACACTGTTTCTACTTTGCTTTGTCAAAAACTTACCATGACCGGAATTTTTTATCCCGTATATTCTACACGCTTTAAATGTCAATAGCCTACTATTATGCTCAACTCATCACCCAGCCAAAAAAATCTAATATATGCTGTGTTTGTATGGTGATGGTAAACTTTGAAGAATTCGAAATGTTTCCTGTTTAATTTCCCAATCCTAGATCTGATGGTAATTCTTAGCACCTGTTACCTGTAAGCTTGATAGTCATGGAAATCCACCTTGCAGGTTACTCATAAAAATAGATACTTTAAGTTAATGCACCTCTTTACTGTCTTGGGAGACGTTCGTTTAATAAGCTGCCTGTTGGTTATGTTCTCTACTGTTAGACACTCCAAGCAATTTCAAGTGTTTACCCTACAGAAAAGGTGATTCTTATCCTCCTAAGTTCATTTTAAGTTATGGTAAAACGTGTTTGTCTCATAATGGTTAAAAATATTGGTACCTTTTTGCCTTGTTTGTGTTTTCCTAAACACTGTTGTATCTGTTGTTTTTAGGGGGTCGTCCAAAGTGGAGGAGGCATGTGAAATGTATGCCAGAGCTGCCAACATGTTTAAAATGGCCAAGAATTGGAGCGGTACGTAATAAGCCTCAGTTCTACCATAGTTGTCACAGAGTGCAATAGGAAATGTATGCCTTTTTCACGAAACATTGTTTGTTAAAAAAAAACATTTTTGTACTATATGTGCATTAAATGGTTGTATATGAATGTCTTCGGCTTTTGACACAGCAGGTTTCTAATCCATTTCATTTATCTTCTATGTCTGTGTTCATTTCTCTAAATTTGCTTGCAAAGTTGGACTGTAAATGCTCAAATGATATAATGGCTACTTTAAAATCTCTGTTCTGGTACAGTGAATGTGATTTTCATGCATGTTAATGAAAGGTTTTTTAGAAATGAACGTTGGGAGTTTAGTATATTTTTGCCAGTCTTAAGACCTACTCTTACCTTAATTACAAGGTACTGCAGTGGGCTTAGCACACACGTTTTTGTGGTAAATGTTCTTGTTCCGACTTTGAGGCCGATTCCAATATGGGCAGGAAGGGCTACGACCGTCGGTCGGAACCCTCCTGCCGCATCGGAATGTGCTGTTCGGGTTCCTTTCCGACCAAGCCATGCTGATGGGCTCGGTCGGAAAGGAAACCGACTCGGTTTTCCGGATGGCTTACGACGGGCTCGGAGAGCCCGTCCGCCCTCCGGAAACCCTTCAGTACTCCCCTGGCCGACTCTTACTGGCCTAGGGAGTACGATGGCAGTTTCCCACTGCCTTTTTGTGCCGGTCTTTCCGGCACAAAAAGGCAGTGGGAAACTGTCTCTGGAGGCCCCCAGCAGGGCCACCATGGGTGCGTGGCTGCCAAATTTGCGGCCTAGGGGTAGGGAGCACCTATGGTGCCCCCCTGTTGATCCCTGCACCCGGTGGCAGGCACCCCTGCTCTTGCAAGGAGAGCATGCATTCCGTTCGGAATGCATGCTCTCATTGAAAGGTATAGGCATGCGGCCGAACAGGGTTCGGTCGCATCCTACTTGCAGATCTGTAACCGAGGACAATAAGTCATACGGTTACAGTTCCTGACCGATACCGGACCGACTCCGGCCATTTATATAATCTGAAGAATGGTGCACCTTGGGAGAGAGACAGGAGTAAGGATAAGGAATAAGGAGTACTGGTGTTCTTCTATAAATCCAATTCTTTAGCTGGCATCACAAATATTCCTGCTTTGTAATATTCAAGTCTGGTAAACCGTGTATTAAGTTTAAAAAGAACAAGCGCTTTCCATTATGGAATCTTGATTTAAGTTCATGAACGCCTCCTGGTAAGATCACTGAAAATGTCCACTAGAGAAACATTTTTTTAATGTGTTTATAACTAAACGGGAGACTCTCTGTAGAGGTGAAGGCAGAATGTCCCCCAGATATTAGATCTGGCATTAGCCATAACTTTTTTTGATTTTATGAAAATTATATGTATAATATACTTATAGGGGTTTCAGACCACTCTCTTCATCCATTGGTCTGATGGTGTGTCATTCGCAATTTTCTTCAGCCCACTACAGAATGCAACCATGAGGCAGTGGGTCAGCCTACTTCAGCCGCTGGTTAGCTTCTTTGTGAGTGATGGCATTTATGTCCTTTCACAGAGAGCTCATCCAAACACAAAGTCATTATTTTCAGTGCCAGTGTTTGTTGTTACTTAATTATTATGTTAGTGTTGCCTTTCCGTTCTGTTTTTAGATCTCATGTGATAGCACAGCCATTTCTAACATCTTTTCATGTTGTTTTTGATGTAGCACTAGACATATTCCAACTTTATTGGTTCCTGTCTGTTGCTAAATGCTGTTGTAAACTACATTTTGGCGAGGCCATTTTTATTTGCCTGCTGCTATTTTACAGCATACAAGATTGTCAATTTGAAATTGTTCTTTGTTAATTTGTCAACTTTTAGTATGCATGCTATGAAGTGCTACTATATCTATCTCCTTCTATATCTATCTTTCTTTGCTATCCTCTCTACCGATTCATCTATGTTTGTAACTCTTTCTATCTTTGAAACCCTCATCTATTTATTTAGCTATCTTTGCAACCCCATCTACCAATCAGTCTTTGAAACCCTACTCTATTTATTTATCTATCTTTGCCACCCTCTCTACCTTTCTATTTAGCTGTCTTTGCAACCTTCTCTACCATGCTATCTATTAAGCTACTTTTGAAATCCTCTCTAGCTTTCTATCTGTTAAAGTTTTCTTTGAAAGCCTCTCTACCTTTCCGTCTATTTAGCTATCTTTCAAACCCTCTCAATCTATGAAACCCCCTTCTATTTATTTAAAATAACGATTTATCAAATCATTACAAATAACATAGAGAAATGTAAGAACCTGGCTGCCAACATCAAACCTAGTGGCTTTGTCAATGCTTGTTTCCTTTTGCGCTATAGCTCCAGCAGTAGCTTCTGAAGCCTGGTTGGGACAATCCTTTCCCTTTCTTTTTCTGGTAGGACACTCTTCGAACCTAGTGCAGCCATTTCTGACACGAATAAAAGTGCTGAAAATGTCTCAAAACAACTATGAGTAGAAAACGTTACCTTTAGTTGTTTAACACAATTCTGACTTTGGGATGGGGGCATAAAAAACTGGTAGTGTACAAGTGCAGTGTTCAGGGATTCTCAAAATGCAGTGTTTAAAGATGAACTGAATTGACTTTTACAGCATGAACTGTGGTCTCTGCATCTTTAAGGCTGCGGGATGACTAAGCCATCCCACTGTATTTTTTTCCACTGTAAGCCTGTCCAGGTTAAAAACTGAGGCCAGCTTAATGGTTAAAAACTGATAACATTGTTTTCTAAAACATCTGTTGCAAAAATGTATTTTCAAAAACCACTCTTATAATAGCACAGATTTTCCATAACATTTTAGACCAAATTAATAATGTTATTCTATGACGCACAAAAAAAATCTTTAAAATATATATTTGTAATCTTTAACTATTACAAAAGTAGGATTGTTTTACATTTTCACTAAAGAAATGTTTGCAAAGGTTTTGGAATGCTAAATTTATATGTAAGGATAAATGAATAAAATTAAAAGGATACCTATAAATGAGAGGGGGATAAAAAAAAATGTGGGCGTTTGGAGTTGGTTTACCCATCAAGAACGTGAAAAATGAGAATAACTCTATTCATCGATATACAATAGAAAAAATAAATAAATTACACCATTTTGAAAATGTTTTGGTCAAAATAATATGCTACATAGCAAAATTATGTTATTATAAAGATGTTTTTGAGGTCCTATTTTTGTAAAAGATATTTTGGAAAATGTTATGACATGGAATCATATCTCCCTCTGATAGTTCAGTTAGGTGCTTCAAAGGAGTAAGATTGAAAGAAAAGATTCCAGAATTCGTATGTAAATAAATATTTGAATAAAAACAAAAGTTAAATTTATTGGAGTGTTTTGGGATCCTACACCGAGGCAGATCAAAATTTCTAAGACTGAATGCTAAAATTACTAGTAAGTAGCGCTGGCATCTAGAATTACATAGTTGTGTAATAGTTTGTATTCAAACACGCTTTATTCTTTATATGTTTGCATTATTGCACCTTCAAATTTTATCGCCCCTGTAGATGAAACTGCTTATGTTTTATTTAAGATATTATTCAACTTAACTGGTGTAACTGTTCACTGGATTCACTGGTGCTTTACTGAAATGGGAAACCTGTAAATGTGATGGAAAGCTAAATAGTTGTTGTTCCTCTAGACCTTTTTGTTAACAGCACTAGTGCTTTGCTATATATGTTGTGCTAATGGTGTTTCGATTTTGTCATTTTATTTCTCTAGCGGCTGGGAACGCCTTCTGCCAAGCGGCACAACTTCATCTTCAGGTGCAGAGCAAGCATGACGCAGCAACTAACTTTGTGGATGCTGGAAATGCCTTCAAGAAAGCTGACCCTCAAGGTAAAATGGAAGTTTGAGTGGAAGCAAACAATTGGCTGGGGATAGCGGGTCGAAGGAAAGAAAGCATATCGGTTTTGTATTCCCCACAGAATTATCACGCAGGTGATCGACGCAAATACACAGTATGATGCCGCTCATGTACATTTATCTTAATCAAGCTGTCCAAAGGTTTACATGTTTTATGTAGCTACTTGTTCTACAAGAGTTTAAATATTATCATGTCAAATAACTTTGTGGGAATTTTACTTGTGAAGACGGAGTATTGGGATACATTAGTGGGATAGTATGAGAGTCCGTCAGACTAGCAACTTACTAACAATAATTCTTTATGCTTTTTTAGAGTCACATTGTTTTCAGATTATTTTAAAATGCCCACGTTTTGTGACTGAATGGCTTTCTTATTTGTAGATTTGTGACTGTTATTTGTGAAACTGTTATTTAAAGTGGCACCATATCATGTAAGGCTTCAAGTGTGGTTAGTCTGCTTCCACTGCAAGCTAATTGTAAAATTAATTCTGATCTGAATACTCATCTTCTGCCATCTACGACCAGCGTATCTCACAGAATACCTCTCTGACCTGTTCAACTCCATATAGCCCAAGTTCCTATTCTTCCCTCCTTGAAAACATGGAACTCCCCTAACGCCTCACTGTCCCCAAGCACCAAAATGGAGAGACGTTCAACCCTGTCAAAAAGACGCTTAATCTCATGTTCTGTTTCTTATCAATTCCCATGATGAGACCACAGTGCAGTTCAGGGCAGGTTTAAGCCCTTCGTGCCCCCGATGCGTCAATTTTGTTGGTGCCCCCAATGATCTTTACCACAGATTCCCTCACTAAGACCCTCCAAGGATCCCCCTTTTCTCTCCTTGGTCCTCTCTGACACATATTTAATTTCTTTTATGGCGATACTCATACCAATACATGGTGTTAGAAGTCTTTGTCGCACACACATTATACAGGGATAATTAATCGTGCAAGTGTGTAAATCAAGTAAGTAAAATTGTATACAGCGCACGAATGCCGAGGCGTCTATATTGGAAATGTTGCATTAGCAAACAAGGACTGTAAGGTGTAGGAATGAAGTGTCATATACATTGGCAGGCAGTATATTTTAAGGGTGCTTGGTCTGGAAAAGCACAAACTCTGGATTTGAAATGTAAATCAGTGTTTGGCGTTACTAATTAGAATTTATTTCTACCTAAATAAACCTTTTTATCAGCGACACACTGGGTAAAAAACATAAGGTTTTAAACCAATGCCTTGCAGTTTGCATGCAACTCTTTGATGCCAGTTCATAGCTCACTGTGCTATATAAGGACAATTGTAAATTACAAACAGTAAATAGCAAAAGAATCTCTATGACAAAAGTGGTAACCCACTGAGCTATCTATATAAAATACAATTCTGTGAACTGCAAGTTACACATGCTTTGAAGCACAAACATTAACATTCTGGGATACTATAGAATGAGACAAAACTGCTAGATTAGACTCCAATCTCTCCAGTAGGTACATTAATCACCAGAGTAATTTTGATATTTTTATTACTACCTGGAAATACCTGGGCGCACACAAAACTTTACAGAAAGTGCTTTTAATCCCGTAAGATATTTCAAAATACAGTGCCCCTCGATGCTGGGTCTCTCTTCAGTTGCACCACTCTAAATCTGGCACTGGTTCAGTTTTCTTCACCATAGAACCCTCCATCACCTCCTCACACAGGAAACAAAAAATCATCAATGTTCCCTTCTGTGCCTTGGAAGCATTCACACTATTCTCAAAATGAAAAACTATCTCACACCACAACCATACCAACTCTGACAACACGGGTATAAACTGTGTAGCCCAAATGTTTGCCATCTAAATCACCAAGTTTATCCTCTTCCTTCCCATTCCTTTACCTTCAGCCTTCTCAGTAATTAGCTGCAGAACATACCATTGACCATGCCTCCACTAGATGTTGCACCAAAAATCATGTATAGGTAACAGGATAGTGATATTGCATCCCCTTTTTCAAATGTTATATCTAACTTCTCCAGGACACTTGGGATTGAGCCATGTATGATTTATTGTGTTGAATCAGTGGTACATGGTACACTGGCAAAATATGGACACTCCAAATATCCCCATACAAAAATATTGTGATCAAAATATCGATGTCAAAAATATCTACGTCCTATACTTATAAGGGCAAGTACAAAAAAATGGAATTTGTTTCCCATAAATATAGATGTACTATATATATATAATATAATAATATATATATTTACGTTAAAACAATTATTAAACAATTTTAATGCATTTTATAATTTTAAAATTATATAACAATTTAACAAATACGTGTGTGTGGGTGTGTGTGGGTGTGTATGTATATGTATATATGTATATGTGTATATATATATATATATATATATATATATATATTCTCTAAACTTCCGTTACCGAGGTAAAGGATGACAACGCCGTGTCTTGGCACAATAAACGATTTTAATAATCAGCTGCTGGACCCGTTTCGCCTGTCCTGCAGGCTTGTTCACCAACAGTTTACAGTACAGTTTTCCACCATTTTGAAGCACCAATTACGTCACATGTGCAAAGACTACAAATGCAGTGTATAAGACAACAGACTAGTAGTTCTTCATTACAAACATGAATTCCTGCTTGAAGGCACATTATTCCGCATTAAAAATCAGGAATTGAATTACTGATTTCATTGATACAAATTACGCATACATTTATGAGCTCAAATTAAAAAACTCAGAAATTAAAATATGAACGGAAGTGTGTGATGCGTATCAAAATATAACTCTTAATAATGCTGTATGGTAAGACAACTCTATAAATATGGGCATTTGCCCCAAATAGTCCAACATATTGTCTATTACTCGATTTTCAACCAAATTTATGTGTATGTATTGTATATATCGCATCAATTCAAAACCATTATTATTGACGTCTTAATACACATTCCTTTTTTCTTTGTTTCAATTTCATTGCGTAACTTTACAACACAGTAATCAATTCTGTATTGTAAAGTTACACAATGGCGTCGTCATCCTTTACCTCGGTAACGGCAGTTTAGAGAATTCATACGGATCAAGCTTGGATGATCCGGGCGGACAACGCGCCCTTTGATTTGGAGCTGCGGTGGTTGTAACCAAGCGAAAGTGGAGATATATATACCCCCCCCCCGCCACACCCACCCCTATCTTAGGATTCGAAGCACCCAGGGAGACTAAACGCCACAGAAGATCTTTATACATGTCTGTAAATTAGACTATGGGGTTCACAACACAAAATAATATGGCAACTGATAAATAAATGCAACAGACCATTTAAATACATAATGTACCAAAGCAATCATCGAACTAAAATTCCCCCCCCCTCCCCTCCAATTCACAGTTTTAAACACTTTTTTTTTTTAGCTTCTTTGACTTTGGTGTAATTTGAGAAACTTTATTTGCACTAGCACTTTATGTAGTCATGAAGATTACAACATGAATGTTTACAATTCTAAATAGACCATTGTATTTGCACCAGCACTAAATATGCATGCAGTTTACATAAACGAAACTATTTAATAACCGCAGCTGACAATTGTTGCACTAGATGTTTTTTACATGAACTGTGTAATTAGGTTTTAACAAGCTTGCGGTACCATAAATAATGAGTTTTAATTGTTATTGTGAACGGCAATGCATCATAACAGTGGTTGATAGCTATTTATAGCTTGCTGACTCCAATCTGTTTTAAGTTATTTATACCTTGACAACAACCAAAGGGCAAATACTGTACCCCGTGATTTTAATCAAGTGTTGGGATAATCAATTTGATAAAAAAAAATGTTGGATTAACCATGATCGAACATTTGTAAACATCAAGGGGCCTAGTAGGAGGGCAGGCGGACTTTCGTCAGCCCGCCGTCCCTGCGGAGCTGTGACCGTCCGCCGTATAGGATGCGTTGGTCCCGCCCGCCTTATTAGGATGCACCCGCCACACAGAACGCTGTTGTGAGCCCTCCCGATGCTTCAGGGCCATTGGTATATTATATATATATATATATATATATATATATATATATATATATATATATTACCTACTGGCGGTCGCCAGTAGGTAGTTATAGTTAGGACCACGTTTCCATAGGAAAACCTCAACATTCTATTTTGAATAACTTTGGCGCCGGTCGACGAATCCTCGCGAATTTCTCAAAATAGGTGGGGCGCTACGCTCCGCTCCTACCCTGAAAGTCTCGGGGGGATCCGTCAAGCGGGGGCTGAGATAAAAGGGGGGTCCCAAAACGCGTTTTTCCCATGCATTTTTCCATAGGACCTTTAGAACGAGCTACAGCCCGAACGGCTGAACAGAATTACTCAAAATTTGGCAGAGAGGTAGTCCCTAGGTCAAGGAAGTGCCTTTTGTAGGTTTGGTGTAAATCTGTTCAGTAGATTCTGAGAAAATAGCCTTTAAATCAATATATATATCTGAGCCCGCTTACGGTACGCTTACCGTACGCTTACGGTAAGCGTACGGTGGCGTGCGCGAGCGCGATTCTGATTGGCTCTTAGATCTTAGTAAACATTCGAATCGGCCGAAACCAGGAAGCGGCGGCCGCCATTTTGTGTATTTCACTCTGAAAAAAAAGAGTGAAAACAAGGAAAGGGGGCAATGAGGAGAGTTACAGACCCCCTAACATTTGTAAGGGGGTCAAAGAAGGACAGAAAAGTACAAAAAAAACATTTATTGATTTTAAAAAAAATCACGGGGTACGCGTACGGTAAGCTTACGGTAAGCGTACGGTAGGAAAAAAAAAAAAAATGAAAATCAGATTTAAGTGTTTAGATATTAGGGGGCTCTAAAAAGAGCCGTTGTGTTTATGAAATGATTTTTTAGTGGTACCTACAAGTAAGTACCGATGCAGAGTCTAAGGTTCAAGAGGAAGACTCTGTTCCCTTCATCATTGAAGTGCACACCATCTCCTCTATAAATGTCTTGCATGTCATAACGCAAGTTGTTGTGGTAAATGGCACCCATACCATAGTCACGGAGGAAAGCAGAAACAGATTTGTTGACGTGCTTTCTTGCTTTGTCATCGCACCGCGTGCCCACCGTGCGTGCACGGCACTAACTGCGTAAAGTGGGCGCGCGGTGCGCGAAGCGCACCGTGCGCGCACGGAACGAACTGCGTTAAGTGGGCGCGCACGCCACGAATGGCGTAAAGTAACTTAGCATTTAAAAAACCGTACAAATTCACTGAAAAAACCATAGGTTTCACACACGTTATAGTTAGGAATTAGCATTTAAAAAACCTTGCAAATTCACTGAAAAAACCATAGGTTTCACACATGTTATAGTTAGCGGAAATTTTACTGATAAAAAACCAATGAAATTCCCCCGTTATAGTTAGTGCAGGCAACTATAACTCACGCGACCGCAATCTTCTGCTGATGACATATGTGTCTTTATGAAAAAAAAATATTTGTAATATATGTATAGCTAAAAATGTATGGAAGAAGACATGGGCAAATAAGTGTCTAAATACAGTATTAGCATCAGCAGAGGATTGCGGTCGCGTGAGTTATAGTTGCCTGCACTAACTATAACGGGGGAATTTCATTGGTTTTTTATCAGTAAAATTTCCGCTAACTATAACATGTGTGAAACCTATGGTTTTTTCAGTGAATATATATATATATATATCCATATCCTACTGGCAGTCGCCAGTAGGTAGTTATAGTTAGGACCTATGTTCCATAGGAAATCTGCAACATTCTATTTGGAATAACTTTGGCGCCCGTTGACAAATCTTCACGAAATATTCAAAACTTTTGGCCAGCTCCGGTCCGCTCCTATCCTGAAAGTCTCTGGATGATTCGTGTAGCGGGGGCTGAGAAAAAAGGGGGGGGTCCCAAAACGCGTTTTCCCCATGCAATTTCCCATAGGACCTTTAGCCGCAGCTACAGCCCGAACTGCTGAACGGAATTACACCAAATTTGGCAGAAAGGTAGCCCTTGGTTCAGTCGTGCCTTTTGCTTAAATGGTGTAAATCCGTTCAGTAGTACCTGAGAAAATCAAAATCACATATAAACATGTGGGCGGAGCCTAACCACACATCTCATCGTGAGATCTGATTGGCTGTCAGTACTTCTTCCAAGAAGTGTTGGCAGCCATCATGGGACCAATATACATGATAGCACCTCATTAAAAAGCATTGCAGTTAATAGAAGGTTTTAAGACTTTAGTTACATTATAAATCATTTGTTGATGGTACCATACTCATTTTAGTGTGTGTTCTAAGGTGATTTTACCATGTGAAAGAGCCTTCTGCTGTGATATCATGAATCATGTTTGAGAGAACTATTTTCTCATGCTTTTCCCACAGAGGTTTGGAAGGTGATCTATAAGCTAAACTGAGAGCATATTTTCTGTAAATTCACATTCTCTTTCTCAGTCATGTGTAGCACAAATATCACCCAGATGTAGCCCAAGTATAGCCCAATGACAGAATGTCCCAGAGTGTTCTAAAGAACAACTAGAGCACTAACAGTCCTACTTATGACAAACGTATTGCACACCTGAAGCCATCTTGATTAGAATAAAGTGCTAACTCTTAAAACATTTAATTAAAAAAGGAACAACATGAGGGGGTTCATTTTGCCATAGAAAGTATGGTTAGTGCTGCAGAAAGAAAAATTAGGGCACATTTTGAGTGACTTCTCAAATCCTCTTCTATTTCATAAAAAAATTCTGACATGCAGACTGAAACATGCACTTTTAATACCAGCAGCAGACTTCCGTGGTGAGCAGTAGCTTTACTACAGTGATCTAATGAGCAACTAGAGTGCTAACATTCAGAATTTATGGCAAATGTGTGACATATCTGAATACCTTCTTGATGGAATCAAAGTAAAAAACTGAAACCATTTCCTACTGAGGAGACTGCAGTGAATGAGGAAATTAGGAAACTTCATAACAAATAAATCTCCCAAGATGGCCACCAGAGACAAAAGAGCCCAAATGCAGCACACATATCACCCAGATGTAGCCTACATGTAGCCCAATGACAGAAGTGTGCAAAACACTTTTTATTTTTTGTGTTTTTGTAGTTTTATATAGTGCAGACTTATCAGGTATTGGAGTGCCTTACATGAGCATTGGTTACATCACACAAGATCAAATTCATTTTGGTTGTAGACATGGGGAGATTAAGTGATTTGACCACAATCACAGAATGTCGAGCTGAAGCAGAAACTCCAACCTGGTTCCCCAGTTGCAAAGTTTGCAGCTCTGGAAGTAACACCACATCCTCTCCCCTAAGTGCAACATTTAATCAAGTGGTCAACTGGATAAAAAAACAAAGAAAACAAATAATTTAAAAGTGCTTTGTCGCTATTTGAAAACTCAGAAAATGTGTCCTCATTTTAGTTTTTTAGAGCACTAACCATAATTTTGATGCAAATAAGTCCCTCTCATATATGTAATTTCTAAAGGAAATGCTCTAGGTATTACAGTTTTGATTACATCAAGATGACGTCAGGCGTTCCACACTTTTGTAATAAATATAGAATGTTAGCAATCTAGTTGTTCATTAGGATACTGTTGAGAGGCAGAGGCCAGGGGCACGGACTCTGAAAATTGAAGGCAGGTAGGAGGGTGCAGAGGCAACAATTTGACCACACTGGGCAGGCAGGAAGGGCAGTGGCAGCACAACAGACTATGGAGGGCAGTGGAAAGGGGGGCAGGGGCAACAAACCAACAATACAGGACTGGCAAGAGAGGCTGTGGCAATATAATAGACCATTGTGGGCAGAAGGAAGAGGCAGTGGTAGTACAACCATACATGCCAACAGACCCGTTTCAGCCAGGAAACATCCAATGTTTTTAAGCTCAAATGGGCTTTATTTGATCTGTCTCCTGTCTACAATCTCCTCTTTTTTAATGTAACTCAAAGGGGAAAATCAATACCCCAGTTTTGTTTCCAAAATCTCCCTCTTAACAAGTTCAAAATGTTTGCAAGTATGGTACATTGGATCATGGAAGGCAGGAGGAATTGGGGTAGGGACATGGACTCTGATATCAGAGGACAGGAGGGACATGGAGAGGTGCACCAAACTGACCCTACAGGGCAGGCATCAGGGTTTGCAGCAGCACAATACACCACACAGGGCATGCGGGACGGGAGTGCAGCACAACAATCCATAGAAAGCAATAGGGAGGGGACAGAACCATGCACATGGACAACAGAGAACCGAGGGGAAAGAGGCAATGGTAGCTAGCTGACTATAATGGACAGACAGGAGAGAAAGCTGCAGCATAACAGACCATAAAGGGCAGGAGGGACGGATCAGGGGCATTACAATGGACTCAGCCAGGAGCACGCTGTGACTCTCAAGTGATGTTCGTCTCCTCTCCAGAGAGTAAAATAAAAAGTATTACACATCCGGCGGTGGATGTGTGTTTTATTAACCGTGAGGGGGGTTTCTTGCATAGTTTTGGTCGAATTTTTGTTGAATCCCCTTTGAATGGCTTGGTGTGCGTGAGTATTAAATATGCCCGTCAATAGCTACCCATGTTTGTATAAATAAACGACTAAGGTGTCTACTTGGAGAGTGCCCACCGGTGGGGGCGTCGGGATTAGGCACGGTAGGGCGTCAGACACGTCAGAGCTTCACTAGCGGTGTAAATACATTCCACATGGATTCATTGTATGCATAGTCGCCTTTTAATGAATATCACACAAATCGTCATGGTGATGGGTACATACGGTTTGTCCAGCATGTCCTAGGTGTTTCTATAAATATATTAAAAAAAATAAAAAACAAAGGCCGGCCCCGGGGGATGAGGGCCATAAGTGGCCTGAGGAGGGGGCCAATGCTGCCCCCCTCCTAAATAATATATATATTTTTTTTTTAAAAAAGGCCATGCCCCGGGGGTTGGGGTCCCCGGGGCCGATTAAGGCCGTGGGAGGGGGGCCACGCGCCCCCCTAGGGGCAGGCCCTGGGGGATGTGGTCCCCAGGGCCAATAAATTAGAAAAAGAAGGGGGGCCACACAGCCCTCCTTCTACTTAAAAAAATAAATAAATAAAAGACCGGCATTGCACCGGATGCCACGCCCCCTCCTTGCAGCACTCTGCAAACGCGCCCCCTGGCCAGTTGTAAGTTGGGGAATTAATTCCCCTTCAATACTGAGGGTCCCTGAGGGCCAACTAGCCCAACGGGTATCTCCAGTATGCGCCAGGGAGCTGCGTTGCAGACAGTTGTTCTGAGGCCACACCCCTTTTTACACCTCTCTGCAACACAGTTCTGTGGCGCTTACTAGAGGTACCTAGTGGGCTAGTTTGACCCTAGGGACCTTTAGTATTCAATGGAACTTAATCTCTCAACTTAAAACGGCCGCAAGGCGCGTTTACACAGTGGTGAAGGGAGGGGACGGGGCCTGAGGTGACGTGTGCAAACACGCCCTGTGACACGTTTAAAGTTGGGGAAATAATTCACCTTCAATCCTGAGGGACCCTGGGGGCCAACTAGCCCACCAGGTGCTTCCAGTAAGCGCCACTGCGCTTCGTTGCAGCGAGGTGGTCCAGGCCGTGCCCCTTTTTACATCTCTGCAACGCAGCTCTGTGGCGCTTACTGGAGGTACCTAGTGGTCTAGTTGGACCCTCAGGATTCAAGGGGACTTAATCTCCCAACTTAAAACGGCCACAGGGCGTGTTTACACAGTGGGGAAGGGTGGGGGGCGGGGCCTGAGGTGACGTGTGCAAACACGCCATGTGGCGCGTATTAAGAGGTAGTTTTAATCCCCCTGCCCTATTATATACTAGGGGCTTACAGAGGAGGTCATGCTAATCACAGGGGGACCCCAACGCATAGTGTTCCCTAGTGTATGTAGGTGTTTTCACTGTATTCTAAGTGTCTTTTAACATAGCACTGGCTCTAGGACTGGTTAGTCAGACTCAGTTACCACCAGTATCCGTTTGAAAAAGTTGAGGGTACA
Source organism: Triturus cristatus (assembly GCF_964204655.1). Classification (NCBI taxonomy): domain Eukaryota; kingdom Metazoa; phylum Chordata; class Amphibia; order Caudata; family Salamandridae; genus Triturus; species Triturus cristatus. The sequence goes on from NC_140592.1 coordinate 393,350,891, forward strand.
GGATGATTTTGCAACAAGGCTTCTTTCTGCTCTTCTGTTTGTTCTTTCTGCACGTTATCCTTCTTCCTGCACTTTTCTTCGCCTTTGAGGACTTCTGTTGCTTCTTTCTGCATTTCTTTTTTCACATGTCCTATCTCTGTAGTCATAGTTAGAAGTTAGCATTTAAAAAACCTTTGAAATTCACTGAAAAAACCTTAGGTTTCAGGCACGTTATAGTTAGGAATTAGCATTTAAAAAACCTTAGAAATTCACTGAAAAAACCATAGGTTTCAGGGGCGTTATAGTTAGCTGGACTTTTCACTCGTACAAAACCATTGAAATTCCCCCGTTATAGTTATTTCAGCTAACTATAACTTGCGCGCCCGCAATGCACTTCTGATGACGTCACATATTGCATCACTCAAGATATGGTCAGTGACATCACTCATGACATCATCCTTGTGATAGTGGCAGACCTCCTCTCACCCTAATATAACCTTTGATACACACATTCAAAAATAGAAATAAAAATGTTCAAAACAATGGACATACCAATACCAGTTACAACAACCTATTCAGTAATTCAAAGATCCACATACACATCCACTCATTCACCAACAGTCCTATACAGTCACTCATACATGTACTCACTCATCATATGTACTTGTACACCTATACATCCTGTTACACAACGCCACTCATCCATAGTTACTCACACACATAGTCACTCATACTAATAAAGAATCAAACATCCATTTACTTGCATATACAGTTATACACACACCACCACACTTACCTCTACAGAAACTTACACATACTTAGTCTTTTAAACAATCACTTATAGAAACACATACTTATTCATACAGGAACTCTTCCAATCTCACTCTCACATATACTCACTTATATACACCAATAGTTACATATACTAGTTTAAAACATATATAGTTACTCATAAAGACACTATTGAGACAGTCATTCACTCACTAACACACCCATGCACAGACTCATCCACCCATACAGTCCTGCACACATGCTGTCTTCAACACATACAAACAGTGAGTCACTCATTCATGCACCTATGCACTACGTAATACCCCCCACCGAACCATGCAGACACTCAGACTGATACTCAAAAAACAACTAATAACCTATATAGACACTCATGTAGCTACTCACCAACACATGCAGGCACTTCTACACAAAGTGAGAGACTGATACAGATATTTACATATTTAAACATTACTCACTAACCCATGTATTCACTAAGATGCACTTAATCAGTCAGTTATTCAATCAATTTTTTTTAAAAAAATCATCCATTTAGACACTTACATACGCATTTATTCTTCCATCGACCTTGAGATATACATATATAAAACATAATTAATTTTCAGAAAAACACACATTCACTGGATGTCATCAGTGATGTCATCAGTGATGTCATATGAGATCTCATCAGTGATGTCACTGACCATGTCATGAGTGATGTAATATGTGACGTCTTCAGCAGTGCATTGCGGGCGCGCGAGTTATAGTTAGCTGAACTAACTATAACTGGGGAAATTCAATGGTTTTGTACGAGTGAAAAGTCCAGCGAACTATAACGCCCCTGAAACCTATGTTTTTTTCAGTGAATTTCAAAGGTTTTATAAATGTTAATTTTTAATTGTAATAGTAGTTCTACCTATTTTTTGTACTGATTTTCGACCTGTTTTTAACTGTTTATTTATAAATATTTTCATTAAATAACTTTATATATTTTTATGAAAATAGCTAATAAAAATCTTTAAAAAATTAAAACTGAAATATTGTTTAATTTGTTTGTTTTATTTCTGTATTTTAATAGATTTAGATTTTCTGTTGTAATTTTTTTTCTCAGTTTTTTTCGGAGTCTCGCACCGAAAGAGTACACATCAAGGTGGGTACACGGATTCTAGCCGCCATTTTAGAAACGTTGTGAAGGATCCGCGTACGGTGTGCGACGGCTGCGTGTTTTTCTGTTACATCATATACATTTAATATTACGTGATGTGCGCGATTGGTATGCGACCAGTCCGCAACTCCTCCTCCCGCGCATTTGCGACACATGCGCATCACGGTACGCGATGCTTGCGCGGTGGCGGGTCCCGCATGACATCATACGTGCTTGGGTGCGCTACTCCGCAAATCTTTTTAATGTTCTAAAATGGTATGTATGTGTGTTTAATATACATATTAGGGCAAGAGACTATCTAAGATATTCATAAAAATAATATATTTGCACTTATAATAAACTTATATTATTTTTAAATATATTTTCGCGAAGTCGCGTCGGGTGCGTGCTTCGTGAGTGCAGAGTGTGCGGATCCCATGTGACCTAAAAAAAAAAGAGTTCATTGGTTCATAAAATTTCCCACTGTAAGTATTGCAGGACCACACCCATTTTAATCATTCTTGCTGGAGCATATTTAGAGAGACATCGCTTTTCCTACAAGAACCCTTTTTGCCTTTTTTGTTTGGTGTTTTTCAAAAAATATCAAACAAAATGGCATCTGGACAGCAGCAGCAGCAGGAGGAAGTATCTTCTGAAGAAGAATTCTTGCAGGAGGCACAACGTCCACAGAGGCCGGAATCTGTTGTTTGGAAATTCTTCACATTTCCACCTGGAGAGAAGAAAGTAAATGCCAGAAAGGTGACGTGCTAAATTTGTGACTGAGTCCTGTCAAGAGGCGGTGAAAACAATACTATTTTGGCACTGCTTCTATGTACAAGCATCTCCGGACCACACATCCTCTCAATCTTGCTCGGGAGGAAATGAGGCGAGCTGCTTTGAACCCCTCACCTACGGTGGCAAGTACATCTGGAGTGTCCTCAGGAACACCTGCAAAGGACATTAGGCCAGAATTTGCCTTTCTCGAGCAACACTGCGTGAAGTGTAAAACTTATATGCTTCGGTGAGCAGTCGGTGGATGCAGTTTGTGCTGCGCAACGATCGTTGTTAATTTTTTTGTTTTTTTGTTTTTGGAATGAGAAGTAATTACAAATGTTTCCTGTTTTATTCGATCTTTTTTTTGTTCATATTTTGAAAAAACCAAAAAAAAAATACTAAATTGTTAAAAGTAATTAAAAAATATACAAAAGAAAAACAAGTTCTTATCAGAACTACCTTATCTGGTTAAAGAAAGAAGTATAATTGCAAGGTAATGTGTGAAAGTTTGGTTGTATATGTATATATCTATCATGATTGAATGAAAGAATGCATTAGTAGTGTATGGTGAATTTATAGGTGAAGATTTATGAGGAAGTACTGCAGCGTGACACTGCAAGCTCTTTAGCTGCACTGCACTGTGGCACTTCCGAAGCACAGGGATGTGACATATGTACATGAATATGTTGCAACTCTGTGCTTCCCTCTGCACTGCTGCACAAACAGCAGCCATGCGGTGACACAGGCACCCTTGCACCATGGTGCAAGGATATCTGTGTCGTGTTTTTGTGCAGGAAGGCATTTTCCTCTTTCAATGTATGCTTTGGAATGCAGCATGCAATCAAAGAGGAAAAAATGAGGAGAAATGAAAACAATTTTCCTGGTTGCGCCTTGCTACACCAACTCTAGGATGGCGCAGCATTCACACACATCTCCAGATTTACTATTTCTCATAAATATGGAGATGTGCCTTGTTCTATGGGTGTTGCGTGGGAACACCCACAGCAACACCTATGGGACGCCCCTGCAACGCAAAGTTCTGTGTATGAAGGGGTCGTATTTACAAGGAGAGGAAAAACCACGCAGGGTGGCTTTTCCTCTCCTTGTAAATATGAAGGAGTGCCTGGCACCATCACTACGTTACAAAAAGTGACGTACTGGTGGCACAGGGTGCTTGTAAATCTGCCCCATAAGTGCTTAGGTATTGGCAGACAGATACAATAAGAACATAGTGCTGGATGGGTGATTGAAGAATTGCATGAGACTAGGGGTATCCTGCGTTGCATGGGTACTACTTCAATATTTAATGGACTGAACCAATAGTATGTATCTGCTTAGAGATTTGTAGGGAATATGCACAGAATATTTTATGTGTACTTGTGTTGGTGCCTAGGTCATTTTATAAGAATACCACTAGTAACTGGAATGATGACAGTGCTGCAAACAGAGCGAACACTTCATTTATAAGAGCTTACGTATTGGTGGAGTGATAGGATAAGTAGATAGTGGTAGATAAGTGATTAAAGAAGTGCATGGGACAGACTGGACGATTCCTACACTGCATGAGTACTAACTGGGTATTTAGAAGAGTGTGTCAATAGTATGTAGCTGGTTAGAGGTCTGCTTGGATAGTGCACAAAATATTATAGATGTACTTGTGTTAGTAGCTAGGCCATTCCATAAGTTCATGACTAGTAACTAGAATAATTACAGTATTACAGAGTGTATAGTGAATTTATAAGTGCTTAGGTATTGGTGGAGTAATAGGATAAGTAGATAGTGCTGGATGGGTGATTGGAGAAATGCATGGGACAGACAGGAGGATTCCTACACTGCATAGGTACTAACTGGGTATTTAGAAGAGCGTATCAATAGTTTGTAGCTGGTTAGAGGTGTGCATGCATAGTGTACAAAATATTGTACCTGCACTTGTGTTTTTGACTACGCCATTCCTTAAGTATACGACTAATAACTGAAGTAATTTCAGTGTTGCAAAGAAAGTGCGTGCTGAATTTATAAGTGCTTAGGTATTGGTGGAGTGATAGGATACGTAGATAGTGCTGGATGGTTGAATGGAGAAGTGCATGGGACAGACAGAAGGATTCCTAGACTGCATAGGTACTAACTGAGTATTTAAAAGACTGTATCAAAGCTATGTAGCTGATTAGAGGTCTGCATGCATAGTGCACAGAATATTGTAGCTGTACTAGTATTGGTGTGTCTATGGTTTCGAGAATGGTAGTCTGTATTTTAGGGTGTGAGGAGGTGCATCAGATGATCACGTAGATGTCATCAGTGATGTCATCAGTAATGTCACTGACCATGTCATGAGTGATGTAATATGTGACGTCATCAGCAGTGCATTACTTTAATCCAAAAGGCTGGTGGCCATATTGGCCAGGTCACGATGTGAAAATTCAGGAATTGATACAATAAAGAAAAGAAAACAAGTGTTAATATGCACACAATGTCATTTCAGCATATCTTGCCCCGTGTCCGCCATACCTGTATGTTCGTCAACGTGACTTATTCATAATAAACATACTTAGAATTGCAAACATCAACATAAACAATGGACTACACATTACTTTAAAGTGAAAGGCTATCTGCCATATTAATCTGGCCACGTTGCGTATTATAATGGTTCTTACACAAAAGAAAAGGAAAACAAGCATTTACAATGCAATGGTCTCGGCATTGTTAAAGTTAGAGCTATTGGCATTGCTCATGACATTATTTTTAAAACCTTTAAAGAAACGGCATTGTTATTCACAATGTCAATAGCTTAATCACTCTCAAATGCGAGATCGAGCTGCAGTCACCTGGGGGGGTCGGGGTTGTTAGAGTAGACTGCAGCTAAACTAACTAGTAAACTAAAAGCGCAAAAAAAGAAGAGGCACCAACGAGTGTATTGATAAAATAAGAGTAGAAACTACAGAAAGAACCGACCTGCACCAATTGTGTGCGAAATAATGAGTGGAATTTTATAAGAAACCATGGATAAAGTAAAAATTACATGGAATAAGGCAGACAGAAAGACATCAACGAAGAGAGCAAGGCATTTACAAAAATATAGGACAGGTTAAACTGCTACTTAGTGAAGGGCGGGGGGAAGGGAGGAAAATGTGAAATAGAACAGGAGGAAACTTGAAATAAACCGCGTACAAAATACAATTAAAATAAAAGTAATAAGCAGGACGATAACCACATGGTAATCAAAAAGTGTGGAAGCGACAGACAATGGGAGATGAGGATCAGGGGGAGAGGGGTTTGGAAAGGAAGGGGGTGACGGTGGAACAAGGGGAACAGAATCGAAAGGAGAGAAGGAGAAACGGAAGAGGAGAGGATGAGTGAGCCTGAGAGAGGCGACAGAAACAGTACACGAGAGGTGGCCTCTACCGGAGAGATGACAGAGAGACAAGTGAGTTGATGAAAGGGAAGGAAAGAGTGGGTACAGGCGGCCAGCGAGGGTAGGAGCTCTAGGGGGTGGTTTATGGACCGGGGTGGATGTCAGCCCTCGAATGTTAGCCCAGAGGTGAAAGGTCCCCTGTCTTGACCTCCCCCTCCAGGCTCAGATGCTCTGCTAATGTGGGTGACCGCGCGCTGGGCGTACCGGTGCTGCCACACAGTGCTAACGCATGTATCGCAAGGGGTTAATACCCCCCCCCCCCCCCCCCCCACACACACACACACACATGAATCTCACACCCTGGTAAAAGCTCTCCGCTGCAGATCACCCATCAGCTCTCCTCCTAACCCCCACTCGGGGAGGGTGCCACCTCTGGGTACACAAACACATTCCTTTTGAGACACAAAGTCAAACGTAGGTCTGCCGACTCTCCCGATGCGGCCGAGACAACATCCTCTTTTCCCCCCAAGGGTCCGTGCACACTGATACCCCCCGCTGCCGCGTGGCGCGAATCCCTTCTTTATTCAAGAAGATGGTTCCGCGCAAGGAAGAGGAGACGTCTGTGGGGTTTGCCATGTTAGCACGTTAGATCTCGCTCACCCTGGCGCCCTCCCTCCATAGGTCCAACAGAGCAACATCTGCTTGTGTTGGAGGAAGGAGTAAGTGTTGACCCGTGGTTGTTTCCCATCTACCTCTGTCGAGCGCCCGCCCTGCAGCCCTGTGACACGGAGGCGTCAGCCGCCGGGGGAAGAGGGCGTCCCAAGAGCTAAGCTGGGCCATATGACCCCCTATGACCCCACACTGGTGCCTCGGACCTCCGTCACTATTCCAAGGAGGATTGCGACCACTTGTGTCTGTGACCCACAAGTGTCTGTAGACCAAGAGTGTCTGTAGACCAAGAGTGTCTGTAGACCAAGAGTGTCTGTAGACCAAGAGTGTCTGTAGACCAAGAGTGTCTGTAGACCAAGAGTGTCTGTAGACCAAGAGTGTCTGTAGACCAAGAGTGTCTGTAGCTCACGAGTGTCTGTAGCCACTAGTATCCAAATGTCAATGGGGTCTGTGTAGCCACGGTTGCCTATAGCCAACGAGTGTTTGTACGCTCTGGGGTTGTAGCCCACAAGTGTCTGCATTCCAACTGGGTCTGTAGCCTGGGTTGTCTGTAGCCCGAAAGTGTCTGTAGACTCCGGTGTCTGTATTCCCATAGTGTCTATTCCAACGAGGATTGTAACTACTTGTGTCTGTAGCCCAAGAGAGTCTGCATTCCAACGCAGACTGTAACCGCTGTTGTCTGTAGCCCTCAGGTGTCTGTAGCCTCTGGTGTCTGCATCCCACAAGTGTCCGTACTCACTTGTGCCTGTAGCCCACACGAGTCTAACAACTGTTGTCTGTAGACTACAAGTGCCTGTAGTCACTGGTGTCTGGAGTCCAAAAGTCCCTAGAGTCTGTAGCCTACGGTGTGTGTTTTTCATTGGCGTCTGTGGTCACTGGTGTCTGTATTCCACTGGTGTCTGTGAGTCACTGATGTCTGCCGATAGTTTGCCGATAGCTGTAGTTCCGTGGTATCCGCTATGCAGCCCCACTGGTGCCTACACCCCACTGAGGTCTGTATCCTCCATTTCGCAGGTCACTGGTGTCTATCGCCCAACGACAGCAGTTTAAGTGAAATGCAACCGTCCAATAAATCCAGGCGCCGAGTGCGGGCACTGAGCTGGGTCTGAAGTCCAGCCCTTCCCTGCAGACCCGTCTCCGTGCCCTCCTCGCGTCTCGTCGGCTGTTTCTGCGGTTCCCTCCTCGGTCCAATCCCAGGTCCCGGCTGCTCCACCTGTGTGTCCCCGGCCAGGCGGAGTGTGCAGTGCACTGGGATTCCAGGGAGAGGGGGTTCCATCAGGGCGTCAAGAGCAGGGGGAGGGGCAATCGCTTGTACATGACGCCAGAGATCTAGTAATGGCGGTAGTCTCACAGAGCTCCGGAGTTTAGACCTGAGGGAGTGGTGTGTGTCCGTCCGTGTGTGTCCGGGACGAGGGGGAGGCGGCGGGGGCATGCTTGAGCCGAATGTGATATGGGCTGTCCAGTCCAGTCAGTCCTCGACATCCACTCAACAGAAGCAACGACTGGGCTCATCCTCCGATCGAAAGTCAGATTTAGGGGCTCACTGACAAAAATGTGAAATTCAATAGATGTGACTTGCTCTGTACATGGTCAGCGTGAATACCCAGTATAGCTGGTAATATTTGTCTGGGGAGGGGCAATGCCACTAAAAGCTGATTCCTGTTTACCGCTTTGCCATCATGGCTAAATTAACTCATACCATAGGTGGGCTAAAGTGTTGCAAAGCCTCAGGTGCTAGTAGCCAGGGCTTCTGCCTTCTGATAGCATATAGCGGACACACACGAGCAGCCGGACACGGGAGCACCGAGGGAGCCGAGAGCAGGGGTAGAGGACGAGCACACCACCGCCTTTCTCTGAGGTGAAGCAGAAATGCCTTCGGAGAAACGCAGTGGCGTTTTCGGATTCGGGGGCGTGTTTTTTTCTTTCTCCTCTTGCCATTGGCTGGAATGTTTACATTCCAGAGGTGAGAAAGAATCGATAAAACACGCCCCCGAATCCGAAAAGGACGGGGCTTGTTTGGAGAGACAAACCTCTTCTCCAATGGCTGACCTGCATTTAAGAGGCCAGCCAATGAGAAGAGGAGAGAAGAGAGGCGGGTTCAAGCCCCTCTTCTCCAAGTCAATAAATCTCGCGAGCGAGACTGCGCAAGCGCCGCCTTCGCTAGCCGAGACCTAAAAAGGGGTGTTAATATACACACACTATCCCTAAATAAAGTTCTAGCGATTATAGTTCCATTCCTTTCACAGCTCATTAGAGATGTCATGAGTGATGCAATGAATGATGTAACTGACCATGTTATGAATTATGTAATGTCTGAGGTCATTAGCAGTACATTGCGGGGGTGTAAGTTATAGTTAGCTCAGGTAACTATAACTGCTGAATTTCACTGGTTGTGTATGAGTGAAATCTTAGTCTAACTATACCGTCCCTGTATTTTTTGTTCTTTTAAGCAAATTTCTAGTTTTTTTTTTTAACGTTAAGTAAGATGCCTATCACATTGGATGGTGGAGGGTTGGAAGCAGGACCTGGCATTGTGCTGACTCCCCCCCCAAGCTTGCTGCTCATGCCTTCCCTTCTCCTAGCCATGTATTATCCATGTCTCTGCTCCCTTATTACAGCCCTGTGTGGCCGTTGTTCTGCCACTGGCCTTCTCTGACCAGTTAGCTTGCTGCCCCATCCACCTCCTCCCTATCCTCTGTTGTCTGAATCCATGGACTAGCCTCCTCCTTCCTGCCATGCATTGTCTGATGTGCTGCCACTGCCCTCCATTTAGCATGATGTACCAGTCCACTCCTCCTGCCCTCCATTGCCCAATTCTATGCCCCATCATTGACCTCCTGCTTAGCCTCTGTGCTTAGCTTGCTGCCCCTATTCTCCTTCCCTCTGCCCTCCGATGTCTTTGTGCATGCCCCTGCTCCATCCTTTTTGCCCACCATGTTCCATGGACCTGCCACTCCTATCTACTCTGAGTGTTCTGTTGAGCTGCCACTCTCCTCCCACCTGCCTAGCATTGTCAGATGACTGTAACCTCTCCCTGCCACCTCCACCCTGCCTGTCCACATTCCATGGCCCTATCCCCTTCCTCCTGTCCTACATGGTCCATTTTACTGCCACACCCTTCTGCCCTCCCTGGTCTGTTGTGCTGCAACTGCTCCTCCTGCCTGCCTCGCGTGGTCTGTTGTGAGGCCCCTTCCCCTGAACTCTCTTGTCTGTGCCCAGGTCCTGACCCTCCCTTCTATCCTCCATAGTCCTTTGTGCATGCCCCTTCCCCCTCCTTCTTGCTCATCATAGCCATTGTGCTGCCACTTACCCTCCCACTTGGCATGCATGGTCTTCTGTGCTGCCACGGCCCCTCCCACCTTCCCTGTGTGGTCAGCTAGCTGCCCCTGACCCCCTCCCACCTTCCCTCCATGGTCTGTGTGTATGCCATCAGAGTCTCATTGTTGCTCTCCGTGGTGTGTCTTGCTTCTAGTGCCCATTCTGCCTGACCTCCATGGTCATCTTGCTGCTCCTGCCCTGCCCGCTTGCCCCCAGCCCTCTGTTTCTATTTGCAGACCCCTATCCCCGCCCTCCTGGCTTGTCTGTTTCATTGTAATGCCCCAGATCCGTCCCTCCTGCCCTTTATGGTCTGTTATGCTACAGCTTTCTCTCCTGTCTATCCATTATGGTCAGCTAGCTACCATTGCCTCTTTCCCTTCTGTTCTCTGTTGTCCATGTGCATGGTCCTGTCCCCTCCCTATTGCTTTCTATGGATTGTTGTGCTGCACTCCCGTCCCGCATGCCCTGTGTGGTGTATTGTGCTGCTGCAAACCCTGATGCCTGCCCTGTAGGGTCAGTTTGGTGCACCTCTCCATGTCCCTCCTGTCCTCTGTTATCCGAGTCCATGTCCCTACCCCAATTCCTCCTGCCTTCCATGATCCAATGTACCATACTTGCGAACATTTTGAACTTGGTAATAGGGAGATTTTGAAAAAAAACTGGGGTATTGATTTTTCCCCTTTGAGTTACATTGAAAAATAGGAGATTGTAGACAGGAGACAGATCAAATAAACCCATTTGAGCTTAAAAACATTGGACGTTTCCTGGCTGAATCGGGTCTGTTGGCATGTATGGTTGTACTTCCACTGCCTCTTCCTTCTGCCCACAATGGTATATTATATTGCCACAGCCTCTCTTCCCAGTCCTGTATTGTTGGTTTGTTGCCCCTGCCCCCCCTTTCCACTGCCCTCCATAGTCTGTTGTGCTGCCACTGCCCTTCCTGCCTGCCCAGTGTGGTCAAATTGTTGCCTCTACACCCTCCTACCTGCCTTCAATTTTCAGAGTCCGTGTCCCTGGCCTCTGCCTCTCAACAGTATCCTAATTAACAACTAGATTGCTAACATTCTATATTTATTACAAAAGTGTGGAACGCCTGACGTCATCTTTATGTAAACAAAACTGTAATGCTGAGAGCATTTCATTTAGAAATTACATATGAGAGGCTCTTATTTGCATCAAAATTATGGTTAGTGCTCTAAACAACTAAAATGAGGACATCTTTTCTGAGTTTTCAAATGGCGACAAAGCACTTTTAAATTATTTGTTATCTTAGTTTTTTAATCCAGTTGACCACTTGATTAAATGATTCACTTAGGGGTGAGGATGTGGTGTTACTTCCAGAGCTGCAGACTTTGCAACTGGGGAACCAGGTTGGAGTTTCTGCTTCAGCTCGACATTCTGTGATTCTGGTCAAATCACTCAGGGCCATATGTAGGTAACCTTGAAATACCGATTCCTAATTACCGAATTTTACCCAATGGGTATTTAGAAATCGGTATTTCCTATGTACCTAATTTTTCGGTAAATTTTACAGATTCCACAATACCGACCGGTGTTTCTGAATCGGTATTTACCGAATCGTTAATTCACATGAACAGCAATTGAGGAATCAGCCAATCCTGTGCAAACCCCACCCCACCCAACCAGGAAGTGGCCACACCCAGGCAGGTGCACACAATCGGAACACTCTGGAGAGGCTGGGAGTGCAGAGGAGAGCAACAGAGCCAGTGCGTGAAGTTTGACAAGAAATCTTACACAATGGCCAGCCAGGACACAGAAAGAGATGTTTGGGAAAGGAAGAGGAATCTCAAATTCAGTCCGAAGGAACTGCAGGTACTTGTGGAGGGGGTAGTGAGGCAGCACACTAAGCTTTTTGAAAAGCAGTCCCTGCTAGTGTCAGAATCTGAAAAAAGAAGGATCTGGCTTGGAATCCAGGCGCAGGTAAATGCCATAGGAGTAACCCCCCGGGACATTGATGTGCTCAAGAAGCGGTGGTATGACATCCGGATCATCACCAAGGGGAAGATTGCTGATCTGAAAAAACAGGCCAGCCAGACAGGAGGAGGAAGGAACAGGGCACCTGCCTTGACTGAACTTGAGCAGCTTGTGGAGTTCACGATTGAGCCCGAAAGTGTCGTTGGGATTGGGGATGCAGACAGCTCTGCCAGAGCTGCTCCCAAACAAGGTAAGAAGCATGCACAGCATTGTGCCCCCCCTTCCCCTATCCCAAATCCCCAATTGGGCAATGTGAATCCCACTCCAGTACAGGTTTTTGTGTAGTCCAGCAATGCATTATGGGAGATGTAGTCAGTGAAACCCCTATCATGACAGGAATCTCACTGAACAACAAGGCATGTGACACATCAGCGATAATCAGGCAGAGGACAATGAGATAGTGTTGCAGAAATGTATTATGATGTTAGCAATGCAGGGCTGCAGGTACACTGAACTGATGTTAAATTTCTGTCCACAGGCGAGACATCGCGCAATACTGCTCAGGAGAAGGGAGAGAGGGCACCCCGGAAGGACATCACCGAGAAGGCCACCACGAGTGCAGGGCCCACAACAGCACCACAGCCAGCCTCGCCACCACAGCCAGCCTCGCCACCACAGCCAGCCTCGCCACTACTGCTGGCCTCACCAGCATCAACACCACCTGCATTGGTTAGGTCTAGGAGGCGTGCTGTTGCCAGACTGCATGTGTCCGAGTCCTCATCAGAAGACTCGAGGGGGGAGGAAACATCCACTGTGTCACTGGATGTTAGCAATGCTGGTTTGCTGTCCGCCTCTGAGGGAGCAAACACAGGTGCCAGATGCCGCCGCAGGGCTCGGATGAGCAGTCCACCTCCACAGGGTGAGAGCCATGGTGTATTCGGAAGGCTGGAGGCAACCATGGTGAAGGTGCAGCGCCTACAAGGCAAGGCAATCCAGTCAGTACAGCGCCAAATGAAGTGCCTCAATGACAAAATGGGCAACATTGACAGGGGCATTGACAGGGGCATAAGCTCAATGGCTGAGGGCATGAGGGACATGTCCCAGTCTGTGATGCTGCTGTGCAGTAAAATGGATGAGGACAGAGCAACACGGCGAAGGGAGAGGCAGAAAGTTGATCACCACACAAGGGCAGTGAATCGCCTAGCAACTGCCACTTCTCTGCTCTGCAGGCGCTCCGTGGCCATGCAGGAGGGGCTTGCACACTGCAGCAATGATGTTTCTAGGGGGCTGGTGAAGGTGACCACTGCACTTGAGGTGCTGCTTACGAGCCAGTCTGCCACAACTGGTGCTGTGGATGTTTGGGACAGCGAGGACACGACCAGTAGGAGCAGCATTACCCCCCCTGTAACAGACACCCGGAGGAGCAGTAGACAGCATGGGGCTGCCATTAGTTCCACAGCCAGGGAGGACAGTCAGTCACTGGCATCCCGCACTGTAGTGCGTGGCCGCAGACGCTGATGCAGCCCACACTACCAGGACAGAGTTGGGTGAAGTAACCCATGACTTCCTACTATGGATGTCACATATTTCATAGCCAAGTTTGACCATTTGTGTTGTGGCGTAGTGCCCACAAATTAAAACTGTCATTGCATCCAACAACTGGCTGTGTCTCCTTACTTAAAATAGTTGCATGTGATCTCTGCCCGTCTCTGTCTCCCATCTGTTGCTGCTGGCACTCCTGCTGCGTTGGGCTCTGGCTGTGCAACTTCATCATCATTGTCCTCAAAATCAGTTATTTCCACTTCTGTACCTTTCTTTGTGGCAAGGTTGTGCAGCATTGCACAAGTTGCAATGATTTTGCAGCAGATGATGGGTGTGTACTGACGTGCGCCTCCACTTTTGTGGAGGCAGCGGAACCTGCTTTTCAATAGTCCAAACGTGCGCTCCACAACGTTGCGTGTTGATTTGTGTGCCACATTGTATCGTCTCTCACTCAGGGTTGATGGGTGTAGGTAGGGAGTGAGGATAAATGACCGCTCGGCATATGCACTATCGCCTAGGTAAGAAAGAGGGTGCCATTAGTCACATACACCAATACACATACATCTGCACTAAGTATAAGGGAGTGTCACACTGATTTACCTAGCAGGTATCCTTCTCCAAATTCGCCCGAAGCCAGGAGTGTATAGATCCCACTGTTCTGGAAGATGTATGAGTCGTGTGTGCTCCCAGGAAATTTTGCCACGATGTCCGTGATTATGTTGGCAGCATCACAGATTACCTGCACATTTATGGAGTGGGTGGACTTTCTGTTCCTGTAGATATACTCAGTGGCTGCTGGTGGGCAGATTGGAATGTGTGTGCCATCAATACAGCCTATGACATGCGAGAAATGTGCCATCTGGTTAAAGTCTGTGTTGGTTTTCAGCAGTTCCGCCGGTGTGTTTGGGAAGCTAATGTAGTGTTGCATCCTCTGCATCATGGCATCCAGGAACTTTCTGAAGAAACTGGACAGGCAACTCTGAGATACCCCGTCTATCGCAGCTATCACCCCCTGGTAACTGCCAGATGCGAGTAGATGTAGGCTACAGAGCACCTGCACATGTGGTGGTATGGCGTGCGCCCTTGTTGTTGGATGGTCCAGGAGTGGGTGCAAGTCCCTTACCAGGTCCATGATGGTTTGGGGGTGTAGCCTGTACCTTTCATGTATCTCAGCCTCAGTCTGTTGGAAGAGTGTGATGCGCGGTCTGTAAATGCGCTCCTCCCGTCTCCAGATCCTCACACCTGCTGCCTGTAGACGTAGGCGCCTTGCAATCACATAGAGAGCCGCCATGGTGATCACACTGTTTCATTTTGGGATTGCTTATATACACTTTAGATGATTACCATCTGCTTTCACTCAGTAATAATTACCGACTCTTAAATACCGAATTTCATGCAAATCGGTATTACCGAATTTACCTACATCTCTTTTCTCGTTTTTACCATTTCTTAATTACCGAATCGGTAAATAGGGATTCGGTAATTCCGATTCAGTAATTTTGAATTTGGTAATGATTAATCGGTATTTACCGATTCATAATTACCGAATCCTTCTTTTTCGCCTCCTACATCTCAATTGCCTAAATACCGGCCGGTAACGGGAAATTTACCGAATTTCGGCCGTTACCAACCAGTATTTAGCTACCTACATATGGCCCAAACCAAAATGAATTTGTTCTTGTGAGATGTAACCAATGCTCATGTAAAGCACTCCAATAGTCTGCACTATATAAAACCGCAAAAACACAAAAAATAAAGTGTTTTGCACACGTCTGTCATTGGGCTACATGTGGGCTAAATCTGGGTGATATTTGTGCTACATTTGGGCTCTTTTTTGTCTCTGGTGGCCATCTTGGGAAAATTATTTGTTATGAAGTTTTCTAATTTCCTCATTTACTACAGTCTCCTCAGTAGGAAATACTTTCAATGTTTTACTTTGATTCCATCAAGAAGGCATTCAGATGTGTCTCACATTTGCCATAAATTCAGAATGTTAGCACTCTAGTTGCTCATTAGATCACTGTAGTAAAGCTACTGCTCACCAGGGAAGTCTGCTGCTGGTATTGAAAGTGCTTGTTTCAGTTTGCATGTCAGATTGTTTTAATGAAATAGGAGAGGATTTGAGAAGTCACTCTAAATGTGCCCTAATTTTTCTTTCTGCAGCACTAATGGCAAAATGAGCCCCCTCATTTTGTTCCTTTTTAAATTTAATGTTTTATAAGTTACCACTTTATTCCAATCAAGATGGCTTCAGGTGTGCAATAAGTTTGTCATAAGTAGGACTGTTAGCGCTCTAGTTGTTCTTTAGAACACTCTGGGAAGCTGTAGTAGAACACAAAGGAATCAACTGACAGTGTCTGCCCTTGTTGGATGTACATGTTTTACTGAGAATGTCAGACTTCATTCTCACATGACTGAGAAAGATAATGTGAATTTACAGAAAATATGCTCTCAGTTTAGCTTATAGATCACCTTCCAAACCTCTGTGGGAAAAGCATGAGAAAATAGTTTTCTCTCAAACATGATTCATGATATTCCATTAACTGCAATGATTTATTGAGGTGCTATCCTGTATATTGGTCCCAAGATGGCTGCCAACACTTCTTGGATGAAGTGCTGACAGCCAATCGGATCTCACGATGAGATGTGTGGTTAGGCTCCACCCAGATATATATGTGATTTTACTTTTGATTTTCTCAGGAACTACTGAACTGATTTACACCATTTAACCAACAGGCACTACTCTGAACAAAGGGCTACCTTTTTCCCACATTTGGTGTAATACCGTTCAGCAGTTCGGGCTGTAGCTGCGACTAAAGGTCCCTATGGAAAATTGCATGGGTAAAACATGTTTTGGGACCCCCCTTTTTTCTCGGCCCCCGCTACATGAATCACCCAAGACTTTCAGGATAGGAGCGGACCGGAGCTGGACAAAAGTTTTGAAAATTTCGCAAAGATTCATCAACCGGCGCCAAAGTTATTGGGAATAGAATGGTGCGGATTTCCTATGGAAAATAGGTCCTAAATATAACTGCCTACTGGCGACCGCCAGTAGGTAATATGTGTATGTAATGGGGCGCTCCGCTCCGCTCCGCTCCTTCCCTGAAAGTCTCAGGGGGGGGGGGGCTGGGGGGGGGGGATTCGTCAAGCAGGGGCCGAGAAAAAGGTTCAGTATTTCCAGAGAAAATAGCATTTAAATCAATATATATATCCGTACGCGCGCAGCGTGCACGCTAGGTGCGCGCACCCTGCCGTGCGCGAGCGCAGTTCTGATTGGTTGTTAGATCTTAGTAAACATTCGAATCGGTCGAAACCAAGAAGTGTCGGCCGCCATTTTGTCTCTCGCACTCTGAGGGGGTGAAGAACTAATGTGGAGGCAACTATAACTCACGCGACCGCAATCCGCTGCTGATGACGTCAGATATTACATCACTGATGACATATGTGTCTTTCTGAAAAAAAAAAAAAAAGAAATATATGTATAGCTAAAGATGAATGGAAGAAGACATGGGTAAATAAGTGTCCAAATACAGTGATGTAATATCTGACGTCATCAGCAGCGGATTGCGGTCGCGTGAGTTATAGTTGCCTGCACTAACTATAACGGGGGAATTTCATTGGTTTTTTACGAGGGAAATGTCCTGCTAACTATAACGTGTGTGAAACCTATGGTTTTTTCAGTGAATATATATATATATATATATATATATATATATATATATATATATATATTCGCTTAAAAAACCATAGGTTTCACACATGTTATAGTTAGCAGGACATTTCACTCGTGAAAAACCAATGAAATTCCCCCGTTATGGTTAGTGCAGGCAACTATAACTCACGCGACCACAATCCTCTGCTGATGACGTCAGATATTACATCACTGTATTTAGACACTTATTTACCCATGTTTTCTTCCATTAATTTTTAGCTATACATATATTACAATTTTTTTTTTTCAGAAAGACACATATGTCATCAGTGATGTAATATCTGACGTCATCAGCAGAGGATTGCGGTCGCGTGAGTTATAGTTGCCTGCACTAACTAAAACGGGGGAATTTCATTGGTTTTTCACGAGTGAAATGTCCTGCTAACTATAACGTGTGAAACCTATGGTTTTTTAAGTGAATTTGCAAGGTTTTTTAAATGCTAATTCCTAACTATAACATGTGTGAAACCTATGGTTTTTTCAGTGAATTTGTACGGTTTTTTAAATGCTAAGTTATGTATTTATTAATATATTTTTTTCGTAATTTTTTTTTACGGTGCGCGCGCGGTGCGCTTTGCGCCCCGCGCGCCCACTTTACGCAGTTCGGACCGTGCGCGCACGGTGCATGAAGTTTGCGGAATTTTTTCCGTTTCCAGCGTGCGCGCACATTGCGCGCACTCCGCGATTTTTCGCAAAAAATTTAAATCTTTTTTTGGCCCTTGGGGGTCCTTCCGGGACCCCCTGACAAATGCTAGGGGGTCAGGAACTGTCCAGCCTGCCCCCTTTTCACGTTCTCCACCTTTGTTTTTCACCCCCTCAGAGTGCGAGAGACAAAATGGCGGCCGACACTTCCTGGTTTCGACCGATTCGAATGTTTACTACGATCTAACAACCAATCAGAATTGCGCGCGGCATGGTGCGCGCACCCAGCGCGCACGGTGCGCGCGTATAGATATTTATATTGATTTAAATGCTATTTTCTCAGAAAATACTGAACAGATTTACACCAGACCTGCAAAAGGCACTTCCTTGACCCTATGGCTACCTCTCTGCCAAATTTCACGTAATTCTGTTCAGCCGTTCGGGCTGTAGCTGCGACTAAAGTCCCTATGGAAAAATCCATGGGGAAAACGCGTTTTGGGACCCCCCTTTTTCTCGGCCCCCGCTTGACGAATCCCCCCGAGACTTTCAGGGGCGGAGCGGAGCGGAGCGCCCCATTAGTTTTGAAAATTTCGCGAGGATTCGTCAACCGGCGCCAAAGTTATTCAAAATAGAATTTTGAGATTTCCTATGGAAACTCGGTCCTAACTATAACTATCTACTGGCGACCGCCAGTAGATAATAAATATATATATATAATATATATTTCCTACTGGCGGTCGCCAGTAGGTAGTTATAGTTAGGACCCCTTTTCCATAGGAAATCCGCAACATTCTATTTTGAATAACTTTGGCGCCGGTTGACGAATCCTCGCGAATTTCTCAAAATAGGTGGGGCGCTACGCTCCGCTCCTACCCTGAAAGTCTCGGGGGGATTCGTCAAGCGGGGGCTGAGATAAAAGGGGGGTCCCAAAACGCGTTTTTCCCATGCATTTTTCCATAGGACCTTTAGACAGGGCTACAGCCCGAACGGCTGAACAGAATTTCTAGAAATTTGGCAGAGAGGTAGTCCCTAGGTCAAGGAAGTGCCTTTTGTAGGTTTGGTGTAAATCTGTTCAGTAGATTCTGAGAAAATAGCCTTTAAATCAATATATATATCTGAGCCAGCTTACGGTACGCTTACCGTAAGCTTACCGTACGCGTACGGTGGCGTGCGCGAGCGCGATTCTGATTGGCTGTTACATCTAAGTAAACATTCGAATCGGTCGAAACCAGGAAGCGGCGGCCGCCTTTTTCTCTCTCGCACTCTGAGGGGGGGGCTGTAAACAAAGGCAAAAAACATATAAAGGGGCTGTTTAGACAGCGCCCATGCACATAGCCATGTTAGTTGAGTCCTCAAAGATCCCCCAAGGCCAAAAACGGTACATTTTTATTTTTTGAAAATTTCGCCGATTACGCTTACCGTACGCGTACGGTGCGCTTACGCTACAAATTTTAATAAAAAAAAAAACCACTCTCTGTGCATGGCATATTATTGTCATCACTTACAAATTAAATTTAACAGATTACCTATCACAAGGAAGCGCATAATATGTCCTCCATGTGCGCATGGTGCGTAACGTGGGCACGCGGTGCGCGTAGCGCACTGCGTGCCCACCTTGCGTGTACGGCACTAACTGCGTAAAGTGGGCGCGCGGTGCGCGAAGCGCACCGTGCGCGCACGGAACGAACTGCGTTAAGTGGGCGTGCACGCCACGAATGGCGTAAAGTAACTTAGCATTTAAAAAACCGTACAAATTCACTGAAAAAACCATAGGTTTCACACACGTTATAGTTAGCGGAAATTTTACTGATAAAAAACCAATGAAATTCCCCCGTTATAGTTAGTGCAGGCAACTATAACTCACGCGACCGCAATCTTCTGCTGATGACATATGTGTCTTTATGAAAAGAAAATATTTGTAATATATGTATAGCTAAAAATTTATGGAAGAAGACATGGGCAAATAAGTGTCTAAATACAGTATTAGCATCAGCAGAGGATTGCGGTCGCGTGAGTTATAGTTGCCTGCACTAACTATAACGGGGGAATTTCATTGGTTTTTTATCAGTAAAATTTCCGCTAACTATAACATGTCTGAAACCTATGGTTTTTTCAGTGAATATATATATATATATATATATATATATATATATATATATATATATATATATATATATATTCACTAAAAAAAACATAGGTTTCAAGGGCGTTATAGTTAGCTGGACATTTCCCTCGTACAAAACCCTAGAAATGTCCCTGTTTTAGTTAGTTCTGCTATCTATAACTCGTGCCCCCGCAACGCACTGCTGATGACGTCATATATTATATTACATCACTCATGACATGGTTAGTGACATCGCTGATGACATCACTGATGACATCATCCAGTGAATGTGTGTTTTTCTGAAAATTTTAAATATGTTTTATTTATTTATAGTGAAAGGCCTATGGAAGAATGAGTGGGCGTATAAGTGTGTGAATGGGTGATTTTCTAGGTGCGTAACTGACTCTATGTGAGTCATTAACCCCTTCGCTGCTAGGCCTTTTCCCCTCCTGTGCTAAGCCTTTTTTGGGCTATTAGGGGTAGTGCGCGCTTAGGCCCCTGTAACCTTTTGACCACATTAGGTATCCATGCCAAATTTGCGTCCTTTTATTCCAACATCATGGGGATTCTAAAGGAACCCAGGGTTTATGGATTCGCCGAGAGGGTTCCCAGAAATTAGTCAAAATACAGCAAAATTTTGGTTTTTTGTGAAAAATGGGAAAAACTGGCTGCAAATGAAAGCGTCTGGGTTTTTCTCTGCAAATGGTATCAAAAAAGGGTTTGTGGGGCTGAAATCACCATTTCT
The DNA here is from genome assembly GCF_964204655.1 of Triturus cristatus. Lineage (NCBI taxonomy): Eukaryota > Metazoa > Chordata > Amphibia > Caudata > Salamandridae > Triturus > Triturus cristatus. The sequence continues at coordinate 393,371,572 of NC_140592.1, forward strand.
CCAGCTTTTAGGAAATAACAGATTTTTGTCAGAAAACCAACATTTTTTACACAGTTTTGGCATTTTTCTGGGACATAACCTATTTTTGCAATTTTTTATGCTTTCAACCTCCTTCCAGTTAATGGTAGAAATGGGTACAAAAGCAATAATGGATCCTGGAAAGCTATACATTTTTGAAAAGTAGACAACATTCTGAATTCAGCAAGGGGTCATTTGTGTAGATTCATCAAGGTTTATTTATAGAAACTACCAGTTAAATATAGGAAACATTAAAAATGTGTTGAAAAAAGCAGCCTTTTGTGTCAACGTTTTCACCTGTAACTTCTTCTAATTATAACATCTCTTTGAAAGCAATGTAAAGTTACATCCGCTGGACCTTCCTGGTTGTGGGGATATATAGGACTTGTAGGTTCACCAAGAGCCCTACGAACCCAGAGTAAAAAACTGAGCAGCATTTTGTAATGGTTTTTTATTATGTTCCGGGTATATAGCAATTATTGTGGGAAAATGTGTACATGGAAAAATCGGTATGAAAGACACCTATGTATTTCTGAAATGGGAACAAATTACAGAGTTTAGAAACAGTGCATATTTGCACATTTTTGAAATTGGGAATACTCATACTAGCATGAGAATTATTGGTCATTTTTCAAAATGACTTTTTTTTTTTTACACAATGTCTTTCATTTGGAAGGGAGAAATGCATCAAAAATCAATAGGTAATAACAGTTGCTTTACAAATCTGAACTACCCTAAGTCTCCCGATAAAAATGGTACCTCACTTGTGTGGGTAGGCATAGTGCCCACGACAGGAAGTGGCTTAAAACGTGAACACACCACATTTTCACAATGAAAATTTACACATTGTTTGCGAAGAGTCTAGCTGTAGTTTTTGAACTCTAGCTCTGCCGGCACCTAGGGAAACCTAGCAAACCTATACATTTTTGAAAACTAGACACCCAGGGGAATCCAGGATGGGGTGACTTGACTGCCTCCCACCAGGGTCTGTTACCCAGGATCCCTTGCAAACCTAAAAACTTACAAAAAAAACACTTTTTCCCCACATTTCTGTGGTGGAAAGTTCTGGAATCTGCGTGGATCCATAAATTTCCACCCACCCCGTGTTGCCCAAAGTCTTACGAGAAAAATGGTACCTCACTTGTGCAGGTTTGCCTACTGCCCGCGACAGGAAATTGCACTAAATGCAATGTGGTCATACCTCAATTTTGTAGTGAAAAATGACCCTTTTGTGGCAAAGTGACTAGCTGTAGTTTTTAAACCCTAGTTCTGACGGCACATAGGGAAACCTACCAAACCCATACTTTTCTGAAAACTAGACACCCGGGGGCTTCAAGGGAGGTATGGCTTGTGTGGATCCCCCAACGTTTCCTGCAAACCTCAATTTTAGCTGAAAAAATCACTTTTTTCACACATTTTGGTGTGGGAAACTTGTGGCATCACCGGGCTCACACAAATTTACCACCACCCAGCGTTCCCCCAGGTCTCCCGGTAAAAATGGTGCCTCACTTGTGCGGGAGGCCCTAGTACCCGCGGCAGGCAAGGGCCCAAAACGTTTTTTGATAGGCAATGTTGATGTTGCCTCACTACGTTTTGTGCTCTTGCCTGTCGCGGGTACTTGGGCCTCCCACACAAGTGAGGCACCATTTTTACGGGGAGACCTGGGGGAACGCTGGGTGGTGGTAAATTTGTGTGAGCCCGGTGATGCCACAACTTTCCCACACCAAAATGTGTGAAAAAAGTGATTTTTTTCAGCTAAAATTGAGGTTTGCAGGGAATTCTGGGTAAGGAAACGTTGGGGGATCCACGCAAGCCATACCTCCCTGGAAGCCGCCGGGTGTCTAGTTTTCAGAAATGTATGGGTTTGGTAGGTTTCCCTAGATGGCCGCCGAGCACCGGGCCAAAAACCCAAGTGACCCCCCTTGCAAAACTAGGTGGTTTTGCGATAGGCCATTTTGATGGCGCCTCACTACGTTTTGGGCCCCTGCCTGCCGCGGGTACTTGGGCCTCCCGCACAAGTGAGGCCCCATTTTTACCGGGAGACCTGGGGGAAAGCAGGGTGGTAGTAAATTTGTGTGAGCCCGGTGATGCCACAACTTTCCCACACCAAAATGTGTGAAAAAAGTGATTTTTTTTTTTTTCAGCTAAAATTGAGGTTTGCAGGGAATTCTGGGTAAGGAAACGTTGGGGGATCCACGCAAGCCATACCTCCCTGGAGGCCGCCAGGTGTCTAGTTTTCAGTAATGTGTGGGTTTGGTAGGTTTCCCTAGATGGCCGCCGAGCCCATGACCAAAAACACATGGGACCCCCCCTTGCAAAACCAGGTTGGTTTGTGATAGGTAATTTTGATATCACATCAATAGGTTTTGGGCCCTTCCCTGCCGCGGGTACTTGCGCCACCCATAAAAGTGAGGTACCATTGCTATTGGGATACTTGGAGAAATGCAGGGGGTTGGAAATTTGTTGTTAGTTTCAGCAGCGTGAAAATTTAGGCAAAATAATGCAAGGAAAATGTCAGTCACATTTTGAGATTTGCAGGACATTGTGGGTAAGATAACTTGGTGGGATCCACAAGAGATACCTCACCATGCACTCCCATGGGTGTTTAGTTTACGACAAAAACTACAGTTGTTAGGTTATTCCTAAATGAAATGTACAGCTTGGCAGAGAGACAAAACAGACAAAGATTACTGCACAGCCATCTATTCCTCAAGCACACACATATACTGGTTGGATTTGGCACGAGGGCGAGTGATGGTTCAGTATATAACATTTTATTAACGAGATTTCACAAAATAAAATGCACTGTCAATAATTGAAAGGACAAAAAACTGAACCAATGACTCGCAGCTCGTGAGCTGTAAAGCCACGTCAAGGCACCAACCGCTTTACAGGCCATTCACACACCTTTCATACATGAGACACACAAGAACGTTCACACCACCAGGCACAAAACCAACACATTACAACATTCACAAAAAGGGACAAGGTACACCCTGCTTGACAAACAGAATAGAAATTTTTATCTACACAACCATCTATTCCTGAAGCACACATACATACTGGTTGGATTTGGCATGAGGGTGAGCGATGGTTCAGTATATATACTTGTATTAACCAGAGATTTCACAAAAAAGAAATGCACTGTTGGTAATTGAAAGTACGAGAAACTGAACCATTGACTCACAGCTTGTGAGCTGTAAAGCCACGACAAGGCACCAACCTCTTTACAGGCCATTCATACACCTTTCATACGTGTGACACATCCAAAACCATTCACACCGCCAGCCGCGGGCCCAGCACATTACAACACTCACACCAGCAGACAGCGCCATTCAAGGGCCCATCACTTTCTCACGCTCACATTCCTGACACACCAGCTCACGGATTGCGTGGAGTGGCGTTTGGCTAGCAGTGTGTGTAGAGACCAGCAGCTAGTCACTACTTACACACCGCCAGCCAAGCGCCAGCCCACTCACCGCCAGCAAAACACCAGTCCACGCACCCCGTCTTAAATTTTTTTTTAAACAAAGAAAACACAAACCAATTGGAACTAGATACCAAACTATAACTACAAAAACAACAGCAGAAACGAAAGAAATCATTCTATTGCCAAATGTGAAACTGAGCAACTGTATCAAACCATACAGACAAGGCAGTACACTATTGGTCTCACGGTTACTCCCAAATACTCTTTTTAGTGTGATACAATCTGAAACCTGAGGGCACACACAGCCCAGGATTAGAAGGACAATCGGCACATTGTATACGAGTCTCCTTCCACACACCTCTTCGCACGCAGACTCTACATCTCTTACAGGGATTGTTTTTTTGGGGCGTGGGAGGAATTAAATCAGGAAAATGGCGATCTTTCAATCTAGCCACATCCTCCACCACTCCAACTCTAGGAACACTTGCCTGTTCCACAACAACAAGGCTGCCTATCACAGACTCCTGAAACTGTACAAAAGTCAACTTTGACTCAGGTGAACACTCCTTGTACACAACAAAAGCATTGAAAGTTGCTAAATTGAAGAGATGGATGGCCAACTTTTTGTACCAAATGTACGCCTTATGAATAGCAGTGTAAGGTTCCAACCTCTGATCTACTCTATCAACACCACCCATGTGCTTATTGTAGTCTAAAATGCACACCGGTTTGCGTAGTTCAGCAAACTGACCCCAAACAGCCACAGGTGAAGTACTCTCATCATGGATGGTAGTCAGCATGTACACATCCCTCCTGTCCGCAAATTTCACAGCAAGCAGTTCATCACTACGCAAGGAACTGCTCTGCCCCCTCTGAAGTTTTTTGGAAACAAGCTCTTTTGGATAACATTTACGGTTAGAGCGGATCGTGCCACAAGCAAAAGTGTCAACTTTGAACAATTCCTTAAACAATTGCACAGCAGTGTAGAAGTTATCAAGGTACAAATGGTGGCCTCTGTTAAACAGTCTTCTAACAAGATCCCACACAATTTTCTCTGTAACTCCAAAAGTAGACGGACAACCAGGGGGGTCAATAGTGGAATCCCTCCCAGTGTACACACGGAAATTAAAAACATATCCTGTCCTACTCTCAGACAACATATACAACTTAATTCCATACCGTGCCCTCTTGCTAGGGATGTACTGCCTAAAAACCAAACGGCCCTTGAACAGGACCAAAGACTCATCAATAGATATTTCTTTCCCGGGAGTATAGATCTCTGAAAATCGATCTACAAAGTGATCAAGTACAGGCCGAATCTTAAAAAGACGGTCACAGTCAGGGTGATCTCGTGGCAATGCCAAAGTATTATCAACAAAATGCAGCATCCGAAGCAAAAGTAAATACCGATCACAGGACATAATTGCAGGAAATATGGCTGTTGCCATCAAGGGACTGGTAGACCAATATGAAGCCATGGACGGTTTCCTTATCAAGCCCATCAAAAAAGTCAAACCCAAAAACTTCTTCATCTCATCCAGATTTGTGGGAGTTCACCGGGTAGCTCTAGAGTGTTGCTTAACTGTGGCACTGTGGTCCCTCAAAAACTGTTCAGCATACAAATTAGTCTGCTCAACAATCTCAGCCAAAAATATATCATCCATAAACAACTGAAAGAACTGTATAGGCAAAAAAATGTCACAAACCACTCTGCACCCTGCATCACCACTAAAGGCAGGCAACACCGGCTGCACCATGTTTGGATCAACCCACAGTCCAGCACTTCCAGTAGGAAGCCTAGCAACCTCAGGCTGCAATCCAGAAGCCTCTTGCACCATCGGCACAGCAGTATCCTCCTCTAAAACAGGCACATCATCCGCACTGAGAGTTGCTTCATCCACACCAAGAGTACCTTCATCTGCACTGAGAGTACCTTCATCATCCGATGATTCCATGTTTAGAGAAAACTCACTGCCTGAATCTTCCCCTCCCTCCTCTCCCTCAGACGCACTGTCAGTCTCATAATCCTGCTCAGAGGAAGATTCAAGCAGCATACCAACAACCTGCTGAGCAGTCATTCTACCGCTAGCCATAATCCTTACTAATAAAGGTAACTTGTCAAACCAGTCAACAAACACTTTGAAAAATAAGTTATAAACAAAATGCCTCTATCACAAAGACCTAAATACTCAAACTATACCACTAACGTGCCAGAAGCAGCTAGACTCCCCACCACCTGCTCTGCACAGACACAGTAAGGATCAACAATATCCCACTAAAAAAGAAAAAGAAAAGAAAATTACACATAAGACATTACAAAACACATGCTCAAAACACTAACAAAATATGCTGCCATTACGAAACCACTTACAAAAAAATTCATTCATGCATGACAATAACACTGATTTGGAGTAAATACAACAAAAGGTTTTTCTTACCAAAACAAGTCAACTACGTAAAACTGCACAACCACCACTGCCGAAACCGCAAACAGGAATCAAAAGCTTTACACTAGAATAAAAAGGAGAAATAAAACATTACAATCACATATACAAATAATGCACTAGTCCACAAACTAACCATAAAGGGGAGCGACCCTTGCGCAAGGGGCTGCTCCCAACAACAAAAAAACAATCCCTGGTGGCCTAGTGGGCATACAATAAAATTAATTGTTGAATCTGCCCTTCAAGGGGTCAGAAACGGCCAAGAAAAATGCTCCCCAGAATGGAGCGACCCTTGCCCAAGGGGCCGCTCCCCAAAACAAATTGCCGAAAAGGCCCGGTTGGGCCACACACATTTTTTTAAAAATATTTTTCTGGCCCGTTTGGGCCACACACAATTTAAAAAAAAATATTTTTCTGGCCTTTTTCTAAACAGATCTGCCCCAGTCCAAGGAGGGCAAATCCAACTTAAAATGTTACCCCCAAAAGGGGAGCAACCCTTGCCCAAGGGGCCGCTCCCCGAGACAAATGGCACCCCAAACACACAAAAAACACCCTTCCCAACGATAGATTCCTCCCAAACTTCCTGCACACCCATCAATTGCCCCTCCCTACCATTCACAGCAGCCCCGTTCCTGTCGATCCACTAGAACACCCTAAAAACCACTTCTCCACGCACCCCACACCGCCCATTGGATAACATTGCAATCCGGGCCTTCACAAAAAATGCTTTTTTTTTTTGCCACTTCCCCTACTTCGATCATCTTCAAGCTCACTGGGACACTAGTTCCAGCGATTCCAAAGAATCTCAGCAAGAATTACACAAATCCATCCAGTGGAAGGGGTACGACTTTTCGCCCAAAAACGCGCCCCCCCTGCAAACACACAAACACCCCAAAATCAGCCAAATCTGGATGGAATTTTGCCAAACCACCCTAAAACCTTCCCAACAACATTATGCACGAAACTGAATCGGGCCCTGAGCCCTAGACCCTATAAAATTGGACCCGAACCCCACAAACACACAAAAAATGCATTCCTGCTGCACGATCGCGCCCCAGGCGCGATCGAGCAGCAGGAATGCATTTTTCAAAAGACATCGGAGGAAAGGAAAACCCTTTCCTTTCCTCCGATGCCTTTGGAAATGCACCCTCCACGAGGCAAAACTTACCTCTTACTTTCCCAACGCGCTGAAAACAAATGGCTTCCAGCACGTTGGGAGACTAAGGGAGGCGTGCAATGACGTCAGCGCGCCTCGCACGCTGAAGTCATTGATGACGTGGAGGGGGGGGGGGCGGGGGGAGGCAGGGGAAGCCCTTCCCCTGCCTTCCCCGGTGCCGGAACAATGATCGGTGTCCCACGGGGGGAGCGCCAGCGCTCCCCCCCCGTGGGTGGGTGTCACGGCGGCTGGGAGCCGTCATGAGCACACGCCCACCGTGTGCCATGACGGCTCCCAGACGTCATCAGCACCGAATGGGTTAAATGTATCTTACTGCAGACTAGTGACTAAACTGTGTGAATGTCTGTATGTGTCTGTGCGTTGGTTTATAAGTGGCTGCATGGTTTTGTGAATAGCTATATGAGTGTCTATATGGGTTATTGATTGTCTGAGTATCTGTATGGGTGCCTGAGTGTTTGTGTGGGTAGGGTGTGTGTGTGTGACTGTGCATAGATGTCCGAGTGGGTGATTCAGTGGGTGCATGGTTTTAAGAGTGCATGTGTGATGGACTGTATGGTTGGGTGACTGTATGTAAGGGTGTGTTAGTGATTGAATGTATATCTCAGTTGTACATGTGTCAGTAACTACATATGTGAAACACAGTGTATATGTGTGTAAGAGTATATAACTATTTATATCTCAGAGTGTGTGATTTTGGGAGTGGCTGTATGGATGAGTGTGTGCTTGTATCAGTAATTGTATAAGAGCGCCAGAATTTGTTAGTATTTTTATGAGTAAGTGAACTTGAGTGTATTGAACTGTACAGGTGAGTAAATTGGACTGTAATTAATTATTTACATGACTGACTAGGTGTGTCAGTACCTCAATGGATGATTGGCGGTGTGTGAGTGTCTGTATAGGTGTATAAATGCATATGATTGTCCTGTACTGAGTGACTGTAAGTATGAGTGACTGTATAGGTGAGTGAGTGGAGGTGTATGTAGACCTAAGAGTCAATGAGTGGGTATGTAGTCATTGGTATTGGAGTATCTATGGTTTTCAAAACGGCCGTCTGAAATTTTGAGTCGGTGTATCAAAGGTTATATTAGGGTGTGGCAAGATGCACTAATTTATCACATGGAAGACGTCATCAGTGATGTCACTGACCATGTCATGAGTGATGTAATATGTGACGTCATCAGCAGTGCATTGTGGGGGCGCGAGTTATAGTTAGCTGAACTAACTATAACAGGGGAATTTCTAGGGTTTTGTACGAGGGAAATGTCCAGCTAACTATAACGCCCCTGAAACCTATGGTTTTTTTTTGTGAATTTCTAAGGTTTTTTAAATGCCAATTCCTAACTATAACGCCCCTGAAACCTTTGGTTTTTTCAGTGAATTTCAAAGGTTTTTTAATGCCAATTCCTATCTATAACTTATCTCTAAAGATATCATGTTTAATGATTTTCATTGGATTCCAGTGTGTCAATTTCATTAATTATGTTTTCTTGAAATTATTTTTTATCACTATTTTTAAAATGTATTTATTTAATTAATTCTTTTAAAAAATAAAAAATATTTGTTTTTATTGAGTTTTTCAAACTTATTTTTTTATATTTTTAAAAATATTTCTTTAACTATATGTTCACAACTTTATTTTACATATTTCAATGTTTTTGGATCCGCGCACCCTATGCGCACCGTTCTCGATCCCTACGCGGAAGCATCCGCGCACGGTATGCGTTGGGTACGTGTTTAGTGCGCGATCGCAATACGACAGGTACACGACTCCCAGCCTATACGTGACACGTTCGATGTACGTAACGCGACGTTTACGCGCTTCCGCGATGCGTCATCTGCGTCTGACGCGGTAGGTGCGCGGATTCCGCAAAATATTTAACATTTAAAAAAACATATATATATGTATTTCATGTGAATATTAATTGAAGACAAACTCTAAACTAGTCTTAAAACTAATATATTTTTACATCTAATCCTATAATTTTTTTTAATTCAATTTCGCGGATGCGGGCTGGTGCGTGCTGCGTAAGCGCAGGGTGCGCGGATCCCATGTGACCTGCAAAAAAAGAGATTTGATTGGTTCATTACAGTTCCTGTTCTAACTATTGAAAGACCCCACCCAATTAAATCATTCTTATTTGACCTTCTTTGGAGGAGCATCTCTTTGCAGAGAAGAAGATTTTTTAGACTAAGTTTACACTTGGCTCTAACTTTTTTCAACTAAAAATGGCTTCAGGGCAGCAGGCATCACCTGCATCTCCTCATACATCTGAGGATGAATTTTTGGAGGAGGCACCACGCAAAGAACGTTTTTCTTCAGTGGTGTGGAAATGTTTTACTTTTCCCGAGGGGCAGAATAAGACCAATGCCACTTTGGTCACATGCAAGATTTGCAAAAGAGTGCTGTCGCGAGGGGATCTTAACAAGAAATACTCGTGCGGCACGGCTAGTATGATGAAGCACATAAGGACCCTTCATCCAAACAATCTTGCACGAGAAGAGTGCAAATGGATGAGAAACACTCCTGCTCCTGTGCCTTCCACCTCATCGCAGCCGAGCACTTCAAGAGTGCATCCATCAGCCCAAAATTTGGACATCCGTCCTCAATTTCAATATTTAAAAGTGTTCTGCACTAAGTGCAATGCGACTTTTTGCTACGGTGAGCAGTCGATCGATCTGATCTGCCGCCGGCAAGAAAGTCACATTTGCTAGGTTTTTTACAAAAATGTTATTGTTCCCTGAAGTTCATAGTTTGGTTCCTCCTGTTTTTTTTTTTTTTTTTTGCAGGAAATACAAAAAAAAATAAAAATTGTTCAGAAAACCCCCCAAAAAATATAAAAGAAGAAGAAAAAAAAAGTTCTTGTAAGAACTAACTTTCCTGGTTGAAAAAAAGAGCTAAATTTCTTTGTTAGTGTGTGAAAGTTTAGATGAATGTATGTGTAGTACGTAATTGAATGAATGCATTAGTAGCGTATGGTTAATGTACAAGTGCAGAAATATGAGGAAGTACTGCAGCATCACACAGTAACCTCTTTAACTGCAGTGTGCTGTAGTACACACCTTCCTGCACAAAAACAATCAGTAAAGGCATTTTTCTCCTTCAATGTATGCTGAGCATTGTAGCATGCATTGAAGATATAAAAATGTGGAGAAATGTAAACAATTCTCCTTGTTGTGCTTTCCTACACCAATTTTAGAATGGTGCAGCATTCACACACATATCGAAATTTTATAATTTCTGACAAATCTAGACATTTATCTTGTTCTAGGAGTATTCAGTGCAATCATGCACAACAACACTTATAGAACAACCTTTCAACGCAAACTGGTGTGCATAATGAGGTTGTATTTACATGGAGTATAAAAAGTGCACAGAGTGCCTTTTCCTCTCTTTGTAAATATGAAAGAGTGTCTTGTGCAATAACTATGTTACAAAAAGTGACATATTTCCTTGCGAATGATAGAAGGGTAGCACAGAGTTTTGTCTGCAAAGATATTCAAAGAAGAATGATTGAAATTATTGCGATCCTTCAATAGCTACAATGGGAAATATTATGAACCCCTCAAATCTATTTTTTTGCAGGTCACATGATATCTGATTATGGTCAGATTTCAAACTACATAGGTATTAACAGAGTTTGTAGCTTCTTGCAGACCTCCTCATTCTGCATATTGAGACTTAGTGAAACTTACCTTTACAGTAATAGGAATAAAAAATGGTATACAACTAAATTCATATAAATTGCTTATTTTTAAATTTGGATCTGTGAAAGAAAAGGGAAAAAAATTATAACATGTAATAATACATTTTTTACAACACAGCATAATTTCCACAAAGTAATTTGTTTGCCTTTTTTGCTGTTCTCAGAATATATTGAATTTCACTAAAAATAGTGATTTCAATCGTACTCATCACTTAACAGCGGGCAAAAAAAAAACAATCCGAAAGATTGTTAAAAAAAAACCAACATGCTATTCTCAGCAAAATACCACAAGATACAAATCACAGATATATAAAATGCTTACGGCTAACAAAATTCTATAAGTTTAACTTACAAAAACTGTAAATGTTGTTTTTGGAGGAGGCACCACGCCCACAACGTTTTTCTTCAGTGCTGTGGAAATGTTTTGCTTTTCCCGAGGGCAAACAAAGATCAATGCCACCTTGGTCACGTGCAAGATTTGCAAAAGAGTTCTGTTGCGAGGGGATCCTAACAAGAAATACTCGTACGGCAAGTATGATGAAACGCCGAAGGACCCTTCATCCAAACAATCTTGCACGTGAAGAGTGCAAACGGATGAGAAACACTCCTTTTCTGTATCTGTAAAAGAGAATTACAAATAAATGTATTTTAATAACTTTCAAGTTTATACTATTCCATTACTGTACAAACACATTTTATATAAAAACTGACTAAAACTATAACCCTGAATCACAAGTGTGACGATGGTTAAAACACTACATGCATAGTGCATACTACTTTGAAGCAGTTAATGCCCTAAAGCCTACCTCACTAAAAGACTACATGCTAACTGACTGAATAAATACACTACTATAAGGAGACACACTGGGTGAGTAACAGGGTGTTTGCTAGAAGTGTATGAATACTGACTGGGGAATTGAAGGTGTGAAAGACAACTGTATAGGTGGTTAGAGGCCTGCATGCATAGTGAATAGGCATTTGAAGCAGTCTATGTGCTAAGGCCTGGCTCACTGCATGAGTACTTGGGAATTGACGGAATGATTAGAGTACAGCAAAGAGAGTGCCTGGGTGAATTTATAAGTGGTTGGCTTTTGACACAGTGAATGGATTAGTACTTGGTACTGAATGGGTGACTAGAGGAGTGCAAAGGGCGTGACAGGATGTTTGCTGGATGGTATGGATACTGACTAGGGAATTGAAGATGTGAAAGACAAGTGTTTAGTATGTTAGAAGACGCATGCATACTGCATAGACATTTGAGGCAGTCTATGTGGTAATGTATGGTTCACAACATGAGTACTTGGAAACTGACTAAATCATCAGACTACTGCTAGGACACAGCCTGGGTAAAACTTTTAAATTTTCAGTTCTGGCACAGTGAAGAGAATAGTACATGGTACTGCACTTTAGTGTCAAACCCTGTCGCATTTTATCAATGCATAAGCAAAGAATAGCTTCTAAAGCTACTAAAACTTGACAACATGACCGGTTTTAAAACCGTTATCTGTCAGCAAATACACAATGTTACCAAATGCTTCTATCACAATCCTTACCCAAATGCACACAGACTCAGTGTGATTTTAGACAAGCAACACTATCCTAGGAGTTTACCAAAACTCATTCACTAGTCTAGAAGAGGTAAGGGTACTGCACACAATCTACATATTTAAGTACAGCACATTAGTGTCAAAGCATGACTCATTTAATCAATGCATAAGCAAAGACTGGTTTCTAATGCTACTAAAACTTGAGAACATGACAGGTTTTAAAAGAGTTATCTGTCACCAAATACACAATGTTACCAAATGCTTCTCTCACAATGGTTCCCAAATGCACACAGACTCAGTGTGATTCTAAACAACAACCACTATACCTAGGAGTTTACCAAAAATCATTCACTACTGTGGAAGTGGTAAGGGAACTGCACACACTCTACATATTTCAGGACTGCACTTTTGTGTCAAAGCTTGACTCATTTAATCAAAGCATAAGCAAAAACTGCCTTCTAATGCTAGTAAAACTTGACAACAAGTGTACTGCACACAATCTACATATTTAAGTACAGCACATTAGTGTCAAAGCATGACTCATTTAATCAATGCATAAGCAAAGACTGGTTTCTAATGCTACTAAAACTTGACAACATGACAGGTTTTAAAACAGTTATCTGTCAGCAAATACACAATGTTACCTAATGCTTCTCTCACAGTGGTTCCCAAATGCACACAGACTCACTGTGTGATTCTAGACAAGCAACACTATCCCTAGCAGCTTACCAAAACTGATTCACTACTGTGCCAGGGGTAAGGAGACTACACACAATCTACATATTAAAGTACAGCACATTAGTGTCAAACCCTGTCTCATTTTATCAATGCATAAGCAAAGACTGGTTTCTCATGCTACTAAAACTTGACAACATGACAGGTTTTAAAACAGTTATCTGTCAGTAAATACAGGGTTACCAAATGCTTCTCGCAGTGGTTCCCAAATGCACACATACTCACTGTGTGATTCTAGACAAACAACACTATCCCTTGCACTATATCAAAACACATTTCTACATCTAGAAGGAATACTACATTTTAGTATAGAAACATAACTCATTTCACAAATTCATAAACAATGACTGGTTTCTAATTCTACCAAAATATAAAAACAGCACAGTTATCTGTCTGCAAACACATAAAAAACACAAATTCTTATCACAGAATGGTTTCTACATGCACACAAACTGTCAATAAGATTGTAGAGAAAAAAGTACTCCCTACACTTTAGCAGGAGAAATACATTAGTTTGATTAAAATCAAAATAGTCTACATACATCCCCTCACAATTAAATAACTCACCTTTAAAGTTGTTTTGTAGATTAAGAAGTAAATCAGTCACACACCAGATTTTCTTTTACAGAATCTCAGCACTGTGCACCTCTCAGCAAAAACAAAGAATGGAAAAGTTTCCCTTTCATTTTCCACACATATACATGTAAACATCAAATCACAATCCTTCACACACAAATTCAAAAGCAAACACGCATTTCTATTGGTTAAACATTTCAACCCTTTCCAAATGAAATACATTTCAACCCTTCCCCCAATCTGCCTTCTGCCTGTTACCATCGAAACAGGTCATGGAACACTGCACTGAGCACACAGGTCACTAGTTCAGCACACAATGTTGCTAAACAAGACAGCAAGTGTGCTTGACTTTTCAACATATCAGCTTATCATATATAATGTTCCTTACAATCAGTTTTTGTTAACCAATAAGAATCATGCCTTTAAAAAACAGAAATCTACACCCTACCTTTCAGTGTAGAAAGTTGTCATACAACCAATGATTTCTTGTCTTTTTTCATTTTTTTTCCCCTTGGATCCGCGCACCCAACGCGAGAGAATCCGTGCACCCAACGCGATAGGATGCGCGCATTTTACCGTTAAAAAAAAAGGGGGGCCCCAGGGGTCCTTCTGGGACCCCCTAAGCACCTCTAGAGGGTCAGAGTATTTCCACTCTGCCCCCTTTATATATTTTACACACTTATTCTCCTTGCTTCTTCAGCCTCGCTTCTACCGAGGCAAAAAATGGCCGCCAACAGTTCCTGGTTTCGAATGTAGACTGACACTCAACAGCCAATTGGCATTGAGCGCGCGATCGGGAGGGTGCGCGCTCGGTTCGAGGAGGGTGCGCTTACGGTGCGGGTAGGTTGCGCGGATCCTCCCCGGCCATAGATATATATGTACTTTTAACTCTAATTTTCTCAGGAACTAGTGAACGGATTCACACCATTTATGCAAAAGGCACGAGTCTGAACTGAAGACTACCTCTTTGCCAAATTTGGTGTCATTCCGTTCAGCGGTTCGGGCTGTAGCTGCGACAACAGATCCTATGGGAAATTGCATGGGGAAAACTCGTTTTGGGACCCCCCTTTTTTCTCGGCCCCCGCTTGACGGATCACCGCGAAACTTTTAGGGTAGGAGCGGAGCAGAGCTGTCCAAAAGTTTGGAAAATTTCGCGAGGATTCATCAACCGGTGCCAGACTTATTGGGAATGGAATATTGCGGATTTCCTATGGAAAATAGGTCCTAACTATCTACTGGCGACCGCCAGTAGATTATATGTATATGTATATATATATATGTATGTATGTATGTATGTGTATGTATGTATATCCAAACAGGTTGCCCAACATGGAGATGCCACACAACGGGAGCTTAGATAAACCTTTAATCCAGGAACAGCAGTGTAACAGAGAAACCGAGTCCCCCTCAATCGTGAAAGCGCAACGCGTTTCGAGCAGTCCCTGTGCTCTTGTTCACGGGCTGCGAGTTGATAAGCAGAGCGGCAATCTCAGAGGGCCATATGCATGATACAAAGTCCCGCCCATATGGGCGTATGCACACCGGCATTATGGATCTTGTGGTTCCTCTGAAAGTGAAATCCCAAAATTATTATTATTTTTTTTTTGTGAGGAAAATGGTGTCTCCTCACAGAACAAATCTGAAATTGTAGTTGCTGCCATGGACCTGCCATTCGAATACCTGCTGCCGTTTGGTATCACTAAGGCACTGGAGGTTTTTGCTCGATAACGTTTTCTAAGTCCCAAAACAGAAAGGGACTTTTACTTTTTTCAGAGCTTCTGGAGCGTTTCAGGGGGACGAATATGAAATTCAGTCCGACGCCATGGAATTGCCATTAAGGTAGTTTTCTCTGTAGGTCCAGTTAGCTCTGGAGCAAAAGTTTGCAAATTTTGGCTTGTGCCAAGCAACCACAGGAGTACACATCTAATCCCCCGGACCTCAGAGGGGCACCTACAGACTCTTAAGGATGTCAGGAAAGGCCACTCCAAGTTCCACATAACACTTTTCAGCTAGAAATGGTAGCAATGGCAGTATTGTAGCCAATAAGGTCTTTCCGAGGCGCGATTATTGCCTATTGAAAACTTTTCCCAGATTAGTAGGTAATATGGCCTCTTGCAACGTTTTGTTTCTTTGTGCCACACAGTTTAGCTAACTGACCGTTGGAGTCCCCTTCTTTGTCCTGGGTACAAGGGGGAGTAGGCCCAGTCCTTCAATGCTCATCACAGGTCATGGACAGCTACCCAGTCCTCTCCTGTTCTTCCTCAGTTCCAGAAAGTATTCTGTCCATGTTCCTTGGGAACCTCATTAATGCCTCTGTTGGCACAGAAAAATCCCTTGCAGGGTAATAGATGTTTACCCGTGCCCCCCTGAAGACCGCAGCTGCAGTGACATCTGAATCCCTAGTTCTGATTTTTTGTTGTCATGAGTGAACACTGAATATACATGTGTGGCATTGTATATGTCTGTCTCATGGATTGCGATCTAATTGGACCGCAGGGTCACACAAAGCGCCATCCTTATAGTGGTGAAAGGCTACTGCCTTTGCTAGGTGTTAAGCAGCATGAGCACAATGGTGGCTGCCTACCATGTAATGACCAGTAAAAGTGAACAGGCCGTAAACTAGAGTTAGGCCTACTGGCTCACTCATGCAAAGTTCTACTGGTGTGTGCTTAACTCACCCTTGGCCTCCATCAAGTTAGTATGTAGTTCTGTGCAGTACATGTATGATGTATGCATGAGCTGGGTGTATGTGTTTGTGAGTGGTACAATGCATGGTTCCATTTTCGGAGACCCAGGATTGAATAGAGGGGCATGAGGAGCTATATGTAACCCCCATACAGATTTGTAGGCTGCTCCGTTTCTGTGAGCTGGGTGGGTCATTCACTGGATGAACAAGCTAGGCTCTCCTGCACACTTCAAAGGTTGCTCTGTTATTCGGAGAGAGGCCACTGGAAAGGCTCCCGTACACATCTCACGTTGGAGATTGGGCTGATGAGAGAGTGATAAAGAGTAGGGCAGAGGCTCAGGGGTAGGCTTTTGCTAAACTTATCACTGTAGTAGACAAACAAAATTATGGATGGAATGCTTGAATTAATCTCAGCCACTGGTAAGTGCACAGGCCGCATCCCAATCAATCGTTATTTGGTACACCATTACACCTCAGTTTGTACCCAGCTACAGGCAAATCAGTCTTGACCGTGCTCCAATCGGAACAGTGCAACCTGAACTGCGAAGCCAGGTCCTCCCTGAACCGGAACATAAGCAGCCCAGTTCGTTTCACCCTAGTTATGTGCTTATCAGCCGGTTACAGCTTGGTTCCAGTGATAGTAAGTTTTTTTTTTTTTTTATTTAATAAGTTTTATATAGCGCTGGCCTGACCCGAGGGTATCGGAGTACTTTACAGCAGATACATTGCAGAGGTTCACAACACACAAAACAAAAGAGCGACACATTAACAATGCAGGACGCTGGTTGGGGGATCTGCTTCGTAGTCTTGGGGACATGGAGTTGGAGCAGTGCGAGGTGTCTGCTTCCCCACTCCGATTGATCCTATCGACTCCCTAGGGAGCAGTTGAGGGACAAGGTTTTGAGTTGGCTTTTGAATTTTACAAAAGAGGGAATGGTTCTGATGTGAGGGGGAATAGAGTTCCAGATTTTGGGCGCACGTCCGGCGAAGGATCAAGCCGCAGTTTTGTTTTCGAGTTTTTGGCGGGATGAGTAGGAGGGAGTTTGAGCTTCTGAGGTTCCTGGCCTGACCGGCTTTCTTGAGTTTGACCGCCAGATATTTGGGTTTGCCGGAATGTAGGGCTTTATGAGTGAGGCAGGCTGTTCTGAAGCTAATCCGCATTTCGACTGGAGCCACTTAAGTTCTCTGAGTGCAGGAGAAATGTGGTCGAATTGATTGATACCGATGATCATTCTGGCTGCCGCATGCTGAGTTGTTTTGATGGGAGCCATGTGTGATTTTGCTATTCCTGAGAGGACTGCGTTCCCATAGTCCAGTCTTAACAGCACCAGTGTTTGGGTGGCCTGTTTTAAGATCACTGGGCGGAATGAAAGGTTTTATTTTGTTCAGTAGTTTGAGGTTAAAGAAAGCGCTCTTGGCCGAATTCTTGGTGTGTCTGGTCATGTTCAGTTTTGGGTCTAGCTTGATGCCTAGTGATTTGACAGTCTGCTAGGGTGAGATTCCCGTTGAGCTAATCGACGGCCTTTAGCCATTCAGCAATTTGGGGGTTCTCCTCCTTGTTCGAGATGAGGAGTATCTCAGTTTTGTCGGGGTTTAGTTTAAAGTGATTAAATGACAGCCAGTGTTGAACATCTCTCAGTACGTCATTGAGTCTTTGAATGTTTCTGAGGGAGGTGGTTTCCAAATATATCTGAGTTTCATCAGCATAAAGATGGAAACGGATGTTGACTGATTTGAGTAGTTTGGTGAGAGGTTCCATGTAGATGTTAAAGAGTTGCGGGGAGAGTGGGAGAGTATGGGGCCCACATCTGGGCATACCCTTCTAGCTTAGGGTAAAACACTAAAGTATAGCAAAAAGAAAGTGATAGATGAAATGCTTGATTTACTCTCGGCCATTGGTAATTACTCGGCGCCGCATCCCGATCCATAGTGTATTACGTTGATCCTTGTAAGTAAATAATTGTAATTTAGTCTATTTGGTAATGTGGTTTATCTACAAATTTGCTGACCTTTAAATACATGGGTTGATTTCGTCCTACATGCATAATTATCGACTTTACGGTGTATGCCTCACAAGTTCCTAGTATAGTGCATTTGCATTTAAGGTAAAACTCTATGAAGCCCTAGTATAGTTTGAGGTTTGCTCTCTAAAAATTAAATAAATAAATTAAAGGGCTGTATGATGGATATGATCCATGTATAACACACAGTGGGACAATTCTACATTAATGCTTTGAAGCCAGCTAATCAACCCACTCTCGTCCGCTGTACTTATTGGATACACCAGGTCAGACAATAAATTAAAGAAAACTCAGTTATTAGATTATGAGTTTAGATTATGTAAAACAGTGTCCATCAGTGTGGCCTCTATTCTTGCCGCTCCTGGGAGTCGCTCACACTTGTCCCCAATAGGGCTGGAGACTGTTTTGTGGCCAGCATCTGCGAATGGCCACTGGAAACTTTGTCAACAGAGTGAAAATTTTCTAAAAGTTATTTAATTAAGTTACATTAAATTTGACTTGGGCATCAAGTCAGGTCGAATGTGATGGTTAATTGGATACCTTGAAGTACCAACTTTAGCACTCCCATTCAAATGTTACCACTAAGGGCCCGATTCCGATCTCGCTCGGAAAGCCCTACGGCCGACTCAGTCCCGTAAAGCTTCCTGAACGACTCGTGCTCCTGGGATCCAAACGCCAGAGTACGATGCAAGTACGCGCTGATGGACTCTGGTCGCTCGGAGCCCCATTGAAGTCAATGGGAGCCTGTTGTACGTTGCGTACATAGGCTTCCATTGAGAAAAAAGTACATAGCGGAAAAGGGCGCCCCCTGTCGTGGGGACGCGTCTGTACCCCCCGCACCATGCATGCATGTGTAGGGAGACCCTTGGGTTCCCCCTGTGACCAAGTTGTAGGGTGAAGAAGGACCCGCTACGGCCCCCACCCCCCACAAAGTCCCCTTCCCAAAGCTTTTTCGAGTCTGAGGCTTCGAGTCGATCCGGCTGCTCGACGTGCGCATCGTACTTGGTCACCCGGAAATCGGACCCATTGCGCTGCACAAGTCGGCCATGTTGTAGTCGTCCGGAGGGCTTCGCTGACTGGTATGAGTCACTCGGAGCGCAAGGCTATATTCACATCGTGCTCGATCGTACGGCGGGACGAGTCATCGGCAATCGCACTCGCGACTCGGACTTGCTCCTGACGGATGCCGTCAGAAGCCCTTCCGAGCGAGATCGGAATCTGGCCCTAAGTTGTTGGCAGGTGATCCTGTACTCGCCAATGGAGCTACTACCTCTTCTGCAGAACAAACAACAATTTAGGGTCTTAACTGTTAAGACTTAGAAAATACATGTCCTACTTTTTAATTCACAGCACCCTGCCTTAGTACTTGATAGGCCTGATATAGGGTGACTTAAATATATTAAAAATGGAGGCTTGGACTTTGCCATTAGTTTAAATGGCAAAGACGAGTTAGTAGTTTAAAACTGCTCTGCCAGTCTGCAGTGGCAGGCTAGAAGATCTGTTTTCACATTGTCACACTCAGGGTGACACAATAAGTGCTGCAGCCCTGGTGGGACACTTAAACTTACAGGTCCTGGGTACCCTTGGTGCCATATTCTAGGGACATATAAGTAAATAAAGGTATGCCAATTGGGTTTAAACCAATCAAACAAAAACATTTACGAATCCGAGCACTGTCCCCATTGGTCTGGTTTGCATGCAGGCGTCAGTGCACTTTGAGTTGAAAACCAGCAGCATCAGTCCAAAACGTTGGGGTTTATCATGCAAAAAGTGGCATTTTCTTATAGTCAATGCTGTAGCTACAATGTTTAGGTTCTCGAGCACACAACTCTGATAAAGTATCACTCTAATTTCAACACATAGGACATTGGCAACTTAACCAGTGCACCTTCATCTTGCATAAACAGCTAAGCTGATGTACCTTAAGTCTGCAGCACTCCTAGATTTTGTAGTGTTTAAACCCCTTTGTGACTCACCCAGTGCTCCTAAATCCTGTTGAGTTGCACCTCTTGACTTTCCTTTATTTGAACTGGTACACAGTAGGCCTAAAGAATCTCTATCATGTAACTATGCATGCTATTGCAATGCTTAGACTCACTCAAACTTCTGCTAGTGTCCCTCAATCCTACAGCAACATGCTATTTCAGTGCTAATATCACCACACTGCTAGCCAACAGCAGCTTATCACACTGACCGCCACTACACATATAAAGCCAATTAAATACCATTCTCTGATATTTACCTAACTGCCTAACAAATCTGTGGCACTACAAATAACACTATATCCTTGTCCACATTAAACAAAACACTTGCTGCCTTAATAGCAGCAGCTCATTTTCTCTTCTTTGAGTTTGGCATCCTGAATCAGAAAGTTACACATATTATCTGAAGTTTATACATCTTCTGGTTCCATGGGAGGTGCTTATCACGCTAAAACTGTTCTCCCAGTGGTACAGGCACAATGAACGTACTCTGAGCAGTACCTTGCATCTGTGAAAAAATGCTTTCAGGGAGACATACTTCTCTTTGAAACTGATGAGACATATGGACAGTGATCTTTGACATTATGCACACATTTCATAAACATTAGTACATCTCGTACTGTATACATGTTTTTTAACCGGGTAGCCAAGCAAATTGTTGTGTTCTAGCCTTCCAAATCAAATAAATATATTTTAGGACATTTAAAAAGAAAAAGCATAATTATGTCAAATAGTGCCCTGTATGTAAAGTCCATGTAGATTAGTGTAGCCCTGGGCATTCTATTTGCTCTCAAACACACTACTGTACTCGGAAGTCCAAAGTTAATGATGGAAAGTGAAGGGGAGGGTGCTGCGACTGAAAACCGCATAACATTCCTCCCACCCATGCTTCTGCCAGAGAAGCATGGTCAATTATATACTTACTTAATCATTTTTAACAGCATTGTAGTGACGTGTGTGCCCGAAATGTCATTCTCATTCCCATTGTAAGTGTGATACTTTATATGTGGTGGTGAGTCGTCTCTAAGTAGCCATATTGATTCTGGCCTGCAGGGTGATTAGTGATAGGATGTGATGCAGCGGAGTTTACCAGCTCTACACATTCATACACACAACACTCATTTGGGCCCATATACATTCATACACGCAATGAACTGGCAAATATCCACTGGTCATCAATTTTATTTTACCCTAGGAAACCCTTATACCAGTATTCGTACCATTCCTGTCTCCTGAGTAAATGCACTTTAGAAAGATCTAGTAGTAGATTAGAATAGGGAGGAAAGACAATAATGCATTTATGTTTATTTTAAAGAACCACAGACTCTGAAGGAGTTTTAAAGGTTTATCTGAATTAATAATTTTGTGAGTCAAATTAAAATACACATGAATATACCAGAAGTCTCCATCAGGAAAAATAGTACAGTTAGCTTATAATCAGTTTGCATTAATAAATTCTTGCAATGACAGCACCTGAGGAGAGAAAGAACAGAGAGCAAGTACAGAGCATTAACCCTACAGATATATGTACCTAGAATGGTGTGAGGACCCCGACATCAGAGAGTCAAGGATTCAGGACCGGTTCGGGACAGGGAAAGGTGACCTCTTCTAGTGCAACGCAAGCGTTACACCCCTTTCTGGTGCTACTCTCTCCGGCTCGTCCGGACCCCTTCCTAGATGTGCCTCCTCGGTTGTTCCGCGAACTTCCCTAGTGTTGGATTCTTCAGTCAGATTGCAGTAAAATCGGGCAGCGTCTCAGCATAACATCAGCATCTCAGCATCAAGTGTGTCTATCTAGAACTTACCTCTGTTATACCAAGTCAAATGTATGATCCACCCCCAAATGTTTCAATTCCATGTTCACCCGCAATTTTGATTGGGCCAAACTGTGGGGTGAGGACATCACACCATACCAAGTGCAATTTTTTTCTTTAGTCTATTGTCTAATTCTCCGCCCCTTAATTGTAATATCCACAAGCTTTATTCCCATAGTTATTTCATATGTGGATCGATAAGTCTATTTTACAATGTTTCTTCTCCTTCCTCTTGTAGGGTCAAAAGTTGGTTTCTCATGTCCTTGCTGGGCTTGGGTTTGGCAGCCAGTCAATTTACTTCACTTGTTCAGAATGAGCAGACGTTTTGCAGATGCGTAGAAGCCACAAGGGAACAGAGACGCAGTCACTCTCCAAGGCCTAAATGTGAACTATTAATAAAGTCAAAGAAGAACACGTTAGAATACAAACTTAAATGAATTCACTGTATACCACTTACTTCTAATCTAACCCCATTTACTTAATAAATCTTTTGCATTAATGGCTTAGTAGAACTTGCATAGGTTACTTTCAGCACAGCATGTGCGTTAGTGCATTAATTTAAAGCGGCCATTGTAGAAGCTATTGCGTAGCTGCAAAGATTTCCCCCCCAAGCGACAGAAAACGTCATGCTATGTAGATGTAGTAGGCGCATGCGCAGAAGAATTCCCGCGTTTTAGCGGCCATTTTAGGACACACTGATTACTTATTAGTGAAGCACATAGGAAAGTGTCCCCTAGATACAATATGTCGAATGTGGTGCGCTGTTAGTACTCACAGACAGGTTGATTATAGTGTTACAGGTTATTTGAGAAGATTGCGTACGAGCACGTTTCCTTTTATGTGAAACCTTGCTCCATCAATCCCATCTCTGATGGCATTTTATGCCATCACTAAATTCTATTAAATCAGATGCCAACTTTAGCATTCTACCATTTCGCTGTCTTCAAATCTTTTATTCCCTCCCTTATTTTTCATCAATTGTGATCCTTTCATTCTTTTGTAGATATTTCCCTTCAATTCTTCAAGTCGTATTTCTTCTAATTTTCTTTTTCTACCTTTCTCATTCACTTCGTACCTCTTTCTTTTCCCACTGCATTTGCGACAACACATTATCTTCAGAACTAGCAAAGTTATGCCCATGATTGGCAATAATATTTGACCTAAAATACCTTTACTACCTATGTTAGAAAACCAACTACTGATGTTGGAAAAACTATTTATTTTCTTCCATACACTGTCGACCTCCAGTGGTTTCAGTTCTTCTTCCAAATGTGTAATATTTTTAATATATCTTTCAATCTCTACACTTTTGTCAGGTATATACGTGCAACAATGTTGCTCTTTCACCATTTTACAGACTCCACCCCCTTTTGCCAATAAGATATGGGCAAATCGATTTTGCAAACCATAGATCTGACAGCAACTAATTCTGTATTGATCAGTAGAAATCCTTCAGCAGTGTCAGTAGATAACCGATCAACTACTTTTGACAATTGACAGATTTTCCGAGAATTCAGCAGAACCCCCACTGAAGGTATCAATGCACCAAATATATCCCCTACTATTTCAGAGAAACTAGCTCTTTTATGTCTTGTTAGTCCACTACTGTCATCATTGCTTCCAGTGATTCTTTTAACATGATAGACTTTAGGGAATACTATTCTGAAATAGCAACTCCCATACCAGTGATCAGGTAACCTAAAATAGGCTTTGTTTCCACAAATATAATAAATTCCAGGAAATACTGGATCAGTTCTTCCTTTTAGTCCCCAACCCCCAATTACTAGGAAATTATGTTCACATTCACTGGAACCAAAAAAGACATTGTTATTTTCTGTTTTAAGTCTATGGAGACAGATTTTCCCTTTATTTTCAAATTCCAGAGACATAGCAGCATGAGTCTTGCCAGTTTCTAAAAGGTCTTCCCTTTCAGCCCATTTAGGTATCTGAGGTTTCGGTTCAGAGGCTATTCTTTGGAAATTCTGTCTCCTGTTCTCTACTAAATTCAAAAATATCGTTTCTTCTTCATGTAATTTACAAGTTAAGTTGCGTTTATGTGCATCAGCTATATCTATTGTCTTCATTGTTAGAAAATATTCACCCATGAATTGTGAGGCTCCAGTACGAAGAACAGGGTTCATGGTGTTTCGCATGGGAACTTCTGAAAATATTACATCTACATTCAAGTAATACTGCAATTTTCCAGTTCTATAGAATACACTAGCTAGTACACCACATGAAATTCCATATGTCAATGGTAAATGATAAGTTACCCCTTCAGCTACTGAGCTTGGCAATTTCATGCAAACGTAACAATCACAAACTTCCATAGTTTCTACATAATGTTCTAAGAGATTTACATTTACATTTAAATCAGTTTCATTCTTATTACAGTGTGGTGTAAATCTAGCTCATTTGGTGTTTCTAAGTCTACTCCATCTCCTTTAAGGTTTGCAACTTCTGTGTGTGTGTTAGTACTATTTTGTGTGTCAGTAGCCATCAGATAGGGAATAGCTATTGCTAATATCACCCATATTATGAGGGCTAATATTAAACTACATATACAGAACCTACAACACTTCTTTATGCAGCTTTGTTTTGGTTTTCCAGCAACATTATTATCAGACATCTTGGGCAAGAAGATTATATCTTTTTAACTTCAGAACCTTGTATGAGATAACACCTTTGGCGTCTTTTCTCTTTCTAGCCGGTCTCACTTCCTCCTCAATTTGTTCAGCATTCAGCTCTTCATCACTTTCTTATTTTAAATCGAGATTTTCGAAGTATTCAAGAATAACATACGTCCATTCAGTACCCTTGAACTTGTTATTCAGTGTCTTCAAACTTTGACTCCTTGGCTTTGGTATTACTCTGGAAGGTCCAGATTGACTAGTTACTTCATTTACTTGATCAGGTTCTTCATTGATTGTCTTAAGTCGATATCTTAGTCTCTTGATAATTCTTGGCCAATTATCACCTTTTTGACTTTTCTTAAACTTCACTGCACTGCCAGGTTCTTCAAGACTCCTCTTATTTTCTTTAGATTTTGGCACAACTTGATCAGCTTAGTCTTCAGATTTCCTCTCGATCTGACCTTGTCCACGGCTTATTATTTCGGCCTGTTCTGCCTGGATGGGTTCATCTACCTTAATCCGACTTTGTTCAGGATTAGTGATGTCTGGTTTTTCTTCTGTATCCTGAACTTGCGTTTCTATGCCTATCTGGTCCTGTTGAGGTCTTTTTACCTCTTTACATTCTTCTGCCTGAACGGTTTCTCTAAGTCCTAACTGTCCCTCCTCAGACTCCGGAACAGTGCTTTGAGTTTCTTCTGTCTGAGTATATTGTTCTCTCCTTATCTGTTCCTGCTCAGGCTCCCTAACAGTTGTGTTCCTACTTTCCTGAGCGAGTTCTTCTATACCTGTCTGGTCCTTACTCTCTTCCTGTCTATCTAACTGTGTTTGACTTCTAGTTCTTATAAGTACTTCAGGTATGTCCATCACTGGGATTCAGTCATCCTGATAAGTGCTCGGTTGATCTTGGGCAGCTACTTCTGGATCTTATATAGGAAGTTCTTCAGCTGCACAACCTTCAGCACCACCGATTTCTGGTTTCAATTGTAACTCTTCTTCTTCAGGAGCATGTACCCTTTTGGTATGGCTTGCATGAATCCAATTAGGCAACCCTGCACATTTTACAGCTGTTGAGGTAGTCAAAATAACTTGATACAGTTTATCCCACCTTGGTGCTAGGCAAGATTCTCGAGTGTGATTCTTCACAACTACCCATTCACCGGGATTCAGATCATGCGAGTGGCTCAGCTGTCTGTTCAAAGCGTCTTCCCCAACCTGATGAGAGAGAGAACGCACTCTGTCAGCCAACTCTTTGCAATACTCCAAAACCAATTAATCAGTTATATTCTACAGCTTGTGTCCTGGTACACATGCTTGTCTCATTGCTCAATCCAGTATTTCTGTCTGGAATACTTCTGAGTCTTATCAGAACAAGAGGCAAAGCATCAGGCCATTCCAGTGGGGTGGATGCACACACCTTTCCGAGTCTTGACTTGATTGTGCCATTCAGTTGTTCTACCACCCCAGAAGCCTCTGGAAGGTAAGCGCAGTGCAATTTCTGTTCGACTTTGATCGCTTCACAGATTAGTCGAATTATTTCATTATTAAAATGAGATCCTCTATCTGATTCAATCGTTACTGGAAAGCCAAATCTACGAATGAGTTCTCGTAATAAGTTTGGCCACTGTTAAGCTGTCATTTCTTCGTGTCGGGTATGCTTCTACCCACTTTGAAAATAAACTATGCAAGTACATATTTCAACCCTCGACAAGCAGGCAGTTGAATGAAATCTAACTGAAGTCTCACAAAAGGACCTTCTGCCTTTCCAATCTTTCCCATGCAGACCACAGTTTTCCTGCCAGGGTTAATTTTTTGACCTATTAAATATCTCTGGCAAAGGCTCTCTGCTACATTCCTGAACTTAGCGTTAAACCAATCTTGTCTGAAGAGTCGAATCATTGCATCCCTGCCCACATGTGTGTCTCCATGGTACATTCTAGCCATTGGTGCAAGCATACTGTCTGGCATGACTGGTCTGCCATCATAACAAACCCACACACCATCTACTGTCCTTTTTTGACATCGTATTTTCACCCACTCATCCTTTTCTCTCATGTCTACTGCATCCTGCAGATCTTTCACCTCCTCCCAGGTCCCCACTCCTGCAAGTAGCATAAGTTGGCAGCTGATTCCACAAGTTTCGATTTTCTGGTTTAAGGCAATCTTATACCTTGCACAATGTTGGGCAAGCTGGTCAGCATATCGGTTACCGGCTGTCACATAGTCAATTCCTGATTGGTGAGCAGCACACTTAACCACGGCCACCTCTTATGGTAATTGAATTGCCTCCAGTAATTCTTTCGCAAAAATTCAATTTTTAATAGGAGTCCCTGAAGAAGTCAGGAAATCCCTCTGCATCCATAGTTGGCCAAAATCATGCAAAACCCCATAACCATATTGACTGTCAGTAAATATGGTTACTCTCCAATTTTTCCCAATTTTGCATGCTTTAATTAAAGCTATCAATTCAGCGACTTGCGCAGATCTGACTTCTGGTAAATAGGATGCTTCGACTATTCCAGTTAATGTACAAAAGGCGTAAGCATCACTCAATCCTCCCTCCTCATGTCTCATGCATGAGCCATCTACAAACAGCTCATGTTCTGCATTTTTCAAAGGTTCCTCTTGTATGTCAGGACGTGGTTTGGTGCTAAGTTCAGTCACGTCAAGACATTCATGCTCAACCTCATCTCTCACTTCTTCTTCATTAGGATCAGGAAGTAAGGTAGCTGGATTAAGAACCGTACACCTCACTATTGTCACAATTTCAGCCCCCAGTATTATTCTTTCATATTTTGCCAGCCTACTGGGAGTTCGGTACTGTGTTCAGGTCCTGGTCAGTAAAATCACCACTGCATGAGGAACATACACCTTGATATAGGGTGTCCCATCACAATTGACTCACTCTGTTCTATGCTTACGCAAGTTGCAGCCACAGCTTTCAGGCAACCTGGTAATGCGCAGGCCACAGGATCCAAGGTAGCGGAAAAGTATGCCACTGGCCTTCTCATTAATCCATGTCTCTGTGTCAGAACTGAAAGTGCACAATTACCCCGCTCATAGCAGAATAATTAAAATTCTTTTGAATAATCGGGCATGCCTAAAGCAGGTGCTTCACACAAATACGCAATTTTCTAAAAGATCCTATACTTTCCTCGTCCCACTCTATAGGATCCTTTGCTCTCTTTCTGGTCATTTGTATCAAAGGTTTGGCTAGTAAAGCAAATCCTACAATCCACTGTCTACAATACCCTACAACTCCAAGGAACATTCTTATTTCCCTTTGGGTTTGTGGCAACTGCATTTGTCTTATTATTCTGATTCTTTCGGAGGTCACCCTTCTAACTCCTCTTTCTATTTGATGTCCCAGGTATTTAACTGAATTTTTACAAAACTGGAGTTTTTCAGGGAACCCTTTATGTCCACCTTTTGCCAAATGATTTAACAATGCAATTGAAATTTCGTCAATGGGCTTTGACTGCCAGCACAGCATGTGCTACTTAATCATTTGAGATATATCCAATCTCAGCCCAGACACAAATCGATATACAAAATGAGTCATGTCTTTATTCTCTAAACTTTCAAACCCACTATACTCTTTGAACACCTGTAAAAGCCGTTCGTAGTAGGCATGTACAAACTCATCCTTTTCTTGAGTTGTTCTGTCTATTTTTACCCAATCGGTTACTTTCGGGGGAATTTTACTCTTAAGAAAGGTGATTACCTGATGATACTTTTTCATTACATCCTCTGACAGGGCTCCTGTTTTTGAGTCTCTTGGATATTCTTCACTAGGCCAATCCACAGTAATCTTACATTCTGTCCACAAATCTGCAGGTACTACTATGTCAAACAGACCGTCCAAATCCTTCAATAAAACTTTTGAAACTTTCACAAACCTCTCAACTTGTCTGTATCACTCCACTGGTTTCTCTCTCAATTTTGGAAAATCATTCGTAAAAGACAAAATATCCTGTCTATTCCATTGCACATGTACGTACCCCCCTCCGGGTACTTCTCTCATCGGATACAACCTTTCAGCTTTTTTTTGTTTTCCTCATGACATATTCAGATGTCGCAAAGAATCAAGGGGGAGTGGACCACTTGTCCTGTGTAGCCAGGGTCTTTTTATGTTCTTGGTTCCGTCAGAAAAGAACCCTCATAACTATACACAAGTGCGAAAGCAGTATGAACTGGGTCACCGCTCATGTGTAATGGTACAGCATCATCATCGGGTCTTTATTGTATGTATGCTGTCCTCCGCCAGGAGGAAGACCAACTGGTTGTACAGTAGCGTCCAGATATAAAAACGAGGGAATCAGGTGAGGTTAAAATTCTCTAAATCGTATTTTCTGCTGTGACTTTATTCTGAGAATATTGATAAGAGAAGCATAAAAATATTCAAGTATGAGTGAAGACCGAGTTACTGGTCCGTCGTACTTATCAACTGGTAAGGGTCAACATGTTTCAGCCTTCTGTTAGCATCTAAAGGCTTTCGTCAGGACCGATATGAAGGAGGACGCGTTATGGCTCCTTGTTTAGTGAAAGTTATTCACTAATCTAAATTCATGTGGTCAGATCCTTGGTATCTGTACCTAGTTTGGAAATGGAAAGAATAGTTGTTGTAGATACACATTTTATGGATCTACATTTCATGGTGCTACCGTTGTTGTGCAAGAAAGTGAGGTTAATGGCTTTGTGAGTCATAGGTAAATGGCGCGAAATGAGGGAGGCTATGAGAAAAGAGGGAATGCCTTGAGCAATTGGGAGGTTTGGTAAGAAATCATGCACTAGCCTTTAGTAAAGCGTTAAGGAATCGCTATACTGTGTGGTTAGTTTATTGAGTGATGCGAGAGTATGACGGGTTGTATCAACGTTATACATTCTTAGTGAAATCGAAAAAGTGTGATCGATTGTGGCATTGGTTTAAGATTGTATAGCTTTCGTAGTGTAGTACAAATGGTGATAAATAATGTCAAAAAGTATCGTAACATTGCCTCGCTTAAACGATTTTATACTTTTCTGTGAGGTCAAACAGTACAAATTATTCGTAACACAAAATTACCTCGTGAGAATGAATATTGCGCTCTCGGAGGTACCGAGAGATACGAAAGGAACTGCCTTTCTAAGAAGGAAGAGGTAAAAGGTAAAAAAGGATTAGAGGCGTCTTACTTTGGTGTAGCGCGTTGTTCCGCTCTCAGCCGCCATCAGTGCTTACCGGTTCCGTCACGTTTTGGGACTGGTGCTAGCTCTGCCCGTGGTACCTCCGATGACACTGAGTCAATCGGTGTTCCCGTTTACATAGGGAACGCTCATGGAGGTAGTAGAAGGACTTGTTAATCGGTAATGGTTGGCAGAAAAAATGGTTGGCAAAAAATGGTTGGGAAACAAAGGAAATGGCATCTTTGTGTGTATATTTCGTGTGTGATTGTAACCACTTTGGGATGGTTCTTAGTGAAATGTTGTTAGTATCACTTAATTAGGTCCCAACAGGATGATTGGTCTCATATGTAGGTGGAAGTCTTTTCGTAGTAACGAGATCTTGGTTTCCTTTTAGGAGTTTATCGAGAGTCACAGAATCAGGCCAGTGAGTGCCAGGGAATATTATCATTCAAGCCTCGTTTGTCAGTGCCCAAACGGTGAACCCAGCGTTGTTCTTTTTCGAAAAGGACACAGTCAGCATTGTTGGTTACCGATCGAAGACTTACCAAAATGACCCATTTGAGATCATTGACGTTGTGATTCTGCTCTATATAGTGCCTGCTCATTTTGGTAGTTAGTCTTTTACAGTTCACATTGCTTTTGTGTTCCGTGATTCTTTGTTTAATTTTGCGGCAAGTCATTCCAATATACCTGAGATCACAGGGGCAAGTAATCATGTAGACTACATGCGTGGTATTGCAATTGGTATGTTGACGTAGTGTCCAGGTTAGGTTAGGGAGAAGTTGGATGGTTTTCGTCATTTTCGTTAGATTACACACTGAGCATGTGCCGCAAGGATAATGTCCTGTGATTGGTTCTAGGTTCCAGACTGCTGTGATGGTCTCTCTTGTGCTCTTAGGAGATGGTCTTGTGTGCACTAGAAAATCTTTGATATTTCTTGTTCGCAAACCTGGGTTTCGGCCATTGTAAAGCGTCTGAGGTTAAGATCCTCCAGTTTTTGTTGATGATTTTTTTCGGATGTCGTTCAGTTTACCGGTGCTTCTCAGGGGTGTGGAAATCTTTAAAAATTCTACTTGGCCATGGGACAAAATGTTACAGAAATCTACTTGCCCTCTGTAAATTCTGCTTGCCCTACCTACTCCATATTTCACTAAGATAGGTCTGCACAGAGAGTGCCTGCACTGCAATCAGTGCAACATACCATGCAATATATTTTTCAAATGCCAGTACAATTATGTAGTGAATGGTGCTGCCCCTTTACATGCAAATATTGCACTGGCTAGTTGTACAGCATGTGTGAAGATGTAATTGTGCACTGCACCCACTTATCAGCCAGTCTGCTTGTAACAGATTTTTATAAGTAGAAAAAAAGGCAGAGTGCAGACTGGTAATTGACTACATTTCTTGCTGTGTCTTTGGGGCAGACTGTGTCGGAATATGAACCTGTTGGACAGAAGGGTTTTCTCCTTCGTAGGGCCAACTCGTAGCTCTCCAGCTTCAAAAATACGCAAGAGATGTTCTGATAAACATGTGTGGATGGGAATAACTGCACTTCTTGGCTGAGCTTATCAACTCTTCATGGGGCAGCAAAATCACGTAGCAGAGGTACTGTGGTTCACTGAGACAGTATCCACAATTCTTGTCAGGGTTTCTATACTTTTAATAGGGAAGTTAAATCAATTTCCCCGTTTAAACTCCTGAGCTGGAGTAACCAACATCATATACAAAACTGGCAGTATCAGTACAAGTTTTTCTTGCACAGCACAGGTGCAGTAATGGCAGCAGCAGCACAAGGTTCACTGACATGAAGAGATGCAACTCTTCGGTAGATATGGAAGTTTCTCACTCCGAATAAAAGATATGTAGTATATGTAGCACTCACACACACTCACACAGCAGCAAATCAAACTTCGTTCCATTTTCACAGCAAAGGCAAGGAGAACCAAGTTGAAGAAACTGTCAATCTAGATGTGAAGGGATCAGGATCATTGAGATGGAGGGGTAGTGAGTAATTGGAAGGACTCAGCATTCCATGTCACACCTAGCGAGGACACCCGAGCTCAATCACAGTAGAGTTGGAAACACTTTCTTGGCCTGATAGATAGCCTCTGACTATCCGACGAATTACGTTTATTTATGCATCAGCTACCAGGATGTCTAAATCAAATATTAGCTATTTAGCTGAACAAACGTCCATTACTCATTTTCATGTTCTCTCTTAGTCATTGTGCTCTGTGACCATCATCTAACCTATTCTGCAGCCTCAGGTCTAGTATTTCCCTGAAGGACCAGAAAAGGTTGTTTGAGGAAGGGAGCAGGAAGTACACCAAAACCATAAGCAGAGCGCGAACCAACACAATGCACAAATGCCAACATGTCACAAGCCCATCTCGCCCTGCTTCCTAGCCACATAAGTGGAAAGGTCTTCAAATACACAAGACCGCACCATGTATAGTGCATTTGATACCTTAGCAATTAAGGAAAATCTACAACTCCTCTCCACATGAACCTCCCCACCACTTCAGACAAATACAATAGAAACGCAAACCTTGCACTGACAACAAATAAAGTAAACACCCAAATTAATAACAATAAAATATAGCAATGTATACAGCACCTACTCTGATGGCTGCAGGCACAAAGACCCTCCAGTAGTCGCCCCCACCCTTCATTCCAGTTAAAATGTAAATACAATGAGACACAAATATATGCTACTGTTTCTTCACACATGTTTAGCTAGAAGTGGTTTAGGGGTGGGTTGCTAAAATATAGATCTGTAGCAATTATGGAACCAGTTAGATCTTAATAGCTACCAGGCGCACTCAGAGAGTGAGCCTTTAGCCTGAGTGCTTCTGCAACCAGAACTAGTCTTGCATTTCCGGGCGAGGCAGAGAAAGAAGACATTTGGAATGTTGGAGCACCATGCTAGAGTACGGGTGAACTAAGCATTTACAGTTATGGTGGCAGTAGGTATGTGAACTCACTGAGCTATTTTTCTTGCTCGTGCACCCTGTATTGCCATTCCTGTAGGTGCTCTGTTCTGCATCTTAAAGGATAAGTGATGGGGTGTGCCAGGTACTTCGACCTACACTTCAGAGATGCATAGCACAAGATTTATGCAGCAGGTGCACTCACAGGCTGTGCTATCTCACAGGTATGCGGTGTTCTCCCTCACACCATAGAATGACTCTTTCCATCCCACCACAAGCCCAGCTCTTAATTAGCTACTACATTCTAATGTCGAAGGGATCCAGGGTCAGAGCCCAGCATATTTCTTTTCAGTTGAGAGGAAGACAAAGTCCTTAGGAACTGGCAGAAAGATCCTTGCACAACTGCATATTTGTTTTAATTGGCGCAGAAGCTTTGGGGTTGATGGGCCAGTACTCTGCTGCAGCACTAAATAAATACAGTGGCTCTGCACCTGCATTCCGGATACCTGTCAGTATCTGATGCAGTAGTTTATCAGAGGCCGGTAGTTTAAGTGAAACTGCAATGCATGGCCTGGCTGCTTCAGCCTCCATGTCAGAGAGACAGCTGGGAAGTGTAGCCCCTGTGAAAACTGGCTTTTGTGCTGGCAGCACCCCATGGAGCTTGTTGTATATCCTTTATGACCATTCAGCGCTGTAGAGAGTGCTCAGGGGGCCAGATCTCTGAACAAAGGGCCACACAGAGTGACATAAGCAGCTGACCAGACAAGAAAAGACAGGGAATGAAAATCCCCCTCCTGTCCCACCCCCTCTCCAGCCTCTTACAAGTGAATGCTGGACATGCGTTGCTTTGAAGCGAGATTTTCCTGCACCTTTATGTGCAGCTTTCCTGGGTCATTGAGATTCCCTGTATTTCATGACCTTGGGAAATGCACGGGCATTTTTTTTTTTTTCCTGCGCAGTGCCCCGAAGCCCACCACCAGGCAGAGTTTACCAATAGTCTTAAATCAATATCGCCTAGAGCCCCATTTCCCCCAAAAAACACAGTTTAATCGTGGATTTCCTTATAGATGATTTGTGACCCCGACAAGACCAGTTGACCTACTAGTGTCTCCTGAAAACCACGAGCGCTTAGAAACAGGCCAAATGCGTCTGTCGCACTCTATAAATACTGGACAATTGGAGTCACAGTTCATAAACAAACAAGTGACACACAGTGTCCCACACTGACGGGTGGCACACATATGCCTACGGCAGAACAGACCCATGTAACACACCCAAGCAGGCTCACACTGGACAACCCCCATGCCTCAGGCGCATGCAGCCTCAGTTAACATTGTCACAATCCCAGGCTTCCCCACTAGCCTCTGATTGTCACCGCTTCCCTCCGACAGGTCTCAGCCAGCTCTGTGCCCTGCCACGTCTCTTGCACGCCTCCTTCTTGGTGCTCTCTACAAAACACAGATTAGTAGAAGTGACGGCGAGAGGACGCCCCCTGCAGCAGCTGGTACCTCAGGCACCTCGGCTCATTGCACGGGTGGCCTTCTGGCACCGCAGGCACTTACGCCATTCCTCGGTGATAGCCACCTACTCCATTCCTCAGTGGTGGCGGGTAGAGAGGTGCAGCCAAAGGCAAATGTTAACTCGCGTGTTTCGATGTTGAGCTGCTGACAGTGCTTGTTCCATGTTTTAAGGGGGCGGGGGATAGATTTTTCCTGTGCCTGGTAATTTGATGGCTTTGCAGGGGGGGGGGGGGGCTCGGTCCAGTGCTCACGTTGATTAGAGGCCTCCAAAGGTTCTCTGACTTTCTATTACCCATTTCTGATTGATTGTGAGCCTCACGGTGCCCACAGCTCCAATGTTTTTTGCGTGATTTAATGTCTACTTGTCCGTCTGAAAAAATAGACATTAAATCTTCTTTCCCACCATGAAAATCAACATGTGTCGGGCAACTTGATTCCACCACCCCTGGGTTCTTCCTTTTTCTTTACCCATCTAACTTCCATCTTTCAAGATCTCCCCACTTTTGTAACAGATATAACAATTCCCTGATCTGCAACTTTCTTCCAGACTCATTCATGTTTCCAAATCCTTATCAGAAAATTCTGCTCTATAGGGTTTCTGCAACACCTTTGATTTCCCTATGTCTATTCCCATTTCCGATCCCGAATTTGTCAGTTTCTCATGGAATGCCTTTGTATTTCGTGTAATATTTCTATAAATAAACAGTAATTCTTCCTCACTGTATGTGTTTAATCTGTCTAGACCCACATTTCCAGCAACCATTTCTTCCAATTCTACTCTCAGTTTGAAAATGTCTAATATCTTTGGCTGTGATTTTGGCTTCTCTATTTCTTGAGACCATCTCTCTATCTTCTGGTGTTACTATTGTGGCACTTCTAGTTCCTGATGATGTTTCTAATCTAACTTCCTTTGAACAACTGGGCATATTTCTTTTCGGGGTTTCCATCATTGTCTCCCTTATAGGCAAATCCATCAATGATATTACAGATTCATATTCACTTGCTTGATCATCTATTATTACCTTTTCTTTTCTATGTTCTATTCTTGAAGTAGGCATTACAGGAATTTTAGGACAGTTTGATTTTTCTCCATGTAATGGAACTACCAGACTTATTGTTACTGGTATGGTCAAGGCATCAGGATTTATATTCATTTGAGTTATTTTCTGTATTAGTTCATCTTTATTCTTATTTATTGCTTCCCTTTCTTTTTCTTGAAGTACCCTATCTTTGGTGTCGTGTACTATCTGTGGAACCAAAGGAGTTCCTATCATCGGGGCATTAGGTGTTATTCTATTGAATCCATCATTCATAAGGTGGAGGACATTTCATCAATACGTCCTCTAAATACCCTTCTTCTGTTTCTCCGCTATCTATCATGGTTAAGTGCTTGGTTTTCTCTGTACATTTACTTCCCATCTGCTCTTCTGATGTTAACACAGGATATAAACCTTCTGCCACCATGGCCTGTCTCCATTGTTTCATTTGACTATCTCTAGTCTCTCGGGGAAATTTTGGGTAATATTTGCTTTAAGTCCTGTTGCTTCGGGGTCGGTCATGTTCGAAGGCTTCGATTTACCATTCTTCTAAAGCCTCATATTGAGTCAATCTAGGTCTGGGTTCTAACTCATTCATTCGTGTTCTTAAATTGTACAGTATTCTTCCATTAAAGCTTCCGTACTCAGGAAATGCTAATATTCCATCATCTTTTGTGTATTCTACCCAATTTTCTAACCATACCCAAGTGTTATAACCTCTCTCCACCGTCATGTAAGATGCAGGCTCTTAATGGGTTTGTCCTTTTTGAAATAATTCTTGACCTTTTGCATAAATGTCATTTGTAGGTCTCGCCTTGCTATCGCGTAAGCGATTGCAAAGCGAGACTATTGAAAGCGGGTTTTAAAAGTGCTCCCAAAAAGCGGATTGCATGGCTAGCACGCGCACAATCACACGCATCGTGCCGCCATGCAATCTGCTTTTTGGGAGCACTTCAAAGGGTCCGTTCCCCCGCCTGGAATGCGCTTCCCCGACCCCAAGCGCGCGCGCGCGCCACGCTCCGCCGGGCTTGTTTTTCTTGTTTTACATAGCGGGAACTCGATATCAGAGCGCATTACAAGAGTACCAGTTGCGTTACAGATGGACATTATGTAGATAATGTGATTTTTTTTCCCCCCGAATCACTGGATGCTTGAACCTCCAGCCAGACACAGCTTCAAAGACAGCCCGGATAACTGAGCACACCAATCATCATACTTTGACTGTACAACACACGGTCCGCTCGAGCTTTACAGGGATAACTAACTACATCATTATACTTTCACCGCACACGACGCTGTATGCAGATCACATGATCAGACTTTCACTGCACTTGGTGATGTGGCGGATTACTGATCATAATCACACTTTCACTGCACACTACACTTAGCACTGCCAAGTGCCATGTATCGTATTTTAGAAAAATGCATTTTAGTGCAGATCTCCGAATCACTGCACTGAAATGCCATGTCGCGCCACTTTTATATCGCTTTTCTGCCTTCAAGTTGCTCCAGGTGCTCTCGCATGACAGTGTGCCAGCCAGCGAGAGGTCTTCTGTCTGAGGCGGAGAAGAGGCGAAGTGCTAGCAGCGATCTCCGTGGGTTTTGGCTGGATGTAGTTTCAATGAGTAATTCATCAATCAGATCTACCTGAAGTTAGAATATACCGTGCTTTTATTAGATCCCGTTACAGCATCACGTCTGGCTGTTCTTTTAAATAATGCTGCGGCGCTGGAAGCATGTTTTTATATGCATATGGATATGAGCACACAGCAAACGTGTGTGAAGCTATTCTTGTTCTGTTCATTTTACACAATCATTTCTGAAATGTATCTCATTACATAGGCATAACTACTTGCACCTACTCGTGCTAAAGTGTCACTCGTAAAACGGGACTGTCGCATACAGACACACACAAAACATGGAAATGTCACACAAGCAGTCTCAACACTACAGCTATGGGCGCTGTATGCAGATCACGGATCACACCTTCACTCCTGAGCCGTGATGTGCTTTGCGCTGCACACGGTGCAATGCCCCCTGGCCGATGCAATGCCCTCCTCACCCCCACAGTGTTTTTTTCTTCTAACAGTTCTACAATGGGCGAACTCGACCCGAAGGTATCAGAGTGCTTTACATGAGCTCCAGTTGTGTTACAGACGGACACATTCATTTTAGGCACCGGGAGATTAAGTGATTTGCCCAGAATCATGGGATGTCGGAGCCTCCCACCAGACTCGAACCCAGTTTCCCAGCTTCAAAGTTGGCAGCTCTGGTTGTTAAGCCGCACCCCCTCCACAAACCTATCCTTCCTGCTTTGCAGCGGTCCCTCCCCCTCCGGTTCCCGATGTCCCTTGCCAATGCTTGTTCTGTGGTACTGTCGCGGGGCAGTATGCCGAATTCTGCTCATGCCTAGGGAGTTTGCCATTGATGCCCCCTGCTGTTCTGAGGCCACTGTGATAAATATCGCTGCTTATTTACAAGCCCCTTGCACTGCTGGTGTGTCACTTTTAACATGGGGTAAAGTGATGTACAGGCGGCGCAAGGGGCTTGTAAATAAGCCTTTTTTAAAGTGCAAAAAAACTCCTGAGCGTTCTACAGACAGGAGAACCCTTTTCTTACCGACCAGTCCATAAAGGCCTAGCCTGGCATTGCCGGACCTGGGTATTCAGCCGGGTGTGTAGTGTGGAGGCAGTTCACTCGCTTACTCACAGATTCTACTTCCGTAGGCTTTCTGTATAAACTTGACACTTTGCTCCTCCGGCAGCGAGCAAATGTTACTGAGGGCTGGGGTGGTGCTGCTGTCTGTTTTTAGATCCGGCAGGCTGGTTGGATGGTTTTGATTCTTAGGAGTGTTTGTGTTGGTTTGTTTTGGTGTTGACGTAGTCTATATTGCAACAGTAAGGCTGGGATGCATCATTGCCCTTGTTGTGTCCGCTCAGATCTGTATGCAGAAGTGGTTGTATCTTCTGTGCACCACAAGTGGGCGGCTGGTGGTTTGTATTACTGCATAGATTGGCTTCATGACATACACGTCCAACCAGACGCCGCCATTTTTACCTTCCGCGTGGGTGTTGCTGCCACTCCCTATTCTTGTGGCCAGGTAAATGGCAAATGGCAGCCTCTCCTCGTGTGTACTTCCAGTCACCAGCATCGCGTGTCGGTCCCGGGGAGGCACTGGGGCATGTCACGCATGCATAATCAGATGTGCCTCAGGCAACCGGTGAGCCTGTTTCTATGCTAGAGCTGTTTCTGAGTGTCACGTCTCAAACTCCAATTTCTGCTGTGGACACACGAGTGCAGATACCTAGAACAGACACTTGGGGGACACCACATATGATTTTCCCTAACTAGGGTAGTGAAGGAGCCAATTATGAGCTGCCGGCTTAAGTCAGAAAGGGGGGGCAATGTCCATTACAGGATAGGCACAGGGGGACAGATTAACCAACATTATGCGCTGTATTTGCATCACAAAAGTGACATATTTAATAAGATGTTGTGCTGTTTTGTGACACAAATCGATGCAAAATCTTTTTCCCCCAATTTACTTGATTTGCGCTGGAAAGCCACTTGAAAATAACACAAAGCAGTGTATTGTACTGCTTTGAATTAGTCACCGCCAAAAGGGTGATCCATGGGATGTGCATGGGCGTTCCGATGCACCTACTCCTCATGGTTTTTTGATGCAAAACCATATCTACTAAAACAAGCATTTGCAATGCAATAGGTCTCGCATTTACGCGAGTTTGACCTATTGGCTTTGTAAATGACAATGGCTTTTATTTATGTTTCAAAAACCAAAATATAAATAAAAGGCAATGTCACTTACAATAAAAAATAGCTCAAACTCTCGCAAATGCGAGACCTATTGCATTGCAAATGCTTGTTCTCTTTTCTCCGTACATTGCGTGCTTTTGCTTATTAAGGTACTGCTCGTAAGCAAGCCCTACAAATCTTCTATCTGGTCAAGTCCCTGTTAAAGTTGGATCGTACATACAAATTCCACTGTCTATTATTTTTCTCGGGAACTCTATTTTGATGACCAATTAAAAGCTTGCGTTAATTCTAATAATTCTCCAATTCCAGCGCGTTTTCTAGTCTGCGGACCAATCAACTTCTACTCTGCTCGCTCGCTCAGCTAATGCTTGCACGGTTTTTCTGTGACGTCAGTATCACTCCTTACTACTGACCCCTCCTTTACAAATTTCGCATCAACTACACGCCCGCTGTTTG
This sequence comes from Triturus cristatus, assembly GCF_964204655.1. Lineage (NCBI taxonomy): Eukaryota > Metazoa > Chordata > Amphibia > Caudata > Salamandridae > Triturus > Triturus cristatus. The sequence goes on from NC_140592.1 coordinate 393,411,216, forward strand.
TTATGTTATGTTATGTTATTTTTATTTGTACCGCGCACAGCTGCCCCAGCAAAGGGGCGTCCTGGCGCTTTGAGAAGGTGAACACAACACAGCACTAAAAGCGGACAAAAAAGAGACGAGACACAACAGATAAGCTAAACAAATAAAAAGGTCTTGATAGCCCGTCTAAACTGAAGGAGCTCATCGATGGCCCGGATTTGTGGAGGAAGAGAATTCCACCAACTCGCTGCCAGGACTCGAAAGGAGCGGCCACCAATTCTGCTCAACTTAAAACGCGGGACCACTGCTAAGTTCTGGCCTAGCGATCTAAGAGTGCGAGAGGGGACATATGGGATCAGCAATTTCTCCAAGATTTGTGGGGGAGTACCCTTTAAGATTTTAAATGCAAAGCAGAGAACCTTAAATCTAATCCTCTGCTGCACAGGGAGCCAGTGGAGAGAGCGCAGAGTATTGGACACTGAGCATCGCCTAGGCAGACCTGTCACCAGTCGGGCCGCAGCGTTTTGAACCCGCTGGAGCCGCAGAAATTGACTGGTTTATCCCCGCCAGTAGGGAGCTGGCATAGTCCAGCCTGGACAGCACTGATGCTTGGACCACCAGCTGTCTTGTGGGTGCATCAAAGAATTTGAGGATGGGTCGAAGTCCTCTGATGATGCCATAGCAAGAAGCCGCCACCTTTTTGGTATGACAGATGAAACTCAGAGAAGGATCAAGCCACACCCCCAAGTTTTTTATCTCTGCCGCTGGGAGGGGAGTCACACCCAACTCCGAAGGCCACCATTTGTCATCCCACAAAGCTACCTGTTTACCAACCACCATAATCTCCGTCTTCTTGGTGTTTAACTGGAGACAGTTGGAATTCATCCAGTTAGCCACTTCCCGCAGACCATCACAGAACCTGGGAGCCTCCAGGTCTGAGTCCCCACTCAGTGTGACCGCCAGCTGCGTGTCATCTGCGTAAGAGACCATGGTCAGGCCCCACCGCTTGACAACCGCAGCCAACGGTCTCACATACAGATTGAAAAGGGTGGGACTCAGTGAAGACCCCTGTGGGACTCCCTGGTCTAGCGGGTAGGATGACGACTTACCGGGCGGGATCGCCACCTGGAATGACCTGTCCGTAAGGAAGGAACGAAACCAGTGCAAGGCGGAGCCAGAAACGCCCGCCTCCTCAAGACGCCGAATCAGAATCCCGTGTGAGACCGTGTCGAAGGCGGCACTAAGATCTAATAACAGTAGTGCCGCCGTCCGACCGGAATCCAGCACGGAACGCAGATGCTCGACCATCGAGAGAAGGGCCGTCTCCGTGCTGTGACCCGCACGGAACCCGTTCTGGGTAGGGTCGAGAATGTTAAGCCTACCAAGATGGTCTGTAAGAGTGGCATTCACATGGGCCTCCGCTATTTTCGTGGCCCAAGGGAGAAGGGAGATAGGGCGGTAGCTTTCAGGTTTAAGGGGGTTAAGGGTCGCCTTCTTCAGAATTGGTGTGACTACTGCCTGCTTCCATCTAACGGGAACCACTCCAGAAGAGAGAGACAGGTTGATTAAGGACAGCACCGGGGTACGGCAAACCGGTGCCAGGGTCTTGAGTTGGGCCGGTTTCAGGGGGTCTGCCGGAGATCCAGACTTGATTTTGGCGCTGAGAAAGTCAAACACCTCCAGAGATAAGGGGGGTAAGATGGAAAGACATTCCCCCTCACCTAAGGTGCGACCAACCTGCTCTAGCATCAGGGAACCCGTTGGGAAAGTGCAATAGATGGCTTGCACTTTTTCATGGAAGAAAGAGGCCAAACCCTCACAATGTGAGTCCGATAATATTTCCACTGCAGTTGCTCTCTTCGCCATCAAGTCCTTTAATACTTTAAAAATAAGTTTCGAAGGATTGGCAGAGTTCTGAAACTGTTGAGCATAAAAGGAAGCGCGAGTTTGACACACTGCCCTGTGATAAATCTTGACCTTGGCCAGATAACATATTTTCAGATCTGGGTCGTACGACTTCCTCCATAATCTTTCGGCCTGTCTACAGGCCCTCTTTAGAGATGCCAAGGAAGTGTCATACCAAGGGCTCGGCTCCTTCCGGTGACACTTGGACCAACACATAGGAATCAGAGAATCGAGGGCACCAGATATCCACTCACAGAAGGAGTCGTATCCACAATCGACCTCGGTGAGCGGACCTAAAGGAACCTTCTCGAGCTGATGGTAAAAATCCTCCAGTCTTAATTTGTTCCAGTGTCGTTTAAGAAAAAGTCTATCCTGAGATAGAAAAGGAGAGTCAGACAAAGAGCATGCCGTTTTCACCAGCATGTAGTCTGTCCAGACCAACTGGGAGGAACCAAGAACTCGGAGTCCTTCTAGATTTGTGAAGAACGGGTCAAGAGTATGACCACCTTTATGTGTGGGGAAAGTAATCATCTGTGAGAGCTGTAAAGCCTCAAGATCTGCAAGAACGCTCCTAATAGAAGGTAAAGAAGGGCAGTCCAAATGGAGATTAAGATCTCCCACAACATTAAAATTTGCGCATCCTGGTGCCTCTATACTAATATACTCAGGAAGAGCAGCCCTAAAAACAGAGTCACAGCCCGGAGGCCGGTAAATTAATAGCCCAGAGAAGGTAAACTGGTGACTAAACGCTATTTTAAATAGGGCACCCTCACACCCCAAAAGATCAGCGGCTTTCCACTCGTAGGGATAACACCGTTTGGTGGCCATCGCAATACCTCCACCTCTAGTCGTCCGATTTAAAGTGAAAATAGCATACTCTGGGGGAAAGGCTAGGTTAATTATCGAGAAGTCAGAGTCCTGGAGCCACGTTTCCGTCAGAAAAAGCACATCCGGCGAACCATCAATAAGGAGGTCGTAAACCTCCTGATGGTGCTTTACCACAGATCTGACGTTTAAGCTCCAGATACTCGGGTCCCGTTGTCCTATCCTCTTTATAACAGGCCCCAAGGAGCGTATAAGAGAGGGGGGTTCCAATGACCAAGCACCACACCTACAATGATATGGGCCACACAGCGGGACTACAGGCGAATACTCGCAGCGTGTACATCGGTCCCGAAGGGCCAGTAGATCGGCCCTACTATAAGTTCTCAACAGTATAGTCATAATGGCCAGGTCCAGAGGTCTGCCGCGAGCCGCGCTTCCTTTGCGCAGACGGGCGTAGACGGGCAGGACTCTGGCACGACTCAGGCACAGCGAAGGCACGCCCGCTGCACGTTACCGCTGCGCGTTGGAGGGAGCTTTAAATAGGCGTCCCTCCACTCAGCCGGAGCGCTAGACCGCTCGTCAGCAACACCCACCCAGAGTGACCACCACTCCAAGATGGCGCCCAAAGTGACCACCACTCCAAGATGGCGCCCAAAGCCAATCCCACCCCAGAGACCGGACCCGCCAAAACAGCGGTGAAGAAACAGATTAGAGTGCAGGTGAGGGGGTTACAATAAATCCTATTAAAATCAGGGCAAAATACAACTAAGAAAAACACAAATAGTTATAAGGGTAGCTTTAAAAAGATAACGCGGTATTGAGGCGCATAGCGCGATGCAAAGCGCGAGTACCTTCTCAGGGCAGTCCACAGGGCAGGTCGCCTTAAATAGGCGTCCCTCCACTCAGCCGGAGCGCTAGACCGCTCGTCAGCAACACCCACCCAGAGTGACCACCACTCCAAGATGGCGCCCAAAGTGACCACCACTCCAAGATGGCGCCCAAAGCCAATCCCACCCCAGAGACCGGACCCGCCAAAACAGCGGTGAAGAAACAGATTAGAGTGCAGGTGAGGGGGTTACAATAAATCCTATTAAAATCAGGGCAAAATACAACTAAGAAAAACACAAATAGTTATAAGGGTAGCTTTAAAAAGATAACGCGGTATTGAGGCGCATAGCGTGATGCAAAGCGCGAGTACCTTCTCAGGGCAGTCCACAGGGCAGGTCGCCTTAAATAGGCGTCCCTCCACTCAGCCGGAGCGCTAGACCGCTCGTCAGCAACACCCACCCGGAGTGACCACCACTCCAAGATGGCGCCCAAAGTGACCACCACTCCAAGATGGCGCCCAAAGCCAATCCCACCCCAGAGACCGGACCCGCCAAAACAGCGGTGAAGAAACCGATTAGAGTGCAGGTGAGGGGGTTACAATAAATCCTATTAAAATCAGGGCAAAATACAACTAAGAAAAACACAAATAGTTATAAGGGTAGCTTTAAAAAGATAGCGCGGTATTGAGGCGCATAGCGCGATGCAAAGCGCGAGTACCTTCTCAGGGCAGTCCACAGGGCAGGTCGCCTTAAATAGGCGTCCCTCCACTCAGCCGGAGCGCTAGACCGCTCGCCAGCAACACCCACCCAGAGTGACCACCACTCCAAGATGGTGCCCAAAGTGACCACCACTCCAAGATGGCGCCCAAAGCCAATCCCACCCCAGAGACCGGACAACCAATCCCAGCGCGGCTCTCAGTGACGTCAGTGCAGCACCCGCAGCTGACCCCTCCTTCACAAGGTAATGCGAAAACTTATTTCCTCACAAACGTTTTACACAATTTCATTAACAACGTATAAACATTAGCTATTGTGTCTGACCCACTTATTCAAAGAATAGTAAGATTTCTTTCACTGCGAGTAAAACCCTTCCGCTTACTCTTCACACACTACGAGTAAAACCTTTCCGCTTACTCTTCACACAAGCATCAGAGAACCTGCTACTCCTTCCGTATTACCATTTCTAGGTGATATAATACCAAAATTTCGCCAGTGAACTCCTCGCTACCAATTATTCTCACTAACATACAATAAATTTTCCCTAACTTAGTGCTTCCAGTCCTGCATAACTTTCAGCACTTTCTCGATCCAGACCAATAACCTCACTGCAGTGTGGCTTCCATTCACCACCCGCTATTCAATATTCCCGGGAATTTCCAGACAACGTAAAACAATACATAACGAGTTTTGGTTAAAACATAAATCAATAATTCAAATTTCAAATAGACTCCTCACCTAACTAACTATACTAACCATGCCTCTGCTACCAAGTTAAACTGATGCAGCGGAGTTTACCAGCTCTACACATTCATACACACAACACTCATTTGGGCCCATATACATTCATACACGCAATGAGCTGGCAAATATCCACTGGTCATCAATTTTATTTTACCCTAGGAAACCCTTATACCAGTATTCGTACCATTCCTGTCTCCTGAGTAAATGCACTTTAGAAAGATCTAGTAGTAGATTAGAATAGGGAGGAAAGACAATAATGCATTTATGTTTATTTTAAAGAACCACAGACTCTGAAGGAGTTTTAAAGGTTTATCTGAATTAATAATTTTGTGAGTCATATCAAAATACACATGAATATACCAGAAGTCTTCATTAGGAAACATAGTACAGTCAGCTTATAATCAGTTTGCATTAATAAATTCTTGCAATGACAGCACCTGAGGAGAGAAAGAACAGAGAGCAAGTACAGAGCATTAACCCTACAGATATATTTACCTAGAATGGTGTGAGGACCCCGACATCAGAGAGTCGAGGATTCAAGACAGGTTCAGGACAGGGAAAGGTGACCTCTTCTAGTGCAACGCCAGCGTTACACCCCTCTCTGGTGCTACTCTCTCCGCCTCGGGCTCGTCCGGACCCCTTCCCAGATGTGCCTCCACGGTTGTTCTGCGAATTTCCATAGTGTTGGATTCTTCAGTCAGATTGCAGTCAAATCAGGCAGCATCTCAGCATAGCATCAGCATCAAGTGTGTCTAACTATCTAGAACTTACCTCTGTTATACCAATTCAAATGTATGATCCACCCCCAAATGTTTCGATTCCATGTTCAGCTGCAATTTTGATTGGGCCAAGCTGTGGGTTGAGGACATCACACCATACCAAGTGCAATATTTTTCTTTAGTCTATCGTCTAATTCTCCGCCCCTTAATGTTAATACCCACAAGCTTTATTCCCACAGATATTTCATATGTGGATCGATAAGTCTATTTTACAATGTCTCTTCTCCTTCCTCTTGTAGGGTCAAAAGTTGGTTTCCCATGTTTTTGCTGGGCTTGGGTTTGGCAGCCAGTCAATTTACTTCTCTTGTTCAGAATGAGCAGACGTTTTGCACATGCGTAGAAGCCACAAGGGAACAGACGCAGTCGCCCTCCAAGGCCCAAATGTGAACTATTAATAAAGTCAAAGGAACACGTTGGAATACAAACTTAAATGAATTCACTGTATACCACTTACTTCTACTCTAACCCCATTTACTTAATAAATCTTTTGCATTAATGGCTTAGTAGAACTTGCATAGGTTAGTTTCAGCACAGCATGTACGTTAGTGCATTACTTTAAAGCGGCCATTTTAGAAGCTATTGCACAGCTGCAAAGTTTTCCCCCCAAGCAACAGAAAACGTCATACTACGTAATGTAGTAGACGCATGCGCAGAAGAATTCCCGCTTTTTAGCGGCCATTTTAGGACACTCGGATTACGTATTAGTGAAGCACATAGGAAAGCGTCCCCTAGATACAATATGTTGAATGTGGTGCGCTGTTAGTACTCACGGACAGGTTGATTATAGTGTTACAGGTTATTCGAGAGGATTGTGTATGAGCAAGTTTCCTTTTATGCAAAACCTTGCTCCATCAGGTGTTACCCCCAATCTGCCACTCGGTGTTGCAGAAAGCCCACTAAACTCCAGGAAACGTTTTATTTTTTAAGAAAGGGTTACAGGCAGGCTTCCTGGGCATCGGGTATTACCCCTACTCTTGAAGGCGACAAAAGTGTTTCTGCCCTCCCTCCCCCGGGAGGCAGAATATGGTGCTTGCTCCCAATCTGGCCCTCTGGGAGGCATTAGACTTTGGGATAATGTTTTTTTTCAAAATGGGTTGGTGCACTATCCTTTCCACTTGCTGGACCTGATTGTTCTGCATGTATGAACATTAGCTACTGCAGCTTTATTGGGCAGAAATGTTTTTTACAAAGAGTTATCGCACCACTAATGTGGTCTGAATGACCGGATCCTCACAGGCCCAGATTGAACAGCGCTGTAGTACGCAGACAAAGAGTTTATTCCTTTTTGCTTCATACTCTCATCTACATTTCTTGCAGCATAGATTTAAAAACAAAGTTCCCCTATACTAGTAGATTCGAGAGTCGCATCTTGTCCCATGTTAAATTCAGCGACTGCTTAACTCATGGACTCCTTGTACAATCTCAAATGCCTTTCAAGTTCCATTAGATTAAATCCTACCTGGGCCTGTAACAAGACAGTTAAGCTTGATTTCCCCGCCTTCTGCCCTGGAGTGTGCTATCCTGGCAATTTTGGTTTTTAAAACCTAAGCAAGCTCAAAATAAAAAATGTATTAGTGGGTAGTAAGACTGTTTTGGAAAGGATCTAAAACATCAGAACATTTCTATTGTTCTAGAAGTAAATTGTGACAAAATAAAGCAAAACGTCCGGTTTCTTTGCGTATACTGCTTTGGGAAGTCTCTTGGTTTTAAAAACGGTTTCCCTAGACTTAATTTTGCAAATGGTCCTATTTGTTTGGGAATGTTTTTTCTCTTAATTGTTTAGTTCTGATTCCCTGAGGTCCCGTCTTTTTGCTGCTGCAATATGTAAACATATGAATATTGAGGAACAAATTAGTTATTTTTATATTTTTGACTACATCATTTTGCCATTAGGTTTTTGTAAATGGCATTTTTCATATCTTCTTGCCATCGACCAGCCAGTATGTCCACAGAATTGGTGTGTTTTGAGACCGTTGTGTAAAGTTAACTGTAACTGAATGAGCACTAGTTTCAGTAAGATGGTCTCAGTGTAGGAATGCTCTGAATCTCTAAGCTTAGATTTGCTTTACTCCTAATCCACTGTTTATCCTGTAAACATGCTAGTTATGTCTGCTGGAATCCTTCTAGATGAAAATTGATTAATACAAGAGCCAAGGGTGATTGTCTTATTGTGCAGGCAGTGTGCAAACAGTCCTTACAGCAAAAGAATTGTATGAAAGTTTAATCAATCTGAAATGTATTTAGCAGAACACCAACATATACAGATCTACCAGAAGCAAGTATACCTCATTAAATGGTCTTCCTTCCTTTTTACCTGCACCCTATGGATAAGTCAAAGTCGTCAATCGGCATGAACAGTAGTCTCATTATGTTAAAGGAGCACAGTGGGGACTTCCCACAGCAGGGAGTTAGTTAATTCAGGAGGATAGTGCAAAGAGAAACTAGCCTGCTCATTGGATACATCCAACTATATGTGCATCTGCGTCTTCTTTTGATAAGTGCCTTTCGTTACAATAAAACTGATTCGAAACATGTATTCTAGGCCACAGGGCTAACCACTGTGGACTCCCTTCCAGCACTGGTTCGCTATTTTGTTCCGTTGTACTGTTCACTTCATTCAGGATTACAACCTTCATAATTCCAAGGATATGCTGCATTAGAGACTCTTAAATATTTCCTGTATGTCACTTATAGCGTAAATGGCATGTGTCTTTAATATATATTTTTTTTAACCAGTTGCCATTAAATTGTAGTGACATCTACGTGTTTACTATCTGGATTTACCCGTCTGAAGGCTGTTCAGAAGTTTCTATTGATCCTCAAGAACCTTAAAAATATTTTAACTGCTGAGCCCATAAGCAGATGCTCTCTGCGATTAATGAGCGGTGGTATTGCAACACTTTTCGTGACTGTTAGTAGTGGGTTCTAATACAGGCTTAATTCCGTCGCCGGCTCAACGGTGCAGCTTTTGTGTGTTTTGAAAGAGTCTTATTTAGTTTTCTTGTTTGTTCTTGTATATTGTTGGGTGGATTGAATGACTGAACACTGAGGCTCATGATTGAAAACTGAGGAATTGCTGATGGGGCTCAGTTTTTTAAATGGAGTAAGTAAAGACCCAAGGTTCCCTTCTAACAACATGGTGGGTGTTAGTTTCTGCATCAATGCTTTGAAAACAGATTTGGATTTCCTTGGTAAACGTGCATTCCGTAGAGATCTGTTCCAGCGGAGCAGGACACCTTTAAAACAAAAAGTCAAATTAAAATAGCTGTTGTATCTCCTTGAAACGCTAATTTCAGAGTAACTTTAATTTCTTTGTGAAACTTATTCAGGCAAACTATTATCGCTATCAGCAAAATTCATAGACTCTTGAAAATATATATTATTCCTTCTCCAAAAAAATGCTTCCCTGCAAGTAAAATGTCTGCCTTTTGCCAAACTGTAAGAGAGCAGTTGAATCGCAGTGTGCCAAAGGTAGGTGGGTACCAGACTCTCTTTTTTCCCACCTGCAGTCTGCAGCAGGGCATTGGCCTCAGGACTGAGCCTCTGTCCAGGCCCTGCAACCAACACCCCTGCGGTGTGCAGACAATCCCCTGCCCGGGGCTGGAAACTGAGCCTGGCCCCTGGCCCAAACCTATGCCCAACCCTGCCAACCATGTGCTGTTCGCGTCAGTCATTTTAGGGGAAGGCTAGGCATTGCTTTTTTTGTTTTGTTTGGGAGGATGGCATAGGGCCACCTCTCACCAGGGCATATAAAAGCCCTGGGGACATGTATCAGGCTGTGTCCCAAGTACTCCTTCCCCTGGGGCTCTCAGTTGTTCCCTGCTCAGGAAATTGCGAGCAGGGAACAGAAAGCTAACTCTGTCTGTGCTCTCCCGTGCAGGAAACCTAGGTGTGCTTTCACCATTCGGGAGCAGAAACAAAAGCTTCTCCTGCCGGGCTGGAATAAACTAATGCAGCGGACTTCCATCTCATCCATGATGCTGGCGGGCTGCAGGGGCCTTGGGCTTCTCCCTGCTGCTTCAACTTGAGGAGTTGTGGGTGCCCGAGGTGGGACCGGGGCACCTACCACAAGATTTGTTTTTTAAATGGCATGGCAGCGCAGGAGTGGGCTCCCCTGCACTGCCATTTAAAAAAAAACAAAAAACGTGGGAGCCGTGGGTGGGAATGAGGCACCCAAAGTGTAAAAGAAAAAAAGTTGCAGCCTCGCCGCTATACTATTGAAGCAGCGAGGAAGCTCATAATGCCCTGCGTGGGCTTTGTTATTTAAATGTTTTTTGTTGTGATGCCCCAAGGAGGGGCAGGTGCACGGGCACAACCAACAATTTATAAAAGTGGTGTGGGAGCTGAAACAAGCACAGTAGCTCCCCAACAAATTAAACAAAAATAAAAAGTCCTCCTGAGTCATTGAATGCATAACTCTAGGAGAGCTTACAATTATTTTTAAAGCACTCCAAGCTTGAGCTGTATGCTCTTCTGCTGGAGTGTGGGGATCTCTTCAGGTTGGTGTTTTGGCTAAATTTTGTGGCTTGAAGAATATTAAAGAAAAGCTCAAGCACACACTGATGGTTGTTTGAATTCAAAATGCTTTATTGTTAATATTTTTGTGACAAAAATGACTATGATTAGCCATATGTGTATTTATAAGTGTCATTTTGGAATATGGTTGTTGATAAATTATTGTGGTAACTTTTTGACAAAGCCAGCAGGTCTGCTTTATATAGGTTCATATGCTGACCACTTGCTAATGTCAGTAGGCCAGCATTTTATATTTTGGTGTTCCGACTCTTTGACAAAGCCAGTAGATCTTCATTACTTAAAATAGCATCTATTTATATTTTTTTGTTACGTTAAAAAAACGAAAAACTCAGAAATTCACTGAAAAAAGTGAGTTAAGTGATGTTCTAGTTAGGCCTTGTAATATCTTACTTTCCATAAGGAAAAAAAAGAAATTCACTGAAAAAAACAAAAGGATAAAGTGATGTCATAGTTGGTGAAAATGTCAATTAAAACGTAACGTTTTAAACCTTAAAAACCACTGAAATTAGACTGCTAAAGTTAACTGAAGTAATTAACTCGCACACTTGCCATGAACTGCTGAAGACTTTACGTAGTACATCCCTCATGACCTGGTGTATGACATCTTTGATGTCATTTCAGATGTTAACACTGTGAATGGATGTGTGTGAGTTGTAATTACTTTAGTTAACTAGAACTGACAAATCTCAGTGCTTTTTTTAAAAAACTTTTTTTTTTAAACTGGCATTTTCACCTAACTATAAAGCCACTTTAACCTTTGTTTTTGTCCCCAGAAATTAAATTATATATGTGTGTGTGTATATATATATATCAAAGAAACTTCCCAAATGTGCAGTCGCGCACAGCAGCAGGAACGGACAACTCCAATCGCCAATGCTTGCAAATAGTATTTATTAGATATAAATTACGTGCCTAGTCCATGACGCGTTTCGAGCCACTCGGCCCTTGCTCACATGACCGCGTTACGTGCATAACTGTGCATTTAAAGGGAAATCACCAACCAACACCTGAAAACAATCTAATGGCATAGCTAAGGAAATAGAACAAATACTGTTGCGTACTAGTTCATTATTTTTGCAACTCAATGTCGTTTTCCAAGCATAATCATGAGAAACACAATTAGTTAAATGTATGACATTTTTTGTATACCCTGAAATTACCAGAAATATTACCAAAATCAAATGATATACTTGATGGTCAAGTGATCAGAAACATTGGTTGTACAAATTGATTGAATCTGTCCATAGATACATAAACACAAAAAATATATACAAAACCAACTCATACGTTGTCAATGTGGAGACAAAAAAAAAATGAGTGGTAAGTTAGTTGGTCACAAGGACATTCACGATTGGACTTGGTACATAGTGTGCAAACAGCAATAAGAAAAACGTTGTGTTATAGGTGAATGGAAGTTAATGCTGCTAGGTACAAATACCGTAATGAACAACTAGTGTTGTAACTCCACAAATTCGTAAATCGGTAAACTGCTGTGTGCACATAGGATGGTACACTTAAATTTGTCAACTGGAGTGACACCCTGGAAACGGTTGCTAGTGGTAATTGGATCCAAGTTTAGAGATATTTACAAATGAGTAACAAGATTTGTATGCCATAATCAAATAAGTGCTCTGTGCTAGAATGCAAAGTAAATTATGTAGAAAGTGCTAGTGATTTAAGAATTATATTCTAGGTATCAGCCATAAAAGTCACCGACTCCGAAATGGAGAGGGACTAAGGAGTACTGAATCGAAATATACGGTATAAATACCTAAGGCTGATAACCGACCATAGGGATCCCCCTTAAAAACAACCCAAAAAATGTTGTAAGACATACGGAACAAAAAATGAATGTACAAGAGTGATGTAATTGAGGGACAAAGACAGTATCATTGCTGTAAACAGCACATATGTGGATCAACACCCAGATGTTGTTGGCTGTTGTATCAGTATAGGTGTTGTTGTGACGGAATTAACAATGGCGTAAGAAGAGGATAAAAGGATTATTGTGAATCTGGAACATTGAGTTGTTAGCCATAGAATATGGAAGCATAACCACTAACTGATTCCTGTACCTCATGCACTGGCCAGATGTTAATTAAAGAAAATGGTGCATGTCTTCGCCTGTATTGAGACCTTGGGGGTATTTGGTGTCAAGCTTGATGATATAACGAGATTCCAATTGTCGCAATCGCTTTTCGCGATTGCCTCCCCTTTTCTGGCTTGGTACGGAATCAAGGACACAATATTTAAGGCAATTCAGATTATTGGCATGTACCATTTTAAAATGTCTGGCCACTGGATATGCGGGATCGGAATTGACAATAGCTCGTAAGTGCTGGAGAATGCGAGCATGGACCGGCAAGTTAGTGCTGCCGATGTATTTGAATCCACAAGTGCATTCTAACATGTAGACTGCATATTCCGTTCGGCAGGTGTAATGCCCTTTAATAGGGTAACTTTCCGTTGAAAAGGCAGTGGTTGTAGCTAGTTGTGGTTTTCCCAAATTTACAGGCGCGGCAGGAACTGCACTTGTAAAATCCCAATTTGGGAGATAACCAACTGCCTTTAGCTGTAAGTTCAGGACTAAATCTGACTAAGTCATTATGCATGGAATGAGCTTTGCGGAAAGTGATAGTGGGCCTGATAGGAAGTACCTGCTTGAGAGTGGCATCTGTCAAGACAATAGGCCATTGTTTGTTAATGATGGTCTTGATGTCTTTGGCCTGTTTGCTATATGTGGTAATGAGCCTACATGAGACTTGGTTGCACTGGAAATCATCTTTTGGATTAAATGTAGTTGTGTTCAATGAATGTGCAGTATTACTTAATAGTGATAGTCTATCTTTGCTGTTAGCCTTCTCTTTAGCTGATTTAAGTTTAGTAGGATTGTATCCTCTCTCTAAGAACCTCTGGGTGGCATCATTTTGATGACGAACCAAATCTTTGGGGTTGCTACAGGCTCGGCGTATGCGTAGATATTCGCCGTAGGGGAGACTGGTGATAGTGTGGGCAGGATGGAAGCTTTTAGCATGTAAAATGCTATTACCTGCTGAGGGCTTACGATACAGACATGTCTCTATGCGATCGTTCTCAATGTAAACTTTGATGTCAAGAAAATTACAGACTGAGTTGTCTATGTTAGCAGTGAAATGTAGATTAATGGTGTTCATGTTGATTTTGTTGACAAAATCCTCAGCTTCCTCATGCGTACCATGCCAAATGACAAAACTGTCGTCGATATAACGCCACCATCGAATGACATGTTTGCTCCATATTTCCCCATGCTCTTTTTGTAGGACATGCTCCTCCCACCAGCCCACGTGTAAACACGCGTAGCTGGGGGAGAAGCATGCCCCCATCGCCACTCCCTGTAGTTGTTGAAATAAGATACCGTCAAAAGTGAACACATTGTTGAACAGGCACCAGCGGATCATAGATATCAACATCTTATTATGGGAATAGAATTCTATGGGTCTTTTGTTAAGAAAATATTCGATGGCTTGAATTCCGTCAGTGTGCCTGATACTAGTGTATAGTGCAGCAATGTCCAACGTTATGAAACAATATTCTGATGACCCGATCTGATTGTTGAGTTTACACAAAAAGTCTTTACTGTCACGTAAATATGTAGGTAGTTTGGTTACAAAATCCTGTAAATAATAATCAATGTAACGAGAGGTGTTTTCGAAAGTACTTTTGTTGGCAGAGATGATTGGTCTACCCTGTACAGGATTTGTGCCTTTGTGGACTTTAGGTATAAAGTAAATTGTTGGAAGAACAGGGTATGAGTTGTGAAGGAAATTGAATTCATCTTTGCTGATCAAGTTGTCTCTTTTCCACATCGTGAGTTCATCTTTGTAATTTTTGCTGATTTTGTTGAACTCGGTTGTGTTGGTTCTGCTGTAACATTCTTCATCGTTTAGATGACGATAGGCTTCCAGTTTGTATTCCTTCTTGCCCCACAGTACTATGTTGCCACCTTTATCACTGTTGTTAATAATTATCTCATGATTGGTGCTGAGTTTTTTCATCAATTGGAAATATGCACATGGTTGATGTTTGGAATAAGCTCCCTTAGTTTTCTGCTTATTTCGTGTTGTATGGATTTTCTTGAGTTCTTCAGTGATCAGATCGTGAAAAATATCGACCGCGTCTCGGGGCATGATAGGAACAAACGTGGAGGTGGGTTTGAAAGGACTTTGACCAGGAAGGGAGATGTTAATACCTTCTATGTCTGTCAATTCTTTTGTGTCGATACTTGCAACATCATGGTCATCATAGTTGGAGCTCAGTGAATGAAGAGTTTTCATGACTTGTAGATCGCCGGCCACAAGGTTCTCAGACTTATTTGTGGCTAAGCTCGTTTGCTCTTGACTTTTCGATGATTTTAGAGTACTTGTTGTTTTTTGACTCATGACTGGAACATTTTTTTCTTTTTCTTTTGATTTTTCATTATTGGCTTCGTTTGTGTTGACTAGTTTTTTGATGGTATAGTATTTGGTTAATTTAAGTTTTCTGATGAATTTGAAAACATCGACTCTTGTTTCGCTGTAATTAAAATTGCTTTCTGGACAAAAACTAAGACCTAGAGCTAATAATTGTTTTTCTGCATTATTGAGCTCAACATCCGTTAAATTGATGATGGTGTGATCAGCTGATGTTAGCGTTGTTACCATCTCTTTCTCTGCTGCCCCCTTCCTCTTGTTACGTTTGCGCCTCTCTCTTCTGCGGTGATTTCTTTTCTGTTTGATTGTGCCGTGGCATTCCGAGATCTCAGTGATTTTTTCCGGTCCTCTGCTAAAAAATCTATTTCCTCGGCATATGTTAAATGGCCTAAATCTTCTCTGTTGGTAGTTGAGGAATCGCCACTGATATTCGAATCAGAATCACTCAAGTAAGTGCTGAGGTCAGACGTGGAAGCATTTGTATTGACTGCTGTGGCCTGTGATACTTTGTCATTGGACTCTTTGCCGTTGTTTTGGGATTTTCTCAGATAGTCGTATTTGCGCGCGAACGTGAACACTTGTCCCAGTTCGTAATCCCTTTAGTCACGCGCAAATTTGAAATCCTTTCTATTCTTGATGATGGTCTCTTGTTTGAAGAGGCGAGTTTTCATTTCGTCAATGCCTTTGTCAATGGTGTCATTGGTGGATGTATTTCAAATTTTAGTTAGTTCAGAATTCAGGCGTTCGATTTCTTTTAGGTTTGCGTCTCGATCAATGCGGGCATATTTGATGAGTAAACATACCAGACGCATAGAAGTCTGTATATATATATATATATATATATATATATATATATATATATATATATATATGTGTATATATGTATGTGTATATATGGATGTGTATATATGTATGTGTATATATGTATATATATGTATGTGTATATATGTATATATATATATGTATATGTATATGTATATATATATAAAATCTACTGGCGGTCGCCAGTAGATAGTTATAGTTAGGACCGAGTTTCCATAGGAAATCTCAAAATTCAATTTGAATAACTTTGGCGCCGGGTGACGAATCCTCGCGAAATTTTCAAAACTAATGGGGCGCACCGCTCAGCTCCTACCCTGAAAGTCTCGGGGGGGGGGGGGGATTCGTCAAGCGGGGGCCGAGAAAAAGGGGGGGTCCCAAAACGCGTTTTCCCCATGGATTTTTCCATAGGGACTTTAGTTGCAGCTACAGCCCGAACGGCTGAACAGAATTACGTGAAATTTGGCAGAGAGGTAGCCATAGGGTCAAGGAAGTGCCTTTTGCAGGTCTGGTGTAAATCTGTTCAGTATTTTCTGAGAAAATAGCATTTAAAGGCATATAAATATCTATACGCGCGCAGCGTGCGCGCTGGGTGCGCGCACCCTGCCGTGCGCAATTCTGATTGGTTGTTAGATCTTAGTAAACATTCGAATCGGTCGAAACCAGGAAGTGTCGGCCGCCATTTTGTCTCTCGCACTCTGAGGGGGTGAAAAACAAAGGTGGAGAACGTGAAAAGGGGGCAGGCTGGACAGTTCCTGACCCCCTAGCATTTGTCAGGGGGTCCCAGAAGGACCCCCAAGGGCCAAAAAAGATTTTATTTTTTTTGCGAAAAATCGCGGAGTGCGCGCACGCTAGAAACGGAAAAAATTCCGCGAACTTCGTGCACCGTGCGCGCACAGTCCGAACTGCGTAAAGTGGGAGCGCAAAGCGCACCGTGTGCCCACCGCGCGCGCACGGTAAAAATTTAAAAAAAAATATATATTTATATATATATATATATTAATAAATACATAACTAGGCATTTAAAAAAACGTACAAATTCACTGAAAAAACCATAGGTTTCACACACGTTATAGTTAGGAATTAGCATTTAAAAAACCTTGCAAATTCACTTAAAAAACCATAGGTTTCACACATGTTATAGTTAGCAGGACATTTCACTCGAAAAAAAACAATGAAATTCCCCTGTTATAGTTAGTGCAGGCAACTATAACTCACGCGACCGCAATCCTCTGCTGATGTCAGATATTACATCACTGATGACATATGTGTCTTTCTGAAAAAAAAAAATTGTAATATATGTATAGCTAAAGATTAATGGAAGAAGACATGGGTAAATAAGTGTCTAAATACAGTGATGTAATTGCTCTTAATAAAGTTCTGTTCCCTGTTATCCCGGCTGTGGCCCTCCTGGTTACTTCAGCAGAAGGAAATCGGTTTTGTGTGTGTGTGTATATATATATATATAGATATAGATATAGATATAGATATATCACACCAAACTTATCTCCCTGGGAAGAAAAAAGAGACGACTCCGCTCCGGGGATTGGAAGGCTTAATTCAGCTTTTATTTGGCAGAGATAAGCGAGGACCATGAAACGCTGGGGCAGACGTGTTTCGCATAGTAGCTTCTTCAGTGCGGTTTCAATGGCTGCTTCTTTCTAGGGGGCCAAACGTGCAGGTCTAAATACCGTAAGTCACTCCTCATCAGGTGATCTCTCGCCCCTCCTCTCACCATGATGTTCGTGTGTCCTGTGCTACACCAAACCAGGCAGATGCATGCTGAGGCTGGGGAGTCCTCAGAGGTAGCCCATGCGTTGACAGGACACATTCTGACCATAAGTAGGGTCCCAACCAGTTGTCAAAGGGTCCCAGCTCCGCCACAGGTACCCGGAATGGTGAAACCTTCCTGTGTCCCCTTTTCAGGCAAACAGTGTTGCCTCCTCTCTCCCAAAATTGGGGGGCGTTGTGTTTGCAGTTCATGCAGTTACCAGAGTTCATAGGCTCCTCCGCAAAGCACCAGACCGAGAGGGCTGTCGTCACAGCCAGCGCCTGTATGCTGGCGAAAATATGCACACCAAACTTTTCTCCCTGGTAGGAAAAAAGAGACGACTCCGCTCCGGGGATTGGAAGGCTTAATTCAGCTTTTATTTAGAACAGGTAAGCGAGGACCATGAAACGCTAGGGCAGACGCGTTTCGCATAGTAGCTTCTTCAGTGCCGGTTTCAATGGTTGCTTCTTCTTTCTAGGGGGCCAAACGTGCAGGTCTAAATACCGTAAGTCACTCCCCGTCAGGTGATCTCTCGCCCCTCCTCTCACCATGATGTTCATGTGTCCTGTGCTTCGCCAAACCAGGCAGATGCATGCTGGGGCTGGGAGTCCACAAACTCCTTCACCCACGAAGGAAGGCGCGCTCACATGATTGGTAATATTTTAATTCTTTTATTTAGCATTTCCATCGGACATCGCACCTTGATGCGTTTCAGTCTCAGCAAGCTTTCTCAAAGGTTATATTCCGGGATTTCCATCGTTGCAAAGCCTTTCCGTCCCAACAGGTTACTGATTTTATACTGTTGGTCCCCATTGGGCCTCCTCGGTGGTGTTGCTTTCACTGCATTGTAGGACTTGTGGTTTGCACATTTCCAGCCCTCCAGTGGGTGAATGCCTGGTCTACAGATGTCCGTTTAATTAATATTTTCATGCTGTTTTTCCAATCACATTCCCTCGCAAGCCCACTTTGAAGGCTGCGCGGACCCCTACCTCGGCTAGTCCGAGGTGGCAGCCAATACCCCTGTGTGTCTTCCGACTGCAAACAAACTTGGTCCATGGCGGGGCATTGTGGCGTTCTTGTCGGGTGGTGCGTCCTTTTCGGCGGAACCGAGCCGTTATTAATGTCCACAAACTCCTTCACCCACGAAGGAAGGCGCGCTCACATGATTGGTAATATTTTAATTCTTTTATTTAGCATATATATATTACCTACAGGCAGTTGCCAGTAGGTAGTTATAGTTAGGACCAAGTTTCCATAGGAAGAGCATTGTTTGTTTTGCTTATAACTTTGGCGTTGTTTGATGAATCGTTTGATGAATCTTCATGAAATTTTCCAAACTAATTCTTTGTTCATATCAGCTCCTATGTTGAAAGTTTGGGGGTGATTCGTCAAGGGGGCAGAGCAAAAAGGGGGGTCCCAAAACGTGTTTTCTCCATGTTAATTTCCATAGGAAACGGGTCAACGGAATTACCCCAAATTTGGCAGGGAGAAGTGGCTTGGTCTAGAAAGCACGCTTTTGTTTATTTGGTGTAAATCCATTTAGTAGTTTTGGAGAAATATCGAAATTTGTAGATATCGATATTTGGGAATTCTGCCATCTGATTGGCTAAGGCGTTACAAGCACAAGCTTGCTGCTTATTGGCTGCGAGCGGTTGCAACTAGGAAGTGTTGGCAGCCATTTTATGATTCTGTTGAAGCGAGTAAGGGGAAAAAAGGGTGAAAAGAGGAGGGTAGGAGCACTGTAACCTCTGTGGGGTGTTTAGGGTGTGCTATACAGGGGTGCGAAGCGAACTACTCCTCCCTACCGGGATGAAAGTGCTGTGCTACGGAAATTAAGTGAGGTATTGCCTAGAGTCTGATGCTGCTAAGGTGAGCTGCTGCGGGACTCGGGGATTAAAGCGCGAGCCCAAACTGTGTGTCTTGTGTTGTGAAGTCAGGTGTCCTCTCCGTTGCACCACACCTGTGGAAGTAGTGTCAGCATGTGTTTATACCTACTTTGATGAACTACTGACCCCTACTGGTCTGAAAGTGCTGGGATACGGAAAATATGTGAGGTATTGTCTAGAATCTCATGCTGCTAAACTGAGCTGCTGCTGGACTCGGGGATGAAAGCGTGAGTCCAAACTGTCATGTGCTCTGGCCGCTGTGCCACATCTGTGTAAGTAGTGTCAGCATGTAGTTATACCTACTCGGAGGAACATTTGTTTCGAACATTGTAACTTGTGTAGGGTGCTTAGGGGGTGTTATACAGGGAGTGCGAAGGTAAATTCGGTATTTGTAAAGTGCAAACTACTCACTCGTACGGGTCTGATGGCGCTGGGGGCGTAAGCTGAGCTGCTGCCGGACTCTGGGATAAAGCCGCTGAACTACTGACACCTACCGGTCAGAAAGTGCAGGGTACGGAAATTAAGCGAGGTATTGCCTAGAGTGTCATGCTGCTAAATTGAGCTGCTGGTGGACTCGGGGATGAAACCGTGAGCCCAAACTGTGTGCCCTTTGCTTGTGAAGTCATGTGCTCTGGGCGCTGTGCCACACCTGTGCAAGTGGTGACAGTAATATTTTATACGTAGTAGGAGAAAGTTTTGTTTGAAACACGGTAATTTGTATATGGTGCTTAGGTGGTGTTATACAGGGAGTGCGAAGGTAAATCAATACGGTATTTGTAAAGCGCAAACTACTCACCCCTATGGGTCTGAAGGGCGTGGAAATTATGTGAGTTATTAAGTGAGCTATTGCCCAGAGTCACATGGTGCTGTGCTGAGCTGCTGCCGCAGCAGGGGATTAAACCGTGAGCCCTGTGCTCTGAACTCATGTTTTCTGGCCACTGCGGCACACCTGTCCAAGTAGTGTCAGCATGTGTGCATATGTACTAGGAGGAAGTTTTGTTTTAAACAGTGTGACGTCTGTAGGGTGATTGGGTGGTGCTACAGAGGGAGTGTGAAGTTCAATTCTGCCGTTTCCAATCAATCCGGTATTTGTAAAGTGAAAACTAGTCACTCGTACGGGTCTGCAGGCGCTGGGGGCCGGCATGGAAATTAAGTGAGCTATTGTTCAGAGTCACATGGTGCTATCCTGAGCTGTCGCTAGAGTCAGTGATCAAAGCGAAAGCTCTGTGCTCCAAAGTCAGATGGTCTGGCTGCTGCGCCACAGCTGTGTGGGGAATTAATTTTGGCGAGGGTGCAGGAGTTGCCGTTACCTGTCCCTAAAATAGCGAACCTAAGTTGTCAGTTAGCTCTAAAAAGAGCCCTTGTGTTTATTAGTTGGAGCTGCATATAAGTGTGGATGCACAGCTTCAGGTTATTCAAAAAAACTCGATTTCCCTGATCTGCGAAGTGTACTCCATGACTTCTGTAGATTTTGGCAATATCAAAACGTATGTTGTTGTTGTAGATCAACCCCATTCTATGGTCTCTGAGGTATGCAGACACAGCTTTGTTGACATTCTTCCTAGATTTTTCAATCTAAGGACAAAATTGGTTTGACCATTTCCACTTCTGTCTTTGGCATATATTGGAATATACAAAGACAGTTTGAGGCAAAAGCAACATCAATTGTCGAAATGTGTCCTTCATTAGCATTTCCAAACCTACCCCAGTCAATGTGCCTAGGTCGTTTCCACCACAATGCACAATCATGAGATGAGGGTGTTGGAGATGCAAACAGGTTTTAACCAAAGGCAACAATTGGTGCCACTTCAATCCTCTCTGTGCAAACCATTTATTTTCCACATTTTGTAAACCTAGGTTTAAGTAAATACGTCTCTGGCAAGCTGTCTGCAGCTCATGCAGTTCCTTCGTAGAGTAAGATATATGTTTAAAGATGGGGAAAAATCTTTTTTTTTGCAAAGAAAACGAGAATTGATTGGAAGATAAGCATTGGGTACTAAAAACTAGGGTGCATATTAGTTGAGTGAAAAGCATGTTTGTCATTGGTTAATAAAGAGCAGTCTAAACGTGGAGTCCATACGATAGGATGAAATGTGCTCAGCTCAACCAGATGTGCTACTTGCATTTGGAAGGTACATTTGGAACTTAAAAGAATGGTGAACTTTTAACCCGCAGGTGCTGTTAAATGTTCGAGAATATGCTGAAAAAGAAAATCCTTACGTTTAAAAAAAACATGACCTTTTAACCTGCAGGTGTCGTAGAATGTTCCAGAAAGTGTGGTGATAAAATAGATTGAACTTCTGACCTGTATGTGGCGCGGAATATTAAGTAGCTTTTCATATGGAAAATTTAAAAATAACCAATGGAGATAAGTTTTGGAATGTCGATGAAGTAGTGAAGTATTCTGATTTGTTCTTTACATGTATTTATGTGTGGAGCGACAAATTGTGCCATTACTGGTTCCATTCTTGATGAAAGCAGTGCATTACATGTACTGTGTGACAAAGAAAGAATTGCATGTGTGTGTGACATTTGAAATCTGCATACCAACTACAAAGGTGAGGTAGAAACGAACAAGGTGTGATGTGTTCTGTAGTAGTGATTAAGCATTTGAGGTGATATTTTTAAGTTTGAAAGTATTTTTTATTTCAAAATAATATACTGTTAGTAAAGTGTGGTGTTTTATATTGGTTATAAAATATGCATAAAGTTTGACCTGTTAAATAAGTACTTTATATATGTTTAGGAATTTTTCACAAAGAAGTGTAGTTTGTCATCTTTAAAGGACTGTATGGTTTTGAAAATGAGGTACAGCGTTAATTTGGGTTTGCTAATGTATTCAGGCGAGATGAACAAAATGTCACACGTTTGCAAATTAAACTTTTTGTGGAAATAGTGGGGAGGGGTGTAGGAGATGTATATGGTATTAAGTTAAAAGCGAGAAAACCAAACCCAAAAATGTTATGTGGACAGGTTGTGGTCTCATTTTTGACACTGAGAGGTAGATTTGAATATAAGTCTAGGTAGGTTGTTGTACTGTGAGGCTGTCTACAGTGTTTGGAGATTACATGGAGAGGAGATGGAGATAGTAAAAGTGATACGTTCCTTTTATATGTACGCATAGTTTGAATCATTTGATCATAGGTTGAGATGTAATATGAACATGTTTTTTTGGTTTGCATTTGGGTATAGTTAATAGTTTTAGTAGTTTCTGACTAGTGAATAATAAAAAGGTAGATATACTAAAATATATGGTAGTAAACGTATTAATGATTGTCTGTTCTTATGAAATAGAAGTGGTTGGGGAGTGTTTCTTTAGAGGAGATGTTTTATAAATGTGTGAGATAAAAAATGTTCTATATATGTTCTGTATGACTTTCTTGACATTGGTAAACTACATGTGATTATAAGTGATACTAATTGTCAGGCTGTGTCCCTGTGCTGAAGGTATTTAAGTGGTCCGGGTTTTACCGGTGCTCAGCTTCACTATCCCTTTTGAGACACTCGTCAATTTTTTCATTCCATTTAATGTCTTTAATATACATACAGTAAAGGGACGGTATATCAAAAATTTGGGAATTAGAACTTTGTTTACTCTCCCCATCCTCTGCTATACACTCTACAGAGTGTTTAAACGAGTTTATTAACATACAGATGTCTAGCTAGTAAAGGTGGTGTAGTGCCACTTGGCCCATTTATAAAACATGCTATGGGATGGTTTATGTTTTACCCCCCAATTTGCATGTTTGAATACTTTTGGTGATAAGCGTTCTGGCAGACACCTGTTAAAATTAACCCTGTGTATGGGTATAGTGGTGCTACTAGGAATGGTGGAGGTTTCTGTTTGATTTTGTATGGTTAAGCAAGGGCGGGGGTGGGGGAGGTGGGTATGTTGGGGATTAAAACACAGACTTTAGTAACGTGCAGATGTCTAGCTACTAAAGGTGATGTAGTACCACTGGGACCATTTATAAAGCGCCGTATGGGATGGTATATGTTTTACCCGCAGATTTGCATGTTTTATACGTTTTGCTGATGAGCGTTTCGGGAGACATCTGTTGAAATTAAGCCTCTGTATGGCTATAGGGGCGCTTCCAGGTTTGCTGGGGCTCTTTGTTTTATTGCGTAAAGTTAAGCAAGGGCGGGTGTGGAGGTGGTGTAGTGGTACTGGGACTATTTATAAACCGCCTTATGGTATGGTGTATGTTTTACTTGCAAAATTGCAGGTTTCAATACCTTTTCCTAATGAGCGTTCCGGCAGACATCTGTTGAAATTAAGTCCCTGTATTGCTATAGTGGCTCTACCAGGTTTGCTGGGGCTCTTTCTTTGATTTCGTAAGCTTAAGCAAGGATGGGGATGAGGGTGGTGCAGTGGCACAGGGCCCATTTATGAACTGCTTTATGGTATGGTATATGTTTTACTCGCAAATTTGCATGTTTTAATACCTTTTGGTGATTAGTGTTCCAGCAGACCGCTACACAAACCACACAACATTTCTATGGTTAACAAATCTTTGTGCTGATACACTCTGGCACTGTGGTAGAAGTCTGCTAGCGTTGATGGCAAATTATGAAACTTGGCGGCATTGTAGATTTAAATGGAAGCTTGGACCATTTCTGTGTTACTATGGTGCAGTCAGGGCTTTAAGTGAGAAAAAATGGGAGTGCTGTAAAAGGGGCGGGGCAAAACTCTTAAAGGGGTGTGGGCTATGCAAGTAGGGGCGTGGTCTAAATCAAGATAACTAGCATTGTGTGCTTAAGAAAATCCCCTCCAATGATCCGACGTTCGGAAAACACACCCTTTAAAGGATTTCCCTTCCTCCTGCAACATTGCTCACCTAGCATGATGTCTCCAGTTCTCAGTAGTGAGCATGCGCACATCGATGTGCATGCTGTCACTGCAGTCCAAAAAAAGAAAACTGACTACCTTTGCGAGGGCCGAAAATAGAGCCCAATTGAGACCCGTTTCGAGGCCTCCTGAAAATAACTGCCAGTGCTCAGACTCTGCCCACTTAAAGCCCTGCATCCATCCATCCTAAGCACTGTGCCATCCAACCATCTTTCAATTCATCCATACATTCCTACCTACATACATCTGTCCCTACACTTATCCTAAGCATCTATCAGCCCAATCGCCTATGGTAAGCACTTTGCCATCCATCCAGTCATACGCCTATATATCCATATATACATCTGTCCCAGTTCCAATCCTAAGCATCTATCAGCCCACCCGTCTATCCTAAGTATTGGTCCATGCATCCATTCATCCTTACATCCATCTAGCTATCCATTCATCCATCTGACCATCCATCCACTCGTACTTTATTCAACTGTCCGTCCTTATTTCCGGGCACCCTTCGCCCCCGATCCTAAACACCGTGTATTATACTCATCCACCCAGCCTCTTAAGGGGCCGGCAAGGCTGGCGATAAGCATTGACAGGCAGATGTTTCTGATAAAGAACAAGAAAGCTTTGAGTTTCTGTTTGTGGACAATAGTTCACCACCCTTCTCTGGTGGTGTTTTCAACAAAGGTTGATCCAGCAAAAGAAATGTAAAGCAGCTTTTTAGTGTAAGACGTTAATTTAGAAACATAACGTTTTGACCATTTCTATATAGGAATACTGCTTTAAACTGGCCGTGACTGACAGATAATGAATACCTGTAGTTGTTACATTCGAGAGAGTATACCAGACAGCTAATTTGAGGTGGTGAGAACCTGCACTTCTATATTTACATGTGAAGCACAGTATAGGAATATAAAGGTAATTCTAAAGCTACTATCTTTGCATTTAGGAGGGGGTGTGAGAACAAAGGGGCATATTATCAAGAACGGTGTTAAAATCATCGCCGCTTTAGAGGCAGGAAACTGCCACTAAAGCGGCGATAATGGACTTGATAATATGCCCTTGTGAAATCCCATAGCAGCCCAGGTTCTGGTGTGACCCTGGGCTTCTATGGGAATTCACAAGGGAATATTATCAAAGTCATTATCGCCGCTTTAGCGGCAGTTTCCTGCCTCTAAAGCGGCGATAATTTTACGCCCCTAAGTGAGCCAGGCAAAGCATGTGTTTTCGTAGCACTAAAAGAAGACACTGTGAAAGGTGAGAGCAGGGTCGTGCTGGAGTTGGCTGCGTATGGTCGTCTCCAAAGGCGCAACCAGAGCAAAATTTCGGGGGAGGCTAATTGTTTCAGCAATAGGCAGAGTGGGGTTGTAGGGGCTCTAAAAAGGGGTGAAAAAGAACAGAGCCTCATTTACAAGCAAATGGTCTTTTGAAGACCTGTGAAGTACTCAGGTGCGGCTCTGTGTGTCAGCCTTGGAAGCTGTCTCAGGAAGTGCGGGGCAATGTGCGTTGCGCGCCTGGTGGTCTCTCTGCTAATCACGCGACGATGATGTTGCTCCTGCGCTGCAAAAAGAGAAGGGAAATCCTGAGAAAATGTCTCTCCTTAAAGGATTTCTTTTCTCCAACAACGTGACTCACCTGGCATGATGTCTCCACTTCTCAGTAGTGAGCAATGTGCATGCTCTCACTGTCTCACTGCAGTCAAATAAAAAAAAAAACAACGGACTAACTTTGCGAGGCGCGAAATTAGAGCCCCATAGAGATCCGTTTCGAGGCCCTCAAAGATAAACTGCCGGTGCTCAGACTCACACAGACCACCCCCCTCTTAAAGCTTTGGGTGCAGTGTTGTTTGTGAAGTTGTAGATAAAATTGTTAGGCTAATAATGGTAATTTTTCTGTGTGCCGTTTGGTTGATAATATCATCCTAAGTACATGGATTACAATTTTTAAAAATACTATCTATAAAGTTGTCTGCGGTGGGTTGCAGAGGGAGTGCTGTGGGGTGGCGGGGTATGGCGAAGAGGTGAAAAGTAGGAGGTAGTGCAGTTACATATAAATTGTAAAGGTGTATGTAAATAATAAAATAAATACTTGCTGTATGTTCTATGGCAGTACCCGTCATCCTGGTGCTCCCCTGCCCTGCTCCATCATGTTGCAGCACTGCCTCTGGAAGCCGTCAGTAGAACTAATGTAATTGTATGTTAATATTTTAATATATTGAACAGATGTAAAAAATAATTGAATCTCTTTTTTTTCCAGAAAATTATTTCATTTGGATTAAAATGTGAAAATGCCTAGAAGAGCTGAAAAGGAAAGGAAATTGAAAAAAATATATATTTGAAGAAAAGCAAAGATTTTCAATTAGAAAAAAATGAGAGTACTACACAAAGAGTTTCTTCTGGTAAAAACACTAGACCATTTCTGAAAAAAATATTACGAACATTTAATGAAAATAACATCACACAAAGGAAAAAGAAGAATTTTTACAGTAAGGAGAAGCAGACTTCAATTTCAAATACCAGGAGAAGAAAACATGATAAAGAAACAGTATCTGTTACACGGAGACAAAAACAATTTCAAGAATTTCGTCAGACTTTTTCGAACTAGAGTGATTCAGAATTTAATGAAAACATGCTGCAAACATAAAAAGAAAGTGCTGCAATTCAAACAGAAGCAGCGTATTGAAAGTATAGTGGATACTGCTTTCACTTTAAAACAGAAGTTGTTCATTGTGATTTTGAAGAGGATCAAAGTGTTGGATAGAATAATCAAAGTGTTGAAAGAGAAAAGTAGAAGAAAAAGACTTGTGAATAGAACCAACTTTTGCAAAATCTTTAGCGGACATTGGAAACATACTTCTACTAGTGAGCCTTTTTTTAATGAGGAAAGTTACTTCCAGGAAAATAGTTTACCATTTGCAGTTGATACTGGAGGTCATTGCTACGAAGTTCAGGATGGTTGTCCCCTTCCAAAAGAGGAATTGGTTGGTAAAAGTGCAGAAGAGTTAATAGCTGAAGAAGTGCAAGGGAAACGTACACAAGCTCCTGTGTATAAGTGGGGTTGTAGCAGTATTTGTAGTATTTGACAGGAATCTATTGATATAATGCGAAATTTACTACGAGAATATACACAGAAAAGTATTAAACAGAAGATTAAGTTGGTACAAGGACTAGATCCATGTAATGCAAGAAAATATACTGAGAAGCATGGGCATTCTCTGGCTTGTGCAAAAGTGTTTTTCATCACTTGAGGATGTTAGCAGTACACCATTCCGAAATGCGGAAGTTTGTAAGGAAACGGTACTATTTAAAAAGTCCTGCATTATGTTTAAGTGAACTGAATACAGGTCTTTTTCATGGTTCTTTATCAGATGTTCAAAAAAAGTGTGATGATATTGAAATGCGATATTTTGGTTCAGAAGAGCAGTCCATAGAAAGTGAATTTTGACAGTTACAGATGTTGAAGGAGATGGGAAAGTGATTAGCACTGATCAGTTTGAAGAAGAAATTGGAAAGTTTAATGTAGTATGCTCTGAAATACCAAACTATGTTTGTGTTTGTTGTCGACGTACTCATTAGAAAAAGTCAAACTAGGAATGTTAATTTGCATTTGAAAAGTGAAAAGGAGAACAATAGTAAGTGGGAAGAATTTGCAAAATACTTGTTGGTGGAAGGTCGATTTGAGTTAGGTAGTAATCAACGTATATGTAAATATTGTTAAAACAAATTAGAAGAGAACAAAATGCCTACTAGAGCAGTACATAATAACTTAGAATTAGTAGCTATTCCAGAGGAACTGGCAGCATTGAATACATATGAGTCGGTTCTAATTCAATCTGTTCATTTTCAAACTATAATTCGGATGAAGCCTAAAACAGGTAAACTGCCACCAACAGACTTGCAAAGAAGGCTGAAAGGAAGAGTGGTGTACTTACCTTTGGATTTTAAGAAAAATATTGAAAGTATTGCTGGAGAGAAAGAGGAAAATGAGACAGTAGTCATTCTAGTAAATGGTATACCAACAAAGAGTCGGAAAATATGGCAAGAATTTGTGGATGTTAATAGACTTGAAAAGGCTACCTTCTATCTTAAAGAGGGAGTATCGGAGTGGAATATGAAGGGAGTATCGGAGTGGAATCTTCCTTATACCAAGCTCTACCTAAAGAAATGCAAGCAACCGGACCAGGACATGAAGGATTTGCCGAAACTACAAACAATAGGAAGTCGGAAGACATTAGAAATACAACAGCAAATATTGTATGGCTCACCCCGGAGTACATTTCGAAAGGAAGCCATGACATACTGAACAGAGGGAACATCTTACGACTCTTATCTCACATTCCATCTCTGGCTAGTGTGACTACCTTGGATCTAGTCTCCATTGAATTCACTGCAGTAGCAGGCTCGAAGGTGGAAAAAACAAAGGCAACATGGACTACTTCTTTAGTTGCACAGAACATATTGGCTGAGAGCCAAACCTTCAAAAACTGGGGAATTTTAATTGCCCCTTATATTAAACCAAAATATCCTGATCTATTAATCCCCACAGGAAGAGATGGAGTACCGAATTGCGGTATTAGATCTGGAACATCAGTACTCCGAGGTGCAATAGGGTACACTGGAGGAAGAATCAGGGAGGACCAGGAATCCACAGGACACACCTCAGATGGCACATCAACAGGTCTATTTGACCTGAGATGGATTTCCAGAACAATTAATAATCGAGCAAAATGACCAACTATGGATCTCCCTACATTGAATGGATGCAATAACTATAGAATCTGCTCATGGAACGTCAACGGCCTTGCATCTAAAATGAGCGATCAAGAATTTGTTAGCTATATAAGATCTTTTGACATCATGACCTTTCAAGAGACCTGGCAAGAAGAACATCCGCACCTGCTTGGTTTTTTGCGTTTCTACACAAGCGCGGTGAGAGCTGCAAAATATGGCCACCTCCAAGGGGGCCTTGTGACCTATGTTTCAGTGGCAAGTGCCCACGAGATTAAGGAACTTTGACCACCCAATCCCAACCTGTTGATATTAAATCTTTTCATTTCGGAACATGGCAAGAGGGGCACTAATCTAACTCTAACGCCTATGTTCACCCAAAAAGGAAAACAAAGGTAATAAATGAACTATGTAGTTACCTAGAGGAAACTACAATTAAAACATCGAATATGGATGTCGTGCTTACTGGTGACTTTAATCTAAACCTGATGGGGAACACATCAGACGATGAAAATCACCTTCAAGATATTGCCTGGAATATACCACACCAAGCGCTCTCAAAAACATCAATATGCACTAAATTTGATAAACAGGCATTAGAGAACCTTGAGTCCTTTAACATTAGAGTACTAAATGGAAGATTCATTGAAGATACTCCACCAGCATGCACGTTTCATTCATCAAGGGTTAGTAAAACCTTGGACTACACGTTTATGTCACTATCTCTCTTTTACCATGTAACCTCCTTCAAAATAGGGCAAAAAACTGATAGTGATCATTGCCCCCAGGAAATCACATTGAATATCTGCAAGCCCAAATTTGAGCAGTCTTTGGTCCCTATTAACTCAGTTTATACTGTCAACTATAAAAAGGATTAAATATTCTGCAATAAATGAGGGAAGCTTGCTTGACATGGCGATACTGCATTTTGAGGGAAGAATTGGAACAAGCGAAGTTGAGAAATGGGAGTGTTTTACCAAAATAATGGCAGGCTACTCCACAACACCGAAGCTTGAATCAAGACGGACAGATAACAATATGACCTCGCTCACAAAGGAACATCAAGTGAAGATAAAATGTATAAAGAAATGTATCTACCAAACAATGCGTCAATTTAGGTACTCTTCATGCGACACGGTGAAACAAGACCGCTTACGGAAACTGAAGGCTTCTTTAAAACAAACAAAGTGGATAGCAAATAAAGAAATGGAGGACAGCTTATGGGTAAAACTACAGGCTGACATAAAACAAAACGATGGGGCGAAATTCTGGAAATCAATGAATTCCTTTTTAAATCCTGTGCATGATGGAGTACCCTCTAATATTAGCGAAGCTGCATGGTCAAAGTATCTTAAAGATCATTTTTTACAACAAAAGGCCTCTGACTTTGAGATAGGAAATGAGGGAAATAAACTAACAACACTGTGTGAAACTTCCCATAAACAAGCTTGTGGCAATACAATCATGAATACAAGAGAAATAAACTTACAAAAGACAATCATGCGACAAATTAAAAAGGGAAGAAG
The DNA here is from genome assembly GCF_964204655.1 of Triturus cristatus. Classification (NCBI taxonomy): domain Eukaryota; kingdom Metazoa; phylum Chordata; class Amphibia; order Caudata; family Salamandridae; genus Triturus; species Triturus cristatus. The sequence continues at coordinate 393,441,551 of NC_140592.1, forward strand.
GGAAGGGGCACCCGGCCCGAATGGTATACCTCCCATCCTTTACAAACGGAGCGATAGGGAATGGGCTGGAGCACTAGAGCCATTATTCCATGAAATAATACAGTTCAATATATTACCTGCCTCCTGGAAGGGCTCAATTATCTCTCCTATACTCAAATCAGGTAATAAATCACAACCAAGCAACTACAGACTGATTGCCCTTATGGATAATGAGGCCAAGTACTTTGCTGGGATCCTCTTGGAAGAATTACAGCTCTGGGCTACAGAAAACTCCTTAATCCCTGTAAATCAAACAGGTTTTGCTAAAAATGTTGGGACAACAACGAACATCTTGTCAATGGGCCTGTTAATCGATAAAGCCAAAACTACCAAAATGCCAATCCATCTGTGCTTTATTGATTATAAGGCAGCGTTTGATTACATCAATCGAAATCTCCTGTGGTCTAAACTGAACAAGTGGGGGATCCCGAGGCCCTTGCTAAATCTACTTATCAACCTGCACAGTGACACCTGGATACAGGTTAAGTTGGGTGATGGATCTCATCTGTCCAGACGCATCCCAACTAATAAGGGCTTAAAACAGGGATGTGTCTTGGCTCCAACCCTTTTTAATCTATTCTTAGGTGATTTAACCCCAATTTTAAATACCTGCAATTCCCATGCACCGAAACTAGGAGGCCAAACATTACCATCATTACTATATGCGGACGACATAGTGTTAATTAGTCAAACAAAAATAGGGCTACAAAACCTCCTAGATGCCACTCGGTTGTATTCTGATGATAACCAACTGACAATAAATCTACAGAAGACACAAACTATGTCAATTAATAAAAAAGGGAAATCCAGCTATGGCTGGTTCTGGAACAACAACCGTATTGAAGACACAACAGTGTACAAATACCTGGGAGTCAAAATTGATAATGGTGGCCAATTTACCATTCAGAAAGCAAGCATTAGAGGAAAAGGCATTGCGATATCTATTTCATTAAAAAAATTAAATGGTAAGCTCACCAGTCCCTCTCTCTTGCCCCTGGCACAAGTTATAAGAGCTAAACTGCTGCCCACAATTACTTATGGGAGCGAAGTACAGAGAGGTAGGGATGCGGCGACCCTAGACAGAACTGTGGCATCAGCGTACAGAACCATATTCAGCTTGCCAAAACAAACCTCTCCGGCCCAACTCAGGCTGGAATTTGGAGGACAGAAGCAGTCTTTGGCAAGACAAGGTGCATATATAATGACTTGGGATAAAGTCCGTAAGGCAAATGAAGGAACCCTAAACAGCTACTTATGGTCAGAATTAGAACGGTATCCGGCATCGCCAGCTGCCAAATACTTGAAAAGCAGCCTAGTGAATCTAGGGTTACAGGAGCTGTGGAATACTCCTACCAATCACACCACGATCAAAAGAATAGTAAAGAGAACAATAAAACATCTTTCATGGATTGAAGATAAAGCGTGTGTTGCAAAGAGGTCACATGGGTGGATCATCCTAAACTCCTACTCCAAACAAGGCTACCAGAGTTACCTTGACCTCGGCTACTCACGTCATATAAAACTGAAGTTCCTCAAATACAGACTAGGCGTGTTACCATGCACACGCCACTTTCCGCAGTGGCTGAGGCCTAATGGGGGTTCCCTCTGTCGCCTATGTGGCAAGGCATCTGAAGACATGGAACATTTGTTGTGCTCCTGCGAGAAGCTGTTGGAGGAAAGGAAACGGTTACTGAAACACCACTTCAACCACCGTGGAATACGCTCACGAAGGCAGGCAGTTCTTGCCTGTTTTACACCTAGTGACCCGCAGTTGAATTGTAGCCTTGTGAAGTTTTTGAAGGTGGTAGAAACAAAGATGCAGAAAATTGACCGACCGTCATATTCTTAGAGGCTCTTAAAATAAGCAGATCCCTATTTACATTGTATCAATTATGGAAGGTGGAAGAAGAGTAAATACTGGAATTTGTCCCCTTGCCATAAAACACAGACGACATTTAGAACAATACATTTACTATTTTAACTCTATCAACATATAAAATCTTATGAACTTTTTAAAAGGAATTAAAAATACAGTTACTACGTGAATGTAATTTTATTAAGTAATGAATAATGTATTGTGTACACATTAGTGTTTTTTATTATTATTTTTTTAAGGATGAATTGCAATGGTTTTAATTAACTATGCTAATAAACTATTACTTACTTACTTACTTACTATCTTAAAGAGAACAATATTTATTACAAAACTGTAAATGTGGGTGAACAGGTGATGAGTTTAGAAGATGAATGTGAAATTTCAAGTGGTCAAATAGAGAAAGTGGACATGTCAAGGACTGAAGAGATTTATGAACATTACACAATATGTTCTTTGCATTAAAAAAAAGTCATAGGAAGCAGTATTGAGTTATTTCAAATGAAAAAAGCACAAGGAACTCCAATGAGTGTATGGGACAAAAAGCTTGGAAGCTCGTTGTTTTCCACAGCTGTTTCCTACTGGAGAATGTGGACGATATGATGACCGACCTGTACGGATTCTAGCTTCAGAATATCGGTCAACAAGATTATATTCTGAAGATCCTAGATTTCGACAGTGCATTCCATACATATTTCACCTTTTGTTTGAAAGTTATATATCTTCTCTGTCGTATGCAGTGAACCTGTGGTAAATATTTAATTACCTGTACTATTTTTTATGCGGTAAAGTCTAGTAAGAATAACTCAGCAAAAATAAGAGGCAGAATCCGTGGTATTAGAGGTTCTGAAAGGCTTTATTCCTTACAAGGAATTATGGTTCGAACCATAGGCATCAAATTCCATCACCACGAGGGTTCAGGAAGGGAAGGCCATACATTATTGACAAGTAAAGATATTTATATGAAAAGCATTACATTAAGACAGATGCAGGAGGCGTAACAGCTGATAATATAGATAATAATACACATACGTAATGTAAAAAAAAGGCGTAAACATAGGCGTAGACTAGAAACGTCATTAAACATGATGTCACAGGTGGGTGGATCCATAAGAGAATCCTGCAATGTCAGCAGAACTACTTGGCAGAGATGCGTGCGCAGCCGTATGACGTGTGATTGACGTGCAACTAGAGGGTGAAGGGGACTTGACATTCAGCTCTACATGTGGAGACAGAAGTCTGGGGGGTCATGTCAACCTAATCCCAAATCATATCTAATATCTTATGTTTAAAGAACTGTATTATCCAAAAGGAAAGGTCTCTCAGACGGGATCTATTCTATACTGACTGTTAGTGCGTGTACAAGCGTCTAAGTGTCTACATGAGATGCGAGGGGGCAGGAATCCTCCATAGTAACAGGGGCTAGGAATTACTTGCATGAGGATAGTGAGGCCTGGCCCTTTGCTCGGTAGCTGGAAGAATGTTTACCTAAACTACTAGACAGGAATGCATCGGGTGAGGAGCGGAGCAGATAATCTTGAAGGTGAAATACAGTTTTTGGCAGGCAACAGGCCGGATCAGGCACCGTTAGCCGCGCAGGGAGTAGAACAAAGTTCATGGATACAGATGCGGGCTCGGACTGGAGCTTTCAGAGGCAGAAGGCAGGAAAAGGCTTGATGGCAGAATTCAGGGCCTACTCGCCTGAACTGTAAAACGTGGAAAGTGAACCACATAAAGTCGGTGGCCTTTCATATTTAGGAACGGAATATCCGACTCATTCATGGCGGATCTGAAAGAGGACATGTTGACGGTGGACGCACATGTATTTGCGTCTTCATAACTGGAACTGGAGGGAACATACATGTACTTGTAGCATGTACATGGAGCCGTTGGGGTCTAAGATAGGGGACATAATCTGATCATAAAATTCATATTTCCTCAAACCACATACTTAAAACTGGATTTCATCAATCACTTCTTTCTGTGAAAGAATTTGTGGAGAATGTTCAAGAAACAGATGAAAATTTAGAAGCACAGTTAATCAATTTGATGGAATGTCAACGTGGAACAAATGAGTATTGGTATCGTCGTCATGGAGAACTCAAGTTTTTGTTACGGACCTTAGGTACACCAATATGGTTTGTCACACTTAGCTGTGCAGAGTATGCATGGGAAGATTTGCTTGAGTTTCTAAGAGAAGTGAATTCCAATATAAAAAATGTTGAAACAAAGACTCCTGGTGAAAAGTGTTCATTGGATCCTGTTAATGTGTGCAGATATTTTAATCATAGGTTTCAAGCTATGATGTATTTTATCTGCAATAAAAAGAATCCACCTCTTGGAGAAGTTACCGATTTCTTTTGGAGAAAGGAGTACCAAGCAAGAGGTGCACCTCATATACATATGCTACTATGGATCAAGGATGCACCTAAATTTGGAACTGATTCTGATGAAACAGTATTGTCTTTCATCGAACAGTATGTGACATGTGTGATTCCAAGAGAAGAAGGAGATAGAAGATTGAGACAGCAAGTTTTACATTTCCAAAGTCTCCGTTGTGGAAAGTACTGCAGAAGAAAATACAAGTCTAAAGGAAAATTTTACACCAAATGTCGGTTTGGTTTTCCACGTCCAGTCATTTGTAAAGGAAGAGTAAATTCTTTTTTTTCTTCTGTAAGGCACACAATAACTCGGAAATCTCCAAAGAATACCTACAACTTAAAACGAACAGAAGTCTCAAAGTATATCAATGACTACAATCCAGTCATTTTAAAAATGTGGAATGCGAACATGGACATCCAGTATGTTGCAGATAACTCAATTGCTGTTACACGTTATGTTACATCGTACATATCAAAATCAGAAAAAACTGAGATGAAACAAATGTGGGAGGAAATTTCACAAGAGAAAAGCCTTAGCAAAAAATTGTACAGCTTTACTTTGAAAATGCTTTCCCACCGAAAAATTGGATCCTATGAATGTTCAAACCGCTTGTGCTCTTCAAGTTTATATTCAAAGTCATGAGGAAGCATTTGGGTAAGTTTAGGTCTTGCCTGCTCAAGGAATAGAGTGTTGAAATCTTTAGAAGAAATTGAATACTTAGCAGCAAATTAACCAGACAGTAAAGACATTCTTATAAATAATATGTTGGACACATACTATCCGAAAAGGAATCGACATCTGGAACAGCTATGTCTGTATGAAGTACTTCAACATTACAGCTTCAAAAGAAATGTTAAACGGAATTTAAAGGACGGAAAATATGCAGTAGTTGGATGTCATGGTTGTTTAGTAAAACATGCAAGGGGTAATCTTATAAACCACAAGAAACTCAGTTGTGAAACTCCAGATAAGCGAGAACTTTACTATTTAGCACTTCTCCAACTCTTTAAACCATGGCATAGCGAAAGTTAATTACTTGGAGACTTTGACTGCTACGAAGATTCTTTTAATGCATGTAAAGATATAATTGCCATGTACAATTTTCCCTACATATTTAAAAATGTTGAATGATGAAGTTAAACAGGAAAAGACTTTTACAGCTGAAATAGCTAATGAAAGTTCTCAAGATAGTCAAAGTAGTGGTCAATGTAGTCAAGATCCTCTTGGACAACCAATACTGGAAAATGAAGCAGTGATTGCTACGCATGAAGTCGAAATTGCAATACAACAAGCACACAAGGAGACTATTACATTGGAAAAGTTAGAAGAACAACTAAACACTGAACAGAAAGAAATATATGTACAAGTGAGAGAACAGATAGAACATGGTTTGTTGCATGAAAAAAAGAATGTGTGTGTTCATCTTTTAAACCTCTTCTGATGTACATCAGTGGTCAAGCTGGGACAGGTAAAAGTTTTTTAATTAAAGTTTTCACCAGTTATCTTCAAAAAACTACTGGCTCACATTTATGTTCTGTGGTAACAGCTCCAACTGGATTAGCTGCACACAATGTTAAAGGAGTTACTTTGCATAGATTACTGATGTTACCAGTTGAGCATGATAATAAATTACAATATCAGAAGTTGCCTGGAGAAGCTTCTCATGAAGTGTCAAGAGTGCTGAAGAAAATGAAACTATTCATTATTGATGAGGTGAGCATGGTCTCAAACCTAATGCTTGCTTTTGTACACTTAAGATTGCAACAGGTATTAAAAACAGATTACGACGTTCTCTTTGGAGGGAAACATTTAATCGTATTTGGAGATCTGCTACAACTAACCCCTGTAAAAGGAGAACCAGTGTTTAAAACTCTTCTACATGACGACACAAAAATCTTTGGGAAGTATTGGAAATGTGAATCTGTGGTTACATTTTGAATATAAAGAACTCACTCAGAATATGCGACAAGCAAGAGCTGAAGATTATGCAAATATTCTAAAAGATGTAAGAATTGGTGTTCTAAGCAAACATGGTAAACAAGTTTTTCAAAGTCGTCAACTAAAGAACTTGTTTACAAATGGAAACACACCAGCAGAAGTAATGTTGAAGAAAATGAAAGAAAAAAGTCTATAGTTTGCTTAATGCCTACAGTGGAAGAGTGTTACACATTTAATAAAGAGCTTATGAAATTAGAAAATGAAAAAATAGTTCACATTGAAGCTATTGATAAAATCGAGCATCAAGGAATAATAATTCTTCTTTCAGAAAAACTACAGACTAAATTGGATTCTCTGGAAAAGTCTGTATCAAAAACTGCTGGCTTAGAAAAAAATGTAGATGTATGTTTAAACTGTCGGGTAATTTTTAGGCGTAATCTGAATGTAGAAGAAGGTTTAGTGAATGGAGCAATTGGAAAAGTTGTTGATTTTGTGAAATATCAAAATAGAAATGGAATTGAATTCTTGAAAGTTAAATTTGATAAGATTACAGAGGTAAGACAGATTGCGTGTTGTGCAAAGGTTTTTTAAATACTAATTCCTAACTATAACGTCTGTAAAACCTATGGTTTTTTCAGTGATAATATATATATATATATATATACATATATATATATATCTACTGGTGGTCGCCAGTAGATAGTTATAGTTAGGATCGTGTTTCCATAGGAAATCCGCAACATTCTATTTTGAATAACTTTGGCGCCGATTGACGAAGCCTCGTGAATTTTTCAAAATAGGTGGGGCGCTCCGCTCTGCTCCTTCCCTGAAAGTCTCGGGGGGATTCGTCAAGCGGGGGCTGAGAAAAAGGGGGGGGTCCCAAAACACGTTTTCCCCATGCATTTTTCCATAGGACCTTTAGTCTGAGCTACAGCCCGAACGGCTGAACAGAATTACTTGAAATTTGGCAGAGAGGTAGTCCTCCGGTCAAGGATGTGCCTTTCGCAGGTCTGGTGTAAATCTGTTCAGTATTTCCTGAGAAAATAGCATTTAAATCAATATATATATCTATATGCGCGCACGGTAAACCTTACCGTACGCGCACGCTGCCGTGCGCGAGCGCGATTCTGATTGGTTGTTAGATCTTAGTAAACATTCGAATCGGTCGAAACCAGGAAGTGTCGGCCGCCATTTTGTCTCTCGCACTCTGAGGGGGTGAAAAACAAAGGTGGAGAACGTGAAAAGGGGGCAGGGTGGACAGTTCCTGACCCCCTAGCCTTGGTCAGGGGGTCCCAGAAGGACCCCCAAGGGCAAAAATTTATTTTTAATTTTTTACGAAAAATCGCGGAGTGCGCGTAGCGTGCGCGCACGGTAGAAACGGAAAAATTCCGCGAACTACGTAACGTGGGCGCGCGGTGCGCTTCGCCCACCGCGCGCGCACTGTGCGCGCACGGTGAAAAACCTTAAATAAATAACTTAGCATTTAAAAAACCTTGCAAATTCACTTAAAAAACCATAGGTTTCACACATGTTATAGTTAGCTGGACATTTCACTCGTCAAAAACCATTGAAATTCCCCCGTTATAGTTGGTGCAGGCAACTATAACTCACGCAACCACAATCCTCTGCTGTGACGTAAGATATTACATCACTGATGACATATGTGTCTTTCTAAAAAAAAAATATTTGTAATATATGTATAGCTAAAAATTAATGGAAGAAGACATGGGTAAATAAGTGTCTAAATACAGTATTAGCATCAGCAGAGGATTGCGGTCGCGTGAGTTATAGTTGCCTGCACTAACTATAACGGGGGAATTTCAATGGTTTTTCACGAGTGAAATGCCCAGCTAACTATAACATATGTGAAACCTATGGTTTTTTAAGTGAATATATATATATAATCCTACATACATATATCCAGCACTCCTTTTCTTTATTGATCCTCTGAGCCCAGGAATCAAAAAGGCACGGACTCCTCTTATTTTGTGCAGTAGTTCATTTATTTTTCGTGCTCTGCCGCCATGACGCGTTTCGACTCACCAGGGGCCTTGATCACATGATCAAGTGCTTAATTAATTCATGAATCTAGAAAAACAGACTACCTGTCTGTTCTCACATATTACACTGCATAACATTCATATATTATATGTCTGGCGGAATCCTAGATATTCAAGTAGCAAAGAATTATTATATATGTAAACATTCTGTGCAAACTTACGCAAAATTCACTGTTTAAAATACAGTTATGATTTGGCAAGACACAATTTTTGTTTTTTGTTACCTGCACATAAAATTCTAAAAACCATATGCATAATTACCCAGACTGCTGTATGTATGTATGTGTGTGTGTATATATATATATATATATATATATATATATATATATATATATATATATATATATATATATATATATATATATATATATATATTCACTGAAAAAACCATAGGTTTCACACATGTTATAGTTAGCTGGACATTTTACTGATAAAAAACCAATGAAATTCCCCCGTTATAGTTACTGTAGGCAACTATAACTCACGCGACCGCAATCCTCTGCTGATGCTAATACTGTATTTAGACACTTATTTGCCCATGTCTTCTTCCATTAAATTTTAGCTATACATATATTACAAATATTTTTTTTTCATAAAGACACATATGTCATCAGCAGAGGATTACGGTCGCGTGAGTTATAGTTGCCTACAGTAACTATAACGGGGGAATTTCATTGGTTTTTTATCAGTAAAATGTCCAGCTAACTATAACATGTGTGAAACCTATGGTTTTTTCAGTGAATTTGCAAGGTTTTTTAAATGCTAATTCCTAACTATAACGTGTGTGAAACCTTGTAGGTACCACTAAAAAATGACTTCATAAACACAACAGCTCTTTTTAGAGCTCCCTAATATCTAAACTCTTAAATCTGCTTTTCATTTATTTTTTTTATTTTTTTTTACCGTACGCTTACCGTACGCATACCCCGTGATTTTTTTTAAAATCAATAAATGTTTTTTTTGTACTTTTCTGTCCTTCTTTGACCCCCTTACAAATGTTAGGGGGTCTGTAACTCTCCTCATTGCCCCCTTTCCTTGTTTTCACTCTTTTTTTTCAGAGTGAAATACACAAAATGGCGGCCGCCGCTTCCTGGTTTCGACCGATTCGAATGTTTACTAAGATCTAAGAGCCAATCAGAATCGCGCTCGTGCACGCCACCGTACGCTTACCGTAAGCGTACGGTAAGCGTACCGTAAGCGGGCTCAGATATATATATTGATTTAAAGGCTATTTTCTCAGAATCTACTGAACAGATTTACACCAAACCTACAAAAGGCACTTCCTTGACCTAGGGACTACCTCTCTGCCAAATTTTGAGTAATTCTGTTCAGCCGTTCGGGCTGTAGCTCGTTCTAAAGGTCCTATGGAAAAATGCATGGGAAAAACGCGTTTTGGGACCCCCCTTTTATCTCAGCCCCCGCTTGACGGATCCCCCCGAGACTTTCAGGGTAGGAGCGGAGCGTAGCGCCCCACCTATTTTGAGAAATTCGCGAGGATTCGTCGACCGGCGCCAAAGTTATTCAAAATAGAATGTTGAGGTTTTCCTATGGAAACGTGGTCCTAACTATAACTACCTACTGGCGACCGCCAGTAGGTAATATATATATATATATATATATATATATATATATATATATATATATATATATATATATATATATATATATATATATATATATATATATACACTGAAAAAACCATAGGTTTCACACACGTTATAGTTAGGAATTAGCATTTAAAAAACCTTGCAAATTCACTGAAAAAACCATAGGTTTCACACATGTTATAGTTAGCTGGACATTTCACTCGTACAAAACCATTGAAATTCCCCCGTTATAGTTAGGCCAGCTAACTATAACTCTCGCGCCCGCAATCCGCTGCTGATGATGACGTCACATATTACATCACTCATGACATGGTCAGTGACATCACTGATGACATCCCAAATGACATCACTGATGACATAACTGATGACATCCTTGTGTAAGAGTGGCAGACCTCCTCTTATCCTAATATGAACTTTGATGCACACATTGAAAAATACAAACTAAAGTTTTGAAAACTATAGAGATACCATTACCAGTTAGAACAACCTATTCAGTAATTCCAAAATCTACATACGCATCCACTCATTCATCAACACTTCTATATAGTCACTCATACATGTACTCAGTCATCATATCTACTCATACACCTATACATCCTGTTACACACCTACACTCATACATAGTTACTCACACACATACTCACACATGCAAATAAACATCCATTTACTTGCATATACAGCTATACACACACCACTACACTTACTTCTAAAGAAACGTACACATACTTACTCTCTTAAACAATCACTTATAGAAACACATACTTATTTATAAAGGAACTCTTCAAATCTCTCACTCTCGTATATCCTCACTTATATAATCAATACTCACATATACTAGTTTAAAACATATGGACTTACTCATAAAGACACTATTGAGACAGTCATTCACTCTCTTACTCACCCATACACACACTCATCCACCCATACTGTCCTGCTCATATACTGTCTTCAAAACACATACAAACAGCGAGTCACTCATTCATGCATCTATACGCTAAGTAATATCCCCCACTGAACCATACAGACACTCATACTGATACTCTAAAAACGAACTAATAACCCATATACATACTCATGTAGCTACTCACCAACCCATGGAGCCACTTATACACAAAGTGAGACACTGATACAGATATTTAAATATTTAAACATTACTCACTAATACTTGTGTTCACCAAGATACGGTTAATAAGTCAATTTTACAATTAATTTTACAAAAAAAACATCCATTTAGACACTTATTTACCCATTTATTCTTCCATTAGCCTTTAGATATACATATATAAAAAATATTTATTTTTCAGAAAGACACCTATTTACTGGATGATGTCATCAGTGATGTCATTTGAGATGTCATCAGTGATGTCATGAGTGATGTCACTGACCATGTCATGAGTGATGTAATATGTGACGTCAGCAGCAGTGGATTGCGGGCGCGCGAGTTATAGTTAGCTGAACTAACTATAACGGGGGAATTTCAATGGTTTTGTGCGAGTGAAATGTCCAGCTAACTATAACATGTGTGAAACCTATGGTTTTTTCAGTGAATTTGCAAGGTTTTTTAATGCTAATTCCGAACTATAACGTGTGTGAAACCTATGGTTTTTTCAGTGAATTTGTAAGGTTTTTTAAATGCTAATTCCTAACTATAACGTGTGTGAAACCTATGGTTTTTTCAGTGAATTTCAAAGGTTTTTTAAATGCTAATTTATGAATGTATTATTATATTTTTTATATATTTATTTTACAATAAACTACCTATGTATATAGTTATAGAATGACTGTATCCTGTAATATGGAATGGCTCAGCTCTTTTTTTTTTTTTTTTTTTTTAATTTGGATAAAGTTGAACAGCATAGTTAATATCTTCTATAAACAGTTTAAATTTTTGTTATTTTTTTTTTTTAGGGTTTTTGACGGTGCGCGCATCCGCAAAATAAAAATTTTTTTTTTGCTCTTGTGGGTCCTTTTGAGACCCTGTGACAAAGCCTAGGGCGTTAGAAAGTGTCTTCCGTTACTTGTTTTCGCGTTCTCAACTTTTCTCTTTGGCTATCTTCTGCCGCGTGGGTGCGCGCACGGTGTGCGCATGCGTGTGTGCTCCGTGCGCGCATGCGTGTGTGCTCCGTGCGTGCGTGCTCTGTGCCCGCACCGTGCGCGCACGGCTAGTCATGTGATTACGAAACAACACTTTTCATTGGTTCATAGTAGTTTCAGTTCCAGGATCTTCCAACACCACACCCACTCCCCTCATTATTTCTTCTTATTTCCTGGGAGAAGGAGCTGAACAGCTTTTCCTGCACCTGAAAATGGCAGAACAGGAGTCTTCTTCAGGGAGTGAGGAGGAGACCTTTGTGCCACCAAGGCAGAGGAAACAAAAGGACTCATTCATTTGGAATTTTTTTTACTTTTCCAGAGGGCCAGAAGAAGGTGAATGCTCCTAAAGTCACATGCCCTGTTTGTGGAGTGGTCTTATCTAGAGGTCTAAAAAATACTCCTTTAGTATTTACTCTATATTGAGGCACTTTAAAACAGTGCATCCTGTGGCTTATGCTCGGGAGTCTTCACGAGCTACAAGAGACAACCCTCCACCAGCTCAGCCGAGCATATCATCTCCGGCCGCAGAATCACCTGCTTCAAGACCTCTGGATATCCACCCTCTGTTTCAGCAGGTTCATATACGTTGCAATGTGTGCAGTGTTGTTCTCTGTTATGGTGAGAGCAGCATTAACTTAGTAGAGAACAAAATTCAGCGCCACACATGCTCCACACCATAATTTTTTTTATTTTTTTATTTGTTCCTGTTGATCATTTTTTCATTCCCTGTTTTTTTTGCTGCTCTAAAAACAATTAAAAAAATACATTTTTTTTAAAAAAACTAAAAAAAAAATACAAAACAAAAAAGACAAAAAAAACAGTTCTTTTCAGAACTCACTTCACTTCTCCAAGAAGAGCTATATTCTTAATATACTGTGTTGTAATTGTATTGAATGAATGTGTAGTGTATACATGAATGATTAAAATGACTGAGTGAAGAGGAGGAAAGGATTGACCGAATGAGTGAGAAAAGGAAAGTATTGTCAGTCATGAAAGGGAAGTGAAAGACTGACTGCAACAAAAGGACTGAGGGTAGAGGATACAGATAGGAAGAGTGAATGAGTAAAGGAATGGCAGTGAGTAATGGAGAGTGAGTGAGGGAGGGGGAGTGAGAAAAGGGGAGTAAGGGACGGAGATAGGAAAAGACAGTAACAGATGAAGCGGATGAAGTACAGCAGGGTAAAGGGATTGAAAGTAAGAGAAGTGGAGTGATGGTGAGATAACAGGTATGAGGATTAGAAAAGGTGGTAAGGGAAAGTGAGAGATGGGGAGTGAGGGGATGGAGGGATTTAGGAAACTGGAGTGAGAAAGGGAGTCAGGATTTCAATGTGCAAAGCAGAGTGAGGGAGAGTGAAGGAAAGAATGCGAAAAGGTGAAGGGGTGTGAGATACAGACAGGAGGAAGTGAAGTAGGAGAATAGGAGTGACTATGAGTAAAGGATAGTGACAGTTAGGGAAGGTGAGAGAAGGAGAATGACGGAGAAGGTTAAAAAATTAACATAGATGGAAAATGAGTGATGGAGAGAGGAGGAGTGGTAGAGTGGTAGAAACAGAGGGGCAGATTTATAACAAACTAACGCAGCACGGTGCAGCAAGTAATTTTGCTGCGCCGTGCTGTGTTAGTTTCGAAGCACAGAGATGCGACATATTTGCAAGAATATGTCGCATCTCTATGCTTCCCCTGCACTGGCGCACAAACTGCAGCCATGCGCCGGCGCAGGCTCCCTTGCACCATGGTGCAAGGATGCCTGTGTGGTGGGGAGATTGTTCTTGTGCAGGAAGGGACACCTTCCTGCACAAAAACAACCACAAGAGGCTTTTTCCTCTTTCAGTGCGTGCTGTAGCATGCAGCACACACTGAAAGAGGAAAAAAACGAGGAGAAATGAAAACATTTCTCCTCGTTGTGCCTTGCTACGCCACCTCTAGGGTGGCGTAGCATTCACACGTATCTCCAGAGTTATGATTTCTCGTAAATCTGGAGATGTGTCTAGTTCTATGGGTGTTGCGTGGGAACACCCACAACAACATCCATGGAACGCCCCTTCAACGCACAGTGCTGCGTATGAAGTGGCTGTATTTACGAGGAGAGGAAAAGTCAGGATTTCGCATTCCTGCAAGGCCTAAACTTACCCAAATTATTCTTCTGGATTTGGAGTACAGACTTGCAGATGATAACCTATCTGAGCATTCATATGACCCAATTTCTCGATGCTATAACATCTTTAAACTGAAACTGTATAGCTTTTTACTGACAGTCTTCTCGTGAGAAATCTCTTCCCACATTTCTTTCAATTCCGTTTTCTCAGATTTAGTGATGTAAGATGCGACATACCGAGCAACAGCAATAGAATTGTCAGCTACATACTGAATATCCATGTTAGCATTCCACATGGATAAAATGACTGGGTTGTAGTCATTTTATATATTTTGACTCTTCTTTTCTTCTTAGGTTGTAGGTATTTTTCGGAGATTTTCTTGTAATGGTATGTCGCACAGCTGACATAAAACTGTTTACTCTTCCTTTTGAAAGAACAGGTCGTGGAAATCCAAATCGACATTTTGTGTAGAATTTTCGTCGACAGTATTTTCCACACCGATGACTTTGGAAACGTAAAACTTGCTCTTTTAAGTTTTTTTTCTTCTGTGCTTTTAGGTATAGCACATGTTGCATATTCTTCAATAAAAGATAAAACTGCATCATCAGAATCTGTTCCAAATTTTGGGGCATCCTTGATCTACAACAGCATATGAATATGAGGAGCACCTCTTGCTTGGTACTCTTTTCTCCAAAAGAAATCCACAACTTCTCCAAGAGGTGGATTTTTTTATTGCAGATGAAGGATAGCCTCAAATCTATGATTGAAATATCTGCAAACATTAACCGGATCCTATGAGCACAATTCTCCTGCTGTCTTGTATTGGATGTTTTCAATATTTTAATTTGCCTCTCGAAGAAAATCCAGTAAATCATCCCAAGCGTTCTCAGCACAGCTTAGGGTAAGGAACCATGTAGGAGTTCCTAAATTCCGTAACATACATTTCAATTCTCCATGGCGTCGGTACCAATATTCATTAGTCCCACACTGACAAGCCATCAGATTAATCAATTGAGATTCCAAATGATCATCTCGCTGTTGCACTTTGTTCATAAAATCCTTTGCAGACACATTATGTAGATGTACTCCAGTTTTTAAAATGTGATATACTTCATAAGATAGTGCAGACAAGTTACTTTCAAATAAAAGATGGAACAAATAAGGAATACTTTGACAATCTTGGATCTACTGCATATAATCTTGTAGTCCAATACTCAGAAGCAGGAATCTGTACTAGACGTTCATCATATCGTCCACCTTTTCCTGTAGGAAACAGCTGGGGAAAACAACGAGCTTCCAAGCTCTCCTCTCATACACTCACAGGAGTTCCTTTTGCTTTTTTCATCTGAAACAGATCAATAGTGTTTGCCATAACTTCTTTAGAATGAAGAGGATGTATGCTGAAATGTTCATAAATTTCTTCTTCTTTTGACTTATCCACTTTTTCAATTTGCCCAGTTGGTATTCTTGTGTCTGCTAGTAAAACTTCTTCATCTTCATCCATATCAATTGATTCATACCATGTATTATTTCTTTTCAAATATAAATTTGCTCTTTGTACTTTTCGTACATCTACTAGCTCCTGCCAAATTTTCTTATTCTTTGTAGGTACACCATTAACCAGAATAACTAATGGTTCAGTTTCCAAACTATCTGCATCAATTGTTTCAATATTTTTTTTCAAATCTAATGGCAAATAGACAACTCTTCATTTTAAACCTCTTTGTAAATCTGAAGGAGGTAATTTACCTGTTTTGGGCTCCATACGAACTATAGTCTGAAACGGATGGACACATTGAATGAGTATAGACTCGTACGTATTTAAATCACAAAGTTCTGCAGGAATATCAACCAATTCTAAATTATTATGTACAGCTCTAGCTGGCATTTTATTTTCTTCTAACTTGTTATAACCGTATTTACAAATACGCTGATCTTCACCCAAATCAAAACAATTTTCCAGAAATAAATATGTAGCAAAATCCTTCCACTCATAATTATTTTCTTTTTCACTTTTTTTTATAGAGATCAACATTTCTTGTTTAAGTTTTATAATGGCTTTTCCGGCAACAAATACAAGTAATATTTGGTCTTTCATTAGAGATGATAGTAAATTTTGTCATTTGATCTTCAAAATTTTTACTAACCGTGAGTTCTACATTCTCTTCCACATTTTCCTCAATAACTGTGTCAATTCCTGCACTTTCTTGTTCTGGACCAAAGTAACAAAACTGAATATCATCAGTAACCTTCTCTACATCTGATACAGATCCACGGAACAGAGAAGTATTCAACTCATTTAACTTTAGTGCTGGACTTTTAGCAAAATACAATCTTCTCACAAACTTTCTAATTTCAGTACGATGTACTGCCAGCATCCAAAAATGGTGAAAAACACTTTCACAAACTTTCCTAGAAAGACAAGCCAGAGAATGTCCTTGCAAACCAGTACTCTTTCTCACTCTGCATGGATCTAGTCTTTGAAGCATCTTAATCTTCTGTTTAACACTTTTTTTACTATATTCTCTTAGAAAGTCATGTAATTTATCAATAGATTCTTGTCGTACAGTACAAATACTACTACAATTCCAAGTGTACACTGGGGCTTTAGGACGTTTCCCCATAACCTCATCAGCTAACACTTCTTCCTCATTTCTTGGAACCATTTTCTCCTTTTCCATTACACAACCATCTTTAACTTCATAAGCTCGACCACTGGTGTCAACTGCATGTAGCAAACTATTACTTTGAGGATAACTCTTCATTAAAAAATGGTTCAGTACTTGAACTATGCTTCCATTCTCCTAAGAACACTTTACAAAAGTTATTTTTTTTTCACTACTCTTTTCCTTTTGCTTTTTGAATTCATTACATTGACTAATTTATCTAATGTACGGATCCTGTTCCACATTAAAATGAATAGTTTTCTTTTTAATTCCAAAGCCTTTGCAATAATTGATTCAATATGTTTCATTTTCTTATAAAACGTTGCTTTCTTCCTATATTTTTTCACATCCTTTAGCAAATTGAACATCACTCTTCTCTGAAACATTTTTCTACGAATGTTTTGAAATTCTGTTTTTCTTTTTAAGTCATTCTTTCTCACTTCTGATTGTACATTAGCATTTAGTATTTTCTTTCTATTGTCTTGTTGTTTTCTACTTGAAACACTATTTGCAGTGGATATATTTTTTACATTGTTTCTATGTTTGAGGATATTGTTTAAAAAATCCATGGTCTGCTTACCAGAAGAATTTTTCTTTTTTCCAACATGAGGTTCTTCAACTAATTTTTGTTGTCCAGTTGTCTTCAAATATAGATGTTTTTGCTGTTCTTTTCTCTTTCTTGATTTTATAGGCATGTTTAATTTATTTCAGTGTTGTTCAGCAATACCTGAAAGAAACTTAAAAAACAAATACCTTTATGTAATTTAAATATATTACTATATTTTTTTTGAGCTTCTCAAATCCTATCATATGAGCTGTCCCTTTCCTACGAGTGCAAGTCTTACACAATAAGAGCTACACAAATTAAATCTCTGACAACAATTCCTGTGTGCAGACAGACTCATGGTGTGATTCTAGGCAGAAAACTATATTTGATTGGCAATTTCAAAGCACATTTACTACTGTGGTAGAGCAAGTGATAATTACTGTAACAGCCTCACACATTTTCCTTATAGTTTAGAGAGGCAGAAAAGAGCACATGTCCTAACAGCTACTTGAGACCATGAGCATGTAGAACCTGGGTGAGTGATTAGACTAGAGCAAATGAAATGAGCTTTGGATGACGTTGAATGTGTTAGCGTTACACACTGCTATCTGAAATACCACACAGTGCTGAATAGTAAGCATGGGAGTTCAGGAGAAGCAGCTGCCTGTGTGCTAAGTGTGTTTCTGGAGACTGTGTATTGTCAGGTGCAAGAGAGATCTGCATGGACGCTTGCACAACTGCATGAAGACTGCAGAGATGTATGTAAGAGTACATGTGTGGTAAGGGTTAATTGGACTTTTGAACATGTAGGAACTACCTCACCCATTGCAGGAGTGGAAGGAAAATCTACCCTGTTGATTTCAAATGTGTTAGCATTTGCCTCTCATTTGTGAGATATTGATTTGTGCTGAATGCTAACCATCACAGTTCAAGAAAACAAGCTGCCCCTTTCCTGCGAGTGCAAGTCTTACAGAACAACAGCAACACAAATTAAATCTGACAACAATTCCTGTGTGCACACAGACTCCTGATGTGATTCTAGGCACAAAACAGTATTCCTCGGTGATACCAGTACACCTTAACTTATGGTGAAGACATACTCCATAATATCTTACAAGTTCAAGGCAGTTAAATATCTTCCAACACACAAAATGTAAAACACAACTTGAAAAAAAGAAACAAATTTCTATTATTTATATCAAAATGCACCACATACATCCCCTCTCAAATTCACAACTCACCTTTAAAAGTAGTTAGTTGAGAAAGAAATGTGGCACTCACACAGCAGATTATCAGAGCCAGAATCTCTGAGCTGTACTCCTCTCACCAGAACCAGTAAATGGCAAACTTTCCCTCTCTTTTTTCACACATATACATGTTAACTTCAAATCACATTGCTTCCCACATTTTTTCAAATGGAAACACATTTCTATTAGTTGCAAATTTCAACCCTTTCCAAATGATTCCTACCCCCAACATGACTTCTGCCTGCTAGCATAGTAACAGGTCATGGAACACTGGTGTGAGCAGAGAGGTCAGAAGTTCAGCACACAATGTTTCTAATCCAAAGAGCAAGAGTGCTTGACTTTTCAAACCTAACAGCAAATCCAAAGTAATGTTCTGTGGGAACACATTTTTCTGAACCAATACAAAACATGCTTTTAAAAATGTAAACATACAGCCAAGTTTTTAGTGTAGAATGGTCTGAAACAGCCAATGAGTTCTTTTTATGAAAAAAAAGTATGTAAACCTCCATTTTACAACTATCTTTCTTTTCATATTACCATTCTACTGAAAGACTCCTTCTGAGTGCATCCAGATCTCCTTGAAAGATGTTCACAGTGTGGATTGTAGGTCATAGCTATGTCTTCTGGAGTGAAAAGTATGCATAAAAAAGAGGTATTGTGAAAGACCTTGCTTTGCCAAATGTAGACATTAAATGGATTGGTCAGAGAGGGTTAAAGTGGCACCAATTAATGCCTTTGGTGAAATCCTTTCTACATCTCCCACAGCCTAACCTTATCATTGTGCACTGTGGTGGAAATGACCTAGGCACTTTAACTGGGGTAGGTCTGGAAATGCTTGTTAAGGACACCTTTGTGCAATTGATGTCACTTTTTCCACAAACTACCTTTGTATATTCTAATATATGCCAAAGGCAAAAGTGGAACTGGTCCAACCAATATTGTCCGCAGATTGAGAAAGCAAGAAAGCACGTCAATAAGTCTGTTTCTGCTTTCCTCAGAGACTATGGTATGGGTTCTATATACCACAACAACTTGCGTTACAACATGCAAGGCATTTATAGAGGAGACTGTGTACATTTCACAGATGAAGGGAACAGAGTCTTCCTCTTGAACTTTAGACTGTGCATCGGTACTTACTTGTAGGTAGCAAAAAACACTCCATGAACACAACGGCTCTTTTTAGAGCCAACCAACATCTAAACACTTACACTTGATTTTTAATTCTATTTTTTTTACAAATTTTTTGCCGCCGTGCGCGCACCCCGCGATTTTTTGAAAAAAAATAAAATGTTTTTTTCACCCTTCGGGATCCTTCAGGGACCCCCTGACAAAGGCTAGGGGGTCAGGAACTCTCTACCCTGCCCCCTTTTCACGTTCTCCACTTTCTTTTAAATGGAAACACACATTTCTATTGGTTGCAAATTTCAACTTTTTCCAAATGATTCCTACCCCCAACATAACTTCTGCCTGCTAGCATAGCAACAGATCATGGAACACTGGTGTGAGCAGAAAGGTCAGAAGTTCAGCACACAATGTTTCTAATCCAAAGAGCAAGATTGCTTGACTTTTCAAACCTAACAGCAAATCCAAAGTAATGTTCTGTGGGAACACATTTTTCTGAACCAATACCAAACATGCTTTTAAAAATGTAAACATACAGCCTAGGTTTTAGTGTTGAATGGTCTGAAACAGCCAATGAGTTATTTTCATTAAAAAAAAGTATGTAAGCCTCCATTTTACAACTATCTTTCATTTCATATTGCCATTCTACTGAAAGACACCTTCTGAGTGCATCCAGGTCTCCTCCTCACTCCCTGAAGTAGACTGCTGTTCTGCCATTTTCAAGTAAAATTGATAGCTGTTCAGCTCCTTGTCCCAGGAAATAAGAAGAAATAGTGAGGGGAGTGGCTGTGGTGTTTGAAGATTCTGGAACAGAAACCACTATGAACCAATGCTTCTGAGTGCATCCAGATCTCCTCCTCACTCCCTGAAGTAGACTGCTGTTCTGCCTTTTTCAAGTAAAATTGATACCTGTTTAGCTCCTTGTCCCAGGAAATAAGAAGAAATAGTGAGGGGAGTGGCAAGGCATTTATAGAGGAGACGGTGTACATTTCACAGATGAAGGGAACAGAGTCTTCCTCTTGAACTTTAGACTCTGCATCGGTACTTACTTATAGGTACCAAAAAACACTCAATTAACACAACGGCTCTTTTTAGAGCCAACCAACATCTAAACACTTGAATTTGATTTTTAATTCAAATTTTTTTACGAATTTCTTGCCATAGTGCGCGCACCCCGCGATTTTTTGAAAAAAAATAAAATGTTTTTTTCACCCTTCTGGATCCTTCAGGGGCCCCCTGACAAAGGCTAGGGGGTCAGGAACTCTCTACCCTGCCCCCTTTTCACGTTCTCCACCTTTCTTTTTCACTGTCGCACACAAAATGGCGTCCCACACTTCCTGATTTTGACCGATTCGAATGTTGACTGACATCTAACCACCAATCAGAATTATGCTCGCGCACGGCACCGTGCGCGCACAGTGCGCGCATATAGATATTTATGTACTTTTAACTGCAATTTTCTCAGGAACTACTGAAAAGATTGACACCGTATATGTCGAAAGGCACATGCCTGACCTGAGGACTACCTCTTTGCCAAATGTCAAGTAATTCTGTTCAGACGTTCGGGCTGTACCTTCGACTAAAGGTCCTATGGGAAAATGCATGGGGAAAACGTGTTTTGGGACCCCCCTTTTTTCTCAGCCCCCGCTTGACGAATCACCCCGAGACTTTCAGGGTAGGAGCTGAGCGGAGCGCCCCATTAGGTTTGAAAATTTCACAAAGATAAGTCAAACGGCGCCAAAGTTATTCAAAATAGAATTTTCAGATTTCCTATGGGAACTCGGTCCTAACTATAACTATCTACTGGCGACCGCCAGTAGATTATATATATATATATATCCTCAGAGAAAGGCGCGCTCCTTCCAGCAGCGTCAAACGGGCCACACCAACAGTGCTTGTAAATAGTTCTTTATTAAAAGAAACAACCAAACAGGCATTACGCGTTTCGAGTCTAGCGACTCTTAATCATATGCCAATCGCCGCAATGACGGTGGGTTCGTTAGCTTTTCAAACGTAGCTTGTGAAACATTGAGAAAGGACAATTTTTCCAGTTTAAAGGAACAGTTCATTTCTTTAAGTATTATTCAAAGTTTCATCAGTTCTTTTGATATTTTGCGCAGCGAAGACAAGTGTGTATATATATATATATATATATATATATATATATATATAATGTGTGCTGCAGTTTTCCTTTGTTCTATGCTTGGTAGCACGTTTGCACCCCATTGGTGGGCAATGATATACATCTTTGCGTAGGCGTTTACATCTTTGGAGCTATTTCTACCTCTACACATTTCTTTTAGAATGTATTGTGCTACCCAATTCAGGCCCTTGGGCTCGTTCCCTTCATAATGAGCTTATTTTATGTGCTGAAGATAATTCACCCAGCTTCTATCGCTTCAGAGCAAGAACCTAAAATTATTTTCACATTCTACACATGTGCTTACAAATTCTATTTGAAAAGATTCCTTCATTGAAACATAGACCACATTTTTTGTAATTTTCGTTTCCAAGATATCCTTTGCTTGTCTGACTTTGTATAATTGTTCTTTTATTTACAGAGGCCATCAACTGCTTAATCCGAGCCATTGAGATCTACACAGACATGGTGAGTAGATTTGTGTAGAACCGTCATTTGGTGTTTCTATTTGTAAAATTAGGGATCTAGAAAACCTCTTAGTCACGCTCTGAGATTACCACATACATTCACTGTGTTATAAGCAAGTTAATTAACTGTGAATCAGAAGCATGGTGGGATAGATAGTGACTGTGTCCTGCATCACAGTGGAGTTTAGTGGAAAGTGTCAATTTACACACTTTGATCATTGTGCAATAATTCTCAGAGTATACATCTCAGAATACAGACAAAAAGACAGCCATGAATGCTAGGTAATAGTAGTGGCAAAGGACTTGAAGGGTTTTCATTGGTATTAAATGGATTAGACTTCCCTTCATCACTATAATTGGGCTCACTCTAAATTGGAACTAAAGGATGATGGAGTTTTTTTTTAAAGTATAGAACAACTGGTTTACACAATCATTACTATAATAGTAATATTCAGGCATTTTAGTCAGTCTGGCTGCCAGTGAATGCATCTCCTAGCAGTTTATTTCCCCATAAAATGTGGGGGAAATTGGTCACCCACAACAGACTTTAATGTCAAGGAGACCTTTATTGAGCTTGATTATAGGAGACTGTGGGAGGTTATATGCAGAATGTAAGGTTCTTGTTCATGTGTAGAATGTGAAAAGAATTGAATCCTCTTCAAAATACATACTGCATCTCTTTTAGCTGTCCTACTATTGTCTCCTCGCTGTAGTTGGCATACCTGCCTATAACTTACATAGCTGGATGTTTATGGAAGAGTATTTCTTCCTTCCAAGCTAAATGGGACAGGGTTCCAGGGCTGACAGAGCTTCTTAGAGAATCCTGGGGCTACAGGCTTCTCGTTATTTACATTAACCTCATACAGCAATGGAGCTGAGCATGGCCTCTTGGTCAATATCAAGATGATGAACTTGACAAGCTTCCTGGCACTGAAGCATGCGTCCACTGATCTGTCTTCCGACAACGTGGAGTGCTTATTCAAAACCTTTACTATATAGTGTAACGGTTCTCCTTCACTTAGAATTGTGGAAACACTTTCTTTCTATAGCCCCCAGTGTAATGCTTTGCCCAATCAATGTGTTAGACTGTTTGTAGTGGTGTTCGTATGGCCCATGTTGTCCTGCGTAGTACAGGACAACATGTACCTGAAGAAAATGGTATTGAAAGCTTCTTTATCCTCAGGTCCTGGTTCTGCAGGTTTTAGGGCCCAGGAGCAGGTGCACAAAGGAAGTTTCTTGGAAATGCCAAATAGTGGTTTTTTTTCTTTTTTACTTGTCAAATTTTTTCCATTGGTCTTCCATTGTGTGTTTTTCCTCCCTTTTTGGTTTTCTTTTAAGTTCTTGCTTTTGTTATTCTTCTTTATCCCAGGACACAATCCTCTGGTGCCTGGATCCATTGTTTTCAGCCTTGGCTGATTGAGTAGTGCTCCACTGAGAACTGCATAAGTAGTGCTCCACTGAGAACTGCATTGCAGTCACTTTCTGTTCTTCAACCTACAGGGTCGGTTCACAATCGCAGCCAAGCACCACATCACGATAGCAGAGATCTATGAGACTGAATTGGTGGATATTGAGAAGGTGAGTATGTTTGAAATCTAGCCTCACTGCAGAAGGTTATCTGTCTAATTGTTTACTTCCTTAGAAGAGGAAATCTGAAAGAAATATTCTCAATTTTTATTGGATGTGGCCTTTAGGATCACACAATCCCCTCCGAACGCCTGTACCTCTTTCGTCCACTCTGTCAATTGTACAAAAAACAGCCAGACACCGAAGCCTCCTCTTCAAACACACCTGCATCAATCTGGTGCCTATAATTGCAGTCTTTTAACATTGTCATTTCAGGATAGTGCTCTCTGGATCAGAACAAACCTGCAGTAGTCCATGGTGGCATTCCCAAGCTGAACTACACTCCATTGGCTGGCCTTCCTTAATACTAGCAACAAAAGTTGCAAACATTTCAGCCTCTATAGATTAGATATTCGCCGAATTGCTGTGCAATGCTGACTCTCAGGGTGTGTGGGTATCCAGATAACGTACTTGGCTTAGTATTCACATGACTGAACTGCACCACTCCAGGGTGCTGCACGGTAACCCCATCACTACCTGAAGAGCAAACTGCTCACCAACTTCCTTAAATTACTTTTTTGAAAAACCAAATTCACATAAGGAGACCAGATTTTCTACCTTTGAGAAAAGTAGATTATTAACTGGGATGCTTGTGAGACGTCACCTAGTTAGTAATGTCACAAGTCCGTATCGGGTCCAGTTGAGGTTCTTTAAATCAAACCTTAACTAAGTCCCTGGTAGCTGTAGTCTGTGAGCTTCGAACATGATGGTAACTGGCAAAGTCTAAGCTTCAGGCTGACAGCGATGAATTCTGGGTCAGGAGCAGAGCCCGGTTTGTTCCACTCAAGATTTTACCTTCACAATTGGGTGTCTATTAGGATGGCGGTCGGAAAATCTCCCCGACCGCCATTGTAGCGGGAAAAGGCCGCCCGCAAGGACCGCGGCATAACCGCCGGTCCAATTAGGATGCTCCGCAGTCTAAATCCGACGCGGCGGTCGGATTCTGGCGATGAACATTGCGGCGGTTGCTGCTGCCAGCAGCACCGCCGCAGTGTGAAAAGGAGCATGTCATGCATGTCACTGCACTGCGTGGCAGGCACTGCACAGTGCCTGCCACCTGGTACAGGGACATGTAGGGGGTTACCATGGGTACCCCCGTGCACCCACACCCCCCCCCCCCCAACACATTGGGGGCCCGCAATGGGCCCTCAGAGAAATTCTCCGCATGCCTTTCCATGGCGGTTCCACCGCAGCGGAAAGGCTGGCAACCGCCGGCATCATAATCATGCCGGCGGTGCTTGGCCATGATCCGCAACAATTGCAGTGGTCCAGCTCCGCCCACCAAGCAAGCGGGCGGACTGCAACCGGCGGAAAAGTGGCGGGCGGAAAATCACACCGCGGCGGTCGGGACCAGATGCTAATCGGACCGGCGGTTTTCCGGGTTTCGATGGCGGGTGGATGACCACCGGCAGTTGCACCGCCGGACCAGCGGCAGCCATCCGCCCACCGTCCTAATAGACCCCTAAGTATCTTTTCTGGGGCTTTTTCCTCATCGACTGTGAGGTTGGCAAGGTCATCTGCAGCTTGAAGCTGGTGTTGGTCTCTGTCGATGGACAGGCAAAGTCCAGCAGTTTGAAATCTTGGTGTAGACGTTCAAGGTTACCAAACAACTGGCAATAGCTGTAGTCTATGAGCTTCGGACTCTGTGCCCAGTAACAGTTCTCTTTTCCCTTCAGCTTGCAAATTGCAGTTGTCGGGAGAAATTGAGTACACTCAGGCACC
Organism: Triturus cristatus; assembly: GCF_964204655.1. Classification (NCBI taxonomy): domain Eukaryota; kingdom Metazoa; phylum Chordata; class Amphibia; order Caudata; family Salamandridae; genus Triturus; species Triturus cristatus. The sequence continues at coordinate 393,467,177 of NC_140592.1, forward strand.
AGCCAAAGGTCCAGGACATGGGATGCACCACTTAGGGGCTAGGACTCGGTCTCATGGCTACACCAAGGGTGTCCAGGGCAGGTCCAGTAGTTACTGGTCAGCTGGGTACTTTGCACATGCAGGCTGGTGACTTTCTAAAGTCCTTTTTATATTAAGTTACTTTAAATCCGACACAATAAGTCTGGTTTAACGTAATGATCAATTTGATACCATGCAGCATTCCAAATAGAAGGTGGCACTTATTGTATGTGCTAGCACGCCTCCATGTTAACCAATGGGACCACCAGTCTTGCTACAGTGAAAACGACAGTTTCAAGTTTTCACTGTCTGGACATGTCAAACATAAAGGAAGCATGTCCTTCTCTTTAATATTTTTTACCCTGCCTTGTTGGCCACTAAGGCCTTCTCTATGGGTGACTTCCAAATATTGAAAAGGAAGGTTTTGATTCAACACAAGTGTTTATTTTACCATGTCTCGTGGGCAGTTTAAAACGACTCAACTAGACAGACCTAGAGCCATGTTTTCACCTGGTCACTGTAGTGGTGGCACAAGAAGTGCTGCAGTCCACTAGTGACCTTTAACTTACTAATGTACCCTATACTAGGGACTTGTAGGTAAGTTAAATATACCAACCTGGGATTAGGCAATGGCACATACACAATTGAGGAGTCGGATCACATGCACTGAGGGCTGGTCAGCATTCAGTCCAAAACTTTAGGGGGTGATCATACAGAAAGAGCAACTTTCTTACATTTCCCAAAATGCTAAACTATTCTTAATCATCCTCTCAAAATATCAATGCTACCCCTGCTCCGTTCCATAGAAAAAACAGCATTCCCCTCAGGATGATACATCATGCTGAACTCTGCAAACACGGGCAATTCCATTCTTTTGTTATGACACTACTAATTCCCAGTGAAGCAAAAGGTTACTCTTTTTTTACTATTTTTGTATGCACATGCTATCTTGTAAGAAGCTTTTCAGCACATTTGCGGACTAGGAACTGACTCATAGGAAGAAAATGTCCTCCTTAAAATTGCACTGTATCAGTGACTGAAGCAGCAGTAGAACCAGAACCTTTAGAATTAACTTAGAGGCTCCAAACATAGTGTCTTAACTTCAAGACTCTGCCTCTGCCAGCAGGCTCTTTTCTGATGTTGGTCAGCCTCATCTGAATGTCTGACGTTGAAATCCCCGCCATCTGCTTCACTTAGTGCTTTGATACCGACACAGGCTATGGAGCAATCTCCGACACCTTTTTTTTAGAAAATATGGGGTGGTTTTGTTAAGATTTCCACCACGGTTTTCCTGGATTAAGAGCCTTCCTCTTCTAATTGTAGATAAAGGTGATTCACTTTGTTCTTTTTCAGTCTCTAGAGAGGTTCCATTGTTTGGCATTCAGAGGTTAAATGATTTCGACACTTCTGATGTAGTTACTCCTAATCAGCTCTGTGCAATTCTTTCTAAGGACTGAGGTAGGGTTGAGAAGGGTGGTTGAGGTCCTGGAATTGCCTCTACCATTTGCAAAGATTAGGACCCACATTTCCCCCCAAATTCTTGTTCGCTCAATGTTACTAACCCTTATTACGTTTAATGAGATATTACCACGCGCTCCCACCCATACCATTCTTAATAATAAACAATCAGCCTCCAGCAGAACACATTTATTCAAAACAATGCACACACAAGCAACATAGCTGATACACATTATATAGCTGGAGCTCACTGCAGCACTCCACTCCTCAAAAATAAGTCTCCTCGAAGACAATACATAACACACTAAATCAATGTCTAGCCAACACCCCCACAGCTGAACAGATGTAAAGGGATACTGTGGAGTCTAACAAGACACTGTAGTGTTAATTAACTCAATGCACATGCTTGAGCCAGACAGCACACATAAAAATCCCATTACTGGTACCTAATTAGTTAATGATTTATTCAGGCTACAAAAAGTCTAATACTAAAACCACTTGCAACCAAACATACTTACATAATGAAATTTAGATTACTCCTACACTACTGGTGATCAAATAGAATACATACTCCGATTTGTGTCAGAAATCTTGAAGCCAAGGCTTTAATATGCCCGACTGAGATACTGTGCGGCCACTAGTCTGTTAACAATAGTTTTTCTGTTTTATGATAAGGGAGCAATAGTACCAGTTCTAAGAGATGCCCCTTTGTCTCAAGCTGGCACAAATTATATTCAAAAAGTGTTTAGTTCAGTGCTCCTTATTTGCTTGAGTGATCCCTGTGTCCTATACCTGGACCTTAGACTGTTGAAAGGTCCAATGGTGTTTGAAAATGGTATCAAGTATACCTGATCTCTAGTTCACCCTGATTAAAAGAAAACATCCTGCATGTTTAAGGCACTGCAGATCTTTGTGGGGGACAATGTCTATCTCCATACTAATGTTTACTTATTTCAGGCTATTCATGAGGCCTGTCTGGGAGAAAGTGGGCTATTGGTGGCAAAAAATGGAAGGCAAGTAGTAGAACTAATTTTGAGGTAACAAGGTGTCTACAACCGGCCATTTCTTGGTGGCTAGGTGCTCAGTGTATGTCAAATTCCCTCTCTATTTGACAGTGCTCGATTGGTTCTGATAGTTGATGCATCCTTAAAGAGCAAGGGTGTCTACCTTCTGGGTTTCCCAATTCATTGCCGCTGGACAACACTGGAAAGGCAATTTTGCATAAGTGTTTTGGAGCTGTGATCCATCAGCTTAGAACTTCACGCCACACTGCCCCTAGTTCAGCACTCCACACGGAGAATCTCAATGGACTCCATAGTCTACATCAGAACGTCACAGGTGCTATTAATTGAAGCACCAATGGCATAGCATTGAGTACTTCAAAATAAAGTTTCCCTGTTTGGAACACACTTGCTTTGACGGGCCTGCAATCTGGCCGATAATAACCTCAATACGGTCACAAATATATGCCATGGTGCTCTCTTCAGGTACCCCTAAACAATTGTGATCTTTCTATTTCTTATCCATCAGTTCTGTGTGCAGCGAACAGGATCAAGAAATACTAGTTGTTTTGCCTGTGGGGATTGGCAGCCATTAATTGAAAAAAAATGTTTTTTTAAATGACATTTTATGGAATCTGTCTTTTTCCCCTTTTCAAAATGTAGAAGAGTTAAAGGTTGATGGTGTTAGCCAAACAGTGTAACAAAAATGGCTTGCTAACTAACTTTCATGCCCTTTCTGTTAACAAGGCATTTAAGTTCTTAGTCCATCCGTCACTTGTTATGAAGGACTAACTACAAACGTGTTTCATTTTATTTAGAACTAGACTCTTGAGCATACACATCTTGGGAATCCAGGCATGTCGGAAAACTTTACAGACATGTTCAGCCAAATAGAGTAACCTCCACTATAGTAATGTATGCTGTCATGCCGGAGCAATTAAGCAATTTGTGTTAGAAGGGAATGTATCCACACTTGTTTAAGCCCCATTTGTTGTTGCCAAATCTGATACTTGTAGGGCCCTTTGGCCTCAAATTTCTGTAATCAAAAGCATGTCGCAGCCATATTAAGGTACAGAAGAAAGCCAAGTTTGAAATCTGTGTTCACTCGGTGCAGAGCAGCACCAGCCTTGTAACTCAACATGTATCCTCATAGGCTCACTATTAATTGTTTTGAATTTATCCACAAGTTTGAAATTGTTTGGTTATGAAAAATGACTTTGGTTGACCATGTCTGTAAGGTACATGTGCGAAATCCACACTTATTCTAAGAACCTGATCTTAACTTTTTCAAAGTCGTACATTTAAGAAGCATTCTTAATATAATTCTGAAAGTTCTGATGGACATAATTCAAAAGATTACCATAGACTCTTTTCAGATCCATCTTCTCTGGTGCTGAAATGTATCTTTTTGATGGGCTTGGGGGGAAAAAAACCTCATTGTGCTTTTTTAGAAAATGTAATTAATTGCTCACTGGATTGCACATATCCGTCAGAGTAAGTGCTCACAGTCTGCACTTCACACAACTTGTATTATGGGTATGGCATCAGTGTTGGCCGAAATGCCTCTCCTGTACATATGCAAGCAGCAGCATGGTTGAAATGCCAAAGTTCCATGAAGCACTACTCCAGTAGTCATTTAGGCCATAGCAGAGTCTAGAGTGAGTATGTAGGGTCACAGTAATATGTTTCAATTAGCTGCATCTTATCCTGCCCTTCTGTGATTTTCGTAATTGAATCTGGTATTAATTCAGTACGTGTGAATGCTTAAAATCTTTTTAGCCGTAACTACAGTTTTCTAGTATTGGTGTCTTAAATCGAACCACAGCTGATACTTGGCCCCTGTTTACTTGCCTTCTCTACTTCAGCAATGAAAATCTTAGGATTGATGGTATCAAGGCGGGAAGAAAGCATTTGAAATGTAACGCTCTCCAACTTATTGCCTGCGTATCCATGCAGTATATAGGCTATAAGCCTATTATATCAAGTGCATGTGTTTTAATAATGCTGTGTAAAAGTTTTCACCAGGGTTTCCTTGCCTGAAAATAGGCAATACATTTAAGGCGTATCAGTAAATAAAGGATGCCAGCACTGTACTTGTGGGTGAGTTGCACTTTATTTCTTTAAGGGTTGCTCGTGTGGCAGCTTGCCAATCTGTTATTAAAGAAGAACTCGCCAGATGTGCATTAAAGTGTATTTCCTGATTTTCAATTATTACATTTAAAATAGCTGTAATGGGCTACTAATCAGGCTTGCTAATTCATTAGCATTTACTTTCTGGAGGCAGTCTAATGGCCTGTATGTCATAGGAGTAATTAATCCGCTTAAACACTTTTTTCAATCATTGTTCAACTCTTTAAACACCTTTTGGCATGAACTCGTGGACCAGTTTCTCAGTATTCTCATTTAGTCTTTCTGTTCATCTCGTCTAGGCAATTGCTCATTATGAACAGGCAGCCGACTACTACAAGGGAGAAGAATCCAACAGGTAATAAATGCTTTGTTTTCCATTTGTCCTATTTGAGCACACCGCACCAAAACAGAGTACTGAAACATACAGTGCCACTTAACATTCATCTCTCACTTTGTTTCCATCCTAATACGCATAGCTAGAAAAGAAGTGCATGAATAATTAACGGGTCTAGAAAAAAACATTAGCCTCTTCACTTCAGAGACTGAAACACTAGGTTTATGGATTTCTGTCTATTCTTAGAATTGCCAGCCTGCTTTAAAGAGTGCATAGTTGTCTTCAGCTTTTTTTGATTATTTTATTTTGCCTTTTACCTGCTTTAAAATAATGTATTTTCTTTTCTGTGAAATGTGATGGAAATATCATCCCCACTCACATCTTCATTCCGCCAGCTTCTGTATTCCAGTATGTTAAAACCACCTGGGGAAGTAATGATACCGTATTACCTTTTTGTTGTTGTTTTTTATTGCACCATGATATCTCCTTTTCTGAGCTCCCAACGTCATAATAAGGGATAACTGGGTGATACTGCATGTTTCCTCTTGTCCAATCGCCAAACAAAAGGGCCAAAAAGGAAACTGAACACCGTGGGCAGTCATAGACATGCCAGTTTAAATCACCAACTATAATCAGAAAATATGAAAAGAAGAGCAACCATTCAGATAGGGAGGGTGCCTCTCAGTAATGTTTACTTAGGAACCCTGTAAGGACTTTGAATTAAATCTTCAGATTCATTAGCTCCAATAGTCCTTAGCATTTCTCTCTGCTGACAGGTGACTAGTCTTGATCTAAAGTGAGTCTGCCCAAAACTAAAATACAGTTCTTGATCTGCAGATGCTTTAGGTCTTATTTTACCTTGACAGAACACCACAGGTTTTTTACTAAATGTTTCCACCATGTAATTTTTTTCCCTCCAATGACGCATGTAGTGGAATTCTTTTTTATGGTTTTCCATTTGAGGACAAGACTATAATAGTTTCTTTAAAATTTTAGCCGGCTAAATAATAATCCCTGCCTGTACTCCTATTGGTGATGCATAAACCACAGCTGATAGTCGATAGCAGCTGACCTACAGATCCTGCGTTTCAAGTTTAAACTTTTCTTAATTGGGTGAGTTCTTGCACTTAAATTCAACCAGTGAGCATGTAAAACAAAGACCTATCCATAGTGAAGGAAGGACTGGTCTCACCTAGGCCCTTGACTTCAAAGGACAGAAGCGTTTGCCCTTCGTTTATGAGCGTTAGATTCCTGGTGCCATTTCCAGACAACTAGTAATGGTCTGATTAAAATACTGAGTCTCATTCCCATTTGGGGTCCTCTATCACCTATTTAGTATGCATATTCAACACACTTAATAATCAGAATAACCTGTTTTAATATGTTTTACTTATGTAATTTTTAAGCTATATAAATAACCATATTTACTGAGAAAAGTGAAATGTTTAGTTGTTGTTCTTGCTTGTAAATGTAGTGATGTAAAAAAACTGTCACTATAAATTTGCACAATATGTATGATACTGCAATCTGATATACAGGGTGCTCCTTTTGACTGAAAAGTAGACAGAAACACAGGTGGAAGCTTGAGTCCATTGTGGCAGTGATGTTTAAATTGCCACTAAAATAAGATCTGATAAGTGCACAAGTTCCATATTCCGTTGCGTGTATGGACTGCACCTTTGAATGATTTACTTCGGAGAGGTTTGTGTTAAGATAGGCGATTGCTGTCAAACAAAATAGTTGACAATTACAGAACTGCTTAGAGTCTAATTCATGGAGATAGAAGGTTGGTTAGTAATGTTCAAAATGATCAGCCAGAAATGAGGTAGAGACTGCCATATGCTCAAGTGGTGTGTGGTGGACGAGCAAGAGAGGTTCCTTTGTTCATGTTATGCTGAAGAGGTAGTTAGCAATCATGACCCAGCCTGGAAGGTAGCATGTTTCTGATAGCTGCGAGGAGGATCAAAGAGTGCTGCACTGTATGTTTAACAGTCTGAGTACTCCTGCTTGGCTCTACCTTTTTGTTTGCATTATGCATCAGCAGCCGAAAGATGATGTATTTTTGTTTTGTGAATTTGCAGCTCTGCCAACAAGTGTTTATTGAAAGTGGCCACCTACGCAGCTCAGCTGGAGCAGTACCAAAAAGCCATTGAAATATATGAGCAGGTTTGTGTTTTTTGTAAGTTTGATTGGGGTAAGTAGGAAACGATAACATGCAAGAGAAATTGGTGGGAGTGACCTATACTCATGTGAACTCTATGGAATGGTGTTCTTTTTTGATCCACTCTTTACTTTTTGCTTTTCGAACTAGAATAGGCACTATGAAAATATTCTCCAGTGTGGCCACCTCTCGAAACTTTTGAGGTGTTCTGTACAGTTGAGTGGGTTTACCATTAGATCTTCACCAATGACAATCCTAAATAGACTCAAGAGTTCTTCTACAACTCTTTTCTCTGCAAAAGTGACCATGGCACCAAAGACATTTTCATTGGCTGCTTGTACACTATAGGATGAAACCCAATTTTCACCTAGATCCATAAATTCACTTGTAGCAAGGTCAGTACTGACCCAGTAGCAAGTCTGTCTCAACCCTCTTGGTTAGCTCAGGTCTTTATTAGAACCTTGCATTAACCCTTTAGCTGCCCCACTGACTTATATACATGATGAAAGGGTGCCCACAGGATGTCCTTGTGACTTATGTATACATCACTAGGCAGTCATGGGCCTCTCTGCCTCAGTTGCTCTTTTTAATTGTTTTTTCTTATTTATTTTTTTGTCCCTCTGATGGGAGACAAACTCCTCCTTGGCCTGGAGTTGGAGGGAAAGAGTTTGCCAATGATCGATTGCAGTGAAATTGGTTTTGCCCTTTTAATACGCCTAGGTGTTTTGCTTTGATCACCCAATTTTAGACATTTACTGTGGGTGAGTTTAACTACTTGAGTCACTCCTGCTGTATTTGCATAATAATTGGACTGGGCGTTACCGCCCGTGTCTGCTTTTTTAGATAAGCTCACTGCGGTGCAGATAGGGTAAGGAGCGCTGGGCTAGTTGCATGTGAACTCGAGTATCGGTTATGCCTGTGAGACCACTGCCGTGCCCAGTCCAGTAACTGGTCACAGGTAGCTGTGTGCAGAGGGGACTCTGCAAGGTTAGTGTTGACCTAGTATAGGCCTTATAATATTATTAAGCACTCGTAGGTACGGTCAGTAGGGTTTACTGGGTTATTTGCAGCATCACTGTATTATACACATCAGGGAAGTTTGTCTTCAAGTGCAGGTTTGCTTTCCTTAGGCCTACAAAGTCAAGTGAGGTATCCAACTGGTGTGAAACATGGATGCGTTGTTTGAATATGCAAGCCCCAAGAACCTACATGTACACCTTATTGGTCGTCCAGATTTGTCATATTTCTCTGGCTCAGCTCCAGATCAGATTCTGGGCCTTTTGTCAGCCCACTGGTCCAAGTTAATTACTTTACTTCCCAGCAGAGGCAACAAAGGCCTCCCCACACAAAAGGAGCAATTAACAGTGCTTCACTCGACTTATTAGGAGGAAGGGGCAGGGAGTAAAATCTGCATCTGGTAATTAGCAGTTACACTGTACCAGGGATGGGACAACCCAGGCCCACTGAACAAAGGAGAAAGCCCAGACATCTAGATACAACACAGGAGGTAGCTCCCCTTTAAAGTTTTGGTGGGAAAGTCCCTGGCAGTAATGTCAGCTAGTGGTGGAGCTGAGGCCCCAGAGGAGATGTGTACAGAAACCACTTGACCGCGCCAAATTGGATTATCCCAGCATGCTGTGTAGGAGGCTGGGGACTGGGATTGATGGCTGATATAGTACCCCAGAATTGGCCCTGGATGCCTGGCATCTAGGACTTTCCACCCCCACTTAAAAGCTCTTGCACCAGGGAAAGAGAGAGTTGGACACCGTCATTGGATGGCGGCAACACCCTGGACAGCAGGAATGACAAGCCCTCTGCTGCCCTAATGAACTAAGGAATCTGTCTGCTGCTGACCCCAGGACCAGTGTCTCTCTCCTGGATCAGTGAGATTGGTTACTTACATCCCCCAATGACCAGATGGCAGAAGACCTGAACTTCTGTGCCCCAGCAGAAGGCGAGGAGAACTAGAGACCAAGCAAAGGAGAAAAACTGGTCCTATGAGCCAGTGAAACCAGCTCCCAGCAAAGTATGCCACTTCAGAGGCCAGGAGGACTGCTGCAAAGTCTCCAGGTGGATAGGGCACGCCACCAGAAGAAAAATAAGCCAAGAAAATACGAATCAGTCCAACAGGGCCAGAGTTATGCCCTTTGGAAGTTTTGTCTATTTCAGCATGCCCAAAATGAAGAAACTGGCACCGGGGGTACTGCCGCTGTTTTCCTTTGATACCCCGAGGTGGGCCATTGCCCATGGGTTGGCGCAAGAATCATTATTTATGAACCGAAAGAGAGCGTGCATGAGGCCCCCTGCCGATCATCCGGGGTGGTGTACGTACAAGTGGGGTTGGGACCTCATCCCTGGGCCACTGAAACAACAGAAGAAAGGGGAAGTGTCATTGCACCTCCCAATCCCCCACCCCGTCACAATGGACTAGCACCAGCTTCCCGTACCTGTGTCTGGGGTAGTAGGGCAGCCACAACCGCACAAGCACCCTTGCCCGCACAGAGCAGGCAGAGAGAACACAGCTACTGGGTCCCGCACTGGCAACAAGGAGTGTCGGCCGGGCAGGAAGCCGGCTAGGGCAACTGGAAGTGAGTTCTCTGGACAGTCCCCAGCATAAGGAGTGCCTGGATGTTGGGGACATGCATCCGGGATGAGCAGAAACAAAAGCAAACGGGCACGTGGCCTAGGCCTCGTTCAAGTAAATAAATCATCTAGGTTTGCAGGGACATGAAATCCATTATACCCAGGTTTTACATCCGTCTTAAACACTCCTAAGGCTAGCACTGTTTGTTCTATAGCCTGGGAATGCAGGGACCTCTGGTGGTTGGTCCTTTGGCTGAATGTTTTGTGGCCTAAAGTAGTTTAAGAAAAAGAAATACATTTTATGTTGGTTTAAGATTGCTTTTTTAAAGCTGTATAGTGCATGGATTTTCTTCCGAAACATTGCAATGCTTTATTAACAGTAATGATTGCATGAAAAACATGGTTGCTGATTTCAGTGAGAGATGGTTTGTTAGTATGTGATTCTTGGTCTTCTAATGTCGCTACCCTGACACAGCTAATAGGCCTGCCTTATTTAACGTGACACCCTCCGTATGGTAAGGTACTACCTGCTATAGTTTGAAGGCACTGTGATTTATGGGTGTCATGACCCATTATAGATCAAATGTGAAATCATAATTTCATCAGCTATTTCCACCAACCTTATGGATTTGTTTGTAAATTGCTGTGTAGTAGTAGTAGTAGTAGTAGATGTGTGTCTGTGTGTTTGTTTCTGTGTGTGTGTAATAAATTTACTTTTTCAAAGGAAAAGCACAGACTGATCAATCATTTGAGTGTCATTGTTGCGTGCCAGCAAATGGTGTTTGCTAACCTACATAACCTCCCATGAGTAGGCCTTACTCTGCTCTGCTTCACTACCCTGAGAGGGTCGAGGACCACAATGGAGTGCTTGGTTTCCTTGAGTAGATAATTGTGGACCTATTTGCTTGTGCAGGCTTTACATCCTGCAAAACTAATAGCCTGGTTACCTCACACCTATCCTTTCTTGGCACCGGCGGACTCCCTGTATTGGGCCCTAGGTGTAGATGCTTGCTGGTGTTAAATGGAAAGTGGTACGTGACTAAAAAGATCAGGTAGGGTACAGGACTAAAGACTTTTTATTCTGCGTGTCAACTTGTCTGATTAAAAGTATGGGTGCCACTGGCTCAGGCAATGATCTCTGCGAAAAACAATATATAGACATGACAACGTGCCCAGTTAAAACCCGCCTCACAAAACCTCGTAGTAATGTGAGATGCCAGAGAATCAGCACGAAGATAAGTGCCCACTGCATAAATCTTAGACACGGCAGACGATTTACGCTGGACCATTAATAGTGTTCCTTATCTTGTCAATACATTTTTCTCCAATGATTCCAGCTCGCCACCTCTTTGAGGCAATCTGATCTGCTCGCAGGTGCGATGCCCTCTGTATTATAACTACGAATCTGCACTCCGCGCTTATAAACACCCTGGTCTCCACTTTCCTCTAGAGATCATTGGAATGAGCAGTCCTTTGTTAGGAATCTGCTTTCATCCTCCTATTGTGAGGAACACGATCACACTACCAGATGACACATACTCCAGCAACCTTACGGAGTTGCCTGTACCAAACATGGCTCTCCATAACGTAACCCACTGAGACCCCTGTTTCTTGGCAACCACGCACGCTTATGACGTGCCGATGATGCACCGGTATGTGACCCACACTCAGGAGAGAGCAAAAGTGGCAGCCCGCTGCAGACCCTCGTTACTGAGGTTTTGGAGTCTGAGTAGGTCGTTGCAGGAGTTCTGCATGAACAATGTAAGTAAATACTGCCTCAGTAATCTCACCCGTGATAGTTGAGGATGTCCTCCTCCACGGTTACCTAATGTGGAGTGCCCCATTCTATTTGAACCTTTCTCTACCTTCGCGCGCTGCTCCTAACACCATTGAAGAAAAGCACACAGAACCCGGACTGGGTAAGCAGTGCGATCGATGGTCTCACTTAGCAACTAACATATTTTTACTTTTGCAATGTCTCACACTGCTTTTCCAGTTGGCTGGTTCACTCATGATTGTGATATACTCTGCACAGTGATCAGCATGCCCCATGTGCATGCTTTCCAGATTATAACAGTTTGTCTTAAGGCTATTTACTGATCATTGTTTTTCATGCCTTTTGCTGTGTATTCTTTCTTGTCCTAACAAGTCGTACTCGTCAGGCGCCAAATCGGATAAGCCTATCCAGGGTTTTACTGTAAATAAAAATCAGTAGCTCTAATTGTTTGCCTGGACCACGGTGATGACACTTCTGGGTCCTGGCACTGTGTAGATGCTTTGATTAATTAGCTTTCCACATTGATCCTGATTAATTGCCGCAGATCATTAATTTGACTAAGATAAGGCAAGAAACATGTCGACCTCACATTAAATCAGCCACCAGAGATCATTGCCTCTGCCTCTGGCACCCATACTTTTAATCAGCACGGGTACTTCTCTTTCTACAGGAACTGCATACCTATAAGACTTGGTATTGGTTTGGAACATGTATGCTGGACCTTGCTGCGCTCTTGGTCCCTTCTCCTCCTTGTTGTATTTATATATTTTTTAAACCACGTTTTTGTCCCCAAGTGGGGTCCTACCCCTGCTGCCTTATGTCTGTTTTTTTGTATTTTCTTTCTGAAAGAGACTATTAGTTATACATTCCTTCCCATAGAATTACCCCCAGGTGTCCGTCTGGATCTGGAGAATTTTTCTTCGGCAGTACCCCTCCGTGTCGGTAGGTGGCATCAGTCGACTCAGTGTTCTCCGTCGATCTTGTGATAGCCGGAATGACGTTGCGGTATCTACTTGGACGTCGCCCCAGCTCGCTAACGTCAGTTCTTCCTTTTTCCGCACCAGCCAGCGCAGATCCAGAGACAGCGGTACTCTTAGTCACTTTTTGACTAACACTTTTTTGACTTTTGGTGATATATTTTTCGAGTCGTTCGACTTCTGGTGCACGTAGGAATGTCCTATCGTCGGACTGGCTTCAAACCTTGTGACTCCTGTCACAAGTTGATATCGGTCACAGACTTGAACCTTGAGTGCCTCTGGTGCCTTGAGCGGGACCACGACCTGAAGTTGTGCTCAGACTGTCGGGCAATGAACCCGAAGTCTTTACAGGAGTAGTCCCAATAGCTTTTGGAGGCCCGGCAGTCAGCTCCGTGCCGCTCGAAGTCCCAGTCGAGAGGGAGGTCGCGAGACTCGTCGCGGGGGACCCACCATCACTCCTCATCAAAGTCTTTTTGTCTTTGGGTAAGTCGAGGCACAAGAAGAAGGCAAAGAAGCACAGTCGCTCTTCACCTTTTCCCTGGCCGACACGATGCGGGACGCGGAAGGTAGTCGTTTTTCAGCTCCGCCCACGGAGCTTGCTGGGATGGCTCCGACCTTCCCTCCTTTCATGGGAGCCGAAAAGTCCCCAGCCCAGCTTCGTGCATTTTAGAAAGCTCCCCAGTCCATCTTTGGGCAGCTCGACTCCGCCGACGTGCCTTCAGGCCCCGCAGACTCTGCTGGGGGCTCTAGGCCTTCGATGCCGGCGGCTCCGGCCACGGCGCCGCAGGGCTGCTAGGCATCCAGGCCTGGATTTGGATCGATGCCTGTCGACCTCACGACGCCTCCTTCGTCACCGATACCTTTGACGACGCCTCAGCCACTATCGATGCCGCTTGTGTCCCGGGCCGGCAACGACCGCAGCCTTCCCCTCTACTTGGACACGGAACCGGACCAGCGTCGACTGACGGCGGTACCGGCACCGACCAGTACTTTTGTACCACTGTTCTACACAGGTGTTACCTATAGCCCTGAGTGGCAGCCAGAGGAGTGTGAGGAAGAATCGAAGAGGTCCGTTGACCCTTTGGCAGACCAACTTGAAGAACCAGACTGGAGAGAAGAGTTGGGTGAGGCTAGTGGTCTCAATACCTCCCCAGACCTTGGCATGCTTTCTCCTCCTACCGTGGCTATGGAGGAGTGAGCCTCCTACGCTGTGGTGTTGCGTAGGGTGGCTGAGGCCTTGGGCCTTGAGCTACCTATGGTGGCAGTCAGGAATAATCTCCTGACTGAGCTGCTTCAGCCGGCAGCGGCCTCTTCAGAGCCCCTGCTGCCTTTCAATGAGGCCCTCACAGACATCCTTCTGGGTACTTAGTCCAGGCCCAGCACAGGGGCTCCTGTGGATCGAATGATTGCCCGACGCCTCCGCCCGGCCCAGGGCAACGTTATTTTCCTCTCCCAACACCCTACCACCGAGAGCTTGGTGGCCCAAGCCTCAACATCCAAAGACGCGTTCCCTTCTGCTCCCCCAGGTAGGGAATCCAAGAAGCTGGACCATCTTGGGAAGATGTTTTTCTTCCGCCAGCTTAGAACTGCAGTCGGTGAACACCGCATGTCTCTTGGACCGTTACACCCACTCTGTGTGGGACACGGTTGCGCAAGTGCTGCCATAGTGCCCGGAGGAGGCCTGGACCACACACTCCCTTGCGGTCACGGAGGGAAAAGACGGAGTAAAGCTCGCCATTCGATGTGGGCTGAACACAGCCGACTCGCTGTGTAGAACAATTTCTACGTCAGTAGCCTTAAGGCGCTACGACTGGATGAGATCCACTGGCTTTTCTGGGGATGTCCATTCGACTCTTTTGGACATGCCGTTTGATGGCCGTTGCCTATTTGGCGACAAGGTGGACAGTGAGTTCGAGCGCTTTAAGGATTCTAGAGCTATGGCCAGATCCTTGGGCCTTACTGCCACCTCTTGTCCTATGCAGTCTGCCATTTGCCCCTTTCGTGGCTAAGGAAGGGGTGCCCCACCACGTTCCAACCAGGGCCACAGGCAGGCGCAAGCTACCCAGCCTCTGCGTAGATGGGGACGTGGGACCCAACGCTGTGGGTCTGAGGGCCGACCTTTAAGGGCCACAAGTTGCCAGTGGGCGTCAGGATCCGCCATCACCTCCCCCACTGGCACAACATCACATCGGACAGATGAGTTTTGCAGATAGTCCAAAGGAGCTACTCCCTCCCCTTCGAGACCACCCCAAGTTACGTCTCACTTGGCCAAGGGAGCTATTGAATGAGTCCCTGTCCCAGAAGTAGTTTGTGGTTGTTACTCCCACTACTTCCTGGTGCCCAAGAAGGCCTGTGTCCTATCTTGGATCTCAGGGATGTAAACCGCTTCCTCAGGAAGGAGAAGTTCAAAATGTCTCATTGGCTCAGGTCCTGTCTGCCCTTGACCCTGGAGACTGGATGGTAGCGTTGGACTTGCAGGAAGCTTACTTCCATATCCCGTCCTGACAGTCCACAGGCTTTACATACGGTTCATGGTAGGCCACAAGCATTTTCAGTTTAACGTTCTACCCTTTGGCCTTACCAGCGCCCCTTGGGTGTTCACGAAAGTGATGGCGGTGGTCACGGCTCATCTACGCAGATCAGAGGTTTCAGTCTTTCTCTATCTCGACGACTGGCTGTTGAAGGCGGGCTCACCCCAGGTTGTCGTCTCCCACCTCCAGACTACGGCGGATCTCCTGCACTTGCTGGGTTCACTATCAACATGCCGGAGTGGCACCTGATTCCCTCTCAGAAGCTCCTTTTTATTGGAGCAATTCTGGATACAGCACAGTTTCAGGTTTATCGTCCCGAGCAGCGAATCCGGGATATTCAGGCTATGATATCCAATTTTCAGCCTCTATCCCGGGTTTTAGTAAGATTGACCTTGAGGCTGCTGGGCATCATGGCCTCCTGTATCCTGTATTCTGCTGGTGGATCATGCCAGGGGGCATATGTGGGCTCTGCAGTGGGACCTGAAGTTCCAGTAGGTGTAGCATCAGAAGAATCGCTCCGATGTCGTCCAGATCTTGGAGGGCACTGCGCACAAATTGAAGTGGTGGCTAACAAACCAGGATTGGGTCAACGACACATTCCTCTCCCTTCCCCAACCAGTCTTCACAGTGATGACAGATGCGTCACTTCTGGGATGGGGTGGCCACATGGGAGAGGCGGAGATCAGAGGCCTCTGGTCTCCGGCGGAGTCTAGGATCCACATCAACCAGCTGGAGCTCCAGTTGATTCGTCTTGCACTGAAAGCATTCCTTCCTTCTGTCAAAGGAAGAGTAGTACAGGTGTTCACGGACAACACCACCGTCAATTGGTACTGCAACAAACCGGGCGGGGTGGGGTTGTGGACCATATGTCAAGAGGCTCTCAGCCTTTGGACGTGGCTGGAACATCAGGGCATGTCCCTGGTGGTTCAACACCTGGCAGGTTCTCTGAACGCCAGGGCGGACGAACTCAGCCGCCGGTGCATGATTGATCACGAATGGCGTCTTCACTCAGAGGTGGTGCAAGGTTTCTTTCAGCAGTGGGGAGAGCCTTGGTTAGATCTGTTCGTCATCGAAGAGAACGCGCAATGTCAGCAGTTCTGTGTGTTGGAATTTCCAAGGCGGCACTCACTCGGCAACGTTTTCCGTCGCGAGTGGAATTGCGGTCTTCTATACGCCTTTCCGCCTGTACCACTTCTGCCCAGAGTGCTGAAGATCAAGCGCGACTGGGCCCAAGTCATTCTTGTGGCTCCAGATTGGGCACGAAAAGTTGGGTATCCCGAGCTCTTGAACATTCCCATTGATCCTGCGATCAGACTGCCTCTTCGGTAGGATCTTCTGTCGCACCAACAGGGGACGGTCCTCCACCTGAACCTGTCCAGCCTCCACCTCCTTGCGTGGGGATTGAAGGGTGACAGTTGACAGCTTATGACCTTCCTCACGAAGTTTGTAATGTCATCTTGGCAGCCAGGCGTCCCTCCACTAAAACGGTATAAGCCTGTAGATGGAACAAATTTGTGGCATGGTGCACAGCTAAGGCTGTGGATCCCCTTTCTGCCCCTCTTTCAGAGGTTCGCCTCTTCATTCCTTCTTTGGCCAAGCAGGCCTCTGCGCTGGGCACCCTTAAAGGCTATCTTTCAGCCTTTCTTCGCCTTCCTGATCAGCCTTCTCTATTCAAGTCCCCTATTGTAAATAGATTTCTTAAGGGCATTACCTCTTTCCTCCTATTCCTTTCGTAATGCCCCAGTGGGACTTGAATCTGTTCTTAACTTACCTTATGTGTGCTCCTTTCGAGCCACTACATAATTGTCCTCTCAGACTCTTGACCTTAAAGACTGTTTTTCTGTTTGCCATCACCTCTGCTCGCAGGGTGAGTGAGCTTCAGGTGCCTTCTTCTAAACCTCCTTTCCTTGCTGTTCATGCGGACAAGGTTGTCTTTCGAACTAGACCTTCTTTTCTTCCCAAAGTGGTTACCTCTTTCCACATAGGACAGACTATCACTTTGCCCACCTTCTTATGGCCCAGCACCCTTCCAAGGAGGAGGAGAGACTCCACCATCTGGATCCAAAACGTGCATTATCCTTTATTTGGATTGCACAAAACAATTCTGGGTGGACGATCAACTCTTTGTTGGCTATGTGGGCGCCAAGAAAGGGCCGGGCTGTGGAAAAAGAGACCATCTCTCGATGGGTCATCCTTTGCATTACAATCTTCTACTCCTTGGCGAAAAAGGAGCCTCTGGTAGGACTGTGCGCCCATTCTACTAGGGCGATGGCAGCCACTACGGCTTTGGGATGTGGAGTCCCCCTCGGTGACATCTGCCAGGTAGCCACGTGGGCATCACTGCACACGTTCACTAAGCATTACTGCCTGGATAGTCTGGTCCGGAGAGACGGCTTCTCTGGCCGTTCAGTTCTTTAGGACTTTCTGGTGTGAACTTAGTTCGCAGATCCACCTCCAGAGTTGATATTGCTGGGGTATCTTTTCTTAGGTAAGGAATCTATAACTAATAGTCGCTTTCAGATGAACAAGTTACTTGCCTTTGGTTACGATTTAATTGTTAGAGATATATATTAGTTATAGATTCCTTACCGCCCCACCCATCCTCCCCGTTCTGCGAACTGACTTCTAGAGTAAGGCACTCCCTTTCAGGGCCCTAGGTTTTTGCACCAGTGGTCAGTGTCTTGCATGGCTCTGCGCTTCTGGCGTGGAATGTTGTGTAAAGAACTGAAGTCAGTACATGGGGGCAGCGTCTAAGTAGATTCACCAAAGTCATTCCAGTGATGATAACTAACACAGAGTCGACTGACGCCACCTATCGATTTGCAGGGGTACTGCTGAAGAAAAATTTTCCGGATCCAGTCTGACGCCTGGGGGTAATTCTAAGGTAAGGAATCTATGACTAATATATGTCTCTTACAGATATATCGTTACCGAAGTAAGTAACTTGTTCTTTAGGGCACCGCCTGAGTCCAGATTTCTAAGATGTCTGGTGCCACGTTGTTGATGTGCTGGCAGCCAATCAAATCGCTCCAAGACCTGCTGGCCCCAGGGAACCTATGCGGCGTGATATATGCGAAGTTTTTGACAATTAATTGCTCAAAAACTACTGAATGGATTTACACTGAATCACAAAATGCACTCTTTCTGGGCCAAGATGTAGCTTTCTGCCAAATTTGGTGTAAATTTGTTCTGCAGTTGAGCTGCAGCTGTGTTTAAAATTCCAACTGAGAAATTAATGGGGAAAATGTATTTTGGGACCCCCTTATTTCTCAGTCCAGCTTGACAGATTACCCCGGAACTTTCCATGTTAAAACAAGTCAAAAAGTAGCTCTTTTTCCAAATGTTTCTTGGAGGTTCGTCGAACAATGTCAAAGATATTAGCAGCACGATATATAAAAACATACATATACATGCCATTCAACAAACATCCCCAGTTGAAGTCCACTCGAAGAGCAGATGAATTCCACAGATTTTTTAATAAAAGGAAACCAGCATTTTCATTCAGATGCATCTCTTGCTTTACACGTTCATACGACTTCCCAGGCGGCAAAATGCTGTCTGTGCCCGTGTGAGGCTACAGGACCAGCTGGGTCACAAAGTGGCAACTTTCTAAAAGTTGCTTTACTTTGTGGAGCGGATTAAATAATAACCCACTGGTGCAGGGTCACCAATTCGTCCTCAGGTTCTTAATAAGTAAGGAGGAATCGACACTGGAGCGACGTACAAACCATAGGTCATTTGTTAGCATTCATGAATGGGGGCCTCGTCCGACAAGCACCATAGAGATACTCAAGGAGAGAGGACACTGAACGATGGTTACATGGGTTTTTATAGCAAAGATCACAAGCAAGGGACGCCCAGAGGTAAATAGAGCTTTGGGAAGAACACACAAATGAAATAATCAGTAAGAATCAACAGCCTTGGTGCCTTGTGTAACTGTTGTGTCCTGAAGCTGCACAACAAGATAAGCTATCTGTGTAAACTTTATCTGAGGCTTTACCATTGTTTAAAAAACCCTGTGCAGACGCCAGCTGTTCTTTTGTGCGGACTCTGCATGTATACACAGCCTACAATGCCCCAATCTAGATTCTTTACCAATGTTTATGCAGGTGTGGTGTCAAGGAGAGAGCCAGGCTGAAAGCAGGGCAGGGGTGAAAAATGGATGAGGCACAGCTTAATCAAAAAATGAGAGAATTAGATTTTACATTTCAACAGTCCTTACTTTTCAGCTATGCTGAATCAATATTAAAATGCACATGTATTAATTTATATATCAATCGTCATAAATTCATCAATTTCAAGTTGTACCATCATATCTCGATTCAGTTCATGAACATTGACTGGGGAAGGTTTAATACTATTGCAAGTATTTATACAAGTGGTGCATATCATAAGGGTACATGGAATGCAGCAGCAGCAAGTGAGAAAGATGGCTCCTATAATCACTATTCCCATTAATAATTTCCAACCCCATGTGGAAGTAAGTCCCTGTAACCATTCGAACCAGGACCATGTTCCTTGGTCTTGATGTATTTCTGCAGCTATTTTATGTAATTTGGAAATGGAGTCATAGACAGAAGGGGCGTGGTCGGGTATGAACATGCAACCGCTACTACCGATGATGCGACATGCTCCACCACGATCTGCGAGTACTACATCAAGCACCATTCTGTTTTGAAGAGTTACAATCCTTGTAATTTGGAGCTCTTCTCTAATATTTCCTAGAGCCATTGCTGTCTGACTAGTCACTGCTTCTACCACTTGGGTCAGGCGTCTAATCTTTCTACTATTTACGGCTGCATCAACAAAGAAAAAGAGTCCCAAATTAAAATCAACATATTGCTGTAATGCTGTATCAGTCTGATCTACTTCATCATTATTTATAGTTCTTTTAAAACAATTCAAGGAAATGTCATTACATAGTTTTTGGTCTTTATGATAAGATGCCGGTGCCAAAAATACAGGAGGCAGTAAAAAGGACACGTAGCAAATTCTGGACCATCCGATTGGTAGATGATGATAACCTTTGTTTCCACCAATGAAGTGTTATGGGAGGATAAAAAACTGCTATTGTTCGTTCCAGTAATGTTAAGTACTGTAGTACAGTCACTTTTTCCCACTGGGATACTGCCAATACTGCTCATACAAAGATCTGCTTGGGCTCTGGTCACAGCGATAACAGGAGGCCCATTACCCTTGGCTGTTCGAGTCTTGGGGGAAGACATATCTTGTGGAGGTATTTCCTTTGCGATACTCCTCCATTTCCCATACAGTTCCTTTGGCTTGGGGGAGGCCTTCATCAACAGGATAGCAGACTTTATTTAATTTTGCATTAAGTCCTCCTACATCAGCAAAAACAATTTGACTAATTTCAGAGGCCCACAACAATGCAAACCTGGCTCTACAGGAGCCATTATGTGAAAATGGCAAGGGAATGAAAGACGTTCCTCCCGTTTTCTGATTGGCTGGCATCATTCCATATACCCAGCAGTTGGTAGTGTTTGTAAGATATCTTTCAGATCATTTCTGCCTTCTGGCTGAAGAACAGTTGCTGGGATCCGCTTGCAATGCGCAGCATTTATCAAATGGCGTCTGTTGGTGACACAGACAGCAGTTCGGGTTGCAAGCAGGATCTGCTCCGGATTCTTCCAGCGAGGCTCCAAATTCTTAGAACGCTGAAAGATTTTCAGTAAGACGAATTCACCTGGTTGGAGACCATGAGCCGGACCCTCCTATTTGTCTGGTAGAGCTTCACGCACCTACTGATGATTCAGAGACATTTTTTCAGTCAAGTTTTTCAGATAATCACTCAAAACAGGATACTGTATTTCTTTAATTACATTTGACCTTGGGGGACCCTGTACATTCATAGGCCTACCAAAGACTATCTCATAAGGAGAAAGTCCAATCCTACTATGTGGGATGAAACGAACCGATAATAATGCTAGAGGCAAGGCATCTGGCCAATTAAGGCCCGTTGTTGCTTGTATCTTAGCTAGTTTCAACTTAAATGTGGCATTGTACAGTTCTACCAGACCCGCTGCCTGAGGATAATTAGCAGCATGAAACTTCTGTTTTACCCCTAAACCGTTCATTAGGTACTCTGTTATCTGTCCAGTGAAGTGGGGGCCGTTGTCACTCCATAGGACTCTACAAACCCCAAAACGGGGGAAGAACTCCTTTCACAGAATTTTGGCTGTTGTCACGGCTGTGTTGTCTTCGGTGGGATAAGCTTCTACCCACTTACTAAAGGAACAAACCACTACTAGTATATACATTAATTTGTTACAGTGCTCTAACTGGATGTAGTCCATTTTGAGTGCTTCAAAGGGAACCTGAGGTGGAGAAAATCCACCAGTAGGGGTTCATACTCCCTTCCCAGGATTGTGCTGTAGACATATCATGCAATCTTTAACCAAATGCTCAGCCGTTTTCTGAATGTGCTTATTATCCCAAACCTGTTCTAGTTGGAAGATGGTATTTTTGGCACTAACATGAGCAGGTCCATGAGCCATAGTCACAAAAGGTAATAAATAGGCATAGGGCAATTTCCATTTTGACATATCTTTTGACCTCCAACATCCCTCATCGTCTAACTCTCCTTCCTTTTGCCATTCTGCCCTTTCTTGTTCAGTGGTTGACTGCTGTATTTCTTTAATCTCTGTATACATGCTTTCCCATCTTTCAGCTTGGGATCATAGTACATACGTTTTACAGTATCCTGCGCAATTTCGTTAGCAAAAGCATTTCCTTGTCCCACCTTGTCTGTAATTTTCTTGTGGGCACTACATTTGATAATGGCTACACTCTTTGGTAGTGTCAAGGCAGTAAGAATTCTATTTACCAATTCGCCATGTTGTATTTTAGAATCACGGGAGGTTAGGAATCCCCGTTCCTTCCAAAGCTTGCCAATATTGTGTGCCACACCAAATGCATACTGGCTATCCGTATAAATATTTACTGATCATCCCTGACTGAGTTCGCAAGCCC
This sequence comes from Triturus cristatus, assembly GCF_964204655.1. NCBI lineage: Eukaryota > Metazoa > Chordata > Amphibia > Caudata > Salamandridae > Triturus > Triturus cristatus. The sequence goes on from NC_140592.1 coordinate 393,489,137, forward strand.
TCAAAAGTGCAATGAGTTCAGCAGCTTGGGCAGAGTTTTGTGGGATACAAGCTGTTTCCACCACTGTTTGTAATGTGGTTATGGCATAGGATGCGGAGGTGGTGCCATCAGGTAATATGAAACAAGAACCATCCACCCATAATTCTCCCTCCGGATCCGACAAAGGTGTATCTTTAAGATCTATTCTTCCCTTTGTTTGTTCCTCTGTTAGGAAAATACAGTTGTGCAAATCATGAGCTTGGTCAGCTGGCATGGGTAACAATGTATCTGGGTTCAGTGTTAAACATCTCTTGAGCGTGATGTGAGGTGCCGAAAGCGTAAGTTCGTATCCGGTGAATCTAGCGCTAGTCAAGTGTTGTGTCTTTAGTCTGTGGTGGCAGCAACTGCTGGATACGTCACCGCTCCAGTTTGCAGAGTGATCTGGCGCCTGCAGGTGACGGTGGCACTAATTGCTCTAAGACAACCTGGAAGTTCTCTGGCCACTGGGTATAATACAGCTGAGAAATAAGCGCATGGATGATGCTTACTACCATATGGTTGAGTCAACACTGACAATGCGCATCCTTCTCTCTCGTGTACATGTAGTATGAAAGGTTTTGCATAGTCTGGAGTGCCTAACGCTGGAGCAGAACAAAGGGATGCACAAAGCTGCTGAAATGCTTCATGACATTCAGATGTCCATGGTAGAGGAGAGGGAGTGTCCTTAGTAACAAGGGACAAAAGAGGTTTGATAAGTGATAAGTTTGGGATCCACTGTCTACAGTAGGAAGTAATACCAATAAGTGCCCTGACTTCTTTTTGAGTACTTGGAATAGGAATTTTTAGGATAGTTTGAATCCTGTCTTTAGTCCGAGTTCGACCTTCCTTAGACAAGAGGTGACCCAAATAAGTGACCTCAGACTGGCAATATTGCAGCTTATTCTTAGAGACTTTATGTCCCTTAACTACAAGATGATGCAATAGGGAGAGAGTGGCCTCTTTACAATTCTCAACTGTGTCTGCTGCCAACAAAATGTCATAGACATATTGCACAAGTGTAACTCCTGGTGGCAAACTAAGTTCATCCAACTGTCGTTTAAGTGTCTGACTATAAATGCTAGGACTTCCTGTATAGCCTTGTGGAGCCCTACAAAATCTAAATGAGTGGCCCCGTAATGAAAAGACAAAAAGATATCTACTGTTTTCATGTATAGGAATTGAGAAAAAGGCGTTCTTGAGGTCAATAACGGAAAATACAGTGGCTGTAGGTGGGATTTATGTCAACAAGGTCGTAATATCAGAGATGACAGGATATTGAGGAATCACTATTTTGTTGACTTCTCTTAAATCAATCAAGAATCGGTAAATCTTATCCCCTGTTCCATCGCCCCGTTTGAGGATGGGGAGAATGGGGTTATTGCATACATTAGAGGAAACTTCCTCAACAACTCCTGTAGGTATCATGTCATCAATGATAGATATCAGCGCATCCTCACCTTCCTTTGATATTTTATATTGCGGGGCCCTTGGCAAGGAAGCATCCTCCCGAACCTGTATTTGAACTGGGGAAATGTCCATTCTTCCCACATCTGTGTCAGCAGTAATCCAAACACATGAAGGGACAGAAAGAAACGTATTGTTTAGGCAATGTCTTTTTCCCAAAAATGACACGTACTCCAGATGGGGAAAAATGTATAGTAGCATGGAAATATTTCAAAAGATCAAGTCCCATCAGATTATCTGGAGCATGTGGGGGAAGTAAAAAGGGGGCTGTAGTGATGAAATTCTTAACCTGCAAAGGTAGTTTTTGGGACACAGGGCTAGGAGTTGTTGTTCCATCAAATCCTATTGATGTAATTACTTGGCCAGACAAGGGTGTCCCAGGGACCAGTTTCTGAGATATCGCACTGCTTGTCGCCCCTGTGTCCACAAAAAATGTCTGATCCTGCCCAAGTATGGTGGCTGTTATATAGGGTCCTGACTGGTCTACAGGTATCTCAACTGGTCCTACTTGTCCTACGCTGTCCTAGGCAAAATATGTTCCCACAATTTCCTCTGATTCCCAATCCTCGATAGAATATTGATTATTTTGTTGATCAAAATAATTTCCTGACCTATTTGTCTCTGGAGCTTGAACCTGCTGTGGCTGCTGTAGGGGAGCTGAAGTCCCCCGAACACCATTCACTTGTCCCCTTCCTTTCCCACCAGCAGCTAAAACAGGACATTCGGAACACCAATGTCCCTTCTCCTTACAATAAGCACATTGATCCAGCCCTAGTGGAGTTTGTCTACCCGGTGGCCCTACTGGAGGTGCTTGTCTATAATTCTGACCACGGCCTCGACCTTGAGGTCCATCGGCCTGGACCATCATTACCTTAGTTTTTAATTCTTTTAGTTTTCCTTCTTTTCATCCTTGCTCAGTGGTCACCTGATTCTGATAATACTGAGCCATATCTAATATAGCTTTCAGGGTACTGAAGCCTATGTACTCTCAGAATTCTTTAAGGGAACCGATATCTCGGGAAGTAAATTTCCTACGAGTCGATCTACAAATAAATGTGCACACATCGGTGTAGATGTATCTTGCCCACTAAAATCGTGGAACACTTCCTCAAAGCGAGTAAAGAAATCAGGGACGGCCTCTCCCTGTTTTTGTTTACAAGCAGTGATAAGTGCCCAATATATTTTTCTTGTCGGGACTATCGTTTTTATATAAGTGAGTATGTTTCCAGGAAGATCCAGTATGAGCTGACTAGGTTTCTTACCAGACTTCCTATCCCTATCGGCTACTACTATGGCAGCCCAGTCTCCTCCCAAATCAACAGCATGATCCTGTTTCCGGGTAAGTCGCTACATATCTGGTGGCAGGATCATACCAAAAAACATATCAATATCTGCTAAGGTCATGATACAAGAATCAATGGCTGCATGTACATCATCATAAAATCCTCTAGGATTTTTCCGTATGTCTGGTAAAGAGGCTTTTAAAGTGAGTACATCTGTCCTTTTCCAGGGCGTATATATCTGTCAGGTTGCCACGGGTTCCAACTCCTCGGGATGGCGCTGATGCTCTATGGGGTCCACCTCTCAACTGCCCCCAGTCCGGAATAGGTATGATACACTTGGACGAATGAGGTAGTTGAGTGAGGAAAGGAAGGGTAGGAACGGCAAGGAGGGAGACCTGTAAATACACACAACACACCATGAAACAGTCTGCATATACAACCCCTTCTAAGTCTTCGATATGCAATCCCCTCCCTTATTTTCCATATACCTGCAAAAACCTCAGAGGCTCTATTCTTTGTCTGGTGAATGAGAACTGAAATGTACGCCACTCGATGATGCAGCAAACGCAGCGGAAGAGAGCAGAGCGAAGTTTTGCAGGATCAACAGTAGAAGAACTAATGAACACACGTCTAGCAAAGGGCAGCACAATCCTGTTTGTGCTTAATACCAGAGTGTCCCCCAGAAGCCCAAAAGTAAAAAAGGGAAAAGCAAACTTAGGTCAATGGTTTTTCATAAAGGAGAAATATGGGAATCCTCCGGAAAGTAACTCAGAACACAGAGAATGTACTAAAAGTTACAGCTATCCGCGCTTCTCTGCACAAGACCTCTGATACAGTGAGCGTCTCAGCCAACAGAGAAGCCGTAGCCGTTCTTAACGCTGCAGCAAAGTAGAAGGCTGCACGCAAGTGAAACTTAGTTTCGGAGCTAGGCGAAACCGACCTCTCCCTCCCTTGAGGGACTCTGAAGTCGCACGCTGTTCTCTCGTAGAGCCCGGAAATCCTTGGGCGGTCCTGGAGAGCTGCACGCACTCCTCTCGTAGAGCCCGGAAATCCTTGGGCGGCCCTGGAGAGCTGCACGCACTCCTCTCGTAGAGCCCGGAAATCCTTGGGCGGTCCTGGAGAGCTGCACGCACTCCTCTCGTAGAGCCCGGAAATCCTTGGGCGGTCCTGGAGAGCTGCAGGAATTACTTTGGTTCTTCAAAGATCGCGGAAGCCAAAAACCACATGAATCATCGGCAGCGCTCACCGGGGTCAGTTGGCTTATATCCGCTCTGATGAGTTTCACGTCGGTCATATGGGGTGTGACTTCCGGGTCCTCATGGGAGCTGTAGTCTTTGTGGTTACGCGCGTCAGACCGAGAGCCTGTTCATTGGCGAACAGCGCCTTACCGGTCCCACGGGCATAACAGTACACCCCCCCCCCCCCCCCAACCAGGGCGCTGATCGCCGCCAGGCTTACCCAGGCAACGACTGTGGAACGCGGCCACCAAACGGGCCGCATGAACAGCCACCGCAGGCTCCCAGGAGTTCTCCTCAGGCCCGTACCCCTTCCAGGCCAGGAGGTACCACACCCTACCCCTCACGAGCTTAAAATCAAGCACTCTCCGCACCATGTATTCCCTTTCATGCTGAATCCACACGGGAGGAGGCACCTTCTTCACCAGGCAATGAGAGGGCTTAAGCAGCGACACGTGGAACACTGGGTGGATACGCAAATGCGCCGGGAGCAGTAGCTTCACCGCCACTGGATTAATGTGTCGCACCACCTTGTAGGGCCCTATAAACTTAGGGTTGAACACACTGGGTTTCCTGAACTTTATGTGCCTCGTGGACAACTACACCCTCTCCCCTTTCCGGTACACAGCATTAGGCCTACGGTGTTTGTCCGCTTGTGTCTTGTAACGCTCCTTAGCTACACTAAGATTAGCGCGTGCCTTCACGAGGGTAGAGCGTATAAATGAGAGCCTGCTCTGCAGGTCCGGAAGGGTGACATTCAGTTTGGGGAGCAAAAAAGGGGTGAAACGAGGGTGGAACCCATAAGAGATGAAGAAGGGTGTGTCGTGTGGAGGCATGTGCGGTACTGTTATAAGCAATCTCCGCCACCCACAACCAGTCCACCCATGCTTCAGTAGCGCTGTCCACATAGCATCGGAGATATTGCTTCAACGTTTGGTTGAGCCGCTCGGTTTGTCCGTCGGTCTGGGGAGGGAAGCTTGTGGACAGGGAAGACTCGATACTTAGCTCCGTACACCAGACTTTCCAGAAACAGGCGGTGAACTGGGTGCCTCTGTCTGAGACGATCACCTGAGGGAGTCCATGAAGACGTACTACATTCGTCAGCAGCAGTTTTGCCAAAGCACCCGCAGTGGGCACCTGTCTGCAGGCTATAAAATGACCCATTTCCGTCAAGTAATCTATTACCACCACTATCGCAGTGCAGCCTTGGTCTTTAGGAAGTCCCACTATAAAATCCACTGAAATCTTTTCCCATGATTCGTTGGGGTAGGTAGCGGATGCAAAAGGCCTTGTTTTTTGCTGTCATCTGTTTTCATTTGGGCGCAAACAGAGCACTGCTTCACCCACAACAGGATATTGGGCCGCACAGAGGGCCACCAGAACTGTCTCTGCAGTTTCTCCAAAGTCTTTGTTCCTCCCATATGACCCACACTGGGTACCTCGTGACACCACTGGAATACTATTCTGCGTAGGCGGAGAGTAGGGACTAATACCCTCGAGCCACACACGGGCAGACCTTGTCGCAGCCGCCATTCTCTGTGACTCCGCATCCACGTAGTCCATGCAAACGACTTTATGCCTTGTTTCACGCCTTGCATGAAAGAGTCTGTTTCCGTAACACACACCACTTTGTTGGGAGGTATGATAGGTTGTTCCGGTACTACCGAAGGTAGACATGATGTATCTTGCCTTGATAAGGCATCCGCCTTCTTATTTTCGGTTCCAGGTCGGAATGTGACAAGGAAGTGGTACTCCGCAAAGAAAAGCATCCACCGAAGTTGGCGAGGTGTGAGATGCCGAGCTGATCGTAGGAACTGGAGATTGCGATGATCCGTGAACACCGTCACTTGATGTTGAGCGCCCATCAACCAGTGTCGCCACTCCAGGAATGCGTCTCTGTTTGCTAGCAGCTCCTTCTCCGCGATTGTGTAGTTCTGCTCTGCCGGATTGAGTTTTCTGGACATGTACGCGACAGGATGGAGCTGTCCGGTGTCTTGATGTCTTTGTGACAAGACAGCCCCAACAGCCACATCAGAGGCGTCGGCCTCCACTATGAATGGTAGTTCTGGTTTGGCATGCATGAGTATCGGAGCGGAGGTAAAAGCGACTTTGAGTTGATCAAACGCTGTCTGTGCTGCTGGTGACCAGTTAAACGGGACCCCTTTTCGGGTCAACCTGTTAAGAGGGCTTACCATATGTGAGAAGTGATGGATGAAGCGTCTGTAAAAGTTCGAGAAGCCTAGAAAGCTTTGTACGTCTTTGACGTTTTGTGGCTGGGGCCAGTCTGCAACAGCTTGTACCTTTCTGTAGGTCATAACCTGTCCAGCGGGGGTTAACATAACGCCGAGGAACTCCACCGTGGTCACATGAAACTCGCATTTTGTGATTTTACAAAACAACCGGTGTTCTCTCAGCTTCTGTAAGGCTTGGCACACGTGGACGACGTGTTCCTTCAGGTTGGATGAAAAGACCAAGATGTCGTCTATGTATACGATGACGAACTTGTCCAGGAAGTCTCTCAATACTTCGTTAAGGAAGAACTGAAACGCGGCAGGGGTGTTACACAGCCCAAAGGGCATCACCAAATACTCAAACAACCCGAACCGCGTCTTGAAGGCCGTCTTCCATTCATCGCCTTCTCGCATTCTCACTAGAGGGTACGCCCAGCGGAGATCCAATTTGGTGTACAGTCCTGTCTTCCGGACCTGTTCCAGCAGCACAGGGATTAACGGAAAAGGATATTGGTTCTTGATTGTCATGGCGTTGAGTGCGCGAAAGTCTATACAACAGCGCAACTCACCATTGGCCTTCGGGATAAAAAAGAGAGGAGACTCCGCTGGTGACCGAGAGGGGCGGATAAACCCCAAAGCAAGGTATTTGTCCAAGTAGTTTCGGAGATGACACGCTTCGGGGCCCGTAAGCGCATAAATTCTGCCGCACGGGACCACTGCACCGGGAACCAAGTCAATACGGCAGTCGTATTTCCGATGTGGAGGCAGTTCCTCTGCCTTATCCTCATCAAACACCTCCACGTAGGTGTGATTACAGGAGGGAAGCGTCACTTCTTTTTCGGCGGCGGTGGCAATATGCTGCAATGATGCCAACACCAAAGCCGGGTGGGATACCGGCTGCATACACTGTTGTTGGCAAAAAGCGGACCGAAAGGCTATCGAGTTCGTAGACCATTCTATTGTTGGCTCATGTCTCCTCAACCAAGGTAAACCCAGAATGATTCTACAAAGAGGGGCTTGGATAATGTTAAAAGATAGCCATTCGCTATGAGTCCCATCGATGGTGATGGCGTGGGCTGGCGTGACGTATTGTATGGGTCCAGATTCCAACTCCTGTCCGTCTACCGCATAGACGAGATCAGGCGTTTTCTTCGCCAGAAGTCTCACTCCCAGCCGTTGGGCTTCTTCTTTATCCATAAAGCAACCGGTGGCCCCAGAAACGATCGCCCGTATCGGTAGGGTTTTGTGGTTGATCTCTATTTCCATCGAGATAAAGAAGTCATCAGGCTCTTGTGTGGTCTCGAACTCCAATGAAGGGATGGCATGACTGCTTGAAGGTTCCCCTTCTTGTACCTTCAAGCACAGGAGTTTCCCGCAGAGTTTTCGGCTGTAACTGCGGCGGCTGGACCAGCGCGAGAACACCCATACTTGGGTTTTACGGGGCAGTCTCGTAGGTAGTGCCCCTTTTTGCCGCAATATAGACAGAGGCCTTGTTTTCTGCGGTAATCTCGCTCACTCAAAGTTAACGAAGCCCGTACAGCGCCTATTTCCATGGGTTCTGCCTTAGACAATCCTTGGTCAGAAGTACGTGTATGTTCATATGAAGAGAGGTCTTTCTTTCCGCTTGTGGTCCCCCTTCCTTTCTTTCAGCCTGTGATCTAGCCTTGAGGCCATTTCAATCATTGCTGCACAGGTACGCGGTTGAGGGTCTATTTGGGCTATGATATCCTTAAGCTCGTCAGTTAGTCCTCTGTAGAAGATGGCGGATTGTTTTGACTCCGGCCAATCAGTTTCAGCTACCAAGTGCCTGAAACTGTTGAGATAACCAACACCAGCACGACGGTCGAAGGTTTTCTCGAACTCTGCCCAGAATGTGTCCCACTCATATAGCAAAGGGTCATCTCTTCTGACGATCGGTACTGCCCATTGTGCCGTGTCTCCTGCCAGGTAAGAGATAAGAAATGCCACCCGTGTCTGGTTGGTGTGGAACAACTTGGGTTTGCAGTGAAAGTGTAACAGAACCTGTGTCATAAATACTTGGACCTTCTGTATGTCCCCATGAAACCTTTCTGGGGGAGCTAAAGGACCGTGAGTGGGCATTTCTACCACTACCGGGGGGGGGGTTGTGTAGGAAAGGTGTTCCCTGCATCGAAAGGGTTCCGTTGGAGCCTATCTATCCTAGCGTGTAATGCTGCCGTTTCGGAACGGGATGCCGCCAACTCTGCCTGAAACTGCGCTAACGCTGCCACCACGTCTTCCAATGTGGCCATGTCGCTACCCCAGCGCGATCAGGAGTAGAACAATTCGTGGGCCGTTGATTCTGTCAGGTTGCCACGGGTTCCAACTCCTCAGGATGGCGCTGATGCTCTATGGGGTCCACCTCTCAACTGCCCCCAGTCCGGAATAGGTATGATACACTCGGACGAATGAGGTAGTTGAGTGAGGGAAGGAAGGGTCGGAACGGCAAGGAGGGAGACCTGTAAATACACAAAACACACCATGAAACAGTCTACATATACAACCCCTTCTAAGTCTTCGATATGCAATCCCCTCCCTTATTTTCCATATACCTACAAAAACTTCAGAAGCTCTATTCTTTGTCTGATGAATGAGAACTGAAATGTACTCCACTCGATGATGCAGCAAACGCCGCGGAAGAGAGCAGAGCGAAGTTTTGCAGGATCAACAGTAGAAGAACTAATGAACACACGTCTAGCAAAGGGCAGCACAATCCTGTTCGTGCTTAATGCCAGAGTGTCCCCCAGAAGCCCAAAAGTAAAAAAGGGAAAAGCAAACAACATAGGTCAATGGTTTTTCATAAAGGAGAAATATGGGAATCCTCTGGAAAGTAACTCAGAACACAGAGAATGTACTAAAAGTTACAGCTATCCACGCTTCTCTGCACGAGACCTCTGATACAGTGAGCGTCTCAACCAACAGAGAAGCCGTAGCCGTTCTTAACGCTGCAGCAAAGTAGAAGACTGCACGCAAGTGAAACTTTAAGTTTCGGAGCTAGGCGAAACCGACCTCTCCCTCCCTTGATGGACTCTGAAGTCGCACGCTGTTCTCTCGTAGAGCCCGGAAATCCTTGGGCGGTCCTGGAGAGCTGCACGCACTCCTCTCTTAGAGCCCGGAAATCCTTGGGCGGCCCTGGAGAGCTGCATGCACTCCTCTCGTAGAGCCCGGAAATCCTTGGGCGGTCCTGGAGAGCTGCAGGAATTACTTTGGTTCTTCAAAGATCGTGGAAGCCAAAAACAACATGAATCATCGACAGCGCTCACCGGGGTCAGTTGGCTTATATCCGCTCTGATGAGTTTCACGTCGGTCACATGGGGCGTGACTTCCGGGTCCTCATGGGAGCTGTAGTCTTTGTGGTTACGCGCATCAGACCGAGAGCCTGTTCATTGGCGAACAGCGCCTTACCGGTCCCACGAGCATATCAATATCCAATTGTACAAAAAATGGGCTCTAGCATCAGGACTATTGAGGTCATCATTATCTGCATTCCCTCTTCCAGGAATGAACTGTGGCGCGGCTTCCCTCATAGGTCTTATTCGAGGAGAGGAAGAGAGTTCATTACAATATCCAATTATCGTTGCTATGGCAGTGTTAACTCTACTTATAGGGAAGGCTCCTATCTGACTCTGTCGATTAATAGCCCTAACATCATCAGGGCCATTTTGTCCTGTAGTCATCTCCCATTGGACCATAAGTTGATGAGAAAGCTTATTTATGAGACAAAGAAGATTGACCTTAGGAAAATCCTGTATCTGATCTATCATTTCTCCTACTTCCATTTCTAAATCACTCAACCAATTTAATTTCAACCTTATCGCATCCTGACGTGATCCAGATACAGTAGAACGAAGAATTCGAGGGGTCAGGTCAGATACAGAAAGTACAGTATCATCAGTCATTTCGGGTGCAGTTGCCTGTGATGGAGGCACAGTTGCCTGCGATGGAGGGGGTAAAAGACGTACCGGTACTGGTTGGAAAATAGGGAGCTGGACAACCGCGGGCAAAGGAGGTGGAGCCGGAGGTACAGGGGGAACGACATTTGGTGGTCCTGGGGGAAGAGGTGTTAAAGGTACATATGGTGGCGGGGGTCGTTCAATCAATAATCCATCAATATCTGAATCCACATCTTCTTGGTAGACCTGGACTGCTACTGTTGGTCTAACTATATATTCCTTAGATATATATATCTCTATCTAAACATTCCTTTTCCTCCTGAACTTCCTTATCCTTCAATTCCTTATACTTCTGATACTGTCTTCCTTTCCTGTTTCCTTTGTACCTTCTCTGCCTTGAGCTGCCGCTCCTTTACTTCCTTCCTCCACATACGCAAACTGTCAAACATAGCTGGCCTAACTTTCTTTAAAAATAATCGTTTCTCTAAATACTAGAGTTTGCGAGGGTCCATTGTTCTCTCTAATGGCCATTGCAACTGGGGATCCCCTTTTGTAGATTTGTTCCACAATGCATTATACATGATGAGACAAATACCATATTTGATGTACATCTCAAAATTCGGCGTACCTTCTGGTGGCGCCGGCTGACTTGCTTCCAAAATGCTCTGCTTTTCATCCCTTTTGGTATCGCTTTGTTCGCCCTAAGTTGGCAGGGTATGCCCAGACGTGGGTCCCTTGCTCACTTTCCCACTGGATTCAAGATAGCCTGGCTGATGAGGGTTATGAACCCGAAACCGGTCCCAGGATGTTAGTTTCCGGTCCAGGAAAGACATGGCTTGGTAGTTCGGGCTGGACTGTTCCCATGAGGCACCGGGTCAGACTGATTTGCATATGGCCATATCTGAACTGGGGTGGTGGAGTGAGCTAAAGAATGATGATGGATTAAACCCAGATCAGTTGACTGGGGGTGAGTGTTTGATTTGCTCATACGCTCCGTCCATCATCCCCTTTGGTATCGCTTTGTTCGCCCTAAGTTGGCAGGGTATGCCCAGACGTGGGTCCCTTGCTCACTTTGCCACTGGATTCAAGATAGCCAGGCTGATGAGGGTTATGAACCCGAAACCGGTCCCAGGATGCTTGTTTCCGGTCCAGGAAAGACATGGCTTGGTAGTTCGGGCTGGACTGTTCCCATGAGGCACAGGGTCAGACTGATTCGCATATGGCCATGTCTGAACTGGGGTGGTGGAGTGAGCTAAAGAATGATGATGGATTAAACCCAGATCAGTTGACTCGGGGTGAGTGTTTGATTTGCTCATACGCTCCGTCCATCATCCCCTTTGGTATCGCTGCTTATCGCAGTAGCAGCAACAAAACTTCCAAAGAGTACAAACTATGGCCATGTTATATAAGATATAAAAACTTATAAACAGAGAGAAATAAAAAATATTCTCACATTACCTGTAAGGAAAAATGTTAGTCAAAACAAATAGCAAGTTCCAAAACAAATTCCGAACGGATACCAAAACAAATACCAAGCCAAGCAAATACAAATCCTAACCAAATGAACTGGTTCAATACAGATTTACCTTATGTGTAGTCTTCGACTCCCACCTGTCGATCCTCCCTGATCCAAAAGAATGACCATCCGAAGGCACCAGTCAAGGCCAGCAGCCGCCAGGAAGATCAGAGTCTGAGAGCTGAAAAATAACCCTGGACCACGAGAAACACTAATTTCTTCAGTCGGTGCGCCCCTCAGCGAAGTTCGTCTTACCGACCCGATCTCCCCCCTGGTCCGACTGCAAGCCCTTGATGGGGCCCCACGTTTGGGCGCCAATTTGTGGATTATTAATAATCAACTGGTGCAGGGTCACCAATTCGTTCACGGGTTCTTAATAAGTAAGGAGGAATCGATACTGGAGCGACGTACAAACCATAGGTCATTTATTAGCATTCATGAATGGGGGCCTCATCCGACAAGCACCATAGAGATACTCAAGGAGAGAGCACAGTGAACGATGGTTACATGGGTTTTTTATAGCAAAGATCACAAGCAAAGGACGCCCAGAGGTAAATAGAGCTTTGGGAAGAACACACAACTGAAACAATCGGTAAGAATCAACAGCCTTGGTGCCTTGTGTAACTGTCGCGTCCTGAAGCTGCACAACAAGATAAGCTATCTGTGTAAACTTTAGCCAAGGCTTTACCATTGTTTAAAAAAACCCGTGCAGACGCCAGCTGTTATTTTGCGCTGACTCTACATGTATACACAGCCTACAATGCCCCAATCTAGATTATTTACCAATGTTTATGCAGGTGCGGTGTCGAGGAGAGAGCCAGGCTGAAAGCAGGGCAGGTGTGAAAGATGGATGAGGCACAGCTTAATCAAAAAACGAGAGAATCAGATTTTACATTTCAACAACTTTACTAGTGACATTAAATTCGACCTGGGCATCAGGTCTGGTTTAATGCCACAATTAATTTGACGCCTTACAACATCCAGTTAGGTAGTACAATTGAGAAGTTAGCCTGGCTGGGGTGCCAGCCTGTAACCCTGTATTAGATAATGGAATCTTGCACCACTGTAGCATCGTGAGTAAATTGAGAGTGGTCTGTCCATGTTGAAATAGTTTCTAATGGTCACCAGCAAGAATTCTGGAGCATTCCTTTATTTGATGTCTGGTTGGGTGTTGAAGGCCACCTAAAGAAAAGTAAGACCTGATTGAGGTCGTCTTTACATTAATTCTAATGCAGCAAATACAGTTGTAACAAAAGACAGTGTGGCATGGTGTATGTTTTTATTTTTCATTTTCTCATGTTGTTTTCCATTATTTCAAGTTTTTTTGTTTTTTAATAGTCTTTATCGAGAGCCAAATGAAATATTTTAGCCCTGTTAGTACTGTGGTATTTATGTAGGCGGCAGCTGATCTAGGGCCAATTTGTTATTCTTTGTAGGTGGCAGTGAGTGGAGTGCACTAGAAACGTTACCATTGCTGCCCCAGGGCTGTTGCTGTGTGATGTGGCCCTGAATCACAGGCTGATGAATCTTTGACATCACTGTAGAGTGTAAACAAAAGTTAGAATTTTTTCGCGGACAGGGTGAGATTCAGTCAGAGGTGGATTGAGGTAGACGAAAGGACCAACTTCAAGAAGTCTCCCTCTCACCCAGGAAAAGACATGGATAGGGATGCCAGACTCCTTGAGATATGCCTGACCCAGTTTACTGTCCCTTTGGGTTTAACACCATTGGTGAGAGAGGGACTCCAGAGGCGAGAGAGAGACAGACAGACAGACAGACAGACAGACAGAGACCGAGACCGAGCGAGAGAGACCGAGCGAGAGAGACCGAGCGAGAGAGACTCTCTCACTCTATAGTGTTACTCTTTTAAAAGGCTTGTGATTTCCGACTAGTGACTGACTGCGGGTAGGATGTAAAAATGAAGAGTGAATAATGGCTGAGCCCAGCAGGGAAAATTTAGGGTACTATAGTATCATGTTCACAGTGGGAGCGAGTCTTGGGTAGAATCCGCCCTTGGGAAGTATGGTTTTGTCACCAGAAGTTGACATACAACTCCGTACGTATAGACTCTTTCAAAGAGAGACACCTCCCCCATCCTACTGAACAATGTATGCTCAGTAGGTAGGAAGAAAGTAGGAGGACTCCACTGCTGACCTCAGTCACTCTGATCTAGAAGGTATATCTGAGGCAATAGACCTCGGTTAGATCAAGGACAGGGAGAGAATCTTGCATCACTTGGGAGGCAATTCAAAATTTCAGTGGTTGACCATTAGAGTCAAAACCAAGCTCAGGAAAGAGATTATGCTTGAAATGTTTAAAATTCCCTAAAGACCAGCAGGCAGTGTTCACCCTCATGCCTAGGAAGAGACTCTAAGGGTGCAGACTGTAAGTACCAAACGTTAATTGGAACAGGAGCATCTGTCTGTGTGAACCACCAGCTTAAGAGAAAATTCCTGGGGGAGTAGCCGGCTAATAGACCGCATTCATAGTTCTATTGTATTGTAACTTTTACATACCGCTTTGTCTTTGACCCGGTTGTGAAGTGCTTAGACTTGCTTCAGGACCCTGGCTGGCCTGGAGTGCGGGTTCAAATAGGGTGATGGTTGTAGAAAGACCATATGGGATGTTGGGTGAGGCCTGAAGACATGCTCTAAACATGGTGCATCTGCGGTACTTCACTAATGGATGAAGACTAGAGGAATAATGTGTAAATAGATGGTTTGCAACAGTGGATTTATACAAATTTATAGGATTACATTATAATATAGTAGCTATAAAAATGGGGAAAACAGTTTTTGAGCATTTCAGAATTCAAAATAAATGTCAATGGCTCATGTTCTTGCCAGTAACTGATTTCATGAATTGAATGTTTGGAATGCAAAGAAGTTCCTTTAGTATGAGTTTAAAAAAAAACAGATAACTGGAGTCATCATAGATTGAAATGGTCCAGTTTGGAGGTAGGGACAGACATGTTGCTGAAGTAAGTGGCATCCTGCTCCGTGGAGAGTGAGCTATATATACTTTTGGTGTGATGCAGCAGGGATAGTACTCTTTGCTGATTGTGGCATGTACTTCTGGATGGAATCCTGAGCAAGGGAAAATTTGATGTAAGCATCTCCTTATATAAAACATCCTATTGTGACTTGGCTCACTTAAGGTATCAGAGTGAGGTTTGAATCCACAGTCATGCTTGGATACCTCATTTAGTAGTGTTAATCGGTGGGTCTAGCTCTTTTGGCCAATTGGTTGACAAGTGGAAGGTTGTCAATTTCCCACAGGCCCTAATCCGTTTTTGATGTGATTAGTGTGAGGTCAGTTCTGCTCATCCACTAAACTGTGGTTCTGTTGTGGGGCTATCTAAATGAACAGAGCTAAAGCTTAGAATGATTTGTTTGTTGTCTACATAGTTGTAGCAGATTAGCTTGAATGAAGAGATCCTTTTCATCAAAGGATTAAGATGTATGTTAAGTAGGAGGATGGATATGGTGCCCTTTTTGAGACACCTTTGTACTATGAAAATAGACTAAAGCATATCAGAATGTTCTTGAATGTATCGACTGGGCATGTGTCCGTAGTTGTTTCTGAAGCACAACAGATCTTTGTGAGATTTATGAATTCATCCTTCAATAGATCATTGAAGCATAGCAGATTGTGTGGCGGTAAGGATTCAGTGGTTGGGGCGATATATGGATTGTGCTGCTCATCTTTCCCGGTGTTACTGTGGTGTAGCTCTCCAAGTCTATGGTCTTGCATATGAAGTAGTCCTGCGTAGGACATTTTGAAGAGTGAGCATTCTGGGTTGAGGAATTAGGGCTTGATATTATGAATGTCTGTGGTGGGACATGTAGCTGTACTAATCCAGCTGGACTAGTAGAGGCCTTTAACCTTACTGAGTTATAATGCAGTTTCAGTTTGTCCTTGCATTTTTTTAGCGTCTTTTCAAGGTTTTGTGTTCAAATTGCGAGATTTAAGCTCTAGAGTTATACAGCCTGCCTTTTCAAGTTTTTAGGAGGTGGTGGAGGACTTTAAGAATTGTTTTAAAGAATAGATGTGTGCCAGACATTGAAGTGTTGAATTAATACTGCTTGGTTATTAGGCAATGTTGACTTCAGTTGAGTGCAGAAGTAGCGAGGTTAACGGTCTTCTATGTCTGCTGGCTGTTCTTGTAGTTGTGGTTGTTGGTTAGTGGCAAAAGTGTTATGAGGATTTTATGGCCACAGGATTTTGCTTCATGTAGAATTGAATCCGTCATTGCTGAGCTAGGTTTCCATAGTGAAAAAAAGAACAGTGTCCGATTCAGACAGGAGGTAGTAGACTTTAGTGCAATTTGTTCAAAGGCACATTAGGCTATGCTTTGCTAAGTATTCGTTTTTTCAGCTTCACATGTGACAGACGCAGTAACTGCGAAAGGTCACGAAATGCTACAGCAGGTAAGGTTAGATACGGCTGGTGTACTGTAAACATTTTAAACAGGGATAAATGATAGAGTACGAAATAGTGTTCACCTTATTCAAGTGCATTTATGAGTGCAGCGTGGTTGACTGGATGATTTTGCTCATATATATCATATGTGTTGGACGAAGTGGAGGCTGTTGTGTTAAATGAGATTTACTTTGGGACATCACCAGGATGGTCAAAAAGCCAGCCAAACGCACACCTTTACCATCAAACCCCAGTGAGAAGTCCTTTTGGCACATGGGAGCTGTAATTTGTGGAGAAAATGTAGATCTGTCATTCCCACCAGGGTGTTAAAGTGAGAACCCTTCCCTTGTTAGCCAGCACCACACCTTTGCCTAAAGCATAGGCAGATAGGAGGAACTTATGATTACAAAATCACACGTTTTTTTCTTATTAGTAAAATGGGGCTAAGCAGCTCCCTCCATTTCGGTTATTTCTGACTTCTGCTCTAAATCCGAAGTGTCGGAAGTTAAGGTTGACAGAGCAAACTCCTAACAACAGTCTTTGCCTGAAGTATCTGTGTTCCCATCTTCCTGATATTACTAGAACTCATTTTGGGCATTTAGAACCTTCTCTTTTTATCATGTGTACTTCTTTCTGCAGGTTGGTACAATGGCAATGGACAGCACCTTGCTGAAATACAGTGCTAAGGAATACTTCTTCAAAGCAGCCCTCTGCCACTTTTGTGTGGACATGCTTAACGCAAAGGTGAGCTGAGCCTTGTGCACCATTCTTGTTTATTCTGTTTATCCTGGTGAAATGTGATTTTACAGTTTCTGTAGTTAATTTGAGATAAAACATAAAAAAAAGCTTACTCTTCCCCCATCTTAAGGCAGTGGTGTCCGCACATTTTCTTCTTTCGTTCTGGACAAAAGGATAATCTTGAAGTATGTGGATGATAGGATGCAGTCTAAAATCTCCGGTCACTTTACCCCCACTGCCAGCTTATCTTTTTAGCAGCAGGAGTTACAAATCATGGCCTCTATTTCTGAAGAAGTCGGTTAAAAAGAGGAGTCTGCATGGTTTCCATAAAACATGAATCAAGGGCCAAGCAAAGGAATAGGTTACTACTAAAAAGGTAATGCATGAGAAGTGTCTGCCTCTTCACATGGTTGAAACTAGCTACTTCAGAAGGCTGATGTCTGTAGAAAGCAGCCAGCTAGTAGGCATAGTTTCCCATATGATATCCTAGCTATAGAGGCAGTGTATACTCATATTTGTAAAGGTGTGGAAAAGGAATTTAAAGCACACACTGGCCTGAACCCCTTTACCACTAAATTTATGTGAGAAGTTATCTAATGGGCTTAGAAATCTTTAGACCACATGTTAATTTGACATATGTATTCTGCACCTTCAGTTGGCATCTCCGATGCAAACCTAACATGTAATGTTTTAACATAAACAGGATGTGGTGAAATGCTGCTAAATAGCTTTTATTTGCAAAGGTTAGAGGTAAAGACTACAGGTCTTTGAAAGGACAATGCCAAATCCGCATCTAGAAAAACCCTGTGATCCTTTACCACATTTTTATTGTTCTTGATATTACGCACAGCATAGGGACATATGTTGTAAAGAATTATGGGCCAGATGTACGACCATTGGATTTAGCACCACGCAATTTGCGACAAATTGCGAGGCGCTAAATCCAATGTACAACAGTGTCAGAGACACAGTTAGCGATTTCCCAATGGGGTCGCAAAATGCGAGGCTCATCAGGAAAACAGGATGCATTTAAAAAAGAAAAAATTAAATTTTTTCGTTTCATTTTTTAAGGGCAGGTAGTGGTCCCTGGGACCACTGCCTGCTCTTAAAAAATATTTTCCCCTGCATTCCCAAAGGGGAAGGTGTCCCCTGGGGACCCCTTCCTGTTTGTGAGTGCATTACCACCCTTCTGAGAAGGGTCGTAAACTGAGACTGTTTTGCAACCGCAATTGCGGTCACAAAAGAGTCATACATACCTGGAGGACTCGCTATTAGGAAGGGACGCCCTCGGAACGCCCCTTCCTAATAGCAACTCGCTATTCCTATTTTGCGAGTCGCAAATAATTTGCGACTCGCAAAATGGGAATAGTACATGGCCAACTAATTTTTTGCGGTCGCAAAGGGGTCTGAAACCCCTCTGCGACCGCAAAAAACTGCTGTACATCTGGCCCTATGTCCATGAATAAGAATGCAGTTATTGCTTGCAAGACCAAACTAGGATTTCGCCAGTGAAAGTATCCTTCAAGGATCATCCATAATTAGTATTATACTAACAGTAGCAGACCATATGTAAAAATGTGGATGACAGACTATAACCTCAGAATAATTCCTGGCCTACTGACTATGTTGGAAATACTGACCTTTTTTACTTTTAATCAAACAAAACACATTTTCTACCTTTCTCTTTTAAAATGTATTCTAAAATGAGAAGCTACAGAAAAGAATTGAAGAACTCTAAATTACAGCACCTACCATATAGTTAACTTTAAAAAAATAAAATAAAATCTAGGCTTATTGAATCTTATTTCAGGATAGAAAAATTTGTCGTTTACTTTTTTAGATCTCTCCTACAGATTGCTTTTAGCTAGTTGAAATACCTCTTTAGGACCATACTAAAAACTTAGAGGGCTTAAAGCCAGTCCATTGCTTACTGTTGGTTGACTTTCCTGTGAATGATATTTGCTTGCTTCTTATTTTTGTCTTTCCTTCCTCTTCTAGTGTTTGTCCCTCCTCTGGAGCATAGTTTCAATACCATCTTTTTGAAAGGATGACGTATCCTTCCACTACTCACATTCAGGAAACTACTGTGCGTAGCACGTGTGGCTGTAGATAAACATGTTCTACTTACTCCCGCAGTCTAGCGTTGGGCTGGGATATTTACAAGTTGTTTTTGTTTGACAAAATCTTTCAAGTTACTAAGTATGATGTGACTTCTGTATTCAGTGCTGCACATTGTCACTGACTACATCATTAAGTTGTTTTCTCTGCCATCGGTTGGATAGGTACCCATGGGACTCCTAGACTCAACGTTTTCTACATTTGTTTTTGGGACCTTGCAGTTCACTTTCATCTCCTGTCATCCAGAAACCCTTCCTTCATCCATGGCCATTCCTTCCTTTCTCCCTGGACATGTTTCTGAAACCCCCACGAGAAGCTCTCCAACAGGCCAAACCTCCTCATACAGAACTAGAGCAGAATCATGCACCTAGACCGCAATCTTACTCTTGAGGTCTTAGGGGTTGGTTACCTTTGCTTACCACAAGAGTGGATGGACATCCTCAATTAAGCCCCTGTGCCCACTGCACAGGCCTGCTATGCAGCCAGGTAAAAAAGCTCCATCCATTACTGCATTTCCAAACCATTGGACCCCATCCACCCTCAAACCTTCAGCCCAGGACACTGTCTAATAACAATTTCATTTACAGAAGGCAGGCTTAGCCTACATATCTATACGATTGCACCTAGCTGCCATTTCTGCTTACTTGGTCTTCAAAATACCTGTAATTAAAGCTTTCATGGAGGGCCTTAAAGGAGTCCTCCTGCGCTGACCCGCTGTGGAACCTCAATATCATCCCTGCAGGACTAAGGGGCCTCCTTTTAAACAAGTACACTTATGCCCTTTACAATTCCTCTCTTGGAAGGATTCATTTCTCATAGCTGTTGCATCGCTCAGGCGCGTCTGTGAGCTGCAGGGTCTCACATTACATGAGCCTGTCTTGCTGGTCAACACAACAAGGTGCCCTTATGACTGACCCTGAATTCCTCCCCAAGTCATATCCCATTTTCACCTCAACCAAACTATAGAACTCCCAGTCTTTTTTTCCCCAGCCTTCTTTGGTAGCAGAAAGGGCTCTTTACATATTAGATGTAGAGAGAGCCATCATGTACTTCATGACAGAACCAAGTTTTTGTCTTCACAAAACCCATTATTTGTAGCTTTTGGACAGCCTTACAAAGGCTACTCGTATCAAAAGCAGGCCATAGTGAGATGGATTGTTAAATGCATCCAAACCTGCTTCCTTGAAGCAAAGAGAATCCCACTGCCCATGTGTATTGACAGCCACGCATGCAGCGAACTGAATATGTCACCCTGTAAGCATCTGTTCTAAATGTGTAGTGTTGTTAATACTCACTCACCCACCTTCCCGAAAACCAGTGGTTGCAACAGAGGTTCTTACTCTACACATGGTCACCATAATATCCGTACTCAAAACTCCATACGATCTCTCACCCGTTGGCCGAAAAACTTGTCTAACAGTGCAGCCCAGGTCCATGTGCAGTACCGAATACCGGTGAAGTCTACCATATCATACCTCATGAATCGAAAAATGACTTTGTTTTTCTTCAAAGTGCAGATTCTGAGCCCAACACTAAATTGCATGAGTATGCAAAGCATGTGAAACCTATAGCACTACACACTATGAACAGATGCTTACAGGATAAGTAACGTATTCCTCATCTTTTTTTTTCAGCACTCCGTGAGAGTGTGTATTTTTATGTTCTCTAACGTTAATGCTGTCCGCCTACTCAAATATCACCCCCCTACACACTGCATGTTTCCTATCCTTTGCTTCCCTCCTTACATCTGCTGGACTTTTTTTTTTTTTTCTTTTCTTTTTTCCTGCCTCTTCAGGCACATTTGTTTTTCCACTGCCGCTCCCCATTGCGTACCCCTCACTCGGCATCGACTTTTCCCTAAAGTGGTACTCCATTGCTCCCTCTTTCCCTGAACCTCTGTTGCGTCCTTTAGAATAAAGAAATAGGAAGGGTCATTTAAATTATTTTTTTATTTACCACTTCAAGATTGGTGTGCACCATCCTGGAACAGTAAATGGAAATGGCAGCACGCTAAAGTGAATTAATACTTGATCGTGACATCTATGCACATGCAAGTCATTGCCTTTTTGTTCTTTCTTTATTTTTCTGACGCTGACCAGTATCAGCAAAAAGCATTGGTAAAGTCAATAGGTCAAAAAGTTGAGGCAGATTGTCTTTGCCAAATCTAGTTTCACTCATGTGAACAGGGCCCTTAAGTGTTTTGCGTGTTTGCACATTTCTTCTCCAAAAAGGTTTTCTTGATGTCGTTCTTCCCTTCTCACTATCTAATCAGGTAACTAATCCGGTAACAGTTAACTTTTCATTACTCCCCTCAAGTGAAATGGGTTAGTTCTCATACTGGACCAAGTATGATAACAAGCTTTCATGTGAGGATAGACACTTCAGGTATCTGTACTGTTCTCTTTGTGGCTACTACATTTCAGCCTACAAACACTACTTGAAAATGAGACTCTGGGCCATCAGGGAGAGTCATCACTTAAAAACAATTCTAAACCTTCCTCCCGGTTTAGGCCTTTGAAGGCTGAAACAAGACTCAGGAAAAATTATTTCCCTGAGAAGATCCTAAACAGACAAGTCTCTCTACCTTTCACTGCCACCTTGGTGGGTGGAGTCTACACTTCTTGGCAAGGTGCCTCTAGTGTTATCCACCTACTCTTGTACCTCTAGCATTACTTTATTCACGGAGGCTCCTGTCTGTGCCATCTAGTTTGTCCTCTTAGGACGCTTTGGATCTGACTGATCTTTCAGCATCAAAAATGTAGTACAGCCTTTGGTGACAGTTTCTAAAAGGATGTATATCGTAGCTCTACCTGTTGGGGATCATGATTCAAACGCTAAGGCGTAGAACACGACTGATCTTTTGATGAGGACCAACATGATTGTGTGCCTGCTTTAGATGATCTGTCCTAGCAGGAATTTGAGAATCGCCACTTAAAAGGTTCATTTAGATCCAAGGAGTCCCACATCATTTGTAGATTTAATGGACACTGCAGCAGGGGAATTTGTCATTTCTGTTTAGCAGTCTAAACCGTGGGAGTGTTTCTTGTTTGAAACCCTGGTGTTTCCATCATATACAGGGCTGTATTTCTGATGGCATAAGATTCTTGAATTACACCAGCTCTGCTTCCTGCACCAAGTTACTCGAAAGCTGTCTTCACTTTGGTGGAGAGAAAATATAGGCCTCCAGAATAATGCCCTGCTTTTCCTAGCGGTATCCACCAGCAGAGGCATCTGCTGATACCAAGACCTTCCTAGGAAATCATGTTGCTGCTGCTCTCCTAATAGAGAGTCTGCATCTGGATGTTTTGGGATTAAAAGTTTGAAGTTAAGGAAATGTAAGGTGCAAGCTGCCAATGGAGCTTCATGCTGTTCATGCAGCATACATTCTGGGAATCTTGGGCAAACACAGTTAGTATGAAATGGAAAGTTTTAGAGGTACCTGCCTGAATATAAATGTTCAAATAAGATCATAATAGTAGTATCAGGCGTTGCAATGAGACATTATTTCCATAGGAGCAAGTTAGTTCTTTAAAGCGCTCACTCATCTTTTGTTCCATAATGTAGTGTTGGAATTCCACATAAATCACATATCCTTATTTTGGTTTTTAGGTCTCGCCTGACCCAGCGCATGCGCTGGTCTGGCGAGACTTATTGAGAGGGCTCCAAAAAGTGCTACCAGGCCAGCCTAGAGCTACAGTGCATGTGCGCGGGCGCGCGCGCCGCTTTTACCGCGATTACTTTCACTTTCTGTTTGATCGCGATCACTTTTGCGGACGTACGGCCGCTTGGCATAGCCAATAGGTCTCGCTTTTTGGACCTTATAAGTATTTAGTTATGCAACTGTTGCATGGCTAAACACTTATAAGGTCCCAAAGGCGAGACCTATTGGCTATGCCAATGCTTGTTAAAGAAAGCTCTGGGAAGTTATTGGAATAAGCCCTGTGCATTTTGGATGAGCTGGGCTTTGGAGTGCTATTTGCAGATGACTATAGAAATCCCAAAATCCTGATAATGTATTCCTCCTATGCCTAGGCTACTTAGGGAAAACTGTTTTATAAACAGCTGATCTTCAGGGAAGTTATGTAATATACCCAGTTTTGTTACTAAAAATCAAACAGTTTGGCTATGTTACACCTGTTTTCCTTCATGGTTCCTTTGAAAAAGGTTTATAAGACTTTTTCTCTTCTCTCCTGTTTTATACTGGTGACTTTGTGAATGTTATATTGGCTAACTGTGTTTTTTTAAAGAAAATAAATGAAATTGGGTGAGTTTGGGCTTCAGATAGGCTTCCCAAAATTGATATATTTTTCTTGTACCAATTGTTTTTGATAAGGAAAGTGAAAAATATTCACATATTTCAAAAAGTGCTTGGGATCCCTCATGTGGGTAGACTATTCAGCACTTATTTCAGTGGGGACTCGCCTGAAGGAGAACTGTTCCTTACGTTTGAGTAACTTCCATCTGTCTTAAGGGCATTCAATTTTTGGTTGATCAGACACAGCCTGCCACTGTAGACCACTCTTTCAATATGGTGTAAAAATTATACAGGTCCCTGTAATATCTATGTAAACATGGGTGTCATCTGCATATATTTTAAATTGGACATAGTGGTCACAATCAGCTCCATGAGCAGCTTTGCATAGTTTGTTAATAGTGGGATTCATGTATACCCGTATTTAGATTGATTCTTTGGGTCCTTGTCCGCAGACTCCATTTTACATTCAACTGGTCCTTTGTATTTAGTCTTTAAACGTTCCTTAACACTGCCATTGGATTTGAAGTATTAAAAGTTAATGCAAAGTCCTGACCTTTCCCACAATTTAGTCCAGATTCACTGTAGTAACACTTATTGCTGTTTGCTCATCCTTGAGAATACCTGGGTTACCATTGTGATGTGGTTCAGAGAGGTATACTGAAATTCAAGTGCATTGCACCCAGTGACATTGATGGAGTTCTGTGGCATGTCTGTACGCACACCAAGTCAATTTTTAAAGATGGGGACCATTCAGTCGTTCATGGGATAGGGAGGACACTCTGTCTGACAGACCATGGCCTATCCAATCCATAGATTGGGATTATCTCACTGTCCTCTGTGCAGATTTTCTTCCCTTTATATCATTCAGTTTATTTGTTGATGGGAGAGTATTAATCCAGACCTACAGCACTGTGACCTTGTGCTACTTATTGAAACGGCAAAGTACCCATGCTGTCTGTGCATTGAGATCCAAAGACTGTGGTTCCCTATGTTTTATCTTCAGGTGTTTGAAGGCAAGACACCTTCTGTACGTACACATCTCTGAAGCTTTGTACGCTCACCTCTCACATTGACACGTGTGAAAGTTACATCCAGGTATCCTTAATTCTTTCTTACGTGAGGTGTGGCTTCTGTGAATTTATCTGCCACCAGGGTAAACACAAAATTATGTGATTATGCATTTGAAGGCCCCCATGTGTGCGTTTTCCCATAAACACAGAATGGGTACAACATTTTGATACATTAGGCCCTAGGTTTCTTCAGTAGGAATCTTTAGGGAATTCTCTTACTGTCCACAGGTTAAAGATATTTGTTTACATTTAATTCTGTTTCCCCTGCAGCCAAAAGTGGTGCATTATTCTTTCATTTATCAACCAAGATGGATACATATGTATAATATTTTAAAATGTGTTTTATATCTAGCCCAGCAATGGCTCACAGTTGGCATCGTTAAAGGTTATTTGTCGGGCCTTTCAACATTTTTTTACAGTTACCAGACCAGCTGTCTTTGTTCAAATCTCCTGTTGGAGATGCAACTTCTGAAAGGTTCGACATGTTTCCTCTCCAAACCCTTTGTGATGTCCCAGTGGGATCTTATTTTGGACCTCGCTTTCCTCATCTGCATACCTTGTGAACCTCTTCACAGCTGTCCCCTTAGTCTCTTAATCCTGGTTGTAGTAACACGGGCTCACTTGCACCCTTCCTATTCACACTATATATATAAATGGTTTGGATAGCGAGCTATTTAGCAAATGTAAAGATCTTCCACAAATCGGTCATGCGATCTCAGCCCTCCTCTATGCAGATGATGCTGTTCTCCTGGCCCCCACCTCCCTGGGACTGCAGTCCCTAATAACTAGTTTTGTTGTTTATATGCAGGATTTAGGCTTACTGATTAATCACAGTAAAACCTGTGTCATGAAATGTGGGAGAAGGTCCACAAAGTGCAGGGATATAAGGATCAATGATTCAAAGATTTGCTTCGCATCAACCTTCTCGTACCTAGGCATCTTATTTGATAATGAAGGTACATGGGTTCAGGCCATTAAACCTAGAAAGTTAAAATTTATGAGAACTACCATGACTTTGTCTAACTTTGCAAGAAAACCTGTCAGGAATCCTCCAAAGGAGATGTTAACCATTTACAAGGCCAAATGCCTACCCATGAATTCCTACGGAGCGGGACTGTGAGAACACATTAACTGAACCCTTGCAAGCTGTGGAAAATAAGTTTTTAAAGCTGTTCTGAATGGCTGTTCCTTGCATGTATGTCACACCGAATTGGATTTATCTTTTTTGGCAGACGTAATTAAGATTCAGCCCATTTTGCAGTGGCACAAAATTTGACCTTCGGAATTTGAACTTCAGAAAATACTACACAGAAAAAATGGAATCAGCACACATCAATTTAAAGTATTATTTAAAGTTCAAATGATATCCAGTGTCCGTGATGATTTGAAGAAATTGCCAGGTCCAGAGTTTTCTTTGTGATCAAAAATATTTTCTTTATTGATAAATATGTGCAGTCATTAAAATCCAATGTTCACACATTTAATTGAGGCTAAACGGTTCGATGAAATGTGTGAATATTGGATTTTAATGACTGCACATATTTATCACTAAAGAAAATATTTTTGATTACAAAGAAAACTCTGGACCTGGCAATTTCTTCAAATCATCATGGACACTTGAT
Organism: Triturus cristatus; assembly: GCF_964204655.1. NCBI lineage: Eukaryota > Metazoa > Chordata > Amphibia > Caudata > Salamandridae > Triturus > Triturus cristatus. Next base: position 393,515,020 of record NC_140592.1, read on the forward strand.
ATCATTTGAACTTTAAATAATACTTTAAATTGATGTGTGCTGATTCCATTTTTTCTGTGCTTGTTTTGGGGGATTCACCCCAATGGGAAGTGTAGAGGGGTGCAGTTCCTGGTTTTCTAGCACCATCGTTAAACTAGCCAGCCACTCACAGTGACGGGTGCAGGATCTTGCCTCAACCCTCTTTGCGTGCTTTGTTCTTCAGAATATACTAGTTTAAATCGGGCCATTATAAATGACTGCCTTGATTCTTGTTTTTCTCTGCACATTCCGTGGTTAAAACATATTAAAGCTATGTGAGGTGATATGAGCTACCCAGAATATTTTGATCATCCCGAATCTTTAGAACGCACCTGTAGGAAAGATCCAAAATTGGAATGCTTGTCACTACTCGAAGAGCTCGGGCTCTTCTCAGAACTGTTGAGACCCAGTGTTTTTAGGAACCAAACTATGCTGGTCACATATGACATCCAGCCCTAGCTAAAGTTTATCCCTAACCCTAGGCACCGGTTTGTCCTTACACCTTTAAGAATGGACATTTTCCACCGTTTGGCCATCTTCCCTTTTATGAATGACTGGTCACCGAATCTAGAAAATTGTCCATGCGCCATGTCGGCACAGAGTACCATGCACATTGTCTTCTGCAAATTCTATACTGTTCAGAGGAAGCGCTTTATTGCAGCAATGCTAAGGCCTTATCATTTCTTACAGTGCAAGCCTGCTTATTTGTTTTTACAAACTTTACCCAGTTTATATATATATATGTCACAAGTTTTTTATTGGCTGTGATGTACTGCAGGATGTCTCTCCACTGTTCATAAATGCTCTTTTTAACACATTGAACTTTTTTCTATGTGATGCGATGTATTCAAATTTTATTTGTGTTGCTTTTAGCCTCGTTTTTAGTGAAATTATTTTGTAGTATTGTATATTGCTTTTCTGATTTTACTAAATAAAATTGACTAAAAGTTATTCTGATTCACTGCGAGTGAACTCCAAGCTCTCTGTGCAACCGCCCTACACCACTTTTTCCCCAGACCAAGTGGTGTTGAGGGACCAGTGCGGCGTTTATGCCTAGAGTCTTGTCTGCCTTTCACTTTTGACAATCTGTCACTTTCCCAATGTTCTTTGCTCAGCCTATACAAAAGTTCGACCCCAAAGGAACATTGAGATTTTTCATTGATCTCACTAAGGACCATCGAGTGGATGATCAGTTCTTTTGGGGTTCTCTGGGGCAAAGAAAGGCCAGACAAGTGCTGAAGAAGACTTTGTCCAGGTGGATATTCTTCTACATTAAGATCTGTTATGTACTGGCTACAATGCAGCCCCCAGAGTGGCTGAGGATGCATTCCACCAGGGCAAAGGTTGCTACCATTGTGTGTTTGATGTACCACCCTAATTGGCAATCTGGTTGCCATGTCACTGGACTGACTGACGAATCCCAATAAGGGTGAAGACGGTTTTGGGTTGCTTGTGTTCCAGTTCAAGGAGGGCCTGGCCTTGGAGTTCTGGCTGGACAGTATCTATTGGAGCAGGATTAAGACTGATATGCATATGGCTGGGTCCAAAATGAGGTGGCATGGTTGGTAAAAGAATGATGAGTTTTAATGTTACACTTAGCGATTGCCAGTGGTTAGACTTATTGCCAGCATTCCTCATTACCTTTAGTTTGTTTGAGCTACCATGGCATTGGCACGCGGAGTGCAAGTCCTGGATATCTGTTAGGCTGGAACATTGGCTTCTGATGGCTATTACTAACACATCCCTTATGAATATTTTTCCCCAGGCATCAAACAGAATCAAGAACTCTAGCATGCCAATAGGTGGTGTTGTGCAGCTCCGTGCCAACCTCCTTCCAAATGGGTCCTCCAAATTATACATCAGGACCATGCCCTCCCATTTCTTCTACTACTCCACACCTTTCACCTCCATCAGAGTGGCTGACGGAGAGCCATGTGTCTGTCTGTCTTGCAGTGGGAATTGCAGGCTCTTTTGGTCAAAGGGGCCATAGAGAGGGTGCGGCCCTCGGATTTAGGAACTGGGTGTTACTTCCACTGCTTCCTTGTGCTGAAGAAGTACAGAGCCTTTCGTCCTGTTTGAGATCTTTACCCTCTCAGTGTCTTCCTATGGAAAGACACATTTAAAGTGCTAATGCAATTTCAGCTCCTGTCTTCCCTAGACCGCGCGTATTAGATGAGGATGTTGGATCTGCAGTGCGCTTATTTTTATATCCCTGTCCTGCTTTTCACAGTGGGCTAGGGGTATTTTCAGTTCGCACTGCTCCCTTTTAGCCTCACTAGCGCCCCTCGGGTGTTCACAGAACTGATGGCAGTGGTTGAAGCAAGTTAGTCACAAGGGAAACGAAACCGCCTATATTTTGTATTGTGTACCTCATTATTATGATCAATGTCAACCCCTTTCTTTTCTAACCAAACAGGTAGTTCCAGGTTTAACAGGTACACACTTAGGTATTTGTGTGGCTGATGTGAGTGTGATACCATTTCGCTATTCGTAGAGTATAGATAGTCTTCACGATATAGGTCCTGACGAATCGCATGTAGACTGTTATGTTGAGCGAGAAACATGTTGACCTCATTTCACTAATCGAGACGCTTTGACCTGAGACATTCTACTTAGCTAAGCGCCGCATGATTCATTTTAACTAGGGTAGGAGACTCATTGATGAAACATTGTTCGCACGGGTACTCCGAGCCCTATTTTAAACCACACACTTTAACCATGCATCTACACAGTTCTGGCCCCTCACCCGCACTTCACCATACGGCTATTGGAAGAAGATCTCCGACAAAGTGCCCCTACTACAGGGAGCCCGTTGGGTATTGCACCGCCGACCCAACGAGGAGCAGCCCAGATGATGAAGCATGACACCTGATCCAATAATTGGACTCCCAGCTCTGAACCACAGCGGTCAGGTTGGTGTCATTTCACTTGCACAGACACCGTTTACTGAGGAACAGCATAACCTTCTTTTTCTAAGATTCCAACTGGGGCTCTTATGCTGGACCTCCCTCTATATTGAAAGAGGAAAAAGCCCCCCAGTCCCTTCTTTGAATAGTGGTTGAAGCACACCATCGGGCGTATCCGTCATTCCCTGCCTTGACAACTGGCTACTGAAAGTGGGCTCGCCCCAGGCAATCGTCCTTCACCTCCAGACAATGGTGTACCTCTTAACAAATTGTTGGGGTTCACAATCGGTGTGCCAAAGTCACACCTGCCTCCTTCTCAGATGCTGGTATTCATCAGAGTTATTCTGGATAGGGCATAGTTTCATGACTTTAATCCAGAGCGGTGAGTCCAGGACATTTGGGCTATGACCCACATGTATCGGCCTCTGTCCTGTATCTCAGTGCGGATGACCATCAGGCTGCATGGATTGTTGGCCTCCCGCATCCTGCTGGCTAAATATACTAGGTGTCATGTGGACTCTGCATTGGAACCACAAATCCCGGTGGCCACAGTATCTGGGGGGATATGTCGGATTGTATCCATATTTGAGAGTAGACTACAGTAGACATGCAGTGGTGGCTACTAACTGTGATTAGGTCAGTGGCAGACCCCTCCCCTTACCCCACTCAGAGCTGACTGTGGTCACGGATGCATCACTACCTGGTTGGGGAGGCCATCTGGGAGATGTGGAGATCAAAGGCCTTTTGTTTACGGTGGAGACTTAACTCCACATCAGTTTCTTGGAGTTATGGGCGATTCACCTGGCATTGGAGGCCTTCCTGCCTATCAGCAGAGATAGACGCGTGCAATTGCTTACAGACGACACAATAGCTATGTGATACTGCAAGAAGAAGGCCGGGCTGGGGTCTTGGCTCTGTTTTAGGAGGATCGGCACATGTAAAAGTGGCTGGACTGCCAAGGAATTTCTCTGATGGTAGCCCACCTGGTCGGATCTCCTAAAGCGAAGAAGGATAAAGTCTGCCTCCAGCGCTTAGTAGATCACGAATGACAGTTAACCTGGAGGTGGCGAAGGGTGTCTTCTGTCATTGGGGAGAGCTCTGGCTCAGTCTTGTCACTACCACTAAAAACATACAATTTCAGCACTTTTGCGTGTTACAGTTTTCGAGGGAGCTCTCTTGGAGATGTCTCTTCTAGAGTGGAGCTCAGGACTCCTGTATGCCTTCCTGCCGCTACCTCTCTTGCCCCAAGTTCTAAAGATGATCAGTAATTACCAGTTTCAAGTCATCCTAGTGGAACCTGATTGGATCTGAAGAGTGTAGTACCCGGATCTCCAGGAACAAGCTGCCGCCATGCGAGGGTCTTCTGTCACAGCAGAAAGGCAGGGTTCTGTACCCAGAACTTTACAATTTGCATCTCTATGACTGGAGACTGAGTGGCAGCAGTTGACCTCCTCCGTCCTTTCTCTTGAGGCCGTTGATGTCATTTTTGCAGCAAGGTGTCCCTCTGCAAAGTTGGTGTGCGCCAGTCATAGAAAAATATTTGTCAGGTGCTACACCAAGCCACAAACTGATCCCCACAAGCCAAGTTGTCAGAATTTTTGTTGATTGGATTGTCCCTGGCTCAGCAAGAACTTGCTTTATGCAATGTCGAAAGCTATTTTTCTGTTTTTTTGTGGTTCTTAGAACTCCTTTCTTATTTAAATCACCTGTTGTGATGAGATTTCTGAAGGTTTTGCAACATTTATTTCCATCAAAATCCTTTATGATGCCATAGTCGGAGTTGACCTTATTCTGACTTTTTTGATGTTCATCCCTTTTGAGCCGCTGCACAGTTGTCCATTAAGGCTTCACCTTTGAAAACAGTCTTTCTCATTGCCATAACATGAGGTAGGTGTTGTGTGAAAGAGCGGCAGGCACTTTCTGTCGACCCATCTTATACTTCATTCATTCCAGAAAAGTTGGTGTTGAGGACCCAAGCTTCTTTTCAATCTATAGTGGTCACACAATTTCATATAGGTCAGGCTGTCACCCTTCTGGCATTCTTTACCACACTAAGGAAGAAGAGGGGCTTCATCATTTGGACCCTAAGAAGGCACTAAGATTTTATATTAATCACACCAGCGAACACCAGGTGGAGAATCAGCTCTTTGTGGGGTACTCTGGGGCAAAGCAGGGCAAGACAGCACAAAAACGGGCTGTGTCCTGGTGGATATTTCTCTGCATAGACTTCTGCTACACACTGGCAAAGAAGCAACCAACAGAAGACTTAAGGGGACATTGCACCAGAGCTAAAGCTTCTATCACTGTTCTAGTGCATTGTTGAAAACCGGGCAACCGGGTTAGCAGTCACCAGGTTCCCAGCACAATGGTAGCTTGGCTCGAGCGGTTGGGGGTCAGGCACCGTGTTAAGCGTACGTCACACCCTCACAATAACCATGCGTTCATCCGTTCCAAAAACGACACTACACCGTAAAAATTATGAAAGAAAGTAGTTTGTCTTTATCTTATTTTCTCTTAGTTGCAGGGTTCAAAAATAAATACAGTACTATAAGATTCTCCTTTAAAAGGGCAGGTCAAATAAATAATACCACAGTGGGGTTTCAATAAATAGGATCAGGTCATAAATAAGCAAGGAATAAATAGGAGTGCAATAAATACAAATGGCTAATAAATACTGTCAGACAATAAATACAATGCAGGAATAAATACAGTCAGACAATAAATACAGTCAATAAATAAAGCACCTACAATAACTTAAATAACACAATTAATGACAATTACAGTTCACATCACTTTCCTGAGGTAGTTTGGTTTTACTATGCCCAAGTACAGCTTGTGGTCATTTGGATGACATGGGGGGGTGTCCCACCTAGATTGGTAAAGGCTGGGCCTCAACTGAGGTAGAATAAGGGTAACCTAAGGATCTGGTTCTCCCAAAATACACAACCCCTCACAGAGGTCACTGCACCAGTCTCAGTTCACCCCTGGCACTCCCAGGCTGGTTCTAACACCCCTCTAGCCCCTAGAATGGTCTTTTAGGGCTCCACAGGGCCTCAGATGCCCTTTCTACCACTTACTGCCCTTTTCACGATGATCGGCTCCGCTCGGCACCGTGTCGATGTCGTGAGGCGGCTCCGGCTCGATGTCGCTGGGAGGCTCCGGTTCGGTGTCGCTGGGCGGCTTCGGATCGATGTCGCTGGGCTGTTCCAGATCGATGTCGCTGGGCGGCTCCGGCTCGATGTCGCCTTCCGGCGTCGCAGGGTCACGGTCTCCCCGCTTCCGGGTGTCTCCGGAGTGCGACCTCCAATCCCGACCTCCGGCGCGCTTCACCTCCGATTCCGGCGTCTCCGGAGTGCGATCACCACTCCCGGACTCCGGAGTGCGATCTCCACTCCCGACCTCCGGCGCGCTTCACCTCGACCTCAGGTGACTCCTTACTCGACCTCCGGTGCCTCTCCACGACCTCCGTCGGCGCCCTCTCTCGACCTCTGACGGCTCCGGGTACGACGTCTGCTTTCTGTCAGCGCCGCTTCTCCACCTCAGGCCTCAGGTCTCCAGGCTTCTCGACGTCAGGACTCCAGGAGGACACCGCTAAACAGGTCAGGAGCTTGCTGGTCTTCTTCTTTAAGGCCTCTTCACAATATTTAGGTCCTTAAGATGGTTTTTCTGGTCTTGGTCCCACACAGGGCTCTAGGCTGGGCTTGGTCAGTAGGGACTAGCATCAAGGGTGGGTTTCTGGACCCCACTCCAAGCACTGGTTTCCACCCCTGCTGCCTTACTCCGACCTCCTTCTGAACTGCTCCTCTCTAGTCAGATGCCAACTGCCAACTGAGATGGCCTCTCAACATTCTAAACTGCCTCCCTCTGTCCCAGGGTTCTAGAATGTTGCAGAAGGTTCTAGAAACCTCTAGTGTGTTCTGGTGATGTCACAGGTGACAATGGGTGGCCACCATTTTGTGTCTCAGGCCCTCCGACAGAAGTTCCAGGGGTAGGGAAAATGGCTCCCTGACCCTGCATCAACACTAAAAAGTCTGGTGGTTCCCAAAAAGGAAAAATTATAACCGGGTTTGAGGCCAAAGTGGGACAAAATAAATAATGATGAGGAGGGACCACCCAAAGGGCTGACAGGTCTGACACGCATGGAGAACCTCACTGATATTTTTCAGGCGACTAAGTGGACGTTGGTACATACGTTAATGAAGCATTCGTGCCTCAAAATTCAGATCCATTTGAATGGGCCATTTCTTACCCACCTGCTCCTTCAGGACCTCTTGGTCTGAGCGAGTTCACAGACCCACCACCAGAAGGAGTAATTTTATGGTATCTGTTCACAAGTAGAGGAATCAAAAGTTTACAGGTCATTTAACTTTGGTAATGATCTTTCTGGTGGATACTCTATCTAACCTCGGATTCCTCACCGACCCTCGTGCCTCTCCGTTCTGTGAAGTGGACTCTTTTTCCATCTAAAAAGCTCCCAGTTTAGTGATCTGAACAATAGTCATGCCAGTCTACGGGTGACCTCTGCGTGAAAGGGCATCTGATGCCAGCCAAAGGAACAAACATCAGTATATGTGGCACTTATATGAGACTCCTCTCGTCACTTCTAGAGTGCAATGATGTTGGTGCAGAGCCACACGATGCCATCTGTCGAAGCACAGGAATACTGCTGTAAAGTATCCGGATCCAGTCCGACACCTTGGGATAGGTGAGGAATCTGCAGTTAGAGAATCAACCGAAAGATCCTGACCAAAGGTAAGTAACTTGTTCATCAGTGCCCATGTTCATGAAACACAACTGCCTTGATTGCCAGGTGCAATGGGAAGGGCATTTCGCCTGCTCAGTCCTGCTGCCGCTTTTGGTTTGAGCCGTTGCACAGACCCACCCTCTTGGGGAGGTACTGCTTTGCAATCTATTATAAAGGTAAGGAATCTGATGTTTGAAGTATCCATCAAAAGAACAAGGAACTTGCCTTCGGTGACTTTTTCTTGCAGATAATCTGCATAACCGCAGATTTCTCACTGCCCTCCCATCTCCCTGTTCTGTGGAATGGTCTCTTTTTTTCATCTGTAAAAGTGTGTGTGTTGTTACTGTTGTCTCCACGTCCTCTCACACACGACGTACACTCTACTCCAACACACACCTCCACTCTTTTTCCCTTCAAAATACACTTCCTCCAAGTACTTGAGAAACATATCCTACAAACTCACCACACCAAGATCACACATGACTACTTCACAATAACCAAACATCACACACACAATTTCTTACTCCCTTCCATCATAAAATACAAACATCCAGTCCCTCCTTCATGCCCACACAAATACACATCCCACACCAACTTTGCACACACATTTTCAAATGTTTACAACACCAAACAGAAAAGCCTCAGATACACAAGAATCTTCCACTCGCCTTTCATCCATTGCAGTTTAGAGCCCTAAAACATGACCCACATGCTCTACCACACACACACACACACACACACGTGTGCACATACCTTCCATCCTCATCATATGCAAACAACACACCCCTGTTCACAACTTTGCATCTCTTTGTTTATTACACAACAAGACTACATCACAAAAGCAACTGTGCGGCCCACCACCTCACTCTCAACCACCATCTCAGCCACCTGCACTCGCAGACCCAACAAAATACCTTCTAAGCCTGTTGGATGAGGATAACGATATAGACGAACACTATTGGTATTCCAATACAGTTAACAACATCACCAATACTCCACCTACTACAAGCCCAAATTATACCACTCGCTCTTCCAGAAAACAAACCACCATAATACAATCTCAAAACTGTACTAATAAATGCACCATCCCGTTCTAAAAACAAGTGCCACATCTACGACCTACTCACAGACATACAACCTGACTTGCTCTTCATAACTGAATCCTGGTTAGCGGATCAAATGGCACCATTATTGCATGAAGTTGTTCCTCCATGCTATCACTCTCTCTCTCACATAAACGAACAGGCAAAAGAAGAGGCGGACAAGGGGTTATATTCAAGGAAACATGTAATCTCACCAAAGCTGGGGAAATTTCCATACACGGATGTGAGGCCCTCGTCACCAGATGCAACACTACGCCAACTTTCTCCTGTAACTTCCTTCTCCTTTAAAGACCACTGCCTAGCAGTGCAACATTGGTAGACCCATTTCTAGACACAATTTCTAACCTTCTGACTCTACACTCCAAACTATGCCTCGTAGGTGACGTAAACCTATGATTTGATAAACCTAATATGACTCATTTCAGAACTATCATCACTAGCATAGACATACTGAACCTATGTCATATCATACACAAACACATCGCTGGATACATCCTAAATGGCATTTTTGCCAATCCTGAATTGGTCCTTTTCCAAAGGAATACTCCAGTCACGTGATCAACCCACCATCCTGTAGCTTTCCAACACAAGACACAACACCTAAAGCCATCTTATCAGCAAGTACATATCAACCTTGGAACAAACTGAATTTTGAGGACCAAGAAACACAACTAACATCAAACCCAGATCTGGACGCAATAAATTCAGTTAAAAAACTCTGAGTAGCTTCTTGAAGCTTTTGATATCCCAAATCCACTAAAAACAAGAAAACATGCTATATATAAAAAAGCATGTTGAAGGAATGCAGAACTAAAAAAGATACAAACAAATTGCAAACCTGTAACGTACCTGACTCAAAACAAATAACACTTAAGACAAACCTCGACCTACACAAGCACAACAGAATACAAGTCCTCTATCCTAGCTAAAAGAAGATACAATTCAAACAGAATTCAGAATGCAAAATGTTCAAATAAAGAATTAAAAGAAATTCTCACCAAATTTCGTAAACCCAAGTGCACAGAATGATACCATCCTATTTCCCAAGAAATTGCTGACAAACTGGTAAATCTTTACACAACCAAAGCAGACATTTTGGAATCTTATTTAAACCAAAAGAAAACCACCAGAGCCTGCCCTTTTCCAACAGTTCCCTCCATGGGTAAGTTAACCAACCTCTGAATTCCTTCAAGCAAATTTCAGAATTTAATTAAAACAAGCAGGTCAGCCATTGCATCTCTGACCCTTATCCACCGTATATCTTCAAGAACATCCTTTTATCAACCTCTGCTGCTACCCCAGTCAGAACAATCAGACCTATCGTAAACAGACCATTCCTTGGCAAACTAACAGAAAGAGCAACATTCACCCTGATGGCTCAAACTATTGAAGATAACTCCATACTTTCTGACTTACAAACAGGTTTCTGTCTAGGAAGAGCCACAGAATCTGCCCAAATCGCCATCTGGAATCACCTTAAAAACACAGTAGACCAGAATGGGGTCGCTGCACTACTTCTCTTGGACCTTTCAGCTGCCTTTGACACAGATGGTCATAACACTCTAATGCATAGACTCAGTGAATTCACACTAGAGGGGCCTGCACTTGACTGGATCACATCCTGCTTTCAAACAGAACAAATGTCATCCATACTCCCCCTTTCTCATCCAAACCCTACGTCATAAATGCAGGGGTCTCTCAATGCTCTATCATCTCACCCATGTTTTTCAACATCTACATGAGAAGTCATTACTGGCAATGATCAATGAGTTTCAGCTCACCTGCTACAAATACAAGATGAGACACAATTACTTCTTAAACTGGAAAGCCCCAAAGACATTCAAAAGTCAAAACAATCTTCTATTGTCTCCGAGCAGTTGATCAGTGTATGAGATGGCGTCATCTCAAATTGAATGCTTCCAAAACTGAAATACAAACCTGTGGTGATTGGAAAAATTGTGACCCACTCTGCCTGACTATCTGGGACCACCTCCTAAAGTATCCAAGGAAGTAAGAAACCTTGAAGTTACCAAGTGGATAACTTAGTAAGATTATGCTTCATTACTATGAAAACTCTTCGACGCATCTCCCCCCCCCCACCCAAAATTTCCACACAAGGTCCAAGTTACTTTCACTTTCGTACTGTTTAAACTTGATTATGTCCATTGCCTCTACCATGGATCACCTATATCAAATATTAAAAGACTACAACAAATTCAAAACTCTGCTGCCAGGCTACTCCTACATGTAAAGCAACAATCCCATATCTTCCCTGCCTTAAGGATCCTACATTGGTTACCGGTTGCTGGAAGATCCACTTTCAAGCGGTTTTGTATCCCCCACAAAACAATACATGGAACAGGACCACTTTTCATCAGAAAGAAAGTCACAAAATACATACAGCAAAAATTCCAGCATACAACAAAAAAACTATGGGTGGAACATCTTTCTCTGTTCAAGGACCCAAACTATGGCATTCATTACCCCCAAACATAAGATCCACAGATAACCATCTTTTCTTCAGAAGATTACTCAAGAGTGGGCTCTTCCCTACATGACCACCATATTCAAATTTCAAATGTACCGCAATAGTATGCACAAGACACCAATGGTGCATATATGTGTGTTTTAAACCTTTTAGACTTGATTATGTGCATGTAATCAGGTATGTGCAGCTCTTTGTACAAATTCACATAATATTAACACAAATATATGAACTCTTATATTTATGCTTAACAAATGTATATATTATGCTTAAAATATATACACTCCTTATATTTATGCTTAATGCATATAGATCATTACATAAATAACATAAGTATTTGACTACATGGTTAGGGATCTCTATTTATTATGATCACTCATATCACAACATATATAAATAAGATTATACAGAAAGTATGTGTAAATGTTCGATGTACTTACCACTTACAAAATTGTTAATATATAAATCAAAATAAATAATAAAAACAAATACTAATTAGTTAATGGAAAAACCCAAACCGAAAATAAATGGGTCTCTCTGCATATATGTATTACTTTATCATTATATCCTTATATAAGTCGATCAATACATTAATAACATAAGATGATGAGGTATGCTTATGGATTTACTCTCCTATAACAACACATCTGAAATGTGTAAATTTGATTATAGCAATTGTATCTGTAAGTGCTTCCTCATTGAAATATTGGGTGATAGATATAAAAACAAACTTAATTTACAGTAAAAACAGAAAGCCTGAGTTTGTAAATATTTATCTATGCATGCACATATCACACTTATCCAGTACAATTTTATATCTCCTGATAGTTTCCCTACATGTGTATCATGTTAAAATCTCCATGTATGTATATCTCTTATGTGTGGTCATGGTCTACGTATATATATATTTTCCTCCCACTGCAGAGCGAAACAAATGAGCTAATCTCCCAAAGTCTTATCACATCACCCCTCTGACTGCTATTCCTCTTCCAAAATATTCTCCACATCCACTCTGACTCATCCTAAACCTCTTTTACTACTATGAACTCCTAAGCAACTCTTTCCAAACCTTTCCCTCGAACGATCCATTATCTTATTTATTCAACTAGCAGGCTCTCTCACTCATTCTAGACCTCATTTACTGATATGAACTCCCAAATAATTATTTCTAAACTCTTCCTTCCTGTGTCCATCCTCTAGCCTGTTCATCCAGCTGACAAGAAACACATGCCCACCACTCCTAATAACAATTTATATTTGCCCCTACTAATCCACTTCTGAGTTCCGCAGTAGTGTGCTACTCTACCAAAAATGCTTCAGCACCTCGTCCGGGCTTCTAAGCGCTATACAAATACAATTACGTGCAAGGGCACAGACCAGGTTAAGAAAGAAACTAGCCACCCGACGCCACCTAGTAACACGCAGGAGCATGGCTGTTACATATTCCAGATCTAGTCTAATGCCTGCAGATATTGTGAAGGTGATTAATCTGCAGTTAGGTAGAGTATGCAAAATCAATGTTATTGAAGGTAAGTTACTAGTTTTTTGGTCAGTGGTGCATTGTTCAAAGACATTGCCTTAGAAAAATAGTCCAATATAAATTTTGCATTTGTAGAAAAATGGTTGCAGCAGAAGATGCAAGCAAGATAGCCTTCTGGGTGGTAGAGTTCTGTGGAGGACATGGAAATGGAACTTAATTTAGTTTTGCAAGATGCTTAATGAGTACTTGGATATTCTATCGGCATATGGATATACAAGGTGATGTGCTACAGCATCTGAATTTGGTGGGTACAAAGCATCAGCCTCTTCTGATTAGCTTTTTGGGGTTACTGACTTTATTTCGTTTTAAAAGAATATTTATTTTAACACAAGGAATTGCCAGATGGCTACACTTAAAAATTTGGCCTTTATGTAACCTCACTCTACTTAAATGGAGGTTGACTTTAGAAAAAATTTATTTTATTTAAAAGGATTGTATATTTCATGAATACTCCCATGGGAATAGAAAGTGTATGCTCTGCAATTTGTGCTTGTTTGACAGTGAAGTTCTTGTTATGTGAATAAAAAAGAATGCGTATTTCCATTTTTAATTTTGCACACTTTATATTTTGTTAGCTGGCACTACAGAAGTATGAAGAAATGTTTCCGGCATTTTCAGATTCCCGAGAGTGCAAGCTGGTAAAAGTAAGGGCAGTTTCTGTATTTCTACTCCGACTGTGAGAGGTGCATGTTCTGTAAAGGAAAAAGTCAATTTTTTAAAAAAACAATGGGATCGTGTTTGCCGAGAGAACACATGAACCCTTTCAGCAGCAACTGACAGTGCCAAACTGCATGACCACTACCACCGAAAACCAGAACAGATATGTAGGGGAGTTTAGGGATGTTTTAGGAGCAGCATATTAGTGGAAACTGAAAAAATGTAGGGCATTTAATCATGAATACAGGAGGGTACAAGGTGGGGAAATATACCTTGTTTAGTGCATGTCGTTAGAAAAGGATGTGGAAAATGTCCTGACAGTTTGACATTTGCACCTAATAATGTCAATAATTAAGGTTTTTTTTTTTGTTTTGTTTCTAAACAGAAATTATTGGAAGCTCATGAAGAACAGAGTATTGACAGCTACACAGATTCTGTAAGTGTTCTGTGTTACCTGATAAGTAATAACGTTGTAGATCTCTTAACTAGTGAGGTTAGAAGAGACTATGAATGCTACTTGCAGCTGCACATGATTATCTCTGATAACCAGTTGTGTAAGAGCTAGTGAAACACACTATTTTATAGTATTTTAACATACTCTGCCCCCTAGTTTGTATGTTCAGTTATGCTTTTAATTGTTCACTTATGATTGGTTCTTTACAATACCTTCACATTGTGATGTTATTCAGCAGGGATGCTGCTTGGATTCTTATGTTTTAGAATCTTTCCAAAGCTGGGGAGAGTCCTGTAACATATCTTGCAACGCTTTATTTTAGAGCACATCACTATCTGTAGCATTTGTTATTTCGTACAACTACATTGCCATGTGCCACACATCCTCTACCCTTTCAAGAAGGGGCCTAAACACCCCAAAATTCAGGGCACCGAATATTTTTTTTTTTTTACCCAGAAAACGTTCAAATTAGGGCCTTTTAAGCCATATTTTAACCCCCTTCCATTTATTATTTTGTTTTCCTGCAGAACTAGCGCTTGCTCCTAAAGGATTGAAGGGTAGATGTGCATTGTTATTTTTTCTTTTGTATAACTTTTTGACAAGAATTGTTGATTCCTTCCTCTAGTTGTCCTAATTATAATTACTTCAAGCTAAAGCATTTTGCGTCTTTGCATCTGAAATTGGGAATAATGATCTGTTATAATCTTAGCACAGGTTTTCTGTTATGGTATGTTCCACCTCCCCCTCCCTATCCCGTAAGTGGTATACCCCAGGGGAGTGCAACTTAGAATGTTAGAGCTATTGTTGTCCTTTCAGTGAGAGCGGATGGTCAGAATAAAGACTCGTGACTAACCTGGTTTGGAGTCGCAGTTTATTTCGAATTTCAACACTGGCGACGAGCTGTGAAGGGGGCAGCTGACCGTCTCCCCTCTGTGTATTCTCTCCGGGCTGAGGACTGGTTGTGACACCACTGCTGGATATTCCTATTCGTGTTGATCGTGGTGGGTGCTGCGCTGCATCGTGAGCCAACTCGTTTTCTCTACTGGGCAAGGTGCCTATTGCAGCTTGGGACTTGTTGATTCTTTCCTTTGTGAGGTTTGTGGATCGTTTGAGGAGACCCTGTTCTCACATTCCATCGTGTGGGTGTCCGGGATAGAGGTGCCTTCCTTGCTCCAGTGGGGTGTGGAGAATATCAGCCACGTCCCTGCCGGCTGAATTTCGGCGTACGGCGGAGTTTCGACTGTGTGCAGATGTCCCAGTCGTGTTCTCCTGTGGTGATTTGGAGTTTCTGACGAGATCGAGTAATCCCTGACGGCGGAGTGTGGAAGTGCTCAGCCACGTCCCAGTCAGAGCCATTTGCTGTAGTCTGGAGGTTGCAGAGGCGGCGGACGTCCCGTGAGGTAATTTCCTCTCTGAGGGGCCGGCGCGCCAGCTTCTGAGGGCCGTGCTGCTACGCGAGAGGCTCGCAGTGCACTCTGGAGGTCCGGCGCCCCAGCCGTGTGTGAGCCGTCAACCTTCGCTTCATTCCAATGCTGTGGGCGGTCCTGTGGATGTCTCCTTCAGCGTGAGTTCCTGGGGAGGCCGGCGGTTTCAACCGCCTCAGAGCGCGATCTGTAGTGCCCACGCTACTAATCAGGAGCCAACGAAGAGGAGACAGACAACTTCACCAATCATGCAAGTGGCATTGAGAGGTTTGCGGCACCCCTAAGTAAGATTGTATAGTTTGGGGACGTGCTGGGCCTTATTTTCTGAGACTATGTGGGACATAACAGTATTTCGCATGAGTATACTTCGTGGGCGCCCCTGTGGAAAACTGTCAGTGAGCTATCTGGGGCAGTCCAGGTCTTGTTCTGCATTTCTGCGCCTGTGTAGTGCGGGTTAATCCGTAGAGTGCTTTTCTTTAACTGTCAACCTTTTACGAGGTCATTTTGAGATGGGCACGCTAGGCATGAGTCAACCCAGTCCTTTTTAAACGACTGTGGGGATCCAGAAATTCACTGGAAAGATTGGGCTAAGCTTTTCGAATCATACTTAATTGCTATGGGAGATGAAAAGTTCTCAGCATTGTGGAAACAGCATATTCTTCTGCATAATTTGGGCGTTCATGGGCGCAAAGTTTACGAAACTTTACCTGAACCCGAAGTGGAAGATGAGGACGAATGTGATGTGTTTGATATCACACTGATGAAACTTGAAACGCATTTTGGAGATAAAGTCAATGTAGTTCTGGAGCGTCATAAGTTTTTCAGCAGAGTACAAGGAAAGTGTGAGTCGATCAGAAACTACATTGCAGCGCTAAGGGGTCTTACTCAGCTATGCGAGTTTGGGGAGCTAAATGACTCGCTCATACGAGACCAATTAGTTAGGTGTACAAACAATAGCAGGGTACAAGAAAAACTTCTGGCAAAAAATCCAACCTTGAAGGATGCAGTGGCGATTGCTCAATCTAGTGAACATACCGAGAAATGTGTAAAAGAGATGAAAGTTAGAGATGATGTTGTTGCATCAGTTCAAGTGGAGGAGCAGAGTAGCGAAGTGCTCAAGTTATCAGACAAATGGAGTAACAAAGAGGTTCAAGTCCCTAAATCTAATAATGAAATGCATAATTTAAAATGTTTTAGATGTGGCAGTAGTAACCATCTTGCGAATAACCCGATGTGTACAGCCCGTAGTGTCCTGTGTAAAAAATGTAATAGGAGGGGGCATATAGCAAGGGTGTGCAGAGAATGGGTAAGCAACACTGTCAGTGTGGTCAGTAATGGTGAGGAATCTCATGCAAAGTATGTTTTTCAAGTAAGAAATAGCGCTGCATGTGGGAAACAAAACTATCCTAAGTGTGTTGTACTGTTCAATAGCAAACCACTAGAGGTTTATGTAGATTAGTGTTCACCTTTCACGTTGGTAAATGTAAATGATTTTGAGGGGTCACTGGGGGGGGTGTAAAGAGGTGTTGGAGTCTCCTGATATCTCACCTGAAGTTTACACTAGAGATCCCATTCCCCTGGTTGCCATGATGAGTAGCCAAATCGATTTCAAGGGAAGATCCACTGTGGGAAATGTGTACATTGTCGAGAGTGGTGCCAATCTTCTCGGATGGCAACATCAGAGAGAGCTGGGGATTATTTTAGATCCCAACAAGGAGAACTAGGTCATTCTGGTGGATGGATTTAACAGTGGGAAAAACCTACAAGTTATGTTTCCTGAACTCTTCACTGAAAATCTGGGCAAGTTACGGGACTTCCAACAAAAAATTTGAATCAGACCGGGTGCTAAACCGGTGGTTCACAAAACACGGTCAGTACCTTTCCACCTCAGAGAGACACTTAAGATGGAGTTGGATAAACTGTGTGATATAGGAGTCATACAACCCATTGAAGCAACAGAATGGCTTGCGCCTTTAGTTTTGGCATCTAAAGGTAATGGAAAGGGTATTCGTCTATGTGTGGACCTGCGTTCGTTAAATGAAAGTATTTGGGTAGAGAGATTTCCTCTCCCCAATATAAATGAAATGATAAGTACCATGGGCAAGGCTTGTTTTTTTTCAGTCATTGATCTGTCCAGGACCTACCATCAGGTGGAGCTGCATCCTGAGTCGAGACCTTGGACTGCATTCACTTCGCCTTTTGGGGCATTTATGTTTGTAAGGATGCCGTTTGGGCTCGCCTCAGCGGCCTCAGTGTTTCAAAAAATAATGCAACAAGTGCTTAAGGGGTATTAAGAACACTCTATGTTTCCAGGACGACGTACTAATGTATGGGGAGACAGAGGATGAACATGATGTCACCCTCAATACAGTGTGTCGTAGACTATCTGATGCAGGGTTAACGGTACAGCTAGACAAATGTAAAATTAAGGTCACGTCAGTCGACTATTTGGGGCACACTATCTCCAAGGAGGGGTTTAGACCCAAGCACAGCTTAATTGAGGCAGTCAGGGATGCCCCGCATCAATCGAACAAGGAGGAGCTTAAATCGTTCCTTGGGTTGGTGGAATACATGTCCAAATTTGTCAGAAATTTTGCGGATTTGTGTGATGGGTTACGTGATCTCCTAAAGAAAAGCACTGCATTTGTTTGGGAGAAGAAACACAGCGAAATGGTTGAAGTGATAAAACAACGCATTTTGGATTCACCAGCCCTGGGGTCGTTTGATCCAAAAAGAAGAACCATTTTAACCACGGATGCATCAAGCAAGGGGTTGGGGGCAATGCTATCCCAAAAAGGTGAAGGGGAAGAAAGAGTCATAGCATTCGCATCCCGTATGTTGAGTGAGTCAGAACGCAACTACTCAGTCATTGAAAGAGAGGCGTTGGCATGCTTTTGGGCGGTGCATCATTTAAAAAATTTTTTATGGGGAACTAAGTTCACTATTCATACGGACCACAAACCCCTAACTTTCATGTTTTCGTCTAGACATGCTCTGAATATTTCTCCCAGGATAAGCAAGTGGGTTCTAGGTTTGGAAAACTTTTGCTTCAAAGTTGAGTATTTACCAGGCCCAGAAAATGTCATCGCGGATTGCCTATCAAGGTTGCCACTCAGGGATACCCATGTTGAGGAAGCATTAGATGTACCCATTTTGTCAATGCATCTACCCTCTCTAACGGATGTAGAATGGGGCAGGGGCATGAAAGAGGACAAGGTCATGGATACGTTAAAAGACCTCATCGTCAATGGTTGGCCAGAGAAGATTTCAGAGGTTCCCGACAAGGTTAGAGACTTCTGGGAGGTGAGATTTGAACTGTCTCATGTCTGGTCGCATGCATCGGGGGGACAAAATCATTCCACCTGAGGGTTTGAGGAACAAGATTATAGACTTGGCCCATGAAGGACATTTGGGTAGGAGCCTCACTAAAAACAAAGTGCGAAGCTGTTTTTGGTTTCCTAAAATGGACTCCAGGGTAGAATTGAAAGTTAAAGAGTGTGTCAGTTGTGCGAGAAGCGACAAAAGCAAAGTCCACCACAAAGCTCCGTTGGCTCCTGTCAGCGTGCCAATGATTCCGTGGACTAAACTGGCTATGGACATCATTGGTCCTATGGAGGTTCTGGGGCCACAGAAGAGATTTATGTTCGTTCTGGTGGACTACACCTCCCATTGGGTAAACTTTAAGTTCACGTCTTCCACCACAACGAACAGTCTTCTCATTTCTGAAGAACATTTTTGTTTATGAAGGCATCCCTGCCACCCTTGTAACGGACAATGGAGTGCAGTTTGTTTCCGAGACAATGAGAGAATTCTTGGAGGAACACAACATAAAGCATGAAAGAACTGCTCTCTATTGTCCCAAGGCTAATGGGTTGGTAGAAAGGGTGAATCGTATGATCAAGGAACACATACAACTAGCCATCACTAATGGATTTAACGTAGAGGACTCATTGAGAGAGTCCATTTGGGCGTATCACACCACTCCCAATGGGGTCACGGGGATATCCCCTTTTGTATTTCTCAGAGGGAGGGAACCCAGTACCAAAATGAATCCGTCATGGTTGAGTGGGGGAAAAAGTGTGGTACCTGACTTAAGCCAAAGTGAAGAGAGAGTTGAGTTACATCAACAAAAATACAAGTTATGGTATGACTAAAAACATGGAGCAAAGAATGTGGAGTTAAATGCGAATTCTCCTGTTTTGAAAATAAAACCTGGTAAAGGCAACCTGGATTGAGCAAGTATGGTGCATCCCTAAGGGTGGACAAAGCAGGTAGAAATGTAGTCCGTTTAGAAAATGGACGAACATGGAGTAAGGACAGAGTTGTGAACACTGCCTGAAGTATTGTTTCTGTTATATTCCCTTCATGGGGAGATGTGTTATAATCTTAGCACAGGTTTTCTGTTATGGTATGTTCCACCTCCCCCTCCCTGTCCCGTAAGTGGTATAACCCAGAGGAGTGCAACTTAGAATGTTAGAGCTATTGTTGTCATTTCAGTGAGAGCGGATGGTCAGAATAAAGACTCGTGACTAACCCGGTTTGGAGTCGCAGTTTATTTCGAATTTCAACATGATCCATATGTAATACAAGCATGTATGTAACACCGGAGGTACCAAGGGACATGGCAACAGAGATTGATATGTCTTTTCTGACGGTATTAGACTTGTTTCCAACATGTTTCCAACTCTCAGGACAGAGTTCATCTGAGAGGTTTTGCAAACAATGAGGAAAAATAGACTTGCGCAGAGCAGTGAAACGCAAATTTAATTTCACAGTGATAAGAGTATCTTTGTCACAGGATCACGGGAAATGGAACTGAACCAAAGTTTGTGCCATACAAAGTGTGCCTAATCCTGCTAATAAAGATGAATTGATCAAATTTTCTATTAATGGAGGAATATTACAATAAATTTAAACCACTATGCAGAGAAAGAAAGTGCAAGGTTTGCCAAAAAAAGTTGTTGACTTCAAATGGGGTCAAAGTTTTGAAACGCAGTTTAACTTGATAAAATACAACCTGGAAAATACATCTGTTTACAGAGTTTCGAGACAGGAGATGAAACCATTATTATAAGTGAAGCCAGCATGAACAGTCTTGGATCTGTGTTGCTACAAGGCACTTGGTGCTCGGAAAGGGTCATAATGTTCATATCAAGAGGGTTAGAAGGAGCAGAAAATATCCCATCCCACTCCACTGTATGCCATTCCAGTCTGCACTACTCCACTCTATGCCATTTCACTGTACTCTACTGCACTATATGCTATTACACTCTAAGCCACTCCACATTATTCCATTGTCTGCCACTCCTCTGTATGCCACTCCAGTGTACTCCTCTACATAACTACACTCTTCTACACTCTATGCCACTCTACTAGACTCTACTCCACTCTATACCCATACACTTCACCTTCTAAATGTGTCCTTGACTCTATGGCCGCAAACACTGTTGTACAACACACTACTCTGCAACGTCTTCCAACCTTGTGCGACACAGCACTCCACTCTGTATGAGACACCACTCTAATATATAACAGTTTTTTTACATCTATGCTACGCCACTTCAATCCCGCTACTCCACTCCATGCTAATCCACTATACCCTACTCCACTCTGCCACTACAGTGTACACCACTCCATTCTACGCCGCTCCACTGTCCGACACTCTCCTCCGTCTAGTACACTTTATGGCACTGTACGCCACTTTACTCTACCCCCATACACTGCACTGTCAAACACTATACTGAACTCTCTGCCCCTACACTTCATTGTGCAACACACTATTTCACTATACAACACTTTTCTATACTCTGACACAGCACTCCACTCTACTGTATGATATCCCACTCCAATTTATAACAGTTTACTACCTATGCTATGCCACTACACCCCACTCTCTGACACACCAATACACTCTATTATATAGTTTACTCCACACTCTGTTCCGCCGCACAACTCAATTGTACGAGACTTTCTACTGTACAACAATCCACTCTACGCAGCTGCACTGTTTGACACACTGCCGCACTCTATGTAACTACACTCTACAACACTCTACTACATTGTATGCCACCCTCAGACATTTTAATCCTGTCTATACCCCTCCACTGTCCAGCACTGTACTGTACTGATTGCCACTGTACAACACTCTGTGGCACTCTACTGCAGTCCACTATACAACACTGTATGCAAATGTTTGTATGCCACTGCATCCCACTTTACTCCACTCTACTCTGACACAGTATTCCCCTCTACTTCTCTTACCCACTGTACACCACCCCACAATATGCCACTATATATATATGGACCTAGTGGCTCAGTGGACTAATGCGTCCACTGGTGGGGCCTGTGTTCGACCTCATGGTCACAGGTTTAAAGGCTTTTCTCCATCTGCCGTCCATAAAATGATTACCATTGAGTAGGGTAACAATAAACATCTGTTATTCAGCACCAAGATACCTACAGGTGAACGTGCACATCACAAAAATACACGTGTCATTCTACTTTTTAACACTATGCCAATCCACTGTACAAAACAGTACTGTATACCAATCCACTCTAACCAGCTTTACTAGACTTTATGCCACTTTACTCTGCTGTAGTCTACCACGGTTTCCAATACTGTACGAGACAACACTCCTGTACAACACAGTATTCGACATTATGACACTTTACTTAATGTCACGCTACGTCACTCCACTCCATTCCACTGTAGTCTACTATATGGCACTCCACTGAGACACTTTACTCTACTCCACTCTACGCTACCTAAGTCCACTGTAATCCACTTTTTCTACTACACTCAATCGCACTCTGCCGCTGTACCACTGTCTACTCCACACCACTCCACTGTACACAACTCCACCCTACAACACTGTACTACACTCTGATACTCTACTCCACTCAATGCCCATCCACTCTATGCCACTTTACTACACTGTATAACTCAACGACACACCACTCTTCCTCTATGATACGCCACTCCATTATATAGCACAGCACTCCACTCTGACACGGTCCTCCATTGTACTCGACACGTCACTCAGGGATACTCCACTCTGACACACTACTTCACCCTAATCTACTCTAAAACACTCTACTCCTCTCTGACAGTCTGCGGCACCCTACTCTACTGTACAACACACCAGTCCACTCCACAACTTGCCACTCTACGATACTTTGCTCCACTATATGAAACACCATGTCACTACACAATATAACACTTTTTATACTGTTCGATACTCCACTCTACAGTACTCCACTCTGACAACAGATTTTACAGCACTCTTCTCCACTATATTTTACAACACTCCACATAACAAAACTCCACTCGGCTCTGCAATTTGAAATTCAATGAAAAAAACAAAGGTTAAGACTTAGTTATAGTTAATAAAAGGTTTTTGGATGATATACAAACCAAACTTTAACTACACAAACTTTATAAATTCTAAAGTTATATTAATAGCTTTTATTTGCAATTTATCCACCACCTTCAAATTATTATAATTAGCTCACCTCGTCACACACCCTTTTCAACCCGTGAACCAGACAACACTTACTATAACTCGCCACTCTAGCATGCATTGTGTTCTCACAAATAATGACACTCCACAGTAGGATAGTACACTGTATGAGACACTCTGCCACTCTAGTGTACAACACTGCACTCAACAACATTGAAGTGTGCTACACTCTACTCCACTGAATTCAGCTCTATACCGCTACGCCCTACAACACTCTACTACACTATGCCACACTACTCCATGACACTCCACTCCACCTCACTCCATTTTGCGATTCTCTACTGTACAACACTTAACTCTTTTCCACTCACCACTACACTGTACATACAACACTTGAGCTGAGCTCTATGAAACTCCATTCCACTATACGACTCACCATGCCATTTCATTGTGTAACAATTTACTCCACAGTACGCTACATCACTTCACTCCCCTTTTTTCCACTCTACAAAACTCCACTCCGACTCTACAACAATCTCATTCACTGTACTGTATAGCACTCCACTTTACGACACTCCAATGAATGACACTCCACACTGCGATTTGAAACATTTTTATAAAAAAATAAAAATCATTAACAGTAAAAAAAAGTTAAAGATAATTTATAGTTAGATACTTAATTCTTTCCATACAAGCCCAATTTGAACATTACAAATTGTAAAGTTATAATCTTAACTTCAATTTATAATTTACGCTCCACCTCCAAATTACTATCAGTCGCGCACCTCCGAATTGTCATGCCACCTCACTCGTCACAATACATTAACTATAACTCATGCCTTTTCCATGCACTGGTTCTACCCTTACGTACTACAGAAATTCTAGCATGTGAAATCATAGCATTTATAACTTCTCAAATTGCATCATATGTCGCAACACAGTGCATGGCAGAGTGGCGAGTCAGCTCTCATGGGGCCTTGATCACATGAGGTGTGTGTATATATATATATATATATATATATATATATATATATATATATATATATATATATATATATATACATCCTGTCTGGCTTAGAGTGACAAATTATGCAAAAGAACTCTGGGTAGTTCCCAAATTTAAGTGAAGAGCAGCTCCTATATAGAGCATCCTGCAACATCAGCGACACTCTGAATCTGCTCACCTGAAATGTATTTTTTTCTAGCAAAGTTTTTAAGCATAGGATTAGCAAGGTGCCATCCACGCCGAGCTGAAAAGGGGCAGAGCCTTTTGCCATTTATACAGCCAAATCTTTTGGCATAGGATCAGCAAAGTGCTATCCATTCCGAGCTCGGCACTGTACTACCTCCCACCGGAACGAGTGCTGTGATTGGTACCCTGTCCAAAAATATTTTTATAGAGAATATATATATTAACTGAAAAAACCATAGGATTCAGGCAGGTTATAGTTAGGAATTAGAATTTAAAAAACCTTAGAAATTCACTGAAAAAACCATAGGTTTCAGGGGCATTATAGTTAGCTGGACTTTTCACTCATACAAAACCATTGAAATTTCCCCGTTATAGTTAGTTCAGCTAACTATAACTCGCGCGCCCGCAATGCACTGCTGATGACGTCACATATTACCTCACTCATGACATGGTCAGTGACATCACTGATTACATCACTGATGACATCTCAAATGACATCACTGATGACATCATCCAGTGAATGTGTGTTTTTCTGAAAATTAAACATGTTTTATATATGTATATCTCAAGGTAGACGGAAGTATAAATGGGTATACAAGTGTCTAAATGGATGATTTGTGTTTGAAAAATTGATTGTATAATTGACTGATTAAGTGTATCTTAGTGAATACATGGCTTAGTGAGCAATGTTTAAATATGTGAATATCTGTATCAGTCTCTCACTTTATGTATAAGTGGCTGCATGGGTTGGTGAGTAGCTACATGAGTGTCTATATAGGTTATTAGTTGGTTTTTTGAGTATCAGTCTGAGTGTCTGCATGGTTCGGTGGGGGGTATTACGTAGTGCATGAATGAGTGACTCACTGTTTGTATGTGTTGAAGACAGCATGTGTGCAGGACTGTATGGGTGGATGAGTGTGTGCATGGGTGTGTTAGTGAGTGAATGACTGTCTCAATAGTGTCTTTATGAGTAACTACATATGTTTTAAACTAGTATATGTGACTATTGGTGTATATAAGTGAGTATATGTGAGTGAGAGATTGGAAGAGTTCCTGTATGAATAAGTATGTGTTTCTATAAGTGATTGTTTAAAAGACTAAGTATGTGTCAGTTTCTGTAGAAGTAAGTGTGGTGGTGTGTGTACAACTGTATATGCAAGTAAATGGATGTTTGATTCTTTACTAGCATGAGTGACTATGTGTGTGAGTAACTCTATGGATGAGTGGCGTTGTGTAACAGGATGTATAGGTGTATGAGTACATATAATGAGTGAGTACATGTAAGAGTGACTGTATAGGACTGTTGGTGAATGAGTGGATGTGTATGTGGATCTTAGTATTACTGAACAGGTTGTTGTAACTGGTATTGGTATGTCCATTGTTTTGAAAATGTTAGTTTCTATTTTTTAATGTGTGTATCAAAGGTTATATTAGGGTGAGAGGAGGTCTGCCACGCTATCACAAGGATGATGTCACGGACCATGTCATGAGTGATATAATATGTGACGTCATCAGCAGTGCATTGCGGGCGCGCGAGTTATAGTTAGCTGAACTAACTATAACGGGGAAATTTCAGTGGTTTTGTATGAGTGAAAAGTCCAGCTAACTATAATGCCCCTGAAACCTATGTTTTTTTCAGTGAATTTCTAAGGTTTTTTAAATGCTAATTCCTAACTATAACATGCCTGAAACCTATGGTTTTTTCAGTTAATTTCAGAGGTTTTTTAAATGCTAATTCTGATGGATACATCTGCCAGTGGATTCCTCACCTTGTGAATATTCCCTGCGCCAGCATTCCACGGAACTTTTTTTCCCCAGCACTCTACGCCGACGTGGACGAAGTCATAATGCATCGGCTCCGCTCGCGACTCCGTATGACGTCACCGGAGCCATAAGAGAGCCACGTCGGCGTGATGACGTCCGTTCCCTTTTTTCCGCGCCGTAGACGCGCAACGGTTTTTCCAGTACTCTCCTGCTACTTTGTAGTTGTTTGGTGTTACTGTTAGAGAAAATCTATTATGTCTTCGACGAGGAAGTCGGGTTTTAAGCCCTGTAGGGAATGTGGGGGCCACATGTCTATGACAGATCCCCATGGTGATTGTTTGTGGTGCCTTTCATCTGACCACGACATCGAAGATTGTTCAAGCTGCAGGAGGATGAATCCGAAGGCGTTGGAGGAAAGGGAGGCAAAGCTTTTTATGGCCGAGGCCAAAAAGGAGAAGCGAGGTAGAAAGAAGGAGAGGTCAAGGCCGGAGTCGTCGTCTTCACGTTCATCGAAGTCGAAAAAGCATCAGAAGAAAAGGAAGCATTCCTCTCGGCGCCGGTCTTCGAAGAACAAGGCGTCGAGATCGACTTCGCCTCGACGCCGAAGTAAGGATATGTCGTCTCCTCCTTCTAAGTCTCCAGAAGGATCTCCTTCGCCGAAGCGAACTCCAGCGCGATCACCGGTGCAGTCCTCGGCGCCATCACCGGCGCCGTCTCCGGTTCCAGTGGAGTTGTCTGTTTCTGAAGAGCAGGAACAAAGGAAGGAGCCTTCTCCAGGGCCTGAGGATCCTACGGCTCCGGTAGAGGACACTGCGGCGCCGTTGCCAGGTATTCCGCAGACGGATCCAGGATCGGTTCCTTATCCGCAGTTCCCGGCTCCGGGTACGGATTCTTCGCATTTTTTAAATGCAATGTATGGAATCTTCCATCGGGCTGCCTTCCCATCCGGTGCACCGACTGGTCCCGTGGGTCCTATGGCGTATACTCTAGGGGTACTGCAGCATTATGCTCAGGCCCCGTTTATGCCCTTTCTGCCGATGGCGCCTTCGTGGCAGTTTCCGGCGCTGTCTGGGGATCCATCGCGACTTCGGCTGGATCGTCATGCTTCGCAGCCTTCCTCGACGCCGTTGCCGACTCCCTCGGCGCCGCGTGCGGCGCCGCTGACTCCGTCTTTGGCACCGCCGACTCCTACACCTCTGGCTCCACCGACGCCGCGTACGACGCCGGCTCCACGGATTCGGTCGAGAAGGGAGGCTCAAAGGGTCTTGGATGAGGAAAGGTATAGAGTGGAGGTAGAGGAAGGTGAAGTGGACACGTCCTCTGATGAGTTTGAAGGGATACAAGAGGCTAGTGGCCTGGATACGACCCCTGAGTGGGAGCATACTTCCTCTAGATCCTCTCCACCTCAGGAATTGGTTCCTTACTATATGGTTATAAAGAAGGCCGCAGAGTTGTTGGATTTGCAGTTACCCTCTGCGGAATATAAATCTAACCTGCTGACAGAGGTGTTGCATTCACCTACTTCGACTTCTGAACCTTTACTGCCTTTTAATTAGGCTATTTTGGAGCCTGTTTTGGAGGTATGGCGTAACCACTTTCTTCTCCAGCGGTTTCCAGGCAGGTGGCGAGAAGATACAGGGGGGCACCTGGGGATCCAGATTTTCTTTCTACGCACCCGTCTCCAGAGAGCCTAGTTGTGCAGGCGTCCTGCTCGAAGCATGCTTCGGGAGCGTTCTCTCAGTCTCCTGCGGACAGGGAGTCCAAAAAGGTGGACCAGGCAGCTAAGAAAACTTTTTCATCAGGAAGTATAGCACTTAAATCATCTACCAATTACACGTGCTTGCTGGGTCGTTATGTGCATGCCTTAATGGACTCAATGAAGTCTTTAGCCCCTAAGCTGCCTGAGGGTGATAAGGCGTCCTTCATGGAGGTGGTCGCAGATACTCAAGCTGCTGCAAGACAAGTGATTCAATCGGGGCTTGATACAGCAGATTCAGTGGCAAGAATAATGGGCTCGTCTATAGCCACGAGAAGGCAGGCATGGCTCCGTTCATCTGGCTTTTCTACGGATGTTCAGGCCACATTGGTGGATTTGCCGTTTGATGGACAAAAATTAGTTAGAGAAAAAGCTGACTCCGCCCTACAGAGATTTAAGGACAGCAGGGTAACAGCTAAATCTTTGGGTCTGCAAGCTCCTGCTAAAGGTTTTGGTTTTAAAAAGTTTAGGGGTTTCGGAAGGTCTTCATTTCGCTACTTCCGACAGCCTCAGCAGCAGAATCCCCTCTATAGGTCCTATAGAGGGAGACAAAGGGGTCGGAGAGGTTCTGGACGCAACCCCTCTTCTTCTTCCTCCTCCTCTGCTCTCAATGAGGCTTCAGGGAAGCAGCCCTAGATCCCCCATCCTGGATCATGTAAGACCTGTGGGGGGTCGGGTGTCCCACTTTCTGCGGGGTTGGAAATCTGTTACTACAGACCTTTGGGTTTTGAACCTCGTGGAGACTGGGTACGCCCTTCCCTTTCGGGAGTTTCCTCCCCCTTACCCTCCTTGCCAAGGTTACTGTTCGGAAGACCATCTGCTTCTTCTGCAGAAGGAGGTGCTAGCTTTGCTTCAAAAAGGTGCGATAGAGGTGGTTTCCGGAGCAGGAAAGGGGTCAGGGATGCTCCTCCCAGTATTTCCTGATTCCCAAGAAGGACGGCAGATTGCGTCCGATACTGGACCTCAGAGTCTTGAACTTTTACCTGAAACAGGAGAAGTTCAAGATGCTGACCCTTGCACAGGTTCTTCAAGCGTTGCATCAAGGAGACTGGATGGTGTCGCTCGACTTGCAGGACGCGTACTTCCATGTCCCAATCCTGAAGTCGCACAGGAAGTATCTCCGTTTTACGGTTGGGTCGCAACATTACCAGTTTGCGGTCCTCCCGTTTGGTCTTACTACCGCACCTCGAGTCTTCACGAAGGTGATGGCAGTGGTAGCGGCCCATCTCAGGAGGTCGGGAATTCCGGTTTTCCCCTACCTGGACGACTGGCTTCTGAAGGCAGAGTCCCCAGAGATGGTGCAGCATCATCTGCAGGTAACATCTCAGCTGTTGTTCGAATTGGGTTTTTCGATAAACGTGCCCAAATCTCACCTTGTGCCCTCTCAACGCAACCTGTTCATAGGGGCGGTACTGGACACTACTGTGTGTCGAGCATTTCCTCCACCTCAAAGAATTCTCGACATTCAGGAGATGGTCCCTTTATTCCACAATGGAGCGGTTGTTCTGGTTCTGAAGGTCCTTCGCCTGCTCGGTCTGTTCGCCTCCTGCATTCTGTTGGTCAACCATGCACGCTGGCACATGAGGGCGCTCCAGTGGTGCCTCCGCAGGCAGTGGTATCAGCACAATGGAGATCTCAGAGAGTCGATCAGGATCTCCAGAGAAGCTGCAGCGGATCTATCTTGGTGGAGCGTGGAGGGCAATCTGTCTCAAGGAAAGCCCTTCCATCTACCTCCATCGGTGGCCACGGTGATAACGGATGCCTCCACCTTAGGGTGGGGTGCTCATCTGGGGGATCTGGAGATCAAGGGTCTTTGGTCTCCGGAGGAGAGGTTGCTTCACATCAACCTTTTGGAATTGCGGGTGATTCGTTTGGCACTCAAGGCCTTCCTCCCTTCTCTTTGCGGTCAGTCTGTTCAAGTCCTGACGGACAACACTACCGCGATGTGGTATGTCAACAAGCAGGGAGGAGTGGGGTCGCATTCTCTCTGCAGAGAGGCCCTGCGTCTTTGGTCCTGGGCTCAGGACCATCGGATTTGTCTGATGGCAAATCATCTGGCCGGGGTGCTGAACGTGCGTGCGGACTGTCTCAGTCGGCAGTTCTCCGCCGACCACGAGTGGAGGCTCCATCCGGAGGTGTTTCATTATGTCTTTCGGACGTGGGGAATCCCTCGGGTGGACCTGTTTGCCACCCGCGAGAACGCGCACTGCCCGTCATTCTGCAGTCTCCAGTTTCCGATGCAGGGGGCGTTGGGGGATGAGTTTTCAGTTAAGTTGGGGCTCACGACTCCTTTACGCGTTTTCCTCCCATACCCTTGATTCCTCGGGTTCTGAGGAAGATTCGCCAAGACCGGGCCCAAGTCATTTTGATCGCCCCGGATTGGCCAAGAAGGGTGTGGTACACAGATCTTCTCCACCTCTTCTTGTGCCCTCCGCTCCGTCTCCCTCCGAGGGCAGACCTTCTCTCGCAGTCGGAGGGGCAGGTTCTACACCCCCACCTCCAGCGCTTACACCTTCATGCCTGGAGATTGAACGGGGCAACCTGAGTTCTTTCTCTCTCCCACCTGATGTGGTGGATGTTATTTTATCGGCCAGGCGACACTCCACCAGGTCCATTTACTCCTACAGGTGGTCCAAGTTTGTAAAATGGTGTGGCGAGAGATCCATTGACCCTTTAAAAGCACATCTTTCTGAGGTGCTCCAGTTTGCCCTTTCCTTGGCTCAGCAAGGCTGTGCTGTGGCCACGGTCAAGGGCTATCTTTCGGCCTTATCGGCTTTTCTTTGTCTACCTGATCAACCGTCCTTATTTAAATCTCCGGTTGTACTGAGGTTTATCAAAGGCCTTACAAAACAGTTTCCTCCTACTCCTTTTGTAATGCCGCAGTGGGACCTTAATCTTGTCTTAACTTTTCTGATGGGGTCCCCGTTTGAGCCTCTTCGTAGTTGTCCCTTGAGGCTGTTGTCCTTTAAGACGGTCTTTCTTGTAGCCATAACCTCGGCAAGGAGGGTGAGTGAGCTTCAAGTTCTTAGTTCTAAACCCCCTTTTCTAACATTACATGCTGAAAGGATGGTGCTCAGGACCAGGGCTGCTTTCCTGCCCAAAGTTGTTACTCCGTTTCATTTGGGGCAGTCTATTACTCTCCCTGTTTTTTTATCCACCTCCTCATCCCTCCAAGGAGGAGGAAAGGCTTCGTCGCCTGGACCCAAAGAGAGCTGTAAGCTTTTACTTGGACAGAACGAAGGACTTTCGTCTGGAAGATCAGCTCTTCGTGGGTTATGTTGGACATTCCAAAGGAAGAGCGGTGCACAAGCGCACTCTATCAAGATGGATCATCCTTGCCCTCAAGATCTGCTATGCCCTGGCTGGTAATGTTCCTCCTGAGGGTATTAGGGCTCATTCAACTAGAGCTAAATCATCTACATCGGCTTTGGCCCGGGGTGTTCCTGTGGCAGATATTTGTAAAGCCGCGACTTGGGCCTCCCTCCATACTTTCGCAAAGCATTATTGCTTGGACCTGAGATGAGGAGGGAGGGCCACTTCGCGCGCTCTGTCTTTCAAGACTTCCTGGTTTAGGAAGGTCGACACCCACCTCCGGGAGTGGGGACTGCTGTGGGAATCTATTCACAAGGTGAGGAATCCACTGGCAGATGTATCCATCGGAAGAACAAGTTACTTACCTTCGGTAACGCTTTTTCTGGTGGATACAGTATCTGCCTGTGGATTCCTCACTGGCCCACCCGCCTCCCCGTTGTCCACCTTTGTATACCTTAAAAGTTGTCTTGTTTGAGATGTTGTTATGCTTTCTGGTACATTTGTAGGAAATGCTTATTTTGTTTAGCTTTCCTTTTGTTTATGTACTGTGTATATTTGATTGTATACTGTGTATACTTTGAATCTGTCGTTGGTCCACCTGTGCGCCTCGGAGGCACGGAAAAAATGGGTGGAACTGACGTCATCACGCCGATGTGGCTCTCTTATGGCTCCGGTGACGTCATACGGAGTCGCGAGCGGAGCCGATGCATTATGACGTCGTCCACGTCGGCGTAGAGTGCTGGGGAAAAAAAGTTCAGTGGAATGCTGGCGCAGGGGATATTCACTAGGTGAGGAATCCACAGGCAGATACTGTATCCACCATAAAAAGCGTTACCGAAGGTAAGTAACTTGTTCTTTCTAACTATGCCGACAGAGATAGGATGTTGGACAGGCCACACGAAGGGCTTGCTCCCTCCCCGCACGACAGGGCCCGAGCTCCGGCCCACCAGGCATAACCCACGAAAAGCACCTGTACCCCGTCTCCCGACGGATCTTCTGCCCTCGGACCTCTACTCATCACGGGGCCCAGCCCCACCGGCTCCCCCGGCCGGTTCAAGCCGCCATCTTGGGGCCTGCACCACGAGGCCGCGTGGCCTCGCCCCGACCCTAACCCCGGGCCTGGCCGGCCCCGACATCCCGGCACCACCATCCACCCAGGAGGTGAGCGGACCACTTGGCAGGTCAATGGGAGAACGAAGTGTCAAGAGCTCTTCCCCCGCCAGGTGCCGATCGCCTCCAGCTCCCCCAGGCGCTGGCTCCACCCCCTGCTGGGTGTCTGGACACCTTCATCCCGGGCCCTCCGACCTCCAAGTGCGAGGGTCCGGACATCAAAGGGCGCCTGCCCTATAACTGGGGCAACTCCGGAGCAGGAAGGCAGTTGTATCCTGGAGTCGAGAGACACTGAGAGAACTCAGCCTTGACGGACTACTGGCGCTGCCGTAGCCCGCTCTTGTGAACCATCGTCCTGCCTGCTGGCGCTGCCACGGCCTTCTGCAACATCCATCCTCGTCGGGACCTGCTGGCGCTGCCGCGGCCCGTTGTAACGACCATCCTCACCGGGACCTGCTGGCGCTGCCGCGGACCGTACATCGACCATCTTTCCGGGACCTGCTGGCGCTGCCGCGGACCGTGTACCGACCATCTCGACCGGGACCTGCTGGCGCTGCCGCAGCCCGTACCAACTAAACCACCAAGCTCGAGGATTGTGAGCTAGTCATCATCTCATCCGAACTACCTGACTGGTAAACAGACTGTCCCGCTACCCCTTACCCTGCTTTGAGAGACTTGAATCGAGGGGACCCCTGAGTCCAGACCTCCTTGTACCGTTCAACCGTACCTTAAGAAGTGCTTATAAAGAACACTGAACCTTATCCGTGTGTGGTATCTGTCTGTGGGGGGGGGGGAAGTTACTTGTCTGTACGATCGCTGGAGACGGCTCTCCCCGGAGACCTCTCCTCCTGACCCCGGCCGACCCTCCCGGTCCGTCTACCCTTTCTAACATTGGTGGCCAGCGGCGCGATCCGAATCAACGCGTAATCGTACAGAGTAGCTCACCCCACGACAAAAACACGATGTCAGCCAAAGATAGCAGCTCCACCGAGAAATTCCAAATGGATAAGTTAGAAGAATACAACCACCGCGAAGTGAGACAATTCTGCATAGAACTTGGCATTGCTACCACCGGCCTGAGTACCAAGGATGATCTAAAGCACGCCCTAGAGTCGTGGACAGAAACTGGGGTCGCCGGACCCTCCGACCAAAGCAGCATCACACCAGAGGGGAACGCCACGGCTCCCGAGGAGCGGGGAACGGGCCTCTCGCAGGAGGAGATCCGAGAAAGAGAAAGAACCAGATTGCACGAGTTGGAAATGGCACGACTCAAGATGGATGGGGAACTCAAGTTAGCTGAACAGAAACTCAACCTCGAGCATATGCGGCTCCGAGAAGAACGAGAAGAGAAGCAGAGACAGAGAGAGCTGGAGGAGAAAAAAATAACGCTCGAGCACGAGCGCCAACTAGCGGAAATAGAACTTCGGAAACAGAATAAAGAGCTGGGGGTGCCTGAGCGACCACACACCCCGGGGCCAATCGAGAAAAAAGTCCACATCCCCAAGGATGTTGTCCGCGAGTATGTCCGAGAAGACGACATACAACAGTGGTTTAAAGCCTACGAGATCGCCATGACCTCCCACCGGATCGACCGGAGTGATTGGGGAGCCGGACTTTGGGGGAGGTTTATCAACGAGGGTCGCGATGCCCTACTGCAGCTCCCAGATCACCAAATGTCGTCCTACGACCACATGATGGCTGCCCTCCTCACCCGCTACGGCCTCACACCCGAGATGTACCGCCAGAGGTTCAGAGATTGCACCCGGATCCCAGGTACAACTTGGGTAGAATACGTGAACTATTTCAGCCGTGCCTTCGAGGGTTGGATCAAGGGGAGCCATGTCACCACCTACGAACAACTCTTTAACCTTATGGTATGGGAGCACCTGTCGAACAACTGTTTCGTCGAGCTCAGGCAGCACCTCCTCGACAGTAAGCTGACTGACCCCCGGCAGCTCGCCGCCGAAGCTGACCGATGGGAAAGCACCCGAGTGGGCCGGAGGGGGCCACACGAACAGAACAGAAACAACCAAGGCCAGCACCGTCCTCGGGGAGGAGGAGGGGGCCAGGGGCGAGGGAGAGACGCCTTGCCAGCGACACCCGTGGCCAGCACCCCGCCTCCGGCCGGCCGGGGCAACCCCCCGTGGCGTCCTGGGTTCCGAGCCAACGTCACGTGCCACCGATGCCAGCGAGTCGGCCACTACGCCAATGACCCGAGCTGCCCGCAGAACCAAACACCCAAGCCCCGCCAGGTAGCTGCCGCCGCCCTGGGGGAAGAGCGATTATCGGAGGAACCAGAAGAGTATGAGCCGGCCCAGCAAGAGTGGGAACCGGCCGCCATGGTCCTGGCGTGCTTAGGGGGAAGAGACATGGTCCCGCGGGCTCCCCTACCCGCTAACACCAGGAAATACGGTCAGTGGGTGACCATTAATGGACAGCGAGCCGAGGCCTTGCGTGACACAGGCGCCAGTGTGACGGCCGTCCGCTGTCACCTGGTGAAGCCCGAGCAGATCCTGCCGAACATTCTCTGCCCCGTCCGCTCGGCAGACAACTCTGAGAGTATGTGTCAAATGGCCTGCGTCCCATTCGAATGGGGAGGGGTCTCCGGCCTGTTGAAGGTGACGGTCCGGGACGATGCCCCCGTGGACTGCCTCCTGGGGAATGACCTCGAGAGTTCCCCGTGGGCCACCGTTGAGAGAAGAGAGCACCTGGGGATGCTGGGCCTCCCGGACTGGGCCTGCATAACCACCCGGTCCATGGCCGCCCGTGCCGTCCCCCGATCAGAAGAACCGGAATGGCCAGCACCTCCGCCCCCGGTCGCCCCAGTAGAAGACAACGACGAGGCCAGCCTCCCAGACCCGACGACCGAAGGGGACGCGCAACCCCAGGACCTTCCTGACCTGGCTCAGTGGCGTCAAGAAGGGGGGCCCACCCAAGAACAGTTCCGCCAGGAACAAAAGACCTGTCCCTCCCTCGAGGGACTCCGCCAACAAGCCAGCGCCCAGAACGCAGGGGACTCCACCGGAACTCACTGGGTCTACTGGGATAACGACCTGCTATACAGCAAAGAATCGCCGAGCTGGGGGCCGGTCGAGTACTGGTGGTACCTCTCCGCTTCAGAGACTTTCTGCTCAACCTGGCCCACGATGTCCCCCTGGCTGGACACCTGGGCCAGGACAAAACGTACAGCCGCCTAGTGACCCACTTTTTCTGGCCGAAAATGAGGAACGACGTCCTGAACCACTGCCGATCTTGCCCCACATGCCAAGCCAGCGGGAAGAGTGGTCGGAAGCTGAAAGCCCCTCTGCAACCCTTCCCTGTGGTCACCACCCCGTTCGAGAGGGTGGGGATAGACATTGTGGGGCCTCTGGACCCCCGCACGGCACAAGGACACAGGTTCATCTTAGTACTGGTGGACCATGCCACCCGCTACCCCGAGGCGGTGCCCCTACGGACCGTGACAGCTCCGGTGGTTGGCCGGGCCCTAATGGGGATCTTCTCCCGGGTAGGCTTCCCCCGAGAAGTCGTCAGCGACCGAGGCACGAACTTTATATCCAAATACATGAAGTCCCTCTGGCAACAATGCGGGGTCACCTACAGATTCACGACCCCCTATCACCCCCAAGGGAACGGACTAGTGGAGCGTTTTAACCGCACTCTCAAGGGGATGATTGGGGGATTGGAAGAGCCCCTCCGTCGCCAGTGGGATGTACTACTCCCGTGCCTCCTCTTCGCCTACCGAGAAGTTCCCCAGAAGTCCCTCGGTTTTAGCCCTTTCGAACTCCTGTACGGGCACCCTGTGCGAGGGCCCCTCAGCCTAGTAAAAGAAGGTTGGGAGATGGCCCCCCTAAAGACCCCTCCAGACGTCTTCAAATACATCCTGGCCCTACGCAATCAGACCCGGCGCTTCAGAGAGATGGCCAAGGCGAACCTCGAGGCCAGCCAGGAGGACATGAAGAGGTGGTATGATCACAATGCCTCCTCCGTTGAGTTCGAGCCTGGACAACAAGTATGGGTGATGTCCCCCACCGAACCATGTGCCTTGCAAGATAAGTGGACGGGGCCCTTCAAAGTGGTCGAGCGCAAAAGCCCCGTCACTTACCTCATCGACCTGGGGACCTCCCGGAACCCCCTTCGGGTCCTCCACACCAACCGACTCAAACCACACTTTGTGCGCTCAGAACTCAGCCTCCTGATGGCTACGGACAGTGGGGCAGAGGAAGACTCCGAACCCCTCCCGGATCTTCTGAAGACTCAGGAGAATGACGGCTCCGTGGACGGGGTCCGGCTCTCTGACGCCCTCACTTCGGAGCAACGCCAGGGCTGCCGGAACCTCCTGCTGCAGTTCGCTACCCTGTTCTCCCTCACCCCCGGGGTCACCCCTTGGTGTTTGCACGACGTGGACACCGGGGACAGTCCCCCTGTCCGACACCGGGCCTACCGCGTACCAGATCGGGTACGGGCCTGCATACAGGAGGAAGTGGCCAAGATGCTCACAATCGGGGTCATCGAGCCCTCGGACAGTCCCTGGGCCAGTCCGGTTGTATTGGTTTCCAAAGCCGCTGCCCCCGGCACCGCACCTGAACTGAGATTCTGCGTCGACTACCGGGGCTTGAACGCTGTCACCCGGACCGACGCTCATCCGATCCCCCGAGCAGACGAGCTGATCGACCGGCTGGGGGCCGCCCGCTACCTTAGTATCTTCGACCTAACAGCGGGCTACTGGCAGATCGGCCTCACACCCAGGGCTCAGGAACGGTCAGCCTTCTCTACCCCCGATGGCCACTACCAATTCAAGGTCATGCCCTTCGGCATGAAGAATGCCCCCGCCACGTTTCAACGCCTCGTGAACCAGGTCTTGGCGGGGCTCGAAGAGTTCAGCGCTGCCTACCTGGACGATATCGCTGTATACAGCCGCCACTGGCCCGACCACCTCCGTCACCTCCAAGAGGTCCTACAGGCCCTCCAGCGGGCCGGCCTCACAATTAAGGCCGGAAAGTGCCAAATTGGCCAAGGGTCTGTGACCTACCTTGGGCACCAAGTGGGAAGCGGGCTGGTGGCCCCGCTACAACTTAAGATTGCTGCCATCCAGTCCTGGCAGCCCCCCGTCACCCAGACCGAGGTCCGAGCCTTCTTGGGGCTCACCGGCTACTACCGGCGGTTCGTGAAGGACTACGGCAGCATCGTGGGGCCCCTCACGGGTCTCACGTCCAAGAACCAACCGAAGCGGATTAACTGGACCCCCGATTGTCAAGCGGCCTTCGAGAAGCTGAAGGCCGCCCTGTGCACCGCCCCTGTGCTCCAGGCCCCCGATTACAGTCGGGAATTCGTGGTACAGACCGACGCCTCCGACCACGGCATCGGAGCCGTCCTTTCTCAGTTAAACCCCGAAGGTCATGACCAGCCGGTGGCCTTCATCAGTCGACGTCTCCTGGCCCGAGAACAGCGCTGGAGCACCATCGAGAGGGAGGCCTTCGCAGTGGTGTGGGCCCTCAAAAAGCTCCGGCCCTATCTCTTCGGTACCCACTTCCGGGTACAAACCGACCATCGACCCCTGCAGTGGCTGATGCAGATGCGGGGGGAGAACCCAAAACTCTTGCGCTGGTCCATTTCCCTGCAGGGAATGGACTTCACCGTGGAGCACCGACCAGGCCAAGACCACGCCAACGCGGATGGCCTGTCCCGCTTTTTCCGCCTCGACGAAGAGAGTCCCCAAGGAGATGGGTGACTCTCCCCGCCTTCAGCTGGGGGGGACGCATGTTGGACAGGCCACACGAAGGGCTTGCTCCCTCCCCGCACGACAGGGCCCGAGCTCCGGCCCACCAGGCATAACCCACGAAAAGCACCTGTACCCCGTCTCCCGACGGATCTTCTGCCCTCGGACCTCTACTCATCACGGGGCCCAGCCCCACCGGCTCCCCCGGCCGGTTCAAGCCGCCATCTTGGGGCCTGCACCACGAGGCCGCGTGGCCTCGCCCCGACCCTAACCCCGGGCCTGGCCGGCCCCGACATCCCGGCACCACCATCCACCCAGGAGGTGAGCGGACCACTTGGCAGGTCAATGGGAGAACGAAGTGTCAAGAGCTCTTCCCCCGCCAGGTGCCGATCGCCTCCAGCTCCCCCAGGCGCTGGCTCCACCCCCTGCTGGGTGTCTGGACACCTTCATCCCGGGCCCTCCGACCTCCAAGTGCGAGGGTCCGGACATCAAAGGGCGCCTGCCCTATAACTGGGGCAACTCCGGAGCAGGAAGGCAGTTGTATCCTGGAGTCGAGAGACACCGAGAGAACTCAGCCTTGACGGACTACTGGCGCTGCCGTAGCCCGCTCTTGTGAACCATCGTCCTGCCTGCTGGCGCTGCCGCGGCCTTCTGCAACATCCATCCTCGTCGGGACCTGCTGGCGCTGCCGCGGCCCGTTGTAACGACCATCCTCACCGGGACCTGCTGGCGCTGCCGCGGACCGTACATCGACCATCTTTCCGGGACCTGCTGGCGCTGCCGCGGACCGTGTACCGACCATCTCGACCGGGACCTGCTGGCGCTGCCGCGGCCCGTACCAACTAAACCACCAAGCTCGAGGATTGTGAGCTAGTCATCATCTCATCCGAACTACCTGACTGGTAAACAGACTGTCCCGCTACCCCTTACCCTGCTTTGAGAGACTTGAATCGAGGGGACCCCTGAGTCCAGACCTCCTTGTACCGTTCAACCGTACCTTAAGAAGTGCTTATAAAGAACACTGAACCTTATCCGTGTGTGGTATCTGTCTGTGGGGGGGGGAAGTTACTTGTCTGTACGATCGCTGGAGACGGCTCTCCCCGGAGACCTCTCCTCCTGACCCCGGCCGACCCTCCCGGTCCGTCTACCCTTTCTAACATAGGACATGTGAAGAAAGAAAAAAAAACGCACAGAAAAAAAAAAAGAAATGCAGAAAGAAGCAACAGAAGTCAAAGAAAAGTGCAGGAAGAAGGATAACGTGCTGAAAGAACAAACAGACGAGCAGAGAGAAGCCTTGTTGCAAAATCATCCTGTACCCTCAACTTTTTCAGACGGATACTGGTGGTAACTGAGTCTGACTAACCAGTCCTAGAGCCAGTGCTATGTTAAAAGACACTCCGAATACAGTGAAAACACCTACATACACTAGGGAACACTATGCGTTGGGGTCTCCCTGTGATTAGCTTGACCTCCTCTTTAAGCCCCTAGTATATAATAGGGCTGGGGGATTAAAACTACCTCTTACAACGCGCCAAAGGGAATGTTTGCACACGTCACCTCAGGCCCCGTCCCCTCCCTGCCCCACTGTGTAAACACGCCCTGTGGCCGTTTTAAGTTGGGGTATTAAGTTCATTTGAATCCTGAGGGTCCCTAGGGTCCAACTATCCCACTAGGTACCTCCAGTAAGCGCCACAGAGCTGCGTTGCAGAGAGATGTAAAAAGGGGCACGGCCTAGACCACCTCTCTGCAACGCAGCGCAGTGGTGCTTACTGGAAGCACCTGGTGGGCTAGTTGGCCCCCAGGGTCCCTCAGGATTGAAGGGGAATTATTTCCCCCACTTAAAATGCGCAACAGGGCGTGTTTGCACACGTTAACTCAGACTCAGGCCCCGTCCCCTCCCTTCACCACTGTGTACACACGCTCTGTGGCCGTTTTTAGTTGGGAGATTAAGTCCCCTTAAATCCTAAGGGTCCCTAGGGTCAAACTAGCCCACTAGGTACCTCCAGTAAGCGCCACAGAGCTGCGTTGCAGAGAGGTGTAAAAAGGGGCATGGGCTCAGAACACCTGTCTCCAACACAGCTCCCTGGCGCATACTGGAGATACCTGTTGGGCTAGTTGGCCCTCGGGGACCCTCAGTATTGTAGGGGAATTAATTCCCCAACTAACAACTGGCCAGGGGGCGTGTTTGCAGAGTGCTGCAAGGAGGGGGCGTGGACTCCGGCGCGATGCCGGTCTTTTATTTATTTTATTTTTTTAAGAAGAAGGGCTGTGTGGCCCCCCTTCTTTTTCTAATTTATTGGCCCTAGGGACCCCATCCCCCAGGCCCTGCCCCCTAATTTTTATTTTTGAAAAAAAAAAATTGGAAGGGGGCCGCGTGGCCCTCCTCCCAAGGCCTTAATCGGCCCCGGCGACCCCAACCCCCGGGACATGGCCTTTTTTTTTTATTATTCTTTAGGAGGGGGGCTGCGTTGCCCCCCTCCTCAGCCACTTATGGCCCCAGGGACCCCATCCCCTGGGGCCGCCTTTGTTTTTTATTATTTGAAAAAATATATATATTTATAGAAACACGTAGGACATGCTGGACAAACCGTATGTACCTATCACCATGACGATTTGTGTGATATTCATTAAAAGGCCACTATGCATACAATGAATCCACGTGGAATGTATTTACACCGCTAGTGAAGCTCTGACGTGTCTGACTCCCTACCGTGCCTAATCCCGGTGCCCCCGCCGGTGGGTACTCTCCAAGTAGACAGACACCCTTGTCGTTTATTTATACAAACATGGGTAGCTATTGACACGCACACCAAGCCATTCAAAGGGGAATCGACAAAAATTCGACAAACTATGCAAGAAACCCCCCTCACGGTTAATAAAACACACATCCACCGCCGGATGTGTAATACTTTTTATTTTACTCTCTGGAAAGGAGACAAACCTCACTTGAGTCACAGCGTGCTACTGGCTGAGCCCAATGTTGTGTTACACCCACCAGTGCCTGCCGAGTGCCACACACCTCTGTGTTGTATTCCACCAGCTAGTGCGTATGCTATGACACTCTCCAGCCCATGTGCACTGTAATACCACCCCGTGAATATGTCATGCCACACTTGCCTTCGCACGGGTTATATTTCCCCATCTAACGTGCCTTCCTCGATGCCTATGTTATAACGCACAGCGCTATGCCATACATATTACAATCTGGGATCCATCTTTGTCACAGTGCATATGCAACGTTGCACTCCCCAGCACATATTTTATATTACAACTTTAGAGACTAGTTAGGTTACACAACACTGCCCTGTGCATATTACACTCCAAGGTGCATATCGCATAGCACACGCTAGTGCCTGTGCTATCTCGCGCTCTCCAATGAATCTGTCATTGCGCACAATGTATTCCATATTCTATTTCACGCCCCGGTTCATCTTATATCACACTTTTTGGTGCATAGTTTATACCATACACTATATCTAGTTTTAATTTTCAATCGTGCTCTCAGAACTATGTTCTATATAAGACTGCGGCCACCTACCCTTTTCACGGGCATTACAATATGTGATGGGGGGTGGAGGGTCAGGGGGTGTTTCTGCCAAGTGAGCCCGGAGTCACAGTCACAAACGTCCTCTTCTTCCTGAATAAAAGTGAGATTATGCTGCATACTTATTCATATTTTAAGTAGTTCGCACAGATATACATTTTAAAAACAATAAAGTTCCTAATACCCACCTTCTCTGAACAGTTAGCTTGCTGCACAATACACCTCCTCCCTATCCTCTGTTGTCTGAATCCATGGACTAGCCTCCTCCCTCCTGCCATGCATGGTCTGATGTGCTGCCACTGCCCTCCATTTAGCATGATGTACCAGTCCACTCCTCCTGCCCTCCATTGCCCAATTCTTTGCCACATCCTTGACCTCCTGCTTAGCCTCTGTGCTTAGCTTGCTGCCCCTATTCTCCTCCCCCCTGCCCTCCGATGTCTTTGTGCATACCCCTGCTCCATCCTTTTTGCCCACCATGTTCCATGGACCTGCCACTCCTATCTACTCTGAGTGTTCTGTTGAGCTGCCACTCCCCTCCCACCTGCCTAGCATTGTCAGATGACTGTAACCTGTCCCTGCCACCTCCACCCTGCCTGTCCACATGCCATGCCCTTATCCCCTTCCTCCTGTCCTCCATGGTCCATTTTACTGCCACACCCTTCTGCCCTCCCTGGTCTGTTGTGCTGCAACTGCTCCTCCTGCCTGCTCCGCGCGGTCTGTTGTGAGGCCCCTTCCCCTGAACTCTCTTGTCTGTGCCCAGGTCCTGATCCTCCCTTCTATCCTCCATGGTCCTTTGTGCATGCCCCTGCATCCTCCTTCTTGCCCATCATAGCCATTGTGCTGCCACTAACCCTCCCGCTTGCCATGCATGATCTTCTGTGCTGCCACGGCCCCTCCCGCCTTTTCCGTGTGGTCAGCTAGCTGCCCCTGACCCCCTCCCACCTTCCCTCGATAGTCTGTGTGTATACCATCATAGTCTCACTGTTGCTCTCCATGGTGTGTCTTGTTTCTAGTGACCATCCTGCCTGACCTTTATGGTCATCTTGCTGCTCCTGCCCTGCCCCCTTGCCCCGAGCCCTCTGTTTCCATGTTCAGACCCCTATTCCCTCCATCCTGGCTTGTCTGTTCCATTGTAATGCCACTGATCCGTCCCTCCTGCCCTTTATGGCCTGTTATGCTGCAGCTTTCTCTCCTGTCTGTCCATTATGGTCAGCTAGCTACCATTGCCTCCTTCCTCTCTGTTCTCTGTTGTCCATGTGCATGGTCCTGTCCCCTCCCTATTGCTTT
This sequence comes from Triturus cristatus, assembly GCF_964204655.1. NCBI lineage: Eukaryota > Metazoa > Chordata > Amphibia > Caudata > Salamandridae > Triturus > Triturus cristatus. The sequence continues at coordinate 393,557,492 of NC_140592.1, forward strand.
CTATGGATTGTTGTGCTGCACTCCCGTCCCGCATGCCCTGTGTGGTGTATTGTGCGGCTGCAAACCCTGATGCCTGCCCTGTAGGGTCAGTTTGATGCACCTCTCCATGTCCCTCCTGTCCACTGTTATCCGAGTCCATGTCCCTACCCCAATTCCTCCTGCCTTCCATGATCCAATGTACCATACTTGCGAACATTTTGAACTTGGTAAAAGGGATATTTTGAAAAAAAAACTGGGGTATGGATTTTCCCCTTTGAGTTACATTGAAAAAGTGGAGATTGTAGACAGGAGACAGATCAAATAAAGCCCATTTGAGCTTAACAACATTGGGCGTTTCCTGGCTGGACCGGGTCTGTTGGCATGTATGGTTGTACTACCACTGCCTCTTCCTTCTGCCCAAAATGGTCTATTATATTGCCACAGCCTCTCTTGCCAGTCCTGTATTGTTGGTTTGTTGCCCCTGCCCCCCTTTCCACTGCCCTCCATAGTCTGTTGTGCTGCCACTGCCCTTCCTTCCTGCCCAGTGTGGTCAAATTGTTGCCTCTGCACCCTCCTACCTGCCTTCAATTTTCAGAGTCCGTGCCCAACAGTATCCTAATGAACAACTAGATTGCTAACATTCTATATTTATTACAAAAGTGTGGAACGCCTGACGTCATCTTGATGTAATCAAAACTGTAATACCTAGAGCATTTCCTTTAGAAATTACATATATGAGAGGGTCTTATTTGCATCATAATTATGGTTAGTGCTCTAAAAAACTAAAATGAGGACAAATTTTCTGAGTTTTCAAATAGCGACAAAGCACTTTTTAATTATTTGTTATCTTTAAGTTTTTTTATCCAGTTGACCACTTGATTAAATGTTGCACCTAGAGGAGAGGATGTGGTGTTACTTCCAGAGCTGCAGACTTTGCAACTGGGGAACCAGGTTGGAGTTTCTGCTTCAGCTCAACATTCTGTGATTCTGGTCAAATCACCTAATCGCCCCATGTCTACAATCAAAATGAATTTGATCTTGTGTGATGTAACCAATGCTCATGTAAAGCACTCCAATACCTGACAAGTCTGCACTATATAAACCTGCAAAAACACAAAAAATAAGTGTTTTGCACACTTCTGTTTGGGCTTCATGTGGGCTACATCTGGGAGATATTTGTGCTGCATTTGGGCTCTTTTGTCTCTGGTGGCCATCTTGGGAGATTTATTTGTTATGAAGTTTCCTAATTTCCTCATTTATTGCAGTCTCGTCAGTAGGACATGCTTTCAGTTTTTTACTTTGATTCCATCAAGAAGGCATTCAGATGTGTCACACATTTGCCATAAATTCAGACTGTTAGCACTCTAGTTGCTCATTAGATCACTGTAGTAAAGCTACTGCTCACCAGTGAAGTCTGCTGCTGGTATTCAAAGTGCATGTTTCAGTCTGCATGTCAGAATTTGTTTATGAACTAGAAGAGGATTTGAGAAGTTAAAATGTGCCCTAATTTTTCTTTCTGCAGCACTAATCATAATTTCTATGGCAAAATGAACCCCCTCATTGTGTTCCTTTTTAAATTAAATGTTTTAAGTGTTACCACTTTATTCCAATCAAGATGGCTTCAGGTGTGCCATACGTTTATCATAAGTAGGACTGTTAGCGCTCTAGTTGTTCTTTGGAACACTCTGTGAAGCTGCAGTAGAACACAAAGGAATCAACTGACAGTCTCTGCCCTTGTTGGATGTACATGTTTTACTGAGAATGTCAGACTTCATTCTCACATGACTGAGAAAGATAATGTGAATTTACAGAAAATATGCTCAGTTTAGCTTATAGATCACCTTCCAAACCTCTGTGGGAAAAGCATGAGAAAATCGTTTTCTCTCAAACATGATTCATGATATCACAGCAGAAGGCTTTTTCACATGGTAAAATCACCTTAGAACACACCACAATTCCTAAAATGAGTATGGTACCATCAACAAAAGATTTATAATGTAACTAAAGTCTTAAAACCTTCTATAAACTGCAATGTTTTTTAATGAGGTGCTATCATGTATATTGGTCCCAAGATGGCTGCCAACACTTCTTGGAGGAAGTACTGACAGCCAATCAGATCTCACGATGAGATGTGTGGTTAGGCTCCGCCCAGATATATATGTGATTTTTATTTTTATTTTCTCAGGAACTACTGAACGGATTTATACCATTTAACCAAAAGGCACGAGTCTGAACCAAGGGCTACCTTTTTGCTAAATTTGGTGTAATTCCGTCCAGCAATTCGGGCTATAGCTGCAACTAAAGGTTCCTATGGGAAATTGCATGGGGAAAACACGTTTTGGGACTCCCCTTTTTTTCTCGGCCCCCACTTGACAAATCACCCCGAGACTTTCAGAATAGGAGCGGACAGGAGCTGGCCAAAAGTTTTGAAAATTTCGCTAAGATTCGTCACCGGTGCTAAAGTTATTGGGAATAGAATGTTGCGGATTTCCTATGGAAAATAGGTCCTAACTATAACTACCTACTGGCGACCGCCAGTAGGTTAGATATATAATTTAGATATCTATCACCAGCTTCGCCTCCTGACATCCAGTTTTCCTGGAACAGACTAACGCGGACCCAAAGATATGGTGCAAAATAATTTTATTTACTACCCTGCACCACCGCCATAACGCGTTTCGGCCTCCCAAAGGCCTTGATCACATGACGCGTTGCGAAGTGCCTTCGAATATTTAAAGTGCCAGTGCAAAAACTCGTGATCACACAGGTGACTGAATCATAGACATAGAAGAATCATAAGAGGATTCTAGCAGAATGTAGAGCAGTTACAATATACAGGTAAAAAACAGATATTGGTTTAAAATCAATTAATATTTCCTTATCAGAAAAATATGAAAATAGATAAAATACCAATGCTTTTGACAACTTAATTTCTGTCGTATAAATGCAACAATCCGCTATGACCTGCATAGTTAAAAACAGTGTAAAAAGATTGTTATATAAGTGTTCAAATATTGAAATGGTAAAAACATAGCTCAATGTCAGTACATCTTGTTTACCTTAGATATCAATATCATACACTCTTTCCTGATATTATGCTCTATAATCACATTAAGCTAGTGCCTGTTATGCCCTAAGTGGGTCTAGGATCTCCTCCATGTCTTACTGTGATAGAGTGTAAGTGCATTTCGGTGTCACCCTATTGAATCCACAAGGATTCTAAAAGTGCAAAGTGCTATTTCTATGAAGACCAAGAACTATGTGACTGAAGGGCTGAGTAGTTTAAACAGGATGTTAAAACCAGAATGTGCAAATTTGTTGTTGAAGGAGAATCTAATCTCAGGCAAGTGAAGAAATCTTCACTTGCTTTGAGCCCAAATGGCGTTTTTGTATCAAGCTCCAGAATGTACCTTGTTTCCAATAGGCGTAGTTGGGCCTTGCGGTTGCCTCCCCTCCTAAGTGGTGGAATTGTGTATATGACAAAGTACTTAAGATGTTCCGGGCTGCCGCCATGAGGTTCCCCAAAATGTCTCGCCACTGGGTATGCTGGATCGCTAATAGAAATAGCCCTTATGTGCTGGAGTATCCTCTTGTGTACCGGCAGTTTGGTACTGCCTATGTAGCGTAGGCCACAAGGACACTCCAGCACATAAACCGCAAATTCTGTCTTACAGGTTAGCCTTTTCTTGATGGGTACAGGGTCTGGTTTAAATGGGCTGCTCTAGCATGATTTGCTGTTGGTAAATCAACATGCTTTACATGTGGGACATTTAACAAACCCCTTGCATGAGTTAAGCCAATTCTTAGTTGTTCTTAAATCAGGGCTGCTTTTTACCAGGCTATTGCTCATGGATCTAGCCTTTCTGAAGGTTAAGTCAGGTGTCTAATCGATCTCCCAAGATTGGATCACTTCGCACTAATCCCCAATTTCTGTTGAATATTTTACGCAAAGCTTTATGCTGTCTGTTGTGAGGATCATTCTGGTGGGTTGAGATACTTGATCAGAGATGATAGGTTGCTGACTAGGTTTGTAGGAAAGACCCTCTTCTCTGACAATAACCTTGGTTTTGCTGATAGCTTTGTCAACAATATTAGCAGCATAGCCCTTATCCAGGAACCTATCTCTGCTTGCTAGCTGCACGATGTTAGTCTTCCTCCGTGCTGCAAATACGTTTGATACGCAGCATTTCCCCTTACAGAATGCTTTGTATCAAATGTCTGAGGTGATGACTCTTTCCGTGGAGCACTGTGTTACATGCAGCAGGCTTCCTATACATCCTAGTCTCAAGTTTGTCCTGTTTTATAAATATCTCAACATCAAGAAAACATACTGCTGCTGCTCTGCTAATGTTTGCAGTAAAGTGGCGATTGAGATCATTATTATTGATCTGTTCTATGAATTGAAGGGCCTGTTCCTCTGGGCCTCTCCAAATCCAGAACAGATTGTCACTGTAACGAAACCAGTAAGGCACATGTTTCATTATGTCTGCAAATTGGATCCTAAGGACCTGCTCTTCCCATAGACCCTTGTGCAAACAAGCATAACTAGGGAAAAAGCAGGCCCCCATAGCAAGCATTCTGTTGTGCATGTATAAACACATTGGTCTGCTGTTTAAGTAGTGTTCAGTAGCCTAATACCATCATGATGGCGAATGGAGGTATAAAGCGACGTCACGTCCAAAGTTATTAATAGTGAATCTGGGTCCCATGTGACCTCACTGATCTTCCTTAGGAAGTCACCGGTATCCTGCAGATACAAAGGCACCTTTTTTACGTGTTCTTGAAGGAAATAATCCACATATCGTGACGTATTCTCCATAAGGCTGTTGCATGCAGAAATTATCGGTCTGCCAGGAGGTTTGGTTGCGTTTTTGTGGATCATTGGTATGAAGTAAATTGCAGGAATGACTGGATGCTCTTTTTTTAAGGAAACAAAATTCTTCCTCACTCAAAAGTCCCCCACTTTTCCAAGCAAGAAGTTTAGATTAGTGCTCATTCCATGCCAACTTGACACTGTGCATATTACTCCTCTTGTAGCACTCAATGTCATTCAGTTGGGTTTGCGCTTCTTCCATTTATAAGTTTCGAGGCCACAACACCACATTCCCACCTTTGTCAGATTGTCTCACAATGATGTTATCATTGCTTTGTAGCTTTTTCATCAATTGTACATAGCAGTTCTGCTGATTGCGAGTATGCCGGGCACATTTGGTGGATCTATAAAGTGGTTTAAGTTCCACCTTGACTTGCTCATGATATACATCCAGATTGTCATGAAGCATCACCGGTTGAAAAGTGGACTTTGGTTTGAACGGTGTCCTTATTGTTCCACTGATGTCAAGTGTGGACATACTTATTCCTGTTTCACCAGTTATTTGGTCATTGTGCAGATGGTACAGATCTTGTAAAAAGTCCACATCACCTGCTACTTATAAAGATGGACTTTGAATAACAGTCTGTGGTTCTGGCTGTTTTTTGGCCTGCAAGAGATGGAACTTGCGCAAATTCAATTTCCGTATGAATCTATGAACGTCCATACGAGTTTCTGCATAACTAAAACTGCTTTCTGAGCTGAATGATAGTCAAAGTGCCAAGATCTGTATTTCAGCCATACTTAAGTTGGTAGATGGATATATATATATATATATATATATATATATATATATATATATATATATATATATATATATATATATATATATATATATATATTCACTGAAAAAACCATAGGTTTCACACAAGTTATAGTTAACTGTACATTTCACTCGCAAAAAAACAATGAAATTCCCCCGTTATAGTTAGTGCAGGCAACTATAACTCACGCGACCGCAATCTTCTGCTGATGCTAATACTGTATTTAGACACTTATTTGCCCATGTCTTCTTCCATTAAATTTTAGCTATACATATATTACAAATATTTTTTTTTCATAAAGACACATATGTCATCAGCAGAGGATTGCGGTCGCGTGAGTTATAGTTGCCTGCACTAACTATAACGGGGGAATTTCATTGGTTTTTTACGAGTGAAATGTACAGCTAACTATAACTTGTGTGAAACCTATGGTTTTTTCAGTGAATTTGCAAGGTTTTTTAAATGCTAATTCCCAACTATAACATGTGTGAAACCTATGGTTTTTTCACTGAATTAGCAAGGTTTTTTAAATGCTAATTCCTAACTATAACGTGTGTGAAACCTATGGTTTTTTCAGTGAATTTGTACGGTTTTTTAAATGCTAAGTTACTTTACGCCATTCGTGGCGTGCGCGCCCACTTAACGCAGTTCGTTCCGTGCGCGCACAGTGAGCACGCGGTGCGCTTCGCGCACCGCGCGCCCACTTTATGCAGTTAGTGCCGTGCGCGCACGGTGGGAACGCGGTGCGCTACGCGCACCGCGTGCCCACGTTACGCTACATGGGCCATGTACGCACGATGCGCTTCGCGCACCGTGCGCACATGGAGGACATATGATGCGCTTCGTTGTGAAAGGTAATATTTTAATTTTTCACATCTGTTATATGCCATGCACAAATGGTGCCCTTCGGGCACCATTGGCACATGGGGTGGAGAGAGTATGGATAATTTTTTTTTTATTATTAATTTTTAATTTTTCACTAATGTTATAAGCAATGCACGAATGGTGCCCTCAGGGCACCATTTGCACATGGGGTGGAGAGAGTATGGATAATTTTTTTTTTTTAATTAATTTTTACCGTACGCATAGGGTAAGCGTAATCGGCGAAATTATCGAAAAAATTAAAATTCCGTTTTTGGCCTTGGGGGATCTTTGAGGACTCCGTGAACATGGCTAGGTGCTTAGGATCTGTCTAAACAACCCCTTTACATGTTTTTGGCCTTTGTTTTTTAACCCCCTCAAAGAATGCAAGAGAAAGAAAATGGCGTCCGCCACTTCCTGGTTTCGACCGATTCGAATGTTTACTAAGATCTAACAGCCAATCAGAATCGCGCACGGCGGCGTGCGCGTACGGTAAGCGCACCGTAAGCTGGCTCAGATATATATATTGATTTAAAGGCTATTTTCTCAGAATCTACTGAACAGATTTACACCAAACCTACAAAAGGCACTTCCTTGACCTGTAGACTACATCTCTGCCAAATTTCACGTAATTCTGTTCAGCCGTTCGGGCTGTAGCTGTGTCTAAAGGTCCTATGGAAAAATGCATGGGAAAAACGCGTTTTGGGACCCCTCTTTTATCTCAGCCCCCGCTTGACGAATCCCCCCGAGACTTTCAGGGTAGGAGCGGAGCGTAGCGCCCCATTAGTTTTGAAAATTTCGCGAGGATTCGTCGACCGGCGCCAAAGTTATTCCAAATAGAATGTTGCGGTTTTCCTATGGAAACAGGGTCCTAACTATAACTACCTACTGGCGACCGCCAGTAGGTAATATATATATATATATATATATATATATATATATATATATATATATATATAGATATATATTCACTGAAAAAACCATAGGTTTCACACAAGTTATAGTTAGCGGACATTTTACTGATAAAAAACCATTGAAATTCCCCCGTTATAGGTAGTGCAGGCAACTATAACTCACGCGACCGCAATCCTCTGCTGATGCTAATACTGTATTTAGACACTTATTTGCCCATGTCTCTTCCATTAAATTTTAGCTATACATATATTACAAATATTTTTTTTTCATAAAGACACATATGTCATCAGCAGAGGATTGCGGTCGCGTGAGTTATAGTTGCCTGCACTAACTATAACGGGGGAATTGCAATGGTTTTTTATCAGTAAAATGTCCGCTAACTATAACTTGTGTGAAACCTATGGTTTTTTCAGTGAATTTGCAAGGTTTTTTAAATGCTAATTCCTAACTATAACGTGTGTGAAACCTATGGTTTTTTCTGTGAATTTGTACGGTTTTTTAAATGCTAAGTTACTTTACGCCATTCGTGGCGTGCGCGCCCACTTAACGCAGTTCGTTCCGTGCGCGCACGGTGCGCTTCGCGCACCGTGCGCGCACAGTGAGCACGCCCACTTTACGCAGTTAGTGCCGTGCACGCACGGTGGGCACGCGGTGCGCTACGCGCACCGCGTGCCCACGTACGCTAGATGGGCCATGAACGCACGATGCGCTTCGCGCACCATGCGCACATGGAGGACATATGATGAGCATCGTTGTGACAGGTAATATTTTAGTTTTTCAAATTTCAAGTAACTCTGTTCAGCCGTTCGGGCTGTAGCTGTGTCTAAAGGTCCTATGGAAAAATGCATGGGAAAAACGCGTTTTGGGACCCCTCTTTTATCTCAGCCCCCGCTTGACGAATCCCCCCGAGACTTTCAGGGTAGGAGCGGAGCGTAGCGCCCCATTAGTTTTGAAAATTTCGCGAGGATTCGTCGACCGGCGCCAAAGTTATTCCAAATAGAATGTTGCGGTTTTCCTATGGAAACAGGGTCCTAACTATAACTACCTACTGGCGACCGCCAGTAGGTAATATATATATATATATATATATATATATATATATATATATATATACATACATACATACATACATACATAATCTACTGGCGGTCGCCAGTAGATAGTTATAGTTAGGACCGTGTTTCCATAGGAAATCCGCAACATTCTATTTGGAATAACTTTGGCGCCGGTTGACGAATCCTCGCGAATTTTTCAAAACTAATGGGGCGCTCCGCTCCTACCCTGAAAGTCTCGGGGGGGATTCGTCAAGCGGGGGCTGAGAAAAAAGGGGGGTCCCAAAACGCTTTTTCCCCATGCATTTTTCCATAGGACCTTTAGTCCGAGCTACAGCCCGAACGGCTGAACAGAATTATGTGAAATTTGGCAGAGAGGTAGCCCTCAGGTCAGGGATGTGCCTTTTGCAGGTCTTGTGTAAATCTGTTCAGTATTTCCTGAGAAAATAGCATTTAAATCAATATATATATCTGTGGGCGCGCTCCGTGCGCTTACGGTAAGCTTACCGTACGCGCACGGTGCCGTGCGCGAGCGCGATTCTGATTGGTTGTTAGATCAAAGTAAACATTCGAATCGGTCGAAATCAGGAAGTGTCGGCCGCCATTTTGTCTCTCGCAGTCTGAGGGGGTGAAAAACAAAGGTGGATAACGTGAAAAGGGGGCAGGCTGGACAGTTCCTGACCCCCTAGCCTTTGTCAGGGGGTCTCAGAAGGACCCCCAAGGGCAAAAAATTAATTTAAATTTTTTTTCCAAAAAATCGCCGAATGCGCGCAGCGTACGCGCACGGCGTAAACTGAGAAATTCCGCGAGGAAAAATTCCGCGAACTTCGCGTAATTACGCGTACCGGCAAAAAAAAAATTTCAAAAAGGAAAGCTTAAAAAAAAAAAAAAATTGGGAGGTAAGGTTGGCTCTTAAAAGAGCCGTTGGGTTCATTCAGGGATGGAGGAAAGAAAGAATGGGAATATTATGAGCGTCTACAAACGTGCTGGTCTATCTTATTGTTAATAAGGGGAACACTGGTCTCCCCAAAAACAATAAGACCAGAACACGTTATACACCTCATTACAACCCTCCCAAATCGAGGGTTAACGTCCAGAGGAGCAGAAGAAGGTGATGCTCCCACCTCAGAGGAAGGGCTCAGCTGAGCTGCCGATGATGTACTCGGCTGAGCTTCTGAGGTTGGGCTCTGGTGACTTACTGAAGAGTTTTCTCCAGTATGTCGAGCAAAGGTCCTGGGATGTCTATCCCTAAGGTGTCTCATCATAGAGTGATTTCCAAAGGAATACTTCTTCCTTGGATTTCCTCTAGATAAAACACGGTCACAAAGTGTGCAAGTGACCAATGGAGCATTGACCTTTTTCTCCCCCTCTGGAAAAGTAAAATACTCCCATACAAAAGAATTCTTCTGTTTCCTCCTTCTCTGGATGATGATGGTGGTGCTGCTAGCCTCACTCTCAGAAGAGGTCTGCTGTTCTGCCATTGTATCTCAATGTCAATTCAGCTCCTTCTCCTAGGGGATCTCAAGCAGTAATGAGGGGAATGGGTGTGGTGTGGGAAGTTTCTGGAACTGAAAGTAGTTTCAACCAATGAAAAGTGTTCTTTGTGGATCACATGACCTACCGTGCGCGCTCCGTAAGCTTACGGTACGCGCTCGAAAAAAAAAGTACGCATGCGCGAACGTGACGCTTACAGAGCGCTTACGGAGCGCGTACGTAAGACGCACTCACGCATTTGCATTACACGCCCCTGCGTAACCGCAACGTTGCTTCCGCGTGTACGCGTAAGTCACGTACGTATCACGTAAGCGCGCTGTACTTATGGCGTGCGGAGCACGGAAAAAAATGCATTAAAAAAAAAAAAACCTTTCCATAATGCAGGATATAGTACATATATTATTTTATACATAGGTTTACAAAAAATCTCCCAAAAAAATTTGTATTTAAAAAACCGTACAAATTCACTGAAAAAACCATAGGTTTCACACACGTTATAGTTAGGAATTAGCATTTAAAAAACCTTGCAAATTCACTGAAAAAACCATAGGTTTCACACATGTTATAGTTAGCTGTACATTTCACTCGTAAAAAACCAATGAAATTCCACGTTATAGTTAGATCAGGTAACTATAACTTGCGCGACCGCAATCCACAATGTGTCATTTCAGATGTCATCATTGATGTGATGAGTGATGTCACTGACCATGTCTTGAGTGATGTAATATGTGACGTCATCAGCAGTTTATTGTGGGTGCGCAAGTTATAGTTACCTGATCTAACTATAACGTGGAATTTCATTGGTTTTTTACGAGTGAAATGTACAGCTAACTATAACATGTGTGAAACCTATGGTTTTTTCAGTGAATTTGCAAGGTTTTTTAAATGCTAATTCCTAACTATAACGTGTGTGAAACCTATGTTTTTTTCAGTGAATAAATATATATATATATATATATATATATTACCTACTGGCGGTCGCCAGTAGGTAGTTATAGTTAGGACCACGTTTCCATAGGAAATCCGCAACATTCTATTTTGAATAACTTTGGCGCCGGTCGACGAATCCTCGCGAATTTTTCAAAATAGGTGGGGCGCTACGCTCCGCTCCTACCCTGAAAGTCTCGGGGGGATTCGTCAAGCGGGGGCTGAGATAAAAGGGGGGTCCCAAAACGCGTTTTTCCCATGCATTTTTCCATAGGACCTTTAGACAGGGCTACAGCCCGAACGGCTGAACAGAATTTAATGAAATTTAGCAGAGAGGTAGTCCCCAGGTCAAGGAAGTGCCTTTTGTAGGTTTGGTGTAAATCTGTTCAGTAGATTCTGAGAAAATAGCCTTTTAAATCAATATATATATCTGTGGCAGCTTACGGTGCGCTTACCGTGCGCTTACCGTACGCGTACGGTGGCGTGCGCGATTCTGATTGGCTCTTAGTTCTTAGTAAACATTCGAATCGGTCGAAACCAGGAAGCGGCGGCCGCCATTTTCTCTCTCGCTTCCTGAGTAGGGCAGCAAAAACCAACCCCAAAAATGTGTAAAGAGGCAGTTTAATGAGATCCTAACCACCCAGCATTGATACAGGGGTCCCCAAACCACCCCCAAGCCCAAAAAAAAAAACATTTTTTTTTCGGAAAATCGCCGATTACGCTTACCGTACGCGCACGGTAAAAAATAGTTAAAAAAAAAAATTATCCACATTCTCCCCACCCCGTGTACAAATGGTGTCCGAAGGGCACCATTTGTGCATGGCTTATCATAGATAGGAAGTTAACAAAGAATAAATTTCACAAAGATGCGCAAAATATGTCCCCCATGTGCGCACGGTGCGCGAAGCGCATCGTGCGTACATGGCCCATCCCGCTTAACGTGGGCACGCGGTGCGCGCAGCTCACCGCGTGTCCAATGTGCATGCACGGCACTTACTGCGTAAAGTGGGAGCGCGGTGCGCGATGCGCACCGCGTGCTCACTGTGCGCGCACCGTGCGCGCACCGTGCGCGCACGGAACGAACTGCGTTAACTGGGCGCGCACGCCACGAATGGCGTAAAGTAACTTAGCATTTAAAAAACCTTGCTAATTCACTGAAAAAACCATAGGTTTCACACATGTTATAGTTAGCTGGACATTTTACTGATAAAAAACCAATGAAATTCCCCCGTTATAGTTACTGCAGGCAACTATAACTCACGCGACCGCAATCTTCTGCTGATGACATATGTGTCTTTATGAGAAAAAAATATTTGTAATATATGTAAAGCTAAAATTTAATGGAAGAAGACATGGGCAAATAAGTGTCTAAATACAGTATTAGCATCAGCAGAGGATTGCGGTCGCGTGAGTTATAGTTGCCTGCAGTAACTATAACGGGGGAATTTCATTGGTTTTTTATCAGTAAAATGTCCAGCTAACTATAACATGTGTGAAACCTATGGTTTTTTCAGTGAATATATATATATATATAAATATATATATATATATATATATATATATTCACTGAAAAAACCATGGGTTTCACACACGTTATAGTTAGGAATTAGCATTTAAAAAACCTTAGAAATTCAGTGAAAAAACCATAGGTTTCACACATGTTATAGTTAGCTGGACATTTTACTCGTAAAAAACCAATGAAATTCCCCCGTTATAGTTAGTTCAGCTAACTATAACTCGCGCGCCCGCAATGCACTGCTGATGACGTCACATATTACATCACTCATGACATGGTCAGTGACATCACTCATGACATCACTGATGACATCTCAAATGACATCACTGATGCCCTCACTGATGACATCATCCAGTGAATGTGTGTTTTTCTGAAAATTAAATATGTTTTATATATGTATATCTCAAGGTCGATGGAAGAATAAATGGGTATATTACTGTCTAAATGGATGATTTCTTTTTGAAAAATTGGTTGTGTAACTGACTTATTAAGTGTATCATAGTGAATACATGGCTTAGTGAGTAATGTTTAAATATATAAATATCTGTATCATTTTTTCACTTTGTGTATAAGTGGCTGCATGGGTTGGTGAGTAGCTACATGGGTGTCTATATAGGTTATTAGTTGGTTTTTTGAGTATCAGTATGAGTGTCTGCATGGTTTGGTGGGGGGTATTACGTAGTGCATAGGTGCATGAATGAGTGACTCACTGTTTGTATGTGTTGAACAGAGCATGTGTGCAGGACTGCATGGGTGGATGTGTGTGTGTATGGGTGTGTTAGTGAGTGAATGACTGTCTCAATAGTGTCTTTATGAGTAACTACATATGTTTAAAACTAGTATATGTGACTATTGGTTTATATATGTGAGTATATGTGAGAGTGAGAGATTGAAAGAGTTCCTGTATGAATAAGTATGTGTTTCTATAAGTGATTGTTTAAAAGACTAAGTATGTGTAAGTTTCCGTAGAAGTAAGTGTGGTGGTGTGTGTATAACTGTATATGCAAGTAAATGTATGTTTGATTCTTTATTAGCATGAGTGACTGTGTGTGAGTAGCTCTATGGATGAGTGGCATTGTGTAACAGGATGTATAGGTGTATGAGTACATATGATAAGTGAGTACATGTATGAGTGACTGTATAGGACTGTTGGTGAATGAGTGGATGTGTATGTGGATCTTAGAATTACTGAAGAGGTTGTTGTAACTGTTATTGGTATGTCCATTCTTTTGTAAATTTTAGTCTCTATTTTTGAATGTGTGTATCAAAGGTTTTATTAGGGGAAGAGGAGGTCTGCCACTCTATCACAAGGATGATGTCATCAGTGAGGTCATCAGTGATGTCATTTGAGATGTCATCAGTGATGTCATGAGTGATGTCACTGACCATGTCATGAGTGATGTAATATGTGACGTCATCAGCAGTGCATTGCGGGCGCGCGAGTTATAGTTAGCTGAACTAACTATAACGGGGGAATTTCATTGGTTTTTTACGAGTAAAATGTCCAGCTAACTATAACATGTGTGAAACCTATGGTTTTTTCACTGAATTTCTAAGGTTTTTTAAATGCTAATTCCTAACTATAACGTGTGTGAAACCCATGGTTTTTTCAGTGAATTTGCAAGGTTTTTTAAATGCTAATTGTTTTTTTTTTCTTCTATTTTTTTTAACATATTTTTATTTTAATTTTCTTACCTTTTATAAAGACTATGGTTAAATTTTTAAAATTCTTTAATATGTTTTTTTTTAATATATTTTTTAAAATAAACATGTAAAATTTATTTGAAGTACATTTTTTTTTTTTTTTTTTATTATTTTTTTAGTACGCGTACCGTAAGCTTACGGTAAGCGTACGGTTTACGCAACGCCCGTAATTTTTCTACGCTGCTTGCGTATAGTTACGCAATTTGCGTAGCCGCGCGTACTCCGCGTGGGACGCGTGCGCGCGTACGCTACACGCGCAGGTTACGCGGAAGTGTCGGGTAGTGACTGTTATGCGCATGCGCGCAAGCGCGTGTCTTTTTTACGCGCATGCGCACTTTTGCCGTAAGCGTACGGTAGGTCATGTGATCATGAAACACAACTTTTGATTGGTTGAAACTACTTTCAGTTCTAGAACTCTCCTACACCACACCCATTCCTCTCATTTCTGCTTGTGATCCCTTAGGAGAAGGAGCTGGGTTGTCTTTGTGATACGATGGCCGAACAGCAGAGCTCTTCTGAGAGTGAGGCTAGCACTAGCAGCACTGTTTTGAGGCAGAGAGCGAGGAAACAAAAGCCCTCTTATGTATGGGATTATTTTACTTTTCCTGAAGGCCAGCAAAAAGTGAATGCACCCTTAGTAACTTGCAAGCTGGGTCAGCGTGTACTTTCAAGAGGTAATCCTGACAGGAAGTATTCCTTTGGGAATCATACCATGAAGAGACACCTCAAGGATGTACACAGAAGGACACATGGTCATCTTTTTGGAGGTAACTCTTCAGAAAGACAAGCAAGTACATCCACAGCAGCTCAGCCTGGACCATCATCTGCAGAGCTGACTCCTTCTTCTGCAGGTCAGGTGAGCCCTTCATCTGTGGGGGGAGCATCTCCTTTTGCTGGCCCTCTGGAAATGAACCCTCGATTTCGGAGGGTTGATATTCGATGCGCCTTTTGTCAAGATCTAATTTGCCATAGGGAGACCAGTGTTTCCCTAGTGAACAACAAAATAGATCAGCACACTTGTCGCTTTGAATAATTTTCCCATTCTTTCTTTCCTCTGTCCCTGCATGAACACAACGGTTCTTTTAAGAGCCAACCTTATCTTTCATCTTTTTTTTACATATGTTTTTAAAAACTTTTTTTATTTTTATTTTTACCGTACGCGTACGGTGCGCGTACTTTTTTTTTTTTTTTAAAAACACTAAAAATCAATTATCACATTACAAGGTCCTTGAGAGACTACAATTATTATTATTGACTTACCATACCCACTCAAAAAAATATTTATTCATTTGTTTTTAAAAAAAATAGCTTTAAAAATGGTTCTAGTTTTCGAAATTTTTCTATATCAATCTCAAAAAAAAGAAAAAAGTATTAATATTTTTAAAACATTTTATAATACAGTACACATATTTACATATTTTTCAAAAAATATTTTTGCCTTATTTTTGCTGTTTTCAGAATATATTGCATTTCACTATAAATTGTGAAAGCAATTGCATTCATCATTTTACAGCGGGCAAAAAAAAATAACAATCACAAAGATTGTATTAAAAAAGCCCAGAATCTCTTTTTACTTAAACTTAACATTATAGAAATGCATAATATTCTAAAAAAATATAATCTAATACCAATACTTATTTGTTTAAAATACCGTCTGATATGTTTGTTTCAGAAGTATAATCACAATATTATATCTCAAATAACTCCACAATACATCTGATTCCATTTCCTTTAGGCCAAATAGTAATTTTAAATTTTTTGGGGAATAAATTTCCTACAGTAATCCAATAAAATTCTAAAGTTTAATTTGTCCAGATCTCACCGATTCTCTGTAACATTTTGGTTCACGAAATTTTTTTGAATAATTTATTAAGTCCACAATAGAATTGGTTACTTTTCCACATGGCCAAATAGTAATTTTTTAAATCATTTTTGAAAAAATTTCCAATGGCAGTCCAATAACATTCCAAAATTTAAATTGTGCAGATGTTACCGATTATCTCTAAATTATTGGTTTTTCAAAGTTTCATTACAAATTTAAAAAGTCCACATTACAATTGGTTATCTTTCCATTAGGCCAAATGATAATTTAAAAAATCTTTTTTTTACAAAATTGCAATGGTAATCCAGTAAAATGGTAAAATTATTTTGTCCAGATCTTGCCAAATCTCTCTAAAATTTAGGTTTCAGGAAGATTAGATAGGAATTTGCTAAATCAAAAGGCAAACGTTGTTTGAAAATCAATTGGGAATCATTACACAGTGTCCAGCCTTTTTCACATTTAAGATAAACTGTGTAATGTCCAGAAGTAACAGTAGGTCCATCATGGAAAATGATTGCAACAGTTACAAAAGTTTTTCCTGAAATTGATAATTGCTGTCCTGTAAACTTCTTTATTAAAGTATCCAATTTTGAACCATCAGCTCTACATCGTTGCATCATTAAAATTACATACTGTCCGTATTCCTTTAAAATTAATGTTGAAAACATGTCAGATTTACACTCACCACATTTCATGCTATGATTAGCATCTTTAACTAATTTTGCAAAAGTGACTGTTTTACTCTCTGGCAATGTCAAATAAATAAACCTTTCATTATCAACATTAGAGCCACATATATTATAACAATTTTCACAACTATGTTCCCATTTATAAGAGAGACCAAAAAAAATTTCAATGGGAACTCCTTCTTCTTCCACTACCTGAAGAAAATACATCAAAAATTCGTGTGCATCTTGCTGTTCATTTTGAGAAAACTGTGTTCGTCCTGAACATATATCTAAAAGTTTTCTAATTTCAGTAGCACTTTCTATTTGAGTTTTATCTTTACTCAGCTTTTGAAAAAGGAGACTCAGCTCTGAACAGAATCTTTTTCCCTGATTTACTATTATCTGCTCTTGCAAACTTTCCAGATAAAATGCAACATTCAGCACTACATTTGCGTAGCAGTTGACACCAGAGCTATTTTCAAAATGACATCCTACAACCTGTTCTTCATTTTCCTTTTTCTTTTTGCTTGCAATTACATCACTCCTCTTTTTTTTCCTCTTCTCTACATCTTCATTACAGATATTCTCATTTTTTCTTTTACGAGAAACTACATGTTTCTCCAACACAGGATACTGACCTAAATGAGGAGCATAGCTTCTTCTTAATCTATTAAACTCCTTTACACAGTTTGTATCAGCACTAACTTTTGAATCATCAAAGTCTATCATGAATAAACCTGATAATGTTTTCACTCGTGACAAAGCAACATATGCCATACCTTCTTTGAACACAGTTGAAACAATGTTCACAAAAGCACAATCTACAGTCAATCCTTGAGACTTGTGAATAGTTACAGCATATGCTAGGGAAAACGGAAACTGCTTCCTACGTACATATAAGTCTTTCACAAGCATGAAACGAACTGTACAACGACAAATATCTTTAACTTCTTCTATCTGATCAAATTTTATTTTTAAACATTCAATTCCTTCTTTTTTCTGATAATTAATAAAACCCACAACTCTTCCCATAGCTCCATTAACTAAACCTTTTTCAACATCCAAATTTCTTCTTAAAAATACTCTACAGTTCATGCAAACATATAGATTTTTTTCTAATCCAGCTGTTTTGGAGATGTTCTTCTCTAGTGAGTCCAATTTATTTTTCAGTTTGCCTGTTACTGTGACAGTAATTCTTCCATCCTCAATTTTGTCCACTGCTTCCAATTTCCTGATCTCTTCCTTTTCCAATTTCAAAAGCTCCTCATTAAATATTGAGCATTCACGTAGAGTTGGCATTAAGCAGATGACACTTTTGTTTTCTGCAATATTCTTGTATATTTTCTCTGCAACTATTTCTTCCTTTGGAAATAAATTATGTAGCAGCCGACTCTGTAATGCTTTTTTGCCAACTTCTGTGATTAGTCCAATTCTGATATCTTTCAGAATACTTCCATATTCTTCATCGCTTGCTTGCCTCATATTAGTAGTAAGTTCCTTGTACTCAAAGAAGGACCAAATATTTGTATTTCCGATGCTTCCCAATGACTTCTTCGTGTCTTCATGTGTGACAGTATTAAATACTGGTTGTCCTTTAACTGGAGTAAGCTGCAGAAGATCTCCAAAAACTGTGACGTGTTTTCCACCAAATAACATGTCATAGTCTGTCTTCAAAATTTGCTGCATTCTTAAATGCACAAAGGCAAGCATTAAGTTTGATACCATGCTCACCTCATCAATAATGAGAACTTGCATCTTCTTCAATACTCTTGAAACTTCCAAGGATGCTTCTCCAGTTAGCTTGTTGTATTGTATTTTGTTCTCATGCTCCACTGGTAACATTAGCAAACGATGTAAAGTGATTCCTTTTATGTTATATGCTGCTAACCCAGTTGGAGCAGTAACCACACAAGACAAAGTAGAATCCGTTTTTTGCTGTAGGTAGCTTCTGATGACTTTTATTAAGAAACTTTTTCCAGTTCCAGCTTGTCCGCTTACATACATCCTGATTGGATGAAATGATGTGCATGAGCACTCTTTTTTTTCATGTAGAAATCCGTGATCAATTTTGTTTTTGATCTCTTCATAAATTTGTTGCTGCTCTTGATTCAGTTGTCTTTCCAAATTTTCTAAGTCTATAAATTCTTCTTGAGCTTGATTCATAGCCGTTTCCACTTCATTCATGGCTATTGATGCTTCATTTTCAACGATTGGTTGTCCTAGGGGATCTTGACTGAGTGTTCCTGAACTTTGGCTGTCCTGAGAACTGTCTCTAGCTATTTCTGCTGCAATTGTAGTTTCCTGTTCAATTTCTTCATTTAACATTTGCAGATAAGTTGAGAATGTACTGCATTGTATGCTGTCTTTGCAAGCATTAAAAGAATCTTCATAGCTTTGAAATTCTCCCAGTAGTTCATCCTCTGTACGCCATGGTTTAAACAACTGTAAAAGAGCCAAGTAGTAAAATTCATTCTTGTCAGTAGTGTCACAACTCAGCTTCCGGTGATTTATCAAACTTCCTTTTGTTTGCTTCACCAAACATCCTTCTTCACCAACGACTTTATATTTTCCATTGTTGATGTCTTCTGCGGCTTTCCGTGAATAAATGTAGTTCTGCAGCACTTCATAGAGACACATGTTCTCCAGATGATGACTTCTCTTGGGATAATAAGTGTCCAACATGTTTGATTTCAAAATATCTGTACTTTCTGGGTCATTCTCGGCCAAATATTCAATTTCTCCTACAGATTTCAGTACCCGATTTCTCATTGCTGCAAGGCCTAAACTTGCCCAAATTATTCTTCTTGACTTCGAGTAGAGACTTGCAGAAGATAACCTATCTGAACATTCGTAGGATCCAATTTCTCGATGCGATAACATCTTCAAACTGAAACTGTACAGCTTCTTACTGACAGTCTTCTCGTGAGAAATCTCTTCCCACATTTCCTTCAATTCTGTTTTTTCTGATTTCGTAATGTAAGACGTTACATATCGAGCAACAGCAATGGAATTGTCAGCTACATACTGTATATCCATGTTAGCGTTCCACATGGATAAAATGACTGGGTTGTAGTCATTTATATTTTTTGATTCTTCTTTTCTTTTAAGGTTGTAGGTATTCTTAGGTGATTTTCTTGTGATAGTATGTCTCACAGCTGACATAAAACTGTTAACTCTTCCATTTGAAAGAACAGGTCTAGGAAATCCAAATCGACATTTAGTGTAGTATTTTTCTTTGCTCTTGTATTTCCGTCGACAGTATTTTCCACACCGATGACTTTGGAAACGTAAAACTTGCTCCTTTAACTTTTTCTCTTCTGTGCTTTTTGGTATAGCACATGTTGCATATTCTTCAATGTAAGATAACCCTGCTTCATCAATATCTGTTCCAAACTTTGGGGCATCCTTGATCCACAACAGCATATGAATATGAGGAGCACCTCTTGCCTGGTACTCTTTTCTCCAAAAGAAATCCACTACTTCTCCAAGAGGTGGATTTTTTTTATTGCAGATGAAGGACATCATAGCCTCAAATCTATGATTGCAATATCTGCAAACATTAACCGGATCCAATGAGCACAGTTCTCCTGCTGTCTTGTATTCGATGTTTTTAATGTTTGAATTTGCCTCTCGTAGAAAATCCAGTAAATCATCCCAAGCGTACTCGGCACAGCTTAGGGTAAGGAACCATGTTGGAGTTCCTAAATTCCGTAACATGCATTTTAATTCACCATGGCGTCGGTACCAATATTCATTTGTCCCACGCTGACAAGCCATCAGATTGATCAGTTGTGTTTCCAAATGATCATCTCGGTGCTGCACTTTCTCCATAAAATCCTTAGCAGACACATTTTGTAAATGTACTCCACTTTTTAAAATGTGATTTACTGCATAAGACAGTGCAGACAAGTCGCTTTCAAATAAAAGATGGAACAAATAAGGAATACTTTGTCGAAATCTGGGATCTTCAGCATATAGTCTTGTAGTCCGATACTCAGAAGCTGGAATCTGTTCTGGACGTTCATCGTATCGTCCTCCTTTTCCTTTAGGAAACAGCTGGGGAAAACATCGAGCTTCCAAGCTCTCCTCCCATACACTCACGGGAGTCCCTTTTGCTTTCTTCATCTGAAAGAGATCAATATTGTCTCCCATAACTTCTTTTGAATGAAGAGGATGTATGCTAAAATGTTCATAAATTTCTTCTTCCTTTGACTTGTCCACTTTTTCAATTTGTCCAGTTGGTGTTTCTGTGTCTTCTTGTAAATCTTCTTCTTCTTCTTCTTCTATATAAATTGATTCATACCATTTGTTATTCCTTTTCAAATACAAATTTGCTCTT
This sequence comes from Triturus cristatus, assembly GCF_964204655.1. NCBI lineage: Eukaryota > Metazoa > Chordata > Amphibia > Caudata > Salamandridae > Triturus > Triturus cristatus. Next base: position 393,578,403 of record NC_140592.1, read on the forward strand.
TGTACTTTCCGTACATCTACCAGCTCCTGCCAAATCTTCTTATTCTTTGTAGGTACACCATTAACCAGAATAACTAATGGTTCAGTTTCCAAAGTATCCGCATCAATAGTTTCCATATTTTTTTTCAAATCCAAGGGCAAATACACCACTCTACCTTTTAAACCTCTCAGTAAATCAGAAGGAGGTAATTTACCAGTTTTGGGCTCCATACGTACTATGGTCTGGAACGGATGAACACATTGAATGAGTATAGACTCATATGTATTTAATTCAGAAAGTTCAGCAGGAATAGCATCCAATTCTAAATTATTATGTACAGCTCTGGTCGGCATTCTATTTTCCTCTAACTTGTTGTAACAGTATTTACAAATACGCTGAACTTCACCCAATTCAAAACAATTTTCAAGAAATATATATGTGGCAAAATCCTTCCACTTATAATTATCTTCATTTTCACTCTTTCTGTACAGATCAACATACCTGGTTTGTTTTCTATAATGAGTTCTGCGGCAACAAATACAAGTAATATTTGGTCTTTCATTAGAGATTTTTTCAAATTTTGTTATGTGATCATTAAATGTCTTACTTACAAATGGTTGTACATTCTCTTCCACTTCTTCCTCATTTAGTGTGTCCTTCTCTGCACTGTTTTGTTCAGGACCAAAGTAACAAAACTGAATTTCATCAACAACCTTCTCTACATCTGATACCGTTCCTCGGAACAGAGCCCTATTCAATTCATTTAACTTTATTGCTGGACTTTTAGCAAAATACAACCGTCTCACAAACTTTCTCATTTCAGTATGATGAACAGTCAGCATCCTAAAATGATGGAAAACACTATTGCACACTTTTCTAGATAGACAAGCCAGAGAATGACCCTGCAAACCAGTATTCTCTCTCACTCTGCATGGATCCAGACTTTGAAGCACCTTAATCTTCTGTTTTATACTTTTTTTACTATATTCTCTTAGAAACTCTCGAAATTTGTCAATAGATTCCTGACGCACAGTGCAAATACTACTACAATTCCAAGTGTACACTGGGGCTTTAGGACGTCTACCCATTGCCTCATCTGCCATCACTTGTACCTCATCTCTTGGAACCATTATCTCCTTCTCCATTATGCAACCATTTTTTACTTCGTATGAACGACCTCTGGTGTCAACTGCATGCAGCAAACTATTACTTTGAAAATAGCTTTCTTCATTAAAAAAAGGTTCACTACTTGAACTATGCATCCACTTGCCTAAAAACACTTTACAAAAGTTTGTTCTGTTCACTACTCTTTTCCTTTTGCTTTGTGATTTCAGTACATTAACCATTTTGTCTAATGTACGCATCCTATTCAAAATTAATATGAATAGTTTCCTTTTTAATTCTAATGCCTTTGCTGCAATGGCTTCTATTTCTTTTTTTCTTTTATAAAACTTTGTCTTTTTCTTATTTCTTCACATCCTTCATCAAATTAGACATAACTCTTCTCTGAAACATTTTTCTACGTATCTCTTTAAACGCTGTTTTTCTATTTATATAAATCTTTTCAGTTGCTGAAGGTATATTTGCATTAACTAAATTGTCAATTTTTTCCTCTCCTTTTTTTTTAAAAACATCCTTTCGAGTACAGACATTTTGTACATTTTTCATTCTTTTGAATATATTTTTAAGAAATTGTTTTTTGTGCTTACCAGAAGATTTTTTCTTTTTCCCAACATCAGCATCTTCTACTAACTTTGGTCCTCTAGTTGTCTTCAAATATAGGGTTTTTTTAGCGTTTTTTGAACTCTCGATTTTGTAGGCATCTTAAATTTTGTTCACTGCTCTTCAGCAATACCTGAAAAACACTAAAAAAAAAATTCCTTTATTTTATTTAAATATATTACTACATTTCTTTTCACAATAGTCACAAAACGAAATTTCTTTGCCAATTTGAATGCACACTTACTGCTCTTTTTTTTTGGCAAGTGAAAATCACTTTTACAGACTGACACATTATGAAACCACTTTTCAGATTTTTTAAAAAGCCCATGTCCAGACTGCTACACTCCAGCAAGGGCAACCAGCCTTAGTGATGCTGAATGTATTTGCATTACAGACTGAAACCTCAAAACCCCACTCGCTTCTAAATACTGTGCATGATTATACATGGAAAGGAGCTGGGTGTGTGCTAAGAGTCTGCTTCTTCCCCCAAAAAATCGCTCCCCCTTTTTCCTACTAATGCAACTGTGAAATCACCAGAGCAAAACGCAATAAATCTCTGCCTGTAATTCCTATTTCCACACAGAGTCATGTTTTCACATTAGTCCCAAAACGAAATTTCTTTGCCAATTTGAAAGCACACTTACTGCTCTTTTTTTTTGGCAAGTGAAAATCACTTTTACAGACTGACACATTATGAAACCACTTTTTTGATTTTTTTAAATGCACATGTCCAAACTGCTTTTTCAGACCACCACCATGTGTAACCTGGGTGGCTGCCTACATTCCAGCAAGGGCAACCAGCCTTAGTGATGCTGAATGTATTTGCATTACAGACTAAAACCTGAAAACCCCACTCGCTTGTAAATACTGTGCATGATTATACATGGCAAGCAGATGGGTGTGTGCTAAGAGTCTGCTTCTTCCCCCAAAAAATCGCTCCCCCTTTTTCCTACTAATGCAACTGTGAAATCACCAGAAAAAAACGCAATAAATCTCTGCCTGTAATTCCTATTTCCACACAGAGTCATGTTTTCACATTAGTCCCAAAACGAAATTTCTTTGCCAATTTGAATGCACACTTACTGCTCTTTTTTTTGGCAAGTGAAAATCACTTTTACAGACTGACACATTATGAAACCACTTTTTTGATTTTTTTAAATGCACATGTCCAAACTGCTTTTTCAGACCACCACCATGTGTAACCTGGGTGGCTGCCTACATTCCAGCAAGGGCAACCAGCCTTAGTGATGCTGAATTTATTTGCATTACAGACTAAAACCTGAAAACCCCACTCGCTTGTAAATACTGTGCATGATTATACATGGCAAGCAGATGGGTGTGTGCTAAGAGTCTGCTTCTTCCCCCAAAAAATCGCTCCCCCTTTTTCCTACTAATGCAACTGTGAAATCACCAGAAAAAAACGCAATAAATCTCTGCCTGTAATTCCTATTTCCACACAGAGTTATGTTTTCACATTAGTCCCAAAACGAAATTTCTTTGCCAATTTGAATGCACACTTACTGCTCTTTTTTTTTGGCAAGTGAAAATCACTTTTACAGACTGACACATTATGAAACCACTTTTTTGATTTTTTTAAATGCACATGTCCAAACTGCTTTTTCAGACCACCACCATGTGTAACCTGGGTGGCTGCCTACATTCCAGCAAGGGCAACCAGCCTTAGTGATGCTGAATGTATTTGCATTACTGAGTCCAACCTCAAACCCTTAAACTATTCTTTTTTTTTCCAGTACACCTTAATTTATCGTGAAAACATAGTCCATATTATTTTACATGTTCCTCACATTTAAATTTCTCCCAAAACAGAAAATGATAAACGCAACTTCAACAAAAAGAATTTCCATTATTAATTTCTTAATTTACCATATACATCTCCTCTCAAACTCTAACCTCACCTTTAAAATTAGTTAGTTGTGAAAGAAATGTGGCACTCAAACAGCAGATTATCAGAGCCAGGATCTCTGTTCTGTTCACCTCTCTCCTCTCAGCAGAACCAGATAATGGCAAACTTTCCCTCTATTTTTCCACACATATACATGTAAGTTTCAAATCTCAGTGCTTCCCCCTTTTTTCAAATGTAATCACACATTTCTATTGGTTGAAAACCAACCCTTTTCCAAAAGTACCCTGCCCCCAACTTGACTTCTGCCTAGTACCCTTCCCCCAACTTGACTTCTGCCTGCTACCATAGCAACAGCTCATGGAACACTGCTGTGTGGAGTTAGGTCAGAAGTTCGCCACACAATGTTTCAATTCCACAGAGCAAGAGTGCTTGACTGTTCAAACCTAACAGCAAATCCATAGTACTGTTCTTTGGTAACACATTTTTTTGTACCAATACAAAACATGCTTCTATTAATTTACACATACAGCCTAGTTTTTATTCTAGAATGGTATGAAACAGCCAATCAGTTCTTTTTGTTTTGAAAAAAATATGTATGCCTCCATTTCCAAACTGTCTTTCTTTTCATATTGCCATTCTACTGAAAGACACCTCCTGAGTGCATCCAGTTCTCCTTTGAAGATGTTCACAGTGTGGATTGTAGGGCACAGCTATGTCTTCTGGAGTGAAAAGTTTGCAGAGAAAACAGATATGGTGAGAGACCTTGCTTTGCCAAATGTAGACATTAAATGGATTGGTCAGAGAGGGTTAAAGTGGCACCAATTGATGCCATTGGTGAAATCCTTCATGCAAATCCAACACCCTGACCTCATAATAGTGCACTGTGGTGGCAATGACCTAGGCACTTTGACTGGGGTAGGTCTGGAAATGCTTATGAAGGACACCTTTGCACAACTGTTTTCACTTTTCCCTAAAACTGCCTTTGTGTTTTCCAACATATGCCAAAGGCAAAAATGGAACTGGTCCAATCATTTCTGTCCGCAGATTGACAAAGCAAGAAAGCACGTCAACAAATCTGTTTCTGCTTTCCTCCGTGACTATGGTATGGGTGCCATTTACCACAACAACTTGCGTTATGACATGCAAGACATTTATAGAGGAGATGGTGTGCACTTCAATGATGAAGGGAACAGAGTCTTCCTCTTGAACCTTAGACTCTGCATCGGTACTTACTTGTAGGTACCACTAACAAAATGACTTCATAAACACAACAGCTCTTTTTAGAGCTCCCTAATATCTAAACTCTTAAATCTGCATTTCATTTCTTTTTTTAATTTATTTTTTCTTCCGTACGCTTACCGTAAGCTTACCGTACGCGTACCCCGTGATTTTTTTAAAAATCAATAAATGTTTTCTTTGTACTTTACAGTCCTTCTTTGACCCCCTCACAAATGTAAGGGGGTCTGTAACTCTCCTCATTGCCCCCTTTTCTTGTTTTCACTCTTTTTTTTCTGAGTGAAACACACAAAATGGCGGCCGCCGCTTCCTGGTTTCGGCCGATTCGAATGTTTACTAAGATCTAACAGCCAATCAGAATCTCGCTCGCGCACGCCACCGTACGCATACGGTAAGCGTACCGTAAGAGTACCGTAAGCGGGCTCAGATATATATATTGATTTAAAGGCTATTTTCTCAGAATCTACTGAACAGATTTACACCAAACCTACAAAAGGCACTTCCTTGACCTACGGACTACCTCTCTGCCAAATTTCTAGTAATTCTGTTCAGCCGTTCGGGCTGTAGCTCGTTCTAAAGGTCCTATGGAAAAATGCATGGGAAAAACGCGTTTTGGGACCCCCCTTTTATCTCAGCCCCCGCTTGACGAATCCCCCCGAGACTTTCAGGGTAGGAGCGGAGCGTAGCGCCCCACCTATTTTGAGAAATTCGCGAGGATTCATCGACCGGCGCCAAAGTTATTCAAAATAGAATGTTGCGGATTTCCTATGGAAAAGGGGTCCTAACTATAACTACCTACTGGCGACCGCCAGTAGGTAATATATATATATATAATTTTTTTGTTTTTTTTTTTTTCTTTTTTTTTAAAGCAATAATAATTAAGCTGTATTTTTCTTTTTGCTTTAAAGCTCAAAGAATTATGCCGCACTCCAGGAGTTCATTCACAAAAGTACTTTAATTGTAGCACTAACACCAATGCGTTAACTGTGGAGTCTTGGTCACGGTTGGGTGAGTCCTACTTTAATTGCACTTGTATACAAACAACCCAATTTACCCATTATGAGGCATTATGGGATGTGTGGTTTTTTAAATTGCTTTAAAAAATCTCTACTGACTTGCATTTTGTACAACAGATATTCCAAAGATATTGTGAGCCATATTATACAGTTAATCAATAATTTCATTAAGATGTTTTTATATTCTAATGAACATAACTACATATATATGTACAATTTAATTAATATTTGCCCTTGATAGTGGGTACAGTTGTTGGCGAAGTGCCATATGATTTTGTTGTGATCTGACCCAATTATGGAACATATATATGTATAAATTTGACATGTTCAAATAGTGTCCAACATATGAAATTCAAACAGAGAGGCTTCAGAATGCGCGACATTCACAGGAAAACAAGAGCAACAGCCCACCCGAGGCCTGAAACTCTGAGAAACAATGCCAGAGAACCTAACCGGGAAAGAGAAAATCAAAAGATAAGATTGATCATGACCTATGTTAGACGGCGACCTCAGAGGAACCCGGAAAGGGGTCCTGACTTCCCTGAGTCCCACCCGTGTAGTATTGTAGCCGGGCACTGGCGGGAGATTCCCCAGGGGGAGGAATCTCGCAACTAGGATCGTACTTCTGGCACCACACGACACAGAGAGACCACACTGGGTATTCTCAGAACAAGCTTTATCAAATAGGTATCACTGCAAATATGTACAAGGTGAGCACGGGCTCAAGAGTCTCGGAAAGGTAGGGGGTAGCGGGACTGTCTCTGGTAACGGTTCAAAGCAGGGACGTATCCGGCGCACAGCTCACAATCCTCGAGCTGGGGGATACGTTGTTGTAGTCGGGGTCCGGCGGGACCGTGAGAGTCTGTCGGAGCCGCGAGTCACTCAGCGGGCTCAGGTACAAGTTCGGAGGTCTTACGATCTTCAGGGAGCCGCGAGTCACTCAGCAGGGCTCAGGTACAAGTTCGGAGGTCTTACGATCTTCAGGGATCCGCGAGTCACTCAGCAGGGCTCAGGTGAGTTCCAGTTCCAGGAGCCGCGACCACGTCAGCAGGCTCTCGTTGTTCCAGCGTCGAATCTGCCGGACAGTCTCAGAGCACCCCTTGTTATAGGTCGACCCTGCTTTGATGTCCGGAGTCTGCGCAGGCAGGGGTCTTGTCACCTGGGGGCCGCTTGCCGGGGTTTCCTGCTATTGTCTTTTGATCCTTTCAGGGCCGGGTCGGGAGGAGTCCCAGACACCCAGCAGGCACGGAGCCAGCCCGCAGGGAGGCCGGAGGGCCGATCGAAACCCATCGTCCCAGGGGAGTTCAGAGGTGCGATAGAAACTGCTCCTCCCTCTCTCATCCCTGGGAAGCGTGATGTCCTCCAGCCGGAGTGGCGCCTCTAGGCCCGGGTCGCGCTGGGGCCGGGCGGCCATCTTGTTGCAGGGAGTGGGCACGCGGGCCCGGGGTGGCCGAAAGGAGAGAGGCCATGGACGGGGATGTCCGGAGTTGGCGCAGGTGTCCTGGTGGGAAAGGTCGGCTGGGCCGCGTGCTAGGGCTGCAGGCACCAGGTTTCGGTGGTGCGGGGGCACGGAGGGCCATCCTACGAGGCCGGGTCCAACAACCTACAATAAAGAAAAATATTAAATTATTAAAATCATGAATAAATATTGGGATATCATTAAAGATCCAGACTGTGGTAAATTCTAGTTAATGAAATGGGTGGCTCTCTCCGCAAAGCACCATCTTAGAGATAAATGAGTAAAAAGCCATTTTTCACAATCAAAGAACGAGTCCTGGTTAACCAACTATCAGAAAGGCTTCACGAAATGTGACAAATGTAAGGCATGCAAAATTGGGAGAAACGCAAAACAACTCATTGATTTTAAAGACAAAATCTTTACCATCAATCATAAAATTACGTGTGAAACCAGTCATGTTGTATACGTGATCGAATGTGACTGCGGCCAGAAATATATGGCGATACCAAAGGGGATGATGGACGGAGCGTTTGAGCAAATCAAACACTCACCCCCAGTCAACTGATATGGGTTTAATCCATCATCATTCTTTGGCTCACTCCACCACCCCAGTTCAGATATGGCCATATGCAAATCAGTCTGACCCTGTGCCTCATGGGAACAGTCCAGCGATCCATGGGCAGCACCATCTGTCCATCAAAAGAAAAGTATATTGGAACATATCAGAGCCGTACAAAACAACAATACTAACTATGCCATGGCGAAACAGCTAGTAACCCATGAAGGTTACACATGGCAAAACATGAGATACTGTGGCATAGCACATGTTCCCAAACAAGAAAGAGGTGGAGACATAACACTGAAATTAAGACGCCTGGAGTCTTGTATGATGGTATGGTTCAGGACCAAACAGCCGCAAAGCCTGGACGCCGATGAAGAGTTATATGTCCATCTCTAATTCGCCTTGAATTCGCAGATACATAGGCGTAGTAGCTCCATATCACGGTCTATGAAATTGAACAGCAACTAAGGAGTTTTTAGTCTACAGAAATGTCCACCTGTGCAAGATAGAATGTAAGAGTGTCCCCCCTTTGACATGCAAGAAAATGTGATGCCATTATCATCAATCATTGACTATACAGAACATAGGAACTATTCCTACCATATAGGACGTAAGAAACTGTCCACTATGGACACATCCTCCAATTAGAGGCACTACGAAGAATATGTTGATAGATCAATTAGGCATCATGTGTTGGACACTATTTGAACATGTCACATTGATACATATATATGTTCCATTATTGAGTCCGATCACAACAAAATAATCATATGGCACTTAGCCAACAACTGTACCCACTATCAAGGGCAAATAGCAATTAAATTGTACATATATATGTAGTTATGTTCATTAGAATATCAGAACTTCTTATGCAAATTATTGATTATCTGTATAATCAGGCTCACAATATCTTTGGAATATCTGTTGTACAAAATGCAAGTCAGTAAAGTTTTTGTTTTTTTAAACCAATATCAAAAACCATATATTCCATAATGCCTCATAATGGGTAAATTGGGTTGTTTATATAGAAGTGCAATTAAAGTAGGACTCACCCAACCGTGACCAAGACTTCAGTCGAAACGCATTGGTGTTAGTAGTACAATTAAAGTACTTTTGTGAATGAACTCCTGGAGTGTGGCATTATTTTGTTGCTTTTAAAAATGATTATGGGTTGATTTCACCCAACATGCCGGCACAAAACTGGAATCCCATTTGTTGCTCCTCCAACAAGTTTCTGTTTTTTTTCCACAAAGTGGCTTCTCCCAGTTTGTCTTTAAATGAGCGTACTTTCCGATAGGTTATAGTAGGTCTTGGGTCCTAACATCTTGGTCCTTTTTCAGTATGTTCCAGTAATCGTTCAGGATATTCATAATACGCCGTTTCTCCTTGCTGTATGTCATTACTATTCTGATTGTTATGTCCCCTTTAGTCACATTTTTTATGTTTTGACTGTTATTGACCAGTGCTTGGGTACATGTAAGTGATTTAGCTTGTTCTTTTTCCTTTTTGATGTCTCTCTATATCCATATCCCCTTTGTAGGAATCTTTGTTCTGTTTTAACATATTTTACCTCCATTTTCTTTGTTGTTTGAGCAGTTCTGTCTCAGTCTTATAAACTCACCATATGGAATGTTTTTCTTAAAGGCGTTAGGGTGAAAGCTAGATCCATTTAGAATGCTATTTGTTAAGGTGGGTTTACAATATTGGGTTGTTTGTTTTTGTTTATCCACAAAGTATACCGTTGCATCAAAAACTGTACATCTGTGGTGGTTGAAGCAGTGCGCCCAATAAAAAGTATTTCACGAATCTCCTGAAGTGTGGCATTTCATTTGTTGCATATATGTTGTGCGTTTTTTTTTTTTTTTTAACAGCGACGTTATAGTTCAGAAACAAATGTTTTTTAAACCATGACACTGACCATTTCATGAGTGATGTAATATGTGAGGTCATTAGCAGTGCTTTGCTGGGGTGTTAGTTATTGTTAACTCCAGTAAGTCTAACTGCAGAATTTCACTGGGATTCTACAAGTGAAATCTAAGCGCAACTATAACATCCCTTTAACCTTTATTTTTTTTCAATGGATTTCTAACGTTTTGGAAAAGTTCAATTCCCTGTTTATAACGTCCCTGTAATCTTTGGTTTTTTAAGTGATTTTCCAAGGTTTTTTCAAAATGTTATTTTCTAAATGTAACCTTTGACAATGAGTGTGTGAGTGAGTGCATGAATGTCCCAGTGTGCGAGTGAGTGGGTGTTAGTGTGTCTGAGTGGGTCTGTGAGTGTGTGCATGAGACTGAGTAGGTCTGTGACTGGATGTGTGAGTGTCGGAGTGGGTCTTAGAGTCTGAATGAGTCGGTGAGTGGATGCCTCAGTGTCTTTGAAGGTCTGTGAGTGGATGCATTAGTCTCAGTGTGTGTGTGGGTCTGTGAGTCTGAGTGGATGCGCGAGTGGGTGTGCGAGTGAGTCTTAGTGGGTCTGTAAGTGTGTGTGTGAGTCTCTGAGTGGGTCTCTGAGTGGGTCTGTGAGTGTGTGAGTCTCTGAGTAGGTCTGTGAGTGTTTGTGTGGGTGAATGAGTGCTTGAATGGATCTGAGTGGGTGCATGAGTGTGTGAATGGGTGTGATTGGGTGTGTGAGTCTCTAAGTGGGTCTGTCAGTGGGTGCTTGAGTGTAGGAGTATCTGTCAGTGGGTGCTTGGCAAACAAAAGTCGCGGGCACACGGGAGGAGGTCTTCATGTCAGCTCCTCCTCTGACTGTCCTCCTGTCCAGCTTGCCTGCAGTCCGCTTCCCTCTGCTGCCTTCGTTGTTGTGCTTCCTCCTCTCGTTTTTCAGCCTCTTCTCTCTCGCTCCTGCCCTCTATTTTGCCTCTTTCTGCTCGTTCCTAACCTTTATTCTGCCTCTTGCTGCTAGTTTCTGACCTCTATTCTGCCCCTCTTTGCTCCCTTCTTACCTTTATTCTGCCTCTTTCTGCTAGTTTCTCAACTTTATTTTGCCTCTTTCTGCTCGTTGCTGACCTTAATTCTGCCTCTTTCTGATAGTTTTTCACATTTATTTTGCCTATTTCTTCTCTTTTCCTCCGGTACTGCGGGTGAGCTTCAAGGCCTCTGTGGTTCCAGCCAGCTCACCTCCTCTTGCGGGAGCTGGCATTGCTACTGCATGGAGGGAGCTGCTCGAAAGTTGGCTCCCTCCATGCAGGAGCAATCTGTTTCATCCCTTTCCCTAACTGCATGTCTTTCAGAGGGTCTGGGGTGTAACAAAGGCCCCTGCAGCATCCATGGTACGGGGGGCAGGCTTACTCATTCTGGAGGGGCCCCCTCTCAGCCCCTACAGATGTGAGTGTGAGGGGCTTTATTTTTATTTATTTTATTTTAAAAGTTTTATATAGCGCTAGCTTGACCCGTACGTATCGGAGCGCTTTGCATACATACTGTAAAGAAAAACAGACGGAAATTGCATTACATAGTAGGCAGGCAGTAAGGAAGCAAAACCGGGGATAAAAAAAAATACAGCATGGAAGGTAAGGTGGTTAACACAGTCCGGTCACCAACTATCCTAGAATGTCAAGAGAGGAGTAAACTCGGATATTGAAGACTAGGTTAGTTGACGTTGGTCAGGAAAGTATTTGTTAAGGAGATGGATTTCAGGTCCCTTTTGAAACAGGAGAAGGAGGGGTTGCATCTGAGGACTCTAGGGAGAGCGTTCCACATCCTGGGAGCGTTGCCAGAGACCGATCGGTTTTGAGTGGTTTTCTTTTTCAGTTTCGGAGGAATAAGGAGTGAGTTGGAGCTTCTCAGCGTTCTGGATTGACCTGCTCTTACCAGTTTGTTCAGGTAGTTGGGGGCCGGAGAGTGAAGGGTTTTGTGTGTGATGCAGGCCAGTTTGTAAATACACCTCCCTTCCATGGGAAGCCAGTTGAGGGAGTTGAGAGATGGAGTGATGTGATCAAATCTTTTTACTCCAGATACGAGTCAAGCGGCCATGTTCAACACTGTCCTTAGAGGGGCTAGGTGAGCCTTTGGAGTCCCTGTTAGGATGGCGTTCCCGTAGTCGATTTTAGAGAGAACTAGGGATTGGACTACTGTCTTGAGGTCATCATGGGGAAGAAAAGGTTTCAATTTCTTGAGGTGTTTTAGAGAGAAAAGAGCACTTTTTGCAGAGTTTTTGATGTGGGCCTCCAAAGATAGGTTCTTGTCAAGGGTGATGCCTAGAGACTTAACTGAGTCGGATAGGACGATGGGGCAGTTTAGGGCGACCAGATTCTTGAGCCACTCTTGGATTGGACGACTGGACGATGGTTGCTTTTTGGAGAGAAGAGGATTAGTTCTGTTTTATCTGGATTGAGTTTTAATTGGTTAGCATTGAACCAAGTTTGGATATCTGTTAGAGTGGCGTTGAGGTGTTGGATGTGGCTGGGAGACTTGATTTTGAAATAGATTTGGTTGTCATCAGCGTAAAGGTGGTAATTCACACCAGCTTTTTTCAAGATGATTGTGAGGGACTCCATGAAAAGATTGAAGAGGGCCGGGGAGAGGATCGAGCCTTGCGGGACCTCAAGTGTGACTTTTGTTGGCTTTGAGAGACAGGAGTTGATTTTAATTTGTTGCGAGCGGTGTTGAAGGAAGGAGGTGAACCATTTTAGTACTGTGTCATTGATGCCGGAGCGCTTCGACAAGGTCTCCAGAAGCGCTGGGTGATTTACTGTGTCGAATGCCGCAGACAGGTCAATAAGGATGAGTAGGCAGGCATCACCTTCATCTAAAGCCTTGTAAATATCGTCAGAAACGTTGAGCATAGCTGTTTCCGTGCTACAGCCTTTCCTGAATCCTGATTGAAAGGTGTCGAGGAGGTTGAAGTCATCAATGTGTTGGTTGAGTTGATGGAGAACGCATTTCTCGAATGTTTGTGCAAGGAATGGGAGGTTGGAGATAGGTCTGAGTTTGTTGAGACCATTAGGGTCGGCCCCTGGTTTTTTGAGAATGGGTGTGATTTGTCCAAGTTGAAGGGGGTCTGGGACACAGCCTGAGGTGAGAGAGGCGTTGATGATTTTTGTCCAGAAAGGGGAAATGGTGTGGTTAAGTTCTTTTATGATTGTGGATGGGATGGGGTCCATAGTGTGGGAGGAAGGTTTTAGGTTAGAAATTATACTGAAAACCTCATTTTCCGACATTAGCTCAAAGTCGGACCAATGCGCATTGTTTTTTAGCTGGAGGCAGACCTGGTTGTCCTTGGTAAGAACTCTTTCTGAATGATCAGGGGTGGTTAGAGTGGGGCAGATTGAGAGGGAAGGAGGGTTAGAGGTTTGGATGAAGGATTGATCAATTTTCGAGACGTTATTAGTGAAGAAGGTGGCAATTTCTTCACAACGCTCATTGGTGGCTTTGATTTCTTGAGAGGGAGTGCAGTTAGTTTGGCTTTTGACAATGTTGAAGAGTTCTCTGTCTGTTTTTTGCCAGGTCTAGTTGGCTGCGGAAGAAAGACGCCTTTTCACTGAAAATGTGTTTTTGGGGTTTTTTTTTATGCTTACTGAGCAGATCTAAGTTGCGCTAGGTGTAAGGTCGGGGGGTTTAGTCTCCAAGACCTTTCCGTTTGTCTGAGTTAACGCCTTTCCTCATTCAGATCCACATTAAACCAGGGTTTAGATTTGGTTCGCCTCAATTGTTTGAGTTTGAGAGGAGCTACTTGGTCTAGAACCTCTTTAATTTTTGAGTTAAAGTGAGTAGTGAGGTCATCGGCCGTCAATGATGAGGGTTGGAGTTGAAGATGGGCATGAATCCTGGATTCAAGTTCGGATCAAGGGATTGCTTTGATATTTCTGGTCCAGTGTTTAGGTTTGTCATCGCGAATAGGTTGGTGGAAGACAAGTGCATCAATCTTAAACCGAATGAGGTGGTGGTCTGACCAGTCAATGGGAGAAATCGCTCTGAGAGACCAGATCATTGTTGGTAATGATCGCATCCAGTTTTGCACCTTTGATGTGAGTTGGTTTATTGCAGTTGTTTGAGGTTATATATTTCAAGTAGGTTGTATAGGTTCTGGGCAGTGGAGTCTTCTAGGTCGTTCCAGTGGATATTTAGGTCACCCAGGAACACGTCTTTAGTGTCCGTCATGGAGAACCGTGATATTAGGTCTGTTAGTTCTTCGGGGAAAAGGGTACGCTCTCCAGGAGGATGGTAGATGGTGTGAAATTTGATGGGTGAGGTGCCCTTGGCAGTGAGTTTGATACCCATGTATTCAAACGATAGGTATTCTGCAGGTTTAAGTTTGGTAATCTGTATTCCTGCCTTGTGGATGGTGGCTAGTCCTCCCCCCGTTTTGATCGGTCTGTCTTGTCTGATGATGGTGTACCCTGGAGGGGTGAGAAAGTCAAGGATGGGGGTGGAGTGGACATTGAGCCAGGATTCAGTGAGGAAAGCGATGTCAATTTCTTCAGCGAGTAGAGCTTCAGCAATGTCTGTGGCATGTTGTACTGCTGATCTGCAGTTGAGGAGCATGCAAGAGAGAGGACGGGGAGCCTCGATGATGGGGGGAGTAAGGTGGATAGAGGAGTATTGAGCAGGAAGTCTAATCGAGTGGACATTTTTAGGGATTCTGTTAGTGCCGATAATAACAGGGATGGGGAAAGGTGTTGACTTCAGGCTCAAAGTGAGGTAAGAGTCGTTGATCTCATCAGGTTTCGGTATCGAAAAGGGTTGGCGATCCCGGTTGGGTCGAAGTGCCTAACTCACTGGAGGGACGAGGGGTGCACTGTGGGGCCAAGGGAGCTGTATTGAGTGGGGTGGGAGGAAATCTACCCGGGGGGAGGGAGCACGGTGGTTGGTCCTGTTGAGAAGATCTTTAAAGTGTAGGAAATCAGCAGCAAGGGAGTTCATTTTCAGCTCCATTCTGTTCAGTTGCTGTGCTATTGAGCTGAAAAAATTTAAAGTTTTAGGCAGTGGCCGAGAATGACTTGGGTCTTTGGAGGGAGAGTGAACAGGGCTCGGGGATTGGACGGAATCAGCGGGGTTAGGAGAGGGGAGAGGTTGGATGCGGGGAGCCGGATTAGTAATGCTCCCATTCAAGGGGTTCAAAGGAGGAGTAGAGGGTCTACTGTCCAAGTGAGGAGGGAGAGAAATTCTGGGTAAGAAGTCAGAGTTCCAGGGAATGTCAATGAGATTAGTGGTGGAGGCAGGTTGTGTATGTGGGTGTGTGACGGCGGAGGGGGAGCGTGTAGTGATAATAGGGGGGAACGAGTTTATAGGATTGGTGACAGTTAGCCATGGGGATGTCGCGGGGGTGGTCAGTGAGGTAATCAATCGGTGGAGACCGGTTGTATCTGTGGATGTGGGACATCGGAGGGGGAGTGTGCAGTGGTAGCAGTGGGGAGAGAGACCACTGGATTGGAGAGGACGTTGGACATGGGGGAAGTAAGGGTCGGGGGTAAAGGGTCTGTGTTGTAGGAAGAGGTAGTTTGTGAGGGAGGGTTCAGATTAACAGGGGTTGAGTGTAGAGTGCCTGTGGGGATTTTGGTTGCGGGAGGGCAGATGTTAGAGTCCGAGCTGTAAAGATCTAGATCGGTCTTGTGGTGTTTGTTAATTGTGAGTTTGTTGTTCCTGGTGCGCTTAGTAGATGTAATAGTTGTGGGTGTTTGGCGGCGGAGAGTAATGATAGGGGTAGTGTGATTATAGTGTGTGATGGTGGACGTCCATGAGTTAAAGAGAGGTTCTTCAGGGCAGGGAGATGGGATCGGTTCCATGTTGTTAGTAAGGGTGATGGTGGGTTGGGGAGATATGGTTTGACGGCTCAGTTGAGTTAGCGAGGAAAGAAGTGTGGGGAAGTGGCTGTCAAAAGTGGTGAGGTGCGGGTCGGTGGCCTGTATGAGAATGGTTCCAGTTCTGTAGATGGAGATGGTGAGTTCCCCATTGAAGGTCGGGGAGATAGTAGTGGAGATTTATTCACCATAGGGAATGATTACTGACTTGGCAACTTGAAGGTGAAGAGAGAAGTTGGTTTTCCATTTAGCCGGGTGATTTGTGTTGAAAATGAAGTTAGTTTTCGTGTTGACGTTGGTCGCTGTGTGGTAGTTATCTACAATGAGTGTTTCAGGGTGGTGTTTTAGAGTACTATGCTTGAAGTTCTTTTTTGCATTACTGGTCATTTTGTCTGGGTAGTTGATGGACCAGGAGTTGGGTCCGTAGCGCACAAGATTCGAGTTCCGGGTGGGGTAAGGTGGGCGCATGGTTGAACGGTAGGAAATTCCGAGATACAATCAGGATTCAGGCCGAAGAAGAAATGCCGAGGCACAGTCTGGAATCAAGCATAAGGCAGGGTGGTAATTATCATACAATTATATGCAGTATATACACTAAACTTTAAAGTGCCATATTAACTGCAGTGTAAAACATTTATAGCAGTGTATCTCTTAAATCACAAGAGGTCAGGGCCCCACCAACCATGTTTGTACAGTATCTGCTGTGCCTTCAGTGGGGTGAGGGTGCAGTGCAGGCCCCAGCCTCTCAAGCCTGTGCGAGAACCTCACGCAAACTCCAGTCCGCACCTGGACCAAGTTTCGTCGGGCACTCCAGCCAGCAGAGCCCTCACCCATCGGCAGTGCCACCTGAGCCACACTTGAAAACAAAGGCCCAGTCTCACCTTGAGCCGCAGTCACCACCATCAATCCAGGGATGCGGCGAAAAGCAACGACCTGCCGGGTCACCTCTCCTGTCCCTTCTTGAAGCGTTCCGGCCACTGGCAGGAAGTCCTCATTCAGATAGGTTCCCCAGCATGGGTCGAATGTTCCGATATCGGCTCAGGGGTCCGATGTACGGGATGCGAGGCCAAACAAGGATTACAGCTTGCTTGAGCAATCCTCAGCCTCCGAGCTCCCTCCTTATGAAAGCATTGGATCCTGTGAGATCAGTAGTTAACTCCATTTTAAAAGTGTGTCTATTGTCCGGTGGTAGTGACTTGTCAGAGGAACATGGGTGGTGTTAAGAGGATATTTTCAGAGCCAGATGTGTGGAATAATGACAGAGGATGTTAAGAGGATAATTTCTGAGCCAGATGTGTGGGATAATGTCAACAAGCCCACTCCAAGATGACCACCAAAAGCAGTGGGTCTTTAGCATATATTGCAGGGGGCCTCCTTACATTTTATTATGCCACTGCAGCGGATGGTAGCACTTTGACAGCTCCCGCACACTAGAACCAGAGTGTTTTCTTAAGCTTGGTGAGAGCTGCCAGCTACCGCCAAGCTGAAGCAAACGGCTATGTCCCAGGGGTGGGCACCCCTGGACAAAGTAGGAGCTTGCCCTGGTGGGTGGTGGTCCCCAGGGCCATGTATGGCTCAAGGAGGGGAGGCTGCGCTGCTCTCTTCCTTTGATTTGCAAGGGCCTTCCCTGGGGAGGTGGTGGTACCGGCGGGGTGGCCGCACAGGTCCCCTTCATCTAAAAAGAAAGCCCCGGGGTGTGAGGGGGGTGGGTCTGTGCTGCCCCCTTTCTTCATATTTTACTTGGCCCTGGGAAGGTGTGGGTCCCCGGGGCTGAAAGGGGGGTCCAAGCATTATTAATATCAAGCCTCAGGGAGTTGGTGGTCCCTGGGGCATAATTAAGTTCAAGGAGGGGGTGCGTGAGCCTCCCCCCCCCCCCTTTAAAAAAAACAAAGAGCCTGCATGTCCCCGGGACCTGGCCCACTCAGGAGCTATAATGTAATCAAGCGCGTCATTTATTTTATATTGCCGCAGATATGCGACTCCGTCATATTCCCATAGCCTTATTTTTAAAGTGCTTTTTGGCCCTGTCAGGATCACAGGGGGATCCCGGGACCACAGTTATGGGGTCAGGGTATTCCTACCCGACCACTTTTCCTTTTTCTTTCTTTTTAATGTTTTTTGTGTGACGTGGCTGAAGCAGAGTCCCAAGATTGCAGCCAAACCGATTTAAGCGCGGGGCCTTCGGGCTCCTCTGAGCATCCACGTCCCTATACATCTCAATTTGGATTTCCCTTAATATTTCCAAAATTACTTAATGGATTAACACTAATTTACAAAAAAAGGTCGCTTTGTGGACTAACAGCTACCTTTCTGCCAAATTTTGAGTAATTCCATTCAGCAGTTCAGGCTGTATCGGTGTCTAAAATCCCTATGGGAAATTGCATGGTAAAAACACGTTTTGGGACCCCCACCTTTTTCTCTGCCCCGCTAGATGGATCACCCTGAAACTTTAAAGACTGCAGCTAAATTGAGTGTCAAACTAGTTTTGAAAATTTTGCGAGGATTCGTTGTACTGTGCTAGAGTTATTGCAAAACTAACGAGCATTGGTAAATGCTTTAGGTTTTTGTCTATGTGATTAATAAAAAGCAGGTTTTTTTTGTAAGTTGTGGCTTGCTGAATATTTATACAATATAAGTCACAGAAAGTCTGTTAAAGTGTTATGACTTATTTATTTACAAAAAGGCAATATATTGTGCTGTTACTAGTGGCATAGTGCGGGTAACTAATAGCAACATCTTGAAAAATGTCTTGAAAGAGGAAAATAATAGAATTAATGTTGTGTTTAGAAGAGTTTTGACAACCTTTGGGCCCGATGCCACTGCACCGTTCAAATCATGCCCCTAGTTGCCTGCAAGATAACTGCATTTGTGACTGCCTGTTTAGTAGTAAAATGTAGCAATATTTGGTATTTAGAGGGGTTCCTAGAGCTTTCGTCCCTGGTGCTACTGCACCATTCAAATCCTGATCCTATTGCCTGCAAGGCAACACTGCACTTGTGACTGCTTGTTTAGTAGTCAAATATAGTGATATTTGAAGTTCTGGCAACTTTTGAACCTGGTCCCACTGCACCTGCAACACCATTGAAATCCTAACCCTAGTGCCTACTAAATAACTGCACTTGTGACTCCCTGTTTAGTAGTGAAATTGAGCAATATTCTGCAATTAGTGAGGTCCCTTGAGCCTTTCGCCCTGGTACCATTGCACCTGATGCACCATTTAAATCAAGCCCCTTTTAACTGAAAGATAACTGCAATTGTGTCTGCCTGTACAGTTGTAAAATATAGACACATTATGTGCTTAGTGGGGTGCTTAGAGCTTTTGGTCCTGGAACTACTGCACCTGCTGCACCATTCAAATCTTGACCCTATTGCCTCCTAGAAAAATTCACTTGTTACCGTCCTGTTTAGTAGTAACATTTCTATGGCTGGTACTTTGCTTTATGTTGAAAAGATAAGTAAATTGTTACTTTCAAGTATGATGCTTGATGCTCTGTTAGGATACTCTTTCTGATGGTCGTGATGCAGGTATGTACTACCTGCCCGCAATACCTCATATTGATGAATGCAGTATTTGTAAGTTTTAAATCTTTATGTCCTCTAAAAACTCTAGCCTCTCTTGGAACAATCCAATGGAGTCACTCTCTGTTCTCTATGGTAACTCCTAGATTAACTCATGGCAGACGTGAGCTATGGTATTAAGTTACCATTTAGAAGCCAAACCCTCTACGGAGGACAGTATGAAGTAGCTGAAATTTAAAATTGAAACTGCCCTTTCCTTCACGAGAAGTAAGAACGTAGGACATTTACCACAGCTAGGTTAAATTGTCTCTGTAAGAAAGTCTTTTTTCAGGCTTCTTCACACTTTTTGACCCAATTTGAGCTACTAGCTACTGGTTTTTCAACTCAGAGTGCACTGAGACCTGATAACCAGACCTCGGTGCCAGTGTTCTAACCCCTGACAGTGAATGTAATTTTGGCTATCCCTATTTGACAAATACTGACTTACTTATAAGTCCCTAGCATATGGTACCGAGGGTACCAAGGGCATGTAAGTCAGTCAGAGTGTCCACCCAGGGCTACAACACTGATTGTGCCACCCAGTATGTGACAAAGTACAAAATGGCTCCCAGCCTGCAACTGCAGACTGCGAAGGCAGTTGTCATACTGCCAGATCGACTGTACCTTTACCATTAATTTGTTCACCCATGCCGGAGTAGCCAAACTAACTTTTCTCGGAAATGTTTCCAAACTTTTTGTTCACCAAAGCTTGTTTGCAGTTGATATTAAAAGTGATAGAACTTTTAAAAATCTGTATCTCCTGAGCCCTCTGGAGGATTGAGCTCTTCAAGAACTCTAAAACTTTAAAAAATGTTATCTATTTTATTAATTGGTGTTGTTTCTTTCATGCTGTGCAGCTTTCTTATTTTGGTGTTTGGTACTGTTAAATGCTTTACACAAAGTTCCTTTGTTCAAGCCTTGCTGCTCGAAGCCATAGCTACCCAGAGTTGAGCTTAATGTTGTTCAAATTATCCTGACTGGACCCAATACAGTTTTATGCGAGTGTATTCCACGGTTTGGCCACACCATATAATACACCCAGATCCTCAGTCTCATTTACCTAATCTTAATTTCCTAGTTCCTTTCTTTGTGGTTAAACCAGATTGCTATTTCCTCCTCTAGTCTCGAGTCTTTACCTTACTAGTAATCATAAATGCACTGAAGTCAAAACCAAATGTTCACTGCTTCATGCACATACAACTACTATTGCTTCTTTGATAGGATGCAGTGATCAAAGCAGAATTTAATCCAGTTCTGGATCTGAAGATTTAAAATAGATGTTGCAAATACCTAATTCAGTGGTACTCCGTTTACTGCCCATGGGAGATTGGAAGGCTGAGTCGGCCTTATTGCAAATCAGAGTTGTGACATGCAGTCATCAAATTTCAGCAGCAAACTTTTAAATGTTTAATTGTAGTTCAACACATTTTGCTATCTTGATTCCATCTGCCCACACACTAATTGATAATAACACTCAGTTTCTTTTAACATTACCTTCCTTCGATGTTACATAGACTGGTTTCATGTCCGGCCCTGCATGCATCTACAGGCTCCCTCAGAGTATGTACACGGTATAGGTTGGTTTCAGGTGTTGTTAAATACAGGGATGGCAGGCAATCCTTAAATAACTTTTTCTGATTGTTTTCTTATCACTTTGGTCTGTTTCTCATTTTGGTTGTGTTGTTTGCCCTTCTCCAGGTGAAGGAGTATGACTCAATCTCCAGGCTGGACCAGTGGCTTACCACCATGCTGCTACGTATCAAGAAAACTATCCAGGGTGAGGAGGAGGACCTGCGCTAAGCCCCCCAAGGAACCACGTCACTCTTTGCTGCTTCAAAAAAGAAAATGCTGCATGGATTAAGGATCTAATTGGAGGGTGGGGGTAGGGAAGGATAGCAGTCTAAGACTTAAATAAAATATATTAATACTTCATCTTCTAGAAATCCTTTAACAGCAAACCGAATAAGACCATGTTTAGCATAGGTTAGTAAGCCTGCCAACCTTTGGTGTTTGGCATGCATGGTAGATTCTAATTTCCCTGTTTATAAGACGGCCACAAGTTTTTATTTTAAATGTTTAATAAGCTTCATTTCTTGTGCTCATAATTCTAGAGAGCAAAAGCTTTTGAACTTTTGGAAAAAGCTGGTTTTATTGTCAAGATCAATTTCCATATATGAGGCTCTCAAATATTGTGCAGCTGTGATTGTTTATTTTGTTTGTATGTAGGAAAGTGAGGAGGGTTTGAGAGCAAAGATAAATGGCTTTCTGAACATTTAATTGTGAGAATTTCCTTCTTGGGATGTTGGAACGCCTTTGCCTTCTCTCTTCCCCCACATCACAGTGGTTCTTCCCATCTCCTATTAAGGAATTTGTTTTTGCCCGCTTACTGCCTTTGCATGTTCGCCCATAGCGTACAATGGACATTAAGTTCCAAAATTTATATTTAGCCTTTACTGTTCTTCAAGCTCTGGAAACATTATTATTTATTTACAATATAAGCCATGTGTTTTGTATACTGCTGGGCTCTATTCCAGTGTGTTTCTAAGTACTTTTTCCTAAGGGAGTTTGAAGCTAGCCCAAATTGACTGTTCCTGTACTGACTCACAACCACCTGTGCACAGCACTTCTTGGGTTCCTACATTATAAAAATGTGTTTTATTATCAAAGACGGACATCTGCCACCAGGAATGCACGTTTCACATGTAGATAACATTTGGATTCACCAAGACTTCAAGTTTTTTCACATTCTCATTTGTGGAAAGGGTTGTGAATATCTTTTAGGGTTTATAGCAGTCTTTCCTACAACCTCATCTGGCTGAGAGGATATTAAACTACAATATCCGTGCTGTGTTCAAGACTAGGCAGATTTGCTTAAGTGGAGCCTCTTTCCTCTACTCGGTGCTCCCTCTAATTTGAAGATCCCGTCATCTGTATGGTGCAACGCTCCTCGTGTACTGATGAAAAAGAAAAAGGATTGAGAACATTCCTTGCTGAATTCATATCTACAATTGTGTTAATTTTTTATGTGATGCCCTCATAAAGCTGTACTTTTTATGTTGAAACTGAATTTTGGTGCTTAGTGATGTTCGTCTAATTAGTAGTCTTGTTAAGGTAGAATTGTTAGATTCTCTATAGAATTAGGATATACAATGAGAAACCTCCCGATCGTTTAGTAAACGTATCCTCTTACTTCTCAATAAAAGTTGAATTTATTGCTTCTTTCCCCTAGCAAATTAAGAGGTAGCCCTCGCCTGGGTTGCTGCATGCTCTTTCATGACTGAATTGAATGGAATGGAATGGAATGGATTCCAAACTCCTCAAAGAGATATCATCAATATTTGAGGCAGGAGAAAGAGTTAGTTTGGTGTCCTGCAAGTTTCATCCATCAGGGTTCTTTATGTATTGCCTATAAAACTGATTATGAAGAGAACCCTAACCTTATTTTGCAGCAACATCTGGGCCAGCTCTCATATTAGATTGTGGGACACAATTTTCCCAGCCTTCATTGAATGAAACCCAGTGGAATTCTTTTAAGAAAATTAGGATGTAAAGCTTGTGTCCATGCAGCTTGTTCCTCACCCCTATCCTCAGCCGCGTTAAAAGACTTCCAAATTGATATTCAGTGAAGCATCTTGCCTCTTTAAGCTGTTGGCCTGTAGCCACTTCAGTAACAAAGGTTTGAAACCTTAATGAGATTTCCTTGCAAGACAGATTATAAGTGAAACATTTGAACATAACAACATCAACACCGTTACATCTTTTCGACATACTAAGGGATGGTGTAAATCCCGAATTACTTGGACAGTATTGCACACCTTTCACATATCTGCTGCTCATGGGTTTGCGAACACCTGACATACATAAGCTTTTTTAGGTTTCAGAAGGCAACACTCCAACATCTGCTAACACCAATAAATGTAATAAAAAAGTTCTAGATTTTTAAATAAATGGCAATGTTGCTTTAATGAAATGAATCACTTACCACTGTAGCCTTAGAGATATGAACTAATTGCTCCACCTAGCCTCTCAGGTTCTTGCTGATGCAGATGAATGTAACTCGAGTAGATTTTAAAACGCATGAGTGGCATGGCATCACAGTGCAGTTCATAAGGCACTACTGGAAAAGTAGCTAACTAAGAATAGTACTTCATGGCTAAGTTATCCCTACCTCACAGAAATGTAGCTACTGGCATCGGTGTCACAGATCCACGGTTTCACTGATATAATTAGTTTAATTTTGCCCTTACAGTCTCACTGTACAATGTCTGGCAATTAAATTCCCGCCAATACCCCCACCATCTACCAGTACCGTGGCCAACCGCCATCTACTGGTTTAGCTCTTGAGATATATTCTAATGACACTGTATTTGGTTTCTGTACCATTATGGGGAGATGATATGTGGTGCCTTACCCATCGATTAGAGTTTAATGAGGTAGTGATAATAAAACGTTAAATAGTTTTGCATTTGTTTATCACTTTAAGCTTTTGTCATGAGGAAGTAAGGCAAAATCGGGAATAATTTGTTTTGGCACAAATGTATGAACTTGACTGACCAAATCCTCAACACCTGGTCGTAATTTATACTGTGAGGATATGGTGGTGATTATTTTCTTGTCAGAATTTATTATTACCTTAAATTATCCATTTACTATGGGCTTATCTCACTCAAAGTGCATAAAAGGCATTTTAAACTTTTAAAATGAAGCATGCTGACTTCTGAGGATGTAGGGCATGTCGTCAAGGGTAAGGCTGTTTTGTTATCAGCATCTAAAGATAAACCTATTTATGCAAACATGTAAGGCCAGTTGCCATTTTATCTCCTTGGAGATAAATTCCACAGCAATGGTCCATTAGTAGGGGTGACTTCCAGGGTAGGTATGAAAACTATAGAGAGCCCTCACACAGTGGTGAGCCAAAACAATGTGGTTTGAACTGGCTTTTTATGCTGATGTGCCAGGAAACGCAGAATCACCCAGATTGCTTGCATGGCTGTCAGCGGTTCAGCTGGGCTAATAAAAGGTCTAATTTATGTGGATACTTCTCAAAATGCTGATCATAATAGCATGTAAGGTACATTGTAGTTATGTGATGATGGTATTTGTGCTTCCCATACGCTGGCCTCCTTTTAGAAGCTACTATTGATTGATGAAACAAAGGTAAAAACTTATTCAAAGGGAACCAGCATTTTAATAGCATTTAATAAAAACTTGGTTCATTTAAACTCTTTATGGTGCACCTTTCCAGAAACAGTATTACAAGCCATAAACGGTCCCTGGTACTGTAGAGTAGATCATCCATTCCGAAAGATTCCTCCAAGATTGTATTTCACTGTAAGGTTCTGAGATTTCTGCATCCCACCCATTACTGTAGAATATATTATCAACAGGTCAGTGCTGATATAGCTGCATAGGGTGCACCATACAAGTACCCGTTGCTAATTTCGTACAACGCCATTACTAGATTTGGAAAGGCTTGGGTAGCAGATATGGATTATTAGATTTTCCTATTAACACACTGAAATTTTAATTTGGTTTTATCCTGTAATGTTCTTCTTGCAAATCTTAGGTTGTAAATCTCATCACTCAGTGTTCCTCGTAAAGACAGTCTCACTGTTTGGCAGCACCCCGTAGGGAATCTGAAAGCTTCCCATTTCAAACTGCCAAACCAAAGGCAATGCGGATCCACGGTTGTGGACGTCTATATCAGCAGTAATATTTTCTTTGATCTGTATTATGCTAATGTTGAGGCCTGTTAAAACATCTCCCTTTATCTTGGGTGTTACATTTTGTGAAGGGTGAATGGGCTATCTTTGGAAGGCATAGATTTGAAGAACTATGTTTTTGTAACCTGTTGATTATTTTGCGTGCAGTCAGACTGACATTCACAAATTAAGTATCCTACTCTATCACTCTCTCACTAGAGAGAGCATGTGGGTGGTGAAGTCTGACTTCAATTTCATTACATATGAAGATGTGAAGGCTTTTATATTTAATTGAATGCATCGTTGTATTTTGTCCACAGAGTGACCTTAATGTAAAGTGCATCAAACATTGAGCGTATTTTGCATGTGTGCAAATATAGCTTTCAACCTGAATTCTTGGAATATTCTACTAAACTCTTGTTGTTTTTCCTACACATGTGTATAATAATGTCTGGCATTTCCCACCACACTTCATAGGAAGATTTGGCCAACAACACCAAAGGAAACTATATGATGTTTTCATTGGTTTTGGAGTAGCTTATCAGCATGAGACGAGCCACGAAACAGTATCTACTATGGAGCACTTTAGCTAGCATTCTAAAGAAGTAAATGGATAGAGTGTGAGCCGAAGTCAATTGTTCATCTGTACACAGTGTTTTTTTTTATGTTAAATGTCCGGCCTTTTACAATGCTAGCCTGCCTATAGCCTGCTTTGCAATTCAAGGCCTTCAGAACGGGTACTGACACATTGGATTATTTAATCCTGTTGCTTAGAATATTGTATATTTAGAGTTGTGTGTGTGTATGGCATTGCGTTTGTTTCTATCCCTTATTACTGCTAAGGATACAACATGAAGAGGGAGTTGATAATCTCAGTGTGTCTAATTTTTGTCTGTTTTGAGTGACATTTGCTATAAGCGCTTTCCAAAAAGAAGAACCATTTGACCTGTATGCCTAAAAGGCACATTTACAATCCATTGCATGTTATTTTGTTTCTCCAACTGATTACATTGACTGAGGACCTCTGTAGAAGTATATTTAATGTAATTTAATTGGTAGAAAGACTTGTTTGAACTGGAATATATGATGAATATTCCATTGCTGTCAGAGTTTAAAGTGAGATTTGTTGTCTATTAATGTTCTTTCTAAATTCCAGCCTGTAGACGAAGGCCTGTAAATAGTATGCATGTAATATTATACCCATAAGTTAAGCATTTTTGTCCTGTCTGTTAAAGAACTTCACTGTCCCAAACTCCTTTGTTCGACCAAACAAAAGGAATTGCCATATTTAAGAACGAGGACTAATTATCATTTTAGCCAAAGGTCTTGTCTGTAACAAACGACAAAGTATTTGTGGGGGTGGGGTGGGATTCTTTGTATATTTTGAAGCTAATGCTCTCAGTGTATTGTGACAGTATTTTGTTTGAAGCCTGCTTAAGCAGCTAATAAAGGTAATGATTGGGGAGACACCCTGACATTTTTTTCCCTCTGCGGAAGATTTTGTGTAGCAAGGAAACCGGTGTTGGAATTTTAAAAAATGTCCTACTTTTTCACATGACCTCTACAGGAGGAGGGCAGATGCTTTCCAGTAGTGTTTGAGGCACAGGAATTACAGAAGGGACAAACCTCATCACTGTAACCTTTCACTGCCATTCCAAAACCTTAAGCTGTATGATTATCTACAGATGTAAGAATAGGACAGGTGCCATACAGTGTAAATTCTGATAGAAACGTCCAACCGCAGATTCCTCACTTTTTGAATACTCACCAAGAGTCAGACTGGATCTGGAAAATCTTAAGCAGTACTACGCCGTGCCACAGGTGGCGATACACCTCCACACATATATCGTTCCGCTCCACAAGTTGCACATGGGGCCCTTAATTGGCACCACTCGTGCGCTGATTTAATTTTCTTTTTTTATGCCAACCAGCGCTAATCTGAAGCGATCCCTCATCTTATTAAGACAATTGCTAAAAATTGAATAATTCCTCGGTGTGCAAGGATGTCTCCTCCCAAATCTGCAGGGTTTAAATCCTGTGGGGACTGTTGCAAACAAAGGCTGTGACTGACCCACGAATGGTTTGCCTGCAGTGCCTAAGGTTGGACCACAACTCCAAGGCCTGCAGTGATTGCGCCTTGATGCATCCCAAGGTCATTTGAAACTATGAAGCAAAGCTCTCCGTGGCGGATTGCTGAATCCAAGAAAGAAGCACAAGAAGTCCAAGCATGATTTGACCGTGTCGTGCCAATCTCGAACTCCCGAGAAGGTGCAAGATTTTCATTTAAGAGTTGATTCCCACTGTTCTGCGGCAACCAAAATTCCTGGGGTCATTGGTGCTGCCTTAGCAAATCAGGAACTTTTACAAAGTCATGCTGCAGCTTTTTGGCATGTTACCAGCTCTCTGATGCACCTGCAGGCCATAAGAATCCGAGAAGCCTCCCAACTGAGCCTCTGCTGGTGGGTCTGCCCCTAGGGCCATAGTCCGCTCAGGGCTCCAGACCAGCTTCAGTACCGGTTCCCTCCCGGGTGCCACAACCCACGCAAACACAATCCATGGATGCTGGCACCATCGACTCTGGGCGACAGCCCATTGAGCTGTCTGACACAAAGTAGCACACAGACTCAGTCAAGGCTGGGGAACACAATCTCTTTCTGATCTGCAACCTTTTTACCAACCTTCTGATTATGATACAGTGCATCAACCTTCCTGGAGGGCTCCTATTTTATCTTTAATTTATTAATAATCATTCTGCACTCTAACAATGGGGGCTATGATGTTTAGGATGAAATTTCCTAGCCCTACCAAGAAGACAATTGGTATGAAGACCTCCAGGATGCCAGTGGTCTGGCTACCTCCCTAGACACCAAGCTAGTGTTCCCCTGGGACCTACCATGGAAGACTTCACCTCCTTTGCTATGATAATGTGAAGGGTGGTGGAGGTTCCTGTGCTTCAACTTCCTTCCCAGGAAATTAAAACTAATGTTTTGACAGAGGTGTTGCAGCCTGACCAGTTGAGTTCTGATCCCCTACTCCCAATCAATGAGGCTCTTACCAATAATCTTTTAAGTACCTGGGCCAAACTCTGCTCATGAAGACCTATGAACTGTCCGATTGCCCCAGGCAACACACCCTTATTCACCCACCACACCACTCCTGAAAGGCTTATGATGCAGATTTCGTCAAGCAGAGTAAACCTGAACTTATTACCCCTTTACTACTTCTGACAGGGAATGGGAGGATGGAAACATTTGGTAAGCTGTTTTTAACCTCTACAAGTCTCGCCCTTCGCTCGGTGAATGCCAGCTGCCTTTTAGGCTGCTTCTCTCACAACTTGAGGGACTCCGTGCTTTAAGTATTGTCTGTGGTCCCGGAAGAAGCCAGGGCCATACTTTCCCTGGCTATGCTGGATGGTTGTGATGCGGGTAAGTTCACCATCCACTGTGTGTTGTATACCACTGACTCCCCTATCAGGGCTAAGGCACCAGTGTGGCCATTCTTGGGTGTCCCTGGATGCAGTCCACTGGCTTGTCCTGAGACATCCAGGTCAGTTCTATGGACAAGCAATTGCTAGCCCCAGACTTTTCAAGGATAAAGAAGATTCTGATCACTCTCCTTGCGTCTCTACTCCTTCCCACCTCCGCATCTTCGCCCCCTCCGTGGCCATGGTACAGGATGTTTTCAGTACTGCTAGCAACCCCAACCAGTACATCACTCGCCCAACCCTTTGCATGATCACCATGCCCACAGGAGAGGACAACAGGGACAGTGTGCAGCCCAGTCTTCTGCTAGCTGCTGCATCCCATAAGCTTCTTTAGCGTAGTCTCGATGGAGCACAACCACCCTGTTGGAGGCAGGATCTAAAATTTACTTGCTAGGTGGCAAGTAATAACAATTGGCCCTGCAAATTGTTCATCAGTTACACCTTACCATTTCTTGACACCACGCCAAATCTTTCACCATCCTCAGACCCCGCTCACAGAGGACCATCTGTCTCTTACAGCAGGAAGTGCAGGCTGTTTTAGCCAAAGGAACCATAGAGAGGATTCCAGTGACAGAAGTTGGTTGTGGTTATTATTCCAGCTATTTCCCGGTGCTGAAAAAGGACAGAGGCCTCTGTCTCATTTTAGATTTCCACTCACTCAGTACAATTCTGCAGAAAGACAAGTTCAAAATGCTCATGCTGGCCCGGGTTCTGTCTGTCCTTGACCCTGGAGACTGGATGGTACCACTGAACCTGTAGGATGCTTATTTCAACATCCCCGTCCTGAAAGCCCACATACGTTACCTGCGGTGCTGTGCTCATTTTTTGCATTTCCAGCGCCCCTCGCGAGTTCACGAAAGTGATGGTTGCAGCTAATCTTTGGAGGCCTGGAGTTACAATCTTTCCTACCTCAATGACTGGCTGTTAAAGGAGGGCGAGCACCAGGCAGGTGTCACCCACCTCCTGACCATGACTAACCTAACATCCTGGAGGCTCACTATCAATGTACCAAAGTCACGCCTAACTCCTTCGCAGATACTCCCCTTCTTCAGAGCCATTCTGGACAAGGTGCAGTTTTGTGACTTTCCCCCCAGAAAAGTCAAGGATATTCAGGTTATGATCCTGATGTGTCGATCTCTGCCCTGGATATCAGTGAGGACGACTCGGAAGCTGCTCAGACCGATGGCCTACTACATCCTCCAGCTCAGGCAGTCCAGATAGCATATCCTAATCAAAGGAGAGTGATCTTACAGGTTGTACAGTGTCTTTAGGTGTCAGTTATCTACCCGAAACCCTCAACCAATATTTTACACTGGTAGTGGTAAGTGTTCACCACTATGGCGTAGTATCAGGCTGCATCATCATTGGGTTTTGCACCTAGGTACTCGTTTCTCTAGGTGAGTACTGACTCCTTTCAAGGAAAAGTACAGGTGGTGTCCGTGTGGGGAAAAAAGGTAAAATTACCTCCTGCATCTGAAAACTGACTTTTAATATGTGTGTGTTATAGAGGGGTAAGATTAAAAGGTAAGGTGGTGGTGTTCTTGGGACATGTAAATTATCATGAGCATCACGTGTGCAGTCAACATGTTTCGGCCCTAATTGCCCATAAGGGTCGAAGCCTTTGTCAGTACTGGCTTCTGAGATCGACCGATCCCTTGTAATGACTCTGACTCGTAAGTCACTACTTGCGTGTCTTTTCACCGATTAATTTTATCGCGTGCATCAAGGGCTTACACTAAGCCTTTTTTTCGTGATTCGATATCCACCTAATAGGTCAAGGATGAGACAAAGGTGTGATTATTTGTCGCTGACTGACCTGCGGCGCCTCCACCTAGAGTGTCCTCATCTGGCTGAACGCAGTCCTAATAGCATATTCAGCATTTGCAGTGGAATCTGAATTCCCAGTGGACAAAGCACCAGGGAATCTCTCCGCTCAAGTCCAGATTTCAGAGGAGACTGCCAAAGATCTGCAGTGGTGGCTGCTGGACTCCGATCGGGTCAACAGTAGATTGCTCTCCCTACCAAATTTTGGGGATCAAGGCCTCGCTCCTGAGTTTGAGTGCTGGGGATCTGAGGCCTCTGGCCTCCAGCGGAGGCTCACCTTCACAACAGTCTGCTGGAGCTCTGAGCAATCTACTTGGTATTAAAAGCTTTCCTTCCATCCATCACGGGGAAGCTGGTGCAGGTGCTCACAGACAACACCACCGCAATGTGGTACTGCAACAAGCAGGGTGCGGTGGGGTTGTGGATCTTGTGCCTGAAGGCACTGCACCACAGGACATGACTGGAACACCAGGAGATCTTCAACGTCAGGGCAGACAAACTCAGCCATCGACTTTTTTCAGATCACATATGGCATGTACATCCAGAGGTGGTGCAAGGACTGTTCCCTGTATATGGAGAGCGTAGGCTCAATCTTTTCCCCAGCACGGAGAACAAGCAATGGTTGCACTTTTAACATATTAGAGTTTCCAAGGCTTCTTTCGCTACAGTAGAATTTGAAACATCTGTTCACTTTTCTGCCAATATGTCTCCTGCCCCGAGTTGAGCAAATTATCAGGAAAACCGGGCCCAAGTCATCCTGGTGTCGCCAGATTGGGCATGGAAGGTATGCTATCCATAACTCCTGGGCAGGAGCATCTGACCACCGATCAGGCTGCACTTTCGGAAGGATTTCCTGTCACAGCATCCGGGCAGGATCCTGCATCCGAACCTGCACACAATCCACCTCCATGCCTGGATATTTAACTGCGGCAGTTGAGCGCTCTTGGTCTTTCTCCTGAGGTTGAGGTCTTCTAGGCAACCAGACGTCCCTTATCCTAGTCTGTATACGCCTACGGTTTGGACAAGTTTGTGTTTTGGTGTGCTACTGAGCAGATTGACACACTTTATGCAGACCTGTCCACAAGGACTTTCATTGGGCACTTTCAATCTGATAGAGACATCTAGCTGCAGACTCCTTACCTTTAAACTACCAGGTGTCCGGCTGGATCCAAAAGATTTTTTTTTTAGCAGTACCCCTGCGTGCCGGTAGGTGGCATTGATCGACTCCTCTTGATGTCGTCTGCGTCTTGTTCGTCGTGACGTCCGCGTTGTCAGTATAACCGCGACTCCGGCGCGCTGACGTCAGTTCTTTTCTTTCCGCGCCAGCCAGCGCAGATCCATAGACGAGAGCTTACCCCCTGTCATTTTTTGACAGACTTTTTGCCACTTTGTGTATGCTAGGGATGTCTAGCAAGAAAACTTTGGGGTTCAAGCTGTGCGGTGCCTGTGACCGTGCCTTGTCGGCCACAGACCCCCATTAAGTGCGTCTCTGGTGCCAGGAGCGCAACCATGACACAGTCGCACTACGATTGCCGGGCCATGGCTCTGAAAGCTTTGAGGGAGCGGTCCCTAAAGCTACTCTCAGCCAGCACCTCGAAAATCACCCCGTCAGCCTCGATCCCGGTCTTGGTCAAGAGGAAGGTCCGAGCACGGCTTGGAAAATAGAAGTCCTCTTCTTCCAAGTCGTCAGGTAAGAGGTTTCACAAAAAGCACAAGAAGTCAAAGCATGCTTTGACTTCACTATGTCTGTCGCTGGACAAGATGGAGTAACCTCTGAGTTCGAGGCCCCGCTCCACGGACCGGATGCCTGGGTCGGCTCTGCGTTTCCCTCCCTTCCCGGGCCCAGGAGCGACCCCGCCCAACTGAAGGAGTTCTAGGAACCCATGTGCGCCATATTTGGGCGGCCTGACCCTGCCTGTGCACCTTCAGGCCCCGCAGGCTCAGATGGAATCCATGTGGGTGCCTCTCCTTCAGCTCTGGCACCACAGTCTCTTACTGGACCCGTACCTGGGTCCAGACCAGCACCGGTCGCACCATCGCCGCATCCGCAGCCAAGGTCCTCGGTGTCACAGGCACTTATTGGCTGCGCCGCCCCAATCTTCATTCTCGAAGACACTGTGCCAATCGGACGTCCACCAGAGCTGTACATCTCTGCCGTTTAACCTCCCCATTCTGAAGGGTTAGGAATGGATTTGGAGGGGGAGCAGGACCCCTTAGAAATCCCGCCAGGACATGGACTGATATGAAGAACTGGGTGGTGCCAGTGGCCTGGACATCTCCCCAGATTCTGGCATGCTATCTTCCCCTAACCTGGCTATGGAGGAGTGAAGGGTGGATAACCAAATCAGAGGGAGATTTTTTGAGAAATCCAAGTGCCTGAACACCATACTTTTTATACGCTAATGAAAATCCAGAAAAATCTGGTCCTCCTCCTGGACAACCTATAGTGTCAGTAATTGGATTTCTGCTGGAACCCCTGTCCCAATTTTGTGATTTCTATTTGAAACCAATTTTAGAAAAGGCAGAGACACACATAAAATACACTAAAGACTTGCTGATGCAGATTAAAGATCTTGAATATGACTCCCGGACTCACCCATTGTTGAATCTAGATGTAGAGAGTTTGTATATCAGCTGTCCACAGGAGGACACACTACAGGTGATAAGAAACACTCTACAAAAAGAAGACTGGCAGTACACAACACCAAGAGAATTCATTCATCGTGGAATGTGCAGGTTTGGCCTTGACAAAGATTTTTTTCCAATTTGAGAATGCACTAGATCTCCAAACCCATGGTACATCTCTGGGATGTGTCTTTGCTCCAAGCGTACCAGGACCATACGTCCATAATCTAGAAATTGAATGTATATTACATGAGAGGAATCCCTTTAAAAAATGCATCTCCATATGGAGAAGATACTTAGATGATATCTATGTAATATGGAATGGAGACAGTCAGCATTGTCTTGTTGACTGGCTGAATGGGCAGGACAGGAACATCAAATTTCCATATATCATAGACAAGGATAGAATGGTGTTTTTGGATGTCACTATCTTCTGTAATGATGCAAAATTACATACAGACACCCATCAAAAAACCAACAGCAAAAAACAACTTCTAGGTTTCATAGCTTCCATCCTAGACCATTACGTGAGAATCTTCCACACAGTCAATTTCTCCGTCTACATCGTAACTGTAGCCAAATAAAAGATTCCAAAAGGCAAGCAGAGACTGAGAAACAAGCGAAGAGAGCGGAATTCTCCGGAACACATAATCCAAAGGTCAAAAAAACGAGCAAGCAATCAAAACTGAGAAGCACTCCTGGAAATCTCTTCTTGTGAAAAAGCTGACCTGCCACTAGTATGTGTCACTACGTATAATACAGCATGAATTCAACATAAATTGGAAAATATTGAACGTAGGAAATAGACAGTGAGACTTACCATTATTCCCCTACAAAAGAGCATACGGGACAGTCTGGTACACACAAGACCAAAACAGCAACAAAGACGGACACAGACGATACAATCAATATTTGGGCTTCCACCTATTATAAGACACTTTCCCGGTGGCCAATGTAGCGTTTGTCTCTTGACGTCGGCAGCTAAAGCTATAGACCTAGGACTGACCACCACGTGGGACTTAAGAAACCACACAAACTGTAACACCAAACATGTCATGTATTTCATCATGTGCCCATGCAACCTTAAGTACATAGGTATGACAACTAGGAAAGTAAGCACATGCACTTTAGAACACAGAAGCACAATAAGATGTCAATGAAACACCACCAAAATGGCAGATCATTTCATAGCCAACCATCATCATACTCCTAATGACCTAAGATGGACAGTTTTGGAACATGTGACTGCTGAGATCAGAGATGTTGAGAGAATCCTCTTTGAAAAGAGGTGGGTGTATAGACTATCCACACACACAAAAGGGTTAAATGATGAAATCCCATGGAGTAAAATGCAATGATTCTACTCTCTTATGAAGTGTACCCCCTTTAATTAGGAGGCACATCCATCCTTATATAAGTAAGACAATCCTAGACGCCAAACGAAGCATCACTGGATGACTAGAATTGTCTGATAATATTCCAGATAAAACTATAACTGCTACTGTAAATAGGCCTCTAAGCACAAATTTAATGAGTCAAATTTTGCAGACTCAATGCCCCATAATGCACCTAGAACATACCTTACCGATACATAAGATACAGCGATACGTACTAAACCAAAACCATCTCAATATGTAGATTAGTAACAAAAAAAAACCTTAAACAAAGAGAGGTGACAGTGAAATTAAAGAAGATTCGCACTGAACTATCTTTTTAGAGTCCTAATCACGTGACTTGCGCACCACGTCCACAGCTGATGCAGTACTAGAGATGTTCCCAGGAACATAGCGAAGGGGCATGGACGCAAAAGAAACGCTAAGCATTCTGTGATTAGTTTGTTTCTTTATGACCCAATAAATGGTACATTTTACGAACGTGGCACGAAAGAATCCACGGTGTCAACTATCACGTGACACCACATGACGTGAGGAGAAACGCCTCTTACGGGTTGGCTGATAAGCAGGAAGCGAACCGAGACAAACCCAAGATGCAGGGAGATAGGGGACACTGCTCGAGTGAGAGCGGACAAGTATCCTTGACAAAGTAAGGTTGTTTCTTGTTAATGAGTTCATTAAAACAGCATGGAAGCGCTTTTGAAACTATACACAGTCTAAATCAGGACCAACAAACTTGCAACAACGACTCAAAATATGTATTTTTTTTTTACTTCCTAGTGTTTGACTACAGGGACGGTCCACCCCTGAAATTCCCTATGATGACTATGTAACTAACTAGACATGTAGGTAGTGTGTGCGTCGCGAGCCTTAAAAATGTTTGTTGGTGTCCACTAAGGTTTTTTTTTTTTTTCATGTAGCCAAGATATTATAAGAGGAACATCGATCCCTCTTTCTATCATGCATGAAAATAGTCTATAGTTAGATGATCGCATGAGGTGAGGTGCTTGCAAATACAATAGCACCTTGTTGATACAGTATTTTTCTCTTTTCAGCTATGACCATATAAGGAAAAGGTCCTTTAAGTATGGTCTGTATATGATATTGTGCCTGCTTCCTACAAATCTAATTGCAAAAGGCTAATATTGATATCACGCAGGGTAACCAGGGTCTGACCCTTCGGGGCAACTCCTAGGTTGAAACATGTTGACCTAAATTGACACCTGGGAAAATCATATCCTTAGAGCATCACACTATTTTTAGCCTAGTGCGAAATCCCATATTATTAAAATCTCACTATAAGGATTCATTGGCTATTTCAATCCACCTACTTCCCCTGCCTTCACTCACTTCTATCATTCTAAGAACTCCGCTTACAAATGCGTTGAGTCCACCCATACACATACAGTGTTTGGGTGAGGGTCCAATGATGAAGCATGCCTTGGGTGGTACCTATGGGTGAGGAACCTAAAAATATATAAACATATTTTTATATATTTATATGCACATAAATATTGTTACGAAAGGTAATTACTTTCAATCATACAATACTGAAAATCTGCGAAATTGTGAGGTCAGCACTGATTTACCTGTATGCCTTGACTTATCAATCTCATATACACTGAACACATGCACCTCATGAACTTTGGGTTTCCCTTCTTTTTGTGTATTTACTATGGAGGAGTGTTATCATTTGCTATGGTGGTGCGTAGGGCTGTGGAGGTCTTGGACCAGCAGCATCTTACGGTGACAGTGAAGACTAACATCTTCACCGAGGTCCTGCAGCCTGGTGTCTCCAGCGCGGAGCCTAAGCAGGTCCAAGCCTAGCACGGGCTCCTGTTAACAGAATGATTGCCTGAAGCCATATCCCTGCACCAGGCGACCCAGCAGTCCTCACCGCCCACCCCCACCACACAAAGCTTGGCAGTTCAAGCTTCCACTTCCTGTAGTGCGTTCCTATCTGCAACCCCGGACAGGGAATCCACGAAATTGGAAAGCTTTGGGGAGAAAGGTTTCTCTTTTGCCAGTCTACCATTGCGGTCCGTAACCACGCATGCCTTTTGAGCCGTTCTTCCCATTCAGTATAGGAGACTGTTGTGCCCAGAGTCTCGGAGGAGGACCAGATTCTACTCTCCCAAGCCATTCCAGACGGGAGAGATGCAGCAAATTTCGACATCCGATGTGGTTTGGACATTACTGACTCGCTGGGCAGAGCAGTTTGCATGATGGTGGCCGTACTACGTCATGCCTGGCTGAGGACGTCTGATTTTTGGGGGGATATCCAAGCTAATATTATACCATGCCCTTTGTTGACTCTCGTCTCTTCGGAGACCAAGCAGATGCTGCACTTAAGCGTTTCAATGACTCACGGGCTACGGCCAAGTCCTTGGGCCTTACGACAATATACCAGCCTGTGTCTGCTTTTCTTTCCTTTCGTAGCTACAGAAGGGGCTACCACCCATGTCAACCGTATTCCAGCCAGGGGATCCCCCAAGTTCAGCATACTCTGTAGGGCAGTGGACACGGTTCGCCATGACCCGAGTGTCGGAAGCCAGAAGTCGATCAGGTCATGATTCCCTCTTCCACTGCAAAACACTTCTAGTCCGATCCTCCAGGATCAATCACGGCCAGTTGGTGGTAGAATACGCCATCATTTCCACCACTAACGAGACAACACCTCAGATAGGTGGGTGTTGCAAATAGTCTGAAGGTGCTACTCCCTCTCCTTTGAGACTACCCCTCCGTCCATGCCTCCAGTATACAATCGGCTGATGGACCTCACGAGTAAGTCAAAGCTCTCTTGGCCAAGGGAGCTATAGAGAGGGTTCCCGGGCCAGAAATAGGCTGTGGTTACTACTGCTATTTTATGGTCCCAAAGAAGGACAGAGGGCTTCGTACTATTCTCGACCTCTCAGCCCTAGACTACTTTCTCAAAAAGGAGAAGTTCAAGATGCTCACCCAAGCCTATGCCTATTTCCATATCCCCGTCCTGCCTCCCATCGTCGCTAACTGCGGCTTACGGTGGGCCACGAGCACTTTCAGTTTTCCGTGCTCCCTTTCGGCCTTACCAGTGCCCCCGGGTGTTCATGAACATTATGGCGGTGGTCGCAGCCCATCTGCAGGGATTAGGGGTTCCAGTTTTCCCCTTTCTCGACGACTGGTTGTTGAAGGCGGGATCGTCTCAAGCAGTCATCTCCTATCTCCAGACTATGACGAACATCCTGCATTTGCTAGGGTTCACTATCAGCGTGCCGGAGTCGCACCCGATTCCCACGCAGACGCTCCCTTTCGTTGGAGCGGTTCTGGACATGGTGCAGTTTCAGGCCTATCCTCCTGAACGGTGGGTCCAGGATATTCAGGCTATGATATTGAAGTTTCAGACTCTATCCTGGATTTCGGTGTGAATGACTCTGAGGCTGTTGGGCCTCCTGCATCCTGCTGGTGGACCGTGCATCTCACGACCTGTTAAGATATCGGAGGGCACTGCGAAAGACCTACAGTGGTGGCTGACAAACCGCGATTGGGTCAGAGGCGGACCCCTCTCCCTTCCCCACCCATGTATCACAGTAGTGATGGATGTGTCTATACTGGGGTGGAGCGGCCATCTGGTAAGAGTGGAGATCAGAGGACTCTGGTGGAAGCCAGGCTTGGTATCAACCTGTTGGAGCTTCAGGCGATCCGATTGGCACTGAAAGCCTTTTTACCTTCTATCAAGGGAAGGCTGGTTCAGCTGTTCATGGACAGCACTTCTGCCATGTGGTATTGCAACAAACAGGGCGGTGTGGGGTCATAGACTCTTTCAAGAGACCCTGCGTCTTTGGACTTGGCTGGGACAACATGGCATTTCCCTGGTGGTTCAACATCTGGCTGGTTCTCTGAATGCCAGAGCGGACAAACTCAGCCGACAGTGCCTTGCGGGTCACGAGTTACGTCTCCATCCAGAGGTGGTACAAGGTCTCTTTCAGGAGTGGGGAGAGTGTTGTTTAGATCTGTTCAGCTCCAATTAGTAACGTGCAATGTCATCAGTTTTGCGCGTTAGAGTTTCCAAGGCGGCTCTTTCTCTGCAACACTTTTTGTCGCAAGTGGAGCTCGGGCCTCTGTGCGCCTTTCTGCCCATACGACTCCTGCCCAGAGTGCCCAAGAAGATCAGGAGTGACCGGGCACAAGTCGCTCTTGTTGCTCCGGATTGGGCCCAGAGAGTTTGGTATCCCGAGCTTCTGGCTATGAGCATCGATCCTCCGATCATGCTGCCGCTTCGGGTAGACCTTCTGTCTCAGCAGGAGGGAAGGGGTCAAGCAATCAATCAATCAAACAATTTATGAAGCGCGCTACTCACCCGCTAGGGTCTCAAGGCGCTGGGGGGGAGCGGTCCGTTACTGCTCGAAAAGCCAGGTCTTGAGTTGCTTCCTGAAGGAGAGATGGTCCTGGGTCAGCCGTAGGTAGATGGGGAGGGAATTCCATGTCTTGGCCGCCAGGTAGGAGAAGGATCTTCCTCCGGCGGTGGCTCTGCGAATGCGTTGAACGGTGGCGAGGGCGAGGCTGGCCGATCACAGCTGCCGGGTGGGCGTGTAGAAAGTGAGGCGGTTGTTCAGGTACTTGGGGCCCAGGTCGTGGAGAGCCTTGTGTGCGTGGGTGAGGAGTCTGAACGTGATCCTCTTGCTGACGGGGAGCCAGTGCAGGTCTCTCAGGTGGGCGGAGATGTGGTTGTGGACGAGTCGTGCGGCGGCGTTCTGTATGCGCTGGAGTCTTTTCTGTAGTTTGG
Source organism: Triturus cristatus (assembly GCF_964204655.1). Classification (NCBI taxonomy): domain Eukaryota; kingdom Metazoa; phylum Chordata; class Amphibia; order Caudata; family Salamandridae; genus Triturus; species Triturus cristatus. The sequence goes on from NC_140592.1 coordinate 393,617,331, forward strand.
CTGTGGATCCCGCGTAGAGGGTGTTCCCGTATTCCAGTCGGCTGGTGACGAGTGCCTGGGTGACCGTCTTCCTGGTTTTGGTGGGGATCCATCGAAAGATCTTTCGGAGCATGCGCAGGGTGTTGAAACAGGATGACGAGACGGCGTTGACTTGTTTGGTCATGGAGAGGGAGGAGTCCAGGATGAAGCCCAGGTTTCGTGCGTGGTCCGTTGGCTTGGGGGTGGTGCCCAGGGCAGGGGGCCACCAGGAGTTGTCCCAGGCGGAGGGGGATGATCCCAGGATTTCCGTCTTGTCTGAGTTCAATTTCAGGCGGCTGTTCTCCATCCACTCGGCGACGTCTTTCATTCCTTCGTGTAGGCTGGCTCTGGCGGTGGCGGGGTCGTTGGTGAGGGAGAGGATCAGCTGGGTGTCATCGGCGTAGGAAATGATGTTAAGGTTGTGTTGGCGTGCGATGGCCGCGAGGGGGCTCATGTAGACGTTGAAGAGGGTGGAGCTGAGCGAGGATCCTTGTGGTACGCCGCAGATGACTTCGGTGGCTGCGGAACAGAACGGGGGGAGGCGGACTCTCTGGGTTCTTCTGGCGAGGAAGGAGATGATCCACTCCAGTGCCTTCTCTTGGATTCCGGTGTTGCTGAGGCGCTGTATTAGTGTGCGGTGGCAAACTGTGTCGAACGCTGCAGAGAGGTCCAGGAGGATGAGGGTAGCTGTTTCCCCGTTGTCGAGCAGGGATCTGATGTCGTCGGTGGCTGCGATGAGGGCGGTCTCAGAGCTGTGGTTGGCTCGGAAACCAGACTGTGAGGGGTCGAGGGATCCGTTCGTCTCGAGGAAGGCAGCGAGCTGTTTGTTGACGGTCTTCTCGATCACTTTGGCGGGAAAAGGGAGGAGCGAGATGGGGTGGAAGTTCTTGAGGTCGGTGGGGTCCGCTGTCGGTTTCTTCAGGAGGGATGTTGACGATGTCCCGGAGTTGGGGTGCGATGATGGAGTCGGCCTTGTTGAAGACGTGGTGGGGGCAGGGGTCGGCAGGGGATCCGGAGTGGATGGCGTTCATCGTGCGGGTGGTGTCTTCGGTGCTGACCGGGGTCCAGTTGCAGAGGGTGGTGGTGGGGGGCGTTGGTTCGGTGGTTGGGTGCGTGGTCTGTGCGCCAAAGCTGTTGTGTATGTCAGCGATCTTGCGGTGGAAGAAGGAGGCGAGTGAGTCGCAGAGGTCTTGCGAGGGTGTGATGTCGTTGTTTCTGGCGCTGGGGTTGGAGAGCTCTTTGACAATGCTGAAGAGTTCCTTGCTGTTGTGGGTGTTGTTGTCCAGTAGTTCTTTGAATGTTGTTCTTTTGGTGGTGCGGATCAGCTGGTGGTGTATGCGGGTGGCGTTCTTGAGGACTGTCATGTTTTCTGTAGTCTGGTCGTGGCGCCAGGCTTTTTCGAGGGTGCGGCAGTTTTTCTTGGATGTTTTGAGTTCGTTGGTGAACCACGAGGCTTTCTTGCTGCCGGGTCTGCTGGGTGGGTTCTTCAGAGGTGCAAGGTCGTCGGCGCAGTTGGTGAGCCACTGTGTGAAGTTGCGGGCTGCTTCGTTGGGGTCCGTTGCGCTAGCGGGAGGGTTCTGGCTGAGGGAGGTGGTGAGTTGGTCGGCGGTGATCTTGTTCCAGCTCCTGCGGGGAGCCTGTTGCGGGTGGTGGTGGGTCGTGGTTCTCCTGAAGTTGAAGTGGACGCAGCTGTGATCAGTCCAATGAAGTTCGGTGGAGTGGCTGAAGGAGATGTGCTTGCTGGAGGAGAAGACGGGGTCAAGCGTGTGGCCGGCGTAGTGGGTGGGGGTGTTCACCAGTTGCTTGAGTCCGAGGTTGTCCAGCAGGGTGGTGGTGTTGCGGTCATTGTTGTTCTCCAAGTGGAAGTTGAGGTCCCCTAGGAGGATGTAGTCAGAGAAGGTGAGGGCGTGCGGGCTGATGAAGTCTGCGATGGCTTCGCTGAATTGTGTGCGTGGTCCCGGGGGTCTGTAGATGAGAGTGCCTCTGAGGGTGGTCTTGGGGTCGGTGTGTATCTGGAAGTGAAGGTGCTCGGCGGCGGTGAGGGTGTCGTCGGAGTTGGTCGTGATGCGGATGGTGTTCCTGTCGATGATGGCGATGCCTCATCCGGTCTGGTTGGCGCGATCCCTCCGGGTGATCTTGTATCCGTCCGGGATGGCTATGGCGATGTCGGGGGCTGAGGAGGCGTTCATCCAGGTTTCCGTGAGGAAGGCAACGTCTGGTGAAGTTGTGTCGAGCAGGTTCCAGAGTTCGACGGCGTGTCTGTGGACAGAGCGGGTGTTGAGCAGGATGCACTTGAGGTAGTTGTTGCTGGTGCTTGGCCTTTCAGGTGCGGTGCAGGTCCGGAGGCAGGTGAAATTGCAGGCTTGGCAGGTGAAGGGTCTGTGGGTGCGTTTCGGGGTGGCTCGGTAGCAGGCGGGGTTCCGGCCGGGTTTGAGTGCGTTGAGGGTGGCGGCGTCGTAAGTCCGTCGTGTGGGCTGGCATCGTCGGGGGCCAGGGGTCCTGGCGCTGGGCGCGGTCCAGGCGCAGACGGGCTTGCCTCTGGCGTGCCCCCGGCAGCGGCCTGCAATAAGAAGGGTGGAGGGAGGGAGGAGCAGCAGCTGGGAGGCGGGTGGCGAATGGGAGAGGATGGGGGCGGGGCCGCAGGGGAGGCAGCGGCGGGAAGGAGAGCGGGGGGCGGGCGGGGGGAGAAGGGCGCTGGAAAAAGACCAACCGCATTGAAGAACAGAGAGTGAGAGAAAAAACAGGCAGGCTAAAGGCAGAAAAACTTACGAAAAATGAAACGAGCAGAGGCAAAGGCAGAATACAATTCGGAGGAAACAGACAGGCAGGCTAAAGGCAGAAAAGCTTACGAAAAATGAAACGAGCAGAGGCAAAGGCAGAATACAATTAGGAGGAAACAGACAGGCAGGCTAAAGGCAGAAAAGCTTACGAAAAATGAAACGAGCAAAGGCAGAATACAATTAAGGGCAGCAGACAAGCAGGAGGAGGGAAATCGGGAGAGAGAAAGACGGACAGAGGAAGAGGTCAGACTTGATACTTACCGCCCACCACTGGGCCACCAGGGATGAGGTGCAGGCGGGAGCCTGCGGGTGGAGGAGGGCCTCGAACTTCCAACAGCAGCAGCAGCGGCGGCGAGGGCAGCAGGCAGAGCACCAGCAGGGAACGCTGGCGCGGTGGGGGAGCGGACCTGGCCTGAGAACAGGTCAAGGTTCACACCCTCGCCGCACAGCGGGTCCTCCACCCGAACTTGTCCACTCTCCGCCTCCTTGCGTGGAGATTGAACTGCAACAGCTGACAGCTTTTGATCTTCCTCCCGAAGTCTCCAGTAATTCTGGCAGCCAGGCGTCCCTCCACAAAATCGGTATAAGCCTGCCGATGGAAGTATTGTATATTCACCCCTATTCTGCCTTTTTGTCAGATATTCTCCTGTTTATCCTTTCCTTGGCCCAGCGGGGCTCTGCTCTGGGCACTCTGAAGGGCTACCTTCTGGCCCTCTCAGCTTATCTTCTGCTGCCAGATTAGTCTTCATTTTTAAGTCCACTCTGGTTCAGAGGTTTTGAAGGGGTTAACCCACTTGTTTCTCCCTTCTCTTTTTCTTATGCCACAGTGGGTCCTTAATTTGGTCCTTACTTTCTTGATGTGTGCACTCTTTGTAATGCTTCTGAACAGTCCTGTTCGGTTGCTCACTATCAAAACAGCCTTTTTAGTGGCAATTACCTCTGCCAGAGGGTGAGCGAGCTGCAGTCACTGTCGTCACAGCCTTCTTACCTGACAGTCTATCTGGACAAAGTGGTACTAAGAACTAGGGCATTCTTTTTGCCCAAAGTTGTAACTCCCTTCCATCTCAGACAGCCCATAACTCTGCCCACTTTCTATGCACCTCTGCACCCTTCCAAAGAAGAGGAGCGTCTCCATCGTCTGGACCCAAAAAGAGTGTTATCGTTCTACCTTGATCGCACTAAAGATTTCCAGGTGGATAACCAACTCTTTATAGGGTACGTGGAAGAAAAGGGGCATGATGCTTAGATGAGGACCATCTTCCGTTGGGTTATCCACTATATAATGATTTGTTGCGCCTTGGCAAAGAGGCAGCCTCCCGAAGGCCTTAGGGCCCATTCCACCAGAGTGAACGCAGCCACCACAGCCCTCCAGTGTCTGGTTCTAATTGCTGATATCTTCCAAGCGGCCACGTGGGCATCTCTGCACATGTTTGCCAAACACTATTGCCTGGGTTCTCAGGTTCACAGAGAGGGCCTGTTTGACCGCTCTGCAGGATTTCTTTTTCTAAACTTTCCGCAGTCCCACCTCCGGGGGCGGTATTGCTTGGGTACCTGTTCAAATGGAAGGAATTTGCGGCTAGATTTCTCTATCAGATGGACAAGTTACTTACGTTCGGTAACTCCTTATCTGGTAGAGACATGATCTAGCCACAGATTCCTTACCGACCCATCCATCCTCCCCGCACTGTGGAATTGTTGCCAGGGTTGTTCCCTTTCAGGGCCCTAGCTATCTATTTCAACACACCATGGTCAGTCTCTTCATGGCTCCGCGCTTCTGGCATGGAAAGTTGTGAAAAATACGGACGTCCGCGCGCCAAAAGGGTGGTTATATTGACGACGAACATGGCCCCCACGTCATATGGAGTCCACCAACGCCACCTGGGTACTGCTAAGAAAAATCTTCCGGATCCAGTCTGACGCCTGAAAGTTCAAAGGTAAGGAATCTGCGGTTAGATCATGTCTCTACCCGATAAGGCTTCACCGAAGATGAGTAATTTTCTATTAGTATCTGTTGTCTTTTTGGCCTTTTTGCGGTTGCCAGACCAGCTGTCTTTGTTTAAATTATCTTCAGTGTTTTATTAAGGATTTACAGTACATGCTTCCCCTTTCTCTATTTATTACGTCCCAGTGGGATTTAAACTTGCTTCTTACATTCCTCAAGTGGGCTCCTTTTGAATCTCTGCTCTGCTGTCCTCTTCGGCTGCTCACCCTCAGAACAGCATTTCTCATAGTGAGCATTGACATGGCTGGTGAGTGAACTACAAGCTCTGCATTAAGATCTGCTACTGACAAGCCAAAAAGCAACCCCTGGAGGGCTTATGGGTGTACTCCACCAGGCCAAAGCTGCTACCGCTGCATTGGCAGGTTGGGTGCCTGTCCTGCACATTTGCCTGGCACCAAAGTAGGTGTCCCTCCATACTTTCACGAAGCACTGTTGTCCAGACAATCGGGTTCATCGCGAAGGGCATTTCGCCCAATTGGTCATGCAGGACATTTTGGTTTGAGTCGGTTTACAGACCCACCATCTGGGAGGTACATGGTTGGAAGTCTCTATTAGAAGAATAAGTTACTTACCTTTTGTAACGGTCTTCCTGGTAGAAAGTGTACCGAACTGCAGATTCCTCATCAATCCTCCCTGTTCTCTGAACTGGACTCTTCTCATTAAAAAAGGTTCCAATTATAGATCTGCACACTGGTTACTATCAAGCTGAAGTTTTGAGTCTGTGGGTGTGGACAGCAACTGACCTCTGCGCGCATGCGTGGCGCCTACAGGGCCCGCTCCTCACGTCTGGAGAAGAGTGACGTTGGTGCAGAGCCATGTGCCACCACCTGTCGGCTCACAGGGATACTGCTTAAGATTTTCTCCAACCAGTCTTAAGTCTGGGGAGTATTAAATCAATCAATCAATCAAAATTCTTTAGTCGGCACAAATACTGGTACCATAACAGATCATAAAATATGTCACCAATAAATATAACCTTTAAAAGCAGTAAAAATTAAAACCGTCAAATCATTCCTTAAAATGTGTATTTAAATACAATGCTTTTGCAAAGATGTGTTGCGCCCCAAATAAAAAGTGTAGTACTAAAACATACAAAAGGATACTCCAGTGCAAATATATGATATGCCGCAGTTTTAAATTCCCTGATATTTTGTGCAAGAAAAATTGGTTTTAAGGTACGTTTCCTATAACCATCATAAAAACCACAAAATAAGATAACTTGCTGCATGCTTTCTGTTGATACACCATCACATCACGGAGGTCATACTTGTAGGACATTTATTCATATCAGGATATACAACCAAGTGATAAACAGTGCCCAGCCACAGTCTGGTTAGGACAAAACAGTATTGTCCATTGGTTACCCAGATCAGATATGATTTGCATCCGTCTGGCAGATCGTTCGATAAATATGTCATAACTGTTTGCTGCCTGACTTCTTCCCGCATCCTTCGCTCCAGTTTATAATTCATAAAGGAGGCCTTGATTACACTCTCAATGGAACGGCTACATTCGGGGTTACTCAGAAGGGGTAGATGAAACAAAAAATAATTATTTATATAAGAAAACCAAGGAATCTTAAGAGCATAATCTAAAGCAAGGCTGTCTAGAATGACAGACTTTGTAAAACTGGTTTCAGAATTGGCCCAGATAGACTGACATAATAGTAAAGGGTTTAAAGCTAAAATGTCCTCTAAATGGCAGGCCAGTTTCCTTATGAGCTATAAAAGATAATGCAGATCTAGGAACACACAACACATGTTTGAGGAAATGAGTCCCTTCAGTCTGAAGGGATTTACTGGGTGTAGGAGGCTGGCTTAGTACATGGTGCACACTTATTTAAGTGAAGCACCTTGCACAAATCCACACAACCCTTATCGTGATTTTAGTGATCTTAGACAACCATAGAAAGCTCTCTAAGTGGTAGCTGTGGAGAGCAGCCTTCAGGCTTAGGAGTGTTAAGCAGCTCGTTTTTACCAGAACTTATCATATAGTGTAGGTTAAACGAAAAAGAACCACACAATGTAGTTATAAAAATAGTTATATTTATTATACACGCTCGCTAATTCATTGGTATATCTCCTATCCGGCGATATCAACACAATACACACAATATTTCAACTGTAAACAGGTAAGTAAGCACAAATACACAGTGGTCTCCACGGGGAGACCAAACCATATACTAAAGAAGTGGAATGCAAACTGCGGCACAAGTCGGGACTTGGATCAGAAGAGCTGGGGACACCAGGAACCACCGAGATAAGTACCCAATAAACCTACAGAGGCTGTGTGCAGAGTGGAAACACAGCCGCGTACTTAATTCAAGTCAATGGGAAAGTCGCTGCTGCAGTTTTCAAGAAGGATCCTGTAGGAACTCCGTGGAAGAAGGAAGGTTGGAGAGTCACCCCACCCATGGATACCCCAGGAACCAGGATACCTACACCAGGGAAGCCAGGTGTATAGGTGCAAATTGACGTCAGAAACCATCGTAGACCACAGTGGAGGACTTCAGTAAAGATGCAGCTGGCGAAGAAAGTGAAAGAGTACGGTGGAATCCAAGGATGGATTCTTGAAGAGGAATACCTGCAAGCAGAGGGGGCAGTGTCTATGCGACTCAGAAGTGAGCAGGAGGCATGGAAGACCAATGACCACCGATGAAGGAAGATGCAGGAGTGATGACAGATGACCTTGTCGCTGCAACTGTGATGATCAGGCGACGTTGTGGGAGACCAGGAGCCGTTCGTGAGCTTTCCCATGTCTGGAGTCCAGAACTGGGGGGGTTGGTGTCCGGCGGAAGCATCAACAAGCTTTTGCAGCGGCAACAGACGTGGTAAACGAAAAATATGTAGCGTTGGGACCAGCAAGATCTGAGAGACTCACCAAGTGCAGGAGAGTCAGAGCAGGCCCCGAGCAAGCAGAGAAGCCCACTGAAGCTAAAGAAGACCCTCAAGGGGACCCACAGGCGGAAGGCACAGGAGTCGCATGAGGACCTGAAGCAGCTCACCAAAGATGCAGAGGATGTGGTGAGGACGAAGATCTTAGCAGGAAGCCATGCTGGAGGCTAAAGCTTCTTGTAGCTCGAAGATCTCTAAAGGACAGAGTCAACAATCCTTGGCAGGTTGACGCAGTGCACAGGGGTTCTGTTCCAGCGGTTCTGACAATGGTACTGGCCTTAAACTTGCTGAGAAGACAGTGTAGGCCTTGAGAGAGTTGCAGAACCATCACCTGTGTTGCTGAGCCTTTTGTAGTCCGTGGAGCGTCTGGAGCAGCAGACCAGTCAGCTTGGTCGCGGTGCCTGCAGATGCAGGGGAGTGACTCCTTCACTTCAAGGGAGATTACTTCTGGTGACTTTGATGCCCACAGGCCTGGAAAAGAACCTGGATGAAGGACAGGCACAGATGATGCAGAAGACTGGCAGGACGACAAGACCAGGAGCAGCAGGAGTCTTCCTTGATGCAGTCTTGGTTCCAGTCGAATTCCAACGAAGTCCAAGGTGCCCAGATGGTTGAAGTTGGAGTGGTTTCAGATTTGAATCTTGTTCCATGATTAATCTGAAGAGCCACCCACAGATAAGCGTTTAAGTACCCTAGGGTAAGGTTTGGATACGATTCAAGGATCCCTCCCGTGTCCTTTGTCCAGTTTCACACCAGAGTGGGAGCCAACGGCTCCATGAACTGGCTGAAATTGGAAAATGCAAGGACTGCACCAAATGTGCCCTTCACAGCAGTCTGGTGGCGCTTGCAAGCGCCCCCATCCCAATACACTAAGTCATGCCTGTGGCAGGAAACCTATTGTTCTGCCTTCCCCTGCTTGAGCTCAGCAGCAGCAGGGCAGGAATGTGTCTGTGGTCAGCAGCAGCACTTTATTGCTGTTAGACCCTGAAAGGCTGATACCGGAAATACTGGGGGGGGGGGGGCAGTACATGGGATCCTACATCTAACACTGGAATTGGTGTTTGGGTTGGATTCCAACATGTTTGATACCAAACATGACCAGTTTCTGTGCAGCCAGTATATAGTTCAACATCTCGTATTTGACTTGATGTCCACTATATGTATTAAATGACTGACAGCACTAACAAAGCCAGGAGAATCGACTCCAGGGTTTCTAGAGGGGCCCTGCTCATGCAGGGACACCCATACACTAGTAACCAAGCACCCTGCCCTCAGGACTGAAGAGCCTGACATAGGGGTAACTTATATGTTTTAAGTGCAGTGACCTCAGATATAAGGAAACTTGTATCTGCTCTAAGTGGTGCTAGCACCAACTTACAGAGGCTACAATCGCAGGCCTATAGTCACAGTTGGTCTCTAATGGGTGGCATAATACATGCTGCAGCCCATGGGAGACCCCTGGTGTACCTATGCCCTGGGTACCTTAGTACCATATACTATGGACTTACATGGGTACAGCAGTAGAAAATTGGGAAGGTACCAAAGTAAGCACATGGCTGGGGTCCTGATTAGCAGGGTCCTAGTCAGACTAGTCAGAAAACAGAATAACACCAGCAAAAAGTGGGGGTAACCATAAAAGCAGATTCTACTTTCCTACACTGGATGTATGACCCGATAGTCCTCTCCCATAGGTAGCAGTTGATGCACCTCTTGCTTTATATATTTCAACCATCGCCTTATTTGGCCCGCTACCAGTTTTTGAGGAGGAACCTTAATACCACTTTTTTGGTGTTTCAATTCCTGCAGTGTGGTAAGCCTTGAAGCTGGACAAGACTCACTCATTCATTTATACCCAATGACCTCTCACGTTCTCTCCCTCACCATGTACTCACTCCACAACTGACCACATAATGGCTGATGCTGCTTTGCCAGTGTATGCTGTGCAGTGTTAACAGTATCCCTTTTCTGCTGGTTATACATCTTACTTACCTAATTTAGTTTTTTCCCCCCACCATAGTCTTCCCACATTAGTTACCCACTTTGACATTATCTAGGCCCCTAAAGCTTGGCATAAATACAGAAATTAAATAAATATTTATCTGATAGAGACATCTAGATTCAGATTCCTTATCTTAGAACTTCCAGGGGTCATGTTGGATCGGAAAGATTTTTGATAGCAGTACCCCTGCGCACTAATAGGTGGTGTTGATCCACTCTGCGTAACGTCATAGGCGTTGGGTTCATCATTGTAACGTCCGTGTCGTCTATATAAGTGCCACCTCGGCGCACTGACGTCAGTTATTTTCTTTTTGTGACAGCCAGCACAGATCTGTCGAACAGAGCTACCCCCTGTCACATTTTTGACAGACTTTTTTTTGACATTTTGTCAATGTTTTTGGTGTTTAGGAATGTCCAGTAAAAAGACCTCCGGGTTCAAACCGTGCAGCACCTGTCACAGCGCCATATCGGTTATTGACCTCCATCTTGTATGTCTTTGGTGTCTGGAGCGCGACCATGACCTAAAGTTGTGCTCCGACTGCCGGGCCATGGCACCGGAAGCTTTAAGGGAGTGGTCCATAAAGCTGCCTGCGGCCCGGCATCAGGCACCTTTGAAATCTCCCCAAAGATCTCGGTCCCGGTCGAGAGGTAGGTCCGAGCACTGCTTTGGGGGATCCAAGTCCTCCTCCTCTCACTCAAAGTCGTCTAGTTTAGGTAGGAAGCACCACAAGAAGCAAAGAAAGTCAAAACAATTTTCGACTTTGCCCCATCTGCCACCTGACGAGACGGAGGAGTCTCATTTGTTCGAGGCCCCGCTCTGCAGAGTGGGTGCCTGGGTCGGTTCAGTGTTTCCCTCCCTGACCGGGGCTTTGGAGCGACCCCCGTCCAGTTGAAAACCTTTTATGGCACCATGTGTGCCATATTTGGGTGGCCTGACCCTGCTGGCGTGCCCTCGGGTCCCGCAGGCGTACCAGAAGGAGTTCCCTTGGGTTCCTTGCCATCAGCTCCGGCTCACAGGACTCCTCCTGGATCCGGACCGGCGCTGGTCGTACCACATCGACCAATGCCGCATCCAATGCAGAGACCCTCATCCATATTCCAGTCAAGACAGAGCCAGTTGGGTGTCCACTAACCAAGTCTGGCGCATACGGAGCCGTTGGGCTCCAGGTCATATCCTGTGCATTTTTGAGGGCCTAGGATTGGATGAGGGTTGGGAGGAGCAGTAGGATCCCTTTGAAATCCTGCTTCCAAACGAAGAAATTGACTGGTATGAGGACCTGGGTGATGCCAGCGGTTTGGACATCTCCCCATAGCCTGGCATGCTGTTTCCCCCTAACCTGGCTACAGAGGAGGGGGGCTTCATTCGCAAAGGTGGTGCGTAGGCATGCAGAGGTATTGGACCTGCAGCGTCCTACGGTGGCAGTCAAGACCAATGTCTTGATGGAGCTCTTGCAGCCTGGTGTCTCCTCTTAGGAACCTCTGCTGCCAGTCAACGAGGCCTTGACAGATGTCTACTGGGCACCTGCTCCAAGTCCAGCACAAGGGCTCCTATGACCAGAACTATCGCCTGCCGCCATCGCCCTGCACCGGGCCACTCAGCTTTACTCTACTCTCACCCGACCCCTGAGAGCTTGGTGGTATAAGTCTTAACTTCCCGTAGCATGTTCCTTTCTGCACCCCCTGATAGGGAATCCAAACGGCTGGACAGATTGGGTAAGAAAACCTTGTCTTCCACCAACCATGCATTGAGGTCGGTAAACACTGCATGCCTTCTGGGTCGTTACTCACATTTGCTATCGGAAATGGTTGGGCATGTGCTGCCACAACAGGGCTAGAAAAATCCAAAAAAACTTCTGAGACGGGCAGGTCTAGTAACTTCAAAAATCTACTGAACCTAACTGTAATGCACTTGACCTCTGTGAGCAAATGTGACAAGTCAACGAGATTTAAAGGCATTTTTATTACTCATCCACTTTGTGAGCAATAAAGATGCCTTTAAATCTTGCTGTCTTGTCACATTTGCTCTGCTTTCAGAGGCAGAGGTCAATAGTCAGTCTGTCTTCCTACTCGCCAGAAAGGGCAAGTAGGACCTAAAAATGGCGCACTCTAATTAAATGTGGCTCGCAAATGCGAGCGGGTGAGTGGATTTTTCGAGCCCTGCGCAGTCCTGGAGGAAGCCCGGGCTGTCTTCTCCCAAGCTGTTGCAGACGGGAGAGATGCAGTAAAGTTTGCCATACGCTGTGGCCTAGACACGACAGACTCGCTGGGCAGAGCGATTTCCTTGACCTTGGCAGTAAGGCGCCACACCTGCCTGAGAACATCTGGCTTTTCAGGGGATATCAAAGCCAATCTTATGGACATGTCCGTTGATGGCTGTCGTGTCTTGGGGGACAGGGCAGACGCGGCGCTAGAGCACTTTAAGGAGTCACGGGCTATGGCCAAGTCAGTGGACTTCTCAGTGTCATCTCAGCCTGCATCCGCCTTTCGCTCCTTTTGTGGTTACGGAAGGGGCTGCCAACCCTGCCCAAGGCAGAGGCCCGCACAAGTTCAGCAACCTCTGCATGGACGTGGGTGCAGATCACCCTGACCTAGTGGGTCGAGAGGGAAGAAGTAACGTCAGGCCACAAACCCCTCCCCCTCCACATCCAAACCTTCCTAGTCCAATTCTCCCAGTTCATGAGTGTCCAGTTGGTGGCAGGATACGGCATCACTTCGGACAGGTGGGTTTTGGAAATAGTCTGGCTAATCCCTCCCCTTCGAGACTACCCCTCCTTCCATGCCTCCAACATACGATCGGCTGATGGAGGATCACCTTGTCTTACTTTGCGAGGAAGTTAAAACTCCGTTGGCCAAGAGAGCTATAGAGAGAGTTCCAGGGCCAGAATTAGGCTGTGGTTACTATTCCTGCTATTTTCTGGTTCCAAAGAAGAACAGAGGCCTTCGTCCTATCCTCGATCTCAGAGCCCTCAACTACTTCCTTAGAAAAGAAAAGTTCAAGATACTCAATCTTGCTGAGGACCTGTCTGCCCTGGACCAGGGAAACTGAATGGTAGCATTGGACTTGCAGGACGCCTATTTCCATATCTCCGTCCTGCCTGTCCATCAGCTCTACCTGCGGTTTACGGTGGGCCATGAGCACTTTCAGTTTACCGTGGTCCCCTTCAGCCTCACCAGTGCCCCTCGGGTGTTTACCAAGGTGATGGCGGTGGTCGCAGACCCTCTGCGGAGATCAGGGGTTCCAGTCTTCACCTATCTCGACTGGTTGTTGAAGGTGTTGTCTACCACCTCCTGACTATGGCTAAAATCTTGCATTCAATGGAGTTCACTATCAACGTGCCGAAGACGCACCTGGCTCCCTCTCAGATGCTCCCCTTCATTGAAGCCGTGATGGACACAGTGCAGGTTCAGGCCTATCCTCCCGAGCAGCAAGTCCAGAATATTCAGGCTATGAAATCACTGTTTCAGCCTCTATCCTGGATCTTGGTGAGACTGACTCTGAGGCTGCTGGGCTTCATGGCCTCTTGCATCCTGCTGGTAGATCATGCCAGGTGGCTCTTTCGGGCTCTGCAGTGGGACCTGAAGTTCCAATGGGCACAGTATCGGGGGGAATCTCACCCACCTAGTCCAGATCTCGGAGGGCACTGTGAAAGATCTGCACTGGTGTTTGACAAACCACGATTGGTCAGAGGCAGACCCTCTCCTTTTCCCAACCAGATCTCACGGTTGTGACAGATGCATCACTTCTGTGATGGAACGGTCACCTGTGAGAGGTGGAGATCAGAGGACTCTGGTCTCTGGCGGAAACCGTGCTCCACATCAACTTGCTGGAGCTTCGAGCAATTCGTTTGGTACTAAAAGCCTTCTTACCATCTCTCAAGGGAAGGCTAGTTGAGTTGTTCACAGACCACACCACCGCCATGTGGTACTGCAACAAACAACGTGGGGGGTAGGGTCGTGCCTCCTTTATCAGGAGTCCCCAGCAGATCACAAATGGCGTCTCCATCTGGAAGTGGCGCAAGGTCTCTTTCAGCAGTGGGGAGAGCCTTGGTTAAATCTATTCTCCTCCTGAGAAAACACCCAATCTGAGCTGTTTTGAGGGTTGGAGTTTCCAAGGCGGCTCTCACTCGGCGACGCTTTTCATCTTGCGTGGAGCACAGACCTCCTGTATGCCTTTCCGCCCAGACTACTCCTGTTCAGAGTGCTCAAGAAAATCAAGAGCGATGGACTCAAATCATCCTTGTGGCTCTGGACTAGGCACGGAGAGTTTGATATCCCGAGCTTCTGCAGATGAGCATCGATCCTCAGATCAGGCTGCCCCTTTGGGAGGATTTTCTGTTGCAACAGCAGGGGAGAGTCTTTCACCCGTACCTGTCCACCCTCCACCTCCTTGCGTGGAGATTGAGTGGTGACAGTTGACAGCTTTTGGCCTTCCTCCTGAAGTCTACCAGCCAGATGTCCCTCCACCAAGACGATATACGCCTGCAAATGGCAAACATTTTGTAAATATTGTACAGAACAGTCTGTTGACCCCTTGTCTGCCTCCCTCTCTGGCATTATTCTTTTCATTCTTTCTTTGTTTGGCCAGCAGGGCTCTGCTCTGGGCACTCTGAAGGGTTACCTTTTGCCCCTTTCTGCTTTTCTACGGTTGCGAGATCAGCTGACATTTTTTAAATCTCTGATTGTACATAGATTCTTGAAGAGGCTTACACATATGTTTCCCCCCATCATTTAGCATGTCCCGGTGGGACCTTAAGCTAGTTATCACCTATTTGATGTGTGCACCTTTCGTGCCACTGCACAATTGCTTACCATCAAAACGGCCTTCTTAGTGGCAATAACTTCTGCCAGGAGGGTTAGCGAATTACAGGTTCTATCCTCTCAAACTTCCTACCTGACAGTCTTTCTGGACAAAGTAGTGCTCCGCACTACGGCTACTTTTGTTTCCGAAGGTTGTGACACCTTTCCTTCTAGGGCAATCTGTCCCCTTGCCCACCTTCTATGGTCCTCTGCATCCTTCTAAGGAAGAAAGGCATCTTCACCATCTATTCTCAAAAAGAGCGTTATTGTTCTACCTTGATCGCACTAAAGAGTTTGGGTGGCTGACCAACTCTTTGTAAAATACATTGGAGCAAAGAACGGTTGTGCTGTGCAGAAGAGGACCATTTCTCTTTGGGTTATCCTCTGCATAAACATTTGTTAAGTTTTGGCAAATAACCTTCTGAAGGTCTTAGAGATTATTCAACCACAGCTAAGGCAGCCTCCACAGCTCTTCAGTGTGCTGTTCCAGTCCTCAACATCTGCCAGGCGGCTACGTGGACATCCCTGCCAACTTTGGCAAACATTATTTCCTGGATAATCTGGTCTGTAGGGAAGGCCTCTTTGGCAGTTTGATCCTACAGGACATTCTGGTCTAACACTTTTCTGAAGTCCCTCCGCCATATCTGGTAGAGAAATTATCTAGTCGCAGATTCCGAACTGACCGACCCATCCTCCTTGCGGATCAGTTTTTAGTCTCAGGGCTGTTCCCCTTCTGGGCCCGACTTAATTTTTAACACACCATGGTCACTTCACTTCATCACTCAGTGCTTCTGGCATGGAAAGTCGTGAAAATTATTGACGTCAGCGCACCGAGGTGGCGCCTAAATAAATGACGTGGATGTCACAACAACAAACCCGACGCCTACGCGTCACGTGGCGTCGACCGACACCACCTATCGGTGCGCAGTGGAATTGCTATTAAAAATCTTCCGGGTCCAGCCTGACATCTGGAAGTTCTACAGTAAGGAACCTGCGGCTAGATCATGTGTTTATCAGATAAGGCGTTCTCAAAGGTAAGTAACTTGTCCTTTAGGCTGTGATTGTGAGGAACGAGAACTAACTCTTACTTTTTGTGGAGGGTTGCTGTATATTGTGGGCCCAAGGTCTGCATTTATGTAGTCTCCACAGCAACATAGTTCACACCAAGCTGCCGGAGTAGTGTTAAAAGAAGTGAAAATAAGATGTACACATACACAACGGTGTAAATAGTTAACAATCAATCCTGTTCTGACTTGGAATCTCCAGCTGGGGCTAGAAGAAGATGGGAAAGGAATTTGTTTGGCAAATTCAGATAAACAGAAACATGATATGTTTGAAAATTAGGGTCAGAGGAGAGTTTTGGAGTCAAATGGAAGGTGGCCAGAGGTTTCCTAATGCAATCTTTTTCACAATAATACATGACCATTCTGCATGTCTACTTTGGTACGTGTAGTCTAATGCAAGGGATGTGCTAGCACAGGAGTCAAGGGGTTGGCTGTCCTAGCTCTTTTAGAATTTCAACACCTCGAATTGGAGTTGTTCCACCACTTTTGACTATGTCCTCACTCCATCCATCTTCCACAAGCATGCCTAATGTTGGTTTACGAGGGCTGAATGCATTTTAGGTTTTCAGGGGGATTTACTGACTATGTAAATAGGTTCCATTATAAATTCAGTGTATGTACATTTATCATACATGGATAGCTTGAAAATCTAGACTAGTTTGGGCCACCCTGAACATACGTAGAAAATACCTTACATATTGCTTGGTCAATAGACCACTTCTAAAGAACCTTTAATTGAGTAGACTTCTTTAATGACTTATTTATTTTGCAAAAATTACTGACAAACATTTTTAATAGCAAAACCTGACACTAAAACTGTTATGATTTGCAATGTACCCCAATATAGGCCTGGGTAGTCCCCTAATCTTTCACCTGCATTCACCCTGCCATTGTACTACATAATGGTTTTGGTGCTGACCTTTTACCTAATTAGGTGTTGCATAAATGTTGTATGGTTTTCCCCGAAAACTAGCCTAATTTATTATGTATGAGTATTCTCAGAACCGTAGCAGGATTACCATCTTCTGTATAATAACTGTGTATAAGGTTCATCATTATCGTCATCCTCCGCCAACATGACACAGCAAGGTGGAACCCCTGAGGGTACCTTTGGGCATATAAGCGCCATATCTTTGCTGGGGGAGACAGAGGAGAAAGACTTCCATGCTGAGATGAGACGCTGAGGTCCCTGCAAGCAGATACTCTAGCATGCAGTGGTCTGATATCCCTCGCGGGGTGTCCATCTTGAGACCAAGACGGTGTTCTTCATTCTCTTACTTCATGTAATAGGGCTGGCTTTATCCTAGGGGGATTCTTGGCTATACACCTACACACATAACCGGTACATTTAGCTACATCTAGTTAGGGTTAGCATCGTAGGAGTATGCATTATTACTGTCATTGTTTTAGCACTATGGTAGAATTTGACCACCTATTTACCTGTTACAGCACGCATATTTTACTCTAGAATGATGCTGGTTCAATAAATGCTTATTGAAAACGTCCCCATTGTTTATTTTGTGTATTTCTCTGAGAAAAAGTGAGCACGAGTGACAGAGCGAAACGTACCGTACTGTTTCCACGATCCCGGAGGGGTCAGGGTTGTCATGTTCGATAGTTGCCAGAAACTATTTGCTCTTTGGTAAGAGGGGTTCATAGTGGCACTGTGAGCTAGCTGGCATAGAGGCGAACGTATCCGTTGGGGGGGGGGGGGGTCTGGAATCAGTCTGGACACCAGTCCCACAGTTTATGTTGTCGAATCGCGCAGATCCTATATCGTTTTATAGGAACTACACGACATGGTGGCCAACGTTGGTTTGGTTCTTATTTAATGGTCAAATATGAGTAGTTCAGTCGTGCTGTTCTCAGAGACCCATACTCACATCTACCCAGAAACGCCTGGAGTGGGAAGGGAAAAATCTGTCGCAGCTGAGTAGGCATATTCTTTGTATTGGCTGTGGGTTTATTCAAGCTTGAAGGATTATAGTTCCCTATTGTGCATAAAACCTTATCTCATTTTCCTTAACGCTTTCACAATGTCTATCAAAGAGAATGCTGCTCCAGCATTACATGCAAATGCAGCGGCGGATGGGGAGCTGGAAGGTGCTATGAACATTTCAGAAAACTTCAGAAATACACTTACTTTCAAACTAGTAGACTAAGGAGTCCCAGCATTAGGTGGAGTTGTAACATTCGTGATTGAGGCACACGAGCCATTCAGGATGGAGGTATTCTAATATTCTCAATGCAGACGCACGCACAAAAACGTTCCATTCATACACCCCGGATGATACACCAGAAGAATCCTGTCTGTACAGGGACTTTGAAGTTCCGCTCAGTTACCAGGAGCATATAAACTGGTTTAAAGGCACCCTCCCACACACCACAGATCAAGTAAGACTCGGTACGCTCAACAGAGACGGAGCAACTTGACCCGTCCTGGCTGCGTACACACCACATCCGAAATTGACACTTTACCAATAGCAGGCTTACGTCCACTTCACAAAGAAGTAATAAAACTTTACAGAAATTTGACAAAGTTTGTTATGAGAACACTCACACTTCAACCTACAAGGGTTACACCTGCAGGCTAACTTCAAGAGACCGCAACTAATATCACCCCACAAACGCTGAATGCGGTTATGGGAAGAATGCCTTCTAAACATGAGCAAATGCCATTCTGGATAGCACACAAAATACCAGATAGAGGTAGTGTTTCCACACACAGGCCCACAAGAAAAATGCAGAATACTGACAATCTGCTTGCCAATGCTGATAGCTCCCCCGATAGAGGACAGTACCTCTTGGGGGTACAGTTCTTCTGCCATCTACAACAGAACTTGTGGTATCCCTTCAATAGCTGTGATACCAGAAGTATTAAGACGAATACAGAATGAGTATGGAGCAGAACCTGCTCTAAACTTGGGGATGAAATTATTAGGTAATTTTTCCCGGGTATCAACAATTATGTTAGCAAACATAAAAGGGGAGGCAGCAGCGGTGGCTATATGCCAACGCCTGAGGAAATGCTCTCCTGCATAACAGGAGCAAGAATTACCTACAATTATCAAAGATACATACGCCGAATTAGGTAGAGATAATTTGGGAGCTAGAGCTATGAAACCACAAGTAATGGGTAGTCCTTAAAAGGATAACTCCAAGCAAGCACCCGATTCTCCTAAAAAGAAATGGGATAATACACAACAGAAAAATAGAAAGAATAGATCATAATCTAGGGGTGGGTATCCTCAACAGAAACCATTCCGAAAGGAGGTATAACCTTAGGAATCGTTATAACATTAAAAAACCTGACCGTTGAAAAGTCGGTCTACGTGGCTAGAGGGTGCCCCGGGAAATGGAACAGGGTCTGGGGTTTGTGGAATTCATACAGGGGAGACATATGCACTCCTCCATTGCCACTAGAAGAGGATGAACACCTTACCCCCCCCTAAGTATTGTCCGCATTACGCTGTGTGATAGAAATTCTGTGTATTAGTTCGGATGCCTGCTATGTATGCTGTCTCCTAATTGTATATAAAAGTCGCGATATATGTCGATGATGTTTAATAAAAAGAATTATTAAAAAAAATATATATTTTTAAAAAAAATGACCGGTATCAGGATACTGATACACGTTCCTCTCGCTCCTTTCAGGGTACATCAAAAAACTACGAGAGGGAAGAACAGTCAGAGCACAGATCAGAAGAACGAACAAAGTCTAGAGATACACATCGTACTTTGGACTATAATATCAAAAAAGAAGATGAACAAAAATCAAAACTTCAATTTAAAAAGAAGAAAGTAGCTGGCCTTAAAATAAGAAATGCCCAGGCTGCTGAGTTCTCAACTTCTGAACGGGGAATAGGCTCTGACGATGCT
The DNA here is from genome assembly GCF_964204655.1 of Triturus cristatus. Taxonomy (NCBI): domain Eukaryota; kingdom Metazoa; phylum Chordata; class Amphibia; order Caudata; family Salamandridae; genus Triturus; species Triturus cristatus. Next base: position 393,636,763 of record NC_140592.1, read on the forward strand.
AGATAGCGCAGCAGAAGTAACAATAGCTCACAGGAACCTGATGAAATTTCTGGTGACAGCAGCGTTGAATGAACATATCACGGTGGAGACACCTGATACTAGGGTAAGTGTCCCTCACCCGTCATATGAAATAACATTCCAAATAAGGGGGAGAAACCCAGGGAAGTTAAAGGCCTCTTTTGGGAGAACCGGAGTTCTGGATATGGCTGATAAAGATTGGCAACCTGAGTTCGTTATGGATCGTTCAAAAGGAGAAACAGTAATTTTACCAGCTTTCTCTGACCACGTTCCAGAATCTTAAAATATTAATACGCGCAGGAGTGGGTAGTAACGCTTGCTCCTGCACTATACCCCAATCATGTAGGGTGGGATGCTGAGTCACCACATCATGAAATCCTAGTAAAAACGACTCCAACTCCACAGAGACTGTACCCAATAAAACGACGCGAAAAAACAAGTCAGAGAGATCTTACATTTATGAAAAGCTGAAGAAATTTTTCTTTCTATTGCTTCTTTTGTAGCCCGCTCCTTGATTCTCCAGAATTGGAGGTCTAGGGAAGTTCCCACTTACGATAAATGGTTCAATAAAATGAAAAGGACACAGGCTTTTGAAGAAGCCTATGTGAGCTGGGTGGAAGCTTCCAGGAAATTTATAAGAATTGGAGGTTTTTAAGTAATTTGGAAAACCTGACCGAGGGGTAACAATACCCCATATTTAGAGTCTAGGTGCTGTTCTATCAATTTTAAAATGTTTGGAGGAATTAGAAATATCTTCTTCTAGCACTTTAGCTTAGTAATTTTGCATTTTTGCACGTGCACTTTTTCACTATGGTATTTTATAATCTTTTACTATTCAGCTACAGATATCTATAATAGCTTTGTTTAAAATGGTATTTCTGCTACTATTTTGCCTTTTGTTTCGGTTTAGAAAGATAAAGGTGTTTTTTGAAACTCGTGGTCGATTCATACTAATTTTTGTTCATATGGTATTTAATTGTTCCTCGATGCTCTGCTCAATAAAAATCCATATTATAAAAAAAAAAGAGAGATCTTAGATCAACTTGAATACCAAGGTGTAATAGAGAATTGCACCTCCTCCATGAATAATCCTTTGTTTCCCGTGATGAAACCCGACAAATCATATCGTTTAGTTTTAGACTACAGGCACTTGATCACGTGAACAAAGACATTTGCAGTACAGAATGCACACAGTGCTGCATTAATGAATAACATTGTGCGGAAAAAATACAAAACAACACTAGATATCTCAAATGGATTCTTTTCCCAAAATATAGCGCCTGAGAGCAGATATTTGACAGCATTTTCAGCCCTAGGCTCTAGAGTCAATTCTGTTGACTGCCCCAAGGGTATAAGAATAGACTCAGGTTATTCTCAGAAAGGTTAACAGAGTTGCTTCAAAATTTTGATGCAAAGGCATTGTCCTACCTAGATGATATTTATCTGACGGATGATGATTTATCGGATCACTTGACCAGGGTGAACAACATCATTTTGGGATACGCCTCTGAGGGCTTTAAATTTAATTTAAAAAAAATAATAAATCCACCTCAATGTCCTATTTTTGGGATATGAGCTTTCAAGTGAAGGGAAAAGCCTGGCAGCCTACTTCTTTGAAAAATGTGCGTTGCTCCAACCTCTAAAGACTCTGAAAAACTTACAATCCATTTTAGGATTCCTAAATCTTGGCAGAAGATACATTTTAAATAGCGCAGAAAAAGTAAAACCATTCTATGACTTAATCAGAGCTGATTTTCCAGTTCACCATTGGACACAGGAACACACAGAAATCCTATGTACCTTACAAGCTGACATGATAGCTTCCAAACACTTACACACATGTAAACACTACAAATTTGGTGATCTGGGTAGTCACGGGTCAATCCGGGTACACTTACCTAACCATCAATGAAGGGGAAACTGTACCCATAGCATACAAATCTTCCTTGCGCACAAATGCTGAGATGCGCTTTGCATCCACTGAAAAGATTCTAACAGCAGTAGAGACTGCTGTAGTAAGAGAAAGAGAAAGAGCACTGGTGCAGGGGAAACAAATAATCATTGTTGTGACTCCAGTACTGGCCTTAGAGGCTGTTACAAAAGCTAGCATTCTAAATGCAAAAGCACTACATCCACGATGGATACAATGGGCTAATTCTCTCACTGCAACAGATGTAGTCAACAAATTTGATTCTACATTAAAAACACAAACATTTCTGCAGTACGAACAAGAATATCCTTTCCCGAATGAAATAATGCCTCTAGATCAGTATGAATACATTATTTACACTGACAGATCTGCTCAGTCTGCTGTAGGAATTAAACCGCAATACAGCACAGCATGTGTGATTGTAAAGGGTTGTATGCTGGACGGCAAGTCCCGTCCTAGCAATACACAGACGCAGTCTCTAGGAGATTGCATGGCTCTGCTGGCAGAACTAAAAGCCCTATTACTGGAAGTCAAAAATACGGCTCGAGAATTCCTCACACTTATTGTGTCCGATTAATTTTATTGTGTCCAGTCATACAATGAATATCTTCACTACTGTGGTCAGAATGGTTTTAAAGATTAAAAAGGTTGCACAATAAAGTACAAGTTGCTTCAGTAACAAGTGGCAGAGCTGAAAAAAAGCTTGCCGCAGGCTCACGTGATTCATACGCTGAGTCATCAACTTGTTGGTATGTACGTTGGAGGGAATTCATTGGCTGATGAAGCCGCCAAGGCAACAGTGCGAACTGCTGCCTGAGCTGCAATCACTAGTTCAAAAACGAGGATAGACAGACAGATAATGGTTGCTGTCATCTCTTCACGCAAAAACAGCACAGCCTTGCCAAAAGGCTTTCCACTCAAGTACTTCTACAAGTTAGATGCGCAAAAGAGTCTGTATGCTCAAATTCCAGGAGTGGGTGTTCGAGTAATACCAAACATGGATCGCAGATTAGATTTAATTCTAGTTGCACATGAGGGTCTGGGTTCAGCACATTCAGGGATTACTGCAACAGTTTCACTACTGAAACAATGCTATTGGTGGCCAGGTTTAACTAAACTGACAAAAGCATTTGTCCTTAAGTGTGACATCTGTCAGCAGATGAATGGTTCCACTCTAGCACGTCCACCACTGTTAGACCTGTCAGCCCTAGGGTGGTCTTTCCCTGAGTTTTTGCCCTTGCCTCATTTTTTCCACCCTCTTTTTCGTTGGCCTTAGGTCTCCGAGCGCCTTCCCATTGCTAATCAATGCTAAGGTGCAGGTGCTCTCTTCTCCCAATATGGCTGCCATAGGCCCCTGCTACTGCGGAGTGGTCTTTTTAGTAGCACCCTAGTTGCCAGGAGCTGGCTGGGACCCTACAACATTGTTGCGACACCAGCCCGCCTTTTTCTCCCATAGCTAGAGTAGGGAAGCTCCTGGAAGCGGCTGGAACCTTCTAGAATAAGGGTGGGGTCTGCTTTTGCCACCTTAGAGAGTGGTCACCTGACCTGGGCATACTTAAGGAAAGGAGGGAAACTTTTCAGTCAGTTGGGGCGACGCTGACCTGGGGGAACCTACGCAGGAGATTTAGGCGGTAGGGCCTAGTCAGGGACCTATACCACTGGAAGTGACAGGGCTTAGGTGCTGCCTTCTAAGTTGCGTGAGGAACACTGAACTAGCCCACTGATCTGGCCCAGCGGGAGGGGAACCCAGGGATGACCTACAGAGACTGACTAAGAACTCTCTTCAGTCACCAACTCGACCGACCCCCCCCCTCAAGAAACTAGCCACTAAGGGCGCAGGAACCAACAAGCGCCGAAGAAGATCGTCTAACCTTACCACAGAACTGCTGGGGGATCGACCAGGTACCAGCGCTGTGCCACCCCTGCACTCCCTTACTCTACCTGGGACCCCCTGAACTGAACAGCCACCAGCGTGTGTGGCCTGTCCTGCCTGCTCTGAGTCTCTGCACTCCCCCGCTGTGCTTAGGGGGAGCGCTGTGTGCCGATAATATTGTCCCCACTGTGGGCTGGGCCCGGTCTCCCCTCTGCTACCCCCGGATGGGGCGCTAAAGACACCCTGCAACGCACCACCGCGGCCCGGAGCACGGCTGGCGTCCTCTGGGCCTCCTGAGGAAGTTGGGGCCCCGCCATCACCAGCGCGACCGAGGCGCTTGCCCCGCTGTTGGGGATCGTCGCTGCGTGACCTCTGTGGCGGCCCGCAGGTGCGAGAGGGCCGCCGGAATCCCAGGTCGGCCTCGCTGGGCCTGGAGGCCGTCATCCCAAGTCACGTGATGGGGGCGGGCTGTGGAACGCCGCCCCCGCCGTCTGCAGAGGAGTGTGGGAAGGCCGCGCCCCCGCAGGCCGCGCTGCTATTGGCGGCTGCGGGCGCGCCTCCCCTACAACGATCCCCGCCGGTCCCCGGGTCCCAGGAGCCATCGGAGGGCCCAGGACCGGCCCCCAATCTGCGCGGAGCTCACCGGCTGGCCCAAAGACCCGCCGGAAGCCCTGCAGCACTCCGCTACTACGACGCCCCCTTCCCAGCCTGCCAGTCACCGCAAGGTCCCCCGGCAGGCCGAAGATACAGGTAACCCCCGGGGAGGAGGGCGGGAGGCCCAAGAGGCCCGGAGCTCGCCCCTCCCCCGGGGGAATTTATCGTTGAGTCGCTGGGCCCCCCACCGCCACGGAACGGGCATAAACCGGGCCACGGCCCCCCTTAACTCTCGCTCTTGGAAAGGTTGCTCATTTGCCTGACGTGAAGGACATTTTGGGGGCCCAGGGATATTGCCAAGAGCGACTTCACCCCTACCTGGCGGGAAGCTAGATACCGGCTTAACTGTCGAAGAGTGGTCCCAAAGGCCTCTGTTAATGTCGCAGTGAAATGCCCAGTTCGATGCCATGTTGAAATACCACGTTTAATGCCCTCAGGAAAGGCTATGGTTAATGCTTTGATTTTGCCATGTCTAGCGCTTTGATTTTGCCATGTCTAGCGCTTTGATTTTGCCCTGTTCAGCGCTTTGATTAATTACCAGGTCTAGCGCTTTGCTTGTTGCCGTGTTCAGCGCTTTGATTACTTGCCATGTGTAGCGCTTTGATTACATGCCTTATTTAGGCCTCTAATGAAATGCTATGTTGAGCGCTACAGTGAAATGCTTTAATGAAATCTTCTAATGAAATGCTATGTTGAGCGCTACAGTGAAATGCTTTAATGAAATGCCCGGTCTAGTGTTTTAGGAAAATGTTCCAATGAAACGGTCTAATGAAATGCTTTGAGAACCCGACTTCGATTTAGATAAAGCTGATTGGTTTTGACTGAACCTCACTGGTGTGGTGTCAATCATTGCGTGCGCTTCCTGTCTCAGTGGATGTGTGTGCTGTATGGTCACTTTACACGTAAGCCTTTGGGTGCCTACCTGCTCGCGCCAAGCTACCCCCCTAGGGCCTGGCAACCCCAGGTCCTACATTGTTGGCCAGCGGTGGGATCAGGACCTGTGACTATACAGCACCCTCCGGTGAGACGGTGGGCGCCGCAATTGGACGCCTATTGTGAATGTTATTTCTGCATCAATTGACCCCTACTGTCTGAACTGAGTGTGCGGAGTCCTGGTTATCCCGGTACTGTTGTCTACGTCCTAGTGTCCGTTTCCTTTGATGTCTGGGTCCCCACCTGTCAAAATGGAGTTCCAGTTAGCCAACCTTGAAGGGTATACAGTGAGGCAGCTGAGAGAATTCGGGCAGGAGATGGGGGTGCATGGGGTGCGGAGAGCCAAAGGAGAGGAGCTCCGTGCAGCCTTGAGGGCATGGGTAGAGGCCCACCCAGAGGGGAGAGGGGATGGGGGACAGGAGGGGCAGGGTACACCTCAGGAGGCGGGTGCGCAGGAGGAGCTAGACCTACTGCAGATTGATGTCACTGAAAACTTGCCACCAGGGAGGGCAAGCAGTAGTGTAGGGTCTAGGAGGAGTGCGTCGCCAGAAGAGTATGAGGACAGGAGGGCGGAGAGGCAATTGAAGTGGGAGCTTGCCAAGCTGGACCACGAAAGGGAAAGAGAAAGGGAAAGTAGAAGATTTGCGATGGAGGAGAAGAAGCTGGCGCACGAGCTTCACCTTAAAGAATTGGAGCTGCGAGCACTACAGTTAGGTGCATCAGGAAATGCTAATGGTGGCAGCGAACCGAAGGCTCTACAGGAGCCTAAGTTTTATCTACCCAAGGATGTGATTGCGAGTTACACTGTGGGGGATGACATCGCCAAGTGGCTGGAGGCGTATGAGGTGGCCTTGACAGCCCATGGGGTGCCTGAAAGCAACTGGGGGGGTGGCCTGTATCGTTACATACCTCAAATGTCCGGGACACCCTTTTGTACCTAGCAAAGGCTGACCACGTCAAGTATGTCCCCATGAAGGAGGCGCTACTTAAAAAGTTTGGCCTCAACCCTGAACGGTACCGCCAGAAGATCCGTGGCAGCCATAAGCTGCCCACGCAAAACTGGGTAGATTTTTTTGATTATGCCCGTAAGTCTCTGGATGGTTGGGTGCGTGGCAGCGAGGTGCATGATTATGAGGGCTTGTACAATTTATTTTTGAGAGAGCACCTCTTGGATAAGTGTTTTCCGGAGCTGCGCCAACATCTGGTGGACCGCAAGCTGACTGATCCCCGTGAGCTTGCGGAGGAGGCAGACATTTGGGTTAGCACCCGGGTGTCTCACAAGGGCCCCGGGGGAGATGGCCCGAAAGGCGGACAGGGTTTCCCCCAGAAGAAAGAGGGGGTGATAAAAAGATGGAGTTCTCACAAGGCCCACAAACTAGACAGTTTGGGAAAGGAGTAGGTACCCCACCTCAGTCCAGTTCCCCAAAGCCCACTTACCCTGACAGGAGTCAGCAGCCAAGAACTGTCCGGTGCTATGAATGTGGGGAGATTGGACACTACAAGGGCGACCCTAAGTGTCGCAAGAGACCCCCAGCCCCCACGGGAGGGAAGAGTCCCGGGGTGGCTAGTGTAGCGCTTGGGGTGGAGCTGCCCCTAGATAGGGAAGGGGAGTGGACAGGCCTGACCCTGGTTTCACTCGGGGATAGAGAGATGGTCCCAGTGGCGTCCCTACCCCCTAACACTGCTAAGTACCAGCAGAGGGTGAAGGTTAACGGGAGGAGGTGGAGGCTCTGAGGGACACAGGTGCCAGCATAACCACCGTAGTGAGGCGGCTGGTGTCCCCGGAGCAGGTGATCCCTGATGAGTTCCATCCGGCCGTATTGGCTGACGGCAGTGTGAGTCACTACCCTGTGGCTCAAGTTCCCTTTGAGTGGGGAGGAGTCAAAGGCCCGTTGAAAGTTGCGGTGAGCCCTGCCTTGCCTGTGGAGTGTTTACTAGAGAATGATCTAGAACACACCGGCTGGAGAGAAGTGGAGTTTAGAGCCCACACTGAGATGCTGGGGTCGCCAGGATGGACTTGCGTAGTCACGAGGTCCATGGCTGCCCGGCAAGGAACTCAACCCGGGTTGGAGCCTGGGATAATGGCCCAACCCAATGCCGGTCATGGAGAGGAGAATGTGGTGGAGGACACGCCCCTTGTGATGGATGGGGAGTCCACAAAGGTACCCCCGGAGTCCGCGGAGGTGGATGTTGTTCCCGTGGGGGACTTGCCGACCCTTGCCGAGTGGCATGTGGAAGGGGGCCTACCTGGGAGGAATTCTGTCGGGCGCAGAGGGAGTGCCCCACGCTTGATGGCATGCGGCGGCAGGCCGAAGCCCAAGCAACCAATCAGGAGACTGGCAGTTATCACGTGTATTGGGAGGATGGCCTCCTTTACAGTGAGCCTAAGGTTCCGGTGCATGGATCCTTGAGGGCCTTAGTGGTCCCCCAATGCTACCGGGCCTTCCTATTGGAACAGGCGCATGAAATACCCTTAGCGGGACACCTGGGTCAGGACAAAACCTTTGCGCGGTTGGTCCCACATTTTTATTGGCCCAGGATGAGAGTTGCCTCTGACACCTACTGTAAGACTTGCCAGGCGAGTGGCAAGACTGGGACTAAGTTGAAGGTCCCTTTGGAACCGCTCCCGGTGGTCGGGACCCCTTTTGAGCGGGTCGGAATCGACATTGTTGGGCCGTTGGAGCCTCCGACCTCTGCGGGACACCGGTTCATTCTGGTATTAGTGGACCATTCCACTCGGTACCTGGAGGCTATTCCTCTGAGGACCATCACTGCACCGGTGGTGGCGCGGGCCCTGTTGGGGATTTTTACCCGAGTGGGATTCCCCACAGTCGTGGTGTCGGAAAGGGGCACGAATTTCATGTCGGCCTACATGCAGGCCATGTGGAAGGAGTGTGGAGTGACCTATCGGTTCTCCACTCCTTACCACCCCCAGACTAACGGGCTCGTGGAGCGTTTTAATAAGACTCTAAAGAGAATGATCCGGAGCCTACCAGAGGACTTGAGGCGGAAGTGGGACGTCCTCCTCCCTTGCCTGCTGTTTTCATACCGTGAGGTGCCGCAGAAGGGAGTCGGGTTCAGCCCTTTTGAGCTGCTCTATGGCCACCCCGTTAGAGGGCCCCTGAGCCTGGTGAAGGAGGGGTGGGAGAAGACTTCGAAGAAGCTTCCCCGTGATATCGTCAGCTACATGCTGGCATTCCGCAGCCAGATGGCCAAGCTGTGGAAGGAAGCCTCAGACAATCTGGAGGCTAGCCAAGCCATCATGAAGGAGTGGTATGACCGCAACGCTCGGACGGTGGAGTTGGACACTGGACAGAAGGTGTGGGTCATGGATCCTGGCGAGCTTAGTGTCCTCCAGGACCGGTGGACTGGTCCGTACGAGATTGTGGAGCGACGAGGCCAGACTACCTATGTCGTTGACTTGAAGACCCCCCGACAGCCCCATCGGGTGCTCCACGTCAACTGCCTGAAGCCACACCATGAGCGATCGGAGCTTGCTCTCCTCATGGTGACGGATGGGAACGAAGAGGAAGAGAGTGAGACTCTTCCTGACCTTCTGGCTGCCCAGGAGAAGGATGGATCGGTGGAGGGCGTGATCCTCTCCCCATCCTTAACCCCAGAGCAACAGAGGGACTGCCGCCAGGTATTGGGGCAGTACGCCTCGTTGTTCTCCCTCACGCCTGGAATCACTCATCTGTGTACCCATGATGTGGACACAGGGGACAGCCCACCGGTAAAAACCAAGTCTTACCGGCTATCTGAGTGAAGAACAGCATCCAGGGTGAGGTAGCCAAAATGCTGGAGCTGGGGGTGATCGAACCCTCCAGCAGCCCGTGGGCTAGTCCGGTGGTGTTGGTGCCGAAAGCGGCCCCACCGGGAACTTCGGTTCTGTGTGGACTACAGGGAATTGAACTCTGTCACCAAAACAGACGCTCACCCGATCCCACGGGCAGATGAGTTGGTGGACCGGCTGGGAGCAGCCCGGTACCTCAGTACCATCGACTTGACATCAGGGTACTGGCAGATTGCCATGGCCGATGGAGCAAAGGAGAAAACAGCGTTCTCCACCCCGAGGGCCACTTCCAATTTAGGGTGATGCCCTTCGGCCTTAAGAATGCTCCGGCCACTTTCCAGCAGTTGGTGAACCAGGTGCTGTCTGGCCTGAAGTCCTTCTCAGCGGCATATCTGGATGACATAGCTGTCTTCAGTAGCACCTGGGAGGACCATCTGCAGCATCTCCAGGAGGTGCTGCAGGCTCTACAACGTGCTGGTCTGACTATCAAGGCTAGCAAGTGCCAGATTGGACGGGGATCTGTCGTCTACCTGGGACACCTGGTGGGCGGGGGTAAGGTGCAACCCCTCCAGGCCAAAATTGAGACCATCATGGCCTAGGAGCCCCCCAAGACCCAAACTGAGGTCCGAGCTTTCCTCGGCCTCACTGGATATTACCGCCGGTTTGTCAAGGGGTATGGTACCATCGTAGCCCCCTTGACGGAGTTTGCGTCCAAGAAGCAGCCACGAAAAGTAATCTGGACGGCTGCTTGCCAAGAGGCATTTGAGACCCTCAAGCATGCGATGTGCACCGCTCCGGTGCTTGCGACACCTGACTTTACAAAATAATTCATCGTGCAGACGGACGCCTCTGAGCACGGCATAGGTGCGGTGCTCTCGCAACTGAACAACGATGGCCAAGACCAACCTGTGGCCTTCATCTCTAGAAGACTCCTCCCTCGGGAACAACGATGGAGCACCATCGAGCGAGAAGCCTTCGCGGTGGTCTGGGCCCAGAAGAAGTTGAGGCCATACCTTTTTGGCTCTCACTTCCTGATTCAGACGGACCACCGACCCCTTCGCTGGCTCATGCAGATGAGAGGAAAAAATCCCAAGTTGCTAAGGTGGTCCATTTCCCTACAGGGGATGGACTTTCGGGTGGAACAACGGCCCGGAGTTGACCACGCCAATGCTAACTGTTTCTCCCAGTTTTTCCGCCTTAGTGACGAGAACTCCCTAGAGGTTGGGTAGCTCTCCCCTCTTTCGGCTGGGGGGGACGCGTGTTAGACCTGTCAGCCCTAGGGTGGTCTTTCCCTGAGTTTTTGCCCTTGCCTCATTTTTTCCACCCTCTTTTTCGTTGGCCTTAGGTCTCCGAGCGCCTTCCCATTGCTAATCAATGCTAAGGTGCAGGTGCTCTCTTCTCCCAATATGGCTGCCACAGGCCCCTGCTACTGCGGAGTGGTCTTTTTAGTAGCATCCTAGTTGCCAGGAGCTGGCTGGGACCCTACAACATTGTTGCGACACCAGCCCGCCTTTTTCTTCCATAGCTAGAGTAGGGAAGCTCCTGGAACCTGCTGGAACCTTCTAGAATAAGGGTGGGGTCTGCATTTGCCGCCTTAGAGAGTGGTCACCTGACCTGGGCATACTTAAGGAAAGGAGGGAAACTTTTCAGTCAGTTGGGGCGACGCTGACCTGGGGGAACCTACGCAGGAGATTTAGGCGGTAGGGCCTAGTCAGGGACCTATACCACTGGAAGTGACAGGGCTTAGGTGCTGCCTTCTAAGTTGCGTGAGGAACACTGAACTAGCCCACTGATCTGGCCCAGCGGGAGGGGAACCCAGGGACGACATACAGAGACTGACTAAGAACTCTCTTCAGTCACCAACTCGACCGACCCCCCCCCCCCTCAAGAAACTAGCCACTAAGGGCGCAGGAACCAACAAGCGCCGAAGAAGATCGTCTAACCTTACCACAGAACTGCTGGGGGATCGACCAGGTACCAGCTCTGTGCCACCCCTGCGCTCCCTGACTCTACCTGGGGCCCCCCTGAACTGAACTGCCACCAGCGTGTGTGGCCTGTCCTGCCTGCTCTGAGTCTCTGCGCTCCCCCGCTGTGCTTAGGGGGAGCGCTGTGTGCTGATAATATTGTCCCCACTGTGGGCTGGGCCCGGTCTCCCCTCTGCTACCCCCGGACGGGGCGCTAAAGACACCCTGCAACTCACCATCGCGGCCCAGAGCACAGCTGGCGTGTGGGAAGGCCGCGCCCCCGCAGGCCGCACTGCTATTGGCGGCTACGGGTGCGCCTTCCCTACAACGATCCCCGCCGGTCCCCGGGTCCCAGGAGCCATCGGAGGGCCCGGGACCGGCCCCCAATCCGCGCAGGGCTCACTGGCCGGCCCAAAGACCCGCCTGAAGCCCCGCAGCACTCCGCTACTACGACGCCCCCTTCCCGGCCTGCCAGTCACCGCAAGGGCCCCCGGCAGGCCGAAGATACAGGTAACCCCCGGGGAGGAGGGCGGGAGGCCCGAGAGGCCCGGAGCTCGCCCCTCCCCCGGGGGAATTTATCGTTGATTCGCTGGGCCCCCCACTGCCACGGAACGGGCATAAACCAGGCCACGGCCCCCCTTAACTCTCACCCTTGGAAGGGCTGTTCATTTGCCTGACGTGAAGGACATTTTGGGGGCCCAGGGATATTGCCAAGAGCGATTTCACCCCTACCTGGCGGGAAGCTAGATTCCGGCTTAACTGTCGAAGAGTGGTCCCAAAGGCCCCGGTTAATGTCGTAGTGAAATGCCCAGTTCGATGCCATGTTGAAATACCACGTTTAATGCCCTCAGGAAAGGCTATGGTTAATGCTTTGATTTTGCTATGTCTAGCACTTTGATTTTGCCATGTCTAGCTCTTTGATTTTGCCCTGTTCAGCGCTTTCACTAATTACCAGGTCTAGCGCTTTGCTTGTTGCCATGTTCAGCGCTTTGATTACTTGCCAAGTGTAGCGCTTTGATTACATGCCTTATTTAGGCCTCTAATGAAATGCTATGTTGAGCGCTACAGTGAAATGCTTTAATGAAATCTTCTAATGAAATGCTATGTTGAGCGCTACAGTGAAATGCTTTAATGAAATGCCCGGTCTAGTGTTTTAGGAAAATGTTCCAATGAAACGGTCTAATGAAATGCTTTGAGAACCCGACTTCGATTTAGATAAAGCTGATTGGTTTTTACTCAACCTCACCGGTGTGGTGTCAATCACTGCGTGCGCTTCATGTCTCAGTGGATGTGTGTGCTGTATGGTCACTTTACATGTAAGCCTTTGGGTGCCTACCTGCTCGCGCCAAGCTACCCCCCTAGGGCCTGGCAACCCCAGGTCCTACAACCACAAACACTACTACTGATATTAGACAGACCTCTCGCTTGTGTCTATTTGGACCACTGCAGCCCCTTACAATCTGATAGAACTTACAAGTATATCTTTGTGGCATTGGATTCATGCTCTAGATTCCTGTGGATTTGGCCTCAGCGCTTGGCTGAAGCCCAAACTGTTATAAAGGACTTGCGAGTCTTTATAGAGGCATACGCAATTGGCACAATACATTCTGACCGTGGCCCCACGCTTAGGTCTTGGGCTTACAAGGAAGCCATGGGAAGTTTGGGTGTTGCATTGCGGTACTCATCTCCGTATCATTCAGAGGAATTTCAATTGTGGAGAGGAAAAACCGAGACTTAAAGGAATCCTTAACATCAGGGGTATTAGGCTTGGGTGGTAGTTGGGTTGATCTCCTATATGGGGTCCAGAGGGCACTTATTAACATGCCAAGAAGTTCCCTAGGAGGCTGTAGTCCATATGAGGTCCTATTTGGGACAAGAATGTGGGTACCCAACCTCAATTGCGTCAGCACAGTGGTGGATGAAAAAACATTTGACATCCATAACCGTTTGGCTATTTTACAGGAAATCAATTAATTCCGGGCACGACAAAGCAACATCCAAGTAATATGCACCGCCACTGGGGAAGTAAAATCAGTAACGGCAAGACCTTCCTGGGTCCCAAAAGTCGGGGATCTGGTCAAAGAAAAGGTTTTAGACAAGAAAGAATTTGGGCCATCTTACAGAATGCCTGTACCTGTCCTGGCTGTTGAAGAAACAAGAACAGTACTTCTTCCACCTCTTACAGTAAAAAAGGAAAAGAGATTTGTTTCCATTGATCTGATCAAACGACAATGTGTGGCTGATACTGAATAGCAGGCTGTGTGGGCTCCTTGGTAGCCGCCGATCTCCTCTCGCTACCATACAATAAAATGAAACTCGTGCCTGTTGGAATTGAACAGCAAAAAAGCAGAAATGTTACGTTATGTTATGTTACAGGGATTTATAGAGCGCACGTATACCCGGGGGTGTCTTGGCGCTAGACATAACAGAGATACAAGACTACTTTGCCTCTAATGCTGGAAAAGCCAAGTCTTCAATTGTTTCCTGAAAGTTAACAGGGAGCTAGCGTTTCTGAGGTTAAAGGGAAGAGTATTCCACAATTTGGACGCTCCATAAAAGAAGCTGCGTCCACCCCAGTGGGCTTTGAAAATTCTAGGAACAGCAAGTAATCGAGCTCCAGTGGATCGCAGCTGTCTAGTGGGACAATACCAAGAAAAATGATCCTGCAAGAAAGACGGACCGATACCATGCAAAGCCTTAAAGACAATGCACAGGGCTTTGAAATCAATTCGCTGAGGTATAGGAAGCCAGTGAAGATAGCGGATTTCATTGGAGACAGAGTGATATTTAGAAATATCCAGTATGAGGCGGGCTGCAGAATTCTGGATCATCTGAAGTTTATGCAGATGTTGCTTCTGGGCGTTCAAGAGAAGACCGTTGCAGTAGTCAAGCCTAGATGAGATAAGGCAGGAGACTACTGTTCTCTTGGTATGATTAGGAATGTAAGGAAAGATTTTCCTGATTTTTTTGATAAGAAAGTGTGATGCCGAAACTACCGCATTTGTGTGGTGATGGAAAGTGAGTTTGGTATCCATAAGTACGCCCAGGTTCTTTGCCTTAACCACCGGGTTGGGCGGGGAGCCCAAATCTGCGGGCCACCACAGATCATTCCAAGGGGGCTGAATGCTGCCGAAAATTAGGACTTCCGTTTTACTGGAGTTGAGTCTCAAGCAATGTGCTGTCATCCACTTATTAATTGCGCTCATACAACTCCTGAACTGCGGAGCCGGAGACTGTTGGGATTTGGAAGCTGCCACCACAATCTGAGTGTCATCGGCATAGGTGGTCAGACTGAAGCCAAAGTCCCGAATAAGGGGTGCTAGCTCAGATACATATATATTAAATAGTGTGGGGCTTAGAGAGCTCCCTTGTGGGACGCCACAGGGAAGTGTGTAAAAGTCTGAATTAAAACCATCCATGGATACGGTGGAGGTACGATCTGTTAGAAAGGAGGCTATAAGTGCTCGTGCTGACTCTCCCAATCCAAGTTTCTCCAGACAACTCTGCAGAAGACGATGATCCACCGTGTCAAATGCCGCAGAGAGGTCAAGGAGCACCAGAGCTGCTGCACCTCCGCCATCCATAACTGCCCTGATCTCCTCGGAGGCTTTGATCAATGCCAACTCTGTACTATGATCCTTGCGGAAGCCAAATTGGGTATGATCCAAGAGGCCATTGGCATTGATAAATAGGGACAATTGGTTGTTCATTATTTTGTCCACTATCTTTGCTGGCAGCGGCAGTTTGGCAATGGGCCGATAATTGGAGGGGTTAGTCGCATCAAGGGTGATTTTTTTCAATAAAGGTAAAATGGAAGTCTGCTTCCAGCTGGTCGGGAAAACACCGGAGGAGAACATAAGATTATAAATATCGGTGAGTGGAGGACTCACTGAATGTACCAGTTCTTGATAGACCCTTGGGGGGCAGGGGTCTAAAGGTGAGCCCGACTTGGCTTGAAGGACAAGATCTCTCACTATGTCTATCGAAATTGCGGAGAACACAAATGGTGGGTGCTTGTTGGTGCTTGAACTATTTAGACCTAAAGCTGGGCTGGGATCAGAAACTTCCTTAAAAGCATTAAAAATATCTAAAACCTTAGATTTAAAAACCTCGGCCACCTCGTTGCAGAATTCCTGGTTGACTCTCTTGCCTGAATTAATAGGTGTCGAGAGCTTATTGATCACTGCAAACAATTCTTTAGAGGACTTAGCAGCAGACTCGATCTGGGAGGTAAAATATCTTTTTTTTTCAGATATGAGGAGTTTTTTATAGTTGGATAGTGCAGTCTTATATGCTAATTTCTGTGTCTCATCATAGTTTATCCGCCATCGTCTTTCTAAGCGACGACAGTGCTGTTTTTCAAGACGAAGACCGTCGGTAAACCAGGGGGCGGAAGGTGTAGATCTATTAGCTGAGAGCGTTCTTCGGGGGACTGAAGCATTCGCTGCATTCTGTAACCAATTAGTGTAGCTGTCCACAGCCGGGTCTACCTGATCCTGTATGGAAGGATAGGAGGATTCCAGCAGAGCATTGAAGGATGGTAAGTCTGCTTTGTTCCATGCTGGCCCAACAGAGGCAGAGTGTTTACTGGCAACCTCCTTGGGTTCACTGGGCATGGGAAGCGGGAATTTAATTAGGAAGTGGTCTGACCAAATTAAAGGGAGTGTATCCTCAATCATAAGACCCGGAACTGAGGAGAACACACCATCTAGTGTGTGCCCAGCAGTATGTGTGGGGGATTGCACCAATTGTGAGAGTCCAAAGGAACCAAAGCTATTCAATAGCTCTGCAGTATCTTTGTTCCCTGCATCCTCCATATAAAAGTTAAAATCCCCAAGGATAATAAAATCGGACTTTAAAATAGCTGATTCAAGTAGATTGCCTAAATTGGTTAAAAACAAAGTGCGAGGGCCAGGTGGGCGGTAGAGAAGAATTCCCTTAAGCGTTAATTTGGGATGAAGTGTGAGCGAGAAGTGGAGGCCTTCATAGAGGGAGGAGGAGATGGAATAATGAGCTGACGGAAACTGGTCCCTAAAGATAATAGCGACTCCACCCCCACGCTTAACAGGCCTATCTTCCCTGATCACTCTATACCCCGTAGGTATGGCCGTGATGAAGTCGGGGTCCGATGCTGCATCGGCCCAAGTCTCTGTTATGAATAATATATCTAGAGCCAGGTGTTCTATCATATGAGCAATTTCATACTTGTGTTTGCCCAAGGACCTAGCATTGATAAGTCCGCTTCGGAAAACAGGCTGGACTTGTGACAGGGTCTCCTCTAACTGCTCATGGGCGCGAAAAGCCCTTACTGGTAGGGGGGGAGGGAGAGCGAGTCCACAGTCGCATTTAGTTACCCTTTCCCCCGGATATAGGATACAGCAGGTCGGCTCCCTAGAAGGTCGCAGGGCGTGTAAAGCGCTGCTCGTGTATTTCGCTGGTGAGGATGTATTGTGCGGGGCCCTGGGCACGGACTTGGCGCAGACGGGCTTGCCTTAGGCGCGCCTTCGGCGCCCGCTGCGCGCGTCTGCTGCGCGTCCGCCCCATAGGTGTTTAAGAACCCTTCCGGTGAGCGCCAAAACGCGAGCCACCGGAAGCGGAAAGAGGGAGGCGGTATGGCTGAGTGTTGCAGGGTCCGCCCTCCGCTCAATCGGCACAACAGCCGTGACGGAACGGGGCGGCCCCAACACCAGCAACAGAAGCAGTAAACAGTGAGTACAGTAATGGTTAAAAACACAGTTAAAAACGTAATGAAATATGTCCTAAATTACATAAAAAAGATTCTGTGCATGACCCCGATCAGAACCGTCCCCCAAGTTCCCAAGCTTCTAACCAAGGTGCGACGTGTCTAATAGTGTGCAAAATAGCAATAGCAATGGAATAGCAGCGTAGTTCAGGAAGAGAAATAGATGGCTTTAAAATGCGCTTAGTGCTTGCAGGGCAGAGTTATGTCCGCTGCGCGTCCGCCCCATAGGTGTTTAAGAACCCTTCCGGTGAGCGCCAAAACGCGAGCCACCGGAAGCGGAAAGAGGGAGGCGGTATGGCTGAGTGTTGCAGGGTCCGCCCTCCGCTCAATCGGCACAACAGCCGTGACGGAACGGGGCGGCCCCAACACCAGCAACAGAAGCAGTAAACAGTGAGTACAGTAATGGTTAAAAACACAGTTAAAAACGTAATGAAATATGTCCTAAATTACATAAAAAAGATTCTGTGCATGACCCCGATCAGAACCGTCCCCCAAGTTCCCAAGCTTCTAACCAAGGTGCGACGTGTCTAATAGTGTGCAAAATAGCAATAGCAATGGAATAGCAGCGTAGTTCAGGAAGAGAAATAGATGGCTTTAAAATGCGCTTAGTGCTTGCAGGGCAGAGTTATGTCCCTGAAACACCGATCTCAATACGGCCTAATACCGACATCTATGTGAATATGCCTCAAAAGCGAGTCATCTGCCAGTTTAACAGAACCTGCTGAGCTACCAAAGATAGATTGAACTACATCTGGCTATTTCATCGATTTTGACAACTTTTGTCTAGATCCAAGTGAACCTGAGTCACTGCCAGCTCCAGTTTCCCACAAAAGACAACCTCATGATTTCTACCTTTGGCTGAAAAAGTCTTACCCTGTTTCATGCTAGCTACAGCTTTGGATAACACTTGATGTACTGTTCCTAGTCCTCTGGATAGGTTTGTGACTGTCTTTTTCTTGCTCATGAATGGACATTATCTCCCAGAATGCTCCGGAGTATCACATGTGAACTTGGTCCAAAAACCACATACGTCATCTCATTGTGAACAGAGAGACCTGTCCTATGTGAACATTAAAGCAGTTCCAGTTCCTGAGGGAATAGTTTGGGATAGGGCTTCATATGATGTATTTGGTCCCACTGAACTTTTGAAAAAACCATATGTATTTAAAATGTCTTGGAATGATATCATTACCTCCAGTACATTCTCTGACCATTGGGAGATTGAAACTGTAAATAGTACTCTGTCTGATTTAGAACAATGTGCTGGATTTTCAAAAAATTAAATGTATGATGATACATCTGATTTTGACACCATGTATTGTTACCAACATAATGGTCATCATTTTTTGCATAAAGCAAGTACCCCACGTAATGTTTTTACATACCACCAATGGGAACATTGCCCAATACCACCGAAAGGTAGTTCACAAACGTTTGCACAGAAGTTTGCTTATTTTTCTGGGTTTAATACATCAAATGCACGCTCATATTATTATATGCTTGCACCTACATCTGCAAAGAAAAATATGCTCACCAACATGAAACAGATATACTCTGCTTCTTTTTTCTCCCAACTGTCTGTACAGGGTTTTGACTTATGGAAAGATACTATAGACATAAAATCGGTCTGGGGACAAAAGAATGGCAGGTTTAGTGAACCAAGGCACTATTTAGGGCATGCCTCATACCACAGCAGATTATTTTCCTGACCGACACTGTGCAACAGACTTCCTGTCTTGGGTTAGCCAAGATCAAGGACTTGAACACACCTCATATTCCCTCGCTTTTGCACTTTGAGGGATGGCAGAAGTATACCAAACTCAGTGAGGGTATGTTAGATGCCATCAGGCATGACATCTCCTACAATTCATCAGACCCCAATCGGAAGGGAAGGTTAGTTTGGCCTGTCAACACAAATAGGTGTCAGTCAAGATTCAAGGGTACCACCGAAGGATTTATTATCCATAAGCCTGACCTAAGCTATGTACAGCGAGAACATCCGGGGGTGGTGACATCATACAGTGTTGGGAGGTTATGCCTAGGTTGGCTAAGAACCTCAACACTGTCCCAGGTGAAACAACACTTGTCCTTACTTTTAGATGACATGGATTTAAGGGATTTTTTGCTAGGTCCCCGGAAATCACGTCATGAATGCTTCTTATACACTATTTACAATTAAGTTTGGAAGATCTCAACAGGAAGCTGCGGAGAGATTGCGTGAAATTGGGAGAGTTAACTTAGAAAAAGCTTTGCCTGTGGTTGACAATGGTATGACCACACTAACATCCAGGATGTATTCACTGGGCAACATTGTGTCTTCTGCTATAGATATAATGTAACAGGATCTGTCCATCCTACAACATGGGCAATTGCAGTTGTGATCCATTCTATAATTAAGCTGGACGTTGCAATCATTGCACTCTGGTTATGTGCCCTGGTGATATATTAACAGCACGTCTCTCTTTGCCACATATAATCTATCAGAAAGGCAGGTGAGAATGGCACAAAGAGATGCAAAATATACAATGCTGCACATTGAAAAATTAGACTAATTACCTTTCACCGTGGCAGAGTCACCGTCCACAGAATGGTTAATTCATGGCCATATAACATTGCCAGTAACAACGTTCAAATTTCAGAATTGCCTAGAATACCACCAGGTAGGCAGATATGAAGCAATGGGTAAGGACTTCATCCATGAATCTTGGGAGTTACTGTTTAGATTAGGTGCAGAAATTGGGACGCTGAAGTGTTTCTCAGCAGTACAGGCTGCGAGACTTCATTAAAAGGGTCTCTAATTTGCCAGGATATTATGCTTCACGGGGCCTGTAATGGTTCAGTTACAAACTTATCCTGCCACTTAATGGGATCCCCAGCTGCTGTGGTTAATCCAGTGTTCAGGCTGCTCTCGAATTGGAGTTACTTAATGCTGAATGATCAAGGTTGTTGTGGGATGCTTCCAGGCATCGCATATCTAGTCACAGTAAGTTCCAGGGGTGCTTGTTGTATGCAAGTATTGTGTCCACCGACCCACACAGTCAGGGAGGTGCCGTTATGGCCTTCGTTGAATGTTTCCTTTATACGTTTGATTCTCTAAGCCGACTGAAAGCCATGCTCTTACAGAAGGACGTGCCTTTAACCTCAGCCTGAGAGACCTTTGATCCATAAATTCATCATATGTAAATTTAGCATACATGGATAGCTTGAAAATCTAGACTAGTTCGGGCCATCCTGGACCTACGTAGAAAAATGCTTTACATATTGCTTGGTCAATAGACCATCTCTAAGGAACCTTTAAGTGAGTAGACTTCTTTAATGACATTTCTTTTGCACAAATTACTGACAAACATTTTTAGTTGCAAAACCTGACACTAAAATGAAGTAAGGCAAATAAGTTTGTTTTTTAGGCTATTCACCATTTCTGGATGTAAAGTTACAAAGTGTAGGCTTACATGTCCCCACCCCCTGAACCAAAAGTTGGAGTCTGAAAAAACATTAAATGTGACCTTATTGTTACTAGTAACAATAACTTTATGAATGTACTTTACATCCTGCACACTTGGTGGAGACCTCGACAACCAAGGCAGAGGACTCTCCAAGGTAAAGTATAGGGAAATTTATAAACGTTTATTAAAGTTTATTTGCCTTTAAAACAGAAATAGTAAAAATAATATTATGTTAATGTAAATTCATTTTATACATGTAATTTGGAGCACATTTTTAAAAACAATCTATATGGCTAGTACCTATAATTTAAGTTAAATATTTAATTATTTTAAGTATGAAATCAAATTAAAATTCTTTAAATATTTATATATTTTTTTAAGTGGCCACAGAAAGTAAATTGTTTGTTTTATTATGTATTAAAAGGTACTAAAAGTTAAGTATAGAATCAATTTCAATTATTTTAGTTCAATTTTATAAATTAGTTATAAATTAGTTTCATGGTTTTTTACTTTAAAAAATGCTATTGGAATATATTATAATAAAATGTATTTTTTATTTCTATTGCATTTTTTAAACATTAATTTAAATGTCTCTATATTGTTAAAAAAAAGTCTATTTTTTTTTTTTTTATTTCATCTGTATTTCCTTTGGGGTTGTATTTTGAAGTGTGTTGCAGTACCAGTGCTTGTCTATGTGTGTTGCTAGGCTTACCATCTGAGCTGGAGTAAATGTACTACTATTTTAGGTCTTTTTTGACTAAAGTAACTACAAAAGTGCAGTTTTTGGACAGCAACGAGCCTACTCTTGTGGGTGAGGAATATTCCCCCCAAACCCTTCACTAGCCCTTCCTTAACTCATACTATTTAGTAGTAAGTATTTAGAGTATCCTCTATTCCTCCTGCATTTACTACTAAAATGTAGGCACATGTATTCAGAGATCTCCACTGTTGGGTCAGATATCTCCAGGCAGAAAAGGCAGGAGTGGCAAAGATGTAGATCTCCGCACATAGGCTTGTGAATAGTACTATTGTAGTACTCATAAATGTACTACAAAATGCAGTTCGTGAATAGGACTCTGTGTGAATTTCTTGTTTGTGTATGTGTTCATCTATGTAATAATGAGGCTACGGAACTCACTCATACAAATAATCCTGAAGACTCACAGGACTGATTATTGTCCCATTTGCTATATGCACCATCCTCCAATAATGCATGTGTGATTCGAGGGTTATATATAGCCCATGCAATTTCCCTGCAAAAGTTTGAAAGTTAGTTAATTCTGTTCTTTGCAGAGGGTTTAAAATTTCTAAAACTGGGCTGTATTTCCTGGTAGGCTTGCTAAAATGCATCTTAATGGCCAACATGGGGCAGAGCTTTGAGTACCCCTGTGAGATATAGAGAACTTCCCCAGTAATTACTAATGTGAAGATGTCTATTGTAATATTGTTTTTCTCCCTTAGTTCAAACAAGAGCTCCTTCCCTGCAGAAGGGTTTGTCAAACTTGACTACTAAAATGTTTTCCACATTCGATTTTATTTTGAATATTCTGAATCTGTGTTAACTGTGTAAGGGAATCACACTAAATGGAAGACTGGGAATGTTCCCTTTACCGCAGGGAGCCATCTCCCACCCAGCCGGACGTCAGACACAGTTACTTCCTCGTCTCCTCGCTGTGTCTCCTATCCCCCCACCCCTTCCCTCCTTCATTCTTTGCTTGCCTCCCCATTCCTTTCCTCCCTCCCCTGAAGCTCCCTCCCCCTACTTGCTCTGTTTTTCCTTGTGCCAATTCTCCGCTTAATCTCCCTCCATGTTGCCCTTTTACATTACCCCCTTACCCTCTACACGCCTTGAACCAACGGATGTAACTTGTAATTGACGTACCTTCTGTAACAATGTGTAACTTGTAACCTATGTAACTCTCCTCATGTAAAGCGCTCTGATACCTCCGGGTCTAGCCAGCACTATATAAAACTCAAGTAAATAAATAAATAAAATAAACTTGGTGGCTGTGTCTGTAGTGATAAGGGCAAAATATAATGGTCAGTTTACACAGTACTCTCCAGACCAGTGTTGTCTGAGGCAGGGGGCTTGTTTACTCTACTTGATAAAGCACATGCAGCATGTCTTTTAACCCCTTGAGTGCCCCGCCCTTTCCCCCTCCTGTGCCGGGCATTGTATTAGCGGGCGGGGTCCATGACGAGATAGTCTCGTCATGGGCACAGCGCAACCGCGCTCCATGACGAGACTATCTCGTCATGGGCACAGAAGGGGTTAAAAAATATATATTTATAGGTGGAGCTTTCTCATGTAGATCCAAACTCGGGATATTTTCATACCTTTAAAGCTAACCTTATTCCTGGAAATGATAAATCACATAATAGGAATTTTCTTTAGGGTTTCAACAATGTAGCAAATCCTTTTCTACGTGGTCACCTGTTATTTTTCGCCTTTTGCTGGATCCTCATTTTTTGCTATTGGTTAGAACTTCGTGCTCCTCTTTAAACAGGGTCAAATTGGCATATTCCTAATTGGTATATTCAATCTACCCATTAGTCCCTATTATATGGTACAAAATGTACCAAGGGCCTGTACGTTATGTCACTAGAGGACTGTAGCACCTATTGTGTCATACACTACAGTGACACTGTTAAACATGGTTTCAGACCCACCATTGTAGACTGGCTGTGGCAGTTTAAACACTGCAAATCGACCATTCAGAATAAACCATTTTGACAGGTCAAACTTCCCTTTTAAATATTAATAATGAAGGACATATAGCCTTCAAAGTAGCCTGCCTGGCATCTACAAGTAGGACATGTATAAATGTAATGTTAATGGCCTACAGGGACTAGCACCCAAAAGCTATTTTTCACTGTGGCAGGCCTAGCTGTCCTGTGGAGAAAATCAGAGCACAGATTAAAATACTAATACTGGATCTCAAAATTGGGAATAGCTAGCAAAATAATAAAACAACTATTTTTAATAGTTTTAAAAATCCAAATTCAATGGTGATGTCTAAATTCTAATACATATTTAGGAAAATTACCTTTTTAGAAAGTTACATTTTACTAGCCTGAAATTCTTGGATGTTAATTTTTATTTGCTCTCCAATCTCTCCCAGCCAGTAATTAGGATATTCTTGTGTATCCACTATCTGGTTTCTAGAAACCCTTGTTTTTGTTGCCTGATGTCTCTCTCTGGGTTTATTCTGGGTACACTGGCTGCTTCAAACTAGATTTCAGTGTTGGATGTGGGATGGCACCAGGGTTACCAAAGAACACTCCTTACACCCAGCTCTCAGAGGCCAAGTTCAATGTGTCTGAAGTCTTTTGCCATCTTGAAAAAGTCTAAAGTGGGTAGGATTTGTCCCAGGAATGTTTACCCCATTGACGAGGGTGTGCGCAGGAACCATTCCCACCTAGTAGTTCATGCTAGGCATAAAAGTGGCCTCCCAGGCACACACCTCAGAACACTCTTGGACCTTAGGTAGAACAAAAGAGGATTGGACCTTCTGTCTGTGACCTAAGAGGATCCTTGAAAGACAAGACCTGCTACCTTTTGCACCTAGCAAGAAAAAGTGAACTCTAAGGGTCATTAGGCTGACATCCTGTTCAAGCTACAAGGATACAATAAGCTACAAAAATAATTTACTGTAACTGCGCAGCTGACCGGTGGCAACTGGACCTGGACTGCACCCTGCTGTTCGCCTGGGC
The DNA here is from genome assembly GCF_964204655.1 of Triturus cristatus. Taxonomy (NCBI): domain Eukaryota; kingdom Metazoa; phylum Chordata; class Amphibia; order Caudata; family Salamandridae; genus Triturus; species Triturus cristatus. The sequence goes on from NC_140592.1 coordinate 393,660,831, forward strand.
CTGCCACTGTGAGTTCCTAACTGCCTCTCATGAGTTATTTTGGGTGGGAGCTGGGCTTTAGATGTATACTCATATGGTGGCTTTGGACTTAAATAAATAAGTCAGAAGGTAAACATTCTGACCAGGACCAATCTGGCTGGTGCATCCAACCCTTGCTCTATTGATGTCGGCCTCAAATTGTGCCTAGGTCCCAGTTTATTACTACCCTAGACAATAATTGGCGCTTTGTGCAATTTTGTGCTATTTTCACTGAAATCTTTAAAAGCTCATATCGTCCGTTCCCCTTCTTGAATTTTTTGCAATTTATGAGTCATTTCTTTTATTAAATTTTACTAAATTTTTCTAATTTTGTTTGAGATTTTATTGTTTAGTGTTTTATTTTGTTACTGTTTCTTTTTTAAACATCTATTTATTGATTTTTTATATATTCATCAACATGCACATGAAGGTGCATTATGGAACAAGCAAAACATGAACTCCCAACGTTATTATCTGTGAACAACTACAGAATACAGCAATCACAACTTAAAATCTTACATTTACCAGTAGTCACTTGATCGTTTGCAAGTTACAGAGTAACGGCTTAACATTAGCAAAATGGCCCCACTATGTCCCCCTAATCTTTGTGGGCAATCCCTTGTCTTATACTTTGACCCTTCTGACAGTGCTCAATAATCCATACCCCTCGGGCATTCTGAATGGATATTCTTTAAAGCACTAGAAAAGAATCTGGTCCTTGATCTTAAAAATTGAATCAGAATCAAAAGACATCCTTTTTCTCCAATAACCTTTCCTTAAATACAGTCACTTTTTGTTTCAATACAAGTTGGTTATGGTCACTTTACTGGGTTCACAAACATCACATGTCTTTTAATTGATATTAATGTATTGTGTATATACTGGGTCTGTACATTTTTTTGAATTTCCTTATAAAGATTTTTTGTAATAATGAATAAACATGCTACTCATTTCGGCTGAAGTGAGTACGACCAGCATACTTCTTGGGCTACCTCATTTTTTGTCTTTTTGGATATATTGATACTACATGCATCTAATTGATTCAGGTATATGAAGTGTATCAAATTCTATACTTACCTTTCCGATTTATGATTGAATTTTTGCAAAAGTATATACTTGCCAATGTGTAATTTTCTTAGAATGAGTTCCTTGTGAGCAATTGTTCCAAGCTATATATTCTGAAAAGGGGGCCACTCTATGGAGTGCCAAGGTATTGAAACGTGTCTTTTGGCTACCGTACATCCTATGCCCACTAGTAGCTTGTGTCCTGTGGGACCGTCCCATCCGGGGAATACACCCAGCAATGTCAGTTTCGGGCCTATGTCAATAGGGAAGCTGATCACTGCCTCTAGTGTGTCAACACTGTGAGACCATACAGAGGTATGATTACCAGATCACATTTATTAAGGTGCTCCTTTGTGTTTTATGCAAAAAGAACAAATGATGGAATGCTGAACAATGCAAACATTCACCCCCAGTCACAAAGATCTGAGTTTCATCCATCGTTCTTTTGCTCACCACGCTACCCCAGTTTAGACCCAGCCATACGCGAATCAGTCTTGACCCTGTTTCTCATGGGAACAATCCAACCCGAACGTCCAAGCCAAGTCCTCCCTGGACTAGAATCAAGCATCCTGGGACCGTTTTTTGTGAATCACCCCTCATCAGCCAGGCTAGCTTGAATCCAGTGGCACAGCGAGCACGGGGCCTACATCTGGGCATTTCTTGTCACTTAGTGCATTTTACAGCTCAGACAGGAAGGATCCTGGCTCTGTCCCATTTTCATTAGTTTATCTGGCATAATAGAAATCTTATGAAAATACTTAAACTAGATATGGAATAATCAGGTGGGGATCACAAGTAGTATGGCTGTAATTTTTGCCTCAACTCATTCCTCCTCCAGTAGGTCCCCCAGGTCATGTTCCCACGTCTACCTCAGGATCACAAAGGGTTGCAGTACATTTATTACCAGAGCTTTGTGGAGATGCAAGACGTAAGCTGTTCCATGGCAAATTTAGGTTCTAAGGGGTTCACATCTGGAAGGGAAGTAAGCTTGTCTTTGTAGACTTCCAATGTGTGCCTAATTGCAAGTAGATGATGAATTACAATTTGTGGATTTCACATTCTTCAGTAAGTAGTCTGAACCCCAAACATCTCCTATCTTGCATACCTCACTTTTGTCTCAAGCATGGAATCCACTTAATTGATGAATCCACTGAAAGCCATATGTCATGCCATTGGGATGTTTCCCTTGTCCATTTCTCGTCCCAACCCTCCATCTCAGCTCTGAAGGCTAGCAGTCTAAGGGTATGAATTGTACCACAAGCAGAGATTGGGGACTCCCGGATCCATACAATAGTATGCAAAGACCATATTTTTCAACTGAAGCAACTTCTGTTCTAACTGCTGAATCATCTCTGTCTCCAAAGATCTAACCTATCGATAGGGAGCAGTTGGAAAGCCCAATACTACAGCTTTATATCCACAACCCCCATGAACTTCCTATGGGGCACCCAATGGGGCACCCTGGAGGGAGATTACTACCTATATGTAGTTATTCAGCATGGATTGGATATTGGAAATCCAAAAGGGGGAATACTATAGAGGTAATTTTGCAGCGTGTATAGGACTTGAGAGAGAGCTACCATTTTCAACAGGGCCATCACCCCAGCATATTCCACGGAAGCCTACTCCTGGTATACCCCGGTCTGCCTGTGCTGTTTGTTTCGCTTTGTTGTCAGTGTTTGTTAGTTAGGCATAGGCATGTGACATGTACTCGGCTGTGCACTTTTCACTATTTTCTAGTTGGGTAGGTGGCATGTACTCTGATGTACACTTTATTTAGGCATGCAATGTGCACTTTAGTTTGAGTTCACTTTTGAAAGATCTCTTTAACTAAGTGTAACTGCTTGAGATTTCTGTTTGAACAAACGTGGTGCTGATTATATCATCTTTTATTAGGGAAGCACCTTGTAAAGAGGAAGTAATAATGGGATGATTTTCTTCCTTACTATCTGAGGATAACTATCTCAATGGTAGTGGCAGCTACATCAGGGTTGCACATAAATACTGAGTGACAACAAGGTAACACATAAATGACAAGGAAGTTGCTAACAAATAATGCTCTCTGTACCTCAAGAGTCCATATATATTTATCATAATATGGTGTTTAAGGAATCCAACATGAGTTTGTTGCACATAACTGTCCAAACAAGTCAAACACACAATGGAATACAAGAATGATTGATTAGTAATTTATTCTTCTTAAGGTATAAATTCACAGTGAAAGAAAAATGGAAAATTACCCTTAATGGGACCAACTGATTGACTTTGGTTGTTGTAGAGGTCCTTCCAAGCTCTACCAAAATTGCTAAGGCAGAAGACTGGTACTGAAGTCATTGAATTTAAAGAGTATCGCTAGTCTTCAGTTTTAGATGTAAGATTTTTATCATTTAAGTTCTTAATGAAATTAACCCAAGCCAATTCGTGTTTCACAACTTTTGAATATTTTGCCCTTTCTTCGGAGTTTGCAACATAAACAGTATACAAAAAAGAAAATAATAGTTTGATCACAAAAACGAGAATGAACCCAGAAACTAAATTATAACAGTTACTGATGCTAGAAAACATAAGAATAACAAAAAGAATCAATGATAGATCTCTGTCGTAAAATAAAATAAAATTCTATAGAGACTAAAATACATGGTTGGGTTAGAGGGTTAACAAAAAGTGGTTTTTTTTATAAATATGTTTTCAACCTCAAGGATTTATTAACAGTTTTAGATGAGGTACCGAAGTTGTTCTGGTAAATAAAGATATAACAAGCATTGGCATAGCCAATAGGTCTCGCCTTTGGGACCTTATAAGTGGTTAGTCATGCAGTACACTATCGTGGGTGCTGTGACGCCATGGATTAAAGCATTGTCAGGCTTATCTGCACCACTTTTGCATTTGACGTTAAAAATGCCCACCAACTCTGACCGGGGGCACTGCACTGAAGAAGGTGGGTGGGCAAAGTCCTGGATGGGACCAGTGCAGGCTACTAGTGGAGCCTTTTGACTTTCTTCGTGGGGAGGACAAAGTTACAGCTCAAGCTTTTAGATGCTTGCATCTACACTTTGCAACCCAACACAGTGTAACCACCATACTGCTCTTACAGGTGAAACCTACTTTTTACTCAACCACTGATACGTCATCACGGGAATGACATACTTATTTTAGAGACCAGGCTCGGCCCCTCCCTAAAACATGAAAGCAGGCAACCTGAGCACTTGATCGGGTGTGACTATGCAACCAGGTGTCCTAACAAATCAGTCGCTTCATACCCAGTGTTCAGATCAGCTTGTCAATTTAGCCTTTACTCTTGCAGTAATCATTTAACGTACACAAACCACATTAAACACGTCAGACCGAGTGCACCAATACAAACTAGAGATGGCTCGTGATATCTGGAGTGTGCTTCCACCATTCAGAGTGACTGCCACGCCTTGCAAGGCTTCACACTCACTGGAGAATGGTGCATTGCCCATGCTGCCCGAAACATGTTTTACACCGTAGTATACTCAGTCCAGCACCCTTTTCAAGGATTTTAAAACTAGAGTTAAGTAATACTGAAATTCTTCACTCTGTGCTCTACTTGGACATGGCTTCCAATAACCATTAGATCATCTCTTTGCATTTCTCAGGTGTCTTGAAGTGTCACTGGATTCAACACTCAGAAGGCAGGTCTGCATCTGGATGATAACAACTGTGGTTGTTGAGGTTAGTTTCTGCATTTTAGCATCAACTGTGTCCTGTGGGCCTATCTGGTCGACATTACGGGATTTTGCGGAGGCCTCCGGCCTTAAAGTTAACTGGGAAAAATCCACTTTGTATCCACTGAGCCCTCACTTGGCCTCAATCGACGTCCAGATTGGAACTCAAACACTTGCCTGGAGCGCCGAGGTGCCCAGATATCTAGGAGTGAGGTTGTATCACTCTCCTGAGGACCTGTATGAGGGGAACCACCGTAAAACGCTGTCTGGGCTACGAACGGCAGTGGGTTTCTGGAAAACACTGCCCCTAGCCCCCATTGGGTGAGTAGCCCCTTGCAAAAATGATCATGGTCCCCAGGCTGCTCTACCACTTCACCAATCTCCCAGTTATACCACCACGTCCTTTCTTTAAGGAGCTAGATACCCTGCTCACCGAGTTGATTTGGGGAGGGGGTCGGCACAGGGTGGCATTAACTACACTAAATTTGCCCACGAATCAGGGAGGATTAGGGGCACCATCTTTCGAGGCATACTTCCTGGCAGCTCAGCTTCAGTGGTTATCACATTGGATAGCAGAACGTTACACCGGGGAAATGACCACGGAGGAAGGCCGTATACCCCTTCCGGCAATCTCCAGGATGTTCCTCCCGGGCACCTAACCACTGTGCACCCACCCCCTCCAGATGTCCATAGCTCGCACATGCATGCTGAAAATCCATCGCATGTCCAAAGGTAGACCCCCATACTCACCCCTACTCCCGTTGGTAGGTTTCCCCCGAAAGGAGAAATACTATACTGCCGGTGCTCTCCAGATATGGACCGACCATGCAATCACGGAGGTAGAATCCCTGTTTGAGGATGGCCAGCTCAAGACGTATGCCCAGATGACTGACAATTACGACCTCCCGCCAGGCCAGTTCTTACTGCACAGGCAACTCTTAGACAGCAGCCGCCGCTACTGGGACCCAAACGAGGGGGAACCCCCGACACACCCGGTGATACACGCCATTCTGCATATGGGAGCGGGCAGACACCTGGTCACATGGCCGTCCGAGAACTGATCCTCAACCCCCTACATTCATTACGTCAGATATGGGAAATTGAAATGGGGCGGGGATTTAATGACAGAGAGTGGGACACAGCATTAGAATACCCTAAAAAGGTCTCCAGGAACGTGCGTTTCAGGAACATTCAATTCAATATCCTCCACAGAGCATACCTAACACCACACCAGCCCCTAGCTGCTCCGCCCGCCTGGTGAGCCAGCACACACGGTGGGTCGATGCCCGGCAGTGTGGCACATATTTATTTTCAGATCATCCACTGGGTCACGTGATCTGTCTCCTACTCCCGCCCCTTCTGACAGGGGCGGAGCGTGTTGTGGCACACCCCCGGTTGGTCAGGCCCCCCAACCGCCCGAAGGACTAACGGGGCGCTGTCGCGGTCTTCCCAGAACCCCCTTCGGCTCCTGGACCTTGGCTCGGGCACCCTTACTGTGCCGGACAGGGGTACCCTTACTGTACCGCCTGTCGCAGAGGTACCCTTACTGTACCCGTCTGCCTCCAGATCGCCCTGTAACTCCGCCTGCAACGCAAAAGAAAAACATTAAAACATTCCAATAACGCGCTGTCTCCGCCACGCAGGGTAAGCGGAAAGGGTGGGAATACGCGTGTCCGAGCAGGAGCGGCGCGCAGGAAGCAGAGGAGGAACTGGGCGAGAGGGACGCCTAAGTAGGGGGGGCTTGCCTCGCCCCCCCCCCAACGGCCCGCCTCCACCTACACACTTATTGGGAGATCTCCTCCCTGGGCGTGGCCTCACGCGCGAGGCAGAAGAAGGGGGAGGGGGAAGGCTGCGACGGGCGGCCACTAGAGAGCTGCCCTGCTGATGTCCCACTGCGTGGGACGCGGGCAGCGGCATAGTGACCACACCGTCATCCGCTTCAATCAACACGCATGCACAGACGTCACCCAAGGATAACACTGACACTTTCTTTGTGGGTGAAGAACTGCTGCAGGTTTATTTGATACAACATAAGTATGACGATAAATGGGTTATCTCCAGATATGGACCGACCATGCAATCACGGAGGTAGAATCCCTGTTTGAGGATGGCCAGCTCAAGACGTATGCCCAGATGACTGACAATTACGACCTCCCGCCAGGCCAGTTCTTACTGCACAGGCAACTCTTAGACAGCAGCCGCCGCTACTGGGACCCAAACGAGGGGGAACCCCCGACACACCCGGTGATACACGCCATTCTGCATATGGGAGCGGGCAGACACCTGGTCACATGGCCGTCCGAGAACTGATCCTCAACCCCCTACATTCATTACGTCAGACATGGGAAATTGAAATGGGGCGGGGGTTTAATGACAGAGAGTGGGACACAGCATTAGAATACCCTAAAAAGGTCTCCAGGAACGTGCGTTTCAGGAACATTCAATTCAATATCCTCCACAGAGCATACCTAACACCACACCGTCTCCTCCGTTTTTATCCTGACACGCAATGCACTTTGCATGCCCCCAATGTCAAACCCCCAAGGCAGACTTCAAGCACATGTTCTGGGACTGCCCCACTATTAAAGAATATTGGGATTGTGTACACCGGACACTTCGGATGACGACCAACATTACGACCATGTCCACGTGGGAAGCATGCACCCTCGGGATCTTCCGCAGACGGAAGACCAAAAAAGTGCAGAACCGCTTTGCATCGCTTCCCATTCTCTTAGCAAGAAGAGGAATAGCCATGCACTGGCAGGCCCCGTCGGGACCCCCAGAAGCAGCCTGGGTAGGCGCCATGAAAAAATGACGTAAGGCGGAAGAAGAGTTGTTGAGAGAAGAGGAAGTGAAAGGAATTCGTAAACATCCCATATCTCTAGAATGGGCACAATTATTACATCAATTCACACTCGAAACAACCCCGGCGGAAGTACCGGTAGACTCCTAATGCCAGATCCCACCCCTATCCCCTATGGGGCCGGCGGCAGATGACCCAAGACAGAGCCCAATCGCCTAAAACCGGAGCTCTACCGAAGACATGTCAAGTGATCTTAACAACTACACCGGGGTGACCCACCACGAGGGCCCCCCCCACATATGTAACACCACACCACACAAAGGTAATGCAACCGTCCACATAATCGATCTCTCAGATATACATTCCGATAGCTCCCCAACGTTTCCCCTAGTTTTACCCCTCCAGTTTGCAGTTTGTATTTCCTCATCGGCTGTTACGAATCCGATGATTTTTGGACGGGAACGCATTCAGTTAAACTCACGTATGATGACACAGGGAAAGAAAACATGGGAGTAAAACATCTGTGCACACTCATCAGAAGCAAGCTCAGCCAGATTATTGTAAAATACCACCGAGGAACACAAACCGGTGGGAGAGCCACACCTAGAAACTTTTCACAGTGTCTAGTTTTATAATGCTTGTTGTGCAGCAATGATGTGCATGCTATTCTTCACAATCATTTCACTCCTAACTGCAGTCATGTGTTAATATATTACAATGATATAAGGTGTTAATATGTACCAAGAAATGTAAAAATCGAGGAGGAGCCAAGATGGCGACCGAGATGGCAGTGTAGACTCCCGGCTCTGTGAATCTCCGCATCCCGCACAGATATCCTGCATGAGATCCTCAGCCTGCGCTACATGCCCGTGTTGGTGATTGAGAGCGGCAACCGATCGTGTGATCCTGAAGCTTCTAGCGGCGGTACCGCCCGAGAAATGCTCGTTTGAAGTTTGCGGCCTGGGCAGCCCTGGGGCCGGGACCTCGAGTGGACAACATGGCCGGGCGGCAGTTCAACAACAGCGGCCATTGGTGACCGAGTGGAGTCGGAATACCGAAGCGGCGCGAATATCGGCCTACATCTCGCTGTGGTTACTCCTATCACCGAGAATAGCGTGACGGGTGCATACCCGGGGTGACGATTCCGGGGGTTATCGGCGATCGCCTGGACCCTCGCCAATGATTTGATCGGTCGCGGCCTGTGGCTCGTCCCGATCTGCACGGGCTGCTCCCGGTCTTCGCAGACGCTGGCCCAGGGGGAGAACGACTGTCACCTGTGACCACACACTGGATACACATCTCGCCTGCCTCCGGACCCTTGTTTGCAGCGACATGGAACTTGATGTGCTTGTGACTGAGACCCGGTCCCCATCTGGGGTGGCCCTGCCCTGCGGCCATCTTGATGGGATGGACTCTACCATCCTGTACGCTGGGTCGCAGCAAGATTGGGAGTGTGTGGCGCAGAGGAGCGTGGCGGAGCGAGTGCGAGGGGCCGTGCTGGGGTACGGTGACCTCCTCGATGCTCTCGGAGCCCTTCATTCCACCCTGGTTCATGGCGCTTGGGTATTGGGGAGGAAGCTTGATGGTATTGTGTTGGCGTCGGAACAATTGCGGTCTTCCTGTCCCCAGGTACATAAGGCACTGTCTCACCTTTCACTGGAGGAAAGTGCCGTGACCGCCTCTGTGAATAAGGGACGGATGGAAACTTTGGACACTGTGGCAGCGTGTGGTCGGCTGGCTGTGGGGTCGGTCTGTTCTGGAGATTTTGGACTTGAGCGGAGGGTGGTGACTTTGTCCCATGCGTGGCATCCGGCGACCCAGGCAATCTTCACGCAACGGTCGCCTGCTCTGGCTGATTCCTCCTTCCTGGACCTCGTGTGTGGCGCAGGCCTTGGGGCAGTTCTGGGAAAGGTGATCTCCCATGATGATGACTGTGTTGGTGTTCCGAAACGTCCTCCCCACATGTGTGTGTCCCTTCCTGGTCAACTCTGGACGCTCATCTTCCTTGTAATCTCGGACATGATAATGGATCGCTGGGTATGCACTGGTGGTTTCGCAAAGAGTGGCCAAGGATAAGGCTGATCCTTTAGAGGTTGTCATTTCATAGGCGGGCGGGCTTGGGGGTTGTGTGCTTTCACGATGTAACTAATAGTGTAGTCGGTGAATACTGCTCCCCATTTCCCTCAGACATGGCCGAACTTTTGCTGTTTAATGTTCGTTGGGGAGGAAGATATTGTGCGGGAGGGAGAAGCCGGGGGCCTGGTTGAAGGCCCTCCTCCAGTTTATTATTACTCTCTCCCCTTTTCTGTTAGGGGGGATTTCCTCTCTTTTCCCTTTTTCTCTGTTTCTTCTATATTTCGGGTCTGGTTCTGGGGCGACAGGCACGCTGCGGGGGGGGGGGCCGTAGTCATCTGCAGAGGTGCAGGGTGGGGGGTTGGGGGAGGGGCTTCTATAGTCCTTTATCGTGTTTCTATGGCCTTCTTTTTCTTCTCTTATTCTTCTTTGTCTTTCTTTTCTGGGGTCAGTGCGGTAGGTTTCCTTCGTGGCCAATCATTGTTTTTCATTTGTGCCTCATTTCCGTGGGGTTTTCTGGGTCCTAGGGCAGGAGACTGCAGGCGCAAACGGCTCGTGATATCCCTCCACATCCTGAACTTCCTGTTTCAGCGCCATTGATTTGATAGATTGCTATTTATTGTTTGACGTTCACTATTCTGCCTGCCAATTTTCGCTGTTGAGAACTTGATTGCCACCTGATCCTTCTCTCCTTTATTGTAAAATGAAAACCTTTTATATCCTGGTTTCCCTCTTGGGCTGTTCAGTGGATAAGAGAATACTGGCATTGAGAATCGACTTCCCGAGGTGCTGCATGTGATTATAATCTGCTCGCTGTTACCTTCACTGTTTGGCGGCCGGCCCCGAGGGTTGTAGGCCCATACTTGTCTTTATTTGCAATGTCAATAAAGGTTTTTCAAAAAAAAAAAAAAAAAAAAAGAAATGTAAAAATCCCAATAAACACATTTTAAACAACAAAAAAAACTGTGTCCTGTGGGTGAGCTCTGGGACAGGGTAGGGGTACTCCTCCATGAACACTAGCAATCCCTCTAGGGCACTGTAATGTTTTCACGTGTCAGCAGGACGGACAATATAAACCTAATTTAGTTTGCTTTTACTTAACAGCATTTTAACGCCTAGTTTAGCAAAGTATTACCTTGATCGCCGCACTCTTATTTTTGGAAAAAAGGGAATACTTTGGTACTGTAGCTGGAATACTTGAGCAGGTGGAGAGCAACAGCTGTAGGTTGTGTAATATTTTAATATCATGGCTGAAGGCTCACTATTGTTACCATTAGGAATTGTATCAAATATTCAAAAGATACGCATGTGGCAAATGGCCACAATAAATATTTGTGAAGGGAAGTGGCCTCTGCGGGGTAAGGCTTCCTCCGCCGGACCCATTTTCGAGGCAGGCCGGCAAAGTGATGCACAATCCGGGGCCCATATCTCGCCCTGGTCCACGCTGTGCGGCTCCTCCTAGGCCCATGCATCTCTTTAACTAAGATTGGCTTTACAGAAGCCATACATTCAGCACTGGGGTTTCTCCCTAGGCTTCCCCGGCTCCATGCATAGTGACCACACCGTCATCCGCTTCAATCAACACGCATGCACAGACGTCACCCAAGGATAACACTGACACTTTCTTTGTGGGTGAAGAACTGCTGCAGGTTTATTTCATACAACATAAGTATGACGATAAATGGGTTATCTTACGGGCGATCCAGGGCAAGCAGCCCCTAGCTGCTCCGCCCGCCTGGTGAGCCAGCACACACGGTGGGTCGATGCCCGGCAGTGTGGCACATATTTATTTTTAGATCATCCACTGGGTCACGTGATCTGTCTCCTACTCCCGCCCCTTCTGACAGGGGCGGAGCGTGTTGTGGCACACCCCCGGTTGGTCAGGCCCCCCAACCGCCCGAAGGACTAACGGGGCGCTGTCGCGGTCTTCCCAGAACCCCCTTCGGCTCCTGGACCTTGGCTCGGGCACCCTTACTGTGCCGGACAGGGGTACCCTTACTGTACCGCCTGTCGCAGAGGTACCCTTACTGTACCCGTCTGCCTCCAGATCGCCCTGTAACTCCGCCTGCAACGCAAAAGAAAAACATTAAAACATTCCAATAACGCGCTGTCTCCGCCACGCAGGGTTAGCGGAAAGGGTGGGAATACGCGTGTCCGAGCAGGAGCGGCGCGCAGGAAGCAGAGGAGGAACTGGGCGAGAGGGACGCCTAAGTAGGGGGGGCTTGCCTCGCCCCCCCCCAACGGCCCGCCTCCACCTACACACTTATTGGGAGATCTCCTCCCTGGGCGTGGCCTCACGCGCGAGGCAGAAGAAGGGGGAGGGGGAAGGCTGCGACGGGCGGCCACTAGAGAGCTGCCCTGCTGATGTCCCACTGCGTGGGACGCGGGCAGCGGCATAGTGACCACACCGTCATCCGCTTCAATCAACACGCATGCACAGACGTCACCCAAGGATAACACTGACACTTTCTTTGTGGGTGAAGAACTGCTGCAGGTTTATTTCATACAACATAAGTATGACGATAAATGGGTTATCTTACGGGCGATCCAGGGCAAGCAGCCCCTAGCTGCTCCACCCGCCTGGTGAGCCAGCACACACGGTGGGTCGATGCCCAGCAGTGTGGCACATATTTATTTTCAGATCATCCACTGGGTCACGTGATCTGTCTCCTACTCCCGCCCCTTCTGACAGGGGCGGAGCGTGTTGTGGCACACCCCCGGTTGGTCAGGCCCCCCAACCGCCCGAAGGACTAACGGGGCGCCGTCGCGGTCTTCCCAGAACCCCCTTCGGCTCCTGGACCTTGGCTCGGGCACCCTTACTGTGCCGGACAGGGGTACCCTTACTGTACCGCCTGTCGCAGAGGTACCCTTACTGTACCCGTCTGCCTCCAGATCGCCCTGTAACTCCGCCACAGCTCTGGGGAGGCTACAGTCGCTGCCAGAGCCCCCCCTACCCTCCATAGGTGTTACTGATGTCCTTTGCTAGCTAGCGCCTCTTGTACGTTGAGCAGGAACATGTCCATCCCTACCCTGGACAGGTGCACCCCATCCTTCTCGTAGTACCCCTCAACCTTCTCTTGGACCAATGCATGTCTGATGAAGCCCATGCCCCTACGCTCCATAAATTTTTGCATGGACCTATTGACCCTTCTACGTGACCGCTCTACTGCTGCCGGGGACCTGGCCCCCCTCCAAATCCTGCGGGGTACAATTTCAGACCACCAGACTTCGCATGACCCCCCAGCCTGGCTAATGGCCGGCAAGTCAGTTTGCATGGACATGAGCAGGGCCCTCCTTCCCCTGGAAACCAGGTCATTACCCCCTAGGTGTAAGATAATAATGGAGGGCAGAACCCCCACAACAGCCAGGCGCTGTTCAATTATGCCCCGGGCTTCACTCCATTTCATCCCCGGGGAGCCCAACCACACCAACTGTGTGTTAGCAAAATTCTGCGACCAGTTCCTGTGTGTTGCCCAGCGTTCCAGCCTCGTGATGTAGGAATGTCCCATCAACCAAACCTGGTGACCTGTCAATGAAACGATGAAGCAGCTTTTAGGTAGTCGTATCTTTATTACACACAAAATTAGATACGTTCATCCAAAAGGAACAAAACCCAGGGCGGGAAGAGTCGGATCTGCACATACAGCATCAAGGGCGAACATACCTCTTAAAACAATCAGACTCCCAACGCCCCACCCCTTTTACCCCCTCTGGGCCCAGGCTGGCTTTCGCCGCTGAAGTGGCAGCACCAATTCTGAAGGAGTGCGAGGAGAATCTGCGCCCACTCCCCGATAGGCCAGCCTTGGACAGGGTGGCACCCAGAATACGGTCAAACTGAAACTTGGTGAGGGGGGATCCATCTGCATGAATCAGGAAGGGACCCGGGGACGCTGGACGCAAGGCCAGGTATTCCCTGACCATGTGAACCGGGCAGTACCTGTTGTCCCCTAGGGTCTGTAGCACAACTGTCTTCCCCCTCCCCGCCTGGTCTGTCTTGGATCTGCGAATCCGTAGCTCCAGCGATGCATTGAGGGCCACATCCGCAATCCCCAGCGCTGTGTCAGACAGGTCAGCCTTAGATTTTGCCACTAGCTCGCTGACCCTAAATGCACCAAAGAATGCCAGGCAGAATACCGTTGAAAACAACCTAGCTTCGAACGGGGAGAAAGTAATCAGAGGTACCGTGTCCAGGAGGAGCTGAAGGTCTATGAATTCAATGGGTGCCCTGGTGTCAGGTTGTCTAACCTCCTCCCTGGCCCAGCCCTTCAGGGCCGCCCTAATCTTGGATGACCCCGTTGGGTTGACACTCCCATCTAACCTGACGTCATGGCGCACAGCTGCCAGGTGACCACAAATCCATGAGTGCGATCTGCCGTTCTCCTTGGCCCACACCACTAAAGCCTCTACCTGTTCCTCTGCCCCCAAGGCTAAGCAACCCAGCGCCTCCACTACTGCTCTGAACGTTGCTAACTGTGAGTCGTACTTCCTCCGCGTCGCTGGCGCCAAGGACCTCTCCCCCATCTTCCTCAGTCTTTCCCCCACTGAAGCAAGCGCCAGAGGTGGTCCGGGAATGGTGTCATCTCCGCCCTTGCCCGCGGCCAGGCCTCTCGAAACCGGAGCCACTGAAAGCGAGAAAGAGCGTCAGCTGCCACATTCCGTACACCCGCGATGTGCCGCGCCCTAAACTCGACGTTGCTGCGCAGACCCTCTTTGACTAACTCCCTCAGCAGACTCAGGACTAGCGGGCACGAGGCAGTAAGGCCGTTGATGGCGTGCACCACCGCCATGTTGTCTGACCAGAAGACCACCTTCATGTTGCTCAGTGTGGCCCGCCAGAGATGCAGCGCTACTAGAATTGGGAAGAGTTCCAACACTGCAATGTTCTGTGTCACCTTCTTTCTACGCCACGCATTGGGCCACCTCATAGCGCACCACTCTTCCCCCAGTATCACACCAAAACCTTCCCTTCCAGACGCATCAGAAAACAAGCAAAGCTCCTGGCTGGCTATCCACGGGGCCCTCCAAATCACCGTCCCATTAAAACCAATGAGGAATTCTGCCCACATTGCGAGATCAGCCTTCAAACCGGCGGTCAGTCGTACAAAATGGTGCTTCTGAGTTACATTTGCCGTGGCCCCTGCCAGCCTCCTTGAGAACACCCTGCCCGCTGGAATCACTCTTGCTGCAAAGTTCAATTTGCCAATCAAGCTCTGGACAGCCCCTAGGGTCGCTTTGTCCTTGCCCAATAGCGCCTGGATGTCCTGCAACAAGCCCAGTACCTTATCGGCGGGGAGCCTCGACTCGCCTTTTACCGTATCTAGCTCCACGCCAAGAAAGGTCAAGACCTGCGCCGGCCCCTCGGTCTTACCCGGGGCAAGGGGAACTCCTAGAAACTCTGCCAGCTCCTCAAACCGACTCAAGCCTACCTCACACTCGTCCGTCCCACCCGGACCGAAGAATAGGAAGTCATCCAGGTGGTGGGTCACCTGCGTGATCCCGTGAAGGTCCCCCAAGGCCCACTGAAGGAACGAGCTGAAGGCTTCGAAGTAGGCGCAGGAGACAGCACAACCCATCGGCATGCAGCGATCATAAAAGAACTGTCCCGCCCACTTGAAGCCTAGCAGATGCTGACTAGCTGGATGCACCGGCAGCAGGCGGAACGCGGATTCAATGTCCGCCTTCGCCAACCACGCCCCCTTCCCTACTCTCCTGACCATGTCAATAGCCATGTCCAGGGAGCAGTATGCCACGGAACAAATCCCCTCGTCCAGCCAGTGGTTCACAGAATTTCCCTCGGGGTACGATAGGTGGTGAATTAAGCGGTATGCGCCCTGTTGTTTTTTCGGTACCACTCCCAGTGGTGACACCAAGAAATGGTCCATGGGCGGGCTGCTAAAAGGCCCAGCTACCCTTCCTGCTGACAACTCCTTTCGTACCTTTTGGTCCACTACCCCGGGCATGTCCCTAGCTGACTTCAGGTTCTGTGCATCCCTGGACTCCAACGGCCCCTTGTAGGGAATCCTAAAACCATCAATGAACCCACCCGCCAGTAGGGCCCTGTCCTGAACCAGTGGATAACGCCTAATTAGCGGGAGGATATTTTCCAGGATGATGGGTGAAGGACCCTTCGCGGGGCTGGGGCGCTCTGTGGTGAACCCAGAAATGCAGGGGGCGGTAGGGTTGGTGGGGAGGACTGACGGGGGGTGGCACCTGTGTGGTCTCATAGCCGTTGGGAGTCTGTCCTGTTGGGTGCAGCAGGCTGTGGTGCGCCCTGGCTGGGGGGGCAAGAAGTGGCAGGGTGTTGTGCGCCGCACTTGCTGCAGGCGTGTGAGAATTTGCATGACCTCCCCCAGGTGCAGTTTCCCCCGTTGTAAAGGCGGCATGTGCCTGAATTGAAGCGCTTGCCCTGCCGCTGCCCCCGCCCCCTGCCACCGCGAAAAGGCTGCTTAAAGGGGCGCCTGGGAAACTGATCCCTCTTTCTGTCGACTGCCTCCCCTTGCCCCTTATATGCCTGATCCTTCTTATCCCGGGTGGGTCGGCACATGTGTTCTACCCAAAGCTGAATCTCCTTCTGATCCCACCCCAGGTCCTGGCATATGGCCATTCTTTTCCTGAAATCCTGGTCGTAATAGAACCAACCCAACCCCCCAGAGAGCCTAGCCTCTTCTTGGATCGTGCTGGCATACTGCATTAGGGCCTCACTCTGTTCCGGAAATTTCTGCACTACTACAGCTGCCAATATATTAAATGCAGATGTCCAATTTTCGATCGTCTTGTCCGGCCATCGCTGATATCTGACCCTTTCCTCTTCCTTACGCCCCATCTTTCTCGTGTCCACCCCTGCCGACCCATGCATAAGTAATGTCAGGATGTCCATATACTCTCGCCTCCATATCCCTTCTTTAGCGGCCTGTGGTACCAACCATGCCAGGGAACAGCGGCCTGATGCCAATGGCGCTTGGGTGACAATGGGCTTAGGAACCTGGGCCAAGCCCTCCCCTCCTGACACAGCACAACCCGATGCCACGGAGGGCGTAGACTCAGCAGCAACAGGGGTGGAGGGCGTAGCAGCTGCCGGTGTGGGTGGCGGGGACGCCAACGCGCTAGCCGTGGATGTACTCGCTGCATTACTTGTGGAGGGACCTGTGTCCCCTGGAGGTGACAACCCCGGGGCTCCCCCAGGCTCACCATTGCGCTGTTCCACGGTTGTACTCTGCCCAGCCCAGACTTGGAGCACGGGTGCCTGGGCTGGCGCGGGCCCCGACGCTGTGGGCAACTGTGGCGGTGCAGCCAATGCGTCCAAGCGGCTCTGAAAGACGGACATGAGGCTAAGCATGTGATCCATGGCTTTGCCCATCTGGGCCATGTCAGTGACTCCTGTGGCAGAGTCGTGCACCGGTGTTGTTGCGACTGCCGGGAGGACGGTACGTGGTGTGGTCGTCTGTCGTTTCCTGGCCGGCAGGGCCTCAGGCATGTCTTTAGATGTGGGCTTACGCACCCTGGTGGACCTCCAGGGCTCTGACCCCGAAAGGCCTGGGGCGCCCTCGGATGGGGGGGGGGTTACGACCACGCCCGAATCCTCCACCCTGCGACCCTCAAGGAAACCTTGGGCCCACGCCGTGCCCTTCTCACAGGCGAACGCCATAAAGTCCGCCCAAACCCCTTCCTGTGGTGCGCTCGACTGCGTCTCCTCGACCGACGTCTCTTGGGAGAACAGTGGACCCGGTGTCCCGATATTCTCCATTGCGGGTGGGCTACTCCGAAATCACAGCTAGCGTGCGTCCCCTTTGCGCCTTCTCCTTGGATCCTGGCCCTACGTTTGCGGGCTGTCCCTCACCGGATCTGTAATTGGGGAAAGGAGCAGAGTTAGAACGAACAGAGAAGCAATGCACTAAATATACCCATAACCACATCGCTGGTAAACCGACACACTCATGCGCCGCGTTGCCTGTGTCCACTCGTGTCGCAAAACTGCCCTCGCAAGGTACAAAGATAACAGCATCTGTGAACACCCTTATGCGCAGCCTGGCCTTTGTCCGACCGGGTTTGTTGGCCGTACTCATGGAATTAAGACAGTAAATGACCTCCCCCCAGCGGCCCAACCCCCGGCCCTGGATACCCAACACTCTGCCCGAGCAGGGGCCACGTGACTGCAGGCTACCCGCACGTGGCGATCCGGGCCCGAGACCCTGATGTCCGTGAACGCGCCACATCGCTCGGTGCCCTGGGTAGATATAGCGGGAAAGCGAGCCTTCTTATTCGGATGCCTATTGATCTGTAGCGCGACTCAGCCCGCAGGTATTGGAGCCCTATACTCGATCACCGTACTTAAATTACACATTCAGGAATGGGAAGGGTCGCGTTTACTGGCCAGAATCACAGGATGAGGACGCGACGTCCAAACCAACCCCCACCCCACTGGGGTCTAATTAACGCGCCACATCGTTGATGGCCCGTGTAGATGTAACAGAAGAAAGGCGCCTTCTTATTACTGTTGCGTGTTAATATATCGCGTGAAACCAACCAGCCGGTCTTGGCGCGCTTTACACGATCACCGTATTTACATTACACATTCAGGCACTGGGAGGGATCGCGTATTGTCCAGCAACACAGGGTGTGGACGCGACGTTCAAACCAACGCACAACCCCCGAGGTCTATGTAAACGCGCCCCATCCTTGATGGCCCGTGCAACTATTACGGGAAAAAGGAGCATTCTTATTATTGTTGCGTGTAATATATATCGCGTGGACCCAACCCGCCGGTATTGGCGCGCTGTACACGATCACCGTATTACTGTAACACATTCAGTTACTGGAAGGGGTCACGTATTGTCCCGCAACACAGGGTGTGGACGCGACGTGCAAACCAACACACAACCCCCCGAGGTCAATTAAGACGCGCCACAACGTTGATGGGCCGTGTAGCTTTAACGGGAAACAGGAGCATTCTTATTGTTGTTGCATAGTAATGACACGCGTGAGGCCAACCCGCCGGTAATGGCGTGCTTTACCCGATCAACCTATTTACGTTACACATACAGCTACGGGAAGGGGTCACGTTATTGGCCCGGCACACAGGGTGTGAACGCGACGTTCAAACCAACACACAACCCCCCCATGTCTATTTAAACGCGCCACATCGTTGATGGCCCGTGTAGCTTAACGTGGAAGAACGAGCATTCTTATTGTATTCGCGTAGTGATATATACCGCGTGAGCCTAACCCGCCGAGATTTGCACGCTTTAAGCGATCACCGTACCTGCATTACACGTTCAGGTGCTGGAAGGGAGGCAAGTTATTGGCTAGAAATCCCTCGATGTGGACGCGACGGTCAAACTAACCCCCCACTCTCGCGGTCTGTTCACACGCCACAACATTCGTTGGCCTGTGTAGCTTTTGCCGCGCCAGGGAGCATGCATTGTTAGTGTTATTGCGTTTTGTTATCTAGCGCGACTTAACCCGGGATATTGGAGCGGTTCACACGATCCCCGTAATTACATTACAAATTCAGCCTACGGGAAAGGGTCAAATTATTTGTCCAAAATCCCAGGATGGGACACGACGTCCTACAGCCTCACAACCCCCGCGGCCTGTAAACGCGCCACATCATTCGATGACCCGCGTATATTTCACGGGACAAGGGAGCATTCTTAATTATGTTGCGTAACGTATATAAAGCGATTCAAACCCCCGTATCGGATCGATTGCACTACCGCGCCTTCACATTACACATACTGAGACGGGCGGGGGGTTAAGTCATTTGGCAGGAAAAAAGTACATACTGCCACACTGTGATTCGGCATGCTGATGCAATGCGAGCATCTGCTCTCGACGCGCCAAATCTATCAGTGGACGCGACGCCCACACCGATACCCGACACCCCCGAGGCCCGCCATGTTGCAGAGAGGCCCCCACACTCTACCCGCGATGCTTCCTGCTGCCCGGAATCAGCCCGACTTGCGCCGTGTCACGCATACCCTCCAGGGCCTTGTACCTTTCGAACGCGATGGACCGAAGGAAAAATGGCCGCGCATACTGTGGGGGGGAGAGGGGGCGGTGCCTACAAACACGCGTACAATTGGACGGGAAACGCGCCTGGTCGCTACGACTCGCAACCATCCGCCCGGTCCGATACTGGACCTCCCGTTACCCTGCCACCCCGCAATCGCGCCACGAAAAATGCCCCCCAGCAACACCCGCATTGCCCCGCAGGGACACGGGCCACTGCTTGCGCCCCCCACACCCATGGCCATCCGGGCCACAGGGCCCCGTCCACCTGGTCATGCCCAGGGACAGGGCCGGGGTGGGAGAGGTTAGCAAGACTCACCGAAAGTTGATGATATCCCGAAAAGCACGACGACGCTGGAGGGGGCCCCGATCGAAGTACCGTGGTGCAGACGGCAGGAAATACGCGTGTCCGAGCAGGAGCGGCGCGCAGGAAGCAGAGGAGGAACTGGGCGAGAAGGACGCCTAAGTAGGGGGGGCTGGCCTCGCCCCCCCCAACGGCCCGCCTCCACCTACACACTTATTGGGAGATCTCCTCCCTGGGCGTGGCCTCACGCGCGAGGCAGAAGAAGGGGGAGGGGGAAGGCTGCGACGGGCGGCCACTAGAGAGCTGCCCTGCTGATGTCCCACTGCGTGGGACGCGGGCAGCGGCATTGCCGCTGCAGACCCTCTTCAGAGGAGCCGATTCTGCCGCCATTTGTCTTATGCCATGATAATAAGGTGATGAGATATGCCATTCTGTGGAGAGGTGGCCGGCGTGGAAGGGGGGAGCGAGTGCGATAACTGAGCTACAGACAATCTAAAGAACGGACAACGGGAACTCGTCTAGCAGCTTCTTCGTGCGGGAAGCCGTACAGTAACCCTGTCAAACAGGAAGCCTTCTCTGCACTGTCAAGAAAAAACACACACTTCACATTCACACTCGACGCGCTGTACACCGGTTTCTGCAGACCCCGCCTCCTCCATCGCAGACTACATGCAATCCAGGTGCTAATTCAATTCACCTGGCAGCAGCCTCCTTAGGTGGCAGCGAGGCGGGTCTTGTTAACTAGCCTTCCATGATAGACCTGAGCCGCCGTCAGCACCGCGGCAAGGGAAGGGGCTGCAGCGAAGATGGAGCGGGGCTCCGCGAGGCCTCCATGAGCCATCACGCACCGCAAGGCCAGCGGTTTGTTAGCCACACACTGATCACCGCGGTCCGCAATGAACGTATTCACGGAGCCGGAAGCAGGGCTCCAACAACGGGAGGGGGGTGGGAACATTGTGAACACGGACAACGGGTGGGGGGCGGGAGCAAAGCAACAGAAAATTAAACAAGCGCGCCCGC
The DNA here is from genome assembly GCF_964204655.1 of Triturus cristatus. Taxonomy (NCBI): domain Eukaryota; kingdom Metazoa; phylum Chordata; class Amphibia; order Caudata; family Salamandridae; genus Triturus; species Triturus cristatus. The sequence continues at coordinate 393,681,811 of NC_140592.1, forward strand.
AAAAGAGAAAGAGACCGCGCTGTGTTTATTTAGTAACCTGATCCACGACACGACGAGGGAGGAATGCCGCTGCCACCCTGCGCACCGCTGCTCGCTCCATCCTATATATGCTATGTTGGACAGGCCACACGAAGGGCTTGCTCCCTCCCCGCATGACAGGGCCCAAGCCCCGGCCCCCCAGGCGCGACCCACGAGAATCACCCGCACCCCGTCTCCCGACGGAACTCCTGCCCTCGGACCTCCATGTATCACGGGCCCAAGCCACCACCGGCTCCCTCGGCCGGGTCAAGCCGCCATCTTGGGCCCTGCGCCACGAGGCCGCGTGGCCTCCCCCCGACCCTAACCCTGGGCCTGGCCGGCCCCGACATCCCGGCACCACCATCCACCCAGGAGGTGAGCGGACCACTTGGCAGGTCAATGGGAGAACGAAGCGCCAAGGACTCTCCCCCGCCAGGTGACGATCGCCTCCAGCTCCCCCAGGCACCGGCTCCACCCCCCGCTGGGTGTCTGGACACCTTCATCCCGGACCCCCCGACCTCCAAGTGCGAGGGTCCGGACATCAAAGGGCACCTGCCCTATAACTGGAGCAGCTCCGGAGCAGGAAGGCAGTTGTATCCTGGAGTCGAGAGACACCGAGAGAACTCAGCCTTGACGGACTACTGGCGCTGCCGTAGCCCTATCTTGTGAACTATCGACCTGCCTGCTGGCGCTGCCGCGGCCTTCTGCAACATCCATCCTCGTCGGGACCTGCTGGCGCTGCCGCGGCCCGTTGTAACGACCATCTTCACCGGGACCTGCTGGCGCTGCCGCGGACCGTACATCGACCATCTTCACCGGGACCTGCTGGCGCTGCCGCGGACCGTACATCGACCATCTTCACTGGGACCTGCTGGCGCTGCCGCGGACCGTGTATCGACCATCTTCACTGGGACCTGCTGGCGCTGCCGCGGCCCGTACCAGCTAGACCACCAAGCTCGAGGATTGTGAGCTACCCACCATACCACCTCAACTACCAGACTGGTAACCAGACTATCCCGCTACCCCCTTTTCCCATCGTGAGAGACTTGAATCGAGGGGACCCCTGAGTCCAGACCTCCTTGTACCTTTTCATCGTACCTTAAGAAGTGCTTATAAAGAACGCTAACTCATCTCCTGGTGTGGTATCTGTCTGTGGGGGGGAAGTTATTGGTCTGTACGATCGCTGGAGACGGCTCTCCCCGGAGACCTCTCCCCTTGTCCTCGGCCGACCCTCCCGGTCCGTCTAACATTGGTGGCCAGCGGCGCGATCCGAATCAACGCGTAATCGTACAGAGAGTAGCTCACCCCACGACAAAACCACGATGTCAGCCAAAGATAGCGGTTCCAATGAAAAGTTCCAAATGGATAAGTTGGAAGAATATAGCCACCGCGAACTTAAACAATTTTGCATGGAACTAGGCATTGCTACCACCGGCCTGAGTACCAAAGATGATTTGAAGCGCGCCCTTGAGTCGTGGGCAGAAACTGGGATCACCGGATCCTCCGACCAAAGCAGTGTCGCACCAGAGGGGAACGCCACGGCTCCCGAGGAGCGGGGAACGGGCCTCTCGCAGGAGGAGATCCAGGAAAGAGAAAGGACCAGATTACACGAGTTGGAAATGGCACGACTCAAGATGGACGGTGAACTAAAGTTAGCCGAGCAGAAACTAAATCTAGAGCATCTGCGGCTCCGAGAGGAGCGAGAAGAAAAACAGAGACAGAGAGAGCTTGAGGAAAAAAGAATAACACTCGAACACGAGCGCAAACTGGCGGAAATAGAACTTCGGAAACAGAATAAAGAACCGGGGGTGCCTGAGCGACCGCACACCCCAGGGGCAACCGAGAAAAAAGTCCACATCCCCAAGGATGTGGTCCGAGAGTATGTCCGAGAAGACGACATACAGCAGTGGTTCAAAGCCTACGAGATCGCCATGACCTCCCACCGGATCGACCGGAGTGATTGGGGAGCTGGACTATGGGGGAGGTTCGTCAACGAAGGTCGCGATGCCCTGTTGCAGCTCCCAGATCACCAAATGTCGTCCTACGACCACATGAAGGCTGCCCTCCTCACCCGCTACGGCCTCACACCCGAGATGTACCGCCAGAGGTTCAGAGATTGCACCCGGATCCCGGGTACAACTTGGGTGGAGTACGTAAACTATTTCAGCCGAGCCTTCGAGGGTTGGATCAAGGGGAGCCATGTAACGACCTACGAACAACTCTTTAACCTTATGGTATGGGAACACCTGTCGAACAACTGCTTCGTCGAGCTCAGGCAGCACCTCCTCGACAGTAAATTGACCGACCCCCGGCAGCTCGCCGCTGAAGCTGACCGATGGGAGAGCACCCGAGTGGGCCGGAGAGGACCGCACGAGCAGAACCGAAGCAACCAAGGCCAGCACCGTCCTCGGGGAGGAGGAGGAGGCCAGGGGCGAGGGAGAGACACCCTCCCGGCAACACCCGTGGCCAGCACCCCGCCCCCGACCGGCCGGGGAAACCCCCCGATGCGTCCAGGGTTCCGAGCCAATGTCACGTGCCACCGATGCCAGCGAGTCGGCCATTACGCCAATGACCCGAGCTGCCCGCAGAACCAAACACCCAAGCCCCGCCAGGTAGCTGCCGCCGCCCTGGGGGAAGAACGACTATCAGAGGAACAGGAAGAGTATGAGCCGGCCCAGCAAGAGTGGGAACCGGCCGCCATGGTTCTAGCGTGCCTAGGGGGAAAAGACATAGTCCCGCGGGCTCCCCTACCCGCCAACACCAGGAAATACGGTCAGTGGGTGACCATTAATGGGCATCGGGCCGAGGCCTTACGTGACACAGGCGCCAGTGTGACGGCCGTCCGCTGTCACCTGGTGAAACCCGAGCAGATCCTGCCGAACATTCTCTGCCCCGTCCGCTCAGCCGACAATTCCGAAAGTCTGTGTCAAATGGCCTGCGTCCCCTTCGAATGGGGAGGGGTCTCCGGCCTGTTGAAAGTGACGGTCCGGGATGATGCCCCCGTGGACTGCCTCCTGGGGAATGACCTTGAGAGTTCCCCATGGGCCACCGTCGAGAGAAGAGAGCACCTGGGGAGGCTGGGCCTCCCGGACTGGGCCTGCGTAACCACCCGGTCCATGGCCGCCCGTGCCGTTCCCCGACCAGAAGAACCGGAATGGCCAGCACCTCCGCCCCCGGTCGCCCCAGTAGAAGACAACGACGAGGCCAACCCCCCGGAGCCAACGACCGAAGGGGACGCGCAACCCCAGGACGTCCCCGGCCTGGCTCAGTGGCGTCAAGAAGGGGGGCCCACCCAAGAACAGTTCCGCCAGGAGCAAAAGACCTGCCCCTCCCTCGAGGGACTCCGCCAACAAGCCAGCGCCCAGAGCGCAGGGGACTCCACCGGAACTCACTGGGTCTACTGGGAGAACGACCTGCTATACAGCGAACAGAGAATCGCAGAGCTAGGGGCCGGTCGAGTACTGGTGGTACCTCTCCGCTTCAGAGACTTCCTGCTCAACCTGGCCCACGATGTCCCCCTGGCTGGACACCTGGGCCAAGACAAAACTTACAGTCGCCTAGTGACCCACTTTTTCTGGCCGAAGATGCGGAACGACGTCCTGAACCACTGCCGGTCCTGCCCCACGTGCCAGGCCAGCGGGAAGAGTGGCCGTAAGCTGAAGGCCCCTCTACAACCCTTCCCGGTGGTCACCACCCCGTTCGAGAGGGTAGGAATAGACATTGTGGGGCCCCTGGACCCCCGCACGGCACAAGGACATAGGTTCATCCTGGTACTGGTGGATCACGCCACCCGCTACCCCGAGGCGGTGCCTCTACGAACTGTAACAGCTCCGGTGGTTGGCCGGGCCCTAATGGGGATCTTCTCCCGGGTGGGCTTCCCCCGAGAAGTCGTCAGCGACCGAGGCACGAACTTCATCTCCAAATACATGAAGTCCCTCTAGCAACAGTGCGGGGTCACCTACCGATTCACGACCCCCTATCACCCCCAAGGGAACGGACTAGTGGAGCGATTCAACCGCACTCTCAAGGGGATGATTGGGGGATTGGAAGAGCCCCTTCGTCGCCAGTGGGATGTACTACTCCCGTGCCTCCTCTTCGCCTACCGAGAAGTTCCCCAGAAGTCCCTCGGTTTTAGCCCTTTCGAACTCCTGTACGGGCACCCTGTGCGAGGGCCCCTCAGCCTAGTCAAAGAAGGTTGGGAGATGGCCCCCCTAAAGACCCCTCCAGACGTCTTCAAGTACCTCCTGGCCCTACGTAATCAGACCCGGCGCTTCAGGGAGATGGCCAAGGCGAACCTCGAGGCCAGCCAGGAAGACATGAGGAGGTGGTATGATCACAATGCCTCCTCCGTTGAGTTCGAGCCCGGACAACAAGTATGGGTGATGTCCCCCACCGAACCATGTGCCTTGCAAGATAAGTGGACGGGGCCCTTCAAGGTGGTCGAGCGCAAAAGCCCCGTCACTTACCTCATCGACATGGGGACCCCCCGGAACCCCCTTCGGGTCCTCCACGCCAACAGACTCAAACCACACTTTGTGCGCTCAGAGCTCAGCCTCCTGATGGCTACAGACAGTGGAGCAGAGGAAGACTCCGAACCCCTCCCGGATCTCCTGAAGACTCAGGAGAACGACGGTTCCGTGGACGTGGTCCGGCTCTCCGATGCCCTCACCCCAGAGCAACGCCAGGGCTGCCGGGACCTCCTGCTGCGGTTCGCTTCACTGTTCTCCCTCACTCCCGGGGTCACCCCTTGGTGCTTGCACGACGTGGACACCGGGGACAGTCCCCCTATCCGACACCGGGCCTACCGCGTACCAGATCGGGTACGGGCCTGCATACAAGAGGAAGTGGCCAAAATGCTCACGATCGGGGTCATCGAGCCCTCGGACAGTCCCTGGGCCAGCCCGGTTGTATTGGTCCCCAAAGCCGCTGCCCCCGGCACCACACCTGAACTGAGATTCTGCGTCGACTACCGGGGCTTGAACGCTGTCACCCGAACCGACGCTCATCCTATCCCCAGAGCGGATGAATTGATCGACCGGCTGGGGGCCGCCCGCTACCTCAGTATCTTCGACCTAACAGCGGGCTACTGGCAGATCGGTCTCACACCCCGGGCTCAAGAACGATCTGCCTTCTCTACCCCCGATGGCCACTACCACTTCAAGGTCATGCCCTTTGGCATGAAGAACGCCCCCGCTACATTTCAACGTCTTGTGAACCAGGTCTTGGCGGGGCTCGAAGAGTTCAGCGCTGCCTACCTGGACGATATCGCTGTATACAGCCGCCACTGGTCCGACCACCTCCTCCACCTCCAGGAGGTCCTACAGGCCCTCCAGCGGGCCGGCCTCACGATTAAGGCCGGCAAATGCCAAATTGGTCAAGGGTCCGTGACCTACCTGGGGCACCAGGTGGGGAGCGGGCTGGTGGCCCCGCTGCAACTTAAGATTGCTGCCATCCAGTCCTGGCAGCCCCCCGTCACCCAGACCGAAGTCCGAGCCTTCTTGGGGCTCACCGGCTACTACCGGCGGTTCGTGAGGGACTACGGCAGCATTGTGGGGCCCCTCACGGGTCTCACGTCCAAGAACCAACCGAAGCGGATTAACTGGACCCCCGATTGTCAAGCGGCCTTCAAAAAGCTGAAGGCCGCCCTGTGCACCGCCCCTGTGCTCCAGGCCCCCGATTACAGTCGGGAATTCGTAGTACAGACAGACGCCTCCGACCACGGCATCGGTGCGGTTCTTTCCCAAGTGAACCCCGAGGGTCATGACCAGCCGGTGGCCTTCATCAGCCGACGTCTCCTGGCCCGAGAACAGCGCTGGAGCACCATCGAGAGGGAGGCCTTCGCAGTGGTGTGGGCCCTCAAAAAGCTCCGGCCCTATCTCTTCGGTACCCACTTCCGGGTACAAACCGACCATAGACCCCTGCAGTGGCTGATGCAGATGCGGGGGGAAAACCCAAAACTATTGCGCTGGTCCATCTCCCTGCAGGGAATGGACTTCACCGTGGAGCACCGACCGGGCCAAGACCACGCCAACGCAGATGGCCTGTCCCGCTTCTTCCGCCTCGACGAGGAGAGTCCCCAAGGAGATGGGTGACTCTCCCCGCCTTCAGCTGGGGGGGACGCATGTTGGACAGGCCACACGAAGGGCTTGCTCCCTGCCCGCATGACAGGGCCCAAGCCCCGGCCCCCCAGGCGCGACCCACGAGAATCACCCGCACCCCGTCTCCCGACGGAACTCCTGCCCTCGGACCTCCATGTATCACGGGCCCAAGCCACCACCGGCTCCCTCGGCCGGGTCAAGCCGCCATCTTGGGCCCTGCGCCACGAGGCCGCGTGGCCTCCCCCCGACCCTAACCCTGGGCCTGGCCGGCCCCGACATCCCGGCACCACCATCCACCCAGGAGGTGAGCGGACCACTTGGCAGGTCAATGGGAGAACGAAGCGCCAAGGACTCTCCCCCGCCAGGTGACGATCGCCTCCAGCTCCCCCAGGCACCGGCTCCACCCCCCGCTGGGTGTCTGGACACCTTCATCCCGGACCCCCCGACCTCCAAGTGCGAGGGTCCGGACATCAAAGGGCACCTGCCCTATAACTGGAGCAGCTCCGGAGCAGGAAGGCAGTTGTATCCTGGAGTCGAGAGACACCGAGAGAACTCAGCCTTGACGGACTACTGGCGCTGCCGTAGCCCTATCTTGTGAACTATCGACCTGCCTGCTGGCGCTGCCGCGGCCTTCTGCAACATCCATCCTCGTCGGGACCTGCTGGCGCTGCCGCGGCCCGTTGTAACGACCATCTTCACCGGGACCTGCTGGCGCTGCCGCGGACCGTACATCGACCATCTTCACCGGGACCTGCTGGCGCTGCCGCGGACCGTACATCGACCATCTTCACTGGGACCTGCTGGCGCTGCCGCGGACCGTGTATCGACCATCTTCACTGGGACCTGCTGGCGCTGCCGCGGCCCGTACCAGCTAGACCACCAAGCTCGAGGATTGTGAGCTACCCACCATACCACCTCAACTACCAGACTGGTAACCAGACTATCCCGCTACCCCCTTTTCCCATCATGAGAGACTTGAATCGAGGGGACCCCTGAGTCCAGACCTCCTTGTACCTTTTCATCGTACCTTAAGAAGTGCTTATAAAGAACGCTAACTCATCTCCTGGTGTGGTATCTGTCTGTGGGGGGGAAGTTATTGGTCTGTACGATCGCTGGAGACGGCTCTCCCAGGAGACCTCTCCCCTTGTCCTCGGCCGACCCTCCCGGTCCGTCTAACATGCTCCCTTTCACAGAACGATAACGGGTGATATAACTGTTGTAGGTGGTATAAGTGTGCATAGGTGTGCATGGCTCATGGGGAAGAACCATGGTCTTGTGATGGTCAGTCCAGGCCTACACTGAACTGGTGTATACCACCTACAACAGTTATATCTCCCGTTATCGTTCTGTGAAAGGGAGCATATATAGGATGGTTATACACAATATAGTTCAGAAAATAACAGCACTCAGAAAAACATGAAAACTTTTCATATATACATCGGGGGCATCTCGTACAATGTTTGAAGTACTAGAATGAGATATACATATGCGTATGTAAATTGCGCCTAGACACTGTCTTTAACCACGAAAAGTGACACTTTTGCCCTTTTTATGGTATTTACAAAACTAAGTGCTCGTCCCATGTTTAATACGTAACGGACTGTATTCGCAAGCTTTTCTGCTCGCTACTACATCTCCCAAGATCCTTGAGTCAGCGTGTGCCACGTCCCACGCACGCGGTGACGTCACGCTATGGGCGGCATTGACTATCAAGCGCTACTTTCAGCTTTACACGGGTGTACAAATATGCCGGTCCCCGACACCAACTTGCACAAGCCAGGGACCGGAACCAAGCAGGTTAGGAGGCGGGGCCGGACTCTTGATGAAGTAAGTAATCGTGAGTGCGGAGGAATGCGGGGTTACAGTGGTTCCCCCAAGTCCTAGCGCCGCAGAGTGAGATGCCTCGCTCCGAGTATTTTCCTCACACTAGACCCTGACACTGCCTCTTTTCTCCCTCATGGGGCACACTACAGGGTTTGACTACAGAGCTACCCCTAAACGTCCACACGGTCTCTTGAGACACGGTGACTCTCCAAATTTGGGTAAGATCGCTCGCCTGTTTGTTTGTATATATGGCTGAGAGCATGACCATTATGGCTGTTTAACATTGCAAAATGTTTTTTAAATTTCAATAATGACACAGCACGAGTGATAATGAGATGAGAATATAGTGATTGATACTTTGATAACACGCACAGTCTGGCATGCAGTTAGTGTCATTATGCGAGCAAAATCGCCACCGCACGATATTCTGTCACATAGCAATATCATGTACAGATTTCATGCGAGTGGCACATGGTTGGAAGAGATTGAACACTACTAAGTTGCACAGTTCTTGGGCACTCGTGGGCTCGGTCTCTTTCAATAAGCACATTTTTGGGAAACAGCATCATGGAAATACCATATTTTGCTCATACAAATTTGTATGTTGTTTTTCTCCACTAAACTGTAATATAAGATAGCAATGCGTGATTTGGCACTTTAAGAAAATTTTGGTTGATGCAGTGGCTAGGTCAGTTCAAGCTTAGGACAATAGTGCAGTGCAGTATTAGGTAAATTCAACAAAAAAATAAAATTTCTTTAAAAAAAATGAGTGTTATCACCTCTATCAGTTTTAGGGTAAAGAAGACAGAGATTAAAGTAAATTCTTAGCCGAAGGGACAAAATCACTTATAATATCCTAAGAAAGTGCAAAGGACTGCTAATCTCAGGGACTCACTCCATTAGTGGAAAGAGTCATCCATAGAAGCGATCTAAAGAAATTGAATGGACTATATCAAAAGATGGAGCTTAATGACATATCTGATAACATGAAAGACAATTTAGAAATGCTGATTATGAAGTGTTGAATAAGAGTCACTGGCTTTTTGGCAAATAATAAAAAGTTATCACGAGAACAAGCGCAGATTTTTAAAGTTCAACAAAGGAGCTTGTAAAAATCACTGGGAATAAAATCCATTATCAAGAATTGTTTGGCATAAATGAACTGAGAATAAAGTAAGTTATAATGGATGGTGATGTTTCAACGGCTGTAATTAAAAAAGACAAAGAAACAAGGAATTGGTATTATTAATATTATTATGACTGCTTTAGGGTGTGCTATATCTTAAAAGGTTTATATAATCATTCCAAACTGAAAAAAATGCAAAAGCTATTAAACAAAAAAAGCCAGTGTATATAAAATGTATTGTGCTGTCCCCAATAATTTTCAAACCAGCTGTTCTAAAGTGGCAGATAAGTAAAAATGCCAATATACATTGTTTAGCAAGGAGTCACAAAAACGCATAGAGGAAGGTTTTTTCAAATGTAATTTTAAATGTATTGCACTAACATTAGAACACTCAGCAGATAAAATCCTAGTGGATTATTTGTGACACATACTAGAATTGGGAAATGCCTCAATACCAGCAACAGTAATTTCGGCAGTAAAGAATGGTGTTCCAGGACCCAGCAAGATCTGGCTTAATGCGGACCCTGCCAACTTAAGGCTCTGCGTGCGCAGAGAGACCGTGTAAGGTGTTCAGCATGCATTGGGAATCTATATGTTGGAATAAACCTTGTGCATAAGAAAATCTAGTGTGTTGCTCTGTAAGCTTTTCTAATTTCTATGGTTCGAATAAAGTTAATCTTATTTACCACAAAAAGACTTGGGGCCAGATGTACGACCCACCAATTTGCGACTCGCAAATTACATCGCATTTGCGACTCACAATTTGCAACTCGCAAATTGAAATGCACAACAGTGTCTCATACACTAGTTGCATTTCCTAATGGGGTCTCAAATTACATGCCTCATAAATATTAATGAGGCAGGTGCAATTTGCGACCCAATTAGGAATGGCTAGCGTTCACAGGGATGGTGGCCCGCTGGGGTCAGCAGACCACCATGTCTGTGACTGCTTTTTTAATAAAGCAGTTTTTTTTCAAAATGCTGCTTGTTTTTCTGAAAAGAAAATGGGATGCATTTAAAAAAGAAAAATGTAACTTTCATTTTTTTAATGGCAGGCAGTGGTCTCTTGGATCACTGCCTGCTCTTAAAAAATATTACTCACATACTCACAAATGGGAAGTGTTCCCCTGGGGACCCCTTCCTGTTTGCGAGTGGTAGGTGGTAGGGGGTAAACTGCGAGTGTTTCACAACAGCAATTGTGGTCGCAAAACAATAGTACATGGCATGGTACTCGCTATTAGGAAGGGACGCCCCTTCCTAATAGCGAGAGTCGCGAATGCGATTTTGCGCGTCAGTAACTCACAAAATAGCATGTGTACATGCCATTATCCTTTTTTGCGGTCGCAAATGGAAGGATCTCCCGTTTGCGGCTGCAAAAAAGTTGTACATCTGGCCCTTGGTGCCACCCACACCAAAAGATAATGTGATTTTAAATTAAAACAGAATTAAACTTTATTAGGTGGCTCTTTTTATTTAAAAAAAAAAAAAGGAAAATTGAAGAAAAACTCTGATGAGAGAATTGAACTGGCTCATTCTGATTCCCGGATAATGTTCCTATCACATCTATAGAGATAGTCGTACCTGAAATCCACCGCAGAGATATCATGGACTGCCGAAGAATACTCACACCTTGCCACACTGAATCTCAACCTCCATTAACTATGTAAGAGTAGAGAAACCCCAGTAGGAAAGGGTATGGGATAGAGTAGACAGCAGCCAATATGGATCCAATGGGCAATACCTAAACAAGAAGATAAACACTCCTTACTACTTCTGTATTACTCTAATGGTCATACACACATAGAATGCAACCCACCTATTGTTTAACACACGTGGCTGTCTGCCTCTCTGTAGAAATGTGTATATGCAGGTTTATATCTAAAAAAACAATGTATTAGGAATATTAAACTTAGAATGTGAGAGAAACCTTAATATATCCATCCAAAGCATGTGTGCACGAATTCTTGAGTATGATTACTTGGTGATCAGAATATAATTCTCTATGTCAATGAAATTTCTTGTATGTCCACAATAATTGCAGCATTGAATTAATTCTTAGAAAAGTTCTGCTTTTGGTCAATAGATTGCAATGTTGTTCCTTCCTGAACACAAATAGGATCAACTTATGTCCAAGACACTTCCTGAGTTCCAGAGTCACTTTAGCTCACACAAGATAAACACACTGAATATCCATTGGGAACATGGGGCACTCCTGTTTTCTTCCAGAAGCGCAGTTAAGAATGCTAGATGCAGAATACCAGGAAGGGCAGAGATGACCATCCTCATCAGCAGCTGGCAAAGCAACAACAACAGCTGGGAAGTACAGATTTATGTTCCAACTCTATTTTAATGATCGCCATAATGTAAAATGTGACTGCAGACTGAACCAATCGACTACAGATCCAAAGGTACACACAACGGTGCCAATTCCGATCCGGTAAAAAAAAATACCGTACGACTCGCATCTGTATTTTTTTACGTACAAGTCGCACAAGTACCGTACAAACTGCCAAGTACGATTCGCATGGGAAAAACTGCATACGAATCACATCCGGAAAACTCCCCCACACGTCCTCGGGTCGGAAAATGTGTCCGACACATCCCCGGACGATTTACCGTACGAGTCGGAAAAATGAAGTCTGACCGTGCTAGTACGATCACTCCCGTCCTTTAGATTTTACAACTGTATGCAAAAAACACTGTACGGATCGAACTCCCACAGCAAGCATGGAGACACGTGTCCGCATACGCGCCGAACACCCCACCACAGACCCCGCATGTACGCGCAAAATGCCCCCGGCCGCGGATGTACGCGCCGAACCCCCATCGCACCCGGGCATGTACGGACCGAACCCCCACCCCACCAGTGTATGTACGGACCGTACCCCCACCCCACCAGTGTGTGTACGGACCGTACCCCCCACCCGTGTATGTACGGACCGTACCCCCCACCCGTGTATGTACGGACCGTACCCCCACCCCACCAGTGTATGTACGGACCGTACCCCCACCCCACCAGTGTACGTACGGACCGTACCCCCACCCGTGTATGAATGGAGCGTACCAACACCCCACCAGTGTATGTACGGACCGTACCCCCCACCCGTGTATGTACGGACCGTACCCCCACCCGTGTATGAATGGAGCGTACCAATACCCCACCCGTGTATGTACGGACCGTACCCCCACCCGTGTATGTACGGACCGTACCCCCACCCCACCAGTGTATGTACGGACCGTACCCCCACCCCACCAGTGTACGTACGGACCGTACCCCCACCCGTGTATGAATGGAGCATACCAACACCCCACCAGTGTATGTACGGACCGTACCCCCCACCCGTGTATGTACGGACCGTACCCCCATCCCACCAGTGTATGTACGGACCGTACCCCCACCCCACCAGTGTACGTACGAACCGTACCCCCACCCATGTAAGAATGGAGCGTACCAACACCCCACCAGTGTATGTACGGACCGTACCCCCCACCCGTGTATGTACGGACCGTACCCCCCCCATGCATGTACGGACCGTACCCCCCACCCGTGTATGTACGGACCGTACCCCCACCCCACCAGTGTATGTACGGACCGAACCCCCACCCCACCCGTGTTCGTACGCACCCTACCCCAGGCCCACACACCAGCACCCTCACCCAACATCGGGCATGTACGAGTCGTACTAAGCCATAGCAAAGGACAGCACTGTACAACAACATGGCCCATGTACGCACCGTACAGACGCCCAAAACACTCCTACTGAACCATAACTAACCAAAAAAACACAAGGACAGTCAATCCGAGGCACACAACACCACAAAACATATCCAACAAGGCCAAATACATCCTATACACTGACCTGCAACTGACAAACAGATAAACAGAGGCCCAAACCACTACCACTCCTTATAATACACCCACCCAAAAATCAAACACAGCCACACCCACAAATGGACCAATAAAAAGGCCCAACACACACAAACCATGATCCTTTGCAACAGATCCACTGCTGCCAGACCCCAGAGACAACGCACTGCACCATACTTCAACCATCAATACACCTTACACTTGCACTTCTTCACACAACCACCATCACAAACACACCCTCATCACATTCACACACACACACCTGCACACCCACAACCATCCACCCCCACCCCCACCCCCACACCCATCCACACACCCATCCACACCCACACCCCACACCATGCCCACCAACAAGAATCCAAAGTTCACAAAGGACGAGCTGGAGTCCCTTGTCGACAAAATCATCAGAGTCGAGCCACAGCTCTTCGGAACATTGATCAGACGGACCAGCATATCAGAAAAAACTGCCATGTGGGAGAGGATAGTCAATTCCGTGAATGCTGTTGAGTCCACCAGAAGGACCAGGCATGAGTGCCAAGCCAGGTGGTACGATCTGCGGAGGACGGTCCGCCGCAAAATGACGGACGAGCACAACCAGGCCAACATCACTGGAGAAGGGCCATCCCGCAGACCGGTACACTACCATCCCTGGGAGGAGAAGGTGATGACCACGCTGGAGCCGTTGGAATGTGACGGACTAGAAGGAGTCCGAGAGCCTGGTGAGTACACAAACAACTCACCTCACATGGGGGGAATGCCATATACAACCCAAATACCAATCATGCACGCAACCCCCACAAAGCCAGCACCGGACACAACCACACTCCAAAAACACACACATGCCACTAGCGCCTCCATGCACCATGCCCCAAGCAAGGCCAGGCCAAGTCACAGGCCACACAAAACACAAACACAAGACAGGATGTCCCCGATGCCGGGAGGGTGGGCCTCAAAACTAACATAGAGCAACTCTGAAGCACACAACAATGCCCTCAGCCCATATGGCTTAGGGCACAGCCATACCAACAGTGTGTCCCCACACAGTACTGTTTTGCCTGCTAATGGTGGCCGCTTTGCAGGACGACATGGGTATGAAGGCACAATTTGCACATAACTGCAGCCAATGAAGACGCAGCACACTGAAAGAGTGTCAGCACACACCGCCACAGCAGCAGTGCAGACTCACACACTCCGCCCAATGGGTGCCCGCAGAGAAGAAACAAACCCACCTGAACAAGCCAATGGCCTTTGCAAGACCTGCAAACTCTGTGTGCCCAGGAAGCTGGGCTGAGGTGACAGAGGGTGACACACAGAGGGAGGGAGAGGGGCAGAGAGAGGGACAGAGACAGAGGTGGACACAGGGAGACCGACAGAGGGAGGGAGGAGGCTGACAGAGGGAGGGAGAAAGGGAGACGGACAGAGGGAGGAGGCTGACAGAGGGAGGGATAAAGGGAGAGGGACAGAGGGAGGAGGCTGACAGAGGGAGGGAGTAAAGGGAGATGGACAGAGGGAGGAGGCTGATAGAGGGAGGGAGAAAGGGAGATAGAGGGAGACGGACAGTGGGAGGAGGGAGACGTACAGTGGGAGGAGGCTGACAGAGGGAGGGAGTAAGGGAGACAGAGGGAGACCAAATCACCCTTGGGTGGTGTGGCCATGTCCGCTCGTCAGCAGGTGGACTGTGTGCATGTAGACAAGGTTTGGCAGTGCCTTAACCCCCCCTTCAACCTTTGATAAACACTAGGCCATGTGTCAATCTGTGCACGAGTACATCCGTGCTGCAGGCACAAACAGAACCTTACACCCAGTATACCTACCCACTGTGTTCGTCAGAACCCTGTCACAAATTGTTAAGTTACCTACCTGCATTCTCAAATAGCATTGAAAAAACACCATTTGGCCACGTACAGTGCAACATGTTAGGCGGCTCTGCATGGCTTGCTACGCCCGCTCACTACACTGCTGACTGCGTTCCCAAAATATGCATCAACTAAGATTGTGTCACACATAGGTCAAGTGTCGAAAGCTGTGGCCAAGGGACATACCCATGCACAAGTGCACTGTGTGAGGAATGCTAGCCAAATCCAACCACCCAGAGGAACTGTGCCAAATCAAAACAGAATGAAGCATGGATGTCGCATGTAACACAATTAACACTGTCTCTCTCACACACAGGTCAACGTCGTCGATCTCCCCCCAACACTGGGGGGGAAGACTCACAGGACCAGGCTCTGCGTGAAGAGGACCCCAACGGCAGCGACGACTCTCACCACTCCGTGGATGACCCAGACCAACCTGGCCCCTCTGGTGTCCAACCACCTGCAGCACCTGCGTCAGGTACAACTGTGCCAACCACCACCCCCAATCCTGCCACATCCCAGGAGACACCCAGGAGCCCTGCCCGCACACAACAACGCAGCCAGTCTGTCCAGGAGGGACAAGGTTCTTCGGGCACCCAGGAGGAGGCAGGCGACACCGCAAATGCCATCCCTCAGGGGTCCCGGAGACTCGATGTGCCCACAACGGCAGGCCAGGCGCAAGTGGGCAGGGGTGGTGGGAGTGGAGGACGGCGGAGGCCCGAACCTGCCCAGTTGGCTCAGGACCCGGCTATGGCACACGTCAGAACCATCCTGGACGCATACCGGCGTGACTCCAGAGGCATCGCCCAGATAGTGGAGACCCTCAATGAGATGAAGGCCCTGCAGGTTGAGCATCATGCCAGGATGGAGGCAAGACATGCAGAGCACTTGGCGGTGCAGAGGGACCTGAGCCAATCCCTCCGTCAGATCGCCCAAAGCCTGGCAAACCCTCCCTGTGCCAGCAGGCGTAGAGCAGCACCAGCCCCAGGGAGGGAGGAGGAGGAGGAATCATCTGACGGAGCGTCCCTTGCACCGTCAAGCCAGTCGTCTGAGGGTCCCCGCAGGAAGGTGGGTTGTCCACACAAGAAAACGTGAGAGTCAGCGGAACATCACCATTTCCCAGGTCACCTGGCCTGGCACCTGGCCCTATGGCCCAACAGCAGCACAGCAGCAAAGGACATTCTCTGCCACATGGCCTTGCTGGTCACTGTCTGACCAATGTTGACAAAGACTGTGGCACAGACTCTGATGACTGTCAATGGCAAGGACACCAACTCCCCCTGTGAACTTTGGATTCAACACTCCCGCCAAGCACCTCTTGTCACCCCCCCAAACACGTACCCCAGCACTAATAAAATTCATCACAATCACAAGATGATGCCTTCATTTTGCATTATTCCACTACATGTGTGTGTTGTAAAGTCAAACCATGCCTGATTCCTGAATTAACTCAGAACCACCATACCCTGGGGTCTGAGTCTGGCACAGGACACACATGGGTCACAACGTACCATCCAAGACAGACATGGAGCACCATACTCACCCGTGATGGGCCCAACCAGCTGAGGGGGTGCCCGCACAATTGTGCCCACAGACCTATTTAGAAGAGCAACAGTCATGCGCAGAGGTCAGGGATCATGTGAAGTGTCCTGTGCTGGGAGTCCCAGGTATGTGTAGACACGTGGCAGAACCATGTCCTGCATGCTTGAGTCAGGTGGATGTGGCGAATGGTGGGCCAGCCAAGGTTGGATGCATGGAGATGGCACAATAGGGTGTTGGATCACAGTGCCACAAGGTTGTGTTGTGGGTGTGGGCTGCATCCTGAGGGTGTGCGTGGATTGAGAAGGTCATCCTGCAGCTGGCAGTGATCCACTCCCCCCATCTCTGTTGGACGTTGATGTGGCCTGGTCGCCGGATGTAGTAGCAGAGCTGTGCAGATGCACCCTGGATGTGGACAAGTATCATGGGATTTCTAACGCACATGTCCGTAGAGGGAAGGGTAGGAGTAGACACGGATATCATAGTTGACCTGGGGGATGGTCTCCCTCTTGCCTTGAGGTGGATGGAACTGGGGATCTTGTGCATGATGCAGAGTGTGCTGTCGCATGAGGCACAGATGCTGCTGATCAGCATAGCACATGTCAGCAAGCAATCCATGATGGACACCAGCTCGTTTGCGTGGACACTGGGTGCCCTTGCAGCAGGGCCTGCAGCAGCATGCGCCATGTCAAGGAAACAATGCCACAAGTAACACACAAAGACAAGGATCTCAGGAAGGAACCATGCAAAAGGTGCATGTCAAGGAAGGAATGTCTGGTTCAACATGGCACACACACACACAATGGATTCACATGCGGCACAGTGGCCGTCGTGGAGACTGACAGGCCACAAAACCTACACAGCCATGGACATCATGCACAATACAGAATCTAATCCCTGACAAATAGCTTGCATCTTGCTACTCTACACATAGACTCATATGCACCATCTCTGAGAACAATGCCAGACATGCCGCATGCACATTGGCAACAGACCACCATTGACAGAGATGAGGCACCTTGGAGGCAGAGGGACACCTTTATTAGTCATGTGTGTCGGAATGCCAATGCAACTCTGTCTACACATACACAGGTCATGTGGATGAAGACGTGGGACCAACACCGGCACCCCCCTTAGCACCACAGATGCTGGAAATCCATGGCACTGGCACACAAGTGACGGGTGACAGCTAAACACCCCCTGCTGCTCACGGAGAGCCTGCTATACACCATTGAGCCCCTAATGGGGAATTCACACACCATGTCAACCCGGTGCAACCCGTATGTTTCCGAGGCCAGTGTCACACACATTGATGGCTCCATCACAATCCCATTACAGATTACTGTCACCAAGTCTGACCATCAATTCAGGTGAATTCTGCTCCAGGTCATGTGCCCCATGGTGATTCTACATGTATGCCAAGTAACCAAACATGAACAGGAGCAGTGCACACACATTCAAAACAAATACCACTCCCAAAAAGCCGTGCTGCATCCCTTACCCGAAGGAGATTTTCTAACTTGTCCGTGCATGTAACGCTGAATCAGCACATGTTGCTGTGATCATGAGGAATAGCAGGAGCACAACAATGCCACCAGCAGACAGCATGCGCAAGTACCTGTGGATGGGAGACACACCAGAAGTCAGCCAAAAGAAGTACATCCGCATGCATGTGCATGTACTCGACACGTATTAGGTTGTCAACATGCTAGGTGACAATGATGACTCAGGAAAGACATTCTTCTATTGCACCATCACTCGAGTGACACATCCAAACACCTCAGACTCACTTGGAAGACATGCAGATGGACACACACATTGCAACACATGCCACACACAGCCCAATGCGTGCACACTCAGACACTGGAACTCACTACTAAGCAAAGAAGTCGAGTATGAGCCGACTCCGCATGTCCTCCGCCGCCTCCTCCTCCTCCTCCTCTACATCACTTGCCTCGTGCCCAAGCCCTTCATCCTCCACGGGTGGATGGTCCTGCTCATCTGGATCCAGGATGAGTGGCACAGCTTTCTCCACTGCCATGTTGTGCAGCATGCAGCGCACGAGGAATATCTGGCAGACCTTCACCGGTGCATATGGGAGTGCGCCACCGGTCTTGTGGAGGCAACGGAATCGGCTCTTCAGGAGGCCAAACGTCCTCTCTATCACTCGCCTGGTCCGCCCATGGGCGTTGTTGTAGCGGTGATCGGCAGCCGTTCTGGGGTTGCGGAGAGGCGTGATAAGCCATGGCATGTTGGGATAGCCAGCGTCCCCTACATGGAAACATCATGGACAAGAGTGGGTCAGAGAAGCAGTAAGACAGGAAGATGATGTTAAATACAGGACTGGCAGAGTATACCCACCAACAATGCATGCTCGTTCGTTGCGCAGCTGCAGCATCATTTCAGGCACCCTGCTACGCCTCATGATGTATGCATCGTGTGCTGATCCTGGAAAACGAGCACAGACATGTGAAATCACCATGGCAAGGGCATTAATGGAGTGGTAATGCTTGCGGTTACGGAAGGCTACCTCCTGTGCCTGTGGTGGTACCAAAGCCACATGTGTTCCATCTATGGACCCAATGACATGGGGCATCCCTCCCAGGGCATAGAACTCACGCTTGACAGCTGTCAACTGCTCAGGAGTTGGGAATTTAATGAACTCATCAAGGTGCTCCAACATGGCCTCTAAAAAATCATGCAGAGCACGGCTCAACATGGTTTGGGAAATCCCACCCACATGGGCAATGGTATGTTGAAAGCTACCCGTGGCCAAGAAATGTAGGGCTGTCATCACCTTCACCTTGGGTGTCAGTGCACCAGGATACCTGTGTAGCGGTTGGAGGTGTGCTGCCAGCCGTGTCGTCAAGTCCTCAATCAAACGTTGGGGGAAGCGGTAGCGGCGTATACAGTCATTTTCACGCATGTCAGCCAAGTCCGGAATTGCTCGAGGGAGAGGTGGAGCCCTGCAGTGAATTAGAAGGGACAACGAAGAGTGAGTACAGTACACCACCAATGTCAATGTACTCAGCACATGGTCAACAGGCAATACACATATGCTACATACAGAGTCAGGTCTGTGCAATATGCCCTGGACACGTATGGCAGCCATGTGACACTCCTACCAAGAGACAGCTCCAAACGTTTATTCTCAACCTCATAATGCCATGCCATAAAACTAGCTGTGGGCCAGTGTAAGTGAGCAGGCAGACGCATTACAGGAGTTACAGACAACCAAATATGTGCAGAGGAAGGATGTTCATTGTACAGACAGGTTGCAGAACACTAGAGGCACAGGTCACATGTACTAGAAAAATGACACACCACACACCTTACCATTAAGGATTACTTTTCAAGAATGATCCCACATACATTGAGAGTATGCAGATATGTCCTTGTTGTGAAACTCCGTGTCGATGCATACAAACACACCTTACGTCGGATTCCACATGTGGCGTGGTATGCGTAACACTGTGCCATGGCCATCTACACACAGACACATGTTGGTTGCAGCAACTGCAGATGCATTTGACCAAACACCTACAGCAAGCCCATGGGAACACACGACACATACATGACATAGTCACATCGTGCAACGCGGGTAGTCACATGTCAGGTGTGAAAACCCCTGTAGCTGGCATCAGGGGACAGTTGCGTGTGTTGTTGACTGTGCCATGGCGGTGACGCTTTTCACAAGTGTTCTGTACTACATGCACACATGTCAAAGGAGTGAAGGGGATGTCTGGCACATACTCCACCATCACACATGACACCTGTACACATCTCATCATACATCTATTGCCTTCACAACTCAGGAGTAATGTGCCACATTACAGCCTGACACACCTGTGCCCGACACATGTAGTACTGCACAGACAATGCCTTGATGTCCAGCCTTGGACATGTATGTCAGCTCTATTCCTTTCTGTGTGCTGCCTGTCACCACTGTCAGGTGTGAAATGCACCGTACATGCGCTCTGAGGGCGTGTGTACGTTCCCCATCACTATGGGAGTGCTGCCGTAGGCCTACCCATAGTAAAACGGCCCGTACACGTGCATGTACGGGGCGTATCACTATGGGTACGCATACGCGAGCAAAGCCATAGTGAAACGGGCCGTACACGCGCGTGTACGGGGCGTATCACGATAGGTACGCATACGCGAGCAAAGCCATAGTGAAACGGGCCGTACACGCGCGTGTACGGGGCGTATCACGATAGGTACGCATACGCGAGCAAAGCCATAGTGAAACGGGCCGTACACGCGCGTGTACGGGGCGTATCACTATGGGTACGCATACGCGAGCAAAGCCATAGTGAAACGGCCCGTACACGCGCGTGTACGGCCGGTTTCACTATGGCTTTGCTCGCGTATGCGTACCCATAGTGATACGCCCCGTACACACGCGTGTACGGCCCGTTTCACTATGGCTTTGCTCGTGTGTGCGTACCCATAGTGATACGCCCCATACACGCGCGTGTACGGCCCGTTTCTATGCATGTGGGGTGCCCTAGGGCCCTGGAACTCACCGTACCTGTGTGTGAATGTCCAAATTACATAGGGGACACATGAGGGACAAGTATAAAGCCCTACATGCATGCTGGTTGTCATGGAGACCGAGTTTAAAGTTTGAATTTTTTTCATCAGGTGCCCAGCTAAAGTCGGTTTGAAAGAATCTACATTGTTGCAAAGTGGCTGTTGAGTTGACATCATGCTCAATAAAAAAAAAGAGCAAAGCCACTGACTGTGGTAGGTTTAAAGGGATTGGAGGAAACATAGGATGCAAATGTGAGTCACCAATCACTCTGTACTCCTGTGAATGGAACAGGGCAGCAAGGTAGATATAAGGCAGCCAGGTCCCATGAGAGAGCACTTGCCTGCACATCCTTTGATTCAACTACACTGCTGCTGCTCGTGAATCCTCTGGCACCATGTCCAGGTCTGTGGAGAGGGCCCAGCCTTTCACCCAGGAGGAGAACCAAGCCCTGCTGGATGTGATCCTCCCACAGTACCCCCTTCCTGTACGGTCGACCAGGGGTTCAGGTGAGTGCTGAGTCCACTAGCAAAGACTGTGCCCCTTTTTTGTGACTGTGACTTCTGCCATTGTGTCCAGGTGTAACACACATGCAATGTACTGTAGGGTGGGTCCCGGGTGGGGGAATGCCTAATGTCTCCCAGCCAGAGCATGCTGTGGTGCATGTCTGCTCTCCTCACTTGCATTGTGTGTACTGTGACAATCACTGCATGTGGCATTACACATTCTGCCTGTCTAATCCTCCTGGGAATGTTGTTACTACAGTCCTCATGTGAATCTGTGGTCCCCCCAGTGTGACAGGTGGCAGTACCCACAGATGTGTGTTTGTTTAGTGTACATGTGCTGAGAGTGTCCAAAAGATGTGTTTGTCCCCTGGACATTGGTGTGTGTGTGTAAGTCCCCTGTCATGTGGGTGAGTGCATATGTGGAGTGTAGCACCCCAGCTGCATGAGGGATGGATTTACCCTGCCCATCTGATGGGAGCAGGGAGCAGTGCTGTGTGTCTGCGGTGATGGTCCAGCCTCACACCTGTGACACCCCCCAGTCTAGTGGCACATGTGCAGAGTGAGGTGTGTAGCTGCAGTTGTCAATGGCAGGTGATTGTCCTGTGGCTGTGTGTGTCTGTGTACTCGGCTGAGGGCGCCTCATTAGCCTGTGGCATGTGACTGCTTTGAGGTGCTGCACATAATCCTAGTGTCGCTTGTGATGCACAGTGTGAGCCTGGATGATTGATTGTGTGGTACCCCTCATGCCACCTGTGTACTCTACAATGCCACCTAGTGCTTTTTGCCTTCCACAGAGGAAAGTGTCCCTATGACACAGGTGTAATGAGTTTGATGCATTCTATGCCCTGTTAAAACCAGCCAAATTGTTCTAATGTGTGTCTCTGTGACATGTCGCAGGTGTATTGATGTTGTCTCACTTTTTCACCCTCCCAGGTAGGCGCCTGTGCCAAGGAGCCGTTTCTGGAAGGACGCCGTCAGTGCCGTGAGACAGACGGATGGTCGGAAGCGGCGCCTAGCCCAGGTGAGGAAACGCTGGCAGGATATCCGGTGCTGGACGCGGAGGATCGCACGGGTCCTGCTGGGGGACTCACCTGTGAGCCAAAAGGACCATGGGCGCCGCCGTCTGACCCACATCCACAAGCGTGTGCTGGCGGTCGTCTTCCCTGACATGGACAGGCGCTTACCGGAAAAGCAGCAGCAGGAAGGGGGTAGGTACATGTGTGTTTGTTGTGTGTCACCAGCATTTGTAAGTGCACAGTTGCATGGATACACTGCCAGGATTTACATGTGCAGTGCAGTTCCTGGTCCCCAAAGTGTAGCGGTGCTGTCCTTCCTCCCTTCCCCTCCTTGGCATGTGTACCCTGGTCTGTGTGTAGTCACACTTGCACAAGGTTATCTAGGCTGCCAGTTTATCGATGTGCCCAATGCTTGCAGCTTCATGTGTGGGGGTGGTGTGTAACAGGTTTTGGGACCTTGCCTGTGCCCTGTCCAGTTCAGTACTTGTGGGGTCCATGTCATGTTGTCACTAATGCTGAGTCCAGACATAGGAGTGTGTCTCTAAAGTGTATTGCTTTACAGCATGCATGTCCTATTTTGTGGCCTGTGACATGATGTGCATGAGTGTGAGATGTGCAGAGTGCAGGGATGGTGGCTTGTGTTGCAGTCAGTACCATTCAGGAACGTGGAGTAGTGTGGCCACTACTGTCCCCTGGGGCATCTTTTCCTAGGTATCATGTGTGTAATCCAAAAATCTCGATGATCCCTGTGTCTCCAGCATAGGTTGTGCTCTGTGCCATTGTACCCTGGCACCATTTGTGTCTACGTAAACTCGGCTACATGTGTCCACTGTACAGGCTGACCAAATGTCCCTTGTTCATACTCACGGGGGCCAGTGCCTGTGTGTAATGGTAAAATGATCTGATGATGGCCATTTGTAGATGATGTATTTGTACGGGCGCACCAGGGGTATTTTGTGTCCAATCAGGATTTCTTGCAGGCCATGTGTTTTTATTCCAGACTAAGAGATGTAAGTGCTTCCTGTGTCTCAATAAATTGTCTCATGTAGGGGGTGGTTGGTGCGGGCAAGGCCTACATGTCTAGACCTGAAGTCTCCTTGCTAGGTCTGGCCAGTGTGTGATGTTTGTGTGGACATACACTCAAGGTGCAGTGACCCTTTAATGTTGGGCATGTTTTTAAGTATTGCCTTTGCAGCATGTGCCTACAGTTAATAGACATGGTTCCTGCTCATCCCTTTTTACGCCAACGCTGTGTGCTGCAGATGCTGTGCTGGATTGTCCCCAGTGCCTGGCTCCTCTGTCCAAATCCATATCATGTTATTTGCTATTGTGTCATGCTCTCCATAGTTGTTCAGTGGCATGGTGGGTCAACCAACTGTGTGTTGCAGGGCCTACATATGTGCCTTGTATTGTAGATGTTACTCATGTTGCTTTTCAGGCTATGCACTGTGACCTATGTGGATTTGACTCATGTGACATGTATACAGGTGTCTGATTATTTCCTGTCTCTTCACCTTGCTCACAGCATCGTCGGGGGACACCGAGGGAGACACTGGCACGGACCGTGAGGAGGGATCGAGCACCAGTGCCATCAGTGCAGAGTTGTCTGGCACATCGAGTGGCACGGAGGCCGACGGGAGTGCAGCGGAGGACCTGTCCAGTCAATCCACCACCGACTATGACGCAGACGGGTCTGAGGCTGAGCACTCCAAGGGGGCGGAGGCTGGTCCCACAGCTGACACCAGCACTCCATCACTACCCGCCCCCTCCATTCCGATCACCGGCCTCCCACTTGCTCGTGTCCCTTCCCGCCGTGCTCGGTCAGCACGTGTCTCCTTCTTGCCAGGCACCGCACCCCCTGCCCCTGTCTCCACTGCTGCCACCAATGCCGAGTCTGTGGACATCCTGCGGCAGTTGCGGGTTGGTCAGACTGCGACGCTTAATGTCCTCCATGGCCACAGCCAAGTGCTGAACCAGATGGAGGCATACTTGGAGGGCATTTCAGCCGCGCAGTCTGACCAACGCAACTTGCTGAGGTCCATCGACTCGACACTGACTGCAGCAGTGGGTCTCCTGCAGCGCTACGTCCCACCCCCTACCCCTGCCCCATCCACACTTCCCACTCCCATGCCTGTCCCACGTACACCCAGACGTCAGCATGCACGCACACCACCAGACACAGGCACCACACCAGCAGGGCAGGGCAAGCGCACACCTCCTGGCACGCACACACAGGGTGAGGTAGGCACACCCACTGGGGGGGGGCAAACGTAAGTCACGCAGCCAGAGTGGGAGTCCACATTCCGCAAAATCCACTCCCTCCAAACCCACTCCCCTCGGCTCTCCTGGCCACGAATCCAGCAAGGATTCCTTCATGGCCGCTCTGTCCCTGAGCCCAACAGTGACACCACCCAGCAAGCGGGCAAAGGAGTCCCCAGTCAGGGTAGTTGAGTGCCCCCCCTGTCCACACCCTCCCCCAGTGGCGCTGCGACCCATTCCTCCGCCCCCCCCTCCTTGGGGCCTGTGGTTCCTTCGGGTGCAGGGGATACGCTTGGGGACCTTGCTGACGTGTGCAGCGCCATCCTCAGCACCTCCTTTGGCGCTGCCCCACCCCCTGTGGTGGAGTCCTCCGTCCCTGCACCCACAACGCCTGCCCTTGCCCCTCCTGTCCCTGCGGTGCCTGGTACTTCCCCCCCACAGGATGCCCCCCCCCTGTGGAAGACAGGGTGGTCTGAACCGTGCAGGCAAGCTAGGGGACACGCGTCCCACTGTGTCCCCCATCCAGCTGTGACTCATGGACTGCCCTATGGGCTTTGTAAATACTGAACATTATCCACACACACTTTATTCGAAAATGCTGAATAAAGCCTTTTTTTTTCTCCTTAGGACACTACTGCTTTTGTGGTATTGCTGTTGGTGGGGCTGCTACATGATTTTGGGTGGTGATCATGTGTTGGGTGTGTGGGAAATGTAGTAGTGTGCTGGTCATAGGGGGTACCCTGGTATCTGTGTGCCATCACAAGGTGTTAGCTAAGTTTCTCTGTTCATGTAAGCAGTTACTGCATGGTGAAATTGTCCCACGGTGTGTTCCTTCCTCTGTGTACCCTGCCATCTTCCCTGCATGGTGTTCCCAATATGTTGCGCTGAGCTGTGTCTACATTAGCTGGGTCTGTTGACATGACTTCATGTGGACATGTTCCCTTTTAGGCTGTATGCATGTGTGTACTCCCAGCCTCGCACACATGTGTTACATGTACTGCAGGGTCTTTGTGCACCTGACTGACAATTGTGGCAATTGGATCTGTGGGTACTCCACCTTTTTTTTTCCATGGGCACTGCTGGGGGCCTCTGCACCCACCCCTCCTGCGTCTGTGCACTGCTGGGAGGACTCTGCACCCACCCCTCCTGCGTCTGGGCACTGCTGGGAGGACTCTGCACCCACCCCTCCTGTGTCTGGGCACTGCTGGAAGTGATAGGCACCCACTCCTCCTGTGTCTGGGCACTGGTGGGAGGACTCTGCACACACCCCTCCTGTGTGTGGGCACTGCTGGAAGTGATAGGCACCCACCCCTCCTGTGTCTGGGCACTGCTGGGAGGACTCTGCACACACCCCTCCTGTGTCTGGCACTGCTGGGAGGACTCTGCACCCACCCCTCCTGCGTCTGGGCACTGCTGGGAGGACTCTGCACCCACCCCTCCTGTGTCTGGGCACTGCTGGAAGTGATAGGCACCCACCCCTCCTGTGTCTGGGCACTGCTGGGAGGACTCTGCACACACCCCTACTGCATCTGGGCACTGCTGGGAGGACTCTGCACACACCCCTCCTGTGTCTGGGCACTGCTGGGGGGACTCTACACCCATCCCT
The DNA here is from genome assembly GCF_964204655.1 of Triturus cristatus. Classification (NCBI taxonomy): domain Eukaryota; kingdom Metazoa; phylum Chordata; class Amphibia; order Caudata; family Salamandridae; genus Triturus; species Triturus cristatus. The sequence goes on from NC_140592.1 coordinate 393,708,061, forward strand.
CCTGTGTCTGGGCACTGCTGGGAGGACTCTGCACCCACCCCTCCTGCGTCTGGGCACTGCTGGGAGGACTCTGCACCCACCCCTCCTGTGTCTGTGCACTGCTGGGAGGACTCTGCACCCACCCTTCCTGCGTCTGTGCACTGCTGGGAGGACTCTGCACCCACCCCTCCTACATCTGGGCACTGCTGGGAGGACTCTGCACCCACCCCTCCTGTGTCTGGGCACTGCTGGAAGTGATAGGCACCCACCCCTCCTGTGTCTGGGCACTGCTGGGAGGACTCTGCATACACCCCTCCTGTGTCTGGGCACTGCTGGGAGGACTCTGCACCCACCCCTCCTGCGCCTGGGCACTGCTGGGAGGACTCTTCACCCAACCCTCCTGCGTCTTGGCACTGCTGGGAGGACTCTGCACCCACCCCTCCTGCGTCTGGGCACTGCTGGGAGGACTCTGCACCCACCCCTCCTGCGTCTGTGCACTGCTGGGAGGACTCTGCACCCACCCCTCCTGCATCTGGGCACTGCTGGGAGGACTCTGCACCCACCCCTCCTGCGTCTGGGCACCGCTGGGAGGACTCTGCACCCACCCCTCCTGTGTCTGGGCACTGCTGGAAGTGATAGGCACCCACCCCTCCTGTGTCTGGGCACTGCTGGAAGTGATAGGCACCCACCCCTCCTGTGTCTGGGCACTGCTGGGAGGACTCTGCACCCACCCCTCCTGCGCCTGGGCACTGCTGGGAGGACTCTTCACCCAACCCTCCTGCGTCTTGGCACTGCTGGGAGGACTCTGCACACACCCCTCCTGTGTCTGGGCACTGCTGGGAGGACTCTGCACCCACCCCTCCTGCGTCTGGGCACTGCTGGGAGGACTCTGCACCCACCCCTCCTGCGTCTGGGCACTGCTGGGAGGACTCTGCACCCACCCCTCCTGCGTCTGGGCACTGCTGGGAGGACTCTGCACCCACCCCTCCTGTGTCTGGGCACTGCTGGAAGTGATAGACACCCACCCCTCCTGCGTCTGGGCACTGCTGGGGGGACTCTACACCCACCCTCCTGTGTCTGGGCACTGCTGGGAGGACTCTGCACCCACCCCTCCTGCGTCTGGGCACTGCTGGGAGGACTCTGCACCCACCCCTCCTGCGTCTGGGCACTGCTGGGAGGACTCTGCACCCACCCCTCCTGCGTCTGGGCACTGCTGGGAGGACTCTGCACCCACCCCTCCTGTGTCTGGGCACTGCTGGAGGTGATAGGCACCCACCCCTCCTGTGTCTGGGCACTGCTGGGAGGACTCTGCACACACCCCTCCTGCGTCTGGGCACTTTTGGGAGGACTCTGCACCCACCCCTCCTGTGTCTGGGCACTGCTGGAAGTGATAGGCACCCACCCCTCCTGTGTCTGGGCACTGCTGGAAGGACTCTGCACACACCCCTCCTGCATCTGGGCACTGCTGGGAGGACTCTGCACACACCCCTCCTGTGTCTGGGCACTGCTGGGGGACTCTACACCCACCCCTCCTGTGTCTGGGCACTGCTGGGAGGACTCTGCACCCACCCCTCCTGCGTCTGGGCACTGCTTGGAGGACTCTGCACCCACCCCTCCTGCGTCTGTGCACTGCTGGGAGGACTCTGCACCCACCCCTCCTGTGTCTGGGCACTGCTGGAAGTGATAGGCACCCACCCCTCCTGTGTCTGGGCACTGCTGGGAGGACTCTGCACCTACCCCTCCTGCGTCTGGGCACTGCTGGGAGGACTCTGCACCCACCCTCCTGTGTCTGGGCACTGCTGGAAGTGATAGGCACCCACCCCTCCTGTGTCTGGGCACTGCTGGGAGGACTCTGCACCCACCCCTCCTGCGTCTGGGCACTGCTGGGAGGACTCTGCACCCACCCCTCCTGTGTCTGGGCACTGCTGGAAGTGATATGCACCCACCCCTCCTGTGTCTGGGCACTGCTGGGAGGGCTCTGCACACACCCCTCCTGTGTCTGGGCACTGCTGGGAGGACTCTGCACACACCCCTCCTGCATCTGGGCACTGCTGGGGGGACTCTACACCCTCCCCTCCTGTGTCTGGGCACTGCTGGGAGGACTCTGCACCCACCCCTCCTGCGTCTGGGCACTGCTGGGAGGACTCTGCACCCACCCCTCCTGCGTCTGGGCACTGCTGGGAGGACTCTGCACCCACCCCTCCTGTGTCTGGGCACTGCTGGAAGTGATAGGCACCCACCCCTCCTGTGTCTGGGCACTGCTGGGAGGACTCTGCACACACCCCTCCTGTGTCTGACACTGCTGGGAGGACTCTGCACCCACCCCTCCTGCGTCTGGGCACTGCTGGGAGGACTCTGCACCCACCCCTCCTGTGTCTGGGCACTGCTGGAAGTGATAGGCACCCACCCCTCCTGTGTCTGGGCACTGCTGGGAGGACTCTGCACACACCCCTACTGCATCTGGGCACTGCTGGGAGGACTCATCACACACCCCTCCTGCGTCTGGGCACTGCTGGGGGGACTCTACACCCATCCCTCCTGTGTCTGGGCACTGCTGGGAGGACTCTGCACCCACCCCTCCTGCGTCTGGGCACTGCTGGGAGGACTCTGCACCCACCCCTCCTGTGTCTGTGCACTGCTGGGAGGACTCTGCACCCACCCCTCCTACGTCTGTGCACTGCTGGGAGGACTCTGCACCCACCCCTCCTACATCTGGGCACTGCTGGGAGGACTCTGCACCCACCCCTCCTGTGTCTGGGCACTGCTGGAAGTGATAGGCACCCACCCCTCCTGTGTCTGGGCACTGCTGGGAGGACTCTGCATACACCCCTCCTGTGTCTGGGCACTGCTGGGAGGACTCTGCACCCACCCCTCCTGCGCCTGGGCACTGCTGGGAGGACTCTTCACCCAACCCTCCTGCGTCTTGGCACTGCTGGGAGGACTCTGCACCCACCCCTCCTGCATCTGGGCACTGTTGGGAGGACTCTGCACCCACCCCTCCTGCGTCTGTGCACTGCTGGGAGGACTCTGCACCCACCCCTCCTGCATCTGGGCACTGCTGGGAGGACTCTGCACCCACCTCTCCTGCGTCTGGGCACGGCTGGGAGGACTCTGCACCCACCCCTCCTGTGTCTGGGCACTGCTGGAAGTGATAGGCACCCACCCCTCCTGTGTCTGGGCACTGCTGGAAGTGATAGGCACCCACCCCTCCTGTGTCTGGGCACTGCTGGGAGGACTCTGCACCCACCCCTCCTGCGCCTGGGCACTGCTGGGAGGACTCTTCACCCAACCCTCCTGCGTCTTGGCACTGCTGGGAGGACTCTGCACACACCCCTCCTGTGTCTGGGCACTGCTGGGAGGACTCTGCACCCACCCCTCCTGCGTCTGGGCACTGCTGGGAGGACTCTGCACCCACCCCTCCTGCGTCTGGGCACTGCTGGGAGGACTCTGCACCCACCCCTCCTGCGTCTGGGCACTGCTGGGAGGACTCTGCACCCACCCCTCCTGTGTCTGGGCACTGCTGGAAGTGATAGGCACCCACCCCTCCTGTGTCTGGGCACTGCTGGGAGGACTCTGCACACACCCCTCCTGTGTCTGGGCACTGCTGGAAGTGATAGGCACCCACCCCTCCTGTGTCTGGGCACTGCTGGGAGGACTCTGCACACACCCCTCCTGTGTCTGGGCACTGCTGGGAGGACTCTGCACCCACCCCTCCTGCGTCTGGGCACTATTGGGAGGACTCTGCACCCACCCCTCCTATGTCTGGGCACTGCTGGAAGTGATAGGCACCCACCCCTCCTGTGTCTGGGCACTGCTGGAAGGACTTTGCACACACCCCTCCTGCGTCTGGGCACTGCTGGGAGGACTCTGCACACACCCCTCCTGCGTCTGGGCACTGCTGGGGGACTCTACACCCACCCCTCCTGTGTCTGGGCACTGCTGGGAGGACTCTGCACCCACCCCTCCTGCGTCTGGGCACTGCTGGGAGGACTCTGCACCCACCCCTCCTGCGTCTGTGCACTGCTGGGAGGACTCTGCACCCACCCCTCCTGTGTCTGGGCACTGCTGGGAGGACTCTGCACCCACCCCTCCTGCGTCTGGGCACTGCTGGGAGGACTCTGCACCCACCCCTCCTGTGTCTGGGCACTGCTGGAAGTGATAGGCACCCACCCCTCCTGTGTCTGGGCACTGCTGGGAGGACTCTGCACCCACCCCTCCTGCGTCTGGGCACTGCTGGGAGGACTCTGCACCCACCCCTCCTGTGTCTGGGCACTGCTGGAAGTGATAGGCACCCACCCCTCCTGTGTCTGGGCACTGCTGGGAGGACTCTGCACACACCCCTCCTGTGTCAGGGCACTGCTGGGAGGACTCTGCACCCACCCCTCCTGCGTCTGGGTACTGCTGGGAGGACTCTGCACCCACCCCTCCTGTGTCTGGGCACTGCTGGAAGTGATATGCACCCACCCCTCCTGTGTCTGGGCACTGCTGGAAGGACTCTGCACACACCCCTCCTGTGTCTGGGCACTGCTGGGAGGACTCTGCACACCCCCCTCCTGCATCTGGGCACTGCTGGGGGGACTCTACACCCTCCCCTCCTGTGTCTGTACACTGCTGGGAGGACTCTGCACCCACCCCTCCTGCGTCTGGGCACTGCTGGGAGGACTCTGCACCCACCCCTCCTGTGTCTGGGCACTGCTGGAAGTGATAGGCACCCACCCCTCCTGTGTCTGGGCACTGCTGGGAGGACTCTGCACCCACCCCTCCTGTGTCAGGACACTGCTGGGAGGACTCTGCACCCACCCCTCCTGCGTCTGGGCACTGCTGGGGGGACTCTACACCCACCCCTCCTGTGTCTGGGCACTGCTGGGAGGACTCTGCACCCACCCCTCCTGTGTCTGGGCACTGCTGGAAGTGATAGGCACCGACCCCTCCTGTGTCTGGGCACTGCTGGGAGGACTCTACACACACCCCTCCTGTGTCTGGGCACTGCTGGGAGGACTATGCACCTACCCCTCCTGCGTCTGGGCACTGCTGGGAGTACTCTGCACACACCCCTCCTGTGTCTGGGCACTGCTGGGAGGACTCTGCACACCCCCCTCCTGCATCTGGGCACTGCTGGGGGGACTCTACACCCTCCCCTCCTGTGTCTGTGCACTGCTGGGAGGACTCTGCACCCACCCCTCCTGCGTCTGGGCACTGCTGGGAGGACTCTGCACCCACCCCTCCTGTGTCTGGGCACTGCTGGAAGTGATAGGCACCCACCCCTCCTGTGTCTGGGCACTGCTGGGAGGACTCTGCACCCACCCCTCCTGTGTCAGGGCACTGCTGGGAGGACTCTGCACCCACCCCTCCTGCGTCTGGGCACTGCTGGGGGGACTCTACACCCACCCCTCCTGTGTCTGGGCACTGCTGGGAGGACTCTGCACCCACCCCTCCTGTGTCTGGGCACTGCTGGAAGTGATAGGCACCCACCCCTCCTGTGTCTGGGCACTGCTGGGAGGACTCTACACACACCCCTCCTGTGTCTGGGCACTGCTGGGAGGACTATGCACCTACCCCTCCTGCGTCTGGGCACTGCTGGGAGGACTCTGCACCCACCCCTCCTGTGTCTGGGCACTGCTGGAAGTGATAGGCACCCACCCCTCCTGTGTCTGGGCACTGCTGGGAGGACTCTGCACACACCCCTCCTGTGTCTGGGCACTGCTGGGAGGACTCTGCACCCACCCCTCCTGCGTCTGGGCACTATTGGGAGGACTCTGCACCCACCCCTCCTGTGTCTGGGCACTGCTGGAAGTGATAGGCACCCACCCCTCCTGTGTCTGGGCACTGCTGGAAGGACTCTGCACACACACCTCCTGCGTCTGGGCACTGCTGGGAGGACTCTGCACACACCCCTCCTGCGTCTGGGCACTGCTGGGGGACTCTACACCCACCCCTCCTGTGTCTGGGCACTGCTGGGAGGACTCTGCACCCACCCCTCCTGCGTCTGGGCACTGCTGGGAGGACTCTGCACCCACCCCTCCTGCGTCTGTGCACTGCTGGGAGGACTCTGCACCCACCCCTCCTGCGTCTGGGCACTGCTGGGAGGACTCTGCACCCACCCCTCCTGCGTCTGGGCACTGCTGGGAGGACTCTGCACCCACCCCTCCTGTGTCTGGGCACTGCTGGAAGTGATAGGCACCCACCCCTCCTGTGTCTGGGCACTGCTGGGAGGACTCTACACCCACCCCTCCTGCGTCTGGGCACTGCTGGGAGGACTCTGCACCCACCCCTCCTGTGTCTGGGCACTGCTGGATGTGATAGGCACCCACCCCTCCTGTGTCTGGGCACTGCTGGGAGGACTCTGCACACACCCCTCCTGTGTCAGGGCACTGCTGGGAGGACTCTGCACCCACCCCTCCTGCATCTGGGCACTGCTGGGAGGACTCTGCACCCACCCCTCCTGTGTCTGGGCACTGCTGGAAGTGATATGCACCCACCCCTCCTGTGTCTGGGCACTGCTGGGAGGACTCTGCACACACCCCTCCTGTGTCTGGGCACTGCTGGGAGGACTCTGCACACACCCCTCCTGCATCTGGGCACTGCTGGGGGGACTCTACACCCTCCCCTCCTGTGTCTGGGCACTGCTGGGAGGACTCTGCACCCACCCCTCCTGCGTCTGGGCACTGCTGGGAGGACTCTGCACCCACCCCTCCTGCGTCTGGGCACTGCTGGGAGGACTCTGCACCCACCCCTCCTGTGTCTGGGCACTGCTGGAAGTGATAGGCACCCACCCCTCCTGTGTCTGGGCACTGCTGCGAGGACTCTGCACCCACCCCTCCTGTGTCTGGGCACTGCTGGGAGGACTCTGCACCCACCACTCCTGCGTCTGGGCACTGCTGGGGGGACTCTACACCCACCCCTCCTGTGTCTGGGCACTGCTGGGAGGACTCTGCACCCACCCCTCCTGTGTCTGGGCACTGCTGGAAGTGATAGGCACCCACCCCTCCTGTGTCTGGGCACTGCTGGGAGGACTCTACACACACCCCTCCTGTGTCTGGGCACTGCTGGGAGGACTCTGCACCCACCCCTCCTGCGTCTGGGCACTGCTGGGAGGACTCTGCACCCACCCCTCCTGTGTGTGGGCACTGCTGGAAGTGATAGGTGTTAGACGGACCGGGAGGGTCGGCCGAGGACAAGGGGAGAGGTCTCCGGGGAGAGCCGTCTCCAGCGATCGTACAGATAAATAACTTCCCCCCCACAGACAGACACCACACAAGGAGAAGATTTAGCGTTCTTTATAGGCAATTTCTTACGGTACGATGGAAGGTACAAGGAGGTCTGGACTCAGGGGTCCCCTCGATTCAAGTCTCTCAAGATGGGGAAAGGGGGTAGCGGGACAGTCTGGTTACCAGTCTTGGTAGTTGAGGTGGTATGGTGGATAGCTCACAATCCTCGAGCCCGGTGTTCTAGCTGGGACGGGCCGCGGCAGCGCCAGCAGGTCCCGGTGGAGATGGTCGATACACGGTCCGCGGCAGCGCCAGCAGGTCCCGGTGAAGATGGTCGATGCACGGTCCGCGGCAGCGCCAGCAGGTCCCGGTGAGGATGGTCGTTACAACGGGCCGCGGCAGCGCCAGCAGGTCCCGACGAGGATGGAGGTTGCAGAAGGCCGCGGCAGCGCCAGCAGGCAGGACGATAGTTCACAAGATAGGGCTACGGCAGCGCCAGTAGTCCGTCAAGGCTGAGTTCTCTCGGTGTCTCTCGACTCCAGGATACAACTGCCGTCCTGCTCCGGAGCTGCCCTAGTTATAGGTCTGGCGCCCTTTGATGTCCGGACCCTCGCACTTGGAGGTCGGAGGGTCCGGGATGAAGGTGTCCAGACACCCAGCAGGGGGTGGAGCCAGCGCCTGGGGGAGCTGGAGGCGATCGGCACCTGGCGGGGGAGAGCCCTTGACGCTTCGTTCTCCCATCGACCTGCCAAGTGGTCCGCTCACCTCCTGGGTGGATGGTGGTGCCGGGATGTCGGGGCCGGCCAGGCCCAGGGTTAGGGTCGGGTGGAGGCCACGCGGCCTCGTGGCGCAGGGCCCAAGATGGCGGCTTGATCCGGCCGGGGGAGCCGGTGGTGGCTCGGTCCCGTGGTACATGGATGTCCGGGGGCAGGAGTTCCGTCGGGAGACGGAGTGCGGGTGATTCGTGTGGGTCACGCCTGGCGGGCCGGGGCTTAGGCCCTGTCATGCGGGGAGGGAGCAAGCCCTTCGTGTGGCCTGTCCAACATGCGTCCCCCCCAGCTGAAGGCGGGGAGAGTCACCCATCTTCCTGGGGACTCTCCTCGTCGAGGCGGAAGAAGCGTGACAGGCCATCTGCGTTGGCGTGGTCTTGGCCCGGTCGGTGTTCCACGGTGAAGTCCATTCCCTGCAGGGAGATGGACCAGCGCAATAGTTTTGGGTTCTCCCCCCGCATCTGCATCAGCCACTGCAGGGGTCGATGGTCGGTCTGTACCCGGAAGTGGGTACCGAAGAGATAGGGCCGGATCTTTTTGAGGGCCCACACCACTGCGAAGGCCTCCCTCTCGATTGTGCTCCAGCGCTGTTCTCGGGCCAGGAGACGTCTGCTGATGAAGGCCACCGGCTGGTCATGGCCCTCGGGGTTCAGTTGGGAAAGAACCGCTCCGATGCCGTGGTCGGAGGCGTCTGTCTGTACAATGAATTCCCGACTGTAATCGGGGGCCTGGAGCACAGGGGCGGTGCACAGGGCGGCCTTCAGCTTTTCGAAGGCCGCTTGACAGTCGGTGGTCCAGTTAATCCGCTTCGGCTGGTTTTTGGACGTGAGACCCGTGAGGGGCCCCACAATGCTGCCGTAGTCCCTCACGAACCGCCGGTAGTAGCCGGTGAGTCCCAAGAAGGCTCGGACCTCGGTCTGGGTGACGGGGGGTGGCCAGGACTGGATGGCCGCGATTTTAGGTTGCAGCGGGGCCACCAGCCCGCTTCCCACCTGGTGCCCGAGGTAGGTCACGGACCCTTGACCAATTTGGCATTTGCCAGCCTTAATCGTGAGACCGGCCCGCTGGAGGGCCTGCAGGACCTCTTGGAGGTGGAGGAGGTGGTCGGACCAGTGGCGGCTGTACACAGCGATATCGTCCAGGTAGGCAGCGCTGAACTCCTCGAGCCCCGCCAAGACTTGGTTCACTAGACGTTGAAAAGTAGCGGGGGCATTCTTCATGCCGAAGGGCATGACCTTGAAGTGGTAGTGGCCATCGGGGGTAGAGAAGGCAGACCGTTCCTGAGCCCGGGGTGTGAGACCGATCTGCCAGTAGCCCGCTGTTAGGTCGAAGATGCTGAGATAGCGGGCGGCCCCCAGCCGGTCGATCAATTCATCTGCTCGGGGGATAGGATGAGCGTCGGTCCGGGTGACAGCGTTCAAGCCCCGGTAGTCGACGCAGAATCTCAGTTCAGGCGTGGTGCCGGGGGCAGCGGCTTTGGGGACCAGTACAACTGGGCTGGCCCAGGGGCTGTCCGAGGGCTCGATGACCCCGATCGTGAGCATTTTGGCCACTTCCTCTTGGATGCAGGCCCGTACCCGATCTGGCACGCGGTAGGCCCGGTGTCGGACAGGGGGACTGTCCCCGGTGTCCACGTCGTGCAAGCACCAAGGGGTGATCCCGGGGGTGAGGGAGAACAGTGTAGCGAACCGCAGTAGGAGGTCCCGGCAGCTCTGGCGTTGCTCTGGGGTGAGGGCATCGGAGAGCCGGACCCCGTCCACGGAACCGTCGTTCTCCTGAGTCTTCAGGAGATCCGGGAGGGGTTCGGAGTCTTCCTCCGCCCCACTGTCCGTAGCCATCAGGAGGCTGAGTTCTGAGCGCACAAAGTGTGGTTTGAGTCTGTTGGTGTGGAGGACCCGAAGGGGGTTCCGGGGGGTCCCCATGTCGATGAGGTAAGTGACGGGGCTTTTGCGCTCGACCACTTTGAAGGGCCCCGTCCACTTATCTTGCAAGGCACATGGTTCGGTGGGGGACATCACCCACACTTGTTGACCAGGTTCGAACTCGACGGAGGAGGCATTGTGATCGTACCATTTTTTCATGTCCTCCTGACTGGCCTCGAGGTTCGCTTTTGCCATCTCCCTGAAGCGTCGGGTCTGATTGCGGAGGGCCAGGAGGTACTTGAAGACGTCTGGAGGGGTCTTTAGGGGGGCCATCTCCCAACCTTCTTTGACTAGGCTGAGGGGCCCTCGCACAGGGTGCCCGTACAGGAGTTCGAAAGGGCTAAAGCCGAGGGACTTCTGGGGAACTTCTCGATAGGCGAAGAGGAGGCACGGGAGTAGTACATCCCACTGGCGACGGAGGGGCTCTTCCAATCCCCCAATCATCCCCTTGAGGGTGCGGTTGAATCGCTCCACTAGTCCGTTCCCTTGGGGGTGATAGGGGGTCGTGAATCGGTAGGTGACCCCGCACTGTTGCCAGAGGGACTTCATATATTTCGAGATAAAGTTCGTGCCTCGGTCGCTGACGACTTCTCGGGGGAAGCCCACTCGGGAGAAGATCCCCATTAGGGCCCGGCCAACCACCGGGGCTGTTACAGTTCGTAGGGGCACCGCCTCGGGGTAGCGGGTGGCGTGGTCCACCAGTACCAGGATGAACCTATGTCCTTGTGCCGTGCGAGGGTCCATGGGCCCCACAATGTCTATTCCTACCCTCTCGAACGGGGTGGTGACCACTGGGAAGGGTTGCAGAGGGGCTTTCAGCTTACGGCCGCTCTTCCCACTGGCTTGGCACGTGGGGCAGGACCGGCAGTGGTTAAGGACGTCGTTCCGCATCTTCGGCCAGAAAAAGTGAGTCACTAGGCGACTGTAGGTTTTGTCCTGGCCCAGGTGTCCAGCCAGGGGGACATCGTGGGCCAGAGTTAGGAGGAAGTTTCTGAAGCGGAGAGGCACCACCAGCACTCGACTGGCCCCTAGTTCTGCGATTCTTTGTTCGCTGTATAGCAGGTCGTTATCCCAATAGACCCAATGAGTTCCGGTGGAGTCCCCTGCGCTCTGGGCGCTGGCTTGCTGGCGGAGCCCCTCGAGGGAGGGGCAGGTCTTTTGCTCCTGGCGGAACTGCTCTTGGGTGGGCCCCCCTTCTTGACGCCACTGAGCCAGGCCGGGAAGGTCCTGGGGTTGCGCGACCCCTTCGGCCGTTGGTTCTGGGGGGTTGGTCTCGTCGTGGTCCTCTACTGGGGCGACCGGGGGCGGAGGTGCCGGCCATTCTGGATCTTCTGATCGGGGGACGGCACGGGCGGCCATGGACCGGGTGGTTACGCAGGCCCAGTCCGGGAGGCCCAGCATCCCCAGGTGCTCTCTTCTTTCGACGGTGGCCCACGGGGAACTCTCAAGGTCATTCCCCAGGAGGCAGTCCACGGGTGCATCATTGTTAGAAAGGGTAGACGGACCGGGAGGGTCGGCCGGGGTCAGGAGGAGAGGTCTCCGGGGAGAGCCGTCTCCAGCGATCGTACAGACAAGTAACTTCCCCCCCACAGACAGATACCACACACGGATAAGGTTCAGTGTTCTTTATAAGCACTTCTTAAGGTACGGTTGAATGGTACAAGGAGGTCTGGACTCAGGGGTCCCCTCGATTCAAGTCTCTCAAAGCAGGGTAAGGGGTAGCGGGACAGTCTGTCTACCAGTCAGGTAGTTCGGATGAGATGATGACTAGCTCACAATCCTCGAGCTTGGTGGTTTAGTTGGTACGGGCCGCGGCAGCGCCAGCAGGTCCCGGTTGAGATGGTCGGCACACGGTCCGCGGCAGCGCCAGCAGGTCCCGGAAAGATGGTCGATGTACGGTCCGCGGCAGCGCCAGCAGGTCCCGGTGAGGATGGTCGGTACAACGGGCCGCTGCAGCGCCAGCAGGTCCCGACGAAGATGGTCGTTACAACGGGCCGCGGCAGCGCCAGCAGGTCCCGACGAGGATGGTCGTTACAACGGGCCGCGGCAGCGCCAGCAGGTCCCGACGAGGATGGATGTTGCAGAAGGCCGCGGCAGCGCCAGCAGGCAGGACGATGGTTCACAAGAGCGGGCTACGGCAGCGCCAGTAGTCCGTCAAGGCTGAGTTCTCTCGGTGTCTCTCGACTCCAGGATACAACTGCCTTCCTGCTCCGGAGCTGCCCCAGTTATAGGGCAGGCGCCCTTTGATGTCCGGACCCTCGCACTTGGAGGTCGGAGGGCCCGGGATGAAGGTGTCCAGACACCCAGCAGGGGGTGGAGCCAGCGCCTGGGGGAGCTGGAGGCGATCGGCACCTGGCGGGGGAAGAGCTCTTGACACTTCGTTCTCCCATTGCCCTGCCAAGTGGTCCGCTCACCTCCTGGGTGGAGGGTGGTGCCGGGATGTCGGGGCCGGCCAGGCCCGGGGTTGGGGTCGGGCCGAGGCCACGCGGCCTCGTGGTGCAGGGCCCAAGATGGCGGCTTGAGCCGGCCGGGGGAGCCGGTGGGGCTGGGCCCCGTGATGAGTAGAGGTCCGAGGGCAGAAGATCCGTCGGGAGACGGGGCACAGGTGCTTTTCGTGGGTTATGCCTGGTGGGCCGGAGCTCGGGCCCTGTCGTGCGGGGAGGGAGCAAGCCCTTCGTGTGGCCTGTCCAACATGCGTCCCCCCCAGCTGAAGGCGGGGAGAGTCACCCATCTCCTTGGGGACTCTCTTCGTCGAGGCGGAAAAAGCGGGACAGGCCATCCGCGTTGGCGTGGTCTTGGCCTGGTCGGTGCTCCACAGTGAAGTCCATTCCCTGCAGGGAAATGGACCAGCGCAGGAGTTTTGGGTTCTCCCCCCGCATCTGCATCAGCCACTGCAGGGGTCGATGGTCGGTTTGTACCCGGAAGTGGGTACCGAAGAGATAGGGCCGGAGCTTTTTGAGGGCCCACACCACTGCGAAGGCCTCCCTCTCGATGGTGCTCCAGCGCTGTTCTCGGGCCAGGAGACGTCGACTGATGAAGGCCACCGGCTGGTCATGACCCTCGGGGTTTAGCTGAGAAAGGACGGCTCCGATGCCGTGGTCGGAGGCGTCGGTCTGTACCACGAATTCCCGACTGTAATCGGGGGCCTGGAGCACAGGGGCGGTGCACAGGGCGGCCTTCAGCTTCTCGAAGGCCGCTTGACAATCGGGGGTCCAGTTAATCCGCCTCGGCTGGTTCTTGGACGTGAGACCCGTGAGGGGCCCCACGATGCTGCCGTAGTCTTTCACGAACCGCCGGTAGTAGCCGGTGAGCCCCAAGAAGGCTCGGACCTCGGTCTGGGTGGCGGGGGGCTGCCAGGACTGGATGGCAGCAATCTTAAGTTGTAGCGGGGCCACCAGCCCGCTTCCCACTTGGTGCCCAAGGTAGGTCACAGACCCTTGGCCAATTTGGCACTTGCCGGCCTTAATTGTGAGGCCGGCCCGCTGGAGGGCCTGTAGGACCTCTTGGAGGTGACGGAGGTGGTCGGGCCAGTGGCGGCTGTATACAGCGATATCGTCCAGGTAGGCAGCGCTGAACTCTTCGAGCCCCGCCAAGACCTGGTTCACGAGGCGTTGAAACGTGGCGGGGGCATTCTTCATGCCGAAGGGCATGACCTTGAATTGGTAGTGGCCATCGGGGGTAGAGAAGGCTGACCGTTCCTGAGCCCTGGGTGTGAGGCCGATCTGCCAGTAGCCCGCTGTTAGGTCGAAGATACTAAGGTAGCGGGCGGCCCCCAGCCGGTCGATCAGCTCGTCTGCTCGGGGAATCGGATGAGCGTCGGTCCGGGTGACAGCGTTCAAGCCCCGGTAGTCGACGCAGAATCTCAGTTCAGGTGCGGTGCCGGGGGCAGCGGCTTTGGGAACCAATACAACCGGACTGGCCCAGGGACTGTCCGAGGGCTCGATGACCCCGATTGTGAGCATCTTGGCCACTTCCGCCTGTATGCAGGCCCGTACCCGATCTGGTACGCGGTAGGCCCGGTGTCGGACAGGGGGACTGTCCCCGGTGTCCACGTCGTGCAAACACCAAGGGGTGACCCCGGGGGTGAGGGAGAACAGGGTAGCGAACTGCAGCAGGAGGTTCCGGCAGCCCTGGCGTTGCTCCGGAGTGAGGGCGTCAGAGAGCCGGACCCCGTCCACGGAGCCGTCATTCTCCTGAGTCTTCAGAAGATCCGGGAGGGGTTCGGAGTCTTCCTCTGCCCCACTGTCCGTAGCCATCAGGAGGCTGAGTTCTGAGCGCACAAAGTGTGGTTTGAGTCGGTTGGTGTGGAGGACCCGGAGGGGGTTCCGGGAGGTCCCCAGGTCGATGAGATAAGTGACGGGGCTTTTGCGCTCGACCACTTTGAAGGGCCCCGTCCACTTATCTTGCAAGGCACATGGTTCGGTGGGGGACATCACCCATACTTGTTGTCCGGGCTCGAACTCAACGGAGGAGTCATTGTGATCATACCACCTCCTCATGTCCTCCTGGCTGGCCTCGAGGTTCGCCTTGGCCATCTCTCTGAAGCGCCGGGTCTGGTTGCGTAGGGCCAGGATGTATTTGAAGACGTCTGGAGGGGTCGTTAGGGGGGCCATCTCCCAACCTTCTTTTACGAGGCTGAGGGGCCCTCGCACAGGGTGCCCGTACAGGAGTTCGAAAGGGCTAAAACCGAGGGACTTCTGGGGAACTTCTCGGTAGGCGAAGAGGAGGCACGGGAGTAGTACATCCCACTGGCGACGGAGGGGCTCTTCCAATCCCCCAATCATCCCCTTGAGAGTGCGGTTAAAACGCTCCACTAGTCCGTTCCCTTGGGGGTGATAGGGGGTCGTGAATCTGTAGGTGACCCCGCATTGTTGCCAGAGGGACTTCATGTACTTGGATATAAAGTTCGTGCCTCGGTCGCTGACGACTTCTCGGGGGAAGCCTACCCGGGAGAAGATCCCCATTAGGGCCCGGCCAACCACCGGAGCTGTCACGGTCCGTAGGGGCACCGCCTCGGGGTAGCGGGTGGCATGGTCCACCAGTACTAAGATGAACCTGTGTCCTTGTGCCGTGCGGGGGTCCAGAGGCCCCACAATGTCTATCCCCACCCTCTCGAACGGGGTGGTGACCACAGGGAAGGGTTGCAGAGGGGCTTTCAGCTTCCGGCCACTCTTCCCGCTGGCTTGGCATGTGGGGCAAGATCGGCAGTGGTTCAGGACGTCGTTCCTCATTTTCGGCCAAAAAAAGTGGGTCACTAGGCGGCTGTACGTTTTGTCCTGGCCCAGGTGTCCAGCCAGGGGGACATCGTGGGCCAGGTTGAGCAGAAAGTCTCTGAAGCGGAGAGGTACCACCAGTACTCGACCGGCCCCCAGCTCGGCGATTCTTTGCTCGCTGTATAGCAGGTCGTTATCCCAGTAGACCCAGTGAGTTCCGGTGGAGTCCCCTGCGCTCTGGGCGCTGGCTTGTTGGCGGAGTCCCTCGAGGGAGGGACAGGTCTTTTGTTCCTGGCGAAACTGTTCTTGGGTGGGCCCCCCTTCCTGACGCCACTGAGCCAGGTCAGGGAGGTCCTGGGGTTGCGCGTCCCCTTCGGTCGTCGGGTCTGGGAGGCTGGCCTCGTCGTTGTCTTCTACTGGGGCGACCGGGGGCGGAGGTGCTGGCCATTCCGGTTCTTCTGATCGAGGGACGGCACGGGCGGCCATGGACCGGGTGGTTATGCAGGCCCAGTCCGGGAGGCCCAGCATCCCCAGGTGCTCTCTTCTCTCAACGGTGGCCCACGGGGAACTCTCGAGGTCATTCCCCAGGAGGCAGTCCACGGGGGCATCGTCCCGGACCGTCACCTTCAACAGGCCGGAGACCCCTCCCCATTCGAATGGGACGCAGGCCATTTGACACATACTTTCAGAGTTGTCTGCCGAGCGGACGGGGCAGAGAATGTTTGGCAGGATCTGCTCGGGCTTCACCAGGTGACAGCGGACGGCCGTCACACTGGCGCCTGTGTCACGTAAGGCCTCGGCCCGACGTCCATTAATGGTCACCCATTGGCCATATTTCCGGGTGTTGGCGGGTAGGGGAGCCCGCGGGACCATGTCTTTTCCCCCTAGGCACGCCAGAACCATGGCGGCCGGTTCCCACTCTTGCTGGGCCGGCTCATATTCTTCCTGTCCCTCTGATAGTCGTTCTTCCCCCAGGGCGGCGGCCGCTACCTGGCGGGGCTTTGGTGTTTGGTTCTGCGGGCAGCTCGGGTCATTGGCGTAGTGGCCGACTCGCTGGCATCGGTGGCACGTGACGTTGGCTCGGAACCCCGGGCACATCGGGGGGTTGCCCCGCCCGGCCGGGGGCGGGGTGCTGGCCACGGGTGTTGCCGGGATGGTGTCTCTCCCTCGCCCCTGGCCTCCTCCTCCTCCCCGGGGACGGTGCTGGCCTTGGTTGTTTCGGTTTTGCTTGTGCGGTCCTCTCCGGTCCACTCGGGTGCTTTCCCATCGGTCAGCTTCGGTGGCGAGTTGCCGGGGGTCAGTCAATTTACTGTCGAGGAGGTGCTGCCTGAGCTCGACGAAGCAGTTGTTCGACAGGTGCTCCCATACCATAAGGTTAAAGAGTTGCTCGTAGGTCGTTACATGGCTCCCCTTGATCCAACCCTCGAAGGCTCGGCTGAAATAGTTGACGTACTCCACCCAAGTTGTACCCGGGATCCGGGTGCAGTCTCTGAACCTCTGGCGGTACATCTCGGGCGTGAGGCCGTAGCGGGTGAGGAGGGCAGCCTTCATGTGGTCGTAGGACGACATCTGGTGATCTGGGAGCTGCAATAGGGCATCGCGGCCTTCGTTGGCGAACCTCCCCCATAGTCCGGCTCCCCAATCACTCCGGTCGATCCGGTGGGAGGTCATGGCGATCTCGTAGGCTTTGAACCATTGTTGTATGTCGTCCTCTCGGACATATTCTTGGACAACATCCTTGGGGATGTGGACTTTTCTCTCGGTTGCTCCCGGGGTGTGCGGTCGCCCAGGCCCCCCCGGTTCTTTATTCTGTTTCCGGAGTTCTATCTCCGCCAGTTTGCGCTCGTGTTCGAGTGTTATTCTTTTTTCCTCGAGCTCTCTCTGTCTCTGTTTTTCTTCTCGCTCTTCTCGGAGCCGCAGATGTTCTAGATTTAGTTTCTGCTCGGCTAACTTTAGTTCCCCGTCCATCTTGAGTCGTGCCATTTCCAACTCATGTAATCTGGTTCTTTCTCTTTCTTGGATCTCCTCCTGCGAGAGGCCCGTTCCCCGCTCCTCGGGAGCCGTGGCGTTCCCCTCTGGTGTGACACTGTTTTGGTCGGGGGATCCGGTGACCCCAGTTTCCGCCCACGACTCAAGGGCGCGCTTTAAATCGTCTTTGGTATTCAGGCCGGTGGTAGCAATGCCTAGTTCCATGCAGAATTGTTTAAGTTCGCGGTGGTTATATTCTTCCAACTTATCCATTTGGAACTTTTCAGTGGAACCGCTATCTTTGGCTGACATCGTGGTTTTGTCGTGGGGTGAGCTACTCTCTGTACGATTACGCGTTGATTCGGATCGCGCCGCTGCCCACCAATGTTAGATGGACCGGGAGGGTCGGCCGAGGACAAGGGGAGAGGTCTCCGGGGAGAGCCGTCTCCAGCGATCGTACAGATAAATAACTTCCCCCCCACAGACAGACACCACACAAGGAGAAGATTTAGCGTTCTTTATAGGCAATTTCTTACGGTACGATGGAAGGTACAAGGAGGTCTGAAATCGGGGGTCCCCTCGATTCAAGTCTCTCAAGATGGGGAAAGGGGGTAGCGGGACAGTCTGGTTACCAGTCTTGGTAGTTGAGGTGGTATGGTGGATAGCTCACAATCCTCGAGCCCGGTGTTCTAGCTGGGACGGGCCGCGGCAGCGCCAGCAGGTCCCGGTGGAGATGGTCGATACACGGTCCGCGGCAGCGCCAGCAGGTCCCGGTGAAGATGCTCGATGCACGGTCCGCGGCAGCGCCAGCAGGTCCCGGTGAGGATGGTCGTTACAACGGGCCGCGGCAGCGCCAGCAGGTCCCGACGAGGATGGAGGTTGCAGAAGGCCGCGGCAGCGCCAGCAGGCAGGACGATAGTTCACAAGATAGGGCTACGGCAGCGCCAGTAGTCCGTCAAGGCTGAGTTCTCTCGGTGTCTCTCGACTCCAGGATACAACTGCCGTCCTGCTCCGGAGCTGCCCTAGTTATAGGTCTGGCGCCCTTTGATGTCCGGACCCTCGCACTTGGAGGTCGGAGGGTCCGGGATGAAGGTGTCCAGACACCCAGCAGGGGGTGGAGCCAGCGCCTGGGGGAGCTGGAGGCGATCGGCACCTGGCGGGGGAGAGCCCTTGACGCTTCGTTCTCCCATCGACCTGCCAAGTGGTCCGCTCACCTCCTGGGTGGATGGTGGTGCCGGGATGTCGGGGCCGGCCAGGCCCAGGGTTAGGGTCGGGTGGAGGCCACGCAGCCTCGTGGCGCAGGGCCCAAGATGGCGGCTTGATCCGGCCGGGGGAGCCGGTGGTGGCTCGGTCCCGTGGTACATGGATGTCCGGGGGCAGGAGTTCCGTCGGGAGACGGAGTGCGGGTGATTCGTGTGGGTCACGCCTGGCGGGCCGGGGCTTAGGCCCTGTCATGCGGGGAGGGAGCAAGCCCTTCGTGTGGCCTGTCCAACAATAGGCACCCACCCCTCCTGTGTCTGGGCACTGCTGGGAGGACTCTGCACACACCCCTCCTGTGTCTGGGCACTGCTGGGAATGATAGGCACACACCCCTCCTGTGTGTGGGCACTGCTGGGGGGACTCTACACCCATCCCTCGTGTGTGGGCACTGCTGGGAGGACTCTGCACCCACCCCTCCTGCGTCTGGGCACTGCTGGGGGGACTCTACACCCACCCCTCCTGTGTCTGGGCACTGCTGGGAGGACTCTGCACACACCCCTCCTGTGTCTGGGCACTGCTGGGAGGACTCTGCACCCACCCCTCCTGCGTCTGGGCACTGCTGGGAGGACTCTGCACCCACCCCTCCTGCGTCTGTGCACTGCTGGGAGGACTCTGCACCCACCCCTCCTGCGTCTGGGCACTGCTGGGAGGACTCTGCACCCATCCCTCCTGTGTCTGGGCACTGCTGGAAGTGATAGGCACCCACTCCTCCTGTGTCTGGGCATAGGTGGGAGGACTCTGCACACACCCCTCCTGTGTCTGGGCACTGCTGGAAGTGATAGGCACCCACCCCTCCTGTGTCTGGGCACTGCTGGGAGGACTCTGCACACACCCCTCCTGTGTCTGACACTGCTGGGAGGACTCTGCACCCACCCCTCCTGCGTCTGGGCACTGCTGGGAGGACTCTGCACCCACCCCTCCTGTGTCTGGGCACTGCTGGAAGTGATAGGCACCCACCCCTCCTGTGTCTGGGCACTGCTGGGAGGACTCTGCACACACCCCTACTGCATCTGGGCACTGCTGGGAGGACTCTGCACACACCCCTCCTGCGTCTGGGCACTGCTGGGGGGACTCTACACCCATCCCTCCTGTGTCTGGGCACTGCTGGGAGGACTCTGCACCCACCCCTCCTGCGTCTGGGCACTGCTGGGAGGACTCTGCACCCACCCCTCCTGTGTCTGTGCACTGCTGGGAGGACTCTGCACCCACCCCTCCTGCGTCTGTGCACTGCTGGGAGGACCTTGCACCCACCCCTCCTACATCTGGGCACTGCTGGGAGGACTCTGCACCCACCCCTCCTGTGTCTGGGCACTGCTGGAAGTGATAGGCGCCCACCCCTCCTGTGTCTGGGCACTGCTGGGAGGACTCTGCATACACCCCTCCTGTGTCTGGGCACTGCTGGGAGGACTCTGCACCCACCCCTCCTGCGCCTGGGCACTGCTGGGAGGACTCTTCACCCAACCCTCCTGCGTCTTGGCACTGCTGGGAGGACTCTGCACCCACCCCTCCTGCGTCTGGGCACTGCCGGGAGGACTCTGCACCCACCCCTCCTGCGTCTGTGCACTGCTGGGAGGACTCTGCACCCACCCCTCCTGCATCTGGGCACTGCTGGGAGGACTCTGCACCCACCCCTCCTGCGTCTGGGCACTGCTGGGAGGACTCTGCACCCACCCCTCCTGTGTCTGGGCACTGCTGGAAGTGATAGGCACCCACCCCTCCTGTGTCTGGGCACTGCTGGGAGGACTCTGCACCCACCCCTCCTGCGCCTGGGCACTGCTGGGAGGACTCTTCACCCAACCCTCCTGCGTCTTGGCACTGCTGGGAGGACTCTGCACACACCCCTCCTGTGTCTGGGCACTGCTGGGAGGACTCTGCACCCACCCCTCCTGCGTCTGGGCACTGCTGGGAGGACTCTGCACCCACCCCTCCTGCGTCTGGGCACTGCTGGGAGGACTCTGCACCCACCCCTCCTGCGTCTGGGCACTGCTGGGAGGACTCTGCACCCACCCCTCCTGCGTCTGGGCACTGCTGGGAGGACTCTGCACCCGCCCCTCCTGCGTCTGGGCACTGCCGGGAGGACTCTGCACCCACCCCTCCTGCGTCTGGGCACTGCTGGGAGGACTCTGCACCCACCCCTCCTGTGTCTGGGCACTGCCGGAAGTGATAGACACCCACCCCTCCTGCGTCTGGGCACTGCTGGGGGGACTCTACACCCACCCCTCCTGTGTCTGGGCACTGCTGGGAGGACTCTGCACCCACCCCTCCTGCGTCTGGGCACTGCTGGGAGGACTCTGCACCCACCCCTCCTGCGTCTGGGCACTGCTGGGAGGACTCTGCACCCACCCCTCCTGTGTCTGGGCACTGCTGGAAGTGATAGGCACCCACCCCTCCTTTGTCTGGGCACTGCTGGGAGGACTCTGCACACACCCCTCCTGTGTCTGGGCACTGCTGGAAGTGATAGGCACCCACCCCTCCTGTGTCTGGGCACTGCTGGGAGGACTCTGCACACACCCCTCCTGTGTCTGGGCACTGCTGGGAGGACTCTGCACCCACCCCTCCTGCGTCTGGGCACTATTAGGAGGACTCTGCACCCACCCCTCCTGTGTCTGGGCACTGCTGGAAGTGATAGGCACCCACCCCTCCTGTGTCTGGGCACTGCTGGAAGGACTTTGCACACACCCCTCCTGCGTCTGGGCACTGCTGGGAGGACTCTGCACACACCCCTCCTGCGTCTGGGCACTGCTGGGGGACTCTACACCCACCCCTCCTGTGTCTGGGCACTGCTGGGAGGACTCTGCACCCACCCCTCCTGCGTCTGTGCACTGCTGGGAGGACTCTGCACCTACCCCTCCTGCGTCTGTGCACTGCTGGGAGGACTCTGCACCCACCCCTCCTGCGTCTGGGCACTGCTGGGAGGACTCTGCACCCACCCCTCCTGCGTCTGGGCACTGCTGGGAGGACTCTGCACCCACCCCTCCTGTGTCTGGGCACTGCTGGAAGTGATAGGCACCCACCCCTCCTGTGTCTGGGCACTGCTGGGAGGACTCTGCACCCACCCCTCCTGCGTCTGGGCACTGCTGGGAGGACTCTGCACCCACCCCTCCTGCGTCTGGGCACTGCTGGGAGGACTCTGCACCCACCCCTCCTGTGTCTGTGCACTGCTGGAAGTGATATGCACCCACCCCTCCTGCATCTGGGCACTGCTGGGAGGACTCTGCACCCACCCCTCCTGCGTCTGGGCACGGCTGGGAGGACTCTGCACCCACCCCTCCTGTGTCTGGGCACTGCTGGAAGTGATAGGCACCCACCCCTCCTGTGTCTGGGCACTGCTGGAAGTGATAGGCACCCACCCCTCCTGTGTCTGGGCACTGCTGGGAGGACTCTGCACCCACCCCTCCTGCGCCTGGGCACTGCTGGGAGGACTCTTCACCCAACCCTCCTGCGTCTTGGCACTGCTGGGAGGACTCTGCACACACCCCTCCTGTGTCTGGGCACTGCTGGGAGGACTCTGCACCCACCCCTCCTGCGTCTGGGCACTGCTGGGAGGACTCTGCACCCACCCCTCCTGCGTCTGGGCACTGCTGGGAGGACTCTGCACCCACCCCTGCGTCTGGGCACTGCTGGGAGGACTCTGCACCCACCCCTCCTGTGTCTGGGCACTGCTGGAAGTGATAGACACCCACCCCTCCTGCGTCTGGGCACTGCTGGGGGGACTCTACACCCACCCCTCCTGTGTCTGGGCACTGCTGGGAGGACTCTGCACCCACCCCTCCTGCGTCTGGGCACTGCTGGGAGGACTCTGCACCCACCCCTCCTGCGTCTGGGCACTGCTGGGAGGACTCTGCACCCACCCCTCCTGTGTCTGGGCACTGCTGGAAGTGATAGGCACCCACCCCTCCTGTGTCTGGGCACTGCTGGGAGGACTCTGCACACACCCCTCCTGTGTCTGGGCACTGCTGGAAGTGATAGGCACCCACCCCTCCTGTGTCTGGGCACTGCTGGGAGGACTCTGCACACACCCCTCCTGTGTCTGGGCACTGCTGGGAGGACTCTGCACCCACCCCTCCTGCGTCTGGGCACTATTGGGAGGACTCTGCACCCACCCCTCCTGTGTCTGGGCACTGCTGGAAGTGATAGGCACCCACCCCTCCTGTGTCTGGGCACTGCTGGAAGGACTTTGCACACACCCTTCCTGCGTCTGGGCACTGCTGGGAGGACTCTGCACACACCCCTCCTGCGTCTGGGCACTGCTGGGGGACTCTACACCCACCCCTCCTGTGTCTGGGCACTGCTGGGAGGACTCTGCACCCACCCCTCCTGCGCCTGGGCACTGCTGGGAGGACTCTGCACCCACCCCTCCTGCGTCTGTGCACTGCTGGGAGGACTCTGCACCCACCCCTCCTGCGTCTGGGCACTGCTGGGAGGACTCTGCACCCACCCCTCCTGCTTCTGGGCACTGCTGGGAGGACTCTGCACCCACCCCTCCTGTGTCTGGGCACTGCTGGAAGTGATAGGCACCCACCCCTCCTGTGTCTGGGCACTGCTGGGAGGACTCTGCACCCACCCCTCCTGCGTCTGGGCACTGCTGGGAGGACTCTGCACCCACCCCTCCTGTGTCTGGGCACTGCTGGAAGTGATAGGCACCCACCCCTCCTGTGTCTGGGCACTGCTGGGAGGACTCTGCACACACCCCTCCTGTGTCAGGGCACTGCTGGGAGGACTCTGCACCCACCCCTCCTGCGTCTGGGCACTGATGGGAGGACTCTGCACCCACCCCTCCTGTGTCTGGGCACTGCTGGAAATGATATGCACCCACCCCTCCTGTGTCTGGGCACTGCTGGGAGGACTCTGCACACACCCCTCCTGTGTCTGGGCACTGCTGGGAGGACTCTGCACACCCCCCTCCTGCATCTGGGCACTGCTGGGGGGACTCTACACCCTCCCCTCCTGTGTCTGTGCACTGCTGGGAGGACTCTGCACCCACCCCTCCTGCGTCTGGGCACTGCTGGGAGGACTCTGCACCCACCCCTCCTGTGTCTGGGCACTGCTGGAAGTGATAGGCACCCACCCCTCCTGTGTCTGGGCACTGCTGGGAGGACTCTGCACCCACCCCTCCTGTGTCAGGGCACTGCTGGGAGGACTCTGCACCCACCCCTCCTGCGTCTGGGCAATGCTGGGGGGACTCTACACCCACCCCTCCTGTGTCTGGGCACTGCTGGGAGGACTCTGCACCCACCCCTCCTGTGTCTGGGCACTGCTGGAAGTGATAGGCACCCACCACTCCTGTGTCTGGGCACTGCTGGGAGGACTCTACACACACCCCTCCTGTGTCTGGGCACTGCTGGGAGGACTATGCACCTACCCCTCCTGCGTCTGGGCACTGCTGGGAGGACTCTGCACACACCCCTCCTGTGTCTGGGCACTGCTGGGAGGACTCTGCACACCCCCCTCCTGCATCTGGGCACTGCTGGGGGGACTCTACACCCTCCCCTCCTGTGTCTGTGCACTGCTGGGAGGACTCTGCACCCACCCCTCCTGCGTCTGGGCACTGCTGGGAGGACTCTGCACCCACCCCTCCTGTGTCTGGGCACTGCTGGAAGTGATAGGCACCCACCCCTCCTGTGTCTGGGCACTGCTGGGAGGACTCTGCACCCACCCCTCCTGTGTCAGGGCACTGCTGGGAGGACTCTGCACCCACCCCTCCTGCGTCTGGGCACTGCTGGGGGGACTCTACACCCACCCCTCCTGTGTCTGGGCACTGCTGGGAGGACTCTGCACCCACCCCTCCTGTGTCTGGGCACTGCTGGAAGTGATAGGCACCCACCCCTCCTGTGTCTGGGCACTGCTGGGAGGACTCTACACACACCCCTCCTGTGTCTGGGCACTGCTGGGAGGACTATGCACCTACCCCTCCTGCGTCTGGGCACTGCTGGGAGGACTCTGCACCCACCCCTCCTGTGTCTGGGCACTGCTGGAAGTGATAGGCACCCACCCCTCCTGTGTCTGGGCACTGCTGGGAGGACTCTGCACACACCCCTCCTGTGTCTGGGCACTGCTGGGAGGACTCTGCACCCACCCCTCCTGCGTCTGGGCACTATTGGGAGGACTCTGCACCCACCCCTCCTGTGTCTGGGCACTGCTGGAAGTGATAGGCACCCACCCCTCCTGTGTCTGGGCACTGCTGGAAGGACTCTGCACACACCCCTCCTGCGTCTGGGCACTGCTGGGAGGACTCTGCACACACCCCTCCTGCGTCTGGGCACTGCTGGGGGACTCTACACCCACCCCTCCTGTGTCTGGGCACTGCTGGGAGGACTCTGCACCCACCCCTCCTGCGTCTGTGCACTGCTGGGAGGACTCTGCACCCACCCCTCCTGCGTCTGGGCACTGCTGGGAGGACTCTGCACCCACCCCTCCTGCGTCTGGGCACTGCTGGGAGGACTCTGCACCCACCCCTCCTGTGTCTGGGCACTGCTGGAAGTGATAGGCACCCACCCCTCCTGTGTCTGGGCACTGCTGGGAGGACTCTGCACCCACCCCTCCTGCGTCTGGGCACTGCTGGGAGGACTCTGCACCCACCCCTCCTGTGTCTGGGCACTGCTGGAAGTGATAGGCACCCACCCCTCCTGTGTCTGGGCACTGCTGGGAGGACTCTGCACACACCCCTCGGGTGTCAGGGCACTGCTGGGAGGACTCTGCACCCACCCCTCCTGCATCTGGGCACTGCTGGGAGGACTCTGCACCCACCCCTCCTGTGTCTGGGCACTGCTGGTAGTGATATGCACCCACCCCTCCTGTGTCTGGGCACTGCTGGGAGGACTCTGCACACACCCCTCCTGTGTCTGGGCACTGCTGGGAGGACTCTGAACACACCCCTCCTGCATCTGGGCACTGCTGGGGGGACTCTACACCCTCCCCTCCTGTGTCTGGGCACTGCTGGGAGGACTCTGCACCCACCCCTCCTGCGTCTGGGCACTGCTGGAAGTGATAGGCACCCACCCCTCCTGTGTCTGGGCACTGCTGCGAGGACTCTGCACCCACCCCTCCTGTGTCTGGGCACTGCTGGGAGGACTCTGCACCCACCCCTCCTGCGTCTGGGCACTGCTGGGGGGACTCTACACCCACCCCTCCTGTGTCTGGGCACTGCTGGGAGGACTCTGCACCCACCCCTCCTGTGTCTGGGCACTGCTGGAAGTGATAGGCACCCACCCCTCCTGTGTCTGGGCACTGCTGGGAGGACTCTACACACACCCCTCCTGTGTCTGGGCACTGCTGGGAGGACTCTGCACCCACCCCTCCTGCGTCTGGGCACTGCTGGGGGGACTCTGCACCCACCCCTCCTGTGTCTGGGCACTGCTGGAAGTGATAGGCACCCACCCATCCTGTGTCTGGGCACTGCTGGGAGGACTCTGCACACACCCCTCCTGTGTCTGGGCACTGCTGGGAATGATAGGCACACACCCCTCCTGTGTGTGGGCACTGCTGGGGGGACGCTACACCCATCCCTCGTGTGTGGGCACTGCTGGGAGGACTCTGCACCCACCCCTCCTGCGTCTGGGCACTGCTGGGGGGACTCTACACCCACCCCTCCTGTGTCTGGGCACTGCTGGGAGGACTCTGCACACACCCCTCCTGTGTCTGGGCACTGCTGGGAGGACTCTGCACCCACCCCTCCTGCGTCTGGGCACTGCTGGGAGGACTCTGCACCCACCCCTCCTGCGTCTGTGCACTGCTGGGAGGACTCTGCACCCACCCCTCCTGCGTCTGGGCACTGCTGGGAGGACTCTGCACCCATCCCTCCTGTGTCTGGGCACTGCTGGAAGTGATAGGCACCCACTCCTCCTGTGTCTGGGCACTGGTGGGAGGACTCTGCACACACCCCTCCTGTGTCTGGGCACTGCTGGAAGTGATAGGCACCCACCCCTCCTGTGTCTGGGCACTGCTGGGAGGACTCTGCACACACCCCTCCTGTGTCTGGCACTGCTGGGAGGACTCTGCACCCACCCCTCCTGCGTCTGGGCACTGCTGGGAGGACTCTGCACCCACCCCTCCTGTGTCTGGGCACTGCTGGAAGTGATAGGCACCCACCCCTCCTGTGTCTGGGCACTGCTGGGAGGACTGCACACACCCCTACTGCATCTGGGCACTGCTGGGAGGACTCTGCACACACCCCTCCTGCGTCTGGGCACTGCTGGGGGGACTCTACACCCATCCCTCCTGTGTCTGGGCACTGCTGGGAGGACTCTGCACCCACCCCTCCTGCGTCTGGGCACTGCTGGGAGGACTCTGCACCCACCCCTCCTGTGTCTGTGCACTGCTGGGAGGACTCTGCACCCACCCCTCCTGCGTCTGTGCACTGCTGGGAGGACCTTGCACCCACCCCTCCTACATCTGGGCACTGCTGGGAGGACTCTGCACCCACCCCTCCTGTGTCTGGGCACTGCTGGAAGTGATAGGCGCCCACCCCTCCTGTGTCTGGGCACTGCTGGGAGGACTCTGCATACACCCCTCCTGTGTCTGGGCACTGCTGGGAGGACTCTGCACCCACCCCTCCTGCGCCTGGGCACTGCTGGGAGGACTCTTCACCCAACCCTCCTGCATCTTGGCACTGCTGGGAGGACTCTGCACCCACCCCTCCTGTGTCTGGGCACTGCTGGGAGGACTCTGCACCCACCCCTCCTGTATCTGGGCACTGCTGGAAGTGATAGACACCCACCCCTCCTGCGTCTGGGCACTGCTGGGGGGACTCTACACCCACCCCTCCTGTGTCTGGGCACTGCTGGGAGGACTCTGCACCCACCCCTCCTGCGTCTGGGCACTGCTGGGAGGACTCTGCACCCACCCCTCCTGCGTCTGGGCACTGCTGGGAGGACTCTGCACCCACCCCTCCTGTGTCTGGGCACTGCTGGAAGTGATAGGCACCCACCCCTCCTGTGTCTGGGCACTGCTGGGAGGACTCTGCACACACCCCTCCTGTGTCTGGGCACTGCTGGAAGTGATAGGCACCCACCCCTCCTGTGTCTGGGCACTGCTGGGAGGACTCTGCACGCACCCCTCCTGTGTCTGGGCACTGCTGGGAGGACTCTGCACCCACCCCTCCTGCGTCTGGGCACTGCTGGAAGTGATAGGCACCCACCCCTCCTGCGTCTGGGCACTGCTGGAAGGACTCTGCACCCATCCCTCCTGTGTCTGGGCACTGCTGGGAGGACTCTGCACCCACCCCTCCTGCATCTTGGCACTGCTGGGAGGACTCTGCACCCACCCCTCCTGTGTCTGGGCACTGCTGGGAGGACTCTGCACCCACCCCTCCTGTGTCTGTGCACTGCTGGGAGGACTCTGCACCCACCCCTCCTGCGTCTGTGCACTGCTGGGAGGACCTTGCACCCACCCCTCCTACATCTGGGCACTGCTGGGAGGACTCTGCACCCACCCCTCCTGTGTCTGGGCACTGCTGGAAGTGATAGGCGCCCACCCCTCCTGTGTCTGGGCACTGCTGGGAGGACTCTGCATACACCCCTCCTGTGTCTGGGCACTGCTGGGAGGACTCTGCACCCACCCCTCCTGCGCCTGGGCACTGCTGGGAGGACTCTTCACCCAACCCTCCTGCATCTTGGCACTGCTGGGAGGACTCTGCACCCACCCCTCCTGCGTCTGGGCACTGCTGGGAGGACTCTGCACCCACCCCTCCTGCGTCTGGGCACTGCTGGGGGGACTCTGCACCCACCCCTCCTGTATCTGGGCACTGCTGGAAGTGATAGACACCCACCCCTCCTGCGTCTGGGCACTGCTGGGGGGACTCTACACCCACCCCTCCTGTGTCTGGGCACTGCTGGGAGGACTCTGCACCCACCCCTCCTGCGTCTGGGCACTGCTGGGAGGACTCTGCACCCACCCCTCCTGCGTCTGGGCACTGCTGGGAGGACTCTGCACCCACCCCTCCTGTGTCTGGGCACTGCTGGAAGTGATAGGCACCCACCCCTCCTGTGTCTGGGCACTGCTGGGAGGACTCTGCACACACCCCTCCTGTGTCTGGGCACTGCTGGAAGTGATAGGCACCCACCCCTCCTGTGTCTGGGCACTGCTGGGAGGACTCTGCACGCACCCCTCCTGTGTCTGGGCACTGCTGGGAGGACTCTGCACCCACCCCTCCTGCGTCTGGGCACTGCTGGAAGTGATAGGCACCCACCCCTCCTGCGT
This sequence comes from Triturus cristatus, assembly GCF_964204655.1. Taxonomy (NCBI): domain Eukaryota; kingdom Metazoa; phylum Chordata; class Amphibia; order Caudata; family Salamandridae; genus Triturus; species Triturus cristatus. Next base: position 393,736,578 of record NC_140592.1, read on the forward strand.
CTGGGCACTGCTGGAAGGACTCTGCACACACCCCTCCTGCGTCTGGGCACTGCTGGGAGGACTCTGCACCCACACCTCCTGCATCTGGGCACTTTTGGGAGGACTCTGCACCCACCCCTCCTGTGTCTGGGCACTGCTGGAAGTGATAGGCACCCACCCCTCCTGTGTCTGGGCACTGCTGGAAGGACTCTGCACACACCCCTCCTGCATCTGGGCACTGCTGGGAGGACTCTGCACACACCCCTCCTGCGTCTGGGCACTGCTGGGGGACTCTACACCCACCCCTCCTGTGTCTGGGCACTGCTGGGAGGACTCTGCACCCACCCCTCCTGCGTCTGGGCACTGCTGGGAGGACTCTGCACCCACACCTCCTGCGTCTGTGCACTGCTGGGAGGACTCTGCACCCACCCCTCCTGCGTCTGGGCACTGCTGGGAGGACTCTGCACCCACCCCTCCTGCGTCTGGGCACTGCTGGGAGGACTCTGCACCCACCCCTCCTGTGTCTGGGCACTGCTGGAAGTGATAGGCACCCACCCCTCCTGTGTCTGGGCACTGCTGGGAGGACTCTGCACCCACCCCTCCTGCGTCTGGGCACTGCTGGGAGGACTCTGCACCCACCCCTCCTGTGTCTGGGCACTGCTGGAAGTGATAGGCACCCACCCCTCTTGTGTCTGGGCACTGCTGGGAGGACTCTGCACCCACCCCTCCTGCGTCTGGGCACTGCTGGGAGGACTCTGCACCCACCCCTCCTGTGTCTGGGCACTGCTGGAAGTGATATGCACCCACCCCTCCTGTGTCTGGGCACTGCTGGGAGGGCTCTGCACACACCCCTCCTGTGTCTGGGCACTGCTGGGAGGACTCTGCACACACCCCTCCTGCATCTGGGCACTGCTGGGGGGACTCTACACCCTCCCCTCCTGTGTCTGGGCACTGCTGGGAGGACTCTGCACCCACCCCTCCTGCGTCTGGGCACTGCTGGGAGGACTCTGCACCCACCCCTCCTGCGTCTGGGCACTGCTGGGAGGACTCTGCACCCACCCCTCCTGTGTCTGGGCACTGCTGGAAGTGATAGGCACCCACCCCTCCTGTGTCTGGGCACTGCTGGGAGGACTCTGCACACACCCCTCCTGTGTCTGACACTGCTGGGAGGACTCTGCACCCACCCCTCCTGCGTCTGGGCACTGCTGGGAGGACTCTGCACCCACCCCTCCTGTGTCTGGGCACTGCTGGAAGTGATAGGCACCCACCCCTCCTGTGTCTGGGCACTGCTGGGAGGACTCTGCACACACCCCTACTGCATCTGGGCACTGCTGGGAGGACTCTGCACACACCCCTCCTGCGTCTGGGCACTGCTGGGGGGACTCTACACCCATCCCTCCTGTGTCTGGGCACTGCTGGGAGGACTCTGCACCCACCCCTCCTGCGTCTGGGCACTGCTGGGAGGACTCTGCACCCACCCCTCCTGTGTCTGTGCACTGCTGGGAGGACTCTGCACCCACCCCTCCTACGTCTGTGCACTGCTGGGAGGACTCTGCACCCACCCCTCCTACATCTGGGCACTGCTGGGAGGACTCTGCACCCACCCCTCCTGTGTCTGGGCACTGCTGGAAGTGATAGGCACCCACCCCTCCTGTGTCTGGGCACTGCTGGGAGGACTCTGCATACACCCCTCCTGTGTCTGGGCACTGCTGGGAGGACTCTGCACCCACCCCTCCTGCGCCTGGGCACTGCTGGGAGGACTCTTCACCCAACCCTCCTGCGTCTTGGCACTGCTGGGAGGACTCTGCACCCACCCCTCCTTCATCTGGGCACTGCTGGGAGGACTCTGCACCCACCCCTCCTGCGTCTGTGCACTGCTGGGAGGACTCTGCACCCACCCCTCCTGCATCTGGGCACTGCTGGGAGGACTCTGCACCCACCCCTCCTGCGTCTGGGCACGGCTGGGAGGACTCTGCACCCACCCCTCCTGTGTCTGGGCACTGCTGGAAGTGATAGGCACCCACCCCTCCTGTGTCTGGGCACTGCTGGAAGTGATAGGCACCCACCCCTCCTGTGTCTGGGCACTGCTGGGAGGACTCTGCACCCACCCCTCCTGCGCCTGGGCACTGCTGGGAGGACTCTTCACCCAACCCTCCTGCATCTTGGCACTGCTGGGAGGACTCTGCACACACCCCTCCTGTGTCTGGGCACTGCTGGGAGGACTCTGCACCCACCCCTCCTGCGTCTGGGCACTGCTGGGAGGACTCTGCACCCACCCCTCCTGCGTCTGGGCACTGCTGGGAGGACTCTGCACCCACCCCTCCTGCGTCTGGGCACTGCTGGGAGGACTCTGCACCCACACCTCCTGTGTCTGGGCACTGCCGGAAGTGATAGACACCCACCCCTCCTGCGTCTGGGCACTGCTGGGGGGACTCTACACCCACCCCTCCTGTGTCTGGGCACTGCTGGGAGGACTCTGCACCCACCCCTCCTGCGTCTGGGCACTGCTGGGAGGACTCTGCACCCACCCCTCCTGCGTCTGGGCACTGCTGGGAGGACTCTGCACCCACCCCTCCTGTGTCTGGGCACTGCTGGAAGTGATAGGCACCCACCCCTCCTTTGTCTGGGCACTGCTGGGAGGACTCTGCACACACCCCTCCTGTGTCTGGGCACTGCTGGAAGTGATAGGCACCCACCCCTCCTGTGTCTGGGCACTGCTGGGAGGACTCTGCACACACCCCTCCTGTGTCTGGGCACTGCTGGGAGGACTCTGCACCCACCCCTCCTGCGTCTGGGCACTATTAGGAGGACTCTGCATCCACCCCTCCTGTGTCTGGGCACTGCTGGAAGTGATAGGCACCCACCCCTCCTGTGTCTGGGCACTGCTGGAAGGACTTTGCACACACCCCTCCTGCGTCTGGGCACTGCTGGGAGGACTCTGCACACACCCCTCCTGCGTCTGGGCACTGCTGGGGGACTCTACACCCACCCCTCCTGTGTCTGGGCACTGCTGGGAGGACTCTGCACCCACCCCTCCTGCGTCTGGGCACTGCTGGGAGGACTCTGCACCTACCCCTCCTGCGTCTGTGCACTGCTGGGAGGACTCTGCACCCACCCCTCCTGCGTCTGGGCACTGCTGGGAGGACTCTGCACCCACCCCTCCTGCGTCTGGGCACTGCTGGGAGGACTCTGCACCCACCCCTCCTGTGTCTGGGCACTGCTGGAAGTGATAGGCACCCACCCCTCCTGTGTCTGGGCACTGCTGGGAGGACTCTGCACCCACCCCTCCTGCGTCTGGGCACTGCTGGGAGGACTCTGCACCCACCCCTCCTGCGTCTGGGCACTGCTGGGAGGACTCTGCACCCACCCCTCCTGTGTCTGTGCACTGCTGGAAGTGATATGCACCCACCCCTCCTGCATCTGGGCACTGCTGGGAGGACTCTGCACCCACCCCTCCTGCGTCTGGGCACGGCTGGGAGGACTCTGCACCCACCCCTCCTGTGTCTGGGCACTGCTGGAAGTGATAGGCACCCACCCCTCCTGTGTCTGGGCACTGCTGGAAGTGATAGGCACCCACCCCTCCTGTGTCTGGGCACTGCTGGGAGGACTCTGCACCCACCCCTCCTGCACCTGGGCACTGCTGGGAGGACTCTTCACCCAACCCTCCTGCGTCTTGGCACTGCTGGGAGGACTCTGCACACACCCCTCCTGTGTCTGGGCACTGCTGGGAGGACTCTGCACCCACCCCTCCTGCGTCTGGGCACTGCTGGGAGGACTCTGCACCCACCCCTCCTGCGTCTGGGCACTGCTGGGAGGACTCTGCACCCACCCCTCCTGCGTCTGGGCACTGCTGGGAGGACTCTGCACCCACCCCTCCTGTGTCTGGGCACTGCTGGAAGTGATAGACACCCACCCCTCCTGCGTCTGGGCACTGCTGGGGGGGACTCTACACCCACCCCTCCTGTGTCTGGGCACTGCTGGGAGGACTCTGCACCCACCCCTCCTGCGTCTGGGCACTGCTGGGAGGACTCTGCACCCACCCCTCCTGCGTCTGGGCACTGCTGGGAGGACTCTGCACCCACCCCTCCTGTGTCTGGGCACTGCTGGAAGTGATAGGCACCCACCCCTCCTGTGTCTGGGCACTGCTGGGAGGACTCTGCACACACCCCTCCTGTGTCTGGGCACTGCTGGAAGTGATAGGCACCCACCCCTCCTGTGTCTGGGCACTGCTGGGAGGACTCTGCACACACCCCTCCTGTGTCTGGGCACTGCTGGGAGGACTCTGCACCCACCCCTCCTGCGTCTGGGCACTATTGGGAGGACTCTGCACCCACCCCTCCTGTGTCTGGGCACTGCTGGAAGTGATAGGCACCCACCCCTCCTGTGTCTGGGCACTGCTGGAAGGACTTTGCACACACCCTTCCTGCGTCTGGGCACTGCTGGGAGGACTCTGCACACACCCCTCCTGCGTCTGGGCACTGCTGGGGGACTCTACACCCACCCCTCCTGTGTCTGGGCACTGCTGGGAGGACTCTGCACCCACCCCTCCTGCGTCTGGGCACTGCTGGGAGGACTCTGCACCCACCCCTCCTGCGTCTGTGCACTGCTGGGAGGACTCTGCACCCACCCCTCCTGCGTCTGGGCACTGCTGGGAGGACTCTGCACCCACCCCTCCTGCTTCTGGGCACTGCTGGGAGGACTCTGCACCCACCCCTCCTGTGTCTGGGCACTGCTGGAAGTGATAGGCACCCACCCCTCCTGTGTCTGGGCACTGCTGGGAGGACTCTGCACCCACCCCTCCTGCGTCTGGGCACTGCTGGGAGGACTCTGCACCCACCCCTCCTGTGTCTGGGCACTGCTGGAAGTGATAGGCACCCACCCCTCCTGTGTCTGGGCACTGCTGGGAGGACTCTGCACACACCCCTCCTGTGTCAGGGCACTGCTGGGAGGACTCTGCACCCACCCCTCCTGCGTCTGGGCACAGCTGGGAGGACTCTGCACCCACCCCTCCTGTGTCTGGGCACTGCTGGAAGTGATATGCACCCACCCCTCCTGTGTCTGGGCACTGCTGGGAGGACTCTGCACACACCCCTCCTGTGTCTGGGCACTGCTGGGAGGACTCTGCACACCCCCCTCCTGTGTCTGGGCACTGCTGGGAGGACTCTGCACACCCCCCTCCTGCATCTGGGCACTGCTGGGGGGACTCTACACCCTCCCCTCCTGTGTCTGTGCACTGCTGGGAGGACTCTGCACCCACCCCTCCTGCGTCTGGGCACTGCTGGGAGGACTCTGCACCCACCCCTCCTGCGTCTGGGCACTGCTGGGAGGACTCTGCACCCACCCCTCCTGTGTCTGGGCACTGCTGGAAGTGATAGGCACCCACCCCTCCTGTGTCTGAGCACTGCTGGGAGGACTCTGCACCTACCCCTCCTGTGTCAGGGCACTGCTGGGAGGACTCTGCACCCACCCCTCCTGCGTCTGGGCAATGCTGGGGGGACTCTACACCCACCCCTCCTGTGTCTGGGCACTGCTGGGAGGACTCTGCACCCACCCCTCCTGTGTCTGGGCACTGCTGGAAGTGATAGGCACCCACCACTCCTGTGTCTGGGCACTGCTGGGAGGACTCTACACACACCCCTCCTGTGTCTGGGCACTGCTGGGAGGACTATGCACCTACCCCTCCTGCGTCTGGGCACTGCTGGGAGGACTCTGCACACACCCCTCCTGTGTCTGGGCACTGCTGGGAGGACTCTGCACACCCCCCTCCTGCATCTGGGCACTGCTGGGGGGACTCTACACCCTCCCCTCCTGTGTCTGTGCACTGCTGGGAGGACTCTGCACCCACCCCTCCTGCGTCTGGGCACTGCTGGGAGGACTCTGCACCCACCCCTCCTGTGTCTGGGCACTGCTGGAAGTGATAGGCACCCACCCCTCCTGTGTCTGGGCACTGCTGGGAGGACTCTGCACCCACCCCTCCTGTGTCAGGGCACTGCTGGGAGGACTCTGCACCCACCCCTCCTGCGTCTGGGCACTGCTGGGGGGACTCTACACCCACCCCTCCTGTGTCTGGGCACTGCTGGGAGGACTCTGCGCCCACCCCTCCTGTGTCTGGGCACTGCTGGAAGTGATAGGCACCCACCCCTCCTGTGTCTGGGCACTGCTGGGAGGACTCTACACACACCCCTCCTGTGTCTGGGCACTGCTGGGAGGACTATGCACCTACCCCTCCTGCGTCTGGGCACTGCTGGGAGGACTCTGCACCCACCCCTCCTGTGTCTGGGCACTGCTGGAAGTGATAGGCACCCACCCCTCCTGTGTCTGGGCACTGCTGGGAGGACTCTGCACACACCCCTCCTGTGTCTGGGCACTGCTGGGAGGACTCTGCACCCACCCCTCCTGCGTCTGGGCACTATTGGGAGGACTCTGCACCCACCCCTCCTGTGTCTGGGCACTGCTGGAAGTGATAGGCACCCACCCCTCCTGTGTCTGGGCACTGCTGGAAGGACTCTGCACACACCCCTCCTGCGTCTGGGCACTGCTGGGAGGACTCTGCACACACCCCTCCTGCGTCTGGGCACTGCTGGGGGACTCTACACCCACCCCTCCTGTGTCTGGGCACTGCTGGGAGGACTCTGCACCCACCCCTCCTGCGTCTGTGCACTGCTGGGAGGACTCTGCACCCACCCCTCCTGCGTCTGGGCACTGCTGGGAGGACTCTGCACCCACCCCTCCTGCGTCTGGGCACTGCTGGGAGGACTCTGCACCCACCCCTCCTGTGTCTGGGCACTGCTGGAAGTGATAGGCACCCACCCCTCCTGTGTCTGGGCACTGCTGGGAGGACTCTGCACCCACCCCTCCTGCGTCTGGACACTGCTGGGAGGACTCTGCACCCACCCCTCCTGTGTCTGGGCACTGCTGGAAGTGATAGGCACCCACCCCTCCTGTGTCTGGGCACTGCTGGGAGGACTCTGCACACACCCCTCCTGTGTCAGGGCACTGCTGGGAGGACTCTGCACCCACCCCTCCTGCATCTGGGCACTGCTGGGAGGACTCTGCACCCACCCCTCCTGTGTCTGGGCACTGCTGGTAGTGATATGCACCCACCCCTCCTGTGTCTGGGCACTGCTGGGAGGACTCTGCACACACCCCTCCTGTGTCTGGGCACTGCTGGGAGGACTCTGAACACACCCCTCCTGCATCTGGGCACTGCTGGGGGGACTCTACACCCTCCCCTCCTGTGTCTGGGCACTGCTGGGAGGACTCTGCACCCACCCCTCCTGCGTCTGGGCACTGCTGGGAGGACTCTGCACCCACCCCTCCTGCGTCTGGGCACTGCTGGGAGGACTCTGCACCCACCCCTCCTGTGTCTGGGCACTGCTGGAAGTGATAGGCACCCACCCCTCCTGTGTCTGGGCACTGCTGCGAGGACTCTGCACCCACCCCTCCTGTGTCTGGGCACTGCTGGGAGGACTCTGCACCCACCCCTCCTGCGTCTGGGCACTGCTGGGGGGACTCTACACCCACCCCTCCTGTGTCTGGGCACTGCTGGGAGGACTCTGCACCCACCCCTCCTGTGTCTGGGCACTGCTGGAAGTGATAGGCACCCACCCCTCCTGTGTCTGGGCACTGCTGGGAGGACTCTACACACACCCCTCCTGTGTCTGGGCACTGCTGGGAGGACTCTGCACCCACCCCTCCTGCGTCTGGGCACTGTTGGGGGGACTCTGCACCCACCCCTCCTGTGTCTGGGCACTGCTGGAAGTGATAGGCACCCACCCCTCCTGTGTCTGGGCACTGCTGGGAGGACTCTGCACACACCCCTCCTGTGTCTGGGCACTGCTGGGAATGATAGGCACACACCCCTCCTGTGTGTGGGCACTGCTGGGGGGACGCTACACCCATCCCTCGTGTGTGGGCACTGCTGGGAGGACTCTGCACCCACCCCTCCTGCGTCTGGGCACTGCTGGGGGGACTCTACACCCACCCCTCCTGTGTCTGGGCACTGCTGGGAGGACTCTGCACACACCCCTCCTGTGTCTGGGCACTGCTGGGAGGACTCTGCACCCACCCCTCCTGCGTCTGGGCACTGCTGGGAGGACTCTGCACCCACCCCTCCTGCGTCTGTGCACTGCTGGGAGGACTCTGCACCCACCCCTCCTGCGTCTGGGCACTGCTGGGAGGACTCTGCACCCATCCCTCCTGTGTCTGGGCACTGCTGGAAGTGATAGGCACCCACTCCTCCTGTGTCTGGGCACTGGTGGGAGGACTCTGCACACACCCCTCCTGTGTCTGGGCACTGCTGGAAGTGATAGGCACCCACCCCTCCTGTGTCTGGGCACTGCTGGGAGGACTCTGCACACACCCCTCCTGTGTCTGGCACTGCTGGGAGGACTCTGCACCCACCCCTCCTGCGTCTGGGCACTGCTGGGGGGACTCTACACCCATCCCTCCTGTGTCTGGGCACTGCTGGGAGGACTCTGCACCCACCCCTCCTGCGTCTGGGCACTGCTGGGAGGACTCTGCACCCACCCCTCCTGTGTCTGTGCACTGCTGGGAGGACTCTGCACCCACCCCTCCTGCGTCTGTGCACTGCTGGGAGGACCTTGCACCCACCCCTCCTACATCTGGGCACTGCTGGGAGGACTCTGCACCCACCCCTCCTGTGTCTGGGCACTGCTGGAAGTGATAGGCGCCCACCCCTCCTGTGTCTGGGCACTGCTGGGAGGACTCTGCATACACCCCTCCTGTGTCTGGGCACTGCTGGGAGGACTCTGCACCCACCCCTCCTGCGCCTGGGCACTGCTGGGAGGACTCTTCACCCAACCCTCCTGCATCTTGGCACTGCTGGGAGGACTCTGCACCTACCCCTCCTGCGTCTGGGCACTGCTGGGAGGACTCTGCACCCACCCCTCCTGTATCTGGGCACTGCTGGAAGTGATAGACACCCACCCCTCCTGCGTCTGGGCACTGCTGGGGGGACTCTACACCCACCCCTCCTGTGTCTGGGCACTGCTGGGAGGACTCTGCACCCACCCCTCCTGCGTCTGGGCACTGCTGGGAGGACTCTGCACCCACCCCTCCTGCGTCTGGGCACTGCTGGGAGGACTCGCACCCACCCCTCCTGTGTCTGGGCACTGCTGGAAGTGATAGGCACCCACCCCTCCTGTGTCTGGGCACTGCTGGGAGGACTCTGCACACACCCCTCCTGTGTCTGGGCACTGCTGGAAGTGATAGGCACCCACCCCTCCTGTGTCTGGGCACTGCTGGGAGGACTCTGCACGCACCCCTCCTGTGTCTGGGCACTGCTGGGAGGACTCTGCACCCACCCCTCCTGTGTCTGGGCACTGCTGGAAGTGATAGGCACCCACCCCTCCTGCGTCTGGGCACTGCTGGAAGGACTCTGCACCCATCCCTCCTGTGTCTGGGCACTGCTGGGAGGACTCTGCACCCACCCCTCCTGCGTCTGGGCACTGCTGGGAGGACTCTGCACCCACCCCTCCTGCGTCTGGGCACTGCTGGGAGGACTCTGCACCCACCCCTCCTGTGTCTGTGCACTGCTGGGAGGACTCTGCACCCACCCCTCCTGCGTCTGTGCACTGCTGGGAGGACCTTGCACCCACCCCTCCTACATCTGGGCACTGCTGGGAGGACTCTGCACCCACCCCTCCTGTGTCTGGGCACTGCTGGAAGTGATAGGCGCCCACCCCTCCTGTGTCTGGGCACTGCTGGGAGGACTCTGCATACACCCCTCCTGTGTCTGGGCACTGCTGGGAGGACTCTGCACCCACCCCTCCTGCGCCTGGGCACTGCTGGGAGGACTCTTCACCCAACCCTCCTGCATCTTGGCACTGCTGGGAGGACTCTGCACCCACCCCTCCTGCGTCTGGGCACTGCTGGGAGGACTCTGCACCCACCCCTCCTGCGTCTGGGCACTGCTGGGAGGACTCTGCACCCACCCCTCCTGTATCTGGGCACTGCTGGAAGTGATAGACACCCACCCCTCCTGCGTCTGGGCACTGCTGGGGGGACTCTACACCCACCCCTCCTGTGTCTGGGCACTGCTGGGGGACTCTGCACCCACCCCTCCTGCGTCTGGGCACTGCTGGGAGGACTCTACACCCACCCCTCCTGCGTCTGGGCACTGCTGGGAGGACTCTGCACCCACCCCTCCTGTGTCTGGGCACTGCTGGAAGTGATAGGCACCCACCCCTCCTGTGTCTGGGCACTGCTGGGAGGACTCTGCACACACCCCTCCTGTGTCTGGGCACTGCTGGAAGTGATAGGCACCCACCCCTCCTGTGTCTGGGCACTGCTGGGAGGACTCTGCACGCACCCCTCCTGTGTCTGGGCACTGCTGGGAGGACTCTGCACCCACCCCTCCTGCGTCTGGGCACTGCTGGAAGTGATAGGCACCCACCCCTCCTGCGTCTGGGCACTGCTGGAAGGACTCTGCACACACCCCTCCTGCGTCTGGGCACTGCTGGGAGGACTCTGCACACACCCCTCCTGCGTCTGGGCACTGCTGGGGGAATCTACACCCACCCCTCCTGTGTCTGGGCACTGCTGGGAGGACTCTGCACCCACCCCTCCTGCGTCTGGGCACTGCTGGGAGGACTCTGCACCCACCCCTCCTGCGTCTGTGCACTGCTGGGAGGACTCTGCACCCACCCCTTCTGCGTCTGGGCACTGCTGGGAGGATTCTGCACCCACCCCTCCTGCGTCTGGGCACTGCTGGGAGGACTCTGCACCCACCCCTCCTGTGTCTGGGCACTGCTGGAAGTGATAGGCACCCACCCCTCCTGTGTCTGGGCACTGCTGGGAGGACTCTGCACCCACCCCTCCTGCGTCTGGGCACTGCTGGGAGGACTCTGCACCCACCCCTCCTGTGTCTGGGCACTGCTGGAAGTGATAGGCACCCACCCCTCCTGTGTCTGGGCACTGCTGGGAGGACTCTGCACACACCCCTCCTGTGTCAGGGCACTGCTGGGAGGACTCTGCACCCACCCCTCCTGCGTCTGGGCACTGCTGGGAGGACTCTGCACCCACCCCTCCTGTGTCTGGGCACTGCTGGAAGTGATATGCACCCACCCCTCCTGTGTCTGGGCACTGCTGGGAGGACTCTGCACACACCCCTCCTGTGTCTGGGCACTGCTGGGAGGACTCTGCACACACCCCTCCTGCATCTGGGCACTGCTGGGGGGACTCTACACCCTCCCCTCCTGTGTCTGGGCACTGCTGGGAGGACTCTGCACCCACCCCTCCTGCGTCTGGGCACTGCTGGGAGGACTCTGCACCCACCCCTCCTGCATCTGGGCACTGCTGGGAGGACTCTGCACCCACCCCTCCTGTGTCTGGGCACTGCTGGAAGTGATAGGCACCCACCCCTCCTGTGTCTGGGCACTGCTGGGAGGACTCTGCACCCACCCCTCCTGTGTCTGGGCACTGCTGGGAGGACTCTGCACCCACCCCTCCTGCATCTGGGCACTGCTGGGGGGACTCTACACCCACCCCTCCTGTGTCTGGGCACTGCTGGGAGGACTCTGCACCCACCCCTCCTGTGTCTGGGCACTGCTGGAAGTGATAGGCACCCACCCCTCCTGCGTCTGGGCACTGCTGGGGGACTCTACACCCACCCCTCCTGTGTCTGGGCACTGCTGGGAGGACTCTGCACCCACCCCTCCTGCGTCTGGGCACTGCTGGGAGGACTCTGAACCCACCCCTCCTGTGCCTGTGCACTGCTGGGAGGACTCTTGTGAGACCGGCCTCACGGCGTTGCCCTCTCCATCATCCCGCCAACCTGCAACCACCCTCAAGACCCGACATCCCCGACTCCGGCCGCCCCAGCCACCCCCGATCCACGGGCCGGCCAGAGACCTGACAGACTCAACACCCTACCACGCATGCCCAACCGAGGGAGCGGGAACCCTCGAGCCAGACCCAGAGGCGCCAGCCCAGTCACACCTCGGGTCGCCTTCCCCGGGAGGACTCAATCGGCCACCAGGCCCCTGGGGAGCAGGCGCCTCCCCTACCGAGCGTCTGGGGTCCCTCCCAGACCCACCTGAAAAGACCAAGAAGTGAGCGGCAGGAAATCCCGCCGAACCCCCTCCGTCATCCCAGTCCCCCCTCTGCGAGCACTCCGGACTTCAAAGAACCAGCGGAGTATAACAAGGGGTGCCGGAGGAACAAGGACAGAGAAGACCTGGAACCATCGGAGCCTGCTGACGCTGTCGCGGCTCCTGAACGCTGAAGTCACCTGGGCCTGCTGAGTGACTCGCGGCCTCTTGCTATTGAACCATCTGAGCCCTGCGGACGAGGTCGCGGCTCCCGAACACTGAACCACCTAGGCTTGCTGAGCGACTCGCGGCCCCCAGCATTGAACCATCTGAGCCTGCTGACGGAATCGCGGCTCCTGAACTCCGACCACCTGTGCCTGCTGAGAGACTCGCGGCGCTCCCCTTGAGGACGACTCGATAAGAGATCGCCCAGAGACACGACACCCTCCAGCTCGAGGATTGTGAGCTTCCGCAGGGTATTTCGCAGAGACACTATCTTGAAAGACTGTCCCGCTACCCCCATTCCCCACGACTGAATTGTGGTACGTTGTGCCACTGCTGTACTATTTGCCTTTTGGGTCATAAAGATCCCTGAAATCATCGATAAAAGAACTTATCGTCCTACAAAGAATACGTGTGGTGTCCCTCTGTTCACAGTGCAGCTCAGGGTGTGCGCGCCTGGTTCGGCTTACTTGGGAGAGGTGGGTCAAAGGGGTGGGCAAGACGTGTTCGAACCCTCTTCCGGCGGACGCCTTTCCAACATTTGGTGGCAGACGACGGGATCCGAGCCGACACCGAAGGAGAGCGTGCAGTAAACGACTGACGCACTACCAAACAGAAATGGAAGGAGAAACCTCCCTGGGTGCCACAGGTACCGAAATAAGCTCACCGTTCCGAGAAGATCAATTGGACTATTACACGCATAGAGAACTAAAACAGTTTTGCAAAGACCTTGGCATCGCTACCACCGGACTGAGCACAAAGGAAGACTACCAGAAAGTACTGAAAGCCTGGGCCCAAACGGAAAGAGACTCTACCCATGAACAAACAAGCACCCCGGCGAGAAACAACGGGCCAGAGGGGAACCTGTCCACCGAGGAACTAGCGGACCGAGAGAGAAGCCGCAACCACAAACTGGAACTGGCAAAACTAAAAATGGAGGGAGAGATAAAACTGGCAGAGAAGAAGTTAGCCGTCGAGCAGTTACGGCTACAAGGGGAACTCGAAGAGAAGAGACTCCAAAGGGAGCACGACGAAAAGAAACTCCAGCTAGAACATGAACGCGGCCTGAAGGAAATTGAGTGGCGGGCTAGACACGAAAAGTCACAGCCGCCCGGGAATCCCCAGCCCGCTCCCGCCGGGGAAACCAAAGTCCACATCCCCAAGGATGTGGTCAAGGAGTATTATAAGAACGATGATATCCAGCAGTGGTTTAAAGCCTACGAAGTCGCCATGACCTCTCACCGAGTCCCGCAGAAGGATTGGGGGGCTGGCCTATGGGGCCGGTTCTTAAGCGAAGGAAGAGACACTCTGCTCGATCTGCCCTCCGCGGTCATGAACTCCTACAGCCACATGAAGGAAGCCCTCGTGGGCCGGTACGGACTCACCCCTGAAATGTACCGACAACGGTTCCGAGATTGCAAAAAGATACCGGGCACCACGTGGGTCGAATACGTGAACTTTTACAGCCGAGCTCTGGACGGGTGGATCAAGGGCAGCAAGGTCTCCACCTTCTAAGAACTGTTCGATCTGATCGCCTGGGAACATTTAGCGGACAATTGTTTTATAGAACTGCGCCAGCATCTCCTAGACAGTAAACTCACCGACCCTCGGAAGCTGGCCGCTGAGGCTGATCGTTGGGTGAACATCCGGGCCACCCGGGGCCCCGTGGGGGACTACGGCCGCAACAGTCAGGGTCCCCCCCGCCAGAGGGGCGGAGGGAACCACGGCCGACCAAGAGACTTTGCCGGGGGGTCCTCCACCAGCCCCCCCAGCAGCCCACCAACGGCAGGTTCGGCCCAGTCTCCAGCCAGCACCGGAGCCCCAGGACGACCAGGTCCACGAGCTAGGATCACCTGCTTCCGCTGCCAGCAGCCCGGACACTACGCCAATGACCCCCAGTGTCCCCAGTATCAGCGAACCACCACGACCAACCCCCCGACCCGGCAGATGGCCTCCGTGGCTCTGGGAGAAGAAATGGAAGACTCCGAGGAATGGGAACCGGCGGCCATGGCCCTGGTCTCCCTTGGGGATCGAGAAATGGTCCCCGGGACACCCTTGCCCGCCAACACAGAGAAATACCGACAGCAGGTGACTATCAACGGCCACCGAGTCGAGGGCCTTCGCGACACCGGGGCGAGTGTCACCGCGGTCCACCGCAGCCTAATTGCCGAAGACCAGATCCTAGCCGGGGCCCTCTGTCCGGTCGTATCCTCCGACAATTCTGAGAGCCTCTGCCAGATGGCCCTGGTGCCCTTCGAGTGGGGAGGGGTCTCCGGAGAACTGAAGGTAGCGGTCCGGACCTCGCAGCCCGTAGACTGCCTCCTGGGCAACGACCTGGAAAATTCCCCGTGGGGGCAGGTGGAACGAAGAGCCCACCTAGAGATGATGGGCCTACCGGAGTGGGTCTGCGCCACCACGCGCTCCATGACCGCATGAGTGGCCCCCTCCAAGGGCGGTGAAGCCCTCTTACCGAACACTTTCCCCGAGAACAGGGACCCCCTACCAGAAGCAGACAACCCTCCTTCCGAGGAAGTAGGAGACACTAACCCAGGGGAAGGACCGGAACCTTCCGCCCCAGAGGCTCCGATGGAACCCGAATGTTGGACAGGCCACATGAAGGGCTTGCTCCCTCCCCGCACGACAGGGCCCAAACCCCGGACTCCCAGGTGTTACCCCCAAGGGCAACCCGCACCCCGTCTCCCAACGGAACTCCTGCCCCCGGACATCCATGTATCATGGGGCCGAACCACTACCGGCTCCCCCGGCCGGATCAGCCGCCATCTTGGACCCTGCGCCACGAGGCTACGTGGCCTCAGCCCGACCCTAACCCTGGGCCTGGCCGGCCCCGACATCCCGGCACCACCATCCACCCAGGAGGTGAACGGACCACTTGGCAGGTCAATGGGAGAAAGAAGCGTCGAGGGCTCTCCCCCGCCAGGTGCCGATCACCCTCCAGCTCCCCCAGGCGCTGGCTCCACCCCCTGCTGGGTGTCTGGACTCCCTCATCCCGGACCCCCCGACCTCCAAGTGCGAGGGTCCGGACATCAAAGGGCGCCAGACCTATAACTAGGGCAGCTCCAGAGCAGGAAGGCAGTTGTATCCTGGAGTCGAGAGACACCGAGAGAACTCATCCTTGACGGACTACTGGCGCAGCCGTAGCCCTGCCTTGTGAACTATCGTCCTGCCTGCTGGCGCTGCCGCGGCCTTCTGCAACATCCATCCTCGTCGGGACCTGCTGGCGCTGCCGCGGACCGTTGTAACAACCACCTTCATCGGGACCTGCTGGCGCCGCCGCGGACCGTGTAACGACCATCTTCACCGGGACCTGCTGGCGCTGCCGCGGACCGTGTAACGACCATCTTCACCGGGACCTGCTGGCGCTGCCGCGGCCCGTCCAAGCTAGAACACCGAGCTCGAGGATTGTGAGCTATCCACCATACCATCTCAGCTACCAGACTGGTAACCAGACTGTCCCGCTACCCCCTTTCCCCAAACCAAGAGACTCGAATCGAGGGGACCCCTGAGTCCAGACCTCCTTGTACCATTTCATCGTACCTTAAGAAATCACCTATAAAGAACGCTAAATCTTATCCTTGTGTGGTGTATATCTGTGGGGGGGAAGTTATTCATCTGTACGATCGCTGGAGACGGCTCTCCCCGGAGACCTCTCCCCTTGTCCTCGGCCGACCCTCCCGGTCCATCTAACATTGGTGGCCAGCGGCGCGATCCGAATCAATGCGTAATCGTACAGAGAGTAGCTCACCCCACGACAAAACCACGATGTCAACCAAAGAGAGCGGTTCCACCGAGAAATTCCAGATGGATAAATTGGAAGAGTATAGCCATCGCGAACTTAAACAATTCTGCATGGAACTAGGCATTGCTACCACCGGCCTGAGTACCAAAGACGATTTGAAGCACGCCCTTGAGTCGTGGGCGGAAACCGGGGTCGCCGGATCCCCCGACCAAAACGGTGTAGCACCAGAGGGGAACGCCACAGCTCCCGAGGAGCGAGGAACGGGCCTCTCGCAGGAAGAGATCCAAGAAAGAGAAAGAACCAGATTACATGAGTTGGAAATGGCACGACTCAAGATGGACGGTGAACTAAAGTTAGCCCAGCAAAAACTAAATCTAGAACATCTGCGGCTCCGAGAAGAACGGGAAGAAAAACAGAGGCAGAGAGAGCTCGAAGAAAAAAGACTAACATTCGAACACGAGCGCAAACTGGCGGAAATAGAACTTCGGAAACAGAATAAAGAACCGGGGGTGCCTGAGCGACCGCACACCCCGGGAGCAACCGAGAAGAAAGTCCACATCCCCAAGGATGTTGTCCGAGAGTATGTCCGAGAGGACGACATACAACAGTGGTTCAAAGCCTACGAGATCGCCATGACCTCCCACCGGATCGATCGGAGTGACTGGGGAGCCGGCCTATGGGGGAGGTTCGTCAACGAAGGCCGCGATGCCCTACTACAGCTCCCAGATCATCAGATGTCATCCTATGACCACATGAAGGCTGCCCTCCTCACCCGATATGGGCTCACACCCGAAATGTACCGCCAGAGGTTCCGAGACTGCACCCGGATCCCGGGTACAACTTGGGTGGAATATGTCAACTATTTCAGCCGAGCCTTTGAGGGTTGGATCAAGGGAAGCCACGTAACGACCTACGAGCAACTCTTTAATCTTATGGTGTGGGAGCACCTGTCTAACAACTGCTTCGTCGAGCTCAGGCAGCACCTCCTCGACAGTAAATTGACTGACCCACGGCAACTCGCCGCCGAAGCTGACCGGTGGGAAAGCACCCGAGTGGGCCGGAGAGGGCCACACGAGCAAAACCGAAACCACCAAGGTCAGCACCGTCCCCGAGGAGGAGGAGGAGGCCAGGGGCGAGGGAGAGACACCATCCCGGCCACTCCCGCGGCCAGCACCCCGCCCCCGGCCGGCCGGGGCAACCCCCCGGTGCGCCCGGGGTTCCGAGCCAACGTCACGTGTCACCGATGCCAGCGAGTCGGCCACTACGCCAATGACCCGAGCTGCCCGCAGAACCAAACGCCAAAGCCCCGCCAGGTAGCTGCCGCCGCCCTGGGGGGAGAACAAATCTCCGAGGAACAGGAAGAATATGAGCAGGCACAACAAGAGTGGGAACCGGCCGCCATGGTGCTAGCATGCCTAGGGGGAAAGACATGGTCCCGCGGGCTCCCCTACCCGCCAACACCCGGAAATATGGCCAGTGGGTGAACATTAATGGGCGCCGGGCCGAAGCCCTACGTGACACAGGGGCCAGTGTGACGGCCGTCCGCTGTCACCTAGTGAAACCAGAGCAGATCCTGCCGAACATTCTCTGCCCCGTCCGCTCAGCCGACAATTCCGAAAGTCTGTGTCGGATGGCCTGCGTCCCCTTCGAATGGGGAGGGGTCTCCGGCATGTTGAAGGTGACGGTCCGGGATGATACCCTCGTGGACTGTCTCCTGGGGAATGACCTTGAGAGTTCCCCGTGGGCTGCCGTCGAAAGAAGAGAGCACCTGGGGATGCTGGGCCTCCCGGACTGGGCCTGCGTAACCACCCGGTCCATGGCCGCCCGTGCCGTCCCCCGACCAGAAGAACCAGAATGGCCAGCACCTCCTCCCCCGGTCGCTCCAGTAGAGGACAACGACTATACCGACCCCCCAGAGCCAACGCCCGAAGGGGTCGCCCAGCCCCAGGACCTTCCCGGCCTGGCTCAGTGGCGTCAAGAAGGGGGGCCCACCCAGGAACAGTTCCGCCAGGAACAGAAGACCTGCCCCTCCCTCGAGGGACTCCGCCAGCAAGCCAGCGCCCAGAGCGCAGGGGACTCCACCGGAACCCATTGGGTCTATTGGGATAATGACCTGCTATACAGTGAACAAAGAATCGCGGAGTTAGGGGCCAGTCGAGTGCTGGTGGTGCCCCTCCGTTTCAGAGACTTCCTACTAACTTTGGCCCACGATGTTCCCCTGGCTGGACACCTGGGCCAGGACAAAACCTACAGTCGCCTGGTGACCCACTTTTTCTGGCCGAAGATGCGGAACGACGTCCTCAACCACTGCCGGTCCTGCCCCACGTGCCAGGCCAGCGGGAAGAGCGGCCGTAAGCTCAAAGCCCCTCTGCAACCCTTCCCAGTGGTCACCACCCCGTTCGAGAGGGTAGGAATAGACATTGTGGGGCCCCTGGACCCCCGCACAGCACAAGGACATCGGTTCATCGTGGTACTGGTGGACCACGCCACCCGCTACCCCGAGGCTGTGCCCCTGCGAACTGTAACAGCTCCGGTGGTCGGCCGGGCCCTAATGGGGATCTTCTCCCGGGTGGGCTTCCCCCGAGAAGTCGTCAGCGACCGAGGCACAAACTTTATCTCGAAATATATGAAGTCCCTCTGGCAACAGTGCGGTGTCACCTACCGATTCACGACCCCCTATCACCCTCAAGGGAACGGACTAGTTGAGCGATTCAACCGCACACTCAAGGGAATGATTGGGGGATTGGAAGAGCCCCTCCGTCGCCAGTGGGATGTACTACTCCCGTGCCTCCTCTTCGCCTATCGAGAAGTTCCCCAGAAGTCCCTCGGCTTTAGCCCTTTCGAACTCCTGTACGGGCACCCTGTGCGAGGGCCCCTCAGCCTAGTCAAAGAAGGTTGGGAGATGGCCCCCCTAAAGACCCCTCCAGACGTCTTCAAGTACCTCCTGGCACTACGCAATCAGACCCGGCGCTTCAGGGAAATGGCAAAAGCGAACCTCGAGGCCAGTCAGGAGGACATGAAAAAATGGTACGATCAGAATGCCTCCTCCGTCGAATTCGAACCTGGTCAACAAGTGTGGGTGATGTCCCCCACCGAACCATGTGCCTTGCAAGATAAGTGGACGGGGCCCTTCAAAGTGGTCGAACGCAAGAGCCCCGTCACCTACCTCATCGACATGGAGTCCCCCCGGAACCCCCTCCGGGTCCTCCACACCAACAGACTCAAACCCCACTTTGTGCGCTCGGAACTCAGCCTCCTGATGGCTACAGACAGTGGGGCGGAAGAAGACTCCGAGCCCCTCCCTGATCTCCTGAAGACCCAGGAGAACGACGGTTCCGTGGACGGGGTCCGGCTCTCCGATGCCCTCACCCCAGAGCAACGCCAGGGCTGCCGGGACCTCCTGCTGCAGTTTGCTACACTGTTTTCCCTCACCCCAGGGATCACCCCTTGGTGCTTGCACGACGTGGACACCGGGGACAGTCCCCCTATCCGGCACCGGGCCTACCGCGTGCCAGATCGGGTGCGGGCCTGCATCCAAGAGGAAGTATCCAAGATGCTCACGCTCGGGGTCATCGAACCCTCGGACAGCCCCTGGGCCAGCCCGGTCGTGCTGGTCCCCAAAGCCGCTGCCCCCGGCACCACTCCTGAACTCCGATTCTGCGTCGACTATCGGGGCTTGAACGCTGTCACCCGGACCGACGCTCATCCTATCCCCCGAGCGGATGAATTGATCGACCGCCTGGGGGCCGCCCGCTACCTCAGCATCTTCGACCTGACAGCGGGCTACTGGCAGATCGGTCTCACACCCCGGGCCCAGGAACGGTCCGCCTTTTCTACCCCCGATGGCCACTACCACTTCAAGGTCATGCCCTTCGGCATGAAGAATGCCCCAGCTACTTTTCAACGTCTAGTGAACCAGGTCTTGGCGGGGCTCGAAGAGTTCAGCGCCGCCTACCTGGACGATATCGCTGTGTACAGCCGCCACTGGTCCGACCACCTCCACCACCTCCAAGAGGTCCTGCAGGCCCTCCAGCGGGCTGGCCTCACGATTAAGGCCGGCAAGTGCCAAATTGGTCAAGGGTCCGTGACCTACCTCGGACACCAGGTGGGAAGCGGTCTGGTGGCCCCTCTGCAACTCAAAATTGCTGCCATCCAGTCCTGGCAACCCCCCGTCACGCAGACCGAGGTCCGAGCCTTCTTGGGACTCACCGGCTACTACCGGCGGTTCGTGAGGGACTATGGCAGCATTGTGGAGCCCCTCACGGGTCTCACGTCCAAAAACCACCCGAAGAAAATTAACTGGACCCCCGACTGTCAAGCGGCCTTCGAGAAGCTGAAGGCCGCCCTGTGCACCGCCCCTGTGCTCCAGGCCCCCGATTACAGTCGGGAATTCATTGTACAAACGGACGCCTCCGACCACGGCATCGGGGCGGTTCTTTCCCAGCTGAACCCCGAGGGTCTTGACCAGCCGGTGGCCTTCATCAGCAGACGCCTCCTGGCCCGAGAACAGCGCTGGAGCACAATCGAGAGGGAGGCCTTCGCAGTGGTGTGGGCCCTCAAAAAGCTCCGGCCCTATCTCTTCGGTACCCACTTCCGGGTACAAACCGATCATCGACCCCTGCAGTGGCTGTTAGACGGCGACCTCAGAGGAGCCCGGAAAGGGGTCCTGACTTCCCTGAGTCCCACCCGTGTAGTATTGTAGCCGGGCACTGGCGAGAGATTCCCCAGGGGGAGGAATCTCGCAACTAGGATCGTACTTCTGGCACCACACGACACAGAGAGACCACACTGGGTTTTCTCAGAACAAGCTTTATCAAATAGGTATCACTGCAAATATGTACAAGGTGAGCACGGGCTCAAGAGTCTCTGACAGGTAGGGGGTAGCGGGACTGTCTCTGGTAACGGTTCAAAGCAGGGACGTATCCGGTGCACAGCTCACAATCCTCGAGCTGGGGGATACGTGGTCGGAGTTGGGGTCCGGCGGGACCGTGAGAGTCTGGGGGAGCCGCGAGTCACTCAGCAGGGCTCAGGTACCAGTTCGGAGGTCTTACGTTCTTCAGGGAGCCGCGAGTCACTCAGCAGGGCTCAGGTACAAGTTCGGAGGTCTTACGATCTTCAGGGAGCCGCGAGTCACTCAGCAGGGCTCAGGTACAAGTTCGGAGGTCTTACGATCTTCAGGAAGCCGCGAGTCACTCAGCAAGCTTAGGTTGGTTCGGTTCCAGGAGCCGCGACCACGTCAGCAGGCTCTCGTTGTTCCAGCGTCGAATCTGCCGGACAGTCTCAGAGCACCCCTTGTTATAGGTCGACCCTGCTTTGATGTCCGGAGTCTGCGCAGGCAGGGGTCTTGTCACCTGGGGGCCGCTTGTCGGGGTTTCCTGCTATTGTCTTTTGATCCTTTCAGGGCCGGGTCGGGAGGAGTCCCAGACACCCAGCAGGCACGGAGCCAGCCCGCAGGGAGGCCGGAGGGCCGATCGAAACCCATCGTCCCAGGGGAGTTCAGAGGTGCGATAGAAACTGCTCCTCCCTCTCTCATCCCCTGGAAGCGTGATGTCCTCCAGCCGGAGTGGCGCCTCTAGGCCCGGGTCGCGCTGGGGCCGGGCGGCCATCTTGTTGCAGGGAGTGGGCACGCGGGCCCGGGGTGGCCGAAAGGAGAGAGGCCATGGACGGGGATGTCCGGAGTTGGCGCAGGTGTCCTGGTGGGAAAGGTCGGCTGGGCCGCGTGCTAGGGCTGTAGGCACCAGGTTTCGGTGGTGCGGGGGCACGGAGGGCCATCCTACGAGGCCGGGTCCAACACGCGTCCCCCCCAGCTGAAAGCCGGAGAGAACTGCCCATCACCTTGGGGGGTTCTCTTCGCTGAGGCGGAAGAACCGGGAGAGGCCGTCCGCGTTGGCGTGGTCCGTACCAGGGCGGTGTTCTACGGTGAAGTCCATTCCCTGGAGGGAGATTGACCACCGCAGTAGCTTGGGGTTTTCTCCTCGCATCTGCATGAGCCATCGCAAGGGCCGATGGTCAGTTTGGACCCTGAAATGAGTGCCGAACAGGTAGGGTCGTAGTTTTTTGAGTGCCCAGACCACGGCAAAGGCTTCGCGCTCTATGGTGCTCCATTTCTGTTCTCGGGGTAGCAGCCGCCGACTGAGGAAGGCGACGGGCTGGTCTAGGCCTTGATCATTCACTTGGGACAGGACGGCCCCAATGCCATGCTCGGAGGCATCGGTCTGGACTATGAACTCCTTGGTGTAGTCGGGAGCCTGGAGGACGGGGGCCGTGCACATGGCCTTTTTTTAGAGCATCGAAAGCTTCCTGGCAGGCAGCCATCCATTGCACCTTCTTTGGCTGTTTTTTAGACGTGAGTTCGGTGAGAGGGCCGACCAGGCTGCCATATCCCCGAATGAATCGGCGGTAGTAGCCTGTGAGTCCCAGAAAGGCCCGGACTTCCATTTGGGTGATGGGTGGGTCCCAGGCCAGGATGGCGTCGATCTTTGGCTGTAGAGGAGCGACCTGGCCACTCCCGACTTGGTGCCCCAGGTAGACTACGGATCCTTGCCCGATCTGGCACTTGCTGGCTTTTACGGTGAGGCCTGCCTGGCGCAGGGCGGTTAGCACTCTCTGGAGGTGTTGGAGGTGCTCACTCCACTCTGAACTGAAGACAGCGATGTCGTCCAGGTAGGCCGCGCTGAACTGTTCTAGTCCGGCCAGGACCCTATTTACCAGTCTCTGGAAAGTGGCCGGGGCATTTTTCATCCCGAAGGGCATCACGCGGAAGCGGTAGTGCCCATCGGGGGTGGAGAAAGCAGACCTCTCCTTGGCCCCTTCGGTGAGCGCAATCTGCCAGTAGCCGCAGGTGAGGTCGAAAGTGCTGAGGAACCGGGCGGCCCCTAGTCGGTCAATGAGCTCGTCGGCTCGTGGAATGGGGTGGGCATCGGCTCGGGTAACGTCATTGAGCCCCCGGTAATCCACGCAGAACCGGAGCTCGGGGGCGACACCGGGGGCTGCTGCCTTCGGAACCAGGACCACGGGGCTGGCCCAGGGACTGTCAGAGGGCTCGATCACCCCCAGGGTCAACATCTTCGAGACTTCGGCTTGAATACAGGACCGGACCCGGTCAGGAACCCGGTAGGCTCGGTGTCTCACCGGCGGGCTGTCCCCGGTGTCCACATCGTGAACACACCAGTTGGTGACCCGGGGGGTCAGGGAGAAGAGGTCAGAAAATTGACTGAGGAGCTGGCGGCAGTCCGCTTGTTGCTGGGCAGTGAGGGCTGGGGAGAGGTTCACCCCCTCCACGGAGCCATCCTGCTCCTTGACACACAGGAGGTCCGGGAGGGGATCCGACTCATCTTCGGCCCCGTCATCGGTGGCCAGCAGGAGGCTCAGTTCTGTCCGCACGAAGTGAGGCTTGAGGCGGTTCACGTGCAGGACCCGGAGGGGATCCCGAGGCGACTGGACGTCCACCAAGTAGGTGACTTGGCTCTTCCTCTCGACCACTTTGTAGGGCTCAGTCCATCGGTCCTGGAGAGCGCCAGGCTTCACGGGGGCCATGACCCACACCTGCTGGCCCGGCTGGAACTCGACCAGAGTAGCATTCTGGTCGTACCAGTGCTTCATTTCTTCTTGACTCGCCTCCAGGTTGGCCTCGGCCAGTTCTCGGAACCTCCTGGTCTGGTTCCGGAGGGCCAGGACATATTGGAACACATCTCGGGGGGTGGTCTGGGGTGCTGCCTCCCACCCTTCCTTAACCAAACTGAGGGGACCTCGGACGGGGTGCCCATAGAGTAATTCAAACTGGCTGAACCCTAAGGACTTCTGGGGGACCTCCCGGTAAGCGAACAAGAGGCAGGGGAGCAGGACGTCCCACTTACGCCGGAGGGGCTCTTCTAGGCCAGCGACCATCCCTTTCAAAGTCCTATTAAACCTCTCTACTAGGCCGTTCCCTTGGGGATGGTACGGGGTGGTGAACTTATAGGACACCCCACATTGTTGCCACAGGGACGTCATATACCTTGATATAAAATTAGTGCCGCGATCGCTCACGACCTCGCGGGGGAAACCCACCCTGGAGAAGATCCCCATCAGGGCCCGGCCCACCACGGGGGCCGTAATGGTGCGCAGGGGAATAGCCTCTGGGTAGCGGGTGGCGTGGTCCACTAGGACCAAGATGAAACGGTGACCTTGGGAGGTGGGGGGGGTCCAGTGGCCCCACGATGTCGATCCCGACTCGTTCGAAGGGGGTACTGACGACCGGGAAGGGTTGGAGGGGAGCCTTGCGCTTCCCCCCACTCTTCCCACTGGCTTGGCACGTGGGGCAGGACTTGCAGTGTGCCTCTACCGCTGCTTTCATCTTAGGCCAATAAAAATGGGTCACGAGACGGCTGTAGGTCTTGTCCTGACCCAGGTGACCGGCGAGGGGGACATCGTGGGCTAAGCCCAGGAGGAAATCCCGGAAGCGGAGGGGTACCACCAGTACCCGTCCGGATCCCAGCTCCACTGATTTCTGCTCACTATACAGGACGTTATTCTCCCAATAGATTCGGTGCGTTCCGATCTGGTCACCTGCGGCTTGGCCCTCGGCCTGGCGCCGCAGCCCGACCAGGGAAGGACAGGTGGCTTGCTCCCGGCAAAATTCTTCTCGGGTGGGCCCGCCCTCGTGGCGCCAATGGGCCAACTCGGGTAGATCCCCCAACTCGGGGACCGGGGCGGGGTCGGATGGTGCGGGTTCGTCGCTGGCGACGGACCCTTCCGATGGGGGAACGGGAGGACCCTCGGCGGGGACGGTGCTGGCTACTTCGACCGGGGTGCTCTCGACTTCTCTCCGGGGAGTGAGTCGGGCTGTCATAGATCGGGTGGTGGCACACACCCACTCGGGGAGTCCCATCATTCCTAGGTGGGCCTTGCGCTCTACGTGCTTCCAGGGAGAACTCTCCAGGTCGTTCCCTAAGAGGCAGTCGACCGGCTGGGAGGTTCTTACGGCCACCTTGAGTTTACCTATCACCCCTCCCCACTCAAATGGCACCAGGGCTACCTGACACATACTTTCCCTATTGTCTGCAGATATTACGGGGCAAAAGACATTGGGGAGGATCTGCTCCTCGGGAACTAGGTGCCTGAGGACACCGGTGATACTGGCCCCGGTGTCCCGCAGGGCCTCTACCTGGTGGCCATTGATTTTGACGAGCTGCCCATATTTCTGTGTGTTGGACGGTAGGAGGCTACCAGGGATCATTTCCCTATCTCCCAGGGATACCAGGGCCATAGCGGCGGGTTCCCACTCCTCGGCTTCCTCAACCTCCTCCCCCAGGGCTACGTTGGCTATCTGTCTCACAGGGGTGACTTGGGTGGCCATGGGGCACTCTGGGTCATTGGCGTAGTGCCCGGGTTTCTGGCAACGAAAACATGTGACGGTCACCCGGTGCCCTCGTCGCCCAGGGGGCCCTGTTACTGGTGGGGGGGGCGCCGGGAAAGGTGGAGGTGGTGTCTTCGGGGGGCTAGGCTGGGACTCCCTCGGCCCTCCCTGGTTCCCTCCCCCTCTCTGGCGGGGTGGTCCCTGACTGGTTCGGGGGTACTCTCCTACCATGCCCCGGGAGACCCGGGTGTTGGTCCAGCGGTCGGCCTCCACGGCCAGCTTCCGGGGATCTGTGAGCTTGCTATCCAGCAGATGTTGACGTAGCTCTACGAAGCAGTTCGCAGCCAGATGTTCCCATAACATGAGGTCAGTGAGTTCGGCAAGGGTGGTGACCTTGCTGCCCTTGACCCACCCATCGAAGGCCCGACTAAAAAAGTTTACATACTCCACCCAGGTGGTGCCCGGGATCTTCCTGCAGTCCCGGAACCGTTGGCGGTACATTTCTGGGGTGAGGCCGTATCTTGTGAGGAGAGCCTCTTTCATGTGGCTGTAGGAGGTCTGCAGGGAGAGGGGTAGGTCGAGCAGGGTGTCCCTTCCTTCGCTCAGAAACCGTCCCCACAACCCCGCCCCCCAGTCCTTCTGTGGAATCCGATGGGAGGTCATGGCGACCTCGTAGGCCCGAAACCATTGCTGAATGTCATCGTTTTTATAATATTCTTTGACCACATCCTTGGGGATGTGGACCTTCTGTTCCGCTGGGGGGGGGCCGTCTCTCGGTTCCCCGAGGGCCTCCCGTCCTCATTTCGGGCCTTGAGCTCGAGTTCCTTTAAGCTCCGTTCGTGCTCCAGTTGGAGCTTTCTTCCTTCGTGCTCCCGTTGGAGCTTCTTTTCTTCCAGTTCGCCTTGTACACGCATTTGCTCTACTGCTAGCTTTTTCTCCGCTAACTTCAACTCGCCCTCGATTTTGAGTTTGGCTAACTCGAGTTCATGACTGCGGCTTCTCTCTCTGTCCGCGAGCTCTTCCGGGGATAGGCCCCCGTCTGGTACGATGCCTCGCACCTGATTGCTACTGCTTTCACTTTGGGGGGGTTCGGCTTCGTCGGGGCGCTCCCCCGTGCCTTCCGGGCGGGAGGCCCCGGTCTCCACCCAAGTTTTCAGTGCTTTCTGCAAGTCTTCCTTAGTGTTGAGGCCAGTGGTAGCGATTTTAAGTTCTTTGCAAAATTGTTTTAGCTCTTTGTGTGTGTATTCTTCCAGATGCTCCACCTGGAACACTCTGTTGGCGTTGGTTTCTGCGGAGCTCGTGGCGCTTCCTTCTGCCATCTTTGTTGGTCGTGCGTCCGTTGTTCACTGTACGATCTCTAGGTGATGGGCCCGAATCCCGTCGCTTGCCACCAATGTTAGACGGCGACCTCAGAGGAGCCCGGAAAGGGGTCCTGACTTCCCTGAGTCCCACCCGTGTAGTATTGTAGCCGGGCACTGGCGAGAGATTCCCCAGGGGGAGGAATCTCGCAACTAGGATCGTACTTCTGGCACCACACGACACAGAGAGACCACACTGGGTTTTCTCAGATCAAGCTTTATCAAATAGGTATCACTGCAAATATGTACAAGGTGAGCACGGGCTCAAGAGTCTCGGACAGGTAGGGGGTAGCGGGACTGTCTCTGGTAACGGTTCAAAGCAGGGACGTATCCGGCGCACAGCTCACAATCCTCGAGCTGGGGGATACGTGGTCGGAGTTGGGGTCCGGCGGGACCGTGAGAGTCTGGGGGAGCCGCGAGTCACTCAGCAGGGCTCAGGTACCAGTTCGGAGGTCTTACGTTCTTCAGGGAGCCGCGAGTCACTCAGCAGGGCTCAGGTACAAGTTCGGAGGTCTTACGATCTTCAGGGAGCCGCGAGTCACTCAGCAGGGCTCAGGTACAAGTTCGGAGGTCTTACGATCTTCAGGAAGCCGCGAGTCACTCAGCAGGCTTAGGTTGGTTCGGTTCCAGGAGCCGCGACCACGTCAGCAGGCTCTCGTTGTTCCAGCGTCGAATCTGCCGGACAGTCTCAGAGCACCCCTTGTTATAGGTCGACCCTGCTTTGATGTCCGGAGTCTGCGCAGGCAGGGGTCTTGTCACCTGGGGGCCGCTTGTCGGGGTTTCCTGCTATTGTCTTTTGATCCTTTCAGGGCCGGGTCGGGAGGAGTCCCAGACACCCAGCAGGCACGGAGCCAGCCCGCAGGGAGGCCGGAGGGCCGATCGAAACCCATCGTCCCAGGGGAGTTCAGAGGTGCGATAGAAACTGCTCCTCCCTCTCTCATCCCCTGGAAGCGTGATGTCCTCCAGCCGGAGTGGCGCCTCTAGGCCCGGGTCGCGCTGGGGCCGGGCGGCCATCTTGTTGCAGGGAGTGGGCACGCGGGCCCGGGGTGGCCGAAAGGAGAGAGGCCATGGACGGGGATGTCCGGAGTTGGCGCAGGTGTCCTGGTGGGAAAGGTCGGCTGGGCCGCGTGCTAGGGCTGTAGGCACCAGGTTTCGGTGGTGCGGGGGCACGGAGGGCCATCCTACGAGGCCGGGTCCAACAGTGGCTAATGCAGATGCGGGGGGAAAACCCAAAACTATTGCGCTGGTCCATCTCCCTGCAGGGAATGGACTTCACTGTGGAACATCGACCGGGCCAAGACCACGCCAACGCAGATGGCCTGTCACGCTTTTTCCGCCTCGACGAGGAGAGTCCCCAAGAGGATGGGTGACTCTCCCCGCCTTCAGCTGGGGGGGACGCATGTTGGACAGGCCACATGAAGGGCTTGCTCCCTCCCCGCACGACAGGGCCCAAACCCCGGACTCCCAGGTGTTACCCCCAAGGGCAACCCGCACCCCGTCTCCCAACGGAACTCCTGCCCCCGGACATCCATGTATCATGGGGCCGAACCACTACCGGCTCCCCCGGCTGGATCAGCCGCCATCTTGGACCCTGCGCCACGAGGCCGCGTGGCCTCAGCCCGACCCTAACCCTGGGCCTGGCCGGCCCCGACATCCCGGCACCACCATCCACCCAGGAGGTGAACGGACCACTTGGCAGGTCAATGGGAGAAAGAAGCGTCGAGGGCTCTCCCCCGCCAGGTGCCGATCACCCTCCAGCTCCCCCAGGCGCTGGCTCCACCCCCTGCTGGGTGTCTGGACTCCCTCATCCCGGACCCCTCGACCTCCAAGTGCGAGGGTCCGGACATCAAAGGGCGCCAGACCTATAACTAGGGCAGCTCCAGAGCAGGAAGGCAGTTGTATCCTGGAGTCGAGAGACACCGAGAGAACTCATCCTTGACGGACTACTGGCGCTGCCGTAGCCCTGCCTTGTGAACTATCGTCCTGCCTGCTGGTGCTGCCGCGGCCTTCTGCAACATCCATCCTCGTCGGGACCTGCTGGCGCTGCCGCGGACCATTGTAACGACCACCTTCATCGGGACCTGCTGGCGCCGCCGCGGACCGTGTAACGACCATCTTCACCGGGACCTGCTGGCGCTGCCGCGGACCGTGTAACGACCATCTTCACCGGGACCTGCTGGCGCTGCCGCGGCCCGTCCAAGCTAGAACACCGAACTCGAGGATTGTGAGCTATCCACCATACCATCTCAGCTACCAGACTGGTAACCAGACTGTCCCGCTACCCCCTTTCCCCAAACCAAGAGACTCGAATCGAGGGGACCCCTGAGTCCAGACCTCCTTGTACCATTTCATCGTACCTTAAGAAATCACCTATAAAGAACGCTAAATCTTATCCTTGTGTGGTGTATATCTGTGGGGGGGAAGTTATTCATCTGTACGATCGCTGGAGACGGCTCTCCCCGGAGACCTCTCCCCTTGTCCTCGGCCGACCCTCCCGGTCCGTCTAACACCGAAGAACTGCCCGAGTTGGCCCAGTGGCACTGCGAAGGGGGTCCCTCCCGCGAAGAGTTCTGCCAGGAACAGACCACTTGCCCCTCCCTCGAGGGACTTAGACAACAAGCCGAAGCCCAGGTCGCCGGTGATCAAACCGGAACCCATTGGGTTTATTGGGACAATGGCCTCCTCTACAGCGAGCAAAAGTCCGCCGAGCTAGGCGCAGCACGAGTACTGGTGGTACCCCTGCGGTTCCGGAGCCTCCTCCTGGGCCTGGCCCACGATGTACCCCTGGCAGGACACTTAGGCCAAGACAAGACATACCAGCGATTGGTGACCCACTTCTATTGGCCCAAGATGCGAGCGAATGTAGAAACACACTGCAAGTCCTGCCTCACGTGCCAGGGCAGTGGGAAGAGTGGCGGAAAACGCAAAGCTGCCTTACAACCGTTCCCCGTTGTAAGTACCCCGTTCGAGCGGGTCGGCATCGACATCGTGGGACCCCTGGATCCGAAGACCGCCCAGGGCCACAGATTCATCCTCGTCCTGGTGGACCATGCCACCCGCTACCCCAAGGCCATCCCCCTCCGCACCGTGACGGCTCCCGTGGTGGGCCGGGCTCTCATGGGGATCTTCTCCCGGGTCGGATTTCCCCGCGAGGTTGTGAGTGATCGCGGCACGAACTTTATATCCCGCTACATGAAGTCCCTGTGGCAGCAGTGCGGAGTCAAGTATAAATTCACGACCCCCTACCACCCCCAGGGCAACGGCCTGGTGGAACGCTTCAACCGAACTCTGAAGGGAATGATCCTGGGCCTCGAAGAGCCCCTGCGCCGGAAATGGGACGTCCTCCTCCCTTGCCTCCTGTTCGCGTACCTGGAGGTTCCCCAAAAGTCTCTGGGGTTCAGCCCCTTCGAACTGCTGTACGGACATCCCGTTCGGGGGCCCCTAAGCCTGGTTAAAGAGGGCTGGGAGACAAGCCCTCGGGGAACACCCCCAGATGTGTTCCGCTACATCCTGGCGCTCCGCAACCAGACGAGGAAGTTTAGGGAACTTGCAGAGGCTAACCTCGAGGCCAGCCAAGAAGAAATGAAGCGCTGGTATGACCAGAACGCAACCTTGGTCGAGTTCCAGCCGGGCCAGCAGGTTTGGGTCATGGCTCCGGTGAGACCCTGCGCCCTACAAGACAAATGGACTGGTCCATTCAAGGTGGTCGAACGGAAGAGCCAGGTCACGTATCTGGTCGACGTACAATCCCCACGGAACCCCCTCCGGGTCCTCCACGTAAACCGTCTCAAGCCCCACTTCGTAAGGACAGAACTGAGTTTGCTACTGGCCACCGATGAAGGGGCAGAAGAGGACACGGAACCCCTGCCCGATCTCCTGTACACAAAAGAACTGGACGGTTCCGTGGAGGGTGTGAAACTGTCGGACACCCTCACTCCCCAGCAGGCCGACGACTGCCGCCAGCTGCTCGGACAATTCGCAGACCTTTTCTCCCTCATTCCAAGGGTGACCGACTGGTGTGTCCACGACGTAGACACCGGCGACTGCCCGCCTGTGAGACACAGAGCCTACCGGGTGCCTGACCGGGTCCGCACCTGCATCAAGACCGAGGTACAGAAAATGCTCAACCTGGGGGTCATCGAGCCCTCCGACAGCCCCTGGGCCAGCCCGGTGGTTCTGGTCCCGAAGGCTGCCTCCCCAGGGGTCGCCCCCGAACTAAGATTCTGTGTAGACTATCGGGGGCTCAATGCGGTCACCCGCGCAGACGCTCACCCTATTCCTCGAGCCGACGAGCTCATCGACCGCCTGGGGGCCGCCCAGTTCCTCAGCACTTTCGACCTGACCTGCGGGTACTGGCAGATCGCTCTCACGGAAGGGGCGAGAGAGCGCTCTGCCTTCTCCACGCCAGATGGCCACTACCGCTTCAGGGTCATGCCGTTCGGGATGAAAAACGCCCCAGCCACGTTCCAGCGGTTTGTGAACAAGGTCCTGGCCGGACTCGAGGAGTTCAGCGCAGCGTACCTTGACGACATCGCCGTATTCAGCTCTCAATGGCACGAGCATCTCCAGCACCTCCGACAAGTGCTAATGGCCCTGCGCCAAGCGGGCCTGACAGTGAAAGCCAGCAAATGCCAGCTCGGACAAGGCTCCGTGGTCTACCTGGGGCATCAGGTGGGCAGCGGCCAGGTCGCCCCTCTCCAGCCGAAGATCGATGCCATCAAGTCCTGGGAGCCCCCCACCACGCAGACAGAGGTTCGGGCCTTCCTGGGCCTTACGGGGTACTACCGGAGGTTCATTAAAAATTATGGTAGTATCGCAGGGCCCCTCACAGAGTTGACCTCCAAAAAACTTCCGCAGAAGGTGCAGTGGACCCCCCAGTGCCAGCAGGCGTTCGACGCCTTGAAAACCGCCATGTGCACCGCTCCCGTACTCAAGGCCCCCGACTACTCCCGAGAGTTCGTGGTCCAGACCGATGCATCCGAACATGGCATCGGGGCCGTGCTCTCGCAGTTCGACGACAAGGGCATTGATCAGCCCACAGCCTTCATCAGCCGAAGGCTGCTGCCGAGAGAGCAGCGTTGGAGCACTATAGAGCGAGAGGCCTTTGCCGTAGTCTGGGCCCTCAAGAAACTGCGGCCCTACTTGTTCGGAACCCATTTTCGAGTACAGACGGACCACCGGCCCTTGCAGTGGCTAATGCGGATGAGGGGGGAGAACCCCAAGCTACTACGATGGTCCATCTCTCTCCAAGGGATGGACTTCACTGTCGAACATCGCCCCGGGACGGATCATGCCAACGCCGACGGTCTGTCCCGGTTCTTCCGCTTCGGCGAGGAGAACCCCCCAGTGGATGGGTAGTTCTCCACGCCTTTCAGCTGGGGGGGACGCGTGTGAGACCGGCCTCACGGCGTTGCCCTCTCCATCATCCCGCCAACCTGCAACCACCCTCAAGACCCGACATCCCCGACTCCGGCCGCCCCAGCCACCCCCGATCCACGGGCCGGCCAGAGACCTGACAGACTCAACACCCTACCACGCATGCCCAACCGAGGGAGCGGGAACCCTCGAGCCAGACCCAGAGGCGCCAGCCCAGTCACACCTCGGGTCGCCTTCCCCGGGAGGACTCAATCGGCCACCAGGCCCCTGGGGAGCAGGCGCCTCCCCTACCGAGCGTCTGGGGTCCCTCCCAGACCCACCTGAAAAGACCAAGAAGTGAGCGGCAGGAAATCCCGCCGAACCCCCTCCGTCATCCCAGTCCCCCCTCTGCGAGCACTCCGGACTTCAAAGAACCAGCGGAGTATAACAAGGGGTGCCGGAGGAACAAGGACAGAGAAGACCTGGAACCATCGGAGCCTGCTGACGCTGTCGCGGCTCCTGAACGCTGAAGTCACCTGGGCCTGCTGAGTGACTCGCGGCCTCTTGCTATTGAACCATCTGAGCCCTGCGGACGAGGTCGCGGCTCCCGAACACTGAACCACCTAGGCCTGCTGAGCGACTCGCGGCCCCCAGCATTGAACCATCTGAGCCTGCTGACGGAATCGCGGCTCCTGAACTCCGACCACCTGTGCCTGCTGAGAGACTCGCGGCGCTCCCCTTGAGGACGACTCGATAAGAGATCGCCCAGAGACACGACACCCTCCAGCTCGAGGATTGTGAGCTTCCGCAGGGTATTTCGCAGAGACACTATCTTGAAAGACTGTCCCGCTACCCCCATTCCCCACGACTGAATTGTGGTACGTTGTGCCACTGCTGTACTATTTGCCTTTTGGGTCATAAAGATCCCTGAAATCATCGATAAAAGAACTTATCGTCCTACAAAGAATACGTGTGGTGTCCCTCTGTTCACAGTGCAGCTCAGGGTGTGCGCGCCTGGTTCGGCTTACTTGGGAGAGGTGGGTCAAAGGGGTGGGCAAGACGTGTTCGAACCCCCTTCCGGCGGACGCCTTTCCAACAACTCTGCACCCACCCCTCCTGCGTCTGGGCACTGCTGGGCGGACTCTGCACCCACCCCTCCTGCGTCTGGGCACTGCTGGGAGGACTCTGCACCCACCCCTCCTGTGTCTGGGCACTGCTGGAAGTGATAGGCACCCACCCCTCCTGTGTCTGGGCACTGCTGGGAGGACTCTGCACACACCCCTCCAGTGTCTGGGCACTGCTGGGAGGACTCTGCACCCACCCCTCCTGCGTCTGGGCACTGCTCGGAGGACTCTGCACCCAACCCTCCTGCGTCTGGGCACTGCTGGGAGGACTCTGCACCCACCCCTCCTGTGTCTGGGCACTGCTGGAAGTGATAGGCACCCACCCCTCCTGTGTCTGGGCACTGCTGGGAGGACTCTGCACACACCCCTCCTGTGTCAGGGCACTGCTGGGAGGACTCTGCACCCACCCCTCCTGCATCTGGGCACTGCTGGGAGGACTCTGCACCCACCCCTCCTGTGTCTGGGCACTGCTGGAAGTGATAGGCACCCACCCCTCCTGTGTCTGGGCACTGCTGGGAGGACTCTGCACACACCCTTCCTGCGTCTGGGCACTGCTGGGAGGACTCTGCACACACCCCTCCTGCGTCTGGGCACTGCTGGGGGGACTCTACACCCTCCCCTCCTGTGTCTGGGCACTGCTGGGAGGACTCTGCACCCACCCCTCCTGCGTCTGGGCACTGCTGGGAGGACTCTGCACCCACCCCTCATGCGTCTGGGCACTGCTGGGAGGACTCTGCACCCACCCCTCCTGTGTCTGGGCACTGCTGGAAGTGATAGGCACCCACCCCTCCTGTGTCTGGGCACTGCTGGGAGGACTCTGCACACACCCCTCCTGTGTCTGGGCACTGCTGGAAGTGATAGGCACCCACCCCTCCTGTGTCTGGGCACTGCTGGGGGGACTCTACACCCACCCCTCCTGTGTGTGGGCACTGCTGGGAGGACTCTGCACCCACCCCTCCTGCATCTGGGCACTGCTGGGGGGACTCTACACCCACCCCTCCTGTGTCTGGGCACTGCTGGGAGGACTCTGCACCCACCCCTCCTGTGTCTGGGCACTGCTGGAAGTGATAGGCACCCACCCCTCCTGTGTCTGGGCACTGCTGGGAGGACTCTGCACACACTCCTCCAGTGTCTGGGCACTGCTGGGAGGACTCTGCACCCACCCCTCCTGCGTCTGGGCACTGCTCGGAGGACTCTGCACCCAACCCTCCTGCGTCTGGGCACTGCTGGGAGGACTCTGCACCCACCCCTCCTGTGTCTGAGCACTGCTGGAAGTGATAGGCACCCACCCCTCCTGTGTCTGGGCACTGCTGGGAGGACTCTGCACACACCCCTCCTGTGTCAGGGCACTGCTGGGAGGACTCTGCACCCACCCCTCCTGCATCTGGGCACTGCTGGGAGGACTCTGCACCCACCCCTCCTATGTCTGGGCACTGCTGGAAGTGATAGGCACCCACCCCTCCTGTGTCTGGGCACTGCTAGGAGGACTCTGCACACACCCCTCCTGCGTCTGGGCACTGCTGGGAGGACTCTGCACACACCCCTCCTGCGTCTGGGCACTGCTGGGGGGACTCTACACCCTCCCCTCCTGTGTCTGGGCACTGCTGGGAGGACTCTGCACCCACCCCTCCTGCGTCTGGGCACTGCTGGGAGGACTCTGCACCCACCCCTCCTGCGTCTGGGCACTGCTGGGAGGACTCTGCACCCACCCCTCCTGTGTCTGGGCACTGCTGGAAGTGATAGGCACCCACCCCTCCTGTGTCTGGGCACTGCTGGGAGGACTCTGCACACACCCCTCCTGTGTCTGGGCACTGCTGGAAGTGATAGGCACCCACCCCTCCTGTGTCTGGGCACTGCTGGGAGGACTCTGCACCCACCCCTCCTGCGTCTGGGCACTGCTGGGGGGACTCTACACCCACCCCTCCTGTGTCTGGGCACTGCTGGGAGGACTCTGCACCCACCCCTCCTGTGTCTGGGCACTGCTGGAAGTGATAGGCACCCACCCCTCCTGTGTCTGGGCACTGCTGGGAGGACTCTGCACACACCCCTCCTGTGTCTGGGCACTGCTGGGAGGACTCTGCACCCACCCCTCCTGCGTCTGGGCACTGCTGGGAGGACTCTGCACCCACCCCTCCTGTGTCTGGGCACTGCTGGAAGTGATAGGCACCCACCCCTCCTGTGTCTGGGCACTGCTGGGAGGACTCTGCACACACCCCTCCTGTGTCTGGGCACTGCTGGGAATGATAGGCACACACCCCTCCTGTGTGTGGGCACTGCTGCGGGGACTCTACACCCACCCCTCCTGTGTGTGGGCACTGCTGGGAGGACTCTGCACCCACCCCTCCTGCATCTGGGCACTGCTGGGGGGACTCTACACCCACCCCTCCTGTGTCTGGGCACTGCTGGGAGGACTCTGCACCCACCCCTCCTGTGTCTGGCCACTGCTGGAAGTGATAGGCACCCACCCCTCCTGTGTCTGGGCACTGCTGGGAGGACTCTGCACACACCCCTCCTGTGTCTGGCCATGTACGCTCCATACATACACGGGTGGGGGTACGGTCCGTACATGCACTGTTGGGGTGTTGGTACGCGCCGTACATGCACGGGTGGGGTGCGCTCCATGCATACACGGGTGGGGGTACGGTCCGTACATACACTGTTGGGGTGGGGGTACGCTCCATACGTACGCAGGTGTGGGTACGCTCCATGCATACACGAGTGGGGGTACGGTCCGTACATGCACTGTTGGGGTGTTGGTACGCACCGTACATGCACGGGTGGGGGTGCGCTCCATGCATACACGGGTGGGGGTACGGTCCGTACATACACTGTTGGGGTGGGGGTACGCTCCATACGTACGCAGGTGTGGGTACGCTCCATGCATACACGAGTGGGGGTACGGTCCGTACATGCACTGTTGGGGTGTTGGTACGCACCGTACATGCACGGGTGGGGGTGCGCTCCATGCATACACGGGTGGGGGTACGGTCCGTATGTTGAAAACTAAAATGGCGATATGATTAAGCATTCACTAAAGACATGAATTCTCTCTAGTTAAAGCATGTCTTTCGTCTTATGTTGCCTACTGTCCGGACTCCGTTTTGTACTGTCATGTCTCCACGTGCTCAGCACGAGAAGAGTCCTATCTTCGTGTCAGTTGCTCCCGTTATCTGCCTAGTAACAGTCTATAAATAGCTCCTTTGTCCGTCTGGCGCATGTCCAGACTTGACCACATCTGTTATCAGTTAGCCCTTGCTTGACCATGTTTTCGCGGGCTCAGGAAATTAGTTACTCCACCCACATATTGATTCTGTATCGAAAATGTCCATAAAAGGTAATGAATGTTGCTTCATGTTGTATCCACCCACTTATGAGCCCCTCTGTTGTGTATAAAAGGGGACTGTGTACGCGAGTTCTTTGTGCTACTCTATGCAATACTGAGGAGTGTTGTATGGATTGTAGGACCACCCTTAAGGGTTAATAAACTCTGTCTTTGTACCTTGCAGTTTCCGTGCCAACTTCCTTCTAGTTTCCGTTACAGGAGAGCGAACCCTTGTATTCTGCGGGCCTAGCTGGGGCCTGTACTCATCAATTGGCGCCCGTCACGTGGGGCTCATCGGCGACTCGGATGCTCGAAGGATTGGTCGTGACGAAGGTGAGGAATTTGGCCGGGGATGTGATCACTGCCAGAGGCATTTTAGTCCTGGCATCCCGAGGTTTTCTTCCTTCCCTTCCGAACTGACCATCTGGGTGGCGCCGGTCCTCGACTGAGACCTCTTCTGTCGGTTTTGCCGTGACAGACGTTTGGGCGAATTTTGGAGCTTGGCAGTTGGAATCTGGACACTCTTGATTGGTAAGAACCGTTGTACGGTACTTGCTCCGAGTTTTTGACGTCTGGGTTGGCCATTTGAGTTTTGATTTGTGATGGCCGGTCACATCTTGTATTGATTACTGTGAGAATATATGCGTTGCAAGACATATAGGCAGGTAATGTGGAGATATTTCTCCGGAGCTGTGTAAATTTGAACGGCGCAAAGTTTAAGTGCCATTTTTTGATAATACTGCATATTTTGCATTATTTTTGAGCATGCCTGCTTTTAGCGCACTCCGTAAGTGGTGCTGCTGCTTTAGAAACCGGTTAAACCTCGAGGAATCTGCTCCGGCTCCCCCAGAGGGGACTCCTAATAGGGATATGTATGTGAAACATGGTCTTTCTTCTATAATGTACAGCACAGTATGGAGGAAATACACCAAAAAGGATCCTGAGTTGGGCTGGCCTTTCTATGGATCATTTGATATGCGTAAGATTGAGTATGTGGAACAGTGTATGTGTAAACGGCGTGCTCGTCAAGATATGTTTGAGTGTGTGCGGTTATGGGTGAAGGAAGTGCGTGAGCGAGAAAAACGTGAGAAAGCGCTGTTTGATAAAGAGCAACGGAAGAATGATCACGTGCGAGCACAGGAAGCGAAGCGTTGGAAGGAAAGAGAACTAACGGAGAGACAAGAGAAAGAGCGTAGGTTGCAAGTCTCGGGTCAATATGCTGTCCGTCAGCCACTTTATCCTGTCCTTACTAATCATGATGATGATTTTTTCCTATTAGATCGTTCCCCGCCACCTTATGTAGGTGCATCTGCTCCGGCAGTTCAGGATTCTGGATTGGGTAAATGTTGGACCCGGCCTCGTAGAATGGCCCTCCGTGCCCCCGCACCACCGAAACCTGGTGCCTGCAGCCCAAGCACGCGGCCCAGCCGACCTTTCCCACCAGGACACCTGCACCAACCCCGGACATCCCCGTCCATGGCCTCTCTCCTTTCGGCCACCCCGGGGCCGCGTGCCCACTCCCTGCAACAAGATGGCCGCCCGGCCCCAGCGCGACCCGGGCCTCGAGGCGCCACTCCGGCTGGAGGACATCACGCTTCCAGGGGATGAGAGAGGGAGGAGCAGTTTCTATCGCACCTCTGAACTCCCCTGGGACGATGGGTTTCGATCGGCCCTCCGGCCTCCCTGCGGGCTGGCTCCGTGCCTGCTGGGTGTCTGGGACTCCTCCCGACCCGGCCCTGAAAGGATCAAAAGACAATAGCAGGAAACCCCGACAAGCGGCCCCCCGGTGACAAGACCCCTGCCTGCGCAGACTCCGGACATCAAAGCGGGGTCGACCTATAACAAGGGGTGCTCTGAGACTGTCCGGCAGATTCGACGCTGGAACAACGAGAGCCTGCTGACGTGGTCGCGGCTCCTGGAACTGGAACCCACCTGAGCCCTGCTGAGTGACTCGCGGCTCCCTGAAGATCGTAAGACCTCCGAACTTGTACCTGAGCCCTGCTGAGTGACTCGCGGCTCCCTGAAGATCGTAAGACCTCCGAACTTGTACCTGAGCCCTGCTGAGTGACTCGCGGCTCCCTGAAGATCGTAAGACCTCCGAACTTGTACCTGAGCCCTGCTGAGTGACTCGCGGCTCCCCCAGACTCTCACGGTCCCGCCGGACCCCGACTCCGACCACGTATCCCCCAGCTCGAGGATTGTGAGCTGTGCGCCGGATACGTCCCTGCTTTGAACCGTTACCAGAGACTGTCCCGCTACCCCATACCTTTCCGAGACTCTTGAGCCCGTGCTCATCTTGTACATATTTGCAGTGATACCTATTTGATAAAGCTTGTTTCTGAGAATACCCAGTGTGGTCTCCCTGTGTCGTGTGGTGCCAGAAGTACGATCCTAGTTGCGAGATTCCTCCCCCTGGGGAATCTCTCGCCAGTGCCCGGCTACAATACAACACGGGTGGGACTCAGGGAAGTCAGGACCCCTTTCCGGGCTCCTCTGAGGTCGCCGTCTAACATTGGTGGCAAGCGACGGGATTCGGGCCCATCACCTAGGGATCGTACAGTGAACAACGGACGCACGACCAACAGAGATGGCAGAAGGAAGCGCCATGAGCTCCGCAGAAACCAACGCCAACAGAGTGTTCCAGGTGGAGCATCTGGAAGAATACACACACAGAGAGCTAAAACAATTTTGCAAAGAACTTAAAATAGCTACCACTGGCCTCAACACTAAGGAAGACTTGCAGAAAGCACTGAAAACTTGGGTGGAGACCGGGGCATCCCGCCCGGAAGGCACGGGGGAGCGCCCCGACGAAGCCGAACCCCCTCCAAGTGAAAGCAGCGACAATCAGGTGCAAGGCATTGTACCAGACGGGGGCCTATCCCCGGGAGAACTCGCGGACAGAGAGAGAAGCCGCAGTCATGAACTCGAGTTAGCCAAACTCAAAATCGAGGGCGAATTGAAGTTAGCGGAGAAAAAGCTAGCGGTAGAGCAAATGCGCGTACAAGGCGAACTGGAAGAAAAGAAGCTCCAACGGGAGCACGAAGGAAGAAAGCTCCAACTAGAGCACGAACGCAGCCTAAAAGAACTCGAGCTCAAGGCCCGAAATGAGGACGGGAGGCCCTCGGGGAACCGAGAGACGGCCCCCCCAGCGGAACAGAAGGTCCACATCCCCAAGGATGTGGTCAAAGAATATTATAAAAACGATGACATTCAGCAATGGTTTCGGGCCTACGAGGTCGCCATGACCTCCCATCGGATTCCACAGAAGGACTGGGGGGCGGGGTTGTGGGGGCGGTTCCTGAGCGAAGGAAGGGACACCCTGCTCGACCTACCCCTCTCCCTGCAGACCTCCTACAGCCACATGAAAGAGGCTCTCCTCACAAGATACGGCCTCACCCCAGAAATGTACCGCCAACGGTTCCGGGACTGCAGGAAGATCCCGGGCACCACCTGGGTGGAGTATGTAAACTTTTTTAGTCGGGCCTTCGATGGGTGGGTCAAGGGCAGCAAGGTCACCACCCTTGCCGAACTCACTGACCTCATGTTATGGGAACATCTGGCTGCGAACTGCTTCGTAGAGCTTCGGCAACATCTGCTGGATAGCAAGCTCACAGATCCCCGGAAGCTGGCTGTGGAGGCCGACCGCTGGACCAACACCCGGGTCTCCCGGGGCATGGTAGGAGAGTACCCCCGAACCAGTCAGGGACCACCCCGCCAGAGAGGGGGAGGGAACCAGGGAGGGCCGAGAGAGTCCCAGCCTAGCCCCCCGAAGACACCACCTCCACCTTTCCCGGCGCCCCCCCCACCAGTAACAGGGCCCCCTGGGAGACGAGGACACCGGGTGACCGTTACATGTTTTCGTTGCCAGAAACCCGGGCACTACGCCAATGACCCAGAGTGCCCCATGGCCACCCAAGGCACCCCTGCGAGACAGATAGCCAACGTAGCCCTGGGGGAGGAGGTTGAGGAAGCCGAGGAGTGGGAACCCGCCGCTATGGCCCTAGTATCCCTGGGAGATAGGGAAATGATCCCTGGTAGCCTCCTACCGTCCAACACACAGAAATATGGGCAGCTCGTCAAGATCAATGGCCACCAGGTAGAGGCCCTGCGGGACACCGGGGCCAGTATCACCGGTGTCCTCAGGCACCTAGTTCCCGAGGAGCAGATCCTCCCCAATGTCTTTTGCCCCGTAATCTCTGCAGACAATAGGGAAAGTATGTGTCAGGTAGCCCTGGTGCCATTTGAGTGGGGAGGGGTGATAGGTAAACTCAAGGTGGCCGTAAGAACCTCCCAGCCGGTCGACTGCCTCTTAGGGAACGACCTGGAGAGTTCTCCCTGGAAGCACGTAGAGCGCAAGGCCCACCTAGGAATGATGGGACTCCCCGAGTGGGTGTGTGCCACCACCCGATCTATGACAGCCCGACTCACTCCCCGGAGAGAAGTCGAGAGCACCCCGGTCGAAGAAGCCCGTACCGTCCCCGCCGAGGGTCCTCCCGTTCCCCCATCGGAAGGGTCCGTCGCCAGCGACGAACCCGCACCATCCGCCCCCGCCCCGGTCCCCGAGTTGGGGGATCTACCCGAGTTGGCCCATTGGCGCCACGAGGGCGGGCCCACCCGGGAAGAATTTTGCCGGGAGCAAGCCACCTGTCCTTCCCTGGTCGGGCTGCGGCGCCAGGCCGAGGGCCAAGCCGCAGGTGACCAGACCGGAACGCACCGAATCTATTGGGAAAATAACATCCTGTATAGTGAGCAGAAATCAGTGGAGCTGGGATCCGGACGGGTACTGGTGGTACCCCTCCGCTTCCGGGATTTCCTCCTGGGCTTAGCCCACGATGTCCCCCTCGCCGGTCACCTGGGTCAGGACAAGACCTACAGCCGTCTCGTGACCCATTTTTATTGGCCTAAGATGAAAGCAGCGGTAGAGGCACACTGCAAGTCCTGCCCCACGTGCCAAGCCAGTGGGAAGAGTGGGGGGAAGCGCAAGGCTCCCCTCCAACCCTTCCCGGTCGTCAGTACCCCCTTCGAACGAGTCGGAATCGACATCGTGGGGCCACTGGACCCCCCCACCTCCCAAGGTCACCGTTTCATCTTGGTCCTAGTAGACCACGCCACCCGCTATCCAGAGGCTATTCCCCTGCGCACCATTACGGCCCCCGTGGTGGGCCGGGCCCTGATGGGGATCTTTTCCAGGGTGGGTTTCCCCTGCGAGGTCGTGAGCGATCGCGGCACTAATTTTATATCAAGGTATATGACGTCCCTGTGGCAACAATGTGGGGTGTCCTATAAGTTCACCACCCCGTACCATCCCCAAGGGAACGGCCTAGTAGAGAGGTTTAATAGGGCTTTGAAAGGGATGATCGCTGGCCTAGAAGAGCCCCTCCGGCGTAAGTGGGACGTCCTGCTCCCCTGCCTCTTGTTCGCTTACCGGGAGGTCCCCCAGAAGTCCTTAGGGTTCAGCCCGTTTGAATTACTCTATGGGCACCCCGTCCGAGGTCCCCTCAGTTTGGTTAAGGAAGGGTGGGAGGCAGCACCCCAGACCACCCCCCGAGATGTGTTCCAATATGTCCTGGCCCTCCGGAACCAGACCAGGAGGTTCCGAGAACTGGCCGAGGCCAACCTGGAGGCGAGTCAAGAGGAGATGAAGCGCTGGTACGACCAGAATGCCACTCTGGTCGAGTTCCAGCCGGGCCAGCAGGTGTGGGTCATGGCCCCCGTGAAGCCTGGCGCTCTCCAGGACCGATGGACTGGGCCCTACAAAGTGGTTGAGAGGAAGAGCCAAGTCACCTACTTGGTGGACGTCCAGTCGCCTCGGGATCCCCTCCGGGTCCTGCACGTGAACCGCCTCAAGCCTCACTTCGTGCGGACAGAACTGAGCCTCCTGCTGGCCACCGATGACGGGGCCGAAGATGAGTCGGATCCCCTCCCGGACCTCCTGTGTGTCAAGGAGCAGGATGGCTCCGTGGAGGGAGTGAACCTCTCCCCAGCCCTCACTGCCCAGCAACAAGCGGACTGCCGCCAACTCCTCAGACAATTTTCTGACCTCTTCTCCCTGACCCCCCGGGTCACCAACTGGTGTGTTCACGATGTGGACACCGGGGACAGCCCGCCGGTGAGACACCGAGCCTACCGGGTTCCTGACCGGGTCCGGTCCTGTATTCAAGCCGAAGTCTCGAAGATGTTGACCCTGGGGGTGATCGAGCCCTCTGACAGTCCCTGGGCCAGCCCCGTGGTCCTGGTTCCGAAGGCAGCAGCCCCCGGTGTCGCCCCCGAGCTCCGGTTCTGCGTGGATTACCGGGGGCTCAATGACGTTACCCGAGCCGATGCCCACCCCATTCCACGAGCCGACGAGCTCATTGACCGACTAGGGGCCGCCCGGTTCCTCAGCACTTTCGACCTCACCTGCGGCTACTGGCAGATTGCGCTCACCGAAGGGGCCAAGGAGAGGTCTGCTTTCTCCACCCCCGATGGGCACTACCGCTTCCGCGTGATGCCCTTCGGGATGAAAAATGCCCCGGCCACTTTCCAGAGACTGGTAAATAGGGTCCTGGCCGGGCTAGAACAGTTCAGCGCGGCCTATCTGGACGACATCGCTGTCTTCAGTTCAGAGTGGAGTGAGCACCTCCAGCACCTCCGGAGAGTTCTAACCGCCCTGCGCCAGGCAGGCCTCACCATAAAAGCCAGCAAGTGCCAGATCGGGCAAGGATCCGTAGTCTACCTGGGGCACCAAGTCGGGAGTGGCCAGGTCGCTCCTCTACAGCCGAAGATCGACGCCATCCTGGCCTGGGACCCACCCATCACCCAAACGGAAGTCCGAGCCTTTCTGGGACTCACGGGCTACTACCGCCGATTCATTCAGGGGTATGGCAGCCTGGTCGGCCCTCTCACGGAACTCACGTCTAAAAAACAGCCAAAGAAGGTGCAATGGACGGCTGCCTGCCAGGAAGCTTTCGATGCTCTAAAAAAGGCCATGTGCACGGCCCCCGTCCTCCAGGCTCCCGACTACACCAAGGAGTTCATAGTCCAGACCGATGCCTCCGAGCATGGCATTGGGGCCGTCCTGTCCCAAGTGAATGATCAAGGCCTAGACCAGCCCGTCGCCTTCCTCAGTCGGCGGCTGCTACCCCGAGAACAGAAGTGGAGCACCATAGAGCGCGAAGCCTTTGCCGTGGTCTGGGCACTTAAAAAACTACGACCCTACCTGTTCGGCACTCATTTCAGGGTCCAAACTGACCATCGGCCCTTGCGATGGCTCATGCAGATGCGAGGAGAAAACCCCAAGCTACTGCGGTGGTCAATCTCCCTCCAGGGAATGGACTTCACCGTAGAACACCGCCCTGGTACGGACCACGCCAACGCTGACGGCCTCTCCCGGTTCTTCCGCCTCAGCGAAGAGAACCCCCCAAGGTGATGGGCAGTTCTCTCCGGCTTTCAGCTGGGGGGGACGCGTGTTGGACCCGGCCTCGTAGAATGGCCCTCCGTGCCCCCGCACCACCGAAACCTGGTGCCTGCAGCCCAAGCACGCGGCCCAGCCGACCTTTCCCACCAGGACACCTGCACCAACCCCGGACATCCCCGTCCATGGCCTCTCTCCTTTCGGCCACCCCGGGGCCGCGTGCCCACTCCCTGCAACAAGATGGCCGCCCGGCCCCAGCGCGACCCGGGCCTCGAGGCGCCACTCCGGCTGGAGGACATCACGCTTCCAGGGGATGAGAGAGGGAGGAGCAGTTTCTATCGCACCTCTGAACTCCCCTGGGACGATGGGTTTCGATCGGCCCTCCGGCCTCCCTGCGGGCTG
This sequence comes from Triturus cristatus, assembly GCF_964204655.1. Taxonomy (NCBI): domain Eukaryota; kingdom Metazoa; phylum Chordata; class Amphibia; order Caudata; family Salamandridae; genus Triturus; species Triturus cristatus. Next base: position 393,780,880 of record NC_140592.1, read on the forward strand.
GCTCCGTGCCTGCTGGGTGTCTGGGACTCCTCCCGACCCGGCCCTGAAAGGATCAAAAGACAATAGCAGGAAACCCCGACAAGCGGCCCCCCGGTGACAAGACCCCTGCCTGCGCAGACTCCGGACATCAAAGCGGGGTCGACCTATAACAAGGGGTGCTCTGAGACTGTCCGGCAGATTCGACGCTGGAACAACGAGAGCCTGCTGACGTGGTCGCGGCTCCTGGAACTGGAACCCACCTGAGCCCTGCTGAGTGACTCGCGGCTCCCTGAAGATCGTAAGACCTCCGAACTTGTACCTGAGCCCTGCTGAGTGACTCGCGGCTCCCTGAAGATCGTAAGACCTCCGAACTTGTACCTGAGCCCTGCTGAGTGACTCGCGGCTCCCTGAAGATCGTAAGACCTCCGAACTTGTACCTGAGCCCTGCTGAGTGACTCGCGGCTCCCCCAGACTCTCACGGTCCCGCCGGACCCCGACTCCGACCACGTATCCCCCAGCTCGAGGATTGTGAGCTGTGCGCCGGATACGTCCCTGCTTTGAACCGTTACCAGAGACTGTCCCGCTACCCCATACCTTTCCGAGACTCTTGAGCCCGTGCTCATCTTGTACATATTTGCAGTGATACCTATTTGATAAAGCTTGTTTCTGAGAATACCCAGTGTGGTCTCCCTGTGTCGTGTGGTGCCAGAAGTACGATCCTAGTTGCGAGATTCCTCCCCCTGGGGAATCTCTCGCCAGTGCCCGGCTACAATACAACACGGGTGGGACTCAGGGAAGTCAGGACCCCTTTCCGGGCTCCTCTGAGGTCGCCGTCTAACAGTAAAGATAAGATAGACACGCGATCCATGTATCTCTTGAGCGCTCGGGTGAGCTTCGGAAACTTTCTTTTCGTGCAGTCTCAAATAAGATATCTTCTGCAGAGTTATTACCGCTTCTGGAAGGATGGCAGGATAGGGAGAAGTTGTATTTTGCTGCCATCTTCTCTGATGAAGTGGTTGCTGCCTTTCGAAAATATTCTGATGTTTTTGAGCCACAGGAGATAGTGTCGGATTCTAGAGCACTACGTAATGGTACTTTCTCTCCCTCTCAGGTGCCTGATGCGGTCCGACGGCTGTTTGCGCTACGGGATGAGATGCTTCAACTGCGGGACAAAGCGCGCCGGAACAGGGAGGAGGAGAGCTTGACCTTGCAGGCGGATGACCAGCAGCCGTCTTCCTCCCAGTCAGATAAGAATGAACTAGTGCATGCTAAACCCATGCGAGAGGCGGCACCTTTGTATGTTCCTCCTAAAGGAGCGGGAACTAGTCCGGATATTACTTCCGCCGATGCTAAGGGATATTTTGTGTATAATTGGGTCTATACTCCCTGGCATAGGGCTGATGTTATGGCATTAAAGAATGCATTGCCTGACCCCCGCAAGAATCCAGCGGCCTTTTACGAAGAAGTCGAAGGGGCCTTGAATTCTTGTACTATGACCTTAGCAGATATAGATTTGTTCTTTGGGCTCATATTACTACCGGATATGTGGAGATCTGTGCGGAAGGTGGATGATGTTGCCGCTTTTAAGGCTAGGTGGTCCGAGATTGAGGGTGAGGATAGGGAGAGGAAACCCGCGCAAAAACCCCCCCAGCTTATCTTAGATCTCCCCGCTGCTATTTTGACCAAGTTGAAAACAATTATTCCCCCTAAAAAGATTGACTGGAATATGTTAGCCTCGTGTAAACAGAAGGTTGATGAATCAGTTGCAGATTTCTTTACGCGCTTTGAGGAGACATTTCATGATTTTAGTGGTCAGTCACTTACGGATGATACGGGTCGACACCTTTTCGCTGATAAATATGTGGCGAATTTGTTACCGGAAATAGCAGCTCATTTAAAAGCGAGTGAAAGTTCTTGGTCCACCGCGTCTCCGACATCCCTCCTGACTATAGCTCAGTATTATGAGCGTCAGGAACAAGAAGCGAAGGGGCAGGAGGAGAAGAAATCGAAAGATTTAAAAACAAAGGTGATGTTAGCACAAGTATATGGTCCGCCTCGGCGGGGTGTCGATCGAGGTAGGGGAGGATTCTATGGCCCCCCTTCGGGTCGATCAGATGTAAATAGGAATCAATGTGCATATTGTAAACAGTCGGGTCATTGGGCCAGAGATTGTCCGGCGTTGTATGCATCTCGTCAGGGGCGTAATCACGGTGTACCGAGAGGTAGAGGGGGTTTCTCGAATTTCAGAGGGAATTCTAATGATCGTGCTCGCTTTGAACCTAACGCGCAGCAGCGAGATAGACCCAATGTATTTGATCGACAGCACCAGTATCAAATGTCAGGGACTAACAGCGCTGGGTACCATGATTCACGGCATGCATAGGAATGCGTTGGATGGGGGTTAGAATCAGTTGAAGTGCCGGTTGATCAGAAGGGTCCTTATGTTTCAGCAAAGGTCTTGGGTTCTACTGATCGGTTCCTAGTTGATACAGGAGCGACCCGCAGTGCGCTGTCCAAACAATTGGTTCTGAGGGCTCCCCCGTCTGGCTTAATGGTTACATCGGTAGGGTTTGATGGTACACTCTCTCGAAGCCCTCTTTCCCAACCCCTTGCATTCCATGTTGATCCCTTTTCTGCACCCTGTCCGTTTTTGCTTGCCCCGAACACGCCTGACAACATTATGGGTCTTGATATGCTCAAGCACTTCAGAGCTACGATCCGCTGTTCCCCCGCTGGAGTACGTGTGATATTAAATGATAATCACCCGATGACAGATCGGATGTGTGTGGTCGTGGAGGATTCTGTGTTAGCTTCTCTCCCTCATTCTTTGTGGGCTACTTCAGATACCGATGTGGGTCAGATGGTGATTCCGCCAGTCCATATTAGTGTCCAGGAGGGTGCGGTGTTACCGCGCCTCCCTCAGTATCGCATTTCCCAGGAGGGGGAGGAGGCGCTCATTTAGATTGTGCAGGATTTGATTAAGGTGGGGGTAGTGGAAGAAGTTCCCTATAATGTTTGCAACAGTCCTATTTTACCCATCTTAAAGAAAGACACGGATGCTAAAGTTTATCGGTTTATCATTGATTTGAGGGAAGTGAACAAGATCGTGATACCTCAGTATCCGGTGGTTTCTGATATCACGACGTTACTTACTCTGGTCCCGCCAACGGCGACCACGTTTTCAGTTATTGATTTGAAAAATGCCTTCTTTTCGATCCCTATTCATCCTGATAGCCGATACCTTTTTGGTTTTACTTTAAATAATAGGTCTTATCGATTTTGTAGAGTCCCTCAGGGCTACACAGAAAGCCCTAGCATTTACAGTCAAGCATTGAAAAGGCAATTGGATTCCTTTGTTCTGCCCGAGGGTGTCGTCCTTATACAATATGTCGATGACATCTTGTTGGCGGCTGACACTCCTGAGCTGTGTGAGAAGAGTACGTTATCTTTGCTTTCCTTTTTGGCATCTCACAATCACAAAGTGTCGAGGAAGAAATTGCAATTCTGTAGACCAAAGGTGACTTATTTGGGTCACCTTTTGTCTAAGGAGGGGCGTGCACTCACACCAGATCGTATTCAAGCAATTTTGGACACACCAGTGCCTTCTACACAGAAGGACGTGCGTGCATTTTTGGGTCTTGTTTCTTTTTGTAGGCAATGGATATTAGGATTTTCACACATAGCTAAGCCATTATTAGCCCTTTTGACAAAAGACACACCGATTCCTCTTCCCTGGTCAAATGAGTGTGAAATTGCCTTCCAGCAATTGCGACAGGCCCTTTGTTCAGCACCAGTGTTAGGGACCCCTGATTATACAAAGCCCTTTTCACTGTATGTGCATGAGAAAGATGGATGTGCATTATCAGTTCTAGTGCAGATGCACGGCGGCAAGCAGCGCCCTTGTGCATATTTTTCGGCTGTACTTGATCCTGTTGCCCGAGCATTGCCTGGGTGTTTTCGCTCGGTTGCGGCGACAGCTGTGTCAATACGTCAAAGTGAGGGAATTGTGTTATCTCACAAACTGTTGGTATTAGTCCCCCATACTGTTGATGCCCTGCTTAATCAGACAAAGATGCAGCATTTGACCAGTGCCCGTTTAACGGGATATGAGTTGACGCTTTTGGCTCCTCATATTACGTTAAAGAGGTGTGTAACGTTAAATCCGGCCACATTGTTGCCGTTCCCGGAAACTCAGTCTGAAGCACGAAAAGCACACGATTGTATTCTGGTGACTGAGGAACAGACAAAGGGTCGTATTGATCTCCAGGATACGCCCTTTCCAGATGTAGATGGAGAACTGTGGGTGGACGAATCATGCCTGAAGCTACCAGATGGTACAACTTCAGCAGCGTATGCAATTACCACACTGCGAACAATAGTGGAGACAGCACGCATACCACAGAAATCAGCTCAAGCAGCGGAACTGATAGCATTAACATGAGCATGTGAGCTCAGTGCAGGATTGTGTGTGAATGTTTATACAGATAGCCGCTATGCCTTCGGAGTAGCGCACGATTTCGGCCTACTCTGGAAGGAGAGAGGGTTTCTAACGTCGCATGGAGCACAGATAATGCATGGAGAGTTAGTTCACAACCTTTTGACTGCATTAACATATCCGAAGAAGATTGCTATAATTAAATGTAGTGCCCATAAGAAAGTGGTTGATAAAGTTGGAGAAGGGAATGCTTTGGCAGACCGAGTGGCACGAGAGACTGCGATGCAGCCTGGTGCTACTGCAATGTACGTTGTGAAGTCGCAGGCAGAAAGATGGCACGATGCAAGGAGAGAAGTGCTGGAAATACAGAGGACCGCTTCCGATAAGGAACGGGAGCAATGGTCTAATGATGGGGAATTGGATGATGAAGGTTGTTGGAGAAATAAGCAGATGGATAGATGGAAGTTACCCACAGCTTTTGTACAACCTATGGTTCAGATGGCACATGGGCTAGCACATGTTGGAGCTTCCGCAATTGTAAAATTGCTTACCCAAGTCTGGGAGCATCCAGAGATTGCTAGTACGGCAAAGAAGGTGGTACAGGCTTGTATGATTTGCCTGAAGTACAACCCTGGAAAAGGGACACGAACTCCAGCAGGAGGGTTTGTAACACCCACTGCACCTTTTGAGATATTGCAGATGGATTACATTCAGCTTGAACGCTGTAACAATCTGAAGTATGTTCTAGTAGTGGTTTGTGCCTTCAGCAAATGGGTTGAGGCCTACCCTACGAAAGACAATACTGCAATGACTACAGCCAAGATGCTATTGAAGGAGTTTTTCCCTCGATATGGCGTTTGCAGACTGTTGTGAAGTGATAACGGACCCCATTTCGTAGCAGACGTTATTAAGTATGTACTGAAAGGACTGGGAGTTTCCCAGAAATGTCATGCAGTGTTTCACCCTCAGTCTGCGGGATTAGTTGAGAAGTACAATGGTACTTTGAAGCTTAAGATCGCGAAGATCCAAGCTTCGACTTCTTTGACTTGGCCAGATGCTTTACCGCTGGCATTATTGTCAATCAGATCGATACCGCATTCTCGAACCGGTCTCACGCCATATGAGATCGTGTTCGGACGCCCAATGAATATTTGGGGTACACCAAAGCCAAATTCAGTATATGACATACCTTGTGTAATGATGAGCGATTACTTGGCACGGTTGACTGATAATTTGGTTTCTATTCATCAACAGGTTCGAGAAGTGCTCCCTGATCGATCCACTGGTGAAGGCCATTCTCTTCGACCTGGAGATTATGTCCTAATCAAAGCGTTTGAGAGGACGAACAGTCTGGAGCCGAGGTGGTCGGGTCCTGAGCAGGTGTTGTTGGCGACAAGAACAGCGGTGCGAGTCTCCAATCGGAAGAACTGGATTCATTCCACGCACTGTCGGAAAGTGCCGCCAGGTTTGGTGGAGCCTGCTGTGTTGACCGACCATCGAGAGATCCTGACTACCCACAAATGCCGTGTTGTGGAACCGAATGACAGCGAGGAGCTCTTCTCGGACCAAACGATTCCAGAAGTAAGGCGATATCATCTCAGACCAAGGAAGTGAACTCTTCAGTATCGGGACAAACTGTCAGAACGGCCCTTAGGTTAGTGAAACGGAGAGCCAATGAGGCAAGGGGGGGGGATCAGCCCTGCATTAGCGTAGTGACACCCGTCTTGGCCCGCTGGTGAAGAAATCAACCGCTGCCTAAGGGGAAGAGTTCTGACAACCTTTTAGTTTCAGGAAGGTATTGATTTTTCATTCTAAAATGGAGAAGAGGAAGATTCTTTGCGCAACAGGTTTTATTATTACAGTAGCTATTGTTGGGATAACCACATGGTTTGTTGAGGATGTGACTCCTGCCCGAGAGTTGCTTGTTTTGACTACTCCAGTGCCTGAGGAGCACTACTTTTATACCCTTCCATATCAAGAATTGAAGCATCGTCAGTCTTATTTGAATAACACTTTCATTCAGATGTTGCATCATACCCATGTCGCTACAAATGCTACGAACAGTTGGATATGTGGTATGATGCCAGCTCATCAGAAGAAAGGAGGGACGCCATTCATACCTCTTCCTTTTTCTCATAATGGCTCCTGTAGAGCATGGTATACTTTGCTTTTTGCCACACGGAAACCTTCAGTGGGACGATTACTCTTTAGACTTAATGGGGAATGTCACCAAGATAAAGATGGTTACCCACAAGCGAATGGGACAATATAGGAATGGGAAGAGTATCGACCAGACAATGAATCGATTCCCTACATTTTCACGAACACTAGAGACACTGTGGGGAAGGACCGATTCGTGATTCAAGTGGCACAAGCTCAAGCGGACCTGTGCGTCCAGAGTGTGGGTTATATTCCTGTTGGTGTTAGTGACTGTATCACTATCTTGAACATTGACGGGTTGAATAATAGTACCTTCTTAGCATCCCATAATACATACTTCGTATGTGGGAATAAGGGTTATTATCGTTTGCCAGCCGGTTGGTCCGGAGTATGTTATGTAGCATTCCTATTACCTCCTGTATTCTTGGCACCTGCATCTTATCATAAAGATTTGAAGTTGTTGAATAATGTGACTGTAAATAGGTATAAGCGTACTCTATCTATTGATGATATTGACCAAACTGATACTAGCCTGCAGCAATACATTGATTTTAATTTAGGATTGTTTTTCTTTGTTGGAGCTGCCCTAAATAGTAGGAAAGTTCGAAGATTAACAAGAGTTGTAGAGGCTGTGACAAATCAAACCGCTGCTGCTCTTGGGAATCTTACGGAAGAATTACAAATTACTAGAATTGTTGCATTACAGAATCGTATGGTATTAGATGTTATGTTAGCTGACCGAGGTGGAGCATGTAAAATTATCGGAAGTAGTTGTTGTGTGTTTATTCCTGACCACACGCCATCAGTCTATAATGCCATCAATAAGTTGCATAAAATTGCAGCTGAAATCCATACAGAAAATGGCACTTGGACCTTTTCTGGATGGTTTTGGGCATTGATCACCACATGGGGGTGGAAGGTTTTAACTGGTCTCTGCATTATTGTGGCAATTCTGTTTTCCTGTTGCATCTGTGTCCAGTGTGGTCCTTTACTCTGTTCTTTATGTGTGTCATTTTGTATTCCTGATAAGAAAGCTATTGCCAATGTCACCTATCAGAAACATTTAACCAAAGAGGTGGAAGAGATGATGAAAATTGACATATATGATGATTATCCTAATAAGCCGAATGTCTTCAGTAAATGCTGAAAGGGTCGTCTGTTGAAAACTAAAATGGCGATATGATTAAAGCATTCACTAAAGACATGAATTCTCTCTAGTTAAAGCATGTCTTTCGTCTTATGTTGCCTACTGTCCGGACTCCATTTTGTACTGTCATGTCTCCACGTGCGCAGCACGAGAAGAGTCCTATCTTCGTGTCAGTTGCTCCCGTTATCTGCCTAGTAACATTCTATAAATAGCTCCTTTGTCCGTCTGGCGCATGTCCAGACTTGACCACATCTGTTATCAGTTAGCCCTTGCTTGACCATGTTTTCGCGGGCTCAGGAAATTAGTTACTCCACCCACATACTGATTCTGTATCGAAAATGTCCATAAAAGGTAATGAATGTTGCTTCATGTTGTATCCACCCACTTATGAGCCCCTCTGTTGTGTATAAAAGGGGACTGTGTACGCGAGTTCTTTGTGCTACTCTATGCAATACTGAAGAGTGTTGTATGGATTGTAGGACCACCCTTAAGGGTTAATAAACTCTGTCTTTGTACCTTGCAGTTTCCGTGCCAACTTCCTTCTAGTTTCCGTTACAGGAGAGCGAACCCTTGTATTCTGCGGGCCTAGCTGGGGCCTGTACTCATCACGTACATGCACTGTTGGGATGTTGGTACGTGCCGTACATGCACGGGTGGGGGTGCGCTCCATGCATACACGGGTGGGGGTACGGTCCGTACATACACTGTTGGGGTGGGGGTACGCTCCATACGTACGCGGGTGTGGGTACGCTCCATGCATACACGGGTGGGGGTACGGTCCCTACATACACTGTTGGGGTGGGGGTACGCTCCATACGTACGCGGGTGTGGGTACGCTCCATGCATACACGGGTGGGGGTACGGTCCGTACATACACTGTTGGGGTGGGGGTACGGTCTGTACATACACGGGTGGGGTGTGGGTACGGTCCGTACATACACTGGTGTGGGTACGGTCCGTACATACACGGGTGGGGTGGGGGTACGCTCCATTCATACACGGGTGGGGGTACGGCCCGTACCCAGGCCTTTGGAACGTGGGTACGGGCCGTACCGCCATTATTGGGGTGACGTAGGGGTGGGCATGGTACGACTCATACCGACGCTCTTAAGGCGTGGGTACAGTACTTACCGGACTTGTTGTGTTGCCGGTTCGCGTGTACATCCACTTCCGTTGCTGGACACTGCCCCACCCCCTCGAAGTGACTGGGCCCTGAAGGTCAGGTATGTCCAGGGCATGTTTGCATTGTGACTTGGGTGGGGGTTTTGTGTCCTGCCCCCCCCCCCTTTGCCCCTGGGTGTTGTTCTGACCTTCTGCGGCGTCTGCGTCGGTTCCTGTAGAGCAGGTGGACTGCTATGAGGGCTGGGATGACACGTAGGTTCGGGTCCATGGCTGTCCGTCGCGTACAGGTGCTCCTTGCGCGCGTCGTCCTGATTTCCCGGCAGTTTTTGGCAGCGGGAGAATTTTATCCGTGCAGGGTGACGTCGTGCAGTTCGTACTTCCTGGTTCGTGAAACGCTGCCTGAAAGCGTCCCGACGTCACGTCGGCGCTTTCCCCGGATCACATTTGTATGTATATTTTCGTCGGTCGGTGTTTTGTACGACTTGTACGGAAATGGTGTTTCCGTGCGAATCGTACTTCCATGTTTGTAATGTTTTTTTCCCGGGTACGAGTCGGACGGAGAAAACGCTCCGACCGACGGTTCGTACCCGGTTTTTCCAGGATCAGAATCGGCACCACAATGTTTTAAGTTACATAGAGGATTCTTTATCTTTCCTCTTCTACAGTTAAGGTGAAGAGGATAGAGGCAGCGGGGAAGAACCTCTTTTCTAGTTGTGGAGCTTTTCCCTTCATTCCATAAAAGCACTTTACCTCCAGGACTGTTAATCCATCATCTATGGAAGGATGGCACTGATGGTTGTCCCAAACCTCCTGGACCATCTTTGTAAACCTTCTCCAAAGATGTCTGTGATGGGTAAGATACAGCCAAGCAGATCCTTCACTGTGGTCTTGATTCAATTGTGAGGTCAATCGCTTCTTCCATTGCCACCCACTGCCAAGTCTGGATGCTTTCCATTGGCTTTTCAGGTTTTATGAATAATCTTATGGACATGCCTTCCAAAGAAAAAAGCCAACTCAATGCTGGAGCGTTTCAAGCCAGGCTGGGAATTGCGTTGTTCCATGGAGCTGGCTTTTCCTGCTGGCTAGTTTCATCAGCAATATTGGAAGTCACAGGAAATTCTCGAGACCTGCCCTTTCGGCAGTGCTGTCCTCTCAGCCAGTGCAGAAGAAAAACAGTTATTTCAGAGCTACTAGGGATGTGGTTGCTCCAAAGGCCATTGGTGGCAGCAACTGTGGTCGTCTTCCTCTCGTCCTCACCACTAAAACTGTACTTGAGGGAACACTTACAGCCTGTAGGGGGAGGGCTGTCCTTTCATCAGTCACCAGGAAATCCAATACCTAGGACGGTTGAATCCTCCAAATTGTGGAGTATCTACCAGGTCATGCCACCTCCAATCAGCCTGTTCCTTCTGCCACCTCAGATGAGCATGACATGAGAACAAGGCCATGAAAGTAGCCTGAGACAATGAGAATGGGCAGTGATGCTATTCTTCTTATTTCTTGTTCACAAGAAAGAAGATTACCTCTGTCCCATACTGGATCTTTGCTTTCTGCATTGTTTCCTCCAGGAAGTGAAGTGCAAAATGTTTTGCCTTGCATTAGTTCTTTTGGCTCTAGAACTGGAACGCTGGTTGCTGTGCCTGAACTTGCAGGATGTGAATTTCATGATTTGATCCTTTGGTCACAAAGCTGTGTTTTGTGGTGGGATCCACTCAGTATGTTAGTGGTTCTCCAAATTGCGCTAACATCATCCAGTGAGTCTTTAAAAAGGTGATGCCATTGCTTGTGGCACATTTTCGCAGGTTTGGGATCATTGCTGCAGTTTAATCACTGGCTGCTAAATACTGGTGGGCTACTTGCAGGCCACGATCTCTCTGCTCTTTGATCTACGGTTTTCGGGAAACAGCGTTTACAACGCTGCTATTACCACGCAGGTAGGTAACAACACGGTCGTTATAACGACTGCATTGTTGCCATGCGTGGCTTTACATCGCAAGTCGTTTCTACGACTTGCTCTAGGTGGCGTGCAACACCAGGAAATATGTTGAATTTTGAATCCAACACATTCCCTGCTGTTGCGCTAACTTGAGTAGGAATAGTAATTTATACTATTCCTAAGTCCAGCGCGCCACCTAGCGCAAGTCGTAGAAATGACTTGTGTTGGAAAACCACGCGTGGTAACAACGTGGTCGTTGTAACAACCGCGTTGTAACCTACTGCATGGTAATAGCATGCGTAGTAACATGCTATATTCACGGTTTTCAGTCAACCTCCTTAGTCCCACCCTAGTAACTCCAAGGGGCATATATACAAGCCCCTATCGCCACACGGGCGTCACTTTTTTTTGATGATCTAGTGGCATAGCTTCATTTTCCATATTTACAAGGTGGTGCTAAGCCACTTAGCGTGGCTTAACGCCACCTTGTATATATGCCCTTTCCCGCTGCAGTTCTCTGAAGCACAGGAGCGTGCAATGGGTGTTGCTGTGTCCCTTTCTGCACATAAACAATCATTCCTGCAGTGCAGGCATCCTTGCAGTATGGCGGGAGGGTACCTGCACTGGCGCTAGACAGCTTTTTTTGCGCCAGTGCTAGGTGAAACCACAGGGGTGCACCATATTCTTGGAAATATGGTACACCCCTGCATTTTCAAAATGTTGGAATGCTGTGCTGTCAAATTTGACACAGCTGTGCGCTATGAAATTTTTTGTAAATATGGCCCCAGTCTTACTCAAGGTCTCCCTGCCTCCTCAGCAAGATCTGGACATTGAGACTATGATCACGATATTTTTGATGGACCTGCTTGCCTCTTGCATCCTGATGCTGCCCCGCGCACAATGGCATGTGGACACATCAGTAGAATCGCCATATTCAGTGGACCTAGCATTGAGGCATCCCAACAGACAGCATTCAGATTTCTACAGGCACAGCCCAAGATCTTTGCTGATGGCTCGCATGCAGGAAGCCTTCTGTCAACTACTGGTGGTGACCGCAGTAGGTAAAGATGAAGCCTCCCTCAGTTGGGGGATCTTCTCAATACACTGGAGAAAAGAGGAAGTGATCTCCTTTGGAGTAGAAATTGCACAGTTACCTCTTCGAGCTCTGGGTAATCCGTCTGCCCTCCAAGAGTTTACTGCCTTCCATTTCAGGCCAATCAATTCAGCTTTTGAGAACAATGTGACCACAATGTGGTGCACCAACAACCAGAGTGTTACCTTGAAACTCTGAAGCTGTGGTCTAAAGACTCACAATGTCTCCTGAACAATCTAACATACTCCCTGAACTTTCAGACCATTGATGTAAGTTGGTGTCATCTTGGTAATGACACGTGACATCTTCAACTGTAGGTGGTTCTTTCCATCTTTCCCCTTTGGGGTAGGCTTCAAGTGGATTTTTTTGGCCACTCACAAAAATACTCACTGCCCACAGTTCTGTGCAGTACAGTTCTCTCTGCAATGAGCTATGGGACATGCGTTCTGTCTGAAGTGAGACAAAGGTTGTTTCCAGTTTTACTTGGGTGGGTGTATAACTCTAAAAACATTCTGTCCACTCCCTCATCCCACCAAAGATGAGGAGAGACTGGATCCTCACAGAGCCATCCATTTCTAGATTGACAGGACCCAAGAGTAGTGGGTTAAGGGTTAGCTTTTCCTTAACTATGCTACTTCCAAGAAATGCAAGACGATTCTGAAGCAGACCATCTCCCACTAGACTGGGTTGTGCATCAAGATCAGATACACTCATGCCCAGAAGGAACGTCTTCAGGGCATCAGAGCCCTCCACAAGGGTGAAGGTGGCTTTTCTGCACTGTCCAGAGATGTTCCTGCCCTGGATGTCTGCTAGGCTGCAGCATGGACTTTTGTCCACAACTTCACACAGCATTTTTGCTGAACTCTATGGTCTGCAGAAATTACCATTTTCCAAGATCTGTGTTGCTGGATGCTTTGGTTTGACCATCTTATCAGACCCACCATATTCAAAGTCCTGCTTGGGTACTGAATAAAGAGGTGAGGGATCTGCAGGTAGAAGTATTTATCTGAAAACAAAACTAGGTACTTACCTTCGGTAATGATCTTTTCTGGTGTCTACTCTATCTACCTGCAGCTTCCTCATGTATATTTCCTGCTTCCCCGTTCTGAGGAGTGGCCATGCGATTTTTAATAAGGTTTCAAGTTAGTTTGATAATCTGCCATTTCTGTCAACCTCTTCAGCTTCTTCTCCTCCTCCTAGGGCAGATAATAAAAGTAGGGGAACTGGCATAAGTGTGCTGAGGTGATGTTATATGCGAGGTGGATCCTGGAGCTGAGATGGAGCCATAGCACCAATTGTTGGCATAGAAGATCTATTTCCAGATTCCGGACACAGTCTGGCACCTCGATAGCAATCTGCAGGCAGAGTATCCATCAAACAAAATCATTATTGAAGATAAGTAACTTGTTTGTTCCACCTGCTGAACAACAGCATACATCTTTGAAACAACCAATAAGAAAGAAGAGTCAAATACCCCACAGGACAATATACAGAAACAATTGCAAACCAGGTGGAAATTCACATGGCTTTGCTACGATTAATCAAATTTCGTCCACCGTCCCATCAACATCTCCTGGATGCCGAAAAGGCATTTAATTCACTCAAATGGCCTTTTCTTCATGCCACTCTTGCCAAATTGGGCATCCTTTATGGTTTTCGCGACTTGATTTGCTTACTCTATTGTGAGCCAATGGCCCAACTGCGACTTAATGGCACACTTACAGAGCCATTCTCCCTGACACGTGACACTCAACAAAGATGCCCTCTTTCCCCTCTTTTGTTTATAATTGCTATGGATCCCCTAGTTCGTCATCTACAGGACAAGCACTTACACAGAGGTCTCAGGTTCCCTCATGGGACACTAATAGCCTCTCTTTATGCGGATGATATTATGTCATTCATCCTTGACCCTACCTAATCTATCTCCGCTTATTCGTGAGGCGCAGCGTTTTGGCATTTTTTCCGGTCTCCATATTAATTGGAGTAAATCCCAATTATTTCCTCTCACAGATGTTACAATACTGTGCAATCTGGAGTTTCCTTTACAGTGGTGCCCAGACTCTGCCAAATATTCATAGAGATCACTCTAAGGTGATACAACGTAATTAGGGACCTGCTTTGAGCAGACTCGAGATGCAAGTGGAAAGGTGGATAAGGCTTTATTAAGATGGCTGTATTACCTAGTTTTTTAAATATATTTTAAAAATATTTCCATCCCCCTCACTAACAGTTTTATACCACTTTTCATATTCTCCTTATCTGATAAACATGGGCCAGCTCCCAACCCCATATTCGCTGGGAGGTTCTAACTTCATTTGTATGTAGCCCAGGCGAATGTATGATGTGACTATGCGTGCTATTACCACGCTGTAGGTTACAACGCATGGCTTTACATCGCAAGTCGTTTGTACGACTTGTGCTAGATGGCGCCTGGACTTAGGAATAGTATAAACTACTATTCCTACTCCAGTTAGTGCAACAGCAGGGAATGTGTTGGATTTAAAATCCAACACATTCCCTGGTCTTGCATGCCACCTAGCGCAAGTCATAGAAACGACTTGGGATGTAAAGCCACGCGTGGTAACAACGCGGTCGTTGTAACGACCGCGTTGTTACCTACCTGCGTGGTAACCGCGTTGTAAATGCTGTTTCCCAGCCCAGGCACACCTTTAATATTGGTATCATCCTGATTCCCGTCTACCGTTCCTAAAGCTTGAAGGAGCCCAATTACTACACTTACCGATGTCCACTATATTGCCTCACAGCCTATTCTGTGATCCTAATGCTATAAAATACACTTGCCACTACCAGTTGGGCCCTTTTTAAATTGCTACGATATTTGGGTGGTAACATTATTTATTAACCACATCTCCCACTAATGAAGAACCCTGGCTTCCACTTACCCTGGAGCAATTGGTACAGCGTGCACTGTGCATGCATGGTTTAAAGACAGTGGGTGATTTATTAACAGATGGCATCCTCAAACACAGCTCCACCCTGGCTCAGAAAGGGCAATCCAAAACCATGGAAAAATGTATATTTTATCAAATACATAGTGCGTTGCGTGATGCATTGCCCGCCTATCCGACTGAGCCAACCGACGTCTCTCCGCTCTTGCTGATGATCACTTCCTCTGACAATAGTCACCTGGTCTCCAGATTATACCACACTTCCTTACAATTGAAACTCGCCAGTGTGGAAAAGACCAGAGCAGCATGGGCACGGGACCTAGGCATCAAGATCTCGGATGGAACAAGGTATTACTGCTGTACGCAAACCAAACTGATTTCATGCAATCACCGTCATTAAATATTGCATTGTAAATAGCTCACAAGGGCCTACGCGACTCCAGCAGCTCTGGCAAAATTTGACACCACTAGATCCCATTGCTGCCCTAAATGTCGAGCCGACCATGCCGATTCTTCCATCTGACATGGATGTGTAGGGTGATAGCAACCTTCTGGAATTATATTTACTCTACTTTATCTTTAATGGTTGGACAGACCCTCAAACCTGATCGCTTATGGCTTTACTGGGGTATGTTAAACCATTCATATTAGGGATATGCCATTACACTACCATTGCTTTACTGCTGGCTAAAAGACAAATCTCACTACACTGGGGATCTCGTGCACCCCCAACAATGGCAGCTTGGCTTAAAGACCTATCTTACTGCTACACCACCTCTGAACTGTATGCTTCATTGCAACCAATTGCATCTAGGCCCACAGATATTTGGCAACCATTGGGCAACTATCTCTTATCTGTTGAAAGTGACTCTGATGAAGACTCAATAAACTAATTGGTTTATAATTTGAGAAATGTATTTTTTTTGCGTTTTCGAAGGCTACTTTACATCCTTTGATATATTCCATGTCAATATACGTTACTAGTGGATTTCATGTTTTTTTATATATACTTGAACTAAATGCGTCTTACTTCTCCTTTTTTCATGATTGCGATAATTTATTTGCTTATGGAGAACCATTGTATCACTAATACAAATGCTGAATTCTATCATCTGCTTTGGCCTATGTAAGTGCTGTTATTTGAATCTTCTAAATAAAGGTTTAAAAAAAACAAATTGGGCATCAAGGGAACATCTTACGATAAGACAAAAGAATTAGCAACCAAAGCAGCATATAGAGCGTTAGTTGCAAAGTTCATAGTAATAGATTAACTGCTCCAGAGAGAATTTGCCCTTGCTTCTTATTGGACAGGTAGAGCCCTTCATCTTATTAGCCACATACGGCCCAGGAATTCAATGACCGATCTTAGAATTCTAAGAGCGATACCATGGCTTGGTGTGCCCAGCTGCTTGCAAAGATGTTTTTTCCATGTCTGTCGTGGTCCAGCGTAAGCTGGACAGGCGAATAAGACATGAGCTAAAGATTCATCCGTGATGTTACAAGCTGGGCACAAAAGCAGAGTCAGTGGCCACCTATTTGCTAGTAAATGTTTTCAAAGGCAAGGCACCAAGCCTGAATTGGAAATAAAGCTTCCCGTCCATTGGGACCGCTATGAAGTCCCAATATTGCATGAGGACACAGGTGCATTTAAAATCAAGAATGTCCCCTGACAGCATAGTTTTAGCAGCCTTATATGCATCATTCTGCATTGTCCAGGACCAGTATTGTGTTTTTTTTTTTAGCAGATTCTTGGAAGGAATAAGGACTTGGGATGAAGTTTTGCATAGCTCAATCATGCCCTAAGAGGTCGGCGGCTACTAAATGTTTAAAAGCCAGGTGATCTTATTGAACCTGTCTGCTTGTATGCCATCCTGAAGGGCAGCAGTGTAATGACAGAGCTCGGGGTAGGCCATATTCTCCTCCAAAATAGTAGTGGGTGACGTCTGACGTTACTTTTTATTGCTTTCCTGCCCATGTTGAGCAGCAATGGGCGTAGTGGTGTGCTGAGTGGCAGGTGGGATACATTTCTAAGAAACTTGTTCTCAGATCTTGACAACCCATAGCTATTGAAAAAACCCTCAAGTGCTGCTTTATATAGGGTGGAACCCAAATCTTTAGTTTCATACATCTGAAGGGCAGGAGCAATAGGTTTGTTAAAAGGCATGTGATACTCTTTAAGGATAACCCCTGTAACTTGCTTGTGTTTTACAATCATTTCATTTTATCCCCATCCCCAGGTAATTAAAATGAGTCCACCTTCTCAAGGGTCGTATCCCCTAATGCTAGCCTCCCTTCTTATGTTATGTGCTAAATAAATGACATGTATTTCGTTTTTGGTGCATTAATCGCAAAGCCTCGGGAACTGCAGAACTCTTCGAAGTGATTCAACAAATGTTGGAGCCCACTAGAGGTTTTGGAGATTAATAATGTGTCGTCAGCTAAAAGGAGGATGGGTGTCTTCACTTTTGCTACGTATGAGGAATTGGTAGGGTACTGGGAGAGGAAGTGGAATATATCATTTAAAAATAAGGAAAACAGTTTGAGAGCTAAGACACATCCATGACGGACTCCTTTGCTAACTGGGATTCGATCAGTAAGCCGGCCCTGCTTGCCCAAATTTTCACAAAACTAATGTACAGTCTCCTTAGGCTTTTGAGTTGTTCTGTCAATCTTTTCCTAATAAATGTCTCTGGCTGGTATCTTCCCTTTCAAAAAGGTAATCACCCGTTGATACTTTTTCATCACCAAAGGCAACGGGGCATGAGATATCGGACTTCTTGGTGACTCCTTCTCTGGCCATTGTACAACTACTTAACATTCTACCCACAAATCATATGGCACCACAATGTCAAAAAGTGTATTTAAATCTATCCACAATACCTTTGAAATCTTCACAAATCGATCAACATGTGTGTATCACTCCACAGGTTTACCTCTCAATTTCGGGAAACCATTTTTAAATGATGCAAGATCACTCCTACTCAATTGTACATGAATGTAATCTCCACCAGGTACTTCCCTCAATAGTAATGATGAAACACCTTCTACATCTGTCAAAGACGGACACGGTTCTCCCTTGACTTTCTTTGGGTATTTCTTCTTAGCCCATCTTCCTTCCCACTTGTCTAATTCACTCCATTTCTGGATGCTACTGATAAATTATCTAATCTACGTTTTCATTCCTTAAATTCTCATGCTTATTATGTCATTTTCATCAAAGCATACAAGGTGACTTTTCTGCAAGGACTTAGTTCTTAAGTCTGCATCATACTCTTTAGCCAATTCAGACAGTTTATCATGAGCTTCTCCTGCATGCTTTGGGAAATCTTTGTACATGTATATGTTTATTTTCTTGCTAGGTATCCAATCTGGTAAAATCTAAAATTTCCTAAAATAATCTAATTCAATTCTAATTTTAATTTGACCACATCTACTGCATTCTCCCTTCCTTGAAACTGAATCTCTCTGCTCGATCCTCAACATTCAGCTTCTCATGGAGACCCATTGAAGAACCTAATCAAATCATCTAGTTCCTGTGAATTAACACCATTTTGAACTGCAGAAGTATTAAACATAACCCCTTCCCTAAGACTACGACTTCTGGCACACTGAGGTGAATTTCAAATAGACGTGTGAGTATTGTGTGACCTCTGAGAGGGTTCTTCTACTGGTGCAAGTTCTGTTTGATTTATCACTGATGATACAGGAGCAACATATGGTGAAGTCACCATACTCTGGACCAAAGGAGTTCTTCCAGTATTTCAATCTGGGAGCAGCAGGAACAGTAGTTGACGTATTTACTCCAGAAGGAACAGTCAAAGCATTATATCATGGAATTGCGGAACCAATTGTAACCGGAACAGTTATTGCATCTGAGGCATTAGTAATAATGGGATTAACAGAAGTACGAATCCCTGCACTCTCTTCAATAGGGTTCTGACTTGTATTTGCTGGGGCGGTGGCTCCCTCTGAGCTTCCTCCAGTAACAACACCATTCGTTCCTTAAGGGTGGGTCGCATTATACGGAGGTGGACGGGTTAACAACAACACATCCAAAAAGTCATCTCTTGTATCACTATCTTCCCATGTTCTCTCTACATTCTCTGCTTTATCCTCCTTTTTAGGTGTCGCCTAGACAGCGCTTAATCTGTCTCTTCGAAACATGCTGTATTCAGGAGAGGACATGAAGCTCCGCCCACTTTCCGCCCATCCTTTTAATTGGCTCCTGTCCCTGTCCTTTGTAAATTGTGGCTTTTCATTGATCAATAGGCTTAGTAGTCCCTCCTTAGTATCACCTTTTCTCTTCTTGTTACCTCCCATGAGGAAACTCCCTGTTACATGTGTTGTTACTCAGTAGCTTTAATTACAGCCTCGGAGCACTATTTTCTTAAATAGCTTTGTCCTGCCTGCTGGTGTAGGCAGGACACGCTCTCTCTCAATGCTTTTTTAAAATTTAAAAATAAATAAATAAAAATAAAAAGCAAGCTCTTTCCTTCCAGGGTGTCTGGAAGGAACATGCTCAGCCGTCTTGAATCACCTGTTACTGGCTCAGGGCCAACACAGGACGCATTCACCCCTCACGAGAGAGGGTGAGCAGGCCGGGGGCAGTCACCGACAGGTGCCACAGCAGCACCCCAGTGTTAGCCCTGCCTGAGACCAAAGCCTTTATTGACCTACAGTGGGCAGTACCCTCTGAAGTGACACTATTAGCGCTGAATCCGCTGAGCTGGCACCACCTGGACTGCAACTTTTTTCAGTTTTAAACAGCACAAATTCGACCAGAAGGTATTGGAGTGCTTACATGAGCACCAGTTACATTACACAAGGACACATTAATCAGTTAAATGATTTGCTCTGAATCACAGGATGTTAAGCCGACGCAGAGATTCGAACCTGGTTCTCCAGCTCCAAAGTCGGCAGCACTGGCTGCTAACCTGGATGAGAACCCCTCTTTACACACTCAGCAGAGACCGCTGACCAAACATGTTGTGCACCCCTGCTTTACACCCCCACTGACACGGCAGAGCCAGCATGCTGTGCACCCCTGTTTATATCCCTCCTCCTGACACCGCAGAGCCATTATGCTGTGCACCCAGTATAGTCTACAAAAATATTGACTCCCATAGCTAAACAGGTAAGTACAAAAATATTGAATCAAAAATATTGAGGTAAAAAATATCGATTTAAATATATATATAATAATATGTATTAAATATTCATCTTAATTTTAATAAAATAAATGTAATTTAATATACATTTTAACTAAATATAACAAATAAACTTTTTTTTAAAGATAAACACACAAACATAATAATTTATACATATATATATTTACTTTAAAATAATTAAACTATTATTTTTCATTTATTTTAAAAGTTTAATATTATATAAAAATAAATATATATAAATATCAATAATTTAAAATATTTGTAAAAAAAAATCTATAATAAATTCAAACATTAAACCAATAAAAACAATTCAAACTTACATTTCCCAATATAGTCAGTGCAACAGTAGGGAAAGTGTTGGCTAGCAGAGGAATTAAATTTACTTTTCGAACTCCAGTAAGTGCAACAGTAGGAAAAGTGTTGGATAGCAGAGGGGAAAAATTACTATTCCCACTCCAAAGAATGCAACAGTAGAGAAAGTGTTGGATAGGGGAGAGGTAACAATTACTATTCCCACTCAAAAGAGGGCAACAATAGGGACAGTGTTGGATAGTGGAGGGGTAAAAATTAATATAGCCACTCCAGTGAGTGCAACAGTAGGATAAGTGTTGGATAGCGGAGGGGTAAAAATTACTATTCCCACTCCAGTGAGTGCAACAGTAGGGAAAGTGTTGGATAGCGGAGGGGTAAAAATTACTATTCCCACTCCACTGAATGCAACAGTAGGATACGTGTTGGATAGCGGAGGGGTAAAAAATGGTATTCCCACTCCAGTGAATGCAACAGTAGGTAAAGTGTTGGATAGTGGAGGGGTAAAAATGACTATTCCCACTCCAGTGAGTGCAACAGTAGAGAAAGTGTTGAATAGCTAAGGTGTAAAAATTACTATTCCAACTCCAGTGAGTGCAACAGTAGAGACAGTGTTGGATAGCAGAGGGGTAGAAATTACTATTCCCACCCCAGTGAGTGCAACAGTAGAGAGAGTGTTTGAAAGCGGAGGGGTAAAAATTACTATTCTAACTCCAGTGAATGCAACAGTAGGGAAAGTGTTGGCTAGCGGGGGGTAAAAATTACTATTCCCACTCCAGTGAGTGCAACAGTAGAAAAAGTGTTGGATAGCGGAGGGGTTCAAATTACTATTCCAACTCCAGTGAGTGCAACAGTAGGGAAAGTGTTGGATAGCGGAGGGGTAAAAAGTTCTACTCCCACTCTGGTGATTGCAACAGTAGGGAAAGTGCTGGATAGTGGAGAGGTAAAAATTACTATTCCCACTCTAGTGAGTGCAACATTAGGGAAAGTGTTGGATAGCGAAGAGACAAAAATTACTATTCACACTCAAACTGTTAAAACGAAAATAAAAACATTAAAATAAACAACATATTTAGAAATGAAAAATCAAATATATTAAATATATAAAAAGTATACATAGTATAATATGAATTACATATAACAAAAACCTACAAATAATATATCAAATAAAATAATACATACATTTATAACAAATAATTCTTTTGAACTAGAAAATATTTACACACAAATAAATAAATTAATACCTAAATGTATTTATTTTATTGCCTACCCTATAACACCACACCAATAACACAACACTTCAACCTTGTTTTATATTTTCTTCCATAATTAACATAATTAATCAATTTAAAAAATATTAATTAAAATAAAATAAACATTAATTGACTGCACACACTTTAACACTATGATATCCACAACACACACCTAAATTAAACTCTAAGATAATAATACACAATTAAAGCTTACTTTTAAATTAAAAACTATTACTATTAACAACTAATAATACAATAATTAACATGTATTTAATACCCACCCTTTACCCCTTAAAAAGTAAATCCACACACAAAAATAAACATTTATCCAAAATACATATCACATATTTAACATTAATTAACAACTATTAATTAATTAAATACAAATTACTTCCCACCCCTTACTCCTATAAACACCAAAACGCCCACCTAAAATTGATTACACATTTACCATAATTAAAATTAATTAATAAAAATTAATTAACATCCAATTATTAATTCATTAATTAAAAATAGATAGCTTCCCACCCTTAACACCTAGAAAGACCACAACACACACCTAAAATGAATTACACAATTACCAGATTTAATAATCAATTAATTATTTAACAACCAATTATTGATTCATAAATTACAAATAAATTACTTCCCACCTTTTACACCTATAAACACCACAAAACACACCTAAACTTCATTACACAATTACCATAAATAATTACCAATTAATTAATTAACATTAATTAACAATTATTAATTCATAAATTAAAAATACATTACTTCCCACCCTTTAAACCTATAAACACCACAATACACACCTACAATTAATCACACAATTACCATAATTAATTACCAAATAATTGATGTAAATTAATTAACAAACAATAATTAATTCATAAATTTAAAATAAATTACTTCCCACCCTTTACACCCATAAACACCACAACACACACCTAAAATTAATTACATAATTACCATAATTAATTAATAACCAATTACTAATTCATTAATAATACATTACTTTACACATTTAACACTGTAAAATCACAATTAATTAAATATGAATTAATACAAAATAATCAATAAATGTAATATTATTAAATTACTTCCCACCCTATTCCCCTATAAACCAACAACCCGCTACGGAACTAAAACCGCAAAATTCAAATAAAAAAAAATTAATAACTACTAACTATTTAACACATATTAAAAATCCAAACAATTCTTATACAAAAAACATACAACACATACATATAAAATATATACTAAAATACATAACATTATTAAAAAAACAACATTTTTAACAACTATATCTTTGCAAACTATATTTAATACTTTGATATTTTTTAAATTGATATTATTTAACCTTAAATCGATATTCTTGACCATAATATTCTTGCTGTCGATATTTCTGAACCACGATATTTATGACTCGATATTTGTGCAACTCGATATTTTTTATTTGATATTCTGTCTCTGCACCGCTCCCAGCCTTACACCCCTGTTGATACCGCAGAGCCAGCACGCTGTAAACCCCTCCTTTACACCCCCCTTACACTGCAGACCCTGCATGCTGTGCAACCCTATCCTACATCCCCGGCTAAAACCACGGAGCCACATGCTTTTCATTCCTACTTTACACTCTCGTTGACAGCAGAGCAACCCTGCTTTGCACCCCCAGCTGACACTGCAGAGCTGGCATGATGTTCATCCCTGCTTTAAAACCCCCATGACACTTCAGAGCCAGCATACTGTGCACCCCTGCCTTATACCCCTGCTGACACCACAGATCTAGCAAGCTGTACACCCCTGCTTTAGACCCTTGATAACACTTCAGAGCCTGCATACTTTACACACCTGCTTTACACCCCAGCTTTACACCCCTTTGAGGACATCACAGAGCCAGCATGCTGTGCACCCCTACTTTACACTCCTTCGCGGGCACAACAGAGCCAGCATGCTGTGCACCCATGCTTTACACCCCCGCTGACACTCTAGAGCCAGCATGCTGTGCATACCTGCTTTACACCCCTGACAACGCAGAGCCAGCATGCTGTGCACCCCGGCTTTACGCCCCCGCTGACACCACAGAGCCAGCATTCTGTGCACTCCTGCT
The DNA here is from genome assembly GCF_964204655.1 of Triturus cristatus. NCBI lineage: Eukaryota > Metazoa > Chordata > Amphibia > Caudata > Salamandridae > Triturus > Triturus cristatus. The sequence continues at coordinate 393,804,504 of NC_140592.1, forward strand.
TTATCCCCCCCCCCTGACACCGCAGAGCCAGCATGCTGTGAACCCCTGCCTTACAACCCACTGACCCTGCAGAACCAGCATACTGTGCATGCCTGCTTTATACGCCCACTGACACTGCTGAACCAACATGTTGTGCACCACGGCATTACACTCCCGCTGACACTGCAGAGCCAAAACAACAGATGATGGACAGAATGCAGAACAATGTCATACATTCACCCCAGTACAGAGATCTGGGCCTAAATCCATTGTTTTTTGCTTACCATGCCATTCCAGTTTGAACCCAGCCATATGCAAATCAGTCTTAAACCTGTGCCTCATGGGAACAGTCCAGCCCGAACTGCCAAGTCAGGTCCTCCCTGGACTGGAACCAAGCATCTTAGAACCGGTTTCGGGGTTCCACCCCTCTTCAGCCTGGATAGCTTGATTCCAGTGGCATGGAGAGCACGGGACTCACGTCTGAGCATACCCGTCCCACTCGGGGTGACAAACGCAAAAACAACAGTTGATGGACAGACAGAGGAACAATGTCATACATTCACCCAAGTACAGAGATCTGGGCCTAAATCCATCGTTTTGTTGCTCACCATGCCATTCCAGTTTGAACCCAGCCATATGTAAATCAGTCTTGACCCTGTGCCCAATGGGAACAGTCCAGCCCGAACTGCCAGGCCAGGTCCTCCCTGGACTGGAAACAAGCATCCTAGGACCGGTTTCGGGGTTTCACCCCTCTTCAGGCAGGATAGCTTGATTCCAGTGGCATGGAGAACACGGGACTAACGTCTGAGCATACCCGTCCCACTCGGGGTGACAAATGCAAAAAGCACTATTGATGGACAGAATGCAGAACAATGTCATACATTCACCCCAGTACAGAGATCTGAGCCTAAATCCATCATTTTTTTGCTCACCATGCCTTTCCAGTTTGGACCCAGCCACATGCAGTGGGCTAGTTGGGCTCCTTTGGGCTAGCGATGGGCTTGCTGGGCTGGGGTTGGGCTGGTTTTGAGCTGGGGATCTTTATAACTGGCCATCTTATGTCACGAGCCACCATTTTGGTCGTTGTGACACAACAGCCGGTTTGCAGGGACACACTGGGCTTGTTGCTTTGTCACTGGGCTTGTCGCTTTGTTGGGCCTGTGTCTGGTTGGTCACGTTGCGGCGTCCATTCGGGATAGCGGGCGAGACATTGATGGCAGCGGGAGGTTTGCAACGGACGCGGCGGCACACAAGCATTTGCGGAGGGTATGGCGTGCTTGGAGGATCCGCGGGTGCTGGAGGTCATCCACCTCCTTGAAGACGCGGGCCGCACATATCTGCTGCGGCCTGAGGCGAAGGTGAGGCCCCCTAGACACGCAGCGAGTGATGTCGCAGCGGCGGTACTCGCCTGCGAGCCGCCACGCACAGTGGGTAGCAACGGAGGGAGGGAGCGTGGCCGCATGGTGCCAGCGGCAGTGCAGTTGAAACGTCGGCGTGGGGGGAGGCGGGGAAGTTTAGGGAAAGAGCAGGGGGCCATGCAGACAGGGGACAAGCAGGTGCCGCGGGAGGCATAGCAAGAACGGGCAGGGCGGCGCCCAGAAGCAGAAGCGGAGCAATGGGCGAGGCGCGGTGGCCATGAAGCAGGGGTGGGGCGGTGTGCGGGACGCGCTGGCACCGGGAAGCGAAGGGGGTCCTCTCCTCTGCTAATCGACAGCTCTAAGGAAGGGGAAGGGGGGAGGGAGCAGGGGGGATTGTGGGGGGTCAGAGGGTCCACGCGGAGGGTCTGAGAGCACGGAGGTGCAGGCCAGGCCGCAGAGACCGGGGGTGGGGGAGGGGCCGGGTGGGCGGGAGGCAGGGGGGTTGCATGAAGGTAGCAGGGGGGAGATGCCGGGGGAGGGGTGGGGGGCGGCGGGCTTGGTCTTGCCGCGCTGGGAGTCCGGGATGACTCTGGATGTGGCGGACGGGCGCATGGGGGTGACAGACGGCCCGTGCAGGCAGTGGCCAGTCGGGGGGGCCTGGGGGGAAACAGTGGGAATGTCGGGTGTGGGGGGAAGCCAGGGGGGCAGCGTGATCTGCCGGGAACTGGAATCTCTGGTGTGGAGTGACGGGGAGGAGGGGGCCGGGGGTGGGGCTCTCTGGGCAGTGGAGGGGAGTTCAGGGCATGGAGGTCTACACCTTCATGGTGCGGGGGTCATTCATCAGGGAGGGGGGATCCCGGGGGGACTCTGGGGGGGAGCGGGGTGGAGTGGGGGACATTTTTAACCCCGGCATGTTGGACGCCACCTATTTCTTTCGGCAGGGAAGTGTGGCGAGGTGCTCGGGAGAGCAGAATGCGGCTCCAATCCACCGAGGGGATGGGCCGGCTCTGCCTTATGCGGGCGGTCGCGCTCCCACGAGGGACCTGGCAGTGGTGTCATACAGGAGGCGGGCGGTAAGTCCCCGCCAGACCCACCCCGAAGGGTCGATACGGCCACCGGGGGACAGGGGCAGAGGTCCGTCAGTTCAGATCGGGACCCAGAAGAGCGGCACACAAAGCGGAGGAGCGAGAGTGTGGATTTAGGAGAGGTGTTACGCACATGTAGGGAACGGGTTGGGCTGAGCAGGCTGGAGCCCGCGGAGGGCGGCCTATGGCAGGAACACATGGGGGGGCGGGACACCGGGGAGGGTGGCGAGCAGTTGGACTACGATCAGGAGAGCATGGAGGAAGGGGAAATACTGGAGCAAAGGCGGGGGGAGGGTCATGTTAGGGGGGGATCGGAATAATGCTTTTACTAGTTTCTTGCAGGATGCGCACCAAAGGCCCAAGGCAGAGAGAGTGACGGCCCCCGCTGCTCCACTGGTTAGGCGGCGGGATCCGGTGCGGACGCCGACCTTGATGCCAGGTAAGGCACGGAGCAGGGAGCGGGTCGGGCGGGGCCCCTCGGGACAGGGTCTCGGTCGGCGCGGATGCGAGGGGGGGTGGAGACGGGGGTGCATTTGAATAAAGGAACGTATGTGAGGGACACGGGGGTGGGGCCAGATGAGGCGGGTACAGGCGGGGACGGGTCCTCGGGCAAAGAAATAGATGGGGGACTCGCAAGGACGGTAAAGAGGGGAAGGAGAGTCATGATGTCCCGGTGCGCAAACTGCCGTATAGGGGCATTACGAAACCCTTGGGGGCATACTTGTCGTTGGCTACCAAGGAGAAGATATGGAAAGGGGAGTACGTGGATATTCTGAAGCTCCTACACCGCGAGCTGACGGCGAAGGAAGGGTCTAAGGAGGAGGAACAGGAGTTGGCCAAGCGGCCGAGAGTGCCACTAAATATAGAAAATTGGTCGGCGGGTTTCTTGATTTTCGCCAGTGTATACTGCGAAAAGTACCAGGATAGGTCAGTCGCCCTTTTTAAATACATGGACGTGATCCGGCGGGTGCAGGTCACGTATGGGGGTTACGTGTGGTCGCACTATGACGAGGAGTTTAGGGCGCGTTTGGCCTGGGACCCGGAGGCGAAATGGGGGGAAATCGACTCGGATCTGTACCAGCAGACCATGGGAGGGGCGAAGTTTGGCAAAACAACTTACACGGCCAGCGGGTTACCACTTGCGCCCCGCCCCTTTCCAACCCACCCCACCCGTGGGGGGTGGGGCAGGGAGAGAATACCATCAGTGCCACAGTGGGAGCATGTTGGGACTACAACAAGGGCGTTTGTGCTCAACAATATTGCAAATTCCAGCACAAATGCTCCAAATGCGGGAAGCGTCACCCGGTCGTGCAATGCTGGGGAAGGTCAGCAGT